>NC_052624.1:199271687-204071687 GCF_016161935.1 Mauremys reevesii
CTTTAAAGTTATCCATCTTCTGTCCAAGCATAAAATATGAGAAATCTGATTACAGAAGCAAACTGGAAGAAGAAAAGGGCACATTCAGGTTCCTCTGTATCTGAATGGTGGTTTTACAAGACTCTGATTTGATGTCCATTTTTGATTAAGGCTAGAGATGAGCCCCAGCCTGGAGTCTGGGTGAGGAGGAGGTGATCCAGAGGTAGAGGGTGTGGAAGGGCATAAGGAGCTGAGCTATGGCATGCAGATAAGGTTACATGGTAACTAGTAAATACTGATTAAATAGAACAGAATGAGGTTTTAAATGGGATCTTTCATACATGGACTACCTCAAGGCAATCTTCCAACCAATTAGATATTAGGATTTTCTTTAAACAGGGGGGAGAGGGGGGAGAGAGAGAGAAAGAAAGAAAAAACACACTGACTAACTAACTTGGCTACTTTTTTGTTATTACAGCAAAACTCAGCCAAGAATATTATAGATTATTTACGTATTATTACAAAGCACAGTGGCTATGTTTTTATGTCAAAAAATTAGCCATATACGTATTTTAAGGTGGGAGGAAAATTGTACATCAATATTTTACACAGGACTGATCTCTTTTCACCATCAACTCATTTACAGCAGAATAACCTATATATTCTTAAAGTGAAGTAAAAATTAGTGAATGATGTTAGGGGGCTTATTCCTTCACCCTCTCACTTCCCTGGTCCTTCTCACATGAACAGAGAGCAACAATACCCGAAGTCCAAAGGTGCAAACAGTTTGATGTTTATTGGGGTGAACTTCCAGCAAGCATGATTCCAGTTTCCTTCCTTAGTGTCCAGACATAAGGGTTTTCCAGCTGTGTCTATTGATAAGTGAGTTCTGCCAGACAGGATGCTATTAAACTAAGTTTCCTTTTACATCTTCTAGGCTCTACCCTTTCTCTGGAGGTAATAGGAATATCAGGACAGGATAGCCCAATAGCACCTTATTTCAGTGTGACTAGTTCGGAATGTGAGGATGTGACCATACACTTCCCAGCTTATGGCTGCCTAACTACATCTTAGCTGAAGGCCTTAGCCTGTCACAGTAAGAGAAGGCCATTACACAGACAGTGATTTTGATTCTTTCTTTTATACCTCTATAACTAGCTAAGTGATAAGAATGCACCTAAATTCTTAAAGTATAGGCCTTTGCAGACAGGCCTGAATGTCTATATCCTAACAAATGATAAGTTAAACATTTTTTAAAACTATATCAACTTCAGCTGTCTGTAGGCGTTCTGCACATAATATCCTGTAGTCATGTTTGCTACTTAGAAAGAGTGTTCATAAAATGCTACAGAAGCAGCTAAAAATATCAGGGGTCTGTACATCACTGTGCTGGCTACAGGGAGTCTGATGCATATATGCAATGTATCACTGAGTTTCTGAGTTTGTGGGGATTTTGAAGGATTCATAATTTTTTGCACATTGGCCCCATTTGTATTGATTTTAATCAATATTTTAGATTTATGCTTTGGATGAGTATGTTGAAACAGGAAACCTAAATAAATAAATACACCAGTTCTTCAACACTGCACTGGCTTACAGATTACCATGTTTTAGGAAGCACACTGGACCGGGTCTTTAATGGGCTTAAATTGTTGTATTTCACCCTTCAATAAAAGCATCTGAAAAAGTGATAAGTAGCACAATGCCACAAAGTGAACAGTCTGGGGGTTTATTGTACCAGCAAGTGAAGCAGATTCCAGAATTGAGGAACTTCTGCCAGGAATCCCTGCCACCCATCTCCAGACATAACATTAAGGATCCATTGGCTGATGTCCCCAGCTACACAGTGCCTGAAGAGATAGAAAGCCTTTTAGAGTACTAGGTTCCAAGCCATAGAGGACTTTATAAATCAAAAAGTCTTGAACTGCACCCAGAAGCAAATAGTATGCCCTGCAGCTTTACCTATTTAGAGCAGGCAGTCATTTACATAGAACAGTTCCCGTGTACTCTCAGTGCTCTCTCTGTTTTCAGGGCATGGAATTACATGATGATAAGCAGTGTAAAAAACAAAGATAACACATCTACCCTTTGAAATAAAATGTACATATAAAAAGATTTGATACAATTATGATATTTTTCATAATCAGATGTTAAGGTCACACTTCATCCCATCACTCCTGAATTAAGTTAAACACACCAGATTCTTAGGGTGGTTAAGCACCCAATTCTGATTAGTGTTTTATTCCACAGGCAGTAAATCTGTAAAATAAAATTAGTGAGACTGCTCACAGAGTAAGACACAATTCAGTGCGTGAAAGGGTATTGATATCCAACCCTAAGGGGTTAAGGATAGTAAGGATCAATGAAAATATGGAAATCCTGATTCATAATAGTGCATCTGACTTTCAGAGAAACAGACCTGCACCAGAACAAAAAAAGTATACAGTATTGTGAAGCTCTGGAAAGAGGGTGGGAGGCACTCAATTATTTGTAAGTAATGCTGCATAGAGTGTGGTTTTAATTAGCCGTGAGTCATGAAGTAGAAAGGTTTGCCAGATACCAGGCTGCAGTCCAACTCATTACCACCCCTAAATGGTTGCACACTTGGAGCAAATGTGTCTGCAGGCCTTTTTTTTATTAGGACTCAGAAAATCTAAAGCAGGTGAATTCAGCTGGAGAAAGGCCCAGACTGCAAACTCAGAGAAGCACAATGCCAGTCAAAAAGTTTAAAGTGCGGAGGGGTGGGGGGAGAAAAGAAAAGAGAAATGTTAACTTCCCAGCTGTGTCTGAAAGTATAACAGTGACTGAAGCAGATGGTGATTTTATGTGCCAACATGCAGAGACAGTATATACAGTTTAATAGGTATTGGGGGAAAAAAGTTGTTTTTCTTGAGACTATGGAAGACTATGCCAGTCAGCATATGTTTATGGAAAATAGATCTTGTCAAACTAACTTGATAACTGTTTTGGTTTTGGATGAGATGACAAGTTTGGCTGATAACTGTAATATTGTTGATATAATATACATAGACTTCTGTAAGTCATTTGGCTTAGTAACATATGACATTTTGATTACAAAATCTAGACTAATACAAAAGTAACATGGCACACACTAAAGAACTAAAAGCTAGCTAACTGACAGGTCTCAAAATTGAATTGTAAATGGGGGATCATCATCAAGTAGCTGTGTTTCTAGAGGGTCTCACAGGGATCAGTTCATGGCCTTATGATATTGAATATTTTTATCAATATCTGGAAGAAAACATAAAATGGTTAATAACAGGGCTTTAGAGTGGAGCCTGGAGCATGGAGCAGCTCCGGAGCAGTGGAGCTGCAGGTTTTTGCCTGGAGCTGGAGCGGAGCCGGAGCACAGCTCCAAAGCCCTCACTGATCAAGTATGCAGATGACCCAAAGATTTGTGGGGTGGTGAATAATGAAGAGGACAGGTCACTGACTGTGGTAAACTGGGTGGGAGCAGACAATATATGTTTTAATAAGTCAGATATAAGGTCTTGCATCTAAGAACAAGGAATAAAGGCCATAGTTACAGTCCTGGAAAAAAGTGACTCTGAATAGAGACTTGGAGGTCATGGTTGATGATTAGCTGAACATGGGCTCTCAGTGCACCACCACAGTCAAAAGGGCTAATGCAATCTTTGGATGTATAAACAGAGGACTCTTGAGTAGGAGTAGGGAGGTTATAATACTTTTGTACGTGGCACTGGTGTGACCACTGCTGAAATACTGTGTCCAGTTCTGGTGCCCACAGTTGAAGAAGGATGTTGATAAATTGGAGAGGGTTCAGAGAAGAGCAGCAAAAATGATTAAAGAATTGAAAAATACACCTTACAGTGATAGACTCAAGTAGTTCAATATAAGAATGGCCATATTGGGTCAGACCAACGATCCGGCTAGCCCAGTATCTTGTCCTCTAATAGTGGCCAGTGCCAGATGCTTCAGAAGGAATGAACAGAAAACAGGGCAATTTGAGTTCAATATTCAATCTATTTGGCTTTACAAAGAGAAGGTTAAGGGGTGACTTGATTGCAGTGTGTAAAATACTGACATGTGAAACAAAAATTTGATAATGGGCTCTTCAGCCTAGAAGACAAAGGTATAAAACGGTCCAGTGCCTGGACCACAAATTCCGACTGGAAATAAAAAACTTTTTTTTAACAGTGAGGGTAATTAATCATTGGAACAATTTACCAAGGGTTGTCGTGGATTCTCCGTCATTGGCAATTTTAAAATAAAGATTGCGTGTTTTTCTAAAGGATATGCTCTAGTTCAAACAAGAATTCATTCAGAGAAGTCTGGTGACCTGTGTTTATACAGGAGGTCAGACTAGATGAACACTTTGGTGCTTTCTGGCTTTATAATCTCTGAATCTATGGATTGTCTAGTATTGTAAGTGACTGAAAAAATCCCTGTAAAACTGTATAACTTAAACTTTACCAGATGTGGTGATCTTAATTGAAATGTACATTTTTAGTTTTGCTCTCACTGTACTTATCACCTTTCCCCTCAAACTTTATTCTTGTCCATGCTACTTAGAATCCTAAAAATCCCTGGTCTGTGCTTTAGGTCAAAGAATATGAACTGGGTTTAGGCTCAGACTGTCCCTGACTCTCAATTTGGAATCTCAGAAATGTTTGACGAAAAGGTTCTTAGATAAAGAAAAGTTTAGAAAATGAAAGTCAACAAGGAAGGATAGTCTTGTGGTCATGACACTGCAATGTGTTCAGGAGATCTGGGTCAATTCCCAGATATGCCACAAATCTCTTTTGTGGCCTCAGGTCAATCTTGTAATCTCTGTATACCTCAGTTACCATCTCTCAACTAATAATTCTTTTATATTATTTTATCAAGTCCCCTCTTATTTGTCTCCTAAGATAAACAATCCATCTCTTCCCTTTCTGGGACCTTAGTCACTTTTGTTGCATATCTCTGAACCCCCTCTAAATCTGCAATATCCTTTTGAGATTGGGGTGACCACTATTACACACAATAATACAGATGAGGCCACACACTGATTTATATAAAAGTAGCAAAGAGTCCTGTGGCACCTTATAGACTAACAGACGTTTTGGAGCATGAGCTTTGAAGTGGGTATTCACCCACAAAAGCTCATGCTCCAAAACGTCTGTTAGTCTATAAGGTGCCACAGGACTCTTTGCTGCTTTTACAGATCCAGACTAACATGGCTACCCCTCTGATACTTGATTTATATAAAGGCATTATTCACCATCCTATTCCTTAGGCATCCTAACATATTCTTACCTTTCTTAACTGCCACTGCACACTGAGCTGAAGTTTTCATTGATGTGTACAGTAATATCCAGGTCCCTTTCTGGAGCTGATACAATTTATTTAGAACTCTGTAGGGTGAATGAGTAGTTTAAAAATTTCCCTCCAATGTGCATTAGAACTTGTGGTTCTTGCATTTATCAACATTGAATTTTGACTATGTTGTCCATCCACTTTGCTTGATTAGCTGTCTAGGAAGTTCCTCAGTCCTCTCTAGTCATCAATAATTTTGTGTCTTCAAATTTTGCTACCTCACTGCTCACCCATGCCCTGCTCCCCACCCCCCATTTCCTCCCCCCGCCCACATCATTAATAAATAAGCAACATGGAAACTTGAAACATGCCACTGTTGTGAGTGATGTCTTAGCCCGCAGGTGGTTAAGTTTGCCAGGTTCTCTCTCATTAACAAATGGTGTTTCAGCCTCTCCGGTCAACCTGCCTAACTCCATGTCTGTGATTTTCCCTCTTTCGCCTTTGGTTTATAATCCTCACAGTCTTTGAAGTCAAGATGTAAGATTTTATTACCATATTAGACATGTAATCCTGTGTTGAGTTCATATGAAATTTGCTTAGGTGTATCTTGGGAAGTGAAATCTCTGTCCATTCCCTGTGCAAGAGCTATTGAATACAATATTTAATTATGTGCCTTTCCCCATCCCACTCTAGAACTCCAGTTTTCTTTTCCAATTTCCTGTGTATTTAGAAAATTCTTTTGATCCTACATAGATTTCAACCAATAATGCACAACTCATTTTTGCATACACTCTGTGGAGCATAGCTTTCTAAGTTAAGAGTTCTCCCCATAGGAGGCTGTTGATTGCCTTTGCCTACAGAGTTAGATCAAAAACCGTTATCTTTCTGTCACAGCCTTCAGGTTCCCCTAGTTTTCAGTAATTTCCCACATGTGAAACATTACTGTAATCTCCGGTTCATATTCTCCTTTCTCACTGGTGTAACTCCATTGACTTCAATGAAGTTACCCAGGATTTACACCAGAGGAAATGAGAGCAGAATAACGCTTGCTAGAATTACAAGTTCAGATCCTAGCAGGATTGACTCAGTTCTTTCTGTTCTGTATTAACTTCAGTGATCTCATGAGGCTTTTAACTTGAATAGGAGTTTGCACACTTGTCCGTGGCTTAAAGTTTTGTCTATAGTGTGTTTATATCAAACTGAGGAACAGTATTTAATTCATTGTAAAGAGGATTTCTAATACAGTTTAACTTTGAAAACCTCTTCTTCATTATCAGTATTAGGACTCAGTTTTAAAACATGGTATGAGTATGAGTTGATCCTGCCACAGCGACCAGTTGAATTGTGTTATAAACAAATTAAAAATTCAATTTTGCCCACTGTATGTAGTGTACTATGTGCTGATCAGTTGTTACTCTCCTTCCAAAAAATTGGTGCATTTGTGAGATGCTATATTTATATTCTTAAAGTGTCTGGGATCTTTTTGGAAGTAAGGAGATGAGTATTTGAAAGATGATGATAATTGCTTAAGACATGTAAGAATCTCGTCTCACATTTACATTTTTGTGTATTACCATAATGTTTTAAACTTGTTTTCATCAGCACTGTTGCCTTATTCCTGTTATAACTGATTTTCAGGCTATATAGTAGAATTGTAAACTCTTTGCAAGAACTAATCAATCTACAGTTTATCAGTACTCTGAGCTAAGTATTCAATGCTTCACATAACTTACTGCAGGTAAAATGTTTACCACTATACAGCGTTAACAAGGAGTATTTTGATATCAAGAAATGGCCAAATTCATAGAATCCTCTTAAAGATTGCAAGTCCAGTCTTGCAAACTCTTCCACATAAGTAGCCCCATATATCTCAATGGCATTATTTGTATGAGAAATGATTCATCACCTGAGTAGGCGTTTGCAGGGTATGTCTTCAACAAATGGTTTTACTTTTTCCCTCCTAGAGTGATATCCTGGACCATTTAAATTCAGTGGCGGTTTTGCAGTTAATTTCAATAGGGCCAAGATTTCATCCCTAATTTCCTTGTAAATATTGAGGTTTAGATTGTGTCTGTTAGATGTAGGTCTGTTCTGGGGTCGTTGTGCTTGGGCATCACTCCAAGGGAGCTTTAAAGAGACATTGTGCATCAAGGAGCCTGCCAGCAGCTCCATCCTTTGATATGCTCTGTGACAGGCCAGTCCAGTAGGCAGTTGTGTCCAGTGGGAAATGCCATTCTCTGTCTTCCCTACCTCATTTTGGAGGAGAGAGCAAGCCACAGTTTCTTTTGAGCAGTTATTCAATTATATTTCAATATAGGTGGCTAAATCCTGGATATAAAATACCATCCAATGTTACTGTTAAAAATCACCAAACAGAACAGCAGGAGAATTAAAAATACTTGGAAAGCTCATGACAAAAATCCCACACATAAACCACAATATGAAGAAAAACAATTCACATTGATTAACAAGAATGATATTCTTATGATTTGTTTGGTTTGTGTTTATCTTTAACAGAGTATCTCCGTTTGTGTTGAAGAGGGGTGTAAAAATGATAAATGCCATATTTAATTCAGTATCAATATGTGTATTGCATCCTACTGTCGTCATGCATTGATTTAGGTTCTGGAATGAGCAAACATTAGAGTTGCTAATGCTGAGAGTGGACTTTGGGAGCGCTGTTCTTCCAGTCATAATTTGCAACCCTACTGTATTTTTTTTAAAAAAGAACCCCGGTCACTTTCTGCTTAAGTAAAGGCCTGGTCTATCTCCCACTGAAGTCATTCAGAGGTGTTTAGGGGCCATAAGTGTCTGTGACACCTCAATAGCTCCTCTAGCTTACATCATCAGAGGAAAGTTTGTCAGCAAAATATTGCATTGTATTGCTTATTTTTTCTTTGGACATTTTTGGGTCATATCCTCATTTGAAAAATTCTGCACATACATTGAAATCCCTCTTCCTTCCAGTTCTCCCATTTTTTAAAGTAAATGGTAGGTAGCTTCTTAAAAAAATTTTTTTGCTTTGTGCATTGTGGACCTTTAGACTTATTACAGATGAGCTTAAAAATGTGACCTGCAAAATGTTATCACAAGTTACATTGAGAATTAAACAAAGCGGTTTGGGTAAAAAAGAAAACATTGAATCGAAATACTGAGATACCATAAGCTATTCTCATAGTCCAGCTGAAACCAAGGTATTGGAAGCAGAGATCTTGCATGCAAACCTGGTGGTGTAAGATTTCCAGACCAAACAGTTCAGATATAAACATTATTCAAACAGAAACTTTTTGAAGTAATCCAATTACTAGTTACAATATCCACAATGATCTATATCAATTATACCTAACAATTGTATAGGGCTATACAGGCTTTGATTAAGTAATCCTCACAACACCCCTGTGAGGTAAGTATGGAAGATAAATATTTTCCCTATTTTACAGATAGAGAAACAGACACAAGAGGTGACAGTGCAGTTGTAGTCTGAAAAATGTCGCTATGAAAATGGCATTGTGGGGCTCTCCATGTGTTGCTCTTTCATTTCCAGATAAAGTATGTGCATACAGGGGCGGCTCTAGGTATTTTGCCGCCCCAAGCACGGCAGGCAGGCTGCCTTCAGCGGCTTGCCTGCGGGAGGTCCCCGGTCCCGCGGATTCGGCGGCACGCCTGCGGGAGGTCCACTGAAGCCGCGGGACCAGCGGACCCTCCGCAGGCATGCCACCGAAGGCAACCTGCCTGCTGCCATTGCGGCGACCGGCAGAGTGCCCCCGGTGGCTTGCTGCCCCAGGCATGCACTTGGCGTGCTGGTGCCTGAAGCCGCCCCTGTATGCATATACCTTTCCTGCAAATGAAACCAGAGATCTCAGAGTTAAGTTGGTTTAAAACAAAAAAAAACATGTCAGGAATCATACTAAAGGTTCTACTGGTTAAATTGTGCCCTCCACCACATTTATGCAACTCCTGCTGTCTCTGTGTTATGCTCGCTCAGACACCTGGGGAAAACCATTATCTTCTATGAGTTTGCACAGGTGTAACTGATTGGAATTTAGTTAAGAATTCTCTTAATGATGAACAAAAAGGAATAGAATCCAGTTTGCTCTCTCTTAGCTGAGAGGGCTCTGGAAAGCTGACAAGACTTCAAAGTTGTAAGAATTTATTTCAGCCAATAAACTCTCTGACTCACAGGGATCTGTTGAATAAGAAGGAATCATTTTAACATAGTAATTTTTCAGAGTATAATTGCACTTCATGCAACTTGCCTTAGGTCACTCATCAAGACAGCATCAGGGCCAGAATTAGAACTCAGAAATTCCTGTCATCTTAGTACACACTGTATCTCTCATTATGTTTTGCACTTCTGTACTGCCTATAATCCAAACATTCTGAAACATGAATACATTCATCAAGTTTATAATAATTTGTCCTGCCTTTACATTCCTGTTTCTGTCTATAAGTATCATGTACAGCTTGATACACATAAATTGATGTATAGTCTTTTACCATTGCATTTAGAATAAAAATTGATTCCAACATAATTGCTCAAAGCTCAAAACAAACATTGAGGTTTGGATAAGTTCAGATAACCTTTTTTTCCCAAAACTTTCTCATTTTCTCACTCCTCTGTGTTTTCTGGTTCCTGGGAGGAAACGTCAAAATACTGCAGAAGAGGCTATTTGTGCAGCCTTTATGATCTAACTTGAAGGAGGAAGCACCTGAACTCTCATGAGAGACTATTCTTATGAGCTTTCCAGTGCCATTACACAGATTCAAAAGGTCAAATAGTGTAATACATTAGCAAACTTTGAAGGGTTTTTTTTCCATTCTGAGCCACAGAACCTTTTGAGATCCATCTCTATCTAGCTATAACATCTCTGGTTAGTAAAAATTGCAATGGTGACAACCGTGAGATTTTTAAAGGGTTAGATTCCTGTCCTTTCTAGTGTCCAAAAGTCACTGAATGACTATTCTGTGTATTTACAGATGTAGTATCCTTAGCTGTAGGTACAATACAAAAAGGTTTTCTGGTGCAAGAATGAATTTAAATTGAGACGAAGGCTGCCTGTTAGTAAATACATTTATGGGACTTAGAATATCTCAGTGCATTAGTGTTTATACTGTACCAGATGAAACATGTAAAAGCTAGATGTTATTAAAGCAGGCCCCAAAAGTAGCTAATGGATATTCTGGCCCTAGCCATGATAGTAGCTGCCACAGAGGCAAGATTTTCTCTGCCTGTGCTTTATCTCTGTTTGGCAGTTTTAAAAAGTGTTGTACAGTGAACACTCTTGGGACTTGCACAAAGTTGAAAAACCTAAACTACATTTAGTCTGTTTATAAAAAAGTCATGGGGCCCCATTCTACATAGAAAAGGCCATGGAAACACATTTTTATGACTTAAAAATGTTATATACTAGTTGAATGGAGAGGTTTATTTGATTTAATCAGTAGCCACAGGGATTCTGTAGTTGCATAATAAGTAATTTATTACGGAAGTAAAAGTATTTATCTAACTATGTCCTATGCAGCATTAGTTTATAGTCTCAGGCTGACCCATGTGGGGTGAAGGCTTTGCAAAACAGTCTGTCTGGAATAATGCTGTTTTATGATGAGCATGTGCATATCTTACAGCATATGCATCAAAAACTGTTAGAACAACAGACGTTATCACCAGATGGAAGTCAAAATCCTTAGTCCATTCACGTTGTGCCCAACCTCAGCGATTAGTTCCATTTTTATTTGAGAAAACAACAATAGAAGCTTCAGAGTTGTAATTTTAAACAATCTGTTAGATATAAATTGAAGACTGGTAAGCAGGGACTGGTAAGTCCAGAAAGACTCTTCTTCCTAGTGGTTCTCCCACTCCACACTGACAAATACCCCAACACCCAAACTAAAGGGGAGTAAGACAGAATGTGCATCAGATTGACTAGAACTATGGGGAGCCAAACTAGGGTGGCCAGACTCTCAAAGTGGAAAAAGCAGGATCCCTGTTGTGTTTGTAGGGAAACCAAACAGCCATTTTTGGCAGGAGTTAAGAAGATATGCATAGGATGAGTTTTAGCAGCTGAGATGGATTGCAAGAGAGAAAAAGGGTGTCTGCTCCACCATCTATGCAACAAAGCAACTTCCCTTCTTTTCCTTACTTGTCACCCTGGGTTTTTTCTTATTTCTTTTTTCCTTCCACTTTTCCCTTTTTTTCCCATCGTGTGGATTTCCTGCAGTTCATTTAATACTTTTTAAATTCTCATTCCCCCCCCCAAGACCAGTTTTAAATTCATTTTTCTGTTCCCTTCAGGGTAAGGGTTTTGGTTTTGTTTTTTGTTTGGTTTTGTGTGTTTTCTCTGTATTCAGTTTTATATTTCCCATTCTTGCACATATGTGAAGGTGCTGATTCAGGATATTAAATAATTATTATTGCTTCAAAAGAGCTCTCTTTTTAGCTTGCAATGAAAATGGCTTGTGTATAACTTCTTCCTATTTAGTATAGACTCCTAGCAATAGCATTTATATAATGATTTTTATACTGAAGGCATTTTACACACATTCATCTATGCAGATCCATCTATGCCAAATTCTGCATAGTGGAAGAAAGTGGCTGTCATCGTGGTCTCCTAGAAGAGTGCTGCTCTGCTCAGATACCGATTTTGCCAGCATGGCCAGGGGATGTTATGATTCAGCTTGCAACTTCTTGGAAAATCTAGCATGAGAACTAGCAAATATGTGTGTGGTAGCTAAATACTATCAACATTTACAGATGGGGTAACTAAGGAAGATAAATTAAGAGCATTCTTTAAGAGCATAAATTCCACCAAAGGAATCGCTCTCTGGGTTGCGATTAGGCATTTGGAATTCTTAGCCCAAAGGTCTATGCTCCAATTACCGGACATGCCAATCTCTAGTAGAAAGCATAATTTGTATATATACACAAACAAAATCTGTTTTCAAAAGTTTCCCCTTGAGCTCATTGTTTTAATCCACATTGTCATTTATATCCAACGTCTGCCAGTCTCCTTTGTAAGAGCAGTTACTTTGAAATTACATTTTTATTTTTGTTGCAAACTATCTCCATAGATACGGATAAATAGATGGAAGAGCTGAAGATGTCCTCTTTTATATAGGTCCGTGCACACTAAAAGCTCAATCCCTCATCCCCGAACATCCAGAATTTCCACTGATTTCATTTGTTTTTTGCATGCACATAAGAGTTAGCCGTTTAATGATCACATTAAACAAGAAACATCAGGGGCGGCTCTAGACATTTCGCCGCCCCAAGCAGGGCGGCATGCCGTGGGGGGCGTTCTGCTGGTTGCCGGGAGGGCGGCAGGCGGCTCCAGTGGACTTCCCGCAGCCCTGCCTGCGGAGGGTCCGCTGGTCCCGCGTTCCGCTGGTCCACCGGAGCCGTGGGACCAGCGGACCCTCCACAGGCACGCCTGCGGGAGGTCCACCGGAGCTGCCTGCCGCCCTCCCGGCGACCGGCAGAGCGCCCCCCGCGGCATGCCGCCCCAAGCACGCGCTTGGCGTGCTGGGGCCTGGAGCCGCCCCTGAGAAACATAGAGCTACAGTTGGCTTGGAAACACAGGACTGGACCCAACAGGCTAAATAAGGAATTCTTCTAGTAATTGTAGTACATAGAAAGTTGCCATTGTAATATTTTTCCTGTGTCTTTCCCATTGATATAGTGATAGTGGTATGAAGAATATTATGCAGCATTTAGCTGAACTGCAGCATTGTTTTGTGGTTAATTATTTAGGTAAAGTAGCATCAACTAGAGAGCTCTCTAGACATGAGATCTAGCAAGGGCAGCAGACAATAGTAATTCCTCTCCATACTAAACCCCCCCCAGAGGTGCTTACTGAGTGTGCACACTGCAACCTCCTAATGATTGCTTTGCTTCTAGAGCTATTAACCTTGTTTGTTGAAAGCCATGAAAATGAACTGTGACGATGGCAAAGTGGTTGTGACGCCAGCGCACTCCACTTATAATGGACGTAATTAGTGAAACAGCCGGATGTGTCTGAGAGAGAGGATTTCCCACACCAGCTCTACAGCATTTAATACATATTTCATTGTCTGCAAAATAGAAACTCTAGGTGGAACAAGCTTTTTCTGGGCAATCACAGACAATGTTAATGGGAAGAGAAAGTTGGCAAAAAGTTTAAAGGTGAAATGGAACAAGAGGGAGTTTCTTTTCCTTGGGGAATCCACCTAACAAAATTGTAATGAAGTATTCTGTACAGTTAAATACTCAGAAGGATAACAGCTCTACAATTTCCACTGGAAGCCACTCAATCAATGCTCTCTAATTTATCATTTCCAATGGCCGCAATAAATATGTTGTTCTCTTGAAAAGTCATTACAGATATAATACTCACACGTGCCCCTAGCTATCAAAAAGAAATTAATTGGGTCAGATGGTCAGCTGATTTAATTTTGAGTCACTCCAGTGAAACAAATGGAGCTATGCCAAATTACATATGGTGAAGATCTGGCCCATTTATTGTTAGATTTTTTTTAATGTCCTTTGTGTTGTGTCTGGATTAATATATTTTCCTTCAATTGTGTTCATGCTGGGCCTCCTGGTAATGCAGATGCCCCCCACCCTCTGTCAGGCTAGGGTGATTAAGGTCCCTTCACTCAATGATGCATATCTTTCTGTTCTTCAGAAAATTTAATCTATTTCCCTGCACCAGGGTCACCACCAAATCCTAACAAATTACTTACCTATTTTGTGTGTGTCTTTTCCGGTTTTCTTCTTCTTTCTCTTTTTTCATGATTTAATTCCCCCTTCCCTCCCATTTTCATTGTTTAATTGCCACTTAACTTTCTTCAAATTTGTCTTTCTCTTCCTTGTATTATTTGTTTCTTCACCTTCTTTCTTTCTCACATTCTCTTCCTCTCTCTCATCCTTCCAGGCTTCCGTCTCTCTTTCTTTGAGCTTCCATGGTACATCTCTTTTCTTCCAGTCTTTTCATCCATCCATCCATCCTGAGCTATCACTCTCCTCATAGCTCTTTCATTCTACTACCCTATCCCAAACACATGCACACTTTGCTTTCTTCTCTCTTTCCCTGTTGCTGGGATTCTCTCTTTCTCTTCTCTGTCGGTGGGAACTGTTACTTGAATACCAGTCCCACATGCTAGGCCTCCTCTTTGAACCCATTTGTAGCTGGATAAACTGATAGTATAACATTACAGAAACAAAGTAGAATGGGGACGTGGGGACCAACTGGGATGCTCTTTTGGTGAATTTGATTCAGTCAGGTTTGAGTAACATAGTACAATCAGTGGATATATTGAAGAAAGAAGAAAGCTTGTTTACTGTAATGTTTTTATTCGTGATCTCTTTTTGCATTTATACTAATAGCACACTGGTATTAATCTCTCTTAGAGAGTCACATTTATAGCCACATCCATACTAGAAATACATATATAGAATTATCTTTCTCTGCTATGAAAACTAGCCTTGATAGTAGCATTATTTGGTATAATGAAGCAAATCTAGGTTTGGAAGAAGGCCTAGATTTTTTTTTTTTATTTCTAAGTCCAGGCATGCTACTGATAGTTGTCATGGCTGTTCATTGTGTCAGTGCCTCTTGCTAACTAATGCATGGAAAGATCAAGGAAAAGGCTACTAACACACCCTTCCATCCAATGGATAAACTCTGGGTTCATAAGAGGAGGGGGGGAAGAACCTGCAATAGGGAATGGTAATGATCCCAAGAAGGAGGTTACCCTGGCCTGGTCTACACTGGGAGGGGGGGTGTCGATGTAAGATACGCAACTTCAGCTACGGGAATACCGTAGCTGAAGTCGAAGTATCTTATTCCGACTTACCTCCTGTCCTCACGGCGCAGGATCGACGTCCACGGCTCCCCCGTCGACTCCACTACTGCCGCTCGCTCCAGTGGAGTTCCGGAGTGGACGGGGAGCGTGTTCGGGGATCAATCTATCACGTCTAGATGAGATGCAGTATATCGATCCCTGATAAATTGATTGCTACCTGCCGATACGGCGGGTAGTCTGGACATACCCCCTGAGGAACATCATCTGGTAGGGAGCCACTTTTGTTCAGGGCCTGGAAATAATACTAATGATCTGTGCCTCAAAGGGACTTAACAAAATCTAATCAACAAATCAGAATGTTGAGTGGTCATAATTTTGAATAGAAACATGTAGAACTGGAATTACTTTGCTACCTGCCAGAGGAACCAGCTGAATTACATTTGCCAGGGAAAATCTTACTCTCAAATATTTTTCACCTCTTTCTTCTTAAGACAAGTCTAAGGTGGTAGCCTTAGATATCCAAATGGACTTCTAATATATCTTTCACAACTCTTTATTCGGATTATTTTGTGATTATAGAGTCAGTCACTATAAAAATGACTTGGCTAATAACCTATATGACGCAGGTCCCTCATTTCATATCACATTGTTTTCTCTCTCTTTCTCAGGCTGGAAGAGAAAAGTTAGAGCCAGATGATGCATTAATATGTGAAGATTTGGATGGTGGAGAAAATAGCGAAGAGGAATTTGAAGAAACCACAAAATTAAAACTACTGCGCAGAATTGCCTCAGTGGCTTCCAAATTGAAAGAGTTTATTGGAAATATTATAACCACCGCTGGAAAAGTTGTTGTTACAATTTTACTTGGTTCAACAGGTTGGTGCTTTTGATAAGTTCGCCAAGAGTCCCTAAGATTATATATTGTACAAATGAATTTCCAGCACTTTGGCACACTGGGGAATAACAATGGAAATTTGGAAGGAATATTAATTGCTGCTGATTTTTATTTAAATTAGCTTTTTGGCAAGCATGGAAATACAGTGAGTTGCTTAATTTTATTTATTTATATTGGTGCTAGTACTAAGTAGCCCACTCATTCTATATATATTCATTTTAAAGCTATTATTATGGCCAAACTGAGAGAGGCTACATGCGGTAGGTAAGAAGTGAAATGTGCATTAATAGACTAATTGCTGGCTCCTTCTAACAACACTCACTCACACTCACACAAGTCGCACATATCACACACACATACATGCACGTCATACAATATTAAACAAACAAAACATTACTACTCTTTATTTACTGGTTTGTTATACATTCCATAATAAAAAAATGTTCAAATTTGATAGTTTTTTTATGAAATTACAAAATTGGTAGATAAAGGTAACTGTGATGACATAATATACTCAGACTTCTGCAAGGCATTCAACATACTCCTGTATGACATTCTGATTAATAAAAAGAACTATATAAAATTAATGTAATCCATATTAAATGGATTAAAAACTGGTTAGCTGATGGATCATTAAAAGTAATTGTAAATGAGGGGGTGTTTCTAATGGGGTCCTGCAGCAGTCTGTACTCCCAATGCTATTCAATGTCTTTATCAAAGAATAAAACAGAATAAAGTATAAAATTTCTGGTGAAATTTGCAGCAGATTCACAAAGAACGGTGAAGTGGTAAATAGTGATGGGGACAGGTGAGTTATGCAGACCAATCTGGATCACTTGGCCAAATCTGGGAACATAGAATGTAGGTCACACCTAAAAGATGGGAGACTATATCTTGGAATGCAATGACACGGAAAAGGACTTAAGGTTCATGGTAGATAACCAAATGAACATGATTTTCCAATGTGATGCTTTAGCTAAGAGGGCAAATGCATTCTATGGATATATAAACAAAGAATATTAAGGAGGCATTCAGAGGTCATATTCCTTCGGTATTTGGAATTAGTGAGAACTTTAGTGTAGCACTGTCCAGTTCTGGTGTCTGCACTTCAAAAAGGATGTTGAAAAATTGAAGAGAACTCAGAAAAGAGCTATAAGAATGATTTGAGGTCTGGAAAAAGATGTCTTATAGTGTGAGATTTAAGAAGCTCAATCTGTTTAGTTGGGGGAAGGGAAGTTAAAAGGTGATTAATCACAGTGTGAAAGTACCTGCCAAGGGAAAAGTTTTTTTCTGATAGTAGACATTTTTTTAATCTAGCAGAAAAAGGCATAATGAGATCCAATGGTTGCAAACTAAAACTAGACAACTTCAGGCTAGAAAAAGGTACAGTTTTTTAACAGCAAAGGTAATGAGCAATTGGAATAACTTACCTATGAATATGGTTGATTCTCCATCACTGAAGACTTTAAATCAAGACTGGATATCTATTTAAAAGAAAGAACAGTATTATAGGCTTGATGCAGATTTACTAGATGAGTTTCTATGACCTGTGTTATGCACGAGATCAGACTAGATGATCATAAGGGAACCTTCTGACCTTTAAATATATGAATCATTAAAATGGTATATACTCACTTACTGATTATATACTGGAGGAGAGACAATAGCTTGGCCTAAAGTACTTCGTACAAGCCTGTGATGATGCTAATACAACACAGACCAATTTACTGTTAGTGGAAGGTTCTTTTAGCAGAGATATATAAAGCTAACTTTAGTACGTACAATACTGTGTATCCTACACCTTAGCAGTGAAGGGCTGCAGACACCTCAGGTTTATGCTAGCTTCTGCTAACATAACCCAGGATGAAAGACCCCTGTCAGCTGAAACACAACAGGAAGTGGGGATTTTCATCAGTGTAAAGTTCATAACCCGTCTCAGCTTGGGAGCTGAAAGGGAGACATCATCTCTCAAGAGTGGGTGGAGCTGGCCAGGAGAGCACACTGGCAGGAGAATGCATTGATTCATCTCCATCAGGTGGCTTCTGTCTGATGGTAGGGTTCAAAACACAGTTTAAAGCTGCATCCACCAAGGCAGGGGTTCTCAAACTGGGGGTTGGGATCAGTGGCGTAGCCAGGTGGAGGGAAGAGGGGGGAAAAAAAGGTGCCACCCTCTGCAGCGCTTTTACTGAAGGGGCAGCGTTCCAGGTCTTCGCTTGCCTTCACATCATTTCAGCAATGAAGCTTCAGTGCCACCGAAGACACCCGGAGCGAGTGAAGGTCGTGCCGCCGAAGACATGGAGCGCCGCTCTGTCTGTAAAAGCGTCGTAGCGGGTGGCGCCTTTTGGGTTTTTTTGGGTTTTTTTTGCTCCTGGATGAGTAAAATTAAAAAGGCGCCACTTGTGCTTGCAGCCGCTCCCCCAATCCCCCCCTAGCTACGCTACTGGTTGGGATCCCTCAGGGGGTCACAAGGTACTTACATGGAGGGTCGTGAGCTGTCAGCCTCCATCCCAAACCCTGCTTTGCCGTCAGCTTTTATAATGGTGTTAAATATATAAAAAGTATTTTTAATTTATGAGGGGTCCTTCTGAGGCACAGCAGGCCACTCTGCTGCAGGATGACTACCCAGACTCAGACGAATGAGCCCCAGATCTCTTGGGATCGATCCACCTTCCATTCAAGTACACAGTTTTAAAGATTTTTGAAGCAAAATGGGCCAGATTCATCCTTCGTATGATTCCATTGACTTCAGTGGATTGCTTTGGCGATGTCTTTGGCCCATTATGTAGGGTGAAAGATTTGCCCTTGGGTCATTTCCTCCAGTTTCCTGTGTCTTAGATGTGAGCATCTCCCCATCCCCACCTCCTCAAATCCCCCTTCGGGGTACAGTAGACATTTCATGAGAGTGAAAATAGCAACTTCACAAATGAAATGTTGTTTAAGTGTGTAAAAGAAAATCTACATGGGATACAAGAGAGCCCTTGGTATACACTAGGTATTACAAATATTTGAGGTGTAAATTGGAGTACTTTTCATCCATATTTGGCACTTACATAGACCACATGTACCCGATATATTGTAGATGCTCTTTTATTTCCAGCGTACACAGTATCTCACTGACTGGCACACAAATTTCTAGTGATTATAAATTCAATGATTAAAAGGGAAACTTTCACACCATATTCATTACTCATAGTATTTTATTATCCTACAGATTATTTTACAGAAATGTAATCAACTTGAAATCTAATATATTTTTTTAAAAAGTTAAAAGTACTTTCATGTACGGCACCTACCTCTGCGTCTCCTTGCTGATTTGGGGGTTTATGAACACACATTCTTGTTTTTCTCTCATCTTTTACAGTGGGAAAGAGCTGTACAAACTAGGACACGAAGTACTCAGAGGAAATATTGAAATTGACTATATATAGGCATGGCAGAATTTGATTTCATAATTCTTTCATTACAGTAGATGTTGAGATTCAAAAAGTTAAAGCTTTATAACCATTAAACACAAATTGTCAACATCACATGTCAAAATACATCAAACTCTAATAAGTTATCAAGCAACATTTTTCTTACTCTGCCTGTCTGTAAATTTCTGTTAGTACTGATGGAAATATTTTTTCATCGGTATGAAATCAAGATTTACTAATTTAAATCTAATCCTTCTAAACCTAGCTACATACCAAGTGTTGTTTTTTCATAAAGTAAAATGATATATATATATATAATGTTTTATGACATTTTTCAGTTAATAGCAGTCTGAGATGTTACCTATAATAAGTAAAAACTATCAAAACAGAAATGTTATTTTGAAATTGTTTTGATAAATTACATAATGTTTTAGGATTAATAAATGTTTTTAATGCTAATATTCTCAAAGAATCCTCAATATTTGTTTTTGCAGGCATGATGTTGCCATCTTTGACGTCAGCTGTGTATTTCTTTGTATTTTTGGGGCTCTGTACATGGTGGTCCTGTTGCCTAGCATTTGATCCGCTGATATTCAGCTGTCTGTGTGTATTAATGGCTATATACAGTGCGGGGCACTTGATTGGACTTTATCTGTACCAGTTACAATTCTTTCAGGAAGTTGTTCCTCCAAAGGACTACTATGCAAGGTAAGAGACCTGTCTACATTATTTAATTATAGACAAGTGGTGCACTTTTCTGATGACAGATGTTGTTGCAATTGCTCTTCCACATAACAAATAATTTAACATAATTTTAGGAAAATAGTGTAATGTCAGGAAAATCCATGTTCAGTCTTTGAGAGTCAACACATGAAGTAAACTTGATTGGTCTTAGAGTCTTCTCTGTGTGAGAGATGACAACAATGTGCCTTTTTAGGCAAGAGTAATCCTCAGTGGGAAAGAGAGGGGTTCTATGGCTAAAAAGATAAGAGAAACCCAGAAGATATAATGACCCACGGACTAAGGGAATGGCAGTACATCACCCAGAACATACACACACGTTTGTGGCAGTGGAGACAAGAAGATATAAAATACAACATTACCACCTCTTGATTGGTAGAGAGTGTGCATACATTATTGTCATTGCACTTACTTTGAACTGAGGGCTACTTTGCCAGAAGGTTGAGGATCATGCCTACTTTGCATAATATTAGGCAAATTGTATGAACTCTTCCTTACCTTCAATAATATAGAGGTATATCCTGTGCTCATACA
Organism: Mauremys reevesii; assembly: GCF_016161935.1. Classification (NCBI taxonomy): domain Eukaryota; kingdom Metazoa; phylum Chordata; order Testudines; family Geoemydidae; genus Mauremys; species Mauremys reevesii. The sequence continues at coordinate 199,292,310 of NC_052624.1, forward strand.
CCACACAGCAGTTCCATGCTCATACAGGCACTTGGACGCTTGGATCAAAATGTAACATGCTGGTGTCTGAAGTTTCCACACAGCACCTCTGTAATAAATATCTATTGGATGTAAAACATAGAAGAGGAAATCTTTTTTTTTTTTTTAATCGAAAGGATATGAAGTCATGGAAGTATTGTATTGGTTAGTATGTGTTCCACTGGGTTGTGACCTCAGATTGCCTTTATGATAAATAATGCTTAGGGCCATAGATTTAATTGAATTCAATTAAATAATAACTCTTCAATTTTCATGTTGTCTATGGTAAGTTTCATGGTACTTTCAGCTATTTTAAATTGAAAATGAAAGAACACTCGATGAGCCAGAATTAATCATTTTTTGTCTTAAACCAATTCATTAAAGCAAGTGAAAAATAGAGTCTCACAACTGTATATGTAATTGTTTTCATACAACAGTTGGTACATTAAGTACATTGGCTCATTAGGTTCAGTTTCTGGCACTTATATTTTTTGACATTTTATTTATTCCACAACTACATTTTGTAATGTTGGGATTGCTGACTTTAGGAGGATGATCTAGGTAGCCATATGGTGCAGGGAATATAAATCTTCACATGTATATCAGAAAAGAGATTCCTAGATGTAGGTTCTTTTGTACCATCTACCATCTAAAGACCAGCTTAGGCAATTGTATGAATTCTCATAACCTAGAGGGAGAAAAAAAAGAAAATTTATTTTTAAAGCAGATTCTTAAGCAGCCTAAAACACTTCTTTTTCATAGGTTTATAGATTCTGAGATTAGAAGGGACCAATGGGATCAAGTCTGACCTTCTGTATAACACAGGCCATAGAACTTCCTTTTGCTTCTTTTTTAATATGTTGGGAAAAAATTGCAAACATCCCATTAACTACCTGTGTACTAGGATATGGCCCTATATTATACACCAATAAATTCTTATCATGGTAGAAAGCTTCTCTAATCTGCTTTGTAGTGTGCTGCATAGTATTTTTACTTAAAGCACTCTCTTTAATATGAATATTTATAAAGACTACTCTTCTTTTCACTTATTTCAAATCCACACATGAAAACAGCTAAAAGTTTGCAGTTAATGTAGTTTAGGTCTTAATTTTTGCTTTACATTTCTTTGTAAATAGTGCAGTTGTGCTTTTTCATAATAGAATTTCACTTAAAGAGGACTCCAGTGAGATTCCTAAAGATACAAGACCTCAAAAAGCTGAAAAATTCATATAATATATTACATGATTTGGGGCATGTTTTGTTTATTGTCTATTTACATTTCTCATTATCCTAAACTCTTTACAAATTTAAAGTACCAAGTTTAATTAGCCACCTCTTGAAAGTTTTAGAATAAAAATATGCATAAGTAAAACATCCGAGTAAATATGCAAAGTAACTTGACAGTATGGGCAGAAAAGTTGACTCTTGCGCTTTAGAAACTTAACTGTTCTTATAAATATGTGATGTGACTTAAGGATCTTATATTCTAAATTACAGAGACAATAATGTTCTCATGCATACAGAAGACAAGTGAGCAGTAGATAGTCTAATCTCTAAGTAGTACATGTATCTTTTTGTAATCACACATTTTGAAGTGATGAATTGATATTGATGGGCTTGATGGAAGTAATAATTTTAGGAGAGAGCTGAAGAAAGAGCAGTAGTGGTATTTATTGGCCATTAAAGTATGTACAAATCTGAGAGAGGGAGACAGCCACAAATATGGTATTAAAAAGAGCTGTATGGGTGGTGCTTAGGCAGTGGAGAGAGGAATAGAAGAAAATGAGATACAGATGTATTTGGGGTGGTACAGAAAAATATTTTAGCATTTCCCATCCTACAAGAAATTTGGTATATTGCTCTTTTATTCACAATATTTTTAGTTTGAGGCACAAGTTTGAGACTAAGGGGGGATATGATAGAGGTATATAAAATCATGAGTGGTGTGGAGAAAGTGAATAAGAAAAAGTTATTTACTTGTTCCCATAATATAAGAACGAGGGGCCACCAAATGAAATTAATGGGCAGCAGGTTTAAAACAAATAAAAGGAAGTTCTTCTTCACACAGCGCACAGCCAACCTGTGGAACTCCTTGCCTGAGGAGGTTGTGAAGGCTAGGACTATAACAGGGTTTAAAAGAGAACTAGATAAATGAATGGAGGTTAAGTCCATTAATGGCTATTAGCCAGGATGGGTAAGGAATGGTCTCCTTAGCCTCTGTTTGTCAGAGGGTGGAGTTGGATGGCAGGGGAGAGATCGCTTGATCATTACTTATTAGGTTCACTCCCTCTGGGGCACCTGGCATTGGCCACTGTCAGTAGACAGGATACTGGTCTGGATGAACCTTTTGGTCTGACCCAGTATGGCTGTTCTTAAGTTCTTATGACCCATTAATATGAGTGGCTGGCTCACACATGTAAATCCCAAGTACATTGAGATAAGAATCATATTCTTAATATATTTTCCAGTTATTCTTGTATTTGTTCTGTATTTTGCTTTTCTTTTTCTCTTTTCTATCCAAAATATATTTTAATAGTCACTTACAAGAGGAAGGGGGAACAATTCTCAGCTTTGTTAATTTATGTGAAAATCACATCACCTCTTTGTGCTAAAATCTTTGCTAGGGAAATCAGTTCAACAAGTATGTGCTATTGCTTGGGGTGGGGGGTTGGCTTTGTTACAAGGAGAAAGTTACTTTCACCTGTGCACAAAATAGAGATGATCCACCTGAAACAAGGCTTTTATTTCTTTGTAAAGTTTAAAGATTCTATTCCCAGGTTAGACTCCTCCCTTCTCTCACTTTGTGCAGTTGCAAGGGCAGACATTAAAATAAATCCTGTTGAGCTATTGAGGAATAATATTTCTCTCAAAGGAGTAGAAGGCTGGACTTTTAAAAGCTGTCAACATTAACATTCCTGGGTTCACAAGACATGTATGAGTTTTTTCTGGTCAAAATAATGTGTCTGCTTTGGATAGCGAAACACATCAGTTTGCCAGCATGTAACTTTATGTCAGATTAGATTAAGTTAAACTACATCCGAAAAAGTGGGGAAGTTCTGATGTTAACTGTATTCGTTTGCTAATGTTTTCTGCTTATGCTGTACCTTTAAGAAACCCCCACTTCAAAATTCAGCACTAGTGATTGAAAATAAAAGCATCAATTGACCGCTTGTATGAGAGAGCCATATCCAAAAATAAAAACAGAACGGTGCCCGTTGGTGAATTTGAATGTTTTGATCTGAATCCTCCTGGGAAGCTGCAGCAATAAATAAATTAAAACATAAAAAGGATATGGAAAAATATAGCACTATGTCTTTGCGATACTGCTTTATCTAGGATAAATATATGGAACTTCTTTAAAGCCGCAATCATGCCACAAAGCCTGCTTATGCTTATGCCTCTGCTATATCCAGATGTAATTTTCATGCCACATTTCATAAAACACAAAATGTGCACAAAATGGTTCTGCACGTATTGAAGCCTGATTAGTAGACTGAAAAGTGGGTCCTGTTGGTAGTGAGGAGGTAGAGCCAGGGCACTCATTATATGCCCTTGACATTCTGCAGTGGAGGAGGGAGGAGGTACAAGCAGTGCCTCTTTTCCTGGGGAACAGTGTCCCTTGCTGGTGCAGAAGGGTGCAGTTTGTGAGACCTTTGCCACTGAGGATGAATCAATCCTTTAGTTAGGACTTAGTACTGTAAAGTTTCAAAGTACTGAACAAATATTAATTGAGCTCTTGCTAGCTAGACCACATTGCTTCTGTTACCTTCCTTTTAAACACATATTCTGCCAATTCTTAAGTACATATTCCTTCTAAATTAACTAATTGTGTTATCATTGATAAGTTAGTGATTTACTGAAAGGGAAAAACTGTGCCAACTCAAAAGGATACCATTTTAAAAAATTCATTCTGAAAATATCATATTTCTGCCATATATATACACATATATATTCTTTAGATTGACTAATAAACAGAATGACAGATATTAAAATGATCTTAGAAACTATATACAAAGTGTGGCATCCTGAAAAAATATACAGCTATATGTTGGCACTTGCACAAAGTGTTTCCTGCAGTTTTTTCAGGTGTGGTTTATTTATATAGTATCTAGTAAGTTGGGTAGCAGAGGGCTTGCCAAGATGAAGAAATGGGATCAATCTAATAACATAAGGCTTATCTCAAGTCATTTACCCTATCCCTTTGCTTAATTTTCAGTAACATAGTATATTCACCTAACGATTTATCCTTTAGGTATGTAACTAACTAGTTAATGTGCTTCCCTTCCAAGCAAAGTCAGATTTAGTGTTTATAATTTATGGTTTAAAAATGAATGAGTTTGTCTAGAGAATGAGTTTAATCTTATAAGTTAATAAAAATCTTAACAATCTATGACAAAAATTGTACGTTTATGTCTTTATATTGTCTGTATGGAGATCACTAACTTCTGGTGATATTGAGGGCCTCATCTTGTGATGTCAATCGTCTGAAAGGCGGAAAGCACTTCAAGTCCAGTTGAAGTGAATGGGAGTTGAGGGTGCCCAGCAAGTTACTGTATTAGATCCTGAACATATAGGTCAAATCTGAGACCTTGTTCTAAGCATAAAGGAAATTGCCTTCTGAATAATGTCTATTTATCTTTTATGGGGTTTACTTTTTATAGCAGCCATCACTGTAGAATGTAAGTACTGCATTACACGACTAGTCTAGGTCGTCTTCCACTCTGATCATGCAAAATACTCGTAGAGTCATAATGGCTGAATTATTTGCATATTTACAAAAGAGGGGGAGTTTTTCCCTTTCCCTGGGCCCAACTCAGAACCCTTCATTTGAACATCCCCAAGAGCTGGGATCTGGATTCAAAGTTTGCAGCCCAATCCCTTTTCTGATATACAAGGGGAATAAAATGTGTATGCACGGTGAATAAAAAATGTCTAGAAAAAATAGTGAAATTGGTAACTCAAATTAGTCACAGACAAAAATTGCATTGCAGCAGTATATTCTTTCTCACAAATGAATTCTCTAGGTTTCTTCCCCTCTTCTCCCCCTCCCCCCAAAAGTAATTCTTAGAGACAAGTGGAACATTCTTCTCAAACCACAAACCCACTGGACTGGGGCCTGCCTTGGAGACCCAATACTGATGAGAAATATTGATAAGGATGTCCAATCAGGAGGAAGATAGAAATCCATCTGTATGTTCTATATGGAGCCACTATATGGATGGAGTACACTCTCTGCTCCTTGTGTCCCCTTTCTAATCTTTCTAGGCATTGATATCAGACTTGACAGCATGATATCTGAGTGCCCTCTATGGTGGAGGAAATCAGTCTGCTGCCCTTGCTCCTTACCCATCATCATCTGCCAGTGAAAGCACACTGAGCACCATTCCAGACCACACAAGAGATGGGCCTCCTGTCTTAACACCTCTCTTCTCACAGCCGAATTGCACTAATTATTTTGCTAGGGAGCCTACTTTGACTTGATTTGGGGGGGGATTTACCCCTAAAAGAGCAACAGAGGTAGCTAATTGTCATTGTCCTCACACTAATTTCCCAAGGAAGATGCATATTAATAATGAAACATCCCAGAACTCAGAAAGCTAGTAATAATATTTAGAAATAATACTTATGTAACTCCCTTAAAGTTTTAGGTCTTTTTTAACATAAGAACATAAGAACATAAGAAAGGCCGTACCGGGTCAGACCAAAGGTCCATCTAGCCCAGTATCTGTCTACCGACAGTGGCCAATGCCAGGTGCCCCTGAGGGAGTGAACCTAACAGGCAATGTGATCTCTCCTGCCATCCATCTCCATCCTCTGACGAACAGAGGCTAGGGACACCATTCTTACCCATCCTGGCTAATAGCCATTTATGGACTTAGCCACCATGAATTTATCCAGTCCCCTTTTAAACATTGTTATAGTCCTAGCCTTCACAACCTCCTCAGGTAAGGAGTTCCATAAGTTGACTGTGCGCTGCGTGAAGAAGAACTTCCTTTTATTTGTTTTAAACCTGCTGCCTATTAATTTCATTTGGTGACCCCTAGTTCTTGTATTATGGGAATAAGTAAATAACTTTTCCTTATCCACTTTCTCAACATCACTCATGATTTTATATACCTCTATCATGTCCCCCCTTAGTCTCCTCTTTTCCAAACTGAAGAGTCCTAGCCTCTTTAATCTTTCCTCATATGGGACCCTCTCTAAACCCCTAATCATTTTAGTTGCTCTTTTCTGAACCTTTTCTAGTGCTAGAATATCTTTTTGTAGGGGCGGAGACCACATCTGAACGCAGGATTCAAGATGTGGGCGTACCATGGATTTATATAAGGGCAATAATATATTCTCAGTCTTATTCTCTATCCTTTTAATTATTCCTAACATCCTGTTTGCTTTTTGACCGCCTCTGCACACTGCGTGGACATCTTCAGAGAACTATCCACGATAACTCCAAGATCTTTTTCCTGACTCGTTGTAGCTAAATTAGCCCCCATCATGTTGTATGTATAGTTGGGGTTATTTTTTCCAATGTGCATTACTTTACATTTATCCACATTAAATTTCATTTGCCATTTTGTTGCCCAATCACTTAGTTTTGTGAGATCTTTTTGAAGTTCTTCACAATCTGCTTTGGTCTTAACTATCTTGAGTAGTTTAGTGTCATCTGCAAACTTTGCCACCTCACTGTTTACCCCTTTCTCCAGATCATTTATGAATAAATTGAATAGGATTGGTCCTAGGACTGACCCTTGGGAAACACCACTAGTTACCCCTCTCCATTCTGAGAATTTACCATTAATTCCTACCCTTTGTTCCCTGTCCTTTAACCAGTTCTCAATCCATGAAAGGACCTTCCCTTTTATCCCATGACAGCTTAATTTACGTAAGAGCCTTTGGTGAGGGACCTTTTGCTGCAGGTGTGGCCAGTTCTGTTAGCAGCTTGGAAAAGCAATACTTGTCCTTACCATTATACTAATCTCTTGCCTGTATTAAATCTAAACTATGAGGTAGCCCAAGGCATGTGCTGTTCTGGATAACACCTTTCTTTGGAGATGTTTTGTCCCAGGTTTTCATCCACCAAACAAGCACGGACATGATGAGCTTCATTATATGCAACAAACTCCCTCGTTAGGAATCATTTCTTTACTGTCAGGTGGCACAATGAATCATATATTTTCTAAATGTTTTTGATGGTCAGTACTCTTTGTGAATATCCCATCTCTACTGAGGGCTGGCCAAATGCAGGGCCCTTGCATCTCTTATTGAGATATTATACTTAGTAATATTTGGACTGTGGTGGAGCCCACTATGTACTAGGCACTTTCCAAGTGTCCCAGGCACCTCACAATCTGACATGACAAGCCACATACAAAGTGTTGTGGAGGAGAGAGAAAATATAGGACCAGATTCTTAGACCTGCTCTAACCACATTACACTACTCATTCTATACAAAGGTAGCAGAAACTGCCTCCATCTTGCCAGCTGAAGATTCCCCTGGAGTTTGGGAATTCCTCAGCATGTAGTGCTGGCATAGCTGATTTCCATACCACCTCCCTGCAGCCTCCAATGTAGAAGGCAGTGAGGACTATGGCTGAAGTGCACTGTACTCCAGCTATCCCTAGTGGGGGATGGTCCCTTGGGGACTTCTGTCAGACAGTATAGTGTAAAGCAGCTCCTTAAGCAAATTACTCTGTCCAGGGTTAAGGCCGAGATGGAACTGGACAGAGAATCAAATATCCAGAACCTGCTGCCTGACAGATGTCCTTGTCCTGCTGTGCCAAATGGATATTGGCTGTAGCTGAGAATCTGGCCTCAGGTTTTTTTAACTCAGTGTTATTTTTTTACTACTGCTAGACAACTTAGACATTATTAGTTAGCAGTTATTGTAATCTTCACGATAGAAGTAAGTCTAAAGGAGGGATATGGAGGAGGATGAAATAATGGCCTTATAGATTAGTTCAGAATGCATCTGACGAAGTGGGTATTCACCCACAAAAGCTTATGCTCCAATACTTCTGTTAGTCTATAAGGTGTCACAGGACTCTGTCACTTTTTACAGATCCAGACTAACACGGCTACCCCTCTGATACTAGTTCAGAAGGGTATTCCATGTGTAAATCTAGAGGTGGAAGAAAGCAAGAACAGCTGTGGAAGAGGCTGACAAATAGACAGTCAGGGCTAGCACCATTGTTGGAGCCAGGATTGAGAAATAAGAAATGAGTTGAAAGGGAGGGAGGAACAGAGTTGTGAAAGATGTCAAGGATGACAGAAAGAAGTTTGAATTTGATGCATTGCAGAACCACCATCTTCAGTTTATGAAATCTCTAGTTATAAAGATATATTTAAGGAAACCCATCTATCTGCAAATAATTATTTTTATATTGTGCAGTCTTCTGCAAAGAGCAGTAGTTCTTATTGAGACAATGGATTATTGTATCATTAATTACTAATTATTTCTGTAAACTGTTATACATAGTTGCTGTATCTGCTCTATCTATGCACAGGATACTAACTACAGAAAAATACAGAGTGAAATTCAGAATGTCCTCTGAGGCTCCTGTTTCTTTATGTCAAGATACAAAACATGTTTTTTATCTTGAATAATTAGAATCTAGATTTATTCTACTGATGAGCAAAGCCTTCATAGTAAAACAAAGCTTATAGGATAAGATGTTGGTCCTGTGATCCGTGTTTCATTCTTGGGCCTAATTTCTTATTTACTGAGCCAGCAGGGCCTGGGAGTGCTTTGAAAGTAGTGTTGCCAACTTTGGATGGATGAATTCCTGGAGGTTTCATCACATGCCATTATCTTTAATTAAAGATTAATCTTTAATTCCTGGAGACTTCAGGACAATCCCAGAGGGTCAGCAAACATATTTGAAGAATGGGAGTGCTTCCTGTCTCTTTGCATTGACCCATACTGCCAAGCTAGGAGTGGCATGAAGTCCCATTTGGTCCTATTAGTTGAAGATGATGTCTATGACCTGGAGCATATCAGAGAGGATTGGAAAGAGGAAGTCTCCCAGTGAGGATGGAGATGGGAGGATGAAGACTGAGGACAAGTCACTGCCTTCAGAACTTTAAGGATAAATGCTGGAATTCAATACTGTGCCCACTTAAAAAATAACTCCACCCTTTTAACGTATATTTTTAAACATTTTATTAACTCAAACAAGGAAAACTGAAAAACCTGTCTCAATTCAGGCCACATCCCAATAGCCATGCCTGTCTGTTCCCACTATGTCAATAATCCTAACACTTTGGTTTTCGCTTACTGTTGTTAATCCCTATACAGCCAGTGAAATTGCAGACAGTTCTAAAATCTGCACAGCAGGTGCTATGTAATGAGACTCCCCTTGCCTCACTGCTATGTCCAAAATTTATGTAGTAATTAGACATTTAATAGAAATACGATATTCTGTTAAATTGACAAGAAGTTAAATTAAAAGAGGCAGAAAAATGGTGTTATTTTTATAAACCAGGACTCACAAGGAGATATACAGATGATGGAAAAAAGTTACCTTGGCTATTTCCTTAGCTACAAGACAACACTATATTTCTCCTAAGAGACAGTGTGATTGAGAGAGTTACAAAGAAGACCCCACATTTCTATTGCTTAGAAAGTCTTCAGAATGTTTCTCTGAGAAGTCATCAGATATTGAGTCATTCCATGAGATCAGCAATACAGTGATTAAAATAAATGTGCTTTGTTTCTTGGCCAACTGCCCAAAATAAAAAGTAGAAAAACACAACCCATGTTCACAGGTGCTTCATAACTAAAAACTAACTGAACTGTATATGCTGTAATGCAGGAACTGTAATATCATATGTACTGTGCATTGACCCACTTTAGCCCCTGTTGAGTCTTTGTCATTGAACCCAATCTTGTCTTTGCACTCCCCTGAATCAAGGAACTTCACCAGGCTAGTGTTTGCTGCGTGCTACGCTTCCCATAGTGGAGTTAGCCCGTCTACATGAGTGTGTACATTACAAAGTTTGGTACACAGTGACTGCGCTCCACCTGTGTTCCCTGAGTCAGGGGTGGTTGTGCTCAGTGCTGCTACTTCTGGGTCATGGATGGTGTGCTTCAGGCCTCCTCCAACACCAAGCTATTCCTTTTAGGGGTTCGTTGTACCTTAACATTATGGAATTTTTGCCATTTACTTCAATGGGGCCAGGATTTCACCCTCTTCTTAAATATAACAACACTGTACACTCAAATAGGGTTTAAAAAATGCAAACTATCGATATCTTAGTTTGTTTTTAAAAATCACCTTGAATTTCTGCCTGGGATCTTCCTGCCTGTAAGGAAAGTTAAGCATTCAATCTTGTAGTTTATGAGCAGTTCCTCAGCATACCACTTCCCTCCCTCTGACTTACTCTTCCCCAACACGCACACTATTCTCTGACCTCTCCAGAGGGCTATCAGCGGACCACAGCGCCACAAGAGGTCTTACCTCGCCCACTTTCAGAGAGACAAGAGGAGAAACAGAGACAGTCAGACCCCTCTGTGCAAGGATCCCCACAGAAAGATCCTGGCCAAAGTATGTTTATAATTATGATCAATATTTTCAAACAGTAAAGTTAGGATATTTAGGTACCTGATTTTCGAGGTGCTGAGCACCTAGCAATTCCGATTGAAATTGTGGTTCCTAACTTTAGGTCCCTTCATTTGAAAAATATTAGCCAGTATTTGTAATATAATACATACATCCTTAACTGTGCTACTACAGATACCATGGCTTTTAAAACACTCTTTCATTTTCCTTAATCTAACTGACATTTCTCTGTGCTGTTGGTTTGCTTTTTGCCCTTCACTCCTCATGAACAGTGAAGCTTAACCTGGTTAATTTCACTTTCTGGGTCAAAGTTACATGGGGTCAGCACTGGTCTCTGACAACAGACACAAGGTGGCTACAATCTCCTCTTCCCCGGGGACCTGCAGCCAGCCCAGGTAGCCACAATGATAGTACTGATATCCCCTAAACAGCCTTGCCATGAGCGCTGCTAAAGAATCTCTGACTGAGATTAAAGTGGCTCTCACTCAGGGCTAATCCCCCTGGGATACTCAGCAAGTTACACTGGGGTGACATGGACCCATTGTTTATAATTCATTTCCCTCTGCATGTGTTCTCATCATATTGTGTTTGGGGGCTTTAATATTACATGTGAATAATTTAATTAAATAAAAATTGTGGACCATTGCTAATCATAGATGGTTTAATAAGTCACCCCTAACTCTTTTTAAAATATCCTTAATTTTGTGTCAAAAAGTCCTTGATGGTGTTCCTTTATGAAAATGAACTCCAGACAGAAAAAAAGTCAAAGCTACAGGGCCTGACTGAACACTAAGCTTCTATGACCTTGCAAAGAACACCTAATACACCACAAACAGATGTCATACCACTCTTAGCGATGCAATCATAGCTGAACTGTTTGACAACTAGTACAAACCATAACAGGCTACGGTGGAGTATATACAAATGCTGATATCCTCCTGACAATGAAAACCACCTATAGAGGGGATTAAATGTGCAGACACAGCAGTGAGAGTTAATAGTAGTGGGGCAGAAGAGCAGGGTGAGGACCGTGGAAGCATTGTGGTGGGTCTACCTGATATCATTGATCTGCGTTTTTCACAGATCCTTTGCTTTATGCAGAACCTCCACTGACCATTTTATGAGGCCATCGTTCCTGTCTCAGGAATCTGCCAAAAATGGGTCCCCCCAAAAAGCTCATGTTTCCAGTTATTTGTTTCTTCTCCCAGGGGTATTTCCACAGAAGGGGAACATCAGGGTCTTAGTTATTAACCCAGACATTGTCAAACACAATTTTATGGGCCACATAAGAGACACGTACAGTGAGTCCAACTCAAGCCTTCACCACAAACAAAACCTTTTCAAGACTGAAAAAGTTGGTTTAACTTTTGTTGTTTTGTTTTTCTTTTATTTTTCATGTGCCTTTAAACATTCCGATTTTGATAGATTCCAAAAGTTGAAGTATGAAAATATAGCAAGAGACCCTTTGGAGGAGTTCACAACTGGCTGTAGTCAGAAAGTACCAGAAACTTCACAAGCTTGTTCTTGTGAGGTTTCCAGCTTAATCTCTGCAATAAAGGGAATCAGATTCATCCAAATGTTGGGATGATTATCCAAGAGGAATCCTCTGAAGTTCATTCATGCTATAAGAGTTTAGTAAAGAGTTTAGTACTCCTTGAAGATCAGTTATATTTTTGCTCCAAGACGATCAATAAGTTACTGATTCTCTGAGGAAGGTGATGGGACCCTGTCTTAGGCAGCTGGTTAGTGATTACCTCCCTTTGAATGCCCCTCTTCCGCTCTCCGTTTGTCTTTATATAGAAGTCATATGTGGTGTATCTCCATTAATTTGACCCAACCACCAGAGTTGCTCCTTCATTGTAGCTGCTGAACTATATGTCGCAAATTCAGTCCTGGCAGAAGCAGGCACAACTTTATTCATGTTTTTGGAGTTGCACCAGGGATGAATTGGGCTGTGTATCTTCCCCTTAACTTGAAACCGATGTAAACAAATTGATGTGCTAAGACCTTTTGAAAACAACTGCCTTCTTCACATGGTAAACACCAGTTTCCAAGCTGTTTTTTGCTACAGTGGTGAGTGAGTATGCAATTGGTGAGGTTTTCTTTGGCATACCTGGTTGTTGGTTAGCCTTCTGTACAGGTGGTTCTCATTAATATGGGAGGAAAATGTCTTGGCTATCAGAATGATGCATAAGCTGTATCCGGAAACCAGGCTTGAATTGCAAACATAAAATCAGTCTCCATTGCATGACGTAAAACTGGCTAAATTCCACCTCCTTCTGCTGCCAAATTGGTAATATTACCAGTGCTGGAAGATGTATCTTTCTTTGGGTTTATTGTTAAGACTTTGGGGGCAGATTTTCAAAGTTTTAATTAACTGTAATTAACTTTTGTGAGGAAATGTCAAATGTGCTTGAGCAAATCAGGTCTGTGCACACTCACAGCAGATATTTTCACATTCACGTGTCTAGCAGGCACCTAATTCACCCTGGACCCAATCCACTTCCCAGTAAAGTTAATGTGAAAAACTCCAATCGCAGCCAAATGGAGATGGATCACATCCCATGTGCTCATTCAAGTTTGAGTATGTGCACCCATATGTTACACGTGAACATTGTATGCATGAAGAGAACTTTGAAAATCTGTCCATTTAATTATTAAATTTAAGTTAACATAACACATAACTACACAAATTTTGTCTGGGCGAAGATATCCTGACGCAGAACTCTTTAACACTTTTATTGTAAAGCTTGCCAATGAACAGTGCATTCCAGCTGGAACAATATGCCAGGCAAGCAAGGTGGTCTAGATGAAATTACTATAAGGTGGGTACAAAACTGGTTGAAAGACTGTACTCAGAAAGTAGGTTCGCCATCAGACTGGGGGGGCGTATCTAGTGGGGTGACAATGGGGTTTGTCCTGTGTCCATTACTGTTCAATATTTGCATTACTGACTTGGATAACAGAGTGGAGAGTATGCTTATAACATTTGCAGATGACACCAAAGTAGGAGGGGTTGCAAGTACTTTGGAGTGTGCAAATAGAATTCAAAATCATCTTGACAACTTGGACAATTGATCTGAAATCAGCAAGATGAAATTCAATACAGACAAATATAAAGTACTGCACTCAAGAACAAAAAATCAAATGCACAACTAAAAAACTAGCTAAGCAGTAGTACTGCAGAAAAGGATCTGGGAGTTGTAGTGGATCACAAATATGAGTCAACAATGTTATGCAGTTGCAAAAAAAACTCTTGTATCATTCTGAGGTGCATTAACAGGAGTATCATATGTAAGAAATGGGAGGTAATTGTCCCATTCTACTCAGCACCACTGAGGCCTCAGCTGGAGTATTTTATCCAGTTCTGGACACCACACTTTGAGATATATAGACAAATTGGAGAGAATCCAGAGGACAGCAACAAAAAATGATAAACAGTTTAGAATGAGAAGTTAAATAACAGGACATTTTTAGTCTTCAGGAAAAAAAAGACTGGGGGGGGGCTCATAAGTCTTCAAATATTTTAAGGACTGTTATAAAGAGGACTGTGATCAGTTGTTCTCCTGGTCCATTGAAAGTAGGAGAAGAAGTAAACAACTTAATCTAAGGGCAGGTCTACACTAAGGGCGGGGGTCGAACTAGGGTACGCAAGTTCAGCTACGTGAATAGCGTAGCTGAACTCAAAGTACCCTAGTTCGAACTACTTACCCATCCAGACGCCGCGGAATTGAAGTCCACGGCTCCAAGGTTGACTCCGCCACCGCCGTTTGCAGTGGTGGAGTACCGGAGTCGACCGGAGTGCGCGGGGAGTTCGAACTATCGCGTCCAGATTAGACGCGATAGTTCGAACTCCGAGAAGTCGAACTCACCGCGTCGATCCGGCAGGTAAGTGTAGACTAGCCCTAAAGCAAGGGAGAGTTAGATGAGATATTAGGAAAAAGTTTCTAACTAAGAATAGTTAAGTCCTGGAATAGGCTTCCAAGGGAGGTTGTCTTTGGAGGTTTTTAAGAACAAATTAGACAAACAGGTGTCAGGGATGGTCTCAGAGCAGGGGGCTGGAATTAGAGGTCTTTTCCAGTCCTAGATTTCTATGATTCTATCTGGAATGGGAAGAATCCTTAAAATGATGCCAATGTCATATAATTAATAGAGAAAAATAGTTAATCATAACTTTTAATATGCTGGGTCCAAATGGGTGATATTAGCCTTTAAAGTATGTGACAAATCTGGAGGATCGGCCAGTTTGTGAATATTTTAAATATTGCATTAATACACAAGCATAAAATCTAAGTGAAAGGAATGGCTCTGGGCCTGCATGATGGACTGATTTAAAGGCACTCACCATTTCACAGGACTGGGCCCTCAGTTTGGTATCAAAAGCTAGTTGTCCTTTGTTTTGTAATATTTTGAAAAGGGTATGCCTCAAATTGGATGGTAAGCCTTGTGAATTTTGCCTCTGCCCATTCACTCCTCCTAAGTGTTCCCCCATCCACAAGCTCAGGAGCAGGTGTTAAGCTCTGGTGACAGAAGATGCCACATCATGTCCTCTGACCTAGAAAACATCACCAAATGAATGCACAGCTGTATGCCATGATTCCTAAACAACGGCCCATTGCCATGCCCAGAAAACACACACACATTTGTGTAAAATCAGATAGTCCTACCAGCTTCTGATCTCTACCATTTTATAGTATTAAGAGAAAAGAATTATAATTAGCAATTCGCTTTTGGCTAGACACACCTCTCCTTAGTTTTTCCTAACATCTACTTGCCAACCTTCCTTTTTCATATTCTGGCATGCCTAGCAATAATAATGATAATATTTAGCACTTATATAGCTCTTTATATTTTGAAATCATCGTACAAACATTCACTAATGACTCATCCCAACTTTCTTATGAGGTAGTGTGAAGAGACAGAGTCTGGCCCCAGTCTCAACACAGCAGATGCACAATGACTTAGTCCTTGTCTGTGCTAGAGAAGTGTGATTTTAAAAATCAGTCTAGATAAACAAGTGAAAAGCCCTAATATTGATGTAGTTAAGCCAGTTTAACCCTTGCTTATATCAGTTAACTTATGTTGGTAAGCTGATGACACAAACTGATCTAGTCAGTGTTTACTACCATTTAAGTGCATTTGCATATTACAGGTTTGCAGTCATGTAACTAGCTGAACTGTGTACTTTTCTAGTACAGTAACTCCTCGCTTAATGTTGTAGTTATGTTCCTGAAAAATGCAACTTTAAGCGAAATGATGTTAAGCTAATCCAATTTCCCCATAAAAATGAATGTAAATGGGGGAGAGGGAAGGGGAGGGTTAGGTTCCAGGGAAAAAATTTTCGCCAGACAAAAAACCTATATATTATATAGATATAGACACAGTATATGTTTTAAACAAACAATTTAATACTGTTCACTGCTATGATGATTGTGAAACTTGGTAGAGATGGTGAAGTTAGAAGGTGGAAGAGGAAGGGATATTTCCCAGGGAGTGCCTTGCTGCTAAATGATGAACTAGCACTCGGCTGAGCCCTCAAGGGTTAACACATTATTGTTAATGTAGCCTCTCACACAAGGTAGCATGAACACAAGGGAGGGGAGACAGCATAGCAGACAGAGACAGACACACACCTTGTGTGGGGGGAGAGCTGCACATTGCCCCTTTAAGTAAGCTGACCCACTCTTAAGTGCATTGTCTTTTTAAGTGGATCAGGAAGTTGTGACAGCAGCTGCTGTCCCAAGCTCCCTCTGTCTCTCTCCATCTGTGTCCCCTTCCTGCTGTATATGGAGAAGGGGTAAGCAGGGTGCAGGAGCAGGGGGGTGGGGGACACCCTGACATTAGCCCCTTCCTTCCCCGCACAGCAAGCAGGAGTCTCTGGGAGCAGCTCCAAGGCAGAGGGCAGGAGCAGCACATGGCAGTGGTGGTGGGAGGGACAGCTGAACTGCCTTGATAGCCTGCTGGGCAGCTGCAGCACAGGGAACTTGGGGAGCTGATAGGGGGGCTGCCGGTCCACTCTGGTTAGAAGCCCCCACCAGCTAGCTGCAACAGGCTGCTCTTCCTGCAAGCAGTGGACAAAGCATACGGCTGCCAAATGACATTAGAAGGGAGCATTGCACAACTTTAAACAAGCATGTTCCTTAATTGATCAGCAACGTAACAACAAAACAATGTTAACCGGGACGACTTTAAGTAAGGAGTTACTGTATTGACAAGGCCTTCATGTCCATCATCCCTGCATCCACAGTCACTTTCCTGATGTTTTCCTTTATTCTTAATTTAAGATGAACAATCATAAACCTGAGCTTGAGTTTTCTCCTGAGTTGACTTTTTAGGGTTTTCCCTGCAAGATCTTAGTCACTCTTTTGCCTCAACAACTCACTATCTTTCATCCATCTGAGTAGAATCTAATGAAATCCTCCTGGTCTGGCTGCCAGATGAGTCAACAGAATAGACCTACATCTCCATGACAGTTCTGGAACCTCTCACAGGTAGGATGATAAATATAATTATCCCCATTTAACAGATCGGAAACTAACACTGGAAAATTAAATCACTTGCCCAAGACTCACACTGCCTCTCAAAGCTGCTGAATTTAGTTCAGTAGATCATGATGTAAGCTTTCTCCATCTGAAGTCTGAAATCAATATGTGCCATACTTTGTCAAGGCAAATACTGCTTTTGTCAAAACTTAATTTATTCTTTGCTCTGCAATAAAATGCTAACAGCATATCTCCATGGACCAGTAAAAACTTATTGTCCTAACAGACAATCACATGCTTAGTTATTGTGCCTGAATCACTAATGTTTTATTCAGATAATGCTGGTCTACTAAATGCTTGTGTCCACCAACATTATTTTTGCATGTGTTCCCTTTCCCACATGATTTCTATTGAAGACACTGACATAAAATACACTTGGTGGGCTAACCACACAAGTAAGTTTTTAATTCCACCAGCATCTGAACTGATGGCAACAGGAAGATCGATAGCCTGAGTTACCTGGTTGCTCAGGAAAATCAGCTCAATCTGCCCATCTGTAGTATCCACCCCTCTATATATGTGAAACTTCTGAAGTGGAATTGTTGGCTGCTATCCTTCCAGTCACTCTGCCAACTTATTTCAAAGAGCTAGTAATCTCAGTTACTAATTGGCACAGCAAGACAACATTAAACCATGCCTCCCGCTGAGTGTAAGGGTATCCAAATTCACCCTTTGGCAAAGAGACTCCTTTTTGTACACTATGCATTGTTTCTGAACATTCCCTCAGTTTTTCCCCCACTATATCCCTTCCACACTGTTCCTACAGACCTGGGCCTACTTGCTTATTGCTTTCGCTCATCTGTGTATAAAAAAAATAAAAACTCGCTGCTGTATTTCCTTGATACTAGTGCTATATCCTTCCCCTAGACCAGGGGTAGGTAACCTATGGCACATGTGCTGAAGGCGGCACGCGAGTTGATTTTCAGTGGCATTCACACTGCCTGGGTCCTGGCCACCAGTCCAGATGGCTCTGCATTTTAATGTAATTTTAAATGAAGCTTCTTAAACATTTTAAAAACCTTATTTACTTTACATACAACAATAGTTTAGTTATATATTATAGACTTATAGAAAGAGACCTTCTAAAAACGTTAACATGTATTACTGGCACACAAAACCTTAAATTAGAGTGAATAAATGAAGACTCAGCGCACCACTTCTGAAAGGTTGCCGACCCCTTCCCTAGATGGTGCTATTTAACATGAATAGTTTTTCCTCTCGTCCTCTGGTCCTTCTGACTAAACATGTATGAGGGAGTGGGAGAGAATGGCCACCTAATGTGTCCAGTATGTTTCCTTCCTTCTGACTCTTGACATTTCTTTTTTCTGACTCCCATCCTGGAGGTTCTGCACAAGGTTCCAACAGCATCAGTGTTGATGTATCACTTCCCATGTATTTCAGAAATCTCTTCCAAGTGCCTCAGCAAAACAATATGGCATGTGACCCAACAATGAGCACAGGAAAGGGGTTTACTGGTTTTGCTTGTCGTCTTCCTTTTTTCCACCTTTATTTCTCTTTTGAAGCTATACCATTTTAGGCTCTGATTACCAAGTGGTGTCACAGTTGGTCAGTGTTTGATTGGGAGACCTCCAAAGAGAGCCCAGACTGAATTGGCACAGCACTTTTTGAAGAATAGCAATATTAGTCCTGATCTAGTGACTGAATTGCAGTTGGTATTCAGTGACTGGTTGTGACTATTGCATATGTAGGCCTGTAGATGTGCGGACTCACCCCGCAGTGCCTCCTGCTAGTTGTCCTTGTGAATTAGATCATTCCAGCTCCGGAGCGCCCTCTGCAGGCCGGTGATCCGCCTGTCCTCTGGCCCCCATATCCCTCCCTGGACCTGGTGCCTCTTTAACTGGGGTGCTGCCCCCTGGCAGTAGCCCCTTTCTCTTAGGGTCTCCCCTCCCCAGGAGAACCCCCACCCGCTATCCTCACCTTGCCTCAGTATCAGGCTACTGCCAGTCATCATCTAGCCCCATGCCCTGGGGCAGACTGCAGTATCAGCCTACTCATCACTGGCAAGGTTGGGTTTGGACCTGCTGCCTTGGCCTACCCCTGGGCTGCCCTCCGCAACTGTCAGTACCTGTTGGCCTTATGCTAGGCCACAGCCTGGGGCTTTCCAGACTAGAGCTCCCCAGCTCCTCTGCCTTTCCCCAGCCCTGCTCCACTCAGGTACTCTACTCAGGTCCCTGCAGCCAGGCCCTTCTCCCTCTACAGGCAGAGGGAGACTCTGTCTGCCCCTGGCTTCTCTGCCTTTATAGGGCCAGCTGAGTCTGTTTGGGGCATGGCCCCAGCTGCAGCCACTTCCCCCAATCTGCCCAGCCTAAAAGCTGCTTTCTCCAGCCACAGCCCCCTCCCAGGGCTGTTTTTAATCCTTCAGAGCAGGAGCAGGGGTCCACCCTGCTACAAGGCCAGATTATTGTTTTAAAGCCACGGACAATGGTGGGGGTGAGAGGAGATGGAGCTGTAATTGAAACTCCAAATAGAATTAGATGGAACCCGAGCTAGACTTCCTCCTGACGCTTTATGGTAGTGAACTCAGAGCGTGAGCCAAATGAAAGGAAGGAACTTGTAAATCCTGTCCCCATCAGCGTATTGGGAGGGAAGCCACTCACCTACTGAACTGCAGGGACTACTCAAAGAGGATCTTTGTTGTGTGTTTGTGTTTGCTTCTACTCTTCTCAGAGCAAAGGCACCGCCTCTGCCAGCACAAACTCTTCCCTCTAAGGCCTCCCTGTGAAGGGGAGGGGGCAATGAATCAAGGGGGCCATCTCTTACCCTGGCCTCTGTGGGGAAGGAATTGAGAAAAACCCCATGCATTGAAAAGATCCCTGCTGCTTGGTCTCTCCAAAGGCAGGTACATTTCTCTTGACTACCCAGGTCTTTAGGAAGGTAGTGACATGAGGGGAAGGGAGCATGTGTGTTCCTTTTCCCTTTCTATAACCAATGAAAAAATAACTGCTGAGCCCGACAACTCTCCTAAAATCAACTGGAATGAGGCACCCTTACCTCTTTGTGTGGGATCTTGGCTCTGCTGGTTTCTCTCCAGGGTGCCCCCTCTCTCCCTGCACCAGCCGCTGTACTGCTTGCTCACTGCCACACCCTTCACCACTTTGTGAAGTCTATGTGGCAATGGGCTTCTGGTCTGTCTCTCCTCCTCTTAATGGAGTAGCAGTTTAGAGGCTGCTCTTCTCCCCCCAGCCTCATCCCTCACAGGGAAAGAAAAGCTATTGAGACACAGTTTCATGTAGTAATCAGATATTCTTAACACAATCACTCTTAGGGGCCACCATAAAGAGCCCTAGGGCAGGAATGGATTAAAGAATTTTGGGGCCTTGTGCACTATGGAAATTGAGGGCTCTCCACCTTCCTTAAACTAGACAGAAGAGAAGAGGCCCTGCTACCAGTTCCAAACCTGCTTGTGCATCTGTCTAGGGCACCAAACCAGAGTGGCAGTGTAACCCTGTACACCAGCTTGCAATGCTGCTTACTGAAATTTTGCCTGCCCCCTAGCAAGATGTGGGGCTACTAGGGCAAACTTGGTTGGGTACCAAATTAGGTTGCCATCTCTGAGGATTAGAAAAAATGGCCAGTGCCCCCCCAACCAGCCTGACCCTCCATTTCCCATCTTAGGCATCCCCCTGCATCCATCAGTCTGAGATGCCTCTTTCCCCCTCAAGTGTCCCCCACAACCACCAACCCAACCTTCCTGTCCAATAACCCCTACACCCACCCCATTCCAGGAGCCTCAGCTCAGGGGCTCACTCTACCATCCCTTCCCAGGAGCCTTTGCTTCCCTCACCCTGGTCTCTGCACCTTATCTCTCAGGGCCAGGCTGCTTTCCTGTGCTGAGAGGAGCAGGAGCCTCAGCTGTCACCCTGAGCACATTGAGGGCCCTGCACATGGAGTGAGAGCCAGGTACTGGGTTGGCAGTGCTCCCAATGGCCAGGTGACCTGAGTGCCATTGTCAAAACAGTGGTGCTACTATGTGAAGAGCCCTGTGGACCTGACAAAGAGCTCTGTGGAGCTCGAAAGCTTGTCCCACCAACAGAAATCGGTCCTCTAATAAAAGATATTTTTTCACTTACCTTGTCTCTCTCAGATCCTGGGACGCCCATTGCTACTACAACAAGGCAAATCAGTTCTGGGTCCAGTTCTGTTCAATACCTTCATCGATGATTTAGATAATGGCATAGAGAGTACACTTGTAAAGTTTACGGATGATGCCAAGCTGGGAGGGGTTGCAAGTGCTTTGGAGGATAGGATTACAATTCAAAATGATCTGGACAAACTGAAGAAATGGTCTGAAGTAAATAGTATAAAATCCAATAAGGACTTATATGTATCCTATCCTCCATGAACTTATCTAGTTCTTATGGGGGTGGTGGGTGGGGTTCAAAAATAACTAGATACGTTCATGGAAGATAGGTCCATCAATGGCTATTCGCCAGGATAGGCAGGGATGAAAAACTATCCTCTAAGTGTCCCTAGCCTGTTTGCCAGAAGCTGGGAATGAGTGACAGGGAATGGATCACTTCATGATCGCCTGTCCTGTTCGTTCCCTCTGAAGTACCTGGCATTGACCACTGTCAGAAGACAGGATACTGGGCTGGATGGACCATTGATCTGACACAGTATGGCCGTTCTTATGACAAATGCAAAGTACTCCACTTAGGAAGAAACAAGTTGCACACATTCAAAATGGGAAATGACTGCCTAGGAAGAAGTACTGCAGAAAGGGACCTGGGGATCATAGTGGATCACAAGCTAAATATAGTCAACAGGGTAACATTTGCCCAAAAAGGCTGTATTAGGACGAGTGTTGTAAGCAAGACATGAGAAGTAATTCTTCTGCTGTACTCCACCCTGATTAGGCCTCAACTGGAGCATTGTGTCCAGCTGTGGGTGCTATATTTCAGGAAAGATGTGGACAAATTGGAGAAAATCTAGAGAAGAGCAACAAAAATGATTAAAGGTCTAGGAAACATGACATATGAGGGAAGATTAAAAAATTGAGTTTGTTTAGTCTGGAGAAGAGAAGACTGAGAGGGGACATAACAGTTTTCAAGTACATGAAAGGTTGTTACAGGAGGAGGGAGAAAAATTGTTCTCCTTAACCTCTGAGGATAGGATAAAAGCAATGGGTTTAAATTGCAGCAAGGGCTGTTTAAATCGGACATTAGGAAAAACTTCCTGACTCTCAGGGTGGTTAAGCACTGGAATAAATTGCCTAGGGAAGTTATGGAATCTCCATCATTGGGGATTTTTAAGAGCAGGTTAGACAAACACTTGTCAGGGATGATCCAGATGATACTTAGTCCTGCCATGGGTCCAGGGGACTGGACTAGATGACCTCTTGAGGTCCCTTCCTGTCCTATGATTCTATGATCGTATTGTTTCTATGAAATTACAAGTTGTGATGAAGTGGAACTATTTTGTGGGTGTCTCAGTTTCCCCTGTGCATTTCTTAAGTCTCTAGGTGGTGGGATAAAGGCCAGTGTGCATAAATCACTGACACTCTGTTTCCCTGGCAACAAATGGCCAGAGCCCTTCCCCCCTGCAAGGAAATAGCTAAAGGTGAACAAAGAGATCAGG
The DNA here is from genome assembly GCF_016161935.1 of Mauremys reevesii. Taxonomy (NCBI): domain Eukaryota; kingdom Metazoa; phylum Chordata; order Testudines; family Geoemydidae; genus Mauremys; species Mauremys reevesii. Next base: position 199,315,024 of record NC_052624.1, read on the forward strand.
TGACCTCCTGGCCTGGGAAAGCGACAAAGCCCAGAGAAGGAGCGGTTTGAGGGGGTTTCAGTTTGGGGATAGCTGGGGACAAGGAGTGAGGGCAGACGTGGAGGTCTGCCTCACTGGGCCCCAGAATGGACCTGTCTGAGGGGTCCGGTTCTCTGTACCTACAAGCTCTATTTTAGACTGTGTTCCTGTCATCTAATAAACCAGTGTTTTACTGGCTGGCTAAGAGTCATGTCTGACTGTGAAGTTGGGGTGCAGGACCCTCTGGCTTCCCCAGGACCCCGCCTGGGCGGACTCGCTGTGGGAAGCGTGCGGAGGGGCATATGCTGAATGCTCCAAGGAGAGACCCAGGAGGTGAAGCCGTGTGAGCTTCTTGCCCTGAAGACAGTCTGCTCCAAGGGAGAGGAGGCTCCCCAAAGTTCAGACTGGCTTTGTGGGGAGCAAGGTCCAGAGCATCGCCCGGGGACTCCGTGACACAAGTAACTTTAAGTAACCAGTGAAAAAATCCTGGCACATTGCAACTGGCAATGCAGAATCAAAAAATGTCCAGGAAAATTTTAAAAAAACCCAGCAAGTGGCAACTCTAGGGCCAGACCTGGTGTGGTCCCTATGCAGGTGGACAGAGTGCACATTGGTTAATCCAGGCCTGCCCTCAGGGCTACAGTTTGTACAAATTTTGATATAGTTCACTGATCTACTGTAAAACAAGCATTATATTAATGTTCATCAGAGCATTCAGGCTATATCAGAGATGCAGTATGGATGACAAAACAAAATGTAAACTTGGGGAAATGGACTGATTTGGAAGATGGATATATCTTTTTCATGCCATGCTTCAGAAAGTAGCCTTCGTCTTAGCTCTAAAGGGCTTTGATGTATCCAGAGCATTAGTAAAACCACTGGGATACTATTCCCTCTAAAGTAAAGACACTTGTATTTCTACCACTGTAGAGAGTAACTCCAAAGCCCTAATCTTGTATGAAACAGGCTGTAACTCTCAAATCTTTATATCCAGCTGCTTTATTTCACACACACTAAGTATTTGAATGTCTGAGGTCCAGTTGTTTTTTTAATGGATGTCCAAAGCCTAACAGCTTCCAGTCACATAGCCTCAAAAAAAAATCCATTATTAGGTTGCTTGTACAAAAATAGGTTATGTAGCAAATAATATTTAACATCCTGTTTTAAAGTTGTTAATACACTTGAGAGAAAAGTGAATTTTTTATGGCTGACTATAAGATTTTTTTAAATTAAGAGCCATGTTGTAGTTAAATAGAGTTTTTGCTAACTTTTATATAATGCTCAATCCTCAGGGTGTAACCCTGTCTTCTATGCATTTATCCCTGGCTCATAATTTCATTCTTTACTTACATTACATGGATGGTATTTGCCCACAAGGTTTAAATTCTGCATTTTTTTCATGCGGTTTCACATGTAACAGCTCTGCGTTTGAGATTAGTTTTCCCTTAAAGGAAAAGTCATTGGCTAAAAGAAGAGGGTGGGGGATATACTGGTGCTGGTTTTGTCATTGCCAGAAAAACTTTGATCCAATCAGAGCTATGGAAACCAGGTCTCGGTAGAAAAAAGTACAAACACATCTGCTAAAGAGCTATAGAAACATGATGACATTCAAACAAAAGTTACAATGATCTGCTTAACCATCAAGCCTCACGTTCAATGTATGTATTGCAGTGTTGTGATAGCAACACTGTAGTTATGGCTGAGGGAAGGCACTTTCATTCTATGTCAGATACTTTAAAAAAAAAATCTCCTTGAGCTAAAATTGGGTTGAGAAGAATTATGAGCAAACAATGAATTGTTGTAAGCATGGCAAAAATTCCATTAAGCCAATTTTGAATTATCCAAGTATGAATACAAGGGGGGTTTTCACATGTAATAAACTGGTTATCACAGATGTTTTGAACATTTTTGCATCACTCAAAACTAGCAATTTAAAAGCTTCAACCCTGTCAGATTCTGCAAGCCCTCTGTACATGGGTATCCCATTGAGCTGCATGAAGAGGAGACTTACAGGATCAAGCCTTTGGCGAAGATAAGTGTTTATGGAATCTTCAAGGAAATTTGGGTTGGCAAAACAAATGCTAATTTTTCCACTAATAAAGGCTGACTTGATCATTTTAACCCTAATCCTTCTGGACCCTCAACATACTCTGGCCACCTTACCCTATTCTTTAGTCCCCATCCTCCAAAGTTTCTTTTAAAATGTACGGTCAATTAAGTTAGATAGTTAGTGTACTTTGGAGGCTTGTGCCCCAAAGTGTGCTGCATCCTACAGCATATGTACAATTTGTAATAAACTTCTGGGGTAGAGAGAAAGTCTGGAGGGGCTGTCAGACCTGCTGGGTTCTTTTCAAGAGTGTGTGTTTATTTCAGTGTGTGATTCGAGTGATATATGTTTGTGCATGTGTTTATCTGGATAACAGAACTCGGAGCACGTTTTAAAGATCTGATTTTACAAACCATTACTCATGTGAGTAGCCTTTATTCATTCCTGTTAGCCTCTCTGAAATCAGTGGGTTCAGCTTGTGTGAGTAAGGGCTACTGGCATTGTTGAGGAAAAGGATATGTAATAATGGTATTTGTTCTTTGCTGTGCAATTGCTTTACTTCCAGATGCATTTTTTATTCCAGCCAATTTCAGATTTGACAAAGCTCACATTCATCACTGAGGGCTAACTCAAAGTCAAGTATGCAGTTTAAAAAAGATGCCACCTTTTTAAAGGACTTGAGGAAGAAAAGCATCTGAACAATTTTTGTAAAGCATGAAAAATCATTTTTTCATGTTCAGCTGATTTTAAAATAGCCAATGTAAATTTTACTAACATTTCTGAAAATATTCACCTTTGAACTATCTTTGTGTTTCCAAAGAAATTAAAAAGAAATCTGTTCATTTTTATTCATTTCAGGTTTTGCTAACCACGCTTTTGTTAGGATAATTATATTTTGGGCTGAAAAAAAGTGGAAGAAAACCCCTCAATTTATACAAAGTATTGAGCAAGAAGGAAAGTTGCATTATGTTCTAGTACTGTATCTTAGTCAGGGGACGAAGGCTTTCTTTTAATTTGCATTGTACTACTTTAAATAAAAAAGCCTCTGTTAATCTTGCTGTTATTTTAAATAGTGACACTATAAGCATCAGGCATTGCAAAAGGTTTCTATAATAATAAAAGGCAAATAAACAAAGAGGAAATGCTGATCCTTAGGAATTTGCTATAAAACTTTGCCTGAGCAGTATAAAACTTTGATCTTTTCACTGTCCTGTTCTCTGATCACCTCCTATTTTGCGTCAACACTTGACATTGTAATAGACTTACTCATACCCATTTTTCACCTTTTGTTACATCTATGGTAAAACTTTTATACTAGAAGAGAGCATGTCCAGAGTGAATAATCAGGGATTCTCTCCATTTAGATCAAATTGCTTTTATAATACGGACCTAGCATTAATATTGTTGCATGATTAACTGTTAACATTTGTTTTAGCAGTAATAGGACTATTTTAGCATAAAGTAAGGTCTAAAGATGAGAGAGAAATCTTTATTTAAAAAACCCTTTTGAGTGATATGCAGGCTTTTGATGGGAAAATGTCTTTATTCAGTAAATTTCTAAATATTTTGCAAAGCTGCAGTTTGAGTTTTCCAATCCCTAATTACATTTTCATTTTAAACTATTATGCTATGATGCTGCATTGATTGTACTTCGTAACATACATTACCAGATAGTGGTACCAGTTACATGAGAAACAAAGGAAAAAGACGTCATCCTTGCAGGGAGACCTCTGGGTCCACATGTAGCCCATTGAAGAGCCAATTGCAGGGATGGCCCATTATTTCCACGTACTCTTAGTTATAATGGAGTAACTGTCCACTAAAACTAATAGGAGTTGCAGCCACGTAACAGAGCATGGGGATATGGCCCCACAGTGTACAGAATATCTTGGAAGGTGGTGCGTAAAAAAGGTAATGTTAGAAAAGCATTTAATAGTGTATTTTAATTTATTTGAATGCAATGTAGCAACTGGAATCAAGAAGGAGGGCCAGCACCATATGAAAGCATTTTGCATGATTGTCTCTAAAATTAGACAGCATTGTTACTTATGTTACAGTCGTTACAAAAATCCCCCTGTAGTGAGGGCCCAAGAGCTTCTGCTCCCTTTACAAATATTTTTTCTTTCCTTATAAACTATAATGGTGATGCTTTTTATTATCATTTCCCCAGCTCAAAAGATAACACAATCACATTTGTTCTGGGAATTTATACTTCCTTTTGCCTTTACATCCTACGGAAGCAGTGGCTTCTGGCTTCTGCCAGATGAAGTAACATTGCATGCAATAGCTGTACAGATTTTTGGGGGTTGGGGATGGGTGGGAATTGGCTGGTTGGTTTTAATCTCTGTTTTGTTTGGCCTTGACAGCTTAAAAAAAAGTAAGTCACAGCTGTGTTTGGAGAACCATTTAGATCCTTTTCTTTTTTTCTTTCTGCATTTACCAAAACAAAACCTCTCCAGCCTTTCAATAGCTGTTAGGATGTAACATATTCCATCTCTTCACTTTATCATCTCTGAATGGAGTAGAACACTAAAAGACTATGTTATATGTTAACATATATGTAGACACGTTATTTGCTTGAGGTTGTGTGTCTGACCTGAATGATCTATGGCAGGTGTTCAGAGAGAATTTTGACAATACTGGAAACAGGTTTAGCTTTTATAAATCTGCCAACAGATGCAATTAGAATGGGACAAAAACCATCATTTCTCAATCACCAGACTTTGAGGTCCAGCAAGAATACATAAGAACCAAAAACAAAACAGTGTGTTGTGCTTATGAGTATTTGTGATTAGGCCATTGAGAGGCTCACTAGAACTCTAGCCAGCCTGAGAATCAGTTGCACTCTAAGCCCCTTCAGAGGAAGCATAATCAATAGTACATGGTAAGAGACATTTTCCTGCCATTATGAATCACTTGATGTCCTCTTTGATCCAAAGCACTGAATAAATTTTTTATGTGTAATTACCTGAATAAAGTGTGGTTTGCACATTGCTGCACGTTAGTGTGTGCTCATGAGAAAAACTGCTATGTGTTTTACTTCCATCTAGTGAATCAGGATCTAAATCCTTACGACCTTGTTAGTTTTTCAGTTACAGGCTTTCTGCAGCAAACGTGTGGCTTTTAGTTGTCTTAATTACTTAGTGACAGTTCCTAACCCTTTAATGCAAGGTGGTTGTTTCTGGCATTAAGTGGTCAAAAATAGCATTTTTATATCATCTTGTTCTCTGACCTTAAACACCAGAAATAGGAGTCAGATTAAGTGAGAACTTCATTAATGAAGTCACAGACTCAGTTTTTTCCAAAATGTAAAATCTGAAATTAGAAGTACTGTACATACGCATTTTTTAAAAAATGTTTACTTAATAAGGAAAAGCTTTACTGTCAAAGAAGGATTTTTCTTTTGCCAATCTAATGTATGAAAAACTTGCAATGACAGATCTAATACTGTAACAACAGTGCATTCATCCGATGTTTGATAATGATACATACTGGCTTCTTTAGCCAATATATATATTTTTTTAATTTATGACATGGAAGTATTAAGTGGAACTAGTTTCCTTTTCCAGTCCTTATCTTCTGTAGTGATAAGGATGTAATGCAACAGTTGGTACTCATATCACTGCTGTTCAGCGAAGTATGAAGTTTTATCAATTTAAATTTTCACAGTTGGGGAAAATTGTGAGGGGTCAGGTAATAATTATTTATGAGAGAAGATATTGAGATTCAAAAAGTTAAATCTTCATAGCTGTTGAAACAAATTGTCAACATCACATTTCAAAATATACAAAGTGAATATCCTTAAATCTAGCACTAATCATTTCTCAAGAAGCATTTTTCTTACTTTGCACAGCTGTAAATTTTCGATTATTGTCAATGGAAATATTTTTTGTGTGTGTGTACAGAGAAATTGACGCTTATCAACATTGACTGATAAAAATCTAATCCTTCTGAACCTACATACATAGCATGATAGGGATTGCTTGGTAAGATGGGAGCAAGCAATAGTTGTTTTGATACAGCAAAATCTGAGGTTATGTATATAGGAACAATCTAGGCTATAGCCAGATATCCTGGAAAACAGTGCTTCTGAAAAGAACTTGGTTATTATAGTAAATCACCAAATGAACATAATCTTCCATCGTAATGCTGTGGGTGAAAGGCTACAGTAATCCTTGGATGTAGAAACAGGAGAATATTGAGCAGGAGTAGGGAGGTGGAATTTCCTCTGCATATGGCATTACTGAGACTATTACTGGAATTCATTTCTGGTGTCCTTGAAAAAAAGGTTGTTGAAAAGTTGAAGTGTTCAGAACAGAGCTGCAAGAATAATTTGAGGTCTAGAAAATAGTACTTACAATGACAGGTTTCAGAGTAGCAGCCGTGTTAGTCTGTATCCGCAAAAATAACAGGAGTACTTGTGGCACCTTAGAGATTAACACATTTATTTCAGCATAAGCTTTCGTGGGCTACAGCTCAATGAGACTCGAGGAGTTCAATCTATTTAGTTTATCAAAGAGAAGATTGAGATGACTTGATTACATCTATAATTACCTACACAAGGAAAAGGTACCTTATTGTAGCAGACTCTTTAATCTAACCAAGAAAGGTATAACAAGATTCAATTACTGGAAGTTGCAGCTAAACAAATACAAACTGGAAATGAAGAGCAAAATTTTAACAATAAAGGTAATTAGCCAGTAGAACAGCCAACCAAGTGATATGATAGATTTTCCATCGCTTGGAATCTGTAAATCAAGACTAGATGTCTTTCTAAAATATACTCTTGAATTCAACTGCAATTTATGATTTGATGCAAGAATTACTTGGTTTACACAGTGAGTCAGATTACTTTATCATAATTGCCCTTCTGGTTTAAAAACTGATGGAGCAAGTCCTGGACCTATTGAAGTCAATGGATAAACTGCTAATAATATCAGCATGACCAGAATCTGGACCTGTGAATCTGTTCTTGAAACGAAAAATGTCCCAGTTCATGACGACGGTATGTAGCATATATTGCAATAGCTGATCATAATTAATTTGTTCAGCAGTCTTGTGGATAACATATATTTAATTTCCATTTAAGTTTGCTTAACCATTAATCAGTGGATACGTAAAACCATAACATAGCACTGATTCTAATAACATTTTAAAGTACCAATAAACTGCTGTAAATTGGACATGTGTTAGCTGTGAGCTGAGTGCAGCCATTATTTGTGTGACACTTCAACAACTCCATAATTCGGAATATCATGAGAAAGAAAGTTTTTCATGGTTTTTAGTTAAAAGCAACATTTCCACTCTAAGTTAATGTGATTTTGATGCTAAATTACTATTAAATATTTATCATAGTCGCAGCTTGCAAATTTGTCAGAAAGAGTCTTGGAAGTTCAGAGTACGTCCACCAAATGGATTCAGTAGGAAGCTTTTGCTGGGAAAATGGGCTTGAAAAGCAGCAATGGGACAACCACCTGTTACCTTTGTTTTAAAAGCTGTTTTTAAGTGAGCTGTTTCCTAATATTCCTCAGCAGAGTAATAAAGTTCCTCCTGGCCTTCATAATTTAAAACACTTCTTGGATCATTGCCTCTTTGTGAATTCACTGATTTCTATAAAATATATTTTTGGAATACTAAATTGTACCTTGAAAAATACAACTTCTGCCTCTATGCACAAATGGAATGGCTCATTGTGTTGTACCTGGAAAATCATTTGTTTAGCAAGGAGCTAAATATGATTTTTTAAGCAAAGAATATACAGTAGTAGATGGGTTTCTCCAGATGTTTTTTCAGTGTCCAGACTGAACAAGCTACATGCTTGTCAAGCTTTGCATTTTATTTCCTCTTTTCCGTTTACTTATGGTATATGCTATGTATGTTGAAAAAGACATCTACTGAGGTCAGAACCAAGCTCAAAAAATAGCTGATCCTCAGTTGGGCTGATTTTGTGACATGTTTCTAACAAAAATATCTAGAACGAAGCATGGTATTTAATATATCACTTCTCATGCAACTTCGTATTGTGGAAGTCATCCCAGAATATTTGTTATGTATTTAAAAGCTTTGAATAACTAAAGGGTTTTAGAGTCTGATCTTGAGTGATTCTGTGCACCCACAATTCGAATTGAAGTTAATGGACAGGCACGAATGCTGCATGAGAGGCAATTTGGTACAAAGCCCATTAAATGAATGAAAATATTTCCATTTGACTTGAGTATACTTTGGATCAGGCACATAATGAATATGGTATTGAGTACCTTCATACTGGAAGAATGCTGAAACATTGGGGTGACTTCAGAGAAGATAAAGGATGATCGATCTAGAGGTACTGAATTACGAGAAGGTTAAAAGAGCTAAATAGGTATTGCATAGCTATGTGACAACTAAGTGGGGCACACTGTAATGATCTACAAGTATTTGATAGGAATAAACAGCTAGAAGGGACTTGAATTAATTAGTGTGGGAATAATTAGAAGTGAGGGGATGAAAATAAAACAAAGAATATTTAGGCTGAATATCAAGAAAATCTTCTGAACAGTAAAACCATGTAGAATGTGTAGTAATAGTCTTCCAAGGGAGGTTAAATGAAGACTTAAATCTAGAAAGTTTTTAAAATTACTGTAGGTTTTGTACAAAGCAGTAGAATATATATTGTAGGAATCATTTCTATGCTGGCAGAGAGATAAAGTAGATGACCTACAGTAACATCTTTTCTTTTCCTGTTTTTAGTATAAACTAAAGGTTTCTATTGACTTCAGTGAGAGTTGGATCATGATCTGAAACAATGATACCGTTGTGAAACAGAGTTGGTGTGATTCAATGCTGTACTTACAAATAAAATTTTAAAATAGTAGAGAGAAGAATGTAGCATAAAATAAAGGAGAAAGATAGAATGGTGGGAGCTGGATGCATCTGATCAGTAAGAGAGAAGAGATGCGAGTTGGTTGAGAGACCAGGCAGAAGGCAACAGAGGATGTTCTACTATGATAGTAGAAATATTAACATAACACAGTTTAGCATATGTTGCAGTTAGATCGACCTGAATCAAATCACCAGGTCCAAATGTGCTTGAACTCACAGGAAGTTTGATTCTGGGCCATATCCAAACCTGTTTGCTCAGGCTCCTCTCTAATTACAGCATTTTATTTTGTATGCAGAATTCTCTTTTACTTTTCCAAGCAAACTAAAATGTCTGAAAGTTTATAGCCTCTGGCTCATGTTAGTGATCAGAATGAGAAGTGACCACTAAGGAAATTGTTTAATAGAATGTGTTAGAACACCAGATTTAGAGATTTCTGACTAGTGATTGATGCTGTTACACCCATATTGCTAATCTCTAGTAAATGAAAAGGTATGAATCTCCCCTTTTTAATTCTCTTCCTTTCAAAACCTCAAAAAGACACACACCAAGCATTATGTTTCTGTGGAATTAATGTGTTAGTTGGTTGAAGTCAGAAGGCGAGGTATGCAATACTCCTACAGAAAGTCATTATCTGGCATGCCTAACTGCCTAGTTAGACATTAAAAAATACAGTGTTCTTAGGTGAATAGAAATCACTGCTTAAGTCTTCCAAAGAAATCGTAGCTCTGCCATCTTTAGTTAAATAGTGATAAATCATGGTGAAGACTTCAATAACCCTGCTTTAGAACTTTGCAAAAATATTTTAAACTGTAGGGACTAGATTCATTATTGAGTTTTCACCAGTTTTGGTGTGGAATTTCTAGCATCTTGCTTTAAATTTTAATTGTAGAAAATACAACAGTTTTCTTGTTTGAAATAATTTTCAATCTGCAATTAGCCATTCTTACTTGCCAGAAGTTTTTGTGAGGTCCAGCAAAATAATAATTTAAAAATCCTTCTCTGAGATGCCTCATGTTTTCTTTGTGGAAAACTTCACCTATGTTATTTTTCACAAGTAATTTCACAAATAACATTTTTTGTGCACCCTCTAAAATGTGCTTCTTGAGTGCTTTCGCTTTCCATCTAGAACAGTTTTGAATTCAGATGGACTATTCATTTGTGTAAAATTACCCATGTATATAAGTGTTCGGGGATTGTGGCCTAGGTTTTTAGGACAGTGCATTAAAACTCCTAGCTGTTACAAGTTCTGAAGCCTCTGCAGATACTACTGAGAGAGTTGCTCTCCAACTCTATCCTGGACAAAGTGACTAGAATGATGATGTGAGACAATTTAGTAATTTGCTATGAATCATAACTTACTAAATGTTAAAGGTTGGACCCAAAGGGAGTAGCAGTGGCTACCATGATGTAAGAGACAGATTTGCCATGAAGTTTTCTTTTTCCTTTTCTTCAGGCCTGAGTCGACAAGGGTCAGGTCCCCGGTAGTTTTTTCATTGGAATGGAGAGGTGCAAAGACATAATGTCCTTATTTTCTGTCTTTTCTGGGGGGAGGGATAGCTCAGTGGTTTGAGCATTGGCCTGCTAAACCCAGGGTTGTGAATTCAGTCCTTGAGGGGGCCACTTAGGGATCTGGGGCAAAATCAGTACTTGGTCCTAGGCAGGGGGTTGGACTTGATGACCTTTCAGGGTCCCTTCCAGTTTTATGAGATAGGTGTATCTCCATATATTTATTCATTTATTTTATTTTAAAAAACCCTCCCTTTTTTGTACTCACTAAATGTCATGAAAAGAAAATGTTGACTTTGACCTGCATTTCAGTTAAGACACTTTAAATAAATAACATTTTAATCAAATCAAACTGTATTAAAGCCAATGTTTCACAAGTAGAAAAAATTAAACAAAATTAAGATAGATAATCATGTATCTATTAATTGCACTTTTAAAACGTTTTAAAATTAAATATTTGTTCTCTAAATTTTTTTCTTACTCTTTTTGATCAGGTTATTTGGTGTCACTTCCGTAATTCAAACCAACTGCTCAAGCACCTGGAAGATCATAGCAAACCAAGAACTACTCTGGTATCACCATGCCAATCCCATATTACTGCTGGTGATGTACTACACCCTGGCAACTCTTATTCGCCTTTGGCTACAAGAGCCCGTTGTAAGGGTAATATATTTTTTTCTTCCCACTTTATGAAGAGAATGAAGCTACCAGAGTAGAATTTTTCTAATGCTCACTAATGACTGTAAGAGTCTCAGATTGTTACTGGCATTTGCAAACAGCAGAGTGAAATTTTTATGTGAGGCAGCCATGTCCAAGCTGCTGTCTTAAATACACTCTTTCTGATAAGTCCCTCTAGCTCTTAAATGGGTAGTCCTCTTAAGTCAATGGGACTACTTATGTGATTAAGGGCTACAGGATCAAAAGCTTAGGTTATGTCTACACTACTGGCTAAATTGGCACTGCTGTAATCAATGCAGCGGTGTTGATTTAGTGGGTCTGGTAAAGACACACTAAATAGATGGGAGAGTGCTCTCATATCAACTTGTGTACTCCACCTCCCTGAGAGCCAGCAGCTATGTCAATGGGAAATGGTCTCACGTCGATATAGCACGATGTAGACACCGATGTAAGTCAACCTAAGTTATGTTGACTTCAGTTACATAATTTGCATAACTGAACTAGCGTAACTTAGTCTCACAGAGTTAGTGTAGATCAGCTCTTAGCTTACTTTTGAATTGTGGAAGTCTGTGTGAATATTGTCTACAGTAGGTAGAGGGTTTTTTTTTCTCATAGTGCAAAGCACCATAAAGTCACAGCAAAATAAGCAGTAAATGCAGCACACAGGAGTTACCGATGAGCAATCTTCCTCTGTGTTTCATGGTCTTTACACAGCCTTAAAATTTCCTTATACCAAAGGCAACAGAGAATAAAAATTTAAAAGCAGCCTCAAGGGCTTGTTGCCCAAAAACCAAAATATCAGCTGCAATCTGGTGCAGGATACTGTAAAACATATATAGTTTTGCCTAATCTTGCAATTTTATCTTGAGTCTAGCAATATTTGGTGTTTTTCTTAAAGTCCCAAGTCCAGGATTCATGTGATTATGTGAACATCTCAGCTTCCATTTTTTTTTTAAAGTAAAGTTCTTAGATCTTATAGTTGTGGAGAAAAGCATGGAACATGATTACAAAGGCACCCTGAAGACTCAGAAAACAAAAGGAAAATAAAATGAGCCCAAATTTCATTATTTTAAAAAATGGCATGATTTGTAGAGGTCTGATTTTTGAAGCTGGGTTTGGTAATGCTGCACACAATAGTACAGGTACACAGCACTAAAGCTGTGAAGAGTCTAAATTTCAGTTGCATCCTTGTGGAATATTAGTGTCTTCATTCATTTTTTATCTCACTCGCCTTGTCTCTTTATTAAGAGTCAGACATTTTTAGGAGGATAGGAAGCTGGTGGGGATGTCTTAAAAAGTTAACTTTTATAAAGGGAAAATATCAAAATATGAAAACATTGTAAGATAAATGCTGTCTTTGTACTATGGCTTCTTTTTTGATGCAGAAGATACACTGTTACATCTCTCCATAAAATGATATGTTCTGGTTTCTAAATCTTAGCAGCTTTATAGACTATTTCGCTATGTATGGTTTTCCCCTTTGATTGTGCCATGGATCAGGAATTGATTTTTCTTTTTACTTGTTTTGTCTTAGAAGATTTTAGATCAAATTCTATTCTCAGTTACACCAGTCTAAATCCACTGTAATTCCATTGCAGTCAATAGAGTTGTTCTGGATTTATGCTACTTTAATGGAGACCTGAATTTGGTCCTTGTCTTTTATTGTAGCTGCCTGTGTCTTCTGTTTTTACAATGTGAAACAATGTCAAACCAGCATAGTAGTGAGGATCTTATCTTTAACTTATGGTACCTCTTCTACATTATTAACCAAGTTCAGAATGCAAAGGTGATAAATTGGCTGAATGGGTCAATCTGAGAGCAGATGGTATTAGATGGTATAATAGCGGTAAATATGCCCAATGGCTTGTGATGGGACACTAGATAGGGTGGGATCTGAGTTGCTACAGAGAATTCTGGGTGTCTAGCTGGTGAGTCTTGCCCACATGCTCAGGGTTTAGCTGATCGCCATATTTGGGGTCGGGAAGAAATTTTCCTCCAGGGCAGATTGGCAGAGGCCCTGGGAGGTTTTTGCCTTCCTCTGCAGCATAGGGCACTGGTCACTTACTGGAGGATTCTCTGCACCTTGAAGTCTTTAAACCACAAGTTGAGGACTTCAAAAGCTCAGACGTAGGTCAGGGGTTTGTTACAGGAGTGGGTGGGTTAGATTCTGTGGTCTGCGTTGTGCGGGAGGTCAGACTAGAAGATCATAATGGTCCCTTCTGACCTTAAAGTCTATGAGTCTGAGTCTAATGCTCAAGGAATTATGCCCACATTTGGGTCCTGAGTTTTCAGGGTGAGAAAAAAGTGCTCAAAAAGGAGCATAAGTAGGATTTTAAATGGTGCATGATTGTGCTACTTCTACACAGAGGTGAATTTCACCTTCAGTCTTTACTCAGAAAAATTCCCATTAAAGTTGTTTGGAAGTTTGCTTGAGTAAGGACCTCATGTTTGGGCCCTTGAGTCCTGCAATAATTTAATAAAAGAAGAGGAGCCAATTTATCTCTGGTGACTTCAGTGAAGTTATATCAGGAATCAGTTTTTCCAGAGGTTCACTGGATAATAATTTAAAATATGAATCTAGGGCCTGATTCTTCACTTGCTCACTTTGGTGTAAATCAGGAATAACTTCACTGAAGCTCGTGTGAGAAGAGAACCAGGCCTCTACTATTTGCAATGTTGTTTGAGTTGGGAAGGTGGGGGTTGGGAGAACATTATTAGTGCTACTCTTAAACTCTCTTGGAGCTGTACACTTAACCATCATAGTTGCTTGTATGGTGGGAGAACTGCAAGTGTTGGACAAGCCAAAGGCAGCCTAGAATTATAAGGTTGTCTGCTAGATAATGCTCTGCTTTACCTCTTTTTCCTCATCCCTGAAATAGATTAAACAAGACACCATTTCCCACCCTCACCCATCACCACCTGAAGTTTCTATAATTTAAAATCATTATCTCAATACCTCAGTACACTTAGTGTTTGTTTGGTCAAATCAATGCCAAACTAAATGTTCCTGGTAAATGTTTCGTTGTGGGCCACTTTTATATGAAAACTTTCAATTTGTGAAAGTGGCATGGCAAATTTAAGCCTTATAATTAGTTTATTTTACATTTGTTAAAATGTGGTTTGAAATATCCTCTAGATTCTAAATATAAATATACATACATATGTGAAATGTGCTGCTATGCTTTTGAGAAGCAAAAATAAATTAATAAATACTGCTTATTTAGGCTGAGCTTTTTAAAAAGAGGAGCTTAATATGAGGCTTGTAGAGTGGGTTTTTCAAATCCACTTAGATTATTTAGGCACCCTTCTCCCAAGGGCAGCTTTGTAAATATCAGCTCTATTTCATGGGTTAGACTTCAGAATAAGTGGGCTGATATATAAAAGGGCGGAGAACCTCACAACCCCCATTAAAGCCCAGCTTCAGAGTCTTGGTTTTGAAAATCTTGGCCTGAGAAAGAAGACAAAAGTAAAATTTTGTGCTGTTTCAATAGCGTCAGCAGATGGAGCTCAAATAAACTGACATTCCCAGAGCTGAGTGGACATGATACTGTCCCCTTTAAAAAAAAAGGGGGGGGGGCGGGAGGGGAGGTAAATCAAAAGCCAATTTAATTCAGGCTTCATTTGAAACAAAGAAATAAAATGTATCTACTAAATGGAAAGAATAAAATGTGCAGAAAACAATCATGTTTCACCCTGTTGAGTCAGACCGTTGAAAGTGGAAAAAAATATGAACATTATTTGACTAGATCAAAATCTGTTCTAATTTACATCAGTGTAAATCCTCAGCATGGAAGTCAATAGATACTCTGGATTTTGGTTGCAATTTAGTAAAGCACTTGAACATATGTTTAAGTCCCATTCAGGCCAGTGGGACCTTAGCATGTGTTTGAAGTTAAGCATGTGCTTAAATGCTTTAGGGATTGGTTTTCTGAATTGGGGCCGTACAGCGGTATAAATGACATCAGAATTTGGCTTAATAATTATGTGTAATCAACTCTCTAAACTGCCTGCTATTTAGCCAGGGCTGATAGAAATTACATAGAGATGAAATATGATTTAAGGTAACTATAATGTTAGTGCACCAGCAATGCAGAATCAGACTCTAATGCTTCCTGTTTGTTAGACTTGAATGTTTATTAGTAGAGTGATTTTCCACACAGGATAACCCACTTCAGAGCATGTACACTCTATCCTAAAAATCCTCAAATTTGTTATTCACGGTGAGATTAAAACCTAACCGCTAAGAGGTAGGGGATTGGAAGAAACTTCCCATTGGGCATGTGATTCCATAATTATTCAAGGTGTGGCTTCTAGATGTTCCGAATCAGTTCACTGTTCTGATCCATTTACTGTGTTACCATATATCCGGAACAGGATTAATGTGTTATTCTGTAGTCTTTGAATACGTATTACATATGCCCAGAAAATATTTTTTTTTCATTTAATTTACTTCTCAGTATAGCAAGACAATGCTATCCCCACATTCAAATAGACAAAGAGAGAGTTTTAATTTCAGTAAATCTAGCTTTAAAATGATTACATATCTGCATTATACTTTGTGGTTTTGTTTATACTATAAAGCAGGATGTGGAAGTCTGGTTACTTATGGTATCCTGTAGGAATCAGGAAACATCTTGATATTGATGGGTTTAGCAATTATAGAATAGCTCTGTCATCATTTTCTGAAAATGTCATACTAATAAAACGCATCCATCATAGATACAGTACATTAAACACTAGAAGATATTTCAAGGCATATAATTTAGAGGAAGAACAGCATCTAGGTACCACATTGTTACTCTTAGAAAATTGCTATTTAAGAATTACAACTATGCCTGCCATTCCCATTGTTTAGGAGATAGATGATGATGAGAAATCTGGTATCAGCGAAGAAGACAAAGAAACAGACTGCAACCCAACCTCAAGGAGACGAAGTTTGTGGTATGAAAGCCACTACACAGCTGATGAGAGAAAAGTAAGACCTGGGGAAAGGGTTCCCTATGTCAAAATGTTTCAAACGTGCAGTTCATTTTATTGTGGTAACTTTGTCAAGCAGTGTTTCCCAAACTTGGGATGCCGCTTGTGCAAGGTTTGTTTACCTGCCACGTCCACAGGTCCGGCCAATTGCGGCTTCCACTGGCTGTGGTTCACTGCTTCAGGCCAATGGGAGCTGCTGGAAGTGGCAGCCAGTATGTCCCTCGGCCTGCACTGCTTCCAGCAGCTCCCATTGGCCTGGAGCAGTGAACTGCAGCCAGTAGGAGCCATGATCGGCTGGACCTGCAGATGCAGCAGGTAAACAAACTGGCCCAGCCCGCCAGGAGCTTTCCCTACACAAGTGGTGTCCCAAGTTTGTTGTAAAGTAATGTATTACTATTTGGGGACATAGTGGTGTAAGATCCAAGTAAAAATGTGTGAGTGATTATGTAATTGTCATGACACCAACACTTTGGGAAAGGTAGGGAAAGGAATGTTATTATTTTGTAAAACTTAGAAGAAGAAAAACAAGGGACCATGCTAGGAAGTGAAAGCAGAATGTTTCCTGTGTTTCCAGCTTCCAAAACAAAAAGATCCAGGATTAGAGTCTGATCTACCTTAAGACAGTTGACTAGGGTCCCTAATTGGTGAGGCCAAGCTGCCTTCGCCCTCCCGCAACACAACCCAGCCTGCCACCAACATGTTCCTTTTCTTCCCTGTACACCTCAATGCCAGGGTGGGGAGGGTAGTTGGTGTAGGAGCCAACTCACCAGCTTCACAGCAACAAAGAGTCCCCTTCTCCCTGCCCACTAGAGGAATTCTCATATGGCCAGCTGCCCACAGATTTTGGCTCCAAAAGTATTAGGGTGAGCCTTAAATTAACATTTCCAATTCCCAAGAGTACTGTGATGGAAATAACAATAACAGTAGTAGTAGTAGTAGTAAATAATAATAATAAATAATAATAAAAACTGCTCTGAGTGAACTGGACACTGAACTATAACAACAAACAGATTGCTATATTCCTATATCCCCAACAATTGCAGTAGTAACTTTAGTACTCCTATATCCTCAGCCGCTATTAGAAAAGCCAGTGAAGACATACATTGGAAGTATCTCCAACTTCATACTGTCTGATCTGGAATGGTGATAACACAAACCAACAAAAGGCAGTTTATAGTCCAGAATGCTTTGCAGAGTTGCAGTAGTGAATGTTTACAAAGTGAAATGATGACTGAGGGAAAGAGCATTTAAATAACAAATGAAGAGGAGAGATTCAGGAGTTCAGTTCCAGAGTGCAGGAGCTGCAGAGAAAAAAAAACTCTTCAGTTGACAGTGCAAAGATGTTGTTGAGGGTGAGATGAAGAATGTGTTCAATGAGGGGAAGGAATAAAAAGGGGAGAACAGGAAGACAAGTCTGCTAGATAGGAAAAATTCCATGCAGGATTTTATAAACAAGAAAGATAGTTTTGAACCAGATCCTGAAATGACACCGATCCAGTGGAGTTGTTTGAGGGTGTTTGCATATTTTTAAAGAGGGGTAGCATTCTACACTTGCTGGATTCTAGAAAGCTGGGGGTTGGGAAGGCCGTTGAAAGGAGGTGCAGTAGTCTAGGCGAGAGGAGCTGAAGGCAGGATGAGGGTTTCAGCGGAAGTGGAGCTGAGTCAATGTAATATGTGGGCAATAGGTGATAGGGACATTCACACACATAGGAATAGAATGAACTAGAATAGATAGAGTTGCATTTGTTGAAGGATCTATTACCCAAGAGAAGCACTAGTGGTTTGGAGTACAGAAAGGGGCTGCCCCAGTCATAACTGCTGATCATAAAAACTATAAAATACATATACTCCTATAATACAGTTGTGGCCTTTGCTAGGTAAGGCCATGATTCTCTACAAAGTTCCATGTAGACTTAAAAGTCTAAGGCAGTAAAAGTTGATTAATATAGTGGGGTCATTGTGCTTCTCACACTGCTTTCATGTCACAGAGCAAGGGCCCAACCCTATCAGCCTAACTCAAGAGAGCCACTTTCATAAATAAAAACTGAAAAATTGGGTCCCAATGCTCCCTTTCTTTAAAAAAAAAAGAACCAAAAACAAAACAAACAAAAGCCGTCTGCTATATTCTGAGTTTCACTACATGTGGTGTTGATTACTTGTAGAGAAATATGTTGTCTTGTCCAAAAGATGCATCTTCTATAAACCAAATGTAATCTTGGCAAAGCCAATATGTTGCAGGAAGATGAGTTTGAGTATTCTTAACAAATTTAGTTACAATATTTTCTTCTTCTATGAGTCACATCTTATAGTCCTTTCTCAGGCAAAATTCCCATTGATTTCAAGCGTGAGCTTTGCCTGAGAAAAGACTGCAGCCTTTAGCCCTATGTAATTATTATCTATCAAATTTTCAACAAATAGAAATTACTAGAGTGTGTTTTGATGATCTCTGTATCTCTTCATCTACTGCTTCATAATATATCAATAATTGCTGCTGAATGATGAAGGGCAGTAATTAGATGCCATTGATGAAAATGTAGTGCTCGTCCAGTAATTTCAATAATATTATTAATACTTTGAAATGGAGGTATAAAATTTTTATCCTACTGTAATAATTCTGTTGACAATGATTTTATATTTAGAGAAATTCTAGCGATCATTTAATAAACCTTAATTTTAAGTGTCTCATTGGAAAGTCATTTGATATTAACTGTAATAACATATTGATGAATTCCCGTGACCATCACATAATTTCAGTATAACATCTTCACTTGTGATTTGGAATTAAGACATTTAAAAATAAAGTTATGCCAATAATTATGCTAAAATAAATGTTGTTTAATTTGGCATACTGTACAATTCTACTGATTCTTTAAAAATTATTACTGAATTTCTTAATTCAGATCTGTTGAGAGGATCAGCAAATATGCATGCATCTATTAAACTTATTACTGCTTGAGCTATGCTTCTTCATTAATAATCTGTCCTTCCATTGCTTTTTACAGCTTCTGTCAATGACTCAAGATGAATACAAGTCATCTGATGTTAGTATATTATCAGTCTTTGCAATTTATTTGTACTCATATAGATGGTGTAAATATAGATTATACATATATGGATTATGCATAGGTTGATATTAGGAAAAACTTTTTCACTAGTAGGGTGGTGAAGAACTGGAATGGGTTACCTAGGGAGGTGGTGGATTCTCCTTCCTTAGAGGTTTTTAAGGTCAGGCTTGAGAAAGCCCTGGCTGGGATGATTTAGTTGGGTTTGGTCCTGCTTTGAGCAGGAGGTTGAACTAGATGACCTCCTGAGGTCCCTTCCAACCCTGATATTCTATGATATACCTAATAGAGACAAGTTTCTATGACATTTTAAAATGTTCTAATCTTTTTATTAGCCTAGCCATTATATTAAAACCTTAATTATCCAAACCTCCCTGCTGTTAATTACATTGAGAACTCCTTTGATTATCCAAAATCTTGATTATTTAAACTTACTAAGTATCTCCCATTCGAGGTTGTACTAACTGGCAAAAGATCTTCCTTAGTTCCTTGTATTTTAAACAAAACATGCAACTCTGCTTTTCTAACATAAGCTACCCTAAAACTTAATTCCTTCTTTGTGACGTGTTTTTTAAATGTTCATGTTGAATTACTGAGGTCCTGCAAAAATGACCAAATACCTGAGTTGAATATTAAAATGGTGGAAAGTGTGAAATTTTATTTGAACAGGCAACAAAGTAATTAGCCCAAAGGCAGGAAATCCTAGCAGATTCTGAAGGGGGAAATGCTCTGTGTCAGTCTCATACTTTAACAAATGGGGTTGCAGATCTCCTCCGCCATGCAGCCTAGAAACAGCTGTAACCAAACCTGAATATGGCCCCCAGCCCTTGTGACAACTATTGCATCAGGAAACCACACAATATATTTTGCAGTGAGATTGGTTCTGTAAAACTGGCCCATCTCCATTGGTCAGCTGCTGAAACCCTTGCCAAACAAGGACAATGGCCAACAACACATTGCAGAAAGGAAAGTTCAAATAGTGGCATAAACATTGAGTAATAAACAATTGTAACAAACACAACTAATTTTACTAATTGTAACAAATGCAGATCACCCTGCTGATTTAAAAATGAAAATCATTTGTACCCATCATCTTCATCGGTACTGGAAACCATTAGACAGAAAATTAACCTTAAAGAGAAGGATGGGTCTCATGGTTATGGCATAGAACTAGTCAGAAGATTAGGGTTCTTTCCTAGGTTGGCCAGAGATGCTTATGTCATCTAACAGAAGGCACAACCTTCCAGGCTTCAACTGGCCTGTCTTTAAAATATGTTTAATGCCTACCTCACAGTGATGGTTTGAGGATTAAGTAATGTTTATAAGAGCTTTGAGATTCTTTGATGAGGATTACTGTAGAAGTGCAAAGCACCATCATCATTATTATTACTGTTTTGTTAGGGAAAATGTAATGAAATCAGTGTCATAATTCTTTTTAGCCTAAATTGGTCTGCTAAAATTATTCTTAGGACAATTATGTTAACATCATGTGTAATGTATGATTGTTCAGTATAGAGAGAAACCTGCTGAAATGATTTCGTTAAGTTTCTTTCATATTTTAGAAACAATACCTAGTGGAAGTTAGTAAGTAGCAGTTTCACTCATACAGGAGCTTTTCTAAAAGGAATGCCTTTCTCCAATTCTCGTCTGGCAGGTCCTGCTCGTAACAGTGAATGGGACTCCTGTAGATTATCACACCATGCACCCCACACTTCACTTGGAGAATGGCCCTGCCAAAGCTGATATGTACTCAACCCCACAGTATAAATGGGAGCCATCAGATGACATGTCAGGTAGTAACATGAATTATTTGGGAATAAACCCGTGTATTTGGTATTTTATTATTTACTCTATAGTTAAATTCTTGGCCTTGTGCATTTTTGTTAAGCAGCTTGCTAAGATTTAAGAAACTGTTAGAACAGATTGATAAATTAAACAGCAATAAGTCTTTAGGACTGCATGGTATTCACCCAAGAGTTCTGAAGGAACTTAGATATGAAATTGCAGAACTACTAACTGTAGTATGTAACCTATTGCTGAAACAAGCATCAATACCAGATGACTGGCAAGTAGCTAATATGAAACTCATTTTTAAAGAGGATTCCAGAGGATTATTCCAGCAATTACAAGCTAGTAAACCTAACTTCAGTACTGGGCAAATTGGTAAAGATCAAAATTATTAGACACGTGGATGAACACAATTTGTTGGGGGAGAGGCAACATGGCTTTTGTAAAGGAAAGTCATGCCTCGCCAATCAATTAGAATTCTTTGAGAGAGTCGGCAAGCACGTGGATAAGGGTGATCCAATCAATACAGTGTACTTGGATTTTCCAAAAGCATTTGACAAGGTCCCTCACCAAAGACTCTTAAGGAAACTTAGTTGGCATGGGGTAACATGGAAGGTCCTCTCAGGGATCAGTAATTGGTTAAAAGATAGGAAACAAAGGATAGGAATAAATGGTCAGTTTTCGGAATGGAGAGAGGTAAAAAGCGAGAATTGTACTGGGGCCAGTCCTATTCAACATACCCATAAATGATCTGGAAAAAGAGTGAACCATGAAGTGGCACAGTTTGTAGATGACACAAAATTATTCAAGATAGTTAAGTCCAAAGCTGACTGCAGAGAGTTACAGGGGGGTCTCACAAACCTGAGTGACTGGCCAACCAACTGACAAATGAAAGTCAGTGTTGATAAGGGCAAAATAATGCACATTGGAAAAAATAATCCCAAATACACATATATAATGATGGGTTCTAAACTAACTGTTATCACTCAAGAAAAAGACCTTGGAGTCATCATAGATAGTTCTTGGAAAAATTCAGTAGAAGGTCCAGCTGAAGTAAAAAATGGTAACAGGATATTATGAACTATTAGGAAAGGGATAGAAAATAAGACAGAAAATAACATAATCCCACCATATAAATCCATGGTAAACCCACACCTTGAATAATGTGTCCAGTTTTAGAGACCCCATCTGAAAAGGGATATAGTGGGAATGGAAAAGGTTCAGAGAAGGGTGACAAAGATGATCCGGGGTCTAGAACAGCTTCTATACAAGAAGAGACTAAAAAGAATAGGGATGTTCATCTTAGAAGAGAGATGATTAAGGGGAGGTATGATAGAGGTCTATAAGATCATGAATGGTGTGGAAAAAGTGAATAGAGAAGTGTTACCTACCTTTTTCTACAATGCAAAAACCAGGGTTCGCTCAAATTAATAGGCAGCGGACTTAATACAAACAAAAGAAAATACTTATTCACCCAATGCCCAATTAACCTGTGGGAATTCATTGCTGGGGATGTTGTGATGGCCAAAAGTATAACGGGTTCAAAAAAGAACTAGATAATTTAATGGATGATAGGTCCAACAGTGGCTATTAGCAAAGATGATCAAGGCTATAACCCCATGCTGATAGCACCCTTAACTTTTGACTGCCAGAAGCTGGAAGGGAAGGACAGAGGTGATCTCTCCAAATTGCCCTGTTCTGTACACTGCTGAAGCTTTGGCCACTGTCAGAGACAGGATACTGGGTTAGATTGCCCGTTGGTCTGATCCTGTATGACCGTTCTTATGCTACCAATCAACTTGCAGATCTTTGAATCAAGTCACAGGTGCATATCATCCAAAATACTGTACTTGCCTGCCCACCAACACATTTGTTTTATGTCCTTACATGACCGTGTGTACTGTACTTCTGTGGATTTTTCCTGTGGTTCTCAGGTCAGTGTCAAGGTATCAAAATTATTAATATTGATGTGGCTGAGTGCTGTAATGGTAGCACAACGTTCTGCCACATGGGAAGCATCTGAGTTCACTATACCAGAATACAATGGCCTGATTCCTGCAAGATTTACTCAATTTGTGCAAGGATTGTAGGGTTTTGAACTGTGTGTACATGCAGTGCCATTAGACTTATTTGAATTGCACTGTAAGGATCTTTTTCTACTTAGAAAAGAAAGAAGAGGAAGATGAGGAAGAAGAAGAGGAGGAAGATATTCAGGAGAAAAAAGAAAATGTTAAAATACATGCTATGGTCTCTGTCTTCCATTTTATCATGAAACAAAGTTACATTTGTGCTCTGATTGCAATGATGGTACGTATGAAAGACAAAAATAATAGAGTTGGGGTAGTAGACATCATCTAATTATAGATGTCATCTAACTCTGAAAATGAGTTTCTGCCACATTATTGACAGCATCAATATATTTATCTTCTAAATGTCTTGGTGAAGGATGATTAGTCATGTTGATTTTTCATTGGTGTTTACTTTAACATTGTAAAATCTGGACCTGAGATTTGAATCTGTTGGATGCATGTGGTTTATTAAAACATTACCCCTCAAATTATGCCTTGATCCTACCACTAACTCCTTATAGGGCAGGGCACAGGTTTCCGTTCACAGGGATTCCATTACAGAATAGGGGCTTAAAATTCTAGCTTTAGACTACATAGTATTTTGTTACCTACGGCAGATCAGAAAATGCTCAACATGTTCATTTTTCAAGTTTTTATTAAGTGAGTTTTAATGCATTTACTCAATTCAGAAATTGTCTGCAAAAATAAAGCACTTCATAGTCAGACAGTAAATCTAAACTTGCCATTTGTACTTCAGATTGAATCTATGCATCTAGTTCAAACTCTGTATGAAAATAAACCTATAAACATTGATTTCTTTCATCTACACAGGGAGGACATCTAGGAAAATACAATTTTGTGCCAACACATTTTTTTGTGATTAATTTTCTTTTTTTTTTTAAATTGCATTGCGTATCCCTTAAAACAGAGGGTCATTTTGTGCAAATTAGCTTTGGATTATACTGTAGCAAGTTCACAGTGTGGTAGTTCTCTGTCAGCAATTCCAAGGTCTGGTTTCACTATTTTGAAAAGGTTTCAACTGGGATACAATTTATCATAAAGTTTCTTGGCCCAATTTTGCCTTAAAAATTTTTTTTAAAATAGTTTGGCCACTTTTTGTTTGCATGCAGCAAAAGAAAACACATATTTTGTATGGTTTTCGGACATTTGTTTGCTGTTCCTTAGCATGAAAAG
Source organism: Mauremys reevesii (assembly GCF_016161935.1). Lineage (NCBI taxonomy): Eukaryota > Metazoa > Chordata > Testudines > Geoemydidae > Mauremys > Mauremys reevesii. Next base: position 199,339,225 of record NC_052624.1, read on the forward strand.
TCTCTGGAGATAAACAAAACATAGCAGATTCTTTGTGCAGATTGAATATGGTGCTTTTTGAAATGTTAGTAAGTAGTTATTTTCTTGCTGTGGTGTATATACATATATTTTGAAGTGATTGCTGCACATGTGCTTTAATTACTTTAAATTCCATTCAGGGTTCAAATCTGTCAGTATCAGTGATGGAGCTGTATTGGTCTGAGCTTTCTTCTAGTCTCAAACTGAGATAATATCAGCTCTGAAGGATCTATGTTCTAAGTATTGTGAACCAAATTCAGCTGCTATTCCACTTATGCCATATCCAAATGTGACCCATTGTGCATGTTACAGTCTTGTATCTTAATGGAAGAATAGCATATGCATGATTCTCAGAGGCTATAATGGACACTTTATCAAGTCAAGACTAATTCAGCTTTGATTACAATATTCTTAATATTTCATTCTTTTCTGTCTAAACAAAAAAAGAAATTAAGACTCCATTGACTTCAGCTAAATTACTCTAGATTTATACTGGTGCATTGCCAATGCCAGAGTCTAGTCCAAAATCAATAACAGTGTTTAATAAAAAGACACTTCCCCCCATGCTATGTTTTGTCCAGAACAGTTTAAAGTAACGTGTTGTTTGATACCTGTAAAATGAACAGAACATTTGAATATACTGTAAGGAACAATGCTACACTGGGTTGGGTTAGGCTAAGTCTACTCCATCTCTAATATATAGAGTACAACAGAAAGTGACATCTAAAGCATGCTTTATAGTCACTGCTCAACTCTGGGAGACCTAAACTAACATTTCTACTGAAGTACCAAGATGCAAAAGTACCAGACCAAAAAAAGGTTGTCTAAACTGAATTTCCTAGGAATCCGTTTACTGCATGTAGTCCAGAGGATCTACTGTAGCTGTCAGCGGCCCAATTCTCATTAACATAAATGGGAGTCACATGGCTAAATCTCCATGCATCGCACTGAAAATATACCCTAGACAAGGTGTGTGAAGTTGGGCAGTGCTGTAAAGTTTTACTGACTGTATGCATTAATACTGTAACTAAGCGAATCTATGAACATTTTTGTCTCTCCTATCCCCTCTCTCCCAAGGCTTGGAGTATCACTTATCACAGTTGGTTGACTTTTGTGTTATTGATCTGGTCCTGCACGCTTTGGATGATTCGTGACCGAAGGAAATACGCTATGATCAGTTCACCTTTCATGGTTGTTTATGGAAATTTGCTGTTAACATTACAATATATATGGAGTATTGACCTCGAAAATGATGAGCTTCCTAAAGTTTCCGGATTTTTAGAAAAGAAGGATCCTGGGGAATTAGCATCAAAGGTAAGTGTAGTTTGCTTACAAACATCTGTAGTTTGTTTAAAGAACTAAGCAATATACACTAGCCATCAATAAAAACTTCAGGTCCTTTGGTGTTTAATACAACGAATAATCCTGTTCAGCATAGGATTTACAGTACAGGATGAGTGGCTAAAAAATACAGTAGCACAAAATTACTTCTTGCTGGTAAATTAAATACTATAACGAATGTGTCACATTTAGATAATTTTATAAAATAGTTTTCACCAGGGAGAAAATAGCATTAATATTTGCCCCTGTAAAAACAAAAGGAAAGGGAAGAGAAAAAATATATACTTGGATTTGTTAAATACAAAATAAATTAAATAGAATTATGAGGCAGCTTTTGTTTGATGAAACCTGTACATACACAAATATATATATTTTATAAGTGCATTTCTGCTTTGTCATTAGCATCAGTCGATACGGGTAAAAACTCAGTGCTGTAGTTGTACTTTAATAAAAGATTTCCATTCCCTTCTCTTTTTTCTGAACAAAGACTAATGTAGCAGACCTCAGTACAATGGTTGATCCCCTCTTTCTCCCTTTCACTTTAAGTTATTTTGTTAGCAGAATTTGTGTGTGGCAACATTTTATAACCCCACCTCTCACAACCCGTGACATGATGTCTCAGCTATTTATGAACACTTTTGTTATGAATGCATATTGCATGTGGAGTCTGGTGGGATTAAAAATTGCAAATCCAGACACTTGTAAATCTATGGTAAAATCTGTTGACTTTAATGGAAGCAGAGTTTATGCCAGCATTTTGAAAATCTCATGCATAGCTCTTTTTTTTTGCTTTGCAAATTATACACTAACACTTAGAAAAAATACTAGATAAATGTATTGTGTGAAGCATAAAAACTTATTGTGAGAACACTTTTGGTCCAAATACTTTCAGGAATATTTCTCTGTGCTATTATTCATGACACTATGAATATTTGCTGTCCAGAAACATTCTTAGGAATACAAAAATCATCTGAATGCTTCTTAACAAATGAGGAAAAAGTATTACAAATGTTAGTGAGTGGAATCATTGGCTTTTATTCACCAGAATGTTCGCAAGTACCATTTTAGGTATATTAATGAACACCTGAGATGTCATGCCAGTTTAAGTATAGCAGCCTCACCATAAGAGCAGTGGAAAAAGATAATTAAACCTGTAATGTCAAATATTTTTTAATTTGTGAAGACCAGTTAAGTTCATTTGACTATATAAAGCAGGGGTTCTCAAACTGGGGGTCGGGACCCCTCAGGGAGTTGCGAGGTTATTACATGGCAGGTTCTGAGCTGTTAGCCTACACCCCAAACCTTGCTTTGCCTCCAGCATTTATAATGGTGTTAAATATATTAAAAAGTGTTTTTAATTTATAAGGGGGGGGGTCACATTCAGAGTCTTGCTATGTGAAAGGGGTCACCAGTAAAAAAGTTTGAGAACCACTGGAAAGCACACCAAACTTGTCTCTAAGAATAGAAGTGCCCAGGTTAACAAGCTTTTTGAGCATGAGCCAAACTTTGAGCACATGAATAGTCCCATTGAAGTTAATGGGACAAATCACACACATGAAATTAGGCATATGCTCAAGTACTTAGCGGAATTAATTCTTTAGTCTTTCAATTGAAAGAAACACAAATTGGAATCGCCTTAGATCACAAATGAAAGAGTTTCCTGGTTTCAATTAATGGAGCTTTTTCCACCCAGATATTTTCCCTGTCTTGAAACCACTACATTTGGCAGATTATCTCTGAGGGAGGAAAGTGAGCACACAATAGAAGCTGCTCCACAGAGCACTCGAGAGAAGCTTCTCACAAAGTGCAGATAGTTGGCCCAATTCCCTTACAACTGAGTGAATCACTTCCATCATGATACACCTGATTTCAGCTTGAAGAGGTTCTGTACCTGTGTTTCCTGCTTGGCAGTGCCCCTTGCCAAGCTATGTCTGGATTTATGATGTGTTTGAATGCTAATGAGCATTCTGTTATTTTTCCTGTGGAAGGTAGTGCTAGTCTTGATAAGAGTGATTAAATAGTCAAGAGGTAAGTTCTGCAATTTCTCCTCATTAACTTTGTAAATCTCTCTTAAGAGATTTAGCTGCCTTGGTATATTGCCACCCCCTTTTCAATAATTTCAAAAATGAATTGCATCATGGAATGTTATATCTAAAACTAACTGCTATCAGGAAAGTGAAATTATTGTGTATATGGGATGGTTTTAGTTACACCTATAAAACTAACTGAAGGACATCTGTTGGATTTGTTAGACTGGATAAAATGCATCCTGTGGACTTAAATAAAGATTCCATGGAATAAAAGCGAAGTAAAATAATGTACCATAATTTTCCCTGCATATATTTGTATGGGCTTTGGAGAGAGTGTACTGACTTGAAAGGTAAATAGAACTGCATTGCACTGAGGCTGGCTGTCAGAGGCAGTAAGAAAGCACTTCTATATTCCATAGCTCCAAAACCTAGTCTAATGCTGGCAGTGACTCCAAAGAGGGCAGCAGCTGACCGAAATAGAGCTCAGTCAGTATTGGGGTAAATGCATGTTATACAATGCTAAGGGTTGCATAGCAGTGGCCACTTCCTTGTGAATTTGCCCAGCACTTCTGGAGGATTAGGGCAGATCTTCAGCTGATATAAATGTATCATTAATTTCAGTGGACCTATGACAATTTACCTCCAGTGAGGATCTGAGTCAGCACAATGCTTCTGAAAGTCACTTCTGATGATGTGGAACCTCTTGTTGCTACCCACTCTCATGGCCTGTGAAAGATGCTGTGTTAACACGACCAGAGAATGAAGCCCTCTATTACCCCACAGAACAAAGAGATGGTGGTAGTGACAGAGTAGGTTTCCTTTGTGCTGATCTGCCAATAGACTTTAACATTGATGTGAAGCTTCCATCTCTAGAAAGCCTGGTCTACACTAGGCGTTTAAATCGGTTTTAGGAGCGTAAAACCGATTTAACGCCAAAACCGTCCACACTAGGAGGCACCTTATATCGATTTTAATGGCTCTTTAAACCGGTTTCTGTACTCCTCCCTAACGAGAGGAGTAACGCTAGTATCGGTATTAACATATCGGATTAGGGTTAGTGTGGACGCTGATCGACGGTATTGGCCTCCGGGAGCTATCCCACAGTGCACCAGTGACCGCTCTGGACCGCAATCTGAACTCGGATGCAGTGGTCAGGTAAACAGGAAAAGCCCCGCGAACTTTTGAATATTTCCTGTTTGCCCAGCGTGGAGCTCCGATCAGCACGGGTGGCGATGCAGTCCGAAATCAAAATAAAAAAAGAGCTCCTGCATGGACCATGCGGATGTGATCGCTGTAAGGGCAGGCAAATCCGTTCTATCAGCGCTCCGTTACAGAAGATGAAATTCAGAATCCTTTTTTAAAAATCTCCAGACAGACGCCATAGCAGGGACTCAGCGCACTGCAGCGTGACAAGCGTAACGGAAAGCCAAAGAATCAAATGGATGCTCATGGACTGGAGGACTGAAGCTATCCCACAGTTCCTGCAGCCTCCGAAAAGTATTTGCATTCTTGGCTGAGCTCCAAATGCTTCTAGGGTCAAACACAGTGTCCGCGGGTCAGGGCATAGCTTGGCAATCTACTCACCCACCCCCCACCCACCCCAGAAGCGAAAGGTAAAACAATCCTCTGACTCTTTTACATGTCACCCTATCTTTACTGAATGCTGCAGATAGACGCGATAGTGCAGCACTCAACACCAACATCCTTGCTCCCCCCCCCCCCGCCATGGGTGGCTGATGGTACAAAATGATGGAAATCCATCCTCATCATCAGCCTCAGCTGATGGTACAAAAGGACTGGTAACCGTCATCAGCCTATTGGCCCTAATTTTTTCTGGTGGATGGATGGTGCAATATGGCTGGTAACCATCCTCATCATAGCAACAGGGGGCTGAGCTCCATCAGCCCCCACCCTTCATGTGTAAAGAAAAGATTCAGTTGCCCCTGGACTAGCAGTGGGATGCTGGGCTTCTCTCCTACACACTGCTTAATGTCCTGTCTGGACTATCATAGCAGCTGGAGGCTGCCTTCCACTCATTTCTCACTAACAAGTCAGTGTGTCTTATTCCTGCATTCTTTATTAATTCATCACACAAGTGGGGGGACAATGCTACGGTAGCCAAGAAAGGCTGGGGGAAGAACGGAATCAACAGGTGGGGTTGTTACAGGAGCACCCCCTGTGAATAGCATACAGATCATAATTTCTGCAGGCTCTGACACAGAGCAGCTGTGCTCTCTGGTTCTATGATACGGTGGTTCTCTAGTACACTTGCCTATATTAGGCAGCACTGATTCTATTTTTAGATACCAAAAGGAGGGATTGACTCAGGAGTCATTCCCAATTTTGCTTTGCGCCCCTGGCTGATCGGCCAGGGGCACTTATGACAGCAGCAAATGGTACAAAACGATGGAAGGTGCAATATGGCTAGTAACCAATCTTGGCTTTGCGCCCCTGGCTGATCGGCCAGGGCACTAGCAGCAAATGGTACAAAAGGACTGGTAGCCATGATCATCCTCAGTTCCAATTTATGGAAGGGTTTGGATGGTGCAATATGGCTAGTAACCATCTCTGCTGTCATGCAAAAGCAAAAGCATGCTTCTGTGTAGCGCTGCTGAATCGCCTCTGTGAGCGGCATCTAGTACACATACGGTGAGAGTCACAAACGGCAAAACAAGCTCCATGATTGCCATGCTATGGCATCTGCCAGGGCAATCCAGGGGAAAAAGGGGCGAAATGCTTGTCTGCCGTTGCTTTCCCAGACGAAGGAGTGACTGACGACATTTACCCAGAACCACCCGCGACAATGATTTTTGCCCCATCAGGCACTGGGATCTCAACCCGGAAGTTCCAAGGGGCGGGGGAGGCTGCGGGAACTATGGGATAGCTACAGGATAGCTACCCACAGTGCAACGCTCCAGAAATCGACGCTAGCCACGGACCATGGACGCACACCACCGATTTAATGTGCTTAGTATGGCCGCGCTCCACCCGATTTTATAAATTCTGTTTTACAAAACCGGTTTATGCAAATTCGGAATAGTCCCGTAGTGTAGACGTACCCGAAGGGAGAGAGTAGTTCTGTTTCCATGACCCATTTCTCTCAAGATACCATTTAGTGTCACTTGTAATGGTTTTTGTGATGTACGTATTCTGCAAACTGAAATGCCAACTCGTTTCACGGACACCACTAACAGCCACCTTGTGGAAAGAATTCTGGGTCACTGCCAATCTGAGCTGGATTCCTACTAGTTATTTTGAAATGATGGTCTATGTGCCCCATTATCAGTTCCCTAAGTCGTCCAGTTACCCCCAAAGATTTGTTTTCTGCACTCTATCCCTGGATTACATCTAGCAGTGCACAACGGAGGGAGTTTCCACTCCCCAGTCGAGAGTTTAAAAGTGTTGACCCAAACTCTCTGTGCATTTGCCATTCATGAAAGGGCTTCATTTACCTGTTATGTTTGTATGTTTAGCAGTTTTGATATCTATTTTAGGTATTTTATTTTTAGCTAATCTGGTGCCTTTTCACTCCTTTAAAAACTGGGTTTCCCTATCATTATTATTTATTTATCTTGTGGTAGTGTTTAGACATCCTCTTCAGGGATTGGGGCCTGTGGAGGTAGGCATTTTACATATATATGTCCCTGCCTCAAAGAGCTTACAGTGTAAATCAGGCTCATTTTTATGGGAAATTCATCAATTTGAGCTGAAATCGGTTGTTTCATTATCATATAACAGTGATGAAATATGCTTCTGAGCAATGATGCAGGATCACTCACTCAACTTCTGGCCATTCTTCCTGTGCCACTTCTCACACTACTGGTATGTGTCACGTGGAAGCAAGTGTGAACAAACTCTGATCAGAACGTAAATTCCATCTGAATGCACAAACAAGAAATAAATATAATTAAAATCCCTTAAAAGGAACATTGTCATTTTTGTCACTGTTTATAACCATTATCATTGGCTGAAAAACGTAACAAAAAGACATTGTTTTATCAGTTGCTTTCAGTTTAGATGAAAAAGCAGAATCACTTTTTATTAGGTCTGTCAAGCGATTAAAAAAATTAATTGCAACTAATTACATGATTAAAAAAATTAATCGTGATTCATCACACAATCGCTCTGTTAAACAATAATAGAATTCCATTTATATAAATATTTTTGGATATTTTCCACATTTTCAAACGTATTGATTTCAATTACAACACACAATACAAAGTGTACAGTGCTCATTTTATATTTTTTTGTTATAAATATTTGCACTGTAAAAATAAAAGAAATAGTATTTTTCAGTTCACTTCATGCAAGTACTGTAGTGCAATCTCTTTATCATGAGAGTAGAATTTAAATTTATAGTTATGTACAAAAAATAATTGCATTCAAAAATAAAACAATGTATAACTTTAGAAACTACAAGTCCGCTCATTCCTACTTCTTGTTCAGCCAATCGCTCAGACAAACCAGTTTGTTTACATTTGCAGGAGATAATGCTTCCCCCTTCTTGTTTACAATGTCACCTGAAAGTGAGAATGGGCGTTCGCATGGCAGTGTTGTAGCCAGTGTTGCAAGATATTTACGTGCCAGATTCGCTAAAGATTTATATGTCCCTTCATGCTTCAATTCCATTCCAGAGGACATACGTCCATGCCGATGATAACGATCTAAAGCAGTGCAGACCAAGGCATGTTCATTTTCTCATCCAAGGCTATGTCTACACTTGCAGATGTAGAGCACCGGGAGTTAAACCAGCCCTCAGAGACAGAAGCAAGGAAAGTGCTGCTGTGTGTTCATACTATCAGCTGCAAGTGCAGTGGAATGGCCACATTAACAGCTCCTGCAATGCCACAGAGTGCAGTGCATTGTGGTAGCTATCCCAGTGTGCAAATGGCTGCAGCGGTGCTTTGGAAAGGATTTGCGATGCCTAATGGGGCAGGCACAGCATCACATGATGCAGGTTTCCCAATCCCATTGTTCCAGGGCATCCTCCTAGATTGCCAGCTGCTTTTCAAATGTCGGGGGTGGAATGTGACAGGGAGTGTATTGTGTGGATGTGGGGGGGAGAGACAGTGTGGGGGGAGCAGAGAGTATGTCAGTATGCTGTCTTGTGCTCTCTTGTAAGTTCAGACAGCGGCGGGGAAAACCCCGACATCATCTCTCACCCCCTGCCTCTCTCTCTCACACACCAACGCCTGCCTCTGCAGCAGGAGCATTCCACGGGTGAGGGTTTGCTTTGTGTCCCCAAGCAGATAAGCATGCTGGCTGCAAGAAATGGAGCTTTGAAAATGTATAACCACACAGGGCTGGCTTTAGGCCGATTCCCCTGATTCCCCTGAATCGGGCCCTGTGCCTAAGAGGGCCCCGCGCCCAGCCAGAGTGCCACAAGCCCACAGCCCCGCTCCCCAGGCGGGAGCGCCGGGTGGATCGCTGCAAGCCCCACGACCCCACAACCCTGGCCGGAGCACGGCAAGCCCCGCGGCCCCCCTCCCCTGGCTGGAGTGCGGCAATCCGAAGTGCCACCGCCGAAGACTCGGAGCACTCTCCAGTGCGTACATGCCCCACGAATTGGGCCCTGCACTTGCTAAAGCCAGCCCTGTATCCACATGCCTGCAGCCGAGTTCAAAACAATGACAAGAGTGGCCACTTGACTTCAAGGGATTATGTGATGTTTCCGGAGGCCAATCATAGTGCAGTAATGCAACACTTCATCCTCACTGACACCCCAGCACTCCAGCCGGGGCACAGAAAGCTCTATGCTTCTCATGCAGGTGGATTACCAGGGGCATGCCAGCCGTGGAGTCCAGCTGCTGTAAGTGCCTTGCCAGTGTGGACACCTCAGGAGTTAGGGTGCCTGGGGCTGATTTAATGCACTCTAACTTGCAAGTATAGCCAAGGCGTGAGTCAGATGTCACCAGGAGAAGGTTCATTTTCTTTTTTGGTGGTTCGGGTTCTGTAGTTTCTGCATCGGAGTATTGCTCTTTTAAAACTTCTGAAAGCATGCTCCACACTCCATCCCTCTCAAATTTTTGGAAGGCACTTCAGATTCTTAAATCATGGGTCGAGTGTTGTAGCTATTTTTAGAAATCTCACATTGGTATCTTCTTTGCATTTTGTCAAATCTGTAGTGAAAGTGTTCTTAAAACGAACAACATGCTGGATCATCCGAGACTGCTGTAACATGAAATATATGGCAGAATGCAGGTAAAACACAGAGCAGGAGATGTACAATTTTCCCCCAAGGAGTTCAGCCACAAATTTAATTAATGCATTCTTTTTTTAACAAGCATCATCAGCATGGAAGCATGTCCTCTGGAATGGTGACCAAAGCATAAAGGGGCATACGAATGTTTAGCATATCTGGCATGTAAATACTCTGCAATGCCAGCTACAAAAGTGCCATGCAAACGTCTGTTCTCTCTTTCAGGTGATGTAAATAAGAAGCAAGCAGCATTATCTCCCATAAATGTAAACAATCTTGTTTCTCTTAGCGTTTGGCTGCACAAGATGTAGGACTGAGTGGACTTGTAGACGCTAAAGTTTTACATTGTTTTGTTTTTGAGTGCAGTTATGTAACAAAAAAAATCTACATTTGTAAGTTGCACTTTCACGACAAAGAACGGTACTTGTATGAGGTGAATTGAAAAATACTATGTCTTTTATCATTTTTACAATGCAAATATTCATAATAAAAATAATATAAAGTGAGCTCTGTACACTTTGTATTCTGTGTTGTAATTTAAATCAATATATATGAAAATGTAGAAAACCTCCAAAATATTTAATACATTTCAATTGGTATTCTATTTTTTAACCATGTGATTAATCACGATTAATTTTTTTATCGCAATTACTTTTTTTGAGTTAATCGTGTGAGTTAACTGCAATTAATCGACAGCCCTACTTTTTATATTACTTCATCAGCCTGGTTAGCAGCAGCAGCAGCACCACAATAGAGTGTGCCAAATATTTGGTTATTTGTAGGTCTCAAAAGTAATTAAATGAAGCTTGATCCTGAACCGCTGAAATTCATGGGAGCTTTGACTTCAGTGGATATAGGCTCAAGCCCATGATAAACAGATGCCATACTGTTTTCTGTGTTCTGGCTGGCTCTCAGTACTGACACTTGTTGAATCTGGCAGTATACAAAACACAAAAATACAGTCTTTGTTAAAAAGATGTATTTATTTATGTACCTTGTTATGGAATAATAGATTTACTCTCCTAGTGCAAGGAATCAAAAGAGAAACCTATTAACAAAGGCCACAGAATGAAAAGTCAGTTTCCTACTCAAACTGGAGGACAACTAAAAGTAAAATAAACTTGCTTGTAATGGAATAGGTTGACCTAGCTTCCAGAAATGTATTCTTTGGCAATGATTATGTTGTTGCCAATTTTGCTGAATAGTGGAAAACAAAGGCATGAAAAACATTTCAAAATATCTGTTAACATTAGCAGGATCTGGGATGTACAATTAGTCTGTCTCTTGTTTTTGTTTTGATTTTTGCTTGCAGATCCTTTTCACGATTACTTTCTGGCTACTGCTTAGGCAACACCTAACAGAGCGGAAAGTGCTTCAGCTAAAAGAAGCTACTTTAGCTGAGGTCAAAGTTGAAGATGAAGAAAATGAAGAAAAAGGTAAAAGTATATCAAGTTTGACTGCTTCAATCAATGTAGGTGGTTAGGGTTACTTCTTTTCTTATTGCTAAAGTTTTTGGAAAGTTGCATCTGTTATTGACTAAGGGCTAAACAATATGCTGCTAAATCCATGCACTACAGATTTCTCAGGGGACATAATAAAATAGCTTTGAGCTTGATAACATCAAACAAAATATATAAATTCTCTTTGCAGTTGAACTACAGTAAATGCTATGACAAAATAAATTACCTGAATGGGAAATGCAGGAAAAACCTTCTATAGACGCACTTCCACCACCACACTTGTGCTCCCCCCTTCCCCCCCCCCCAAAAAAAAACATCACCGTACACAAAATGTAACCATAAAAGGAGAACGGCCTACATGGAAAACGTCCATCAGTGATTTCAATGGGAGCTGCACCTGTATAACCAAGAGCAGAATTTGGCCTATAGGTTTCAGTGTGGTGTCGTTATTCTTGTTTTAAACTGATTTAAATCAGATCAGAATCAGACCTGGGATGTGATGGTAAGACCCATGAGTCACCCCCTGAAACTGCCAGGCCCTGGCATTATTTACGTGTGCAGAAGCCTTTTGATGGCCCCCACTTCACACCCAACATGCATAGCAAGACTAGGAACCGGGTTTTCTCCTTACTGCTCCCATTAATGGGACAGCAGTAACTTGCCTGTTTTTTTTCATGGTTTGGTTGCAGTAGAGCAAGAGGGAGGGATAGTTGTTCTTTTGAAATGCGGCATTTAACTCCCACCTGGTATCACAAATCTATATATTTTTTTAAGGTTTGTTGGTTGGTTGGTTTTAAACAGGAACCTCTGCTTTGAATTTCAAAGCTGTCTAATGTTTGTTTTTTTGGTGAAAACCATATATTCCCTTAGGAATTTATGTCAGTGATAAGTTGGTTTTTTTCCTTCCAGTTTAACAATGTTTTTTGCCTACAAATGCAGGCATTACAGTAGATATTGCTTTGACTATCATCCAATACATAGCCTTCAGGCCGTGGTTCTCCACTATGTCTGAGTTCAGCTTGGGCAAAGTGGGGAGCGATGATAACAGGGAATTGGTGTGGCTTCCTTACCTTTTGGCCACTGGAAGTCCATTCAAATTAAGCTACAGTCCTTATGCCAGTGAAGGATCGTGGAGCTGTGCCACAGCATGCCTTCTCCTGCCCCATTCCACCTTCCGGAATGCCCCTGAAAAGTCTTTTCCCCTATGGTGGTGGTGGACGCTAGTGGCTTACAAGGTGACGTAAAGTTCACCTATGTGAGGGAATACTCTACTGGCTATCTCCAGTATTTTAAAGACACTTTGTGCTGCTTACCCAGCACAAAGAGACCTTAGTGGACCAGATAATCTGGCCCTCAGATTTTTGAAAGGGGGGCAAAAGTAAGTACATTTACCAACTAGGAACCTAGGCTTAAGAGTGTGGTCTTGGAGACACTACTGTCAACGTGTGGAGGAGAAAATAACATGTTTTAGAAGGAAATGCATGCCCAATATTCTCTGGAGCCTTCTGGTGAATCTTCTCCCTCAATCAGAAGCCAAGATTATAAAGTCAATTCAGACATGCATCTAACTGTACCCTGGCTAAATTTCTGCATAAGCTTCCATGTCCTGCATAAAGCTTTTATGCTTTACCTCATTTACAATTACAAGGAAAGATCCTATAAAAATAGGTTGGGGGCGATGCAACTTGATTTGTGTCTTTGCAGAAGAAGAATTGCAAGATGAGGAAGTGACAGAGGAAGCAGATGAAGAAGATGAGGATGAACAGGACATTATGAAAGTCCTCGGAAACTTGGTGATGGCTATGTTCATTAAGTACTGGATTTATGTCTGTGGAGGAATGTTCTTCTTCGTCAGCTTTGAGGGTAGAATTGTCATGTACAAAATCATCTATATGATGCTCTTCCTCTTCTGTGTGGCCCTGTACCAGGTAAATGAGAGCAATACTAAGCAAAATTCTTCGTTTGGTTGCACTGGTGCCTCCTCTTTGATTTAGCACCAATGTAAGTGAGAGCAACATTTAATAATTTAATCCACTGTGTATTTTTTCTTTCACTAGTTCCCAACAGCTTAGACCATTTGAAGAGTTTTGATTCTATTAAACCACAATAGATTGGCTGATGGGAGAGAGAAGCAAAGTTTTAAAAGTTGTAGTTTGGATAAGCACCCAAACATATGAATGCTTGGCTGAACGAGAACCCAGATTCTAAGGTGATGGGCACCCTAGAAATAAATTAGGAAAAAATACTAATAATAAACTACTCAAACCCATTTGGGTCTGCAGAATTGATCTGGGTAACTCATGAGAACAGGTTGTTTCATGAGATTTCTGACTTTTTTTTTCCTTCCAATCCTGGATGGAACTTGGAAGAATAGAGATTACATAAACATGAGAGGAAAAATTTAAAAAGTGAACTTAAAAATGGATCAAGTTGGGGTTTGTTTAGAATTTTGGAATGAGATTCAGCATGGTTGTTTTAGCCAGGCCAATTTAACCATCCCTAACTGAATTTAGGAATACTAATGATCTTTACATTAGAACTGCATGACTTCATGTTTGATTGCTGATGATGGCCACTTTTCCATTGCTTAGCTGTAGACCACAAAACGAACAATACTATAATAGTACAAAGACTGATTCTCCCTTTGATACATGGACATGTCTCTGATAAGTATCAATGAGAGTTGTGTTATGTCAAGAATGTCAAGAATAAAATAATTGTGTTAGTTTAGGGGGAAGTGTTATATTTTTATAGTCCTCTGCCTGTACAACAATCTAAATAGTTTGGTAGATTCTTCTGCTTTGGTTCTGTTTGCCTTACCATCTTCAATGGTTGGTTCTCAGGTGCACTATGAATGGTGGAGGCGAATCCTAAAATATTTTTGGATGTCAGTAGTTGTTTACACTATGCTGGTGCTTATCTTCATCTATACATATCAATTTGAATCATTTCCTGGCTTGTGGATGAACATGACAGGGCTAGATGAAAAAAAGTGAGTATTTTCATTTTACTTGGGCTTATTGTGCACAAGAAGATGGCTAGTGATTTTTTTTTCATACTGTTACAAAGACTTTTTACATAGGTCGGTGTGAAACTCCCTATTTTGCTCCCAGATTTTCATAGTGAAAAAGCAGAGATTTTCACCAATATTTGTAAACAATTTGCAAACCTGGACTCACATTAATTTTGACACAAGAGAAATGGTGATGTTTTTCACCCTTTGACCTCCTTCCTCCTCTTCCTTCTTATAATAGAAAAAATGTCAGGAAACCTTCTCCAACCATGACTGGCTTTGGGGGTTCTGCTGCCCCATGCAGACAAGCAAATATCTGCCCCTACAACTCTGCTGAAACCCATACAAAAATGTCACTGAACATTTTGCTGTCCCTGCTATTTGGTTGCCCTAGATGACCACCTCTGTCTGACTACCAGCCCTAATTTCTGACCAGCCCTAATTCTGACTACATGGTGAACTAGTGGAGGTGTCCTGCAAACCCTTTGTGCTTTTCGTGAATCATTCTCCCAAAAGCATAACCCGACCTTAAAAAATAGACTTAAAGGCTGTAACAAAAAAATACAAAACAAAAAATGAAAAATAAAAACAGAAAACCCAAAACAAAATCTTCTGAAACAGCACATATATCCCAAAGCTCCCATCTTATATAGGATCCCAGTAAACTGGTTTGTAGAAGCAGAACAAACCTCTTTTACTGCTTTCCATCGCCTACAATATTGTAACAACCTAGTTGTTGGCTTGGAGCTGGAAAAGCTGGCTCTGAAATACTACACTGAAAACATTTGATATAAGAAAGAAATTAATCTACAAAAGTTGTGACTGTGGTGATTTATTTAATAGTGCTCATTTAGTGTGTCTCATACCTTTAAAGGGTTAAGTGGCAAGATAAGGTACTGTACATTTGTATTGTTCTTACCTTTTGTTCAGAAAAATGAAAAGATAAAAGATACATAGCAAGTACAATCTTACCTACTGTATTGTTTTGTGACTATCCATCTCATGTGATATGGGAGAAATGTTGCAAAATACATTTTGAACAGGACACTTAGTGACTTGTTTTATTTTTCAGACTAGAGGATCTTGGTTTAAAACAGTTTTCTGTGGCTGAGCTGTTCACACGTATCTTTATTCCAACCTCTTTCTTATTGGTGTGTATATTACACCTTCATTACTTCCATGACCGTTTCCTCCAGCTCACTGACTTAAAAGCTGTAACCAGCAAACAGGACAGCGCTATTTACAGGTAAACAAGCAAAGTAAACAAAGCTACTAGTTGTCCATAAGATAGTACTGTTTTCTACTGTTCTCTAACAATTTACTTTGCAGGAAATGTTATTTGCCTTTTTTATGACCCCTGATTAGTGTCCCCTCCTCCTCTCCCCACACACATGCACACACACACATATTTAGGTTTAGACTTTGGGGTAGATTTCAAAGCACAAAAGACACTTACACCTAATACCCATTGATTTTCAATGGGCATTAGTTGCCTAAGTACCACATGTGCTTTTTAAGAATCCTGAAAATAATAGGGAAGATTTTCGAAGTGACTGTTGATTTTGAGTACCCAATATTTGAGTGCCCAACTTGAGACACATTCAAGAGGTCTGAATTTTAGAAAGTGCTGAGCATCTGCCGTGTGAAAATCAGTCCCCTTTATTAAGGTGTCTCAAACTCAGCCCTCAAAAATTAAGGCACTCAAAAATTAAATCACTAGTCACCTTTGAAAATTTTGACCTAGATACTGTGCCAGCTCACTAGACTATTAAGCAAGCTCATCAAAATATATAACAGAGTATTGTGATTCTCTCAGCCCCTCCACTTTCAGATATTCAGTGTTATACACTTACAGATTTTTCTGCACAAAAGCAAATTTGTGATGCCATCCTGTTGCAATTGGACTGTTATTTTTGGGAAGTAGCAAAGTGCTTTAGATTGTATTTTTATAGGGTAGTTTGAAGTAAAACATTTGCATTCTAAATATAACATGTAGTGATGTGGGACACAATGACACTTTTATGGTCAAGAACTTGTGAAGTCTGCATTGTGCCATAAATGAATTATGGAGCAATACCAATTTACACCAGCTGAGAATTTGGCCCAATTTGTGTAATGGCTTGAAATTTAGGAAATAAAGGAATGTCTCTGGTAATCATGATCAGATATCTGGTATACATATGTTTATACCTAAATGTACAGCTTACATATGCGGTAGAATATAGGTATGTTTGTGTTCATATTCAGCATTGCATTTAGAACAAGTTCTACTTTTTAACATGCATGTGCAGAATTCTTGAGTATATATTTTAATTGGACTGTAAAAAATTGTTGATAAATTCCTAACAATCTTTTCTTTATTTGCTTTTCCAAACATCTTTCTCTTTTTTTTTTTTTTAATGTTAGCAAAGTAGTAAATCACATGGTAACTGCAAGGCTCTCTTGAGAGAATGTATGCGTGAACCTTCTTTTGAACTGCAAATTCCTTGTACAGCAAAAGGTGCATGATACTCAATTAAAAGAACTTTTCTTTACCATGCAACTGTGCACCTGAATCTGGGCCCAGTTTGATAATTGCATCTGAGCAGTGGTGTTACCTGGGCTGAGGGATTGCCATTTTGGGGGCATAGTACAGCACATGGTATTTGGGGGGCATAGTACAGCATATGGTAACTGCACACATTTTACTGTAGATTGAGCACTTTGCACAGTGTTCAGTAACAAAGCAGCAGCTTCCAATGTGCGTTCCAAAGGCACAATATGAGAGAATTGCCTGATCCAGTTCCAGTCCCTCTGATGCACTCATGCTGCAACAAATCATGCTTTGCGGCCTCTGTTATTGTTGCCATTGCCCATATGTGGGACAGAGGATATAAAATACTGTCCATCTTCAAATGCTGACATGAAGAAAACCGATGTCATTGCCCAAAGTGAGGGGCCAGTGGTACAAATCGACACTAAGTGCTGCCAGTGTCATACTGAAAGCAGAACAATCAAAGTTAGAAAGTACCAATATTATAAAAAAAGTAAACAGGAAGGTGACTGTGTGTAGATTTTTATTTTAAGCTAATGCTCTAGGTCTGGGTCTAAGGACCCTGATAGTAGAAGTTGATTTAGTAGCATTTTAGGACTTCGTTTTATTAAAGTGGTAAAGAAAGAATCAGGGGCGGCTCTAGACATTTTGCCACCCCAAGCACGGCAGGCAGGCTGCCTTCGGTGGCTTGCCTGCGGAGGGTCCGCTGGTCCCGCGGCTTTGGCGGACCTCACGCCGAAGCCGCGGGACCAACAGACCCTCCGCAGGAACGCCTGCGGGAGGTCCGCCGAAGCCGCGGGACCAGTGGACCCTCCGCAGGCAAGCCACTGAAGACAGTCTGCCTGCCGCCCTCGCTGCGACAGGCAGAGCGTTCCCACTGGCTTGCCGCACCAAGCATGTGCTTGGCGTGCTAATGCCTGGAGCCGCCCCTGGAAAGAATATCTGTTGTTACATTATCTTTCGTTCCATGCTAATACAACACAGTTTTTGTGTCATACATCTAGATGTAGGACTGGATTGTAAGCAACTGTTATATTAGGAGCTAAAGTTTTTTAAAACTGTTTTCTAAAAGTGACAACATTTACTTTTTTTTACAGTATTTTGAAACCCATAATTGTCACATATCATATTTGTTCTTCATCAGTGACTTTCACAGCAAGCCTTTCCTATTTGCAAATCAAAATAAGTTTTCTCCTTTTTTACTACAGTAATTAACACAAACAAAGCCTGACATTTGAAAATCCAGCTGTTTTCCTCCTACTTGACACACTGTTTTTGTGTCATACATCTAGATGTAGGACTGTTTCCCTACCTGTAAGGATTCTGGAAACAGAATTTTAGCTATCAGTTTTGTTCATGGTACATGAAGCAGAATAAGATGCCTCTTGATTTGCCACAGCTACCGATGCTGGTCTGGCAGTGCTGTCAGCAGTAAAAACCTGGTTGTGCAGAAAATTAAGATGTTATGATACAGAAAACCTATTAAAAGTAGTTATGTACAATAACAAGGTTTAGCTTTTATAAAGCCATCAAAGCAACATGCAGTCATTCATTCATTTCATTTTAAAAGATCTAGTGATGTAGCTCCACATTTACTGTGCCTGCTATTTATGGTTGTTTTTTCTACTTCTGTTAATTTTATCTGTGTTGTATCAACTGATTACTACAGGAAGACAAACCTTTATTTTCAGTATGTGGACAACACTGGAGATTTAGTCATTTTCATAGAGAAACTGTTAAAATCTAATTAAGTCCCAGTTCATGAAAACACTTACACATGTACTTTAATTCCCATGGTAGTCATTAGTCAATGGGATTTAGGAACACATTCAAAGTTAAACCCATTAAACTCTTTCACTGCAAGATTAGTAATAAGTGTTTAGACTTAGAGTCTCGTTGTGACAATACTTGTCTCTGTAACAGGTAACAAAATACATTCATTCCTGTTTAACAGTTTCCTTTTTTCTCTCTCTAACTCATTTCTCCTTTGCCATCGCATGCATTCTTGTGCTTTCATCTCTTACCTCGTAGCCATGCTAAAGTCAATGGCCGTGTTTATCTAATAATAAATAGGTGGGTATATTTCAATGTTTCCTTTCCTTTTCTTAAAAAAATGTACTTTAATTTGTTTGCTATTTCTTCAGTTCCTAGAAACAAAAATCACTCATGCTGTGCAGTACTGTGAAATAAGCAAAGAAGACAATTCTTAGTCTTCTAAACCCACCAGATGGTTTATAGTGGTTAACACATCTGCCACATGGATTTAGAGATTGTGAATTCTCTTCCCAACTCAGATTCTTCTCTTAAACTTCATTCAAGCTCAATAAAGGCGTAGACAATACTATTTCCAATTGGCTGCAGTTAACAGAATTAGTTTAGGAGGCTGGTATAGCTACTCTTTGTATGTGTATGCATGTACACATATCCAAATCCACACGCCTACTTACGTCAGATGTACATTAGATAATGCTTGTGAGAGTCAAAGAAATATGCACAACAAGTATTTTTCTAAAGAAAAGTGAAAGTCTGTGCTTTCGGCTCAGCTTTCTTGTATACAGAGTAATAGAAGTGTAGACAAAAATAGAATACCTGTACATTTCAGGACATTAAAACCAGTTAAGCCATATACTGAGTTGAGTGCTACAGCATCTAAACCACAAAATTTATATTATCATCATGCCTTCATAAAATTAGCTTTTTAAAATATTTCCATAAGCAAGATTCCTTTCAATTTTTCAAGGATAGGTTTTTTTTTAAATTAGGATAAGAATAAGAATGGGGTTGTTTTTTGTTACTCCTGAACGTAAGCACAAAAACAGGGCAAATACCTCAACAAGTTTTCTGTAAATATTTGCCCAAATGAAAAATTAATGTTCTTATCCTGTGCTTATGTCCCTTTTGTGTGCACTTGTGGTCAATATTTTAGGCTGCGGTTCTCAAAGGAGAATGGGTCTTGAGCACCTGAATCCTTTAGGTGCCTTTAAAAATCCCAGCTGTAGTGAATGAGTTTGCTGGCAGGAATGGTCACAGAAATAGCAAATTTTAAGTATTAGGCATTATCCACAGAAAATACATGCTGAACTTGTAAACTTGAGCATCCATGCCAGTAACACCCATTCAGTCAGAGAACAGAAAAAATGCCATGTGAGCTGTGTCCCCATTCAAAACTAACAGCTTGAATCTTGGATGTTGAATACTCTCAATGGATGGCTCAGGAATATTATACAGACCAAGCATTATTAACAAATTATTTGGCAAACGATTCTGAACAAGTGAATTGGAAAAAAAACATAAATTGTTGGCAGAAAATTCACAAAGAGCCTAAGAAGCATAAATGTGGCAAACACGTTATTCACTATTAATTATTCACTCAGCTCTAGTAAATATATTAAACATAGTTAAATGTGTCCCTGATTCAGCAAGGTATTTGAGCATATACCTAACTTTAGGCACATGAGTAGTACCATTGATCTTAGTAGTCTGGGGGACTATTCAGGCACCTAAATTAAGCCATGCTTAAATACCTTGTTGAATTGGGACCTATATGGGTATATCTATGCTGCAGCTGGGAACAAGCACCCTTAATATCTAATACTCTTGCTTATTGCTGAAATAAAATATCTTGAGGTTAAGGATTTAGTCAAATGAGATTAATGGGCAGTTAAGGATTACTGAAAATTAAGGATTTAGTCAAATGAGATTAATGGGCACTGGATTCTAATCACATTCCATGGTGTTTTTCTTAGTAATCATTTTGATAGGTATACTTTGTAAGATTATATATGTTTGGGACTGACCTGTGTATTAAAGCAATATTATGCACTGTGCCTTTTCTGACTTTCAGTAATTAGCATGCAATTAATTTACTGCTTGAGGATCAATTAGCCAGTTTTCTGTAACCTTTCCCTTATTTAAGCCACTTGAACTTGCAACTTGAAAAAATTGCAAGTCCCAATTATTTGAAAGATGCTTCTGCTTGTTTAACTATTGCATTGACAGCTCATGCTGTGCTGTTCATGTTTTATAAGCAACGTTTTGAAATACATTGTACAGAGTAAATAGGTATTTCTAGATTTTCATTTTTCTAATATGCTAGTTAAAAGTTTCAGAGATTGTTGCCTAAAATTAATAAAATTGAATAATATGCTAACACTTCATATTGTAAAAAAAGAAATAATACTTTAGCCTATTAAAATTAGTTACCTGAATAAAAAAATACAGTAGATGTTTTATAAAATTCCTGATTATATTGTATTTATTACTGTAGCTAAATGGTTAGGGACCTGATCTTGCATACCTTTACTGCCAAACAGAGTGCTACAGGAATAGTCTCATTCAAAAGAAACTATTCATGATAGAGGTCTGTGTCACTATGCTTAGAGTTGTGTGCAGGATCTGGCAGTAAGAAAGTAGGGGAGTGGTATGTTAATGTCAGAAGAGTCTATGTTAGAGAGGAATCTGAGCCACATGATTCTGATCCATATACAGATTTTCCCAGAGTTTTGGAAAGTTTGGATCCAGGTTTGAATCCATTAGAGAGATATGGGCTAGCAGTGCAGTGCCAATCCAGACCCTGATCTGAATGTCCACAAAGTTCAGAGGTGTTGGGATCTTAAGGTTTTGGTTGCAGTCGGTCTCCAATTTGTATATTATGTAAATACATGTGAAAAGCAAAATGAATTGGTGAGTTTCATATTGGGCTGAAACTTTTTATATCATAGAAGATGAGTGATTATTAATTTTGTCTTCTCTTTTGTAAAAAAGCAAAGATAATAGAAGAGAAAGAGTTTAAATGTCGTAATAATTCTCAAAAGATTTAACATTACTATCATTTCTATGTTAAAATACATAATTTGCATGCTGTGTATTTCAGCTTATTTTCTATACTCTTGACTTTGCTAAGTGATTCATTCAGACATGGTTCAGGATTTGAGGTATGACCTCTGCAAGTTTTAGAAAAGAGAGAGACTGTAGGCCTTCCCCAAATTAGATGATATCAGATCTATTGAAGAGGTGACCTTGGAGTTTTTGCTATACTGTTTATGAATCTGCAGCTGGGGGGTGTGTGTGGAAAAACAACCTTTGAAACTAATATGTTTCTTTGCTACCCAGTTGCATCTTTCCATGTCAAAAAGTTGAAAATGTATTCAAAATATGAATTGTATAGCTTACCTGTGACAATTCAGTTGCATTACGAAAAGCATGGGAGAATATGCACACTTTTAGCAATTAGTTTTAGCATAGTTATATGGCACACTTTCCATTTTGCTCTGATTTTGTGATTCTTAGTAGACGTGCCCTGTTAATGCCATGCTGCATGCTCTTGACATCAGAAGGCTGCTGCAGATGTAGTAGGAGAATGCTGTAGCAATTGTTATGTAGCATGATGTATTTATTATCTCTGATCTTCTTTTATAACCCCTGTTCTCATTTCCCTTTTTTTCTGTTTCAATTACTTTGAGCAGCCTCAAGAAAAAAATACCAAACCACCACAATGAGTAAGTCCCCCATGAAGTAATGAAATGCTCGCTCTCTCACAGTGTCATTTCATGCTTCTACATCTTAAACTCTGACCATTTTCTCCATTGGGGAAAATGTCAAGTTTAGGTGTCAAAACCACTCATTACTAACTAAATCACTAGCATCCGAGTGAGAAATAATTACTACTACATTCGGACTCAGTTTGCAGTGTTTGTTTGCAGAAAGTACCAGAATCATTAGCATTTCCAGTTCAGTGGCATTTATACATGCATTGTTTATTTTTTTAAATTATACTGCTTGAAAAAATCGTTCTTGATACCAATACGGCTCAATTTGCTGACACCTCATTATTTACCGACAGACTGGTGCACCAAGATGGAAGTCTGCCTGACATAACCATGCTGAATTTAACTGCCAGCAACGTAAAGGAAGAGGATAAAAATCTGGAAGAGCATGGTGATGAAAGAATGGAAGAGAGAGATGGGGAGGGGGAGAAAGGTCAGGATGAAAAAGAGAAAGAGGAGGAGGAGGAAGAGGAAGAGGAGGAAGAGGAGGAGGATGAATCTGATGTAGAAGAAACTTCCGGTAGGCTTTGGGACTGTAATGTTGCCCCTTGCTAACTTTATTTAACTTCAGTTGTAGGTGGTTCATCCTTGACGAGCTCATCTTACTTTAGGTAACATTGTGTTTTCCTTTTAATTTTGCCTAGAGTCTTTGCCAAAATAGTCTGAATTGAGCAGATGGGTCCTTGTTAATTATTCAACATGCTCCAGTCTCTTAGGATGAGAACAGCTACTGTTACCTACAGTATGCTTACAAAATGAAAAAAGAAAAAAAAACTCCGGCTTCTACTAGAGGAAAGCCCTTTACAAAGCCAGTGATGGATGAGGAGATTCCTGAAGCTCATGGAAAGCTCCTTCCATGTGAATTCTTGAAGAAATAATGCTTTTTTTCCCCTTTTGTAGTGTATGATTTTAAGGTTATTCATTTCAGTAAGTTCTCTGCTTCGTTGTTCATGAACAGCTTTAGTGTCACATTTTGCAATTTTGAATGAGGAATAGCTAACTGATTCTAAATGAATATAAAAATGCTGAAGTGTGGTGGTGGGTGAGGTTAAGGCTGTTATCCTGGATATCTTTGGCTAAGACATAAATAATTTCTGTAATACAGTTATGAACATGAACCCTGCATGACTTAGATTAGCAAGAGAAATAACACGTCAGAGACAGGAAACTGAGGGAAGAGTGTTTAGAACAGAGGAAAATCAGATTGTCTGGAAATTGCCTTACATTAATTTGGGCAACTACTGTTACCATTATATGTAGGCCTCTGGAACAGAAATAGAGACTTGCAATGAGACCTGCTCAAAGAAAAATGCCAGTTTATATGTTCTAAGAAGCCTACACTCAGTTCATGCAGCACCAGGGGATCAGAAACCACTCATTTCCCTGGCTGGGGGATTCCATCTGCATAGAGGACTCCACGGTGGGTGTAGCCCTGACATACCTAGCTCCTGTGCTCTTTCTGTGCAGGCAAGAGCATGATTGGAATATGCTGCACTCTGGCTTATCCCCAGCTGGTGTAAATTCCCTTGGGAACACTGGCCAGCTGTTGAAAGTTAACCTACACTGGGGCAGAGCCAAGAATCAGGGAGCAGTAACTGACTCCCTGGAGGCCTCCACTCTGTGCTGCGCTGAATGGATCTTGGCAGCAGCACAGAAAATATCTGTGGCTGGATGTGAGGTACTTTTAAGTTACATACACATAGTGTTTGTGTGTGTGCATGTGTGCGCGCATGCACACCAAAAAGCTATATCATAGGGTACGTCTACACTACGGGATTATTCCGAATTTACATAAACCGGTTTAGCAAAACAGATTGTATAAAATCGAGTGCGCGCGGCCACACTAAACACATTAAATCGGTAGTGTGCGTCCACGGTCCAAGGCTAGCATCGATTTCTGGAGCATTGCACTGTGGGTAGCTATTCCGTAGCTATCCCATAGTTCCCGCAGCCTCCCCCGCCCCTTGGAATTTCCGGGTTGAGATCCCAGTGCCTGATGGGGCAAAAATCATTGTCGTGGGTGGTTCTGGGTAAATGTCGCCAGTCACTCCTTCCTCTGGGAAAGCAACGGCAGACAAGCATTTTGCGGCTTTTTTCCCTGGATTGCCCTGGCAGATGCCATAGCATGGCAATCATGGAGCCTGTTTTGCCTTTTGTGACTGTCACCGTATGTGTACTAGATGCCGCTGACAGAGGCGATTCAGCAGCGCTACACAGCAGCATGCTTTTGCTTTTGCATGACAGCAGAGATGGTTACCAGCCATACTGTACCATCTACCATACCATAAATTGGTAATAAGATGATCATGGTTACCAGTCCTTTTGCACTGCACCATTTGCTGCTGTCATAAGTGCCCCTGGCTCTCGCAAAAGCCAAAATTGGGAATGACTCCCTGAGTCAATCCCTCCTTTTTGGTATCTAAAAATAGAATCAGTCCTGCCTAGAATATGGGCAAGTGTACTAGAGAACCACTGTATCAGAGAACCAGAGAGCACAGCTGCTCTGTGTCAGATCCTGCAGAAATTATGAGCTGTATGCTATTCACAGGGGGTGCCCCTGCAACAACCCCACCTGTTGATTCCGTTCTTCCCCCAGCCTTCCTGGGCTACCGTAGCATTGTCCCCCCACTTGTGTGATGAAGTAATAAAGAATGCAGGAATAAGACACACTGACTTGTTAGTGAGAAATGAGTGGAAGGCAGCCTCCAGCTGCTATGATAGTCCAGACAGGACATTAAGCAGTGTGGAGGAGAGGAGCTCAGCATCCCGCTGCTAGTCCAGGGACAATTGAATCTTTTCTTTACACATGAAGGGTGGGGGCTGATGGAGCTCAGCCCCCTGTTGCTATGATGAAGACGGTTACCAGCCATACTGCACCATCTACCAGGAAAAATTAGGAGCAGGCGCCCTTGATCGACCTCACTGATGCTAGTCGGCATGGTTACCAGTCCTTTTGCACTGCCCCATGTGCCAATAGGCTGATGATGACGATGGATATCAGCCATATTGTACCATCAGCCACCCATGGCGGGGGGGGGAGCAAGGATGTTGGTGTTGAGTGCTGCAGCATTGCGTCTATCTGCAGCATTCAGTAAAGATAGGGTGACATGTAAAAGAGTCAAGAGAGGATTGTTTTCCCTTTCACTTCTGGGGGTGGGGGGTGGGGTGCGTAAATTGCCGAGCTATGCCCTGAACCACCGCGGACACTGTGTTTGACCCTAGAAGCATTTGGAGCTCAGCCAAGAATGCAAATGCTTTTCGGAGACTGCAGGCACTGTGGGATTGCTTGAGTCCTCCAGTCCCCGCTCCAGTGCCCCCTCCATGAGCGTCCATTTGATTCTTTGGCTTTCCGTTACGCTTGTCATGCAGCAGTGCGCTGAGTCCCTGCTATGGCGTCTGTCTGGAGATTTTTTAAAAATGATTTTGAATTTCGTCTTCTGTAACAGAGCGCTGATAGAACAGATTTGCCTGCCCTTACAGCAATCACATCCGCATGGTCCATGCTGGAGCTCTTTCTTTATTTTGATTTTTAACTGCATCGCCACACGTGCTGATCGGAGCTCCACTCTGGGCAAACAGGAAATATTCAAAAGTTCGCGGGGCTTTTCCTGTCTACCTGGCCACTGCATCCGAGTTCAGATTGCTGTCCAGAGCGGTCAGTGGTGCACTGTGGGATACCACCTGGAGGCCAATACCGTCAATCTGCCGCCACACTAACCCTAATCCGATATGGTAATTCCGATACTAGCGCTACTCCTCTCGTTAGGGAGGAGTACAGAAATCGATTTAAAGAGCCCTTTATATCGATATAAAGGGCCTCTCAGTGTGGACGGGTGTGGCGTTAAATCGGTTTTACACTCCTAAAACCGGTTTAAACGCTTAGTGTAGACCAGGCCATAACGTTGCACTGTTAAGCACTCAAGAGTCTGGAATTGCCAGCATTATTTTAGCAGAGTAATGTATACAGTCTTTGTTGCATGATTAAATGCTATTTCTCGAATAATACAATATTCCGTTTAATTTTTTTTACATGTGTAGCATCTTGTACCATATATTATTCTGGGTATGCCAGATATAGCTCATGACAGTAATTTGCATGACCTGCTTCATTCACCTGGCACCTTCAAAGTGGTGTTTTCCAGTATGGTAAAAAAAAATGGCACAATATAACATTTATTCTTTGAGAAATAGTAAGTGATCATGTCATTAAAGACCATCTTAATACATACATATGCATATAGAAACATACTTGCAAAGGATATTTTTTGAAGGAAAAAAGAAGAAAACAAAATCAATAATCTGGCATTATGTGGCCAGACACCCAAAAAGGCAGAATTTCACACAAAATATGCACTCAATAGACAGTTCCTTATTTTTATTTAAAAAGAAAAAGATCAGAAAACTTGACATCATTGTCTAAGGAGCCCTGAAATTCCTCTGCATTTTTGGCCAATGTAGGCAGCCACATCCAATTTTTCATGTTTCCATCTCCCGTACTAACTTGCAACCATTCTTACTGGTTCTCATTCGTCTACATTTTACTAACCCAATCTTCAGACTTAATAATTCTCATTTTAAAAAAGTGGTCTCACTCTACTTCTCATCAAATAGCATTGTGAGCTAGTGAGTCTCAGATTACTAATGCTTGATCCTGCAAAGTGATCTGTCTGGCAAACCCTTTTCCAAGAAGCAGTCCATTTGACTTCAGTGATACGGTCATATGGGTCCACATCCATGGATCAACTTGCAGGATCAAGTCCTAAGACTATATTGTTTTTATAATACATATGTACTACATCATATATTGATACCTTATAATGTATTATTACAGTTAATTAAAACTAAATTATTACTAGTATTACCAGATAACTTGCATCCAAGAATTTTCAAAGAGCTGGCTGAAGAGCTCGCTGGATATTTAATGCTGATTTTCAATAAGTTCTAGAAGATTGGAAGAATGCTAATGTTGTGCCAATTTTTAAAAAAGGTAAATGGGATGATCCAGATAATTATATTCCTATCAGCCTGACTTCGATCCCTAGAAAGATAATGAAGCAGCTAATATGGGACTCAGTTATAAAAGGAAGGTAATGTAACTAATGCAAATCCACATAGGTTTATGGAAAATAGATCCTTTCAAATTAACTGGATATCTTTTTTGATGAGATTACAAATTTGGTTGATAAAGGTAATAATGTTGATATAATAGACTTAGACCTCTGTATGGCTTTTGACTTGGTACCACATGACATTTTGATTAAAAAAAACTAGAACGATATAATATTAACATGGCACACATTAAATAGATTAAGAACTGGCTAACTGATAAATGGGGAATTTTCATCAAGCAGGTATGTTTTCAGTGGAGTCTCATATCAGTTGGTTCTTGGGCCTGTGGTAGTTAACATTTTTAACTTGGAAGAAAACATAAAATTATTACTGATAAAGTTTTCAGATGACACCAAAATTGGGGGAGTATTATTAATGAAGACAGGTCTCTGCTTCAGATCTAGATCACTGGTAAACTGGGTGCAAGCAAACAATATCGTTTTAATTCAGCAAAATGTATACATCTAGGAACAAAGAATGTTAACCATACTTACAGGATGAGGGACTCTCTATCCTGGGAAGCAGTGACTCTGAAAAAGACTTAGGGGTCATAGAGGATATTCAGGTAAACGGGAGCTCCCAGTGTAATGGTGTGGCCAAAAGAATTAACGTGATCCTTGGCTGCATAAACAGTGGAATCTCAAGTAAG
Source organism: Mauremys reevesii (assembly GCF_016161935.1). NCBI lineage: Eukaryota > Metazoa > Chordata > Testudines > Geoemydidae > Mauremys > Mauremys reevesii. Next base: position 199,367,123 of record NC_052624.1, read on the forward strand.
AGTAGAGAGGTTATTTTACCTCTGTTTTTGGCACTGATGTAACTGCTGCTGAAAAACTGTGTCCAGTTCTAGTGCTTACCGTTCAAGAAGGATGTTAATAAATTGGAGAAGGTTCAGAGAAGAGCCATAAGAATGGTTGAAAGATTAGGAAACATGCCTTACAGTGATAGACTCAAATAACTCAGTCTATTTAGCTTAACAAACAGGAGGGTAAGGGGTGATTTAATTACAGTCTGTAATCTACATGAAGGAACAAATATTTAATAATGGGCTCTTCAGCCAAGAGGAGAAAGATATTATGGGATCCAATGACTGGAAGTAGTAGCTAAACAAATTTCAGACTGGAAATAAGGCATAATTTTTTAATGGTGAGGGCACTTAACCACTGGAACAATTTACCAAGGGTTGTGGTGGATTCTCCATCAGTGATAATTTTTTAAATCAAGATTGGAAGTTTTGCTAAATGATCTGCTCTGGGAATTATTTTGGGAAGTTCTGTGACTTTTGTTATATGGGTGGTCTGACAAGATGATCACAGTGGTCCCTTCTGGTCTTGGAATCGATGAATTATGCTAGTGCCTAGAGACCAACTCGCAAGGCACTGTGGCAACATAGAATAAGAGAGAATCCGTGTCCCAAAGGTTGTACAGGCTAAATAGACAAGACAGTCAAAAGTCCCCAGGAAAGGGATAGAACACACAGGCAGAGAGAACAGAGTGATGGTTGGCAAACGTCATGTTAGTGCCATGATTTTTTTTTCCATTTTTTTGTTTTGTAGTTGTTTTGGAATTAAACTCCTTTGTGTGAGGTTTAGTTAGGAGAGTATTTGCTAGCTGGAAAAATAAAGGAAAGGAGAGGGAACATTGAAGGGAGGGGGAACTGTAAGGGCAATGAAGAAGGAAGGAAGAAAGGAAGGGGAGAGCAGCCTGAAGAGCAGGTGGAGTGAAGTCGAAGTGAAGAGACTAAGGAAGGAGACAGGAAGGGGTAGGAGCAAACAGCCAAACAGAACAGGGCAGAGAATGTTCAGAATGAAAACTGTGGACAGCCTTGTGGTGACATTATTGCTGTCTGACAGGCCCTGTTTTAGCTGCTTCTGTCACCTTCTGTCTCTGTCTGGCTCCTCCCTTCAGTTTTTTCCTTTCTTCCCCAAGGAGATGGAGCTTAATGGTGCCCAAGTGGGGGTCACTTCCACGTAATGCTGGGCCTCAGGAGCACCGGAAGCTTACCTCTGACTGGCCCCATCTTTCCCCTTACTTTTCCTGGGTGCCACACTACCTGCTTAAACTGCTCCTGCTGGCTTACATCTGTGACTGGCTCCTCCCTGCAAATTACATTTGTCAAGATAAATGAGCAAAGTACATCTGTGATGCTACCTCCATGTTTATCAAGTCCTTCCTTTATTGATTAGCAAAATGTAGTATTCTCTGATGTAGTGTGTTATGAGTATGAAACAGAGCAGTGCTAATGCTAAGTGTACAATGAAGGTAACTAGAAGTTGTATTTCAAGCAAAACTCTGCAGGGAGGGTTTGCAGACTCTGCAAAATTCTTCAGAAAGCTCTATTACAGTATATTGCTCTTCCCAGAGGACTATAAACATCTGTGAGACTTGTGAACATGTTTTTAGCCATCTCGGTGGCATATTCAGCTTTTAGAAAGCAGTGTTCAGCCCTATGCTAGCATCAGGCAGTCTTTTCCATTTCCACATTGTCACTCTCAGCAATATAATTTTCAGGGTTGGAATGTGATTCTGCTCAACGCTGACATAAAGGTTTGCTAGGAAGAAATATCCTCTGTGAATTACTCTCATGCTTACACTTTTCTGAACAAACTGGGACCATATGCACTAAATTTAATCAAACTAAACTGTGTTAGTTCTACAGGATCAATGGGTGGATTAAGGCAGGGATCCATGGATTCACAGATCCAGGCCCTGAGTCTGCAGGGGCCAATGGATGCACAGTCAGTGCCACAAGTACTTTTGTAGTGGGTAGCCTTTGATTTGTTGTAGGGGAGGGCCCCATTTAGTCTTAATCCACCATTGAAAATCAGAGCTGATTTTACTCACCTTAATGTCTCTTGTTTGGGGACTGAGCGGAAAAAATCCTGTCTTATTATTTTCTATTGAAGAGGGAAGTAACAAAGGTAAAGACAGTTTTTCAGTTACTCCATTGGGTTTGTCTTTGCAGATTTAAAGAATAAGTGGCATCTGGTGATTGACCGCCTTACGGTGCTATTCTTGAAATTCCTGGAATATTTTCATAAACTGCAAGTTTTTGTGTGGTGGCTTTTGGAGCTGCATATTATCAAAATTGTTTCTTCATACATCATCTGGGTCACAGTGAAAGAGGCAAGTAAAACCTGTGCTGACAAAATCTCATCCTTCTCTTGATGCTTCTTGTCTCCACAGCAGTGGGCCAAACCTCGTTCCAACCTACTTCTTAGGCGCCGGCTTAACTGGGTGTCCATGATCCAGCTGGGCTCTCCAGATGCTGGTGCCTAATCAAATCCTAAATCCCATCTTCACTTAAAGTCATCAGTTGGGAATGGGGACCCCTCTCACCCAGAAAACCTCCAGTCCTCTCCACCAATGAAGATACTAGGGTTTTTGTTTAATTTTTTTAAGAGCCAAAGTCATACTCCCTCCTCCCACCAGCATCCCCTTCAGATGAGAGGGAGAACTCTGGTGTGCATAGAAAGTCATTTGTGTGAGTCCCCTACCACAAAAATCAGCCTTTCTACCACCCCCAACACACCAATGTGTACACTTTGTTGCTGAAAAAACGCAGGGCCATGGGTTTGGCCCTTTTTATTTAAAGCCATACTTGTAGAGTGGGCATGCCACTGTGTGGGCTAGTGGTGCTAATAGTATTTTGAAGTTAGAATTGTTTCCATCCTAATTGATTGCTACATTTCCTGCCAGCCACTAACTGCTGTTGAGTTTCAGTGACATCCATGTCTAGCATCACATCGAGAGCTGTTTTAAATTTTTATTTCATTACTTTTCTTAGATCTTGTTTTTGGCCCTTTGTTTTGAAGGATTTTTCAATGACGTGTGTGTGTGAGGTATTCTAGGTATAAAAGGTCATGTTAAGGTGCCTGGTCATCTGGCTGCCCTGTGTAATTTCTGTTTTGTGTTTTCAGGTGTCTCTGTTTAACTTTGTGTTTTTGATTGCCTGGGCTCTTGCTTTGCCATATGCTCAATTCCGCCCATTGGCATCAAGTGTCTGCACTGTTTGGACATGTGTGATTATCGTCTGCAAAATGTTATATCAGCTCACATCTATTGACCCTAGCACCTTTTCCAGTAACTGTACAATGGTGAGTAGTAGTGCATGTTAAGAGTTTAATTGCTAGGTACTTCAGTGAAAGGACAGAGCCAAAGGAAGCATGTGAAGTGTTCAAAGCTGCGGTTCAGCTGATGTGTTTCTGCTGAGCCATCATGATTCCTGCCCCCAGTGGCTCCAAAGAGACTCTAACTAAAGAACTTATCGTTGTTTGCATTTTAGCCTACAGAAAATGAAACTGACATAGGCAGTGAAGAACTGAAGACATCGCTTCTCTACAGCGCACCCATTGATCCTACAGAGTGGGTTGGATTAAGGAAGTCTTATCCCCTGCTTGTATACTTAAGGGTAACTGCTCTACATTTTTCTGTGTTTAGACCGACTGTCTATTACTCCCTGATGAACTTTTCAATGTCCTTGAAATGAATCATGTGCCACACACAAAATACATCATTCCATGAATTGTGAGCTATGGGCAATGGAGGAAAAAAAAGTGGTGTATGGGTAGGGGGCAAGTGTCCTGTTATGCATGATTCCTACAGCCCTAACTCAAGAAAATACCATGCAACAATTCAGATAAGATGCACATAGAACCATAGCTGTCTTGCTCTACTATGGATTAAAAGGATAGCAAGAAATTTGACTGACAAGATTTGTAAGAAGTAACAACATACATCCATTTCAGATATTATAAGATCTAAGATAAATGTTTGATCTGGATAAGTGTCTCTGACTGACAGCACATTTCACCTGCAATTGTTTTTTAACACTTTTATTCCTAAGAAACAACTTGGAAAAAATGTTGGGTTTTTTGCGGGGAGGTGAGGATGGGGGGAGGGGAAACAGCAATAAACCTATGTCTTTATTCTAGTTTTTGTTTTGTTTAATGCAGGCAGGGTATGTTTTGTTACTTTCATTTGTATTAAACATTTCTTAGTTTTACTCTATGTCAGCACCCGAAGGCTATCCTGCATGACTCCCATAGGATTAGAGAGAGTCTGAAGTCCTTTACTTATGATTTAGGATAAAGTGCTCTGCATGGAAAATGGCTGAAAAAATCATGGTTGAGTCACTGCAAATTTAGATTATATCACAGGTTTAATTATTGTTTGTGACTCATCCTGAATTTAAAAAAACAATCAGTGACTTACTTCACCTACCTGTATGGTACCTTCATTGGCCTTCAGATTTACATTCATTCTGAACACAGTGATCAGATTTGTTGAAGTTAGAACTACACCCTTCTCTAGAGGGTAACTTTCTCAGTGCTGACCCAGCCCAGTTCAGGTTCTCTGCTTCTTATCTTCACATGATTCCAGCAAGATAAGGCCAAAATATGGGACAGATGCACAGTTTCTGGTCTTTTATCACATAAAAGAGCTGTCTGACAGTACTTAATAGTGCTGCTGTTCCCTCTTGCACCAACAGAGGCAAAATGAACAGCCCATGTAAAATAGGGTTATGAAAACAACACCAAAAGGATGCTATCAAGCACTTCCATTGTTTTTCTGGTGAGAACAGAAGTCAGTGGCATTGCAGATATTAAAGTATGAATTCAGAAGCTCAGTTATCATGACACCTGCAGTGAGGAACAGTAGGTCTCTCTACCCCCTCCGGAGGGAGGAACAGAAATTGTGGAATTGGTAAACCCTTGATGCATTTTATTGCTCAAGTAAGCTTCCCATTTCTAAATTAAATCCCAAAACATTTTGTTGTTACAGTAATATAAAACAATAACATCAACTAGAATATTAATTGATTATGCTTCTCAGAAAAAATTTCCAACTCCTCATATTTCAGTTTTGATTGTATCTTCTTTGTATTGCTTCTTTTGTAGAATAACTTACTGATGCTGGCTATTCTGGCCTTTGAAGTTACAATTTACCGGCATCAGGAGTACTATAGATGTCGAAATAATCTTACTGCACCTGTGACTAAAACCATTTTCCATGACATTACAAGATTACATTTGGATGATGGACTTGTAAACTGTGCCAAGTATTTCATAAACTACTTCTTCTACAAGTTTGGGTTGGAGGTAAATAACATATTCATGTGGCTAAGACAATGATTCCCAACCTTGTGGTGTTTTGTTTTGTTGGTTGTTTTGTTTCGTTGGTTAGAGATGTACTGACAACTTGCTGCTTCCTCATCCGCTACTCTCACCAGGGCCAGAGTTGTCTAGGCACAGTTACCACCATTTCTTCTCCCTCTCCATCTTCCCCACCCCATGCTTTTTCTCTTGTTTTTCTCTCTTTTCTTTTCAATATACTTTGTTTCTCATTCCTGTGCTCTGTTTCTAATTCACCAAAAGAGAAGGCTGTGTGCTATTCAGGGAGGGATTGGCAAGGGGCATCCACTGATGTCACCTACAATTGAGTTGAGTGCCATGGGAGCAGAGAAGAAAAGCTGCAGCTGGCAGGCTACCATCTATGGCTAAGTACATATTAGCTGTTCTTGCACCTGCTGCACTCAGGACTGTTGCAGGAGCTGGGAAAAGAAATAAGTCCCTCTTTATTTTAGTATTATTTATATTATGGTAGATCCAAGAAGCTTGGTCCCCCACTGTGCTTCTTGACTTCAAGAGATTACTACTTAAATAGACAAGACAGACAAAGCATGGGCAGGGAAAGATACAGACAGGGGAAGTGATTTTCCCAAGGTCATGTGGCAGGTCAGAGGCAGATCTGGAAGTAGAACCTAAACTCCTGAGTCCCAGGCCAATGCTGTATTCCATGTATGATGTTGCTCTGCTTTGCCAGCAGCAGCATGGGCAAAGTAGTAGGGCAGATTTGAGGTTTGCTCTTTCTGTATCTCTTGTTCAACCTGCATCTCTGTCTAGGTCCCACCATCCCTCTGCCCTCCCTCCCCTCGTAGTCTGGCACCAACTCATACAGACAAAACAAAATTTAATCCATCTTGAAACTAAAGTAATGCTGAGTAAATACCTCATAAAACACTTATAAGTATTTGTTTGAATAGAACAGTGAATTTGCTTCAGCTATGTTCATACACCTTTTGTGTTCAATTTTCATTAATATTCAAATTAAGAAAATTAGTATACTGGCAAGAATGTTTGTGTAAAAGGCAGGTTTTAAGCAAACTTTAGAGAATACCTGCAGAAAGCAAGTTTTCAGCTCATGTGCATAAATATTTTCAGTGGAAACCCAATTATAAGTCACTGTATGCTTATGAGTCTAATCAGAACTAACCAACATCTCTTTCAAATTCCAAATAGTCAATGTAATAATGGTTAACAAGCCATCCTTGAGAGCAATTTACCAAAATTAGTTAGCCACAAAAATTGAGACCATCACTGTGTGAGCAGTTCCTGGAGAGAGAAATGATGAAATTCATTGACTAAATGATTCACTATGAATTATTCACTGAGTTCTAAAACAAAGTGTTGCATCACAGCATCGCCTAAAGGCACTGTTTTAAGTGCAACCAGAGAGTAGAAACTACCCTGGGAAAAAGAGCTTCAAAAATAACGCTGGAATAAACCACTTCAGAACAATTGAGCTGTTTGTCTATAGTAAACAAAAGTTACATTGTCTGAATGCTTATTCTTTTTATGTGGTTCCCACCTGAGGAGGCCCTCCAGTTATTTTTTTTCTTCATGAGTTCATTCTTCTAACATCTGTAAGTAGTATCAAAATATATGTCTATGTAACATGCTTTGCTTGGCAACAATTAAGCATTTCCAATCTAGGCTATCCATGACAATGTTCTGGCCATTTTATATCTTTTCAGTAGCATGAAATGGAAACTTGCTTTACAGTTGCATTGAGATAGTCAGTGTCGATAGAAAATTACACAAAGTGTGGGGAGCTGGAGGACTATTAACCATGTCAGAGGCTTAGTATGTGAAGAGCTACAATCAGCTACATCAAGTTTCCAAGAATCAGATTGAAAGGCTAATTTATTATATCTGCCCTGACCATCTCAGGGGTTGTAAATGCTGCATATGTTTCTTTACTTCTTCCACAGACCTGTTTCCTACTGTCAGTTAATGTAATTGGTCAACGAATGGATTTCTTTGCCATGATTCATGCCTTCTGGTTAATTGCTGTATTATATCGACGTAGAAGAAAAGCTATTGCAGAGATTTGGCCAAAGTACTGCTGTTTTCTGGCATGCACCATTATATTCCAGTACTTCATTTGTATTGGCATTCCACCTGCTCCTTGTAAAGGTAGGGTCACTTACCTTTTAAGGCCATTTGCTCTTACAGGAAACTGCTGGAAAATTGACAGATATTTTTTTTTAAATGAAGTAATTGTTATAAACTATTGATTACATTTTTGGATGCTTCCTTTTATTGTAGACTATCCATGGAGAAGCCCTAATGCCAACTTCAACTCCAACATCATAAAGTGGTTATACTTTCCAGACTTCATTGAAAGACCAAATCCTATTTTTCTTGTCTGTAAGTATTTTAGCACAGAGCTGTGAAAGTTGTTTACTTTTCTTTGGTTTCAAATCATGCAAAAGTATAATACAAAGCTTCTATTTGTTTTGAAGAAGCAACTTGGCATATTCTACAGGGCATTATTATTATATTTCTTACCGTAGCACCTAGAGGCCCTATTCATGGGCCAGGACCCCATTGCACTAGGCAATGTACTAACACAGTACATTGAACAGTAATTGTGTTTTTATAAAATCAGTGCATTTAAATGTTCAGTAATTTATGCAGCTGGTACATTTTTGTTTAATAAAGCTGGATAAAAAGTGATGAATTCTGTTTCCTCCCTTTAATCTCCTTCTCGGAAAAAAATCATGGAAGTGAAATAATCAGGTGAAAAGGAAATGTAGTAATAAATGTCAAATTTGCATTACAGTGCATTGTAGATAATGCAGTCTTACAGGGATCATTGTAAGAACTACTGTGCTGTGATTAGATTATAGCATATCACCAATAGCATTCAGCATTACACAATAGATCTGAATTAATGGCTGAAGTTCTTACAGTCATATCTTCATTTTTCCAGACGATTTCATGTTGCTGCTCTGTGCGTCCTTACAAAGACAAATGTTTGAGGATGAAAATAAGGCTGCTGTGCGAATCATGGCTGGGGACAATGTGGAAATTTGCATGAACCTTGATGCAGCGTCATTTAGCCAGCACAACCCTGTTCCCGACTTCATTCACTGCCGGTAAAGCTGGGTCTGGAATATTTTGAAATTACAATGTATCTTCTTTTTAAAGTTCTCCATTTTGAAGGTATCTATAATTTAAGAGTGTTGGATTTCTGGCTTTCAACTCTATTGAGATCTGTCTTAAATTTTTCCATTTTACAACATACATCTTGTGCAGCAATAAGTTATTTATCTTCCATAAGAAATAGCTGGAAAGAGTATATAGTACTACCTAGAAGGCTCTTTCCAACACAAGTGAGCATGTTTCTGAGTATCTCGGTGTAGCTGGCCCACTGATGGCCTCGGTGGTGCCATGCGGAAGGTACAGATCAACATCATCACAGGTGGAATTCAAGGAGGGATTGTGCCTGAAGGAGCAAAATCTTTCCCTGGGTTTCCTGGTGAGTACAGTGTGGTGCACCTGATCTATTCCTTGTCTTCTCTGCCCCATGCACTTGTGCGAGACTGAGTTAGTCTGGCCCTGTCTATGTATGTCTTTAATACCACAAATGTATTTATCAGTTAATTACATCTTGCTGCTTTGCTCCAAATCAAAGAAGGTCATACACTATTTAAACAAACAAAAATCTTCTCCGGAAAAGATGATTCTTCACCCAACCCAAATAAGGGCAAAGGGGACATTAAGCTGTCTCATATGGAGAGCTGAGGTACTTCCCCTGCATGACACCCCCTTTCCACCCATGGACTTCGGAGGTCTGTTGGGGTGGTGTGGGATAAAAGAAGGGGTGGAGCCAGAAACACACTGCTCCAGCCAATCTTTGGCACATGGAGCAGCTCTTATGTAACTATTCCGGCTGTTGAAAATTAGAGCAGCTCATAATCCTGGAGCCATCTTCTCCCTGCTCCTCAGCTGCTGTGTATGTAAGCTCAGCACAGCTGGCCATCTAGCCTGCTGCATTTCTGAAGGGTTGGTGCAATATTTACAAGAAAAACAAAGGGGGAAACTTTATTAGCGTCTATGTTTTGCCCCCTGGATGTTTGTTGTGACTCAGAAAGCATGTTATCAGCAGATGGCTGAGAAGGAGCAGAGTCTTTCATTGAAAACCAGTTATTATTTCATCAGACACTCATTGTGATTGCAATCCCTTCATAAAATCTTTAAATGGATCCTATTGTTTCTGTTGGAAACTGTGGCCAAAGACATGAATAGCTTTGAAGATGAACTCACTGAAATGCATTCAGCTGACATGTTTATTTGGAGATTATAGCACTTGATGCACTCTGCTGCCATTGAGAACAGGCAGCTGCTAACAGGATGAGGCCTGGTGCCACCATCTCCCTACAAGATATTGCACCAAATGGAGATGATTTCCTGGAGTCTTATCAGCAACCAGAAATATCTACAGAAAGTATCTGCCACAGTGGGGCTTAATTGGGAGGAATGAAGGGAAGGGAGTGGCGTTGGCTCCAATACTACAGGAAGAGTATTAAATTCCACTTGTTGCCACAGCTGCCACATCTACTATAGCTCTGAGCTAATATCTGAGGAGGGTGCACAGAAAATGAAGATAATTCCAAGCTGTCATTGAGTCAGGGGTTCTAGGCAAAAGCATCACTGGCAAGAATGCCAGGGGACAGTGAGAACATGTTGTAATTTTCCTGATTTAGTTCAGAAAAATCACTGTGACAAATGTCAGTGAGTCTACATTTAAAAGTTCTCTTCAGAAATAAAAGGGCTAAAGACTCACTTTGCTTTTTAAATGACCTCACTTGGCATCTTTTTTTAATGTCCACAGGAGCCTGATGGACATGCAGATCGCTCCAGGGAGTAACTGCCCAATTACACCCTTTCCCCTCACAAAATCAGCCCTTTGCACTGTGGCTCATCAAGCTCTTTCAAATAAATTTCATTTTAGGTTTTTTAGGAAAAGCTGTTTTTAGCAGATTTTTTAAAAGTCCTGATCAACTTATTTTTATCTAAATCCAGAATAACTTTTAGAATCCCCAGAAATATGGGAGAAATTGTCTGCTGGCCAAATATGAAGAACCTGCAGCACAAAGAGTGTACTCTGAAGATTTTTGGTTAGGAGGCAAAATGAGGCTTTCATTGGGAAGTAACCTCAACCTTAGCTGGACTGATGCCTTTCCATAAACTTTAAGACCAAATTCTCCCTTTTGATTCATATGTAAAATTTCTTGAAGTCCTAGATTGCTCTATGTATATTCAGAGGTGGTATTTCGGATGTGATGAGAAAATAGACTCTTATATGGGTAATTAACAGTATACAGACTTTTCATAAAAGTCTCATGTTTATGGGCTGGCAATGTTGTCGCTGGAAAGTATTGGATATGAAAAAAAGAAAATCCAGAGAAGCAATCTGTTTAATTGTGTTAGGGGTCAACACACATTATTTGTGACTATACTTGTTCTGGTTAAGCATGGAAATCTATGTGCCTTTTATATTTAATGCATTTATGTTGCGTAGATCTGTTGTGTAGAGACATGTTATGGAGAAAATAAAATGAAAAATAAGGCAGAAAAAGAAGCAAGAAAAATAAACTTGTTAGAAAACTCAAGGACCAAATAAGCAACAGTAATCTAATGACTTCCGCGTTGGCTACTATATTTTACCAGGGTATACACTATATGGAGACTCTGAGACTAAAATATCAACTGTTTTAGCCATATTTAGAGATTCTGAGTTTTGAATTGTTCATTGTTCATAGACTGGAGTAACAGCATATTAGTTGGACTGAGAAAACTCTTGTATATGTATAATAGAGCCAAGCGTTTTGAGAGGGCTTCAGGTAACCTTGACCCATATCTATTGGCTATGTCTCATCATAGTTTGCAAGAACAAGGGGCATATCTTCCTTTAATCTAAAGTGAGCTAGTGCCTGGTTTTCAGAAGTGTTGAATGTAGCAGTTTCCACTGACTTCAGGAAGACAGTGCATGCTGAAGAGCAGAATGAGGAGATCCTTTTTACTAGTATCATTGAGAAATTAGAAGAAGCCCTAAAACTAAACAAAATAGATTTACTTAAATCAATCATAGTCAAAGAAGTGACTGTAAAAATAATAATATCATGCCAGCTTTTCTCCCTATAAGACTTCCATGTAAAATTTGCTCAGTTCACAAGTGAGGGAGATGACTTTTCTAGCTGTCAGTATTGCAAATTCACTCTGAGATCTAAAGATCAAGCTGTGTTCTTCTTCACTGATGTGTCATCACTAATAATAAAGATTCTGAATTGAAATTTAGCTGTGTCAGGGTTCCGCCGCGCCCCCCCCACACACACACACTCTGAACTCTGGGGTACAGATGTGGGGACCCGCATGAAAGACCCCCTAAGCTTATATTTTACCAGTTTAGGTTAAAACTTCCCCAAGGCACAAATTCCTTTCCTTGTCCTTGGATGATATTGCTGCCACCTCCAAGAGATTTACACAAAAATTCATGGAAGGGTCACTTCAAATCCTATCCCCCAAAAATATTCGCCCAAGCCCCTTCACCCCCTTTCCTGGGGAGGTTTGAGAATAATATACCAACCAATTGCTTTATCAATGTAAGCGCAGACCCAGACCCTTTGTCTTCAGGACACTGAAATCAATCAGATTCTTAAAAGAAGAACTTTATTTAGAAAGAAAAAAAATAAAAGAATCACACCTGCAAAATCAGGATAGAAGGTAACTTTACAGGGTAAATAAAAGATTTAAAACACAGAGGATTCCCCTCTGGGCTCAGCTTCACAGTTACAAAAAACAGGAATAAAACTATCTCTGTAGCATAGAAAAATTCACAAGCTAAAACAAAAGATAACCTAATGCATTTCCTTGCCCTACTTACAATTTCTGTAATTTTAGATGGATTATTCCAGGTATATTTTCAGGAGATGTTGTACCTGCTTGGCTTCTCTCTCCATCCAGAGAGGGAACAAACAAAGAGAGCTACAACAAACCCTTCCCCTCCTCCCCCAGACTTGAAAGTATCTTCTTTCCGCATTGGTCCTTCTGGTCAGGTGTCAACTAGGTTATTTGAACTGTTTAACCCCTTACAGGTAAAGCAGTCCAGTACAGCTGCCAAGGAGGGATTTTATGCTACTACATACATAAAGGTTGCTACCCTTCCACCTATATTTATGACAAGCTGACAATTTATTCTGAAGTATAACAGAGTCCAGCTCATATTCCTTATATACATTACACTTGCCATGCTAACTGGAAGTTTTCAAATCTTATCTAAAGCCTCTTGGCTGACTCCCTAGATACATTCTCTTCTTTCCTCTTTCTGGGTAAGTGTACCTCTAAAAGAAGGAGAGCATCATGGTGGATTGGTTCAACATGAGCTATCTATTAATAACAAGAATAGTAATGGTCCCTGCCAAGTGGAGCTTGGACCTCCGTGTGTTTCAGGACATTAATTATAATGTGGGATACCTATTTGAATAGCTTAGTTTTGCTGATAGAGTGGAGTTATCTCCTTCCTGCTCATGATCATTTGAGTCTAAGACTCTGGGGACATGATATATTTTGATGGGATCCTACCTCTGATTCTTGGAGAAAAGAACATTCATGACAGAGTGTTGGGCCCTGTGGTCCAACCACCTTTGATTTTAGAAACTAAATCTGTGATTGCAGTGCATTCCTAGAAATGCCCTATATGACTGCATTGGAGGTTTGATCCTGTTCTTCAGCCTGGAATGCTTACACTGACCGTGTGGAGATTGAGCAAGGCAGATACACTGCTGAAGGTTTTTCCAAGGAGTTTAGTGACTGGGTCATGCTCAGGAGCACTCAACTTCTGTCCCTGATCCCCAGATTTGACATACTTTCCCCCATTCAAATTCCAAAAGAGGTTGAATGTGCATTCCTGTTCCCATGTTCTGTAATGGACCTGTGCTTGAATTTTCACATGCTCACTGAGTCCAATTCAAAACTCGGGGGAATTTTATGTTAATTAGCCTTTTGTTTACCTGTGCTGTGTCCCAGTCCTTCTTTGCTGTATCAGAGAAAGAGTCTTTCTGTGTGCAAAGCAAGTTCTGGAATTGTACTGATCTCTCACTCAGAGTTTTGTAAAAGTTAACAGTTTCTGTCTTTCTAAAGGTTGTAACAATAGATAGAAAGCCATCAAGAGTTCAGTATCATGACATGATGCCATTTTTACAATCACTTCTCTTACTATGACTGATTTGTTTAAGACTGTATTCCATTAACCAAATGACTACGTGCAAAATTATTAAATTCCATTCTGCTGTAGCCAATTGCAGTGATTCAAAGTGCAGAATCATTTGCTTCTGAAATTTATAAGGTGACCACCTGTTCATTTCCTCATAACTTCCTCTTGCACTATGAGATGGATCTGTACTTGTTTATTAATGTTTCTTTGCCATTAGATTCTCCAAGAGTAGTTATATATAAGAAGTTCCTTCTTCCCACCCCCTGCCAAAGGCCCAGCTTGTGATATTTGCTGATTGCAATTGTTGCTGGGTGGAATAGGAGGAGGAGGACATACAACACGGGAAGATTACTCACCGTAATTCTGTTTGTTGTAGTCTCTTTTCCCATGCCACATCTCTCCTGCTCCCCTCAAGAAGTGCTGCTTGGTGTAGTTTTTCTTTGATCTTATTATATATGTCTTTCTTCTGGAAGTCTTGGATTTCACTGATCTTTTGTCGTCTTGCTTCTGGTTGGTAAAGCCACAGGCTTCCTGTTATTGGATTTGCTGTTTAGAAAGGAAGAAGAGAGGACTAGGGAAAAGAGAATTGCTGTTGAGTAATTTTCCCTTAATTCCCTTACTTTGTAAATGTGGGACCAGATTATGCCCAATGTATCAGTATGTGTTTATTTTCTTGAATCCAGAAATGTGTTAGTTGCCTTATAGAACAAATAGCAGACACAGTCCCTGCCCCAAGGAGTTTGAACTCTACATTAGATTTTACAATCTAAATTAAAACTATATTGACTTGAGTGCCTATGTAAACTAGGGACTTGCACCTGCTTAACACCAGGGCTGAATTTGGCCCATGTCCTCTCTGTTGGGGCACTTTATATTTCCAAAGCATTGCATATGAGGTTTTAGTCAAACATCTCTCATTGCTGTCCATGAAGTGTCACATAGCTGAAATCCTACATAGCAATCTGAAGATTTTCTTCTGATTTTTCTCCCCCAAGGAGACACTTGACAGTAACTGTTCCAGCAGGCATTGCTAAAAGGGTTTTACTACAGTATGAACAATCGGAAGAAAGAACTTGTAACCAAACTGATCACTTAACTTTCCTGTTTCTGGGAAAATACTTGAGATCAACAGTGACAAATGAACCCAAAGGAAGAGATTTTCTGAAAGTCCACTTTTCATTCCGCCCCCGGATTTCTCAGGGGATGCACAACTAAGCCTGCAGGAAACCACAAGTGAAGAAATTTAAAAAAACAAAACAAAGCCAAAGAATAAAAAGTAGGGACTTTCTAGAGGCAAAGCCAAGATGGCTTTACAGGAGGATATCTGTTCCCACTGCTTGTGATGTGGGAAAATCCCAGTTTAGAAGAACTCCTGTGCAAGAACCTAGAAATGGACAGAAAAAAGAAGTATGGAGACATGAAAATATTTTAGCCCCTAACACCAGGGCCTAATACCAGCAACTAACACAGAGCTGGCCCTTCTAATGCCTGCAACCAAGGAGACAACAGCAGGTGAAGCAGCAGACCACTCTCATAGGCAGATATAATGCATTCTTTGGAACCACACATATTCTGACTTAGATTAATGAGAGAGGATCTGCAAATCATCATTACAGACTTCAGCTCAGACTTGCATGAAATAAACATTTGGTTGCTAATAAAAAGGGTTTTAACAACTAGTGCAACTTTGGATTTATAGTCTAAAGCAGGTGGAGACCAGAAAAAAAAACTTACTGTACTGATAGAGGAGATGATCTTGAAAAACAGGAGAAGAAAAAATACCATTAAATGTAGGAAAGGCCCTGAAGAGATCTTATGAACTAGACCCAATTAATTTTCAGGCATATCCTGGAAGAAAACATGGATAATCCAATAAAAAATAAAGCTTATTTTCAGAAAGGCTAATACAGCTAAAGGCAAAGGGAAAATCAATAAATCAGCATCCAGCAGAGTGAAGGGGAATGCGGGGTTCAGCAGGGAAAAGGAGGAGAATGTGGAGTTCAGGAAGAAGACTGAGGGAT
The DNA here is from genome assembly GCF_016161935.1 of Mauremys reevesii. Taxonomy (NCBI): domain Eukaryota; kingdom Metazoa; phylum Chordata; order Testudines; family Geoemydidae; genus Mauremys; species Mauremys reevesii. Next base: position 199,382,709 of record NC_052624.1, read on the forward strand.
AGAGCAATATGGAGGGCAGACAAGGAGATTGACAGGGACGCAAGGAAACATTGGGGTGCATAAGAATAGTGTGGAGGGGCGGGGGGTGACCTGAGTGAGGGGCAGCAAGAGAGATGGTGAGGGGAGAGCTGAGAAGATAGAGCGGGAAGCAGGAGAGTGATATGGGAAGGAGGTCGAGAGAGCGAGACAATTCCACTAGCCTGAAGAAGCATTGAGACATCAGTTACTGCTACAGGACACCAATATCTTGGCCGTCCTTAGTGGGTGCAGAAGAGTCTGGCTGGGTATCATAGACTCTGAGGCCAGAAAGGACCATTGTGATCATCTAGTCTGACCACCTGCGCATCACAGGTCACACACAACCTCTCCCACCCACTCTTATGATAGACTCATAACCTTTGGCTGAGTTATCAACAGAGCTGGTAACCTTGCTTGAAGCTCCAAAGTACTAATTGGGCAATAGCATTATTGTTTGAGAGGGGCTGATGCTGTAACATTGATGCTGACTGGTGTCATTATGCTGAGAAGTCTTGGCACCAGGATGCGAGCATCTAAGCGCCAACAGCACATAATCATTCAGACTATCTGGAGTAGATTTTAACGTAGATCAGTCCCTTTGCAGCTCATTGTTTTCACAACAGATTTGACAATATTGGAACCTCTTGTTAAACATTAATAGGCATAAATAACAATCCTCTAGGGTGTAGATCAGTGGTTTTCAAACTACAAGTAGCAACCTAGTGCTGGGTCACAGAATGCAAGGCATTGGGTCACAGTGGCTCTGGTTAGCACTGCCAACTGGGCCATTAAAAATCCTGTCAGCGTTGCTACCCGGCTAAGGCAGGATGGTCCCTACCTGTTCTGACACCGCGCTGTACCCCGGAAGCGGCCAGCAGCAGGTCCAGCTCCTAGGTGGTGGTGGGGGCGGGCACAGGGCTCCGCATGCTGCCCCTGCCCCAAGCACTGGCTCCGCACTCCCACTGGCCGGTTCTCGGCCAGTGGGAGCTTGTGTGGGGTGCCTCCGGGTGAGATCTGTGCAGAGCCGTACCTGCTGCTTCCAGAGCGCAGCGCAGTCCATGGTGCCAGGACAGGCAGGAAGCCTCCCTTAGCAGCACCACTGCGCCGCTGACCAGGAGCCACCCGAGGTAAGCCTGCCCCCCAATATCCTGCTCCAGCCCTGTGCCCCCACACAACCCGGAGCCCCTTCCTTCACCCTGGCCCCACCCCAGAGCCTGCACGCCCAGCCCAGTTCTTGTTTTTCTCCTCCTTTGGTGTAAGAATATTAAGGTGCATTGACCTTTTCACATGTTTAAAAATGGGAAAAAAACATAGATGCATATGTAATATGTGCTTTATATTGTTATATAGTCTATTTAATCCATACATAATTTAAATTTTAAAAAGAGATTATTCCAAAGCCAGCCTCCTAATCCAAATACCTCTCAAACTCTGTGTGGACGTTTTGCTCCAGAACTGAAATTTGTTGCAAGCCTCTGTCCGAATGAAAACTTCAGATATACCTGAACTTTGGAGATGTTTGTGTCCAGATAGAACCCCTGAGGCTGATAGCCCAAGTCTGTCAAAAACGTAGAAAAATGCTTTTGATTAGATCTTTTTGAGAGATTTCTTTTCAGCTTCAGTTGTGTTTTCCTCTTTAGCTTTTCTCAAAAATGCTGATGCAGAATATGTAAGCACAATGGGACAAGGCTTCTCAAATATTGGATGATAAAAGTAGTGTCAGGAAGCAGATCTCTTCCCAAGCATCCCACACACCAATAATTATTATGTAAAGGAACAGCAACACAACAGTAAATTTTTTCAGCAGAAGCACAGACAGTGCCATTTCAGTCACATCCGGGGCCCCTGAAGACCTGTTCTTTTGGGGTCCCCCATTTACTTATTCTCCTGCAAGACACACAAACAATTTGTTGTTTAGTGTTTTATTGCACAAAGCCCAATGACATCTATACAATTTAGACTGAAATTTAGAGTCCCTATAGTCCTATTGCTTACAAGAAGTAAACAAAAAGGAACCTTCTTGTCACCTATTAAGTATCTCCCTGAGTGCAACTTAAGTAGGGAAAATGTATAAATATAGGCCAGCAAGACAGCTCCAGAAAGTTCTGGTGAGGCCAGAGAATGTCAAGCAGGAGTTTCTTCATGTGGCAATCTACAGTAAAGTTGGCTCGTTTACTCCTTAGGTCGGGGTCCCCAACGCGGTACCCGCCGGGGTGTCTAAGTGCGCCCATGTACTGGCTGGCGGACGAGCATCCACCGAAATGCTGCCGACAAAAGATGCGTCATCCAGAGGCGTCGCTGCTTGTTGGCGGCATTTCGGCATTTCAGCAGCGACACCTATTGACATTGCTGCTTGTCAGCAGAATTTCGGCGGATGTTTGTCTGCCGCCACGGTCCTCCGTGGCTCGTCGTCTGGCACCTGCCAGACAAAAAAGGTTGGGTACCACTGCCTTAGGTAGTTTGGTATAGAAAGTGTGAATGTTCATGTCATGCTCTCCCTGCATGGTTCCCTGGAACAGCAGGTTTCACAGCTTATGTGAGCTGATCCTGAACATGTGGTGCATCTGGAAGCAAAATATTCCAGTGAGGGAAACTAAGAATTCATTGGTTTGGAAATGGTCAGCTATACCTACTACTCCCTACAGCCTTTTGCACATTTTCTAATGTGTAGTCTCTGTTCTCCTTGTAAGTGAATATTAAGTCAAGATTTTTGAAGAATCTGAAAACACTGGATTGTTCCTCAAGACGGATTTCAGATAGTCCTGTCTTAGCAAAGGTTTCAGTAACTTATAACACACTGGCATTCTGCAGAAAACACCTCCCAAAACATCTTACAGTTGATCTGCATTGAAGAAAGATATTTTTAGCAGCTGTCTTTGAAAATGGGGCCTCTCACTGGACTGAATTCCCTAGAAGTCATCAATAAGTATAGAATTGTTTGCAATGAGGTAATGCAGGTGGGTTTTAGAAATAGATTTGCTGAACAGTTACCCAAACTTCTTCGGCGATGAGCTCAGGTTTTTACATGCATATAACATTGCCACATAAATCATGGCATCATGAAGTTTGTGAAGAATGTATTTTCCATCCTTTTATGATAAAGGATTTGATCCTGTAAGGTGCTGAGCATTCTGCCACTGTTGCATCAAGCACTTAAGCTTGAATCAAGCACATGATGGGGGTAGTTACATTGGCTTTAGAATTGAAATTAAGCAGGTTTGTAAGAGCTTTGCTGAGTCAAGATCAGAGTGCTCTGCACTTTGTAGGGTCAAGCCAGTAGTGGGCAAAAATGTGTAGGATGATGATCAGAAAAAGTTTAATAATTTTTTTCTTCTTTTCTGTCTTCTTGTTACAGATCTTACTTAGATATGTATAAAGTGATAATATTTAGTTACCTCTTCTGGTTTGTGCTTACTATCATCTTCATCACGGGAACTACAAGAATCAGCATATTTTGTATGGGTTACTTGGTGGCCTGTTTCTATTTCCTGCTCTTTGGTGGTGATCTATTATTGAAACCTATCAGAAGCATTCTGCGTTATTGGGACTGGCTGATTGCATACAATGTCTTTGTGATTACAATGAAAAACATACTGTCGGTAAGTGGCTGCATCTATAGTTTCAGTGCTGAACGCTTTTGTGGTTTAACTGCAAAAGTGTGCAGTCATAAAACGTTCCTTTCAGCATCACAAAATTGTACTAATGCTTGCAAGAGTCTTCTGAGATTCATGCAGAAACTGAAAATGTAGTATCCAAAATTACTATGTGCCTATTTTGCTCAGTCCAACTGTCGGAAAGTTCACAAGGTAAGAAGCAATTCTCAAAGAGCCAAATCCTGAATTCTTTACATGGAAGGCTCTCCTTTGAAGTCTGTAGAAGCTTTGTGTGAGTAAGAAGTCTGTAAGGACTACAAGGTTAGGTCTACAATGAATAGAGTGTTTGTGTCATTATCAGGGCCGGTGCAAGGATGTTTCGTGCCCTAGGCAAAACTTCCACCTTGTGCCCCCCCACGCCCCCGCCCCAGTCCCCCCAACCCCCCGCGGCAGCTCCCACCCTCCACCCTAAGGCGCCTCCCCCGCCCCAGCTCACCCCTGCTCCGCGCATGAGCACCCCGAGCACCAATCAGCTTAGGTGCCGCAAGCCTGGGAGGTGGGAGAACTGAAACGGCCACAGCGTGCTCGGGGAGGAGGCAGGGCAGGGGTGAGCTAGGGCAGGGAGTTCCCCTGTGTGCCGCCCCCCCCCTTACTTGCTGCAGGCGGTGCTCCCCTGCCCCAGCTCCCTCCGCCTAAATGCCAGCGGCGACCAGGGCGGCCGAAGATCTGGCCGCCGTGGTTGCTGCCGAAGAAAATGGCACCCCTCAAATGCCAGTGCGCTGTCACCTAAATGGTTGCACTGGTCATTATGGTATTTAATTATAATTGGCATTTTGGAGCCATTGGGCAGTCGTCATGCCAAGTGTTGTGGTTTCTGACACTGAGAATATGGGAGCCTGTTGCAAGAGATGGCAAACCAGCTTCTAGTTTCCTTTAATTCTGGTCTAAGTTTCGATTGAAAATGTCAATATTTAATTCTTTAAGGCTTTATTTAAATATTAAGGTTCTTTTTATGAATGTTAAACCATTAGTTAGAGAACACTTCTATGATGCCTTTGATAGGCTGAGAAAAGCCAATAATTTAAAATGTTATAAAAGATCACTTTAAATGTATTTTTGGCGATTGTAGCTTACCTTTGAACACTTTTAATGATTGACTGAGAAAAAAACAGGCATTTTTCATTTTAAATATATATAAATCAGCATGTTGAAACAAGACTGATTTGTTGGTCATCTGATTTTACAAATACTCTAAAATGCTAACATATGTGCTTAATTTTATGCAGGTGCATTCAATGGGATTACAGATGTGTAATGTTAAGTATGTTCATAAATGCTTGCAGAATCAGGTGACCAATCTATAGCAGTTGTTTAAACTGTCAGCTTGTGTCACACTGCAAATGTATCATGCCCTATCCAAAAAAAGCAAACAGAGTTTAAAAAAAAAAACCACCAACCCCAAACTACAAAAGGCAGAAATAGTTTTTATTTTTTAAATGTTATATCTCAGTGACAAAGAAATATATTCTTTATTTAGTCTCTTTCATTTTATTTATAATGTAGATGTGTAACTGTTAGCAGTCACATCTTTATGTAACTGAGACAGATATTGCAACCCCATGCAATATTGTATTAAATCTATGAATGGTTTATGTATGATTGTGTTCTGTTCCATGAAGGAGGGTTACCACAGCTCCTCCAAGCGCTAAAAACAATGGTAGGTGATAACGGTGAATCACTGAGTCTAAATAACTTTACAGAAGTACCACCCCCTGGAGTGGTTTGCATATACAGGTTCAAGCTGGGTTTCCAGAGACCAACAGACAAAGAAAGGGCTTTTAAAGTACCTTCTGATCCAGCAAACGGATGAGGCCTTCTGTCCCAGGGGAGCCCCAACACTTGTGGAAAGGCCGAAAAGACTTTGGTCCACTAAGGCCCCCTAAGACTGATTGGTGACTCCTGGTATGTTTAGCATGTGGAGTGGAGCACAGAGAGGGACATACAGATGCAGCCATCCTGGAACTGTGACAGTAACATAAACAGATGTGCTAACATTCTTATCACTTGTTTCTGATCTTTATATATCAGTCTCTTCATTTGCTTTTCAGATAGGAGCATGTGGCTACATTGAGTCATTAATTCGAAACAGTTGCTGGTTGATTCAAGCATTTAGCCTGGCTTGTACAGTTAAAGGATACCATCAACGTAAGTGCAGTTAGATTTTTTTCAATGCTTTTCTATAAATAAAGGTTAACTCCATTTAGGCTCCTTTCAGATAAATGTATTTTTCCCTTTACTGATTTGATATCTTGATAACAAATTATATAATGCGAACTAAATTAGGTATGGTCTAGGAGATAAATAGACTAACATGGTCAAATACTGCATAAAACTGAGTGTTATCTGCTGTATATACAGTGATAACCATTTTTTTTAAATCAGTATTTGGCAAAAGGTAACACATACTGATATCTTAACGTATCACAGATTTACCTGTAATGTCTGTGCCTAGTGGTTTGCAAATGTTAATTTTTTTTAATGGTTTCTACTGTAAAACAGTAGAACATAGAATTCTGTGAAATTTTAATGGCTAAACCTGTGTCTTGCCTAGGAATTCTGCTGCAAAGTTGTTGTTTTCTCTTTCAAATTTTTTTGTTTGTTTTTTCTGATCTAAATAGGAAAAGGATATGCAAAGGCAGTTCACCAAATAAAATTACATACAGTGCAGCCCTGATTATGCACAAGTTTTGAGTGGCAACAGAAACCTCTCTGGGGCTTGCAAAAATCAAGATGGTTCATGCAGTAAGCTTTGAAACTTCAACTTGGAGCATGGACTTCAAAACCTAGTAGGCTGCCTTCTCTGAGTTTAGAGCAAGCCAGCTCCGATGCACAGACTGCACTCCCCATCCTCTAACTCCAGAGTACTGTCCAGCTTCCCCAAGGCCAGTTAACTTTGCAGGTGGAATTTATACTCTGGGTCTACAAAACCTAGGTTTAGTTCTGTGATATCCAAAAAATAACTCCCTATATAAAAAAAAAAAAAATACAGCATACATCAGATGGAATTGTACATTTCAGTTATCTTCAGAAAAATAATTTACAGGCCCAAAAAGGCTTTTCAGAACATTGGCTTATTTCCATTGGGCAGAATGGAGATGTGAACTCATATTTAAGAAGATGATAATCCTTGTGTTGGTGATTTCTGGGTTTTTTTTGTTTTGTTTTTGTTTTAATATAAGCTAAAGAAACTGGAGACTGTAAACTGCCTAGCGGTGAGGCAGGAATTATTTGGGACAGTATATGCTTTGCTTTCCTGCTGCTGCAAAGAAGAGTCTTCATGAGCTACTACTTCCTACATGTGGTTGCTGATATAAAAGCTTCACAGATCCTGGCATCAAGGTAACATTCAGTGTAATAACGGAAACTGATTAAACCCAAATCCTTCATTATTAGGTATGTTTTTATTATTATTTATATTGAGTATTCCTAATAAAGTGTCTGACAGACCCAAGCTCCAGACACTTTGACATAAGTTTGACTATTCCACAATCGATACCAAATAAAAATTGCAAACACATTTCTTCCTCTAAAGGGGAATTCTGGCTGGCTGCTCAGATTGGCTACCCATGAAGGAAAAGCCATCAAAAGGCTTCTGGATCAGATGCTGTAGGACTCTCTGCTTTCTGCACTTGGATGAATTTTACTGAATGTGCCCAAGGCTGCTTGTGCTTCATTTTGTAGCTGTCTCTGTGACCCTTTCCCTTTCTCATACAACTCAGCCAATCCAAGATATAGTCATGCATTGTATGTTTACAGTAAAGCTAGCTCAAACCAAAATCTTGGATAATAACATCCCCCCATGCTGGAAACGTTTAAATGGAGAGTGAAAAGATGGTCTAGTGCATAGGGAGATATTGTCAGTTCACACTGTGTAGCCTTGGGCAGGTCACTTAATCTACCTAATGCTTTAATTCCTCAGCTGTAAACATGAGGATAATACTTTCCTACGTCACAGGGATGTCACTGGGATAAAATCTATAAATAATTGCGAGGCACTGAGATATTACCCTGATGAGGGCCATATACATTGCTAGATAGAGCTGAACTTCAGAGCTGGGCCCTTGCATCACTAAAATCTGCGATCTAAACATTCTTGAACTTTGGGGAAAGTTTAGATTTGGATCCAAACTTTATGACCTGAGCCCATCTTTAGTTCACAGTTAACATTATGAAACATACAATCCTGACCCAGAGAAGATTAAATTGTCTGTAGGACAATTGCAATATGTCTCTGAAACCAGATGGTATTCATCCAAGAGTCTAGGCATTTAAAAATGAAGTGGTTGAGTTGCTACGAACAGTATGCACTTCCTATTAAAATAATCTACTGTACTACAGAACTGACACAGTATGCCAGTATTATACCTATTTTTTTAAAAGTGCATGTGGTTATCCTGAGAATTACATGTAAGTGAGGCTCATTTCAGTACCAGATAAACTGGTTAAAAAATTAATTAAAATGGACTTATGAAACCTCTAGATGTCTGCACACTGCAGTGTTAACAAACAAGTATGGCTTTTATAAAGGCCTCTAGTGAACTAAAACTCTCTGAGAGAGTCAACAACAACAAAAGGAGGTACAATAAACACAATTTATGTTGACTTTCAAAATACCCTTGATAAAGTCCCTCATGAGAGAGGCTACTGATGAAACTAAATAGTCATGGAGTGAAAGGTTTTGTCGTGGATCAAAAACTGGTTGAGAAACAGAAAACAAAGAGTAGGAATAGTCAGTTGTCAAAGAACAACAAACTTTGAAAGGACTTAGCAAAGCTAAGCAACTGGGCAACACAATAGCAGATAAAATTCAGCATAGGCAAGTGCAAAATACTGATGATATGCATCAAGAAATTGTTTAAACTAATACACACTGGCGGATTGTAAATTAACTCTATCCATTTTGTTACCCCCTAACTAACTGAAGTTCAAGTATGCCTCCAGATTGGAGGTGGAACACATACTCATTGGAGGAGTCATATGCATTTGCATTTTGTGTTGTGAGCATGTGCTATGCTCACTGAAGCCTAAGCAGGCAGAACTCCACCCACTCAAAGGCAGAGCTGCCCATGCTAGACAAGAGGAGTTAATGTATGCCATAGTTTACAAGTAAAGAATCAAATTCTGCGGTTGTGCAAGGAGTTCTCACTCAGGCTTTGACTTTGAGTCCTTGAGGACAGTGAACCCAAGCACCTGGATAATGACTGATGTAATAAATCGTTGAGTAGCAACTGCAGGATTTGGCCCAAGATCTGGTTATGGTTGCCGGAAAACAAATAAATTATTATGCTGTGATTGCTCATCATTTCTGTAATGGCCTTCTGATGTAGTGTTTTGTCTCAGACTACTTAAGTAGTTTACAAAGTAAGATTCTCTCTCTGTTTTACTTGTCGTAAAGGGAATGTAGAAGCATAATAGTGTTACATTTTCTCCCTATTTCTTCTGTAGAGGTGCTGAACTTTTCCAGGCCACAATTGTCAAGGCAGTAAAGGCAAGAATTGAAGAAGAGAAAAAATCAATGGATCAATTGAAGAGACAGTATGGATTATTATTTATTATATTTATTTCACTGGTTACTTCTACTCTACAGCATATTAACCCTTTTCTGGGAGCCCGGAGTGATATTTCTTTTGCATTCTTCTAGTCTTCTAAAGCAACCTTTCCTACTTCTCTGCATATTATTGCGCACAACCAAACAAGTGCTTATATGTTGGTTTGGTTTTTTTGAAATACAATTTCTTGATCATAGAAATTATATTCTGTAAATTGAGAACCTTCACGTATTCCACTATTCTGTGGCTGCAGAATCTATCCTTTGCTACACAATTAGACCAAAGGACCTACATTTTCATTTTAAAATAAAATTGTCTTTCTATAACTAATGGTTGTGCAAATAACCTTTAAAATGTGGACAAAATGTAAACCAATGCAATATTGACTTCCTTAGTCTGTAGAAAGCCTGAAAATATACTATAAATAGCCCTTTACTGTAAATAACAACAGAAAGTGTGAACCTCACCACTAGTTTCAAGGTGGGGTTTTTTACCTTTGAAATATAAGGATGATAAGTGAAATTCCAAAATTGTTAACTGTTTCATTGCTTATCATTTTAGCAATGTGGCAGCATGGTCTGTCTCTTTAGGGGACTATGTCGGTTAATATAATTGGTTTTGTTTTTCCATTTGAGAATACTAATAACTTGGAGAGCCAGATTAGCCAAATCCTGCTGGAGGCACAGGTTACCAAGTGGGACCTTGAGATACAGGAAACAGAATAAAAAACAAAAACTTCAGTAGCAGTGGGGTTAGTCAGCAAAGCTGTGGTTCTGAGCTGGCTAGTGAATGGCAAAAACCACACTGACTTCAATAGGATCAGGATTTCACCTCTTGTTTCTTTATTCATAATGACCTTTCTTGTGTGTAGGTTCTTTTGTATAGTTTGTGCTTCTTTTGCCCAGGATGAGAATCTGTTTTATCTTGATTGAAAATATTTTCTTTTACTCTGACTGCTCTGGAGATCCCTTTCCTGTATAAAGCCAACCCAGCCACTCAGCTTCTATCACATCTTGCTAATGTTCTTGCCTCATTTCCCAATCTGTCTTCAGTGCCTCCCTAAGTGCTAAATGTCCTATCTATCTGGTACTGACATGCCTAAACATCCAGTTACCCTTCACCTGGCCCACTACCAACAGTTAAGTCCACACCTGCCCAACTGAAGTCATTACAAAGCTTTCCTCCGTGGCCATTCTCCTCATGTAAATCTTTTCCTTGGTGTATAAGTGTTGTGGATGGTGCTGCTGTGCATTTGAGTGAATTTCACTCTAACTGTATAAAACGATATGCCTGTGCGGGAAGTCATCGTTGTTATAATTCTTCATAGACATGTTTGAGGTCAAGGTGATCATGTTACTTAGAAACACAAACAAACAAAAATCCAATGTACTGTATTCAAAAAATCATTGTTTTGGGTTTGCAGTAAATCTGACTTCAACAAAAACAAAGCCAAAGAGTGCTTTGTTTGATTTTATTCAATAATACACATCAATAGAATATAGAGAGCTGCCTACACAGCGGGAAATAAAAAACAACTGTACTGGTTTGATTGACTTAGAGAAATTCTAGCAGTAGTTGAACACAAGGAAAAAAGAGAAATCTGATCATCCATTGGACTATAGTACAAATATATAACTGAATATGTACTATACTGTAGTTAGAGACCTAGAATATAATTTGTTTCTAACGAATGGTCAGATCCATCAACAGAAAATTATGTTGACACTTTTTAGTTACTAGAATTTTTTACCCTGATGATTCTAAACAAGTTGTTCAAAAAAATGGTTTGTTTATTGCAAAAATTGGGTACTTAAGGGTCTGATCCAAAACCCTATTGAAGTGAATCAAAAAACTCCCCTTGACATCAGTGCCCTTTGGATCAGTCTCTGACTGAGCACCATACTGTGGAGATGGCTCCTCAGGCTCAAAGGAAGGAGGGCATAAGAAATCTCCAACGCCCAGTCCCTGCACCCCATGCTACATTTGAACAAAACTGAAGTCCCAAAGGAGTTAGGGCCATAGCCACGAGTGCATAGGAGGAAGGGGTGTAATACCATGCACAGTCCTGCTGAGTTGTGGGAGTCTTCAGGAGAAATTCCGCATGAGGCAGCTTTCCTCCCAGAGCTCCTTCTACAGCAGTAATGCCCCCAATGCAGGACTGCGCCTGAATTTTTTTTAAACGTGGAGTAAAATGGCCATTTGCTTGAACTAAGGAAAATGTGAGTATCTATGTTCTATGTTCCGACTTACTGTTCCACATTTTCCCCCTGAAATAAGTTGAGCACTTAGAGCGAATCAGCTAGGGCAGCCATGTGACACAAGGCACTCCCAGTCTCCAGGCTGAGTGCTCTGTCTGCACAGCACTCTCACACCCTGCCAGCCTCTGGAGTGAGACACTGGGCCTCGGATTCAATTCTGGTCTATCTCACAGGGCCATGTAGAGCTCATCTCCAGGGCTCCTTAACTGCTTTTTAAATGGGAGATTAATGTGTGTGTGTGCAGGATGAATATCTTATTTGCAAATGGCAGAGTCATTTGAGAATCTATTAAAATCCCATCCAGAATTTCCTGTGTGTGTGTATGTATACATATATGAAATATATATTTAAAAGTCATGTTTCTCTGTGGGTCCAAAGGGGTGAAGGACTGAATATGATATCCCATTTGCTAGGATGGACCGCATCAAAGCCAGGCAACAAAAATACAAAAAGGGTAAAGAAAGAATGCTGAGCATGACCCAAGAATCAACAGAAGGGCAAGACATTCAAAAGGCTTCTGAAGAAGATGACGAAGGTACCTCTAGCATGTTTCCATGCCATAAATGTATCAGAAGTTGGAGCTCAGTGCTAGGAACTCAGTAGGCTTAACATTCTCATTCTCTCTCTCTCTCGGAAGGTACCTCTAGCATGTTTCCATGCCATAAATGTATCAGAAGTTAGAGCTCAGTGCTAGGAACTCAGTAGGCTTAACAGAGAGAGAGATACTGATGTGGTGGGCATTATTAGTGTAATACCATTTTAAAGCTTGATTCATCCAGATAAATATCTGGCTTTTGTACTTCCATTTTGAGAAAATGATTTGCTTTCAGGTAAACAGATATACCTTTGGTTAAATTTGTGCCTTTTAGCAAGGAACTGAATAACAGACATTTATTTGAGCAACAGCTGTACTTATAAAAAAATTTAGTGTTTCAAAAAGAGAAAGATTTACGATTTTTCAAGCAACCTTTTCTTGGCTGCTATGAATTTTTTGAAACCGTTGAAATACACAAACATCTTTTATTGTTTGAACCACTATAGATTAAAATATCATGCAATGCCATTGTTTCCAATCATACCTAACTGGGGTTGAATTTTGGATCAAAAAGTTATTGGCATTTGAAATGTGCTTTTACAGCTTTGTTTTTTATGAATGCATTTTATTTTTCAGAGTATTAACAAATAATGGATTATTTTTTCAGAAATTAACTTCATCGATGATTAATAGAAACTGTTTCCAAATCATGTTTATAGCATTTACAAGCAAGTTTTATACCTATAGACAATAAAATTTTAACAAATGAACTATCACTGGACATCTATATAGACCTTTTTTTGTTTATTTTCCATTCATTTTATGGAAAATCAGTGAAATCCAGCAATGCATTTGTGTATTTGTGTGTGTGTGTGTGTGTGTATATATAAACTATAAACTTTTTATTGTACTTGGAGTGGAATACAATTTTTTTATTTACTGTGTAAGATAAATCATTAGCATTCTGGGCTACCTCTTAAAACATGAATATTATTCATACTGCGTATATTTAATAGAGCTGAATTCTGATGTGCTTGTGCAGTTTAGATCTATTACAAAAAATAAGTGATTAAACAAAGTGTAAAAATGTGTTTCTCATTTTGTAAAATTAATATTTGGCCATATTTTATTTTAGGAGAAGCAGACAAAGAGAAAACCAAGGGCAAAAAAAAGCTGTGGTGGCGGCCTTGGGTTGATCATGCTTCCAGTAGGTTTTCTCAATCATCTTACAAATACATGGATTTACCCCTTATATCCTTGACCAGAATGAAGGCATTCCCACAACTTGTTTGTTTTATGCATGGTTTTATGATTGTGACTTGATAGAGTTCTTGATTGTATAAACCAGTGATTTCAACTTTAACCTCAAGGGGCCAAATAAGCAATGTTCTGTATTTGCACATAACGCGGATGTAGGTATTTCTGACCATTTGCAATGATATCAAGTCAAAGAAAAACATGAACCAAAAGAATCTACCTCACACACAAAGAAGGGGGAGCCTCCAAAAAGATGATAAAATGGTTTTAAATTTGAGCGTGGAAGTTTTGCCAATACTGATTAATCGTATGCATTCGGGGCCGGAGCTTAGTCCTTACTAGTTTTATTTTTCAAAGATAGATGGTTCACCAATTGTCATCTCATGCACAGACCACCATGGCCTTCACTGAGAATGGGATCAAGCCAGGTGCACGGGAAATATTCTTCTATAAAAATCACACTAATCAGTTATGTCAATGAGAAGTTAGCCTAAATAAGTACTGTAGGATGGGTCCCTCAGTAACCAATGAGATCCTTGATTTGGTGTGATGTTTTCAAAAGTGTTGAGACTTTGCCTAACTCTGTTTCCACTTAAGTCAATTGGAGATTTACTGTTGGCTCCAGTGAGGGTAAAGTTAGGCTAAAGGCTCTAGAAAATCCCACCTTGTATAAATAGAAAGTATTTAAATGTGAAGCCTAGAAATGTATTCATGCTTCTGAAATAGGAACTGATGGTGCCCATGGAGCTCTTCTTCCAAAATCTCTGACTTCGTTGGTGAGACTACAGAGAGCCATTCTCACAAAAGGTTTAAATTATTAATGCTGGCAAGAAGTTCTGGTCTTTTCAACTTCTTCCTCATGTCAAATCTTTCCATAGATCCCTCTCCGCCAAAAAAATTATCCTCATTACTTCATTGCAGTTGGCACAAAATTGCCCCTACCCTGTGCAGCTGATATTCTCTCAGTGGTGCTCATTTTTACTAAACTGGGGACAGGAAATAAAAGTTTTTTTTCTGGGAAAACTTTAGGAGACATCTCTTCAGAATGTAGCGATTCCCCTATTTAAATATTATTTTTAAAAATAGCAGAACTGCTTAATAAATACTGTTGTATTTAAATACTCCCTGACCCAAAGCCCACTGAAACTAATGGAAAGATTCTCATTAACTTCAATGGTGTTGTGATTCAGACCATTGTGAAGCCAATTTTCAGTGGGGTGCACCTCATCGGCACATCTACATCCCAGATTTAGACAACTAGATGAGCATCTGATCATCTGAACATGCAAAAAAAAATAATTATTTACTGCCTAAGTGAGAATTAACATCCCATTAAGGTTCCCACATTTGCAGATTGAACTCAAATTGTTATCAAACTTGTTTGGCCAAATTCTGCTTTCATTTTCACTAGGATAAACATGGAGTTCTCTATTAACTCCAGTTTTCACCATTATTTTAGGATTTACACAGGTTTCATTGAGAGCAGAATTCGGTTCAATATTATCTATAATACAACATGTATGTAATACGTAATGTAATTCCTTTACAGACCTAAAACTCAGTACAGCTAGCCTGATAATACATGGACAGTTCTACCCTAATTTACACCCTTTATAAATCAGAAGAAAACAGGATATGGCACTTAATTACCTAAACTCATATGTCCAATTACTAGATCTTAGCTCACAGAAGTCATCTATTGCATGATAGTCAGTATCGGCTATTTAACAAGTATATGGTACTGATCAGAGTGCAAAGTTAAACTGAAACATTTGAAACATTTATGAATTATCACTTTCAGTCTTGCACCTCAAGAGTTGCTTGTTTTTCCCTTCCAGACATATGTTTATGCTCTTTGTGTCCGCTTCTGAATTTTTGTGTATGTGTGTTCTTGCCGACAGTATTTTATAGTATATTACATGCCTTTTTCTGTCAAGTCACAAGTAAACTGTGCCTATGTCTTTCTGTTTCTAAAGAGCATAATATTGCTTTGGAGAGACCTATCCTTTTTCAAAAGCTTGCTTCTTGTCATTTCAGTTTCATTTAAAATAACAATAACAAAATAAACACAAGCTACAATTAGCAGCTGTTTTCTTACAATTTTAAACGACAATATTTTTTGAAGGAATTGGATATGGTCTGTCTTAATCCTCATACTGGTTTTGTAGTAAACAGAAGAACTGCCCAAATTTCAGCAATTTCTGATTCATTTCACCCTCATTATATCATGTTCTTAGGGAACAACATGAATTTTGGTGTTAAACAGTGAACATTATTTAAATTATTTATTGCAATAATGCAGAAACCTATGAAAAGCATCATGTAGCCTGAGCCTACAGACACTGCCTGCCCTGCCATGCAGACTCACTACCATGTCCATTCAAATAAAGGGGACTACACAGAGTAGAAAGCACAATAGTACTTACTGTAGTAAGTGTTTTGCAGGATCAGGCCCACAATTTGGACATTAATATAGACTGAAAGGAAGGTCTTCTGCATGGAAGGGCCACCATTTGTGAATACTTGTTAGGATAATAATTGGAGATATACCCATCTCCTAGAACTGGAAGGGACCTTGAAAGGTCATCAAGTCTAGCCCCCTGCCTTCACTAGCAGGACTGAGTACTGATTTTGCCCCAGATCCCTAAGTGGCCCCCTCAAGGATTGAACTCACAACCCTGGATTTAGCAGGCCAATGCTCAAACCACTGAGCTGTCCCTCCCCCTATTTCTATACCCACTTTCCATAAAAGGCTAAAGAGATTTCCTTTTTAGTGTTTTGGTTTGTGGTCGTAGGTGTGTTTACTTCTGTTGAGGAGCCTGTGCTACTGGAGTTCAGTGTTTTATGCCAGTTCTGATGTTTGCTAATTGGACCATGTTTCCTTTTCATTCCATTTATACAGTTATGGACTCAGATACCTTCTGATCTCACACTGATAATGGGATGGGAAACATCTGTGAGATTTTCCTCATTGAGATGTCTCCCAAATTGTTCCAATGAGGGAAGCAGGGCTTCTCCAGTCCCTGTGGAACAGGCCCCTGAGCCCTAAAAGGATCAGCAGGTGCCACAGCCATCTGTATAGCGGTCCCTTGCTTCTCTGTTGGCTGTGTATCCCCATCCTTAGCAGTTCTGTTCTAATGGAGTGATGCAGACAGCTCCTAGCTGTCCCCATAGCTCCCAAATGGGGATTCCCGATATGGGTGAGGAGGAGAAATTAGTACAGTTCCCACTCCTCCAGCCCTACTCCTCCCTTGACCTGCCCCTTCCTCCCTTGCAAATCCCCACATCTGTGCAGAGTTCTCCGTGACGCATGGAAAAAAGAGGAATGTTGCCACAAAATCCCCTCCCTCAATGGGAAGGCGGGAGGGGATCTGTGAGTGGATTCTTGGGGTACAAATCTGGCCATTAATTATTTTACTTATTAAATGTTTTAATAATGCCTTTAGGCAGTTAATGTGCTCTCTGTTCCATCCTAAGGTGTATCTGCCAGAGTGTGGTGGTGGTGGTGTTCAGTCATACTTTCTTTTTCAATTAAAACATTCCTTATTAGCTGTTAGAGGAATGTTTTGTTACATTACTGCCTCTTCAGAAATATTTGAGTGCACAGCTGAGAGAGAGAAGGTACATGAGTGTTTGTACAATACCGCAGCACAATGGGGCTCCAGACTTCAGGGGGTCTGTAATTGCTACTATATGACAGATCATGCCAAGCAATGTGTTAACCCCTAAGTATCACACAGACTGTGGATCTAATCCTGCTGGCCTGTCTGCGGGGACAACTTTGGTTATCAGCCATTGGAATTTTTCCTGAAAAACAGCTCCAGGTTAGGGGCCTTAAATTCTGAACATCTCTGTAAGCTTTCATTGTTAACATCTCTTCCGGGGACATTCTTAGAGGCCTGTGTGAAATATTTTTACTTGTTTCAACATTTTTGTATTATTCAATATTTGTGATCCCAATTCCGCAATCAGATCCATTTAGGTGGACTCTTAATCCCATAGTTCCATTGATGTAAATGGAGATCTGCACAGCCCCAGAGGTCCACCTGAGCAGACATGACTGCCTCTGCTTTTAATGGCAACTTATACCATGTCTGTGTTTGGATAGAGAATTGGCATCTCAGGTTTAAGATTTAATATGATTTATTAGGGCTAGTCTACACTTACCAGCCGGGTCGACTTACCAGTTCGAACTCCGGAAGCGCTGCGGTCGACTCCGGTACTCCACCACTGCAAACGGCGGTGGCGGAGTCGACCTTGGAGCTGCGGACTTCGATTCCGCGGCGTCTGGACGGGTGAGTAGTTCGAACTAGGGTACTTCGAATTCAGCTATGCTATTCACGTAGCTGAATTTGCGTACCCTAGTTCGACCCCGCTTCTTAGTGTGGACCAGCCCTTAGTGTCCATCTGAGCAGAAAAGAGACATATAGACTGCCAGGTATGATTGAGGAGGGTTGAAGCTACTTTTATTTTTCTAGAGGTTTATAATGAGGGTTAAATGTACACTTTTTATATAAATATATATCGTTCCATATGTCTTGGGTGACTATGTGATATATAGTCTAAGTAACTATTCCTTTAAAATCTTTCCGTTTACATGCAGGTATTACTTTACCATTCTTCACTGCCAAACGTAATACCGTGACTTTGTTTTTTCTCTTGCTCATCATCTTATTTTTCATTTCTTTTGTTTCCCTTGTTCATGTTAGGCCTGTTACCTTATTACATACCAAAATAATGCTTCTGTTCAAGGATATAAGGCCCCCGTTCATTCACGCTGCATCTTTAATGTATGGAGGTTTCAGAACCTTTCTGAATCCATGGGCAAAAACCTTATTTGTGATCATGTTTAATAATATTAAAGTAATTCATTTTAAACAAGCCAAGGTTTTCCATTACCTCATCAAAGCTTAAAAGTTCGAAGAAAATAACTCAGACATCCCATTATGTAGTTTTAAAAAAGCATTTAAAAAAGCAGTTCTGTACTCTTTGTCCAGTTGTACAATTTATGTAAAATCATTCATTTATCTGATGAGATTATTTTACTCTCTAGCAAATGAAAGCAACCATCAATCCTTGATATATTTAGGTTTAATTATGTGTCAAGTTCCTGTCAAATAATTTAACATAATAACTTGGTCTACTTCAAGCTTTTTCTTTACATTTTGCCAGCCCTGTTCCTCTCTGTGGTGACGTTTTCTTAGCTTATTCTGTCCTAAAGTACCACATACTCTAACACCAAATAATCTGTTTGACACTGACTCCTGTTCATCTCTTGTTTCATCTCCATTTCTCCTGCCTTGGAGTCCGTTAATGACTGGCTGGTTATTTATACATCTTTGGCTCAGCTCAGACTAGAGCTCCTTTTTTACAAGAAATAAGCAAATATTTTGTTTTATTTAGTGGTCAGAAGTGGAGATTATTATTTATTTGAGACGGATAGTGAAGAAGAAGAGGAGGATGAAAAAAAAGATGATGAAGAACCTCGGAGGAGATCTGCATTCCAGGTATTTTACAGTAATGTGCTTGTCAGTTGAAGTTCTTACTGAGAGATCTTGAGTTAAGATAAAAGCATTTCATATCATACTCTCATACATTAAAGCTGACCGTAATTGTTAATATTATGTGGTGCCAGATGTTTAGCTTTTAAACAAAACCTAAATTTGATGTCTCAAATACTTGACATTGTCCGTTGTTTTTCATATTGTTAAAACATTACTGTTCAAGACTGAAATCATTGCTTTCTAAGACTAGAGGATCCTACCTTTACCTAGGAGCTGTGACCATATAAGGCTCTTGATCCATGCACACATCTCCAGTTGTGCACATGAGAACTGAAGGTGGAATATGGCTCTTAATACTATACATTTTTGCCAGAGAGTTGGGTTGAGGCAGAAAAGTATGTTAGCTTGTGAGTAGCTTTTAAACTGCTTGGTCAGCTTTCCACGTTCCATACAACTTCCATCACTGTGTGTGTGTGTGTAGCTTTAGTACAATACTAACATTTAACTTGCTGTCTGTTATAGACCCTACTAAATATTTACTTTTAACTACTCTATTTGCCTTTACTATAAATTGCGTCTAACAATCATCGGTCATGGGATTATAATGATATCTTTATCAGCTTGACCATTCACTAAGGTTTACATTTATTGGATTTAGAGATAATGTTTTATATAAGCATTTTATTTATTAGGGTAAATACAAAAGCTCAATAATTATCTAACTGAAAGTTTATGGCAAATAAAACATTTGTTTTCAGTTAATGTAAACCCTTTAATAACAATTATATAATTACAATAATACAGAAGATAACTTTTTATTAATACTTTTCCTTTTTTCTACTAATTGCTCTTCCTTTGTCCTTCTTTGTAGAGAGCTATTTGGAAATTTTCTTCAGCCATTTTAGCCTTGCCAAAGTCTGTCATTAAACTGCCCAAAACTATTCTTCAGTATTTAATCAGAGCAGCAAAGGTATTTGCCATTTCACTAGTGTGCAGTATGTGCCCTCATTACATAATAATCTGGCATAATGTACCCAACTGCCTTTGTCTGCATTTTTCCTCTTGTATGAACCATCTGAGGAGCTGTGAGAGTCCAAATGTCATCATTTGAACTATCTGAAGTGTGCAAACTACAATAAGTTGTCTGTCTTATTTTAACTATGACCTCAGAGAGAAAATGCAGATGCAAATTTTGGTTTTCTTTTGCTATTACTGTCTAAGATATTGTAAGAGGGTCACATCAAGTTGCATGCATCTTTGGACAGTATGGTAATCTCTCTCAGAAAGCTGGTAAGACCTTTAAAGTAAACTAACAAAATACACATTCTGTCCCAAACTCGTCCTAGGACTTTATTTTCCTGGTCTAGATCATCACAAATCTGATCTGTGCATCCTTAGCATTTTCTTTTGTCTTCCTCAAATAAATTTAGCATATTCCAGCCTTTTATAGTGCTTGTGGTAATGAACTCCATATACACAACATGATACTGCTTTAGAGAAAGCACAAAATACATTATTGATTAACCACACCAGACCGTAAGCCTATACATTCTTGCTTGTCAAGTGTTGCCCAATACAAACATTCTAAAGAAAGATAAAAGCAGCAAAGAATCCTGTGGCACCTTATAGACTAACAGACGTTTTGCAGCATGAGCTTTCGTGGGTGAATACCCACTTCTTCGGATGCAAGACTTGCATCCGAAGAAGTGGGTATTCACCCACGAAAGCTCATGCTGCAAAACGTCTGTTAGTCTATAAGGTGCCACAGGATTCTTTGCTGCTTTTACAGAACCAGACTAACACGGCTACCCCACTGATACTAAAGAAAGATATGTATTTTCCCTGGCAGAAGTTGAAATACCCTGTCATTTAACGTAACTAGAGTTATAGTCAGTTTATTAATTTCATTTCTTTTCTTCGTTCTTCCTTTCCCCCATTATCTCAGTCTGTTCCATTATCTCTATGTTCTCCTCTATTTACAGTATGATTACAAGCTGTTCAATAGTAGATTTTGACAGTGCCTCACCTATAGTATCCAATGTGGTATGTTAGGTCAAGTCATTATTAAAATTGGATAAACATACCTCTAGATCACCCTCCCTTAACAAACACTCCTTAAAAAGCAAAGAGGATTCCATGCCTCCTATGCCAAGACATTTTTCACATGGCATTTGCATTGGACAAAGCAGCCTAGTAAAAATAAAATAGCTGACCTTAAGAGACTAGGAAGGAGACCAGCTTCCCTACTGTACCAGATCATTTCCCCCTCACAATTATTGAGCACACGTTAACAAATCAGAACCAGTCTGAAGATTTCTTTTTCTGTAAATTCAGTGAGTAAGTTCTTAAAATTGTGTTTGGAATGCCTCAGAGTGATTTCTGTTAATAAAATAGCAAAAACAAATAAACAAAAGGAACCATTCACAATGTTATCTCCTGTAATGGACAATTCCAGCTTCCCTGAGACACAGGTTTGCTCGTGTTGTTGTGTGCATGCTTGTATTAGTTTGCTTTATTTTCCCCTCATGCATGAAATCATGTGCTCCTTGCTTAACAACTTCTGTTGACTAGAAATGAAGGATGCCAGTTGCAAATGATTTTCATTTTTGAATGAAAATCATAAAAAAACAAAAATACTTCTTTTGTCTCAAATTGCTATGAAATAGTATTTAATGCCTTTAGCTCCTGTTTCATGTTATGCTGTGTTGGAAAAAAAATTAGAATATTATTGGTTTTTTCAGTAACCTTCCCCCACACCCTCAGCAGAGCAATCCAAACTACTACTAAATGGTAATAATACTTAACACTGCTACAGCACTTAATAAACATTGGACAAACTCCTGTTTACTCACTCATGGAAATCAGAGTATGGTGAGCAGGATTTGGCCTGTTAGCTAATTCATCCCCATGAAATCCTACGGATGTAGGTAAGTATTATTATCTCCATTTTCCAGATAGAAAAACGGAGACAGAAAAGTTAAGTGACTTACCCAAAGCAACAGAGGAAGTTTATTGTCAAAATGAGGATGAAAACTCAGGAGTTCCTGGCTATTAGTTGTAGACTGTTCATAGACTACTAGACCTCTGTCTGTACTCCTTAGATGGAAAGAAAATCACATAAAATATATGAAATTTGCCGACACAAATACTAGCATTGAAATATTAATAGCAATTTTTGACGTTTTAGATTATTGGTGTTAAAGTTTCCATTTCATTGCACCTTACTTGTAATGCTGATAAAGTAGAAATATAAATTCGAAAGATTTGGGGGAAATGAGCCATATGTAAACCACTGTGTTAATTCCCAAATTTAATTCCCAGAACATTATTTTTTGGAGGTTCTTATGAAACTTGGTTCACCCACAAGCATTTTCACATTTGGTTTCATGTTAGCAAAAACAGTTCAAGAAAACTCAGCAGATCTGCAGGGAAGGTGTTTGGATTGGGATTCAAAATGTTTGCTCACCCCTGTGTTTACCCTAAATATGTATTCCTGTGTGTGGTCTACTTTACTGTTTACTTTGAAAACATGAAGAACCTGGAAATAAATGAGTTTGTTTCCTCCAGTTTGTGTATCAGGCCTGGATTACTGATCCTAAAACTGCACTTCGACAGAGGCGCAAAGAGAAGAAAAAGTTTGGGAAGGAAGACAAGCGAAGGCGAAAAGGATCTGGGGATGGTGTGTATGATTTTGGATGGTCTTCAGAAGTCCCCTTTAAACAAACTAAGGCCTGGTCTACACTGGGGGGGATCGATCTAAGATACGCAACTTCAGCTACGAGAATAGCGTAGCTGAAGTTGACATATCTTAGATCGATTTAGAATCACGTACTTGGCGTGCTCGCGGCACGGGATTGACGGCCACCGCTCTCCTGTCGACTTTGCTTCCGCCTCTCACCGAGCTGGAGTTCAGCAATCGACAGGACAGCAATCGGGGATTGATTTATCATGTCTACACTACACGTGATAAATCGATCCCCGATAGATCGATCGCTACCCGCCGATCCGGCGGATAGTATAGACTTACCCAAAGAAGCAAAACCTCATTCTTCTTTCAATCCCTGGTGTGGCAAGCAACCATACCATCACAGAATGCGCACAGTTCTGCCAGGGGAATAGGAAGAGTGCTTTGTGCTTCCAGAGAAGTTTCTAGTGGTTGGTCAGTGAGAATATATGACCTGAACTGAGTTTACCTTGGGTCTTTACCTGGAAGACACTGTATACTGTGCTGACCTGTTACAAAGGATAGCCACAGTGGAGGTCCATTCATGTGTCTTGTCAGAACACAGTGATACAAATTAGAAGAGATTACAGGGGAAAGGGGAAGTGTGACTGCCAGGGAGCTGTAAGATTAAAGACTCAGTTTCAGATTCAGAGAACTGGTAGGCAAGGCCCCATGGGAAGAAAATCTAAGGGAAAAGGAGTTCAGGAGAGCTGACAGTTTCTCAAGGAAGCAGTATTAAAGGCACAACTGCAAACTATCCTAATGCGAATAAAAGACAGGAAGACTAGTAAGAGGCCAATATGCCTGTATCAGGAGCTCAAAAAGAGATTCTACAAAAAGTGGAAACATGGACTAAGGAGGGAGTTCAAAAGAACAACACAAGCATGTAGGGACAAAATCAGAAAGGCTAAAGCACAAAATGAGTTACACCTAGCAAAGGATATAAAAGACAATGAGAAGAGACTCTACAAATACATTAGGACCAAAAGAAAGATGAAGGAAAATATATGTCTTCTACTTAGTGGGGAAGGAGAGCTAATAACTGATTACATCAGGAGCACTGATGTGTTTTAAAGCCTGATTTGCTTCAGTCTTCACTAAAAAGATTAATCGTGACCAGACATTTAACATGTGCCAGCAAGGAGGAAGGAACACAAGCCTAAATAGGGAAAGAACAGGTTAAAAAATATTTATATATCTTAGATGTATTCCAATCAGCAGGACCTGATGAAATTCATCCTAGAATACTTAAAGAGCTAGCTGAAACAATTATATTTGAGTATTCATGGAGGATGGATGAGGTCCCAGAGGACTGGAGAAGGACATACACAGTGCCTATCTTTAAAAGAGGGAACAAAGAGGACCCAGGGAATTATAGATCAATCAGCCTAACTTTGATACCTGGAAAGATACTGGAACAAATTATTAAACAAGTAATTTGTAAGCACCTAGAGGATAATAAGATTTTAAGGAATAGCCAGCATGGATCTCTCAAAAACAAATCATGTAAGGCCAACCTAATTTCCTTCTTTGACAGGGTTACTGGCCTAGTGGATAGTTGGGAAGCAGTAAATGTGATATATCTTGATTTTAATAAGGCTTTTATTAGGCAGCATTTGGCAGGCAGCAAAGAAAAAACATTCAAATTTAACATTCTTTTCTTAGCATCACAAAACTGGTTATGTACTCTGGAATGTTTAGTTTGTAAATGATTTGCAACTCTTGAGGTTTTTCTGCATTTAAAAAAACAGAAATACTCATCAGAAGTATTTTTGCCAATGTGTATTTGAAAGAAACATTCATCCTGAAGCAGTTACATTAAAAGTCCCTCTATCTGGTACTTATTTAATTCTCTTCTGTCACTCAAGCTACAACAGCTATGTTAATATGTCAGATACTATTGGATCACTTCTTTGACCCACTTAGTCATGTCTGTGATTTTTTTCTAATGGCAAATATCTGGACTATAACGACAGTTACGCTTAAATAAAACAGCACATGCTAGATTCAAAACAATCCTTCTGCTTTGTTTCAGCTAATCGGGTCCATCATCATGCTGTTGTCAATTCATTTATTCTCAATCAGCATGACAGTATTAGAGTTCAATGAGTTAAATCAAAAGTAGGTTTAAAAGGGTATGCTAGCATATTAAAGTTTCGAGAGGAATAACAAACAAACTTTTAAGGCTAGATCTTCAGCAGCTGTAAATAGGCATAACTCGGTTGAAATCTATGTGACTGCATTGATTTACGCCAGCTAAGGATCTGGCTTTTAAGGTAATTGATAAACAAAATGTCCTTACAAAAAATAAAACCGTGTCATTCATGGACCAACTCCAACGATGTTGTTAGAATGTTTTCTCCCACTTGGATCCTGTGAGATCTGGACAAACCTGTTCTGCTAAGACTGGATGGATCCAAGTACTTTTTAAACCATGAAATCTCTCTTCAATTCTAGTGGGGTTCACATGTTAACTTCTGTTTGAAAGGCTTTACTCATTGCTTATATTTTAATTTGGCAGGAGCTACTGATGTAGAACATGAAGAGAGAGAAGATGAACCTGTCAAAAAGAAATCAGATGGGCCAGGTATGCAGGCAGAAGGAAGGCTGCACTAGTATTGCATTGTAATTGTGTTTGCGGGAATAAATGCCGTTACCATGTGGTCAATATGTAAGTAACCCAAGGGCAACATACAAGCAACATGATTCTCTCCAGCTTTCATCTGTTTAGTCAGAATCACAACTGACTCTAGTCTAACCAAATACAGACATATTCATTCGTGAAATCACAGAGGAAGAGGTAATGACCTACTAAATCATCCAGACCACTTCCCTGACAGTACAGAAGTGTTCTCACTT
The DNA here is from genome assembly GCF_016161935.1 of Mauremys reevesii. Classification (NCBI taxonomy): domain Eukaryota; kingdom Metazoa; phylum Chordata; order Testudines; family Geoemydidae; genus Mauremys; species Mauremys reevesii. The sequence continues at coordinate 199,408,066 of NC_052624.1, forward strand.
TCAGATGTTTTATCCAGTAGTTTTAAAAATCCCAAGGAAAAGGTCTTTCACAATAGAAGCAAATACTTCAAGCTCTTCCTCAATGTATGTACACAAACAGACATCAACATTTGCGTAGTCTTCTGGCCAGTGGATGTATATGTATTATACATCTGTGTACTGTATTACGCCTATCTTAGGATCCAGTCCTGTTTCCATTCAAGTCAGTGCCAAAACTTCTGTTGACTTTTATTGTGCAGGATCTGGCCTTCAAATTTTAAGGCCAGTAGAGTCAGGACCCTATATTTATTATGTATTGTGCACTGCTGAGCACCCTGTTCTGGCTCAGTTAGGGACCAGTATTGCAAGAAGTTGACTGTCTCCTGCAAGGTAATGAATGCCCTTAAATCCCATCGGTTCTAACTTCCAGTGGAACTTGAAAGTGCTCAGCACCTCACAAGAGGCAGCCAAAAACTTGGCCAATAACAATAAGCTGGCAAGGGGTTTCTCCAACTTAAGAAATTAGTACAGCTATGCCACATCCTAAAACTAACAATGTGGGTCAGATCCTCAGGACTGACTCTTTGGCTTCAGGTGGTATGAATAGAAGGATGGTGGCATCCTCTTCAGTCTAGCCTTGACCAGTTCTCACCTGCTGCAGTGTGACCTTCTCTTCTAGAGCTATTTATCTCCTGTATTTATAATGGAAAGGGCACTCTACTCTCCAGCAAAACTTGTGCTGCAGAGTGAATCATAAGATAGCAAAGGTCAGAATCATGAGATACCTTGTCCCTTTCCCACAAGATAAGCACTTCTCAAAAGAAGAAAAGGTTCTTACTTTCTTCCAGCTTTTACTATCTCATGGCATAGCTTGGTCAACTAACATACTGAGATGAATGTCAGTGAATGTGGATGGTCTTTTGAGGGTTGAGGAAAGGGAAATATGATGCTAATTGGATTATTATTGGGTTTGATTGGAGCAAGCATGTAGCATCTTTCATATTTGATTTTAACTGTTTCACCCATCGCCTAGATAAAACTCATTGAAGAAAGTGTTACCAAAACTGGAGGGAAAAATGATTAGAAAGGATTATTCTAGTTAACAACTTTGGACCAAATTGCTAGGCACCTGCTACTCCCATTAAAGTCAATGGGGGCAGCAGGTTTTCATTCTTTCTCAGTATTTGACCCTTCAAGTATAATAGTCTCTCAAGAAAATAAATCTTTCCCTTTCTGAAGATGTTTACATGTGATTGATCCCCAAAAGATGGTTTTTAAAAAGTGACAGAGAACAGAACAGCCACAGACTCATTAAAAATGTATACTACGTCACCTCCAATCCTGAGAGAAAAATGACCTTCTAGATTAGATTGGAAGTCACTGACAAAGCATCTCAGTGAGACCACAGGATACTTATAATAGCTGAATAGTAAAATAGACTTCTTGTTTGTAAGTAAGCGGAGACTGTCCCACAATTAATCTCAATAGTGCAGATGGTACCCCATCAATTGTGAGGGCATGTTTCAACACAATATATACTGTCTGCATACATGCTCTGTGTGTGTATGCAAGAGAGAGAGAATCACATTTTCTTTTAAACTGTGCATGAGTACATCTGAAGTCATAGGCACCATCTTTGAGTTGCCAGGGGCCCTGCCCCCACTCCACCCCAGGCCCTGCCCCCACCCCACCTCTTCCCCCAAACCTCCACCCCTGCAGAAGGTGCTGTGGGGGGGAGGTGGAGGAGCTGATTGGGGGGGCTGCCAGTGGGTGCTGAGCACCCACTATTTTTTTCCAACCCTGGAGCACCCATGGGGTCGGCATCTATGTCTGAAGTTTTAAAAACATTGCAGTGCTCATCAGAAACAAAAATTAAACTTTACCTTTAACTTATAGTGCAGAGGTCAGCAACCTTTCAGAAGTGGTGCGCCGAGTCTTCATTTATTCACTCTAATTTAAGGTTTCACGTGCCAGTCACACATTTTAACGTTTTTAGAAGGTCTCTCTCTATAAGTCTCTATATTATTTAACTAAACTATTGTCGTATGTAAAGTAAACAAGGTTTTCCCTGCAGGAGTCAGGGCAGAGGGCTGGGGGCATGTGAGGGGGGGTGCAGGAGTCAGGGTATGGAGTGTGAGGGAGCTGGGTATGTGGGGGGTTCTGGAGTCAGGGCTGGGGTCGGAGGGGTGCAGGAGTCAGGGCAGGGGGCTGGGTGTGTGTGAGGGGGGTGCAGGGGTCAGGGAAGAGGGCTGGGGAGGTGGGGGTTCAGGGCTCAGGGCAGGGGGCTGGGGGTGTGGGCTGGAGTCATGGAGATGCTCCCAGCCCCGTGCCCTGAGCAACTCATGGCAGAGGGCTGGAGGGGGATATGCCCTGATTCCACCCTCCTTCCCCAAGGCCCCATCCCCGCCTCTTCTCTGGAGCAGTGAGCACACTGCGGTTCTGCTCCGCTTCTCCCCCTCCCTCTCCAGGGCCATCAGCTATTCGGCCACAGGGAAGGAGAGGAGGAGGGGCAGGAACCCAGCACGCTGGGGGAGGAGAGAGCTTGGCTGCCGGTGGAGGCTGCCCTGCAGCAGCAGCCAGCAGGACCAAACTTCTGCCCCCTGCCCCTGCAGGAGAGAGCAGTACATATTACTTTGTTAATGTGCGACTTTTGCGTGCCTTTTTGCACTCATGCCCCAAAGTGCTGAACAAGATAGTCTGATGACATTGGTTACTGACACTGTTAAAAACCTTCTCAACAGCATAGCTATAATGCTGACATAGGTCCATTTCTGTAATACATACTGTAAACATTTTAGCTGCATATTGCAGATTCTTCCACTAGGTCAGCATTAGATACATATATCTGGTTCTTTCAGATCTGGAAACCTCAACATAGGGCTAGATTTTGGTTTGGAAAGAGGATTTCAGCACTTCTGTGCCGCACATAAAGCACTGTCAAACTATGAGAGGGCGGGATGAAGATGAGTTGCAAATAGTGGCGTCATTCTATAAACCCCAAAATACCCAGAGGAGCACCTGTTCATATGAGAAGTAACACTGATAGTGCCAACAGCACTATTCAAGTCAGAAAGTACTCCTCAATCCAAGTTTGCTGAATTGAAACCATAAAAAGAAATCCAGCTAAAACAACTGTTGTGTGTTTAGATGCAGTGGTTGTTAAACAATGCTCCTTGCAACATTTACCTCTTATTGTGGAAAAGGAATATATATGTAAGATCTCAGCTAGCGAAGCGACTTGAGAGTAGAAGTCAACTGACTACACAGTGCAGAATATGTGAGAGAGGGCTCATAAAATGAGGCCGTGTAGCCCAGATACAAGAGTAATAACTGTAGGCAGATCAAAGATATCAGCTCAGGCTAGCACGGTCCAGGCATGAGAACTGGCTAGGAGAAATTCCACTGGACAGAAGAAACTGAATGTGCCTAATGGTTGCATAAAGTGCCCAGTTCTACAAGGTGCTGAGTGCCCACAACTTCCGTTGAGCTGCTGGAACTGAGACTGTCTGCACCTCTGAGGAGATCCTTAACACTTAGGGCTTTACCCCACAAAACTCTTCCATACTTGAGGAGTTCCTCTGAAGCTGGTGACGATTACTTACAGGACTAGCAGGATCAACCTTTTAGAGGGGAAAAAGGCATTCCAAGATTACAAACACTACTCAGACTGACAGTCCATGTCTACACAGGAACACTCAGGAAACTTGAGACAAATTGACTAAAGGTGTGAAGTCAATGCACATAAACTTAAGTGTGTTAAACCCCCAGGATTGAGTTACAGCAAATTAAGGCCATTTTACTCCTGAATGAGAGCAGCCACATTGAGAGGATTGTGGGGTAGGTGGGGGTATTAATACGTATAAATTTACACACATTGACTTCACACCTTTAGTTGATTCACTTTATGTTTCCTGAGTGTTCATGGGTACTCATGGCCATAGAAAGGTAGGAAAATAGCCCCAACAAATCAGATGGCTTTCAGCCATTTCCAAACATTCCTGTTGCTGATAGAGAAAGGTCTTGCAGCTTGGATTATTATATTCAATAAAGTAAAAATTGAACAAGCTCTTGTGAAATGTCTGAACAGGATCATCATGTGAATAAAATAAGTTTATGTTCATTAACTCTATCACTTATTCCCTCTCTCAGATAATATCATCAAAAGAATATTTAATATTTTGAAGTTCACCTGGGTCCTTTTCCTGGCAACACTAGATAGTTTTACAGCTTGGCTCAATTCCATTTCAAGAGAGCACATTGATATCTCTACTGTGCTGAGAATTGAGAGATGTATGCTGACCAGGGAAATTAAAAAGGTAACATGTATTGTGCTTTACTTTTGCTCGTACCATTTGCATTGCAGTGATAAATTAGAGATTTCTCTTTTCAACTTAATATGAGGCAGTGTACTAGAGATGGAAATTTGTAAAAGTCTCACTTACGCAGATTTTAGAAATAGTGTGACTTCTGTAATCCTCTATTGGATTCTGTTTCAAAAAAACAAAGACAGATAAATCTCGAGAACTGTGGCTCTGAGCATATGTGCTGGAACTAGGCGTGTTGTAGCACCCCTTGCCTTGATGTGGTTTCCATCACATGCAGGGTTTACAGTTTGGTTCAATGGCTCTCAGCACCCCCACTATAAAAATAGTTCCAGCACTCTGTCTCTGAGCCCAAAGCAGCTGATTGGAAAAACAAATGTGCTCAGGGATTTAATTCTGAAACTCCCATTGAGGAGAGGGATTTATAGTAGACATTCAGAAATCACATTTAGGAAAGAGGAAGGCATAGCATTGTTCATAACTGCTCAAGAATTTGGCTCAATCTGGATCTGCTCAGACTCCTAGAAATGCAGCTCACACTGGGCATGTGTGGCTTATCATATAAATTAATATAGTCACTCCAGTATGTACATTTAAAACATAGAGTGCTTTAGCTTTCATAGACATTCTTCTTTATTATGGTCCTACAAAAAAGCTATAATGCTGAATGCATGCCTTTATAAATATTTAAAAGGCAAAGGGTCATAATGTCACAGACACTTGATTATAATTTCACTGCAGAAACAGTGGGTAAATATTATAAAAAAAAATTATTTTTTCCCAAAACTTTTGGTTAAAATGTGTTTCTTTTTTGTCAAGATTTTTAATTTAGAAAGTTTTGAATCAAATTTAATTAGAGAGAGAGAGAGAACTGAAATTCAAACAAGTAATACTAGCAAAGGGACAGACCAACATATTTTCATGTAATTTATGATTTGATCACTTTACTGAACTAAGGAAGTCTGTGCATAAAGTCTCCATAAAACTCAGAAAAATGACTATGCAAAATAGCAAACTTCTTACTCAATGCATGTTCCAAAGTCAATACAGCTATTGGTGGAGTGAGCTGGATACTGTTTGGCCTTAGGAAACATCAGTAAAGTTGTGATAGCCAGAAAGAACTCTGCTTGGTGCCTGTGCTCAGGGATGTGCTTACAGTAATGAAACCATCTTTTTGTTGACAAATTTGACCGGGAAGTCATTGAGAGAATAGATAGTGACTCCTCTTTCTACAGGGAAAGTTTTATGAACACATTTACACTTTTGTAAATGAGATCGTAATCTGACTCTGACTGAAATAGGCTTGAGGAAATTAGGACTTTTGCCAGTTTGTTCTTTGCAAAGACTCATTTCATGCAGCCAAATGACTGAAGAAACCAAAATCTCACACAACACAAATGCCTTACTATAGCTCTTCTCTCTTTCTCAGGGGAATGTTCCAACTCGTGAGAGCATCCATATGTATTACCAGAACCATATGATGAAGCTTTCTAAGGAATCAGGACTGGACACAATTGATGAAAATCCTGGTCAAGATTCTAGTTTACAGGCATCTGAGAGGATGGATAGTTTAGATTCAGCTGCTTCTCATGACAGTATTTCCAGGTATTTTGTTGTAAAAACAAAGCACTTGTTTTTGAATAGATAGAAAAATCACATGATAGAAATTATGTTAAGAAATTGTTGCATAATGTTAGACTTCACATCTGAAGCTGAAGAACCCTTTGATTTATCAGATTTATCAGTCACTGTACAGTAGATAAAAGATGATCGGATTGACAAACCCATGTGTTTCCTTCTGTACAAAAGTGCACAAACGGAACGAATTAATTCTTATTCTCCCAACTCGCCCACCAAACCCCCCCTCCACCTGTCCACAGGACCTGGCTGGAGTGCAAAGTAGGCAGGGAGCATGGAGCAGAGCCCCAAAAGGTAGACAAAGCCAGGAATCTGAAGGGATCCTGGTCCCTAATCTCATTGGTACTGGGCAGTTGCATGGATGATTCCTGTCTACACTCTGCAGAAGGAGCAATTGCCATGCTGTCATTGGCTCAGTGCTCTCAATTATAGTCACCCTGCAGAAAGGAGTCACCGAATGCCGCTCATGCTAGTGCTACCTCAAGCACCATTTTCTCCATTTGTCTGCAGTTTTGAAGGAGGTTTGGGGACATACTCTTTAGTGCAGTTCCCTCTTACTCTTAACATAGTCCTTTTCCTGCACAGCCAAGGGGCTGCATGGATATTTTGCAGGGGCAACACGGTCACCAAGCTGTGGGAGGAACATCTGGCTGAACTAATTTTCCTCTGCATGTCAATACCAAATAACAAGCTTCTAGAGGGTTTTTGGACTATCTTACAGAGATTAATACACTGAAGACAGTCTCGTTGTATTTCACTTTGATTGTGAGAATAGGCACCGAATGAAGGAATTCCATCATTTATTACCAATGTTTTGTTCTGGATGGTTAAATTCTGGTCTCCTGCACATAGCCTGAGTAAAAGGTCTTTGTTCTGGGAAACTACATGGGTTTGAGGGAATATAATTTTCCCTCACAAGGCAATGGCAGGACACAGAGCCCTAGAAATGCCTCCCTACTGCTTTCTTCCATTCCTCTTGGAATGGTCCACTAGAGAAGTGCAGTTTGTGGGCCCATGTCTGTGTCCCCACCATTTACCTGACCAACCCATACTCCTGAGGGAATTCTGCACCCCCAAAAAATAAAAATTATGTGCCCAATATTTTAAAATTCTACAAATTTTATTTGTCAATAATTAAATGTGGCTCCAGCATGGCAGTGAGGAGCACAGGCCACTGGCTGCATTGAGGTGGGAGATCACCTTGGAGCTCCCACCTTCCCCAGTACAGACACTCAGCAGTGAGGCTGCACCTGACCCTGATACAGTGCAGGGGCTGGGCCTGCCCCTGCCCCAGAAACATCCTGGGGCCCTGCCTCTCTGTGCCAGGTGCACCAGGTGTGGTGGGCAGGCTCAGCTCAGCAGAATCCAAGTGTGTGGGGGATCAAGGTGTGGGTGAGAGGTTTCTGGGTGAGGTAGTCTGGGTGCGAGCAGCTCAGTGGGAGATCTGGATGCACCGAGGCTCGTTGTGGGGTTCTGGGTGCAGGGGCAATGGGATTCTGCAGGGTGAAGGTGGTTGGGGCTCAGCAGGGGCTTCTGGGTCTGATGAATGGGGATTGGCAGTGCAGTCGGAGGGGGCTTGGTGGAGGGCTCCGGGTGCTGTGGGAGTGGGGCTTGATGAGGCGGAGGTCCAGGTGCAGCTGGTTGGGGATCAGTGGGGTGGGGGTCTGGGTGTGGGGGGCTCATCATAGGGATCCAGGTGTATGGGGCTAGGGCTTGTAAGGTGAGAGTTCGATGGGCTTGCTTAACAGGGGAGCCCTAGCTGCTGCCGAGGGGATGCCACATACTGGGCTCCCACTTCCACCTGCGATTCCCCTATTCCCTTTTCTTCTTCATCTCATCCCCATGCCCCATCTCCCTCCCCTCACTTCCACATTCCCTCCCCCTGCCCTATTTCACCCCCTTCCTTCCCCACTGCCTCTTCCCTCCCACCCCTCATCCTCCCTTCCCTCATTTCCCCGATCCCCCCTTATGCAGCCCCACTGCAGGCACTCACTGTTGCACAGAAAACAGGAAGCTCCCAGCACACAGAAGAGGAGCACGACTGGCACTTGGATCCAGGAGGCGGCATTCAGCTGCAGAGTCAGCAGAGCCCAGATGCAGCCTCCTTCAGCTGGGCAGCTCTGCGCTTACAGAAATGGGGCAGTGGCACATAACCCCATGTGTCCTCCCCATGCCTCACCTCTGTTTGGAGGGGGAAATCCCCACCCCCAAAAAAATTCTGTGGGGGAGGAGGCATTTTCTGTGGGCACACAGTCATGTAGAATCCCCCCAGGAGTAAAAACCCACCTACCCTTTCCACACTTCCCTGGAGAGAGATGCTGCAGAGTTCAGTGCCAAAGCCTTAGCACATCCTTGCTGTTTCGCACATGCACAGACTCTCACTCATCCACTTCCCCGTGATACAAGAACATCCTGTTTTCTCTGTGTCCAATGCGTTTATGACCTTTGAGAGCCTGCAGAAGTTGTTCTACAGTGTCAGAAGGGAAGGGGGGGAGACCTCTTATAATCTGATAGTTGCTTTCTGCAGTTTCTTCTTCTCTGAAGCGTGGCAGTAGCCTCTCACACTTGATACTCCCCTGCAAACTCAGTTGCTTGTATGTACAGTAACTCTGCTCAGCTTTTACTAATGACATATGGTCAGAGGGTAACAGGCTAAAAATAGTGGAGGGCTTGTCTTCGTTTCAGAGTTTATTCACAAGTAAGTGTAACTGAATGTCTGAACGCTTATCTGAAATAAAAACATGTAAGCAATGTGCATAAACAAAATACCCACAAAATTACCCAGCATTTCCACAGGCTGAAAAAAAAACCCACCAGGATCAATGCTGGCACTCATAAGACATTCAATAGTTTACTGCAGTTTAACCATCAAAATTCTTTATTTCCTGGAGTAATAAAGCTAGCACACATTTCCTCATGGCTAACTACCAGGAGAAATAGCACCTGCATGTGTTGTCTGAAAATTCATTGGGGTCAGACTGTATAGGAAAAACATCATTCAGCCAAATTCTGCTTTCACCTGAATGCAAGACCCATTGACTTCACTTTGAGTCTCACATGGATATCTGAGTGGTAGAATTTGGCTCTCAGGATTCATCTGCTCATGTAAAGAGAGTACTTATAGGTACAAAACCATTTTCATTAAATAATATTTCAGTCACGTTACCCAATATATACTGTACTGGTGTACAGTAGATATTGAAATCAGCTGTTTAGCCGTGTGTAGTAGCAATATGGCAGTGCTGGTTGGAGTGCTGACAACAATGAAAGCCATATGTTGGGGAGGGTAATTTTGTTTTATAAAAGGAAGTCAGTTGCCAAACATAATTAAAAAAAAATGTAAATCTTGTAAATTCAATATTTGAATTCAGTCTCTGTAGTAAAATTGTATCCACTGTTGAGATCCAAGCAATTCTTGTTGGACTAACCGCTTTTCCTCCCGCTTTCCTCCCCCCTAGCCCCAGCCCCCGCTTTTGAGTGACACCTCACTTGCTCCTTTCAAACCTTTAGACTTTGATGGTGACGGTGAACCAAAGCTGGGCAAGAAGATAAATCATAATACCTATTTTAACAATTGTTGTATACCCACTAATATAATCTTTGAAAAAACTTTGTTTCCCCAAAATAAGATGTCACAAGGGCCCATTAACAAATGAACAACAGAAGTATTGTCACCATTGATTCTCTAATCACAAACTCTTTTCCTGGAAATAGATATTTACATGTTTGTGTATCAGTAGTGTTTGCAGAGTATGTGCATCTGCTGCATCACTAATGACCTCTAAATGGAGGAAGCAATAACCAGTCACTTAGATCTAATGATAGATCTTCTGTCTGTTTATAAAAGCATCCTTGCCTGTCTCTTTCTGGGATTATGAAGAGGTCTCATGAGCTGTTTTAGCAATGCAAAGTACTGCAGACCACAAGTGAGTGACATTTTGCATTGCCCAAACAACGATGAGAGAACTTTATCATCTCAAAAACCTCACTCAAAAGCTCATCAGATTTTGCACCAGTTCCTTTGCTATTTTTTTCCTTTGCTAAATATAGAGCTTGTCCTGTCAACAGCAAGATTACTTTTTAAAATATGCAAATGTTTCTTAATTGTAAGGCCAATTCTGTTCCAGTTGAAGTTAATGAATTGACATTATCAAGCGTCAGTTTGGGCTTTATACTTAACATTCTCTCATACACAGTTCTATTATTTTTGTGAAATCTACTGTTATACTCATATTATTTCCATATTAGCCAATAAACTCTCTTTCCTACTGGTATTTTTCACTTCCAGTGAATCTGATTCAAATATTAATTTTCAACCATTATATACCAATTCATTTCCAAGACTCAGAATGACTGAGATTAATCCCCGTTTCATCACTTGAAGACTAAGCAGTATCTGGATGCTCCGAGGGACAGTTTCCTCTATAATTAAGTTGTTGTTTTGGTCTTTAGTTTGTCCCAGTACAAAGTTTTCATTCCAGATAGTCAGTGGACCACATGTTTATGGATTTTATTTGGCATGTAAGTGGTTGGTCTAATAAGGTGCTTAGTGATGGGAAAAAATGGATGCTTATTTCAGAATTAAAATAATTTAAATCTTAACTCAGTTTATACTCAAGCAAATGTCCATTGAATTCTATAGGAGTCTGCTTGATTATTTTCTGAAAAAGCAAACTAGGCAGTTACACTTTAAAATATCACACACCAAAACATATGTCTGGCTTCTATAAAGGTCCTGTCAGTAAAATTATCATATTAATTATTTTTTTTAATTTTAAAGGAAAAATTCTTCTCTCTAATCAACAGTGGATCTGTCCTTTGTGGATCCCTATTGTATATTTGATGCTTTAGGCACTTTTGATGACACTGGACATCTTAAATGCAAAGTGAGGACATTGTAGACAGTGGAGTTTGGCGCACAAGAGATGAGAAGACAATTTTGCCCTCTTATAACTAGTTGGTTCCTGTGCCCTTCCAGAAAATATTTCAAGCCAGCATCATAATGAACTCATTGCCCTTTATTTCCAGTTAACTTATTAACTAAATATCTTATGAATTTTGGTAAAATGGCTGGGAGCTGATAAAGTCCAACATGTTGTCTTTTGTGAAATGTGGCCTAAGATTACAAAGGAATAGAGCAGGGGTGGCCAAACTGCAGCTCGCGAGCCACATGCGGCTCTTTTACTGTTAAAGTGTGGTTCGCAGAGCCCTCCACACACACACACACACACACACCCATTGTCCACCTCCCAGAGTTGGGGGGTGAGGAACTTGGGACCTCTGCCTTGCAGTGGGGTGGTGGGGTAGGGGCTTCTGCTCAGTGGGGAGCAGGGTCTCAGGGCTTCAAGAGGAGCGGGGATGAAGCCCCGAACCCCAGTAGGTGTGTCCCAGTGCTCGAACTTCTGAAGATTGTTGTATGCAGCTCAGAGAGTCAGTAGGTTTGGCCACCCCTGAAATAGAGGATAAAACTGTAGTGCCATTAAAGTCAAATGCAAAGCTCCAACTGACTTCTTCAGAGTCAGGATTTCACCTTTTAGATGTCAAAGCAAGAATCAAATCCAGAATGGCATCCAGCACCTAACGAGCTCTTGCAGCTTGCTTTGACTTTGATAGGAACGGTGTGATGCTCAGGAGCTCTCAACAAACCTTTTCTTCATCCTAGAGTCTCCCACAATTCTGTTTCCTTCCCCTCTGCAGTTCTGTAGGCAGCTCAGTGTTGTAACACAGCCTGTGCTGGCCACGCCCCGTTCTCCAGTTTGCCACCAGGCGACTTATTCCAAAGCTGTGTGAAAACTCCAAGAATGTTTTTAGTAACAATAACTTCAATTCCTATATACAGTGATTAACTGGCCCACCGATTGTAAGTATTAAAATTTGGTTAATAAGTCATCCAGGGAAGATAGAATTGTTGGAAATGCAGCTAGCAGAATGGGAAATTTCTTACCCAATCCTATCATTCAGAATAAAAATATCTATGCTAAATATATCCCCAGTTGTAGTGGATAGCTGATTAAGTTTATTTACACATACTTTGATTTGGGCTTTTAATGCACATTTCAGTTTAAAATACCTATTCTTTGAATGGTTTCAAAGAAGTTAATGCTTTTCAAAGTCTCTAGAGATGCCAATTTGAAAAGTGACCTGGAAGGATATGCCTAGATAAATGTATGTGCTGATTAGTGACTGAGTCAACACAAACTTTGCCAATTGTACATCGCAGTATGATCATATCCCCCTTAACAGCTTATTGGTGTTGTAGGCAGAGGCGGCTGTAGACATTTTGTTGCCCCAGGCACAGTGGCATGTCGCGAGGGGCGCTCTGCCAGTCGCCGGTCCCGCGGCTTCGGTGGACCTCCCGCAGGCATGCCTGCGGAGGGTCCGCTGGTCCCGCAGCTTCGGTGCTGGGGCCTGGAGCCGCCCCTGGTTGTAGGTTCCTACATATTGGGAAGCACGTTTACTGTGCTATGAGTATAAAATTGTGCCGCTTTCCAAACCTTGGAGGATTCTGATCAGCTGCTCAGTAGATGGAGATTTTCTTTCTGATCACTGAGCTGTTCTTTCCTTAAACATGTCTGTAATCAAAATCATTGCAATGACTAACTCAGGGCCTAATCTTGCACCTAATTAAATCAGTAGTTGTTTTGCCATTAACTTCAACGGGAGCCGGATCAAGTCCTCCAGGTGGGGAGCAGTTGAGGGAAACTGGAATACATTTTTTCAATGAAAATTTACCAGTGGAGGCACTCCTTATGGTATAAGAGTCAGCTTTTGTTCCTGGCTCAATAGCCTGAGTTACTTTGTTTCCCTTCCCTGTATCTCCCCACTGTTATTTACAAGACAACATGTCTACATGCACACACATATATGTTTAGAGAGGAACTCGTAACTTTACAAGGTAATAACTATATTGTGGGTAAACTAAACACCAAAGTGAAAAAAGGCAATGGGCCATATTTTCAAAAGTGCGTGATTTCAATGGTTGTTAGATGCCTAATTTGCTTTAGATGCTTTTGAAAATCCCACAAGGTGCTTATTGCCTAAATACCTTTACAAATCGGCCCCTAGGTGCTTACAGAAAAGAAACCCAGCTCCCCAAAAAGATGGTCAGATGGAGTTTGGATTTTAAAAGGACACTAAAATATCATTAAAAAGTACACAGTCTGCTGACAGCTCCCTATAATTCAATACCAAAAACCCCATTTAAAGAATTAGAGCTAGAGTGCCCTATAGATCCATGTATAGTGTGGACCTTCCAGGTGCTCAATCCTACACCCACTGAAGCCAATGGGAAAAGTCCCACTGACTTCAGTGATGCAGGATCAGATCCTAAGTGTGGATCACCCCTCATTGTTTAGGTGCTTTCTTTTCTCACTTATGAATCTTAGAGACCCAGAGAGGTGACTGCCTGGATTCAAACTCCAAATAGTTCCCTCGACTCAGTTCATGCACATCTGCATACTTCATTCACAATTACAGCAAAATACATTGCGGTTACCTACCATATGTCATTAATGTATTTGCTTCCTTCCCGTTGCTAATGTTTGTATTTACATTAGTGTTGTCTTTTTCATAACTCATCCACTTCTCATTTTATCCAATAGCATCCTGAATGTACAGTATACGCCTCTGTTGTCCCATTGTAGTGACAAGTGAAAGGAGATAAGGGTTTAACTGAAAATGTCCTTTCTTTGATATTGTGTGCTTTACAAATTTTGAAATAATGGGGGAAATATTTTTTTAAATGACTCAAAATAAATACCATTTTCTTAAAGTGATTATCAATGTCAATATAATATAATATAAGATACAAATATAATATTAGATACAAAATCAAAAGCAATGATAATTATACTTGGCATTCATCAAATAAGTACTAATTTGGCTCTTTTGTGCTGAAAGATGACTGGCTAGTATATGAAAGCTGTTTTTTCTATTAGTAGAATATGAGGGTTTTTTTAATTCTGAAAGCTCTTTTAGGAAATTGGCCTGCGCCCATATAAAAGAATTCCACAGAATCAATTTTTAATAAAATAGATATTGTACAGAGGAAATCAGCTTCCAAAATGTTTTAACTGAATTTTTGGAATTTCTATTCAAAGTAAACAAAAGTAAAAACTCTCACTTGTACAAAGTTGTTGTCTCTAGGCTGTATGGGAACTTTGAGACTATATTGATTCCCATAGCTATATACATAGCGGTTACATTTTATGATTAGTTATGGCTTCTATATTTTTCTAGTCACAAACCAGCTGTACATAAGAATTTGGTTTTGTGGTGACTCTAATCAGGTCCTTATCTTCTCTCTGATCCTTTTGTCTTTGTGTCTGTGTTTTCTGCATGGCGAGCACATTCATTTACTGAATTATGTATAAAGTAATGTCATTGGTATTTAACATTGTGTTTATAACTGTTTGCGCTGCTAGCTGCTACACTGAAGCAACCATGCTGTTCTCAAGGCAGTCAACCCTTGATGATTTAGATGGACCAGACACTGTTCCTAAAACAAGTGAGCGCGCTCGACCTAGGCTTCGTAAAATGTACAGCATGGATATGTCCTCCTCATCAGCTGACAGTGGCAGTATAGTGTCAAGGTGCTTAACTCATGCATGCTTTGTTCACTCATTTACCCTGGCCATTCTACATGTGGCATTGTATACGTGTGCAGATATGTGTGTTTAAAACAATTTGCATGCTTATTGGAAGCTTTATTCCCTTGATTATTGTGACCAGACAAGTACAAAAAAGTTATCATAAACCAGTTACTTATTTGTTATTTTACCTTTTTTTTAAGAAGTCCACTATTCTTTTATTCATTATAACTTGATCCTTAACTTTGACCTTTGACAGTTGGCTCCTGCATCCATATATAGGAACCTGAATAAAAAAGAGACTGATTTTCAAAGGTGCTGAACCCCCAGCAGCTCCCATTGACTTCAGTGGAATTTATGGGAGCTCAGCTCTTCAAATAATCAAGTATCTAAATATGGATTTAGAAATCCAATTTTAGGCACATAGCTATGAAAATTTTGGCCAGGGTCCTTTAATTTTTAGTTACTTTCATCATAGGAAAGAATGGTTAAATATAGTTTGAATTCTCTTCCACTGATTTACTGATTCTGAAGTTTTGGAATTAAGACGGGAAATTATTAAGAAAAGATAGCAAGCAATATAAATACTGAAAGAAAGAACATATTAGAGAATTGTTCCAGAGCTGTTCACTAAGTTTTGCAACTCAAGATTAAAACTGTCTACATTTTATATGGCTTCAGGATATAAAAGCAATGTTTCAAATATCACTTCAAAAATAAAATTGCATGGCATAGTAAATCATTCTACTTCCATATTGCACACTGTTTTAACAACTTCTGGGTGTTGGTTTATTTTGAAATTCAGCATTTTACATTCTCACTCATTAATCATCTTTAAAGGAATTATTACTATTAAGAATCATCAAAATGTACATTCAAGTGACAGCTACCATCAGTTTACTTCTGAAAACTCTCACTAGAAGTGAAAAGGTGACATAACATAGCTACAGTAAGTTTGAAAGTGGTTTCAAAGGAAAAGAGTATAGAAAGCTATTTTGAATTTTGGCAGGAGGTAGTATTGTCCACTGGCTTTTACAATAGCAAGTTTATTTTATATATATTTTGGGTAAAATCCTAGTGAAGTCAAAGGAAGCTTTACTATTATCAGCCAATATTTCAACCTCTGCCTCTTTGGCAAGCTGTAAAAGGATGTGATGCATGTAAAACCCATGTTGTTCTTTTTATTATCTGACTGTTGGAGCTGGGATGGGGGCTAACAGGAGAGGGACATATGGGAGCGAAGAAAGAGAGAAGAAACTAGGAATAAGGGAAGAGTGGGGCATAACCAAAAGAAGACAAAAAGCAAAGCAAGGACAGGAAAGTAGCTGAAGGGGGATAGCCAGATTCTCAGTTAAGTCAATGAGCTGCACCAATTTACACCAGCTGAGAAGCTGGTACAGAAAGACGCAAACACAGAGTGGTGGCGGGGGAAATGAAAAACACATCAAGCAGAGTAGAGGTTTGTCAAGCAAGGTGGAGAAGCAGAGAGATAAGTGAGCAGATAAGAGTGAGTAAGAACAATGTGAAAAGGGGGGAAATACACACACAAGAGGAAAGAGGTAGGTAAGCCGAAGAAGAAAAATGTAGAGTGATCTGAAGGTAAGATACCATAATATCCTGCTACTCAAACAGTTATTTACTCTGGATGGCTCTACTCCATGTTTGTAATTGGCCTATCCTTTCATATAGATATAGCATGAAACGTGAGGGGATGGATTCTGTGTGTCCAACTGAATTTTGCCTGCAAGCTGCAGTTTTGAAATGATAAAGCTATGATTGGTAGAAATGTTACCTTTACAATGAAGTATATACATTCCTATATTATACTGTAGCATCATGCAGCTCACTTGAAACAAATGTAGAAATATGCTCTAATTGTGCTTAGAATTTGTTTGTTCTAAGAAAATTGTGTGTAAATTCCCTTTTTGTCAACATTAATTTGTCTTGTCTTGGTTTGGAACTGTATTGAATCACTGCAAGCTCAACAAGCAATCACTCCGCGTGCAAATGGATCAGTGCTTTTTATGTGTAAGGAGAAGGTGACCGCAGTACATCTTCTGCCAGCTGCAGTGCATTTTCAAAGTTTGGGAGCAGAGTGAGGGCTTGCCAATATTTCAACCTCAAAACAGAGTTAGCAAAGTTTTCTGAGTAATTGTGTTAAGAGAGAAATCCTTTTTCTTCCTCCTGTTCCTGACAGTGAACCTACCCAGGTCACCCTGCTGTATTCTCGTCAGGGCACAACAGAAACCATTGAAGAAGTAGAAGGGGAGCATGAAGAAGAAGGGACAGGTTCTACATCAAGACGAGAGGATGAGGTGGACGATTATGGCTTGGATTCAGAAGGAGCTGCGTACACTCCTGATACTGACGTGCCATCATACTCTGCTGCGGATGGCAATGCTGAAGTCCCACCTTCATACAGCAAAGCTGTCAGCTTTGAGCATCTTTCCTTCAGTTCCCAAGATGACTCTGCTGGCAAGAACCTCATGATGGTGAGCCCAGACGACAGTCAAATTGACAAGCTAAATGATACTATCCTCCCTCCATTGACACACGACCTGACTGCCAGTGAGCTGCTTCTAAACAAGTAAGAAACTTTAGAGAAGAAAAAACGTAGTCTTTGAAGTTTTCCTAAATACTTTAATTCCTGTTTTAGGAGGTGTTTTCTGTCTAAGTACTGCTGTTATTAGTGAGGATTTTTCTCTCAAAAATTGGTTTTAATGGTTGGGGTGGGGCTGTTTCCCTCTAATTGTTTTTTAATTTTATTTGGGAAAGGTCCTTCCTTCTAAAATTACCTGGAAAAAAAATCTCAGCTTCTCCGCGCCACACACACTTAGTTAATACCCCCCATTGCTGTTGATTTCTGCAGTTGAAATCCAATGGCAATGCTGCACTCCTTCATGGGCTGGAGCATACCCCCCTCCCCACCATGCAGCCAACAAGTTATGCTGGACAGTGCTTGGGAGTTGGAGCCAACAGTTCTTCTTTCTCATCTTCCTTTGTGACATCATGCTTCCCAAGGACCGTAAGGAGGGAGCTTTTCCTGTTCTCCCTTGACTGCAGACACTGAAATTCTGCCCAGCCCTTATGCGGGCCACATAAGACCACAGTGCACTTGCATTAGGGCCAGGCAGAATCTCCAATCCCAGAAATGATCCCATCAGCTCAGTTAGAACTGAACCAAAAGGCACCACACTGCCTGAGCAAATCAAGTGCTTGTTCTTCTATGCTTCCATGTCCCTTTGTTTTTCCAGTATTCAACCAAATCTGTCCATAGGCTGGAACATTCAAAGTGTTGACAAGACAAAAAAGCTCTTTTGTGCTGTGATTGTGCAGTGCTTAGTACAGTGAGGTTCTGGCCCATGACTAGAGCTTCTAGGCGCCACTGTAGTGCAAACAATAATAAATGACGCTCATGAAAAGCGGAGAGATTTAAATCTATGGGAGTTCATAGAATAATTTTACACTTGTCATCATTTTATTATGTTTTTAACATCAACTTGGTTTTTTTATTAACAGTGGGGTTTACCCAAACAGTCAGAGGAGACAAGGCACATCTGGTGGCCAAAATAAAAATAGCATTCATTCTGATCGCACTTAAAGTTACACTGGTGTGAAATTAGTGTACTGACTTTTAACAGAGTTATTCCTGATTCCTGGTATAAGTAGATCAGAATTGGATCCAATGGCTCGCTGCCAGAACATGATTTGCAGATGAGGGGCAATGATTAGGTGTTTATGGGCAAGCTGATTGTTTTCATGTATTTAATACCAAACTAGCACTTCCAAATGGTTTATTGTAAATTATTGCTGGAGCTTTAATGTTACATGAATTTGTTTAGCATCAGGCCATATTACATATATTTGTTTAGAATACCAAATTCTGTTCATGTTTACAGATTTTCCGACAGAACCTGCAACCATTATAAAGGAGAAAACAGTCATAATAAAAATCAGCTCTCATGAATTTCATATTGATGTAATTCTGTCATTCATGGAACTCTTCTTCTCACAGGATGTTTCGTGATGAAGAGCTGGAGGAATCTGAGAAATTCTACATTGGTCAGCCTCGACTATTGCTTCTCGTTTATGCCCTGTATAATACACTGGTGGCCCGGTCAGAAATGGTGTGTTATTTTGTGATTATCCTTAATCACATGATCTCTGCCTCCATGATTACCCTTGTGCTTCCCATCCTTATATTCCTTTGGGCCATGCTGTCTGTCCCCAGGCCTAGCAAACGCTTCTGGATGACAGCCATTGTCTACACTGAGGTATGCCATTACTCTTACATCCTTATTTGTCAAACACATTGGGAACAGATAACATGCTTTTTTTGCAAAGAAAAGTGAATAATAAGCCACTTGGGGCAGAAATTATCTCTTTTCTGTGCTTGTACATCTCTCCTTTGGGCATTATGATACAAATATGTACTAAAAATAACATCCTTGGGCATTGCCTGTTAGGTTCACTCCCTCTGGGGCACCTGGCATTGGCCACTGTCGGTAGACAGATACTGGGCTAGATGGACCTTTGGTCTGACCTGGTACGGCCATTCTTATGTTCTTATCCTTGGGCATTGGTGTGATAGGCGATTGATAGCTGAGAGGCGATTGTTTGATTTTTCTGTGCTGCTCTTGGCTGACTTCCCTCTAGTTATAAAAAGGCAACACCTACTAATAGCTACCATCTGGTGGTACCCACGATACTGCAGTGACTGCCTATTGTATTTATAGGCAGATAACTGCGGTATCTCAAATGCCAATGGGTGGCCCATGTTGGTCAACACTGATTTTTTTCATGGCGACCCCTCTAATTGGAATGTATGAAAACATAATTAATCTAATTTTTAAAAAAAACATGAAATAGTCACATGGTATTTCATGTGACTGACATGAGGCTACTTGTTCTGTCTGTTGAATGTTAATTGTTCTCAATACATTGCTCCTGTACAGGTGACCATTGTTATCAAGTACTTCTTCCAGTTTGGCTTCTTTCCCTGGAATAAACATGTGGATTACACCAAAGATAAACCTTACCATCCGCCCAATATTATTGGTATTGAAAAGAAAGAGGGTTATGTGCACTATGACCTTGTTCAGCTCCTTGCTTTGTTCTTCCATCGATCCATTTTAAAGGTAAACTGAGATAAAAGGCATGTCTTTATTTTATTTAATGATTATAGTCATTCCTATGACTCTTCAGCACAATGAATTTGTCTTCACAGTACCCCTGTGGGGTAAAATGTTACTATGCCCATTGTACAAATGGGGAAACTGAACAACAGAGAGATTGTGTGGCTTGCCTAGTATCATACAAGATGGCTGTGGCAGAACAAGGAATAGAGTGGAAAGCTTCTGGTCCCACTCTGCAGGGCCATTCTCCCTCTCTGTCCCTTGTTAATCAACATTTTTTGCAGGTTTACTTACAGGTGTTGAGTTAATATTGCTTTAACTTTTTTGGTTGTTACTTTATTTAAAAATGTATTTGCCATTTAAATTGTGAAGACTCCATTTTCTAAGGAAATGTTTGGCCTCGAAACTCATTAAAAGCCTCAAGACATCTCAACAAAAAAATACTGATCTCGTTGCTGACTTTGCAGATAGTATGTCCCCAAAGGTAGGCAAAGTGGCCATTTCTTATATTTGTTGTGTCCGTAGCAATGAGTGAAACATTTATTTGTCATTTAGAATCTTTTGATTTATTAATACAGTCAAATCTTAATTGTCCAACACCAAGCAACTAAAACTCTTATATGCAATCAATAGATATGACACCTGGGATTTGACTTCAGCACGCGTCTTTTTGGGCTGCTCAGGCGATATTGTTTTCTTTCATACTGAAATAATTTAATGACATTTGTATGGATGGACAATTGGTCTTTTTTTTTTTCTTTTTTTTTCTGGAAATGGCATGAAAACAGAGGGGATAATTGAGGTGTATGGTTTAAGTGAACCAAGGAAAATATCATCGAAGGGGTATATTTTGATGAAATCCCTGATTTTATGGCTGTGGCTCATTCATAATTTTTTCCCAAAAACCTAAGGAAAGTACTGCCCTACACATAATAACATTGCAGAATTTAAAACTAGTACCTGCTACAACACAAATATAATAATATCTCTAACTAGATTTTTTTCTAAAATGGACATTAAGTAGGAGTTTCCTTTGCCTCGTTAGTGTCCCAGAAAACATACTGATATTTATTATGTCCCTTTAGTCAAACAAACTTTGATGACTTCAAATAAAAAAGGGGATCTGAGCCTTATAAATATCAGAATAGAAAGACAGGAAATGCTTGTAATTATATAGTCTGTCTTGCAGCACAATAAATATCACCCTAACTGAAATACAAGAGTGACATGCTTTTCTTCTTTTCTCTGCTAGTGCCATGGGTTATGGGATGAAGATGATGAAGGTGAAAGCTGCAGTAGTAAAGAGGAATATGGCGATGAGCTCTCACTGGCAGCAGACAGGAGAGATTCTGCTGACTCTTTAAAGTCAGTGAACCTTGCGGCTTCTGTGGAGTCCATACATGTCCATTTCCCAGAACAGCAGACTGCCATCAGGAGAAAAAGTTCCAGCAGTGGGTCACAACTTTCACACAGATCCAGTTTCTCCTCACAGAGGTCAAAGAGAGGTATGTGTCACAGCACTACCGGGCCTCGAAAACCAGTAGCTCAGTTCTGATTAGATGATTCTGTTGAGACCTTTGATGTATTTCTGTGGAGAGCTCAGAAAATATTTAACACAACGGCTGCTTTGTGAGAATAGGAAATATGTGAATCAAAATACCGGATACTTATAGCGATGGGCCCAACCCAACACCCAGGGGTGAACACCCTCAACTTTGCTGAAGTTCAGATCCAGATCCAGATCCAAGCACTACAACCAGCACTTTCCCTATAATTTGCTGGAACTGAACATTCCAAATCTTTGGGAAGGTCCAGATTCAAACTTTATGGCTCAGCACCATCTCTCGTTAGCAGGAATTCATAGTGAACATCTTATTTTTGTTAACAGTTGAGTTCATATGGTACCTGAAGTGTGAGAAGTATTGATTTGTGATATTGTGACAGACGACCTTCCCTATCTCCTGCAGAGGAAGACTTTACTATAATTTGGAGAGAGAGATATATATATATCCAAATCAATATCACAAAATCACAAATCTATCTATATCTGTATATATATATCTGTATATATAATATATATACACACACACACACACACACACACACACACACACACACACACACACACACACACACACACACACACACACACACACACACACACCCCATCCTGGCAACCGAAGCAGGCCAGGTCACATATCAGTTTTGGTACCAACTCTTTTTTATAGTCATATTAAGTCAAGTTTTGATTCAGCCAGTTTTCAAGTCTGTGTCAAACAGTCAAGACTTTACTATATATGTGTATATTAAAAAAAGGTGTAGGGCTTAATTTAAAAACCTCTTAAATGTGCAACTTATTTACACAGGTTACATTCTGTGATTTTGATCCTTCTGTATTTTTATCTAAACTTTGATTTTAATTGGATGCTTGCTTTCTTGTTTTCTTCCTCCCATCCTCATTTCCAGGGAGCACCAGTACACGAAACAGCAGTCAGAGAGGAAGCAGTGTATTAAGCATTAAGCAAAAATCTAGAAAAGAGCTTCTTATGGAAAAGTTTCGAGAGCAAATGGTCAAAGCAAAGGCATTTACAATTAAAAAGTAAGCAAATTTTCTCTAGGGGATTGGGGGTGTGGATAGGGGAAACATAAAATTAAAAGTGAAATAGCTTTTTAAGTAACTAAAAATATACTATTCTTAGTAAAAATAAGTTATAAAAGTATAAATGTATCAGCAGACTGGATGATTCAGTAGATTGGTGATAGGATATAGATGCTTTCACGTTAGGTCACCAATTCACATCTAATCAAAAAAACAGTGGCTTCAAAGTCCATTTGAAGGCTAATTGTTGTCCTGTGTGAATGAGTTGGTAGACTAAGGGTATGGCTACACTTACAAATCTGCAGCGCTGGTAGTTGCAGCTCTGGTCGTCCAGCTGTGCAGGGCCAGTGCTGGTGTGTGGCCACACTCACAGTTACCAGCGCTGGTGTGTGGCCACATTTGCAACATTTGCAGCGCTGTTGGGAGTGATGCATTATGGGCAGCTATCCCAGCGTTCAAGTGGCAGCAACGTGCTTTTCAAAAGAGGGGGGGTGGGGTGGGGCGTAGTGTGACAGTGAGCGGGCGAGAGAGAGAGAGTGGATTTTTGGAGCCAACACTGTGTGTTACCTTCCTGCCTTGAAAAATCAGAACATGTTCCCGATCCCTTACCCTTAACTCTTAACTGCAAACAGCCTGCAGCCAACGGACTCCCTCTCTCCCCTCTGCCCCGTTTCTGTCAAGCAAACACTCACTCCCTGCCTGCCTCATTATCTCATTTGATTGTTCACAGATTGATCACAGCAAACAGGAGCTGTGTTTGTAGATAAGCAGCTCCGGGATCAACGGAGCTCCGGAGCTCCGAGTTCACAACAAAACAAAGAGAGGCTGCATAACAAAACAAAGAGAGTAATTTATAAAAGCATTCTGGGATATCTGCTAATACCCTGGAGGCCAATCACAGCGCTGGTGTGTGGCCACGCTTGATGACCAGCGCTGCAGCACCAGCGCTGCAATCTTTATTCCCCATGCTGAGCCAGGTGTACGGCCAGCGCTGCAGCCAGGGAATTGCAGCGCTGGATGTGCCCTGCAGGTGTGGACACTTACTAACTGCAGCACTGGAAAGCCTCCACCAGCGCTGCAACTCGCAAGTGTAGCCATACCCTAAGTGAGTTTCCTAGTGGTCAAGTGTTTGCAGAACATTACAAAAATGGCCAACACAACAGGTAATAATTGGTTTCTTTAAAGCACCGTGGACCCCAAAAGTGAAGTTTCTAATTAAGCAAATTAATAATATCAGCCCCTTCCTTTTGTAAGCTTAGGAACTTGAGTTCAAGGTACTTGTCTTAAATCAGATTGTGGTGTATGTCGTTTCAGGACTCTTCAAATATATGTGCCTATCAGACAGTTTTTCTACAATCTCATTCACCCGGAATACAGTGCTGTGACTGATGTTTATGTGCTGATGTTCCTCGCAGATACTGTGGACTTCATCATCATTGTGTTTGGGTTTTGGGCTTTTGGGGTATGTTATGAGAGGCTTGTTTTGTAAATCCTCTTTCAGAATCTTGGCCACTATTGTGAAATACCATGTAGAATTTGTTATCCCAAAGTTATTGTAATGTTTTCCTTCCCAGAAACATTCTGCTGCAGCAGATATCACCTCTTCATTATCAGAAGACCAGGTACCAGAGGCATTCCTGGTGATGGTGCTCATTCAGTTTGGGACCATGGTGGTAGACCGAGCACTGTACCTCAGAAAGACTGTCATGGGAAAAGTCATCTTCCAGGTCATTCTTGTTTTTGGGATACACTTTTGGATGTTCTTTATCTTGCCTGGAGTAACTGAAAGGTAAACCCATTAAAAATAAAGCATAAGAGTTGAATAACATCATTTTCAAGTTTATTCCTAATTTAATTTGAGTGAATTACAGCTAAAGACTGAATTGCAAACAGTTTTTTCTTGATCGCATTACTAAACGGATTGTTTAAGTACCTTTTCAGAATAATTAGTGCTGCAGATATGGAACTGCTTGAATGGGAAAAGACTGAACTATATAAAACATTACTGAATTAGAACTGCCTTTAGGGCAATAGTTTTGTAGTTAATGTATCATGAAGATCTGGACACAGAGTACTAAATTCAATTTTGAGTTTAAGGAGTCAGAGCTGATATAATGCAAACTCTTGGGCCATCCTTGCTTTAATAAATGCTTCCTAACAACCTTCCTGTAATAGCTCTATTTTCCACCCCACTAGGGTGACCAGACAGCAAGTGTGAAAAATCGGGATGAGGGTGGGGGGTAATAGGAGCCTATATAAGAAAAAGACCCAAAAATCGGGACTGTCCCTATAAAATCAGGACATCTGGTCACCCTACACCCCACCCCCAACATTAAATACACAGCCTTATTAAAGCTATCAGACAGCTATTGATTATTAGGTCATAATTTGTCCCAGCAACTAATGAAAAAGTACAAACTTAAAATTCCAAGAGAGTTGTATTGTACCTTGCAAATAGTGATAGAATAGTTTACTTAGGGGAAAAATGGTTCATTACATGTGAAGAATACAAACAAATTAATTAGAAAAGACAAAAAAAATTGTCCTTGAATGTATTTATTATATTTTTCCGAGTGCAATAGTAATTACAGCCATGCTTGAATAAAACTGCTATTCTCCCAGTGACCTCCTACCTCAAAAGTCACTGAGCACTGAAAAGGGAGAGAAAAACCAAGTTTGGGACTGTCAGTTTACTTTGTTTAAAAGAAAAGGCAACAAAATCCCTCTTGATCTTTACCCTGCCTTTAAGAAATATGTATCTCATAATCTTGATCTTGAATTTGCTTTTGAAACCTGTCCAGGTCAATTTAAATCAAACTGATCTCTATAAACCCATGAAAGTTCCTTATCTACAATAGTTTTCCAAAGCAACTTAATGAAAACATTGGGTCATATCTTGTTCTCCAAACACTGTGCTTGGTGAGGAGTTCACAGCATGCTGCTGAGCGGTAATCATGCTTAAGCACATTCCAAGAGGGACCGCTCCACTTCTGAGATGCCCACATCAACAGCTCCTTCCCAGTTGACTGAACAGTTTAGGTGGTCTAAATCAGCATTCCTGGTAACTGAGAAACGGAGGTGGATCCCAACCTTCAGTGTCTCTCACATACATTCCAGGGACCCTGATCCCTGTCTCTGACCCTTATCATCACTAGAGGTACAGTAATACTTGCAGGCTCTACTAGGAGAGAGGCAAGACCAGAAATCCACAGTGTGGCTTGTAGAAGGGTGAGTAACTCATTTGCATGTGTATCCCATCCATCCTGCTGCAGCTTCACATCAAGCTGCTCAAGGAATGGATGTGGGTCTTCTCCATGAGCACACTGGATCAACCACTGGGAGCTTCAGTGCAATGAACAGCAGTTGAAACAGCTGTTCAGTGCTACTGTGTTGCTTACAGCCCTGCAAACACAAGTCGGGATTTAGCCCAATTATATGGATTTTTGTTATTAAATATCTACACTTTCAGGTGTAGTTTTTCCTCTAGATCTGGGTGACAGCCACAGGGGGACCCAAACCAGGGATTGATTGCAGGTTTTCATAAATGAGGAGCTGAGACAGGGGTCCCCAGTGCAGTGCCCGCGTCATTGAGAGGCATTGCCGCTGAAATTCGGCGGCATTTCGGCAGATGCTCGACTGCCACCATGGTCCTTCGTCTGGCGCCCGCCAGATGAAAAGGTTGGGGACCACTGAGCTGAGATATGTGCAGAGCATTTTGTTTTAATTTTGTAGAACATAAATATAAAGCTCATGAATTTTTTTATCTCACCTTTTCATTGCAGAAAATTTAGCCAAAACACAGTTGCCCAGCTCTGGTATTTTGTGAAATGTGTTTATTTTGGGTTATCGGCATATCAGATTCGTTGTGGTTACCCAACCCGTGTTCTTGGCAACTTCCTCACCAAAA
Source organism: Mauremys reevesii (assembly GCF_016161935.1). Classification (NCBI taxonomy): domain Eukaryota; kingdom Metazoa; phylum Chordata; order Testudines; family Geoemydidae; genus Mauremys; species Mauremys reevesii. Next base: position 199,434,234 of record NC_052624.1, read on the forward strand.
GTTACAACTATGTAAACCTCTTCTTATTTCAAGGGTAAGTGTATTCCCGCTCGCTCTCAGCCACCCTTGTACATATGTAGTATGAAGGTTTAATTGTCACTCAGAAGGCCTCATTATTCATGACTTATTTCTGCAGGTCATTGCAAATGAGTGCTAATAAAACCTTTATTGCATATCATATCATCATACCACCACAACTATTTTAGAAATGTTATCTGCTCTTTAAATCTATGAACCTTCCTTGTAATGAGCCCAACTATACAGACTTCTAAGGGAGAGAAAAAATGTAATGAATCCATTTTTAGAATTCTAACAATTACCTTACAGAGCTTACGTAAAAATCACTGTAGTGTCCTATGTCCCTGGACCTTCCAGGTCCAGAAACACGTACTGTGTGTCCTATTGAAAGTTTGGACTCTCCACTTTTCCAAAAGTTTAAAATGATCTTTCTAACCCTGCAAAGTAGTAAGATATTAGACCTTAAACCTGTCACTGGACTCGCACCTCACACCAAGAGTCTTGAGTGGGAAATAACACATAGGAGTGTTAAGGAAATATTTGTTGTAGTAGAAATGATCTTTAAAAAAAATAGTGTGTCTCAAGCTGCTCAGAGACATGGAATATTAGTAGCTATCCTTGGAGAGATGGGTCAGTGGGCAGAATGCAGGTGAGAAAATAAAAGTACACAATACTCTGAATGCAGTGCATAAATATTGCCATCACATATCTACTATGAAATAGCTATAACATGAGCCACATAATGATTTCCATGTAAAACTTGTGGTGATGGTTTTAAGTGTCAAAAGTGTGGTGAGATGAATCGTAACATTTTAAGACTTACATACAGGCTCTTCAGCCCATTAAAAAGAGACTTTCATGTTGGAGAAATTCAAATTTAAACTTGCCTAAATCATTCATATTTTAGTTGTCTCTCATATTTTGTTTACCATTATTGTTAATTATTACTGACTGTGAGTCTGAAAAGTCTTGGGGTTCTGTGCTTGCCAGCTAAACAGGTCATACTAAAATCAAATTTATCACAGTCCCTTTGTTCTAATAATCCAGGCTTTATTCCAAGATTTTTAGTATGTACTGGTTACAGTCCAGCTAGAAAAATCACAGTAATAGCTTTCCTCACACTATAACAGTGGTTCTGGTTTGATTGGGACTAGGAAGAAGAAAGTGGAAAGGTGGGTAAATATTAAATAAATCAGTTTTAATTAAAATATTTTTAAAAGGTAACCAAACAATTTCTGAACCTCAGGAAGTATTCAAGTTGCGCAAAAGGTACTTTGCATACTCACAGCCCAGCTTCTCCTGTTGATCCTACAGTAAAATCATAAGGCCAGGTTCTCTGCACAGTTACACCCCCTGCACTAGTCTGTGCAAAAGTACCATAAAGCAAATGGCCAGCAGAGAATTCCCTACCAAGTGAACTGCAATCTGGTCTTATATCCGTCTCTGCCTTCCCCACCCAGTTTAGGAGATATGGCAGAAGGGAAGAAGGGGGGCTTTGGCCCAGGAGAGAATCTGTCCCATAAAGTTGCATCTGTGATGCTGCCATCACACTCATGATTATTGATTACAAGTGACATAAGTGTATGTTTGACTTCACTACAGGATTATTAAAATATGATGCACATCAGTAATACCCAATGCAATCCCAGAAAATGACTAAGTGCAATTGTTTTCACATTTGTGTTTTCTGTTTTCAAGTCTGAACCCCTCCATTAAGCTTTTTGATATTTAACATTTGTGTAATTTCCCCACACATGGTGTAATTATAAGACTCACCAAGAATGACCTGTGTTCCTTAATTAGATGCAATGCTATACCTCACTACCTCACTCTAAGATAGTTCATCTACTATACTGTCTCCCCTTTTAGATTCCGTCTGGTTCCATTTTTGACTGAGCTGAGAGCAGTAATGGACTGGGTTTGGACTGATACCACTCTGAGCCTTTCCAGCTGGATCTGTGTTGAGGATATTTATGCTCATATATTTATCTTGAAATGTTGGCGAGAGTCTGAAAAGGTAAGAAAGCTAAGCAAGTGATTTACGCCTTTTTTTACACCCAAAGTTAATTGTGGCAATAATGAAGAAAAGCTGCCAATTTGAGTTCCTAAATAAAGAAAAATATATCAGAAGGTGAGTGACTCCTATCAGCGAGGCCTAAGGTTCATGTGCAAAAATGTTCATCCAATTGTGTGCCTGTGTCTGTGTGCAATTACCTCAGATGAAAATTTGAATGGCTTTCTGGCATCTAACTTCTCGTTTGTGCCTAACTAATTTTCCTTTCATTCATATGAGTTCTATGTAAAATCATGGTCATTTGTGTCTGCAAACATAGATACTGAATTGTAGACCTAGATTTCAGGGGTGGATTTAAGAATAAGACAAGGTAAGCAAATGAACTCAGGTTGTCTAGAGTTGGTGGAGGAATAGCCAAACAACTGGGACCCTGTCTACACTACAAATTATGTTGGAATACAGCCACCGCAGTTAGTGTATCATTCATGCACATGCATACTTGGCTGCTTGCATTAGTGCGGTGCGTACTCACCAAGGGTGTTTGTGTCAGTTCAAACAGTGGTGCACCACACGTAAGTATCTCAGTATGTTCCATGTGCCACTATCTGGTGCAATGCCTTCTGGGAAGTTTTCACAGTGTATTGTGGGATAGAAATAATTTTCCCAGGGATCTCTGGGAGCAAGGGGTCAAGTTCCCAGCATGCAACTTTCTCGGTCCCATAGTGCCATTCATATCCCATAATTTTTGCTCCCTCTTTTAAAATCCTACGAACCTGCATGGCACTGTTTGGTGTCTGCCATCTCTGACAGAAGCATGGAGCCCACATAGCTCTGTGCTGTTCTCATTAATGTTGCAAATGCAGGATACCTGATTGTCAATTATTATCAGAGCCACAGGAAGGACTTCAACAGTGGGGGACATAAATATTTTTTGAGGACAGTTTGCTAAGGAACATAAAAAAAATAAAATCATGGTTGCTGGTGGTATTCATGCAGTTAAAGATGGTGGAGCGCTGCTTCTGAGCTCGAGAAATGAGCACTGACTTATAGGATGGCATCATCATGCAGGTATGGGATGAGAGTCTTTGACTGCAGAGATTTTGGATATTAAAGGACACATTCCTGAGTTTGTGTGCTGAGCTCATACTGGCCCTCCAACGCAGAGACCAGGGCCGGCTCCAGACCCCAGCGCGGCAAGCACGCGCATGGGGCGGCCCTTTCCCGGGGGGGCGGCAGGCTGGGCCGGCGGACCTGCCGTAGTCATGCCTGCGGGAGGTCCACCGGAGCCCCGGGATGACTGGACCTGCCGCAGGCATGACTGCGGAGGGGGCGGTCGTCCCGCGGCTCGGCTGGACCTCCCGCAGGCATGACTGCGGCGGCTCAAGCGGAGCCGCCGGACCTGCGAACCGTCCGCAGCCGCGGGAGGTCCAGCCGAGCCACGCGGGACCAGCGGTCCCTCTGCAGTCATGCCCGCGGGAGGTCCGCTGCTCCCGCGGCTCTGGGGCGCCTCCCGCGCATGACTGCTTGGGGCGGCCAAAAAGGTAGAGCCGCCCCTGGCAGAGACACCAGAATAAGAGCTGCAGTGACAGTTGAGGAACAAGTTGTGATCATGCTCTGGAAGCTTGCAACATGGGATTGGTATGGGTCAGTGGGAAATCCACCGTGGAGGCTTTTGTCGTGCAAGTGTGTACAGCCATTAGTCATCTCCCCCACGCAGGAGTGTAACTCTTGGGAATGTGCAGGACATAGTGGATGGATCTGCAGAAATGAGGTTCCCCAACTGCAGTTGGATGATAGATGTCACACACATCCCTAGTTTTGCACCAGCCAAGGTTGCCACACAGTACATCAACAGAAAGGGCTATTTTTCTGTGATTATGCAAGCATTGGTGGATCAGCAGGGATGCTTCACTGGTATCAATATGGGCTGGTCAAGGAAGGTGCATGATGCTCACATCTTTAAGAATGCAGGGCTGTTCAGAAAGCTGCAAGCAGGGACATTCTTTCCTGATTGTCACAGTACCCTGGGTGATATTGAAATGCCAATTGTGATTCTGGGGGACCCAGTCTATGCCTTGCTGTCCTGGCTCATGAAGATGTACACTAGCCACCTTGACAGCACCAAGGAAAGATTCAACTCCCAGCTTCGCAGGTCTCCACCAAGTACGGCATGCAGCTTGGTAGAAAAGCAGCAGATCTGCGGCTCAGTACCAGATCAGTTGTCAGCCTCTGCTACGCCTGCTTCAGTTCCTTTGCTTCCATGCAGCACAGAGGCTGATTCCTATCATACCCCTTTGTCTGCATCCCCTGTGCAGTTGGTCCATGGCGGTGCCAACACAGCCTCTTTCTTCACAGGCCCAGGAGACCTAATATCTCTTCTCTGCTCTAGGCAGGAGCACGTCGAGTGTGTGAAGCTGGCATGCACACCACAAGGGAGAGATGCCGTGTGTGCTCGCCAAGCTGGACAATCAGGGACAGATGTTTGAAAAATACACAAGGTGTTTTAAAGAGGTTCTGGTCTCTGACCCCTGAGTAGTGGAATTTACAGTTGTGACCAGAGGCACTGTCAGGTATTTTGACAGCTGCTGGAGGACTGCTAGGGTAGACACAGGTCACACATTGTCTACGCTCCAACTGTGTTGACCTCTGTAGGTCAACCCTGGCTCAACGCCATTTGGGCAGATGGTTTTATTGCGTCACCTTAACAGCATGCTTACATGTGCGGGAGACAAATTTGAGTACAGACAAGTTCACAAATACATCCATGTAAGGTGCCTTACGTTGACCTAACTTTCTAGTGTAGACAAGGCCTAGTTAAGTAGCCAGGAGTAGAACAGTCTTGGCAGCTTGCAACAGCGGTCAGTGCAGATGAGAATACATAGCCCCCACATCCGCCTAGACCACAATGGAGGTCCAAAGAATTCCTCTCCCCCTTCTTTCCCATCCCTAGTTTGTCCTTCATTCTCCTTTCTGCGCTATTACTCTATTTTTACCCCTTTTATTTGTTTCCACCTCTGATGTAGCCTTTCTTTCTCCACTGCCCCCATCCATCTCACACTTCCCCACTAAAACACCCATGCGTTCACTCACCTATCACAATCCCCTTCTGACTGCCCCACTCCACACTCATACCCACCACACCCACGTCCGTATATCCACTATCTTATTCTGCCACACCATCCACCCACTCCCTATTTCACATACACCTCTACCCAGATATAATGCGACCCAATATAACACGAATTCGGATATAATGCAGTAAAGCAGTGCTCTGGAGGTGGGGGGCCTGCGCACTCCGGTGGATCAAAGCAAGTTTGATATAACGCGGTTTCACCTATAACACGGTAAGATTTTTTGGCTCCTGAGGACAGCGTTATATAGGGGTAGAGGTGTACTCAAAGACCCATTTACCCACCATTTACTGGGCACTCCTCTTCTGGATCTCACAGCGAGCACTTATCCATTCTAAGGTTCTCAGAACTGCCCTGTGCCCTCCTCTGCTTCTGTGATTTTGTAGCTGCTATTTTTAAAAAATTGGACTCAGCTGGTTTAAATGAGTTAAGGTTCAGTTCAAATAAAAATTGGGGATCCTGGATTCAGTGTTACCTTTGTAAAAACAGCATCCAGATGCTTGGTTGTTTTGCCAATTTTAAAAAGAAATTAAGTGTTATTTAGGAATAGGAAATAACCCAAACATTCAGAAAATAATAAAATGACCATATATTTGAGTGTTTACTGACGTATTTCTAATTTTATTATAATCCTACCTTTTAACTGTACTTGATTTCAAGGTGTGTCACTTGGTTACAAGTAAATTAACGGGATATCCACAAAAACCTGGCATTTAGTTGTTTATTCTAGTTACATTCCTACCATGAATTGAATTGCATCTCATCACGTTTCAGAAATTAATTGAGAAAGATACAGGAAATAATCCAGTTCCAATTTTGCTCTGTGTGCTGTTTTTTCTATAATAGGAACATTCTATACTGTGCTATGGAATGATTCTAAAATATACAAGTTTCCAAGTCTAAGTTGCGATGCGTGTACCAATGACACACATTGCTACACGTGCTGATGGATTTTGCATATCTCAAAAATCTGTATGTTAAGAACAAAATAACTAATGATAACTGAGGGTAGTTCAAGGTACCTCTCTCACTCTGAGTGGTATTCCTGAGTAATTTGGCTATTACTAACTCTCTGAGCTGCTCTGTAATAGCATTAAAAGTGCCTGAAATAACCGTCTACAGATAAATGATACGTCCCTTGTGAGCTCAATATGATATTAATGAAAACAGTGTCCTGTAGTGTGAGACAAATGGTTTGACACAAACTTTTAAAAGGTAACTGATTTGTTTTAAATATAGAGTTGTATTACAAATGTAATATTCTCTTAGGGCTTTATAGATTCATGTTGTAAAGCAAGAACAATTTCCTGAAAGCCAGATTTCTGGCAAGTGTATGTGTGCAATGCAACTTTATTTTGTATATGCCATCTTACATATGCATTTTATTTCAAAATGCTGCACAGAGTTAATGTTTGCACTGCTGTTGTAGCTGTGTTGGTCCCAGGACAATCTGTAATCCACTAGCCCCTCTTTTTTGTCCTGTGACTGCAGAGGTGTTAACTGGCAACTTCACCTTGAATGACTAGACTATATGCTAAACAATCTGTTCCACCTTCTATTTAGCTGAGAGACTCTGCCTTTCCCAGATCTGAAGAAGAGCTCTGTGTAAGCTCGAAAGCTTGTCCCGCTTACCAACAGAAGTTGGTCCAATAAAAGCGATTACCTCACCCACCCTGTCTCTGTACAGAGTTAAATCCTATAAGAGAGCAGGCAGAATAAATCATAGTGATGCAAAGACCTTGTACAGGCTGGTGAATCCATTAAAGCATTCGGTCATGAGGTCAGTAACAGATGGGGAGAGGAATCATAGCTGGAGGGGAGGGAGAGGGAAGATGAGTTTTCTGATGTGATGGGAAAAGAGAAGGAGAGATGCAAGAAGATTGTTCTAGATTTCAGGAGCTGCAGAAGAGAAGGCTCTCACTCCAGTAGTGGAAAGGGAGAGCAAAGATCCTGGTGCTAGGGAAGATTAAGGAACGGGATTGGGGATCAGAGAGAAGGGACATGGGCTGAGAAGCACTCTGCGGCAAGCCCACGGAGCGCTTAAGAACAAGGAGGACAGTTTTGAATGCATCTGAAGTGTATGAGGAGTTAGTCCAGTGTAAGACAGTCTTGTGACACTGTATATGTCTATTGCTGAAAAATAAATACAACCTTCTCTGCAATAAAAATTACAATGTTTTCAGGATCTAAAAGGTACAAGTCTGTCTAAAAGGGATCTGAGATAAAACCAGTTTCAGAGTGGTAGCTGTGTGTTTGAAGCACAGCTTGGTGAAAGTTGATGGCTTCATTTGGCAAGGAACTGAGCAAACCTTTAGGTTTTTTTAGTATGGGTTCATATGGTTTCATGCCTTCTGTTTGAGAAGAAAGTTTAAATGAACCTGCCCCTTGTTGCCTCATTTGGGATTGGGAACATGCCAAACCCCATAGAGTTTTGCAAGGTTTTCACCCCAAGCACTAAAATGACCCAGGTTCACTTGAAACTTACCTGCATGTTTGCCTGAAACTCAACCCAGTTTCAGTCAAATCTCAGCCCAATTTTGACTAAAAATGTTCATGAAACTTGTCCTGAATTAGGGTTTGTCATGAGCCATGAAAGAGGTCATTATTTATTCAAACATGGGTTCATATTAAAACTGTCCCACTGATGAACACACGGTATGTTTTACCACGTGACTGTTTTTTATTGCAGAGATACCCCCAGCCAAGAGGCCAGAAGAAAAAGAAAGTTGTGAAGTATGGAATGGGTGGCATGATTGTTGTCTTGCTGATTTGTATTGTCTGGTTTCCTCTGCTCTTCATGTCTTTAGTCAAATCTGTTGCAGGCGTCACCAACAGGCCTCTTGATGTATCAATCACAATAACCCTCGGAGGTTATCAGGTAAATGACAAAAAGAAAAGTCAATTATTGCCCTATATTTCTTTGTGCTATATTATTCTTTACATTGGGCTTACTGGAGTTACTGGATGAAACTCTGTCGAGTGAGTGATGCAGGAGGTCAGACTAGGTGAGCTCTCCCATTGACATACAGTGGCTACACGAGCCATCTGTAAAATGGTCAGTGTAGATGTGGTTTAACATTTATTCTCTATCAAGTGCTGATGCAATCTGGAAAGTGAAAAGAATGTAAACAACCTGAGTCAGATATTTGGGTGATCATTCCATATTTTTCTTATCTCTTTCACTGGGGCCTACTTTTGTGCTAGCTGGCCAATTTCAGGGTCCAATTAGATTCTGAAAGAGCCCAGCTAGCAATGTAGATTGTAGGCACACCTTCATTTATCTCACTGAAAGTTGCTGGGACTTAGAAACCTGAGTGCCTTGGTCACCTTTGAAAATGAGATTTGGAGACAGATTTTTAAAGGAATTAAGGCACCTAATTCCCATTGAAATTAGCGGAAGTTAGGTGCCTAAATACTTTTACATACCTGCCCCCCCAGGCTCCTAAATCAGTGAGATATTGTAGTGCTAAGCAAATCAATGACTAAATACCTTTAAAAATCTGGGCCTAAATCACCTTTGAAAATGGGACATAGACTCCTAAGTAACTTAAGCACTAAAATTTTACCCTACATTTCCCAGGAAATGGGTTACGGCAGAGAGGCCGTTTTGGCTTTGCCTTTCTTAGGAACGAGTCTCATGGCCATTTGTGAAACTTTAAAAAATGTTGTTTCCAGATTAAAATATGCTGTGGGGCACTTGTAGCATTTACAGAAATGAACCCAAAAGATTACCAAAGTGAATATTAGCTTGGAACATTCACAAACAGTCACAGGAATTCACTTCTCTGAAGGAGTAAATCTAAAATGACAGCTGTCAGAAGTGTGATAGCACATGCAGAATAGCCTCCATTTGTTCTCTCATTCACATTTGTCAGACCAATGCAAATAGATGTTTGCCTGAAAGAAATTTCAAATGATGGAATTTCCACACATTTCTGGATGGGATTGCTTTAAAATTAGAACTATTTTGGAACAAAACTTGGTTAAATGTTTTGATTTAGGGATTATTTTTCCCCCACAAAATTGGACCATTTAAGAAAATTTGACAAGAAATTCAGAGCTTCAGTTCTGGAAGATTTTAGATCTCATGTGTGACCTTCTCTCCCATCCCTCAGAATCTCTCCCTATGGCACCAAGGACCGACATAGTCTTAGACTGAAATTCACAGAATGTTTTATTTTTAATATAGAAACCGAATGAAATACATTTGACAAGGATGTGTTTTTTTTATTTTCCAGCCTATTTTTACAATGAGTGCTCAGCAGAACCAGCTCAGGGATTTGAATCAAACTGAGTATGATTTGTTTCAAAGAGAATATTCGGGTAATACTGTAAGTAAAACGTGGAGTGTTTCATCATTTTAAGAATTTGTGTGTATACATCCAGTGTATTCTGATCGGCCAAGTCATTCTGTTTAATTTCCTTTGGGTGACAATAAGGGATCAATAGCGCTGGCCTTATTAAGATGATTGGTTCCATTGAATTTGTCTGAAATAAGGATTACTTACATGAATAAGAGCTTCAAGAGTGAGACCTTTAAGGGTATGTTTACACTACAATAAAATACCTGCAGCTGGCCCGGGTCAGCTGACTTGGGCTCCTGGGACTATACAATTGCGTTGTATACATTCGGGCTGGGGCTGGATCTCAGGCTCTGGGACCCTCCCTAATATAAACCCTGATGGTTTGTCAGTAATCATTTCACTGAATAGTGGCTGCAAAGCTACTTTAGGTTTCTTTGGTAAGAGAAAAGCATTCAAAAGCAGCTCTTAAATTCACTTGGTAGCTAGTTTTTCAGTAAGACTCTATTTCAAAGATGTGAAACACACTTTGCATTATATAATTAGCATTTCTAAAGCTATAAACCCCATCAACAAGCCTTCCCCTAAAACAAGCATGTTGCATCTTATGCCATGTTATATGCCAGCAGTTAGAACAAAGATTTGTCCCATACTCACCTTCTCCTTTGGTAACAAGATTCTGCAGGCCCCATTCTTCTATGCAGAATTCCCCATTTTCACTTTGAGAAAAGTGTTGCTTATAGAAGCAGAAGGGACTTGGAGGGTAGAAATGTAAAACGCATTAATTTGGACTCTCCCTAATCCACCTCACCCACAGTAGAAGGGGAAACAAAGCCAAGGTCAAAAGAAGATACCGCACAACATGGCTGGGAGTATCTTGGGCCTCCTGAATTCTACCTTGCACTTATAGAAAGCCTCAAGTTACCACATGGTCCAATGGGATGTCTGGTAATCTACCTAGCACAGAATTTGTCAGATGAATTACATATAATGGTAGCCACTTGTGCTGTGTGGAGTCCCTGTGAACTTGCTTAAAGGAAGTTTGAGGTGCCACACAAAGCAAGTGGGGACTAGAGCATATATTATCTCAAATTAAAATGTGTTCTGGATCACCCATTAGCTCAAATGTGTATTGAGGACCTCAGAAACAAAAGCATAGAATCTATATGCTTAATTTTATTCAGGCCCATTTTTGCAAATGTTTTCTACCAGGTTAGGTGGGGTTTTTTTGTTTTTTAAATCACTTTCACTACAGTGCAATTTTTTTTTCCACATCATTGACTTCTAGTCTGGGCTGTATTTTGGGTAAACCTCTCTCCTCCTACCTGGTACCTGAGGAAAACCATCAATGCAAATCACTAGACTCATAATTAGTAGTACACCTATAATTCTAGCTGACCTGTAAGAATAGTTGTGTGTTCCATGTATGTTAAACTTTCCTTTCTCTTTTTGCATGTACAGGGTGCTTTGCAGTTTCTAGAAAGCTATGGAAAAGAAGATATAACTGTAGCAGAACTAGAAGGGAATTCAAATTCATTGTGGACTATCAGCCCTCCCAGTAGAAAGAAAATGATTCAAGGTCTCCGGGATTTTTCTGCTGAGTTCACTCTAGTTCTTTCATGGAGTATTCAAAGGTAATTAGTACGATGATATTGACTGATTGATCGTTGGGCTAGGGCTGCTGGTTTAGTGGAAGTGTTTTGCATTGCCACTGTATGTGTGATGCGTTTATTTTCCCATCCAATTCTCTCATTCACCAGGTCTGGAAGGCTGAGAGTGGGTGGCTGGAGAGGAGATGGGGAAGGGAATGATCTTTGTCACTCAACAATGAGCCCTCCTGGCAACAAAAATTAGCATTCATAGATTTTAAAGGGGGTTTGCCTTAGAACTTCTGAGCAAGAATGTCCTTGGCCAGGTACTAACACCTCCAAGGTGGAAACTATAAAAAGCAGGAGTAAAATGATCTGAGAATCAGCCTAGAAGAACATAGGGGAAAAGCACGTTCAAAAGTAGGACTACAGTGCTTGAGCTTTTCTACCAATGAAATATTTTTACCAAACCTACTGCAGATCTTATTCAAACATGCAGTACTCTCAAGAGCACTTCATTTGTGACTGTGCTGATATTGTAGCTTTGGTGACCAAAAGATACTTTTAAAACAAGGTGCACACAGTATTGGCCAAGATTGTCAAAAGTGACTAGAGGTCTTGGCTTCCTCAGGTTTTGAGTGCCCGACCTGCAACACTTTGGAGATGCCTGATTTTCAGATAGTGCAGAGCATTTGCCCTCTGAAAATTCAGTAATTTTAAGGGGCCTCAGGTTGGGACACCCAGAAACTGAAATCCTAACCTAAATCTTCAAAGACAACCATTTATTTGGGGTGCCCCAAAGGAGGTTAAGAGAAAAATATGAAAATCCCAACCTTAGGTTTTAAAAAACAATGAACAGACTAATAGGAAATCTGCTTCAGACAACATGCTCATCAATACTTATGTAAATTAAACACTTTGAAGGGCCAGGCCTTTGGAAAAACATTAGGTATAAGCAGATAATTTAATGGGGAAATGAAATTAAGGTACAAAAGAGAAACAATCAGCCCTCTTAGTGAGGCTTTACACCCTCAAGAGCTATTGGCCATACCTTTTATGCTGTAAGGAATTAAATAGCAGGACACGAGATGAAAAGCAGTTTTGTTAACTACCTGAACATCTAGAGCAGGGGGGCTAGATCCAGCCTGTGGCAAGTCTCCACGCCACGGGCCGGAAGCCCCAAGACTCGGCATCCCCCCATAGTACAGGGGGAAGCTAGGGATGCCAGGCCTTTAAAAGTCTGGTCAGCTCTGCGCACGACCAGCATGTCCCTGCGGCCCCTAGGAGCAGGGGTGATCAGGGAAGTTCTGTGCACGGCCCCCACCCCCTGTGCAGAACCCCCGGCCCCTCCGCCTAGGGGCCGGACATGGCAGCCACTTCTGGGAGCAGCATGGAGCCCCAGCAGGCAGGGAGCCTGCCTTAGCCCCGCTGTGCCACCAACCGGGAGCCACCTGAGGTAAGCACCGCTTGGCCGGAGCCCTCACCAAGAACCCCCTCCCGAACTCTAAACCCCTTGGCCCCAGCCAAGAGCCCCCTCCAGCACCCCAAACTCCTCAGCCCCAGCCCCAGCCCCAGCCAGAACTCTCACCCCTTCCCACACCCCAACCCGGAGCCCCCTCCCGCTGCCTGAACTCCTCATTTCTGGCCCCACCCCAGAGCCTAGGGGAGGGCCCAAGCCTCCGCACCTGCTGCAGGGGTGTGTGTGGCCCGTGACTGATATTTTCTGTGGGTCAGTGGCCCTGATAGAAAAAAGGTTCCTTACCCCTGATCTAGAGCCACTCTGAGCTAAGTAGAGACGATGCCTTCACTGGGGCTTGCATCCATTTACTCTAGCGCTCATTTGCCCCTGGGTGTACAGGCTTCCCTTCAAGCTTTGCTACACTCCTGTAAGAGCCATGCTGGGGCATGCACAGATTGCACATTAATAAGAACATAAGAACGGCCATACTGGGTCAGACTAAAGATCCATCTAGTCCAGTATCCTGTCTTCCGACAGTGGCCAATGCCAGATGCCCCAGAGGGAATGAACAGAACAGGAAATCATTCAGTGATCCATCCCCCGTTGCCCATTTCCAGCTTCTGGGAATTGTAATATCTAACCCTGATAAAAGAATCATGTAGCTGGACACCTGGGCTCCTATCATAACAGCTGTCCCTTCACAGCTACATTACTAGGAATTGTGTACATAACTCAAAAACAAACATTGGGCCCATAATAAATAAGATACTTATTTAAGATTAAAAATGATTTAATTAGACCCTTTTTGTTACCGTGGTAGGATAGTCTGTTATCCAGCGGAAATATAGCTCCCTCCTTTATTCAGAGCTAGTCCATTTTTAATACTCCTCAACTAATCCATCAGTTATGTTTGTTTAATTAAAAACAGTAATAAATTAGATCAAAAATTGGATCCTTTATCATTGGGAAGCAGTGGACTATATAGTAAGTGTGACTGAATAGTACATGATTAACATTTACCGCAGTGGAGTCCAAGCTTGGTCAGCCTGAAGGCCAATCACCTGATTTTAAAAATGTCAGGGGACCGCAAGTCCACTGTTGGGGATTCTCCCAGCATTGAGGAGTCCTCAGCAGGCAGAAAGCTGACACAGCCAGCTCCTACTCCCTCTCTGCAGTCCCTGGCACAAAGGGGATGTGGAGGGAAAGGAGGGGCTGCAGTTGATTTGCACTGCATTCCAGCTGTCTACAGCTGCCATATGCGCTAATGGGGACTGTTGCCAGCTGATGGAGGTTAGAACAGTCACTGGGCTGCTCTAATTTGGGCTGGGACTGAGAATCAGGGAACTGTGTTATAATTGGCTGTTGATTTTCAGCTTCTCCCCCCGCAAGCTATCCGCAGTGACTGGAGGCGGGGGGGAGATGGAGAGGGTGGCCTGCCTTTGCTAGATGCTCCCCTAGGCTCACGTAGAGCCAGTTAAGCTCCCATACTACTCTCCCTGGAGTTCCCACAGCCCAGCAAGGAAGCAGGCAATGGAGTAGCCACAACTACCCTCCTCTCTGTCCTGTGATAGTCAGCAGGGCAGCTGCTGAGCAGCTGGACAGAACCTGGCTCACCCCATCAGTGCCATAGGGGTTGCAAAGGACATGGTGAGAGGGAGCTGGGAAAGCAGTACCCCCATCCATCTCCCCATGGCACACAGGGCTGATTCGGGCACTTCCATTTAAAAATCACCAGGGGGAATGTGTCTTCTGTTCATAATCGAATACGCATTTTCATCTTATCTCAAGGGTCCCAGGAGCCTCAGCCTAGACTCCCTGATTTATAAGTGGTGTAAGAGGGAAGGGATAAATACCATGTTCTTATTTCATTTGTACGTGAGCCCACTGATAATGAAAGGCTTTAGAATCACTCAGAGAGCGTTTGTAGCTGAAGTTGTGGTTAGCCAGGCAACAAGGTGTAGTGCTGTCTGCCAAGGCCAACGTCTGGCCTCTGTGTTCAAAAGCAAGCCATCAGGCAGGATTCTGTGTAACGCTTCTATTTTGACTTTGACGCAGGAAGTAAAATTATAGTCACATTGTACAATCAAAAATTGTCCCTAAACCATAAAGCCATCATCAATAATGACAGAGTGGGGGTTAGGCCACTACACAACCACTGGGGGGTCCACATGCTGTATCAGTAGCCTGATGCTTGCTGTGGAAGGGTCACCAACACCATGCAGATAGACTAGCAACCCCACATCAGCTAAGCACAGCTCAGAGGACTGAGCGTTGTGTGGTATTGAGCTTCACTATCTGTTTTCTTTTTCATTTATTATTATAGAAACCTCTCGCTTGGTGCAAAAGCAGAAATAGCATCGGATAAGCTTTCCTGTAACCTACTGAACAAAACTAGAGAAAATATCGCTACAATGATGTCTGGGGATGACACGGTAAAGAAGGTGTAAGTTATGTTCTTGACTTGTTCATACAGATGTTTCTCTTAAAGCAGATTAAGCAAATAACTAACTGGTGCACAGTTGGGTTATCTAGAATGTAATCTCTTAGCACAGCATATACCATAAAACTGAAATAATACTTCACTGAGTGCATAGCAAAATGGACAGTCACCACCCAAGTGAGTACATTACTCAAAGCTCTGAGTGCGGGCCACCGCCATATAGGGGCAGCTGTGAGAGGAATTGTGTTCTCTAGCACACTGGGGGAGGGGGAGCATGTAAGGATATTGCAGCATACTGTGTCCTCCTCGCCAACTCCACTTTCCTGGCAACAAGAATTGTTAGAGCTCCGGGCTTTTGCACAGAGACTACAAAGGGGTGAAAATTCCTAGCACCTACACAAAGGCCAAGGACATTCTAGCCCTATACTAATAAATGTTACTTCAAAGGTAATATGCAGTGCTGGTGTAGCTGTGTCAGTCCCAAGATATTGGAGGAACAAGGTGGGTTAGGTGATATCTTTTATGGACCAATGGTGAGCAAGACAAGCTTTCCAGCCATAAAGAGTAGTTCTTCTGGTCTGGGAAACTTAATCAGAGTGTCACAGCTAAACACAAGTTGGAACAGATTGTTTAGCATAAGTAGTTAACACACCTTTCAAAGGACCATTCAAGGTGAAGTGGCCCTTTAACACCCCTGCAGTCATAGGGAGGAAAGGGAAGAGGAGGAGGAGAGGGAGAAGAAGCAGCTAGGGAGGGAGGGAAGTTGTTAATAGGTTATAGATTATGGTAATAAGCCAAAAAGCCAGTGTCTCTGTTCCGTCCATGATTTTTAGCATCTAGCAAAGTTATGAATTTAAATTCCCAGGCTTGTCTTTTGAAAGTGTTGTGCGGGTTTTCTGTGAGGATAAAGACTGATAGGTCAGATATAGAGTGATCACTAAATGCCTCAAATGCAACTACGTGGGTAAAACCAGACAATTGCTATGTTCTCAAATGAACTCTCACAGAAAAATAATAAAAGGCAAAAACACAGTGTCACCTGTGGATGAAATACTTTTCACAAAGTGATCACTCTGTATCACTGCTGTGTTTTTAATACAGACCTATCCTAAGACTCAGGAATGTCACTCTGAAGCCTAAAATGTCTGTTGAGTCAGTGCAAAGCAACAGAAACAGCTACACGCATGGTTGAGAGCTCTTTTTGTTCAGAATGTATGTAGGTCTATTGCATAGATATATGGCTGCATATAGGTCTATACCGTGTGTCTTTGCATGTCTTTTAAATATTTTATTTCTCATACTTTTTAAAGAAAGGCATTTCCTGGAGGGTGTGGATCTGTTTGAGGCAAGATGTAAATGATGTATTTGTAATTCCCGTTCTCAGAAGGCAGTAATTTAAAAAAAATAACCCACTCCGACACGTTCTTCCCCACACTTAGCACTAGCTGAACACTGTACTATTCTGAGATTAGAAACATTTCGATCCATGTGCTTCATTTATTTATCAAGTGATGGTGTGTCACCTCTCTCCTTCTTGATGGTGTGATACAACATTTTTGTTTAAGTGGGAAAACAAAGGAATGCATTCCCCAGTCCCTCACTCCTCCCTGTGTGCACTCATAGCCAGCATTCATGGTTGATGACTGATGAATGGGGAAATTTTGAATGGAACGCTTTGTTAAAATATTGGCAGAACATCACTGGTAAGTCCATCAAAGTCAATGGAGTGACACTGGTTCAAAGCTGATGTGAGATCAGTATCCAGTCCAAAAATTACAGCAAAGTACTCTCCTTCTTCAAACTGGAATCATATTCTACAGCTGCCCCCAAAGGGATGTCTAAGTGAATTTATAAAGATACAAAAATCTGGAATTATTTGCTGTCACATTTTTCTTGCAGGATGCTAGAAATGATGTTTCCATATTACATCAAGGCACCTAGTGATTCTGTGGCAAAACCCATAAAGCAGCTATGGAAAGGTACGTCTCCAAGCTGTGATTATCATTGTGTATTCTTTTTTCATTGTAAAACACACAAGGCTGTTTAGGTAATAATGGGACTGTGTCAAGGACTGTTGTGTTGCTGCTCTGCTCTGTTGTACCTATTGTGTGGGTAAAAGGAGGATATCGAGCTCCAGAGCTATCGACCCAGCGCCTTTCACACAAGAAAACCCCTCAAAGCTTTGTTTAAATACTTAGCACTTCTATAGAATGTTTTAGCTGAGGGTCTGAAAGCACTGTGCCAAAGGCGTGTAAGCGTTGTTTACCCCCATTTTTTTGAGATGAGAAAATGGAGGCATGGAGAATCTAATAGCAACATTTTAAAACTATGATACCTGAACTCAGTCATCAAAATTCATAGTTAGGCATCCTCATGGGCTTTCATTTATTATTATTATAATCATTAGTATTAGCATTATGGTAGATCTAACCAAGGATCAGGGCCCCCTAGTGTTAGGCCTTGTACAAACAAGTAAGAATTAACTGCCCAAAATGTTTGTTAATGCAGTTAAAACTTTGTTAAGGTTGATTAGCAGTGCCTCATGCTCTTCCGGAGTGACAAGCGCACCTGTACAGAAACTGCTGAAACCCAGGAAGTATACAGTTAAGGTACACACTAGCCCTAGCCTGTAACCTTAACTCTGCCCTCTTTGAGTGATTCCCCCACACACCCCTGACAGACATTGTAGCAGTCTATCCTTCCAGGTAATATGGAACATTGTGGAGACACAGCATGTGGGCAAAGTAGAAGAAACCGTCAGTCCATGGCAGGCTTAGAGAACACCAGCTGACTACACCTCGCCTGTGCTCAACCACTCCTACATGCACTGACTACCTCGGAGTCACCAGCTGTTACAACCCCTTACAAATCCCTTGGCCATTGTACTAAGGATTTCTCTGATTGACCACCTATACCTATCTCTGTAATGCCCTGTAGTTTATGCTACCCGACTGTTATAAATCCCCAGGGCAAGAACATAACTCAGCCCAGAAACAAGGGGATTGTGAACCCTTTGGGTGCATTTGCTCCTCTCATGTCACAGTGTGAGTTGTGGCAATCTGCTGCAAGTAATCCCTGCACCAGTCAGTACAGCGTCCCTAACACAGCGAAGATCAGATTGAATACATGCAGGTGAATGAGAGAATACAATTCTGTGGGACGCAACACACGTGAAATGGCACATTTACCAAGTCATTCCTCTTGTCTGCTTGTTATAGGGCAGGCCTGCCTGTAACACACTTACAATATAGCTGCAGTGGCTCTTGGGTTAGGGGAGGCAAGGGGGTTTCCTGGACCTGAGAGGGGCCCTAGGAGCATGTTCAGTGACAGTGGTGCAGGGTGAGCGTGCTGACAGGGGTAAGTGAGGGGAGGGCCCTCCCCCAGAGCTTGCTGCTGCCGGCGAGGAGAGGGTCGGGGGGAGTCCTTTCGGGCCCTAGCCCTGGGGCAGCCTGTCTGCACCCCAAGCTCCTCATCCTCAGCCCCACCCAGAGCCCTCACCTGAGGTAAAAACCACGCAACTTAAATTTGGTAGTCAGTTTGGGGTATGCTCATGTTTAGCACCCTTTCAAGTATATAAGTGGTTGTATATGGGTACAACAAAATATAATGTATTGAAGCAGGCGAGTGCTGCTTCTGACTTTCCTCTTTTAATTGGCCCTTGTAATCTTGTGGCGCCGGCGCATTGTAGCTTCATTTTATTCCAGCAACAAATTCTTGATTTGTAGGACCAGTAATAATCAACAATGGATAAATTCTTAATAAAATTACCCAGAGAAAAAAAGAAGAAAAGGGTAATTCATCAAGTGACTGCCTGAGTTCGACACCCAGCTTTCAAACTGAAGTTATACAAAATCTCCAAGATAAGAAAAGGAGTTTTCAGCAGTCTTGGCTATCAAGATTTACGTGGTTGGAGTACAACAGCGAATTAGAGCTTTTTGCTCAGTCTGCAAAAACTGTTCTGAAAAGAAGATCTTAATATTTTCTACAAAGGCCGAACCAATGTTTATTTCGTCCGGATTTCAAGATTGGAGAGACACATTGCGCATTTTACATCACATGAGAAATCCTCCTGTCGCAAGGAAGCGGTAATGAAGTATGCTGCTCTGCAATCGCAGGTAAATGTTTCTGCACTAATGTTGGCCAGTTACAGGAAAGAATCACAATCAGCTAGGAATGCACGGCACAACATTTTAAAGTGTTCAGTACCTAGCTCAACAAGGAATAGCATCACGTGGACATAATGAGAGTGATTCAAATTTGCTGCAGCTCTTGTTGCTACGCAGTACAGATTCAGAGGAAAGGAGACAGTGGCTTAGTCACACAAAATACAAGTGGCTGTCACATGAGGTTATTAACGAAATAACTGCAATGATGGTGCTAAGACAAATTGTGCAAAAGATAAAGGCTTCAAAGTTTTATGCCATTGTAATGGATGAGACTACTTTTTTGTCAAGAAAAGAACAAGTAAGGGGTTTTTTTGGGGTTCTTTTCTAGTGAAGACTGGGAGATTTGAGGAGTTTATTGGATTTTACTAAACTGATGCAATGGATGCTGCTTCTCTTCAATATTGTGGAAGATACACTTCTCAGGTCTGACTTGCACTTTTCTGATTGCCGGGGGCAGTGTTACAATGGAACCAGTAAAGTGTCCGGCAAATTTACTGGGGTCCAAGCCCCGAGAGTGAAATTTGTACACTGTGCTGCACATTCCCTTAGCCTTGCCATGCAGTATGCTCTGCATAATATTCCAGAATTTCATGATATGTTTTCGATGGTGAAAGAGCTCATCAGTGCCTTCAGGGAGTCACCAAAGCATATGGCAGCATTCAGAGAGTTTCAGAGTGAAGGGGCACCTTCTTTACGACCATTGTGCCCAACAGTGTGGACACTAAGGATCAGTAGCATTAAATCACTGCTCCACAATTAGGAGGCCATGATGAATTTTAGTTACTCTTCAGATTAATTTGGCTCAAAATGTAGTGGATTCTCAAAGCTCTCAAAGAACGTCAGTCTTTTTCAACATACTTTATGCTAACAGTTCTTGAGAAAGCCATGGGTCCTGTAGAAGAAGCTAATGCAAAAATTCAAAGCCCAAATGTGTCATTGGCAAGTGTTATGAAAAAGTTGGCCTGTTGCAAGAGGTGTTGAGCAGGATGCACACTGACACATCATACAATCACTTCTGGGAAACAACAGTAGAGAAGGCACTGAGATGGCTCAACCATGGAAACCTTCCTCACACCTTCAGTGACCCCAAAGAGTATTTTCATCAAATATATGTCGGGATCATTGATGCTTGCAAAGTTGCCATTGAACAGAGGTTTTCAACAGAAAAAGCTTTACATTTGCAGTAAAATGGCAGAAGCATATAACTGATGCAACAAATGGCTTGAAACAGGACATTGTCCCAATAAGTGAAGCTTTCCATGGTGACATTAACACAGAGAGGCTAGCTCTTCATTTAGAAATTTTGAATGATATTTGCAGATTGAGAAATTGCCGGCTTAATTCAGTGAGTGAAGTGAAGCAATTTCTGAAACAAAACGAAGGCTTGAGTGATGATGTCAGAAGTTACAATTCTCCTGAAATTATTCTACACAATTCCGACTACAACCGGCACCACTGAGCGATAATTCAGTTGCCTGCGCACACTGAAAAATTATTTGCGAATGACAATGAGCCAAGAACATCTAAATCACTTGGCATTTCTGCACATTCATAACAACTCTATCTCTGAATTGGACATTGCAAGCCTCCTGGATGACTTCATTTCAAGAACCGAACAACAATGAAAAGTGTTTGCTGCCTCCAGAAGAACATCGCAAAAGAAGGGGCTACATTTGTTTTAATTTTAGAAAGCATTTGCTTTTGAGGGTTATTGAGCCAAGAGTGCTTGGTTATTTCCATATTCAAAAGAGTATTAATAAAGTTGATATTCTTAGTTAAATATTTTTTTCTTACAATAGTGCTATTGTGCAATACGGAGAAACTGTTAAACGCTTACTGTTTCCAGTCCATTTTAACATTATTTAAAAAAATATATATCAGCTTACAAGGCAGGGGTGGGGAGTGGGGGCGGGACTTGGACCCTTTCTGGGCACTATCAAAAATTATACAAACCTGCCACCCCTGTTCCCAAAGTCTACCCCAGAGAACTCTCAATCTAGGGCATCGGATCTTGCGGAGACATGATTAGCTTTACACACATTGTAGTCCCACTGAAGTCAACAGAGCTAATGTATAGCTCTTGAATGAGTCCTTGCCAGGGCCTAGACACAACCAGTTTTCATAAGTAATTTTAATAGGCTAGAGAACCATTGTAGTACTGTTTATAAACTATTTTAAAATGGGTTCTAAGATTGCTTTTATTGACTTATTTTTAGGTTGCACCATCACTTTGTCATATTAATAAGCAACTGATCCTAAAAAATTTGACTTATTGACAACATGCTTGTTTTTGTGTTGTTTTCTCTTTCAATAGAGGGGAGGATGGAAAACATCACTGTTTCTCTTATCAAAAATGAGTCTAAAGATGGGGTTCGTGAATGGTGGGTTCTCAATCAGCTTGGAAAAAGATATAGACAGGAAGAAAGTCTTGAACTCTTTGTATTCAGTGACAAAGTTAGCCCTCCTAGCCTTGGATTCTTGGCTGGCTATGGGTAAGAGAGAATCTTATACTTAATTATTTCTAATAGACAGTGCTGTGGTTTTAAGGTGAACTGGGAAATGTATCTCTTGTAGACCAGGGTTTTGTGTTCCTATTGTAACAGCTGAGAGCATCACAAATACCTAAAATAATACATAGAGGAGCAGGACTGGCCCTAGCCCCACAAAAAGAAAAGTGCATTAAGAAGGGAGTAAATTTCATGATTTTATGGAGATTAAGATCTTCTGTTTTAGCATCTCTAGCAGCCTTCATAGCTATAACATCAGGGTATCAGAGACACAGTATTGCTTATCTTAGGTGGAATAAGAACCCTTCACTCAGGCCCTAACAGCTGGATAAAGAAATTGATTTTAAACTATTTTAAAATAGGTTTGACATTCTCAATTATAGAGAACAAATTCTGCCCCCGATGTTTTTCCATTCATGTACTCTCAGAGTCGGGGATTTTCTCCCCCTACACAAGATCCATGTGGAGAGAAGTCTGCACCATGATGGTTGTTTCACCATCCTGCTGCTTACCTTGCAAAAGAACCCTCCCTGTAGTCGGAAACCCACAGCTGGGAGGGAGAGGAGGACAAGGCCAAAGAGAGGACATGCATTGTCTTCTCCCATAACCCTGCAGGGAAGTTAATATGGTCTGAGTCTTTCTGCTTATGCCCTCCCACATTCTGAAATATTCCTTCCTGGGGGTTCCAAAGGGAGTGGCCAATGGAGGAAGCATTAGCCGCCCAGCTCCACTGGCCCCAGAGTTAAGTGAGTAGGCCCCAGACCTTGTAGAGAGTTATGGATAATCCTAGCCTCCAGCATATCTCAGGGATCTGCAAGTTCTGGTAGAGCAGGGTTTCTCAAACAGGGGTTGCTGCTTGTGTAGGAAAAGCCCCTGGTGGGCCGCGCCGGTGTGTTTACCTGCCCCATCCAATCGCGGCTCCCACTGTCTGCGGATCGCTGCTCTGGGCCAATGGGAGCTGCTGGAAGCGGCCCGCGCCACTTCCAGCAGCTCTCATTGGCCCGGAGCAGCGATCTGTGGCCAGTGGAAGCCGTGATCGGCTGGACCTGCGGATCGGGCAGGTAAACACACCGGCCCGCCAGGGGCTTTCCCTACACAAGCGGTGACCCCTGTTTGAGAAACCCTGGGGTAGAGAAACCTTAGCAGAAAGGGAAACCTGCCGGAGACTCTCTCTGCAGGAATGATTTGGGGGAACCTGCAGTAGGAGATTCCCAAGAAGATTCTTCTCCTCAGCACATTTTCCACATGAGGTGGAGTTTTTGTCCCTTTATTATTTTAATAGTATACAATTTTAAACATATTTTTAGAAATGATTTTGAGAAATGTTTAGATTTTGAATTCCATTATTATTCCTGATGTGTAACACAGTTGATTCAGTAGAAATGGTCATGTTTCATAAACCCATCACCATCTTAGTTTTATCAGCATTTGCCTGTATTTGGACTTATAATCAGTAGAAAAACATCTTTGAACTCTTTCCTCTCTTGCTTTACAGTATTATGGGACTTTACGCCTCAGTTGTCCTGGTGATAGGGAAGTTTGTCCGTGAGTTCTTCAGCGGGATCTCTCACTCCATCATGTTTGAAGAACTACCAAACGTGGACCGTATCTTGAAGTTATGTACTGACATTTTCTTAGTAAGAGAGACTGGAGAACTGGAACTAGAGGAAGACCTGTACGCCAAATTAATATTCCTGTACCGCTCACCAGAGACGATGATCAAATGGACTAGGGAAAAAACTAATTGATCTCTTTGGAGTCACACTGCAAATCAAGTTGACTTCATCTGAATTTTAAAAAAGCACAATATTCTCATAAGAGCTAAGCCTTTTATAGTTAGGTAGCAATGATTTTTCACTGACTGAGTCCAGGAAGCTACTTCCTTAGGAATCCATGCTGCCTTTCAAGTTAAGGATTAATGGTGAAGAAGATTGGTTTGATTTTTTTTTTAAATGCCCACTCCTCTAAAATCTGGGGACCTTGCTTTGTAATTTAATCAACCAAATGTTCTGCATCCTTGACTGGGTAAGTTAATCTTCTGGACATTAAATTTCTACCGTTAAAGGAAAAGGAAAGAAAGAAACGATCCCTCAGATGACTTCACTGGACCTTTTCTGGAGCGATAGTTTGTGCAATATGCTGTTGTACGTCACTGACTTTCAAGATACAGTAATGGGAATCTGACTAGCCTTCAGGACAAGCATGCCAAAAGGCCATAGTGCGAGCTGAAGAAATGCTAGCCGTATCCATTTTTAGAAAAGCAGAGGTTTTGATGTACCGAAGACTCTGTGGACAACCCTCTGTAAGCAAAAAGAAAACAAGTGACAATCTCTTTAATTACCTTATTTTATTTGTACAGTCCCAGGAGACATTTCCATGAAACATCAATGACTTTTCTCAGGAAAAAAAACTTGGTTTTAGCACTTAGTTAAACCTTAATGAATTATGGAGTATTGGGATGTTCTGCTGGGCTATCTTCCCACAATTACTGCTTTCCTTTAGACAGAGAAAAACCAACTGAATGACTAAGGAGCTGTTTCACTTCTTATATCTCTTTGAAGACTGAATAGTGTGTGCTACTCTGTGCTTCCCCACTACATGCTTTTCCCCCCCATTTTGATGATTTAAGGCAATGGTTTTGTTATCTGATATTCTCCTTCCAGTGTTTCAGGTATACAAAAATGTTTACATATTCCAATTTACATTTTTACATCCGAGACGGGTTTTTTAAGTTCCCAAATATAAAAGTACATATGAGCTTGAAAAATGGCCTTTTCTTAAATTACTCTTGTTGGTGACACAAATGGTTCATTAGAGAACATTGTAGCATGACAATTTATGATTGCAATGTAGGTTTAATTCCATGTTTAAAAAATGCAATTTCTGAAAAACAAAATCATTGAGTGGGTAGGGTATGTTAAAAGGTTATACTGTGTAGTTTTGATTCAGTAATGACTTAAAATAAAGCACATGATGCAAAGTCATTATAGAGGTATTTTTTCTTCTTCCTCTTTACACTAAATGGGAAATGTCTTTATATAGTTAAGATATTCACAGTGGAGATAAATGACAGTGACAAATGAATCACATTCTTTCCGTTTTCAGAGTGGTAGCCGTGTTAGTCTGTATCAGCAAAAACAATGAGGAGTCCTTGTGGCACCTTAGAGACTAACAAATTTGGGCATAAGCTTTCGGGGGTTAAAACTTCATCAAATGCATAGAGTGGAAAATACAGTACTGAGGTATAAATACACAACATATGAAAAGATGGGAGTTGCCTTACCAAGTGGGAGTTCAATATTAACGAGCCAATTCAATTAAGGTGGAAGTGGGCTATTCTCAACAGTTGACAAGAAGGAGGAAAAATCACTTTTGTAGTGCTAATGAGTTCAATGTCATCAAGGTGACCTATTTCAAACAGTTGACAAGAAGGTGTGAGTATCATCAGGGCGGAATTCGTTTTTGTAGTGACCCATCCACTCCTAGTGTTTATTCAGGCCTAATTTGATGGTGTCCAGTTTGCAAATTACGGTAATTCCAGTTCTGCAGTTTCTCATTGGATTCTGTTTTTGAAGTTTTTTTGTTGAAGAATTGCCACTTTTAAGTCTTTTATTGAGTGTCCAGGGACATTGAATGTTTTCCTACTGGTTTTTGAATGTCATAATTCTTGATGTCAGATTTGTGTCCATTTATTCTTTTGCGTAGAGACTGTCTGGTTTGGCCAATGTACATGGCAGAGGGGCATTGCTGGCACATGATGGCATATATCACATTGGTAGATGTGCAGGTGAACAAGCCCCTGCTGGTGTGGCTGATGTGGTTAGGTCCCTTTCAGTTAGCAGCTATTTATTATATAAATGATACAGTCAGTCAGGAGAGGGCAAAAAATACAAGGTAACTTTCAGCTGAAGGGACAATTGTAGCTTTATTGGCACATCTTAATGCAGAACTTTATAAAAACAGCACAGTTGAAATTATAACACACTTAGCCTCTTATTCAGTGCTTCTGTGAAAGTGGTGTCAGTTCCATTCTATACCCTAGCAACACGTTTTGGACACTATGAGGTGCACAAGAAAATAAACTGCTTTGTTATATTGTAACAATAAAATCACGTGGTGACTGGAAGGCTATTTGATTTCTTCATATACCATAAAGAAAAGGTGGCGGTTGTTCTAGAGGGCTGGCAAGATTTCTGGTTGTGCTGAACATTCCTCTGTGAAGTGATTTACTCTTCAGCTTGTAAGTCTAGTTCTTTCTCATACCAGGGCCATCATTTGACTCTATGCAGAGGTTACAATAGAACCATAGGGACTGGCTGACATAACGGAGGTGATAAATCTAACCTGTGTGTATACTTTGATCCTCTGTGTTCCCCTTTTCTAAACTGAAGAATAAGATACTGGGAGTTAAATGGGTCTGGTGTGTATTTCCAAAATGTACCAGCCAACCAGCCTACTTTGATCACTATTGTTTCTCTTCCTTCTTGGTCACAGAGTGAACTTGACAGTCTTTTAGACTTGCAAAACAGCTGCTTCTTTTTCATTAATGGACTAAACAATCTTTCTACCTGATCTGTCATGAACTCCGTAGATCAGCCATGTGAGTGCATGTGCCTCCAGCTCAAGCTACACAGGCTGTCATTTAGGCAATAGCATGGTTTTGTGAAAGAGCTCGTGCATGCCAACAGTTTGGGGAAACGGAGCCCAATCTTGAAGTTCTGAGCTTTCTTGTTCACTGCAAGAAATTCAAGTCTCAAGCAGGTGGATGCTAGGTAAAAATAAGAGACACTCCCAGACTGATAGAAGTTGCATCTTATAAACTTCAGTGTTTATAGGCTGCAGCATAGACATACCCTTAACGTCAATGGAACCTTTAACCACTGACTTTGAACAGTACAAGGATCTGGCCATAAATTCGATATGGGTTGCCTATTACTGCAAACAGCCATATTTTGGAAGGTTAGGAGGAAAAAAGATGGTTAAAAGACATGCTGCCAAGTTCCCACACAATTCAGTCATTTTAAATTTTTGGCACTTTGTCTCCTCACATACTAGTCTAAAAGGCATCTTTGCAGACTAAGGGTATGTCTACACTACAAGAGTAGTTCGATTTAACTTAGGTCGAATTTGTGGATTCGACCTTATGAAGTCGAATCTGTGTATCCACACTAAGGACACTAATTCGACTTTGTGAGTCCACACTAACGGGGCAAGCGTCGACATTGGAAGAGGTGCATTCTGGGCAGCTATCCCACAGTTCCCGCAGTCCCCGCTTCCCATTGGAATGCTGGGTAGAGCCCCCAATGCCTGCTGGGGGAAAAATGTGTCAAGGGTGGTTTTGGGTAACTGTCGTCATTCAACTGTCACTCCCACCCTCCATCCCTGAAAGCGCCGGTGGGAAATCTGTTAGCGCACTTTTCTGGTCAGTGACAGCGTGGACGCCACAGCACTGCGAGCATGGAGCCCGCTGTGATCATCGCTGCACTTATGGCCGTTGTCAACTCCTCGCACCTTATCGTCCACCTCTTCCACAGTCAGCTGCTGAGAAATCGGGCGAGGAGGCTCCGGCATCGCGGTGAGGACATGAAGTGTCAGAGTGGCACAGACCTCTCACAAAGCACGGGATCCCGCGCCGCGGAGATCATGGTGGCAATGGGTCACGTTCATGCCATGGGACGGCGATTCTGGGCCCGGGAAACAAGCACGGACTGGTGGGACCGCATAGTGCTGCAGGTCTGGGATGAATCACAGTGGCTGCGAAACTTCAGGATGCGTAAGGGCACTTTCCTTGAACTGTGTGACTTGCTGTCCCCTGCCCTGAAGCATCAGGACACCCGGATGAGAGCAGCCCTGAGTGTGCAGAAGCAAGTGGCCATAGCCCTCTGGAAACTTGCAACGCCAGACAGCTACCGGTCAGTAGCGAACCACTTTGGCGTGGGCAAATCTACCATGGGGGTTGCTGTGATGCAAGTAGCCCACGCAATCGTTGACCTACTGCTCTCAAAGGTAGTGACCCTGGGAAATGTCCAGGTCGTCATAGATGGCTTCACCGCGATGGGATTCCCAAACTGCGGTGGGGCTATAGATGGGACTCACATCCCTATCCTGGGACCGGCCCACCAGGACAGCCAGTATATTAACCGAAAGGGCTACTTTTCAATGGTGCTGCAAGCACTGGTGGACCATAGGGGACGTTTTACCAACATCTACGTCGGGTGGCCGGGCAAGGTTCATGACGCGCGTGTTTTCAGGAACTCTTGTCTGTTTAGACGCCTGCAGGAAGGTAGTTTCTTCCCGGACCACAAAATAACTGTTGGGGATGTGGAGATGCCTACAGTGATGCTCGGAGACCCAGCCTACCCGCTAATGCCCTGGCTCATGAAGCCCTATACAGGCACCTTGGACAGTGACAAGGAGATCTTCAACTACCGGCTGAGCAAGTGCAGAATGGTGGTGGAGTGTGCTTTCGGACGTCTCAAGGTGAGATGGAGGAGCTTACTGACTCGCTCGGATCTCAGCGAAACCAATATCCCCATTGTTATTGCAGCTTGCTGTGTGCTCCACAATCTCTGTGAGAGCAAGGGGGAGATCTTTATGGCGGGATGGGAGGTTGAGGCAAATCGCCTGGCTGCTGATTACGCTCAGCCAGACACCTGTGCGATTAGAAGAGCCCAGCGGGAAGCGCTGTGCATCCGGGAGGCTTTGAAAGCTAGGTTCCTCAGAGAGCAGGGTAACCTATGACTGTCCAGTCTCTTTACAGAGAAGCTGAACCTGCCCCTGTTTCAGTTACTATTGACTTTTTTCAGCGGTTACATACCCCGTTCACCAGGTTTCCCCCCTTCCAACAGACGTTTAAAAATAAAGTTATTGGAACATTGTTAATTAACAAAGTTTTCTTTACTAACGAATTCGCGTTAAAGGGTTCAAACAGGGACGCAGACTGTGGTGGGTACAGTGTGCAGTGATGTACAGACCGCTTCTACACTCGAGGAATGACAGGCTCCTGCTCCTACAGCGGTCGCTGGGGGGAGGACAGTTACAGGAGGGTGTGCAGGAAGGGGTGGGTTTGCAGGAAGGGGGTGAGGGGTGTGTGGGAAGGGTGAGTAGGTGTAGGGGGATGATGGCTCTGGCTGGGGCTCAGGGCATCGGAGAGGCTCATGGCTAGGGTGGAAGGGCATGGTAAGGGCAGCCTGCCTTGCCATTTGTGGATGCCAGGCGCTCGGACCCTGGGGCAGCATACACCTCCCAGACTGACCTGGGGCAGCAGACACCTCCCAGAGTGACCCGGGTACCTAGTGACTTCACTCTGTGTGTGACCTGCTGTTGATCCTGCCCCCATGTCTGTACCCTGGTAATGGTGGCTGTCCTATGCAATTAACAAACCCCTCCCCCCCTTCACACAAAGTCTTCTGCAAAGAAACATGACGGAAACAGTACTGAACAGCAAACTATTTTTAATACTCAACTACACAGTTGGGGGATAAAACTGGGATTTGGGATTGGGTGAGCCAGGAAGGGAAGCAATTCTCATACTTTAGGGAATGAGAGCTGTTTGGTACATGAGCGCTCTGCTGGGGTGGAGTGACAGTTTTCACGGCCCCTAGCGCCCTTCCTTCTTGTTATTTTGGGTGAGGGGGGGACAGGACTCTGTGGCGGGGGAGGGCGGTTGCAGATACAGTTCAGGGGGGCTCTCTGCTCCTGCCTGCGGTCCTGCAGAACATCCACAAGGCACTGGAGCATGTCCGTTTGCTCCCTCATTAGGCCAAGCAGCGTTTGAGTCGCCTGCTGGTCTTCCTGCCGCCACCTGTCCTCCCGTTCGCTGTGTGAGCGCTGCTGCTGAGAGAGGGTCTCCCTCCACTGGCTCTGCTGGGCCGCCTCGGCTCTGGAGCAGGCCATCAGTTCAGCGAACATCTCGTCCCGAGTCTTTTTCTTTCGCCGCCTAATCTGCGCCAGCCTCTTTGAGGGGGATGCCGGGGCAGGTCAGGAAACAGCCGCAGCTGTGTGATGGGAAAAAGGAAGTGATTTCCTTGAAAAGATACATGTTTGCGAACACTGAACACTGTCTATTCTGTTTCTGTGAACAAGACCATACACGGCACCTATCTCATGCACTCTCAGGACAAGTTCGAATTTTCGGCATTCGCTTTCATTGCCTGGGGTCAGTGGCAGACGCACCGAGAATGGCATGCAGTGCCTCGTAGAAGCGGCATGTCTGGGGCTGGGCTCCGGAGTGTCCGTTTGCCGCTTTGATTTTTTGATAGCCTTGTCTCAGGTCCTTGATTTTCACACGGCACTGCGTTGCATCCCGGCTGTATCCTCTGAGTGCCATGGCTTTGGAGACCTTCTCGTAGGTCTTTGCATTCCATTTTTTGGAGCACAGCTCCGAAACCACAGACTCATCGCCCCACACAGTGATCAGATCCAAGACTTCCTGGTCAGTCCATGCTGGGGCCCTCTTTCTACTCTGAGATTGCATGGACCCCTCTCCCGGAGAGCTCTGCATCGTTGCCGGTGCTGCTGAGCTCACCCCGATGTCCAACCAGGAATTGAGATTCAAACTGGCCAGACAGGAAAAGGAATTCAAATTTTCCCAGGGCTTTTCCTGTGTGGCTGATCAGAACATCTGACCTCGGACTGCTGTCCAGAGCATCAACACAGTGGTGCACTGTGGGATAGCTCCCGGAGCTACTAAGGTCGATTTCCGTCCACACATAGGCTAACTCGACATAGCCATGTCGAATTTAGCGCTACTCCCCTCATCGGGGTGGAGTACCGAATTCGAACTAAAGAGCCCTCTAGGTCGAACTAATTAGCTTCCTGGTGTGGATGGTGGCACGGTTAAATCGAATTAACGCTGCTAAATTCGACATAAACTCCTAGTGTAGACCAGGCCTAACAGAGTGAATGAGTACACAGCTGTTTAGACAGTAAACTCCGAGGGGCATTGTCTCTTTATAGTCCACTCACCACTCGGCAGCTCCTCATGGCCAGGTGTGGCATAGCAGCTCTCTGGGCTGGTGCCCGCCTGCCGACGGTCGTTCCCCTTTCTGTGGCTCTTCCTCAGCCTGTCTTCAACTCGGCCTATAGCCCCTTTGCTGGGCTGGAGAAGCCTTATGTTGGTCCTTTCTTTGGGACCATTAGGGGAGCCCAGTGCCACATTCTACTCTTGGTTCAGGCTCTGGGCCTGTGCTGAATTGCTAGAGCTGCTCCTTTAGCTGAGCCACAGTTTTCCATTGGTGCTTCCTACTCAGCCTCTTAAGTGCTTCCTCTAGGTCCCTCTGTCTCTCCCAGGTCCCTGCTTGGAGTAATTGCCTTTCTCTCTGCTTTCTGCCTGGTTCTCTCCTGCCCTTTTCCCAGCTGGGCTTCACCACTACTTAATCCTGGCTCTTGGTTCCAGTACCGCAGCCACCCTCTGCTCTTCCTGGGGAATCTGCCTGATTCCTCTCTCTGATGGGTTGGATCACCCCTGGGAGCTGCCACCTGATGTACCAAAACTACTTCTGCTCCTGCTTTCCTGCTCTGGAAGCTTAGGACTTCAGTGCCCTGCCTGGTTTAAGCCAGAGCCACTAGCCTGCTGCAAACCCAGGCCCAGGGTCTGAACCACGTGCCCCAAAGCTGTAGGCTTAACTGAAAGCAACTTAAAGAAGAGTTCCTGTCGTTAACACTCAGATGCCCAACTCCTAATGGGGTCTAAACCCCAAATAAATCTGTTTTACCCTGTATAAAGCTTATACGGGGTAAACTCATAAATTGTTCACCCTCTATAACGCTGATAGAGAGAGATGCACAGCTGTTTGCGCCCTGCCCCCAGCTATTAAATTAACAAGTAAAAAGTGATTTCATTAAATACAGAAAGTAGGATTTAAGTGGTTCCGAGTAGTAACAGACAAAACAAAGTGAATTACCAAGCAAAATAAAATAAAACACTCAAGTCTACGTTTAATACAGTAAGAAACTGAACACAGATAAGATCTCACCCTCAGAGATGTTTCAATACGTTTCTTTCACAGACTGGATTCCTTCCTAGTCTGGGCACAATCCTTTCCCCTGGAACAGCCCTTGTTCCAGCTCAGGTGGTAGCTAGGGGATTCCTCAAGATGGCTGCCTCTTTTGTTCTGTTCCACCCATTTATATATCATTTGCATAAGGTGAGAATCCTTTGTCCCTCTCTGGGTTCCCACCCCTTCCTTCTCAATGAAAAACACCAAGTTAAAGACGACAAAGAGTCCTGTGGCACCTTATAGACTAACAGAAGTATTGGAGTTTAAGCTTTCATGGGTGAATACAACATGCATCTGACGAAGTGGGTATTCTCCCACAAAAGCTTATGCTCTAATACTTCTGTTAGTCTATAAGGTGCCACGGGACTCTGTCACTTTTTACAGATCCAGACTAACACAGCTGCCGCTCTGATATTTGACACCAAGTTAAAGATGGATTCCGGTTCAGGTGACATGATCGTGTGTTACTATAAGACTTCATTACCCACTTGCCATAGTAATGATACATCCCACTGTACCATATGAACCATATGTACCATATGAAAGGGCGCATCACCTGTTGAGACACGGCTCATTTCTACTGCTCTCTGGGGGGTGGGCAACAGCAGTTTAATTGAATTCAAATTTCACTCCTCTTTAATTTCAAGTTTAAAACTGCCTTGGTTTGTCAGTTTGATTTAAACAAAAGCACATGGTCAAAATCCAGGATGGGACGGATCCATTAACCTTCTAAGGCCAACATTTAAACCAGCACACTTAGAAGAAAACACTTTAAATCAAAGTATGTCTAGAAATTAGCACTAAACTGGCCATTCGTCAGCCTTCAGCATTTTTCTTGCTTTTGCATTCTTATTATAAAATATAAGACACGACACCTGTCTCCTATGCTTGGTGTATTGCCTGGATGCCAATGGCTCCTTTTTTTTTGTCCCAATGAAGAAATGCAGTAGCTTAGATTCCTTCCCCCACCCAACAGCTTTGTCGTAGCATTTTAAGTACCTGAAGGGAAATAGAATCTTGTTACCGCACGTTCTTTTAGGGCAAACTTGGACAGTTTTTTTTCTTTTTTAAATCAGCTGCACTAACAGTAGGGTTGCCAGGCATCTGGTTTTGGTCGAAAAGTGACCCTGGTGCTGACTAGGCCGTTAAAAGTCTGGTTGGGGGCATAGCGGGGCCCAGGGCTAAGGCAGGCTCCCTGCCCGCCCTAGTTCCATGTCGCTCCCGGAAGCAGCTGCAAGGTCCCTGCGGCCCCTAGGCACATGGGCAGCCAGGGAGGCATCGCACGCTGCCCCTGCCCCAGTGCCAGCTCCATAGCTCTCATTGGCTGGGAACCACAACCAATAGGAGCTGCAGGGGCAGTGCCTGTGGGTATGAGGGCAGTGCTGCCTGGCCGCAGGGACCTGGCGGCTGCTTCCTGGGAGCTGGTAAGTGCCACCAGGACCTCCACACACTCTCCTGCACCCCAACCTCCTACCCCAGCCCAGAGACCCTTCCTGCACCCCAAACACCCCAGAATCCACATCCCAACTCCCTTCCCCAGCCCAGAGCCCCCCTCTACACCCCAAACCCTTCATCCCTGGCCCACACCTCCAGCTGGAGATGACACGCCCAACTCCCTGCCTCAGCCCTGAGCCCCCTCTCCCACACCCCTCATCCCCAACCCCACCCAGAGCCTGCACCCCCAGTCAGAGCCCTCTCCTGCTCCGTCCAGTAAAAGTGAGTGAGGGTGGGGGGGATGGAGTGAGTGGGGGGAGATTGGGGTGTTAGGGTTGCCAACTTTCTAATCACACAAAACCAAACTTACAGTGAACGTATAGCAGGCATCCAAGGAAGTCTGTGTGCATGGCCTATTGGCCAGAGCTCACTGCTGTTATAATCATACAGGTCTTAGTTTACTGACCTGGGTCATTATTACTTCCCGGTTCAGCAAGAGTTACACATTTGCTATTGTAACCCACGTGCCTAATAGAGAGATCTTGCTTTAAGAGCTATATGGGCTGGGGGTGGTGGGGAGGAATTAGTTGTGTCTGGATCAGTGTTGTTGTGCAGATGAACAATTAGGACTCCGCATCCAAAAGGTTTTGGAATTGGGGGTAGTGTTGGGTATGCTCAATAGATTCCCTGGAGCTGGGCTCAGATGTGATCTGGGAACTTGGCCGTGTTGTTTATAGAAATGGGGACAAGGGGAGGAAAAACTAATTTTTCATTTTAATTGTATACTTGGAATGTAGTTTGAGTTTAGCCAAACTGTTTTAGTTAAGGTGCTCATCAAGTTTTCTCTTATGTCACTGTGATGATGGGGGAAAGAGTCATTTATATTTTGCTCGTCTTTGTTTCATATTTTTCTTGTAACAGGTTTGGGTTTTTTTAACTTATGTACTTAGACTGCATAGTTGGAGGAGGAGGCGTCTGCATGGATTCTAGTTGGAGATTTCTATAAGCAAGTGGCGGGAAGATGTTGCAGTGCTTTTGACGCAGCAGCCTATAGATTTTGGTGGTCAAAGACAGACTCTGGGAACTCAGCCTAGCTTTTGGGAACCCTGAGTTTCTTCTCACTGTGGCAGTGGGACTGACCTATTTAAATTTAATTTTTCTTCATAATCCGCATACAGCATCTTCACAGTTGTACATAAACAAAGTAGCCATGTTCTGGTGTAGAAGTTTTGGTGTTAAAGTTATTATTAATTATGTTGCTTTATTATACAAGTTTATAAAGTTGGCAATTAAGAATTAAATTAATCCCCTTTGTTCTTTTGGGGCCAGATTGTGGGAAGGTTGACTCTGTGCAATCCTTACTGCAAAGCCGCTGGGATTGAATTATTTTGGGTCTCCATGTGCTTTTCTATGGGAGTTGTTTATAGGCAGTAGGAGAAGGGCAGTGAAGTAAAACTCTAGCCTCATGGTTCTCACACTTAAAGATTATGGGTCTAGCAGAGGTGATGCATGGGTCAAGCACCCTCTCCCCCCTCCCCCCACCCCACGATTGGCCTGCTGTGGGGGGGTTCCCTTCTCCAACTCCACCCCCCTCTCCCAGTCAGCTGGGCCGGGCAGGGCCAGCTGCTTCTCTTGCTGGCTCCCCTGGAGCAGCCAACTTCAGCCACATGAGAAGCAGCTCCCTTCCACTCACTGCCCAGCCCAGCTGCCAGGGAGAGAAGCCGAACATGCCAGGGGTGGGGAAGAGGCACAGTGGGGGAAAGACAGAGCCTCCCCCCTGCAGATAACATGGGGAAGGAAAAGCACAACAGCCCAAGCCGGGTGCCAGGGAGAGGGGGGCTGTCGCTAGGCAGAGAAGACATGTGGGGTGGTCACATGTCCTCCCCTTTTGAGATTGTTCCCCCTCCCCCGTATGGGGAGGCACGAGTTGTCTATGACCTAGGCCTAGAACTGAGTTTTCTGTAATAACTGTCTCATTTGCAGCACATGAATTTATTACAAACACACAGGGGTTTTATCCACCTTCATACTTCTGTTGGCTCATTTATTTTTCAGACAGCTACCTCATGTTCAGAGGGGAACAGACAATCTGAGCGAGGAAGCTGCCAGAACACATGTGGCATGTTCACAGCGATACGCTCTTCAAACTCTTGTAACAATACATTTGGGGAAAGCACACTTGTTGTATTAGATAATGAATTATGCTGCTTTGTGGCTACAAGAGTGATGTAACTCAGTAAATTATTAATGACCCTTTTCAGATGACTTTGTTTCTAAATATGTTGCAGAGCCTATACAATGGAGGCCAACGTAGTGTGTGTGCAGCAACACAGCATCCTACTGCAAAGTGGTAATATCTTTCCACCTCTGCTATTGGAAAAACCAACACGTTTGACTTGAAAACTGAGCAGGCTGTCGCATGACGTGCTCAGAGTAAGACCAGGACAAAAGTGACCTTTGAGATCATCCTTCTTTTCAGACAGAAACGAGACCTACTGTGAGAGACTAATTGCTCATCAAAGCTGACTCCCTTCCATTTAAAGTCTTTTGAAAAAGATGCCTTTCAGTCAGGGCCAGCTCCAGCATTTTTGCTGCCCCAAGTGGCGAAAAAAAAAGCAGCGGCAATTCGGCAGCAGGTCCTTTCCTCCCAGAGGGACTGAGGGACCCGCCCCCAAAGAGCCGGATGTGCCGCCCCTTTCCCTTGGCCATCCCAAGCACCTGCTTGCTGTGCTGGTGCCTGGAGCCGGCCCTGCTTTCAGTAAAAGATGGACTTGGAAGGGACGCTGATTAGTGACACAGCTCAAAGCCTAACACGGGCTGGCTGCTGATGGACTTTTGGTTTTGGGGGCAGTAGAAGTTAAAGGTGAACTGCAAAGCAAAAAATTAAAGGTGAGGCACAGGATTTATTGCTAAAACATCCTCTCTAACCTGGCAGTTAGAATTTTTTTTTTTTAATGGAAACTTTGTGGTATTTCCTGGTTTATTGAGGCTGTCCCAGAATACACTACCTGAAATCTCACTGTAAACCATACAATCCATGGAATTTGTGATGTGACAGAATGATGCAAGCGGATATCGTCAATGACCCAGGAAGAACAGTGGTCACCATTAAGAATTCAACTTCTGCCAAAAGATGTAAGAGTAGCTAGGAGTTCATGTCTGTCTTCCGCGCTTAGAATAAGAAATAGCCCAACTATCAGAGTGTGGTAAATGAAGGCAAATGCTTAATGGTGACCACTGTACTTACGGGATTTCAAAGATTTTTTTTGTTTTAAAAGGTTAGTTATGTATTCAGAGCCTACTGCTGCTTTCATTTTTATCCAAAATACCCAATAACAACATTTTCAGAGACAGATCATCTAGTACACAGGAAACTAGTTTTTTGCTCCCTCATATTATGAAATAAATACTTGGAATAAATACGGCCCTGGCAAAAACTATAGAAGAGTCTATGCAAACTCACAGAAAAATGCAATGTTTATAAATATTGCTGTACCTTGGTGCAACAGAGGAGGAAATATTAAAGAAAACATTACTTAAACCCCCTTCACACAGACAAAATCCTTATATGCAGTATGTAACAAAGCATTGTGCAACCCCACTTTCTCCTCCTCATGCTGGCCAAATACTATGACATTTGTACCACTAGAAAAAAGAACAGGAGTACTTGTAGCATCTTAGAGCCTAACAAATTTATTTGAGCATAAGCTTTCGTGGGCTAAAACCCACTTCACTGGATGCATGCAGTGGAAGATACAGTAGGAAAACATATATACACAGAGAACATGGAAAAAATGGGTGTTGCCATAGCAACTGTAATGGTAATTAAGGTGAGCTATTATCAGCAGAAGAAAAACACTTTTGTAGTGATAATCAATGTCATTGTGTCATTACACAAAGTAAAACTGTTTTCCCAATGCTAATTTTTCCCCTTACTGTTACTCACACTTTGTCATCCTGATTATCACTACAAAAGTTTTTCTTCTGCTGCTGCTAATAGCTCACCTTAATTAATTACCCTTGTTACAGTTGGTATGGCAACACCCATTTTTTCATGTACTCTGGGTGTGTATGTGTGTGTATATATCTTCCTACTGCATGCATCCGATGAAGTGGGTTTTAGCCCACAAAAGCTTATGCTCAAATAAATGTGTTAGTCTCTAACGTGCCACAAGGACTTTTCCTTCTTTTTGCTGATACAGACTAACACGGCTGCCACTCTGAAACCTTGTACCACTA
This sequence comes from Mauremys reevesii, assembly GCF_016161935.1. Lineage (NCBI taxonomy): Eukaryota > Metazoa > Chordata > Testudines > Geoemydidae > Mauremys > Mauremys reevesii. The sequence continues at coordinate 199,471,533 of NC_052624.1, forward strand.
GGGCTCTTTTCCCCTTGCAGCAGAGGCTGCATCATTGAGATAGCAAGAACTGCTCTTACCACTGCCTCACACTACCAAATCCCTTCCCTTGCCCCGAGAATTTTGGAGCTATCGTATTCTTGGAAACTGCTTTAAGCCTACTTCAGAGTGCCCAAACAGTAGTAGTTGTTCGTCCGTGCGCTCAAACTGCACCGTCTCCACAACCCACCTAGCCCTAATGTAGTCACAGAGCTTGCTCTAGCTGAGGCCGAGGAAGTGGATTAATGTCACAGAAATTATTTTAACTAGACAGGATGCACTTGTGCTCCAGCCTTCAAAAAGGTAACGTGGAGACACCCAATTTACAGACATCAAAGAGACCATAGTAATTGTTTTTGGCAACTGTACCAAAGCAAATAGACGGCCGCTGCACGCACTCAGAATGAAATGCCAAAGCCATTGGTTGTTCCCGGGGAGGTGAAATTCATTTCAGACTGTTTTTGTCGTCCTTGTTAGTCCAGATGTTTTCTTTGTAGTTCTCTGCTGGACTTGCAATTAGGTAATGTTGATTAAAAACCGCATTCTTCGTACTTGAAAGTCCGATTTCTCCTGCTTGTTTTAGGCAAGCTCCATAGTCAGTCCTGTGGATTTATGTATCTACCTCGACTATTCTCAGCTGAAAACTGGTGTTATTGGTCTGGGTCCAAATGACTAGAGGAGACCACTGACCCCATCAGTCTGCCTGACTTGCAGTGGCCTTACAGAAGGAAGAAGCAATGGCCTTCATTGTGAGGGATGGCAGTCAACAATGGACCAATATCAGCAGTCAGAAAAACACACCTCATTTCCCTTTTCTGTCTTCTACCAGGTGGTAGTTTCTGCAAACCGGAACTCAACTCATGAAGTTTGGCCCTAGGTCCAAAGTTCAGAGCCAGAGTATCAGTTTGAAGCTATTTCTCCTGAGAAAACACACTGTACCGCTGCATCAGAATTTAGGGGGACTTTGGGGAGAGGGGGAAAAGCATATCACACTGAACAGCACACATTTTTTTCCCAAAGGTCAGCTAGGTGCAGAAATAGCTGCAGTGAATCCTGATGCCACTTGTGCTGTTCCCCCTCTCCCGCATCCTCGGCTCGCTCGCTCCACCGCCGGCACAATGCTCTGGGCGGCGGGATTGTGAGCTCCTGGGACAGTGCAGCTGCAGAGCCCGGCCTGACCCGCTGCTCTGTGCTGCGTGGTGGCGGCGGCAGTGTGGCCCAGTTCCAACGGGGTGGTGCGGCTGTAGTGCCACCAGGCACCGGTACTCCTGGCAGCGCGGTAAGGGGGCAGGGAACAGTGGGGGTTGGATAGAGGGCAGAGGTGGTTGGGGGCAGGAGGGTGGATGGTGATATGGGGGGAAATGGGGTTGAGTGGGTGTAGGAGTCCCGGGGGGGGGCAGGCAGGGGACAGGGGGAAGGGGTGGTTGAATGGGGCATGGGTCCTGGGGGGCTGTCAGGAATGAGAGGAGGGGTTGAATGGGGCAGCAGGGGTCTGGGGGCAGGGTGTGTGGATGGGCAGGGGTCCTGGGGGGGGGCAGGGGCAGATAGGAGGTGGGGGCCAGGCCACAACCCCCTCCCCAACCGGCCCACCATACAATTTACGAAACCTGACGCGGCCCTCAGGCCAAAAAGTTTGCCCGGCCCTGATCTAGATTAACAGTTAGTGAGTGATGTGTAAATCTACAGCACAGTGCAGGGTCTGGTGTGTGGACCCTGCTCCCAGGCATTAAAAGTTCTCCGGGGCATTCTGATCTACTCTGCTTTGACATGGCGTTAGATCAAAATGCCCTTGGGAACTTGTAGTGCACAGTAGCAGGTCCGTGCAGTCAGCGTGAGACAAGCTCGTGCACTGCAGATGCACATCCCAGCTCGCCATGCACCATCTGGTGAGCTAGACAAGCTGTAAGTGAACTCTGACTAACTCTAGGGTCACTGAAACATCTGCTTGCTGCTCACAAACCTCAAGAACTTCAGTGCAGAACAAACGTGCCCAGGATATTGCACTGTCCACCATTCAACACTCCCCCCGCCCCCGCCACGTTTTGCTTATGGATTTGGAGTCCATTAGAAATCAAAATAAAGCAAGAAAGAGGGAGTTTGACTTGCAGCAACCATCCAAAGTCACACCTAGCCGCCTATGTGCACAACCACTGCTTGAACTGGCTGTGTCAAACATGAAAGGACTGATGGCCTGACCAGCTCCAGGCAGTGATGGGGCCAGTGTAATTATTATGGTGGCTCATGGCTGTGCTACACCAAACCTCTTAAGGTACAGTAGTGCAGCAGATGAACCATGACTTGGAGGCATGCGCTGAACTTCAGCTGTTAAGCCCTGGACAGGTCCAAGTAACCGTTCAGATATGTGGCTAAAGTGAAGGGATCTTTTACTAGGACTGCCAGAAAGGAAAGGTTGCAAATACCCTAGATATGCTGGCTTAATCAGCTATACTTCAGGGTTGCACACAGTGAATCAGAGACTATCAGGGTTGGAAGGGCCCTCAGGAGATCATCTAGTCCAACCCCCTGCTCAAAGCAGGACCAATCCCCAAACAGATTTTTGCCCCAGATCTCTAAGTGGCCCCCTCAAGGATTGAACTCACAACCCTGGGTTTAGCAGGCCAATGCTCAAACCACTGAGCTATCCCTCCCCCATTCTGAGCTAGCTGATAAAAGGTTGGATTTCCCCACATCTAGTATCTAGGGTGCCCTCTCCAGCCAGACCTCTAATAAAGGCAAATAGGAATGTGGCTGTGGTGTGTGTCCACACACACACACACACCCCATTTGAGGGACATTGGGTCACCCTTGGTGCAACAGCTCTCTAGAGCAGCTGCTCTAACCACAAGCTATAAGCACCCCACCCACAGTCCCAGGCTGCATACAGTTATCTATTACCAGGACAGTAGCCTGTTCTCCTGGGTGCGAGCGTACTGACTATTTCCTAGATTAATTCACAGTGTCTAAGACACTTTGGCTTCAACAGCCTTCTTCAAGGCTCCTGTCCCTTTAAGTGTCTGGGCTAATTGTTGTGCCCTTGGAGTTCCCTTCAGTCCCTGCTCAACTATCTGGCTGCAGGTCTCCACCCCAGTCTCATTCATGCTGCTTCTCTAAGTTTTGCAGTGACCTGAACCCAGTCAGTCTGCTCTGCCAATGGTTCTCTAGCTCCTATTGCAGCTTGCTCCCCTGCTCCGCTTCCAGCTTGCCTGCTCTGCTCTGCTCTGCTCCTAACTCATGATGCAGTCAGGGCTTACAGAGAAATATTCCTTCTTGGGCCAGGGTGTTTCTGGAGTTTCTGTTTCCTCCCCCCCTTGGCCTGGGAAGAAGGGGGTATGTCCCTGGGTGGCCACTCTGCTCCCCTCCCTCCCATGACTTGCCAATGGGAAGGGTGGTTTCCTGCTTAATAGATTCAGTCATACCTGTTTGGGGGTCAGAACCCTAGGGACTCACGACAGAGGTGCAGCTCACCTATGGGCTACAAGAATCACAGCATGTTGGAAACGGTGGAGTACCTAAGGGGCAGGCATGACAGGGAACCTCACACAGCACAGCGAGAATGCCACAGCAGTAACTATTCCCACTAACATGAATTGCTACTTCCTGGCAGGCTCCTTAACAAATCAAAACCACAAGGAAGGAAAAGATAACTATGGGTAACCGTCCTTGGAAGGAATCTAAGTCACAAACTGTGGAAGGAAGCGGGAAGAAAGGAAGGGAAGGAGGTAAGATGGTTGTGGACAAATGCCAGCTAGCGCAGCTGTTGAATAGCACCACTCAGCCTAAAGGAGGGCTAGGGGAAGATTGCATGTGTAGCCCAGCTGGCAGGTTTCAAAGCGGTGCCAGGAGTGGAACAAGGTAAGTGACCCTAAAGAGCACACAAGATGCACTTAGTGGATGACAGAGGCAGCCCCCTTTTATAGCAACACCAGCTGGCACTCCAGTTGCCTCTGAAAGGTGTTGGCATTGACCGTCTGGATCACTAGTTCCACCTGAACCCACCAGCATTGGCACCCAACCAGACTAAAAACCAGGAAAGAGACTAATTTCTGCCCCTGAAGTTCAGAAGCAAAATGAGGTTCCAGCACCCTCTTGTTCCTGGGGCAGGCGCCCATTAGCATTCACCCCTGCATCTGAGGTAGGTGATGCTAGGTGGCGAAGAGGCCATCTTCCCCATGAACTCACCCCACAGAACACAAGCACAGGCCATTTTAATGCTGAAGTGAGGTATCCATGCTGGGGCACTCTTATTTCTTCATAGCTCAACACCGCATACTTGATTTCCCGCGACTTTGCAAAAAGGAAGAATGCTGGCACTTCAATATTTACAGCAACTGCAGAATTCATAGAAGTTTTGCCTAATCAGGCTCCATACCTCTTCCTTTCATCTCAGGCTATGAATACCTGCAGCATGAAACAAACTGCAACGAACTGCTTCATAGCCTGTATCACCACTTCAGGCATGACAAATGTCAGCCCAGCTACAATTCCATTAGTGTGCAAGGAGATATATATAGATAGATAGATAGATTTAAAATCACTAATCCAAAGGTGATGGGTTTATCCCGATACTTCATATTTTCAGGACATCATAAAGCATATTTAATATTCTTATTTTGCAATATAGCTCAGTTGGAGGATGAAGTAGAGTTCTACGCTTTGAGATCACAGCCCGACATAATACTTGAAAGGAGAAATAAATTGGAAAAAAAAAACAGTGAAGTTCAGCAGAAAGGGGAAATATTGCTTGTGAAAGTATCCTCTTCTTAAGAACACTAGCACTATAAGAAAAATAAATTAGCACTGGAGATAACATTTAGATATTAAAAACAAGGCAAGAAACAGCTGTATATCTAATGTTGATTCCTGATGTGTAAAACCAAAATTATCATCCACCTTAGGGAGGTGGGAGAAACACTCCCTTTGCTCAGTCTTATGGGAAGAAAGAATCCTGTTTACTTTCCCAGCGTTTCCTGCTTCTATCAGTTATTTGTATATCGTCATGAACCCTAAATGGGACATGTCACCAAACAACTCAGCTGCCCAATGTTTCTGAATCAGCAAGTCCAATATCAGCGCTGAAAGAATACGTTTCTGCCTGTGGGCAACTGTGTGTAAGGCAGCACTGCTTGCCTTTTTTGCGTCCCTAGTAATTCTCAGAAGAATTCTCACCAGAAAAGCAAAATTCCATTATTTGTTGCAGATTATATGAGGTTTCCCAATGGTGCTAGTCACTTAACAGTGTGTACCCTCTACTTCTTCACCCACAGGCACACACCTTACCCTTTGCCACAACTATTGTACACCACAGGCCACATGCCTTAACTCTGTCCTCTAGGGATATCAGTCTTCCAGCAGCTCCTTACCAAACTGTCCCCTACGAACACCGCAGACTACCGCTCAACCTTTCCTTCTTCGCATGGCCTTCTCTCACTACTCTCAGTTGTGGATGTTTGGTGAGTTCGCCGTTAGTGTTTTCATTGTCTAGGCAACACAGGTAAAAACAGCAACATATGGTTTTACTACTCTAAAGTTAGATAGATGTTGTTACTTAGATACTATGGCAATAGGCAAAATAGAAAAAAAAATGCTAAATGGGTGAGTAGACAGATAGAAAAGCTTAACAACAGAAAGAAGTTCAGTACAAGTTTTATGGGGGAATTTGTAGCCACACACAGCAGAAAAGTTTGTCAAATCATGGTATATTGTATGATGCTTCTCGCTATTAATGCTAACTATTGTTGTTGATTTTCCTATTCATTAATTATGAAACACGTCAAGCCAGATTGCGGGCCCTTGGAACTTATTCAGTGTATAATTCAGCTGCATTTCACAGAGATTTAGCCATAAAGAGTCAGCAGGGCCGTCCCTAGCCATTTGGATGCCCTACACAGCCCCCCCCCCCCTCCATGGGAGGGCTGTCTGGGGGCCCAGGCCACTCCCCCCAAAAGGTCTGGGAGGCAGGAGCTGTGAGGGGCCACTTTTGGGGGCCCCACAGGCCCAGAGTAGCCCAGGAGATTAGTGGGGGGCCAGGAGTATTTAAATCCTATTTGTACTCAAGACTTGTCAAGGAATTTCTCATTCATGTGGTTAGGGGAGGAAGAGATCTGGTCTTTCTAATAGTTTATAAAGTGTCATGTACTTGTACATTGTATAAATAATTGTTAAAAGGGATTTACCCACAGATGTTTAACATATACATTGAATTTAATGATCATCAATAAGATTGAGAAATTAATTCATAAAAGGCCAGAAAATTCAGAATCACAGATTCCCAAATCAACCATGGGAATAACTTAGCAATAACTCAGGTCCCTTGTACATACAAAATAGAAGAGGGCTGATTCAGATGCCAACAAGGTTATAATTCACGATTTAATTTTTTATCTGAATTCTTACAGCCATCTGGATTTGAATTTAGATCTAGCATCTGAACCAAAATGGCTGGAATCTCACCTCTTCTCTGTTCTAAAAGGAGCCACACTGGCTTTGTTTCAGGGCCTGAGTGGCAGCCTATTAGCTAGCAAAGGAGTCCAGTCAGGCTCAGGAGCCTACTAGTACCTGTTATATGGACTCATCTCTCTCCCATATTGGAGTCACTGTGTGGGCTACTTCTGTGTCTCCCAGTGCTCTGCGTCTGGACTCAAGTGCCACAGAGACCCATTGTGGATAGACAGCTTTTCTGCAGGAGTCTACCACCCCTTCTAGAGCTCTACAGGATGATAACACACTACCCCACAGTCCTCTACCCTTCCTGAGGATCAGCCAGGCCAGCAAGGAGCTCCTCTCTGTGGAGGAAAGAGTGCTTGTTAAGAGTTTAAGAACATAAGAACGGCCATACCGGGTCAGACCAAAGGTCCATCTAGCCCAGTATCCTGTCTACCGACAGTGGCCAATGCCAGGTGCCCCAGAGGGAGTGAACCTAACAGGCAATGATCAAGTGATCTCTCTCCTGCCATCCATCTCCATCCTCTGACAAACAGAGGCTAGGGACACCATTCTTTACCCATCGTGGCTAATAGCCATTTATGGACTTAACCACCATGAATTTATCCAGTTCTCTTCTAAATGCTGTTATAGTCCTAGCCTTCACAACCTCCTCAGGTAAGGAGTTCCACAAGTTGACTGTGCGCTGCGTGAAGAAGAACTTGTTTTAAGCCTGCTGCCTATTAATTTCATTCGGTGAGCCCTAGTTCTTGTATTATGGGAATAAGTAAATAACTTTTCCTTATCCACTTTCTCCACATCACACATGATTTTATATACCTCTATCATATCCCCCCTTAGTCTCCTCTTTTCCAAGCTGAAGAGTCCTAGCCTCTTTAATCTTTCCTCCTATGGGACCCTCTCCAAACCCCTAATCATTTTAGTTACCCTTTTCTGAACCTTTTCAGTGTATCTTTTTTGAGATGATACCACCACATCTGTATGCAGTATTCGAGATGTGGGCGTACCATTGATTTATATAAGGGCAATAATATAGTCTCAGTCTTATTCCCTATCCCCTTTTTAATGATTTCTAACATCCTGTTTGCTTTTTTGACCACCTCTGCACACTGCGTGGACATCTTCAGAGAACTATCCACGATGACTCCAAGATATTTTTCCTGACTCGTTGTAGCTAAATTAGCCCCCATCATATTGTATGTATAGTTGGGGTTATTTTTTCCAATGTGCATTACTTTACGTTTATCCACATTAAATTTTATTTGCCATTTTGTTGCCCAATCACTTAGTTTTGTGAGATCTTTTTGAAGTTCTTCACAGTCTACTTTGGTCTTCCTATCTTGAGCGGTTTAATATCATCTGCAAACTTTGCCACCTCACTGTTTACCCCTTTCTCCAGATCTTTTATGAATAAGTTGAATAGGATTGGTCCTAGGACTGACACTTAGGAAGACAGTGGCACATTGTGCACACTAAGAAATCAAGGCAGTACGGTGTTGCCACTCAGGGGTGGCTCTAGCTTTTTTGCATCCCCAAGCACGGCCTTCAGGCAGCCTTCAGCGGCTTGCCTGCGGGAGGTCCCCAGTCCCGCGGATTCGGCGGCTTCCCTGCGGGAGCTCTGCCAGCCCCACGGCATTGGCGTACCCACCACCGAATCCACGGGACCGGCGGACCTCCCACAGGCATGCCGCCAAAGGCAGCCTGACTGCCGCCTCACAGCGACCTGCAGGGCATTCCCTGCGGCTTGCCATCCCAGGCACGCGCTTGGAGGGCTGGTGCCTGGAGCTGCTGCTGGTGCCACTAAATAGCCAACATTAATCTGCAGTTTCCACACTATTGCAGACAAGATCCACTACTGTGAGATGTCAGGTACTGTGGTGTGGTGGTATGCTGGTAAGTGCTGGCTTTTTGTACTGGTTGCCATTCTTCTTTCACACTCTTCAGGGCAGGGAGGGATAGCTCAGTGGTTTGAGCACTGGCCTGCTAAACCCAGGGTTGTGAGTTCAATCCTTGAAGAGGCCACTTAGGGATCTGGGGCAAAAACTGGTCCTGCTAGTGAAGGCAGGGGCTGGACTCAATGACCTTTCAAGGTCCCTTCCAGTTCTAGGAGATTGGTATATCTCCAATTTTTACCTTTTATTACCACTCTCTAACCTTCATGCCTTGCTCAGGCAAAACTCCCATGAACCTCAGTAGGAACCTGACTAAAGAGTCTAAAATCAGACTTGTTGCAATTTGTAAGCCAGAACGGGGGAGGGTAGCGAGGGGCTGCTGTGTTAGCTCTATACCATTAATCTTTCACTGGCTGGTCCAGGCTGCTTTGCATTGCCATAGCAGTGTGAAGCAGTAAACTGTGTTCAGGATCAGACCCTTAGTTTAGATAATGCATTTAATCAAATCACTCTTGGTATTATGTTACCATATTAAATGTACGATCACCTGAAAACACATACTTTGCTTTATAGTGGCCAAAGTGACTATTGTTGTTCAGCCAACTTAACTGCATACTGTGTAAATGAATCAGCTTCTCAACTGATTAAGCTTTCAGACTCCAACACCCTTTCTTAGTGCCTTCTGTGTTATCTATCCCTGTTAAAAATGCTATTAAACAAAACAAAATCTGTTGCTGGAATTTAAGGCAGTGGTTCTCAAATTATGCTCCAGGGACTGCCAGTGGCTTGCAGAATGCTTTTGTTTCAGCCTGAAGAAAACACTCTGAGGGCTTAGCTACACTTGCGAGTTAGTGCGCAATAAAGGAGCCCCGTGCGGAATAGCTCACTCCCCGTTCACACTGGCAAGGCACGTAGAGCACACTGACTCCGCAGCTAAAGCGTTCCTGGTTCTCCACCTTGGTGAGAGTAATAACATTTACTGTGCCTTGGCTACAGCACACGGGCGTCAGTGTGAACAAGGTGTTGCATGACTGTGCTCTGCTCAGTCTCTGGAAACGTCCCATAATCCCCTTAAATCAAGTGGCCGCTCTTGTCATTGTTTTGAACTCCTGTAGGAATGCGGAAATGCCCTTTCAAAGCTCTGTTTCATTGCAAGCCCTTACTGTGGAATGCTGTGAGAGAGAGAGGCAGGGGGGAGGGGGAGGTCTGCTGCTGTCTGAACTTACAAGACAGCAAGCTGACATGCTCTCAGAGCCCCCCCCAAAACCCACTCTCTCTCCCTCCACGTACACATTCCCTGTCACACTCCACCCAATCCCTCATTTGAAAAGCACATTGCAGCCACTTGCATGCTGGGATAGCTACTACAATGCATTGCTCTCTGTGGCCGTTGCAAGAGCTGCTAATGTGCGCTCTGTGAAGGCTGGTTTAACTCAAAGCGCTCTACATCTGTAAGTGTAGCCATGCCCTGAGAAACAAGCAAAGGGTAGTGTTGCTAAGGGAAATGCCATAGAAATCCTCTTCTAACCAATGGCAGGATTAAAGTTAAAAACAAGTGAAAAGTAGAGATTGGCTAAAGTTAACCAAATTATCTCAGACTCCTCCATACAACTATTCAGCACCTAATCAGGTGCTAAGTATATAATACTGTGTTTTTCAGCAGTGTTCAACCCAGAGTCATGGAAGGTTAGACTATCTTTACAGCTTTGCTCTACAGTCAAAGAAATTGCCCCATGCAAGCAGCTGAATGCATTTAGCAGGGTCAATGCTACACAGTGAAAAATTAAAGAAAACATGAGGTATGAAATTATGTGAGTCATACACAGCAAGTGCCCTTTGCTCCAATTCCTACAGTAACATACCAGACATTTGACCTCAACTTCGCTATATTATGAGCAAAGCAACTACTGTGAATAGAATCCTTTTTAGCTATCTGTGCAGCTCTCATTGGGGCACAGTGTAGGCTCCCTGGCACTCACACAAAATACCCTTTATTACTATGCTAACAGAAGATTTATATGACTCCAGGGAAGAATGTGCTGATCTCACTCATTTCAAAGAGTAGGAAGGCATAGTCTTGATGGAGAAGTCAAGTCTATAATTTAGTATACTTTTAAGAGAGGGGAGGGCCCTCTTCTTTCTAGCACATTTAGACAATGAGACAAAGGGAAGGAAAGAAAGTGATCAGTTAAGGAAAAAAGAAAGATGCTTGCTCACAGCAGCAGCAAGTGTATTGGCTTATAAATATAAAATCCTTATTCAATAAAAAGACTAGCAGAGAGGTTGCTGGAGTTGTTTTTGTTGTTGTTGGGTTTTTTGTTTGTTTAATTGGAGGCTAGAGATTACGTAAATATCATCCAGCTGAGCTAGAATCCACTACTGGGATTTCTAGGAGACTAGCAGAAACAGTGCTATTCAGAGAAAAAGAGAGACCAAATCTCTTTTTTGCCAAGAGTTTTTCCATGGATTTGAAAGAGAGACACCCACACTTCTGGCGCAGTAAGCTACATATGGAGATTCATATTCCCAGTGCTGATATTGTGTTCCTGTGACCCAGTCGCTTTGTATTCATCATTGGCATATACTTAATTTATTTACAGACTGCATACTCAGAGCAAGTAAAATAAACCAGATCAGTGAGCAGCTTATGTGAACACAGACCGTTAGCACTAGCTAGAGCCAAACCCAATGCTCTAAATCACCCACATGGACCTCATGAAGTTGGCTGGCAGCATTCTGTAATGAAAAATGGGCAGGGGCGATTATTGTTCGTTCAAATGCACACACCAGCCAGCCGTCTCTCTCTTAGGTCACGCAGGACAAGGAGTGGGGAGGAAAGAGAAGGTCTGGGCACACTGAGAAGGATCAGACCTTTTAGCAAGTATTAAAATGACATCACAAGTCAGAAGTAAGGGCAAGAGAACCATGAATGGATTCCAGAGCCTAGCTAGAGGAGGAGGAGAAGAAAGCGTTGCTGCAGTTGCCACCACACAACCTAAGGTGAGGACCATGGCTACCAGGTCCCAGCCAGGAGAATAGAACATACATACACCCCCTGGTAGCCACATATTGCAGCTTCTCAGCCCCCTTCTCTATCTAGTTAGTGTCTTCTAACATGCCCGTCATTACAGTATCTGAGCATACATATCCATGGTGGAGGGTTTCAGGAAGTCTGATGCATGACAAAGAGGAATGGGAAACCTCCAACTTACTGTGTGCAATTGGGTAGTGGAGCCCCTAGGACAGGGTAACATAGGACAGGATAGACATTTTACATGGTTAAGGGGAAAGGGGTTGAGGGATAGTAACCAATATGCAGGGTTTCAGAAAAAGATGAACTCTTCCAAAATGCCTCTGACCAGACACACACACACACCCCTATATGTTAGGGGTGAGAGGTGGGATTTCCTTCTGGCCATTGTAAGTGGGTAAGTGAAGTTTCACTTCTCTTTCAAAAATGTTTTTTAATTAAGATAATGACCATCTTCCTCTCCCTGCACATACTAAGGAATGGCAATTGCTCCCACCTCCGACAAGAGATCTTGGGGCTGTTTCTGCTCTGTGCTACACATGAGGGAGCTGCTTCCAGCCTCCCAATTCTGAGGGCTAGCCCTCGCCCCCATGCAATGAAGAGCTCCACCAGACTGGTGTAAGTTATGCCACAGGCTAGATTCTATGTCAATGGTGGACTGGTGCTGTGGGCAGAGCTGCACCACACCCACTCTCCACACTAGAAGCAGTGGGTGGGAGCAGAGGCACAGGGTCCAGCAGCACCACACTCTCCTTATGGTGACATGTAGAGTACACACACAGCATCCCCCCACACCCCAGCAAGGGTATAAATAGCAGTGTAGGCACTGTTTTGGCCAGTAAAGATACAGCTGACTCCTTTCAATACGTAGTCTACACAGCTCTCTACATGCCCAAGTAGTGCCTCCCCTGTCTATTTTCAGCAGTGTAGTGTCCTGTGGTCTCCCCACTGCCAGAGCCTTTTACCACAACGTATAGCTACATATACCCTACATGTGGCCATCAGTGGTGTGGAGATTCAACAAAAGTTCCTCTGTGCCAGGGGAATTTGTGGCTGGATTACAATTCCTTTGTGTTGCCTAAGTGGCACAACAGGGTTGTAACATCTTAAAAATTTGCTCCATATGTCCTTGATTATTTCTGTGTACAAACAAACCAAAAAAACCCTTTCTTAAGATGCATAGAGTACTTAACACCATTAACTATTACCTGAGCAAGAATTAACATCATGTTAGAGAGCGTGCACTCGAGTTGAAAGCCAGGAATTTCAAAGCTAAGCTTCAAGTTAAAAGTTAACTGCAACACCTTATTGAACCCCTTGTCCTCTTCCGAATGGGGGAAAAAAACGTTTTGCCATGTTCAATTTCTTCCCTTTCTCTTTGCTCTGGACTGTTCTTACCTCTTCAAAAAGAAAAAACCCAAACCAACCCCAACAAGATCTGACAAGACATTCTTCTACCTTTTCCCCTGGTGCTTCTCCACCCCTTCACTGAATCAGAGATCTCATATCTTCTCTTTCTTCCTGTAACCCCTCCACCTGCCACTGCAATCTCATCTCATCCCCTCCCCCCCGTCTCCCTCTCCTAACTTCTCCCTCTCCTCTGTTTCATTCTCTTTGCAATACAAGCATGCTTTAGACTCTCCCATCTAAGACAAGGCACCATTGATCCTATTTACCTTTCCTATCACAACCCTGCCCCCCTTCACCTCTAAGCTCACTGAACATTCCTATCCGCAAACACAGTCTGGCGTTCCTTTCCTCCAATTACATCCTAGACCAGAGGTTGGCAACTCTGGCACGCAGCTCGCGGGGGTAAGGCCCCTGACAGGCCAGGGCACTTTATTTACCTGCCGCGTCCACACATTCAGCCGATCACGGCTCTCACTGGCCGCGGTTTGCCGCTCCAAGACAATGGGGGTAGTGGGAAGCGACGCAGGCCGAGGGATGTACTGGCTGCAGCTTCCCGCCACCCCCATTGGCCTGGAGCGGCAAACCGTGGCCAGTGGGAGCCATGATGGGCCGAACCTGTGGACGCGGCAGGTAAACAAACCAGCCCGGCCCACCAGGGTGCTTACCCCGGTGAGCTGCGTGCTAGAGGTTGCCGACCCGTCCTAGACCTTTGCTGATCTGGCTGCCACCTACTTTATTCTACTGCAGCAGTTTCAGGGGGTCCCAACCCCATCGGACTTGCTGGGACTTGTGGCTGAAGCTGAAACCTGAGACCTCCCTCCTGGGCCTCTGGCCCTCTCCTGGGGTCATGTAGTAACTTGGGGTAATAGTGCAATGAAGTTTGAAAACCCTGCTCTACTGAAACGGCTCAAAAAGTCTCTTCCTGGATAAATCTCAGAACCATCCTCTTCCACCTCAACCTGCTGGTTGACTGTTTCAAAGCCAGCCATGCCCTACTTGAAATCTTGTTCTCCCTTGCCTTTTGTGACTGTCTTCTGCTGGGTCTTCTCCTACCTCTCCAATTGCTCCTTCAGAGGATTCTGTTCATCTCCACCCTAGCTTTCTATGGAGATTGTGCATCATTCCTGGCCCTTTCTTCTACATTGTATCTGTGTTTGACTGAGATCATACAGAGTTTGAGCCAACATTTTCACACTGACAACTCACAAATCTTTTCTCCACTCTGGGTCTGCCTCTTTCTATCCAAATTAGAATCTCAGCTTCTCTTTCTGACACTTCTTTGTGGATGCTCAGATGTCAATCCAATCCAAGCTCAGCCTGGCCACGACTGAGCTCTTGATTTCTCCCATCTCTCAGTCACTGTAGACATCACTGTTACTCAGGCCCATAACCAGAGCATCATCTTAGACTCAGCCCTCTCCCTATGCCCACACATCCAGGCTCTATTTAAATCGTGCCACTTCTTCCTATACCAGATCTGGCCTTTCCTCTGTCCACACATCTAAAACTCATTCAAGTCCTCATTCTCTTGCATCTCAACTACCGAGTCTTGTCCTCCCTTCTAATTCTGTTAAAAAAGCTATTGCAAAAATCATTTGCCGGGCTTGTTGTTTCCAACATGTCACCCCACTTCTTTGTACCCAGCCACAGGATCATGATTTTCCATAATGCCAAACACAAAACCCCTTGTTTTTACTTTTAAGCTGCAAAGGGCCTTAGCCTTGTCTTACTTACCTTTTAGATGGTACCGAGCCATTGACCCCCACCCTCTGTTCCAGGAACGAGGCCAGCCTTCATTGGTCAAAATGTTCCGAACACATCTTAGCACTTTCTCCCCACCCCCATGCATGGACGTAGCTCCCCATAAAAATCTGCATTTTCCTCCTTCAGATGTCACCTTAAAATCCATCTCTGATGTGATGTCTTGAAAAAAAATCTCTGAGAAGGACCAGGTAATTAGTGTTCTGCGACCACAGTTTATTACACTTAAAATCATCTCATTATTTGGGATGAGAGTGTGGGGGGGGGGTGGGACAGGGAGGGATTCCGTGAGGGGGATAGAAGTGAAGACCTATTCCCAGCATTCGGAGATGGGGACACATACCTTGAACTCCTGGGTGCTGGCAATGGGGCAACAGACCGTGGTTTGCTGCAGGGCATGCACCGCAGCTCGAGCCCAGCCACAGGAGAAGAGGGCTGCAGCGGCAGGAGAGGCGTGCGCCATGAGCCCTCAACAGCCGCCTGCTAGGCATGCTACTGCGTCCCCTGCCCTTCCCCAGCCAACGGGAGCTGTGCCTGCAGGCTGGGCAGCACACGGACTCCCCTGGCTGCCGCACCTAAGCCTACGAGCCAGACCTGCCAGTTGCTTCCCAGGAGCTGCACAGCATAGAGGCTAGCAGGGAGCCTGCCAGGCCCACTGCACGGCACCGCCAACTGGATAGTCAATGGTCTGGCCAGCCATGTATTCTGATTAAAAAACAGACACCTGGTCACCCTAGTTGTATCCACCTGTGGCCTCTTGTCTTTTACCTAAATCATAAGCTCTTATGGGTTAAGACCATCACTCTGCTATATGTTTGTACAGTGCCTGGCACAATGGGGCTGGGTCCTCTAGGCACTGCTGCAACGCAGACGGCAACCACCACTACTGTCTATTTGGTGTGTCGCAATAGGTGATTTAGTTCAGCTGCCTGGTTCATAGTTCAGTGGTGGATCTAAATGTTGTTTCTGGGATGTATGGGGAGGAAAAGAGATAAGATGTTGGTGCCTTACGCTGCCAAGAGGTGAATGGTTAAAGTTGAAGAGGATTTGTATTTGAATCAGTGAACTGTATATGACTTGTAAGCAATTTGTATATCTACCTTTCCAATCTGAGGAGTGAGGTTGTGTGGTCCATATCAGATATGCGGAAAAGGTACCATGGGATAGTGGTTGGGTGCAAATGTGTCTTTGGTGGGAAAGTCGAGAGTATAGCGACCAGGGGCTAGAATTAAGGGTGTTTATGGATTTCCTGGACTTCCAATTTTTTGTTTTTAAACTTTAGCTTTAAACTCTAAATACTGGGTTGATATTGTCTCTGACCTTGGTTGTGCTGCTGTGTGTGATTTGGTGTGTGTTGCTGCCACAACTGAGTATGGAATTGTCCAGAGTTCAACCCTCTTAGTCAGTTCTCTTCTTCAGCATTAAGGTTGAGTCAGGCTCTCAGCAGGGGATTTGAACTCGTCTTATTGAGTAATAATGTTTGACTTATTGTTACGTCAGTACAAAAACCTATGGTTCCTCAGAGCTACCCTTGTGGATAAAAGGCTAATTGTAATGTCTTGGAAAAAAAACTAACTCTTCCTGATATAAATCACTGGGAGTAGTAATTTATTGGAAACTGCCAAATATGAACAAGTCACGTATACGGGACTAAACAAACTAATATTTTATGAAGAGACTTTGCTGCCATTTAGTGAACTATACACAAGGTCATCCAGGGAAGCCACAATGCATAGCTTGGGGATTAGTATTCTCAGTTTTATCGAGATACTTTTAAAGCTGATTTGTAAGAGGTCTCTTATAATTAAGGCACTTATTGGTTTTCCTTATCAAGATAGAGTCTCAACTGCATATTTCTGTAGTGGCTAGTTGTCTGTGGGTCAGTCTTTCTGGTTTCTCATCTTAAACCACGCTTAGATTTTTTTTCTAAAAGATACGGTCTAAGAATTATTTTAGGGAAGTTCAATGGCCTGTGTTATACAGGAGGTCAGGCTAGATGAATGGTCCCTTCTAGCCTTGGACTCTGTGAATCTCCTTTCTGTCTTTAGCTCTAGTCCTGCAACGAAATTTATGTGGACAGATTCTTGAACTCAAACAAAGTCTCACTGAGGTCACAGACTTGGCTGGCCCCCACAACTCCCCAATTGGTTCTCAAAGAAAATCCATGTGTCAGACTTCCCACAACATCTCCACCTTACACACACAAAAAACAAACATACAAGCCCAGTTCCCTGATGATTGGAGGAAAGAGGAAGAGATCCTTAGACCTTTAGATGCATTACAGTCATGACTTTTCTGTATGATGGTACTACCCAAAGGCCCCCAGTGAGGATTGGGAATCCATTGCACTAGGCCCTGTACAGACACAGGAAGATACTATCCCTTTGCCACAGAGACCTCCTTGCTAGTTTTAGGTTGGTGGGGGGGGGGGCAAGAAGGGGAAACTATTTTGATTTGGACTTAGATTGGGCTGTAGAATTGTTGTACTAATAATATGCTTGATTACTTTCATTATTTCTGTGTGCTGGCAGTGTTTGTTTGTTTTTGTTTTTTTTTAAGTTTCTGCCCCTCATTTAAAAAAAAAAACCCAACAACACAGGATGCGCCACCCTTTGCCAATATTATTACCTGCTGAGTGCTTCGGAATTTTACAGATGTGGGTTTGGGAGAGACTCCAGAGGTGGCTCGAGAGCTCATCTTGCCCTTTTCTACCTGATATGTCCCTTCTTCGTGGATTAGGGGTTGTGAGAATGGTTTATACCTTGCTGCTGCTGAGCCACGTGCCTTTTCCCCCCTTTACCAAACCATTTGAGCTGATTTGTGTGTGTTCTTCTAGTAATTCAGAACAGCTGTCCATAAAGTTAGGCCTTCAGAAAATAGCCATTACATAGCACTAGCATCAGTGACTTGTGATGCTAGAGGAAGTTCAAGCACTGCTTATGGGACTCAGTAAGCAGTCAGGGCAGCATCCAAGGTCAGCTCTAGCACATTGCTGCCTGGCCCAGTAGACATTCAGTTAACGCCAGTGCTGATGGTGACTGGGAGCTGGTACGGTCAGGCATTTGCTGCTTTTTCCAAAAGCAGCAGAATCGCCACCGCCACATCTGATTATGGGTCAAATCCTCCATTCGGCTCTGTGTACATGCAAGGTCCAAAGTACAGTGTAAGGAGCAGGAACTCTGCATTTAGGAGGCTGGAAAGTGGAGAGCCCATGCAAGAGACCTGTTTAGCCAAACTTTGCTGGGGCTCTCTAAGCAAAAATGCGGGGAAGTTCTGGATGTAGCAGGAGAATGGTGGGGATGCAGTACAAAATTACCCCAGGAACTAGGAAGCTGCAAGCACCAGGCCTCCTCAGCCGGTCCCCCATTCTATTCCTCATCCTTGGAGGCACTTCCCTGCATTTCAGCCATACCTGTTCTACCTTTTATTGGGGAGGTACAAAGCACAGTGGGGAAATCTTAGAGTCTGAATGTGATAGGGTGACAGGACAGCCAGCATTTCAGGATCTGGTAAACATGCAGCCCTGCAGCTGCAAGGAAGAATTCATTAAGAAAAATAAGAAATTCTGCTCTTTATCTTAAAAATAATATTGCCATGGCCGAGCAGGTCTACAAAGCCAAACTTTGCAATGTCTAGAATTGGAAGAATTGTTGAACTTGTAACCCAAAGAAAAATATAAAGTTGTCTTTCTGAGCTATGCTGAGTGAATGCAGTTCATTAAATTCTGACCTGACAACTGTGTGTGATAAAACACAGAAAGACCAGTTAATTTCAGGTCTCACTAGAAATTCACTGCACATCAGCAGATCACTGCTGCAGGACATCACTGAAAAATGCTGCTCTAGAGGCTTTCACTTTTAATTCCAACTACTATCAATATTTCTTCTCTTGTAGTTGAAACTCAGTTTTATTACTTTAATACAGAACTGGAAATTCATCCTGATGGAGCATAATGCAGTACAAGGTTGTTCTTTACCTTCCAGGTTAAAATTGCTATTGAAATACAGGAGTTTGTCATACAAGGCTAGGTCATACCGGAGCATCAGCTTGAAGGAATGCTAGCTTCCACTCTGTTTAGTGCAATAGGTGTTTTTCATGAGTAACTACCCAAAGTTCTTATGTTGACCATATGCAGAAGATAAAAAACATTTTAATGCGAGGTTGCAGTGATGGAAACCAACTGGAGAATAAAAAGTTTGCCAACCATGTTCTATAGGTAGTAGGGAAGCTTTATATATGATATAATGAATTGGTTAGCATGTGCGTACAACTGCTCTCCAAGGGCCGTAAGTAGAACTGTGCTGTCATGAGTCATAGGCCCTATAGCAATAGTTAATGGGGATTCTCCTTTCTCGTTAAAGGCAGGAGTGTGTGCAGTGTGAGTAGGATCCAAGTCTCTCTCACTTTAGAATTTATTAAAGGATGCTTACAGATTCTGTTGCCAAAAAGAGACACTGGCAAGTGATAGCAGCTAGGGTGTTAAAATATCTACCATTTACAATAAATGCCTATATTATACTGACATTAAATCATGTTCACTAAATTAATACAGTCCAAACACTTAACATGGCTTTTGGGGGCTGACACCTGATTCCTATAAAATCTCAGCTTAGTTTAAAAGGGACACCCTCAGCTTACAAGCGGCAGTTCTGTCTTACCAGTATCCTGATAGTATTAAATAGGAGAGAAGCCTGCAGAAAAAAAACTCTATTTTTCCGGTTTGTTTACTTTATACATTTGACAGCACTTTGTGTAGAGGCAGTTACACAATTCTCCTGTGTAGTCCTAATCCTTAAACCTGCAAAACACTTAAGCAAATACTTAACTCAATGCAATGGGAGTAATGTTTCACATGCAGGTCAATTTTGAATGTTTGAAAGGAATTATTTAAAAACCAAACCAACCTCATCTCAAGACATACTACTTAACGGGTAAGTCAATTTAGAAGAACTCTAGTTGTCAGAATCCGTTTCACATACCAAGAGAGGTTAGGGTGAGAGGGAAGAAGTTGGCTACTGCCTTTTTTCAAAGCTATTGAATATAAAAACAGACAAGCAAAAAACAAATGGACTAGGACTTTTTGCTATGACAACAGGCTGTTCCAAGAGGTGACCATATGTGTATTATAAGAAACCTCAGCGCAATTCACCGGGGTGGGGGTGGCGTGCCAATCGCTGTGAGGGCAGCAGTCAGGCAGGCTTCAGTGGTATGCCTGCAGAGGGTCTGCCAGTCCCGCGGCTTTGGTGGCAGGTACGCTGAAGGCACGATACTGGCAGATCACCCGCAGAAATGCCGCTGTATCCGCCTGACTGCCGTGCTTGGGGTGGCAAAAAAACAAAGCCACCCCTGGTTCCAAGGAAACCAAGCCACTGAGATTAAAGATTTCATGAACATTGATGCCCTGTGGAACAGCCATCCATGCTGTGGCAGAGATCAGATGCAGAATATGCAGGGGGAGCAGGAAATACAAATCCCCATAGAACATATGGTGCAGATAGAAACACAAATGCAACATTAACTAGTACAAACATGCCAGCCAGGCAAAGTAGATATACAAGGTGCACAGCAATTACCAAAACACATTTACTCCAAATGCAGTGAAATGGAATGAAGCTGGGCTGGCTCAGGGTAGAGGGGAGACCTGCTGTGCTCCCCAGGAGTGCCAGCAGCAAGGGACTATAGAACAGAAGAAGGTCTATGTGGTCCTGCTCCCCGCTTTTAAAGCTGCAGTACTGAACTATACCGAATTACAAAGGGTTCATCCTGGGCCTGCTGAAATCAATGGCCCTTTTGCTTTTGGCCTCAACAAGATCAAGATCAGGCCCCAAATTTTTCAACTTACCCAGTTCAGTGCTGGACTTCAATAAATGCACAGGGAATGTACAAGTTCAGTAAGGACCTACTGAATATTTTAAAACTCTGTATTTTAACATCTCAGACAGTTCTGAGGTTAACATCTTTCTAGTCTATGATGCCACTTAACCTCTCAATAGCCCCCAATCCACTCATTTGGACAGATGGCTAAATCGCATTTGGAGTCGCTAGACCAAGCTACGACACTGATAGGACATTCCAAAAAGGAACTTTAAAAAAGGACTTATCAAAGAGAGAAAAGACAGGCATTTTTCAAATTCCTATGTCCAGATCCCTTTGTCAGAGTGACTGCAACATCACAGTTACAAAAGGAGTTCCTCTCCAGCAGGAAAGATTTCAGGCAGAAATTAAAGAAAGAGGCAGTGAATTGGGTTACATAAAGAGAAAATGAGTTACAATTAGACAGCCAAGTCTACAGCAGTGGATAATACTTAGTACCTATAGAGGAAAATTCTTTTTGACTGTACTAAGAGCAGAGCTGGGTCTTTAAATACGGAGTCATGACTGCAACTCCAGAGCAAGTGTTAGTGTTAAATATTAGGAGCTTGACTGGGACTTTGATTACATTTCCACATGCACAATTCCTTCCTGGGCTCCCCAAACCTTCAGTCTAGGCGAACAGAGGAAGACAGACTCCTGAGTGCCTGCTGGAGCAGGTGAGCTGGGACTGGCCAGAGCTGAGACTTGACTACCCAACATACCCATGACACAGAGACATGGCAGGAGGGGAGGGTCATAATTTGTTGTTGGTACATCCCAGCAAGAAGTTACTTACTTCCCTCTCAGGGCAGGGACAAGTAGGGTAGGAGCGGTGAACCAGAGGGACGCCTCTGCGCCACTTGTTCATCATGGAGATATCGAAGGTCACAGTCCAGCCCTAGGTGAACGGGGCCTACAGAGAGCAGAGATGTTTTTAAAACGCTTAGCCAAGCTTATTACCTGTGGCCATATCTGTTATCCAGCCAGTGAAGCAATGTTAACAGTAATATCTGCTCTGAGAGCAAAGCGGCCATACATAGCCCAATCTGCCAAAATCAGATGAACCTGAGCATCTGCGTTTGCAATCCCCACTATCCCATAAAAGACAATGGTCAGACAGAAAACATGTGTTTCATATTTGTGAATCTCAGTGAATTATAGTAAGGGAACAGAATTGGAGCGACTGCTGCCACTAGGCTGTTAAACATTAATTTACTAATCAATTACTATCACATGCGAGACTTCTTCAGTTATGTCCATAGTTTCTCATAGCACTGAAATGGATTGCAGGCTCTTGTATCTCTTTGGAGGGTGAAGGCAACATTAAGTGTGTATAGGACCATGAGGCAATGAGATTAAGGGACCTCCAAATGTCAGATCATTCAAAGTATGAGGAGAAATTACAGCATCATTAGAGTCCCCTAAGCTATATCTCCATTAGTCTTTCTGCTAATTTGGTACAGTAGACCCTGCATTACTCACATAAGGAATCTCAACCTGGGCAAATAGCTCTGACCGACTTGAGAGGGACTCCTCGCATGTAAGGATTCCTCATGTGAATAATAGGTTTGATGCGAAAGACACGCAAGTTTGATAATGTTTCGCACAAGGGCCTGTGGCCTATAGAGCCTAGTGATTCCTGGATAAAAATGCATATGTTTAAAAAAAAAATTTTCCTAGCTCTGCCATCTGGCTTGAGCAGTTGGCTGATCTTTTCCTTTGTCTGGATGCAAAGAGAAGCTACTCCAAAGGAAAGTCTGCTTTGCAACTAAGAGTTTAAGTAATTGCTAGCAAGTATTCTATCTTTATTTTTCTTGTAACCACTGACTTCTATGCCTCATTACTTGTACTCACTTAAAAAAGAAATCTCCCTTTGTAGTTAATAAACTTGTTTTACTGTTTAATCCAATCCAGTGGGTCTAAACTGAAGTCTCTGGACAATTATTTAAGGGGATAAACCAGAATGCTATTGCCTTAAAGGAATACTAGAGTTAATATACTGTACTCTCCAGGAGTACATACATTTCTGTGGAAAAATCTGGGACTGGAGGTGTGTCTAAATTAACTGTTACCACACAAGAAAGAAATCTTGGAGTCATTGTGGGTAGTTCTCTGAAAACATCTGCTCAGTGTGCAGCAGCAGTCAAAAAAGCTAACAGATTGTAAGAAACCATTAGGAATGGGATAGATCAGGGATCGGCAACCTTTGGCATGCGGCTCGCCAGGGTAAGCACTCTGGCGGGCTGGGCCAGTTTACCTGCCACATCCGCAGGTTTGGCCGATCGCAGCTTCCACTGGCTGCGGTTCGCCGCTCCAGGACAATGCAGGTGGCAGGAAGCAGCAGCCAGCACATCCCTCGGCCTGCGCCGCTTCCCGCAGCCCCCATTGGCCTGGAGCGGCAAACAATGATTAAGGGCATGGAACAGCTTCCATAGGAGGAAGATTAAAGAGACTAGGATTGTTCAGCTTGGAAAAGAGATGACTAAGGAGAGATATGATAGAGGTCTATAAAACTATGAACTGCGTAGAGAAAGCATATAAGGAAGTGTTATTTACCCCTTTACATAAACATAAGAACCAGGGGTTACCCAAGGAAATTAATAGGCAGCAGGTTGAAAACAAAGGAAATACTTCTTTACAGAATGAACATTCTACCTGTGGAACTCATTGCCAGGGGATGTTGTGAAGGCCAAAACTGGAAGTTCAAAAAAAAAATTAGATAAGTTCATGGAGGATAGGTTCATCATTGGCTATTAACCTAGGTGGTCAGGATGCAACCCCATACTCTGGGGCTGAGCCTCTGACTGCCAGATGCTGTGACCAGATGACACAGGATGGAACACTTTGATGATTGTTCTGTTCATTCCTTTTGAGGCATCGGGCATTGGCCACTATCAGAGAACAGGATGCTGGGCTAGATGGACCACTGAAAAGATATTACTGGGTTCCTTTTCACTGCCTGGGGGACATGAAGGGGAGGGGAAAGATGAGAGGGTAAAGCAGACTGTGAAGGTGAAAAGATAGATATAATGTAGAAGCCTGCTAGAAAGACAGGGAAAGAAATCAAGAGATCAAAAATGACCCTTCAAAGATATACAACTCTTATCCAAACTGCAATAGAACCCAAGTCCAGGAGATATACAAGGGGATAGCCTCATCACTCACTCCCACTCCTCCACCACACACCCCCCAAATATCCATTTGGCCTATAACTGGATTCCCTTTAATTTATGTGGGGGGAAAAAATCATACAATATCAATGAAGGGTCTGGTTTCTGCACCATTCACAAAAAAGGGAAGGGGGAGAGTTAGAGAAAATTAATGTCTAAACTTAATAACAAGTATATGGTGGATATATGAGAAAGTTGTTTAAATAATCTTATTCTAACCTAACTGGATATTTGCAGAACAGTTGTGCCTAAATGTTACCCCCACAGCCTCGCCCATGCTGGATTATAGTGTGAATGTCATTGCCTAATAGTATCAGCAGCAATGTAAAACCAACACAACATTTATTTTAACTCCTTTAACAAAACTAAAAAGGAGAGACCCTGAACTAATAATATTTAAAAAACAAGTGAGTCTCAGTCATTTGGTGAAGCATAACCAGCGATAATTATTCTTGAATAGGATTTTAGGGGGAGATCAGATTTCTTTACAGTTGAGGAATTGAACAGAGTCCTTCATTACATTGTTTAATGATGATCTCAGGTTAAATCTGGTATCTCTTGTAAGTGTACTGTACATTTAGAGCAAATGAGTTGACTGTTTCCAGGAATACTGTTATCCCCACCTAATTTCCTAGAATTTGGGTTGAAACAAAGTAAAGTCATTGAGGGTGAGTAGGGAGGAGGAAGAGAGAGAGAGGAGTTGGAAAAGATCCCTGGAGGGAGAGTGCCTCAGATAAAAAGGCCTTGCCGATCCACAGGTGTAACGAGTCCCCAGGTCTAGCTAAGCGATTTGCTTGGAGTCAGGATCTCAAAGGTGGATGTGCTCCTGGCGCACTGGAATCACAAGGGAGTAGGGTAGATGCTTCCTGTGCACTGGAATCATGGGGAGGCAAGGTAAGGTAGATGCAAGCAAAGTAGCTGTGTCAATACTGTAACACTCCAACCTGCTAACACCAGGAGGAGCTCATAACTATTTCCTGCATCCAGATGGAGGGCCAGACCTCAAATCGAAGAGGAGATCCTCTTCCCCACCCCTTTGCTCCTCAGCTGGCTCCCTCTGTTGGGGAAGCTGGGGAAGTTCAAAGAAAGGAAACAAGCACAAGGGTGGAGACAAAATATTGTGTTGGCTCTGTACCATTGTTGCTAAATGGAGAGCTGAATTCCAGCCCTGATCTGGTAAAGTTGTTTTAATACATCCCATCTGCATATTCTGTAGGGGTCTTTTGACGTAGTGGGATCAGATACCTTGCAGCTTCCTCTGCTGTCATAAAACTCAACATCTTGGCCTCCTGTTTAACTTTGAAAGGAGCGGGGAAGGAAATAAAGTAGTCTAAACCTTTTGGCTAGGGCTCTTGAGCTATTGAATTTAGTCCTCTTTTCCATCACATCCTAGCTGTAATCCAGGAAAATCGTCAGCCTGTGTCCCTATCATGCTAGACATTTAAGTTCACAGGCTTTTTAAAGAATGAGTTCCTGAATACTATATTTTAAAAATATCTTACAATTATGGGCTGGGGCTTTGCAATCAGGTGTGCTAGGGTGTGGTTGGCTCTCTCAATATCGAAGTTCTCATCAGGGAAGAGAGACAAAAGCACAGGCAATATCATGGCTAAAAATTTCACAGGCCTTTCCTTTTTTCCAACCCGGAACGGCTGGAAAACTCTCAGATTGTTTATCCTTGATCATCCTTTTGATATTAACCTTCTCCTACAGTGTTTCAATAGCACTTGTCAGTTGCTCTGAGGTGTTCATTATGACTTCTAGCAAGAAGATTCTGTTCTCAGCTTCTTCTAGTCTTGATGCCAAGCCTTGCAAATTAGCTTGATGCGTTCTAGTAATTTGTTGGATCTTCAGATATTTTTCCTCAAAATAGTTTGCTCTCTTGAGTTTTTTTTAGACATAGTTTCACTCTAGCCTCAGAGGGGCAAGTTCTCCCTGATCAGCCATCTTGGCTGCAGGAGGGCTGTCTGACAGCATCTCTTTTTTAGGATTTTGTGGGAAGTCTGGTGATGAAGAAACATCCATAATGGCATCAAATTAGGAGAAAAGAATAGTACAATAATGTCTGAGCATTAGATTAAATAAAAAAGCGATTTAATTGCTGATGCTTGTCGATTTAAGAGATAGGGAAGGTAGCTTGTAAAGCTAGGCAGCCACCATCCCCATAGTGGGTCCTGGAAGTCAAACCTTAATATAAACAAAACATACCAGACACATGGACCACATCCAAGTTCCCCAAGATGTCATTCCAAGTATTTCCTACTCACGGTCTTCTGAAATGTCCACATTCAAGAATCTGTCAAAAATCATGACATCTTTTAAGAACAACCAAGAAGTCTAGATGGTTTAGATTAGTTACATGTAAATCCAAACAGATTGTGGCTTGGTTTCTGGGTTCAAGCTTCACAGGACTTTGTAGCCAAAGTAACTGTGTGAACATCTAGTCTCCATGGAACAAAATCCCATTGTACATGGTATGATTTCAACAGCCTTTCATGAGCCTGAGCTCTGAGATGGGATGCTAGTGAATGAGGTTCTACGTAGCTGCACTCAGCCATGTGCAACAAGCTTTCCACTTCAGCTCACTCTCTGGGAACATGGGTGAAATCCTTAGCCCTACCTTTTACACTGGGTAAGAGTGGCGTACAGGGGCCCTAAAAGCCGCAGCTCTAGTTAAGGGAGATTTAAACCAACACAGGTACTGCAAGTGACTGCTAGAAGGCTACCCTCTGAAGACCACGGTCTCAAGCCCTGGAGTAAGAGGCATGCCAGGGTAGGGCTGAGGATGAATACGATGTTGACGCTGCAGTACAGCAGAGAGATTCTGGCCACTACTTTATCCCAAAAGGCAAGCCAGGTTTTGGAGGAAGCAAACATGGCTTTAAGCCACCCTAGTCCTGGCCCCTGCCATCCTTTGTGGCTGAGAGTTCTGTGCTACACCTCTTGGAGGCACTGCACAGAATCTCAACAAAAGGCTCTTAACTGGCGATGATGAAACACAAGAACCAATTTGGATAAATCATAATTCCCGCTACTAAAGGATCTAAGCATGTCAACCATTAATAAATTTGTCCTCAAACCCATCCGTGAGCAGCAAAGTATTATCTCCATTGTATAGATGGGGAGCAAAGAGAGGCACAGATTAAGTGACTTACCCAAAGTCATACTGTTACCTGGGGTTCTTTTAACCCAAAGCTCTTGATAATGTTTACTCTGCATGAGGTGGTGTCAGGAAATAAATCAAGGGAGACACGGCTGTCCAACCGATAGATGGCTGGCACAAACAGGACAACACAAGAGTGCTTTCACTTAAAACTAAACTTTACTTAGTCTCAAGCACATCCACAACAGTTTAGTAAAACACCCCCAATCCTTGATAATTACCAAAGCTGAGCATGGCTTTTGAGTGGCACCATGACAGGCTTCAGCTGGCCAGGCTTCCGTCGGCCTCTGGGGACCCGAAGATGCATCCAGAGGCAGCATTCCTGAAGAGCCCCTCCTGAGAAGTCCAATTACCTGAAGGGGGAAAAGTTTATTTATACATTGTATTACTAATGACATATCCCTTAAAGAAACCTTGCTAAGCAAGCAGTTTTTAAAGATCAAGCAAGAGATTTTCTTATTGTCATCAATTTACCAGATATGGGTTTTTTTCCCCCAGAATGTCTATGCCTTAGGTCCCTGACAAACATTCCCGGGGGCACATATAAACAGACTTCCTGTTTTTCTAAAATACATAGATCAGTCATTTTAAAATTCTCAGCAGGAAGGACGCAGGGTCAAGCTGCCCTGTCTATGGCACCCAACTCCCCCCTGCCCCCTCTTGGTCATGCAGCGGCCTCAATGTAACCAATTTACGACCTGCTGACTTGGCTACTTTTAGCAATAAGCAAGAATGGCTCAATACGGCCTGCTAATTTGACTACAGTTAGCAACAAGCGATAGTGGTTTAGGCACTTTACTGGTTTGCCAGAATCTCCCTGAACAATACTATGAAGACTAATAGAGTCAGGAATTGATCCGGAGTCTTTGGAGTCCCAGTCTAGTTCAGCAGGGCAGCCTGGAAGCCCGGACCCCAACCACACAGGCCCTGCGGCCTTTAGCACACAGCTGGGCTGCAGCTGTGTATTAATTGGGCCGCATGTGGGCCACACATTGAGAACCGCTGGTCTAGATAATACTTAGTCTTTTCCTGAGTGCAGGGGACTGGACTAGATGTCCTCTCGAGGTCCCTTCGTTCCTATGATTCTATCTATGTTGGGTGAAAGTCACCTTAGAGTAGGTTACTATCGCTACTCTCCAAATGGAACAGGAAATATTTTAAACTGGAGAGTAATGAATAACACTTCTAATCTGAATTTTCAGATGTAGAACAGTCCGTCTGAAGACTCACAAAATGTTCAAAATTCATTAATTTTTTCATTAATACCCAGAAGCTGTTTAAATAGTCACAAATAATAAACATGATGCAACAAGTCATAGTGACAAAAGCTGACCCTTTCTTTTTGCAAAGATATTCACAGATCAGATTCTTGGATTTTTTAAACTGTTGAACTAGCTCTGATAAACACATAGTGAGAAGATGTTCTTATGTCAATCTGCCAAAACTTGAACCCAGGACGTTCAAAAGTTATACGAGTCTGAATGCTTCACATAGGTTTGCTCAGCCCTAGTTAAGGTAGGTCCAAAAGACAAATCCTATTTACTTGGTGTTCTCTACTTGCAAACACTGTATAACTCCAGCAATACTGCCATCTAGTGGATTTATTCCTGTCTGCCTATATTGCACATATGAGCCCTTCCTGCGTATGTGCAGGAGACAATACTGGACAGGATCAATGCTATTAAAATTAAAAAAAAAAAACCTCAGTGAACATACATTAACACCCCAAAAAGAATTACCCAAATTTGTAAAGCCACCATCCCACCCAGCAATCTTTGCAAACCACTGACACATGGACCCATATATCTATGGTCTAACATGAGAGCTGAAAGAAAGCCATCTCTTGCTGAGTGGAGTCAGATTAGTCCAGCAGTTAATCTCATTTCTTCCTCAAATCCCCTCCTGTAGAGTCACTTGTATAAATATTTTTCACATGATTTCCTGAACTACTTTGTAGTGTTTCTGGGCACAGTTAAAACCACCAATGCTTTTTGTACTGGAAGTAGCTGTATTTCCATGAGAGTGGAGTGAGCCCTAAATTTCTTAAACTATATATGCAAAGTACTTTGAGTTCCTTGGATGACAGGTCTACATAAAATGCTAGAAGGTAAAAATAATGACTAACGTAGTCTTGGAAGATGGTCCAGCCAGCGCACATAGTCTGCTCACCTGCTTTTTAATCTGTGCAGGTGGTAGAGTCCCACAGCCCACCAGGGATATCAGTTGGCGGATCCTTAATAGAGCTGTGAGCATGGGCATGTAACTGGCACAGTTCACTATCGTCCCCCACACCTGTCCCTTCTGCAGCATCTGAAGTGCACCAGCTTGCAGCCCCTTTTCTGGATCCTCCAGAACCACCACCTCAGGTTCTGGCTGTACTTTTCCCCACACCTCCTAATTTATGCACACCCTGTCCATGGCCCCAAGAAGTTGTAAGACCTCATCAACCTCCCCCTGGTGCTGGCCACGGTGGCCATCCATCAAACCAGAGGGAGGATAATGGACAGGAAGATGCTCTGTGACTGTGGAGACCTATTTTCATTTCACCCAGGCAGAGTTCCTCTGGACCACATCCTCTGGCTCCCTAGACACATTCGAGGAGCAGTGGACCCTGTCTGAGGTCTCTGCTCAGTATCCTCTTCTGGATTCCTGTTTTTGACCCTGTGACCCTCCTGCCCATCCTTGGTTCTCTCATTAGTCGTCCCCCAGAATTGCTCAGTATCTGGGTCCAGTAGCTCCTCCCCTTAGGCTGGATTCCCAATAGGTGCTCTGTAACCTAACAATATATATAAATGGGCAGGGGAGAGAGGATGAACAACCACCTCAGTTCTTAGGTCCATTAGGGCAACTTTGCATTGATCTCCAACCATAATACTGGCTTAAGTCTGACAGATCTGAACAGTGAAGGATTCTGCTTGCACATGGAGATCTTCAATGATAAAGAGACACCATAATGGCTCCAAAGCCACTAGTTCTGCCTGTCATGGGGACATGTGTGAGAGAAAGGGACCACACCTAACACCCCAGGCATCCATGGCTCCTAAAATAGTGGCAGGTGGGGGGAAAATGGCAGCTCTGAGACAATGCATCTTGCACACACCTGAGAATCTGGCCTGGAATATTTCACTTTTCCTGAATGTGACAGAATATACCCTAGTATTCACACCCTATACACCAGTAGATTAATCTTTGTACTAATTATGCCTTGTAAGGTATCATCTGAAAACTCAATTTGTGATCAGTATTCTCCTGGTAAAATGTGTGTGGCCACATTGTATGTGAAGTTAGGACTCCCCTGTATGACAATATTAAACACATGTTCCAAACCCCACAGCCCTGTCCAAACAGAAGTTGGCAAACAGGTCTGTCTAAAACAAAGGAACATATGCATGCCTTAATTTGCATGTAAGCAGTAAACAGTCATCAAGCAGGGAGGGAAAACAAAATAAATTCAAACACATGAAAAAAAAATCAGCAAGGAATATCATCCCGCATAGTCTGTCTCCTGGATCTCAGAAGAAAATATTTTTCCAAGAGAGGGACTGAAACCATGAAAAGGAGGGACTGACACCCTTAGGAATCCCCCCCCCTCGGGCCACTTCATTCTCTTTGCCACAGAAGACAAAAGGAAAAAGCTGTTGACTCTGGGGGAAGGGTCCTGACCTGAGAATCAGATCAGTAATCTGCTGGAGCATGTGGTGAGAAAGTTTACTTTGTAACTAAGAAGGTTTCATAAGTAAATGTTAGTAAGTGTTTTATCTTTATTTTTCTTGTAACCACTTCTTACTTTTATGCCTCATTACTTGTAATCACTTAAAATCTCTCTTCATAGCTAATAAACTTGTTTTTTGTTTTGTCTAAACCAATGTGTTTACGTTGAAGTGTCTGGGTAACTATTGAAGGTAATAAACTGGCATTATAATGGATTTAATATATTTGTATTGTTCAGAAGAGGGCTGGGCAGTACAGGACATACATTTCTGGGGGAAGATCTGGAACTGGGGTTGTATCAGGGGCACCCTGCAGTATAACCAAGGCCGGTAAGAACTGTTACTAGGGTGTAAGTGGCAGGCTCCAGTTACACACACATACTTAGGGTGTGGCTTGCATGCTGGAAAGCTGTGAATGACCCAGGTGGGAGCTACAACCACAAGGCATTGTAAAGGACCCAAGGTTGTAAGGCAGGCATGACAAAGCCTCCCACTAATCTGAATTGTACCCCAGTATGTCAAACTGAGCAAATACAGTTTGTTAAGATTGTTTTACCTTGACATGTGCATGCACCAGAACACTGGATTCCAGCTTATCTCCCACTTGAATGTTGGGGAAGTTGAATTTCTGATTGAGTTATGGAACTACTTGTTTCCATAGTTGAAATACAATTAGTTAAAGATGTGGATGGAAACATCCACAATTACAAGCAACACTGTTGCTAGAATTCTGCACCTTTGGAAGAACAGACAAATTGTAATTAGCTAACTGAATTTTAAAATCAAGATTGGATGTTTTCTGAAGATGTGTGCTAGGAATTATTTCAGGGCGGTGTTATACTGGAGGTCAGTTTAGATGATCACAATGGCCTCTTTTGGCCTTGAAATCTACACATCTATGTCTAACAGTTGATATTTTCCTCCCTTCTCCACAGTGAATGCACGGGTTTGAAAAACTGCCAGATACAGGCACTGGCTTACCAACGGGTCTGCATGCTAGCTGCTATGTTGCTATAACCTTTCCTGCCAAACTGCAGAGGTTTTCCAGTCTCCCGATCCTTTGGCTCAAGTGTGATTCTGGTGTGCACCTCCCATACTTGTCTTCTTTTCCCAGTGGTGTTTCTAATCAGTGGTAACTCTGCAGTGGCAGATGGTTTCCAATTCCCTGATCAGAAGTCTCTATTTAAATCCCAGAGGTATCTCCTGTTACAAGATTATTAGCATTTTTAAAGAGGTATTGTCATTTGTTTTGAGCCACAGTTTCTCTCGATGTACTGTGATCTAGTTCAAATGCTATGACTCTAAATAACAGAAGAAATCTAAAAAGGGAATCCATTCTGATCTGCTTTGTAGCTGAGGTTGGAGATTACTGTTTGCTAAATGGAGAGCAATGTCCATAGGAATTCTTTTTAAAGCTTACAGGAAGGTTATACTATAAGTAGCAGCTATTAATATGCAGACACCATTGTTATGTAAAGGGAAAAATTTGAGCCCAATGCCCAGTCAGGGGCATAGAGGAACCAGGGACTAGGTTATCCTCTACAGGCCCTTAATGTTGCCCCTTTTTCTAACACACAGATGCACTGGAGGATTCATGTAGCGACAGATCCACCAGCCCTTGCTCTATCCATCCCCTAGAAAGCCTATGCTTCACTGCCTCCTGCCTTTTCACCAGCGGTGAAAGTAACTTACAGGATTTACCAGTACTGCCAGAGTCTGAGGGGGCATGGCCTCATCCGGAAGAGGCGGAGTCTCTCAAGATTTAAAGGCCCTGGGGCACCAGCTGTGGCTGGGAGCCCCAGGGCCTTTAAATCAATCAGGGGCTCCCAGCTGAAGAGGTGGCTGGGAACTCCCTGGGGCTCAGGGGCAAATTAAAGGGCCCGGGGCTCTGGCCACCAGGGGGAACCCCGAGCTTTGCGGGGCTGGGGCAGGGATTTAAAGGGTGCAGAGCTCCTGCTGCTGAGGGGAGCCCGGAGCCCTTTAAATCCTGACCCCAGCCCGCCCGCCAGAGCT
This sequence comes from Mauremys reevesii, assembly GCF_016161935.1. Lineage (NCBI taxonomy): Eukaryota > Metazoa > Chordata > Testudines > Geoemydidae > Mauremys > Mauremys reevesii. The sequence continues at coordinate 199,503,995 of NC_052624.1, forward strand.
GGCAGGGATTCAAAGGGCTCTGGGCTGCCCGCAGCCCCGGGGAGCTCTGAGCCCTTTAAATCCAGGCCCCAGCCCGGCCGCCGGAGCCGTGGCCGGGATTTAAAGGGTTCTGGGCTGCCTGCAGCCACGGGCCACCCAGAGCCCTTTCAATACCCACCGTGGAAGCTGGTGCGGTCCAGCACAGCATACTGGCTCTTGCCGGGACGCCATACCGGACCGGCTTACTTTCACCTCTGCTTTTCACCCTGCCATGCAAGGAACTCCTATGGAGCTGGCCTCCATGCCATACAGGGTGAACCCAATTACATACAGATGCTATCTTGCCAGTGAAATGTAGCTGTTCCCTATAACTGCCTGAAGCAGAGGGGGGGGGGGGTGTGGAACCTGTGTTCTCCACACTCCTCCCCATCCAGCAGAGTTCAGCAGCAGCCCCAGATCGACTGGAGATTGGTTCCAACATCCCCTTTCAGGCACTAGGGCTGAGAGAGCCTTGAAGGGCTGGGCCCCAATGTGCTTAACACTTTCTCACCCCTTAACAGCTGTTAACACCCCTGCTGACAGCCCAGGGCACTATCCCTTCTATTTTTACCTCCATATTGTATCTAACCAGCCCTGAGCCCAAACCTACCACAAAGGGCAACTTATTTCCTCTCTGCTCCTCTACAGGGTTAGTACCTTACTAAATTGCTTGCAGAGGACTAAGATGGTCTGTTCTAGAACAAGACTAGCTCAGCTCTACCCCTTGCTCACAATATACCCTCAACACAGTCCCTTGGAGAGCTGAGCAAGCATAGCATGCGCTGGGAACCCAGTGCATCACAGGCTTGCTGCCTCAGACAGCCTCCATCCTACACTCATGTAATGCAGGTCGTGATAGGAAGAAAATGAGACAATAGCCAGCTCCCGCAAAGAAAGGAGAGGCCATAAAGCAAGGAATGGAATGCAAAAAGCCACCAAGCAGCCCAGGGCCAGCTCTGGCTTTTTTGACGCCCCAAGCAAATAAATAAAAATAAATAAATGTGGGGCAACCGGAGCAGCGAAGGGGGGCGGGGGGAAACAAACCTGCCGGCCGGAGTGGCAAAAAGGGAGGGAAAAAACCAAACAAACCAAACCAAACCCTGCAGGGCTTGCTATAGACCTGGCACCGCTCCCAGCAGGGCGCTCCCTCTTCCGTGCTGCCGCCCCCTATAGGGTGGCCGGAGAGGCAACGGGGAAAAAAAAAGCCTGCGGGAATGCCACCCCTTGGAATCTGCCCCCCAAGCACAAGCTTGCTCGGCTGGTGCCTGGAGCCAGCCCCGAAGCAGCCAAAATAGACCAGTCTGAAGACATCAACTTCATGCTGTTCAATGCATGATCAACAGTCAACAAACTGCACATGGAAGCAACACAGGAGACAAACTCATTTGCTTTTCCTTTGCAGGTCACCACTACCAGGTGCCTGCTATCAGAGCCAGAGAGTCTTTACAGAAGACACCCAGAGTGATTAAGTGACCTGTGTAGGTGGGTACAGGAAGCAGGATCACTATTAGAATGACTCCTAAACTTCTGCTCTAACAACTAGACCACAGTCTGGTATTGATATTTTGCCAGAGAGCTGGCTGCTCTTGAAAACATTTTTGAATGGATGATCATTTAGAGGTTTGCTTTATTGTTTTAGCTCACAGTTGATACCCAGTGTGGCATCTTTCATACCCAGTGAAGTATAGGAGAGGATAAAGATTAAAGGAACTGAGAGAAAGTGCTACAGTTGTCTAGCAATAAGTTCAATGCTGGCTTGAAGAGAGAATCCCTGCTGGAGATATTAGCTAGGTTAGTTGGATACCAGAGAATAGTAGTATCCTCTTCCAGTACCGCTCAGAGAGAGGATGATTATGAATAGTTGAAAGAAATCCAAAATGTGTTTTATATTAGAGCATAAAGACACAAAATGACTATATTAAAATAAAGTTAAGGGACTGATGAAAACCATAGAATTCATACGTAAAGCAATTAGTTCTCCTTTAACCCAGCCTCACCAAACCTAGCCATTGCATGGGTCTCAAACAGTGCATTGTACAACATGTGCTATGTTAGTTAAACGTGAATGCCTCACTCAGTAAAGTCAGAATTTACTTGTATTTATTTATCCTTAAGACACATTTCAGATGCAATTCTTACACAACAATGACAATGTTACTACTACCTGACATCCACCCTTTCCCTTTCTCATTGTATTTGATGTCCTTTAACAGAAACTAAATCAGTAAGAGAAAAGTTCTTCTACTGACATCATACCAGAGCTGCCACTTATTGGGACCAACTAGACTTAAAAACAAACAAACACATACACACACGCAAGTCACCACAAGTGTCAGTAACTCTTGAAGCTTTCTATCTGACAAGGATAACACCTGATGTGATCAGAGATTAAAATGCATCATAATATGTGTCTGAAACCATACTATGCCCCATTTCATATCTCTTACCTTTCCTCTGTCAAATTGCATCCATCCTTCAATTTCTTTTGTGGTAGATCAATTACCCCTTCAACCAAACTATAAAGCCCTCCCCTTCCAGGGCAAACAAAACTAGTCCAAAGGATACACAACATAAAACGCTCCAGTACCCTTTCTCAGGGATAAACAGTCCCCTCCCCTGTTAATGCAGAAGGAGAAAGGAAAGATTCCCTCACTACAATCCCAAGACTGAAGTCTGTAAACAAAACACACAGGTGCCAACTCTGCCTCATTCCACACCACTACTGTATCAACCCAGCCCTTTTCTGTCCCCTAATTAACCCCTCCCAAGCACAAGTTCCTGCCTCTTCATTAATGAGCCTTTCCCATAGCCCCACCTGTTTGAAGTTTGCCCAGTTCCCTTTAATGAGACCCCACAACAGTTCTGAGCTCTCCCAGCCCTTCCTGTTCCCTATAGGCTTATCCTTTATAAGGCTGCTCTTTGTATAGTCCTGCCACTCCAGTTATATGGTAGTCTTGATCATATGCACCTATTTGCCAGGCTATAGAGGGTTGAACCCCAGTAACAGGCAGGCAGGCAAGCAGCATTTGCTCTTAAAGGGGTCAGTACTCTCGGTTACAACCATACAAGACAATTTTGACAAACTGTTCCGCTACATACAATTGTCAGTAGAACTATTCACAGTGGAAACCTTGCCAGACAAGATCCTGCTGAAGTCAATGGGATTTTGTGGACTCTGAATGCGACAGCTAATAAGAAAAGGCTAAATTCTGCCCCTGATAAGCATCCACAGTTCTACTGAAAAATATTACAAGAAGCTGTTTGTGACAGTCTCTTTTCAAAAATCAAATTCTTCTGAAAAAAAAAAAACAAAAAGCTTCTTGACAATCTACATATTACATTCAAATGGTCCTGAAAGAGCCTGAAAAACTGAATTCATCATGGAAATACTGGCAGCTATTTTATTAGAGCAGCACTACCAAATTCTCCTACTGAACATAAACTGTCAGTGCATTCACATGATTAACTGAGTGATTAATAAAGATTTGAGTTGAAGAAATTCTATGTTATCCCTTCCCTCCCAAAAAATCCTAAAGAAAAGAATGGTAGGTAGGCTATTCCCCCCCACCCACCCCCAGTTAAGGTTACACAGTTAAGGACTCAAGAGTCAGGAAACTTGAAAGTTAAAGATAGTTACGATTGTCCTTTCTGTGTCTCTGCTACGTATACATTTCAACACAATCTTGACTGAAGTGCTCATCCAGCTTCTGAAGTAATGCAGTATAATTTGCCTTCTATTTGATATATCTAGGGTTATCTAAAGGTGTGATAACTTACAGTTCTGACTTATGATAGTCTAAATTATTAGAAGACAACTATGGAGCATTAACATTGTGTTTTGGGTCTCTACAGTATTTAACAATAACCCAGTTGCAATACATCCTCAATAAGCATAATCCTCAAGCACATGCTTGAGCAAGTCTGGGATGATTTAGCTGGGAATTGGTCCTCCGTTGAGCAGGGGGTTGGACTAGATGACCTCCTGAGGTCCCTTCCAACCCTGATATTCTAAGTCTGATAGTCCATCCATTGTGAAAAGAAAAAGCGTAGCATATTATGCAAATTATTATAATGCCCCCCAAACTGGCAGGTGGTCACAGCTGAGAATACCAGATTCAGGACAAACTGCTGAGAAATAGGGAAGACTCACCCCAAACTGGTGGTTAGTCTATCAGAAGATATACCAAACCAGTAACCAAAATAAACTTGGCTCACCACACTGGTTAACAAGTAGTCAAAAATGCAGTCTCCTTATGCATTCCAGCACTTATTTTACCACCTAGACTCTAAGCTTTATGATGAGTGGTTATTGAAAACCAGTTTCATCAAACAAAGGTTCTTTTGATCCCAAGAGATTAGCTTCATAGCCAGGTCAATATATAACTCAGATCTTACCCAATAATCATGCTGTTTGTTTACAAGAGAAAAACATTTGAAATGGTTAAGGAAATCATATACATACAAACAACTGAAAAAGTTCTTATATCAGGTTTGAAGCAGCGATAGAATAAACTGCTAGTTTGTAAGTCTCTCTGGAAATTACTAAATAGCCTGGGGGTCATCAGTCCTTGTTTAGAGCTTCCTTGTTAGAAATCCAGTCCAAAGAAATGAAGACAAAGTGGAGATGTTTCCAGTGTCTTTTATACCCTCTGCCATGTGGATGGAATTTTACTATCCCAAACAAAGCCCACAGCACAGTTTATAGAAAAGTACAGGCACAAGACAGAGTCCATAGATCACTCACCCTTACAGGGCTTGCTGACTCACAGGGGCAAGCCACTAGCTACTTGGAGGCTAATGCATTTGCAGGAAGAGCCATCTGGGTGGAATGAGTTTCTTCTGTGGCCCATTATGAGAATTAATTGCCTCTGATGGGCCATCAAAACAAAACTGTCTGGCTTCAGTGTAGATGTTACCTGGTGTTACCCCAGGAACAGACACATTTGAAATACTGGTACATGGTCAATATTCATAACTTTAGGTATAAAAATGATACATGCATTTAAACAGGATAATCATATTTGATGTATTTAATGGAAAAGTTACAATCTATGACATACTTTGTATAAGATTTGTTGCAGTTGTGTAACAGCGGTAGCAACAATGATATACCTGTTCATATTTCAATCATACAGCATCACAGCCCCTCTAATTTTTCTGTCTTACTTAGACCTGAAGGTGAAGTCTTTCTTACAAAAATATATGGCTACTGAATGGCAGATACAGAAAAAAGAGAGTGGGAGAATTAAATTATTACTTGTAAAAAAATTTCTCTTCTTCAAAAGAATAGGTCCACAGATCCTCAGTATGGAGCTGTACCTGTAGACGGCAGAATCAAAGCTGATTGAATGGCTGATTAAGAACTAGCCCCCGCCTTCTGAGACCCTCCCCCTTAGTATTGAGATACTTCTAAATCTAGTCCCCTGCCCCCTCTGGAATCTGGATCGTGAAACAAAAACCAAATCTCTTGTCTTGCATCAGCTCAGCACCTTGCAAAAAAATACTCAGCAACAAACAAATTTTAACTACTGCAAAGCACTTTAACCATGAGTTAAACACAGCTCCCTTAATGGATTGTCAGAGAGGGCCAGATCTTTTACCTTTCCCTTCTAAAGGGGGACATTTTTCAGGTAAACAGCCACAAATTCTGCCATTCTTTCTCAGGGCGAGGTCCACAGATTCTCAGTGTATTTTCTCAGTACTGGCCCACCTGCAGTACAAGCAGTGTTCTGTTAATCTGGCAGTGGTGGCATGGCTGATCACAGTGTAAGTGGGGTCTGAGTTAGCCCAGACATTTTTGTACCATTTTCTGTCAGCTTCTTCATTCCTCTGATTTTTCTGAGATGTTCTGCCAGAGAAGCCTGCCCAGACATGTCACACTGGAAGCCACTGCAGTCAATAACCTAGGATCAGAGGTTTTTAGTAATCTTGCTGAAGAACTCCCATCCCATCCCCAGCAAATAATAGCTCAGTAAGGCATAGAATCCTAAAAGGTTGTTTGGCTGGTTCTCTCATTGCCCTGACTGTTACAGCTCTGTTGCAGTTAAGGGTGGAGGGGCAGGAATTGGGAACCAAAATCAGATGGGGAATCCTGAACTTCTGCTAACAGACACATTTTTTGACCTTGCCCTTTTGAGAGTGGATAGAAGGGCTGTAAGTAAGGTGGTCAGCCACATGTTCCCAAAATACCCGACATCTAGTACTTCTAAGATTAAGCACCAGCTTTCTCAGTTTCAGGTGAGGGGAGGGAAGGTGCTCCACCGCAGGTCCCGGCCCCACCCCCACCTCTTCCCAACCTATTCTGCCCCCTCCCTGGAGCGTGCCCCGCCCTCATGCTGCTCCCTTCTCCCCAGCGCCTCCTGCATACCACGGAACTGCTACTTGTGGCCAGTGGGAGGCACTAGGAGCATAGGTGGCAGGTTTGTAGAAATTTTGGTGGTGTCCAGAACCCGCCCCGCCACCTGCCTAAGGCTCTGGGAGGGAGTTTGGGTGGGGGGAGGAGGTCTGGGGTGCAGGCTCTGGGATGGAGTTTGGGTGCAGGCTCTGGGAGGGAGTTTAGGGGCAGGAGGATGTGTGTGAAGGGGGAGGGGTTGCACGCTCTGGGAGGGAGTTTGAGGATAGGAGAGGGTGCAGGGGTGAGGGGTTTGGGATGTGGGAGGGGGTGGAGGGCTAGGACAGAGGGTTGGGGTATGGGGTGAGGGGCTGAGGATGAGGGGTTCATGATGCAGGAGGGGGCTCAGGGCTGGGGCAGAGGATTAGGGTGAAGGGGGATGAGGGCTCTGGCTGGGGTTGAGAGGTTTGGGGCGTTGGAGAGGCTCAGGGCTAGGGCGGAAGGGCAGGGTAAGGGAAGCCTGCCCTGCCATTAGTGGATGGGGGGCACTAGGTCCCTGCAGCAACAGTTGATGCCAGGAGCCAGCAGAGCAGAGTCAGTGTGAGTTGCAGGCTCCAGGAGACGTGAGTGGGGATGGCAAGTAGGGGCCGGTGGACACTCGGGGGAGGTGCGTGGTGGCAGCATGTGGGGCCAGGGGTCCAGGCACCATGAGTGTATATAACTTGCCACCCCTGGCTGGGAGGCAGAAGAACAGATCGGTGGGGCCACTGGCGCTGCTGGGGGGAGACGGAGGACTGATCCTCAGGGCCACTACTTTTTTTTTTCCCTATGGGTGTTCCAGCCCCAGGGCACCCATGGAGTTGGCGCCTATGCTTCCAGGAGTGATGTTGGCCCACCTTTGCTGACATGATGGTGCATGTGACATCCCGCAATAAAGATGGCACACACACCCCATAAAAGCATGCCATGTTGTCCCTCCTGCATGATCTCATACGTGCAATGCATACAAGGTCACACCGCACAGAGGGCATCATTTTTAAGAGAGAGAAGGGGCAGAGCAGCATTTCACATCTGATACTGGACAAAACCACATCCAGCTGAGTACTAGAAGTGTATGGGGGACCAACCTTTCAGAAAGAGGACCATCCAGTTTAATACTGGATGAGTGGCCTCCCTGATGAGGGCTTGGCTACACTTGCAGCTGTAGAGCACTTTAAGTTAAACCAGCCTTCGGAGAGCGCACTAGGGAAAGCGCTCCAGTGTTCAGACCCCCCCCACCCACCCTCTCTCTCTCTCTCTCTCACTCAACATTAGCTGCTTGTTTTTTCCTCAGACCAGATGGTACATGCAAGTGTAGCCAAGGGTGCCTGTGCCTCACAAGATGTCACCCTCTGAGGAAAAAGCATTTTTGGCACCAAACTCAGGAGCGCCCTAGCCCGGAAGGAATATTTTCCTTAGTGGGAGATTCTCTTCTTCTCCCGTCCCTGCACAATCCCCAACTTCCCCTGGGTCTAGGGGCTTGAGACCAAACTGCCCAACTAGGAAAGGGGGGTTGGATGGTGAGACCTACGATGCCGGAGGTGCATACCCAAAATGGTCTGAGCTGCTGCTCCTTGCTCCATCTGTGGGGAACTCCTGGGGAAGGGAGGAGGAGCAAATCCTTTCCAGTGCCTAAGGATGAAAGGAAACCATTCCTTTTGTACCCTCTGGTAGGGGATACAGAGCCGGAGCAGCACAGCCTTAGACTCCTCTTATTTGGGACCTTCTCTGCCATTCTCCTAGCAGCTGGGTTGGGGGGGCTGATGTTCTGGCAACTCCAGGCAGAAAACAAACTGCCTATTCAAGCTTTTTCTTTCCTTCTCTTTCTTGCAGTAGGTCCTAGGTGCCACTGCCCTGCCAGTAGCTAGTGGAGGCAGGACAAAACTGAGGAGGTCTTCACAAGGTGGGGACTAGCCACTCATCAGCCATCCAATCGGCTTTGAATTTGGTTCTGCCCACTACAGCTACAGACAGGTGATGACCCTCAATGAAGTTCTTTGGACCTAACCCAGAAAGAGAATTATAAATTTAGAGACCAGTCTGGACAGAGAAATACTAAGATTACCAGAGTATAAGCAGAGTACCCCACTCTATACTCTGAGGTTTTAGATACCAAATATCTCCATTATCAAGGCCTTAAAATATTCTGCACTGCCTTAGTAGTCCTGCACATCTGCCTTAAGAATGCACCTTCAAAGCCCACACAGGCTAACTACTGTATCCTTACATGCCAAAATGTGTGCTCTGGGCTCCAGTAGCATGAGAGAACCATAATTCATTCTTTCTAGCTGTTCAACTTGGAAACTCATTTACTGTCAGAAGACTGGTGCCAGAGAAATACTGGACAGTTTTTGTCAGTAAAATAAGACACGTGGCATGTACAAGACATATGGAGCACTGTCCACCTTTACACTTTAAGAGTTCTTTGCTAGGCTATTACAAACACAATTACTCTGGGACAGTTGTTGAGAAATGCAGCAAAGAATCCCTGGTTAGAAAGTTGTCAGTTGTACAAAAAAATATCCCTGAACCCTGCTGTAGGGTTTTCATCTTTAATTCCTGAATTGTGGTGTGTTGGCAACAGAGGAGTGACACAATTCTTGAGATGCCACAGCCTGGGATTTCTTGTTTGTGGAGTTGTGTGCATGTATCATGCATGTAATAGCGGCATACCTCTCTCTGTTGTGTAGACATGGCAGCTGCCTCAGTTTTCCACCACTAGTATAGCCTTCCTGGGATGGAAGAGGAGAGATCCAAGTGTAGATTCTGGTCACCATTGTCCCAGAAAGCTGTCATAGGCTGGGCCTTTTCTCTTGTGATCAGATTCACAATAATAGAGAGAGTTTAAAAAGGAAGATTAGCAGACAACTCTCCCTTGCCTACAAACCTCATCTCCTGCTTGGTACTGCTCCAGTGATGCAGTAGAAATGGAGAACTACCCTAAGCAATCAGTCTGGGACTCCCCTGCCAGTAGGAGAAGAATCGCCAGTGGTGTAAAGCTGGAGTAGCCAAACTCCCAGTACCTGCTTAGGCATAGGGGTCATGTTAAGGCAGGGGTCGGCAAACTCTGGCACGCGGCTCGCCAGGGTAAGCACCCTGGCGGGCCGGGCAAGTTTGTTTACCTACTGCATCTGCAGGTTTGGCTGATTGCAGCTCCCACTGGCTGCAGTTCGCCGCTCCAGGCCAATGGGGGCGGCGGGAAGCGGTGCGGGCTGAGGAATGTTCTGGCCATGGCTTCCCGCCACCCCCATTGATCTAGAGTGGTGAACCGCAGCCAGCAGGAGCCACAATTGGCCAAAGCCGCAGATGCAGCAGGTAAACAAACTGGCCCGGCCCGCCAGGGTGCTTACCCTGGTGAGCCACGTGCCAGAGGCTGCCGACCCTTGTGTTAAGGCATAGCGGGAGTGCAGTGAACTCTGGAAATCACCAGTGGACAGAGTGATCACTATAGAAACATTTTAGATACTGTAATTTAGAGTAGCCCTTTGGCCATTCTAAATTGCCCTGGGGGCCATTTCAGCCAATAGCTAAGTTTAGGATTAGGCAAAAAGAAAAGACAGCCACTATCTCCTCCCTCCACTCCTGGGTCCTCTGCCAAAGCACAGCACAACTGTGACTAATGATCTGGCCCTTTATCTGTGTTAAGTCTCATACATACAACATACAAAATTAGATATTTTTAGAATATAAAATTCAAGTCATAATGGTAGAGAATTCCTAAATCTCAATGGGAACATTATCTGTAGTAACATTAAGATCTAGCCACAGTGACTATTGTATATTATTGTATAGTTAACAATGAAATATCTTGATTCAGTTGTGTAGTAATCAAATTGATATAACAAACACATAAAACGACTTGAAGATAGGAAGCTGGGACGCAGTTTAGAGGATAAGACAGACAGGGGAAATCTCTCTTACTATGCCATCCACAGAACAACAAGAAAATGTAGAGAACCATTGATCTGTCCAAGCATGCAGCACTTGATTTGTGAGATGTTCACAACAGGTCCCCCATGCATATCTTTTTTTTTGCCAAATTAATACTCCACCATAGGAAATTAAAAAGTGAGCTATCCTAGCTGGAAAGCAATGGTCCCTTTCAATACTTACACACTTCACTATATAAAGTTGACACAGATTCCAAACTCTGCAACACCATCTAGTGATCATAAAATAGTAGTGCTTTAGTGAAAATTACAATGCTTAGGATTGATTAGTTCAACATGTGCAATTAAAACGATAAAAGTGAAGTGCAAGCAAAACAATTTTAAAATACTCATTAAATTCACATACAGTAAGCGATGGCTTTCGAGCCACACAGAGCTCTTCCTCAGGTCTGGGAAAGGCAATAAGTGTCACAGCTAAATGCAAGGTCGAACAGATAGTTTAGCATAAAAGTAGTTAGCACATATTCTAAGGGACCATTCAAGGCGAAGTGGCCCTTTAACAGTAGTCATAGGAAAAAAAGGATAAATTCATAAAATTGCTAGGTTTCAAAGTGGTAGCTGTGTTAGTCTGTATTAGCAAAAAGAATGAGTACTTGTGGCACCTTAGAGACTAACAAATTTATTTGGGCATAAGCTTTCATGGGCTAAAACCCACTTCATCGGATAAAAATTTTTTGATAAAGTTGCTAGACACTAAAAATCACAATCTCAATAACCACAAGGGTATTAATGGGCCATTTCATCTTGAATAGTCCCTTAGAATAGGTACAGAGCCGGCCCCAGCTTTTTTGCCGCTCCAAGCGGCGAAAATAAATAAATAAGCAAGCCAGTTGAGCTCCTGCCAAAGAAGAAGAGACTGAGTGAAGGACCTGCCGCTGAAGCACCGCCGAAGACCCGGACCTGCCGCCCCAATACCAGATGGAGTGCCACCCCTTTCTGTTGGCTGCCCCAGGCATCTGCTTCCTTCGTTGGTGCCTGGAGCCGGCCCTGAATATGTACTAACTATTTTTATGCTAAACTATCTGTTCAACCTTGTATTTAGTTGTGATACACGGCAAGAGCTCTGTGAAAAGAACAAGGAGTACTTGTGGCACCGTAGAGACTAACAAATTTATTTGGGCATAAGCTTTTCTCTGTCACCAACAGAAGTTTGTCCAGTAAAAGATATCACCTCACCCACATTGTCTCCTTAGATTCTTGACATTCAGGCTCACTAGTCAGGGGGTATCCTAACAACCAACCAAATGCATTAGCTGATACCAAGGCAGAGCAGTAGGCAACAGCAAGGATGGGAGATAAGTGTTAAAAAAGAGGGAAGAGAGGAGGTGAAGAAGGTTTAGCTTCCCCAGACACATGGATACTTGTCTTCTGTAGGACAGCATATGCTCCAGCTAAACTGAAGATACTGCAATTCAAGGCAACCAAAGCACTGGGGACAAAACAAGGTTTTAGAAGATGCTTCATTTGCAATAATTGCTATACATGTTATTTTTTCCTCAAACACATAAATCAGTTGTAAACAGTCTAAAAGGTATCGTTTAATAGTTGAGAGAAAGTGAGAACTCTTTGGTTTATCCAGTCTTATTATAGTATTGGCTTGGCCTCAGATCAGGAGTGCACAAGTAACACTAAATCTCTGAAGTGGGGGTTGGAATTTAAACCAAGCTGATAGATTCAGCCACACCATCCTGGTAACACAGATAGCAGGAAATCTAAAGCAGCTTTTGAAAATCTGTAACAAGTAGATATTAGACTAAAGAAGAGAGAAAGGGAAATTCCTCCTTGAGATGACCCCCCACTGGGAACTCATTCGTGATGTCCTGATAGCAGTGGGAGGCAGGCCTCAGAATGAATTATAGTACACTTTAATGTGCAGAAAATTAGAAACCCATTTGTCACTAGACATACAGGTTAGCTAATGATATTTTGGCAGTGTATTTAAAACCAAATCTCTTTTTTAAAAATTATGTTTAAAGGGGATGGATTGCTATAACAAAGTAAACTAAGACTATACAAAATTCACATGGAGTATGTTTATTTTTATATTAATTTTACCCCAGAGGAAAAGAAGTAGAGCTTCACATTTTTTTGGCAATCACTTGAAATAACTAAAATAGGCTCCAGGTTACTCCTGTTTCTGATTTATTACAGTTAATTTTATAACCTGACAAGAGGATAAGCAATAGCTTACGTATTGCCACCACAGGATTGCATACTTTAATATTAAAGTGTTATCAGCATAAAATATGGCCTTGTATTCTTATTGACCTATTCTTAATCCAGACATGAGACTGTTCTCACATAGCATTGTTCAGGATTGCAGAAGAGACATCAAATAACCAAGAAAACAGGGGTCCACCTAGCAACTCAACCTAACTCAGAATGAGGAAATAAGTTCATTAGTTATGAGAGGCTTTTGCATCTGAACAAAGCAATTTACGAAGCTAGGACCAACTTAATCTAACCTAAGAAGCCAAAACCAGATTTATTTAGGGTCCAGAAAAGCCAACCTTTTTCATCATGGGAAAAGCAATAGCCAACAGATCCCTCAAACCCCACCCCCCACCCCCATGTGTCTACAAACTAATGCAGATTATGTGATTTTGAACAAAGCCAATCTGGTTCAGATATATAAACAGAGGGCAAAAACAGTTTCTAATCATCAAACCAAAATCTTAGCCAAAGTTTTACTATCCCAGTTTGTTACAGATGTAAGTCTATAATTTCCCTATCCACCTGCAGGGTTTTTTTTAAAATCAACTGAAATTCAGGCCGTGTGTAAAGTAGATTGGTGTGGATATTAGATCCAGCTTCTTTACGTGTAAAGCAAGTCATTGTCATTCTGAAAATTATGCCTCACATTTTTTTAGTTTAATTGTTCTCATCTACGTAGCTGGGAATAAGAATTCCCTCTCCTGCAGGAATTACTGGACTTCATTATTTAGGAGGCCCAACTAGATAATCATAATTTATCCCCTTCTGGCCTTAAAGTCAAGTTCTTCTGGACAACTGCTAACATTTTTTACTATGTTTTTCTGTACTTTTCCAATATCCTTGCTCATGACCTGACCCCCAGGACACCAAAAAAGTCATTCGTTATTACAGTATAAACCTCTAATATTTTTTAAAAAGCTTTGCTTTTACTCTGTGCTAGTGCTTGTTCACAGCACCAGATGGATGATTAACTTTGTGCTACATAGAACGTTGAGCCTCAAACGTTCTTCAATCTTGTGTGTGTCAGCACGGTTAGTTTTTTAAACCATCACAAAGCTCAGTTTTCTATAAGATCATGGTGAAGTTTTCCAGCAGTTACAATATGCACCTTAGAGGCTTTTAAGATCTGAAATGTGCAATGAAAAGATCTTTGTTCACATTCTATATTAAAGAGGGCTCAGGAGGAAAATTCCCCCATAAATTCTCATGGTAATGTTACAGTTCAGGTAGAAAACCCTCCTCTTCAGTAGTCATGTAGGGCAGGTACCAATGCTTCACACTGAGTAATTAACAGGGCAGCTGGGTGCAGTTGCCATCCTTTTATCACAAGGAGTTAATTTGACAGAAGACAAGCATTATTTGTGGAAACTGCAAATGTTCAACCCAGACAGACCCTGACTATAGAGGTCTCATAGGATAGCTGTTGTGATGGTGGCTTTATACCCCTCAACCTGTGGTATAAAGTCATCATAATTGGATGTTACCTCGTGTTATTACACCTCTAAGGGAAATTTGACCTTAAGCATTAGACAGCATATTCCAACAGAGAAATGGTTTTTATACACGAACACCACTGCAAAGTATGGCCTTTGCACAAAGCCATGCAAAAGTGTCAGAGTATATGGAGTATTCACTCATATTTTGCTGAAATAGTCACTCCACTGACAATGCAAGTAAGATTTTAATTTAAATAATGTATTGGCAACTTATATTATTAGAGATAGGGATACCTCTTGGTCATTAAGTAATTAAGTCTGCATTAGTGTGTGTGTGTGTGTGTGTGCGCGCGCGCGCGCGGGAGAGAGACACATTGCTACCTTGTCCATATCCACATACGGAATTTCAATTATTTGTGAACAAATGGAAAAATACAAAATGTACAGACTGACCCATGTCTTTCCCAGAGACAATTGTATAGTGCCATAATTAACCCCCACCACGGTTGCTTAGCCTCCTGATACTGAATTCAAAGTGCCCTTGAAGACTTTTAAAGGCACCTTTGCTTCTGTTGTCAAGTACACTGGGCAGGAAATGTTTTTGTAGCTGACTCTAGTTAAAATTTGCCATGTATTTTTCTTATTTGTCTCATTCTTAATCAGACACGGTAGAATCCGTATAGTTAAGAGATCATGCAATACAAATAAAGTCAGAAACAAAATCAACTGACATGATTAATATATAATCTTTTTATCTGAAAATTAAAGAAGTAAAACAGGAATTTTATGCATTTCAGGAGGATGAAAATCAGCACCATTTGCTAGCAGGAAAAAGGTTAAGAGCGAAATGCTGAATCTTCTAAAAAGGTGAAACTCGCATCTGATTTGTGTGTGTTAAGTTTATAGGGATAACCAGCTGCTGAGGGAATAAATCACTGCTGAGTGTTTTAATAAGGTCCAATGAAAGCTGATTTACTAAATAAAACTACAAATAAGAAGGAACCTAAATAGCAGTGTCCACTGCCATTCACACTGAAGTCAGAATACCTAGTGAGTCCCTTGTTCATAGAAAAAAGCTGCAAAGTCATTTTGACACTAAGAAAAAAGAAATTCAACCCGAATGCCCATTTGTTCCAATCAAAGCAGCACATATGGTTCTTTAAGCTCATCTCTAGATTTGAAGCTCTGATCTTACATTAGTAAGCCACATTGGAATGAGACCAGGACACTTTTCTGCATACAGCTTTGAATATTCTCACTTGTTGTGCTTGCTTAGCACATTAAGATTACTAAGTATATCTGTTAGATTTTACCTTAAAAAGTTGTTTTTGCCTGTTCTGCTTTGTCAGATATTTACAGGAGAACAATACATATTCAGGGATTTAAAAAAGAGTTAGGCTGACTAAATTAGAAATGGTTACTTACCAAAGTAAGTTTTGTTCTTTGAATGTGTTGCCTCCACAGACCCACACTAAAACGGTGTACCCTGTGCCACACACAGCAACAAGAAACCATTTCAAAGCAATTAGCCTACAGAGGAGGAGTGTGTGCATGAGTACCAGAGCCTCCCACACAATTGCCCTCAGTTCCTTTTTAAGCATGGACACGTCCTTTAAACCAGGGGTCTCAAACACGCGGCCCGCGGGCCACATATTTTCTGTGACCCGCGAGGTCCTCGCAGCCTCCCTCCCCCCACCCCCCGCCCTCCTCCAGCATTTATCTAGGTGCAGGGCAGGGCAGGGAAGGGCGCCTGCCCTGCCCCTGGTGCGCACCGGGCCAGAGCCCGCCCGCTGACCTCCTCCTGCAGTCAAACCCCCTGCCACACCCCTCCTGCACCTTAACCCACTGCCGAGCCCCCTGCCGCAGTCCGACCTCCTGCCGTACCTTGCACCCGTCCTGAGCCCCCTGCTGCACTCTGCACCCCAATCCCCTGCCACACCCCTCCTGCACCCCCTGGGGGCAGGGAGGGGACAGAGTTAGGGTGGGGATTTCAGGGAAGGGGTGGGAAGAGGCGGGGCAGGGATGGATCTTCATGGAAGGGGTGGAGTGGGGCGGGGCCAAGGGTGGTGTGGGGGAAGGTGTCAGTAATATGGCCCTCGGGCCAACGTACTAGTCCTCATGTGGCCCTCGCGGTCATTTGAGTTTGAGACCCCTGCTTTAAACCTCCAAAGCAGAAGGGAGTGTGTACTTGTGTTACAATAGTGGTTGGATTCTCTCAGTGAGGACATCTTTAACTATTCAGGTTGGTCCTCCCACGCCACCAACATTCTCAGTTCCATTGGGACTAAGGCACATCCAACTAGCCCTTGCAACACATGTCCATCTAGACACTAGCTTATTCTTTCCACCGCTCCAGCCAGGTGAGCTCTGTTTCTATCTAGATCAGGGGTAGGCAACCTGTGGCACGTGTGCCAAAGGCGGCATGCAAGCTGATTTTCAGTGGCACTCACACTGGCCACTGGTTCGGGGGGCTCTGCATTTTTATTTAATTTTAAATGAAGCTTTTTAAACATTTTAAAAACCTTATTTACTTTACATACAACAATAGTTTAGTTATATATTATAGACTTATAGAAAGAGACCTTCTAAAAATGTTAAAATGTGTGACTGGCACGCGAAACCTTAAATTAGAGTGAATAAATGAAGACTCGGCACACCACTTCTGAAAGGTTGCCAACCCCTGATCTAGATACTTACACAGTCCTCATTACCACAGTTGAGCAGGTTATCAGCAGCAGAGGACTGGTTTGAAGAAAATGAAGCGGAACTATTACCTCTCATCAACAGTAAGAATACAGCCTATCTGCAATGCAAGAAGCCAACAGACAGCACCAACGTGAGACTTCGCTATGCAAAAACCAAGATATAGCGAGGAAGCAAATGCTGTGCAAATCATTACTGAATCAAGCTCTGTGAAGAGATACACACAGCCTCAGACACAGGAAACCTCAAAGTCATCTATGACGGCCTGAAGAAAGTTCTAAGTCTCACTTTCAACAAGGTTACCCCTCTTATGTCACACAGCAGTGAAATCATTACCGATAAAAGCAAGCAGTTGTCTTGTTGGGTTGAACAAGCTATACGCACAAGAAAGAATCACCACCAGCGAAGTGCTGGACCAAATACAAACTCTACAGATCATGCCAGAGCTAGATGTGGAGCCCACCGTAGAAGAGCTAAGCAAGGCCATTGATGTTGAGTCAAGGGAGAACAGCAGAGTCAAGGGAGAGAATTAGTTCAGGAGTGGGTGGATCGGCTTATGTGGCCTGCATCTTGCAGGAGGTCAGACTAGATGATTATAATGGTCCCTTCTGACCTTGGATTCTATCAAATGGCAAGGCTCCTGGAAAAGATGGCATCCCAGCAGAAATCCTCAAGTGTGGAAAAAGACAGCCTGTTACCACATCTTCACCAGCTGCTGCTTAAATGCTGGAAAGAGGGTGAGGTAGCACAAGAGATGCATGACGCAAAAATCACTTTGTACAAAAATAAAGGCGGGGAAAAAAAGGGCAACTGCAACAACTACAGGAGTATCTCGCTACTAAGTGTAGCGGGAAAAGCTTTCACAAAAGTCATCTTAGTGCGCCTACAACAGCTGGTGAATCATGTCTACCCTGACTCAGTGTGGATTCAGAGCTGGAAGATCAACCATACACATAATATTTTCTCTGCGTCCACTCCAAGAAAAGTGCAAAGAGCAAAACCGACCACTGTACATTGCCGATGCATTCTTTGCTATCTCTTTAAAAAAAATTAGCTACACTCAATCACGTGAAGAATAACTTGATTTGGTTTTACTAATACAGTACAAAATACCTTTTAAAAATGAATTCTCCTTCTAGCTTAAAACAGTATTTTTTTCCTATAGCATTATTTTAAAAACAAACTATAAACGAAAAGTTTTCTTCCCATTTCTAGAACACAAATGAAATGGACAGACAGTTCTGTCATCCTAAAAATTACAATACAGATCTAGCAAATGAAGTCAACAGAATACTATTTTTAAACTCTACAAGGGGATTCAGATATTCTATATTATTTATGTACAGTATGTAATGTGCTGTCATTCTTCTACCATCTTTCATACAGCAGTATGACACTTGCTACAATTGTGTACTATTTAGAAGAAATGGATTCTTGCGATTATCCAACAAAGGAATTCATGCTGAAATTGGAAGTCCAGCTGATCACCACAAGAGGAAAAGCTAGCATAAGTTTGTAATTTCAAGTTTTATTTTTATATTGGTGAAACACAGAACCTCTTCCGAAAGAGGCAGCATCTGCAGAGCTGTTACAAATACGCTTCATACGCTAATACACCTCACAGGTTTGGAAAAAGTATGGATAAAGCACAATTTCACATTGCATGAACATTTTACACTGCATCTGGGCATACAAATTCAGTCATATTAAAGGTAATTTATAGATCTGACTTCACATACAGTGAATAATATTTCAGCATCTTCATGCAAACTTACTTTTATTTTTAAATAGTTGGCATCATTTTTGGAAATTTTTTTTTACTGCAAAACAGTATATTTTAACTTTAACTTATTATTTAAGTGATAAAATACAAAAAAGTACCAACTGTTTTGGAAAGTAGAAACAAACATTAAATATATAATATAGACATCTGTTTACAATTACACATTTACTAAAGGCAGTAACATTCCTATTACACTTTCATTACCTAAAACAGGGGAGAACAGATAAAAAATAGACTTTATCTAGTTTTCAACAATAGCCATCTTTTCATATTTCAGTCTTGAAGGCAACATTGCAATCAAATATTAAATTTGTATTCTCTTTGATGCATACAAGTCCCTTTCATTTTAATGAGTTTTGCTTGCATAGTACAAAGATTTTTTGCCCTTAACGTTTCTTAATCAGTACACGAGTTTTAATTGGAAAACCGCTATCAACATGGAAGGAACTGTCTAGCTAAAACCTCACCATAATACTTAGAAAAATTAGTGGTTAGTGTCTAAAATTGGTTTTGGACAACACAAAAAACAGAGGTTACAAAAGTACTTTGTTTCAGAAGTGAATGCATAGACTTGTAGCCTTATCTTACGTAACATGTTAGTGTTTTATCACTGGGGTAGTTTAAACAAAAACGGCAGTACTTTGTGTCTTACTAACATATACAAGCACACTAATTTTCTTCACTTATGCATGTCACACTCCCCTTCCTCAGATATCCCAGATTATGTGTAACAGGTAGCCCTAAATTCCCAGTGTAGTCAGTAAAGTTCTCCTCACACAAAAGTACATCAATGATATCCTACAAGAGCCCCTCTTCTAGAGCATAGTGTACGCCCATGAGCAGTCAAGGAGTCAGAACTTATTGAGTTCATTAGAGTAGTAAGCTACTCCAAGAGTTACATTTATTAGTACTGTTCAAAGGACAAGTTGCACATCTTCAAAGCCCTCTCACCAGTCTTGATAGAAAAGCAAAAACACTCACACTTGCTAAAATTTTATCTTTGATATTTTATAGAAGTCAAGGTGTGCAAGCAAACTTCCAATATCCATGTCCCTAGTATAATGTGACCAAAAAACCCAAAACCAACACACACACAGGGAAAGCTCAGCACTAAAAAGGGTATTTTCAAACAACCTCACATTTCAGATCCAAGCTTCAGTCCATTACTACACAATTTGGACACACAATCAGTTTTTAAAAACATCTATCCTAGCATAACAGACTAACATTGATTGATAGACGCTCCCGTTGATGGGAGCATCTATCAACATTGTATGTCATACTAGCTTTGCCTGACCAATGTGGTACCTATTCAAAATTTGCACATTCTTTCACAACGTTCCTAAATCAGATATCAAAACTCAAAAAAGCTTTTTCACACTTGTACATTTAACAGAATTGTTCCAAGAATTCTCAAAAATTTCTGAAATAATTTGATGGCTTAACACGGTAGAAGCATGGTATTAGCATTTATACCTTGCTTCTGGTCTAATGCTCACTGCAATTTAGGAGTCATGGTGCACTGTGCACATCATGAATCCCTCCCATCAGATTCTGGATGACCTCATCCTATAGTAGGCCTTCATGGGTTCTTCTGTGGAAATTTCTACAGAATTGAAGTCTATGATCACCTGTTGGGCATAGAATAGTCAAACTGGAGTAGTCAAATTTAGTTTGATCCTGAAGAATATGCACTAGATTTTTGTGATGATTTACACTTAAGTTCTTCAAATAACTTTGATGTGTTGTTAATGGGAACTTTGGGCCAAAGCTACAAAATGCAAAACAGACCACTTACTGGCTACATTATGCTTTAAATAACTGTAGAAGAGTACTGCTGATTCCAAATTCAAATAAAACAACTCAAATTTTTGAAGAACGGTGTTGAGATATTTCCAAAATATCACTTTCACTTAGATTTTTGCTGATTTCTTTTTCTGCAAAGGCTTTATATTCAGCAAACAGCACATCTATCTGCAGTCTTTTTTTTTTTTTTTTTTAAATTGATTATGGTTGGCTCCTTTCTCCTTTGCAATATGTACATTACAAACAGCATCTCAATCTGCATGCAGATGTAACACCAAAGATCTATTGAGAATATTGTTTCTTTATATGAAAGGCACCTATGGGAAAATAATGGGGCTATCTGAAGAAACTTGCAAGGTGGCTTCATATCAGTTGTCTTAGTATTTTCCAAACCCTTTTACGCTTCTGGATAATGCTTATAAAAATAAGGCATTTAAAACAAATCCCTCTACAGGTTAAAAATGTTTTCAGAATAAATGGAATGGTCCACACCCAAGAAGCTTAAACTTGTGCAAATATCTGATCTGGTAAAGAGTTCGTCTTCTTTATTCAGATATTCAATGTGCTAAAAACTACACCAAGCTGAATAACCTTTAAAACTGCCAAAGTGGAAAGAAATCAAATATGTTATAGGGAACCAGAAGAACCAGTCAAAATATTCTAGAATCCAATGATTTGAAACTAGTTGTTTCAATACTTCTCCCCAATCTGATTTAGTTTCTTTTAACCCATGTGCTTTTTAGAGAACAGACAACATTACTCAAATATTTCAATCAGAGGAAGGTAGTGCACTCAGGACGTTCTTACCATGTATGGAATGGAATCCAGAAATGCTTCAAGAAGTGGTGGGTTATCATGCTTTTTTGTAATAGTACCCAAAAGCTGTCAAGTCTATATTAGCATTCCAATATCATGATTGCAATGAAGCGCTGGTAATTCTATCATCTGTGAATATGCTCAACATCCATAAACAGCAAGTCTGATATTTAACATTGAACATGTTTACAACTAGCATAGTCCTCCAGAATATTCATCATCTTCCTCCTCAGCATGGGAGCCAATAGCAGCCGGTCCTCCTGCTTTGTCCTGTGTAGTAACTGGTGATTTCTTCTTAGTTCCCCCTCCTGGGACGGCCAAACTAAGAGCAAGCTTGGCATACTGACAACAACAACAACAACAACAACAACAAAATGATGACAGGTTTAGTGTCCACATTGTCATAGGGCCAAATCCTACTTGCCTTTCTTTAGCTAGAAAGAATCACACTGAATTAAATGGCACTACACTCTTCAGTAAAGTGAGCAGGAGTTGCCTTCAGTCTATTGACTACACTCAAAATGCAACAATCCATTATTTTGTAACATTCTGTTCCAATAGCATAAAAGAGACCTAATGCATGTACTATTCTCTCTGTGCTAAAGTGATTAAACATGTACTATGATTTCTGCTCCTTTATAGAATAATCATTGCCGTGTTGCACAGTACAGAAGTACTAGAAGTTTAAGATAAGCAAGTCTCGTCAATGCAGTTTTTTAAATGGGCAGCACTGCATTTTGTAACTATTAACCACCACATAAGTGGCCTTTTACAGACGCTTTTTCAATTAAGATGGCATCATATTTTCAGATTTTAAAGTTATATTGGATGAAAATTAATATTGTTAGAAAACCTACACTAGGATGATCAGAAGTTTCTATTACTGCCTTTCTGTCTTAAGTCTTCTTTCTACAGTTTGCAAATATGCAGGTATTAAAAAAAAAAAATAGTATTTTCTTGAAAGGAAAAAAAAGACATCTTTCTTTAAAATAGCAAATGGCCATGGGAACTCACTGTAAAATTACAGGACCACTCTTGAGAACTGAGCAGTGCTTGCAACTCCTCTTTATATCAATAAAAGTTGAAGGTGCTTAGCATCTCTCAGGGCCAGTCCATGGATTTCTAGCTAAAATGGACTTGTACGAATAGTACCGTATTTCTGAGCTGAAGCATTGACAGCAGAGTTTTCAGCCCATGTTGAGGACTGAAGGGAATTGAACTCAGATGCTATTCAACAGCATTCCAGCCAATTTTTCAGACAGACTTACGAATGCCATAAGAAGCTGTTCATTCATCTGACCCTTGCAGATAAGAGGGAAGATCAGAGGAATGTGGAAATTTACAAGTGGTGAGCAGTAAAGTGGAAAACGTGAGAAGCTGGAGGGTGGGGAGAGCAAATCCAGGACAAACATACAATAACTTCAGTTTTTTCCTGCCAAAACAGTTCTCTCTTTCTTACCAGGAAAAAGGTTTATGAAAATCCATATGAAATGTTAACTTACATCATTGTCCATATACTTGAAGAGTGGTAAGTTACAGACATAAGAAACTTGATCCTGGTCCTGGTTGTCATATCCTTCTAGAAGCTGTTCTAGTGCTGCACAATCTTCACTTTCACTGAATCCCGGTATACTAAAGGAAACAAAAGTTTGTTTAAAACATTTAACTTATCCACTCACAGCACTCAACTCTTTGTCTATGTTTACATATCACTGATTAAGAGTAGAGGGACAGGCAGCTGTGTTTATATAATGTTATGGTATTGCTTAAAAATAAGTATCAAAACCCAGGCTGAATACAAATGTCTAATGGCCGTGAAAATGTATTTTTGACTGTATGATCATCTAACCATGTAAATTATAAACAGATCTCATCTATTTTTTTTAAAACATTTAGTTGTCTGCTTGGGACTAGTTGTCTGCATGGTCCCAAATTGCAGAAGTGCCTTAAACCTCATGAGTTTCTGTTAACTAGTCGTAATATTTTTTTCTTTTACAGTGCATGTATGGAACCATAAGTGTTTGAGATTAGGCAGGGTAAAGACTTAGGTTAAAATGATCCATTTTTAATTATCTTCGGATATTGTGCATTTTGTATTTTAAGTCTAGAATTTTAAAAGTGGCAAGAAAATGGTAACACAAAATAAAAACAGTAGATTCAATTGGTGACAATCAAAAAGTCCTTTATCCGTACTGAACAGTTACAAGAGCTAATCCTTCTCTGTTCAGTGTATGAAAGAGACAGATACTAAAATGAGGAAGTAATTAAAATGAATGATTTTTTTTAAAGTGAAAACTCCAACAGCAACAACTCTGTATTGTTTATTCAGCTTTTATTAAAGCTAAGCAAATAGATAATCTGGGAAAAAGGAACAGAAAATGGAAGATTAGTGTACTGAACAAAATTCTTCTTAAGCAAATAGTAAAGCAATATAAATATTTTCATTGTTTATTTTAAGTTTATGCATGTCTTGCTGTTAAACCAATAGTATATTAATAACTACAACTGATCATTTGAAAACAATAACATTGTTTTTCAAATGGTAGTCTTCAAAAAACACTGCATTGTTGTCCATAAACCAAACCAACAGAGTACAGGCTTCAAACTTGTGGAAATATAGAATTGCCACATGGCTCTTTCATAAATATTGATATGAATTAATTTTCAACATAACCAAAATTTAAGGTTGAATGAGGCAAATATATGCCTTACCTGTAACTTTCCCTAACACATCGTTCTGCAGCAACATAGTCATGTCTATGAAGATGAACTAAGACTTGAGCGATAGTTTTCTAAAATAAAAGAAATGACTGATCACTCTTTAGTAACCAAATATAAGATATTTTACTTCTATTATGAATTCAATACCAAAAGTCCTGTAGATTGCTCAGGATAGGTATAAAAAGAACACTAGAACCAATGAGGCAGTCAATTGGTCTACACTGTTCCCTGCTCCACATTCCCAAATGAAAAAAAAGTGATGGGCTCTGAAAATATTGATCTACATCAGCTGCGGATCTATCATAAGAACATAAGAATGGCCTTACCGGGTCAGACCAAAGGCCCATTTAGCACAGTATCTTGTCTGCCAACATTGGCCAATGCCAGGTGCCCCAGAGGGAGTGAACCTAACAGGCAATGATCAAGTGATCTCTCTCCTGCCATCCATCTCCATCCTCTGACAAACAGAGGCTAGGGGCACCATTCCTTACCCATCCTGGCTAATAGCCATTTATGGACTTAACCACCATGAATTTATCCAGTCCCCTTTTAAATGCTGTTATAGTTCTAGCCTTCACAACCTCCTCAGGTAAGGAGTTCCACAAGTTGACTGTGCGCTGTGTGAAGAAGAACTTCCTTTTATTTGTTTTAGACCTGCTGCCTATTAATTTCATTTGGTGACCCCTAGTTCTTGTATTATGGGAATAAGTAAATAACTTTTCCTTATCCACTTTCTCAACATCACTCATGATTTTATATACCTCTAATCATATCCCCCCCCCTTAGTCTCCTCTTTTCCAAGCTGAAGAGTCCTAGCCTCTTTAATCTTTCCTCATATGGGACCCTCTCCAAACCCCTAATCATTTTAGTTGCCCTTTTCTGAACCTTTTCTAGTGCCAGTATATCTATCTTTAAGATGAGACCACATCTGTATGCAGTATTCGAGATGTGGGCGTACCATTGATTTATATAAGGGCAATAATATATTCTCAGTCTTATTCTCTATCCCCTTTTTAATGATTCCTAACATCCTGTTCGCTTTTTTGACTGCCTCTGCACACTGCGTGGACATCTTCAGAGAACTATCTACGATGACGCCAAGATCTTTTTCCTGACTCGTAGCTAAGTTAGCCCCCTTTAAAAAAAAAAAAAAAAAGTGGTGTAGAGGAAGAGATCAAAGTGGACCAATTCTGTTGTAATCTTAGATTATCAGAACATAGAATAATTTTCTCTTTCAGTTCTAAATTTGTAAACCTAACAAGAATTTTGAAACCACAAACCAATTTTTTGCTTATGTTAAGCATATCTCGTCAGTAAATCCTATCATTTGTCCAAAAAAAGTTAACACATTAATTCAAAATATTTAGCCCTACTTCCTGTCATCAACACACATTTATAAAATAAATTAACATGTCTCCCATCCCACATAGCCCAAAGAATTAATTTAACTGTATATTTGTAGGTTCACCTACACAGATATTTTATCTTTAGCATTTTCAATACAATTATCAGAAAGCACTAACAACCATTCTGATTATCTGTGACAGCTATCGTCAGCATTTTCAAGACAGTTAAGGGGGTGGGTGAAAGGAGGGGATAGCCATCCAGGAGGTGCCCATCCAGTAAAAAGTTTATCCTGGACTGCAAGGCAAACAGTGCCATTCAGTTAGAGGTGCTGCAGACCCACAGGCCAATCAATTTCCCTTTGCGCATTTCTATTTTATAAACAGGAAAGAAACATTCACTCAGGTCTTTACCTTATAACATGTTGCATAATTTTCAATTTCTTTATAAATATTTTTTTCCTTCTGAATAGACAATGCAGCCTCATCTAATCTAGAAACAAGAACAAACACAGAAGGAAGTGTAAGAAAGCCGTGTAAAGAAACCAGTGATTAGAGCCTTCTGATGTGCGTATTTTAATATTTGTATTAAAAAAGGCACCGGAGCTGTAAAGATATTTCAGTAGTCCACATGAAGCCTATTAAAAAGGAGTTCATATTTGCGTCTTCTAAACAATTTTTTTTCTCCTCACTGAAAAAAGCCACCATTTTTGTTTAAATCCACTGGCATTAAGAATCAAAGTAATCTAAACACTAAAGCATCAAGTCTTAAAGTTTTCATTTGGTCTTCAATCTTGAGGGCATCACTGTAACATTGCAAAGGTTAAAAAAAATACATCTTTCAAAAATCCTGTTATTTTTGAGTTACCAGGTAGAATACTAGAGTAAAATCCAGAAATCAGTGCTTCAGTGTGAAAGCAATAAATGCCACATGCCAGAAAAGTTTAGTTTTATGTTAATCAGAGCATCAATAAATTTATGTACTATTCTTTTCTAGCATTTCTGTCCCCGTCATTGCCAGGTCCCAGACCTATGTGAAAACAAAAGCTGTAATCTTTGAAGTCAACCTAGCTCATTCAAGGAAGTCACAATCCAGTGCACATTACTTTTTTAAATAAAAACATTCATGGTGATGAATTGTGGGTACCCAAAACCGCATAAAAGATGTGGACAGGGCTCATTCCTGTAAAGAGCTGAGCTCTGGTCTAATCTGGCATTTAAATTCTTGCTGGATCCCACCAGGATGTTCAGCACACTATAGGTGTAAATCCAAATAATGCAAAAGAGAAAGGAAATGGATTATTTACTTGCAAATATCTTGGTAATCAGTTATGATGAGCAAGGATCATTTCAGGCAGTGAAAGTGCACACAGAGCCAATATTTCCAACCAAGCAGTTGTACATGCACAAACTGTTGAAATATAGCAACTATTTTACAAGTAACACAACACAACACTACAGCTGTTGAACAGGAAGTAAACACTGTATCCAACTGAAACTTCAGAGTAAATTTAGGTAGGAAGTACATCAAGGCTAATGATCCAAGAGTTCACACTGGATATTTGAGGACAGACGTGGTGAGGATCTTCATGATACATCTCATCCAAAAGGTGACACTTTTAGCAGCACAGTATCAACATCAAGCTGGAGCACTAGTTTGGCACTGGAAGGGACAAATGTCAGCTACTGAAACATCAATTTATCTGAGAATGTTTGGCACTACCCTGATTCTTAACCAAAAAAAAACAAAAAAACAAAAAAAAAACCCACAAACCTCCCCGTATACCTACAGTATAGATTTTAAACCACACAGACACGCTTATCATAATCTACATATAAAATTAATGAAACTCAAACTTTAGTGGGACTGTCCAAGTTCTCCATCCTTTTTATGCCTGAGAAATATACTTGCAATGTGAACACAAATGTTTGTAATAAAAAGGACAAGAGTGGGTCTTTTCAGACAAAACAGTAGGTGATTTCAGGTTGCAGAAAATAACAATAAACCTGCCTAATACCCTGGAGAGGCATTTTTAAAGTTTTGCATACATTTAAAATTTATCAAAATACTTGCTAGTGTTTTGTAACATGGATGTAAAAACGATGCCATTTAAGAGAACTTAGGAACTCCACCTTCATGGTCTACTATTTTACATTTTTAAGCATAAAAGAATTGTTCGGTTTTGGAAGAGGCATGTAATCAAGAAGCACAGGATTTAAAATTTCATTAGCCACTCTATTAGAGGTTCATATTACATTTGTCAGCTATATATCACTAACTTCATACTCTAATTAATCAAGCTATTTTGGATGCAATTTACTATAACTGAATGTACTGAGGACTTCACATGGCAGCTAAGTGATTCAACATATCTCACAATTCTTGGCAATCATAATTCATTTCTCTACCAAAGTTTTTCTTTCACTGAAACTCACAAAAAAATAAAAAAAATTGATATTTTAGACTACTCTTCTTCTGACATCCACAGAAGTACAGTAGGACCTCCTTGATCTGCTCACACAAATTATGTCTAAGTCTGCTATTGTGATTGATGATGAAAACACAACAAAAAAATGCTTCATAACTGATTTCCACTTTAATTATATTCAAGTTACATGATGTTGCAAACCCCAAGTGACATCAGATACAACGTGACCTCTATAAATCAGTATGACAATCAAGCTAGCCTCACAAACATTAATGTACACATCTCACCTGCCAGTCCTTCCACCCCTGTAATAAGGGTTTTCCTTGTTTCTTTTTAGATTACCATTGTTGCTCGCAATTACAGCACACACTCAAGGCTTGACAAAATTTAATTAGGAACACAGACTCAAAGACAGCCTTATCGTGAGCTATAAGTTGTAGTTATGCTAAATCATGGTAAAATTTGGTACTACTAACCAATAGTATTATAAAAACAGGTGAACCTGAGGATTCAAAGTCAAACTCTTCACCCTTGATTCAGAATCAGACACCCATATATGGGTTGCTTTGGTTGGGTAAGTCACTTAATTCCCCTACTTTAGATTCCCTCATGTGTAAATTGGGTAGAATATTAAGTGCTTACTACCAAGCGTTGTGGGGAATAATTCACATTGATGAACTGTAGAGATGAAGCACACCAGGTTCTCAGTAATTCATAGATCTTCTTCACTGAATTATTAGGAGGAACACTAAAAAATTTATAGCACCAAAAAACAAAACAAGAAAAATCACAGATGAGTTTTTCAGCACTCAGGTATAGCCAGCAGAAACAAACTGGATCTTAGTCTTGACGGGCATCAACATAATCTTCTGTTTCCAGATAGTGACTTTTGAAGAGGCAGTACGTAGATTCAGTGAAACTCAGCAGTAAAGATTACAATAATATTTAGAGGAAAACTTAGGTTTTCAGAATATAAAAAGAGTTATACCTGCGTCCTCTGACTAAAAGTCTTGAGGCTTTCCCTAGTAATTCTACAGCCTGCCGTAAACGTTCTTCATTCTAAAGGAGCAGAACAAAAACAAAAGGTTTTACACATTTGTGGCTTTAATTCTATGCAACTTCTCTCTCTTTTTTTTTTATAAATGAAATACAAACATAAGGCATGAGCTCAGGTTAATGTGGGGTTCTCCCATGGCCTTAGTACTTTTAGTCAGCAGAGCTCCCTCCCTCTGGGCTGCCCAAGAAGTGGGAGGAAGCTGGATAGGAGATTAAATTCAGATCCTATACGGTGGGGGTGGAGTACTGGTAGGGACTCTTACCCTGCACCTTTACATTAAATATCCCAATAGGATCTGCGTGACTTCCTGTGCAACATTATTCACCCACTGCTGTGACAGAGAACAAGATAGAGCTCAAAACTCAACCTCACCTTACAGTTATCTGTGTGCAGAGTTATTTTAGGCTGACTGACCTTGAACACTGCTTCCTTCTACTCAATCATTATTTCCTTGCCAATCTTTATTTCCTTTATTGTTCAAATTAAAATGGTAGTACTTACTTCGAACACTGATGCTGTCTGCTGATAGAGTTGTACAGCCTTTTCTGGGTTCATACTTTCTATTAGCCTGAAACAAACACAAGCCAGCATTATTATTCTTCAGCTCAAATAGTAAAGTTTTCTCCTAGTACAGGATTCAAACAACAGTCTGTAAAAAGAAGACACCAATGTTTTGTGATTTGTCCTAGCTACCAATATTGCAGGCTTACTTTCCAGCCCGTTCCAGTGCAATAGCTGCTGTGTCAGGTGTTCCATTCTCCAGGTACATCATACTGGCCTTCTCGATCAGCTGAACTGCTTCAGGAAGTTTTTGCATCTCCTGTAAGAAAAAGTTGGAAGAATAACAGTGTCAGGAACTATGCTAATATATAACAGACCAAATGAAAATACACCTCTACCTCAATAGAACGCTGTCCTCTGGAGCCAAAAAAAAAATCTTAGCTCGTTATAGGTTAAACTTGCTTTGACCTGCCCGAGTGCGCAGCCCTGCCCCCCTGGAGCCCTGCTTTACTGCGTTATATTCGAATTCATGTTATATCGGGTCACGTTATATCGGGGTAGAGATGTATTCTGTATTGCATAGCGTTACATCTGTAGAGTTCAGCTCCCAGCAAAGAAAGCTACAACATCCACAGTACAAACAAGCAACAAGAAACCCAGCCTACTTTCCCCTCCATCTGCCTATAATAAATCAGAAAAGTTGGCTGATTTTGTTCTTTGGATTAGCCACATGATGAAATATCTACATGAATACTCACACAGTGCAGCTACAAAACCAGAGCAGACAGTCTTGTTTCCCTTTGTAATGTTTCAATTTTAGAATAAATAAATCAGTTCCCTGGTAGCCAAACGTTACAATTTGTTTAGAGGGCACATCATCAGAAGTGGACATATATACAGACTTTTTGTAGTACTTGATTTGAACCCTGAAATAATGATTCTCTGAAAGTCTGTTTAACTGATCAACATCTGGGTTACAAGTTCACTTTGAGTTCCCTAAAAACTGGCTTATGGTGGTTAATTAGCTTATTTTACTATACATTGATTTTCTATCCCCTAAATGATGTTTTCAACTATTGGTTAAATCCATTCAATAAACTGCAGAGCTATCAAGTCATTATTGCATGCAAAATCACTAACAGGATTTTGGCAAATGTGATTAGAAAACTAATTCCTGTTGACTACAAGATTTATGTTGAGCTAAAGCAGAAGGGCTAAGGTATGGGAGCTGTCACCAAGAACTACAGTATGTCAGCTTACTGAAGAATCATGAGGTATATAATGGTAGTCTGTTAACAGTGCCTTAGTATGTTAAAAATACCATTCACAGTGCTTATGTTGAAACTATAGGATATTCCACTCATCAGCACCACTGGTTTGATGAAAAGAACGAGGAAATCCTAGCATTAATTCAACAGAGAAGAACTGCATTCTGGCACTGGCAAAATGATTCCTCTAACCAACGATAACATGAGGCTTATCACCTGCTCAAGGCCAAAGTCCAAAGGAGGTTACGTGAGATCAAAAATAAGTGGGGGCAAGAGAAGGCCTCTGAGATCCAGAGTTTCATAGACCAAGATGACACGAGAAGCTTCTTTCAAGCAACAAAAAGCTATATGTGGGCCAAGCTCCAAAGGCCCAACCCCCTTACGTTCCCAGATTGTCCTTGAGGAGGGTGGAGCCAATGCGGCCATTAAACAAGGCTGGAAGGAGCACTTGGAAAGCCTACTAAACCGTGAATCCACGGTCTCTGAAGACCCCATCAAGTCTATTCCACAACGCTAAGCAATGGCACACCTTGCTGATCCCCCGTCTTCTGAGCAAGTCCGTTGTGCCATCACCCAGACAAAAATATCACAAGGCACCAGGACAAGACAGCATCCCAGTGAAGGCTTTTAAAGCTGGTAGAACAATGCTCCAGCACAAACTCTGCCAACTTCTCAACAAAACCTGGACCTGTGAAGAAAAGTCCACCTGACATTAAGAACGCCAACATTTTTACAATATTCCAGAAAGGGGACAAATCTTTATGCAGGAACTACAGAGGTACTGCCCTCCTCTCCATCGCAGGGAAGATCCTTGCCCAGATCCTATTAAAATGCCTTCGCTCCTTTGCCAAGGAACACCTTCCCGAATCACAATGTGTCTTCAGGCCATCCAGAGGCACAACTGACATGATCTTCATGGCATAACAGATTCAGGAAAAGTATAGAGAACAACACCAGGAACTGTTCATAGCATTCATCAATCTAACCAAGGCCTTTGACTCTATCAATCATGATGCCCTATGAAAGGTGCTGTGTAGGTTTGGCTGTCCACAGAAATTCATTTTCATCATGGTGGGATGACTGTCACCATTCTGTGCAACGGCTCAGAGACCGAACCATTCATCATTTGCACTGGTGTCAAGCAGGGCTGTGTCACTGCTCCAAATACTCTTCTCCATTTACTTTGCCATGATCCTGATTCTCATCCATGACCGCCTTCCAGATTGAATCAGGATTGAGTATCATATGGGTGGTCAACTCCTCAATCTCCAACATCTCCAAACAAAATCTAAAATCATGAGATTTGGTATCACTGACCTTCACTATGCAGATGACTGCGTCTTTCTCGCACACACAGAGACCGACCTGCAAAGTACCCTAAATCTTTTTGCAAATGATGCCTATCACAGCCTGAGTCCCTCCCTCTCTCTCTCAACATCGGGAAAACCAAGGTACTCTACCAGACCTTACCTGCATAAACTATTCTTTGTATTCCACAAATCACCATCAGTGGAGTGCCCCTGGAAAATGTGGATCATTGGCAGCCACCTCTGCAAAACAGCCAGCATTGACACAGAAATTGAAT
Organism: Mauremys reevesii; assembly: GCF_016161935.1. Classification (NCBI taxonomy): domain Eukaryota; kingdom Metazoa; phylum Chordata; order Testudines; family Geoemydidae; genus Mauremys; species Mauremys reevesii. Next base: position 199,535,995 of record NC_052624.1, read on the forward strand.
ACAGGATCTGCTGTGCCAGCACATCCTTTGGAAGACTACTCAAATGAGTCTTCAATTATAGGGATCTGCAAACAGGCACCAAGATCATGGTTTACAAGGCAGTTGTTATCCCCACCCTTCTCTACAGATGCGAGACCTGGGTAACCTATAGATGACATCTCAAGTGGCTGGAGCGCTACCTCAGGAGGATTCTCAGGATCAGCTGGGAAGACTGACGCACTAACATAAGCAGTATAGAAGCACAGGTCATGAAACACCAACTCCATTGTGCTGGCCACTGTGTACGTATGCCTGACGCTCGGCTCCCGAAGGTAGTACTCTTCTCTCAGTTAAGTCAGGGAAGAAGGGCTCACAGAGGACAGCGAAAGCACTTCAAAGACATACTGAAAGTACACTTTAAAAAGGGAGGCATCAATCCAACAAACTGGGAAGACTTGGCGCGGAACAGAACACAGTGGCGCCACACCATGCACCAAGCCAGAGCTCACTTTGAGGAGAAAAGACACGCTCATGAGACAGAGGAGTGATAAAGGAGGAAAGAAAGGGCACAACAGTCCAGCCAAGAACTATGTCTTCTCCAAGATTACACCTGTCACTTCTGTGGGAAAATCTGCAGGGCATGAATTGGGCTCCTCAGACACTTAAAAACTCAATGAACCCCCTTGGGAAGTATCCTCGCATCGAGGGATAGCCGAAGAAGTTAACAATGCCTTAGTATGTTTACTGCAAGGTAATTCTACCTTATGGCAATTCCCAAATGGCATGAAGTAAAATATTATGTACCATGTAGGCTGTCCCATGCCAAAACTAGCAAAAGCTAATGAGTTTGGCCTATATAAAGAAGATTCTTTTATTGATGTATGTTCTTTATTGCATCTGCCTTGGAATGAGTACGGCAGATACTTTGATGGATGGAGCAGGAAGCTGTCTTGTTACACCATAGCTTCCAAGCACTTCTGGATCCGGTGCTGAAATGTTATTTTGCAGCTTCACGGGAATAATCAATTAATCCAAACATACACCTATGCCTCCTACAGGAAAAACTCTCAAACATTTACAAGAACTCATTCATTTCTGATATTTTTGGCGTGTTGTACACAGCGTAGAAAGTCTGTGAAGCTGGAGCAGAGCTATAAAATAGGTAACAACTCCTCCCTTCCCCTAGAACCTAGCAGAACTACCTCTGCAGAAGTCAGATGCCACAGTGAGAGAGAACATGTGACTGGTTGCTCTTTGCAACACCATCAACCCTGCCAACTCCTAGGAATTCAGAAGTTAACAATGACCTTGTCATCATTAGCCATTTTTCTATTAGAAAAATTTCATGGAAGAATAACTCTAGAGGCAGGCAGAGCCAATATAGAAGTACAGGATCTACACATGGATAGCCCTCTGATTCTGTGGAGCGTTGGAAGGAGACAGAGTAGAGCAGTGTCCCCTGATTATTCTCCCCTCTCATAAGAACAGAAGGAAGAAATCTCAAATTCAAATCTAATTTCCTGCCCCTTTGAGGGTGTCTCCCCAGTAAGTGACAACAGGACATATATTATTTACCTGAACTCAAAAAATAAGCTGCTACTATGACGTACATTTCTCTTTTCTTAATACATACATACTAAACTCAATCTCCCTCCTCCCGATTTTGATTTATCAAGTTTCAACCACGAAAGAATGTTGCATCATTTAAAATTCTTGGGGGAAAAAAATAAATGTCAACACTGGAAGTGCTAGCACCACTTTAACGCTAATGCTGCAAGCTGAAAATTGCATATATTTTAAAGTACAACTGTCCACAGGAGACTTCTTATTGTTATAAAACAAACACATAAAGTGACCAGTAAATACCTTTAACATCATGCCAGCTTGTTCATAAGCTCTGCAAAGAGAAAAGAAAATTAGGTTTACTCACAGTGTTATGTCAGTGAGTTGAAGTGACATGTCTTGCTATGTAGACAGAGTTACTATACATCAGCTAATGGTGAATCATAACGACGCATACATGTCAAACATTTTACATGGCTTTTATTTAAAAAGACCGTTTCTCACTTGTGCGCTAGTGATAGATATTAAAAACTCATGCTGTATCTTTGGGAACCACTTTATTACATTCATGAATAGTTTATGTATGATTGTACTCAACTCCATGGCGGAGCCGCTGTGGTAACACTTCAGGAACTAAAAACAGTGGACAATGATTGAGGCCAGTCACTAACACCGTAAGCAACTCTAAAGACATACCACCCCCAGTGGTAGTCTGCATATACTGATTCAAACTGGGTTTTCCAAACACTGAGCAACAATGAAAGGACTTTGATATAAATAGCTGTGTTTGTATCAGGACCTTCTTTTGATCTAGCAAATAGACACACTTTTATCCAAGGGGGCTCCAATCCTGCTGAAGGGTTGGAAGAATGATGGCCTACCAGAGCCTAGAGTGGACCACAAATTGGGGATAAAGGTGCAGTAATCCTGAGACCGTGACAGTGTTGTCTTCTATGGATAAAGTGCTTTTGACCATATTTGGAGCACTGAAAAAGCATTGTGTTTCCCAGCCCAGACCAAAGAAACCTTCCTGCGTCTATAACATGTACTGTGTGACACAAATTTTGCACCAGTGCTTCAAACTAATCACACAATCTTTTCACTATCTGCCATGAGCTGGAGGAATGGGAGGGTAGGAAATGTCTAATTGTGTTTCCACTACAGACTAGACCACAGTGGCATGAAAGACATTTAACAAAAAAACAAAAAAACACACACTAACAGAATTAAGAACAGCTAATATTATAGGGCACCATTCTGGTGATTAGAGACATTGAAGAAATGTCAAGTGTGTGAAGAGAAATCAAATTATTTATTACCTTAATCATACATGCAGTAAGCAAAACCTCAAATGAAATAAGCAGTTCCTGAGTAATATTCTATTGATGATCAATCAAGAGATACTGGAACTAATCCTGAGAAGTGCTAAAAAGTCATAATTTCCATTTACTTCAATAAGATTTGCAGAGTCTCAAAAGCTTTCCAGGATGAAGCCAGTAATAAGTCTGATCATGAACCAGTGAAAATAATAGAACCTTTGCCATTTATTTAAATCAAAGCAGACTTAGCCCCAAATGTATGCATCTTTTAAATAGTCCCATCTTTGGATACACATAGTATACTGGGAAATGCATCAAATTAACTGAGGAATTTAAACTTACTTGGCAGCATGGAAGAGACTGGATGTAACAGAGCCAAAGTTAAGGATACAAGCCATAAAAATCTGACAGGTAATTATGTATCAAAAATAATTTATTGGAGGATTAAGCAAACTGAACTTTTATCTAAATACTAGTTCCAAAAATAACATTTATACAGAGGCAAAACTAATCTGATAAGTGTGCATGCTAGTGTTTGTTTTGTTTTAAATAAACCTAAGGGCAAAATAAAATTCAATATATCCAACTATGAAAGAGCCGACGAAACTAGATTACATACATTTATTTAAAGAGTTTTGGTTACTACATTGTGTTAGATAGCGTAATGTTAGCTAACCTTTTAGCAGTATGTTTAATGTGTATTATCCATTTCTAGGCACCGCGTGGCAAAAACCATACAAATTATTAACTAGAAGAAATCTCCCTTAGGGAATATGTGTGCTAATTTTTAACTGAAAAACCATGTTACAAACTAAAAAGACAAGATCCCATCTAAGTCATCTACTTGCAGCAAAAAAACAAAAACAAACAAACAAAACCCCCTCCCCACACACCAGAAACAAAAAACCCCTCAAAAACTAAAAATATCAAAGAAATCTAAGGACTAAATCCAGTAACAGAAAGCAAACACTAGAATCTGTTAATATGATTGTTAATCAAATAAATAATAATAAAATAATAATAATGTGCTGAGTGGCACCTGGGCATCCCAATCATAGACCAGGGCCCCACTGTGCTAGTGACTGGCCAAACAAAATAAGAAGACGGTTCCTGCTTCGTAGGGCTTCTTATTTTTCATTCACCAGATTGTTTTCTTGGGAGCTTGAATTCTTTCTTTAAAATGCATTTTGGAAGTTAGCTAAGAAACCTTTTAATATTTAGTCTGTGTTTGTCTCTTACATCTTTCCACACCACCCCCTCCCTTAGTCCAGTTTGATTGCTAAACAGTTATTCAATTCCTTGAATACTGAACTAACCATCAGTGAAAAGATACGCTCTATTATTTGCATGTGCTTCAGCTTCCCTCAAATAGGCGTCCTTTGCCTGGTCAAACTGTTTGGCATTCTTAAAAGCAACGCCTACAAAGAAGAATTAAAAAAAAACAAAAACGTGTTTATGTTTTGCCATTTTCCTTCTTTCATCTATTGTTCAAGACACACAAGGCCAGACTTTTAAAAGGTATTTAGCCACCTAAAAATGCAGATGGGCATGTAGTGAGATTTTCAAATGGGAGGTGGCTGCCTAGACCCCTTTGAAAATCCCACTAGGTGCCTATCTGCATCTTTTGGCCCCTATATCTTTAAAAATCTGCCCCATAATTAAAGTATTTAATTACATTCTTTATCAATTTATTATACTTTATATCAAGGCTCATAAGAATCATTCTTAAATTATTAGTACTTTCTCCCTCTATACAATGTAGGCTAATCGGATTTTCACTATAGTCAGCCCCTCAGTTTCCCTTCTAAATCAAGATCCCCATCAACAACGAACTGCACCTGCAATAAATACCAGCCTTCATAATTAGTTCTGGGCACATTATAATATAAAGAAACCTAACTAACCAGCTAATGTGTACTCATTTAATCAGGATTTTAAAAATCAGAGCAGACTCAGCTCAACTCCACTACTGGGGAGTGCATGCACGCACCCACACACATCCTTTTTTCCCCCCTAGTTGCTATCGAAAACCAAGAATTTAATATTTAAGTGAGTGACTGGGAAAATGAAGTGTATTTAGTGGAATAAATAGATTTTGGAAGGAGGATAGCGTGCTTAGACAAAAATTAATCTAAGAGAATTGGGCTGCTACATTTTATATTAGTGTGACCCTTTCCGGAATACATGCAAATAAGGAGCAGAAATCCTCAAGACTTAAGCTGTCAAAAACATTCAGTAGAATTTCTGCTCAGAATCTTACTGAAAAGTCTCAATACTGAGAGATTTAAATTTAACAAAATAAAACTCAAGACAGAACACTGAGATAGTTGTCAAAAATAAATCTGAAGCATGAGTGAGCACCAACATTTGTTTATTTGAAGATGCTGTTATAAGACGACTGACAAACGTTCCCAGGGAGCTCAAGGGAAGGGAGGTGGGAGTGGAAAGAGCAAAAGGGAAGATAGGAGGGACAGGGGAGAAGGAGAAATGGTGCAAAAAGAGACAATTTCCACTATTTGCCTCTATACAGCAATAGGAGTTTCCCTTCCTCACTCAAAGGCCAATTCTTTTGCCACTCCTGGCATTGAGCTCCCACTGAAGACAACAGGGATTCCTATGCAGAGTGGACATGAGCGCGCGCACACACCCTATTTACAAACAAAAGAAAAAAATAAGTCTAACTATGCCTCACAATAAAAGTTTTTCAATTTTGATCAAAAGTCCATTTAACTCTGTGTTCAACCATTATTTTGAAAGCAACATAGTTAAAATTGTAATTTCCACTGAGATTCAGTTTACATGTTATTAGTTCTAATAATTTCAAATAAATATTCAAAACACGTAAGCACAATTTGAAATGTATTTCATAGTAAATTAAAAAGATTTGGTTCTTTATTTTATTCCCCGCCCTCAAAACTACAGATTTACAGACAATGACGACATCTAAAATATTATTTAAGATTAAATTACTGGATTATTTAAACCTATAAAATGCATTTCCATATATAGTCATACATACCTGCCTTTCCATATTCAGTAGCTGCACTATCATAGTCTGGTTTCCACTTTAAGAATCCAGTTTTCAGGCTGAAATGCAAAATCAAGTCCATCAATAATGAATAAATGGTTGAAACAAAAACCTCTTCTTCCTGCTCTCAACATATATGGTTTTGTTTCTGTTGTTTTAAGAAGTGGAAATGTGGGAGGAAGAGGGGGCAGGCCCGCAAGGGGCCACTGCCTCCCATCCCCCTTGAAACTTCACTAGAAGCCATCCTCACCCATCCATGTGAGATGCAGAGAACTGCCAGATACTATGGGTTGGTAAATAAGGAACAACATTTTCGGCCCCACTGCTCCGTCCGGATCAGACCACGAACAGATGTTTAGACAATTTTGGACATCCTGTAATTTCTCCCTCTCTTTTCAGGATAAGCCTCGGATTATTTCTGCTGAGTGGGGAGTTTGGAAGGAAAGCACTTTTATTTAGCAATAGTGGAAAAAATTGTTTCAGGATGGAGGTTTTGGAATTAAAAGTTAACTATCATGTGTTGTACTTCTGACAGTTTATACTGTCTGTCTACAGCAGTGGTTTTCAACCCTTTTTTCATTTGCGGACCCCTACAAAGTTTTGAATGGAGGTGCGAAGCCATTTGGAAATCTTAGACACAGTCTGCAGACCCCCAGAGACCACAAGTTGAAAACCACTGGTCTACAGTGTTTGTCTCTCTTGGCTACTTAAATCACAACCTCTTTGTAACAATGATTAAATCTAATGCATTTATACTGTTCTCAACACAACCGTTTGCTTGGTAGCCTTCTGGTGCTATCATCCTATATATAAACAAACAGCAAAAGTAGCTATATGTAAATGATTTGCTTTCAAAATAAGTTTGCTGTGAGCACAGTTTCACTGAAACTGCTTGAGCAAAAGCCAAGCACAAGTCTCCCAACTCATCTCTTCTCAGTTTTTATTTCGGATGCATTTCTCCTTCATCTTAGTTCTCCCATTCACCTGGCTCGGCTTCCCTTTTCTCTCCATCAGCCTCCCAGTGTGTCTGTCTCAAACTCTTCGGGAGGCTTCCCGTAGGTGTGAGCAGTCAGTCATTCTAGGGGAGGGGCCTATCACTGCCCCCATCTAGAGTTGGGGGAACTCTGAGAGCTCAGGGCCCCGCTATCCACGCAAGGTAATGCTGTGACCACACTCCCCGCTGTTAAGGGGGCTGTTCTCACCGCACCCTGTGTTACAGGTGGAGAGCTAAGGCACAGACAAGCGACGTGCCCACCGTCACACTGGGAGTTTGTGGTGGAGGAGCAGGGCCCGTGAGCCCCAGGCTAGTGCCGCCCCGCACCCGCTGCCAGGCTCCCGGGGGCAGGCGTGGCCTCCAGCCCTCCTCACGTTGGAACCCCCCAGCCCCCCAAGCCGCCCCTCCCCCCGCGGCTCCCGACCCGCGCACGGCACGCTGGGAGCTGTAGTTCTCCCCGCGAACGCGCCCGGGAGGCTGGGGCCGATGACAGCCCGGGGCCACGGGGAACCCGGGGGAAGCGGCTGCTCCGCGAACGCCCGGGGCCTGGAACACGGCCCTCTCCCAGCAGCGAGCGGCGCAGCCAGTCTCCAGCCCGGCCCGCGGCCCCCTCGGGACCCTGGGCAGGGACAGCCCGGCCTCCCGCGCCGCGCTCACTATTTCTCCGCCTTGGCGACGTGCTCTAGCGCCTCGTTGATCTTCTGCGCCGCCATCTCGCCGGGCCCGTCTGTGCCTGACAGGAACCGCCGCCGCTGCGCTCCGCCTGCGTCAGGAAAGGACGGACAGCTACGGAAAGCCGCAAGGGCTCATCAGCATACGTAGGGGGCGGGGCCTGATGCCACGCGCCTGCGCGGGTAGGGGACGGAGTGGATCGGGTTCTAAAATAAGGGGGCGTGGCTACTGGTTGATTCAGGCGACGGACGCCTGGCAGCGGCACAGGGAACGGACAGCAGGAGGTTGAGCTGCGCGCGCAGCCCTGGCACACAGGCGTGAGGGCGCGCGGCCCACGTGCTGGAGCAGGGGCCTTGCGAGAATGTGTAGGGGGCCAGTCATCGCCCCGGGGCAGAGTGGGGGGGGGCCGCTCTTAGCCCAGTCGTTGCTGGCAGGGCCTGCGGCAGCGGTGTCAGGGACAGTGCTGCGGCTCTCTAGTCTGCCCAGCTCTCCCCTTGGCTCTTATGGCCTCAGCCGTGGCTGGCCTCATCCCCCTTTGGCTGCCTCTCCCACGGCTCTCTTCGCCCAGGCAGGGCTCCCAGACCTGCTGGGTGAGTGGTGCTCCCTTTCCTTTGTCCAGCCCCACTCAAGTCCCCCTTCTGCCAGGGGGCCTCCCAGGGTGCTCCTGGCCGCACAGCAGGATAACCTCTGACCACTCCAAGGAACAGCTGATGCTGGAAAAGCCAGCTGCAGGGACTCCAAGAGGGGACTTGGTTTGTGCCAGCTCTGCCTAGCCCCTCATCTTCCCTTTCAGGGCAGGCAGGGGAGCTCAGCTGCCAGGGTGGTACCGGCCCCTTCCTCAGAAGTCTGGCATAACAGAGAAAGACACAAAGCTAATGTCAAAACCTACCTTGTTGTCATTTATAAAACATAACTTTTCCCCCTCTTTATTGTGTGTTTAATTTCCACAGGGATTTTGCCTGGAAAACAAGACCGAAAAAACCCAATCAACCCCCAAAACAATGTAGTTGGGAGTCAGTGGCCATGTCTCTGTCACAAGCAGACTGCCTCGCTGTGTCCCTGCTGTGCTGGGGTGACATCAGCAAGCCAGGTCTTGCCTGACCTCAGCTCTGAAAATCTAAAATCAGTTAGCAGATATATAGCAAGACTACCTACTATCCAGCCAGGCCCCAGTAAAGTATTTACTTCTTGACAGTGCTCCACAGATATTCAACCCCCTTCATTCTCTCCCCTCCCCCTCCCCCTCAACTCTTTCCCGTAAGTCAGACACGTGCCAGAGTAAAGAAAATAGAATGGATGGAGCCATGATTAAAAGCCCAGGGAGATGGTTACTCTCCAGACCTGCATCTGGTACATTGCTGTCTCTGGAGCCTAGAGGAAAACAGGAGAGAAAAACTATATAGTAACAAAACAAAGAGTAGGTCAGGATTCAAAATATCCCATCGCATAAGGGTCAATTAATACCCAGAAGTATTATAAGAGTCAGGCCTGGTCTACACTAGGAGTTTATGTCGAATTTAGCAGCGTTAATTCGACTTAACCGTGCACCCGTCCACACCAGGAAGCTAATTAGTTCGACCTAGAGGGCTCTTTAGTTCAAATTCTGTACTCCTCCCCGACGAGGGGAGTAGCGCTAAATTCGACATGGCTATGTCGAATTAGGCTATGTGTGGACGGAAATCGACCTTAGTAGCTCCGGGAGCTATCCCACAGTGCACCACTCTGTTGATGCTCTGGACAGCAGTCCGAGCTTGGATGTTCTGACCAGCCACACAGGAAATGCCCAGGGAAAATTTGACATGCTCCGGCGCTTTGTGGATGTTCTGCAGGACCGCAGGCAGGAGGACAGAGCACCCCTGCACTGTATCTGCAACCGCCCTCCCCCGCCACAAAATCCCAAACCCCCCTCACCCAAAGTAACAAGAAGGAGGGGCGACAGGGGCCATGAAAACTGTTACTGCACCCCTGCAGAGTGCACAAATACAAGAAGGCTCTCATTCCCTAAATGTTGAGAATTCCTTCCCTTCCTGGCTCACCGAAGCCCCAATCCCAGTTTCATCCCCTAACTGTGTAGCTGATTATTAAAAGTAGTTTGCTGTTAATTACTATTTCCGTCAAGTTTTTCTACAGAAGACTGTCTGTGAAGGGGGAGTGGGGGAAGGGGGTTGTTAATTGCATAGGACAGTCACCTTTACCAGGGTACAGACACGGGGGCAGGATCAGCAGCAGGTCACACACACAGTGCAGTCAGTAGGCACCCTGGTCGGTCTGGGAGGTATTTTCCATGTTCTGTGTGGGTGGGGAGTATGTGACTTTGTGGCATGGGAGGGCGGTTACAGAACTTATGCAGCGGTCCTTGTCCCGGACCACAGAGCCACGCAGCAGGGGAATCTGTAACCGTCCTCCCCTGCCACAAGGTCACGTAGCCCCCGCACACAGAGTCCCGAAAAGGAGGGATGGCAGGCTCCATTGAAACAACCAGTCCGGCACTGCAGACCACTCTAGGAGCAGCAGGAGCCTATCATTCCTCGAGTGTAGAAGCGGTGTTAACATCACTGCACACCCTACCCACCACAGTCTGCGTCCCTGTTTCAACCCTTTAACGCGAATTTATTAATAAAGAAAACATTGTTAATTAACAATGTTCCATTAACTTTATTTTTAAACGTGTGTTGGAAGGGGGGTAACTGTCATCATTCAACGTACTTTCGGACGTCTCAAGGAAGCGCTGTGCATCCGGGAGGCTTTGAAAGCTAGGTTCCTCAGGGAGCAGGGTAACCTGTGACTGTTCAGTTTCTTTACAGAGAAGCTGAACCTGCCCCTGCTTCAGTTACTGTTGACTTTCTTCTGCGGTTACATACCCCGTTCACCACGTTTCCCAAGACCACCCTCAACACATTTTTCCCCCCAGCATGCATTGTGGGGAAATCCCAGAATTCAAATGGGCAGCGGGGACTGCAGGAACTGTGGGATAGCTTCCCACAGTGCACCGCTTCCAATGTCGACGCTTGCCCCGTTAGTGTGGACTCACAAAGTCGAATTAGTGTCCTTAGTGTGGACACACAAATTCGACTTTGTAAGGTCGATTCCACAAATTCGAATTAAGTTAAATCGAACTAATCTGGTAGTGTAGACATACCCTCAGAATCCACTGACTATAGTGATGGTTTTTATATTAAAGGTTATAAGTTAGTGGGTCATCCTGCACACAGCATCCTCAAAGGTTCCAACTTTCTTACAAGCATTCGCTGGTAGCATCTAGGAGTATAGTGGGTTCTGGGTGGCAAGATTCCTGTAGCAGAGAATGATTCAAGAAATGTCTGTTCTCCCTAGCTATGGCAGTCAGGACAGAATTTGGTCCTAAAAGTATGACCTATCCTATTTACTGCGCCTTTCAACAAATGTTTGTGTTTGTAATGAAGTGAATTAATGGCAATGAGAAATCACAGAGCTGCTGTTTTGTAGGCATAAAATAACCTGAAATATTTGTGAAGTACCCAACCCCACTTTTAGTTTTCCAACACTGTTCTGTTCTCTGGTTATAAAAAGCTGATCAATTCCAAATGAAATTACTTATGTGCACGTCTGGTGATGCATTACTGGAATGACCAGACCAAAGATTTCCAAGTGTAACCCTTCTGCCTGTCTGAGTTAGCAGCAACAAGAGCCAGGTTCAGTATCTTGGGGTTCCGTTGCAATAACGGAATGCAAAACCGGCTCGAGCCCCCACCCAGTGACCTGGGACAATTACATACCACCCCCCGGGTGCCTCTAAATGGCAATACTTCCCCTCTCGCAAGCATGGAGTCTGAGTGTAGCAAAATCCTTTTAATAAAGGAGGGAAACAATGCGGCATTATGTTGGGGGAAACACCACAAACAGGATTCATGACACAAACCATGAGCAAAAGACCCACCCTCAAGTAAGTTTGGCAGTTCCTTTTCCTCTCAGGGTCTTAAGTCCAACAACCCAAAATATCACCCCAAAGTCCCAAAAGTCCAACACCCCAAAAGTCTCTTGAGTCCAGGAACCCAAAATTCACCCAAAAGTCCAACAACCCAAAAGTCTCTGTCCCTGGTCAGTGCAGCCCCAGAGTTCAAAAGTTTATCTGCAGGGTTCTCTCCCCACCCAGCCTGGGTGGAAATGGGGGGTGGTGGGGCACATGGGTTGTTAAGGGGCATCTTACATGGTCCAAAGCCAACTATCCTGCCTCTCCATGGGGTTCTGCTTCAGCCTTCACCATGAGCCGCTCCACTCCACCAGCCGTCCCATGAGCTGCTCCAGCCATCCCATGAACTGCTCTGCCTGGCTTCACTCCACTCCACTCCACAGCTGTCCCGCAAACTCCACTCGCTGTCCCATGGGCTGCTCCAACTGCTAGCCATTTAGCAATAGATCTTCAGGCTTCCCCACTAGTTAACACAGCACTCAGTGATCTCAGCTCTTAGTAATTTTAGCTCTTTAGTGATTTCCACTTGTAGCAGAGGAGCCTCAGTGGCCCAAAATGAATTCAGCATAGCAGTGTGTAATTAGACTCTTAATAGAATCAAAATTAGCTCTGCTATTCAACAGTGGAGAAAGAAAGAAGTGTAATTAGTGTGTTTCGGGCCCTCAAAAGGGACCCACACCACCATGTGCACATACTTGCTCCCAGCCTACACCTCCCTCTTTCAATTCACTGGGTTTTGGAACCCATGTACCTTGTCTAGCGAGTGCTACTTAGTTGATGGTGAGTCCCTCTGTCATAAAACAGTTCTACTGGCCTTGATTCACATAATCAGGGTAACAACACTTTATTCTTCCAGCCCCAATAACAGAGAAACTGGGGATCCCACAGCCGCCAAAGTGACCCTTTGGGTGGCTGTGGGCTCATGCTAGGCAGAGTGGGTGTGGCTATGCAAACAAGACCAGCCCCTAAAGTTCTTTTCCACAACTTGCCACAATTCACCACCAGATGTCAGGGTAGAGCCCATCCTGACTCTGCTTACACAAGGATAGTATTTAATGAAACAGGATATTCCTGGGTAACTTTTATTGTATAGACCCAGAAGTTATAAAATGGAGCTGTTGCTCTTCAGTGGATTTTACATCTGGGAATGCTCATATCACAATCTCTGATGGTGAGCTGTATATTATTAACTTGTTTAAAAATGGCCAGGTTCTCTATGAAAAAATGCACATTTGCTTTAATAATATAGGAAATAACAAACTATAGCCTCACACATTCCATTTCACTTAATGTAGATACAATTAGACCTTCTGTTAGATCTTGTTAGTTGTAGAACATTATTGCTAATACACCAGTAAAACTTATTCCCTGCCTAAGTCTTTACAGCGGCGTTTCAGGTTGTGAAACCTACTTTTGGCTTAGAGAGTATACCTCTTTTTAAATGGCCTCTGACCGGAGCACTGGAACGGAGGGACCAGGGGGGCCATAGCCCCCCAACTTTTTACTTGCAATAAGGGCAAGCGATGGAGGGGAGGGGAGAGAGGAGAGATCTCTCCTTGAGGGGAAGAGGCAGTGCAGGAGCAGAACTTTGGGGGAAGGGGAGTGCAAGAGTGGACCTCGGGGGAAAGAAGTGGAGCCACAATTCGGGTGCTGTGTGGGCCCTCCCTCCCCCCACTTTTAGGAAGCTTCTGCCGCCCCTGCGTCTGACTCCTTTTCTTCCCTGTGCTTCCTTTAGGGAGTTTCTAGGTACCATCACCCATTGCTCCCTGGGCAGAGAATTGTTCAAAGTCATTGGCCCTGCTGGAGTAGAACCATTTGCTCTTGCTTGCCAGGCATAGTTTCTCCATTAGGTGTCAAGTTCCTGCTACAACAATGCTTAAAGTCACACTAAAAGTTAAATTGAAAATGGAGTTTGAAATATAACATGGCATTCACAAAACCAAAATAGAATTCATAAATTGACACAGACATAATCCTCAAACTGTCAGAGGGTCCTCAAAATGAATAGTGCTTGAAATGGATCCTGGAACAGATGCAGGAAAAATAAAGTTTTTGCCAAATTAAGAATCCGGATTATCTGTTCCTACAGGTTGGCAAACTGGACAATGAATGGTTCTTCCAGATGCCAATGCCCGCTCCATAGCCGTGAGGAAACGTTTCCTCTCCAAAGGCCTATATAAACTCCACCGAAATCAATCAGAGTCTTTATATGCTTTCGATCATGTAGCTCATCAACTACAGTCTGGCACTGCCCCATGCAGATTGTCAGAGGAATGAACACAGATTCTGTTTTTAGCTTTAAATTTGTAAGCACTGGTTCCATTAGTGTTCTTCAGCATAATTTGTTCAACAAGGCTCTGTGTAGTTGTTTTCTCATCTTAGCTATTTGCTTCTGGGCCAAGAAGGTCCTGGATAAAAACCCTCTTCTGACTCCATACTTTTGGATGATGAAAAAAGTGTTTACTATTTCTGCTTTATAGTATCTGTGCCTTTGTCAACAACTTTGTTGTGCTTATTTCACTTGTTAACTGTTCAAATTGCTTAAGTGTACCCTTTATAGTCTCAGCTGCAATTTACTGAAATGGAACATTTAACTCCTGAGCATAATGCATATTCAAAACTCATTTATTTTTAGTCAGGCATCTTAACATAACAGCATGAGTTCCACTTTGTGACTTCTTGTATTCAGTGAGTGACAAACAGGCCTATTTCTCTCTGCACATTGTGCACTTCAGAAACTGCAATGGATTTAAAATGCTTAAGATGTCCAGTGACTTAATGCAATCATTCCCTTAACTGTTGCAATCATAAAACATCATTACTGCATAGTTGCAGGATGTGTGCACAACAGCTCAAATTATGCACATTACAATGGTCACAAACATTGTGGCAGCTGTCTTTGGAATCTGCTGTATTTCTACAACTTTCAGGAAAAAAAACATTTATTTTGGAATGGTCGTCCCTGTGGATATGCTTTTGTAGGCTTTGCAAGGCAAGTCTGCAATTATTGAACTAAATTCAGTATCAATGCAGTGGACAGCAAGGTTTACTCAAGGCTGGGCTGCATTTCTCTAAGTCCCAACATCAGAGACAAAGGAAATAGATCCTGCAGATTTCATCAGCATTAAAGCTTGTTGACCCACAGTCTCATATGTACTGTCAGATAATAAAGTATGGGAAAGGATTTGATAACATGGTTCCACAATTAATGAAGCTTTCATCCTCTACAATAGTATATGTCTGCATATCAAATATAAGCATCTAACTGAAGGCAATGAAGGTGTTTCAGGACTCATACAAAATACATTTTTTCCAGTCACCTGTGGGCAGGACACTCCTCCATAATCCACTGAAATGATTTTAGTGTTTAATGTTTTCTTAAATCTCAGAAAACAGTGTTTCCTTCATATGAAAGAATAGCTGCTATAAAGACATTAATATTTTAACTACACTTGAGTTGGGCCCATCTCTCTTTATTAATAGTCTGGAGGAAAATTTAAAAAAATCCAGGCAGATAAGATACATTAGGTTTTCTGTGCCACTTTCCTACCAAGGCATATCCTCTTACCTCTCAGAAAAGAATCCACGGAGGGAGGAGGGGGTTGTAATTAAAGCACTGGTTGGGACTCAGGAGATCTGGATTCAATTCCCAGTCTTGTTACAGACTTTCCATGTGAGTCAAATTACTGATTTGCTTTGTGCCTCAGTTCCCGATCTGTACATTTGGGAATAAAACTTCCTTTGTCTATCTTGCCTATTTAGTTTGTAAACTTTTCAGGGCTGGGACTGCCTTTTATATTGTGTTTCTACAGTGCTCAGCACAGTGGGGCTCCAATCTCAGCTGGGGCCTCTAGGCATTGCCACAATACAAAAATAAAATAATAAATAATAATAATAGTTGCTCAAATGAGGTAGTTTGCCATTCTTCACTGACAGTGCTGAGGACAACCGAATAGGGGATACCCTATTCGGGTCCAAACTAGAACCTAGATGGGGAGTAGTGCTTCTGCCCTGTCACCAAGTGTGGCACAGAACAGTGCTGCTGTTACAAAAGGTTTGTAACTAAAGGATGGAACAACTTGGCATCAGATCAAACAAGGAGAAAAAGAAAAACAGGATTTCAATTGGCAAGCCAATTTCTTACTGAATCAACAGGCAGAGAGCTAATTTCCATGGTCTTTTGCTGGCTTTCATGTTGGGGGACTATTTAAAATGGAAGATTAAGTGACCTAGCTCAGGAGTGCCTGGTTGGTCCATAAAATTTATTGAGTTTGCACCAGCTGCCAATATGAACATTTAAAGTGTGTGGATACTAAGCTTGGGCTCTTAGTTTGTGTCTTATGGGCATATTCTTGATCACAAAGGACAGTTTTGTCTACCAAGATGCTGGAATTTATTAACAACATTCAAGAATTTGAAGGCTGTGATCTCAGGAATTTAGCCTCTCTGACACAATAGTGATAAACTACCAATATATCATACGCGGCTCATTATACCTGATGACCAGCAGTTAAAACAGAATAGCCTGCTTGAATCCTTCAGAATAATAAGTAGTGTCATCTCTGTGAATACCTTTTGAACTACAGATAAAGCTTTCGCAAATATGCTACATTTCCTTTCCTATAGTATCTATTTAACCAATTTTTTTGTTTTGGTTTAGTGGAAGTTTTATATTTTACATGCGCCTCATAAAACTAATATTTATAGTGACAGATATTCAAATAATCCTCCTTTCTTTTCTGTTTGTCTTATTTTGATTAAATAAGTTGCTTGGCTTTACTACTGTACAGTTTAATATATGGGACACATGATTAATGACAAGTCTGAATGGAAAGAAGTGGGTGGGGGTGTCTCAGTAACGGAAAATGTTAGATAGTGTGTGAGAGTAATCTGGCAGATCAACTCAGCTACTTTTGAGACATCCCCATCCCAGATAAGTAGTTACACTTGGTAATCTCTGCACTGTGGCACTTAATTTAAGCATGTCACAACTGATCACAGTGATCAGAAGAACAGGCACTGTGTTAAACACATGAATGTCATCCCACTTAATTTCATGCTCTGATCTGAAAGCCCTGATAGCAAAATATCAAACCGGATGGACTGAAGTTGCTTTTGCAAAATCATATTCGCTTTCTTTGCTGCAGGCATTGGAAAGGATATTGTTGATTTGTGATTAGACCACTCATTTCACCAACTTAAAATGTTGTGTATTACAGGAATAAACAGCCTCTTGATTCCCCTAAATTATTTCTTTTAACGTTCAAAGCATTAACAACCGTCTCCCCACCCCAAAGTAACAACAATGATAGTCACTACACTTACAGGTCTAATTTTCCTAAATACATGGGCATCCTTCCCATTAATGTTAACAGAAGTACATAGGGAGGAGGAAAGCCAACATAGAGCATTCTTTTGAGTGGAGTCTACCTCAGCAGCGGCAGGGCTCCAGCAGTGCTTTAAAGGTCCCGGGGCTCCCCGCAGTGGCAGGAACACTGGGCCTTTTAAATCCCCGCCCGAGTTCTGCCACCCCAGGGTAGCGGTGGCAGAGCTCTGCAGCAGCCGGAGCCCCGAGCCCTTTAATTCACCCCTGAGCCCCAGGGCTCCCAGCCGCCTCTGCAGCTGGTAGCTCCGGGGTGATTTAAAGGCTCTGGGGGCTCCCAGCCACAGCCGGAGCCCCAGGGCCTTTAAATCTTGAAAGGTCACGCCTCTTCTGGCTGAGGCCATGCCCCTGCTCAGGACTCTGGCATACTGGTAAGTCCTTTAAGTTACTTTCACCCCTGATGGCACCTCCTCAGTGGGCCCAACATTCAGCAGGCAAACTCTTCTGTATTGTACCTCTTCGTGTTTAGGATTGTCCATTAGGGCCTTTAGTGCATGGCTTCATGTTTAGGCTCTATGCCATGTGATAGGAAGTAGCCATGTACATTTTGCCTGAAAGCAGGCAGCTTTGCTTTGTGTTCCAACTACAAGTATTGTGTTTATTTCCACGCTAGAACTTATTTGTGGTTCTATTTCATGATTACTTGGGTTAGTGAAGACGTGATGGGACCTGGATTTTGTAGTGACATCATTGTGTTCTAGTGGTTAATGTTCCCAGTGCATCACATCCTCAGAGTTACTAGCCACTGATATTGGATAACCATTCCAGTACTGATTTATGTATATTCTTATGCCACTCTGATTGTCATGGTGTCTGGGCAATGCCATATCTGAATTGTCACAAAACCCCCATATTGTCAAAGCAGCATGCAGTGATATAGCCATATAGTTCCCAACAAAGTCAATGGAGACTTGTGTGGTTGAAATCCCCCCTCATTATAAAAACATTTCCTTATATATTAGTCATATGACTTAGTAAGTCATTATGCTGTTTATTGTGGGTATGATTTTCAAAAACGCCTACATGATTTAGAAGCACAACTGGCATTCAATGGAACTTGTGTTCCTAAGTCACGCAGGCACTTTTGGAATTCCCACCCTAGGAAATTTCCACTGCATGGAAATTTCCACTGCATGGAAATGTCAGTACAGAAAGCACATAGGGCCCAGTTTATAATTGTCCTAGAGCACCTTTGTGCCTGCTAAGCACACAGTGTAAGTAATTTCACAGGGAAAAGATTTCTGATACCAGAGGCTCCTTTAATTTAGCAGACAAAGGCATAATGGTTCTTACCAGTGGCTGGAAGTTGAAGCTAGACAAATTCAGACTGGAAATAAGTCACACACATTTTTTTAGTGAAGGTAATTAACCACTTGGACAACTAACCTAGGTTATAGTTATGGCTTTGCCCCCACCGCCAGACTAGCGGCCAGCTGTTGGCCCCAGGATCCCCCAGAGCAGTCACCCCAGGGCCCCAGGAGCAGCTAAGATTTAGTCAGGGGTATTTATAGTAAAAGTCATGGATAGGTCATGGGCCGTGAATCTTTGTTTATTGTCCATGACCTGTCCAATGACTTTTACTGAAAATACCCATGACTAAATCTTAGCCTTAGTTATAGTGGATTCTCCATCACTTGAGTCTGGATATCTTTCTGAAAGATATGCTAAGCTCAGTCAGAAGTTATGGGCTTGATGCCAAAATTACCGGGTGAAAATCTATGACCTGTGTTACATAAGAAGAGGAGGTCAGATATAATGGTCACTTCTGGATTTAAAAATCTATGAATCTACATTATGGGTCAATAAAAGGGCTTTCTAATTTCATTAAAGGTGTTGTAATGAACCCGAGCAAACACAAGAGGGCTCACTTTGAACATATATTTGGAAGAATCCAGGATAGGACCAAACAAAAACAATATGCTCTGTTAGCATTACATAAGCCTAACTTAAATAGTACTGCAACTGAGAGTCGTGAGATCTTCTTAGCTGTCTGTTTGCTATTAGACTTTCCATACAAAATCACTTCTCTGGCTATTATTGTTTTGTGTTTTAAAAAAGTCAGGGTTAGAAGTTAGAAGCTTTGGAATAAAACGTGCAAGATCTGGCTCAACCAGGCCAGTAAAAAAAGAGCACAAAAATGTAAAGTTCCTGTTTTTACCATTCATATTTGATTCTGCCATCCTGTATTAAATATCAGAGGGGTAGCCGTGTTAGTCTGGATCTGTAAAAGCAGCGAAGAGTTCTGCGGCACCTTATAGACTAACAGACGTATTGGAGCATGAGCTTTTGTGGGTAAATACCCACTTTATTAAATAGTTTTTCCCAGATTTTAGCTGCCACAATTATGGCAGCTGGCTTATGCTCACTCCTTCTCTATGCATCCATTTTCCCCCCTGTTTTACTAAAGTAGGGAAGAACTCAGGGGAAGGGGATATTTCAAAATGGTTTGGGTTGTATCTTTTCAGGCACAAGTAGGGTTTAATGGATGTGCATTAGCCCAGGCTTGCAATCTCAGACTGTAAACTTTACAGAACAGGGGACCATGCCTTCCCTTATTTTTGTATAGTTCCAAGTAAAACAGGGCCTGATCCTGATTGGCGCCTTTGGAACTACTGCACTGTACATAATAAATAGTAATTGCCATAAAATGTTCCAGCCCCGGCAAAAACCTTTACCATGATGATGATAATGAAAAACAAATCATGTTTTACTCACCCATCAAAGAAATAACCTAACTGGAGGAGTAGAATTTTACAAGTCTTCTTGAGCTTCAGCATATGCATCTGTGCTTTATTTTCCAGGTGCAGAAGATCTGGGAAGTCCTCCATAGCTGTCCACCCTCTCATGACTTTCTGCCGAGTGGAGATCTCATCCTACCTTTTCAGCCACAAGAAAGGAACAGTGTCTTCATGCAGAAGAGAGAGACAAGGTGAATAAGGAAGACAATCTTTTTGCAACTATCTCTAGAACGCACTGACTTGGAAACAGCTGGGTGCTTCCATGTAATGAAGGTATAGTGTTCAAAAAAACAAAACAACCTGCAATCAGAAGCAAAGAGTTATTTTTAGCATGAATAACTATAGACAGGTTCTTGAACATATATTGGAAAAGAAAATTATCCCAATACAATACAAACATTAAAACCAAACTAAAATCTGCCCTTGACCATCTCCAACAGACAACTCCATCTGTTAAGCATCACCAAGGTTCTAGTATAATTTTGTTTGGCCTTAAATTTAAGACCACCTCTAGCAGGCAACTGTATTATACTGGTGGCTTCAGACAGATGTCACTATAAATGGTTTTCTTCAGGGATATTCTTTTGTCAAGAAATATAAAGCTACCTTTAAATAGCAAGTAATGTATTCATTTACAGGCCCTTTGTGAGGGAAATCTTATAACAAGGGAATCTCTGGATTGCAGTTTATTATTATTAGTGCCAATTATTATTTCACAGTCTATTATTTCCTTTTGAAAAAATCAGCTGGGTAGAAAGTATTAATGATAATTAATGATCTTAGCTCTTTTCTTTTTTTTCTTCTTGAACAACTTCTGTTAGTAAAAAAACAAGGTCAATGTATTACTGAAGGAAGAGCTAATATTTTCATTCAGGTCAATGCTGCAAGGTAAAGAGCAAGAAAAGATTAATTTGTTATGCTTTTTACATGCTGTGCTTGGCAAGTGGGTTATCTTTTATTTATAGTAATTGCTGCTGTTGAAAAAATCCCAGCTGCACGCACAAAGACAGAGAATGGCAGGGCTGCAGGCATTGGTCGAAATGGGCCTACGCCCCAGACTTTGAATCTGAGCTAAGATCAGAATTTCTGCCATGTTTGATGCTGTTTGGATGTGGGCTTTTGGTTCAACTGATTACAGAGATAGCGCACAAACTGCAAAGTTTTGATCCAGATTTGGATGTAAACTTGCCCAAATTTAAAAAATGTTTGGATAAAGGGTTTTGGTTCAAGATTATCTCTGACCTTTAGTGGGAGTTCTAAATTCATATCAGTACTGGGGAAAATGTTGACTTGAGACCAGATTTTGCTCCCCGATGTTTATGTATAATTGCCCATATTGGGTGTTACAAGAGACCCTCCCTAGGATCCCAATATTTTTTCAGATGAGTGTCCCAGAAATATAAAAAGAAATAAGTCTATGTGTAGTACAACTATGGATTTTCTATAAATCCATGTTACAAATGTAGGATGTATATAAAACAGCCAGATGTACAATCACAGATTCTATTTTGAGGAACCACAAAGAACTTGGCATTTTGTTCCCTACAGCATGTCAGCCTCAGCACATCAAAAAGAGACAAACGATGCTAGAACTGAAAACGGCATGGGAAGGATTTCTTTCTGCCATTTTACTACTTAATACTTGCTGTGCACCCACAAAGGGAAAAGATTAAGGGAAGTACAATCGCTGTGACATAACAGAGGTGGGAAATCTGTGTGGCTTAAAGAGCTGGTCAGTGTGGTAAATATGTGTTTGAAAGATTTTTAGCCCACATCTTGGGTCTGAAATTCCTTATCAGTGCTGAGTTTTGCTTAGTTAGGCTAACAGGTAGGGATGGAGTTTGAGGCAGATAGATTGAGTAACTGTTTATCCAGCCATTGGGATGAATGTTGTGGCTGAGCAATGGTAGCAAGTGGTACATAAGGTCAAGCAGCATGAGTAGCTCCAGATGGAAGTAACATTCTTGAGCAGAAGGTAGTACAGTGATGGCCTTGGACAGAATCCTGTGGTAGAAAGAGTATCATAGGGGAGGAGGACAGAATATATGGTTGCATATGACATTGCACAGGGGCCTTTCTTCCCCATGCTTGGACAGTTCCAGATGCCTCCTGCACAATAGCTGAGAGTTCTCATTTGGTGCAATGCACACACCCACACAGCCAACTTGGAAACCAAATTTGTGTCTGAAAATTTTGCACCTACTATAGTCACCGATGGTCCCTTGTAATACGGAACTGAAAGAAGTTAGCAAAACAATTATTTCTCTATTTTTCCAGTTTGTTTACTTTATGCAACTGACAGCACAATCAAGTTGCAAAGCAATCAACTGTTTCCCTGTATAGTCAGTTAGTTTCACCTTTGCTAAAAATATCCCTATAAACTTCAACAGGCCCTCACTGCTTTTTAAAGAGATTAAGAAGAAAAAACAGCAACAGCTGTATTAGAAAATAGACCTTTAAAAAAAAGTGTCCCTTTAAAGCACAATCTCAGCCATATTTTCTTAAATTACAAAAAAAATCCCTTTTAGTTTGAATCCTTGTTTGCTAAGTTCAGGCTAGAGATTTTTTGAATCAGAATAGTGAAGCCTTCAGAATTGGCTGTGTATGAAAGATGATACACCATTAGCTACTGAGTGGCACTGCTACAGTACCTAGTGGTTTAACATTGTATTAGCATAGTAGGTATTAGATGATGGTCTATGTGCCATAGTCTTGCTCAGCACTGTAAACAGGCATCATCCTTCCCTAGTATGTTTACAAGCTGCAAAATCAGCTCCTTCATATGCAACTGTATTTTATCTAGCTGTGAACAGTTTGAAAAAAAGTCCTGTATACATTCTGTTCTCTGGATGTGAAATTGACCCTTATTCCAACACATGGCCTATGGGCCACTTAAATCCCACTTAAGACTTCAAGAGCTATGCACCACTTAAGTCCCATTTAAACCCTCAAGGGCTTAAGTGGATTTAAGTGACATGTAAGCCATGTGCTGGCCTTCTGCACGGTGTTGCATTTCAAACTCTCTGAATAGCATTGAATTGCATGGAGGCTTCATGCAGGAGTTGTGACTTGGTCAGGCTTCCTACATATGCATCTGCACATACACATAGGCATAACATACAAACCATACCCTTCGGCATTTTGGAGATGCCCAATCATAGCTGGCTCCCAAGTGGTTTTCAGCAAAGCTAAAACTGGGCAGTTTGGGGCGCTTCTGTCATGCACTGTTGCAACAGCAAAGATCTGTGTGCATTGGTTTTCTGGACCATGCAGACTATGCCAGAATATAGCCCTATATGTTGTATGTGCTGGAGAGAGTTCTGTACTGGCTTCTGCTCTGTGCAACCTATTGAAGTCAATATCGTTGTGTAAGGTATAAAGGAATGTGGTATTTGGCCCTAGGTTTTTACCACATTTTTGTACAATACAATTTTTATTTTAAAACAAAGGATAATAAAATAAAAATTCTCTTGAATAGGGCTTAGCATTATAAATAAAACCGCTCCAAAATACAAGGAAAACAAAACTGATCCTACATGCAGGGAAATCCCAGAGTAATCTTTAATCTCAGATGTTTAAAGTCACTTAATCTGTATTTGTAAAGTACCTAGGATTATTTGGTTGATATGTGCTATGTAAATATTAGTACAGTGGAATCCTGATTACCCAACTCCTCATCTATCTCAGTCTCTTTTTCTTTGGAATGCCCCTTGTGTCTTCCCATTCTGCTGAATGTCTGTCTATTATATCCTGCTTATCCAAACACAGTTGTCTTGGCCTAAGTGATTTAACTAATCAGGTTACTAATCTATTATTAATTGATATTTTGAATAAAAAGGTTGCCATATTATCACATAACTCATCTCTATTATGCTCACTAGTCCTCTGCCAGGAATCTGCATAGTAGCAGATTGGGGGGGAGGGATAGCTCAGTGGTTTGAGCATTGGCCTGCTAAACCCAGGGTTATGAGTTCAATCCTTGAGGGGGCCACTTAGGGATCTGGGGCAAAAATCAGTACTTGGTCCTGCTAGCAAAGGCAGGGGGCTGGACTTGATAACCTTTCAAGGTTCCTTCCAGTTCTAGGAGATGGGTATATCTCCTATTATTATAGCTGACATTTTACATAGCAACAGCAATACTTCTGGCACACTCTGTTACATGAGAAGTCTCCACATAACAGACTACATGTCTCCTGGAAATTGTGTGTATATCTCCCAGCTGGGTAGCATTCTGTTCCTGCTGAGGAACAATGTGAAGGCTACTTCACTCATCTTCTGCCTTGTGGGGTGTAGAGAGGAAAGTGGGTGGGTCTAAGGTGAAGGGAGCATGATGAACACTATGGTCTTCTGGAGAGGAGGATGCTGTGTTGCTGCTGCAGATGTTGGCCTGAGTAACTGACTTTTGTTCCTCCTTGGAGTAAATAACTTATCAGCTGAACAACCTTCTTTACTTTCAGGCACTTTCTACAGTCTCAGCTTCCCAGGTTTCGCACCTCCCATTACCTTTTCGATGCTACTCTTCATACACAACCCTTCCTGCTCAACCTCTCTTCTACCTCATCAGCTGCAAACCATCCACTCAGCTGCAGATTGACGCTCCTTTAGCAGCATCAGTAACAAAGCCTGCTGTCCCCAACCAGCCTTACAATACCCCTATTTCTACTCAAATGTCCAGTCCCCTATCTCATCTTCAGTTCCCACACAACTACTTTCACTTCCTTCATGACAGCATTAGATTCGTAGGCCCAGATCCTCCAAGGTATTTCAGCGCCTAACTCCAATTTCAATGGGCCCTTAACTCCCAGTCTGATTTGTCCCCACCTTTAGCATCTGTCCTCTTCCTCTTCCTCAACCACAAGATATGGATGGACATAGGGCTCTCCTCCTGCTCTATTCACATATTCTGAGTAGGGAGGGGAGCACAAGAAGTTTCCACATCTCCTGGGCCACACTGTGTTCTGTTCTTTTGGCCTTGACCAGTTCCAGTCTTTCAGCAGACAAAGGGTTTACCATTCTAAATTTGACAGACTAATGCAGAATAAAATGGAACATGTAGAACATTTTTCACAGAATGACACTAGTAGAATCTTGAAGTCTTACAAAAAATGCCATGGAAAGCTTCAGGAAAAGAAAAATTGCCCTGTGGCCATTAAAAGCTTTAATGGCACAAAATGAAAAGTATGTCCACCTGGTAAGTGTAATGGAAAAAAGAGATAATATCAAAGCATGACAGTGTACTTTATATGTGCTTCCCTGACCAGAAACATGTGTCTGGAAGGACAAGGACAAAATTGATTGTTATAAATA
The DNA here is from genome assembly GCF_016161935.1 of Mauremys reevesii. NCBI lineage: Eukaryota > Metazoa > Chordata > Testudines > Geoemydidae > Mauremys > Mauremys reevesii. The sequence continues at coordinate 199,560,927 of NC_052624.1, forward strand.
ATGACTTTGAGTTGAGTGCAAGGAAATGAATCCAGCCTTTATTTCATCTCTGACTCCTTAATAAAGTGTTAAGGAGAAGTCAATTAAATTGACCAGTGCAAAAAGGTAAATCTTGAAGGGTCATTAAGGTAATAAAAAACTCCATTAAGAACCAGGTTCTGCTATGCTTACTCATACTGAGTAGTGCCTCTGTGAACATTTTCTTTGATTTCCGTTGAACTGTTTGTACAGTAATCATTGTGAAAAGATGTGACAGAATTGAGCCCTAGTTGTTTGTCACAAATTCTGTCCCTCTTTTAAGGTATGTCTACAGTAAAGCTGGAATGTGTAAATTCTAGCTCAAAGAGACATACCAGTGCTAGCTCTGACTGAGCTAACATGCTAAAAATAGAGTGCAGCCATTGTGGCGCAAGCAGTGGGACGGGCTAGCCATCCTGAGGACGTACCCATCCAAGACACAACCCTGGTTGGGCTATTCAGTTCTACAGTACTTTTATGCCTAGTCAAGTCCATCCACATTTAAGAGAATCCTTGTGTGCTTATACACATATATAGTCACATACATAATGCAAGATTTGGTTGTTATGGGAAAGAGTCTCTCTCTTTTATTCACCATAGAATTCACTCAGTATCTTATCTCAGATCAGCAAGACAGCCAAGGATTTAATCCCGTGCTACTCTATGACAAGAGTCTTTTAATCTCCCAGCGATTCCAGCTCAGGCTGATAATGACCAAAAACCATTGCCACCTGATAGCTATTCAGTGACCCATCCTGGTGGCTTCAGTACTGTTCACATTGCACACGTTTTCCCATCACAAAAATGATCATGTCCAGAACTGGCATCATTGTTGACAGTCACAGTACAGAGGCCAAGGAATGAATGGGCATGGAGAGGAGCTATCCTCTTGTCTCTGGCAATGATGTCTTCTGGTCTGTGTTAATGAGTGGGATGAGATGGAAGAAGCATATGTTGCTTGTCTTGTACCTGCTCTCTCCAGTATCTAGAGTCTTATCTGTCTATGAATTAACATGACTTCATCACTGTGGTGTCTAAGACCCTCACAGTCATTAATTAATTTGTCCTCAAAATACTCCTGTTAGATAGGGAAGTGTTATTATCCAAATTTTACTGATGGGAAACGGAGAGATTCCTGTGGCTTGCCCCAAATCAGACTGGAAGTCAGTGGCAAAGTTGGGAATTTAATCAAATTTCCTGAAACTCAATCTAGTGTCTTAACGACCAAGCATCATCCCTCAAATCTGCAACCTGTCACAAGAACTATATGCAAAGGGAAAAGATGTGTAATGTGCTACCAGATTAAAACTTTAGTATTGTATTAGAAACTCAGGGCCAGATTCTTAGCTGTACCAAGTTTACACTTAGAACAACAAAGGAGAGCAGGAGCCTTTCTGCTCCTCGGCCAGCGGGGAGAGGAGGGGGTGCAGAACAGCCCTTAGGCTGGCTACAGGAGCCCCACAGGTACTGCTGCACTGGTAAGGGATCACGTTCTGCCCCCACATACACTTTATATAGAGGTAGGGAATGTCACGGAGTCCCCAGGTGATGCTCTGGAACTGCTCCCCACAAAGCCAATGAGGACTTTGGGGAGCCTCCTCTCCCTTGGAGCAGACTGTCTTCAGGGCAAGAAGCTCACACGGCTTCACCTTCCTGGGGCTGACCTTGGAGTACTCAGCATATGTCCCTCCGTGCGCTTCCCACAGCGAGTCCGCCCAGGCGGGGTCCTGGGGAAGCCACAGGGTCCTGCACCCCCACTTCGCAGTCAGACGTGACTCTTAGCCAGCCAGTAAAACAGAGGTTTATTAGATGACAGAAACATGGTCTAAAACAGAGCTTGTAGGTACAGAGAACAGGACCCCCTCAGCCGGGTCCATTCTGGGGCCCAGCAAGCCAGACAACCCCATCTGCCCTCACTTCCCGTCCCCAGCCAGCTCCAAACTGCAACCCCCTCCAGTGCCTCCTTTCTGGCCTTTGTCTCTTTCACAGGCCAGGAGGTCACCTGGTCTCTTTGTTCACCCTTAGCTATTCCCTTGAAGGGGAGAAGGGCCCCAGCCATTTGTTGCCAGGATACAGAGGGTTGGCCATTTATGCACACTGGAGACTTAAGAAATACATAGGGGAAACTGAGGCACTCACACAGTATTCAGAGGAAACATTAAGAACAGTCCCACTTCGTCACAGGGAACGGGTGGCACAGAGCTGGCTGTCAAGGGAATCCTTTAAGGCAACTTTCTGCCTACTTCTTGCTATTAACACAGCACAAAGCAAACTGAGATGGGTCCAAGAATTTAGCCCTAAACAGCTGGGAGGGATAGCTCAGTGGTTTGCACATTGGCCTGCTAAACCCAAGGTTGTAAGCTCAATCCTTGAGGGGGCCATTTGGGGCAAAAATCTGGCTGGGGATTGGCCCTGCTCTGCTCTAAGCTGCAGGTTGAATTAGATGACCTCCTGAGGTTCCTTCCAACCCTGATATTCTATGTAAAATATTATACAGCAGATTATAATTATTATCAGGCTCATTTGAGTTCTATCCTTTATGGTATGATAAGTGACAGAGCTATAAAAATGATGTCAGAGTCTGTGAAATGACTGAGGAAATACATTCCTACAGGCTACAGTATTGACCTCTGTAAAGTGTGTATGATTGACCATGTTACCCTCTGGAGCCCAAGAAGCTTACAATGGATGTAATCCCTAGTAATGTTAAACAAGAGCAAATGTTGCGTAGGGTAACACCAACATACAATAATGGGAGTTTAGACTGAGAAGTCCAACAAGTACCTGCCTTATAGTGAACCACACAAAATACTGCACTGGGAACATATCCTTTTTTTTTCATTAGTGCTACATTATAGTGTGTTTGTTCAGGAGTTATTTTATCACAGGGCTGATTAAATGTTCCTTATTGTATATAACAAATGTCATCACCATTGACATATTTACCTTAAGGACGGAGGATAATCCGAGTTAGTTTTGTTCCTATCGCTCTCAGAGCTAATATCCATTGAAGGGAGAGGAACTTGGCAGTCTCCCATTGCCAACCCGCTTTCTCATTTCACACCTCTTGCTCTCAAAGATCTGAGGGGAAATATCAATGGCTTCTATACCACAGTGACTGATCTCCTTTGATGTACATTGGTCATGTACAAAATAGTCCAAGAAAACAAAAAGACAATGAGTGTTCTCTCTTTCTCTCTCCCCTCCCCCCCTCTCCCAGGTGTCTAAACCTGTTAAAGGCAAAACAACATTGTATTAAACAAAAGCCTCCTTTGCAGAGCTAATCCTTAATGGGTAAGTTTTAACAGGCCTCCTGTATTTTATTAACACTGCAGATGCATTTTGATGAACAGGATATGTATTTAATGAACCTGTCTGTCCTTTGAAAGGGTCATTGTTGGGGATATTTTCTTTGTTGGGTCACTAGAAGTTTCTTTCCAGACATTCCTTCCCCAGATAGTCATTTTAAAAAGTGGCATTGTTTAATTTCAGAAAATCAGGACATTTTTCTAACACCACAGTGGTAGGATTGCCTTCAAATATCTCTTGCATCAAGTGACCAGAGTGAAAGAATGAAGAGAAATGGAATGAATGGAATTACTGTCTGTATCAGATTAACAACTGACTGAGGAGAAATGGGCTAAGTGGCATGAACTGATACAAAATAAATCATTGATGTAGCAAAGTTTTTTGTAGGGGCCCATGGGAGCTGATTCCCATTGACTTCTCCTTTGACACTTGTAGCCATAATATTTATAATAACAACAGCATTTACTTCATCAACTGTGCTATATCCCCTTATCTTGTATATTTATGTCACCCTATCTTCTCATACTTAAAGTAAGAAAATCCCTTGCACTGTCAAAAGTTCTGTATTTCTTTAATAAAAAGTTAGTAACTTTAAAGTTTTATTGCATGGTTCAGCTGTGTGATTCAAAGACATTTTTTAAGACCCTTGAGCCTTCACCAGTTATTTTATGTGACTGTTAACAGCTTGCAGTCAGATTACCTTCATCTGTGTTCTCATCTGATCTTTCCAGAAAGGTAAAGTTGGACCAGGTCACTACTTGGATAGGGGACCATACAAGGAAAAACAAGGAAGGTGTTTAATGATTTAGTAGATGGCAATCTTCCCTGGGAATCACTGTTCTCTCAGGGTATGTCTACACAGCGATAAAAAAACCGCAGCTGGCCAGGGTCAGCTGACTCAGGCTTGTTGGGCTTGGGCTCTCGGGCTGAAAAATTGTTGTGCAGACATTTGGGCTTGGGCTGGAGCCCAAATGCTGGGACCCTGCAAGGGTGGAGGGTCCCAGAGCTCAGGCTCCAGCCTCAGACCAAACAGCTACATAGCAAATTTTTAGCCCCACAGTGCAAACCCCACGAGCCCAAGTCAGCTGACCTGGGCCAGCCATGGCTGTGCTACGGATCTTTCATCCCTGTGTAGATGTACCCTCAGGGTGGTATTGGTGCAGCGTGCTGCAAGGGGAATATCAATTTTCAGATAAAACATAAATCCAAAGCCCTGACTAGAGCTGAAGAAACCTTTTGGTTAAGTATAACTCCCCCCCATTTTACATATGGGGAAACCGAGGCACAGAGCAGTTGAATAATTTAAACTTTCTGGGGCAGAGACTGTCTTTTGGTTATCTGTACAGTGCTTAACATAATGAGGCTGTGGCCTTTCGGTGCTACTTCAACACAAATTGGGATAATTTACCCCAAGCCAATGGTAGAACTAGGAATAGAACTCAGATTACTTGAATTCCAGTCCCATGAAGACTCCACTGGATTATGCAGCATCTCTTTTGTCCAGCTGAAACTGGTTTGTATTTTCCCTGGGGAAGGGAGAGGTTAACAAAGCCTGGCTGAAGAGGCTGACCAGCAGCAGTAAGATGCTGATGTCTTGCTCATTGGCCAGGCTGACTGCAGATCGAGTCACTTTAATAATGTTTTTTTCCTTCAGATTATTGTCTTTTTCAATACAGCATCATAAATCTTGACTGTTCTCCTTTGGACTGGTTCCTAATGCATGTTCCTTGTTTAGGAAAATCAAGTGCATTTGGAGGTAAAGTTAGCATTTTCCTAATATTTCCCTAGCTTTGTTGTTGTTAGAGCTCTGATGTGGGAAGACCTATTGGCCACAGGCATAAGCCCCCTCTTTACACACAGCTGGCAAATGAAAACAATATCAGAACATCTCCATGACACATAAGGCTTTTATATAATGATGTTTTATATTTTACTGCAGTTTCCTTTGGAAATGCTTAAAACAACTCCATCTGTTTCCTTTTAGTGGGATTTTGTGTTCTTCAAGTCAAAAGGAGAGGACAAAACTCATTAATTTTGCATAATAATTACACTGTCCTACATAAATATCTGTTGGACTGATTTTTTTTTTCATGGGAGATGGTGATACATAGTCTGTGCAACATGACAAGCGTTACTGTGACAGGGAGCATAGCTGTGACCCAACAAAATAGTATCAGGATTGGCTGGTGGTTAATCCTGTGCATCGCTGTTGTACACGACAGAGACTAATGTTTTAAGTCAATAAGATTCTCCAGGAGCTACCTACATTTTGTTGACCTCTGTGAATTCCAACCTTGATTTACCTTGGCCAAAAAATTGTATTTCATCTGCAAAGCGTTCATTTTAACAAAAAATAAAATAGCATACGTGGAGCCTCATCCACTAGTCCCTCCCACCCCTTCTGAAGATTGGATCTTTAACTTGATATGACTCCTTGCTGGGGCCAGACCGGCGTTGTGTCTGCAAGGTATGCATTTGCAACAAATACACTGAGAAACACATCATAATCTAGATGGCGTTTGCCTCTGGATGAATACAGGATACACAACATTCAAGCCCTGGGGTAAAGCAAACACCATGTTTTTCTTCATCTATACCAGAAGACAGTATAACCTCATTACCCTTCTGGGAAGGCCTGGAGGCTTTGGGCCTGATTCTCATTTACACCAAATCCCCTTTTATACTACTTTGCCAGTGTAAAGAGGCCTTAAAGGAGTTATAAATTATATTTATTTGCACTGTCAGGCCCCTTTATACCAAGAATCAGACCCTTGTTTTGTTGCTGTTTGGGGAGGAGGGGGTTTGCTGTTTTTATTTGCTCTCTCTTGGAATTTTTTGAATGTTTGTTATAATTTGTTTTTGGCCAGGGTGCCTATACATTAAAATGTATTATTATTAACAACAAATATAAGGGGAAGCTCTCGTATTTAAAGGACACTGTGTTCTGTATTTTCCAACCTGTAAATAGCTTCCATCCATTTGTGTTAGCTAAATAGAGTTTGGCTAGTGTGTTATGCAAGAGTTGCTTCAAAACAGTTGTGCCTGCTCTTTGTGTTGCTAATTCCCTGCACAGGGTGAAGCTACTCTGCTGCCCTCTGCTGCTGAAGTCACTGCACTTACATATGGGGAATTGGTCCTTGGTCCCACTCTCCAGAAGCCAGATTATTGCTCTCAATTACACAGATATGAACACTGAACAGAATGTGACCCCCCCCCCCAAGTCCTCACATGGAAAGAAGATGAAACTCAGCTTTATTCCACAGAAGGAATTACATAACAACATAAGACTTGCCATACTGGATCAGACCAAAGGTCCATCTAGCTCGGTATCCTGTCTTCTGACAGTGACCAATGCCAGGTGGTCCACAGGGAATAAAAAGAACAGGTAATCACCAAGCAATTCATCCCTTGTCACCTATTTCCAGTTCCTGGCAAGCAGAGGCTAGGGACACCATCCCTGCCCATCATTGCTAATAGCCACTGATGGACCTATGCTCCATGAAGTTATCTAGTTCTTTTTTGAACCTGTTATAGTCTTGGCCTTCACAACATCCTCTGGCAAGGAGTTCCACAGGTTGACAGTGTGTTGTGTGAAGAAATACTTCACTTTGTTTGTTTTAAACCTGCTGCCTATTAATTTCATTTGATGAGTCCTAGGTCTTGTGTTATGAGAGGGAGTAAATAACACTTCCTTATTTACTTTCTCCACACCAGTCATGATTTTATAGACCTCTAGCATTTCCCCCCTTAGTCAGCTCTTTTCCAAGCTGCTGATGAAAAGATTAAATACACACCACCCATTGTTCTTTAGTCCAGAGTCTCGATTGTGCAGCTCTTCACATGAATGTGCAACAATATTCAGTGCCCTGGAATATTGGAATCAGTAGGAAGGATGGCTCAAACACAGCTGTAGAGTGGGACTGTGTATACAGAGTGCCATGTATGTCTTCCTTCTGTAACTGAGACTAACACAGCACCATCACCCGTGAAAAGAAAGCACATTTGTGCTTGAAACATTGCAGCAAGGATGTAAAAAGACATTGGGTGTGTGAAAGGATTTCCCAGGTAACAATGCCAAGGTGATTTGCCAGGGAAATGTCACCTTGGACTGAGCAAATTGTCACTGAACTTTTGTGACAAGATCACATGGTTTTGTTTGTTTGTGAACAAGTGTTTGTTTAATAGTTGTCTTATTGTCACCTTATCAGATTCTCCCTTTTTTTGGGCTGTACTACTCCCCGGTATCTCTACCATCCTGACATAGTAATGGACAAGCATCCCCTATTTCTCTCCAAACAGTTTGTGTTGATAAATTCCAGTTCAATGTAAAATTACCAAAATAAGTGAGAGCTGCAATCTTTTTTGTGTAACTTATGTGAAAACTGAACATAAAAGTGTTGTATGTCATCAATTAAAATAGGCCTCTTGGCATTTGATTTCCTTCTGGCACTAATACAAGTTTGTAAAAGTAAAAAGCTAGATTCAGTTCATTATATGGGGTGGTGAGAAAGACTGGTACATTATATCTGATAACAGAGGGCAACCCCCCCAAAAAAACCTTAAAATGGCACATTTGTTTCTTATTTAGCAGTTAACAAAAATCTTTCATTTTATGTCTTCCATTAAGGGATGTATTTGTTCAGATCTACACATATGAGGGCACTTCCTTTGTATTTCCTTTTTAGGAGTATTGAACCCTTAAATATTTCTCCTCTCTTTCCTGGCCTTTCTTCTGCCCTCCCCCTTCATTCTGCTCATGCTTTTCTGCTAAACACTAGATACGCTGTAATGTTGCAATAGGCAAATCAGTCAGTGTTGTCCATTTGTTTCTACAAACTGTAACACAACCTGGAAGATTTTACCTCTGAATAACAGCTTCAAAGGGTGATCCTTTTGTTTATAAACCCAAACATTAATTCTTTACACAGTTTCAGGGTTCAAGTGCAATGGTGAAAATACCATTCAAGCCCTGTGGTTTGTGTGTTTGTTTAGTTTAAAGGCACATTGTCAAGTAGTTTATGCTCCAAAACTGACCTTCTTTAGGACTGCTATAATCTGTTTCCTGGATATATCCAAATCTCCCACTGTGGCACAAAGACATTTTTTTAAAACTTCACACAATACTGCAGAGCAATACTTTTGCTCGGATCATGCTGCAGTATATAAACTAATCATCCCTGGAGATTAGGAAGACTTCCCCTCCCCCACCATAGTATTGCATAAATTGGGAAGATGCTTTGTGATGAGTTTCCCATTCTTCTGGAGCACCTGTTATAGGCCATTGCTAGAGGCAAGACATGAGACTACGTGGACTGATCCCGGTAGTTGCTATATTCTAGAGACACAGCCATGAAGAAAGATCATTTTCTTCCCAGAGCTGTGCGGACATCATTAACACTAATGATATGTAAATAAGGAATATATGAAACAAAGCTAGGTTGGCTCATGTTCCACTATTCCATAGTGGCTATAAGGGAGAAAAGTTATAGGCAATGGCATGTTCAAGAATTACAAACAATTAAGGGTAAAAACTGATCCCTACATGTCCATAGTTTGTTACTCTGTACAGCACTTTGTTGCTTGTAAAAGGTATTATATAAATCAACAAATCCCTCTAATAGGCTTATCCAGCTATTTGGTATTATGTTAACATTCCCACACGCACAATTAAAGTTCCATCTTCATTTACGTTGCACCAGATTTAGCTATGCTTACTCAGGTTGGCCCCCAATCCTTGCCTGTATCCAGCGCAGCTTAGAAGTGGAAATGGCAGCAGCAAAGATTGCTTTAAGCCTCCTTTGTATCTTGCTGCCTTAGAGGTGGCCCAATGTTGGTCCAGTACCCAGCATAAACTACAGCAGACAGCTGCCAAAAGTCCTGATCCCAAGGGCAGATGGGATCAGGGATACTTTGGCCATGGACCCGACTCAGGGGTCTATGATGGTGGGTGGTTTAGAGCCAATACAGTGTCTCTAGGAAAATCTGGCTTACCGGAGGAATACTCCATGGTATGGGGCTGCTTTGTGCTGTTGGTGTGGCACAAGCAACTGTAGCAGGGCTAACAATCTGACCGGGGAGTGGAGCCATGCTCCGTGAGCAGCCCCATTGGAAAGTAATACTCAACATCAATGAGTATGGACAAAGCTGTTCGGAAGCAAGCAAGCCAGGGAAAAAAAATCATCCCTCAAGCATTCCCCTCAAAAACAAAACAGAATCAACATTCTCTTTTTTTAGAATATGATCCCAAAAGTACATTTCCTCAGGCAGGTGTTCGGAAGTTTGTAATTCTAAATGTTGCCTTTCCAAATCATGTAAAAACTTGTCTTAATTTTCATAGATACTCTAAATGTCCTCAGTAAACTTTTATAATATGAAATAGGTCCAGATTCTGATCTCAGTTAGGGCTTGATCTTGCTCCCATTCAAGTAAATGGAAAAACTCATTAACTGTAATGGTGCAGGGTCAAGCTCCTAAATCGGCATCAATCCATTGAAAATTATGGAGTTACTCTTGATTTACAATGGTGCAACTGAAATAGAAATGTGGACCATAAATACCAGCATATGTCATTAACTAGCCTGATAGTTTCATGCTGACCTCAATTGTATGCCTTGTATCATAACCTAGGCCTAGTTGTGTACTGACTCTAGATAGTCTGGGGGACTGGGAATGGACTACTGAGCCTTTCACCTCTAGATTATCTCTCATTGGCTCCACTTCTTCCCATTGCATCAAACACAGATTTCTTGTCTGACTCTGAAAGGAAGACCTCTGCTGAATAGCCCCACCCTGCCTTACCTACCTAATATCTTATTATAAAGTCAATTCCTGCCTTTACTCCATCAATTATGCCAACCTCCGTTGCCTGCAATGATTTTCAGGCCTTTTCCCATGCTGTCCCTTATGACTGGGAAGAGCTGTCACCTCATCCTCCTTCAAGACCTTGCTCAAAACTCATTTCTTCCCTAATGTACACATAAGCCCCTTTGTTTTCAGTTTAAACTGATTTTTACTGAAAATGTCCTGGGTTTTACAAAAAGCATTATCCATTTTTTACTCTACTTTTGTATCATTCAAATATATAAAAATAACTTGTTTTATTAGGAAAATACAATACATTGCATGAGATATATGTATTACAATTATACATTAATCTGTGTGCATCTGAAAAGCTGCCTGTTGAAGTAAGGCTATGTATTGGTCTAGAAGATACACCAATAGACCAACAGGCACTCACACAAGCTCTGAAGTTTGTATGTATCTGAATGTACTGATGAATCGCATGCCCACCATGAACACATTTCAAACTGTGAGCAGATAATGGTTTAAAGATCTGACACACTAGAATGGGAAGAAAATGAAAACCCGTATCAGAATACATTTCAGAACACAAGGAAGTACAGTATTCGAAAGTTTTAAAAAACAAAAACAGGAGAAAAGGATGAAGTTGAGTGTATGCGCTGCAAATGGCGTGTCCCAGTTATTAAATGTAAATAGTTACAGGCTAATAGTTCTAAGTCTACAACAGCAAACTGTTTATTCAAATGAAAAGTTTTATTTGGGGATTAGAGAGATATTGTTTTCTTAAACTCAGAGGTGGCATTGCATTTTGAGTTGTGTTTTAGTTCTGCTGCAAACTACATTGATGAACAGAATTCAAAGCATTAATCTATTCAATACTTTCCGCTCCATCTTTCCATCCACCAAAATAAACCCCAGTATTTACCCAGAAAAATTATTAATAGTGTTTTGCACTGATTTTCACCTGTTTTTCTTGTTGTGGTCATAAACAGTGATAAATTCCCTGGAAAAATTACATAAAATACAACTAAAAATGAAGGGCTCTATGTATACAGTATACTGCAACCTGATTATGGCTAAGCATGTGGAGGGCTGTGATTACTATTAGTGACCAGTGAAGAATTGTGCGCATTCTATTATGTGTAATTATTGCCCTCTTTTGCCCATCCCATCCTGCTTGTTTGATTCTATCACCTCTCAGATCTTCTTTCTTAGATTGTGAGCTCTTTACGAGAGGCACTGTTATTTGTTATATGTTTGTGTAGCACTTATTACAATAAGGCCGTACTTAGCGGAAGTGTTTAGGTACTACTGCAATGTAAGTGTTACATTACATCCAAAATGGTATATGAAAAAAGTTAAGGTTGCAAAGTCAAGCAGTCAAAAGGAAGAAATGCCAGAATGAAAGTTGCTCATGAAACCTTAAACCTGAATGGTTAATGTTTGGCAAAGGTATAAGCAACTGAAAACAGGGCTTATAATGGGAAGCCTTAGGCAACCTTAAGAATGAGCAATGGTGCCAGATCCATCTATAATAATAATATTCAATGATTAATGTTATAATCTAATGGCTATTTGGTGCCCTTCTTAAAAGTAGATGGTGCTCTCAGTTCATTTCCCAAATGTCTGTGCCACAAGTGGCACACTTACTTGTGGGTTCAGCAAAAGCCAAAGTCTGAATGAGCAAGGAGAATTAATTACATTCGCACCTCCTAGCGGTGTCCTGTCTAGGTCCAGTTGAGCCACAGTGGTTGAGTAGTTTGGGGAAATTGCTGCTTACACTGCATGTCTGTGGGCAACGACAATTTTAGTCTCTTGGTGTGTGTCAATCCACCACATTGCATGATTATTAAAATCACAAAACAAGTCAACTACAGTTATTAGCTCTATTATTTTACAGTGTCAGCACACCTTGCAGAGAAGTGAAGGATTGGAAAAAAGGAAACCATCGGTAGGAGGAAAAGTAAAAAATAGATCATCGATAAAGGAAAGAAGAAATGGAATTACTGTAGTGTGGAAAGAATTGAAAAAATAGGGACCAACATTAGCAGTATGCTTAAGAGGTTAGCTTTCTGGAAGAGAATTTATTATCGTGATTTGATTTGAAAAAAAAAGTGCTGTTGGCTCTATCTCTTAAGTAATGCAGAATTAGGAACACAAAAATAATTTTCTTAAAATTGCACATTTGATTATATTTAACACAGATAATTTAAACTATGAATTCTGAAAGGTTCATTCAAGTCAAGGGACCTCTAACTACAATGAAGGCAGCAGGTTCAGGTCTCTATTTTGTAAGAGTTTATTGACTTCCAGTAAAAACTGCAGATAAGTTTTTACATTATATGTATTTTTGTGACAGCTGGATATGAAGAAAGAAGGGTGGGAACTCCAGATTATGAAGAAATGAAGAGGAGTCTCCTTGCTGGGGATGTGCCAGAGATAGAAGAGTCTAGGGCAGCACTATATAAGGCAATCAAAGTACTGAAAGTGGGAGGTTAAGAACAGATAGGCTGGGTACTGTGTGTGTTTCTGTAGTCTAACCTTCTTCCTTATAAATCTCGTCTTTTGCAGCTTTGATCACTTTGCACAATAGTTCTGGTTCCTAAAATCATCTTCTTTGGTGTGATTCCAGAACAAGACTTACTGTGCACACTACAGCCTCTTTCGCCCACTCCCTGGTGATGGCTATCTCTGTTAATAGTCTCTAAGGCCTGGTCTACACTAGGGTGGGGGGTCGAACTACGGTACGCGACTTCAGCTACGCGAATAGCGTAGCTGAAGTCGAACTACCTTAGTTCGAACTTCTTACCTGTCCAGACGCCGCGGGATCGAAGTCCGCGGCTCCCCCGTCAACTCCGCCACCGCCATTTGCGGTAGTGGAGTTCCAGAGTCGACGGGAGCGCTATCGGAGTTTGAACTATCACGTCTAGATTAGACGCAATAGTTCAAACTCCGAGAAGTCGAACGCTATGCGTCGACCCGGCAGGTAAGTGTAGACCTACCCTAAGACTATCTGACAAAATGTGGGCCAAACCCTGAAGTCCTTGCTCCATTTTAAGTCAGTTCTTACTCAGACAAATCTCCCCTGGGACCAGATCCCAGTCCCAGCGCAGAGTACAGTGAGTTCTGGGCCTGCTGGGCTTCGCAACCAAGCAGCTTCTCCATCACCAGTGGCTGGAGAACTCCCCCATGCCTGCCCACTTCCATGCTGTACACTGCAAGACTCCATCCCCTGGCCATCTGTGGCAGTGGGCCTCAAAGGTATGTGTCCGGGGAGGTGCTGACTCTCCCACGATCCCACTGGAAGGTGTGGTCTCCACAGCTGACTTAGAGCCAGAAGGATACTGAAGCAATTGGGCAACCCTCTTCCCCCCAAGACTCTGAAGCCTGCTGACAGTTCTGATGTGAGCTGTAGCCATGAGCACATCCCGTTTGAAGACACTTCCTGCCAGGACAATTGTTGGGAGGGAGGTATTTTTCCTCTACCCCGCACCTCCCACCAATTCCTCACAATCCAAAATGATTGGTAGGGTCAGACTGAGCCTTCAGTTTCCCCAACCTACAGCTCCATGGGATTTATTCAGACAAATGGGCAGGACCTCCAGCCAGTTGAAGGGTCAAGGAGCGCAGTTGCACAAGTTCCCCAGCCCTAAGCTTCACAGGTGTGTACAGTGGAGTAGCTGAAGTGCTGATCCATCCCCTAATGCCATCCATCCGCAGGCCCAATCGAGCTGGCACAGAACTGCCATGCACAGGAGTGAGGGGAGGAGGTCTTCAGTATTTTGCCTTAGTAGTTCTCTCATACTCACTTTTCCTTTGCCATTCTTTTTGAAGCTATATTTGATTTTCTGTGATTGACAGGATGAATATTTGTCCCCATGCATTTGTTTATATTTAGTTGCTAAAATAGATGGTTCCACCTTGAGTTAAAAGTGTTTCCAATGTTTTTTGAAGATAAAATCAATATCCTGCTTTCTTAGAACTATGTTATGACTTTGAGGGGATGAAATATATATATACTTAGAGTGTATAGCTGTTTACTCTTACCTGACAAGCTTCTGCTTACTAAAAGCTATACCAGTGTACAATAAAGTCAAGTTAATATCCTGCTTTAGGATATTGATGAGTCAAATACCTCGGTAAGATTGAAAAGAAGATTAGACACCTAGGAGAATAAGAATATAACCTGCATTTATGCTGAGCAGGATACAAATAAGTTGGGGGGGGGCATCAATCTTCATGCTTCAGGGCATAAACTGATCACCACCTGGGGTCAGGAAAACATTTCCTTTGCCATGTTAAAATATAGCACAACTGGCTGGGTGCATCATGGATTTGGGTTTCTAACTCTGGATCATCTATGATAGGCCACTGCCAAGTTGCAGAATACAGGTCTAGATGGAGGGTCAGTTGATTCTGGTGTACAAAGTCATATGTACCTTGGCTTATGTAGTACTGATGTAACATTGCTTTTGTTCTTGATCAGGTTTTAACACATGCCTAGCTATCTCTAATGACACCCACCTTGTTAGGTCACATATCCATGAGGTGCTGAGAGCCTTCAGTTCTACTGACTTCATTGGGATGGAGGGTGTTCAGAACCTTGCAAGATCAGGCTCTTAGTGACCCTGCTTGGCTTAATCCTCATTGTTTTGCTTGAGTAGGGACTTCAGGATTAGACCCAAAGAATGCGGGGGGAGAGAAGTTCTATAAGCACAGACCCAAAATAATTTTGAAATCAATAAACAGCTGAGTGCTTCTGGGAAGAAAAAATTGAAAGGCTACTCTAGAACAAAATGCCAAAGAAGGAGAATGTGCCAAGCGCATTCAGAGAGGTTGAGGCTCTCAATGTAGCTGTCATGTATGTGTTACCAGCTCACAGCTCAAAAGAACAGAGAAGAGGACAAAAGGAGCTCATGCAACAGTGAGCTATACTTCAAAGCAAATTAATTAAATACAATGAAAAAGAGAATAAAGAAGGAATGGATAAAACTGCTCTCTTATAAAATAAAAATGTGGAATGGCAACACTGCCTGAACCCACCAGTAAGCAAGTACTAACCCAGCAATCTGATAGTGTAAATAATGTATAGGGGAAGCAACCCCAAATTGTGTCACAACAATTCTCTTTATTATCTGCTACAGACCTACAGAAAACCTTACTTAGGGTTCAACTGGGCCTTGTAAGCACAGGCCGTAAAAACAGGGTGACCAGATAGCAAGTGTACCGTCAGTACCCAGCCCAGGTCAAGGAAGCTAATGATCCACCCAGCGGACCGAATTTGGTGATGAATCCTAGTCACATGCTGCCTAAGGCACATTGTGCATAGACTAAGAATAAGAACCCCATTCCCGATTTTTCACACTTTTCACATAGTTCAATTGAAAACTGTGAATGTGAGGCTTTGGGGCACATGGTTAGCAAGCTTAGCAAAGTGTGATCCCATAAAGGTCAGAAAAGACGTGCAAGTACTCAGGCTAATCACAAGCATGTACAGATCACTATCAACCAGCCCCTCAATCATCCACTGAATTTTATTTTGTGCTGCTCCACTTTAGTTTTAGAAACCGCTCCCTTCTTTAGCTAATACGTAGATTGTGCATTCAGTTTGCAATGGCCTTTATACTCTCGCTTATTAATACAAAGTCAAAAGCAGAGCTTAGAAAAGATTTGTTGCCACTAAATGATAGCATGCTGAAAACTTACCAGAGTGACTTGTCCGGGGAAAATAGAGACTATGCCATTTTGGTTTGAAAAACTGAGTACTCCTGATATCTTTGGACCAGTACTCAGTCACCCCCTTCAGAGTGAAAAAGGGTGTGCAAGAGGAAAAGATATTCCAGAATGACTCCACTCCAGGAAAGCGTAAACTGGACTCCCTAATTCCCACAATTGTATCAACATTTGCAATGGATCTAGAAGTGTTTCTCAATGACTGGTCCATGGACTGGCAGCGATCCCTGAGATCTCCCTGACACAGTTTAGGAAGGCAGCAAGCCAGTCCCTGGTATCAAAAAGGTTGAGGAAACACTGGCTATCCCCTTTTGGAGTAAAACCCAAGGAAGAAGCTTTGGAGGAGGAAATTTTACACCTTGTCTATATGTACAGCAGCGCTGCAGTGTGTGTGGTGAAGACGCTCTGTGCCAACGGGAGAGAGCTCTCCCATCAGCATAAGAAACCCACCTCTACAAGCAGCATGTCAACAGGACAAGCTGTCCCGCCAACACAGCACTGTGCACATGAGTGTTTATGTCGGTGTAACTTATGTCACTCAGCGAGGGTGGAATATTCACCCCCCCCCAAGTGACATAAGTTTCGTCTACATAGGCTGTAGTGTAGACATAGCCCTAATGATGAAACATCCTCAGACAGTTCCTTCCTTATTATTCCTTTTGTGCTGGGTTTTCCCTTCATGGAATAGACCACAGCCTGTCCCCAAACCCCACCTGTGCAGAGGTTCTGGAGTAGACCTGCATGGAGAACAATAATTCTGTTTCACAAGAGATGTTCAGAATTTCAAAATTCCCTGAAAGAGAATGAAAAAAAAAAACCACACACACACAAAAAACCAACAACCCTGTTTTATAGAACTGAAATATTTTGATAATGTAGATATAAAATTCTGCTAGATGGGCTGAAGAGGATCCAGGAGCCTGGAAGCACCATCACCCAAGCTCCAAAGCTCCTGGCTTAGCTGGGGCTTTCAGGGCTTCCAGGATCTCAGCTCCCTGTCAGCCTACCAGGTGGGTTGCCAAAGAGCTGGGATCCCGGAAACCTGGGCTCCCCAGAAGCTCTCCAGGGAGGCTGTCATAGAGCCAGGGAGGGGAGCTGGCAGGAAACCAGGCAGGTTTGCACCAAAAATCTGCCTGGCAGGAGAGTTTTGTTGGAGCCCTGCCTGGGTTCCATCGGACCTTTGTTGAATAGAACTATCTCTGCAAAACATTTAGATTTAGAAGAATCTGCATTCTCTGACAATAAACCTTTCTGTTGGAGAATTTCCAACCAGTTCTACATCAGGGTGGATGTGGTCCACTCCCAATAATTGATGAGGAGATGTCAATACCAAGAGAGAGAAAATTGCTTTTGTAGTAAGCCAGCCACTCCCAGTCCCTATTCAAGCTCAAATTGATGGTGTTAAGTTGCAAATGAATTGTAGCTCTGCAGTTTCTCTTTGAAGTCTGTTTTTGAAGTTTTTTGTTAAAGAATGGCTACTTTTAAATCTGTTATTGAGTGTCCAGGGAGATTGAAGTGTTCTCCTACTGGGTATCAGTCTCTTCAGGCAGTCATTCTAGCATTCTTCATGGACATTAAATTCACACAAAACAATGAGAGAGAGAGAGATTTTGCACAATGCTGAGGTCTCATTTTGTAACAATCCTTGGGAAAACATACAAATTTTGGGCCCAGTCCTGTCCTCAGAAGTGCACTTGTGGCTCTCATTGGCTTTGCTGGGAGTCCTGCACATGTATAATGGGTCTGGATTAAGCTCACTGGGCACCTGCTACTTAAAGAATCACAATCATAAAGAAAGCCACTAATATCAATGTCCTCTCTTCTATCTTCATACAACAGATGGTGTTAATCTGAAGATTTGCATTCATTAGAGGACTAAAATCATGAGGTAACTTGCTTCCAGCAGCACATTGGAACAAAATGTAATGCTAGAGAAAAAATGGTGAAAATGAACTATTAGAACAAAACACACCTCCCATCAAACAATCTTGATTGAAATTCTTCTTATCTTTTAGTATGAAAAAGTATCTCCCAGTTAACAAGCTTTCGGGCTAAATTCTGCCTTCGGTAACATCATGTAAATCTGGAGTACATCCACTGAGTCACTGGAATCTGGAATCACTTCACTGAGACATTTGAGTCATGACAGGGTAAAACTGGTGTTAGGAAGATCAGGCCTAGTCTACACTGGGGGGTGGGGGAATCGATCTAAGAGACGCAACTTCAGCTACAAGAATAGCATTGCTGAAGTCGACGTATCATAGATCGACTTAGATTGATTTACTTTGCATCCTCGCAGTGCGGGATCGATGGCCACCGCTCCCCCATCGACTCCGCTTCCACCTCTTGCCCTGGTGGAGTTCTGGAGTCGACGGGGAGTGCGTTCGGGGATCGATTTATTGCGTCTAGACGAGACACAATACATCGATCCCCAATAGATCGATAACTACCCACTGAGCCAACGGGTAGCGTAGACATATCAGAGTCAGACTCACCCACCAGTGTGACACTGGCGTAACTACACTGACTCACTGAAGTTGTGTCAGATTTCATTGGCATTACTTCAGATTCACTTGTGTAATTGAGGTCAGAATCAGGTGTATAGTAACTCCTTGGGATGGGCAGACATCAGGCGATATTGGTGTGATCTCTTTTCGTATTTCATGCAAGGAAAGCAAAAATGAATAATTAAAAAACCCCCGCACTATTAGCTAGTGTGTCTGAGAGAATCCTGCAGTTGTGCCTTATCTTTTCATAACTGCAAGTCAGCACATTTAAAATTTAATTATTTAGAGAAGGAGGAGGGGAAGGATGCCTTTTGAAGAAAGTCCCACAAGTTTCCAAACACTTCAAGATTTCATCCTGGCAATCAGCCAGATGCCAAACAAAATGCTGGTTTCCAGCAGGGATCTGACAGGTGACCTTTCTAAAGTTTACACGCTAAAGTGAGAGCTGATGTTCTGCTGCTTATTTTTCTGCCTTTTAAGTTATTCCTTTATTGGAACCATACTGAAGATTTCTTTCCATGTAACGAAAGATAAGATCTCCCCCTGAATGTTTTGGGATTTTAGATGTGCTTTTCTTTTATCCATAATCATGTGGTGGATTATAATTCACACTTTCAGATGAAGAGATGTTGGGTGGGAGCAAGAGACATATATATACACACACACACACACACACAGAGAGACTAAAGGTAAGCAATATAAAGCAGCAATGATAATACAGAGCTGGACTGAACACACACACAGGCCAGGAAACAATCCAAGGTTCCCACAAGGAGTTTCCTCACCATTCTTCTGCTGAGAGGAGAATCCGTCCTTGCAGAGGAAAGCAAAGGTCTGGCCCACAAACCCTGTGGATTCCCCCCAGTGTGGCTCCATCGAAATTATATTACCTGGGATTTCCCAACCAGTATCTTTCCCTGGGATCTTCATTTAAGGGGGCAGGGAGCCTTCACCACAGAGGGGACTCCCAGAGGAAGCAAATACAGGTTCTGGCTGTATTGAACTACCTTTATCTCTGCTGGATACAGGTTTCCCCCCTCACTTCCCTTGCCCCCTTCACGTGTAGATTCCCAGACCCCCAGACAGCCCTCTGTAAGGTCTAGGAGAAGAGGAGGGCAAAGCTGCAAATTCCTCTGTGGATGCAACTGACCCCCACTTTCCATGCATAGACTCAAAGGGCACGTTCTGCCCATGAGGTACAGAAACAAAAGTTTCCTAGCAGGGCTGGTTAGTCCTCATTTATGCCCAGGTACCAGTCTCCCAACAGTTTTACACAGGTGTGACTCCCTGAAAGTTACTGACGTCACTCCTGTTATGCAACAGGCTAAATGAGAGGAGACTCAAACCCACTACCTGTAGCTGAGGACAACAGAACTTTACTCAGGTTGCCAGATTCTGATCTCACTCGACCCCAGTGTTGTAAACTGGACTAACTTCACGGAAGGCGATGGAGTTGCTCAGGAGGAGATATGCGCAGGGTAATGAGATCAGTGTCTGGATCAAGGTAGTCAGGCACATAGGGTCAAGTTCTGAGGCCGGCTTCTCCCAAAGTCAACAAAAGTTACTGTGTCTTCCTGCAGGAAATTAGGGTCCCTGCTCTGATTTGCAGCCCATTTGACCACAGTAGAGCTAACAGGATGGCAAGGGACGTGAAAGTCAGGGCCAGATTTGCCCTGTTGATTTTCATAACTCTGGGGGGAGATTTTGGCAATTAGGCACCTCTTGAAAATCTTCCTCATTGTCAACAAGAGGGACATACAATTGTTTAAAATCCTGTCTTTTTATTCTATTCTGCTCTACATCTATTCTCTATAGGTTCTTATGGCACACTTGAACCTCTTCCAGCAGTGCATCAAACCACACAACTAACATTGTCACATGCTGTTTGTCCAATCTTCCTCTTCCCAGGAGGAATGTGCAGTGGAATGTCTTGTTTGGTAGGGATTTGTTTTGTTTTATAAATATACTTGTAGGTATGTATTTACATTAGACAAGGCACATTTCTTTGACCTTGCCTTGCACTTGGAGTGGAAGGTGGTGAGGTCTGAAGTGACCCTTTGTTCCGGGGGGAGTTCATTCCACAGTCTTGGACTGGCCTGTTAGAAAGTTGTGTTTCCTGTCCAGACGAGCTTCACCCTTTTTGCAGAGGGTTCTATTGTTTCAGAGGAGCAAAGTTTTTGGCCAGTCTACATCCCTAGTTTTCTCTGCTGACATTGGGAGCCAACAGCGTATTATAAATTAAGGCTCTTGCTCTGATATGAAGGTAAAATATTCCTTCTAAGAAATCTGGGCTACACATTTTTCTTGCGGATATTGTCCTTACTCTCTTTAGGAAACTCTTGAAGTAGGCTAGAATTATTTAGAGCAGCAGATATAAAGAGAAAGTATCTGACAGCCAGTCAGAAGACTTTGCAAATTAGGGCACTTTTACAGTGCCAGGGTGGTGTAAAGGGACCTTAGCATGAATGAGAATCAGGCCCAGTGTCTTTTCATGTAGTTAAGTCAATGTGGAAAATGAATTTAGTAAATATGCTGGGACACACATTTACTGTATTGCTATATGTTCTGTATGTAGAGCCACATTTAAGACACTAAACCCCAATCCCCTCCTTAAAAGAGGCTCAAGATTCTCTGCATCTCTTGTGAGGGTCATGGGTATAGGTATCTTCCTGGAAATTGTATCTGGTTACCTGCTTCCCCCCGCCCTGCATCAGCAGCACTAAGTTTTGTGGAAATGTCTTTATCCTCCTGTAATATCCCCCCCCCATCTTTTGTGATCTGCCCCTGACTTTTTCCCGTAAAGGGTAAGCTGGGGTTGGGAAAAGTGCAGCTGGACATGTGTTTAGTATCACTAAAAGACCTCCCCAGGATTTTGAGTGCAAGTACACTTTAATTTCCCATTGTCAGACGAAGCATGATCTGCTTCCATTGATGTCAGTGGCAAAACCACCACTGACTTCAGTCATGCAGATCAGGCCCATAGTAAAATAAGCAGAGAGTTACACCTCTACCCTGATATAACGTGACCCAATATAACACGACTTCAGATATAACGTGGAAAAGCAGCGCTCCGGGCGGGGGGTGGGGGGGGCACGGCTGCACGCTCCGGCAGATCAAAGCAAGTTCGATATAACGCGGTTTCACCTATAACACAGTAAGATTTTTTGGCTTCCGAGGACAGTGTTATATCGGGGTAGAGGTGTATTTACAATTGTTAGCAACATTTTCTAATGCTGAGAGCAGATGGAGAAATGCTTGAATTCTAATGGGAAAAGAAAATAAGCCAATGAGGTCTCTCTGAATCTCCTCCTACCCTTCTCCCATAAAAAACATTTTTAGAAAAGAAATGTAATGAAAACAACTCAACAAAACAGCCAATTTCTTTTGAATTATCTTCTATTCAACATCACTTTGAAATTATCCAGCAAGTAAACCACAGCCCTCCACTGGGTCTTTTGCTCTTGCGTAACAACAGCAGACATTGTTCTGCTCAGATAAAGAAATTGAAGGCAATGTATGCAGAGAAAAGCAAGCAATAAAACAGTATCAATTGCAAGTGCCAGGCATGTGATTGTGCATCCATAAAAGTAATTACAGGACCAAAAGATCAGTCAGAGCTCTAATCTTTGCCAATTGTTGTTTATTTCTGCAGGGCAAAACGATTATTACAAAAGTAACAATAATAATTTTAATGTTTGTTTTGCATATCAGCACCAGACCTGAACAGCCCACTTGAGATGTCTGAAATCTAAATTCAGAGCCAAATGTTGCATCTTGGGCTTATTTCTAATTCTGAAAAAGTCTGATCCAGAGCCCAAAGAAGGCAATGGGAAGACCCCATATAATCCAGGTCATTTTTCTAGCGCCCCAGATGTTTTGGACTCTTGTAATCTACTACTTCAGTGTCACTGAACACCCTCACAAGCAGACATAGTGAATGTAAGAGATAGGGTCTGAAGGTAGCTGGAGAGCCGCATAAGTGCAAATAAACATAAAAAGGAGGCATGTGTGTATTGCTCTTCAGCTGTCATGGCAATATAAGAGAAGACCCGCTGTCTCACTGGTATTCAGATAAAGAGTGTCTGGTCAACATTTATGGCAATGGCCATTAAATATCTTGGTTTTCCACCATCCAAAGTTAGCAGAGAATGTGATCTGGTCACTGCCATGTGGGATGGGTCCTCTCCACCAGGTCTAAGATTAAAAGGGTGAAGTGCTACTGCAGAAGCAGCAGTTCCCTTCCCACGTTGGGAGGGGGGAATCTATGTGCAGATGGCTCACAAATCCTTTGGAATATCATAGAATCAGAAGTGTAGGACTTGACAGGACCTTGAGAGGTCATCTAGTCAGTCTAGACCATCCCTGACAGGTGTTTTTTCTAACCTGCTCTTAAAAATCTCCAATGATGGACATTCTACAGTCTCCCTAGGCAATTTTTTCCAGTGCTTAACCACCCTAACAGTTAGGGAGTTTTTCCTAATGTCCAACCTAAACTGCCCTTGCTGCAATTTAAGCCCATTGCTTCTTGTCCTATCCTCAGAGGTTAAGGAGAATAAAATACTTTCATGTACTTGAAAACTGTTATGTCCCCTCTCAGTCTTCTCTTCTCCTGACTAAACAAACCCAATTTTTTTCAATCTTCTCTCATAGGTCATGTTTTCTAGACCTTTAATCATTTTTGTTGCTCTTCTCTAGACTTTCACCAATTTGTCCACGTATTTCCTGAAATATGGCATGCAGAACTGGACACAATACTCCAGCTGAGGCCTAATCAGCGTGGAGTAGAGTGGAAGAATTACTTCTTGTGTCTTGCTTACAACACTCCTGCTAATACATCCCAGAATGATGTTTGCTTTTTTGCATCAGTATTACTCTGATGACTCATATTTAGCTTGTGATCCACTTTGACCCCCAGATCCCTTTCTGTAATACTCCTTTCTAGGCAGTCATTTCCCATTTTGTATGTGTGCGACTGATTATTCTTTTTTTGCATTTGTCCATATTGAATTTAATCCTATTTTCTTCAGACCATTTCTCCAGTTTGTCCAGATCATTTTGAATTTTAATCCTACCCTCCAGAGCACTTCAACCCCTCCCAGCTTGGTATCTTCCGCAAACTTTATAAGTGTACTCTGTATACCATTATCTTAATCATTGATGAAGATATTGAACTGGACCCAGAACTGATCCCTGCAGGACCCCACTTGATATGCCCTTCCAGCTTGACCATGAATCACTGATAACTACTCTCTGGGAACGATTTTCCAACCAGTTATGCACCCACTTTATAGGAGCTCCAGCTAGCTTGCATTTCCCTAGGTTGCTTATGAGAAGGTCATGCGAGACCTTATCAAAACCTTACAAAAACAGAGGTGCTGAAACTAGCGGTGCAGGGGGTGCTGCTGCACTTCCTGGCATGAAGTGGTTTCCATCATATACAGGGTTTACAGTTGGTTCAATAACTCTCAGCACCCCCACTATGAAAGTTGTTCCAGCACCTCTATACTAAAGTCAAGATATACCACATGTACCACTTCCCCTTATCCACAAGGCTTGTTACCTGTCAAAGAAAGCTATTAGGTTGGTTTGAAATGATTTGTTTTTGACAAATCCATGCTGATCTTATCACCTTATTATCTTCTAGATGTTTGCAAATTGATTGCTTAATTATTTGCTCCATTATATTTCTGGGTCCTCAAGTTAAGATGACTGGTCTATAATTCCCTGGGTTGTTCTTATTTCCCTTTTTATTGATGGGCACTATATTTGCTCTTTTCTAGTCCTCTGGAATCTCTCCCGTCTTCCATGACTTTTCAGAGATAATCACTAATGGCTCAGATGCCTCCTCAATCAGCTCCTTGAGTATTCTAGGATGTATTTCATCAGGTCTTGGTGACTTGAATATATAATATGTGTCAATGATATCACTAAGCATATGTACAAAAATACATCAGCAAAACACCCGGTTGCACATTGACCTAACTCCAGCTAAAGCATTCAGCCAAGAACCTCATTAAAGAAATTTATCAAATCCTTAGCTCTGCAAGAACTTCAGTCTTCTCTGAGTCTAACTCCAGCTAAAGCATTCAGCCAAGAACCTCATTAAAGAAATTTATCAAATCCTTAGCTCTGCAAGAACTAAAGGAAAAGCCTGTGCAAATAGACAGACAGTCATTTATCACACATTCAGTACTTTTTTTCAAATCTAATGCTTCTATACCTTATGCCCATGTTCAGAAAAATAAAACAAGTAGAAACCTGATTGATTTTACTATTTTCAGTAGCTCTGGCTCTAAGGAATCAGACCTCAAAGAAAAAAAAATCAGAGTTGGGGATTAGTGTTATTACAGCAGCCTTGTATTAAATTTCTTAATAAAATTCAAAGGGAGAGCAGGTTTAGGGGAATCAGATTAGGACTATGCACTCTGAAGTTTGTATCTGTACAGCAGTGATTTGGAAGATCAGGTCTATGAAATTAAAACGGTTTACCCAGCCTATCAAGGGGAGGTTCACAAGCCAATGAAAGCTCAAGCCAGGCTCGCGCTGAATGCCTGGCTTAGGCTCCGCTCTGCATCGATGTGTCAGGCTCAGCCAAGGAAAGGCAAGCCAGTGAGAATATTCTGGCGTTACTTCCTGGCGGTCACAGTGACCTCATATATCAATTATGTATTTTCTTTTTCATACTCTATGTATTTAGTCATCTTCATTGGCCTGACTTATATCTTTGGCTTGCTTTGCTATGGCTTGGCTGCTCTCTCACACTGTCTGGCTTGCTCAGGTCTAGTATCACTCAGTTTGTAAAACGGCTTTATTTTCCTAATTGGACAATTATAGATTGGAACCATTTGACGAAGGTTTGTTGTTACCATTTCTTCCTGTGTATAAGCCTTATTTATGTATCGAGCCATTCAGCTGGCTTGCTCCTTTTTTAAAGCTGAACACACAGTAGGAGCTGATCTAGGACTGTGCTTCGGACTGAGCAGGAAGGAGTTGACTAATAACATCATGACACCTAATTTAATCCCTCCTCGAAGGGTGCTCCTTCAATTACCAACACAGCACAGCAAACAGGGCATATTTTCTTATGGGTTCATGCCAGATTTTACCCCACCCTTTCATTAGGTGTTACTAGTTTCCCCTTCTGTATGGTAGTTGAGCCACTTCTCCATCAAACAGCTCACACTGCTGCCTTGCCTCCACCTGAGAATACAAGCAACCGTGTTCATCTGAAATGATGGTCCTGGCTGCCCCAGGGATTGAATAGCGAAAAGGAACATGTACAGTGGCTACACCATCCCCTCCCTAGCCAACTGATCACACCTCCCCTTCAGAAAGCCCAACTGCTCAACATCATACATCTGGGATTAGCAGTTCCTTCTCAACCTGGGTCTCCCCGACTAGTCCCTCTGCACTATTGTCTTATGAGATACTTACACTGAGGCAGCCTCCAGAGGCCCTGATCAGAATTGGGACCCTAGCATGCCAGGCATTGTACAATCGCAGAGGCAGACCACGTGCCTGCCCTAACAAGTCTGCAATCTAAAAGGTCCTGTCTCTTATTTCCACCTTTCCCTCTTCCCTTCCCTTCTCCAAATTTCCCCTTTCTCTGCACTTTCTCCTTCTTCTCATGCATCTGTATGTATCTTTCCCAAGCCAAACTTCCAAATCTGATTCTTTTACTCCACTTCCTTTCACCTCCTCTGTCATTTCACTTCCCATCTCCTAACAAGAGTCCTAGCCTTTAATCATTCTTGGATAATGTGGAAGAAAGAGAAGGTATCTTTGGAAATTCTCAAACTCTGTAGGTGGTGAGGATGAGATCCTTGGCACATGACTTTATAACCTGCTGACAAAAGTAGCTGTTCATGCTCAACAGCAAGTCCAGATGAAAGGCTAATGTACATAGGGTGACCAGATGTCCTGATTTTATGGAGACAGTCCTGATATTTGGAGCTTTTTTTAATATGGGCTCCTATTACCCCCCAACCCCGTCCCGATTTTTCACACTTGCTATCTGGTCACCCTAAATGTACAGCACTTGTCAGGTAAGGAAACAAATCTGCTTTTGGATCAAATCACATAATACAGTAGAAAATGCTTCAAAGAGTCAAATATTTGCTAAGATTTCTGCTGCCATGTGATCCCAGCCTTAGCCTGGGGAAACTTTCTCCAGCTAAAAAGTAAGAGCTGCAAAGACATGGACTCTTCCACCCTAGAAAATAACTGTTTGTTTCAAGGTTTTGTCAGGACTCTTTCAATGAAAAAAAAAAATCCACTGGGCTAAGTCCTTCTCTCAGTTACACCTGTGCAGGTTCAAGACAGAATGGGTATAACTGAGAGACCTTTTCCAGACCTGAAGAAGAGCTCTGTGTAGCTTGAAAGCTCGTCTCTCTCGCCAACAGAAGTTGGTCTATTAAAATATATTACCTCACCCACCTTGTTTCTATAACTGAGAGACAAATTTTGCCCAACATATGTGTTTCAACCCCAAATGAGTGTATTCTTCTTAACTACCTGCAGCTTACTAGATTAGCACATAAAGGGTTCCCAAATAGGCTTTGAAGTTATTACTGCTCCCAGACATTTAACTGCAGCTGGTTTTCTGCCAGAGTGAGATAACAGTGCAGCAGCACATTGTGAAAGCTATCTCTGTAATGCCATAGGGCTGGTTTGTTTTGAAATGAAAGCTCAGATGTGGTGGAAGACATAATAAAACACAAAATCTTGGCAAATGCTATGGGCCAGATCGTGAGAGGCCCATGCTTGGTCAGGCAGGAAACCTCTCCCCTTCCCTACAGAGCTGGGCAAAGGCCTTCCACAATAGCAGACCCAGTATCCCTGTGGCACCGGGTGTGCAGGGGCTGCTCATTCCTGCTCTCCCCAAGGAACAATACACCAAGAAGGGGGAGGGAAGAGGGGAGGCCTAAGTCACAGACTCTCCAGGCCTGTCCTAGGTCTCTGTGCACGAGTGGCCGGTGAACCAGCTATTGGGGGAGGCTACCAACCTGACATGAATCCTGCAGCACTGGATTTCAATTAATCAGTGAGAAAATCAGTGCAGTGGCATGGGTGTAGGTTTATTTATTATTTGAATTACAGTAGTGCTTAGAGGCCACTCCAAGCTTGGGGCCCTGTTGTACAAAGCACTGTACAGACATGTAGTAGGAGACAGTCCCTGGCCCAAAGAGCTTAGAGTCTGAATAGATAAGAGCCAGTGGGGAAACAGAGGTGAAGTGATTCGCCCAGGGTCAAACAGGAAGCCAGCAGCAATGCCAGGAATAGACTCATAGATTCCAAGGACAGAAGGAGCCACTGTGATCAGCTAGCCTGACCTCCTGTATAACACAGGCCCGAGAACGTCCCCCTAAATAATTCCTAGAGCAGTTCTTTTAGAAAAAACATCCAATCTTGATCTGAAAATTGTCCATGATAAAAGATCCTTTGATGAATTGTTTCAATGGTTAATTACTCTCACTGTAAAAATATATGCCTTCTTTCCTTTCTGAATTTGTCTACCTTCAACCTGCAGCAATTGGATTGTTATACCTTTCTCTGCTAGACAGAAGAGCCCATCATTAAATATTTATTCCTATGTACTTCTAGACTGTAATCAAGTCATTCCTTACCCTTCTCTTTGTTAAACTAAATAAATCTGTTGAGCCTTTCACCAAAGGCACGTTTTCTAGTCATTTAATCTTTCTCTGAACCCTCTCCCATTTTTCAACTTCCTTCTTGAATTGTGGACACCAGGACTGGACACAATATTCCAGCAGTGGTCACACCAGTGCCAAATAAAGAGATAAAATAACCTCTCTACTCTTACTCAAGATTCACCTGTTTATGCATCCAAGAATCGCATTGGCCATTTTGGCCACAGCCTCGCACTGGGAGCTCATATTCAGCTGATTGTCCACTGCTTCCCTGGATAGAATCCTGTATCCTGTAAGTATGGCCTATATTCTTTGTTCCTAGATGTACACATTTACATTAAGCCATATTAAAACACACAGTTTGCTTGTGCCCAGTTTTCCAAGTGACCTAGGTATCCTGTATCCCAGTCCAGAGCCCTAATCACTGGATCACATTGCCTTGAAATAAGAATTTGGCCAGACCTATCTATAATCTTTCCCTCTCTTCTTCCCCATTCCATCATCCTGATAGGTATTTGGGGGAGGAGACAGAACTGCAAGCAATAAAACCAATGAAAAAATTAAAGGTGTTTTCATTTGGTGGTTTATTCCTTTAAGAGTTGTAATTATAACTGAGAGGTACATAATATGGTGTGGGACATAGAGGATTGATTTTGATAAACAGTTTGTTATTTTATCAATTTTTATAAACTGGCTTCAGAAACTGTCGTGCCTACTACTGTACTGGTCCTAAACTGTGTCAAAAATCAGAATGGACACTAACAAATCTCTGTTTGAAACCATCCAAGTGTGTGTCATCTCATACCACACAGCAGTGTTGGAAGACAATTGCATAATAATTAAATAGCTGACTGAGAATGGACACATTACTCTCCAACCACAGGATACATTTGTTGCTTTGTATGCAGAATTTCTGCCCAGAAAAAGAATGATCGAGCCAATTGACACTCCAATCAAGGCTTGACAACTGGAAAAACAGATCCATGGTCAAGACCACCAGCATTTCTCTGATCATTGCTATGCTGTTGATGAATAGTGTAGTCGGAGGAAGAAGACTGTCCAAATCAGTTCCAAGTTTAAATAAAACATAAGGGTCTTGCACACCTATGCCCAGTAATATTATGGACATGGAACATTTATTCAACAGCTCACACGCTTCTCAATATGCACCCAACAGAACACCTTAATATGTATATTTTGAGAAACAAGCCCTATAAAAATAGCAGGCAAAGAGATCTGCAGGAAGACTTGGCATGAGAAGGACACAGGGCATCTAGCTGAAATTGTTAATGGTGGCACATTCATATCATATGAACAATCCAGAAAAAATACCAAATTTGCTCTGAATGCTGGAAAAGTCTACAACTTTGACTCTACAAAAAAGAGAATAATTAGGGAACCTGCATATCCCATAATAAAACAACCTACAAAAACAATCTTATCATATGCAGGATAACTTCACTGAAGCTAATGGAGTTTCTTTAACACTGAAGTTGTCCCCAAATCTTTCTAGTGTTAAACTCTTTAATAACATGGGCTACAAAAATTAATTCACAGGAGTTGAACATCAGTTAAAAATGCAAAGTAGAGAAATGGCAAAACCTTATAGCACACAGATTCAAGGTCACTATCACCCGGGGTGCCATTCTAAAACTTCTACACTTTAAAAATCAGAATTAAACTCCCAAGAATGACTGCAAAATCTTCTGTGGGCTGCTGATCACCGCTGGCATAAACAAGAAAAAAAGAGGAATACAGATATAGTCTATGGGACACTTCTTGGTGTAAGGCAATGGAAAATCAGACTTATGTGAGCGGGTTTGCAAAAGACCGGCAAGAAATTTCTCAAAAACATGAACCCATTCTGGAGAAGAATGTACAAATGACCCCCGGCCTCCGTCTATTCAATGGCTAAGAGAGAGATCAAGAGATCCCCAAACACATGCAGACTTTGGCAAAATGGGTAGTGATGACAGCAATAGCTAATGCTAACCATCTAATCCATGGACACTCAAAAGATGGAGACATACTTACCTATGGAGAATGGTTAAACTCAGTGATGGGAATTGCATCAGTGGGAAAATCCGTGTACTGGCTATAATATATGTTAGAAAATCTGAAGCATTTTGACTATATAAATCCAAGAGAGGTGGACACAACATAAGATTACATGAATTTCTTTACCCACAACCTCCGTTTAGGTATGTGTATGTATGTGTTTGGCCGGGGGAGCGGGATGGACGGACTATGTAGCATAAGGTAGCAACAAAATGGTATTCTGCTAATGAATATCACTGAAATTAAAGTGCTGGTTCATTAGTACTTCTGTCAATATAATACGGGCCTTGAAACCACAAATCTCCCTCAAAAGTTTTCAAAGCAGGGCTTTATAGAACAGACTATTTATACTAACAGGATACAGCTAGTGTCATAAAGCCTTTCCACTGGGTAAGTCTTGTATGTATGTGGCATACTATGGGTGAATGCATATTGACTTACTTGTATTGCTACTATATGCCTCTTGTTACTATGCTGCTGATGTAAGAGACCTATGACCTTAGCTAGTCTAAAAGAAACGTTCTAAAAGAAACAGTTGGCTCACTTGATGGCTGCCCTGTTCTGTTCATCCCCTTGGAAGCATCTGGCATCGGCCAGAAAACAGGATACTGGGCTAGATGGACCATTGCTCTGACCCAGTATGGCCGTTCTTATGTTCTTATACTAAGACATTATCTGTAGGTACTGAACTAGTTGTGTAGCTTTGCTGTTAGATAAGTAGACTAGGTGGCTTAGATGAGATCCAGGTAACTTTATATATTGCTGCAGGGTTTAGCCTTAAAAAATTTGTATTTATTATTCATTTGAAACAAAGAATATTTGAGCCAGGAAAATATTCTGTAACATAGATCTAATTTATTGTGTCATCCCATAACCGATTGGTAGCTTAGGAGAAGTGAGTAAGGTAACTCAGTCAATTTCCATGTGGATAGGCATCCATATCACACAAACTAACATCAGTAGCGGAGTTGACATTAAATTTAAAATCTTGTTGGGTGTGGCATCAGAAAAGCCAAATACAGTTCCTGCCAGGAGACAAACGTACCCACTCATGCTTAGCATGGCCCTTCTAGGACAGGGTTGAGGAACAGATGTCAGCCTGTAGGGCTGAGATTTGTTACTACCCCTACAAATACTCTGCCTGATTTATGGATGAATGAAGGGCTTACCATGCGGTGACAATAATCTGGTACTTTTCAAAAGCATTAAATACACTTTTTTTAAAAAGTGGAAGTCTGATGTAAATGATGAATCATTAAAAAAAAATTCAAAGCAAGGTAAAAATGAACAGTAATTTTTTTTGGTGGGAAGGGATCATTTTGTTTTGTTTGTGCATACCTCATCGGAATGTT
This sequence comes from Mauremys reevesii, assembly GCF_016161935.1. Classification (NCBI taxonomy): domain Eukaryota; kingdom Metazoa; phylum Chordata; order Testudines; family Geoemydidae; genus Mauremys; species Mauremys reevesii. The sequence continues at coordinate 199,592,355 of NC_052624.1, forward strand.
CTTTTCATAAGCACTCCATCGGTCACTGGCCATCAAGATTGGTTTTTGTTCCAAAGGTATGGGGCTAAATCAGTGGTTGTCAAACTTTTGTACTGGTGACCCCTTTCACACAGCAAGCCTCTAAGTGCAACCCCCCCTTATAAATCAAAAACACTTTTTTGTATATTTAACACCATTATAAATGCTGGAAGCAAAGTATGGTTTGAGATGGAGGCTGACAGCTTGTGACCCCCCATGTATTAAGCTCACGATCCCCTGAGGGGTCCTGACCCCTAGTTTGACAACCCCTGGGCTAAATGCTATCACTGATAGAATGGGAAGAGTGGTCATAATGTTCATTCTTACTGCAGTAATCCATTAATACATACGTGCAGCATTGAGTGGAATCAGCCTCTTCTGGAATTCAGGCAGTTTAGCCAGACCTTAGAGCAGTTTATCTTCTTTGATAATAAAGAGAAGACAAATCTTTCTGCTGCTCCAGAAGGCCAAATGTAAGCATTGTATGAAGCAACATCATGAAAATTTGTTCCGGTGTGCTATTTCTGTGTTTCCTGATAAATACTTATTAGTATAATTGTGAATGGATTATTCACTGGTGGGTAGCAATGTTATTCTGGAAACAGAGAAATAATGCCAGAAAGTGCTTGCATCCGATGAAGTGGGCATTCACCCATGAAAGCTCATGCTGCAAAACGTCTGTTAGTCTATAAGGTGCCACAGGATTCTTTGCTGCCAATGCCAGAAAGGAGGCTTTCTTCTTTGTAGCTTACTTAGAATCTGTGCTCAAATTACATTTCAAAGCTGGTGAAATAACAATGAACAGCATGCCTGAAGTTTACAACCTTAAACTTTCATCCTGCCATAAACCATATTCCTGTCATTTCAGAAAAAGCATATTGGGTCTGATTTTACCGACAACTAATGATCACCATAATGAGTGTGTGCATTTGGGGCTGATCCACAGCCCCGTGAACAATTGCCCACCAGCCTCAATAGAAAGATTCCCCATCAATTTCAACAGATTTTTCAAGCAAATCCACTAATTGCACATGCAGAATTCATTCTTCTATGTGTATAACTGCAAGTAACTGCACCTGCATTTGCATAGCTAATGGTATGAAAAATTGAACCCATTGTGTACTACAGTCTCGTGGTTGTTGTGGTTGAGGTGGTACATTCATTCTAAGCCCCTATGATTTCTGTTAAAATCATCTCCTTCTATCTAAGCATTTAGTCAGTGTCCTGATGTGATTTTTAAAGTTTTGTAAAATTTCATCTGGACATTTTTTAAATCATCCTAATGTGAAAAGGGATGCTTGACATGTCTCACGTGACTATTCGGTGGTCATATAACTCAAAAATAGTTCCGCTTTATAGCCTTAAATGTTCCTAAATCTATCTAGGTTCTTATATGGCCCTCATAAATGAGGAATGCATGATTTGCTGAGTTACAATATGTTGGTTAAGAAATAAGTAGTTATTAACTAGTGAAAATAAAAAACTGCTCATGTACGTAGTACATCATTTTCTTTATCCAGTCAGGGAAAGCTCTCACATAGCACCTTGAAATCAGTCTTGCTGAGCTTATTTCAAGATGTTCACTCTGTGGGTTTTTTGTTTGTTTAGTTTAGTTTTGCTTTGTTTAACCAAGGAAAATAGATGGGGAAAAAACAACCCTCCATGTTAATGTGATATTCTGGTTGAGCTTTTAATTGTACAAAAGTAAAGAAATGCAAAGCCCTGATCCTGCAATTGACTCCAGTTAGGCAGACCCCTGCATCCTCATCTGTTTGCCTGTGTGCAGTGATTGAGCCTATGCTTGTAGAGAGGACAAAGTGTCTTGTGGTCAAGGCAATGGACGGAGACTCAGGAGATCTAGGTTCAGCTCCCTGAGGAGTAACTCAGTCTCAATTCCCGTTCTCAGGGCCAGCTGTAACATTTCCTTTCTCCCACCCTTCATCAAGAGTGTAAGCTCTTCAAGCCAGGGCCTATCTCTTTCTATATATATACAATGGCGAGCACAAGGAGGCCCTGAGTCTGTTTGGGGCCACTTGTCACTATTGTAATATAAATAAGAAACGAGACTAATGATTATAATAATAATGTTCTCATATCAGTCAAAGCTGTGTATAAAAGAAACTTATCATCATACAGAGTAATTGAAAAAATCTGCATATGTGGAAGAGGACGTGTGGGCGTTAAAATATCCATTATAAATGCTACACTACATTTTCTTCCCATTTAATTGCCAGATAATGCAACCCTTCTGCCAGATGTTGTCAGCAGCAAGGGCTAGATTCAAAAGCCTCAGGGTTTTTCTTAAACTGTACTTTAACTCATACAGCTCAAATCCCCACCCAGAAAGCTGGGTAAAACTAAATACCTTCTCTGGGTATCTTCAACAGGCAAGTCTTCCCCCACTCACAAGCACTGAGTCTGTATATAAAATAAGAGAAACTTCACTGGGGACAAGACGACACCGCATCATCTTGGAAAAGTGCAGTGACGACACACATAAAAGAATTATAAGTAAAACCTCCATCCCTACAGCATATTTGGCAGTCATCCCTTAACTCAGTTCCCCATCCACTGGTAGGAATGTCCAATGAGCAAATGTCCCTTTAATATGTCATTCCCCCTACCCTCCTTCTCTGCTATACCCCACTCATGTTTCGCGTCAGTGGATAGCATAGTCCCAGGGACTGTGAAGGCACCCAGGCAGGCCTGTCACCAGCCCCAAGGGGAAGAGTTGGCTGATCTGGTCCTCAGGCTCCACCACCTAACCCAATTACAGTGATTTCCGATTTATTGTTGCTTACCAGAGTTCACTCAGTGCTGTTACTGCCCTCTGTGGCTTCAGCAAAGTGCCACCTCTTTGGTGTCTCTCACTGTGAAGCTACTTCTGCATCATCTCTCATGGCTTGTGTGTCACCTCTTTGCACAGTCTGCAGTGAAGAAGGATCCCTAGCCTATAAGACCCTTGAACAGAGTCCTTGTCAGGAGACCCTTTTCCTTCCCTCTCCTTGCAGTTCCATCCCATTACCCAACCAAACTGGAGTTTGTGTACAGTTCTGGGGACTCCCCAAAGTGTCATTTGGAGGATTTCTGTGTAGAAAGCTTATGCAAATGAAGCAGTCTCTGAAGCTGTACTTCCCCTGTTCGCCAGTACAGGGTTGCAGAGAGCTCCTTCCTTATGGAGCTTCTGTTTTTCAGGAGTTCTGGGTAAATAGCTGGGAAACCAAACAACCCTACGGTGTCTCCTCCCCCTGTTCACTAAAGATTGTGGTGGAGAACTCCTTCCCCTATGGAGCATCTCTCTGTTTTCCCCCTGTTCACCAACAGATGGTAGTAGGGAGTGCCCTGCCCTTGATATCTTCAGACTACAGGGTTTACAATAACATGAAGCAAAGATGATGCAGACTCCAAATAAAAGCAGTGAAACTTCCTGTCAGTGCAGTAGCAAAATGTAGATAAACCTGCTTTTCTGCAAACTACGGTGAAGTCGTCTTTGCAACAGTCACCACTGTAGCCAGTTCAGAAGATTGTGTTTCCTTACTGTGATCTACAAGCTTAAAATATTAATTCACTTTCCCTCTGCTTAATATCTCGTGTACAATTAGTAGGAAAGAAAAAAAGAGAATGATGTGCTAGTTAACCACCCAGCCCTTCTCAGCGGGAGGATGTAAAAGTTGAAGGCAGAGATAATATTACCTCCCTTGGGCATTAGATGCTTGGTGGTTTGGAGCACATGCCTTTGATAATCAGCATCAGTATCTCTTTCATGTCACTGAACAGAAAATAGGGCCTCTTCAAAGAGACTAATTCAGAAAAGAAATTGTTGAACAGGCTGACTGGGCTGAGCAATACTGGAAATTAAGAACCCTGAAGGGCCAGGATTAGTGGGGGAGGTCAGCACTTTTAGGCAGGGCAATGGAATAAATTAATAGGCTGCATCTGAAGCTCTGGTGGTTGTCACAGAATACCCATGTGTGTCTCCCTTTCTCTCACTCCATATGCTTCTGTGATTATTAGAGTTTTGTCGTCTTGTCAGACCATAGCATGTATTAGTTGGTGGCTAGGAGCTTATTGGCCTAAGCTTTTTAACTGCTCAGAGCTTCAGTTACACACCCTCACTGATTTTTTTTTAATCCTGACTTCTTCTTAATGTTAATCCACTAGTAGATACTTGTCCTTTATCTGAGACGCCCGGGCGTCCAAAAAATACATATGAAAGAATGGGGCTTTGTTCTTTTGCCAGCAGGAATCTGGCCTGGTGTCTTTCAGACAGGGAATTACTTTATAATGATGGAGGCTTATTTGCTTTAACCCTCCAGAGGCAAGTAACCAGCTGATCTTGAAGTCCATACATTTCTGACGTAGTATTATCTGAGAGAGAAATTAAAATGAAATCAACCTTTCCAAATCTCTTTAGAAAACCATCTATCATTTAGGGCTGGTGGTTTCAAAGGAGCTTAAGGAAATCAGGCTCTCAGAAGCAGGATGCTTGATTCTCTCAGGCATCTTTGATAATCCCAGCCTTTCTGGATGTGGGTGGCAGTTTCGTCAAAAATTTCTATGGGGTGAGCAGGAAGAAGAGGAGGTGTCTCAGTGTTCTGGAAGAAGAATAACAATGACACCTCCCCAGTTGATCCCTAATGAAAGAAAAAACACAAGATCAGTCTGCTTAGATGATTTAAAGTCTGGTTGTTAAGCTCTGTGTACACTGGCTTCAGACTGTTTGCTTCAGAACCATTCTTATGTATGGTTCTTACTAGCAAGGTGCTAGTTTCTGTCCACTGTAAATATGTAGGAAATACATGTTATAACTATTCCGCTTAGACTTTGTAAAACAGTTCATTCCAGTCTATGTTGGCCAAGTACACCTTGTTAGCTCTTTGCTAGCAAGAACAGTGCTGAAACACAGTTCTGACTGACACAGTTTGAGTTCTAGTGTAGACACCTTCTGAAAGAGCCACTCTTTGCCTACAGATGTCTGTGCATATGCTGAATGAATTGATCTTAGTCAATTCAAGGACTTCTTGAGTAGACAAAGAAAAGTGCAAACCCTTGAAAGTAAACCTTAGAAAGCATTTCATACTCCACTAAGGTTCCCAACTGTTTACTCTTTCTCTCTTCTGAATTCTTTTGCACATTCTGTGTCCACTCTCCCAACCATAAATTATTTTGATTTATGCCAGGAGCACCTTCTTACTTTTAACCACTCTCTTTGGTTTCCAAGATTCCAAAAAACAATTCTCAAGCTTTGTTCCAAAGAGGCTCTTAAAACCAGGAGGAAACATGTTTTAAAATAACAATAAATTAAGTTCTCCATAGGCACACAAACCTGGTGAGGCTGCTGAAGAAGTGGGGAGCATATCACGGCTGGCAGGTTCTTTACAATGCTGTGCAAAATACTATATGCATAAGAGACTAAATCCCAGTTCCTGTGCTCAGTATAGGGGAGCTCCAGAGGAATTAGGAGAGACTGAATGCCCATTGCAAGCCCTAGAGCAGCAGCAGTGCCACGCCATTGCTTTAGTGCAACTCCACTGGGGAGGGAATTGGCTGGTGGATCTGCATGGCCCAGCTGCACTGGCGCTGGGGTTGCCGCAAGGCAGAGTTTTGAGGTGTACATATGCGGGTGAAACCTCTGCATGGGCTTCCCTCCACTTGTTGCCTTGCTGCAGGGTGAGTGGCATGATTTCCCTCCTCAATTTATAGTTTGTGGAATAAATACCCAATGTTTACAATAATAAATATCTGTTTAGCACAGAAATATATTGGACACGTCTGCAGTGTCCTTTCACCTGAAGATCTCAAAGGGCTTTACAAACAAATAAGCCTCACAGCCTCCGTATGAAGTAGATAAGTACTATATCGATTTCACAGATGGGGAAACTGAGGCATGGTGAGGCTAAGTGACTTGCCAAGACCACACAGATGGTTGGTGGCAACACAAAGAGCAGAGCTATCCTCACTTCCAGTCCACACTGTAATCATTAGAATTACTTGCCACCATAAAGCTCAAGCGATTTCCCAGTGAAATCTGGACACTATTTTTTTATCCCGTCTAACATAACTGTGGAAGTTCTTCATTATCCATATACATATTTAATCCTTGTTTGACTCCCACTAAGCCTCAATGAACTATTATGACAGTGGGTTCCACAGGTCTATTACTGTGGACTACTAGGGTGTTTATTTTAATGAGGGCAAAGCAGCATGTACAGCAAATTCATCTAAAGTTCAAGAAAACACCCAATGTATGCCTAAGGGATGCCATGCACCCTGTGCAGAGGGCCAACACAAGGCCTGTGCTCCAATGTTAGCCCCGGTTTCAGAGCGTACGTGTGATGTAAGCGGTGCAGAGGCCTTGCGCTAGGTTTCTACAAGGGTGAATTTAATCCAAAATGAATGACTACTCATTTCTTTCTCATGTTACATGAAAGACATCCTATTTAGGAGCCAGAAGAGCTATTGGGGCCCGGAGTCTGATGGGCCACTTGGCTTTCTTTTATCCTCTGCTCTGAAAGGAGACACTAGGGGGACAGCACTGTTCATTTTTTTTCTTCACACCAGATCTCTTTAACTCACTAGTGATGTCAAATCATAAATGTTCCAGAGCTCTATATGTTAATCTGCTGGCACAGTAACTTGAGTTCTTGCAATACTTACTGGAATGCTGTTACAAAGAGGTGGGTATCACAGTCAAACTAGAAACACACAGGTACTCCAGCAAGTATTTTAATATTATCTGTCTCCTTGGTAGAGCTTTAGATGGATCAAAAAGGCTTTTAAATAAAAAGTTAGTTAATACAATTAATAGTTGCCCACCCCTTTGTGATGCACTTGTTACAACAAACAACCCCCATATTGTGATGGGAGCTGTTTACAATGCCAGGTCTGAGTAACCAGGCAGACAGCAAGTACGTTTCTATTAGCTCTAGTTTACATGTGTTGTCATGCTTCTTTGACTGTCATTTGTCATTTTGCCTTGCACAAGAACAGCAAACATTGTTCTCCCTTTAGTCTTCCCACCAATTTCTCCCTGAGGGGGAATAAAAGAAAAATGCATTGAGTAACTAGCATTTCTGAGCACAGGGCTTCGTGCTGACGAACTGGCCTGGAGTCCTTTGTCTTTAGGTCAAAAGCCCAGCACTTTTGTGCAGTGGTTTAAGAAGCCGTTTTAGCAGTGGTAATACCGGGCTTTATATACAGTGCATTGGAGTCATGATCCACTTGTGGAACACAGCCAGTTTTGGGAATTGCTGCGGGTCGTTACTTAACTGTCCATGGAGCCTTGATGCTACTGACATATTCATGAACCAAAATGTTATCAGAAATTATCTGTTTCCAGCTATCATTGACCTTAAAAAAAATTGTATAAAAATATCTTCTCTTCTCAAACACAATTGGCTGCTGGACATTACACTCACAGATTCCTAACACAGTTATGGGGCTTCACAAGCAGGAGATGTCAAACGTCACTAGTATTATAGATATACATTAAATCAGAGCATCAAATGCAATAGACAAGCTCCTCAGCTGTTTTCATATGGAGATTGACTTCAGTGGATTTATACCAATTTACACCAGCTAAGGACTTGGTCCACAAAATCAGGCACTCTCTGTGTTATGGTTTCCAGTATATAAGAAAAATGGTTTTAAAAACAGATTCTGCTAACACAGGTGACACACAATCTTATAAATAGTTTTCAGATCCCCTTTAATAAAGTTATGCCTCATCCACACCAGCCTGCTCAATCATGTCATCAGGAACTGATTTTATAAGCTGTACTTCAAAATGGAGTAACTGTGGTATAGATGGGACATAAATATAAACTTAGGTCAAAGTGTGAACTCAGCCAGGGTCTGATAGGGAATGTTAAGTCTAGCAGCCCATTGTTCTCCCAACAGGGCAAATACTGCCCCTTTCTCAATCTGGTTCCATTTTACAGGGGGCAACACTTGGGCACCCAGTGTGACCTCAGATCTTCTGAGGCTCCCTTCATGCTGTTGGATGGTCAGCTGGGATTTGTGGACAGGATGCGAAGGGAGCAGGACTGGGGACAGTGGAGCTGCAGACCCACCAGCCATTTGGCCCTCTGTAAGCAGTACACAAGTAGTGTGGACGCTACTCCAGCCCTGACCTGAAGTAGTGGCTGCAGAGCACAGAGCTCTGCTATCTGAAGAGGAAGACTCCTTCCCGTCACCCCTTGGAAGGACTCCCCAGTGCTGCTTAGGCTGTGTGCTGGGGGGCAGGATTTTAACCAATGAGAGGCTGTGTTTGTTTGTCTTTATCGTGGATTAAGGAGCTTAACTCCAGAGGTGGAGGAACTGAGTCTAAGCTAGATTCACAGCCCTGCCTCACGCTCTTTGCACTGCTCAGCCAACACAAAGAGAACCAAAACCTCCAGTCATTAATCCCCCACTGAGGATGCCCCCAGCATGTACAGAGCTGGTTCCTTTGCCGCCATCTCCACAGACTTCAGTGCAAGGGGTGTATTGGGGTAGGGGACGGAAGGAGTTGGTGGAATGGTTCAAGCTGGTGTATGGTCTCTAGGGGGCACCATAGCCAGCTGGCATGGTTTACAGTCATGGAAGCTAGGTCCAGCTGAGAAACTGGACCTGTGTGTTAAAAGACCAGAACAGGTCTGAAATTTTACTGAGGGAATTTCCTTCAAGTGAGTCAATGTAAATCACTTAATCTACCTGGTAAAAGTTCACCTAACGGGGCAATGTTCACAGTTATCAAGAAAGAGAATCTGCAGTCTTCCTCAGTTGATGGGTTTGTTGTACGGTAAATGTTGCTCTGCACCCAGCTGGCTACAAAACGCTAATATGCAACAGATTAAAAATCACAGCGCCTCCTACTGCCTGTCATTGCAGCATGATCCACGCATCCACCATCACTGCCAAACCACAGCACTACTAGCACATCTGCACAAGGCAATGTACAGAGTGACTGAATCTATGGCTCAGTGTAAGCAAATTATGCTCTCTTCTTCTGAGACAGCCTGAATATACAATGCCTGTTAAACAGTGAAATCCTAGTACTTTTCCTTTTGGAGGCAGGGACTTCCCCTGTCCTCCTCCTCCATCCCCACTAACGCCTCTGCCAAAGTATACACACACATGCACAAACATTGATGAAATAGTTCAAGTCCTACAAAGGACTAGAGCCATCCAGCCTAGCCCTCAAGGGCGAATTGACCCCGTAAAGGAATGCTAAGGGGTTCCAAGATAAATCTGTCAGTGCAGCTTGTGAGGAGGATTTGGTGCCACAGTCTCTGTTCATCCTTACATATTATTGCCTCTTAGAGCAGGATGAGTATCAGCACTGGGGGTGGTGGACCTTTGTCATGCACAAGGAATGTTAACATTATCCAGATTTAAATGGCTCTGTCTGAAGAGTGGCTCGCGTCCTGAAATTCATTTTTCATGTGTACATCGTGAGCTCTCAATAAAATCTTTTTAAAGCCTTCTTTGTTGTCTTCTGTTCCCCTACAGGGCAGTCTGTTGGCATTTTCCATCACTGTTGTTGCATGTGGATTAGGCCTTGAAGTTTATGGTACCAGCCCTACAAAATGAAAGGGACTTAAAAAAACAAACAAAAAAAAAAAAACACCAAAGAGAAGATTCATGTCTACTGCAAAAAAGGCAAAAATATTCCAAGCAGCAACATAAAAAGAAGTGGGGACTTTTGATGGGTTTTTTTCCATTCCCTGCTGAATTATAGGGCATAGCACAGGATTTTTTAATGCACCTTTTTCTAACTTTATTTAGTTCGGTGATTCATGTGTCCTGAGCAAGATTAACCCAGGTGGGGCGGGGGAAAGGGGAAGTGTATTTTTTTTTCTCTAGTTGTTCCCTGAACTGTCCTTATTCTAAATTGTACTGAACCATTTTAAAAGTGCTGGAGAGCAGCCTTCAGTGAACTCCAGCCATGCTGCTTGTCCCAACACCACTCAGTGTGGGTCACCTTACAGAAAGGCAAGTTTGAGGTAGAGCCTTTGACAGCTACCAGTGAGGGCCCCAATCCTGAACTGTGATGTAGGTGGGAAGAACCATGCACATCTCACAGCAGGACTGGGGCCTACATGCATATTGGACACCATGTTCCCTTTTGGCCTATAAACCCAAAGAAGGGAACACTTACCTGGAATATTCTGCAGCTATTCTCTCCCAGTATTGCAGTGCATCATGCCCTGAGAAAAACAGGGTTGGGGACATAGGAAAAGACAGAAGCCATTTTGTAGATTTCCAGGCTGGCACAGATATCACCAGCTTCTCTCCACTTCTCCAGCACACTTGCACTGGCAGTAAGGTGGACTCAATGTCAGTACTATGCTTGGGACCTGCCTCCTGGCAAGCTCATGCACCTGGCCTTTCAACAGTGCTCAAAGAGCACTGAGCATTACTTATTGCTACGCAAAGCAGAGTTATTATCTTCTCCCTTGTTTCTGACGGACTGGTCGAGAAAGACCACTGAACTCCCTGCTCCTGAGGTCGCATCCCTGATTGCCTGGAGAGTGCCACTCTTGTAGAATTAACCACAGGGGCTGATGATAGCTACGAATATACTGCACAGCCACCTTTCCTAACTGTGCCCCATAGCCCACTTTCTACTCCTCTCACTCTGGGGAGTAGAGAGAGACACATGCAGGCAGGAGCTACATAACAGTTTCAGCAACTATACAACTACACAACAGCTTCAGGACAGGAAGAGAAAAAAACCCATATCCAGTTAAAGCAATAAAGAGAATTTAAATGGACAGGATGTGATCAATAGCCGAATTTGGAATTTGGCGAGGACACCAGAGTCAATATCCCATATTATGCAAAAAGAGCCATGGACTCTTCAAAGACTGGAAGTGGCCAGTGCCTGGATTTTACATCCCATCGAGGAGACTGATCCGGGGCACATTAAACCAAGTATTGTTCAAATCAGAAACAGAAAGCCTATTTCTAATCTCGCACCATTTTAAACCAGTATACCTTCTCTGAGACCCAATACTTTTCAAAACTGGAATGCTCTGATGCTTTGCAGGGGGCTGCGTTCTACGGAACATGATATGGAGGGCTGGTTTGTGGGTCAGCTAAGCAATGGTGATAAAAATGAGACCAAGTACCCATGAGCCACATGATAAAATGATTGTGAAACAAAGATCTTTGCTCTCGTCCCTCAGGTCCAGATTCTGCCACCTTTACTCACATTAAGTAGCAGTACCTTTGAAATCAATGGGACTCTTTCCAGAGTTAGGACTAATACCCAACAGAAAGATGGCAGACTCTTTCACTCAGCTGGGTGGTCGTACACAGCATTTTTGTTAAACTGTCCTTTGGCAGCTGCCTTAAAGCACCAAATTCATGCATCTTCCCCTCCTGTGAGACTTTTCTTCAGAACAGACATTTAAACAATATTGCTTGAAATTCACCCCCGTGCAAAGAAACAGCCCCAGATCTCTTCTCCTCTTAAGTCCCACTTAAATCCTATTATGAGGATCTAAGTGGAATTTAGGTGATATATTAGCCACAGGAGTGAATTTTACCCTTGCAAACATTATGTGCACATCTTTTTTCCACTCTGATGATAACAGAAAGGCCTGGTTAAGGAGAGAAGCAGCAATTAGCACAACAGAAGAGAAATGGCACAGCCCCAGCAAGACAACTTCCAACACTGGCCGCCTCCTAAGAAAATTTAACTTTCCATTCAGATATTTAATGGTTGCTGTATGTGAATGGTAGCTGGCCCACAAAATGTGTTTGCACACTAGTGAACATCAAACACTAAGAGCATTCTGCCAACAGAACGTAGCAGGTCATTTATATCTCCTGGAAAACCCATTCTTCGCATGAAACAAAAATGTTTGTTTTGTTAATTACAGTATACCCTGGTTATTAAAAGGGAATCCCTCTGTTACAGGGACTCCCAAATTAATTCCCTTTACATTATTCTGTTAATCCTCACACCTATGAAACCAGCCCCAGGAGTAGTAAACTCAAAAATAACGTTTAAACTGGGAAAATGCAACTAGAAATTCAATTTGACATTGTCCAGAGAGAGAGAGAGTAGTCAGGGGAGAAAGGCCACACCTCAAGGTGCCAAATGGTCTTTATCTACCCCTTGGAGATGTCTGCTGTACTTTCAAGAAGGCTCACAATCAAATTCACTGCTACACCCCTCAGTACCTGATTATGCAACATGAGGGTGGTTGGGCCTATTACTGGCTCGTACCTGTATGCGTTAGAACACTAAGCCACTCCCTCTATCTTAACAGGAAACCCTACTGAGAGGCACCCAATTTAATGAGGAAAGCACCCTGCCTTCCCTTTCCATAATCCTGGTCATGGTCCTGAAGGCTGGAAATGGAAGTCAGCAAATAGCAGCACTGTAAGTTTTATCTGTGTTGCTTTTTCCATTGGATTGAAGTGAAGAATCTAAATGATTGGATACTAGTCTGGTCTCATAATTATGTAACCTCTCATCCTGGAGGACTTTTTCCACACCCAGAGGTCTCCTGTCCTCTTAAATATCACTAACTTCAAGCTGATAACTACCAAATATGCATTAAAAATCCTTCCTCAGACATTAAGAACAATCACAGCAAATTATTGAATAAACCAGTTATATGTCCTTCCATTTCACTCTGCGGTGTAGGTTTATCACTGAGCACCCACAGTGTAATGCTTTTTTAAAAAAGCTTTCCATTGCTAGTGCACTCTCCTCCTATATATAAATGTCATCATTTTCCTTTGCCCCAAACGTTAGCATAGAAAAATTATTATTTATTCATCTTTAGAACCTAGAATGTATTTAGATGATTTCCAGGCAGACCAGAAGGACCAAAGATGTTTTTAAAGGTGTTGCTAGTTTTTAGGGCTTTATCTGCCTTAAATGGGAACCCTGCACCACTGGGCTGAGGCCACTATGCATGGAAAACATCTCTTTTAGCAACACACATTTTTAGTTATGAAAATGTACATGCTCAAATTCTAGTCTTAAATTTAACTTCACTGAAATATTGTTAGCTGATAGAAAAAGAGCCAGTTTTAAGTTCCAAAACCTAATGGGGATTGTTCCACAACCTGTGCCTGACCCAAAGGCAGAGTAGTTACTCAATGAGCAGGCTGGACTTTTAACATTGTAATACACAATCATACTGGTGCCTTTCTCCCTACTGACAAAGCCCTTAATCAGAGACTAGTGATCTTAAAGAATCCCACGTGGTGTATGCAGAGGGGGAAGGTTTTTATTTTACGGGTCTGTCATTCACTTCCAGTCGCAGAGCACCTAGCTCCAGACACCTATAGGTTGATGATCTGAAGTCCTTGAAAACACACTGTGGGCTTATGTGTAAAAGCCTAGGCTGTTTCATAGGCAGATGTCTATAGCTAACCTTTATAAACTTCTTAAACTAGACTGACTGGTGGAATGAGAATATTACATGCTAATGAGGTATCTCTGTGTATGTTACTTGTGAGGTGACCTGATTGTCAGAGCTTCAAAGATGAACAGGCAGTTTCAGGTGAAGGGATGGAGGGATTGTCCCCTGTGAACTGCAAAACTCCCAAGGGACATCGGATTGTCTTTTATTGACACTACAGGGTTTCCTTTTCTCTGGGCCCTTGCTCCATGGTTACTTTTAGAACAACTCAATATGTATTTGTAAAGTATGCAGATAATGCCCAGCTTTATCCCATCACTGCAGCTGAATTCACTGCCTTATTCTCACTCCAGCCTCACTGTGGTCCTGCTGGTACACTGACTATTTTGGGTTTTGTTTGCAGTGGATCCAATTCAGTCCAATAAATCTCAAAGGAATGGTAGATGCTGTTTGAAACCCTGATTCAGCAAGATACTTAAGCACATGCCTAACGTGTGGGACTACTCACATGTTTAAAGTGAGACACATACTTAACTAGCTTGCTGAAGCAAGTCCTTAAAGCAATATAAAAAAATAACGGTAGTCTGCAAAAGTCAGAACTGAATTATTATGTTTTAGGAACCTAGACAGGGATGTGCTGCTTTTTTTTTTTTTTTTTAAAGAGGGGTCTGTTATTGACCCCTCTTTAAAAAAAAAATCAGGACATCTGGTCAACTTTATTTTAACAGGACAAAGACCCTTTTCTCTGTTATGTCTTTAATCTTTTTCCATACAAAAAAAATATTTCTCATTCTTATCGTACATTGGCATATCATAAAGACGTCTTTATCACCTCTTCCTTCTGATTAAAGGGCTCTGAGTAATGCCAGCCAATATCAATAATGATGCCCTAAAACTAACATTAATATCATACCACAATCTTACAGGGAATGTATCAGTAACCACATTTGAGTAATCCACATAGATTGTTACAGAATTTTCAAGACAAGTAATGAAGAGCAAAGCTCCTCAACTATATAACAACAGAGTCTCATTTGTCTAAAAGGCTGAATGATCTTTTTAAAACATTGATCACACTGTTAAATTGTGTAGACTTTAGGTATGCAAGCAGTTTTGGAGGATAAACAAGAAAACTGGCCCCTAAACTCATCCCAAACAAGAATCAAATAAGAATCATTTCTGAAGTACAATAAACTTTTCAAATGTTTGAGTCCCTCATCACTTGCTGGTTTTGGCTCTAAGATACTGAAGTCATAGTAATACTTAGCACTTATATAGTACTTCACATCTTCAAAACCCTGGTCAGACATTAGCAATTGATGTTTGTACAGGACTTTGAAGTTCCAAGTTCTCCATATGTTCTAAGATTTGGATAATTATTGGCATCATTGTCAGGTAGTTAATAATACCCATCAGCTATGGTCATCTCATTTTTCAGATGAGGACACAGAAAGTGTTAAGTGAGTCACCCATGACTACAACAGTAAGTCAGTGGCAGAGCTAGGAGCATTTGATACCTAGCGCTGGTCTCATTCCTCAAAATTATGCTGCTGGGCTAACATTAGAAAGTCTGTTCACACATTATTTGCAATTGGACCCAAAGCTGTAAGTACACAAAATCTCACAAGAAGAGGTTCAAATATATTTGAATAAATACCTGAACTAAATAAAAATGCTGCACCCGTGATTTGCCCTTCGTTAATAAGCATTAGGCATGAGTACAGGTTCCAGTATTCAACCTGATTTAGGACCTGGCATATTTGGCATTCAGGGATTGGCACAGGTGGGAGACAACCTACTGCCAGGACTTGCTGGGTCCTTCCTTTGCTGGTAGGTCCTGTTCTTTCTCCCCACCCCCACCCAGTGTCAGAAGGTGGGAGATTCAGGACAGATGTAACACCAGAAGCTACTATTAGCTCTTGTTTTAATTGACTAGATCTCAGTTGGCTATCGCCCTTTACAAATCTCCATCTACGACCTGAATAGGAATTTTGTCTGAATTAACATCTCTACATTGTAAGGCAAACAGAAAGATGCTCCTAACATGACTAAGGGTGGTAGAATCTGATCACATAGACTCATAGACTTTAAGGTCAGAAGGGACCATTATGATCATCTAGTCTGACCTCCTCCACAACGCAGGCCACAGAGTCTCACCCACCCACATCATTCATAAAACTCTTCATTTAGAAGTTGGCTTATGCCCTAAAGCATGAGGGCTTGTATCCATTCTTCAATTTGGCAGTTTTTGCTTTGTTTTCTAATCCTATATAATCCTATATAATCCTAATCCACAATGCCATTTTTTATATATACTTTTGATGGATAATATCAATGTTTATTTTTAAGCTTTTTAGATGCAAGTAGTGACTTTCTAGGGGCCAGTCACATGAGTAAGCATTACTTGTGTGAGTAGTGGGGAGTTGCAGGATGAGACCCCCAGTTTTAACACTACTTTTTGTTTAATTTTAATGACTAAAATCAGTTATATCATTATTGGAAATGTGAAATCACAAGCAACTGTCATCAAGAAATAGCTAATCTGAAAGCACTGTTTAAAGAGTCATAACTTCCTAACTTCTGATATCAAGATCAGCTGCTGGGAAAAAGGCAGGAATTAAATCATATTAATGGTACGGATATTCTGAATGTGTGAGCTGTTGGTTTGAACCTTTGCTCTATGTTATTCAAGAAGTACTTTTCCCCAGATTAAGATGTTGAACTTGACCTAACAATTCAATTTCACACTTTCTTATTATACAAAGAGATAATATACAAACACTGAAAGGAAATTAGCATGTTATTAATTTCTAAGGATAACAGCCTTAGAAATGTAGCTCAACTAATAATTAAATAAATTGTGAACAATCTTAGATTTTTCTATAGTGATCCAGGAAACCAAGATAACAAAAATCAATAAAAAATATTAGATTGATTGCCAACAAGTTTAGGCTTGAAATTAGACCAAGGTTTCTAACCAGCAGAGGAGTGACGTTCTGGAACAGCCTTCCAAGGGGAGCAGTGGGAGCAAAGAACATAACTGATTTCAAGACTGGGCTTGATACGTTTATAGAGGGGTGGTATGATGAGACTGCCTACAATGGCATGTGGCCTGTCTGACAGCGAGTAATTAGCTCCAACAGCTGGAGATGGGACACTAGAGGGGGAGGGCTCTGAGTTACTACAGAGAATTCTTTCCCAGGTGTCTGGCTGGTGACATGCTCAGGTTCTAACTGATCGTCATATTTGGGAATTTCCCCCAGGTCAGATTGGCAGAGATCCTGAGTGTTTTTCACCTTCCTCTGCAGCAAGGGTCATTTACTGGTTTAAACAAAACTAAATAGTGGATTCTCTGTAACTTGAGATCTTTAAATCTTGATTTGAGGACTTCAGTAACTCAACCAGAGATCCATTAAAGGAGTGGGTGGGTGAGGTTCTGTGGCCTGCAATATTCAGGAGGTCAGACTAGATAATCACAATGGTCCCTTCTGGCCTTAAAGTCTATGGGTATGTCTACACAGCAGTTAAACACCTATGGCTGGCCCGGGTCAGATGACTTGGGCTCAGATTGCAGGTCTGTAAAATTGCTGTGTAGACATTCAGGCTTGGCCTGGAGCCCGAGCTCTGGGATCTCTGTGAGGAGGGAGAGTTCCAGGGCCTGGACTCCAGCCCGAGCCCAAACGTCTGCACAGCAATTGTTAGCCCCACAGACTAAGCCCCGTGAGCCAGAGTCAACTGATTCAGGCCAGTCATGGCAGTTCCACACATCTTTTATTCCAGTGTGGAGGTCCAGTGTAGAGTCTAAGAACTGTTCAGATTTTTAAAGTGTCCTGACAAGATATTAAATGATCTGCCTCCTATCATACACTTTGTTAGAATACACTGAACAGAGGTTCAAAATACATACTCTGCACCTTTAAAATTAAAAATGTCCAGAGCTGGAATTTAATCAGTTAGTGGAGAGGTTGGAAAAACTTGACTGACCTGGAATCATCTCAGCGGATATGTTTTTAAACATTTCTGAACTTGTATTGGTTTTATTTAAAGTTGGAATTCATTATTGGGCAGAATTAATTAGTAAATCATTTTGACCCACAAATGTATTTCCAGCTCTCTGCTTAAAACCTGTTACTGATGGTGAGACCTGAACATCTGGTCATGTTACTGCTATAGAAATAAATGGTAAAATAAAATACAGACATTCCACTGGGCACTAGGTATTAGAAAATAGTCCTATTAGCATTTGCCTTTTCTTTACAAAGGTTGTTTTAATTATAGTTTAGATTTTGACTTAGTAAAATGGTATATTCTGCCCCTGCAGATGTTTTGTTCTTCTTCTTCTTTGAAGGAGCTTTCCTAAAGAATCTTCAGAGGGCAAAATCATAGGCCAAGATTTACAGAGGTGAGTAGTGATGTTCAATTCCTCAATGTTTTGTCACCCAACTTAAGGCATCTTAAATGGGACTGATTTTTACAAAGGGCTAAAATGGAAAGTTGGTCAGGTAGAGTGTGAGACAGTCTAGGGGAAACTAAATTACTATCCACCACCCCTTGTAGACATCAATAGTGCCTGCCTCAGATACATTGGAAAACCTATTGCAAGATATGGTTACGTATCAACAGCAGAAATTGGTGCACAGCAGAATAAATGCTGAAGTTTCTTTGTTTCCAGGCACGTGACCCTTAATCCATAACAACCTGGGCTGGATGTGAACCAGGGAGTGAAGGGAATCCCACATCCTGTTGTGCTTCATATGTCATTGCACTCAAGCCATCTCAATTGGGGATAAACATAGAGCTTCGGTTATATTCCTGACATACCCCTTTTTAGCGAGGAAAGTGAAGATGTGATAACCAGGCTTAGGGTGCTGCAAAGATGAGGATCGTTGGGTACTCCAATATTCTCAGTGTTTCCACTCTAGACATATATAACCCATTTAGCACCATTTGGACTGAATCAGTTTGTCAGTCAAGGGAGAGTCCTGTGGATCTGGCAGGTCAGAGCTCCACTGAGGTAATCTGTCTGCCAGTCCACTCAGAGACTGCCAGTTCACAGTCTCATTAGATTCATTACTGCTCCTGGACACCAAAATAGCAGCAGTGCCCAAACACTTTTTCCCCATCTTCAATTAGCCAGGGGATTTCATCCCTTCCTTTCAGATATAGATCTAGCTATT
This sequence comes from Mauremys reevesii, assembly GCF_016161935.1. Classification (NCBI taxonomy): domain Eukaryota; kingdom Metazoa; phylum Chordata; order Testudines; family Geoemydidae; genus Mauremys; species Mauremys reevesii. Next base: position 199,610,920 of record NC_052624.1, read on the forward strand.
TATCTATGGATCTCAGAGCTGTATCCTCCGAGCCTTCTTGGCGAAAGGCCCTCGGCGATGAAAATCCCTACTGCCGGAAATCAGACTCTGCTTGAATCCAGCAAACTTGAAGACACAATTCAATACTCACCTCTTTGAGCAAGCCCTCCTCTCAGAAACAATAACTGGAAAATGGCCCTGAACTACCTTCTCTGAACAGACAACCACCAATTATTAACACTTAAGGGCCAGATTCTGCTACTCTTATTCACATTAAGTATTCCCTTACTAGAAGAGCAGTCTCACTGAATTCAAAGATACTGCTCCATGTGAGTAAAAGTAACAGAATCTTGTCCTCAGAGCATGGCATAATAATACAGAAGAAACGGTATATTGCATTTTAGGAGAGAAATGATGCTTTCACTTAAGTTTACTGTATATAGTTTCTAGACAGGAGGAAGAATGGCAGACTAGAAATGAGAAATCATAACCAATGAATAGAGCAGAAGTCTCTCAAAAATTACATGTATTCCCCTCCTCCCCCACTCAGCCACAACAATTCCACATGATGGATTTCTGGCTCATCCAACTCCTTTTCTGAATCCACCACAGGTTTGGCATCTGTATCGTGGGCTTTACTTAGCTATGAATGCTGTTTGTTCAGCGATCAGGAAATGAATATGATGGCAAGATAAGTGTCTTTCCTTCTACATTACTTTTGTATGAATTGTTTGCAGTTCTCTGATCCCCCTTGCTATTTTCTACAACACAGGAACATATGTGCTTGAAATACTTCTATAGACAATCTTTCCTAAACAATTGAGAGCCCCTTCCTCTCCTCGAACTTCTAGTGTACGTCACCACACAGCTGGAAAAATCAGTGACTGCATTGCACACTACTTCATTAGTAGTTGCTGTTTCTTCAATGAAGGGAAGATTGAGTTCATGCTGCCAAAATCACATATCCAAACACCTAAATTGAAAGTGTGTGATCTAGTGGTTAGAAAATGTGAGTGGGAGTCAGGAGTCCTGAGCCTATTCTTTGGCTCTCCCACTCAGTGGCTGTGTGATCTTGGGTAAGTGACTTCACTTTTCTATGCCTCAGTTTCCCCATCTGCAAAATGTGGATACTATTCTAGTTACCCACCCTCTCTGGGGCAATGAGAGAATTAATTAAGTAATGTTTGTAAAGTACTTTGAAATTCCCAGATGAAAAGTGCTCTGTAAGGGCAAAGTAGTATTATTTCAGATGCTCCCTTACAAAAGATAATTGCCGAAGAAGGATTTGAAAATATCTTTAGATTAACTGTAATACTTTTCTTATGCAGAATGACTAGCAAAATAATTTCATGTAGAACCCAATTGTTTCACTTCTCTTGATTGTGCTAACACTGGGGACCACAGGGAAATGTCACACGTTGGCTTTGTTAAACTTGAAGTGACTTTCTCTCCTGGGGACAATAGGTCTGTGGTTATTTGCAACATCTGATGTATCAAATACCATTTACAGAGCCACTATTGTTACCGTTTTGAAGAAATGATTGTAAACTGGGAATAGCTTCTGCTTTCATCATCCCATTTGCTGTGGGAAGTTTAGTGGAACTAGTTTATAGTGAAAATGTGTCTTCCAGAGAAAATGTCCAATGTCCGAAAAATTCTGAGACTCAAAGTGATAGCTTTCAGCTGTTGCTCAGTGAGTAGCCAATGTTCCTTCTCTTCAGGAAAGCTGATACTCCCTCTTCAGTGGAATTTAAATGCACAAAGTCGGAAGGGAAAGTACATGTATAACAGACCTAATGAGACTGAAAACAGTTCCTGTGATTCTCTCTGCATGAGATGTTTAACATCTTGTTAGCTGCCCACAACTACCGCAAGTGGGTGGTGCCTGAACACACCAGCGTTAATACATAGAGGAATATGTCATAGGAAAGTTCAGTACAAGGACTTGATTATATATACAGTATGGACTTGCCCCAATACTATGGTTCAAATGGAAGGTAAACCAAGAAGGATCAATCAATCTTTAATGCAAAGCAGGAGGAGGATGTTTAGAGCAAATTTTGCCATTCTTCCTGGAAAACATCCATGAGTTGTGGTTAGAAACAAAAGATTTTTTCCAGGCTTCACTAGTATTCTCTAAAACCACATCAGATGGAAAAATCAGAACCACAGAAATATTGGGGTCAACCTTGAACTGGAATATGCTGTAACTTTATGAACTAATGAAAATAGCTCTTCAGTGCTATATGGGAAATTTTGCCAGATGTAACATGTGTAAGCACCTGAGGAGGTGGAGGTTGGTATGCCATTCCCCATATTTGTCAGGAGAATGGTGGGTTCCAACCTGAATGCCTTTCTATGCTGTGAAACAGAATAGGTGTTTTCTTCCATTCTGACCTTTTGACTCTTCTAGCTGGCTGGCAATTCCATCCCATTCCTACAGTTTAATAAAGCAGTGCAAAGAAAGGGCCAAATTCTATTCCCACTATGCACCCTATTGAGATTCAGTACAGTCCCTGGGCATGGATGCAAGAACTACTGCTAGTGAACCCACGGAGGAGCTGGTCAGAATCTGGACCTATGCCAGGAAAATGTGTAACCATTCCCACATATAACTTCCTCCCACCCACTCTCCTGCTGCTGCTGCTACTGCTATGGCCAGAAGTGCACTTTCCAAAGAGTATATTTTCTCCTGCCCACCATTCTATTTAAACGTCGTGCACTATATCGGCAATCCAGCTGTGCGGCTCCTTCTAACACACCAATAAATCAGTGAGCAGTCTATACAAAAATCTCACACTATAAAAGGGTTAATTTCTGGTATCTTCACATTTGAATACAACCAGAAAGTGACTTCTCAAATGGGCTTTCTAGTTTGCAGTAGAAATAGGAAGACTATGAGGCAGATAAAGTAGCAATATTTTTAATCTTCAGTTTGCATTGCCTAAATGGAGTATGTAGCTCATAAGCAGGGGACAGGCACATTTTGCATAAACCTATAGGCATATTTTTAAAGAACTGTCTCCCCACTGCCCTGGATTTTTGTAGGACATGCTGCAGCCCTTTTTCACTTCTCTTTGGGCTTTGAGGTACATTGTTTAACCACAATCAGCTTAGAGGATAGAGACCCTCTGGCTCACCCCAGATAAACGCGATTCTGACCCTGCTTTCCTCTTGCACCAAGAGGGTAGTAGCCTCCTAATAAATTAGCAATCCCCATTCCCAAGCTGGCTGAGCTGCACTGGCTGGCATGCTGGAAAGAGGGGCATGGAGCCACAGCTCTACTTGCTCCATGCTCATCTCCACCAACTCCTTGCCCTTCTGCTGAAGGTGAGGAGTAGCTGCTGTGCGGCACTCTCTTCCCCCTAATCATTCAGACCCAAGCCCCAGGAAGGCTGCACAGGTGTGTGTATGGTGGGAGGAGGGTGTCTTACTGCCCCTATGCCCCTATTCATTTGTACAGCCTGGGCCAGATTGTGGCCCTTATGCATTACCCATTTTTACAGCTTTTGTAACATCACATTGAAATTTAGGGCCCAATCCTGCTTTCGTCGCACTCATACAGCTCTCATCGGTTGCCATTATTGAGGGCCCACATCTGCCACCCTTACTCACCCTAAGCAGTATTCTACTCGTCAGCTAGCACTAGGGCAGTCCCCTGGCTCTCATCTCAGGGTCAGGTAGTACTCAACAGGAGCCAGCAGAGCAGGATCAGGCCCTCAGAGCTTGACATGCACAAAGGAATTCAGGACAAGGCTCTAAACAAGACTGGATACTTTTTGAAAGAATTTTTAAAACTGTGTTGAAGGAACTTTTTGCTGCCAAGTAAATTGGCTGCAGAGAGCTCGTGGGTGTTAGAACCACACTGGCAACGGTTTCAGACAGATTGTCTTATCTGCCCACTTATAGCTGAAGTTTTAGCTATAAAGCCTGAAGATACCAATGAGAGAAAAAGACTCACTAGGCACTGGTTTAGGCGGAGGAGGAGGAGGAGTGCTATGGAAACTATTGAAGCAGTGGTGGGCCAGATTCTGATCTCAATTAGAGCAGCATAAATCTAGAGTAGCTCCTCTGAAGTAAATGGAGTTACACAAAATATATGCTGGTGTAACAGAGCAGAGTTGGACCCAGTATAACTTTTCACTCTATGGGCTAGATTCAAAGGTACGTAAGTGCCTAAGTCCAGGTTTAAGCATTGAAGTCACAGTTTTAGGCTCCACTGTGATTCACAAAACTCTCATCAACCCTGTAGGCACCTAAATTCACTGGGTACCTAGGCTCCTGCCTCTGAACATGTGCACTACTGCCTCCCTCTAGCTCTCTGAGTGCCTATCTCCCACTTGAGCCCCAGAGGGATTCATGAACAGGGGAAGACAGGCATCCACACACAAACCTTGCATGCGAGAACTGATCCTAAAGATGAGCTCAGAGGTCACCTTCTGGATTGGGTCCCTCTCAAAATCCAGCGGTGGTGGCAACAGTACTAATGCCTTCTATCTTATAACTTTTTGCCCAGTGGTGGGAGCACTTACCTGCGATATGGGAGATCCAGGTTTAATTCCCCCTGCACCTACCTCAGGAGGTGAAAGGATTTGAACTGAGGTCCCCCATCTCTTCAGAGGTGTGCTTTAGCCACTAGGCTATGGGTAAGGCTGCGAGTCTTTCACAGAGGTTGCAGAAGTCACAGATTCTGTGACTTTCGCAGTGGCTGGTGCAGCTGACTTCAGGGCCACCCAGGCAGCTGGCTCCAGGCACTGCCTGATCAGAGGCCAGTGCAGCTGGTCCTGGGGACTGCCCAAGCAGTAGTACTGGGGGCAGCCTTGGGGAATGTCCGAGCAGTGGTCCTGGGGATTGCCCAAGCAGCAGAGGCCCCAGGGGCGCCCAGAAGCCATCCTGAGTGGTCCCTGGGAGCATAGGCCAGGGGATAGTCAACCCCAGCACTGAAACAGGCCCCCGCCCCCAGTGGGGCCCCAGAAGTAGAGATTTAGTCAGTTATATGTTTGGTAAAAGTCCTGGACAGGTCAGAGGGCTGTGAATTTTTATTTATTGCCCATGACCTGTCCAGGACTTTTACCAAAAATACCCGTGACTAAATCACAGCCTTAGCCATGAGATATTCTGTGTTGGGCTCCCTCAATATTTCCAGTTGAAGTTGTTCCACATTGGATTAAATAATCAAAAGGTCATTGGACTGGATCTCTCACCTCCCAGGTGGATGTCCTCGCCACCAGACCACAGCAGCATTCTCACACTTTCTTGGTCTCTCTGGCTCACCACTATCACTGCCTCCGCCCGCTGTTTTGTGAGGAGTTAGGCACCTGCTTAAGTCATTCTCCTGAGAAACACTTTCAGCACCTGGCTGCAGGAGACGGATTCCTTGCTGCGGATCACTGGCAGAGACAGGCCTCCCTAAAGGCCAGACTGTGTCGCCTATCTGTGTAAGAGGGACTGAGTGAAGGAAACACCCCTATCATCAGCATCTTCCATTGGCTAGCTTAGCTGGCTCCCCACTGAGCATGCTGGCTTTTGTGAATCACATTCTAAGGCACCTGGTCTCATTCATTGCATAGGGAAGCCTGAGTGCCTAACTTAGGCTTTGTGAATTGCAGTGTTGTTCTCTTGATTTTCTAGGCACCTGATAGGCATCCTGACACAATACCCATGTCTCTTTGTGAATCTAGCCTCCATAACCTAATGTCCTGCCTCAGCAAGGAGGGACACATGAACGCACTATTGTAGGGCCTTAATTAGTGAAAAGAAAAGAGAAATAATCAGTCACAAGAATTTGAGTTTGGGAGGTTAGATGCCCCCATTTTTCATGCAAAATTCCAGCCAAACAAGTTAAATAACGCAGTCTGCAGGGAACCGTTTTTAGAATCAGTACTCTGAGTACTGTACTTTAAATAAAATGCACAGACACTTTTAGGAGAATTGACCTCCAGCAGTTTGACATATTACTGCCTTTGCATAGAAGTAAAAAAGATTATTTTAATGAGATACTATAATGACCTCAAGAAGTCTGTTTATTTTGATTCCAGCACCTCAGTTCAGTTGGCTCTACCTCCATTCTATGCAGATAAAAGCACACAATTGTGAAGTATTACACATACACACAGCACTGCAGTGTTACAACAACTCAGGTTCTTAATCATCTGCTGACACAAATTTTTATTTGTCCTCCACAACTGATAAATACAAGTAAAGTTTGAATTTCATTTATTCATACATAGGAGATGGCTTACTGACTCCTGTCAGTAGCACCCTGGATCAGATTTGTTTGTTTGTTTCTTTTTTTAAATATGATGAAAGATAATTCTCTAACATCCAAGAAAAGCCAGATTCTGACACCCTTACTTATGTCAAGAGATACATAACTCCCTGAGTAGTTCCATTGCTACCAATGTAGACACTTGTAGAGTAAACTACTACTCCATGTGAAGGAAGGTATGGCCCTAAATGACTTAATGAAAAATGAAATCAAAATTGAACAATTTTATACCAGACAAAAAAAATCCCCAGTAATCAACAAACAGTTTGAGATGGTAGAATACAGCACCAATAACAGATAGAAAGGAACAGCAGCAGATGGTTTCATTCCAGAATCTTTAACGGAACACTCGAGTTTGTAGCTTTTCATGCTGTGGCCGTCTTCCAAAATTATGAAGGAATTCCCAAAGCCCTTATGTTACAGTACTAACTAAAACTAAATATGGCATGTCTGATTCTTATTATGGTGGTTGGCACTATAAGCCCTGGTTTTAAAAAACCAGGAAGGGAAGGAATAAGGAAAAAGATGAAAATACAATATAAAGGTTGGCACATTTTTTAAATTATGATTTCACCGTATCATTTTCTAACAAAAGGAAATGGGATGACGTGAACTCCTCACAACCTGAAAAGTATTTTGCTCCTTGTATGGAATCCAGTGCTCCTGGCGCTCCTTTGGCTGGGGGACTAGCCACAGCACTGGGCCGGTGGCTGCGGTGGGGTGGGGGGGCTTGGCTCTGGCAGGCCCTTGGGCAGAAGGGATGGGGCTGGGGGCTAGCCTCCGCCAAACACCACCCATGCTGAGGGGGAACCTGATAGTCTTCAAATATGTGAAAGGCTGTTATAAAGAGTAAGGTGATCAACTGTTTTTCATCTCCACTGAAAGTAGGACAAGAATTAATAGGATTAATCTTCTGCAAGGGAGATTTAGGTTACATATTAGGAAAAACTTTCTAACTGTAAGGGTAGTTAAGCTCTAGAATAGGTTACACCAAGGGATGTTGTGGAATCCCCATCATTGGAGGTTTTTAAGAACGGGTTAGACAAACCCCTGGCAGAGCTGGTCTAGGTATACTTGGTTCTGCCTCAGTGCAGGGTGGTGGACTAAGTGACCTCTGAAGGTCCCTTTCAGCTCTACATTTCTATTCCATGAGCTAGTTTTATGGTCCTAAATGCACATTTCTCATAGTCAAATCCACGTTAACTCAAGGGCAGTGCCTGAGCTCATGGTCTTATCCTGACATACGCTCTTGATATGATTGCTCACTGTTCAGATTATTTTAGAGCCCAAGTAGTAAGCAGCAGGATTAGGAGTTCAGTAGTGTCCAGTCATTAGCGAGGCCTCATTGTGCAAAGCTCTATACAAACATACAATAAAAGCTAGATGGCAAGCACATTGAGACAGGAGCTAACTAGAAGCGAGATGCAGCAGGCTGAGGAATGCAATGGCGTGTGGGAGAGAACAGGGATGTGAACATCACGTTTAGCTAAGGGTACAACTTGGAGCCTTCAAAGTGTTTTTTCAATAAAATAAATGGGCAAGAGCTATTAATGTGGTTTACCATGAGCATGACAGCACAGGTGGATCTCAGGGATTAGGAGGAGGAGGAGAGATTAGTGGCTGTGGATTTGAGGAGGGCATTCCTTGTGTAAGAGGCCACATGGAAGAAGGTGCAAAAGGGCCTGTGGGAGAAATGGGTCGCTTTGGTTGGCTGAGCAAAGGGGGGTGTGGGGGGGAAGGTCATGACATGGTGATAGAGATGGGATAAGCAAGGAGGAGCTAAACTGGGAAGAGTCTTGAAGGTAAAGAACAAAAGTTTGTGTCTGATGAAGTGGAGAACGGGAAGGCAGTGGTGGGACTTCAAGAAGTAGAGGCATGATCAAGGGGATGAGCTAGGCAGAGGATTTGGGCTCTAATGCAAACTGTCTTTGCATGGGCACCCAGCTCCCATTTAGTTCAATTTAAGCTCTCTGTCCCAGGGGAGGCATGGCCCAGGAGAGCTAAATTCCCATTGAGATTAACGAGAAAAGTTTAATCTTCCTATTGAGTAAATGAAATTCAGAGGAAAGGGGTGGCAGGAGACAAAGGCAGGGTCTCTCCAAAAGATCATCATTCTGCTGTTTCAGAATTCATGGCCAGATGCGCAGCTGGTGTAAACAGGCATAACACCACTGAAGTCAGGCTAAGGACCTGGTCCTGAGTTTTGAAATCTGCTATACATACTCTAATAAGGGGTTTTGTTCTGTCGTAGCCATGGATAGATTCAGTTATCTAATGATTCTTGTCCACCTAAACTGCTGCAGGTCTGATTTTGCAGTTCGGTCTCTGGAAAATCTCCCATTGACTTCAGTAGAAGTTTTGACAGAATAGAACTACAGGACCCATCTGTAGGACTCTAAGCATGTAGTGACTGCTGTTGTATAACAAGCTTGAACTTTACTAGTATTTCATTCCTCCTGTGCCTTTAGCAATGACAGCCAGAGCCAGTTTGCTCCTCTTCTTCATGTTCAGTGCAGAACTTACATGTAAAAACATAACTGCTAAGAGAACAGATTACCATTCCCCCATTGCTCTCAATGCTCTTTACCACCTGTAAAGTAGTTTGCTGAATCAAAGCCCCAGAGATTTTCCCCAGCATTGCCAGCTACTCTCTATGTTGCACCTCTGTGTGGGCAAAATCCCCTAACCTTAAGTGCTGAATGAGCAGGGTCAGCTTTGTTTTGTTCACTGCAGGTTGAGTACCCCTTTGCAGTACCCCTACCTTGTTGGTATTTGATATCCTTCATATTTCCAAGTTTATTAATTAGTGCTGTGATGCATTGCAACAGCTGGGTCAACTGTTATTCCCTGTGCTTCCTCTGTGGCTGTCTTTGCCAATTTCTCCTTTGCTGTAGATTTTTGGCTACTGTTCAGCTCGAATGCTTTTCATGCTGGTATCCCTTTCTGCCAGAGAGCTTATTGGCAGAATTTCTGTCTGTTTCCAGACAAAGTCCTAAATGTACAAGAAACCTGTAATGATTGATGTCCCCTGGTTTATAAATGATCTTCTAGGATGGCATTAATAACAACATCTCAGGGGAAACTTTTTAAAGGCATCTAACTCACTTAAGAGCCAAAGTCCCCATTTTAAAAGTGACTCAGGCAGTTAGGTGCTTAAGTCCCAATGACCTTTACTGAAATTTAGGCCCAGAGCCTCAAAGGTGTTTAGGTACCTCTCATTCAAATCAGTGGGAGTTAGGCACCTAAATACCTTTGAAGATCTGAGCCTTAGTGCCTAAGTCACTTTTGAAATTAGAATTTAAGCCCATTTGTAAGTTTTACCCAGTAAAAGACAAAAATGTCACAGGGGCATCAGAGTTCATTTAACAAGTTAGGTTTGTTACCAGAAAATAATCTGTTCCCTTTTACACTGTTTTCTCATTGTTTTTCTTTCCTTGCAAAAGCAAGTCAGGTTCAATCAGTGTATCATTTTCCAAAGTTCTTTAATTCTTCTGCTGCTGGGGCTTAACTTTCTAGTTCCCAGGTATGTGTGGCTGGCTGTCTCAAATCATATATTTAGGGCCAAATTCTGCCCCCTTTACAGAGGACAGAAAAAAGTCCTAAAACTTTTGTCCGTTTCCACACCGAGAGCAGAACTTACTAACTACAAGAGTGTTTAAACATTTTTGCTGCTAGCATGGTTTTAGCATGGTTTCAAGGAGCAGCTATTTGATTCACTGAGTATAGTGAGTGTAGTATAATTACATTTAACATCTTCATGGGAGGAATTATACAAAAGCCTACCACTCAGTTACACCTGGGCAGCTCCATACAATGGGATTGCACAGGTGTAAGTGAAGGTAGAACATGGCCAATAGTAAATTAAGTCTAATTTGCATAAAGAGTTACATGCATGAAGATCTTGTTATGAACTTGAGTGTAAGCTTTGCTTGAACTCTTTCATCCTAGAGTTCAATTTTTATTAATGTCTTATGTGCAATTCTTCATATCTTTCTGCCGCACCCAGGACCAAGAGGGAACCTTCCTGTATTTAAAATTTAAGTCTAAGAATTAGTATTATAATAATAAGTAAATTCCATGGCTCTCATAAAATATTTCGCAGCCTGATGCATAAAATATGCACTTTCTACTGCACTACTTCTGTAACGAATTCAAATCCAGATAAGGTAATATCATACTATTAATGTCTTCCTAGAAATGTGATTATAGATCATTTTTCTAAAGCAAAGGATACCCGATACAGAATATTTCATATGAAAAAGAATATTTCAATTATATAAAGGTATGATATCTAAATAAGCAAGTTGCGGAAAGTTTCAGCCATTCCAAAGGTGGCGCTAAACAGGGCACAGTAAATTCAAACTGGGTCCCTCCTCCTAGTTTTCTTATTTATAAAGCCGTATATGGGTATTTTGAATTGGTGGGAAGGGGAAACAAGTTAGCCCTAACTATGTCTTGTTAACTTGACCATTTAAACTACTACCTCATGCTTATGTGGCTGGTTTTATAGGTATTACATCTTTATATGGCTCAACTGTTCTTTCTCTAAACTTTTCCACATGTGAAATGTTTTGGATCAGATATCATAATAACTATGGTCTCTTTGAAACACTCTCAACAAACTCTATATTGGGGCTTTCTCTGCAGACCCTGCAATTTTTAAATGGTACTAAGGGTTTGTGGGTATCTGATCACAAACAGCAAAGTCTACTCAAGATGCAAATTTTCAAAGTCTCTTATATTTAAGCTAATATAAACCAATGAAAGTTTGTAGGTGGTCTCTGCAGCATCTATACTGAAATCAACATCTAAAATGCTGCCCAAAAGTACCAGCAAAATTACTATATGTGTATTTTTAATAGTCAAAAAGGTGTAGGAATTAGGGATCTAATTCTGTACTTATTGCAAGGTGTAATTCTTACTACTGTAATTCCACTCACTTCCATGGGACTACTCACTGCAGTAAGCACTGTGTGTTGTAGTAACGGCCTGCAGAATCAGACCCTTGGTGAGAAATTCTGCTCTTGGATGCATATACCAGAGGCTCTCTATCTTCAATGGGAACCTGTGCCGCAAATCTGGAAAGCCTCTCTATTCAGGAAAGCACTTAAGCATATGAAGTCAATAGGACTTGAGCACATGCTTAAACATGCTCTTGAAGCCTTTCCCAAACTAGGGCACCTCTGTGCACATCCCAGGGTAGAATTGAGCCCAGAGTGAAGATTTTGATGATATGGAATATGGAGAGCTTAAATTTTGCCCTCCCTCTGATGCACTTGTACATTTACATACTTTCACTCTCACATATGCATCAGTGAACAGGGGCGGCGGCTTTGGCGGCGCGCAGTTTTGGCAGCGGCGCGCGGCGCCGGCGGCAGCCCGCCCGGGCCGCTGGCATGACTGGAGAGGCGCCGCTGCTCGGCTGCGGCTCCCACGGCTGGCGACGGACGCGCGGCGCGGCCGGCGGCGGCGGGCGCGCGCCGCAGCAGTGCTGCCGCTGGAGGTCCAGCCGAGCCGCCAGACGAGCCCTCCGCCGCAGTCATGCTGTGGCAGGTCCCGGTCCGGGCGGGGTGGACCTCCCGCAGGCAGGACGCCGCGGCAGGTCCGCCGCAGCCCCCTGCCACCCCGCCCCCCCCGCAGAGAGGACGCCCAGATTTTTTTTGCCTAGGCACCAGCTTGTTTTGCTGGTGCCTAGAGCCGCCCCTGTCAGTGAAATGGCCTTATTTCCTCCCATTTTATTTATATGTATATAAATATAAAATTATCACTTTCCATAAAAACATTACAAAAACCAGACACATTTTTTAATTGCATAGCGTGTCCCAATTAAGACAATATCCAAAATAACTTCACCCCCTTTCAATATTTTACAGATCATGCTTTGTGGTACCTACCACCATTTCTACAAACCAAACAGCGGCCAAAACAATGTATCCATCAGTGTCCACCTAACTCAGAGAGAAAACTTCCCCCATAATATCAGTGTAAGGCATGTCATGGTGGCCAAAGAGCAGGTGTTTTATCTGTAGGTCATGCTATGACTCAGATTTTAAGGTCAGAAGGGATAATAGTGATCATCTAGTCTGATATCCTGCACATTGCAGGCCACAGAACTGCATCCACCCACTCCTGTAATAGACTCCTAACCTCTGGCTGAGTTACTCCAGTTCTCAAATCATGATTTAAGGACTTCAGGTTACAGAGAGGAAGGCAAAAACACTTCCCCGCCCGCCCCACCCCGAGTCTCTGCCAATCTGACCCAGGGGAACATTTCTTCCTGACCCCAAATATGGCAATCAGTTAGACCCTGAGAATGTGGGCAAGACCCACCAGGCAGATACCTGGGAAAGAATTCTCTGTGACCTGGAGTAGCTCAGCCTGATAGTAGGTGCCGTGTCCTTCTGAAGAGTCAATGCTTTGCTGTCAGACCTGACCAGAGAGATTCTCTCTCATTCCCAATAATTGCTTCTGTACAAAACCAATACAGGAAAGTCATGCATTTCACTTGTCAATATGGTGATGTAGCAGATGGAAACAAGGGGAACCATATTCAGGTAACAAGACAGTTTGTTGCAGACCAGTGTTCCCACAACTACATATTGGGAACCTCTATATTAGAGGCTCAGCAGTAGTGGGACCTAACTGGATTCAACCCTGCCCTTATCACAAAATAGGAGTCTAAATTAATCTCTCATTGTATTTCCCAGTACTGCTGTATTTAGTTCCTAATAGGCTTCATCTGTATCCTGTACCCCTACTAATCTGCTACCCAGGTTAGATGTACTTTTCTCTTGAGTTTCTAGGAGCCAATGACTAATTCTTATCTCCTCTTGATACTCTCAGGACTGCTACTGGAACTGCCTCTAAAGTTGGTGCATCATTGCTAATATCATTTATCTTCTTTTCTTAGGTGTGGAGATGGCCACTGGGGACCCATAAACCATGCTCTTTGTGTCTGTCTCCAGCACAGTATCTCTTGTCTGGGCAGACTTTGTTGTCAATGTTGATGTCAAGTGAATAATTCCACACTAATACCAGAGACTGTGTAATGATTGCCAGCACAGCCTGGCACAAAAAAAAAAAACAACAAAAAAAACAACCCATATCCCTCCTAATACTATCAGAAGCAGCTTTAGGCAACAGTTCAAAACATCAGCCACCAACCTTTCCTCCCCAGATACTGCACAGGAAAACTATCACTTTCAGTTGTATGTTAAGAGACATGATTTGTTCTTAGTTCAGTTCAGGAAAGTCCAGAGCATTTAAGTGTTAGGGAATATTTTTTCTGAGCTGGGCCAGACCTCAAAGTCCTCATAAAGACACTCGGTCAGGAGTCAGGCAAAACGCCCACTGATGTCAGTGTGAACGCTGAATAAAAACTGATATCAGGATCATGAAAGCATCTCTCATGTGGGTGAGCATTTACTCACTTGAGTATTCATCTAAACTGAGTAAATACTTGGCATCATGAGGGAGGCTTGCAGAGTCTAATTCTGAAGAACAACTTCAGGATTTGATTTGTTGTGACTTTGCTAAAATCAAATATCACTCCACTGAATTCGCTGATCAAAGACAGGAATGTAGGTGCCCCATTCTCTGGGCCCCCTAAGAGCTGGAATCAGACCTAGATAATACCAAGTTAAAGCATCCAGTCTTATTGACTAAGTGAAGCTCAGCACTGCTGAACAGCTAAATGACTTTTGCATTTTAAACTGCGATTAGATCCCAGTCATGCAAGATGATTGCAATACTGTAGTTGGTCAAATAGCAGAAAAAACAGTCCTCAAATAATGTATTCAGTAAATACTAGCATTATCTATGATAATATTAATAAAACCCTGAGTTCCTATAGAGTGCTTAGAGCATTTGATCAGCATAGAGAGCTGTCTGAATACTGCAAAACATAATTTGTCACTTAAAGTATTTTATGTAAATAAACAAAATTTTCTGAATAATATATTTGACCAGCTGTACTTGTAAAGTGCTCACTGCAGCTGTATGCGGTGGGTCCATGGCCACCTGGGTGAAAGAAAAGGGGTTGTTGCTTTTTTAATGGCTCCCTGGGCAACTGGTAGCAGAGAGGTAGGAAGGGAAAAGTTTACCCAGACAGATTGGGTAGAAGCAGGAAGCAGCTGGACCAAGTGCGGGGAGGGGGGGGACTGCCCTTCCAGCTGACCAGAAGGGGGTGGTGGTAATTATACACAGTGCAGCCCCAAAGAATTTCTTTTACCTGGACTGGGCTGCTGGAACCTGAGGGGGTAGGGTAGTGGGGTTAGGTTATACTGTCTCAGTTTAGTACAACTAACTTGTGGGAGATGTCCAGTGCAGGTTTTCGTTATGTAAGGGATTTAGTTATTGGATAAAATGGATTGGAAAAGGATTTAAAGGAAAGCGTCCCTTAAGCGAGTGCTCAGCTAATGCCCGTGTTTACTGTATTTCACGTATTAAAAATCTGTATTCTGAGGAATCTTTGGAGAAAGCCAAGTGCTGCCCAAATGAAGTTGGCAGCTTAGATGCAGTTTTCAAAACAAGAGTTACTGGTTAGCATGCTGGAGTGAGTTTGCCCAGTGTTTACCATCTGTTTCCTGGAAGGTAAAGTGCAATCAGATGAATCGGCATTCATGAAAAAAAAATCAATCACTGGCTTTAAAGTTTTTTTTAGGGAGGGAGCATGTGGGGGGATTTCTTTATTCTTATTTTGTGATGTGATTTGATGTGACAGCTGGTGGTACCCAGTTGGAACAACAGCTGGGAATGGTCATGTAATGTTTTCTGGACTGTATAACACAAGCCAGTAAACTTTGTCCATCAGCCATCAGTCACCTTCACCATAATTAGTTTCATATGCACTGTCCAAGTACACAGAGGAGTCTCAACAGTCCGACATTCTGAAATAAAACTTTCCTACATCCCCAGCGGAACTGGATTTGTCCTGTTTCTTGTTGCTGTATTTTATTGCTTTCCAGAGCTACAGCAATCTTTAATGACACTCAAGAAGCTATTTTCAGAACAAAAATGTTAGCATTTTGTGTCCGCTGACAGATCAGCAACAGAAGTTTACATTTGTGTCAAATCTAAAGCCAAATCCTTCTCATTTTGCTCAAGGACTTGTCCCGTATTTAATTAATAGCCTTGACTTCTGTACCTGTGTAGGGCTCTTGATGTATCTGAGCTCTGACTAAGGCCACTAGAACAGCCAAACAAAGCCAATTGTGCAGCATCCCATTCTCAGCCTACTGGTAAACCAGTCTGAATCAGTGGCTAGTAGTCTGAGCAGAAGGTTTGGAATGGCTGGAAACCTTGGAATCACAGTTACAGATGCAAGATGGGTCAGTTCTTCCCTTCATTCTTCTAAGGTAGCTCTGTGCATCATCTCCTCTTCTGCCACAGCAGCCAATGTGGAATCCATGGACAATGTCGTCGTCTCATGTCACTCTCTCAGAGCTGTGGAACACTCTTAGAGGATTTCAGGGCAGCCAAACTCTAGCTGGGCACTGGTGGAGCCACACTGCCAGGCTGCTCAGGAGAGAGGGGCCCTTAGAGCCAGTGGACAGGCACAGAATCTCCACACTGATGGACCTGTACCATCAGCAGATTCCCTTAAGATCCATTCAGATCTCAGAAGATTAGAGGACCGAGACCCCAACCTCTTCCGCATCCCGTATTCCCAGTGAAAGAACTCAAAGAAAGCCCTAGCTCCTTTCACAGGGTTCCTTCCTGTGGGATTTTATGCAGGATGGGGAAACCTGCCCCACATGTTGCATCCCATACAATGTGGTTTTGTGGTATAGCACTGGAAACAAGCAGATATTATAAATGACCATCTAGTGATTGCTGCTAAATTCAGGCAACACGTTCCCCATTTGATCTAGACAAAGACTGAGGTCTTTGTATACCTCAGTCATGCCCCATGCCATGCAATGTGGGTGAAAGCCACATGAAAGCTTTAAATAATTACCTTGAGAAAAACACTTTGGAAAGGCTTTGTTTTGTCTGTTTTGGTGTACTTGATTAATTTGTTTGTTCCACATATAGTTTTTCCAGCCCCTAGCTGCTGACCACCATCATATTAACCAAATTGATGCCTCAGCCTGTGGAGGCAGAAAGCAACTGTTCACTTTGGTTCCAAGCGGATGACCTTGGACGAGGCAAAAGCATAATAATATTAATGCATTCAAAAACAAAGACAAAGCGCCACAGCTTCAGACCTACTGTATATACAACTGCAGTTATCTGTTCTACAAACACGATGAGGTTACAAGAAGTCTACATTGGCTAAAGCTTTGCTTCATAAAGGGGGATAAATCCTCAGCTGCTGTAAATCAGAGATATGCAGATTTACACCAGCTAAGAATCTGCCCTGCTTAGCATTCCTGCTTCTGCTGCTAAGTCTTAAGAATGGGTTCAGTTAAAAATATGGGATATCTACTGAGCAGATACCAATGTTAGGAAAACAAATTTTAAAAAAGCTTTTTATTTGTTGTGATGGTTTACTAGATCTTGAGGTATCATTCTATCCCATGTTAGCCAACATAAATGTTTCTGTCCCCAGAGAAATCCAAGACTCATCAATGAAGCAGTAAGACATGACAGACATTTCTGGTGGTTAACTGTCTTATAGTGAGGCACAAGGCTAAAGGCTGAGAGACATCAGCTACCCAAGTACTTTAGAGAAATGCACTGCCCGGAGTGTTTCATAACTGTTATGGAATAGACATTATAAACAAAACAAAGGAAAGGAAAAGGTCAGGCCCATGAATTTACATGGGATTACTGTTACTGGTATGACATCACTGCCACTCATTAAACTCCATTTATACTCATAGTTCTAAGGCCATTTCACCGTCTTAATAACGCAGTATGAAATATGGCAAGACAGCTGTGCCACCGAGTATGTCACTGAACTAAAGAACTGGGATTCATATTAGAACTTCTGTTTCCATGGAAGCTGCACTTTTTACTGCTCCAAAGCAGGCTGAATGCCAGGAGGGAATTTTTTCTGTTCTTTAAAGAAAAATCTTTACCAATAAACAAATCTCTGTTTATCAAATAAAACTAAACAGAAAAGGAACACTCCTTGTTAGAGTTTTATGTTGTAAACCCTTCTGCCATTTCCTCACACTACTCCTTCTCTTTCTCATTCTGGCCTGGTTGGCTGCCAGTAATTGATGAAGTCATGAGTCTGGGTGAAGAGAACGTTAATGAATCACAAGAAAACAACTGAAAGGGAGCGGGGGGGAAACGTGGGTGACTGTTGTGGGGGTTGAGAAGATATACCCATGTTTTTTAAAGCACATTTCCCCCACATCTGTTTTGCTGTTTCCATTTGAACACCTGAGAGGCAGCAATTAAACAAAACGACTGCACGTTTTATAGAAGTTCATCGATTGCTTAAAAAGCTTTTCTCCCCACCAATGTGACCTGGTTCTTTTATCTTGGTGAGTATTTCCCCCTTTGTTCCCCCAACTGAGATCAATGACAGTTTATTATCAAGGTCTTTATTTCTACCAACCCATAACAAATGGAACGTAGCAATAAACAACATGTGATTCTGAAGCCTGAGGGTAGGCTCTGCAAAAACGTATCGGATGTCTCCAAATGCCATATGAAGTAACCAATCTTGTACTTTGAATTTGCTGTTGTGCTAGGGTTGTGTTGATGGAACTGGGATAGTAAAAACCAGGCTGCTAAAATTAGCCTGGAAATTTCTCATCTGGGAAAAATTAAAGCCCCAAATATGGTCATTCTGAGGCCTCTGTTTTAATGAGTATTGTCTTTAAAATGTGGAATATTATTCAAAAAAGGGGAAAAAACTGAGGCATCACAAGTCTGATTGTACCTCAAAATATGTGAAAAGTAGGGCAACAGGATTTTCTGCCACATTATTTGCAAGCAATCAGCATTGATCAATCAATGTGGGTTGCTTACTTAGAGCCTGAAAGATGCTTTCAATTCCCTATAAGGTGCCACAGGACTCTTTGTTGCTTTTTACAGATCCAGACTAACATGGCTACCCCTCTGATACTTGACTTCAATTCCCAACTGACTTTGATGGCAGATGGGGCCGGATTCTGCTCATATTGAAGCAGAATTACTATGTAGCAAAAATATCAGCCAAGCTGGTGATTTACTGGTTTAAAGCCACCGGAGGAGGAGACTAAAAAAAAAAATCATAGTTAAAAATAATCACTACTTTTTTCTTTTTAACTCTTTTTATTGCACGTCCAGTAAACAATGCAGAGTCAAATAGTAACCATCAAATGCCAGAACCACAGCAAGGATTTCTGATAAAACAGAAGGTGACATTTTAATCTTTTGACTAAACAGACAATAAAAGTTTGCTACTACCAGATTGACAGGAAACATAGAAAAACAGAATGCACAGCTTAATCAGAAACGTCCTTTTACAGGACCTGACATTCATGATGAATAGAGAAGCACAATAGGACTAGAATTGCTACAGAGATCTTGGTAAAATACAAAGTTGCCTTTTTTAAAAATAGATCAGTATGTCACAGTTAGGCATACTTACGGTATAAGAACATAACATATCATCAGTGATACCTAGCACTTCCTTTATAAAGAGTTTTTCATTTGTAGATCTCAAAGCACTTTACAAAAGGTAAGTTTACTCCATTTTACAGATGGAGAAACTGAGGCAAAGAGCAGCTAAGTCTTGTTCAAGGTCACACAGCAGGTCAGTGACCAAGTCAAGTATGGTACTAAGGTGTCCTGATTTCTAATCCAGTGCCCAACCAAGCCTACTGCTGATCTTATATTATCATACAACTGCAAAAAAAAATTGCCTAGCTGCAAAGCAATCAGAATAAACAAAAACAGCAAGGGGTGGAGCCATTTGCAATATAACAAATATGTTGGAGATTTCAGTGACAATGTTTATTTTCTATCAATAGTTATGTTTTCAATATTTGACTGTAATTAACAGTATAATTTACAGTGATTTGACTTCTGTTGGAAAATACAGCTTGTAGGCAAAATCAGCTTATGTGCTGCTGGTATATATATTTTAAAAGGATTGGCTTCAGGAGTAGAGACCATACAAGCCTGGGAAGTTATTTTCCTTATCTTCCACAACTGCTTGAAATGCCAGTTTTCTTGACAATGCATTGAATGGAAACAAGTCCTGAAAAGTGAAACTGAAAATTAAGGGCTCAGTCCTGGAAATACTGAGGCTTACTAGTATGAATAGTTCTTTTGGCTTCCAAGAGACACTCACAGCAGTGATTCCTATGCCTGAACCCTGCTAGAGAAAGTACTCAGACTTCACCAACAGGGAACAATTCTTTTTGGCTTGACCATCTACATGTACAGTGCACAAATCACAACATACACTCTCATATGGCAAGTCACATTCTGAATCTCAACCTGCTCCCGTTGAAGTCAATGGGAATTTTGCCAATGACTTCAAGTGGAACAGGAATCAGATCCTCCTTTTGTGTGTGTGTGGGGGGGAGGGGTTGGAGACTAGAAGGTACCAATGAACTAAACAAGAAACCACCATCACCACCAACAAAACCAACCCAGCAACCACTCTTACCTCAAACAAATAATCAACCCAAAATGAAAAATCAATCCAAGCAGTACCCCACTCCTCACAGAAACACCAGCCTTCATACTCCTCCCCAAATGCCTGAGGGAATAGACAGACTTTACACCACGCTCAGAAGGTCAGCAGATATGTCCCCACGATACAAACACAGGCCTGAAGTTCAGCATCAGTTCTTAATCTCAGACAGGTGTAGGCAGGCCTTGTCAACATGTCTGGGTTCTGGGTCCTGGACCAGGGTGTGCAGTCAACAGGTGGCAGGCTGGGGCATTGTCAGGGCTGAGCAGTGGGGCCACATTCATGGTGGCACTAAGTAAGATGGCCGTCATTTCTTTGATACATAGGTCAATCAAGTTGTCAAGACAGGATGGTGGCTTGACCTGCACCAGGTCATCCTTTATATTATCACTCAGCCCAATCTGAAACTGATGATGCTGTGTGCCCTCATGCCACTTAGTATCCACAGAAAGGCAACAGAATTCTGCAGCATATTAGGCAGCTGCTCAATGCCCTTCTTGTGGTATTTGCTGCACAGCTTCATCAGTGTGGGGCTGCAGTCAGCGGGGGGTCACCAAAGATAACCGACATGGCCTGAGTGAACTGCTCCCACAGTCCCAGGAGGGAGCTGGATTGTTCCAAAAAGGGGGAAGGCCAAGGGCAAGGCCTCCCCTGTGAGCAAACTAATGATGAGCCCTACTTAAGCCTGCTCTGTTAGGAACAACTGTGGGAGAGTGAGAAGAGGAGCTCACCAGCATTGGTTTAGGAAACCTCGAATCAGACCACAGTCACCACTAAACTTTCTGGGAGCAGGACCATCAGCACTCAGGAGTAAGAGCTGGGGTTGCCGGTGATGCTGCCTTGGCTTGTAGGGCTGCATCCTGCACCTGCAAGTTCTGTATGGACCCTCCTCTCCTACCCCACCCCCAACAATTCTGACAGGGGGAAAATGGCCTGAGAGGGGTCCATGCTAGCGATGTAGACCCCAGTCTTTGTATTGGACTGGTCAATCTATAGCTGATCAGGCCTAATGGCAGAAGTGAGAGTTCAGCCTACCAGTTAGAGCTGGGTCCAGGGTTGGCAGAGTCAAGGAAACAAGCAGAGGGTCAGTACCAGAGGGACAGAAGCCAAATGCCAGATCCCAGGGGTAAACCAGAGTCATAAGCCAGAGGAAGAGTGAGGGATCAGTCCCAGAGAGACAGAAGTCAAATGCCACAACCAGAGGGTGAACCAGAGTCATAAGCCAGAGATCGAAGCTAGAAGTTTGAAGGTGGAGGGGAGCAGGGGCTGGAGCAGAAACCAGGACAAGGGCTGGAACAAGCAGGAACGTGACTAGAAGAGGTTGGACCAAGGCTGGAACAAAGTAGGAGCAGGGACTGGAAAAAGGGAAAGTGCAGCTGCAGGCATGGCAAGTGTTGAGCAGTCGTTGATCTGCCGTGGGCACCAGGCTTGTAAGCAGGGCTGCTAAGCCAGCAGCAAACCTGGGGCTGTGTCCACTGTCAGTTCCAAGGCAGTGCTGCTGGGCTCATTGGTTGCCTAGCAGCACAGCTAGTCAGGGAGCAGGCCAACAGCAAATCCTAGCTGGTCTAGTCCCTGACAGGGTAGCCCACTGAAGTTTTGCCTAGGGCAGCAGATTGTCTTGAGCATCCTCTGAGTATCACATAAGGGAGAGACACAGACTGTCAAACTGGCAGGTCCCAGGTCACTTATGACCAATGCATTTTGGAAGGTAAAGGCAGCCAAGGGCTTGATTCAAAGGCTATTGGAGTCAATTGAAAGACTCCCATTGACTATAATGGACTTTGGATCAGGCCCCCTGAACAAATCATGAAGCTCTGGTGTCATGTGCTCCCAGGAGGATAGCATGTAGCCCATCACATTTTGCACTAAATGGTCTATCTTCAGCTAACCAGTGGACTGTAGTAACCTAGTCTTAAGGTGACAAAGAGATGGATTACAGTAGCCAGATATGCATTGAAAGAAATGGTTGCAACATCCTAGCCAGAAGTAGAAGATGACAAACTGCTGCTGGTCACTGCTTCTATATGACTGTCTAAGAGTAGGTAGGGATCCAATGGTATCTCCAGATTGCAAACTCTAGTAACAAATGGCACAGAGACACCCTCAATCAAAGGGGGTGATCTTCCTGTTGCTTTCTCAACATATCATTATTACCCCAGTCTTATCCAGACTGAGCCAGTGGAAAGTAGGTAGCCCTCATGCATTTCTCTACACATACTCACACCCCAAATGGATTCATACTTTCAACATTCAGAATCAAATAATGCACAACTACATGTCTGGCATTCAGACACAGTTAAAATTTAAATAAATTCAGATTTAAAGATCCATTTATAAACTAATAGTGAAAGATGAAAATATCCCCAAGCTCTCTGTTAGTGCTTGCATTGCAAGAAAGAATCTGGAATGAAGCCTCCTGAAAAGTACAATCAACCAAATCACCCCACAAGTGAGGAAAAACTCATTACCCGGGTCATCTCTAATGTTGAAACTGAGCTGTTGCACAGGACACTGTGCTTTTGGGGGCTCCTCCTCTGAAAATAACATCCACTCCCTTCCCTCCAAGTCATGCCCACATCCGCTGCTACTGTAGGCTCAGCACTGTGACCTAATCACCACTTTGAAAGTGAAATTTGAATCCCATCCCTCCCGGGTCCCTTCCAATGGTAGCAAGCTCATGACCCAATTCACCTTCACAGCTGTCCAAACCTTTTTCCTTCTCGAAAGCTGACAACACACCATACATATCTGAGCTGGAGATTTTTATCCTCAGATTTGCTCTGACAAGCACCTCAAACCGTGTCAAGCTGTCAAACCTTTTTGCTGCAAATGTGCTAAGCAGCTTCCCATGTATCCTACTACGCACTAGCCCTTTTAAAACCTAAGTCCAGCTATGCTCACTAATGAGTATTAAGGGGGAAATTATTCTAATAAAGAAATCAGATGAATTGTAGGATTTACAATTGGGTTGCACCAAGGAACCATCCTCTCCTCATTCAGCTCCCTCCTTAAAATTCACTTCTTCTGCAAAGCCTGGCAACACTATTCCATCACTATTACTGACAATCTAGGACATCTGGATAAACGTTTATAAAAAAGTGATTTTTTTAAAAAGTTACTAACATGAAATCGATAAACCAAACAGCTTTTAACTCACCTCTCCAGGAAATACTTCACTCCCAAAGGGTGGCATCCTCCTCTTTTTGTACACTATTGTTCTCCCTAGGCCGCCCTTACTGTCCACCATCCGCTATATAGTTTTAGCGGGGGAAGGGGAGGTGTAGAGAACCGCAGAGACTCACCAGTGGGGCACCTCCTGATGGTCATCATAGGAATTAGGTCTTGTCCAGCCCAGAGCGCCCTCTTCAGGCCGGTCTCTTGCCTGCCTAGGGCTCCTGTATCCCTCCCAGACCCTGGTGCCCCTTACCCCAGGTTACTGCCCACTGCAGTACCCCCACATGCTGGGTCTCTCCTCCCAGGGGAACCCCCAACCCTCTCACCCACCTTGCCTCAGTGGCTACTGCCAGTCATCATCTAGCCCCTTCTCACTGGGGCAAACTGCAGTCTGTAAAGGCCACTCATCATTGGCAAGGGAGTCAGACCAGCTGCCTCTGCCTAACCTCGGGCTGCCCCTCTGCAACCCCTGTACCGGCTTTGGCCTTTAGCAAGGCCCGCAGCCTGGGGATTTGCCAGGCTGGAGCTCCCCAGCTCCTCTTGCCTTTCCCCAGCCCTTCTCTGCTCTGCTCCCAGTACCCTGAGTTCCAAGGCAGCCAGGTCCTTCTCTCTCCAGAGAGAGACTCCCTACCTGCTCCCCAGGAGCCCTTCTTATACTGGCCAAGCCGGGCCCTAATTGGCTGCCTCAAGCCCACCCTTATTGGCTCTCAGCCCCAGCCCTCTCCAAGGGCTGACTTTTAACCCTTTCAGAGCCAGAGTGGGGTGAATTCCCTGCTACAGGGGTTGGCCTACTTTAAGGGGTGAATCCTACAAACATGAATGTGCATGAGTAACGTTACCTACACAAATAGTCCTGCTAATGTCACTAAACTAAGTTTCTCCACCTGTGTCAGTATTTGGAGGATCGGGTCATTAGATTGTAAATCCCTTGGGGCAGATACGTTGGGCTTTATTCTGATCATTCATTAAAGTTAGTGAATTAATACCCATGCAAAACTGATGCAAGATCACAATTGAACCTCTCTATGTACATCTGTGGCGATATATAAAACAAAATAAGAGAAACATTCAATATGAACAATTTTGTAAAATTTCATAAAACTCTTTTTTTCAAGTCTTTGACAAGAGGTTTACTGTGCTGTGGCACTGAAATAATACTGCTAAGCTCCTCATGGCAAGTGCATTAAACTGAACATATCAAATCTCAATTAACCAGCTTCCTTTTAACCCAGAGAGAAGGCCCATCTTGCAGTGTAAGCAAAAAATGTGGCAAGGATTGAGATTTTACGTGCAGAGAAGAACTTTGGAATCAAAGCTATTTGGCTACTACACATAGCAGATTGAAACTGCATCCCATTTTAGACCTTTCCCAGGCTCTCTAGAACCCACTTCTTTTAGTACTAATTGTGTTTTGAAACAACAGTTTATGGTGGAGATGCCCAACACACATTACCAATTACTAACATATGTCCTGTTCTTGGCCAAACACAAGGAAATTTTGAGATGACATTCTGTGAATAATCAACGCCATCATTAATAAGACAATCCCTACATCTTCTGTTTTTTGTTTATTAATACATTTTCCAAAAACAAGAGAATTTTCTTATGATAGTGCTAAATGGAACACATTAAGCTGAATAATGGTTAAGAACATAAAGACAGGATTGTCAGTGTGAGGCTGAATCTTGGATCTTAACACAAACAGCTGCTTGTGGAAAAAAATGTCATCTATAGTACAGTCTAGCACAATGGGCTTTAAGGTACTGCTCTAATACAAAGAATAAATAATACTAGGATTGATTGGAAAAACAAATAAGATATTTTGTTGAGATCTGGAAATCAATCATAAAATACTCAGTAAAAAGAGGTGGTCAGACTAAACTCCAAAAGGATGAGGAAAAGGGGAGGGAGGGGAAAGATTTAGTCAGCTAACTTTTAACTGAACACATGTCTGATGAGAACTTCATCATTTATGGCAGCATCTTCTGAAGTGTGGGGCAGTGGTAGCTGGGGAATTGCAGACAGACTTAACTGTTCTGAGTCTCACTTTTCTCTCTCTCTCTTTCTGTACGTGTCTGTGTGCACACACATGTGTACGTAAAAACATGAATGTGAAAACATGACCCAAGTATAACCAATGCAGTGATGCCTGCCTGAGTTTGCAGAGAGCCCGGAACAATAGCTCTGAGGCATAAAAGTCCTCATTTATTTCAACTGGTGCTCATTCATATGTCAGAGTAGATATGTCAAATATCACATTCTTCGTTATTTAGCTGTTCATCAAAGCAAGTAAGAAAGAGAGGAAATATCATAGTCTGAAACCAACTGCCCCTACCCCACTTACTCCCATCATGTGGTATTAAAGCTCTCCTCTACTCTGAGTGACTGCTCATTTGGGATTTCTTTTTCCTGAATGGGAGCTCAAAGTTTAGGAAATGGCAATTTCAGAGATAAGGCCCAAAAAGCAAGTACCAAAGGTGAAGCTGAGGATACTCCCAGCTCTTAATCAAATGTTATTCCTATTATAAAATGAAAACGTATGGGGGGAAAGTGCCTTTTGTTTGTTTTGAATTTTCAGACACAGCATGCAGTGATGTCATCAGTTAAACAAAAGTACACCATCCCCTTAACAATAATCTCCATGGGGCCTGTAGCCTTTGTATGGCAATTCCCTGTCATGAAAGAAGGGTGCCTCCCCCAGCCATTGGCCTTTTTGCAAAGTAGCTGGCAATGAATTGTTCACTCCCTCGTTCCATGTCCTTCGAGCTTCCTTGGGGATACTTCTTTTTAAGTTCACACTACTGACCCTTATCTGAGATAAGAACTAATTATATTCTAATAGGAATTGTACCAATAAGAGAAGGGTGACTAGACAGAAGCAATGACCCAAGATAGATGCAGAAGAGAACCTTGGTAGCAGAGAAATAATTTGAAAAATTATGCTTCATAACTACTAGGAAATAGACATATCAAAACATATTTGGTTAGTTTAGGGCATCTTCTTTGAAAGCAATTAAGTGCAATTTTTAACTATCTCTAATTTAGCTCTGGTGATTTGGAAAATTGTTCCTTCACTAGCGATTTCAGAATGAGTAGTTCCTATTAAGGTGCTGGTCCTGTGATTCACAGGTTCAGTAGAATGCATCCATGCACGATGTGTTGCAACACTGGAGCCTTCAGGGCAGGGATGCTATAGTTTATGTTTAGTACAGCATGAGCCTATTGTTGATGCATAATAAACAAATAATGATTCTTTAGAGTTCCTGGACAATTAGCCCTTCAAAATATCTGCTCTCTTTTGAGATGCAAAAAAAAAAGTGATCCAGGTATCTACAGGCCTGTCAGTTTGGCATCTGTAGAATGCAAGGTCTTGGGAAAAAAATTGAAGGAGAAAGTAGTTAAGGACATTGAGGTCAATGATAATTAGGACAAAATACAACATGGTTTTACAAAAGGTAGATCGTGCCAAACCAACCTGATCTTCTTTGAGAAGGTAACAGATTTTTGAGACAAAGGAAACTCAGTGGATCTAATTTACTTTGATTTCAGTAAGGCATTTGATATGGTTCCACATGGGGAATTATTATTAGTTAAATTGGAAAAGATGGGGATCAATATGAAAATTGAAAGGTGGATAAGGAACTGGTTAAAGGGGAAACTACAATGGGTCATACTGAAAGGTGAACTGGCAGGCTGGAGGGAGGTTACTAATGGAGTTCCTCAGGGATTGGTTTTGGGACCAATCTTATTTAATCTTTTTATTACTGACCTTGGCACAAAACGTGGGAGTGTGCTAATAAAGTTTGTGGATGACACAAAGCTGGGAGGTATTGCCAATACAGAGAAGGACCGGGATATCATACAGGAAGATCTGGGTGACCTTATAAACTGGAGTAAGAGTAATAGGATGAAATTTAATAGTGAAAAGTGCACGGTCATGCATTTAGGGATTAATAACAAGAAGTTTTGTTATAAGCTCAGGACTCATCAGTTGGAAGTAACAGAGGAGGAGAAGGACCTCGGAGTATTGGTTGATCACAGGACTATGAGATGCCAATGTGATATGGCCGTGAAAAAAGCTAATGCAGTCTTGGGATGCATCAGGCAAGGTATTTCCAGTAGAGATAAGGAGGTGTTAGTACCGTTATACAAGGCACTGGTGAGACCTCATCTGGAATACTGTGTGCAGTTCTGGTCTCCCATGTTTAAGAAGGATGAATTCAAACTGGAATAGGTACAGAGAAGGGCTATTAGGATGATCTGACAAATGGAAAGCCTGTCTTATTAAAGGAGACTCAAAGAGCTTGGCTTATTTAGCCTAACCAAAAGAAGGCTGAGGGGAGATATGATTGCTCTCCATAAATATATCAGAGGGATAAATACCAGGGTGGGAGAGGAATTATTTAAGCTCGGTACCAATGTGGACACAAGAACAAATGGATATAAACTGGCCACCAAGAAGTTTAGACTTGAAATTAGATGAAGGTTTCTAACCATCAGAGGAGTGAAGTTCTGGAACAGCCTTCCAAAGGGAGTAGTGGGGGCAAAAGACATATCTGGCTTCAAGACTAAGCTTGATAAGTTTATGGAGGGGATGGTATGATGGGATAGCCTAATTTTGGCATTAATTGATCTTTGACTATTAGCGGTAGATATGCCCAATAGCCTGTGATAGGATGTTAGATGGGGAGGGATCTGAGTTACTACAGAGAATTCTTTCCTGGGTGTCTGGCTGGTGAGTCTTTCCCCCATGCTCAGGGTTTAGCTGATTGCCATATTTGGGGTCAGGAAGGAATTTTCCTCCAGGGCAGATTGGCAGAGGCCCTGCAGGTTTTTCGCTTTCCTCGGCAGTGTGGGGCACGGGTCACTTGCTAGAGGATTCTCTGCACCTTGAAGTCTTTAAACCATGATTTGAGAACTTCAATAGCTCAAACATAGGTTAGGGGGGTTGTTACAGGAGTGGGTGGGTAAGATTCTGTGGCCTGCGTTGTGCAGGAGGTCAGACTAGACAATCATAATGGTCCATTCTGACCTTAAAGTCTATGACTCTATGATGACTCTATGATGTTTGATGAATGTTTACATTCCACACTGTCTATATGCCATTCATGTCCCCATATTTTCAGTCAAGTTTTATGCCCTGTTCATGAACTGTGTGAATCTACAGTCTAAAAGAGCCTGGGGCTGATAAGAGGTGAAGAGTCACTTATCCTAATGCCCCTAAATAACATTCTAATGGATTTCAAACCTATAGTGTATTTAGCTCTTGTTTGCTATATTACTGCTTAAATTCCTCTTAAAGGGAAAAAGTTTGTTCCATAAAAATGAAAAAGATAAAGTTCAAAAAATGAACACCATTTCTGTTCATTTAAATAAAAGCAAATGGCCACACACTCTCCCTTTTAATATCTCTTGGAACAGCATTAACTAGTGTTTTATAATAATTTAGGGCCTGCATCCCTTACTCACATGGGCAGTGCCAATAAAGTGAGCGGGACTGTATGTGCAAGTGTGGGCTGCAGAATATCCCCATACTTCATTTATCAGGGGATTAGACAAAGCACATTTAATACATACAATGTTCAAATAATCTTTTGCCCATAAAAATGCTTGCTTTCCTTTTTCTCTCATTTTCTCAAAATACTTTCTCTCATTTCTCAACTGATCAATAACAGATATCATCCTAGATATCCCTGTCTAGGATTTATTGTCCACAGCTCCTTGTTTTCAACCATTTCCCTTTTACTTTCCGCTTCCTCTCCTTTGGCTCGCTTTTGTTATTTACGGTCCCTTTCTCTGGGAGCACAGTGTTCCCACAACTTAATGAGTTACAGTTCTTGGCGGCACAGCCCTTGACATCAAATCAAATTCTGTTCATCTCACCATATGAACGTTGGACTAGCAGTAGCTGCAACAGCCACTGAAGAAAACTGGTACCATATATGTTACTTACACACTCATCTACACTATGGTATCAAATGAAGGTATTTCATTCTATTACTCAGGATATCAGTATGCTGCAACTCTGCCTTCTGGTATTATCTGGTACTATCCTTCAGCATTAGTTGCTTTTACTTCTGTTCTCTAATTCATTAGTTGTTTACTGCAGGCTATTAACAGCCTAAAGATTGGCTTTAATCTTCAGCCAGAGGATTTAAATAGCAGCAGCAGCAGGTAATTACTCACTTTGAAATTTCTCCTCTTTTCTTCTTATCCTGTGAGGTGAAATTTAGGGCTTCAAAGTACAGTAATAAATTATCTTTATCAAAGCATCAAAATTAGTAATGCAAATGTCAAGAAGTTAATTTGCTTACTTTAAACACAAAAGATGGCAAGTACTTTTTCTCTTCTTTTTTTAAACTTTTGATTCCAGTTGCAGCCTTTGAAAATTTTTGATACCATTGCTACGAGATAGTTCAACAATTTATTTTTCAGAATTGTGTGTGTGAATTGAGTGGTACCGGAAGCTTCTTAGGCTTCTGTACCACCAAATGTGTGAGCCAATCAAGATTGGTACTCTCTTCTGTAGGACACAAACACAAATCTGCACCTAGAAACTGACTGAAAAGCACACCCTCTATTTTTAATGACTATTTAGAGTTTACTCATGCCATGCTAAGGAACTTTGCCATGTTTAAGGAACCTTTGGAGTGTCAAACTGATGGACTGTAAAGTGTGCTCTGAGCATAATGGGCAGTTTTCTTTTAACTATGCCACAGGGCATACTTTTAAATGTATTCTACAATACCTTTATTGTGATGTTTTCAGCTTTTAAACACACTGTCAAACAATTTCTCAGTAACACTTCATTATAAGCGGATATCAGGATTCAAATTAAATTTACTTAGAGAGACCAACCCTTGTTACCAATTTTCTCCATTTCCCTCCCTTTGGCAGACACCTTTATGTTTGTTTGGATGAGTAACCTCTAACAAGGCTGCTGTTGAGACTATTTCTGGATTTGGCCAGCACTTTTGTTCTTCTCCCATCTGATCCCCGCTAGTAATAATCCAAAGTATGCAAGTACTTGGGGCAGGTCTATAGTACCGCTAAATCAATCTAATTTATATTGCTCAGGGGTGTAAAAGACACACACCCAAGTGATGCAAGTGACAGTGGCCTAAGTGCTGTCCACACTGGTGCTATTTCAGCGGGAGACTCTCTCCTGAGGACTACTATAACTCTTCACCAGACTCATTACAGTGGTGCAGCTGCACCGATGTAGCACTTCTAGTGTAGACATGCCTTTGGGCACAAATCTTGCTCATCTTACTCACAAGAGTAATGTTATCCCATAGAGTTCAGTTGAACGACTCATGTGAATAAGGCAGTCAGTCTCCAGATCTAACTAATGTTATTGTTACAACTTCCCTAGACAGTACTGAATGTTAGCATTATCATCCCCATTTACAGATGAAGACACTGTGATATAGAAGCTAAGGGTCAAATTTGCAGCCTGGCTTTAATCAGGTCTCCATTTTCAGAGGTGCAAATAATTCCAAAAGAAGTTTTGCACACACAGTTTAGGCCCACTTACAAATCTAAGTCCCTGATTCCACATCAAAATAACCAAAACTCATGGAGGACAGGTGCGGTCCCAGGGGACTGGAAAAGGGCAACCATAGTATTAGCTTTAAAAAGAGGAGCAAAGAGGATCCAGTGAATTGTAGACTGGTCATCCTAACTTCAATACCTGACAAGATATTGAAATAACTTATTAAACAATCGGATTTGTAAGCACCTAGAGGATAGAAGAGTTAAGGAATAGCCAGGATGGATTTGTCAAGACCATGTAATAAATGTAAGTGCAAAGTACTTCACTGGAGAAGGAAAAATCAAATGCACAGCTTCAAAATGTGGAATGACTGGTGAGGCAGCACTACTGCTGAAAAGAATCTGAGGGTTATAGTGGATCACAAACCGAATACGAGTCTACAGTGTGGTGCAGTTGCAAAAATGTCAATCTCATTCTGGGGTATATTAGCAGGAGTGTTGCATGTAAGACATAGGAGGTAATTGTTCCACTCAACTCAGCACTGATGAGGCCTCAGTTGTAGTACTATGTTGGATTCTAGATGCCACACTTTAGAAAATACATGGACAAACTGGAGACAGTCCAGAGGAGAGCAACAAAAATGAGAAAAAGTTTAAAAAAACATGACCTATGGGGGAAGGTCAAAAAATGAGCATGGTTAGTCTTGAGAAAGGAAGACTGAGTGCAGACCTGAGGGCAGTCTTCAGATATCTTAAGGGCTGTTATAAAGAGGACAGTGGTCAATTGTTCTCCATTTCCACTGAAGTCGGACAAGCAGTAATCTGCTTAATCTGCAGCGAGGGGGATTGAGAAAACTTTCTAACTATAGAAGTAGTTAAACTCTGGAATAGGCTTCCAAGGGAGGTTGTGGAATCTCCATCACTAGAGATTTTAAGAACAGGTTGGACACACACCTGTCAGGGATTGTATAGGTATTCTTGGTCCTGCCTCAGCACCAGAGGCCGAACTTGATGACTTCTCCGGGTCCTACACACTACATTTCTATGATTCTGTGATAAACTGAACCCATGGAAATGAATGTCTGAGAAACCAGCCCTCCATGACTTCCCTAGGCCCAGAGCAAGTAGACAGAGTCAGAGTCAAGAATTCCTGATTTCCCGTGCCTGTGCTTAACCTACTAGATCAAGTTGCCTCTCAGTGTTCATTGGTGGGAAGCAGACATAAAGGCTAAGACCCATTTGAGCAAGCCATCCCTATTAAGCAATGCAGTTAATCACATGTTTAACCGTAAATGCATTCTTACATCCCATTGATTTCAATGGATGTTAAGCACATGCTTCAAGTTGAGCACATGCTTCAATACTTTCTTGAAAAGGGATTATACTTAACCATATTCATAACTGAATCAGGGTTTGAGAACGCAGTAGTGTCAATGTTAATCTTTAACCTGGGTCTCATGCACCAAGGTGGCAACAACCAAATTATCACCTTTGCAAACATGCTTCGCCCACCTTTACTGTATAAAGGAATCCAAAACTCCATAAACAAAGAATTAACAACAAAGAGTTAAATGATTAAAATAAAACAGATGACAGTTAAGAAAGTACCTACTTGTTGGGAAGATCTAAGCCTCATAAGTGAACAGCAGTTGCTAAAAGCTTTATCTTTGCAGGCAATCTTCAAAATAAAGTTATACATTTTATATACTACAAAGACACTGCCTTCTACTCTCCACCCCATCTATGATTTCTTTAGATTGAAGAAACCTGTTGGCTTGAGTTCTTAAACCCAGATGAAAGCTTTGATTTCTTAATTAAATTTTATGGCTATCTGCATTTGATATTTCAGCCAAATTGAATCAACTGCTGCAGCAACAACAGAGTCACTTCAAAGCGGAGCTCCACCTTCATGACCTGTAATTACAGCATGTATTGCTCAATGACACTCACTGTAAGATGCACCTGCCAGACAGCCCCTACTACGCTACATAGGCCTAAAACAAAGCCACTGCTCTGAACTGGGATGAATCAGTCTATTTTAAACTGATCTTTGCCGCCCAAGAAATACCTGGCGACGCGACCTTCAGGTTGATAGCAAAAAAATGGGCTATACCTGGAACCAGCTAGAGCGAATGGCCCAGGATAGAAGACTATGGAGATCTGTTGTTGGCGGCCCATACCCCGGTTGGGGTGACGGGCATGAATGAATGAATGAATTACTTTCAAACAAAAGAGCTATGTTTTGTCAAGGCCCACCACGGAATATTGCTTGTATCAAGGCTGATATGAGATGCTGAAAATGAAAGCATGCTGTACTATTACACTGGCTTCAATATGAAGGATGGGACCAAAGAACAAAGCAAAAATTGGGAGAGAGAAAGAAAACCAGTAGAAATGGGAGAATGAAGGGGAGTAGGGAAAAGGTGGAACAAAAGAGGGACAGGAAGGGAAATGGAAAAAGGAAATTAATGGAGAAATTATTTTAATAGGGAGAAGATAAAATTGAAAATTAAATGGCAAAAGGGCACTCAAAAAATGGGGGTAAAAGAGCCAGACATACAGGAAAGAAGTATTTGGAAGGAAGGAAGAGAAAGAAGAGACATACACATAAGTCAGTGTCAACTGAAAATTTGCAGTCAAATATTTCTCCTCTTAAATAGTTACACAAGTAATGTGAATACACAAATTCATGCCAATAAAACTTTTGGCCTATACAGTCATCTGTTCCATCTATTTGTGTATTTTGGAACAAGCCGAAACTTAATGTGACAAAAACTCACTATCTAGGCCTCACTAAATTTGGAAGCCTCCTTGGGAACTCCAAAACTAATTACCAGTGCTCATGTCTAGGGGATTGGCTACACTTGCAAGTTAGAGTGCATTAAATCAGCCCCAGGCACCTTAACTCCTGAGGTGTCCACACTGACAAGGCACTTAGAGTGCCTGGACTCTGCAGCTGGAGCACTCCTGGTAATCCACCTCCACAAGAAGCATAGAGCTTACTGTGCCCTGACTGAAATGCCTGATTGTCAGTGTAGACGACGTGTTGCATTACTGTGCTGTGATTGGCCTCCGGAAATGTCCCATAATCCCCTAAAGTCAAGTGACCACTCTGGTTATTGTTTTGAACTCGGCTGCAGGCATGTGGATATCTCCTTTCAAAGCTCCGTTTCTAACAGCCAGCATGCTTATCTGCTCTGGGATACTCTGCCCAGTCGGTGGCTTTGATTGAAAAGTGGGCAAAATGTATTAGTTTCAGGCAAAGGTTAGTTTTAATGTGAAACCCAAACTAAATCTCAGCTGATAAAAAGACAAAATGAATCAGTTAGAGATCAAATTAAAGGATCCCGTGGGCCCCTGAAAAATAACACCCTTGAGTCTCATCTTGCTTCCATTTGATAAACATAATGGACAACAGATAGAATGATATCCTGCTGTGGTGAATAACCAGTGGCTGCAGCTTTCATAGAGTTGATTAGGCATCTTCAGAGTGAGGACTATTGAAGCATCCTGGCTCTTTGTATCTTCCAAGTGGAAACTTAGCACAAATCTCAGAGATACCCGTACTCAAACAC
Source organism: Mauremys reevesii (assembly GCF_016161935.1). Lineage (NCBI taxonomy): Eukaryota > Metazoa > Chordata > Testudines > Geoemydidae > Mauremys > Mauremys reevesii. Next base: position 199,644,995 of record NC_052624.1, read on the forward strand.
CTCTTGCTTCAAAGACTCCCTCTCATTGCACAGCTCCCCCCACATCTCTCATTGTCTCTGAGTCCACTGCCTCATCCTATCATCTAAGGCTCAGAATCTCTCACACTGGCCCTTAGTAGAAGCCATCACATATATAAACACGCAGAGCAGCAGCTTCCCATGCAAGCAGATAGAGCCTAGTGTCCACCCTACCCAATCAGCATCAGCCACCGCGATGGTCTCCCTCCGACCCCAACCCATTGTCTGCATGATCATCCTTGGAGGCTCCCTTCCCAGCCCCAGTCAGCACCAGCCACCTCAGGAATTTTGCCATCCAGCCCCTTCCCATTAACCACAGACCTCGCCATGTATGAAACACCCCCTCTCTCTACCCCCCTCAGCCTCAGAACCCCCTTCATCACACCCTCACACCACACACCCTCAGCCTCAGAGCCCCCTTCATCACACCCTCACTGCACACACCCTCAGCCTCAGAACCCCCTTCATCACACCCTCTCTGCACACACCCTCAGCCTCAGAACCCCCTTCATCACACCCTCACACCACACACCCTCAGCCTCAGAGCCCCCTTCATCACACCCTCACTGCACACACCCTCAGCCTCAGAACCCCCTTCATCACACCCTCACTGCACACACCCTCAGCCTCAGAACCCCCTTCATCACACCCTCACACCACACACCCTCAGCCTCAGAACCCCCTTCATCACACCCTCACTGCACACACCCTCAGCCTCAGAACATTGCCTGTCACTACTACAGAATATTCACACACTTGTGATACCACAAAACAATGCAATGAAGCACCATTGAAGGGTTTAACAGAGCAAACATGAGTATGCAGGTGAGGTTTTCTGTCAGGCCCTAGATCTATTTTTTAACAACAAAAGCAACAGTTGGTATTAAAATATTTGGCATATGTGCTTTGTTGCTGATCAGCTCATTCATTCAACAACAAAGAAAAGAAAATGCTCTGGGAGGGGGAAGACGAGGGGGAAGAGGGCCCATTACACTTAGAGAAGGCTCAAAAGCCCTGCGAAGTCTGAGATAAAAATAAATTTACATGGTATAGCCAATGGCCATGTTAATTGTCTGTGGTGATAAATGAGGATATAGTAAAATGGGCTGGGTAGCTTAATCTGTGATTGATCTATCAGCTATTATCCTTTTTTCTAAATCTCTATATCATTTAATGAGGTAATTTCAGTGTTCTAATAAAATGTGGCAATGGAATGTTTCCAGATGTCCGGGATACAAGCAAAAAGTAAGTTCTGCTCTGAAGCCATAATCCATGTACTAAACCAACCAGCATCATCTTCTCATTGAATTACTCTCTGTTTCAGTTAGAGAGAAAGAAGTTGCAAAAAAACTCTGAGTGTTTTGACAAATCCTTTCAAGTCACATCAGATCAGAACAAGAGGGAAGAAAAATCTGCTGACTTTATTATATAAAGCACCTTCATCACTACTGATACATCATGAATGACTGCTTTTACAGCTGTACCCTAAAACGGGTTGTTTAATTTCACCAGTATAAATGAGCAAGCATTTCAAATTGTGGCCCCTTACTTATGCCTTTACTCTGAGCTGTGCATGCACCGAAAAGAGGCTGACTTGGACAAGAGCTATAACCCCTGTTCAGGTACTAAAATTCAAGGCAGGGGGAAAGGCTTGCTCAAAAATTCCTCTGCACGAGGAACATAAAGGATGTCATACTAGCTGTACTTCCCAGCTATTCCTACCTTACAGTCTTTATTTATAATTTCAATGTTATATGAGATATAAATATTTAAAGTTTGACATGACTATGACATGCAGATAGGAATGAGCATCACTTGGTCACCATGTCCTCAAACACATTTTCAGTGAAGTGTGTCTGAAAGAAAAGGCAACAACTACTCAGCCATGTGGGGGAAGAGGAAAAAATATTGCAGAGACAAGAATAATGGGGCTAGATACTCAGCTTCTGAGCAAACCCATTATCACAGAGAGGGAAGGAGAAGATCCGTTCTTTTAGGGCCACAGAAATACCCTGTGCATAGGTAGGTTATTCACGTTGTGTGGTTAGGTCAGGATTTAACCTGTAGGCATTTTGTACTGCTCTATTATTTCAAGCTGTCTGCCAATTTAGGAAGGCTACATTGCATCAGGTACACTCTCAGGGTTATCCTCATAATCATAAGAGGTAGGTAATACTGTCAAGTTTTGGAGTTCAACACAGACCAGTGAGAGGTTGTGTCACTGCTTGTCCTGTAATCTTGAGTGCCTTAAAATACTCTGCTGTTGCAGATTCCCATCTGGAAGTTCCCAGCCAGCATACAAGCACCCACTGTGTAGCTATGCATTGAGTCACCCTGGTTCAGCAACTCTGGCTCCAGTAGCCAGCGTGTTACACCAGAGCCACACTCTGGTCACCAACCTTGGTTACTACTAGCCAAGTGGCCCCAACACACTCCTAGTCCTGAATTTCCCTGTCCACCCTGATAGGTCCAGCCCTCTCCTAGGACATTCAAAGGAGTGACACGGTTCATTGCTCCTTTAAAGAGATGAAAGTACGGAAGCTTGTTGCTTTAACTGGAGTTAATAATCACTTCATGGAAACCATCATGCTGGATTGATTGAGAACAAAAGTAAAACAAATGTATTTAATCAAAAAGAGAGAGGTTTTAAGTGAGTTCAGATTTAAGGGATAAAGTCAGAAATGGTTACAAACAAACAGAAGTGAGAAATGTTTTCTAGTAACTAACATTTAACAAAACTAAGTGTTTGTTCCAGGTGAGATTCTTACCACACCTGCTTCCAGCAAGATGGCTGACCATGCCTGTGATCAGGATCTCCCACAAAGTCTAAAGCGCCCTCTTGCGCTAGGATGCTCTGAGGGTCACAACTTGAATTTTTTAAAATTCTTAAATTCTGCAGAAGCTAAGGTGTAAGCTTCCAACTGGTGAACTGGCTGGTTTGTCAAGCCCAGTGACCAGGCTTTGTATTCTATTACAAACAGCTTGTTCTGTAAGCTGGGACTGTTAATAGTCCTATATATGAACACCTTGGATTGTACCAGGCAATTTAATACACTTTGAAAGTCCTGTACAAAAATATCCCCCCTCCCAACACACACACCCCAAAATAAAAAACCTATGGTTCTAGACTGTCACACAATTAGTGTAGTACATCCACAACCCTGTTTTTATTTAGCATACCCAAAGTCTGAACACACACAATTTTTTATTCTCCAGCTAAAAACAAATAGGTGCTATAAAAGTGAGCAAAACCCCAACAGTTGAGGTCACAGTGATTCTTGATTTCAGTGTGCGCAAACAGTTCTTATTATAAAAGAAAAAGGGGAGAGAGTGGCCTACTTAACCCTCTCCATTCTGTAAATAGTTTTGTTAGCTTTCAGCTTTCTCTTAACGCATGGCGCAGATTACAAAGGGTAAATATTAACTAGATATTGACTGCTGCTCCCTTCATTGAATAGTAAATAATGCAGTTTAGATATGAAGATCTACATTGACTTTTCAAAGGTTACAGAGCAGGGAAGGGATCCTCTGAATGGCCAATAACTGAAAATGTGAAGATGGATGACAGGGTGATACCCACAGGTTGGAACAGCCAAACTTCAGGGTTTATTTTGTTCCATATCTTTGTTTAACTGGTAAAGCAGACAAACAAACGTGCACTCAAGTTTATTTTAGAAATGGTAAAAGTCTCTTACTGACTTCATTAATTCAGGCTATTTTGTTGACACATCAAAGGCCCTCATAAGGGTAAATCGTGATGGATTACTGATTTTCAGCACTTTTCATAAAGTTTACAGAAGCATTCTACTCCTCCTGCCCACCCCTCCACCACAATGTCTTCTCAGCTATGAGGGCTCCAGAAGTCGTTGTGAAAAGACAACATAGCCATTAGTATGTGGTATTCTTCTAGGACAACTTTTGCTTTAGTTGCCAGGTAAAAGAAATATTCCATAGGTTTGAATTAAGGAAGCAATGACAGTCAGTACATGGGGAATGTTTGAACTGCTGGAAGTACCTAATGATGATGGATAGCAAGTTTTAACCACCATGTCCAAATGAGACTGAGGGCTGGTCTTATGAAGTTATAAAATATACTAATATAGATTGCTGACTTAAGAATGTTGCCACAAGGGATAATTGTTAATGTATGGTCTTGATTTTCCTTCCCTGTAGCCAGGTATTATGATGTCATATGAAATTGTGATTAAAAAAAATACAAGGGGACTGTATGTGATTTTTTTAAGCCGTGGTGGTTTATGATTCTTCATTTCAAAGCCGTTGACTACCCAATAAATTCAGCATGTGACTAGCTCCTAAATTCTCTTTCAAACTGAAAGTGTAGCAGCACAGTATTCCTGCGTGCACCTCTATGGTAAACAGAGCTAGAGAACATAGCCAGTACATTGTTGTGATCACAATGCACGAAGTGTGGATACTCTATGTCATAACATACTGTTAACTTGAGATGTTTATTCCATGCACTGAGCACTGCAGAAGAAAGGCATGCATGTCATCTTTAATGCTTTTTCTGTGGCACAATATTGTCAACGCCTCTAGCCCATGTCGGCTGTGCAGTCAGGCATCTCCTTTCATTAACTCTCCTTCCACTAACTTTGAATAAAGTTGAGCAAATATTTAACCAATAATGTATCTGTACATTTGAGGGGGTGGGAGAAATAGTGTGTATTGTCTTGGTTGTGTTGTTGGTGGTGTTTTTTAGGAAAGTCCATGCTAAAGCTGGACTTTGATGATTTTCCTCTCTCTTAACCTGGAGAATAAGCCTCTTCAAAAAGATAAAATGCATCAAGATGATGTTTTTGATTGGCCAGAGTCTCCCCTCCATCTTCTGTGATAAATGAGAGGCAAAACTGTTTGGAATGGGGCATAGAAAGGAGAACACAGGCTCTACAGCAGTGGTCCCCAACGCGGTGCCTGTGGGTGCCATGGCACCCACCGGGGCATCTATGTGCACCCACGTACTGTCCGTCAGACAAGCATTCGTCGAAATGCCACTGAGAAGCAGCAGCATCCACCACCAAAATGCCGCTGATTTTCGGCCGCATTTCAGCAGCGACGCCTCTGGATGACGCTGCTTGTCGGCGGCATTTTGGTGGCGATGCCTATTGATGTTGCTGCTTCTCGGTGACATTTTGGCAGATGCTCGTCTGCCAGCCACGGTCCTCGATGGCTTGTTGCCCAGACGAAAAAGGTTGGGGATCACTGCTCTACAGTATGCTTATCATCTCCCTCGAACCTGGTGAGAACTATTGTGTGGGAGCCCATGGGAAAGAACCTCTAGTGGTATTTGAGGGTGGAACTAAAGGTGTGATGGGTTATTCTCTCACCTGTTGGGAATGCAGTTTTCCTGTTGGAAACCTGATAGGGATTCCCTTCTGTGTCTGCTTCTTTACAGCCACAAGAATGGCTTCTTCTGAAATCATGTTGCCTGGAGAGGGAATGCTAGCAAAGAGTTACAAGGCCTCCATATGTCCCAATATGTGTAAAAATCTTGGACATCCTACTAGTTTAGGCGGTTGTCAAAACCCTTGCCTGTTCCCATGGAAAACTCCACTTATCTGCCTGCTGCACTGACAGTGCAATGAGGAGGAAACTCCAAGTACTACATCTGCACTTTGCACCCCTGTAAGCAAGGAGCTCAAATCCCAGGCCTGCTTATGGATATTGTAGGAGGCCCACATTTCTCTTGTTTCTAGCCTTGGAATTCATCAATGACAGTCTGGGGACCGGCTCCCCATACCATCATCGCACCCCATGCTGCCACCACCATTCATGATCCAGAAAATGCTTCCAGGTACCTGGATTCCCATTTATCACTGTAAGGTCTTGCTCAGAAGACCCAGAACTATGAGCCAATGTGTTACCCTTCTATCTTGGTAACTGTGAGAGTTTCCTGACATACCAGCCTGTCTGCCTTGCCAGCAAGCTTAGCAAGGTTTAGACTGGAAGAGTCTTGACTTTCAGGTTTAATCAGTGAACTCTAGTTCCCCAAAGACATCCCCCTACAATGTCCAGTCCCTCTCACTGGACACTCTCAGATATTAAGTTTTCTGCTTCCCAAGAGAGTACGTCAGCCTATTAGATTAACTGAAGACTCGCTTCGATATACAGAGCTGAGATGGTTCTGTAATAACATTAATAAAGAACAGATATTTAAGTGATACTAATCAAGAAAGACAAGTATGGTTACAAACAAAACACTTTCTAATTCTAAGAACTGAATCTTAGCAAGTTACAGTCTTTACCTAAGCAATTTCCTTTCTTATGTCAAGTTACCAGTATCCCTAGCCCTCCACATTAAGGGAATCCAGGTTCGAAGAGTGCAGTACCCTATATCCATCATTCAAGGGTCAACTAAAAGGTCTTTTTGCTCTCCGCATATAGCTCAAGGTCCACAGTCTGTGCCAAAGGCTTCCTGGGGTACAGATTCTGCCCCCTGCTGTGATGGTTAAAGAGTCAGTCTTCTGCACTGCTTGTTTAGCCTGATGGTTTTCTTCATCTTTCATTGTCCTCTACCTGTAACCAAGCCGGACAAACAGGGAAAAGTAGATTTCTTTGTCTAGGGCAGGCTGGGTTTGTGTGCTGCCTTCCAAATACATTTTAAGAACATAGATGTGCTGCAACTATAACTCTGTGTATACAATCCATACATACAAACACAATGACTGTCAGGGCCAGCATGTCACCAGTTTACCTCTCCCTCAAAGGTGTCATGTAAGGTATCATTATGACAGTGTTGGGGCAATGAGTGTGTCAGGCCTGACTGAGTTACAGTAGACTGCCAGTTGGCACTGAGCCGTTCGAGGGTCACGATTGTACAGTGCAGCGAAAATGTGTCAAGGCTTGATCTTCACCAGTGTCCTGAACAAAACCCCAGTGAGGGCAGGCATTCATACCTTCAACATTTAAAAAAATATTAAGTGATAGAAATTAAGATAAACAATACAATTTCTAGATAATTAAAAGTGACATAAGGGTCTTGTAAAAAGATTGTTACATATGAAAGTAATTTAATATTCAAAGAATAAAAAACAATAAGAAACATTAATGTCAAAAATGAGGTAATGCAGACTGAATGTAATTAGCCATAAAACTATGACCATGTATGTTTCAGGGAACCATCATTTGTGTGGGTGCCCTTTTCCAAAATTTTAGGCATATGTAAGATTGATTAACTACACAAGTCAAGCTGAGGAAAACCATAATTGAAAGGAGTAGCCTAATAGCATTTTTCATCTAACTTCAAGATTTTCTATTAATGTAAAATTGTGCCTAGTTTCCTCCACATTGGAACAATCACCACATCAGGTACTACAGCAGAAAATGAAGGGGTAAATGGATGTACCTCCACAAAGCCTCTCCCACTATGTAGCCAGATAATTGGCCTTGGCCTCTTTCACAATGATACATTTTCAAGTAAGGAAGACAGATACTACATTGATTAAAGATTGTAAGAGGTGCTAAACTTTGGGGATTGCACGTCAGATTTTTTTTGCGCTGAAAATGTAAGTGTGCACACACAATGGTTCAGATTGCTCTGAATAAAATTTTGGTTTTGCTAACCTTCAGAACCTATGTACTGTAAGAGCCTTGAAATTATCACACTGATCCATTAGAGTTACATTTTCAATTGAATGTGTAAAAAAATAAACAAAAATAGATTAAGTTTAAAATGTTAGAAACAGTCAGAAATCAGGCCAAACTGTTTCATTTGACCTGAAAATTAATTTTCTTTTTCATTTTTAATTTGTCAAAAATTGTTTTCATATCACCTGAAAAACAATTTAGGAATTGCCAGCAAAGAAAAATCCATTATTCTCATAGCTGTACTTGTTGTTTTTTTTATTATTGCTATCTACTGCCTGTGTAAATACTTATAGATTGTGATCAAGTCACCTTTTAACTCTCACTTAAATAAAGTGAATACATTGATCTCCTTAAGTTTTATTGTAAGGTCTGTTTGAAGATCCTCAATCACTCTTGAAACTCTTCTGAACCCTCAAAAATATTTCCTTTTTTAAAAATGTAGACACCAGGATAGGACACGGTATTCAGTAGCAGTCTCATCAATGCTATATGCAGAGGTAATATCCTACTTGATATTTCCCTGTTTATATATCCAAGGACTACACTAGCACTTTTAGCCAGAGTATCACTCTAGGAGGTCCTTTACGGTTGGTGATCTACAAGTCTTTTTCAGGGTCACTATTTTCCTGGCTACGGCCTGTAAATATGGCCTATATTCTTTGTTCCTAGATGTATGACCTTCCATTTGGGTGTATTAAAATGAATGTTTGAGTGCACCCAGTTTACCACATGATCCAGATCACACTTCATAAGTAGGCTTGGCAGGATTAGATTGTTAATTGGTAAGTGTCAATAAACATTGATTTCACTGTACTCAAAAACAAATGGAAAAATATGTCCATTAATAATTGAAGTTTGCCTATCTGTACAGTAAGAAAAATCCTGACTGACATCTTAGTTTCATGTAAAGATATTTACTTTTTATATTTTGACATGTGATGTTGACAGCTTGTATTTTAACAGTTAAAGCTTTAACTTTTTCAATTTCAAAATCTGTCAGTCTGCCTCCATAATTTCCCACTGAAAATTAAAATGGATTATTTTAAAAAAGCTTAAAAATAAGCCAATATCTGTCAAAGTTATAAAAAAAATCAAATCAAATTCTGCCAAGCTTATGTGTAAGTGACCTTTACTCATCATTATTTACCAGTCTACCATTGTGGCATATGAAAACTTCAAACCAGCAATTATTGGATATTTTCTTCCAGATCATTGATAAGAATATTACATAGCATTAGTCTTAGAATACAGACAATTGCAGAACCCCACTAGAAATACCCCACTCATTGAAGGATTCCTCACTACCAATTATTGTTAAACAATTTAAGGTCTACAATTCAGTGAGTTGTTAATCCATTCACTATTTGCCTTACTGATTTTGTATCATTGATTTTAAAAAAGTACCATCTCAGAGCACTTTTTTAAAAGTGAATTTAGTTGAACACATTCTTTTCAGATACGTGAGTATCAATAAACAGAGACACAAGAAAGGTCCAGCAACTTACCCACAGAGGGCCTTATAGAAAGTCAGTTGCAAAGCTGGAAATACAATGCAGAAATCCTGACTTGTTCCCAGACTCCTGTCCACTGACTCACATGACTTATGGCTTGAAACAAACAATAGCCCTGAACTACTAAATTTGTAGCAGGATTCAAACATCCACCCAAAATATGAGCATTTTGGCTCATGAATCTTGTATCGTATAGGGATAAGTCTGACCTGCAGATCTATACTAGAAGTGTGAATTATCTCATTGTTCACAGGGACTTGTATTTGAAGGTCTGGCAGGGGGTCATCTGTATTAGAAATTAACAATGTGCAAGAGCTTAGAAAAAAAACCTCCCTGTCTACCGAGGGGTTTTGTTGGAATTATTTATCACAATGACCACAAATAAAAGACGTGATTCCTTCCCCCAAGCTGCTTACACAAGCTACGATCAGATACAAAAGTAGCCAGGGGTTAACAAGAAAGTGGAGAGAAAGTTAAAGAGAGAAGATAGGCATAAGAGTCAGTAAGATAATGTAGTAGCTCTCCAAAGACTGGTGCACTGCACTACACAGTAGAGTTGTTGATTATAGAATTAAGAAAAAAAAATAAGTGTCTTGGCTAATTTTTTGTAAGTTTTGTGGAAAAAATGAATCGTAGGAGGAGAGGGGGACTTGAACAAGAAGTTAAGTTGGCAAACCAGCTCAAAGAGTGTTCCAAATGTAGAGGGAAGCATGGGAGAAGTATCAGGAGACTAACAAGGCTACAATACCACCATAGAGGTGGCTGTGATATTTTAAAAATCTTTAAGAGTTCTAAGTATTTTTCTTTTCAACGGTGGACAATTAAGCAAGAACCTATTATATGAGAGAGGAGAAAAAAGCCAGACTGACTTTTGAAGAAGAGGTCCCAATTCATTTGTGTACCATTCCCCTGAAATATTCATCATTTAAATTTGTGAAGAGTGCATTTTGTCATCCCTTACAGCCCACATACAGCAGGACACTCTCCCAGCACAGAGAATCTGGAGAGTCTCCACTGATTTCAACAGTGTAAGTGGTACAAGGGAGGGGAAAATTGGGTCCATGGACGTTTGCTGACAGCTGTTCAGTTACTTCACCTTCTCCAGAAATCACACAGACAGCAATTTTAGTATCGAGCTACTAGTTTGTACATGCATTTTCCAAATTAGCATATGCATTTGCAACAGACAGGTGCACGTGAGCGTGTGTGCGTGGAAACAGGAGTCAGCCTTTGAAAAAGTTGGGCCCCAATTGACAGTACTTCTACCATAACATTTTCCAGTTGTTCATATGATGCATTCCTGTGGTTTGTAGGCCTTGGGCTTGGCCATAGTGGCAAATATTCCCCAAGTTCCAAGATGGTTTTGTATTAGAGATGACTCCAAACTAAAGCCCCAGTTCCAAACATGCTTAAACTTCAGGCAAGTTTTTATTTAAATCTGGATACCAACTCTGTGGCTTGGGGCCTTTTCCACTCTATACACTAGGTCTTTCCTTGGATGTTGTGTGCTCCTGTAATCAGTTCCTGGGTGTACTTGGGATCTATTTCAGCAGTTACCAAAAATATGCTAAAGATACAGTAAATGCAGAGTCAGAACAAAGCAGCTAGACAGTAACAATGAGAGTGGTATCGCTCTTTGCAAGATTAGATTTGGTTCAGAAATCGAGAGAGTCTAAAATAAAGAGGTTCCTTATTGTTTACACACTTTACTACTCAAGTGTAATCTCCACATACTTCTGACCATCTAAAGGAGCATTACTTTAATGCATCCACTGGACCATCTTGAACAAACAAGGACATGCATGGGTGGGGATGCGGGGGAACCACCTCCAAAAGGAGTTGTCCATATTGTTGTCAGACAGACATTTTGTTGAAGAAAATATGGTGGTTAAAAATAGTCATTCTTAGCACTTTATATTTTCAAAGTGCTGTGCAAACAATCCTCAAAATGTGACAAGAGGAAATTAGTTTGCATGAATTAAGAACCTCCACCATGAACCTTCATTTATAGTTCAAACTGAACTGCAACTGAATCAGGAAATCCAGTCAATTTGAAATAAAAAAGTTTTTTAAAAAGTGTCCCTATGGCCATTTTGAGGGTTTTACAATCACATTTTCATATTTAAAAAAAATCCCCCCCCACCACCTTTTGTTGTATGAAAGGCCCACAAAAACAAAGAGGGAACTGACAATGCAGGGAAAACATGGAAAGGGTGGTCAGAGTGAATGAAAGGTGGTGGTGGGGATTTTCCTCTAGCCCAAGTGTTCGCAAGTTTGGGGCCAAGTTAAGCATGCTTAAGTGTTTGCAGGATCAGGGCCCTAATCTCTTTCATTTTTAGTAACCTCACAGCAATAGAGGCAAGACATTTTAGACAGACATGCAATTGTTACATTAATGGCGTCCCATCAGCTATTAACAGAAGTGCCAAGATACCACAAGAAAGATACTGTGAGATCAAAAGCAGGAATTTGGGAAATCTTCCCAAAAAGAGCCTGTTCTCATGAGATTTCTAGCTCAGTTGCTTAACCTTCTCCATTCCAGCACTTCAGAGAGTAAACTAAGACGGCCTATGCTAATTTAGTCACAAAGTGGGCCAAACCAGAGTGATGCCAGTTACCAGCGAATGGGTGAGGGAGTTTGTTACTATAAATAAAGGGGTATTTACTCACTGATTGGGCTGCAAGAAGGTTTAAGTTACTTTTTGAATGCCTGCCCTCTCAGGTCTCTAAGAGCCATCTGGCTCGGAGTGGAATCACATTCTTCTCCCACTCTCAGATTGGGCCTTGCCTGCAGAAGTCCCCTGTGAATCAGTCATGATTACCTTCTCAGGCCTGACTATGTCCAGACCCAGCAATTCTGTCCCCTTCAGAAGCAATGCCACTGGTACCCAGTAACCCAACAGCCTTCTTAAAGCAAAGTATCATTTATTAGAATAAAAGCACTTAAGAGAAACTAGGTCTTAAGACAATAAAACAGAGTATGCATGGCTAGCTTACCAAGTGTCTACCCATCTTTCACATGGGAACAAAGCTTCCTATAGTCTCCCCCTCAGTACCCCAAGTCCTCTGTGGTCTGGTTAGCCTAGTCCAGTCCCTTAACTCAAATCATGTCTCCCCACTGCTTCAGAAGAGGTCTCCTTTAAAAGCTGCCTAGTCTTTTTGATCTCCAAGTTCCAGTTTTGATTTCCAAAATAAAGCTTGCCTCTTCCATGGAGATGAGAACTGAAAATCCTATCTTCTAACACTAACCCCCTTGTCTTTCATGCATGTGCCTGGCTGTTCTTATCTGGGATCATTGTGTTGCTTTCCTACTTGTGCTTCTCACAATCTTCACTGAATTCAAGCATTCTAGGTATATAGTTAATATTCCACTATCCCTGAGTTATATAGTTTCTCAATACTAGGTTACATATCAGTATTCTTAAATTTTTTACTTAGCAGCGCCATAACTGTCACACACGTACTTCATGCCCAGCAGCAGTACAGCTTCTATGCATTGTTTCATTCTTGTTCTGCAGGAACCACCTCTAGGGGTGGAGGAAAAATGGGTGAGTCAGTGTCTAGACCCATTCAGCCCCTGGTTTCTCTCCTGAAACTGCCCCCCTCATTTCTAAACATAGTACACTGAAGAGATGAAATTCCATTGGCCATTTCTACCAAGTAGTTTCAACAGCAATTGCTGAGCGCATGCTGAAACAGGTTCCCACTTTTACTGGGGCACCTGGCATTGGCCACTGTCAATAGACAGGACACTGGGCTAGATGGACCTTTGGTCTGACCCAGTACAGCCATTCTTATGTTCTTTTCCTACCATACTACTTAAAATAGACATCAATTTCATAAAAAAGAAACCCACAGATGAAGCCCCGTATACCCTTTTTGTGTTTAAATTAGTTCTGTTTAAACCCTGTGTCTGTAAGTACAGTTTAAGGGAAAAGAGCTTCACTGGCTAGTCACTAACATCATTCCCATCAGACCCTCTCCCCTGCGTCCAGTCAAGTAAATTGCGGTCGGCAGGCTAAGAGGCATTGAGAGAGGCAGGAGTGGACACACAGCAGATATAACTATGTTTATCTTGAGGCTGATTTAGTTAATGGAACAGGCCAATTTTGGGACAGTGTGTTGGACAGAAACATGTGCCAAGCAGATGATTAATGTGCTCTGTCAGGAGAGCTGAATGAATGTTCACTTTTCTAATTGAGAGGGATGGGCTCGCATGACACAGAGAAATTAAAAGTTGACCCCTATGCTTGCAGAACTGTTTCCTTTGCCCATTCCTTATTTCCAACCATCTTCCCAGAGATGATGATCTCAAAAGAAAGCCACTGTTTCTTTACCCACATGACAAACCTATCATCTTTTAACTCCTTTCTTTACTTCTCCATCATTCCTTTTTATAGCAATTGAACTTTCCTTGATATAGTGATTTACCTGTAGAACTCTATTCATAATCTTACTTTTCTATGACTTGCAGATGTCTAATCCATTTTGTAGTGTGCATAGACTTGCTCAGCTGTCTTGAGATCTACAGGCAAGCACAGAGATCTAATCAGCTACTGGCCATTGACAAAAACAAAACAAAGCAAGAACAACGTCAATATGGAAGAGAGACAATATAGTGTCAACAGTAACAAAACATATAGTTGGCACAGGAACATGTATTTGGAGTGCCGTTTAAGTCTAGAACAAAGTGATCTTTGGAAATGCTATAGAAGTCTTGGACATAATGTAGGCTTAATACAAAGGCTTGTCTAAACAAGACAGGGGTTGTTGTTGTTTTTTTTGGGGGGGCGAGGAGGCAGGGGCGGCTCCAGGCCCCAGCACGCCAAGCGCGTGCTTGGGGCGGGATGCTGCGGGGGGCGCTCTGCCGGTCGCCGGGAGGGCGGCAGGTGGCTCCGGTGGACCTCCCGCCGGTGTCCCTGCGGAGGGTCCGCTGGTCCCGCGGCTTCAGTGAAGTATCCGCAGGCACGCCTGCGGAAGGTCCACCAGAGCCGCGGGACCGGCGACCGGCAGAGTGCCCCCAGCGGCGTGCTGCCATGCTTGGGGTGGCAAAATGGCTAGAGTCGCCCCTGCGCGGAGGGAATTGTTTTACACATCCTTCTCACATCAGTGTTGGTGCATAAGGTAGAAGCTACTCTTTTCCATGCCTGTCATTTGTTGCTGCTTTAATCTACTCCGTGGTGTTCAAATTGTTCTGCCCTCCCTGTTAAGAGTTCTTAAGGTTTCGCTTGGGCACCCTCATTTCCTCACAGCAGTTTCACATGAGAGCCTGTGTGATGACATCCAGAGTGCATGCCCTACAAAATGTCCAGCACTTGCTTGTGTTTCCAGTGGGTGATTTCTCAGATCTTTGTTGGTGATGAAGTCTGTCCAAACCCGTGGCCAGAATCCTTTGTAGGTACTTATTTTTGGAAGGGGTCTAGTTTTCTGTTTAACATTCTGGTAGACCTCTAGCTCTTGCAGCCACATGTTAGCACTGAGACTATGTTTGACATGAAAGTTCAGGGTAGTTTTTTTCTCCCCGGGAGCTGTACATCTTTGATTTTTGTACATTGAGTTTAATAAACATTGTGTATGCCTTTCCTATGATGCCACTTCCTTCTTAAGGTCTCTGTTGGCTAATATGGTGCTACTTGATATTCTGTTCCTCTATTATGAGGTTACTGTTTGACTTCTGCATTTCAAGGATGGCTGTTTTAGCACAATTAATTGTGAGCCCTGCTTGGCCTGCTAGTTTTGCCAGATTTGTCTGTGTTAGTTTGCAACTTTTTACAGGTGTTGCTCAGTAGCACATCAAAGTCTAGGTCTTCTAGGCATCTGCCATCTACCCATGCTACACCAGCATTTATGTTGCTAGTACATTTCTTCATGATAAAGTTGCATTTATTTTAACCAGTGAAAAAGGCAATGTAGACATACTTAGCTTGGCTTAAAACAGGAATATTTTGGTTTAGCTGCTGTCTGAATACATTTCAGCTAAACTGAAATAAGCCACTCACACCAAATAAGTGTCCACAATGGATTAACCGGATCAGTTTAAAACCTCATTTACATTAAACTGATGGAACTTCATGATGTAGTCCAGGCCTATGTTTTCTACAGATGACAGGGCCTGTAAGGTCAGGGCAATGATTATGATGGATTTTGATTGCAATACCCAGTTACTGTGTGTGTGGAATAGAGAGGGTTTTACTTAGGGTTATGATGATGGCAGGCGAGCTTCAATATTGAAGTATGGGCCATTAGATAGGTTTGTTAATTATCTTAATTTTTACATTGACTATTAGCATTTTAATTATTGGGCAGACAGGCACAATAAAATGTAAATGCATAAATAAAGTAGTAGAGAACATGTTTTTGACAGAAGGGTAGAGCACCCTCCTTAGACAGTATACTTAACTGTTAGCAGATATCAGAGTGGAATGATAAACTGAAGTTGAAGTAAACCTAGGATTTAAATGACAAAAGCAGTATGTGGCCATCAAATTTTGAGCAGAACTTTTCAATTAAAGCAGTTAAAATTTTCCCTTAAAAGCTGGTAGCACAACACAGCATTTAATACCTATTAATCGTCAATCAAAAATCTCCAGAATACTAAACTTTAGAAAAGCAATCACTGAGAAAATGAGAAATGACAAAGACAAAAAAAAAAAAAGAGAGAGAGATTGGCCAGGGGGAAAAAAATATGTATCTGTTCGTCAGCAAAACAAACAACAGCAGAAATAGGGGAAGTATTTAACAAAATTGAAGAGGCCAGAAACTAAATTAATGTTAGAACAGCTAAAGAACCAAAACGAGTAACAGATATCCTCCAGATCTGGGGTTCTAACGTATATATGTGATTAAGTGGGAACTAGATAATATTTGGAAACATAAGCATTTTGCATTACTTAAAGTGGAGAGCTGAGTATTGATGAGATTACTTAAGTAACCAGTCAAGGTTTGTGATGAAAAAAATGTAGCCAATAAACTATATTTTAGACCCAGAATATCTGAGATAGAAATAGAGACTATCATCCCCAATGGAAGAAACCAATGTACTTGGTTTTGACAAAGAATTGCAGGTCCATATTAAAAAAATATTTTTTCTGAGGTGCAAGTAACTCACCTATTTCTGAAGATACTCTCAAATATGTATTTAAATGTTTAAAGATTGATCAATTCCATTCTCTGGGGGGAAAAAAGTAGGAAAATGAAGATTTAAAATGTTTTAATTTTCTTCCCAGGTTATTTCATGTCTGCATAATGTACCATTATCACAAATAATAGTAGATGACTAAGCCTGTAAGAGACAGATCATAAATATTTTTGTGTTTCAGAAAGTTATCCCCAGACCATGCTTATATTGCTAAAATTTTCTCCAGCCTCTTAATTTAAAATTTTACTATTCCATGTTAGTTCTTTGCTAACGTAAGTTACTTAACAATGGGCAAGACTGGGACTTTGAGTTCCAATTACATACTTTAAAAAAATAGAGTTAGCATTAGCTATTAGTATTCTGCAACTCAAACACATACAACTCTAAATGGGAACATGTGTTTGAAGCATGTATCTGGCATGACAAAAGCTTTCATGAGGCCATCACAGACAGCAAAGATGCAGTTCTTTCTGCCAACAAGTGATTTCATATCCAGAGAATCGAAGGAGTTTGTTTAATACAAACAGCAGTTCCAGACAGGTTTCTGAACTGAATCAGGCCTTTAGATGCCAGGTTTCTGAACCAGAAAATGGATCTAGCTCCTGGTCTACAGGGAGAACATGGCAGATGAGGGAGGAGTAAAATAATTTGCACTTAACAGAAAGATGCGGGCATGTTGCCTACCAGGCTCTGGCCTGAATGTCAGACAGTTGCTTGCTTTTTTGAGCTCAGAAATAATAAGTCTGTTTTCTTTTCTTTTAATCCTTCCAGCCATATAGCTATCACTTGATGACATACGGATCAATTCCCACAGGAACTGATTACAACTCACATCACAAATTCCTGCTTCTAGCAACTTTTAGAAGGGTGGGGATGAGTGGAAAGAAGTGTATTGAAATGCCTATTATACTGTTTCGTGATTTGGCTCCAGAAGAGCGTTTTGGAAGCATGAGGGAGAGGAAGGATGTTGGTTGCTCTATTAGCTTCTGAATAGTGAACTAGTATTATTTCCACTAACTACAATGGGAATCTTTCAAAGCTTGTCAACAAGTCCGTCTTTAAGGACCTGTTTTGGTTTAACAAGATGTACAACACTGACTTCCATGGAATGGACATGAGATTAAAATGAACAGTCTTACTTTTATGGAAGAAAATCTAAATAAATTTAATTTCCTGCAGCATTTGTTGACCTGATCTGAGAAACCTTTAAATTAGAGCCAAATATTCTACCCTCTAGTGTATAGGTATGGAAGTGGTCTTAGAGCAGTATGTAATATGACATAGGATATATTTATCTTGATCACTGGGGAACAGGGATAGCTCTAAAACAGAGCCTTAGGCCCCACTCATCCCCTTTGCGATGTGCAACGGGCTATAAGTGAGTGGGACTCCTGCTCCTTTTGACTCAAAACTGTTGAAGGGAGAGAGCAACACTAAAATGACATTCCCCCATCCCCCTCCCATCCTGTGTGAGCTATTCTATATGAAGGCTACAGGGTTAGGACTCAAATAGGCTGGGTCTCTGCTGAGGAGGAAGACAGGGCTAAGGAACAGCCACTTTATGTGGCATCATCTAACAAGTTTGCAGGGGAATTCCTTCAGGAGTTAGTCCCCCATCCAAAACCCACTTCAACTGATAAGAATTCTTCATCAGCTTCCATGGGTTTGGGATTAGGCCTTTCATGCTAACTATTGAGCTGCATAATCCACAACTGAACCAGGATCATATTTCTTCATTGAAAGACATCTCCTACACCAACCCCTTTATTACACTAAAAGTTAAACTATTAGTCCACGGAGGGATCTAAAAAGGGCTACCATATTCCGTCCAAGTCTTTCATCTTGCTGGATCAGACAATCCAGATTCTTGTTGTTGTTCAAAGTTTTCCTAACATAACTGATAACATGCAGAAAAAATCCTGGAAAATGAAATGAAAGACCAGGTTAAGCAATCTCTTGCAAACAGCACTGTTCTATATAAAGTAATAATTGGAGATATACCAATCTCCTAGAAGTGGAAGGGACCTTGAAAGGTCATCAAGTTCAGCCCCTTGCCTTCACTAGCAGGACCAATTTTTGCCCCAGATCTCTAAGTGGCCCCCTCAAGGATTGAACTTGCAACCCTGGGTTTAGCAGGCCAATGCTCAAACCACTGAGCTATATCCCCTGCTATAGCATAACACCACCGAAAAAGAGTAATATCATTCTTTGTTTAACTCAAATTCCAACCCCCCCACTGGTGATCCAGTCCCCCAAGAGGCCATGAGCTCAGAGACTTTGGGTGTGTCTACTATAGAGCTAGAAACATGTAAATTCCAGCTCAAGGATTGATACCCAGAATAGCATTGTAGCCACTGCTGTGCAAGGGGCTAGCTGTCAGAGGACATACCTATGGTCACATAGATAGAGCATGGGTTTGCACTCATAGCCGCAGCAGTGTGAGGGGCTAGTCACCCCACCTATATTTCTGCTTTTAGTGTGCCCCAGCTCAGAGTGAAGTGGGGTAGGTCTTCTGAAGGTAGAATTTGTATCTTCCAGGCCTAGTGCAGACCTACCATTGAACACAGGGAATCTGCTCTGCTCATATTCAAGAGGCCTTGGGTAGCTTTTTACTAGTGGCAACATAGACAACACATATGGCTCAGAAAGAAACACATAATCAGAAAGGAAACCATTTCCTTTTCTTAAGTTTTTTTTTGTTGGTCCCAATGCACAACTCCCTTCTTCTCTATGCTGATGATGTATATTATCTATAGCAGTTGCTAGCTGCTCTAGTGTATATTCTCAGAGACCTCCGCGGGACCAACTTGCTTCTTATGCAGCAGTTATTCCATTTGTAAGTTATTTGTTTTTGTGGTAAAACTCATAGGCCCAGATCAGGAATCGGGCCCCATTGTGCTAAGCTCTGTACAAAAGAGTAAAGCAAACGCAGCCAGAGCTCCATACAGCTTACAAGCTAGGATTATGACTGGATGCAATATGTGAACAAACAGACAAATGGAGGTGGAAGGCCAAAACCTTAAAGATGGGTGGTGCTGGCACAAGTCAGTAGTCTCAATCCTCACCACTAAATAGTATCAAACTCTTCTGGCTTCATGTAACCTGGGTGATGGTTCCCTCATCTAGGAAATGAACATTTAGACCTTAAACAGGAACCATTCTTGTTCCATTAAAATGAGGGTCCCAAGTAATATTAAGATTCTATTTATAGCTAGTTTTAATAAATCATCAAGTCCAACCAGTTCTAATTACTGGGTTACTCTGTTCCCCAGATCTCCAGGGTGCCAGCAGAGCGCCATATCTCAGAGGCATGCACAGGAAGTGCATCAGCCTCTAGGCCTTGTAGACGCTAGCCAGGTAACCGCTCAGCACCCATGGTTAAGGGCAAGGTTTTTATTAGGGCTGGCAAGAGAGGGAAGGCTGCAGATACCCTAGATACAGAGGCTTAAAGAGTTACAGTTCAAAGTGAGCAGAAGCAGTTCCTGTTTGGGTCCTTGGGGCAGTCCAATCAAGAGCCAGAGCTCTTCCTGCCTAGCACCTGGGGTGTCCTCTCCAGTCTAGTCTCTATTCACTCAAGCAAGTATTTGTGGGTTTCCAGACCAGGCTCAGGTAGTGTATCATTGGAACCCCACTGCAATCATTCCATGCCTACCTGCTGCTGCTCCCCCATAAGTCCCATACAGACCTGCACTTGACAATTAGAGGCTGTGCCACAGGTGGCTCTGTCCACAGATCCTGGGGTTTTTCCTCCATCTCCCCGCTGCCATACAGCTCCCACTGCCAAACAGAGCCAGGCCATTTCCTCCTTCACAATTTTTTCTCCTACCTGGCCAGGGGAAGTACAACAGAGATGGGGTCTTCCAGCTCTGAATCTTTGTGGCTTGTTCTGCAGCTAGGTTAGAAGTACAGTCTGGAAAAGCAGTTAACTTTCCAGTTCCAAGACATTTCTCAAACCAACAGAAAATAAGAGCAGAGTTAGCAGCAAGATTCTGAGACAATATCACTAGAGATGGGCTCAAGCATCTGAGATCTAGATTTTTGGGTGGGGTGTGTGAGAGATGATGCTTCAGATCTGGCTTTCTGGTTCAGCCCATTAGAAAGGCACACCTGAGTTGCAAAGCGTAGATCTGGAACTGGACCCAAAGTCTCTCCAAGTTTGAGGATTTAGTTTGTTTTTTAAACAAAAAGCAGGAAACACCTCACCTCCCTCACAACAAAACAGGTTTGTTCCATTATGATTCTCGCTCTTTATTCCTGCCCTTTTATTCTCATGCCTCTCCATGCCTTCGCCCCTCCCCGCCATGCTCTTGTCCCCATCACTTACTAACCTCCCTCACTTAGGCAAGTCAGCATTTCATTTGAGTTGGCAATTCAGAATGGGATTTCTGCAGCATCAGAAGCCACATTGTCTATAGATGCCAGGTGTGTTCACACAGCAGTCAGGCCTTTTCCTGACTGTTGCCACCCTGCCACCATCAGATTTGCTGACCATTCACCAGCCCAAGATGGCAGGCTATGGAGACAAGCTGGCGGGAGGGTGGGGGGATGGACATTTCAACTCCCTGAAGAGAAAGACCAGTTATTTTTTGCACAGAGCAGCCAGACCAGCAGCACTACCATATTATCCTGGTGTTCATGGAAGAGGAGTATCTGAACTGGGTACCTCACAGACCTGAAAACCTCACACACACAAGAAGTTGGGCAGGAGTTTAGTCATAGGCACTGACTCTGTGTGTGTTCCAGGGCTCAAGCACCCACCAAAAAAAAGGGGGTGGGGGTCTTAGAACCCACAAGGCCAGATTAATCTTTTGTGGGCCCTGATGCCTGAACTGCAGTCCCATCCCACAGCACTCTGCTCACCACACTGCTGCTTTCCCCCCGCTGCCATGAGACCCCACCTGTCTCTCACCTGAGGAGGAGAGGAGCATGGGCAGGGCCTTCTGTGTGTGGGCCCAGTGTCATGGTGCCATTGTAAACCCAGTACTGAGCATCCACAAGCCACAATGCTGAAAGTTTCATTCAGAAAGCTACAGTGAGACATAATGTCTTTAAAGTGGGAAGTTAGTGAAGACAGCTTGTCGGTGAGTGCAATGATTTTAATACACTGTAATTCATGATAGTATTGAACTACATAATTACACTATTTTAAAAATGATTCCATTATTAAGATACCAATGATAGACACATTTAATCTTTCATATTATAATTAAGTATATAAATATGCTGAAAAAAGCCACTCCCAAAACTGGCACAGCCCCCAACCGCCCAAACACACAGAGTCTTATCTCTCTTCAAAAAACACCCACTGCAAAAACAAAAGGCAGCGCCTGTGGTTCTAGTAATGTGCTCAATAGGGGGAATGTTTTGGCCAAAGTACAATTCTGGCTGCAATTATTATTTTACTTTTGAGTCAGGGGGATTGGTAGATTTTAAGAGGCTCCATTTCAATAGGAACAGGAAGTTACAGCATATACAAACACCCATGTAGTATGTAAAAATCAAACATTCATCTCTATTACAATAAAAACAATGAATGAAAGCATTGAAATCCCAAACTATAAATATATCAAATGGGTGAGGATAAATATTGGTCTAGTAGGCAAGTTCCTGTTTCTAATTAGACCTTAACATCATGCCTTATGGGGTTACTATACCATTGTCTTCAATTCAGATGTAGCAGTACTGTACTTTTAGTTGTAAGCTTGAAATTGAGCAGCATGTGTCAGTGCAGCGCCTTGAAGGCGGACGCGTTCTTTTAATATTACCCCCTAGAAATGGCGCTGCAAACTTGAATCATTTGAGGGCAGAACACAGTACGCTTGTTGTGTGTGTTTCCAGTTGAAATATTTGGAGAACTCTAATAGGTCATAGACCTCTGGTAGATAGAAATGCTCTTAGTTGAAGTGGTGAGAACCCAGATTGAATAAAAATAACCTGATACTCTCTGCCTAATACGAATAAACCTGCACTTTTATAAAAAACCTTCCATCTCAGGAGCTCAAAGGATTTTATAAATAAGAATAAGTTAGGGCTGAGAGATAGTTAAGATAGGGAAATTGATGCAGGCTGATTGAGTGATTTTCCCAAATTCAAATGGGAAGACTTTAGCACAGCCAGGAAGAGAGGCCATATTCCCTGTGGCTTAGCACATGACTAGCCTTCCTCCCTGAGCAGATAGGTGGGATCCCAGGGCAACACTGCTCATGCCTCCAAGAAATGCCTTGAGTGCCTAAGCTGCCTGACTCCAGGTTCCTGTTTGTGGATCGCTAAACCATAGGTGCTGGAAGTAGGGGTGCTGGGGATGCTGCCGCACCCCTGGCTTGAAGTGGTTGCCATCATATATAGGGTTTACAGTTTGGTTCAATGGCTCTCAGCACTCCCACTATACAAATTGTTCCAGCCCCCCTGCACTAAGTAGAGCTAGGCACCTCCTGCAGCCTGGACTTAGGTGCCTTTCTCCTGTGAGAGAGGTGGGGCAAAGGACACTCCCTTCTCTTAATCTCTCCCAGGGCTTAATTTGTGCCAGGTCTTGGCAGTTCATAGCCCCGGCAAAATGGGCCATGAGTTAGGTACCTGCCTCACTCCATACATACCAGCCAGAGGAAGTGGTGGAGGTCAGAGGGGGTACCTGCCTGATAACTTTTAACCAGTGATTAGAACACTTGCCTGGAATGTGGGTTCCATTCTCCCCTTGTCCCCCACAGGAGAGAGGATTTGAATAGGGCTCTCCCACTCCTCAGGCGCATGCTCTAGCTACTGAGCTATGGGATATTCTGATGTGGGGATCCCTCAGTCTCTCCAGTTGAATAAGAGTTAATAGAGAGTCATTGGGCCAGAGAGAGAGACTGACTCGGTCGTCAGGGCACCCCTTTAGCAGGCAGGAGATCCCAAGACCAGTGCCCGTGCTCCAGTCACTCATTTATCCACAGTGGAGCAGCTTCAACAGGACAGACGGGGGAGGAGGGCACAACAGAATATCCCCCAGTTCTGTGGTTAGAGCACTCTCCTGAGAAGTGGGAGGCCCCTGTTCAAGTTCTGGCTCCCCATCTAAAAGAGAGGAAGAATTGAACCTGGATCTCCTACAGTCCCAGGTGAGTGCTCCAGCCGCTGGGATAACGGTTTTAAGGTGGGCATTGCCTCCTCCGCTGGCTGCAGAGTTTTGAATGGGACCCAATCCAGTAGACCTGCTCAGAGTCCCCCTAACAGATCAGGCCCCACATCTGAGATAAGCGGCTAAATACTTATCTTCCCCTGGTTTGTGGAGCTTAGGTGGGAGATAGGCATCCAGATGCTAAGAGGGAGGCAGCATGCTCAGGCAGAAACTTAGGTGCAAAGGGAACTTTTACCCCGAAAACCTAGGCACCTACAGGTTTGGTGGGATTGCATTGGAGCCAAAACTGGGACTTCAGCACCTAAATCTGAGGTTTAGGAATCTAAATACCTTTGTGGATCCCACCCACAATAGCTGCCTAGAAAGAGCATCCAGTTTCTCTTCCCATCTTTTGCGCAGTGGTGTTATTGGTGAGTAACTACTCACAGTTGTCCAGGGGCCATGCAATGTTGCGCTGGATAAGAAAAAGAGAAGAAAAAAAAAGGACAATCAGCTTTGCAAGAGCACAGTCCATAGCACACAAAGCTGCTGGTTCAGCACACCAGACAGCTGCTCAGATTCAAACAGGAACAGTCCTGAACTACTCACTCAGGCACAACTCCCAGTGACTTTGGCAGGAGTTTTGCCAAAGAGTTCAAGATTGTTCCCATAGCCAGGAATAATCTAGCATGTGGCACACTGAGGTGCCTCGTGGAAAGAGAAGTTTAATGCTGGCTGAGTAGGAAGCTTCTCAGAGAATCCCCAGGGTGATCAGCGGAGGGGATGCTGGCAGCTGAAGTGAAACAGTTTCATTATGGTGCAGTGAACTGAAAGGGGAAATGAGTCCTGGTTTGTCTAAGTCCCAAACAATATAACTCACATTATTTATCTGATGTAAGAATTCTTTAGTGTTATTGAAAACCTTAGTTGTTTGCCTCTGTTTTTGTACATGGAGCATATCTCACACACAAATACCCAAGGGGCAGGGAGCCTAGAAATAATATTTACATTAATTTTAAAAGAGAAAAGTTCCAAGGCAATACTAATCCAGATCTTTTAGCCCCAGGGAACAGAGAGTTAAAGTTAATGAAGGACTCAAAGGAACAATACCAAAAGAAAGCTTCATTCAACTCTTGCTTACATCAGTTGAATGCCAGTGTATTTCCACTGACTTGAATGCAATTACTCCTTAGTTAAACTACAGTGAGAACAGAAGCAGGCCCAGATGGCGTTTGAAGTAACTTGTATAGACAACCCACATTACTGCGAATTCAGAGCATCAGCTTAAGCAGTTATTGGCATGTTTTCAAAACTCATTGGCATAACGGAAAAATAGGAGGGAAACAGCCACCTCACTGAATTTACACTGTAGTGATCAGTAAGAGGTTTCGGTAATACAGTGGCTAGCTGTAGATTAGCTCCAAAAATATTCCTGATCTCACTGTGGATGCTCTAAACCAGAGATACTCAGACTGAGGCTCAGGAGCCACAAGTGGCTCTTTAATGTGTTTCCTGTGGCACTTTGCAGCACATGATATTAAAACACTGTGATTTAATTATTAACCAATCAGGATGCTTTTACTATGTTATTAACCAATTGTAGAATACTTGGCCAGTCATTTTGAATAAGAATAGTAAATGAAATAATGAATTCACATGACTGTGGCTCTTTCGTTGATCGCTAATGTGGCTCCTGAACTATGGAGGTTTGAGTATCATTGCTCTAAACCAATGGCAGCCACTATTCTGTTTTGACTTTACTCCCAGATGAGCTGCTTCTAGAAGAGTGAAACTGCAGTCTCATCCCACAAAACATCACTTTCAGGGATTCAAGTATCAGAGGGGTAGCCGTGTTAGTCTGGATCTGTAAAAGCAACAAAGAATCCTGTGGCACCTTATAGACTAACAGACGTTTTGCAGCATGTTGCATCCGAAGAAGTGGGTATTCACCCACGAAAGCTCATGCTGCAAAATGTCTGTTAGTCTATAAGGTGCCACAGGATTCTTTGTTGCTCTTCCATGGCAGGCCTTAAGCACAGGCAAAGCAAACACTAGCTGTGGGCCCTGTTCTTTTGGAAGCTGGGTGACGCATTATGAGCTTCGCAACCCATTGTCACCCTTGGTCTGCAGGGCCAGAGAGAATCATAGAAGAGAATAATAGAAGATTAGGGTTGGAAGAGACCTCAGGAGGTCACCTAGTCCAACCCCCTGCTCAAAGGAGAACCAACCCCAACTAAATCATCCCAGCCAGGGCTTTGTCAAGCCGGGCCTTAAAAACCTCTAAGAATGGAGATTCCACCACCTCCCTAGGTAACCCATTCCAGTGCTTCACCACCCTCCTAGTGAAAGTGTTTCCTAATATCCAACCTAGACTCCCCCACTGCAACTTGAGATCATTGCTCCTTGTTTTGTCATCTGCCACCACTGAGAACAGCCTAGCTTCATCCTCTTTGGAACCCCCCTTCAGGTAGTTGAAGGCTGCTATCAAATCCCCCTCTCACTTTTCTCTTCTGCAGTCTAAATAACCCCAGTTCCCTCAGCCGCTCCTCGTAAGTCATGTGCCCCAGCCCCCTAATCATTTTTGTTGCCCTCTGCTGGACTCTCTCCAATTTGTCCACATCTCTGTTGTAGTGCAGGGACCAAAACTGGACACAACACTTCAGGTGTGACCTCAGAGGGGATAATCACTTCCCTCGATCTTCTAGCAATGCTCCTACTAATACAGCCCAGTATGCAACACAGGGCCCTACTTATCTGAGATTTCCCTCTCTATGGGGAAACTATGGGGATTTTAGACCCAAAGACTTTGGAAGGCAAACTGTATTATACTAGCCTATCTCTCCCGCCTCCCCATCAACCTCTGAATACCATCTCCTATGCTTAGAAGGCCCTACACATTGACAACCCACTCTTTTCTCCCCTCTACTTCTGCCATGGTTGTCTGGCTGAGAAATCTCCATCTTTATCCTTCTCCCACCCCACCTGGGAGTTAAGATTAAGGCCACCCTGCAGAGACATAGCTTCAAGATTTATTCAATTATGGGGATTTTACAAAGTTATCCTTCAAGGCCTGTGCTGAATTTGGGAATATCACAAGCCATTAGTGCTCTTAGGATGCCAAGTCCCACGTTTACAGCATGCAGCAGATGACAGAATGGGATTGTGAGGTTCCTGACAACAGTTTGATAATGGATTCATCTGAAGGTGGCCATATGCACTTGCTTAAATATAAAGGTTTGGTTTCCTTTTGCCCCCCACTAAAAGCATTAAAGCCAAGGTGTTGATACCTAGCATGCTTGCTGTATTTATGTGTCCTGCATGATGTTCAGGTTCTAAAGGATTTAAGGTTTCTCCCTCTCTCTCTTTTTATTTTTAAGTTCCTAAACAGCAGGGTTAGGAAAGACCCTTCCAAATGTTAACTCAATGCAGTGATATCTTCCTGAGTCTGCAGACAGCCTAACACAATAGCTCCGAGAACTTCCACTTCATTCATCTCACTGCTATGATAACATGCCATCATTGGGCTTTAGAATTAAGCATTCACAAGAACTATTTAATTGCTGATCATTTTAAGATACCAGCACAGGGGAAACCCATGGAAGAAGGGAGTGTTATTGCAGGGAAATACAGGAGTCTCAGAAAGAGAGAGGGGAATGGGGAAGAAGAGGGGGGAAAAGAACAGACATAAATTAAACATTTTTCTGTTAATGACTCAGTGTGATAAGGTACTGAACAAATAATGTAACTACATTGAGAATATAATCTGGCCTTCATATTTGTACAAACCTCATTGAGACCCCTGGGAATTCTGCTGTGCAGTGAGAAAGTTATGGAGTCCTGAATCTATACCAGGGCCCACAGACCATCATCAATAATAGAATTTGGCTCCCTCCACAGAGTGAATTTGACATCGCCCATCCATGCTATCTCTACTGAAGCAAGCAAGTTTCTATGTTGTTCCTAAAAGTTTAGGATTGCTTGGCAGGAACCCCTCAGATCATTTTTAGTAGTGGCAGCTATTTCAACACCTGCATACCTCCCCCTGAAACCTGCTTTCTATCCTTTACTTTTATTAGGTGCTGTAGTTCACTGCAGTTACCTTCCTCCCATTTACATTTGTTTCAAGTTCTTCCTTGGTTTGCAGGGTCATTTCAAGGAGCTGATGGTTCCACATGGGAAAGGTTTCATCAGACAAACATTAGCTCCAAACAAAGATATGCAATATTTCTCAAAAACCACAGCTGTCACTGTTATTTTACGGGTTGCTTAGCAAATCCACAGTGTTCTGGTCTCTCAAAACACTTTAAGGGAAGAAGAGTGGTGACTTGTGTCATTCTGACAAGCTCTGACCTTTCAGTTTCTAGCTTTCGTCTGTCACACACATAATGACTTTCCGTGGCTGGAATTATTACCCTGGCTAAGGGGCAGCATTCCAGTGCTACCGTGTGCAACAAGTTGATTATAGCCTTATGAGACACATAAATCAAAGTGCCAAAGATTAGCATTTGAGAATCAGTTGCCTTAATGGTAAGTGCAGTTTTTTGTAATACAAATATTTTCCCTATTAAATAGTGGTGTAATTCCACCCAATACAATCAAACACAGAGGGACAAAAATAGGCCAGCATTTGTATAAGAGACACGAAAAGGCAACAAGTGGGAAATAACTTTGAGATGAACATTTAATATTGACCACTAAGACTCAAGTAAATTAATGTAATTTCAACATGATGGGCTGGGAGTATGGAGCATTTCAGGACAGTTTTGACATGTATATGAGAGTGTTCAGTTACCACTTTTATCTCAGAGAGCTAATGGTGCTTATTTGGCAAACCTCAAAACATTTTTATTCTGGCTGGGTGACTTTTTGTGGGGAAAAGGATCCACATTATTTGTCAGATGCCTGAATTGGCTTACACAACCTTTTATTTTACTTAGCACAGTTTAAACAAATCTTGAACTAGGATTTTACAATATCAAACAAAAGAAAAGCAGACGGGGGGGAAAAAGTTTAACTGCAAAAGATCACAGATGGTAAGCGTAACAGCTGGCCAAGTTTCCCCATCATTGTATCATTTTATGACTATTCTCATAGAAGAGAGCGAAAAGGAAACATTTGAACTTTATGAAACTCTTCAAGACTCCCAGTACAGCAAATCTGATTGCACTAACGATGCTGCTGCGGAGATACGGTTGTGTTTGGTTTTGCCCAACTAGGGCTCTCATTGTTGAGATCTCTGCCCTATGCAGTGGCTCTAATCTAAACGAAAACCAGTCCACAACTTGCACAGATCACGAGTCCTCCTTTAGAAACAGTATTTTTAATTTTAGTATCAAAACAGGTTTAGAAGTTTGTACTGGAAAACCAGGTAGCTGTGAAGGACTGAAGTTTTGTTGTGATTGTTAGGGAACTTCACATTGCTGGCAATGTTGGCTATATTTAAAGGGCCATGTTGATTCTGGGTGCAGAGTGTAGGGTAACAATGGTGAAGTGAGAAGAGTGCCTGGAAAACGTGTGCCAAAGCTCATATTAAGAAATCTGATTCTAAGAGTTATGTTCCTCCCATTAGGGAATAATACCATGTGAGCTGCGAGTCCAGTCACAACTATCCAGCACAGCTCAAAGATCAGCTTTCAGATACTGACTAAAGAGCTGCTTATGAATAACCTACAACCAAGAATCATTTGCTAATTTTTGCTGGTGAAGAATTTCAGCTAGCAAACAAATCTGTAACACTCCCACCCACCCACACCCAAACTGCTTGGGAACGATTCACAGAAAACAAGCCTGAGGTTTATGGGTTTGTTTGGTTTTTTTAAACTAAGCAATCAGCTACAAATTATTTTCTTGCTCCCACTTGTGAGTTGTGTTTTCAGTGCTTAGGAGATCAAATATGACATTGGTAGGAACATTGATTTCCTCAACTGATTGATCACCAATCAAAGCAGTACCAAGATTTGGTGGGTGTCATCAATGTGCCTAGACTCACAGCCTGCATCAATAGCTTTCTCCATCTTTGGCTGGCCAGGAAACTATGCCCTTTCTTCTCAGATGAGATTCTTGTCGCTGTGACCCACATGTTGATCACCTCTGAAGTAGACTACTGCAAATTCCTCTATTCAGAGGTGAACATAGCCACCAAGAAACTAAAACTCACATGGCATGCAGCAGAAAACTTTCTAAGGAACAAATATACACCTAATACCAGCATTTCACAAGCTCCACTGTGTCTCTCTCCTTGGATTAAATTGTTCTTCTATTGGTCTATTGGGCTCTTACCAAGCAGGGTCTGAGCTATGTCATAAGACCATAAGAATGGTCATACTGGGTCAGACCAATGGCCCATCTAACCCAGTATCCTGTCTTTGAACAGTGGCTGGTGCCAGCTGCTTCAGAGGGAATTAACAAAACTGGGAAATTATCAAGTGATTCATCCCCTGTTGCTCATTCCCAGCTTCTGGCAAACAGAGGCTAGGGACACCATCCCTGACCATCTTGGCTAATAGCTATTGATGGACCTATCCTCTATTAACTTATCTAGTTCTTTTTTGAACCCCGTTCTAGTCCAAGCTTGAAGAGAGAAACAGGGAAATTAAATTATGAAATGAGAGAACAAAAGAAATGGAACAAGAGAGAAAAAGCAAGAACACAAAGTTATGGCTAGAAAGGGTTGGTTTGGTGTTTTTACGGTGGTTTTACAGAGGAACAGAACAGAGGAAGCTGAAAGGAAGGCCCTGATAATTGGCCTGGGCAGGAACAAATATTCTCATGTTGCTGATGACCCATTAGTTGGGAGCAGCCAAGTACACAAGCATTGTTTTTCTCAGCTTCAGCCCTGCCTGAGATCATTTTAGGGGAATCATTTGGGGACAGGGTTGGTTGAATTAAGGGTCAGGCAGTCAACCCAAGACTAGGGAGTGAGCTCCTGGAGCCACATATTACATCCAACTCTCAGCTTATCTCTTTAAATGGAAGTGTCTAGCCCTCATGTTTACAAACAAACGTGTGAAGATTTGAACTGCCATGCCACAATGATGTCTGCCATCAGTCTGAAACAATAGCTGAGGGAAGGGAACTGTCCCATGCATCTGAAAGTGTGTTGATGCCAAGACCCATTATTCTGGGTGCCCCCACTGATACCAAACCAGAGAAGAATTTATTTATTTATTTATTTATTTGGTGATAAGAGGAGAGCACAGGCAGTCCTCGGATTTACAACACAATTGGTTCCTTACAATTGCATCGTAAATTGGAATGACGGAACGTGGAACCGCAATCTACTCCATTGCAGGACCGAGCGTTGTAAACTTGAAACCTATAGTCCTAAATCAAATCGGAGTGTCAATGTAGAAGCATCGTAAATGCTGTTCATCATAATTCAAACATCCTGAAGTTGAGGACTGCCTGTACTCTAGGCCTAGCCACATCCATCCAAGCAGATTACACCAGCTGCTAGGGTAGGTACAGGGGATTCCTGCTGCCATCCCTGCCTCCATTGGGTAGGGAAAGAAGAGACTTAGGGATCAGCAGATGCAGATCCAAAGAGAAGGGAGGCCCCTTCTGCTGCTCCAAAGGAAAAGAAAGGGACCCCATGCTGTCACCTCTGCCTTTGCGGAAACGGAAGGGGCTCTGTTTGCACCATCAGTCCAGATGTTGGTAGGGCCATGGAGATGGAGTTATGAGGACTCTATGTTACGGGATGCCTAGGGCTCCAGCCCTGTTTGATGTTTGCAGGATGGCCAATTCCCTCATTCTGAATCAGCAGGATCTGGTAGCTCCTTCATTCTCTATTCCCACAAGAAGCACAAAGGAATGGATTCCTCCCATGCGGTTACAATTTTAAAAGGCAGGGCAGTGGGAGTTGTTGGAGAAGCTACACGTTCTCAGTGCTTTAGAATGAAACAATTGGCCACCCAGTCACCTTCACAAGACTGCACTCGAGTGGATTTGGAAGGAATGGCCTCACTGGGCTTCTTGAAGACCCAGACTGTAGAAGCTGGGCTAATAGGCCAAGGTGTAAAACACCAGAAGTGGGAAGTAAGACTGCCAAGCTGCCTCTTACAGACACAGAGGCTAGAGGATGTGTGGGCCACCTGGCTGTCTCCCCGAAATGAGACTCCAACTTTAGAGAAGGGGAGCTGGCTGCGTAGGGTTCTCTCCACTCCTAAAATGCCCGCCTGGCATGAAGCAGGGAGAGTCAGAATGGTGAGGGACCACCAGACTCATTGTTTCTTTAGCCTTTTTTTTTAAATGAAAGCATTTTAATTAAACGATATATCAAATTAATCTCAGCCTGGTGAAGGTGAAACTCACCCATGACCTGACACAGGAGGGGCTGAGCAGCCTCTGCTAGAACCGAGGACACTCAGGCTTCAATGAAGCCTAACATTCCAGATGTCCTGTCAGAGCAAGCTCTGGGACTGTGTTTGTATTTTTGAATATCAATAAAGTATGTAATAACTCAGGATTCTTCCTGAGGATTAAGAGTGGAAGAAGCCATACATCAAAGCTCACTGACAGTCTTTTTTAATTAGCAAAAAAAGTGATTGAGGGGGAAGAGGCACGAGAAAGAGAGAGAATTATATTTCAGTACTATGAGTCTGCTAACCATTTCATAGCTCAGGGCACTGAGTCAGATTTCCAGCATCTAGTAATTATTTTCCAGGCTGTACTAAAATAAATTAATGGAATTTGACAGTAATGGACGCAGCATATACATTAGCATTTTCCCACCTCAAAACTGCAGACGTCAATTAAGGGCTATGCATGGATACCCAGTATATTGCTCAGCTGGTTACAGACAGGATGTCAGAAATCAACCAGTACTTTATATGACTATAGGATTATTATTGTAATAAGTTAACATGCATATACAAAAAACTTCTAAAAACAGGTAAGGCTAATAGGGCAAACCCCATCCAACTCAAAAACAACAAATCAGAAAATACAGAATAAAGCAATAAAACATATTAATCACCTTCCCATACATATAATCCCTAATCTACAGTTCTTAATTGTAGTCATGAAGGTGCCACACAAACAACCTTAACTCTGCCCTCTGCAGGATAAAAAGGTGAGATGCTTCTGTATTTCCTTGTTTGCAGGGCTTTGAATTGCTTGTTATTGTCTCTTTACAGCTTTCACATTTTTCAGGGAGAGTTTTTGTATTATTAGTGTTACAGGGCAGGGCTTCTCCCCAATGCCCAGCCATGCACTGCCCCACACACTTTCATTTAAATAGGCTTATTATCCAAACATAAGTAAAACAAGACACTAACAGTTCCTCAGTTTACCCTTCTGAGCCAGTCCTTATTGAGTCAGCTCTGCTCTCCACCAGCTGTTACACTCTGAAACAGGCAGGTCCAGGGCAATCTTCCTAGCCACTTTGATCCAAGGTCCCATCACAAGAGTTAACACCACTTCACTATCACGTCTCCCCAGGCACAGTCTACCCCAATTACTCCTCTCCTCCCTGCCCTCTGACAGGTCATTATAGCTCACATGTAGCCCCACCCTCTCCCTTTAATTATCTCAATTGGGCCACGTGCCTTGACACAGAGGTACTGGGTGTGGTCTACCCACAAGGACAACTGGATTTGTTAACCAGGTTATATATTGTTATTAGTAAAGAGAGTTGATATATGGTTTCATGGTTTGTAGAGTAAGTGTTTTGGGTGATTTTTAGGCCAGGGAGAGGTACAGTAAATTTGTGAGTTTTGAACAGTTCTGTTTTTCTGTATTGAAACAAAAGTTGATAAATACACCACTTCATAGTTAATGTTCTTTGAAACATGAACAATGAATCATTTAATTAACATTGCTCAGTGCGGGGAATATCATGCTAGTAGTTGGAACTGCAGATTTGAGTTCCGTTCCTGCCTCATTGTTTGACCTTGAGAAAATCCCTGAAATGCTCAGTGCTTCCATTTAACCATCTGAACGAGGTATAGTAATTGTTTAACTCTCCCCCATCCCTTCCAAGTGGGAGCACGTGTCTGGGCATGCAGGTTGTCTCCCCACTGCAAGAGAAATCAGTGATTCAGAGTCTGGATTTATTCTTAGGGTATGTCTATACTGCAATCACAATGTGTGATAACAGCTTGTGAAGACATACCTGAGCTAGACTCAATTTGCTAGCTCAGCTGCTAGCGCAGTGAAGCTGCTTGGAACTCTGTACAAGCTTCCCATAGTAGCTAGCCCATAGTGCTGTGGTACCCAAGCTAGCTAGGGTATGTCATACCCCATGACTGCAGTGTAGACATATCCTTAGTGCAACCTACTTTACCCTATATACACCAGTCTTGGAACAGAAGTGGGCACAAACAGCACAAACCACTCTGTCAGGAATCTCAGCCCAAACACCAATGCCTGCTTCCCAGGAGCAATTCTGCCTCAAGAATTGATCCAGCTGGATGGTTAAGGCAGAGAGCAAGTTCTCCCTGCCATTCGCAACAGCTCTCCCACAAAAGAAACTGAATCACAAAACTGACAATACTTCTTCAAAGACCAACCAGTGCTCACGCACTAAAATAACCACTTGTAAAACGAAGAATAATAGCATCATCTGAGGGCTCCTGCCATAACAATAGCCCCATCTCACAGATGGTGTTTGGAGTATTCATTTTCTAGTGGGGATTTGAAGACCTTGGATGAAAAGTACCATAGAAATGTCAAGTGTGGTTAACTATTAACTAAAGCCCTGGTGAAAAATTTTCAACCTGCTGTAATTAATTCATTTAATATTGTTAGCTCATGGATTCTAGCACTCTCTGGCTGCAAACGTGGGCACAGAACCAGACTCTTACATGAAATTAGCAGGAAACCCCACAAAGCAATTTCTCCACACCACTTGCCAATATGCAAGCAAGCTGATATTGCAAGTGTGCTCTGAATATTGACTTCAATGTGAATATTTTCATTGTCTTCCATAGGAGTTGAACTTGGCTCTTGAGTCATTGGAACACATGAGCAAGGGTCACTAAGGAACGTCTTCAGGGAGGGCAGAAAACCACCTTCTTCCAAGAGAGAAGCTGCAGCCAACCTACCCCAGGAGAGGAAGAGAAGTAGACACAGGAGCCCTGTGAGAGAAACTGGAGCAGCCAGGTCAACCCCAAGCACAGGAAGAGGAGATAAACACAATGGGCTAAATTCAGAGGTGATGTAAGTTATTTGAACTATGGTAGTGCTCAGGGCCCCCAACAGGATAGGAGATCATTGCGGTAGGTGCTGTACAGCCCAGCCTAAGCCACATATTAGTAAACATGAATTGGGGAAGAGAAGCAGGAAAAGAATCTCAGTGACTGCCACCCCTAAGCATTCAAAAATCATGAGTCAGGCCCCAAACTATCATAATTGGCTTACAAACCATGAGATTTTTAAAAATAAGAAACACTGAGTTCTTTTTATTTGCCTTGTGGTTTCAGAGCCTTGAGTCACGTTTTCAAGGTTTTCTCTGTATACATGTGGGCAAGAAACTTACTTTGTTTTTTTTAATGAAAGCTGAGATTCTCCCATAAACAGGATTCCAGAATCTGGGGCTCTAAGAAAAACACCAAATATTATGAGACTTGTGATAAAATTGGAAGAATTGGCAACACTGTTAACGCCTTAATACATTCTCTGATAGTAGCTTTTTCTGCTACCCCACCCTTGCCTCTATCCCCAGCCATTTGAGCTTTACTTACTGAGATTTAAACTCACTCCATCATTACATCACCTTTGAATTTAAGTATGGGGTGAAGAAATTCAGGTAAGAAAAGAAAAGATTCTGAATAGCGAGAGAGGAAAAGAGGAGAAACTTCCCTTCCTGCAGTAAACAATTCACTACACTCCTACCCTAAAGTGTCTCACTGTGACACTCCTCTCCTTTCATGCTCTGAAAGCCTCACATCCAATATGAAGTGGATCTAATATTTCCACCTTTTTGCAGCTGCAGTTGCAACATGCTGATCTTAATTAGAGAACAAGATCCCCTTATTTCTGAAGCCCATCAGTAGTGAATTCTCCTATAACTTGCAATTTCTATGGCACTGTAATGTTCAAAACAGGGCTTTCTCTAAATAGTCAAATGAATAATTCAATCAGTATGATCAAATCCATTTTGCAGTGTTACAGAAATGGTAATCCCCTGAGCAATTCTGTGGTCTGCCACAGAACTTAGAATTTACATCAGAATTCCGGTCCAAGGATATCACCAAATACAACGGGCCTTGATTGTGTTACATTATGCAAACAATGTCAAACGCACAACAAACTTGTCTGTAACTTCAGACTCCCTCTTAATTCTCTTGCTGGCCTTCACTGCCATGTTGGCAGATCAGTGGTGTTCTGGCGGAAGATCATTAGCACTGAGAAGTTGAAGAGTTGAAGGATAGAGCAGCTCACACTACACTGTTTATATGTTGTAATGGCTGAAATGTTCAAAAGCAACGATCTTACCTGTTTATCTACCTTAGGTATTGAAAAGGAGCCTGTCAGCATGGAATCTAAGATCTTGCTGGTTAATTATCTGTGTCTGATTTAACATATTATTGTACAAAAAATGGATTCACACTGGAAACAAACTGAAGTTGGACTTAATTAGAGTTGAAGGAACTCTGTTGGGGGTAGTTCAAACTGTGGACTTGAACATTGAATCTAAATTTCTAAGGTATTTCTTAGAAATTTCTCTAAAAGCCATGGAACAATTATCCAAGATCCTCACACCTCTGGACCTTAACCTGGATCTGAGTTATATATATCATCTCTATAATGATTTCTAACAGCTTAGTTCCACATATCTCGCCATTCAAATACGTTGTGTCTCTGCTTTCCTTGTGCAGGAAACTACATAGCACAAAACAAGGCTTCAAAAAAGTGATTTATTTTATATATTACTGTTAAACTACAAGATCATGTGTTTTAACTCATATTGTCCAAATACATACAGTAGTATGGGGTGGAGGGAAGTAATTGGGTTTTAAATGAAAAGCTTTAAAAATGATTTTAAAATGGTGTGAATTCTTGCACAAAGGATATCACCCATATTATCAGTGGACAGTTATTGGATGGTTCTGTTGATAGGATTTAATTCTGCAATGGCATAAATACTCATCCCACCTCCACCCCCAGGTTCCTGGTGAAAGAAATTCAAACATAGAGTCTGGACAAAAAGTTTTCTAAGATCAGTAGAAATAATCTGAATTCATTGTTTTCTCCTGCCTGCTTGCCTGTTTATTTGGTTTTCCTCTTCTTTGTAGAAGGCTATTTAAACTTCAGTGTAACACGAACTGTTCAAAGGGAAAAACTGATTGGGATTAAATGTCCATGACAGGGATTAAAGACCTTCTTACTCCCCTTCATGGGCTATGTGGAACTTGGATCCAGGCACACATTAATAAGCACGGTTACTTGTACTCATAACCCCTCCCCAGAGCAAGTAGACAGGGAGTGGAGAGAAAACAGATGAAGCCTTGACTCCACCCCCTGCTCACTACCCAGAATGGCTGCGCCAGTCTGAGGCGGGTAGTAATGAGTGGATACATGCCAGTGGTAAATTACGGTTATTGTCTACGCTACGCACATTCTAGCGACACAGCTGTGCTGCTACAGTCATGCCACTAGAAGGCAGGCAATGTAGCCACTGTTTGTCGGCAGGAGAAAGCTCTCCCACCAACAAAAATCTTCCACCCCCAACAAGTGGTGGTAGCTTTGTCAGCAGGAGAGCGCTTTTTCACACCCCTGAACAACAAAAGTTTCCAGTGTAGACAAAGCCTAAACCACTGCACCCTCCAGAGCAAAGAGCAAGCAAGGGAGGAATTCTAACTCAGAGGTGTATCTGTCAAGCACAGTGCTTTCTGGCTGTACTCCAAAAGAAGAGGTGTTAATTCTAAAAGCCAACTCATCAGGGTGGAGAGGCGAGGGAAGGCAGTTTACAAGTTATTTTCTCAAGGCAAATGCAATTAGCGTTGAAACTTGATAGCAATAAGAATGGAGTTACAATTAAACTGAATTGTAAAGGAAATTAAGCTGAAATGGAAGGGGAAATAGATTAGAAATTCAATTTCCACCCTCTGAATGTGACTGTGGTGGGTATATCTGAACGTTTTTATGCTTTGGCTCCTTATGACCTGAATTCACAGTAGGTGCTAAGAAGCAAAGATTTCTTCAGGAAGTTCTGGATAGGAAGATCTGTTTTTCTTTTGCAGCTGAAAGAAAGTCTGCCAGAAGTTTACAAGCATGGGAATATTCTATTTATTTTTATAGTGTGGTCATCATTTTTCTCACAATGTGGTTCCAGCAATCTTCAGGGTCTTTTCACTCCTCCAGTCACTGGATAATGGTTGTCATGGCTTATGCTGATGTTTGCTTATTCCCCACAGTATCCCTCTATGATCTTTCCTTCAGACCAGGCTATTGCTATGTTCTGTTTCATACAATCCCAGGCCACAGTTAGGAACTGACAGCCTGGAAACTGTAAAACTCTACTGTCAATTGTCCCCTTAGTCTCTATGACTAAACAATGAATACCATCTGCAGTGCTTAATAGAACTGGACAAACCTCAGAAAGGTTAGCTCTGGGACCCTAAAGTTGTTGAGTCCTTATGAAGTGGATATGGCTTATCTTCTTTAGTTGCAGGCCCCCGAGTCGATAGTTAAAAGAAATGTTGTAAATTGATTAGTCCTAGAGATTAGCAGGAGTATCCCGTGTTGAAAGGCATGAGTTTTCTCTCTCTAGAGACTAGAGGATTTTCTAGGGACCTGTACTTTCACTACAGTTTACAACAGCTCTCACACAACACTGGCTTAACAAGTCATGGCATCCCTAAAGCACTCTGCACAGCAGTGGAATCCACCATGAATTGTTCTGTCACGGTAAGTAGCTTGGAAAGCCTGGGTGAGAGAAACAGGTGCAATATTTTGTATCCTTCACAGTGGTCTGTTTGATTTAAATTAATCATGATCAAGTTCACTTCCTAGGGTGACTGTAGGAGATAGGCCTGATATTCAATTGCCTATAGTACCCCCAAAACAGGTACAGTGCTACATAACTGCTTTATTGTGTTTGTGATGAGCTCCAGATGTTGGTTTAAGGGTGTCCTTAAAACAAAATGTTCTGTTTGAAAATACGGCCACTTTATACAGAAATAAACTCAACTACTTGAGTACATAAGCAGGTGTTATCACCCTAGGCATCCTTTGGCTGGATTGCTGGTGAAGATTACCTATACAGTCAGACTCTACTCCCCATTAGGGTGACCAGATTTCTTGATTTGATAGGGACAGTCACGATATTTGGGGCTTTGTCTTATATAGGTGCCTATTACCCGCCCCCCCACCCGTCCCAATTTTTCACAGTTGCTGTCTGGTCACCCTACTCCCCATCAACAGATGTCCAGCAAACTCAGTCCAAGAGTTTCTTTTTCTCCTGCAGTTTCTCTTTTACCTGGTTTAGTCTATAACTGACAACATTTTATAGCGTCACAAAAGTCCCAGTGAACACTACAATATTATACTCTTAAAGCTTCTTGTTGGTCACAGCACTCTACCTGATGTGAGATTTCCATGGCATGACACATTGGAGCTCAATTTAATCACCTTCCCAAACAGCACAATGTGCTGAGCAACAAAAGTCAGAATGTATTTATTATTCTAGATAAAATCTAGGCCATGCTTTTCAGATCCCCACCTTCAATCCTTCATGCATAATTT
Source organism: Mauremys reevesii (assembly GCF_016161935.1). Classification (NCBI taxonomy): domain Eukaryota; kingdom Metazoa; phylum Chordata; order Testudines; family Geoemydidae; genus Mauremys; species Mauremys reevesii. The sequence goes on from NC_052624.1 coordinate 199,684,047, forward strand.
TGTTTCTGCATGCACCAGAGTATATTCTTAATCAGCAATAACAAGTATTCAAAAAGTTATAGAATTTTCACACACAAATGCCATTTGCCTAAGGCTTGGTATTCATTACATACTTACTGCAGTATAATTACATCACTCAGAGATGTGAAAAATCCACACCCCTGAGCGATATAGTTATACCGACCTTAACCCCTGCCCCCCATGTAGCCAGTGCTATGTCAGAGGAGAGCATCTCCTGCCGCCTCTCATGGAGGTGGAGTTATTAAGCGAAGGGGAGAGCTCTCTCCCGTCGGCTTATAGCGTCTTCACCAGGCACTAAAGCAGCACAGCTGCAACAAGTTTCTTAGACAAATACTAGCATTTACAAATTCAAAATCAGCTTGCCATGAACAATTTTCCTTTCAGATGTTTTTGTTTGTTTTTTTTTGCTAATATTTCTGCCAGTCCAGTCATTTCCTACAGCAAAGTAAACTTTCCAGCAATTTCTAGTTCTAGCAATGACATATATTAAATAGTCAAAAATATTGTGTGATGTGGGTATTTTTTTTATTTTTCCATGCTAAGACTTTTTGTTCAGGCTTTCAGAGGAATAAATATTTCATAGGAACAGGTAATATTACATTGCCACAAAGGAAATGAACTAGAAAAATATTAATTGAATAAAATAACTAATATAAAACACTGGGTGGATTTAAAAAGACAAACTTCTATTTTGATTTATGTTCAGATTAAGTCTAGGCATGTAGACCACACAATGAGTCAATGTTTGTTCTGTACATATAGAGGCTGGACCACCAGAGAATATTAATCTTGTACTAGAGGTGGAAATAGTAGTGCTGCATTGAGAGAGACTTTGCAAATGAATTACCAGAATCAAAATGGCACATTACCTTACCCATGATAATAGAATGCCTTTTCACACTCCTCTTTCATACGCAGGGAGCTTTATTTTATATTATTTTGTTCATATGCCTGATAAGCAACCAGAGTTATCAATACAGAATTTAATAAAACCAGTTTGATTAGCTAATTAAAGACACTTGTTAATTTAAGAACCAATTGCAAACTCTATAATGTATGTCTCACGATACTCTTAACTGTGGTGTTTTTTTCAAGTGCTGAAGATGAATTTATGGGTGTGTACGAAAAGGGAAAGGAGTTTTATTTCCAAGGTGAATGTACCTTTTTCAAATCTGAGTAAAGCATAGTAGCTCAAAATGGAAAGAACCATTTGTCTCAGGGGAGAGTTAGAGTGGAGAAGCAAAGGTGGTAATTCTTGTAATTCCCAGCAGAACAAAAGCTCATCTAGGTAAGCATGTGGACGAATTTTCTATGAATATACCAATGCCACGATGCTCTTCTTACAGAGTCCATAAAGCAACCAGTGTAACTTTGGATTCTGACAGTGAACAATCTGATTCTGAGGCTCATACTTAGGCCACATCCACACTACAAGCTTTGGTTGACAAGTTATACTGGTATACAGCTGCCAAAGTTTGTATATATTCAGGCATGTGCACAGATGGCTGCTTGCATTGCTGCTGCACAAACTCATCAGCAGTGCTTGTGTCAATGCAAAACATGGTGTACCATGAGTAAGTATCTCAGTGTGTCATACACTGCTTTCCAGTGCAAGGCCTTATGGGAAATTTTTGCATTGTGTTGTGAGATAAAAATGACTTGCCCAGAATTCTCTGGAAGCTAGAGGTCAAGTTCCCAGCATTCAGTTTTCTCCATCCCATAATGCCATCCATATCCCATAATTTCTGCACCGTTTTTAAAAAAAAAAATCCCACAAACCCACACAGCACATTTCAGTGTCTGCTATCTCTCACAGGAGCATGGAGCCCACACATCTCTGCACTATTCTTATGAACTTTGCAAACACAGATGCACGAGTCTCCTGTATTTGCAGACCCACAGAAAGTATTGCAACAATGGGGGACATGATGATTTCTTCAAGAACCGTTTGCTAAGAAACACAGTGAAAAACAGTTCAAGATTGTTGGTGGCATTCACGAAGCAGCTGCAGACAGTGGAGTTCTACTTCTGAGCCTGTGAAATGAGCACGGACTTCATCGAAATTCTGGGTGGGGGTTACAAGCAGTGGCTGCGGAGCTTTCTGATGCAAAAGGCCACATTGCTGTAGCTGTGTGCTGAGCTTTCCCCAGCCCTCCAGCACAGGGATATCAAAATGAGTTGCATTGACACTGGAGAAGCAAAGGGCAGTTGCACTGTGGAAACCTGTAATTCCCACCAGTCAGTGGGAAATGATTTTGGAGTTGTAAAATCCACAGTGGGGGCCATTGACATTGAATCCTGTAGGGCCATTAATCATCTTCTGCTATACAGCACTGTGACTCTTGGCAATGAGCGGGACATAGTGCATGGATTTGCAGCAATGGGGTTCCCAAACTGTAGTGGGGAAATAGATAGGGTGCATATCCCTATTTTGGCACCAGCCCACCTTGCCACAGAGTACATCAATAGAAACTTACATCTTTAGGAACACAAGACTGTTCAGAAAGCTGCAGACAGGGCCATTCTTTCCTGACCAGCAAATTATCATTGGCAATATTGAAATGCCAGTAGTGATTCTGGGGGATCCAGGCTTTGCTCCCTTGGCTCATGAAGCCATACACCAGCTTCCTCAATAGCACCAAGGAAAGATTCAACTACCTGCTTGACAAATGCAGAATGAGGGTTGAATGTACTTTCGGTAGATTGAAGGGACACTGGCCAGATTTACTCACTAGATTGGATCTCAGGCCATGCCTACACTTACCGGGGATCGACACTGCTGCAATCGATGCAGTGTGGGTTGATTTAGTGAAGACCCGCTAAATCGACCGCAGAGTGCTCTCTGGTCAACTCCGGTACTCCACTGGACCGAGAGGAATAAGGTAAGTTGATAGGAGAGCATCTCCTGTCGACGCAGCTCAGTGTGGACATCACAGTAAATCAACCTGAGCTATGTTATTCACATAGCTGGAGTAGCATAACTTAGGTCGACTTACCCCGCTAGTGTAGACAAGGCCTCAGTGTGAAAAATATCCCCGTAGTTATAGCTGCCTGATGTGTCCTGCACAATATCTGTGAAGAAAAGGGGGGAAGCTGCTGCCAAGGTGGAGCAGCCACTACAAGAGCTCAGTATGGAGCTACACAGCTGCAGAAGGCTTTGAAAGAGCACTTTAATGGTCAGCCACAGTAGTGGTCTGTGCTGAACTGTTCTCTGGGCCCGAAACTTTGGGTGCTGTTAGGAATCATGCTTGCTGTACCTTTCTAAAGAAGACTGGGTGTTTTCCTGAACTTGACTTCTGTGTGGGTTGCTGCAGATTTAGTTTTAGATTCTGCAGAAATTTATGATGAATATGTTAAATCAAGTGCCCACAGAGGAGGGGGGCACAAATCCCAATGGAAGGGAAATCCCTATGTCACCCAGGTTAAGAGGAAAGAAGGGACTGGAAATAAACCTAACCCCACCTTTGATTTTTAAAAAGACCAAGGGAGCCCAGGGTTTAAACTCCCCCCATAAAAAGGAAAGACAAGTAATCTGCCATCATGGTGAGGCTCCCAACTATATAAAACCAAGCTACCCAGAGCTACCCACAATCCACATCCCCACCTGCCAAAGCCAGCAATACATCAGGAGAAAACCCTAGTAACAGTTATATAGATACATCAGGAGAAAACCCTAGTTATATCAGGACTGAACCTTGGGAGGGTACTGAAGAATTTATTTAAATGCTAAGGTCAATGGCCTAGATTGTAAGGGCTGGAGGGATACTGTTCCCGAAGTCACTTTGGTCGAGGAAAGTTTGGTAAGGGAGGAAGACAGACTTCCTGGTAAAAGCCTAAGTATATTAGATTTGGCCAAATTCCCTATCATTGTACCTTTCTGTGATGGGATACTCATCTCTCGTGAGTGCCTCCGGTCAGCTGCATGTGATGCTGCGATCTCTTTTTCTCCTGGCTGCCCCCGGTAAGTTATCATCCTCATGGCAGGGAGGATGGTGGCTCAGCCCTCCGGCTAAGTCATACAGTTAATAGATGAATCCCTTCTGGAGTAACAAAGTTCAACAAATTGTTGGCCCTCACCAGGGTGTTCAGCCCCATCTCTGGCCCTGTTTAAATCTCATCCCCTTTCTTGGGCTTTTAGTAAAGAGTTTTGTCCCCTTTGCGGGATTTAAACCACTTTCCCACTGGACACCCACTACTCCGGGTCCCAATCCAGGGACCCTGTAAACATCAGCCACATAGTGCTTCCCTTAATATTTGCTGCTGCATTCCCTGGGCTGCTTGCTACTTGGTCCCATCACCTTCACTCATTACCTTAGAGTTACAAAAGATGCAGATTAAAAATCTTTTCTTGATATTGTATTATGCTGTACAGTGGCTATATTGGGAGAGCAGAGCACAATGACCACTTTTCAATGAAAATGTTTGCATGCAGAAATTGTCAATTTTTAAATAGCTGGAAATTTGGTTCATGGTGCTACTTGGCCATTTGCACCAGTGAACAAAACTTTTCATTATTTAAAAAAAAAAAAGAAACTGTGAATAGTCATTACAATTGTATATAGCAGGTGGTATTCCTAAAAAGCTGTCATGGCTGAGATGAGTTTGAGGACAAGCACTCACGCCCCAGAAAATGCCTCATGCAGCCAGTGCAATATATATAACCTCTGACTGCTAAACTTCCATCACTTGCTCCTCCCCGCTCCAACCCAGAGCCTCCTGTACACTGCGAAACAGCTTATCGCGGCGGGCAGGAGGCATGTGGAGGGAGGGGGAGGTGCTGATCAGTAGGGCTGCCGGCGGGCAGGAGGTTCTGGGAGTGGTGGTGGTGGGGGACTGATGGGGGCTGCTGATTTATTACTATGGCTCTTTGGCAATGTACATTGGTAAATTCTGGCTCCTTCTGAGGCTCAGGTTGGGCACCCCTGGTCTATGGAGATTGAACAATGCCCAAACCAACTTCAATGACAGCAATGAAGCTTGGGGGAAATATCCAAACATGTTACAGGAAGTGCAAAAGCTGTCTGTGGCCAAGTGGACAGAGGGAAATTTCCCGGCAAAGAGGTGGTCGAAAGATGTGCAGGAGGCAGGAAAGAAGAAAGGATTAAATGATGGCAGAAAGAAAGAAAGAAAGAAAGAAAGAAAGAAAGGTGATGTGAAGGGATGGTGCCCATGGATCAGGTGCTGCCCATGGATCAGGTGAGGGAATGACAGGCATTTTTATGTCTTGGCGCCCCCTGTTGACAGCCATCCCTGCCATGCAATGGTCTATCCCTTTCTGTGACTCTGCCATCCAGCTGGGCCGCAAGTTGTGTCCATGCTTTCCAGGATATATAGAGTCCAACAAAGGGTAGTTCCACTGATTGGCAACAGGCTTCAAGCCTCACCTAGGCAAAGACCCAGAGTAGGGACTCTCCAGGATATGGGATTGTCCTAGTCCTGAATATCTGGTACCAGGGAAAGGTTTTTCACTTCCAGCCCTGATAGGGAGTGTGTAGGGGGTCCCAGGTCTGCCCTCTCCACCGTATTCTGATGCAAGGCCCAGAGGTAGGTGGCTAAGTCCTGAACCCTGGAGTGCTATGTGGTTGCTGTCCCAGATCACTTTTTACTGGCCTTCTCGTGCAAGAGTGAACAGCAAAGATATGTAAACAAAATAAATAAAAAAGTACGTCTCCAACCTTGCAAATGTCCAGAGTCCTTTTCCCTCAGCAGGTCTGGTAGACCATCAACAGTCAGGGGCCCTGGCAACTGGGTCTCCCTTAATGTTCCTTTTGCAGACCTTCAGAGCGTATGTCTGCTCACCTTCACTTGATGCTTGCAAGTGAGCTGCTCAGCCTGTACATGCATTGCAGGTGTGGCGGGGCAGAGCTATTTTGGCCCAGAACAGCTCCTTAACCTCTCCAGTGTGGCATTTGTACACCCAACCACGGGTGGAATGTCATGAGGAATGTCAAGTTGGTATAGTAAAGAAAACAGCAAAAAGAGTGTTTGCAGACACTAAGGGTCAGGTGCTTTTAAAGCCTTATATACACGACTACTTACAAAAGAAGGAGAAAAAGAAAAATTCAAATTAGCCACATTTAGGCAAAGAAGCACGAAGAACTTGGGAGTTGTGAAGAGCTTCAAAATGAAAATAGAGGAGTACTAGTGGAAGATGGCCAAGTCATTAAGAGGTGGGCAAGGTTTTACGAGAAACTGCTCAATGAAGAAAATTTGAGGAAATCACTAAGGGGAGCCTGCAGAAGCAACAGCCTCACAAGACCTATCACCATGGTGGAGACACAAACAGTGCTGAAGTTGCTGGAACATGGGAAGGCCAGTCCAACTGGACAGTGTACCATTGGAGGCATTTAAAGCATTGGATCATGAGGGAGTGGTAGTGATAAACTTCTTCAACTTAATTCTCTGTATTAGAAAAATGCCAGACAAATGGAGGAAGAGCACATTGGTCTCTATCTTTAAGCAGAAAGGGTATGTACAAGAATGTAGTAACTACTGCCACATCAAGTTAGTGAGTCACATGATTAAATGGCTGAAAAGAATTATCTTTAAAAGTCTCCATGAGGAACTGGAGCATCAAGTAACCAACAACCAATTTGGGTTTATGCCAGGAAGGTCAACAATGGATGCAGTGTTTGCAGCCCGAATATTGCAGGAGAAATATAGGGAGAAATGCAAATAATTGTGTTTAGTGTTTGTGGACTTAAAGAAGGTTTATGGCAGAGTTCCTAGAAAACTGATAATGATAATGCTGGTGACAGATGTTCAGACTATAGCACAAAAGTAGTGAGAAGCACTGCGGCTATAGTGAGTCATTCACCCTGACAATATGTCTGCACCAAGGATCAGCTTTAAGCCCGTTCCTATTTGTGACTGTAATGGACACCTTGACACAAAGGATCAGGAGAGAGGATCTATGAAGCATGTTTTCCACCAAGGACGTTATGTTGTCCCACACAGATAAATATGAACTGGAAAGGTCATCTAATATAATGGAGGGCTGCATGAGGAAAAAATGGTTTATGAGTCAGTTGACAAAAGACAGAATAGATGCAATGCTTCACTAGATGATATAGAGTTAAAGTATGTGCAACAATTCAGATACCTAGGTTCAGTGTTGAGTTTTGATGAGAATGCGGATGCAGATATTAGTAGACACATGAAGAACACTTGGTGCAAATGGAGGGAGCTGGGATATTCTGGCAGAGGATTCCTGACAAGGAAACTAAAAAGCAAAGCATATAAGACTATGACGAGGCCAGCTCTGACATATGTGTCAGAGTACTAGCCAGTGAGGAAGAGAGAAGGAAAACTACTTCACGTTGCTAAAATGAGAATGCTCAGGTGGATGCTGGGTAAGACAGTACCTGATAGGCTATGCAATGAAGCAGTACAACTGCTGGTAGACACCATCACAGTAAGGCTGAGGGAGCATCGACTGAGATGGCTGGGTCTTTGGGACAACAAGATGCAGGATATACTGGCCAGATTGTCCCCTGACTACTAGCTCTTGTACTAAGACCATGTGGAAGTCTCAGGAAAAGGTGGGTGGAGACACTGAAGGAGGATATGAAAAAGGTTGATGTCAACTGGGAAGATGCATTTGACAAGAACACTTTGAGATGAAGAAAAAGAGCTGCTGACACTAATTGATGGGATCAGGCAAATGCAAAAAAGAAGGAGGAATTAGTCTTCATTTTAAATCTGACATGCTTTTATTGCTAAAACAACCATTTGGCTCTGAAAGCAGACTTTTGCTTTTAACAAATCTTTGAAGCAAGAATGAAAAATATTTGAGCCCAATTCTTCTCTTCACAGTAGAGAGCAGAATATGGAGAGCAGAATTCAGATTGACTGTTCCAGAGTTATTCTGTAGTTACCCTGAATCAATGTCAGTATAACTGACAGCAAATTTTTACTCTGATTTTATGTGATAAAACCCAGAAGCTATGAAAGAAGAAAGCAATTGTTTGACTGCACATTTTTAATTATTGGAAGTTTTGACATTTAAACATACTTGGCAGTAGTTTTGATAGCATTCTGCAATCATATTTTCTAGTTTTGCATGCTGCTGCAGGAAAAGGCTAAAATCTGCCTTTACTACATTCTGTGCAACTTCTTCAATGTCAAAAATGAGAGATGGAGAATATTATAGTCTGGAGAAAAAGAAAACATACTTCAGATCTTGGAATCATATCATCAGCCCTACCTGCACATCTACATCTTTTGGTGGATTCTTTGTTTTATTACATTTTACCATGTATAACTCACGGTAATAGATATGCCAGCAATCTATTCGAAATAATAGTACAATAACCTTTTACTTGCTAATTTTACTAGCGAACAGATCACGCTTTAGCCTTCAGCCCCAGAGGGTTTTAAATGCTGATTCTAGTTGAAAACTCTGACCATCAGGCTTTTTCTGAAAAGGGATCACTTTATTGTACTGAAAGATTTAAGTTTTAAAACATTTAAGTACTCTGTTTTTTTCCCCTTCAGAACACGTGGTGGCATGTTGGCAGTGCTGTGAGTTATGACTGTGTTTGATAATACCATTGACATCCAACTCCAGCTGTCTGGGAATCAAATTGAAGAAAGCACTGTTAGATATTTTTACCATGTATGATGCGTAACCCACAACACACAAGGCCGATAAGAGGGCTATGGATGGTGTCCAGCAATAACTGTTTTTACAGCTATTTCAGAACTTCAGCTGTCATGCAGGTTTTTCACATTCTATTTTCTTTTGATCACACAAAAGCAGCATTCCTGTAGGCAGAGCACTGCGTGTTCTATTCCATTCAGCAGCTAATAGCCAGGAAATAAAATTAAGAATGTAAATGAATAATCCTCCCCAGTTATGATGCTTGCCCTGGCTTGAACTCATCTGTCGGCAGTAAACATGGGGGGAAACACTGCAGTTCTCATAGGAAATCAGTAAGGTCTTATGCAATAGCAAATCATGACAACTCCACGTTCATGACTCTCACAGTAAAAGTGAATGAGAAGGTAGAGGGCAGCTTTGGGCAGGAGAATTACACCGGGATTCAGAGTTCCAAGTAAGCCATCCCAAAAACATTTTCCCCAGAAATAGCAATTGTAGAAATACCACCAGAACCCAGGAGTTTACCAGCACTAACAATGTTTCTTTGAAACTGGCTTGCGATTTTTAAATTCTGGGTGCACTGCTGGCTCACCGGAGAAGAGGCTGAAAATGAAAATTACTCTCCCACTTTAGTTCCTTGTAGACACCACTGAATAGCAGAGGAAGTAAATGATAACAGTTTTCAGGTACATACAAGGTTGTTACAAGAAGGAGGGAGAAAATTTGTTCTTCTTAACCACTGAGGATAGGACAAGAAGCAATGGGCTTAAATTGCAGCCAGGGAGGTTTAGGTTGGACATTAGGAAAAACTTCCTGTTTGGGTGGTTAAGCACTGGAATAAATTGCCTAGGGAGGTTGTGGAATCTCCATTGTTGGGGATTTTTAAGAGCCGGTGAGACAAACACCTGTCAGGGATGGTCTACTTAGGACTTCCATGAGTGCAGGGGTCTCTTGAGGTCCCTTCCAGTCCTATGATTCTACGATTTGCCTATTCAGTCTCTATAACTCACTAAATTTCCTCCAGATGCTCCTCAGCCAGTTTTACCCCACACTAATTCTACACTCTTGTGAGAGTGTCCATGGCTAATATTAGTCCTGTTTCTACAGTTCCACTGAAGTCAATGGAGTTACATTGGTGTAAAATTAGTGTGAGATCAGAATTAGACCTATGGTAAGCACTCTATCTGCCCAAGTGCAGGATGGAAACAACTCTTCCATAGTAAGATTTACAGGAGACCAATTAGAACCACTAATGCAAACAAACAATCACATGAAGAAATGATAACACAATCTAAAATACCTATATCATATCCATAGACATCAGACACAGCTATATTAAAATTGATCTTCAGTTTGCAGGACGTGTTTGTTATGCAAGAGGATGAGAATTCCACTGAGAGACCAGTTAGTCCCCAGTCAGTCCTAATCTGTGGAAAGTCAGCAAAATGACAAGACGTCTGAAAGAAAAGTTCACACCCAAGTTATTGATTTTGATGCAGGAATTACTTATCACCTTTGTTAATTAGAAGGTCAGACTAAATTGTCAGAATTGTCCCTCTTCTGGCCTTACAATCTGTGAATCATCACACCACTTTTTGCTTCACCTCCACCGGTCACAATTCTGCAGTTTCTCTAATTTCTTTCATCTCCTCAGTGTCAACAAGGGAAAATGCAGCACTTAATGACATAATGGCAACCCCCCTTTAGAAGTCTAATCCCACTCCAAGAGCAAGAAAAAGAAAAATGATCCACAAATTCCCCAGCAGTTGAAATTTGGAATGAATGTGCAGCTGAAAGGATTCACCACAGGTTTGCCTCCTCCTTTCTCCCTTCCTCAGCTTTGACCGTAACTCCTCCATCAGATGCTATTATGGAACTGTGGCCGTGTTAGAGCATAGGATTCCCCTGGTGAGGAATACTGAGAATAGTCCATGTTACTGTTAGTAATCAATATGTTAAGCCAATTCTGCTCTTTCTCCTCAAGCTATTCACAAATGTAGCACCCATCACACAAACCAACCTTTCTATTTGAGCTCCTTTTACTGTGTTAGTTTGAAAAGGAAAGGAGAAAAAAACAATCACATATACCATTTCAATTATTTTTAAATGAGGTGAATACCCTCATATTTACTTAAAAAATCCAACACACTCTTACCACAATGTTCAAATTCAGGGCCACATCCCTCAGTCTGGTACAAGTGCTTTGGTGCCTCATCACTGGTGGATTCTGGGTATAGACTCATGCATATCTCGGAATATCAATCCAGTGAAAGGAGCATGACCACTGTCATCTCACCTTCTCTCTGACTAGGGAGTCTGACTAGGGGCAAGGGACTTTATAGACTAGGGGCAAGGGAGTTGCCTCTATGCTGAACTGAAATTTATGCCTGGGGACCTGAGCAACACTCATTGGCACCAGGATCAGGAGAATAGAAAGGTGAGTATGGTGTTGCTCAATGCGGCACACTTCTTGCTGATGCACATTGATTTATCTTGGTCAACTAATATGCTGTCTGGCCACCATACATGTAATACAGTCTCCATTCTTTCCAGGATAGTCAATTGTCTGGCTGATGGGAAGGATGTGGGGCATCAGAAGGAAATAGAGTAAGAAAATGGTGACAGGGGTGAGGGGTGCAACGGGGTGATGGGTCCCTTTAAAGGGAGATGTGGCCAGCCAGATCTGTGCCACAATTAATTAGCTGCTTCCCAGCCTGAGGATGTGGGACTAAGGTGGGACAGGTGATAGTTAATGGAAATGGGCCTTTTAAAAAGGGCTGAGTGGAAGGCTCTGAGTCAGGGTCTGCAAGAGGCTGGGTAGTCCAGGGGAATCAGACACAGGTAGTTTTTTTCCCAATCCCAGATCCAGAAAAACTCACAGATAGTCCAGAAAGGAACTGTGAACAGGGCCCAGAAGGCAGACTGAAAAGAAGCCCCTGAAAGGGAGAAGAACCTTTTTGTTTGATGGGACTCTTTAGTTGGACTTCTTGCACCCTGGAAGGGTTTAGGTTTGTGTGCGTCTTGGCCAGAGGGTTAAGCCACATCTACAGCCCCAACCAGTGTGTGGAGAGCTGAGGAGACCCACCTTGGGGAAAGAAACTGAGGCAGGGAGTGGCAGCAGTCCCACACTCAGCCAGCAGATGGGGCTACAGAGCAGGCAGGGAGACAAAGAATAGGGTCAGGAGCGCAATCCAAGACTATTCGCCATCATGGATCCTTCTCTAAGCAGCACATATTGTCCATCCCTAAAGTGTCAATCTTAGCAAAGCAGAGCTATAAGTGTTACAAATTCCATTAGCCTAGAAGGAGGCGGCATGTTATGTCCTTATACTTGGGGCATGTATCTGGGAAATACACAGAGCCAATGGTAGAAAGTGTCTCATTCTTGATCTCTTTGAAATAAATACATGTGATAAGTCTTCATACATTCATACACCAACAGCCCAGTCATGCTCACCAAGCTTGAAATAGCACCTAGCCAGCCAAATAAAATATTTCATTTGAAAAGCAACTTTCCCTTTTTCAAAGGCACTAGGAGAATCATAGAATCTCAGGGTTGGAAGGGACCTCAGGAGGTCATCTAGTCCAATCCCCTGCTCAAAGCAGGACCAAACCCAACTAAATCATCCCAGCCAGGGCTTTGTCAAGCCTGACCTTAAAAACATCTAATGAAGGAGATTCCACTACCTCTCTAGGTAACCCATTCCAGTTCTTCACCACCCTACTAGTGAAAAAGTTTTTCCTAATATCCAGCCTAAACCTCCCCCTCTGCAACTTGAGACCATTACTCCTTGTTCTGTCATCTTCTACCACTGAGAACAGTCTAGATCCATCCTCTTTGGAACCCCCTTTCAGGTAGTTGAAAGCAGCTATCAAATCCCCCCTCATTCTTCTCTTCTGCAGACTAAACAATCCCAGTTCCCTCAGCCTCTCCTCATAAGTCATGTGCTCCAGCCCCCTAATCATTTTTGTTGCCCTCCGCTGGACTCTCTCCAATTTATCCACATCCTTCTTGTAGTGTGGGGCCCAAAACTGGACACAGTGCTCCAAATGAGGCCTCACCAGTGCTGAGTAGAGGGGAATGATCACATCCCTTGATCTGCTGGAAATGCCCCTACTTATACAACCCAAAATGCCATTAGCCTTCTTGGCAACAAGGGCACACTGTTGACTCATATTCAGCTTTTCGTCCACCGTAACCCCTAGGTCCTTTTCTGCAGAACTGCTGCCCAGTCATTCGGTCCCTAGTCTGTAGCAGTGCATGGGATTCTTCCGTCCTAAGTGCAGGACTCTGCACTTGCCCTTGTTGAACCTCATCATATTTCTTTTGGCCCAATCCTCTAATTTGTCTAGGTCCCTCTGTATCCTAGCCCTACCCTCCAGCGTATCAACCACTCCTCCCAGTTTAGTGTCATCTGCAAACTTGCTAAGGGTGCAGTCCACACCATCCTCCAGATCGTTAATGAAGATATTGAATAAAACCGGCCCCAGCACCGACCCTTGGGGCACTCCACTTGATACCGGCTGCCAACTAGACATGGAACCATTGATCACTACCCGTTGAGCCCGACCATCTAGCCAGTTTTCTATACACCTTACTGTCCACTCATCCAGCCCATACTTCTTTAACTTGCTGGCAAGAATACTGTGGGAGACTGTATCAAAAGCTTTGCTAAAGTCCAGAAATAGTACATCCACTGCTTTCCCCTCATCCACAGACCCGGTTATCTCGTCATAGAAGGCAATTAGGTTAGTCAGGCATGACTTGCCCTTTGGTGAAGCCATGCTGACTGTTCCTGATCACTTTCCCCTCCTTTAAGTGGTTCAGGATTGATTCCTTGAGGACCTGTTCCATGATTTTTCCAGGGACTGAGGTGAGACTGACTGGCCTGTAGTTCCCTGGATCTTCCTTCTTCACTTTTTTAAAGATGGGCACTACATTAGCTTTTTTCCAGTCATCTGAGACCTCCCCTGATCACCATGATTTTTCAAAGATCATGGCCAATGGCTCTGCAATCTCATCGGCCAACTCCTTTAGCAACTTTGGTGAAGACCAGAACTTCCACAGCTAAGACTGAGGGTTTCATTCATTATTCAATTCACCTGCCATCGCTGGTAAAAATCCTTATTGCTTTATTCCCTTTGTCTATCTACCAGTGATAATGAAATAGGGACTTTGTGAGTCTTAGGTAATTGGCTCAGCCATGCCAAGTGTAACTATACACTTTGGTTTCAAGTACATTTCATCATTTGTATTTGTCGAGAGCCGCTTGTCACCCTGGAAACATTCAAGTGGCTACACTGCAGAAAAATGCTGCAATTTTTCTTTAAAGCTCCTCCCTTGTCAAAATAAATCTTGCCAACATGTTGTACAAAGCGATTTCACTGCCTCCGATAGGCCAACTCCTAACTTGTGTCCTGCAATTTCGCCTTGAAGAACAAGTGTTCTCAAGTCATTTGATGTCAGGGTGCAAAATCAGAACTGATCTTTCGCCTCCATAAATTCTGTGTTTTCACTTTCCTCGGTGCTGTGGTAAGTGACAGACTAAGTGGGTAGCATGCAATTTTCAAAAGTGCTCAGCATTGCCTTGATATTACTCCCTATTAAGTCAATGGGGGTTTTACCACTGGCTTCACTGAGAGCAGCGTTAGAGCAACTCTGAGTGCTTTTGAAATCCCACACTCAAAGCCTTGTCATACATGGCAAAATATCTTTAAAAGACTCATGTGGTTTATCTGCTGTTTTACTGTAATGACAAAATAAAAATGTCTATGGTGATTTAAAACTACAGCTGTTCTTCTGTATAATAATACTTCACATTTCCATAGCTCTTTTCATCAGATGAGCTCACACTGCTTCATAAGCACTAGTGGAGTCTCACAAATGCCCGCCGGAGGTAGCTAAGCATTATTATCTCCATTTTATAGTTAGAGAAACAGAGGCACAGAAGAGGAAGGGGACCTGTCCAAGTCACGTAGCCAAGTTGGTGGTTCAGTTAGGACCAGAATGCAGGAGTCCTGAATCCCTGTCCACTGCTCTAGCCCCTTTGCAGCTTCTCTGTTATAGCAAAGCAAATGTGTATTGCTTATACACTGGACACATTTATGCTTTCTCCTTTAGGTAACTATGTATTAATCATTGAACTATAAGTTACATATCTGAATCTCGAGGCTGGGTAGTTACCAGGTTGGTTTAAATGAATATTTGCTTTTCCCTCTCTACTTCTTGTTTATACAATACCCTGAGGAAACATGACAGAGAAACGGACAGAGTCAATACTTCTCTTCTTGAGTTCTGAGTGCAGCAGCCAGGCTGGTATATGCGTTTACTTTGCTCTTCAAAAAGAAATGAAGGAACTACAAGGTTGTTTCATTCACTAGCTCTTCAGTAGTTGGGATGAATTATACTATAGTGCTGTGTGTGTCCAATGCATTTCTAAACAATAACTATCCCAGAAAGTTACTGTATGCTGCCTGCCGTGACACCAGACAAAATGCATTACCAACTAGTTTCAATAGGAAGTACAAAATAAAAAGACCTGCTTCTACTGGTGAACCAGGGCCAGGCCACAGTCTGGGCTTCAGTTAACATTTGGCCATTCATGGAGATTCTGAAATGGGAAAACAGCTTTGAATTTTGTTTTAGAGAAAAGCTTCAAAAAGGAGAGGGAAACCCAAGCATTCTCTCTCACTCACCCACACAAGAGAAGTGGGAGAAATGTTCAATAGTGAATAAAGACATGTAGTCTTTATTGGAGTCCCATATACAAATTCAGGGGCTTAGATACCACCATAACAGGCACAATATAACAAGTTAAATAGAAGGGAAGTCCTAAATTTTGTTGAAGATCCAAACAGATCTTCTCTTCTAACAGTCTCAAAAAAAGGGGGGGAGGAGGACACACACAAGCACCTCTACCTTTCAGCCATTTGTCCACAGAAAGAATACAAGCATTCTACCTATCTACTTGTCTGAGAGCTCATTACTGTAGTATCTGAATGCCAATGCCTTCCAGGGCAAATCCTAGCCATGGAGATTATTTTGTTTTTAGTTAGACCAAGTCCCAATGATTATCGGGTAAAGTCCTTGAGGCCGATAAATATTTAGAATTTGTAAAGTGGCTTCAAGAAGTTTTACAAACTTGGTCCAAAACCTTCTTACATCACGTGCAAACACTTCTTATAGCCACCTGGCCGTGTTTTACATTGTTGTCATGTATTTATTGTATTAATCAGAGTTGTGTTTGTATATAATTTAAGTATTCTGTACCTTGTTGGGAAATTTTGACCTTGTATGATTAAACGAATATAACTTCCCCCTATTAAAAACAAATAGCAGCATGAATTCACTCAACAGCACTAAGCGTGAAGGAAGAATAATTTTATTATCAGTCCACAGAAACTGTACTTCTAATATGATTATTCTGAGACTTTCAACATTGTCTGTGCAAAGACATACCACCATCATTTCAGTTAAAGTTCAGCTTTCTCAAACTATTGTTCTTCCACAGTCTGTGTAGAAATAACAAGTCATGGACGCTCTTAAATGCATGTTCATTTTATTTTAGCTGAAGTACACTTTCCAAGCCATTGTTTAATTGGACAGCTACATTCCATCCTGTTTTATTCAGATGAAACAAGTCAATTAAACTGTGTAACAGAGATGAGATCGGGTTTTGCAGATGCTAAATACACTTACATGTCACCTGCGGAGATGTATGTGCCAACCTGATGTTAGTTATCAATGGACAATCAATTGGTGTCAAAGCTAGTGGGTATTTGGCCATATCACAAAGTTCCCAGAATAGTTTAGCTAACCAGACAGCGTGACCTAGATCTAAAGGTAGTTTCATAGTAGCTAAAACAGAGGACTCAAGCTGGAATTCCTAAGTTTTATTCCCAGCTCTGCCACTAACTTGCTGAGTTACCTTGGAAAGGTCACAAACTTACCAGAGTATGTCTACACTACAACATAAGCCCATGCTTGAGTCTGGGCTCAAGCTTAACTCCCCTTGCATCTACACTGCAATTGTGCTAACCCAGGGTCCCATGACCCTGCAGGGATGGAAGGTCCAAGCTTGAGCTAAGCTGGGACCAAGGGTCTAAGCCCTAGTGCTTTGTAGTGTACGCGCAGCCAAGCCTGACTCGGGGCCCAGCTGTCATCAGAAGTATCCCCCTATTCCATGGGACAACGTCCATAGTCCTCTCTATCCCAGCAATCTGCAATCTACTCTGTTGAAAACCCCTTTGCAAAAGGCAGCAGCTCAGGTCAGCATTAACTTATTCTCTTCTGATCACCGATCTGCAAGCACACTGGCAGTGAACCTCCTGGGTCTGCAATGGAGCTGGAGAACAAACCCATTAAGCCTTTTGCAAAGTGAGCTGCAGCCTGATACTGCCTGCCCTGCATGTTAGTAACGTTTTCCCACAGTGTGCCATGGTCCTAGGGCTAGAGCAGCTATATTTTGGGAGGTGGGGCACAAGGGACTCTGGGATATGGTTATTTTGACTCTGCAGTGTGGACACCAGAGCACAAATTAGAAAAGTCTTAACATGGGATTAAAATATCATGTAGATGCTCAAGCCCAGGGTTTCCTCACATGGGTCAGCTGGCTTGAGCCCCACTAACCCTGGGTTTATATTGCAGTGTAGACATACCCTCAGTGCCTTAATCAACCCCTTGTAAAGTCGGTGCAACAGTCCTTAACTACTATCTCATAGGGTTGCTATGACACTCCCATTGATTGTTTTTTTAAAGCACTTTGAGATCTACTGCTGAAAGATGCAATATGAAAGGGTACCTACGAACTAAAAGAGCTTCATGGAGAAGTCAGTACAACACTGGCTTGGCTGTAGTGGTGGCTCTCAATCTCTCCCATTTACAAGCAATGCATTCACCCACGAAGTGTTTAAAAACTGAAAACTGTATATTGTACTGTGTATCACATGGAAAACAGGGCATAGCATCCTTTGTTATATTTGGTGTAGATAAGTCAAGAGGACACAGACAGCACAGCTCTCTAGTTATTTTTATTTGCAAGAAGCACACTGTGGAACTAAGCATGGAGTGGGGGAAGAGCCAGTCTGAATGAGAGAGAAAAGACTAATGGGGGTGGGGGGACGATACAACCAAGACATTTAAAATAAAACTTCTAAAGCCCCTTTGAATTGTAACATCTTGAGTAAAGAAAAGCCTGAATTATGTAAAAGCTGGCAGGGCACCAACATCTGGCCAAGCTAAGATTGTTTTGTAAGCAGGCAGTTTCCACTCTGCCTGCAGACCTGTGTCCAGCAGTTGAGAGAATAACGAAGCTGAAGATGTACATAGTCCCTGGCTGCCAGAAGGATACCCTGGGCTTTGAGTGAAAATTTTCTGTCATTTGATCTCCTAAAACAGCCAGCTGAGATGAGTTATGTTCCCCCTGCCAGGAACCTCGAAAGAATTGTTCAAACCATGTGCTCATTCCTGCTGAATTGGAAACAAATGCCATGGCTTCACTGGCAGGCTTTGAAATTCTCTCCAGCTCTTCCCAAAGTTCTTGGGAGGAAACAAAAACTCTTTCCTGTGTCTGCCACTTGAGTCTCTGGAGAAACCTCCTTCCCCTACATTGCCCCCGTCCCTCTTCATCTACCCCCACCCCCACCCAAGACTGCAATCTGTCATTCCAGAAAGCCACATCACAAACTTGTACCATGTGTTAACTATCTTCTGTTTGCTGCCATTAGGCTTTGCCATTGCCTGCACAAATGGGAGTCATTTAATTAGGTCCAGAATGCTGCAGAATAACTAGGCCATTCAGGATGGCACAAAGCGAACTGCTGCTTCTTCCGGCCTTTTTTAAGAGGAAAAAAGCCCAGCCTTTGGCTGTCTCCTGCTCTTGCTCACCTGTAAACCCCATAGAAAAGTTTACTAGGTTAGAGAAAATATATACTTTATGAAACTCGATTAGGCACAAATTGACTTTTTTTAAAAGGCAAAAAAAATCTGCCAAGTAGGTTTGGGATCAGTCTAACTAAAGTCCAAAGGCCTAGAGTTTACTCTGGAAAAATGAAGCAACAGCAGTGGCAAATTAGGTTGAATGGCTCAAAATAAGGGAAGGACTCTGTGGTGTGTGTGGTTGTGAGTTTATATGCAACACATCAGCGTACAGCAGACTGAGAGAAAAGGGTCTTGAAAGCCATTCTCTTAGTAACCAGAGCAGTGTCTGGTATGATTTAGATTTTATTCCAGTCTTCATCAAAAACACAGTTGGTTCCTGTTAAGTCAACAACAGTTGAATCACTTCTCAGATATTTAACTTTAGTAGTATCCTTGATGACATCTCTGCATGTGTGCTTCATTTCTAAATGCCTGGCTGCCATTTCCCCCCCCCCCCCCCGCCCCTTTCTTTCTCCCCCTTCCTCAAATGAGTCTTCTGCATATACAGAGATTTATAATTTCACAGCTATATCACTGCAAATCTAACACTCACCTGTTGAATGACTTAACCACCATATTAAAGACATATGCTGAATTTTCTTATTTGACTTCTAGTTTTCATTTCCTAGAGAAATTGTGCTAGAGAGCTAAAATAAAGCTGTAAATCACCAAAGCTGTACAGCAGCAGTATAGCACACAACCACTAGCCATTAGCTGGCATCTATAAATAATATGCGTATTCACTTAGTAATATTTACTTATCTAATGCAAACACATAAAAGCAATAGATTTCATCTGGACTAAAATGTATGAGATTCCACCCCAATTCTTTTTATCAGCTTTATTCCTTGTTCCTGTACAAGTTCTACACCACCATGTTAGGCGTACAAGATTTTGTTTTCATAGTGCATTTTAACTAATCCATGCAAACCTCTTTTTTGTGGTGCTCCCTGAATATTTACCGCAGAGACAAAAAAGAATGTCCTACTCAACACTAGGGTCTCCGGCAAGACTTTCAAAGAATTCTGTACAAGCCATGGGAAGAATTTCTTTCAGGCAATACACATGAGCCCAGCAGAAATGTGCAGCAGCATGGAGGGAGGCTGATGCTATGTCTACATTTATGGCAGCACATGGAGTGCATACACTGAACACCCAAACTAGTGTGGGTGTCAGTAGCAGGGTAGACTGTGTGAAGTGCTACTTAGACAAGTAAAAGGGTGCCAGAACCTTAGGGTACATATCCTACATGGCTTTCTACTTGCCCAAACAGTGCCACCCCCATCTAAACCCCTAATCTACACTACACGGCTTCCTGCCGCCAGAGCCTTTCCCCATTGCAGTGAAAGACTCTGGCAACAGGGAGGCAGTGGAGAAAAGGTCTGTTAGATCCTCGCTGCTGGAGACTGTCCTGGCTGCCTCTCCCCTGCCATAGCCTTTCACTCTGGACTATAGCTACACCCACAAGCGCTGACTTTTCAAACTGCAGGGAGTGCTCGACCCCTGGCTCTGCCCCAGGCCCTGCCCCCACTCCACCCCGGCTCTGCCCCAGGGCCTGCCCCCACCCCTTCTCCCAAGACCCCACCCCAGCCCTGCCTCTTCCCACCCAGTCCCCCTGCATATTGCGAAACAGCTGTTCGAAGTGGGCAGGAGACGCAGGGAGGGATGGGGGAGGCACTGATCCATGGGGCCAATGGCAGGTGGGAGACACCAGGGATTCAGTGGGAGCTGATGGTCTGGAGCACCCACCAGCAGCCCCCCTACCATTTCCCCCCCCACGGCTGCTCCAGCCCTGGAGTGCCCACCAAGTTGGCACCTATGGCTACACACCCACAGTGTAGACACAGCCTGTTTTTCGTTGTGGTGTGTAGCTACATGTACCATGCACATTATTGCCAGTGCATACAAGCCTTAGATTAGATGTTTCTATAAATCAAAATGACAAACTGTCTCTGAAACCAGATTCTTAAATCTTACCCATCTAATCCATACCCAAAAGCTAAGAAGTGTGACTCAGTTTGCATGCGTTCAGGAATGTCGAGGGTTCCAAGGACAATTGAGTTGGTTGTTTACAAATGATGGGCCCGATTTGTGCACCCAGGGGTGCACAAAGGAAGAAGAGGGCAAAAGGAGATGGTGGTCCTCTGCAATCACATGCAGGGGGTGGGCACAACAGAAATCAATGGGAGTCGTATTTGTGTGTCTGAAGACAGAACTCTTAGCAGCAAGTTAACTCTGAGGGGAAGACAAAAAAAAACCAAAACACAACATTATAGCTCTGCATTCTTTTGGAATCCAATTGGCAGCTGTATCTCTTTGAAATTCAGTGTTTGTGCTCTCAGCAGTAATAGCAAATCAAGGCAAGAGTTATCAAAGGAAAACCCTACCCCACTCACACTTGGAGCTAGGCAAATGCTGCACAACGTTTTCCTTTGCTATTCACTCTAGTTGTATTCATATCCCTTCTGTGCTCTCTCTTCAAATATTCTAGGAGTTTACTAGCAGGGGAAAAAAAGTGGGGGGGCGGGGGATACGAATCTGAAACTCACTTTCTGGGAGTAACTGCAACAGTTCAAACCAGAGCTCTGACACTCAGACTTGTGCTCAATGCTCAACTAGTCAGGAAAGAGATGCACACCTAGGTCACATGCTACAACCAAAACAGCTTGATCTTCAGATCTTGAAGATTCCCCTCATCCAAATCAAAAACTTCTCAGGGAGAAGCAACAGAGAAAGAATTAGTCACAGAAATTATTCAACAAGTAATTTCAAACAAGCACATTTAGGAATAATCAGACTGTGGTGGTTTGTGGATTTTTAAAAAAGGCAAAGTTTATTGAATACATTTTTACAAGTTATTTGTCCACTTCTATCCAGACAATTTTTGCTATTTAGAAAACCAAATAATTTATATTTATATTATAAATTGGGGCAAAATGATTAATTTTGCTGTTTACCCCAAAAAGGAAAGCCTGGCACTCATGCCATTAAGGGAGACACGGTCAACCACTGAGATACGTCTTTCACAGCTGAAATTGCCAGTACACTTATTGGAGCCTGCAGTTGGTTACACTGCAAACACCAAAGAGTCACCTTTCAGTTCAGAGATGCCTTGGTAACACTTCTGTTACTAGGACTTATGCTTCTTACTCCATGGATCTGGTAGTTCTTTCTGCAGGTCACTGCATTCAGGGATTATCATTTCAACAGTTAAAAAGTGGGTTGTCCAAGCAGCACATCTCCCTCCCCCCCCCCGCCAAAAAAAATTGTAGGTCAGATCAAGCTACTGTTCTGTGATAAATTTATGCTCTGAAAATTTGAAGTCTGCTTTCTGCTGGATTGGAATGCATGCCCCCTTGGAAAGGCAGAACAGAAATCTGCATTCACTAAAAAGGTTTGAGTGTCCCATTAAAAACATATTTTGATAGTGGAATTTTTTTAATAGGAAATCACTAATCCTATGCTTATGGCTTGCAATACATATAGCTCTTCCCAGTACAAACCATCAGTAACTTAAAACAAAGTATTTTTATTTTTTAAAAAGCACTGAGAGAATTTAACAAAACTCACCTAGTGAGCAACAAGGTCTCCTTTAAAAGAGCTTGTACAAGCAAGTACCTGTGAGCCCAATTAAAGTTCAGGTAAGGTCAAAAGAAAAATAAATATAAACATGTAAAGGTTGTTTTCAGTACTCACAAAAGTAAAGACTCAGATTATAAAATATTAGAGGGTGTTAATCTGTGTTGGTTTGTGTGTAACAATGCCTACCAGTCCATCCAGTGGTGGCTCTAGGCACCAGCACTCCAAGCGCATATCTGGGGCGGCAAGCTGTGGGGGATACCCTGCCGGTCCCTGCAAGGGCGGCAGTCAGGCAGCCTTCGTTGGCTTGCCTGCAGGCGGTCCGCCGGTTGCGCAGATTCGGCAGCAGGTACGCCAAAGCCGCGGGACTGGGGACCTCCTGCAGGCAAGCTGCCGAAGGCTGCCTGACTGCTGTGCTTGGGGCAGCAAAAAAGCTAGAGCCACCCCTGCGTCCATCACCAGTATTACGACTTTATATAGATAGAGATGGCGGGGAGGGAGGGGGAGAGGGGAAGGGAAGAGAGTTGGGGAAATTGTGAACTTTAAGTACTTTTTTTTCCCCTGTTTATACCTGAAACTGTTTTGCCACTCAGTTAACACCACCTCTCAGACTGAGATTCAGAGAGAAAAGAAGGGACAATGTCAAATTGAAATCTAGTCAAGTTCAAAATATAAATAAACTGTGGTCTCGGGCACTGCCCCTGCTCTTGAGTTCCCCTGCCAATTTTTGTGGTTTCACAATCGTTTTCCTACTTCTAAAAAAAATGTTTATCATTGCTCTTTTCTTGTGTGACAGACCTACACAAACAGGGGAAACGGACTCATCAGGAGAAACAGTGACTACGCACAAAGTGCGTCAGATGCACAGAGTAAACAATTTTTTTCAATTATACTCATTGTAGGGATTATTTGTAACAATAGAGGAGTTGTTTTCAGACAGAAGTATGATTTTTCAACTGATTCAATGTGCTGTTCTTCATACATTCCTCCATGCCCTTGCTTTTCTCTTTCTCTGCCTGACGCTAGTTTGTCCTTCAACAGACTTCACTCACATTCCAACCAGCAACCATATTCGGAAGGAGATTATGTGGCACAATGATATTGTTCATACTGTTACCTTTTATTTCTTCAGTTCCATTGACTGATTCGCAGTCTCTGGTTCCCCATCCACCATTACCTCCTCTTTCCCTTCCAACACCCCATGGTGCCTTATTCTTGCCTCCAAAAAGATTAATTTGGGACCCAGTTCCACAAAGTCTTTCATGATGCTCAGGTGCAGTCCAGATACTATTTTCTACCAGAGCTCACAACATTTAATAGGAAAATGCCACACAAAAGCCCGCAGACCAAGCTGGGCTCCAAATTCACCTTTACAAGAATGGTATGGAGGGAAGAGTTGTGGTAGGGTGATGGACCACTAGGCAGGGAAAGTTTGACCAGCCATTCCAGTATAATAAATAAATAAATAAATAAAAAGTCAGTTTAAGCAACCACTGATTGGACTAACTAAAACCAGTTGTTTAGCTCAGGGCAGGGGGGAAGAGGTTGAAATAATTTGTAATGGAAACATCAAGGGTATATTTAAAACAATTATTTAAAACAGAGGGATGTCTGATGGAGGTGACCCTCAGTATAGATTTCAGTGTATATTGAAACCAAGATGAACCAGTGTAGCCAGCCTGGATGTGCACAGTAAACTAGGCCACCCCTAATCCCCCTGTGCAGTGAATTTCTGAAACCGTGCACTGGAAGTCTTGAAATCTACAGTAACCAGGAGCCTCAAGATTTCAGATCTCTGATAGAGGAAGCCCAGGATCCTTAAAATCAGTGAGTCACAATGCAGATATGTTAAATTTCCCCCTCTACTCCAGGTTGGTGCATATGGGCTATTTCATTACCAAAAAAGAGGATCAAGTGCCCACAAACTAAGGGAAACTTTCCAAAAGACCCATGAGAAAAAACTGGACCAACCCAGAGGGTCTGTTCATTTTCAGACTTTCTACACCAGTAAATCCAATATAAGAATTAGCTGATAGTAAAGCAGTCATTGTTCCACATATTGCAATGAACACACACTAGTGTTTACTGTCAATGATAGTATAGTCCATTCCAGTTTTGTTGCTGAAAAACCCAAAAAAAACTTTTAAAGGTCAAAAGTACAATTTTGCAAACAAGGTTTTGGGTTTGGAACCACATCATGACCTCAAGGAAAGTTATGAAGAGCTCATGGAATAAGGAATTCTCATTACTATTGCTCAAATACTGCCTTATCTTTGCGTGTGTGTGTTGGGGGAATTCAAGACAGATGGGGATACTTTCTCACACAGCCTAAGGGAAATTGAAGGGAATAAAAAAGAAAGGAGTTGAAACCTCAATACAATGCAGTATATTTGGTTCTCCCCCCAAGTGTTGTATAATGAATTCATCCATCACCACTCTATAAACTGGAGGGAATCTCAAATATTGAAAATTTCAGTTCAAGGGAAAACTTGGAAGTAGAAACATTCATGTAGAGGCCCCAAATCCACAAACCAATATGAAATTTTGAAGTTTCCCACATAATAGGAATTTCAAAACTTTGGAAAAAAGTCTAAATGACATTTCATTTGATGGGAGCCTGGCCACCCGTGCTTCTGAGGACCTCCAAGCTTGAGGAAGCTCCCAGAGTTTGAGGCTCCCTGCCTGGCTTCCTTAGTAATTTAGTTGAGATCAACACATTCCCCTGGAACATGTCAATTGCAAGGAATCCCTATTTTCCAAAGGAAAAATGTTCCACCAGAAAATTGCAGCCAGCTCTAGTGGCTATGTGATTTGTTAAAAGCAGTTAACCTCTGGATTTGTCTCTTTCTGTTTGCCTATGAAAAGAGCATGATTTTTCATAAACTTTATTATATTAAATAAAATTTGTTATTAACTATTTGTTTAACAAATGGCTTTTATTAACATGTGGGCTGATAGGGTTTTTTTCATAGCAAGTACTCCAGCAATCACTATTCAGTGCTCTGATTTGGCTGTGTGACTGGTTAATTAAGTCACCAGATATAGTTTCGGTTCCGTGATTAGATGGCATAAGGGTAGTATTTTTGTATGAATAGAAGTCCCTGCCCAAACATTTATATGAACAAAATATAGCCACACAAAATTTCCCTGAACAGACAAATGATATAAATATGATGCACTCAAGATGCAATTCAGATTGAGCAAGCATGTCTAAAATACTTTTTCCCCCACTACCACTGTTTACCCAGGTTTTCACACAACTGTCTGGGACCATTCCACTGTGACTGGACCACGCAAGGCTCAGTTTATGCAACCCATGCAAAGTAAACTTTGCAGGGTTCACACAGAACTAATAAGCATCTGCAATTGTGTGTGCTTACCACATCCAAACTCTCCAGAGCTCATAAAGTCTATTAAATTGGGCTTGAACCCCCAGCTCTCTTTAAAAGTTTCACATGACGCTTGCCGTCAGGACAGGTGACTGAAAGGCTTTCATTGCACCTTTGCTCCGAAAGTGACTCTGTTAACAGCCCTCTCTCCATGGATCTCTTACAATGACTCAGAATGCTGCACAGCCTCAGCTCTCCAAAATGGAGTGGCAATGAGGACATACGCCATGACAGCATTGCTTCCTTATTGCTTTCCCACTGTACATTGTGTTCCTAAAGTATTAAAATCTTGAGATAGTTAAACAGTCTCCCCTCTGCTTTGCCACTGGCTTAGTGATAATATTAATGTAGAAACATTTTAACACTTAAACACCATCTTCTGACATTAATTCATGAATGCCACAGGAAGAAAAATGGCTTAGTCTCTTACAATAGATTTTTATTTTCTGGCACCACAAATGGTGGCAACTTTTCACCAAGACAACATAAAAAAAAATCCTGGTCCTTTTTTAAAAAAAAAAAAGTCACACGTGAGGGAATTTAAACACAATGTCTGATTTTGCAGGATCAATTCTATCCCCAGAATGTTGTGCTCACAATTAATTAGAGACACAGTTCATGGCACTTACACATCCTGCCTGGGATTTTCAAAGGAGCCTAACAGAATAGGTGCCAACACTCTATTGGCTCCTTTTCAAAATTTCAGTTTCATGCTCTGAGTAGGGCTGACAATTAATTGAGGCTTCAAAATTATGGATGCAAAATTAGAGGCCACTTTTTGTAATTAGACTCTATTTCCAAATATGTTTTTAAGTTTATACAGGGCAAGAGGCATTGAGTGAGATGAGTAGTTTTCTTTCAATTAAAATTTAGTGTGAGAAGGAGTGTGGTCTAGTGACAGGCTGTCTTGAGAGTCAAAATTCCTGGATTCCTACATTCCCAGATTTGCCTAACTCCCCTCAGGTTTGTGATGGGATTTAATTAGCATTTGGAATGTCTTTTAGAACCTTTGAATGAAAGACAATTGAAGAGCAAATTGTTGTTATTTAGCTAATGACCTGGACTTTGGAACAGTAATCTGTGATACATTAATAATCAGTTTTTATAGGATAATGAAACTGTTTGTGAAGATAGGCTGTGAAAATGAACAGACTACAGTCAGATTTCAATAAGAAAAACTTCAGAGCAGATTTTTTGGACACATTCCTAAGGGAGTAGGTCATACTAGGAAACCCATTCTGGGTAATGCTACAAAATTGCTCATCTTAATTCTGATGCCAAATCCTGCTTTATCAAAAATGTAGTGCATATTCTGGTGCCTGCCAAAAAACTGTTGAATGAAAATCACAACTTCATCCCTTCTAGAGCAGAAATCAAAATGGTGTGATGTACCCATATATGGACGAATTAGATAGGATGTAACTTCTACCACAATCTGTTCAAATACCTGGATACCATAAGCCAGATTCTGCCATCGTTACTCACTCTAAATAGTACCTTACTCCTTGAGCAATCCAATTGATTTCAGTAGGACTATTTGCAGAGTAGAGTATCACACAGTATGAGCAAAGTATCATAGTCTGAGTTTGTAGGATTAAAGTTTGATGTTCCACATTCATTTTCATGCAATGTAGTCATTTTTATTTTTAAATCAGGTGTTTCATACAACAGCCCATAAATTAGCCACAACCTAACTAAAAACCTCATTGGAAGCCAGAGTCCTCACCCTCTAAAAATCCAATAACCCCATTAGAATACATCCAGGGAAAAGCAGAACTAGGAACAATTCTCAGCAGTGTGTCTGCCAGGAAAGTGTCTGAGAAACATCAAATGTGGATTCTGTGAGAGCTAGTCGTAAAAGCTGACAAAAATCCAAATTGCACTAAAAGCCAAGTGTCTGGGAACTCTTCTTAGTTTTCAGAGTATTCAATACCCATATAGAACACTGGGCAAAATTCTGCTGTTGTTTATTCCTACTCAATTCCATCAATTTGCATGCAATTGCTCAGGTACCACAGTGATGCGTGTGGCATAAATAGCTAAATAAATTAGCTAGAGAGACAACTTCAGTTAGCCTGGGAGGGTGTAAATGAGAGCAGAACATGCCCCATTTTGTCACCTCTCAACACAAACAAGCTTCTGGACTGGCTACTTGAAGGTTAGATCAAAGTGTTATTCTGTTAATTTTCAATAAAGCAGGAGTAGATTAAGGCCATGCCTACACTTAAACCACTACAGGACTCCAGGCATAACACAAAGTTGCTCCACCCCTTACTTGGAAGGGAAGAGAGTCCCCTCCAGTCCTAGAGAGGGGCCCTCTCTCTCTCCCTTCCTCTCCCCCAGCCCCTCCCTCTTCTAGAAACAGGAATGGACCCTTTCTCCTCTCCCACCATCCCAGAGAGACAGCCCTGGCCCCTCCCAGTACTTACCCCACAATCAGAGTGTATCTGCTGGGTGGGTGCAGCAGACACAATACACTTTTCTTGTCCTGTCACAGCATCCTCTCCTGGAGTGGTGGGGTGTGACTCTCCCGCCCCCCCCCCCACCCCCCACCCCGCCCTTGGAGTTAACACTACATTCAAATGAATGGCGCACATCACAACCCTCTGAGCTATTGTTTCGGGCTCTCTCTGCTTCAGTTATGCTTGGGTCACATTTTCAAAGTTTTCCACTACTGGTTGGGCTAGAAACTTTGTTTTTTAAATAAAAAATGAGATTCTGATGTAATCACATGAGTTGGGTCTGTAGACCCAAGCCTGAAGTGACACCACCTTAATCCAGTCCCAATTTAAAAATAGAGCAGGACCTCTATATGGCTCCCATATTCACAGAAATAAGGGTATGGGGTCGGGCGGGGGATTGTGGTATAAAAACTGAACACTGATAGCAACTATAGTGTACTCATTATTTCTTTTGTTTGAGATCTGGAAAATGTTTGTCAGATACTGAGTTTCACATTTAAGTGACTAATTGGGATAACAACTGCTCCTTATGTCTCTGAAAACAAGAAACTCCACACACTATTTGTTGAGCACTAATGCAAGTTAAGTACAGGGAAGGAAGTGAAAAAACACAAGAGGGGAAGATTTTTCTACAGCAATTTCTCTCTGACTGTTCAACTAAGTTACACAAGATACAATTCTAAATTCATAGGGGCAGATCCCAAACTGTGATCCAGCCCCTGTGTGTCACTCTGGCCATGCTGAGAGGACAGATCTCCCCATATGAGGATTCTCCAGGCTGGCAGATGGCTCTTTGTAAGCCATTAACAGCTGGCATTCTTTAGAGCTGTTCCTAAGCCTCAGAATCAGGGAGTTGCAGTCAGCTCCTTTGCAGGTCCCCCTTTGTGTTGTGCTCACCAGAAACTGAGAATCTGGACCATACATCTCAGTAGAAACGCTGCTTTCAAGAACCAGATCTATGGGTTACGACCAGTTGTTTATGTATCACATTAAGCAGTTTCTTTAAGAGCAAAGAGCAATGTGTGTTGATATGTCTGGGTGTCAGAAGAAAATAAGACCCCTTAACCTTAATCCTGCCTCAGTGCAAGGGAATGGACTAGATGACCTCTTGAGGTCCCTTCCAGCCCTACATTTCTTTGAAAATGGTAACAAGCATTTATTTTATATAAGAGAACAATAAGATGAGTCCCACAAGATGCAGTCAAACTGCCATGGGCTTCATTTTGTGATATCTACAGGCTAATGGAACTTTTCCAGCCATCCTTTTTTCAAACAGTTCACAAAACATGAAATCTGCAATTTGGCTTTATTAGACAACCTTATGACACCAATTTCTCTTTTTTCACTACAGTTACGATGTAGGCTTTACTAGGGGAAAATGCACAAGGCTTAAAAATCATATTAAATTATCAACTATTTAACTAATTCCCCAAGGTGTGGTTTAAGCCTTCTCTCTTCCTGGTGCTTGTTATTATTACAGTACTAATACTTGGGGCAGCTTCTCCCTGAGTGGACTAGGATCTGGGTTCTTTTCTAGCACCTGGTGCTTCCACTCAAAGTGACTCCTCACTGTGCCATACATACAGGTGCACTGTGCCTTGAGGGGAAAAAAAGATAATACTGTTAACTGTCGAGCAGTGTGACAATAAGGTACATAAATCAAACCCCAGCAAAGGAAGGATGCATCCAAAGTAACAGCACAACAGAGGGGGTGACTGCGTTGGAAACAGGAAAATAGGTTCTGGGGAAGGGAGGGATTAATGTTAACCAATAACTCATTAGCATTTATAAATAAATCAATTCCTTGCCTCCTAAATATTTAAACTCTTTCAATCCCAACTCCCTCCCTGGCACCTTCCCCAGGCAGATGAGACAGCTGTGGTTCTGTGTCCTGAGATGTTTCAGTGCTGTGGCAGGCTTAAACAACCCTTACTTTCTTTGCACCTGGGTGGGACAGTGTCCTCTCCTGACTTCAATCAGGCTCACTGGTTTCCCTGGTCTGGAATCCTCCTGTGGTCTTGGGTAGCTCTTAGTGGCCAGTGATGGACCAACTCTATCTGTCTCTTCAGAGATGCTGATCACTACAGTGCTGGAACTACTTGATCCATGCAGCTAGACTCTCACAGCAGTGCAAAAACTTCCTTAAGGGGGAGGAGGGGGACACTTTAGCAGGGACTATCAGAGCGTTCTGTCTCTCTCCCAGCTTCCAAACTGAAAACTAAACTGTGTGTGTACAATCAAGCTAGTCAGTGGGAGTTGTCATGGACTTCAATGAAGCCAGGATTTCATCCTGTGTCTTCAAAAGTGCAATATACAGTTTTCTGGCTTGGGATTCTTCCTCCTCTTTTTCCATTATCTAGTGCAGGCATCAGGGAAGAAGACATTTCTATTGTCTATTCCAAACTTCTCAGTAACCTTTCATTATATTTTCAGCTTAAAGCCTCAGAATTCAAAACTAATCATTTCAGGATGAAACTGAGAAGATAAAACCCACAGTCACTTGGAATCCTTACAGTAGCAAAGAGTGTGTGTACCCCCCGTTAATCCAATACACCAGGGGTCAGCAACCTCTGGCATGCAGCTTTACCTGCCGCGTCTGCAGGTTTGGCCGATCACAGCTCCCACTGGCTGCTGTTTGCTGCTCCAGGCCAATGGCGGCTGCGGGAAGCGGCACGGGCCGAGGTGATCTTCACACTCAGGAGGAAAAGTGTGTTATTTTTTTATGTTCTTTTGAAGTGTATTTATCTACAGCTACTAGTATCTCCTGTAGCCAGCAGACTCTTACTATCAAGTTTAGCTGCTGCAAAAACAAGTTGAGGCTCCAGTGACATAAGACCACAGAAGATGGCCCTGGCTTTGCTGTCCCCTAATCCATGGCTAAATTTAGCCTATCAGTGTTGAAGCTCCAACTCTCTTCTCTCCCATGGGTTCAACCTAAAAACCTTAGTGACTTCTAACTGCTCTGGCCCACAATCTCTTGGAATTCTTACAAAGCGAATAGCATTGCAAAAGCACTCAAATCTTACTGGACCAAATTCTTGCCACCCAAAGACAGGCTTCAGGATGTGGCATTGAGTAATCCCTCCATACTGTGTGGTCAAATAGCTCTCAGTACAACAGTCAAGTTCTTAAAATTTGTGGGCTAAGGTTAGGACACCACAGAGTCCTTTATCTTGTTTTCTAAAAATAAATATCTAAAATATGTTGCATGGACTGTCTCTGAGTCTCTAAAGAGGATAGTGTCCTCTGGAGGTCAGACTAAATCATCACAGTGGTCCCTTCTGGCCTTTCCTCAATTCACTGATGCTAAATTACAACATTCTTCAGTCTGAAATATTTTGTTCTCCCCTAGTGCTGTTGTGTCATTTTTCAGAGAGGGCAATTTGCTGGCTTCTCAGAATTATTGAGCTCTGATGTGACTGTAGAGAGGACACATGACATTAATGGTCTCTTTTCAGCTTTACATTGTTTCCAGAGTTAAAGCAATGGCATTTCAGATTGTAATCTTTTATTCTTACTGGCATCTTATGTATTTTTCCTCAACTTATCGTTACCCGGAACATCTTGTTTTTCCTTCCTCTACAAGCCCAACATTATTTATCAGATGGAAGAAGGATTTAGTAATGTTTCTATTTCTCATAACAGCTTGACACACTAACATTTCCTGAACATGCTATAAGCATGGAATGTCTCTAGAATAATAAAGTGGTGCCTAGGAGTAGATTAGACTGATAAATAGAGAATAAGAAGATTCAAGATGATGCCTGTCTGATCTACCCTTCACTTTCTCTGTGCTCAGTTGCTAATGGCCTTCAGTTCTGGACCTCAAAATGTGACATGTGAGCCTTTAGTAAGTAGGGAAGTGGCTGTTTGAAGAGCAGCTACTGTAGTAGGCTTCAGAGCAACAGGAGTTCTTAACAAATTTGTTACAATCATGTCAGCCTACATGCAAGTGCAGACTGTTTTTGTACAATATAGCTAAGAAGCAGGCTACCCTCAACTAACAGATATTCATTAAATTGACTATGTAGTATCTGACAGTGCTAATGACCCTTGGATTGGACTATATCTTTGTTGAAAGTAAGGTCAGTTGTTAGTTCATGCAGAAGTTCATGGCATTTAAGTTGATGCAATAGACAACATTACTTATTAGCATCTATGCTCTATCACTGAAAGAGCATTACAGAAGTGGAGAGTTCTGGGTCATGTCTGACATTCATGTTTCCTGAGGACCAAGATGTGCAGAATAAATTGGCTCCGTGACCTTCAGCAAGTTAGAGATGTAGTAGAAGAGGTGAAGAAAACATAGTGACAAGAAAGAGACCCTGTCTCAGACTGTGGTTTCAAACCTATATCTTAGATCTAAAAACATTATGCCAAACAACTTCAAGGAATGGGCTATTGGAGTTTATATGCAATTTCCAACCACCAACTGCCCATGGAGATTTGTTTCTAGTCATGTAACTAGGATGAAAAAAATATAGGAGATCACTTTGTTGTTTTGATATGGTTGTGGAAATGAAATGTTCCTTTGTATTTTCTAATATTGTGGTAGAAGTAGATCTTACTATCCCAAAACCTGGCATCTAAACCTCCTGGCCCAAGCAGCCTGCAGCAATGGAAAGATACTGAGAATAACCGTGCCTAAAAGGATAATGTAAAGGAAAATAAAGCACTATAATTCTTGAGATACCATCATTCAGATGAGACATTAAATCAAAGGGTGTGACTCTGTCGATATTAGTGACCCCATGATTCTTTTGAAAGGAGTACAGGTCAGACAAGCTTAATAAAAAAAATCCTTTTCTGCTGGGCTACTCTAAACTGCCCTGTAATTTTAATGAAAAAATCTTCACATTTATAGTTGTGTTGTGGGATAGGACAGGCTGCCTGGCCACATACTATTACAGTGGTAGCACTTGGGGAGTACCTTCAAAAATATTTCTGCTGCATGGAAGCTGTAAAGTTCTATAAAGTCCTTTGAGGATACAAGACACCATATCATGCACAACGTAAAGAAGCAGAGAAGCATCTTCACATGTATAGCATTTCAGAGGGTGACAACAACCAAAGCCAGGAGATTTTTTTAATCTCCTGTTTCCTGACTACCAACTGTAGAAGCTAAGATGACACCAGTATCATGAAGCTCTCTATGCTCACAGCTGAGGAAAGCAGCCATCTGACAAGTTTAAAGTGATATCTGATTCATATAAAACTTGTGTAATATCAGCTTAATTGATAAATATTTTTAATCAAAGAATATTCTGTATAAAGAAACATGGAGCCAAAGATGTAAATCTAATACTCTTGACACACCAGATTAATACATAGGTTTTCTAATTGTGTGTTTTTAATCAAACTCGCCCATGTTATGTTAATTAGGGCCATGAATATGCAGCACAAAGAGAGGGAGATATCCTTACTCAAAGGTGCTTACAGTCTATGGATCTGATTCTGTTTAACTATGAAGGCATTTATTGTGTGTTCGTCACCACCATATACCAGCACTGTTGAAGTCTGTGGGACAGATAATGGACTTCAATGGCATTGGATACCGTGATTTTCCATAGATCTCATGGGCACAGAATTAGACCCTACAACAGTCACTGGCAATACAGCTCCAACATGACACACAAGTTGGCAGTGTATTGAGGTTTCGCCTTCAACCTTTTTAATAGTTATTATTCTTTTAAGCCTACTATCTCTTTGGTGCATTATGATGAACAGAAGTTTTAGGAAAAGGTCAGCTATATTGCTCTGATTTTCCTTTCTATCTACCACTCATTTTTGTCATTTTTCCAATATATTGTTTATTGCAATTCTTCATCTTTTGAACCCATAAGGTTAAGTAAGAGGAGGATTTTAGAAGTGTTATGCTTCACAGTTAGAATGCAGGACAGCGTGCTGCTTTCTGCCTAAATGAAATGACCCAGGATCATTGGAAACATTACAAGGGCACCGGCTATATTAGAGGATGCAAAAGGTCTTAACCTACAATCCCTCACCATACTGCTGCAATACTAACTTTTCTGAACATCTGCGATACATTTTTTCCAAAGTAATTCAACGGTTTTTAAAATAAAGACTCCCTGTCTAAATGGATGTGCACAAAAGTGCATATAGGAACAGTGAATTTAGAACAGCATCTGCAAAAAAATGCAATGTAAACCTTTATAGTAATCCTTTCGGGGGAGAAACACACACTGTTACCTAGTAAACAGTTTGTAATGCTTGAGTTTAAAATAATTAGTGCTGTTTCTAGCACTCAACTCTAAATAAGCTCACAAACATGGTTCACTGAGTGTTCATTGACAGCTGCCAATTCATAGAATTTTAGTGCCTGTCTCAAAAGAGATAGAGACATTAACATTCTAATTAATTTACTCATATCAAAGACTAGGAAGGTTTGATTTATTTAGGGTGGGATTTTCAAAAGGGCTTAAGTGAATTAGATGCCCAAGTCCCATCTCATCATTACTTTGTTATATCTAGAGTCTATCACCATTATGCTTTCCATAAAATGCCTGTGTTGAGGAGAGGAGGGCTCCTTAAACTCAAAACACCATCAGCTCTCCTGCCACAAACATCCATTACATAATGAAATTAAACTTCAGTGGGAGATGCAGTCATACAGCACTTTTTTTTTTAAAATCAGGCCATGACTGTTTAATTTCATTATTGGTTAGATAGTTATGGAAGGCCACCAGTCAAAAGTCTGCTGTGTAGACCGCTAAACTCTTCCCTCGCAAATAATGTTGGAGGCCTTCACTGAGAATACCCTGCTGACAGCTACAGAGACCCAAGTACTACAGCTCTCAGGACACTAAACCAGTGATTCCCAAACTTGTTCCACTACTTGTGCAGGGAAAGCCCCTGCTGGGCCGGTTTGTGTACCTGCCGCATTTGTGGGTTCGTTCGGCCGATCGCAGCTTCCATTGGCTGCAGTTCGCTGCTCCAGGCCAATGGGGACTGCGGGAAGCGGCGGCCAGTACATCCCTCGGCCCGCGCCACTTCCAGCAGCTCCCATCGGCCAGTGGGAGCCACGATCAGCCAGTGGGAGCCGCCAGTGGCTTTCCCTGCACAAGCAGTGGAACAAGTTTGGGAACCACTGTACTAAACTATTGTGTGCCGCAGGCAGAGAACAGGAGGAACTGAAGCGCTGCAATGCCTGAGGGAATTAATTGAGCTGCACACTTTGCTACAGAGCAAGTCAACTCCCTCCCCCTCCAAGCATTGTGATGGAGTATAGAGAGCAAACTGAACTCCAAGATAGCTAGATCTCAGACTTTGTATGCCTTTTTCACCTTAATTTGGACTTGTAGTTGTATATAGGTAGTATAGGGCACAGACTTGCTCAAAAACTCTCAAGTTTGCAAGCTTTCCAGGTTTGCAATAAAACTCACAGCTCCAGAGCACAAACATTAAAAACAAAAACAACTTCATCAAACTATTTCAAACTTAAAAAAGATTTGAGTCTAGTCCATATTTTGGGTAAAGAGTCAGGACAGTTCTTATTCTATCTGAACCAGTTCAGACAATCCAAATTAGGGCAGAAACTTGAACCTAAGAATACTTTTTACGGTGGTTACAACCAGTTAATCATCCTGTACACAAACATTAAAAACAAAGCTGGAAGATTTACTTGCATGGGAACATTGATTAGGCATCGCTAACATTTATTAACTGTGAATTATTTGATAGGTATTTGAAGCTAAATTGGGATTATTACCTTCTGTGTTTTATGGGTGATGAAGATTTTTCCTGCTCAATTTATCAAAGCATTTTATGGTCTTCTACAATCTCCAGGAAAAAAAAAAAAAAAAAGGTGGGGGAGCTAGTCTGATTCCTTAAGGCAGCCAGATGGAAGCTTGACCTCCAAAGCTCTTGGGGAACTGTACAGTTTCTTAGAATCTGAAAGTAAAACATTAACTGCATTTTCAGGAAAGCTGGAGACTTTGAAATTGGAAGCCAAGATGCAACAGCTGTAGTGATTTGTGTGGCATGAGCCTGTCACCTCTTAACTGATGTGTTTAAGTACAGATTCTCTGTGCTGGAGTATTCAGGGAAAGTACTCTCAAGGCTTCCTGTGAGCCCCTGCTGGTACTCCTACGACAGACAACTCCTGTTCTGGGTCACATTCATGAAAGGCAGGAAAACAAGCCAGGAGACCACAGATCACCATGGTGTCTGCCTCCGACAAAGAAAAACAGAAATGGCACATGTTTTAGGGGTCAAACTTAAGACACTAAGCATAGGGAAAAAAATACATATTTTAATTAAATTACAACGGTTAAAGAACATAAATTTATAACCAAAACAGTTTTAAAGCTGTTGCTTTTTGTGAACATGTGCACTAGATTGTGCTTATAGAATGCATCCTACACCTGGGCAATATTTAGATTCTTCAGTGGTTATAGCATGAGCAGTGGACAAGAAGACCTGTGTTCTAGTCCTAGCTCGGTCACTTACCCGGTGTATGAACTTGGGGAAGTAACTTCCTTCCTTGGTGCCTCTATTTCTTCTCCCACTGTCTCCTTGTCTTGTCTATTGAGACTATAATGGGCAGAGTATCCCTTGAGGCCATTGCAGTACCTCTCATGCCCTATTGCCCAGAGTGACTCTTGCCATCACCATTTACATAGGGGCAGATCCTTCTAATATGTTCAAATTGCCCAGGCATAGCATATCCTCAGCTGGGACTCACATCTCTTAGGCCCTGGAGGAGTTTCTATGGCTCATCCCACAGTTCACCCCAGTAACTCAATTTTTTTTCCCCAATTGACCTTTGGGCATGTTCTTCTTAAGTGTCCCATCTGTCCGCAACTATAACACCTCCTTGGCCAGGTCTCAGGCCTCCAGTCTACCAGATCCCTCATCTGGCTGGTACCTGTAACTGTTGGCACTTCTTTCCCACAGGATCTGTAACAGATCCTGCTGCTGCTCCTCTAACTTAGATAGTTGCTGTTGCAGTTCCAAGTGCACCTCCCTCCAATCTCTGTTAGCTTCACTGAGCTGCTGAAGCACCATCTGGATCTGCTTCACAGACCCAGTCCTCCCCAGAAACAGGTGCATGAGTTTTGGTGTCCACATCTGTTGTGGCTGCCAGGCTCCTGGTTGCCCTTCAGCTGGCACCCGCTGAGTTTTAGCAGAGCTGTGCTGCTGCAGGGCTACAGCTCTTCTCAATTCCTCCATCTTCCCCTAGCTCATTGGTTCTCAAACTTTTGTACTGGTGACCCCTTTCACATAGCAAGCCTCTGAGCATGACCCCCACCCTTATAAATTAAAAAAACCCACTTGTTTATATATTTAACACCATTATAAATGCCAGAGGCAAAGCAGGGTTTGGGATGGAGGCTGACAGCTCATGACCCCCCAAGTAATAACCTCACAACCCCTTGAGGGGTCCCAACCCACAGTTTAAGAACCCCTGCCCTAGTTTCAGGAGCTGGTCCAAAAAAGGTCCCACTTCTGGTACCAAGTTGTGCCAGGTGCACTCACTTTGGGTGCACTGTTGCAATTTCTCTCTCACACACACACACACACACCCTATTGGTGCCTCCTGTAGGTTGACAACCTTGCTCAGTAGGTCTTCAGAGCTCAGCCCTCTGGCCAAGTCACACAGTGAAATGGATGACCACCTTCTTGGATAGAGAAAGCCCAACAAAACTGTCCTCACCAGGGTCTTCAGACCCTGTCTCCGGGCCCTTTAGATCTAGCCCCTTTTCTTGGTCTTTTAAAACTAGCCATATCCCCTTTTCAGGGCTTAGGCCTCTCCAACACTGGCTGGTTGGGGATCCAGGCCCACCCACTACTCCAGGTCCCAACGTAGGGACCCTATACACAGCAGCCATCTATCTCTGCCTCCAGTTCACTGCAACAGTTCCCTGTGCTTTGTCCCACATGGGCCTTTTCCCACATAGCCCCTTTCCTTTCACCCATTACCTTAGAGTTACAGTTGTCAAGTCCTCTCATTCCCAGGGCCAGTAAATCACCCCATCAAACTCCTCTAGCCAGCACAAATCATCCTTCCTTGTCTCTCTGATCTCACCCAGAAACTGATCTGCTCAGCCCCTGCAGTTCCTTTTATCTGAGCCTGCCAGGCTCTGATTGGCTGCTTCCATGCAGCCTTTCTAGATAGGCCTGGAGAACCCACCGCGGCTGCTTCCTGGGATGGAGTGTAATAGGACTGTAGAGCCTCCAGCAGGGGGCCATGAAGGTCCTGGTATATATGGAGTCCCCCATACTGTAGGTATGGCCCACATTCTTTATAATATGTAAGTAATATGTACATTTGGTCATATTAAAACATATATTGTTTGTTTGCACCCAGTTTACCAAGCAATCCAGATTACTCTAGAACAGTGACCTATCCTCTTTCTTAGTTATCATTCCACCATTTTTTGTGTCATCTGCAAATTTTATCAGTGACTATTTTATGTTTTATTCCAGGTCATTGATAAAAATGTTAAATAGCGTAGGGCCAAGATCCACTCTCTGCAGGACTCCACTAGAAACACACCTGCTAGACAATGATTCCTCATTTATAATTATATTGTGAGACCTGTAAGTTAACCGCTTTTCAATCCATTTAATGTGTGTGGTGTTAGTTTTGTATCATTCTAGTGTCAGCACCAAGTCAAATGTCTGACAGAAGTCTAAGTATATCACCTCAACACTGTTACCTTTATCAACCAAATGTGTCATCTCATAAAAAAAAAATCAAGTTAAGCAGGAGCATCTATTTTCCAAAAACACATGCTGATTGGCCTTAATGATATTACCCTCCTATAATTCTTTATTAATTGAGTCCCTTATCAGCCATTCCCTTATTTTGTCAGAGATCGATAACAGGCTGATGGTTCACCTCATTTACTCTTTTAAAATATTGGCAAATATTAACTTTCTTCCAGTCTTCTGGAACTTCTCTAGTGTTCCAAGAATTATTGAAAATCAGCATTAATGAGCCAGAGAGCTCCTCAGCCAGCTCTTTTAAAACTCTTGGATGCAAATTAGCCAGACCTGCTGATTTAAAAATGTCTAGCATTAGTAGCATCTGTTTAACATCCCGCTGGTTACTGTTGGAATGGAAAGTATTTCTTCGTCATTAAGTAAATTATAGCAATAGGACAGGCAGAGTATTTCCTCCTGAGAAAGCACGGCAATCAAGATATGCTTTGAACATCAGATGTGCAACTGGTGTAAATTGGCAATGCTCCATTGACATAGTTGATTTATCCCAGCTGAGGATCCAGTGCCTAGCTGGGAGGCCAGGGACAGTGTAGAGTGGATAGCAGGTGGTACAAACAGCAATGGGAGGGAGCACTGGAAGGATAAAAGCAGATATTTTAGCACTCATGTGCAGCCCTACAGTACAATGTTGTTGTTGATATTTATTCAGTAAGTAACTTCAACGTCCAAATACTTTCCCACTCATATATAGATATGTAAGAACATAAAGAAAAGAATGAACAAACAATATGATGGCAGTGAAACCCCAGAAGATTGTCTCCTAGGTACTTGTACAATTCTGGTATTTCAGATCTTGAAAGTGGAATTTGGACAGTCAATTAATCATAAATCAGGTCTCTGCTAGTCTGGTTTTGGAGTGGATTTTCCTGCACAGGTTTGAGTCTCAAAGGAATATACTGTTCACTGATTTATATACCAGCACTACTGAAATGTTGATTTACCATGGTCTCTGCAAACAGTTCATTGCAGCCTAAATGCTTTCTCTGAACTTGCAAAGCCCAGACTGTATGTGAGCTAGGAGGGTTTGACAGCTGGTGACTAAACATTGTGCTGAGCCCAATGTTTGCATTGAGATTTACAGTGCGCATTATGATTTAGGCACTGAGCCTGACCTACAGGATCTGGCTGAATTAGAAAAT
Organism: Mauremys reevesii; assembly: GCF_016161935.1. Classification (NCBI taxonomy): domain Eukaryota; kingdom Metazoa; phylum Chordata; order Testudines; family Geoemydidae; genus Mauremys; species Mauremys reevesii. The sequence goes on from NC_052624.1 coordinate 199,723,907, forward strand.
GTTTTGAAGTCTTTTTACATCTTAAAAATGCTTCAGCGTCTCTATTTTATATGCTTTGTTTTCATAAACACCAAAATCCAATTTGAAAAGTGTTCACAACAATGTTTAGAAATGCTTACAAGGGTTATCTGATAATGATCTCAAGCAGTACTTTTTAGCTCTACAAATTATCCTGGGACTTTGAAAAGTTTCACTTAGACCTTCAGTACTGCTTATTTGCCTAATTTAATTCCCCTTGATATTGTAAGTGTGAGATGATACGATTAGAAAAGCCACACTAAGTGAGCATAAATTGCAGTAGCTATCTGAAAACTTGAAGAAATCAGTCCAGCCCAGGGTACACTGATTCTAGTAGCAAAGCCACAAATAGAGTAGAATATGGCAGGCGAGTCCACCATTCTCCTTATTTTATTTTATTGTACAGTCAAAAATCTCTGTACTTAAAAGGATTATTGCTGTGCTTTTGTGAAAGGAACACACACTTTTTTTCTGTTTACATGGTAAAAGTAACTCTTAAGTACTACACACAACAATAACAACACTTAAAAATGATGGCACATTACATGTTCAAAGCACTGTACAATCATTAACTACTCCTGACAACTCCCCCAGTGCAGGAAATATGTATTATCATTCCCATTTTTCAGGTGACTAACTGGAGGCACAGAGTATTCAGTATATAGAAGGGCTTCTCAACCTTTTTCTTTCTGAGCCCTCCCCCCGCCCCATGCTATAAAAACTCCACAGCCCACCTGTGCCACAATAACTGGGTTTTTGTGTACAAAAGCCAGGGCTGGCATTAAGGGGTAACAAGTAGGGCAATTGCCTGGGGCCCCTCGCCACAGCACCCTCCACCCCACCTCACCCACCCCCCAGCAAAGTAACATTGCTTAGGCTTCAGCTTCAGGCCCGGGTGGCAGGGATCAGGGCCCTGGGCTTCAGACCCATGCAGTGGGGCTTCAGCTTTCTGCCCTGATAATGCTGGCCCTGCTTGGTGGACCGTGTGAAACCTGCTCACAGACCCATAGGGGGTTCCAGACCCCTGGTTGAGAACCACTGAGACAGGACACAGGCAAGCAGTATCAAAGCCATGACTACAACTTAGGAGGTCCTTTCTCCCAGTCCCATGCTCACTCCACCATGCTATTGTCTACCATAACAATGGCAGATAATATTATAGTCTCCAATTTCTCCTAATGTGGTTTACAAAAGCACTCTTCCATCAGCCAGAGGGATAGCATAAGCTGTGGGGTCCAAGGCCCAACCCTATATTATGCCATGAAATGGCAGGCAGGACACAGTTGTGAAGCCCCAAGGGAAAAATATGATGTTACCCTATACTTTCTGAGGCTTGGTCTGCACTTAAAGCTTATACTGCCATAGCTTTGTTGGCCACGGGTGGCGGGGGGTACCCCTAGCTACATAAATATGCCAACCAAAGCCCCAGTGAACATGTTGCTATGCCGACAACAGAAGAGTGCTTCAGTCAACATGTCATTCAGGGAAGTGGTGTCCATACGCCAGGAGAAAAGCATCTTCTGTCAGTGTATGCAGTGTCTACAATAGAGGGCTATGCCAGCCTAGTTTGAGTAGGAAACCCAATAACATTCATGAATCTGGGTTGCCTGCCCTCAGAGCACAATGCCATCACCATACCATAGGCAGGATATACCATATATTTCTTCCTGTGAATGTTAAATTTGCTGAACTATAGATCTTCACAGAGATCCTTCAAGCATGTCATTTTTGTGTGTGTCTTTTTCTTTCTTTGGCCAAATGTGTGCCTCTCATCGGCCGAATGAATCATGAGGAAAGATTATCTCCTTTGCAGGAAATTATGCTGCCAGTACCACACTGTGAAATCAGTATAATTTATACCCACTGCTCTCTCCTCTCCCTTAGCATTGGCCTGGACACTAGGTCCTTTTATATCAGCTTTCAAGCCATTTCTCGTTTTAGAAGTTAATTTATTTGGTTACTGAAGTGGAATGAGAGAACACACCTGTGATCAAAGGGGAAGGTAGATGGAAAAGTCATCTCCATAGTCCATGTACATGTTTATCACCCTGACCCCTGACACAATGCTTCATATAATTCTGGTCAGCTATTAGCTGCTTTACAGCTATTTTCAGAACAAAGAAACTATTGAATAAGGCTAGTGTGAGCTTTGCTTTTTATTAATTTAAACTGCTTCAAATAATCACCCAGGGAAGGTCAAATATCTCCCTTAACAAAAAAAATTCCATTAAAAGAGCAGAATTCACAGAGTTTAAGGGCAGAAGGGACCATTATGTCATCTGATCTGATCTCTTCTATATCATCGGCTATTAAATTTCACCCAGTCACCCAGATTGAGCCCACTAATTTGGGTTTGACTAAAGCATATCATCCAGAAAAGCATCCAGTCATGATTTGAAGACATCAGGAGATGGAGAATCCACCACTTTCCTTGACAGTTTTCTCTGATGGCTAATCACCCTCACTGTTAAAAATTTGTGCCTTATTCCTAATTTGAATTGTCTTATTTCTAATTTGTCCGGTTTCAGTTTCCAGCCATTGGTTCTTAGTGTGCCATCCTCCACTACCTTTAAGAGCCCATGAGCCCCCACATTTTATCCCCATGAAGGTACTTTTGTCATTGGACATTTTACCCAACATTCCTGCCTGCCCACTTTAGGCCATGCCTATACTACAAACTTGGGTCAATGCAAGTTACATGGGCATAAAGCTACCACAGTGAGTATCAGAGGGGTAACTGTGTTAGTCTGGTTCTGTAGAAGCAGCAAAGAATCCTGTGGCACCTTATAGACTAACAGATGTTTTGCAGCATGAGCTTTTGTGGGTGAATACCCACTTCTTCGGATGCAAGTAGTGGAAATTTCCAGGGGCAGGTTTATATAGGCAAGCAAGTGAGTATATCACTTGTTTGCATACATACTTGACTCCTTGTATCTGCACTGCATGTACTCATCAGGCGTACTTATGTAGAGGGGTATCCCAGCATGTTGTCTTTTGTAGAAGTATTGGCAATGCATGATGGGACAGAAACAAGTTGCACAGGGGTGACTGGGAGCAAGGGGTCAACCTCCCAACATGCAATTGTCTCCATCCCATAATGTTATCTATAGCCCATAATTTTTTAGCATATTTTAAAAATCCCACAGATCCATGTGGCCTTCCTTGCTGTCTGCCATAGAATCATAGATTATTAGGGTTGGAAGGGACCTCAGGAGATCATCTAGTCCAACCCCCTGCTCAAAGCAGGACCAATCCCCAAATTGACCCCTCAAGGATTGAACTCATAACCCTGGGTTTAGCAAGCCAATGCTCAAACCACTGAGGCCTGGTCTACACTAGGCGTTTAAATAGGTTTTAGGAGCGTAAAACCGATTTAACGCCACAACCGTCCACACTAGGAGGCACCTTATATCGATTTTAATGGCTCTTTAAACCGGTTTCTGTACTCCTCCCTAACGAGAGGAGTAACGCCAGTATCGGTATTAACATATCGGATTAGGGTTAGTGTGGACGCTGATCGACGGTATTGGCCTCCGGGAGCTATCCCACAGTGCACCAGTGACCGCTCTGGACCGCAATCTGAACTCGGATGCAGTGGTCAGGTAAACAGGAAAAGCCCCGCGAACTTTTGAATATTTCCTGTTTGCCCAGCGTGGAGCTCCGATCAGCACGGGTGGCGATGCAGTCCGAAATCAAACTAAAAAAAGAGCTCCCACATGGACCATGCGGATGTGATCGCTGTAAGGGCAGGCAAATCCGTTCTATCAGCGCTCCGTTACAGAAGATGAAATTCAGAATCCTTTTTTAAAAATCTCCAGACAGACGCCATAGCAGGGACTCAGCGCACTGCAGCGTGACAAGCGTAACGGAAAGCCAAAGAATCAAATGGATGCTCATGGACTGGAGGACTGAAGCTATCCCACAGTTCCTGCAGCCTCCGAAAATTATTTGCATTCTTGGCTGAGCTCCAAATGCTTCTAGGGTCAAACACAGTGTCCGCGGGTCAGGGCATAGCTTGGCAATCTACTCACCCACCCCCCACCCACCCCCAGAAGCGAAAGGTAAAACAATCCTCTGACTCTTTTACATGTCACCCTATCTTTACTGAATGCTGCAGATAGACGCGATAGTGCAGCACTCAACACCAACATCCTTGCTCCCCCCCCCCCCCCGCCATGGGCGGCTGATGGTACAATATGATGGAAATCCATCCTCATCATCAGCATCAGCTGATCGTGCAAAAAGCTGGAAATCCATCCTCATGATCAGCCTCAGCTGATGCTACAAAAGGACTGGTAACCGTCCTCGTCATCAGCCTATTGGCCCTAATTTTTTCTGGTGGATGGATGGTGCAATATGGCTGGTAACCATCCTCATCATAGCAACAGGGGGCTGAGCTCCATCAGCCCCCACCCTTCATGTGTAAAGAAAAGATTCAGTTGCCCCTGGACTAGCAGTGGGATGCTGGGCTTCTCTCCTACACACTGCTTAATGTCCTGTCTGGACTATCATAGCAGCTGGAGGCTGCCTTCCACTCATTTCTCACTAACAAGTCAGTGTGTCTTATTCCTGCATTCTTTATTAATTCATCACACAAGTGGGGGGACAATGCTACGGTAGCCAAGAAAGGCTGGGGGAAGAACGGAATCAACAGGTGGGGTTGTTACAGGAGCACCCCCTGTGAATAGCATACAGATAATTTCTGCAGGCTCTGACACAGAGCAGCTGTGCTCTCTGGTTCTATGATACGGTGGTTCTCTAGCACACTTGCCTATATTAGGCAGCACTGATTCTATTTTTAGATACCAAAAAGGAGGGATTGACTCAGGGAGTCATTCCCAAATTTTGCTTTTGCGCCCCTGGCTGATCGGCCAGGGGCACTTATGACAGCAGCTAATGGTACAAAATGATGGAAGGTGCAATATGGCTAGTAACCAATCTTGGCTTTTGCGCCCCTGGCTGATTGGCCAGGGGCACTAGCAGCAAATGGTACAAAAGGACTGGCAGCCATGATCATCCTCAGTTCCAATTTATGGAAGGGTTTGGATGGTGCAATATGGCTAGTAACCATCTCTGCTGTCATGCAAAAGCAAAAGCATGCTTCTGTGTAGCGCTGCTGAATCGCCTCTGTGAGCGGCATCTAGTACACATAAGGTGAGAGTCACAAACGGCAAAACAAGCTCCATGATTGCCATGCTATGGCATCTGCCAGGGCAATCCAGGGGAAAAAGGCGCAAAATGCTTGTCTGCCGTTGCTTTCCCAGACGAAGGAGTGACTGACGACATTTACCCAGAACCACCCGCGACAATGATTTTTGCCCCATCAGGCACTGGGATCTCAACCCGGAAGTTCCAAGGGGCGGGGGAGGCTGCGGGAACTATGGGATAGCTAGGGAATAGCTACCCACAGTGCAACGCTCCAGAAATCGACGCTAGCCACGGACCAGGGACGCACACCACCGATTTAATGTGCTTAGTATGGCCGCGCTCCACCCGATTTTATAAATTCTGTTTTACAAAACCGGTTTATGCAAATTCGGAATAATCCCGTAGTGTAGACGTACCCTGAGCTATCCCTCCCCCCCATCTTTGAGCATGGTGCCTGCATAGCTCCTCACTATTATCATAAGCATTGCAAGCACAGTACTTACAATCTTCTGGTATTTGCAGAGCCATATGAAGAACCAAATCAGCAGGGAACGTGATGATTTCTTGGAGGACAGATTGCTGCAGGATATAGCAAGAACCAATTCAAGGTTGTTGGTGGCATTCATGGAGCAACTGTCTGGGCCTGAGACACAAGCACTGACTGGTGGGATCATATCATAATGCAGGCTTAGGATGATGAGCAGTGGCTGCAGAATGTTTGGATGCACAAGGCCACATTCCTGGATCTGTGTGCTGAGCTCACCGCAGTCTTCCAGCATAGGGACACCAATATGAGAGCTGCACTGACAATGGAGAAGCGAGTGGCTATCACTCTGTGGAAACTTGCAATGTCAGATTGCTACTGGTCAGTGGGAAATCATTTTGGAGTTGGAAAGTGTGCAGTGCCATACATCGTCTCCTGCTATGCAGGACTGTGACTCTATGCAGTGTGAAGGACATAGTGGATGGATTTGCAGCAATGGGGTTCCCAAACTGTGGTGGTGGAATAGACAGCATGCATATTCCTATTTCGGCACCAGACCACCTTGTCACAGAATACGTCAACAGACAATTTTCCATGGTTACGCAAGCGTTGGTGGATCACTGGGGACACCTCACCGACATCAGTGCTGGCTGGCCAGGGAGGTGCATGATACACACATCTTTAAGGAAAAAAAAAAAAGCTACAAGCAGGGACTTTCTTTCCCAACTGGCAAATTACCATACAATATTGACATGCCAATAGTGATCCTGGGGTACCCAGCCTACCCCTCGTTCCCCTGGCTCATGAAGACATATACCTCACCAGCCCCAAGGAAAGCTTCTATTGCAAGCTCAGCAGGTGCAGAATGACAGTGAATGTGCTTTTGGTCAATTGAAGAGGCACTGGCATTGTTTACTCACAAGATTGGATCTCAGTGGAAAAAAAGAATATCCCAGTGGTTATAGCTGACTGCTGTGTCCTGCATAATATCTGTGAAGCAAAAGGGGAAAGTTGCTGCTGGGGTGGAGGGCAGAGGTGGAGTGGCTGCCTGTTGAGTTTGAACAGCCAGAAACAAGGGCTATTAGAAGAGCTCAAGTGAACCTATATGGTTTTGAAATAGCACTCTAAGAGTGAGCCACACTAATGCATTGTGGTGTACCGTGCACTACTTGGCCTGTTTAGGGGCATATTAGGAACTGTGAGGTGCTTGATGCACATCTATGAACATAACACTGTCAATGCACCTATTAATTTTGCAGTGCTTGCTGTAAATTTATGATTAGAACATCATGTCACTGATCCTTTGAGTTGTGTCCTGCAGTGCAGTAAAAAGTAAGTGGCTGCTTTCAGAACTGCTAGACATTTTATTCAGTAACAAAACCAATGCAAAGAAAAATCTCTGCAATTTAAAAGAAATTATGCTAAAAACTTAATAAATTAATGGAACAGAATGTAACACAGGGAAAGAACATTTATGTCCATTTTGCACATTTACACATACAGCAACTGTTGCTTTTACAGGTCAGTGTATGTGAAGCTGTGGTTGTCCTTAATGTCCCCCAGGATGGAGTGGTAGGAGTAAAGATGCAGCCCTTGATGCCATGAGGAATGTTGAGGGGAGATGTAGGGGTGCTGTAATGGAGTTCTCCATAGACTGCAAAGGAGGCGAGCCCATGATTGTTGAACTTGTAGGTCCACAAGAATCTGCAGCATTGATGTTTACTGCCAGAGAAGCCCCATTTTGCCCTGGTACATCTCCCTCTCATTTTCCTGCTGGGACTCCTGCTGCCTTTCTTATTTTTGAACCTTTAAGCTTTTCTCCACCGCCATGAAGACTAGATAAGTACTTTCCCTTTAAATCAAATCAGAGATTCTGCTGTCATCCAATGACTCCAGGAGCTGGACATCTGAGCTGAGACCTGGGGATCAGATGGGCTTGAGAGCCTGAGCTGTGGCACGAGCTGCAACATCCACACTGTTATACTTCGTGCACTAGCTTGAGACTAGCTAGCACAAGTCTGTTTGCCCCGTCTGGGAGGTTCACTCCCAGATGCCATGTCAACCTACCCTAAGATAAACATCAAATATCATGAGTCTGGTGATAAAATTGTGCAAGTTGGCAACACCGGGGTTAGAAGTTAGAATCCTTTGCTTGTGACAACATCTTCTTTTGCTGCGGAGATGATTATGATGCAACAGAGGGTTGTGTTACTTCAGCTGTGGAACAAGCATCATGAACCAGGTTAGCCCCCTCAAAGGTGAAGAACAGGTTTGTATGCATATGTCCCCTCAAACAAAAACAGGAGAGAAAAAAGATCATAAAATACCTGAAATGCAGACTTTTCTCTACACAATAGTTTGCACATTTTTCCCATGAGATAATTATCTGGAACCCGAACAGAAGTTCAGAAAGCTGTCTTTGGAGAGATGTGTTTGAAGGCTAATACTAGATGTGTTGAAACCAATATGCATTTTTATTTTGAAAAAAATCTGCCAGGCAGGAGTGGGAAAGAGGGACTTTATTTTTACTTTTTGGCACGAGGCTGATTTGCATGGAACATGGAATCTCTGAAATGCTATAAAATACATTCTCTTTCCTTTGTGCATAGGAGAATGACTTCTTTCCCTGCCCCTTGTGCAAGCTGCTCTGCCCCCACTGGTGTGGTGGCTTCTCTCTTCTCTTCCCCAGGGGGATGGACTATAAACCGTGTTCACATTTTTGTAGTCCTGTGGAGAAAAGCCATGTGTTAGGAACTCCAGTGATGCTCAGAGCAAATCCCAACACCTTTTATTGAAGGGGGGGTGGAAAAAATGGTCTTCCACATTTTTCCTGTGAAGCCAAAGCCAACCAGTCTAGCAGCAAGAAACTGGCTGCCAGAACACAAATGAAGGCATAACGATAACAGACAGACTGGGGAACGAAGCCCTTCTTAAACAGGCCAATCTTAAAACAATTTATATTTGCTCAAATGCAACCTCCTCATGCCCACTGCCGGGACAAAAGGACCTAAATAGAGTGTAACATCAATGATTTTACTGCACAGAGGACAGGGGCGGCTCTAGGAATTCCGCTGCCCCAAGCAGGACGGCGCGCCATGGGGGGCGCTCTGGCGGTCGCCGGTCCCACGGTTCCGGGGGGACCTCTTGCAGACGTGCCTGCGGAGGGTCCGCTGGTCCCGCGGCTCCGGCGGACCTCCCGCAGTCATGCCTGTGGGAGGTCCGCCAGAGCTGCCTGCCGCCCTCCCGGCAAAATGCCGCTGGGGTCTGGAGCCGGCCCTGACAGAGGAGGTAGGAAGCAGACGAGGCCTGGGTGCAACAGAACTCTGTGCTGTAGTGCAGATCTCTGCAACAGCACAAAGAGTGTTGGGACACCAAGGGTATGTCTACACAGCAAAGAAAAACCCATGGCTGGCCCATGCCACCCCGCAGCGTTCCAAGGCCTGAATCTCCAGCCCAAGCCCAGCAACCTACACAGCAACAAGACAGCCCTACAGTCTGCAAGCCAGAGTCAAACACCTGTAGCTGGCCTGTGCTAGCTAGTTGCTGTGTAGACATACCCCAAGAAGCCAGTGGCTCTGCCAGCAGACAGAGGCAGAAAACCTCATCTCCCTCATCAAACCAGCGTAAAGCACAGAGGTCCCCAGGTGACATTACAACTCACAGGCTCAACTGTATACCAACTCGCTTGGGGGTAAGGTCGTGTCCCCAACAGCCCTCTTAAGTCCCTTGCTCAAAGGCACATATATTCAGGCTTTGGGAGAAGGTGTAGGAAGGGAGAATTTGGCTCATTAAAAGTAAAATCTGCCTGTTGGTCTCAAGTACTGTAGGTTTCAGAGAATCTTATTTATCTCATAACTGAAGAATAACAGATGACATCTTCTTGTAGTGATAGAGGTCCAAAGGTGCTATAGATTTATGGCCCAATGTAGAAATCAGAGGTATACAAAGGATAAGGACAAATGGAATCAGAACCTTCCTCTAAAACACAAACAGAACCTTTTGAGGTTAGAGATTTTATTTTCTTGTGTTTCTGTGCTACCTGGTTTTCCCTAGGATCTGAAGCAGAGTATTTGAATATCATTAAAATAACTATTCTTGCAATATTTTTGACCTGGCTAAAACTAAGAAACCTAGGAAAACTCAGGAGGAAGCTTGCCCTTGTTAGAATTCTAGCCCAATTTCCAGATCACAGAACTTCACATCATGTGATAAACTTTGGAGAAACATCTGCTTCTCCAAACTGAACTTTGGAATCTTTTGGGATTGGCCAATCACTCATCCTGAGGGGGTGTCATAGGTTGGCTTAAAAAATTAGCAGCGGCTGGAAAAGTTGCTGCCCCTTCAATTGCAAAGAAAGTGTGAAGGGTGAGTGGAGGGGTGGGGGGAGACTATCTCACCTGGCACTAATTAGCAATCTTTCTGCAGCCTCAGCAGAAAAACCAAGGACTGAATGAGCAAGGGGACTGAGCTACTTACCCCCTATACCTGGGGTAGGGTTTGGAAGCTAGTATTCCCTGTGTTGTGCAGATAGAGGACTTGAGCATGGTTACCTGAGATTTCTGCTCATCCTAATTTCTCTTGATACATAGGCTTCCTGGACAAACTGAAATCCTTATTTAATTACATGAATTAGAGATCTCTAACACCAAGTTTGTGGGTCTTTTTAACCCAACATATATATCATTGCCAGGGTTTAGCATGTGGCTTTCTCCACTGGGCCAAATTTAGGTTTGGTGGAACTCTAGTGACTCTAGTGACTCAGTGAAGTAATGCTAGGAATGAACGTTGCCCACCTGCAGTACGGGGTTTTAGTAAGTACACATGGTAGGCCCAGGAAATTTCCAGCTACCGTACAGCTACAAAGCTGATAACTTGGATCCCCTCGTTTCTTTTTAAATGCTTTCATGCTTGTTACTAGTGCCAGCTTAGGTATCCTGGCAGTGTTGCCAACTCTTGTGATGAAATCATGGGTCTTGGAGTCACAGTCATAAGATTACAATGGACTCTTAGCTTACTTTAACTTCCCCCCACCCACCCCCTTCTAGCTCTCATGGTTGTGGAGAAAATCTTGAAAACATGAATCCGAATGATTCAAAAACCAGAGAGAAAAAAAACAAAAACATGGAGGGGGCGTAGTGAAATATCCAAACCACTGCTTGGAATCAGCAGTGTCAAATTCACCATTCCATCTTTTTGAGGTAGAAAAATGGAATTGAAAGTGTGACATTTATGGCAATTTCCTTCAATGGCTTTAGGAGATCTTACAGAATTAAATGTAAATAGCTGTGGAGTTCATTGTATTACATGCAAAGGTTATGTATTATTGTGGGCCTGGATGATCAAAGGATTATGTTGAACAATGTTGCAGACAAAAATGAACGTTTGAGACAATACATGTGAAGTTGATTTACTGGGAAATATCTAGGAGGGGGATGAATGCAAACTCCACCCCGCACCGCCACCTCCAGAAATGCACAAAACCCAGCCCTTTGAAGCTATGCCCTGTCTGCTTATTACCTGTTGCCAGAGTACCAAGATCAAAGGCCCAAACCATATACAGAAGTGACTCAGATTCATGGGTGTGCTTGTTCTGAGCTTATTATGAACTTGTAAGCACAGAAAAACTTCTTAGGTGGGGCTTGAAGAACTGATCACCTGCCACTGTCTTTGTTGGAGTTGGCGTGATCTCTGTTAAGCTTATTAGCATGCAGGCAGGTTCTTTTATTGTTTTTAATGTTTCTCTGTAAGGCTTTCACCTTCAGAATAAATGTGCTTGATTGGAAGATCTGTGTGGTAACTTAACTATGGCCAATTATGCTGCTGATAGCCTCTGAGGAGGAAGCAAAGCAGCCCTGTTTAGTCAGTCTGACTTGCTGGGAACTCATGGTGTAGGCAGGGAACTGTGCAGCCTGGTATAACCCAAGTCAAGAATAAGAGAGACACACCTGTCTCTGCCCAAGAGAGGTGATGACTGAGGAGCTGGGAGCCTAACGTGGGTGCCGTCACTGTATTATGAGAGGGAAATAGAGGTTCAGGGCAGGGGGTTGGGTGCAGGGGGGCCGCGAGGAGCTCGTGGGCCACAGAAAATAACCTCGCAGGCCACATGCGGCCCATGAGCTGCATGTTTGAGACCCCTGCTCTAGAATCTTTCAGGATGAAAAGTGCTATGGAAGTGTAAAATAGGATTATTGCCTGCATCTGAGAAGTGACTGCAATTGCATGGTAGGGAGATCCTGTGTAAAGTTACCCAGTGATTGGAAAAGGTATCAGAATCGTTATCCCTTTCGTAACAGGAGACATGAACAGCAAGGGGTTAAAACTTGCTCACTACCTCACCACAATTGCTTACATTCTGTTGCTGGGGGTAGTAGAGGCTGCTGCTTTTTGTGCGATCACATCTGCATGGCAGGTTTTCTCATGGCTCCAGACTGTTGGAAAAAAAAAAAAAAGTAAAACCATAAAGCCTTTTAATCTTGACTGTGATTGCCAAGTAGATAGTGGTGTATAGAATTTTAAATTAGCTACACTGGATGCTACGTGGACAAATGGCTACCCCTGCTACATGTATGTCCGTGAGTACATCTAGTTTTATGCAGATAATTATGTTCACAATTTACCTTTAATAAAACTAACTTCTTCTGGGCTGTCTTGCAATATATAACTAAAGATTCAGTGGCTCAGATCATAACTTGCTGTAGATCAGCTTGACAGAACTGGAGCTGAAAGATAAAACGCAGCTTTTTGCCAATTAGCTGTAACTTATGAATGTTTCAGAGGAAGGGAAAAAATGGCTAATCAAACCAATAAGATAAAAATCAAAAAAGAATATATAAATCACAAAATTTCTTCTTAAGCCAAAAACTCTACATGAAAATGCTCATCTTAATAATGCAATTAATGTCTGATGTCCTGTAATTTGTAATGCATGTTGCTGAATCAGAAGCACAAGAAATAACCCTAGATCTCTCCTCAGCCATTCCAGAACCCTGGCAATATATGTGTGGTTAATAAACTCACATCCAGGGAAGACCACTACAGGTTAACTCATATCTAGAACAGCAAAGACCTTAGGCTTGGTTCTGCCATCTTGTACCCTTTGTCACTAATTATACTTGTGCAAAGAGTGTGCACAGTGAGTGTAAACTGCTACCATTCTGATCTGGTAGAACTTTACACCCCTATGCACAAGTATAAATGAATATACTATAGATGTAAGGCAGGGGAGAAGAAGGTGCCTGTTGTCTGAAAAACCAAAAGCCTAGAAAGAAGAAGGATGGTTTTATGATTAAGGCACTAGACTGGAACCCAGGAGATCTGGGTTCAATTTCCTGTTCTGACAGACAACCCATGTGATCCCTGGGCAAATCTGCTAACCTCTTTCCTCCAATTCCTCATCTGTGAAGTGTGGACTATAATACTACTACTTTACCACATAGGGGAGTTGTCTGGAAAAAATAATGTGTGTTTGTGAAGCATTTGGATATTACGGTCTCTGTATATATGGATTTATTCTGCATCCATTGCCATGGCATCTGAATCCTGTACAAAATCTAAACACAATCCCATAGATCTACTATCCACATGGTTCGCTAAAGCCATCCTTACCATTAGCTATCAATAAATGAACACCCTCACATTTGCCACACCAAGATACCATTAAAAAAAAAGATTTAATAAGCATTTAGTGCCTGATCCTGCCCCTCTGAAGTCAATGGCAACCTTACCTATGGGTGCAGGATCAAGCGCTTTGAACCCATCTAATAAAAGCTTTAATGAAGAATGGTAAATGCCAGGTTAGAGATCTGAAACAAAACTGCCATGGACTAGAATTCTGTGATAGTTATACAGTCTTATAGATAAAGGGATCTGAAAGCCAAAAGGTAACATTTACATGTATCAAAGTTAAATAGGATTCAAAATTTGAATTACTCCAGATATTGTCCTTTATCTACATGAACAGTTCTCATGCTGTCACTACGAGCTGGGTGTGTAGAATAAAAGAAAGTTAAAGGCTTTGATTCTGATTTCATACCCACTGGATTTACATCAGTGTACTTCCATTGACTTTGATGGAGTTAAGTTATTCTTGATTTACACCAGAGTTAAGTGAGATCAGAAACAGACTCTCCATTTTTCTATTTTGAAGGGGCATGAAATTGATCAAGAATCCTACTCAGAATTAAAATTTAAAAATAAAACAGTAAAAAAAAAAAATCCAAAACAGTTTGCCTTCCCTCTCTAATGCCAGACTCTTATCTGGCTTCCTCAGCAGTAGAGGTGGAAGAAATAGTGATTTTTTTTCTGGGAAATTTCTCACAAAATTTGTCACCATTTCACTTTGGAAGACATCACACCACTTTTTTCTGCAAAACATAGAGGGTGTGAATAATTTTGACATGAACATTTGCAGAGAAGTTGACCCTTTCACTTGAAGGGGACAACTTCCATACAAAAAAAAATCATAAAATTTGTGCAATTTTGGTGAAGTGGACCAATTTTGGAAAAGACACAATTGTACAGAACTTTGATCTTGTGCACATCTGCACCAAGCACTTTCATTTTCCACTTTTGATATTAAAAAAAAAAAACCTGTCTTTTCACAGATTTATTTCTGTGCCAGTATTTACAAGAAACTAGAGGGTTGATTTTATATACTGTAGTACTGAAAATTACTCTTGGACTTGAAACAGTTAGCTTGATGCCAAGTTTTTGCAAAAGCCAACAAATGCCTTGGATTTGTAGTTCATGAAAGCTTTGCTCTCTGAAGGACTCACTGAATTTTCCTGCCAGCTAATTGGTGGTAAAATGGTTCTAGCACTTCTGTGAAAATCGTAGCGCTGTTGATTAGCGATTATAATGCACTGAACAAGACCTTGGAGAGTACACGGGATTTTAACAGCAGCTAATCTTAACTAGAGGAACAAAAGGTGTATGATACGGTTGGTTGAAAAGATTCCCTTCCCCCACTCCCTCCCTTTGCCCCCACCCAAACAGAAAATTGTAACTTTGCAGAGACAAATTAAAATACAATAATGTTTTGATTCAGAAATACTGCTGCAGTGCCTCATGGGAAATGAAGTCCAGCTGGGGAGCCTGGCCTATAGAGGAGAATGAGGATATGAGGCAACTGAACTACAGCTCTCATGAGTAACCGTATCCAAATCATTTTTGGCAAAAATATTTCGATTTTTGGCAAAAAATGAGAACTTTTCTCTTTTCAAACCTTCAATTTTTCAGCAAAAAATATTTTTTTTTCTGCAGAATACTGAGTTTTTCACGAAAAAAATGCTTCATGTCAAATGGAATTTTCAACACAGATCGTTTGGCCAACCCTACTACATGCTTTTCAATTTAATGTCTGGTCTAGAAAAGGTAGATCGGGAATGTCTGTTCTCCCTGTATCATAAAAACAGAACAAGGGGAAATTCAATGAAATTAAAAGATGGGGGGGGGGGAATCGATAAAGGTAATACCTTTTCATACAACGTGGGATTAAACTTTGTAACTCATTGCCACAGAAAGTTGAGGCCAAAGCCTCAACAAGATTCAAAATAAGATTGAATATTTATATGGCTATCAAGAGTTATAATTAATTACAACAAATTTTTGGAAGGTGCCTTGTGCTTCATGTTTGAGCCAATCTCTATGAGATACCAAGATAAGACCTAACGTGGGGGGCAGATTATCCTTACTTGTGCCTGCTGCATGGTTCTTACATCTTCCTTCCAGATCTGATTGGCAAGTCCCAAAATCCAGACCCGGCAATGGACAAAGCAGCCAAGTCATTTTTGGTGGGGGCAGGGGAAAGAGAATGTGAAATTTTAAAGAAGTAAAAGTTAACCAAATGGTTCTGATTCAAATAGAATTTTTGGTGATGTATCATGTCAGTTTTTCTTTCAACCACGATTTATCAGATCATTAGATTAATATTTATTATTTCAAGACCTATCTCCCTTCAGATATAGGTTTATCTGACAACCTTCATCCAGACATAGTGATATCTTTTCAAAGCATTTAGCCAAGAAAGGTTGCCCGGTATATTTTCACGTACAAGTGAAAATTTGCATGTACAGACAATTCAGCACATTCTAAAAATAATAGATTAGTGATGCAAGTGGGGAAAAAAGCACACTGTGTGTCTATAAGCTAAACTTACCAAAGGAAAACACTCATTTCAGATGTTATCTTCCGGAAATCTAGTAAAGAAAAAGGACAGGTTCTGTATGTTTAGAATATAGCTTGTGTAATCACATTCTACAGATAATTTGATGGTTGAACATTCACAAAGCTGAAGACTTAAAGATAAGTTACACATTAATATTAGTTCTGTGCTAAAAAATGGTTCTAACACACTGTCAAGAAAGAAAAAAAAACAGGAGTACTTGTGGCACCTTAAAGACTAACAAATTTATCTGCAGCTCACGAAAGCTCATGCTAAAATAAATTTGTTAGTCTTTAAGGTGCCACAAGTACTCCTGGTTTTTTTTTTGTTTTTTTTTTTGCGGATACAGACTAACACGGCTGCTACTCTGAAACCTGTCAAGAAAGAAATATTTCCATCAAGTATTTCCACAACAGTGCTGGCAGTTAGACCTCAAAGATCATTTTTGGGGAGAATGAAAATTTGACAAGTTTGAGTTTATATTTTTACTGGTAAAGTTAAAAATAAGGTTGTCCTGGTTTTTAAAAAAAACACCAGAAAAAAAGACAGACACAGAAATGACTGGATGCTGTAGATTCCTTACCGTTGTAAAAGAAATACATTAAAACACATCTGTGATACACATTGCTGAAGGCTGGAACAAATGCTGAGCCTAAAATTGAAATCATATACAGTACAGCATATGGAATTGACAAAAAAATGTAAAGAGCAACTTTTATTTTAACAATTTTTAGCTAAAAGATTCTGATTCTGCCATGATAGTTTTAGATAAAGGTGCATTATACTTATTCATTACTTTCAGGTATTCAGTGAAGAGGCCATAAATGACAACAAAATGCTGAATTTTGCTATAAAAATTTTTTATCCTAAATATTTTTCCACATTCTTTCCTACTAACTGGTCAAACATCATCTTTGCTCGTGGGGACTTGCATTAGAGACCCTCTCACTATTCTAAATGGAGGAGATAGCTCCAGTATCTCAGATACTACCGTTTGATAACTGTTGGCCTTTTAATAGCAATCATTAACCACATGAGTATCTATGAATTCTCTGAAAGAGTAAATTGTGAGTTTCTAAATTTTCAGGATTACAAAGAAGAGTAAACTACTAACTACTTGAAAATATAGCCCAAAGTGTCAGTGACAGGGTTTTCTTTCTGCACGGCCTCTGTCAACGTGAGTAGTTCACTTTGAGCCGCTGATAACTATGAACTTTAATCATACGCTTGTATCTGAATTCAATGAGAGAAATGATAGTCTCAGTACTGTCCTTTTCACACCATCTTGAAGTTTGCCTCCACCTATACTTGTCTCTTCCAGAGTACTGGATTTTTGTTGTATGGTTTCTTTTACAAGCAAGTTTAACCTATGTTGTGGTTTTATTTTTGCAGTCCCTGTCTCTCTCATTCTCCTCCCTACTGCATTCCCCCCCCCCCTCCTATTTTAATGATGCCATAAGAGTGGAAAACTAAAATTGTTTCCACTGTTTTGATTAATTAGTTTAGCCTCGTCAGAGGCTTAGGCACCATTTACGCCCTCATCTGTGTTCACACACTGCTTGCCTGATTCAAATTCTCCCTCAATTTGTTTTACAGCCTCCCACTTTCACCCCAGTCCTGTGGACAGGTAGAATCTTTCCAGCTTGGCTTCTCTATGAAAGTCTGGGAATGCTTAATAATTTCCTTTTTACTTGCAGTTCATCAGTTTTTCAAAGAAGCTGCCATCTCTCTTCCATTTCCAAGTACCCAAGTTCCATTTAAATGACCTTCCTGGTATACAGTGCAAGTTCACTGTTACAGAGGTGCTGGAACATACATACCACTGTTAACACTGTGCCTCAAGTTCTCTGAATAATTTTTACCAGTTTCACCAAGAAGTTGCTGTTACTGATAGTGTGTCGATCCATAATCTACTGAATGGACTCTGACAGGAAACTAAAGCCACAGAAAAGGGTCCATTCCACCAAAACTAGGGCTCAAACAGCAGACTAATGGCCTCAAAGATGACAGAAACAGAGATTTAAGTCACAGAAAATGTTTCAAAGATTATTGCAAAGGGAGAGAGAGAAGTGAATTATTGAGGAGGAGAAGGGAAACTCTTCCTTAGAAGCTGTTCTTGGTGATGACTATTTTTGGCTGTAGGTTAATGTTTTTTATGATCTGTTTTAAGAAGCACTAAGCTTTTCAGGGCAAGGACCATCTTTTTAAGCAGCTGGGTGGGGGAGGAGGTACTCATTTGCTTTATGGGAGAAAAATAAAAAACTAAATACTGTTATGTATAGCTTTGCTAAGTAATAACTGAGGGGACGTGTGTTTACTTCTGACAGATGCTCGCAGACCATTAATGGCAAGGACGGGAGATAAATTTAGCATGGTAAAAGGGGAATAACTAGAAATAATGACAACATTAAGAAAGTCAAAATTTAGACAATGTCAGAAATATTTATCTGTTAGTGTGAGAAATAGTCTCTCAAAGACAATGGTGGAAATCCCATTGTTTGAGATTTTTAATTACACTGGGAAAAATAATATAAAATATACTGCAAGGCACAATCCTGCATTGTCAGGGGATGGACTAGAAAACTTAAAAGGGATTTTTCCTCCATAATCGTTATGATTTTATGAAAAGGAACGACTGGTTGCAGGCAGAACCAGTGTGAAACCCAGGTGTTTCTTGAATACTGAATATTGAAAATGCATGTTTTTAAAGTGTCTGTGTCCATGTTTCAGGACATATCCATTCTCATAACTGCTAAAGCTGAAGGGATTGTGCCCAACCATTTTCCCAAGCAAAGTGCTTAAAAAACATTGCAACCCATTAAAATAGGCCCAGGATATTTTAGCACTGGCCTCTCTGTAATATTCTGATATTGCTGCACTTGGATGTTGCTACCATCTCTATGGCTGGTTAAGGAAAAGGCAGGTCTGTTCCCTATGGACATTTCTGGGGATATATACTTCTGAGAGACAACTTCTGGATGATTATCAAAAATTCCTCTGGATCCTCGTCATCTAAGCAAAAAGTTTGAGACTGTCCATTGAAAAAGCTACGGATGCCTACACAGACCTGTCTCTTCATCTGCTCTGTTACGTGCTCAGCCATAGAACTGCAGCCAATATTTGAATTTAATCACACAGAGGTGCCAAACCCCCACAGAGTTAGAAAGAAAAAAGGGTATGAATCATCCTGAAGGCTTCCAGATGTGATGGTCCCATCACCTGTTATAATGCACACATTAATGTTGCAAAAGCATTTGACTTTTCAGGTTTTGCATTGACAGCTGGACAGGTTTTCATTATTATTTTTGGTATTCACTCAAAACATTTTCTGCGGTGCATATATATCATAGTTTAATAGCTTTTTTTTTCTCCAGTTCCTCCTCCCCACAAAGAAAATGGTTGATAAGCAATAACTATTTGCAGTTCCTGCAACTCAGCAATCCTATGCAGGGCTGGTGCAAGGATACTTTGCGCCCTAGGCGAAACATCCACCTTGCGCCCCTCCCCCCCACCCCTCCCCGCAAAGCATCGATTATAAAAACTTTCAAAAATGCATACTGCATAATATGGCATTGTTCATTAGAATTAATACACGTTCGGCTTGAAAATTTATTAATTTCATTATTTAGTCTACATATTTAATGAAAATAAATGACCTGACAGGGTGTGGGGCTGGCTGGCATCAGGCAGAGGGGTGCAGCAGGGGTTGGCTGGAGACAAGGGGGTGTGTGACTGGCTGGAGGCAGGGAGTGTGGGGCTGGCTGCGGGCAGGGCAGGGGGTGCAGCAGGGGCTGGCTGGAGACAGGGGGTGCGGGGCTGGCTGCGGGCAGGGCAGGGGGGTGCGGCAGAAGCTGGCTGGAGACGGGAGTGGGGCTGGCTGGAGACAGGGCAAGGGGGGTGCGGCAGGGGCTGGCTGGAGACAGTGGGTGTGGGGCTGGCTAGAGTCAGGGCAGGGGGTGTGGGGCTGGCTGCAGGCAGGGGGTGCAGCAAGGGCTGGCTGAAGGCAGGACAGGGGGTGCGGGGCTGGCTGGCTGTGGGCAGGGTGGCGGGTACCAGGGCCATACATAGATATTCTGGGGCCCTACACCGCCCCCCCCCCCACACACACACACACACTGGCTTTGAGGGCAGGGGGAACCACCCCCCAGCACTCCCCAGTGGCATGGCTGGGGCTGGGTCTCTGCACTTCCCCCCGCCGGTGAGTGCAGGCTGGCCCTGCTGCAGAGCTCAGGGGAGTGGGGGCGGGCCGGGCTGAGCAGGGGCAGGGGCCCTGGAGAAGAGCCAGAGCAGCAGGGAGCAGCGCCCCCGGTGGCCGAAGGAGGAATGACATCACTTCCCAGCCGGCTGGAGCTGATCAAAGCCGCAGCGCCAGGTGAGCATCCCAGACATTTTGGGCACCGCTTTTTGGAGCCCTCAAATCTTGGCGCCCTAGGCGGCCGCCTAGTTTGCCTAATGGTTGCACTGGCCCTGATCCTATGCTTTTCTGGTAGTGAGGTTTTTAAGACACTCAGACTCCTTTACAGTAAGGTAAGGGACACAGAATGTGTCTGAAGTAAAAACCCTCCGCAGTTCTTAGGTTTCTGCTTGGTGTTCTCACATTCCAGCTAAGAGCATGTTAATCTGTGCAATATTATCAGGAGTCATCAAGTAGTGCTATTACAGACAGCCTTAGAAGTTTTGAAAACATAGGCAGTTAGATGTTGGAGAAATGCTATTGTCAGTTGTGGTTACAAGAGTGAATGATTGTCCCAAAGAACACCTCATCCCACTGGGATGAGACAGGCTCAGTAACACAAACCTTTTCCTGGACTACCAGTACTGGCTTCATGCTATGCGGCCTGAGCTGTTGAGTCTTTCTCAGCGACTTCCTTCACCTCGGGTAGCTAGGTGCAGCTCCTGTCCTGTATCTTCGCTGCCTATGTTAACCATCATTTTCAGGGTTCTCTGAGATAAAATTCCACCAACCGAGGGGTGGAGGCAGCCCAGAGGCAGACCCCCTATTATACGGGTTCATCAAGTCTGTCTTGATGTTGGACCCTTAGGCCGTTGCAGCCCCAGAGGAATGGACTAAATGGCGAACGATCGTGATGGCCGGTCATTTGGGTGAGTGTTGAAGTAGTAGTTGTGGTGCAATTCTTTTAGCATCTGTGGCTATTACAAGTAAATTCATGCCTTAGTCTCTCTAACTAGAATAGTTTCTCAGGTACATAAGCTCCTGCCTACAGGTTATTCCCAGGCAAGCAAACAACTGCATTACATGGCAGCAGAATATTACACTGTAAATCACACAATCAGTATTAAGTATTACTGCTGTTGATGGGAGAACCTCAGAATACACTGATGACACTAAACTGGGAGAAGTGGTAGATACGCTGGAGGGTAGGAATAGGATACAGAGGGACCTAGACAAATTAGAGGCTTGGGCCAAAAGAAACCTGATGAGGTTCAACAAGGACAAGTGCAGTGTCCTGCACTTAGGACAGAAGAATCCCATGCACTGCTACAGACTAGGGACCGAATGGCTAGGACGCAGTTCTGCAGGAAAGGATCTAGGAGTTACAGTGGACGAAAAGCTGGATATGAATCGACAATGTGCCCTTGTTGCCAAGAAGGCTAATGGCATTTTGGGCTGTATAAGTAGGGGCATAGCCAGCAGATCGAGGGACGTGATCATTCCCCTCTATTCAACATTGGTGAGGCCTCATCTTGAGTACTGTGTCCAGTTTTGGGCCCCACACTACAAGAAAATTGGAAAGAGTCCAGCGGAGGCCAACAAAAATGATTAGGGAGCTGGAGCACATGACTTATGAGGCGAGGCTGAGGGAACTGGGATTGTTTAGTTTGCAGAAGAGAAGAATGAGGGGGGGATTTGATAGCTGCTTTCAACTACCTGAAAGGGGGTTCCAAAGAGGATGGATCTAGACTGTTCTCAGTGGTACCTGATGACAGAACAAGGAATAATGGTCTCAAGTTGCAGTGGGGGAGGTTTAGGTTGGATATTAGGAAAAACTTTTTCACTAGTAGGGTGGTGAAGAACTGGAATGGGTTACCTAGGGAGGTGATGGACTCTCCTTCCTTAGAGGTTTTTAAGGTCAGGCTTGACAAAGCCCTGGCTGGGATGATTTAGTTGGGAATTGGTCCTGCTTTGAGCAGGGGGTTGGACTAGATGACCTCTTGAGGTCCCTTCCAACCCTGATATTCTATGATTCTGAATATTTGGATGCTGATTCGCAGTGAACTTCCAAAGCCCTTCAGGCAACCACTCCCTCTTTCCAGCACTAAGTCTTCTCTTTTAGCCTGCTGCTCTGCTCTAGAAAGATCACAAAAGGAGCGGTCACAGAAATGCTGCTTTCTACATAAAAGCTGACTAAAATCTAATGAAACAAAAATCTGGGATACTGTCACACCATGACCTGACCTTACTCATGTGGATGTGGGGCTGACCGCAGTAGATCTTTCATTCAATGGCTTAAAACAGAAAAGCAGCATATCTGAACTATGATTTTGGCGTTCCATTTCCCCTCTGGTTCCCAGAACTCTAGGTAGAAGAAATAAAGAAATCACCTTGATATATGACTTCTGCTAGCAAAACCAGCCAAGAAAGGTGAAGTCAGGTTTACAGTCTCACGTCTTTCCAACCTGCACATCAAAATGCATGCAGAGGAGATTGAAGAGTTTGCTAGGCTTAAAACCACAGGCACTCACTGAAAGAGAAAACCACTTTAAAGAGAGTTAAGAAACCAGAGGTAAGAAGAAACATACATTTTCTTAATGGTCTCATTTTTACTTATATTTCTGAACACATGTGACTACTGGAGTCTAGTAAACAAGTGTCATTCACTCACCACATGTCTCATTTCCCTGCTATAACAAACAAGATATTTGATAACACTCTGAGGGTGGATTTTTCATTCATCCATTCAATTTAATCCTATAGGCTGCGTCAGCAGCAACTGGATGGTTTAGGACAGTGGTTCTCAAACTGTGGGTCGGGACCCCAAAGTGGGTCAGGCCCCCTTTTTAATGGGGTCACCAGGGCCGGCTTAGACTTGCTGGGGCCAGGGGCTGAAGCCAAAGCCCAAGCCCCACTGTCTGGGGCCGAAGCCTGAGGGCTTCAACCTTGGGCAGTGGGGCGATCAGATTACAGGCCCCCTGCCTGGGGCTGAAGTCCTTGGGCTTCAGCTTCCCTTTCCCACCTCCCCCAGGGCAGTGGGGCTTTGGCTTTGACCCCACCCCCCACCCAGGGTGGCAGGGCTTGGGCAGATTCAGGCTTCGGTCCCCCCTCAGAAGGGGGTCGTGGTTCAATGGAGTTTGAGAATCCCTGGTTTAGGAGAACTGGCAGTAGGATAACAAAGCTAATAGGATACTGGGATTGTCAGTTAAAATCCAGCTCGCACTGTTAGCAACTAAAAATTGTTTAATCCTGACAGCTATTCAGTAATCTCAGTCCAGTCCCAGTAGAAAAGTTGCTACTTTATAAAAATCTTTGGTCAAAGGTGCAGGAATCGTAGAAGAGATCTCTGTTCTGAGATTACTGGTACTTCCTGGTTTTGGATGCACTGCAAATTCCACTACAACAATATTTTAGTACTTTTTCCAGTCCTAGCTAAGATCATGTGCAAGAAGTGCACCAAAATTAAATACAATAAAGAAAAGGGACCCAAACCTTTTCAAACCTCTGAGACTCTTTTGAGTTTGGAATAAAAGATACTTGTGAGTTTTAAATCTTATAGGAACCAATTTCCCCCTCCCTAGTTTTTAATATAAGCAACAACCATGACCAAATGGTGTGAATGTTAAGGAATATACTCATGTTCCAATTACTATTGACAGAGCTGGTAGCATTTTTTAACGTGTTTTTGGTGTGAAAAGTGTGAATAAGTGCTATAAGTAAATACTTATTCAGTAATGTTAAATGCTTTTTACCTATCATATTTTGAGATGGCAAGGAGAAGGCTTGACTTCTTTTCTTTGGGGCTGTGTGGCCATTAGCCTCATATAGCTTCCTAGCCAAATCGCAAAACTCAGGTGATTAATATCAGTCCTTCTGTTATCAGCCGAGGCAATAAAAACAAACACTATTTTGGCAAGTTAGCCAGAAAACATCCCTAATCCCTTCTGGGGACAAAACAGATAGAGCATTTCTGCCAATGACAAAATCCCAGATTGCTTCTGATCCTAAATCACATTTTAGAGATTCATCATCATGTTGGTGCCTTGCAACATGACAGCTGTTTTAAGGCAAGGAAGGTGGTATATTGTTCAGATGTCAACTGCAAGATGCTAAGACCATTCACAACTGCCAGCCCCAAACCTACTTACGGAACTGATCCAAAGCCAACTGAAGCCAACAGCAGTCTCGCCATTGACTTCAGTGGACTTTGGATCAGGCCCTAAGTGAATAATTGATTGATCTTATCCAGAAAGGTTATAAGGCAAGAGAGGTGGTGAATGGTTGAAGGAATCATCTGTAAATGTTTTAGCGCTAAGTAAAACAGGTGAGCTCTGGTAAACCTAATAATTCTGCCTTTCAGTTGCAGGTAACTGTTACAGTTGAGGTGATCTCTACTAGAGCCAAATTCTGCTCTCCAGTGTACATGCCTAGCTACCACTGATGCATGCATTTGAGAGCAGAAGTTGACTCCCGATTTTTACTTTCTACCTTTTACTTGACTTGATTCGTCACCTCCACAGAGCTGTAAAACAAGAATGGTTCTTCTATTTCCCCCTTTGAAAGCTCAGTGAATTATGGATGTAAAAGCAATACTTTTCGCATAAATCTAAAACTTTACCGTCAGCCAAACACCTCATCTAAAATGATGAGTTAGCTCCAAACAAGTTCTCCTCTCCTTTGGCAAGGAGTTGAGCTGGCAGTCCCATCACAGAAGGTTTTTTATCATTATAACAGTTCTTGTTGCTGTGTGAAGAAGCCAGATTTGCTAATGAAAACCTCTCTCTCTCTCTCCTCTGTGTATGTGTGTGTGTGTGTGTGCCATTTTCAATTATAAAAAGATTTGTGAAGGGTTTTTGAGGATGATGTGGTGATTCTTTGCCTCCTTACTACCGCCTGCATTTGTCTTTTTATTTTCTCTCTCATCTCTTTTCTGATGTTCCACATCCCATCATGCCACACTGCACTGGTTAAATAAACCCCTAAATCTAGCTTTTGTGTAGCTCTAATCCTTTTATTTCCTAAATCTTTTTTAATCCAAAGGGCTTCCTTTCATCTCTTTAACTGTCAGTTGGGTCACTACTGTTTCCTATCAACAGCTCCTGCAAATCCAGTATGGAGTTAAAAAGCTTTCAAGTGTGTCTATGATTCTCATTAGATTCTACTCTAACTATGCAACACCTGCTAAATGCCATATTGCTGTTGCTCCCCACCAAGCCACCCCAGACAGCGTGCACTTCACTCCAACACTAATCATGTTAGGAAGCACTGAGAAGCACTGTCCTTTTTCTAGAAATCTCCCTGCCTCAGTGCCAGCCCAAACAAGAGCAAGCGAGAGGCTCAGCTAAATGTATGTCACATAAGGTAGTGTAGAAGAAAACAGGAAAAGGCCTCAACAACTGAGAAATCACAATATAACTTCTCAGTGACTCAGAGAAAGCATTTTGGTGTATGTTTGTTTTAATGTGCAAAATCTCTGCTTACGAGAAAGGAAAGCATCCAACTTTCTCCCTTAGGCCTATGCTTCCCCTCTTGATCCCTCATTGACCAGCCATCAAACAGACCTAGTGCAATAAGGGGTTGAAGGATAGGTAGAAAAAGACTGCATCTTTCAAACAGAGTCAGAACTCCTATCCCCACACCTGGACCCCCACAGACTCAAGAGGAGTGCTGACTGAGTAAGTCACAATTCCCCCAGGGACTCCCATGGCTGTGCATCCTCTTCCAAACACAGTAAATGTTTTCAAAGCCACAATATGGGCCTTTGTCTTTGTCTCTTAATTTTGAGCTGAAGATTGATCCCCTGTGCTTCCTGATGAAGTAATAATCAAGTACGTCAGATGTTTCGGTGACCTTAGTTGTTTTTTACATGCATTGGAATGCAGGCTGCTAAGACGACATGGGTTCACTTTAAACTTACTGCAGGGTGCCTGGATACCTCAGTGAGAGAGATTATTTTAACATTGGGGTTATTTTTTCCATATCAGTTTTGTCCATATTTGTTAACGATTTCTTTAAATAAAGTAGAAGTACCACACACAGTAGGTTTAATTTTCTCAAAAGCATATTTAGGACCCATCATCTCTCCACACTTTTCCCACAGTTTTAAAATGAGCACCTATTGATGACTGAGTGATGTCCACACTGCTTTGGTTACAGTGGAAAAAATAAATGAGATTTTAAGCTTGGAACATCAAGGACAGTTTTTAATTATTAAAATTAATGTTTTGTTGTGGAAAAGAAGGTTGTTTTAAAAAAAGAAGCGCACAAAAAGGTGTGTGTGTCTTATTGTGAGTGCGTCTTATTGTGACTGCATGGTTCAAGGTTTTTTCCAATCTCTGTATGGTCATTTATAAAGCAGTGAGTTGGAATTTGCCTCCACCGGGGATTAGATCTCTAATAAGACAACATCCCATAATAGCAGTGCCGCTAGTGTATCAAAAGCAAGACACCACTCTCCAGCTGAGCTGTCAAATCAACCAGGAAACCAGACAATCAGTCTCTTATTAAAAACATAGACAGATAGTAGAGCTAGTAAGAAAATGAGATTTATTTATTATTTTTTGGTTTGTTTGGGTGTTTGAGTGATTTATAATTTTCACATATACCATAAATGTCATTTCCTGTGAACAATCTCTCTAACTTGCAATATCTGATTAACATTGGCAGGTTAGAAAGCAATTCGAATTACTAAAATAAGGCCAAATCTTACTGTCCTTACTGAGACTTTAAGCAAAACTTGTATTGATTCAAATGCAACTTCTGCCTGCAGATTTGTCCCTATATTAGCCATTCTGATTGCTTTCTACAACCTGCTAACTTCATTCAGTTGGATCTAATACAGTATACTAAATAGCTTAGATTCACACAAAATGCCCTATGGAGATAAAAAAACTGGTGAGAAATCTCTACAAATAAAGCACAAATCTTAGCAGCAGCACTTCAGCATTCTAGATTCTTGACTATCACTTGTGCGTATTATTTAGCTTCCATACAAGTATCGTCTCAGGATGTGCTCAAGGGTTTTAGGAATCCACAATACTGGCAGTTATTTGCCTTCGGGTGGAACATATGCAGCAGCAAAGCTCATACTGAAAAAATTTTAAATGCACTTTTTTCCTTCCCTCCTTCCATGTGCAGTACTACATTTCATATCAAAATTGGAAGTTGTATATTACTAAACAGTAAAAGTGTGGCAGGTGGATAGTAGCGTTTAGCGTAGAATCGCTATGAAGGCATGCATGCACATGTTTTGTGGTAGCTGTGAATGCTACCATATCCTGGAAAAGAAAATGTTTGGGGCCCCAATTCAGCAGTCTACCCACGCACAAGAAGTCCCACTGAGTTCAGTGAAACTATTCATGTACTTAAATTTAGGCATTTGCTTAAGTATTTTGTTGAACTAGGTTTCAACATAGCCCTCTGCACACATTGGATGGCAGAATTTGGTCATTACAATACACAATACAATACAATACAATCTAAAGGTCTTGGACAATATCCAAATCCTGAAATAAATGGGGTTTTATATGAAGTGCAGGGGAGAGGAACTGGCAGCCAAGCTATAAGAAGGCTGCACTCTGTTTCTCCACCCTGTAGTTCAGTTAAGAGAATGCCAGCCAAAATATCCAGCTTTAAAGGGGTCGTGCTCTAGTATATGAGATTCCAGTGCATTCAGGGGAACACCACTGAACTGAGGCTAAGCAGGAATTTCAATCCATCGACCTTTAGTAAGTGAGTATACACTGTATGAACTATTTTCTATAAATATAAGACCCAATATCATTTTGAAAGTGAAGGCAAAATCCCCATTTTAGTTATGTCTTGCATAAAGTCTTTACAACCCTGTCTCTGTATCTTATCTCCCACCTAAAAAATATCTTCCGTAAAACCTGGGAAGGTGTCCAGCATGGGCTTTCTGATATCCTCTGAGTGTTGTGATATGGGCACATCGTTTGCTACCTGCTTAATTGCTTTGAAGATCGCTGCAACCTGTTGGTGATCAGGATTGATCATTTTGGAAATAAATTATACTTCATGTCCTTTTACACAGAACATGCTTTGTGTTACTAATCTTCCATACACGTCTGAGTGGCACAGCGCATCTACATTCTTTGGTACTGTAAGTTCTGGTACCTTAGATTCTAGATAGGGCAAGCCAGACAAGTTTAGTCAAACTACAGAAACTCTTGAACAATAATTCAGCACAGCTGAAAATGCAAAGACATGGCCAATGGGATGTGAAGTGACTGAAGCGTGACTATACAATAAATATAAACTTTGTCCTCTGCGTATCAGACTGACACAGCACTTTCTGCTTCCTCTCCATCGTGCTCACAGACAATATCTTCTTAAATTTTGCCTTAGTTGTTGTTTTCCTCCCCCCATTTGGTTTCATTCCTATACAGAACCTTTATTTTACCCAGACAAGAATGTTGTATTGGAAATAACTAAAAATTAGCCCAACTCACAAAATTAAGATCTGAATTCAGAACTGGATTTCAAACCCCACTTCCAAAAAATTCAGGGATATTGAACTGAGGGTTACAGATCAAGTCGTTATACAGCTAGGGCAAGAGATAAAATTCTGATCTAGATCCCAACCCTTTTGCCCTGCCCCACAAAGGTAGGGAATCTGCCAATCCAGGAATGCCCTGCATGCCCCCTTACTCTCAGTAATAATAGTAACTGGTCCTAATGGGAGTTTGACCAAGTTAGGACTGAGTAAATCTGAGTAGGAACTCATGGTTTGGCCCAATAATTGTAATTTTAGTTATATCTCCCCCTCCATCCAGCCAAAGTGTTTATAGCTTTGTCTAAAACAGCTCCCTCAAAAAAAAAAAGAACAAATACAGGCCGCTGTTCAGGGGAGCATCTCAGTTCAGGAAGGATGCTTAAGCATAGGCTTAACTTTAAGTGTATGCTAAGGTTCCATTGATTTCACTGAGGTACTTAGGTACTTAAGTCAATCTGTTCAAGAAGGACACTTAAGTGCTTTCCTGAATTGGGGCCATAGATAAGCAAGGGGATCCAAAGAGAGAAAAGTTAAAGGAGGAAGGAAAAATAAATAAACATGGTATCAGTCAAACCAAAACAAGTTTGGGAGAAAGGGAGAGAGAGATTTCAAGGGAGAGTGGGTTTCAAACTGCAGAAAACACCTGATCACCCATTGGTTTAATACAGGACTGTGGAACACTTAAAATACTGGCTTGTGTCTGCGCAAAGATACCCATCAGACTAATACTAAAGGAGGAGGTATCAGAACATATCTATGTCTCAAATCAGCAGCACTAGTTTAATATCAATCTGCAGGGTTGTGAGTTCAATCCTTGAGAGGGCAATTTAGGGATTTGGGGATTTAGTTAGGGATTGGTCCTGCTTTGAGCAGGGGGTTGGACTAGATGACCTCCTGAGGTCCCTTCCAACCTTGATATTCTACGATTCTATGAATATAAAGAATGCAGGATGCGTTCATAGGACCTGGCTTGCTCAAAGCCGGTGAGCAACATGCATTCTGAACTTGATGACAGAAGAGCCCTGCTAAAAGATCTGCTAAGAAAGAAATACAATAATTGATCTGCATGATTACAAAAGCCTGTGATGCTGTGAGATTGTCTTGAGCTAATTAAGGGTACAGCCTATCCATATGACACCACTGAAGAACCACGGTTAACATATGGCAGTGACACAAAAATTCCCTACCTCCAAACAAGTCCCTTCAACAAGAAGAGACACGAAGGAAGAGAACCAGCTTGGTAACAGGAGCCCCTACCCAGCAATAATACTTCTATTTTCCAAGGATTGAGAACAAGATTGAGATCTCCTACACTGGGGCTGGAAATATTGCCCAGGCAGCCCTCTAGCACAGAACCCCTATTTGCAGGAACTATAAAGTAACACAAATATATTGATAATATTCTTGCTGCATCTTTATACAATAACACCATCAGGAGGTCACACAAACCTTTAACCACATAGGTCAATCCAATACTTGTGGGATGCTGCATACAAGTCCCTGAGCAATGAGATAAGACTAACATTTGTGAGTTTGTGTTTATTTTTCCCAGACCTTTCGCTTTCAGAAGCAGGACCTATTGGAAATCTCATGAGGCAGTCTGTTCACACAAGATTTCCAGTCCAATTCAACAGACACATGATGAGTCCAGACGAGATTCTCCACAACATGCCTTAACCTGACTTGGGAGGTTAAGCTACGAGAGGTTAGTTCAATCTACGTGACCCTTTCAGTCCTTCTTCTCTACTGACTGATCGCCTGTTTTGGGGGTCAGGAAGGAATTTTTCCCACTGAGGCCAAATTGGCAGAGGCCTGGTGGGTCTTTTGCCTTCCTTGCAGTTATAAAACAGAGTAGGACTTAGAAATTAACTAGCCATTTGTATGAAAGTTTCATTCAACATAACTTGTAGCTAGTGTCCAGAGCAGATAAAAGGCCAAAAACTCCAGCTCCCAGCAGTAAGAGAAACTACCAAAGCCTTTTGAAATGTGCATGTTAACAGTAACTGATAACGAGCTAGTAGAAATTACAATGGCTGTTCTTTATGCTATAGATCAGTGGTTCCCAAACTTTAACAGCCCGTGAACCCCTTTCACTAGCATATCAAGTCTCAAACTCCCTCCTAAAAATTAATATTTCCAGGGATTTTCTCCTGTACCTGAGTATAAATTATAAAAGCAGCGATCTTGGAAATATAAAATTTGTTTTTATGACATGCTTATTACACACTATTTATTATTAACTATCATTACAGTATTTTTATTACATTATGAAAATGGCAACACTCTTCCAAGATCTCTCTTTCATAGCTTGTATCACTTTGAATAAGCCTGTTATAAGACAAGGCTCCTGTGTTTCTTCAAGGAGTATCAGATGTGAAACAGCAGGAAGGTATTTGAGAAGCCAACTCAAAAGAGTTCCTCCTACACAAGCATTCAGGTCTTGAGCAGTCCAGGCAAACGGCGCACGTTACCAAAAAGCTTAAACTTGTTCTTCATAATAAAACAATCCTAGCTGCCTATTTAATTTTAAAAACAGCAAAAAATATTCACCTCCCTTTCCGTTTCTTATAAGGAGTTTTGAAGTTTAAATCTCCTCAGTGTGATAGATGCGCTTGCTTTGATCTGCTTAGCTCTTGGAAGTCTAGGGGCGCCAGGCTGCTGGCCCCATGCTGCCCGGGGTCCCTAGGGACAGCTCTGTCCGCCATTAGGGAATTTTTTCCCCGAGAACCCCCTGGAACATTTCGCGAACCCCAGTTTGGGAACCACTGCTATAGATATATGAGTGACAATCCCAGTGACCCTTATTGCTTCCACTAGCTGATAAATGTGGGCTGTATTTTAAAGAAATACAGTTCATAAATCAGTTATCCACATAAACTACATAGTGCTTGGGAGTTTATAGACCTCCAAATACACTGTGACAGTCTGATAAATATGATCCTTATTTACTAAGCACACGCAGATAAGGCTTTTCATTCTAAAGGCAACTTTTGTGTAGAGGTACAGAACCATTAATGGCACCACTGCACTCAGCATCCAATTCTTGGATGATTCAGACAAGAAAATGCTCTCTGAAGTATTAAGCAATCTGTTTCAATAAAAAAAGACTAAGGTGAATATCAACAGGGACAGATCAGTTAGGCCATCACAATTCTTCTCTTCCTCCTCCCACCTCCCCCCTCGCTCACATTGCCAACCAAATGTTTATCTCTTTCTGATCTTTATACCATCCTAAATGCTATGGACGATCATATCATTAGTGAGGTTTGTCTGGGCAGCCTTGGCAGGCCTCATCAAAGCAGCCTGACAGAGATCTGCAGAATTTTCCTGGGAGTACGCTACCATTTCACAGCTAACAGCAAAAACGCTCAATCGCAGCACTGTCTGCTTTGATTGACCCCCTCTCTGGATGCATCTGGATGGAGCCTCAGACAAGAGGAGCTTAGAAATAAATTGGCTGCTAGCCCTGCTGTGGCTCAAAGAATTTGAAGGGGGGGGGAGAATGGGGGGGGGGCTGTGTTATTTCCAGCAAAGGGAGAGATGGGGCCAAAAGATACCTGGCATTTGAAAGAACAGTGTCAAAGTGTCTAAATAACATTTACGAAGCAGGTATTAAGGACTGGGTTAGCCAAGGTATCATTTGAAGTCTTTTACTCCAGCACCAAATTCAGTGCCAGCGGTGGGTCTGATTCTGCTCTCACCCTGTGGTAAATGAGGAGAAATGCTACACAAGGTGGAGAATGATGGCAAATTAGGCCCATTTTTTCTAACGTCACTTCAAAGGTGCAGAAGAATTAATACTTGCCAGAGATTGCTATAGCTCATGATTCTGTGGTGAAATTCAGGGAAAGTGTAGCTGCTGGCTGCTTGACCACAGTCAGGAAATACTTTACTACTTCAGAAGGTGGATATGAGCATATGCTGACAATAGTCCATTCTAATGGTACCAAGACAATTGAGCATTATACTGTCTCTTTTCAGAAATGATACAGTATGCTACATATACAGTACAATATTTACACATACCTAGCAGTTACACATACCAAGGATTCTTGTTGGCTCTGTTAATGCAAGTAACATTTCAGGATGTCTATATATTTCAGTGGAATATTCATCATTCTGGTATGTCAATAAGTACTTCTTGCATTCACTGGTGTTACCATGAATTCACACTAGTGTAGGTGACAATTTGGTCAATGTTATATAATAGACATAACCAAAACATCTAATAGAATCAATTATTGTTCTACAAATACAGAATCAATACCTTGTGAACTCAAAAACAAATTCATTGATAGTAAGAGGGAATGTTGAAGTTGTGGAGAAACATACTTTTAAGCACAGACATATTAGACTAGATTCATTGGCTTCAATGAGTTACAGCAAATGAATTTGGTCCTTTACCCTTAAAATCCACTCCTACTTAAAGGTTTTCAACATACTGGTATTCTTCTATTTATTTTCAGGGTTTATACAATGTTTAAACTTAGTGGTTTCTAATGTAGGATACAACCTCTTAATTCTGAGCCATTAGCCCACTTGAAATAATCATTTGGGGTGGGGGCGGGTTTCATTCATATGACAGAATAAACAATTGTTTTTACAATTCCTATTTAGGAAACAAATGTACCTGTAACACAAAAGCCATGGGGCCTGCTTCTGATCTCATTTGCTTTAGTGTAAATCAAGAGGATCTTCACCAGTGTAAACAGACCAGATCCTTAGGTAACACTGCGAGTGGAAATTAGGGGGTGATATGCAGAGCTTGTGTACAGTCTGACTTGTGCTGCTCTGTACTGGCACAATGCCATTTCATGCCTTCCTCCAATTACACTTCCCTGCAATAGCCACAGTGCACTGAAGAGCTACCCCAAGGTAGCTTTATGGTAATCACTTCTCTCCTTTCTCTTTTATAACAAGGAGATTATGCAAGGTACACACCTCTACATTTCAGGATCATACTTGCACTGGGTTGAGCCTCCCTGGGCCACTTAGTAAGTTTTTGTGGCCAATGGCGCTGCTGTGCAAAGCAGACAGAACACAACTGAGATTCTGGCGCAGTGCAGTTACACCTGTGTTAAAGCATCATAAGTGAAAGGCGAATCAGAACCTCACTCTGGAAAGCAAAGTGTACATCTATGAAAAAAATCCTTTAAGCCTCAGAGTGCCCAATGGATTCCATACTTCTGGCCATTCTCCCCTGAAAAGCAAAAGGGTGGTATGATTTTGGAGTCTCCTTGTCCCATATTTAAATGAACTTCCATTCCTTTACTGACCACCTGCCCCTCTTGTGATCAGTTAAATTGTTGGAGTAACACCATATTTAAGCACATGGAATTTATTATGCAACTATTTTTCCTGCTGAGCAAACCCTGAAATGAGTCCAAACATCAGGTACAGATTGCCATTGAGCAGGAGGGAAATACAAGATCTGAATTAGGTGCTCTCAGAGTAGCAATAGTTTAGGATGTCTAAAATCAGTTCCAAAATTCAGAAAAAGGACAGATAGCCCCGGGGAGCCTTAAAATCATCAAGTGTGTATTATGGTGAAAGGGTTTTACAAGTCCTCTGTGGCAAATTATGAAGCACCTCATGCAACCTTATTTCTAAATATTTTCTCAGTTGACATCAATGGAGCTACCCTAATTTACACCAAGGAGAATCTGACCAGTTGGGTCAAATTCAGTCTTGGATTAAAGAGGCACAAATCCTTGATTTTTAGTGGGATTACTGCTGACACAGTGGGGGAGAGAGGATCAAATGTTTCTTTAAAAATCAAGTCAATCTAATCTTAGATCAGAGACCCTGAAATCCCTTATTCCTAATCATATAGTTATTGCATGATGCCAGTAAAGAGCAGAGTTAAGGTTAGGAGAGTGCCCTAACTGTGCATTTGATGCCTTAATATGTTTGGATTTATTTTAAGGTTCACCTTATCCTTGAATTTTCTGGGTTTATAACACTTGGTTTTGGGATAATTGCCACATCCCTGTAAATATATTTAACTATAAATAACCAATATGTACCCTCAACTCCAACTCCATAGGATTTTGTTGTTGTTTTTGTTTGGTTGGTTGGTTTTTTTTGTGACAGTGTCTTGGAAAGAGCTCAGGAAAGAAGTCCTTAGCACAGCATTGCAACAGAATATGAAACCAAGCATCTGTATGTTTTTCAGGGGAGTAATAGCTAGGAGCCATGCATGGCATAGAATATTTATCTTTAGATATAGATATAGATAGAGAGAGAATTTGTAGCTGAGTTTGGGCACTCTCTCACCATCACCACCACAACTACAGTTTTGTTACATTAACAGAATATTAGAAACAAAATAAATAAAAATTAAGAAAAAATGCCCCTTGCTAATTATGCTGTACTATCATGAATTCCTCTTTTTGCTCCTATGGATTGCTGCCAGTTGTGTTTAAGAGTCATGTCAGCAATATTGATCAGCACTTAACCAAAGCCATGTTACATCAGTGCAGGCAGCACAGTACCTCTCCTGTCTTCAGTTCTGCAGTTGTCACTATGTCTCAACCTCCTGCTGCCTAGATTAACCGGGGTTGGCAAGGCGCCATTCAGTCCCATTGCTTTTACACCCACATAACTTTTTCTCTTGCAATTTCATTGTACAATAAATCCCAAACCACAGGCACAGTGACATGTTTAAGCCGTTTTGAACATACTAGGCTGAATGAGAGGCACAAAGCTCCAATCATTTTGCAGTATACTAGCCGTACACGAAGAGACTGTTCACGTATGCAGTAGCTAGACGATAAAAACAAATGGCTTCCTTACCTCGCCACAGCTTCTGAACAGTGATGAGTGAAACTAATAAGTGCGGAAGGTTGGATTGGGTAAGTTTCCTAAAGTTCAAAGGCTTGTGTAATGTTTCTCTGGGTAGCCAGGAGTGTCAGACACCTTTTCACCCTCCAGACCCCTTACCTCCTACGAGAGGGAGAAGTGCTTGTGCTTAACTGGGTGTCAGTTCCCTGGTACCACTAGCCTGTTAGCTACCCAAATAATCTCCTCTGGGTTATCCCAGGCCTTACTTTGCCTTGCCCATTAACAATAAGTGTACCCATTTCCCTGTAGTGTCCAGCCCCTTATCCACAGAGCATTCACAGTGATACCAGGTCTGCTGTGCCCAAGGGAACAGCATATACACCATCTTGCATTATTTAATTCACAGTCAGTTCCTTGCCTTTGGGTTTTGTGCTCCTTGTTTGTATGTGCAAGACAGCTACCATCGCTGTGGGTATCCTTCCACTGACACCAGTTCCAGTCCATATATCTGCTAACAGCACTGGTAATTGCTGTCTCATTAAGAGCTCCATACGGTTGTAATCAGAGAGCCCCTACACTGTTGGTAGTGGAAACAGATTAATGCTAAATCTGTTAGAGTGCATAAGCTGTTAGCTGTTACAGCTCTGTTAATAAAACAAACATGAAACCTGTTCCTGTGGGGGTGCCAGAATTTATTTTCAGCAGATAGGACAGCCACCGTACTCTCACAGAACCTAAGCACCCTAAAACAGTTAGTGATACACAGATGGGCAGTGACACTTATTCTTAGCAACAAAGCCTACCACCAGCATTGCATTCAATGACTTAAAAAAAAACAGATATACTTAACTGATCAAGAATCTTCCTGAAACAACTCCTGAACTTGGGATCCCTACAGAGGAGCACACTTTGTTGCCAATAGATGCAGTATTTCTCTGATGAGATTGGTCAATATATTCAAACTTAAGTGCCTAGCATCAGGCACCTAAACCCATATTTAGGAACTGAAACAAAAATGGCCCATTCTTTCTAGAGCTGATAAGCAATCACAATTGGCATCACCTCTGAAAATCAAGTGGCTTTAGGCACCCAAGTTTGAAAATTCTGGCCAAGGGGTCTGATCCAGAGCTCACAGAAATGAACTCGACCAGTTTTCTCCTCAATAGCCCAAGAAAAGAAATAGAAAAGATGGACTTGGAAGCATGCCTGGAAGGTTAACAAATCCTGGCTCTGGCAAATCAAGGGGTGGGAGAAATAAAGATCCAAAACTGAAGATTGCAAACAAAGCACTCTACCAGCAACCCCTTGACATTTCCATCCAGTGGACATCACCACTCCTGATCTCCACTGTGTCAGCCTGGCACAGCAAGAGAGGGAATTCCCTTAGGTAAGGCGGTCCAATGCCATTTAGGGTTTAATAAGTTAAGGCCTTGAATTCCAGCTGGAAGGTTAATTGGGATACCCAGATATGCCAGCAGCAGATTTGGCCTAGCAATGCTGCAGAAAATGACTAACCTTTCTCATGAATAACATGCTCATTTTTTGATTGGGGGGTGGGGGGAGGAACACCAACTAAGCAAAAAAGGAAAGCAGCCATTGCTTACAATATGTCAGGTTCATCAAAGAAATAATAATTGTAACAAATTACTACTTTGTGAAAATTAAAACCGAAATGGAAGGAGGGCCTTTTGTCGCTCTGTGGAAAAGCAGGAGACACTGCTGAATATCTGACATAAGGTAATAGCTATATGTATAGTGCTTACCTCGCTGTCCAACCCACTTAACCACTGGCAATAGTGTTTTTGTCAGCTGTGGTTGCTGAGCACGGACTCCTGCATTTTGCAGGAACTGGAGAGTTCAACTTAGAATCAGTCCAGTTCATGGTGACTCATTCATTCTCCATTACTGGACCAAAACCAAAACATTGCTATGAAAAAAACAAACTCTTGTACCCAGAGAAAAATGTTTAGAGAGGCAACATGGCCTAGCAGACAAGCCACTAGACTGGAAATCAGGAGACCACGGTCTCACTCCCACCTGATCTGAGGCCTCTATGTGCACAGTGAGTCTGTAGCAGACCTGGAAACAGAACCCAGAATTCATTATTCCATTGGGTGGACTTTCTGTTTTTATCTTCACAGAACCGCTGTTAAAAATTAACAAAGATTTTAGAACCACATTATCCAAAGCATGCCTCTCTTTTTGTCCTTTCAGTTACTGTCTCTTGGACACCTATGTAGCTAAGTAGTGGGTGTAGTCGGATGCTTTGAATTCAAAGTGACCTACATTTCAGGGATAAAATTATATTGTCCATTTTGAAGGTGGAGAAAGAAAGCCCTAATGAAGGCAAAGATACAAGAATATGACCCTTTGTGTATAAAGTTAGTGTGTATTAAATGATGGCATTTATTTCCTTTTTATAGCTCAGTAGATTTACATCTACCATTTTCTTTGCCTGGCAGGGCAAACTGCAGCTGAGTCAAATTACTACTATTCTTTTAACTACATGCTAGAAACCCCCGAGATCAGGGCCGATTGCGCTGGGCACTGCAGAGAGAAGTAGCTAAGAAAACAGACCTTGCCCCTAAGGGCATACAATCTCGACAAACGGAGGAAGGTGTAACAATAAAAACAAACAGAATTTAGCAGCAGAGCTAAAGTCTGAGCTATTCATTTCCCTAAATGTTCAAAATCTACTCAGGAGGGGGCCACCTGGGATTGGAAATAACCAGAAGGTCCCAGGATCAATTGTTGAAAGTCACTGACCCAGCTCCCTTTTAGCCAGCAGAAATGAAATTCGGAGGATCCTCCAGCAGCTTACAGTGGGAAAAGTTTGTTTTCTAATTAAAGAGTTTAACCTTTAAAATGCAATCACTCTCAGATGGCTCAGTGTCTGCTGTCAGGCTGTACAAAAGCTAAATGTATTTTGATTGTGTTTGCTCTGGATTTCTCTTACACAGAATTATCGAGCGGGATCTTAAATGTCAGGCTGTTGGTGTGGCAGAGTAAAGATCACAGACCCTGGCTAATCACAGCGACATTCTTAAGTCACTGTGCAAAAGTCTGTTCCGGTTCCCAATGAAGTAAGTGGCAAAACTCACATTGGCCAGGAGCAGGACTGGCCCTAGAGGAGTAGAGCACTGAGGCAGCCATATACAAGGAACGGAGTCACTGAAGAACCAGGGAACAGCATTGAGGTTAAGCTACAAAAACAACTTTTCACAGGATCCCCTGAGTGCAGAAAGGGAATCTAGAGCCATCAGCTATCAGCCAAGGGAAGGAGAAAAAAATAAAGATGGGGAGAGTGATAAGGAAATATTCACTTCAGTTTGAACAGCAGCACAGGCCAGCTAGATTAATCCTCTCTCATGCTAGAACTTTTTAAAGCAGCGATATCAAAGTGCAGCCTTTGTTAAACAGCTTCTGCAGAAAGGCTAGTGCCTTTGTTTAGAGAGCCATTAAGGAAATTTAAGTTTCCGGAATTTTTTAAAAAAAATAAAAAAATAAAACTAGCTGAAGGCATGGTTTTGTTTGTCATTTTCTATTGTTTAAGGGGACAGCCACCACAGTCTGCCAGAAAATATGTTGGCAAGGGGAACAAACAAAACTATTAAAAAGGAAATTGTTTTTAGAGATTTATATTCATATGCTAAAGGCATCTTTACAGCAGGGAGCTAGACCAGAGGAAAGAATTTTGTGGGATATATGGGCCAGAGATCCTGGAGGCACCACACATTGCTGTTTATTTCTTTACAAAACTTTCTTTGTTGCACGACAATTTTTTAAACCACCTGTGAATCAAAGATGCTTTAAAAAACCCTCCTCTCGTCTGATGTATGACCTTGACTGCAGGAATAACCTATAAAGGAATCTCACTGTGTTTAAACTCATTTCCTATTCTTATTGCCAAACAGAGTGTGTGGTTTGTCCCACTGCAAGACAAGATGAGGACTCTACACCCTGACCTCACAGTTCTTGGGTGATCCACAAGGGGGAACGGGAACAAGACTGGAGGGAATAGGAGAAACCCAATTGACACCCATGTCCTGCCCGAGAGCAAAATATCACAGAGCTAGATCCCTCTACATACCCCCAAAGAATCTTCTGTGGAGACTAAGGTAAGGGGGCACATGCTGCAGAGGTGGCACTCCCTCCTTGCTTGGTTGCAGCTGTCCCTCCTCATGCAGGCAGGCAGCTGAATTGGGGGCCTTGCATTTCTTCACGTGGAACAGTTGTTTATAGCTTCACTCTCCAAAAATCTGGGATTATTTATGGAAATTTGCATGTTGTTAAATAACAGATGTTGCTTTGAGAAAGAAAACATTTTTGCAATTTAGAAAAGAAAGAGCTGAACTTCTGATACAGAACACAGAGTCACTGCATCTAAATAAAATAAACCTTTTCCAGGACATCGGTTTCATATGGTGCATCCACGTTACCGGACTTCATGGGCACTACAGCAAAGCAACATGAGGCACAGAAGGTCCAGCTTTTAAACATAAAAGAGGACAGGAGGTTCATTTTATTTTGCTTGCTCTGCAGTCTGTGTATAAGATTGTGTGTTTGATTTTGTGCCATCACTTTTGCCAAGCACGACAGAAAAGTACATCTAGAATAAAAAATTGTTGTGCTTCCATCCTCTGCTGTCTGCTAAATGTAACTAATTCATTTAAGTCAGACATTTCAACATACCCCCAAAAGGCTCAGGACTATTCTTCTACAAATTCGCTATATAAAGATGTATACCACAATTCTCACTCCGTTTCTGTGTTGTTCATAGTGGATGCCTGAGATGTATGCCTTCCTTCTGTTGGAGACTGTATTCAGCTCTGGTTAATGGTAACCATGGTTAAAGTAACCTTGTGTCATGGTTTTACTGGGATCGTCCTGGTTTTACATTCAATGTTCTGATGTCCCAGGAACTTTTCAGGACACCCGCAATGCTCTAGTTTTTCATTTCATCAATCAGAATGTTGTTGTTTCTTTCATAAGTGCAACGTTTGCTCAAGTCATATCACTATACCAAACAGAACATGCTCTGCACTTACCAGGAACAAATCACTCAGTGGAATGAGTGTTCAGCGTGTTGAATGGTGTTTGGAGTGAACAGAAAAGCTGAATGAGTATAGACACCGTTAATGCTCTTCTTTTGTTCAAAGAGAATGTTAACAACTCTTGTTCAGTGTTCCATGGTACACTCTTTGGGAACATTCCGTTACTGGAAAAAAAAAATCCCCCACTCTAAGAAACATCCACATGCTGCTGTTGAATCAAAAGCTGGCAATAGCAACATTGGCGCGCCTTTTTATGTGTATTTTCATAGGACTATTTCACAACCCTAAAAAAACCTCACCAAAATAGTTTTCCTATTTTATAATTTTGAAAATATGGTCACATTAAGTCTGGTGGCTTTTGGAATGCTGTGTTCACAGCACATTAAGAAAACACAGTAGCGAGAGTTCACTTTTAACAACAAAAAAAAATTTAAATGCCTCATTGTGTTCTCACACTACTGGTTAAATGACTGGATCCAGGTCCCAACAATCTAATTTCGGACATGACACAATTAAATTAAATATCTTCTGTTGTTGTTTGCAGTGTTGTTGTAGCTGTGTTGGTCCGACAATATTAGAGAGAGACAATGGATGAGGACAAGCTTTTGAGCTACAGAGGTGCTGAAGAAGAGCTCTGTGTAGCTCAAAATCTTGTCTCTTTCACCAGCAGACATTGGTCCAATAAAAGATTATTCACCCACCTTGTCTCCACAATTAAATTAAGGAAGACAACAAAACAGACAAGGGTCACCGAGCAAGGACAGTGGGACAATAAGAAGATTTAATGTTTACTCAGCTAAACGTCTGTTAGTCTATAAGGTGCCACAGGACTCTTTGCTGCTTTACAGATCCAGACTAACACGGCTACCCCTCTGATACTCAGCTAGGATAGTGACCTGCACAGTACAGTAATGAATTTTGTTTTTATAAATAAAAATAAACATAAAAAATGTTGTTGTTGGCTCATTTCCTGAAGGTACCACAGTATGAATGGGTCAAAAGGAGGGATTCAAATGAGGAGAGAGCAGTGGCTTTGTGGCCTAGCTCAGGAAGGACAGCCCATCTATAAGGGACAGGAATGGTGGAGAAAAACGCAGAGAGTGTTATGGGAGAAGCAGTAAAATGGGGAAACCCTTATTTAATACTCATTGTTGCAGTGGAGTAAAGGTGCCTGCTTAATTACACTCTTGATTTACAGGACTCATATAGGTACAATACTGATATACTTTAAATGATCACCTACAACATTACCGGCTGGTTCTTCCTACACCTCTTAAATTCCAGTTCTGTATACTAGATAGAGTGTAAGAGTAGTATTTTTTCCTCCAGGTAAATGATAGAAGTTACTTTAAATGGTAATAGTCCCACATTTACACAGTACCATTTGTCACAAAGAATCCAAAAGCACTTTAGAAAGTGGTATGCAAACTATACACAAGGATCACTTCTTTCACCACTGACATGCAACCACCTGCAAGGTAGAACTCAGCAGCTGCTTAACAGCACCCAGCAACACTATACAACAGCTTGGGAGAGAAAACAAAAGAGAATGCTGTATTCCAGCTGTAACCGCAGGGAGAATTTGGGTAACATGAAATGTAATTACCCAAACTGGAATTTGGCCAGAATGCCGGGCTTAAACACCCCTACGCTCTGCAAAAATGCATGGGATAGTTAATAGCCACAAGTACTCAGGACCTTGGTTTTAGGTCTCATTTGAAAGACAGCAATCACCAGGCCTCATGTAGGCCTTTATTTTAGAGTCACTTTCATCATATTGGAAATAAATGGGGCCTTTTCTCTTCACTTATTTTCCTTAATCATTTGTGGGTGGCTTTTTTTACATTAAAAAACATACAGCACTCAATAAAAAGGCATTAATGCTAAAAATAGGATGTTTTCCATAGCCCCTGGCTTGAAGTATGAAGGAAAGAACTCACTGAGTCACTCTTTAAGCACTTTTCAAGTTGTAATGTTAATCTTTCATTTGGTTTTTCTATGGTTTGGGATTTGGTGAAATTCTATGCACAGACATACACAGTACATTAGGGGCTAGACTGTCCCTGGTCCTTGCACAGCTCTGACAGGGCTGGCACAAGGAGCCCTCAAACACAAGTGTCAGGGACAACAGATCATGTGGCTCAGGAGATAGGAGGGACTCCCTCCACAGTAGTTAGACCTCAGAGAATAACAGTACTTCTCCAGCCTGCCAACTGACCAGAATGTGTGTGACCCCTGGGGTTCTGCTGCATGATGCACCATAACTGACAGACTGGCAATGGTTTTGAAGTACAAAGCTAGTTCACCAATGTTTCCTTAATTAACCTATTCTGCAATCTGTGATGGGTTAATTGTGGGGGCTTTCCTAGCTCAGCATAGGTACAATGAGACATGCTCTTCAAGGAAATGTTACTGCTCTGCTGCAGTCAGTTCCCCAAATACAAGCAGTTTTCTGAGGGTGGTGTTACCTATCTTTTCTATCTTCTCAGGCAATCATTAAACTCCAACATGTATTTAATTTCTAAATCATTATCATAGCACCCAGTATTCCAGCTGAAGATCAGGGCTGTGTCATGATCCATACTATATAAAGAGACAGACATGATCTCTGCCCCAACTATCTTACAAACTGTTATTTGTATTACAGCATCTATTATTTGTATTATGCCACAACTGAGATTAGAGCCCTGTTGTGGTAGGCACGGTAGAAACACCTAGTGAGAGAGATTACATGCCCTAAAGAGTTTACAGTGTAAATAATCTAAAATGATGAGCAACATGTGAAATTTGGGGGAGAGGGAGGCAAATAAATATTTTTGCTATTCTAAATTTCTTGTTTAATTTTAATCTTTTTATAGCTTTGTAATTACATTAAATATTTAAATGTCAACTTTTCCTATTTTACTTCTTCAAATTTTGCTTATTCAACAAGATAAACTCATTGGTCAGTTCACATGAAATAGCTTTAAAAAAAGAACACAAACAGATTCTCTATTGCAATCCAAAACAACATTTTAAACAAAACTTCAGATGCTTCAAGAACAGCTCATCATAATAGATGTGACCTGCATAGCTCTGCTTTGAAAAACATTAGCTAACTCCAAGGCAGCTAGCATCCAATCACTCTGGACTGCCTTCTTCGTGTTATATTTAAAAACAAAAAACTCCACAGTTGACACTTTTGTTGGCAGGGTAATCTCCGTGAAAATACTGGGCATTCGGACTGATCTATCAGCAGAGTGGGAGGAAGGATGTCCAGTAGAAGACAGGACAATAGCCCAAACCTTGGGAGAGTTAAAAGAGAGTCAAATTCCTACTCTACCACCAACTTCCTGTGTAGTCTGGGCTACTCAGTATCTTTGTGCTTCTGTAAAATGAGGACTATAGTACTTAACTACCTCACAATCAAGTTGGGAGGATAAATACTAGAGCTGGGCACTCAAAAAATGTCATTTGGTGGAAACCTACTGGTTCTGATTAAATTGCTTCTCATGTTGTGGCTGGAATTTGTTGACACACCTTACAGTAGCCAATAACCTGGTGGCTAAGGCACTCACCTCAGTGTGGGAGAGTCAGGTTAAAGTCCTCGCTTTGCCTTATTCAGAGCAAGGACTAAAACTTGGGTTTCTCACATCCCAGGAAGTGCTCTGGCCACCAGGCTAAAGAGGGGGACAGAGAGAGTCAGTCTCCGTGAGTGTGTGTGTGTCTCTCATGCTTTTTAGCAAAAATAAAAAATTCTAAAGGTCTCATTTCATTCCACATTGGAATGAAAACAGATTGCAAAACCTCAA
Organism: Mauremys reevesii; assembly: GCF_016161935.1. Classification (NCBI taxonomy): domain Eukaryota; kingdom Metazoa; phylum Chordata; order Testudines; family Geoemydidae; genus Mauremys; species Mauremys reevesii. The sequence goes on from NC_052624.1 coordinate 199,768,033, forward strand.
CATTTTTTACAAAACAAAATTGTTGTTTTCTGGCCAGTCCTAGTAAATACATTAAAAATCATGAAGCGTCCAGATGCTCCGGTAATGAGGGCCATATAAGTAGCTAAGATAGATTCTTGTACCTTGGTTGTCCCCCCCGCCATTCAGTGTCAAAACATATTGTGGGAGAGTGTATCACTTTTGCCCACAATATGCTCATTCCCTGGATTAACAAAGGATTTCATTTTCCAGAGGTGTCAATCTAGCAGTTTCCATGAACACTAAATCTTTAAAAGGAAGAAAGAGGGGAGGGGAGGGGAGGGTGTTATCTTTAAGGTTCATTTGAATACAAAACTCATCTCTGAATGCGATGATGATGTAAGGAAAGATAGCATAGGTTTTGATGGGAGGGGAAGAACCTATGATTGTTTGGGCTCATCATACATCCAATTGGTAAAGACTCCTTTTGCATTTCCTAGCTCGGCATAATCACACAGAGACATGCAAAACATATACCACAGCCGAGATGAACAGTGTATGCCTGGCATGTCATGACTGGGCTATAGAAACCCACATAAGAAAAGATGGAAACATAAGCAACACAGTTTGCTGCCAGTCTGTGAATACAAATCAGATTCTCTGCAAGCTCTCAAATCAGGTTCTCTGCAAGTTCCCCAGCTGTGGGATCACCAGCAATCTCTCTTGATAGAATCTGCCTTGGACCACACAGTGATAAAGAAAAAACACATTCACTGCCATTTTCATGCAGCAACAATGGAACTGGTATACAAAGATCTCAACAGGCATTAGCAGCCTCCATTTAAGCTAGTATCTTATTACAACTCATGACAGGCACTCTTTAAACATGTGCCACAGTCATCACACCATCACCATTCATTTGGCAGCAACGCAAAGACTACAAAGGCAACAGGTCAAGTTCATCTGTGATGTAACTCCAGAGACTACTGTGTTATTACCTTGGGGATGAATTCTCCCCCCTCCCCCTGCCCAAGTTGAAAAGGGGGCAGGGGGGAAGGAAGTGTTTCTTAAAAGAACATTTAATATTATTGCTAAGAAAGAAGTACAGCCAGATTTGCTTGAACCCCTTTCAAAAGAATAGCAGACCCAAAATGCTCTGACCTGGGAAAAAACACTTTTTAGCAACCATTTACAAAGTAGAGAAGAAGAATGGGCTTTTGGTTAAGACACTTAATTACAATTCCGGAAATCTAGGTTCAAGTCCCAGCTCTTCCCCACACTTCAGGAAGTTCAGTAGTTTTCTTAGCCGTATAAAGGCACAGATACTTAACTGGTATAAATTGGCCTATTTACACAAGGTTCGAGTCCATGGGGAACCAGGGCCAAAGTACTGGTGGCCACGCACATATATTCATCGCAAAAAAAAAAAAAAAAAAAAGCAACAGTGAACACAAAAAATATTGGTTCTGGAAGGCTATGAACTCTAAGAAACTTAACAGAGGTCCATGAGATGCTGACTAAAGGAGAAAAATCTGTGTATGTCAGGTTGTTTTGCCAGACAGTGACTCAGTAACTGGAAAATATTAGCTAGATAAAGATACATGGTGAGGTGATTAGAGTGCATAAGTATATATAGGGTGATTGTCAGAAACCACATCTGTGTAAGTGGGAACAGAAAGTACAGCTCATAAGAGATGGAGCAAGTGAATTTTGCACATTAAGGATAAACCTTATATACATATGCACTAACCTGAGTTGAAACATACAATATTTGGGGAGAATGCCGGTTGGGAGTTAAATATATGTTGGCTGCAGAAAAATATACAGTACTAGATCTGGCAAGCATGTTGATTTCTACTAATATATACTGCCCTGATTCTAGTCAATATTTGTTGATTGCAGTAAACATGATTGCTGTTTTTAAAAAGTTACCTAAAATTACAGTACAATGGATATATTAACAAGCTTCCCCGGTAGCTACAAATTAAGAGACCAATTCTGCCAAGGTTTGCATATTTGCTTAATTTCCAACTTCTAACTAGTTCCATTACAGGGCCCCCATGTGCTTAAAGCAAAGCACATGCGGAAGTATTGGCAAGATTGGGTCCTTAAGGGACTAATCCTTCAAGTTCTCGCAACCCTAAGTAGGTCCATTAACTTAAATGGGAATACTTAGAGTAATAGGCACAGCAACTAACTGTAAGTGGCTACAGGATCAGGCCCTAGTTTAAGACTAGATTCGGACATCCTTACTCATCAGTAGTAATACTTCAAGCCCTGATCCAGCAAAGCATGTATGCACATCCATAACATTACACTTCAGGTAGTCCCATTGACTACATTGAAACAAATCACACATTTAAAATCAGTGCTGGACCAGCATCTTCCCCTGCTACAAGTACTCCCATAAACTACTTACAGAGTGAGGTACTTCTCAGCCTGAGTAAGGCTGGTAGAATCTGGTCTCAAGAAAACATATAGTTCTCCATTTTAATACATTAGTGGAGTTTAAAGCTTATATTCAGTAATTTGTGTTACTGGATTTAAAAGAACGTATCTGATTAAATGTGAAAAGCTAATTTGATTAATGGGAAAATACAATAATTTGAGACAAAACATAGTTGGTCCTTTGCCATAAAGTAATCTAGTGTTTTGTGAAAGGCATCAAATTGACAGCCCTGGAAACTGAAATCCCTTACAATTCTGTTTAGGTTTAAAATAAAATGGTTACTTGCAATGGAAAAATTCTTTAAGATAAAGGAAGTTAATTCCTTTTGAACAGATTCTGAGGAAACAGCAGGCGACTTTTAGATTCTTGAGGGATTTAGTGTATTGGTTTCCTGAAATTCATTTAAATATGCAAGTATTTGTATAAATGGTAATGTTTTGTATTCAGTTAAATTCTGTGGGGTTTATGACATATGCATCTACTTAGGCCAAAATGACATACTGTACCGTTACAAGATGAGAAAAATTATACAGGCATCCCTTAGATCTCTGTCTTTTAGATGGAGACTAAATCTTATAGAAGCCTTCAAAGCACAATAAGTACTTAAAATAACAAATTAGCAACCAAAGCTATCCGACATATTCATCTTCACAATTATCACTAAATCCACACTCTGCCTCCTCCCACAGACAAAGGGCTAGGGTGTGGGTGGCAGTTTGGGGTCTGAAAGCATTACAGGAAGGGATGGGTGAAAGTGAGCTTAGCAAGAGAGATAACAAAGCAGAGTTCTCAGTAGCTGGGGAAGCAGTTTTCTTTTCACACTAAAAATTACATGAGAGACTTTATAATCTGGGGAAATTATCTATTTATATGGGGAAATTTTACAGAGAAATTCGGGTCTATCATTGCATGAAAGAGGAATTGTTTTCAGTGGCTTACATGGGCATTGCTCAAATACCCTTTACCTACAAAGTATTTATATCATCTAAAGTGTAATCTTGCTCCCACATTCCCTTCTGCTACACTCAAGCTCTCTACTCCACACCAGGCTCAATTTTCACAAGATCAGTTCCCATTTAGGCAGCTAAATAAGGGGCAGATTTTCAGAAATGCTCAGCACCCACTGGCTCCCATTGTGACGCTTATGGACAGATTTAAAAAAAAAAAAAAAATCTCAGCTCCCAAAATGTTGTGCTCTAGTCACTTATTCTGGCACCTACAATGGAGCTGAGTTCATTTGAAAAATCTTGGCAAGTGTGTAAAGTTGGAAATGGACAGATCTCTAAAAGTTGAATAAATAAAATAAATAAATAAATATTAATTATTAAATTATTATACATTAATTAATTCTTTAAATAAAGAATCCTACAGAGCTCAGCTACTACTCAGCTGGTGTCAGTTCTTCACTATTTTCCACAACGCTGCCATTATTAATTATCTGTATGGCATGTCCCAATCAAGGAGCAAGACCTCACTCTATTAGGGATTGTACAAACATGTGGTAAACACACAGGCTCTGTCCCTCACAACCCAAGATGCAACAAGAGGATGGAATAGACAAAGGAAGAAAGGGAGGAGGAAACATTTTCAAAAGCATGCTTTGCATGAAGAGATGGAATCCTATCTTGCAACAAGCCTAGCCAGTTTCAGATGGCAGCATTTGGTAGGCTTCATGGCAGAGGCAAGTCTCAAGGAAGGATTTAAAGGAGGATAAGGTGATGGCTTTACAGATTGTGACAGAGTTTTCTACTCTTAAGGGCCATCATGGGAGAAGGCATGAAAGTACTTGTGGGGGAAGTAGATAAGCAGGTAATTGAGGCTGGCACATTGGCAGAGCTAAGATGGGTTTTGTATGTCTGTAAGATGATAGAAATGACAGGTTGAATGGGGCTACACTACAGAGGGAGGGGGTGTGGGGTGCAGGCTCCAAGAGGGGACTTAGGGCTGGGGCAGAGGATTGGGGTGCAGGAGGGGGAGAGAGGTGCAAGATCTAGGAGGGAGTTTGAGTGCAGGAGGGGGCTCTGGGCAGGAGTTTGGGTGCAGGAGGAAGCTCAGGATGGGGGGGATGGTAGGGGGTGCAGAGTCTGGGAGGGGGATCAGGGCTGGGGCAGGGGGTTGGGGTGTGGGAGGTGGGGAGAGGTGCAGACTCCAGCCAGGCAGTGCTTACCTTGGTTGCCTCCCCCAGTTGTGTTGTGCTGTGTATTTATACCTGCCTACTGTATTTTCCACTCCGTGCATCTGATGAAGTGGATTTTAGCCCACCAAAGCTTATGCCCAAATAAATTTATTAGTCTCTAATGTGCCACAAGGACTCCTCATTGTTTTTGCTGATACAGACTAACACAGCTACCACTCTGAATCCTGTCTTCTTGCGGTGATGTACAGCCATTTGGAACCAGACCTCACACATAGCAGGGTTCATGCCAGCCCCTCAAGCACTCTGGGATCACAATGAACACCTTAATGTAGTCTCAGATATGTTTTCCACTTCATTCAGCCAATTTTGAAAGCAAGAATTGATACCTATTTAACTACATTTAAAATTTGAGGTATAAATTACCCATTTACCTCCAGCAATATGTTTTTCAATGTAATAAAGGAGCTTCATTCCAAAAGCCAGTCAAGATTGCTAGGCAACAAGTGTTGTTACTTAACACACCATTTACAAAACCCAAGGACTTAAAAAAGCAAGAAAATGAATAGTTAAGGAAATCATAAATCACACATAACAAACAAACCCATTCTTATCACATAAGCTGCAGGCACAGGGATTTGAAATAGGCATTGCAGCCTACTGAAGTAGACTTTACACTTTCAGCAAAGAATCCTGTGGCACCTTATAGACTAACAGATGTTTTGCAGCATGAGCTTTCGTGGGTGAATACCCACTTCTTCGGATGCAAGCATTCACCCACGAAAGCTCATGCTGCAAAACATCTGTTAGTCTATAAGGTGCCACAGGATTCTTTGCTGCTTCTACAGAACCAGACTAACACGGCTACCCCTCTGATACTTTACACTTTCAGAAACCATTTTAGGAACCAGAACTCCATTAGCTCAGCCTTCTTTATGGAGAGCGTGTGTTTGAGGGAGATCTTGCAAACAAGATCTATATATTTTCTTGACTACAATAAGAAAGATGAAGTCAAATATACATTAAAGGATCTTGGAAGAAGAGTAATGATGAGGAAACCACACTGGGACATATTGGCCAGTGGAGGAAAGAAGACAGGATACTGGGCTAGATGCAGGGCCGGCTCCAGACCCCAGCGTGCCAAGCGCGCGCTTGGGGCGGCATTTTGCCGGCAGGGCGGCAGCCGGCTCCGGCGGACCTTCGCAGTCATGTCTGCGGGAGGTCCACCGGAGCCACGGGTCCAGCGGACCTCCCGCAGGCATGAGTGCGGACGGTTCGCTGGTCCCGCGGCTTGGATGGACCTCCCGCAGGCATGACTGTGGATGCTCCACAGGACCCGCGGACCAGCGAACCCTCCGCAGCTGCGGGAGGTCCACTGGAGCCGTGGGACCAGCGGACCCTCCGCACTCATGCCTGCGGGAGGTCCGCTGGTCCCGCGGCTCTGGTGCACCTCCCGCAAGCATGACTGCTTGGGGCGGCCAAATTCCTAGAGCCGCCCCTGGCTAGATGGACCTTTGGTCTGACCCAGCATGACCATTCTTATGTTCTTAAGGCCACTTACCAACAACTGTGTCCTTACTTCAGCAAAGTGCATGGTGACAGAGAGATGATATTGTGCTTTATGGCCTGTCTTTTGATTGAACTTCCCTTGACTATCTCCAGAGAGGCAATTAGTGTTGTCAACTCTCCCAAATGTATAGAGCAAGATGATTCTGGGAATCCGGCCCCAGCTGCTAGGGCTCTCTCTGCAAAGCGTCCAGCTTCTCCTCAACCCACAACATGCTAATTAATTAATTCTGTGTCTCTCCACTCACACAACTGTTCATTCCCCAGCCTTCACATCACTTCTAAAAAGGCGGAAGGGGTGATGGGTTAGAAAACAAGAAAGAGGGTCAAATGAGAAAGCTACAGCTTCTAGTAGCAGCAGCAAAGTCAGCTACAAGAGCACTGGCTGGCAATGTGGGGAAACTAAATAAGCTCTGAATTGACTGGTCAGCACACATACGGTGCATTTCTATTTGGTAGCTCAGGCAGGCTATTATTGGCCATCTTTTGTTACTGATGAGATTTATGAAGTTTATAATGTAATCCAGACGTGAATTTCCCCTGGCTGTATTGCATTCAAACTGAAAAATATATAATCCTTGGACTGTTATTGTAAGACTTTTTGACTAATATGTTTAATTATACAGTTCTCAAAGTTATACCAATGTGAAGTGGACTGTTAATGCTGTTTTTTTTTATGAGCCAAATCCTGACATCCTAACTCAGTTTTTATTGAGTCCTTCCCCAGGTTAAGCCATCATTGACATCAGCAAGAGGTTTGCCTAAAGGTATTTCCCTAGATGTGCAGTCAGTGCACCTCTCCTTTTACTTCTCTGGCCCTCAGCATTAAAGTTCATATCATATCAGATTTTGAATTTGGAAATTATAAAACTGGGTCCTAACAACTATGGCAAATGCTTGCACACATGCTTACATTTACCCACATGAGTAATCCCACTATTTATATAAGCAGAGCTCAGCTGGTGCGTTAGTGCTTGCTGGATTGGGGCCTTCGTTTACTCTCTTATTTTGATAGGAAAAACTAGTTTTTTGTATTATCATAACTTTAAAATGAGTAATGAATACATTTTAATGCATTGGTATCCAAGTCCTCAGGCTTCTGGGCACTTTAATAAAAGATAACTGCAGAGTAGGAGCAAAATAAGAGCCCAGTCCTGGAAAGATTTGCGTATCTGAACAGTCTCACTGACTTCAGTGGGATTACTCATGGTGTGTAATATTAAGCATGTATGTATGTCTTTGCAGGACTGAGGCCTAAAACAGGCAGTGAAATAATATCTTGCCTACATGATACAGTATGTATAAAGGCTGCATGGAATCTATAAAGTGGGTTTTCTGCATTTCATGCCAAGATTTTATCTTTCTTGCAGTGCTTCTGAACTGTGGGGGCCCAATCCTGCCATGGCTAAGATTTCAAAACAATTGACTTCAGTTATGTGCACACAACTGCTGCAGGATCGGCACCCCGTCATTCTTTTAAGAAGCTCTCAATGCACATATTGAACTTGAGAAAGGATCCCTATGGAATCACATTGGCAGGCTGGACAAAGATTAATTTATTATACATTTTAATTTCAACTTAAAAAATAAAAATCAAGTAAAAACATTTTTATGATGGCCACATGGCAATTATTAATTATACAGAACAGAAAGGAAGACATTACTTAGCATTTTGGATCAACCCAAATGTGTCTGTTCTTCTTCAGTTTTATAGTACTTTAAAATACACAATGTTCTTTTTAGGCAAAAGTAAGGGCAGCAGGTCTACACTTCCACTTAAGTTGATCTAAAGGTGTGAAAAAGACAGCTTTTACCTCTCATGGCAGTGGAGTAATCATGCCAACAGGAGACTGCTCTCCCGTCAGCATAGAGAGTCTTCACCAGACGTGCTACAGCAGCGCAGCTGCATCAGTGTAGCACTTCTAGTGTAGATCTGCCCTAAGTCTGTATGAGTTTTGTTCATTCCAGGAAAGGCTTATACTACTTAGGTGTCCTTCTCATTAAACAACTTTTCTCCCTTTACAGCAGGCTCCATTGAATTGTTTCTTAAGAGCTGATTCCTTTATTAGTACTCTTACCCACCTGAAATTATATCTTCCCCATAGAGCCTATCACAAAATTCTGATTTGAGTTTTGGCATAGATTTCAGGAATAAATAGTTTGGTGATGTTAGTCTTCATAAATGTAAGAACGGCTATACTGGCTCAAACCAATGGGCATCTATCTCAGTATCCTGCCTTCCAATAGTGGCCAATGTTTCAAGGGAACAAACAGAACTGGGCAATTATCAAATGATCCATCCTCAGTTATCCAGTCCCAGCATCTGGCTGTCAGAGGCTTATGGACACCCAGAGCATGGGGTTGCATCCCTGATCATCTTGGCTAATAGTTATTGATGGACCTCCAAGAACATATCTAATTCTTTTTTTAATCCAGTTATAGTTTTGGCCTTCACAATATCCCCGGCAACGAGTTCCACAGGTTGACTGTGCATTGTGTGAAGAAATACTTACTTTTATTTGTTTTAAACCTGCTGCCTATTAATTTTATTAGGTGATCACTGATTCTTTTGTTGTGTGAATGAGCAAATAAACACTTCCTTATTCACTTTCTCCACAGTATTCATGATTTTATAGACCTCTATCACAGGGGTTGGCAACCTACGACATGCGTGCCACCTTTGGCATGCGAGCCGATTTTGCCTGGCACGCGGCTGCCAGCCAGGGTCCCGGCTGCCGGCCCCACTCAGCGTGTGGCCAGCTGAGTGAACAGAACTCCAGGCCGGCAGAGACTGAGTGGGGCCAGCGGCCGGGACCCCAGACTGGCAGCAGGCACGCCCCCCAGTTTCCCCCTCACCGCGCTTGGGTTCTGCAGCTCCCAGGAGTGTGAGCTGCCAGGGCGCGGGGCCCTGATCCTGCTGTGGGAGGGGCGGCAGCGGCGGCTCACACTCCCGTAAGCCGCAGAGGGGAGAGCCGGGGGGAGCACAGGGACCGCCGCTCGCATGCATCTACTGCAAGAGCCCCCCCAAGGGGGGCACCAGGCCACAGCCTGGGCAGGCGCGCCCCCCGGCTTCCCCCTCACCACACTCAGGTTCTGCAGCTCTCGGAAGTGTGAGCCGCCACTGTCCCTCTCGCAGCTGCCCCCTCTCCCGCTGCCTCAGCACTCCACGTGGAGTTTTTCCTCCACGTGAAGCCAGCGTCTGACCAGCATGGGCCTGGTAAGGAGTGTCCCAGGGGGCAGTCAGGGAGCAGGGGGGGTTGGATGGGTCGGGAGTTCTGGGGGTCCTGTCAGGGGATGGGGAGTGGTTGGATGGGGCGTGGGAGTCCCAGGGGTCTGTGTGGGGGTGGGGGTGTAGATAAGGGTTGGGGCAGTCAGGGGACAGGTAGGGTCCTAGGGGGGCAGTTAGAGTGGGGGGGGTCTCAGGAGGGGGCAGTCAGGGAACGAGGAGCAGGGGGGATTGGGGTTCTGACCAGGGCAATCGGGGTGGGAAGTGGGAGGGAGTGGATGGGGATGGGGCTAGGGCAGGGCTCTCCCCTCTTTTTGATTGTTGAAATATGGTAACCCTAGGCGAGGGGGGAGCTGGGGGGTGCATGGGGTCTGGCGCCCGCATACATCCACTGCAGCCTGCAGGAGCCCCCGGGAGGGCGCCGGGCCGCAGCCTGGGCAGGAGGGGCAGGGGGGCGCGGCTGCTCCCCGCTAGTGGCACTGCTGCCTTTGCAGGGCTGCCACCCCCCTGCACTGCGCCAGCTCCTCCATGGCTGAGACTCGCTGCTGCTGCAAGCGGGACACTCTGGCTCTCCAGTGCCTCCTGAAGGCGGCTCCTCCCTGCCGAGCTGCTGCAGCGGCCCAAGCCCGGCAAAGCCAGTGAGTGGACTCGGGGCGGGTGCCACCTGGGTGGGGCGGGGCGGGCTCACAGGGGGGCTGTGCACTCTCCAGGGGAGTTCAGGGGGTGGGGAGGGGGAACCTGATCTGGGGAGCAGCCCCTGGGCATGGCTGGCCCCTGGGGTCTATAAAGGCTTGTTGGGATTTGCCCCCAATGAACCGATGTGCGAGGGGAGGGGAGGTGGGGCACAAGGTGGAAGTTTCGCCTAGGGCACAAAATATCCTTGCACCGGCCCTGCCCCAGGGGGTGCATGCACCCCAGGTTAAGAGCCACTGCACTAAACTGATAAGATCTGCATTTTAATTTAATTTTAAATGAAGCTTCTTGAACATTTTAAAAAACTTGTTTACTTTACATTCAACAATAGTTTATAGACTTATAGAGAGAGAGACCTTCTAAAAACGTTAAAATGTATTACCAGCACGCGAAACCTTAAATTAGAGTGAATAAATGAAGACTCAGCAAACCACTTCTGAAAGGTTGCCGACCCCTGCTATATCATATCCCCCCTTAGTAATCTCTTTTCCAAGCTGAACTGTTCCAGTCTTTTTAATCCAGGGATCTCAAATTCAAATCACCACGAGTACCACATGAGAACTAGTACATTGGCCTGAGGGCTGCACCACTGAAACCTTTTCATACAACGATACAAAAGTATAATCAAAAATGAAAAAAATGAAGAATAATATTGTATGCTATTAAAAGTCAATGTATTAACTTTTTTAAAACTGTAATGCAAAGAGGGGTTTTAATAAAATATAAACACTCAGTAATGCACCTCACTCAAACGACAAAACATACATTTATTTTTAGATTTACTTCTGTTAAAGCCCCTCCCTCTGCCCCCGGCCCTACCCCCACTCCACCCCTTCCATGAGGCCCCACACCTGCCCCACCTCTTCCCACCCCTTCCCCACCCCCATTCCAACCCCTTCCCCAAAGTCCCCACCCCAACTCCGCTCCCTCCCTGCCCATATTCCAACTCCTTCCCCAAATCCCTGCCCTGGCCTTGCCTCTTCTCTGCCTCCTCCCCTGAGCAAGCCATGTCCCCGCTCCTCCCCCCCTCCCTCCTGAAAAGTCCTAAGCGCCACCAAACAGCTATTTGGCGGCAGGAAGCACTGGGAGATAGGTGGAGGAGCAGGGTTGTGGTGTGCTCACAGGAAGGAAGGGCAGCTTGGCTGCTGGTGGAATCGGCACCTATGGTGGGCCACAGGAAATAACTCAGCAGGCTGCATGCAGCCCATGGGCCACGCGTTTGAGACCCCTGTTTTAATCTCTCCTCTTGGGAAGCTGTTCCATACCCTTAATCACTTTTGTTGCCCTTCTCTGTACCTTTTCCAATTCTAATATATCTTTTTTTGAGATAAGTGACCAGAACTGCACACAGCATTCACGGTGTGGGTGCACCATGGATTTATATAGTGGCATTCTGATATTTACTGTTTTAGCTATCCCTTTCCTAATGGTTTCCAACATTCTTTTAGCTTTTTGATTGCCACTGAATATTGAGCAGATGTCTTCAGAGAACTATCCACGATGACGCCAAGATCTTTTTCTGGAGTGGTAACAGCTCATTTAGACCCCCTCATTTTGTCTGTATAGTTGGGATTATGTTTTCCAATGTGCATTACTTTGCATTTATTGCCACTGAATTTTATCTGCCATTTTGTCGCCCCGTCACCCCGTTCATGGAAAAATCCTATAACATTTAATATTGAATTCTATTCCGGCAACAGAATTTCATGGGATGATTTAAAAAAAAAAATAGACGGGTTATCATTCTAAATTAAACTCTACAGGCTTGTAGAGCAATTTTTATACAACTCTATTGGTTTTATTGTTATTTAGTTCTATAGCTTTTTTCTAGATGGATCGATTAAGAGTTCTTGTTTGTGCCATGAAATAGGGTGCCAAGGCTTTTCTCTTAAACGACTGTGTTAGCAGCTGCTAAAACCCTGTATGAAGGTACTGACTCACTGAGGCAAGTGAAGCTCAATAACCAGGAACAAGGGAAGCAGATAAGAGGGATTCTCTAGCGAGAGAGGGAACTGGGGTCTGAGACAAAGAGGTTTCTGCAGAGAAACCCTTGGAACAACCAAGCTTAGTCTGATGTTTATATTTTGCTATGGTTGTGTGAATTGTCAATGTACACGGTGCACATGAAAGTGGTACATTTGGACTAAATGCAATGTAAATAGCTTTTATTCAGAGAAGGGTAGGAAACCTGCAAACTTGCAGGCCATTGTGGAGGTAAAACCTAAATAAATAATTCAGATATAGGTTCAGGTCCACATTTCAAACACCCATAGGCTTTGGAGTCATTGTTCCAGTTTGTCCTCAAACAAAGGACACATAGTCAAGAGTGCCATTGCTGGAATCACAATTGAAACCCTGAGTCATTGTATGATTTGGGGTAACTTTCTTGTCCCTCTGTCAATTCAGCTGGTAAACTGGGTAAGAAGCAGACCTTCACTGCAAAACCAGATGCTCTATCTGAGCTGAGCTCTCCCGAAAAACACAGTACAATGAACACATGCTTTCTTTAACACTGCAAAACTAGTAAATAAAAATGCTCTGTGCTGTATATGCAAATGTAATCTCTGACAACCAATTACATATCATGATTGTACATTGAAAAAAAGAACACAAATAAGAAATACACAAATATTAAATCCTGTAGAACTAAGGGATTGTTAATTCCTAAGGTTTGGATTCTGCAAACATTTAACCATGTGAATAATCTGTCTCACAAGTTGTTTCATTGAGTTCAATGAACTACTTGTACATAAGTGTTTATAAAATTGGGACCTAAATGAGCATCCAAAACTGGGGAGTGTATTTCTGTTTATCAAGCATTATTCATCCATTAAAACCTGAAACCAATGTGAAATTTCTCAATACATATGACTGTTGGAGTGCATTTTGACTCTGACATGGTGTGCATTTCATCTTTTCCAGCCAACACATACACTAAGCAATGAAGGAATTTAACCAAGAAAATAAATCATATCCAATTCATCTGCAATATTCAGAGTAAAGCTGGAGATACTTCTGAGCAGATCAAACATAGCCCTTATTAGAGCTGGATGAAATATTTCAGCTGAAACTTTTTTTGCTGAAATATGCAGATTCAGGTGAACCAACCATTTTGTGAATTTATGTCAATTTCAGTCAATTCTTTTAGTCGAAGAAAAGTTTTGGAAATGTCAAAATGGTTAATTCTGAAATTTCTGAAGTGAAACATTTTGATTTTTTGAGCTAGATTCCCAAGGGGACCATTCCCAAGGCACCATCAACAAAGCTGGGAAGGAAGTGGTGCAGCCACCACCATTCTTTATAGCCAATAACCCAGTGGTTAGGGCACTCACTTGGGATGCAGGAGAGCCAGGCTCAAATCCATGCTCTGGTTACAGGTTTCTCACAACCTAGGTGAGTGCCCTAACCACTGGACTATAGAGCATAAGGAAAGGTTTCTTCTCCTTCTCCTCCTCAGTTTCATGAATGGTTCCTAAGTCCCCTTGTGAATCTAGCCCTTTGTTTCCAAGTTTCCTTTGCTCTTATTAAAAACCAAAACATTGAAAAGGCCCAAAATGGAAACATTTTGTTTCAGGTCAAATGAAACATTTGGTCTGACCCACAACTAATTTCTTCTGACTTTTTCCATTTGCCAAAAATGCCCCCAAAATTTGGTTTTGGTTTGATCTGAAATGATTATTATTATTAAGTTATTAATTATTAATTATTCTTGTTATTATTGAAAGACCACTGAACCAAAAAAGGAGTAATCCACACAGCTCTAGTGCTAATTCCCTCAGACATACTACTATTTCCCTTTAAATATAAAGTGCTCTTCCAAGAAGAGTGCAGGGCCCTCTTTTTCTATTTATTTCCGCTTCAGATAGCATTGGATCTGCTGGGCACAGAGATGTTTTCACACAGTGCTGGAATGAAGCCAAAAGAGGCTCTGCACAGCCCCTGAACAGCTGGGCTAAATCCTGGGAGCTGGGGAATGCTAGCCAATCAGTACCCCTCCCTCCCAGCTGGCCAATGGGTGCCAGAGACTCTCAGGGGGAGGAGCTACCTATTGTCCTTTGGCCAGTGTCTTCCTCTCTTGCTAATGGGACTGCGCCCCTTTTGCCGCTGGCCCCATCTAATTCACCACCTGTTGATGCAGGTGGATGGCATTTTTGGTAACGTCTATATTTTACAGAAGTCCACAGAAAATCAAAGCCAAATAAGGATTACTCTTTAAGAAAGTCCCATAAAGGGCTTTTGTTTTATTTGGGTTTGGGATTGTTGGTTTTTTAATGTATTTTAGTTAAACTAATTTTTTAAAAAGAAGGCAAGTCTAGGGTCCATTCCATTTCTTAATCAGTTTGGAGTCCGGAAATTATGAAAAGACCAAAACAATCACCAAAATGAGGAACTGTTACTTGCTTTTGTTTTTGAATGTCTCTGCAGAGTACAATATAGTGATCACAGCCAATTCTAAGCCTTTTCCAGAACAGTCAAATCTCTCCTCAAGATTCATCTCCCTCAACTTCCAGTGCTGGCCTCCATGTAAATAAAGAACAGCTCCTGATCTTTAACTGTTTTAACAATGACTTCTGCAGGACTACTCATGGTTTGAGGTACTATTCAACATGAATAGGGATATCACAATTTCATCCTATAATACCACACCAGATGCCCATGACTACCGAAGATCAAAGTATAGGCTCACACAACTGTGGGTTTTTTCATATTTAAAGATATACTTCTTTGTTAAGCCCCCTCATTTTTTTGTTCTGTCTCAACTATCTTGCTTGATCATAGGCTGCATCTTTTTGCTGTTTATAGACCACTCTGGAGGTGATGTCCATTATTATCCAGGTCACCCATGTGTGCTTTTCTCTTTCAGCATTGGAAAAATAGCCATATTTTTAAGACATGGGGCTCTTAAGCAACTTGATCCACCCACGGATACAGTGCATGCAGTTTGAATATCTGGCCTGCAATGATTTGACAGTGACATTCTTAATTCAAGTGTGTAGGGGGGGAGTACAAGAAGAGAGGGTTTGGGACTCAGATTTTGTTCTACATCCAACTGTTTAGTATTTTCAATAGCTGAATTCTTATTCTTTGGGGAAGGCAGGTGTTTTTGCTCTCTTCAGCAGCGCATAACACCCCTACCTTTGTCTATTCATTTTCTTGCCTTGTGCATCTCTCACAGGATCACTGGGTGGATGTTGATGGAAACAAGATACTTATATTGTGTTGAAAATTTCTTGGTGAAAGCATGCTATAAATAAATTACCTTAAGGTACTTTGTATGTGACCTGCAGGTAAGATGCCTCTCTTGAGAATCCCTGAACATCCATTCAATAGTTATCTTTGTTTCTTCACAACATTAGATTTGCACTCACAACTAAAGGTTTACTTTAACAGTTCTCCATGTTGCTACAAGGATTTGCCACCTCTAACATTCTGTTTCCAAGGCAACTACTGGTCTCACATTCCAAACACTATGAGAGCTGGACACCTTCTTGCTATTTGCACCTCTCATCTTGAAAAGATTACAGCTCCAGTCCTGCAAATCTGCTCCCCATGGAAGGACCCTCACAGCCATGCAGAGCTGAAGTCAGTGGAGCTCCATGCCTGAGTATCTGGGGTTTTATTCTCCACAGCCTTGCATTTTATGTAGTCATTATGTGCAAAGTGGCTATAGAATGCTACCATTCTAACTTGGTTGTGTTTTATACCTATTATGCAAATAAATGTAAAGGACTATATAAGATGCAATGCTGTGGAGAATCAAGGCCTTAGTCTCTAATGATTTCTTCTTCTGATGCATCTTTACAGGTAAAGCTTAGCAGTCACTTAGCATGCAATATAATTTTTGTCCTAGTAGAAGGAAATGTATACTGTAACTAAAATTCCATCTGTTGCTTTACATTCTGTCGCCATTCTGGAAAGAGAAGGTAATTGGCAAGAACAAGCTGGAATGGAAAACTTCAAACCTACTAAAAGCAAAACACACATTGAACATGTACTTGGAAGAAAGGTGGGGAAGGATACAACAATTTTTCCAGTATACTTCACCACTTGAAGTCCTGCTGGAAAAGTATGTATTGTATAAGATATGCTCGCCTGGTCATACTATATGATCCCCTCCAAGGCCCAGATTCAGTAAGATAGCTAAGTACATGCATATGAGAAGTCCTAGAGACTTGAAGTACCTTGCTGAATCAGAGCCTAAGTGCTGTAGAGAAAAGAGACAAAAATCCAAAACGTCTCTATAATTCCTGTTGAAACAGATGTATTATTTGTGGACTAATACACAACAGAGCTAGTTCCCAGAGCAACCAGCAGGAGGCGCCACAACTGTGAGTCTGCAACCTGTACAGGGGCGTTTGGGGCACTTTATATAAGCCCTTCTAAAATTATGCTAATAGAATTTTCACATTTTGAATGACCCTGGGAAAATGGTCTTGTAATAGTTTAAATACTTTAAAGGAAGGTGGGGGGGGGGGAATTCTGTGTGCTTAAAGGCAATGCTTTCCATTTTGAAAGTAGGATGTTACACCTTAACATGAAGGAAAGAGGAAACTCTATTCTAGTGTTTTGCTACACTATAAGAAGGGATCATTGGATATACAGTTTTGCTTTTCAGATTTAAAAGATATAAAGCTTATGTGACTGGCTTCCTCCTTCTCTTTAATCCTTTGCCACACAAATCTACAGATCCATTGTCCCACTTGAACTCACTATAAATGGGGAGTAAGCCTCTCCCATGAGCTACTTAATTTAAACACAGCCTGAAAAAAAGACTCCATAGCAACTAAGATGGCTTTTCAATTAGCTAGGAGGATTTATAATGCCTGTCCCTGCAACAGATACTGTTTTAATATATTTATTTATTTTGAGGAATTACATTGGAGGCAAAGAAAAGAGCAGTTGAAACGTGAAATAGAATATAGCTTGAATAGCTACGCCCAGCTAACTTCACAGGCTTCCTCTATCTCTGACCACAGGACCCCAGAATACCCACCTCTTTCGAAGATGAGTTAAAGTAGCTGCTGTTTGCCTGACAAAAAGTTCTAAAGACTATCATATGAGATGACCAGAAACATACTCCCAAACAAAACCTCTTTGTTAACACAGAGTTAAACTTGTAAATATGCATTTCATTAAAAATACTACAGTAAGAGAACACCATGGTTCTAGGGTGAAGCACTCAAAAGTCAGAAATGCCAAAGTTAAGAGACCACAACCTTCACTCTGCCACCTCATCCAAATGCATCCTAGCAGCCTCTAATTTCATTATCTCCTGTTACTTCTCAGATGATGCAATATAATATACAATGGATGGAGAATCTGGGGGCTTGGATTTTCATACAGTGAACTCTCAAGCCTGCTTGTGTGTGCATTTCTCCATGCAGAGATGTAACCACTGAGAGAGATGAAGTTGATGTGTCTCTTTTTCTTCTGTCCTGTTTATGCCTCTCACTCCTGAAAGAATAATTCAGTCACACTCCTGTTTCTTGTGTGTACCATTGCTTTTTGCATGTGCACTTACTATATGTGGAGGGCAAATTTGGGATATTTGCACCTGCACATACCTGTACATGGGATATTTGCACCTATACCATAGGTGCCCTTTCTTAACCATGCACACACACACATGCAGTCCGTATGTCATAAGCAGGGGTTAGAAGTCGCTAGCTCCAAAAACAAAACACAGGTTTCTAACACTTGTGGTAAAGGAGTAACAGCTGATAACACTAGTGCATTGCTGTCCCCTTGTTGAACCCGCCATTACAGGAAATGCCACAGATACTACAGTAGCATGGGTTACATGTGCACACAAAAGCAGGCATGTAAGTGGGCCTCTACATTTAAAAAATCAGGTCCTTAATCTCCGTAGGAGTCAATCTAGTGCCTTTCAGAAGAACTCCGTTCTCTTTAAAAAATAGAGTCACTTTTTATTTTAATAACGATACAGACATTTGTGGTGGGGGGCACAATATATGAACAATGTGCCTTTAATATTAAATCCATTTTTGCTGATGTGTTGTGGTTTAGAACTAGGGAGGGCATTAGCTGTTGTTTTGGTTTCCTAGTCTTTTTTATATTAAGCTTCATCATAGTTTGGTTCAATCCTTATTTTGTAAGTATGTAAATACAGACAATCCAGTGCCAATACTGCAGCTATAATTCTGGTCAAAATGAAACAGAGAGCCCTAGGATATAAACTTCCAAAATAAAAATAAAAAGGATTGAAATGAAATCTGACATTGCAGCTCGTTAACTGGAAGACTATCCATGACATTTTATTAAATATCAGTTAAGTATCTTTAAGCAAAATGAGGATGACTTTAGGAAATGGAATGGTCATTGACTGAATATATATCATGATAGAAACATAGTAATGACCATCTGAAATCAGTGGCTATCTAGTCCACTATCTTATCTCTAACAGCAACCAGAATCAGAGGCTTCAGTGGAAGTTGCAAAACACACACACACCCCTGCAATAGGCAGGTATGAAATCACCTACCCAGAGGACAAGTTTATTCTTAATCTCCAATAGTCAGAGATTAATTTATGCTCTGAAAAATGGGTGTTTGTATCCTTTCCAAATATCTTGTTTTTTAGTTTGAATATTTACTATTATAACTGTGTACATTCTTGTCATCCAGAGAAATGTGCAATCCTTTTCTGAATTCTTTTGAGCTGTTGGCCTCAATGATGTCCTATAGCAATGAGTTCCACAGGTTAATTGTGTGTTGTATGATAGAGTATTTTCTTTTACCAGTTTTGAATTTGCCACTTTTTACTTTCTATTATAAGAAAAGGTTAACTGAAGTGCCTGACCTCCCTTCTATTATTGTTAATTATTTTATATACTTTTATCACATCCACTTATTCATCTCCTCTCCAAGAGAGATATTCCTAATCTTTTCAACCTCTCCTCACATAAGAGTTTTTCTCTGCCCATAATTATTCTCATCCTGCACTCCCTCTATTTTTGCTATATCCTTTTTGAGACTGGATGACCATAACTGAACACAGTATCCCAGATAAGGTCACACCATTGATTTCTATACTAGCATTAGAATATGGCTTGTCTTATTTGCCAACCCATTCCTTGTGTAGTTTAATATTTTGTTTGCTTAATAATGTTTTGCTTTTCTTAATCTTTGCTACACATCGAATAGAAATGTTCACTGAGCTGTCTGTAATGATGCTCAGTTCTTTGTCATAGGAACAAAGAAATCCAGTAACCTCTATCTGACAGTGGCTAGTACCGGATACTTCAGAAAAAGGTATAAGAACCCTGCAGTAGGCAGATGTGGTATAATCTGTCCACCACAGAGGTCTCCTCACTCAGGTCTTTAATTGTTAGAGATTGACTTAAACCCTGAAGCATAAAGTGAAGATATTTTCCTGTGCTGGTAGAGTTAATTCAGAACATGGTAAAGTATATGCTCAGTTTAAATTATTCCCTTCAAATGTGCATTATTTTGCAGTTCTCAACATGTAATTTTATCTGCCATTCTGTTCCCCCATCCGCCTCACATGGTTAAGCCCCTTTGAAGTTCTTCAGTCTTGGCTACCCTAAATAATTTTGTGTTATCTGCAAATTTTTCCACCTCACTGCTCACCTCTTTGTAGATCATTCACAAATATATTAAACAATACTGGTCCTAGTATGAAACCTGTGGTACCCCTCTGTTAACCTTTTGCCAGGATGAAAATTACTATTCTTCATTTTCTGTATCTTAGCCAGTTTCTGATTCATAACAATATTTTGTCTCTCACACCATGAATACTTAGTGTGTTTAGTAGTCTGTTGTGAAGGACTTTGTCAAAAGCCTTTTGAAACAGACTGAATAAATTGCAACAACTGGCTCTCCTTTATCCACCATTTTATTGGCCCATTCTGAGAATTCTAATAGATACGAAAACAAAATAGTCCCTTATCAAAACTATGCTGGTTGATCCTAAGATATTGTGATCTTCTAGATGTTTTATGATTCTATTTTTAGTTAGTTATCTTTTCAACCAAATTCCTAAGTACAGAAGTAAGATTCACTGGACTGTGACTACCCAGATTACATGTAGCACCTTTTTGAAATAAAGGTTTGCTATTCACCAGTCTTCTGGTGTGGTACCTAATTTCAGTGAGAGAATACATGTTTTTGCCAGGAGCTTGACAATTGATAATGAATGCTTCATGGAATTATAGCCATTTGAGCCTAAGTTAATGATCTTAGCATATACTGTTTTAAGGCAGCTCTATTTCTGTATGCACATACATAATTAGTACCTATTAGTTACTAGGTAAGGTGCTAGTAGATGGCACTGAAGAATGTATAGTATAGTTCCTGGCTTTTTCAAGACCAATAAAACTGGTTACTGTGCAACTGCAAATGGCTTGCTGTTTGCAGCTCTTTACACATGCTGCCTTAGCTGACTGAATAGGGAACGTTGGTTTTCAGCGCAACAAATCTTGTCCTAAATTCTGCAGGCATGTAAAGGTGGCCACAGATAGGGAAAGGTAAGCAGATGCCAAAATGTGTGGCGTGGTGCTTCCCCTGTTTCCAATCTAACAAGCTTCAGTAAAGATGGCTGGCTTTATCAATATGTTTCAGGCTGTGGTGGCTATGCTCTTTTATCTCCAAAGCTCCCCAGGCAGACTGTGTTGGGGTTTGCACCCTTCTTTCGAGAATGCCAAGACTTGGTGTTGAGAACATTCTTGCAGAGCATTATTGCAGGATGCAGGTGAAAAATGTGCCATCGCCTCAAATACAGTAAGAAAGAGAAAAACAAAACAAGAATTCAAAATGCTTACCAGCTAGTGGAGAGGGAGGGACAGCATGCAGCAGCCAATTGCAAAATGGCCATGTTAGGGCCTTAGCTATTTTACTATGCCAAATTTAAAGGACAAGCCCCCTGAAAGGCATCCACTAGTGGAAAAAATTCCACTAAGAGCCCTACTCTACACCGGGTGAAAATCAGTAGTGACCATGTAACCATGAAATAAAAGAGTTGCTATTGTGTAGCACCACTATGTTAACTTGAGATTTGTGGTAAGGAGCCATATGGCTAGTAGCCATCTAAATAAATGCAAAGGTCACACTTAATTACCAAGACACCCAGCATCTCCAAACCTCTCAACACACTGTGTTCAGAGCTGTCTAGGACTGAGCCTCGTTTAGCATATATCCTAGTTAGGTTGCTAATGGATTATTCTGAGAAGTGTTCAGAGCCTGTCCAGAAACTGTTGTGTTTTAATATTGGCTGCTGTATCGACATCAGTGTTTTTCTCCTTTGAAATTCTGGAGAACATGCAAGAGGATTGCATCACAGGGGCGCAGTGTAGTGCAGGAACCTGCACCCTCAGGGGATGTCTACACTTCGAGCTGGAGGTGTACATTCCAGCTTGGGGAGACATACCCACACTAGCTCTGACTGAGCTAGAGCGCTATGGCCAGGCAAATGGAGGGAGGGGCCAGCTGCCCCACATACATGTCTAGTGTCTCAGACAGGTATGTACAACACCTGGGATATGACATTTGGGCTCTTGCTTTCGCCTCCTCCCTTATTTCTTTCCTGTCCTGTCGTTCTCTTTTTGCCTCCATTGAATAAGAGTCTGGCTTAGCTTCCAAGACAACTCCACCTTTGCAGCAGTGCTGAAAGCGTCAACAGAAAGGGAGCAAAGAATAATGCCTTACACAGCCTGATGGTGATTAACATTTGCCCTATCGTGGAGTGGCTGGTAAAACCACATGTTTGGCTTTGGGTCTCCAGCAATGAGCCTGCAAGTGAAAGAAACTGAGACAGAAGCTACATTTTTGATTTTGCTATTCTTTTCTCCCCCTCCTGCATATGTTTGGCTTAAAGAAACTAGGATCAGACTCCAAAAAACAACAGCTTCAGACCAGCTAAACTAACCTTATTTTCTCCCCAAAGGAACAGTTAATGCCATCAAAAAGACAAACAAGATTTCCCGCTATAAATCTCTATACAGCTAAAGGGAATGGGAATAAGGTATATTATTAAAATAAAAGTCTTACTATGTACTTTACATTTTAAATGCTTTAACTGTTTTTTCGTTTTTTCTTTGTCTTTAATACATGGTTTCAAAGATTTTTGGTTGCCATTTATTCAATAGTTAGACAAAGTACATTCACTGGTTTAAAAAAAGCCCAGCACAAGTGCCCAATACTTTGTACTATTGATGTTTCATTGACATGCCTGGTTTGATAAATATGAGTAGTGTCAGAGTCAGTAGTTTCATTCAGTTTACTAAAATCACCCACAATATGTCCTGGATGGTCTAAAGAGGCTCACTCTATAATATGGTAGCATGTCTTAAATAGGGAGAGATTATTACTATATTACTGCGTAATGTTCCTGTAAACAAAAAAAAATAAACTTACTGTTGTAATGAATTTCATTTTGTTTCGGATATTTACTTGGCCATGATGTGTGAGCCTGTTGAACTTTCCTAAACAAATAGCTATTAAAAAAAGATGTTTAATGGTGATTGTTACAAAGAGAGTTGCCAGTTGACATATAACCCTAAGTCACACTTAGCTCTTTAATGTTGCAACAGTGAACAAGAGTTCCATTAACATCTACTCCCTTGCTGGGCCCAACATACCCCCTTTTCAATACAAAAACAGTTATCTACTTGTTTGAAGTGTCCTTGTTAATATAATCTTTTGAAAAGGCACTAGGGTCTATCTAGGATGACAAATACATGGCTAGTGAGAAATCAAAAAGGGACTAGAGATGGACAAAAAGGTAGCGGGTTTAGTTTTCCATATATTGTCGATGTATGGTTTAGCTCGAACTCCCATTTTGCTTGAACCGCCAAGCTTTGTATAGGTTGTTTTAACTTATCATTCAGAAGAAAGGAAAGACTTTAAGGGATATAGTCCCATCTTCATGCACAAGGATTCACCAGGACATATGTGAAATCTCGGTTCACTAAGACGTATCCTTTGTTATTATATCTATTTTGAGAAAACAATTCTGCAGAAGCAGATTGGGTCTGATATCCCGGAACCCTTTGATCTGAACTGTGAAAATAACTTAAATTGTTTATTATATTAGATTATATCTTTAGCAATCCCAGTGGTATTGTCTGTGAATTTCCTGTAGCTGTGTGTTGCAGATGGGCATAAATATCAGTTTTATTTAGAGAGACTATGCCAGATAGCCAGCATTTTACAATCTTGCCTACAGCAAACATTGCAGAGAGACAAATGGAAGGGGAACAGCCTGTACAATTTTAACATCAAGGCCTTTGCGTGGAAAAAGTCCTGCTGTGAGCTTTATTTTTCTTGTTTTAGTTTATTTTATTTTTCTATTTTTTTTAAGGCTTTGGCATTATCAGTTTGGACTTAAATAACCCTTAGATCTATTGTTCTCAACTGGAAACTTTAAATCAAAGTTTAAACATTAAACAAAAAAGGAAATAAAACTAAAATTGCCTGTAAACTCCAGCAAGTCATGTCTTGTTCATTTGGTGCTTGCCAACTCCATCCCTTTTGACCCTGCTATCATTTTTATGAATCCAGTCCATTGTGTTGCATGGTACAGCACTGGTTTGCATGAATCACAACATAAAGTAATATACTGACTGACTGACATATAAATGTAGCCCCTACGAAAGCTGCTGGGTGCATGTACAAAATTTAGCATGATTGTTTAAACCAAACAGCTCAATGAAAACAGAGGTATTCCCCATTACAGCTAAACACCAACCCCCCCTGGGCTCCTCCATCCTTCAAACTAAAGGCTGGGAAAGAGGGTGAGTCTTGTACCATGCCCTAAAGGTCAATAGACTCAAATTCTCCTGGACCAATGGAAAAAACAAATTCCAGAATCATGAGCTTTCCTTGACTAGCATCTGAAAACACCCGGTCTGGAGCCCTGTGACACTTAATTTTGGGACCTGTTAATATTAAGCATCACCCATTGACCTTGGCTGTCTCACCAGTAGTGCCACTCACATAATAAAGACCCAATCTACGCAAGGGCTAATCCAAAGCCAAAGTATGTCCATATAAGAATTCCCATTGACTACAAGAAGCTTTGGATCAGGCCTACAGGTCTATAGAAACAAAAGCTAACAACTTCAATTGTACCCACAAGCAAACAGCAAGTCAGTAAAGATGATGAAAAACTGGTGTAATATGTTCTCTGCAACTTCCACTGCCAAAAATAGCAACTATATATTACACCACCTAAAGCATCTGAGTGACATAAGATAGAATGCATTGCAAGAATCCCATATGGAGGCTAAAATGATGAGAGGCAGCATGGTCCAATGGATTGGTCTTATGACTCCGTAGACCTGGATTTCTCTTCCCAGCTTTGCTACTGAGCTGCTTTGTGACCTCGAGCATGTCATTTCACATCTCTGTGCCTGTGTTTTCTCTCCCATCCTTTGTCTATTTGAATTGTAAGCTATTTGAGGTAGCGATAATTTGTTTGTATCATCCCTAGACACTCTTGTAATATATATAATAATAACGTAGGCAAGAAAAACTGTGGCAAGAGTCAGATCTAAGAGAAAGTTATAGTATCATGAGAAAAGGTTCTTTTTACCACCAACACCACCTGAGCTCCCAGAAACAGCTATTTAATTGTGGAATGAATCAAGAAAATTGAAGATTTCATCCTTTTCGGTCATATCTGCCTTATTCAATTTTGTCTATGCAATCGGACGATGGAGGATGGCAGTTGTAGCCAAAATGAGTCAATGTCTACTTGATTTGCAAACCCACTTTTTCTGGGTTCAACAACTAACCAAACTATGTCTAAGCATCAGTGCTGGTGAGCAGATTCTTTCCAAGAAGGAAAATATAAAACCTACTCTCATTGTGGAGCAGCTCCAGTACAGTAAATAGAATCATATACTATCACTCCATAAGCAAAACCTGCTGCTGAGGGGAAAGAAAGATTGTTTGTTTTTGAGGTTTTCAAATCATTTTTCTTATTTTTTCTTTTAACCCGAAGGGATGCAAACCAAAATTTCGTTCCTGTCTGGAAGAGTTAAGCTAGGACATTTCAGGGCCTGATTATCAGTTACTTCAGTTTAAATCAGGCATAACTCCACAGAGTTACTTCAGTGTAAAATGAGGATGAGAGAAGATTTTGCCCCAACTCATAATGGTAGCAGCCATAATGGTAGCAGCAGAACAGTATCAGCATTTTCCAACCAAAACACTGTTGAACTTTCATTCAGGGAATGTATGAGATTTTGAAGCTCATTTACCGGCACTGCACCAAAATATTAGATTCCTTTCCAGTATTCTTTTAGTGCAGTGGGTAGGGTGGGTCTGTATCCTGTTAAGGGCAAGGGAAAATGGGCATCAACTCCCTCTAGCCAGCTTCTTTGGGAAACTTTACAAGCCTTTCTTAGAGATAGATTTATTAGCTTTGCTGTGGATAATAAAAGGGAGTGTAGGGAAAACACTGTGCTCTTTGAAAGGAAAGTCAAGGACATGGACCAGAAATACCTTAAATCCTTCCCTAGAACTCCTGCACAAACTGACCAGAAACAGGTACAAGCTCAATAACCAATTTTGCACTTTTTCAATTAAGGCAAGATTTCTGACAGTTTGGGGGAGAAGGCAGGAAGACACTGAGCATACCTTCTCAAGGAAAAAAACAGCTGGGGGAACTATTCCTGCAATTTGAGATAAGCATAATAAATTATGCACCACACCCAGAACTATAAATAAACAGTTCTTTATAAGTCTATACAATTCCAATTCTACCCCTATACATGAGGCCCCTGGAACTGTTCTTTGCTAAAATACAAATGCCTCAGCACTCTGTGGCCCAGAGGGAGAGTTTGCTGATGCCCTGAAACCCATGAAATCAGGCAAGGCTCCCATAGTTAGCCTAAGTGTTTGACCTAAGATTCTAAGGTCTCTGGGTGCTTTTGCAATAAGTACATTGTAATAAGTATGTAAACTGCAAAAGAACAAAAGAGTCTTAAAATAACAGATTCTTGGGGGATTTTGGTCAGGGCCGGCTTCAGATTTTTTGCCGCCCCAAGCAGCAGGGGAGAAAAAAATATTCAATCGGGTTCATTAATTCTTCGGCAGCAGGTCCTTCCGACTGAGAGACCCTCCACCGAATTGCCACCGAAGAGCCGGACGTGCCGCCCCTTTCCATTGGCCGCCCCAAACACCTGCTTGCTGTGCTGGTGCCTGGAGCCGGCCCTGATTTTGGTACATGTAACCATGGAGTGAAACCACGCTGATGTATCGAAACCAGTGAGGTAAATAACAGCCAGAACCCTAACAATAAACATGGGCAAACCCCCAGAATAACAAACATAGGCAAAAGGGGCTAAAGCCTAATCAAATATGGTCCCAGATGTGGGGACATAGTCGAGTTCATCAGGATGACAGCCCAGTGGAAACTCAAATGTCATGCTCACTTCTGGAAATCTCCACTCACTGCTCTATCCTTTTTGTCTTTCCCACTGATGGTTTCATGATACTGTGACAGGTTTCAGGGTGGTAGCCGTGTTAGTCTGTATCAGCAAAAACAACAAGGAGTCCTTGTGGCACCTTAGAGACTAACAAATTTATTTGCCAAAATAAATTTGTTAGTCTCTAAAGTGCCACAAGGAATCCTCATTTTCTTTTTTGGATGATATTGTGAGTATGCAATGTATGATACCATTCAGCTTTACATGTCTTGCTTTTCTGGAGTGGCAATTATACTTATGATTATTTGATAGCTCAATAAAATTTTCCTTTCTCTATTTGTGTGATCCGCCAATCTCATTTCATATAAATTGTACATAGCTGCCTGAGTCAAGAACCTGTGTCAGCAACTTGTACATTTTGCACTCCAAATTAATCAAAGGTTACATCAGCATCGCAACAAAGGAGAGGTTTGCCTTGTCTGTGTTGTTTCCCCCTCCCCCTCCCGAGTTACTTTTAAAGTATTGATTTATTTGATTTTATAGTTTAATATTAAGATTGTTGAAAATTGGGTTTGTATATGTTAATGCCATGTATGCTATAGATGGTAATTTTGAGTTTATAAGTTTCAATTTTTGTTTTCTTTTTGTAGTGTGATGTTTGTATTCAAAAGTAAAAATTCATAAAATCTTTACCAAAACCAGTCTGTACAAAATAATACAATGTTGGTCAACTTCACTTTCCCATACGTAAAGTCTTTCTGGGGTCCCCTCTTCAGCTTTACACACCCAAGTCTAGTTCCAGCACACCTGTAGCTATGTCTACACTACCACTTATGTTGCTATGGGGTGTGAATAAGCCACCCCACTGAGCAACATACATTACACCAATCTAAGCACCACTGTAGACAGCGCTATGTTGGCAGGGGAGCTTCTCCCACTGACAGAGCTGCCACTGCTTATTGAGAGTGGATTAATTAAATCGACAGGAGAGCTGTCTCCCACCGGCTTAGAGCATCTCCACTAGAGAGTTTACAGCTGTACCAATGCAGCTGCGCTGCTGTAAGCTCTCTAATATAGCCACAGCCATAGTTCTGCCAGTCTGTGGTTTTCCCTTTGAACCAAACGATTCAAAAAAGTCTCACTTCTCCTCTTCTAAGTCTCTTCCCTCAATAGTCCTCCAAGCAAATAATCAGATAAGCCAAATTATGCATGCATTTGCAGCCACTGTGCATGCTGTCGGCTTGTTGGCCGGTGATTTGAATCATACTGGAAGAGCCGGGATTCAAGTGCACATGTCTTCAAATTATAAGACACTATTCCTATATATCTGTAGAAATATTATGTACAGCTAGTTGACAGGGTGTAAATTAAGGTCAGGGCAACTTCTAGCTAAGCACAGCTCCGACTGACTTGGCCAGGTTTGGCTCACTTGGAACAACTGTTGCCTTCAACCCACATAAGCTCCTTTCTGCCACCTGCGCTTTATTTAGGCCCCGATTCAGCAAAGCCCTTCAGCATGTGCTTAACTAAAAGCACCTACTTAAGTCTCATTGAAGTCATGAGACAAATCCGCACATGCTTAAAAGTTTTGCTGAATCAGAGCCTCAGAATGTAGTAGTAAATAACTCCCCTGTCTTCAGTTGCAAAGGTGCCTGCCTTTTAATAGCCTAGCACAGCTCTCTTGAAGAATCAGTGTCCATGAAGGACTGACATGGCAGTTCTCCCCTTTTTCTCTCTATGCAGTCACTCCCAAGCCACATGTTGTTTCAATCCTGCACTTGTATTTCCTGTGCTGATCTTAGGTTGACCTTTACAGCTCCACACAGTTAATTAAGTTTAGCAGCAATTTTCTTCAGAGTTCCAATACATCTAATCAGATTTTTAACTTTTTACTCCCTTTCCTTAGTACACATTCACCATTCTGAATGAAACTCTTCCAGAATCCTTATCGTGAGCTGAATTATGTTCTCATTGACGCCGCTGCAAATCCGGAATCACTCACTGCTTAAATTAAA
Organism: Mauremys reevesii; assembly: GCF_016161935.1. Classification (NCBI taxonomy): domain Eukaryota; kingdom Metazoa; phylum Chordata; order Testudines; family Geoemydidae; genus Mauremys; species Mauremys reevesii. The sequence continues at coordinate 199,796,485 of NC_052624.1, forward strand.
ATCCAGATTTGCACAGATATAACTGAGATCAAAAGGTGGTCCCGTGCCTTTAAAGTCCTGTCTGATTTATAGAAACGTGTTGCAGCTTGCTTTAAAAGGTCTCTCCACACATAATAAATACAAAATTAATCATTAAAGTATTTTAAATAAATAATACTTATATAATATATTTGGTATGGTTGCACAGGTTTTAGAGTCAATGCTAATATTTTTATTAAAAATACACAATTAAATCAATCATAAACATTTACATAAATCCTTACTTACACAATAACCCACAACAGTGAACTATGGACACATGGGGTTTTCCTGTTACCTGAATTAAAAAAAACATAGAAAAGATAATGAGATGTTAATGCTACAAGAAAGTCCTTGAATTACAATCTCACAGCTCCCTCAGAAGGGTGCACACAGAATAAAGGGCTATGGAAAGATGATTAATGTGCTCTTACACAAAGAAAGATACTTTTTATATATCTTTGACCTTCTCAGGTCAAAGGGATTATAGGACTGTTTGAAGTGCAGGAGGAATAAAGCAAGGAAACAACAGGACTTTTCACTGAGTGATGAGCTGCTGTGGTTGACAAGAGCAGCCAGCATATTTCCCTTAACTCATTTCTCAGGTGAAAAATGTCTTTTAAACAAACAAAACAAAAAAAACACCCCTCAGTTTTCCCAGCAAACAGGATGTGACTCTTGAAGTTCAGCAGAAGCAGCTGGGCAGTTCAGATAGTGACATAAAAGAAAAGATCCTCACTAAAGACCTGCTTTGTAGTAAGGTTGTGTGGTAGCAGGATACTGTGCCATGACTAGTGACTAGTTTTGCCCAGTGGGAAGGCTAGGTCTATTTTGAAAACAAAAGAATCACTTGGATTCTTCAAGAAGCAATCTTGCTATTATATTTTTCGGTATAAAAGGCATAGTTTATGCCTTATATATAGGTTTTGTATGAATTTCAGTGCACTATTATTCAAGCACACAAACGGTAGCGTATCCATGTGCAAACAACAGCACATGCTACAGCATGGCCTAGAGGAATGAGTACAGCATTAGACATCTGGAGGGCCCAAGAACTAATCCTGTCTCAGCCACTGTAGCTAGACCTGGTCAAGTTTTCCAAATTGTGAGAGGGAAATCATGAAAATTATGTCTCATTTTTGTTTAGTCCTAACTGAACCTTGGGGAAAATCACTTCATCTCTCTCCCTCAATTTCCTCACCTGTAAAACAGGACTAATACTAACTGTTATTTTAAGACAGATTTGTTCAACTTACACTTCGATTTGCATGGGCAAACCCCCTATCATCTGCACACGCAAGAGTTCGTGTGCTAAAATTTGTATGAGTGGTTGTGCATATAAAGTTGCACAACAGAAACCACATTTAAAAACTAGCCAAGAATTATTCACACTTAAAAAAAAATAAAGATGTCTAAACAGACTTAGACTGGGCTCAGGTGAGTTCCTAGTGGACAGATGTCCATTGCAGAAAAACAAGTGGCTTTAACTGGTATCTTTGTTAACAATTTCTTCAAAAGGAACATAGAAAATGAACCATGTCCTCATCCCTATGTGGGACCCATCCAATTTCATTGGTGAAGTTAGTTTGCCCTGAAAAACTTACAACTTAAAGCTTCTCCTCAGAAGGGTTGTGCTGCAGCTTAACTGCTTGCCTGCTGATTGTGTGGTGAGTTCCCTGATTTCTATGGCTTTGTGCAGAAAATGGTGAATTTAATCTTAACCTCATTTCCTCGTTCTTTACTGTGGACTCCCACAGACATTCAAGGACATTTTGCACCTTGTGGAATACCTGCCATGTAATACTGCTGGAGCAGAAGAACTACCCTCAGAAATAAAAGAAGGCAAGTGGCTTTGTAGTTAAAACACAGGACTGGAAGTCAAGAACCTAGATTTTTTTCCCCCAGTTCCGCCACTGACTTCCTGAAACCTACCTCACTTTCCCTATTTGTAAAACTGATTTAATAATTTAGGGGTCGTGCAAGGCTTAATTCACTCACGTATCTATAACAGCAAAGACTAATACTTTTTTAACTTGTGTTCTCCTACTTCCTGTTACAGCTTCAATAACTTCCATTATTCTTCTTTTGATAAACATCCTTAGCAAATAGATTATATTTTACCCAAACCTATAAACTCTCCAAGATCAAGTCAGGAGTCAACAGTCAACAGGAGTGAAGTGAGGGACTTCCACAGATTGCAATGATGAACTAAAACCTGATTAGCTCTGCTGTAGTGAGAATTCCAGTCTACAAAAATTAAAAGCCACAGCAGGAAAAATTTTACAGCGCAAGTCCAAGTAAAAGACAATATGATTACTGTAAGCCAAGTGAAGAAGAAAAGAAAGGAAGAATTGTCTAGTACTGCCTTCAATCAGATCTCATTGGCAGCCACAGCACATCTAACATAAAGAAAGTTAAAGATTAAATGTAATAAAAGCAAAAGCCAGCAGGGAGCTGGGAGGGTAGACCTTTCCTTTTTAACACTAATGAAAAGAAATCAAAGAAGTCAGTCCAAAATCCTCCAGTTCAACTCTCCACTGAAATCACGACTGAGTGAATCTGTGCCAATTTCACCTAGCGTGTGTGTTGAGACTTGGCTAATACTGCATTCCACAAATAATTTCTCTTCTTCGTGCCTGTGAGACATTGAAGTATGAAGGCAGGTACGCTGAACCTAATGCTCTCAATTAAAAGTAAGTATTCATAACTAGCAGCTTTCTGCCACAATTGTTTCTGAAATTAACTTAAAAGGTGGTATTAAAAACTCTATAAACAAAGTTCCTCTCAATAGCCATTAGATCAAACGCTGCTTTAAGGAAATCCTGTGTCTAACTTGCCTTTCTTAATGTGCTAGAATAAACATAAAAGACTAAGAAACCTTTTCTAAAGCCTACCTATAGGGGAACATTGTTAATATCTACTAAAAAGAATTTCTGCCGCACTTGCAGGAAAATATTCACAATCCAATATAAATTGTAGGAATGAAAATACTGCACAATAAAGTTGATTCTGTTATCTTTTTATATAACTTACTTGGGTACATAACCTCTCTCTCCTTCTAATGCCCTAACATTAACCAATTAAAATCCACTCCCTCCCTTTGACGTGAAATAGGTAAGTATTACTGTCGACATAGTGCCCATAGGTAGGTACAGTAGATTATTTGACTATTCATTTATTTAGATCAATAAAATGCAGTATATAGAGACAATGACGATATTATGCTGTTTTGTGTATGTATGTGAGATAGATCTGCCTCAGAAAAGCTATTCTTTGACTTGACTCTGAATATCTCCCCTGTGGCACAACCTTTTCCTGTTTCTTTCATGGAAATGAGAAATAGCTCATGTGCACAAAGTTTCCAGGTTTTTTCTCATGTTCCCTGAGAAGATTTTTAGCCTGCTAGCAAGTGTTTGGAATTGTACTGGAAAAGTGGGATTGAAATGAATTCAGATGGGTATTCTTAAAGAGTAAAAGAATTTTTTTACTACGTATCTCGAAGCATTCGGACAAATGGACGAGAGGGTGTAAGATAAGCGGAGGGCAACTATCAGCTAAGCACAGCTCCTACTCACTTGGCCAGAGGGAAACTCCCTTTCCTTTTTTTGTTTCTCTTGGTACAACAGTTGCCCACAAACCACAGACTCCATAGGTGCCGATTCCATGGGTGCTCTGGGGCTCAAGCACCCCCCCAAAAAAAATAGGGGTGCTCAGCAGCAGCAGGGCTGAATTAATGTTTTGTGGGACCCAGCACCTGGGCCGTGGCCCTGCTCCCACCCGCTCCATCAGCGCTCTGCCCAGAGGCCCTGCCCCCGCTCGGCCTCTTCCCACTGATTAGAGTGACCAGATATGCCGATTTTATAAGTGCAGTCTCAATATTGGGGGCTTTGTCACACATAGGCACGTATTACTCCCCACCCCATCCCAATTTTTTCACACTTGCTATCTGGTCACCCTACCACTGAGGCCCCGCCCTGCTTGGACTCTTCCCTTGAGGCCCCGCCCACCTCTCACACAGGGGGAGTGGGTGGAGAGGAGCATCGACAAAAACAAAAGTCAGCGCCTGTGACAGACTCTCAGTTTGACTGTCAACTACCATCATTTTCAACGATGACAGGGAGTGGGTTAGATTCTGCTCTCATTTGCACCAGTTTTGATCCAGAGTAACTTCATTGACTTGGTGGAGTTACTCATGATTTAGGCCTAGACTACACTAGAAAAGGTTTGCTGATATAGCTATACTGGCATAGGGCCAGCTTTAGGAAGTGCAGGGCCCGATTCGAATAGTTTTGACGGGGCCCCAGCAGGGATGACTCACCCAGCAGCGCTCTGGGTCTTCGGTGGCGGGTCCTTCACTCGCTCCAAGTCTTCAGCGGCACTGAAGGGCCCGCCGCCGAAATGAAATGCCACCGAAGACACAGTGCGAGTGAAGGACGTGCCACCGAAGTGCCGCCGAAGACCCGGAGTTCTGCCAGGTGAGTAAAAATTAAAAAGGCACCTAAGTTAGGCGCTCTTCTGTAGGGCGTGGGGCCCTCTTAGACGCAGGGCCCGATTCGGGGGAATTGGTGGAATCAGCCTAAAGCCGGCCCTGACCGGCCAACCCTAGATGCATCTTATATTTGCGGAAAGTGCTTTTACTGGTATAGCTCATACCAGTTCCATGAATTAACTAAGATATACTGACAAAAGCACTTTTATGCTGGTATAACTGAGTCTGCAGTAAGGCTTTTGCGGGTATAAAAATGTCACCAAAAAATCACAGCCCAACCAACATGCCCATACAAACAAAAATGTCTAGTTCAAACCTGGCCTTACACTGATGTAATTGAGATCAGAATCTGGGGAAGTGATCAACTGCAGGGAACACAGGTGAACAGGTAAATTAGCCTTAATCTCTGCCATTAAGAGATTAAATGCCATTAATTTAGGTTAAGATTACTCACATGTATTTCCTATTAATGTAATCACTAAAACTGAAGAAAATATCAACTAAACCAACAGTGACATCCACTGCAGCCTTAACTCACATGCATTCCCATTCAGATATATAATACCCAGACACATACACACAGTCCCACCAGCTTCACAACTCCCTTTCACATTCACCATATAATCAACCACGATGTACATATTCAGTTCCTCAGAACTGCATTCAAATGCACAACCTTAACTCCAACATCAACTATGTAAAGATACATTCCTTACTGAAGTGTAAAGTGTATATAATATGTAATTTGCACATGAATAAATATAAGGTTGTTGACATATTAGACCTTAATATGTCTGAGTCTATAAAAGATAAAGGGAATAATTCCACTGGTTTTTAAATATAAAGTTTAGGAGTGGCTTGTCCTTGAAATGTTATGAGGATGGACATTGTGGGAGTGAAATGCAGTTTCTCATCACTCTGGTTCTTTACTTATATGGAACCAAAAAAGTGAGACTGTCGGGACTTAAAAAAAATCGTTTGAAAATGTTTAACCCCCAAAAGTATATACAATTCATTTGCCTGCCAAAGAGTTATTGTGTTTGAGTTTTCTAAAGTCATTAAAGTATTGTGAGAGAGATTTTAATCCTACTTTATATGCAAATCTCAACACAGCCTTGATTATGGATCACTACTCATGCCTCCATAATATTTGAAATACTTGGCCTTTCTGTAGCACCATCTATCTAAAGATCTCTAAGTAATGTACAGAGTCCCTCTATTTCCAGCTGCAATCTGCACCATTCACTAATTTATAAATCATGCAAGTACAGCATGCTTATGCTGTATCCTTCTAGCATTAAGTATCTTTGACATTCTGTTTGTTATAGTTCCAATGTCAGGAGCATTTGCTCCCTGTCACTTGGAGCTTGCAAGGGTAGAGTGCTTCATATTTCTTTCTGTGGAAGAAACCACCAAAAACAGAAACAAGAAAGCAACCACCATCATCATTCATCAAGCTCAGTAAAAATTTACAAGTCAGGTTCTCAACTGATGTAAATCAACGTAGTTCCAGTTACTTCAAAGCAATACATGTGATCCTCAAAGCAGATTAAAATCTTTTTCATACACTCTTTAATGACTAAATTTAGTTTATAAATTGAGTATCCAAAGTCAATTGAGCTACACTTCTTTACACCAGCTGAGGCTATGGTCCTATACAGTCTGTTCATATTCTATAGACTCATATTTTATAGATTTAATTGCCACCCCCAGAAATGATTATGACATGGAATCATATGAAAAAGATGGAATTAAAGAGTTATTTTTACATTAACAGAATTATAGAACTGAAAACGTTAGAGATAGAAAAGATCTATTAGACCATCCAGTCCATTTCCCTTCCAGTGCTGAATTGTTCCTTTATTGTATATTTTCTAGTGTTTTGTCAAGTCCTGCTTTTAAAAGTCCCATGTGATGGGGCTTCCACAACTTCTATTAGGAGACTATTCCACAGCCTGATTTATCTCACTGTCAGGAAGTTATCCCTTATCTTCAGTCTAAATTTTCCCCTTCTTAATTTCCTCCCATTGTCCCTATTTGTATACATGGGTGCTGCCCTAGGTAATTCCTCTCTACCCTGGGTGTTTACACCTTCAAATGCTTGTGGATAATTATCACAACCCACTTGGCCAATCTACATCCTTTTGCATCTTTTGGGGACTGATCCATGTGCATAGAAAATGGTGGAAACTTTTCACTGACTTCAATTGGCTTTGGATCAGGTTCTTAATCTTTCCTCATAAATCAGTTCATCCAATCCCCTATTTTTGTTGTTCTTCTTTAGCCTCCCTCCATTTTGTCATTGCAGTTTGATAGGTTTCAACCATGCAACCTTCAAAACTGTGACTAAAGGAAAATATATGGTGAATGAAAGAAGAGATATATGCTTTTCTCCTGATTATCACATTGAAAGCTATACTCAATCCACATCTCACTCTCTCTCTCTTTGGCGCATCTCTTGCTTTTTTTTGTCCCTTTCAGCTCCTAAAATACTACGTTTTATTTGCCAGACTACAGATGCCATTGCAGGTTGATGACAATACTGGAAAGATCTGCTTTTAGCTAGGCACTGAACACACGTGCACACGATTCTGCTCTCAGGTATATCCATCCAACTCCCATGAAGACAAAGAAGACAGAATTTTGCCTAATTCATCAAAAAAATTATTGACATGATATTAAACAGCCTGCTGCCTGGGAGAAATTTTATCTACAGCAGTGATAATATAGGGAGTCCGAATCCTAAATTTGAACTTCCAGCTTAGTATTTACACTAATGCCACATGACTCTCCTATTTTTCCTTATGAATAAAAGGAGGATATTGATACACACACAAAGGACTGATAATGTTCTTTTTATTTCTTTTTTCCCTAATGAATGTACTTCCAAGAGTCCAGACCAGGAAATACCAACTTTCATAGGCATTGGCTATGTGGGTGGTTGGGGGCCAGTGCACCCATGCCTCTGGGGAAACAGATGTTGCCACTGATTCACTTTGTAAGCATGTGAGTCAAAGTCTACATCTGTGACAACTTACAGTAAGAAATTGTGAGCAGCTGTTAAGTGAAAGGCACCAAATGTAAAGTCAATCAAGATGTAAAATAAGATACTGGACAAACCCTGGACACTGACAGATGGAATCCATTGATTTAGGCTCTAGCTGTGATAAATCTACCTGAATATAAGAAAAGATAAGACAGACAACACATACTGATCTCTTCATATATGATCTACTGGGATTATTCCCTTGTGTGTACATCACACTTCCCTTGGAACTCATAAACTAAGCAGAGCTGTGTCAGGTCTCTACTTGGACGCAAGACTTTCAGGAACACCCAGGTCCTGCATAATATGGATTTAGGAGATGGCACTCTTCTCTCTGAATCAGTAATGAACCAACCCTCAAGTCTGGTGGGAGCGCTGTTCTTCTGGAGTTGCCAGTTTGGGGTATGAGATGTAATACCAAATTCCTAGCAAGTTGGGGTCACTACGGGTTTGTCTACACCGAATTTTGGTACGAGTGGGAGTGAGCATCTCAGCTAGGGTCAACTGACTCAGGCTAACAGGGCTAACACTAGTGCTCTAAAAATAGCTGTACAGACAGCACTTTGAAGTTGCAGCTCAGGCTCTGAAGCCTAGGGAGGGGGAAAGGTGTCAGTGCCTGAGCTCCAGCCCAAGCAGCATCTTCAAAATACTGTCTGTGCAGCTATTTTTAGAGTGCTAGCTGCAAACAGGGCTGCCCAGAGGGGGGGGCAAAGGGGGCAATTTGCCCCGGGCCCCGGGTTCCGCAGGGGCCCCCAAGAGAAGAGCGGAGGCTCCCGCCTCCGCCCCTCTCCTGGAGCCTCAGCGCATCAAGCGCCGAGTCTCCGGCCGAGCCCCTGAGCCCCGCCCCGATCCGCGTGGTGAGGGGGCGGGGCTGGGAGCTCCAACGGGGCCTGAGCCCCGCCCCGCTCAGAGTCGCGTGGGGAGGGGGCGGGGCAGCTGCCTCCGCTCGGCGTGGAGCTCCCAGCCCCGCCCCCTCATCGTGGCTCTGAGCGGGGCAGAGCTCAGGCCCCGCCGGAGACGCGCTCGGGTAAGAGGCTGGGGCCGGGGCCGGGGCCGGGGCCGAAGCGCAGCCCGGTCTTCGGTGGCGGGGGGCCCCTTCCGTTCCGGGACCCGCCGCCGAAGTGCCCCGAAGGTCCGCGGCGGGGACCCCCCCCCCCCGCCACCGAATTACCGCGAAGACCAGGCTGCGCTTCGGTGGTAATTTGGCAGCGGGGGGCTCCCACCGCGGGTCTTCGGGGCACTTTGGCGGCGGGTCCCGGAACGGAAGGGCCCCCCGCCGCCGAAGACCCCGGGCCCCCGGAATCCTCTGGGCAGCTCTGGCTGCAAACCCCACTAGCCCAAATCTTTTGACCCAGGCTGGGAGGATCACTACTCCAAAATGATGTGTAGGCCTATCCTGTAGATCCCATGCTGCTCTTCACTAATGTGGAATGGTCCATTTCTGGTACTTTGTTTCTGCTTATCTATGTTAACCCTCCATTTTTCAGCCTGACATGGTATTCATTTGCTGTCAAAACTGTAGCTCTACATTGTTCCACGGTTGCTATTTCACTCCACATGTGTCTGCATTTCAGTAACTTCTGTGTAAGGTTTGTGTATCAGTTTGCTATATCTGTAGAAGGGGTTTTGGAATTTTGGGGGTAAAAAATTATAGATAGAGATAGATAGATCTGTCTCTATACCTAAGAGCTGAGTGAGTACTGCAAAAACTGATTTGCAAATATTAACGTTTTAACAAATGTTCTTCAGCCATGTTTGTGCCCTTTTGTATTTGCTTTTTGTGAATATTTATGCTATAAAGTTTTACTAGCTCAAGTGTTTGTAGAAAGCAAATTATAACACAAGTTTACATAAACATGGCAACTGACTTTTAAATTTATGTTACTCAGCTTTTGCACAAGAAATCTGACTTAACTGAGCAAAGCCAGTGATGTGAGAACTTCTCCATGTAGATGAATAGTGCAAGGATGACTTCACTTGTAACTTTCATATGATTTTATACATGATCAATATTTGTGTAAGTACAGCAAAAGATACAAATGCCTTTATAATGTTTGATGTATAGCCAAAGCTACTCACAATTAACATAATTTAGCAGTTGAAGTTATTGGCCAATCAGAATGATTGCAAACATCCTAATTTTGTGTAGAAAAGGGAACCACATCCTGCAGAATTCACTGCTTATGAGTGTTCTATTTGTAAAACCATGTTGCTGGAAGCAGTGATCTGACTGGCTGGAGAAATTTCCACGCCTTGCCTGGATAAACCATAGCACAGTTCATAAACTACCTGTAGTAGAACTGGATACAGGAATACTGCAACAAAGTGAAATGAAGAAGCGGTTACAACTCACCACCAGCCTAGAAGTTATCAGATGTCAGTTTTCTATGTCCATTACAACAGGTGAGTGTCATGAAGGGATTTACAGAAGGAAAGGTTGGAGTTTGGTTGGAAGCTTTGATCCACACTGTACTCATGCAGAAAAAACATACCTCAGGGTTAATGGCATACTTTGGCATCACTGCACCAGTACAGAACACATTATTACATATGAGACCATACCATTGCTTTATATAATCACATTTAAATTGTTTCCATGTTATTCTTCATTCTGTTCTTTATGTATCCTAACATCTTATTTGCTTTTTTGACCACAGCTGCACATTGAGCAGAGGTTTTCATTGAGCTCTGAGCTGTCCACAATGATACTCCTCGTCCCTTTCCTGAATTGACACAGTTAATTTAGGACTATCTAACATATATGAATAGTATAAATGTTCCTCTTCAATTTCCATACTTTCCATCTAACAACATTGCACTTCATTTGCTATCTTGTTGCTCATTGATCTAGTTTGGTTAAGTCCCTCTGAAGTTCCTCACAGTCTTGTCTTATTTAACTAACCTAAATTACTTTGTGATCTGCAAATTTGCTACCTCACTGCTCACTCGTTTCCAGATTATTCATATATATGTGAAACAACACTGGACCTAATACGGAACCTAGATAACACACTACTGTTCATCTTTTGCCATAATGAAAATTGACCATTTATTTCTACTCTTTAGGGATGTCTACACTGCACACTTCTTATGGCAGCATGTAGCATGCATTCATGAGTAGCTCCCCTAGCATGGGTATAAACTGCTGTTTAGATAGTGAAGCATGGCTTAGGCAAGTAAAGACATGCCTAAAGCCCATGGACCTGTACCCTATAGGCCTTGCTACTTACTCAAGCAGTGCCTCTTCTGTCTACATTGTTATTTTTCACAGTGTTGTATCCCACTGCCTCCCTACTGCTGGACTTTCCCCACCATGAGGCAAGACTTTGGCATTGGGGAAAGACTCTGGCAGAGGAGCTGCTGGAGCCTTTCCCCACTGCCTCACCGCCAGAGACTTTCACTGACACGTAGCTACATACTGCAGTGTGAACTCAGCTTACTTTTCAATGCAACTTTAGCTACATACCCTATGTGCTGCTGCCACTGGTAGACATAGTCTTTGTTTCCTGTCTCTTAGCCAGCTTTTGATCCATGACAAAGCCTCTCACCTAATGATTACTTAGTTTCTTTAATAACCTCCTGTGAAGGACTTTGTCAAAGGCCTGTTGAAAGTCTAAATAAATTATGGCAACTGGTTCTCTTTTACCCATTACTTTGACACATTTGAAAAAATCCTAAGAGTTTAGCAAGACACATTTTTCCTTTGCAAAAACCATGCTGGTTAGACCATAGCATATCATGATCTTCCAAGTGTTTTATTAATTTATTTTAATTATTGTTTCAGCCAGTTAACCAGGCACAGAAATAAGGCTTATTGGTCTGTAATTCCCTGAATCACCTCTAGAGCATTTTTTTTAAAAATAGGTAAAACGTGTATTACCATCCAGTCTTCCAATATAGCAGCGGTTTTTAGTGAGAGATTACATATTTTTGCTAGCATCTCTGCATCTCATCTTTATACTTAATAACCTTCAGTACTCCTGGATGTTTAGCATCTGGGCCTGGAGATTTATTGCTCTTTAAATTATCAGTTAGTTTCAGCAATTCTTCTGACACATGAATCTTTGATAGTACTTCATCATTATTATCAGAAAGGATCAAGTCTAAGATCAGGCCCTCTCTGGGGAAGTAGGTAAATAATATTACCTAAATATATTTAAGGTGAATTTCTACCAATTGTTATGGCAGTCAACTCCCATTGACGCCAATGAGAATTAGATGTGCATGTCTACTAGCAGAATTTGGGCCTTATCCTGTATCTGATAGGAGATTAATCACAAAACAGACAGATAAAATAATCTACAAAAGGTGCAGTTCTCCATTTCTTGCATGCTTGAAATCGGTGGGAGTTTTTAGTCCAGACAGAATGCAGGATCAGGACATGGGAGTGGACAGAAAAAGGCTGGCCTCCAGCTTTAAGTTTAAAGTTAAACTGAAATGCAGTTGTTAAAAAATTAGCCAGAAAGAAAATCTGTTTTGTTGGCAGTGGTATTGTGATAACTCAGGGGTGAGGAAACTTTTTGGCCCGAGGGCCACATCGGGGTTGCGCAACTGTATGGAGGGCCGGGTAGGGCAGGCTGTGCCTCCCAAAACAAGTCATACCTAGAAACTACTCATTTGAAACCCCAGATATGTAAGTAGATCAGGAAATGTCTAGGAAGACACACTTAGGTTTATTTCTTTTATTTCTTTCTGGCTTGTGGATTCCTCTGTGCTACCCCAGGTGCTTTTGTTTTGCTTGTAAACTTTAAGCAGGACCTCAAGAGAGCTATTCTTAATGCTTAATCCTTGTGTTTGCTCTTTTAAAATCTAGCAGTAGCCTGAGTTTCCAGATGTATTTTCTTTCTCTTTTTTTTAAATAAAATTTACCTTTTTAAAAAAACAGATTGGAGTTCTGTGTCTTAAGAGGTTTGTGCACATGTTTGTTTTTATTAGCTGGTAGCAACAGCTGATTTTTTTCTTTCTCAGCTTTTCCCTGGTGCGGGGGGGAGGAGTGAAAGGGCTTGAGGGTACTCCCCAGGAAGGAATTCCCAAGTGAGCCTTCCTGGGCTCTCAAAGGGTTCTGCACTTGAGTGGTGGCAGCATCTACCAATCCAAGGTCAGAGAAAATCTGTAACCTTGGGAGTTTAATACAAGCCTGGGGGGGCAAGTATTAATTTTTAGAATCCTTGCGGGCCCCACCTTCTGCACTCAAAGAGTGGGGAATCAGCCTTGACAGGTGTAGTGATAATTTTAAGTGCCTATCTACTCTAAATTTCAAGAACTACACTGGAGCTATTCATGTCTAGATTAGAGTTTAATCATTCCCAAAAAGAATCATCCTCTATGGGACAATACATTAGACTTTCTGGGGAATGGAGGCAAATATATTAGACTGAGGTGGATTATATTTGCAAACTCACGTGAATGTACTTCAAACTTCACTGAACATTTTGCACTGAACATTTTGTCTGGTTTATTTACATGTAAACTTTTCCCCTGCTTGTTAAAAAGAGAAGTTGAATATTTAAAAAAACAAAAAACAGATCATACCTTGAGAACACTAATGTAGCAGCAAAATAAAAATCCAACCATAATCCTGGATTTCTAAAGCTGTGCTACAATCAGATCAAAAAAAATCTTCTGAAAATTGTTTAATATGTTCTCAGCCTAAAACAATCATATATGTTCTGCAGTTGTCCCAAAGTCCAAATTTTCAGCTTTAAGATAGGTTTCCAAATAGGACTTCCTTGCTATGGAGAATTCTATCACAGGACCAGGTTTCTTGGGAGAGAAAGAAAGAGAAATGTCACCTAGCTGTTGGTACTAAGAAGAAGAACTGCTGGGTTTAATTCCAGGCATATCACTGTGTAACATAGGCTATAGGGCTGGTTGAAATATTTTCAGCAGCAAGTTTTTATAGAAAAATTGAGTTTCATTATTTTACCGAAAATAAGTGTTCACTTAAATGTTTAAATTGAGGGGGGGGAGAATTAAAGTTTATTTCTTTTCAATTTTTCAAAAGTTTTGAAATTTGTTGTTTTGAAACAGTATTTTTTATTTTCTCCTCCTTTTTTCCACTGGGAAACACTGGGAAAAAGTTTTTTAAAGTGAGCAAACATGGGGGGAAAAACATTCTCTCACATTTTAAACTTTAAAATCTCTTTCTCTACTTTTCCACTGGGGAAAAGTGGAAGAAAGGGAAAAGCGGGGAGAAAGTGGAAAAAACTCAAAAGCTAATCAAAATTATTCAATATGAAACAAAACTTTTCATCAGAAAATGGAGAGGGAATTAAAAATTTCAAAGAAAATGAAAACTGTTAATTTTAATTTTTAAACAATCAGCCATTGTTAGGCAAGTCATTTAATTTCACTGTGCTTCAATTGACCCTTCATGTGTATTATAATAATTACCTATTTCTCAGGGCTGTTGTGAGAATGTTTTAGACTAGAGCCAAATCCTTCAGTGAGCATGAATCATATGGATGCATTAGATAGTTCTTTATATCAGGACAGTTCATTTTTACTCCAGTAGTTCTCCAAACACTTATGTATGACGTTAGTGGAACTACCTGTATGCATAAAGTTATTCAAGTGCAGAAGTTTGTGCAGCACTGGGGCCTTAAACTTTGTCCATGCTATATAGTCAGTCTATCTTGATATATTTCCAGAACAACAACGCTTTATTCCTTGTATTATTGTTCTGTCCTCCTTTTTAATTGTGTAGTCTTGTTTATTACTTACCATTGTTATGATTTCATAGCATATCTATTCAACTGTATATCTGAAACATTACATGTTGTTTTGCTGAAAACAATTACACTTTGTAGTGACTCATTTTTTTTCTTTGTTTTTATACTTTCCCAATGTCTTTAAAAATGTCAAATAAAAACATAAGGGGAAAAAGAGACAGTTAAACAACATCCACATGGACAGTGACAAGCAGTCTTTAAAATCTAAACCAATTGTTTGACCGCAATGCAAAACATATGAAAAATAGTCGTAATATATAAAATGGTGATCATGCATACATTTTGATGATTTAGTCTATACTGGGTGGGAGGGGGCACCAAGAATTGGAAGCTTAGACAAATGCAGGTATTTGTATATTCATTTTTATTCATAATGACATTTTTAAAATCATCCACTAATTTTTGGTGCTTCTATTTTTGGGTGGCCAATCTGAAAGACATAGAGCCTGATTCCCCTGTGTGGTATAGAGTGTCTCTCTGGGAAAACTGAATACCCTGAACTCCTACTGATTCACTAAGAATTGGGGGTGCCTTCCAGTATGCCTATCAACATTCCAAGGCCCAAATCTGGAGTGCGGTGTGTGAAAAAGAGCAAAAATTGAAGGGCACAAAAACTATTCATGCAGAAAACTGAAAATGCTATAGGAGTCATTCTTGTGTTGTAAATAATCAGTTCTATAAGCTCAGCTCCATTTCTGATGTAAAGAATTTTCACAAAAATTGTGAGGGGATCTCAGATTCGTGATGCTCATAGATAACTTTAGGACTAAAATGAGGGACATCTCTTGAAATGATGGACTTTTACAGAGGTATGCCTTCCTGGGGGCACTGACCTCAAGAAATCAGCAAATAGAATGGACAGATGATTAAAGTACAGGATGGGGATCAGGAGACCAGGGTACATTCCTAGCTCTGCTACAGACAGGTCCTTTGTTATGCCATTGACACAGGCCAATGTTATGTTATGCCTTTGTTATGCCAATTTCCTCTGAAATAAGTCCATGCACTGCTTTGCAGTGAGGACTACTCCCATGCCAAATTTCAGATTTCAAACCTCAGTTGTTTCAGCTGTTCAAAGAGAAGTCTGCAAAAAAATTTATATGCCACTTAATGTGCTGTGGTTGGAGACTGGTGTGGAGCAATCCAGCACTCACAGGGGTAGGTTTAACCCACTATTCATTAGTGCTGACCAGGCAAGTTATTAAAGCTTGTTTCTAATACTTTGCTTTTACTGGGTGCTTTTCATTTGTAGATCATGAAGCGCTTGACAAAGATGGACATAAATGAGTAGCTTCTACTTAACAGAAAGCATTGACTGAGCAGAGTCTTGAATCCATTTTTCTGAGAGGCAATGAAGTCTCGTGGATATTGACATCGGAAATCTAGGTTCCATTTCCCAGATCTGTCTCCAGCTGATTATGTGACTTTGGACAAATCATTTATTCTATGGTTTTAAAAAGTGTTCCCTGATTTTGGATGCCCGGATTGAGTCATCTCTTCCACAGGTTCAATATGTGATTTTTAAAGGTCCGTAACTGTTAAATCAAACCCATTAGGAAAGATGCTGCTCCTCAGTAAGGGCTATTTCCATGACATGTTTCAGCTTTCAACCCCAAGTTGCTACAGCTGTAGGGCCATATGACGAAAGGGTCACAAGAATTTCATGTCTTCAAAGAAAAGTAAACCTTTTTCTACTCTCCTCATATTCAAAAATGGCCCAATATTTTTAATCAAACTTTGAAAAAACAAAATTCACATTCAGGTAGGGACAAAGCCTGGAAAATTTCAGCCCAAAACATTTGAGAAAGTCATAAGCAACTGAAAACGGGGTTCTTATGGAAATCATTATGCAGTCTTAACTACAGAAGATCATGACAAAACACTCATTAATTCAATATTTCTTTCAGCCTCTGGTTTATTAATGTTTGTGAGGCCATCATTTGTGCTGAAATAATTAAAACACTGGTGCATCTAAAGTTCATTAAATGCAGATACAGTCTGTAACAATTTCTTACTGTGCATGGTATTTCCAAACAGATGTTTTATTTTACTTTTACAAAATCATGCTGTGTAATCTTGTGACACGATCAACAGTTTGAAATAAAAGGATTTGGCTCTGATACATATATAGATATAGGTATATTTAATGTTTCTCTTCTTCATGTGCATAGCATGTCAGTATAAAAACACATGAAAATATAATCTAACCAGCATTATAATCTCAAGCAAAACAAAACTAGGTATTCTTCAGCTGTAACCATTTATCAAGTGTCCTTCGTCAGCAGATAAATATGTCTCTATAAATATCCTTATCAAACTTTACTTGCCAGCACATCTCTAAAAGCTTTAATTGTTATCATATCTCTAAGAGCATTACATCACTGGGTCAATTTGATGAAACAGTTTTTTACTACTTTTTTAATTACATGTTTATTTCTTTTTAATTTTCTCTGTTCTGTCCAGCTACTTTAGACTAATCCATGGCTTTGGCAAGTTCAGCCACAAGTCACTGGACAAAATGCAGGAATTACTGGGATAAAATTATATGGCCTGGTTATGCAAGAGGTCAGGCTAGATCATGGGGTTTCAATCTGGAATCATGACCACGCTTCATACTTTATGAATGAACAGTAGAAGGGGTCCCCCCCATCCAAAACATGTGTTTTTGTAACATGGGGTGATATATGAAAAAGATTGAGAACCACTAGACTAGATGATCACAAGGGCCTTCTGGTCTTAAAATCTATTAATCTATGTATTTTAAAATTCAGCTTCGAACCCTGAGAATGATGGAGCTTCTCTGCAGTGCTCCAAGGATCGCATCCAAAGCCCACTGAAGTCAATGGCAAGATGCCTACTGCCTTCAATGGGCTTTGGATCAGGCCCCAATGAGCTGTTCCATCCCCCAGAGGATACATCACCTCAGTGCAGGGGAATGCTCAGATAGAATACCATAGTGGCTCTGATGCTGCCCATCTCATGGCTACCCAATATAGGGTGCATGGATGCGGGATGGAGGTATAGCCAAGCTATTCCTGTGCCTTGTGATCAGGGCTGGCCCCAGGCCCCAGCACACCAAGCACGTGCTTGGGGCAGCATGCCACGGGGGGCGCTCTGCCAGTCACCGGGAGGGCAGCAGGCGGTTCCGGTGGACCTCCCGCAGGCGTGCCTGCGGAGGGTCCGCTGGTCCCACGACTCCGGTGGACCTCCCGTGCCTGCGGGAGGTCCACCGGAGCCGCGGGACCAGTGGACCCTCCGTAGGCACGTCTGTGGGAGGTCCACCGGAGCCGTGGGACCGGCGACCAGCAGAGTGCCTCCCGCAGCGTGCCGCCGTGCTTGGGGCGGCGAAATTGCTAGAGCCGCCCCTGCTTGTGATCCCTGACTTCTGCCATAGACACCTGAAGGCTGCTCTAATTTTTTCCAGGGGTCCAACCTAACATAAGACCAGGCCCAGAATCAAGGGAGTTGAGTTAAAGCTAGAACTCATCAAAACATTTCAATCAAATATTTTGGACAAAAATTGACCTTTTTTCTAAACTAAACTTTGTGCAGAACATTTTTGTTACTTTCTACATTGTTCCGGCTTTTAAAAAGCAAAACATTTTGATTCCTCTTTCCTGTGTCTCCCTTTTCCAGGGGCAAAATGAACAAGGGTGGGGGAGAAAGGAGAGAAATAGGGGAAATGAAAAATGTTCGGTTTTCAAAACCCCAAAATATTTGGTTTTCAAAATAAATTACAGAAAATTTTGGGGGAAAAAATTGAAAACTTCTTGTGAAAAATACTTACTATTTTTTGACCACGTCCAGATAAAGCCACCTTTGAAACACTCCCAAATGCTTCTCAAGTGAAACTCAGGGTCTGGCACAGGGGTCCACAGGAACAAATAACCAAATGCAGCCTAGTTCACTTTCCAAATGGTTGTTATTTCTCCTCCAACTGAAGTCAGCCCCGAGTACCAAAAACAAAAAGCAGGTTGATTTTGAAAAAAAAATACAAAAGAACAATAGAGAAAGTTGAACAAATATGAGTAGAGGAATATGAGTCATATATTTGAAATCCAGAAGGGCTCACCAGATCATCTACTCTGACCTCCTGTATATCACAGGCCACCAACATCACCCAGCACCTGCACACTAAAACCAACAATCAAAATTAGACCTAAGTATTACAGCCCACAGAAGACTCGACTATTGTGTGCCACAGGCAGAGAATAGGAGGAATCAATGAGCACAAGTGCCCACGACCCCAAAATGGCAAGGAAATGATTAAGTGAGATCTACCCAGACAATCCTGGCAAGTGACCCACACCCACATGCTGCAGAGGAAGGTGAAAAATCTCAAGGTCACTGCCAATCCGACATGAGGGAAAACACCTCCCCAACTCCATATATGGCAATCAGTTAAACCCTGAGTATGTGAGCAAGAACCAGCCAGCCAACACCTGAGAGAGAGAATGCTTGGTGTAGGGTTGCCAACTTTCTAACTGCACAAAACCGAACATCCAAGCCCCGCCCCTTCCCCAAGGCCCTGCCCTACGCTCACCACATTCTCCCCTCCCTCGGTGGCTCGCTCTCCCCCGCCCTCATTTACTTTCACTGGGCTGGGGCAGAGGGTTGGGTTCAGGAGAGGGCTTTGGCTGGGGGGTGCGAGCTCTGGGATGGAGCCAGAAATGAGGGGTTCAGGATGCGGGAGGGGGCTCCAGGCTGTGGTAGTGGGCTGCAGTGCAGGGGGAGGGCTCCATCCAGGGGTGCAGGCTCTAGGGTGGGGACAGGGATGAGGGTTTGGTGTGCAGGAGAGGGCTGCAGGGGGGGGCAGATGGGTTCAGGGTGTGGCAGGCGGCTCTGCACGCAGTGCTACTCTCGCCCGCAGGCCCTGCCCCCACAGTTCCCATTGGCCACGGTTCCCAGCCAATGGGAGTGCGGAGCCAGTGCTTGGGGTGGGGGCAGTGCGCGGAGCCCTGTGACCCCCCTGCCTAGGAGCTGTATCTGCTGGCCACTTCCGGGATGCAGTGTGGAGCCAGGACAGATAGGGACTAGCCTGCCTTAGCGCTGCAGCACTACCAACCAGATCTTTAACAGCCCAGTCAGCGGTGCTGACCAGAACTGCCAGAGTCCCTTTTTTACCGGGTGTTCCAGTTACTCACACCATCCACTTTACTGCCATGCTCATCCCTGATGATTCAGAGGAAGAAGATTTAAAAAAACCCACAGAATACACTAGGGAGAAGAATCCGTTCTGTACCTCTGCAGGTGGCTGGCTGAAACCCTGAAGAATGAGCCCATAGGCACACAAGATGTAAACTGGAAGTGAGACCTAGGCCAGCTAAGTCCTAACCTCCTCTAACACAAGCAACCCCATCATACAATTGCGCGCATAAATTTGTCCAGCTCTCTCATGAAACTAAGTTGTTTGTCCCCACAACTCCTTTTGGGAAGTTGTTCAAGAACCTCATCTATTTGATAGTTAGAACCGTTCTAATTTCCAGTCTGAATTTGTTCATGACCAGATTATATCCATTTTTTCTTGTGCTAACATTGTCCTATAGCTTAACCAGCTCTTCACCCTTCCTGGTGTTTATCCCCTAATGTATTTACAGACAGCAATCATATCATATCCCCTCCTAGCCTTCTTTTTGCTAGCCTAAACAAACCAAGTTCTTATAGTCTCCCCTCATAAGACAGACTCTTCATTCCCCTGATCATCCTAGTAGCTCTTCTCTGCAGCTGCTCCAGATTAAATTCATCTTTCTGGAACCTCTTCTTGTTGCAGATAAAATCAAGAATATATCTTTGCTGTTCCAATAAATTATACCACCTCAAAAGTTTCTACAACAGCTTCAGACAGAAAATAAATCTCCCTTTTTTGTGTTTGTTATCCCATTATTTTACTTCCAAAATGTTACTTCATTTGGTGCAATTTTAACTCTTACATAAGTAATACCTTTCAGCTGAGGTTCTGAAAGTGTTTTATAAAAGTTACGCCCCCTCTGTGAGGTTTTATGCCTCCATTATACTGATTAAACTGAGGCCTAGCAGGATTAAGGGAGTCACCCAAAATTATACCAGTTGATGATTAAGCTGATAGTGGAAACTGGGAGTTCCAAGTCTCAGCTGTTTGATGTGACCATTAGATTGTATTGATGTGAGAAAGACAGACAACTTGGACTCTCACAAGAAAATGCTCCAGATCAAAGTAATCACTGGTATAAGGGGGTGTAACTGCACTGAAGTGAAGCCAGGGGTGAATTGGGCAACTCATCTTCAAAGAAATAGAGTTTAATATATTCTTTGCATTTTGCCTTCAAGAATATTAACCATATGCTGGTGAGAATGGGAATCCAGGCATATGTATGCGATGCAAGTTTCAACATGCAAATTTGCCTATTTCTCACCATTTAAGTTGTTTGCATTTATATTCATAAAGTGCCACCAGATGGTTTGTTAACAGCTATGGACACAATCCTGCTTCTATTGAAGCCAACGGAATGGTAAAACTCCTATTGACTACAATAAAACAGGATTGGGCCATAAACCTGGAAGAAACCTTAATCAATTTAATTAATGAAAGGGGTGTGCATGGAACCTGAAGGAGTGAATAAAGGAAGTAAGAAATGAGTTTATCATCCAGACCTGACCTGACCGGAGAATTATGACCCTTTGTTTAAGAATTGCGCACCTCCATTCCTTAGACATAAGCTACCACGGATGGCACATCCTAAATTATATGCAGTACTTACACAGAATATACTTCATAAATGAATAAGAATTGCATGGATATAAAGAGTCCAATCCCATATTCCTTGGGCACCCAGAATCTGCACTGAAGACAGGATTTGGGGAGCACAAGGACAGTAACAAACTCAGTTCCTGTAAACAGAAAAAGAATAATAATAATAATATATAAAAGCATGTAAACTACTAGCATGCATTTTTTAGAGTTCTTGATTTCAAGAGAGAAAGAATAAATTCCATGTTTTGTCAAAATATGTAAGTGTTTTATATCCTCCAGTCATATTGCAAAATACTAGGAATACAGCATAGTTAGAGTAAGAGGGTCAGTGTTCATGTTACTAGAGAACTACAAAAACTATCTGTCACTGTTAACTCTGACACCACTCCTTCCAAATCTGTGAGAGTAAATAAAATAAAATGGCCCATTTCATAACGTGAAAACAATCAGCAGTCTGCATCTTCTTTTAGTTGACAATAGTGGAAACCAATATAGAACTCTATTTTGGTAGATAAAAATATTGCACAAAGTCAGCCACATGTTCTTGTGTTTCTAAGACTTTCTGTGTAGACTCCTTAGTTGAGGCAAATTACTACCAAATGTACTTGTTCTTTATCGAACATATTGAGAAATGGTTTCCTAACAACACAATAGGCTGCAGTGGATATTTTTAGTAACATGATAGTTTTCAGATCACCCATGTATCTGCCAGTGATAAGCTACACACAAGAATGGCTATAATTGTAGCTGCTGAGAGTATCCAAACAAATATTTATCTAGGCTCTGTGTGTGTGCGTGTTTGATAGAGAAAAGAGGGGTACAAAGGTCAATGTTCCTTTGAGGTCCCATGTGTGATACATGTCCTTGATCAATTTTTTCTCTATTTTTTTCTATTAGTCTTTCTAGAGTAAAGTATCACACACACACTTCAGGGAATCCACACAATACTATGGAAGTGCTAATAGATCATTTGTGCCCAGATGCTTTGGTAACCATAAAGGGCCATATGTTCCCCATCACTGCAGATCATAAAGGGCAGCAAAGAGAAGTAGAAATTGAGCCGGGGAGCAGAATGGAGAGGTTAGGCCATTAAAATCCCCCATGGAGCAACAGCGTCACCACAGAATCAATGCATGATTCAGAATACACATGTTTTGGATGGAAGGCAGCTAGCCAGAAGAGGGTAAACTGTGGCACACCCACTCTGAGCTGCATGCTCCTATGCAAACTTTCTCTCATCTACACAACAAAATGCTGTGTAAATGTTTGCTTCCAGTGGGTGGTTTCCACTCCCAGTGTCAGAGGGAAATGTAATCCACTCCCATGACAGGGGAACCCGTAGCAGTAGAGCCATCCAGCTGTCCATGCTGCTACATGTGGTGAGGCCAGGAGGGCACATAGAGGAACTACCTTTTCATGGGGATGACCCAAAACCTGGAATTCCTCATAGATCCTCAAAATTCATGCAGCTGGTAGGTCACATCCCTTATACTTTCTACCTCACCATTAATCCTTCCCACAACAGAGGAAAAAGTAGAACAGCTTTCTTGCTACATTGGACTCTATGTATTTTAATGTAAGTGTGAATGTAAGGTTGTCCTTTCTACCCAAAAATTTGCATCAGGGAAGATGTGAGGCCTAGCAGGCTGAACTGGGTCCCAGGGAATATCTGGTGGTCTGGGGAGTTTCCCTGCTTGGCACGGTGGCCATGAAACAAATCTACGCCACCACTGAGAAGCCCCCATTGTAGGGACATATTGCAGGCAAAGAGGTGGAGGGAGAGGTCATGGCCAGAGTGTGTTGTGATTAGGGTGACCAGACAGCAAGTGTGAAAAATCAGGATGGGAGTGGGGGGTAATAGGAGCCTATATAAGAAAAAAGACCCCAAAATCAGGACTGTCTCTATAAAATCAGGACATCTGGTCACCCTAGTTGTGATCCAGCTATTCTCAACTGTCAGAGTACCTTTTGTGGTGAGTGTGAGTTAAACTGAGCCTGAGGCTTTATGAGAGACAGGACTGGTGAGGTAATATCTTTTATTGGACTGACTTCTGTTGGTGAGGAGACAAGGATGGGGGCTTACCCAGAGCTCTTCCTCAAGTCTGGGAAATGTACTCAGTGTGTCATGGCTAAATATAAGGTGGAACAGATTCCAAAGAAGTGAGCTGTAGCCCACGAAAGCTTATGCTGAAATAAATTTGTTAGTCTCTAAGGTGCCACAAGTACTCCTGTTCTTTTTTGCGGATACAGACTAACAGGGCTGCTACTCTGAAATTTAGCATAAGTTGTTAACGCATATTTCAAGGGAACATTCAAAGTGAAGTGGCCCATTAAAACCTTTCTAGTCAAAGGGCAGAAAGCAGAAAACAAAAGCTGGGGTGGGGGAGAGTGGGTTATAGATTGTTGCAATAATTCATACACCCAATGTGTCTATTCAGTTCAAGATTTTAATGACTAACATAGTTATGAATTTAAGCCCCTAGGCTTACCTTTTGAAGGTGTTGTGCAGGTTTACTTTGAAGATGTGAACTGACAGGTCGGCTATAGAATGATTGCTTTGTGAGAGGTGAGATAGGGTACTTTTGTCTTTTATCATTTTTCTGTGTGAGTTCATATGAGAGCATAGTGATTCTGTCATTTCAGCCAAATAGATGTTACTGGTGCATTGAGTGCAGTGGATGAGGTTCACCACATTTTGTGATAGGCATATGTAGAACCCATGAATCTTGTAAAATGTGTTGTGGGGGATGTTGATCATTGTAGCAGTGGAAATATGTCTGCAGGTTTTGCATCTGTTGGGTCTGGTGCGGCTTTGAGATGTTATGTCTGTGGGGAGCTTGCTTCTGATGATGAGGTTGGAGAGGTTGGGGGGTTGTTTGATGGCCAGAAGAGGGGGTTCAGGAAAGATTTCTTTCAGGATGTAGTCTCCATCAAGTCTTGGTTGTAATTATTTAATGATACTCCATATGAGTTCCAGTATGGGCTAGTAGGTGACAATTAGGGATGTGCAGTCAGAAACAGTTTTATTTCCATATTGAAGCAGGTTCTCTTGGGGTATTCAGGTGGCCCATTCCATGATGCAATCTACTTCTCTGGTGGAGTATCCTTGCTTGGTGAAGGCAGTTTTAAGTATGTTAAGGTATGTATCCTGGACTTTCTCCTCCAAGCACATTCTGTGGTATCTGGGTGCCTGGCTGTAGATGTAGGTACCAACTCCGTGGCTGCTCCGGGGCTGGAGCACCCACGGGGAAAAATTGGTGGGTGCTCTGCACCCACCAGTAGCCAAGCTCCCCTCCCCACCCCCCCACCCCACCTCACCTCCGCCTCCTCCCCTGAGCATGCCACGTCCCCGCTTGCATAACAAGCTCCGGGAGGGAGGTGGGAGAAGCGGGAATGTGGCGCACTCAGGGGAGGAGGCGGGGAAGAGGCAGAGATTTGGGGAGGGGGTTGGAATAGGGGCAGGGAGGGGTGGGGTTTCGGCGGGACTTTGGGGCAGGGGTTGGAATGGGGGCAGGGCTGGGGACAGAGGGGGGTCGAGCACCCACCGGCACCAGCAGAAGTCGGCGCCTATGGCTGTAGGTAACATATTCTTGGTGTGTTTGGGGTGGTTACTGAATCTGTGAAGGTAGGTGTGATGATCCAGGGATTTCTTGTAGATAGTTGTCTGTAGAGTTCCATTGTTAAAGCCAATTGTGATGTCCAGGAAGTAGATGTTAATGTATAATGTAAATATTCCAGAGATAGTTTAATGGATGGGTGAGTGGTTGCTGAAGTTGTGCTGAAGTTGTCGAGGGAGTTTTGGACACCTGTCCAGAGGATGAAAATATAATCCATGTCTCTATATCATTGGTTTTGTGGTGATTTGTCCAGAAATTCTTCCTCAAGGTGGCCCAGGAAGAAATTGGCATATTGGGGAGCCATTCTAGTACCCATGGTTGTTACCCTGGTTCGGATAGAGTGTTTGTTGTTGAATGTAAAATTGTTATGGGTAAGGATGAAATGGATGAGTTTGAGTTGGCTCTCTGGGGATTGTCCATTGTCTTGTAGATATCTGAGGCAGGAAGCAATGCCATCATTGTGAGGGATGTTGGGTGTAGGGAAGTGACATTATGGGGGAAGGATGGTGTTCTGAGGGAGGTTGTTCTGGGACTAACCGGCTACAACAACACTGCAGACAATACCTAAGGTTTTATGTCAGGGGCCAGACAGGTCCCCAGACCACCCTGAATTCAGGAAGCACAGAAGTATCTTGAAACCACCTTTGCTGCTCCTGCAACCACCTCTTCTTGTACCAAGCATAGGGAGAGAGAGAGAGAGAAGCAAGCCCTGGCCCCTAGGATTCAGCTGGCCATTTTTCTTTTCTGTGTCTACATTTATGTTCTTGGGGCTGAGCGGGGGCAGCACACAGAGATGCCTGGCCATGCCTCTGCCTAGGAGAAGCAGGGACATGTCGCTGCTTCCGGGGAACTGCAAGAGGTGAGTGCCACACCCCGAGACCCCTCCCACACCCCAACCCCCTTCCCCGAGCCCCCTCCCACATGCAAACTTCCTCCCAGACCCCATGCCATGCACCCCCTTCTGCATTTCAATCCCCAGCCCTGAGGCCCCTCCCACGCTCAAACTCCCTCCCGTTTAGTTAACCGGAATTTTTTACTTACCGGCATCCCCTATGCCGGATAAGAAAGCTTTTACTGTAATGCCTTTTTACGTGTGGGTGCACTCCCTCTTGCAGGTCAGGGCAACTGCATCTGTATTTCCCCTCAGAGGTTCAGCAAAGGTACCCACTCCCAGGCTTCCAGCTCCTCAACTGTTGCCTCTCTTAGGTGAAGACCTGAGTCTCACTCCTTGACCAATGTATGTCCAGGCTGTCAAGGGTGTTTTCTTTTTCTGAAATAGATGATGTGGTGTTTAGCCATGATTTCCTTATGGAAAACTATTTGAGAAAACTGACTTGTGCATGAACATGCAATGGCAGAAAACACCTACAGTTTCTTGTCTACAAAAGGGGTCCACAAGAGGCCAACACAGCCCTACAGCTGGGCTGGATGTGCTGATTCAGCACTTTCTTACTGCAGACTCCACTGAAAGGTCTGCTTCAGAGATCCCCTGGTGGAATGTAGCCCTCTTCTGGCTAACCCCTGGGGAAGGTGGAGCTGCTTGCATCTCTAAGGAGTCACTCTTTTCTATAGCAGAAGGGGTCTTGCTGACATAAGGAGGTTCAAATTGCCACGCACTGTGCAGAATAATGTGCTGCAGAATTTGATCAACCAGAAGAAAGATAATGAGCAGAGCTGCACGGAGGATGGAAATTTGGCTTTGTGAAGCATTTTGAGATTTTGACATTTGTTTTCATTCTGTTTCAGAATGACACCCAAAAACTTAAAAGTTCTCCACTAAAGAATTTTTGTAAATCGTTTTGGGTCAATTGAAATGTTTTGTTGCAACAAAATCAAAATGTTTCATTTCAATTTTGACTTTTTTATATAAAAATGTATTATAATATATAATAGAGAAAAAGTACAGATTTTGAAACAAAAATTAATTTCTAGACAAAAAACCTAAATGTTTCATTCAAAAAAAAATGTTGAAATGTTTTGACAGAACTTTTTTCCGCTCATTTTTTTCCTAAAGATTTTGGTGAAATTGACACAATTTCAAAAAGTGTTTCAATATTGACATAACTGCATTTTCTGCTGGAAAATGGTTTCATCAATTTTTTTCCAACCAGGTATAAAAAATAAGTAAAATTGACCACAAACACACAGCTAAGGACAGGTGAACAAGTGTACATCAGAGTTCTTGGAAGTTTGGTAACTGACAGATGGTAGGAATGATGGTCCAGTGGTTAGGGGCACTAGTCTAGGACTTCGGAGACTTCTGTTCAATTCTCCGTTGTGCTGAAGACTTCCTTTGTCAAGTCGCTTAGGGTTTGTAAGCTCATGTAGACATACCAAAGCTAGTTTCACACTAGCTAGCAGTGAAGTTGCAATAGCGTGGACTGTTCAAACCCACCCAGAACCCTGGGTAATTACTTGGTCAGCTTGCCTGCTGTGTGGCAACTGAGCTAGATAGATTAAAGCTAGCTAGCGTGTGTCTACATCAACAGCAGTCACACCCTGTGATTACAGTGTAGACATACACTTAGGGCTCGTCTTCATGTGCAACACTGCAGCTGCAGCAGCGCCACTGTAGCACTTTAGTGAAGATGCTACTCTACACTGATGGGAGAAGCTCTCCTGTCAGCATAGTTAATCCATCTCCCTGAGAAGTGGGAGCTATGTTGACCGGAGAAGCTCTCCCATCAACATAGCGCTGTCTACACTGGGTGGTAGGTGGATTTTTCACACCCCTGAGCAATATAATTATACCAATGTAAGTGTGTAGTGTAGACCTGGCCTTAGTCTCTCTGGGTATGGCTACACTTACGGTTTGCAGCGCTGGTAGTTTGCAGCACTGGTCATCCAGCTGTGTAGGAGCAGCGCTGGTGTGTGGCCACACTCACAGCTAGCAGTGCTGGTGTGTGGCCACATTTGCAGCATTAGCAGCGCTGCTGGGAGTGATGCATTATGGGCAGCTATCCCAGCATTCAAGTGGCCGCAACGTGCTTTTCAAAAGAGGGGGGTGGAGTGGGGTCTAGTGTGACAGGGAGCGGGGGGAGAGAGAGAGTGGATTTTTGGAGCCAACACTGTGTGTTTAGCTTCCTGCCTTGAAAAATCAGAACATGTTTCCAACCCCTTAGTCTTAACTCTTAATTGCAAACAGCCTGCAGCCAGCACGACTCCCCGCTGTTTCATTCACTCCCTGCCTGCCTCTCATTTGATTGTTTACAGCCAGGTACAGATGATCACAGCAAACAGGAGCTCTGTTTGTTTTTTAGATAAGCGGCAACTGCAACGGCAATGGAGCTCCGCGCGGAGCTCGTTCACAACAAAACAAAGAGAGGCTGCATAACAAAACAGAGAGAGTAATTTATAAAAGCATTCTGGGATACATCCTTATACCCTGGAGGCCAATCACAGCGCTGGTGTGTGGCCACACTTGATGACCAGCGCTGCAGCACCAGCGCTGGAATCCTTATTCCCCATGCTGAGTGAGGTGTACGGCCAGCGCTGCAGCCAGGGAGTTGCAGCGCTGGAAGTGCCCTGCAGGTGTGGCCACTTACTAATTGCAGCGCTGGTGGAGACTTTCCAGCGCTGCAAATC
The DNA here is from genome assembly GCF_016161935.1 of Mauremys reevesii. NCBI lineage: Eukaryota > Metazoa > Chordata > Testudines > Geoemydidae > Mauremys > Mauremys reevesii. Next base: position 199,824,701 of record NC_052624.1, read on the forward strand.
GCCAGTGTAGCCATACCCTCTGTACCTCAGGTCTGTACTTCCCTACCTCACAGAGATGGTGTGAGGATAAATGTGTTAAAGACTCTGAGGTGCTCAGAAATAGTAGTGACTTGGTGGGTGAACCACAGTCCTTGAAATAGGATATTGGGTTCATGGACTTACATATGTGTGTAGACAAAACAAGTTACACTAAAAAAAAAATACCCAGACACTGTCACTGATTTTTCCTTCAACACGAAAACAACCTACAAGGCCTGCACTGCTCACCAGATGGATGACAATACTATGTCCAGTTGAAATTTCTGAGGGATTTATGCTGATGGAATGTCCTGGAATGGAACTTGGCTAGGACAACAGCTTGAGTGTGAACAGCACTGCATATGTGTTTAAGTTGTTTCAGAAGCTTTCTTTGTCTTCAGTAATGGAAGCAGCCATTTCTCCAGTTGCATAATTCTGCAGAAATATAAGTTATATGCACAGCAGTTTTGCCCAGACTGAGACCCATTTTCAATTGTTGCTTTGTATTTTTGGTCACAACTTCAGAAAAATCAATGTAAAACCAGTAGAAAATGATGGAATCAATACCTTTATAGGCATTTTTACCACACTTGTCTTCATAATATTTGACTACCATAAATGAATGAATGAATTAATGAATATATGAAGTCAGCGGTAACATTGGAGATGGTTAAAATGACTGCTGCACATACTGTATTAGAAGATACCTTTGGTTTGAGTTTTTCTTGCTTCTAGCTTATTGTTGTTAGCACACAACACGCACTATCTGGTCCACCTGGCATTCCTAACAACCTCAACTAGGGCCTGATCCAGCGCTCATTGCAGTCAATGGAAAGACCTCCATTGAGTTCACTGGGAGTTGAATCAGCGCCTTAGAGCTTTATTTGCAGTGCAAATTGTCAGGGCCCAAGGTTAAGTGATTTCAAACAAAGTGGTTTCACTTCATCTCTGAACAACCATACGAACATTTTAAATACTAGAAACAAATGAAGATGTGGGGGACAGGGAGCTTTTGGCTTTGGTTTGGTTTTTTGGCCAGGATTTTTTTTTTTTTAATTCTGCAGGAGTCTTCTCTTTTCCTCATATTGATTTATAGTCTTTCCTCCTTCTCATTTTCATACTCCCAAATCCCCTGCAAGGTCTGAAAAACTATTTTCCAACACTGCTTCTCACTCTCTCCTCCAGCAGGAGAAGCTGGGATGTGAGTGTCCTACTGGTAAAAATCAGGACTTGCATCCTAACCCTGCTTGAATCTATATTTTCCATACCTGGTGATTTGTGTACCAAAATTGTTGCTAAGTAGCAATGTTTCAGAGCGTGTGTGTACTGTGGCTTACAAAACTTAAAGCTCAGTGTTAAATCATGCTTTTTCAGAATAGTGGTTAACAAGCAAAGGGGAGCAAGAATAGCTCATGTGGTCACCTGTACCACCTCACAGACCCAGGACACAGTCAGTAAGACCCGTAAGCAGGAAAAAGATAGTATTAACTTGTGAGATATATTTGGTGACTTAAAACCCAGCTAAGGCCAGATTTTGCTCCTATTAACATAAATCATAAAACTCCATTGAATTCACTGGGTGCAAAATCAAGACCCCAGTGGGTTTGCAAATAGCTGAAAGAGAAATCAGTGGTAATAGAAATATTTTGTGTAGGTTTGTGCACCTGACAGTTACAGAATGTTACCCAAGGGTTTGTCAGACACTTTTGTTGCCAAGGAAATTTTAAAAAAATCACCAATGTATGTGTCTTATTCTAAAAATATAACATTTATTTCTTTTCTGAAGATAGCTGAAATCAAAATGATGGATTCAGCAAAAAAACAGTACTGTGAGCTTGGCTGAGAGACCCTGCTACATTAGATACACTGTAGCTTTTCAGCCACATTTGTATGGAGAAATAAAGCAATTGTGACTTGTTCTACACTGTAAAACTGTGTAATCTCCCCCTCAAATAGTCAAAGCAAGATGTAATACAATGCATTTTTCTATGTATCAGACAGAACCTAGACTTGTTTTGAGCATTCTAACTAGAACTGAACAAATAGTAAGAAAACTTTTCCATAAATATTCATTCAAATTCAAAACAGTTTCAATTTGACTGGGTTCACAACTCTTTTGTGATCACTTTCTGCAAACATTGGAGTGCTCAAGCTTGATTCACAAAAATCCTAGTGCAAAGTGAATTTAAGGGTGAATGTTCAGCTAAAGCCTGATCCAAAACCCACTAAAGTCAAAGGAAAGACTCATGCTGATTTTAATGGGCTTTGGATCAGAGCCACAGTCATTAAAGGCCAACTTAGAATTATATATTTAGTTGTAAGATTTGTAATTCAACTGTGTTGTTTAGTCACATAAATAATCCAATCAGGAAACACTGTGTAAGTTTTAGATACTCATCATGAGTTCTTTATCAATAATCTGTAGATTAAGAATTATTAACTGAAAAAATTCAAAACTAATTTCGAGTAATGAATACATTCAAGAATTTGACAATCTTTTCATGGGCAATTCACAAACAGATATATGATAGATAAATTATTTGTCAGAAACTATTGGCTCAGGTCTCCTTCTAATAAATCTTTACATCCTGCTCTTTTCAAACTACATTTGTTATTCAAAACAATATTTTAAAAAAATGTAATTAGCCATTAGCAGATCATAGTACAGTATGTGGCATTGGCAGAGCATTACTGAGCTCAAGACTAATGTCCTATCCTACCCAAAAAGACTACAGTGTCCATATTCTCCCAACCTTCCTTTCTCGTCCAATATGTTTTTTTAAAAAATACCCCTCATGGTGAGATTGGCATTGGCTGCCAGCCAGCTAGCCTGAACTTGAGGTTGACAAGTGAGATGCTGATATGCTTAGTTCTTTGAAGAATCACACTACAAGTCCAATCAGTTAGCTTTTTTCTCACCCTAATTCTTTTGCACACAGAGCTCCAGCCTTAAAATGCATCCCCTGCAAAATTATTATTCAAAATGGCTGCTGGTATACTCAAACTTCAGCTGACCTCCTTACTTCCTTCTTTAAATGTTTCTGCTCCCATGCTATTTATAAGAAACACAACCAAGAGCTGGATTTCAAGAAGTTTACACTACATATGTGTTTAGGCATACATCCTGCATCAGGTATAGCCGTTAGGTTAGTGTCTGTCTCTCTAAGCAGCAAGAGCAAAAATCCAAGATGTGGCATAGACTAGATTTTTTTTGCAGCATGAGAGCATGTGAATACCCACTTCTTCTTGATGCAAGCAGTGGAAATTTCCAGGCAGTGTGTATATATATATAAAAAAAAAAAAAGCTAGAAGAGATAAGGTTATTAGATCATCAGGAGGGAGGGGGGGCCCTGCAGCCAGCAGGTGAAAAAAAAAAGGGAGAGAAACTGGTTCTGTAATTGGCAAGCCATTCACAGTCTTTGTTTAGTCCTAAACTGATGGTGTTAAATCCTGCATCAGGGAACTGGAAACCGGCCAATGGGAGCTTCAGGGGTGGTGCTTGCAGGTGTGGGCAGTTCATGGAGATTCACTGCTCCCCTCCCCCCAAGGGGCACACATAGACATGCCAGCAGCAGCTGGCTGCAGCCGCTTCCAGGAGTAGTGTGGGGCCACGGCATGCAGGCAGCCTGCCTGAGCCCTGCTGCACCACTGGCCGGGAACCGCCTGTGATAAGCACCTCCCAGAGCTTGCACCTCACACCCCCTCCCGCACCTCATCCGCTTGTCCCAGGCCAGAACCCCTTCCTGCACCCAAACTCCCTCCCAGAACCTGCATCCTCTCCTGCACCCCAACCCCCCTGCCCCAGCTCAGAGCCCCCTCCTGCACCAAACTCCCTCCCAGAACCTGCATCCCCTCCTGTACCCCAATCCCCTGCCCCAGCCCAGAGCCACCTCCTGCACCAAACTCCCAGATCCCACATCCCTCACCCTCTCTGGCACCCCAACACTCTGCACCAGCCCAGAGCTCCCTCCTGCACCCAAACTCCCTCCCAGACCCCAAACCCTGCACTCCATTAATATAGCAGAAATGTGCAGACTGTGACAACTTACCAAAATTCGTGGAGTGGCCCCACCTGCAAAAATTATTGCCCACCCCCAGTCTACAGAGTCACATATCCTTAAAATCACACAAATTTTAAAAAGACACACAAAAGACAAAATACAATCTGTGTTGTTTTTGGAAAGTTCTGTAGTGTCTAAGTCTATTAGGTACTGATTTCAGTTTATTTCATTACCACATCTGAAACTGCATTGATAGTAAATCACAAATGGAGCCTAATTTACAAAGTTGTCCAATGCAGTAATTCCTTTTAATTTTTTTACATAAGTACACATGACCTCCATGGCAGTATCATTAATAACTAATTCCCAGAAGACACTGTTAACTTGTTGGATGAACTGGTTACCTACTGATGATTTTATCTATTCACTAGTTTGCATGTGATTTTTAAGTGGGTATAGTTTGATTGAATCTTCTCATTGGGGGCATTTTATCTGTTAGCTCCATGATTGCTAGTCCTTCACTTCTGTTGTAATGACTGAGTCAAGTCTATCTTTCACATTCCAGCCCCAGGCTGTTTTGTCTTGTGACTTGTTGCTTCTTTAAGATGTGGTAATATGCTGGATGAGACAAGGCAGCAACAGTAAGGAGCCTCATTGGGCTCTGAGTGACATGCATTCATTAAGTGGCAGAAGTAGGTAATTTATACTAGAAGAGCCTTCTCCCACACACTGCATTCTATCACAATCTGTATCTGTGCCAAAGGTGACTCTTACAATATGGCTTACTCCTAACTTGTGTAACCTGTCCTTAATAATTTTGTCCCCGGGTTCGACAGTTGCACATTGTGTTTTATGCACACCATCCTTCTTTTGTCCTTATACTATCTCTTTGTCCGCAGTGCAGTACCTCATTGCTCAGAAGGACAGTGATGTCTCATATCATAGCTCATTGTTGGGGTTACATATGCTCTGTTGGGTCCTCAGAAATCATAAATGCAGATGCTTTTACCATATTTAAATAAACATTGCCTTTTCATTGTTTATTTGATCCTTCCTCACTCACTGAACTTATCCATTAACCCAGGGTACGTCCAGACTACCCACCGTATAGGCGGGTAGCAATCGATTTTTCGGGGATCGATATATCACGTCTCATCTTGACGCAATATATCGATCCCCAAACGCGCTCCTGTCAACTCCGGAACTCCACCGGAGCGAGCGACAGTAGCGGAGTCGACACGGGGAGCTGCGGACGTCGATCCCGCACCGTGAGGACCGGAGGTAAATCGATCTAAGATACTTCGACTTCAGCTACGCTATTCACGTAGCTGAAGTTGCGTATCTTAGGGTACGTCTTCACTACCCGCCGGATCGGCGGGTAGCAATCGATTTCTCGGAATTCGATATATCACGTCTCATCTAGACGCGATATATCGAACCCCGAACGCGCTCCCGTCGACTCCGGAACTCCACCGGAGCGAGTGGCAGTAGCGGAGTCGACGGGGGAGCCGCGGACGTCGATCCCGCGCCGTGAGGACGGGTAAGTAATTCGAGCTAAGGTACTTCGACTTCAGCTACGCTATTCACGTAGCTGAAGTTGCGTACCTTAGATCGACCCCCCCCTTAGTGTAGACCAGGCCTTAGATCGATACCCCCTCCTCCCCAGTGTAGACCAGCCCCCAGTCACAAATCTACAGAGGAAAGAGAACTATTGGTACCTCTTCCTAGCAAAGTAGGATTGTTGCTAGCAGTATAGTACATCCACCATTTCCCCAGTCAAACAGATAGCACCTTCAGAAAAGTTTTCTGGATATTCACCCTAATTTTCTTCTTTCTTCATTTAATTCCAATATTTCTGGTTACTCTGTGGTCTGTTCTGTTATCCTAAATTGTTTCTCTCCTCGTTTACATTCTTTAAATATTTGCAGACTTCTGTCCCTCCTCACTTATTGTTTTGACAAACTACACCTATTTAGTTCTTTTTGTCTTTCCTCATAAGGCAGCATGGTGTAAAGCAGGGTTTCCGAACACATTCTTAGTGTGTACTGCATCATAAATGAGATATCGTGCCAAAAATTATCTCTTTTCCCATACAGGATCGTGAAGCATCCCTTTGTGGCTTCTACAACAATTAATTGAATGTGGAAAAGTTACACTGGGTACATATTTGTATATTTTTAACTGTCTTTAATGTGAGAAGCATGTTCGCCTGTTTTAAAAACAAACAAGTGTTGCTCTTCATTTTATCTCACTTAGCAAGCAATATGGAGGACAGCCAACACCATCTGATCAGTACATATCTCCAGTAAGTGCTCTGCAAACCACGGTCCACAGTTTGGGAAACACTTGTGTAAAGGAATGAGCAAGGGTTGAGAATCAGAAACTCATGAGTTCTAATCTTGACTCTCTGTTAGGGTCTGCCTCAGTTCCTCACCCTGCATGGTAGAAATGGGCATATTAATACTTATACATATCTCACGAGGGTCTTTGAAGGATTACCTAATTAATGTCTGTACATCCCTTTGAATATATCAAGTACTATGAAAGTGCTAATTGTTACTTAGTTCATCTATACAGAACTCTAACTAGTTATGTTGCTCTCCCCAGAACTCTCTCCAATTTGTCACACATTTCTGGCAATGAGGTGCAGGAACTGAACACAAGGAAAAATGAAAAGAGGAAGTTTCTGGCCGGTGGCTATTACAAAATAAGGTCCTGGATCCTGAAAACATGCATGTTAGCCTTAGGCCCCTGAGTAGTTCCACTGATTTCACATGCATAAAGTTAAGCTCATGCATAAGTGTTTGCATGACTGGGGCCTAAAGCTAGACTCAAAGCAAAACTAATCAACAACAGACATGGAGGAATGCAAGCAGCAGAATGGAACTCCAAAGAAGGGAGCTTAGAAGTTTCTTTAGTTAAAACATGCCTAATTTACACTGGGATTTCTAACAATTCCCTCACATGTATGTTGCCTAAGGCCTTTCAGGCAAAAGTATATACTTTGTTTTTTTATTTTAATCAATGTATGACTTAGACACCCTTGCAGTTCAGGCCCATCTGTATTTTTATACCTGTCTGAAAATGTTATTTATATAGAGTAAAGTGAAACACCGCTGGCAAGATTAATTCCTTTCCAGTACAGCTGGTCGAACGGTATTTGCCAATAGTTTGGCCGATTTTGATTTTCCCAGCCAACTGATGAATAACTATTCCCAGTTGTTTTTCCAACTTTACAGATGGTTAGATCCCATTTGCCCGACACATTATTTACAAATACAATGTTATTTGTAACTGGTGAATAATTTCCCCTACTATTTCCCACAGTGGTTCTAGGGGTGCAGGAACAATTTGTATAGTGGGGGTGCTGAGAGCCATTGAACCAAACTGTGAATGCTGTATATGATGGAACCACTTCAAGCCAGGGGGTGTGGCAGCACCCTGAGCATCCCTGGTTCCAGCACCTAAGGGTGGTTCCAGGCCTGGAATGCCAGGGGCAGGGGGACCCCAGCTGAGCCTCACTCCCGCTCCTCTGCCACTGCCCCCCTAGTTCCTGAAGGGAGCTGTGTGCCCCCCTTGCCAGGATCCGGACGGCGGTGAGAGGGGGCTGGGAGGCAGGAGGGGCACACGCGGATCGCTGCACGGGAAGGGGCTGGGGGGCAGACTGGCGAGGTGCCCCCCCCCCAGAGCGGGTGGGGTGAGGGGGCGGCCTCGCGCCCTCTGATCTCCTCTCGTGCCCGGGTGTCTGGTTTCCGGCAGCGCGGGGTCCCCGCGGCCTGGCCCCGCCCCGCCACGGGAAGGGCGATATGAAGAGGAGCCGCCGCGGCTGCTGCTGCCGAGCGAGCAGACGAGCTGCCGGGGACGGAGCGGGGCGCACGGGAGCCAGCGGACGCCGGGCAGGGAGGCTCCCCCAGGCGTGACAGCCGGAGCGCGCCGCACCTCCCCGGCAGGGAGCAGCAGGCGGGAGCAGCGATGGGACCCACCGGCCCCCCGTGAGCGCGGGCGGGGGCTTGGCGGAGAGGCGGGAGCGCTCCCCGGGCTGGAGGATCCGGCGGCACCTTCTGCCTGGGCTAGTGCCCCTGCCTGCGGCGCCCCCGGCTCGCCTCCTCCCGAGCCTCGCCTGCCTGCCTGCCAGGTCCGCGCTGAAGGGACCATTCGCCTGCCACCCACCAGCCCCCGGGGCCGGATTCCTGGGAACTGGGGGGCGCCCGAGAAGACGAGGAAGGCGAGAGGAGGAGGAGGCGGTGGAGAGCTGGAAATGTCCCTTCCCTGTTGCAACCTGGTTAGATACCTGTTCCCAGCCCTGCTCCTGCATGGTGAGTGCCCGAGGGGCGATTCCCCCTGGGGGTTAATGGCTGTTACAAGACTACTAAAGGCTCCGTTGCCTTCTCCCAGGATGGCTGCAATGGGGGGCGGTGCAGCATTGTGCTGCTGGCGTCAATACAGGAGTTTAATACGGTGGCGTTTTCCAGGGAGGGGAGTTGTGTGATTCGTTTCCAAGATCAACTCTCAGAAGAGCTCTCTCCCTCCCCCACCCCCTGTAGGATTTCCAAACTATGTCCTGAGAGAGGTTTTTTAAAAAAACCCAAACCTAAATTGTGGTCGGTCTCAAGAGCGTTCCAGAGCCTGTTGGGTGACTCTTGATGTGGCCAAAAATTGTAGGAGGTTCTGAAGGACCGAGCTAGGCTCATATGGGGAAAAGTGTCATGCATGTTTATGCCTGCCTTTCTTGGAAGTGGATAGTTGGGCCACATGATTAAGTTTTTTCTTGTTTGTTAGAGAGGAAGTACATTGATATATAAAGTCAAAGCATACAATGATTTCATTTACTTTGTTTAAACCCTCATTGCTAAGAATCTTTCTTAATAAAAAATTTTGTCAAACTTCTACAAACAGGATGACATGGAAGGTGCCCCACCAGTTGCCTATGAAGTTCTTGTAATTTAAAATATACGTCTGTACCAGCTCTGGCACTGCATCCCATCTGGGGGCTCAATCCAATGCTGCTTTAAGAGGCTCTGAGTAAAATCCTACCCCTAATGAATTCAACTAGAGCTTTGCTATGGAGTTCAATAGGGCCAGGATTTCACCTGCAGCTCTTTTCCTAAGAGCTGCTCTTTGGACTTGGGAGTAGTTTATTGAGAAAGCTTGGATAACAGAATGTTAGTACTGGGTTTAGTGCACCTAAGAATTTGATTTAGAACACTAAGGCTCTTTAGACCTGTTACTTTAAAATATGCAAACTTCTGCATTGACCCCGCCTAAACATATCACTGGAGTGTACATCTTCGGAAACAGCATTGTGGTGGGAGTAGGGTTAATTTTAAATGATAAGTTAATTTTAAGATGGACCACTTAAATGGTCAAAGCTGGGTGCCTAAAGCCACATTTAGGCATCCAATTTTCAAAAGTGCTGAGCACCACAGTTTCAACTTTCTTAAAAGGTATTTGAGGGTGCTCAGCACCAGTGAAAATTAGGCTATTTAATTAGGTGGCTAAATACATATTTACAGGCTTCCCTTTATGCACCCATGTTTGAAAATTTTGGTGAGATATTCTTCTCAGAGTGTCTCAGCCTATTCAGTTACATCAGTATTATGTACGGTCCTCAAAATGCTGAAGTACTGTATTCTGCAGCATCCAGCCTTCTTCAATAAACTTCCTCAAGTCCTAAAATCTACTTTTAAAAGGAGGTGCCTCTTTCAAGTATACTAAAACTGGGCACTCCACAGGATCCAGCCTTAGAATAGGGGACCGGAGTCAGAACTTTAAAGCGCTTCTTAAAATTGTCTGTTTTGGAGTGGGTATTGTCTTTCTTTATGTTTGTACAGTTTTAAGCTAAACAGACAGATGGTGCTCAATAAATGTGTGTTTTGTTTTTATAGAGAGCGCATTTGCTCACCTCTCCTCCAAAACATATATAGACTATGTAAACAAGTCTAGTTGAGCCAGACCTGCCTGGACGCCAAGGTGTACCTTTAAAACTCTGTGATCTGTGAATCTAAAAGTCAAAATGGAAGGTTTGAAGTTAGAGAGTAAAGAGAGAAGTTTATAATTATAGGGTTGACTGCCAGCCTCATCTGCTTGGAATTACAGAGCAGTTTTAAACTTTGGCTGAAAAGAGAAACAAATCAAGGCCAATGATCAGATCAAAATAACAGCTGCCAAAAGAAGACGAAACAGGAAAATCATATTTTTTTTCCATCAAATGGGAAACCAATCAGGCCAATGACCAGATAAAAACAGCAGCTGCCAAAAGAAAATGAAACGGGAAAATCATCTATTTTTTTCCATCCGCAGTTATGTATCAGAGAACAAAATATACCTATCAAATACTGTTTAGAAAGAAATAACTTGAAAACTTGTTTGAACATATACATATCAGTAACATAGGGACTGAAGCAAAGATTTATTGTGGAAAACTATTGCCCCCTTGGGCTGAGATAGGAACAGTGGGATACAATGCCCAAAGATGTAGTTCAGCCTAATCTAGGTTTTGCCCATTCTAGGTTTGATTATAATCTCTAAACATTATAAATGTATTGCACTGCCCTGGGGCTTTTTCCAAAGGTCTTTTAGATCACATGGCTATCTCCCAGTCAACTGGATTGTGCTTGGAAATGAGAGAGAGAGAATTTTCCCCTTTTAATTCAAAGTGCTGTTTGTTAATTTAATGGAAGTAAAACTATGTAAATGCAGTATAAGACTCAAGCTCATATTTTCATTGCAACATAACTCCTAATATTGTTGAGTTAACATTATGAAAAAATTGTACTCATTAGTCAAAATGGAACCTGTAGAATGTCAAAAGAGGTTTGCAGCTGGAAGTTGTCCATTATTAGTATTTCTTTGCTTTTATATGAAAAGCCACAAAAGTTTCAGATGTCAAATGCTGCAAACATTCAGCTCCAGAAAACCTGATTAATCAGAGCTATAGTAAAGTGGATTCAAAACAAAATAGCTAATTCGTTTTGCAAATGACTAATTTATGTTACAAATGTGAGGAAATTACCATAGAGTGTTGCTGAATATGTGATTGTTATAGTAATGTATTTAAAACTTTAAATAAAATAATTGGTTCCTTATACGATAACATCCTCCACTAAAATATTCAGTTTTAATAAGTTTATTCAGTCAGGACTGTTAGACTTTTCAAGGCAGAATTCATTGTTTATGCAAAACTAAATAAATTCATACATAATTTCAGTGCTCCAATAGTGTCACTGAAATTGGTTGGATAGAAGTGTTTTATTTCCTTTCTTATAACCTTCATTGTATTTTAATGAATGAGGCAAAAAAATATGTCCTATACACATAGAGATGGGCAAGGCATGAGTTTGAGCTGTGAGGTGTATGTTCCCCTTAGTAAAATAATTGAATTCAGTTAGGATTTAGGAGAGGACAAGTCAGAAAGGGAGTTCCCTCTGTTCAGTGCTTACTATATCAAGCATGGAAGTAGACGAAGAAAGAGAGATGAAAAATAAGCAGCATGGGCTGAATTCCACTTTCAGTTAAAACAAAATGTAAATCCGAAGTAACTCTGACTTTCAGTGGATTTATGATAACTTTACACTGGTGCAACAGAGCTGGATTTTGTGCTATGTATATATACATAGACTATTTTGAAATAGAATGATATTGTGTTGTCTGTAAACTGAAAAATAAAATCAATGAAAATGATGGAGAAAAAATTTTCAGGTATTCAAGACAAGATTAATACTTTGTTATTAATGCAACTTTTGTAGTTACATTTGTAGTGTGTGCTTCCTGTACATAGATTGCATGATTACTTTGGTATAGGATCCTGTCCTGCAGTATTTACTCAAACTCCAATAAGTTTAATGGTAGTTTTCCCTGAGTTTTTTTCCCTAATTTTTATGTAATATAGAACAGTGGTGCTGGAACAGTTTTTATAGTGAGGGTGCTGAGAGCCATTTAACCGAACTGTAAACCTTGTGCAGTAACTCCTCACTTAGTCGTCCCAGTTAATGTTGTTACATTGCTGACCAATTAGGGAACATGCTCATTTAAAGTTGTGCAATGCTCCCTTCTAATGTCGTTTGGCAGCTGCCTGCTTTGTCCACTGCTTGCAGGAAGAGCAGCCTGTTGGAACTAGCTGGTGGGGGGGCTTGGAATCAGGGTGGACTGGCAGCTCCCCGCTCCCCTAAGTTCCCTGTGCTGCAGCTGCCCAGCAGGCTAGCAAGTGCTGGCATTCAGCTGTCCCTCCCCCCACTGCCATGTGCTGCTCCTGCCCTCTGCCTTGGAGCTGCTCCCAGACTCCTGCTTGCTGTATGTGGGGAGGGGAGAAGTGGGGGGCTAATGTCAGGGTGTCCCCTCCCCCACACCCCGCTTACCCCATTTCCATAGAGCAGGGGGGACACACGACAGGGTTCTGGTCTCAGCAGGCTGATCTAATTAACAAGGCAGTGTAATTAAGACTGGGGTCAGCTACTTAAAGGAGAAATGTGCATCTCTCTCTCTCACACACACACAGGTGTGTGTCTCTGTCTCTGTCTACTGTGCTCTCTCCCCTCCCTCCATGCCTGCTGCCTTGTAGAGTGAGGCTACATTAATGAGTTAACCCTTCAGGGCTCAGCCAATTGCTAGTTCATCATTTAGCAGTAAGGCATTCCCTGGAAAATATCCCACCCTCTGACACCTCCACCTCAACCAAGCTTCACAGTCATCATCACGGTGTACCAGTATTAAATTGTTTGTTTAAAACTTATACTTGTGTGTGTGTATATATAGTATATATGTGTGTGTCTTTTGTCTAGTGAAAAAATTTCCCTGGAACCTAACCCCCTCATTTACATTAAATCTTATGGGGAATTGGATTTGCTTAGCATCATTTCGCTTAAAGTCGCATTTTTCAGGAACATAACTACAACGTTAAGTGAGGAGTTACTGTATATAAAGGCACCTGCTTCAATCTAGGGGTGTGGCAGCACCCCTAGTTCCAGCACCTATGGTATAGAATAGATGTGTGTAGATGTCTGTGGTATAGAACATATGTTTGCTTGAAAAAGGGCAAAGTAACTCTACTTTATGTATTGTGTTGCATTTAGGGTCCAATTTTCCCTCCTGGAAGTCAACAGCTAAGCTCCCATTGACTGTAGTGGAGGCAGACTCAAACCCTTAATAGTTTACAGAAATACACACTTGAGATGCCACCGCTTTTTTCTTCATTCAGTGATGGTGGTCCATTCTAATACAAAATTTAATTCAACATTACAGAGCTTGTTTTATAAAACAGCTTAAAACACGTTATATGAAACAGCAGAATGTGGAAACGATTTTAACCCACAATTCTCCTCCTCTCTCATACACTGGTGGGAATTTATACTTGAGCCATTGGACTCAGGTTTGATTGCTATTTTTATTTTATTTTATTTTTTAAATGTACAGCACCTATGACCCTTTTGGTAAATGGTGCTTAATAAGTGACATTAAAAGGCACTATCAAGGAATTTATCATGATATTTAATTTTTATACAGTATTTTATAACACCTTGAAAGCATAACCCTAAAAAGCTGTAAACTTTTCTCCTTACCAAATCCATTCATTCCTCCACAATGCATACCAACTTGTTGTGAAGTGGCTCATGAGGAATACAGATCTGAGGATACTGATTCTGTTTTAAAGAAGAGAGCACAAACACATCTACTTAAAAATTAAAGTCAAAGAATTTCAGTAGATTACCTGTGTGAAAAGTTATAGGGGCCTCAAGTTCTTGCTGTCACTATTCAATTGTTGACTGAAACAGGTGTTTTGGAAGAGTAAGCACTGAAGGCCTAACTCTCCCAGGCGCTGAGTGAACTGATTTCACTAGGTTTTGAAGTCATTCAGTCTCCCCCAAGAGATTCTCAGACTATTTCAGTACTGGGCATTGAGTAAGGACATCAGGATTTGTGCTATAAAATAACAGAAGATCTAATTCTGGGCCAGTCAGCCTTGACAGAGTTTCTAATTGTTACATCTTAAAATCCTTGTCTTGTATCTCTGTTCAGTAACTTCAACATTATAAACTGGGCATTTCCGTCCTTTAAACTACAGGTCTGTTTGCAGACGTATATCTAAAAACTACGTACACACACAAGAAAAGTAATATGAAACAAAAGCAAATCTTGTTATCTTTTACAGTTGTAAACTTCAACCTTCTCTGCCCCCAATCCTTTGTTTGTAATCCCTTGTTATGGTATGTCTAATTTATGTCCCAATCCTGTAAGGGCCCTTTGAAGTATAAAGAAATAATAGTGGAGGAAAACATGGTAAGTAAACACAGACACATTTGTTTGGCAATGGGATGTTATAGTCTCCATTGTAATTACACAAGTTTGCACTGCAATTAAAAAGCTGTCATAGAGGTTATCTAGCACTTTCCCACATCAAGAGATAGCTGTACTCTAATGTATATTGTGCAGGGCAATTGACTAGATAAGTAAAGCTAAATACTTAATCTAGTCAATTATTTTTCATCTGTTTGAAAGATTTTTAGACAAGTTCCAACTTGAAAATAGTTTGCAGAAATAAAATACTAGTATTAAGTGATTTTTCCCCCCAAGGGTGTAATGCTCACAGATAATAGCACTTAGGGTGACCAGATGTCCTGATTTTATAGGGACAGTCCTGATTTTTGGGTCTTTTTCTTATATAGGCTCCTATTACCCCCCACCTCCATCCCGATTTTTCATATTTGCTGTCTGGTCACCCTAATAGCACTTGGGTTTCCACATGAGGTTGTTTGTGTGAGAATGGGCTATAAAAGGAAGCTACACTGGATTTACACTGGTGTGAATGAAGAAACAGTTTAGCCCTATGTGTCTCAATTGATGTAAATTAGGAACTTCCCAGTTATCAGACATGCTAATCCAGATTTAGGTTTGAGTCTTGTTTGCTGTTCCGGTTTAACTCTCTAATTGGCCACATTTGAAATCTGAACATGCAGAACTTGAGAAATTCTGGGTCTCAATTTTGAAACTCCAAGTATTTGAAGCCAAAGTTTTGATAGAGCTCATTATAGAGATATTGGTCCAAACGTTGCTGTCAGTTACACTGGTTTAAATCCATAGCTATTTAACTGATTTTGGTGTAACAGAGCAGAATTTAATCTATTAATTCAGCTCTAGAACCTTTGAGTTTGAGCTAAATTCTAGTTATAGAATCCTAGGACTTGAAGGGACTCAAGAGGTCATCTAGTCCAGTCTCCTGTGCTCCTGGCTGGACTAAGTGTTATCTAGACCATCCCTGACAGGTGTTTCTCTAACCTGCTCTTAAAAATCTCAATGATAAAAACCTCCATTCCACAACCTCCTTAGGCAATTTATTCCAGTGCTTAACCATCCTGACAGAAAGTTTTTCGTAATGTCAAACCTAAACCGTCCTTGAAGCAATGGGCTTAAATTGCAGCTTGTCCTGTCTTTGGAGGTTAAGGAGAATAATTTTTCTCCCTCCTTCTTGTAACAACCTTTTCTATACTTGAAAACCATTACATGTCCCCTCTCAATCTTGTCTTCTCCAGACAAAACAAACCCAGTTTTTTTTCAATCTTCTCTCATAGGTCATGTTTTCTAGACCTTGAGTCATTTTTGTTGCTTTTCTCTGGACTTTCTCCAGTTTGTCCACATCTTTCCTGAAATGTGGCACCCAGAACTGGACACAACACTCCAGTTGAGGCCTAACCAGCGCTGAGTAGATCAGAAGAATTACTACTTGTGTCTTGCTTACAACAATCATGCTAATACATCCTAGAATGTTTGCTTTTTCTGTGACGGTATTACACTTTTGACTCCTATTTAGCTTGTGATCCACTATGACCCCCAGATCCCTTCCTGCAGTACTCCTTCCTAGGCACTCATTTCCAATTTTGTATGTGTGCAACTGATTGTTCCTTCCTAAGTGGAGTACTTTGCATTTGTCCTTATTGAATTTCATCCTATTTACTGCAGACCATTTCTCCAGTTTGTCCAGATCATTTTGAATTTTAATCCTATCCTCCAAAGCACTTGCAGCCCCTCCCAGCTTGGTATAATCTGCAAACTTTATAAATGTACTCTCTATGCCATTATCTAAATCATTGATAAAGATATTGAACAGAACCGAATCCAGAACTGATCCTTGCAGGACCCCACTTGATATCCCCTTCCAGCTTGACTGTGAACCACTGATTACTGCTTTCTGGGAACAGTTTTCCAACCAGTTATGCACTCACTTTATAGTAGCTCCACCTAAGTTCTGTTTCCTTAATTTGTTTGAGATGGACATGTGAGACCGTGTCAAAACCCTTACTAAAGTCAAGATACATCACATCTACCACTTCCCTATTTTTGTTGCAAATATATCTTATATTAACATGAATTCACTGAAAACTGAAATTGAATCTGTAATAATTGAAGACTTTCTGCAAAATTGCTGATAGAATACTTTTTCTTACCAGCCTTTGGACCTAATACTGTTATCCAACTGAATACACTGCCAACAGCTTAATACTTTAAAAATTCTTATTTTACTCTCAATTGATTGCTTAAGAACTTGAAAATAACTTCTATCCCTATTCTTGTTTTCCTTTCTTCATCTAGAAAACACTGGTTATTTTTTCTTTTGTATTTCTCATGGAGCTGCAATTATTATGGCTTTCTTATTTTACTTTTTGACGTACTAGCTTGTTTAAGCACCAGCGTGATGAGTGATGCCAGCTTTCGAATAGTGTTCATTAAATAACTGAAACTACAAAGCCAAAAGAAGTTTTTATGGCACTATTTTTGTGGGTCATATTTAAAGTGTGGATTTTGTTTGAAATCTTTCAAATATCTCAGGAATAGATAGGTAATTTTGTGTTTTGGTTTTTTTTTAAAAAGAGACATATCAGATCCAGAAGATATTTCCTAATTTTATAATAAGTTTAAGGTAAGTCAAATCTTGAGTCTAAATTACTTACTTGCCCCTTTCATTGTTTATCATTTCCTTAGCTATCTTGCCACAGACATGTGTATAGATTGTGAAAACCCCTTATTTGCCTCTCTTGTGGAAAGTAGTACATTTGGATCCCTTTCAATGAAAGCCAAAGCTCTAAGTATACAGCAATTATGTTTGGTCTCCAATGTTATTTAAAAGTGGTCTTTTAAATTAACTTCCACATTTTTCCATTTCACAAAAACACAGTTAACCATGAGGCTGCCAACATCTTTCCATTTTATATAAACCAAAGGAATTCTATGAAGTTAACGGGACTACTCCCTGCTTAAAGCTGAACACATCCTTAAGTGCTTTGCCTAAAAAGGGTTTTAAAAGACTATTTTACATGTTGTACTGCAACATACCTTAATACACAAAAGTAATCCTAAAATCCAGTAGTCATGTGTTTTTTTTTTTTCCCTTTTAAATTAGGAATAATTCAAAGTGAATAATTACTTGCCTATCCCAGTGTGCCATGCTGCAACTCTCTTCTTTTAAATCTCTCATGAAAATCCACTCCTTTCATTAAGCCTTTAAATACTAGGCCATGTTGCTGTGATCTAGCAGCAACATCTAAACAGATTTTTTATGTGCTGTACAGCACCAAGGACAATGTCAAAGCTGAATAAATAAATGTATTTCATCAGCACATTTGCTCTTTATGCAATTTGAATCATGGATCCCTTTTTCCTTAATGAAAATGCACCAAGCTGATTTTTTTCTTGTTTATTTAGAATGTGTCATTACCTTCAGAGTATCCTTAACAGTCTGGAGATTCTCACTGCAGAAGGTGGAGGAGAAGGAAAACATACTGCTACAAAACTTCCCCATTTTTTAGAAAAGCATACAAGGGGATAAATGGTGCTCAAAGGGGGGTCTTGTATCCTACCCATGTCCATACTCTTCTTTCAAGCCTCTGACAGCATCCAGGAATGGGAACAAACACTTGCATTATATCCAGGAAGGACAGATGTGTAAAGGTAGTGGCATGGTTGTTTACCAGGCCATTTACTGATGTGTCAAAGGCTGGGATGGAGAGCCAAAAGGGAACAATGTCTGACAAATGGTGTATCTGATCTTAAGGTGATATAAAGAGGGAAGTATGATCCCACATCTGGGTACTTATGTACAATAACATGTACAAAGATGCAGAAAGGTGCAGGCACTGAAACACTTATTCAGGATGTGGGAGGCTGTGCTCATTTAAATATTGCACTGCCTCACCCCATAATACACACATGACAAGATACATCTAAGTGGGCAAGATAAGGGTCCAGTAGGTGGCTTTTATTCCCACTACATAATTTAGAGGCAACAAAACATCCTAGTAGTGTGACTACATTTATACTACACTGTTATATTATTGTATGTGTGTGTTTTCCACATCTATTCCTCGCTCTCTGGAGCTTCCATTGTGTTCCTGTGCCTGTGCTCATTAGATGAGATGATTGGAGCAGTGAGATTTGTAACTTGTCCATATGCAGAACCAATAGATGACTGTGTTTTGACCCAGTATGGGAAAGTTAAGGTATAAAATGCTAACAACCCAATGCTGAGCAATGCCGAATTTATTATAAATTCAATAGACAAATTGCAAGTGCTGCTGAATTATTAATTACATATTTCCTATCTTCACACAGTTGTTTTCAACTGTGGTTCATCTGCATAGCTGTTAAACCGGTAATGGGTAGTTATTTTAATAAAACAGTGGCTGTCTTCTAATCAGTAGTCTAAGATTCGTATTTGTTCACTTGTTAATCCTAATGTGCTTTACTCTTGATCCATATTTTCCTACACCTTATATAGCATGCAGCCCAAAGGAGTGCAAGAAGCATTCTTTCTTACACTACATACTCATTTTGTTTGATTAATTTTGTGTAGCAAGATTGCTGGTGAGTTTCCTATGTATGCATTACTAGAAACCAAAATTACTGAGCGCTAGAGATAAAATTAGCTTTTGAAATTCCTTTTTCCCTGAAAATAAAAATAGCAGAATCCGCCTTTAATTGACCACCTCAATCATCACAGAGGCTTCCTGTGTACAGAGGCTGTGCTTTGACTATCTGTTTTCCTTTGACTTTAAAAGGTGGCCTTTATTTGCAAGTTTATTATAGAAGCATTCAAATTAGAGGTGGGCCCAAGCCACAAAGATCACATCCGGATCTGGATCCAGCTTTCCCACAGTTACAGAGATGCTTGGGTCCAGGTTTTGGGGTTGTCCTCTTACTGACAGACTTAAGAACCAGTTGTGAAGTTCAAATCCAGATCCACACTTCAGAGGTATTTAAATTCAGAGTTTTGGTTCTGATCCTGTTCTCATTTTACAACATTTGTGAAATCTAGTCAGAAGATTTGTAATTTGTTGGCAGAAAGGGACATTTCCCAATAGAAGAAGAATTTTTTTTCCTTCACATGGAACAAGTAATATAATCAATTCTTTCCCTAAGCACATAATATTGCCAAGTGAGTGATGTGTTAGCACTGCTAGATAAACAGTAAAGCAGATTGAGTATCAGTCATCCTTGCCAGAATCCCCTGGTTAACTTACACTTTTATTTCCCAGGGCTGGGAGAGGGTTCTGCCCTTCTTCATCCAGACAGCAGATCCCACCCTCGATCTTTAGAGAAGAGTGCATGGAGGGCTTTTAAGGAATCACAGTGTCATCATATGCTGAAACATCTTCACAATGGAGCCCGAATCACTGTGCAAATGCCTCCCACCATTGAAGGGCATTGGGTCTCTACTGGGTAAGGATAACAAAAAAAGATGCTTGAGTGACCTGGAGGGAAAATTATCTACAAATGTAAAAGCATTTTTCATAGATACTTAGAATGACAGATATTTTAGTTGTACAACAGAATAGCTTGCTGTAAAGCTACCTTGTTATACACCACTTTGCAGTCTGCATTTTAAACAGTAAGGAATGCAATATTTTTAAAACTTACTTTGATTTAGAAAGAACAAAATATTGTTAAAACCTGCTTATGAATATTGCACTTCTAATGAATGGATCCTTGGTTTTTAAGAGCTTTTGCATGAACAAATTTCATTTAGCAAATTAAATTAAGAAATTTACTTTCATCAGCCCAAGCATGTCCAAGTGCTTATCTGTACATCATGATGACATTCAGAGTAAGATTTCATTTCCAGTGTCTCAGCTGTAATATTCATCAACCTATTTTAAATGATTTTCTTAAGTTGTTTTGGGGGTTTTAAGATGTTTATGGGGCCCGATCCTGTAATCCTTACTTAGACAAAGCTACAACAGAACTCAATGAAAATGGTTCCTGAGTAAGGACTGCTGGATTTGGACTGTAATTATTCCTGAAAATTCCTATAGATTTCAGTGGGAGTTCTGCATGTGGAGAAATTGCAGGATAAAGATAGAATCTTTTCTGACTATCCTAAGCAGATAAGCCACAAAGGGTTCAAACAGACAAGCTGCAAACTTTGCTTCTATTACTATTGTTACTTTTTCAGTTACTGTACCTTATATTCACTGTTTTATAACAAACCCAAAGCTACAGCAAGTTCACAGTAGCTAATACATTTTCTTAATGGAAAAGTTTTATGTGACCTTTAGTCTAATAAGTCAGTAAATTATTTTGTTAATGAAACCCTTTTTTGGATGGGATTTAATGCTCTCCTGTGAAATGTGTAGCAAGAGTTCCTTAATAGTTTTTTGCCTACACTTTCTTATTAGTAGAGTGGAACCACTTAAATGACTGATCAAAGAATACATTTCCACACACATGTATAGATATACACCAAAAAAGTGAGGTCCTCATCCAAAGCCCATTAAAGGCAATGGGATTTTTTCCATTTATTTCAGTAGACTTTAGACTAGGCTCTGTAAGCCTAAAACTATTATCTTATAAGAGGAGAAACACCTCTATTTAGGTTACCTAGCACTTTTCAGGGGTCTTGTATGTGATCATGTAACAGAAGCCTGTATCATAACATGTACGCACAAGGGTGACAAATCAAGGTTTGCATGGGCAACCTAAATTCTGGTACTTACTAATTTTCATCTGCTTGACTTTGAAACCTAAACAACATTCTTCTAATGTAGTTTTTTCTCTATATGATCATAGCAATACGTCTGTGTAAAGAATAAGTTCTCAACACACTAAATGAAAAATTGAAAATTGACCTGAAAAGTATAACCTTCTGAGCTTATAATTCTTATCAAATTTACTAGTTTTGAAAAGTATTTATTTTAAGCAGCCTGGATGACACTCAAGGGAGAGATTTTTTTCAAAGGCACAAAGGAGAGTTTGACTTTCAATGTGAGCTGGGAACCTAGCCCCCTTTGTACCTTTTGAAAATCTTCCCCAAGGTTAACAACCTAGCCTCTCTCACCTCTAGGTCATGCATTCAGGTGGCCAGAAAGTGTGTGTGTGTAAAATTTACATTAAGTGTTTAGGACGTTTGCACGGGTGCTACCAATACTGTACCTGTTCTGTGGTCAGTTAAGGTGCTTCATATTTCAGTGCTCTTGTCCTTTCTCTAAATTCACTATTTTTTTTTTAAAAAGGAAATATTTATTTTGCAGCCACTTCCTATGAGGAAGAACTGCTGTTCATATTTTAGATTTTGTCTCAAGAGTGTTATGAAAAAGATTAAACCTTCAAACCAGTATGGTCAAAATTAAGCTTCAGATTTAAAAATCATGTAACCCTAGAAAGAAAATATAGTTGATAAAATGACAGATTGGGGTAAATTTTTCCTAGGAGCAACTACACTTTTTTTCCCTTCCAATTTAAAGCAGTGTTAGCTAGAGAAAGAACATAAGAACTTATTATTCTAATTGTGCAAGTGATAAAAGAGGAGGAAGAGGAAGGGCTGCCCAGAGATTAATGTAGGAAACTGGGACTTCGGAAAACCCAAGTTCAGTTCCCTCCTCAGTCAGACTTTCTTTGTTACTTTGGGCAATGCATGTAATTGCCTCTGTGCTTGAGGTCTCCAGCTGTAAAATGAAGGTGATAGTCCTTCCTTACCTCATGGGTAGGGCCCTACCAAATTCACAGTCCATTTTGATCAATTTCATGGTCATAGGATTTTTAAAATCATAAATTTCATTATTTCAGTTATTTAAATCTGCAGTTTCATGCTGTTGTAATTGTAGGGGTCCTAACCCAGAAAGGAGTTTGGGGGGGTTGGGATCGCAAGGTTATTGTAGGGGGTGTTGCAGTACTGCTACACTTACTTCTGCGCTGCTGCTGATAGCAACGCTGCCTTCAGAGCTGGAGAGCAGCAGCAACTGGCTGGGAGCCCAGCTCTAAAGGCAGAGCCACCACCAGTATAGTATATATGGTATAGTATTGCCTCCCTTACTTCTGCGCTGCTGCCTGCAGAGTTGGGCCATCATTCAACAGCTGATACTCTCTGGGCACCCAACTCTTAAGGCAGCAGCGCAGAAATAAGGGTGGCATGGTATGGTATTGGAGGGGGGGGGCACTTCCTTCAGAGCTGGGCATCTGGTCAACAGCTGCCACTCCCTGGCCACCGAGCTCTGAAGGCAGCACAGAAATAAGGGTGGCAATACTGCAACCCCTATAAAATAACCTTGTGAAACACCCCCCCACCACCACCACCCCCACACACACACACACCCCTCCCTTTTGGGTCAGGACCCCCAGTGTGAGAAATTCTGGTCTTCCCCATGAAATCTGTATAGTATAGGGTAAAAGCACACAAAAGACCAGATGTCACAGGGGAAGACCAGATTTCATGGTCCATGACACGTTTTTCATGGCTGTGAATTTGGTAGGGTCCTACTTATGGGGGCATTGTGAGGATAAATACATTAAAGACTGTGAGGAGCTCAGATACTACAGTCATGGTGGCTATGTAGGTACCGCAGGTAGTTGTATGGTATAAAAAGATAATGCATTTAAAACGTTTCTACAGTACTAATGCAGTACTAATACTAGTGCAAACTATAAGAATTTGACCATCTTATTAATTGTAGCATGATAGTGTAGTATCTCTCTCTAAGTTTTGTTTTATATCATTTTCAATCCTCTACAGCTGTGAAGTTAGATCAGGCCCAGAGTTTATCACAAGATCCTATAGATTCTACAACAACAACACATTCAAGGCCTACCAGTTTTATTACGGTGGTAATCGCTGCACAAACCCTACCTACACCTTAGTTATCCGTGGTAAAATTCGTCTTCGTCAAGCATCCTGGATCATCCGAGGGGGAACTGAAGCCGATTACCAGTTACATAACATTCAGATCATCTGCCACAGTGAAGCAGTAGCCGAAAAACTAAGTGAGTTGGTGAACCGTACATGTCCTGGATTTGTACCAGACAACAATCCCTGGGAGCAGGATGTGAGCTACAATTTGTGGAGGGAAGAGAATGGCTGTGAATGCACCAGAGCTCTTAATTTTGCCATGCATGAACTTCAACTGATCCGAGTAGAGAAGCAGTATCTACATCATAATTTAGATCACCTAGTGGAGGAGCTATTTCTCGGAGACATCCACACTGATGCTACTCAGAGGATGTACTATCGGCCTTCTAGTTACCAGCCTCCTCTTCAAAATGCGAAGGTACATTCACTTTTATTTTTTTGACAAAAGAAGCAAACGAAATTCAGGATCTTTTCTGAACTAAGTTTTATTATAATCTAAAATCCCACTGTTGTTCTAGAGTCAGAGATGGATTGCAGGGTTACGGACAATGCAGTTCAATCAATTTTAAGTGATAATTCATGGGAGTAGTATCCCATTTCTGGATTATGAAATTACATTATAAATTTGGGTCAATAGGAAGATGGGCTGCTTGAGCAGGAAGACAGTGCCACTCTGTGTTACAACAGATTACCAGAATGGGGAGATGGACAAAGACTGAAAGTAAGCATCAAAAAGGAGAGAAGATTCAAGGTTCGAGGCAGAAATTGGCAGAGAGGAGGAGGTAGTAGCAGAGGGTGGAAGGTGGTGAAAAGGCAGCAGTAGTGAAGAGGGTGATAAAATTGTGTGAGCATATGGAAGTCCACCAGCCAAGAAAGAGGGAATTGGAGGGCAAGTATATAAGAGGGCCAGCATGAAGGAGGAAGCAATTGGTAGACTGTGCAGGTCATGGATCTAGACTCAGATGCATACATTATTTGAAATGAAAAACAGGGACATTTTGAATCTGAGGCTATAAATTCCACTTTAGGATTCCGTTTTCAGTCTGCCCTCCGCTTCAGTGTGAGCTGATCAAACCATAGCGAGTTTAAAAAAAAAAAATCAGAGTGTAGTGTGCAGTGGTGTACAGACAGACCCACTGCAAATGTACATCTTTTCTGATGACATATCTCAAAGAAATATAGCAACTGGAACCATAGGCGCTGAGTTTCTTCTTTGCCCTGTAGGTGCTCCACCTCGTCCCTGCTCTGTCCCCTGCTCGCTGCTCTCCGCCCTCCCCTAACTTCTCCCCCAGCCTTTAATCAGCTGCTTGGTGATGCCCTGATCAGCTAATCGGGGTGCTGCCAAACAGCTGTGGCTGGTGGATGCTGAGCTCCCACAGAGTCAGCCCCTACGATTGGAACCACATCTGAGACTTCAGTTTCCGTTAATAATTTCCACACACAGACTGGTTTTTGGATCATTTCCAGTTAAGGGGTTGTCACAATTTTTAACTTTTCAGTATAACTGTTACAAAAATGGACCACAACATGCTGAGTGTGAAAGGAGACACAACCAGGGAAGAGAGCAATTTGGGGAGAGTGGGTTTGGGTTCTCAATCATTCACATAACCTTTCCACCTCTCCAGAGTTGCTTCTGTCCTCTCCCTCACTGGAATTCCAACAGTATGACATCTCTAGATTGTCGTCTTATCAGCTAACCTCAAGTGGGCCTGGAACAACTTTTCATTTACTTTTTAAACCCTATATCTTCCCAAAATAGACAGATTCTAGCCGGAGCAGACATACACACACCCATAATCAAAACACCTGAGTTCAGAACAATTTTAATTTTTCTATTTCATTTGCTTAACTAAAATAAATAACATTCTATTTTAGACTTGTTTTCTCTTTACTTATTTTGGAGTGAGGGTCTTTGTTTAAAATTATTCTTTGAAAGGGATCCTTAAGTACAAAAGTACACTGATGAATGTTGTAGCTATACTAGCAAATTTTGTAGGTGTTTTTCAGAACAGTTGGAATGGAGACAAAACTCGGATTTCAGTACAACCAGCTAAGACTCTGGGACAGTCCCATCTAGGGTGACCAGACAGCAATTGTGAAAAATCGGGATGGGGGTGGGGAGTAATAGGAGTGTATTTAAGAAAAAGACCCAAAAATCTGGATTGTCCCTATAAAATCGGGACATCTGGTCACCCTAGTCCCGTCAAACCTGGTTATCCTGATATTTGCAGTTAAATGACATTGTAAAATTGTCTGCACTTCATTTTAGAGAACTTTAATAGAGGCTCAATGTTAGAATGGTTGGCTTTACTGCTCAGCTGGCTATACAGAAAGCTCTACTGTCATCTCTGGTCACCATTCAGCTGCCTGGCCTCTGTTGCAATGGCATTGCTAGACTGCTTACCTGTAAAATGCAATGCTGTAGGTAAAAAGAATAAATCTTGCAAAACAAGTCTGTCCCTTAAATCCATCTTCGTGCCATGTGAAGTCTGACTATTAACATATCATCAGCACAAGCTGGGTCTAGTAAAGTTTTGCTGAAAACAATATTTATACACTGTTCCACATATCATTGTATAAAATGTAAGCTGAAGAAATATAATGGATAAGCTAGAAGACTTTATAGATATCCCAAAATATTTAAAGCAGGGTAACTAATTTCAGGCCATACTGGAAACTTGCCAGGAGCCCAGAAACCACACCCAATATTGAGACTAGCTAGAAGAATGTAACCCCCATCATTGTCACTCCCAGGGTTTGTCTCAGAGACCACAATGCAAAATGCACTATTTTGCTATGAGTGGGTCGTGCCTACATATTGTAGACCAGGACAAACATAAGCCTTTTTTGTAGAATCTGACAATTTTCATCTGGGCTAGGGACCAGCTTGTGGCAGGAAAGGGGTAGTCAATCTGTCTCATCCTGTATAAGAAATTTATATACTTTGATGGGCCAAATTCTGCCTTCAGAGGCATGTGCACAACTCCCATTGAAATCAGTGAGAGTCTACTGTATGGATTCCAGTCCGATTTTGGTCCTATATGTTTACCAGAACTGGTGGAAGAAAAAAAATAACTTGAAAGATCAATATTCAGGGAGCTCAGTGCATCCAAACATAAGCTTATCTGTCAGCATCTAGGCGGAGTCCAAGTCAGGGGTGAGCAAACTTTTTGGCCCAAAGGCCACATCTGGGTGGGGAAATCGCATGGAGGGCCATGAATGTAGGTGTGAGGGAGTGCAGTGTGCCGGAAGGGGCTCAGGGCAAGAAGTTGGGGTGCAGAAGTGGTGCAGGATGTATAAGGGGGCTCAGGGCAGAGGGTTGGGGTACAGGAAAGGTGCGGCAGAGGGTTGGGGTGCAGGAGGGGTGCAGGCTTGGGCCTGGAGTGGCTCTGGGGTGGCAGTGGCATGCAGCAGGGCTAAAACAGGCCCTGTGCCATCCTGGAAGCAGCCGGCACCATGTCCCTGTGGTCCCTGGGGGAGGAGGGAGGGATAGAGGGCTCTGCACACTGCCCTTGCCTGTGGATACCTTCTCCGAAGCTCCCATTGGCCGCGGTTCCCCATTCCCGGCCAATAGGAGCTGCGGGGCGCAGTGCCTGAAGGCAAGGGCAGCACACAAAACCCTCTGCCCCACCCCCACCCGCAGGGGCCACAGGGACATGGTGCCAGCCGCTTCTGGAAGTGGCAGTGGGCCTGCAGTGCCACGGGGGGGAGGCAATCCCGTGGGCCAGATCCAAAGCCCTGATGGGCCGGATCCAGCCCACGGGCTGTAGTTTGCCCACCCCTGGTCCAAGTCCTAAGGCTGAATTAATGGCATTGGAACATCATTCACATAAGTATCATTGACAACCGAGAACGACATTACTACACGGGGGCAAGCTAATTCAGAGTATTCTCAAGGTACCCAAAAGTGCAGACAGATGCAAGTACTGGGTAATAAAAAACAAAAACAGTGTAGTTTAGTGGATAGAGTCAGGAGATCTCACTTTATTCTCTGTTCTGACACTGGACCGAAATCACTTCAGTTCTGCTTCTCCTCCATCATGTGTCTCCACTGTTGGTTTGTTTGGACTGAAAGCTTTTCAGGGTAGGAACTGTCTCCCACTATGTGCCTGTACAGTGCTTAGCCCAGTGAGGTCCCAATCTTAGTTGGAACCAGTAAGTGTAACTGAAACAAAACAATTAATAGGACCTATACAGCTCCTGAATATGCAAAAACAGATTCTGTAGATACTTAGTTTTGTGTATCTTGTTAAGATTCTTGTGACTTTTTTTAATGGGAAATTTGGGCATTGAGACAAGACTTTCATTATGATAGTTAGTAAGGGAAAAGTGTATATTAGCATTAGCCACCATAAAAGGCTGCTGGGTTTTGATGTGTATCTACCCATGAAGTCTTCTGTACCAGCAGGCTGTTAACCTGGCTCTGGGCTGCAGTGTTTTTTTTGAATGTAGGAAGAATGGTAACAGAAGATGCTGGTTTTTGTTTTTGGGGGGTTTTTTGTTTTTGTTTTTTTTTTTTTAAAGACCACACAAACATACCACTGAAAGGTTATAACCCTTCTTCTTTGAACTCCTTTCCTTTCTAATTGCTGGTCCACAGGGACCCAGCTGAAAATGAGTTTAAATGCTAAATTGAGTTTAAAACCACTAGTCACAGACTCCTCTGGAAACTGGACACCTTAAATAAATAGAAACATTAAATCAACTTGTTGTTTTAAGCTTTCTACAGTCATGCAGCAACACTAGGGAGATGAGGAAATAGCCATTGAACTGAATCAGGTGTGTTGTGTGGAATCTTTCATGTATGGCTTCATTTCTTTCTTTCTTTCTTTCAAATATATAAAGACTTGGCTAAAATTAGTTTTTAAGAAGATTCACTGTATGAATTAAAATTATAATTAGGCCTCCATAAAGATGATAGCTCCACCCAGCTCATAAATTTACATAGCCACCACATTCATTACTTGTGCAGTTGAAGCAAATGGTAATTAAAAGCAAATGGCTCCTGGATCAGTTAGAAATGCTAAAGCCGCATGATCAGACTTTAAACAAATAGAGTTGGGCCTTTTCCAAATTCCTGCAGTGATTTAGCCACAGGATGGTAAATCAAAGGGGCTGTCCAAAAACCAGACAGCTTTAAGCCAAGCTACTAATCTAAGTAAATTCACAAATGCCCATATCTTAACTCAAGTGTACATATGAAATTGGGGGGCTTTAAAAATGGTTTTAATTTGTAATCTCTTAAGGCCTTACAAATGCTCTTATCTAAGAGCATATCCTACACAAATTCTTCCTTTAAAATATTGTACATACAAGTTTCTGAGTTGAACTTATCAATGATGAGTCAATATGCTGACAGAACTGAAGATAATCAATTCAGATCTGATTCTGAAAGTTGCTGAGAATCTTCAGCTTTTGTTGAAGTCATTGTATTTTCAAGTCAGAAAGGTGCCTTGCACCTTGCAAATTCAGCCTTTTAAATAATAACTGAGAACTGAGAGAGACAAGGTTGGAGCGACCTTACTGATGTAATGGTAGCAATATGTTGTGCTGTGTCATACGGAAATCTAAGGTCAAGAGTGACTTCAGGGATTCTCTCTCATTAGCCATAGAAATTACATGGTTTGCAGAGGTGATGTGAGATATAAGGCTCCTAATGGTCTGAGAAATCAAGAACGGGTGTGGAGCTCAACCTGCTCTTAGTGAAAGAATAAGAGCTCTATTTAGAAAAGAGGCATATGTACTAAAAATGGAGGTAATATGCATGGAAATTGTACTGGCACCCAGCTTGCACATATAATTAGCACTTAAAATATTGTTTACTGAATACATTGAACTCGAGGTGCCTCTCTCTCTTTATTCTGTCAGGCTACAAAGATCAGAGTGAGGATTACGTTAACAGGTTATTCTACAGACATCCTGGTAGCTATTAGCATGTTAGGATGGAATTGTTTGTAATGTCATCAGAACTGAAAAATGTTTGAATACCCTTATTTACCACTTTTTTGTGTGTGCTCAAATATTTGAGACATTCAGTTTTAATGAGAAACATTCTCATTCAAAACCACATACTAAGTGTCTTTCTTCTCTCTTGCAATTTTTTTTGGCGGGGTGTGGGGGTGCTGATTTTCAGAAGTGCTTGGCACTTGCAAGTACCACTGACTGTGGGTGGAGTTCTGGGTACTCAGAGATCTGGAAAATCAGGTTTTAATTGAGCATCCAAAACCAGAGGTATCCAAAATTAGTGGACACATTTGAAAATTTGGTCTTTAATCTCTGAGTTTCCTCATCTGTAAAATGAAACTACTACTTATTTGCCTAGTACCCAGGATAATTTCAAGGATAAATTAATAAACTTCTATAAAGTGTGTTAAATACCTCAGATAGAAGGTGATATGTGTAAATATTACCTCAGCCAAGAAATATAATTGTCTGAGGACAGTATTTTTTTGATTGGCCAAACCATAAATACTGCTACTAAAACAAGCAAAAGTCTATTCTAGATGCGGTGGGAAATGGAGGGGTTTCACATCTTTGTCTTTGCATAAGACAGTTGCTTAAAGAAATAGGGTGGGGGAAATGAGAAAGCAGAAGAGAACTTTTTTTTTAAGAACCCAATGATTTCAAGACAATTATGAATAATAGGATGTATGGTATTATCTTTAGAAATAAATTAACCAATCATTTAGCTGAGGCTTGTTTTCCTATTACAGATCTACTGGGTATAATGTAGCAAAGGATGTGCTACTTTTAAAAGTAAGAAGAACTTTTAAGTAACATGCTGTACTTACTCTTCTTAGAAAAGCCAATGTTAAAGAATGCCTAAGGTGAAATATGACTTTTGCTCTTGTATAAACCTTGAAGATTTTAAATATGTGCTTTATTTTGTCTTTGTGGATTTAATTATTAGTTCTGTTTTACAATTGTAAAAGCATAACTAACATTTTAAGGCAGATTTATTCTTGCAGTTGTTCATGCGCAGAGTCTTCAAGTTCAATCAATCACTTGCATCACTTTTTCCGGGACCTTGTTTGTTGCTTCTACTTCCCAAAATATATATGGTTTGTTGCTTCTGAAAATGTATGATTTGTCACTAAATTAGCATCAATGTAGCTGGATAGATGACAGATGCAGGCATGTTCCTCTGGGGAAAAAGCTGTTTGGGTCTCATTTCATCTTTTGTTGTAGATGGTGGGATTTAAATTCAGGAAGAACAACAATTTAAAACTTTCATACTTTATTTTGATTTTATGTGGGGTTGTGAAATTCAGTTGAAATCATTTATATCAGACAATGGTGCAATTATAGCACCTTCAGCTTCCTTCCCTGCCTTTCCGCTCCTGGGAGCATTTGACACATACAATGCCCTAAAATTTGTGGTATTCATATGTGGACAAATTTCACTGCTTCCCACCCTTCTGCCTGCTCTGAATTCCCCCCCAAAACCTGGCAATGTTGCAGCAGGACTACAGATTTTTTTTCCAAACACTAAAACATTTTCCATTTGTTTCAAGACTTTCAATTGAAAGTTTTAAATCTTCTGTTATCCTTATGAGTAAGTTCATCCCATTTGGCAGCCTGAGTTACAACTGCATCAATCGTACTTCTCAATGACCAGCAATCAGCCTTCTATGTTGGCCACATATATAAGGTCATGGCAACCCTCCAAGTTACCACTTTTGTGGTGGAATTAATTAAAGGGTTGTCTTGGTCTGGAATTATCTTTGAGGGTGGAGGAGTGGAGTGAGAAATTGTACTGAGTATCCATGAAAGTGACAAGGTGGGTGAGGTAAGCTTTCTCTCACCCACAGAAGTTGGTCTAATAAAAGGTATTACCTCACCCACCTTGTCTCACTAAAATATCCTGGGACTGACATAGCTATAACAACATGGCATAGCCTTGAAAGTGTCCTTTATGTGGCCTGAGCTATAGCAACGTGAGATGAAGTCCAGCTTTTAGCATTTATTTTAAGACATTTTTAGCCTCCCTCTGAATTTAATGGCTGCAAAGGATTTTTTTAGGTTATTTTTGTTTCCATCTTGGGACTTTTTTAGTTGCTAGATCTACCACCTAGATTCTCAGTTGATGAGTTGCTTAGAAGTGTTTATAGTAATAATTGTAACCTGACATGCCCTTTTCTGCTGTTAACCAGCTCTGCCTCGGCAGACTAGCTTTGTGGATTTTTGCTGGATTATTGGTAAGAGTATATTTTATTTTTCTCTTGCCTCTCCCTCCCTTCCCCCCCCCCAATGGCAATATTTTCATCCAGCTGATTTCAGTTACTTAATTCACAACTCTGACATTTCTAATTAAACTGCCTGTTATTGAGTTTTCTGAGAGACAGACCTGCTTCTTGGGTCACAGCCTCATCTGCTGTGAATCAGTGTTGCTCCATTGACTAATGGAGTGATAATTTACATCTGCAAAAGATCTGGCCCTTTTGAAGCAACCTTTTGCATTAAAGGTGCTGGAGTAGATAAGGGAGTGGAAGGCAGTAGGAGCAGGACACGTTGGGAATCATTTGTTTCTATATAATTTTATGAAGCCCAAGATTTTTATAAAAAATCTAAAGTAAGTGACTTCACAGTGCATGAAGTATGTGAGTTATTCTAATTGAGCAAGATAGTGGTGACAGCAGCATAGGAGGAGAGCCGGTAAGCTGGCTCAAACCACAATGGTAGAGTAGGGGGAACTTAAACCAGAAGCATTAAGTATATCCCTAGTGAGCTGAGCTTAAATAAAAAGTGAAAGTTAAAAGCATTGGGGCCCCAAGTCAGGCATTACAGAAAGAAGCAATCGCTCTGCCAAGAGTTTCTGGGTTGGTTTTTATTTTTCATTGGTGTCACTGGAAAGGAGAGAGTAGGATAAGGAAGAGTTCAAAGGCAGGCAAGCAGGACAAGCGGATATTTGTGTGGTTTTTTGTTCTGGTTTGGTTTTTTGAGGTACAGGATATGCTTGTGGATATCATACTGGCCTTCTCATTTTAAAAAGGACATGTTCACCGTTCGGTGGCTCCAGAGAGAGCAGGGGAGTTGCATGCCGCTTTAGCATGTGCAAAGGGAGGAATGACTTTCCAAACCCCTTTTCAAGTTAATGGAAATGGACTGTCTTTGCACTAGGTTCCTGCTTTTACTTAAAATCCCTCCTTTACTTGTAAAGGGTTAAGAAGCTCAAATAACCTGGTTGACACCTGACCGATAAGGGGAGAAGATGCTTTTTGTTTTGTGCTCTCTGTGTGTGTTCTCTCCGGGACAGCAAGGAACCAGGGCAGGGAAAATGCATCCCCTAAAGCCATACCTGAACTAAGCATCTAAGACTACAAATTGTAAGTAATAGCAAGGAAATGTGCTAGATCAGGGGTCGGTAACCTACAGCATGCGTGCCAAAGGTGGCACACGAGTCGATTTTTCATGGCACGCGGGGTGGGGCTGAGCAGCTCAGCCCACCGCTGCTCTGGGGTTCTGGCTGCTGGCTCCTTGCCAGCCGGGGTCCCTGCAGCCCCACTTACCTTGCTTTCAGTTGGAGTTCCAGCGCAGGCCCCCTGCCAGACAGGGTCCAGGCCTCTGGCCCTGCTCAGCCCTACCAGCCGCCAGCTCCACTCACCTCAGCTGCAGATCTGGGGTTCCAGCCGCTGACCTTCTACCAGCTGGTTATCAGCTTATAACTCAGAAGCCTGGGTGCAGCTTAAAGTATCTAAATAGGTGCCACCAGACATTGGAAAACTCAGCAAGGAAAAGCAAGGGCAAGGATCACACTAAACTAATAAGATCTGAATTTTAATTTAATTTTAAATAAAGCTTCTGAAACATTTTGAAAACCTTGTTTACTTTACATATAACAGTAGTTTGGTTATATATTATAGACTTATAGAGAGACCGTCTAAAAAACATTCAAATGTATTACAGGCACTCGAAGCCTTAAATTAGAGTGTGTACATGAAGACTCGGCACACCGCTGCTGAAAGGTTGCCGACCCCTGCGTTAGATTATCTTTTGTTTCAGCTTGTGAATTTTCCCTAGCTAATCTCTGGTTTGGTGGTGGTTTTTTTTGTAACTTTAGAGTTTTGCCTAGAGGGGAATCCTCAGTTTTGAATCTGATTACCCTGTAAAATTACCCTCCATCCTGATTTTACAGAGGTGCTTCTTTTACTTTTTCATTATAATAAAGTTCTGCTTTTAAGAACCTGATTGGTTTTCAGGGCACTAAAAACCAAGGGGCTGGTCTGTGCTCACCTTGTGTGCTCTCAAGCCTCCCCAGGAACAGGGGTGAGGAGTTTGGGGGGATATTTGGGGGAAACAGGAACTCTAAGTGGTCCTTTTCCTGAAACTTTGTCTAACTCACTTGGTGGCGGCAGCAATACCGTCCAAGGACAAGGAAGAATTTGTGCCTTGGGGAAGTTTTTAACCTAAGCTGGTAGACATAAGCTTAGGGGGTCTTTCAGGCGGGTCCCTACATCTGTACCCTAGAGTTCAGAGTAGGGAGGGAACCCTGACAGAAGTAGTATAAATTTATAAGGGATTGACAAGCTCTAAAGAAGTGCTACTCAGAAAACTAGTGTTCGTAGCTGTAGGTCCCCCTGCATCAGAATTCTCAGGGTATGTCTACACTGCAGTTAGACTCCTGTGGCTGGCCTGTGCCAGGTGCCTCAGGGTCCTAGAGCCTGGGTTCCAGCCTGAGCCCAAACATCCACACCACAATTAAACAGCCCCCTAGCCTGAGCCCTGCCAGCCTGAGTCAGCTGGCACAGGCCAGCTGTGGGTTTTTAATTGCAGTGTAAACATACCATCAGCCTTGCCTCTCCTTAGCTCAAGTCAGCCCTAAACAGCTGGAGGCACACACTTGCTCCTGAGTCAGACTCTCCTGTAATAAAGTGCTAGATTCAGGATGGGACTTTGAGAGCTACATGACACCATTATCCTCACCACACATACTTCTGTCCTCTTAATATGCCACCTCCTGAAAGGTGTAAACTCCTATTAAGAGCATGAGTAAAGCAGGTCAGGAAATGGTAAATATAGTCTGTCAAAATATTCAAAAGGAACAAAAAAAAATTTCCTGAATTTTTCATGGAAATGTTTTAATTTTTCAGTGAAAAAAACCAAACCCTGAAAATGGTTGTTTTTCACTTAATTTTTTTCAAAAGAAGCAGCCATTTCCCCAAAAAAACTTTGTTTTGAAAAAGGAATGTTTATTTTTTTTAAAAAAAAATTGATGGTTTTAGTTCCATCTCCCCTATGCTAGCTCATGATTAGGCTTATTTTGATCAACACGATAGAGAGCGCACTGGTTGATCACCTAAAATAACTACATTTTTATGGCACCCCCATCACCATTGTCTGACATGAAGTTCTCAGGATCAAGTCATTGTTCTTAGCTAGACACTACTGTAATAAACAGCATCAGTAATAACGTGTATTATCTGCACAGTGAATCTCATTGATATAAAAAGTAGGACAGGGCTGTTGGATTCCACTTGAATTCCAGCTGTCGCTCTCCTTTAAAGAAATGTAATGCTGCTTTTCTGAAAAGGGCTTAAAGGGCTTTTAATTTTGCAAAGTAGGAGTGAAGTATGAAGGTGTTCAGTTCAGAGCAGGCAAATACCCTCCGAGGAGATAACATTAGGCTTTATTTTTGACACATTTTAACATCACTCCGGGGTGCAGAAAATAGCCTGATGGAGTGTATATAACCCTGGCACTGGCGTAACCATCATGACCAGCGCAGAGAACAAGCAGCCCCTGGCAGCTAAAGGATTTGTAAGAAAAATAAAGTGTACTGGGAAGGATTGTATTTCTGAATTCCCAATCACAAGGGTACTTGAAAAAGTCTAAAGAACTCCATTCTACTGCTGTTTTAATGGGGCTTCCCCCAGGTGAAGACAAGGGCTCCCTGACCTGATCACCCTTTCAGTGGAAGCAGCAGCAGAGAATAATGAAAAGTGGTTGTGGTGATCTTCAAATCACTGGGATCCTCTTTTGTCTCTGAAAGAGCTGTCAGCTAGGGAACCAGCCTTAGTCTACATGGCCTGCCTGACTGAGTTTACAGTCGGACTCAGAAGAGTCACTATTATACAGCTATTAGCAAAAGAAAAGCCCTCTGCAGAAGAGGAAAAAGCCCCTATAACTCCACAGCTTGAGAAGTTCATTTGGCAGTAGCTACTGTGGAGGCTGTTTCTTCTAGATAGATCCCATTGTTCAAAATACTTGTTCACACACAGAACCTTACTCTTTTGTAAAGCAGGAGCTAGCCATCTTATCCACAGTTCATTTTAAAGCATTTTAGCTTATTTTATGGTCAAGTGAGTTTTTTATTAGAAATTATTTTAGTTGTGCTTGGAGAATAGCAGCAGTCAAATGCTTTTTGCCTCTGTTTAAGGTTTTCTTTAAATGTCAGTGTTTAGAAACTAGATCCTATTGCCCTTGCCAAAGACCTATGGAAAGGGAATGATTTTACAAGGCCTTAAGCAGTGGGATTTAGAGCCAAAAGTAGTTGGCCTAGAAAAGAAAAGGTCTCAAGCATGAAAGCAACATTGAAAAAAGAAAAAGCCACCCTCAAAAATAAATATTACTCCCTAATTAGATCCATTCACTTTATAACAACAACTAAATGTCGTTCTTCCATTAATTGGACAAAAGCTACGTTTTCAGGGATTTTGGAGCAATGTATAAGCAGACACTTGCTATTAAAAAGTTCATAGCTCTCTTAAAACAATTTTCAGTCAAAGCTATAATGAAGCTGAAAGGGGTTTACAGGGAATTGGAAGGAATAGTCTGGATCACAAAGGAGCAGCCAGCATAAGTAAAAAGAAAGGTTAGAAACTTTATATTATAGCCCTGCTCATGAACAAACCCTAAAACAAAATCTGATGAAACTTTTGTTTCCTCCTTCCTCTGTTCTACAATAAAAACGTACCAGGTCTTATCTGCAGGCTTGCTTGGGATTTATGAAACTCCTCTGTCTTCTTCAAGTAAATCAGAGTTTTCTACTGAAGATTTATGGTTCAGAATTGCTCATCGGCTAATGTTTTTTTTTAAATAAATGAATATAAAGTGAATCAGTGCTTGTGAACAGTGTTGGACTGACAACTTAAAGACTCACTGCACATCTCGGGTAGCTGCACTGCAGTTTACTCCATTCTCCCTTGCTGATATGCCTCAGCTATGAATGGGGAAGATTGCAGTTCAGTCTTCATCTCCCTTCAATCCTGAGCTCCTCTGCTGAAACTGCTAGCAAGGTTGTTGAATGAGAGGTGAAAAGCTGCTCCCTGCCCTTCAATTTCTTTTAACTTAGACTGGAAGTGAATTGGCTTTGTGAGCCAGTCTATCTGAGTTAGGCCTTCCATTGCCTCTATTACCATAGTATCTGAGCACTGCACAGTCTTTAATCTCACTACATAAGTGCTTGGCAGAGAATGCACATTTTGTAGATAGGGAAACAGAGAAGTCTGGTTGGGTTTTTTTGTTTGTTTGTTTTGGCTCAAGGTCACACAGGCAGCCTTTGGCACAGCCAGGAATTGACCTCGGGTCTCCTGAGTCATAGACTAGCCACCGAACCATTGGACCAACAAACTCCAGATGGAACCCTCAAGCCTCAGAAAATGCTACACTTTCACAATCCTCCTATATTATCGGTGCTTTTTTAATGTTCATGTAAGCTAAATATCCAGGACCAAGTTCTGTTCTCAGTTACAGTCATGCAAATCTCTATTAGCTCCGCTGGGTCAGTGAAATTACTCAGTGGCATTTTTCTGTATTTATATAGGCATATTCCATGAAAGGAGAGAAAGCCACAAGCCTGTGTGTTCTGTACCTTTCCTTCTAACTACTGGAAGTTTTTTCAATCTAGTGTAAAGTACCAACCACAGCATTCTGTACTTCAGCAGCCCTTTATAGAAATATTACCATCAGATCCAAAGCTGATATATGTAAACAAACAATGTAGCAAATACACAACAGGTGCTAGAGCAGAAAATTTTGCTTTTATCTAACAGCACTCTAGTTATTCTGCATAATTTAATTATTTATAGACATAATTCATGTTAGCTAAAAGAATGTTTCCTAATACTTGAATAAACTGTGATTCAAAGTTTGCTTAGCAAAGCAGAAACCATTTCTCTTGCAGCTGAGTAATCTGCAGTTTGAAAGCAAACTAAACTGCCGTCTTGCCAAAAAAAAAAAAAAAACCCAAACCCTAAAACTTTGCGAAGTTACAAACAATTAGTGCTAGAAACTACATAAGTCTTTATAGTTTTCATTGACAATGTTAGAGGAGGGGGAGCCTTGGAAATTGAATTCTGACATCAAGAAAAGGTTCATTCTGCATGTTAGTTCAGTTACTGCACCCCCAACAAATCAAAATGCACCTGATGTGTAATGGTTTGGTCATTGTGTCAACACTTATCCATCAGAAAGAGAACTGAGACTCCCCCTCCCCTCACATACACACTCATTTTACTTTCTGTGAAAGGCCTCTGACAGCATATTTATAATGCTAAACCCCACCCAGCTGTAGCCCCCCTTCATATCAAGTAAAAGGGCCAGAGCAGTGCAAGAAAAGCTCTCAAACCATGGGAGCTGGCTTAAGGGGTGGGGAGGGGATTCTCCAATACTGGAACTGAGGAAGGCAGCCTTAAGGGTGCCTTCCCAAGGCCCTGCCTCACATGCCCTCACATAGGTGATAGGGTCACAGCACAATGGAGATTCTGGGGATAGCTGCAACTGCTAGGCAGCTGGAGCAGCTGCCATAACTTACACTGGCCCCCAAGGCTGTCTAAATTACACTGGGAGTCATGCAGCAGGCCAGGATTGGGAGGGCACCAGTAGCTTAAAGTCACCATAGCCCTCCCCTCACATCCTGGGCTGAGTTCTGTGCTGCTCTTGGTGGGGCTACAGCTCAGAATCACAACCCACATGTCCATACAGGGCTGAATCTTGCTGAGTGCCCTCATCTCCAATTGGACTCAATGGAGGTGCTTCACACCTTGCAACGTCAGGCCCATTTAGACTGTGAAACTACCAGATAAACAAGCCAAAGCGTGTTCCCATTGAAATCAATTGTATACCTCTCACTGATTACAATGGCACTAAAACATAGCCAATACTGAACTAGATGCTTGCATTATAAAAATAACATGTCAGATAGTCTTGGCCCAGAATGTAGGAGTTAAAATATCCATTAGAAATGTTTTCTTGATTTTTGTTTATTACAATGAAGACACATGGTTTCAGTGTAAACACGTCAACCCAAATACCACAGCATTGTCTAGTATACAAGAACCAGAAAGCGGCACTAGGCCATAAGGGAGACAAGGTGGGTGAGGTAATATCTTTTATTGGACTGAAGAAGAGCTCTGTGTTAGCTCACAAGCCTCTCTCTCTCACCAGTAGAAGGTGGCCCGATAAAAGATATCACCTCACCCGCCTTGTCTCTCTAATAGTGTGGGACCAACACAACACCACCACCACTGCATAGTAGGTCATAAGAATGACCATATTGGGACAGACCAATGGTCTATCTAGGGTATCCTGTCCTCTGACAGTGGCCAGTGCCAGATGCTTCAGCGTGGATGAACAGAATTTTGATTTCCAATTTTTAAAGGGTACCTTTTTGCCTCTTTTATTCTGCTGTTTAGCTCTGGTAGCAGTTTTTCGGTCCTCTTACAGTGTTTTGTATTGAGGGTATATATATCATTTGAGCTTCTATTGTGGTGGTTTTAAATCGTTTCCAGGCATTTCATTTTTGTCACTGTACCTTTTAATTTCATGTAACTAGTGTCCTCATTTTTGTGTAGTTCCCCTTTTTGTACTTAAATGCTACTGTGGTATGTTTCTTTGGTATTTTCCCCCCTAAAAGGATGTTACATTTATTACATTATGATTGCTCTTACCAAATGGTTCAGCTATATTCAGCTCTTGGACCAGATCCGGTGCTTTGCTTAGGACTAAATCAAGAATTGCTTCTCCCCTTGAGTGTTCCAGGACTACCTGCTCCAAGAAACAGTAATTAATGGAGTCTAAACATTTTCTCTCTACATCCCATCCTGAAGCGACATGTACCCAGTCAACACGAGGATAGTTGAAATCCCCCATTATTATTGTGTTTTCTGTTTCACCATCACAATCACATCCTGGTCACATGGTTGGTAGTATATTTCTGCAGCTATACTCTTACTATTCAAGCATGGAACTTCTATCCATAGAGACTGATTGTCCAAAATGAGTGAAAAGCAAGAAGTAAATCAATTGTGAAAAATACATTCTCTCAGTTTAATCAATCATCGATGGTGTTTTATTAGTAGCACACAGGAGAAATTTGATGTTCTGTTTTTAAGTTTAGGGCCAAACTTTGTTTACAAACACCTATGCAACTCCATTTACGTGAGTGGAGTTGCATGCATGTCATTGAGAGGAAAATTGACAGAGTCCCTTCACGCAGACACCACTGGAAATGAAATATTTTTGCGTTGATATTTTACACTAAAGTCTAATATATCTTCAAAAGTTTAAATAGCAGGATATTAATTTTCCAGACTGCTAGCCAAATTAAAGTTAGGAGGATGTATGTACGTATCTACAGCATCCAAAGTTAATCATTAAAAAGAGGTAATTAATACAAAGTCAGAGCTGAACAAATGCGTTCTTTTTAATGAAATTAAGAGCAGGTTTTTAAGGCCCCTACTTATCTGAGTTAGGCATTCTGCCAGCATTATAGATTCAAAGGTTTTTTTCCTTCCAAATGAAGGAAACAATAAATACCTGAAGTAA
Organism: Mauremys reevesii; assembly: GCF_016161935.1. Classification (NCBI taxonomy): domain Eukaryota; kingdom Metazoa; phylum Chordata; order Testudines; family Geoemydidae; genus Mauremys; species Mauremys reevesii. The sequence goes on from NC_052624.1 coordinate 199,864,586, forward strand.
AATATTTGTTCAAAGTAAACCCAGGAGAAGAAATTAATATCTTAACCCTCTCCCTGCTGCACAATATACTATGTGCACCATATTCCAGGTACATCACTCTGACGTACAGAATCTGCAGTAAAATGAGGCAAACATTTGAATCCTTAGATGCGAGGTTGATTTCACCTCAGCATGACACACACATCATAGTCTTCATTGAGGAGAATTCATTGTCTAACAGGGTTTTTCTCCACTTTGTTTCAGAATCACGATCATACCTGTATAGCATGTAGAATCATTTACCGGTCAGATGAGCACCATCCTCCAATCTTACCTCCAAAGGCCGATTTGACTATTGGATTGCATGGAGAATGGGTGAGCCAGCGCTGTGAGGTGCGTCCTGAAGTCCTCTTTCTCACCAGGCACTTCATCTTCCACGATAACAACAACACCTGGGAAGGTCACTATTATCACTACTCTGACCCCATCTGTAAGCATCCCACCTTTACCATCTATGCCAAGGGGCGCTACAGCAGGGGAGTGCACTCTTCCAAAGTGATGGGAGGAACAGAGTTTGTGTTCAAAGGTACGACCGCTACATTGCGCAGTTTTGTTCCGTTACTGAGTAACGAGATAGGTTGTTCATAGTTGGGTGAAAGTTGCCAATGATAATGATTCAAAACTTGTATAGTGTCAAGAACTTCCCAAACTGATATGCAAACTACACAGAGGAGGGTCACATCTCTCTCACACACGCTGAAATGCAGCAACTTCTGAGGCAAAATGTAGTAACTTTTAAATGCACAGCAAAACTACAGAACAGCTTCAGTCACTAAGTGAAGAGTATCTAATTGAAACTACAGGAGCATATGGGCAGAATTCAGTTATCCAGCTGGTCAGATGAATGTGATGAAAGCACTCTCCTCTTATAAAGAACACGGTAGAATCTTTCACCACAAGAGGTCAGTAGCTTTAGCATCTTAAAAACAAAAAACAGTCCCGCCCCCCTTGGCATCCCTCTGGGAAATTGGTTCAGCATTGACAGTGTCACCTATGGAATCATCACCAAGCTCTGACTATACCTGTCTTGCTTAGCTTGAGATCTGGCAAGATTCACAGCTCCATGTGGTCTAACTTGAAATGACATTTGAGAAGCCTCATTATCGCCTTTTAGACTCTCCTACATCTCCAATTTAGGAAAGAGCCTGACTGAAGGAACTAACAGATAGGGACAGAATTTCCAAAGGAGCGTAAGGCTTGCTCCAGTCTGTCAGAGGCTCTGCTCACATGGTTGGTTACCTGGAAGTAATTACATGGGGTGAAAACTTCAGTGAGGCCAGCATTTCACCCATGCTGCTTATTTATAACGCATTGTTCAACCTGCTGCTGAACATATGAGAATCCAACGCTAGAAAAGCAAGAGGATGAACTATTAGTTTTCTTTTGTGTTGTGCCCGGGAAATAATATGGATCGTGAGACTACCCAAAAACATACACGGTTATAAAATCTCAAGGTGAAAATTCTGAGAAGTCTTGCTTTAAAAAAAAAAATCTTGAATCACATATACGTTGCTAATGTCCTGCAGCAGAATTTACATTTCTGGAGAGTTGTGAAGGGTTTTGTTTTATTTTTGGTAAAGTTTGTCAATGCTAATCCATTAAAAACCTCAGTTCTCTTTTTATGTAACATACTGGGCCAAATTCATCCCTAGTGCAAATTCTATTAAAGTTCCCCTAACCCCATTCTGACCCCAGCTTTTCTTCAGGTCTGTTGCAATTGAGCTGATGAAAATCAACGCTCATGTGACAAACTCCATTGAAAGTTGGTCAGTATAGCTAGAATTGAAGAAAGTTGTAAGACTTATGTTTGAAATTATAAACTGCAGTTGTTTTTTAAGACATGGGATAGGGTCTCTCTCGATAATTCAAACCTAAAGATGTAATTCATATGATGGTATGGAAAGTCTATGAGAGAAGGTGAAACTTACATTTTCTGAGCTTTGAGATTTGTATTTGGAATTTATTAGGTCATTAGCTTTGTGGACTATCTTAAAAATTCTTATGTTGCCCATGGAACTAATATTAATTAAAATCTGAGTAAAGTTTTATTGTATCCTCCTTCCTCTATCTTTATATCTAAACCAACCAGCCAAGGATATATCAAGCCCTTTGTTATATCTCTGAATTCAGGGCTAATAATAAGACTGTCACCTTCACTTTTGCTTTGTCCCTCAGAGATATTTAGCTTTCTCTTCTTCCTTTACAGTAAATCACATGAAAGTCACCCCCATGGATATAGCTACAGCCTCTCTACTGAATGTCTTTAATGGGAATGAGTGTGGAGCAGAGGGATCATGGCAAGTTGGAGTACAACAGGATGTTACTCACACCAATGGCTGTGTTGCTTTGGGGATCCGCCTACCACACACAGAGTATGAAATCTTCAAAATGGAGCAGGACGCCAGGGGTAGCTACTTACTGTATAACGGCCAGAGGCCTAGTGATGGGTCAAGTCCAGACAGACCAGAGAAGAGAGCCACATCTTATCAGATGCCATTAGTTCAGTGTGCTTCATCAGCACCGAGACCTGAAGAGTCACCAGAGGAGAACAAAATAGGCCGCTATAGCAGCAGGGCACCAGAAAAGGACTCCAGTGTATTTGTCCTTACCCTGATGCTGTTTATTTGTACTGTGTCACATTGGAACATTCTCAGTTGAAAGGAAAAATCTTTTTTTCATGACTACAAAACCAGGATTCCATATGACTGAGGGTTTTTCTTTTCAGAAAGAAAAGGACATTTATTTTCTTGATGCACTGGAATGCCTGAGAACGGTTGTTCTTTTCCTTATTTTTTTCCCCTCCTTGAATCATGAACGGCACTCGTTTGATGTTTTCGCTTTGAACTTCGTCCAGTCTGATCCCTGGCCTGACATGACTGCACAACCGTAATTGCACTTTACGACTGCAGACTTACTTGGCTTTTTTAACTACGAGGGTAAACCTAAAGATCCTGCTTCAGTTGGCTCTGCCATTTTGCTGTTGTGGTTCATTTCCCCCCTAGCACTCAGTTTCTCATCAGAATTTAGCTATCAGGAATCACTCTGTATAGTATTGTGTTAATACTGTGATAATGGCTTTTGTCATATTCTTTAGGACTCTGCTGTAGATATGTACATATAAAGAAACCCCACAAGGATCTAGTTAAATACAATCTTACAGGTTTTACACAAAAGAAAAAAATATATACAAACTATCCTCCCGTCAGAAGGTAAATGGAAAAATTCTCTAAGAACATTCAAAGTAATTTAAGCTATTTTTACATATAATTGTTTAACTTGTAAAAACAACCAGAGGTTTAGTGGGATGTAAATATTTTTCTCATTCAGTTATATTAGGTATCCAATTGCTTCATGCCTCCCATTGTATCTACTAACTAGTTACAATAACCTCCCCCCCCCTTTTAAAATCAGATAGAGAAAACATTTTTTCATCAGGTATGCACAGTATATGTAAGTTGCAGAAGTATTAGTGGATTGCTCCATGTTGTTGTACTCACTACTCCTTATACCCTCTCTATGCAATGTTCCTGCCTTGAATTTCATTTTGTTAGGGGTGGACAAAATAATGAAGGGGCTGGGGCCATAACACAAATCATAAAAAAAAAACCAACCCTCTGCTAAAGTAGATTAAGAATTGTAAAGTGGCAGTAGGTAGGAAGTAAAGAAAGGATTGAAGCAGCAAACATATCATCCATGAGCCCAATCACATCATCTTCCTTTCAACTTAGAGAGCAGAGAAACAGCAGAAAATTTGAAAAGATGGAGCAAATTTCACCAGAGGGAATGGGGTTTCACAAATACAGAGCACTCCTACCCTTCCTTTCAGTACACAAGCCCCTACACAGGGTCACATTGAGTTTGAGGCTCAATGTTTGCTTGTCTTCAGTATTACATAGCTGAGATCGGAACAAATCTTCAAAATTACGAGTAAAATATGCAGTCTCTATTCTCTACAAGATGTATGCAGTTAGGTCACATATGCAAATGAGGTAGCTGAGAATTGCACAAGTTATTGATCCTTTAATTTCATCAAACTCATTTAAGTTGTATAGCACCATGTACACCTATGGCACAATACAAATATATTCCAATCTATAGTTTGTGTGACGTGGCTCCATAGCCTGTCAGCCTAAGGTGGTAAGACTCAGCAACGGAGGACCTGTGAATGGAGTAATTTATATCATATAGGTTCAAATGTTTTTAAGAAGTGAAAGGAAAAAGCAGGGTTTTTTTCCGCAACCGTGCAACTTGACACTGGAGTTCTGTAGCAACATTGTTACATTCCGGCCCAGAATAAGTTATTGCACCCAAAATAAAAAACCCAGAATATAACCAGCAAGGGACAGAAACTGTTGCGCAAATCATTTTTAAAAACTAACTTCTCTCAAAGCACAAAAGGGAACAAAGGAAAAAAGTGATCAGAAGTAAGACTCCTTCTGTGTTTCACTATAGTTTACACATTGTGCCTGCTGTCATAGGTCAGAACATGACAGGAGTCCATATTTTGAGATGTAAAGTCATCCTTGCCAATGTTGGAGTGTATTAGCTTAAAGCCCAGGATTTTAAAAAAATATATAATTTTATTTTTGTAAAGTTATAGAAAATATTTCTCTTCCCAAGTTAGTGTTCCAGATTAAACTGCCAGGGAACTTTGAGCACTTGTTAAAATACTGATTGAAATAAAAGACTCAGTGAAGAACTAAGAATTCCTCAGTATCTTATCTGTAATGGTTGTGTTTTGTCTCCTTTCTACCTGTAAAGAATAAAAAGCCTCTTGGAAAATTACACCCAAGCTAGACTGAAACCCTTTATCTAATAACTTAGCTGCAGAAAAACCGATTTTATTATCTAGTAAATAGTATTTTTGCTTCAGATCACCTCAGCTGAGGTTAGAAAGAGCTCTGATGAACACAGGTATCATTATTTAAGTTTCAAACTAAAACTCTTTGGATTCTTTTGATAAAATGGACTGAAATATATGCTGGAAGCACACAAGGAATGATACTGTTGGCCTCAGAGGACTGTACAGTCATCCAGTCAGAACAGCTGTGTCAGTACAAAGGGTGTGTGGTTTCAATAGAAACAAAATATTTTCATAAATGAGCTCTATTTATGAGCTCCATTTTTTTTGGAAAATTAGAAAGTAGAAAAAATCATTTTGGATCAAACAAAATGTGTTGTTTCAATTTTGACAACTTTATTAAAAAAAAGTTGAGAAGTTTTGAAATGAAAAGTCCTTTCAGATAAAAAAATGAAACGTTTCACAAACACTGAAACAAAACATTTAGCTTTTTTCAGAATTTTTTTCCAGTTGAAACAAGTGAGCAAAATCAAGACCAATTTCTGAAACACTGTGGTGTCACTGAATCTGCATCCCCCCTCCACCCCCCAAAAATAAATGTGTGTGGAAAAACTTTTCCCAGCTCTAGTTAAGTCTTTGCAATTTAAAAGAAATTCTACTGAAAAATAAGAGCGAAAACTGCACAGGAGACTGTTTTCTTCATTAAATAAATTAAAGGCTTTCATCTTGAAGGGTTTGCTAAGTAATGGCAACACAAATTTACACTGTGAGATGCTCTATATTAGCAAACTGAATGGAATTCAATGGATTTGTCTATATAAGAGATATTGCATCAGGCCATATATATCACAGGTTAGACAAATTCCAGAAAGAGAACAAAATGGATATATTAAATGTCTCTAGACATTTCACTTATTTCTCTAAATCCTAAACATCTTCCCAAATAGATTTTTTTTTCCTCTCAGCTGCAAGCACTAATATTTTGGAGACTATAGGAGGCAAGCAATAAAACAGTAAATGTGCATTAGTTTCATTTGCTTAACTGCATAGTAATATATATTACTAGAGTCAGTCATATCTTCCAGTAAGTAAATGTGTTGTTAAGCCACCATGATACCTCTGCTCCATAAAACTCCGCAGACCAACTATTTTGCTTCAAAATCAAATACAGACCCCAAAGTTTTATCACATGTATTGGGACTTTAAAGATTTAATCAATCGATCTTGTAATGTCTCCATACCAGTATCTTTAAGCAGTTCACTAGGTAATTTAGAACTCACTGAAAGAAATTAAGCTCTCTCAAAGAAAATAGTGGATAGGCATAAGAAAAGATTGCCATCTAGTGGTAACTTCTTTTTTAGATTAAATAATGGAAATATACCTATCACCAGCAGGGATGAGTCCAGCCTGTTGCCTTCACTAGCAGGACTGAGTACTGATTTTGCCCCATATCCCTAAGTGGCTCCCCTCAAAGACTGAACTCACAACCCTGGGTTTAGCAGGCCAATGCTCAAACCACTGAGCTATCCCCCCCCCTTATGTTAATTCTCTAATGAAGTCCTACCAACACACACTACACCAGTGGTCCCCTTACTTTTCTTCTCATGCCCCCCGCGCCCCTTACCAGTAATAGAATGTGTCTGCAGGCCCCAGGCCAGGAGCAGAGTTGCAGCCGGGCTGAGGGCTGTGGCTGGAAACCAGGTGCCAACGGCTGCGATCAGGGGCCAGCGGCCGAGCTGCAGTCAGGAGCAGGGACCACAGCCTGGGCCGGGAGCCGAACAAGGGCCACAGATGCAGCTGGGGGTGGGGCCAAAGCAGAGCTGGGGGCAAAGTAAAACTGGATGGTGCTCCCTCCCTGCCCCCTTGTGAGGTCTGGCCAGGCCCAACCGTGGGCCCTCCCCCGCCTGACGTTTCTCCACGCTACACAGAGAAACCAGAGCTGGACCTCCTCCCGCAGGCGGCAGAGCTCCCACGGAGCCAAATGCCGCCCTCCCCAGGATGCTGCCCCAAGCGGGCGCTTGGCTCGCTGGTGCCTAGAGCCGCCCCTGACCAGAGCTCATTGCTGAATATGAAGAGATTAGCAAACATTTCTTTTTTTAAATAATTCAATAGGTGCTAAATACCTAGCTACAGATTTAAAGATGCTCCATGAATTATGTGAAAAGCTTGTGTATCCTTAATGTGGAGCCTTTGTGTGCGTGCATTATGATACAGTCTTTAATGATACAATTGTATACTATTTTTCCCCCCCACAGGACCCCTGCTTGATTCAGGGCACATGATGGAGCATGCTCTGGGGATGAATCAGGATTTTATAGTGAAGGAGACGGTCTGTAGGACCCTGATTCGTTTCTTGCAGAAACTAAAAGATGTGTAGTGAATGAGGCGGGGGACTTTAAGAAGGGAAAGGATGGTCTCATGGTTAAGGCAACTGAATTCTGCCCTGGAGAACGGGATTCTATCCCTGCCTCTACCACAGAGTTCGTATGTGAAGCTAGGCAAGTCACTTAAATCAAACTTATATAAAATACCTAAAAGGAATCCCTTCTCCAGCTCCCTCTCCAAAGTACTGAAACACTTAAATTGTCTGCATAGACTGTCAGCTTATCAGCCATTTCTATGGGTTTTTAAAAGCCATGACATGGATAACTTCAGTGTTATCTTGTCAAATGCTGCACATAAATTATACCTTTTTAAATGAAATATTGATGTATATGTACACACACATGCTCCATGGCATAGTATAAAGGTTTTATCAGCATAAATTAGGAGTGATCACTTTACTCATGAATGCTGAAGCCACAAGTTATGCGAGTGATCCCAAATGAGTACCAATCAATACCACAATACACCAAGCCAATGCCAGTATTTTTACATCAGACCATCATATATTCTGCATATACCACATTACAGAAAAACTATTTTACAATTACTTAAGAAAAAAATTAGGACCATTTTGTGGTCTCATTCTGCCTATAAAACCAGGTGCCTTAATTGCCATGAATCCAAACACATATGGCTCAGAGGGAGCTACAAATATCATCTGATTAGGTTTCCGGTACCTAAACTACCTTGACTTTAAGGTCTGATCTCTCAGCATCTTCCATAGGTAAAAGCAGATGCTGTGTCCCACACTGGAATGCTAGGGATCTTCCTTTTCCAGAGGCCTACGACTCCTGTTTCTATCCTTGCAGGGTCATACTGGACCTGAAACCTTTCCACAACGGAAGAGAATCTTAGGCCAATGTACATGGCAGAGGAGCATTGCTGGCACATGATGGCATATATCACATCGGTAGATGTGCAGGTGAATGAGCCCCTGATGGCGTGGCTGATGTGATTAGGTCCTACTGTACTGTAACAGTTACTGTAACTGGTTCTTTGAGAGGTGATGCAGACATGTATTCCACTTAGGTGTGTGTGCCCAGCATGCTGGAGCCAGAGATTTTTGCCTAGTAGTACCCATAGAGACTGTCTTCCCCAGGAACTGAAATTAGAGAGGGTGTTTGAATGTACAGTGGAGGATGGAAAATGACTAATTTGGCAACACTGCGGTAACTAGTTGACCACTAGAGGGGGATGGAGGCATTCGAGAGGGGGTAGGGAAATCCCCACATAGAAGGGCAGCGCTCTTGCCTCCTGCTGTGGCCTCTCCATTGGCTATTTGAGGTGGGGCCACCCCAATCCCCTTCAGTTCCTTCGCACTGAAAGCCCGAGAGGAGACTCCCATGCAGGGGGAACAGAAGGTGAGTCGCAGAATAACCACCTGCATCACGTCTCAAAGGAACCACAGTTACAGTAACTATCCATTTCTTCTTCTTTGAGTAGATGCAGATGTTCATTCCACTTAGGTGCCTTGTGAGCAGCACCCAAATCCGGAGGCAGGGCTCAGAGTCCACCTCAATAGGGATTGCAAGATTGCCCTTCTGAGGCCTGCATCTGCTCCGAAAGATGTGGTAATAGCATAGTGGTCTGTAAACATATATATGGATGACCACGTTGCTGCCCTGCAAATATCCAGTATGGAAATGTCACTGAGGAACTCTATCAACATAGTTTGTGCTCTCGTGGAGTGGGCACATATCCACTGAGAAGCCAAAGCTATCTCATATACAGCCTTGATACAGGATGTTATCCATCTAGAGATAGTCTGCACAGAGACTGCTTACCCCTTCATGCAGTCTGCATACAACACAAACAGCGAGGCAAAATACAAAACGGTTTAGTCCTATCTAGATAAAAGGCTAGACATTACCTGACATTGAGAGTATGGAGGCACTGTTCTTCCAAGGAAGAGTGTGGCTTAGGGAAAAATGCAGGTAAATACACTGCCTAATTCAGATGAAACAGAGACCACCTTGGATAAAAACTTTGGGTGTGGACACAGCGTTACCTTGTCCTTGAAGAACAGAGTGTAAGGCAACTCACACCCTTCTTGCCAAAGTAATGGCTATCAGGAAGATGGTTTTCTGAGACAAGAGAAGCAGCAGACAGGATGCAAGGGCTTGCTGGATATCCAGAGAGATACCAGAGTTTTGCAACCAGGAAGACCTCCTCATAGTTACTGCAAAGGCCATAATCCTAGCCAAGGTGTCCGCAACTTCAAGGATGGACTGCAGAGACGTTTTGGCCACCAAGAAGCCTTCTGCAACAAGCCCTCGGAACTCCTCACATGAGGCCTTGGGCAACTGGTCCTCAAATTTAGCCATAGCTGACCAATTGAGAAAAATCCTACTTGGCCAGCAAAGCCTGTTGATTTGAAATCCTCATCTGTAAGGATGATGCAGTATAGAGCCTCCTGCCCAGACAAGCCAACCACTTAGAGTCTCCATCCTTTGGGGTAGACCTGAATCTACCCTGTCGGGCCCTATCATTTACCGCTGTTACAACCAGGGAATTCAGGGCCAGGTGGGAATAGAACCCATCAAATCTGTGCATGGGAACAACGTAGCACTTTTTCATGCGTTTTGCCACTGGAGATACCAAAGCCGGTGTACTCCACAGGGTACTCACCAGTTCAAGGAGCATATCATTGATCAGGAGGGCTACTCTCCCTGGGACAATGGGCTATAAAATGTCCACCAGTTTGTGTGTTTTGTCTTGGAGGAACAACGCCTGGATGCCCAGTTATGCGACTATGTGGCATAAAAGGTCCTGGTATGCCTTAAAGTCTTACAGAATAGAAGGGGAGAATGAACCAGGCCGCAGAGCATTGTTCGGCATTGAGGACCAAGTTCTCAGCTGAGTCAAAACTGGTTCTTGCTCCCAGGAAGTCATACCCAGGAGGGAGAACTCCATTGGCTCCCCAGAGAGGAAGACCACCTATGCCTGGGCTTGCGGTTAAGCCAAAGCCACCACCAGTCTGGTGGGTGACTTCAGCTTCGAGAGGGACGAAGAGCAAGATCTCTGCAAACAAGGAGCGTCTCACTGACTCCAAGGGTTGGTCATTAGTGGCCAGCAGGGCCCGGGCCAGGGACCTCCATCCTGGCTACAGGGCACACACAAACCAATTGGCAGCCCCCAGAGTTCATCAGGTGATGCAGAGTGGGAGGGTGACAATTCCAACTCGGAATCAGAGCCCCAGGATTTCGGTGACATAGGAAGAGCAAATGCCCAATGGAGCCAATAAGTGATCCAATTCATCCATCACCCAGAATGAGGCAGGAATTGGCACCCCAATGAAGGTGGTACCACTGGTACCGAGCACACCAGTGCCACAGGCAGAATTGGTCCCAGTGGAAACAGCAGTACTGGAGCACCCAAATGCACTGACTGAGAGCCATAATCAGAACACTTGCAGCATCAAATGCAGTGGGGCTGAAGAGGGTCCCAGTGTAATGGTCCCCATGCACCAATTCTGGTACCAGCTCCATCCCCACCACGGGAAGGGGAGCATCTAGATCCAGTGCTGAGACATGGAGATCCAGTGGTTCGCTCCTTTGGAGGGGACATAGGTGACGCAGCACTAGGAAAGTCCTGGACCAAGGCTGAGATCCGGACCGAAAGGCAGAGGAGGTCTGTGGCTGCCTGATATGCCAATGACATGGATGCAGTCAGTACCAGCATCTTCCTTGTCAGTACCAGACTCAACAGATGCCTGGAGGTCAGAACTGGAGTTAATGGGATGGGGTTTCTGCCCTTCTCATTCAGTATTACTCACGTCTTCCCACATGCTGGTCCTGGATTAGGCAGACAAGTTGCCCTGTTACCTGGAGTGGTCCCAATTGATCCTATAACACCGCTTCCTCAGTGCCAACTGAGAACGGTTCCTCTGTCTCTTCAGCAAGGCACCTGCCTCAGAATGGAGGCAGCAGTGCCCTCCCAACCCAAGGGTGATCTTCAGCTCAAGGAGGGCCTCAGTACCATATCAGGCCACATTGCCTGTTCAAGCAGGTGCTGCTAGAGGTGAAGATCCTGTGCCAACTGAGTGCGCTTCTTAAATGGGTCACAAATCAAATAGCACTCTTTAAGGTGGGCCTCACCGAGACAAAGCAAGGACTGTGTGTTAAGGTCGCTTTGGGGATTGACCCTCCACACAAAGGAGAGGGTTTAAAGCCCCAGTGAGGGAATCACTGGGGAATATTCACTGTCAGCTAACACTAACTATATCCAATAAATTAGACTAAAACAAAATGCAAGGTTGTGAGACAACCGCACAGAGCTCCAACTCCAGCCACAGGCGCTGAGAAGGAACTGAAGGGATTCTGGGTGGCACCACCTCATATAGCCAGGGGAGGGGCCACAACCATGAGTGCTGCCCCTCTACAGGTACTGACAGGCAAAAGTCTCTGTCTGGGCATGCACACACCTAAGTGGAATTCACATCTACATCTACTAGATGAAGCAGCAGCCAATCTGAACAGGTTTCTTCCATGATGTCACTTACCCAGCCTCCCTGTTATCCAACCAGCCTCCCTTACTACAACTTGCCCACACAATCCTTCCCAGCACCCTAACCCCACATTTCTATTGCTATCAATCACCTGCCTTGCCCTCCCCCCAGCTTTCCAAACCTTCTCTGAAATCTCAGGTTAGGTGTCACCTTTGCCTCTTACCCCCACCCTGGGCCATGTGACGGATGCCTTGATTTTAAATAATGACTATCTGCTCACCTATACATTAATTTTGTTCAGCCTCAGCAAAATGTGCTGTCTGATCTGCTACTCCAGGTGAGGGCTCCCTTTCTCTTCATTAGTACAGCCACCTTCTAGCAGGTATTTCAGGTTACAACATGTTGGGCTTATTTTGGTGTTTGGCTGAGTGTGATGGTTTTTATATTTTTAAAGGAGACTACCATTGGTCTCACACTTTGGCTCCCTAAACTCTCCCAATAAATACAGTGCATTAAGGTACTGTAAAGGAATGATTCCAGTCAGTGCTTCTCAGACAATGAGACCTAGCACATCCCCTATTGTACTGTACTCAATGTGATAACAGATTCTTCCTCTGATATATTTTAAAGCAGTCGACATGCAAGCCACTTGCAACTCACACCACCATTTGGGAACCATTGATAAAAGCAATGGGTTTATGATTTTTTTAAATTGACCATTTATTACAAATTAAAAATGGGTTGTATTAACCTTCCTAAGAGCCTTATGTTCCTCACGTACTTTAACTGCAGAATTCAACATACTTTCAGTCATTGTCATTAACTGCCCTGGAAATCTATATATTCAATCTCTTCCAGACCTTACAGGAAGTGCTTGATGCAGGACTGCCCTCATGTCTTCAGAAAATGAGTGTAATGTGTACAGCATTATTTTATCATATTAACTTTACTTGAACTATGAAAATGACAATTGAAAGAACAGTCCCCACTTCCCGATACTACTAGTACAATAAGCTATGCTATTTGCCCACATGACTTTGAACAGAATGTACTTATTTTTCCTGTCCTTACCTTGTAGAGCACATAGATATAGAACACCGTCAGCACCACCGAAAGCTTTCCCCCACACGGGATCAGCATTATGCCCTAATACTACCACCATCACCAGGGTACTGGGACCTTTGGTGGTATCATCACACCTACTGATGTGATGAGCCACTCTACAATAAAAGCAACTTACCACCTCCAGACTGCCTCAAATCCACATGCCACCCGCTCACTTCATGACTTCAGGAACAAGAAGGCATCAGCCACTCCTCTTCAAGAAGGTTCTCATGGTACCCACCAGATAAGTTTCCCCAATAACATATAGCAGCATCTTGGCTACCCAATAGAGCACCGTCTGCAAGAACCCAAAGAGGTCTGAAGAGGAGGCCATGTGGCACAGTGGACTGAGCACTCAGGAAACCTGGGTTCATTTCTGGCTTTGCCAGTGGCCTGCTGGCTAACTTCAGGCAAACCACTTAATCTGTGTGCCTCAGTTTCTCCATCTGTAAAACGGGGATAATTACACTGATCTCATTTGTAAAGCACTTTAAGATCTACTGCTGGAAAGTGCTATATGAGAGCAAGATGTTAACTACCCTGAGAGCAGACTAGAGCGTAGAGATCAGCAGCAGCAACCAGACTGAACATGTTTCACATACATAGATGACTGGCTATAGTTTGGAGATATTTTAAAAATACATTGGAGGCATTGCTCCCCCAAGTTATCATTAGTGCAAGGAAAAGCAGATGGGGGGGGGGGCTGGCCTAACCAGGTTGACAGTGTCCCATTCACATTTTTAAATGAACTTGCTGCCTAATTTATGTATATAGATGTTTCCGTGGTAAGAATCTTCCATCACACAAATATGTTTTGAGTGGCTTTCCAAAAGGGTATTACTTCTATAGCAGGACTGTTCTACTTCCTGAATGTATTGATTTCAGTTTTGTCCCCCAAGAAGCAACCATAACCCTCATGCACATATACTCAACTATCACCCTTTAAACTTCTCTAGTTTGTCCTGAAAAAGTTCCACTGTTGCTACCAAGAGGTGGGAGCATTAGCGTAGACAAGGCAGCAGGATCTGATGGCAATTTTGCTAGTGTTGTGATGATTTGCACTGATCAAAGTTAAGACATGGTCATTAAAATATCTGCATCTGTCAGAAGCCTTCCTATGCAAATGCTCACCCTTGCTAACACCAGTGGAGCTGACTCACTGGTCATGCTGGTGTGAAAATGTTCAGAAAACATGGGGGTGTGTGTGTGTGTGTGTGTGTGTGTGTTAGGGGGGAAACAGAACTCACTTTAACAATTGCTGAGACCTCTGTTCTGTAATTCATTAGCTAGCATTTAATTGCACTAATGGAGCATTACCAACCCTCATATTTCAAAAATGAGTCAGGCCCTCAAATTCATGATTTTACAAATTGGGTGTTTTTTAATGTCAAAACAGATGGTTATTTGCCATCTGTTTTTTGAGCCTTTAGAGGTAACATACATGTTTTTCTTGGCAACTATGAAGGCTAGAAACTTTTTTAAAATGAAAAGTGAAATTCTCACACTCAAATGACTAGTATCTGAAGATTTTACGTTTTCCTTAAAACTCGAGACTTTCCCCAAAAACTCACAAGAGGTAGTAGTGCTGTTATTATTCTAAGAATATGTAGCTATCACTACGAAAATCTGTATGTATAAATAATTCAGTGTCTGAGGTAAATGAGATAAAATGAGTATAGTATTGAAAGTATGAGTTGAGAGAACCATATTACTTCAGACCAACTCATATGCACCTCACTCAGACTCAAAACCTGAAATTTATGACCAGTGCAGGGATGGATCCTATCATACAGCAAATGGTCTCATTTCCTAGATTACAATGAAAATACCTCTCCTTCAGCATTGACCATTAGCCACAAGTACCATTCTATTCTGAAAAAGTGACTAAACATAGCTTTAGTGGCTTCCCAAGTTTGTCACTGATTTCCAAATTAGTGTTCTAAGAATGGAAATAAAAACTGTGGGGTTTTTTTTAATGTGTCATTTTCTGCAAATTCAGCCTAGAATTGAAGAGCCGAGAGTGGTCCTTTTCTTCTCATGCATCATCAGCTAAAATAAAAAAGACCTATACTACTGAGGGCAAAAGTAGTACGTACTTACATGTGCAAATCAACTGTTTTCAGTAGCTTTGCAACAAGGCTAGCGGATTGTAACAAACAATTCTGTTACTGCAAACTAAGAACTAGAACCCAGTTCACATTTAGCTGTACAGAAGAAACATAAGCGATGTGTAACATTACCCTGCAATTCAGACTACAGGAGCATGAATAGCAGTATGGACCACAATGCTGGGGTGTAATGCCTCCGTGTGGATGTTGCATGCACAAATTCAAAGGTTCCTAGTTTTCATTAACGTAGGCCTGTTTGAAGAGGACTATGTTATCGTGAACTATGAACCCTTTAGTTGATGCCTGCAGTTTCCATACAGGGAGAGTTAAAAGCTCAGCACTTTGGTGTGTACTGTCATTCACAGCCCTACAGTCCGAAGCACAGACAAGCCCTTAGTTGCCAAAGCTAGCAGATAAGAATCAACAGACTAAGAACTGTTCTTTGTGCAAGATGCCATTTTCACATACCCACTTTGCTGATTAAATCTACTCTTAGGACATGTTTACAAAGACAACCCATCCACTACCTATGGACTCTTTATATAGCCCTCAAAACATGAACAACTTTCAAGTGTTTAAAAATAGAAATAATTTTATTTCCTCACCTCATATAAGAAATAGCTTGATTATAGTGTGGTTACATTAGTTGGTTGTGTGCATGTGCAAAGAACTCATTTGAAGGAAAACAGTAAAAATAAAAGTTTTGCATTTACTTTTGTGGTTAATTTCATTTTCATACTTCTTCCTTTCAGGACTCCAGAACTGTGGAAGTTCGGTCACCTGCACTCAGCCTCTCTGTATTGGTCAATAGCTTATTATACTATACTAGTAGAACACAGCTATGATGGCAAGACAGTCAAAGAGAGAGGTGGTTTCTCTCAAGAAGCTGTGACTAACCTCATGAAAAGATACGAACACTGGGAGTGATTTGTTCAGTGTCCTTGCTAAGATGGGCTGCTGTATTTTGTACTAGCTGTAGCTATGAGAGCACGTGGCTTCCTTCCTAGATATGAATTGCAACAAATAAGCCAGGAGGACATGAATGCTGAGCACAATGGCTAGGTCTGTATCAGATAAAATCAGATACAATCTTTTGCCATAGATGGAAGTGGCTGTTTAGACATCCAGTAGCACTGAGGACCACAGGTCTTACAACATAAGGGCAAATGCCCTTGGTCATGAGTGATGAGATACCATAGCAGCACCTCTGTCTTGCATGAGTTCAGCTTTAGCCAGCTGCTTTTCATCCAGGTGATAAGACTTCAGCAAAGCATTTAAAAAGCTGGGAAATAGTGCTGTTTATGTTTAATTGAAAAGTGCTGTAGAGCTGGATGGCACCTGTGTACTATCGACACATCAGCCTCTGTTGTCTCACCAGCTCTCCCACTGGTTTCATACAGATGTTGAATAAGATGAGGCGATATCTGCATTGTAGGACTCAATAGGCAAGCACTTTGGAGGACCAGTCATTCACAATGATTCACTAGATTCCATTTGAAAGGAGGGACCCAAGCAATTTCAGGATGTTTCCATTCAACCATACAGCTTCTTGAAGACAGGACACTTACATTTGGTGACCCTATGGTACCAAATGCCACAAAGGTCCAGCACGTTAAGTATGGATGTTAATTCCTTTGTCTATGGACAGGTCATCCAAAGTTAACAAGTGCTATCTCTGTACCATGCCCCAGCCTGAAGTGTAATTGAAGGATCTTAGGGACTGACAGCTGACATGTGACAGCAGAGATTATTTGCTATCTTTTTGATCTGCTTGCTTAGAAAATGGAGGCTCTATCTTTTAACATCCAGGAAAGGCAGGGGTCAATTACAAAAGATTATATGCCAACTGCCATCAATACTCCATGATTTCTACTTGTGGGAATTGATTTAATTCTTGAAAAGAGTGTTTTGTGTTTCTGTTCATGGATTCGGCTTGTTGGTCGTGGTTGTCTATATGTGTTCTCCATTAAACTAAAAAAGGTTGGGCATTTAACTTCATACATGACTTTATGGCCTTTATCATTTTAGCCTGGCTGCGGATGATCTTTTCTGTGAAATAAGAGGATAATACATCACACTGAGAGGTATATTCTGGAGTAAATCAGAGGCAGTCTGGATTTATGAAGCAATTTAGACTCCTAGAAAGTGCTACAGGGGGACTTTGCTATTTACTAAAGCAGCAGACTCCATCTTCTTCACCTCCTTGGTCAGAAGGGTGTTGGATGAGTATAAGCAAACAAAAGCCCAGAGGGCTCCAATATAAATACAAAAGAAGGTATGTTATTTTTTACCACAACACTCAGAATATTTTAATTTGTTTACTGTGTCTGACTATCCAACATGTGAAAACTGATCAATAACAGTTTACTGCTAACTTTATGCTTAAATTATTTATCAACATTAGCTATAACAAACAAGGCAGTATGGCAATCCATACAGCAAACTAGGTACACCTATTTGGCAAAGAAACACAGATCTACTGTATAAACTTGAATCAGTAAGTCTCAAAACAAAAAAGACACTGTCACATTTTTAATAGTTTATTAACACTTTATGCTTTGTAATACCCTTAAAACCTTTATAATAAGTTTTGCTTACTGATGTTATCCTTTCCCATTTGGCAAAGGCCTTTTGCCCCCTGAGAGACACTAACAGAGCTCACGCTAGTGTTTTGTTGGTTTATTTCCTGTATGCACATCCGCTTCAATCACAGCAGGAACATGCACCACTCTGACTGACAGCACTTGTCAACTGCTTTTAGAGAAGCAGTAGGAATGCATAAAAAGACTGCACATTGGTGAAGGTTGCAGAGAATTTTTTTTAAATGTGCTCGATAAAGGGTAAGCTAATTTATTTACTATAGTAATTTTGAAGTAGGTTAAATTTGGGATCTAAATTACTACAGAAACTCATTAAAAGACAATGAAGTATTTTCTATGTAGCTGAATTCCTGAAGTGTTATACAATTTTTAAAGTGCTATATCCATAAAAAAAATTAACACACTGTACTATGTATTTGGGATCAAGAGGTTTTTGTTAACATCTTGCCCTAGCGAGCAAGCAAAAATGCAATCTGTGTTCTCCATTAAACTAAAAAAAGTTGGGGAAATTGTGCATTTAACTTCATACATGACTTTATGGCCTTTATCATTTAACCGTACTCTCACTATTAGCAGTGGGGATTATATTTCCCCATGCTGACATACACAAGTAAGCAGGCACACAAAGTAAGAAGTTCTAACCATTTCAGGAACAGACAAACAATTTAATCCATATTACATAATTCACTGAATACAGTTGATCTCATCCAAAGTCACTCCTGAGAGCAAAATAGTTTTAGCATTACATTTTATATACAGCTATGAAGGATTACTGGAAACCAAAAGACTCTTCTTATATCAGGAGCACCTCATGTTATGTATATTGTTACGATGCCTGTTTGCACTTTTAATCTGCACATATTACTTCAACCATAACAATTTCCACCTGCTTTGTATTTATAAAAATTCATATTAATTAGCTGATTTTATAATCATTTTTATCTCAATATAGGTGCCCTTTTCCATTCTAAAGTACTGATGCCAGACATCCAACATAATTGGGCTGCACTGAGAAATGACTCTCTCTGCTCTATAGCCCTGAAAATGCTGGTCATTATTACACATCTTTGCATATACATATCTTTATGATTGCTTTGTCTGAAGCAAACTACATCCTGCACACTATAGCTTTTTTGTTACTTTACATGTTAGCAGCTTTCCTTTAAGAAACAGGCTTATACAGTCAGATGTATCACCATTTTGACAGAGCACAAGTTGGAGAATTGTATTGGTTTCTGAACCAATGGAATCAAAATAATCAAGACTTTAGAATATTTTTCCAGTCATTAAGCTGAGAGGAGACTTGAATGCAGATACTGGAACATACAAATGGAAACATCTGTACTTGCATGCTTTTAAGTGAAAGGATAAGCATTATTTGTATTTTCTTTGTTGTCTTCCTTGTACATATGCAAGATGTTTTTAGAAAAGTTTACCACAGATAGCAATGACAGAACATGATGTAATTATATTTTTCATTAAAAAAGCACTAGAAATCAAAGGCAACCAAGACAATGAATGTTTCCCTAGAACATTTTTCTCAGCTACACAATGTGTGTATACACCAAGGTCTAACACACTTAGCTGCACCACATCAAGTCAAGCTGTCCAAGTACATACACAATTTTGCTTACAGGAGTATATCCCTTCCAGAATTTGTCAGTTTACAAGTAATTCCCTGTGTTGGATTATGCTTAGTCAGAAGTATGGATATATTTTTTTTCCCAATACTACCACCTACTTGGTTTTATGACCTGTATATCAGAAATGAGGCAAGACGTAAGATTAAGTGCAGGGAAGCATTTCAGACCCAATAAATGCATTCTCTAAAACTTAGATATATATGGTTAATAACAGGTAAATTTGCCAAGAGTTGCATGAAAGTTTTTTTGTTTGTTGTTTTTATTGGGGGAGAAGTTAAATTGAGGCTTGCTCAGCAAACATCAATTCCTCTGCATTATGGAAATTCATTATGGGTGTTTGAATAGAAAAAAAAATGTATTTAAGAATATCAGTTAAAATGGAGTTACAAAGAGAGCTGATAGATTAGTAAACTTGAATGGTGTACCCTCTATGAAACCAAAGGAGAATCTGCCCCTGGAAGACACCCAACAGACTCAAAGATGCAACAGAAGGTTGACTGTTATACACCCACACAATCCAAGTAAATATTTTAAAACCAGATACTGAAAACATTTGTCTCCCAATATTTATACCTGCTGGATTACCTACATTATCTCCATGTCTCAAAATAAGTTAGATAATTATCTGTTCTATAGCTGAAAGCAGCCAAAAAACTGTTCCGAACTTCATAAATAGAATGGGAACTCTTAATGTTTGTTTCAAACTTCAAATACAACAGTCTAAGCCAAAGAATGAAAGTAAATTAAAAAATATCCATTTGTTACAAGTAGCAAATTACCACGAACAATGAATTTGTTAGGAATCCCTCTAAAAGTATGACACACACAAACAGGCTACCCAGCAGAAAATCTGTTAATTTTATTTCTGTTTTTAATATTAAATATCATGGGACAGGATTGTAAGGATGAAAAACTGCCAATAACTGCCTCACAAGGGATAAGAAAGAAATTCTGCCATGATATTAGCAAAGTAAGGTAAAGGAGAAAATTTACACAGTAAGAGGCACCATTTTCCCTCCAGAAAACCTCGTCATATTCCTGAACAAGTGGGGTTAGCAATCTAATAAATCATTTTTCAAGAGGTAACAGCAACAGATAAAATTTTAAAGGATTATTAAAATAACATTTACAAGACTCTGAACAATTTTTGAACTCTTATTAAAACCACAGAAAGAAAGAACAATTCTTTATTTATGAATTTTCATAAAGGACTGAATGTGCAACTGACACCTGCTATTGATGATTTAATGTACAATTTTGTCCAGCAGCCGAACAGTTTGTCTTTTTTTAAATTGTGTTTTCTAACCGTGCGAGATCATTAAAGGCAAAGCCTGTATGACGCTGTACACAAAAATGGTCACTTGGGCCATACTACCAATGAAGTGGTAGGTAAACAAATCTTTTTCTGGCCAAGAAAAAAAAAAAGGAAGCTGCACTCTGCATGCTTCTCTCTCTCTCTCTCTCTCTTTTTACAAGATGAATTTCCCTAGAAAGAATCCAATGAAAATGGCTGCAATTACAACAAGAAGTGAAGGAAGAGGATTGGAGCCATTCTCTCTGAGGGCCAAGGCTGTGGGTGATCCAGATTTATCGGAGTGTGTTACCTTTCTGAGCCTCAAACCTTCCTCCTGAAAAGAACACATGCAAGAAATTCATGAATATGGAATCATTGTCTTATGAATGGTGAAAATTTAACCAGGACACTGAATCTCTTTGGTAAGTATTTAAACCAGGTCATACAAAATCATTTTAGAAGAGTAGCTGTACTATTACACTTTCTTTTTTCCAATATCTAATCCACATGTATTCCACCCTGTTTGTGTATATCTATTAGTAAAAGTAAGAAAACTTATCTTGCACACTGAAAAATCCATCTTTAATTTACACAAAAATTTTAAGTAAATGAAACAACTCCCCACTAGCTAACATTTACATTTTGTGGTTTCCCTATGTGCTTTGATATCACAACTACTGTTTAGGAGTTAGCTTTATTTCAGATTTCTTTATACATTAAAATGTTAATATTGACAATATAGGAACTGTCATATACCCAACAGCTACAACAACAACATATAGTTGTGTACTGATAAATTATAATTATGGAAGTAACTTTAGATAATGTTTTCACCTCTTAGCTCATAGTACTACTACACAAAGCTAGCAGAAAGCAACACTACATTGAACACAACTAGTAAGTGAACAATTAAGGGATTTTGTAAGCTAAAATTCTGTGATCTGCAATGCTGTTGCATTGGTTCTCAGCTATATTCACCTGAGTAAATATATATGCACCTAATAAACAGACCCAAAATATTGTGAAAACAGATAATAGTGAGTTTTTATGAAAAGCTGTAATGCAGTGGAAACTATAAAGACACCCAAGATGTTTGAGTACCAACTTAGAAAACGGTACTACTTATTCCAGCAAAGAATCCTGTGGCACCTTATAGACTAACAGACATTTTGCAGCATGAGCTTTCGTGGGTGAATACCCACTTCTTCGGATGCAAGAACGGCTACCCCTCTGATACTACTTATTCCACTACATCTTAAAAATATATATAACTGGCATACTTTCAAATTCTCATCAGTGGAAAGAAAAAGATACTGACCCTAAACAACTGATGAGTGTTCACATTTAACATGAACTTGTGCTGCACACATTCTTGAATCATGGAATAATAATTCCTAGATGTTTTAGAAACAGGTTTAAAAATAAGATCACTTACTTCTGAAATTGACACAGAAATGGAGTTTTTAGATGAGGAGAGAAGTGATAGCTTAGCTAACAGTGCTGCTGAAGAAATAGCTACATTTGATCAATCCCTATTTCTTAGGAGAACAAGCAAATTATATAGCAGATGATCCTTGTTATACAGATAATTGTATCTACTTTGTTCATTCTAAGAAGTATTCCCCAAAATATTTCCCCTTTTTAAGTTTTATGCAGATAAAACTTCAAAAGTTAAGTTTTATCTGCATGCATCTATACAAATCCATGTCTTTTAATCACCTGTTTAGGAGTAACTCATTTTATGAAACTCATTAGAACAGAACTTACTCTCAGGTGCCGATTTTCATCTGACAGTTTCATCACATCAGCCTGAAGTCTTTTGCACTCTTCCACTAGTTTCCTTGTTTCAGTATCATTAAGAGAGACACTATGTGGTTTTGGCATCGGTCCATCCTGTTTAGATGTATTCAGGACTGGGGCAGATTTGCTTGCTTCTACATCATTCTGCAAATATTAAGAGTAACCTGAGAATTTTAATTTTCTAGATCCAAAGAAATATTTACAGCTTAATATAAAAATTGAAAAAATTAAACTACTGCTACAATGTATTTCAAATGAAGTTCATATCTGAGGTAATCCAAAACACAGCATTAAAAGGCACAAGAACATAGCATTGTTTGCATTTAGCACAATGCCACTGAGAAAAAAGCCAATCCTTATACTTCTTGAGTTAACTGACTCAACAGGCATCCAAATGATAACGTAAGATGTGAACTTCCATTTTTATATAAAAGGAAAAGAAAAAAATTAAGTAATAGGAAGCAATAAAAAACGGCTAACATTAGAAAGATGAAATCCAGGACACACAAGTTCTGTTAAGGACTGAGGTATGATAAGGAAATAAAAATATTTTGAACTTTGAGTGCTTCTCATGCAAGGAGCTCAAAGCACTTTACAAATATTGATTAAACCTCACAGCATCTCAAGGAGGAAGGACTCCACTTATTTTGAATATGGGTGAACAGAAGCAGAGGCTAAGTGATTGCCCAAGGTCATGCAACAAGATTGTCACAAAGCTGGAAATAGAATCCTGGAGTCTAGATTCCCACATTCCTGCTCTAGACATTAAACAATCTCCAGTGGACATTAAAAATACCATTCCATACAGTGGTGACCTGGATTAACTATACAGTTAAATGGAATTATAAAACAAAGCAACCACATGCTAACACCACTGGAGATAACAGTAATTAATATCATAGTAAATTATGTTAACACTACTTTATTTTTTCCTGATTAACTATGCAGTTACTTTTACTTAGGTCACCACTCTATTGCACCTCTTCAAATAGCAAGTCAGTCGTCTGATTTGGTATTTAACTTTCAATTTAAACTTAATATGGCAATTATGTAAAAACAGAAGATATCTTGATTTCAATATGCAGAAAAAACAAAGGTCTTTATAACTAACTGAACTTCATTAGTAACATCTCATTACACCTGTTTACATTTTACAATATATTCTACTGTATGGTCATAAAGAGCCTAAGGGCCAAATCCTGCTCTCTTCCATAGGTAGTACCTATTGGATTCAACAGAATTACTTGTGTGAGGAGAGCATGATATGGCACTTGGTTTATTGCTGGTTTGCAAGCTAACTAGAAATTGCTTTAACACACAAACTCCACTAGAGCCCTATAGCTTTTACCTCCCTGGAACAAACCTGCTTCTTCTGCTGTCTGACCTCACTGACTGGTTCCTTCATGTCAATCTTCTGGCTATAACTGCTAGGTGTCTGAAGAAAGTTGCTGCTCATTGGAGTGAAATACTTGTATCCTGGTGTAGGTAAATCCTGAGGTGGCAGGGGAGCCATACCCTCAGTACTCGGCAGATTTCTCATTGCAAGATTTAAGGGAGTGACTAAACCAACGGCTAAAGGATTAGGTTCTGCAACCCCACGCTGCTACTCAGAAAAACATAAACATTATGTACAAGCAGTAATATAAAGGGACCACGTTATAGAAAGTACAAAAAGTTTGCTTCAGATGTTAGTTTTATACAATTAATTGCAACCTTCATTTGACCCCTTTGTGTGTATCCATTATAATGCAGACTTTAATAATATCACCACATACTATTTTTTTCCAATGAACTTCTGCCTCGTTCTGTGGACAAGATGGATGCTTCTTAGGGCTCTGAAGTGAATGAGGCTGTTGTCTGCAAGACTCCTGCCTAGGCTTATGAATGCAGAGATAGTTCCCAAATCACAATTAACAATATTGAGGTAACATGCTTTCAATACACAGGCCTGGGAGTTCTACTCTTCAAAGTCCTGCTCCCTTGTAATTTCTGAGTAACTTGACAGCAAGTTGTTATTTTGAATGTCAGACAGTGCAGAGAGGACAAGGCCTCTTCAATTTACACAGCTTGAAATTACCATCTGCCACACAATTTGAATGGATTTTGGTGCAGACAGGTAAAAAGATGCATCTTTCTAACCTGCATTTCCCTTCCTTACTGCTAACCTGAAAGATGGACATAGGGCCCACGAGTATCTGTACTAAGCCTAAGTGCAGCACCTCCTTTTTGAGGAAAACTGAACTCAAAATTACAGGTTTGAAATGACTGATTGAAGATTATTTTTAAATGTACATCAATACTTTCATTAATATTCAAATATTCAAATAAGGTTTTAGTGTATGAAAGAAGTCTTGCAAATAATACTGAAAAGTTTCATTTGTTTACCCAATCTGTTGAAACAGCCAAGAATATTAAAGCATCAAAATGAGGGCTGAAAATTAATGCAATATTTATCTATTGATATTCTTAAAACTCACAAATTCTAAATGTTGTACCATCTGTAAAGGCCACACCACAATTTGTATTAACTATATCCACAGAATGTTATTCCTCGAGGCAAAGGTTTATTTAGCACAGTTCACCAACTGTACACCAGTATGTTCACTTAATATGGTATAACAATTTCCTGTTTCATGTTTGCAGTGTTACTGTATCCATGTTGGTCCCAGGAATATTAGAGACACAAGGTGGTAGTTCTTTTATTGGACCAGCTTCTGTTAGTGAAATACGTGCTTTTGAGCTACACCAACCTCTACTTCAGGTCAACTTCAGTTTGTCCAACAGAAGATATTACCTCACCCAACTTGTCTCTCTAATTGTATACTAAGTACGTATATACTCGTTCATAAGCTGAATTTTTTTAGTAAAAAGGGGAAGCACCAGAGAAGGGGGTCGGCTTATGAACGGGTATAGAGAGCGGGAGAGGTGGGACACAGCCCCTCCCCCCAACAGAGGGTGCAAGGAGAGGCTGCACAGCCAGCAGAGCCAGAAGGAAAGAGGAGGAGCTTCTGGCCACGCTGCTCTCCCCCCAGCCTCCGAAGCAGATGCGGCTCCGGTGCTGACAGGCTGCAGCCACGCTGCACCGCCCGGCCCACTGGAGCAGCTCGAGCCAGACCAGAGACATCCTCCCCTGGCCCTCCCCATATAAGGTGGGAAGAGATGGGATAGGGAGAGTGTGGGTGTCCTGGGCTAGGGATGGGCTCAGGTGGGGGGTGGTCACCGGGGTTACTCCTCTGACCTCCAGCTTCTCCCCCCCAAAAAATTTCCCCCGCCCGTCAGAGTAAGCAGCTGGCATGCCAGGACACTTTGTTTACTTAGGTTTACCTCCATGCCTGCAGACACTCGAAGTAAACAAACCATCTCAGCCCACCAGTGGCTTATCCTGATGGCCCAGGAGCCAAAGTTTACTCACCCCTGAATTATTTTCCATTTTTAACTTATCCATCTGGGGGGGGGGGGTCAGCTTATAAACAAACCGGATTATGATTGAGTATATACGGTAATTCAGTTCATCACCAGAATGGTAAAGTTAATTAAGGTAAAAGGGGAATATGTGGGAATATGAAATAAAAGCTATAGGATAAAAGAGGGACACTTGTCAAATGTTGAATAGACCTGGAAATAGGGGAAGGAAGGCAAATTTAAGTTAGATGACAAGTACACTCTTGCATTAGACAACATAGCCTGTATTATACTGAGGTATAAAAATACCAGGAACCCCAAAGGAGAATAGTACGAGTTAAGTGCAATTGCTTTTAAAAAATATGGCTCCAATATTGCAGAGCTAACCATTTATTTAAAGAGCATGTTCAGATTTTGTAAAACCATATCATATAGTGAAAGACTGCAAAAAGCCAGCTAGCAACGTGTTTAGGGGTTAAGAAAAAATTGTTTTTTAAAATTAAGTTACCCATTTGCTAATTTTCTTCCTTTTGGTATCTGGGACATTCAGCACAATGTTTATTATCATAGCATCTTTAAAAACACTCAGATCCATGATAAACTGAAACTGCTGCAAGATCTTAAAAGGCTAATATAACATCACTTA
Source organism: Mauremys reevesii (assembly GCF_016161935.1). Classification (NCBI taxonomy): domain Eukaryota; kingdom Metazoa; phylum Chordata; order Testudines; family Geoemydidae; genus Mauremys; species Mauremys reevesii. The sequence goes on from NC_052624.1 coordinate 199,890,856, forward strand.
GTTTCTGACTTACCAGTTTATCATTTTCATTGGGCATTTCAAACACACATCTCAATTTGGAGTCCATTAGATCATCCGGTTTTGCTTCTTTCCACTAAAAATGACAATTTTTATGGTTATTTAATGTACAAGGTTCATGCAAACCAAACCCAAACATTTCCTAAGTGATCTGCTTGTATACCTTCTCAATACTCAAGTTTGAATATTGCCTTTATTTCAGCTACAATTTTCAGACTCTGGCTTTTAAACAATTCTCATCACCATTATTCTACAAATTATAATGAATAATGGAAGCTAGAGATGTGTAAAAACTAAAGTCTGGAAATAAAGATGAAAAACAGAATGCAACATTATGAAGCAACTTTTGATTTTAAAAGCAAAGAACTAAAAGATGTTGTGATAAAATACAGAAAAAAGTCTGTACTGTATTTTATAATGGCAGTATTATCTCCTTATTAACATGATCCTATATTACACCTTTCAGAGTAATTTTATTACTAAAGGAGGCCAGACTAGATGGGCCATAGTGGTCCCTTCTGGCCTTGGAATCTATGAATCAATTAGTTCTCCTTACCCTAGATTTCTGAACTAATTACCACATTGCAGCTTTTAATACATTACTGTTTGGGCCTATAGAAATATTTCATAGCAGCTGATAAACATTTTGAATTATAGTACACTGTCAAATATACTCAACTATAAGAAAGGCTGGAATATTCCCTCCTTGCAGATAACCGGTATTTAAAATACTGCCACTTAAAATATGTTTTAGGCTTACTGAGTTCCAGATGTCAGCTGCAATTCTTGAACGCATCCACAACTATTCCAACCCTCTCCTGCTGCCAAACACCCTTTTTATGGCTAAGTAAGCATTTAAAGTCTAAAAAACAGTCACAAGACTTCCTCCTAAGAATGGTAAACAAAAATGGCCCCCTACAACAAGCTTTAAGATTCAGAACAGCCACAAAAATTGTATATGTCCACTAGGGGGCAGAGCTTAGTCAAATCACTCCCAAATAGAAATAAGTGTTTCCATGACACACTAATGAACACAAAGAGGTATTATATACTGTCTTATCTCTTAAATAGAATATAAAGAATGGTCATAAAGGCATCCCAGGACACTAATAATATTAAGCACCATTCAGCATTGATCTGATATTGAAACCCTGTGATATATCAATGTTGGTTAACAGTGTAGATTTTCTATAAATGAGTTGAGGAAAATCGTAGTATGTAAGATATCATTTTTTGGATGTCCATTTTAAATACACAGTGTGTCTTTCATAAGCCATTTTATTTTTTGGGAATAGATTTAATATTTCAAAGTTAGTTTATACCAAACAAATTATAATTCTAGCCAGACAGAAAAGCGGTTCAGACAACAACCTAGCTTTCTGGTGGTTACTTCATGTCCCTCCACCTTGAAACACTTTTTTAAAATTACTTACCTGTAATTGTTCTACAAAGATTTACACCTCAACAAATAACTGCCCTTGGGTCTCCTGCTCCTGTGTGTGGACACAGAGCAATTCCCTACACTCAATTTTTGAGCTGCTGGTTCCAGCATGGGCGTATCTTGAGCCACTTTGCTGCAGAATAATGGCCCAATACTCCAAAGTTAAATTCCCTCTGAACTGGAGATCAAATTATTCCCAAAGGAACAACATTTAAAAGAGTAAAATATTAACCAGTTACAGATTACTCAATTCTGTTGGAATGAAATTGGTTGAAGAATCTGTTGAGGTGTTCATCTTCAAAAAACAGCCATTACAGATAACTATGCTCAAGGGATGCCTAAAGAAAAAATTTTTAATAATCAAAGTGAAAACTTTGAAAATGGTAATTTAATGGTGATGTGAAGAAGAGAGGTACTCTTTAAAATATATTTATTTTAAAAACCGTGCAAGTTTTAATCAATCAATTTGTTTAAAAAAAAGCTAAAGGAAAGACAAACAGGTATACTGAAAAGCTCCTAAAGAATGACAGTTTGGGCAGAAGTTCTGTAACATTAATGTCTGTAAAACTCCATGCACTGTAAAACTCCTATTCCTCCAAACATTGACTTCTGCTAGAGTCCAAACTGAGCAGTGGTACTTGGTATGTGAATGTAAATAATTCCATGGAAGTGGAAACAGATCTGAGGTTTGCTGCAGTAGGTGATTTGCCTTGCACTAAGAGGGCTTCTGAAATTATCTTGAGATGAAAGCATTACAGATAAACAGAATCAGTTTGAAAAAGCTATATTCCACAAAATCCCTTTCCCCTTTTTTTCCAGAGGCATTTAAACTTGGCTGTACAACATTTTACAATCAAAATGATTAATTTTCTGCAGCTTTAGAGCAGAGGGTATTGAGAGTTAGTGTATTTTCAAGGATGGTAATTTAAAATAATGTTTCAGAAGTAGATTTTTATATCCTTCCTGGATAATGCCAATAATCCATGCAACCAGGATCCAACAGAGCATGGGGTTGGGACAAAAAACAGACAGGGAGCTCCACTGAGGCAGATTCTTGCTAAACTCTCCAGAAGCTTCAACAAAATCTGGAGGATTATGACTACTTCTGATGAAAAGAGGCCATACTGAACCCTTCAACTTCTGAGGAAAAGGAGATACAGTACAAGCCTGCTGAGCCCTAGTGAATTTAGTTTTTTGTAAAACCTGTTTTCTGGCCTTTGCCCTTTTGTCTACTCTGAGTTACCCAGGTAAGCATCTTGGGAGTGCACCAGGGCTGACCAAGGAAGTTCTTGGAACCAGCACCAGTGGCAAGAGCCTCAGACCCATTCCCTGAATCTGAAGGCACATGGTTACTAGATCCTTGGGGCCAGGGGGACACTCTCCCTCTCTGCCTCCTGAAGGAGACATTGAGGCCTTGAGGTTAGAGCACCCTTCAGAACTAACTGTAATGGAACAAATATCTCCAGAAATATCGACCATCCACCACTTCCTGGATCTGTGATGCTAGCTTTTCTTCCTCAAAGACAGTGCTCCAGCATACAAGATCTCTAAGTGTTACTGTTCTTATCTTTACTCTTAAACGGAGCAGAGAGCACACAGAAATAAACACCTCTACGGGAATTGAGCCTTGGCTGAAGACTCAGATGGATCCAATGGGATACTGGCACTGACCCTGACCTTCAGGGTTCCTTAGCAGTGAGGGAATCCCTAATACTTAGGGATCCAGTCACTGCAGGGAATCCATGTTTGAAAAGAGGTTTCTACAGTGCTGATGAACATTCCAGTATCAATGGGGTCCTAGACTCAACCAGCTCAGATTAGTCCTTTCTCCAGCACCAGTTGTACATGGCTTTAGTGGGTAATCTGTCTTTTGAGCCAGCTTTCAGAATTTGGGAATTTTTGAATAGCACAACCAACTGTTTGATCTGAAGTTAGTTGTGGGTCCTTGAATCCGAATTCCTGCATCATGAGGAAAGCCTGGATTATGTGTCTATATAGCCAGGTAGGCCCCAAGTATACAAGTCGTGTACATGAAGCATCTATCTCATGGGTAGGCAACCTATGGCACGCGTGCTGAAGGCGGCACGCGAGCTGATTTTCAGTGGCACTTTCACTGCCCTGGTCCTGGCCACCGGTCTGGGGCCTCTGAATTTTAATTTAATTTTAAATGAAGCTTCTCAAAACATTTTTTAAAACCTTATTTACTTTACATACAACAATAGTTTAGTTATATATTATAGACTTTAGAAAGAGATCTTCTAAAAACATTCAAATGTATTACTGGCACGCGAAACCTTAAGAGTGAATAAATGAAGACTCGGCACACCACTCCTGAAAGGTTGCCAAACCCTGATCTATCTAGAAAGTGGACCTCCCCAATGTAAATCAAACAGCTAGTGTACATCAGCCTGCCTCTAGGAATATTGGAGAGGTATGAAATGACCAGGTTTAACTGGTGTATCTTCTCCAGGTCTTTGAAAACTGCATCGGCTAGAAAACTCCTGATGCCAAGAATGGAATGGAATCAAGCCTAGCTGTGTAATGGTTAAAAAAATTTGGATGAGAAGCCTAAAACTCTTAGTACCACTATAACAATAACTAAACTAAATTGAAAGAACACATATGAAATATACAAGAGAAAGCCTTGGGAAAATCCAAGTTAAGATCCTTAGGCATGGGGCAAAATCATTTGCACTAACAGCTAAATATGACAATAACTAAGGTATTGGGACCACACAGCCCTTATATACTCTGTGCTCTAAATGCTTTCCAGAAAACACCTGTACTTCAAAGACTAAAGGGTACATATCCCAACAATTGTATCTGTCAGCTCAACATCAGGTATGTGCTTACTTCTACAAGAATGGAAAGTGAGTTTGTAGTTTGTGCATATTTTTGCCTTCTTGGTCTTCCTATAGAAGAAGACTTATCTTCTCCACCAGACTATTTTGATTCCCATTAGACTGTCCCAGCTGAACTTCTTTTACATCCAGTAACGCTGTTCTCATGTTAGAACTTGCCACTTCACACTTTCTTTGAACTCCTTCACACTAACCCTGTTTACTGTCTGTTAACTGACTGCAAGGATCAATAGGCCCATGCTGTAATACCCAAAACTAATTCATCCGCGCATCATTCACATTCAATTTGCCTGCTATTCACCAAGCCCCCATAAATAACTTTCAAACAAAACTCATTAAGCAATTCAGAAGCACTAATTACATGATTTTGCATTTGTGATTCAAAACCTTTGATCACTTATTCACAGTAGTCAGAGAGTTCTTCAGAAAATGTCTGTTGAGTTTTGTTCCGGAGTAAAAATTACTTAAATTTGAACATAACATGTTTACCTATTACAGCAGAAACTGAATTTTAAGCAGGCAGCATATTCATGTTAATACGTTTACTTACCACTGCCTCCATATCTGAAGTGCTTGGTGGCGCAAAGATTGTCTGTACCATAAACTTGTGTTTACTCTTCTCATTTGGGTCATAGTCAAAAGGCTGTAACATTACTGTACAAAAAACAAATGTAAGATTATTCATGGTTCTTCAACTGATCATTTAGTGCAAGCATATTAATCATTTTAGCTTTAATTCAATTCTCACTTGACTAGCCTTTAACAAAGCCACAATGCAAATGAAGAGGAGGAATACACTGTAGCAACAGCTGTCACCTGGAACAAATCTTACAGCTGTATAAATCCTAGAATTTACAACACTTAAAGCCCATATTTATAATAACCTGTTTTGATCCAAAACTACAAACAGGCAGAACATTTTTTAATTTCTACCAGTACCAGAAAATATTTAAGATAAAGACCAAACAAGTTTAATTTCCTTCAATCCATTTTTAATTCCTCTGCAATACAAACTGAACTATCTTAGGGATCATAATTTGCTGTCTGTATAGTCAGAAACATATTGTAATTTAAGTGACTGCAAAGACAACAGACCCCGAATATAAACGATGGTAGTTACAATCAGTATCCACTCCAAAGAGTTTTTTGAAGACAGGTGCTAGTTGGGCCAGCTTCCCGCTTCCTCTCTGGAGAGGACAGTACAATGACAGACAAGCAAGTACCAGCCCATTCTCCTTTGATACTGGTTACCTGTAAGTTCTACCATCTTCCATACCTAGGATCAAAGTGCTGATAGCCTCTATATATATATATAGAGAGAGAGAGAGAGAGGCTATGTCAACAATGTCTTGTAGACGTGGGAGGGGGAACAGATGTGCTTGCATACCTTTTTAAAAAAGAAATCTTTGGCTCACAAAAGTCTGAACAACTATTTCCCACTTTCCTATCACCCAAAAAAGGGTGATGACATTTCTTGTTTCTAATAAAGAGGAATAAAGTTTTCACCACCCTGTTTTTCCAAGGATGACTGAGAACCTAATAGGATTAGGATAATGATAAGCGACTGAAATTAGAGCAACTGAGAAGTAAAGAAATTTTTGTTCAGACTGTTTAAAATTTGTTTTTTTTTAAATCCTATTTAAATAAAAAATTCTGACAGAGTGGGGTGCCAGGCTCTCTTTCAAGCTTTAACACATGCCTTGCCCTTTCAGTTGAGGCCTGGTATTACCAGAGTGGATGATATCTAATTCTCCAAGGAGAACTCCAGAAAAACAGTTAAGACTTTAAGGTAAAAAGATCTAACAAGTTCAGAATTGAAAACCTGAACCACTGGGGTCTTTGCCTACTCCAAGACAAGCTCTATTAATACCTCAAAATCCACAGAGTTGTCCAAAGAACGTTCTGGACCATTTATGTCTTGGAAGAGTGAGTAAGCCACTGTTGTGTCAATATTCTTATAAAATTAATTTGATGACCTAGGTAATTATAAGCCAATTAGCATAACAAAGCCTGGGCAAAACAATGGAATGACTGATCTGCCACACTATCAGTAGAGTTAAAGGACAAAAATATACTAGTTGATACGGTTTAATGGAAAAAAGTCTTTTCAAACAAACATATATTTCTTTGACAAGATTACAAGTGTAGCTGAGAAAGGTAACTGTGTTGATATAATATACAATACATATAACACAATATACACTTTTGGATTTCTTTGTCTTCAATACTGCATGACATTCTGATTTAAAACCTAGCACAATTCAAAAATCAATATGGCACATGTTAAATGGATTAAAAGTAACGGATAACTCCCCATTTAAACTTGAGACGTATTAACCAGTGGGGCTTTTCTAGTGAGATCCTGAAATAATCACTCTCAGCCCACCACTATTGATTAGATTTTTTGTCAATGATCAGAAAGAAAATATAAAATCACTATTGATAACATTTGCAGATGATAAAGACTGGCGATATGGCAAATAACAAGGTACGGTCATTGATAAAGAATGATCTGAGTCATTTGGAAACATGGTGTGTGATCTGCCTTTTAACATAGCCAAATGCTAGACAATACATCTAGGGACAAAGAACGCAAGCCATACTTACCGAATAGGAAGCTGGATTCTGGAAAGCAGCAACTCTGAAAAGTACTTATGGGTCACTGTATTCAACTAACTATACATGATCCTCCACTGTGATTCTGTGGCAAAGAGGGCTATTAAAATACCTGACTGTGTTAACTGGGAGAATCAAGCAGGAGTAGTGTGTGATATTACTTCTGTTTTGCATTGGTGAAACAACTGACTGAATACTATGTTGAGTACTGGTGTTTACACTTCAAAAAGGATGTTGAAAAATTGGAGAGGTTCAGAGAAGAATTAGAGGGATGATTTGTGCCTGGAAAAGACACCTTACTATGAGATTCTAAAGGAGCTCTACCTAATTTACTACAGAAAAGGTCAAGTGGAATCTTGATCACAAATCTATAAACTGACTACCCAAGGAAAAGATATCTGATACTAGAGGACTCTAGCCTACCAGACAAAGGCATAATGAGATACAATGGCTGAAAGGTGAAGTTAGCAAAGTTCTGCTGGAAATAAGTTAAGTTCTCCATTACTCTTGGCAGATATGTCTAAACTGCAAAAAAAAACAAAGAAACCCACAACAGTAAGTTTCAAAGCCTGGGTCAACTGACTTGGGTTCATGCTAGGGGACTAAAAAATTGCAGTGAAGATGTTCCCAGTCAGGCTGGAAACACCTACACTGCTATTTTTAGTCCTGTAGTATGAGCCCAGTCAATTGACCGGGCTCTCAGGCTCCTTATCCGAGGTTTTGGTTTTTTTGCAAAGTAGATGTACCTACAGAGTCTTTAATTCAAGGTGTCTCTCAGTGAAATGTTCTAGCTCAACCATAAATTGTTGGTCTAGACATAGGAATCACTGTAGAAACTCTTTGGGCTGTGATCTACCTCTTGCATAACAGTGGCCCAACTTGTTCTCTTCAAGAGCAACTGTTAAGAAGAAAAGTTTATTTGACTATAAATCAAAAATTTGCTCCATAAACTGTGCCCGGCAACTTTTAAACAGAATTGTTTGAATCAGCCTTCCCAGTCTCCTTCAGCCACTTCTCAAGATTAGTATCCATGTGAATCAGGAGTGCTTTGAGCATCTGCTCCCCACATCCCTGTTGCTGCTTCTCAGCAGCTCCTCCACTGGCTCCTGCCACACCACAAGAAGGAAGAAAAACAGCAGCTCTGGTTGTTCCATTGGCAGCTTCCCTGCTACATTGTGGAAGCCCCACGGAGAGCAAGACAAGAGCCTGAATGACTCTGCCTGAACCTAGAGCACCGGACAGTCTCTACGCAAAAGAATAAATGGACACAAATCTGACATCAGGAATCATAACATTCAAAAACCAGTGGGAGAACACTTCAACCTTTCTAACCACTCAGTGACAGACTTGAAGGTGGCAATTTTGCAACAAAAAAACTTCAAAAACAGACTCCAAAGAGAGACTGCTGAACTTGAATTAATATGCAAACTAGATACTATTAACTGTGGTCTAAACAAAGACTGGGAATGGTTGGGTCATTACACCAATTGAATCTATTTCCCTATGTTAAGTTCTCCTCACACCTTCTATGGGCCATCTTAATTATCACTTCAAAAAGTTTTTTTTCCTCCTGCTAACGATAGCTCATCTCAATTGATTAGACTCTGCCTGTTGGTATGCATACTTCCACCTTTTCATGTTCTCTGTATGTATAAATATCTCCTGTCTGTGTGTTCCATTCTATGCATCCGAAGAAGTGAGCTTTAGCTCACGAAAGCTCATGCTAAAATAAATTTGTTAGTCTTTAAGGTGCCACAAGTACTCCTGTTTTTTTTTTTTGTTTTTTTTTGCGGATACAGACTAACACGGCTGCTACTCTGACACCTAGCAAAGGATTACTTCCCTACTCCTTCCCAATACCCAAAGCAGTCTAGGAGAGGGGGAAAAGAATGACAAGCTGGATCCATATGGTGGGTCCATGGAAGTGGTGAGGGGACAACCTGGCTCTTCTTTCCTTCCCTCATGGGAGGTGAGAGAGCTCCTTCCCCATGTGCCCTCCCCCCCCCCCCCAATAGGGCAGTGGGATGAGCTACCAGAGCCATTTGCTCACTCATGGGAGAGTACAGCCCTTTCCCCAGACTCTGGAGAGGCAGCCCGCACCCAGTATTCTCAGTACAGTGTGCTGCTGCTTTGGCAGTACCATGGGCCCAGTCTTAGATTAAAATACATATGTCCAGTTATTTTGGCTGGCTGACAAAATTTTGCTGACAACACAAGTGGCAGAAAGGCAATGGCAATTTTTCAAACAACAGCAGCAAAACCTGTCCAAGCCAAACCAAACAAATTTTCATGGGAGAAAGAAAAGGCACTGTCAGTCCCCAGGGCTCTTCCTCTGCTGAATTTCAAAGGCCTGCTGCAAACTATGGACATGTTAGAGCTTCTTTAAAAAGACTAAGAACTTTTTATAAATGGAAAGCATTAGGCTACCTAAATAATCTGGGAAAGATAGTTATTGAATAGTGGATTTGTGATGCTGTGATTAAGCTAATTATATGGTCCACTTAATCATTTTAAATATGGAATGTACTATATGATCCAAGCAACTGTAAGTTTTCATCTAATTTTTAAAGCGTCATTAATTATAATCAGATATAAAATACAGTGTAATTACTTCACAGCCATAAAGTGATGTCCCACTACAAACTGAGAGTGGATTATAAACAAAAATATGCCTCTCTTGGGCAAGGGCATCATTAATTTTTCTCTGGTCCTTTCCACCTTCCCCTCTTGCTTGCATACACTCATCATGGGTGATGACAGATTATAATTGTAATTCAGTATCCTGCATCATATCTTTTCCTCACTATCCCACCTTCCCATTTCCTTTCCTACTGCATAATCTGATCTTGAACCACTTTTTTTTAAAGTCACACCCATCTATACAGAAAGGGTAATTTGAATGTGTTAACTTGTCCAAATTAAGTCAAAAACATAATAGTTTGTAACAGACAGCTAAATATTTCAGTATCCAGGATTTTCATTTTCATATATTAACTTTTGGTGTACAAGTTGTTGTGGTGGCACCTGCAAGCTTAACAATACTGAAGAGACTGTACTAACCATTCATTATCAACAATCCTTTACAAAAAAACATAGTTAATGATGTTATGCAATAGTTTCTGTAAGGGACAGGTGGCAAAGTGTTTCATGTAGTATCCTGGAACAAGAGAATCAGAACTATAAAGCTGCACAACAAACTTGTTTTTACCTGAAACAGTTACAGTTGATCCTGGGTCAATAATTCCACTGTTTGGCCGCACACAGTATCGACGAGGCGCTGTGGTCTTCACTTTGAAACATACTTTTCTATCTGATGGGTTTCGTAGCTTAAGATTTGTAGTGACTACATCTGTGAAGGGACCTGTTTTGTTTTTAAAAAAAAAAAAAAAAAAAAAAGGTATGTTTCTCGGAAAAAAACTTGCTTATGCAGACCTGAATACTCTTAAATTAATTTCTTATAGCAAAAACTATCTCCTGAGAACATTAACAATTACAAAGCATGCACCAAGGTACATATTCTTCTTGTTAGATGTCCAGACCCCACATGTACTCTATTACACGACAACAGTGTGTGTGTGTGTCTGTGTGTCTCTGTGTACACACACACACACACACACACACACGCCAGTGCATACCTCTGTAATACAAACTAGTCACAGTTTGGATTCAAATTATTTAAAAATAGTACAGCCAATACAGAAAAGAAAACATTTTCAGCAAAGTTACTATGCTTATTTTCCCACAATTTTCTTGAAATACTATATGATAGTCAAAGGGTTAAAATCACTATGGCAGTATTTTTCCTTAGAAACAGAAGCAACGCATATTTAAGATTAAGAAACCTTCTATAGCTTTGTTATACTTGAGTAGTAAAACGTTTAAATCAGAACAGGTAAAATTCTGTGATACTGAGATGCATTAATTGCTCGCTGGTTGACCGTTGATAGAGTTGCCAAGGACAAAATGGGCAGAGACACTAATCCTTTAACTCTCAAGTGGTCTTTCCAGATGTGGGCAGAAAAAAAACTGGCAGAGAAGACAGAAATGTTTAAATTGCTGTTGCCCACACTGTACCTATTCTGTGGACAAGAGAATTCAGCTTCCATGGTTATCCACACAGCTCTTGATGAACAACACTGTGTTCGCCAAAAAACAAACAAAAACAAAAAACACCCTACGGTTCTAGATGAGAGAAGTGACTAGACTAGTTGGCCAAGCAAAGAGACATAGTTTCAGTGTCAGCAATGTAAGCTCCTTCTCTTCAAGCAGAGCCCATCCTCAGATGGCACCTAGTAGCAATGGCATAAAGAGAGGAGAGAAGAGGAAGCTGCAGTGTTCCAAGCACAAGTGAGGTTAACTGGCCCCAAGCTGTGGGAAAGCAAGATAGCAAAAGCACTGAATGGGAGGATGCCTGCTTATAGTTTTATTGAGAAGGTTTTATATATATATATATATATGAATGAAATTTGCTCTTAACTGAATTTCACATGCAGAGTTTTTAGCTATCACAACTACTTTGGGGCTCTTAAATGACATTTTAAAAATCCTACTGCAACTTATTGTGAAAATGCTGAAATTAAAACAACTTCTATTTTAGTTTTTGTAACTGACCATAGTTAAAACAGTCACACACAAAAAGAACAACGTTTTCATTAAATAAGACAAAAAGTAAAAGGATATAAGCCCTCAAATTTCAGGATATAACCCAGCCCTGAGATCAGGGATGAAACTTTCCCTATGTGTAGGTTAAGTCTGTAACAGGAATCCCCCAGCACCTCTAGATGAAGCAACTGGTATTAGCCACGACTGGACAGGATACTGAGCTAGATGGCCCACTAATCTGTCAGTATGGCACTTCCTTCATTTCTACAATCCTGTGAACCCTCAATCTGAATCCTTGGTTCTGAGAGATTGGAGAGGAGTTGATAACTGGCTGAAGACAAACGTTAGGACAGGGAAGAATGGACAGAGGCTTCCACTTAAACCATGTCTACATTTTGTCTTGGATGCGGAGCTTGCCAAGCCAATTTGCAACAGCCTCATCAGCGAAGTGCAGAACCCTCAGGTCACCATTAAATTGGTAAGAGGGCAGTCAGTGATGTGAAACATTCTCTGTCTTTGTCCACAGCGCACCTGGGATCTTCCTGCTAGCCAGCCCCAAGCGTGACGGCTGGCTGCACATTGTCCCTGGCTCATTCAAAATCGGTTCAGAAGGGCCCATGAACAGTTTGGCAAACCAAGGCTAGGTATACATGTGGTCAGGCCAGTTATAAGAGACTGGTTTCTGACATCAGCTGAAGATCATTCTTCATACCACATTGACATCACAGAAAAACTGGGCAGGGCAAGTGGTCCCACAACAGGTGCATCGATGAGAAGTGCACTCTTGGGTGGTTAAAGAAGTCTGTGTATAGTGGTAGGACCAGGATTGCCCCGATCTTCTCAACCATTCTGGCTGTAGCATACTTATCACAGGTGCTCGGAAGAGTGATGTTGCTTAACACAGGGAGCCATGGTACTGGTATGAGTCGAATCATGCCAGTTACAATGCGCACAGTTGAATATAGCTGTGCATCAACCAACTTGACATGAGATGAATGGAGCTAGACAGGAACAGTATTCTGCTGCAGATGTACAGAGGGCTAAAGGGGATGATCAGAGAGTTTGTGCATTTGCTCCCCATGAAATGCCAGCCAATTCGCTTAGAAGGCTGTTATGCAACCTCACCTTAGCTGCAGTTGTCCTCATGTGGTTAAGACAGGGGAGGGATAGCTCAGTGGTTTGAGCACTGGCCTGCTAAACCCAGGGTTGTGAGTTCAATCCTTGAGGGGACCATTTAGGGAACTGGGGCAAAAATCAGTACTTGGTCCTGCTAGTAAAGGCAGGGGGCTGGACTCGATGACCTTTCAAGGTTCCTTCCAGTTCTAGGTGAGAGAGACCTCTCTCTCTATTTTTATACATACATACACACACATTATATATATATATATATATAATATAATATAAATAGAGAAAGATCTAGGATTACTCCAAGGAAGACTGGGTGGGATTCATATTTCCATTGAGAAAGATACTCAGTTCTTGGGCTGCTCTAGCATTGTAAAGATCAAACACACCTGTAACTAACTATTTTGGTCAGACTTAGTTTTAAATATCTACACTAGAAAAGGTATACTGAGATAGTTAAACAAGCATACCAATTTAGCACAGATGCAGGTTACAGCAGAAACAGGGTGAATAAAAATTGATGATTTTTTTTAAAAATATGAATACATTTTATTTTAAATTAAATATGAGTTTATTTTTTAAAAATAGACCTACTTAAAAATAAATTTGAAATTGACAACCTACATAAGGCCTAAAATTATAATCTATTTAAATCATTTAAATTAATTACAATCTTTAATATTGAGCAATAAATATTTCCTGCCAAGTTTTAAAGCAAATCAAAACCACTCAACTGGTGGAAGCCATTTGCTAAGCAACCGGAAACAAAGTTTGCTGAAGTCCTAAACCAGCTTTTGACAGCAGTAGCCTCTTCTGCAGGGTCAAAGAGAATGCTTTCTTCATTTCAGTTTACACAACTAGTTCAGTTCAAAGTTAAGAAAGCACTGGGAGTTGAAAAAGCAGGAAAGTTTATTTTTCTCTCCCAGTGTATGAATAAAAACTAGATGCGAGAATGAGGTCTTCTAGCTCTAAAACCTTGCAGACGCTATGACCAGAAACAAAATAGTTCAATTTGCTAACTACAGATAATACCTCCTTTGTTTAATAAATCATATTAAATGCAAAACTTTTTGATACACAAAAAAGTTCATCCAGCACCTTTAAAGCCATTTTAATAAAAATTTTGTGAATTTTAATTAAATTTGAATTTCCATCCAGAGCTTGACACAAAACAATTAAAAAATGAATCTAATCAATAAGAAATGTATCATTCACCATTTTCTAAACATAAGAGTAAAAATTAAGAATCTGAATGAATATAAGTTACATTATATAACTGATAAAGTAAATGTGCATATCGTGTATCATGCTGACTAGCAAGAGGAACACCAAATGTAGTGTAAAGGCTATATTTAGTTGCAAATCAATACCAACTAATGAGAATCATTCTCTCTTTAGGAAAAATAATAATTACAAATGCAAAACACAATTAAAATTGATTATTTAAAATCAAGGTTTCCTGCTGGGTGATTAAAACCACTTTGATTAAAGTCAATCCAACCTGCAAACAAAAAAACACTTATCCTGGTTTGGTGAGCAAAATAAGCTACATAGGCATAAAGTACATTTGCCAGCATAAACTGCAGCTACACTAGGATTTTGCCAGTATTGAAATAACACCCCTCAAAAAAATTTACACCCCGAAACCACAAAGCTACATCAGGAAAAGTTTCTTGTGCAGACCTGGTTCCACTCTATTCTGGTGAAAAGAGAAACAGGACATGAGGAAAATCTTTTTTAGCAGCAAAGACTGCAGAACCATTAAATTTGGTCTCTCCTAGGGTGACCAAATAGAAGTGTGAAAAATCGGGATAGGAGTGGAGGGTATTAGGGACCTATATAAGAAAAAGCCCAGCTGTGAAAAAACAATTTTGCCCCCCCCCAAATAAATAAAAAGCCATGACAAAAGTCTGATCTTGCAAATAAATCAGCAAGAGACAAAAAATATTTTCTTAGAGAAGCATTTAAAGACAGAGGAAAACTCTTTTGCAAAATATGTAACATTCTCAACCATGAAATGAAATAAACAACTGCAAATCACATGAACAAATCACAGAAGCATTTAAAGAGAAAGGCTGAGTTGCAAGGACAATGTCATAAAATGCAGCGCACAATCTGTACATGTTTCAGCACAACCACAACTACACAACGTCATCTGTGACAGGGCACAAACTTGTGCCAGTGCAAATATATGACTACCTAAAACAGGCCATCCTTTCATATGACATATGCTTAACACTCAAGTGAAGAACGAGAATTCCAGGAGGTTACCAGCTACAAGATGCATGTCTTATAAATGTTGAGAGAAATAAACTCAAGGACAAAGTGTAGGATAACTGTCATTATAATCAATGAAATAACTACAATGGTTGCTACATACTTAATATTTTAAGTGCACCATCAGTGAAAGATAGCACTGGAAAGATGTGCTCCTATCTTGCTGATGCACACTTCATCGGGGGGGGGGGGCAGGGAGTGGGGGAGAATCACACCACCATGCCCCTCAAGCCATCATTCAAATAGTGCTAAATTATGAAACTGCTTACAACAACATGGTTGTTTTTGACACTGATAACTGGATGAAGTAAACTTTTAATTCTGTACTGTCTGGACTATTTCCCAATAGGAAGTTTAAAATTAATATTTACAGTAGTTTCTAGGAGCAAGTAGTTCTAATTGGTGTGGGTTTGAGCAGCACAGCAACTCAAAGAAATCTTCTTGCGTCTGGATAAAACAATCCTACACCCATTTTCTGTCTCCAATGAGTTGCATATGGGTACCACTTGGATTAGAATCTGAGGCCCGTATTAAGAATTTATACTGTAAAAATTTTAAAAATTGCTTTGCCCTTGCATGGACTGGATCCATCCATGCTAACAACACATGCCATAAACTCAGACCAGGCCCCTGAAGATGCCATTTGTAACATATTTTCTCAAGACTAAAGCAGTGACTTTGAAAAAGATTGAGGGTCATGGTAGATAATCAGCTGAACATAAACTCCCAGTGTGATGCTATGCCAAAAGAGCTAATGCAATAATGGAATGCATAAACAGGGGAATCTTGAGAAGGAGCAGAGAGGTTATTTTACCTCTTTTTATTTCGCACAGTGTCAAGCTCTGGTGCCCACAATGCATGAAGCAGTTGATAAACTGGACACAGTTCAGAAAAGAGCCATGAGACTGATTAAAGGAATAGTAAACATGCCTTACAGCAGGGGTCTCAAACACACGGCCCGCGGGGCTCTTCTGTGCGGCCCACCAAGCTCCCCTCGCCCTTCTGCCTACCTCCAAGCCAGGGGTGGGCAAACTACAGCCCATGGGCTGCCCCCATGGTGCAGCGGGCCCAGCACCACTCCCTTAAGCGGCTGGCAAAACGTCCCTTCGGGCTGGAGGGGAGGGAGGAGGCGGCAGAGGGCTCCTGCGCTGCCTCGCTTCAAGGTACCGCCCCCCGCAGCTCCCATTGGCCAGAAACAGGGAATCGTGGCCAATGGGAGCTTCGTGAGAGGTACCTGGGGAGCAGCAGCGGAGCCCTGTGCCCACCCCCACTCCCCCAGGGGCCGTGGTTCTGGCGGCTTCCAGGAGTGGAGCGGCGCGGTGCGGTATCGGGCCAGGAGCCTGCCCTGGCCCCAATGCGCGCCGCTGCCACCCCAGAGCAGCTCTAGGTAAGCAGCACCGAGCCGCTCACACCCTGTACCCCTCCTGCACCCCAACTCCCCGCCCTGAGCCCCCTGCCGCACCCCGCACCCCTCCTGCGCCCAACTTCCTGCCCTGAGCCCCTGCTGCACCCCCACTCCTCCTGCACTCCCTGCCCTGAGCCGCCTGCTGCACCCTGCACCCCGACCCCCTGCCATACCCCTCACCTCTCTTGCACCCCACACACCACCTCTTGCACCTCAACTCCCTGCCCTGAGCCCCTGCCACACCTTGCACCCCTCCTGCAGCCCCTGGTGACAGGGAAGGGGCAGCACTGTGTGGGGACTTTGGGGAAGGGATGGAAATGAGCGGAGAAGGGGTGGAATGGGGGCAGGGCCGGGGGCAGTGAGGGTGGGGGTGTCAGTGATGCAGCCCTCGGGCCAATGCACTAGACCTCATGTGACCCTTGTGGTCATTTGAGTTTGAGACCCCTGCCTTACAGTGACAGACTCAAAGAGCTCAATCTATTTAGTTTAACAAAGAAAAGGTTAAGGGGTGACTTGATTACAGTCTCAGTATCTACATGGGGACCAAATATTTAATAATGGGCTCTTCAATCTAGCAGAGGAAGGTAGAACAATCCAATGGCTGGAAGCTGAAGGTAGACAAATTCAGACTAGAAATAAGGCTACATTTTTAATGGTCAGTAATTAACCATTGGAACAATTTGCCAAGGGTCCTGGTGGATTCTCCACCACTGACCATTTTTAAATCAAGATTAGATGTTTTTCTAAAAGATGTGCTCTAGGAATTACTTGGGGGAAGTTCTCTGTCTTATGTTAGACACAGGGTCAAACTAGCTAGTCGTAATAGTCCTTTCTGGCCTTGGAATCTATGATCTTGAATGACAATGGGCAACAGGAGTCTGACCATGCTTGCATGGCTCTAGAACAAGATGTAGAGGTAGTGGATGTATGAAGGGCTGCTGACATAACCTCATTTTTTATTATATTATTCTTTATTACTGCCATTTCTTTAACCAGATATTAGGGTTCTATCAACTTTAGGGAGTATAAATCAGAACAGATTTAACTTGTAGTGAACTCTTCTTCTCGCCCACTTCCTCCTATGCTTTTTTCAGAGGGTTATCTGGAGGAGCCTACAAGGTCCACATAATACTCTTGAGAATAGTTCCAAAATTACTCAAAAAATGATTCTGAGGTTCCTTCTTTGTAGGTTCTAGTCCCAAGTCTGAAAGAAAATTGCCCTTGCTCCCAGAAGACAAATACGGGGATCCTCTGCATTTCCTTGGCCTTTTCTTGTCTCTTTCAAAGCCATTAACCTAAGAAGATCTGTATTATGACGAACTGGGAGAAAGTATCCCTTCACCTCTGAGGTTCTAATAAACAAATTGGAGAAAGATGGAACATCATTGTACAAGTGCTCGTCACCCAAACATTTAAGTCATTGGGCACAGGGGTCTGATATAGATACTCTTTCCCCACAAGGCAGGTAAATCTTAAAACTGATCTTTTTTCCCCCCAGTTTCTGCCCTTGCACCAGGCAAAAACTAATGCAGGGGTCGGCAACCGGTGGCTCGTGGCTCGCCAGGGTAAGCACCCTGGCGGGCCGGCCCAGTTTGTTTATCTGCCGCGTCGGCAAGTTTGGCCGATCGCGGCTCCCACTGGCCGCGGTTCGCGGTCCCAGGCCAATGCCGGAGGCAGGAAGCGGCACGAGCCGAGGGATGTTCTGGCCGCGGCTTCCTGCCTCCCGCATTGGCCTGGGACCGCGAACCGCGGCCAGTGGGAGCCGCGATCGGCCAAACTTGCCGACGCGGCAGATAAACACACCGGGCCGGCCTGCCAGGGTGCTTACCCTGGCGAGCCGCGAGCCACCGGTTGCCGACCCCTGAACTAATGTAACAGAGTTACCAGGGATGTTTCCTATGGAACCAAAAACACAGAACAGCGAGGGCTCCTGGATTTAGTGCAGATGCATCCCACTAATGGGGCTCTGTATAAAGAATACACAGAGAAACAATCACTTCCCATAAATGATTATGGCATCATTCTATCATTTTGTAAACATTTTTTTCAAATAGTAAAATAAGACTTCAAATCAACGTAAAGTCAGTATTTTTGATCCGCAGAGGATTGATACTGTATATCATGTTTTAAATACAGAATTATTAAATTATGCATGATTAGATGTAGTGCTTTAAGCAAACAGAGTAATATGTCATATTATTCTATAACATTAAGCAATATTGCCCCATTTATATCCATTCCAAACACTGCTGCAAAGACTATTTTCCTGACTCGTTGCTTGACCATGTCATCTCTCTCTTTGGGTCCCTCCACTGGCTCCCCATTCTCGATCACATCAGACAAACTAGTTGTGTTCTGTGCTCTTTCCTGGAAACTCCACACATCATATCCCCCCCAAAGACCCCACCTTACACACTATTATATTTATAGGGTCAGATCAATATTAAGAATATGTCTCGAATGAGCATCTCCAAAAAAAAAATCTCTCTTTTCAGGAAAAGGAGCAAATGTTTATGGAGAAATGAGGCTTGAAGTGCTGTTCTTCACTGCCAGTTTGCTGCTCCCAGAGCAAGGAAGGGTGAAAAGATGGATGAAGGAAAGGAATGTACATTTGTGGCAAAACTGATAGTTGGAGATAGCCAGCAGGGCAACTGTCTAGGGCGCCACACCACAGGGGGCCTCGTGAAGCTAAGTTAGTTACTCTGCCTTTGGCTTTTAGCCCTCGGCAGGGCTCAGGCTTCGGCTTTCTGCCTTGGGCCCCAGCAAGTCTAACGCTAGTCCTGCTCTCTGGTTTATTTTGGTGGACCCCCAGAAACCTGCTCATGGCCCCCCAGTGGGCCCCGGACCCCTGGTTGAGAACCACTGCAATAAAAGGTATTACCTCATCCACCTTGTCTCTCTAATACCCTGGAACCAATATAGCTACAACAACACTGCATACAACAATGGAAGATCCTTTAATGCTGACATTTTAGTGCGGGATCACAGTCTTTCAAATCATCCACTGGAACTGGCAGGCTGATGGTGTGAGCAACCAGACACTCAACAATTTTACTCAGATGAAGGCTGTTGTCAGGTTCAATAAATGGCCAGGTAGGATAAACTGGTACAAAGGGAAACTGGAAGAAGAAAAATTTAATTGCATTACCATCTGCAGATTCCCGCTTTTTTGGGGGGGGCTACTGGCACATGCAGGCTGACAATGTGGACTAGGCTGCTCTGCGGCATAGATTGAAAAAAAGCAACCAGCGGGTGTGGCAACGAGGCAGATTGGGTTAGAGGACATTAACCTCAGGAAAGTTAAACAGAACACTGAAGGTCTATAGGCACTGGCAGGCTAGCTACAAGTTAAGACTGCTGTGTTGCATCCTACAAAAAAGAAAAACCAGAGAAAGCAATGGTAAAATGGAGGACTGGATTAGGCCACACTTGAGGGAACCAGGGAATAGAGGACAAACTGGTACCAGAAGGCTGGCAGAATGGGTGAATTATCTCTGCCTCGCTGAAGAAAAGCCAGTGGGATGAGTGGAAAAGACTGGGAAAACAGCAGGCTAGGCTGTGCTGCACAAACCCACCATATATGTGGGGTATAAGAGAACAGGGTCAGTGCACAGGCTGCCCTGATATAATAGTAAGTGGTACCAAATACAAGAAATCAGCCATTTGAGTGAGT
Source organism: Mauremys reevesii (assembly GCF_016161935.1). Classification (NCBI taxonomy): domain Eukaryota; kingdom Metazoa; phylum Chordata; order Testudines; family Geoemydidae; genus Mauremys; species Mauremys reevesii. The sequence continues at coordinate 199,910,874 of NC_052624.1, forward strand.
TTGTTTTATAAAACTGTTTTGGTTTCGCAGTCTGCGGGATTCAAAGCTGCCTTCCCTCAGCAAGAGGGGACTAACAGAACCATTTATGGGGCAGGGCAGGAGTTCAGGATACCAACAACCACCATGACTCACTACGGCAATTCCTGGAACAACTGGGGCAAAAAAAACCTGGTTATCATGGCAGTCTGAAAGTACTGGGACATCCTGTGCCATGACTATTTCCTGCCCTTCTGATTTACCAGCCTCTTGGAGACCTGGACACCATGCAGTCAGAAAAAAAACCAGCCATGGATCTCTGGCTTGTTGCTTCTCAAGTGCCATGTCCTGCTGCTGAATTTCCACTCAAGCAGCTTAAGGCTTGCCTACAATGTTGCTCCTGTTAGAGTCAGCCCATGTTGCCATGCTTCAATTTAGCCTGGTGCACCACAAAGCCAGGGACAGCTAGCTTAGAGATTCTGCACAGCTATCTCCTCCTGTTGTAAGGCTGCTCCAAAGAGTTCAAGGCTTGCCTGCTACATTGCTCTAGAGTGGGGGAGGCACTGCATTATTGAGCAGCTGGAGCCATGTGCAGGAGCCCCTTTGAGTTTATTTGAGCCTGTTACACTGCCATGTTTTCTACTCAAACACCAGTTTTTCCTAATCTCCAAAATCCCTGTCCCAACCAGAGAGTACCAAGATGAGGAAGAAAAATTGTATAGTATTTCAGTAATTTTCCATGGAGACAGATTATGTTTCATTGACAGTTAAACTGAGTTTGACAATAGTAAGGAAGCAAGTTGTAGAATGTAACTGACATTTTTTTGAGACATTTAGTTACAACTTTTGCAAAAGAAGTGTGTGTATATAAGTATATAAACTTAGACACTATCACAAAAGATTGCCACCCATGACTAAAGGAAAACCTGCCACCCTCAGTTTATTTATGTATTTATGTATATATTACACAACCTAAGATTATCTCTAACTACAAAGGAAGCTATTAGTTTCATTTTTGTCCATTCATACTTCCGAAGTTCCATGAGAGTTTCTTATAAATTTAGTTTAAGTTCTAAACTTACAATTATCAGTAATCTCAGATGTAGAAATGTGTGAGATATCCAAACAGATGCTCTAAAAGACACCTGTTTCATGCAGGGACCATAAAGTTAACTGCTTAAACGATTAAAAAACAGAAAACTAAAGAACTCAGTCCAAAAGTTGAAACGAAAGCAAGTTAGTTATGTAGTGTTCTGTCACTGTATTCATGGACACACAAGTCGCTGCCCAGTAAATATCATCTGAAGAGGCGCTCTCTCTCTCTGGCCACCAAGCAGATATCTCCACTGGGGAGCAGGCAACTACCTTCAGGAGGATCTTAATTAGAAACTTGATAAAATTCAAAAATAGTTGACTTAATTCATCTAGAGGGAGAGGACTTTGAGGTCTTTCACCCCTTTCTATGCGTGCCCATGAACTCCAATAGAGCATCTGACTTCCTCCATGGTTTCTTTTAGTACAACACTACTACCCTGACCACATCGAAAGCCATGGAATGTAACATATTTGTCTACTTTCAAGGACACTCAAGAGCCTAGCATGAATGCTTTTTTGTAGTAGTATAAACTGAAACACAGTCATACGCTTTTCCAGGGTGAAAGAGGATTCTGTGTTAAGCAGGCGGCCATATTTCTCTTGGGAATGAAGTTGGGGCTGACTGGGAAAAAAAATGAAGGCAAGACTGCTAAACACGAAGATCCCAAGTTCACTAACCCCTAAAGCCACTGCGATAACTTGGATTTCTTAGCCCAAAAGGCAAACTTTAAAGACACTTCTAGTGATTCAAAATACGATTTATTAAGAGTTTCTACTGTTAGACTGGGATTCCATTGTTCCAATGGGTGTCAGATTGGGGGCCTGTGGAAAGGTACAGCTTTCAGAAACCAAAAAGTGTAGATAAGGCCCTACTTGAATTGCAGGATGATTGTCAAAAAATTATGTCTGAGTTGCGGACAAGCCATGAAAAATTGGAGAGAAGTAATAATTGACTTATTATTTGCAGTAATAAAGTCCATTATTACTTTTCCATGGTTTTCTCCTGTTGGCCGCCCAGGGCTGAGAGGAGAGGCCCGGGGCTGAGAGCAGGGACTACTGCTCTCAGCCACAGGGCAGCCAGGGCTCCCACTGGTCACCTCTATGCATGGCGGGGCTCCCGCTGTCAAAACTGAAGTGAAAGCCTAATACTGTGGAATCCACAATTTCTGCAATATCACAAGTTAAGTAGGGCCTTACATACAGGTGAAATAGCTTGATTGCACAGGACATAATGAAATACCTACTATTTGCTGCTTAGACTTGCTCTGTCAAGAAACCGGAACCTTCTGCAAACAATTTAGAGAGACATCCAAAATGTCCTTCATGGACAATCTCCAGGCATCTGTCTTCCTCCCGAAAGACCATGGATGGCCAAAATGGTAGAAAATTTTCTGAATCTAACAAGGAAATCAAGCAACTTGAAAAGTATTTCACAGTCTACTCTAGGAGGCATCATGGTTCAGTTTCCACAAGGCAAGCTTCACACACTGTAGGTTTGGGTAGGTCAAAGGTTGCGGTAGATGAGATCTCAAGTGATTAGTACTAACCTATGGAGGACACACTATCTGGGAAGGCAGGGGCATGTGGGTCAGAAGAGGAAATCAGTATTACCAAAACCCAAGCCAAGCTGACCTCTCTGACCATGTGGATGCAAATTAGGGAAGTGGTAGTGCATCCACTGTAGCCTCTGAGTGAAAATATTTGCAGAATTTGGTTATCTTCCCTATGAACTGGATTGCAACATGAGTCTCCACTTGTGGAAGAAACCGATTCTATATAATCTGACTGAAGACTTGCTGGTTAGCTCTGATTCTCCCACCTCCAGCTTATTATGGCTCAGCCATTCAGCCTATTGGTATCTCTGAGTCACAAATCCAGGTATTCCAATATCTGCAATATAATCCTTTGCTGTTTGTTCTTCTTGGACATAAACTAAGCTATGGTAGTAGTTATATCATTCTCCTCATAAATGTGTGACTCAGAGCACCTTTGAGAACAACCTGACACTTGCATGCTCACAATTCCAGAAGGTTGAGTCTAGACTAGGACTCCAGAAGAGTACACCACTTGCCAGGTGTTATATAAGATTCCATCTAGCTCCCCATCCTGACGAGCTGTCAGTTATCATGCAGATTGCTAGTGGATCTGCCAAAGATTTTCCCTTATGAGTGGGAAGAGCTCTATTTTTAACCCACAGAGAGATCCTGTCTACCTCTGACAGAGATAGAACACTGAGAAGCAACATCAGTGCAGTTACCAGGTATGCCTGTCGGGGGTACTGACGGGCCATAATGTGGAAAAAAAAAATCTAAAAAGAAAACTTTTTGCCTGCTTCTTAGCCAAAAAAAAGCTTAGCAGTTTGAAACCTGACAGAGCAGTAAATTCCTATTCAAGGAATCCTTGTTTATAACCTCATATTGGTCCAAAAACCTGACACTCAGTTGATGGTGTCAGTGGCATGATGAATCCTATAAGTACAACATTAGCCACTTAATACGTACTCAAAACAACTCTGTATAGTTGATGGTAATTTGAAACATCATGGGGGAGAACTCCTTTATCCCAGCTGTGAAATATTTCTATTACCATAACTATGCATGCTTACACTTCAACAAAACTTTAATGAAGTGCTTCGGTACTCACAATCAACAGTTATGCTTTATTGTGTAAATACAATATTATGATATGTTAAAACTGAAATTGAAAATTCAAGTTTGTAATTTGGCAGGGTGATTATAAGCCAAACAAACCAATACCTGGTAAGAAAATAAGTAACTTTTTGCCAGAACTACTTAAGTCTTAATTTAAGTTGTGCTTTTAAATTCTAAAGCTAAGACAGTAAGCCTGATTTATATTCAATTGCTGCACCTTCCTGGCTTTATTGAAAGATATTCCTCAAACATCCATTTAGCAGAGTGACAAGTTTTCTTTGAGGCTCATTTTCAGTTATTTATATTAAAGGTCCATATCTCTTTTTGTTAATTTCAAACTCATGTCCTACTTTCACTTAATGGTAATATTATCCCTACTGCATAGTAGGACTCCACATCTATTGTAAACTTTTACAATTTTGAACAATTCTTATTCCTCTCGGGGTACAGTGGGTGACAGAAAATAAGTCTTTCAAAATTTTACACTGATAAAACATTCTCCCCTTTCAAGAGCTCTCTCATTGCTATGACAACAGAAGAGTGGGCAAGAAATATTTTAGGACTGCTAAATGTGAATGTTTAATAAAACAAGTGATTTCCAAGGCCATGTCAGCTACTGCTAAGTATATGTGATCAACCATTATATTTCAGTAGTGTACTGGTTACGGCATGATCCTTTACCACAAGAACTGCAACATGTTGCCTAATCCAATTAACTGATGAACTAAGCAGAGATATTAACAGGAACTAGAAACCACACACAGGGTATGGCTACACTTACGGTTTGCAGCGCTGGTAGTTTGCAGCGCTGGTCATCCAGCTGTGTAGGAGCAGCGCTGGTGTGTGGCCACACTCACAGCTACCAGCGCTGGTGTGTGGCCACATTTGCAGCATTAGCAGCGCTGCTGGGAGTAATGCATTATGGGCAGCTATCCCAGCATTCAAGTGGCCGCAACGTGCTTTTCAAAAGAGGGGGGTGGAGTGGGGTCTAGTGTGACAGGGAGCGGGGGGAGAGAGAGAGTGGATTTTTGGAGCCAACACTGTGTGTTTAGCTTCCTGCCTTGAAAAATCAGAACATTTTTCCAACCCCTTAGTCTTAACTCTTAATTGCAAACAGCCTGCAGCCAACACGACTCCCCGCTGTTTCATTCACTCCCTGCCTGCCTCTCATTTGGTTGTTTACAGCCAGGTACAGATGATCACAGCAAACAGGAGCTCTGTTTGTTTTTTAGATAAGCAGCAATGGCGGAGCTGTTCACAACAAAACAAAGAGAGGCTGCATAACAAAACAAAGAGAGTAATTTATAAAAGCATTCTGGGATACATCCTTATACCCTGGAGGCCAATCACAGCGCTGGTGTGTGGCCACACTTGATGACCAGCGCTGCAGCACCAGTGCTGGAATCCTTATTCCCCATGCTGAGTGAGGTGTATGGCCAGCGCTGCAGCCAGGGAGTTGCAGCGCTGGAAGTGCCCTGCAGGTGTGGCCACTTACTAATTGCAGCGCTGGTGGAGGCTTTCCAGCGCTGCAAATCGCCAGTGTAGCCATACCCATAGAATGCCAGACTGGTATAACAAAGCTGAATGAACCACTGAGAATGAAAGATAGGACCGCAAGGTTTTCACCTGATATGCTCCCAATCGTTGGTGGGGCTGAAGCACAGCGATGGTTTCAAGTTTATTCAATGTGTCCGATAAGTAGCACCATAAAGCACAGGTGCCTTCTCATAAATGGAACTTCCAGGCTAGTTCTCATACATATTTCTAGCCTCTGCTGCAACAGGAAAGCTATTCTTAAAATGATATAGAAGGAATCAGAAAAAATCATTTTAATCATCTCAGACTACCAACTATTATGGCCCTGATGCCAAACTACTCAGTCTCTCCACAAAAAGCCTAATCAAAATCAGCTACTATACCTCAAGACACTTATTCTAGGGACTAGCGTGCTACAAAAACTTGCTATCGAGAAGACCAGCCTCAAAGCAAGGATCATTCAAAGTACTGAACTTAATGCACAAACTCAAAAAGCACTCTCCTGGTCTGCTGTGAACAGAGACATGTCTATGCATTTATGTTATTGGGGACTTTGGAAGGGAGATATTTTTTGCTCTTTTCATCCTGTAATAGCAAGCAGCCCATACAAGTTTTTTTTTTTAAAAATCAAATGAGATTCATTTTTTGTTACTGCTCTCCAACCTCCGCCTGACACAATGCACAAAGTCTAACCTCAACAGGCTTCAGTGTCATATTTTTTACATTTTCTAAATGCAGGTCTAGATAATACCTAGCTCTTACACAGTATGTTCAATCAGTAGATATCAAAGATATCAAAAGAGGTCAGTATAATTGTCCCCAATTTACATCTGGGAGAAACAGGGAGGTGAAGTGACATGCCCATGGTCACCAAACAGGAGAGTGGCAGAGCAGGGAATAAAACTCACGTCGCCTGATTCCCAGCTGAGTGCTCTATCCAATAGGCCATTTAAGTACAAGCTCTCTAAATGTACAAATATCTCTTTGCAGGTTCATGGGCAAAAATCAAACACATTGTGAGTTTTCACTCAGAGGTGCAAAGAGTCATTCGAAGTGTAAAGAAACAGACTGATACTCATATCTTCAACTGTTAGTTTTAAGGGCACTGATGGGACCCGCCTTTAAGTTACTCAGGGAAGTGCTAGATCAGTGGTCCCCAACTTGGTGCCCGCGGGCACCATGGCGCCCTCCGGGGCATTTGTGTGTGCCCTAGTGCCCAGCAGGGGAGAAAAACCGTGCCTGCCGGGGAGAGAGAACTCAGGATGCGGGCGTGGTGTTCTCTGTTCCCGGCAGGTGCGGGGCCTGCCTAGTGCCCCACAGGGGAGAGAAGCTGCGTCCCCGTGTCTGCCAGGGATAGAGAGCTCCGGGGCAGCAGGCTGAGGGTGCCAGTGTTCTCGGTCCCCGGCAGGCATGGGACCCGCCTAGTGCCCAGCAGGGGAGAGAATCCAGGCCCTGGGGACAGAGTACTCCGGGGCTGCAGGCGCCAGTGTTCTCTGTCCTCGCGGCTTCTCTCTTCTCTTTGGATTCATATATTATGTAATATTGAATTTTTTTTGTATTATTTAATGTACAAATACAAAATAAGCCTTGAAAAATTGTTGGCGCCCGCCACACTCTTCTGAAAACATGAATGTGCTACTGGTCACAAAAAGGTTGGGGACCCCTGTGCTAGATCATCTGCTTTAAAAAAAAAAATAGTATTCTATTTCTCCATCTGATATATAGAACTATGAAACAATTGTCTCAGTATCCTCAAATCACGTTCCATCAAGTAAAACTAATACAGCATACTCCCAATTATCCAAATAGCAGGAGGGACTCAGGATTTTATTCAGATAATCAGAAGTTCGTATAATCAATAAGGTAGGAGCAGCAGCACAGGAAGCCCTCTACAGTTTCACTGTCACGGGTCTGCTCACTCACTCCTGTGACAGTGAGGCTGAAGAAGACTGCACTGCCATTCCTGCCTCTCCATTATTGCAGGCACAAGCTGCAGGAGGGAGACTGAGGGTCCTGGCAGAGCAGAGCAGAGCCCCTCAGCCCAGACTCTGCTCTGCCTCACCAGGACCACAGCCTTCCCTGCACCTCCAATTAGCCCCAGAGGGCTACCTGCGCTGATGCAGGAACCATTCACAGTAAGATAGCCTTCCCTGCAGCAGACATGCCAAACCCACAGAAAAAAAAACACTGAAATTGGGCTTGGTTTTGGCTTAATTGGCTTCTGAGTTGCTTGTTGGCTAGTTTTTAGCTTGTTGTTTCTTTTTTTTTTTTTTTTTGGGATCGGCTCCTGACAAGCAGAGGCAAAGGGGAGGAAAGAGAGTCAGGGGTGCATAGCGGGCTCACCACAGTCCCAGACTGCACACCAAGGGGATCTAGTCACAAACTATTGGGGTTCTTAGCGATTGGCTTGTTTTGGTCTTATTTTGAAATGGGATTAGCTTGATTTTTGGGTTACTGTGAAAGTCGGGGTGCTTATTTACCGCATGAAAGTTGTCAACTGTGCCCTGCAGCTAGGGGTCTCTGCTCTAGTATGCAAATCCCTTCCCAGCATGAGGGACTAGGAAGGGATTCGAATAATGCAGAGGTTCAAACAACAAAATTTTGGAAAAATCAAGACTATACTGCACAATAGTACCACAGTTTATTTCAAAATTGGGTATTTTATATATTACACACATCTCCTCACTCAAAAACCCTAACCAAAATTATGACAAGGAAGTGAAATGGCATATGCTAGATATCATGAAAACCGCAAAGATAAAAGAACCTCCTTTTCAATCAAAATTATCACCCTTATTTTAGCATGAACAACATCAAAAGCATTAATATAATTATCTAATCCTTTTCTAAATTTAGCTCCGGTATTTGACTGTAACCTCTTGAAGCAATTAATTCAACTCCATGGGCTATATGCATGGAACAGTATTTCTGATTTGTTCTAAGTTTACATGACTGATTTCACTGAGAGCTCCCCACCCACACTTTGTATTACAAGACAATGTAGAAATACAATCTAGAATTTTAAATATTGCAGGCAAGCTTTTCTAACTTCTTTCAAAGCTAAAACCTAGTATTTTATGATCTCTAGCCATATTTAACTATCACCATACTTCAAGCCACCTTCTCCAGACATTTTTGGGCTCTTAAGTGTCAAATTAGATGTTACTCCAAGCAAGACTATACTCAGTTATGCCAACATATATTTTCTGTGTTATTCTTTATCTTTTTTAAAATTCACTCAAGTATCTAATATGCTTTTTTTTTTTTGCTGCCACAGCTGCAAATACGGAAGACTTTTCCAAACCTCACTGCCAACTGTATTCAACTTGAATACCATATACTGGTAGTTTCATTTCTAAATTAAATGATTTAAAGCTTAATAAAGTCAAGAGGGAAGGACTCCCTCCCAGAAAGCCCACATCCCATTCTTCAAAACATAGCCAAAATGAATTTTACAAAACAAAATTTTATCCAAACTTTCACTTTTGGGCTAAAAAGCACAAAAAAGCTTCGCTGAAAGCTCTTCTCCCCTCAGAAATCAATCCCCAAGTACATTATAATCAAGTATGTTATAATCAAGATTGTTATAAATACCCCCCACCCCAAGAATAAATTGCATCTTTGTTATATCAGAAATTAAGTTTTATAACTTAAAGGAAAAAACAAAAAAGTGGAATTTCTTTACTACAATATACCATATTTGTGTTTCTACCTTCCTATTTTCAGTAAGAACTGTGCAGAATGCTACAACTTGTATTACTGGGCAAACTTTCTGTTGATTTTGTCTATGAAATTAATATGTCTGTGTTTGGTTTACTTTAAGATCACAGTTGTCTCATTTGAAAACTTCCAGTATGGGTGGAGAAAGTTAATACCAACCTATCATTAGTCCCTTAACGTGGTTCGTATATTTCATAATTTTCCTTAATAGTTTAAAATGAACTAAGCCAATGGTTCTCAAACTTTTGTACTGGTGACCCCTTTCACATAGTAAACCTCTGAGTGTGATCCCCCTTATCAATTACAAACACATTTTTATATATTTAACACCATTATAAATGCTGGGGACAAAGCGGGGTTTGAGGTGGAGGTTGACAGCTCGTGCCCCCTCATGTAATGACCTTGTGACCCGAGGGGTCCCGACCCCCAGTTTGAGAACCCCTAAACTAAGGTCTCCTCAGTCTTTTCTTCCAACTTGATTTTACAACTGGCAAGATGAGTATATTGCAATCCTTTAAATGGCTAGTGCTTGAGAAGTTTACAAGATAGCTATCAATCAAATGACTAAACTGGCCAGAAGTTTATAAGGATATGAACCACCTCATTCAGCAATGAACCATTAAGAGGACAGCGCTGCACTGAAACATCCACCCCCTTAGCTAAGGAACTAGGATTCCCACCACAGTGCTATCTTTGAACTATGCTTCAAGGTTCTGTTTTCCATAGTGGCCTTAAACAATAAAAAGGGTCTGTCAGTTTCATTCTCAAACTATGATTAGCAGCACTTGAGAGACTCGATCTAGGATCATGTATAGATGGTGTTTCTCCAGCACTTGGAGGTGGGATAAAGCAAGCAACACGACTCCTGTTAATTCCAATGAAAGAAGAAGGTAGCCCTTTGACAACAAATAGATAAATATTTATCTGACTAAATAGCAAGACATGCCACTATTACAAACATAACTTGTCACACTATTTTCGGCTTTAATAAACGTAACAGCAGTCAGTATCAAATGCACCTACAATATTCCTAACTTGACAAACCAGTACAACCCATCAATTACTCAATTCTGAGTTCTGTCCTAATTGTGTGATTATGAGATGACAATGGTCACAACACTTCCCTGTAAATACTGATTGGTCAAAGTTTTTTAAATGTTGAATTTTATTTTTTCTTAACACATCCATACAAATCATTGTTAATTTATCATACATTTCATTGCTACTATAAAAAAATATAGAATTTTATTCAAGCTAATGTTAAAATTATATAATGCAGAGGTTAAGGAAAGAGTGTCTGTTCATCTTACTAAAGATTATTTTGGGACAATAATCACTTGGTGAAACTCTATAGCTGGTGTTGTGAATGAGGTATCACACTTTTGGCCTTAAAAAGTCATTGACTATTCACTGAACCTTATTCAACTTCACATAGAAGGATACATCTATCTCAGTACACACTACTAACACTTAGCATACGGACACATTAGGTATAAAAGAATTCATTTTATAAATAATAAAATCACAATTGTGTCCATAACCATTTTCATCAAATTTTCCCTGTGCAATCTAATATTTTGATTTTTTAAAATGTAACTAGTATGACTTTATGTTCTGTTATTTTTATTCAGGAACATTTACTTCACAGTGAAGTCTGAGACTGAACAATTCAATACTAATCTGCCACAATCCTGTTGGCACTTTGGGCAGAGCGAAAAGATAACCCAATCTAGGCACACTCAAAAAAGCAGTCATATTACATTTAAGGAGTTCAAATCCTGCCTACACAAAAAGCCATAGCCTGGGCCAATTTTGGCAACAGATCTTGAAGGCAGGGGATGGATTTAACAGTGAGCTATTTTTACTCTTAAATTCAACCTTCTCGATTTGCAGTAATGCATATCCTGTAGCTTTCAACATTACCAATAGCAAGGCAGTGATTACAAAGCATACTACTGAACTCCAACACTTATCTGATATGGTTCTAATAATCACGAGAAATCCCAGGAGGACAGCTATACTTAACATAAACTAGAAAGTGTTTCCTTGCAATATTTTATGTAACCTGAACGTGTTAATCTTCATGAATACTGGTTATAACAGGAGGCAATTTTACACTCTTCTAATGAGTTTAGATTACAAATCAGATTGATAATGAGAAATGAAATTTGATCTGCTATACTGATTATTATTAGTAACTGGGTGATTTCAGTCTATTTATTTATGTTTTTATTCTAGCCCGAAACATGACAAAAATCAGAAACAAAATGGAAAAACACCACCACTGTACTCTTGCTCATATTTGTAATGATACTTTGTTTACACTTTCAAGTAAGTGACCTTTTCAATAGAAACAACTGGATTTCACATTCCTGTAACAAGATCTTCAATGAAGAACATGAATCAAGAATAAGCCCTACTCAAAAGAAAGCATTTTTTTAAATCTTAAAATATTCCTATGCGATGCCAATACGTTTTTTGAAATATACACCCTAAATAAGATACTGGTTGATAATCCTTTAAAGGACCACTATCAAGTCAATTACTCCCAAAATTCAGTCTCAGTAAATAGAAATGTTCAGACCTTTTTTTTAAATTCCAGTGAAGAGACTCCTCTGCAGTGTTTGCAACTAATACTGCAGTATTATGCTAGTGTAAGAGAGCCAGAAAATGAAGGTGACTAATCTATTTTCATTGTCCAAATTGAGGAAAAAGTAAAAAACCTTCATCATTATAAAATCTGAATTTTAGGTTTTTTCCATTTTTAATAATTTGAGATGTTAGTAACTAAAGGATTTTTTTTAAATTTAAAAGGAGTGAGAAAATATTTGGTGATATAAATATTTACAAACTACTCAAAATTAAATGCAAAGAGTCCTGTGGCACCTTATAGACTAACAGATGTATTGGAGCATAAGCTTTCATACCCACGAAAGCTTATGCTCCAATACATCTGTTAGTCTACAAGGTGCCACAGGACTCTTTGTTGCTTTTTACAGATCCAGACTAACACGGCTACCCCTCTGATGCTCAAAATTAAATGTGTCTAATATTCCATAGTTACTCGAAAGACTTAGAACAAGTAGTAACATTTCACCAGCATGGCCAGAAGCACGGCTATTAAATACTAGCAAAATGAGTGACTTGTTAATGCAGTGTTGTAGCCAAGTTACTCCCAGGATATTAAGAGAGACAAGGCGGGTGAGGTAACATCTTTTATTGGACTAACTTCTATTGTGAGACGGACAAACTTTCCAGTTTACACTGGGCTCTTCCTTCAGGTCTGGGAAATGTACTTGTTAATGATGAACTCTGACACAACATTTTGAAGAAATGTAGGTAGTGTATGCAAAACACATACCTTGTTTATTATTGACAATTATATTTTTAAAGGCTGGAGCAGCTCTTAGATAAGAAAAAAAGGACTGACGTAAAAAGTAACTCCAATTAAACTCTCACAATCATAAATACCTTTTAAAGGTTAAAAAAGAGCCTTTATCAGTTTAATGAAGACCATGCTGAGATCCCATGACAATTCAGAGCTTTAACTGAAAAGCTTCAAGTGTCAATAAACTACATGACTTTTAAACAGGACAGAAATCTGTTTACGGTCAAGAGATTAATGGTAGATTAAAACTGTGGAGAACATCAGAATACCCAACTATTACTAAATATATCAGTACCTGCATGGTTGATGTGAAAGAGCCTTATACTATACAGTGAAGTTGTTCCACTTTCCAAACGAATGGATTTTAAGCAAATAATATATTTTTAAATCTTTCAATCAAATACCAAGGCACTATAGCTATACCTTCTCAGATCTCAAGTTATAAACAAAATGTTTTAGGCTGAGAGATGGAAGAATACGCTGGTTTAGGAAGGTAGTATGATTCAGTGGACAAAGCATCTGAATAAGAGGTAAGTGACCTGGGTTCCATGCTCAGCATTGCCAGTGGCTCATTCAGGAAATCACTTCAACTCCGTGCCTCAGTTTCCCCATTTGTTAAAAAGGTTTTACTTATACTTACTTTCATCAAGTGTTTTGAGATCTACTTATGAGAACAATCATGTAATAAGTAAATCTGATGACTGCCACAATTTCATAGGATCAACTATTGCCCACTACATCAGAAGAGAAAACTAGTTTTGCCTCAGCAAGTAAGAGGCTATTAAGACTGAAATATCTAGGGGCTACAAATACTGGATGCTAGTCTTTCATTCATTGGGGGGAAGGAAGGGGAAATATTTCATATAATACATCAGCCACCATCAGATATTTTCTTAAACCTATATAAACCTCAAATGGTAACACCTCTTCGTTCAGACTTTATGCAGGAATTGTTGATTAAGGTTCTGAGTAATTAAATCAGTTAGCAAAGATGCTGACCATCTTTCTCATCTGTAAAGAAAGCAAAAACCAGGAACATTTTACTGGACGCTGCTCAGAGCTTCCTGACAAGACTAGTACTTGCTTATTTTTAAATGCAACTCACTGCTTATGCCGAAGTATGTTAACACATATCATACCCTCATTCAACTATCACAAATGTCAGAAAGTAAATCCCTTGGGAGCAAAAAATAGCCTGTTTTTGTTCTGGACTCTGTAAAAATCTCAATATGGATGTCTAGTGTGCACATCAAGTGTTTGATTTTAGGAATGCTATATGAATCAAACACTTTCTTTTCTGCTCCATCAAAAGAACTTTAGCAAATCAGTGGCAATCACAGTAAAACAAACACAATACAATTTTGCCATATTGGATTTGAAAGAGAACCTCTTTTAAGGTACATTACCTATTATCAGCTTGTCTAAATGGTATAGAAGGAGAATATATTACTTAAAATCTCTTCCCCGCCCCCAACTTTCTAAGTTATTTCATTGGAGAAACAGTGTTTTGCAGTACACAAACATGGTTGTTAATTGCACATTGTTCTGATGTATTTTAACATAAAAGTATACATACTGAGATGGCATGTAGAGTCAGTCAGTGAACTGACCTGCTGTATCTGAAATGCAATAGGTTTGGTCCTTCTATACAGTTATCAAAGGCCCCATTTTGCTTCATGTTCTACCTAAATATTCCCTTCCGCAAAAGTCTTCCCAACACCTGTACTTGTCTAAATAAAGTTTAAGTTTACAATTAAAACAATTCATATATCTCCCATTCTGAAGGTACATACTGAGACTATTTGTTTGCTTACTCATATCAGTCCTATAGATTTTGCAATCCAATGATGATTCAAGGACAGCATCTCTTACATCTCAACAGTTCTGTTTATACCCAGTAAATGTTGCTTACTTTTGGCTAAATGAGACATTCTAGGTTGATATGACTGCAATTATACGTACTAGCTTTGGTTTAGTATGCATGCTTGTACCCTCTTTCTACTCTTCTTGGGAGACAACAGGGTATTGAAATGTATAATACAGTGCAGCCATTCTCTATGAGCATGTACAATTCTGGGGCCTGCTAACTCTGACAGAGACTTTATAAAATCTGGAGGTATTTTAACAATGTACAACGGAAAAAAAAAAACTCTACAATTTTGGGTGTATCAAAGAATATGCAATTTTAAAAGCTCTACCAAAAATATTAAAGTGAGCGCATTCCTGTAGGTTTATTTTTAATTGACTAAATGGGTAGAGGATAATTTAAATCTCTGATATGAAAATTATAGTTTGTTATAAAACTATCTTCGCTAATAAGCAAGCTTTAAGCACTGTTGAGAAAATGTGGGCTACCTAAAGCTATTTTTCAGGAACACAGTTGTCCTCTGTAAGACACAAGATCACATCAGTTTACTCTACTTGCCCATTTAAAGGTTCCTACAAATAAGCCACCAAAATGATTCTAAAATTTCCCAAAGAACACAAGAAAAGACTGCCCTGCTTCCCAAAATACTATAAATAGAAAATGAACTTGAAGAATTAACACTGTTAAAAGTAAAAAGTTAAATACAAAGACAGATTAAAGGATTAGCTAAGAAGTACAAGAACTGCTGGTGCTATTTGAAGAATTAAGGAATTTATATTTATGCAATTAGGTTTATTTATATTTTCTCAAATTAACAGTAACAGTTTTGTTTCAGAGTAAAAGCTTTAACTAATAAATTGTTCACTTAATGCCCATTGTCAATCTGTGGGCACTGAAAATTACCACATAATTATGCCTACCACAGCACAACCTTCTTTTGGTCCTCACCTTCCAAGGGGCCTGTCTTCCTAGCAACTGAATGTGTGTCTGTTCAGAACACCCCTTGCTATTAAAGCTGGGGTTCATCAGAGAACAGCGTAATTAATCAGAGCCTATTTTAACGGAACTGTTTTAAGCCAGTCTTAGTAAGACTGCAGAGTTAGCTCCTCACAAATAAATATCTGACACACACAAGCTTTTGCAATTCTCACATTCCTTTTCTTCATTACCAAAAGTTAATGAACTGCCCGCTGAGACACTCCGAAGGATTAACCTAAAACTGCTCTGAAATACGCCAGCATCGTGTCATCTGCCCTCCCCAAAGGGTCAAACTCCAGCTGGGAAAGGAGCGTGCCGTTGCAGATCCCCAAGTGATACCAGCAGATAATGGTGCAAAATAGCACCACTCCCTCCCCGCCACAAACCCTTGTTAACAGCTGGACTTAACCCAGCCGCAAGCAGAGCGCGGCTACGGACGGGGAACAAACAGACTTGAGGACACCCTGGGAAAGGGGGAGCGTCTCTCCTCACACATGCAACCCCCCCCCCCCGGCCTCTCCTACCTGCTCCCCGGGGAAGACGCGCCACGCAGGTTGTGGGGCGGGGTAGGGGGCAATTCCCGCTCTGAGCCCCCGTCACTCCCGCCGACGCCCAGAGACCCGCCCCGAGAGCGGGCAGGGCAGGGCAGAGATGCAGCGCGTCCCCCGCCAGCTCCCGGGCGATGGAGGCCGGGCTGCCCCGTCCCCTCGGCTGGGAAGTCTGGGGAGGTTTAAGGGCCTGGCGGCAGGGCGGAGGGGCCCGGCTCCCCGCTCCAGGCACTTGGGGGGGGAGGCGGCATGTAGCGCGGGGCGGCTGCTGCGGCACCTGCCCGCCTCTCCCCGGGAGCGGCCTGGGTCGGAGCCGGGCCCGAGACACACGATTCCCTGCGGGATCTCAAGATGGCGGCGGCGCCGTGTCCCGGTCACCGGCTCTGGCTCTCCGCTCCGCAGGGAGACCGGGACGGGGCCTTGCCGCCGCCGCCACCACCGCGACCCGGGGAAGTCGATACCCACCGCAGGGGCAGCCTGGGCCCGGCTCCCCCCACCCCGCAGCTCCCGGCCCTGGGCGACTCGGCCCCCACCGCTCGTACCTTTGAATTTGAGGTCGGTGGGCGGATCGAGCACCAGGATCTGCTCGTGCTTAGCCAGAGTCCCAGCGGCCGCCATCTCGCTCGCTCGCTCGCTGGCTGCCGCGGGGGGAGGGGAGGAGGAGCCGGGCAGAGGCGCCGCTCGCTCACGCCGGGGAGGGGGAGCAGGACTCGCTGAACTCGGCTGGGGGTCCGGACCGAGCGGCCGCCGCCTCCTTCCCCCTCCGTGGGCGCGCGCGCGCGTGCTCCTCTCCCCCTTTTCCTCTAAGAATTGACTCAACCCCCGCCGCGGTCGCGCGCACTGCGATCAAACGCCAACCTCGCCGCGGGCACGAGGGGGGGCGATGGCAGTGGCAGAACCCAACCGGCACATGCGCGCTTCCTCCCCTCTCTCTCTCTTCTTCCGCTCCCCCACCCCCGTCCGTTGACAGTTCGCTAGACTTGGCCTCGCGGCCCAGCAGTCACGCGCTGCCTCTGCTGAAGCAGCAGGGGGCGCGTGAGCTGGAAGAGGCAGACTGGGAGCGGTTCGAGAGGAAGGAAAGAAGAGCGCATGCGCAACCTATCGCGGCGGAGGAAGTGGTGTTCGACGTGGCCAAAATTCCATCTGAAGACTACAGATCCCAGAGTGCAATACCCTGCAGGCGATGGGAGCATTGCATGCTAGGAATAGTAGTCTTCAAGGGCCACATCAGTGCACAAGGGGAGGGTAGTTGAAATTGGCTTCTCCTTTATGCGAATGATGCCTAGGAAGAGGGGGAGATTAGTCCTCTGCTGAAGGTAGCACTGGGTGGAGCAGGTTGAGCATCTGCCTTAGGAAAAGGTTAGTGCAAAGGAAAATAAGCTCACATTGCTATAGATGTGCAAATTGGAGCTCGGGCTTTCAGTGGTCCAGTGTAGGCTAGTCAGTTCTCATCTGCAAAAACTCAACTGTCCCACTGTTAGGGTGTAAGAATAATGTGGCCTCATTCATATCAAAGAGTGTCCAATAGCTAAAGTTAATACAGGCAACAGTTTAATTGTAGCTCGAAAGCAGGGCAATTCACCCCACTTCTCCTGACTTTAAACATAAAATAAATTCCTAGACAGAAAATGTATTTTCCCTTTCATTCTCACCATTGCCTTCCCCGCTCTCCTTTCCAAGGTTTGCATTTTATACTTGTACTTAAAAATAGTACTCTCAGTGGATAACAAGACATAGGATAACATTATTTACTAACAGTGTAGAAGAAAATAAGGCTAAATCAAAGGATTATTAAAATAACGTGAACAACCATAATCCACTCAACCCCTCCCAAGCCAGATGAGGACTGTACTGAATTTATTTACAGTAAAACATTTCAAGTTGTCTCCTGATCAATGTCTATTAAGAGTTTTCCACTTTTTCCCTATATTCTTTCAGTGTATGTTTTTCTCCCTCCGTTCTAGTTACACACAGACTGGTAGGTAAAAATATCTTCTCTGCCATGTTGTTTTATTTTTCTCTTCTTTACATGGATACTTATTCTATTACATTCCTTCTTTCCACTTTATTCTTCTTTGTATTCACTAATCTACCAAAGCTCAACACATACTGTAAGCTGTCCAGAGGAGACAACTAGCCCCTCAAAATTCCAATCAGCTCAGAATTTTTGTCATGTCATTCTTGACTGAGGAATACCCTGATGGCCTCCCAATTAGTCAGATTTGTCCCTATTTGCAGAACTTCAAAGGCCTAACTTTCTAAGGACCAAGAGTTGGGGAACAATTGTAAAATTTCAACTGACAGAGACTGTTCCATTCCCACCATTCCATCTTTTCTCCTTTTAAAGAGGTACAAAATAACAATAAATTACACACAATCAAAGTAATAGTAGATTCAGAAGAGATAAATACCTTTCATTTTCAAGTTCTTAGACACAAATCATCAAAACAAAAACACTGAGAGGAAGAAAGGCAAGGATTATGTCCTATTGATGTCTCTCCTTAATATGGGTACAGATTTTACACATTTGCAATCATGGTTTCCACCACCAACACCTTGTTATATGTGGCTGCATCCGAGATAGATGTAGTATTTGTTGATGTGTGAATATAATTTTTTTTTTCGTTCCCACCACCATCATGCTACGAGTGAGTGAATGGACTGTGCCTGGGTTGGAGATGTAGCAAAGCAAGCATAGATGTGTTATGTGATTCTTGTAGGGTTCACTTAGTCTTGCAGTAATAGCAAAATTGGTACATAGGTGCAGTATGGGTGGATTAATGGAATTATGTAAGAACCTTTACTTGTTAATGTTCTCTCTTTTATTCAAATACCAAATTCAAATTTCTGGGGTCTTGCTGACCTGCTGTTATTTGCTGTCTTCTGAAAAATAAAGTTATGCTTGGGATGCATATGAGTTACAGTGTACTGTTGCTGTAATTTACTTGGTTGCTAATGAGATCACAGTGTAGTTTTAAGCTGCCTAGCTGTACTGTAAATCAAAGATAAATCTGAAGTCCACACTGTTACCCGTAGATTTATAGCATTATTAAATTTTTTGAATTTACCAGTCTAAAAAATTGTTTGTTATACATCCTGGAGGTTTTTTCAACCACTATGTATTTATTTTTATAATAGGGGCACTACAAAAATATACACCTGGGAAATAATCAGTAAGATAACAGTTAAAGGGGTTCTGTCAAATAGCATGGGCCTCAAATTCAATGTACCTTAATATTTCTAATATTTGAGACCTCTTCCTGCTCTCATTGAAGACTAAAGTAGTTCTTTCACTGACATCAGTTGGGCCCCCTTTTTAATCCATTAGTTTGATGCTAATTTTTGGTTAAGTATGAAAGAGATTTTCATGAAGAAATCAGGCAATAACATTTTTGTTGCTTCCATCTACTGGTTCTAAAGCAATAGTTAATGAATCAACCCTATTCCACTAACCCTACGTCAATTTCGACTGTGCTGAAATCCATTAGAAAGCTAGGGATACATCCATGTTTGTCAAATGAAAAAGGAGAAAGTTGTTGAGGTAATACATTGTTAGCCAAATGTTCAGAAAATGACGCTTATATTGCACATGCTTTATGGATGGAGATAGACAATTGACTATTGAGTATGTAATCTACTAGCCGTGCACCACTTCCCTATACCGGATGGATTATCAGATCACATTAAATATTTATCAGTAGCCACAAAGAAGATCTAAATCAGGGATCGGCAACCTTTGGCACGCGGCTCGCCAGGGTAAGCCCCCTGGCAGGCTGGGCCAGTTTGTTTACCTGCTGTGTCCGCAGGTTCAGCCGATCACGGCTCCCAGTGGCCGCAGTTCGCTGTCCCAGGCCAATGGGGGCTGCGGGAAGCAGCTTGGGCCGAAAGATGTGCTGGAGATCAAGAGGCAGGAATCAGAGTCAGGCTGGAGTTGGAGAGTGGACATCAGAGGCAGAAATCAGGCTCAGAGACAGGCTGGAGCCAGAGATCAGGAGCCAAGGCAGGCCAAAGTCTGTGTGGTTTCTCAGACAACTTTCTGGGCCAACTCCTGGGGTTAATTCAGGCACTTGGCCAATCAGAGGACCTCAGGGTACTGTCACTCTGGGTCTGTTGGGCAATACATCCTGCTGCGCCTACTCTCCATAGTGTTCCCTGGCTATACCTCTGCATGACCTCCCAGTGTCACTGTGGGATCAATGGCAGCAGGTTTGTATAATTTTTGGTGGTGTCCAGAACGGGTCCAAGTCCCGCCTCCCTGCCCCCCCCACACACACACGTGCCTTGTAAGCCGATATATATTTTTTGTAAATAATGTAAAAATGGACTGGAAACAGTAAGCATTTAACAGTTTCCCTATATTGTGCAATGTGGGGTGGGGTGGGGTGGGGTGGGGTGGGGGGATGAGGGCTCTGGCTGGGGATGTGGGCTCTGCAGTGGGGATGCAAATGAGGGGTTTGGGGTGTGGAAGAGGGCTCAGGGCTAGGACAGAGGGTTGGGGTGTGGGCTGCAGCCGGGGATGAGGATTTCATGGTGCAAGAGGGTGCTCAGATTGGGGTGCGGGGGGCTGGTGGTGAGGGCTCTGGCTGGGGGTAAGAGCTCTGGAGTAGGGTGGGGCTGAGGATGAGAAGTTTGGGGTGCAGGCAGGCTGCCCCAGGGCTGGGGCCAGAGAGGAGGACTCCACAGTCCCTCCACCCTTCTCCCTGCTGGCAGCAGCGAGGTCCGGGAGAGGGGCTCCCCCCAGCAGCACACTCACCCGACACTGACACTGCACGTGCTCCTACGGGCTGGACCCCTCTCAGGTCCAGGAAGCTCCCTTGCCTCCCCTGTGGTGGGTGCCGGGGGCGGGAGGGGGCTGCCATCACATGTGGCCCCCTCCCCTGCTGCAGCCTGCTGTCCCTCACCATAGCCTCACGAGAGATGGGGCTGCCCCTTGCCCAGCATGGGGCAGGAGTGGTGGCTGCGGGCAGGGGCGGGAAGCGTGGATCACAGCTGGACACTCACCCAAGCCCCAGCAGCTGTTCAGGTAAGATCCAGACTCCATCTCCCGAAAGCCACCTCGGCATTGCCTCTGGTGGGTGCCGGGGCAAGGGGAGGGCTGCTAATCATGTGTGCACTTCCTCCCCTCCTCCCTCCACAGGTGCAGCAGCCACCTCAGCCTGCCGCCGGCGCTGCTCTTATGTTGTAGGCAGCAGTGGCTTTCGGCGGTGGTGAGGGAGCGCAGTGCAGAGCGCAGGGCAGCTGCCCAGTTGAGGTAGGGATACTCCGGGGCCCAGGGGAGGCATGCAGGAGTGGTAGGTGGGGGCCGGGGGATGCTCCGGGGGAAGCATGCGGGGGCAGCAGACTGGGCCAGGGGAGAGACCCCGCTCCAAACACTGGTGGAGCTGGGCCCCCAGGCCCTGAATATTCCTGGAGCCCAGGCACTTGCTGCCCCTGTGTGGGAATAGCAACTGTCCTATGCTCTGCAGAAAACAGGTTTTAGTCCCTGGGCTCTTACAACTAGGGAGTGAGGACTGAGGTGTGGGAATGTGCAATAGGGCTGTCAACTGCATGAGTATTACACAAGATTTATGATACTTGGCACTCTGCACGGTGTTCCAGGGAGAACATGCTAAATAGGTGAAGAAATAGCCATGCACTGTAGCCAATTAAAGTAATAATGAGACAGGCAGACCAGTATCAAAATAACTCTGTTGGCAACTGAGTCTTTACTAGCTTTTTTCTTAAAATGTCTCCCTTTGTTACTACTGGTTTAGTTCCACTACGATTGTAGCAATGGTGGCTAACAGTATTTTAACCACCATGTCAAGCTCTGAGTAGTGTTAGATAGAAGGGTTAAAATTACTGGTAGTTGCTTTGTCAGGAAATTTTAGGGAAATAAGTCTAAGTTGGACACAGCCTAAAGGGTGACCAGATCGAAGCTCTCAGCTCAAACAGATAGTTTGGATCAACCTTCTGAAGACCTTTATAAATTAAGAGGAACATCTTGAGTTTAATGCTAAATCTGATGACAGCTAGCATAACAGAGCTAAAACTGGAGTTCGGTTCCCACTCTTAATCTGCCCAGAGACAAGCAGTTTGCTAGACTAGACTCCAGCCAAACCCTTACATTTCTAAGGGCTAGTCTACACTTACCAGCCGGGTCGACGCGGTGAGTTCAACTTCTCGGAGTTCGAACTATCGCGTCTAATCTGGACGCGATAGTTCGAACTCCGGAAGCGCTGCGGTCGACTCCGGTACTCCACCACTGCAAAAGGCGGTGGCGGAGTTGACCTTGGAGCCGCGGACTTCGATTCCGCGGCGTCTGGACGGGTGAGTAGTTCGAACTAGGGTACTTCGAATTCAGCTACGCTATTCACGTAGCTGAACTTGCGTACCCTAGTTCGACCCCCGCCCTTAGTGTAGACCTGCCCTAACAATGAATAAAAGCAGGATTATAGAGCAACCAAAAGACAAAGTAAAATAAGTAGGTGATTGAAGCTGGTATCCAGATCAGACAAGCAGTCCTAAAGCGTGGTTCTAGTCTGAGAAGTGACTCTGTAAAAATTGTATTGTTGGGTTCCATATTAATTGCATCTCTATTATTTATTAATCATTCTAATTATTGTTTTTTCTTGTATTGTTGTAGTGCCTAGAAACCCCAGTCATGGACAAGGACTCTGCAGTGCCAGGTGCTGTCCAAATATATCATTTTCATAACAAATTTGATATATTAACAAATAAAACTGTTTTTTTTTCTAAGTGGCAGCCTTGAAGACTCACACTGGGATCTGGAAGTCATGCTTCAGATATTCTTCTCTGACATCTAGTAATCCGTAATGCTCATTCTGCCCTTGGTTTCACCTGTGCATTGGGTCACATTCTGCTTTCATATGTAGTTAGTACAGCTTAGTTTGATTGTCTTCAAATTATGTCCACAGTCCTCCTTAGTGCTCAAAGGGGTTGCACAGGTGCAACTAAGTATCTGCGGTGGGCCTACACATTCCCAAGGGTCTGAGCCACATCATGTTAAAATCAACTAGTCTTTCCATTGACTTCAATGAGCATTGGATCAGGCCTTATCTGAATGCGTAATATGGAGCTGTAGTTGGAATTCAGTTACGAGTTCTGTTGATTGTATTTGAGAATGAGTGGAATCACAACCTCTCTCCCTGAAGTGTGTAGGCTCTGCAGTACTTACAGGAGAAGACAAACAAAAAAAGTAAAGAGCCCTTATTTTTGTCACTAAATTAAGCAGAGCTGTGGCCTAATATATATGGGGAACAGATCCACTGAGTAAAACATACCATTAATAAAGCAACTTCTTGTGATGTTACACCCAATAATGCTTTATGGGAATATGCTTATGAATGTATATATGACATAACTGGAATATGTTTTATGCTACATATGCCATGTAACATATCTCTGTAAATTTTATGATCTACTGAATATATTCATCCTATTTGTATGCATGTATCATTTTTGTATTTGAAGTTATGAATATTGGCTATGTTCTTGTTTAATTTTAAGTAGCCACAGTGAAGCACTTGGTCAGCTTCCTGAGAAAAGACTATTCTCAGTAAGTGCCCGATCAAGAAACACTTAAGCCAACAATGAACTTGGAGATGCCAATTCACACCTGAGCTTTCCCAGGAATGTGGCCTGGCTGGTAAGGAACTCAGTCATGCATGGACATGTGACTTGCCCATGTGACTCCAAAACTCCATTTTGTAGCTGGATTCTACACAGGGGGGAGGGAGGGGTGTCCACCCACAAGAGAAAGTCTGTTTAAACCCCTGGGAGACCCCTCCATTTTGTCTTCAGCTGGCTCAAGAGATAGCCTCTCCACCCCAAAAGGATACCTAAAAGAACCTGGAACAAAGGACAGTAACCATGGGGGTGTGAGTGATTGCTGGACCCAGACTAGAAGGAGGCTAGTCTGTAAAAGAAGCTTACTGGAACATCTCTGAGGGTGAGATTTCATCTGTAATCACTTTCTTACTGTATTAGGCATAGGCTTGTGTGTTTTATTTTATTTTGCTTGGTAATTCACTTTGTTCTGTCTGTTATTACTTAGAACCACTTAAATCCTACTTTTTGTATTTAATAAAATCACTTTTTACTTATTACTTAACCCAGAGTATGTATTAATACCTGGGGGACAAACAGCTGTGCATACCTCTGTCAGTGTTATAGAGGGCAAACAATTTATGAGTTTATCCTGTATAAGCTTTGTACAGGGAAAAACGGATTTATTTGGGTTTGGACCCTATTGGGAGTTGGGCATCTGAGTGTTGGAGACAGGAACACTTTTTAAGTTGTTTTCAGTTAAGCCTTCAGCTGTTGTGGGACGTGGTTCAGACTTGGGTCTGGGTTTGCAGCAGACTTGCGGGTCTGGCTCAAACCAGGCAGGGCACTGAAGTCCTAAGCTGCCAGGGGAAACAGGCTCAAAGGTAGTCTCAGCACATCAGTTGGCCGTCCCAAAGTGGTTTCTGTGATCCAACCTGTCACACTTCTCACAACACTTTATGCTGTAGGAAAATTGTGGAAAGCCAGGCCCTGACGCCACTCAGGCAAACAAATGGCACAGAGGTAGCAGAATGCATAGAGAGATAATTTTAAAATAAATATGTATTATCAGCATACGAATGACATATTAGCCTATGCTGATAGATCAACTGTTGGCTAAATAACTACTGATCAAGGAAGACCAGTTTCATCCAAGTTTTATATCAACTAATTTAATGATTTTATGAAAAACTGAGTGTCAATTGTATCAACAACAGTTATGATATCTATGAGCCCCAATCCTGCCAACTCTTATGTGCATGTTTAATTGTACACATGAGTAGTCCCATTGAAGCCAGTAGGAATAGTCACATGCATTAAGCTAAACATGCATATTTGCAGGATCAGAGCCTAAAAAGGCATCTCTGCTATTACCCTACCCTCAATAATATTGTAAGCGGTCACTGGCAATTCTGTCGCTGTTGTTGTGATGCTCTATACCTCAGGGGAGCACCCTGTAGCCCCCATATTCCTCATCTATATATAATTGTGATCTTGAACATAAAGCAGGCAGGGGACTGGACTAGATGACCTCTCGAGGTCCCTTCCAGTTCTGTGATTCTATGCGAGGTATCAGGGGAAAGGTTATGATCTGCTGAAACCCACAGTTCCATCTAAATATGTATTCATTAATGTATATGATGTTATGATAATGTGTTGTATGGTTGTCACTAAAATATGCGGTGAGTTGGGAAATCACCCAGATATTAGATCCCCAGAGACAAGGACAAGGGTGGGGTGTCAAACAACCATCAACAGCCATTGTCCTGCAAGGGAGTTAAAATTCAATGACTCACTTGCACAAGTCCACACCAGAGGAATTGCTCAACCTTGCCTGGTGACTCAGCAATGCCCACCAGACATACCTGGACTTATGTTCTCCAAGCACATGGTCTAAGGGTATAAAACAGACAGAGTGCCCCCATGTGGCCTTTTCTCCTCACCCCCATGTATGCTGCAAGCAATAAGAATGCTCAGAAGACCGTAGACTCCAACAAAGGAGACTGGCCCAAGTTTAAGAGACAAATCTGTATATTAAGGACTGTAAGATCCAGTGGGCTGAGAACATTGCTTGAGCTAAATACTGCCTAGTGTGATAAGGGTTGAGGTTTAGACTGCATGCTTATATTTTATCTTATTTTGGTAACCACTCTGAATTTTTGCCTCTCACTTATAATCACTTAAAATCTATCTTTTGTAATTAATAAACTTGTTTTACTGTTTATCTTTACCAGTGAGTTGCTGACACGCTTGGTAAATCTGCTCATGTTTACAAAGGCTGGTGTATATCCACTTTCCATTGATGAAGTGGTGAACCAATTACTAAACTTGCATTGCTCAAGAAAGGTTTTAAGCAGTGCAAGGTGGCATATTCCTGAGGTACAAACATGGGAGCTGGGGGGATTTAGCAGGTGCCTTACTCTTTGTAATTCATGAGTGGCTCTGGGAGCATTCATGCAATCTAGCTGGGGGGTGGAGGGGCTCCACATGCGGTTGTGCTGAGCGATAGCACCTGGAGGGGTTTGCTGCTTGTCACTAGCAAGGCATTTTGAGAGACAGCCCAGGCTGGAGAATTAAGGGGGCACAGTGGTCCCACAGCCCCAGGTTGCACCCCAGAGATCCTGTCACAATTATGCTTTGGTAAAAAACAGACAAGCGTTCAGAAAGGCTGGTTCTAGACAGGTGCAGGAGGAGTTGTTGGCCAATATTACTAATTTACTAGAAATGGAACATTACAGGTACTATCTTTGCTTTTAATTTAAAATTCAGTCAATACACTGTGGGCCAAAGACAAGGTTTCTGTAATTTTCCAAATTTGGTTTGTTGCAAATGTGTTCCATGTTTGCATTTAACTAGTCATAGACTAGGCTTATAGGCCTTGCATTTTTACCTGAGAGATGATTTATGAAATATTCATTCCTTTGGCAGTCAGGAAAAAAAGCCTGTATAGTTCTATTGATGGGATCTTTGACAACCTTGGGTTTAATTATTTATAGAGCTACTGTGCAAGCGATACCAATGAGAACCTGTTAGGTTGCAACATGCAATTGATACATTGTGCATAAGCGAGGGCTAGCATATTCTTCCTTGAGACTTTGTTGTGATGCGTTGCAGAGTCACAGGAAAAAATATATTCCATAAGAATTATCTCTTTGTGGCCAGGCATTAGGAATGTGCACAAAGCTTTGGTACACTTATTCAGGATAAACAACAAGGAGTCCTTGTGGCACCATAGAGACTAACAAATTTATTTGGGCATAAGTTTTTGTGGGCTAAAACCCACTTCATCAGATGCAAGTGGGTTTTAGCCCACGAAAGCTTATGCTCAAATAAATTTGTTAGTCTCTAAGGTGCCACAAGAACTCCTCGTTGTTTTTGCTGATACAGACTAACATGGCTACCACTCTGAAACTTTATTCAAGATGGCAGCCATAAACTCTGCTTCCCAGTCTACAACCATTAGTTCCCTTCATGCTCCCCTTAAACCCTTTTAATCTTCACTCCTATACATTGACTTAGTTTACTCAACATACAGTGATATACGCTACGTTATTTCTAAGCCTACATACCTATTACACTTTTTTTAAAAGTTGAAAGATCGTTATTAAGGTTGCAAAGTCAAGCACTCATAAACTAGGAAATGCCAGAATTAAGATTGCCTAAAACAGAGTTCCATTATTCCATTTTTTCAGACTCACTATTTAGAATAGAGCCCATACTTCAGGAGACCTTTCTACAAATTCCTAGATCATGATTTCAGAAGGTGGGAGTAATCGTTAGTAATTCAGTGACATGGGATATGACATATCTTCAGGTTTTTTTCCCTTAAGTTTGTCTCCAATGAGAAATTATATTTTAACTCTCTTAGGTTCATCTTCCGGAGGGAAAATTTAGCTGGATGGAGGCTTCTGCATGTCTCATGTGGGCCACTGATTCAAATAGTTTTAATAGGGTTCAGTAACCTCTATTTTCCCCCCTATTGGTGTGATGTGTAGGCCTTGCCAGTTTATAATTCATGAGGCTTTTGTTCGGTTGAAATCTGACTGGGGAGAATATTAAATGAAATACCTCTTATATTCAAGGAGTGGCTCACTTGAGTGGATCACCATAATGTAACTTTCAGGGTCCCCAACTCTTTATTTGGACAGTGGTAAATCAAGTGGACTGAACCCAAGATAAAGAGCTATGAGCTTAAAACATTAAGACAACATGGGCTTTTATGCTCTTAAAGTGTAATTGTCTTGGTCCCACCTGTCCCCTTAATGGGATTTGAGTAGTTAGTGAAATCCAATCAATCACTCCATTTTGCTCTCAGCAGGTACTAGATAGCCATATAAGGAAACTAAATTTTTCTACAGTTGCTTTACTGGGAGGCTTGGACCATCATAAGGCACCCATGAAACCCACCCTACTTACAGGGCCTCCCAGTACAGCCCCAAAAGTGGACAGTGCTGTCTGAAGGGATTGGGGATGGGATGTGCCAGTTCAACACAGCCCTGTGCAACTTCCACCAGCAAGTCCCTAGTGGATCCTGACCACCAGCTAAAACTGCCCTTCTCTGACAGAAGCATCGGAGTATGGCAGTTCAAGTACTCTCACTCTCCCAAGTGGATACACATGGGGATACAGCTACCCTGGTTAGAGTCATAGAGTTTAAGACCAGAAGGGATCACCAGATCATCTAGCCTGACCTTCTGCATATCACTGGTCACCAGTTCTGCCCAGCACCTGCCCACTAAATCCAATGAGCAGTGGTTGCCATTTTCACCCACTGTTGAATCAAACATTCCCTCTCTTCATCAGGCCATGGGGACAGAGCTATGGGGGATAGAAGATATACGGTCACATTCTTGATTCCAGGTTTCAGAGTGGTAGCCATGTTAGTCTGTATCAGCAAAAGAACGAGGAGTACTTGTGGCACTTTAGAGACTAACAAATCTATTTGAGCATAAGCTTTAGTGGGCTAAAACCCACTTCATCGGATGCATGCTGTGGAAGATACAGTAGGAAAATATATATACACAGAGAACATGAAAAAATGGATGTTGCCATACCAACTGTAATGAGGGTAATTAATTAAGGTGAGCTATTATCAGAAGAAAAAAAAACTTTTGTAGTGATAAACACCTAATAGCTCACCTTCATTAATTACCGTAGTTACAGTTGGTATGGCAACATCCATTTTTTCATGTTCTCTGTGTATATATATTTTCCTACTGTATCTTCCACTACATGCATCAGGTGAAGTGGGTTTTAGCCCACAAAAGCTTATGCTCAAATAAACGTGTTAGTCTCTAAAGTGCCACAAGTACTTCTTGTTCTTTTTATTCTTGATTCCAATTTCTTAACTGAAATCAGGAGGCACAGAGATCAAGAAGGAAATTATATAAAAATAAACAGGCAGTCTTGTAGGTCAGAATCTTGCCTTTAAAAGTCTACATTAGAGGGAGGCTTAATTAACCAGCATAAAAGGAAGGAGGAAAGGAAAACCTAATAGGCCAAATTGTCCTGTCTACTATGGCTACTTTGTGGCTCAGCTAGCAGATGTATTCCCCTTGCAGAGGCATAAGAAGGAACGGGTATGCCAGAGTAACTCCACTATGCCTGATCCTTCACTGGTATCGTAAGCCAGTCTTTGCTGGGCTGATAAGGATCAAGGAGCCAGAACTGGCTTGCTGCTGCTGCTACTCTCCACAGCTTGGAGAAGGGCCAGATTTAGGGGCAGGTGACCCAGGCAACCACCTGGCATGTCAAGCTTGGGGCATGCAGGGCTTGGGGTGCTGTTCTTGTTGTTAGCAACAAAATGGAGAATAGAATGTTTGAAGTAAAATGTTTCAGGTATTCTGTATCTGGATTCGTTTTTTACTGACCTCCTAGAATGTATTGGACCATTGTAGAATCTTGAGGAACCTTCCAGACTTTCTGAGATCTACCTTTTCCTCTAACTTCCGAGAGTGCAGTGGCAGCACACCCTTGTGGGTATATAAGAGGCAGGACGTGACCAGTCAGTCAGTGAGATATCAGAACGAACTGAATTGAAATGATAGTCCAGCTATGATATCGTGAATCTTGTTTTAGTGTACAATTGTGAAAGTGTACTTGTGTTTTACAACTTGAAGAGTGTAAGTAGCGACTAACAAAGGACATATTTAATGATATGCCAGAGATATCTATCAAACCCCTATCTACGCAACAATATAAAAGAAATACTGTTACTTCTTTTGCCATGCTTACCACATAATGTTTGATGACTTTCTAAGACTGCGGAACATAGACTTTTGAGCTCCCTAATACTGTGATCCCAGCAATTACAGACCAGTAAGTTTAACATCAGTACCAGGCAAATTAGTTGAAACAATAGTAAAGAATAAAATTGTCAGACACATAGAAGAACATAAATTGTTGGGCAAAAGTCAACATGGTTTCTGTAAAGGGAAATCATGTTTTACTAATCTATTAGAGTTCTATGAAGGGGTCAATAAACATGTGGACAAGGGGGATCCAGTGGACATAGTGTACTTAGATTTCCAGAAAGCCTTTGACAAGGTCCCTAACCAAAGGCTCTTATGTAAATTAAGTTGTCATGGGATAAGAGGGAAGATCCTTTCATGGATTGAGAACTGGATTGAGATTAAAAAACAGGGAACAAAGGGTAGGAATAAATGGTAAATTTTCAGAATGGAGAGGGGTAACTAGTGGTGTTCCGCAAGGGTCAGTCCTAGGACCAATCCTATTCAACTTATTCATAAATGATCTGGAGAAAGGGGTAAACAGTGAGGTGGCAAAGTTTGCAGATGATACTAAACTATTCAAGATAGTTAAGACCAAAGTAGACTATGAAGAACTTCAAAAAGATCTCATAAAACTAAGTGATTGGGCAACAAAATGGCAAATGAAATTTAATGTGGATAAATGTAAAGTAATGCACATTGGAAAAAATAACCCCAACTATACATACAATATGATGGGGGCTAATGTAGCTACAACTAATCAGGAAAGAGATCTTGGAGTCATCATGGATAGTTCTCTGAAGATGTCCACACAGTATGCAGCGGCAGTCAAAAAAGCAAACGGGATGTTAGGAATCATTAAAAAAGAGAGAGAGAATAAGACGGAGAATATCTTGTTGCCCATATATAAATCCATGTTACACCCACCTCTCGAATACTATGTACGGATGTGGTCTCCTCATCTCAAAAAAAATATATTGGCATTAGAAAAGGTTCAGAGAAGGGCAACTAAAATGATTAGGGGTTTGGAACAGGTCCCATATGTGGAGATTAAAGAGGCTAGGGCTTTTCAGCTTGGAAAAGAGGAGACTAAGGGGGGATATGATAGAGGTATATAAAATCATGAGTGGTGTGGAGAAAGTGAATAAGGAAAAGTTATTTACTTGTTCCCATAATATAAGAACTAGAAGCCACCAAATGAAATTAATGGGCAACAGGTTTAAAACAAATAAGAGGAAGTTCTTCACACAGTGCAGTCAACCTGTGGAACTCCTTTCCTGAAGAGGTTGTGAAGGCTAGGACTATAACAGGGTTTAAAAGAGAACTAGATAAATTCATGGAGGTTAAGTCCGTTAATGGCTATTAGCCAGGATGGGTAAGGAATGGTGTCCCTAGCCTCTGTTTGTCAGCGGGTGGTGATGGACGGCAGGAGAGAGATCACTTGATCATTACCTGTTAGGTTCACTCCCTCTGGGACACCTGGCATTGGTCACTGTTGGTAGACACGGTACAGGGCTGGATGGACCTTTGGTATGACCCAGTATGGCTGTTCTTACCTTCTGTCTGTTTCCCCCCCATAGAAAATAAAAGATGCCCCCAAAGAAGCCTTCAGGAGCCTAGTATAGAAAGCACTATTTAATACTGGTCCACCCAATGTTGGTGCACAGTTCAATTTCTTGATGTTAGTACACTTCAGTTATTCTTAAAATTAAAAAGTTTCTGTAAGCTTAGCGGAAATAATTTTTTGTTATTTGCTTATATATGGCATGAATAAATACAGATTTACAGATCCTAGTGTGCAAATTTATAGTCTTATTTGACAGGGATAAATCATGCATGCAAATTGTGCATCAAAGTCATGAAATGGGCTACAAATGCAATAAAAAAGAAGCTATTCAAACATTTATCAAATGGAGGGGGGGTCATCAAAGATTCTATTCTCCTGGGGGGCCAGTTGGTTCTACGGCTGGCCCTGCCTTGGACATAGTTGAGAATCAGGGCCAAGGGAGTTGTGCCATACCTCCAGGTATCCTAGCACTGCTCTGAACACCTCTGGATCTGGCCCCTTAGACTTACTAGTAACTGGATCAGTTTCTGGGCAAAATAGTCACGGTAATAAACATTTTGATAAAAATGTGCCTGTTTTAAATGTTCTAAAAGTTCCATAAATGGCAAAATTTGGGAGAATTTTTAAAAAAGTGACAAATTTTCATATAGCACATTTTCTATTATGTGAATGTTTGTGAAATCAAAAAAGCCACTTTTGCGTAAATAATGCTTTTCACTTACTTAGCACTTTTACGGCCAGGATTTAATTATGCCTCACAGTACCATGTAGGAGGTGATAAGATCTCCAGTGTAATGCAGGTTGAATTTGGAAATCTTTGCTTCCTGAAATGGCTTGTGTGCTCTGGCAAGGCTTTACACAAAAGTAAGTCAACAGAGCTATCAGAAACAGACCACACTAACTCTAGATCCCATGAAGCACCAATGACATTAGCTGACTCATCAAGCTGATTTGCTAAGTACAGTAGTCACTTTTTCTGAGTTTTGAAAGCCATTGGCCCTCAGATATCCTCATCCGTATCTCTGACATGATGTGAAATAATGTCAGTTGACAAAGGTTCTGTTTCCAATCTGGTAGCTGCTTCAGGCCCTATAATATTTTTAAACCATGCCTATTGCACAGGGAAGGATGCAATTTTCTGCAGTGGCATGCACTTTTCAGTGATCTGTGCTTCAAATAGATGCTGACACTGATAGACTCAAGTCTTTTTGATTTTGCAAAGTATCTGATATCTCCTAAAAAAAAAAATCCTCGAGTTTATTTTTCAGTGATGGCCATTTCATTACTTTTTAAGCCTTTATACCCTCAGTAGCACGCACTTCAGAATATGCTACATGCTGTGGTTTCAAATCAGTCAGTGCAAATCCATCTGGCACATATCTGTCAGGTTTGTATCCATTTTTTTTTTATCATTTCAACTTTGAATTTCCTTCTCTTTTTTTTGCCCCAAATTTTACATTTTGCACAACACCCCTGCATTCCCTCCACATCCCCCGCTCCAAGGGACTGCCACACACAGCACAGGAAGCTTTCTACAGCATCACCATTTCTTTCTTCTTCGGAAGGTCAACACTTTGCAAGTGCAAGGGTTTTCTTTTAGCAAGTGACTCTTCCAATTTTGTCCTGCTTCCATGCAGAGCATTCTCTCTTCAGGAATTCCACCAAAAAAAATCAAAACTTTGGCATTTTGAAATGCCATTGAAACAAAATAACAAAACATTTCTCAAGCATTATTAATAAAAAACACTTTAGCAGGTTATGTCCTGCTGATGTTAGGAAACTAATGTGTCTGCTGGGAGCCCTGTTTCTGGACTCAAAACAAAACTGGATCATTTTGAGTTCACTTATCCACCTCACTGGGAAACCTTAAAATTCCTTTTTATATTCAAAATGGTCACAAAACCATGTCATCTTCCTTTATGAAATGTCTCATACACTACTGAGGAATTTTTGCCGCAGATAGACTTAGTATGTTTTAAGTTTCAAAGACTCCAACACAGGAAGTGTTGGTTTAGATGCCCACATAACATCCACATTTCCACCTTCAGAGAGGAAATGCCTTCTCAGAACAATCACTGCAGCAGCAAAACCTAGGAGGCTGATAGAGTCTCTAAAAGGAATGTTGCCAGGAACATATTGCACATTGCAAAGAATATCTAGCACAATAGAAATTAAGCCTTTACTGTGGAATGTATGTCTTTCTTGGGGTTTACAGCAGATCCTTAGCATTCATTTAACATTTTTTGTGGTACATATTTACATTGTAAATTAATGATGAATGTTGGCAGGGATTACATTTGTGATATTCAGAAATAATTCTAGGCTTGCTGATGACTTGATTTCTACAGAGCTAGCAGACAGGGAAAGGATTTTGAAATGCACCGTGTCACCCATGTTGCAATCATTGCTCTTTCACTCAGATACCCAATGAAAAACCCAATGTGTGTTTGTCAGCAAAATACTTACACTCTGAAGATCACAAGTGTAGACTTTTAATTGTACAAGTTGTTTCAACCTAAATTTCACCATATTTAAAACACCAAACCAGGAATTTTGACAAAAACTCATTCATTCATTAATTTTCAGAGACAAAAATTGCTAAAAACAAAACGTTATGTGATTCCAATCCTACCCCAAAAAATCAGGTTGCTTGGCCAAGCAGAATATGCCCATTTTCCCCAACCCTGAACATTTAGGCATCAAAGTTGTAACTTAGCTCTGCCAATAAAGTCTGCCACAAACTCCCACAAATGGGAGGGAATCAAGGAGCTCCCACAAAAATGTCCCCCTCTTAGTATGTAATAAATCCTGTGTGCCAGGAGTGCTGTACTTGAAGAGAAGAAGAAGAAGAGTGTGGAAGTGGGGAGTCTACTAATTTATTTTCCCATTTAAACAAATCATTTTACCATAACCAAGGGGACAATACCACTAGGCAAATAATCTTACAACTAAGTGCACTTCACTGGAAACATATTTTTTCCCTATAATATACAACAGAGTATACTAATAGTATAGCACACTGTTTGGCGTGTGTTGTTGGAAATGAGTGGTGGGGCACAGACCTTTTAGGGCAGCTGGTGTATCCTCGCTGAGAAAACTAGTCTGGTTCTTTTCAAAAGAAAAACATCCTTCTCTAAATCACCTTTATGAGCCTCAGGGAGAAAAGTAACCCCTGGCCAGAGGCATGTTAGCAATATTCGGAGAAGGAAAATCCATCAAAGGCTGTTATTTTCTTGCCATTCTTGATCAGCTGGACTCTGACACATTTCCTGATGGCTGAATTAGGCTGCTTAGCCTCTACGCCAACTTTTTCCAGGACAATTCCCTTCGCATGGGAAGCTCCTCCGAAGGGGTTGGCTTTCAGGGCAGTACCCAAGTGGGCCTTCTTGTATTGCTTGTCGTGCCATTTCTGATCCCGTCGGTGGCTGCGAAGCTTCCTGGCAGTGCGAAGCCCACGGCACTTACCCATCGCGCTGCTGCTGGCCGCCAGATCACCTCAACCCTCTTTTTAATTTGGCAGCAGTAATTGACCAAGGAGCTTCCACAAGTCCCTCCAGCATCTTACCCTACTGGTCTACACTTGGACATTGTGTTAGACCATGTGTTAATAAACATGATGTTAAATACAATTTAGCATTAAAGGAAGACTAGGGCTGCTGTGTTTAAAATCTTGTCAGTTGGTTATGGTTAATCCTTAACAATTACTCTTTATTACCAAAGAACAAAAATACACCCATGCCCTATCACTGTTATAATGTATTAGTGTTCATAAAATGAATGATTCCGAGTACTGGCTGAAACACACAGTACTGACCAGGCACAGTTTGGAAAGGTACAGAGCCAACGTACTGAGCCAAACTGTGTGGTACATTTGCAGAATCAAGAGAGTAGAAATATGAACACTTTTGCAATATGAAAAATACTTAATATGGAGAGAACATTAGAATTCAGCTTTTCAGCATAAAAAAACTAGTATATTGACAACTGTATATCCTTTTTGACTCTCACGCCCTTTGTTGCCTGCCCACTAATAACATGGTTTCCAGTAAAGAATTTAATTTTTGTAGTGAAAGACAATGTCCAAATAAGGAATCAAGTCATCACTGGTCCAGAAGTTTAATAATTTACCTAAACAAAAGCAGATCTTAGTAATGATCAAGAACACTGCTATGTGCAAATGTATCTATTATTAAAACTGAGTCCTTAAGAACTCACCTGCATTAATTATTAGAGGCATTTATACAACTACTTTTAGCCATTTTACCCTTCCACTAATGTTTTAATGCTTTTAAGAAGATTACATAGTTAAGGAGAAAACAAACATAGTCGAGGAGAAAACAATGCCTGATGCTGAGCTTAAGGTTTGCCTTTCAGGGGTATGCACATTTCACAACCTGGTGGTAGTCTCAACACTTTAACGGAGAGGAATGAGGGGGTGGAGGTCTGAAGTAAACACAGAGTATCATCAGACTTATTGTTCTGATCTCTTACGAGGTCATAGCTATAACAGAAAGACACTCCTTGCAAAAGGAGATAGAAGCTGTATTACTTCTGAAGTACGAAATGTTAACAATTTGCTTCAAACACATAGGGGATAAAATCTGTAGTGTTCAAATGGAAATATGGGGTTTTTTTAAGTTAGTAAACTTCACAAACAAGTGTAGGATCCCAGATCATCAAAGTCCTAGAATACAGGACTGTAATAATCTAAAGTACTACTGGTATATGCATCCAAACTGCCTAACTAGAATTAGCTAAAACATCCTGTCTAGAATGCAACGAACCTTATGTAAAATCCATGATATATTTATGTATTGATGGATGGATGGATGGTTTGACTGTAGGGGTGTGCAGTGTCACTTCTGTCACTAAAAAGTCCTGGTAAAGAACAGGACGGGAGAGTTAAGCAGTGCATGGACTTTGTGATAGCCCTCTGCACAAATGCCACAAAGAGACGTGAGCGCTTTATCATGTTGTTCTGGAGATTTGTGACTTTTTTTTTTGTTCTATTGAACCCAGAGATGTTTCAAAATCAGAAGTATTTAAAATATTTATTAGTATTAATCACTGAAGGTTAAATAAAAACAGAACTACTTTTTAGGCAAAAATCTTATTAGATATTATACAATTAATGTGTAAACAGAAGATAAAGTATTAACAGATTGCAGCATCCCATACACATAGCGAGTGGGTCCAGCCCTGTCAAAGCCCTTACATAAACAAACAGAGTGATAGTACTTAGCACACAACTTTACACTGACATTTGGTCACTGGATCTGGTTTAAATAATTAAGGGTAGGATAGTAACATATATAATCAAGGTCTGATTACGAATCAGAGTGCTTTCATGTACAAGCTATCTAGTCATGATAATTACCAAGTACACTGGAGAGCAACATAAAATGGGGAAATAATGATAGGTAGTTTTTATTATTAAATAATGCAGACCTATGTTACGATGCAGCACTTCAAACTGACCTGTTGTACCACGAATAAAAATAATCACCTAATTAATCTCGTTTTTGAGGGTGTGACTTTTGCATCTACTGGTGCCAGTTAATGGATCATAATTGGTTCTCCAGATTTCCTTGTCCTGCATGGCAAATTTATATTCAGTAATATGCCATTTAATGCTTTAAAATGGCAAGTCAACAATGTACCTACATATATCTCCCTCTTATTGCTACCTTCTATCTTCAACCTTAAATTCAGAAAGGTGAAATGATCACTAATAAAATAATACATACTTACAGAATACAATATGCCGTATATGTGAACCAGATATAGCAGTGAAAAAAGTACTATGTGTCACTATAACAAAATATAAAACTATATTTATATATCTACACATACACACAGTATATATGGAAACTATTCCTTAATACAATTTTTCTAAAGTAACTAATTCATGACATCCCAGAAAACATGCCACCTGCAACTGGATGGTCAGTCTTGAGCTATGGTGCATACAAAAATTCCATATAACATATTCAAATTGCAGCTTATGCTTTAGCCCAGCTACTGGCTATCCTGCTGAAGCCAGTCTCTTGACAAGTCAGGTCTAGCTGGCTCACACAGAAGTGCTGCATTATTATTAGAGCAGATTAGTGATAGATTCAGATCTTACTATAGTAGCTTTTTTTTGTTTTTAAACCAGCCAGTTTTTTAAACAACAGTTGGTAAGAATTATAATTGGTGTTGAGACTTATTGTTCTGAGTTATTTTTTGGTACTCTGTAATTTTTCCAAATATTTAAAAAGAATGGCAACATTTCACAAACAAAAAAGGGCAACCACAAAAAGCTAACATCATGATTTACCAAACACATATGCTCCTAAACCAAGCCATAACCTCATTCCAAAATACAGACTAAAGCAACATGTCAAGACTAAAAAAACACTGGCTCTGAGGAATAATAGTTGGAGGCTACTCTTGCATCCAAAAAACCATAGGCACACTGTATATTGCAGTGACCTGTTATTCTCTCATTTCTGTCTTCAAACGGAAACTGACCACAGCCCAAATTCTGAAACAGTATTCATTCAAAACTTTTATTGACTTAAGAGTTGTGACGGAATAAAAACAGAATAAGGACTTCAAGATTTGGCCCCCTGAAATGTAAAAATATCTAATGTAAACCTCCTTTGGAAATACTAGAATTTTGCAAGTCTGTATCAACCAGAAAGTTGTCTCTACAATTTCTAATTTCAAACTATTTAACATAAGAAGACTCAGATTTGTTTCTGATCCACATATAACTCAATGCTAGCTGTGAAAGCTGGTTACGCACTTTAATACAAAATCTATATCACACAGATTGGCATCGTTTGCCAGTTCTTATTTAAATATGAGATTACAAGGCAACTGAGAATTACCTGAAGTTTACAGCCATCTCGAACAGATTTTAATGGGTTTGAGATGTCATGTGAAAATGAAGTTGGCTACATTTAGGTTTATGAAAACAAGTTAAAAATTAGTTTTATGCATGACTAATATAGCACAAAACCAATAAACATTTTATTAAAAAACGAACACTTGTAAATAGCCTTGCCATCTTTCCCTAACACGTAGCTAGCTGTAGCCTCTGCCTTTTTATGCTTAGTAAGCAGAGCTGCCTGTAGCATGATGAACATTAGTCCCTTAAGTAATATTAATTTGTGTTGTTGATCAGTTCAGTATTTCTTTAGCCCAGTAAATAAGTTAGCACTACAATGACTAAGGGCCTGATCCAAGTCCCACTGAAGTCAATGGAAAGATTCCCATTGACTTCAATCAGGTTTGGATCAAACCCTAAATATTCAAGACTATCCTACTACCACATTAACTCAGTAGCAGAGCCAAGCTTTAAGCAGTGGTGGAGCTATGGAGTCACTAGTGGTGCTACTTTCAATTATTCCCGTTGGCTTTAAAAGGTGGCACACATACACCTAAAAGCTACTTTGGGGTAGCAGTCACCCACTCTCCCCCAGACTATCTCTGCCACTGCATCGACTCACAACAAAACAGTAAGAATCTGTTTTTCTTTATAAGTATGTAGGTCCAGCTACATCCTGCTGGTAAATTATATATATTCTCTCTCCTTAGTTGGAAATAATTTTTCTCTTGTGTTTACTTTTCAAATAACTCCTCCACTGTTGTATAACAAATGTGATAAAAGGTCAAATGTTTCTAACAAGCAAAAATGTATCATGTTGTAGGATGAATTTGGCTTTTGATTTCATAATTTAAATTTCTTACTTTGCTTTAGCTCGTCATTAAATTTAGTGGAGAAGAGAAAAAAATAATTTACCTACTCTATCAATCACAGAACCAAAACATTACAGATGGAACATACCAACAGTTTTAGGTCACCTAGTCCATAATTCCAAATACTGGATTTTTCTCTGCACTGTGTTTTCTCATGCTTTGTTCAATCTAGTTTTAAATGTCTCAAGCAATGAGTGTTCCAAACCATCTGAGGAGACAATTCCACAATTGAACACACTGCACCTTTAGAAAAATCTACATAATTTCTTTTCTTAATTTCATGCCCATGACCTCAGACTATACCGTACTCCCTTATACCACTTTAGCAGCAGGTGGCAGGATTCATCCATTGACAGAACCCTGGAGGGAGACAAGAATGGATTTCTGCTGACTCATTGTGGCAGGTGTGACGCCATCTTGGAAATGAGGGAGGTGGGATGTCTCTTTGGGCAGAGGACATGGTGGCCTAGGGCAGTGAAGTTATCTGCAGGAAATCACAGCAACAGATAGGCTTAGGTTGGTGTTTGCATTTTGTTGCAATTTGTTATTAATAAGACCTAAATCCTGGAAAGTGAGTACATTTTGACTAAATGTAGTGGGTGGGGTATAGGCTCTTTCTGGATCAGAATGGGAGCTCCATCTGCTTACAACCACCCTAAACAATTCCTCTTCCTCCGTGGAAATTTCATCCTTCAGGTACATGCAGATAGAGGAAAGTATGTCTCTCAGTCGACATTTCACCAGGCTATCCATCACATGCTGGGCCAAATTCTGTCCTGATTCACAACTTGTAAAAACTGGGCTCTCTCTCTCTCATGTTGGATCCATTTTTCTAGTTCCCGACTTCAATCCATTTCTTGATGATGGTTGATCAAATCATCTGACAAAACTACAGCTCTAGAAAAGTCACAGACAAGGAATCTGGCTAAAAGCAAAGGCAGAGAAGTATGCAGCCCAAAGTTCAGGTTTTAAATTGTATGCACTACATTGCTTAAGATTAATTTAAAACACACTGAGTCCACTCTCATGTAAGAGGAGAGACTTTTCAGCAAATCTAAAGTTTCTATGTAAAAAGCCATTTTATTTTAAAAAAAATTAACAGTCATTGGTTTAAACAGAGAATTGGAGTAATTTGACTTAAGAATTTTGGCAGGATTCTAGGGAGGATTTTCCATCTAGGTTTTGCAAAATCCTTTCTGCTTATGATCCTTGCATTTTTATTGGCACACAGTATTGAAATTATTGCTTTCACGGCAAGGTGCCATGCCACTGAGGTTGTGATACCCTTTTGCTCAATGAATACGCAAATGGCATTTTATTTTATTCTTTTCAAGTAAATCAAAACAGGCCATTTTGGGTCAGCAGCACCGTCTAGTGGTCTGTGTAGTCTGCTTTCCAAGTTTGATTGCTCCATTGTTGCCATTTTCATGAGAGTCCAAGGGTGGAATTTGTCGACCTGAAATATATGAAGAAAATACTGAATTCGATATTCTGCTGTAGCAAAACATCAGATATATTAGTAAAGAATTACTTAGTTTGCACTAAAACTATGTAAGTCAGATATGAATGTGAAACAACTGTTTTCCATGTAGCTTGTACTTTGTTTCTCTAGTTTATATCTTGGTAAGTGAAAGGCTTTGTCCCATTTTTTAAAATATATACCGATTGTCAATTGGTGACATTTAGATCATAAGAACAGCTATACTGGGTCAGACCAAAGGTCCATCTAGCCCAGTATCCTGTCTTCTGACAGTGGCCAATGCCAGATGCCCCAAAGGGAATGAACAGAACAAGTAATCATCAAGTGATCCATTCCGTCGCCCATTCCCAGCTTCTGGCAAACAGAGGCTAGGGACACCATCCCTGCCCATCCTAGCTAATGGCCACTGATGGTCCTATCTTCCATGAATTTATCTAGTTATTTTTTTCAACCCTGTTATAGTCTTGGTCTTCTCTGGAAAGGAGTTCCACAGATTGACTGTGGGTTGTGTGAAAAAAATACTTCCTTTTGTTTGTTTTAAACCTGCTGTCTATTAATTTCACTTGGTGGCCCCTAGTTCTTGTGTTATGAGAGAGAGTAAATAATACTTCCTTATTTACTTTCTTCACACCCGTCATGATTTTATAGACCTCTATCATATCCCCCCTTAGTCATCTCTTTTCCAAGCTGAAAAGTCTTTTAAATCTCTCCTCAAACTGCAGCCATTCCATACCCCTAATCATTTTTGTTGCCCTTTTCTGAACCTTTTCCAAGTCCAATATATCTTTTTTTTGAGATGGGGCGACCATATCTGCACACAGTATTCAAGGTGTGGGCGTATCATGCATTTATACAGAGGCAAGCGTTTGTAACACTGAAATTGTTATACATTTACTTCAATGAGGAAAGATATTTTATTAATAACTTGTAACACTATTAAAAGGCACAGGTTCTGTTCTCTCTCCCACTTGAACACAAATGGTCCTAGTTTAGCAAGAGTTTAAATCATCTCTGTTTTCAGTGCATACATTTATTGTACCCCAGAGCTCTCCAAATCACAAAAGCATTGTAAACAAGCAAACATGAACCATAAATGGAAAGGTGAAACAAAACCATTATTTTAACTGCATCCCTCTCTCTGTTTCTTGGTCGCCTCAGCTCCCCAGCAGATGGGTTTGCTTGTCTAGTAAGCTCCTGATTCTTATTTAAATTTATTTGAATTTAACAACAACAACAAAAGTTTCAGCCCTAACTGGGGTTCTAATGCAAGGCAAGGGCCTGCTGCTTTAAGTCTCTCCCCGTATGCCTCTTCAATTCTGCTATGACTTCTGTTTCATCGACCAGCTACATACGGGTGACACAGAATATGCCCATTAAATATGTTGCAATTAACAAGCCTGGTCATTCAATGCAGGCATATCAGGAGTGACTCGTGTGAAAACTAGGGTCTAGAATTAGGGAAAGTAAGAACCTGCTGGCTCTCACAGTAGCAGGTAAGAATGTTACATGAATGAGTTTGGTCACTGTATGGTGGCACTGAGGATTGGATTCCAGGTGTTATAAAAAGAAGAACTTAATATTTGAAAAAGGCTTCCCGAGAGGGTGATGATGATGACCTTTTGGAAACATGGAGAAAAACTACTGCACTGAGTTCATGACGTTTCTAAAGTATTTGAACTTGGTTCCAGGTGACCCTGGAGTCCTGCCAGTTTTTCTGGGAGCCTAATACAGTTAAGAATGTTGGAATGTGTAAACTTAATTTCCATAATATACCATTAAGCAAACGTTTTCTCAATGTTTGTATCTTTGAACAAGAAATTTGAAGAGGAGAGTGTAGATGTGCAAGTTTGTTTAGAGACTGTTCAGAAATCCACTGTAAACATTTTATTATGTTAGTTCTAACTATTTT
Organism: Mauremys reevesii; assembly: GCF_016161935.1. Classification (NCBI taxonomy): domain Eukaryota; kingdom Metazoa; phylum Chordata; order Testudines; family Geoemydidae; genus Mauremys; species Mauremys reevesii. The sequence continues at coordinate 199,953,113 of NC_052624.1, forward strand.
TCAGCCCGAGCTTCACAGTACTAGTGAGTTTAAAACTGTGAGTATTCTGAACTATCACAACCAATAAGAAGCCATTGGAGGAGAATGTTGCAGGGGCTTCACCAAAGTCAGCAATTATTTTGTCCGGTTCAGAATAGGACACGGTACTCCAAGCTGTGAATTGCCTTTATTTTATTATTGGTTTTTCATACCAATATAAAATACAATAACAATTGGAAATACAGGCAAGTCTGATCTTACACTGGGGTTACGTTCCGTTGTCAGCGTGTAAAGCGAAAAACGCGTATAGTCAAAATTACATTGAGTGTAATGGCGGGCGGAATCTCCAGCACTACAAGAACACTATTTAAATTATTTTTCTCTTTTTTTTGTTTTTTTTTGTTTTTGCTGACCGCGCAAAGCTGAATTCACGCATGTTAAATGCGCGTAAGATGAGACTCGCCTGTAATACAAAAAAGAAATTCTCTACACATGCTGCGATTGGTGCTGTCATAAATTAACGTGCAATAAGTAGAGTAACTTTATGAAGAATATATGTTGTTGTTGATCTTGTTCTGTTAATTCAATAAAAGGCAACAAAGTTTCAAACTCCTTTTCAGTCTTGTGGTTTTGATTTTTTTTGGTATGCAAGTTTTCTCATCATCATTATTGCCAAAATTTTGTTAAATCAAGATGATACTGTTGAACTAAATATTTTTAATCTTATCAAGAAACTTGTCCCTGCTCAAGGGACTCCTAGGATCTGATTGAGTTATCCTGAGTAACAATGCTGAAGTCAATTGAGTTACACTAGTGTAAAATTCAATATAATGAGATAGAATCAATCTCACAATGTGAGCAATAAACTGAGGTCAGTCTCTTCTAGTATTCAGGGTATGGAGCAACAGTGTTCATCTGAGAAAACGTCTCTCCATTATAAAATAGACGAGCTGGAGACTATGATTAGAGTTTGAAATCTGTTTGGCTGACTTTAGAGAGAAAATAAGATATTTGGGCTCACAGCATTGTCTATTTCAGAACTCTTTAATTGGTGATCTCAGCAGAGGCAGTAACACATAAAGAATGTTTTAGAGAGCTAGCAAAACGATCCAGATGATTAGTAGGGGAAAGATGAGCCTTAGCGTCAAATCCAAGTCAGTGGTGACAAGTTTTAACTATATGAAAGATTTTTGGTGGTCTCCGTTCGTTTCTTAATAGGCATAGTGTCCATATCACAAAACCCCAATTGGATCTAGTTGGCATACACTAAGCAGGATCAGCAGAGCAATCAAGAACTGAATTGGTTTACAGAATAAATTACTCTCTCATCTGTTTAGGTTGCCCCTCCAGAAAAGGGGTGAAGCACATTACATGTGTTGGGAAGCCTAAATTGATACCACCTATGCTATAGATGTTCTGTAGATAATGTTAAGAGAGCTATGTTCTGGACTATCAAGCTAGTCACTAGTCTCATGGACAAATATATTAACTGAAACAGTTTTTAAAAATGATGAATTACCATCAAACCAGGACTGCCCTTCTTGGTAATTTCTGTTCACAATCAGAAGAGATGGAACTGTTCTGTTCCTTAAACAGAAATATTAATCCAGACCACAGACATGGTCTCCTCTCCAGGTTTCGTAGAGAAGGATACATATTACCATGATGTAACCAGTTGGCTGGAGCAAATAGATATAATGCTTTAGGAGTCCAGATGAAATGTACAGGTTCACAGAGAAGAAGAAATATAAATGCATTTGTCCAAGAACACATTGAGTTGGAACTGGAGAAATCTGGAACTTTTGTGTGCTTCTGCTAGAGTGATCCAATCAACCTTAGGTTTTCTGTAGTTCACATCACTGCCATTTCTAAGTGCTCCACTTTAAAAGTAGGTTATGTCATTTTAATTACTGGAATATTTGGCTTATTTTTGCTAGTGTTTAGAGGATTTTTTATATGTGAAGACGTACAGATAAAAAAAGCCTTCACACAAACAGCTTTATTTCATTTTTTATTTTATACACTCAGGCTGTTTTATAAACATGCACTTCCAGACACTGATGCGAGTCTTGAGATCCTCAAGTGGGCACGGCTTGGTGCATGAAAAACTGAGGCAAACAAAGATAGTTCAGGAGCAGGAATGTTGACATAGTCAAGCCTCTGATGTGTAAGTCCTCAGTTTGGCAAAGAGGGAGCATCAAATCAACTGTATTCCGCTCTCAAGTGTGCTTGAATTGGGCTGGGACTGCCCAGAACGACAATCCAGGGCCTATTTTGATAGCATTCTGACTTCTACTCCTGAACTACAGACTAACAGGGTGAAGAGCCAGCATTCTGGGAGCCTAAGTTCAGAGGCTGTCAATGTGAGGGTGCAAGAAGCAAGAGTTGGGGGAATTAGGGGCTGGGAGGAGGGAAAGTGAAATGGTGTAGAAAAGAAAGAAACACAGTAGAACCTCAGAGTTACGAACACCTCGGGAATGGAGGCTGTTCGTAACTCTGAAATGTTTGTAACTCGGAACAAAATGTTATGGTTGTTTTTTCAAAAGTTTACATCAGAATATTGACTTAACACAGCTTTGAAACTTTACTATGCAGAAGAAAAATGCTGCTTTCCCTTTATTTTTGTAGGGAAAGCAGCATTTTTCTTTTACATTTTACATTTTACATAGTTTACATTTAACACAGTACAGTATTGTGTTTGCTTATTTTTATTTATTTATTAAGGTCTTTTTTTGTCTCTGCTGCTGCCTGCTATGATTGTATACTTCCAGTTCCAAATGAGCAGTGTGGTTGCCTGGCCAGTTCCTAACTCTGAGGTTCTACTGTATAGGACAGGGAGCAAGAGGGAGAGAACAAAGACTGAGGGACAGCAAAAGGGCCTGGGGCACAGAGAAAGGGTCCCCTTTGGAGGGAGCAGCTGCATGAGTCAACTCAGTTCCCTAAGATGCTCTGTAGACCTAATAAAGTTCCTTTTTGAAACTGATACTCAGTTGTAAACAGTATTACAGTATCAGCACCAGTGTTATCTAAATAATAATACATGTAAGTTTTAAAAAATACTAAAACACAGAAATTTAAGAATGAGGCTGTCCAGAGAATTATCTACGGTTCTGCTCTTGCAAAATAAGCCCAGTAATTAGCTTCAAGTATAAATTCCTGGGTATTTGTAATAAGATTATAGATTGTAACACGGGACTGTGCAAGACTGTCTGTGAAAGGTTGAAAGGTCCTTACAGTTCAATTTAAGGAAAAAAGGTTTACATCCTTGCAAAGACATGAGAACAACAGCTATTACTTCAGACAACCCATGTGTTAAACATAGGCCCTAGAATTATGGATTTTCATCACAGCCTTGGATATAAACTGTTACAGTTCTTTTACACAGAACAAAATACTAAATATTTTTTTGTTCACACCTGTTCTGGTTCTTCCATTGTGGTCTATTGTGTTTCCTGCTCCTACTGTATTTTTGGAAATTCATAGGGTTTGGGTTTTTATTAAGTTATTGAGCATTCTTCACTCCTGATTTGTGTGGCCTCTACTCTAGTTTTGTGTCTTTGTACATAGCTGGTTTAGTTGACATAAATGTGTGCATGTTTTTTTGTGGGAGTTTTTATGGCTCACCTCCCTTGTACCGCTTTTACAGAAACACTATGGTTTGAACGGTTTGTTCTGTTTAATAATGCTTTTCGGTGAGTGATTTCCCCCACACATGATGCAGGAAAATGGGCTGTGCACTGAAAACGTGCAGAGACAGACAGAATTCTCCCAGCTAGGCTGCAGAATAGATATGACACTGCTGTTGCAGGTTACGGCTACATGACTGCTGTGCAGGACTCAAATGGGGCCAGAATGCTTTGGAAGGCTGTTCCAGCACTTTTTAATGGCACTGCAATGCTTCTGATTGCACTTCCAATACTTTCTGACACTTTTTCTTTTAGGACTGGAGCACTGCTGCTGTGGCCCACCTCAAATGGGAAGTTTAGAAGTTGAACCCCTGCGGTTCTAGGTACAATGACTAAAGTCATCTCCTTAAACAGCAAGTCTGTTTGACTAGAGCCAGGTACAAAGCACAGCTCCATGGGCGGGAGTAAGGACCCCATGCATAGGTTCATTGTGTTCCCCCATTTAGCTGAAACACACAAGTTCAATAAGGACAACTATGGGAGGAAGGAGTGGGCAAAGAGAGGGGTCATAAAACATGTGTGTCATGGCCAGGTCTTGGGCAGCCAGACCTAGTAGTCAGAGCCAGGGCCCACAGTCATGAGACAGGAGTTTGACTAGGTAAAGATACCAAGAGATCAGAGGCAGAAGACAAACTGGAGATCAGAACCACAAGTCAGGTATCAGAGTCAGGCTAGGTCAGGATGCCAGACAGTCAGAGGCAGGAGCCACACTGGACACCAGGAACCACAAATCAGATGCCAGGAAATCAAGGCACAGGAGCAGGGTGGAGCCCAATTGTTCAAACAGCTTCCTGCTCCTGCTGCTGGCTTAAGTAGGGCCAGTGGGCCAATCAGCCACTGTGGACCACCACCAATTGGACATCAGGGGCAGAACCTCACACTGGGGCTAGACTTCATGGGTCACAGGTAAGCCCTTATCAGCAGGCTGCCAGGTGGAGGGTTGGAGGTAGTTGTTCCCATGAACCCTGCAGGCTGGGTTTGAGATCTGTAGGCCATGACAGTATGTGTTTTATCCAACAGTTTTGGCATGTTATTTATGGCAATGTACCATCTTTTGCTGTGTTCACATATATATGCGCTATCGAGTCCACATTCAAATACTACAAACCTACAAACTTTCTCCTGTCTCTTTTCTGAGTTGCGGTAAGGTCACAAGTATGCCCACTGAGACAATCTTTCTATGCATCCAAAAGATTATCTAGGATATTTAATGCATTTGCTTGGATAACTAGTGCATGTTCATTTCAGTTTCACTGATTTTCCAAGTCAAATATAGCCATTATTAGCGGGTTGTCATTGCTACCCATTGTAGCATTACCTACCAAAGGGATAAACTAATTATTAATGATTAAGTTATGCAACATGGGTGAGTTTTTGTATTAGTACATTCATACATACTGATAGGTTATATCGGACATAGACAATGAAGCAAACTAAACTGGTTAAGGGACTGGTTCTCCAAACCAGATGAATTACAAGATCTGTAACCTTCTGAAAGGCATAACAGGCAAAAAAAATCAATTAACATTTTCAGATACATCCTGTTCAAGTGAAATGATTGGTCAATAGCTTCTCAGGTAATGTGTAGCAGATGGTGTGATTTTCTAGGAGCAAAGAAACATTTCACACATCTATTTATCATATACTGAGTTTGTGAGGAAAAAAAGGAAGCGGTCGTAAGGCAATAGAGAGAGACAAGGTGGAGTGGAATATGCTTTATATTCTGTTTTTATTCAAGAGCTGATTACACTGGAATTCTTGGAATGAAAAATGAATATGGGGTGTTCCCCTTTCCTTTCTAGCAATGTTGATTTCTTCCCCTTTAACAATCCTGGGGAGAAAACTTGTGCTGGATCCCAATGAAAAGTGACTATTTCTACTTATCCTAGTCATCCAGGAATATGCCTCCACATAAAAAACCCCAACAAAATGACAATTAGATCAACAGTTACCTGCCCTACAGCAGTTTATGCATGGAGGTATGATACAGGTTAGGATTTAGATACACTGAAAGAGCTATGTGGGAGACGCTTACATAGCACCTACCCAAGCTATGCCCTATTCTAGTCTAGTCAAAGTTACTGTTAGTTGTGACGCATGGCCAGAAAGGGTTAAACATCCTGCAAAATAAATGACTCAAATTCAACCCTTAAAGACATGTGAGGAGATAACATTTGTGATTTTGTGTATTTACATATATATGGGCAGTGGTCAACAATGTAATCAACAGTCCCTGTCTATGCTATTCTGATAATTCAAAGATCAAAAGAACATCCTAGCATTTAAATGAAGTGTAAGCCTGGGATATCTCTGTATTCATCTCTCTTTGAAATTGGAACAGGCGATTGTCTTATGTTAATTCATATAGCTAAGTACTGGTGATAGACTGCCTGAGGATAAATTGCCTTATGTTAATCTTTGTGAATAACTAACTAATAATGCTTAGGAAATAAGGGCCTATTGTTCCCCAAAGGACTCCAACTTGTCAAAGAAGACCTGAAACTGTATAAGAGATCTTTGGGTCCTGATCCTTTTAATCTCAGACCTGCTTAAGCTTCATCAGGGTAAATTTGAGTCGCAAGATGAGATCCCAGTTAAGCTGGATGATCATTTTCAAAAGGACTCCAAATAACATCCACAAGAAACTTGTAAATGTACTTACTGATGCCTTGAAAGAGTTCCTCAATGTTAATAGCATTCTTTGCACTGGTTTCAACAACAATTGCACCTATAGATTCTGCATATTCTTTGGCATCCTTCATAGGTACCTCCCTAAAAAAAGTTTTTGAAAGCAAACAAATTAGTGTGTATTTATAAAAAAACAAATATTCTGAAAGACACCTCAAGTCGCATTGTTCCCAGTTTCAATTGAACAAGTTTGGATCTTCTGGTGATGACATTCCTTGCTTCTCTAATGATAAATATTTAAGTCTCAGTCCTGCTTCCACTGAAGTCCATGTGAATTTTGCCATGTCATTTAGTATGAGCAGACCCAAGATATAAAAGCATATTAAATCTTTTGCAAAATATTTCACAACAAAGGGCTTGATTCCCTTATATGCGGTGATGTAGATTCAAAATCATAATCCTTTGTTTCCTTCCACATTTCTGTCTCTCAAAGAGCTATCCCCACTTTTCTTATATTCAGGTGGGATTATGAGCCAGCTGCCTGTCACAGAATAATCAATTTAACCTTTTCCCACCGAAACACAGCTAAAAGGATGGGGGGATTTCAGGCAAATAGTGCCGGCCTATTACAATCATATAGATTGCAGAAATTTAAAACTTCTCACAAAGCATAAAAAAAATCCTAAACACAGCCTAGATAGAAATTATTTAAGACGTTTTGATTCTATAAAGAATACTTTTGGTGGTGGTAGAGGTTTCTATCTAGTTGGTCATGTTCAAATATCAAGATATCAATCTGGGTCGTTGATAAGGATTTTGGGGTCTGGTGCCAAGACCAAGTTTTGAAAACTAATAGACTTTAAGGTCAGAAGGGACCATCATGATCATCTAGTCTGACCTCCTGCACATGGCACACCACCAAACCTCACCCACCCACAGAAAATAAATGATCTTTGATTGCTATCAACCTTTTTTTCCCCCCACTTGACAAAGATGCATGAGAAGCGATGTATAAAACATTAGAAAAAGAGCATCCAGCTCTGGAGATTCAGCCCATAAACAGGACTGTCCAAAGTGAACACACAAACAGGATGGTTTTTGGCTATTATAAATGAAGTTGGATTGAAAGGATCACATGTTTAGCTGTTTATAAGTGGCAGGAGATTGTGGCTGATTCCGACAAAAACACGCAAGCCACTGACTCCAAACCACATTGGAAACAAGAATCTTAGGGCCAGATTCTCCAGTCCACAAAGGTTAGTTTGTGCCATATAAATGGTGCAAAGAGGCCTTAAAACAACTGGTGACAGCTGGTTCCCCTTGTGTAGGGAACTCTCCACTTGTGGAAAGCTGGTGGATGCAGCTCTACCTTCTCCTATGCCAGGTCCCCCAGTCATGGTGTAAGGGGAGAGAGCATGGAGGAGAGGATGCTCCACTACGCTTGATTCTACACTGACATAAGGTCTGTCAGTTGCTTCTTTCTACAATAATAAATTGGGTGACAGTATTGGAACGACTTTACTTTGACCAAAATAAAGCTTTGTTTCTCAAGCAATTTATTCTAAGCCAAGAGGTGAGTAAACATAAACTAATGGTATTAACAGTGAGAGAAAGAGCCAAGAGACGAGCAGAGACTTAGAAGGGAGTTGAGAAGGTTTGGATTTAGAAGTCCTGGAGAGGGAATACCTGTTTTGAAAGATGTTGACGAAACTGTTTGCAGTTAAAAAACCCTCAGCATATACAGTTTAAAGCTTCTACACATATTTATTTAAATAGAAAATGTTTTGTATGGACAGCGTAAATAAAGAGCCTGTATGTAAAGCTTGGGATTTCCTGACCCTGCATTTGGAGTACTCCAGAGAACCAAAATTTCAGAAAGTATCTCAGTTTTTAGAGAGGAAGATTATGTCCTTTGGTCTCTATATTGCCCCAAGAATTTAACAGTGTTTTTGTCACTGGTGGGCAAAGTAGCTCATTTATTTAAATAACATTCTGATCTGAGCTCTTTCAACAGAGATTCTGTGCTTGATGGATAATAACCTGGACATAATCAGAGGGTAGAAATTCCAATATAAAATATTTTTAAAAAACAAACTCACTCTAAATTCTAAAGCCAATAACAAAATTGTAGCGATTTTGATAAAAATTTCCATTCTCAAAGATGATATTCCCTGGGAGCCAGAGGGAGGGAATTTATTTCAGCAAAGTGTCAGAACTGTTGATGGCCACGTAATAATAATACAAAGAATAACCACATGTCTTCTGGATGTCTTGATTCTAGGTTGGCAGCTAGCACCTATATATTAGAGGTCTGTAAAAAAGAAACAAAACAAAACAAACCACCACCACAGGAGGGTAACATGGTCATTGCTAGAAGTACCAGAGGAAACTATATTAGCCCTTTGCTAGTGGAAGTCAAATCTGTTCCTCTATTTTTCCCCAGTCATTTCTCCCTTTATTAGCTCCTGTGGCAATGGAGACAGATCAAGACAAGTGGAACTTGGTTCAGCCTGTCCTCTTTTGCCACCATTCACATTTGCCATAACAATGTCTGATACTCTAGAGACTGTCTAGCAGAACATTTCTGGCAAAGTAACTTGTAAAAATTCCATAAGGATAAACAGAGCTGCCAAAAGTCATGTAGAAATAGCAGGTTGCTCGTGTGTGCCCTCATTAGTTACATTACATTTTTTAAATCCCCTTGTACAGAAGTATTTGTATTTTCTATTCAGTGAAATTAATGTGATAAGTTGATACATATATTTCACCTTAAGCCATTTCCAATGAAGTAAACCTTAAGACTAAAACACCAAAGAATACACACAACTGTATAAATTACATGGTCAATCAGATTTCTGGTAGAATGGTGACGATTTCATGTGTAAAATATATCTTGCTGTCTACCTGTCCTCAAAAGTCTTTTTATTATAACACCAGCAAAATAGTTCAGGAACATGCAAAGTGGGAGGAAAAAGTCATTGCCTGAAAGAAAAGACTCTCGAAACCTCTCCCATATTTGTGAACATCAGGAGAAAATATTGGTAGAGTTTGATATTTTGTGCAAATATTAGACTACATTGCCTTTAGTGAGACAAATGTGCATTGCACAAGTGTAAGGAGAATCGTCACCATGGAAGCTTCCCTCCTGAGGACTGGCACTCAATAGCTCATTGCCACATGTGTGGCACTAAGCTGATTCATATCACTAAAACATCATATGTTGTATTTTAACATACAGTAACGCCTCGCTTAACATTGTAGTTATGTTCCTGAAAAATGCAACTTTAAGCGAAATGATATTAAGCTAATCCAATTTCCCCATAAGAATTATGTAAATGGGAGAGTTAGATTCCAGGGAAATATTTTTCACCAGACAAAAGACTATATTATATACACACACACAGTATAAGTTTTAAACAAACAATTTAATACTGTACACAGCAATGATGATTGTGAAGCTTGGTTGAGGTGGTGAAGTTAGAGGGTAGAAGAGGGTGGGATATTTCCTAGGGAGTTCTTTGCTGCTAAATGATGAACTAGCACTCTGATGAGCCCTCAAGGGTTAATACATTGCTGTTAATGTAGCCTCACACTCTACAAGGCAGCACAACTGGAGGGAGCTGAGACAGCATGGCAGACAGAGACAGAGAAACACACCCTGTGTGTGTGAGAGAGAGAGAGATGCACATTGCCCCTTTAAGTACGCTAAACCCACTGTAAGTACATTGCCTTTTTAAGTAGATCAGCAGGTTGAGACAGTAGCTGCTGCCAGCAAGCTCCCTCCGTCCTAAGCCCTGTCATGCCCCGCCCCATGCTCTATGGAGATAGGGTAAGCGGGGGGCAGAAACAGGAGAGGGGGACACCCTGACATTAGCACCCCCCGCACAGCAAGCAGGAGGCTCCCGGAAGCAGCTCCAAAGCAGAGGGCAGGAGCAGCACATGGCAGTGGGGGGAGGGACAGCTGAATTGCCGGCAACTGATAGCCTGCTGGGTGGCTGCCACTGCACAGGGAACTTAGGGGAGCTGCTGGGGAGCTGCTGGTCCACTCTGGTTCCAAGCCCCAACCAGCTGGCTCCAACGGGCTGCTCTTTCTGCAAGTAGTGGACAAAGCAGGCGGCTGCCAAACAACGTTAGAAGGGAGCACAGCGCAACTTTAAACGAGCATGTTCTCTAATTGATCAGCAACAAAACAACGTTAACCGGGACAACTTTAAGTGAGGAGTTACCATATTAGATCGCTCCATCTGCACTATCTGATTGCGCTTTGTAAGTGAATCACCAAACTTGGGATTCTTTAATTAATCAAGCAAAGGTACTATTGAGAATATTAAAGCAACACATTTAAATTAGTCGAAGGGGCCAAACAGAAAGGACCACAAACTTCACTTTGCATTGGTATGCTACATTTAAAAAACCCTTTATTTCTTTCCCCATATGGAGAGACTTGCTGCTTTCTGTTATTCACACCAAGAAGTTGGAAGCCATCTATCTAATCATAGGGGACTCAGCCAGCCTCACTGTCTTAGCACAGTGAACTATCATTAGGGGACCAAGCCAATATATAAACTGTGTCCTTCACTCCCAGGCCAAGAGAAGCTGGGAGCACTGTTCAGGAGGCCCTGGGGAGAAGGAGTGCCTCATGATTCTGTGCAATAACTCCTCTGGTCTCTAGAGTGACACTGAAAGCCTGTTTACAGGGCTACGGTTCTCACAAATGTCATTCAACAAAGCACTTGATCACATGCTCTGGGGCTTTGCTGAATCAGGGCCCGTGTAATGACTTTAAGGGGCAGAGGAATAAATGTGAAACATGATGGGCAGTGGGAGAGTCCTTGGGATTCTAAGAGGAAAATAACCTAAACAATCATGGACCTTGGTCTCACATTGTGGAAGAAAACACATCCAACACAATTCATCCCTAAAATGACAAAAAACGCATTGATCACCACAAAGGATTACTTGTCGTACAACAAAACATGTTTCCCATGGCTACGAGGGTACATGCAAACCCAAACATGAGTTGAGAAATATAAACGCAAATCCATCCTTGTAACATGCCATGAGTAGTGTGATCTTGACTCTTCTACAGAGGAATGGAGTCAGACTCTAAGAAGAGTCCTTCTCCTCACACCTAGGACATAAGTCTGTTATTTGAGGATAGTGAGAGCCCTTATGTTCTTGCAAATGTACTTTCTGCAATAAAGCTCTCATCCTGCATCTGGCATTAAGCCTTCATTTGATTAAAACACAGCATTTCTAGCACTCCAGCGTTGATCAGGCACGTTTGAGATATGCATGCAGTATACATTGGAATTAGTTATAGTACAACAGAATGAAAAATCCCATATTGTATCAATCAATGTAATGTGCCAGAGCCTGCAGCATGCACAGAAACAACATTTGACATCCCGCAATTCTGGTCAAACCAGTGGAAGTGCAGCAAAAAAGGGAGTTCAGAGTAAAATATTTTGGAGGATGTGATGCTGCTGTTAGTTGAACCTGATCCTGACTAATTGAAATCAAAGGTATTTATTTCAATGGGGGCTTCCACTGTAAATAGCAGTAGGGTTGCCAGTTTTGGTTGGATGTATTCCTGGGGGTTCCATCAAATGACATAATGTTTAATTAAAGATTAATCCCTTAATTCCTGGAGACTCCAGGATAATCCTGGAGTGTTGGCAACCCTAACTACAGGTGACAATACAAACATGGTTGTGTAAGGGAGGAAAGCAGTGCAGAACAAACAGCATTCTAATACCAAATAGATACATTACCTGAGATCAGAAAGATCACATTTGTTTCCAGCGATGGCCATGACAATGTTTTCAGGACCATGTTCTTTTAATTCTTTTACCCATTTCTTCAAAGTATGAAATGAATCCTAAACCAAATACATAAAGAAACATCTAGCAGGATCTCCCTGATTGACAGACACAGTCATTTTTTTTAAGTTACAGGAAGGGCACACAGAAAGCCCTCACGTGACAATGATTTCCAGGGACTCTCATTAAAAGGCATGATTGATGTTACTGAACCTCAGATCTAGCTCTTCACTGCATTAACCCATCAAGCCAAATGTTCTCCTCAGAAATGCATGTGCAGCTTCTGCTGAGATCCATGGGAGTTGTGCATGAATCTCTGAGGGAAAGGTATGGCCTAGCGTTTGGGATATAATGTACATCCCACAATACTACGCAATACTTGGAATATTAAACTTTCAGAGAATGAAAGTTGCTGCACAGAATTCTGAGTAAGGATGACACAACTAAGTTCCACCTTCACAAGGTCTACAGACTTTCTGACCGACTATGAGTAATTTCAGTTAAAAATTATAACCTACGGTACTGCTATGCAGCCATGACCAGTGTCAGCTAGGGTTGCCAAATTTGGTTGACATATTCCTGGAGGTCTCATCATGTGACAATCTTTAATTCCGGAAGACTCACGGACAATCCTGGAGGGTTGGCAACCTTAATGCAGCAATGGGTCATTACACTAATGCACTGGTGAACAGAGCCAGGCCTTTACTGCTAAAAGTAAATCATTCAATTGGCAGGAGAGAAGAAACAGATAAGCAAAATATTGCAACCATTCATCCACTAATGCCTATTCTATAACTCAGCTTCATCATCTGGGATTTCTTTTAAAATCAAAATGTTATTCTTTGCATTTTAAGAGTAGCAATTTCTCATTTTCTCAGGGCAGGACAAGGATCTCCAGCTGGATGACATGTGAACACGGCTACTTTATCAGCTGAAAATACACTTCCATTTCAATTAATAATGTGGAGCCAAAGATTATTTCATTGCTTTGTTTCAAAGTAAAGCAATGAAATAAAGAAGAGTTCAGCTCTCGGACTGCAAATGCAAGCTCGGAGCCACATTTTTAAAAGATTAATTTCCCGTTTGTAAAATAGTTGATTTTTTTAGTAGTAGAAATTAGATATGGGGAAAATCCAGTAGGTCATCTTGTCCATCTCTAAGAGGCAAACTCAGAATTTTCCCCTGCAGTAGAATTTTCGGAGTTTTGTGTACTCCATTTTTAAATGACTCAGGGAATGGTGCTTCCGCCACAACTTTGCCAATACATTAAGTCATTAATCAAACTATGTATTATACAGGAATTGCAAACAGAAAGCATTACCTGTTTTGTGATATCATATACTATAACAGCTGCTGCTGATCCTCGGTAGTACATTGGTGCCAAGGAATGAAACTGTTAAAAGACCAACAAAACATCATAAATCAATTAAAGTTTTTGCATGGTGCCAGGTCACAAAGACATGCCAAGATTGCATCATATTCTTTTATCAGAGAGAGAGTGAGCTTCTTGAATGTTTGCCCAGTTTTAGTTTCGGTCAGACCTCTAAAAAGGGTTGTTCTTTATTCTGTTGGACTCATACAATTACCACATTGGGTTCTACATATTTTTCTTGCAGTGTTTTGGGTTCTTTTGCTTTTTTGTTTTTTGACGCATAGTACATGATCTGTGTGAAAAAGACTTTGGGGAGAAATTCAAGAACATAAGAACAGCCATACTGGGTCAGACCAATGGTCCGTCTAGTCCAGTATTCTCTCTTCCAACAGTGGCCAATACCAGGTGCTCCAGAAAAAATAAAATGAACAGAATAGGCAATCATCGAATGATCCATCCCGTTGTCCACTCCTAGCCCCTGGCAACCAGAAGCTAGGGACATACAGAGCATGGGGCTGCATCCCTAACTATCTTGGCTAAAAGCCACTGATGCACTTATCTAGTTCTTTTTTTCAACCCGGTTATACATTTGGCCTTCACAACATCCTCAGCAATGAGTTCTACAGGTTAATTGTACATTGTGTGAAGTACTTCCTTTTGTTTGTTTTAAACCTTCTGTCTATTCATTTTATTTGGTGCCCCTGGCTCTTGTTTTATGAGAAAGAATAAACAACACTCCCTTATTCACTTTCTTCACCCCATTCACAATTTCATAGACCTCTATCATATTACCTCATAGTCATCTCTTTTCCAAAATGACAAATCCCAGTCTTTTTAATCTCTCTTCATACAGAAGCTATTCCATACCCCTAATCATTTTTGTTGTCCTTCTCTGTACCTTTTCCAATTCTAATGTATCCTTTTTGAGATGAGGTGACCAGAACTGCAAGTAGTATTCCAGGTGTGAGTGTACCATGGCCTTATGATATTTTCTGTCTTATTATCTATCCCTTTTCTAATGGTTCCTAACATTCTGTTAGATTTTTTGACTGCTGCTTCACATTGAGCAGATGTTTTCAGAGAACTATTCACAATAATTTCAAGATCTTTCTTGTGTGGTGACAGCTAATTTAGATCCCATTATTTGATAGGTATAGTTGGGATTATGTTTCCCAATGTGCATTACTTTGCATTTATCAACATTGAATTTCATCTGCCATTTTGTTGCCCAGTCACCCAGGTTTGTGAGACCCCTTTGTAACTCTTTGCAGTCTGCTTTGGACTTAACTATCTTGAGTAATTTTGTATTGTCTGCAAACTTTGCCACCTCACTGTTTACCCCTTTTTCCAAATAATTTATGAATATGTTGGAAGCACTAGTCCCAGTGCAGATTTTTGACACCACTATTTGCCTCTCTCCATTCTGAAAACTGACCATTTCTTCCTACCCTTTGTTTCCTTTCTTTTAACCAGTTACTGATCAATGAGAGGATCTTCTCTCTTATCCCATGACTGTTTACTTTGTTTAAGATCCTTTGGTGAGGGACCTTGTCAAAGGCTTTCTGAAAGTCCAAGTACTCTATATCCACTGGATCATCCTTTTCTACATGTTTGTTGATCCCCCCAAAGGCATGATTTCCCTTTACAAAAGCCATGTTGACTCTTCCCCAACAAACTGTGTTCTTTATGTGTCTTGATAAATCTGTTCTTTACCACAGTTTCAACCAATTTGCCTGGTGCTGAAGTTAGGCTTACCAGCCTGTAATTGCCAGCATCACCTCTGGAGCCTTTTTTTAAAAATAGTGTCACATTAGCTATTACTCTCTAGTCATCTGGTACAGAAACTGATTTAAATGATAGGTTACATACCACAGTTAGCAGTTCTGCAAATTCATATTTGAGTTTCTTCTGAACTCTTGAGTGAATACCATCTGGTCCTGGTGCCTTATTACTGTTTAATTTATCAATTTGTTCCAAAACCTCCTCTCTTGACACCTTAATCTGGGACAGTTCCTCAGATTTGTCACCTAAAAAGAATGGTGCAGATATGGGAATCTCCCTCACATCCTCTGTAGTGAAGACGGAGGCAAAGAATTCATTTAGCTTCTCCGCAATGGTCTTATCTGCTTTGAGTGCTCCATTAGCACCTCGATCATCCAGTGACCCCACGGATTGTTTGGCAGGCTTCCTGCTTCTGATGTACTTAAAACATTTGTGTCTTTGAACCTTTGTCTAATTACTCTTCAAATTCTTTTTTGGCCTTCTTAATTATACTTTTATACTAGACTTGCCAGAGTTTATGCTCCTTTCTATTTTCCTCAGTAGGATTTAACTTCCAATTTTTAAAGGATCTTTTTGCCTTTAACACCATCTTTTACGTTGTTGTTTAGGCATGGTGGCACTTTTCTGGTCTTCTTACTCTGTTTGTTAATTTGGGGTATACACTTAATTTAAGCCTCTATTATGGTGTTTTTAAAAAGTTTCCATGCAGCTTGCAGGCATACGACTTTAGTGACTAAATCTTTTAATTTCCATTTATCTAGCTTCCTCATTTTTGTGTAGTTCCCCTCCCTAACGTTCAGTGCTATTGTGGCGGGCTTCTTTGGTGTCTCCCCCCGCCCCGAATGTTAAATTTAATTAAATTATGGTTTAATTTAGATTTAAGTGGAGGATAGGACTTATACTGGCAGTTCACAAAGGTGTAAATTCCAGCTATGGCCAACAGCATTCAACCCTGGGACTAAGCATGAATAAAACATTTACAAGTAATTCCTATAAAACTAATAAATCAAAATGTATAGTTTATCATAAAATTGTAAATAGCTGACATGCAGTTATCTTGTACTGGATCTATATTTAGAAGAAACATGTTCTTTTAAATTTAATGTATTTTTACTACAGCTTTAATTTCAAGGAACAGCTTTTTTAAAAGAAAGGATAAAAATGGTTACTATAAAACAGCTGTACAAAAACAGCTGCAGTTTTATTTGTTTACAAGCGTAAACACAAAGTAGCTGGTTTAGACATTTAAAACTTATGCTAGTACAGAGAAAGGAAACCTTTTTGTTTATTCACCTAAGACTGATTCTTATATATAACTAAAATAATCTTACTTGAAAAATCTGTTCAGTCTTTTTAATCTCGTTGTAGCTACAAAAGAATGTATTACATGTATTAATGCAGTCGACGAAGTGGGTATTCACCCACGAAAGCTCATGCTCCAAAATGTCTGTTAGTCTATAAGGTGCCACAGGACTCTTTGCTGCTTTTACAGATCCAGACTAACACGGCTACCCTTCTGATACAAGAATGTATTAGTTACTTCTATAGCATCATCTTGCAAATTCCTGCTTGTTCACTCTCCCAGGTGAGTAATTTTTTTTGACATGCAAGTAAGACACCATTAATTTTTTCATGATCAACATTCATCATGGTCAAGGGCAGACAAGCCAATTTTGTGCCTTGGCTGGAAAATTTGCAAGGTTAATATAATACAAAGATGTGTATATAGCACTTTAAAAAAACATAAGAGGACAAGAAGATCTGATTTTTCCAGTTTCCTATGTCTTGTACCATTTACACTTGTAAAAACTGAGTAGAGAGAAAGTATTGTCCAGTGGTTCAGGCACAGGTAGGGTGACCAGATAGCAAGTGTGAAAAATCAGGACAGGGGTTGGGGGGTAATAGGAGCCTATATAAGAAAAAGACCCAAAAATCGGGACTGTCCCTATAAAATAGGGAGATCTGGTCACCCTAGGCACAGGCCTAGCCTGTAAAAGACCTAGGTTCAATTCCCATGACTTCCAGTGTGGTTTTGGGTAAGTCACTTTGTCTATGCCTCAGCTTCCCATCTATAAAATGGGGAGAAGAGAACTTTCCTACCTCACAGGAGTGGTGTGAGGATAGATAAGTTAAAGATTGCAAAGCGCTTTGAGATCTATTGATGAAAAGCACTATATAAGAAATAGGTACTATTAGCAGGATAGATGGGAATATTTTGTTGAATTTTTTTTTTCAAATGCCAATTTGTCAAAACCCAAACTTTTTGCAGGAACATATTGGTTTTCATACAAAGGTTTCTCAGATTCAGCATAATATTTCTTGGGGGGTAGAAAGAGAGATGGAGAGAGAAATCCTAAAATAGCAAATAGCCCAGTGGCTTAGGCACTCACCTGGTTCTCGCACATTCCAGGGGAGTGTCCTAATCACTGGGCTATTGGCTATTTTGGGGTGGGTGAGGCTCTGTTTTTGTTTGTTGTTTTTTGTGAAAAAAAGCCTCAAAAGGTCTCAGTTTCATTTAGATGCAGAACGAAAACAAATTTTGATTTTTTTTCCCCAAATGGAACTCTTGTTTTCCAGTCAGCCCTAGTGCAAAGTTGACGTAAAATTTTGATTTGGTCAGTTTTTATATTCTCTTTGCACAGTTGTAAACAATTACACCATGTTCAAGGTAGTGGAGGATCAGGCCCAAATTCTGTGTCCCAAAGATTTTCCAATCTGATACAACATACAGGTGTCTGGAGGGAAGAAGAAATGCCGCAGAATTTCCAGTCTGTTTATTTTTTCCCCATGAAAAAAACACTAGAGCATCTCAGAAACTAGGGGGGCCTTGCTGCAGAATGTAAGGCCAGCTTGACAGAGAATACACAAGGCCTTGTTGGTCTGAATCCTTGTGGAAAATCTACATGTCTGTATACATGCTGATTCATTTTTTCTAGATAATAATATATGCATAAGCTTGGAAACAGTTCTTGGTTAGTAGTCAATACACTAGTTCCAGATGCCAGGTAGTTAATCTCAAGTGCTTAGCATTCCAGAAAATTAGCCCAGGAGACACAGCGGGAACCCGGATCATCTTCTTCTTTCATAAGTGTCACAAGTCAGTATCTAGGTTGTTCCGCCATCTAACTGCTACACCATCAGAGGTAGCAAGGTGTTGCGGTCCACCCTCTTATCTTCTAATTGTGCACTCCTCCACCACATGTTTCACGGTCTGCATTGCTGCCTCATGGTCACATTGTGAAAACAAGGATGAGCCAAATTTCTGCATTGTAGCAGCTACTGTGGCATTCCAGTCAGCAGCCCATTAAGCCTAATCCAGGAGGACATGTTTACTGTCTTTTCATGTGGCGATCCCTGTGTGAGTGGAATGAAGTGAAATGAAAGTTGATAAAATGCAGAATACAGGCTCGGGTTCTAAGTGACAATCAGCCCAAAAGAGCTGTCCTCCAATGAGACCCCTTTCAATGCAGACCCTAGCACTGGGGCCAGTTCTCAAGATCCTGCATTTTAATATTGAGGGATATTGGTGATGAAAAGGGATATCCTCATCCATCTAGCTAAAAACTTTGAAGCACATGTAATCTTGCTTCAGGAGACACACTCCACCACCAACATGCATCTTTCAGGTGCAGCCTACCCTGTCATGGCTTATCACCATCACAAGCAGTATGGGATGGCATCTTATGTTAGAGAAGGGCTGGCCGCTCTCACCGTATTGACATCTGGTCCAAATGGCATTGTAGAATAGAATGCTATAGAAGGTGATCTATTGTGACAACTTCAATTCCCGCCATGTCAATTGGGGATACTCTGACAACAACTCAAATGGACAGAGTCTGATGGAGTGGGCATCAGTCGCTGACCTACAACTCCTCTATGACCCAAAGCAAAGGCCAAGCCTTCACAGTAGGAGATGGCCAACAGGCTTTTCATCCAGCATCACCTTTTCATCTCACGGGCAACCATCACCAGTGATCATAGAGGAGAAGGTGCTTGAAGCTTTTTCAAAGGCTCACCACTGGCTGTCTTTGATCACCATAGGCCTGTGGATATCAGTAACAAATAGTACACAGAAAACCCTGTGGAATTTTCAGAAAGCTTGGTAGGAGGTCTTTCAAGCAGAACTAGAAATGTCTGTCAACAAACTGGTTGAGCTGGACTTGACATGACCAGCCAATATAAATTATTCCTATCAAGTTTTCTGCAAATTAATTCAGGTAGCTGCTAAGAAATCAATCTGTAGAAGCTATCACCGACAGCATACACCTGGTTGGTCATCAAAAGCAGTTAAGCTCTACCAGGAATTTAAATCTGCTGGTAATGAACTGGAGGCTGTTATTAAGAATAAGGAATTCATTCAACTGCTGGATCAAACCCAGTGCACTCGATGGAGAGAGAAAGAGTCACAAACATGGTCTTTACTCGTTCTAGCTAGAAAGCTTAGCAGACCATCAAAAGACTTTCTGGAGATTCCAGCCTCAGCAAAAAGGCGTTTCCAGTTACTGCAAATGTTATAACATCCCAAACAGTGGCTAATGGCCACACACAGAACTTGGATAAGTCTTTCAGTCGCGCAATCAAAACTGAGGTTACAGAAAGGTGGCATGCTCTAGTGTGGATTCAAACTTGATGCTCCTTTTTCAGACAAAGAGCTGGACACAGCCATAATGCTTTTGAAAATGGAAAGGCTCCAGGTCTGAATTATATCCATAAAGAGGTCCTACTTCACCTAGGCCCAAAAGCTGGCTGCTTTGGTTCCTCAACCAATATTCCCAGGACAACTGCATCCTAAAATTCTGGCACAGAGCATAGGTCATAGCTTTCTGAAACCAGGAAAATCTATGGCCTGGGAGAGTCTCCAGGATCGATCAGTTGATCGCGATCAACCAGTTGGTGACCACTGATTTACAGCGTCAAAAGCACTCTTCAGTCTTTACCCCGACCCAAAAACTCCTCCCCAGGTTTCTTTCAGGTCAGCCAACATATTTTCAGAGTATGTTGACACTGCAATTAGGCAAAGGTGGCCAACCAGCTGACTCAGGCTTGTGGGGCTCCGACAAAGGGGCTGTTTAATTGCAGTATAGATGTTCAGGCTTGGGCTGCAGACCAAGCTCTGGAACCCTCCTGCCATGCAAGATTCTAGAGCCTGGGCTCCAGCCCAAGTCCAAACAGCTATATTGCAATTAAACAGCCCCTTATCCCAAGTCAGCGGGCATGGGCCAGCCCTGAGTTTTTAATTGCAGTGTAGATATAGCCTAAAGGAGCAGCTTAGGGTTTCTTGTCTCTCCTCAGTTTCTTTGTGTTCTGCCATCACAATCTCTCTCTCTCTCTCACACACACACATATCCTACCCAAAACAATACTCAGCAACAGCTCCTGGGTAGGTTCACATACTCTTTGTCTCAGGTAGAACTTATGCTAACAGTTATGTTAATTGAAGGGTGAGTCCACACCTATCAGTTCACAATCCCATAACAAGGTTTCACCTAGCTCATAACAATATAAAAGAAGCCTCAAAATTTATTTGTTCTTTAAGAGAGGGGGCCCTGTGTTCTCATCTTTTACTTCAAAAATACCAGGAAAGTCAAGGCTGGTCTTCCCTAGTTTCACTGGAGGACTTCTTGCAGAGGTCTTGTGTGTGTTGTGGACTGCCATACCTTCATCAAAAGAGTTGAAGGTTTAACAAAGACATCTTTTGTCTCAAAAGCTCATTAGGCTTTTGGTTAACTAAAAATTCCTTCCCCATTCAATCGCTCAGTCTCTTGTGATATCATCATTTCACTAGTTCTACAGTCACCACAGAGTCTTCAAGTGTAGACAACACCTGCATTCCTAAATGTAAAAAACAAGAACCCTTCCCCACCCCATTTTTTGTTGGTTTGTTTTTGCAATAAACTGTTTCAGCCTTCTTTGTACATCCAAATACAGTAAAAAAGGTCACAAACCCAAACTTTTTTCTCTGCAGGTCAAACTGAAAAGAGTATTAATAGCTCTTTCATCTGTTAGGTGCTACTTTTTAATAAAAAATAATAAAAAGTGGGTTTCGAATTAGAAAGTAAGTGCTCTAGTGCATGTTTTAGCCATCAGCACTTGGAAAGTGAACTATCAATGGTGGACGTAAAACAATTCACCTATATCTGAATAAGAAATTCATTGAGACACTCAAACCTATTTATTCACTAGGCCGGTGTTAGGAAACTGACCATTCTATACCTTCACAATTATTTTAGTATACATCTCTGCTGGGCAGATCGTCTTAATGTGAATCTGCAGTGATTTTTGCTACTGCCTTAACTATAGAAAAATTCACTTAATTAGACTCTGAGGAAGTTACAAAAATTGCCATTTTGAAAAGATTCCTGAAAAATGTTTTGAAAATATTGTTCATATGAATTAGTCAATGGTATAATCATGACATTTTAATGATAACGGTGGCTTGATAAAATATACCTTGCAACTGGAGACACAGTTTATAGCAGGAAGTTTCCACTACTCTTTAAGGTAAATTCATTCATTTAATATTCCCATTTCTTGCAAGGCTGAGTGCTCCAAAAGTGCAAGAGAAGCGCACATTGCCTCTGAAATTCCCACTCTTATATTCCAGTTGTGACCTTCTATTCTTAAGAACTTCCAGGCTTGCCAGCTTTCCCAGCTCACAATATGGTTATTTCCTTCATTATTTTATATTAATATTTTTTTAGACATAAAGCATTAAAAAAAAACAAAAAACAGTGGCCTAGATTTAAAAAAAAACCCACAAGCTTAAGGTTTAGGATCCCAAATGTCTATTTAGGCATCTAAATAAGTGATCTAGAGTTCTAGTATTTTTGAAAATAAGGTCATGTATTGGATTTAGAGGCCTAATTTTAAACTCCTATTGAAAATCTTGCCTGGTGATTTTACCATGTTTCACATTAGCTCAAGTTATTAAAATAGCATACTTTAGTATAGTTTCCTAAGATCGGTGAGAGAAAGCTACCTTTAAACCATTTCATTAAGAATCTGAAATGGGCTAGTAATCTTATCATCATAATCACAGCACAGAATACTCTAACAGATTAAAAGAAAATTAATCTAAATTTATTTTGTCGCTGCTTTCAAATCACCTTATAAAAGTGTTATAAAAACACTATGGCATAGTACCGCTAATGAGACTCAACGATTAGGAAACCAAGATTCCCTCTCTCAACAAATTAACAGAATGTGCTTTTCTCCACTAGAAAACATGGAAAGATACCTTGTAACAACAAATAAATCAGTAAGAGTTAAATGGTTCTTTGGGAAAAAAATCTTCATTGTTTTATGCAATAATGGACCTTTTAAAAATGTAAATATTTTATCAGAAGCACTGATTTTGAAAGCTTACAAATATATATATTCAGTATTATGGAAATAATTATTTTTGTTTTTTTCTAATACTAACCTTTCCAGAAATGACTTTTAAAAAGTCTTCTTGGATCCTCTCCTAGCTTAATTACCCAAATGAAATACTCATGCCAAATTAAGTATGAGAATACAAAATACTAATGTGCAACCTGCCAAGGACCAAATGTGGGACAGAGGCCCAAAATGAGTGACAAGAAAAATAGTAGTGCATGAAACTTTAAATCATGTGGGATTAACTATTGTAAATTAGCATTTTTATAACCATGATTTCATGATTCTCCATTTCTGATTCTAATAATTTACCATAAAGTTGAAAACTACAAGGGGCCACATCCTGCAATGCATTAGGGTAGCTTTATCTCTGCTCCTAAAGACAATATGACCAGTGAGGCCACTCTAGCTACAGGCAAGCCCGGCATCTGCCTAGAATGGGAGATTTGGCCATGATGAAGAGGCGACTGGGCCAAACCTGAGTGGTGCTGTGACTCTGTGCAGCAGATCACAACACCACTCACTTAAATTTGGCCCAGCTGCTCTTCTGTCATGCCTAATGCTGCAGATTGCCTTGAGCAGCCTCTGTTAACCAGTCATCAGAGGCTCTCCTCCAGGGGCAGAGAGCTGCTATACTGGCTCCTACACCACCACCCCTCCTCCCATGGAGTGGCTGGGAAAAGGGGAGTGGCCAGTGGTTTCCTACACTCTGGCTGCAGTTCTGGCCCCTGGGTGTTTGGCAATTTGTGTAATTTAGGGCATCACTAAGGCAGCTCTAACTTGTGCAGTGCAGATCAGCCCAGAATAAGGGGAGAGCAAAGGTGGCTTTCCTAAATCCCATAAAAGCTTTGGTGCATATCCTGAGCAGTGATTAAAAAAAGCTCAGTAAGAGAGTACAATAGTAGCTTTGTCATGCTCCTTCAGTCTCTCCATTATCCCTCAGCTTCTTCCATGCTGAATGTCAGTGAGGTGCTGACTCCAATAAGAACAATTCCAAGCATCCCTATGGACCATTTTAATATTTATTTAAATGCATTTCTATTGTAATCTTCACTGTAGTATCTTCACTGCAATGTGGTACTGGGAGACAGAAGCATAGGGCCAGATTCTCCAGTGTGACTAATTTATAGATTCACAGATTATAAAACAAGAAGAGGCCATTGTCATTATCTTGTCTAACCTCTTGTATAACAAAGGCCATAGGACTTCCATGAATTAATTCCTGTTTGAACTGCAGCATATTACATATGAACTGCCGTAACAAGTGAGGTCTCACAAGGGTCAGTCCTGGGTCTGGCACTGTTCAAACTTTTCATTAATAACTTAGATAACCGAATGGAGAGTATACATATAAAATTTTCAGATGTCACCAAGTTGGGAGAGGTGGCAAGCACTTTGGAGGACAGGATTAGAATTCAAAACAACCTTGACAAACTGGAGAACTGGCCTGAATTCAACAATATGAAATTCAATAAAGACAAGAGAAAAGTACTTCACTTAGGAAGGAAAGACCAAATGCACAACTGGCTCGGCCGTAGTACTGCTGAAAAGGATCTGAAGGTTATAGTGGATCACAAATTAAATGAGTCAACAATGTGATGCAGTTGCAAAAAAGACTATCATTATGGGGTGTATTGTATAACTGTCCCACTCTACCAAGGGGCCAGAACTCCCAGCACTGGTAAGGCCTCGGTTATAGTACTGTTTCCAATTCTGGGAGCAACACTTTAGGAAAGATGGATATAAATTGGAGAGAGTCCAAAGGAGAGCAACAAAAATGATAAAAGGTTTAGAAAACCTAACTTAGGAGGAAAAGTTAAAAAAACTGGGCATGTGTAGCCTTGAGAAAAGACAACTGAGGCAGGGGACCCGGTGACAGTCTTCAAATATGTTAATGGCTGTTATTAAGGGGATGGTGATCAATTGTTCTTCACTGATGGTATGAGAAAAAATAATGGGCTTAATCTGCAGCAGTGGAGATATAGGTTAGATATTAGGAAAAACTTTCCTACTGTAAGGGCAGTTAAGCTCTGGAATAGGCTTCCAAGGGAGGTTGTGGAATCCCCGTCATTGGAGGTCTTTAAGAACAAGCTGGACTTGTTCAGGATGGTCTAGGAGGTTTACTTCATCTTGATTCAGTGCAGGGGGATGGGCTGGATGACTTCTCAAGGTTCCTTACAGTTCTACACTTCTGTGATTCTATATCTTTTAGAAAAACATTTAATTTGATTTTAAGATTTCCACTGATGGAGAATCTACCACAACCGTTGGTAATTGTTCCAATGGTTAATTGCCCAAACTGTTAAAATGTTGCACCTTATTTCTAGTCTGAAATTGTCTAGAGTAGACTGAAGAGCCTTTTATCAATCATCATCACATTACTGTTCCCCATGTAGGCACTTACAGACTGTGATCAAGTCACCCCGTAATCTGGTCTTTGTTAAACTAAACAGATTGAGCTCCTTGAGTCTATCACTAACATATGTTTTCAAGTCCTTTAATCATTCTCATTGCTCTTCCGGGAGCTCTCTTTAACTTATCAATGTCCTTGAATTGTAACACCAGACCTGGACACAGTATTCCAGTAGCAGTTGCATGAATGCCAAATACAGAGGTAATTCTGTCTATAGAGTTGGTGTATCCAGCTTGTGCCAGGGAATTCTTCTGTACCACACAGCCAAAGTAGAGACTCCTATGCCACCCCCTGCTGACTGGGACATGGCAGAGCAAAAGAGACATGGCTGGAATGCCCCCTACTCTGCACTAATTCTGAACTGCCATTTTGGACTTTTACAGCCATTAACAACCTGTGTAGCACAGAACAGCACTCAGCTTTCTCTTACTTATGACAGTGTAAGTGGCAGGCAGGGCCGGCTCCAGACCCCAGCGTGCCAAGCACATGCTTGGGGGGGCATTTTGCCGGCAGGGCAGCAGGCGGCTCCGGCGGACCTTCCGCAGTCATGCCTGTGGGAGGTCGACCGCAGCCACGGGACCAGTAGACCTCCTGCAGGCATGACTGCGGAGGGTCCGCTGGTCCCATGGCTCCGGTGGACCTCCCGCAGGCATGACTGCGGATGCTCCACCGGAGCCGCGGGACCAGTGGACCCTCCGCAGGCACGTCTGCAAGAGATCCCCCGGAGCCGCGGACCGGCGTGCTTGGGGTGGCCAAATTCCTAGAGCCGCCCCTGGTGGCAGGTGCAACTTGTGAATCACACCGTGGATAATATGGGAGATACAAGTGGCACTTTGGGCGGAGAGGCCCTGGAGGAAAACCCTAGCAACAACCACACAGAGTCAGCCGTAGTCAGTCAGCATTTCCACACAACTTTCAACAACTGCTAACTGGACGGGAGCAGCAGAAGACCTTGCCACCCCATTATAAACTGCATTATTATACCTCAGGGAGTAGGTGATCACTCCTTTGGTCTATGCTGCATCTAAGACCAAACAGAGGAGCTGGAAGCAAACTAAATGGGGCTAAATTCAGCAGGTGCCCTTTGAAGCATTTGCAAATGTCTCTAGAATCACAGGTTGAGTATCTCAGGCCTAGATTTTCCTTTTCATTCTTGTCAACTTATTCTCTGAATACTTATGTCTTGCCCAAGGGGGCTAAGACAGACCCCATTGCTATACTTCAGACATTGCCCAGATCAGTTTATTCGTGCAGTGTCTTGTCTTCTCTGATGCTATGGCCTACCACAGAAATACTGCACAAGTTTAAAATCTTAGGTGTTGGACAGGAGTTATGGAAGAGAAATAGAAACAATAAATAGATTATCCTGAAGTGTAAGCTTCTCACACAGACATAGTGGAGGGGATGGAGGGAGAGGAAATTCCTAACATTCTCAGCTGGCAAAGAGTGAATGGAAAATGTTATGCATGCACGCCATTCAAAGATATGATTTAGCATTTTATAATCTTGAGTAGTTTTCTCTACATACAACACAGGACTGTAATTCTAGTACTAAGGAAACTTTTAAAAATAGTTGTATATATCAGTATTTTACAAAGATTTGAAAATCAGTAGATGTCACTCCCACAAGTATGTTCAAATTACTAATCTTCTTCTGGACCCAAAGTTCAACAGGACAGAAAAAATTATTTAAGAAATCTTTATAGGTGATTGCTAGTCTATCAAATCAATCCAGCATTTTTTTTCTCTTATTGATTTGTCAAAATAGACTGAAAAAGCCTCTTATTCACTCATATACATTGCCTCCAAAAGATGAGAGTTCTTGCAGTAAAAGAAAAAAATATACAAGCATTTTAGGAGAGCCCCTAAAGGGGATATTTAAAATAAGTAGAAAACAAAGCTTTGAAATATTATAGAAATGACATGGTGTTCAGCTCTTATGAAGATAAGTCCTTAAATGAAACATCTAATGACATTAAATCTTGATTCTGAATTATTGTTCTTTGGTAATCTGCATGTGAGGTTTTTTGGTTTTTTTTTAAGTTTAACGAAAATATACATATACACCCACACACTTCAAGGTAGTTACCTGGCTTTATGATCAGTCTTACAATGGTAAATGCCATGTTGTCTTTATTTGCTTATTTATTTTGATGACATTCCCTCCTCTCCCCCACCCCAACAAAATAAAACAAATAAAATAAAATAAAATAAATAAATAACATGAAATTGTGGCAGAACTCATCTGTTGTCCTACCTTAGCAGCAGCTGTTAGAAGCCTGCATAAATCTATATACTTGTTATGGCAGATATGGCTTGTTAACAATTAACAATATGCAAGGTGTACAAAAGGTGAGAGCTGCTTTCTAGAGAAAGGACAGAAAAGGTCCTAGTCTGAAGCCCTAGAGGCAGCCTAGCTCAGGTTATGTCTTCACAGAAGAGTTAACTTGAGTTATCTACATTTGAGTTAGGCCATCATGAGTGAGAGTGGTCATGAAATAGCACTGAAGCTAAACAAATTGGTTTAACATCAAAGATTGTGTTAGCAGCTGACAAGTGCTCACTTGAGCTTTAGCCTATACCCCCAGACAACTTGAGTTTAAAGGACCACGGTGCTCAAGTTAAGGGGTTTGCATAAGAATGGAATTCAAGTGAGGGCAATACTTCAGTTATAACTTGAGTTAATTCTGCAATGCAGACAAGCCCTTAGTTGATTATGCTACATTGTATTATTATGTTTGAGTTACCAACAAAGCTAAAGTCCAGGGATGGGACAAGTCTGAACTCTAACTCAAGGTTTGTGTATTCTGAGGATAAGTTATTAACTAGGGCCCAGATCTTTATTTAAACACTGATTTCAATGGGAGTTAGATTGATACTTTCCAGGCTCTGGCGGAGCAAGAACCCTGTCACAAAAACCCTGTTGCTGTAAAGGAGTGCAAGAGACACTACCTGATTCTCTGTTCAGAAGAAAGCCAGAAGTGTCTCAGCAGGTGGGAAAGAAGTCAAATGAGCTAGTGAAAGTCTGTAGTTGTTTAGTGCATAGTGCTGCATTATTAGGAAGGCAACTTTGAGTGAAAGCAAGGTTCTAGCTTCTGATTCTCAAACAGGCAAAAGGGAGGAGGACTGAAAAGGTACAGTTTCTCTCCAACACCCCCCACTGGATGTCTATGAGCAGGCAGTGAAATCAGGGAAGAGAATTTTGCTAAGTGATGGGAGCATCCAGTAGCTAGAAGTTGAAGCTAGACAAATTCAAACTAGAAATAAGGTGTACATTTTTAACAGTGAGGTTAATTAACCCCTAGAACAATTTACCAGGGTCTTGGTGGATTCTCCATCACTGGCAACTTTTAAATCAAGATTGGACATTTTTCTAAAGATATCTGCTCTAGAAATTATTTGGGGGAAGTTCTTTGTCTTAAGTTATACGGGAGGTCAGACTAGATAATCACAATGGTCCCTTCTGGCCCTGGAATCTATGCACACAGTGTGAATGGCGACTTGTGGATGGGGGAGAGACTGAAGAAGAGGTCCCTGCGAGTGAAGGGGTGAGTAAAAGCGACATCCATTTGGACTGGTGTTTTTAGCTAATTATGAAGTTATTGCATATGGAATTATGAAAAACCCCTGAGCGTGAATTCTAGCTGGGTTTAAACACCTGGATGCCCTTTTACTAAAAAATAGTAGCAAAAAAAGGGTAGACATGCATTTCCTTGTCTTGGAAACATAGCCTTCTGGCTGCCACAATATTCGTCAGGCTGGCAAAATGGAAAATTGGCAGCAGCCCAAGGCATACAGACAAAAGCATTGTAATTAGAAACCACTTATGGCATCATAGACTGAAATACTAATAAAAACATCCTTAGCTAACTTATGATGAGATTGTTTGTAGGGGGGCAATCTTTGCTCATGCTAACAAAACTGTCATGAATTTTATCCATGCAGTTCAGGGCCGCAATGTTTGATGAAAAGCACTAGAAAAAAAGACAAGATGGAGGGAAAGTAACACTCTGGAAAGTGGAATAAGTGGGATGATTTGACATGTGATCACAAAGAAACTGGGACATCAGAGATTGATACTTAAGCAGGGAGAGGTAAAGAGATGTTTTTAAATGTGCTGCTGAGGTTTCAAATTCTCACTAGAAAGGGAAGGATGGTTCAACAGCTCTCTTTTTTTCTGACAAAACAACCTACACTCTCCTCAATAAGTGGTACTAGAAAGTCATGCAGAGCTGCCAGAAGTCTCTCTGGAGGCTCAGCACATCCACTGTACAACAAACTGAGAATTCACTCCCACCCCCGGCAAGGCAGGAAGTCTGCTTCTGAATCCCCATTTTCTAACATATCATCATACTGCAAAAAATTGGTGTAGGCTTTTATTAAAAAATGTGTATTAAAAATGCAGATTTAGGAATTGGAATTTTCACCAAGAATTTTCCATCTATGATTACTTATGCGGACTCCTTTTATTTTTTTTTAATCCACTTAATGAATTAGAGGCAGAGCTGTGTTGTCAGTACTCAGTCCAAGCTCTGTGGCAGGTTGTGATATGTTAGGCATGGAAATTTCTCATTTTGTTTGTTTTTCCATCTTTTTTCTAAGCTGCTTTGTTCTGACTACACCATTCTCTCCTCCTCTCTCCGCCCTTGAAGAAATGCAGAGCTAAACCTTCTTTCCTCTTAGGTAGCTGCTTTGATTGGTCAGGGGTTCTGAAAAGGAAAACCTCAGCTGCTTTTCACACTTCCTGCTTAATGCTGGGGAAGTGGAATGTGAAACAGTCACTTGGCACTCCTGTCAAATGAGGAGTTAATAGTAGTTCAGACTCCCACAGGCGCTCCAGGGCAGGGCTTCGAAAGTAATTGCTTCAGGAACAGGAAGAGAGATGACTGAGCAAAGGCTGCCAGTACAGCTTGTTAAAATTTTCCAATAGAAAATGCCCTTTTGTCCAATTCAAAACTTGCCACAGGAATGTGTTTATTCTGATGAAATTTTTGTTTTGAAAAAAATTGAGATGAAGCATTTTGATAAGGTTGGATCTTACTGGAATGGAGGATTTTAATTTTTCATTGAAATGACTTTGTTTTGAAAATGTTTTATATTATAATTTATATTCTAAAATATACATTTGTAAAAATTGAAATTGTAATGAAACATTTCAATTTTGAAAGGAAATGCTTCAATTGACCCAAAATGAAATTTTTCAAAAAATTTGCTTTATGGGAAAGTTTGAAATTTGGCAATTTGTTCTGATTCGGATCTAACACAAATTTTGAAATTGCAGAATTTCCTGCTAAAAGGAAATTCTGTTTCCCACGTAGCTGTAGTTCTCAGTCTGAGTTAAAATACCCTGTGGTTCAGGGAAATAGCTTTTGTTATGTGTTGACTTTTTTGGTGATCTGGTTTTCTGTGACCAAGCTCCCATACACACTATGGCCAAAGTTTCCAAAAGTTTGAGCAGATACAATCATTTGGATGCCCATCTAGTGCCTCAGGTGGGTGCTGGGTACCCAACAAATGTTCAAGTTGGTTTTTACCATATCCAAGTTTCCTGAGTTTCTAGTGCTCAGTGGGATTTCCTAAAGCAGGGATCGGCAACCTTTGGCACACGGTTCGCCAGGGTAAGCACCCTGGTGCTTTACCTGCCGCGTCCACAGGTTCGGCCAATCGCGGCTCCCACTGGCCGCCGTTCCAGGTCAATGGGGGCGGCAGGAAGCAGCGGCCAGCACATCCCTCGGCCTGCACCGCTTCCCGCAGCCCCCATTGGCCTGGGATGGCAAACCGCGGCCAGTGGCAGCCGCGATCGGCTGAACCTGCAGACGCGGCAGGTAAACAAACCAGCTCAGCCTGCCAGTGTGCTTACCCTGCCGAGCCGCGTGCCAAAGATTGCTGATCCCTGTCCTAAAACATCCATACAAGCATCCTGGCTTGGAAATTACTACTAGGCGCTAAATGTTATTACACATGACAATATTGTATCTGCTAATGAGGTCTGGACACCTAGTGGTGAGCAGTCTAAATGCAGGCTAGTTTTAGACAGCATGATGGGAAGAAGATGGGAGAGGATGAGGAGGCAAGAGGACAGGGTAACCACATAGCAAGTGTGAAAAATCAGGACGGGGGCAATTGGTGCCTATATACAACAAAGCTCTGAATAACAGGACTGTCCCTATAAAATTGGGATATCTGGTCACCCTAGAAGAGGAAGCCCAAATATTGATTCAAATGTCACTGGAGGATCAAAGGCAGAGAAGGAAAGAAGTTGAAGTACAGAAGAAGGACAGAAACAGGGAACTGCCCCTGAAGATGTTATGGAGGAACAGGCCTGCTGTTTGCTCCTTTAAGATGTGCTACAATTTCTGTAAACTCTAAAGAAGCAAATTAATCTATGTTATGTTCATACTTTTAGTTTAGGTTTTTCAGTGGCCTGATATAGCCAGAACTAGTGCTCAGACAACTTGGGCACAGCCAAATGCCAGCTCTAATTAGCCCTACCGACTTGAGCCCCTGGCGGCGTGCCTGCATGACTATTTGAGTCTGCCCAAGTTTTGAAAATTTTTTGACTTGAAGTTCTCTGTACCAGTTTCTCCATCTGTTAAATAGACATATTACTTATGCCTCATTGTAAAGAACAGTGAGATGGATGGATGAGGAACAACTAAGTATGGTTGTTATTATTAGCTCCTGTCAGAACTATTGTCTGTAGGTCTTAACTGTCATGTTAGCTGAACCCCCCACAGCAGGGCTTTGTTCTGCAGTTATACGCATTTCTGACTGCAGGCACTGGAGGGGTGGGGGAGAAGGAACTCAATCCTTCTGTCTGTTAGAGGGACTGGGGGCGTCCTCCCCCTCCTGCCATTATTTGCTCTGCTAGGGGAGAAGAGTTAAGTGCAGCTGCTTCTATTCCTGCCTTGCCATGAAACCTTCAGGGGGATCCATAAGTGCTGGAACTAGGGGTGCTGCTGCACCTCCTGGCTTGAAGTGATTTTCATCATATACGGGGTTTACAGTTTGGTTCAATGGCTCTCAGCACCCCCACTATACAAATTGTTCCAGCATGCCTGGGGGATGTGGGGACAGTCCATCTTCTTGTACTATTTCCCATATTTATATAGCCGCATGGGAAAAGGCACGGTGGCTTTGGAAGTTGCATGGAGTGGAGTGGAAGGCAGGGTGAACAGACCTGTGATTAGAGTCAGATTGAGTGAACCAAGTGCTGATCATTCTGCTTTTTTTGAAACCAGGGTGAGGGGGAAAGCAGCAGAAGAGCTTTCCGTATCAGGGCGCAGACGTGGCAGCAGTTTGGGCGGCTGTCAAACTGCAGAAGGCACCAGGCCCTGATTATACAGCACACACATTTGGACTTACATTTAGAAGAATTAAGCCAAACCAAAACACTGTTGAGAAAAATATGTAAGTAATTTTGTTGCAGAGAACAGGAAGTGAGCCTGAACACAGATGCAGTTAGACGCAGCGTGATAGGAAAAGTGCACGCTAGGTGCCTTATGATGCAATTTTTTTTTTAAAAAGCAAGATACCTGCGTGGAGGAGTTTACCATCTAGTTTCAGACATGCTACAACATAGGGGACAATAAAAAAAGATGGGGGAAAAAGATCAGGAGTGACATCGGTAAAATTATGCAGTTACTCATTTAGGACAGGCATACATCATGATGGAACAATGGATTGTGTTGTTTGGGGGTTTATCAGCTGCAACAAAGTCAGACTTGACAGTTCTAAAAGAGTAGCTAAAGGCAGGCATATTAATGTTAGAATAGTTAATGCCCTTTTTCCTATGAACTGAAAGAGGTTACCTCAAGTTAATCATGGACACCTGAATCCAATTAAGGGCAGCCTCTGACCTTTGAAAACCTCTTCCAGTGAAGAGAGAGGAGAAGCAAGCTGCAAAAGGGTTGTGTGCAGTAAGGGGAAAAGGCTTCTCCTAGGTAAAGGGCTGTTTTCTCTATAAAGGAAATCTTGTGTTTATTTCTGTTTGGGGAGGGGGCCTTGGTTCCCAGCGTAACTGGGCCCAGAGTGGGCAACTGATTATCAGTAAGGCTGCAAGTTTGTCATGGAGGTCACAGAAGTCACGGATTCTGTGACTTTCTGTTACCTCAGTGACTTTTGCAGCAGCCGGTGAGCCTGGCTCAGGAGCAGCTCAGGCAGCTCCTGTGCCAGGTGCACTGGCTGCTGCTGGGGCAGTCTCGGGCCCCCGCAGAAGAGTCTGGGTGTGGGGGAGGGCACGGGGTTGAGGCACGGGACAGAGTGAGGCAGGGTCTGGGCGGCACTTACCTGGGAGGCTCCCAGGAAGCGGCGACATCCCCCTTGCTCAGCTGCTAGGCAGAGGTGTGGCCAGGCAGCTCTGCATGCTGCCTCCACCCAGGGCACTGCCCTCACAACTCCCATTGGTTGGGAGGCAGCCAATCGGAGCAGTGGGGGTGGTGCAGGCAGAGGCAGCGTGCAGGGCTGTCTGGCCATGCCTCCACCTACAGCTGAGCGAAGAGGATGTTGCTGCTTCCGGGGAGCCCCCAGATAAACGCTGCCCAGAGCCTGCCTTACTCTGTCCCATGCCCCAACCCCCTGCCCAAATTCTGCTGCTGGGGGGAAAGGTGCGGAACCAGGTAGGAAGCCTGCCAGCCCTGCCACCCACACCCTCACCCTAGCACCAGCAGGGGTCCTTGGCCGCACACCGCTGCCTGTGCTCCCTCCCCCCACCCCCCACCAGCACCCGAGCCACCCTCCCCCCAGCACCCGTGGGGCCCCTAGGCAGCCCCCTCCCCCATCTCCAAATTTTATTCACTGGTATTTTTGGTAAAAGTCATGGACAGGGCATGGGCTGTAAATTTTTGTTTATTGCCCATGACCTGTCTGTGACTTTTACTAAAAATACCCGTGACTGAAACGTTGCCTTAGTTATCAGCATTGGAGGCACTAATCCAGGAGAGTTAGGAAACATATTTTTTGTTGTTTAAAGAAACTTATAGGGCCAACCCTAGGGCCTACCCTGTAAATATCGTAAATAAACCAACATTAAGAATCAAACCTCTGAAGCAGGTGTGATTTACTCCAGGCCCCTTCTCTGCCCCCAACGCCAGAGGAAGAGAGATTGAGTTTTGACCCGATGAAAAGTGTGTTGCCACATATGGCATCAGAGGTGGGATTTGGCATAGCAGACTACCCCAGAATCCACAACAGGATGCTACCAGAGTCCAGGTGGCTGCACAGCAGGAGTCTGTACAAATATAGCAGGAGACAAACTAACTGTTGATAAACTAGGCAACATGGGACCAAGCCATCCTACAGAAACAGTGAGACAGCTAACGCCCTGACTGCTACAGGAGGTGGCCATGATGGAACTCAATCCTTAAAGGCTAGCAGCTACCTATAAAAGATGACAAGTGACATCAAGGCATATCTCCTCATGTTTGGAAGAACAGCCCTGTAACATTCCTGGCTTCGCTCTCTTACTGTGTGGAGAGGACCAGAAGCCCTATTATGAGATGGTAATGGAAATATCCAAGGAGATTCTGATAGTTCAAGAGATTCTCTTTGTATCAAAGTTGATGAAGGAGCTGTGTGTGATGCATTGAATACGGGCCCTGTGCACTTCAGTTTACTATCCGGACTGATGGCCTGATCAAATGTTTCAGCAGGACACTGAAGAGCATGATATAGAAAGTAGCAAGTTGAGATGGGAAAAACTGGGATATCTTGCTACTCTACCCAATGTCTGCTATAAGGGAAGTACCCTGTAGGGTGACCAGATACAAAGTGTGAAATATCAGGACCGGGGGAGGGGGATAATAGGTTACCTAAATAAGACAATACACCCCTAATTATCGGGACATCTGGTCACCCTAGTTATATGGTCACTATGTCTGTGGCATATTGGACATTGCCAAGGAGGATTGGGAGGAACAGCCTAATCAAGGAACCAATGTCACTGACTATGTCATGCAGATGCAGGACAGAATATCCCAAGTCATCCCAGTAGTGCAAGAACATATGGAAAAAGCCAGAGAAGGCCCAACAAGCCTATTATAATTGACAAGCAAGGGTTTAGAAATTCCAGACTTCTGATCAGGTAAAGGTATTGGTGCTCATGATGGAAAGCAAGCAATTAGCCGTATGGCAGGAGCCATACAAAGTAATAGAGGCCAAAGCAGGAGCAAACCATCAACCTATTCAAGACCTGGCAACACATAGAAATGTATATGGTCACCCTAGAGACACTACTGCGGGAAGATAAGCCTCAGAAATGAGTCAAAATATCTCCAGAGTTACCCCTGTACAGCTTCTAGAAGTTGTCAAGATGACTGAATGAAACCAAGATTTGTTTTCAGAGAAGCCAGCCAGAACCACAGAAGCACATCACAAATCCAGGAGTGAATGTGAAGCTTAAACCATACGGGATCCCTGAGGATAAAAGGGAGGAAATCAGTACAGAAATTAAGAAAATGGAGAGAGTCAAAGTTTTCCATAGTTAGTGGTCCAGCCCAATCATTCTGGTATCTAAACCAGACGGTACCACGAGGTTCTACAATGACTTCTGAAAATTAAATGAGCTGTCCCAGTTTGTTTCCTACCCCATACCTCAGCCAGACGAGCTCATAGACCAGTTGGGAAAAGCAAGATTCTTGTCTACCCCTCAACCTGTCCAAAGGCTATTGGCAAATCCCTCAAGCAGAGGCTGCCAAAGAGGAGACTGCTTTTTCTACACCAGAAGGCTTATACCAGTACAGGTTCCTCCATTTTGGATTGCATGGGGCACCAGAAACCTTCCAAAACCTCATCAATAAGCTATTATGCCCATGTGCCAGGTATGCAGCCACTCACTTGCACAGTGTGATCATACACAGCCAAGACTGGGGGACACATCCGGAAAAGGATGAAGCAGTACTGGATACCCTGAGAAAAATGGATCTTACAGCTAACCCATCCAAATGTGCAGTAGGGCCAAATACCTTGGGTACATCACAGGGAGAAGCGTAGTGAAACCCCAGATGAACAAGTTAGAGGTGATAAAAAGCTGGCCCCAGACAGTAAGGAAGAAGCAGGGCCGAGTGTTGTAGGGATAGTGAGAGTCTACAGATAATTTATTCCCCACTTCATTAGCAGCGTGCAAGAAATGTTATGCATAAAGGCAGCATGCAAAAGGACAAAGAGACAACTTTAGGCAGACAAACAGGACATCAAGGCTTAAATTGGCATTATTAGCAGTGCAGAGAAGGCAATGGGATAGTGTGATAAGAAGCTAGGAGCTTGATCAGTTTTCTTACACCAGTATAAATCCACTGGGCCACATCATGCTGCACAAAACCCTTCTTCAGCTTGCTTCCCATCCCTCTCATGTGTCATTCTGACAGTGCGAACGGGGCATTCAGTGAAGCCAGCTTAACGGATAGGGGAATTCTCAGAAGTCAGACCTGGCATACACCATACCCCCTTTTCACAACCCCCTGGGTAGTGGTTGACTTGTGTCAAGTACGACCAGACACTCAATGGCATTTTTCTGTTTGTGTTTGTTTGTACATAATGTGAAAACTTTGGAATGATGCATCCCATCAAATTCTAAAACTTCAAGGGAAGTTCTAAACATCAATAGGCAGAATTCTCCTGATTTTGGTGAAAACTAGAAAACAGGAAGGAGAAAATGTGGGCCAGGTGGAGCCCTGGCATCTGGTTAGCAGAACCAGCACAGCTTCACCCACCATTGTCATGGTCTATAAATCAAAGAACTGGTTGATGACAGCCATTAACGCCATCCAGCATAACAACACCCCTCATCTCAGCTCTGATAAAGGTCCCAATACAGTTTTAAAATGCTGACACCCTGAATGATTTATCTCCCAGGCAGAAAGAAAAAGAAACAATAGTGGCGGGAAATGGGGGGGCAGGAGGGCACCGAATGGGAGGGAAGAATGGGGGTTGCTGGCATGCATATGTGCTGGAACTAGGGAAGCTGCTACACCCCTTGGCTTGAAGTGGTTTCCATCATATACAGGGTTTACAGTTTGATTCAATGTATGTCAGCATCCCCACTATACAAATTGTTCCAGCCCCCTGCTGGCATGTGAGGAAGAGGAAATGAGGAGCACACACACAACCCCTGCAATGTGGCAGAGGGGGAATGAGGGAAAACACACAAAGCCCCTGCCTTGGGGGAAATGGATAATGCAGGGGCATGCAAGAAAGGGGGAAACGGAGGCCATACAGAGCTCCCGGCACGTAGCAGATGGGAGAATGGTGGGGATGAAGGGAGGTGTTGCAGGGAGTCCCTCAAATAAAGGGGGATGGGATGGTGGCACACAGAGAGTAGTGGCTGTGGTGTGTGCAACTGCGCTCAAACTATGTGACCCTCTAGAATAAGAGATCAGAATCAGCCCATAAATCAATATACAGGCAGAAGCAGAGTTCCACAGGGCTTTGTAGAAGAGGGCAGAGAACTGAAACTTGATCCAGTTTGATCTCTGCTTTTAGGCAAGTCATTTAACCTGCTTGCCTCTGTTTTCCCATCTGTGAAATGGGAATAGTATACTTAGTTACTGAGACATACTTCACAAGGTAGTGTGAGAATTCATTAAACATGTTTGTTAAAGACCTGTGAAGATGAAAAGTGGCATATAAGTATTAAATATTATTTTAACAGAACATATCACACAGAGATACTCACCCGCTCCTGACCAGCTGTATCCCAGATCAGAAATTTATGAAGCTCATTCCCACAAGGCACAGTTTTAGTCATGAAGGAAGCACTGAAATGAGAAGTATCAACTGTTTGTTATTCAAATCTAAACCCACTGTGAGGTTAACAAATGGAATTCACTGGACCAATATTCTAAATATATCAACTCTAGGCTTTGGGCAGGTTTGTTTGGTTCGGCCAGGCCACTTAGGGTGGGAAAAAGTCATTTTCTGGTACAGCGTCCATTCAGTAATATCCCCTGGATTTATTTTTGTTTACGCAAATTTCTTTTTTCTTCTGGTGAGGTTTAGAGGGATCCTTCTGGTTAGGCTCGAGCACCAGCACCAAACGTGCCTGGGGCCCATACCTCCTTTCTTCTCTGTGCACATGCCTGTCCATTGGGCAGCTGGCACTTCAGGTTCTTTTTGTTGTTGTTGCTGATCCTGGTGAACATCCTCTTGCAAGGAGTGGGATAAGTGTACATGTTATCTCCCCACCAAGCAGTGAATGAGTGATTTCATATGCTAGTGTAGAAGACAGGAAAAGTAAGTGACTAGCAACAAAACAGCAGAACAGACTATACACAAAGTGTTGCCAAAAGTACAATGTAAACAAACCAAAAAGTCCCGCCCCCACATCCCCTCCAATCTTGGGCATAACAGTGTTAGTTGTTACTTCTAACAATAATAGGTAGAATTTTTTCAGCGGGAAATGTGATTTTTCAAAATTGTATCCCTTTACGAAAGAATGCTAGACATTTATAGGTTTGCTCTATACAACAGTGTTTGAGCTGAAGGAGGCCTGAAAGAGATTGCCCAGGCTCTGGTAGAATTGTGTTTCTTTCTAGACACTGCTGAACCATTCCTGCAAAGATAACCTTTATCCCTGACATATAAAGAGGCACCTGATAGGATGTGTTTTGCATTAGAAATACACTGGATTACATCACATGGCATGTGTTTTCAAAACATTTTCTAGGAAAGATACACCAGAGGTTCCCTGGATAGCCATCTGTAAATTGCTCAATTCAAACAGTGTTCCAATGGATACAAAAAGATTAAGTAATACAGGAAGAGCAATATTTTCTTTGGTTATTTTGTGGGTTTATGTTTCCAGCTATCATTCTTTTATTATGCAACACTTCACAGCTTTGAAAACAGGAAGTTCAGAACACCAGCAGCTACAGGAGGTCACTAGAATTGTGGATTTAGAACATTAGTTCATCTGTCAAAAACAAAACAAAAAAAACCAAAAACCCTTACCTATGTAGTAGTCCTACTTAGAAAACACAAGGTAACAAAACATATTAGCAATATTTAACTCAGTACACTAATGTGACAAAGTGTTTTTTTTCCAAATATAAAATCTTTTCCCCCTAAACATGACAATTATGAAAAGTTTCTATTTTCTTCTCATATTGGTAGAATATCTTTACTTTGATAAAGGACTGACAGTGGTTTAGAACTAAAGGTCCACTAGGTTCCCATTAATTTCATCATTATGAGCAAATGACTTCCTAATCAATACTGCCAGAGATGATGTGCTTCCTTTCCCCCTCCTCTCTGCCCAGCTTCCTCCATTTGTTAAATTCAGTCGTCCAAAACTGTATTGGAATCTGGTCATAAAATCCCCAGCTGGGACTACAATTGTGCATCCAAAGCCAGCGGTCAACGTGTTACACCTGAAAGCTTTTAGCTACCTCAACATCAAACACAAACAAAGCTTACTCTGCATAAGGAATTTAAAGTAGAATAATTACAAAACAAGAGCAACTGTTCACACCCAAATAATTCCTTCATGGACAAGGTGTATTAGCTTCCTCTGCCCTAGGGAAGTCAAGTGTCTTCAAAGTTTTCCAACTGATGCAGGGCTGAGGATTTGGCCATAAGTGTTGGAAAGAAGAGATCTCTAAATTAAACTCAGTTAAATGACTGACAGGAGCTAGCTTGTGATGCTTTGGATTTAGAAGCTCTGCAGTTTCTGTGAAAAATAGATGCAGATGAATTATATTTGGTCTGATTATGCTGCATTATCCTGTCTTATTAAAACCTCAGAATGTGATGCATTATAAACCTAGAAGAAATTCTACTCGTGGGGGAATTCTGCACCACTGCGTGCGCACAGAATTCATGTGTCCCGCAGATTTCTTTGCTTCTCCACAGAAAAATGAGTTTCTGATGGGGAGGCAAAGGGAAGCCAGAAGACTGGTCACATGCCCCTCCCCAGTAGCACAGGCGCATCATTTCGGGTGCTTGGAGCAGCTGGCGGAGAGGTAAATTACTGCTGAAGGTAGGGCTGGGAATGCCCTTGCCAGTGGCTTCTACCCTGCGCCAGATTCAGTTGCAAGTCTTGGCTGGCTGGGGGTGAGAGAGGATGGGACTTGCTCTTCCCCTGCAACGAGTGGCTGGGTCCGGGTCAGACCCACCCCCAGAAACCTTTCCTGGCTTCAGGAAGCTCTGCACTGACCTCCCTTCCCCCACTGCTTCTCAACCATGGGGGGAGGGGCACTGTATGGGGAGCTGTTCCCACATCCACCAAACCCCTGTGTATCCAGACCCCCCTGCCGAGTCTCAACCACCGTACCTGAACCTCCACCCCACCGAGCCTCACCCCCTGCATCCAGACCACCCCCCACACTTGAACCCTCACCTCAATGAGCCCCACCCCCTTCGCACCTGGATCACTCCATGAGCCCTCCACGAGCCCTCCACATGCAGACCCCCACCCCACTGAGCCCCAACCAGCTGCACCTGGACCCCACCCCCGCTGAGTCCCCCACACCCAGACCTCCCCACTGCTGAGCCCTATCCTCCTACACCTGGATCCCACTGCAGAGTCCCATTGCCTCCTGCACCTGGATCTCCTCAATGTGCCCCTGTGCATCAAGATCCCTCCACACCTGGCCCATGCACTGAGTTGCCTGCACCCAGATTGCCCCACACAGAACCCTCTCACCCCACACTTGTATCCTCCCACACTGACCCCCTCCACACTTGGATCCTGCCAGGCTGAGCCTGCCTGCTCACGCCTGGTGCAAAGGGGCAAGGCCCTGGGGTGTTTTGGGGACAGGTCCGGCCCTTGCGCTGTGTAAAGATTGGATGCAGCCTCACCACCAAGCTTATGCTCAAATACATTTGTTAGTCTCTAAGGTGCCACAAGTACTCCCGTTCTTTTTTCAGGTTTCCTAGTCACTCTAGCACATTGAAAGGGGACATTTAGTGGCATATGTATCATCACCCAGAGAGCAGACTCAAACCTAGCATTATTTATATTATCCCAGAGTTGTACTCAGAGCTTAACAGAGAGTAAAAAGCTTCCAATCATGAGTCTGTATAATACAAAACACAGAGCAGTATGTGTGTTCGTGTCAGCTTCACAAATCAGGTGACTGTTCAGGAGTTGTTGAGAGGGAAGAAAGCTTTCTGACTCTTTATGGCGAGGCTATTCTAAATGTAAGGAATAACATGAGCAGAGAGTGAGGCAAGAAGGCACACACAAAAAAAGAAAAAAAAGAAGTTAGTGGAGTGTGGAGAGCAGAATAGGGCATCAAAGTGAGGGGGAAATGTAGGGGAGTTGTGCAGTTTTGAACATGGGGAAGAGAAGACACTTGAGATAGAAGTAAGAGGATGATTTTGGCAGCAGTGAAACATTTCAAGGAAAAGATTAAACAGGGTACTTACCCAATAGTAGGGCTAATATTGTGATCAAAATGATCCTGGACAAATCGACAAACTATACTTGATTTCCCAACCCCAGTATCCTGCAAATGAAAGAAAGAACAATAATAAATTCACAAGGTACTTGTATCTGAACTTCAGTAGAAAAATTCACTGATCAGGGGGTAATATGAATTATGATTCTACCTTTTTTTTTAAACCACAAAAAAAGAACAAACTTACTCTACAGGCAAGTGGAGCAGGTTAAGTGTTTAAAAAGAAAATAGTTCATTAACTATTTTTGTAAGTGTCATCATAACTGGAGTTATTAATTTAACTCTTCTGCATTTCTAAAATTCCATCCTTTTACAACCTCACAACACTTTTTTTTGGCGGAGGGGAGGGAGTTTACATTAATAAATTGTCACTGATTATAAAAGTTTACATTTAGCTATTTACTCATTCAAAATAAAATAAAAAACCACTGCATGTTAAAATCCATAGTTATTTTGCTGAGCAAAATCAACTTCCAGCAAATTAGTTTTGTGTGTGTTTGTTGTAAGGATGGACCAAGTAAGTATGCTTCCAAAATAAATAGCTAACAAAGTCTTTTCATTATGAGATAAATAAGTGATTTTCTCAGCATTTATAGTATGTCTCAGGTGCTTTTAATAAGGTCTGAAGCCAAGGACTGAGTGACTTTAGCCACCCAAGATATGCAACAATCCCCTAGCAATGCACTTGTAGGATGCATTAAGGAGTCTATGAAACTGAACGTATTAATAAAAAGAGAAGGACAAATGCCTCAGTGGTTGCTATGTGGGAGAGCCTGCTTTCATTACTGGTACCAGTCTCATTCTTCCCTGTCGGTAGGGATAAATACTAGGAGTACTGCATACGAAGTATATTCAGAACCTCTGGATAAAATAGGGAAGGAAAGAAGTTCCTTGCACTATACCGCAGCAAGTCTTCCAGCCAAAAATGCATTTTCCAGTACTTCTTGACCACTCCATAGAACCTTAAAAGTACAGGGAGACGTAAGTAAATAGGGGGATTTCTTGGGCTCCAGTAGAAACTTACAGGGCTTCTTTTAGATGTTGAAAAGGTATCAATCCAGACCCTTCCATTTACTGAATGGACATTAACAGTGAGAGCCAAGGCCCAATCCAACTCATTAAAATGTCAGTGGAAAACTCCCACTGAGTGCACTGAAATTGAATCAGTCCCATGATCAATAAGTTCAATTTGTGTCCAGATTTCTAAAACCATTTAATATATTTTAAAATTGACAGGTTTCCAAATTCAGGCAGGGCAACACTATTGGCACCATACAAATAATACAGAAAACTTGGCTGTGTCTTTTATGTAATCATTTGTCCAGACCTTGATCTTTTTCAAAGATGGAAAAAACAAATCCAAGTATTTAG
This sequence comes from Mauremys reevesii, assembly GCF_016161935.1. Taxonomy (NCBI): domain Eukaryota; kingdom Metazoa; phylum Chordata; order Testudines; family Geoemydidae; genus Mauremys; species Mauremys reevesii. The sequence continues at coordinate 199,995,937 of NC_052624.1, forward strand.
ACTCCCTCTCCCTTGTTTAAATAAAACTGTAATAATCAAGGGTGGGAAAACCTTTCTTACTAGAAAACCATCATTTAAACTCTCGTCTCTAATTCAAGGCTGTCCTTACTTAGTCTACTTCCAAGTCATAATAAATATTCACTCAGCACAGATGGTTGTTTATCTGCAATGTGCAATCGATACACAAATTTCAAAAGAGAGCAACAGTATTTAAAACCAGCCTAGCAAATTTCAATCAATAGCCACAACAAACATTGCAGCTATCCCCAAAATTCGCCTTCATTATCAATTCCATCTGACGTTCCTGCACAGTCACCAAACCCAGGACAGCACAGCACATTTTAAGAAGTCTTCTGTGGCAACACTGAATAATATAATTATTCCAGATTTTAACCGTGCTTCAGAAAACCAAAACGAGCTCAGAGGAATTGCAATTCCCTTTTGTGGAAAAGTTGCTTCTGCTCCAGAGTTTAAAATTAGACATCATCTCAGTGACCTGATGCCACCTCAGTGCCATACATATTTATTTCCAGCTGCCTTAACAGGCCAGTGGCAAGTGCAATTACAGCTCAAAAAAGAGAGGGATTTGGTCTTTGGCAGGGCTGTCGCATCTACAAGCTGAATTTGGAGCTTACCTCATTTTGCTAGAAGATGCTAATTCTTTGACCAATTAACCAAACTTTAGTGGTTTCTATTTCTCTTACATCCTTCACAGAAATTGCAGCTAAACCTACTTGCCAGCCACCCCAGTCTGCATTCAAGTAGCCTCCAGCTTAAAGACACTCACTCTCAGTCTGTACCCTTGTGACTGCTTTGACTAGCCCTCAGAATATATTTAGAGCAACATTTGTGGAGGAGGGGAATAAAATGCTGACCATCATCCCATAGCTAGTTTTAAAACTATCTGGACAATTTTCAATATATTCTCATGCACCTGTCAAATGAGGCACCCTCCTGCTCCACCACAACTGGAAAGTGCATTGGGATGTGTGAACATTCCATACAACACTGGAAAACTAGTCTAAATAGTTTATTGCAAATCAGAGTCAATCAAGTTTACTAAACATAGAGTAGCCATCGCCTTTCAGACAAACCTTGCAGGACTGTTGCTTGTGACGGCATCTGCTGCTTACCGGCAAGTAAAACATGCATGCCATTAAAATAGTCTAAATACTAGAGCTGTAGAAAATACTTCTGCTACCATCTGCTTTAGGACTTTGCCCTGCTGTATTGCTCTTTTGTCCATAAACCTTGTTCCCTCAAATCTGGTAATGTTCCTTGTTTTGCCACAAGGAAAAGACCCTAAACAGGATTTATTCAAGCAGGTAGCACCAACAACCTTATTCTTCAGTTCACTGAGCTCTGCACTTTGCCGATTTTCATAACTCATGTAATCTGGTTCTTTTGTTTTAGTTAGACTGTGCTGATATACATATTAAAACATGCCACACACACCAGATGGCAAATCATCAGCTGGTGTAAACTGCCATAGCTCTATTGACTTGGATGGAGCTAGGACAATTTACAGCAGCTGAGCATTTGCCCCCAGGAAGCAAGCTGCACCCTAAGGAATGGAGTCTGTACTTACCCAGAAGTCATCATCCCTGTAAAATAGGGGAGCTATGATGGATGGGGAGTGGAAGGCAACTTTTTCTTTAAAATAATCACACACAAAAAATACAGCTCCATGTGACAAGGGATCCAGGACATAAAGTCTGTTCTAATTAAAGGGATATTTGACACATGCCTGGGGTGTGGTGCAGAATTTATATACACTCTCATTTTAACAAGTTATGCTTTAGGAAGGATACTAGGTGCATGGCTCATGGGACTAGTGACATGTTTTGCTTTCTACCTTGCTTCTTTTTCACATACTTAGTCATCACTAGTCTCCCAAGCATAAACACATCCATAATATCAATATAAACTGAGATGTACAGAAATAAGCAAACAGGAGAAGGGGGAGGTTCAACAGCATCAAGTGAATCTCTGAATGTTCAATAGGAGAAGAAACCCAGAGTTCAGAATTTTATCCAAGTCTCCCTCTGCTTTGCAAAACTGATCTGGAAATCTCATGAGACAGACCAGTTTTTATTTTATACAAAATGTGGATAGTTCCTGGCTACTACCCTCCCATACTGAACACACTTCAACTTGACTCACAGAACTCTGCTCTCTCAAAGCTGAAGGTGTGCTCCCAGCTGCTGAGCAGACATACCCTGAAGCTTACACATACACAGAGCACCAGGCAATCTGGCTCCTCTATGCTCACATCACTGTAAAGGAGAATGCTGGAAATATACAGCCTCAAGTAGGATTACTGGATTTTAGCAGCCAATTTACAAACTAACAGGAATTTACACATTGCTTATAATATATCACAAGTATAGAGAAAGTAAGAGTCCAATATATTTCTAAAGTCACATTCCAAGGACGGACAGCTGATTGGTGTAACCATCCACTGTTCTAAGTCTCCATACATAGGAAAGTTAAGGAAATAGAGGAAGTCAGGTTTTGTTTGTTTGTGTTTGTTTGGTTTTTAAGTTTAAATTTGGAGGGGTGTGGGTTTTAAAAAAAAACAACCATAAATCTAAGCCTCTGTCCTGCAAACGTTTAAGAATGTGAGTAGCCCAAGGAGTCCAACTGGACTAGGGAGTTACTCACTTGCATAACTGGGGCTTTATTATTTAACCTTTATATTGCAGTAGCATCCAGAGACCTCAGCCAGGTGAGGGGCATAGTGTGCTGGGCACTTTTACAAACATATACTGAAGAGCCTAAAGAGTTTACCTTAATTATTCTTCTATCTGAAATGGTACAAGCACCAAACTCACAAAAAAACTACACATATGACTGCTCACTAAACAGCAGTCTTATAATTATGCAAGATGCAGTAGCAATTGTTTTATTCTTGACTACACCGTATCCTTCCAAGCAAAGGGTGGGTTTTTTTATATATACAGAATCCTATTAAGATGAATTATGTAAGAATCCATTTATGACTATGGGGTTTTGCAAACAAATACACAAGAATACCTCACAATATTTTACATAAAAGAACCTGCATGATAAGAACACACACTGAAAAAACAGCTTGCTTTGGAACCACAAGAGATCTCATAACTAACTTCCCATTTTGGTTAAAAACCATGATTGTTAAAAAAAGCTTTATATATGGGTGTGACTGCAGTGCAACCTGGACTGTGGTACCGCTGAGCCCTCCAAAACCGACCAGCCTGGGATATCCCTCACACTGTGATGTTGATGGCAAGCTACAAACTTCTGGCAAGTACTGCACTTACACAGACATCCACAGGCAGGGATACATCCAACTGAGTTACATAAATGATCTCCTAGCCACGCATGAACCATCAATAGGGAGGCTCCAGCCAATTCCCCCCAGCGCCCCCGCCTTGCACTGGTCAGAAGCAGGGGCAGCGGATTTGTCCTAACAGTGGAGGGGCCCCAGGCCCTGCCCTTCCTCTTTCCCCGAGGCCCCACCCCCAGCAGCCAACCTGGAAGCCAGAGTGGGGCTGGGGAGCCATGAACCCTCCACCTGCCCTGGGTAGTGGGGGGGGGGCTCCCGAGAGTGGCCCCCAGCCCGTGTCTCTGCCCTCTGGCTGCCTCACCCAAGGCAGGTGGCGGGTCTATAGCTCCCCACAGTTGCCTGCGCAGCTCTTACCCCAACCCAGCTCCAGCTTCCAGCCTGGCCTGTGGGCTCGGCCTCAGGGGCCAAAGAGCCACATCTGGGCCAGAGCCACCCAGGCAGCCACCCAGGGGAGCCACAGAACCTCCATCTGCCCTGGGAGTCAGGGACACAGGCTGGGGGCTGCTTTCAGGCCCCATTTCGGGCAGGTGGAAGGTCCGCAGCTCCCCACAGCTGCCTGGGTTCCCTGGGTCACTCTTACCTGGCCAAGCATCAGCTTCCAGCCAGGCTGGGGGAGGTGGATGGCGGGGTCAGAGGGAAGAGAAGGAGCAGGCTGGGCCCATGGCAAAAAGTGGATGGGCCACGCCAGTCCACTTTCAAAAGTGGGAAGGCCATGGCCCCTTGGCTCCTCTTGTTCCAGCACTCTTGTTCAGAAGCCCAACCAGTGTAAGTTCATTACCTAGTTTGCCACACCAACAAAAGGGTAGTGGATGTGCAACAGCCCTTGTTAACCTAAGCTGAGATTTCCTAAGCCCTTCAACCAAAACTCACTGGTTCAGATAAAATATACAAACAGATTTACTAACTACAGAAAGACAGATTTTAAGTGATTATAAGTGGTAGACATAAAGGTCAGAGTAAACACACTTTCTAAATCCAAAATTTTTAGTTTAAGCAAGAATTTAATCATACAGCTTTTCTCACCCAGACAGATGGCATAAGGAGGTTACAGTTCCTTAATACACAGGCTGAGACTACCTTCCAGCCTGGGACCACCCTTCCCCATTTCAAAGTCTTTGTGCTCCAGATGTTCTTCCAGGTGTTGAGTTGGGGGAGGGGAGTAGATGTGACATCATCGCTGGGCTTTTCTCCTCTTTTATATTTTCTTCCAACTTGCTGGAAAGATCTTTGCTGTGACGTGGGGAATCAGGCACCCCCACTGGTCAAGCTAGGGTTGCCAACTGTCTAATTGCACAAACCCAAACCCTGCCCCAACCCCTCCCCAAGGCCACGCTCCTGCCCAGCCCCTTCTCCGAGGCCTCGCCCCATTCACTCCATCCCCCCTCCCTTCATTGCTCGCTCTCCCCCACCCTCACTCACTTTCACCAGGCTGGGACAGGGGGTTGACGTGTGGAAAGGGATTTGGGATGCAGGCTCTGGGAGGGCATTTGGTGTTGGAGGAGGCTTGGGTGCAAGAAAGGGCTCATGGCTGGGGCAGGGGGTTGGGGCATAGGAGGGGTTGTGAGAGAGGGCTCAGGAATGGGGCAGGGAGGTGGGGTGCAGGAGGGGGGGTGAGAGACGGCTCAGGGATGGAGCAGGGAGTTGGGGTGTGGGAGGAGATGAGGGGTGCGGGCTCCAGTCATCAGCGCTTACCTCAGGCGTCTCCCGGAAGTGGCCAGCACATCCAGCTCCTAGGTTCAGGGGCAGCCAGGCAGCTCTGCATGCTACCTCTGCCTGAAAGTGCCGCCTCCGCAGGTCCCATTGGCCGCGAAACTGCAGAGTTGGTATTCGGGGCAGGGGCAGCACACAGAGAGCCACTGACAGCCCCTGAGCCGGACATGCCGACCGCTACCGAGAGCCACACGGAGCCAGGGCAGGTAGAGAGCCTGCCTTAGCCCCACTGCGCCAGTGACTGGACTTTTGAACTATTAAAAAAAATTGCTTGGATTGCTTTCAAAAGCAACCAGGAGATTGAGGCCGATTCCGGCAGACTCCCAGCTATCCGGGAGGGTTGGCAACGCTAGGTCAAGCAGTCTCCATTGCACATTTTCTCTCTGAGAAGTCTCTGGGAGGGCCGTTGAGAGAGTGGATTCCCTTTAATGGGCCATCAGCACAGGTCTGGCTGGTCCTTTGTTGCAACTGAAAGCTTGGCTGTCCAACATATTTCGGTAACACATATAATGCTTTATAATGTCACATATAAAGATAGCACACACAATCCAACAGAATATTAATGTTCAACAGATCAAGAGTTTTAAAACAAGTACTCAAAAGGCATACTTCGTACAAAACATATAATACACCTCTACCCCAATATAAGGCTGTCCTCGGGAGCCAAAAAATTTTTATAGGTGTTATAGGTGAAACTGCATTATATTGAACTTGCTTTGATCCACCAGAGCGTGCAGCCCCACCTCCCCAGAGCGCTGTTTTACCGCATTATATCCGAATTCGTGTTATATCGGGTCACATTATATTGGGGTAGAGGTGTAATTATATGACAGTGGTGAATAAGAGGGTTCCAGGGTGCACTTTGAGGTACAGAGTGCCACAAGATTTGTAGGGACAAATTCTGCACTGGGTAGATGATCCGTGCCTCCTGACAATGGGAGGGCACAACCCCAGAACAGCTCAAGTCATGCCCCCCGTTGTAGCAACCCTCCCCTTCCAGAAAGCAGCCCCACCCCACCCCTGTGGGAAACCAGCAGCCCCTCTGTGCAGCTCTAAGCTGTTCCTCTGACTCTCCCAGCAGAGTTAAAGCAGCAGCACCTCCAAGCAGCTCCCAGCTGTTCCTCTGCTCCTGCCTCTGCCTTTCCTTGCCCAGCATAGCTCACTGACTCAGCTGCTCTGAAGGGAGGGTGCCCTGCTGCACCACATGATGAGCAATCTGTGGGGGGGGGAGAGGGGCCATGAGACCCTGCATCCCTCCCCCCCAAACACACATTACCTCTGTTTTAACTTGGGGCATAATTTGGCCCTACAAATTAAATCTAGCAAATTTCAATTTGAAAAAGCTGAAGTATCAAACCCTGAAAAATCAGAGGATGTTAACGCCTAGTAACAGTTACTAATAGCAGCTAGAGTACATATACAGCAGCTATTTTTCAACATTAGTAATACTTTGAAATGAGAGAGCACTTCAAAGCTCTTTACAAACACTGAGCCAAATTCAGTGTCTGACCCAATTTGCATTGAAAAGTTAACAGGATTCTTTCTATTGATTTCTACAGGAGTTGGATCATACCCTCAAGGAGAGTATGTGCTGGTGTTCCCTGGACGAGGCACCTCAGCGGATTAAAGTCCAGCCAGTGACACAGTTACAATGGCACAAGGAGCTTTTGTCCTCCTCTCCATCAGGAGGCTTGCAGCCAACTAGCTCAGCCCTACAAGCAGGAGGCACTGGCTAACAGCAGCTGGATTGGGAGATGATAATTCCTAGTGGTCCAAGCTACAGCAGTCAGGCCGAGTAGTCAGAGCCACTGCCAGAATCAGGAGTCCAGGGCAGGGGTGGAACAAGGCTGGAGCAGGGGCAGGGCTGGAACAGGACTGGGAGCAGAACATAGCACGAGCAGGGCTGAGAGCAGGCTAATGCCTGGGGAGTCTGTTGCCACCATCAGACAAGAGACCGTTCCAAGCCCTGGAACAGCCTTGAGCAGACTGAGCTACTGGTACTCCTGTGTTGCTCATATACCCATTTTGGGAGTCACATGACCAGTTCCTGGCTTGTGGATTGGCTGGGAGCCTACCACACAAATGACTCATCACCTTACACTGGCCAAGGAAAGAGTGTGGCTAATGTACGCAGGTGATTAATCGATTCAGTGCATCCCTTAGGCAGACTCTACTGGTGTAGCTCCCATCGCACCCAAAGTAGAAATTAGCATTGCCCACCCCAGTCAAAACCTTGAGGTAGTACTGCCATCTGCCCTCCTACTTTGGAGGTACAATGGACCAGGCTAGCAGAGACAGGTGCAAAATATACCTATCTGCACCAGCATGATTGTGGCAAACGTGGTCTGTTAATGAATCTTCATGACAAACCCTGGAGTTAACTAAGTATTGTTACCGTATTCAGACACAAAGAGATTGAGTGACTTGTCCAATGTCACAGAGCAAGGACACGATTCTGCTCCCACTGACAGCATTCTCATTGATTTCAATGGGAGCCAGATTGGGCCCACACCTCGGTGTGGAAGCTGGCATTAAAATTCAAGAATTCCTGGTTTTCAGTTTCATGTTCATGCCATTAGGCAAGTATCTTGTCTGTTTCAATACAGATTGACAATTAACAGAGCCTCTTAGTCTATTCTGTAGACTGCTTAAGCCAAATTCTCTTCTTTGTCACACCAGTTGAGCTTCATTCACCAATGTGACAGAAAGGGAGTGTTGGCCCTCTCTTTTTAAGTGGTAAAATTTCATCTATTTAGGTAAAATTTTTCTTATATAAAGCAAATATTAAAAAGTCTGAAACGGTCAAAAGAAAAAAACCCTTTTTTGCCACCCATAATTTCAAAACAATCTACATGATTTTTAAATTGAAACAAAGTCTGCCTCTGGACAGGCAACCTGTATGCCAAGCTTACAATATGGAAGGGCAGTATTTAGCCTTCTGGAAAAAAAAATCAATAATTTTTTTTCAAAAATGGAAATGCTGACAGATCTTTCATTCTAGCTGCTGTTGTATAATACAGCTAGACCAGACTTGGCAGCTGAGCTTTTGCACATCAAAATATCTGCTCTTTCCACTGTGGAATTTGGCTGTACTTTAGCCTATGATTTATAGCTTCTATTATAACCCTAAGCCATTCCCATTAGCTCATGGCAGCATTTTAACAGTCTCTGGCATATAAAAATTCACACTAGTTGTAACTATGTAGAGTGCAATCACACTGTAATATTGGTGGCTGATCAGCAGCTTATTAGCTACAAGCAAGCAAACTGCCATGCCGCATCAGAAAACATTAGTAGACTTTTCCAGAAATCCATCTTAACCTCTGGTCAAGCAGGGGCGGCTCCAGGCCCCAGCACGCCAAGCACGTGCCTGGGGCAGCATGCCGCGGGGGGCGCTCTGCCAGTCGCCGGGAGGGCGGCAGGCAGGGTGCCTTCAGCGGCTTGCCTGCGGAGCGTCTGCTGGTCCCGCGGCTTCGGTGGACCTCCCGCAGGTGTGCCTGCGGAGGGTCCGCTGGTCCAGAGGCTCCACCGAAGCCGCAGGACCAGAGGACCCTCCGCAGGCACGCCTGCGAGAGGTCCACCGGAGCCGCGGGACCAGCGACCAGCAGAGTGCCCCCCGCGGCATGACGCCGTGCTTGGGGTGGCGAAATGTCTAGAGCCGCCCCTGTGGTCAAGGCTAGTTTCCATATCAAACACGGCTTCCTATCCAGTGTCTGGCACTCGGTATTCTTGAGTCACTCACTTTGCATCCTGTTTGCAAAGATGCCCATCCATCACCAAACAGCAGCTGAGGGGAGTGTCAGGAACACGGCTACCTTTTCTCTCATGTAGCTGCTATATCTTCTAACTCCCACTCCCAAATGATAATAAAATAAAGCTTTTCCATTTGCTGCCTGGCTTAGTACTTTATGCCTGACATTAGCAGTAACGTTTAATCGTTACCCAGATAAGCAGAAATGGGAAGCATTGCAATTTTTTCCACGTTTTACTAATGCACTTGTGCTCCTGCAGCAACTTTGAAAGGCTCTAGTAGGCAGCTTGAAGAGCATTTGAACCTGACTGGATGTTTATCAGTTGTGTAAAGATACATGAAAGAGTTATACACTACAGACTCCTGACCACAATTTTTTAATCCAAGAATCATTCTGCCCAGTAAACATGCGCTAGCCTTAAACACAGCCTCTCTCTGTTCAAACAATTTTGTTTTACTGGTTGGTCTGAAGGCTCTGCTGGAGGCATAACTTACCACCCTCCAGGAGACATGGGGATTCAACTGGTGTGTTCTGGAACCATCCCAGAGAGAATGTGGTAATTAGCAGTAGTTAGGGTGACCAGATGTCCCGATTTTATAGGGACAGTCCTGATTTTTGGGTCTTTTTCTTATACAGGCTTCTATTACCCCCCACCCCGTCCTGATTTTTCACACTTGCTGTCTGGTCACCCTAGCAGTAGCGCTTAGTGAGAATTAGAAATAGCTTTTGCTGCATTCAAAGTGCTTCCATCTGCAGATGTGTCAAATCAGCAAATACCACCACAGATTAAATGAACAAGTGAAAATCCAAGCGCAACCTTTAGACTGACTTGTTGGCTTTCACCTGACTCATGAAGGTAAAAGGAGTCTATGCCCTTAAACCGAGTCTGCCGTCATGAGGAGAAGCTATGCTCAGGTGCCCTAACTCTTCGCTTCTACAGTCAAATGAACATATAATTTCAAAGTGAGGGATATTTTTATTTATTTTTTAAAAGTTCATTTTTCCATCTGGCCCAGTGTGGATGCAAAGGAAATTAAGAGGTATGTGGTGCTCTTCTCAGATAAGATTTTATTTTTGAGTGGCTTGTGTGAAACAGACAAGAATCTACTCACTGAGCAGCACCTCCCGCTCTCTGACTCTGGGGGTGGAGCAATTTCTGCATTCCACAGTGGAGGATGATCTTTTATCCCTATAGCCATCTCTCACATGGAACTGTAACTACTCAGCATGTCCTTCCCTCTTTATAAAAAACAACCATCTTTATACTTTGACAGAATTTCTTCCAAATAAGAGTCCTTTTTTCTGGAATTGGCACGTTATTCATTATCCCTGGCATTCTGCAGAACTTATACATGCCTAGCATTGTATTCTTGCTATGTAGAGTGCCGCATGAGATTAGGCACGGTCTTACACCATCAGAGCTGTGCAAGAGTTGCTGCATAGTTCTCTGGGACAGTTGGCTGCAAGCGAGGCAGTGGAAACAGTGCCTGCTTAATGGCCTGTTAAATGCACAGTTGTGTACTCTCCTATGTAAGAGGGATTTACCAAAAGCCATTTGATGCATCAAAAATGATGAAAAATTTGGCACGTTCTTCTCTCCCAGGATTTCATGTCTAGCTGGTATGTGATAATGCTCCCTTCTAATGCTGGCATTTATTCCTTGGGGTCGAAGTACAACACAGTGATCCAGATTTGATTCTGTGTCAATGACAATGTTCTTATTCTGCAGGTTCCTCCACTTTTTCAATTACATCTCCTGATAAGAAACACTGCAATTCATTCTGTAGTCTGTCCATCAGCACCACACGTACATTCCTGGCTGCGTGTATGATATGTTGTACATCTTTGTTTACAGTCATTTAGTATATAATATTACTTTCCCTATCCTTCAACTATGTCTGTATATTTCTTCAGTAAAGTTGTGATGGTTTGAGTCAATTCTTCCATAGTAAAACCACATATATATCATTTTCAATTGCTGGCCTGATTCCAGGCCAAAAATAGGTGTTCTATGCCCTGTAATAGTTACAAAGCCAAGCGTACTTCTCTCTCATGTTGCAGAGTGAAATGACATCTTTTCCCTGTAGAAATAGGAACTGCAATTCTTGCTTTCAAGCACATTTGTCTGCCTCATCATCTATCCAGCTGTACCATAGGGAGGAAGGATGGTCTTGTGGTTAAGTCAGTGGCTTGAGACTTGAAAAAGCTGGGCTCAATTCCTGACTCAGCTACAGAGTTTCTGTATGACCGTGCTCTTAACCTCTCCTGTGTGTCAGTTCCCTAAATGTTAAATGAGGATTATAAATATCTGTCAGGGATGTTGTGAAACTAAAATCCATTAATAATAGTAAAGTGCTCTGCTTCTACAGTGATGAGGAGGACTATATATGGGCCTAAATCAGAGGTGGGCAAACTATAACCTGCAGGCCACATCTGGCCTGTGGGACTGTCCTGCCCAGCCCGTGAGCTCCGCACCAGGGAGGCTAGCCCCTGGCCCCTCCCCCACAGCCTCAGCTCCCTGTAGTAATGTGCTACTTATGGAGCACCAGGATTGGCAACTGTATGTAGTACACCATAAGTAGCACATTCTTATGGGGAGCAATTTAATACACTACACCAGCCCTCCATACAGTTTTGGAACCCTGATGTGGCCCTCTGGCCAAAAAGTTTGCCCACTCCTGGTCTAAATACACAGCTGGGGAGTCAGCATCCAAGGCCATTTTGTAAGCCATTGGTGTTCATTTGAAACAGCCTTTGTCTACTGGTGCAGTTGCTGTATGGATTCAATGCACATTGGTTTCCTTTGCTGTATTTGTTTTTCTTTTACGGTACAGTTGAACCCGGTTATGTTGCCAGCCTAGGGGTTTGCCAAAAAGCGTCGAGATAACCGATGATCGAGATAAACGAAAACCAATATGGCGGCAATATATTAACATGTGCTTGAAATTTCTTTATGTACATATGTGCACCAACTAACAGCAGAGATTTACCAGTATACAATACAAACCACCGTCGATTCTCGATACAAACCTTTATTATATTCTCCAACATTGCAAACACAAAGATCGCTCACAAAATCACAAAATCACAAAGAACGTGCGGGGTGTAGTTCGTTTTTACAAAAAGCTAATCAGTGTCAAAATTAAATTCGCGAGTCATTTCACTCTGACACAGCTCTGAAAAGTATCGTACACGCGGTTACTATGGTTTCTTTACAAAGTCTAAAATGCTTTGTTGCTTTTTGCCTTTAACAGTCTGCTTGAAAACAAATGCTTCAATATTATTTATGCTGTCTAAAACAGTTTCATCTCCTACAAAAGAACCGTACCGTCGAATTTTCTGTAGCATTTCTACCACCTCACCAGCTGAGGGAATTGGTTCCAAATCTTCGTCCGCATCTTCTTCATCTTCTTTGTCATTGCCGCATGCAGATGTGCTTGCCTGTGCTGACTGCACACTTGATACAATGTCTTCATCGGTGATCACGCCATCAGTAACGACGTCTTTGTCGATTTCTATGTAATCTCGGAATTCCTGGACAGTGATGGCTAACTCCTGTGCCTCCTCTTCCAAGATAGCATCTGTAAGGCTTGATTTTCCCGCCACTTCCGCGAGTTCTTCTGCGGCTGCACGGCACTGTGCCTGAAACTCATCATCGGAAATATCCTGAATGACGCAGTGCATCCAGCAGTTTGAGATTGTTTCCTTCTTCACGTCATTCCAGGCTGATCTCAGGAAGTTCATTGCATCTAGAAGGGAAGGGGTGTACTGTGCCTTCTTTTCATCATGAAGCAGGTATTGGCGCATCAACATTTTCCTGTAGTACACCTTAAGCACTTGGATTATCCCCTGGTCAATTGGTTGGAGCTTACTCGTTGTGTTAGGTGGGAGGTAAAAGATCTTAATGGCCTTGAGACCAGGAACATCCGGATGAGCTCTACAGTTGTCCACGATCAGTGCCACCTTCCTTTTCTCTGCTTGGAACTTCCTGTCCCACTTTTTCACCCATGCACTGAATAGATCTCCTGTGATCCAGGCGCTTGGCTGGCCATCGTAATCACATTGGAGAACTTTGGTCTGCTTAAAGCATCTGGGATTCTTGGACTTTCCTATAACGTAGAGCGGGAGTTTTTGGCTTCCATCCATGTTAGCAGCAACTAGCACTGTAAGTCGGTCCTTCGACTTTTTTCCATCGTGACAAGCCTCCCCACGAAACGCCATAGTCTTGTCTGGAAGGCATTTCCAAAACACCCCAGTTTCATCAGCATTAAAAATGTTCCGAGTCTCATAGGTATCCAAAATTGTGCGCATTTGAGTCTTCAGCCATGAATCCACTTGTTCCTGTTGAACCGCAGCGCTCTCTCCACAAATTGCTTTGAAGACAATGTTGTGCCTCTTTTTGAAACGATCCAGCCACCCCGACTTGCTTTAAAGTCAGGGTGTCCTAGCTTTGCAGCAAGGATGTCCGCCTTCTCCATCAGCAAGGGACCATTGACGGGAAGGTTTGTTGCTCGCGTATTTGTGAACCATTGAAACAGTGCATCGTTGACATCTTTGTGCTCAGCCACTCTAAGTTTTTTTCTTGCTGGATCAAAGACAGACTTCTCATACATTTGCTTTATCACATCGGCCTTCTTTTTCCATCCTGAAATGGTGTTTGCTGGAATGCCATGCTGACGACTAAGGTCTGCCGGTTTTGTTCCTTTTTCTAGCTGCAGTATGATTTCATACTTTTTCTCTATTGACTGATTGTCCAGTTTTCTCTTAACACCTCCAGACATTTTTAGAAGGGAAAAAATAAACAGAATAGCTACAGCATGTTATCCTTCAGACAAGATCAACAAGAGTGAGTGAACTGGCATGGGAGTGAACGACCATACGGACCGTGATCACGTGCTACGTGAACTCAGCACATGCGCAGTGAACCAAGTACGATCATTTTTATTTATATACTAATATATAAGACGCACCCTGGGTGCGGGGTGGCATCGATAACTAACATTTTCAAAAGCCGGCGATTGGTCATGGGGATCGAGATAACGGACGTTAAGTGGCAAATTTGGCCCTCTTTTGTGCTCGAGATATTAGGGTACGGCGACATAAATGAACCGACATAACCGATGAGAAAATGCTAAGACAAAGAGAGAATTTGGCGGTTCCACTTCTAAAACGTCGACTTAATACGATTGGCAAGTTAACCGAGGTCGAGATAAATGGGTTCGACTGTACTTGCATTGTTAGCAAAATGGTTACACTTAGAGCAAATCGGGCATTTTTGCTTGAGTGCTAGATAGTGTCTATATGCATGTCCACATCTCTAGATCTCACACAGCCATCTAGGCTGGACATCTGTTACAAAGTTTTGGCACCCTTCCTTGTGTGGTCATTCAACATGTAGTTTCCTTTCACATACAATCTGCATATCTCACTATGTGAGTAAACTCATGCATGTATAGTTTCTTAACTATCTTTACTTATAACAAGCATGGATAACTTGGTCTGTTCTGCCATGTTGCAGGTTTGTGTGGCTTATTTTGTAAATTTAACAATCTCTCAGGAAATGCTTACATATCTTCCCATCACTATATCCTTTTCATTAGTTAGCAAATCTCTTGAGGGACAATAATTTCAAGTATGACGTTCCTTAATACTTTTGTGTGTCTTTTGCTCTCGCACATGGAAAAATAATCTTTCCTTCTTCCTGGGAATATGGCAATGCTATTTATCATCTTCTCATTGTTATATATTAAAGTAATGCCCAGAGACCTCAAGCATGATTGGGGCCCCATTTTACTAGGAACTGTATATGCAAATATGAAAACCCAGTCCCTGACACTAAGAACTTAAAAACTAGTAACATACAAAAGGTGGGAGGAAAGGGATATCATCTAGTATCTATGCATTTTATATCTGTATATACATTTGCAATCTTTTCTGAAAATTATAAATATAAAAAAATAAATACCAGCAATACCCATCTGCTTCTCAAGACACTAAGCCTTAAACTGTTCTGACATCCTATTGCAATCTGTATGTCTATGGGAGAGAGATGGAAGCTATTTGAAATCTCTGGGTCTGTGCAACAGCTAATATTAAAAATAAATTCACTTTCCTAGCAGCGCTCATTGCAGGGTATGCAGAGATGGACATATAAAGCAAAAAATTTTGTTCAAAATGCTTCCGAGGTTGCCTCACTTTGTCCTAAAATCTTAACTGAGGCATCAGTTTCAAGATGTCCATTCTTACTAGCTGCATTACATGTATGGCGGACATCTGGAGTTGCACTGGGAGACTGAAAATAGTTAGGTGGACTAATTGGCTTCTGGAAGCTGTCACTCTTTTTTATGAATGCAAACTCTTTTTTACAGTTTGCATTCATAGTATTCTCCTTGCAGTGTTCTCCGATCTATCTGGTCCTGCTAACTTATGGTGTTCTGATTAAATAAGCAAGGAGTCCTTGTGTTCATCAATCAGATTTGTTTTAAGTTTAAGATGCACACATTGAGTTTGCAGCCCATGGCAGTCTGCCTGGTGGGATGGCTCCAGAGCCTCAGATCTTCAAAGCGCTAGATTCCTGGCCCCAGAGCAGACCACATGTTGGGGCTGCCCCAGAGTCCGCCATGGGCAGGGAACCAGTCAGGTTTCTGTGGTTCATCAAACACTACTTGCTTTTGAGAGAAAATTTGGACTTAACAGACCTGTATTTTCCAATGAATCTCATTTCATTGCAACATTTCTGCCCAGCTTTACCTGTAAGGCCATTTTACAGCCCTCCAAATGTAAAATAAAGGCCAGTCAAAAGAGAAGTGTGATAGATGGAGGGGACGTGATCTATGGACTGATGCCCTGGCTACTTCAACAAACTTCTTCAAAATATCTCAGAACTGGCAACAATGTAAAATACGGATATTAAAAAAAAACCTCACAACTTTGCACTGCAGCTTGTCTGTGGATTTAAGTTTAGACTTGAAATTAGACGAAGGTTTCTAACCATCAGAGGAGTGACATTCCGGAACAGCCTTCCAAGGGGAGCAGTGGGGGCAAAAGACATATCTGGCTTCAGGACTAAGCTTGATAAGTTTATGGAGGGGATGGTATGATGGGATAGCCTAATTTTGGCAATTAATTGGTCTTTGACTATTAGTGGTAGATATGCCCAATGGCTTGTGATAGGATGTTAGATGGGGTGGGATCTGAGTTACTACAGAGAATTCTTTCCTGGGTGTCTGGCTGGTGAGTCTTGCCCACATGCTCAGGGTTTAGCTGATCACCATATTTGGGGTCAGGAAGGAATTTTCCCCCAGGGCAGATTGGCAGAGGCCCTGGGGGTTTTTCGCCTTCCTCTGCAGCATGGGGCATGGGTCATTTGCTGGAAGATTCTCTGCATCTTGAAGTCTTTAAACCATGATTTGAGGACTTCAATGGCTCAGACACAGGTTTGATACAGGAGTGGGTGGGTGAGATTCTGTGGCCTGCATTGTGCAGCAGACTAGATGATCATCATGGTCCCTTCTGACCTTAAAGGCTATGATTCTATGATTCTATTTAATCCCTTTGGAATGCCCCAAGTAAGCGATTTATAAAACTCCCACATTTAGGCCAAAAATCGAAATCAATTTATATTTCTTTGAGCACTGCAACACACTGTAGAAAATGCCAGTTAACCAAATTGTTTTGCTAAGCTGTGTGTGGGGACTCTAGAGACAACAGTCTGAAATCAATATTCTTTAACATTATTTACAAGCTAGTGCATATTTCCAGCTAATTTGCTGGAACTTTTTCTTACACATTTCCCTTCCCACCCACCCACACATACTGTAAATTCAGTGCAATAACCATCCCTGCAAGAGAACTAAAGAGTTTTATGTGGAAAATAAAGAGCAGAATCTTAGTCATACTATGGCCTGGTTTTGTGATTTCACAAGGTTATGCAGAGAACACCTGGTATTATTTACTAGATCCAGTTTCTTACTTCCTGAGCCAGCATAGGAGTTGTGCAGAGAAAAAGTACTTAGTCTTGTGTGTGATGGGAGAAAAGAGAGTTTCATGGGGAGTGACCCTTTAACCTAGCAGCTCCCAAACTGTGGTTCTTGGAGAGCTGGCTGGCACTCCTTGTTTCATGCTGCTTCTAGAGATTCAAAAGAGAACCTGGAACCCTGTAGTAATAGCAGGAAATGAGGAGGCATCAGTCTAGCTGCCTCTATTAGTGACCGTTATTCTATAGGATGTAGACAATAAGAAAAAGGAGCCTCACTCAGGGACTGGGGCTACCAGCCACCTGTGAGAAAAGAAAATACTGTTGCTACCCATCAAATATCAGATGTCCAGGGCCTTGCAGGTCAGCTTTCCATCAGAAGAGAAAGTAGTGACATGAAATCTGGGTATATTCTTAGCTCAACTTGTTTATTTCACACTATATACACCAGTCCTTCAACAGAGGTGGTCACAAACAGCATACAGGCAATCCTCTCTTTCAGACAAAACACCAACACCTGATTCCCAGTGAGCAACTCTGCCTCAAGAATTGACGCTAGTTAGAGATGAAGGCACAGAACTAACGACCTTTGCTTGCCACAGCTGCCTGCAAAAGAAACTCCATCAGAAAGCTATCAACAATGCAGCACTTCTGCAAAGACTGGACAGTGCTTCCCCACTAATAAAAAACTGTTAACTGTGTATTAGCACTCCCTCATGACTCCTGCCATAATAGCACAAAGAATGGAGGAAATGAGACAGCTAGACAATACATCCAGGATAGCGGGGTGAGAAAAGGGATCGGTAACATACAGTGTATTCAGGAGACAAGGAAACCAAGTGTCAGGGAAGCATATACATAGAGATTGCAGGAAAAGGGGATAAAGTGGTAGGGAAGCATGAACAGGGAGGTAAAGGAAGAGAGAGGATCAGGCCAAATGTAAGGTGAAGATGAAAATAAAAGTACCACGAGAGCGTGCACTTAACTTTTTCCAGAAAGGACAAATCACTCATTGTCTACAAGACAGCTAAAAACTCTGATTTCCTAACTATTTTTCCTTGTGAGCACAGGGACTTTATGTGATTGTGAATAGCACCTGGTGGTTGTGGAGGGATGTCATAAGTTTGCTGAGTGGAGGGTTACTCTGCGTGTCAACACAATCACAGAGGGAAACAAACAAAACCAAAATGTAACTTGCTGCACTTTGTGGAATCACGTGCACAAAAGAATCAGATCCTTTTGGTTCGTCATCTGAGCTCTTCTCTATAAAGCAGGTCCCTGCTGACATACAGAGATATACCAGTCAAGAGAGCGAACATGAAAAGTTTCTTTGTTATCGAAGATCTGATAAACAAGTGGAAAGTATATAATTCAGAACTTTATACAAACCAAGTTCCCATCTGAACCCTAGCCTCCTGTCTTCTCAAACTCACCTCCTCATTTAACCTGCAACCCTGGATCAGCTCTCCCACTCGCTCTACACTGCTGAAGTCCCCATCCAACCACCACCTTGTCTCTTCCAACATTGCTCACCTGCCTCCTCCTTTTCCCCAATCCCTCTGTTACTTCTAATCCATCAACATTCACTGCTCTAAGACCCTCTTCTCTTCTGTCGCCTCCATTGCCTCAGTCAGTGCATCTCTCCACTCCACACACTCCATCACCCTGGAGTCCTTTAACCCTTTCGCTCATTGCAAGGTCTGCCCAGAGAAACCTCATCCAGAGCTCGCCCCCTCCCGATTTTCCTGTGCTCTTGCTCTCTTGCAACTGAGTGTCTTTGATGGACGCCTCAATGAAAATAACTATATTGGTCTTAGTTAAAAGGTGGTGAGTCTCCCCCCAATGATGTAATATGATGGCAAGGGAGGCAGCAGGGGCATCAAAATACAACAGTACATTATTTTTATTATTGAATCTGCACACAAAAAAACCTTACATAAATAAATTACAATTATTTGGACATGTACATGTGCATATTTATTTGTTTTTCCTGAAGCTAATTAAGCCTTTTAGGAAAATTTGTCTGAGCAGCCACCAAGAAGAGTTGGTGGCCGCAATCTGAGGCCACCAAGGAATGCAATCCTTTTCTGCAGAGACCCTCTCATGTCAGACACTAAGCATCAAGCTGAGTTATTTCTCTCGACTCATGCTGAAAGTCGTTCCTTTTAGTTCCATCCCAGGTTACAAGATGAGTTAGAACAGGGGTTCTCAAACTTTTGTACTGGTGGTGACCCTTTTCACATAACAAGCCTCTAAGTGTGACCCCCCCCATCAATTAAAAACACTTTTTAATGTATTTAACACCATTATAAATGCTGGAGGCAAAGAGGGGCTTGGGGTGGAGACCAACAGCTGGTGATCGCCTATGTAATAACCTCGTGACCCCCTGAAGGGTCCCGACCCCCAGGTTGAGAACCCCTGAGTTAGAATGACTCTCTCGGGCAGAGGGAATTAAATTTGGAGACAGAGGTGTTCCTTCTGGGAGAAAGCTTAGGTGAAAAGAGACAGAATGGTATTCTCTCTGGAGCTACCAACATTGCTTTTTAAATTGACCAGGATCTATTCTTCCACTCATCCTTAGTATCTAAGTCTATTATATGCAGTCTCCCTGAAAGAGACCCACCTCTTGCTACCCAGGAATCAAGAGTCTCTGTTGCTTGTAACAAATGCAGAGGCTTATAACATCCAGAGGCTGTTGTGAAGGCCAAGACCATAACAAGGTTCAAAAAAGAACTAGATAAATTCATGGAGGCTAGGTCCATCAATGGCTATTAGCCAGGATGGGCAGGGATGGTGTCCCTAGCCTCTGTTTGCCAAAAGCTGGGAATGAGCAACAGGGGATGGATCACTTGATGATTACCTGTTCTGTTCATTCCCTCTGGGGCACCTGACACTGGCCACTCTCAGAAGACAGGATACTGGGCTGGAGGACCCTTGGTCTGACCCAGTAGGGCCATTCTTACGTTCTTATGCATTCTGCCTGGTTTTGCCAAGTGTGACTTCCAGACCAATAAGGAAATCAAAGTTCTGCTCTTTGTTTTTAGTTTAAAAAACTCCCAGTCTCTTATAGTTGTCCTTACTATACTGAGGGGCAAATCCTGACGTCCTTAATAAGTAACTATTCAGTCTCTTACTAGTGCTCAGAAACAGTCAGTACTTGCCCATACACCACACCCAGACCTCTCAGAAGCTACAACCTTGTTCTCCAGACTCTCAGCTTTCATGAAAAAAGGAAGTCTCTAGTTGTTATCGTGGCAAAGAAACCCCCCCAAAATATTAACAACATGTAACCATTGCAGGGATGTCTATGTGAATCAGCAGAAAGCCTAAAATACTAGCCCTAAGAGGTGTGAAAATCTCAGTGAGGAGTTAACTCAGATGTCCAGTGATGATGATTCAAATGTCCACATTATTAACTATTTAATTTCTCATACAAGAAAGGAGAGGGAGAGTTACAGATCTGCACAATTCACTGTGAGTGACTTCTCATTTTGGTGCCACAAATGGGTGGTATTTCGGTGAGCTCCATCATTTATTTCTACTCCCAAAACAAGTAGGAGCCAAGCCCCGGGAGCTAAGCAGAGCCCATGGATATATTCAAACCCCCACAAGGGGAAGCCACCTTCAAGCTCAGAGAGCACATACCTGTATAATCATATTCTGAACATCTCTACAATCTACTGCAAGCAGCATCTTACTCTTGCAACTCACTTGGGGAGAGTTATTTGCATGGGCAGAGCTTGGAAGAGGTACCACCATCTTTATTCCCCAAAATCTCACCCTGTATCAGGCCAACTCCCATTAAATTCAATGAGAGGTCATGTGAATAACCACTGAGTAAAACTGCTGAAGAACTTCAGTATTTGGTCCTGAATTTGAAAACTGTAAGGAAGGAAAATGTACTGTGAAGCAACTTGCAAGCTACCTCACATTTTCAATGTTAATTAATATTGATTGCAGTTTATTATCTCTCCAGTGTGCACACACACGAGCATAAATATTTAGTTAATTGGCATTTGTTACAGTGATCACAGAAACTAAATTAAGTTTTTGGCCTGAACAGATACACGATATGAGTCTTTCGGGTTAGCAAAGCCATTAAAACACATTAAGGAACACCACCATCCTGACAAATGTTTAACTTTTGTCCTGACTTGCAGTCTGACATGAGTTTTTTCTAAAGTGCACCACTTTAACTCCTTCATTGTCAAATCTCATTATCATGGGCCAAATTTTTAAGATGTAGGCTCCTAAGTTTCACCTGCTAAACAAAAATTTTGAGTAAACCCCTGCTCTGTGCACAAAACAGCTTTAGTGCATGAAAACTGATATGAAAAACTGAGGGCTTTTGCATGCAATTACTTAATCAATATGTATACATTATTATATTATTATTATTATTTAACAATGATATCAGGTAGTCCCCAGAGGCCCCTGTTAGGATCAAAGCCCCATTGGTTAGGCTCTGCACAGACACATATGAAGACATTGTCCCTGCTTCAAAGAGCAAAGTGGGTTTTTCACAGTAAACTCCATGCACATTTTGCAAGTGCAGCATTTGAAAATTGGACACTTTATGTTCAATGAACTTTAAATTATTCAATATAAAAACTGCAGTCCAGTACTTGCCATCAATTATTTGATTGACATTTCAATATTGAACAAAAGGGAAAAATTCATATCATTAAAAGTTATTCAAGTGCTATTCGAAAATGAAAGACCAGATTCTCTTCTGCACCAAGATATGCAGGTGGGGGTGGGGAGCATCACAGTGAGGTTATTTAAAAGGATTCCCCCTTAAAAACAGAACTGGTTATGGCACCCTGATTCTCAAGCTACTCAAGCCCCAGCCCTGACATGAGTTAGTGGAGCCCTTAGGACAGGGGTCAGCAACCTTTCAGAAGTGGTGCGCCGAGTCTTCATTTATTCACTCTAATTTAGGGTTTCGCATGCCGGTAATACAGTTTAACGTTTTTAGAAGGTCTCTCTCTATAAGTCTATAAACTATTGTTGTATGTAAAGTAAACAAGTTTTTTAAATGTTTAAGAAGCTTCATTTAAAATTAAATTAAAATGCAGATCTTATCAGTTTAGTGCAGGGGTTCTTAACCTGGGGTGCACGCACCCCCTGGGGCAGGGCTAGTGCAAGGATATTTTGCACCCTAGGAGAAACTTCCACCTTGCCCCATTCCCCCCCTGCACATTAGTTCATTGAGGGGCAAATCTCAACGAGCCTTTATAGACCCCAGGGGCCAGCCTGCCCAGGGGCCAGCCGTGCCCAGGCACTGCTCCCCAGACCAGGTTCCCCGCTCCCTGAACTCCCCTGGAGGGAGCACAGCCCCCTCGTGAGCCCTCCCCACCCGACCCCGGTGGCCCCCGCCCCGAGTCCACTCACTGGCTTTCCCGGGCTTGGGCCACTGCAGCAGCTCGGCAGGGAGGAGCCGCCTTCCGGAGGCACCAGAGAGCCAGAGCGTCCTGCTTGCGGTGGCAGCAAACCCCAGCCATGGAGGAGCCGGTGCGGTGCAGGGGGGCAGCAGCCCTGCAAAGGAGGCAGCGCCGCCAGCAGGGAGCAGCCGCTCCTCCCACCCCCTGGCCCTCCTGCCCAGGCCGCGGCCCAGTGCTCCCAAGGGCTCCTGCAGGCTGCAGTGGATGTATGAGGGCGCTAGCCCCCATGCACCCCCCAGCTCCCCCCTCGCCTAGGGTTACCATATTTCAACAATCAAAAAAGAGGGGAGAGCCCTGCCCTAGCCCCATCCCCATCCACTCCCTCCCACTTCCCACCCCGACTGCCCCCGTCAGAACCCCCAACCCCTCCCGCTCCTTCTCCCCTGACTGCCCCCTCCTGGAACCCCTGCCCCTAACTGCCCCCCAGGACCCCACTGCCCACCTAAGTCTCCCTGTTCCTTGTCCCCTGACTGCCCCCTCCTGAGACCCCACCCACCCTAACTGCCCCCTAGGACTCTACCCCCTACCTGTCCCCTGACTGCCCCAACCCTTATCCACACCCCGGTCCCCAGACAGACCCCTGAGACTCCCACGCTCCATCCAACCACTCCCCACCCCCGACAGGATCCCCAGAACTCCTAACCCATCCAACCCTCCCTCTGCTCCCTGACTGCCCCCCCAGGACTCTCTTTACCAGGCCCATGTTGGTCAGATGCTGGCTCCACGTGGAGGCAAAACTCCACGTGGAGTGATGTGGCTGCGGTGGGGGGGAGGGGTATGGGGGAGCTGTGGGAGGGGCAGCGGCGGCTCACACTTCCAGGAGCCGCAGAACCCAAGCATGGTGAGGGGGAAACTGGGGGGCGCGCCTGCCCGGGCTGTGGCCCGGTGCCCCCCCCCGGGGGGGGGGTCCTGCAGCAGATGCATGGGGGCGGTGGTCCCCATGTGCCCCCCAGCTCCCACCTCGCCACGCTCGGGCTCTGTGGCTCCCGGGAGTGTGAGCCGCCGCCCCTCCCACAGCAGGCTCAGGGCTCCGCGCCCCAGCAGCTCCCACTCCTGGGAGACGCAGAACCCGAGCGCGGTGAGGGGGGAGCCAGGAGGCGCACCTGCCGCCGGTCTGGGATCCCAGCCGCGGGCCCCACTCAGCCTCTGCTGGCCTGGGGTTCCATTCACTCAGCCAGCAGTGGGCTGAGTGGGGCCGGCGGCTGGGACCCCGGCTGGCAGCCGCGTGACAGGCAAAATCGGCTCACGTGCCACCTTTGGCACCCGTGCCGTAGGTTGCCGACCCCTGCCTTAGGATATGTCTACCCTTGGAGCTAGGGATGTGTTTCTCATGTGACTTTTCACTTTGGTGCCACAAATGGGTGGTGTTTGACATATTCGCACAGAGATACTTGTGCTAGTCCTCACTGATCCAGCACACAAAAAATAGTAGTGTAGCTGCGGTAGCACAGGCAGTGGCAATCAGAAACACAGGCTCACTGCCCCAAGTACAATCCCACCCAGAACCCCCAAGTATGTACTCAGGTGGCTGGGCTTGGGCTAGCCACCCGAGTACATACACATACACATGGATCCACTGTTATTAGTACACTAGCTCAATGAGAGCTAGTGCATGTACGTCCACTCAAGCTGGGAATCACACCCCTAGCTCCAAGTGCAGACATACCCTTATCCCTAAGGGACCATGCACCAGCTCAGAACGGCCTGAGGGAAATGGTCTTTTCCCACCCCCATCAGACTCCTTCCCTTCCTGACGTTCTCTTTGCTAAGCAGGTGGTGAGGCTGGCTCCTCCAGCTTTACACTAGAGGAGTATTTCCCTGTCCTGGAGGAATTCTCTTCTGGCCAAATGCAGCCAGATTCCAGCCCCCTTGTGCTGCTCTGGAAGCACCTAGAAGATGGAACAGGGGCTGAGAATTTGGTCCATGGTTTCATGCCAAAGCTCCTATCCTAATTTACATATGTGAATCATAAAAAGCAAACTCTATGTATGGATAATTTTGTTCATATTTTCTGAAGACAAATTCTCTCTTGGGCTGAGCCTTGGATGGTTAATGTAAAACCCAAAGTGAGTTCTTTTCAGCTGATCTATCAACCCCTGAAATCCGGAGTCCAAAATGGAAAAAAATACAACAAATACAACCAGTGGAGGTGCTTGAGCTGGAATCCTCTTGCTACTGCTGTAAATGGGAAGGAGCTGCTGGTAGAACATACTCTGTGAAAGTCCCATGACCTTGGTAATTGCTCCCCCTCACTTGGTCTGCCAGAGCCTGGATTTATTATCCTTCCAGACACACTGCTAAGCCTGCCTTTTTCTTAGGCTTTAGGGGAGGGAGTTGGCTCAGCCTTAGAGGGGGTTGGATTTATTTCATTATCTACCTATTAGTTGGTGGATATTTATCTGTGTCAAGGTGAGATGAGCAGTCCTTGATATTGTGTATTTTAATTTACAGAATGGATACCCAGAGCAGGCAATGGGCACTTAGAGGTTACACTGAATCTAAATAAATGTTAGGGATTAAGGTTAATAAAGCGTAATGGTTTTGTGCAGTAATTACAACAAAGTTCATTTATAACTTCGGGCTCTCAACTTCTTACCGACTTCAATAGGAATGGAGAGAGTTCAGCATCTTGCAGAATGGGTCCCATAGTGAAACAGAATTATGTTTTTAAGGGGAAATACCTTTAAATAAAAGGGGGGGGGACCTTCCAAACTACTACAGCTAGCACAAAAATAATCAGATGCTGGACAATTGAATATTTGACTCACAGAACAAAGTTTGAATATTCCCAGCCAGTATTTCTCTTTTGAGCTCTGAAACAAGAGACAAGACCAACCGAAGATCAAAAGTAAAAAGACTTTACAGATCTCATTTTAAATACACTGGGCTGTAGTTTCAAATGGCAATGCTAAGACATTTAATTTAGTACAATTAGGAATCTCGGCTCAAAAGACACATTTGCCAAAGCTAGAACAAAAAGTGGATTGGCTCTCACTCCAAAGCAGAATAGGCTCAATCCTGCAAAGTGCTGAGCAATCTGGCCTGATCCAGCACAGCAGTAAAGCCAATAGGACTAGTCAGGCACCTGAAGTGTTTTCTTGGAGTGGGGCAGGAAAGCTGAGCACCATGCAGGATCGAGCCCAAAGTTATTGCTGTCCACAAGCAAGAGGGGGTGTGGACTGACAGGCACAAGTAACCTGGACAGTATTTCGAGGGGCCCATAACCATCTACCAGAATTCCTCTTTCTGTACCAAATCTGTGTGTTCTGCAGAGTCCTACGACAAAATGTTCTCAGCTACTCAAAAGATACAGCTTGATTTTAATGCAATATAAACACCATGTCTGAATGCTTAAGTAGTGCAAATAATCTCCCCTGATTTTATTCTTCCTTTCCCTTTATCCTTGTTTCACTCGTTTTCCTCTTTCCTTCTAATGTATAGCTTGATGTGTCTTTGTTTATTCAGTGTCTCAGTCTTATTTTTCCTTAATATTCTTCCCTCCATTCTACTGTTCTGATACTTGGCCCTGTGATGTTTTTCCTCTCCTTTCCCTCTATTCTCTCACACTTTCTCTCCAGGCACTCAATCTTTATGTACATTTCTCTTCCCCATACCCCTCAATCTTTTGCTCCTTCTCTTCTCTTCTCTTCCTCACTCAATCCCACAGTTTCCCCCCCAACCTATCCTCCACATTCTGTCTCCAATAACTTTTCTCCTTTTCCCATCATTCTTTCTCACTTTGCCTCTACAACTATCCTCATTTTCTGCTTATGTTACCATCATATCCAATTTCCCGCCATCCATTTCTCAACTCAAACCATCGTGTCAAAGCAGGGTCAGTCACTCAGGCCAGGTCTACACTACAGAGTTAGGTCAAAATAAGGCAGCTTACGTCAACTTAATTCTGTAAGAGTATACACAACAGTGTTTTTCCCGCAGATGTAAGTCCCCCACTACACCAACCCAATAACTCCAGCTCCACAAGAGGCGTAGAGCTTAGGTTGATGTAGTTAGGATGATACCGTGTCTGTGTAGACATTGCGGTACTTCCATGCGGTACTGACTGGTGACGTAACTCCCAGCTGGGAGCCTGGCTGCCTGGCGCTCAAAGCCTGCGCTGTCAGCTCCATGCCAAGCTCCCACTTAGGAGCACAGCTGCCAGGCACTCAGAGCCCGGGCTGTCAGCTCCATGCTGAGCTCCCAGCTAGAAGCCCGGCAGCCCAGCACTGAGAGCCTGGCTGCCCAGCACTGAGAGGCTCTCAGGCCCCCACACTGCCCCACTTAAGTCAGTACAAGTGCTCCTGGTGAGGACATGCACCATCGGCAGAAGGACAGTAGTGTGGACATGAAAAACCACAGTAATTACTGCAGTGGCTGTACATCGATCTAACATGGGTCGACTTAATTGTGCAGTGTAGACTAGGCCTCACATTCCTTCCCCTCCCGTCTGGCCTACAGAAGGAGGGAAACTTGGTCATACAATTCTCACAAGGGCTAGGGGAAGAAGCTTTCCCATTTAGGTGGCTCTGAGGATAAAGCAATGAAGAGAGAACCCAGATTTCACCTCACTTTCACTGAGACCGGACTAGGCAAAGCAAGCATCTCAGTAGGTCTCCAGATGGCCCTGCAGCCCAACCAGAGGAACTGGCCCGCTGAGCAAACAGACCACAGAGTCAATTCTGCAACTTTTAGAATACTCTCAACTTCCTTTTTAGCAAAGTCAGTATAGGATCTCCAAGAACCAAAGTCCAAGATAATATTTCTTTTCACTTACACAGAAATTTTCATTTAATAAATAAATAAAATAATAATAAAATAATAATAATGTCACGCAACAAATGTAGGCAAATATTATAGCTAGTTAAGAGATGGATAAAATGAAGCAGGTTAAGACCAAAATATTCTAAAGTATCTGCTAACTTTAAATGGACACAAATCTGACATCAGGAATCATAACATTCAAAACAAACACTTCAACTTTTTAAACCCACTCAGTGACAGAAGACAGAAGGTGGCAATGCAAAAAAAAAAAAAAAAAAAAACAGAGAGAGAGACTGAGAGACTGAATTAATATGCAAAAACTAGATACACAAACTGTGGTTTAAATTAAACACTGGGAATGGGGTTGGGTCATTACACCAATTGAATCTATTTCCCTATATTAAGTTCTCCTCACACCTTCTATGGGCCATCTTAACAGAACACTTCAACCTCTCTACACTCAGTGACAGACTTTGAGGGCAATTTTTTGCACAAAAAAAAAAAAAAAAAACAGAAAGAGAGACTGCTGAGACTGAAATTAATATGCAACTAGATACAATTAACTGTGGTTTTTAAAAAAAGACTAGGAATGGTGGGGTCATTACACAATTGAATCTATTTCCCTATGTTAAGTTCTTCTCACACCTTCTATGGGCCATCTTAATTATCGGACAGACTAACACGGCTGCTACTCTGAAAAATGCTAACTTTGAGTGCCTCAGTTCTGGGGGCCCAACATGAGACAATTGGGGCCTGAATTTAAGAGGTGAGATGCACCACTCATTTTTGATCATTTTGGCCTGAGTGACTTACCTGAAATAACAGCAAATCAATGGCACGTCAAAAACAAAACCCAGGAGTTTTATCTCCCAGTCCTGTTCTTTAATGTTTAGAATGTTCTCTCTGTGTGTAGGAGCAGAATTTCACACCAAGAAGCATCAAAGAAATTAAGACTACATTGTTCCACTCCCTTCCAAGATACAAATGTTACATTAAAAATTAAAGGGACACAGACAAGATTGTTAAGTCTTCAAATTAACATACCGTATTATTTGTCAGGTACTGGAAGTCAGACCTTTACAGATGCCTATAAGCTGTACTTCTCAAAGATCTTTGTTGTTGCCTTAAATACCTTAATGTTATGTGTATCTATTCCAAGCGAACTGGAGTTCTTGTTCTTGTTATCTCCTATCCTAAAGCCCGTGTAAAATCGGATACACAATATATTGGGTAATTAGAGGTTGTTGTGGATGTTTTAATTTAACTCTGCAACAAAGATCAGTTTAAAAAGATGTCTCAGAAGATTCAACCAATATAAGGCCCACAATATGAGGTATCTATCAAAATTAGTCTTAAGGCCCAACCACCTGGACACCGTGTCTTAAAAAGAAAAGTATACACTCCCAACCAGAAATTTTAATCTTGAGTTCTGAATATATGTTTTAAACCCACCACCCATATGTTGTTATAAACACTGTCCCATTCAGTTACTGTGCTGCTCTTACTATGAAATGCAAAGGCTGTGTTCTCAAACTCTTAATTTGTACATTATGCTCAAGTGTTTTGCTGAACGGGGATTACTACTCGTGTTTAAAGTTAAGCACGTGCTTAAGTACTTTGCTCAGTTGGGGCTTTAATGTTCCACTCCTATACCAGCATTTAGCAAAAACATTTCTTCATCAACACTAGTGAAAATAAATGGCTAGTTTCTAACATAGGGTTTTATACAATAGCTATTTTTGTGCTTGGCTCTCTTTCTGGTGCCCATGCATGCTGTTATGCAATGGGACACAGCACACTCCTGCAGAAAAAACGAGTTCCATGCTCAGTAGACAGAACAATTGGTAGAGAAGGTCCTTAAACATCACACATTACTCTGTGTTGCTAGAGTCATGAAGATTAAAGAGGTTAAATGTGGAACACAAACCATTAGTCCATCAACAGGAGGGCCTTCAAACAGAAACATTGAGTAGGATTTTCCTTGTAGTGACCACAATAACTATGTCCATTCAAGAAGGGGATGGAAAAAGCTGACCTATGCGTACTGTAGTGGGGAAATATTGTTTGTGGTATGCTGAAGAACTGTTAAAATGAAGAGTATCAGCATAATGTTGCAAAGGGAATTATATGCCATCTAAGGGCTGATTGCCTAAATTAAAGTTGTGCAGTGGGAGGCTTCATGTGCACGTCACACTTACTGAAATATATTCCAAATGTTGTTTTTATGACTCTTACAAAACATCACCTTGGACTCCATGTACTTTTAAAAAATAGACTACTTGTTTAATAAGGGAAATTAGTTCTTTCCAGGCAGATTCTCCCCTTCTTTCCTGATTCCCAGATTCCCTGCAGATGTATGCAGCATGCCTACCAAGCCACAGTCTGGAACTGTGCCCTGGTGCATTGTAAGTGATTCACATCAACAGACAACAGTTTTGTGAAATTAACAGAGGAGAATTTCATGCAAAGATTTCCATAATATTTACTTCTCTGGATGGCAGAGGGCTCTCACTTGGTATGCATAAACACCTCCCATATTCCTACTTTAAAACAGTGCTAGATCATAAACCACTTTCCTCCAACAATGGCAATAGAAAGGACAGCTTCTTCACTGACAAACAGTATACCTCACAGCCCGCATGATCTATACTGAATACAGCGCAGAGAACATTTTTCTAAATCAAATACTTAAGATATATTGAAATACAAAAAGCCAAACTCATCCTTGGTATAACTTCACTTACTTCAAAAGAGATACATCAAGAATGAATTTGGTCCCACTCTTGGGTATGATCCTGCACCAGGGCAATGGCTGACTTTTATTGCTTTGATGGCACATAGCGGCGGTAAAGCCAGCATAACCAGTCATCTGAGGATTCCTGCTGTATAAAGGAATGCTCAGGTAACACAGCACCAGGAGCAAGGAGTAGGCATGTCCAGGGAATCTATGCCAGGCAATTCTTAGTGGCTGCAATGGTCCCTTGCAGGCCAGTATAACATAGAGAAATCTTAAAGTTGCTCTACTCTATGCCAGGGACTGACCTGGTACAGAATAGGTGTCAGTATTGGAGAGGTCAGTGGGAGGACATATTGGCAGTTTAAGGCTACATTCAAACCTCCGCCTCCCTCCAAGCTGGGCTGATTATAGCTGGAACACAGGCTGGTATCTACACCATTGTGTCTGAATTATACCTGTTTAATTCTGTAGCAAACATAAAATTCATGGGGCAAAAAAGTGCAATATATGACACATACTTTAAGGCTCTTTTACATCAATCTGACAGTATACTGAGGCCTCAGCGTGAATAAGAATCCAGCCCAGAGTGTTTTTAGTTATTTGTGCAATCATACTAGAGGCAGATGTTTTACCATAAGAGCCATTTTCTGCAAATGAATTTGATAGTCGGCTCTAGTTGTGGATGGCAAGGAATGTCAAGGCCTACTGAGACACTCAGTGACATCAGCAACATCTTGTCATTCTGCTGATAAAGAAAAAAAAACCAGCAACTTTGGAACATAACTTGTTTGACAGCAGGAATTTACGTACACTTAATATTTACTTCCATGTGCTGCACTGGTAAGTAGTTTTGCAGCCCAAAGAAAAGCAATAAAATCCTACATAGTATACCGCCCCCGCTAAGAAATAAAAAAACACAGTCTAGCACTTACATTTAAAAATAGCTATCACAAAATCAGAGTCATTTGTTCAGCTGATCAATGTGCAGCTTACTTTTGTGTGACTACTACCGGTGGCTCCAGCCTTCCCCTGAGCTTTGCAATTGTATATTTAGACAATTTTCTTTGCTTATATCAGGCTGTGTGATGAATCAGCCTGTTGTCCAATTTTACCAATTGCATCCTTTAACTCAATCAATATTTTTTTCTTCTGATATTCAAAATTGTTTAAAGCACAATGGGGAGAGCTTATAAAATGTTTCAGCAGTATAGGCCTTAGAAATCTCTCTCTACTGTTGTAAGTTAAGAAGTTGAGGGAAAAGTTGAGGGAAAAGGAGGAAAAACAGAAGATTGGTTCTGCTTTTTTATTGCCTTGTACCTCCTTGTGCAGTTATTTACACCATGCAAAGTGGGTGTAAAATGTTACTACTGTATATCAGAATGGCAGGGTCAAGTCTCATTTACATTAAAGTCCTTTTACATGGCTAAAGCAGTGTAAAAGAACTTTAAAGGGACAGAAAGGGCATTTGCACCCACGATACGCTGCCTTTACACTGCGTGTAAAGTGGCTGTCGTGAACATGAGAGATCCAGCCCTGACAATGTGCTGGGCACTGGAGAATCACAGTGTCCAAAAACCAGGCAAAGATGAGGAAAAGATGTCCAATCTGTGTGATTAGCAGCGGACAGGCAGGGCCGGTGCAAGGATATTTTGCGCCCTAGGCGAAACTTCCACCTTGCACCCCTGCCCTCCCTTGCACATCGGTTCATTGAGGGGAAAATTCCAACGAGCCTTTATAGACGCCAGGGGCCAGCTGTGCCCAGGGGCTGCTCCCCAGACCAGGTTCCCCCCTCCCCTCCCCCTGAACTCCCCTGGAGGTGCACAGCCCCTCTGCAAGCCCTCCCCACCCCACTCAGGTGGCCCCCGCCCCAAGTCCACTCACTGGCTTTGCCAGGCTTGGCCACTGCAGCAGCTCGGCAGGGAGGAGCCGCCTTCCGGAGGCACCGGAGAGCCAGAGCGTCCCGCTTGCGGCAGCAGCAAGCCCCAGCCATAAAGGAGCCGGCACGGTGCACAGGGGCAGCAGCCCTGCAAAGGCAGCGGTGCCACTAGCGGGGGGCATCTGTGCACCCCTGCCCCTCCTGCCCAGGCTGCGGCCAGGCACCCCCAGGGGCTCCTGCAGGCTGCAGCGGATGCATGGGGGCACCAGCCCCCATGCACCCCCCGGCTCCCCACTCGCCTAGGGTTACCATATTTCAACAATCAAAAAAGAGGATGGGGGGGGAAGAGCCCCGCCCTAGCCCCCATCCACTCCCTCCCACTTCCCACCCCCGACTGTCCCCCTCAAAACCACCAACCCCCCCGTTCCTTGTCCTCTGACTTCCCCCTCCTGAGACCCTCCCATCCTAACTGCCGCCCTAGGACCGTACCCCCTACCTGTCCCCTGACTGCCCCAACTCTTATCCACACCCCCATCCCCAGACAGGCCCCCGGGACTCCTACGCCCCATCCAACCACTCCCCACCCGCTGACAGGACCCCCAGAATTTGTGACCCATCCCACCCTCCCCCGGCTCCCTGACTGCCCCCCGGGACTCCCCTTACCATGCCCATGCCGGTCAGACGCTGGCTCCACGTGGAGCCGAACCAAACAGGTGCACAGCCCCTCCCCCGCAGAGTGCTGAGGCAGCGGGAGGGGCAGCGGCAACGGTGGCTCACACTCCCAGGAGCCGCAGAACCTGAGCACGGTAGGGGGGGATCCAGGGGGAGTGCCTGCCTGGGCTGCGGCCCCCGTGCGCCCCCCGGCTCCTCCCTCACCGTGCTCGGGCTCTGCAGCTCCCAGGAGTGTGAGCCGCCACTGCCCCTCCCAGAGCAGGCTCAGGGCCCCGCACCACGGCGGTGGCTCACATGCCCAGAAGCCGCAGAGCCTGAGTGCGGCGAGGGAGGAGCCAGGGGGCGCACGGGGGCCGCCGCCTGCATGCATCTGCTGCAGGCTGTAGGAGCCCCCAGCCTGGTCAGGAGGGGCAAGGGGTGCGGCTGCTCCCCGCTAGCGGCGCCTCCGCCTTTGCAGGGCTGCTGCCCCCCCTGCGCCGCGCCGGCTCCTCCATGGCTGGGGCTCGCAGCCGCCGCAAGCAGGAGGCTCTGGCTCTCTGGTGCCTCCAGAAGGCAGCTCCTCCCTGCCGAGCCAGGGCACCGCTTTTTGGCGCCCCCAACCACTTGGCGCCCTAGGCGATCACCTAGTTCGCCTAGTGGTTGCACCAGCCCTGCAGACAGCGGACGTTCTTTCTTTCTTTCTCTCTCACCACCCTTCCTTGGCTATTCAATGATGTTATAAAACTTGAGCAGATGTTTTAAATCTGCTCTAAAGTTTAGTAAGCAACCAAATGGCAGTTATACAGATTAGGACATGCAATCTGCATGCTAAGAGCTAGACTGAGCACTGTTTTACAGTGGCTTCCGCCAATGTAAATCTTGGCGTAGGGCTTCGGCGGTGGAAAGTCCATCACAGGAGAATACCGTGAAGGAAAAGTGACGGCAATTTCTCTTCTCTCAGAGGGCAGGGTCACAGAGTCCAAATGCCAAGGGATGAGCTGTTTCAACTTTCAATGCATAGCCTTAGCAGCTTCTGTCAGCGGTCACTAAGGAAAATTTAAGATGCCTTCCACTACCCAGTGCCAGCTTCAGTGGACATGCTCACTGGACTATTCATTAAAACATTATACTGGTCTAGGAGGCCTGGTCATAGGACAATCATTTCTGTCATGTCATGTAAAGTTATTTACCTCTCATGGTGATTGCAGCAATAGTCTGTTTTCTGTGTAGTGTACCTTTAAATGTAAGAACTCTGCCTCACATTCTACTAGCCAGTGGTCCCCAAACTGTGGGGCAAAGGTTCGGGGGGCATTGGTTAGGGGTCTGGGCCAGCCCCTATTTGGGTCAGGGAGGGAGCACCACCCAGTCCCGCATCACCCGCAGCCCAGCTCTGTCCCCAGCCACAGCTCCACTCTGCCCCTTGCTCCACCCCCAGCCCAGCTCCAGCCAAAGTCAAAGCTCCACTCTGGCCTCAGCCCAGCTGTGCCTTCATTCCCTCTCCGCCCCCAGGCCTCTAGCCCCAGCTCTGGCGTCAGCCCAAGCACCTCTGCTGGGCCAACTGTGCTGTAATGGAGCAGGGGGGTGGGGGCACAGACAGATTCCATTACTGGTAAGTAGGGTTGTCAACTCTGTAATATATAAAAACTGGACACTCCAGTAGGAGTGCTGAAACCTCCCCTTCCCCACCCCTTCCCCACAAGGACTAGAGTTGCCAACTCTCCCGGTTTCGCCAGGAGTCTCCTGGAATCACGCTCTGTCTCCCAGAGGCTACTTCAGCCAGAGCGGGAGATTTTGGGCACTAACAGTCTGGTGCAACAGCGGGGCTAAGGCAGACTCCCTTACCTGCCTTGGCTTCGCGCCCCTCCAGAAGTGGCCAGCACCGTCCTTGCAGCCCCTAGGGGGGACAGTCTCCGCACACTGCCCCCGCCTGCCCGAGTGCCAACTCCGCAGCTCACATTGGCCAGGAATTAGAGGTTGCACCCTGCACCCAAACTCCCTCCCAAAGCCTGCACCCCGCACCTCCTCCCGCACTCCAACCCCCTATCCCACCCTGGTGAAAGTGAATGAGGGTGGGAGAGAGTGAGCGATAGAGGGAGGGGGAATGGAGGGAGCGGGGGTATGGCCTCAGAGAAGGGGCAGGACAGGGGCATGGCCTCAGGGAGGGGGCAGGGCAGGGGGCAGGGTAAGGGTCTTTGGGTTTGTGCAATTAGACTGTTGGCAACCCTACAGGCCCCTGCCCTGCCCCTCCCCCCCAAGACCCACCCCCCTTTTCACTCCACTTTCCCCCTCCCTCCGTCGCTCACTGCTTTTCCCGTCTCCCCCACTCCCCGCCCCAGTCGGGAGGGACTTGCCTGCAGAGCCGGGGCTGGGAGCTGCAGCTGCCCAATGCAGATAGAAGGGGGCCAAAGCTGAGTAGGGGTTGGCGCAATTGATGACTCGGCGCTTCCCCGCCTCCCCCGACTGCAGTAACCAGACTTTAGGTGTGCAGTCAGTAGATCTAACCAGACACCATCAGGCTCTCTTTTCAACCGTTCGAAAGCCAGACACACCTAGCCAACCCACTGGTAAGGGGGGGCATAACAGGAAAAGTTATAGTGGGTAGTACTGTGAGAAGATTTGAGATGGAGGAGCTTGTTGAGTGAAACATAGGTACAATTCTCCTTTCTCTTTCATGGAGATTTTATATTGGTTATTTGTCTGTTGTTTTCCTAAATCTAAAATAAGTCATCTAGGCCAACCATGAAAACCTGGCCCCACTGAAGTCAATGTCCTGAAAGTGCGTGTTTTGCATATTGAGTATAGCACACATAATTGCATTAAATCTTTCTCATCTTACAAATTAGACTTTCTTCTGTCAAAGAATGATATCAACCCTCTCCTTTCAACCACAATGCTGAATTTCAAATACAAGAATAAATCAGGTTCTTCTTCAGTAAACATAAACCTAAACCTAGTTATTACACATCTCAGCCACATCCAAGCAGAGTGGATTTTACCTGCATTATAATGGGCTTGAGGTGCTACCAAGTTTAATGAAAATTGTCACACGGCAGACTACATCCCAGTTTGCCATGAACGTAATGTTAGTGTAGACAAGTTCTTAGAGAAGAAAGCAAAATCAAGCTTGCTGGAACACTTAATCATATTTGCTTAGCAAAATTATGTCAGTTGACAAGACACCTTGGATATATTTTAAAGGAAGTTTAGTAGGAATTCCCATTGCATTTATAATTCAGATCCTACAGTGTGTATGCATTTTGTATATAGAATATTTTGCACTCCTATAGCACTTTTCTCCCACAGATAAAAAGTGGTTGAATACTTTGGGGGTGAGAGGACTATAAAAAATGGAAAAGGGAGACCAGTTGATGCTAAAGTATTCAAATACAAAGACGTAATTCCAAAGAGTGGGGTTTTACTAATATATCTTAGAGTATTAATTGCAAATCTCCTTGGATTTATATTGATGAAATTAAATCATTGCCTTTAAAGGTCAGCTAGACAGGGAAGAACATTATTGCTATGAGCCCAACTGTAAGGTTAAGTGTGTTTTATATCCTCTCTATCACAGAGTTATTTGGGAAAAGTAAAAGGCACAAATCCTATGGCATGATTGGACAAACCCCCACATCAGACCAGCGCAAACAGGGGTGTCTGTAAGAGCACCCAGTGCCAGATGGTAAGGGGCTTCCTGGTATGTAACAGTAAGTTTTAGCTGGCCTGACCAGCTCAATACACTTCACACACTGTTGTGATTATATTTATTTAAAAGGTGTCTTATAATATATCATTTGAAAACTAATAACACCCTAGTCATTAATAGCACTATGAAATGTATGTAACAACACTGTATGCAAAATTATGGACACTCTCTGACACAGGCGCCGACTTTCCAAAGTGCCGTGGGGTGTTGCTCAACCCTCGGCTCTACCCCATGCCCCGCTTCCACTCCACCCCTTCCCCCAAGGCCCCACCCACACTCCGCCTCTTCCCACCCCCTCCCCCAAGCATGCTGCATACTTGCTTCCTCCCCCGTCCCTCCTGAACTCAGCGAAACAGCTGTCTGCGGCAGGTGGGAGACGTGGAGAGGGAGGTGGAGGCGCTGATCCACGGGCCCACCGATGGGCGGAGGTGCTGGGGGGTGCATGGGGGGGGAGCTGACAGGGGGTCTGCCAGTGGGTGCTCAGTGCCCATCATTTTTTCCCTGTGGGTGCTCCAGCCCCAGAGCACCCCCAGAGTCAGTGCCTGTGCTCTCTGATATTATTTTTGGAGTCTGGAAACAGACAAATGAGGCAAAATAGTTTTCCAGACAAAGGAGAAAGGAGAAAGGCAAATACCTCTTTGGCTCAACTGTAAATTGAACCAGGTATGACCAGGTATAGGGATAATAGGCTATTCATTTGCCTGGAGATTGCAGGAAGATCATTTGCATTGTAAAATCACAGGAGACTGGCATTGGCTCCCTGATGGACTCAGAAAGGTGAGCTGACTTTTATAGATAAACTTTGGGGATATAAGGAACTGCTGAAAGACTCTGGGGTATCCATCACCTGAGAGAACAAAGAAGCCAGCGCTTTGTATCTATGAAAGATGGGCCCTCCCGCTGCAACAGGTTGGAGAATGCTGACAACTTGGTGTAAGAAATTATGTTAGGTAAAGCTGTATCTTGCTAGAATTAAATTTTAGGCACTGGACAGCATGTGATTTTTTTGTTTGTAACCCTTTCATATTTCTTTCACTCTTGTTTGAAATCATTTAAATCTACGTTCTTTGTTATTAATCTTATTCTAAGTTTTACTGCAAACAACCCCAAGTGCTGTGTATTAGGCAGGGCCGCCCAGAGGATTCAGGGGGCCTGGGTGAAAGCGGGGGAGTTGCAGCGCTTGTACTCACCCGGCGGCGGTCCGGGTCTTCAGCAGCATTTCGGCGGTGGGGAGCCCTTCAGTCGCTCCGCGTCTTCGGCGGCACTGAAGGGCCCCTCACCGCCGAAATGCCACTGAAGACCCGAACCGCTGCTGGCCCAGGGCTCGCGGGGCCCCTATGGGGCCCGGGGCAAATTGCCCCCACCCCGTTCTGGGTGGCCCTGGTATTAGCATGGAGTGTATCACCTTAGATGAGCTAACAAGCTGTTAAGTGTACTGGCTCTTTGGAGGAAGCAAACTTGGTGTTACCTCTGTGAGTGCCCAGTAAGAGGGACTGGATGCTCCAAGGAAGACTCAAGACTGGAAGGGTTGTTGAGGTCACCCTGCCAGGAATAACTGGGCTGGAGGAAGCTCAGGGTGAGGCCTTTGTGCTGTGGACATGCTGCCGGTGTCAGGGCTTTGAGCCAAAGCTGCACAGCCTTAAGGCACCCAGTTTTACAGAGCAGGTGGTGACAGAACCCCTTACTGGTCTGGGTGAACTCACAAAGCATCACGGGAGGTAGGGTGACCAGATGTCCCGATTTTATAGGGACAGTCTTGATATTCGGGTTTTTTTTTTCTTATATGGGCACCTATTATCCCCCCACACTCTGTCCCGATTTTTCATACTTGCTATCTGGTCATCCTAACAGGGGTTAACAAACTGTACTGTAGACAGGAGCTGACACTGGCACCGCCTTACAACACCAGGAAGCAATATGAAGCTTGGAGGGGAGGAGGCTTCAACTGGAGGGAATACAAGGAGGAAGCAAGGGCTGCCCTGATAGAAGGACCAGGGGTCTGAAGCAGCGAAGACCTAAGGGATGGACTACAAAGTCGTGAGTTTGGGAACAGCCAAGCGTGGGAGAATGCTTCGACTGGACTTTGTTGTCTTACTGCTAATTTGTTTGTTAAGGAAGTCAAACGCCAGGTTGGGTTTGAGCTTTGACCCTACTAAGACACGTCGGCTGTGTCTGGGATCTGTCTTCACTTCAGTTAGCCCTGGTGACTGGCACTCGAGTTAGCCTAGCCCAGGTGTG
This sequence comes from Mauremys reevesii, assembly GCF_016161935.1. NCBI lineage: Eukaryota > Metazoa > Chordata > Testudines > Geoemydidae > Mauremys > Mauremys reevesii. The sequence continues at coordinate 200,034,112 of NC_052624.1, forward strand.
ACAGGCTACACAGCAAAGCCCTGAGTTACTGTGTCCTTGGCAGTGCTGCACTCGCATGTGTGTTCAGCTGGACTTCTGGGGGCACAACCAGTAAAGTGAGCCACTGCTTGATCCTTTCTCAGTGAACTGGAGAACATGTCTATCCTTCTGAATACAAGGGGAACTGTGCGAAGGCATTGGAAGACTATCGGCATTCAGGTGACTTAGCCTGTGTTGTCACTGCAAAATGGTTGGGTTACCACCCTTAGTGAAAGTGGAACCTAGGCTCTAACCCACACCCCCAGATAGGCCAGTTAATCCAGGCTGAAAGCACCGCTTAACTCAGGGGAGAGGTTCTTCTGTGTGGATAAAAGGGTGGCTAGCGGCAACACCCAAGAGTCCAGGCTATTGTAACAATGATTAGCCTATATAATTTATTTGTGGGTGTGTTTTGAGAGGTTGACAGAGAATACTTGATTAGAAAAGGTGGGAAGTAGGGGAGCAAGATTTTCTGTGCTTTGACCTGTAACAGAACTTTCAATAATTCATGACCCTCAGTGCTGTTGCAATCCCATCCACTGAGAAACTCTGGGTTAAACAATAAAAAAATCAAGTATTTATATTATACTCTTAGAAACTTGATTTGTATTTTGCTCTGGTAGATTGGGTCAAGCAGGGGGAAAAAGGATGCAACATCTGTGGCTCCAGCGACATGTAAAAGTGAGAATCACAGGGCATCATGTAGCAAGGAATTAAATATTAAACTTTATTAAGGAGGCAGTTAAGCCATTATTTACAAAAGTCCAGCAGCTAAAAATGGATTTCTAAGGTATTTTTCATGCCTAGCTCTATTTTTGTATTTTTTCATCTGCTAATTAGCACATAAAATGTTATAAAACAGCAAATTGTTACTTAAAGTCCTACAAGTGTTACCAATGAATTTGTTTCTACTGCTGTTTTCATCCTAGCTTAGTAGCAATTTGGGATTTATTTACTATAATACCTGAAACCTTCCCACTACAGGAATTATAAAACAAGTTTCCAGAAGCCACTAAGGTTCTACATATAAAAAGGACACACAGGGGTTTCTAGATTTCCATTCTAACAGCACAAAGTTGCTAATTTTAGACCCATTCAGTCCTCAACCTTATAGTACCTTGTACCTTAGAGTCATTTGTTCCTCCTCCTGTACACTCACTGAGACCTTTGGGCCCATCTGAGGCACTGTTCCAGACAGAAGTCTGCACAGCTTTCTCCAGACCCTTGAACCATGCAGACGCTGTCACACCCACTGTCTCAAGAGGGCACTTCATTTTCTTTCGAGTACCAAGCTTCCCCAGACAAAACCCAAATCATCTTAAATAATGTATTTACTGGTATGTCACAGAATAGAGAGAATAATGAAAATTTAAATTAGTAAAATATTAAACTCATGGGAACGGACACAACAAAGTTACCAAAAGAAGCTCTAGTTGGGTTTTTTTTTCATTCCCATGTGATTAAAGCACTCAAGGTTATCCTAGTCTAGTGCCTCCTTTATGACCTCTTTCTGTCCATTTACCTAGGTACTTATATGGCCATTGTCTCTGTAGTACCCAAGCTGTCAGAAGAACTCTGAAGTGTAACATCCTCCCAGAATAAATATGTACTGTAGTATTTTTTGTAGCAGTTGCAGCATCTCTTTCGACTAGGATGACCAGATGTCCCGATTTTACAGTCCCAGTATTCGTTGCTTTCTTATATAGGCACTTACTTACACACACCCACACCCACACACACAGTCCCAATTTTTCATACTTGCTGTCTGGTCACCCTATTTTTGATAGTTCCCTTAATAAAGAGCCAGTTTAGTTTTAGAAACTTAAGAGTCCTCTTGTCTTAGTACCCAGCACGTGGTACCTGAAGCCCATTTAGTAACCAAATCATTTGTAATTCCCCTCATCTTTGATGTAAAGGAGTAAGAAATCATAAAATAGTTAGCCATCTTGTCTGTCTAAATCATATAGTATGCAGTCAATGAGTAGATCAGGGGTCGGCAATCTTTCAGAAGTGGTGTGCCAAATCTTCATAAATTCACTCTAATTTAAGGTTTCACGGGCCAGTAATACATTTTAATGTTTTTAGAAGGTCTCTTTCTATAAGTCTATAATATATAACTAAACTATTCTTGTATGTAAAGTAAATACGGTTTTTAAAATGTTTAAGAAGCTTCATTTAAAATTAAATTAAAATGCAGAGCCCCCCGGACTGGTGGCCAGGACCCGGGCAGTGTGAGTGCCACTGAAAATCAGCTCGCGTGCCGACTTCGGCACCTGTGCCATAGGTTGCCTACCCCTGGAGTAGATGTTAGTTCACTATGTCACAGTATATATTGAAAACCAGATTGTAGGCTCAAATGTATGAGACAGAGAAGAGGAGCACATAAGAAGCCTTGCCCATCCTTTGCATCCCTGCTCACAAGCCAGTCACAATGTGGCTGGAGAGTGGGGCCACTACTCCCTGCGAGGGCTGCCAGGAGCCTGTAAGAGGAGGGTCCGTGTCCATTCACCCCCATAACACTGGCCAGGGGGACAGGAGTGCACAATGCATTTGTTTTAAGTATAGCAGTGCTACCAGGGCCACTCTAGCATTGACTGTCAGTATGTCCTAAGGGGAATTCTGGGTGGTCAGATAAATTCCCCCAGGAATCCAATAGCAGCATGCTCCCTTCACAGTGTTCACCCGGTAAAGGTCTTTGCTTTAAAGCCCCAATCCAGTTATGATTAAACAGCCCCTTCTTTACAGTTAAAAATGAACAAAATTTTAACTTCTTTCTTCCCATTATTGGTTTAGAATTAACATGTCTAATTCGAGTGGGTTGTGCCCTTGTCGCTGGCTAATTAGGCAAACACATTTATTGCATATATTGAAATTATCTGGCCACTTGATCACTAATAAGAATAGGCAACAGCTTCCTGGAAGACATTTTCATTAACATGTAAATGATTTTTCACTCCTTTGTGCAGTGAATGCAGAAGTTTGAATAGGAAAATACACCCTTAAATGTATACCTATTCACTGATAAAATTTTAAAGGAGGAAAAAATGTATCTAAACATTATGGCCATAAAGGTCCTGATTTCAACCAATCATGTGCACCTCAGGGCATGCATGCATGCAAACTTAAATGTAGCATAAATAATCCTAATTTGTGCTTGAATGTGTATGTGCAAATCAAGGGTTGCATACCACATGCATGTGTGTGTGCATATCCAACTTGCGCATGGTGCAAGGTCCAAAGCACCCATGCAACCCTTGCTTTGCACATGCACATACTGATACATTTGCACAAATTGGTATTTACCTGCACATATATGAGTTTTCACATGTTCAAGCCCTTATGTGTGCACGAACGTTTGAAAAGCTTGAGAGCACACTGCTTAGATTCCATTTTAAGGAGAAAAACAACACAAAACACCCTGCTTAATGTTAGCCATGTCTTTTAGAGATCTACTCTTCCTCTGTAAGCTGCCTTTTGTAGGTTTTCCTTTTTTTCTCTCTCCCCCCACCCCCCATCCCCAAACATTTAACTATGTTTTAAAGAAAATAATTAAACCAGAACTGAATGATGGACAGGTCTTTCTACAATTATAAAGATATGTCCTTAGGAAAAAACACTTTCCTTTCTGGTTGCCCTTACAGGAAAAAGTATTGAACTGTAAGGATAAATCACACAAATCAAAAGCTCTTGATCTGTAAATGTGAAGAGTGGCTTTGGTTTTTCAAAGTCAGTCATCTGGTGATCATCTGACATAATGGTCAAGAGAATTTACAGGATAGTTTCTTACAGGGAATGCTTCAGTTTGCTCCATTACATTTTCCTGAGCATGAGTTTCCTTAGCAAAGCCATAGATGACATGCAAGTGTTATCTAGAAAATGGAGTTTACTATTGATTCCAATTCCTCATTTTGGTGGAAAGATGGAATCTAATTGTTTCTGAATTACTAAGAAAGAAAAGTAACAGATCCTGAGAAGACGGAAAGGTACAACAGCAAAAATGCACAAGCACTCTGCAATAATCTGGAAACCAAAATGTAGTAATATGATTTAACATGCAGAATAACCACAACTTGCATACAATTTATTTATTATAACCCCATCCCATGGAAAGCCCTCAGCTAGTAAACAAGTATAATCAACAGCTCAGAAATGCATGTTAAGCACTGAACATCACACAGTTCTGTAAACAACAAACTGCTGCACAAAGGAATCCCTTTTCTAGTCTGGTTACTAGTAAATAGTGAAATATCTTGTGAGCCCACTTCTGCCTTCTGTTATGCTGGTGCAAACCTAGAGCTTGTCCACACTTACAGAACTACAGGTGCAGCTGTGCCACTGTAACACTTAGTGAGGATGCTATGTACACCAAACGGAGAGCTTCTCCCATTGGTGTAGGTACTCCACCTCCCCGAGAGGTGCTGTCAGTCAGTATAACTGCACGCTTAGGGGGATGGATTTTACCCATCCCTGAGTGACGTAGTTATAATTGACATAAGTTTGTAGCTGTAGACCAGGGCCTAATGCAGGGATCGGCAACCTTTGGCACAGGGCCCGTCAGGGAAATACACTGGTGGGCCGGGACGGTGTGTTTACCTGCAGTGTCCGCAGTTTCGGCCGATCGCAGCTCCCACTGGCCGAGGTTCCCCATTCCAGGCCAATGGGGGCTGCAGGAAGCGGCGGCCAGCACATCCCTCGGCCCACGCCGCTTTCCGCCACCCCCATTGGCCTGGAGCAGCGAACCGCAGCCAGTGGGAGCTGCAGGTAAACAAACTGTCCCAGCCCGCCAGTGGATTTCCCTGACGGGCTACGTGCCAAAGGTTGCCGATCCCTGGCCTTGTGTGTTCAGTCAGGTTGTACAGGTGTAAATGAGAGCAGAATGTGGCCTCTGTTTATTTTTTCCTAAATAATTTTACTAAATAATCCTCCCAAACTTTAGGAAGAATAAATAATAATAAAAAGTGTTGGAAACTGTTCAGAAAAGCATTTAAGACAGAAAATTCTGGATTCTGTAGCATTCTGCATTTAGCAGATCCATTGTTCAATGTCCAACACTACACTGTCACGAACATTTGAATCTGACCCTTTATAAAAACGTTTCATCAGGCTTATTAAAAAGGAAAAAAGCTAACTTACGCTTCTAAACGTACCATATTTGTTTACCAAAACAAAAGAAATAAATTACATTTCTCAGTCAATATCTAACTGATTTTTCTAGGCAGTTGTTGTTGGGTTGTAGTTCCCACACACAAAATATATAAGTCAAAATTCCACAGTTTTCTGCTATTTCTAACATGTGAATGGTGAAAGAGGAAAACAGGAACATGGAAATTTAGACCTAAGTGTAGCCTTGATATTTTTTTTAATTATTTTTAATAATAAGATGAGTGCATGGGTGGCATGTGGACTGCTGGCTGGGGGAGGCTAATTCCCAGCCCCGCCCCTTCCAGCTGAGGCCCCGCCCCTTCATCGTCGTCGTCCCCCCCTCCCCCCCCCCCCACACACACACTGCAGCCCAGAGCCCCCCATCACAGCCACTGGCCCCAGCCCCAGATCAGCACCAGCTCCCCCAGCCCCGGTGTGTCAGTGGCATGGCCCCAGTCCCCCCAGCCTCAGAGTGCTTGGAGGGTGGATGGTGCGGCCCCAGTCCTCCCATCCCCGAAGAGCAGTGCCAGCCCCAGTCTGAGCCCAAGCCGGGGCCACTGCCCGGGGAACTGGAAAGAGTGGCCAGAGCAGGAAGCAGGAGGGAGCCTGAGGGCAGAGCATGGATGGGGCCACACCTGGCTGTTTGGGAAGGCACAGCCTTCCCCAGCCTATGATACCCACCACCCATGGATGAGTGAACAAAAGTTAGTGATGTATCACTGACTGGAAAATAGCCTGTCAGTGATTCAGTCTCTCTTGTTCATTCATCTTGCTATTCAGTACATAAAGAAAAAAATTAATGAAATCTACATTTAGCTAATAGACATAATCTTGCAATCCTTTCACTTCCACTCTTGTCTTCTGCACTCATCCATTACATTTTGTTCCTCTTTATGCCACAAAACTACAGTATATTATGTGTGGATGGACCCCTGCACCCATCTGGAGCCCCACTGACTTCATTGGGACCCCATGTCAGCATAAAGATCTGCCTCCATAGAGCCAATTGCAGGATTGGATCCTCAGATTGTAAACTCTTTCTGGCAAGGACTCTTTTATTTAATGTTTGTACAGTGCCTAGCACAATGGGGCCCCAATCCTGACAAAGACCTCTGGTCTACCATTGTACAAATAATAGCCTAGGGTTGACAGGTGTCCGGTTTTCAAGCGGAACATCCGGTCGAAAAGGGAAACTGGCAGCATCCAGTCAGCTTTGTCTGCTTACCTGCAGTAACCGGCCTCCGCCACTGAGGGGTGGGAAAAGCAGCAGCTGCTGCTGGGATCTGGAGGAGCGGCTCTGCTTAACAGCTGCTGCTCTTCCCACCCCCCAGCCTGACAGAGAGAACTGTCTGACTCCCGGACCGGGCTCCAAAGCAGGTACTGGCGCTGTCGGGGAGATCGAGGAACGTGTCTGCCCCACACCGCCCTGCTGTGCCCTGATTTCCCCACCCCAGCTCCTTGCTCCAGGGCTGGACCCCCGCCCCACTGTGCCCCAATTTCCCCACCCCGCCCTTCGCTCCAGGGATGGACCCCACAGTGCCCGATTTCCCACCCCAACCCCTCGCTCCAGGGATGGACCCCTCCACCTCACATGCCCCAATTTCCTCACCCTGGCCCCTCACTCCAGGGATGGACCCCCCTTCTCCACTGTGCCTCGATTTCCCCACCCCAGCCCAGCCCCTCACTCCAGGGATGGTAACCCTATAACATAACGGTTTTTGGAGGCAGGTCAGATTTAATACGTTGTGTTGTTTTTTTAAACACTAGTATAATTTAAAGATATTCAGAGAGACACTTGCAATGTAATGGCTAAATTAAATGGTACATTAAATGTTTCAATTTTTACAGAAAGATTTTGCTACAGAAAACGGCTCCACATTCAATTGCAGTCCAGGCCCTATTTTTTCCCCTAGTTTATCATGTCATCACAACTGGAATGCCGGAGAGATTTTATCCTTACTAAAATTAACAACGTGTTCCAGATTACCTACATTATCAAAGAATTCTGACCACTTTTCTATAATCTGCATATGTTTACACTGGCAGTTGATACACCTGTACAGTACTGTACAAGTAACACATGCCCAGACATACCATAAAACCTTGGTAAATAAAGAAAGCAGAGGAGCAGGTAGGTCACAGCAGATAAAAACTAATAAGCGACCTCCTGAAGCCCTACCAGGGCAAGCTAACAGTTTCCCTAAAATGTAACAAGTTAAGGAGCACAGCCTCAGTCCAAAGGCTGGAAACCTTGTTAGTAGTAGCCACACAGCAATTATGTCAGAACTTGGCAAGAAGCTCTACCTCAGTCCTACAGGCTGCAGAAAGAAGAGTAGAGCTCCAAAGTGCAAGCATTCACAATTTACTCAACCCCTGTGCAGAATGATTAGATTTCTCTGCACAGAGCTAGGTAACGCAAGCAAATCTCTGAGCCCTGGTGAACAGGAGGAAGTGAATATGAAGTTCTTATAGGGGCAAAGACGGGGCATGACCATGGCATACATGGTTAAGTGAAACCTAGTATTTGCAAAATATGTGCCACGGCTATTTTACATTATTCATACTGCTATCCAGGAGTAATAGCATATTCAGCTGTAATAGCTCTACTCAGAAGAAAGCAAGAGAAGAGGCAGCCATGGGGCCACTCACACTGAAATGTCCCCAAAAGTTCTAAGAAAACAGGATAATTCACAGCTAGCTGCTCAATACCTTGCAACGTTAGTGAGGCGCAATGTCCTTGACAGCCCACCAGCAAGCGCAACCTGCTTCCCCTCAAATTATTTCTCCTCACTGAATCATGAGTAACAGAGCACCACCCCATGGCTAGAAGTTGAGGCTAGACAAATTCAGATTGGAAATAAGGCATAAATTTTTAACAGTGAGGGTAATTAACCACTGGAACAATTACCAAGCATTACCTGGCAAATTTTTAAATCAAGATTGGATGTTTCTCTAAAAGATCTGCTCCAGGAATTATTTTGGGAAGTTCTATGGCCTGTGCTGCACAGCCGGTCAGACTAGATAATTATAATGGCCCCTTCTGGCCAGGAATCTATGAATCTATGCTCACCAAGCATCTTAGAACCTAATCCTAAAATTAACCTGTGTATAAATTTGGGTTAGATTAGGACAGGTTTGCCCTGAGGTTCCCTTTCATCACTCTTCTGTTCATGTCTCATTAGACACAACATGAGGGCCCATCCTCCAGGAGCATGTAGTCTTAAAATGCTGTCTAAAGCAGTGGTTCTCAGTCTTTTTGGGCTCAGGACCAATTTGTAAATGTTTATGGCCTGTCGCAACCCAGTAAATAGTGTGAGAGTGGACGCCCTGCCTGGGGTGGTTACATTTGGGTCCTGCCTCCCGGGTGGGGGGAGGGGTGGGGGAGGGGATGAGTCCAGCACTCACCCCACAGTGGCAGCTCTTGCAGCTACTATGCAGGGGGGCTGGCTGGGCTTGGCTCTTGGCTCTAGGAGTTGCAACCTCTAGGATAGCACCACTGTTCACATTTGGCCCTGCCCCCTTGACTGGACCAAAGTTGTGTGAGTGGAGTTGTGACCTGGTTCATGGGGTTGCAGTGCCACTCACTCAAATTTTGCCCACCTGGACTCCTGTTATCACGATGGCTGGGCCAAACCTGAGTGGCACTGGGCTCCCAGAGGTTGCGGTGCCTGGAGCTGGGAGGTGAGCCCAGCCAGCCCTGTGGGACAGGAGCTGCTACGCAACCCTTTGAAACATTCTGGCGACCCAGTTTTGGGTCCCACCCACAGGTTGAGAAACCCTGGTCTAAAGGTTTCTCATAAAAGGGAGAGAGATTTCTCCTTTCATCTTACAGTACTGTACCGCACACTTTCCTGAGCTTCGTGAGGTGGAGACTGCAAGAAATCAAGCTTTTCCTTCTACCCATGTGTTTTAAAAACAATGAGCTACTCACTTTTGATGAGTAAATGGTGAAATATAGCCTGGATCTCCAAATCTGAGTGTCAGTACACTGACATCAAGAACATTGGGCCAGATTCTCTCCTGTGCTAAGATGTGCTCAGTGCAGGAGGACTGGGGCATCAAGGAACCAGTTACAGGTCTCCATTTCTCCTACAGTGGCTCCAGCCCCAGCCATGGAATGCTGCTATGTAGTTCACAATAGCTGGCTGTTGTCCCTAATGGTCAGCTGAGAGTGGTGGATGGTTCTGGTCTCTCCCACAACACACACCTTCTACACTGGGATGGAGAGTTTGCAAATTGTGCAAGAGCTGGTTTTGCTCTATGCCAGCTGACAGTTCCCAATCGGGAATTGTCAGCTGGGCAGCTACAGGCAGATTTCAGATGCTTTGCACTGTGCAGGTTTGTACACTGTAATGGGAACTGGTTTGGGATAGGACAAGAGAGGTCTTCCTCCGTAGTCTGATTGAGAAATGTAATCTAGAGCTATTTTCAGAAATGGAGGAGGGAGATGGGTTCAAAATCTGACTTGATGTTCCCAGGATCTCCGTTTCTTGCAATTTCTTGCATAAGGATTTGCATGTTTTATAGGATTTAGGTGCCTCAGATTTTACTGATTACCAAGTGGCCTACTGGTTACATTGCTGCTGGACCTATCCCATTTCATAACATGTATGAAACTAGATCCTAGGAACTATTAAAAAGATAACTCTAAGGTTTCTTTTGTTAGATCTTCAGGCTCTATTTTGGATTGGCGTCCTGCAGAGAGCTCTTTTAAGTAGACCAAAAGATTAATGGATGAACTTGTTCTCACTGGCAGGCACTCAACTGGCCAATTCTGGAAATCTGTCTTTGCTGGTAGGCAGTGAATCTGTCAGATGAAGCCTTTTGAAGTCTTGAAAAACTTGACTGCCAGCCTCCATGGTAAGTGAGATGACTGTGATCAGCAGTGAATGGTTTTGTAGAACTAAAGTGTATTAAGACTCAGGAGGGAACCTCCTCTCAGTAACTACAAGGCTGATGTAACTGTAGTTCTTCATGTTTTCTTAAATGTTTCCTCTGCTACCCTAATTTTTTTGTGAATGTATTGAATAGTTTTGAATTCACAGCACATGTAGTTGTTCTGTATGTTCTTCTCCTTGCCTTAGAACAAACAAAACAACAACAAAAATCCTACAGAACTCTTACATTTAATGTTACAAAATAGCAATAAATTTACTGCAAGAGGAATGTCATTTCGTAAGACTGCTTCTGCCTCTATAAACACCACGATTACAGGATTTGCTGTTTGTGGGAAAAAGAAGCATTTACTTGTTCTAACACAGACTTCTCAAGTTTGAGTAAACTGCGTTTACTTTTGCATCTATACAATTTTAAAGATGAACGCAGAGATTTTCATTGGCGAGGGAAGAATGATTATTGCCAACTACTTTGGGCAAAACTCTTCATTTACACCTACTTTGTACTTGTGTAAACGCCAACACCAAGGCACTGAAAAATTTGGTTAGTGAGTGTTTTTTAAAGTGGTAACTCATTTATATTGCATTAAAATAGTTCACTATACATATCTAAGTTTATAAAGCTATTCTCGGTTGCATGGGGGTATGATATAAAATCTTTGTATCCATACAGATGACTTATCCTGTTTTTAAAACTTACATGAAATTCTATGACAGAGACTCTCAAAAGCTCTGAATTTTTACATGCTGTGCTTAACTAATATTCATAGAGTAATTTCATCAGCACATTTTAATGCAAGGTTATTTTTGTGAATGGCAGAGAGTAGATCCAAATCACAAACCTAAGAACATTATTGTTTCAAATGCAGAAAGAGAAGAAGCAAAAAGAAATTACTATTATACAGAATGAAACTTCTGTTATGAGTTCATTAGACCAAGTTTTAGTAACTCCACTGAAGTCAATGTACAAAGCACACAGCAAATGCCATGAAAAATCTTATTTAGGGGTATTTGAAACAAGTGATGACATGGGGTAACAATAATGCCCTCTCTACACTACAGAGATTTTGAAAAATCTTGTTTACCCTTGTTAACATTGGTTCAGTTAGACGAATGGTAATAATGACAGGCCATTTGTCAAAAGTTTCTCTAGTGTAAGCAAGACTGAAGTTGGAAGAGGCATTCTTCTGTAAGAATTCTTTATCCATCCTAGTTTGTTGCAACAGAAGCTCTAAGAACACTCCAGGAGTATGTTGTGAAAGTAAATCAGATGCTGTGAGGTGTCCCGCATCCCACAAGAATCGTTTAGATTAAGTAGATAGTATATGGCAAGTATTAAGGACTGGATAATCAAGAGGTTCAAAGAAACAGATTCCAGCAAAATTTTAGGTTTTGCTCTTATATATGAAATTCACTTTTAAAACTTCAATGGAAATAATAGTTTGGATTTAAAAATTCCCCTTCGCTGTTTGCTGCCCAAACATTGCAGCCTTGGCTAGTAGTTAAGAACCAGAAAGTGAAAATCACTAGAAACAACAATTAACATGGACTAATGATAATTTTCCTTGTCCAAGGTAAGTGAAAGACAAAAGGTAAACAAAACGCAGTGAAATTCGTTCACTTCAAATGATCTATGAAAATTTATGATTAAAAAAAGAGAGAGAGAGAGAGAGATGGGTTAACCTCCATGGCTGTATAAACAGCATCTCATTTCAACAGCCAAATTTATCTCCTTTTGGAAAGAAAAAATCCCACCCAGGAACCTGGTATGTTGTATACCAAGTTTCAGTCTGAAGGAATTTACCACAGCCAGATAATAAAACCCTCAAAAAGGGAGAGACAAGCACTTTTTCAGCTGAGTGGGATCTATTATTTGGCCGGTATGATCTGTGTACCACAACGCTTCCTTCCACTTAATGCACTAGCACCCTGTAAGCTGTGCATTGAACTCTGGAGCATTAAAAGTTCGATAATAAACACAGCCCCCCCAATCCATGTTTGGAGAGACACTTAGCGCGGGACAGTGGAGGGCAAAGGTCCATAGGTTTGGGGGGGGGGGTGCAGCAGGCCCTTGTCCCAGCTGGAAATGGTGTCTTCCAGGAAACAGAACATTCAGTCCCCCACCCGGCGCAGAAGGGAACTGACGGGGGTGGGGGAGAAGTGGAGCGAGACCACAGACAATCTGGACGAAAAAATGCCCAGCTGCCCACATCCTTAGCACAACAACTTCCCCGCAAATGCCTTTTCCCGGAGCACAGCCCAAGCGGGGACGCGGGCGGGCCCAAGCAGCTCCCTTTATCGCGGGCTCCGCCACGCCAGGCACAAAGAGGAGCCGGGGACAAAGAAAGTCCGTCCGCAAGGAACTCGGCGCAAACTTCCCGGGAGCCTCGCACGCAGGGCGGCTGGCAGCCTGGTCTCGCTCTCGTGAGCCTGTGCTGGGGGGCCCCCTGCCCAAGCCGAGCCCCGCCACCCGCCCGGCGCACGCCGCTACTCACTCCAAGCAGACACACTTTCAGTTCTCGTATCGCCATCATCTGCGTGGGGAGACGCCGCTTCGCATCGTCCGGCGGAGTCACTCCCCGGCCGGCTCTCCCGAGTGGGGAACGGAAAAGCAGCTGCGGCGCTGCCTGAGCCGCCACCGGTCACATGAGCACAGTCCCAGCTCCTCCTCGTCCTTTTTGGAGCTTTCCTCCCCCCAGGCCAACACACACACGAATCTCTCCACTTCAGCAGAGCGGCGGTTTGGGACTCTGCAGCTCTGCTCCCTGGAGGCACCAGGACCCCCCGCTGCCCGGCAATGACAGCGAAGCGCTCAGATTAGCCGGGCCAGGAAAGCCCTCGCCTGGTCCCCAGCCACTGTGCACCGCGCGGGTTCACCACACAGAGCCAAGGGTGTCATTACCCAGAGTGCCTGAGTGATGAATCCCAAATACAGGAGTCTCCCTTGACAGTCACTGAATGAGGGTATGTCTACACTGCGGGATTATTCCAATTTTACATAAACCGGTTTTGTAAAACAGATTGTATAAAGTCAAGTGCACGCGGCCACACTAAGCACATTAATTCGGCGGTGTGCGCCCATGTACCAAGGTTAGCGTAGATTTCTGGAGCGTTGCACTGGGGGTAGCTATCCCATAGTTCCCGCAGCCTCCCCCGCCCATTGGAATTCTGGGTTGAGATCCCAATGCAAAAACAGTGTCACGAGTGATTCTGGGTAAATGTCGTCACTCAATCCTTCCTCCGTGAAAGCAACGGCAGACAATCATTTCGCACCCTTTTTCCCTGGATTGCCCTGGCAGACGCCATAGCATGGCAACCATGGAGCCCATTTTGCCTTGTCACTGTCACCGTATGTATACTGGATGCTGCTGACAGACGCGGTACTGCAGTGCTACACAGCAGCATTCATTTGCCTTTGCAAGGTAGCAGAGATGGTTACCATCCCTATTGCACCGTCTGCCATTGTAAATTGGCAATGAGATGACGGTTATCAGTCGTTTTGTACCGTCTGCTGCTGTCATGGGTGCTCCTGGCTGGCCTCACTGAGGTCGGCCAGGGGCGCATGGACAAAAATGGGAATGACTCCCCCGGTCATTCCCTTCTTTATGTTTTGTCTAAAAATAGAGTCAGTCCTGCCTAGAATATGGGGCAAGTGTACTAGAGAACCAGAGAGCACAGCCGCTCCATGTCAGAGCCCCAGAGATTCCGCAGAAATGATGAGCTGCATGTCATTCTAAGGGGTGCCCCTGCAACAACCCCACCCATTGCTTCCCTCCTCCCCCAACCCTCCTGGGCTACCGTGGCAGTGTCCCCCCATTTGTGTGATGAAATAATAAAGAATGCAGGAATAAGAAACACTGACTTTTTAGTGAGATAAAATGAGGGGGAGGAAGCCTCCAGCTGCTATGATAGTCCAGGCAGTACAGAATCTTTTCTTTAGACATGAAAAGGGGAGGCTGATGGAGCTCAGCCTCCAGTTGCTATGATGAGGACCGTTATCAGCCGTTTTGTACCATCTGCCGGGAATGAGCGGGAGTCATTCCCATTTTTACCCAGGCGCCCCGGCCGACCTCACCAAGGCCAGCCAGGAGTACTCACGGGCTGATGATGAAGACGGATATCAGTCATATTGCACCATCTGCCACTGGGAAGGGGATGCTGGTGTTCAGCGCTGCAGCACCCCGTCTACCAGCAGCATGCCAGGAATGGCAGCTGATTTAAAATCACATCTGGAACATTGTTTGGACTGTGCCAGTCACGACCCACCTCACAAGGTGCTAAGGGGAGAATTAATGAGACAAGCCCTAAGGGGACCTTGGGAAAGGATACAAATTGATTACACAGGACCCCTACCACCAGATCACAGGAAAAAACGGTTCATGTTGGTGGTAGTGGATGCTTTCAGCAGGTGAGGGGAAGCTTTCCTCACAAAATATCAAACTGCCCGAGTAACTGCTGAAATACTGGTAAATGAAGTATTCACTCGCTGAGGAGTCCCAAAGGTGAGTGACTCAGACCAAGGAGCTGCTTTCTGGTCAGATCTATTAGGGGAGCTATCAGCCTTCACTGGAATCACACAATTGTTCCATATTGCTTATCACCCACAGGCTGTGGGACAGGTGGAATGCATGAATCGCACCATTAAAAATGAGCTAAGAAAGGGTGTGGAAATGGGAGGGAAAAATTGGTCACAATTACTGCCTTTATCTTAATGAGAATAAGGGCCCGAGAATCAAAGGCACAGGATTTTCTCCATACGAGGTTCTCATGGGAAGGCCCATGGAACAGTGGAAACATCTACTTACCCCAGTACCTGGGAAAGTCACTACACACGGCTTAACACAAGAATGGATTTTAACTCTAATCGACCATGTAAAACAGGTATAGCAGGCAGTGGCCTGGCGAGACCAGCAAGGAGCAGCAAGAGTCAAAGCATGGTATGACCTGCCCAGGGAGCGTGATCTACCCATGGTGGGAGATCTTGTGATGTACAAGATTCCAGGTCAACACCATCCATTCCTAGCTCCTAAATGGAAGGGCCCCTATCTTGTCTTTGACCAACTAGGGTCCAGTCTGCTATTATTGGGTACAGAGAATGGAGGACGGGAGTGGGTTCATTGCACACAAATAAAAAGGTACAAACAGGGAATTGGGAAAGGGGACGTGTACATTTTGTTATGTGTGTATTACAGGTTAAATCAAAAAGAAGAAAAGGATAAAAATTCCCTGTCCCTGGATGGAACAATTACTAGTGCTAATCACAATTGTCACATTTACAAATTCTATTCAGATTCCACGATGTGAAGTATCAAAAGGAGGAAACACATGGATGGCTACACATTCAACCTGTGGTAATAAAGCTAATAAAGACTATGAGAATCTCCCCATAGAAAGATGTGCCACTAATACTCCAACAGGAATTTGGCAATGTTGGTACATGGTTTATGGATTAGATGGGGGAATCCCCACCCAGTGGAGAATATCAGATTTATCAGGAAATATTGCATGGTACTCCCTGAGTGCTGCCATGATTAATGATAGTGGAAAACACAGTTACCCAGCTATGTGGTTTGGTACAGAGGGTCCAAAGAATATAACCCTCTGGTGTCCTGGAGCGAATAAACCCTCTGGGGAAAATAGGGCCCCACATTTAGGGTGTCACGTTACCGTATGTAACAACAATGGTACTTCCATGGAAAATAATCCCCAAAGGTGTGATTGTTATGTACATATTACATTGGGCGTAAAATCCCCTTTGGGATGCTGGGTGTATGATGAGTTAACCATTTTACACAATGTAACCCTACAGGTGATATGAATGCCAAGTTGAAAGAATCCAAATTTAAAGGGGCCACAGCCTGGAGCCGAAAATATTCCCCGATGAGCAAATGTATGGGAGCCATTGTGGGAGCAGGTGCAGCCAGCACTTTTTAACATATCCTTTCACTCTATTACATGGGTGGTATGCCCCAAGGAATGGTGGATGGACCAAATTCATCCTAACTGTAGTATGTACATAACAGGATTGAAACAACAATTCAGTTGATGGGTGAGGGGACACAGCTGGAATCGTAATCGAAAAAGGGGATTGCAGGCAGCAGGGAACACTATGCTGGGTACATGGAATCTGGGGGATGAGTGGGTAACCAAACAGTTAGTAAGCCAAAATGTAAAATTTCAACAACAAATTAATTAATTAATGGCACAACTATCGGCAGTTGCCACAGGGTGGAGGACAGCAGTAGAGGTAAACTTGCAGTTAACTCATTGGGCAGGGGACCTGGTGACATGGGTAGGGGATGGCTTCAGAAGATTAACATGGGGAGAAGTATGTGTAGGTATTCAAAATGCTCAGTTGATAATGTTAATGGATATTATGAGAGATGCTTGGTCAGAACAATGGCCTTCAGTATTAAATCGGGAGGCTAGCCCATATTTATCCACAATTGCAAAAACATACCCATCTGCCTGGAAAATAACATCCCCCACCTGTGGGGAGAGTTCTTGTGTAATTGTTACTGTGATACCATGGGAAGGAAATCCAAATAAGGTAGTCCCCTTGAGCCCTATGGGAGTAACTAGGGAAGGGGGAGCGCGTTGGGAGCCACTAGGAAATAGATGGGGGTGGTGGAATGGGATAAATTGGACTGTCATCACATTAAGCAGTTGTATATCCAGAGGAGGAATATGGATGTGCCCCTTTCCTATTACTATGGAGGAGCAGGATCAATGGCCTATTGCAAAGGGGGGCATTTAGGGGTAATGTATATGGGGTACAGTGTATTCTGTTGGGAATGTATGCGATCCTGCTATATAATACTAGGAGGCAAAATCCTTCCAGTATATAACCAGATTATGAACTTCTATGCACTGCCACCTGGACTATGGTGCACCAATGGATCAGTGGACTTAATCGTTGTAAACAATCAAACCAGCACCTACTACCCCATACTGTACCAAGTAGTTGAACTGGTTTGGACAATACCAAATTTCACTGTGGATATTCAATGGACACACAATATGGACAAAAGTACACAAAGATTACAAGAGCAACTTGCTGCAAGCGCCAACAGTTGAACACACTTACAATACACACTACAGGATGGCGCTGACAAAATTTTAACCCTATCAAAGGAGGAGAAGCAGTGTTTTTGGTGGTGGCCAGGATGTTGGACCATACTGCAGTGGTCAGGACTCTGAGTGTTGCTGTGAATTATCATAGCAGCTGGTGTTAACTGTATTTGTGTTACGTTGTATATGGAAACGATTAAGGGGGGCACAACCGCCTAGTGAACAGCCAGTAATTATAACCTATATGTAATGTAGTAAGCCCTCCCCCTCAGTGTACTAGACAACCCGGACTCAACCTTCTTGGGCCCACTGTAATGGGAAGTCTGGAACACTAATTGGAATAGGTGTGGTATGCCCGTAAGAGAGAAGGTGCAGGGCACGGTACTACACAAGGGGCAGTGGGACAGATGGAGCATCAACACTTTCTACCTTGATGCCTGGCCCTATCAGGAAGTGTGTCGCCATATGTCCTATGCTTTTCCAGGAGGCAGGAGGATCCCAAAAGAAAAAAAAGGGGTGGAGTATTAGGATATAGATATTCAAGCCTGTCTGTAAAGGCCTATACTTTAAGAATTTAGGTATATGTTTATTATTGAGCTAGTTATAGAGGTATAAAAGAAAGAATCTGTGTAAGGGCCTTCTCTCACTGTGATAGTCTGAGGCCCTGTGTAGTCATACTGAAATAAGGCAATCTGGGGCTGTTAGGAAGGTGATCCGATCTATCACCTCCAGAGAAAGGGAAGAGCCTAGAACAAGGGTTGGCAACCTTTCAGAAGTGGTGTGCCGAATCTTCATTTATTCACTCTAATTTAAGGTTTCACGTGCCAGTAATAGATTTTAACATTTTTAGAAGGTCTCTTTCTATAAGTCTATAATATATAACTAAACTATTGCTGTATGTTAAGTAAATAAGGCTTTTAAAATGTTTAAGAAGCTTCATTTAAAATTAAATTAAAATGCAGAGCCCCCTGGACTGGTGGCCAGGACCTAGGCAATTTGAGTGCCATGAAAACCAGCTCACATGCTGACTTCGGCACCCGTGCCATAGGTTGCCTACCCCTGGCCTAGAGGATGGAAAAGGACATTTAGTTTGATAGTTTTCTGTCTGGTAAGAACTCACTTATCAATAGACACAGCTGGGAACCCCTTATGTCTTTATATAGTTGTGAAATCCTTGCTTCTGTATTGTTTTTTATGTTTATTTGCATGGTCTCTGTCTGGCTCTGTGATTGTTTCTGTCTGCTGTATAATTAATTTTGCTGGGTGTAAACTAATTAAGGTGGTGGGATATAATTGGTTAATCATGTTAAGATTGGTTAGGTAAATTTCAGTAGAATGATTGGTTAAGGTATAGCTGTGAATATTACTATATAAATTAGGGGCAAACAGGAAGTAAGTTGGGATTCCAAAATATGGAAAAAGGAACTTGCATTTAAGCTTGCTGGAAGTTCATCCCAATAAACATCGAATTCTTTGCACCTTCAGACTTTGGGTATTGTTGCTCTCTGTTCATGCGAGAAGGACCAGGGAAGTCATGATTTTATACACCTCTATTATATCCTCTCCTTTTCTAAAAGCGGCTCTTTTAGCATAAAGTGTTCCTCAGAAACAGTAATCTATTGTTACTAGAACAATCAGTAGGAATAACCCTAGGGGTATTGTATAAATATTTACCGCCATGAGAATAATAATCAGTAAGGCTCCCACCCTGCAAATAATTACCAATGTGCTTAACTGTACACATTGTGGGCTGGTCTACCTGCAGAAGCTGCACCACTTAACTTAAATTGCTTTTTTAAATTGGTTTAGTTAAATTTGTGCAAACCCCTGAGTAAACAAATCAGTTGAAACCTCTGAATTTCACTTGGTATAAAATGGTGAACATTTTCACATTTAAAAACCATGCCACCACTTTCACACAATCCTGGTAATATGCAACTGATTATTTTTGCTATCTGATCATCCATCATCAGTTCTATCCTTGACTATCTGTTTTGACAATAATAATGCAACACTAAAGATTAAATTAAAATATATCAAAATCAGGCCAATCTACTTAGGGACAAAGAGAGAGAGAGAGAGAGAGAGAAAACAACACATACAGACCCCTGCTTAAGGATTAAGAACAGCTAATGACATTCCCCCTTCCAGAGGAACTGGCATAACCCTCTGTGTTTGTCTGCATGAAAGGAGCTGTGGTCAGGGAAACATTTTTGAGAAATTTGTCATGTTTCAGTGTTTTTAAATGTCTGGTCAAAGCTGAAGGAAAACAAGTCTTACAACCCTAAAGGTTTACTTTTTCCTTTTGTGGAAGCTTACTTTGATTAATAACTACAAGCTTTCCAGTGTTTTAAAATAATGTCTTGCTTTGCTTCTTTATACACTACTGTATTTTGCTTTTTGCATGTTACATGAAAAAAGTGACTCCGTTTTTCAGAGGTATTTCTTAAGCATTTCAAATACTCTGCTTTCTCCTTCTGAAATCCTTTACTTCAGTTTCCATTGACTAATAGGGTCCAATTCTCTTTTCATTTACCTGGTTTTACACCAGTATAATTCCACTGATTTCATCTGAAGAATTCCTGATTTACACAGGTGTGAGAGAACTAGACTGTTGGAGTTGGACTCAAGCCACAAGGTTTTGATCTGGCTCCAGATGTGAGGGCTTGGGGGGATATTTGGTTTTGGAAGGTTGATTCAGGCCAATCTCTTGTGTCTATATTCAATATAGTGCTAGCTATTGGGGGAGGGTAGAACTGATTAACAGTAACAAGCCCCTCAGAAGGGAGAAAGGATAGTTTTGTGATTAGGGACAAGACTGAGAGTCAAGAAATCTGGATTCTTTTCCTGAATCTACCACAGACTTGCTGTGTGACCTTGGACAAAACACTTAACTTCTCTGTACCTCAGTTTCCCCATCTGTAAAATAAGAATAATGATATTTCTGTAACTCACAGGGATAGTGTGAGAATGACTTGACACTTGTGAGGCACTCACTAGGGCCCCTAAGTTCTCTCTTTTGTGGGTGACAGATGCAGACATAAATCCAGCCTTATGTCCATTCAGCTCCCTAAACTGCTGAGGTCCATCCCAGTTCCTTGATGAGTCACCTCCTCTCTCCCACTCCTGCTTTCCTTCCCAGTCCCTGGCAAGTGTCTTCTTGACACAAAAAAGTTCTCCCTCCTCATCACTGGTGAGTTAAGCTCCCGGGCCATCCTGCTATATGCTGCCTTCCCAGCTCTTGTTCCCAATACGTAGAACAGGAGGCAAGTTAACTCATTACCTGTAGTAAGAAGTCTTTTTAAATATGTATTTCCAAGGACAAATAAAATACACAAATGCACAATATAATGACTTTGCTAGAAATATTAAAGATGTGGTCCCTAGAAAGTACCAAATCTATTAAATGGAGAGCAGCAGCAACAGAGCAAACAGCTCAGGTCAGCAGAAACAGGGGAATAAGAGCAGCTCGTGGTTCACACTGTATAGACTATTCAAAATCCAGTGGTTAAGCTATAGTTTATAACCTTGAGGCATTTTCTTTTACATTTTTAAATTTTCCTGCAGATTAAAAACAGATTGTCCTCATCCTGAGTCCCAAGCCTCTTGTACTGTGAGTACTACAGAAGCACAGCACAGACATGGAAGAAATCTAAGGGCCTGATTCTCCTTTCACTTACACAGGTTTGAAACATGCAATTCTCTTAACTTCTATGACTCCTGATTTTCACAGTATGAAAAGGAAATTAGGCCCAGTAATCCAGTTACTCTTCTATTAAACACTGGTGCAATGAGCAGCTCCAACGTACCAAAATTTACTTTTCTTTAGGATCACATCATATTCCAGGATCACTGTCGCTCATTGCACAGAAATAACATATATGGCCCAATTACTCCTTCCACCAGGAAAACCCAGGGGAAAGGACTAGAGAGGAGGAAGCATCTGCAAACATTCTTCAGGGGAGAGGGAACGTGACCTTCAAGGAGCTATCCTTTATCCACCACCTCAGAAACGTTTGGGGGTGATGGGGAGCATATCCAGGGCCATAGTAATTTCTCCACTCCTACTGGTCTTTTGTGCTGTCCTGAGACCCCCTGAACCTGCTAGGCAGCTCAAGTAAGGAAAGACTTTCTTAGGCAAAGCAGTGATATTGCTGAAAATCCATTTTTTTCTTTTTTTAAATAAAATCCAATGAAGATGCTTCATGCTACCGCCTAAAAGGTTTGTGGAGTTCTCAAAGCTGGGGATTTTTTGCTTTTGTAAATGCTGTGCTTGTGGAAAGTGCCAAATTCACAAACTAAAGACTGTTGCCTCTGGTAAACCACAGAACAGGTAATACACAATACAGGTAGAGACCAGCAGTGAAACCTTCTCACACTCCTGCACCAATGTGCCTCAGCCCCAAACTGGAGGAACTACTTTTAATGCTGCAGGGGTAGTTCAGTTTCCATTCAGTCCTTGGCCTCTCCAGGCAAGTGTGCCAATTAACGTTAATTATTGTGTTGATTTCTGTGACTTGGGCATCATAGGCCAAATTCATAGCTGATGTACCCCAATCAAGTCAGTGAATGAATATAGCCCCATGTCTTTTAGGAACTGGACTGACACCAACAACTTATTTCACTTACTCCATCAAACAGCCATTAAGTTGTTTCAACCTCTACTGATGTGGTCTGAATTCAAAACAATAGCCTCGTGATGAAAGGCTCAGCATCCAATTATCAATACTCTTTGCTGTATAATCTAAATAAAAATACTTATGCTGGCCACTTTTCTCAAGTTACACTCACTACAAAGTGCATGTGTACATGCATGCTTGTAATGTAAAGAGCAAAACAAGCAGAGAAGTTGCTCGGATTTAATGTAGCCAATACATGTTTCAAATCAGGAGTCTCATTAAAAGTGAGCATTCAAGGCCCCAGATTTCTCTGTTGCAATTTTTCCTTCCTAAAGCGGTCCTCAGCCTACTCTTATTGAGCACTGTTTGAAGTGTCACATCAATGATTATCTCAAGAGAGTCCACCTCTGGCATGGCTGGCATGCTTTCTGCCCCTCCCCTTGCCCAGCTGCTTTTGTAGCATAACATTATGTGAGGCAGTGCTTAGGAGGGGGAAGGGCAATGTACAACTTCTGCAGACTCCATGCCCTGGGATTGGGGTGGTGAGGGAGACACAGTTATATGCAGGTATTATGTCAAGCCTTGCAGCAGTGACAAAACTATAACATCTGCCCATCTTTCAATCTACCCAAAGAGCAGCCCAATGAAAATCCCATAGTAAACTACAGATGATTCCACTGAACAGCATCTCAGTAACTTTCTAGAAGTAAATTTCTCAGAATAATATATTAAAGTAGTTTTAACTGAGAAGCCAGCCCACACCAAGAGCTTTATTTTTGATGTAGAAACCTGTGTTTATTGCCAAGCGGAAAGAGAGCAGCCACATTCCTCCTTTTAATTAAACTAAACATTGTAAAATATGAAAATGGCATAAAAATAAGGCTAAAAGTTTTATTCTCAAAGAATCTTCTATTGTGTGTACTTCCAAGTAGAGATAACAGATTTCTTTTATAGACAGCCAATTTGGGTACTACCAAGCAGGGCTTTAGCTTCAAAGTAGTTTGGAGGTGGTAAGTTGGTAAATGCATGTTTATGTGTGGTTTTCTATAGAAGTATGTGGATGAGAAATTTCTCCACTTCCTAAAAGGAATCTTCCAAATACATTTAATCTGAGGCTGTTGATTATTCACAATATTTCACAATTAATTCACACGATCAACTACAAAAAAAATTGCAATTTAAAAAATTAATCACGATTAATTGCAGTTCTAATTGCAATGTTAAACAATAGAATACCAATACTCTCAACTCAGATGCACTGGCCAGGTAGACAGGAAAAGCCCCGTGAACTTTTGCATTTCATTTCCTGTTTGACCAGCATGGTGACCATGCAGAGCTCATCAGCACAGGTGACCATGGAGTCCCAGAATCACAAAAGAGCTCCAGGATGGACCAAACGGGAGGTACTGGATCTGATCGCTGTATGGGGAGACGAATCTGTGCTATCAGAACTCCGTTCCAAAAGACGAAATACCAGAATATTTGAAAAAATCTCCAAGGGCATGAAGGACAGAAGCTATAACAGGGACCCGCAGCAGTGCCGCATGAAACTTAAGGAGCTCAGGCAAGCCTACCAAAGAACCAGAGAGGCAAATGGCCGCTCCAGGTCAGAGCCCCAAATGCCACTTCTATGATGAGCTGCATGCCATTCTAGGGGGTGCCCCTACAACTACCCCACCCCTGTGCATGGACTCTGTCAGTGGATTCTCATGCAACAGGGAATGCAGATTTTGGGGATGAGGAAGATGAGGAGGAGGAGGAGGTTGAAGATAGCGCACAGCAAGCAAGCGGAGAAACCGTTTTCCCCGACAGCCAGGAACTGTTTTTCACCCTGGCTCTAGTACCCTCCCAACCCACCCAAGGTGGGCTCCCAGACCTTGAAGTCAGAGAAGGAACCTCTGGTGAGTGTTCTTTGTAAATATAATATATGGTTTAAAAGCAAGCGTGTTTAATGATTAATTTGCCTGAAGACTTGGGATGCATTGGCAGCCAGTACAGCTACTGGAAAAATCTGTTAACGTGTATGGGGATGGAGCGGAAATCCTCTAGGGACATCTCAGTGAAGCTTCCTGGATGTACTCCCAGGGTCACCTGGTTGAAATAGCGGAATTTTATTAAGGGGACATTCAGAGGTGGCCATTCCTATTGGGCTGTTTGCCAGTGGCTGAACAGAAATCATCCCTGCTGTTAGCCACGCGGTGGGGCAAGGGGTGAAGCAATCATCCCAGAGAATTGGGTGTGTGGGCGAGGGGGCAGTTTAGTTGGGTTTGTGCTGCATGTTAACCCAAAAACCTCAGCCCCTCCTTTTAAATGACCAACCCAATGGGTGCTTGGTATGGGAAATGAGGGTGCTGCTGTTTGAAACTATCCCCACATGTTATGAAGGTTAAAGAAGCCAAAAGACTGTGACTTACCATGTCTGCCTGCAAGCCGAATTCTGTTGCCCGCCGGCCCTGCGTGTGTGATCTCTCACACCAAATTGGCAGGCCCTCAATATGAGAGGCAAAATGTGATCTTGTAAAGAAAGCACACGTGCTATGTAATGTTAACAGTTTGGTTCACCTTGGAAGAGTCTACCCATTGTTCTCTAAAATGTGTCTCTTTACATATGACTCTCCCTTTTTTTCCTCCCGCAGCTGCAAACGTTTCAGCGCTCCCCATATCATCTCTGTCCCAGAGGCTAGCAAAGATTAGAAGGCAAAAAAAACGCACTCGCGACAAAATGTTCTCTGAGCTCATGCAGTCCTCCCACACTGAAAGAGCCCAGCAGAATGCCTGCGGGCAGACACTGTCAGAGTGCAGGAAAGCACAAAATGAACATGAAGACAGGTGGCGGGAGCAAGAGGAGAGATGGTGGGATCAAGATGATTGGTGGCGTCAGCGTGTTGAGAGGAGGCAAGAAGCAATGCTTAGACTACTGGAGGATCAAACTGATATTCTCCGGCATATTGTTGAGGCACAGGAAAGGCAGCAGGAGCACAGACCGCCACTGCAGCCCCTGTGTAACCAACTGCCCTCCTCCCTAAGTTCCATAGCCTCCTCACCCAAATGCCCAAGAATGCAGTAGGGGGGCCTCCAGCCACCCAACCACTCCACCCCAGGGGACTGCCCAAGCAACAGAAAGCTGGCATTCAATAAGTTTTTCAGTGTAGTCTGGCCTTGTTCTTCCCTCCTCCCCTCCTCCACCACCCCATCCGGTGCTTCCCTCCTCCCGCACCCCTCCCGGGGTACCTTGGCAGTTATCTCCCCATTTGTGTGACGAATTAATAAAGAATCCATGAATTTGAAACAACAATGACTTTATTGCCTCTGCAAGCAAAGATCAACGGGGGGAGGGGAGGGCAGTTGGCTTACAGGGGTAGAGTGAACCAAGGGGGTGGGTTTTCATCAAGGAGAAACAAACAGAACTTTCACACTGTAGCCTGGCCAGTGATGAAACTGGTTTTCAGAGCTTCTCTGATGCGTAGCGCACTCTGCTGTGCTCTTCCAACTGCCCGGGTGTCTGGCTGCATATAATCAGCAGCCAGGCAATATGCCTTAACCTCGCACCCCGCCATAAACGTCTCCCCCTTACTCTCACAGATATTGTGGAGCACACAGCAAGCAGTAAAAACAATGGGAATATTGGTGTCACTGAGGTCTAACCGAGTCAGTAAACTGCGCCACACGCTTTTAAATGTCCAAATGCACATTCTACCACCATTCTGCACTTGCTCAGCCTATAGTTGAACAGCTCCTAACTACTGTCTTCATGAGCCATGGCATTAAGGGGTAGGCTGGGTCCCCAAGGATAACTATAGGCATTTCATCATCCCCAACGGTTATTTTCTGGTCTGGGAAGAAAGTCCCTTGCTACAGCCATTCACATAGACCAGAGTTCCTAAAGATGCGACGAGCGTCATGTACCTTTCCCGGCCATCCCACGTTGATGTTGGTGAACCGTCCCTTGTGATCCACCAGTGCTTGCAGCACCATTGAAAAGTACCCCTTGCGGTTTATGTACTGGCTACCTTGGTGGTCCGGTCCCAAGATAGGGATATGTGTTCCTTCTATCGCCCCACCACAGTTAGGGAATCCGAGAGTCACTACCCTTGATAGCAGCAGCTCAGTGATCATGTTGGCTATTTGGATCACAGCAGCCCCCACAGTAGATTTGCCCATTCCAAATTGATTCTCGACTGACCGGTAGCTGTCTGGTGTTGCAAGCTTCCAGAGGGCTATCACCATTCACTTGTGAACTATGAGGGCTGCTCTCATCTTGGTATTCTTGCACTTCAGGGCAGGGGAAAGCAAGTCACAAAGTTCCATGAAAGTTCCCTTACGCATGCAAAAGTTTCGCAGCCACTGGGAATCATCCCAGACCCGCAACACTATGCAGTCCAACCAGTCTGTGCTTGTTTCCCAGGCCAAGAATTGGCGTTCCACAGCATCAGCCTGCCTCATTAGCACCATGATGTCCAAATTGCCAGGGCCTGTGATTTGAGAGAATTCTGTGCCCATGTCCTCATCACTCTTGTCACCATGCTGCCGTCACCTCCTCGCCTGCTTTTGAAGTTTCTGGTGCTGCATATACTGCAGGATAATGCGCGTGGTGTTCACAGTGCTCATAAATGCTGCGGTAATCTGAGCAGACTCCATGCTTGCCGTAGAAAAAAGGCACAAAACAATTGCCTACTGTTGCTCTCACGGAGGGAGGGGCGACTCATGACATGGCTTACAGGGTTGGCTTACAAGGAATTAAAATCAACAAAGGGGGCGGGTTTGCATCAAGGAGAAACACACACAACTGTCACACCAAAGCCTGGCCAGTCATGAAACTGGTTTTCAAAGCCTCTGTGATGCACAGCGCACTTTGCTGTGCTCTTCTAATCTAATCACAAACAGCCTAGTCAGCAAACAGCGCCAGCGAGCTTTTAAACGTCCAAAGGCATATTCTAGCACCATTCTGCACTTGTTCAGCCTATAGTTGAACTGCCTCTTACTACTGTCCAGGCTTCATGAGCCATGGGACCCAGGGGTAGGCTGGGGGAGGCTGGGGTTGGTGGGACCGGCTGGGAGAGCAGCCTGAGGCAGAAACCTCCAGCTGGCATGATATTCCAGGCAGGACTGAATCTCCATTAGACAAAACTTAAAGAAGAGAATGACCTGGAGTCATTCCCATTTTTATCTAGGCACCCCCGACTGACCTCATCGAGGTTGGCCAGGAGCAACCAGGAGACGGCAACAGATGGTGCAGTATGACTGCTAACCATCTTTGCTAACTTGCAAAGGCAAGAAGCTGCTGCTGTGTAGCAATGCAGTACCACATCTGTCAGCAGCACCCAGGAGACGTACGGTGAGGGTGAGCTGGGCAGGCTCCATGCTTGCCGTGGTATGTCATCTGCACGGGTAACCCAGGAAAAAAGGTGAGAAATGATTTTTTGCCAGTGCTTTCATGGAGGGAGGGAGGGAGGGGGTCCTGACAACATGTACCCAGAACCATCTGCGACAATGTTTTTGCCCCATAAGGCATTGGGAGCTCAACCCAGAATTCCAATAGGCGGTGGAGACTGCGAGAACTGTGGGATAGCTACCCACAGTGCAACACTCCGAAAGTCAATGCTAACCTCGGTACTGTGGATGCACTCCACCGACTTAATGTGCTTAGTGGGGACACACACAATTGACTGTATAAAATCGATTTCTAAAAAATCAACTTCTATAAAATCAACCTAATTTCGTAGTGTTGACATACCCTTAATTATTTAGACATAAGAGCCTAATTAAGAAAAATACATTAGTCTTCCCTTGTTCATTGTCACCAGAAAATATCTGGTTCATGTGGCCTTTCATGCCATAGAAGTAGAATTGATTTCTTGCTAAAGTAGACTGTAAATAAATAGGTTGATTGAAAGAGAGATCCCTGACTGCAATCTATCCATGAGTCAGAAATTCTGACTGGGCACTCCATGAAACATGGTGGTTTCTCAGTGGTTTTTGCTCTGACATAAAGTAAAGCTTGGTGGTTTTCACTGAGGAGCTCTAGTTGTGCATCAGGACCCCACTCTTCTAGGTGCTGTACAAACAGAATAAAAAAATGGATATTCACTCAAATCTAGGAAGGATCCAAAAGCCCCTTTTGTCATTGGTTTCCATTATGGTGGACAGGGCATATGAAAAAATCATGTCCCTTGATGGAACATGAGTTTGGTCTTACTGAGGTCAGGTCCCCACAGTTGCCCCGTAAAGCTAGAATGGAGTATGGTATCTGACCCACTCGGCAGGGCGTTGTGTGCCCAAACATTAATGTGGAAGAGATTTAGCTCGAACTGAGCTACTTCAAACAGCTGAATCCATTCAGATCACTTGTGTCCATTGGAACTCCAGGATATATCTGTCCACTGAGGTCCCCTTAGAAGTAAAGGATCAGATGGACTGAGACTGGGTGGTTCTGACAATAACTCTGACTTTGGGAACTGGATTCAAAATGAGTTGCAGAGGAAGAAAAAAAGGAGAGCTCACTTCAGGCTTTACTTTGGGGCAAAGGAAAGTATTTACCTAACTATGCGTTCTAGAAACGTACATAGGAATGCAGAGCTATTTTGGTGACTCAACTTCATGTCAGATCAGTTAAGTCCTATTTACTCCAACACAGGAGTATAAAAGGGCTTGAGTATGTCTCTGAAGCAGAGGGAACTAGGGACAGATGGGGTCTTTCAGGAAATAATCTAGGAACAGCCAAGCTCAGGCTGAGGTCTATATTTTTGTTGTTATTTAAGCTAATAATAAAAGGCAAACCTCAAGTAGGAAGTAAATCTAGTCCACAGCTAGTGTGTGCATATTTTTAGTGGTATCTAAAGAACTAAACATGTATAAGAGACAAAGTTAGAGAGAAGAGACAGCCCTAATGATGAGCACACTTTAAGCTGTTCTTGCTTTTTATCAACATATCTAGTGCCCACTGTTATCAATGAGAACTGTATTTGTGGATCAAAGGAACAAAATCACCTTAAAAGTTTTATTTAAAATCAGCCAAATTACTGGCAGTGTACTTTTTAAAAAAAAATCACAAATTATTATAGGTAGTGTGTGTGTGAACTGACATTTCAGTAAGAAGCAGCTCATTCAAAGAGGATGTTCTGCAGTCATTCACATGGAACTAACAGCTTCCTAATCTCCAGAAGTTCCACTGACTGACAACTCTGAGAACTATGTAAACTAATTTTGCATGTCCAGACATTTAAGTGAATGAAATCACAGCAAACATAAAATTCGGATTTCTCCAATTCTTACTGAGTCACACAAACTAAAATTGTTATGTACTTAATCTAATTTAAATCCTCTGTGTCAGTATGTGAGTAAAAGGATGTAATATTTTACCTACAATTCATTACATTAAAAAACAATTTAGAAAAACACTATGATTCATATCTATACAGGCCCAAACTGGTTGGGAAAATCTGGAGTATTGCACTTATTTTATCAAGCATTGACATTTTATTCTTTTTTGTGGTTTTGCATACACCCACTCAAACTCCATGTACAAATAAATAATCCTAATAAGCGCTTTGAGATAGTCAGACAGAAGACACTAGAGAAGATCAGTTTTTTTAAATGCCAGAGTTTATGCACATTAATGACTCAAAAATAACTGAACTTTAAACCTTCAGATTTTGCTTGTGGCTGACACACACACACACATTAAAATCTGACCTGGAAGCACACACATCACAAATTTTCTAGAAAGTTTAGATGCACAATCATTGACAACACTGTGAAGTTGCATTAAACACTACTGTGTAACAACATTGCAGCTACTAGCATGCTCTCACAGAGAGACCAAATGCCTAATTCTCATTTTGACTTACCACTGGATTTATATTA
The DNA here is from genome assembly GCF_016161935.1 of Mauremys reevesii. Taxonomy (NCBI): domain Eukaryota; kingdom Metazoa; phylum Chordata; order Testudines; family Geoemydidae; genus Mauremys; species Mauremys reevesii. Next base: position 200,063,720 of record NC_052624.1, read on the forward strand.
GTGTAATTCTATTGTCTGACACTTTATTCCTGCTTTACAGTAGTTGAACCAGTTACACTAAATTGAACCAGACTCACAGCCTTCATGGGTATGTCCATGCTACAGCTGGGAGTATGCCTCCCAGCCTGAATAGACAGACATACGCTAGCTCTGCTTGATCTAGTGTGCTAAAAATAGCAGTGTGGACACTGAGGCATGGGCTAGCTGCCTGAGTACAAGCCCACCTGATCTCCTGGATCTGTACTTGGGTGGCTAGCCCTTGCTACTACCCGTCATAGGTGCCGATTCCATGGATGCTCCAGCCCCAGAGCACCCACGGGGAAAAATTGGTGGGTGCTCAGCACAGACCGGCAGTTCCCCACTCCCCTGCCCAGCTCACCTCTGCTCCACCTCCACCTCCTCCCCTGAGTGCACCGTGTGCCCACTTTTTCCCCCTAGCTCCCAGCGCTTGTGTCACAAAACAGCTGTTTCACGCAGCTGGGAGGGAGGGGGAAGGAGGGAGAACGTGGTGTGCTCGGAGAAGAGGCGGGGCCAGGGTAGGCATTTGGGGAAGGGGTCCAAGAGGGGCAGGGAGGAGGCGGAGTTGGGGCAGGGCCTTTGGGGAAAGGATTGGAATGGGGGTGGGGCATGGGTGGGGAAAGGGTGTAGTCGGGGCGGGGCTGGGGGGTGCGAGCACCTACCGGCGCCGGGGAAAGTTGGCGCCTATGCTACCCGTGCCGCAACCTCCACACTGCCATTTTTAGCCCACTAGCTCAAGCAGAGCTAGTGCATGTCTGGGTATCTGGGCTGGGAGGCATTCTCCCAGCTGCAGCGTAGATATACCCCATGTGTAAACATATCAGCACCCACAGCAGCCCCATATCTGTGCACATTTTCCTGCAAACACTGAGATTCTCACATGAATACTGTGATAGACCCAGTCCAGTTGGGAACAGCAGAGTAGGAGAAGGGAGATATACTGGCCACTGGATAAGCAGTTTTCTGTTCCCTGAGTGACCAGACCAGGGGCTGCTCCAGTCTAATGAGAACACCTGACTCCAATTAACCTGCTAATGGTCAGGTGAGTCTGTTAAGCACCTGACTCTAATTAAGGCCCCTCAGATGCTATAAAAGGGCTCACTCCAGTCAGGCCAAAGGGAGCCAGAGGAGAGGAAGTGCGTGTGAGGAATGAGGAGCAAGAGGAATGCAAGAAGCTGAGAGTGAGTAGGCATACTGCTGGAGGACTGAGAAGTACAAGCATTACCAGACATCAGGAGGAAGGTCCGGTGGTGAGGATAAAGAAGGTGTTGGGAGGAGGCCATGGGGAAGTAGCCCAGGGAGTTGTAGCTGTCGTACAACTGTACCAGGAGGCACTCTAGACAGCTGCAGTCCACAGGGCCCTGGACTGGAACCTGGAGTAGAGGGCAGGCCCGGGTTCCCCCCAGACCTCCCAACTCCTGATCAAACACAGGAGGAATTGACCTGGACTGTGGCTTCTACCAGAGGGGAAGGTTTCTGGGCTGTTTCCTGACCCACAGGGTAAATCTGTGAGGCGAGCAAATCGGCCAATAAGCGCAGGACCCACCAAGGTAGAGGAGGAACTTTGTCACAATACAAATACGTTAGCACCACAAACACTTGCACACGCTGACTTCATTCCTCACACACATTCCACATCGGCCATAGCCTTCTCTTTTGCTGAAGCATACCTGGAGTCAATTTGGTAGGCAAGCTCAGAGGTCGCCTACTGGATCAGGCCCACATATGAGATAGGCAGCTGAACATGCTGATCTTCCCTCAGTTTGTGAATCGTTCAGGAGCTTAGGTGGGAGATAGTCATATGGACACCTAGAAGGAGCAACAGTGTACATGCTCAGAGGAAAAAACCTAGGCACCAAGGGAACTTTTACTCTGGAAACTTAGGTAACAAATGAGGCACCTACCGGGTTCAGTGGGAGTTTTGTGGATCAGAATGGAATCAAAACAGTGACTTAGGCACCTTAACCTAGGGTTTAGGCATCTAAATACCTTTGTGGATCCCACTCTAACTCCCCATTCTTAGGGCCAAGTCCTGCTCCCATTTAATTCAATGTGATTTTCACCATTGCCTTCAACAAAATTAGGAGCATATCCTTAATCTTACACGCAAGATCAGTATTAAGATTTCAATATGCTGCCTGGAAAGTGGTGTGGGCAGTGGGCAGGAAGAATAGAGAGATGGCAGGATACGCACAGGTAAATCTGAAATCACAACAAACCCAGCACCTCAGGTTTGTTCATTCCTGATAAGGCTAGTGGAGGAGCTGGGAATGATAACAAAGACCTTCTCCTGGAGAACTGATAGATGTTTTTAGTGGTGGGAAGCATAAGGAAATTAGGATGCTGTAAATTACAGACAACATCTCTTAAAATCAATGTTATTTTTATTAACTTTTAGTCAATATTCCAAATCATCCTTGCCCCTCAGTAAAAACCTGCTCATTGCAGATGTAATATCTGGAAAGAATGTGGTGATATAATTCTTTTTTATACTGCGCCACTTTGTATTTTTTACTGGGAGTTCACTGCATACACTGTTGTTCACCATAGGATGAGTGCATCTGTAATCATGGTATGCTTGACAAACATATTCTACCAGATCATTACTTTGATCCCACCCATGTTCCAATACCACTGTGCATAGTTACATCTGACTTTTCTTTATGAATCACTTAACAGAACACTCACAATTCAAGAGATTATTGGCAATGTTACATTCTCTAATACAGACAGACATTAAATCTAATTTTAAACAAAGAGGTTCAGATCTGAAATACTCAAACTGTGGAAGAGTTTGAATTCTGGACAATTTAAAGCTTCCTAATGTACTGCTGGTACAGGCTATACCTGATAATATAGGACTATGCCCTCAACTGATTTAAATATTACTGTTTTCATTAGTATCACAGCCCAAAGCCTGCTAACTCAGGAATGGCCCTAATGTTCAAAATCTATACAATCAACCACTGCTCTGAAGCACCTTTATAGAGGTCTTTATCAGCTACAGTACTTTGCACACTATCGAAATTAAAAGCAGCAAAGAATCCTGTGGCACCTTATAGACTAACAGACGTTTTGCAGCATGAGCTTTCGTGGGTGAATGCCCACTTCGTTGGATGCAAGGATGGAGTGAGTAACCTCAATTTCTATTAAATCAGACCCTTAATGATATTTTAACAGCAGATGCTATCTTATCTCAGAATAGGCATAATTGGTGATACTCTGCCTTTACTTGTTTCCCCACCCTCCACACATGTTCTTGCTGCTGAGTGGTGGGATTGTAACAACTTCCCTCGGTAGGAATGACTGGAGAGTTAAATCAGTCAATCACTGACCCTTTTCCCCCACCACTGCTCTCTTCTGTCCTTCTCTTATAGGCCTGTAGAGAGGGTTCACCGGGGTTTGTCCCTCTCCAGGGCGGCGGGGAACCACACAGCCTCCTTTAGTCCTTGCATGGGCCCCTGGGGAATCGGTCAGGCCCTAGGAGTCCTGGCTCAAGCCCTCTGGCAGGGGGCTGAGCACACAAAGGTAACAATTAGCAGATAATAAGCCCAGGCCCTGGGTCAGGGCAGGGCAGTAAAGATCACAGCTCAGGCCCTTAGGCAGGGGCTGAGCAAACACAGGTACCAATGAGCACACCCAGGCTTCCAGCTCTGAGCGGCCTGGGAGAGGGAGAGACTGCCACTCACATGCTGTGTGGCAGGGGGGAACACAGGCCCTCCCACTCCACTACGTCCCAGCCTGGGGCCCTAGCAGTGGCCGAAGGTCCACTGGTGCGTCAGTGGGGATCCTGGCCACAACACACTGACATGGGTTCTGGCAGTGTTGCAGCCAGACTTGGGTCAGCTGTCCCTGGGCTACTTCCCAACTCCCGCTCTGGGGCTACCTGGGTAAAGGTGGTGTCCTCAGGGGGGGTCTATCACCATTGGATCCTCGGGGTAGCTGGTGAGGGGTCAGCTCAGTGACTCTCCCACACACTGATCCGCTTCAAGTATTGGCTGGTCGGGCCAGTCTGCAGGTCCAACTCTGGTTGCTGGAGTCTCCGCAGCAGGAGCTGGGCCAGAGGTGTCTGGCCTCTCCAGCAGCTGTTCCTTGAGTGAGCTCTGGGGTTGGGCTCTTATACTTCCTGTTTGGCACCTGACCCTCTGGGGCGTGGGCTTGGAGTGCTCTGGCCCCACCCACGCTGGTGTCCTGCGGAGCTCGTCCCTCTCCGGGGTGGTGGGGAACCACACCACCTCCCTACAAGGTCCTATAACTTTCCTCTCATCTCCAAGTGGAACTGAGACATAAGAGGTAAGTTAGCCACTAATCACCACTCCAACCTCCTAATTGCTCCTCATTTTCCTCATCTTCTCTTTCCTAAGAGTAAGAGCATTCACTCCTCCCTTCTACACTGTATTTGCATATTACAACTCAATTGGTTAATTGCTTTAATTTTTTTTTAATTATAAATTCTAAAACCTAGAGCTTTCTAATTTTTATGGCTGCATGTCTACATAACATTTTAATTGTAAACTGGGTTCATCAGCCAGGACAGGGGAAATAAAGTGTCAGGCATTTATTTTATGGCATTTTCCTCAGGGCTTGTTTTGCTGTCCACAAAATAATCACACACAAAAAGGCAAATCAGACTTCTGAAAAACACTGGCTAATAATTCCCCTAGACTTTCCCTGTTTTAACAGTCAGGAGCAGAGAAGACACATTCTGTCCCTTAGTTCCCCTTTAATCTGCTTCTCCTTCTTTTTATACTCTGCCCCAGGCAGCCATGTGACTGGCAGGGACCTATTAACTTTCACAGACTGCAGCATCCTTCCCTGGGCACAGTAATATACTTACTACCTCACTTTTCTGAGTTGGTCCAGCATTATACAAGTTGTTTGATACACACAGTATGAATACAAACATACAGACAGACAACTGAAAATTATTGCATGGGATAATACTTTTGCCTTTGACAAATAACAAAACAGTAAAAAAGGGAGGTGTAGACCTATTTTTGAAAGAATCCTTGAAAAATAGAATAGGGAAAAATGGTAATAGTGTAATTAAACCAATTACATTATTTTTAAAGCACATGTATGTATATATGTATAATTACTTGCATTATATTAGCAACAAGAACCCCCAATCAGGATTCGGTGCCCCATGCGAGGCGCTGTATGAACACATAAGGGATAGTCCCTGCCTTGAAAAGATTACAGTTTAAGGCCTTGATTTTGCGAAGACTTAGGAATGTACTTTACACTCAAGTAGTCTTGTTAACATCCGTGGAACTACTCAGAACCATCAAGTTAAGCATGTGCATAAGGCTTTGCAGGATTGAGGCCTAAATACTCTACCTTTCACTTCTGTGCCGGAATAGCAAAGACATTTAATAGTGCACAACAGTTTTGGGACAGGAAATCCAATACAATTAAAAATGCAGGGAGAAATTAAGTAGGCACTTACATGTCTATCACACAGGAGTGTAGCATCAAGTGTTTTGAAGATGAAAAGTGCCCTAACAAAAACAAGCAAATATTAATATTACTACCACAAATATTAGAATCTGATCAGGACAACAGGGTTTACATCCCTTCTCTTTTGGAAATAATACAAATTCTGAGAACTTACATAGCATTTTCATCCATGGATCTCAGTGCATTTCACAAAATGGTTAAGGATTATTATCCCCATTTCACAGATGGACAGAAAGGTTAAGTGATTTGCCTAATGTCACCCAGCTAATCAATGGCAGAGCTGTTAACAGAATCCAGATCTTCTGACTTCCGCTGTAATGCCTTATCCACTGGATCATACTGCTTCTTTTGCAATTAAAAAGTGATTGAAGTCAGTGATACAATCTCTGGATTAAATGCATCCATGTGCAGCAGGACAACACAAAGATTATGCATTACTTAAGTCACTTTTCAGCTCTATTTTGAAGGCCTGAGTGATGCATACACCTCATGCTGACCCTCTGTACTGAGGTGAATTTCCCCCTAAGTGAGTAAAGATTACTCATATGACTAAGAGTTGAAAGATCAGACCCTTAGCTTGTTAGCTCAATAAAATTTAAACCTCTGATGGAAAATTTGTTTTCTGGCTGAGTAGTTATAGTCTTGATTTTGGGTTTACTAATCATCAGTTCTGAGACCCTGCCAAAGACATTCAATTCAATGTACTATAGTGAGATAACATCAACAAGTTATCATATGTTGAGTTGTGTATTATGTGCTATACACAATACAATGTGCTTTTTTTCTGACCCATTTCCTTTGCATTTTATTATTTTGGCTATTTTAGATCAAGGGTTCAATAAACAAAGCAAAATTTAAGGGGAGAAAGAAAAGAAATCCCCTTATCTTGTACATACATTTTTTAAAAAATTATGTTACTCTATTTGTCAGTACAAATGCAGTGAGAATCATATCCGCTGTAACAATTTCTGAAACATTGGTCCAAATCAAAGCTATTTAAATGCTTGTTGAAAACTAAGTGTCATTCAACCCAGTTAAATGCTTTTTCTACTCCTTGGAACAATTGCATATGTTTTAAAGTATTCAGTTAGGCTGAATAAATGGTTCCCAGAGCTCTATACTGTTAGAGGTTTGATAAATCTCAATTGTTCTGAATTAATCTGTTATTTTACATACATTTCCATCTTTTGGTTTGAATTTTTAATAATTTTTAAGTCACTACTTTACTAAAAAGATTGGACAAATATAAGCAGGAATTGGGATTTTTGTTTGGTTTCAGTATAACAGAAATGGCTGTTTTTCTCATTGAACTAGGTAATTTGAAGTATGATCTCAAACCAAGACACTATGTAAAAATTGGCATCTTCTCACTCAATAGATCTTTCTCCTATTATTCATAGTCTACTTGATTATTTTTCTGTCAAAAATAAATGTTACTGCTTATTACTGGACAGCCAAAAAAGCACTGAAGTAGATTCTCTTCTGGCTCAAGCATCACTAACAAAATGCATAACTAAGTTGCAATTGCAGAATGATTAATACTGGTAATGTTTTATGGTGATCCACAAGCCGATATGAACCAAAGTTGATTTTCAGATCCCACAGAAGCACAAATAGATGGATTCCACTTCTGCAGCAGAAGGCCCTAACGATCTCACTCACACCATCCTCCCTCTCTAAACAACTTCTTATGTAAATTTAGTGAGTTAAATGTGAGGTGTGTCCCAAAGAATCATCTAGCTAACTACCCAAAATACTCAGGCCATTCTGATCCTGTGGAAAGGAGTCAATTACTTTTGGCGTGGGAGTGATGAGAGATTATTTTTCAGACTACTCCAAAAAAATATGGCTGATGGCTGTTCTGGGTCCCAGGTTGAATTTGCAGTACTATCAATTTGAAAGAAATCCATTCTTTTCCTTGTAAACTAAGCAAATTTTACCTGGAAATTATTCAGACAATAAACACAAAACCCCACGATGCCATTTTTTAGAGTTACTTTTCAGAGTATAAACACTCTTTAACATCTTGGCTAAATCCATGAACAAAAGAACAGTTATGGAGTTAAAAGATCTATACATCTTTTGAAACTGTATGATAAAACCATCCGGCCCTGGACAGTTCCCAGATTTCATAGTTCTTATTGCATCTCCTACTTTATCAGGGATTATGGAGGCATCTACTGTGTCTATCAGCGTCTCTCTAATTTTTGTTTATTAACTTCTGTTAAAATTTATTATCCATTAGATTCCTTCTCATTTTGATAGGTGCAAGGTTCTTAATAAAAATTGGCATATTTCAAGGACTTACAGTTAAATTACCTTCTTTATTTGTGCTAGCAATTACTGATGGTTTCCTTTGTTACTTACATAGTCCTTGCTAACAGCCACCAGTTTTTATTAATTTTTTTCTAAATAAACAAACAAACAAAAATATTTAGAAAATTCTCTCAACCACTATCTTTGACACAATATTGATTTTAGTCTGAACTTTAATTAGTTCCTTAAGAGATTTTTTTTATCACCATAGTACTTATGATCATTTTCTAATATCACAATTTATTTAAAAAACTGATGGTGCGCTGCTCTTTTTAGTTTGGTCTCTACTGTTTTTAGCAGGGTGACCAGACAGCAAATGTGAAAAATCAGGACGGGGGTGGCGGGTAATAGGAGCCTATATAAGAAAAAGACCCAAAAATCAGGACTGTCCCTATAAAATCAGGACATCTGGTCACCCTATTTTTAGGACCAAATTCTCTTCCTGAATTATATGAAGCAAGGAGTATACTGACTGCTTATCCCTACATATAGAAAATGGTGATCCCATCTTACTACCATCATTTAGAGACAGAATCTTAATTTTATCCCCCAAGGCATCAACCCTGCATTATGGCAGTGCATGGGCAGACTGCTGCACCCATGTGGAGCCCCGGTTTTATTTTCTACCTCTGTAAATTCCCAACACTGAAAACCTTTCAGAATCTTTAGAAATACTAAAATAAACCCATTCATCTAAAAATCTCCATACATAAGAAACACCTTAGATAGGGACATAGGAATTGCCATACCAAAATAGACTGATGGTCTATCAAGTCCACTGTACCAGTGGGGCTCTAAACAGTAATCCACCTACCCTCTAAATAATAATAATAATAATTTATTGTCATTACCGTAGAGCCTAGTCATGGACCAGGACCCCATTGTGCTAGGCGCAGTACAACCAAAAGATGATCCCTGCCCCAAAGACCTTACAATCAAAGTATAAGACAAGAGACAACAGATGGAGACAGACAAACAGATGGGGGAGTACAAGGAAACAATGAGAGAGTATTTGTCAGCATGATAGGCAGTAATCTCAGCTCACTAGTAGCCTGACCCTTTTCAAATATTTTGAAGGAGGATAATAAGGTAGCTTTGTAGTTGTCTTCTGTGAAGGACAACATGAGAGAAAGCACCAAAGTGCTTGTCTGAAAATTTAACAAGCGGACAATTGAGGCTGGCACCATTGGTCGACCAGAGGTTGGAGTCGACATCTCAACAGCGAATGAGAGATGGACCTTTTTTTGGGCTCTGTCTCTCTGGATACATCTTGCAGTCCCCACCGGCAAATGGAAGATTTGGCCACCAGAAGCCTGCCGCTGTGTCACTCGAGAGCCACACTCAGCTTTGGTAATTATCAAGGGTTGGGGGTGTTTTACTAACTTGTTGCGGATGTGTGTAAGTGCTTGAGACTAAGTAAAGTTTAGCTTTAAGTGAAAGCACTCTTGTGTTGTCCTCTTTGTGTCAGCCATCTATTGGTTGGATGGCTGTGTCTCCCCTGATTTATTTCCTGACACCACTTTGCACAGAGGAAAAAAGTTACCAAGAGCTTTGGGTTGAAAGAACCCCAGGTAACATTAGGAGGGGGAAGAACTAAAACTGATTTAGATACCCATACTCCATCTGGCCCTACTGCAGTCCACATGCCCAAATCTGCAAGAGTAAAATTAAATTTGAACAGACTTATACAATTAAACACAACATTTATCCTACATTTTCCTCTTCCATGTGCTGGGACCGGTACAAACCTCCCAATAGGGTACCATTTCCATTTATCTGTGTCAGGGTTCCTTCCCCACTCTGAGTACAGATGTGGGGACCTGCATGAAAGCCCCCTAAGCTTATTTCTACCAGTTTATGTTAAAACCTGGTACGCTGCCACCACCAAGTGATTTACAAGAAACAGGGAAAGGACCACTTGGAGTTCCTCTTCCCCCCAAATATCCCCCCAAGCCCTTACACCCCCTTTCCTGGGGAGGCTTGAGAATAATATCCTAACCAATTGGTTACAAAGTGATCAAAGACCCAAACCCCTGGGTCTTTGGACAATGGAAAAATCAGTCAGGTTCTTTCCATAATTTTAACTGGCTACAGTGGAATCAGTTGGTCTTGATTTCTCTTTTTGTTGGAATTTTAACCTCATAAACTGATACACATGTCCTTTCTCCGTGTAAAATCTATACATAACGTAAGTTCCCACCTCCCAGTACTCGTCGTTAAAATGACCTAGCCGATTATTAGCTACCTGATTTTGCACCTTTAACGTTATTGCAACCTGGTACTGGACTTCACTTATAGTAGTTAACAGCTGTTCTATAAATTGATCAATCTTAACTTTAGGTTGATACCTGTCTGGAGGAACTCCCTCAACCCACAACAGCTCAGGAGTAGCTCCCCTCAACAGCTCAGGAGTAGTCATAGCCCGACTCATTAAGAGTTCATGGGGTGAATAGCCATGGACGGTTTTTGTTGATCTCAATGCCATAAGGACATATGGCAATTTCACATCCCAAGCTTTCCCATGCACCTCAATGAGCTTCTGCAAAGCAGTCTTTAGGGTATGATTAGCTCACTCCTGACCTCTGTGGATGGGCTGCAATATGTAATCACTGTTTGATATTAAGGGCAATACATAATATTTGAGTCAGTTTGCCTACAAAATGGGGCCCTCCATCAGAGTCTATCTCCACAGGTAAACCAAATTTGGAAAAGGTCTGTTCCAGTAAAACTTTCATAGTTGTAGCCACTGTTGCATTCCTGGTCGGGTACTCCTCTATCCAATGTGCGAACACATCAATGACCACCAAACAATAAATGTTACCCCATCTCAATTTTGGGAGTGGTCCAATAAAATCTATTTGAAGTCTCCTCCAAGGACCCTCAGTTAGATGGTGTAACAGAGGAGGCTTCACTGCCGTGTGTTCACATTGTTCTCAGCGCAACGCAAACAAGATCTTACAAAGTCAGAGACCTCATCTTTCACATGTGGCCACCAGGCTACTTTGAGAATTCGTTCTAATGTCTTGGTGCTATTAAAATGTCCCTGTTGATGTGCTAGTGCAATTAACTCTTGTCTCAGACTTCCTGGCATCACTAGGACAGGTAAGTCCTTTTCAGATTAAGCCTTTGTAGCCAGGATCAAGCCTGCTGAATTTTGATGGCTGTTATAGCTCTCACAGGTTCCTTCCTGCAACAAAGACTTTAATGTTTGGTCCTGATGTTGCAGAAACAGAATATCTGCAGCTGTAGCCAGATCGGGAGCTGGCATTTTAAATGAAGTTATAGGTGCCACTATCGGTGACTTCCATAGATGTTCAGGACCTAGTCTCGCTGCTTGCTTTGACAGTATGTCGACTTGTCGGTTTAGGCTTGTTAGAGTGCTTGTGCCTTGACCTTAAATAGGCAAATGACACCTGTGTGGGAGGATGCTATATCCCATGCCTGTCTCAGCATCATAGAATACTTCACAAGCCGTCCATCTGTGGTAGACATGTCTCTAGCCATCCATATTGGCATCCAGGTAACCAATGCTTGGATTACCCAGGATATCAGAACACAAGCATAGATTAACATCAGACTCTTCTGCTGCAAGCACAGCTAGAATAGCTACTAGCTCTGCAGCCTGTGTTGATGGGGGTTTTACTGTTCCTTGCAGCGTTCTTCTGGTCCCTTCCTGGATCTCAGCATACCCTGCCACCGGGCATTCATCCAGATAAAAGGTGCTGCCATCCACTGCCCATACAGTGAGTTGGTTCTGATTTACTTCTTCCCATGATGTCAATGTAGAAAAAGGTGACTGTAACAACGGTTACTCTGATGGAAATTGACACTCGTGTTCAGTACCTTCAGAAATCAAGGCATAAGGTTGTACCTCCTTATGTGAAATCTTCTCAGTGCTTATATCTCAATTTATTAACCTTAACATCCAACCCGCAAGCTTGGGAGAAGAGATGTGTTCTTCATTTATTTTTCCTGAGATGACATATCTGACAGGGGTGTGGCAAGTTCTAACAACCACAGGTGACATTCCTGTCAGATATTCCCAGTGTCCTAGCGCCCAAATTAGCACCAATACTTCTCACTCACAGGAGGTAAATCTGCCTTCTACCGCACTCAGTGTTTTGGTTGCATGGGCAATAGGATGTAGATTACCTCCTTGATGTTGTAGTAACACTGCTCCAATGCTGGTAGGTGTTGTAGCCAGCTGTAAATAATATGGAACTCCTGCTTGAGGGTAGGCTAATGCTGGCGCTAATGTTAGCGCTTGCTTCAACGTGACAAAAGCTTGTTGTTCCTCAGCTTCCCATTTCCATGACACTCCTTTTCGTAGCAGTTGGTATAAAGGCTTTGCTACGCCTGCATAATTTTTGATGAACTCCCTCGAAAAACCGATTAGTCCTAGGAATGACCTCGGTGCAGTGACATCTTGAGGAATGAGTAGCTTTGCGATTAGCTCCACCCGTTGTTTATCTGGAGTTTTTCCTTTTTGGCCCAGAATGATTCCTAGGTATGAGACTTGCTGCTTCACCAGCTGGGCTTTCTGTGGGTTGATTAAGAAACCGGTGGTCTGAATGGCTTGGATGAATTCTTCTAAAATTTGTAGATTCTCTTCCTGAGTGCTGGTTGCCACTAAGATGTCGTCTACATAGCACAGAATCTGATTACGATGGTTTAGTCCTCTCCCTTTCACATTCTTCCTCAAAGCTCCCTTCAAAATCACTATTGTCATAGGGGAGTGGGTCCGATCTAACGGCTGCCACTGCTCCCCTCATGCTCATTAACTTAGATCTTAGCCGAGCCTCCCTTCATTGTATTTCACATATTCAACTGCTCCCCCAGCACCTGCTTGCACTGATTTCATAAGCTGCCGCAAGGCTGCTTGCACCTCCTCACGTTGAATGGCTAGGGTTTCAATTTTCTCCTCTCTGTCAGCTAGAAGGTCAATCAGATCTTGGTCCCACACCGTTAGCCTCCCCACCTGTATAGAACATGCTACACTTTGCTCCTGTAGAGATTCTATCTCGGACTGTAATTTTCCAATCTCCGCTTCTTTGGCCGATGTCTGGGTTTTGACCTCTGCTATTACAGTGTCCTGCTCAGCAACTACCTTGATTAACTCTTCGGTAACCGACAGGAGACCATACAGCATGGCTCTTTTCTGGCTTCTGTTCGAGGGCTTTGAAACAAGACCATTTAGATGATGAAACCAGACCATTTAGATGATTGTCCATGCCTCCCTCCCATGGAAGGTTCCCTCCTTCCATGGATTGTCAGCTTTGGCCATTTTCTGGATTGCAATCTCCATACGCGACCCTGGCATCTCCCTTTGTGATCTACAACAATTTGCCCATATGCACATATTGTAATAGAACTGTGGTGACTCATAATGTGGGGTTACCACCGCTGAAGATAATCAGGACTTGAGTTGTCCCACCAGCAGGCTTCAGGCTGCTCCCACTGTGTGGTGTTTAGATGCTGCTTGTATTATTAGAACTGGGAGCACTGGCTGTTGGGAATCTGAAAGGACAGGAAACAGGAAGGAGGGGGAGGAGTTGAAGAGGCTGAGTGAGAGTTACAGAGGGTGCAGCTGCAGTTTGGTAAAGAGGTTTCCACTGTAAAAATAAAGTCCTGTTGAAGCTTGTTAGTAAAGGGGGAGGGATAGCTCAGTGGTTTGAGCATTGGCCTACTAAACCCAGAGTTATGAGTTCAATCCTTGAGGGAGCCACTTAGGGATGTAGGGCAAAAATCTGTCTAGGGATTGGTCCTGCTTTGAGTAGGGGGTTGGACTAGATGACCCCCTGAGGTTCCTTCCAACCCTGATATTCTATGACTCTACTTCACCTGGTTTGATACAACACATTGTAGCTGTGTGAGTGGTTCCCCAGCTCACTAGCATCTGGTTCTGCTTGACAGCGTGAGGAGTTCCCACTTCCTCAAGATGAGCAGAATGCTGCTTTTGAGTGCCACCTACTGGCCTCTTCACAGTACACAAAATGGCACCAAATCTCATCAGGCCCTCAGACCCTGAGCTTGTGCCCCAGAGAAACCCTTTCCTGTTTCTGTATACTTGGACTCTTGTCCCTGAGGTCTCATTATGAGACAGGCTGTCTTAGAGTGTTCAACTGCAGGTAGCTAATCCACCAGTTGCCTCCCTAATCAGCCCTCCCCTCCTGGGACTGAGCCCAGCTGAGAGTATGGGACACTGACAGTTCCCTAAATGGTGCCTTGCACCAGAGCTGTCCTGGAGTTGTTCCAGCAACAACCCTCAGTTGGACTGCCTATATGAGGTCTCAAAAACCCAGGCTGATTCCCTAGGTCGATCAGCTCCAAAACTCCTGCTGGCAGGGGCGGCTCTAGACATTTCACCACCCCAAGCAGGGCAGCATGCCGCTGAGGGCGCTCTGCTGGGAGGGCGGCAGGCGGCTCCAGTGGTCCGGGGGTCCGCTGGTCCCGTGGCTTTGGTGGACCACCGGAGCAGCAGACCCTCCGCAGGCACACCTGTGGGAGGTCCACCGTAGCCGCCTGCCGCCCTCCCGGCGACCGGCAGAGCCCCCCCTGCCTGCTGGTAACTGATCCCTACAAGCCTGTTTCTCTGGTTGCCAGCCACATTGGCCTGCCTTTAGTGGAACCAACAATGTCTGATCACTGGTTGCCTACCGCTTCCACCAATGGTCCGAACCCACACACACGGTCTGGGGTTGACGCACTGCAGACACATTCCACTCACTCTAATCAGTTGGTATTTACTGTTCAGTATAACGCAACCATAAAAGGGTAACTTAAATAGTAGAAGGGGAGGGAAACCTTATCACAGCTTAATTAATTATTAACCTGAGGGTCCTGCTGCGGTTGCCAGTACTGTTAGTTTAGTAGTCTTTATTATTTCAGGATTTCGGGACCCTACTTCCAGACAACTGCAGGGAGCTAACAGAAGTCTCCCAAGATTCCCTCAGTATAGCCTATCTATCAGAGCTTATCCCAAATAATCACAGAGACCACAACTTAAACAATCGATTTGTTATTAACTAGGGAATTAGGAATAGGACAGGCAAGAAGGGAATGGGGAGGGAGGATTAATAATACTGAACAGATGTTATAACCTGGCACTCTTTCACACAGGGATTACAAAAGGGTAAACAATGGCTGCTCTATACCATGTCCAGATGCTGCTGCTGCAGAGATCAGGATTCAATGAATGACTCACCGGATCACGATCACCGTTGGAACAGGACAGGACTACCACACTGAAAAATAGCGGTGAGGAATAGGTAAGAGGCCTAACTAACTTCCCACCCTAACTCCTTTTGCAACGTCCTGTCTGTGAGTAAGAGCCGTAGACACTCGAGGTAGAAACCCCGTGGATGGAGGTATGCTTCCCTTAAAACAATAAGCCCCAACAATAAACCAGATCTTTTCCCACACAATTAGAGTTGAGCTGGTATCTCGGCAGATAACTAGTGTTGGATATCTTTCCAAGCCACAACTCTGAAAAGAATCTCCTTCCTTCTCTCCAAAGTAAGAGCAGAAGAAGAACCCCTTCCCACTCTTTCCCAGCCTATATTATCCCTCCCGTTGCCTAGCAACAAGCCACTAGATTTCCTGCCTTTTCTCTCCTAAGGGAACAAGAAGGCTGTCTAACATGGCGAACTTATAAACTTGTCCTTTATAAGCCAAAATGGTGGACAATAAACGAAACCATATTAAACACCATTACCAAGTATCATGTCTTAATTTCATTGAGGTGGAAATCACAGTTGATTGTTATGGGGTTGTATATGTTTGATCCATATTATGATGGCAGGTATCATACGTCCATTTTCATCATGTGTGAAGAATGATACTAGGAGTCTTCCATTTGAGTCTTATTCATAGCTTTGGTTTTTGAGTTTTTTTATAATATAAATTTCTAGAGATTTAGTTTCTCAGAGACCAAACTCCAATTAAGCTATTTCTAAGGTTTTGCATTTTCTGGTGTTTGTGAGGAAAGACAGACCACTATGAGATCAGTTCCACTATGAGATCAGTTTGAATGTTTTGGTTAATGCTATATCATTTGTTGTTGCACACTAAATGGTCTCTTTGAAAGCTTCTCATCTAGTATCAAGAGAGGTTTCTTGATTGTTTTGTTGAAATATAAATTTGATTTCAGAGTTAGGGAAATTATTTGAAAAGTACAATTCACCCACATCTGAAAGACCCAATTTATGTCTCATAAACACAAGGTTATTTTCATTTGGGGCCTGATCTAAAGACCACTGAAGTCAGTGGAAGAAGTGAGCTGTAGCCCATGAAAGCTTATGTTACAATAAATGTGTTAGTCTCTAAGGTGCCACAAGAACTCCTATTCTTTTTGCGATACAGACTAACACGGCTACTACTCTGCAGTCAGTGGATATCTTTCCATTGACTTAATTGGAGTTGGATCAGGCCCTTGAAGAACACCTAGAAACATCAAGATCTAGATTAATGGATCTGTTGAAGTCCTACCCATCATAGCCAACAAGTTTAAAAGTAGGGCCACCTGGACACACGAGTGTAGGAAGTAGGAGTTGACAGTGTGTGGTGGCATGTAACCAGATAAGGGTGAGGTTCCCCCCGCCCTCCATATCATATATGTGTTGCTGTATAGCCAAAAGTCTTGCCCAACATCTTTATTTACAAAGGTGGAAGCTTTTATGAGTGATTATAACATAAGAACATAAGAACATAAAAGAATAAGGTCCATCTAGCCCACATCTGTCCCTCGACCAAGGCCCCAATGCCAGTGTCTGTGCCCCTGAGGGTGCCTGGTCACCTAAATCTGTGATCTCTCTCCTCTCATCCTCCTCTCATCTCCATCCTCTCCATCCTCTGGAGGCTAGGGGACAGGATTGGCTTCTTACCATTCTGCCTGCCATATATTTACCCATTAACCATTATCCCAATTATTTATTTTTATTTTTGTTATAGTCCTAGCCTTCACAGCCTCCTCAGTCAGGGAGTTCCAAGTTGTTCAAGTTGTGCGTGAAGAAGATTTCTTTTTTTTCTTTTATTTATTGCTTTATTTTAATTTCATTTCCCTAGTTCTACCCTTAGTTCTTGTATTTAAAATAATAAGTAAATAACTTTCACTCATCATCACTCTTTATTCTCATATATTTATATACCTCTCCCCCTTCCTCTTCTCTTTTCCAAACTCTCCAGTCTCTTCTTCTTCTCTTTTCTCATCTCCTCACCTCCTCCCTCTCTACCCCTCTTTTTTTTTTCTTTCTTTTTTTTCTACTTTTCTTAGTTTTTCTTTATTTTTTTGAGGTGAGAGCAGTACTGTACATACATGGAGTTGTGTGATGGTACCATATATATATAATAGCAATATAATCTCAGTCAGTCTTATTCTCTATCCCCTTTTTAATTATTCCTAACATCCTGTTTGCTTTTTTGACCGCCTCTGCACACTGCGTGGACATCTTCAGAGAACTATCCAATGCATTTCAAACTGGTTTCACATGAGGAACCATATGTATGTTCCACCCAGATTTTAACGAATGTTTACTAATAACTTGTTGCAACAAATGGGATTCCTGAACAACTGTACTTTGTCTTGAGATGTAAAAGCTCGCTAGTTCTTTTACATGGGTTATTTAAACCCCCCACACTCTAGCATATGCAAACAGAGGCAGCCATCCCCAGAGAAGTACCACAATCACATATTCAAACCCAAAATTGGATTACATGGAGTTACAGTATATATTAAACATAACGATTCTGGTTTAGTCATGTTACAGTGTCTCTTTGCAGAGGATGTAGCTCCCCTATTAAACATACATGTCCACAGAAAAATTCTGTTTCCTAAATACCCTGTTTGACATTGCATTCCATATGCTTTATGAAAATATGCATGGAATGTGAATATAATGTAACTGGAATATGCTTTATGCAAAAGGTCTCTTGTAAAGGTATCATTACAATGCTTACAAAGTTTATAAGCTTTATACAGAGTAAAATGGATTTATTTGAGGTTTGGATGCCACTGGGAACTGGGTGTCTGGGTGCTGGAGATAGGTGACTTGCTGAGCAGTTTTTGGTTAAAGTCTGCAGCTTTGGAGGCATGGATCAGACCTGGGTCAGTGTTGCAGCAGACTAGTGTGCCTGGCTCAACAAGGCAGGGTTCTGGAGTCCCAAACTAACAGGGAAAACGGGCTCAGAGGTAGTTTCAGCACATTAGGTAACAGTCCCAGGGGGGTCTCTGTGACCGAACCCATTACACCCTGGATACTACTTCCCCATTCAAAGTGGTACACACATAAATACTATAATTAACAAAACTAAGAGCGCATGTGCTCCTACTGAAATTCCAAGTTATATAAGCCCGAGATGGAATATGCTTATGTATTTAAAATGAATTTCCCTTTAAGGATTATAGAAAAAGTAATCTGATACATTCTAAACAGAGTAATTTATATTTAGCACGCATTATTACCAATCTATATGGTTTGAAAAACAGTTCAAAAAACAAACTTAGGGAACACAAAATGGGTCATTTTAGGCAGTCTCTCCCCCTTTAGTTAGTGCTTTCTATATAAAGAGTCTGATACAGCACCACTGGATTCTATGGGAGTTTTGCTATTGATTTCAGTGGAAACAGGATTGGGGATCTAAATGAGGGGCAAGGGAGAGAAAGGAAACTTCTTAGAAATAATCCATAGGAATGAAGATAGCAAAGTTGGTCCGCGGGTCACACTTAGCTGTTCAGCAGTCCTCTTTTTGTTCTGTTGATATTTCTGCATTGCTGGCATTCCATGAAGTTAAATATTTTCCCTTAAATTCAATTTTCAACTTGACAGGATGTAGCATGGCACATATACTATTGTAGTGGAGGATTTTCTTGAAGTTGGGAAGTTCCATCACTGGATTTTAAGACAATAGGTCAGAATAAAAGGAAATGTAGGGGAAGTTGTGGCCTGTAGACTCCACTGACTTCACTTAGGATTGAATCAGGCCCTTAGAGATTTGAGGAAAGTTCTGTGATATATGAATTTTACAAAAAAGCTAGTCAGACTGAATCATTATGACAAAGGAAAAACAGAGTCTAGGCAACAAATTATTTACAACATCTAAGGAAAACAACAGATTGATGTAAATAAGCTATTTGTGAGGCATACTTTCAAAATTGTTAGGCCAAAAATTAAACTACCCAGACTTTGGTCCTGTTACATAAGAATGGCCATACTGGGTCAGACCAGTCTAGCCCAGTATCCTGTCTTCCAACAGTGGCCAGTGATAGATGGTTTAGAGGGAATTAACGAAATAGGGCAATTATTGAGTGATCCATCCCCTGTCATCCAGTCCCAGGTTCTGGCAGTCAGAAGTTTAGGGAAACACAGAGCATGGGGTTGCATCCCTGACCATCTTGGCTAATAGTCTTTGATGGACCTATCCTCCATGAACTTATCTAATTATTTTTTTAACCCAGTTATACTTTTGGCCTTCACAACATCCCCTGGCAATGAGTTCCACAGGTTGACTGTGCATTGTGTGAAGAAGTACTCTCTTATGTTTGTTGCAAACCTGCTACCTATTATTTGGTGACCCATGGTTCTTGTGTTATGTGAAGGGGCAAATAAGACTTCCCTATATACTTTCTCCATACCATTCATGATTTTATAGACTTTTATCATATCCCCCCTAAGTCATCTCTTTTCTAAGATGAACAGTCACAGTCTTTTTAATCTCTCCTCATTGGGAAGCTTTTCCATACCCTTACCTATTTGATGCCCTTCTCTGCACTTTTACCAAATCTGATATGTCTTTTTTGAGATGGGGTGACCAGAAATGCAAGCCTTATTCCAGATACGGGTGTACCACATGGCATTATGATATCTTCTGTCATCTTATCTATCCCTTTCCTAATGCATTGTTCCTAACATTCTGTTAGCTTTTTTGACTGTGGCTGCACATTGAGCAGATGTTTTCAGAGAACTAACCATGATGACTCCAAGATTTCTTTTGAATGGTAACAGCTAATTTAGACTCCATCATTTTAGATGGGATTCCTCCCTCCCCTCCCATGTGTATTAGTTTGCACTTATTAACACTGTATTTCATCTGCCATTTTGTTGCCCAGTCATCTAGTTTAGTGAGATCCCTTTGTAACTCTTTGCAGTCAGCTTTGGACTTACTTATCTTGAGTAATTTTGTATTGTCTGCAAACTTTGCCATGTCACTGTTTACTCCTTTTTCGAAGTCACTTATGAATATATTAAACAGCACTTGTCCCAGTATAGATTTGCGGGAGACCCTACTATTTACCTCTCTTCACTGTGAAAAATGACCATTTATTCCTACCATTGGTTTCCTCTGTTAATTAATTAGTCACTGATCCATGAGAGGCCCTTAACCCATGACCTCTTACTTTACATAAGAGCCTTGGTTTGGGATCTTGTCAAAGGTCCCTTGTTTGGACAACTGGTCTAAAAGTAATGTATGTATTCACTTTTCTGGGTACTTTCAACATCAGCAAAAAGGCAATTGACAAAATAATAGTAATAAAAGAATGATGGAATACTGAGTTAAGTACTTCTAGAGAGCACTATTGTCAATGATGGTGCATTTTTTAGGCAAAATATAACTGCCCTATGAAGTGCCATGGAGTGTTCAGCTAATGAAATCACTAGCTTGATTAACATTCTTAGCCTTCTCATTTCAAATAGAAAGTGCCCTGTGCTAAGAATTATTCTTTATGACAGTGGACTGAGCCATACTTTATACTCAATGGTAAAGAACTGGAGAAGAATTATTGCTTTTGTTTAAATTTAAATGATATGTTTTCATTAAAAACAAATAAATAGCAGCAATAAACAGCACCCCTGTGAAGTGTTTCACAACAGATTTTTAAATTAGAGGTTTGTCTCTTGAAATTACAAGGTATCTAGCTCATAGCGAAGACATTGGAATGCCTTAACTATGATTCCAAGCATAAGTGCATCGAGAATCTCAAAGTGGTTTATAAACTTCTATTAGAGGTCACTGATGAAAGCAGGGGTTCTCACAACAAATTATTTGGTGGCCTCAGAGTGCTTTTTTCCTAAAGTTAATTATGTCCAAATCATTGTAATTTATTTACATAGGGTTTTTTTGCAGACTCAATAATAAAAATAACTTACAGTTGGCTCTATTCTTTATGGAACCTATACAGAAACACAAATAAGGTGCTTTATATGTTTTGCTTTTTTTGGTTGATTTTTTTTTTTAAGACATGCTAGCTAGTAAATCTGCTACTGTGAAAAATGATATTAACAAATATACAAATATCACTTTTCACAGCAGATTTACTCAGCCCCGGCAAGCTGGGGGACAAATTAAGCCTTACATGGGGAGGTGGGGAGGGAGGTGGAGAGGGCCAGCGGCAATGTGGGGCTGGAGCCTGCCACCACATGTCCACAGCCTGCCACCACCTCACTGCTGAAGCCTGAAGCCCAAGCCCCACCACCCCCGGGCCCTGGAAGGTGGGGAACTCACAGGGTTGCCTGTCTCTACAGTGTTTGTGGCTCCAGAAGGGGGCAGGGACCTGCCCCTCCTGGTGGCCCTGGGGGAGGTACAGCTGCTTTGTTCCCTGTCCCCCCATCACCTCCCAGGAGGGTGTGGCCACAAGAAAAGTCCCTGGTGGCCCCATGCAGCCACAGTGGCAGCATTTGAGAAATGCTGGATTAAAGTATGAATGATTCAGCAAATCCCCTTCTTACTGCACTGACACACCTCTGGAAGATGCTTCTTTGGGGAATGACATCACAAAGCCCAATTCTAGCATTTTTGTGTCAACTTCTGGAGCACTCTGTGGTATTTTAAAAACTAATGATGCAACCTAACCTTGAACACTGAGTTCAGTTTTGGTTACCTTATCTCAAACAGCACTTTGCAGACACGAGTAGTGTAACTGAGGGTAAATAGAGTTTACCCACTGCTCATTTGGGGAACATGGAGTTTAGGTTATTCACTTTTTTTTTTTTACCACTATGACATTGGCAGACAGAGCGAAGGTCCAGAAAACTGATTGGAAGGATAGGGAAGAGGCTTCCATATAAGTACAGAAGGCCAAGTAAGACAGTAGTGCCAGTGCCATTGGGCAATAGTATCAAAGCCAAACAACAGGGAAATAAATCCAGTGCCAAATAAGCGTGTATGGGAGGTGAAGGCAGCAGCAATAGTCCCAAGCAAAGGGGAAAGGATGTCAGTACCAAGTAGGTACTGCAGTCCCAGCTTAGGGGAAATTCATGTCAGAGCCAAGTAACAGGGAAGTAGTGCCAAGTGAGCACTGGTCTGGGGGAAAAGTGCAGTGCCAGGGCCCAGCATGCAGGATTGGGTGCGTGGGTGCAGTGCCAAATCCCAGCATGTGGGGCTGGGGGGACGCAGAGCCAGGGCCCAGTGTGCAGAGTTGAGGGAAGTAGGTGCAGCACCTGGCAACAGGGTGCAGGGTTGAAGGAAGGGGGTGCAGTGCCAGGGCCCAGCATGTGGGGTTGGAAGTGCCAGGGCCCAGCGCCAGGGCACAGTGTGTGGAGTTGGCAGAAGGGGGCACAGTGACAGGGCCCAGCATGTGGGGTTGGGGGAAGGAAGTGCCAGGGCGCAGCGTGTGGGGTGGAGTAGAAGGAGGCACAGCGCCAGGGCAGTGTGCAGGGTTGGGGAAGTGCCAGGGCCCAGCGTGTGGGCTCTGGGGGGAAGTACCAGGGCACAGAGCTGGGGGAAGGAAGTGTCAGGGCAGGGGGCAGTGTGCAGGGTTGGGGAAGCATCAGGGCCCAGCGTGCAGGGTCTGGAGGAAGTACCAGGGCACAGGGCTGGGGGGAGGAAGTACCAGGGCAGGGGGCAGTGTGCAGGGTTGGGGGAAGGAGGCACAGTGTGCGGGGTTGGGGAAGGGCCAGGGCCCAGCACGTGGGGTCTGGGGGAAGTACCAGGGCACAGGGCTGGGGGAAGGAAGCGCCAGGGCAGGGGGCAGTGTGCAGGGTTGGGGGAAGGAAGCGCCAGGCGCAGGCTGGGCAGAGGGAAGCGCCAGGGCGCAGTGCCCGGGGCCAGGCGGCGTTGGCCTGGAGAGGAAGTGCAGAGCCAGGGCCAAGTGTGAAACACTCCCCGCGCCAGGCGGGCAGGGCCGGGGCAGGGTGCGTGCCCTGGCTGCCCCCTGTAGGGTCGGGCGGGTCCCTGGCCGCTGCCCTAGAGGCGGCTCCGTGAGTCAGTCAGGAGCGAGGGGCGGGGAGGGCCGCGCTTGTGTGACTCTCCCTGGCGGAGGCGGGAGCGGCGTGTCCGGCTCAGACCCCTCCCTCCCTCGCTCGCTGCCTGCGAGTCTCTCTCGGGGACACTAGGAGACGCCGCCCGTGGGCCCGCACCGCACGGGGCCTCCCCTCCTCCTGTCGCGGCGGCTTCTATGTAGCACCGGGCGGGGGGCCTACGGCAAGATGGCGGGTAGGTACCAACCGCCCTCCCGCGCGCCGGGGAGGCCCTGGCACCGCCCTCTCCCCCCACATCCCCAGCTATGCCCGGGCACGGGCAGCGCCCCCCGCCCCGTCCCGCCTGCTGCGGGGAGCGGCCCCTGCGCGTGCGGGGAGGGGGCGGCTGTGGGCCCCCCCTGCGCAGGGAGGCGGGAGAGGGCCGGGGGGCGCGTCCAGGCTGCGGGTGCGTCTCATTGTGTCTCTCCCCCAGATCTGTCGCTGCTCCAGGAGGACCTGCCGGAGGAGATCGAGGCGTGTGAGTACCGCCGGCTCCCTCGCCCCACGCAGGGGCTGCGCCTCCCCGGCCGGGCGGGCTGGGCTGGGCTGGGCTGAGGGGCGGCGAGCCCAGGGGCGGTTCCATCACACTCGCCGCAGCCGGAAGCTCCGGGCGTGTCGGGGCCTTGAATGAAACGTGGGTGCAAAGCGGGGGTAGGAGCGAGCGTCTGCCCCGGGGGTGGCACCGCATACTGGGGCGCGGGGAGCTTTTTTTTGCGGTGGGTTTTTGGCTTCTTGGGCTTGATCCTGTGAGGAAATAGTTTAAAATGTGAAAGCCCATGTTGCATTGTGGGAGGAGGAGGAGGTGGCCATGCTCAGCTGCTCCTGCTTCGTCCCTACACGTGTGTGTGGCCGGCCGGCCAAAGTTTTCCTCTAATAATGTCTGCGTGGAGGTAGGGAAAGGGGGAACGGGGACAAGCAGGAGCTGATGAGTTGTGGGGAATACAGTAGTTGGCTGTTGCCTGAGATTTCTTGGCGTGTTATGTAATACACTTAAAAGCAGGTTATCTTAAGAAAATACTTGCAGGCAGGTTGTTTTCCACTTGTTTTAAGGTCGTTTGGTTTTTTTGTCGTGCTATGTATATGGCTGCCGTACAGTTGATTTGATGTGTCATAGAAATTGGATGGCTAAATTTTAAGCTTTTTAGGGCTTTTGTGTTCAGTGCATATGTTAGTGATGAATTTGAGTGCACTTTTATGTGATGGGCTGTAGCTCTATAGAAACAAAATTTCTGAGGACTGATGCTCTATTGAAACTGAGGGCCTTTTTATAAGGGGCTAGGAGATGCATAAAAGGCAGTGTTAGAAAAGTTTGTTTTAGTGGTGATGTTGCATATAAGACATGGAAAATGAACTAACTTGCATGCATTTCTTTCTTGAATCCTCTTCCTCCCCAGAAGGGATAGGAAAGATCTTAATGTTTGAAAAATAATTTATCTTGTGTCGTAGTACTGTAAAAGAAGCCTCAGTGTGCAATTCAGCATTAGTAACAGGATGTATGCATAGTTTTTATTTAAAACAATAATAAATGCAGTGATGTGAAGTCTATGATAATAGTTGTGTCTTCAGCACATGTGAACTATGGAATGTAAAAAGTAATCTACAGTAAGAAAGTACTATTGGGACATGCATCTGAAGAAGTGGGTATTCACCCACGAAAGCTCATGCTCCAAAACGTCTGTTAGTCTATAAGGTGCCACAGGACTCTTTGCTGCTTTTACTATTGGGACATGACTATTAGAAAACTCTGGTTAGAGCTGGAAACATTAAAACCAAGTTAATTTTAAGGTGGGAACAAAAAACTACTTTGCATGTTATATGGTTAACAAGTCCTTCAGATTTAGGTCTCAATCCTGCAGCCTGCTTTGTGAGTAGACCCATTGACTTCAGTAAAGTCCATACAGACACAAGAGGAGCAGCTTTCAGGATTGGGTCCCTAGATCGGTGAAAATAAGCTTAGTCTCTCTTGTAAGGCTTAAAAACTATTGCCAACTATTTTTTTAAATTTAACATTACTAGATATCAGATTGCTGTCCCTTTAATTTGTGTGGAATATTTTTGTGAATAGTTAAGGAATTTTTAAAAATTATTTAACATTACTTTTCCCTTTAAAAATGTAACTTTCTTGACTGCAAAGACAAAAGTTGGATAAAAGAGATTGTAGGTCTTTTAAGAGGTGGCTAGAGGAGAATATTGATATACTTTCACACACCACACACACTTTGAATCTTTACCCTGATGCTTCCAAAGGTAGATGAAAAATCATGGCCTTGCCTTAAAAAAGAAGAAATAACAGTATCAGAACTCTTGGGGATATAAGAAACAAAGATCAGACGAGCTGTCCTTGAAATCTGAAGGAAATATTCAGACAATTAATAAAAATATTCAAGACCGTACTGGGAAAGAGGGAGGTTCTGATGTATCAGAGAGCAACAGATAGTTATTTTTAGAGGAGAACCAAGAAACTGGATTAAACCAGATTATACAACATAATGTAGGAAACAATTCTGTGTTGTCAGGGGGACTAGATTAGATTGTAAAAGTCTTTTACAATTATAACTTCTGTAGGTTTCAGTAGTTGTAATGTTGACTTCAGTAGTGGGATTATCCTTAATATGAACCAGAGGAACCCTGGGAACACACAGGCTCTCTGCGCTGTATCTTGGTTAAAAGGCATTGTAGATAACCATGGATTAGAATTCTTTGAACTAGTAGTGCTTTGTAGCCATAAACAACAGCTGTGTCAGTCAATTTACAAAACTTAATTTTATGAATTAATTGCAACACTTGGGATGTGGTTTTATGCTCAGGTGTGAGTGAACTGGAATCTACAAAGGTTTATCCAAAAAAAGACAGAAAGGCATGATTGTAACAGCTGACCCACTTCAGACAATTGTCTTAACAGCATCATAGAGTGCAGTGGCTCTCATTTTTAAATTACTCAAGGCCCTCTTTCCAGCAACAAATTGAGAACTGGTCTGGGACATGGTTGAAAAGTCCCAGAATTCACTCATGCATTCTTGGTCATAAAAAGCTTGTTATGTGAATGCATCCATGTAGTTCTGTCAAAAACAGTCTTGTTTTGGACATGCTGAATTGTTGCAAGAATAAGCAAGACAAATGTTAATGTATTATCCCTGTAGTAAACTGTGGTATACTTTATAGGTCAACACATTTTTTTCATAAAAGGATATAGCAATCTAACAAATGTCTGTATGTTTGAAATGAGCTTAACTAACTGGGTGTCTGGAAAACAAAACTACCTAAACTTTTTTAAAAACTTTGATATTAGACCAATAAAAAAAACTTGTCTATAAAAGCTGGCAAGTATGCTACCAAAAAAAAAGGAGTGATGAAGAGTATCTGAGTATATAAAGAGCTCAGTTGGATTTCAGAGACATGAAAGTATGTGTTGATGGAACGTGTGTGAATTAGGAGGTGACTAGTTTAATATCACATAGCTCATTAGTGGGTCCAATTTTGCCCTTTCAGTGAACTGGAAGAAGAATGTGCAGCAAGCATGAAATGTTATGATTCCAAACTTTACCTTTTTTTAAGAAAAGAGAATGTACTATAACTTTGCACTGAATATGGATAAGTAAATTGATTATGGAATTAAAAGTAGATATATTTAAGGTGAGTAACAAATACTTCTTATTAGTCCTGTTACAAAACAGCAGGAGAAAGCTGGTGGGGGAGGGGGAGTTAAATTAAATTCCACAGTGTTAAGACACTGTCAGATACAGTAAGCCAAAAATCAGAATATCTTTAAAGTAATAGTTTTGTAGAGGATATATGCTATAGTCTTTTTTCCAGCTTGTTCTGGAGGGATTAAAAACATACCCATAATTAAATATTTTAAAATACCCACTTAATCAAGGTGTTGCATGTGACTAGGCAGTTTGTGTTTTCCCTATGTCATCATACCTGAGCATCAGATAATATTCCTGTTAAATATCAGATTTTAAAAGTATTTTGTTTTTGATTTATCAGACTTGACAGTATGCCTTTAACAGCAGGTGACACTGGGAAAATTAGATGCTGCCAGGCATTCATTGATGGACATATAAGTCAAAGGAAATGTTTCTAGTACTTTAAACGAGACTAGCAAAACTACTTTTGGATTAATGGGTGTAGTGCTTTTTGCTATATAGACATGGGGAAAAATACAGTGGAATCTTGTTTAAGAGATGAAAGAGAAAACTGGTAGTCTTGTAAGAGCACACTTCATTAAAAATATACAGCCAAATAGATTAGGCCTAAATTGTAGGTTTAGAGCAGTGTTTCTCAACCTGTTTGATACCAAGGACTGGCTTGCTGCCTTCCTGTATTGCAGGGGTTCTCAAACTGGGGGTTGGGACCCCTCAGGGGGTTGCGAGGTTATTACATGGGGGCTTGTGAGCTGCCAGGCTCCACCCGAAACCCCGCTTTGCCTCCAGCATTTATAATGGTGTTAAATGTATAAAAAGTGTTTTTAATTTATAAGGTGGGGTGGGTCGCACTCAGAGGCTTGCTATGTGAAAGGGGTCACCAGTACAAAAGTTTGAGAACCACTGCTATATTGTGTCAGGGAAATCTCAGGGACCAGTTGTTGAGAAACACTAGCTAAGAGTGTGGTGAATGGCCATGGGGAGATTACATTCAAAAAAATCTAATGTGATTCTATTGTCTGCATGTCTTTTTTTTTTTTTTTAATAATAATTAAATGAAAGGAAAGTGTCTCAAGATACTAGTAATGAGATAATGGAGTCTTTCACCCCTGAGTTCCCAGTTTGAATCCAGCCTCTCTTAGTAGTGACTGAAAGTTTTACCATGTGGCTATTATATAAAATAAGGGTTTGTCTTCATAGTGGGACTTACATTGACATAGCTGTGTGTCAAGGGTGTGAAAAATCCACACTTGAGAAACATAGCTGTGCTGACCTAACCCCTGTGTAGATGGTGCTAGGTCAATGAAAGAATTCTTCCATTGACCTACCTAGTGCTTCCTGGGGAGTTGGATTATTTATGCTGATGGGCGCACTCCTCTCGTTGGTGTAAGTAGTGCTATGCTGAAGTGCTACAGCAGCACAGGTGTAACTGCACCACAGTGGTGGTTTAAGTGTAGACATACCCTAAGTTAGTACTTCTAGTTTTGTTTCATGTAAATGGGTATCCACATCACAGCTTGGACTAACTGATGTCTTTGGGCCACTTGGCAACTGTGCGGATGGAGACTGAATAGTAGTTGTCACTTCAGATCAGGTTGGTGATATATTGGAAGGGCTTGTTCGCACTGGTGCAACTTGTATTGTGTGTGTCTATTAGATAAGTGGAATACTGCCATCTCTTTGGTTTTCAAGCCAGCATCTGGCACAATCACGGAAAACAAAATTCAGTGGAAATAATTTGACTTTAATTTAAATTAATGTTTGATTTGTGTTTTGGAAATTCAAATAGACTAGCTTGGACAATGGCACTAAGCAGAGTACTGAAAAGCAAGCAAATAACATAAATGATAAGAAGTAAATTTAAATGCATTTAAATACTCCTCCCAGTAGCTGAAAAGCCTGTAAAACAGTGGTGGGCCGTATGCGGCCCGTCAGGGTAATCTGCTGACGGGCCGCCAGACAGTTTGTTTACATTTGCACTGCTGCCCACAGCTACCAGTGGTTGCTGTTCGCTGTTCCTGGCCAATGGGAGCTTCGGGAAGCGGCACAGGCTGTGGGCCGCAGGTTGCCCACCACTGCTGTAAGATCATCCTTAAGCAGTTTTTTTTCCAGTGCACACATCCAAAGGCTTCACATGTCAGTACAAGAAGCTGTAATCAAAATTGTCATGATGCCAACTTTTTCTAGTTCATTCCAATGCCCATGATGTTTGCGTGTGTTCTGAAAAGATGCATAATTAGAATCCTGAGTGTGAAATCATAATAACAATATGATATCAGCTTTCAGCACTGCTGTCACATATGCACTATAAACTGGCATGGTACAAGCACTAAATGTGGGTAAGTCATTGGAGTTCACCCTTACCTACTCCCTCTGGTACACATGGTATCAGTCGGACCTGCTTGCACTGGGGCCTCTTGGCTCTTCCATATTGGTTCCACTGCAAGGGAAGAGTTAACTAGGAGTCCTTGAGTCCTGTGATGCTTTTAGCAGCTGTTTGTGTGCAGGGAGTCAGGAAATTTAATTTTTTTTAGTTTAATTTCAGTACAGGTAGGACTCAAGCTCTTCCCCTGCCACTAGACATGTAGCACTAACTAGTGGTTGCAGCACTAACCACTGATGCCACCAAAGTTCCTACTAACTCAGCCCTCAAAGTGAGAACAACAGAGAGTGCCAGGCACGGTTTACATTACTAGTCATTCTGGTAGCATGACAGTAGTACATGCTCTGTTTTGAACATGTTGCTAGTGGTTTGTGCTAGCATTGTTGCCGACTAAAGGTAGTACTCAGAGCTAGCATCACGATGCTGCTGTGATTATAGCTACTGCTTTGTGGGGATGTCATGCTCGTTTGGTAATATGTTTGGTTTTTAGCGCTCAGAAGGCATACTTATTAAGTCTCCAATTTTCCTTGGACCAGACCTGCTTGGTTTTCTGATTTTTTTGGCTGCCATCTCTTGGGCTCCTGAGTGCATGCCTGAATATTCTGAGAAGTGGGAGGCTCACCAGCAAATAAGACTGAGGTGCTTTTTCGTACCCTTCTAGTCTTTATGGTCTCAGCTGAGTTGCTTCAGTCCAGGGCTGAGACCCATAGTAAGGAGGAGCTCTGGGGAGAGGGATAGCTCATGCTTGGTATGACCCAGGCAGATGAGGTCCCTTCCTGGTCCTTCACACAGATGCTACAACCCCCACAGCAGGGGGTCAAAGAGGAGATTATTTTCCAGCCTCCACCCCTTCCTTGCTGCTGATGCCAAGCCCCACAGCATTAAGCAAATCTGCTTCTTTTACCACTATGCCCTCCTTGCCTCTGCTGAGTACCCCTGAGTTGAGGGCACTGGCTCCTTCTCTCTCTCTTCTCTTATTTTCTGCTGCTGCTGACCGCCCCTTGGTTATGGGAAAGGGAAAATGCTCAAAAGGAGAAGCAGGGGAAAGAAAGACAAAGAGGAAGATAAGGGTGAGGGGAGACTTGTCATACGGGAACTGGTGAGTGTGTGTGGCTAGAATGTTTCACCTCCACTTTGTCAGTAAGCAAAAGTAGAGACTACAGGATGCTGGGATAACACACCTCACTTTCTCTGTGTGCAGAGGGGACTTTGTAAGAGCTGTGGGGAGAAGCAACAGCAGCAACATATGGCTAGTGGCACAGCAGGGTCTTGTGAGTTGCAGCTCCCAAAGAGAGTGTGTCACTCCAAAGGAACCAGGAATTTCAGGGTTTTTCTGTTGCGTGGGGCTACTTTGGGGTGTGTAACATGAATGGAGTTAACATCGGTGGGGTGTTGGGTTTTTTTTTTTTTGGTTTGGGTGGGACAGTGCCAATGTTCCCTTAAGGTTTTTTCCATTTATGTGTGGAATTAATTTTGTTATGTGCACCAATATCAAGGTAATGTCCAGATGTGTGCCACCAGTAGAAACAAAAAAGAGAGAGAGAGGTTTTGTGTGTGTGTGTTTATAATGACTATAAGGATAATTACTCCAGCCAGGGCAGGGAAGGCATTTTAGAATTCACTACTCAAAGAATTGAATTTAAGCATAAAGAGAGAAATAAAATTATGAAATGCATAGATCAGTCAAAAAACTAAAACAGTATTTTGAAAGAATAATATTACAGAGAATATATATGCATTGCAGGAAGTACCAAGAAGTAACAGCAAAAACATTAACAAAAGTATGTGTTGGGAGGTGTATGTGAGAGACAGACAGAGAGACTGTGTGTGTGTACTGGCTTCTGGGAAAGTGTATGAGAGACTGCGCTGTCTCTTTAAGCAGAGAGGCACTCATCGGTCTGAAGGCTACTTCAGCTGCTCCATTCTGCTCTTGAGCCCAGTCTCCCCTCCCCTGCTCTGCAGAGATGGGGTACATGGGCAAGGGGGGAGAGACTCCCTGATATCAACCCCCTCCTTGGCTCTGCACAGCAAGCAGGTGGGTCCTGGGAGCAGCTAACCAGGGGCTTCAAGACAGAGGGCAGGAGTAATGTGGCTACAGAACAGCGGGGGCACCTGAACACAAGTCACTGGATGTGCGCAGCTGTACTAATTGACTCTTGGGTGGCCATGCAACCACGTAGCTTAGAGGGAACGCTTAGAGCATTTTCCCTCCTTAGCTCTCGTCCCTTAACACCCCTACTCTACTTGTGCTACATTGATGACATCTTCATCATCTGGACCCATGGAAAAGAAGCCCTTGAGGAATTCCACCATGATTTCAATAATTTCCATCCCACCATCAACCTCAGCCTGGACCAGTCCACACAAGCGGTCCATTTCCTGGACACTACTGTGTTAATAAGCGATGGTCGCATAAACACCACCAACTTACTGACCGCTATACATACTTACATGCCTCCAGCTTCCATCCAGGACATACCACATGATCCATTGTCTACAGCCAAGCTCTAAGATACAACCGCATTTGCTCCAGTCCCTCAGTCAGAGACAAACACCTACAGAATCTCTATCAAGCATTCTTAAAACTGCAATACCCACCTGCTGAAGTGAAAAAACAGAGTGACAGAGTACCCAGAAGTCACCTACTACAGGACAGGCCCAACAAAGAAAATAACAGAACGCCACTAGCCGTCACCTTCAGCCCCCAACTAAAACCTCTCCAGCGCATCATCAAAGATCTACAACCTATCCTGAAGGACGATCCCTCACTCTCACAGATCTTGGGAGACAGACCAGTCCTCGCTTACAGACAGCCCACCAACCTGAAGCAAATACTCACCAGCAACCACATACCACACAACAAAAACACGAACCCAGGAACCTATCCTTGCAGCAAAGTCCGATGCCCATTCTGTCCACATATCTATTCAAGTAACACCATCATAGGACCTAAATCACATCAGCCATGCCATCAGGGGCTCGTTTACCTACACTTTTACCAATGTGATGTGTGCCATTGGGGGAGGGGGAGATTGTTCAGTGGTTTGAGCATTGACCTGCTAAACGCAGGGTTGTGAGTTCAATCCTTGAGGGGGCCATTTAGGGATCTGGGGCAAAAATTTGTCTGGGGTTTGGTCCTGCTTTGAGCAGCGGATTGGACTAGATGACCTCTTGAGGTCCCTTCCAACCCTGATATTCTATGATTCTATGTGCCAGCAATTCCCCTCTGCCATGTACATTGGCCAAACCAGACAGACTTTACGGAAAAGAATAAATGGATACAAATCTGACATCAGGAATCATAACATTAAAAAACCAGTAGAACACTTCAACCTCTCTGGTCACTCAGTAACAGACTGAAAGGTGGCAGTTTTGCAACAGAAAAGCTTCAAAAACAGAGTCCAACAAGACACTGCTGAACTGGAATTAATTTGCAAACTAGATACCGTTAACTTGTGCTTGAATAGAGACTGGGAGTGGCTGGGTCATTACACAAATTGAATCTTATTTCCTGGTGTTAAGTATCCTCACACCTTCTTGTCAACTGTCTGAAATGGGCCATCTACGAAAGTCTTTTTTGTCCTGCTAATAGCTCATCTTCATTAATTAGCCTCTTAGTGTTGGTATGGCAACTTTCACCTTTTCATGTTTTCTGTATGTGTATATATATCTTCTTACTATATGTTCCATTCTGTGCATCTCATGAAGTGGGCTGTAGCCCATGAAAGCTTATGCTCAAATAAATTAGTTAGTCTCTAAGGTGCCACAAGTACTTCTGTTCTTTTTGGGTAACATGGCTGCTACTCTAAAACCTTAGGCTCAAGTGTTTAACTTCATGTTTATGCTTCAATTTCACTAGGCCAAAATAGGCACCAAAATATCTTGTACATTTTTTTTACTGACTTTTATAGCACGGCTGTCTCTGTAGCAGAACAGCTAATACAGTGGTGAGGGCTGAGAAGTGGTCAATGTGTGTGGGTTTTTTGTTTTTTTTTGTTTTTTCCTTTCATTTTAAATAAAAGCAAATGGAGTAATATAAATTCATTATTACTCAGTTAAGATATACCATAATTTGCATAAAATCTCCAGATCTTTGGACCTTCAGGCTTAGCAGATATGGTAAGGTCCGATACTAAAACAATGTCACCATTAACACCATGAATTTCTATATGGAAGATATTCCAGATTGTTTGGAATAGTAATTATTGGGTAACACGTGACTGTCTTCCCCTGGTAAATGTATCCATTTAGGTGCTTTTGTGGTCCCTGTCACTATAGTATGCAAGCATCTCCCACATATTTAAAAATAGAAATAACAGTATTTTGCTCCCTCTCCAGACTCTAGGATAGGTAACTTCTTTAGTTTATACGGCTGTTTGTTTGTGTGTGTGAGAGAATGGGGTTACAGGGGAAACCTTATAAAGGTAGAGGTAAATCAAAGAATTGAGTTCTGCATTTAATTCTGAAAGTGGTGATGGCCTTGACCACTTCTGTCTTTTGTAAGAATTAATACTGTAGGCTAAATTCAGCTCCAGTGGCAGTTCATGCATTCACAAGCCTCATCCTATTGGTCAGTTTTTAGGCCTGGTCTACACTAAACTTAGATTGGCCCAGCCGCATTGCTCACAGGGTGATCAGATGTCCCGATTTTATAGGGACAGTCCCAATTTTTGGGTCTTTTTCTTATGTAGGCTCCTATTACCCCCCCACCCCCGTCCCAATTTTTCACATTTGCTGTCTGGTCACCCTAGATGCTCAGGGGTATGAAAATTCCAAACCCCTGAGTGAGATAGTTAAGCCAACCTAACCCCAGTGTAGACAGCGCTAGGCCAATGGAAGAATTCCTCTGTCGACCTAGCTACTGCCTCAGAGAAGTGGATTACCTATGCTGATGGGAGAACCCTTCCTGTTGGTGTAGGTAGTGTCTATGCTGAAGCATTATAGCAGCACAGCTCCAATGCTAGATCTGTGCTGCTGTAGCATTTCAAGTGCAGATAAGCCCTTACTCTTCTAACAGAATATAGGACATCATGGTTGCAAGAAGGAGTGATCTTCAAACTAGCTAGCAGTCCCTTGGAGGACTTTGAATATCCAAATAAAGATTTTGAACTTGATTATTTGGGGCATCAGGAGCACTGAGGTGATATTTTCATAGTCATTTGTGTTGCAAAGCAGACGGGCAGCTGTATTTTGTAGGGTGTGACTCTGTTCCTAGATATAGAGACCAGGAATGCATTGATTACTGTGGCAGGTCTATATCTGATTGGATCCTGTGCAGTCTTCTGGTCAGTTGCAGATGGATTTTTTTTTCTGCTGCTATGGCTTTTTGAGTATCTTGTAGCAGAGAGGCATTGGAAGAAAATGATCCAAGGCTGCAGACTCCCTCCATAATTGGAGGGATGTTGTCGTTGACAGTGGGGGAGGTAGTAGAGGAGGGAAGATCTTTAAAATGCATTGCTCTTCCTACTAGCATCACCTCAGTCTTGCCTGGTTTAAGCTTTTAGTCAGCTGTTCTTCATCCAAGTTCTCTAGATACATAAAATCGTTTGGGAAGGAGAGAGGAAGAAAAGAAGGAAAAAAAATCCTGTTGATGGATGTGGCATAAAAATCTAGATAGGAAGGAAGGAAGTCACCAGACAGAATACAAAGTAAATAAATCAGCAGGTTGCCACTTGATATGCTTCCCTTCTGCCTCAATTTGCTTTGAACCAAATTATACCTTAATTCATCTGTGTTCAGGTACCAGATTCAATCTGAACGTGTCCATATTAATAACCAGAGAACCGCATAAGAGAGAAACTTTCCCTTTGTTTTCTATGTGGCTTTTGTTTCCTCATGATGTGCATACTTTTTTTATTTTTTAGCTGTATCTATTCCCACTGCTTAGTGGATCTCAAGTAGCCCCCTTGTTTCCTCAATGATATTTGGTAAGAGGATGTCACAATTCCGTTAGCATGCCTAATGACTACATTTACATTTGTAACTTCATTATTTAAAAAAATGAATAAAATGTGTATTTGAATTTTAAAAACCTACAAAAGAAGTAGCTGGTTGTGTTTAGTCTTGAGCTTTTGTGTCAGGATAACATGGTAATAGCTGGTTTGGAATTTATTCAAGATTGTTTATAAGTGGTTCCTTTTATGGTCCCTTTTATTTTGTAATTTTGCTGAGTAAAATTATAAAGCAATCACAATCATATTCTTAACTTACTGCCAATATTAACATCAACAACAGGAGTTGAGGTTGCATTTGCCTTTCATTTTGTTCTACTGTAGTCTAATTTGGTGGAAAATTCATGTGTTTCCTAGAAAATCCTCTTGCCCATTTTGGTAATGGGACCAGCATCAAAAACAATGAAAGGCATCTGGATCAGGCTGGCCAGGAGGTGAAATTGGTTTCTTAGGTGTATTATGTGAGATAGCTATACATACAGTGTATATATTTATATTTGTCTTTATATATAAACAACAGTCTACTTAACAAACAAGATCTCCCTATAATTTAAATATTGTGATAAGTTATTTTGTAACGGCACAGTAGACCTGAGAATGCTATTGGGATACAGAATGGAAAATGACAGATGTAAAGGTTAGTTTCAAATAACATTGTCAGAAGTCCTGATATACTTCACTGTTATATGTTGCATAACTTTGGACATTAGAAAGACATTGCACACCCTGGAAAACCTGCCTTCTGGTTACTGAGTTACCACTATATAATGTGCTCTCTGAATCTTTATGAGAAGGTATTTTGTAACGTAGAGTACATAACAGGTGTGGATAAATTAAATTTAGTCGTGTCTATGCCACATAAATGGCTCTCCTACAGTGGACTTTTTTGTATCTCTCAAAAAAATGTGGAGGTGAGCAATCAAAGTGGGTTTGGCAAGCATAGTCTTGTGGTCAGATATAGTCAAAATGTTTTTTGAAAGTCATTTCAAATCAAGGTAGTAATAGATAGGAGTGAGTTGAAAGATTAGGTAACTTCTGATGGTTGGTTATGGTGAGGTTTTTTTTGTTGTTGTTGTTGTTGTTGTTTTATGTTGTCTGCCCTATCTATAGTACAGAGACAATATAGGTGAGGTTACGTCTTTTATTGGACCGACTTAAAAGATAGAAGATACGATCTCACCCACCTTGTGTCTCTAATATCCTGGGACCAACATGGCTACAACTACATTGCATACTATCTATAGTCCAGCTTTTTAACCTCAAGTTTGTAACCAGTTAAACTGGTTGTCTCTTAGTGTAGTTTGTCTCAACACATAGCATAGTTAAAGCTTAGTTAATAACTATGGCCACTAACAGTGTTAAGTCTTTGTTGTAGGACATGGATATACAGAACATTTTAAAGAGAAGCCCAATATACCTTTAGGCACCCCCCCCTTTTTTTTTAAAATAAAAAATACTATGTTTGGTAGACTCTCGCCTGAATAATCTCATTCGGCTTGTTGCCAGGGGACATAGCGAGAGAGAGATCCTGCTCTGAAGAGTTTATAATATAAGTAAAATAGACAAAACAGACAAAAAGTGGAGGGAAACAAGTAGAGAGGTGAAGTAACTGGCTACGGTCACACAACAGGTCAGTGACAGAGGAGATCTGGTTTCCGTTCCTGGCTGACTCCTAATCCAGCTCTGTCTACTAAATCCTGTTGTCTCTCTAGTGGTGCTCAGGTGATGTCAGCATAGTTTTAATTTGCTCTTCAAAGCAAGGCATTCCGTCATTTTGGATGGTTGCAGTACTAATGTGGACAGAAAGTGCTGGCATTGGAGGTATCCTCCCAGTACTGTCCCACAATACTTCTGCCACTACTCGGGGGAAATTCTGCATTCTGGGTATATGATGCTTTATTGAGATTTCAGTTTTCCATAGCCCCTTTTGTTTCACTTGTCAAATGTAAACACTTACGTCTTTCAAGAAGAAAATAGGACAGAGGAGAAGATGGGGAGCTGTGCAGGGACCGCCACAACACAGTTCTTCTGCAGTGGTTTATGACGTGTTATATGTGGACATGCTGCTTGGTATACACCTGAAACAGAACAGCTATTGTGGATGCAATCTCCTGTTACAACTTCTATAAGTGGTGCTTGGTTTCTGCGCGCAGTATTCAAGATGCGAGCATACCATGGATTTATATAGAGGCAATATATTTTCTGTTTTAGTATCTGTTTTATTATCTGTTTTATTATCCCTTTCCTAACGATTCCCAATATTCTGTTCACTTTGACTGCCGCTGTACATTAAGTGGATGTTTTCAGAGAAATATCTACAGGGACTCCAAGTTCTTTCTTGAGTGGTAACAGCTAATTTAGAGCCCATCATTTTATATGATTATATTTTCCAATGTGCATTACTTTGCATGTATCTACATTGAATTTCATCTGCAATTTTGTTGCCCAGTCACCCAGTTTTGTAAGATCCCTTTGTAACTCTTGGCAGTCTACTTTGGACTTAAGTATCTTGAGTAGTTTTGTATCACCCGTTGCCACCTCAAGTTTACCCCGTTTTTTCAGATCATTTATGAATACGTTGGACAGCACTGGTCCCAGTACAGACCCCTGGGGGACACCACTATTTACCTGTCTCCGTTCTGAAAACTGACCATTTATTCCTAACCTTTGTTTCCTATCTTTTAACCAGTTAGTGATCCAGCAGTGTCCCTCTTATAACGCAACAGCTTACTTTGCTTAAGAGCCTTTGGTGAGGGACCTTGTCAACGGCTTTCTGAAAATCTAAGTATGCTATATCCACTGGATCACCCTTGTCCACGTGCTTGTTGACCCCCTCAAAGAATTCTAGTAAATTGGTGAGGCATGAGTCAAAAACCATGTTGACTCTTCCCCCAACAAATCGTGTTCATCTATGTCTCTGATAATTCTGTTCTTTACGTAAAATGTATAAGAACATCTGCATGTTAACATGGTGGTGACGATAAACAGATGCTAAATATCTAGAATACTTTTATTTATCTGATTACATATTCATGTACTTTTGTGATATTCAAGCTGTCTTCTGCTTTTGCCTTCACTCCTTTTTGGGCACCCTCCCCCTCCCCTTTTTAAAATACTATGTTTGGTAGACTCTGTCCTGAAGAATCTCATTCAGCTTGTTGCCAAGGGAAATTGGACTAGAAGTAAGGAATGGTGTACCAGATTCTTTATATACTAATAAATTTGTGTCCTATAAATGGCTTTTCTACATGGGGAAACTGACTAGAATAACATTTGCAGAATAGCTTTCTTTGTGGACACTTATTCCAGAATAACAGAAGTTTGTTGCAGAAAAGCTTATTTAGCAATAGCTATTCTGGTCAATTTTGCTGTGTAGATAGGCCCTAAGAAGTCACATTTTTTTTTTTATTCTGGATCAACAGATGTGTTCTCTTTTGTCCCTTTTCACTCTTAAAGATGGAAAATCACATCGTGTGAGATAAATCTGAACAGTTGATTAAAAATACAGATTAATTACAGGTAGCTGATTTTGGATTAAATAAATGTAACTCTTCTCTTCCATACTGAAAATGGAATGGTCCACCTAACACAAGGGTTCTCAAACTTTTTTTGCTGGGTTCCCCTTTACAAATATTTCAGGCTGTGATGACACCTCCCCCTTAAAAAAGTGATAGCAAATTAATGTACATACTCATAGGAGCATTGCCACCCCTACTTCTGCACTGCTGTTAGTGGTGGTGGTGCCTTCAGAGCTGGGTGACCAGAGAGCAGTAGCTGCTGTACCCCCTTCCCTCCAACTTTTCTTCCCCTGGCAATTTTTATTTATCGTTTGACCCCACTACAACAGCCTTGTAACCCCCCCCCCTTTTGGGTCAGGACCCCCAGTTTGAGAAACGTATCCCAAAGCAGGCTTGGTTCAGCGTATGTGGCCTACATGGCATAATCAAATTCTGGAGTATCTCAACTTTTATTTATTTATTTAAAATGTATTGCTCTCATAGTTGCAAAGATAAATGTCCAAGTGTGAAACAATGCAGTGCTTCCTTCCTGAGTCTGTAGATAATCTGAAACAATAACCCTGGCAGCTCTGAATTCCCTTATCCCCCAGTGAGATTAATGGAGGTGCTGGCTCTAAAGCCTAATGGTAACACATTACTATGTCATTTCTTATCATTTTAATGATGGAAGGGAGTGGAATTGACTCATTGGGTACATCTAAACAGCAAATGAAGGTTTGACTGTAGTGTGGGTAGGCATACCTGCTGTAGTTTTAATCTAGCCCGTGCAGGTAGTGAGAAGTGAAGATGCTTTGACTCAGGCTAGCTGCCTGAGTCTGTACCCAGGTTCCTTGGCGGGCTTGTATTGGGGCGCTTAGCCCCCACTGAAGCCCAGGCAGCGACATCTTCACTACCAATGTTATCTGAGCTAACTAGATTAAAGCTAGCATGGGTATGCCTTTCTGCATTACAATAACATTTTCATGTGCTGTGAAGACCTACCCACAGATGGTAGGAATTGGCAGTCACTGCAGCAAAGGGAATGCAGAGGGGGGAAAAAGCAATGTTTGTGCATGTTCGTAAACATGCACAGAAAGGAGGATCAAGAAGGAATAGAAATTAAGGCTGAGCAGTGGTGATACTAATGCTAAACATATTCTCCTGAGCATATTTTCATGTTAGTGACTGAATCTCTAACCTGGCTGATGCACCATAATGTAAAAATAGAATTTGGCCCTCATTGCAGAATGACTTTGAAACTCTTGAGCTCAGTACTTTTCTTGTTTCTTTTTAAACTGACAGTTATGACAGATCCTTCTTAGTATGCTAATTCTTGACATTTTAGTCTATGACTGGACACAGTGACCCAAACTACCTTTTCTTTTTTAGGTATTGCTAAGGATTTAGATTTTTGACATGATAGTACATAACTGCTTCTTGGGAACCATTATTTTCTCATACCTACTGGTTCTCACCATTCACCTTGATTAGCTGTTGCTTGAAATCATTTAAGTGTTAATAATTATTGACAGTTCCAAGAAACGCTCAATTGATGTTAAGCCTTTGGGCAAATGTCTCACTTTTTTTTGTAACTGTGTGATTTAAGTGTGATGTGGATGTACAGGGGTGTAAATTAATTGGGTATTCTGGAGTTTGGAACAGGAAGGCCTGGTCTGCACTAGAAAATAGGTCACCATAACTGTGTTCCTCAGAGGTGTGAAAAATCCATGTCCCTGAGAGGTATAATTAAGGTGACCTAATTCCCTGTTAGACAGTGCTAGGTTGATGGAAGAATTCTTCTGTTGACCTAGCTACTGCCTCTCAGGGAGGTGAATTACTTAAGTTGACAGGAGAACCACTCCTGTAGGCATAGGTAGTGTCTACCCTGAAGCGCTACAATGGTGCAGCTGCAGCATTTCAAGTGTAGACAAGCTCTGATTAAAATTTCTTTCCCTATCTTAATTGTGGAGGTTTGTCTCTTTCTTGTCATAACTTTGTGAGTACTCTAATTGGCATAGAATCTTTAGGGGTAGACAAAGCCTTGGTAACAAACAAGCAGAACCTTTTCCTCAGGTTCTCCTTCCTTAGGGAGGGATAGCTCAGTGGTTTGAGCATTGGCCTGCTAAACCCAGGGTTGTGAGTTCAATCCTTGAGGAGGCCACTTAGGGATCTGAGGCAAAAATTGGTCCTGCTAGTGAAGGCAGGGGGCTGGACTTGATGACCTTTCAAGGTCCCTTCCAGTTTTAGGAGATTGGTATATCTCCAATTATTACCCTTTTTATTACCTATTTATTACCTCAGTTTCACACTACCCTTAAAGGTGAGAGAGGGAGGAATCCCCCTCTGCCCCCTCCCCCCTCAAAAAAAACTCCACACTGTCTTTATACATCATCAAGAAGCAAAGATCACAAGCCAAAACATTTTTTCTTCTTTTCAAGGTCACCTTTAGCCATGTTTCACCCAAGTTTCCATCATGGTTCAAACATGCTTTCTGTAAAAGCATTAAGTTGTTTGTCTAGTGAGTCTGTATTAGTGTTTAAACTGTTTTCATTAACTGTTTGAGTGAACTTTTTCTGAAAGCCATTTCCAGTAGTGCTTTGATTTCCTAAATGTAGTCAGGAGCTGTCACACCACCTTTATCAACTGGAAGAACCTTGCTGCATCTTTTCACCTGAGCTAGGCTAAAACACTATTCCCTAGTATAGGTAGGGCTTGTCTACATTTGAAATGCTACAGTGGCACAGCTGCAGCGCTTCAGAGTAGACACTCGTTATAGCATTGGGAGGGGTTCTTCCGTGGGTGTATTTAATCTACCTCATTGAGAGGCAGTAGCTACATTGATGGAAGAATACTTCCATCAACCTAGCACTATTTACTGTGCGTATTAGGTGGATTTGTCACACCTGTGAGTGACAGCTGGGTGGACTTAAATTTTGAGTGTAGACCTGGCCTTAAGAGTGTTTTTGTTGTGTGGTTTTTTTTTTTTTTTTTTTTTTAAAGAATCCTGGACTATCAGTGTTGGAAGGGACCTCAGGAGGTCATCTAGTCCAACCCCCTGCTCAAAGCAGGAGCAATCTCCAATTAAATCATCCAACAGATTTTTGCCCCATATCCCTAAATGGCCCCCTCAAGGATTGAATTCACAACCCTGCGTTTAGCAGGCCACTGGTTATGTTGTCCCGTCCATGCTAGCAATAAATGACCATAATTGGACCATTGGTTACTCAGTTGGTGGAGTGGCACTGGTTTAAGTACCAACAGTGTAGTGTGTCCACTATGCTGCTATGTTTGGATTTTTGCTTTATCCATGGTTGTTCTGTACTGTACCACTGGAGCTGCAGTGCCCCTGGAGTACTAACCCTGTTGTTTCTGGCATAGCTCACTGAAAAGCAGTGACTAGAAAATTTGTGGCGAGAAGAGGTGAAACGCCCATAAGTCCTTGGGTATTTTTCTCAAAATGGAGGCCAGGATGAATGCTTGGCTCTTGTTCTTTAATTGATAAAAATGATTGCTGCTGCAGTTTTTGAAAGGCATTCAGACAACAGAATGATGGGTTTTTTTTCCTCCCCCTAGCAGTATGTGTGGAGAGCCAGAGCCCCCAAAAGTTGGAGCTATTACTGTAGTGGTGGTGCACA
The DNA here is from genome assembly GCF_016161935.1 of Mauremys reevesii. Taxonomy (NCBI): domain Eukaryota; kingdom Metazoa; phylum Chordata; order Testudines; family Geoemydidae; genus Mauremys; species Mauremys reevesii. The sequence continues at coordinate 200,105,857 of NC_052624.1, forward strand.
TCTCTCTCTTCCCCGGCTCCCACTGGGAAGCTGATTACATGCAGCACTTGAGGCTGGTGTTAACCAGATGGACTTTTATCAGGAGCACAGGCTGGTAGGGCCAAGTTGTTACTGAGATTGGAATACGTAGAGAGCAGGGATGATGGGTGAGTGGGGAGGCACTAGGAGTTGAGTGTCTGGAATAAGTGGACATATAGTGGCCAGGCATGGTCCTCCTTTGTTGTCTCACCATAAAGCCCTTAATTTGTACCCACTACTTCTAGCAGACTCCTTTGCAACAGTGCCTGTTGTGCTGGTCTGATAAGCCTTCATTGGGCTAACACTAGTAGATGGTGAAACCATAAATGACTTGTTGCCTAACAGATGTATCTTAGGAGCCGAGCTGGGAGCTAGAGCTGGTTGAACATTTTTCCTCAGAATGATTTTCTTATGAAAAATGCCCTTTTTGCAAAACCACATTTTTCCATGAGAAAATTTTAGTTTTGCCAAAAAAAAATCAGTTTTTTGTTTTGTTTTGTTTGGTTGGGAAAATTGAAATGATAGAAGATGAAAATGACAAAAGCTACCAGTGAAATTGACCAAAAAACCCTTTCCTAGATGGTTGCCAGGTGGAGAGCCCAGGGCACTCTGCCTCCCTGCTGCCTTCCCCTCAGCTCCAGAGGAGCTGGAGAGGCAGTGAGACCCCGTGTGTTGGGCTGCCTGAGGCCCGGGACTCCAGTCGTCCAGGGTTTGTGTCTTCAGGGCAACCCTTCTAGGACTTCCAGGTCTGCTACCACAGGAGAATGAGCCTGGAAATCCTGGGTTGGGCTCCCAAGGTCTGCAGCTCCTGGCTAGTTCCACCATATGGACTTCCTCAGACCAGGGACCCCAGGGCTTCCAGACTCCTCCACCAGCTGGCACCACCTGGCGCCTCAGAGCCCCTAGTAGCTGCTGAGTGAACTTTTACATTATTGATTTTCAATGCTGCTGTAGCGGGGAAACTGGCAAGAATATCAGTTTCACTAAGCAGCTGTGGGGGGATCCTAGGGAGCAGATGTTTTGATGTTTTCAAAATGAATTTTTTTTATGATGTCTTGTTCGTGGCAAATTTAGAAAAATGTGGTTTTGTTCTGAATCATGGTGAAACCTTGTTTTAAAAAACAGAAGATTTCCTGTGAACTGAAAATCCTGTGATTTGGCCAGCTCTACTGGAAACCTCTATACTTAAGACAACTTCAAGTACAAATACTCCCTTCCAAAAGTGCCTCTTTGGCTATGTCTACACTACAGCTTATGTCGGCATCACTTATGTTGCTCAGGGTTGTGAATAAACCACCCCCCGGAGCGAGGAAAGTTACATCAACATAAGCGCCAATGTGGACAGCGCTGTGTCCCCAAGAAAGCTGCTCCTGCTGACATAGCTACTGCCTCTCACAGAAGTGGTTCTATTATGCTAACAGGAGAGCTCTCCCCCATCATCATGGAGTGTCTTCACTAGACACGCTGCAGCGTGTGTGTAGATCATCCCTTTGCTTCCTCCAAACAGGACAAAGGAGGTAGGGACTTATCCAAGCAACCAATGACTTAGTTTGTGGACAGCTAGAAATAGGTATTGCAATTGGTGAAATCAACCAACCTCTCTTGACAAAGTTCCCAGTATCTGTGGCAAATTAGGCAAATTAAAAACCAAAACAAAAAAAAAATATTATATATAGAAATGTCTTCTACACTGTAGAATAGAGGAGACCAGCATGTGTTTGGGGCAGTTTGGGAATTACAAAGATTGGTTTGAGAATTCAGCTGTACGGTTCCAAAACTAGGGGGCATGGAGACGTACACTTCAGAAAAGTTCAGGGTAACTGCATCTATATTCCCCCTCCATGATCAACAAAACCCACTCTAGACTCCTGGCTCCTCAGCCATCAACTCTTTTGGACGGAGACACATGTCTCCCTCCCTCCTGACCTGGGTTTTTTCCAGATTGCACAGTTCCCAGCCTACACTGAGATATCCCCAGCAAGCCAGACTGCCTCAAGCATCCAGCATCTGTTCTCTGATTTCTTTTCAAAGGCTGTGATAACTGATTGCCAGCAGTCCAAAGTTACCACACAACTCTTTAGAAGGAAGGACATTTATTTTTAAGATGAAAGCATTACAGAGAAAACTTACTTACATGCATTCTAATAAGCTTACCAGGAGTCTGATAGGAGTCAGTCCTTCAGAACCCCACTAAGCTGTTTTCTATGATTACAAGTTCAAAACAGCCTTAGCTCAGAACTTGCACAACCATGAATAGTTTAGTCTTTTCTCTATACAGTTTGAGCCTTTGATCCTGGTCTCATGTAGCAGGTGATCAGCAGACTAAGGCTGACTCCTCAGGGCATCGCTATGAAAGGCTGGGTTTTTGCATAACTGGAGGTGGGGAATATGCATTCTCCTCCCCTTACATATTTCCCAGGAAACCCACTTCACACATACTGTCCCAAAAGACCGTTCTTGTCTGTGACATTGTTCAATATAATCCTTGGATTATCGAGACACACAATAATACACCTCTACCCTGATATAACGCTGTCCTCAGGAGCCAAAAAATCTTACTGTGTTATAAGGGAAACCACGTTATATCAAACTTGCTTTGATCCACCAGAGTGCGCAGCCCCACTCCCCCGGAGCGCTGCTTTACCACGTTATATCTGAATTCATGTTCTGTTGGGTCGCGTTATATCGGGGTAGAGATGTATATAACCTTTGAATTTAATACAGTGGATTCTGAAGATTGCTAAGCTTAGTTCACTAAGGTTTTTCAAGGATATTGCAGAAAATTGCCCTGTCACAGAGTCTTTCTATGGGCTATTACTTGTCCCGGGATCATTTGTCAGTGCTCTTTTGTACCTTAAAAAATCCAAAGTAACTTCAAAGACTGCATCCCATTTTTAATTTTTATGGAATGAGCAAATACACTGAGCTACAGAAAAGGTTTTAAAATCTGTCAAAGGGAAAATTTCACACAGTCTTAACTTTACCACTCCATGCCTCCATAATTCTTGGCATTTATAATGGTTTATATGTATGAAATGCAACATACAAAGGCACTGACTAATCAGATTCACAAGAATTCACACTTAATCCCTTCAGCTATGACTTGCCATGTTAATGGAGCATTCTAGTAGTTTTTTTTTTTTAATTTCAGTTTAGACAAAATACCTGTATCCCAGGATCTAGGCATCCAAGCATCTGTTAAAAATATAATGCATAGCATGAAAAGAGCAGCAAAACTTCCCAACTTAAACAGTCAGTAAGAGCTCGTCTACTTACATTTTTTGTACTGATTTAGCTATATTCATTTAGAGATAAATATAGTTGAATTGATGCAACCGGTAATGTGGACATATTTATAATGGTATAAAGAGGCTTATTCTGGTATGTCTTATTTCCTGGGTGTCTAGGTCTAAACCAACATAATTAAATTGGAATAAAGACTGTGTTGGGCAGTCCTTAGAAAACAAAATCTCATAGGCCTTATCTTCACTCTGAAAAAAAGGTGTATTCTTAACTTGATTTAACTAACGTGAGGAAAATCATGACAAAGACAAGGCAGTTTGTAGTTTTTATCGGAGTTAGCAGGCCAAGTTGAAGGTTACATCAGGTTAACTTGCGCACATGCACACTTTCTCTTCCTCTCCTATCTTCCAGTGAAGACCAGGACCTATTCCCAAAAGAAACCCTGTGGCCTTGTCTACGCTGCCACTTTACAGCGCTGAAACTTTCTCGCTCCGGGGTGTGAAAAAACACACCCCTGAGCGATGCAAGTTTCCGCGCTGTAAAGTGACAGTGTAGACTACCTCAGCGCCGGAAGCCTCCCTTCATGGGAGTGGGTTTTTTTTACAGCGTGGGAGAGCTCGTTGGTAGTGAAGACATACACTAAATCTCAACCACCTCTACCCTCCTCAAGTGCCTGTTTAGTTGTGTAAACAACGGGTTGCTAAGTGTTTTCTCTTTGGCTACAATCATTTGATTACACAACTGATCTTTCCTGAGCCACTCTCATGAGTAGTTCAGTATCACTCCACCCAGTCTGACTTCATGTTTGCAAAGTGTCTATCTTCTCTTACCCTCCAAGTGCAACTTTATCACCACCTTATCCTACACGCTTCCCAGCTGCTACTGCACTAGATCTCCCCTACTAAGCTGGTTCCCAGCTGCCTCCCTACCCAAATCTTATTCTCTTCCTTTCTCCCTGATTTCCCTTAAGAAACCCATACATTTGACTCCCAGCTACTGTAGAATTTGGCCACTTCGCTTTTCTTTCGGGATATTTGCTGCTCATCCATCCATCCATCCATCAACTTTCATGTATATTTCCTAGTCATCTCCTTCTATAGCAATTACAGAATGGCAGTTTATTACCCAGGTGGGGAATGAGTACATGACTTTATATATAAAGAAACACTGTTAATATAATTAGGTCCTAAAATATCACTCCCTTAAGATAACATAATATACAATAGTGTGGTATTTAAGGAAGGTACATTTTGAAAACTAAAATGTGTAAGAATTCAATTCAGAAAATCATGGATGCATGCATTTGGAATATTGAAAAGAAATTATATGCCTGAAATGCTAACTTTCAGAACTCTTAGGGTATGTCTGCACTGCAATTAAACACCTGTGGCTGACCGGTGCCAGCTGACTTGAGCTTGTGGGGCTCAGGCTAAGGGGCTGTTCAATTGCGGTGTAGACCAGGGATCGGCAACCTCTGGCACGCTGCTTGCCAGGGTAAGCACCCTGGTGGGCCAGGCCAGTTTGTTTACCTGCCGCGTCCACAGGTTCGGCCGATCGTGGCTCCCACTGGCCGCAGTTCGCCGCTCCAGGCCAGTGGGAGTGGCAGGAAGCTGCGGTCAGCACATCCCTCGGTCCATGCCGCTTCCCGCCGCCCCCATTGGCTCCCACCTCGCAAGGTCCTAGAGTGCAGGATCCATCCCGAGTCCAAATGTCTACACTGTAATTAAACAGCCCCTTAGCCTGAGCCCATGAGCCCAAGTAAGCTGTCACTGGCCAGCTGCAGGTTTGTAATTGCAGTGTAGACATACCCATAGTATGATTTTATAAAAGGTGAGTAGAGATGTGTGTTTCTTTTTCTGATTTTGCTTTTAAAAAATATAGTCCTAGGCTGATATACCAAGTCTGTAGCCTTGAAAATGTTATATGGCAGAACTTAAATAGCCAGACTGACTAGGAAGTAGTTATACAGTGCTGTGGTGTCAGACCTGTAGTGGTAATACCTTTGACCTGTGGTTTCCACAGTTTGTAGGTATAAGAGTAGTCTCATTTGAGCTCTTTGGGACTCACATGAGTAAGTCCTTGGCCTGTTATACTGAATCTTCAATTAACTTGGAGGAGTTGTACGCATTCAGAGACTTAGCTTAAGCCCCCATCCTTCACACTGCTCCATGCAGAATTCCCATACACAGCCCAAGTAACTTTACTGAGGCTGCATGTGGATGCAAGTATGTGCCTGCATAAAGCTACTTTTCAGATTGAAATGTGTGTATGTGCAGTTAATATTTCAGATGTATGTTTTCTATATAGAAGTAGATGCATTGGGAAATATTTTCTACATTTGATATTGGACTATAATGTTACAGCAAATATTTGAAGTTCATTTTTGTACTCAACTTTCATTTGTGTGCATTTTTTTGGGCTTAGTAGACATTTTTAATTGCATTAATATTCATCTTTAATTGCTCCTTAGTCCAGATGTACATTGTCTGCAAAAACTACACCTGTCAATAGTTATAGATTTTTATTTTACTGAAATATTTAATCTAGATGTTTTTTAAAAAGTTGAGTTGACTGACGAGTCAGAGGATTAGTCAACAGTCATTTGATGTATGCAAATGGAAATATTGTGTAACTACTGCCGCTTTAAACATTTTGTGACATTTCAGACTTGGGAAGTTGGAGCAAATGGCATGCAAGTTGAAGCAAACAGGTTTTGAGATTAAACATTGACCTATATAAAGAGGGTTTCATAGAAGGAAAACGACTGTAAAGGAAAATGAGGGTATTTTTAAAATGTAGTTCAATATATATTTATCTGAGACAGAGATTCCTGCCTAGACTTGCTTGTCCTCAGACCAACAAAGGTCATCATTGTAGTGTTAAAGTATATGATTATAAGGAATATTTCTGATGTCTCTGATAGTTGGTGTGGATGACTACAGCTCAGAGTCTGATGTGATTATTATACCTTCAGCCCTGGACTTTGTCTCACAAGATGAAATGTTGACGCCTTTGGGAAGACTGGACAAGTACGCTGCAAGTGAGAACATATTTAACAGGTATGCTTTTTAAATGTTCTGTTTAGAGAACAAGGTGCATATTGTGTACTAATCTGATTTAGATATCTGATTAGAGGTCATCTGTGGACATGTAAATGTTCTAAAAATTTCTTGTAAAAATAAATTGTCAGGTTAAAATTCATGTGTTAATTCTCTCCCCCCCCCCATACAAATCCCTTCACCCTCCCTCCCGCCAAAAAACAACAAAAGCAAAACATTTCTTACCGGTTGAGTAACTTTAATTCTCAGAGATCCTCAAAGTTTTTCATAAAGTGGATCATATCCTAATAGGTTCCTGTGGATACTTCCCCTCCTATTAACAGTCACATGGCAGTAGTTGCCACAGGGCTGTCATAATTTATGTGGAAAAGTTATACTAGGAAAATATTTATTTATTTAATTAAATGTAGCAGCTGCAAACAAGGGGTGCCAGCGTCTTGTGACCTGCCAGCTCTGAGCAGACTATCAAGTAGTCCACAGACCACAGTTTGAGTATTAAAACTTCTTTAGGGTATTAAAATTGAAAACATTTTAAAAATCTAATTTACTTTTTCACCTTTTGTGCGCTTGGTTTATTTTTCCCACTGTGTGTTTTATAATAATGCAAGTGGACTAGTTATTTCATGTTCTGGTTTTTGTGCAATAGTGTTTGGGTTTCACATGCTGCAAGGGAATGTTCGACTCCAAACCAAAACCTCTTTTTGTTGGAATTTTAAAAGATCATGAACATTTTGATATTAATGTAAGTTACTGTAAAAGTTTTTTTGTTTTATTTTAATAAAGCTTATATTTTAGAACTAAACTACCTTTTAATAATGTGTTTATGTGCAGTTCTTAATTTTTAAGCTTGCTTTCCGTATACTTTTCAGTCACATTGCAGATTAGCCTGTTAATTTTGGTATTTAGGGCCTCTGTCCTTTAAAGATTTACATGTGCTTAATATTAAGCATGTGAATAGTCCCTAAAAGCGACATGCCCCCAATTTACCAGACTGGTCCTTCATTTTTCAGACTGAACTAAAGTTTTTAAATGTTCTAATTTATTAAGGTTTACCTTTTAAAGCCGTGAAAAATTTTCTTCCTCTTCAAGTATCTTGCATTTAATAGTTCGTGGTGCTAATTTGGGTTTACTTCTGTGGAGAAATCCCTGACACCCAACGTTTCCTCACAGTTTTGCAATTGAGGGTTGAATCAGCAGATCACCAAAGTAGTAGTTTCTAAATAAACTTTCTAAGGCCTATGGTATTTTATTGTGATATGTAATAAAAAACAGTTAGTGAGGAAAAGAAAACTTTTGTAAATGTCAAGCCTATGAGGTTCAAACTTAACAGGAATAATTCTTAACTTTTTCCCCACATGCATTCTCAAGAGGTTTTCAACTCCACTTAATAAAATAAAGTAATCTTTTCTTTCTTTTTTCCCTTCAAACTACCTTCTTCCCTACATGTGCATGATCAATTTATTTCTCTTTTCCCCATGACCCCGTTATGGGTTGATCCGTATGTTTTCTTATAACTGTACTTAATGTTACATGTATACATTTCAAATGAAAATTATGCCATTTCTGAGGAAAGACTGCTAAAGTATACTTTATCTTCAAAACAGACTCAGAGTTTAGATTAGGAAGGTGCATTGAAATGATCTGAACAGAAGTTGGAGATATAGATTTACCATTGTTCTCAAGCCAGTGTTAGGGGTCTTAATCTACTTTATAATCACTTCTGATATTTGCCAAGTCCAGGGGGTTGGGGGGTGTGTGTGTGTGTGTTTGGATGTTAATCTTTTCATTTGTAGTGTTACATTGAAGTTCAGTGTAAAATTGGGAATTAATGCAGAAACTCTTTTAGATTTGTTTGTTTGACAAATATTCTAATTACTAGTAGTAAAATGACTGGTTTCAAGTCCTATTTTTTTGTAAACTTGAAAAATCTTCCAAATCATGATTTAGAATGCTTGCAGAAAGCAAATGGCAACTTTTTTCTAACCTTCCTTTATTTTTCTAAATGTGTACTTGTAGGGTGAAATTCATTTCTTATTAAAAACTCTGGTACCACTTAGACCCTGTGATAGAAATTAGGGGAAGAAAGGGATAAAATGGTTGTGCATAGAGGAAGTCTCTACATCACCTGTGCTCTGTGGAGAAGTCTCGATGCTGGTTCCAAATCAGCAAGCAATTAAGAGGAGTTTGGCGTGCCCGAGTAAAGTAATCTATGGTTCTTTGAGTATATAACTGTGAAGTAGGTGCGTACTTGCCTTGTGTGCACAAGATAAGTCTTGTGAATAGCTGTGTTCATCGGGGCAGCTCTGGCTGTCACTATAAGAAGGACCTTGGCTTCAGGCATCAGAATTCCAAAGGAGGTGCAAGCCATTGTAGAGAACCTATCCTAACAAGGGATGGAGTTGCTCAGCAATCACACAGACCATGATCTGCATTCTTTGAAGGATTTGAAGGCTACCGTGCATTCCTTTGGAATCTATGCACTGTCTCTTTATCAAAAACCATACTACTACACACCTCAGATGAGACAGAAGAGCCTATTGCATCAGAGAGCAGAGTTATCCACCCGGGAAAAAGCCCAGATACATCAGGAAATGCCAGTCTACTTCTCAGTGACACATACTGCGCCAGTGACACATCAGCATATTTGACAGGACTGTTGGGAGCCACATCAGAGTAACTTTAGTGAACATAATCTTCAGAAGCCACCTTGCTTCTTGCACCAGCTATGGTCTGCCACCAGAAAGAAGAGTGTCAGGATAGTAGATAGATGGTTTCTATCAGATTTCATTCCTTAGCCCATCTCCGCCTCATTTTTCTCTTCCTCTTCAGGGACTTTTCTCACAAGAACCTACTGCAGGCAGAAGTGGTTTAATTGCTTTGTCTAGGAGCCAAAGGAGGTGCTACCCAAATACAGGGGAAGAGGCTTCTTTTTCTGCATTTCCTTTTCTGAAGAAAATGGCTCTTTATTCTATGGTAGATCTGTGGAGATGCCACAAATACATACATTACCTCAGGTTCAGGATGGTAAAACTAGCCTCCCTCATTCCATCTGTTCAAGCTCAAAACTGATTAGCGGCTCTACTTACAGGACATATACTTCCATATAGCCATCCATAGGAAGTACCTATGATGCACAGTGGGTCCCAACCATTACCAGTACGAGGCACTGCCATTTGAATTCTCCATGGGTTCGAAGATCTTGACAAATTGCTTAGTGGTGTTAGTAGCAGTACACTCAAGGAGAGGGGATATTCATGTTTACCTGTACCTAGAGGATTGGCTGATCAGAGGCAGGAGTCTAAATCTTGTCTCATTCCATCACAAATGATAGAGTTCATACGAGCTACAATCAGCTCTCCATTGGTGAAATCTTATCTCCAGAGGACAGGTTCCACTCTTTCTGATCAATAATAAACAATCTAAAGTCAAGTCCTGTTGTAACAATGTAGACTTGCTGAGGTCTACTTGGCCACTTGTTGGTGGGTACATAAATGACACCACTTTCCAAACTTCACCTTTGGTCTCTACAACTCTGGCTGAGGGGAGAGTACTCCTTGTCCAAACACCACATGAGCAAGAGGGTCACAGTTCCACTTCAAGTTTTGAGAGAGCACAGTTGGTGGTTAAGCCCCAAGAACAGACCAAATAATGTTCAATACTCTGCCCCCTCTGACAATTATACTCATTATAGACCCATCAGGAACAGGATAGGGAGCCCATCTAAACCATTTGTAGGTCTAGGGAACCTGGTCCCAAGATGACTTGAAATGTAAACATCCCGGAGCTCATGCCCATAGACTGGCTTGTATGGCATTTTCTACCCTCCTATGGAACTCCATGGTACAGATCTTGATGGTCAGTACACTATATAAGTAGGTAGGGAGGAGCTGGTTCATTACCCCTTTGATAGGAAGCCATCAAGCTGTGATATGCTGCCCAAATGGGATAACTCCATTGGCTCATTCTCTTCCAGAAATCAGCAACAACCTAACAGACTTATTGAGCAGACCTGCAGTAGCCAACAATGGGTGGTTGCTGTGGAAATCCATCACAGAGCTGATATTTGGTCAATTTAGGATTTCTACAGTTGATCTTTTTGCCACCTGGAACAGTGCCAAATACCCAAACTTTTTGCTCCAGAGGAATAAAATGCCCCGTTTTGTTGCCAGACTGCTTCTTGCAACAATAGACTCAAGTCCTGAATGCATTTCCACCAATTTTCCCCCGATCCCCAGGTTGATAGCCAAAGTCAGAAGGGGCAGAGCCACTTTGATTCTTGGAACTCTTTACTGGCTGAAGCAGTTTTGACTTTTGGACCTATTGCTGGTGTCCATTTGGCACTCCATCCAACTCCCACGCTGCCCAGACATAATGTCACAGAATCGTGTTCAGATTCTGCACCCAGACCTGCTGTCATTGCACCTGATGACTTGAATATTGGCTGATGGAGCACTACTAACAAAGACTGCTTCCAGCAATTCTAGAAATACTCATAGAGAGCAGAAAGCCATATACAGGAAAGAGGTGCTCTTTGAAATGGATGAAGTTCTCCATATGGGCAGCCCAATGCAATCTAGACCCAGTAGCAGCCCCGATACCTAAGATCCTCAACTACATGCCGCACTTAAAGCATGCTGGCCTGCTCTCATGGTTCACCTCAAAAGAATATCAGCACATCACTCTGCGGTTCAGTCATGCTCCATTGTACCCCAACTGTATCCAAGTTTCTCAAAAATCTTCTGCATGCTTAACCACTGGTTAGAGATCCAATTTTGATCTGGGTCCTCCACATCCTCCTCCTAAAGCACCTCCTTTTTAACAGCTTGCACACTGTTCATTGTGCCATCTTACCCTTAAGATGGTTTTTCTGGTTGCCATCATCTGGGCAAGGAGGATCAGTGAGCTCTAAATTCTCATGGCTGGACCTGCCTGTATGTTCTTTCACAGGGACAAAGTTGTGCAATATCTGCATCCCAGATTCATCCCTAAGTTGGTCTCAAAATTCCACCTAAACTATTCATTCAGTCTGCATATATTCTTCCCAAAATCTGACTTGACACAGGATAAAAGAAGCTAAGTACATTTCCAGAGTCATACTCTATTACATTGACAGGGCTAAGCCTTTTAAGCCTGTCCCTTGCCTCTTTCTGGTTACGGTCATCCCTTTGAAAGGCCAGGCCATCTCATCACAGAGAATCTGTGTGGATCATGCCCTGTATTCTCATCTGTTTTATCAGATGTCTGACCACACTCTCCTCCAAATGTCAAGGCTCACTCCACCATGGCACAGCCATTGTCTTCTGCCTGCTTCAGGAATATGCTGAGATCTACAAGGTAGCAACAATGGGCAACTCACTGACTTTTGTCAAACATTACATCCTTGACTTAGCAACTAGGTCAGATGCCGAGTTTGGGAGACCAGTGCTTCAATCGTTATTTGAGTAGTATAGCTGAAATTTCTCGTTCCCACCATCCAGTGAGGCCACTGCTTTCCAGTCACCAGTTACATATAACTGAAGAAGAAAGAACAGTTACTTACCTACAGTGACTGATTACATCCCACTCCCAAGGTGTAATCAATGTGGCTCTTTTGACCTATCCTCAATACCCACTTTAGGGAGTCCTAAGCAACTATGGGTTTTGAATTGTGAGGGAATTGAGGGAGGGTCTTGGCTGTCCTCTTTATGCCCTTTTGTAGGACCACAGGGAGGCATAGAGTGCATAAATGGCATCAAAGGACCCAGCTATTTAGAAGATATCAATCTTTTGTGCATGAGGCGCATGCCCATTCTACAGTAGGACCCACATTGAGTACAATATCTTGAAGAACCATGCACTCTGGGGTAAGTAATCAATCTTTCCCTATGATTCTCTGTCTAAGGTTCCAGTGGCCAATGAAACCTTGGGGAAAGGATGCAGAGTGGCAGTGGTAGGGCTGGGAGATGGCAGGTGAAACCTGTTGGTTGCCTGCTAGTTGAAGGAAGGGAGGTAATTTACATCCCTCACAGAGTTTCTTACATACAAGCTGAGTTTTCAGGGTAAACTTTTGAGCACTACATAGATACTTCTGGTCATTTGATGATAAAAAATTTGGACAAAGCATGAATCCTGATCAAACTGGAATTTTCTTGTTACATTATAGTCAATAAGCGTGTTTTTATTAGCTGTTTCTCTATTTAGACATGTATAACACTTTTTCCAGATTGAAACTTGGCATAGGTGATCTCATTTCAAGAGCAGACTTGGAAAAAGTGAAGAGTTTCTACAGTTTGTTGTATTTTTAAAGAAAATATACAAGAAAAGAGTTTCTTAAAATATTTTTTTTTTCATTTAGAACAGTTTTGCAGATGGTTAGTGTGTAATGTGGATGGATTACTTTTGATATTGTGGAAAAGTTTACCCATTTTAATTCTAGAAAGTTTTAAATGATTGTTAATGTTGAGGCTTTTGACATTCATGGAAATTGTGTGTATTTTCCTGGCTCCAGTTAAATGAATTGCAAAGTTCCTAAGGCCCTGTGTATGTGAGAAATACAGCCATTTATTAGTAACCAGTCTGTGTAACACTCTTATGTGATTGTTTTAATTATGTGGTTGATTTGTCCACACAGCTGAATTTTTCCATGGCCCTCCCATTTGTCGTCATTTTTCTGTCCACACCTACGTCGCTGTGATTGTACCAGTCCATTCTGGGAATATCTAGGCGGTTATCCCTTACTGCGTCAGGAATGGGATAGGTTGCTTGAAGGACATGCACAAAGAGCCAGCAGCCTGTGGGGGCAATGCACTTTTGTCTGGGTTGCCTTACTATATAGAGAGCTAGAGAACCATCCAAACTGGGGATAGTTGTGTATATCCCATCTGTGCTGCCAAAAAGTGCAAAACTGGTTTCAGAAAGAAAATCAAATGCCAGTGTAGGCTGCTTACAAGGAGGAAAGTTGGTAGCGGCTACGATTACTAACCAGTCATTAACCATGTTGTCTGAACACATCCCATTTAGAGCCATCCATGTCACTAACAAATTACAGTTTTGGTTAAAACTTGAATCTTGTCCTTTTAAATTTCTAGACTAGTCTGTAGTGTCAATATCAAGATGTTTTGGGTTCATTATAAAAATTTCATGAGTTAAAAGTAGTGGGTGAGGTGGTTCTGATTTACATGAATGCTGCATATCTGTTACTCAAGCATAAACAGAGCTGTACATGTGTTTATTTTCATGATGCATGTACATGACTTTGGGTAGGCTTTGCACAAAATGCAGCGTCGGTAGGTTATCTTTAATTTGGCTATAGTTAGTCTTTACTGAGCGCTCATACTTTCATTAGTGGAAATAACCCGTAGTTGTATCAAAAACTGTTTTAAAAGCAAGGGTCTCGCCTCACCTTGCCTCAGCCAAGTAGGGGAATTCAGAGTTGAGGATGAAAATCTGACTCTCTCAACCCCCATGCCCCCTGGAGGATGGGGAATAATCCCAAGTTGTTGACATCACCTCTGATTTCCTTTGTCCTTGTAAATTGAAGAGAGACTGTTAACATTAAATGTAAAAAGTTGAATTAATGTTAATAGTTCTGATATTTAGTATAGCTCTAAAAATCCTTGGAGTATTTTTAAGATTACTTTAACTAAAGTTATTAATGTAAAATTATTTAGATCCATTTTTATGGTCTGGTTAGAAAACTTGTCCACACCAAGAAATATTGAGTAATCAAAAACATTACGTTACTGCTTCCAAAAATTGTATGATATTTATTCTCTCATGAACTAGGCAAATGGTGGCTCGAAGTTTGCTGGACACTTTGAAGGAAGTCAGCGATGATGAGAGAGATTGTATTGCTGTGCTGGAGAGAATCAGCAGATTAGCTGATGATTCAGGTATGTAGTATGAAAGATCATAATGGGCTAATGGAGAAAGATCAAAGCTTTTAACATTAGATCAGTGTGTTTTCCCTCCTCTTCCATATTTAAAATGGGTCTTAAGAATTCCATAATGTATTTTGTGATTTTTTTTTTCTCAGAAGGAGACTTTCTTCCCCTCCCCTGCTGCTTTTCTCAGTAGTGCTTTACCAAAACAGCTAATACGTAACTCATCTATAGTGCTTTTCATTAGTAGATCTCAACAAAAGTTTATATTATGTAATCAGGTATCCCAAATTTACATGGTACCTCGCAATTTGTAGATGAAGATACATTCTCTGCCGTAAAGAGTTGATAATTGAAGGGAGCCTAATCCTGTTAGCCTTCTGTGCAAAACTCCCATAGGCTTCAATAGGAGTTTCACATGCAGAGGACTTGCAGGTTCAGGCCCTATGTTGGTCAAATCAATCACATGATATTACAAACTGCTGAGGTAAAGGAGGACATGAGAATTGTTGATGAGGTGGACGGAAGGATTTTTTTCTTGTAATTGTAGAGGTTTTAGGAGCAATTTGAAGGTGGGGAGAGGGCTTTTCTGATGGAACATATTGAAACTTTTGGATGTTTGAGATGTGAAGTCAAGAATAGAAGGAAGAAAATGGAATAGTGAGGCAAGAGGACTGGGAAGAGAGTAGGGGATGGGGCTGAATAAGGAGAAATGAGAGCAGGGAAGTAGGTGCAGTAAAATTACATATGTAAGGCTTTCTAAGTGAGGCTGTGTAGATTAAATTTGATGTGGTAAGAAACAGGAAGTTATGGAGATACTCACATCTGGAGAGGTGATGCTGCGGTTGAAGTAACAAGAGAGGAGGATTTCTTCAGCAGCAAGAGAGGCCTGACATTACAGGAGGCACAAACATTATTTATACTTTATAGCAGGAATGCTGTGGGAGTTTGAGAAACCTGTGTAGATCTAACATGAGGAGAAAATTGCTTTTGGTCTTCATCTCCCTTACTCCTTTTCTTTCTTCCAGAATCACAGAACACATTGCTTTTCCAGGCAAATAGTTCTAGCAAGGGGCTACCATGTTAATTTATAATGCATGTTTTTGATGTTTATATGAGCAAATGTTATTGATAAATAAGTAGCCATTCTGAGTAAAAAATAAGATATCAGTGTTATTTTTAAATATATATTTTAATATATACAAAATAGTGGTAAACCATTGTTTCTAGGGCATTTTCCGGCTTAGGTTTTGCTTTTGAAATCTATGTATCTATAGCAGCAGTTTGGCTATTTTTGTTTTTCCAACTGTGCTGAGCACTAGCATCTCCCAGGGCCTCCCGTTAGTTTTGGGTTCTCAGCACATGTGAAAATAGAACATATGTGTCTGGGGGAAAATAGCTTCATGCAGAGCTATGTACGCCTTGGTGCAGTAATATCAGCAGTCTTTATTGCTATAGTGATGACCAAAAGGAATGAGCAAGTCTGCTGCCTAAAACTTTCATGCATAACTGTCAATTTGACATATCCATTTGTAGAAGAAAGACTGAGTACTGAGACCTGAGCTCTAATCTGCTTTGTTTCCTTTAGCAAGAGTAGTGTATTTATGGTCTGGACTGGTATTTGGCTAGTCAGCAAAAGCAGCATTTTAAGCTTTTTGTGCACTGTAGAATTTGTTTCCTGTACTAGTAGTTTTGTCATACTGTGGGCCTGATTCTGCAGCTGCTCCGTGAATAATACTGCCATTAACTTCATTGTGAGTTTCATGCGTGGTACAGATGTAATATCAGGCCGTAACCTTTTTCTTTAAGACAGTCATTTTGAACATTCATTGTGCATCTTAAAACAAATGAAAAACTTGTTACAAATGGAAATAGATCTGTCTTGTTGAAGCTGGTTAAAGAGAGTTTGAATACTTGTATCTTTTCAATCTACACTGCAACATTAAATAAAATTATTAATTTTGTATGGTAAGAAGTGCTGTTTTTGTGATTTAGGTTATTTTTTAAACTTATAAACAATTGAAAATGTTAAATTATTTGTGCTTTGGACTTGCTTAGTTTGACTCAAAACTCTATATGGTGGTACTCTGGCTTCATTGTTAGAATTACAACCAGAACCAAGCCCAAGTATCGAGAAAAGCCCATTAGCGCGTGAACTGCTGCGAGATCAGACTAAACTAACGTAGACACCTTTTCATTTTTTGACAGCTGATTTCCATCACTGTCACACTTGAACCGTGATGATTGTTTTTTTTCTGATTTTCACCATCTCTCAGCTGGCTCAAATGAGAAACTGAGGCAGTTTTTTATTGTATAATTAAGTTTGAAGGCAGAAACAGGGATTTGCATTGAATGTTGCATAGTTGAAAGAGAGTCCCCCACCAGTGCTATTCTTAGGCTTCTTGTCTATCATGGAGGATTTCTGTGACTTTTGGTGACCTCTGTGATTTCTGTAGCGGCCAGTGTGGCTAGCTTCAGGGCTTAGCAGCAGTTTGGGGGGGGGGGGGGGCTCAGGGCTGGGGGTTGGAGCGTGGGGCATGGCTCTACCTCGGGGGAGGGGGCGGGGAGGGCTCCCCAGAAGTGGCTGGCATGTCCCTGCAGCTCCTAGGGGGAGGCTAGGGCACCAGGGCTGCCCCCTCAGTTTCCATTGGTTCCCGGCCAATGGAAGCTGTGAAGCCGGAGCTCGTGGTGGAGGCAGTGCACGGAGCCCTCTGGCCTTCACTCCTCCGAGGAGCTGCAGGGACATGCTTTCCGCTTCCGAAGAGCTGCGCGGAGCCAGGTAGGGAGCCTGCCAACCCTCCCACCCAGGACCAGTGGGGGTCCCAGGTCGTGCGCTGCCGCCTGTTCTCTCTGCCCTCCCCCCGAGCACCAGCAGGGGTCCTAGGCCATGCGCTGCTGCCCACCTGCTCTCCCTTTCCCCTCCCCCCCAGCACCAGTGGGGGTCCTGGGCCAACCCACTCACCCCCCTCCCCCTCCGTGGCACACCCAGACCGCCCTCCCCAGAGCACCCCCGGCCCAAGCTTTAGTTAGGAGTATATAGTACAAATCATGGACAAGTCACGGGCCGTGAAGTTTTGTTTACTGCCCGTGACTTGTCCATGACTTTTATTAAAAATACCTGTGACTAAAATGTAGCCTTAGCTATTGGTAATCAAAATATAGGTATTACAGCTGGAGTGCTAGAAACACCTATACTAAGGTTGTCTAATAACTTCCATTACAAACTTATATCTTCAGACACTCCTAATGTTAAGTCCATTATTGGGCTGAAATTTTCCAGTCATGATCTCTACCATTTTTTTAAGTTTGAACCAAAATGGTTCAGTTGTGTGTCTGCAGTTGAGTACAAGAATAATGAGTAAAAATATGATTTTTATTATAAAAATTATTATTCCAAGAACACAGAAATTACCATACAGGATCAGACCGGTGATCTGTCTTGTCCAATATCCTGTCTCCAACGGTGGCTAGTAACATCTGCTTTAGAGGAGGAAACCCAGAAGTAGGAAGTTGTGGATTAATCTGCCCCAAGGAAGGTTTCCTCCTAACCCCCAGTAGTTCAGAGGTTGGTGTCAGTCCCAAAGTTTGAGGGTTTCTGTCCCTTCCAAAGTTCTTGTTTTTTGTTTTTTTTTAATATTTACTACCATAATTGGGGTAGGGTATGTGTGCTGGGCAGAAGGTATCGTTGCACACACAAACATTTTGTTCATTTTTTGTATCCTGATAAGCTCTTGACCTCACTGACAACTTGTGGTAAAGAGTTCCACAAACTAATTATACTTTGTGTGGTAAAAATATTTCCTCTTCCGAATTTGCTACTTCTCAGTTTCATTGTCCCCTTAGCTCTTACAAAAAAAGAGCGAATAGTGGTTAATGTGCAAACACAAATCTGCCTTGTGTATACATATGCACTTGTGTGAAGCCCATCACCATAGCATCTGAATGCCTTACAACCATTAATTGATTTATCCTCCCAACAGCTCTTGTGAAGTGTAATGTATTCACTCTTGTGAAAGTTAGTCTTGTAGTGAAGACACTGGACTGGGATTCAGGGGTAATGTCCCAGCTTTGCCACTGTCTCCTTTGTGGGCGTGGACAAGTCACTTGTGCCTCCTTTTGCCATATGTAAAATGGGGATAATTGTACTTCTCTACCTTATCAGTAATCATGATACCCTCCCTACCTCACTTGTTTTTGTAACATCTTATGTTTTGTTTAGCAAACCTGCAGCCTGATGCTGCAGGTCCTGTGTGCATGGAGTGCCATTAACTCCCTTTTGAAGTTAACGTTTCAATTCCCATTGAAGTTGTTGTGAATTTTGCAGAGTGCCTCTAGCACTGGGCCCCCTTCATTTGTAACATCTTGAGACCGGGACTGTATCATCATCTATTTTTGGAAAATACCATGTGTATTTAGGGTACTATAAAAACTACTAATGTAATGAAAAACTTTTTAAAGGGCTATTGGGGAAAATGGCAGGGTTGGAGAAGAAAGTCTCCTGCTGGAAAAATATTATATATTTCACCAAACATAGAGATTGTTAGAACACAGTCACCAGAATGACAGACTAGTTAGTTTTCTACATACATCTGTCTCAAATACAACTTACTTGATAAGTTTTTGGAAAATGTTAAGTTTATCATGAGACTAATTATGAGGCTGTAATCAATTTAAATGAAAAATATCTTTTAACCATAATTAATCAAGTAACATATGGTAAGCCTAATATAAATAACTTGTCTGCCATGTCTCCAGGATACGTGCACACTGTGCATATTATTGCTATACTAAGAAATGACTACCAGAGTTTTTTCTTCAGCAGATTTATGGACTGACAGTGAATAGTTCTGAAAACATGTATGGATGTCAAAAGTAATGTTGAAAAGCCCACTTTAAGTAACATTTGAGATACTGGCTCATAGCCTGCTGACAGCTTAGTAATGTTTTTTAGTCTGCAGCTGACATTGTCCCTAAGATTTTGGAATAACTGAAGTGCTTATGTGTCCCCATCCCAGCTGCCAGCAGTTCCACACCCTTCCACTCCATCTTCAACTTGTCAGAAGGTCCTCTTCATCCCCTAATTGCTTTAACATCTCCTCCCCCTGCCAAAAGTCCCTCTCACTTGGCAGTTACTAGCAAAAATTCTCTCCTTGAATTGCTAATCCCTAGTTTGGTCCACTCCTGGTTGGTTAGCAAGGCATATGGAAAGAGCAAAGCATCACAGGTGACAGCCTGAAGGAGCTTGTTTGTGTCCATGGTACTCCTGAAAAGAGAGGAGCAAGCTCTGTCTTCAGACTGTGATAGACTTTCACCTAGTCCAGTTTTTTTTGTTGAACACAGCCCTAGCAAAGTCTGTGTGGGATAGAAGGACAGATGAAAGGGAGGGGGAAGTGAGTGACAGATTAAGAGGCAGGGTGGGGATTAAGAAGTATAGTGGGAGAGAATTGGAAGGAAGAGGAGAGAGAGTAACAGAAAGAAAGAGGAGGAAAATGGTATATGAAAGAGAGTTAAATGTATTACTATTTAAATTATTCTAACTGTATCCTGAGACCATACATACTGACACAGTTCATGTAAACTATATAAATATATATGCAAATTAGATTCTGCCCTCAAGCTCTTGACAAGTCACCATTGTGATTCTCAGTGCTGGAAATTTTATGCATCTTAATGTGAAGCTCAATACACAGGTGGTGGTTGTGCAGGGAAAGATACTTTCAAGAGGTGTCGTCTTTCTCCCCACACTGCGTAGCCAGCCTTCTAATACATAACACACACAAACCAGTATTGTTTGATGTGTGTTTTGTCAGAAGGTGGCGTATAATTAAGAACAGAAGCTTTCATGCAAAGCAATAAATATATCCTGTTCAAAAAACTTAATTACGTAGAGTTAAGGGTTTTCAAATGAGTTTCTTCAACACGTTCGCCTGAGATGAAGAAAATCACCAATTGTGGCAGCATTAACACCTACACGAACTTCAGTTCTCGAACATTACCACCACCCAAACCTCATGATAACCAAATACACTCAGGCTTCATCTACCTACATGGGAGAAATTGACCGGTATAGTTATTGTGGAATAAGCTATTGTGAAAAAGCTCTTCATGTGGACACTATTCCAGAATAGAGTTACTGTTTTTTTCGCAATAACATCCACATGGGGAGTTATTCTAGAATAGCTATGCCAGTCAGTTTCCCCTTGTAGACAAACGCTAAGACTCCTCAGCTCTGCAACTCCCTTTCAGTGCAACATACCAACAACCACAGTGCACACGTCCAGTGCCTCATAACCACATGCAGTCGGAACCTAAACCTCAGATAAGTTAAGATATGTTTCCTGTTGGCATGTGTAATGTTAAAGTCTGTGTGAACAAGTATCAGGTCACTGGGCATGTGCATTGATTTACACGTTGATACCCAACTCCATTGTAAAAGTTGTCAGGGAACGCTGGAGCTTTTTGGCTGCTCAGTATAGGGGGACCAATTGAGGCTTTTGGCACATGAGGAGATATGAAAGTCACTTCTGGATTTTGAGATAAGCACTTCAGATTAATTTTCTGTTTAAAATGATCAATGGTGAAATAGTTAATTCAGATTTAAAAATGAGAATTACAGTATTCTATGCAGTGTAGTGTAGTTCCCAGGGTTTTGCAGTGTCAACGTTTCCAACTCATTGAGATGATTGGTGCAATTCACACTTTGCAGAGTACAGTAGAAGCTCAGAGTTACGAACACTTCTGGAATAGAGGCTGTTCGTAACTCTGAAATGTTTGTATCTCTGAACAAAATGTTATGGTTGTTCTTTCAAAAGTTTACAGTTGAACATTGACTTAATACAACTTTGAAACTTTTTAGTATGCAGAAGAAAAATGCTGCTTTCCCTTTATTTTTTTTAGTATTTACATTTAACTCAGTATTGTACTGTATTTGCTTGGGGGGGAGAGGGGGGAGGGTCTCTGCTACCTGATTGCATACTTGCAGTTCCAAATGAGGTGTGTGGTTGACTGGTCTGTTTGTAACTCTGAGGTTCTACTGTAATTGTAGCAGGCAGTTACTAGGGAGGACAAAAATGTATCAGTTTACACTTGAATCATCTTTTCAAGTTCACATCCAGGAAAATTAGAAACAACTTTTAAAAACAAAAAAAACTTAAATTCTGGAGTACAGTTCCATGACTAAACAGCTGCAGAACACATGAGAGCTTGGTGGAGCTAAATTGAATTTTGATAAATGAGAAAAATAAATACAAAAGACTTAAGTGTAAAGCTTGAAAAGTACCCAGTCTATGAGATATTAGGAGAAAGTATATGTTTGAGATGTTACAAAGCTGTCTGTGGTAATTTGCTATAAGAGGACACAAAGATGTACTTTCAGGTGGCAAAATTAAAAAAGGGAGCATTTTAAAATGTTCCCCCTGACAAAGGCAGAAAATTATTTTTCCAAACAAATGTTATGAAAAATGTAATCATCCTCTGAAGATTTATTGTGTTGTTTGGAGTCTAAATGCAATCATTAAAGTTTGAAGTAGACATTTTTAATCCTGACTGAAGTAAAAATCTCAACCCAACTTTATTATTTATTTGTAGTGTGTTAGCACATAGAGGCCTGGGCCTGTTGAACTAAGCCCTGTGCAAACATAAAACACAGATATGGTTCTTGTCCTGAAGACCTTACAGTCTAACTTAACCAGTGCCTCCATAATCTGTAATTTGTGATGATGACTAAACCATTTGTTTCTGATTGGTTACAGTTTGTATTTTATAGAATTAATAATAGCGATTGCAGTTTACTCTGATATAAAGAAATCTATCTTTAGGCTGCCATAGGACAAAGTTAAGTAGGAGAAGAGGTGGAGAAGTGAAAGTGGAGAGAATGAGGGAGGGTTGGATATTTTTCTCTTTTCATCTTTGGCATTATTTTTGTTGGTACATTTTTAGGAATTATAATGCAAAAGTCTGTACTAATGTAAGATTGAGACTGTGGATCTAGGTCCCTTTT
The DNA here is from genome assembly GCF_016161935.1 of Mauremys reevesii. Taxonomy (NCBI): domain Eukaryota; kingdom Metazoa; phylum Chordata; order Testudines; family Geoemydidae; genus Mauremys; species Mauremys reevesii. The sequence goes on from NC_052624.1 coordinate 200,128,035, forward strand.
CAGCAAGGCACTTAAACATGTGCCTTAGTGCTTTGCAGAATTGAGACCTTAAACACAAGTGTCAGGGAACTTAGAAGTTTAAGGTTCTCGCATAGCAGCAGTAGTATTGCATATATGATGTATATTGAATTATTAACTATGCTGTTAAATGTATACATTTAATTACATGGAAAAACTACATTAAAAGAGGATTATTAAGGTTGTAAAGTCAAGCTCTCTGAAATTAGGAAATGCCAGAATTAAGGCTGCCAAGCAACCTTATTTTGTCCTCCTTGTGCATGGACATCTTGATATAGTGTTTAATTACATGATCACATACTATAGTTTCTACAGAATCCTTGCCTCATTCAGAGCACAAAATAAAGTGGTGCTAACTTAATTAGAAGATTTTCAATATTTTGCTTCATCAGTGTGTGGCTATTAAAGCCCTGCTCCGAATACAGAATTTTTAGTTTCATCATGTGTTTATCTACAGCTCTTATAACTATAATCTCTGAGTGCTTCACAGATATTAATGAACTTATTTTCACAATACCCTGGTGAGGCTAGGGCATGGTATCAAGTCCCATTTTACAGATGGTGTGCTGAGGCATGAAGAGATTAAGTATCCAAACATTTTTGGTGGCCAATATTTTTCAGAATAATTAGCATTATTTAGCACTTTATATATTGAAAACGTAGTTCCCATTGACTTCAGTTGCAGCTGTGAGTGCTCAGCAATTCTGCAGATCTTGTGCTGGGCACCCACAAAATGAAGAACACTCAGTTAGTGGCAAGCTGTGAATATTTTTGGTTTAAGTGACTTGCATAGCATCACATAGAAATTCTGTAGCAGAGGCAGGATAGAATCCAGTTTCCCAAGATGTCATTCAACTGCCTTAACCATGAGATCATACTTTCTCTGCCTGCAATCTTCTGTATTCACTACACACTTTCCATCTTCTGCAACAAACGAGGCATGGATCCAACAGACAAGTCTTCTGTACTAGGCAGCTCTGATTCTTCTCCAGAGCAGGACCTTCCTGTGCACTGAATGAGGCTGTGGTCCTATGGGGGGAAAAAAACCAACTACTCCATCTCCACACCCCTTCCCCCCCCCCAAAAAAAACTGGTTCCTGTTCCAATTCTCTTTGTCCAGCCAGTCCCAATCCTCCCTCCTTATCTCCACACAAGCTTTTCATCCAAATCTAAGTGTCCATCTTCCACTCCCAATCGTCATCTCTCATTTCCATCACCAGCTTCCAGTCCTAGCCTCCCCTCCTCCACCCAGCTGTGAGTCTCCTTGACCAGCCAGTCCCACCCTTCCAACTCCTAGTCACAGGTTTCCCCCACCCACCTCCTGAGTCCCAATTTCAGCAGACTCCTTGTCCAGTTTTAGCCCTTTCCCTACCTACTGTTCTGGCTTTTGTCATGCATTTGAATCAGCGTCTTCCATGCTGCATGGGTGCCAGTAGGGTGGCCATTGAGAGCACAGGAAGAACAGGCTCCCTGCTCTCAGTTCCAGTGACTGGCTCCATTCTGACTCAGAGTAGCTATTATAGGGAAAGTGTTAGGACTCCCCTGTAGTCCTGGGCAGGAGCATGGTCAATTGCTCTGTGGGGATTGTGCAAGCACGGTCTGATCGACAGTAGGCTGGAACATGTTCAGTCACAGTCTGGTCAGTGCTAGGAGCTATGAGAGGCACTGAGCCTACTTAGTGAACATGTAATCTTTGATTTTTAGCAGCTAAAAATCTCAGATATCTGTACTGAGCATGTGCAAACTGAGATTTCCCAAAGGCTCATAATTTAGCATGGATTTTCACAGGGATGGCAAAAGGCACACCGCTGATACAAAGGCCCCTCCCCTGCCAAATGTGAAGTCCCTGCCCCGAAGCATGGGGAAGCAAGAACTTTTCAAAGAAGAGGGGCCAGAATTTTTAACATGGGTATTAACAATGTATTTTCCCCAAACTTTTTTCTTGGAAACAGTTGAACAGTTTTGGGTAAAATTTTCCAAAAGTATTCACCCTGAGGCGGACACCCGAAGTGCATAATTTTATCTCAAAGAGTTTGGCAAAGTTTTATAAGCAACTGAAAAACCGGGTCTTCTTATTGAGAAGTATCAGGCAACATCAATAGTAGCTGGTGCTATCAGCTGTGACCTATAATGCTACTCTATAAACTTTACAATTTACATACATGGAATTTTTTAATTATAAATTTTAAGTTATTTAAACATTTTTGTTTTCAATATAATTTATTGAAATGGATAGTCTCTTTGGCTGCTCAGTTTCTCCTCCTCCTTCTTAATGGCTGCTTGGCTCACTGACATTGTTTGTACTGCCAAAAATGTGCACTCAATCAGTAAACTGGAGTCTAAGCTTTTTTTTTTAATCTGGTAATGTTCACTAAGTCAGTTCTGATGAAAGTTCAGATTTAATACATTGAAAGGAATTTTAGCGTCTTACTTTTAGACATTTGTTTGATTGTATAGTTTTTCGGTTTGTACTTATATATCTTGTACGTGTGTCCAGAGAATCTTCTTTTAAAGACATTATATGTTTCTCTTATACAATTGCTTAGTAATGTATTATGAAGAGAAACTAAGCAGCCCAAAAATGTTCATTTGTACTGTCTGTCTTCACTGTAAATAGTCAGAACAGCCACTAATTTGATTATTTTGGGACTTTCTTAGTGGCTTACAAAAAACAAACTCAGAAAATACTTTTGTGCATTCTTCCTAACTTCTAAATAAATTTTAAATGTGTAGTATGAAGAAATGGAACTGCTAGGCAGAAATTTTATTATTTTACCACTCAGAGCCATTGCTTCTAATTTAGAAACTATGCAGCATTAGATTTGCTATATCCACCACTGGATATAGTAGTGCAAATAGCAAAATTTGTCTTGCTCACTCAGGTTTAATTGCAGCATGCAATTAGTCAGTACTAAATATAAATAATATCCTCCCTCTTAGAATAAGGACTTCTTTTTACAACCATTCTGTTTTGATGATTGCTATATGTTATATAATAAGATTTACAGTGAATGTGTTCAACAAAATGAGCAAAGTTAGTGCCATATAGGCTTTACCTGAAAAGTTCGTGTGAATTTCCAATGAGGAATAAATGGTAGAATATACACCTATGAAAGGATATTACACGAAGATTTTTAATCCTCAAAATTACTGTAATTTGAAGGTATTGTCTTTCCATTATGTATGGTTGTAACAAATCTATTCTCTAACAGCAGCTACTGCTGTTGAAAAATTCTGGAGAGGCAGATTTATCCAGTGGTTAGGTCTGAAATAGGTTGTTTTCTGGGCAAATGGAGTATTGGGATTCAGTAATGTCCTACTGTCTATTAAAATTGAAGATGTACAAAATACCCAGTTTGAATTTGATCCATATATCTTCAGAGAGATGTGAATCCAGTATATGAAGATATTTAGATTAACTCAAGTAGTGTCCCACTTCCTCCACAAAAAATGAATTAATATTCATGAAATGATTACAAATATTATGAAAATATACAATAAATGAAAAATAGAATGAATAACTATTAAACACTAACAGAATTTTAGAAAAAATGTTAGTAATCATTGCAAAAATTAAAATTCCAAAAGGAGCTGCTGTGATCATGTGATCACTACTAGATGCTCTGTTGAGCAGGGTCTCATCTGAGATATATTCAGTTCACAGCCAATGAGGATTTCCTTTCTCTCCCAAATAACTGGAGTGAGTCATCTTGGTGGCAAGTGTGTCGCCGTATGAGTTTTGTCCACTTCCCCCAAAACAATTCCTCCCTATCCCACCAGTATTATGGAATTGCAGGGGTTCATGCACCGATATTTTGACATTACTAATCAAATGAATGTTTGAAGCAAGAGTGACAGTGTAAGTGTGAAGCTTTACAGTGCTCTGGTTTTTGGCCTGGCATGGAGAGGAGTCACCTTTGCATAAGATCTGTTGTGTCACTTGCTTTGAGGAGGTAAAATATCTCTTTCTCATTCCAACTCACACGTTATACAGTAACTCCTCACTTAAAGTCCTCCCGGTTAACGTTTCGTTGTTACGTTGCTGATCAATTAGGGACCATGCTCGTTTAAAGTTGTGCAGTGCTCCCTTATAACGTCATTTGGCTGCCTCCTGTTTTGTCCTCTGCTTGCAGGAAGAGCAGCCCATTGGTGGAAGCTTGTAACCAGAGTGGACTGGCAGCTCCCTGCTCCCCTAAGTTCCCTGTGCAGCAGCTGCCTAGCAGGCTAGCAATTGCCGGAAGTTCAGCTGTCCCTCCCCCTACTGCCATGTGCTGCTCCTGCCCTCTGCCTTGGAGCTGCTCCCTGAGCCTCCTGCTTGCTGTGCATGGAGGAAGGGGGGGTCTAATGTCAGGGTGTCCCCATCCCTCCTGCTCCTACACCCTACTTATGCCTTCTTCATATAGAGCAGGGTGGGGACACGGATGAGAGAGCCTGGGGCAGCAGTTGCTATCTCAACTTCCTGATTCACTTAAAAAGACAATGCACTTAAGAGTGGGTCAGCTTACTTAAAGGGGCAGTGTGCATTTCTCTCTCTCTCTCTTCCCCCCTCCCCAACACAAGGTGTGTCTGTCTCCGTCTGCTATGCTGTCTCCTCTTCCCTCCCCTCCATTCCTGCTGCCTTGTAGAGTGTGAACGGCTACATTAACAACAATGTGTTAACCCTTGAGGGCTCAGCCGAGTGCTAGTTCATCATTTAGCAGCAAGGCATTCCCTGGGAAATATCCCACCCTCTAACTTCACCACCTCAACCAAGCTTCACAATCATCATAGCTGTGTATAGTATTAAATTGTTTAAAATTCTGTGTGTGTGTGTGTATGTAAAAAATTATACTGCCTTTTTAAATAGATCAGCAAGTTGAGACAGTAGCTGCTGCTAGCAAAAGCTCCCTTCGTTCTGAGCCTTGTTGTGTCTCCTCCCCTCTCCCCCGCTCTGTGGAGATGGGGTAAAGGGGCAGGGGGGGAGAGGGACACCCTGACAATAGCACCCCTCTCCTCCTCCCCCCCCGCACAGCAAGCAGGAAGCTCCCGGGAGCAGCTCCAAAGCAGAGGGCAGGAGCAGCACACAGCAGTGGGGGAGGGACAGCTGGACTGCTGGCAATTGATAGCCTGTTGGGCTGCTGCTACACATGGAACTTAGGGGCGCGGGGAGCTGGGGGAGAGGGGGGGGCTGCTGGTCCACCCTGGTTCCAAGACCCCACCAGCTAGCTCCAACGGGCAGCTCTTTCTGCAAGCAGTGGACTAAGCAGGCAGCTGCCAAACAACGTTATAAGGGAGCATTGCGCAACTTTAAATGAGCATGTTCTCTAATTGATCAGCAACTTAACAATGTTAATCGGGATGACTTTAAGTGAGGAGTTACTGTATATCAGAGTGTCACATTATCAAAGAAGTGAGAAGCTTGTTATCAAGAAATCAGGATCCCTTCAAGTATTTGCATGTTATGGCTTACTCTGCTGTGCTTTGGCATTTATTTTATATTGCTAGCAGTACATCATGTGATCAGAATTGTTGTTAGCTGGCATGCAATTTTGATGCCACTGTGTACCTGAGAATCATAACTGCTATCTGATGACTTGAGGAAGTTCTTATTAGGCATCCGTTGGAGTGAAAATGTGGAATTTTACATTCCTAGTTTTAAATGTCTCTTTGCATATTTACTTCTATGGTCTGTGTGCATATTCTGAATAATGGAAATACTGCTTCTCTATTTTTCTCACTGTTCTATTTCTTCTTTGAGTAAACAGGAAAATATAAGCTCTAAAGGGGTGAGTGTGCAGGTGGGATTTATTTGGAAACTCAGCTAATGCAATTTCAGGGTTGTTGTTTTTTTTTTTTTTCCCAAGAATTACCATATATACTCGTTCATAAGCCAGATTTTTTTAGTAAAAAAGGGAAGCACCAGAGACAGGGGTTGACTTATGAACGGCTAATGGGTTACCTAGGGAGGTGGTGGACTCTCCTTCCTTAGAGGTTTTTGAGGTCAGGCTTGACAAAGCCCTGGCTGGGATGATTTAGTTGGGAATTGGTCCTGCGTTGAGCAGGGGGTTGGACTAGATGACCTCCTGAGGTCCCTTCCAACCCTGATATTCTATGATTCTCTGATTCTATAGAGAGGGTGAGCTGGGACACAGCCCCTCCCCCCAACAGAGGGAGCAAGGAGAGGCAGCACAGCCAGCAGAGACAGAAGGGAAGAGGCGGGGCCAGAGTCTCTCTACTTCTGGCCACGCAGCTCTCCCCTCAGCCTCCAAAGCAGCTGCAGCTCCGGGGCTGGCAGGCTGCAGCCGTGCCGCTCGGCCCCGCCCCCCAGAGCAGGCTGTGGCTCTGGCCATGCTGTCCAGGCGCCGGAGCACGGTGCGGCCGTGCCAGACCAGCTCCAGCCAGGTCAGAGACATCCTCCCCTGGCCCTCCCCAGATAAGGTGGAAAGGGATGGGATGGGGAGAGTGTGGGGGTCCCGGGCTAGAGTGGGGTCATGTGGGGGGGTGGTCACGGCTTACTCCCCTGACTCTGAGCTTTCTCTCCCAAAAAAAGTTGCTGTCCCGGCCCATCAGGGTAAGCAGCTGGCGTGCCGGGACACGTTGTTTACTTTGGTTTACCTCCGTGCCTGTGGATGCTCGAGGTAAACAAACCATCTCGGACCACCTGCGGCTTATCCTGATGGCCCAGGAGCCAAAGTTTGCTGACCCCTGAATTATAGAGTCAGCTTATGAACGGGTTATAAAAATGTTCCATTTTTACTTATCCATCTTGGGGGGGTTGGCTTTAAAACGAACCGACTTATGATCGAGTATACACCTCTACCTTGATATAGTGCAACCCGATAGAACACGAATTCAGATATAACGCGGTAAAGCAGTGCTCTGGGGGCGGCGGGGCTGCGCACTCGGTGGATCAAAGCAAGTTCGATATAACGTGGTTTCACCTATAACGCAGTAAGATTTTTTTTGGCTCCCGAGGACGTGTTATATCGAGGTAGAGGTGTATACGGTAGGTATTTGCCCCAGTTATACTGTATCTTGTTACTCTTTCCCCACTCATCAACAGTATGTTCCCTTAGGATCCTGTCAATTGGCTTCTCTCACTCAGACATGGAATCCTCTGGTCTGGATTTTATTATTTGGTTAACCGCACCCACAAAGGCTGTAGAAGCTGCTGACATTTTGTTTGGTGCCCAAACTGTTCTCTCTATTTTGAGTCCTGGAACTGCATCATGGCCTGATCTGTCTGTTTCTATGCCATAGCAAACAGCTTCTTCTGCACTTGGTGGGTGGCCTTGGGGGCTTCCACCTTCTCTTTTTCTTGCCACCTTGCAGTAAAAAACTGGGCCCAGATTGTCAGCAGGTTCAGTGATGCAACCAAAATCTGCACCCTGGGTTGTAAAAGGGTGGTGGTTGCCCTATGAAACTGTTTTTAGCATAAATACATTGTAAAAAGAGTTTAATATTATTGCAGATACAATGTCTTTTTTTATTTTATTTTATATTATTTCAACATTCTTACAGAGCCAACTGTGCGAGCAGAACTGATGGAACAGGTGCCTCATATTGCTGTGTTTTGTCAAGAAAACAGGCCTTCAATACCATATGCTTTTTCCAAATACTTATTGCCTATTGTGGTGAGATACCTCGCAGACCAGAATAACCAGGTAAGAGTGTTATGTTCTAAAATTGAATGGATAATACACTTTCTCAAATAGGATAATGCAAACATTTTACACTAAGGCCTGGTCTACACTGGGGGGGGTTCGAACTAAGGTACGCAAGTTCAGCTACACGAATAGCGTAGCTGAACTCGAACTACCTTAGTTCGAACTACTTACCCGTCCTGATGGCGCGGGATCGAAGTCCGCGGCTCCCCCGTTGACTCCGCCACCGCCGTTTGCGGTGGTGGAGTTCCGGCGTCGATGGGAGCGCGTTCAGAGTTCGATATATCGCGTCTAGATGAGACGCGATATATCGAACTCCGAGAAGTTGATTGCTACCCGCCGACCCGGGCGGGTAGTATGGACGTACCCTAAGTAAAAAAAAAGTTTAGAGCAACAAGAAATAAATCTAAGTCTGATCTTCTGTGAAAAAGGAGTTTGATATTTTTTTACAACAGGTTCTGAGCTGGTCTTGGGCATCTGTGGCTTCCCTTTCGTAATGCTAAAGCACCACTACCAAAACAAAACACTACCCTTTTACAGGCCTACATATACTTTCCTTGTAAGGAAGAAAGAAAGAAATTCTATAAATTAAAATTAAAAACTTGTTTTAAAGCCAGAAGGAACCATAATGATCATCTTTAATTTCCCATACAACAGACTGTAGAACCTCAACCAGTTATTTCTGTCTTAAGCCCATAGCTTTTTGTTTGAGCTTTAGCATATATTTTAGAAAGGTATCTAGTCTAGATGTAAAGACTTCAAAGGATGAAGCATCCACCATGTTTTTAAGTAAGTTCTTCCAGTGGTTAATTACCCTCACTGTTAAAAATTTGGGCCTTTTTTCTAGTCCGAATTTGTCTAGCTTCATCTTCCCATCATTGAACTTCATTATGCCCCTTTCTGTTAGATTAAAGGGCTGAATCTCTTCTCTGTGTAGGCACTTGCACACTGTTATCAAACCAGCTCTTCACCTTCTTTCAAGAAGCTCAATCTAGTTTCTTATAGTCTGTCACTGTAGGCATGTTATCCAGACCTCAAATCATTCTTGTAGATCTTTTTTGAACCCTTTCCAATTTTTCAACATAATTTTTTATGTGTAAATTCTAGAACTAGACACAGTATTCTGGTTATAGTCTCACTAATGCCATATAGCCATATACAGAGGTAATATCACATCCCTATTACTTTATTCATCTTCAAGTGCTTTCTCATGTCCATTCCAATAGGTGTGTGTGCGTCCTGCATGCACAACCGTCTGAAGGTTTTTTCCCTATCGGCACCCATCAGGTTGTAGTTTAGCAGTAGTTAGCCTCTTTCAGGAGGTTTTCCCCCACCTCTCTAGCTGCCCTGACCGGTGTATGCCTCCATCTGAGGGATTTAAGTCCCGTGAACGCTGCAGGAAGCCTATGCCCAAGGGCAATCTGCATGCGTCGTGCCTTAAATGCTGGGATGAGAGCCATCAAACAGATAAGTGCTCCATTTGTAGGAGCTTTAGACCTAGGACGAAGAGGGAGCAGGACTATCGCCGCAAGCTCCTTTTAATGGAGGTGGCTCTTTGCCCTCAGCTGGCACCGGAAGCTGCACTGGCAACATCGGTGTGGGATTCCTCGGCACCGAAAAAAGACTACTCCAGGGAGCACAGGTGCCGCTCCCTGTCTTGCAAAGCGGGTTTGAGCACGTGGCACCGCTCTCAGTCCCTGGTGCCACATAAGAAGAAAAAGGTGGACAAAGGTTGGTCCCCTGTAAGGAAATAGCACAGGGATCCCAGTGAGGTGCATCCTTTGTCACAGCCTGGCCCTCAAACCACCGACTCCAGCCCTTCCAGGGGCTCCGTCAAATCAGGTGCTTGTGGACTCTCCGACTTGGGAGGAATTGGAAGACGAGATTGATCTCCCCTCCACGCCAGATACTTTTGAGGCCACTTGGGACCTTATTGCCATGATGGCACAGTCCCTGGCCCTGCAGGCGCGAGCACCGGCACTGGTCCAGGTGGTGGAGCAAGGCCTGGCACCAGCGATGGTGCAGTTTGCGGCACTGACGGGGCAAGCCAAAGATGCTACGGTGCCGCACCGCGGTACCATTCCCCGCACTGTTGGGCTCTGCCCCTCCATCGTCTGGAGCAGGCTATTTGTCAGACTCCGATAATGAGTCATCAATCTCCCGACATAGTCAGTACAGGTCTCGGTCCCGGCACCGCAGATCACGGGATGTGCCGGCACCCGTGGTATCCTGGCTCCCACAGTGGCAGGGGCCGGTACAGTGGCAGGGGCCGGTACAGTGGCCCTTTTGGACTCCTTGGGCCTACCATCAGGCTCAAGGGCAGGGCTCCAGGGCTGCATCCGTGGTGTCTGTGCCCCATACTCCTCCTTCAGCCATGTCGGTGCCACGCCATACTCCCATAGCACCTGAAGACCCTGCCACATGACAAGGACCCTGAGTCTTCGCAGGCGGGTGCAACTCTCAGGCCAGCACCCCATGTGGTACCAGCACCACAATCCACCCCGAAAAGGAGAGACGTAACTGAGCCAGCCTCCAGCCTTCTCGGGTAGCCTTGCCCCTTATAAAGACCATACAAAACACCATAAAGGTGCTATGGCAGATCCTGGCCTCCATTCCTCCCATGGCCAAAGGGGTGGAAAGGAGATATTTTATGCCGCAGGAGGGGTACCCTCAGTCTAGAACTGGTTCCTGTGCCAAAGTCATGGGATGCTAAGAAGCTGGCCCTTTTCGGCTGTAAAGTATCTGAACTCAAGGCCAATGGTCGCAGGCAGAACTATCATTGCACATCAACCTCAGACCAGACATCGCCCTTTCAGTTTTTCAGAAGTGGGGCTTTTTCCACATAGACCTGTTCGCAACATGGAGCAACAGGAAATGCCAGCAGTTCTGCTCCTTTCTGAACCACAGCCCAGGCTCCATCGCGGACGCTTTTCACTTCGCATGGACGAGTCACATGCTCTATGCGTTCCTGCCCTCCCCTCTCATACACAGAGCCCTCCTCAGGGTCTGCTAGGAAAGGGCTTTGTTGATCCTCATAGCGCCGGCGTGGCCCTGCCAACGCTGGTTCACCATACTGTTAAGCCAGACCAGTAACTCTTCCCTTATGCCGGGATCTCGTCACTCAGGACCACGGTAAGCTCCAGCACCCCAACCTGGAGTGCCTGCACCTTACGGCGTGGAAACTCCAGGGTTGAACCCATTGCATTTCCAGTGTTCGGACTCAGTGAGACAGGTTCTCCTGGGAAGTAGGAAACATTCGACCCAAGCCATGTATCTGGCAAAGTGGAAGTGGTTTTCTATTTGGTCCTTATAGAAGAAAGTATCTTCTCTCCTTGTTGGTCCTTTTGGTCAGGTGCCACCCAAGTTATCTGAGCTTCTTAACCTTTTACAGGGTAAAGAGGGATTTTATTCTACCCTTAGCTATACGTTTATGACTATGTTGTTCAATAAATCCAATTTACCGAGCAGTCCAGATCAATCTGCATAGCTAACCTTCCCCACGATTTATCACTCCACCAGTTTTTGTCATCTGCAGTCTATCAGCAGTGATTTTATATTTTCTTCTAGATCATTAATAAAGATATTAAATAACACCCGGCCCATTAGAAACAAGTCCGTTGGATGATGATTCCCTGTTTACATGTATTTTTTAAAATCTGTCAGTTAACTATTTTACACTATTATGTACTTCTTGATTTTTGAATAATGCTACTTATCAGAAGGCTATAAAGGACTAAGTCAAATGCCTTACAGATGTCTAAATACATTGTCAATATAGTTACTTTTATCAACCAAACTTGTAATCCTTTCAAAAAATGGGATTTGTTTGACACATACTTTCCATAAAACTATTTTGGATTGGCATTAATTATGCTCTCCTTCTTTAATTATTTACTTATAGTGTCCCATACCTGCCTTTGATTGTGCCTATTTCGCATCGCGAGTTTGACTTTCGGGAAACATGAGGGAACACTCTTGAAGTATTTGTAGTATTACAATAATGTACAGTATATAAGTGTTCCTGGACATGACTCTTAATTTTTTAATGTTATAGTTTTGCAGAAGGATTTAAGAACACGTGCCCTCAACCTTGACAGGGGCTATGGGGGTGTGTTGGTGTATCTTCCAGTGTATATCTAAAAACTATCTCATGTAAACTCATTTCCACTTTGTTTTTCCTACTATAGGTGAGAAAAACAAGTCAGGCAGCATTGCTAGTTCTGTTGGAGCAAGAACTTATTGAGAGATACGATGTAGAGACCAAAGTATGCCCTGTTCTTATAGAACTAACTGCACCAGACAGCAATGATGATGTGAAGACAGAGGCTGTGGCTGTGAGTAAATCAGTGAAACTGAGTTTTAAGGTCTAAGGTTTGAGTGAACATTTGGTGTTGTAACATACACTCATTCCTATATATTTGCTTTCTACAGCTAACTCTCTCTCTAACTTTTCATGAGTGATGTACCTGAGTATTTAGATTCTAATATCTAAACTGTATTGTTAACCCAAATTTAGGTGAATAAATTTATTTTAGATTACTTACTATATGTCTTATATGACTTTTAAACCAGATTTTATACTCTTTCCTTAACCTGTGTATTCAAGCTAATGTTAAAAATTATATAATAAAAGTACTCCGGTATTTCTAAGGCACTTACAGTTGTGGTGCCTCAGAGAGAAATGGCTGTCAGTAAATTAATCCTTAGCATTCTTTGCACTGTATTGGTCATGTTTGAAATAAATTACTTGTACATTCCCTAAAAGCAGAGAGACCCAACTGGACAAGAAACTCAGGAGATTAATTGTATTACCTGATAAAGTGTTTTCTATTTTGGGAGCCTCCTTTTATGACCATTGGCACTTGATTGTTTTTTGTACTGTTCCTTTCTTTAGTAGAGAATTCTTGATACATGAATTGTGTTGGCCTTTACTTTGTGGGCTTGTTTTCCCTTTTATCACCACCAGCATCTCTGAATATAATGCTCATTCAGACAAACTTGAATGAATTTTTTTGGATGGAATTTGGAGTAATGAATGGACTAAGTTCAGCAACTCAGTGGTTTAAACCGGTACAAATTTAATAAACAGTCCTCCTAGATTAATTTTTATTCTTCAAAAACACGTATAATCATTTAACTAAACCATTTTAACGAGTTAATTTATAATAGTATAATGCCAAATGTGAAAATCCTCAACTTCTGTCAAATGCATTGTAAACCACTCTATTCATTCTAGATTTTCTTTTTACACTGTAAGAACGTAAGAATGACCATACTGGGTCAGACCAAAGGTCCATCTAGCCCAATATCCCCTCTTCCAACAGTGGCCAATGCCGGGTGCCCCAGAGGGAATGAACAGAACAGGTAATCATCAAGTGATCCATCCCCTGTCGCCCATTCCCAGCCTCTGGCAAACAGAGGCTATGGACACCATCCCTGCCCATCCTACTACGGGGGGGAGGGATAGCTCAGTGGTTTGAGCATTGGCCTGCTAAACCCAGGGTTGTGAGTTCAATCCTTGAGGAGGCCACTTGGGGATCTGGGGCAGAAATTGGTCTTGCTAGTGAAGGCAGGGGGCTGGACTTGATGACCTATCAAGGTCCCTTCCACTTCTAGGAGATTGGTATATCTCCAATTATTATTATTATCCTGGCTATTAGCCATTAATGGAGTTATCCTCCACGAACTTATCTAGTTCTTTTTTGAACCCTGTTATACTCTTGGCCTTCACAACATCCTCTGGCAAAGAGTTCCACAGACTACTGACTGCATTGTGTGGAAAAAATACATCCATTTTGTTTGTTTTCATCCTGCTGCCTATTAATTTAATTTGGTGACCCCTAATTCTTGTGTTATGAGAAGGAGTAAATAACACTTATTTACTTTCTCCACACCAGTCATGATTTTATAGACCTCAATCATATCCCCCCTTTGTCGTCTCTTTTCCAAACTGAAAAGTCCCAGTCTTATTAATCTCTCCTCATATGGTAGCTGTTCCATACCCCTAATTTTTGTTGTTGCCCTTTTCCAAACCTTTTCCAAGTCCAATATATCTTTTTTGAGATGTGGCGACCAGATCTACACGTAATATTCAAGATGTGGACGTACCTGGGATTTATATAGAGACAACATGATATTTTCTATCTCTTTCTTAGTGATGTCCAACATTCTGTTTTCTTTTTTGACTGCCACTGCACATTGGGTGGATGTTTTCAGAGAACTAACCACAATGACTCCAAGATCTTTCTTGAGTGGTAACAGCTAATTTAGACCCCACCATTTTATATGTATAGTTGGGATTGTTTTCCAGTGTGCATTACTTTGCATTTGTCAATATTGAATTTCATCTGCCATCTTGTGGCCCAGTTACCCAGTTTTGAGAGATCCTTTTCTAGCTCTTCACAGTCTGTCTGGGACTATGCAAATCACTTTGAAACAAAAACACTAATATTTATTAAATACTATTATTTATTTTATTTAAAATTGTGGCTTGTGCCTAAAGACAGCAACCAGGTTGGGTGCTAATGTATTAGGCACCATACAAATATACAATAAATGACAGTACCTTTCCTCAAGGAGTCTAAAAATAAACATACATGAGGTGGAATAAAATTTAAAACTGAGTTGCTTCACACTGTCCATTTTCATTGTTATGAAGGTATGGAAGCTTTGATAATCTAAATTGGCACTAAAAAAAACTCATCTCAAGCATCACCAATTATAGAAATGTATGCTTGAAAATTATCGGAAATTGATTTTGAAGGATAGTTTATTTCATCAAAAGTGATCTCACAGCTTATCACAGTATTATGTTCAGCTACCTCCATTTTTTCTTAACAAAGCTTTGGTAAAAATTAGAGAGAATGAAAGAACAATTAGAAGGAGAAATTGTCACTTTCTTTGGGCTAATCGCTCCATGACCCACTTTTTTCAGTAACTTACACATAGGGCATTACAAATGAGCAATAAAGAGAATTTTAGAAATCTCTCTAAATATGGAATATTTTGAGGGTTGTGGGAATCATTTTATTATAATAAACTTTATATTATTTATTCCGTTAAACTTAAAGAACTAGAAATCAAGCACTTTGGTTTAAAATGTCAGAAAATTGCTTTTAAGTGTGGAAGTGTTTTAATAAGTGGAGGTGAGAAATGAAGTCCCTGAATTTGACTGTTTTAAGACTAATCTATTTGCTATTTCTGTACTGTTCAATACACAGTATTGTGAGATAGCTGCATTAATATTAAGAGTTCATTCCTACCAGCTTTCCAGAATGGCTTGTAGTCACTTTTTTCCATAACTTAACTCTCTGATTTTGTTGCTTTATATTGGGAAGATCAGGTTCTCTCATTCCCTGTTGCAGTTTGATACAGGGAAAGAAAATAATCAGTTGAGCTGCCTACAATGCACACACTTTTCAATATGAGATTTAAAAGTATCAGAAAAATTCAGGATCACATGCATCAGGTTTTAGCTTGACTGTAGTTACAACTTCAGTAATACAGAAAGGTCATTATTTAATGCTTGTGAAATTAATTTATCTGTTGTATAGGCATTCCTAATCAGTGTTTTCCTTCTCATTAGATAATGTGCAAAATGGCCTCCATGGTGGGGAAAGACATCACAGAGAGACTCATTCTTCCTAGGTTTTGTGAGATGTGCTGTGATTGTAGAATGTTTCATGTTCGTAAGGTATGAATTTTTCTCTGTCTGGTTTGGTTCAGCTATAGTCAACCTAAAAATCACGTTTGTCTGAATTTTTTTTTTATCTGCTGATGTTACCTGAAATACCGAAAATAACTATAAATGAAAGATATAGGGCCTCACATATTCTACGACTGAGCTGCTGTGGAAATTGCTGACGAATTGTATTCTAGAATCTTGGTTTTTATTTTTAAATAAAACTCTGCTTCTAGCCCTTACGGGTGTAGAGAGAACCTTGAAAACATGAATCAAGTGTAAACTGATGCAGTTTCGCCTGCCTGACCCACAGGTCTCTGGGAGGGAACGAAGGGTATATCAAGGCAGAGCCAGCACTGGGCATAAGCAGGCTAAGCAATTGCTTAGGGCCCTGAGCAGCTCAAAGGGCCCCCCTATTCACTTTCTAGTATAAGAACTTGCCTGGTTTAGTACTGTGTGCGCATGGGGGGAGGGAGGGAATATTGCTGCTTAGGGCTCCCATTGGGCTAGCACTGGCTTTATATCAGGGTATTAAAATAAATTAATGCTTCCATGGAATTTAGACATTGCATCTACATAATAATTTGGTTCCATTTTGTACCAAGGAGTACTGGATACTACAGAAGAAAATATTTTTCTCTGATTTTTTTTTCTTCAGTTTTACTGTATGTATTTGATAACACTTTGTGTATAATAATTTTCACTTTCTCCTTTGTATCTAATTAGTGTCCCACATTCTTTGTAGAGTTCTTTCATCTGTAAGAAGGGGAGATAAAACATTTTAAAAAATAATAAATTGTGGTTTTAAAAACCACAGAAATTGGCAGGTGTAAGGTGTAGTACCTGAAACTACTACTAACAGTTTTTTTAAACTGACTTGATTTCAGGTTGACTTTATCATAGTGAGTATATTAAAATTGTGGGTGCGGGCTATTACAATACCTTTGCAGATGATGAAACATTGTAATGATAAAAAATCAGTTATTATCAATGAATATAATTTACTTATCTCTAACTTTTGTCTACAGGTATGTGCAGCCAATTTTGGAGATATCTGCAGTGTGGTTGGGCAACAAGCCACTGAAGAAATGCTTGTAAGTCTTTTGTACAAAACTCAGGTTGTTGAGTTATGGCTCTAGGTGTGTATATATATTCTCCTCACCCTGTTATCTAACACCTTTCTTACAAAAAAAAGTACCTAAGAGAACTCAAAAGTTGAGAAATGACAAAGTTAAGTTTGCACGTGCACCTGAACCCTGTCCTTTTAAAGACTGTATTGCAATACATTTACACAATTACCTAACATTATTTATGCAGAACCACTTCCTCTTTCATCACTCATTCTTTGAACATTTTGTATTTAAATGACTTTCATCAGTTCTGTCTGAAGTACATGATACCCCAGAATTTATTTTTTTTCACCCCTGCAACCTCAGATACATGTGTAAGGTGAGGAGTTGTTTGAAAAATAGTATGTGATCATGAAATGATCAAATGCTGTCAGGCCTGTGCATACGGGGGTAGAGTTGAGGTTGCCTGCATATCCTCAGCTTGGGCTTTTCCTGAATTTTGAGGGCTAGCACAGCTTGCATGTACATTTAATATAGTTTTTAGTAGAGTTTAAAAAAAATAAAATAAAGATGAAAAGAGAGAAGGTGGTGGGACAAGAAAGGAACTTACGCTGCAGGACTGATAGCTCTTCCAGCTTGCAAAAATTTGCCAATAGAGTCATAAAAATGTAGGGTTGGAAGGGACCTTGAGAAGTCCAGTCCAGCCCCCTGCACCGAGTCAGGACCAAGTAAAGTGAGACCATTCCTGACAGGTGTTGGTCCAACCAGTCTTAAAAACCTCCATTGATGGGGATTCCACAGCCACCCCATGGAAGCTTATTCCAGAGCTTAACCATGCTTATAGTTAGAAAGTTTTTCCTAATATCTAACCTAAATCTCCGTTGCTACCGATTTAAGCCCATTACTACTTGTCTTACCTTCAATAGACATGGAGAACAATTGATCACCGTTCTCTTTATAACAGTCCATAACATATTTAAATAGCATGTGTGCATCTCATAATCTGAAACTAGTAGGGTAGATACCATGGGGCTACCTTGTCTCCTCTAAGAGGCTGATAGGAATGTAGAGTGGGGCTCTATCTTGAGCACTTTTACGAAGAGTGAAGGAGC
Organism: Mauremys reevesii; assembly: GCF_016161935.1. Classification (NCBI taxonomy): domain Eukaryota; kingdom Metazoa; phylum Chordata; order Testudines; family Geoemydidae; genus Mauremys; species Mauremys reevesii. Next base: position 200,145,559 of record NC_052624.1, read on the forward strand.
TCTCCTTAGCCCCTTGGTGATTTATGCTATCCGCTTACGTTTTCTGTGGTAAAATTCAGCTTTTGGTCCCCAACTATTTCAGCTGCTGAGCTTTAATTAAAAAAAAAAAAGGAGTCAGGAATCTCTTTTCATGATGGAAGAAGTGTTTGTTTCCAACTCTTCTGGTACTTCAAAAACAGTTGAATGACTTCTGATGAAATTTTATTTTTTTTAAAAACACTTTTTAGTCAAAAAGTCTGGAAAATTTCAACCCAAAAGGAGATTGCTTGAGCAACTGAAAATAGGTTTGTGATGAAAACTGTAATACTATCTTGATAGAAGTCACTGCTGGTCTTGCTGCAATACCACAGATGGTGATAATCATGTGATGAGTTTTATGCTGTGATTGCCTCATCTGCACCTTGCCCACTAATCCATTTCTGCTGGGATTACTTCAAAAATGACGAACACCTAAGAAAGTTCAGTCACCAATTTTTAGAAAAACAATCTCCGTAAAACTGTTTTGTCTTCGAGTAGTGTCCATCTGGGTGCTCCACTTCAGGTTGATCAGAGATTTTCAGTAGCAGTGCCCATTCGGCCCATGTACACATTCTGAAAAACCTCGTACCCCATACTGAGGATATATAGAGCTGTTCAGGTGAACTTCCCACCGTGCCTTCCCAACCACACAAGGGCTTGATATGGCATGTCTAGTGTGCCTGTTTCAGCTTTGTGTAGTTTAGCTTTGAGTTCTTAGTTCTAGGTTTAGTTTAGTTAGTTCCCTTATTTATTTTGTAATGGTACCTTTTTAGTTAGTTTGGGGTTTTTCTGTTTAATACCACCTTTTTCTCCCTCTTCCTTCTGAGGGATTTGCCTTGGGGGTCGACGTTGACCTGGTAGACCGGGATTCAAGCATTTCTGTGCCTGCCAGGAATCTATCCCAGTCAGCAATGGACATTCCTAATGTAAACACTTACATTCCAGACAAGTGCAAGATCTGCTCAGCTTTTAAAAGCAGATCTCGAAAAAACAGCGAGGTTAAACTTTGACTCCTCATGATAGAACTCTCCAGAAAACCTGCCTGGGATCCAGGTTCCGATACCCCACATATGTCAGCCTCCTACTGAGCACAGTGCCCAGGGGTAAATGTAAGGCATACGGGCCAGTACGGCGTACTGGTAAAAGTTAGCTGCCTCTACCAGCCCATACCACTGACTTTAAAGCGCTGCCGCAGCACTGCTTTAACGTCACTGCCCCTTTTGCACCCCCCATCGGCAGCCCTGCCAGGTCCCTACCAGCGGGGCCGCCAATGGGGGGGTGCAAAAGGGGCAGCAACGTTAAAGTGCTTTAACATCGCTGCCCCTTTTGTGCCTTCCTCCCGCCCCCACTGCCAACAGGGAGTGATGGGGCGAAAGAAGTAGCTGCCCCAGGGCTGCGATTAAAATGGGCCCGGGGCTCCAGCTGCTGCTACTGTGGCAGCGCCGGCCGGAGCCCTGGGCCCTTTAATTTCTAATGGAGCCCCAGGCAGCGCAGGTCAGGGAGCTCAGATGGCCTGGCTGGGGGACACTGACACCCCCTCCCCGCCCCTTCCGCTCGAGGCCCTGCATCTTCCGGGGCGGGGGAGGGAGGAGCGGTCCTGTACTGGAAAGAGCTCCATTTTACTTTCACCCCTGACAGTGCCCCTTCAACCTCCATGCCCCACTTGTCTAGGTATTTGCAAGAACACAGAGGATGCCAGTAAAGCTCCTAAGAAGAGAAGTTCTGGATCTCCTCACAAAGAGCCGCAAGTCAACGCAGTTGTTCGTTGTAGTGGCAGGCAGAATGAAAAGTTACCCAGTGTCTGCTCAAAGGATTTCGTCCTGGATCACGGCCTGCATCCGCTACTGCTATGAACTGGCAAAAGTGCCTCCACTGGCAATCCTGACAGCACACTCGACTAGGGCGCAAGCGTTGTCGTTGGCCTTTCTGGTGCGGGTGCCTTCAACTTCTGGGCAGCTTGTAATTTCGTAACACAACATGCCACAACAACTTCACTGCTTCCAGGAGTGGCTCAGAACAGTCTGTATCCCAATCAAGCTGGCGTCTGTCCATCAGCCGCTAGACTTGCTCAGTAAGTGGAAGAACTCATCCAGAGTCTGTACCGGCGTTCCTTTCACGCACCCTCTTCTACTATCACCATAACTTTAGATGCATCACTTGTGCGAAGGGATGAACACCTGCGGGACACACCGTCCAAGGCAATTGGTTGCCTCAAGAGTGTCTCCTACAGATCAACCTTCTAGAATTACAAGTAGTATGGAACATCTGTATCCACTTCCTTTCCTTAATCCGGGGCCAGTCCATCAAAGTCCTGACAGATAATGTAATCTGTACATTCGACATAAATTGTCAGTGAGGGACAATTGTGCTGAAGCAAAAAAGCTGTGGAGCTGGTTTATAGCCAGTCACACCCTCATTTCAGCCTCTTATCTTCCAGGCATTGCAAAACACCATGCCCGATAATCTGAGCAGACGTGTCTTCCAAGATTACAAGTGGGAATTGGACTCTTGGATCCTCAAACAGTTTTTTCCAGGTTTCCAAAAGTGGACCTCTTTGCGACGCCTGCCAACAGAAAGTGCAATAAAATTGTGCTCGAGAGGACTGAGTTATCAATCCTTGGGGACACATTTCTCATTCCTTGCAGGAGAGGTCTTCTCTCTATCTTCTGACATCGCTGATTCTGAGGGTGTTGAACAAAAATCAAACAAGAAAAAAACGGAGTCGTTGTAATTTCACCAACTTGGCTGAGGCAGGTCTGGTACATTTAGCTGATTTACTTCGCCTCCATTGCAACTTCCAACCATTTCCCATCTGCTGTTTCCGAATGCTGGTTGGACTCTCCATCCCAACCTGGCCATCCTCTGACTCAACGCTTGATTCTCAGCGATAGAGATTTTCTGTTTGACAGGTAGAACAGGTCCTATTAAACAGCAGAAAAATCTCTTCTAGATATACTCACCCTGGGTGTATCCAGCAACTCTTCATTCTTCTCTTTCCACTGTTCTTGATTACTGACTGGATTTAAAGAAGTTGGGTCTTTCTAATGAGTTCTATCAGAGTTCATTTGTCAGCTTTTGTAGCCTTTTAGTTCCCAAGGGTTCTCAGTCTTTGCTTATCCCACAACAGCAAGATTCCTGAGGGGATTGCTTAAACTATTCCCCAAATCAGAGAACCTGTATCTGTATGGGATTTGAACTTGATCCTTAATTGTCTTATGAAACTTTCTTTTGAGCCACTAGCTGTGTTCTCTGCTGAACTTATCTATGAAAATGGCATATTAGTGGCCATCACTTTTGCTTGCAGAGTCAGGAAATTAAGCGCAATGATGGTTGATCCCTCTCCATCCCACCACTCTTATTGTTTTCTTCAAGGGTAAGGTACCATTATGCCCATATTCTAAAATATCCCTCAATTTCCATATTAACTAAGTTCTTGATCTTCCTGTGTTTTGTCTCAAAGCCACATCAGACTAGTGAGGAAGCTGCCTTGCATACCTTGGATGTTAGCCTTCTATTTGGACAGATCAGACCATTTAGAAAGTCTCCAAGACTCTTTCAGTTGCAGACAAATCTAAAAGATCCACAATCTCCACCCAGAGATTTTCAAAGTGGGTTTCCAGTTGTGTTCTTGTTTGTTACCAGGCTGCTAATGTTCAGCCCCCTTTGAGAATAAAAGCCCATTCTACAAGATCCCAAACTACCTCCATAGCACTACTAAAAATGTATCAATTGCTGAAATTTCCAAATGGCAACCTGGGTATCAGTGAACACTTTTTTCCCAAACACTATATCCTAATATATGCCTCTAGATCAGAAGCTGCTGTTGTCACAATAGTCCTTTCTTTATTGTTGGATCCAGCTCCAAAGCTCCCTCGTCCTCCAAGGGATACTCTGGGATACCTAAAGTGAAGTACTGATAGGGACACTACTCAAAAAAGAAGTCATTACTCACATTGTGCAATAACCAGAGTTCTTTGAGAGGTCTCTCTCTAACTATGCTCTACTACCCACCCTCCTTCCCCTCTACTTCAGAGTTTTGTCTCGCGGGACTTTATGGTAGAGAAGGAACTGAGAGTGGTTTGCTCATGCAGCTCCATATATCCTTAGTATAGGGTATGAGGTTGTCTGGACTGTATTTGCAGGCCAATCGGGCAGTACTACTGAAAATCTCTGATCAAAGGCACATGTGCCGCTGAAGTGGAGCACCCATGTGGGGACACATCTCAAAGATTGATTTGGTTACTGCATGAGGTGAGTAACTCTCCTTTCCTTGCACCAAATGTGGAATTTTTCACCAAAGAACCAGGATGGGCAGTGTTCTGTTGATAGGCAGTGACAGGTTTAAAGTCTGATGTTCACAACCTATAAGAGCTAGCAATGGGAGTTTTATATCATTAAAAAGGAGAGATTCTCCATTTTCTGAAGAAGCTCATCATTTGCTTTTAGCTGGGAATCTTCTCTTTCCAATGGCTATCACTCACTCACTCATGCCCGTCACCCCAGTGGCTATAGTAATCTTAAATGTTTTCTGACAGTAGTAGGTAAAGTTGTCAGACACAAGTGTGATTGTGTCCCTTTAATATTACCTCTTTCAAAAGGAAATTACATAGTGAAGAGTTTGTCTTTTGAAATGCTTTTTGTAGTTTTTGGACAGGCAGTTACTTGGATGTAGGAGAGAGACAGTGGTAAGAGAGAATTAAAGGAAAAACTTTGCTGCCAAAAATGAATTTTGCATCCAGGTGCACACACTTTGATGTCCATCCTTCAGATGTAATTTGAGGGGATCTAATTAAGAGAATAGTAGAAATGGCATGCCCTTTTGCTTTGCAAAACCTATATAAACAGATCCTGTTTTGAGCAGCAGGACAAAATCTTAAAAAGGGAAGTAGTGAGGTAAAGGAGCATAAATTGGAACCAGTAACCCCTACAAAAGTTTGCATAAAAGTTTATTTACTGTGTTTTATATAGCTACCAAGGTTTTTCCAGCTCTGTTCTGATAATGTTTGGGGAGTTCGGAAGGCTTGTGCTGAATGCTTCATGGCAGTTTCATGCGCAACATCCCAAGAGGTCCGGCGGACAAAACTGTCAACGCTTTTTATCAGTCTGATCAGTGACCCTTCACGATGGGTAAGAGTTTTGTTTTATTTATCAAATACCTATTTTTCTGTTTGCTTTTTCTTTGGTACCCCGTGTTAATTTTTTAGAGATAAATAGCTTATTCATGTGCATGATTGTGTCAAGTAATTGTATGTAATGGTGGTTTTGCTGACTGGAGAAAGGCTATTCTACATTATCCCAGTAAAATGTATTGGACCCTTCCATTGAGAAAAGGTGTATGTGGAGCTGCAGGCTTCCCTGCTATTCAGTGTTGCCAAAAGTCTGCTTATCACCAGGAATATCAGAAAATTGCAGATGTAATTAAATTAAATTTATTGAGATTTTTTTCTCCATGCTTCACATCCCCCCCTGACCCCACCTCCCCAGTCTTGAAAATCCATCCTTCAAATCTGTGTTAGGGTTGTCAACACGGGCTCCTTCTCAGAGCCAAAAGGAAGCCTTAATGCCCCAGAGCACCAGTTTTTTGGCTCTGAGAAAGCATGTGAGCCATAATCAGGTACAATGAAAGAAGTAATAGAAATGGAGGTGAGAGAGGCTCACCAGAAGTAAATAGAATTCAAGCCTGTGGTTCTTATTGAATCAATGTAAATTCCTGACAATGTAAAATATGATGTTTCCACTAAACCGGCATTTCGTCTTTCCAGTCACTTGGATCTTCCACTTCATTGGTGTTCAGACTTACTCACTTTAAACATTGAAATAGTGTGGGAGGGTGAAGTATGCTGTCAACCACAGTCAATGTGAAGATGTGTACAATGATCTGTGAATTGACCACTTTGTCTGTCTGCTGTATTTCACGTCTCACCCCAATCTTTCCCTGCTCAAGGCTTTTTGCCTGGCACTTTCCCATATACGGCTTGTTGGCACTGTTCCCAGATGCAAGTCTCTCCTGTCACTTTCCCCAGTGCCCTTACAACTCTTCCCCATTCCTAACAGCTGGTGGTGTATTTATACAACAGCTGTATTTAAATTATTTTCTCTGGAACCCATTATTCTAGGTCCGCCAAGCTGCCTTTCAGTCCCTGGGGCCTTTCATATCAACTTTTGCTAACCCATCCAGCAGTGGTCATTTTTTTAAAGAAGAAGAAAGTAAGAACACAGAGGATCATAGATCTTCAGATGAAGATGGGTATGGATTTTCTTGGTTTTGTAGTTTTCATTTTTCTTCTGCATATAGATAATGCTGCTTAGGAGACTTTAATTTTTCTTTTAATTTGGTTACACACATTGGTAGTGAAGACACCAGAACTTTTGCCAAAAATTGGCCTCTTTAGCTAAGTTGCTGTGCTAAGTTAGGGTATTTCACTTAGGTCAGCTATCCAGTAAGTAAAACTCTATAAATACTAAAATAAGAACATGACTATGAACTTGCATAAGTGTCTAAATTTATAACCAGTATGTTTTTTTTTTTTTAAAACTCATGCCTATTTTCTTCGACAACCAACAGTGAAAAGATCAGGGATACAGAAGATGTCACAACAGAGGATGTACGTAGCAGGACAGAGAAGCCACCTTCAGATGCTGATTTTAGTGATTTTACAATAAAACTTGAAAACACCATGGAAGACCATAACCCTGTGCCAAGTAATTCTCAGAGTGAAACTGATTACCAGACTGAGACGTTCTTACGTTGCACTTTGTCTTCAGAATCTTGTGGGGAAATAGCTGATGAGAATGAGCAAAGTTCTAGCTTCTGTAGTATAGCAACGCTGCAGGAATCTGGGTTGAGGTCCCAGGAAACCTCCCTCTCAGAACAGGAATTGTACAACTCTTTCCATTTTTGGAGGACTCCGCTTCCTGAAATAGATATTGATTTAGAGCTTCAGCAACCTGATCAGATAATGCCTGACCCAGAAATTCAGGAAGGAACGAAAGACACGACTGTGCCAGTTTCTTCAAACATTACTATGGCCACAAGGAAGGAGCTGGAAGAAATGATAGAAAATCTGGAGCCTCATATTGATGATCCAGATGTTAAAGGTATAGTGAAGATATTTGTGTATATTTAGTGTCTGGAAATGTTTTTCTGTAATAATGTTTTGTGGAGGCTTTAATTTTTAACCTTTTGAATGAAACTTTAAAAAAAAAATCAGAAGAATTAATGCTTTTGGAGTTTAACCAAATTTGTTCTAGCTGTTTTAATTTAACTGTGAAAAAGGATGACAAACCAAAACGTTCTTATTTTGAGAGGCAGCTTCTGATTGTACAGATGCAGTTTTGCTCCCATTGTTAATTGCGAGTGCATAATAGCAGGTACAATAATTGCACCTGTAATTCTTAGTACTTTGACGTCTAACTACTTGATTTGTCAGTATAATCAGGCAGACAATCACCTGAGTGCTGCAAATCATCATGCGCAGTGTTGCATATGCAGTTACTGTGTGTGCAAAATAGGAAGCCAGATTGAGGCCCTTTTGAAAAATCAAGGCCTGAATGTAAGAATGTTTTCACCTTCTGAACAATCAAGTTTATTTTTTAAGGAAATAGCTTTAGGGTATCCATATTTTCAGAAGCTCTTCTATAGCAACTTTCATTGCCTGCTGATGTGCGCCAGGATTATGGTCAGGACAAGGTTAGAAGTGACCCAAATCCTGTCCAACTCTTAGATGCACATAAATCTTGTGAGATTGAAGTGTAATTAATGTTCTCTCCCCTGCCTTCTTTTTAATAATCTGCTGCCCTTTATGTGGCATCACAGGTTGTTGAGAGATCAGCACTGGAGAAGTCTTAAAGCATGCCAAATTCAAAAAGGGCAGCAGCAAATCCAGTACTGTGGCTAGGAAAGTGGCCCTGGAGATTGGAGTATTCTTGATTTCAAGACTCCTGTGGGCTAGAAGGGTGCACACTCAAAAAAGGAGAGAAGAAAAAAGGGGTGGGAAACTCCTGTCAGAATAAGCAGCAATGCTTGGATGCTTTCCTGAAACTTTGGTGTTTCTCCTATCACTAATTATACAGGCTACACACTGATAGCCTAACTTTAATTAGACTGGCCTGTTCCTGTTTAATCTACCGTAAAATCAGCAGATGAAAATGTTCTGCTTTAAGAAAACTCTAGCCCATTGCTCTGTAAGACTGATGGGTTCTAGAAAAAATGTACTAGTTCAGTTACTGGTGAGAAGCACATTATTTAAACTTATCTCTTAATAAGCACATTAACCAGTGCTGTTTAGGTTTGACTCTAGAGACTTGTTCTACACAGCTACAAAATGTATATTAAACTGTTTCATGAGGATCTACATAGCTAATGCATTTGTATACTCAGAGGTGCTCTGTATTTCAAAAACAATCTTGTATCTATGCTTTGATTTCGGTTGATCTCATTCCAGAGCAATTGTCTTGCTGTACTTTAGGATGGTTTCAATATAAAGAAGCTCACAGGTGCAGTTCGTGTGTGTGTGTGTGTGCAAGAAAACTACATGACAAGGAATCTAAAGATACAAAATCAAATACTCAGGAAATGCCTGTACTAGGGTGCCTGTGCAATAACAGTTTGATCCCCTTGTTTATATGCATTCTGATACAGTCTTTAATTATGTCATCACATACTATTTTTTTTCATACAGGTCCCCTGCCTCATTCAGGGGATGGGTAGTTACTCAATATTTCTTTTTATTCCTCTCATTAAATGTATAGCCGTAGAGCTTATTACATGCACACCATCTAAATCCTGCCCTGAATACAAAATTATTAATTTTTTTGTCACTTTCACTATCATAAAAGAGTGTTTTACAAATAAAACAAATGAATTAAATTTCACAACACGCGTGTGAAAGTGGGTAATATTACTTTCCCCATTTTATAACTGGGGAATTGGGACACAGAGAGATTAAGGCCAAAATTATCAAAAGTGTCCACTAATTTCAGATGCCCAATTTGAGACACCTAGCACCTGATTTTCCGGAGTACTTAGCATTTTAAAGCATTTTCTGTGTTCAGCGCACAGCTCCAGCCAATTTCAGTTGAGTGCTGAGCACATCTGCAAATAGTTTTTCACATTGGGCACCCAGAAAACTAGGAAGATGCTATTTTAGTGGCCACCTATGAAAAGTGAGGTTTAAGTGACTTGCCCAGCATCACACAGGAACTCTGTACCAGAGACACGGGTGGAATTCAGTTTCTTTAATCGTGACCTGAAGTCCCCTGCTATATCAAACACCTTCCAACTTCTGCAACAAATGAGCAAGGGGTCTAGAGAAATTCTAACACATGAAACCATATTGATGCACAACTTGGGTATCAGCAGGGTTCAGACCTTTGGACTGCAGTATGAACCTCAAGCAGTCTACCTCACAGAGTAGCTGGCAGTAGTAGGCTGTTATCCTCTATTGGATCAGCCAATAGAGGGGGATGAAAAACTCACTTTTCCAGTAGATTTCACAGCTATTCACTAGCAGCAGAGGAATGTAGAGATGCAGGACACCTGATTTCAATTCCAGTTTCTATACGGGAATGTTGTCTAGAGGTTACAGACTGTGCCCCCAGCTTGTCACTGTCCCCCTCTGCATCTGTGTACCTCCTAACTGCCTCTCAATTGGCTCTTGTCTCCCTCCTCTTCTGGTCCGCCCCATCCTCTGGGTCCTGCAACAACACCCCCTACCCCTTCCTCACTCCTTTGCATTCCAGTGTGACTGCTTCCTCCTCCTCAGTACACTTGGGTGCCAGCATCAGTAGTACAAGAGAGAGACTCTCCTGCTCTCAATTCCTCTGCCTGGTGCCACAGCCGCCGGAAGGAGCAATCGTAAGGGAAGTCCTGCTCAACCCCTGAAGCCATGAGTATGCTCAGCGCAAACAGAATCTTCAGAGAACTTAGCTGCCAAACAAGCCTCTATTGAGCATGTGCAAATTGCAGTTTTTCCGAGGCTTATAACTTGGCTAAATTTGGGAAAATTTTCGTGGGGACAGCAAAAGGCATATACCTATCACCAAACCAGTCATGCTGCCAAATTACAAGTCCCTGCTCTAAAGCATGGAGGAGCTAGATTTTCTCAACAAAATAGTTGTAAGAATTTTTTTTTTAATATGGGCAAAAGACCATTTTCCCATAATCTCATTCTCAAAAATGGCTGAATCATTTTAGCTGAAATTTACCCAGAAACTTCAGTCTGAGGCAGATACCTGGCATGGAAAATTTCAGCCCCCAATGAATAGTTTGGCAAAACCCCAAGCAACAGAATATAGGGGCTTATAATGGAAAATATCTGTCAGCCTTATGTATGTGTGTCTCTACCAGATCCACCTATAATAAATATCAGTTAGTTAACGGTGGGGGAAAAAACCTCTGGTTTGTGTTTTATCATTAGAGCAGCCTCAAAGGAATTTGAAATTCCTAGTGGGTGTTTCAGGATAGATTTTAAATACAGTACCTGCACCATTATAGCACTTAAAACAATCAGAGGAGCATTTTTTGTCTGCTAATAATGAGTGAACACTAAGGAAAGAAACAGAAAGCAAAAGAGTGAAAACAAGGGAAGCAGAAAAGAGAAACTGCAGAAAATAAAGAGGGAAGATGTGCTGCCATGTAGAAGCATTTTTTTCTCCTGAGTTATTTATGTATTTTTCTCTATACACACACACTTGAAGTGTCGTGCATCTATATACATTGTCTATTTAGAAAAAGACCCTTAATCTTTAATTTTAACTGAAAATGAAAGGCCTATATTTTGATGTTGGTTCTGGTTGGGGGGGGGGGGGGGGGAGAAAATGGTAAGTTCTTCTAAATGTGCATCGGGATAAAGTTCAGTTGAATTATTTCTCCAGTTGTTTTGTCTCACAAGAATTAACTCTCCTGAAAATATGGACTAACATTTCATGCCTAAATAGTGTGGTAAGAGCTAGTCATCGCTTTCACTTTTTAATTTATAGTAGAAACTCACTCATTCATTTTGTTTATCCATGTATCTATTGTTTGTGCATTTAAAAAAGATTGGGGTCTTTCCCTCACTTCTCAGTAAAGAAGAAACAACCGAATACTACTGTGAGGTCTCTAATTATCAAGGTCTCATTAATTTTACAACATTTGCTGTAGAGAACTTAATAATGTTATATGAAATATGGTATTAAAACTAAATTTATACTTTCTAATAAACCTGATGCATTTCATGGTACAGTTTTTTTTGCATTTTTTGTTTATTTAATAATTTGTGGTGGGCTTCCCTGTCAGTATGGATTATTACAATCCTACTGTAACTCTTTTCTTTCAGGTATTTTATTAAATGCTTGTCAGTTACAGAACCGGCCAGGCTACATATTGACCAAATCCTTACTTACTTGCTCCTGCTGTTCTTACCCCCATTTAGAGACCATCCCAGAGATATAAGACAGCAGTTCATGTGTGGCCTTCACATGTGATGTTCCTTACCTGTCTCACACCATTGTGTGTGTCTCAGTTGTCAAGCTGTGTGTTCAGTGTTTAATACTGTGCTGAGTTGTAATTCTGCTTTATGTAAAAGTCAGTCATAATTGTTCCAAAAAAAAATAAAAAAGGGTGTGCCATACAAATTAATCTGGCTTTTGATAAATTCTGGTGGCCTTATGTGAGTAAATTTAGGTGCAAGGATAAATGAGACAATTAAAATTCCAAGATGGGAGGTAGAGTGAGGCGGATGATAAAAACAGATTCAATTGTTTAATTTCAGAATGTGTACATTGTATTGGAGAGGCCTTGAAAAAAGGGTGAGTAGCGTTTTAGCTCAAGCAAGTGGGCTTATTTGGATCAGAGAGCCACTTGCCCCTTCCCTGGAAGGGCGAAAAGAGGAGAGGAAGAGAGCAGCCCAATCACTGCTGGTTTGAGAAGTGGATGTTGAAGACATAGTAGAGCAATCCCTGAGCCACTTGTTCTTTTCCAGGAAGGGAAGGTGGTAGGCAGAGAGCAGAATGGCAGGTGCTGCTGCTCTTTGAGGAAGGAAAGGAAAGAAGCAGGGAAGCACCAAATAGTAGTGGCTTCACTTCAAGAGAAGGGGGATGAGGAGCCAAGTGGATTGTACGGGAGGAGAGTTGCTGGGAGGCCAAGCATCTCCTGTGTGCCCTGCAGTCCTAGAGTGGCTGTGCAAAGAAATAGGGGTCCCAGTAGTTTCTTTGGAGTAGGAGTTGTAATTCCCTTCATTTGGAGGAGAAGGAAAGCCCGGAATTCATTAACAAGATTGGGGAGGTATGAGAGAGCAAGCCAGAATTAATTAATTTGTGGTGAGGAGAAGAGTGGCAAGAAGGGCCAGGTGGAGTGAAATCTCAGATTTCATTTTTATCTGTTTTCAGGGTTTGATAAAAAATTTCTAGGTCCTGACTGAGACTTACAATTGTCACTGAATAACCTACTCTCTGTTATGCTGCGTCTGCATTTCCAGAAGAGTTGCTTTGTTCAGAATTAGTTCAGCATAATGGGATCAGTCAACCTTCTAGAAATTTGCGGCGTGGGAGCATCTGAATATGTATTTTCCAGGGCCTCAGACCTACCCTTATATTCTTGTTTGGAAGATTTAGCAGTTCTGCTCTCCACTTAGATTTACAGGGATGCAGCTAATTGTACTTTTGCAACTCATTCATTTAGTCCCTAAAAATACTTCCCCTGAACTCATAAATCTAAAAATACAACTTTTAAAATCAATCAATACAGTTAAAAACTAGAGTCAAACCTATTTCCACCCTTTACTTGTCATATTCTTTTAACTATAATTGCCAATAAGCTGTTGTGTATGTTCTGCCTGTTACAGATTGTGCACATCTGTTTATTTACCTAGCCTCAACATAAGTAGTTTGTCACATTTTTGTAAAAGATACTTCTTTAAAGATACTGTTGCCTCAGCAGCCTCTGGCTCTTGGGTTTCCTGCCTCATAGACAGATACTCCCTTAGCTCCAGTGCTATTTTGGCCTTCTGAGGCAATGGCAGCCGGTGTGAGACTACATCACCTCCCATCCTTGCTGGTTTCCTCTATTGCAGGATTTACTAACTATTGATAATTTGAGTAGGAAACTTTCAGCTTCTCTTTGGCTGTTCCATAAATTAAAAATTATTTTTCAAAGGTAGTTGCCATCAGCAATTTTGTTGCTGTGTAATAGTTCTTTCCACTTCCATTAATGTGTTTCACTTTGCATACAGCACAAGTGGAGGTGTTGTCTGCTGCACTCCGAGCTTCCAGTTTGGACCCTCTGGAAGAGACAACGGCAGGCGTTGGCAAGGGAATGGACTCTCAAAATGAACTGAGCATCAGAGACCAACTAAATTATAAACTAATTCAGGATGATACTGTGCCTTTAATTAGCGACGCTGTTGAGGTAAGAGACATGGCTGTGTTTGGCATACAAACAGTTTGATTCAGAAATACAGGGCTACAGTCAGAGAGAGCGAGCTGTATTTTGCACTCTTGCAGCAATCATAGCTAAATTGTTCCCACTTCAGGCTGAAATGATGCCGAGTTTTGTTTGCTAATTTTGCAGCTCTGCCTGTTGCATAAAGTAAAGTTTATCCTCACAACATTCTGTATTTGTACATCTGAATCATTTGAGGACTTGAAATTAAACCTCAGTCCTGACTAATGGTCACTTTCAACAGACTGTGTTACTATAGTTTGCCACAGTGAAATAGTCTTACTGGAAACAATGCCCTTCTTAAAATAAGTTAACTGTTCTTTTTTCTGTTTGGAGAGAGAGATGCATTTTCTTTATGGTGGAAACATTTTACTGCAGCAGGCAACACACTTTTCTGACCAGGAGACAATAAGGACTTGAGGCCATGTTTCAGTGGGCCTCTGGCAATATCTGGACTTTGGAGAATGAGGGCGGGTACTACCACTCAATATCATTTTGAGTTTTTACTTGTGGATCTTCTTCCCATTTTTTTTCCCCATCCAGTCAAACAACAGCATTTAGTACTGGTGTTCTGTTCTTCACTATGTGTTGTGGCAGAAATGTTGTGACTGCTCCACTCCACTTGGAGGCACAAGTGTGATGGTATTTGAAACTCCAGTGCTATAGAAGAATAATAAAATCTTGATGCAACCCTCATGGATTGTTGCTTGCCGGTTGGCACTGCAAATAGTTTTCAGATTATACTCTGCTGCCATTAACCTGCTACAGTTGACAGCATTGCTCACTGTGTTCATAAGAAGCTCCTTACGTACATTGGGATATATGTAAAATCTGATTCTTTTTTTTTTAAAATTTGGATTGTCTGATGGAAGATGCGCAGATTGCCCTCGTTCCAAAATCTTAGCAATACCACCATGACGTACCCTGCAAGCTCTCTTATATTGAAGTTCTTACCTTTTTAAAGTGAAGTTATGTTTTGAAAAGTGCAGCGTAAGAAGTAAGAATGGCACCTCAGTCAAAATAAGAGGAGGGGATCTATCAGGCGTTTTCTGCCCCTTGCCTGAGGTATTGGTGCCCGGATACACCCTGCCTAGGGAAACCCCACTCAGAATTATGTACCAAGAAGACCTAATCCTCCAACGGCATAAATGGGTCAGAAGGGAACACTAACCAATCAGGAGCCAGTAGGCAAGTTAAGAAGGCTTGCCTGCTTCTTCCCAGGGGGAGTGATGGGTGGAGCTAGGACAGGAGGAGAGTTCCTCTGTCCTAACCCCTAATGAGGCTTGCATTGCATCAGCAGCCAGACAGGCTGGGGTTGACACCACCCCTTGTCTGAATGGGCCATCACTAAGACACATTATCTCCTGGTGACTAATTTCTACTCCAAGTCCATAAACCATACTTTCAATATAAATATATATATCTCTCAGTGATTATGAATCTTGACAAGTTACAAGCTTTTTATAGATCCTTAAATGTTACTCTTTATGGATAATAGGACATATTTGATGTAGTGAGTTTGTCAGGTCTGAGGTGAGCGATGTTTGCAAAGAGCAAGGGACCCTTTGCCAAAGGGTCGCTGTGTCTCACCCACCTTACACTAATTTAATCAAATACCACATGTCCAGCTTATGAAAATGTCATGTGGGACTGTGTCAAAAGCCTTCCTAAAGTGAAGATGTGTCACAACCACTCGGTCAGTAACCTTGTCAAAGGAGGAAGTTAGGTTAGTTTGGCACAATTTGTTCTTGACAGATCCATGTGGCTGTTCCTTATAACTGTATTATCGTCTAGGTCCTTACAAATTGTTTAATAGTTTTTTTTCCAGGGTCTTTCCAGGTATCAGTTAGGATGACGGGTCTATACTTCCCTGGGTCCTCTTTGTTCCCCTTTTTAAAGATAGTTACTGTGTTTGCCCTTCTCCAGTCCTCTGGGACCGTACCCATCCTCCATGAGTTTTCAAAGATAACTATTAATGGTTCTGAGTTGCTCAAGTACTCTTGGATGAATTTCATCAGGCCCTGCTTACTTGAATACAACTAACTTGTGTAAATATTCTTTATCTTGTTCTCTCCGTATTTTGGTTTGAGTTCCTTCCCCTTTCTTGAGAGAACAACATGTGACAGGAGTTATTGCTTATTGCATTAATGGAAGGCACTCAGATAATATGGTGGTGGGCATGGTGTAAGAATCTGTATAGAGTAGAATATGATTTAATTATATCACCTCAAGCCTTGTGAAGCATCTTTATTATTTTGAATCTAGATAAATAAAAGTTGTCGGTTAAGATTTTTATTTTAATTTGGGCTACAGCAAGGATATGCTGAAAACAAAAATGCATCTCTGGAATCTTGAAGAAAATAGCCACAATGTCAGGCAATCTTTCATGGTATTTAAGCTCTGTGTTGTGTGTGTCTTGTAATCCTTGAATGTCCCATTTTGTAAGTGACCTTTTTCCCCCCCTCCCCACGTGCAGAACATAGATTCCACTCTCCGCTATATTCATAATGATTCAGACTTGAGCACCAATAGTAGTTTCAGCCCTGAAGAGGAAAGAAAGTCCAAAGTACAGGTAAATGAGATTTTTTTTTCCCCCTTGTAATTCTGATTAAATTTAAACTTTATAGACAGAAGATAATAATGGAAGGTTCACCTTTAGTTATGTAGTCCATTGGCCCACTTTGCTGTAGTAATTTTCAGAGGCTGTGAAAGCCTCATTAATACGTCACTGTATAATCCAGCCTTGAGTACCTGCAGTGACAGTGGTTACATTGGCAGTTTATTCTGCTGTAATTGACCAGTCCAGTCTTTTTTTTTTTTTAACAGAGAGTGTAGCTTTGACAGTAGAGCTGTTAATCAAGACCCCGAAGCTATTTATTTTATTTTTTCCTCTGACACTGACTTGCTGTGCAGCTTCAGTGACTTATTTACAGAGCCAGTTGAAAATTTTCCATTAAAATTGTTTTTCTGGGAAAAACTGGTTTGTTTTTTTAATTGAACAGAATTTTTCACAAAAAGTGTGTTGTCCACTGAAAACTTTGACTTTAGCAGAAAAAAAGAAATTTAGATTTGATACCAAATAGAACTTTGTAGTGTGGGAACCTCATCCACTCATACTTCTCTGTGGGCTGGGTTCTACTCTCCCATGAAGCACTGCAGCAGCTCAGCAAGAGGGGAGAATGTGCTGCATCATGGGAGTAGTTCTAGCCAATGAGTCCATCCCATAGGGAAGAATGAGGGCATGAGGCACCCAAATGCCATTCCTATGAGGCACTTCAGCAGCTCAGGCAGGCACAGTTTAATATTGAACTGACCGAAAATGAAACATTTAAGTTTAGTTTCATTTTTTGCCATAAGGTAAAAATTTTCTGCAAGGTGGGGAAAAACATGTTCTGACCAGCACTACTCACTTATTTTTATGTATTTTATGTATTTGTTAAACAGGCATAAAGTTTGCCAGTCTCACGGGATATTGAGACTTTAATGTTTGTAAGAGTTTTGAGCAGTGCTATAGAAGTCCAAGTTAAATTGTTTCTTCTTAAGTTTCAAACAATGCTCCTACTCTGTTTTGGGAGTCTGAAAGTGTTCCACCCATTCATCCTTGTTACTTCAGTCTGGGTATTTAGAAGGACTAATCATACCTTCTCAGTTATTGTGTTTCTGTATTAATATTGCTTAAGTAACCTTAATGTTTGCTTAAAATATCAATTTTAAACAACTTAAATGATTTTTATATATGATACTTTTATGAATTATAATATTTACATTCTTAATCTTTAAGCATTTTTGTACATTATTATGAGGTGAGAAAAATTCTTTCTCTTAAATTGTAACCTAGTTTTATATAGTAGGTTGTATGGAAATTCCTTGAAAATGTGGCAAACTAAGTCTTGCTCGCTCTCTCTCTAGGATGTTGTACCTCAAGCCTTGTTGGATCAATATTTATCCATGACTGATCCTTCTCGTGCACAAACGGTTGATACTGAGATTGCTAAACATTGTGCATATAGCCTGCCAGGTGTGGCACTTACGTTAGGTAGACAGAACTGGCACTGTCTGAAAGATACCTATGAGACACTAGCATCTGATATGCAGGTATGTTAAAGCATTTAAATTCAAGCAGCTTTGAAAACAAATTGTATATACACTTTTATAACTGTGTTTCTGTATAATGGGCATTTTTTAATTTATTTTTTTCATATCCTATCACTGGTGTTGGTCATTTAGTAGATGATGCTCTTCCTGTGAGTAATAGTTTGACCAGTGTCCCAGAACAATGCTTGGGCGCCATGTTTGTGAGGTGTTCAGATACTACAGTAATGGGGACTATATAAATACCTAGAATAGATGCACAAATGCTGCTGAGCCTGTCACCTTGTGGGTAGATGAGAAACCAGAGGTCTTGATCACTTCTGGTTGCCACAGTTCTTGTGGCACTTTTAATGAGAATAGGGGTATCCACTTTGATGCACTGGCCAGTTCCTGAAAGTTAGTCATAGAGGATTAACAGTATTGCAGTATCACTGGTGTGTTAAAAACAAATGTTAAAATATTGGAAATGGCTGTTACTTTCTTCTCTGTTTCCGTTTGCTGCTAAGGAAGCAGCTTTCAGTATATGGGCCATTTTATTTTGTAGTAATTTTCCACTCTTTCCTTTCTTTTTCAAAGACACACTTCCTTTTTTGAGTAGTCATGCTTGATCCACTTCACCCTGATAAACTAATTCGCTGATGTATCAGAGCGAAAACACTGACATATATTGTTTATACAATATATTCCCAATTTTATGAAGGGGGGGGAGGAGGGGATTGTATTTGGATAATCAAGAGGGCTCTGTTGTCCGAACCATCACATCATCCAAATCCCTTCCTTGTCCCCAATATGAGATACATGCTGCAGAGGGCATATAGTTCATGCATCTCATGATGGGAGACAAGGAAGGAATTCAGATCATGCGGAGCTTTGATAACAGGATTTTTAATAAACTGGAGAATATTGTATATAGTATCAGCCACATTTCTCAAAGTGCTTTACAGTAAGGTGAAAAAAAAATAGCACACAAGTAATCAGTAAAGAAACTAAAAAAACCAACAAGAGTTAAAAAATAACATTGCTAACTAAGTTTGTGGTGTGTTTAAAATTACTTTGAGAGTCTGCCACAAGAATAATGAGGGAGAAAACTGCATCACTAAAATAGGATTAAGTCTGCAAAGATCATTTGGTAGTTGGAAAGTGCTGGTCAGAGGGGAAAGTAAGGTTAAATAACAATACTTATGTTTTATATAATTGAAAATACATTATCCGTTTGAACAGTGTGTTATGTTCCCTCCCTTTCCCCTCCACCCCCAAAATAAGACCATATAGAAACTAAAAGGACCTCACGACTCTTAATTGGACCAGTGCTTGTGCCAAGATGTTTCTTGGAACAAAATATTTGATACTGTGTGTGGATATCAGATGTTGGCTTCCCTGAGAGGGAAAATCTCTTGTAGCTCTCTGGGATTTACAGTTTCCAATCAAATTATAGCAGAGTACCTTCTTTCTTTCTTCTGCTTTGTAAAGTACAGATTACAGAAGCTAGAGAGGAACAAGAACTATAAAATTCAATATGGATGAGAAAAATTTGAAGCAAGAAGACAACTGCAAAAGTGTTTATATCCAACATCATTTTTGTTTTGTTTCTGTTAATTAAGAACACAATAATTTTGTTACTTGTTCAGTTCCTGGATATGCAGATGGAACAAATGACCTTTCAACAATCCCATTAATGTCTTATTTTTCGCTTTTGAAAAAAAATGAGTTCTGTTTTATTGAAAGAAATGAGTGAATTAAGTGGTTGTACTGAGGATTCCAATATTAATGTTGGACAATATAAGAAAACTAATCCTAACGTTAAAACAAAAACTATTGTTTGGGGATAATTTATTAATAAATTCAATTATTTGTGGGGTTTTTTTGCAGTGGAAAGTTCGAAGGACATTAGCATTCTCTATACATGAGCTTGCAGTTATCCTGGGAGACCAACTCACAGCTGGAGACTTGGTTCCCGTCTTCAATGGATTTTTAAAGGACCTAGATGAAGTCAGGATAGGTGTCCTTAAACACTTGCATGATTTTCTAAAGGTACATTTCATGTTTATTTCACTTTGGACCATAATATGTTATGCCTTCTGTCCACTTGTTTTCTCTGCATAAACCTGTGCCCATAGATTTCACCAGTATAATCCCTTACGGTAGTCCAGCCAAGTGCCTATATGCTACCAGAGAAGGTATTGCAAAAGCTTTATGAAGCTAATACTTTTCCTTCTCTGAGCCAGTTGAAGACGTAGCAGTTATTTACCACTTACTCTTCGTTATTATTAATTAAAGTACATACAACATAAAATATTGTTAAGACTACCCCATTAACTTTGCTGACTTCCTTGCAAGTCACAGCAAAATTTTACCCAAAATGTTTTACAACCATTATACTGTATATATCAAAGGGTGCTTTTTTAATCCAAGTGGCTGTTTTATGATAGCCATTTTGTTCATATTCCATCCATTCACATTAAGTGCTTGCAATCTGCACTGCTCTGATTAAATTTATATTTATTGTTCCAGCTTCTTCATCTAGACAAAAGACGAGAATATCTTTATCAGCTCCAGGAATTCTTAGTGACCGATAACAGCAGGAATTGGCGTTTTCGATATGAGCTGGCAGAGTATGTTGTTCATGAGGTTTTGGTTTGGATTTGGATATTTTTTCTGCTATGTGGATTTTAATGTTTCAGTTCATACATCAATCAATCAAATACGCTAGAACTATATTAGAGGCATTTTGACACGTTTTCATATGCTCATCTACATGAGCTCACAACTTCTACAACATATACTACTCATGTCTGTGACACACTAGTAACATCTACTAATAATTTTACTCCTTATAAACTATTGTATAAATCCCCTTTAATGTAGAATGAAAAATTTAATTGAGCACTTACTGCTTGGACAATCTGAGTGGAACTATTTTAGAATGCTGGGCAGGGGAGGGAAGGGGAGTGCCTTATACTTTGATCAAATCAGCTCCACTCATTTTAATCAGAAAAGCTGTTGATTTTGTTATCTGTACAGCCAGCTTGGTCAGACTGTAGCTTGCATGTACCTTGTAACATTATTATTAGTTATACGATCTAATGAGTGCAAACTTTTTTACCTATTAATTTTTATCTTATCCCAGATTATTTTTGCACTCTTTTATTGCTCTCATCTAGCAGTAGGGTCATATTTACTGAATAAGAGGCAAATTACAGGGGTGAAATTATTCAATATTATGAGAGAAAACAATTAAAATGAGAATGAAGAATGGAAAATTTTCTTAATGAATATAGGTTGGTTTCTGTTCAGTTAAAGGGCAGGCAATGTTGTGTAAACTGTAATTTTCAAGGTTAGGGATACCTTTTTCATTTTTGATTTTGTTCTGCTGTGTTATGCTTTGTTCTTTCTTTTAGGCAGCTGATCTTGCTTCTAGAGCTATACAGTGCCAGAGATGTTTATGACTATTTGCGCCCTATTGCCCTCAGCCTCTGTGCAGATAAGGTTTCCTCTGTTCGATGGATTTCCTACAAGCTGGTATGAGCTAAGAAACAAATTTTGATGTAAAATCATTTAAATGAATCCAATATCTCAAACTTCTAAGTCATGGTCGGAAGTTGTTATATTTGTATTTATGTATTGGTAACTTAACATTTCTTACAGGTTAGTGAAATGATAAAGAAGCTGCATATGGCTTCAACATCAACTTTTGTGGTAGACCTCATGAACGAACTCGTTGAAAAATTCTGTAGATGCCCGAAGTGGTCCGGTCGGCAAACGTTTGTCTTTATCTGCCAGGTAAGAGCTTTTATTTATGTATTGGTTTGGGAAAGGGTGGGTAGCTAACTTCCTTAGGGATTCATCTGTATTTTCCTGAACAATTCGTAGAAATCATTGCCAGAGAATCTTTCCTCTGGCAGGAGAAGATGGGGGAGGGGAGCACAATTCATGGCTTTCCCTGCTCAGCACCGCTCCATAGAAGACATCAGGAGATGCTGTAGAAACGGGGCTCTTGCAGTCTAAATTCCCATGTTGCATACCACTGAAGTTCAGTATACAAACTTCAAGTGTTCTCCTCAGTATATTCAGAGAATCAAAGTATGGTGTTGAGTGTAAAACAACAACAAAAGTGACAGTAAAAAACTAGTCTGAATAACACATAGGATACCTGAGTTTGGGAGTAACTTTCAGCCACTTGTTCCATGGTCTGGTATGAAGTGAGCACCCTCTAGTGGGGAGTGATACAGTGCTGGCAGCTTCTTACCGTTTACTGAATGATCTGTTCAGGCAGCAAGGGCAAGTAGATGTCATTGCCCACACACCTAGCTAGCATAGGTTGTTCAGAAGCTGACAGAAATACCATCAAAGAAAACAAGCTGGCTCTGACCTGTGATGGAGGGAGTAGACCTCAGGTGCAGCTGGGATGGCCAGTGATGGCAAAGGAGCAGTCTGGGCAGTTGTCCTGCCATGCGGGAAAGGGTTCCCATAGTGTGGCCCAGAAGGGATAGCCTCTCCCTGGGGTTTGATCTTATTTAAAGAAACTTCTGGCGATTTGGATCTGAGGGCTGTTGGTAGTGTGCCCTTGTTTCCACAGCTCTGTCCTTCCCCTCCCAGCAGCTGAGGAGAGAATTTGTCAGGATCTCTGTGAGGCAAGTCTCATGGAATTTCATGGGCCCTCTCTGGTTGCCCAGTGAATTTTCCCAGGAAAGACTACCACCTGGTTCTTAGTTCTCTACTATTTTGTGTTTTACTCAACTAAATATTGTACTTTGTTGTTTGGTAGGGGGAGGATTACATATTTGGATAAGTCTGTGTGTTATGACAACTCTTTAAAATATGGGCTATGGTGCTTGAAATGCTAAAACTGCAGCATAACATAACCCTGTTCTTATCACTGCATCTAATTACAGCAGTCTAAATCAGTAAGAATTTCTAAATTATCTGTAAGATTTAAGGCCAAATGCTCCTATTACTGTAAGCAAACATGAAAAGGTTATTTAATTTACTGTAAAGTAACTCACGCTGATTTCTAATGCTCTCTTTTTGAGCCTGAATTTTCTCAGACGTGTGTTCTGCTTTATACCGCCTACTGGGAAGTACAGTTCCCTGTATCTGTAAAGCATCTTGAGATCTGTAGATGGAAAGTGCTATATGAATGCTAAATATTCTTATTTATTGATTATTATTAAGTTGGTAGGATCCCTGAACTGTCACTGTGATCTGTATTTGTTTTTTGCTCCCTCTTTATGGGGAGAAATCTAATGCAGTTGCTTGGTTCTCTTTGACAGACTGTCATTGAAGATGATTGCCTCCCAATGGACCAATTTGCTGTGCAGCTGCTGCCTCATTTACTACACTTGGCATCCGATAGGGTGCCAAATGTTAGAGTACTACTTGCAAAAACTTTAAGGCAAACCCTTTTAGAGAAAGGTTGGTGGTACTGAAGTTATGGAATGTCTTGTTTAATAGATGATGAATGTCAAAGATAACTATTTGAACGTTTAACATGTCTCCTTTTTGAGTTAGTTTACTCTAGCCAAGTGGAGAAAATAGCACGAGTGTGAGAAGCCACTTATGACATTATACTCTCCTGAACTTTACCCCTATGGGTGGCTGGCCTGGACTTACCCCTGGACTGACCCTTGAGGCCCTGATAGTACCTGCAAGCTCTAGAAGTTATGACATCATAACTTCTAGAGCTATTCTGTAATGTTGAAGAAATGGATGGATTCATTTCCCCCTCTCTTAGCCCATTTTCCTTGACTTGATTTTCCCTAATTGGGCTAGTTTTGGGAAATTAAGGCTATTGTTCAGCCTGCATACTGGTGATTCACTGATGTGATGTAGATCGAATGTGTTGTGTTTGAGTTTAAAAGTTGATGCTGTATGCAATAAAGGCTGGGAACCAGAAAAACAGCCTTCACTGCTAATCCTATCTCTTGTCTCTCTGGGAGAGGAGAGCTGGCTAGTGCTTTTCTGTTTTCCTTTTGGGAGTGAGGGGAGAGCCTTTCCAACATTTCAATAAGGGAACTGCTACTGTCAAACTGTAGACTTCCCTTAGGGAAAGCATCCCCAGTGCACAGCAGTGCTCAGAAAAGGTAGCAATGTTAGGATGTTAAAAGAGTGGGGTGGAAAATAATACTGGAAATAATATGCCATTATATAAATCAGTGTTATTCTCTCATCTGGAATACTGTGTTCAGCTCTGGTCACTCTCATTTAAAAAATATAGAACAGAAATAAGTACCTTTTAGATGGATGGAAAAAATTATTAGAAACATATAAACATTTTACTATGTGGAGAGAGTGAAAATACTAGGACAGCTTAGTTTAGAGGAGACAAATAGGACATGATAATTATGTAAAATAATGAACAATACAGAGGAGACCATTTCAGCATTCCTATTGACCGTTTATAAATATAAGAACAAGGAAACATCCAAATAAACTGAAAGGCATTACATTTAAAATTGATAAAAGAAATAAAAAAATTTATGCAACGCTTAATTGAGCTGTGAACTCATGAACTCTTGCAACAGAGAGTCTCGCTGTAGTCAAAAGAGACATTTATGTGGCTAATATTCATAGCTGCTTTATCATTTATTTGTATTATGGTAGCACCTAGGACCCAACTCGATTGTGTAGGCACTGTACTAATGTATAACAGAAACAGTCCCTGTCTCACAGATCTTACAATATAAGTATAAATGAGAGACAATGGGTAGATTATTCAATTTAGATTTAAAAAATAAAATTAAAAGGTATAGTAACTGGTATACTTCTGGGAATAAATCACCCACAAACTGCTGTAGAAAAGGAGGATTTTTTAATACAATTGTATCATATAATTTTTAAAAAACTGTCACATATTGGGGATTCTTGCATACTGTTTATTCATATTACCATTTTTATTGAGTGGTAGCATCTGTCAGTAGAATGGAAAAGCATGGCAGTTTATTTGTATTACCTTCCATTGGAAATATAAACACATTGATTTTGGGACTCCTGTTCTTATCAGGAGTTGTTCCCTTTGCATGTGCTGTCTGCCACTTATTACATTGAAGGAATTTAGGGGTCTTGTACTCCTGCACCACAAGGACAACTATATTATACTTGAGTCCTCCAACACATGTATTAATCACCCCAAGTATTTTAAGTTAGTTTGTGGATACATTTAAATCAATATTTATTTGCCTGCTTACAAGGATTGGGTGTGACTATAGTTAGAGTAGATCAGTGGTCCCCAAAGCAATGCCCGCGGGCGCCATGGCACCCACGGGGGCATCTTAATGCACCCACGTCCTGGACCCCGGGAGAGCACCCGCCGAAATGCCGCCGAATTTCAGCAGCATTTCGGCGGGGACGCCTCCCGATGACAACGCTTGTCACCAACAAGTGATGTCATCGAGAGGCGTCGCCCTCGAATTTCGGTGGGGACACCTCTCGGTGACGTCGCTTGTTGACGGCAAGCGGCGTCATCGAGAGGCGTCGCTCCCGAATTTCGGCAGGGACGCCTCTCAATGACGTCGCTTGTTGACGGCAAGCGGCGTCATCGAGAGGTGTTGCCGCCAAAATGCCTCCGAAATTCGGCGGCATTTCGGCGGGTGCTCCACCGCTGCAGTGGTCCTTCGTTTGGCGCCTGCCAGACGAAAAGGATGGGGACCACTGGAGTTTATATTGCTCTAAAATTTCATGTCATGAAGCAATATCTGCCTACAGCATAAGGATTAAACTAAAATATCCAAAAACTTGGATTTGTTAATACAGAATTTGTCTCACTAATAGCCTTTCTGTATTAAAATGGAAGCCTCTGTTTGCACTTGGCGTAGAAGCATGCTCATGCTTTTGAATATAACACTGTAGAATAGTAGCTGGGGTTTGCACCAAAATATAATATTGTTACTCTTATTTTTCTTATATATCTCTTGTATTCTCCATTATTTACAGAATATTTTCTGAATTCTGCCAATTCTCATCAAGAAGTTGTGGAACAAACAATTATGGCCCTTCAAATGGATGATGACAATGATGTCAAATATTTTGCAAGCATACACCCTGCCAGTACCAAAATTGCAGATGATGCCATGAGCACTGCTTCATCGACTTATTAAAAGAAGTTCTTGAATGTTACTATAATTTTAATAAAAAACAAACAAAACACAAACTATCCTCAAATGCTCCTAAAATGGATGATTTAGGATAACCTCTTCTGAAGGAGGAGAGATCTCTTGCCGGACTTAACTACGGGTGGATGTTATCTAAACCTGATACCAGGGATTTTAAGAGTCAAGAAAAAGTAAACATTACCTATATCATCTTGACTTTAGAAAAACATTGCTCAGAGGATTATATTTGCCACTGAAGCCTTAAATCTTCTGTCTTCCTGAACAAATGAAACTTGAATTGGCAGAGCATTTTCATTGTAGAAGGGATGTGTTTTCCAGAGACCTGCGTTGTTTCTCCTGAGGAGTTAACTTAGCAAGTTTTTTCCTTAGCAACTGATAGTTCAAATTCTTATAGCCAGAGAGGCAGATTTATATCAAAATGTAAGACCTCCAGTATTAGCTATAAAAGTTTTTATCCATGCAAAGAACCAGATTGTGTGCAGCTGGGCACATCCTTAAGTGTGAATAGTTTTGATGTGTGTAAATGGGGAACAGTAGAGATTTGAATTTCTCTTAAGGGCTCAGTGGTAACACTAAACTAGAATCTGATTTTAATCTTTAAATGCAGCATATTGCTGTACCCATTAGCAGAAAACTTTGCTGAGTACCTGTGTCCTAATTATTTTCATGCTGGTCATGACCTGAAGGAAATTTATTAGCACATGTACTTTAAGTCAGGTATTTTTAACTTGATCATGATCAGCTCTGAGGTGCAACTTTTTCTTCATATACTGTACATATCTGTGACCACTCTTGGGAGTGCTGCAGTCTTTA
This sequence comes from Mauremys reevesii, assembly GCF_016161935.1. Taxonomy (NCBI): domain Eukaryota; kingdom Metazoa; phylum Chordata; order Testudines; family Geoemydidae; genus Mauremys; species Mauremys reevesii. Next base: position 200,172,010 of record NC_052624.1, read on the forward strand.
ATCATGTTGTTTAAAAATGTTGTGATACAAGTTGTTCTCTGCTTGTCCAAATAAAATTTATTAATAAGATTGAATACGTTGTGACCTTTTAAAGATATTAAAAGAACAAATTTGAAATGACTTCGTGTCCTTCCTTTTCTAGTTCTTGCATGGATTTCTGTAAATGTCATTTATATCTGAATGACTTTTTCCAGAGGGATTTTAATGTAAAACTTAAGATTTATATTTAGAAAAGAAATATATCACAACACAGAGATACAGTAGTCAAGTTAGCTTACAAAAGTACAGAAACACTTTTTTAAAAAAAAATTCCTTCATCTAGCTGAATACAGTTTCCAGGGTTGCTAAGAAATCCACTCTACCCTTGGATCTCTTCTACTTCTCTCATAAAAAAAAAAAAAAAAAAAAAAGCTAACTTGAGTGACTGAGGAGATGACATCTTCCCCTCTGTCTTTTATGGGACTTTTGCTTATAGCTCCTCTCTTCCCACCCACCATAGTGGAGAATGAGGTGGATGAAGCTTATTCTTCTGAGGTAATAGAAGTAGTTACTGCACCTTCTTAAAAGGTTTCTGCAGAATGCTTGAATTATGGTACCTTATAAATCATATGGCTAATATCTTGAAAACTTAACCCCAAAGCAGGGGTGCAGGAACTACGAGTGGTGGAGCTTGAAATGGTTTCCATCATATACCGGGTTTACACTTTTGTTCAGTGGCTTTCATCACCCGCACCATAAAAATTGTTCCAATGCACTGCGAGCAGCATGTGCATCATCCCTCCCTATCTTCTTGGGAGATTCTTTTGTTGAAAAGATCTTTCCAGTTCTGGCTTCTGTAAGTAAAATAGTATTAGCTGATTCTAGAATCCTTCTGCTTCCCTGACAGTATAGACATGCATATGGCACCCAAGAGGCCTGCTGTCTGCTCCTAAGATTGACCGTGGATTAGCTTCAGGTACCAAGTTGTCTTCCATTTGTCTTGAAGCTAGTTTCTCCTTAAGATGACTTTGGGAGGAAAATGGAATAAGTATTCATGAGGAAATTTGAAGCAGCAGTCTGCTTAGATTTTGAGTCTCTGTGGAATGGACAGTGGCACTCCAGCCAGATTTTCTGTTCATCTTGTCTCATGAATGGACTAGTGTAAGTCTTGTGAAAGTTCCAGATCTCTATTAATTCACTTTGTGATGTTGCACAGGATGACACCAAGCTGTCTGAAAATACTATGAGCTCCTCATTGATGCACTGTAGCTGTGATCTGCAGACATGCAGAGACTGAATTGGTGGAGAATAATGGGGAAAGGTATTCTCCCAAGTTCTGCTCACAGACCAGCATCTTCCACAGCATCTTGAGAAAAATGAGATGCAACCAAGTAGATTATGAACAGGAGTACTTGTGGCACCTTAGAGACTAACAAATGTATTTGAGCATAAGCTTTCATGGGCTACAGCCCACTTCATCAGATTCATAGAATGGATATCTTAAGCTATCTTCTTACTATATCTTCCATTCTATGCATCTGATGAAGTGGGCTGTAGCCCATGAAAGCTTATGCTCAAATACATTTGTTAGTCTCTAAGGTGCCACAAGTACTTCTGTTCTTTTTGCAGATACAGACTAACACGGCTGCTACTCTGAAACAAGTAGATTATGCAGATTTTCATATAATAATCCTTGCTGTCCGTAGCTTACGGACATTTAAATTACCATTAGGACAGTGGTTTTGAATCTTTTTTTCATTTGCTGACCCCTAAAAATTAGAATGGAGGTGTGGGCCTCCTTGGAAATCTTAGACATAGTCTGTGGATCCCCAGGGGTCCGTGGACCACGAGTTGACAACCACTGTGTTTGGATACAGGGTTAACATCACACTGAGATGAATAGGTACAGTTCTCCCTTTTTTTAGGCTGTCTGCAGACTCTGGCAGAAATCCATATCAGATAATTTTCAAACTGTGAATAGAATGTAATCTTCACTAAGCAGGGCTGGAGACTTTACATGAAATCTTAGATTTTGGAGTGCAAAACAGCAGCCTCCCCATCAAACAAACTAACTAAATTTGTTAGTCTCTAAGGTGCAAACTTAATTCTACTTCTCCTCCTCCTCCTCCCAAAGCCTCTTGACAGACATGGGGAGCAGTACAGTTTTGCCATCCATTCCCATCCCTGGCTTGTTCCTCCATTAAGCCCATCCTGGTTATGTCTCTGCATATGATGTCCTGCCATCTAGTTGATGGTCAGCCTCTAGGTCTGACTGACCTTGGTTGCGTTTGCATTTTTTTCTTTGGCGTCCTGTCATCCTGTCATCCGTTCATTTTCTATAGTACTCTACCATTGTAATCGTTTTTGATTGCAGCCAATTCTACACCCTACTCTTTTTAACATCATTTGTCTTAAAATCATTCCACTTTATACCTGCCATCTTCCAAATAGCTCATCCCTACTGTCTCTAGCCATCTGTTTCAATGAAACTACTTCCAGACCATAGAGTCACACTATTAGTACACTAGTTTGATAAATTTTCACTTCGGTACCAAACATGTTTTTCAGTCCATAGTTTTATTAACTTCCGTGCAGCATATGTAGTTAAAGCATGTCTCCTTTTAACCTCATCCTTGATGGAACCATTGGCACTGATCAAGCTTCCTTGGTACACACGAGATTTTACTTATTCTATGACTTCACCACTGCTGCTTTTCAACACTATTGATTGGCCTTTTTCTAAGGTACAACCACTTCATTGTCTTGGCATTTATTGTAAGTCCAAGTAGACCATACCAATTTTTCCCACAGTAGTGAAGGGTATCATTATTAATTCAGACATGTCTGTGAGGTGTACAGTGTCATTTGCATAAACTAAAGGGCTTACCTAACCCATTGTCACACCTTCCAACTTGTCTACCATTCACAGAATTATAGAAGGGCAGGACTGGAAGGGACCTCAGTAGGTTATCTAGTTCAGTCCCCTGCACTCAAGGCAGGGCTACATACTAACTAGACTGTTCCTGGCAGAGGTTTGTCTAACCTGTTCTTAAAAACCTCCAATGAGGCGATTCCACAGCCTCCCTAGGCAATTTATTCCAGTGCTTAACTACACTGACAGTTGGGGCGTTTATCCTAGTGTCCAGCCTAAACCTCCCTTGCTGCAATTTAAGCCCATTGTTTCTTGTCAAATCCTCAGAGGTATAGAGAACAATTTTTCACCCTCCTCCTTCTAATAACATTTTATGTACTTGAAAATTGTTATGGACCCCTCAGACTTCTCTTCTCCAAACTAAAATAACCCAATATTTTCAGTCTTCCCTCATAGGTCATGTTTTCTAGACCTTTAATCATTTTTGTTGCTCTTCTCTGGGCTTTCTCCAATTTGCCCACATCTTTCCTGAAATGTGGTGCCCAGAACTGGACACAATACTCCAGCTGAGGCCTTATCATTGTGGAGTAGAGCAGAATAATTACTTGTGTCTTGCTTACAACACTCCTGCTAATAAATCCTGGAATTATGTTTGCGTTTTTGTTTTGGTTTGGTTTTGGTTTTTTTGCAAGTGTTACGCTGTTGAATCATATTTAGTTTATGATCCACTATAACCCCCGATCCCTTTCTGCAGTATTCGTTCCTAGTCATTTCCCATTTTGTATGTGTGCAGTTGATCCTTCCTAAGTGGAGTACTTTGCATGTGTCCTTATTGATTTCATCCTATTTACTTCAGACCATTTCTTCAATTTGACCAGATCATTTTGAATTTTATTCCTATCCTCCAAAGCACTTGTAATCCCACCCAGCTTGATATCATCCACAGACTTTGTAAGTATACTCTATATGCTATTATCTAAATTATAAATGGCCAATTTCAGAATATGATTTTAAAAAATGGTAATTTCTTGTCTTACATCAAACTTTGACTTGAACCAGTTGCCTGATTTTCCACCAATTCTTATGGCAGTACAGGAGTCTATGTACATAACTTTTATAGTTGCAGTTATTCCATCTGGAACTCCATATGATTTTACTACTTTCTATAATGCTTTCCTCCAAACCAAATGCCTTCATGAAGTTAATGAAAATAGCAAACAACTTTATTTCATATTCTCCCTTTTTTTACATCAACCGTTGGCCTGGTCTGAAGCCACACTATTCTTCACCTACTATTACTTCTAACACTGGCATTAATCTTCATCAATTTCATCATGATTTTTCTAGGTACTGATAAGCTTATACCCCTATATTTATTCAGATTGGCAGGATCTCCTTTCTTTAGGATTGGTAGAACGATTGCCTGTAGCCTGTCATCCAGTACCTCCTTATCCTCCCATACCTTCTTATATATTTTCCCTAAAGCTTTGATAGTACTTGTCTTGCCGTTTTTTAGTAGCTCAGCTGTTATATTACCTATTCCTGCAGCTTTCCCATTTTTTAACTGTTTCACTGCTTTTGCACTTTCTTCTTCTGATGGTGGTTCAGTGCTAATATTCATTCTGTGTCACAAGTTGCCCTGTTCATCTAGCATGTCTAGAATGCTTGCATCTGGAGAACTACAGAGTTCAGCATTTTGTTAAAATGTTCCTTGTATACTTCCAGCTCCTCTTTGACATTTGTTATCAGTTCACTGGTAGACTTTCTTATTGCTTACATTATTGGATTGATTGTTTCCATACAACTTAACCCTTTTGTACATCATTTTCATATCTTGTTTTCTACCTCCTCTATTTGTTGAGCTTCTTGTTTCCAGAAATTTTGTTTCTCCAATCTTTTTTATTTCTCCACCACTTTGCACAACGCTTTTATTTCTTCCACTTTTCCCACAGTCTTGGCATGGTTACACTTTTCCTGTAATGTTCTTGTTTCCTTGCTTATTTTCCCTGTTTGCTTATACCTTCCAATAACTTCCTCTACTATATTTTGTTTCACTTCCTTGAATATTTCCCATCTTGTCTGTAGTGAGATTGCTTCATCATTGAAAATAAATGGCCCGTGCCTCCCTCACAGAGCAATTCTTTAACTTAGCAAGATCAAATTTGGTTCCAGCAACACCCATCTTTTTCTTGTATTTTAAGTTAATCCTTTTCAATTAGTTCATTATCACTGCCACACTCAGCATTTTTATAGATTCTGACATCCAACAGTGACCACCTATGCATTTTATTGATGATAATATGGTGGTCAATCTGGTTTTTAATTTGACCATCTGGTTTGTTCCATGAAACCTTGTACATGTCTTTGATGAAACTGTGTACCACCAATAATCAGATTGTCCATCTCACAGCAAGTTCCTAGCCCTTCCTCGTTATTTGCTGTTCCCTTGCCGTGTGGTCCAACACTATTTGTTTACTTACCATGTCTGCTACCAACCTCTGCATTCATCTCTCTCAATATCAAACTCATATGAACAGGAATCTTGTCTACAGTGGTATCCAGCTGTTGATAAAATCCATCCTTCTCTTCCTCTTCCATTGCTTCAGTTGGTGTATGCACACAAAAGTTGTTCATAGTTTACCGCAGGCAATAATAAACCTGGTTATGACAATGTGCTCAGACGCTGGCTTTCAGTTATTCACTGAAGTATGTTTTCTTGTCTGCTGCTATAGCAACCTCATCCCTATGCTTTGCTTGTCCACTTGAATATCCATAATAATGGAAGCTATAACTTCCAACTGTGAACTCTCCTGTGTCTCCTGTATGACAGAAAGGAAACTTCTTACTTCCTTTAACTTGTTCACAACAAGCTCAATGTGGCCTGGAACAAATAAAGTTCTAACATTCCAGTTCACAATACCTATATGTTTAGCCATTATCCAAAATTCATGACCATTTCCATTTGCTAGGCTTCATCGGCCTGGGTTGAAATCCATATAAATCAGTCTGGTTTGCTGTAATGTTTCTTTAACAAGTAAGTTTTGGATGTAATAGCTAATTAGGCCAGTCCACCATATCCAGCTCATGGGAATGTTATGTCCTAGCCTGCTGGCCTGCTAGGAACAGGTATCTGCGGTTCCACTCTAGTCGGCTTGCCTTCCAAGGCTAATGAGCTTGAACTGCTCGGATTTGAAATCATTTCCTCCTCCTAGACAGACTTGCCTGAAAAGGCTAAGTGAGCCCTGTCTGCCCTGGTTTTAAACCAGTTTCCCTTCTTTTATATACAGTTGGTTCACAGCATCTTGCTCCGTAATATTCAGAGCAACCCTTCTGGCTTTCCCCAAGATGGGCTACCCTCATCCAACACCTAGGGGAAATGCCTCTATGCTGTTGTATCCTGCTTCTGGTCGCAGGCTGCCCTGCCAGCGCTGCGCCGCTGCGCCGCGCTTCCCAGTCCCCCCCGGCTCCGGCTCCCTTCCCTGGGCTCCAGCGGCAGGCGGCATTGGGGGCCTGGTGGAGAGCCGGGCGCGGCTGCGCGGCAGGCCGCGGGCACGGGGCCAGCCGAGCGGACCTGCGCGCCCTGCCGGAGCGCGGAGGAAGCGGGCGGCGGGGACGGGACGCGCCGCGCAGTCATGCCTCCGTCCGTCCCGGTCTCCCCGGGGCTCGGTGCACCCGCGCAGGCAGCGGAGGGAGACCCCGCCAAATGCCGCGCCCTCCCAGGATCCCCGTCCCGCGCGGCTGTGCGCTGGTGCCTAGAGCCGCCCCTGCTTCTGGTGACATGATATAAAGCTTCATTTTTCTCTATTAGTTACCTTTAGGACTTCTCTAATCTTAGGTATATGGTAGAAGTGGTCCTGAGGGATGGAAATAAGAGTACCCTTCCTTGTAATCCATCCTGACCTAAGGATGCCTGTCCAATGCCTTCATCTTTCAAGTGCCATTCTACACCTGTGGATTCTGTGGAGGATTCCTGTCAAGCACAGACAGTTAAAGGCCCAGAGATTCCTTTCAGAGTCCCTGCATGCGATCCAGGCACTCAAATCCACAGACTCATTCTGATGGTGTTTGCCTTGCCTCGTCTCTCAGCCCTATAGGACAGTGGATCACTAGTTTTCTCCAGGAATTGGCTTTGTCTAAGGAAGACACTTAAGGCCTTTCAGTTATAAAGTAAGGTTATTTCTTACCTACTACCTCCCAGGATCATACTGTCCTTCTCAAAGGAAGCGTCAAGAAAAGATGTCTTTATCCAGAGGTCATTCAGTATTTAACTGCTTCCTGTTATTTCCTTTATCCAGAGAATCTTTAAAAGGTACTGAAGGGTAAAGGCTGGTTTATTCTAATGGTCTCAGAATAGCCCCCCAGGCCCTAGTCTGCTGACCACCTGGAGATGTGAGAGACAGCTCCTTTGCCTAACTTTAATATGGAATGTTTCTCACACACACATCTCAATCAGCATCTGAATCCCTTTCAGCTTGAGCTATTGGCATGACCGACTAAAGGAGCCTTTTAAAGAAATGAGGCTTCAGAGAAAGACTTCACCACTCCATCAGAAGTATGAAAGAGAATCTGTGCTATTTTCTCCATATGGTGCAATGTCTAGGAACTCTGCCAAAGAAAGCATCAATTCCTTCTATACATAACTTCCCACAAGAAAGATTATTCAAGAGACTCCTGGCCCAGTTCATGCCTCTACCTATAATGACCTCTAGGGGAGAATCCAGGATAAATCCTAGACTATTACTTGCTGGACTTCAGGTTCCTAAAAGCAGTATCGTACCTTCACATTCCTCAGTTTTCATTTCCTTGGTGGAACCTCAGATTGGTCCTGCACCAACTGCTCACTGACCTCCACTCAACTCCCCATCTCCTGTCCTGGAAAGCTGGCTTGCCCTAGGTGTATCTCTTAAGCTGGTGGTGGCACTGTCTACCCTACTTTTTACTCCACTTGCTGTCTTTCATAGGGAGTTCTCAGCATTGTTCTTGTTTCTTCAAAATCCCAAAGAATTTCCATGTCAGGAAATTGGCATGTCAAACTTTTGTCACTATCTTAAAGCCAATAAAAAGTTGTGCTGTTCCCTGGATGTGCATGGTTTTTACACAGTTATGACTTCTGCTTTTAAGAGGGTCATGGAGGTCCAGAAACTCAAGAAGAGTACTTATCTGGTTGTCCTGACCAAGTGTATTTGATCCTGCCTTGATGAGGCCTACAGAATAGCCGATTATCCTCATCTGATTGAAAAAAGTGGTTGCGCTATTTTGGCAGTCTCCATCTCTTGGATTGAGAGAAGGGTGACTTTTGTGAACAAACTGTGTAAAGCTGTCACTTCGTGGTCTGTCAATGGCAGGTTTGATGTTCAGTCAGCTGAATCTGATTTACTCTGTGAGTAATTCCTGCCTCCTCAGTGACTCATGCTAAGACATTGGCAGATTCATGGATCTATTTGCATTGCAATTTGTTTCCCTTTTCTCTGTACCTTTCTCTAGGGAATTCTATAGACAGACCATCAGTCTGTGCTGGTAACAAGTAGGCACAGAAAAAGGAACTTCTTCCCTTGTAATTACTTTCTGTGGCCCAATTACATTTGTATCAATACCCACTATTCACTCAGTTTTGTTCCTATTAGCAAGTTTTACACTGTTGTCTATGCTTGAGGTCTTCAAAGTTTTATAATTCACAAATTATTGACTTAGTTTCATTTTTAGAACTTCTCTAACTAGCTAGAACATAAAAATGGCCATACTAGGTCAGACCAATGGTCCATTTAGCCCCGTATCCTGTCTTCTAACAGTGGCCAGTGCCAGATGCTTCAGAGGGAATGAACAGAACAGGGCAATTTTGAGTGATCCATCCCTGTCCTCTAGTCTGAGCTTCTGGCACTTGTTGGTTTAGGGACACCCAGAGCATGGGGTTGCATCTCTGACCATCTTGCTAATAGTCATTGATGGACCTATTCTCTCTGGGCATAATTCTTTTTTGAACCCAGTTCCGCTTTTGGATTTCACAAGATCCCATGACAATGAGTTCCTCAGGTTGACTGTTTTGTTTGAAGAAGTACTTCCTTTTGTTTGTTTTTAACCTGCTGCCTATTAATTTCATCAGGTGACCCCTAGTTCTTATATTATGTGATGGGGTAAATAACACTTCCTTATTCATTTTCTCCATACCATTTATGATTTTATAGACTTCCAATTTTTAAAGGATGCCTTTTTTACTCTAAACACCTCTTACACTGTGCTGTTTAGTCATGGTGGCTTTTTTTGGTCCTCTTACTGTTTTAACTGGAGTATACAATTAGTTTCAGCCTCTAGTCTGGTATTTTTTTAAATAGCCTCCATGCAGTTTGTAGGCATTTCACCCTGATGACTGTTCCTTTCAATTTTTTTCAACTAGCTTCCTAATTTTTGTGTAGTTCCCCTTTTTGAAGTCAAATACTAGTGCGGTAGGTTTCTTTAGCATTGATCCCCCCTACAATGATATTAAATATAATTACATTATTAGAAGGGGGAAGTATCTGAGGGTACATCTACAGTACGAAATTAATTCGAACTTATTCTATTTGAATTTTTGGAAGCGATTTTATACATTCGGTGTTGTGTCCCCATTAAAGCACGTGAATTTGGTGGAGTGTGTCCACAGTACCGAGGCTAGCATCGAATGTCGGAGCGGTGCACTGTGGGAAGCTATCCCACAGTTCCCGCAGTCCCTGCTGGCCATTGGAATTGTGGGTTAAGTTCCCAGTGCATGATGGGGCAAAAACATTCTCATGGGTGTTTCTGGGTGTGTGCTGTCACTCGCTCCTCCTTCCATGAAAGCTACGGCAGACGCCATACTGCCAGCAGAGAGTGCAGTACGGTGCACCACCTGTCTCCCGGTACTATGAATCCACCTCACATGTCCTCTAGTCTTTCTTTCTACTCTTTTATTTAACCATTTCCCACCTTTTTTCGGCTACCGTGAACCAAGCAGCACAGCTTCCACTGTAAACTCTGCCCTCCTGCTCTTGCATCACTAGCTAATTTTTCCATGTTGTCTATCCTGGGCTCCTGTGGAAGCTACAGAAGGCAATAATTCCCTGCCATTTTTCAGCCATCATGAACTGAGACGCACAGCTTCCGCCACAAGCTGTGCTCACGCTTCCGCCACAAACTCTGCTCACGCAGCTCTAGGCAGCTTCCTGACCCCATGAAAGCTACAGAAGACAACCATTTACTGCCTTTTATCGGCCATCTTGAACCGAACAGCTCTCCTACGTTTCGTGCCCTTTTTCCAGGATTACCTATGCAGGCGCCATAGCGTGGCAATCATGGAGCCCGCTCAGATCTCCAGTGCAGTTTTGACCATTGTAAATACCTCGCACATTATCCAGCAGTATGTGCAGTACCTGCAAAACCGGGCGAGGAAGTGACGACAGTGCGATTACTATACTGATGAGGACATGGACACAGACATTCCCAGAAGCACGGCATGTGGTGATTGGGAGATCATGGTGGCATTGGGCCAGGTTCATGCCGTGGAACGCCAATTCTGGGCCTGGGAAACAAGCACAGACTGGTGGAACCGCATAGTGTTGCAGGTCTGGGATGATTCCCAGTGGCTGCGAGACTTTTATATGTGTAGGGCCACTTTCATAGAACTTTGTGACTTGCTGTCCCCTGCCCTGCAGCGCAAAGACACCAAAATGAGAGCAGCCCTCACAGTTGAGAAGCGAGTGGCTATAGCACTGTGGAAGCTTGCAACGCCTGACAGCTATCGGTCAGTTGGGAATCAGTTTGGAGTGGGAAAATCTACTGTAGGGGCTGCTGTGCTGCAAATAGCCAATGCAATCATTGACCAGCTGCTATCAAGGGTAGTGACTTTGGGAAATGTGCAGACCATTGTGGATGGCTTTAATGCGCTGGGGCTCCCAAACTGTGTCAGTGAGATAGACAGAACGCATATCCCTATCTTGGCTTCGGCACACCGGGATGGCCAGTACATAAACCACAAGGGGTACTTTTCCATGGTGCTGCAAGCACTGGTGGATCACAAGGGACATTTCACTGACATCAACGTGGGATGGCCAGGAAAGGTGCATGATGCTCGCATCTTCAGGAACTCTGGTCTGTTTGAACAGCTGCAGGAAGGGACTTACTTCCCAGACCAGACAATTACTGTTGGGGATGTTGAAATGCCTATAGTTATCCTTGGGGACCCAGCCTACCCCTTAATGCCATGGCTCATGAAGCTGTACACAGGCACCCTGGACGGTAGTAAGGAGCAGTTCAACTATAGGCTGAGCAAGTGCAGAATGGTGGTAGAATGTGCTTTTGGACGTTTGAAAGCATGCTGGTGCAGTTTACTGACTCGGTTAGATCTCAGCACAACCAATAATCAAATTGTAATTGCTGCTTGTTGTATACTCCACAATATCTGTGAGAGTAAAGGGGAGATGTTTATGGCGGGGTGGGAGGTTGAGGCAACTCACCTGGTGGCCAGTTTCGCACAGCCAGACAACAGAGCGATTAGAAGAGCACAGCAGGGTGCGCTGTGCATCAGAGAAGCTTTGAAAGACAGTTTCATGACTGACCAGGATACGGTGTGACAGTTGTGTTTGTTTCTCTTGAAGTTACCCCTATATATATATATCTATATATCTATATCTATATCTATCTATCTATATATATATATATATAATGAAAGGAAATAAAGTCAAAATTGTTTAAAAACTGTTCTTTATTATTTGTTGCACAACACATTGAGAGAAATCAGTAGGTAGACCGGGGGAGGAGGAGGGAAGGACAAATCCAGAAACCAAATCAAAAGTTCACATATGCTAGCTTTCTGCTGCTTGGGCGATCCTCTGGGGTTGAGTGTGTGGGTCCCCATAGCCTCCCCCCTCGTGTTCTTGGGCATCTGGGTGAGGAGGCTATGGAACTTGGGGAGAAGGGAGGGTGGTTATACAGGGGCTGCAGCGGCAGTCTGTGGTCTTGCTGCCTTTCCCGCATTAGATCCACCATACAGCGGAGCATGTCGGTTTGCTCCCTGCATGAGCTTGACCGTAGCGTCCTGCCTGCTCTCATCGTGCGCGTCCCTCCTCTCTTCGTGTTCCTGTAATGCTTTACAGGACTCCACAACTGTTTGCCTCCACACATTGAGCTGGGCCCTATCAGTGCGGGAGGACTGCATGAACTCAGCAAACATGTTATCCCAAGTTCATTTTTTCTGCCTTCTAATCCGGGCCAGTCTCTAGGACGGAGTAGATAGGGGCGGCGTTGAAACATTTGCACCTGTGGGAGGAGAGAAAGGGAGGGTAGTATTTTAAGATACATTTCAGAGAACAAAGGGGACACTTTGGTGTGAGTAAGCCATCACACATGCCGGGCAACAGAATTCAGCTTGCAGGCAGCCTAGGGGCATGTGGGGTTCTACTTCTACATTAATTTCAATGCTTTCAAACAGCTGGGCCCCCTTTCCCATAACAAGCAATGCCTGGTGGGTTTGCCATATAAAAGGAGGGCCTGCGGGCTCTCTGGAATGATTGCTTCACATAACACACACACACACACACACCTGCACCCACCGCGTGGCTCCGATGAGGCTCTGAGCAGGGATGAACCCTTTAAACTAAACGTGAACAGCCCAGCGCGGCTGGGTGTGCCCCCTGCCCCCCACCGTGTGGCTCCAATTAGGCTCTCACTCACCAGAAGTACCTTCTCCAGGGTCATGGTCCGGGAGCCTGACTTGGGAGTGGGGGGAGGCTATTGGCTCCAGTGTTAAGAATAGTTCCTGGCTAGGGGGGAAAACCTGTGCACAGTCGTCGTCGTCCTCCTCCTCCTCTTTGTCTTCCAATGACTCTTCCTCCTCGCTCTGTGCAACTCCCCCCTTGCAGGTGTCCACGGACAGTGGTGGGGTAGTGGTGGTGTCACACACCCCCCATAATTGCATGCAGCTCACAGTAGAAGCGGAATGTATGGGGCTGTGACCCAGAGCGCCCGTTCACCTCCCTGGCTTTTTGGTACGCTTGCCTGAATGACTTGATTTTTGTACGACACTGCTCTGTGTCCCTGGAGTAGCATCTTTCCATCATGGCCCTGGAGACTTTAGTGAATGTATTTGCGTTCCTTATTTTGGAACATAGTTCTGCCATAACAAACTCATCTCCCCAACATGCGATGAGATCCAGTACCTCCCATTCGGGCCATGCTGGAGCGCGTCTGCGAATCTGGGACTGCGTGATCTCTTGTGATGGTGGACTCTGCATGGTTGCTTGTGATGGTGGACTGTGCTGATGGTCACCTGTGATGATGGTGACAAAACAGGAAATGAAATTCAAAAGTTCCCCGGGGCTTTTTCTGCCCACCTGGCTAGTGCATCGGAGTTGAGAGTGTTGTCGAGAGCAGCCACAAGGGAGCATTCTGGGATAGCTCCCAGAGGCCAATAATATTGAATTGCATCCACAATACTTTTAACCTGGGATTGCAATCTCGATTTAAGTGCTACTCCACTTGCTGAGGTGGAGTACAGAAATCGGATTAAAGAGCCCTTTAAATAAAAAAAAACCAGTTTGGTCGTGTGGACGGAATCTTTTTTTTCAAATTAACTCGGCTAATTCTGAAATAACAGACTAGTGTAGACCAGGCCTGAGACTGGTTGAGGGACAGAAACTAACTTTTGGTTCCTTTCAGTCACTACTTGTCTGACACTGGGAGAGAGAGAGACACTGCCCATATGCGGCATTTCCAGACCACTGATTGACTAGATCACTGCTTAAGAAAGTACTTGCCAGGTAAGAAATTCCATTTTATTTGTTTGCAAACCTAAGTTACCGATAAATTGACTTAAACTAGAGAAATATGGGACAAACTCTGAAAATGCTGATTTAATTGTGTTGGTTTGGTTTGGGTTTTTGTTTTTTAGTTCTTTGCTGCTTTTAGGCTGCAACTTGTGGTTTGACTTTACAGGATTTACATGAGTTGAGTATTTGGAGGTTCGGTTGCAGTGAAAGCTGGGCTATATGCTGCTGTTCAATATGTAAATGAAAGTAAACAGATTTTTCAAAAAAAATTCTTGCTACACTTTGCCAATTGGTAAATAACTAAGTATGTTCAAAAACTCCATTGTCTGCTTTTAAAGAGGCTCAGCAATGTTTCTGGGTATATGTAAAATGATATTTTAAAGGAGAAAAATGAGTCATGAGGGAGGAAAGCACAGTATTTTCTATTGAGTATGCTCTTGTAGCTGTCTTGGTTCTGAGCAGTCATGTTCCATGAAAGAAACAGTTCATAATATACCATAGTTTGAATATGTGAGGATCAAAAGAAATCTTTAACTATTTTTAAAAGTCAGACTAGGTATTTTATAAAAACGAGGACAAAGTTTAGAAAACAAGTGTTGCTTTGACTCTGATGTCTTGAAAGATTCAAATGGCAAAATCAGCTTGTTGTTAGTTCCATCATCCTTGGTAGGGGCCACACCACCCCTGTTTCCCTCTTCTGTCATGGAGGGAGACTGAGGATATGAAAGCGGGAGTAGCCACTACCACTCTTCAGTTCCTTCCAGGAATTTGGGAGTCTGAGGAAGGAGTGAAATTGAACAGGGAGTGTGAATATATGGAGGCTCACCACTAAGAAAACCAGTTAATAATAAGTTACCTTCATGTCTTCTTCTAATGGCCTCTACGTGTTCCCACTTGTGGGAATTTAGCAAGCAGCACAACTCCCACGAAGGTGAGCTGAAGCCTTCCAGGGAACACAGACAGCAGATCTGCCAAAATGAACATCAGCTCTTGAGTTTTGGGTCAAGAGTATACTAAAAGTGACTGCATCTCTTGCTCTCCCAAATCAGGGCTAAGGGTTTGTCTACATGGAGCAGCAATACACACTAAATGTTCTAAAGTGCACCAGCGTGTTGGATGCTAACTGGACCATGTGGACCCTACTGGTGTGTTCTAGTGCATATTAATGTAGTACTTTTAGCAGAACTGTATTAATGCGCCATAGGGAACTTTTCCTTCACACCAACAGGGTCTATATGGACCAGTTAGCGTGCAACAGGTTGGTGTGCGTTAGAAATCACACCTTTTGAGTGTGCATTGCTGTTCCATGTAGACAAGCCCTAAGAGAAGGAAAAACTTGCTGAAAACAGGCATAAAGCTAGAGGAAGCAGGCCTGCAGTATTCTATAATGAAAAGCGGGTAAAAGCATGCCATGGAAGTTTCCTTAGATCGGAGAATATGTTGACATTTCTAAGGGGTTGAGCACCTACCAAGTCATAACAATTACACTATGTAATTGGTCTCCCTTCTGCTCCCCTCCATCATATGTTCCAAAGGTCTGGGGAAGTGGTGGAAAGATTTGGTCCCATAGAGATAATCTTAGGCTCTGTATCTGACTCTCTCTAGGTTAGAGTTATGGCTGTAATTAATGACATCTTTAGAGAGAGATGGACCAGAGAGCAGTATGTCCAGTGTTTGAAGAGAGGCCAAGTAGTTCTTCAAAGTCAAAGGGTGCTGCACTGCTGTCAATGGACCTTATCAACCAGGATGGAGCCAGGCACTTTGATGCCCCTTACATCAGCCATAAGATGCAGTGGTGAGCAGATGTCTAAAGGTGATGCTGGTTTTGTAGACAGACTTATTTGACTGGGCCTGAGGAGCCTCTCCTGTCTGTAAGGGGTTATGAGGTAGCTCTTCTGTTCCATTGCACAGCTTCTCTCCTCATTCATTACTAATAGCCTAATAACCCATCCTGTGGAATTTGGAGGTGTTACAACATTGTTGCTGGAGGCTCCATGACTAAGCTCTACCCTTCAGCTCAGGCCAGCAGATTTTCTGCCTCCATCAGTAGAAGTTGACAATTCGGTTTCCCCTCACCATTTTGTTTTAAAACCTTTATTTCTATTAGTTTTCATGCAGTTGTGATTTATAATCCTCTTCCTCCCCCAGAGCGGGTAAATTATGATGTGGTGGTTTCAATCAGCTGGACCTGCCACTGCAGTGCCTCCTTGTCATGTCCTATGTGAGGCTTCATTTACAGGCTCTACAAAGGGTGAATTACACCCTGCATGTTCCCAAGCAGCTGACCCTCCACTGCTAGAGTATAAAGGTCAGAGTTGGACTGGCATGTTGGGTCCCACCGTGGCCCAAGGAGCTGCAACTTTCTGTGGGAGAGTCTGAAGATGAACAATAATCTATCCAGCCAGCCTTGGAGGTAAGTCCTGGTCTGGAGAGAGGTAAACCCTGAAAGGGTCCAGAGTCCTGTCCCTACAACATTCCTCAGATACTGAAGTGGGTTCTTAGCTCCCCAGGGAAGGAACCAGGGCTCCTGCACAGCTCCCCTTGATTTTGAAGAATTGGTGGCTATGAATCCTTTCCTGCAGCTGTTCATTTATGAATGGATCTATTTCTCTGGACATGGTACAGACTGGCATGTTGTCTATGCTGGGTATAGGTGCATCGCATGCAACCTTTGCTTTGGTGTGAGTACCATCACCACTTAAGGCTCTGGGTGCAGAGGGTGGATCAGAAGGAAGAGCCTGGTAGAGGAATTGTGACACAAATGCTCTTTTTGTCTCTGTCATGCTGAGAGTTTTGTTGGTTTGGAGGAAAAATTACCTATGTTTCCTTGGGCACTTCTGCTCCAGACTTTTCCATCTGCCAGCGGAATAACCCTTCTTGGATACCCTTGGTGTTGGTAGTAACCAGCAAATTGCTATACTGGCTTTAACAGGGAGGACTGAGGTCTCTCTGCCATCTCAGCTACTAGTTTTTATCTAATGTTTCCTTCAATAGTTCTTCACCTGTAAGTTTGGATGCACAAGATACCCATTTAGGATGAATGCGATGGCTATTCATGGGTATTACAACATGGCTTCCTTTGGACCATGTTATAACCCATTGATTGTCACATCAAGGGTTTGACCAAGACAGAACCTGAGACATCTCACTCCAAGCAAGGATCATACCCTTAGATGATGAGCCACTTGTTTGCCAGTAAGCTTTTCATACTAAATATACGAAAATCCTTGTCTGAAAGGCTATACCTGAGGCTGTGCAGTATATCATCACTCTCGTGGTCTATGGGGTTTTGGAAGGAAGTCCCCTTCTGAAGGTGTGACTATGTTGGTCACTAATGGAACTACTGCTGCACCAGCCTAGGCACCCAATATTTCTGAAATTTTAACACTTGGTATAACCAGATGTCTTCATTTAGATCTTTTGATGCCTCCAAAGGAGGCATTAATGGGAAAATGTGTCTAATAATGCTTGAAAGGGAAGACATTTATTAATATGAATGAGTTCCTTGCAAGCCATTGGCATCCTGTCCTGGGAAAATTGTGTAGGTGTTGGGTGGTGGTGGTGGTGCATTTTGGGATTTTTTTTTTTTTTTGTGATGCACATATGGTACTCTGTCTGTTTACACAGAGGAGGTTGAACACTATTCATCCTGTCAGGAGGATCACACAACAGAGGTGGGATATTGGAACCATACCTTCCTTGTGCAAGTAACTTGCACATGTCCTGGGAGCCTGAAAGCTTCCCCGGGGCAGCTAGCACGCAGGTAAATACTGTAGTAGCAACCTAGTACTACTCATGGCTTTACTGAGTAAGCCAGGATCATTTTAAATATGGGAGGGGATTTCTCATTTACAACTCTGTAATCCCAAATTGGTGCAGCTGCACAGGGAATGGAATTCTCAAGTTCCTCTGTTTTGGTCACAAACTGTCTGAAGTGCTCCCCAGGCTTTGAATGTGGAGCCAGCCTGTGGAGTGGGGGACGGTGTGGAGAGAGAGAGAGAGAGAGACCCTCCCTTTCCCACCTTTCAGAGTGTGTGGCAGAGCAAGAGCTCTTGGGCTGAGAAGCTAAGGGGCACAATTTCCACTAGGCTACAGCCTGAGGCAGAGCTGCATAGGAAGAACAGGCTTCTCTGCATGCCCAGACAAGCATCAGGATGGGGGAAGGGATGTGAGCAACACAGAGCACCTCTGTGTAGGATAAAAGCCCCAGAAAACACTCAGCAAAGAGCTTTTCATCCCAGTGCAAAGAATTTCTCCCCCAGAGGTCAAAACAGATCTGTCTCTGGCTGTAATTTTACCATAGTGGTAAAGATTTGCAAAGATCCAAAACTGTACTGCATCAAGCATTTCCTGTGAGGAAATCATCTGTAGCCAGTTATCTCCAATAGCTAGGGTTGCTACTGCCATGCATCCCTTTATCCCCTGAGTGTGTTTTCCCAAAATGAAACTGCTGAAATTTTTTCTGAGAACATAGGACCATGCACGTGATGCAATGTAAAGTTAGGTGTCATTTTCAGATAACTTCCAAATGCCCCATTGTAGGCAATTAGGTACAAACAACATGCTGTAAGCCAATCTGGCTTTCACTCTAGAACCTTGCATACTTGGACCACAAATTTCTGAAAAATCTCATTGTACACATCTTTGTAGTTCATTTTGACACCTCTATATTAAAAAAAAAAAAACGGGGAGGGGGACCCATAATTATAACAAAGGAGATTGGACCAGTGGGCCATCAAATCCAGTGTTCTGTCTAAGACAGTGACCAGCACCATTGCAAGAAATCACGTAGTGAGAAATTGTTACTTGCTACTACTAGTCACCTCCTACTTCCCATTAGGGGTTAGCTTATGATTGAGTTATGAGTGTTTATATCCCTTCCAGAACTAGGGAGTAACCAGAAGTCAAAGCTTCTCCAGTGCAATAGAAATAATGTCCTGGGTAAAGAAGAATCTGCTGCCTTTCAGTACAATTTTCATAAAAGATATAGAAAAGAGGGAAAGGGAGAGTTGAAGATCCCCCTTCTGGTCCTTCATTGGCCCAGAAGGCACTTTGGACTTGCTAGATATCCAGAAAGCAGGGTCTCCTTCATTCAGACAGGGAACACCTACTGGTAACAGCCTGGGCATTGAAAGAGGACTGCAGTTTAGCATGGATGCTCCATTCAGGGCCACCCGGGGGGGGGGGGCAATTTGCCCTGGGCCCCGGGCTCCACAGGGGCCCCCAAGAGAACAGCTGAGGCTCCCGCCTCCGCCCCTCTCCTGGAGCCCTAGCACATCAAGCGGCGTCCTCGGACAGCGCCGCAGCGTGTCTCTGGCGGGGTCCCTGAGCCCCGCCCCGCTCAGAGCCGCATGGTGAGGGGGCGGGGCTGGGAGCTCCGGGCTGAGCTCAGCTCCCTCCGCTCGGTGAGGAGCTCCCAGCCCCGCCCCCTCACCACGCAGCTCTGAGCGGGACGGAGCTCAGGCCCCGCCGGAGACACGCTGCAGCTGTTCAGCGACGCGCTGAGACTCCAGGTGAGGAGGGAGCCGGGGGTAAGAGGCTGGGGCTGGGGGGTTGGCTAAGGGGCAGGGAGTCCTGGGGACAGGGAGGGGGCAGAGGTTGGGGAGCGGTCAGGGGGCAGGGAATGGGGGGGGTTGGATTGTGGGCGTTCTGGGGGGGTGGATAGGGTCAGGGCCGCCCAGAGGGGGCGGGGCAAGAGGGCACAGGAGCTTCTTCGCTCCCGGTCTTCGCCAGCGGGGGGTCCTTCCGCTCCGGGGCGGAAGGACCCCCCACTGGCGAATTACCGCCGAAGCGGGACCCGCCGCCGACGTGCAGCCCGGTCTTTGGCGGCGGGGGGCCCTTCTGTTCTGGGACCCGCCGCCGAAGTGCCCCGAAGACCCGCGGCGGGGACACACACACACACACCCCCCGCGCTGCCGAATTACTGCCGAAGACCGGGCTGCACTTCAGCGGCGGGTCCCGCTTCGGCGGTAATTCGGCGGCGGGTCTTCGGGGCTCTTCGGCGGCGGGTCCCGGAATGGAAGGGCCCCCCCCCACCGCCGAAGACCCTGGGCCCCCGGAATCCTCTGGGCGGCCTTGGCTCCATTAACCTCTGATACAGTTTGCTATCCAGAAAGATCTCAACCAGGATATTTCACGCATTGAGCTGGTCAAATTTACATTTCAGGTTTGAGGGGAAACAAAAAGCTCTTTGGGACAGAGACTGCCTCTTAGTGCAGAGCCCTGACCTCTAGACCCGGGGTGGGCAAGCCACAGCCCGCGGGCCAGATCTGGCTCATCAGAGGTTTCAATCCGGCCCGCGGGATTGCCAGCCCTGTGACGCAGCGGGCTAAGGCAGGCTCCCTGGTTGCCCTGGCCTCGTGCCGCTCCCGGAGGTTGCCAGCACCATGTCGCTGCGACCCCTACGGGGTTGGGGGGCAGGGGGCTCCATGTGCTGTCCTTGCCTGCAGGCACCGCCCCCCCGAGTTCCCATTAGCTGGGAACGGGGAACCGCAGCCAATGGGAGCTTCGGGGGTGGTATCCACAGGTGAGGACAGCACATCGCCTGCCCCACCCCATCTCCAGGAGTCACTGCATGCTGGCCACTTCCGGGAGTGGCATGGGACCAGGGCAGGCAGAGAGCCTGCCTTAGCCCCTCTGCGCATCACTGCCACCCCAGAGCTGCTTGAGGTAAGTGGTGCCAGGCCGGATCCTGCACCCCAACCCCCTGCCCTGAGCCTCCTGCCGCACCCCTCCTCTGCCCCAACCCCTTGCCCTGAGCTCCCTCCTGCACACCGCACCCTTCCCATGCCCCAACCCCTTGCCCTGAGCTCCTTCCTGCACACCGCACCCCTCCCATACCCCAACCCCCTGCCCCAGCCCTACATTCATGGCCCTGCATACAATTTCCCCACCCAAATGTGGCCCTCGGGCCAAAAAGTTTGCCAACCCTGCTCTAGACGCTGTTGTGATACAAACATAAGAATAATTTGCAAAGATCTGGCGATCACAGCTACCCTAGAGTTACTCCAGGAAGTTTGGTTGAAGTCCTACAACCAAGCACCTTACAAATGTGGATGAGTACCAGCTATAGTGGCACTTTGTAGACAGACACATCACACCCAAGTTTCACAGAATGACAGCCTGTGGCTGGCCTTCCATTACTTCCAAAAGGTAAGTTTGGAAAAAATTAGTATCCACACACTAACCACACTGCCTTTGTCATGAGGAAAAGGTGATTCTTACAGTTCTAGAAACCTTCCTGTTCAGGTACATTCCTCGTTCCACGGTTCTTGGGGAAAGAGTTCCCCATTGTTTTGTTCTAACCCTTGGAAGGTTGTGGCATAAATCTCTCTGAAGAGAGATCTCAAGCATATGGGTACATTTGCCAGTTATACCCTGTTCATCTCTTTGTATCCAAAATGCCAAGGCAATAGGGCCTCGAGGTTACTGCAGGCAAGACATAAAAATCCTGCGTCAGTTGGCATGCTCGGCATCTAGGCAACTATTCACAGATGTCCCTAGAGGCACAAGTGTCTAACCCTCACCTGGGGAAGATTTGCGAAGTAAGTTGCATTCCTGTGCTCAGGTATCCTTTGGGTGGAAGGTGCTAGTGGGTTGGTTCCTACATAATTTCTTAGTTTATAAAGCTCTTTCTTTATATGATGGGAACTTCTATTGCTGACAATTATTTTTCTATAATAATTAAACTCTGCTTATCCTTCCCCCCCCCCACTTTGGTGATTCATTGCTTTCTACTTCCCATTTGCAATGAATGAAGAGAGAAGCTGTGTGAGACAATCAGGGTCCAGACACCCCCGAGGGAGAATGGGTTCTGAGCCCCCAAAGGATAAGCAATTGAATCAACTGATTGTATACAATATTATTGTAATATAAACGTATATTTTGTATCGCATAAAAATTGGGGATATGCTGGTCATGAATATCATTGCCTGATGTATGTACGGGGTGCGTATAAAGAGTTATGTATGTGTTCTGGAAATATGTTTTGGAGGCAGTGGATAAACAAGTCTGCTTTACACAAAGGAATGTGGATTTACATCTCTGCCTTGCTTGATTATGGGCAAAGGACAATGAAAGTACATTTACATATAAGATAAACAAAGTGATTAAGCCTATTTAAAAAGCATTTTGCCCTGAGGCTAAAGAAAGGGGCTTGGTGCCTGCACCCAGAAGAGCAAGCAGCAAGGGAGAGGCACTATGTCTGGATTTATTTTATAAAATACATTTCAATGGTTTTTCTGGACTATAAAAGGAAAGAAAATGAACCCCTTAGTTATCTGTCTCTTAGGGGACAAAGGAAACTGCATTTGATTCAGTGAAAGGTTGATCGTCCTAGCTGAAGGGCTGGAGTTGCTGGTAGTTTAATACAAGTGAGAAACTTTTTAGGCAAAGATATAGCTTATTAGGATTAAGTTGTAGGCATTAAAGCGTGTTGTTTTTGTTTTGTTTGTAACCGTATCTATCTCTGTTACTCTTGCTTAGTTTCACTTAAATTTATGTTCTTTATTAATTAACTTACGCTTAGTTTTACTATAAACCATCTCAGTGCTGTATATTAAGGTGTAGAGTGTGTAATCAGTAAGCTAATGGGCTGGTGTGTATACTGTCTCTTTGGAGAGAGACGACTTACTTTCTGTGAGTGTCTAGTGAGAGGGCCTGGACACTGCAGAGAGTTGTCGCTGAGGAACTCGGGTTCACTGAATGTTACCTGCAAGGTACGGTTTAGACTGGCAGAGTCTCAAGGAGTTCGCTGATCAGGTGGACAGACTGGAGTGGTAGGGAGTGGTCACACAGTTTAAGTCCAGCAAAGCTCCCTCTTGCTGAGTCAGAGGAGTAATGCAGTGGCTTATGGTTCTGGGTTCTCAGGCAAGTCTCACATGTGTAGTAGCACCAGAAATTTCTTTCTGTTAGCAGCTTCTCTCCTCCTTCAACTCACCCAGGTAATCTGGTAAATGACTAGAACAGACATTGAAAATTTTCTCTAAAGGGAGACTTAGGCATATATTATTTAAGATTAATTTAATACATTGTATTAGGTTGTCTTAATGCTAATAATCAGTTGCTGAAGAGTTTCTACAGCTGTGGAAGAATTGAGCTGAAGGGCAGAACTTAGTCCTGGAGCTTCCAGCAACAACACTGGACTGCTGCTGAATTCGAAGGTTGGGGTCCTTAGCCCATGAGTAATGAATTCCAAGACAAGCTGCTAATAGGAAAAAAATTAGCCAGTAATAAAGTTCTCGTTCTTCTTTGAGCGCGGCGCGTGTGTGACAGCCAAAAGATTCTTTCCCTAGCAGCATCCGAAGGGTTGGCCTGGGTGCCCCCTGGAGTCAAACCTTCATGGCGCCAAATACAGGGCTCTACCGACCCGCCACCCACTCAGTCCCTTCTCACTGCCGGTGACAGCCAGCTGGAACAACCTGTGCTCTTGCTTTGCAAGCGTGTTTGCAGTGTCCACTCTGTGTTTATAGTTCTTAGTAGTTACTAGTGTTAGTATTATCAGTTAGTTTATAAGTTTCCTTTCAGGGGTTCCCCCCCAACACGCTCCCCTGGTACTGAGATATTCCCCCTCCCCAGGGTTCAAGCTCTGTGAGGACTGTGGAAAATTTATGCCTAAGAGCAACCCGCACCCTTCCTGTCTCCGATGTCTCGGGGAGAGCCACCAGAAGGACTGGTGCAGAATTTGTAAAGGGTTCCACCCTAGAACCTTAAAAGACTGGGAGCAGAGGCTCAAGATCCTTCTAATGGAGGCGGCACTCCGGCCACAATGTGACCCGGGGTAGGCAGAACCCATGCCCAGCACCTCCTAATCAATGTGCAGTGCTCCGCCCCTGATGATGCGTGAGCCGGGGCCGAGGAAGGACCCCAAAGAGTTGTGGCGCCACCACAGTTCTTCTGTGAGGTCTCAGTCCTTGGTGCCCCAAAAAACAGAAAAGGCCAGAGAGGGGTCGCTCTCCCCCCTCCAAGCCCAAGGATCCTGTGGCAGGGAGACTGGAATTGGGCCCTGTCACCTTGGCCTCTCTGCCTCCCAGGTTCTTGTTGACTCCTGCCTCTGGGGTCCAGTTGAGTCCAAACCCTCACTGCTTTCTCGACCACCATGGCGGACAGTTCCAGCTCCCCTCAATGCTGGAGGTATGCGAGGCGGCTCAGGACCTTATGCGCCTCATGGCGCCGTTCTCTCTGCAGAGGAGAGAGAAGTCGCCAGTGACGGCCTGGCCCCCAATCCCAGCAAGGGGCAAGCCGGCGATGATTTTACACTGATCTCCATCTCCAGTACACCTTTCCCCAGCACGGTCCACCCACGTGGGGGAGCCGCACTGGTCCCCTAGTTCCCGGCAGCACAGAGCACTGCACTTCCATGGTCCTCCTCAGAGACCTCAGTGTCAGATTCCTACCACTCCAATAGGACCAGGACCAGGAACAGAAGGTCCAGGTCCCGGCATCGTGGCTGCCACAGTGGCAACCCCCGACTTCGTGGCCGTTCTGGACACCCTTGGCATATCATCAGAGCCAGCACCAGGGGTCAAAGTCCTGATCCGCATCCGTATTGTTGGTGTCCTTTGTTCCTCTGAAGGCACCATCGGCACCATTAGCAGCGGCGCCACCAATGCCCCTGCAGTCAGCAACCTTGGTATCAATGACCTCGGCACCCATGATCTCGGTTCCGGTGGCCCTGGCACCACAGGCTGCTGACGTGGCGGCTCAGCAATACCAGATGCCTCATGACCCCCTGGGCGCCGAGGGGAGTGAGCAGGGCTCAGTGCCAGGACTTTCCTTCTCAGCCTCCCCAGATGAGACCATGGCAGGGACATTAGCAGCCCCATCCTTGGAGGACAACAGGGTCCGACAACAGCTGCTGTGATGGGTGGCACAGAGGTGGTGGTAGGGAGCCTGCCAGCCCCACCAATCCTCCTCCCACAGCACCAGTTGAGGTCCTGGGCCACATGCCGCTGTGCACTCTCGTGGCCCAAGTCCTAGTTAGGGGTACCTAGTAGAAGTCATGGACAGGTCACAGGCTGTGAATTTTTGTTTACTGCTCATGCCCTGTCCATGACTTTTACTAAAAAATACCTATGACTAAAATGTAGCCTTACTCACGGCCAGTGGAGCTATCATGTTAGAAGGGGAGAGGGAATTGAACACTCCTGCTTACTTTACCCCAATGGTGCAGGAACAGGGTGGCCAGGAGTCCATGGCTCTCCCACTTTTCTAAAAGAGCCTGCCCTACCCACTTTTCAGCAGCCATGGGGGGCTCTGTGTGTTTCCCATGCCACTAGTGCTGGCTCTGCAGCGCCCATTGGTTGGGAATCCAGATCCCCCTGGCCTGCAGGGACATGCTGGCCATGTCCAGGGAGCTTTCCCTGAGGTAAGCGCTGCCCTGCACCCAATCTCCAGCCCTGAGTGCCCTTCCACACCCAAACTACTGCAGCTGCTGCTGTGTGTGTGTGTGTGGGGGGGGAGGTGTGGTGGCCTAAGACTGCCCCAGCGGTCACGGAAAGTGACTGAATCTGTGACAGACATGCAGCCTTAGACAGGGGCCATGCTGCTTTCCTGGGCCTAGAGCTTCCCTTTGGGTTAGTGGTTGGTGAAAGGAGGGTGTATTTGGCAGGTAATTGAAGTGGATGCAGCTGTTGTTGCCCAGTGCTGGAGTGTTTAGATGGAGCACTACTGGCAGGTGCTGGAAGGGCCTTTTTCCAGGCAAAGCTCTGTTCTCCTGCTGGTTGCCTCTCTGCCATGGGAGCAAGACCTTGCCCCTTCGAAGGGAAGAGGAAGAGACTGCGACCAGCCTCCCCTCCTTTGCTAGAACCCAAGATAAGCAGTTACCCCACAGGCTGTCTTCTCCCCTCCTGACATTTCTCAGGGGCATAGGACTGCACAGGTGGTTCCTCCTACCCAGCCCTGCTTCTCTGTGTTTGGCTGCTTGTGACCATGGATTCCTTTTCCCACCTATTTATTAAATTCTCCCCAGGAGGAGCTAAGTCAGTTATGGCAACAGCAGCTTGTCCTTCCAACATCAGCGCACAGGCTGGAGCTGCTGAGCCAAGGCCAGTGTCTGACCCTGTCTTGACATCAGCCAAGCCTGCTTAAAGGGCTGAGCAGGTGTCCTCAATGCAGCCTGAAATGTGACCTACATCTTAGTGCAGGGGTTCTCAAACTGGGGGTTGGGACCCCATCACAGGGTTGTGAGGCTTGCCTCCAGCATTTATAATGGTGTTAAATATATATAAAGTAAAAACACATTTTTATAAGGGGGGGGGGGTCACACTCAGAGGCATGCTATGTGAAAGGGGTCACCAGTACAAAAGTTTGAGAGCCACTGTCCTAGTGAGTTACCCCTTCCACCAACCCCCCCCCCCACTGAACTGTGTGTGTTAAAAATCAAGTCAGTGGGAGGTACTGAGTTAGTGCACTCAGCCCAACATCCATGGGCTACAGGCCGTAGGGCGTGTGGTGCCCTCCAACAGCAAGGGCAGTGTAATGTCACAGAGCCCTGTTCTTTTATATCAGTGCCACTGCTGCCTCAGTATCCCCTAGGGTAGTGTTTCCCAAATTTGAGACATTGCTTGGGAAGCCCCTGGCGGGCCAGGCTGGTTTACCTGCCGCATCCACAGGTTCGGCTCCTAGTGGCCGTGGTTCGCTGCTCCAGGCCAATGGGAGCTGCTGGAAGCAGCAGCCAGTACGTCCCCTGGCCTGGCCCGCCAGGGGGTTTCCCTACACAAGCAGCCTCCCAAGTTTAGGAAACGCTGCCCTTGTCCTGTGCTGTAAGTGCGGCAGTGATACAGAAAACTACCTTCACCTCACACCAGAAAGCACATAGTAGTCAGCTCTCAGTAGTGGCAGCTTTGATACCTGACCCCAGCCAAACACAATGACTACAGGCCCTGCCCCTAGACATGAACCCAATATGCTGTGTCTGCTTGGGAATGGCAACCTCCACACAAATCTGACTTCCTCTTAAACAAGCAAAGGGGAGAGTCTGACCTAGTGCCCTCACAGGGGCCTGCTCCTTGATTCAGGCCTTGCGTAAGGTGTTCAGCCAGTGCTGGCTCACAACCCTAGGCCTTGATGTTATACTGGCAAGTTGGAGGTGTAGTCTGGGATTGCCCAGGGGCCTGCACAGCGGCCTACGCTTTGACATCAAAGTAGCAAACTGGAGTTGCAGAACCAGTCAGATCCCAGATTCCTGTGCCTTGATACAGTACTACTACAGCAAGGGCCAGCTAGAGGGGGGTTTGGATTCAGGCATGGTCCATTGAGGCCCAGGAGATAGGATTACATCAGCTGTCATTTATTTAAAAGAAATGTTTTTTTAACATCCTACAACAGGTGTGGAGCTGAGGAGGAGAGCTCAGTGCTACTACCTTTCCCCTAGCTGGGGGGAGACTTCTTCCTTCTCTAATGTGGCGCTTCAGGGCATTCCTCCAGCCTTGCATGCAGAGGGTGGTGGTGGGGGTCCCCTTGCCCTGGTTCAGAGCCTGGTGTCTCAGCTGCTTCTGCCTCTCAGGTGGAAGAATGTTCCTCCTCTGACCCAACTACTGCTTCTCTGCTGGCTGCTTTGCCTTATACAAGGCCTCCCTGAGCCCTGCTGTTGCCCCTGGGGCAGCTCTTTAGGCCACTCACTCAGCCACATGGGGGCAGGGGGGGAAGAGAGGGAGGGCTCCTAGCTGCTCCCACCCAGCCCCATACCAGGATTGGGCCTTCTGATGGTGGAGTCTGCAACCTCCATTGCAATCAGTCTGGGTGTGTTCCCTTGCAGGCAATAAGAGCTGTAGCCAGCATTCCACAAGTCAAATTACACCCTTGGCACCTGCACAAATAGCTGGAGGCTCCTGTGGCAACATTAGATTTGGTGAAAAGAACCCAGCTTGACTGTTAGAGGTTGCAGGGGTGAGAGTTAGACAGCTTTCTACTTGCAGACTCATCCCAGTGGAGATGGAAATTGAGCCCCAGAGCCAGAGCCAGCAATGAACAACTCTTTGATGTTAATGAAGAAACACCATCAGCTGTGCATAGAACTGATTTAAAAACTCAGCCCTCAATAGTCCTCCAGGGCTGGATTCAGAAAAGGACCTAAAATGGCAATTAGGCACCTCAGTGCCTAAATCTCAATCAGCCCCACTGCAATTCAGTGACCCAAACTTTGTAGGCAGCTGAAGTCACTTAGCACCTTACCTTTTGCAGTGTTTCCAATTGCACCTGTGCTACTGCCCCTTGGCCTACACAGTGCAGGCCCACACCAAGCATCCTGATGTCTAAGCCCAGAGCAATGCACAAAGAGAAGCTAAGTGTGCTTGTACTTAAGACACCTGCAGGGCCTGAACTGCTAGGTGTGCTCAGACCTCACCTACCAGATCAGGCCCCTATAGACAAATGTGCACAAAAAGGCTGCAGTGGGAAACCACCCTCCTGACTTTTAGCCCAGTGCTTAGGTTACCTCAAATGGAAGTTGGGAGCTGCCCCATTTCACCTCCCTGTTCCACCTGAGGGGGAGAATGGATTTGCTATGTAGAAGGAGAGTGCCCTAGCTCCTGGGCTACAGGCTATTCGGGCATGGGCCTCCCCCATCTCACTGTGGATAAATAATTTGAAAAGTCAACTGTATGTTCTAATCCCCTCCTGTCATTCTAGATACCATTAGCTTGGGTTTGAATAGAGACTGGGAGTGGCTTGGTCATCACACATAGATTCACTATTTCCCCATGTTAAGTATCCTCACACCTTCTTGTCAACTGTCTAAAATGGGCCATCTTGCTTATCACAACAAGAGTTTTTTTTCTCCTGCTGATAATAGCTCATCTTAATTAATTAGCCTCTTACATGCATCCAACGAAGTGGGTATTCACCCATGAAAGCTCATACTCCAAAACATCTGTCAGTCTATAAGGTGCCACAGGACTCTTTGCTGCTTTTACAGATCCAGACTAACACAGCTACCCCTCTGATACTAGCCTCTTACAGTTGGTATGGCAACTTTCACCTTTTCATGTTCTCTGTATGTATATATATCTTCTTACTATGTTTCATTCTATGCATCTGATGAAGTGAGCTGTAACCCACAAAAGTTTATGCTCAAATAAATTTGTTTGTCTCTAAGGTGCCATAAGTACTCCTGTTCTTCTCATGCTTGTGTGCTCTCTCTGGCCTAATATTGCCCTATCCACTGTGGATAAACTATTTTCTAGGCACCTACAAGTGAGGCATAGTGACGCTTAGCATCACCACATAGGTTTCTTTGGTAATCTAGCCCATGGGCTACCTGGGTCTTTGCAGAGCCATTTCTAAAAGAGTGAAGTAGGCCCTGGTTGACATTTTTCAGACTCCTGACGGGCATGAACTGATAAAAGCAGCTGCTTGTTGCTAGATTTGACAAACCACTAACTGCAACTTTCAGTAGGCAACAGTTCACTGCAAACTGCTACTTCTCAGGGTGCAAACATTTTATTGGAAAAAGATTAATTTGCATTAAAATAGTTATCTAAAATAGCTTTGTACAGTTGCAGAATTTCAATAAAGAGGAGGGCAACCGCCTTCAACACTTCCTACTTCAGATGCACATAACAGCCTGTACTTTACACTTGTTTTCTCCCCATAAGTCATTAAATTTTGTTATAGAGTTACACTGCTGATTACTCACTTGGGTGTGTCACTGTTTTGAAATAAACTCTTAAAAGGCCAGCTAAACAGCTTGTACATGGAGTGATTCGACAGAAGCTACTCCAGGCATGTGCTGGTACAGTCAACTAAAGTACTTCATGGTGTGGGTACAAGGTTTTAAGTTGGATTGAAGAATAGTTAAGGAGGTTTGGCACGGAGGTGCCACCCTTCTGCAGTATTCAGTTAGAGCTAGCATTAGGAATTTACAAAACAGGTTACCTGTGTAAATGTTTATATGCATAAGATTAGAACAATAGGCCATGTTAAATCTAGTCAACACACACAACAGATTCATTACTGATACAATCAGAGCTCAAGCCATCATGTCCAATTATGACTAGTTATTTATTACATGCATTGTTTCAGTCTGGCCCACAAAGGCATAACAAAATGAAGTCTGCTTTCAGTAAGTTTAAATTTGCTGGGTCTGGTATTTTGTCTGCTGATTCTGCCAGGGCATAAATCCCCAATAATGCGATTGCATTCCTCATTTGAAGAATACTGCCAGGTATGACCCATAGCCATAGTATGATATCAAGCAAATTCAATGGATGTAATGTACTCTATATGCCAGCTCTCCTCCTGCTACTACTCCGTCATTTTAATTTGTTAGAGTGGTTGTTTATCCAAGTTTCCCACGCAGTAGGCCAGCTAGATATCCTAGGTCCTTATATGCTGGTTTCCTTTCTATTTTAAATTACAAACTTCACTGCATTTTCTCGGACGATCAGGGCAGTTCAGGATTAGGGGCAACACTCTAACTATACCGCCAGCTGAGCTTTATTGTACAGCAGGGCTTGCTAGTTTTATTGTAAGGCACCTTGGGATGCTCTTCTTATAAGTGAGCTGGGTTGTGTAAACTATCAGACCATTGAAATTACTTTCATAGTTATATTTACTGTCCAATTAAAAATAATCAGCTCTTTTAACTGTATAATGGCTCCTTCAAAGAGATCACTAACTCATTACACGTGTAAGATACATATTAGATCTAGCACTGCTTTCATTAAGACTTACTTGATCTCAGACAAAGCACAAAGGGCCTCTTAGTGTATCCTGTCGGTACATAAACTGATGGATGAAAAACCCATCAACAGTTACAAGAATCAAATCCCACAACTCCACACAACAAAAAATCATGCACAATAGCTCTGCTCCTCAGATTTATATTAAAAAAGGGTCTATTATGAATTAGCAACATGAACACAAGCTGCTTTAATTGTTTTTTCAAGAGAATTGAATATTTTTCCGGAAACTTTTAGAACTCAAATTCTTAACATAACATGGATAAACCAAATCACATTATTACAGAAACAAGGGATGAACATTTAATTCCTGTACTTACTTGCAAAGACCTGTGTTCAGTCCTATTGCTACAGGGGCTGGTGACAACCCAAACACCTAAAGCCCTGTAGGTGGTGTGGCTGCTTGGTAACTGCAGGAGAAACGGAACTGAGTGCCTGAATTCACATTTCAAAAAGTAAATCTGTGAGTTCACCTTTTCAGTTACAGCAGTAAAATTAGGCTTTTGAAAACCACAGACCTGAACCAGTTTTTTCCCCTCAGCAGAGTTTCAGAATAGAAATGCCAGGATAACTGTCCCTAGAGGAGGGCAATCCAAAAACGGATTTCATAGTTTAATTGGGATGGGTTTGCTACAAAACAAACCCCACACACAATGGAAGGTAGTTGCGCATGCAAAGTGAGCGAGGCTGCTTTCGAAAGATGGACATTTACTGTGAGGTAGATACATTACAAACTATTTTCAAATGGCTGTTGTCTTTATTAGCTTGATGAATATGGTCCTAACAAAATAAAAGTTAATCAATATTAAGAGATTTGTCTGAAGAACACTGATTAGAAAAAATCCATGACAATTTGATAGAAATTAGAGTGAATTTAAACAAAACGTTTAAATATTGCTAGCATATATAAAATGCATGTAACAGACAGGCAAGGGAGAATGCTTTACATGTTTACAATTGCCACCTAATCACATTCTCAATCTTCATAAATTCTATTCTCCAAATTTTAAAAAAATATGAGGCTGTTTTCTATAACATATCAAAGCATTATTTGTACAAAATCAAATCATGGCCCATGATTCACAACAGTGCAATAGATAAAGAATACAACCACATCCAACAGGTGCTGAAAATAAATATCCAGATTCTAGAAACAAGATAGGCTAGGAGCACTCTGTGGAGTTGTTTTCAATATTTTTTGAGTTGACTATTTATTGACTAGTCTCATGACCGTCAGTTCATTTGACATATATAAATGAGTGCATTTGAAACATAAAAATGGCCCTACTATGCCAATTTTTATGAAGGCCTTTGATTGCTGGTAGCACTAAATAGCTGAGCCAAAAGTAAGTCACAGTTATTGTTACTAAAGAAAAAAATGTCTATTGCTAAACCCTGCTCCCTCCACTGGGCATCCTTCATCAGGCTTGTCTGAAAAGCATGAATGGCTTGAATTTCTGTAGCTGGAACAATATATTGCTTGGTTAGACAAAGATAACTTATTCTAAGCTAAGCAAACAACATAACCAATCCCCTTTAATTACTAAAGCATCGGTCACTGAGTTTTGACTGAACTGAGAGTTCAAAACACTTGAAAATGGACCCTTTCTCCATACTAAGAAAAGGCTGCTGTTATGCCCTAGCAGTGTGAATACAGCATATGTGTTACACGAGTATGATGATGAGGATCACTGGTTTACAAACCAGCAAATGGGTTCACTACATTGCCAAAAGACTTGACTGGCTCTTGATGAACACCTTCCACCACAAAGGGACATACTTAAATAAACTAAATTCAAATCTCACAGATGTTCATACATTTTACAACTGTAAAATGAGGAAGTTATTAGGGCATTTGTTAGGTAACTATGATCTCCTGCAGTCTCAGACATTTTAGCCAAACAGGAAAGAATTTAAAGCTTGTTTGTATATAATCTGCATCAGAAAGGTATCAAAGGCACAAGCAAGAGTAACCAGGTAAGCAGCAAATGACTGTGAATGAGAATGAATAGATTCACAAGGCAAATAATTAATGTTTGTGGATAGGTTTTTGCTTTTTTATTGACTGGAAAGAAGAGACCTCCCAAGTTTGCTCTGACGACAACAAATAATTGTTCTGGTTTAAAATAAAACCATTACTGAATTATCTATAGTCACCTGAAGCAAATCGGTCTCCAATAATCTGACACTAGCTGGAAAACTCCTCTGCACCCTCCAACCTCTAATTGCTTTGTCCTCCAAAGTAACCTGAGCCTAATGGACAGAAACCACTATTATGAAGGAGACAAAAGTCTCGAGGGTTTTAAAAGACAAGATTCTTTACACAATGTACACAGCCAGCAAAGATTTGTGCAGTTTTAGCCTCTGAATTACAGTAAATTGCACAGTCCTTGCTAAGTCCAGTTGATTTTATGAATACCCAAGGACCCTGATCAAATTGGAGTTTCCTTCCTGTCTTTGCTTGGTGATGGCTTGACTAGCTCCTTGACTGCCTTGGACTGCTCTTTAGCTGCTTTTGTCTCCAGGACACTGTCTCTTTGCTGCTGAGAAACACCCCCACGCTTTTCTGGCTCGTCTTCTTCCTGCACCTGCTGCTCTGATTTTGCTCGCTGCATCTGTAGCAGTCGAAGTTGCACTCGCAGCTCAATGATGGCCTCTCGTTCCTCATGAATCGCTTGGTTCAGATGATTGTTCTTTATCTTTTGAGCAAGGGAAAGAAAAGTACGACAAAACAGTAACTTCTGTAGCTACTGAACCATGAATAGAGTATCACACAATGTAACCTTTGCTGCTAACTTGGGAGAGAGACAAGTGTGTGCACGTGTGCATAAATATACACACAGGAATGAACAGAAATGGAGTGCATGAAAAAACTAACCCCACAAGGAACAGAAGATTTATGGTGACAATGGACTAACAGCTGCACCCACCAAAAATACACACTTAGATGAGAAAATGAGCACGCCTGCCCACCCCTCTACAGAACGGTTCAGAGCTGGTTTAAGATATTGTAAACTATATTTCGAGTTAAATACTTAACAATTAGGTTCTGACAGTTCCAATATGGACTGCAACGAGACTTTACATTTAAAATAGTTCTGGAGCTGCCTTGCCTCACCTCCCTCCAGCAGGAATTACTATAAAAATGAGATTAGCAGTTTAAAGAACAAATCTACAGTTGAGAAATACAGTGAAGTGTCTCAGATGTTATTCTTAGAGCTGGGCTACTTTTAATTTTTTGCACCAAGGCAGCTTTAGATGAATTTTTTGGAGTCTGTTCTTAATCAGCTTCTTAAATCGTCCCCATCTTCAATCTGAGTTACAAATATGGAGTATCAACAGCTAACCAAAGTTAGCAGCTAGCTAGTCAGAGCACAGGACTAGAATTCAGAAAACCTAGGATTTATTCATGGCTGTGCCACAGACTTTCTGTATGACTTTGGGCATGTCACTTAACCTTTCTGTGCTTCACCCATAATAAGAGAACAGTACTTGACAGGGTGTTTGTGAGGTGTAGTTTGTTAATAACTGAGAAATATTTAAGTCCCTCAGATGGAAAACACCACACAGTAGCAGTACAGAGTTTTCTATTGAGAATTGTAAAGGACATTAACCCAGGAGCATCCTGACAGCACTAGGCACCACCAAGAGACCAGAATTTATATGCCAAGTGTTGCATCTAACTCCCAGTCATAGGGCTGGGAGAGTGGTGGAGGAAATACAACTCTATCCTCAGAGTGGGAAGAAGGGACTGAAAGGACCTTAGAGCTCTCCTTAGCTGGCTAAGGTAACACTATTCCTACCCAGGAAAATCACAATGGCACAAGGGAAAGATGACAAAGGTTCTTTGGATTGGCCCTTGACAGTGAGGAATTATTCCTCACACTAGATAAGAGAATTGCTTCAATCTGTCTCTGAAATATCTGTATTTATTTTTTGGATACGAATGCTGCTCTTTTAAAATGCTCGTCACCCTCCAGTGAGTAACAATTTCTGAACTGAGCAGTGGCCCTCCATGGGTTTTTTTAACGAAGAGTCACAATTCAGACAATGCACAGGTGAAGAGAAAGTCTCAAATGTTTGTAGGTAGGGAAAAACAGACAGATGCATGAAAGAAATGGAAAGGGCTGTGTGGGGAAAAAAATCTGAGAAGTCCATTCTCCAGGCCATGCCTGGCGTGCAGTCATTTACATCTGTGCAAAGTGGTTGAGAGACTCTACTAAATCATATTTGGTAGCAATTTACACCCAGTTTGCACATGGGTAAATGACTGCGCGTGGTGCAGGAGGCCTTGGGAATGAAGTTAGCTTTTCAAAACAGCAGCATTGGTTCCTGAGAATTAAATATATTCCAGAGAGAGACTGAAGTAATTCTCTGTTCTCTCTCTCTCTCTTACACTGAGAACACTTGCCAAACTGCATGTCAAAGAAATTCTTCCACATGGCTGGGAGTCCTCCCCGCAAGGAAGCCAGCATGAAAAGCAAAGGTTATTTTGGTAAAATGCACTTGTCTCACCTCTAGTTCCTCGTTCTGTCTTTGCAAATCTTCCAAAATAATCTGTAGCTCCTCCTCATCCTCGCTCTCGCTCTCACTCTCAGAAGAATACTCTTCAGTTTCACTTCGCCCATGTTGCTGACGACTAAAAGAGATCTTAAATTTAAGCCCTGTTCACGTGCAAGTTTGCCAGAAATGCAGGTGGTGAGAAAGTAGCTATTTTCACCTGTCTATCCATTTGAGGTTCTGCAGCAATTTATAAAACTAAAGCATTTTCTTTCTTCCCTCCCCCCACCTTTTTTTTTTTTTTTTTTTTGCTTTTTAAAAAATCTACTCTTGGTGAAGTAAAGAAAAAAGCAGTTTGTCCATTAAGACAATGGGATTTTTTAATGCTTAAAATCTGCACCAGTTACTGTGATCTAGAAGAAAATATCCCAAAAGCTGCAACCAGGCAATCTGTAATGTTCATCAGGTTCCTGTGCTTTCCATCAGCATTTTGAACTGCACACTTCTGTTTTTCAAAATCCCACCCTTTATAGAGAAATTCTTGTACGAGTTCTAGCCTGGCTGGGGATCCAATGTCAGCAGGCTCTTTCTTACCTTTGAATTTCTGCTATTTCTGCTCGAAGGCGTTCTATCTCCTCCTTCTCAGAGGCAATTTGTCTGCGCAGAAACTGCTCCATCGCCAGTAGCTCCTCCTGTTCTGTCAAGATCTCATTCTCCTGCAATGTATTTAATTCACCTCATGAGGTCTTGGATTTATGATCTACAAAAAATACACTACAGTATTTCTTCTTTCTAATGCTGCATCCTCAGAAGTGACCAGACAACTTTGTTTTCTGGAAACATTTCATGTAATTATGCTGAAAGCACAGTTTTGTCCTAGTGTGGATGTATGCAGACAGGCTGGCCAACCTTTCTACTACTCTGGTCCATCAGTTCTCACAGCCAGGATTAATCTGGGATCAAGTTACGCCTGCTTTGAGATCTTCTTACTGAACTGTTGTGTGCTGTGGCTCACCAAATTCCAGCACAAGCCAAATGGTGTGAGGCTGGGATTTCCTGCTCCCCATACTCCATTAGGTGCTAAAGCTCAAATCAAAGGGGAACCACTGGGGCCAAGTACAGAAGCAGACAAGTCCTAAATTCACCTTTGAAGATAGAAAGTGGGTGGCAAGAATTATGGCAGAAGAGTGTCATGATGGATGGGGCCAAGAAGACTGGAGAAGAACAGATGAGGTGGGTGGCAGTAAGGCCAAAATGGTGGTCTGGGACTAAGATGACAAAAACACTGAGTACCTCCCTCACCACTCTCTCCACATGACAAACACCCTAAACATCAACCTCTTTCCTACCAGGCTTCTTGTATGAGCCCAGGCCTTTGTCTCCTTTCACTTGTGCCAGCCTCGCAGCATTAAGAAAAGGTGTTTCTTGTTTCAAAATCTGGAAATTTTGAGTCCTTTACTCTAAAGGCTGCTTACTTAAAACCAATGGGTAAAACAAACTTTAAACTCACACTCCTCTGTGTCAATTCCAAAGAGGCTAGGAGCAAAGAATGCAGAACTGAGGAAGGAAACACCTCCACTTACCTTTTTTAATTATGCATTTCAAAAATAACACATCTAAAGGGTTTAAAAAGTCCACAGAACTTATTTGGCTACCTAGCAAGCATTCTATCCAATAAGACAAGATTAACTTTTTACATCAAACCTAATGAGCCTCCTTCAGTGACAAGTTTTTAGTTACCTTGTTGCCGATAACACAGTAAAAATGCAGGCAAGAATGAGATCTGTAGAAAAATGTTACTAAAAGCTTCCAATTAATTGTATTTGGAAAGAGGAGCAATAGAGTGTGAGACATGAACAAGAGAAGTGAAGGAGAACAACGGTCTAAGTTACTCAGACAGTAAGTGCTTTAGTCTTGACCCTTATTCAGGCTTTAGAGAGGAAGAGAGAGAAAACTAACAACTGGAGGGAGGTCTGACCTGAAGCCAATGAGAATTGTGTGTAGCTCATCCCCTTTCATGATGAGCATAGTGTACATCGGACACTGGGGCCCAGATTCACAAGAGGACTTAGGCATTGTGATGCTCAGTGTTGCAATACCTAACTTTTAGCCACTTTACAAAATTACAGAACAACACTGATACACAAAGCCTGAGTTAGGCGCCTAGTTTCCCTGTACAATGAACAGGGAGATATAGGAGACGTAGGCTGCAATTCACAAAAGCCAGCATGCTAGGCAGGGAACTACCTAAGTTAGCCAATGGGAGTTGCAGATGACAGGAGTAGGTCTGAACTCTCGCTGCTCTCAAGGAGATAGGCATCTAAATCCAGGCACCTCTCTCTCAAATGGGAACCCTTCTCTTGGAGTCAGGGTGCTTGGGCGCCCAAGACATTTCTTGGGAACATGAGTTAGGCGCCAGACTAAACCCACACAAGATGGCCACAAGAGGAGGAGGTGGTGGCACCCACCTTATACCCTGTAGCCCAGAGGCACTTGGGATGTGAGAGACCCAGGTACAATTCCCCTCTCTGGCACGGGGGGAGAAAGGAGTTGATAGGGGCCTCCCACCTCTCAGCATGCTCTAGTCTCTAAGCTACTGGATATTCTGCTGTAGGGCTCCTTTAAGAGCTCCTGTGGATAAATAACTAAAGAGTCACTGGGCCAGAGAGTAAGAATGACTCCACAGCCTGGTGGTGAGGGCACCCATCTGAGTATTGAGACATCCAAGTCCCTGCTCCAGTACCTAGTTATTTATCCACAGTGGAACAGATTCAACAGGAGAGACTGAGGGAGCCCCAAATCAGAATATCCCATAGCTCAGAGCACTCAGAGGTGGGAGACTCCTGTTCAAATATTCCCCTCCCCCTCCCCCCGCTCCCCTCAGGTAGAGGTGGGGGAATTGAACGTGGGTCTCCCACATCCCAGCTGAGTGCTCCAACCACTGGGATAAAAGTTATAAGGTAGGTGCTGCTGCTGCTGCCTCCTCTAGCCACTTTTTGACTGATGCAATAGGTGGCCTGTGAGCACACCTACCAGGTCAGGCTCCACACACAAGCTTGGCAGGAGAACACCTACTTCTCCCTGGTTTGTGCATCACACTGGGGCTTAGGCAGAAGGTAGGTATCCCAACACCTAGCAGGAGGCAGCAGTGCACATGCTCAGAGGCAGAAACCTAGGCATAGAGGGAACTTATACTCTGAAAATGTAGACACCAAGTGAGTATAGGTGCCTTCATGGTTCAGCGGGAGTTTAGTGAACCTAAAACTGGGATTTAGGTGCCTAGACACCCAAGTGTGAGGTTTTGACACCTACGTACTTTTGCGAATCTCACTCTGGGTGAGAAAGTAGGTTTTAAACTCTGAATTTCAAGTAGACTGCAAGCATTTGTGCTGGAGTTGTCTCCTCTAGCTCTCTGGCTCCAGGTAAGTTAGGAGGATTCAAAACTCTTTTATAGCATTTAAATACAATTGTGATGCAATGCGAAGTGCTCAGTTAATCAGTACATTTCTATTGTAATGTACATTACACTTTCTGTTCAAAACTTTCAAAACCAGCCTTATATGTCCAGCCTCACCTCAGCACTCAACTTATCAAGACTTTCACAGACACAATTAAAATGAGGACAAAAAAAAAAAAGATCTTGATCTTCATCCAATTAGGGAACAGACTGGGAGAAAATAGTGGTAGTGCTCTGCAAATTCTTCCCACAACCCAAGCTCCACCTACGGGTGATGCCAAAGTGAGACACCGATTAGACTGTGGAAAACCTCATAATACAATAATCTTTCCTCTCTTTGATTAACAGTGAAACAGTTAACAGGGTTAACTAGATTATATTAAGGAATAGTTGTGGTACTAGATATGAAAATGTTTAAATATGCAATGGAAATATAAACACTTCATGTGCACAGGATTTTTTAGCATCTGTTATAGTATGTGCCTACTCTGGGCTCAGGATCATTCCAGCAACCAGCCACCTATTCCTTCCCCATTCTCAAACCATCTCACACCTACCATTCAGACAATATAGCAGGCTTCCCAGGGTGCAAATACAGAGCATAAGAGAACATTACAGCCTTCTTTAACTGACTAACTTTACTAACAAGCAAAGGTTTCTTTAATAAACCTGAAATATATTTGCTTCTCTTTAGTCATTGGTTTGTATTCCAAAACTTGCTTTGCTGGTATATTAACAGAGGGGTAAGAAGAATAGAAGGAAAATGGGATTAAAAACACCACCGACCTGGGCGAGTAGGATATTAATAACTTCTTCATTTTCATTCATTTCCTCTTTGGAGACATCCTCCTTCGAAAGGCTGGCAATTTCTTGAGCAATCTTTGTTTCACACTCCTGCAGTGACAGAAGTTTGGATTAAAAGGCTACCCGGCCACACCACCACATTATATAATACAACCCTATTCATTGTGCAGGAGGTCAGACTAGACGATCATAATGGTCCCTTCTGACCTTAAAGTCTATGAATCTATGTATCTGTTCAAAGCCTGCATTTATTGTCAGTCATCCCCAGAGAAGATTTCTGTTTTCATTTCAAGTTTTTTAAAACAGTATCCAGAAGTCATTCATCACTTGTCCACCTTTCTGGGACACATGGTAGTTAAATAAGGCTAACTTTTGGAGTCACTTGTTCCGGGGAAGCAGTATGTACGGAGCAGACTGTGGATGTCACAGGGTAGATAATCAATTGGAGTTGTATGTACTGGCTCTTCAGGACGTATTGCTTTATGCGCACAAGAGTGATGTGTTTGATGAACACAGATTCTTAAGGCTCAAGGTCAATGTAACTGAAGACTGAAAATAAAAAACTGGACTGAAAGCACAACTCAAAAACAAGGCACCGGGGGGGCAGGGCGGGGGGGGAGTACAATGGGAAAATTCAACCCCTTTCCTACTGAATGCTCACAGCAGTTCAGAACTGCAATTTTAAATGGATGTCCTTTGGAAACAAATGGAATAGTAGGACTCGGGCACTTATGTGATACATTGACATTAGCAAAGTAACTGCTTACCTATTCCTCTACAAATCCATTTCTGCTCTCACATTTAAGCAACTCTCATCCTTTTGAAACCCTGAACATAGCAAACCTTTTAGTTATCTACTCAGTCCTGCCAGTTGCTTGCATTACCCAGCAACTTTAACGTTTAGAAAATCCTCCACTTGCCTTTTTTAGTACTTACAAGCTAAAAACAAGATCAAACAGACAGGATATGCACCAAGAAAATCAAACCAAAATCCCATAGCAACATTTACCCTTTCTAAATCCAAATCAAACACATCTTAACCCTCTCTTAGAACAACTCCAGCACATTGCAATGAGAGGTCCTGAAAATGAGTTAGTTTCATGTTAATAAAAATTGTGCATGTCACTGGAGCTATTATAACAGGAAATTATAAGATGACTTTTAGTCATCTCTTTGAACAGGTCAAAAATATGCCCACAGCAATTGCAATCTATGAATTTAAAAGGTTTGGCAATGAACAGATAAAGTGACCCACCTGTCTTTTAGCTTCTCTTAGCTTCCGTTTGAGGGCTGTTAAAATTCTTTGTACCTCCCATAATCTCTCTTCTTTGGATAAGTCTTTTATCCCCGCCTGCAAGTCTCGATGTAAACAGTTCAAAAGGAACTCCTAGAATAACACCAAAAGAATCATATTCACCACTCGGTGCTATACAAGTACCTTCTAATAATACACAACACCACCACCACCACCAAGCTCTTATATGGTGCATTTCATCAGTAGGACTCAAAGTACTTTACAAAAGAGGTCAATACACTATCCCCATTTTACAGAAGGGGAAACTGAAAAATACCACAATCTCTTGTAGACACAAGAACCTGGACTGCAAGTAGGGAACTCACTGGTTTCCTTCTAGAAGGGAAAAAAGTGTAATTTCCATTGTTGTCATCACAACCTTAATTTTGGTTGTATAAAGCATTCATGGCTAAACAGACATCACCCTTGATTTAGCCTGTTTTCCACTGATATGATTGTTCCACTGATTCTCCTGCCTGTCTCCCATCACAAGATTTGCCCTGCTAACCCCCAGCCTTGGGCCACCCCAAACATCCTCTTCCTCCAATCCTGCTCTCATGCTGTGGAGTGTGTCTGGCACAAATCCCATGATCTGGCCAATTTTTTCTATTGCAGATTCATTCTCTCCTCTTTCAGTTCTGTCATCTTCCTAGCTAAACCACTCTACTTCTCCAACTTAATTCCATGTCCTCAATCCCAGCTGCCTTTTCACCAACTTTGACTTGCTCTTTAAACCCTCCACTTCCCTCTCCACACAGGATCTGGCCAGTTACTTCCAAGAGAAAATTGACAAAACCACATGACCTTCCCTGCCCCCTCCACTCTCTTTCCCTTGCCCTCTCTCTTACAACCCTCTCCTCCTCCTCTTCTCTTGTCAGAGGTGCAGAAGTTTCTTGTTTGCACTTCTCCTCTAAATCTTCCACTTCCCAGTGACCCTATTACATTTCCTGATCTCCCTTGCATGCACTCTGACTCTTTCCCTTACTCGTCTCCTTAATCTCTCTTCCCCGTCTGGCTCTTCCCTCTCACAGTATGATCATGCTTTAGTCTCTCAAATCTTAAAACCTAACCCTTGATCCCAGCTGCCTCTCTAACTACAACCCCATTTTCCTTTCATCTTTAAGTTAGCTGAACATGCCATTTTCATTCGCTGTTTGGATTTCTTCTCCTCCAATTCCATCCTGGACCCTCTCCAATCTGGATTCCTCTTCTTGCATTCCACTGAAATCACTCTTGCCAAAGTCTTGACCTCTTCCTAGCCAAAGCTCAGAACTAGTACTCCATCCTTATCTCCCTTAACCTGTCAGCCACCTTTGACACTGTTGACCACACTCCTCTTCCTGAAATCTTGTCCTCACCTTGGCTTCCAAGACTGTCTTCTCATGGTTCTCTCGTCTCTCTAATTTCTCCTTCAGTGTGTCCTTCAAAGGATCCTCCTCCAACTTTCTAGGGGGATTCCACAGGGCTCTGTCCTTGGTCCCATTCCCTTCTCCTTTTCCACCTTATTTCTGAGTAATCTCCTCCAAAAGCACGAATTCAACTATTATCTCTCTGCACATGACTCTCAGGGTACGTCTACACTACCCGGCGGATCAATCCCCGATCACTCTCCTGTCGACTGCTGAACTCCAGCTTGGTGAGAGGCGGAAGCAAAGTCGACGGGGGAGCTGCGGCAATCCATCTCGCGCCGTGAGAATGTGAGGTAAGTCGAACTAAGATAAGTCAACTTCAGCTACGTTATTCTCGTAGCTGAAGTTGCGTATCTTAGGTCAATCCCCCCCCAGTGTAGAACAGACCTCAGATTTTCCTCTCTACTCCACACCTTTCATCTTCTGTCCAAACTAAAATCTTGCCCTGTCACTCTGACATTTCATTTGGGATATCAAGCTCTCAGCTCAAGCTCAACAAGGCTAGAAAACATCATTCTTAGTCTCCCCCCCTCCAAACCCTCTCCCTTCTTTCTTAATCACTGTGGACAATGCTACCATCCTGTCTGTCACTGGCCCATAATCTGGCCATCATCCTTGACTCAAACCTCTACCTATGTCCCCCACTTTCAGTCTGTATCTAAATCTTGTTGATTCATTCTGTGTAATATCTATAAAGGTATGGCCTTTCCTGTTCATCCACACAACTGAAACTCTCATCCAGGCTTGAATCATCTTGCATCTCAATTACTGCAATATCCTTTCCTTGACAAATGCAATCTTGCCCTGCTCATATCTATTCAGAATGCTGCTCCAAAGATCATTTTCTGAGCTTGTTGTTTTGGCCAGGTCACATTCTCTCTTTGCATCCCGCCTGGCTCCTCCCTTCCCCATCACATCAAACATATGCTACTTGTCTTCACTTTCAAGACCTTTTACCGCCTATCCCTACCCTACCAATTGTGTCTCATTCACTACTGAGACGTTGACTCCTGCCTACAATCGGCAAATGATACCATTCTTCATTGCCTACTTAATAAATTTTTCAAACAAGCATCTTCTTGCTTTGTCTGTGCTGCACCTATTGTTTGGGAGGAGCTCCCCATAAACATCCACAAAATTACTTCATTACCAGCCTTCAAATATCTGCTTAACTCTTCTTTTCAGAGATGCCTGCAAAAAACTTGCCAACAGTTAGGCTACTAGTGTGCTGAGATCACTACCTACCATGCTAACCATATTGTCTCATTGTTTCCTTGTATTCCCTCATCTATCTCTATCCATCTGTTGTGTTTTGTCTTATAGTTAGATTGTAAGCTCTTTGCGGGAGGAACCATCTTTTTGCTCTGAATTTGTATAGCCCTTAGCACCTGGTTCTTAACTAGGGCTCCTAGGTGCTACAGCAATACAAATAATAAATAATATACATGGGGCTGCTTTCCCTCATCACCTCAAGTTTCAGTTCCTTTAATTATAAACAGCAGAATCAAGTTAGGGAAAGTTGCATTTTCCAGTTTATTCTTAGTGCTAATATACAATAATAAAGACTGCATGCCAAGAATGTACCAACACAGAAAATTATGTAAGACACATGGAAGCAGAGACAGACATTAAAATGCACAAATCTTTATACATAGAGGAAAGTCCATTCAAAAGACTTATAAAATAAGATACCCTTTCCTTCCCCTTATCTAAGCTTACTACTTTCACAAAAGATCTTTTCTGGAGGTCTTAAGGAATGATATGGGAAAACCACCAGCATTGGCATGGGTAGTACATGTTGGAAGTTACATTAACATTGAACTGCAACTTGGCTAGAAGAAAATTCAAATAGTTCTAGCTCCTTTTCCATTCTCCTTCCTCTATCCAGTGGTTTATTAGTGCCATCATCTCCCATACTCATGGAAGGCATCTCTGTTTAGCTAGCTCTTCAGCCCCAAACTGAACTCCACAGAGTTGCACCCATTCCAAAAGACAGTTATAACCAGTATCTATTTCCCCAGAAATCTTGGCCTTTATTTGCTGTTTAGGCAGTGTGGTGTGCAGCACATGTTAGGAGAAGGACTGGGAAGTTGCCCTTTGAGCCCTAACATCCCAATCCTGAGCAGCCTGAAGGCTGCTGTATTTTAGACCAACGGCTGCAGCTCCCAGAAGATGTTATAGCAGCTGGAGTCACCAATACATAGGGATGCCTCAGCTCAGCTCCTGTTCCTGCACTGAAAGCTAGGTGGTGTTGTAAGGGGTGCTGCAGCAGTTCTACATCACCCCTGGATTTCCACAGGCAAGGGGAAATCCTCCAGTAGACTGGCAAACCAGTTCTAGGAGACTGCTGAGGCAGCACAAAGCAACCCTACTGCACAAAAGTCACCTTTCCAGTTCCAC
Organism: Mauremys reevesii; assembly: GCF_016161935.1. Classification (NCBI taxonomy): domain Eukaryota; kingdom Metazoa; phylum Chordata; order Testudines; family Geoemydidae; genus Mauremys; species Mauremys reevesii. Next base: position 200,216,179 of record NC_052624.1, read on the forward strand.
AAGTTTGGAACTCTACACCACATCCCCTATTACCACATTTTATTGGCCTGTTAGTAATGAACTTTAGACACATTTAAATAAATCCTAGAGCATGCTATGAAGTGATATTACACAAACCACTTACCTGCAAAACATCGTCCCCACTATCCCCATACCTTCAGATAGTCCTTGAATAGCTCACAACGTGATTAGTACAAGACTTGGTTTTTCTATATGCCTCTACAGAAGTGCAACATATCTTCCCCCAAATACAATGGAAACATTAACAAAATACCAACTACTTAGCCACATGACTGAGTTTGCAGCAAACTGTTACAGCACATGGGAAATTAAAAGCCATCACTACTATCTATGAGATCTACTTCCATCAGGTCTCAGCTGCCTGACCAAGAACATAATCTTCAGGCCAGACACATTTGTTAACCCACTGAGGTAAAGACAAACCTGTCGTCTGATTTCCTCTTTAATGTTTTCCTGTGTTTCTGGCAGTGCTGGCATTGTTGCCATATTAGACCAGCGAAGGGGTTTTGTCACCTGCTTTAGTGTCACATATCCAAAGAACTCTTGGACGTGTGTAAAAAATACATACAGGACACGGTTGCTGATCTGGAAGAAATCAGAGTGAAAATACTGCTTCAGAAGGTGATTTTTTAACACAATGCCCGTTATTATCAATGGTACATTTGCCCTACACTGTATCTTACCGGACAAAAGATGTGAGCTTTTTTCAATCTTTGGGCTATAGCTACAACTCTGTTCAGACAAGCTAATCAATGCTATTTCTAGTAGATTCAAGGGTTGGTTTAAAATAAAATTATGTCTGAAATTCATTATCTGCTGCTAGCTTGAAGGAAGCGTGACCACGCTGTATTCACTTTGGGTACGTCTTCACTACCCGCCGTATCGGCGGGTAGCAATCGATTTCTCGGGGATCGATATATCGCGTCTCATCTAGACACGATATATCGATCCCCGAACGCGCTCATGTCGACTCCGTAACTCCACCAACGCGAATGGCGGTAGCGGAGTCGACATGGGGAGCCGCGGACGTCGATCCCGTGCCGTGAGGACGGTAAGTAATTCGATATCAGATACTTCGACTTCAGCTACGTTATTCACGTAGCTGAAGTTGCGTATCTTATATCGATTTTCCCCCATAGTGTAGACCTGCCCTTAGTGGTCTCACATCACTCTACTCTCTGGTGACCATAAGACATTCTATTGTCAAGTGAAAAGTTGTTGGCCTGCAATAATTAGCTTTATAAATGGTAGACACAGAAATTTGCTAGTGTCTTGTTAGGCCTGTCGCCATACACAAATTCTGAAGACAGTGCTAGTGACAGACAAGAGAGACCGTACAAAAACTATACTGCACCAGTTATGTTTTTTTCCCTTTTATCCACCAAGTTGATTTTTCTCTCTCTAACTTACTGCAAAATGAGAATGATCATTTGTCATTTGTCTGTGTTTAACAGACTTAGCGACTCCTTTATAGCAGACTGTATTACCTCATTCAATTGCTATTGTTTTTAGAGATCAGTGGGTATGAAAAACTCAGAACCTTAAAAATCTGGAGTAAGCCAGGAACATCAGGAAACTGAGGGCAGATCTTAAAACGTGGCATCGGCGCAGCTGCACCAATGTAGCTGCACCTCTGTAACGCTTAAGTGAAGATGTGCCTGCACCAACAGGAGAGCTTCTCCCATAGGTGTAGTTAATGTACTTCCCCAAGAGGCGGTATCTATGTCAATGGGAGAAGCGCTCCCATCGACATAGTGTTGTCTACATGGAGGGTTACGTCTTTCAGAGGTCTGGATTTTTCACACTCCTGAGCGAAGTAGTTATACCGATATCGGTCTGTAGTGTAGACTGGCCTACCTCTCAGACTAAAGGGTTAATGATAACACATTTTATAACTCTACTAGGCCACATATTCATCATGTTTGCTAAAATGCTCAGAATGACACCACCACTTCCTTACAGATACAGACTTCAGCTAAACTAATATTTATGGTTTTAAAGGATAATCCAACAACAGACTCTGTACAGGGCTGCAAGTAACGTCTACCATATTGTGAAGTGTTAAAAAAAAAAAAAGGGAATCATTGAGTTATGCATGAATAACCACTTGCTCTATTTCTCCCCAATATTTCAGCAGATTTAAAATATCCTTTAACATATCTCAAATACTTTAAAGGGGGAAAAAAGCCGGCCACAAAATGTTTTTGAAAGAGCTGCCGTTATGCCCATTGCCTTGAGACTAGATTTGTTTGGATATGATCTATCAAATGGAAATTCACAACTTGTGTTGAAATAAGTGACAGAGTTCTGACACCAATTTTATATTATTGCCTAAATCTATTTAAGCAATAAGACATGACAGGACATGAGTTATGTTGCATTAATTTCATGCCTATTCTGTTAGGGAGGAGGACAGGACAGTGGCTGCCACAACAAAGTATCAGTGAGTAAAACCCAACCCTGTTGCTGGAGGGCCTTACTGAGATTATAAAATCATGAAGTAAGATTTTGAGAAACCCCAATCACAAAGTGCGTTATGCAGCAAAACTCCAATTCCAAATGGTGACCAATTTAAAATATATAAAGTTTAATTAAAAATTAAGCTGTAATCCAATTATTGCTCAAAACTCTCACTAGGTCCATTTGATTTCTTCTGATAATATATTAACTGATACTTAGCCAATATACCCAAATAATTATTTCATGAGGAAAATCTGTGTTTACAGAACTGGATTGACTGGCCTGATATAGGAGTTAAGCACTAATACAATATTGTTCAATGATAAATCATTAAACCACCAACTTTAACAAATTCTAATGAAGTGTGTGTGAAACTATAGGCGTCAAAGGCTTCCACTCCTCCTCTCTCACTGCACACTGTTAGTGTACTTGTAAAACTAATCATACAACAGTGTTTATAATGCTTACATTATGTAACTATATTTAAAGGCCAAATATGTTCATCTGGATTTCAGACCAGCCAACATTAGGAATAAGTAAAACCAAAATATCAAGTCCTGAAGAATACATGAAGATAAGCTATTATTCAACTGCAATATAACATTTATAGTTTGTGTACACATTTCTAAGAGAGGACGTTTTAAATAATCTCTTGCTAGGACTGCAATACAGCTCACATGTTGGGTTGCGCATGTACCTGAACAGTAGGGCTGAGCACTATAGAAATGTTCTGGATGTTCATTTTTGTTTCTAGTTCCTTTGCGATAACATGGTCCATGTGCACAATCAACCAAGAAATTAAGAGATGGTTACACTCTGGCAACTCCTTCAGCAAGCGTTGGCACTCCTGAACTTTTTCCCCCTCTGTGCTCTTCCCGCATGCCTCTTCGAAGCGGGGCATTAGCTCTTTGGTAAGCAAGTTTTCAGGCAGTTCTCGTAGATACTGTTTCAGCAAGCTGGCTATGGTATTCGGCTCATATTCCTCCAAGTTGGGAGATTCTTCTCGATCATAGGCTGCTTTTAGTTCATCCACCTTTGATTTTATTCCTTAAAATATTTAGATTGGAAATTAAAGAGACCTTGAAAACAAGTATATCAACCATCTTTACATTTAGGGTATGTCTACACTGCCAATTAATGTGAATTGTATACCCATTAGCTTTCATCTAACTAGTGATGGTAACAACAGTAATGAAGATGTGGTGGCACGGGCTTCAGCACAAGCCCTAATATAAGCCCTCAATGGACACAGGATGCTTACTCATGTTGCTAGACCACGCCAGGGACCATTCCGCCATGTCTTCATTGCTACTGTTACCCAGGCTAGCTAAATTAAAGCTGGCAACTATTTACACCTTAATTTGCAGTGTAGACACAGCTTTAGACTTACAGGTTTTCTTCTACCCACCCCTCCTTATTAATACACACACTTTTTCTTATTAGATTTTTTTTTTTTTTTGGTGGCTCCCTACAAAGAATGAAGTTAATTCAGAAAAACCTTTCAAGGGAACCTGTATGTTACAAAATAAAGCCAAGATCAAGTAAGGTTTTGTGCTCAATGCCTCTAAAAACAAGACTAAGAAGGAAATTCATGCACATAAGCTAGTGTAATGTGTTTGTTTTAGGTCCCCTGTAGTCAAAAAATATTGGCTCCTGCTCTGATGTGAAAAGGCTGTGTAGCTGAAGCACAGTTCCAGCCTGACAGCATGAGCACACGTGGGTATGGAGGGGTTAAACAAGTAAGAGACACTGCTTTACCATATTGGTATAATTTTATAAAGTTTAAATATTTGTATATACCAAAAGACCCACTGCTAAACCACACTATATAGTAAAGCAATGGCACCTACCTGAACCCCACCCCCAAGTAAGTTGCCTGCATGCTCTACCAGGGTTTCATGATCATAGAAATTGATGCAATGTCAGATCAATATGGGAGCCAAAGCACCTAAAATAAGGGGAAAAGTTTAAGATCACTTGTGTATTTAAACTCTCAGTTGGAATTCAGCATGTAGACCTAAAATGAGTATTTTTATTAAAAAATACTTGCAATTAACTTTTAATATGACAGAATAATCTCTAAGCAACAGCCCCCCACAAAGCCAGAGACCTCCTTTAAAACAACAACAACTCTTGTTTGCCAATTTCCAATCAGTCATCCTTCCTGGGACACGTGATATTTAAAACTCTTGGCTCAGGTCACTATCAGTGTCTAAGTGTATATTTATTGTATGACTAGAAAAAAACTATCCAATATCCAACATCCCCAAAACCAGGAGAATCTTTGTCAGTTAATGGGAGGGCTTTGATACAGTTTTCTGCAGAAATGCGATGGATAAAAATTAGTTATTTTTGTTTTAAAATAAAAAAACCTGATTTTATTTAAAAAAACAAAACAACAAAAATTGATTTTGTTTTAAAAATTAGTCTTTTACTTAAATCAGATTTTTTTCATTTAAATTAAATACAGGTTAATTTTTAAAAAATAAACCTATTTAAAATTAAATTAGAAACTAGAAACCTATGTTAAGGCCTAAACATTTTAAAATAATTTAAATTAAGTACAAAAGTAATATTAAGCAGTATGTTTGCTGCCAAGTTTTACAGAAGGTCAAACCAGTGAACTGGCTGAGTACCTGGAACCAGAGTTTACTAAACCAGCATTTGACAGCAGCAGTCTCTGCAGGAGCAAAGAAAATATTTTCTTCATTTCAGTTTATTCAACTAGTTCACAGTTCAATGACTTATTCATTCAAAGTTAAGAAACCAATCAGGAACTGAAAAAGCAGTCAAGCTGGTTTTCCTTTTCCAATCTATGAATAAAAACCTGGGAGTAAGAGGGTAAGATCTACTAGTTCTAAAATCTAGAAGGACATGGTGACCAGAAACAATCAGTTCAATTCACTAACTATAGATAATAATACTTAGTTTGGTAAATTAGTTTGAAATACAAAACATGTTTTCATAAACTTTTTTTGCTTCCGTATTGATCACATTTAAGGTAGCTTTACTTAATAAAAATATTAAAATGCTGTTTTTGTGAATTTTTAATTGAATTTGAATTTTCATTCTTATAGAGCTTGACACATATCAAAAGTAAACAATTAATCGTCTAGTAAATAAAAAATGCATCCTTCGCTGTTTTTAAACATAGCAAAATATAATAAGTAAGAATCTGAATACATATAAATTAAGTTACATAATTGCTTAAATAAATGTGTATAATATAGTGTATCCTACTGGTTAGCAAAAAAGAGCACTACATTTAATGCTATATTCACTTGCAAATCAACATGTTTTATTGGTTACTAACCAATAAAATAGGAAAATAATTAAAAATTACAAATGCTGTGTGCTGATTTAAATCATGATTAAAATTGATGATTTAATTCAGTTCACCCTGCAGAAATGTACAGAGAAATTTAAAACTGAGAATTTTGGCATGGCTATAAGGTAAATGTGGCAGGTGGTGGGTTAAATGCGTTTCCCACCAAAAGACCCAGAACTAGACAGCACATTGTGAATAAAGAAAAGGCTATCCAAGGAAAATGAAGATCATCCTAGGCACAGAATTTTCAGACCTCAACTTATGAGGAACTGTTTCTGCTGTTATACCCAAGGCTCAAATATAGGTTGAAATTCATATGCAACTGCATAAACTAATACATCTGCATAGTAAAGGAACGAGGAATCTGATTCAGCTAATAAGCTTAACTTGAACTGTCTTTCACATGAGAGGAGGGGAATGTTGCACTAGAGAATGCCGAGAGAGCTCAAAAATAGGTCACCGAACAAAAACTCACAGCATGTTATATTTCTGCAAGACATTGTGATCACTTGAATGCTCTGAAATACAAGGTCTGAGAAACAGTTTTTACTATTGCCTTATCTTTGCATCCCCAACAAACTCCATGTATATCAACAGCATGCATGCATCATAAAGCCTTTAAAATTGGTTCCCTCAGCTGTTTTATAGATTTAGATCATACATATTTTACTTGCTTTAAATGCTTTTTCTTATTTTCTGTCCTTTTTTGTTCTATAGCTCATGTACTGTACTTGGAATATTTGCACAATTCCTATTGCAAGTGGCTTTCAAAAATCAAATATAGCTGTATATTTAAATAATGACTAAAATCATTGGTACTTGTATGTAGATCAATGTTATACAACTAAGGCTACTAATTATCTTGGTGTTTCTACCAGTGTGATTCTTCAGATCCAAGCTGAAATTCTCAACTGCTGTTCTACATTACTAGTGGATTTACTGAAAGAAAAAAAAGAAAAGTTTTATATATATTTACGTTCTTTTTGGAAGAAAATTAGAATGAAAGTGGATGGGGAAAGCAAAGACAGGAGTAACCTATTTATTACTTCAACTCCCCACCAATCTCCATTTTCATTAGCTAGAATTGTATCTTATTTCTAATAACGGAGCAATATACTCAAAATAATCACAAGCACTAATCAAAATGTTTTAGCATCTATGGCTTGCCTCAAAGGCACATTATGCTACATACCTAATTTCCACCCCTTCGAAAAGATCAAACCATATACATTTTCGTTGTCACCTTCAGCAAGTGGGTGACCATGCTATGGAAACATTGGAGAAGGAGAGGTCCAACACTGAACACCCGTGCATCTTATAAACCTTTCCCTTCCCTTGCACCATGAGACTGGTTTTGTAACTTAACCATCTCCTACTCCACAGGTTAAGAACGTAGAATTTTCTTCTCTACTATCACATAAGCCATATTTCAGAAATTTCAAATCCATAGCTTGGCTTACAATTACATAGTTAATTTCACTGAAATTGCAGTCTTTTATTAAATTAAATGAGTAAAACTATACATGTGGAGTGGATATGGGGAGAAGGGCAAAGTACTATATTCATGTTATTTTTTTGAACAAATGAAGGTAAAGCCTTGAAAATCTGCACTTAGATGTGCCCAGTATACCTGAAACTCTGTAGATGCCTTCACATTTCATGCCATACTTCTCTATGTAATCTATACATTCACGGAAAACTGCTGGCAGGCGAATGCCATCGTATATCATGGTCCTGTCTGCTGCATCAGCCAAAGGAATCCCAAACACTGGCCTAAAACTTGGAACATCAATCTGAGGTACTTCTGGCTCTGGAGTTGGCTTTTTCTTTTTTTTCTTCTCCTTCCACTGTTTTACAACATCTGCTGCTGTTAAGTCTTTTGACTTCTTCTCTTTATGTTTTTCTTCCTTGTGTTTGTCATCTTTATGTTTTTCATCTTTGGGTTTTTCTTTTACTTTAAAATCCTTTTCTTTCTTTTTGGAAAAGCTGGGCTTCTTGAAAACATGAATTCCTTTGGACCGCTTCAACTTGGAAGGACTTTCAGCTTCATCGCCAGAGCTGTCCTCTTGGAAGGCAGCATAACCTTCCGCTATTGGGAGAAAGAAGAGAAAGCAAGGGGCAGAAAGTTACGACCTGTTTTATTTAAAAAAAAAAAAAAAGGCTAGAAGGAGAAAAAAGGGGTAAAGGGTAATATTGAAAGAGACATGGTACTCGCCTACAACTAAAAAAGATCCATTTTTCTTTTTGCAGCGTTAAGTAGGGCAATTATTAAATCAGCATTCCACAGTTCTGTCCAATATGAACACATCTGATGAATCACCTCAACATTTGGTATTTTAAGTACTTACTCAGTATGACAATGTCCATCTTACGTGCTATTTGTCCACTTAATAGTCAAGGAAATGCAAAATAAAACAACTGTCTGGCAACTTCTATGTTCCTGCAATCAACAGTATAAAAGTTGCTGTTAAGAAAAATCATCTGCTACACAAGTTCAGCTTTAATAAATTACTTTGCAAAGGGTGGAGTCACTTAATTGCTCACTCCCTTTCTGAAAACGTTAAGAATCTTCTTAAGAGGAGTATGAAATTATTAAATTTTAGCCTCAGATCAAGATATCATTAAAAGGGGGGGAATCTTACTTTTCCAACTGTACTGACATATTACCTATTATTGCAGTTCTACGTTTGCCTTATGTAGCCTATGTGAGACAGCAACTCCAAGTCACAGCCTCATAACGCCATACTTCAGCTGCAGAATACCAGGTACTATCTCTGAACTATATGCGCAAGAGTTTTTATAAGCTACACCTCTGCAGCTAGCCCTGCCTATCCTCTAGGCAAGAACAGGAAAATCTTTAAAGGTGGATTGGAAGGTTTTTTTTTAAGCCAACTAATTATAGGTTTACATGCTCAATACTCCGAAGAGCTAAATAAAGTAAACAAGAAATGTGTTCAACAAAGCAGAGATTTTACATGCAATATGTAGTTTTTAGGTTCCCCGAAAGTTGAGGATAATCAGCTCTAAGCTCTGATGTGATGCTCCTGATTGAGGTTTTCCTGATATTGTTCCATTAGTCAAAAACTCCTGGAACATGAAACAGGCCTATTATTTGCATGAGGGAAGGACAGAGTTAAGTCAAGCACCATTTCTTAATGGACACGGCTTTTATAATTTTTTTTTTTTTTTACTACTACTTGGCTTGTAAGGTGCTCAGAGCAGGCACCGTGCGTGACATTGTATGATTGCACCCACAGGGCTAAAATGGATTTAAACCACCTTGTGCCCTTCTGATCCTGGGCTGCTCCAAGGGCTAGAGGCGCCCCAGCACAATTTAGACAGGCTCGATGGCAGCTTCCCCAAGCTGCTCTATAGACAATATAGTTTTTGCAAAGTTTTTATGTTCAAATCCCAAAAATGTAACGGGATAGTATAGTATTTTATACTATAGGTATAAAATATTTTAAATACATAGAACTGAGGTATACTAAATAAACTGCAATGACTTGGCCAGCACACCCCTCCTTTAATTCCCTCAAAAATACTCCATGTTCCAGGGGGATTAACTGGTTAATATAACAGCACCAGCACAGTGCATGCTGGTGAAAGTGGTGTGCACTGGCTTCAAGGGATCAAAGTCATATGTTAAAATCAGGCAAGTTAAACTCATTCTGTGAAGAGAGGTGTGTGTGTGTGTGTGTGTGTGTGTGTGTGTGTGTGTGTGTGTGTGTGTGTGTGTGTGTGTGTGTGTGTGTGTGTGTGTGTGTGTGTGTGTGTGTGTGTGTGTGTGTGTGTGTGTGTGTGTGTGTGCGCGCGCGCTCCAAGTTCAGGAACATATACTACCCATGATCCTCAGAAGAAATCCCACTGATAACAATGGGAGGTTTGCAGATCTCTCCGGGATAAAACCTACTCCACAAGTAGCAGCTAAACTTTAGTTAGTAAGATTACTTTATTACATTCACCATTAGTCAAAGAGTGGTTATGGACACTTTTAGGACAACCACTATTTCTATCCTTTAATCCCTTGGATATATGATTAACCCAATTTGTGTATAGAGTTGCATAACTGTGCAATACAAGCTAAATCTGACTCATACAGTGTAGTTTATAGGCTTAAATTATAATACTGAGATGAATGGAGACCGTTAACATCTCTTAGAGCCAATGTTTCAGTTTTTCTGCTGTCTCACGAAGACAGCTCCTTTGTTGGTTATAGTCTCTTCATGTTTGGAAGGCTCTCTGTACGATAACAAGTGCTAAGAGTTCATTTTATTTTATTTTTAAAGTGAAATCTTGCATTCTACAGAACTGCAATCTATTACGGGGGGCAGATATTCATGTTAAGTGGGTGAGGTGTTTGAACCAACAAATATTTTAAATCATTTATGAGGTGAACAGCCCTCTTATTTTAGCTCTTTGGGGCATTCTGCATGTGTCTCTACAATTAATTGATTTAAAAATATGTAGGTCCATTTTAAGTAAGCAAGAAGAGGTAGAATGAAAAACAAGTTTAGAACAGAAGGAAGTTATGAGTACACTGATCTTATGTGTGACCCTGATGTAAATACACATAATATCTAGACTTCTATATCTACATAAAAATGCATGGCTTCAATTTGTCAACGATTCTACATCAACATATATAGGCCTCTTAAAAATAAGGATGGAACAGAGATGCATGCATATTTAGCTTGTGTAATGACTTTTTTCATTTCCCCTCTTGCACCCCAATTTGTCTACCACTAGACTTGTGCCAAAATTTGGTAACGAACTTACAAGTAGGTCACTCCACAATTATGTTATTTAATACATAAAGAACTCCTGAGTGTAAGTTCACATTCAGGCTATTGCTCTCCCTTGAGTGTGGGGAGAACCAGAAGTTGAAGTAAGTGCTTTGCTTTATTTTCTTTTCATTGTAAAGGATTTTATTAGTTTTAGAAAAGCAAAGCAGAACCTACATTCATAGCACAGTTTCTCCCAGCAAAGAAAATGTCACAAAGCAAAAGTACAAATCCACACACTAAGGCCTGGTCTACATTTAAAAATTAGATCAACCTAACTACATTACTCACAGCTATGAAAAATTTGAGCCCTGGGCACTATAGTTAGGTTGAATGAATCACTGGTGCAGACGCAGCTAGGTTGACAGAAAGATGGATTAACTCCACTGCTGGAAAAACACCTTCCATCTACGTGAGAAGCATCTACCGCAGGGGTCCCCAACACGATGTCCATGGGTGCATCTAAATGCTCCCGCATCCTGGCCAGCGGTCGAGCATCCGCCGAAATTCGGCGGCATTTCAGCTTCGCCGCCTCTGGATGACGCTGCTTGCCACCGACAAGCGGCGTCATCCAGAGGCGGCGACGCCGAATTTTGGCGGCATTTCAGCAGATGCTCGACCGCCGCCATGGTCCTTCGTCTGGTGCCCGCCAGACGAAAAAGGTTGGGGACCACTGATCTAACCTATGTTGCTACAGCGGCACAGCTGTGACATCATGGCTGTGGTGCCATAGTGTAGCCATGCCTTAGAAGAGATAATGAACATAAAGGGGTGATGCTGGCAGACCCGGCTTTATGAACAATGTCAAACGCAGAGCTGGAAACCAGTTTGGCTCACCTGTGTGTTAGCATTGTTAAAATAGATGTTAAGTTTATAAGAATGTGTTTAGTGTTTAGACTTGATGAAATGCTTGCAGGGTGCTACATTTACTGATCTCACATATAACATCTGTATGCCATGGTTAAGGCTGCGAGTGTCATGGAGGTCACGGATTCCGTGACTCTCCATGACTTTTGCAGCGGCTGGTGCTGGCTCAAGGGCTGCCTGAGGCAGGCAGCCCCTGGACCAGCAACAGCAGTTTGGGTGTCTGTGTGGGGGGGCTCAGGGCTAGGGACAGGGGGCTGGGGAGTGCGGGGGGCATTTACCTTGGGGTGGGGGACTCCCCGGCTTCTACTGGCATGGCCCCCCAATAGCTTTGAGGAAGCGGAGGCCCTGCCCCATAGCTCACATTAGCTGCAGCTGCCAGCACTTGTGGGAGCAGCAGAGCCCCTGCCCTGGTCCCTGCCGCCTAGGAGCTGCAGGAACGCGGAGCCAGTTAGGAAGCCCCTGCCAGCCCCACCAACCTCTCCCTCCCCCAGTACCAACGGGGGTCCCGGGCTGCGCGCTGTGGTCCGGCCTCCCTCTCCCTCAGTACCAGCAGAGGTCCCAGGCCACCTCCCCCAGCACTCATGGTGCCCCCAGAATGCCCCACCCCCCGAGCACTCAAGGCCCCCCGCCCAGGAAAAGTCCTGGACCGGTCACGGGCCCGTGAATTTTTGTTTATGGCCCGTGACCTGTTCATAACTTATTAAAAGTACCTGTGACTAAAACGTAGCTTTACCCCTGGTATAAAGTTATATTGAGTGTTCGTAATTAATGCAAAGTGCTGGTCCTCCACACAAGAAGGCCCACTGAAACCAAATCAGCCAACCATCAAAGGACAAAGACTTCACTGATCCTGTCCCTCCTTCCTCTCCCCCACACCCATGAAGAGATACAGGCACAAAAACTTGCACAACAATTTGAACTCTAGGGGAAGGGTATGAAAGTCCCTGACTAGAAGGAACTGTATCACTATGCTGCTTGGCATTTGGAGAGGGAAATATTTCTAAGCATAAGCAAGAGATCCCCAAGCTGCTTAGCTCAGATTAGCTGTAAAGGACAAACAAACCTTGGGATATTGCAGCAGCTTCTATTAGTCTTAAGTTTCAAAAAGTATCTCATTTGTGTATGTATGCTTACCTGCTTTAACTGTGTCAATAACTGATTCTTTTACCTAATTAATAAATCTTTAGTTAGTTTATTATAGGATTGGCTACAAGTGTTGTCTTTAGTGTGACATCTGAGGTACAACTGACCTGGGATAAGTGACTGGACCTTAGGGACTGGGAGTAATCTAAATATTTTTGGTGTAAGGGACCATCTATCACAAAGGTAAATTTGCCTGGGTGGCAAGATAGACCAAAGTACCCAAGGGGACTGTTGTGACTCCTTATTAAGATTGTTATAGTGCTTGAGAAGTTCACAGTTGATACTTGGTTGGTGAAATCTAATTATAGAGCTCACAACAATTTGGGGTTTGTGCTCTGCTTCTTAACAGTCTGCCCTATGAGTTGTGAGCCACTCTAGACAGCCTGACACAAAGTAAGAGAATCAGAGGGACTTTATATCTCACAAGTCTAAAACAGTATACAGAGCTTTTCTTCTAAGACATTAGTTCAACACCACATTGGCTTGGCAGAAATAAATGTTAGCTGAGCAAGATGAGTTGGTCTCATTCCAATTCTTAATAGACAAGTGTCCACCTCATAAAACCTATCATTATAATGTCCGTCTCTGTTGATGCTTCACAGAGAGATCAAGGATTGAATCAGCTTGCAGAGAGAACTACTCTTTCATTGCTTCAAGAACTAAACTCAGAATGGAATGGGGGAAAGCTTCATCCTTGCCAACTGAAAATGAAAACCTGAAGATACTGAAAAGAAGGAGTTGCAGACCACTGGGCTTCCACACAAGGTTACAAGTGGGGGTAAGAGGAATAAAGGGAACACCTGCTTGTGGGAAAAGAGATTGTTGGGGGAGGGTCAGGGCCTCCAGAAGATCTTACTGTTAGTTGAACTCTACAACCTTTTGGTTTTGGCCTTGAGAAGGGAGATACTTTAAAAGGATCTAACATTTCTCAAGATGCACATGCAAAACCCCCATATTCTATGAGTCCAGTCTACAGAAAATTGGAGAGAATTCTGAAGTGTTTGCACCTGGTAAACACCCACACAGCCTTAACTGTGTCCTTTTTGATCAATGCCTCGTACACAATGCCCATAACACACACACACACACTCTGCCTCTTCACTGTAATGGACTGTTGCTACCTGCACCTCTCCTACAATTAAACATTGAGCCTATTCCCCTGACAGAATACCACCCTTGAAAATTTAACAACCACTTCACACCCTCTTACAACCCCTTCACATCTGCACACAGGATACTACCTACACCTATACCTTCCCCTACCCAATAATACTCATATCCCACTTCACTAATGACAACACCCATGGCAAGAAGACCCCAGTGCCCTATTACGGAAGCAACTTATATAATTCTGTATTGAAATAATGCAGGCTGGAACCTCAAGATACACATGCATCTCCTTCCTTTGATAATACATATGGGGGACTCAGACCCAGATCTCTTCATATCACAATCACAGCTCTTCCGAGCAGCTCCACTTTCCCCTCCACTATACAGCTACACATCACATAATGAATGCAGCTGAAATGCATGCAGACTGTGATGCTGGCAGACCAGATGCCAGCTCATACCAAAGGCCCAAGGCCTCACTGAACACTGACAAATGCATAGCTGAAAGCAGAGTCTGGCACACCTGTGGGTTAGTATAATTAAAAGAGATATTAGTGTTATATGAACGTGTTTAGTGTTTAGACTTTATGGAATGCTTGCAGGATGCTGCATGTATTAATTTTACTTATAACAACTGTATCCCATAGTATAAAGTTATAGTGCATTGTAAAACCACTATAATTGTGTAACTCACCAAACAGGAAAAGCAGCATTAATTAAGGTAAAGTGCTTGTCCTGCATACAAGATGGCCCACTGAAGGCAAAGGAGGCATTGGGTAGCATCAAAGGACATTGTTGACTGCATTCCTCACTCCCTGCAGGAAGGGGAGACCTGCACATGAACTCACCCCATCTGTTTGGATTCTGGGGTGAAAGGGATAAAAATCCCTGACAAGGAGAAACTGGATTTTTATACTGTCTGGACTCTGAAAGGCAAAGATTCCTAAACAAGAGATTCTCCTGAGTCAGCCCTAAGGACATACAGAACTGCTTATTATAGAAGCTTATATTACCTTTTTAAATCTAAGACTGTAACTCATTGGCGTGTATATGTTTCCTGTTTTAACTCTGTAAGTAACTCATTTCTTTTCTTAGTTAACAAAGCTTTAGTTAGTTTATTACAGGATTGGCTACAGGCATTGTTTTTGGTTTGAGATCTGAGTACAACTGAACTGAGGATAGTGACTGGGAGTAACCTGAATATTGTTGTTATTTTTGGTGTAAAGTGATCATCTATCACAGGGGTGGGCAAACTTTTTGGCATAAGGGCCACATCTGGGTATGGAAATTGTATGGCGGGCGATGAATGCTCACGAAATTAACAATTCATGTTCAAACAGGGACAACACAAGTTTGTTTCTGTCAAGGTTCCTTCCCCACTCTGGACTTTAGAGTACAGATATGAGGACCTGCATGTGAACCCCTAAACTGAATTACCAGCTTAGATCTAGTTTTGCTGCCACCAATCCCAAATACTAACGCCCTTCCCTGGATAGTCTTGAGAGACTTCTTCACCAAATTCCTGGTGAACACTGATCCAACCCCTTGGATCTTAACATAAGGAGAATTTAACCATCCCCCCTCCTTTCCCCCACCAATTGCTTGTGAGTCCAGATCCAATCCCCTTGGATCTTAAAACAAGGAAAAAATCAATCAGGTTCTTAAAAAGAAGGCTTTTAATTAAAGAAAGAAAGGTAAAAATAATCTCTGTAAAATCAGGGTGGAAAATAACTTTACAGGGTAATCAGATTCATAGAGCCCAGAGGAACCCCCTCTAGCCTTAGGTTCAAAGTTACAGCAAACAGAGGTAAATCCTCTTAGCAAAAAGGAACATTTACAAGTTGAGAAAACAAAGATAAAACTAACACGCCTTGCCTGGCTGTTACTTACAAGTTTGAAATATGAGAGACTGGTTCAGAAAGATTTGGAGAACATGGACTGATGTCTGGTCCCTCTTAGTTCCAAGAGCGAACAGCAACATGTTTTTTTTTTAAATCAGAAAAGACACGCTGTGCCGGGGTGTAGCCATGAGTGGGCCGTGGCCAACGCACTTATTATCCAGGCCCATTCAATCACTTGCCCCACTCCGCCACCCGGTGCTCCAGCTGGGGAGCGGGAGTGAGGCGCAGAGGCTTGCAAGTGCCGAGTGGGTGGAATGGGGCAAGCCCCTGACCCCGCTCCCCGGCGGGAGTGCCGAGCAGGGTAAGCCCCTGACCCCGCTCCCCGGCGGGAGTGCCGGAGCGGAGCAGTGGAGCTCGAGGGCTGGATTAAAAGCTCTGACGGCTGGACACAGCCCGCGGGCCACAGTTTGCCCACTTATGATCTATCACATAGTCCAGCTTGCAGCGATCGCAACATAGATTGGAATGCCCAAGGGGCCAGTCTGTGACTCTATAAGACTGTTACAGTGCTTTCAAAGTTCACACTTGTTACCAGGTTGGTGAAATCTAATTATAGAACATACAACCAGTTTAGGGTGTCTGTGCCCTGCTTTTTGATAGTCTGCCCTGAGGCTAGCACTCATGGTCATGAGCCAGGCAAGACAGCATGACACAGATAATTCCCAGTGGCTCCTGCCAGCTCCAGAGGGCAAAGTTAAGGTTGCATGGGAATTTACCTTAACTCTGTATTTTCTGGTTTTCAGAAGTTTGAGTTTTGCTGAACTCGACATTCTGGAAGGACACGTGCTACCACTGGGTTACCATAACTCTGCGTTAAGGTTTTTGCCATTTAATTAAATATGAATCTGAATATTACAAGTACAGTAGTCCCTGTGTGCATTTTAATATGAGTTGACTGAACTTTATGCTGTCATCATGTTTTCAATGACAAGTTTTTATTGACAAGATATAACTGTGTGTCATATAAGTAGTTACTGGTGAAGGCGATGCTTTTAGCACCGAGGGAAGTACACCTCTATGCCGATATAACGCGACCTGATATAACGCGGGTTCGCATACAACGCGGTAAAGCTCTGACACGCTGCTCTGAGCAGCGTGTTAAGGGTGCCGGGCCAGGCTGGGGCCAAGGGGTTCGATAAGGGGCAGAGGGTCTTGGGGGTGGTCAGGCCCCCCCCCCAGGCTCTGGGGGGCGGGAGCTGTGGGAGGGCACTTTTGGGGGCCCTGCAGTCCCACAGTGGCCCGGGGGATTAGTGGGGGGCCGAGAGCAGCCCGCTCTGCTTCCCTCGCCCCAGCCCCAGCCGTGTTGCTCGGGGGAGGTGGCTTAGGGGAAGGGATCCCCCCCCGCACTCACCAGCAGCGGTGGAAGTGGAGCAGCCTGGCCCCAGCCCACTCCACTCTGCCAGTTTCCAGCCGCAGCGCTCCGCTTCCCGCCGCAGGTGAGTGCAGGGGGGCGTCCTTTCCCCAAACTCCCCGCACTCACTGGCAGCGGGAAGCAGAGCAGCCCAGCCCCAGCCAGCTCCACTCGGCCAGCTCCCAGCCGTGGCGCTCCACTTCCCGCCACAGGTGAGTGCAGGACCTTTCCCCAGCCGCCCCCCAGCGACACGGCTAGGGCCGGGGCAAGGAAAGCGGAGCGGGCTAGGGCCGCGTCGCTCCACTTTCCCCAACCTCCCCGCACTCACTGACAGCTGGAAGCGGAGCTACACAGCTGGGAGCTGGCGGAGTGGAGCGGACTGGGGCCGGGATGCTCCGCTTCCCGCTGTTGCCGGTGAGTGCCGGTCAGGGGGCAGGGCGGAGGTGGGGGTGGATAGGGGTCGGAGCAGTCAGGAGACAGGGGGGATGGTAGGGGGTGGGGTCCTGGGGGTGATTAGGGACGGGGATCTCTGGAGGGGGCAGTCAGGGAACCAGGAAAGGCAAAGCAAGTTTGATATAATGCGGTCTCACCTATAACGCGGTGAGATTATTTTGTCTCCCGAGGACCGCGTTATATCGGAGTAGAGGTGTAGTTAGCGATTGTGGAGTAAGCACGTTAATTGAATGTTTCTGACAAAATGAACAGCAGTGAATAGTTGGAAGTACTGACATTTAAACTGTCATCTTTAGGTTTCAGACTTAGCAATGAATTGTGGGGAGTGAGGCAGTTAATATCTCTCTGAGCCATTGCTTTAGGCTGTCTGAAGGCTCAGGAAGATACCACTGTACCAAGTTTACAATCATTTTGTGTTTTTACCATTTTCTTCACAACTGTAAGGACCAGAAACAATTTTTGCTGTGAAAACTGAAGTTTTAAAAAATGATTTTGTGGCAGGGAATGCCACAGCACCACTTTACCCCTCCCTTTCTCCATCTGTTTTTTAAGATGCTGATCTTACAATTTGCTTGCTCATTTTGGGCACCACCATAATATACAAAATAGTTAATATGCCATTTCATGCTTAGGTCCATAATTTGTGGCTATGTGACTAGGCTTAACTAAGTAACCATAGTGCACATTTCACTACACCTCAAAAAGCATACAGTATGCACACACAAACCTTGAGTGATTCCACAACAAAAAATTACAGGAAGGCAAAGGGTTAAAGTTAATTTTTCACTCTTCTGACTTTAAAAATTATAGAAATAATTTAAATAGAAAAGTATCCATTTTTAGACAATTAAAGAGATTTGACACCAAAGTGCTCTGTTTTACTGGCATGCTATTATCTCAGAATTTGCAAAGGCGCTTGGGAACTCCTTTCTCAAGGTATGTCTTCACTGCAGTTAGCCCAGGCTAAGGGAACATTCAAGGCAGAGCGGCCTGAATATGTGCTAACAACTTATGCTAAACAGTCTGTTCCACTTGCATTTAGTTGTGAGGCTCTAAATACCTTTCCCAGACCTGAAGAAGAGCTGTGTGTGGCTGGAAAGCTTGTCTCTCTCACCAACAGAACTTGGTCCAATAAAAGATATTACCTCACTCATCCTGTCTCGTTAAGAAATTCAGTCTGCAAACCAAAGCAATTCACACCTAATGGACTGACTCCTCTGCCTCTCCATTTCTTTCCCGTCCACTAAACATATGTCATTTTGCATATATTTCCCCAAATTACAGATATTATCACACAAAACCTTTATCAGAGGGCTGGTGTCACTGGCAGCACAGGATTCCTCTGATAGCGTATCTGTTCAAATGCTGTGAAAGTGCAGCAGAATTGGAGCAGTTACACATGGGATTAAAAATGCAGTGCAGAGGAATGGAGGACTCAAACAAGGAAGTACAGCCTAAGTGGAACTGTGGGACAGGATTAGCACACTAACAGCAGGGGGTTCCCGGACTGAAGCCAAACCCAAGCTCATGCCTATACGCTCGGCTGTGGCTGCTCACTTGGGCTTAAACCCAGGTTAGAGGTTTTCCTTTGTGGACGGAACCTTCAGGGGCAACCCATGGGCTAACTCTGCAGTGAAGACATACCCAATTATCCCTTCAGACTCCGAGGGATGTGTCTGAAAGAATAGAGAGGAATGAGAAGAACCCATTGCCAGGCAATTGACCGAGCAGTGTCTTGGACTTTGGATAAACCTGCTCATTAGCTTTCCTAGAAAGAAGTAAGATATTTAAAAACAACCAAGTGTTTTTTAAGAGAGGCAAGCATAGCTCAAAATTTAGGCATGAAAAGAAAGGATTCAGAGCAGTGTTTCTCAACCTGCATGTGTTGGCGACCCCTTTTGGATTTAAAAATTTTTTTGAACCCTCCACCGTCCCCTTCCCTTCCCCCCCCCCCCCCCACAAAAATTGCAACCCCCATCTCAAACTCAGGGCTCCAGGCTTCAGCCCTGTGAAACATGTCAATTAGTTTTGCGGGGCTGCCACAAGCAATTGCCCTGCTTCCCACCCACTAATGCTGGCCCTGCTTGTGACCTCCCCCCCCCCCCCCCAAAACCCATCCTAGACTCCCAGGTTGAGAAACACTGAGTTAGAGAGATCATACACATGGAGTAAGAAGCTGCCTACTCACTTCTTTTCTCCTTTTTCTTAAATTTTCCTTTCTTCTTCCCATGCTCCTTTTCATCATCAGACACTATATCTGGAGGCTCATGTAGGTTGTCATGAGGTGGTGAAGGCTCACCAGTCCGGTATAATCCAGGGAATTTTGTAGGGCTGATTTCTTCAGAGCTCGGGGTACGGGCAAGAACCCCACTGTGTTCCACTCTGCGATGTTCACTGGGGCTGCTGGTAGGAGGCAGGAAGCACTCAGTCATTCTGATTCCCTGACACAAAATGAAAAATCTGTCACCTGTCCATCACACCTACAACAGAAAAAACAAACAAGATCTCTAAAATGCTCCAAACAATATTTTTTAAACAACCTCCTTAGATCCCCATCCTACAAACAATAGCAACAGTAATGTTTATTACAATGAGACAGTCAATGGGACCGGAGGAGCGGGTTGATCCAGTGCAGAACCACCACAACCTCGCTTACAAAGGATAGGAGTATAATGGGCAAGCAGAACCCAAAATTTGGGCAAGCTGCCTGTTAGGGAGTCATGGCCAAGTTAACCATGAAGTCCACTAATGCAGAAGCTCCCTTCAGAGGTTCCTTATAGCAGAGCTCCTGGCCAGAATTAAAATTCTTCCCAAACCAGCACATTCTCAGAGAGCAGTTGCAGAAACTCTGCCCTCCACAGGATTGATTCATAGGATACTTTACATCTCCCTGCATCAGCTTTTGCTGAATTTGGCCTCGTGAATCTAAATGGTCATCCTGAAATGTAACTTTTCCATTTTATTGCTTTCTCTGCTTCCTCAGTCCAGGAGACTCTCCATTCCTATGCCTACTGGTGTGCTTGGACAAAGGCTCAGAGAATAGAATTATGGGTTTACAATGAAATGTGAACAGAGTCTTGATGAACTGACTTCCACATGAAGATTATTCTAGTTGCCAGAGGATTGCTTCCAAACATCAGTATTTTGGCTTCAATGTAACCAACTCCTTGGAGTCAGCAGATCTGGAGCTCCTGCTCAGTGATGTACACACTATATAGTGAGAAATCCCCACCTCCCCAATGTAAGCAGAGAACAATTCCATTTAAAAATAACTAGATAAACCCTCATTCAGGGGAACAAAATGTACAAAATTATCTGGGGGTGAAAATAACCCTAGATAAATCATATATATGTTAGACTGTATATTCTTATCCAAAGGACACAACTAATTTTTCTTATTTCAATGGTGTTAATATTTATAACGGTTTCCTGTTTGTCTTGTGTTTTTCTTATTTGAATTATGGATATGAAATAACCAAATCTCCTCAATAACTGTTGTGCTGACTTGTTTTTATATGTAAACAAGTGACTGCCTTTCTGTAATAGTATATACTGTAACAGGAATATTTAGGAGTTGCTGGGATTTAAGACTTGTGACCATCCAAGACATTTCCAATATCATAGTTTGCAATCCATAAAAATGCACTTGGTATGAATAATGACACTGCCTTGCACTTCCATGGCATCTTTCAGTTGTATATCTCAATGTGCTTTAAAAATGCTAGAAAATTAACCTCATAATACTTCAAGTAAAGGACAGGAACATCACTGCACCCACCAATGAAATGCAGTCATCTATAGGTTGGAATACAGAAGCTGTTTAATAGAGCAGTATCTAAACGTAACTTTTAATTCTCAGTTAGAATTTGGCCAAGACACCAGGATTCACATCCCTACTCTTGTGGTCAGGGCATGAGTTTTATATCTCATCCGAAAGATGGCACCTCCCACAGCACAGTAGCGCTTCACACAGCGCTGAAGGACTGATTCAATAATAACTTCTTTTAAATCACTTAATGCTACCCCCTCCACCACTCACATGTTTAATTAAGGTTGCACAGGCAATCTTAATTCTGACATTTCCTAACGTTTGAGTGCTTAACTTTACAACCTTAATAATGTTCTTTTAATGTAGCTGTGTGTGGAATTTCCTAGGTTTTTAAAAAAACAAATTGAAAACCAACCCATTATGTTGAGATCATATTGACATCCACATGGGTCATCAGCAGAGTTGGAACCTTTATATCCGCCACAAGGACCTCTGCCACTTGAGCTAACAGCGTAACTGATGGCCATAGTAAACTGTTGTCCTTTATGTAGACTACCATGAGGGGGATGGGACGCTATGCCAGTGGGGTTTACAGAGATTTGCTGACAGCAGAGGAATGGACTCAGGAATCTTGGGTTCCATTCGTGGCTCTGGAGGAGAGCACACTCTAGTGGGCACAGATTTTTTTTGACCATTCCACTGAAGTCTGACTTCTTCTACCTCACCCTCCCCAACCTGTCCGAGTCCTCTCTCTTTCCCAATCCAGGCTCCTAATCATAATTCCATTATCTCCTCACCTCGCCAGGCCCATTCTCCATTTCTCAGGCAGCTCATCCCACTCCCATTGGCCAGCCAGTTCTCCTCTCCCAATTTCTAAACCAATCTGTCTCTCCCCTACCTCCCCCCGCGCTTTGGTCTCTCAGTTGCTCTCCCCATCCCCACCCCGTCATCCCTGTCTGCTGTGGCTCTCAGTCCTAATCTTCCTCTCCCGGCTCCTCATCCCAGTCTTTTGTCCAGCCAGTCCTAATTCTTGTCCCCAGTCTTTGTCAGATGTCTCCCCTCCCCTATACCTCCTTCCTCCTGCTCCATTGATTCTCAGTCCATTTCCTTGCCCATCATCTTTTAGTCTCCCCACACTTACTGATTCCCAGTCTCAGTCTCCCTTCACCAATTCCCAGTCTCAATTTACCTATCCCCCCGCCCCCGCCAGATTCCTCCCACAGCCCCAAGCTACTCCCTCCTTCCCCCAAAGGTCCAGTCCTTGCTCCCTTTGCATTCAGATAAGGCAGCTTCCTTCTCCACACTGCCTTGGGGGTCTCTGACAGTGTAAGAGTCACTGACAGCAAAGGCTGATTACCGTTTGGTGGGGCCCTGGGCCAAATCAAGTAGGGTGTCTCCCTCCCCGCCCCACCCTTCCCCTGTGCTCCTGCTGGGGAGCAGGGTTGGAGTGCAGGGGCTTCCCCCCGCTCTGCCCAGTGCTCTTGCCAGGAAGCAGGGTCAGAACATGGGGGCTTCCTCCGCTCCCCAGCAGGAGTGCTGGGAGGGCAAGGGAAACCCCCATGCTCTGTTCTCCAGCAGGAGTGCTGGGCAGGTAGGTGGAGTGGGGCAAGCCCCAGTGCCCCGGCTGTAGCGCCAGGTGGGCAGAGTAGGCCAGGGCGCAGGGGCGCCCATTTTTCTGGGGCTCCTGTTGGCCCAGTGGCTAATCCACCACTGACTGACAGCATAAGAGACTCTCCCTGCTCTCAGTTCAGGCGCCCGGACCCAACACGATTTGCAGCAGCCCAGAGTGGCAATCGCAGGGGAAATCCTGCTCAGTCCTGCGCAGATGGAATCTTCGGGGAAATTAGCTGCTCAAATGTACAGGCTTATCTACATGGCCCAGCAATGCGGACTATGGAGGCATGAGCTGCAATGCACACTGAAGTGTGGTGCTGTAACTGCCCTGTGTATTCCCCACTAGCATGAATTAAAAGACACCTAGTTTGTGTTAATGTAGTCCTTCCAAATTTCAAGTCTCTGCACCAAAACATGGGTAACTAGAACTTTTAGAAGAAAAGGTCACCAGAATGGGCAAAACAAATGTATTTTTCCCTAGCCTCATTCTCATAAATGGCTGAACCATTTTGGCTTAAATTTTCTAAAAAATTTGGAACCTGAGGCAGAAATATTCCATTCCAAGTGATTAAAGTTATAAAGAACAGAAAAATGGGTCTTATAATGGGAAGCGTCAGGCAATCTTAATAATAGGCGGTGGTACCAGCCATACCTTATAGCAACATGGGTCACGGAGATTGAAGCTCCTGACCATACCACTTTCAGGGCTGTGCCTGTCTTCTATACACCACACACACTTTCAGCACAGAATGCTTCATTATTTCTTTGTGCTGAGCCAGTCCCATGCCTTTGTCCTGACTGCAACAGGGGCAAATGAAAAGAGGTGACTGCACGCTTGGCTGCTATTCTTCAGAACAACTGCTATGCAGAGTGAAGTAGATGAGAATTTCTCCTACAGTGGCAAGTACTCTGCAGGTCTACATCAGAAACACTGCATATGGCCCCAAAACTTAATGTGTTTTCTCCATACTCTCCCAAATTCTAGTTGTCACGACGAAACAGAGTGCTAAAAGCTAAGAAGTCAACAGACGGAGACAAAGCGGGAGTACTTTCCCAGGCTACCAACCACCCTGGGATACCTTGTTTTATGACAGCTACATAAAAACAAGACCCAGGGTACAGAATGTACTCATTATCTTAGGCCTTAGGTCAAAAAGACCAGGACAAATTAAGAAAACAACTCGTCCCTCAAGGAAATAAGGAACATCATTCTTAGAACAAAAGCACGCTAGTAACAAACATCAGCTTCACTTTTAAAGAAACAAGCAGGAAGAGAAAAAACCTCAAAGCACTTTACAAACTTAAGTGTGATAAAGCCTTACATACCGCTTAGAAGTTAAGGATGATTACTCACTTTTTACCGATGAGAAAACTGAGGTACAGAGGAGTTAAGTGACTTACTTAAGGTCATGACAGAGCTGGAAATAGAACCCAAACCTCACTCCCAGACCAGTACTTCAACCGCTAAGCTATGCTATGAGGAAGGATTGTGAAATCTTTGTCAAATCTAATCTTTCAATAATAAAGCAGATGGTTGTCAGATTTGACAAAAACTTAAACGAAAAACAAGCAATAGTTTTACCAATTTAAAATCATACTAATGTATTACAGCAATAAAATGCAATTGTTCAGGCAACTGCATATAAAATACATCAAAATAATTCTTAATATTCTCTTGAAAGAAACCCAAGCTGTATTTGAGACAAAGCAATATACTGTATGCAAACTGGAAGGTCCTCTTGCTGGTTTAATTACATATTCTTTAAAGAGAAAAACAACATCAGAGCCAAGTTATATTTAGGTTTGGAAGGATTCAATTTTTATTGGTAAAATGTCACCATCCACACGCAAGCTGATGAAAAAAAGATTGCCATCAATAATAATTGAAATTTACAGATAGGCAAAGTATGAAAAATGCTGCTTGGGAACTGTCATTAAATAATTATTGTCTGGCCCCATAATTTCCTATAACTGCAAAAGTTTAAAATTGATAAAAATAAAAAAATGCCTCAACCCATAATTTCATGCAACTGAAAATTTAAAATTGATACAAATAAAGGCTTTAAAATAAACACATTATCCATCAAATGAAAATAAATAAAAATCAAGTTCTGCCAAGCCTACTTGTATTAATAAAAAATCAGTATTCAGTTGTGCAAATGTGCATCCTTGTTTTTCTGTCAACGTGAAATGCCATCAAAACAGAGAAAAAGACAATGATGTGACTCAGCCTGGCTTGCTGAAGCCAAGCAGGAAACCAAACAGCTTTATTGACTTAGGGTATGGCTACACTTACAAATCTGCAGCGCTGGTAGTTGCAGCGCTGGTCGTCCAGCTGTGCAGGGCCAGCGCTGGTGTGTGGCCACACTCACAGCTACCAGCGCTGCAGTGTGGCCACATTTGTAGCATTTGCAGCGCTGCTGGGAGTGATGAATTATGGGCAGCTATCCCAGCATTCAAGTGGCAGCAACGTGCTTTTCAAAAGAGGGGGGTGTGGGGCAGTGTGACAGGGACCGGGGGGGAGAGAGAGAGAGTGGATTTTTGGAACCGACACTGGGCAAAATCAGAATTTTCCCACCCCCTTACTGTTAACTGCAAACAACCTGCATCCAACATACTCTTTCCCCCCTCTGCCCCCTCCCCCCGTTTCACTCAAGCAAAGCAAACACTCAACCCCTGCAGGGGTTATCTCATTTCATTGTTGACAGTAGTTACAGATTAATGACAGCAAACAGGAGCTATGTTTGAAGCAGCTCCTGCGGAGCCCGGAGCTCCGAATTGACAACAAAACAAAGAGAGGCTGCATAACAAAACAAAGGGAATAATTTAGTTAAAAGCATTCTGGGATACTCCTTATACCCTGGAGGCCAATAACAGCGCTGGTGAGTGTCCACACTTGATGACCAGCGCTGCAGAACCAGCGCTGCAACCCTTATACCCCAAGCAGACCTGGGTGTACGGCCAGCGCTGCAGCCAGGGAGTTGCAGCGCTGGTTGTGCCCTGCAAGTGTGGACAGGGTGTAATTGCAGCGCTGGAAAGCCTCTACCAGCGCTGCAACTTGCAAGTGTAGCCAAGCCCTTAGTGTAAAGCACTGGGATATACAAAAATAGTCTTATAAAGGATAAACTTTTGCCCGAACATGTAAAAGAGAAGTGTATTTCTCTCCAAAGTTACCTACTTCAGTCTCTACAAGAAAGTCCTACAAAGCAAATTTCAAATTCAGGAGTGGCATCTGACCTAAGATGATACTAGTTAACTGTGAAAACAAGTATCTAGTTTTTCTCTGCCATTTACACAAAGCTCACTCATCTGGATTTTAGATTGTTGTGCTGGATTTTAAACACACTCAAGAGCTATCTTGGAGAAGCTTATAATTTTTCTGCCCTAATCTCCCAGCATGCTGACCTGCAACAACAGACACAGGTAAAGCAAGCTTAAATTTCACAAGTCAGCATAATGGCATGACTGATCAGCTCATCAAATAATTCCCATGTGAATCACATACTCTCCACAACTACTGATAATTAAAGTCTTACAAAGGCCCTCCCTGAAATTTCACAGATGAAGATAAAATCTGTATTAAATAACAGGGTTCATGCTCTCTCACATAAGAATCCTATAATGTTATCTATTTTAAAACTAAAAGCTTATTTTTATTTAAAATTTTCTTATTTAGCAAAATGATTGTTACCTACTACAACTTTAAACTATCAGCTCATTAAATACATTATTAACATGATCTTCAAAATAATACTACCCCCAGCCCAGCTTTATTAGTATTACACATACAAAAATCTGTATTAAAAAAAATTACTAAGTTTGCAAAGTTAAGAACTCATAAATTAGGAAATGCCAGAATTAAAGTAGCCTGTGCAATCTTAATTGGGCCCTCTTATGTGTGTGCATTACGGTAGTCTTCAATTACATGATCATGTACTATTTTTTCCACAGGTCCCCTACCTCATTTAGGAGAAGATATTCTGTATTTTGATTTCTCCTTGTTGTTCCCTGTGTAGTCCTTATTTACTGCATGGCATTCAGATCTGCTCTGAAGATAGAATTATTAATTTCCTCAAGGGGTTTTCTATAGAGCTTATCACTATTGCAGGAATGGCCAAACTTACTGGCCTTCCGAGCCACATGAGACAATCTTCAGAAGTTTGAGAGCCAGGGCATGCCTGCTAGCACTCAGGGCTTGAGCCCTCAGTGGGGCGATGGGGCTAGGGGTCGGGGAATCTCAGGGCTAGACCTGTGGGGCACACTTGCTGGAGCTCCGGGCTTCAGCCCCGCTCCAGCTGAAGCTCGGAGCCCCAGCACGTGCCTCCTGTATGGCTGAAGCCCTGAGATTCACACCCCGCCACAGGGCAGGTGTGCTAAAGATTCATATGTCCCTTCATGCTTCAACCATCATACCAGGGGACATTTTACATTGTTTTGTTTTTGAGTGCAGTTATAGAACAATTTTTTTTTAAATCTACATTTGTAAGTTGCACTTTCACTGCACAAAGATTGCACTACAGTACTTGTATGCGGTGAGTTGAAAAATACAATTCTTTTATCATTTTTATAGTGCAAATATTTATAATAAAAATATACACTTTGATTTCAGTTACAACACAGAATACAATATATATGGAAATGTAGAAAAACATCCAAAATATTTAATAAATTTCAATTGGTATTCTATTATTTAATAGTGCAATTAAAATGGTGATTATTTGCAATTCATTTTTTTAATTGTGATTAATTTTTTTGAGTTAATTGCATGAGTTAACTGTGATTAATCAGCAGCCCTAGATATTATAATTTATCTGACTATGCCAAATCCCCATCCCCACTTTTTTGGGGCTACTTTACCCAACTGCCATAACCCCACACCAGGTTTTGCACATACCCAGAGCCTGACACACTTTTTAAACAATTTGAAATTTCTGAGTAAGTCTTCAGAAAGGACCCTAGATCACTACAAGTCTGCAGAAGCTTCAGACTGTTAACAGTAGTGTTTAGTGTCCAAATAGCAATCATATTGGATTGTTCTTGTTTTCTTACACTTTCAGCTGCTGAACTGGGCTTGTTTAGATGAAGAAATACCACTTACCCAGGTCTCAATTATTCCACTCTATTTAATAATCACATGTGCACACTGGAACCTTCACCTCTGTACTTAAAGCTCTAATGGCCTGAAAACACCAATGTTTACCCGGGACTGTACAGATACTCTAGTAAAAATAAGAACAGATTGGTTTAGCTAAACATACCATACAATTTAATTCAGAAAACATGTCTAAAGTACCACAATGGAAATAAAATGAGCTGAATAAAGCCAATGGATCCAGCACTGAGTATTTTGAGTGTTGAGCAGTTCTTGTTGCTCTTTCAATTGCCACTATGCTACTATTCATTGAACATGATAGATCAGAAAGCAAAAGAATAGGAACTGATTTTCCATAGCAGGAAGAGAAACAAGAATTACCAGTTCTACCAGGTCTGTGATTTAAGGCTGTGGGTAGACTAGAATTGAAGATGTGATGTTAGCATGTGTTAGCTAATGTGTAAGACATTTTAAAAGTCTGGAGCAGACAAGGCACAATGCCTTTAACATACCACCTTGACCAGTTTAGCATGTGTTAAAGGCAGCATGCCTTGTCTACACTAGACTTTTAAAACATTTTAGCTAACATGCTAATATCACTCCTTAAATAGTCTAGGCAAGGGATTAATAGATATTGTCAGCTAAACAGGTGTGAGCCCTATTAGCACTAGGAGGAGACACCATCAAAGAAAAGCCTAACTCAGGGGTAGGCAACCTATGGCACGGGTGCCGAAGGCGGCACGCGAGCTGATTTTCAGCGGCACTCACACTGCCTGGGTCCTGGCCGCTGCTCTGGGGGGCTCTGAATTTTATTTAATTTTAAATGAAGCTTCTTAAACATTTTAAAAACCTTATTTACTTTACATACAACAATAGTTTAGTTATATATTATAGACTTATAGAAAGAGACCTTCTGAAAACATTAAAATGTATTACCGGCACGTGAAACCTTAAATTAGAGTGAACGAATGAAGACTCGGCACATCACTTCTGAAAGGTTGCCGACCCCTGCCCTAAATGCTAAGTAATGTTACTGTGACAATGGACAGCATATTTCCTTCTAATCCAGCAGGAGTCTGAATGGAGCAGGGATACTGTGCTTCTATCTAAAGGTAGCATCTTTTTAGGTGGGATGTAGAAAAAGTTGTTAAATATTTTCACAAGAGTAGGGATATTAGCTCTGTTAAATACTCCAATTTAGATACAAGTCTTCCAACCTAAAAATTCTCTCAAGTAGTTTCAACTGGATAGTTTATTCTTTACTTTCACTCTCTAGAAAGCACTGCTAACAGACCTGAAAGGATGCCATGCTTCTCCAGAGAAGAGGCTTAATTTCATGTATTTACAATCTGGAAAGTGCTCTGGGTCCATTTTATGAAAGCTGCTATATAATCCTTCATTTGAGACACCGGTGTAAACAATCTAGCTTTGTTTGATCCAGTTCTCCATATAAAAAAAATAAGAACTAACAGAGGCACTACAGTCCACAACAGCAAATACCTTCTGATACAAACCTAACATTTCCAGCAAAAGGTAGTTCTCCCCCAGGTTTGATATTATGAGTAGACTAGTTTCTACAGCTTCCTATTCAATTGCTGCCATATATAGACTGACAAAGGGCTGCATTATTACAACACAAACTGTCATTTGCATTGGCAAATCTAAAACAAAAAAGCTGAAAGCAGCTTTGCTCTGATTCCTCTATGGGGTGATAAATGACACAGAGAAGATCAACTTGAAAGTTATTAATGAAATTGTAAGATATATTGCACTGGATGACAATGCAATATAAATGAATCGCAGCATCTTCTAATGAACATTTCATGACCTCCATATGATTAAAATGGAATTAGCGGTTGTGGGGATGAACTCCATTCAATAATGGCACCAGAAGGGAAAGGAAGACTGTAATTAAGCTTATGACCTAGAAAGACTGGTTATTCTTCCTATATACTGCATAACAGTTCTTCCGATAGATAAGGGCTTTTGATGAGTGGGAAAGCAAATTGTGCCCTAACTCTTACTGCGGGTAGAAAGCCTTGTGTATTATCATACTGTTATTGGGTCTAATCCAATGCCCATTAAGTAAATTAAAAGACTCCCACTGACTTCAACAGTATTGGATCAGACCCATTATGAGAAAAAACTTTAGGGAAGTGAAGTCTTGCAGCACAAAATGGGGACCTTTTCAACAAATTCTAGTTTAACAATGTAATCCTGAATTTGGCTGCATGGCCAGAAGCACCTGCAGTGCTTCCAACACAGAACAGCATTGCAATCTTACATCATCAAGTTTCTTCCACAAACCCAAAGGAAGATGGTACTCTCATTTTCTGTCCTAAAAAAAATCTACTGTGACATACTGCACCTCAAAATGGCACCCTATAAACCCCATATTCATCATTCATATATGGTTGTGATATTTCATACACAACATGCCATGTAAGATATCAAATTAAAAGATCATGATATTCTGAAACTCATTGTTATGTCAAAATACACGTATTGTTACTATGTATCCAGTTATGAGATTTTGCTGTATGGTTGTTACTGAAATATGTTGCAAGTTTGCTAGTGACATACAAAGAAGGCAAACCACTCCCAGAAGGGTGCTCAACAACCATTAATCAGCAGGGGAGGTGTCATCAAGGGATTTACAATTCAATGAGGGCTGCAGAAGCACCACATAATGGAGATTGCTCAACTCTATGACTCTGGGCTTGTCTACACTGGCAATTTACAATGCTGCAACTTTCTCGTTCAGGGGTGTGAACCCCTCCCGTGGAGCAAGTTGCAGCGCTGTAAAGTGCCAGTGTAAACAGTGTCCCAGCACTGGGAGCTATGCCCCTTGTTGAGGTGGGGTTTTTTTTAAGAGTGGTGAGTCATCTGAGGAGATTGGTCCAGGCTTAAGGAGAAGCCTGTGCATTACAAACTGTAACATCCAGTGCGGTGAGAAAATTGCTGATCTAAATAAAGCCTAGTATAATATGGTTTAAGATTTAGATTGCGCATTTATCTTTTTTTTCCTTTGGTAACTTTCTCTGGTCTTTTATGCCTATCACTTATAATCACTTAAAATCTACCTTTCCGTAGTTAATAAACCTGTTTTACATTTTACCTAAAACAGTGTGGTTTGGTTGAAGTGCTTGGGAAATCAGGTACAAAAGCTGGTGCATGTTCTCTCCACATTGAGGGAGGGGCAGACTGGGTAATAAACTTACACTAGTTAGGCTTCTGACCAGGGCAAGATGGTATAGTCTGGGGATGCAAGGCTGGGGGGAATTGGCTGGTGCCTTTCTCTGTGTGATTCATGAGTGGCTTTGGGAGCATTCATGCAATTGAGCTGGGTGTGGGGCTGTTGTCCTGAGTGATAGCAGCACCTGGTGGGGTTTGCTGCTTGTCACTAGCAAAGCACTGTAAGAGACAGCCCAGGCTGGAGGCATAAGGGTGCACAGCAGTACCCCAGTTCCAAGAGCACCCTGGGGATCCCATCACCGTGTTAAGTGAAGGGGTAAATAATACTTCTCTATTCACTTTCTCCACACCATTCATGATTTTATAGACCTCTATCACATCCATCCCTCAGTCATCTCTTTTCTAAGATGCATGCAGAGTTGGGATCAGTTTTTCCTATGTGCATTACTTTTTATTTATCAACATTGAATTTAAATTTGCCATTTTGTCATGCAGCTTTGTGAAATCCCTCTATTAGTCTTCACAGTCATCTTTCTTTTCAGGACTTTACTATCCTGAATCATTTTGTATCATCTACAAATGTTGCCACCTCATTGTTTACCCCTTTTTCCGGATTGTTTATGAATATGTTGAACAGCACAAGTTCCAGTACAGATCCTTGAGGGACCCCACTATTTATCTCTCTTCACTCTGACAGCTGACCATTTATTCCTAGCCTTTATTTCCAATATTTTAACCAGTTATTGATCCCTGAGAGAACCAGCCCTATTATCCTATAACAGTTTACTTTGCTTAAGAGCCTTTGGTGAGGGACCTTTTTAAAGGCTTTCTGAAAATCCAAGTACAATATAATGACTGGATCACCTATGTAATGACCTGAGAGAGAGAAGGTGGGTGGGTGAAGTTGATCTAGTAAAAGATATTACCTCACCCACCTTGTCTCTCTAATATCCTGGGACCAACATTGCAAACAAAAGATATATGTAGCATTTATAAATACAAAAGTTTATCACTAATCCCAGTGTCTGCCACATCCCAATACAATAGTCTTTTGAAATTTTCAGGCTTCCAAGGTCTCAAATCTGTCACGCATAGTATATCATTAATTATGATTAATACGAAATGTTAATACCTACTGTGCAGGGATGTTGTAAGACTTAATTAAGCCTTGCAAAGTGTTCATGAAAACATACAAGCCCAGACATCAAATGTACTCATCCATCCTTGCTATGATGATATTTTACTTTCCCATCAAAAAGTGACTTGCACCTGGCAACTAGACAAGTAGAATTTTTCCTATATGACTTACACAGTTTTACAAAATGTAGATCGTGCCAAACCAACCTGATCTCCTTCTTTGAGAAGGTAACAGATTTTTTAACAAAGGAAACTCAGTGGATCTGATTTACCTCGATTTCAGTAAGGCATTTGATACGGTTCCACATGAGGAATTATTAGTTAAATTGGAAAAGATGGGGATCAATATGAAAATTGAAAGGTGGATAAGGAACTGGTTAAAGGGGAGACTACAACGGGTCATACTGAAAGGTGAACGGTCAGGCTGAAAGGAGGTCAGGGATCAGTTTTGGGACCAATCTTATTTAATCTTTTTATTACTGACCTTGGCACAAAAAGTGGGAATGTGCTAATAAAGTTTGCGGATGACACAAAGCTGGGAGGTATTGCTAACACAGAGAAGGACCGGGATATCATACAGGAAGATGTGGATGACCTTGTAAACTGGAGTAATAGTAATAGGATGAAATTTAATAGTGAAAAGTGCAAGGTCATGCATTTAGGGATTGATAACAAGAATTTTAGTTATAAATTGGGGACACATCAGTTGGAAGTAACAGAGGAGGAGAAGGACCTTGGAGTATTGGTTGATCATAGGATGACTATGAGCCGCCAATGTGATATGGCCGTTAAAAAAGCTAATGCGATTTTAGGATGCATCAGGCGAGGTATTTCCAGCAAAGATAAAGAGGTGTTAGTACCATTATACAAGGCACTGGTGAGACCTCATCTGGAATACTGTGTGCAGTTCTGGTCTCCCATGTTTAAGAAGGATGAATTCAAATTGGAACAGGTTCAGAGAAGGGCTACTAGGATGATTTGAGGAATGGAAAACCTATCTTATGAAAGGAGACTCAAAGAGCTTGGCTTGTTTAGCCTAACCAAAAGAAGGCTGAGGGGGGATATGATTGCTCTTTATAAATATATCAGAGGGATAAATATTAGGGAGGGAGAGGAATTATTTAAGCTTAGTACCAATGTGGACACAAGAACAAATGGATATAAACTGGACACTAGGAAGTTTAGACTTGAAGGTTTCTAACCATTAGAGGAGTGAAGTTCTGGAACAGCCTTCCAAGGGAGTAGTAGGGGCAAAAGACATATCTGGCTTTAAGACTAAGCTTGATACGTTTATGGAGGGGATGGTATGATGGGAAAGCCTAATTTTGGTAAATTAATTTGGCAATTGATCTTTGATTATCAGCAGGTAAGTATGCCCAGTGGTCTGTGATGGGATGTTAGATGGGGTGGGATCTGAGTTACTACAGAGAATTCTTTCCTGGGTGCTGGCTGGTGAGTCTTGCCCACATGCTCAGGGTTTAACTGATCGCCATATTTGGGGTTGGGAAGGAATTTTCCTCCAGGGCAGATTGGTAGAGGCCCTGGAGCTTTTTTGCCTTCCTCTGCAGCATGGGGCACAAGTCACTTGCTGGAGGATTCTCTGCAGCTTGAGGTCTTCAAACCACAATTTGAGGACTTCAATAACTCAGACATAGGTTAGGGGTTTGTTACAGGAGTGGGTGGGTGAGATTCTGTGGCCTGCATTGTGCAGGAGGTCAGACTAGATGATCATAATGGTCCCTTCTGACCTTAAAGTCTATGAGTCTAATTAATAAACGTGCTTTCATTGCCTGAATGAAGACTGCTGTAAAAACTCAAATTATTTGTAAAAATGTGCCATATTCTAAGTATATATGTAAGACTTGCTATCAGGTGCTTGTACCTTACATGAAGGTGCAGTGGAATTACTATGTCATATCAGTAGCTATATTCATTTGTGCCAATGAAGACATAAAGGGGATTGGAAACTCTGTCAGGGGCACGGAAACTAAGGCCTGGTACAGAGAAATTCTGGAAGAAAAAAACTGAACCCCAGCCACGTTTGGACTGAAAGTTTTGGCTGCAGAACATGTCTGATTTTTGTCTGAGATTCAATAAAACAAACCCTCTGGAAGGGAGTAGACATGGATTATACAGAGCCTTAAATAAAACTGTAACAAATATTTACACTGAACACACTGGCAATACTCTACAAAAACATCACCACAGAAGCCTACTGTACAGAAGAGAAAATATAACCTGGGTTTGTCCTACAGGCTGCAGACTCACAAAACAGTCCCACGCAAGGCTGAAGTGAAACATTAGCAGTCTACAGTTCTGAGGGGTGATAAAACACCTTTTTAATTCAGATTAAACTCATATACATTACCATATTTTTTCTAATATCAAGTTTGAAGTTAACAGCATTACTTACCACTGATATACTTTACATCTTCAAAGTGCTATACAAATATTGACTCCTCACAACACCTGTGCGAGTTAGGTAATTGTCTCCATTTTACAGGTTGGGTGTGGGTGGGAAGAGAGCCAACCAACCAAACAAAAAAAACGGATACTGAAAAGTTACATGACTTGACTAAAGCCACGCTCAGAATCAATGTCTGAGGCAGTGTTGGAACTTGAGTTTCTGACTCCCAGTCCCATGCCTTGCCCACTCTATCCTACCTGTGCAATTATGGTG
This sequence comes from Mauremys reevesii, assembly GCF_016161935.1. Lineage (NCBI taxonomy): Eukaryota > Metazoa > Chordata > Testudines > Geoemydidae > Mauremys > Mauremys reevesii. The sequence continues at coordinate 200,251,084 of NC_052624.1, forward strand.
ATGACCAAAGAGAACCACAGTCCTATAATACTCTATGACTAGACCACAGATGAAGTGGAAAACTACAGCCTGAGAAACTACAGTGTTCATGCTTGCAGTGGTAGTTTCATGATTTAAAGAACAGAATTGTATTAAGACTGTGAAATCAGCTCTTACAAACAGATGTATTAACCAAAATATGTAAATTATTTTATTGCTGTAACTACAAATCTGATAGAATATGGTGTGTTGTGCAACTAAAATGAGAAATTGGTTTCAGAGTAGCAGCCGTGTTGAGACTAACAAATTTATTTCAGCATGAGCTGAGCTAAAGCATCCGAAGAAGTGAGCTTTAGCTCAAAAATGAGAAAGTAGCTAATACTGAACAATTAAGATACATCATATATTCTAAGTTGCAGAACTATGAACTGTGTTCCTGCTAAGTTTACTGTGGAAAACTACTAGTAACTAAACTGTTGCAATCTGTTTTTGTACATGTAGTTCTGTTCTTATTTTCTGACAGATTCTGTACGTACAAAGATGTATGTTCTGGTGAAGCTTGTAAAATATACACCATCTGCCAGTTACTGTACTGCAGCTGTACTGGGTCACGTTGGTACAGACACCTCTGTGTCTTGCAAAACATGTATGAAGCCACATAAGAGAAAAGAGGAAAGGACTGTGCTAATACAGAGTATTTTTTGATTTTCCATCTGTTGTAAAAAGGCAGGCTATATACCAAAATTCTGTAATCATTTTGGGACAGGCTGGATGCTGCAGGACTGTTTCCCAGAGATTGGTAACATATTACCTCTCTGCATTGTGCTGATTTATCTTTGATTAATAAACTGATTGATAAAATATCAGATAACTCAGATTCAATAAAAGAATATAACTCATTGGTATCATGTCTTGTCTACATCCAAAAGCTGTACCACTGTAAACTATACCAATATAGTTAAAGCAGGTGGCATGATCCCTCAGCATGGACAGTTATATTGGTATAAACACATTTAAATTAGTACAGCTTATTCCCATATGGAAAGGAGAATAAGCTATTTTGGTAAAAGGCACATTTATACCTACCTAAATACCGCCAGACTAGGGATTGTACCAATATAATTATCAGTTACAAACAAACAAAAAATAAAACAGAATTACACCCCTGGCAGTTATGATACAAAAACTGTGTGTAAACCAGACCTGTATGATATGTTTGACTATACTGCAGACATGGGCAGCAGGTGGAGCCTAGCCCCCAGCTCTGCCCCTTTCACCCACACACTCCCCATAACTGTAGCCCCGGGACTCCCAGCTTTCCCCCCCACCGTGGCCAGAGCCACAAGTCCCCCATCCACCCAGAGAGCTCCCCCCCTCCCTTGGCTGCAGGAAGCCCAGGCCAACCGAAGTCCTGAGCAACTCCCACTTGGCTGGAGTAGCCCTGGGCTGGCTGAAGCTCTGAGCCCCCCACCCTGCTGGAGGAGCCCCGGGCTGGCCGAAGCCCTGAGTCTTCCCCTCCTCTCCACATCCAGAGGAGCCCTGGGACAGCCGCAGCCACACCTCCCCTCCCCAGACCCAACCCGCCCAGGGGAAAAGTGTCTGTTAGAAGACGCTTTTGATGTGCCCCATGCAGGTTCCAGAGCGGCCGAGGAGGTGGTATATGCCTCCTCCTCCTCCACCCAGGAACCTGCATGGGGCATAATAAAGCAAAGCTTCGCTGCCAAATCCCGCAACTGGGGGTCCAGCGGCCGCGTTGGTGGAGGCAGAGCCTCTCCTAGCCTATTATACCTATCGCCCATGACTGTAGATGTGTCTGAAATCTGAACTAAAATCATTTTTTTAACGTTAAATTCTTTGGGTTCTTTAAAGTAAAGGACTAAAAGCACTAGCTAAAACCAAGCACAGGATGGGTATACAGTGTGCCTCATTTCTGACCTGCGAATCCCCTGCTATTCCATTTCTAGGCTATTTTCCTGAAGAGACTGCAAATCTTATCCCATTCTGAGTTGTTTCTGTGATATAGGATAATTTCCACATTACTATGAACTATGGTGAGACCACCAAATTCGTCCTCTTATATGACAAGCTAGGATTTGAATCCAAGACTCAATTCAAGAGTTATATTAACCATCTAGGCTCGCAGTCAAGAACTCCACCCAGCTGTCCATTCCTAACCCTCATCCCACAAATTGTATTTCATTTCCTCCAACAACTCTGTAAAGCATTTTCAGAACATTCTTGAGAAGAAGCCAAATAAACCCTATGATCAAGCAGTCTTTGAGTTACTATGTGAATTGAGAGCACTATAAAGCCAGATTTCAGGATTAAACATTTTAAGAAGTGCATTAAGCTAAGTATGTGTGTTTCCTTGAGCCCCTTTACTGTCATTCAACAGCATTCCATCCCCAGTGTTCCTTTCTGCTGACACTGGTTACATGTTGCCAGCTTTTATGGAATGAGAAAAAAGGGTACACAATAGATTATTTTGAGGCAGTGATATCTTAAATATTGATCTATTCAGCCTATCAAGTATTTTTATTTGGCAGACTACCATTAAACTTTTGCTAAGAGCAATACAAATAATATATAACAAAAATTAGAGTTGTATTAGTGTAGTGCTTACAAGCCCCAACTGATATCAGAGTCCCAATGTGCCAGATGCAGCGCGCGCGCACACACACACACACACACGGATTTTACACACAAAAGTTGTACTGGTTTAAACTACACTGGTACAGTATAACCCTTCTAGTGTGGACCCAATTATTTCAGTATAAAGGTACTTTACAACAGTTTAGCTATTCCCATACAGGAAGGGGAATAAGTTACAATGATAGAAGGCACCTTTATACCAAGAAAAGGGTCCACATTAGGGGACATACTATTTTAACCATTTGTTTAAAAAACATAATATTGTATCCCTAATTGAAAGTTATACTAGCACAAAAACTGTGTGCAGAGCAAGCCAAGTTCAAAAATCTTATAATCTAAATAGACAAGTCAAAGTGTGGGAGAAAGGAAGTTTTATTATTCCCATTTTAGAGATGGTGAACTGTGGCAAAGATTAAGTTACTTTTTCAGGCAACACGGGAAACCTTTGGCAAAACTGGAAACTGAACCCAGATCCACACTAAGTTGTCATACTTTTGGACCCAAATATCTGAAATGTGTGTTTTTTCCAGTATACTATTTCTCTCATGTTGCCCAAAACACTTGGAAGGCATTCCTTCTAAACATCTGCAAAACTACCTCACTATCCACCTTCAAATCCCTCCTCAGAATCCCTCCCTTTTGCTGTGATGCTTACAGAAAACATGATAATGGTTAGGCTGCTAGTGTGCACAGACCACTGCCTACCATGCTGACCAATAATGTCTCATTGTTTACTTGTACTCCCCCATCTGTCTATATCCATCTGTCGTCTCTTGTCTCATACTTGGACTGTAAGCCACCTGGAGCAGAAACTGTCTTTTTGTTATGTGTCTGTACAGCACCTAGCACAATGAGGTCCTGGTCTATAACTCTGGCCCCTAAGCATTACAACTACTAAATAATACTGATTTATATATTATTACTACACTAGAAGTCAATATAAACATTAGAAAAGTTGAACTGCATCATGCAATAAAGGCTGTATCCACACCTGTATGATTATTAAGATCCCATAACATTTTTGTAAGAGTAGAGATTGACCCCCAACGCTCTAATAATTTCTCCTCCTTGTTTTTCTACATCATACAACATGACACCTGACTGCCACCTTCAAGCTTATTGGCAGATGCATTTTAGTGACGCTGAACATGTATTGTTTGAAGTGGATCGAGAGCGTTTGGGATAAAAGGTGCTACATATGATTAATCATTATCTGCACTCTATGTGTGCAGGTCCACTCTGTTCCACTGCAACAATGGAATTTGTCAATCTCAAAAAAAAAAAAAAGGTTTATCTGTGCAGGAGGAAGAGCTTTCTAAGCAAATTACCCAGGACTGTGGAACTCCTCAGAATGACCACAAACCTCAGTGTTTCCAGAACAAGATGTTCTTTGACCTAATGCACATTCCCACTGTGTTCTGTTACCCCTTTCATTGCATTTTGCTTTAATGGATAACAAACACTTTGGAACAGGGTCTACCTTTTCACTTACATAGAAACCATGCACAGCTGTAACAACAAATTACTATTAGTTGCTGGTATTGTGTAGGGCATACTAGGTACTTTCCAAACACACCATATACAATATGAAGAGCATGATGGCAGTTTTGTTTAAGAGTGATTTATTTCTACTTCAAGGCAATAAAGGGGAAGTGGATGAAAAAGACGGGACAGTAACATGTAGCACCACAGTCCTCCCCATTGGTGTTATAGGAGCAGCACAGAATATCATGTGTGTTTCACAGCATACAACCATTTGGGAGTACGTGGGGTGCAGAGAGCTTGGTATCCGTTACTGGGAGGTGCGATGCTCACCCTAGGAGAGGAAAGCAGGTGCAAAAGCTAGGTACCCGCCCAAAAATCCCTGAGGGCACTGGGCTGGGGTAATGGGAGATGCTGGCGCACACAGAGCCCCTGTCACTGTGAGGGGGTGCTGGGATGCAGGTCTCTGCCACACCCCTGCCCTGGAGACACCACGGGCAGCAGCAGCAGCAGCCTCGAGGAGGTGGTGGTGGTCCCCGGTGTGAACGCCTCTCCAGGGAGGGCGCTGGGTGGGGGAGGGTCCCTGGCGCTGCCCGGGGCGCTGGGGGGGGGGAGAAGAGGGTCCCTGGGGGGAACCCCTGGCACTGCCCCTGCCCCCGGGGGCCGCACTCTAACCCCCCGCCCGGAAGTCTCTCCCCACGTCACCCCACTCTGGGAAATGGGGGCGGGGACCCCCCCACGCGCGACCCCAGCACTGACCCCGGGTTTCCGCTTGCCTGCAGGGCGGCTCGGCTCCGCCTCGGCCTCACGCGCACGCTGCCTCGCGCCCCATTCCGCCTCCGCCGCCCGTTTACAAGGACGGGTACGGATTCGTGAATACAGCGAGCCTACCAACGCGCACGCGCCGCCGCCAGCTTTCCCTCCGTCTGCCCCCGGCAGCGGTAGGAGGAAAGTGCGCATGCGCGTAGCAAAGGCCGCCGTAAGAGGCAGGATGGAGCTGCGCAGGCGCCTCGCAAACCCGGGGGGGCGCGGATGCGTATTGTCGGTGAGTACGCGACGGAGAGACGACAGTGAGCCTGCGCACTGCTGGAGGCAGTTATGTCTCCTCCCAGTGGGTGGTACATGCCCGCGTGGGGCACGCTGGGAATTGTAGTTCCATCCCTTGAAGTAGAGGCCGGGGCGGGAGGCGGTTGGCTGTCGGAGGGTGGAACGCCTCGCGCTCTGCCCGCGTCCAGCCCCCGGCCGCCCCGCCGGGCTTTTCTCTGGACACGGTGCCCAGGCGGGCCGGTGCGGGGCCAGCTGCGCACAGCGGGCGGGGTGGGTGGCTAGGAGCGAGTCCCAGCCCCGCTTTCTGTTCGGAGCGTGGCTGCTCCCCGCGCGCTGACCCCGAGTGCCCGGGAGTGGGGGGGGCGCGATCCAAATCCGGGGCCAGGGGGGGCCCAGGGGCGCAGCCCCCGCGATATAGTAACTTGTCTGAAAGGCGACGCGTTTGTGCGCAAAGGCAGCGATGAAAGCGGGGTCCCTGCACCGGCCCCGCAGCCCCAGCCCCCGGCCGGGGGTTCGGGGTTCGCTAAAACCTGATCTGCTTCTCCAGGCTCGGCGCGCGCCGGGCGGGCCCGAGGCCAAACGGCTCCGCCGCTCAGCGCGTGCGGGGGGCGGGAGAGGCGCTAACTCGCTGCACAACTACCCGTAGGGCTGCCCCGGGCTTGTGTCGCGGTCACCGCATCTGAGCCCCCGGCGCCGTGCGGCCCGGGCCGCAAACTGGCACAACACAAGGGGGCGCCTGCCTTGCTGCTGCTGCCAGAGGGGCGCATTTATTTCGGGACAGGCGGCGGGACTGCCGCGGGATGGTCAGAGGGCCCTGAAACTTGGTTTGAAAAGAAAATGCTCGCTGGGAGAGGAGGGCTGATGTGATGAGGAGGGAAGGGGTGCGACACTAGTGAGGAGACAGGAGCACCAGGCTGTCATCCGTCCTCTCATTCCCCTCCCATCTACAGCGGTGTGATCCCCTCTTCCTTACCCCCATCATGAGAGCCAGGTTCTAGAGGGGCTTTGTCTTTCTGGCTGCAGCTGAGCCCCTCTCCCTACTCGCCACCCCCCCCCATGTGATCTGGGGTCTATATGAAGGATTCTGGGTGGTCTGCTACAAGGATCGGGTAGCTTTGGGAGTGGGTCTTGCAGCCTTTTTCAAAGAGGGAGGGGGTATCACTGGTGGAGAATTGGAGAGGTAGGAGAGTCTCCACGAAGTGATCCTCTTGTAGATTTTTCTCTACCAGAGGGCCCTGTCTTGCATCTGAGTGCAGGATGGTATGAACTGGCCCACTGATGGTTGAAAACTGTAAGTAGTTCATATGTTCTGCAAGTCTCTGTTGCTATAATTTAATTATTCTAGGTGAAATGTGCACCACAACAGGACATGCCAGTGGAGTTTTTAACTTTCTTGAACATGAATGATTTGGCTGGCAGAGCCTACAGCCTCCTATACAGCCAGACCTCCTACAATCTTTGCAGACCAATGGCAAACTTCACAAGGTGTCCAGAGGCCCCTAGGAAAAAAATCCTAACGCTAGCCCCAGACTGAAGCAGATATAATCCTATGAATTAGGGGTAATCAAGGCTTCTGAAAGTTAGAAGAATAATCACCTTGAGACTATTTTTGAGTTTGGGATTTAGAAAACTAAAATTAGAAGACTATTCAAAAAACTGAAGTCCTCATTTTTCAGAGTTTCATATCACAAAAACTTCTTGTCCAGTTCTCCAACTTTTGCCAGAAATTCCCCTTTGGCTACAAACCAGACCTTTACAAACATTCTTTTTGCATGCGTGCATGTCTTAAAGTGGTGGTGGTGGGGGGGTTGTAATTAAGTTTTCAATGGAAAGTTACATACAATCTTAACTGTAGAATTGCTACCTCGCTTCCATATAGCACAGTAAATATTAAATGTTAACATACAGCAGAGCCCTAGCTAACTGAGGTTGTGTTCAAAAGGTGAATAATTCCATATTCCAGTGTTTTGTACACTCTTTCTACTTAATTGGTAAATCTTATTTTGGAGTTGGTAGAATCTGTGTTTTTGATTGACTGAAAAGTGCTAGCTGGTTCTCCCATTATTGGACAGGCACTTTAGAAATATCCAGAAGACTCTGTAAGCTTTTTTCCTTTGATACTAATTTTTTTCCTGGCAAATGACATTATTTAGTGCAGTAAGTAATTGTACAGTGAGTAAGAAATAATTACTTAATGAAGCAATATTGCAGATCTAAAAAAAGTTTATAATAGATGTTTGTGATCTGTAAATAAATGGAAAATGTGATGTTTTTGTTTTGTTTTCAAATGGAAGAAGTAAATGTAGGTGTTAGGCTTTTCAGTTTCCCACTGTAGGCATTGGATACACACAGTGCCAAGTCTCTCTTCCATTCACTGCACATGTAGATTCCTTCTGATACAGGAGCCAAGACCTCTTTTTTCTACTGACAAGGGAGGAGTTTGAGAGCAGCAATGGGTATCTTTGCCTGGTCCCCTTCTGGAGTGTCAGAGCTTTCCTCCTGCTGGGGCAAGGAAGCACAGTTCTACTCCTTGCCTGATCTTGCTCACAGAGGAAACTCCACCACATTCTCAGCATCTTCCTTGTAGTTTAGGGAATCTTAGGGTATGGAGGTCACTGTACTTTTAAAATTCTCTAAAGTTCTCAGTGTTCCTCAAAAAGTGGATGTTATCTTTCAACACTATCAACCACAACACACAATTACAGTTTTAGTCTGTGCATCACAACCAGTTTTATAGATTTGCAGTAGTTGCCATCCTAGTGGAGGACTCATGCAAGTGTGTTCATCTTACTGTGGTGGACTGCTTCCATTCTCTTAACAAAATTATACAACGCATTTAGAGGAGCTTATCTGCCAGAAAATCTCACTTTGAAATACTGTGGGCAATTCCATATAAAGAAATGCTGTGGGTCTCACTTCTTCCTCCTGCTAGCGTAGTAGCTGGGTAGTCCTGTGGTAAGGATGGTGTAGAATATTGCTGCAGAGAATTTTTGCCTTCACTAACTCTTCCCGCCCCAATGCTGAACCATGAGTCTATTCCCAACAAAGAAAAGCTGGAGAAAACAGCAGTTGTTAGGTAAAGAGGGAAATTGTTATGTTGCATTTACTAAACCCATATTGAACAGGCCTGCACCTAGGAACTCAGCAGCACATCTGCTCTTCCGAACAGAGTTTTTTTTAAATACAAAAAAACTAGCGTTTGCCATAATTCAATTAGAATATAACTAAGTCATGTTATATTCTCTTTAAAAATGTTGCAAGAGTAGAAAACCCAAGCACTCTTTAAGAAGCATTGATAAAACCATAAGGATCAAGACAGCTCTATAGATCTGCACATTCACTTTGCTTCTGCAATAAAATTAGAACGAAGCTTCATGGTTACCAGTGATGTATCTGTATCACAAAGCAGCAATATATTATGACATCTGCATTTGCCAAGGAGTCATCTAGCATCTTTTCTGATTTGTCTTTGCCCTTCCATAGAATTCTAGAGAATGGAGAAATAATTTGGCTGTTGGTTGAGCGTGTGATCGGTGCCAGGAAATGCATCTTCTATCTCAGTGCCTACTCTGTATGTCCCCTAAATACATTTTTGTACTTTTAAATGTGAGTTTCTGGATATGTTAAACACCTGCATATCTTGAATCTCTTTCAGGAGTCTAATCAACAAGGGAATTTGTTTCCGTAAGTAGTGCTCTGACTCATTTCCACAGCCTTCAAGCATAATCCTAAAGCTATTGGACACATTAATAGTGTGGCAGTTTGCCACCTGCTTCATTTATTCACTTGAGATTCAGTACTCCTTGATCTTTACAGAATGGATTCTTTGTGCAACTTTCTGTGGTAATGTAAGGGTCCCCCACATGAATTTGTGTGTGTCTATTCAGTAGAAAATAGAAAAGGGAGGATTGTAAACACTCTGATTAGTGTTCATGAGATATTGTCCTACAATGTAGTTCCTAACCAAGCAACTTCCACACATTCCTTTAGAAGAAAATCCTAATGTCAAAGACTAAATGTTACAGTTTAATATTACAAGCAATATTTTTGCCATACAAAGGCTATAATACAGCTGGCAACAGGAAAAAACAAAGGTTTCTTCACTAGCCGCTCTAGTTCTTTTAGATGATTGCTTGTATGGATTCCTATTCTTAGGTGATGTTCACCAGAACACTCACTGCCAAGAATGGGGATTCATATAGGCAATTCTCAATTTAAGCCCACAATCATCCCATTGGCTAACTAATGCACAATGAAACTTTCCTCATTTCTAAGGAGGGCAGACAGGTGAAAGCATATTACACTGCACTAGCTTCCAGTTCGCTGTCATGTGAAATTCACTATGTAAGTTTCTACATCTGTAAAGCTCTAAGTGACCAGGGTCCCGGTTACCTCAGAAATAGTCTCACTCTCTCCATCTCATTACATTTATTGTTGGCAGAATCTTGTTGGCTGTCTCAAGGAGAGAGCTCATAGGAGCTGGGGAAGGGTATCTGAAATGACAGGTCCTCCCTCTGGAATTCAATCTTGCTGCTACAGCTGAGCCTCACAAGTATAATAAATAATGGGTTGGAGTTTTGGAAAGGGTGTGTTTAGAGAACCCAAGAAAAGCACAGCTGTATAAATTAAGAAGTCTTCATTCCATCTCCTGCCAGCTTTAACACTACTTCAGGAAAGGCAGTTTGTTTGTTTAGGAATCATGAAAACTATTTCATGGAAGATTTCAAGTACAGTGCTGAACTCACAGCTAGACCAGTTCCGGAGAAGCCATTCCAGTCTCTGAGGAAGCAGGTTTATTGAAAGAGTTACAGAAAATCTAATTGTCCCATGAAGAGTTAATGTGGCACCATAGAAGACTGTATTCTATCATTAAGGTATAAAACAGGGATTTTAGCCCTGTTTTACTTGGAAATCTCAATGCAACATTCAGTTATGGAGTTGTTACCAACACTGCCATAATAAAAAGGAGGAAGAGGCTAACAGAGGAGAAAAATCTAGTGCATCTTTGCAGCATGCTTTTCAATATTGCAGAGGGATCCAAGGAGACAACCATTGGTAAACTTGAACACTAAAATTAAGGGTTGACTCAGCCGACATCTACACTACAGCACTTACAGCAGCACAGTTGCACCAATGTAGTGCTTGTGGTGGAGATGCTCTAAGTCAACGGGACAGAGTTCTTCCGTCAGCTTAATTGCTCCTGCCTCTGTGAGAGGTGGTAGGTTTGTCAGCAAGAGAAGCTCTGCCGCTGACATAGTGCTATCTACACCGGTGCTTTGGTCAGTATAAACTTTTGTTGCTCAGAGCTGTGGATTATTCACACCCATGCATGACACAAGTTATACTAAAGTAAACTGTAGTGTAGACAAGTTCTGTGTATGCAAAGCCAAATTATTTACCTTCCTGTCTTTACCAAAAGCTCTTAAGCAAAGTAAGGTGTCAGGATATAAGAGGGAACCAGTCCTCTCATGGATCAGTAACTGGTTAAAAGATAGGAAACAAAAAGTAGGAATAAACAGTTTTCACAGTGGAGTGAGCTAAATAGCAGGGTCCCCCAAAGATCCGTGCTAGGACCAGTTCTGTTCAACATATTCATAAATGATCTGGAAAAAGGGGTAAACAGGTGGAAAGTTCACAGGTGACACAAAATTACTTAGGATAGTTAAGTCCAAAGCAAACTGCAAAGAGTTACAAAGAGATCTTCCCAAAGCTGGGTGACTGAGCGACAAAATGGCAGATGAAATTAAATGTTGAAAAATACAAAGTAATGCACATTGGAAAACATAATCCCAACTATATGTGCAAAATGATGGGATCTAAATTAGCTGTTACCACACAAGAAAGAGATCTTGGAGTCATCATGGATAGTTCTCCAGTCAAAAAAGCCAACAATGTTAGGAACCACTAGGAAAGGGATAGATAAGAAGACAGAAAATAGCACATTACCATTATTATAAATCATTGGTATGCCCACACCTGGAATACTGCATGCAATTCTGATCACCCCATCTCAAAAAAGGTGTATTAGAACTGGAAAAAGTACAAAAAAGGGCAATAAAAATGATTAAGGGTATGGAACAGATTCCATATGAAGACAGATTAAAAAGAATGGGACTATTCAGCTAGGAAAAAAATGACGGGGGGGATTACAGAGGTCTATAAAATCATGAATGGTATGGAGAGATTGAACAAGGAAGTGTTATTTACCTCTTCACATAATACAAGCCAGGGTCACCCAATGAAATTAATAGATGGGAGGTTTAAAACTAACATAAGGAAATAGTTCTTCACACAAGACACAGTTAATCTTGTGGAACTCTTTGCCAGGGGATGCTGTGAAGGCCAAAAGTATAACTGGGTTCAAAAAAGAATTAGATAAGTTCATGGAAGAAAGGTCCATCAATAACTATTAGCCAAGATGGTCATGGATGCAACCCCATGCTTTGAGTATCCCTAAACTTCTACATGAAGCTGGGACTGGCAAATGGGGGATGGTTCACTTGACAAATTGCATTATCTGTTCACTCTCTTTGAAGCGTCTGGCACTGGCCACTGTTGGAAAACAGGATACTGGGCTACGTGGCCAATCTTATGTTCTTATGTGCACTGGAAAAGATCAAAACAGCTGATCAGAGTGGTCACCATTCATCTCTCAGCTTGTGGAGAAGGTGTAAGGGGATAAAATAAAGGAAACTCCCTTAAGAGGATTGCAGAATCAATTCACATTTGGATACTGAATGGTAATTGCCTTAAAAAACAATATGCACCCACCACACAGAACACGATTTAACCATACTAGACAGATAGTGAAAATATCCTGAACACATCCCTCCAAGAACTCAAGAGAACATTGCAGGGTCTGGCCCTCAGTTTTGATAAGCTCAGTTATCAGGAGTTAAAGATTCATTTTATTATTCTCCATTATTAATTTTACTAATGTGTTCATCTTACTGTGGTGGACTGCTTCCATTCTCTTAACAAAATTATACAACGCATTTAGAGGAGCTTATCTGCCAGAAAATCTCACTTTGAAATACTGTGGGCAATTCCATATAAAGAAATGCTGTGGGTCTCACTTCTTCCTCCTGCTAGCGTAGTAGCTGGGTAGTCCTGTGGTAAGGATGGTGTAGAATATTGCTGCAGAGAATTTTTGCCTTCACTAACTCTTCCCGCCCCAATGCTGAACCATGAGTCTATTCCCAACAAAGAAAAGCTGGAGAAAACAGCAGTTGTTAGGTAAAGAGGGAAATTGTTATGTTGCATTTACTAAACCCATATTGAACAGGCCTGCACCTAGGAACTCAGCAGCACATCTGCTCTTCCGAACAGAGTTTTTTTTAAATACAAAAAAACTAGCGTTTGCCATAATTCAATTAGAATATAACTAAGTCATGTTATATTCTCTTTAAAAATGTTGCAAGAGTAGAAAACCCAAGCACTCTTTAAGAAGCATTGATAAAACCATAAGGATCAAGACAGCTCTATAGATCTGCACATTCACTTTGCTTCTGCAATAAAATTAGAACGAAGCTTCATGGTTACCAGTGATGTATCTGTATCACAAAGCAGCAATATATTATGACATCTGCATTTGCCAAGGAGTCATCTAGCATCTTTTCTGATTTGTCTTTGCCCTTCCATAGAATTCTAGAGAATGGAGAAATAATTTGGCTGTTGGTTGAGCGTGTGATCGGTGCCAGGAAATGCATCTTCTATCTCAGTGCCTACTCTGTATGTCCCCTAAATACATTTTTGTACTTTTAAATGTGAGTTTCTGGATATGTTAAACACCTGCATATCTTGAATCTCTTTCAGGAGTCTAATCAACAAGGGAATTTGTTTCCGTAAGTAGTGCTCTGACTCATTTCCACAGCCTTCAAGCATAATCCTAAAGCTATTGGACACATTAATAGTGTGGCAGTTTGCCACCTGCTTCATTTATTCACTTGAGATTCAGTACTCCTTGATCTTTACAGAATGGATTCTTTGTGCAACTTTCTGTGGTAATGTAAGGGTCCCCCACATGAATTTGTGTGTGTCTATTCAGTAGAAAATAGAAAAGGGAGGATTGTAAACACTCTGATTAGTGTTCATGAGATATTGTCCTACAATGTAGTTCCTAACCAAGCAACTTCCACACATTCCTTTAGAAGAAAATCCTAATGTCAAAGACTAAATGTTACAGTTTAATATTACAAGCAATATTTTTGCCATACAAAGGCTATAATACAGCTGGCAACAGGAAAAAACAAAGGTTTCTTCACTAGCCGCTCTAGTTCTTTTAGATGATTGCTTGTATGGATTCCTATTCTTAGGTGATGTTCACCAGAACACTCACTGCCAAGAATGGGGATTCATATAGGCAATTCTCAATTTAAGCCCACAATCATCCCATTGGCTAACTAATGCACAATGAAACTTTCCTCATTTCTAAGGAGGGCAGACAGGTGAAAGCATATTACACTGCACTAGCTTCCAGTTCGCTGTCATGTGAAATTCACTATGTAAGTTTCTACATCTGTAAAGCTCTAAGTGACCAGGGTCCCGGTTACCTCAGAAATAGTCTCACTCTCTCCATCTCATTACATTTATTGTTGGCAGAATCTTGTTGGCTGTCTCAAGGAGAGAGCTCATAGGAGCTGGGGAAGGGTATCTGAAATGACAGGTCCTCCCTCTGGAATTCAATCTTGCTGCTACAGCTGAGCCTCACAAGTATAATAAATAATGGGTTGGAGTTTTGGAAAGGGTGTGTTTAGAGAACCCAAGAAAAGCACAGCTGTATAAATTAAGAAGTCTTCATTCCATCTCCTGCCAGCTTTAACACTACTTCAGGAAAGGCAGTTTGTTTGTTTAGGAATCATGAAAACTATTTCATGGAAGATTTCAAGTACAGTGCTGAACTCACAGCTAGACCAGTTCCGGAGAAGCCATTCCAGTCTCTGAGGAAGCAGGTTTATTGAAAGAGTTACAGAAAATCTAATTGTCCCATGAAGAGTTAATGTGGCACCATAGAAGACTGTATTCTATCATTAAGGTATAAAACAGGGATTTTAGCCCTGTTTTACTTGGAAATCTCAATGCAACATTCAGTTATGGAGTTGTTACCAACACTGCCATAATAAAAAGGAGGAAGAGGCTAACAGAGGAGAAAAATCTAGTGCATCTTTGCAGCATGCTTTTCAATATTGCAGAGGGATCCAAGGAGACAACCATTGGTAAACTTGAACACTAAAATTAAGGGTTGACTCAGCCGACATCTACACTACAGCACTTACAGCAGCACAGTTGCACCAATGTAGTGCTTGTGGTGGAGATGCTCTAAGTCAACGGGACAGAGTTCTTCCGTCAGCTTAATTGCTCCTGCCTCTGTGAGAGGTGGTAGGTTTGTCAGCAAGAGAAGCTCTGCCGCTGACATAGTGCTATCTACACCGGTGCTTTGGTCAGTATAAACTTTTGTTGCTCAGAGCTGTGGATTATTCACACCCATGCATGACACAAGTTATACTAAAGTAAACTGTAGTGTAGACAAGTTCTGTGTATGCAAAGCCAAATTATTTACCTTCCTGTCTTTACCAAAAGCTCTTAAGCAAAGTAAGGTGTCAGGATATAAGAGGAACCAGTCCTCTCATGGATCAGTAACTGGTTAAAAGATAGGAAACAAAAGTAGGAATAAACAGTTTTCACAGTGGAGTGAGCTAAATAGCAGGGTCCCCCAAAGATCCGTGCTAGGACCAGTTCTGTTCAACATATTCATAAATGATCTGGAAAAAGGGGTAAACAGGTGGAAAGTTCACAGGTGACACAAAATTACTTAGGATAGTTAAGTCCAAAGCAAACTGCAAAGAGTTACAAAGAGATCTTCCCAAAGCTGGGTGACTGAGCGACAAAATGGCAGATGAAATTAAATGTTGAAAAATACAAAGTAATGCACATTGGAAAACATAATCCCAACTATATGTGCAAAATGATGGGATCTAAATTAGCTGTTACCACACAAGAAAGAGATCTTGGAGTCATCATGGATAGTTCTCCAGTCAAAAAAGCCAACAATGTTAGGAACCACTAGGAAAGGGATAGATAAGAAGACAGAAAATAGCACATTACCATTATTATAAATCATTGGTATGCCCACACCTGGAATACTGCATGCAATTCTGATCACCCCATCTCAAAAAAGGTGTATTAGAACTGGAAAAAGTACAAAAAAGGGCAATAAAAATGATTAAGGGTATGGAACAGATTCCATATGAAGACAGATTAAAAAGAATGGGACTATTCAGCTAGGAAAAAAATGACGGGGGGGATTACAGAGGTCTATAAAATCATGAATGGTATGGAGAGATTGAACAAGGAAGTGTTATTTACCTCTTCACATAATACAAGCCAGGGTCACCCAATGAAATTAATAGATGGGAGGTTTAAAACTAACATAAGGAAATAGTTCTTCACACAAGACACAGTTAATCTTGTGGAACTCTTTGCCAGGGGATGCTGTGAAGGCCAAAAGTATAACTGGGTTCAAAAAAGAATTAGATAAGTTCATGGAAGAAAGGTCCATCAATAACTATTAGCCAAGATGGTCATGGATGCAACCCCATGCTTTGAGTATCCCTAAACTTCTACATGAAGCTGGGACTGGCAAATGGGGGATGGTTCACTTGACAAATTGCATTATCTGTTCACTCTCTTTGAAGCGTCTGGCACTGGCCACTGTTGGAAAACAGGATACTGGGCTACGTGGCCAATCTTATGTTCTTATGTGCACTGGAAAAGATCAAAACAGCTGATCAGAGTGGTCACCATTCATCTCTCAGCTTGTGGAGAAGGTGTAAGGGGATAAAATAAAGGAAACTCCCTTAAGAGGATTGCAGAATCAATTCACATTTGGATACTGAATGGTAATTGCCTTAAAAAACAATATGCACCCACCACACAGAACACGATTTAACCATACTAGACAGATAGTGAAAATATCCTGAACACATCCCTCCAAGAACTCAAGAGAACATTGCAGGGTCTGGCCCTCAGTTTTGATAAGCTCAGTTATCAGGAGTTAAAGATTCATTTTATTATTCTCCATTATTAATTTTATCCCAGGGATGCCATACATCTCCACTCGCTGGCAGCTAGGAAGACTACTGGGATAGATTTGCTGCATGACATTTTGTTAACAAAACTAGCACACATTTTTTAAAGCAACAGGAAGCACCAACTCCTCAGGAAGGCAGCAAGTCTAGTTGTTAGAGCAGAGGACTGGCAAGTAGGAGAGCTAGGTTCAATTCTTGACTCATACTCACTCTGTATGACCAGTCCTGCCTGTGTCACAGGTCCTCCTCCCCCTGCCATTTGTAATGTGAGCATCAAACCCTTTGTAAAGAACTTTGAGCTCCTTCAATCAGAGGAGCTATATATAAAGTGAAAAGTATTAGACCAAAGCTGATCCGCCACTTGTTCGGGGAAAGCTCCTGGCCAATGGGGGCTGTGGAAAGTGGCGCAGGCCGACGGATATGCTGGCCGCCGCTTCCCGCCACCCCCATTGGCCTGGAGCGGCGAACTGCAGCCAGTGGGAGCCGCGATCAGCCGAACCTGTGGACGAGGCAGGTAAACAAACCAGCCCGGCCCGCCAGGGGCTTTCCCTGAACAAGCAGCGGACCGGCTTTGAGAACCACTGTATTAGACAACTGATGGAAATTAATTCAACCTCAAGCATAAGGGCTCAAGTAAGCATATTCATATTTGCTCATCTTTCAGTGTAGAAAAAAACATGGTTTAGCTGTGCTGCCCAGCAGCAAATCCCTGTGTATCAAGTGAGAGTTGAATTCTGGGATATATCTTATAATAAAATATACGTTTTGATAAGGTAAAAAAATAAAGCCCCGTGCAACAGCAAACCTGCTGCAAATCTCTGATGGAAACTGAAGTTTGATTAATTCCATTAAGACTTTACTGCTACTTGTAAATTTTACATTTAATGGCAGTTACATTTTGCACTGAGTTGTCTAGTTACTATTAAGTTTTAAATCTACAATGCGGATAACTTGGGAGTAGCTTTTTGGATAATGCCAATACTAAGGAATGCAATAAGGTGATAGCTCTAAGAATGCTGATACACTTTCTAATTTGTCAGTTAACAAACATTTTGAAATAGCTAAGGTGGCCTTAGATAAATCAGTGGCCAAAACAGAATAAAATACCAGTTGCAGAAAGAGTACAGTGAGCACAGATTTCTCTGAACACAATACTTTGAACAGGAGCAGACAAGATGCTGGCAGATCTGGAAAGAACTAAGAAATAATATGCACAAGTAGAGAATGATTTTTGGAGGAGCTAGAGGAAGCTTCTTTTCCTGATGTTATTGCTGTTGGCATTTTTTGGTAGTTGTTGCTTTAAGAGGCCATTTTTGTGAAGTAACTTTTAATTTCTCCCTCCTTGCCCTTAAATTCACTATTATTGCTGTTTTCTAGTGCAGCAGTTTAAAAAATTATCCATTGGTTTAATAAAGGTCAAGACATTTTGCCATGGTCAAACTACAATACTATTATATTTGGTCAATTAAAACGATGCTTTTAAAAGAGAGCGCTTGCAAGAACAGCTTAGTAATGATTTTATTTTATAGTGCTCTGGCTACAGATTAACTTGTTGAAGGTAGGCTGCCTGCACCCTTGGAAAATAACTACTTTAATACGAAGACCCCAACCAGTTTACATGATAGGATCAGGCTCAACTCTGTCCCTGCTGCCAGGGAGAAAAGTAACAGAGGCTACCTCTGCTGCCTTGGCCCCTGAATCAGGAAAGTGATATGAACTGATGCCCTGGTTGCTAAAGGGTAGGAGGTTGCCTGAGGCTGCCTCTCCATATTCAGTTGAGGGCATCCCATGCCCTCTTCATCTTCAGCTGATGAAGAACAGGGTATGAGAGTCAGCTAGTTGGCTGCTCCGCAGCATTGGGGAGAGGGAGCTTACTGAAGTCTGTCCCCATTTTGCTCAGGGAGGAGCAAGGAGAGTGTTTAGTGAGGTAAGAGCATTCTGATGATCTTTGGCAGATTATTCAGCACTCACCACCCTCTGTTTTGAATGAAAGTTATGCATGGAACCACTTTCAAAGACTTATCACCCCTTCACCTACCTTGAAATGGAAATGTCAGGTTCTGATGAACAGATTGAACTACCACTTTTAGATACTTCTCTAAAATGTTTAACACTTAGTGTTACCGGCTACATGGGGAAATTGACCAGCATAGCTACTCCAGAATAAGTTTTCCATGTGTATCCCCATGTGAACATTTTTATTCTGGAATACTAAAGTGTGCACACAGGAAGCTATTTTGGAATAGCTATAGTATCCAAATTCACAGCCTGCCTTATTCCAGAATAACTTCCATGCACACAATCTGTAGAGAGACTATTTAACTCTTGCTAGCAACCCAAGGATGCAGTAACAAAAGGAGATCTGATTTAGGACAGTGGCTAACCTGACATACAAAACACAAACACAAAAGACTATATGCAAGCTATAATGGCAAGCATTGCCTTAGACAACATTTAATTTTCCCTTGGCTGAGTGTGATTTTTGCATTCACAATATTCACTCACTCTAAACCTTGTCACACATTTTATGAGTAAAGGAAAGCTTGGGAAAAGATATATTTTTCTAAAGACATTTTATGTAAATATGAGTAGTTTGCAAAAGTTTGGGTACAAGCTGACAGTAAATCTCAGTGTTAAAGTAGCTATGGACCAAAAATTATCTACTCAACATATCAAGCTTTATCTATACAACTCTCATTAGTGTTATGGAGCTACACAGTTTAGACCTCTCTCTTTCAAACAACTTCTAGAAGAATAAGAAATCTTTAAAATACATATAAGGGAAGGATAAGGACAGAGTGAATTTTGGCAACCCTATGTTGTACGTATCAGATTTGTCTGAAAGCTACATACTTTATCCTAGGCATTTTTTATGCTTACCATGGATGAGTGTCACCCACCAGACTCACACCCTCCTTGTTAGAACAGCTTATGCCATCAGCACTATCTCAGCCATGTGAAGTGACAACTTCTAGTACCAATTTTTCCTGGTAAATAGATGGTAAAAACATTCTCCCCATTCAAACAAAAAGGGCTAAAGAATCCACTCACTCAGAAAATAGCAACAGTAGGAACTGGTGAGCCTCACAAGTATAAATCCATTTCTTTTTATAGCTGTGGTGAGGTGCTCACCCTTATATCCATTTCTTAAGAACAGGAAAGTGGAGTGGATGTTTCCTAGGGCAGTGGTTCTCAAACTTTTTCTTCGTGGACCACCTGAAAATTGCTGAGGGTCTCGGCGGACCACTTAACGATCGTTCCAAATGTTGTTTGTACCGTTAGCTAACTATTGTAAAGCATTTTGGATAAAAGCACTATATAAAAAAACTTTATACTAATTAACTTTTTTTGTTCTACACATAAAAGCACATAACTCATTTTAATATCAGTAGACATAGTCTTACCTTTCTAATGCGATGGACGTGCCCTCTCTCCCCTGCCGTGGCAGCCCCCGAGATGGGGCTGGGAAGGAGGGGGTCTCTCCCTCTCTCCCCCACCGCAGCTGCCCCCGAGCTGGGGCTGGGAAGGAGGGGGTCTCTCCCTCTCTCCCCCACCGCAGCTTCCCCCAAGCTGAGGCTGGGAAGGAAGGGTTTTCTCTCCCCAGCCACAGAGCTGAAGCTGCGAAGGAGGGTCGTCTCTCCCTGGCAGCCGCAGCCCTGGAGCTGGGGAAAGTCACCTCTTTCTCTGGCCGCCACAGCCCTGCACGTCCCAAATTCCCCCCATCCTGTCTTCTCACCCCACTGCCCTCTCCCACCTACCCCGTATTCCCCCCAAGGCCACCACCTCACCTTACATGTGCGTCTTCTCCAGGATCCAGGCACCTAATTAGTGCAGCCACGCCTGCGCAACTCCACTAATTAGGTGGGTGGCCCTTCATTCTCTCGCATGCGGCCGCCCAGGCACGCACCTTAGAGGGAACTACCCATAGACCACCTGAATGGAGCTCATGGACCACTGGTGGTCCGCAGACCACAGTTTGAGAACTTCTGTCCTAGGGCATGACAGGAGTCCCAACAAGTGATATGATAGCGTTGTGTGTTAGAGCCTTGTGTGCCCTCTCTGCAGAGACAGACAACTATTTGATGATTCTGAACAAAAATGCCAGGTTTTTAGCATACATCAGATGACTTTTACTAGGGAGCTTCAGTAAGACAAGATACTGACAAGATTTAGGAAATTTACCTCTCCTAGTAGATACTAGGACCCAGTGAAACTAAATGAAGATTGACAGGAACCAGAGAAAGACTAATGTGTTCGATGTGTGCACTGCAGTAGTGATGGGCATGGAGGATCATCTTCTATATGTTAAAATACAGTCTGGCTTTATACACCGTGGGCCAGATTCTCTGCTGGTGCACACTGGCATAATTCAATTGAAGTCAATGAGGTAAGCCAATATGCATCAGCTGAGGGTCTTATTCAATGGGTTTAAGCAAAGTATCACTGGGCTAAGTCCAGTGTATTAAAATTCTGTGCTGTGCCTCCCTGAAATGCAACATAGAAGGTGCAGCTCAGGGGAGGGTGGGGGCAAAGGTGGCTTTAAGTGTCCTTTTCACCTTTGGGATTCTGGGCTGCTTCAGGTACTGAAAGGCCCCCCTGGCAAAAATTAAAACAGTCCCCCAGATGTGCTCTAGTTTATGACAGCGTGATATAGGCTGATGCACACTCCAGAGCAGCCCAGAATCTCCACAGTTCATTGCAGAGACTTCCTTCTACACACCTGAGTGACCCTCCTGCTACCAAGATTCCCTCTGCACTGAGGTTTCCAAGAGGAACCACTGTAGAGTTGCCATGGAGAACCTCCACTGAGATAATTCACCCGGCCTCAGCCCATTGCAGCACAGGTCTATCCCCTGTATGCTGTCAGAGCAACCTACTGGAGCAGATGTGATCTGTCCCTCAGGTTTTTTTTTTTTTTTTAAAGTATATGACTTCAAAATGAAATGACAATTCAGTTATAAATCACACTGCATTAAATACTACACTGGCATTACATTACCATTCTACAAATTACACATCAATCATTTTTACAGATATTAGAAATCTGGGGCTGAGAGACTAATTGACTGTTAAAATATTTTATATATTACATGTCTGTGCTTTAACGTATCAGATAGCAACAAAGAGAATTTAGTTGATCAAGAATTTACCTAGGATTTGTACCACTGATTGTTACACGGGGCATTTTTTATTGAGTACTTAAAGTTTAAGGATTTACAATTTTATAGCGAGTGTTTAATTATATAAGTTGCCCAGATGCTTCAACTGGATAAGATACCAATTCAGCAAGGTACTTACGCATATGCTTCACTTCAACCCCGTGTTTAAGTGCTTTCCTACAATTAGGGCCTAACTGAGATGTGTCCCAACAATAAAATATTTATTATTTTTCCTCCCATGCCATGTAAATTACATAGTATTCTCCTATAATGGGATTTTCATAGATAACATTTCAGAATGTTACACAAATTGCACTTTGTAGGTTTCATGTTTTATATAAAGTAAATACATTCAGTTAGAGCAAAATTACAATTTTATCTGTAAAACAATTTTCAAGCTGCTAAAAAAGCACTTTGTCACTACACCTTCAGAAAAACAAAGTTATCAAAAGAGACTACAGTAATAGGATTAAAATTAGTGAAATTACTAAAATAAATTTATACTTCAACTCCATTAAAAACTTTTGCCCTGAGAGCTTAGGAAGAAGCAGCAGTGATAAAAGAACCACACAACCCAATAATGTCTCATTATTTATTAAAATACTTGTTTAAACAAATGAAATATAAGAAAATACATCTGATGTTGCCACAGATCATTTGCATATGCACTGAGTTTACAGCACAGACTCTCCGGAGACCATCATATATTACAAAAATAGAGCAAACCTAATTTAAAGTGGACTGTCCTTACAAGCAAAAACTTTTCAAGGTATTACACAAACAAAAAAATACCTTTTGTGATTTTCCATGATTTTTATGGACATTTAACTCTTTAAAACAGAGGTTCTGTCTCCCTCCACACACAACCTCTCTATCCCTCCTACTTGATCTTGAAGTAAAATCATAATGTAAAGAAGGGTGATGTCATAAATCCACGCAACAGGGTCCCAAATAGACAATCAACCTTGATTTGTTTTAAGATTCTGAAACCACAATATTTTACATTTCAAATAATCCAGTATATGATAACTCAAAGCCTTCAGTGTGTCACTGATTTGCATGGACACTTGTAAAATGTTTTATTAAATCTTGATCAGAAATAATGTATAATCCTCAAGCACACAAAATACAGATACTCACAACATAAGCATATCCTCTCTCCCCCTTCACTATAAGAAATTAATGAAGAATTTCTTTGCACAAAAAAAGTGGAAAAGATACAAGGAACAAACCATAAAAAGAAGAACAAATAACATTTCTTTCAATTTAGGCTGATCTTTGCCCTTCGCCCAGAAACCATTAATTCAAAACTTTCTCCCATAAATCCCAACTTTAAATAGGAAACAGTTTTGTTTACCACCAGTTTAAAAATTTAAGCAAACCTCCAGCTTGGAAAACCTCCATACCGGGAAAAGAGTTTAAAAAATTAAGTCCTGCACAACAGCAGACATCTTTAGATTTTTTTTATTTGAAGAGTTGCATGTATCAGGATAACTAAAAATTCTTAAGTCAATTTTTCAAATAAAATGAGAGTTGAAAGTAATTGATCTCGGTGTTTAGGAACATATCGGTAGGAGGCAGTTTGACCTAGAGAGGTTGAGGCGAGAGGGAGAAACAGGAATAGTCAAATCCATCTATATAAAAAATTAGTAAACTTAAAAAAAGTTATTGTTATAAACACTATCATGAGTTTCTGGCGAGATCACAATTGTACTCAGACTTTATTCTTGTGGTTTCTATGCCATCATCACAGGAAAAACCTAATGGTACCATAGTAATTGTCTTATAATTTGCAGTTGCCTACTGCTCCATATATTAAAATACAGCAAAATGGACAAAGTGTTCCATATTCAGAGAATGCTCATTTGTCTCAGAGGATAATTACTTCCCCATTAAGCCTGAATCAATATCATAAATCTGAATCAAAACCAACCTCAAAGCAAAACCAAACAGTTAGAATAAGTGTTCCACAGAGCAGTACCAAATGTTGTAATGTGACAACTGCCAGCTACTCAACAAATAAACTTGCTGAGCTTATTAGGATATGCAGTTTAACTTCCAGTTTATCACATGCTATTTTTTCTGTTCATAACAACCCTCTTCCAAACGTGCAGCACAACACTGCGTTTCCAGGGATAAGACAACCCACAATGAGTCTCACAGCAAGTGGACGTGACTAAACTTACCAGCTTTATTTTGGTTTATAAGAAGAGTGCACTGATGGGAACAAGATTTCTTTATGAAATGCAATACCTTGCCTGCAGGAATGGAGGCATATAACAGCTGGAGGAATGATGTCACACACATGGTATTGTAGTGGGTGGGACACCTTGCTAAGAAGCTGGGATTTTATCTATTACAGCTCCTGTTTTGAAGTTGAAAAATAAATGTTTTCTTATTTTTGAGGACATCCTTTTCACAATAGGAGTCTGGGCCACTGGTGTAAGACCATAAGCTACTGGAGTCTTACGGCTCTTATACTGGAGAGTTATAAAACATACATGGAAGAGCATTATCTATTTGAGCACTTGTGGAACTTCTAAATAATGGGACTCTTGTTGAGGCTTCACTATTCTGAACTGCTAAATACAACATTACATTCTGAAAATGAGTATAGGCAATATATTCAGATTAAAGCAAAACAATCAGGACAGGAACCATGAGGATGGTTATGCTACTCGACTAAGAATAAGGAAAAAATAAACAATACAATTGAAACATTTGCCAATTAGCATTGTTTACAGGATTTAAAAAGAAAAAAAAATTACAGCTATGCTTTGAATTGTATACATCTTTTCTCAAATCATTCATGTTTAGTTGCTCCCAGAACATATCCCATAATGCAATACTTCCAATCCCCATCTTTTTAATTAAGAGATGTTGCTTTGGCCTCCACATTACTATTATACAGCTTCTCTGCTTCAAAACATGCAGTTCATACATTTTACAGTTTTACTGCCATAGTCGATACATTCTGGCCCAATACACTCACAGCAGGCATTGTGAAACCACCGGTATTTGGATGCTCCCATGGACTCACAAGAGATCTTGCACTGATGTATTGACATGCAGTCATCAAAATAGACCACAGTGCACATGTTTTCTAAACAAAGGGAGAAAAAATTTTAAAAGGTTACTTTAGTTAAGTATGTAGCTGTCAGATGTTTGAGTGCAAGTCATTCAAACTACGTGCCACAGGGGAAACGGAAGGGTGAGGAGAGGAGAAGAGGTGAGAACATAAGGCCTGCTCAACCAGCCTGGATACTTTCTTCATATTGTCAAGTATCAGAGGGGTAGCACTGTTAGTCTGGATCTGTAAAACGCAACAAAGAGTCCTGTGGCACCTTATAGACTAATAGACGTATTGGAGCATAAGTTTTCGTGCGTGAATACGCATGCGTCTGACAAAGTGGGTATTCACCCATGAAAGCTTATGCTCCAATATGTCTGTTAATCTATAAGGTGGTACAGGATTCTTTGTTGCTTTCTTCATATTGTGGCTCTCAACCCCCTTGTAGGTAGTACAGTAGTCTTTACTTCTATGATCATATACTATTTCTCAAGTACATGGTCATACCACTTATTGCACATTACAAGGTGCACATTGTAAAATGCAGAATGGATAAGGCAGGGCTACACAGGAGCCCTTGCCTCAATCACTGAATGTCTTGGGTGCGCCTACACTGCAACTTGGATCATGCTTGCCAGCACAGGTAGACAGACCTGTCTGGACCCCATGCATACATACTTAGGCAGCTAGTCCGAGCCGCCACCTGTGCTTCCCCTGGCTCCACCATTATTTTTGCTATGCTAGCTCGAGCAAAGTTAGTGTTTGTCTATCTACTCACACTGGGAAGTGCCCTCCCAGTTGCAGTGTAGATGTACCCCCTTTAAAAAGCCTGGTTTTCATGAACTCTGCTCTACACAGTACTGCAAGATGCTGCAGATTTATATTTAGGAGTATACAGAAAACATGAGGAACATTGTATTGCTTGAAAGACAATACGGTCATGGATTCCATTAAGTCCAACTACATACATGAGGGAGCAGAGATAAGATTGTACGTGCAAACCTATTTTTGGCATTTCCTGAGTTGAGTGCTTACCTGTGCAAGCTAAAAGTATTTTTAATAGAATGTTTGTGAAATATCAAGTGTGCAAGGTGCTTTAACAGTGATTTTATCATTTAAACAGATAATACATAGATCAAAGATCAGATTAAAAAAGGCAAGTAATTTAGTGGAGATGTATATAAAATAATGTTTCATTAGTTCCATCGTTTCTCTATTCTACAGTATCTTATTACCACAGACTACCAATCCAGCTTTTAGCTGAGAAATTGTTAGATTGCTTCCTGCTGATGCCCATACCAATTCCAACTCTCCCATTTGCCACCTTAAATTCCATCCCAAATGCCAAACTTCCTTCTTGGATGCTCATAACATCATCTCTCTCTAGCCTTTAATCTGTTAATCTTGATCCCAGCTGCAAGCTTCTCTTTGCAGCAGCCCCGACAAGCTCACTCTTCTGGCTTCCCTGTGCCAGGGGCTAGTGAAAGCTTACACTATCTAGCAATTAGACTGAGGTTTCCAGCTCAGTCTAATTGCTAGACTAAGTTAAATACAAGTAGGAGATCAATTAATGGGGAACAGCCATTTCCTAGTCAGCAAATCATCTCTAGTACTAAAAAATGTTGGGCAATGTGTAAAGGCACATGCCAATTAAAGAAAAAAAGGAAGTGGTGGATTAAAGAGGCATCCCAAATTCTAAGCTACTATTTTATACATATTTTTATTGGATCACCTTCTGTGAGTGACACACACAAGCTTTCAAGCTCTTCTTCAGTTCTGGGAAACATATTCAGTGTCACAGCTAAACATAAGGTGGAACAGATTGTTTAGCATAAGTAGTTAACATATATTTCAAGGGACCATTCAAGGTGAAGTGGCTGGTTAACACCCCACCAGTCATAGTGGGAAAAAGAAGGGGGTGCAACTGTGGGGGTTGATAATGGGTTACAGATTGTTGTAATAAGCCATAAATCCGGTGTCTCTATTCAGTCCACGATTTTAGTGTCTAGCAAAGTTATGAATTTAAGCTTCCAGGTTTGTCTTTTGAAAGAGTTTTGCAAGTTTCCTTTGAGGATGAGAACTAATAAGGCAGGTCAGAGGTCTACACTACAAATTTACATTCGCACAGCTGCACCGATGCAGCTGTGCCACTGTAGTGCATCTGGTGAAGATGCTCTAAGCCAGGGGTTGGCAACCTTTCAGAAGTGGTGTGCCAACTCTTCATTTATTCACTCTAATTTAAGGTTTTGCGTGCCAGCAACACATTGTAACATTTATAGAAGGTCTCTTTCTATAAGTTTATAATATATAACTAAACTATTGTTGTATGTAAAGCAAATAAGGTTTTTAAAATGTTTAAGAAGCTTCATTTAAAATTAAATTAAAATGCAGAGCCCCCCCCGGACCGGT
Source organism: Mauremys reevesii (assembly GCF_016161935.1). Lineage (NCBI taxonomy): Eukaryota > Metazoa > Chordata > Testudines > Geoemydidae > Mauremys > Mauremys reevesii. The sequence continues at coordinate 200,277,969 of NC_052624.1, forward strand.
GGCCAGGACCCGGGCAGTGTGAGTGCCACTGAAAATCAGCTTGCGTGCCGCCTTCGGCACGCATGCCATAGGTTGCCTTTCCCTGCTCTAAGACAACGGGAGAGAGCTCTCCCGTCAGCTTAATAACTCTACATCCATGAGAGGCAGCAGCTAAGTCGGCGGGAGAAGATCTCCCGCTGACATAGTGCTGTCTACACATGGGATTAAGGTCAGTATAACTACATTGTTCGGGGGTGTGGATTTTTCACACCCCCAAGCAACATAGTTATACCAAAGTAAGTATGTAGTGTAGACCAAGCCATAGAGTGATCGCTTTGTGAAAAGTGTTCACCTACAGGTGATAGGGTGCTTTTATTTTTTATCATTTTCCTGAGTGAGTTCATTTGAGACTGTAGTGATTTTATTTAGTTAATGGGCCACTTTACCTTGACTGGTCCCTTGAAATATGTGTTAACTGCTTATGCTAAACAATCTGTTTCATCTTGTATTTGAACGTGACACTCTCAGAATGTTTCCCAGACCAGAAGAAGAGCTCTATGTAAGCTCAAAAGCCTGTCTCTCTCACCGACAGAAGTTGGTCCAGTAAAAGATATTGCCTCACCCACCATGTCTCTCTAATGTCCTGGGACCGACACAGCCACAACACCACTGCATACATTTTATAGATTTGTTTGCTAAAGTCCCCATAATTCTTAATATAATCAGACATTTCTCCCTACTTTAAAAACAAAGGTCACGTCTCTTGGGAAAAAGCAACCAGTAGCCCAGCACTTTTGAATAACTACACTAACAAACCAACATGCACACTAGGGAGGAAAGATCTTTGTTTCCAGGATACAGATTTCAGTTTCCCATTTGCCAGTGATTTATTATGAACTATTAAGAAAAAGCCAATTTTTACAAGTTATGGAAGCTCTATTGACACCATCCTTAATCCATACCTAATCACAGAGTCACTGAAATGTAGGGCTTGAGAGGTCATTTAGTCCATCCCTTTGTGCTGATGCAGGACCAAGTATACCCTCACTAGTGTTTGTCCAACATGTTCTTAAAACCTCCAATCATGGGGATTCTACAACCACTCTTTGAAGCATATGCCAGATCTTAGCTATCCTTATAGTTAGAAAGAGTTTCCTAATATCTAACTTAATCTTCTTTGCTGCAGATTAAGCCCGTTACTTCTTTTCCTACCTTCAGTGGAAATGGAGAACACTTGATCGCTATCCTCTTTATAACAGCCCTTAACATATTTGATGACTTATCAGGTCCCCGCTCAGTTTTCTTCCCACAAAACTAAACATGCCAATTTTTATTAACATTTCCTCAGTGATAAAAGGTTTTTCTAAATATTTATCATTTTTGTTGTTCTCCTCTGGACTCTTCTCCAATTTGTCCACATCCTTCCTAAAGCATGGCATCCAGAACTCGACACAGTACTCCAGCGGAGGCCTCCCCAGTACTAAACAGAGTGGGGAAATTACCTCCTGTGTCTTACATGTGATACTGCTGTTAATATAGGCCAGAACGATATTAGCCTTTTTTGTAACTGCATCACATTGCTGACATATTCATTTTGTGATCCACTCTAACCCCAGATCCTTTTCTGCAGTTCTGCTGCCTAGCATGTTACTCCTCACTTTGAAGTTGTACATCTGATTTTTCTTTCCTAAGTATAGTATTTTATGTTGGTCTTTACTAAATCTCATCTTGTTGATTTCGGATCAATTCTTCAACTTTTCAAGGTCCTTTTGAATTCTAATCCTGTCCTCCAAAGTGATTGCAATCCCTCCCAGCTTGGTGTCAACTGAAAATTTTATGAGCATTTTCTCCACTCCATTATCCAAGTCATTATAAAAATATTTAATAGAACTGGGTCCAGGACACACCTCTATAGGACCCCACCAGGTACACCCTCCCAATTTGACAACGAACAAAGACAACTCAGTCTTTCAACTAGTTTTGCGCCCATCTTTTATAGTAATTTAATCTCTAGACCATATTTCCCTAATTTGTTCATGAGAATGTCATGTGAGACTGTCAAAAGCTTTACTACAATCAAGATATAGCACCTCTACAAACGATGGAGTTGGACTTGTTTTCCTCCTTACCTTGACATTGCAGATTTATACTTAAGAGTGATAACAGAGACCTAACAGTTAACAACATGTACAATTTCAAAAACAGTTATTTCTCAGGAATGGGAAGCTTTTTGTTTGAGTTGGCTTTTAATAGTCCCAGTCGCCAATTCCTTCCTCCAAGGAGACCAAATCATCTGTGAATACTTACTGGGATCCTCCCCTCTCCTCTGCATTTGAAAATCCCTCATAACAATAGAATAAAGAAAAAAACAAGTTGTCTGATGCAGAAAAAAGAACAAAGCAAGCACACTGTTTCTGCTACATCATTGACTTTCTCTCATCCATCAGTCTAAGAACAAATCTTTGTTCACATATGACAGGCGATAGAATTCTGTCTGTTGCTTCTAGCAAGTTCAGGAGCCCTTATCTAAAATGATTATTTCTTGGACTGGTGAAATGGGGCCATGTAAAAAAAAGTTACACCTACAGGTTCACAATGTATTCTGGAAAATCTATTTAACTGTTGTCAATTTCAAGAACCAATCATGTAAAACATCCACTTGACTGTCTCACTGTAGATAAAAGGATGTTACTTATTTCAGTAACAGTTCTTTCATTAGCATTTTAACAGTTTTCAGGTATGTCAAAAAAGGAATGTGGAAGAGAGAGTTCTCGGGGGAAGAAAACACTGCAGATAAATAACTCTATCTCAGAAAATGAAGATTTTTAAAAAACATTCAGAATAAAGGGAGGTTTGTGTGGCAGAGAGAATAATGTACAACAAAGTCTGAATTCAAAGTAATCAAAACAAGACAGCCTCATGCTTCCATCAGCATGTTGGGTAAACAAATTGCCTGTTAGTACCAGTCATACTTTGGGTCAGTAACACTGCATCCTAACTGAGGCACATGTTATTCAGAACAATCTTGTTCAGTGTCTGGGTACCAATATTAAATCCTGACACAGCAATAAATTGGTTACTGTCCATTCAGTAGGTTATCTGGAAGACAGCATCCATAAAAAACAACTAAATCTACATCAACCAATGGAACAGAGAAGCTACCCACTTCTGTTTCCTGCCCAGTAAAGCTGACCAGAGGGTGACAACCAGCCTTAAGGATAACCTATAACATGAATGGACAGTACATGTAGTAACTAATTACAATATATTTATATATAAAGGCCTCAGTGGTAGTGTCACTACTCCAAATTTTTGTTTTACTTCTCATATACATAGCAGTGTGGGACACACTATCACAATCCCTATCCCAGTATTTTAAAACACTCAGCCCACTACTAATAATGAGAGAGATAGTCACTAAAATTGCCCTAATAAAAGTGTGTTTCTATCTGTGTCACAAAAGTAAAAGGGCCAGAGTACACCAGCAGACTGGAAAAACATGGTTATGTTTAAATATAAGGTGGTGTCATATGTACACATACATATTATACATATATGCCCATACACGCTACAAATATATATGCCATATCCATATAATTCATATATATTAATTATTTGGAAGTGCCTCTAAGGCTCAATCATAATATTACATTCCTCAGTCATGGTCCCAGGCCTAACATTCCCAGGCCCACCATAAGGGACTAAAAAATAATTGGATAATAAAATCTGCCTAACAGTCATATGAGGGAATGTGCAAACTAAACAGACAGATGGGGCATAAGTGTATGGATGGTAAAATAAGGTAACCACATAACAGTGTTTAGCCCACTGGGTTATCTTTAGTCCATGCATTATGCTTTTCCGGGACGATGGGTAAACATCCTCCTCATAAAAAGACAAAAAGTGGGGGAATGTAGAAAGAGGAGGACCTAAGATATAAACCTTGGTATCAAAGGCCCAATATGAGACCTGAGGCCTAAACTAAAGTAATGGTCAAGACTTTGCTAACATAAAGCAAAGGTATGCTGTGAGCCAGAGGCAGGCCCTGCTCACAGAAGCTGGCAAGGAAAAGGCTGATGCTGCAAGAAGATACGTACCTAAAAGGTACTGAACACTAGATATCAGAACATTCACATACTTGCACATTCCACACAGATAACAAAGAACAGGCTGGCCCATCCCAATGACAGGGGCAAAAGGGTAATATGATGGATAGAGTTGTTTTGATCGAACCAACATGTACAAGGTGAGAGGCGGCACCTTACTACGTAAAGGGGTTGTACCTCAATACGTCAGGTGTACTGTGTAACTTGTTTGTACCTGTGTATAAGAATGCATCCCTGGGGCGGTGTCTTTGTCCGGCCAAGGGGGCAGTGGAAAGTCCCGCCACTGACTGAGCCGGGTCCATTGCCAAGAGGCACTTTCTCGTAGTATGCCCGGTAGACTAAGTAATCTACGGGGAACTGCCATTGCGTTCAAGGTCGCAATAAACCTAGTCGACGTAACTTTGCATCTTACTAGACTCTGTGGTTATTGGGGGTTCTCGTCGGGTCTGCTGTGTCAGCTATTTGCGCAGAGCTGGGGCAGCACACAGAGGGAACACACGCATGCAGCCAAGTAATATCAACATTGGAAAAAGCAGAGCACCACACCGGTAACACTCTGACAACAGTTGTTATAATCTTCATGTTTTCCAGTGCAAGCAATAATTATAAAAGAACTACACTGCAGAGGACTTTGGGAAGTCACAAGTTCAGAGCACACCATGTCTGATGTGCAATATTTGTCTTTAAAATCTTATCTATGAGATGAAAAATTCTTCTGATCCTCTCCAAGTCAAAGTATATTTACAGCATTGCCAACAAATGAAAAAGACACAATACATTTCTCATAAGAGAAAATAATTAGGTAGTCATATACAGTGCTTTTCATCAGTAGATCAAAGAACTTAACAAAAGAGGCAAATATATTATCAAAATAAACCAGTATACAATTTTCTGGTAATTAAGGATGATAAAAGAGAGACCTATTTCAACATCCACCTGTTGTATCCAGTAAGCTAGATACACAGTTGGTGACAAACTCTCTTCCTTGGTTGGGGTTCCAGAAGAGGGTGAATTCAAAGCCCATCCAGAGAGTAACCAATGGTTAATGTAAAGACACCCTTCCTTGCACTATGGATTTTGTTTCATCAGCTGCCAAAAGATACTCTGCTATCCTTCCTCCCGCTGACAAGATTCCATCATCACCTGTGACAATTAAGTTCATTCTAAAAGGTACTGAACTGCAAGTTCTGAGCTCTGAGGCCACCAAAAAGGAGTTTAAGCTAAATATGTAGAACAAAAAGTGTGATTCCCAGAAAAACAGCCTGAAGTTGTGATTCAAGAGTTGACAACCCTTGGTATGAACAATTACCACTAGTTCCAGAAGTTCAAAATAATATCTAAAGTGTCAGAGTCAAGTTGGGGGTGAGGAAATCAGCAGCATGGTACAGAATGCGATTTTTAAGGTCCAATAGCTTGCAGTGTGCCAGGGCTAGAAAGGAATGCTTTGTACCAAGAGAAGTTCCAGCTTTCCAGTGATATAAAGCAGTCCTTTCTAGCCCCAGTGGTTCATGAGGTATCTGTCATTACAACTCTCAGTGGTCCCTTGGGCTAGCGATACTATTTTCAGTTCTAGATGAGTACTGAAAAAGTAAGTCCAACACCTCAGACAAGTTTAGTTTCAATCTCTGCATAAGCAACGTATGGAATCAAAGCAGTCAGAGAGGCTGTGGCAGAACATGGCAAGTGTAGTTTTAGGCAGGGCCCATTCCAAGTTTTGTGGGACCCTATACAAAATAACATACAATAAGCTGGGTCCCATCCACCTCTGACAATCCCCTCTTTCAAACCTCTAGTTATTGACAACCTTCCCCCCCCACCCCCCAGCTCCAAAGCTAGGGAAAAAGCAGAGGGGGCATACGGAAACCAGTATTGCTCCTTATGGGCAACAAATAAAAGAGTCATAGGCAGAAAGAGGAGATCTGGGCCGTTCCCTCTTAGCATGCAATGCTAGTGCCAGATGGCAGGTGTCCACAGAAGGAAGACAAACTGAGCAGAGAGGAACCACAGCATGCAAAAAGCCCAAGTGGCTTTCTAGTAGCCCCATTCAATCGTTAGCAGCACTACTAGTGGACCTGATGGATGTTTGGCATCCAGGGCCCTAGATGTGCAGGGCTTTAAGGGATTCCATAGGTTCAGTAGACTGAAGAGCACCGCTGACTGTAGGATATGTTGGTATTTCTAGCAGAGCATTTTTCTTGTAGATGTTTTAGCTTGAAATAATACAGGCTGTTGGTTAGCCTATGCATTGTCCTACTTATCTGGTTTTGATAGGCTGAGTACGATGTACATGTATTTTGTAGTACTTGTGCTTACACAAGCTGTACAAAAGCCTTCCCACACAAGTTACATATACTGTGATTGAGCATATTATCTGTATGTCCATACTGCCCAGCAGTTTCTATTCCTCCTCCAAGTACATGATGTTGGAAGCAATTTTACACCTTCCCCATCTACAATCACTGAAGATTTGAAAAGGATTAGATCTGCTCAAGTTTCTTAACAATAAAAAGTTCACTTTTATTTCTGTGCTGAATTCCTACCATAGCCAGTTAATCAAGGGCACTGAGTATCTATTTCTAAGTTTAACTCAGTTGTCATTCTTGGAATTTAACAGTAGCATGTATGATCTTTGAACCTAATATTGAATACAATGTTGCTTATGGAACAGGCAGTCTCATGAAATAGACAAAACACCACCTGGATTTTGGACCTTTCCCACTATGAATAAAATGCAAATGGTTATTAGAACAGGTAGCCCTTTTCATAAAGTCTTGAGAAAATCCCCCCCCCCCCCAAAAAAAAAAAAACCTCCAACTTTTCATCCAAAAAGGCAGCAAGTAAAATTGACAAATCCTTCCAGAGTTAGGAACATCAGAGTTACAAACTGACTGGTCAGCCACATACCTCAAATGGAACAGGAAATATGCAATCAAGCAGCAGCAGAGAGGAAAAAAAAAAAAGAAAAGAAAAAAAAAAGCACAAATACAGTACAGTACTGTGTTAAATATAAACTACTAAAAAATAAAGGAAAAGTTTAAAAAAAGATTTGACAAGGTAAGGAACCTGTTTCTGTGCTTGTTTCATTTAAATTAAGATGGTTAAAAGATGCATTTTTCTTCTGCATAGTAAAGTTTCAAAGCTGTATTAAGTCAATGTTCAGTTGTAAACTTTTGAAAGAACCATAATGTTTTGTTCAGAGTTACAAACATTTCAGAGTTATGAACAACTTTCATTCCTGAGGTGTTCGTAACTCGGAGGTCCTACTGTATAATTCACATCTTTAAATACTGTACTGTGTGCACATATGGCTTTCTGCAGCTTACCATTTAACATTGTTACTTTCATTATTCTAATACCAGAAAGCAAATATTTTAATAATGTCAAACACAGATATGAACTAGATGTTTTCTGACCATATGGTTTCCTGCAGCTGGAATTAATTTATTTTCTTAATGTTCCTTAAAATCAAAGGAAATTAGAAAAGTCTCTCTCTGAGTTCCATTTAATGAAGAACAGTCTTGTTTAGAAACAAAACTAGGTCAGAGGTTCACACTTATATGGAAATGCAATAGGTCTCTATCAACTGTATTCCTTTCATGAGTTAAATAAAAGAGCCAGCACAGGAAGATCAGTACATAGTTATCAACAGTCAAACACAGCACTGCTTATAGCTATGACTAATAAATCAGATGGTATGCCTTGTTTTAAAAAAATTAAGTGTTACGAAATCATTTAGTTAAGAGGAAAGAACAGTTTACGAAGTTTCTCTAAGTTTCATGGGAGGGTGTCAGAGAAAATACTGTAAATTCTGTTTAAAAAAAATCAACCAGCAGAAAAGGAGTCTCCCAGCCCCACACTATTGTCACTACAACTGAATTTGGCATCATTTTCCCCTGGCAATCAATATTTTATCATCCTTCCTCCAATCACGTACATCCCTGAATCAATGCCATCAATGCCAAGAAAGAGATAACACTTACTCAGATCTATAGTTTATCCAGTATTACCTGGAATATCATTCTGTCACTCAGAGGCTCAAAACATGCCATCTTGGAGCCACAAGTTTAACCTCTATTCCAGATCCAACGGCAAAAACACCAGCTCTCTGAATTTTCCCTTTTTAGCTCTTTAAAGCTATATATTTAAAACTGTTCCTGCGGCCTACTTTTGTATTACTATGGGACAGATTAGGTGTAGTTCCTGATCTGAATCTGATTTTCTCTGAGTCAGAAGAGGCAATTGCTTCAGCTTCTGACAGCATTTTACATTATCCCAGCTAGAGTGGTGTGAACTGATAAAACTCCCCACATGTTGGAGGGGGAATTCCATGTTGACAAACTGGTTCATTCCCCCCCCCCAAAGACTCCTCCCTTTGCCCGTGCTGTTGTGTTACTCCCCCTTTGTCACACTGTGACAGAAATTAGACCAAACTCTTCAGGGCAGGGACCATGTCTTTTATTTGCACTTTAAGGAGGCTAGCGCACTTGAGCATGGTTAATAAATTTTTTTTGTCCTTTTTAGGGCCCCTTCACAAAGGTAACACTAGAAATTAGGCTTTAGACAACTTACTGTTACCTTTGTCGCTGGAGTATGGTGTGTGGACAGTGTTGCTTGGAACAGAGACATTCTGGTGCTGCGGCTGATTAACTGTTTCTAAAAATGACACTAGATTCTCATGATGTGACAGTTCTTCTGCAACAGGGAAGGAAACAATATTCCAGTTCAGCTGAGTATCCCCTTCTGTGAGTGCCCGGAAGAGGGAAGGGATTGGTTCATGCAGCTCCTCTACAGTGCTCTTGGAAGTTGGAGGGGTGTCACTGTAGTTGCGAGGATTGCACATACCTGCAGAGGAATGAAAAGTGTAAAATGAAAAGTCATAAAACTGTCTCACGGCCACTGCCAGGAAGTAGAAATAAAATTAATTTTTGGGGGAAACAACAAAGAGAGGGGTGTGTGTGTGTGTGTGTGTGTATGTGTGTGTGAGAGCTAGAGAGAGCCCCCATCCCGACCACTCCCCCCCCCCCCCAATGGTATCAGTGGAAAAACTTCCATACACTTCATTAGGGACAGTGTTTCACCCATTGGGTTTAAGATCTTTGCAGTGATGCACTAAAGTTTTAAGTGAGATGCCTTGCAACACTGAAGTACATAAATGAAGACACCATAAGAACTTTTGTGACAGCACCTCTTCTTTTCCCTCCAGGTGGGATCCAATCTAAGATGTACCTTGTGCTTCTGCCACAACATAGCCTGATGAGGTGAACAAAAATACTACACTACCAGCATCTGAAAGAAAACAGCTATTTATTTACATTAGTATGATCAGGACTTGAAAAGTTTATCCAAAACCTAAGAGCCAGGGTGAAAAATACCTATAATGCCACTCCCCTAAAGCCAGGCCTCCTGGAAATGAAAGGAACACATAATTGTTTACTGTATATTACAATTAATCCAATATTCATGGCAACATTTTATGTAGTTCTTTCTCTTGCTTTTGTTTCATCTTTACTCCATGTCTTTCTTTTCTACTTGAGATCATAGTGCACCGCTTCCTCAGTACTTTCCAGTCATTTTCCTCTTTTCTTTCTTCCTCTACACCTGCTCATCTCTCTTTTTCCTTGCACTATGTTCTCTGGCTCTGCCTCTATATTTTCTATCTTTCACTCCCACCACTTCCCCAGTTTCTCAATACCATACTTATGCTCTCTCCCACACCCTCAACTCTAACCACCCCCATTTATATTAGTAATAATTCATATATCGAGCATGAAAACATTGCCAGACACCTAATGGCCAGAACTTCCTTGACTTTATGAAGGTGTTTGATAGGGTTCACAGAAAAGTCCTCTGGAAGATCCTGAGACACTATGGAATTCCAGCAAACACTGTTCATGTGAAATACACTGTATGACGAATCTGCTTGCTGCATCAGCACACGGATCAGTGACAGGGAATGATTTAAGATTGCTACTGGCAAGGTTGTGCACTATCCCCACTTCCCTTCTTCATGGTCACAGACTTTGGGATGAGAACAGGAATGGCTGCTGCCTAGTGCACTCGTATTGTTTGTGCAAGAGATAAGCTGCGAGACTTAGATACCAACTTGGATGGAATGAAAAGACTCTCTGTGAGCATAAAAGCAGAAGTGGCCAAAGTGGGACTTTGTATTAGTATGCAGAAGACCAAGATCATGGAAAGAGAAGGAAATGCTGCCAACACTAATGGATGCGTGATTGGTGTAGAAGAGTATGAAAGAGTTCACAACTTCATCTATCTTTGAAGTACAATATCTTCTAATGGACAGCTCATTAAGAAGTGCAGGAAAGTACTGGCAAAATCAGTGGAACTTTTTCCTATTTGTCAAACATCTGTCAGAGTAAGATGAAAAATGTACACACTAAAATGAGATTGTACAACACGATTGTCCTCACAACACTACTGTATGCCTCAGAAACACAGCAGATGGTGGAAGTACACAACAGGAAGTTCATTGGAGAGACTGTGTAACCAATGTGGAAGTGTTGCACCACACAGGTCAGCAGAATGAGGACTCAATACTCAGACAGAAATGGCTACAGTGGTTTGGCCACCTCATCAGGCTATGTTGTGGCAGAAGCACAAGGTACATCTTAAATTGGATCCCACCTGGAGGGAAAAGAAGAGGTGGAGGACAAAGAATGACCTATTGCAGGACAATCAAAAAAGATGCTGCCACAATGGAGACAGTTTACGGTAGAGTCAAACATCTTGCTCTGGACAGACAGCACATGTGCCATTAGGCACAGGAGATTCTAAAGCTAAAGCTAAGCTAAAGGCCAGAAGAAAAACTATAACAAGGGGGACCAGTGTCATTCCTTTTATCAGCAGATGAGAAAGGGAAGGGTGTTTAAATTCCTACCAATATGCTCTCCCTGGACCCTGCTTGGGGACTCCCCATTTTGTAGCATCCAGATAGCAGGTATCTGAAAAAAAGTGAAGCTCTTGATTGCTCTTCTATGAGCCATAGACACTCCCTCTCCCTCACTGTTCCCTGACTCCCAACTGCTGCAAGGGTGGTAGGGATCCATGCTGCTTCATCTCTATCCTGGCTTCCATTTTTTAATAGATTCCTTTTGATTCCTTGCTCTCCACAGTCATTAGCTCTAGGAGCTACCTCTACTGGGGCTCAGAGCTCACCCAAGCAGCAGCATGAAATAGACTCAATTGAGGACAATGGTGAAGCCATCAAGAGAATTCTAAATAGCACCAGTGAAATTGACCAAAAACTTTTTAATTCCACTCCTGCAGCTGCTGCAGGGCAGCAATCCATGAAACACTAATCTTTCTCATGCTGCTGTTGCATCTGTTTAGTTTTTGTTGGAAGCTTTTCTCCACAACCATAAGGGCTGGATGTATTTTTTATTTTATTTTATTTTAAAACTTACATCTTGCAGAAGGCACCAAGCACGGACCCACTAAATCATCCTACCTCCCCAGATGAATGGACTTTCCAAGGCTGAACATGACACAGGAACATGCTTTACTATTCTTACACTTCACATAGGCAACCAGTGTCTCCCCCACTCTCCCCTACAGTTTTCATATAAGATCTGAATGTTATTTGGGCTTGCCATTGCAACTAGAAATAAAAATTCTTATTAGTCCCTGGGAGTTTAAAAAAATTAAGTTTATATATTGAAAAGCCCACCAAAGGAAGGACAAAAGTCACAATGGAAAAAAGCCAAATACCAATTCAATCATTACTAGTAATGTGGTTTTCAGTTCCAAATTCATGTGGCCTCCTAGAGCTGGAAATTCTTTATGCCCCTGGAAAGCTAAACATTACAACTGTTCAGCAGCATTTTCAGGACTTGCAGGACTCAACACTCTCATGTTGAGCTGAAAACATCCCCTGCTGAGCATGGGTGCCTCAGCCATCAATTTCTGCAAACCTGAAGCTTTCATTTAAAAAGTTAAATTTCTAGTCCCATGGTTGCAAAAATAATCTTCCGACTATGAATCTAGTTTAAGTCTAAGTATAGTTCTCTTTTTGAATCTGCCTACCAACAACTGCAACGCCTCTGCTGTTGCTGATACTTGGCGAAACTACAAGCAAAGTGAAGTTTTGATAGTGAATTGGCCAGTTTCAAAGTGGGCAGTCAGAACCAATGACAGAGCAGAACAACCAACAATCATGTCCATTTCATGCTATTGCTTGGGAAGCTATGAGCAGCAGTAGAGGAGGCAGGCGCTGTAGCTATTCATTATCTTCAATAGAGAGGAGGACCAATCAAAAAGAAGCTGTGAGGAAGGTAGAACAATGGAGACTTGCCCCTCCCACAGCAGCCAGGAGGATCTTGAGTGAACCAGCATCCAGAGGAGGGTTGAAACTTTTAATATATCAGACACCTATAAGCATGTGGCTAATACAGAAGATGGAATCCCTAAGCAGGGTCCAGGGATAGCGCTCACTAGTAGAAGCCTTAGTTACTAGCGCTGGGCTTCTTGTCAGGGCTTTATCCACCCCAGCCTCACTGGTGGAACACTCACCCTCATCTTCCATACCAATTTCTGGATAGTAAGTTTACTCTTCTGAATAGTAGGAATCTGGTTAAGTTTTTGAGTATATGTTTCTAGCTCTCAGGGTTCACAAGACAGCAAGCCTTAAGCTCCACTGTTTGTATGATATTTCTAATGGCACTTTGTAGTTAGTACTTCCACTGGATCACAAAATCTGATAATTGAACAATGTTGGTGTACTAAGTTCCTCTCACATGACAAATCAAGGGGTTGTCCATAATCTAAAACAGAATTAGCAAATCAGTTACCATGACATTAACTGAATAAAATCAGGAATACCACAGATAATATAATCAAGTGACCCAGTAATATCTATTTGCTTATAATTAGCTATTCTGCTCCCTCAGTGTGCTATTTATTAAAATATTTCTGCCTTGAAAAATTTACAATCTAATTACAGAAATGATGCAATGAGCAGTAGCAGTAGGTAATAAATAATGAACTTACCAACACAATCACAGCACTCATCCCAAAGTGTGCCTAGACAAAGCATGCACTCTTTGCAACAGGAACAGTTTCCTTCACCAGGTCGGCATTGACACAGCTCCTGAAAACACAACATATTATGTTGGAGCTTTCTGAGATGTAGAATACTAATAAGTTATGACAATTCTTCATCTAGCAAGCATTATTTCTTTGCATTTACAAAGGAATATATTTACTATTTTAGGTTTCTTTAAGGTCATTTTTATCAGCAACTGGTATACTGAGCATTTAAAACAAAATCATTACGTGTAGGAGAGAATGTACCTACCATTTCTCCCATGAACACCTGGATTTACAAACTCTGCAGAGCTAAATGAATATTTTTGCATCCTGGGCATGGTGTTCTAAGACATTTTCTCTTTTCAAAATAGAAATGTGTGGTTTCTAAAATGTAACTTCTCTCAACCAACAAACAACTATAGGCTAAATATATGCATATTCATAAACCTATGAAATGTTCACACAGATGCTTCATCCATGGATTCTGATAGCAACACATTTGGTGCAATCACTTGAACCCAAGATTTGTGTACAACTTCTAAGTTTTCTTATACAATATTTGATATTTGAAAAAGGTCACTAGATTGTCACCATATTTTAATAAACTCTTAGAAATATCTCTTTGTTGCCCTGCATGCTATTTTTAATAGCAATATTGTTTGTTAGACAGAGAAAAGACAGATCCGTGGTCAAGACCAGCCTTTGATAATGACTGAGAGACATAACTTGTCCCTTCCCTTTACAGATGGCAGTGGTATTTTTGCTATCACAAACACACTACTATGATTTAGCTGAATAATTTATGGAAATAAAGTATTTAAATAGTCAAAGAGCACATTAAAGTTTATCAGAAGGATTTTTTATTCATTATTTTTTCTTTTGTAATAGAAAGTTAAAGGTGACCTACATAGGAAAAATGGGTTATGCATTTTTGGGGGGAGGACTCAGGCATTTTTGACACGTCACCTAAGCCTGGGAGCACTGGCTGGGCTGCCCTACTGAAGAAAAAGTGCTTAAAGAGTCTCTAAGTATGGAAACACCTTTGATGTATAAAGGAAGCCTGGAAAAATAAAAAGTGTTCCCATAGTCAATGATGGGGTTACTCAGTTTGAGATTAATGACCATATGGATCTTGAGGCACAGAGGCTGAGTCGTAAACAGTAGCAGACTCAGCAGGTATAGAGTATAATCCCTTCCTCAGCCTGAAATTTGAAGGAAGATAATCTAATAGTTTTGTTGATTTTTATGCAACAATGGAGATAGTGCTAGGGTGCTTGTGAAAAAGTCTGCCTATGAAAAGCTTCTTGGCCTAGAAAGGCTGGCACCCTTGGATAGGGACAATGGTTCAGTAACCCAAATGCTGGAGGAATTCTAGCATGGGCCATCCTGACCACTTTATGTTCCCTTTATGCTATTCCAGTAGTAGACAGAGATCACAGAGATCTGGGACCAGATTCTAGCATTTAATATGGCAGATCCAAGCCTCATCTATTAATCAACGCTCTACTCCGTGCAGAGTAGAGTGGGACCTCCTGTGTTTTACATATGCCACTCCTGATAATACAGCCCAGAATTAAATTAGTCTTTTTTGAAACTGCATCACATTGTTCAATTTGTGATCTTCTATAACCCTCAGATTGTTTTCAGCAGTACTACCATGTAGGCAGTTACTCCCCATTTTATAGTTGCGCACTTAATTTTTGCTTCCTATGTGTAGTACTTTGCACTTGTCTTAATTGAATTTCATTTTGTTGGTTTCAAACCAATTCTCCAATTTACCCAGGTCATTTTGAATTCTAATCTTGTCTTTCAAAGTGCTAGCAACCTCACTTAGTTTGGTGTCATTTGAAAATTTTATAAACACACACTCTACTTCATTAGCCAAGTCATTAATGAAAATATTGAATAGTACTGTACCTAGGAGAGGCGCTTGCAGGATTCCAATAGGTGTGTCCCCATCTGACAGAGAACCAGTGATAACTACTCTTGGAGTACAGGCTTTCAAGCAGTTGTGCACCCACCTTATAGTAAGTTCATCTAAACAACATTTCCCTTGTTTGCTTATGAGAACGTCATGTGGGGCTGTGTCAAAAGCTTTACTAAAATCAAGATATATCATGTCCGTAGACTCCCCTCACCCATTAGGCCAGTAAACCTGTGCAAGAAGGAAATTAAGTTGGTTTGGCATGTACCAGAGCTGTGTTGTGGCAATGCTAACTACTAGGCCACTCTCCCTTCCAGAACCAGGAATAAAACCCAAGATTCCCTGATCATCAACATTCTTTGCTTTCTAGCAAAAAGTTGTGCAAACCACTGACAAACTGTGGCTAGGATCTCTAGTGGCTGAACCACATAGCAGATAACACCCTACTATTGCTACACGTTTCTTCTTCAGCTTGAGTTCCCCTTCCTCATTACAACCCTTTGCTTCCAAATTCCAAGGTCTGAAGTTAAAACTGAAATAAGTAAAAGTCTTGTTTACATGACGGAGTGGAAAAACACTAAACATTTTTACTTCTTTACCCTCTGCCAAAATTTATTAAGATGCTTCTTGGCACCACTATTTCTGTATCAACTGTCTTGGGAGAGGATCATTCAGCTATACTGAAGAGTATTTAAATAAGGTAATTTAACCATTTTTAAGGAAAGATGTTTATCAATATTAAAACATTTTTTTTCTTCCACTTGAAAAAAACAGAAGGAGAGGTAAATTAGTACTATGCACAACTCCCTACTCCGCCCCCTCAGAGTTTGACTGTGTGTCTTTAGGGCAGTAACTGTATATTTTTCCATGTATGTTTCTCTAACCCACAGTTTCAGTTCTTCAGACTGACTCATCCACACTGGATATTTGTAAATCTTTTTAAAGCAAGCTAGCATGAGACCTCAGTGAAGTAAAGCAGAATGAAAACTGTACCCTATTGATAGCTGAGGGGTGGGGAGGATACAGTGGAAAAAATATTACTCATAAGCTTGGCTACTTTCCAAACTGAACTGTTGAAGGTACATCAAAGAGTAAATTTTGCTACACAAAAATAGGTCTTTTAACATAAAAATATAGCATGAAGTGGGAAAGAGACATGTTCACACAATGAAGATATTTCTGCTCTGAAGAACAAGATTTAAAAGCCATGTCTACACTACAGACTTTGGTTGACACAAGCTACGCTGAGTACAGATGCCAAAGTTTGCATATCGCTCATCCATAGTTGGCTGCTTGCATCGGATGTACTCACCAAGAGTGCTTGTGTCAGTGCAAAGTGTGGTGCACCACATGTAGGTAACCCAGTGTGCCACGCACCACTATCTGGCACAATGCCTTTTGGGAAATTTTCTCAATGTATTGTGAGAAAGAAATGATGTGCCCAGTCAAGTTTCCAGCATGCAACTTTCTCCATCCCCTAATGCCATCCATATCCCATAATTCTCACATATGTTTTTTAAAATCCCACAAACGTGCCTGGCACTTTTCACTGTCATCCATCTCTGACAGAAGCCAGGAGCCCGCAGAGCTCTGCGCTATTCTCATGAACATTACAACTACAGTGACGCCATTTGTGACGGGAAAGGCCTCTGAAGCTTCTCCGTCGTCCAGAACATGAGCCGTCATGCCGTCGTGGAATTGACGTACCATCAGGATGAATCTATCAGGGCACCCAAACTTTGACATGATACGCCACAGACCTTCACGGACCCTGTTCAGCATGATGTTTTCAGCCATGCTGTCAGACGCCTTTCAGAACAGTTCCTTGGGAGTCAGCCTGAGATACAGGACTGATGGGAAACTGTTCAACCTGCGAAGACTCCAGGCTGTCACCAAGATAAAGGAGACTGTGCTACGAGACCTCCTTTTTGCTGATGATTGTGCCCTGAATGCTGGATCAGAGCAGGAAATGCAAGCCAGCATGGACAAATTCGCAGCAGCATGTGATAACTTCGGCCTTCTTATCAACATAAAGAAAACCGAAGTGATGCACCAGCCAGCTCCGAAAGCCCAACACCAAGAGCCCACCATCACAGTGAAGGGGCAGAAGCTGCAAGCAGTGGACCAATTTACATACCTTGGCAGCACCCTCTCCCGTGCAGTGACAATTGACATCGAGGTCAACTGCAGAATCGCCAAGGCAAGCTCTGCATTTGGCGGACTGCTGACCAACGTGTGGGACCGCCGTGGAATAAGCCTTGCTACAAAGCTTAAAGTCTACCAAGCAGTAGTGCTAACTACCTTGATGTATGCCAGTGAGACCTGGACTGTATACAGGAGGCACGCTAGGCAATTGAACCACTTCCACACGACTTGCCTCCGCAGACTTCTGAGGATTCGGTGGCAGGATAAGGTGCCTGACACAGAAGTCCTTTCCAGAGCAGGCCTGCCATCAGTTTACACTCTGCTTATGAAAGCCCAGACACGCTGGGCAGGCCATGTTGCAAGGATGCCAGACCACCGCATCCCCAAACAGCTCTTCTATGGTGAGCTGTCTCAAGGAAAGCGATCGCACGGGGGACAAAAGAAGCGATACAAAGATACGCTGAAAGCCTCTCTTAAGTCCCTGGATATCGACATCACCTCCTGGGAAACCCTGGCACAAGACCGATCGACATGGCGTACGCTGATCCATCAAGGCTGCCAGACATCTGAAGCCAGAAGGATAACCCTAGCACAAGAGAAGCGAGCACTCCGTAAAGCCAGAGCTGCAAATGTTGTAACAGTGGTGCCCACACATGTCTGCCCGACATGTGGCAGAACATTTCGTGCCTGTATTGGCCTTACCAGCCATTTGCGGACGCACAGTGGACAGCTCACAACCTGATAGATGTTAAGGTCTTCTTCGAAAACGATGGACGAACATCATCATCACAACTACAGTATGCTTGATTCTTCCGTATCTGCAGACCCACAGGAAATACTGCAACAATGGGGGACAGGATGATTTCTTTGAGTATAGTTTGCTAAGGGACACAGGAAAAAACAATTCAAGATTGATGATGGCGTTCACAGAGCAGCTGCAGAAGTAGAACGCCGTAGAAGGGAAAACTGACTGTAGGATCGCATCCTAATGCAGGTTGTGGACAACGAGCAGCGGCTACAGAACTTTTGGATGTGAAAGGCCACCCTGAACTCATGCCAGTCCTCCAGCGCAGGGACACCAGAATGAGAGCTGCATTGATAGTGGAGAAGTGAGTGGGGATCACACTCTGGAAGCTTGCAACACCAGATTGCTATCGGTCAATGGGAAATCATTTTGGAGTTGGAAAATCCACAGTGGACTATTAATCATCTCCCGTTATGAAGGACTGTGACTCTTGGCAACGTATGGGACACAGTGAATGGATTTGCAGCAATGGGGTTCCCGGAGTGCAGTTGGGCGATAGACGGCACATATATCAACATTTTGGCACCAGCCCACTAGGGTTGCCAGTTTTGGTTGGATGTATTCCTGGAGGTTTCATCACATGATATAATCTTTAATAAAGATTAATCCTTAATTCCTGGAGACTCCAGGATAATCCTGGAGAGTTGGCAATGCTACAGCTCACCTTGCCACAAAATACATAAAAAGAAAGGACTACTTTTCTGTGGTTATGCAAGCATTGATGGATCACTGGGATGCTTCACTAATATCAACAGGGGCTGGTCAGGGAAGATGCACAACACACATCTTTGAGAACACAGGACTGTTTCCATGCAGAGACATTTGTTCCCAACCAGCAGATTACCACTGCTACCAATATTGAAATGCCAGTAGTGATTGTGGACCCAGGCTAATCCTTGCTCCCTTGGCTCATGAAGACATATATCAGCCACCTCAACAGCACCAAGGAAAGATTCAACTACCAGCTCAGTAAATGCAGAATGGCAGTTGAAAGTGCTTTTGGAAGGCTGAAGAGATGCTGATAGTGTTCCCTAACGTCACTGGATCTTAGTGAGAAAAACAGCCCCATGGATATAGCTGCCTGTTTTGTCCTGCATAACATCTGTGAGGCCAAGAGAGAAGATAAGCTGCCACCCAGGTGGAGGACAGAGGTGGAGTGGCTGTCTGCTGATCAGCGAGACCCAAAGGCTAACAGAAGAGCCCAATGTGAAGCTATGCAATTGAGGGGGGCTTTGAAAGAGCACTTTAGCAGTCAGCCACACTAGTGTTCTCTGCTGGACTGTCCTCTGAGCCTGGAATTTTGGGTGCTGCTAAGAAGTGTGTAGTGCTAGCTGTACATTTGTAAATATAACTAGGTGTGTTCCTGAAGCTAAGAATTATTCCTGTACATTTACAAGTCTGCTTTGAGTACTGCTATGTATTCTGCAACATGTGTTGTGAACTAATGAAAATAATTGTATTCTCAAAAAACAGAACTTTACTGAGTGGGAAAAAAGGGCAGAAAAACAATGTACAAAATAATACAGACAATGTAATACATATTTTTAACATAAATTAACTTTAAAATTGGAAAGGCAGTAAACATTTCTATCCATTTCAGTGCAATAATGTAGTCAGTTGTGGCTACTACAAATTCCAATGGTGGTTCTCACAGGTCAGGGTATGTGAAGCTGTGGTTTTCCTTGCTGTCCCCAGGTGCGGAGTGGTAGGGGTAGGAATGCAGCCTGTGATCCCACGTGGTATGTTGGGGAGCTCTCCAATGACCGCCAAGGGTGGATTTTTGGACCTGTGGGTCAACCATTGCCTGCAGCATTTGTGTTTGCTGCCTGAGAAACCCCTGGTGCATTTCCCTCTCCTGGCCCTGCTGGGACTTCTTATCCTTTCTCCTGTTCTCTCTTTCCTCCTCCATGTCATCAGTCGTGGTGACCCTCCAAGCCCTTTGCTCATGATTCAATGCAGCGTTGGCTTGCAGGATCTCACAGAACATGTCAGGGTTCAAAAAAGAACTAGATAAGTTCATGGAGGATAGGTCCATCCATGGCTATTAGCCAGGATGGGCAGGGATGGTGTCCCTAGCCTCTGTTTGCCAGATGCTTGGAATGGGCAACAGTGGATGGATCACTTGACAATTACCTGTTCTGTTCATTCCCTCTGAGGTACCTGACATTGACCACTGTCGGAAGACAGGATACTGGGCTAGATGGGCGTTTGATCTGACCCAGTATGTCCATTCTTATGTTCTCCCTTGTCCTCTTCTTTCTCCTCCTCACCAGCGTCAGGCATTCTGCAGATGTGGGTGGGGGCACCTCTCAAAGCCGCCATGCTAGAAGCTACTGATAAAAACAGACGACTGATATGCCATTGAAATTACAGTCACAATGGAAAGGGAAAAATATGACCTTCCTTTATTACTATCAACACTTCTAAGAAGACACGCTGATTAACACTTTAGCTTTGGAGTGCCTCTGCACGGCACCACTCTTCAACCCCAGCCATTGTGGGCATGGCCTGCCAGGGCCACTATTTTCCACAGGCAGCAGTGATTTTAGCTGGTATCTCGCTCCTGAGGGTCACAAAGGCACAGAGAATACAGCTCCAATTGATGTCCTGAAGATGCCCGGACCCACATGCCGCTAACCTGTTTACTGCAATGGTGCCAGCTGAACTCATTGCAGGGCGGCAAGGGAAAGTGTCCTACTGCACAGGAAGAAATAAGGCAGCCATCCCTAGAAACCTCTGGGAGCGGACTGCAGAGTATCTCCATGAATGTTTCATCAACCTTTCAGGAGCATAAAAGGGATAATTGCATTCCTCCCCATCTAGCCCAAGAGGGGAACACAAAGCAGACATAAAATTTGTCTCTGTTGTACCTCTACCTCTTCTTGTACGAGTAAAACAATGAAGAGTAGATACCTGCGTCTTGATAACTTGGGGATGGGCCGGCCTCACCCTTAAATTTAAACACTGTAAGGGAAAATGAATGCGCACATTTATCCAGGATCCCGTTCCTTTCATCAAACTAATCCATGCTCAGGAAGCTAGGCGGTGGCAGAGAGTTTTGAATAGATCCTGGCTCGCAGTATGGCTGGAGCCCCCTGCTACATCTCCTTCCCCTCCCCTCTCGCTGTTCATGGCAGGAGCCTCTTTCTCGAGCGCCTCTGAGGTATCCACAGGGCTCTGCAGGGTTCTGGTGGGGTCTCCACCCAGTATGGCATGCAGTTTGTTGTAGAAGCAGCAGGTCTGCAGGGGACCACCAGATCTATTTTTGGCCTCTCTGGCCTTGTGGTATCCCTGGTGAAGTTCCTTTGATTTCGCACAGCTCTGCTGCTGATCCCTGTCGTACCCCTTTACTGCATCTTCTGTGCAATCTTTTCATAGATGTCCACTTTCTTCTCCTGGGCATAGCTGTGCTTGCAACAGCCTCTTCTCCCCACAGGCCCAGGAGTTCCAATATCAACTCTCTACCCAGGCAGAAGTGAATCTAGTGCATGGTCAGCTGGGCAGTTGCACACAAGGATGAGCTGCTAAGTGTGCTCACCAAGGTGGGCAATCAGGAAAAGGCATTTCAAAAACACACAGGTGGTTTTATAAAGAAGGAGTGGTGGTTTTCGGTCTCGGATGTCTGGGCAGTACAGTTTACCTTTGCGACCAAAGCAGTCACTGTTGCAGGGAACAGGGCATTGTGGGACAGCTGCTGGAGGACTGTTAGGGTTGACACAGGTCACACACTGTCTAAACTAACACTGCGTCAACCTCAATAGTTTGACCGTGGCTCCACACCATTTGGGGAGGTGGTTTTACTACATTGCTGTAACGAGGTGTTCATGTCAGCCAGAGACAAACTGGAGTGTAGACACTTGCACAAATAGATCAATGCAAGGCGACTTATGTCAACCTAACTTTGTAGTGTACGCTAGGCCTTCGTAAACAACTGGAAAGCCTGCGTCCTTCCACAAAGGCTTTGAGAGATGCAGATATTAAATATCCTGTATTACAGACTTCAATTTCTGAGTTCAGTAAGAAACATGATCTCAAGGTATTGGCAACAGCTGAAAAAGTGAATCCTTTTTCTTTTTTTTCCAACATAATTTAATATGAGAAAAATCTCAAGCAACCAGGTAAAAACTATTTTGTTAACCCAATTTTATTATGTACTAGACCTACAACATATAAACAAAGTTTATTTGTGGTATAGCAAAAACACAAAAAGTTACAAAATATTCTTTATTCACTATTACAGTGCTGAAAAGACTTCAAAATCCTTTACAGCTGATTTAAGTGCATAAGCAAAAAATTAACAGCAGATCATATCTTCATTGAAAAATACATCTTAAAATAGAATGAAATTACACCAGCCACAGTTGTTTCAGGCATGCAGAGTGCTAGCGTTTAATGTTAGTATCATAATCTAATATGCATGTGTCTTTACCCAAATTATCACACCCCTCCAAACTCTAGGACCCAGAATGGCTCCTGCTTACCACAAGCCAGCCTGGCTCCTGCCTCTGAAACCTGTCCCTTGCAGAGTGATTGTGGGAACAGAGAAGTTTCTAGTTCCAAGGGCTTGTTCTGTGTACCGAAGTGTGTGAAGGCGTGTATAACTCCTCTAAAAGACAGACTGAAGCCTATAGCTGGAACAGTCTGGGGTGTAATGAATGAGACCCTAACCTGCTCTAGGGCTGGGCTATATAAACAGGAAGAGGAAGCTGAGCAAAGGAGAGAGGTGGGGGAGTACAGGCCATGTAGTCTGCATTTGGCGGTGGTTCCTCTCAGACTTAAGGAAACCAGCCTCATTAGATTTGGAGATACCAATAAGTTTGGGAGCTCTGAACCAGGGTCTTGAGATGAGGACCTTATCAGTGTTTGTTGTAATTGCTCCTGTCCTGAAGCCTGGTTATATCGATGCTCCAGTGCCATATAGTCAAGGTTGCATGACATCACAAGTTCTGTTTAAAGGTTGTCTTTTTAAGGGCTTGTCTACTTAAAAAGCTACAGCAATACAGCTGCAACTGTGCCGCTGTAGTGCTTCAGTGTAGACACTAGCTACAGAGATGGGAAGAGTTCTCCTGTCAGTGTAGTTAATCCACCTCCTCGAGAGGCGGTAGCTAGGTTGATGGAAGAATTCATCTGTTGGTCTAGCGTCGTCTACACCGGGGGTTAAGAAACCTTAACTACATCACTCGGGGGTGTGAATTTTTCATATTTCTGAGCAACATAGCTGGGTAAATTTAACTTTTTAGTGTAGATATGGCCTCTAAAGTTGACATGCTTAGTAGTTTTCCTTTGAAATTCAGTGCACCTCAGGAGGGTGCAGTGTAAGGTTGATGACCCAAATTGGGGTAATTTGAGTTATAGGTTGTGGAGATATAAGCCCTGAAAAAAATGCAATTTTTTTCAAAAGTTTCTAGGTGGTAGTTGTTTTTTTTTTTTTGCACAGAGCTAAGGATCAAACTATTGATCTGATATGGGTCAAAATGGTCTTAATCTATCAACTTTTACCCAAGGTAGGGCCTGGCACCCACTAAAACTTTGGGAAATGCAAATTGAGAACAGTGTTTAAGAAAGTGTACATTTTGTGTACACTGTGCATACACCAATACAGAAAAATAACTAAAGGGCTACCATTCCCACCATTTTACATGCTTGAAAGCTCAACTCTTGTACATGTTCTAAAATCCAAAAGGTTAATCTGATTTCTTTCAAATCTGGTGTGCTTTTTGGGTGTGCATGGTAGCATTAGTCAAAAGATTGGAATCATTTGACAAAGGGTGTTCTGAGTTACAGGCCCTCCAAAAAACAGTTTTCTTTTGCTGTCTTGTACTTTAAAGTGAGAGAGGTACTAATGACTGGATGAATCATAGACCTTGTTGAGATTGATGGCTGTGGACACACCCTTCCATTAATACAGCTAAGGGTAAGTTAATCACCAGCCTCTATCTAAGACAGTGGTTCCCAAACTTTAGCAACCTGTGAACCCCTTTCACTAAAATGTCAAGTCTCGCGAACCCCCTCTGAAAAATGAAAATTTCCAGGGATTTTCTCCTTTACCTGAGTATAAATTATAAAAGCAGTGATCTGGGAAATATAAAATCTGTTTTTATAACATGCTTATTACACACTATTTATTAATTATTATTTATCATTATAGTATCTTTATTACATTATGAAAACGGCAATGCTCTTCCAATAGCTCACTTCCGTAGCTTGTATCACTTTGAATAAGCCTGTTATAAGCCAAGGCTCCTATGTTTCATCAAGGAGTATCAGATGTGAAACAGCATGAAGGTATTTAAGAAGCCAACTCAAGCATTCAGGTCTTGAGCAGTCCAGGCAAACGATGCACGTTAAAACAAAGCTTAAAATTGATCTTCATAATAATTTTTAAAACAATACTAACTGTGTATTTAATTTTAAAAACAACAAAAAATATCCACCTCCCTTTCCATTTCTTATAAGGAGTCTTGAAGTTTAAATCTCCTCAGTGTGGTAGATATGCTTACTTTGATCTGCTTAGCTCTTGGAAGTCCAGGGGCTCCGGGCTGCTGGCCCCGTGCTGCCCGGGCCCCAAGGGACAGCTCTGTCCGCCATTAGGGAATTTTTTCCCCCTAGAACCCTCTGTAACATTTTGCGAACCCCAGTTTGGGAACCACTAACCTAAGACAAAAGGAGTTCTGGACTGAGTGTTCTGTTAATTGAATTATGTGATTCATTCAGTCACTACTACCTCTCACTTTAACAGTAAAAGACAGCAGAAGGAAACCATTTTTTGTGTAGTCTGCAAGGATTATGGTACACATGCACAAATAAAGAGAAACATTTAAGAGGGTTTCCAGGCAGCCACTTCATGCTTGTCTCTTGCCTGGGAATTTCAAGGAAATATGCCAATGTCATTGTCCTGGTGAACAACCTGCCACTGCCATTTCTAGTCCAAGCCTTTGTACACCTGGGCAATAAAAAATTAATAACTCATTGCTTGTGACAAATTGTCTGTCATAACAATGGTTTTTTTATTTTAAAGGAAGGTTTACTATGAACACAGAATAGTCAGCAAATTTTCTAACCAAAACTGTTGTTCTACTGGGTGGGGAGGACTGGAGACAGAGGACTATGTGTATGTGGGGAACTGGGAGAGTGGTTGTGGCTATGGAGGAAGTGGGAAAGATGGACCCTTCGATTGCACAGTTGAGAATCTGTATTTTATTAAGTATCAGAGGGGTAGCCGTGTTAGTCTGGATCTGTAAAAGCAGCAAAGAATCCTGTGGCAACTTATAGACTAACTGACGTTTTGCAGCATGAGCTTTCGTGGGTGAATACCCACTTCTTCGGATGCAAGTAGTGGAAATTTCCAGGGGCAGGTTTATATATGCAAGCAAGAAGCAAGCTAGAGATAACGAGGTTAGTTCAATCAGGGAGGATGAGGCCCTGTTCTAGCAGTTGAGTGAAAACCAAAGGAGGAGAAACTGGTTCTGTAGTTGGCAAGCCATTCACAGTCTTTGTTTAATCCTGAGCTGATGGTGTCAAATTTGCAGATGAACTGGAGCTCAGCAGTTTCTCTTTGAAGTCTGGTCCTGAAGTTTTTTTGCTGCAGGATGGCCACCTTAAGATCTGCTATTGTGTGGCCAGGGAGGTTGAAGTGTTCTCCTACAGGTTTTTGTATATTGCCATTCCTAATATCTGATTTGTGTCCATTTATCCTTTTCCTTAGAGACTGTCCAGTTTGGCCGATGTACATAGCAGAGGGGCATTGCTGGCATATGATGGCATATATTACATTGGTGGACGTGCAGGTGAATGAACCGGTGATGGTGTGGCTGATCTGGTTAGGTCCTGTGATGGTGTTGCTGGTGTAGATATGTGGGCAGAGTTGGCATCGAGGTTTGTTGCATGGATTGGTTCCTGAGCTAGAGTTACTATGGTGCGGTGTGCAGTTACTGGTGAGAATATGCTTCAGGTTGGCAGGTTGTCTGTGGGCGAGGACTGGCCTGCCACCCAAGGCCTGTGAAAGTGTGGGATCATTGTCCAGGATGGGTTGTAGATCCCTGAGGATGCGCTGGAGGGCTTTTAGCTGGGGACTGTATGTGATGGCCAGTGGAGTCCTGTTGGTTTCTTTCTTGGGTTTGTCTTGCAGTAGGAGGCTTCTGGGTACACGTCTGGCTCTGTTGATCTGTCTCCTTATTTCCTCGTGCGGGTACTGTAGTTTTGAGAATGCTTGGTGGAGATTTTGTAGGTGTTGGTCTCTGTCTGTGGGGTTAGAGCAGATGCGGTTGTACCTCAGTGCTTGGCTGTAGACAATGGATCTTGTGGTGTGCCCGGGATGGAAGCTGGAGGCATGAAGGTAGGCATAGCGGTCGGTAGGTTTTTGGTATAGGGTGGTGTTAATGTGACCATCAATTATTTGCACCGTAGTGTCTAGGAAGTGGACCTCCCGTGTAGACTGGTCCAGGCTCAGGTTGATGGTGGGGTGGAAGCTGTTGAAATCGTGATGAATATGCCAACCTGAAGCATATTCTCACCAGTAACTGCACACCGCACCATAGTAACTCTAGCTCAGGAACCAATCCATGCAACAAACCTCGATGCCAACTCTGCCCACATATCTACACCAGCAACACCATCACAGGATCTAACCAGATCAGCCACACCATCACCGGTTCATTCACCTGCACGTCCACCAATGTAATATATGCCATCATATGCCAGCAATGCCCCTCTGCTATGTACATCGGCCAAACTGGACAGTCTCTAAGGAAAAGGATAAATGGACACAAATCAGATATTAGGAATGGCAATATACAAAAACCTGTAGGAGAACACTTCAACCTCCCTGGCCACACAATAGCAAATCTTAAATTGGCCATCCTGCAGCAAAAAAACTTCAGGACCAGACTTCAAAGAGAAACTGCTGAGCTCCAGTTCATCTGCAAATTTGACACCATCAGCTCAGGATTAAACAAAGACTGTGAATGGCTTGCCAACTACAGAACCAGTTTCTCCTCCCTTGGTTTTCACTCAACTGCTAGAACAGGGCCTCATCCTCCCTGATTGAACTAACCTCGTTATCTCTAGCTTGCTTCTTGCTTGCATATATAAACCTGCCCCTGGAAATTTCCACTACTTGCATCCGAAGAAGTGGGTATTCACCCACGAAAGCTCATGCTGCAAAACATCAGTTAGTCTATAAGGTGCCACAGGATTCTTTGCTGCTTGTATTTTATTAGCCCCTCTGGGCGCAGGAGGTGTGTGTGTGTGTGCGGGGGAGAGACAGTGTTTCCGAAGATCCAAACCTCTGCAGTGTGTAACAGACCACGCAGGTACCTTGATCACAGAAGGAAAAGAAATGTTTGTGCTGCCAGGATTGCCAATGGGTGGACACTTGGCAATTCCTGGGTCACCGGGCTGAAGAAGTCTGCTGGAGAGCAAGGAGTACATCATGACATGGGGATGGCTCATTTGGATGTGTTTTGCCCACTTTGCAGTGTCTAACCTGTGACATAAGAGGTTGTGATCTACTGGACACTATGATGATTCACTTGGGTGGAAATGATCTGGGCCTTACTCCTGGTGTTCATTTCATACAATATATGAGAACAGATTTCTACCACAGTGATTTGTGTCCAAAAGCTGTGGACACTATGTGACAGTTTTCTCTGATTCAGCTGAGGTTCTGCATAATTGCTAGTGATATTATAAAAACTATTAAATTTGGAAGAACAATAACTGGGAAACTGGAGAATCCATGGCTGACCAGAAAATGTACATCGTATGGCACAGAACAATTACAAGCTCTGATACATCATTGTTTCTCAGAGATAGGGTACATCTATTGGACAGAGCTCAGAGGATTTTTCTCTCAAACATAAAACTCAATATTTTGGAACAGAAACCCTGTCTGTGATTTCTTGCACCAGCCATGCCACGAACTCCACCCTGCAATCATTCTGAAACATGTCAGGAACACCATTCCACTGTAATGTAGCTGTCATTTGCTCCAGGAACTGCATGTCAGTCAGGTGGGGGGCAGTAACAGCAATAGAAGTATTTGTACAGCAAGGAGTGAAGACTTCAGGGAGATGCATTCCTGCTTCGGGGGGGGGGGGGCGTGAAGAGAGAGAGGGAAGATAGAATGAAGTAAATTGGTCAGGGTATGACTGGGGAGATATGCCAAAGCAGGGCCCAATTGCTCTGGGCTGTAGGAGGAGGAGGGTGGGCAAACTGCCTGGGTGTGCAAATTGCAGGACATGATATCCTCAGCTGCTTAAGTGACTATGAACTCTTACCAACCCTATATCTTTTCCTTTTAAAAAAACTAGGAAATTCAACAGCAAAGTGTTAATAAAGAGTTACAGTTGCTTAGTGGTATGTCATCCTCTTGCAGAAAGTTGAAGTGCGCAAAACTCAAACTTCTGAAAACCAGGAAATACACAGTTAAGTTGCCCTGGCAACCTTAACTCTGCCCTCTTTCATCAACGCCTGAATATGCCTCTTTAACACACATACCTTTACTCTGCCACCCACCCGCTTGCTGAAATGTACAAGCGCTTCACTTCCTTTTACAATCCATTTCACTCTCACCCACAGAATTCTATCAACACTATAAAGGACAAAAAGAGAAAATAAAGGTTTTCCACTTCACTTTACCTCTGTTCTCCTGGAGTTGGGAGAGGCCATTAGGAATTATTTGCATACACTCCAGGGGCAATCAGTGTGTTGTCTGTGCCATTTATTGTAGGTACAGCTAACGGCTAGGTCCGCTTGGTAAAGGTGTGTTTCTGATATGAGGATGAGTGAACTACTTTGAGGTGTGTGACAGAGCTGTGATTCTGATATGAGGAGATATATGTTTTGCACCCTCCCATGTGTGCAAGCAAAGAGAAGAGCTGCATGTGTATCTTCAGGATCCAGTATGTATAATTTCAATGCAGAATTTGTATGCTATATAATTAGCAGGGCACAGGGGTTTTATTACAAAGGGCGTTGTCAGTAGCAAGTAGGGATATGAGAGCAGTCTAACCATTTATCTGCATGCACTCATGTAAAGTGAATGTGGTCGGTATCAGGCACAGCTTTACTGAATGGTGGGGGCAGTAGTTTGCTCTGCTTGGTATAGGTGTGTTTGCAAGATCTGGGGATTACTTTGAGGTGTGTGACAGCGACTGTGATATGAGACCTAGGTTTTCCACCCTCATATGTAAACAAAGGGAAGAGCTGCTTTATACTTTTAGGACCCAGTATGCACCATTTCAATGAAGAATTGTGTAGGTTATGTCAGTAGCAGGGCACAGGACTTTTATTACAAAGGACACTGTCAGGAGTAAAGTGGAATACAAGAGGATTCTAATGTTTTAATGATGGTGAAGTGAAAGTATAGGTTGAAATGGTACCTATGAGTAAGGCTAGGTTTTAATCATGGGTACTTTTTAAATAAAAGTCATGGACAGGTCACAGGCAATAAACAAAAATTCACAGCCCGTGACCTGTCCATGACTTGTACTATAGAACCCTGACTAAATCTTGGGTGCTCTGGGACAGGGGGTGGCCTGGGGGCACTGCTCGTGCTTGAGGGGGAGGGGGCGGTGGCGCGAGGCCTGGGACCTCTGCTGGTGCTGGGTGGTGGTGGTGGCAGGCAGTGGTGTGCAACCCAGGACCCACGCTGCTGCTGTGGGGGGAGGGGTGTGTGTGGCAGCCCGAGAGGGAGAGGGGCAGTGGCCGGTGCGGCTGGCCCAGGAGCTGCCTAAGCTTCCCCCAGGCCAACTGCACCAGCCGCTGCAGAAGTCACGGAGGCCCTGGAAAGTGACGGAATCTGTGACCTCCGTGACAGACTTACAGCCTTACCTATAAGTAAGTGTCATCATCATAATCGGCGATGCCTCGATTTGAGGATGATCTCTATCACAGATTTACGTATGGGTCCTGAGATGACTCAGGAGTCTGATCCTGGAACCACAGATCCGCCTGCAGTAGGTACAGACGACATTTTCTGGAGGGTCATCTGCCTGCTGGGAGAAAGTTCTTTCTTTTCCCTCCCTCTCTCCCTTCCTTCTCTCTCTCTTTTCAGCTTCAAGGGCAAGGCGTTTATCCTCAAAGCGAGCCACTGCCTGATAGAGAATGTGGCACCATTGAGGTCAGTTGGTGGCTTGCTCCTCCCAGCTTGTGATGTCCACATTAGTTTTCTTGAGATACGCTTTCAGTGTGTCTTTGTAACATTTCCTCTGATCACCCGGGATCTCGGACCATGGGTGAGCTGAGAGTAGAGGACTTGTTTTGGGAGGCAAGAGTCTGGCATCCACAAACAATGTCCAGCCCAGGTGAGTTGGTGCATGAGGATCATTGCTTCAATACTGGTGACATTGGCATCAGTGAGGATGCTGGCATTAGTGCAGAGATCTTCCCACTTGATGCGAAGGATCGTCCGGAGGCATCGTTGGTGATACCTCTCCAAACTCTTGAAGTGCTGTCAATAGGTCACCCAGGTTTCCCATCCATAAAATCTCGGGAGCAAAATCAGGACCTGTACATGGCCTTCTTCGATTTGACAAAGGCCTTCGACTCCATTAATCATGAAGCCCTATGAAAGGTGCTGGGCAAATTTAGTTACCTTCCAAAATGCATTAAGGTCCTAAGGCTTCTCCATGATCAGATGACTGCCACCGTTCTCTGTAATGGCCTAGACATGGACCCTTTCGTCATTAAAACTGGGGTTAAGCAAGGATGCATTATTGCCCCCAATCCTGTTCTCCATCTATTTAGCAGTCATTTTGGTCCTTGTTAAAGACCACCTCCCCAATGGAGTTGACATCCAATAAAAATATATATGACTGTACCATCCTCGCATACACTGAGAATGACCTTCAGTCCACACTGGATTTTTTTGTACAAGCTTACTGAAGCACGGGACTCTCACTCAATATTGAGAAGACTAAAGTGCTCCATCAGCCAGCTTCAGGCCTTGCACATGACCCACCACAAATCACCATCGAGGGACAGACTTTGGAGAGAGTCGAGTACTTCTGTTACCTCAGTAGCCAACTTTCTCAAAACACAAAAATTGACAGCAAGATCTAGCACAGGATCTAGTGAGCAAGTGAGTCCTTTGGGCAATTGCTCTGATGCATTTTCACAGACTGTGACCTACAGAAGCACACCAAGATCCACGTCTATAAGACAATTGTTATTCCTACACTCCCTTATGTATGCAAAACTGATGAGTAAGTGTAAGAGAGATGTAAAAGACTGTGATGCTGTTCTTAAAGTGGAGATGTGTGGTATTCTTTCTGGGGAGGTAGCAAAGCATATGACTGTACACCTCCTGAAATTTATAGTACCAATGCATATTGAGGAATTGCTTGAAGAGAGTAAAGGGAAGAAGAAGGTGGCTATCGTATTTTTTTTCCTTTCTGTTCTTTAATAGTGTTATATGGAATTTTGTAGGCAAGAGTGAACTGGATGCAAAACGAAGTAAAGAGCTTGTACATTTCAGCAACTGTGGGATTGGCAGAACAGAAAGGAAAGATGGATACCATCCTACATGAACAACAATCTGGATTTAGACATGGGAGATCGTGCACAGATGCTATTTTCACCCTGAGGCGGATTATCGAGAACACAATTGAATTCCAAGGCAGTCTTGCCATCAATTCTGTGGACTTTCAAAAGGCATTTGACAGTGTAAACAGAGAAACAATGTGGAAAATTGTGGAACAATATGGAATTCCAACAAAATTAATTAACATTATGAAGGCATTCTACACCAATTCAAAATGCTGCATTAAAATGGAAAATGGATTGAGTAAGCCATTCAGGATCAAGACAGGTGTAAGGCAGGGGTGCGTCCTGTCTCCTTTTTTTGTTTACGCTAGTCATCGACTATGGATTAAAACAATGCAACAGTGATACATATGGCCTAAAATGGAACAATTCAAGGCTATTTGGTCTAGACTTTGCTAACGACATCACTCTTATCAATTAAGATGCCAAAGGATTACAAAAATGTACAAACCAAGTCAAAGAAGTAATGGAGAAGATAGGTTTAGATACAATGCAAAGAAATGTAAAGTCATGTTAATGCGGACTGTAGGGACAGAAATCAAAACTAAAGAAGAGAAACTGGAGAAGGTGGACAATTTTATGTATCTTGGAAGTACCATCAGCTCAGATGGTACTAGTTCTGAGGAAATAATAAGAATCGGAAAGGCAAACACTGCATTTGGAAGACTCAAAAACATCTGGCAACTCAAAAACATCTCCCTCAAGACAAAACTGAATGTGTACTAAGCAATTGTTAATGCCATAACAATGTATAGCAGTGAGAGATGGCAACTTATCAAGAAAGAGACACAAAAGCTGGATGCATTTAATCACAAATGTCTGAGAAGAATATTTGGAATAACATATAGAGATAGGAAGATGAATGAAGAAGTCAGACAAGGCACCCTCTCACAAATAATGTACAAAAAAAGACATCAGTGGCTGGGACATGTGCTGAGACTGGAAAAAGAACACTTACCAAATATCGCCCTTGAATGGAAGCCAGAAAACACAAGAAGAAAGAGAGGAAGACTGAGAATAACATGGAAACAAACAGTTCTGAATGACATCAAGTACTTCAACATGAAATGGGAAGATTTGGAGAAAAAGGCAGTTACAGGTAAGGATGGCAAATGTGGGTAGCCCAGTGTGCAGCAAAGCACAGGATGGACTAAGGTCCAAGGTAAGGGGTTGGCAGAGCAGAAGCTGCATAGGCAACCACAAACTGTGTTTGAATTTCACTCAACTCAACTTTCTGCAAAGGGATGACATACCACAAAGCAACCTGTACCTCTGTATTAACATAGGAGGTTTCTTTGCAATTGAAATGATTACACTCTTTAAATATATCAGAAATATATAGGAGGGAGGAAGGAGAAGATCATCAGCAGCTCAGTGCTAATGTGACACGGGAGACGAACGGATAGTCACTGTCAGTCAGGAAATTCAGGCTTGAAGGAGGAGAAGATATAAGGTTTCCATGTGCAATACTGGAGGAGGAAACAGTCTGGAAACAGGGAAGCGAAGGACCTCCATGACTTTAAGATTAAGCTAGATAAGTTAAGGGGAGTATTTATGGAGGATATATACGGGCTTAGTCAAGGTCAGGTCAATGCCTGGTATATTATGATATTTCCAGAGAGGTTTGAGGAGAGAGAGAGTCTTGCCCGGTTGTTCTTTCAGAGCCGCCATTGGGGGGGGGGGGGATTTTTCCTCCAGGGAAGATTGGCAGGGGCCTGCTGGTTTTTTTTTTCCTCCGAAGCATGGGGGGGGGGGTCACTTGCTAAGGAGTGGGTGGATCGGCTTATGTGGCCTGCATCTTGCAGGAGGTCAGACTAGATGATCATAATGGTCCCTTCTGATCTTGAATTCTATGATTCTATGATTCTATGAAATACAAGAGGGGATAAGTTACTTTGGTCATGTGTGCTGGCTTCTCCTTGACCCAGGCTTTTAGAGCAAAACTATTGCTGCCCCATCTTGGGAAATGAAGGTGAGCACACCTGCAGTGCCACACCAAGCCACAAAAGGGCTCAGAGGGACTGCACACATCTGTTCAAAGGGACACAAGCCACCTAGCACGTCTCACTCTGAGCACAGAGGCAGAGAACCACCATTCATGAACTGACAGCTAATTTGTTATTTATTCATTTATTTTTAGGTGCACCTGTAAAGCATCCCGGAAAAAGAAGCTGTTTGCTTTAGCGTCTTAGGACTTCAATCGCTGACTCCACTAAAATGTCATCAACATGGGAAGGATCTTCCAGTAATGGGTAACAGATGGCTAACTAAAGTACATGCATGACTGCAGAAATCTAGCTTCACGGTCTTACACTGCTTATTTTCTTAAAAACAAAACAGCCCTGCACACACATACGCACACACAAAAGCTAACCCTCAACTCCTCAGACACAAGACTGTTAAATCTTTGTGGCTTGTAAACATTTAAGATACAAGTCACAAGTTAATTTATTATAATGTTTATTTAGAGGAAAGACTAAAGGGATATAAAATTCTAGCCAGCAAACCAAGGGCACAAATGAAGCAACTGTACTTGAAATATACAAGAAAAGCTTTATGAATATGAAGTTGTTGATCTCATGCTCTTTTCTGTTATGGTTCTAACAAAATAAATATTTATGTCGGGACCACCCTTAAGCACTGCAGCTTGTAAGGAGTGGTAGTAATGACTGTACTGCCTTCCAGCCATGCTGGCAAAAATATTTACATAACTGTGTGCTACATATGAGAGAGAACATGTGGGTTTTTTCAGTATTTCTTCAGTCCAGGTGGCCTCACTATTTGAACATGAAAATGACAAATATTCACATGCTGCAGCAGTACCCCAATAATATTAAAGAGACATTAGCCATATTCCAGACCACAAGTTTTACCTACTTTATGGGTGTTCTACTTTGACAGGGAAAATCCTTTATATTCCAGATTCAATATCTAGTAGTTTTACTTATTTAAGTTCACACTTCCATTACCAAGAACATTTTTAAAAAATGTAAAAGTTACAATCACCACCACCCCCACTCTGAGACTCCAGAGCTCAGCTGCTGGAGCCCTGGGGTAGCGGCAGCAGAGCTCCGGGGGTTATTTAAAGGGCCAGGGCTACCACTGCCTCTACTGTCCTGGGCCCTTTACATAGCCGCCGGAGCCCTGCTGTCAGAGCCCTAGGGTAGCAGCGGCAGCTGGGGGCTCCGGCAGCGGTTTAAAGGGCCCGGGGTGGTAGCGGCAGCTGAGCCCTGGGCCCTTTAAACTGCTGCCGGAGCCCCCAGCTGCTGCTGCTACCCCAGCGGGGGAGGGCACTTACTGGTACAGGCCGGGCCGGGCCTGGCTCTGACTCCCCCCATCCCCGCACCTTCCGCCTCAGGCCCCACCCCGTCTGGGAGCCAGAGCCGGCCCCAACCCAGCCCCATACTGGTAAGTCCCTATTTCTACTTTTACCTCTGCCCGCTCCCCTAAGTTCCCTGTGCAGCAGCTGCCCAGTAGGCTAGCAATTGCAGCTGTCCCTCCCACACTCCCACTGCCATGTGCTGCTCCTGCCCTCTGCCTTGGAGCTGCTCCCCAAGACTCCTGCTTGCTGTGCGGGGTGGGAGAGGAGGAAGAGGAGGGCTAATTTCAGGGTGTCCCCCTCCCCACTGCTCCTGCATCCTACTTACCTCATCTTCCATAGAGCAGGGGGGACACACAAGGGAGGGAGCTTGCTGGCAGCAGCTGGTCTCAGCAAGCTCATCTAATTAACAAGGCAGTGTGATTAAAGGGGAAAATGCACATCTCTCTCTCTCACACACACACAATGTGTGTCTCTGTCTGCAATGCTGTCTCCCCTCCCTCCATTCTTGCTGCCTTGTAGAGTGTGAGAGTTAACCCTTGAGGGCTCAGCCAATTGCTAGTTCAACATTTAGCAGTAAGGTATTCCCTGGAAAATATCCCACGCTCTGACTCCTCCACTCAACTAAACTTCACAATCATCACCACCGTGTACCAGTATTAAATTGTTTGTTTAAAACTCATATGGGGTGTGTGTGTGTGTGTGTGTGTGTGTATTTATTTATTTATTTATCTATATCTATATCTATATCTATATCATCTATATCTATATATAAGAGAGAGAGAGAGACTCAGTCTTTTGTCTGGTGAAAAAAAATTCCCTGGAACCTAACCCCCTCATTTACATTAATTCTTATGGGGAAATTGGATTCGCATAACATCGTTTCACTTAAAGTTGCATTCTTCAGGAACATAACTACAAAATTAAGTGAGGAGTTACTGTAACTCATGCATATCCCCAATTTGCACAAGGCTTAAGAAGGCATTACAAACTATGAAATGTAAACTTTTTAAATGAGATCTCTCTCAGTAGATGACAGTGCCAATTCAAGACAACGCACATAAGCATTTGCTCTGGTTCTCTAAGTCACAAGTCTTTGAAACTGAAGTTCTTTCAATTTTATGGCTCTATTTTCAGGGATGCTAAGCACCTGCAACTCCAATCACCATCAGTAAGAGGTGTAAGTGCTCAATGCCTCTGAGTATCCGGGCATTTACTAATTAGACATTTTAAATTGTTTTATCCTACCAATTATTCCCCAAACAAATAAGTTGTTAGAGAACTTTACAGTAACTAGTTAGATTTCAAATGCACTGTACATTTTAAAGTTATAATTGGTATATTACTTGTAAAGAGGTTTCAAGTGCAGTTTTACTCAGAAATGAGACAATAAAAATGATTCTTACAACACATCAGCTCTCTGTAGGCACGAGTCCCATCTGGTAGCTTTACTAGCAAAAGTAACTTTTTTACTTTAAACAAAACCAAACCCCACTCCTGTTAGCACTTTTCTAGCTCATCCATTATCCATAGAATTATTAACTAGTTTCCAGATGCAGCAACTTACGGTACTAGAGGCAATGCAGGAGCCAAAAAAAACAGTTTGGTTTTCAGATCCCAGGATGAACATGCATGTTTGGCAAAGGTTTTTATTTGTAAACTGTGCAAATTTTATATGGAAGTCAATGAAACAAACATGGAAACTCTTGATGTTGTTTTTAGTCACTTTTAAGACTACAGCATACTTTAAGTAAGCAGACAAAATACATTGCAGACATGACAATTTCTCTCCTCTCTCTCATTTCCTAACTTCACTCATCTAAAACCTGAGGTTAAACTGTAGAAAGCATCGTGCTCCACTGCCTGCAATTTCTGATGCCAGTACATCATCCTGAGCTGAGGTGCACATTAAGAATTCTTGGCCACCTTTTCCAGCGGCCATATTTCTACAGCTGTCACAAAGTAAAATTTAAAGATTTCCTTATGCATCTAGGAACCTTAAGAAGTTTCCATGTCTACATGAGACAGTTTTAAAGAGCTTTAGGAGCCTCATGGAAAACACTGAAAGCATCCTAATTTAAAGAAGCAAAAACTTAATTCTGATGTAGGTTTTCTGTAGTTCTCTTATTTCCTACTAACATTATTAAAAGCGTGATTGGTACCTGTTATAACTCAGATGAAATTAAAATCTTTTGTTAGCAGGACAGATTTCAGAAAAAATACAAACCACACCTCTTATGTCACAAACAAAGGAATCCACCTTCCTCTGCTTTAGAATGTACAGGAGTCAAATGAACTCTTTTTTTGTGTTGGTTTTCAAATTTGGAATTAATGTTTTAATGCAACCATTCTTAGCAATACAAACAGAGAAAATATGTCATAGAAATATACTTGCTTACAAAGAGAATGAGGATTCAGCTGCCGTTCAAAGTATTAATAAGCAGCTAAGCAAAATAAAGTTTGTTTTTTATTTCAGAATCATTGGATACTGTCTACTTAAATCACTGAGTCTATTTGAAAGACTTAAAAACAAATTCTGAAACTAAGTCTTTAGAGTAAAGAAAGGAAATACCTGTATCAGACATTTACTGACATCACTAGCGCAGAGAGCCTTATTGCAGCCCATTGACGGTGGAATCCATAATAAGAACAGCAGGATAGTTACTATAGGCACTGTGACGTACTGTGACCTCATGATTTCCTGCAGGCAGTCAATTTCTGGAATCTCCAAGCAGCACTGAAATAAGAAAAAGCAACTGAAAATACTGTATTTGCTGAAGTGGAAGCCAAATCATTTTTGTTTTCCTCATGTAATTCCTTTAAAGCAATGTTAAGGGCTTTGCAGAGTGGAGTGATTTAAATCAAATTAAAAATTGTGAAAAAATGTGAAGTTATGCTGCTGCAACATTAAACTTTATAATAAATTAAAATATAAGCATGTGGGTTTTCTTAATTGCTACTACTGATTAGGGAATCTTATTTGAATGTTATAAATCTGCTGTATGCAAAAAAAAATGTTTTCAAAGTATTAAAATTAAGGGCCTGATCCTGCAAACCCAAAAAACAGCTATGTTACTTTTCTCACACAAATACCCTTACTTAAAGTATGTACAAGGTATGCATAGCATCAAGAGCTACAATTGTATTTTTACTAAAAACTTCTTCATGGCATGAAATCTTTATCCCTTCAAAACAAAATCGCTTCAGTGTTAACAATAAGATGTTTAGACTTTCAATACATTAACAATACACACATGCCAACATTTTAAAAAAAGGAGCCTAAAGTTAGATTCCTAAGCCTGTACCTTAAACACTTGAAGGTGGGATTTTTCAAAAGCACATAAAGGAACTGAAGTCAATGAGACTAAAATTGGAGAACTATAGCTTGGTCAAAGAATTTCAGCTTCCTTCACTTCTGGAAGTTCAGTATATTGGCAGATGATATGGTTTTGCAAATACAACGTGTTTGACTTCATTATTTATGTTATCAAAATAGTTTATGGACCCCAATCATAAACTAGGACCCCATTCTGGTAGACACTGTACAAATACATAACAAGGAGCTTAGAATGAGCTTGTACTGTTCTTATGGTAAAGATGTTAATGAGGCCCTGGATTTGTCTTGTTCAGCATTTATGAACCTTTTAGAAAAAAAAATTCTATGTAAACTAAAATTCTACTAGCAGTTAGGAAACTAATTTAAAAAAACCAAGTAGAACATATCCACTTGAGCAATTTAACACTATAAAATGGGAAGAAATTAAATAAATACCGATATGTAAATAAAATGATTTAAATACAGAATATCATTTAAAATTAATAGTTATTTTTTTTAAATTTAAAAAAAGCATTATTTGTATCCAATCAGAGTTTTTTGGGGGGCTTCCCCTATTCAATCCAGGGGCATATACAAAGAAGAGGATCTTTCACACAATCAAGAGCCATTTACTTTCACTGTTTAGTAGTTCATCAAACATACATAAAGCTTGATGTTTTATCATAAATTATAATCTAGATTTAACAATAAATATCTTAATAAAAAATGGCAGGAACTAAAATAAATATATGGTAAGTAAACGAGTACTTATTTTATAAAGGAAAAGCTCTGATAAATTAGTGAATAAAGATATGTTTTAACACAGCACCAAATTGTTTCAACGCCATCAATCTGGATTTAGTCATTATATATCAAAGGGCTTCTGAATACACAACTGGATAGATGTCACTAATATGAATACACTGCGATGGAGTTATATTAATAATTTAATACAGATGTGTGTTGTGGGGTGAGTGGCTAACAATTTCCATGCTTCACTGCTTATTCTTAGTTGCCACTTACCCTTTCAAATCTACATTTTCACTACATTCCATTCTCTGCTTGCCCTCAAAACTTTCTCACTGGCTGTCTTCATTCCTTACCTACATTCAGTTTCCGCCTGCTACCTATCTCTCTTGTTTAACCTTTCATAATTCAGTTGGCTCATTCCCAGTTACTCACTTTCTAAACTGCACACTACAGCTTGACTTGGAAGGTCAAGTTTAAGTCTGGCTTAACTAACATGAGTTACTCACCTTGTATCTACACTATGAAAGGCAGGCAACACTTTTAGTTGTTTTCAGGTGATCGAATTAGCCAAAGCATGTGCTAATTAAGTCCATCCTAAATGTCCATTTTTTCTAATCTAAACAAAAGAACCAGGACACAGGAGAGAAAAATACCTCTGAAAGGCCCACCATGAGTACTGGTGATTAACTCCCTTTCCCTGCACAAACATCTGGTACTGCTGTCTGAGAGGCTGCTATGGCAGCAAGGGCATAGATCATGCTCTTTGCATGGGTCTGGACCAACACATGATTGGTAGGAATGATGTGGAGAAATGAGGAGCAAGGTACTTGAACTGTAATCTCTTTGGGACAACCTATTTTTTGTTCTGTGTTTGTACAGCACCTAGCAGAGCAGTCCCCTTCACTATCTACATTGCTCTTGCCCTTTGAAATGGCTGGGGTCATGCTGGTCCGTATTTCATATCATTTGATTCCATAAAGAGAAAAAAGACCGAGGTCTCTGTTCCTCAGAGATTCATTTTGTCCTGGGTGGCTAGGTAGTTTTCAAGTGAATGACTGTACAGAAACAACTCACAAATATATCCCATGCCAACTTGATCCCCCAAATAATGTGAAATATGCATAAAAGGTTGAGGGGGGGGTTGGTTTATTTTTTTTGCAATGCAGCCATTTCCCATAAACATTTTTCTACCAACTCATGTGCTAACTGCTCACAAAACACTTTGAACTGACTTAATCCTCCACGCAGAACAGTCTGAGCTCATCCACACACCCTGCCCTGCTAACCAAGTCACCATTTTCCTACCAAAGATGGCCCTGCCACAGGCCTCCCGGCGGCTGGCGACAGGGGGAGAAAACAAGCACAAAATGTTTTATCCCGATACTTTCCCAACCTTCTCTGGGGCAGGGGCGCTGGAACAATGTGTCTGGCGGGGATGCTGCGAGCCACTGCACCAACCTGTAAACCCGCATAGGATGGAAACCACTTCAAGCCAGGGCAGGGGTGCAGTGGCAGCGCCCCCAGCACCCTGCAGGGCGGCGTGGGGGGAGGCAGCCGCACCGGGCAGAGCCAAGAAACAGCAACAACTCTGCGGCCAATCCCCACCCCCCTGTGCCGGCAGCGTGTGCCAGGCGGTGGTTTGGCGCTGGCCGGGCCGGGAGGGTTTCCAAAGCGCCGTTAACAGGCAGCGGTGGCCTCCCCAGCGCAGACTAGCGCCCCACGCCTGGGGGTGTCTAGCCTGGCTACCAAGGGGCGCAGCTCGCTTCGAATCAAAGAGGAGCGAGCCGGAGCGCCTGAAAGAGCCACAGACTCCACGCCCACCGCCCCGCTCCCCCTTCCCGGCACCGGAGCCCCCCGATCTCCTAGCCGGGCAGCCCTCTCTCTGCCCGGCCCCTGGCGCCCCAGTGCCTCGCCCCGCTCGCAGCGGCCCCCCGCCGGCGGCTCTCTTACCCCAAGCCGTCGCGGGCTGGGCACCCCCGTGCCTGGCGCTCCGGCTGCTCGAGAGGCGGCGGCGGCGGCCGCGCTCTGCAGCCCGCGGCTTCCTTCGCCTCGGCCGCACGCAGCGAGGAGGCGGCCCGCGCGTCGCGCCGCTCACACAGGGCCCGGCAGCGCCCCGCCTAGGGGCACCGTCAGGGGACAGGACCCTCCCCCGCTCTGTCCGGCCTGAGGGAGGGGCTGACTCCCCCCCACCCTCACTTGGGGGGAACCAGGGGGCCCCCGCCCGCGAGCATCGCTCTGCCTGGGCCCCCTTGGGCCCATCCGAGGAGGGGAGCCCCAGGGAGGGGACGGGCCTGCTCCACCTTCCTCACCAGCTCCGAACCGGGACCATTTGGCGGGTGAGTGGGCCACAGTTGCCAGACTTTTCACCTCTGCAGCAGACGGGCCCAGCTGGGGCAGCAGCTCCACAGTCGAACACCGGACCGACTCTCTGCATGGTTGGGGTGAACGCCTTGTGCCGCGCTGGGCGCCCCGTCTCAAAAGAGTGACACTGGAATTGGAAAAAGTACAGAGCAGGGCAACAGCAAGGGGTGAGGGTGTGGAACAGCTTTGAGATGAAGAGAGATTAAACAGGCTGAGACTGTTCAGCTCAGAAAAGAGAGGCAGGAGCGGGAGATCATGAATGGTGTGAAAAATGTGAATAGAGAAGAGGGGGTTAGTTATCTGTAACTGGAGGTTCTTCAAGATGTGTGGTCCCTGTTTGCATTCCACCCATGGGTGCGCACGTGTGCCATGCACCCGAGTCCAGAAGTGTTTCTTAGCAGTAACCACAGACCCACATGTGCGTAGTGCATGATCAAAGCTGAGGGTATAATACAGGGGTAGGCAACCTATGGCACGGGTGCCGAAGGCGGCACATAAGTTGATTTTCAGTGGCACTCACACTGCCCAGGTCTTGGCCATGGGTCCAGTGGGCTCTGCATTTTAATTTAATTTTAAATGAAGCTTCTTAAACATTCTGAAACCTTATTTACTTTACATACAACAATAGTTTAGTTATATATTATAAACTTATAGAAAGAGACCTTCTAAAAACGTTAAAATGTATTATTGGCACGCGAAACCTTAAATTAAAGTGAATAAATGAAGACTCGGCACACCACTTCTGAAAGGTTGCCGACCCCTGGTATAATAGGTCGTGTGGGTCGACACCTCTCCAGTGTCCCTCTTATTGTGCAGTCCAGTCCACAGCAGAGGGGATGGAGGGTGGGTATTAGAATACAAATTGGGAACACACAGCTCAAAGAACCTCCAGTTGCAGGTAAGTAATCGCTTTTCCTTCGAGTCATGGTCCCTATATGTATTCCATACATGAGTGATTAGCGAGCAGTGATCCGTGCAGAGGTGGGTGCGAGGATGCAATAGGAAGTGCAATCAGCAGTACAGCTAGGCCCACAACAGTCCGTAGCCGCTAGTTGTGCGATGGCATTGTGGGATGTGGATGGAGTGCCAGGTTGTTGCATGACAGATGTCTTGCCACGAGACGTCAGCGAGGCAGGCTGATGTCGCTGCTTGCGCTTGCATAGAGTGCACTGTGGCTCCATCAGGCGGAGGGGATGGAGTGTATATGTTCAAGGAGAGAGAGACAATGGCGGACCATGGTGCGTGGCTTGCAACGCAAATCTGCAGTAATGGTTGTCAGTGTTGCAAATTGGTCCACCAGAAGAGGGGCCATTGTTATGGATGGAGTTGAACTATGCTTCCAATAAAGTGGATCATCTGTGTAGGTCTGAGCACTGACTTTTCCTTGCTGATGCAAATACCTATAGACCCCAGGAAAGTGCAGAGGGCGAGGATGGCAGAGGTCAGTTCTTGTTGGGATAGAATGACAAGGAGCCAGTTGTCTAAATAGGGGTATACCGAGTAGGCAAGGTGGTGTATTCGTGCTGCTACTGTGGCGAAAAGCTTCATGAAGACTTGTGGAGCCATGGCTATGCCAAAAGGGAGAACCTGGAATTGGTAGTGGTGTGTCCCACCTGAAAACCCAGAAATTTCCACCGGGCTGGGTGAATGACCAAATGGAAGTAGGCATCCTTCATGTCAAGACCGTGAGCCAAGCCCCCTGGGGGAGAGATGGGATAATTGATGCCAGTGTCACTGTGCGGAATTTGGATTTTCTGATAAAGGTGCTCAGCAGCCGAAGGACAAGAAAGAGGCAGCACCATCCGCCTTTCTTCGGGATGAGGAAGTATGGGGAGTAGAAGTCTTAGCCCATGTTAGGAGGTGGGATCTGCTTTATGGCTCCCTTTAGGAGAAGAGAGTCCGCTTCTTGTTGAGGAATGCATTGAAGGGAAGGGTCCCTGGGGGTATCCAGAGGTGGGGGGCTGATGCGGGAGAAATGAGAGAAATTCTATGGAGTATCCATGGTAGATGATCTCCAGTACCCAACAGCCCCAATTGTTGGCAAATAGGCCAAAATAGTCCCCAAAGACAACATGAGGATCTGCAGGTGGCAGCGGGGGAGGTTCGCGGGTCTTGACCATCACAT
The DNA here is from genome assembly GCF_016161935.1 of Mauremys reevesii. Taxonomy (NCBI): domain Eukaryota; kingdom Metazoa; phylum Chordata; order Testudines; family Geoemydidae; genus Mauremys; species Mauremys reevesii. Next base: position 200,321,389 of record NC_052624.1, read on the forward strand.
CAAAGCTGAGGCTGCTGGTGGAAGAGGGTGGAGGAGGTGGTCATGGCAGAGGCGGGAAGCAAGGTCACTGAGAGCAGTGCTGCCTACGTGGGGCCTCCTGCTGGCATTGGTAGTAGGCTGGGTAGGGTGCATGCGGGCATGGACGGAACTGCTACCATTGTTCTCTGCATCGCAGGACCAAGGTATATATCCCTAGGAACTGTAGCATGGCCCTGGAGTCTTTCAAGAATGAAGGGACTAGTCTGTCTTGCTCTGAAACAGTTTGTACTCGCCAAAGGGGAGGTCCTCGATTGTACTTTGGACCTCTCTTGGGAAGCCAGATGACTGGAGCCACAAATCCTGGCACATGACAACCCCAGTTGTGTGAGAGCAAGAGGATGTGTCAGCCACATCTACAGCTGCCTGGAGGCCCACTTGGGCAACCAGGTGCCCCTCGTCTTCCAGCACCTGATATTGGTGCTGTTGGTCTGGTGTCAGTTTGTCCCAGAACTCTGCTAGCTTAGCGTAGTTATTAAAATCATACTTGTCTAGCAGAGCCTGATAGTTTGCAATCCAGAACTGTAGTACTGCTGAGGAATATACTTTCCTCCTCAACAGATCCATGCACTTTGCTGCCTGGTCTGGAGGGGCTGACTTCTATGTTTGCTGGCATGCCTGCTCAGCTGCCACATGCAAAAAAGAAAATCCACCCTTTTAATAGGTACAAAATATCTCCACCCTGCCCACTAACGTGTGGGGACACAGAAGGCAGGGGTGTGCCACACTGCTCACGCTGGGTGAAGGATGACTTCATTAATAGGTAGTGCCACCCTTGAGAGCCCCTGAGGTTGGAGAATGTCCAGGAGCTGGTGTTGCTTGTCCTGAACCTCCTCCAATGGGATGCCCAGGTTTGCTGCTACCCTCTGGAGCAAGTCATGATATTGCCGGTAGTCATCCTGTGAAAAAGGGAGAGAGGAATAAGTGCCTCATTCAGTGAAGAGGAAGCAGCCATAGGGACTGGCGGAGCCAGCAGCACCGGCTGAACATCTGCCTCTTCCTCAGACAGTGGCGGTAGAGGAGCCGGGCAGTCGTAATAGGATGCCTGGCAGAGTGGGTAGCGTTGGTGGTAGGAGTCCCAGGGTTTCCAGTACAGCCCAGGGGAAGGATCCTGTGGTTGCGGTGGGCCCCACGGGTACTGGTACTAGACCCTCGCTGCTGGATCATATTCCAGTGGATAAGGTGGTCAGGAACGTGAGTTGGAACTGTGGTGTGACATTGGAGAGAATGAGGGTTCTGGATCTGAAAACTCAGACTCCAAAGGACAGTTCTGGCACCTGGGGAACTGGCGGTACAGGCGGGCTGTGGTGTGGCCCCAGTAGGAGCCTGTCTGGCAGCAGTAGAAGTGGTTTGTCCTCTGGAGTGGTGATCTCTTGGGTGAAAAGGGGTCCAGAGAGGAGCAGAGAGGGTGGGTACAGGAGTATCAGCTCCTCTGCCGAAATGAGGGGCTCAAAGCAGCTGGAAGTCCTTGGAGTGCCTGTGGAGATGCCAGAGGATCCCATGGCATCTGTTGGGCTGACTTGTCTGAGCAGCATAGCAGTGGTGACGGGATGGGTGGTGTGTGTGCCGGTGAGCACTCTGGATGCACAGGTACTGGAGTTCCAGCGGATTGCTTTTGTGGTAAGCTTTATCTTCCAGTCGGGAAAGCTTGGGCGCTGATCTGGCTAGATCTGCGAGCGACATCTCAGCCGACCTGGCGTGGCTTGGGGAAGAAACGCTGCACGTGGGAGCAGTCTGCTGCAGGGATCTGCTCTTGTGCCTGTGAGACTGCTTCTTACTCTCATGTCTGGGCTTGTCCTTCACCGTTGGTACTGCCGAATCTGGGGCATGCAAAGTGCTTGGAGGGATGCTCACCACTGGTGACAGCTGCTGAACACAGGGGTCCGACAGTCCCGGATTCAAGTGTGGACATGGTCTCATTGCCTCCTCCATTAGAAATTTACACTAGAGGAGCTCCTGAGCTTCCCAGGTTCGGTGGAAGGAAGGTCTTGTCGAGGCAGTAAAGACATTTCTGGTCTCGTTGCTCATGAGCACGGGCAGGAGAGAGAGTTTTAAATCCTGAAATGCAGAGCATCGTCTCCTCGGAGGACTGGGACGGTTCCCAAACAGGGGGGAAACTATCACCAACTCAACTACCTACTCTTCAACTACTATCTATATACAACTGTCTTCAAGGATGGACAAACTCACTGTCTTAGTCAAAATTAAGAATGTGAAGGAACAGGGGATTCCAAGTCAGGCAATGCAGCAGTAAGAGGGAACTGGAGAGGCATTGACCTGTACAACCTATTATACCCTTGGCTGCAAGCATGAGGGGATGCACTATGCATGTGCAAGTCTACAGACACTTCTAAGAAACACTTCTAGACTCAGGCACATGGTGTACATGTGCATCCACGTATAATATACACATAGGGACCATCACTCAAAGTGTTATTTATCCCTTCATGTAACACATGAACCAGGAGTCACCCCATGAAATTAATAAGCAGCAGGTTTAAAACAAACAAACACGAAATACTTTGTCACACAGGGCACAGTCAACCTATGGAACTCATTACCAGGGGATGTTCTAAAGGCCAGAAGTATAATTAGGTTAAAAAAATAATTGGACATATTCATGGAGGATTGGTCCATCAATGGCTATTAGCCAGGATGCAACCCCATGCTCTAGGTCAGGTGGGCAAACTTTTTGGCCCGAGGGTAAGGAAGGCTGTGCCCCCCAAACAGGCTGGCCCCCACCCCTTATCTGACCCTTTCACTTTCCAACCCTGACTGCCCCCGTCAGAACCCCCTGCCCATCCAACCCCCCCCCCCTTGTCCCCTGACTGCCCACTCCTGGGACCCCTGCCCCTAACTGTCCACCCCCTGCCCCCAGTCCACTGACTGCCCTGACCCCTATCCACACCCAGACCCCCTATCCAATCCCTCCTGTTCCCCGTCCTTTGCCCCATCCAACTGCTCCCTGTCCCCTGACTGCCCTCCCAGGACTCTCTACAGCATGTCTGGAGCCACACCTCCCAGCCAGAACCAGACACACTTCCACGCTGCCCTGCATGAGTATGCAGCCCGCATGGCGGTGTAGCTGCAGGGGAAGGGGGAACAGCAGGGGAGGGGCTGGGGGCTCAGCGGCCAGGCAGGACGTTCCCATGGGACAGATGTGGCCCGCGGGCTGTAGTTTGCTCGCCTCTGCTCTAGGTTTTCCTAAACCTCTGACTGCCAGAAGCTGAGACTGGGGGACAGGATGGACCACTTGATAAATTGCACTGTTCTGTTCACTCCCTCTGAAGCATCTGGCACCAGCCATTGTTGGAAAACAGGATACTGGGCTAGATGGACCCAGTATGGCCGTTCTTATGTTCTGAACCATTTGGTGGAAAAGAGGGAAGTGGGGACAAAACATCTCCAGACAATAGAGTAACATTTTGCACTGGGTTCCTACAGTTCTGCTTCTTATACTATTGCATCCTCACATAGGTTTAAACTGGTGTGGACATATGGGAAGGGAGGAGACTTTGAAGCTTACAGTGCAGGTGGCTTGTGTAGGCTGTGGAAGAATGACATTTTAATTGCTGATGTTCGGGGTGGATTTGATTTAAATCACTAGTCAGGAAGACTCTATTTAATCATGGATTTCTACATAAAACGGGCATTCTTGTTGGTTGGTATAACCTTAATACATATTCTTCACAACTCAGAGATAGATGTCAGTTTCATTTTTAGAAGGTACACACTATACATTTTTAAAGTGATTTATTTTGAAAACTTTTCAGATTAGTGTTACAGCTATATCAGAAAATGAATGATGGTTTGGTTATTTCATTTACCAAAGGTAACTGAAGCAGATATTTATGAAGTCATCAGGGGGTGAACTATATCCCATTCAAGAAGTGAATCATTACTATTTGGAGGATTTTCTTGCCATGCTGCGTTAGGAGGAGAACACCACCAGACAGACATTTAAATTGTTTTATTTAACTAAAACAATGTCGTTATGTATTCTGGATTTTTTTCTTCAACAGTAAACATATTTTAACAAAACAGTCTTATGATTTTTTAATTTAGTTAAACATTCAAGTCTTAAAATCAGGTTTGTTTTTGTTAAAATTGTTTTTAACTAAAATAATTAAATGAAATATTTTTTTAAAAACAAATTAAATCAAATGTCAGCCAGGTCAACATGCAAAACTTAAAATATTGGCTTCTGCAGCTAACTCAGTCATCTTTACCTTCATTTTCCTGTTTGTTCATAATCTGGAAAAGAAAACCAAGCTTTCCTGCTTTTTCAGGTCACAAACGATTTCTCAATTTGGAATGAATTAGTCTAAAAAAAGAAAATATTATTTCTATACCAGCAGAAGAAGCTACTGCTGTTAAAAGTGAGATTATCACTTCAACAGTTTCTGAATCCAAGTGCTTAAGTGACTTCCACCAGTTCACTGGTGTGACTTTCTTTAAAACATCATCAGCAAACATATATTTCTTGAATGGTTCTTATTCCCAAACTGGGTCTCTTTTAAGGCCTGCTGCCATTATAGGTTTTCCCTTCTAGGAAGAGAATGGTATGGTAGATCTTAAATCAAGGAAGGCTACACTCAGAAAGACTTCAAGACTTCTGGAATATGCTGCTCAGTTTCACTTTTGTTTCTACTTCCCGGTCAGCACATCCCTCAGCCTGCACCGCTTCCCACAGCCCCCATTGGCCTGGAGCGGTGAACCGTGGCCAGTGGGAGCCGCAATCAGCTGCACCTGTGGATGCAGCAGGTAAACAAACTGGCCCGGGCTGCCACAGTGCTTACCAGGGCGCTTACCATGGCAAGCCACGTGCCAAAGGTTGCTGATCCCTGCATTAGAGGTTTAACCTGCTACACATGTGACTGTTAGGTGCCAGGGTGACATACTTGATCCCTAGGATAAAAAAATTGGGAATTTGGGGTAAGACATCTTCCTGAAGAAGTCTGACTACAATCTATGAAATAAGGCCTTTTCCACTACCATGAATGGTGGTTATTTTCAGCCTGATTATTTTTTAAACCACACCAACACTCTTAATGGGGTATGTGGTAAGACGTATATAAGAAATCCTTGTACGATGGATTAGAAGGCAATCTAGAGAAACTCAACAACTGGAACAAAACCTGGGAGAGCTGAGCATTCACTAGAGAGCTTGATGGCCAACAGCCCTTATTTGTTACAAGGAACTGCAACACTAGAGGACACAATCCTTTCCTCAGGATAATTGCATTTCTGCTTAACCCATCCACAAGAAAATGTACCTTTTATGTGCAGTGGGAAACTGAGGACAATAAGTCTTCTCTCTTTTAAAAGGAACAGCAGATCAGAGTTAAGAGGAGTTTCTGGCTTCTGGTCCTCTAACCAGTTTAAATAAGTTACTAAAAGCACTGGACTGGATGTGTTCTGCCTGGTAATACCTCTAGGATGCAAACATCTTATAGCTCTTACAACATTTACATGGAATGTGAGGTCTGAATGGGACTTTTTTCCATGAGCCATGCTTCTTCCTTTGCGTGCCCTAGACCAGACAGGTTATTGTTACTATTACCCATTGGACAATGGATAGCAAAGCCTCTTAAACTTGAGTCCTGGAGAGGAAGCCACATAACCATTTGATGTTCAGCAAGTTTATAATACATGCCATGGTGAAATCTTGGCCCTAGTGACTTCAATAGAGCCAGGATTTCACCACCCATAGTTTTAAGTTACTCGTTATTGTTCTAATAGATTGTTACTTTCTTGATCTTTGTGAACGTAAATGCAAGTTGAAAAAGGGTAGGTGTATAGTGTGGAAGTTTAAAATTATTTAATTACTTTTTGTAGTTGGCACAAAGTGTAGCCCTATTCTGTTTGAGTTCGTGTCTTGTCCTGGAATGGGCCTAAGTTAAGACCTACACAACTGAGTCCCTGATATTATGTCAGTCTGTTCAGTTTGTTTTTTCATCATCTGAAAACAAGTACATTCTGCATTCATACAGGCACATGGCATAATATTGTGTATTTCACCAAATAACTAAACAGCTCCTGTAAGTTCTACCCTCCATACTTATAACAGCTTTCCAACTAGCCAGTTTCTCTCAGATAAACTCTTTTTTAGAAGGCAATACTTTCAAATGTAATCTCAGTTGCAGATATCAGATCCAAAGTATTCTTGAATATTTCCCGCACTAGATAGTACAAAAATATTTTCACAACTATCTGTAACCTCCTACCAATAAAAACTTCATTACCCCACACATTAATAGTGCTAATGATTATAAAAGTGTTAAATGTCATAACACAGGGAAGTTTTTCTATAGTTTCTATAGTTTTTCTGTTATTTCTGCTCTCAACCCTTACATGACTATGATAGTGATAAAAACTGACCTGATCATCAGCTGTTCATAAACTACTGCAAAGGTGTATATAAAAAGTATATATATTTATACACATACACACACACACACACTTTCTCTCTGGACCCTTTCACTATCAAATTCTAAATCAATTCTTATCACATTTTAAAATATTTTTGTTAAATAGTATCTAAAGCTTCAAGATTTAATTTCAGTAAAAAAAATCCAAGCATTTGTTAACATGACCAATAAAATTTATTAAACATATTTACAACTATTTACATATCCTTCCATAGGTAAATATTAAAATAGACAATGTACAATTTAAGAATTTTCATTCAAAGGCATTTTGTTGGGAAAAAAATAGGCTCTATTGTGAGACCACCATATAAGAGCAAAAGGTGTTTTAGTTTAAACAAAAATATTTTTGTCATAGTAAGTCACAGGTATGGCATTACAATAGCAGACTAATATGAAATGTGGTTTTGTAAATATTACAATTATTTAGGTATCAGTTACTGAAGTAAAGGAGTTAAGTTGAGTGAAGCATGCAACACCATTCAGTTTCAAATCTTTTACAGTTATGGTGATGAAACAAGCAGCTAACTCAAACACATACCTTACTAAAAGAACTGCCAACCAGAAATACACTACACTTAATAAAAACTACAACTTTGGTCCAATAAAACATTAGACAAAACAGTTTTACAGTTAAAATATCTATTTTTGTACATTTTCAACATTAATTACAAGACTATTTACATTTTCACAATATGTATAAAATAAGTTATTTAAAAATGACAACAATATTACATCTTTTCCAAAAGAAAACTGTACAAATTTACAAATATAATAAAATGAACAGACTTTTTTCCTTCCAAATCTTGTATTTCTTCCACAGACTGTCATTGTTTTTCTGTGGGAGTTCAACTGTTACTGAAGTTTCATAATACAAAGCTTTAAAGCAGGCTTTATTAAATATCAAATGCTTTTCAGTGGTTATGTAACTCGTTAACAACTTCCAGCGCTGTTAACTCACTGTATCTTGTCATCTTTTCAATGAATATGCTCTAAAGTTGTAGTTAACTTTTAAAATATAAATAATGGCATTTATTGGGAAACTGCTTTTTGGAACTACCATCCAATATAATTGTCATTTATCACTAAATGAAACAGTATTTACTATCATCCATTTACCATATTTAACAAGCCTTTGTGAACTATTTGTCTGAAAGAATACCTCGATTATTGGGCAAGGAGATATTCCACAGAATTAAGTGCTATACCTCAAGAGATGCATACATTTCTGCTCATTGCTGTCCATTTCTCTCAGGCTGTCTCCATTGAAAGAGACAGCCAGCTGTCATATAGGTGTCAATTCAAAATCATCATTAACATCAACAAGAGGAACATAAAACTCCTGAATTTCATAAATGCTGATAGATTTGTACGTAGCAGGATCAAGTTCTTGTAGTTTAAGCTGCCATTCCAGTCTCTGTACAGCATTTAAAGCTGCTGCTTCATGCTGTTGCCTCATCAAAAGGCATGTCTATTCAAAATGAAAAATTAGGTTAATGTTTTCAAATATTTAAAACAAACATTTTAAAAAGAAAATTGCATTTAAGTAACACCAGAGACCTTTAAAGGGAACTTTAGAAAGCTGAAATACATATCTAATATAATATTTACTTGGCTTAATTATATATGGATAGTTAATTAAAACTAACGAAACAGATTCTTCCACCAAATAATTTCTTTACATATCAACATAACAGTAAGCTGCTCAAGATTATGATTTTTTTCTTTTAAATGCACCTTACATTACTATAATAATTTATGGTATTGCACTCAAAAAAGTTTACCATGCTTATTCATCTCATCTTTGTAGTTTCATTTGTAGTCTAATTTTTTGGCTTTGAAAGGACAAATGCAGATACATACCTTTAATTTGTCAAATTTATCATCTACATCTTGTAGCCATGACATGAACTGCCTTGCATTAAATCGATCCCTAACTGATGTTTTATTGTCATCCGCCTAGAAAAGAAGCACATTAGAAACAGTTTTTCAAATAATGAAGTAATGCAAGTTGTTAACCATTACTTACTCCTGTTACAATACTGGAGAATAAGGGGTTAAAAAGAAGTTCTGGGCACAGATGGCCATGTCCTGTTACACCTGCAAAGTCTGCACAAGCGAGAGATGGAGTTTAAAAAGGGAAGCAGACAGTGGAAGAGAGCAGACCTCTGCTCTGAGCAAGTATGGCCAAGGAACTCTTGTTGCCGGAGACATGGCAAAACAGCCCTGACAAAGCCTGCAAAGAAGAGATTGGTGACTCATTACAAAGGCCAGAAACTTTATTTGTGGTTCTTAAATTTACCCCATGGGGAAAAAGGGGACTTAGGTAGGAAGTGATCTCGGGAGGCAGCTGCTTAGCACCCCAAATGGCAGAACTTAACTGCCCACCATTGGGCCCTGGATCAGACCCGGTGCTCCCCTACCAACTCCAAAAGATATGACAACAGGGACCTTTACCTCAGTGGAAAATCCACAATGGGAAGAACCGGGCTGATCAAGAACCCAGATCCCCCAGTCCCCAAACTAAGGTGAAAGCCCTGAAGCCCTTGCAGGTGCTGAAAGACTTCTCTGTGATTGGACTTTCTTTTTGTATACCCCAAAAGGGGTGGACTGGGACATGTGGCCCTCTGGGGGGTGGGGGAGGCTGATCCACAAAAGGAGGGACAGACCCACAAGACAGAACTATAACTGTAAAGGGGGGGATGTCAGGGAAGAAGACAACCTGCCACACCCATGCCTGACCACTAGGTGGCACTGGTGGCAAGCATCGCCCTGTTCATGGAAGGCTCATAATGTGTAAGCATATTCAGAACCATGACAGCAGCAAACTTTAGTGTCATTCCACACATAATTAAATATGCAGAGTAGTCTCAGAGTTTACTGCTTATTTTTAACAAATGTTGTACATTGAGAATGAAAACTTGGGAAACCATAGTCATAGGCGGCAGGTTTGTATAATTTTTGGTGGGGCCCAAAATGGTGGTGCCCCCCCACTCCCGCCCCGTAAGCCGATATAAAATGAAGCTACAACGCGTCAGTGCCACAAGATTACAAGGGTCAATTAAAAGTGGAAAGTCAGAAGCAGCACTTGCCTACTTCAATATACAGTATTATATTTTGTTGCACCTGTTGTGATGGAGTGGGAATGTTCTTAATATTTTCTCTGAATACTGTGTGGGTGCCTCAGTTTCCCCTGCAAGATGCCAACTGAAGGTGTTGGGGACAAAGAGATCAGGTGGCCTCCTTGTCCGGAAGAGAGACAGAGGCCAGAGGAGGGAGTGTCAGTTTGGAGCTGGCTGGGGAAATGGGGAGAGACCCAGAACTTGGTTCTGGGCTCCCCACCCCCCAAGATGGACCTGACAGAGGGGTTCTGTTTTCTGTACCAACAAGCTCTGTTTAAACCGTGTTCCCGTCATCTAATAAACCTTCTGTTTTACTGTCTGGCTGAGAGTCACATCTGACTGCAGAGTTGGGGTGCAGGGACCTCTGGTTGCCCCAGGACCCGCCTGGGCAGACTCGCTGTGGAAAGTGCATGATGTGGAAGGGCATGCTGAATGCTCCGAGGTCAGACCCAGGAAGGTGTAAGCTTCTTGCCCTGGAGACAGTATGCTCCGAGAGAGGAGGCTCCCCCAGAGTCCTGACTGGCTTTGTATGGAGTTGTTCCAAAGCATCACAGCATCCCCTTCCACACCGTGCACTTTCCAGAAGTCCGCACAGGCACTGACCTCCTCTGGCCTTTGTCTCTTTTCCAGGCATTAGGAGGCCACCCGATCTCCCTGTTCTCCAACACCTTCAGTTGGCACCTTGCAGGAGAGTGGCCGAGGCCATCAGTTACCAGGAGACACGGTTTCAGCCATTCTCTGTGCAGACAGCTCACACTGTCCCTCTAGGGCTCTACAACAATCACACCCCCTTATCCCACCATCTAGATCCTTGAGAAATGCAGAGAGGAAACTGAGGCACCCACACAGTATTCAGAGAAAACATTAAGAACATTCCCACTTTGTAACACCTGTATACGACTAGTTATATACTTTAAAGGGGTGTAAAATAGTCAAGTATCGTGCTAAACAAAATGATACTCCAAACTGACCACCACATTTAAGTTGCACGTTTTCCCCCTCAGGTGAGGGCTCTGGGGTTGGGCTGGGGATGAGGGGTTCACAGTGCAGGACGGTGCTCAGGGTTGGGGTGCTGGGGGTGCAGGGACTGGGTGGGGCAGGGCTCCCCCCCGCAGCACACTCACTCTGCACCACAGTCACTGCATATGCTCCTAGGGACGCTCTCAGGTCCAGAAAGCCCACTCGCCTCCCCTGTGGTGGGTACCGGGTGTCACGGAGTCCCTGGGCGCTGCTCTGGAACTGCTCCTCACAAAGCCAGTCAGGACTTTGGGGAGCCTCCTCCCCCTTGGAGCAGACTTTTTCAGGGCAAGAAGCTCACACGGCTTCACCTCCTGGGTCTCTCCTTGGAGCATTCAGCATCCTCTGCCCCTCTGTGCCCTTCCCACAGTGAGCCCGCCCCGGCGGGGTCCTGGGGAAGCCACAGGGTCCTGCCCCCCCACTTTGCAGTCAGATGTGACTCTCAGCCAGCCAGTAACACAGAGGTTTATTCGATGACAGGAACAGGGTCTAAAACAGAGCTTGTAGGTACAGTGAACTGGACCCCTCGGCCGGGTCCATTCTGGGGGCAGTGAGCCAGACCCCCCTTGTCTGCACTTCACGCCTGGTCCCCAGCCAGCTCCAGACTCCCAAACCCCCTCCAGCCCCCACTCCTCTCTGCTCAGTTCCTTTCCTGGGCGAGGAGGTCACCTGATCTCTTTGTCTCCAACACCTTCAGCTGGCACCTTTGCAGGGGGGGGGGCCAGGCCATCAGTTGCCTGGAGACAGGGTGTCGGCCATTCTCTGTGCAGACAGCATCACACTGGCCCTCTAGGGCTTTACAACAATCATACCCCCTTATCCCACCATCTAGAGCCTTAAGAAATGCATTGGGGAAACTGAGGCACACAGACAGTATTCAGAGAAAACATTAAGCACATTCCCACTTCGTAACACCTGTATACGACCAGTTACATACTTTGAAGGGTGTAAAATAATCAAATATTGTGCTAAATACAAATGATACTCCAAACTGACCACCAAATTTAAGTTGCATGTTTTTCCCCTCAGGTGAGGGTTCTGGGGTGGGGCTGGGGATGAGGGGTTCACAGTGCAGGAGCGTGCTTGGTGCTGGGGGTGCAGGCTTTGGGGTGGGGCAGGGCTGAGGATGAGGAACTTGGGGTGCAGACAGGCTGCCCCAGGGCTAGGGCCAGAGAGGACTCCCCATCACCACCACTGGCAGCAGCAAGCTCTAGGGGAGGGACCCCTCCTCTCCCCCCATGCTCCCCACAGCACACTCACTCTGCACCACAGTCACTGCACATGCTCCTAGGGCCCCTCTCAGGTCCAGAAAGCTCACTCACCTCCCCTATGATGGGTACTGGGTGGGGGGGGGTTGCCATCACTGGTGGCCTTCCATGTTGCTGCCCCTCACCATAACTTCACTGTGGATGGGGCTGCCCCTTGCCCAGTATGGGGCAGAAGTGGGGTCTGCAGGGTGGCGGCTATGGGGTGGGGGAGCAGGGTGTCATAAAATTCACCCAAGCCCCAGCTGCTCAGGTCTAGGAAGCCTCCCTCTCCCATCCCTCCTGTGGCGGGTGGGTTGGTGGGCGCTGGGGGAGAAGGCATTGCCTTCACATGTGGCTTCCTGCCTCCCCTGTGCAGCCTGCTGCGCCTCACTGGGGGTAGGGGATGGGGGGGGCTTCCCCGTCCCCAGCGCGGGGCAGGAGTGGAGGGGCTGCAGGGTGGTGGCTGGGACGGACGGACAGGGAGGGCAAGTTGTCACAAAATACACCCAAGCCCCAGCTGCTCAGGTAGGTCTATGAACCCCCTCCCCCATCTGCCCTGTGGTGGGTGGGTGCTGGAGGGGAGGGGCACTGCCTTCACATATGGCTTCCTGCCTCCCTGACCCCTGCTGCAGCCTGCTGCCCCTCACCATAGCTTCACTGGGGGACGGTGGGAGGGGGTGGGGCTGCCCCCCCTTCCCCAGCGTTGGGCAGGAGTGGGGGCTGGGCCTCAGGCAGGGGGGAATCATAGGGTCAAACACTCACGGAAGCCCCAGCAGCTGCTAAGGTGAGTGATGTCCGTCTCCTGGCCGGAAGTCCCCTTCGCGTCACCTCCAGGTAGGGGGAGGGGAGGGCTGCCAAGCACGGCACGGCCCCCTCCACTCCCCTCCCCCTCCTGAGGTGCTACAGCACCAGCAGCTTGCACTGTTGTTATGCTGTAGCCCTTAGGCGGCGGCAGCAGCAAGGGAGAGAGACGCGCGCTGCGCGCTCTTTACGTTCAGGCAGGGAAGCTCCGGGGTGGGGGTGGGTGGGGGGAAGCTCCAGCCCTGGCGGCGGCGGGGGGGGGGTGAGAGGCGCGGGCAGGAGGGGCGCTCCAAGCAGGGGAGAAACCTAGCTCCAAATATTGGTGGAGCAGAGCCCCTGACTGTGAATATTCCTGGGGCTTTAGCCCCAGGAGCCCATATAAGTTGGCGCCCATGACCATGGTATGCTTTTACGAAGACAGTCTTTCAGTTGGCAGTGTCAAAGATCTTCACATTTGCAACTATAAATTTTTATGACAAAGAAGAGTATAGTTAATAGAATAAGGTATATAAACACTAAACAACTGAACAAAAACCAAAAGAAAAAACATCACCACTGTACTCCTTCAGTGAAAGACTATACCGCTATACTTCAAAAATTCCTCAGGGAACAAGCAGATATTTTACAATACAAAACTGCCACACTCTTTCACCAGGTACTAGACTATTGAAGAGTATTTTAAAGTATCACAAATCTCTTAAAACATTGAATGAAATTAAAACATTAAACACTATACAAGTTTTTTTCTTATGTAAATATTGTTCTGATATATGCTTCTGCTTCATTTCTTATACCACACTGGAATCCCCGCCCCCACCCATCCCTTAAAAACAAAAAACAAAAAGAAACAAACAAAACCCCCTAAAACTTATGGTAGCAACCATAATAGCAAATAATCTAAATAGATTATATGAAATACTGGATCAGGTCTTTAGTCTATGAGTCTAGTATCCTACTCCAGTAATTATGGAAAGAAGGCAACAAGCCCCTATAATAAACCTAGTTAATTGTGCAATGCTGTCTAGGGAGAAGAAATCCCTCCTCAGCTGTAGAGGCGAATAGTTTATGCCCTAAAACATGAGATCTGATCTTTACCATGGCTTGTTTAACTACAAATATGGCTAATGACTTTAAAATTATTTGGTGAATTTTACTGTTCATAAAAGTGAGGGATTTTCACTTTTCAAATAACTAATTATTGCCATACACAGGGCAGGAAGGTATCGTATGAGTTTCTCCACAAAGCTTTTCCAGTTAGCATTTGTGCAAAATCGCACCATTATCCATGCTCCAGACACCCAGGAAGTCAAAGGAAGTTTTGCCATTGATTTCAATGGTAACAGGATATTACCCAATATCTTCTCTCAAGTCAGACGTAAAAGTACTTATCAAAGATAAGTAATAGGAAAATCATCTAACTGGATGCTCTGAAATCCTAAAACAAGTCTCCTCTTACCTGAGAGTCCAGGGGCACATTATATACTTCAGCATCCAGCAGTACGGTGCAGGCACTGAATGGTAACGTCTGATTAGCTAAAGTTCTTGCAGCTCGATAATGGACACGCAGAACTTCTTGTTCGTTGGATACAATAAGCTTTTCCTAATTGGATAAAAATATTAACATATAGCTGAATACTTCATAAATTGTCATTTGAATTTGCATTTGTAAAAATATTTGCACACCAAAATTCTTTTCAGGCTTTTTTTTTTTTTATTTTTTTTTTGAGGCCTTTAGTGAGAAAATGCAACATTCCCCTATTTTTCTACCTTGATAACATTTACATTCTGTCATTTTGAATGTCATGAGATTTCTAAAGAAAAATAAAATAACTTTTGTGAACTTTCATTCTAGAAATTTCATTAGAAACCTAAAGGTGTGGCTCTACTTGATGATGCCACTGAATTAAATTGAAACCTCTGAAAGTATAATTTAAAATAGAAGCAATATGCCCTATTATAATAAATGGGATCCTCAATAACTTTTGTGTTTTATGAGGGCCTAAAAAAATGTTCTGGTCTACTTTTAAAATTGTTTTTGACAGTATTTGCTCTCTATTTTTAGGCTTGAACAATAAGGGTCCGAGTAAAATCTTTTATTGTTTAGTCTTGAGTACTCTCTTTCTATTTAATGACTAAGTTCAGAATTACCGTAATGTGGTCTGCTTGAATTTCAAATGTTTATCTCATCTGACTCAGATAATGAAAATAGACATGCGTCAGTCTGTACTGCTTTGGATTGTTATCGAGCAGAACCTGTCATCAGCATGTATGCATGTCCCCTGGAATGGTGGTTGAAGCATGAAGGGACAAACGAATCTTTAGTATATCTGGCACATAAATATCTAGCGATGCCTGTTAAAACAGTGCAATGCGAACACCTGTTCTCACTTTCAGGTGACATTGTAAACAAGAAGCGGGCAGCATGATCTCCTGCAAATGTAAACAAACTTGTTTGTCTGAGTGACTGGCTGAACAAGAAGTAGGACTGAGTGGACTTTCAGGCTCTAAAATTTTATATTGTTTTATTTTTGAATGCTGGGGGGTTTTATACATAATACTACATTTGTAAATTCAGCTTTCATGATGAAGAGGTGCACTACAGTACTTGTATTAGATTAACTGAAAAATACTATTTCTTTGTTTTTTACAGTGAAAATACTTGTAATAAAAAATAAAGTGAGCACTGTACACTTTATTCTGCGTTGTAACTGAAATCAATACATTTGCAAATGTAGAAAACATCCAAGAATATTTAAATAAATGGTATGCTATTATTGTTTAACAGCACGATTAATTGCAATTAAATTTTTTAATCACCTGACAGCCCTAATTTAAAAATAATATAAAATGTAGTTACATTGGCTGTAATCAATGCAAGGACATAGATCCAAAAACATATTCCCCCATTAGGCAAAGGTCTGCCTTAAGTATGTTAATATTGCTCTGTAAAGCCCTATTTGTCAGAGTCCTAGTTATCTGAGAAATTGCCTCTGTTTCCCTACTGTGCCACAATATTTGAAGTCAGATTATTATTAATTATTTGTATTACTACAATACTTTAGTCCCTATATTTAAAGGTTTGGGGGTCTACTGGCAAGGCATTTTCAGGGCAGGGCCCCATAACTTTTGAATTTTCTTTCCTCATTGGTCCATCTGAATCAAAGAGAGAGATTTATTTTAAACACACTGTGCCTTGAAGGTCCACAAACTTTGATTCAGATGGACCAATGAGGAAAGAAAATTCAAAAGTTGAGGGCCCCTGCCCTGAAAATGCCTTGCCAGTAGACCCCCAAACCTTTAAATATAGGGACTAAAGTATTGTAGTAATACAAATAATTAATAATAATCTGACTTCAAATATTGTGGCACAGTAGGGAAACAGAGGCAATTTCTCAGATAACTAGGACTCTGACAAATAGGGCTTTACAGAGCAATATTAACATACTTAAGGCATCTGCAAGGAGCCACTAAAGTCTTTGGAAAACACATTTTCCTTATAGTTAAAACCACTAAGCATGCAGATAATTACATTCTACAAAAATCCATTGAAGACCACTCAGAAGCTGCATAGTTCCCTATGCATCATATTATGGTAAATCTAGCTGGCTGAGTGGAACAAGGACCAACACTCAACTCAATGGCATTTCTCTCTTTGTTTGTGTCTATATGTGATAACTTTTGAACACTGCATCTGACAAATTCCAGCCTTTCAGTTAATGTTATAAGCATCAATGGGCAGAACTCTATTGATTCTGGTGAAAACTGAAAAGCCAGAAGAGCTTGATTTCCATCTTTCAGGCCCACAGAGGGCCCATTTGGTGCTGCAGGCACCAGATTCCTAAAAGCTGCCTAATGCATCACAAGGCAGCAGCATCTTAATATACTGCACTCTCTTACTGGCCGCACAGGTTGGACTACAAAAGTGCCAGAGATGTTTGTATCAACAATGCAGAACTGCTTCTGGCAAGATGTAGCTGACACATAAGAAAACAGTCTCAGACCCATTTGAACATTTAAGTCCCACAGAGCGCACCAGGGATTGTTTGCAGGAAACTGACAGAAGTCTCTCGCAAGAGAAATGAGCTCTTGGGAGAGATGTGAAGGAAGAGCAGGAAGTCACATGATATGGGAAGGAGGCAAGATTGTTCCATGCAGAAAAATGGGGGTGGGGGCGGCATTCAAGGGCATACAATGGGGTGATAAGCAGGGAGGCTTGGGTGAATGCAGATGAGATGGAGGCAGGAGTTGAGCTGGGTGAGAAGTCTGATCTTCATGCAGCAGGCATAGGGAGTGCAGCATAGAGATCTGAAGAACTGATTGACATAAGCAGAGCATCAGGGGAGGAAGGTGATTTTAGGAGTAGCACTTTGGCTGAGCTGAGGGGAAGTAAGGAGAGAGGCAGTGAGGTCAGAGAGGAATCTGCTGCAGTAGTCAAGGGAGATGACCACGGCCGGAATCCAGGCATGTGTGTGTGGATAGGTGGGGGGGCCTGGGGACGGAGAACAGAGAGGATTCAATGGCAACCTGAGTTTGGGTGGAGGCAACGTGGGGGAGTAAAAGCCAACATGGAATTTGTAAGCCTGAGTGGTGGTGAAGTCAGGGACAGAATGGGGAGATCTGCAGAAACTGACTGCAATGAATCTTATGTTCTTCTGTCCCCTGTAGGCCAAAGGGGATGGGAAGTGAATTCCCTGAGACCTATAAAGTACTCTAAGATCCTCAGATGGCAGTGCTCTAGGAGGGCTGGGTATTTGCATTCAGGAGTAGAGTCTGTGTTCCTGCCCCTTCCCCTCCTACCACCTGCCAACAACAGACAATTCTACTGAATCCTTAACAATCACATAAGCTTCAGGTTGAAGGGTTGTGGCACCATGCAGCCAATCAATTCCAAAATTTCAGGGAATATTTTATGCATCAATGTGCAAAACCTTATTGATTTTGGTGAAAATTGGAACACTGGAGAAACCTGATTTCCACTGCTATGAGAGGAAAATCTGTACCAGTGTGTCTATTTGGTGCTGCAGGAAACAGAATTTCTTATATGCTTAATATGTTGTTCTCGCTGACTGAGTGTACAAGTTCAGCCTATGAAAGCAACAAAGCGTGCAACCCTCTAGTAAAAATGCAGGGAAAAGAGATGATGTTGCAAAAGCATGAGGTAGTTATGGGTACATAAGAACGGTCATACTGGGTCAGACCAGTGGTCCAACCAGCCCAGTATCCTGTCTTCTGATATGAGCCAAAGCTAGATGCTTCAGAGGGAATGAACAGAACAAGCAGTCATCAAGTGATCCATCCCCTGTTGTCCACTCCCAGCTTCTGGCAAACGCAGGCTAGGGACACTCAGAGCATGGGGGACATCCCTGATCATCCTCGCTAATAGCCACTGATGGACCTATCCTCCATGAACTTATCTAGTTCTTTTTTGAACCCAGATATAGTTTTGGCCTTTACAACATCCCCGGCAACAAGTCCCACAGGTTGACTTGTTTAGTGTGAAGAAGTACTTCCTATTGTTTGTTTTAAACCTGCTGCCTATTAATTTCATTGGGTGAAAGCTGTTTCTTGTATAATGTGAAGGAGTAACCCACTGGTTCTCAACCTGTGGTCCGCATACCCAACTATGTCTAAGGAGTCCATGAAAGATTTAAAAAACAGACTGAACAGAATTCAACCGACAACAGATTTCTAAAGAGGTCTGCACATCCATTGAAAATTTCCAAAGGGGTCCTCAAATGAAAAATGGTTGAAAGCCACTGGAATAAATAACAATTTGTTATTCATTTGCTCCACACCATTCATGATTTTATAGACTGCTATTATATCCTCCTCTTAGTCCTCTCTTTTCCAAGACAAAAAGTCCCAGTCTTTTTAATCTTTTCTCATATGGAAGCTGTTCCATACCCCTAAACATTTTTGTTGTCCTTTTCTGTAACTTTTCTAATTCTAATATATCCTTTTTGAGATGGGGTGACCAGAACTGCACACCGTATTCAAAGTATGGGCAAACCATGGATTTATATAGAAGCATTATTATATTCTCTGTCTTATTATCTATCCCTTTCCTAATGGCTCCCAACATTCTGTTAGCTCTTTTAACTGCCATTGCACATTGAGCGGATGTTTTCAAAGAATTATCCACAATGATTCCAAGATCTCTTTCCTAAGTGGAAACAGCTAATTTAGACCCCATCAGTTTGTACATATAGTTGGGATTATGTTTTCCACTATGCATTACTTTGCATTTATCAACATTGAATTTAATCTGGCATTTTGTTGCCCAGTGACTCAGTTTTGTGAGATCCCTTTGCAACTCTTTGCAGTCTGCTTTGGACTTAACTATCTTGAGTAATTTTATATTATCTGCAAATGTTGCCACATCACTTTTACCCCTTGTTCCAGATCATTTATAAATATACTGAACAGCACTGGTACCAGTACGGATCCCTGGGGGACACCACTATTTACCTCTCTCCATTCTGAAAACTGACCCTTTATTCCTACCCTTTGTTTTCTGTCTTTCAACCAGTTACTGATCCACAAGAGGACCTTCCCTCTTATCCCATGAATGCTTACTTTGCTTAAGAGCCTTTGGTGAGGGACTTTGTCAAAGGCCTTCTGAAAGTCTAAGTACATTATATCCACTAGATCATCCTTGTCCATGTTTGTTAACCCAAACAGCTAGTTGCAACAGTGTCTTGCAAAGCAAGATGCAATAAACTCCCTAAAGAACAACATGGAGAAGACTGGAAAAAACACTCTAAATTGCTTCTGCAGTTTCATGAAGTCTGAGACAAAGACTAAAAATCATTTTACTCACTCGAAGAATTATAATAGATTGGTCAGGCATGATTTGCCTTTACAAAAGCCACACTAACGCCTCCTCAACAAATTGTGTTCATCTGTGTGTCTGATAATTCTGTTCTTTACTATAGTTTCAACTAATTTGCCTACTACTGAAGTTAAGCTTCCCAGCCTGTAATTGTCAGGATTGTGTCTGGAGCCTTTTAAAAGTATTTAAAACATTAGCTATCCTATAGTCATGTAGTACAGAAGCTGATTTAAATGACAGGTTACATGCCACTTAGTAGTTCTGCAATTTCATATTTGAGTTCCTTCAGAACTCTTTGGTGAATACCATCTGGTCTTATTGATTTATTCATGTTTAATTTATCATTTGTTCCAAAACCTCCTCTATTGACACCCCAATCTGGGACAGTTCCTCAGATTTGTAACCTAAAAAGAATGGCTCTGGTGTACGCAATCTCCCTCTTATCCTCTGCAGTGAAGACAAGCAAAGTATTAATTTAGTTTCTCCGCTATGGCCTTATCTTCCTGGAGCGCTCCTTTAGCACCTCGATTGTCCAGTGGCCCCACTGATTGTTTAGCAGGCTTCCTGCTTCTGATGTACTTGCACTTTTTTTTTTTTTTGGCTGTTAGTTTTTGGGTATTCGGTCCTGGTTTGTGGTACTAAAGGAGCAGAATGCTCTCATATGTAACTTGGTTTAAGACCCCACAAAGCCCAGAGCTGGCCCTGATCTACATAACAATGCATTATATTTCCACTCAGCCAGTGATCAAAATAACTAAAATGTGCAAATTAAATATATACAGAATTTGGTAGAACATCTGAGAAGACAGAATTTTTTGTGTGTGCTAAGTAAAAGGAATTTTTTTTCATTAGGTATAAAGACTCAGTAAGGCCATGATCCTGTATTGTGTAGCTCATAGACTGCTGCATTTGCAGAAAGCGTCATTGAACTCTGTATTGGTACAGAAGTCCACTTTTATCACATACAATGCAGAATCAGGACCCAATATAACATTAAAGTAGAATCACAACTGAATTAATTATTATACTTTCCTCAAAGTAAAATTATTTAGAAGTTCTATTTATGGACCCAAATATCCCTAGAGTTCAAGCAGCTTAAAAAAAAAATCTGCTATAAAGTGAATGAGAGACTCCCATCAAAGGAAAACAAGGGTGGATTTGTAAATAGACAATCTAAACAAGGAACAGCTAATATTATGGAGAAACAATAGCCTCTCCCTGAAGTTGCAAGCAGTTTTCCATTCAAAGGAAGATTCTGGCCCACCTCTACATTGTCCAAAATAGGTCCTTTGTGCTTGAAGTTTCATATGTTGTCTTTGATAAAGATACCAATCTTAGAAAAAAAATAGATGTTTTTCACTTTCTGAAAATTCTAGTGCTTTTTCTCAGGTTATCTTAAAAGCAATTTGACCTAGAAACTTCACATGTGTTTCATTCAAGAATACTTGTGATCTAGTGTACAAGGGTCTAAAGGAGGAAAAATTGGGAAAAAATGCCCTAAATCAAAATTCTGGGTTAATGTACTCATTCCTGATGGACAGTTAAACACCTCAGACTCTTTGATTTTCTTGGTATAACCTGTTGGATTAAAAGACTTTAAAAGATCCCCAGACTTTTCCTTCCTAAAGTGTGCAGATTTCTTAAAGCCCACAGCCCAAAAAAATGTGTTGAAATAAACATTTAAAGAATATGCATTCACAGATAGATGGTCTTTTCCATTTCTAACTTCCACAAAGTCTGCAAGTGTAGCCATAAAAAAAAATGTTGGTGAAATTCTAACAAGCAGGAGACCAAAACATGTTAGTTAACAATTGTAATCTAGGATATATCTTTAAACTGAATAAAACTCTAGTTGGGAATTATTACACCACGACTCAGACCCAGTTTTATTATTATTAACTATTATTATTTCTTTAACAGAGTACAAAACTGTCAAGTAAACCAAGTACATGCCAGTTGTAATACGGATCTTTCGCCTTTTACTAGAAGTATTGGCATTCAAAAAATGTCTTGCTTTCTTGGTTTCCCACATGGAAACTGCTATTTGGACAACTGAGCAAATTTTCATTGCAATAAGCAGCAAGTTGCAGCATGTTCTCATGTTAGTATATAAAGGACCGTTGTGTATATTACCTCATGTACAGTACTGAAATTATACTGTGTTAATTCTAGTTTGATCTGCAGTATGAATGTGTACAACATTTCTCTGAATTGTAAAACAGCAGTGTAAGGAATTTACTTCTAAAAGCAATGTTAATTTAATTAATTAATTATATTATATATTTTACACACACACACACACACAAGATTAAATGTATATATATAGAAAGTTATATATATAGAAAGTTTAAAATAGGGAAATGAACATTTTTCTGTATTCTTACCCTTTCAATACTGTGCTGTAAACGCAATTTCATCCTTACAACTTCCTGTTGTCTAAAAAGTTCTTTAAGTGGATCTGTCAGTGATGGTGGTGGCGTAATCTAGGAAAAAATTGTTACAAATTTAAATTTAACATATAGAGTTTACCTGGACTGGCTTTATAATTGCAAACATGCATTTTAAAAAAAAAGCATGAACAGAATATTTTTCACTGGAAAAGTATATCATCCAGCCCCAAGAGCATAACTGAATTCACAGATTTTTGTTGTAATCGATTAATTACATCACCATCTACCCTTTTATTAAATCACAGAATTAAAGATTAATTTTTAAAAAAAAGTTAAAATCTGTCCATCTGTGGTTAAGTGCCGTTTAAAACAATTATAAAGAGTTCTAAAGGAAAGTAAATTATTTAAACATTATTTGTTATGTGTAGACAGTGCCTTTAGGACTGAATAAGACACACAAAAGAAGAAAGTCCCTATTCCAAGGATCTTGCAATTAGAACACACAAATGAGACAAAATGCACTGGAAAGTCCAAAGGAAGTATTTATAGAAGTGGTATTGATTTTGAATAATGGGTAGATGACCTCATTTTTTAAGTCCCACTCCTAGATAGCAAAACATTCAGATATATTTCCATGTATGCTGTTTTGTAATAGTATTAGTTTGAGGGCAGTTGCACATGTTTATTATTATATGGGAAGCTTCAGATTTAAATGAAGGAAATAAGTATTATATAGTTAACTAGTCTGTACAACAAAACACTGTAAACATAATTGTTTGTGGTCATGATAGTAACCAGACAGCAAAATTAGAGTTGTCTGAGAGGTCATCAGAACCCTGAAATGTTTGTTAAAAACTCTGTCCAAAGTTTTCTTGTTTTATATATACTGCATTTCCATATTTTTATTCTTTACCTAGCTTCTTACCAACAGTGCAGAATATTTCATAACTATTTGATAAATAGAAGAACACTTGATACTGCTTTGGATGGACTACTCAAAACTAGCTGAAATATTGTTTGCCATAACTGGTGTCTAGATAGCACAGCAGAAATACATTTATAGATGAATAGTAATATCATCCACTGTATATAAAACTAACAAACTGATCTAATATCACACGTTGCTATTGATGTGTGTGTGGCTACTCTGGAATACAAGGTATTATACCTACCTCACACTAAACACGTTACATTAAGGATATTTTTGGCATTGTGAAAGAGTGATGTATCTATAAAGATTTATTTAATGACCGATATCCTGAAATAATTTTTACCATAGAATATTATGAAAATGAAGGCAGTCTCTTTTGGAAGCAGGGTTTACCATGGTAATGAACAAATCCCTTTTACTACTTCATATAAATATATATATACACTGCCTGAAAGACATATACTGCTAACATTATGTATCTACTTTTTATGAAAAAACATTTGGTCTCTGGACAGTTGAACAAAACATACAGCATTTGCAATTATGTTCAACTCATGGACACATTTTTAAATAGGCTTAATGCATATCTCATAGCTGTGGCTATCTCTTTTAATTATAAAAGGGGTAAAGGAAATCTTAAATCCTGCTTAATAAACAAGGGAAATTCCAGACACTCAAAATTATGTTCTCTAACATGCCAAGAATCTCACAGTAAATATAGTGAATTTTGAAACTCCCCAGTATGGTCTGGCTTTATAATCTAAGATACTATAAATAAGTACCAAGGCATTAAGAGGGTATTTAAAAAAAAAGTTTTTTTTCCCAATATAGTAGCATACACAAAGACCCAAGAACTGGAACTATTCTATATGGTTGATATAGAACAGTTACTTACCCAACAATAATTGTGGTTCTTCAAGATGTAGTCAGTGTGGATCTTACTATAGGGGCACTTGTACCTCATGCACATGATATCGGATCCTTTTGAAAAGCAGAATCTATCAGGCCACACATGGGCGCTCTGCCTCCTCGCTCTCCTGTGCAAGGGTATAAAAGGCAGAGAGGCTGCGAGTTTCCCTCAGTTCTCTTATAATTCAAAGACTGTGTCAGCCGAGAACTCCAAAAGTGGGGATGGAGGGCAGGTCACAGAATCGATGCTGACAAAACATGAAGAATCAGTTACTATAGGGTAAGTATTCTTTCTTCTTCAAGTATGTGTAAGCGTGGATCCACTGTAGGTGACTTGCAAGCAGTATCCCCTCAGGATGGTGGTAATGAGGAGTTCGAACGGAATTCTGTCAAAAAGATTGAAGGACTACTGTCTGGAATTTGTACCTGATCTAGTGGCTAAGTACAATGCATAATGTTTGACATGTTACTCCACATCACCACTTTGCAGATTTTAGCATATTTTTAAAGCAGACAGAGAATGTCGCTTGAGCTGTGGTGGAGTGTGTCTATGTTCAGTGGGATACGTACACTGGCCAACTGCTAACATATGATATATTGTTTATCTACAGTACTTATATATTCTCTGTGAGGAGATGGCCTGACCTTTAGAATAGCCATCAGAAATAAATGAGAAACCAGTCTGAACAGTTTGGTTCAGACAGTGTAATAAAGTAAGGCTATGGAAACATCCAGAGTATATAACTTCTCTCATGGTATGGAGTGGGGCTTTGGGAACATGACTGTTAATCAGCTGATTCAGGTAGAATTCTGAGACCTTAGGGATGAATTTACGGTGAGGTTTCAGAATCACTTTGTTCCTATGAAATGCTGCGTAAGGAGGTTCAGTCAATAGTGATTAAAGTTCACTCACTCTCCTGGCCAAGCTGATGGCAACTAGAAAGGCTGTCTTTGGAGTGAGATGATATAAGGCGCATTCTGAAAGGAGGTTTGAAGGGAGCCTCCATAAGCCTTGGAAGGATGATACTGTGGTCCCAGTAGGAGTAGGTTCTCTGACCTGATACTGTCAGGTGAGAGGATGACTATATAGGTGGATAACACTCTGAGACTGCTGTAAGGTGAACCTTAATGAATCTGAATAAAAGGCCAGGATGTTTTAAGTACAACAAGTATTCAAGGATCTTCAGTATCATAATCTGCACTAGGCCCAGGCTATGTTAAGCTGTCCATACAGAGAATCTCTTCCATTTTAATAGGTCTTTCTGCTCTGTATCAGGATCTCTTGGACCTGTGGGGAACAGTTTCTGTCCGTGAGTCTCACCCAACCAAAATCCATGTGCCTTCAGATGCAGTGACTTTAGGTCTGGATAGAGTATCTGACTGTGGTGTTGTGAAATCACATCTAGGCAGTCTGAGAGCTGGATAGGCAGTTGAACAGACAACTTTAGCAGGTCAGTCAAGTAAGACTGCCATGGCCAGTCGGGAGCTACAAGGATGATCGTGGCGCTAGTGGTGCCTAGTAGTTGTCTCAGGCTCATGACCCCTCTGGAACAAAAGTTCAGATACTTGGCATCCCTGGTGGCAAAACAGGCCTATCACAGGAGCCCCCCAAGGATGGAAGATTGGCTCTATGATGGAATCCACAGGGAGCAATTGTCATTTATAACAGATTGTCTGCCAGGAAGTCCTCCAGATTGTTACTAAGTTCTGGGAGGTGAAGAGCCATTGGAGTTATCCCATGTTGGTGGCATCATGTCCAGAGCTTCATAGCTAGAAGGGTGATGAGCAAGTGCCTCCTTGCTTGAATACATAGTGCATTGTACATGTTTTGACATCAGGATCTGCACCATGGAATTTTGAAGAACAGGAAGGATTGGCATACAGATTAGCCTGATGGTTCTGAGTTACAGGACATTTATGTGAAGTTTCATATCTTTTGTGGACCAGGTACTTTGCACTTGGACCAGGTAGATGGTTCAGGTGGCCTCCCCAACCTGTCCCTGATGTGTCCATAATTAATGGCATTGTCAAGGAAAGGCCAGAGAATGGTGGTACTCCTTTTACAGTCTTGGATTCTCGCTATTTATCTCAGGTTTTGCAATTACTTGAGGTGGCACTAAGACCTTCTTGTTCATCTGATACCTTGCCAGATAATACATTGACCTGAACTAGAGTTGTAAAAACTGCAGATGAAGTCTGGCAAATGATGTCACATAAATGCAGGCTCACATATGGCCTAACAGCCCACTACAAGTCCATACTGTCTTAGTCAGGTTCGATTCCATCTTGAGTAATAGCAACTACAAAACCAGGAACCTGTCCTTGATCAGGTATGCCCTGGGCAATGTGGAGTCAATTCCAGCTCCTATGAACTCTATCTGTGATGAGATACGAGATTATTTTTTGAAGTTCACCAGGAGGCCTAGCTGGGAATATTTTAGGCACACCACCATCTCTTGCTGGGATGGAGTAGCCATTGATGATGTTTGTGTCCATTTGTCAGAAAGGGGCAAGGTGGTTCCTGAAGGTGGTGACAGGGTCTGGACCGGCTCCACTGTAACTCCCGACACTAGAGTCAAACATTCTGCATCTGGAAGAGGAGAATGATGGGAGCCTCCTGAAGCACCAAAGTCTTTTTCTTGGTGGCTACCTGGACTGTGAGTCCTATGAATAGGATGGTGTCCTTTCCCTCTGTTGGAATTGATATTTGTATGGCTTTATCACAGATTTACCAGGTTGGTGCTACGCCCCAGCCTTCAGTCTCCTGGGAGTAATCCCTTTACTGTGCCAGATCACCAGGGCCCATCCACACAGCCTCAATGATTCTGTGATTTGGCCTTTGGGCTCCAGCACCCTCAAAGAGCTCCTACAGCAAATCCACCTTCTGAGGGAGCAATGCAACTGAGTAAGTATTGCAGAGAGCAGCCTTTTCGAAGCAAAGTAGCATTGATTAGTCAGTTGGAATACAGCATCAGAGAGTAATTAGATTAGCATTAAGTTAGGGAAAAGCATTAAGTTAAGACAGCATCCATATTGGTTGAAGCAATGGCTATGCCATGCCATGATTCTCTGAGGTCCATCTTCACTCTCTGTCCCTATATGTGAGTCTCTGATCGCTGCATGAACCTTAAAAGAGTCCCCATGACACTTCATACCTTTGTTTCCAGTTGCAGTCTTTTTACTCGGCTTCCTTCAGAGAACTGAAGGAAGTAGCCTGCTCTTGGCTGTTCCACTCATTAAGTGTTAATGGACAAGTTCTTGGTTCTTCCATTGTCAACGTAGGGTCTTCCATTCACATGGTGTGTAGATTCCAGCGAGTCCTTGTTAATCTGGTTCCAATCCAGACATTTTACATTATTCAACCCCCATCCTTATCTCCCTTGTCCCAGGAAGGAGAACACCACCATCACCCCACCATGTCCCATCCAATGGGTGGCCATACAAAGTAGGTAGGTACCCTGAGTCTTATATATAGTTCATAAAAATATTACAAAATTCCAACATTCATCACAGGCTTTCAAAAGGAAGACGGTGTGTAATTCTCTAATTAACTCAGAGTGGCTCTTGAGTTTTTAAGCAAATGGTGCTCTTCATCTGTTCTGTTGCTAAAGAGTTCCATCTCTTCAAAGGGCAGTCCTTGATGGTGAACTGTACCTCCTTGGAAATGCTGGCTGCTAGTATCCATGAGGACAGTGTCATGGTGATAGTTGTGGCCATTAATCTCATAGCTATATTGGATGCATCCATGGCCACTCATAATGCCTTTCTGTGACCATCTGGCCCTCTTTTTTTTGTGTCTTTTAGTTCTTCCCTATTCTCCTGTGCAATCTTGGACAGAAAGGGTGTGACTCCTTCCGAGGTGAGGAAGTTAAATTTTGTGAACAGGGCCTGACTGCAAACTATCTGGAGCTGTAATGAAGCAACGGAATACACCTTGCAACTGAAGAGTTCTAGTTTAATGTCTTTTTTCCTTTGGGGTGTCCTTTGTGGACCTGGATTTCTCTTGCACAATTGATAACACCAGAGTTCCTGGATTTGGTTAGAAATATAAATGTCTGAAAACCTTTCGAGGCACCTGAGTATCTCTTTCCACTTGTTTGGATGTGGGAGGAAGAGTGGCCTGAGACAATCAGAGTGCCTTCACTGGCTTGAGTATACCTATGTTGGTTGGGAGTGGAATCCTGGCTAGGCATGTGGAGTTCAGTATTGTTGGGGCTGGTGTCACTGCCTCATCTGGCAACAACGATGATTCTTTGGGAGAGGACAGAGGTTCTTGC
Source organism: Mauremys reevesii (assembly GCF_016161935.1). NCBI lineage: Eukaryota > Metazoa > Chordata > Testudines > Geoemydidae > Mauremys > Mauremys reevesii. Next base: position 200,349,379 of record NC_052624.1, read on the forward strand.
TGTTCCTCTGCCACCTCAAGCTGCTCACAGAAACTGATGTCCTGCTTCATCATGTGTGACATGACTAATGACACCATTTTACATCCCAGCCATGCTTAATGTTTCATTCAAAACTTGATGAATACAGTTCTGGATTTGTCAGGAAAAACTGTGAAAGAGCCTTTGGATACTGCGTTATGCCCGCTCTACACTCCCTTCACTTTTGTTGCTCTGTTTTTATGTTCTAGGGCTTCATCTGAACTAAGTGCACAGAAGGGAGCTGGTGACCTTTTAACAACCCAATTTCCCTTTCAAAATTCCTCCATTTTTCTATACCTCTTATTTCAGGGAGGTACCAGGCAATCATTGCAGTATAGCTGGTTAAATCTAAAGCAAAGAAGTATTTAACAAAATCTTCTAATGCTGCAAGGCTACAACATGGCTACCCCTCTGACACTTGAGAGAGAGCGAGAGAGAGAGCGCTTTTTTCCTTGATGTGTGAGAGGGGGATAAGCTCTGGGACATGCTCTCCAGTAAGGCCAATATGGCATGTTGTAAGGTTACTGGCCAGGTCAAGGCAGGTCACCGCAGTGCCATTCATGTCTTGCTTGAGGGGAGGATCCTAACTGAGAAGCCTCTGGTATCCTCCTTAGGGTCACTTTCTGACAGGGGGTGGGGGGGAGGGTGTCTCCGCTTGATGTCAGCAAAATCTAGTGGATTGGAAGTATTCTCTCTCGAAAGATAGTACCTTAGAATAGTGTAGCCTCTGAACCAAGATGTTTCAGCAAAGGACATCAGCTACTCCACTAGGATATATCTCCAGACCCTGATGGGCTCGGCCATTAGTACTGATGTCAGTGTCAAGTTGTCACTCTTCTGTGTGCCATACCAGCAACCTGTGTTGCATTTCCAGTCTTAGAAGCAGTGGATGACTTGCAGGCTTTACCTCTGGAGTACTGGTGTTTATGCCCTCCTTGCAAGATGATCCCATGTGGTGTTCGGAGCCATGCTTATGCTCTGTCCTGTCCTGCCTCTCTGTTGCTTTTCAGTGCCAGGGCATAGGTATGAGATCTATCAGTCCTGAGGCTGGTGCCAAGGCTTTTGTCATCGGTATCAAGGCTGTCAGTGCCAATATTGTTGGCATCCTCACTGATGCCTTTTTTCTCACCAGATCCCAGATCATGGTGCCTGCTTGAAGGCATGCTCAATAATGACAATTTCTTTGGTTCTGATCCGGCAGTTATTGCTTCCTTAGGGTCGGAAGTGGTCCACATGGACTGTTTTAGCAGTAGTTTTTTCTTGAAGACCTGCACACCGAGCACCAGTCCAGGATGTGGCTTTCCCCTAATCAGAGTAGTCTTAGACTATGTCTGTCAATGAGGGGGATGAGGCTGTCACAGGGGAGGAGGGGGGGGTAGGATTTGAATCCTGACAGTTCTGAGTATGCCAGAAGGTGTGGCAGTTAGCACAAAGTGCCTCATACTGCTGCACAGAGAACTTACTGGAAAGTTTTGCCTTTCTTTTCTTTGGAAACATCGAATTTTGGAGTTTGTGAAATAGTAATAGTAGTTCTTATAAGATTTGTGAAAAAATGAATTTTAAAGTTCTGAAGAAAGTACCACTCACTGGGTTCTGTCTCACTGCCATGGGCAGTAAGAGGGAACTGAAGTAGGGTCGCAGTTGCTCTGCCCTTTATGCCCTTTCATGGCAGCATGAGGAGGCACAGCTCCAGACACACTACTCAAAAGGCTTTGATCTCACATGCATGAGGTGCACGTGCACCTACAGTGGAATCCACACTGACACAAACAAAATGAAGAACTTTGTGAATCTGGGCTGATTTTACTTGGAGTACTTCTTACTGTGAGGAATTTTCCAAGTACTTCATAGACAATATACTTCTGGGATTTGGACTGGATTGTCTGCCTCCAGGGTAGTGGGTTCAAGTCTAGCTGAGTCTATCAGTTTTATTTGTTTTTGTTTTTTTTTGCCAACAGCATATCATCTCCTGTTTCATTATACAGAAATGACTATAGCGCCAGTCTTATGTCAGACACTTTACTGAAAAAGGAAGCAGAAGATCTTTTTAAAAAATATAAGTATCTTCTGTAGTGGAGGAATAGTGACAGTTACAGGCAAAGTAAACTTGCTTTGTCTACAAATATTTTTATTCAAGTTTATCAGTTATGCAATTTCGCTCTTAAAATAAAAAAAAATCAAAATGGACAAGTGTTCACACTATCTTGAACAACCTGAAGCTTTTACCTTTTTTAAACCCTCCCCCGCATTCACATACAATAATCCCCCCCCCCCCCAATTCACATACAATATGTAATTTCACAGTAAAAATAAAAAGAGACAGGAAAGAAAAATATCCTGAAACCAAATTTAAATAAATTCCCCCACAGCATACATGACAACTCTGCCTCTGTGAAAAACTGATATTGCACATGGGGAAAAAAATATTTTTTCATACCACTAAATACTGCTTTTTAAAAAAATGAATACTCAGCATAGTGACTTTCATACAAATAACTAAAAGGGAAGAAAAATGTTACTTCATCTAATATTTGTTAACAAATCTTCACTAGTCTACATTATCAGACTTCAGGTGCACTATAACTGCACATAAAGACTTCTCAAGAAGAATTTTAAACAAACAGCAAGTGGCACCATAAAACTGTGAATTAAAACAACTTAATTATTCAAAACTCAGGTGACACTGCAATGGATTTCATTCACATAACTTTTTCTATTACAGTGGTTAGCTATGGTTTGACAACAGAACATCTGTTTTAAATAGCAACTGAAATCCCCCTCCTCCTGAGTAACAAAGAAATAAAGGATTAAATATACACACTACAGACTATTTCCTCCGAACGCTTCAATGTCCAGCCTTTTCTTTTTAAAAAAAAAAGAACCTTCCTTTTGTTGAGCACTGGATATGACTACATTTGGTGCCCAAAGACCACTCGTAGGGTGGCTAGAGGATTGAGGCTGCTGCTGAGTTGTAAATTCATTCCCTCTGCAATGTTCCCAGGAGCTACTGGCCTAGGAAGAAAGATTTGAACCTGAGTCTCGGTAGTGATAAGAAAAACCCATCTTTCTTTTTTTCATGAATATATATCCTTGCAAGGTTTATCATGCATCCTCATTTGACTGGGTCCAGTCCCATTTTGAGCAACGTCATCTAGTGTGTAACCCAGGGCAGAGGAAACAAAACATGTTTCTCTCTTAAAACTCAGGGTGAAATCCTGGCGGCACTGGGCATGCCTACAAAGCATGCTAAATCCAGGGTCTGACTTAGGTTTAAGCCCAAGCCCAGCTTCTGTTTACACATATAGTTTGACTCAGGCCAGGAACCCTCTCTGAACTCAGGCGCTGCTGGGAGGGGCGGGTCAGAGACTGAGTCCCACTGTGATACAGATCAAAGCCCAGGCATTCTATAATGTTGACACAGCTCAAGTCTGGATTGCCAGACTCGAATAGGGAGAGTCCACCAATGCTATCCCACAATCCCTTGGGGCTGCGTTTCCTAGCCCTTCCATCCTAGTTGCTTCCCAGGAACCAGAACAACCTTCTGGTTCAAATGCAGCTGCTCAGTATTTCATCCTTCCATAAAGACTGCTCAACTGGAAACACAGTTAACCCTCTTGCGTATTAGCATGGACAGCACTAAGAAGAATCACTGCATCCAGCATGCTGCTAGCTGGCCAGAGGAACATAGCCCTCTGGTGCCAAGTGAGCAAGATGTTCAGCTTCAGCAAGAGCACAAGAAATGGTTCACGCTTCCACTTGGGTCACAAGAAGGTTCTCCATTGGTCACCACATCCAGGGCTGGATTAACCTATCTCTGCACCCTGGCGTAGGCAAACATACACTTTTCCCGGCCTGGTATGGCGGGGAGACTCTTGGGGAAGGGGGGGGGGCATGTTGGAGAGCGAGCCTGTCCTACATCCACTCTGCATTGGCGGCTCCTGTTCCATAGGGCTGTGCTTGTCTACCCGGCTCCAGGCATTGCAACCTGGTGCCCAGGGTTGCAGTGCTGCTCAGGTTTGGCACGGCTAGAGGCTGCACCAGGTCTCAATGCCCAGAGAAGGGAATTGGGCCTACCCGCACAGGACAGACGCTGCCACTGTGGGGTGAGTGTGGGCAGGCTAGCTCTCCAACCTCCTGGCCCTCCCTCTTGGGGCCTTGTCTCCATCACAGGCTGGGATTAGGTTTGTGGTGCCAAAGCTGAGGATGCATATATGTAATGGTGGGTTGCAAAGAAAGAAAAAAATGCAGTTCATTGATTGCCTTAGTAAAAAGTTTGGGAAGTGCTGCCCTAAGCTACAGGATGTTTGATGTGTCTGTCTCTGACTGACACACAGAGGAAACGTTGTCAGAAGTCCTCTGCAGACTGCGGTCCATCACACAAACTGTTATGAGGGTGAAAAGAGTTGACAGTGGTGGCTTCATGTTGATATATTTATAGATAATGTTAAAAACATCATAAAAATGAAAATAAGAAGGTGTACTTCTAAATAGCATATATAGATTAATGTGAGGTAAAACTCAGATCAAAAGAGGTTATATATTTTTGCCTAAAGGGACCCTTAGTCTCAAAGAACTGTTTGGTGAATTATAACAACTATGTATGGTCTTGGGGAAAGACAGGTTTTACATAAGAGCATTAAAGTCACCAGACTCCTGAGATGGAACAGAAGGCTCTTTATCATCATCCTCCAGGTTCTTTGTCTATCCTTGCCTGAGGAAAACTCATGTTCCTCACAACTGGAAAAGGACTTACTTAGGGAGGATGCCCAGGGAACAGCCCCTTTAAATCTGGAAGTTTTAAAAAAGACAGGAAAATGTGCAGTGGGTGCACAGTGAGAAATGCTAACTATGACTTCATCTGGTCCCATGCTGTTGGAGACAGAGAGGGAGGAAAAAGTGAATGCTAGTACAGCCTTAGAATCATAGAAGATCAGGGTTGGAAGGGACTGCAGGAGGTCATCTAGTCCAACCTGCTGCTCAAAGCAGGACCAATCCCCAGACAGATTTTTGCCCCAGATCCCTAAATGGCCCCCTCAAGGATTGAACTCATACCCCTGGGTTTAGCAGGCTAATGCTCAAACCACTGAGCTACTCCTCCCCACCATTTTAATAAAGAGTGGGTCCATCCAGGGCCCTCCTTAGGCATACACAGCATACGCTGCTGCATAAGGCACCTGAAAATTTGGGGCACCCCTGGGTCTTAGTGTCCACCCACCCATCTCTTTCTATCCCTGTTCTGACCCTTCCCTCAGGCTCCCACTACAGCTGGCTGCTGCAGCCTGGTGAGTCTTCCTCCAGAGGGGATCTAGTACTTAAAAGTGAAAAAGACTTCCAGGCTGCCAGACCTATTAGCACAACATTGAAACTGTTAAAGAGCCATTTAAGTGGTAATGAAGCCATTTAACAGGCATTTGCCAACCCCCAGGTATATGCTGTCAGTTTCTGAATTTGCTGACAAAAACAGTTGTGCATTACTGTAATATTTACTCAGAACATGTTAGTCTACAGGACCTTAGTTTAAAATTTGCTTTAAAAATATTTCATTTGTGTGTCGCTGAAGATTACAAAAATCACATCTCTAAAAAAATCCTTGCATAGATTTTTAGATGCACAATCTGAGTATTCATTTTTAGCCTTAAATGCTTGGATCTTCAGACATAGTTTTTTTAAATAAATCCTTCAAAAGACTACCCTTATCTAAAATACACATGCGAGCCCGGGCTGCCGTCGGGCATAGAGGCACCAGTTTAGTAATACTGCATAGGGCCCCATAAATCCTAAGGATGGCCTTGGGTCCATCAGCAAAGAGACTTCCAAATACCCAGCTTCCGTACATTCTGGCCTTAGCAAAGGCCAAATTGAAAAGCTTATGAGGCAGAAGTAGAGCTGGGAAAGCCATGGGGTTGGGGAGGTCCTTCCCATTTATTATTTCATGCTAAATGGGCTGCAGAGGGGAAAATCCCATGGAGAAGAATACTGCTCACAGGAAGGTGCCTTCTCTGCAAAGGACACAGAAGGGGCACCATCAAACATATAAACCTTACTGGTGGAATAAATCAAAATTTTTAACTCTTATCTCCCCCACTCTCTCTGTCATGAAGGCAAACATGTAAGATAGAAAGACCTCACGAAGCTCTAAAAGTAGCCTTGAGAAGCCAAGAGGCCATTAATAGGTTTAGAACATGAATCTTCCAGTCAAAGATGGATAAACCAACCATCCCTGAGAATCAACCTCTGAGAAAGCCAAAAAACCCCAAACACCTCTGTAGGAAAGTGTAGTATGTGAAACTAAACTGGGAGAGATTAAGCTAGATGTATTTAAACGCAACCTAAACTACCCAGACTTACTGGGATCACTGACACATCTAATGTGTTTACTACAGAGACTTCACTCAACATTTTTCAACTGACAGACAGGAGATTTCTTGTAATGGTCACCTCCTGAAGAGTGTTCACCAGACTTTTAAGTCTTGGGCTGAAGACTCTTTAGGTTAGATCATTTCTTACCTCTAACAATTTTTAAAAAATTAACCATACAGCCCACTATCACTTTCAGAATATTAAGAAATATATAAATAAATAAATTGAGAATAATTGTGTGATACTGAGGAGTTCAAGATCCAAAACAATAAACAGCGGAAAGACTGACTGGGGGAGCTGTATTATACTAGCATGTTTACAACAATGTTGTATATAACATGGACTGTTGCTAAATTTCAGGAAAATTTAAAACTTCAACATCTCTTGTGACTACTTAAGAGGAAACTAACAATTGAAAGATTGTTTGTCAAATTTACAATCTTATTAGCAAAAGATATTTTTCCATATTAAAAGGAAGGTTAGTATTTTTAGTCTCTGACCTTGTCAGTCAGTCCGCAACTCAGCCTTCAATTGTAAGCACAATTTGCACGTTTTGGAGCCACAATTAATTGCAGGCACAAATATTAGTAAATAGTGCAAATTACAGTTAGCCATCTACCTGTTTATGTCTGTGTCTGGAATCCAATACAAGGGTAAAGAAAACAGGCACACATTAAGCAACAAATAGGGAGGCAGCCTCAGGAAATTCTGGCCATAATTTTCTACACATTTTATCAGGAAATATAACTATGATTTCAGAGATTCTTACAGCTGAAGTCTTTAATTTTTTTTTTTTTTTACTTCCTCTGGGCAATGGGTGTAATCTGCCTATATTTGAGTCTCTCAACCCTTCATAGAAATAAATTTGGTAAACTATGCTTCTCATCTCACATTAAGGACATTAATGGTATTCAATTCTTTGTGCTTTTTGGTACAATCTCTAATTATTTTTTATAAATTACATAATCAGTAGAGTTTAACATTAGCAAAAATAATTATCTGTAGCTATTACAGATTAATATTTCTCTTATTCAAAAGAACTATGAAGGACTTTGAATCAACTGCAACCACATTTTTGGCAACTATTTTTTACTTATTTAGTGCCCTTCATCTAAGTATCTCAACGTGTAAGGTAAGAAGTATTATAAGTAAATTGACAGAGAGATTAAGCATAACGTTTTCAGAACTGCTTAAATTATTTAGGAACCTAAGTACCATTGACTTTCAACTCTACCAAATAGCTTAAAACATTTAAGGAATGGTTAAATTACTGGCACTGTCAGGTTAAAAATAACATTTAAAGAACAAATTTCCCTACCCGCATTACTACCAACTCCTTAATTTGTTAAAACTGATACAATTCTAAGGCCTGGTCTAGACTAGGACTTTAATTCGAATTTAGCAGCGTTAATTCGAATTAACCGCGCACCCGTCCATACCACGAAGCCATTTAATTCGACCTAGAGGGCTCTTTAGTTCGAATTCTGTACTCCTCCCCGACGAGGGGAGTAGCGCTAAATTCGACATGGCTATGTCGAATTAGGCTAGGTGTGGATGCAAATCGAACTTAGTAGCTCCGGGAGCTATCCCACAGTGCACCACTCTGTTGATGCTCTGGACAGCAGTCCGAGCTTCGATGTTCTGACCAGCCACACAGGAAAAGCCCCGGGAAAATTTGAATTCCTTTTCCTGTCTGGACAGTTTGAATCTCATTTCGTGGTTGGACATCGGGGCGAGCTCAGCAACACCGGCAGCAATGCAGAGCTCTCCAGCAGAGGAGTTCATGTAATCTCTGAATAAAAAGAGGGACCCAGCATAGACTGACCAGGAAGTCTTGGATCTGATCGGTGTGTGGGGCAAGGAGTCTGTGCTTTCGGAGCTGCGCTCCAAAAAACGGAATGCAAAGACCTACGAGAAGGTCTCCAAAGCCATGAGAGACAGAGGATACAGGCGGGATGCAACGCAGCGCCGCGTGAAAATCAAGGACCCCAGACAAGGCTACCAAAAAATCAAAGCGGCAAACGGACGCTACAGAGCCTGCCACCACTGCCCCACCAGTGACCATGGACTCTGACGATGGGACAGTGTCGACGGACAGTTCCTCGGCGATGTTCACGGATGGGGAAGATGAGGAAGGGTTTGTGGAGGACGAGGCAGGCGACAGCACTTACAACGCTGGTTTCCCCGACAGCCAGGATCTCTTCATCACCGTCACAGAGATCCCCTACCAACCCTCCCCAGCCGTTAACCTGGACCCTGAATCAGGGGAAGGAGCAGTCGGTAAGTGCTTTAACCATGTAAACTTTTATTCTTAATATAACAGGAATCTGAAGTATGTGAAAAGGAGGTCTCTCTATATATGGGGATAGAACAGAAATCCTCCTGGGAGATCTCCACGAAGCTCTCCTGGAGGTAATCGAAAAGCCTCCGCAGGAGGTTCCTGGGGAGAGCTGCCTTATTGGGTGCTCCGTGGTAGCACACTTTTCCGCGCCAGGCTTTCATGAGGTACTCAGGGAGCATTGCCTCCCCGAGCACGGCTGCATAGGGCCCTGGTTTGTGCTGGCTTTCACGCAGCATGCGCTCTCTATGTCCTTCAGTGACCGTCCTCAGGGTGATCTCGCTCGGAGACTCCTGCATCTAATTAGGGGAATTACTGTAATGTTACGCCTGGTCCAAAGTATTTTTAAAAAATCTCCGGACAGACGGCGTAGCAGAGACTCAGCACGCTGCTGCGTGACAAGCGTAACGGAAAGCCAAAGAATCAAATGGACGCTCATGGAGGGAGGGGGGACTGAGGACGCAAGGTATCCCACAGTTCCTGCTGTCTCCGAAAAGCATTTGCATTCTTGGCTGAGCTCCAAATGCTTCTAGGGTCAAACACAGTGTCCACGGTGGGTCAGGGCATAGCTCAGCAATTTACGCACCCCCCCACCCACCGCCAGAAGTGAAAGGGAAAACAATCCTCTGTTGACTCTTTTACATGTCACCCTATCTTTACTGAATGCTGCAGATAGATGCGATGCTGCAGCACTCAACACCAATATCCTTGCTCCCCCCCACCCCCGCCATGGGTGGCTGACGGTACAATATGACTGATATCCATCGTCATCATCAGCCTATTGGCACATGGGGCAGTGCAAAAGGACTGGTAACCATGCCGACTAGCATCCGTTAGGTCGATCAAGGGCGCCTGCGCCTAATTTTTCCTGGTAGATGGTGCAGTATGGCTGGTAACCGTCCTCATCATAGCAACAGGGGGCTGAGCTCCATCAGCCCCCACCCTTCATGTGTAAAGAAAAGATTCAATTGCCCCTGGACTAGCAGAGGGATGCTGGGCTCCTCTCCTCCACACTCCTTAATGTCCTGTCTGGACTATCATAGCAGCTGGAGGCTGCCTTCCACTCATTTCTCACTAACAAGTCACTGTGTCTTATTCCTGCATTCTTTATTACTTCATCACAGAAGTGGGGGGACAATGCTATGGTAGCCCAGGAAGGCTGGGGGAAGAACGGAATGAACAGGTGGGGTTGTTGCAGGAGCACCCCCTGTGAATAGCATACAGCTCATAATTTATGCAGGATCTGACACAGAGCAGCTGTGCTCTCTGGTTCTCTGATACAGTGGTTCTCTAGTACACTTGCCCATATTCTAGGCAGGACTGATTCTATTTTTAGATACCAAAAAGGAGGGATTGACTCGGAGTCATTCCCAATTTTGGCTTTTGCGCCCCTGGCTGATCTCAGCCAGGGGCACTTATGACAGCAGCAAATGGTGCAGTGCAAAAGGACTGGTAACCATGATCATCTTATTACCAATTTATGGTATGGTAGATGGTACAGTATGGCTGGTAACCATCTCTGCTGTCATGCAAAAGCAAAAGCATGCTGCTGTGTAGCGCTGCTGGACCGCCTCTGTCAGCGGCATCTAGTACACATACGGTGACAGGCACAAAAGGCAAAACAGGCTCCATGGTTGCCACGCTGTGGCGTCTGCCAGGGCAATCCAGGGAAAACGGGCTCGAAATGATTGTCTGCCGTTGCTTTCCCTGAGGAAGGGATGACTGACGACATTTACCCAGAACCACCCACGAAAATGGTTTTTGCCCCATCAGGCACTGGGATCTCAACCCAGAATTCACAGAGACAGACTAGACTGTGTTCATTGTTCGCAAAAATGTATCTTTGCAAGAAATTCACTCCCTTTTTCCCATCACACAGCTTTGACTGTCTCCAGACCTGCCACAGCATCCCCCTCACAGAGGCTGGCAAAGATTAGGCGGCGAAAGAAAAAGACACGGGACGAGATGTTCGCTGAACTTATGGGGTGCTCCCGAGACGAGGCGGACCAGCAGAGCCAGTGGAGGGAGACCCTCTCTCTGTACCAGCGCTCACACAGTGAACGGGAGGAGAGGTGGCGTGAGGAAGACAAGCAGGCGACTCAAACGCTGCTTGGACTAATGAGGGAGCAAACGGACACGCTCCGGCGCCTTGTGCACGTTCTGCAGGACCGCAGGCAGGAGGACAGAGCCCCCCTGCAGTGTATCTGCAACCGCCCTCCCCCGCCACAAAGTCCCATACCCCCCTCACCCAAAATAACCAGAAGGAGGGGCGCCAGGGGCCATGAAAACTGTCACTGCACCCCAGCAGAGTGCTCAAGTACCCAAAAGCTCTCATACCCTAAATTTTGAGAAGTCCTTTCCTTCCTGCCTCACCCAAGCCCCTGTCCCAGTTTCATCCCCTGTCTAGTTGATAATAAAAAATACTTTTCTGTTAATTACTGTTTCCGTCATGTTCTTTTAGAGGAGACTGTGTTTGAAGGGGGGGAAGGGGGTTGGTAATTGGACAGGACAATCACCTTTACCAGGGTACAGACACGGGGGCAGGATCAGCAGCAGGTCACACACACAGTGCAGTCAGTAGGCACCCTGGTCGGCATGGGAGGTGGTTTGCAGGTTCTGTGTGGGTGGGGCGGGGGGTACGTGACTTTGTAGCGGGGGAGGGGGGTTACAGATCTCATGCAACGGTCCCTGTCCTGGACCACAGAGCCACGCAGCAGAGGAATCTGTATCCATCCTCCCCCGCCGCAAGGCCACATAGCCCCCGCACACAGAATCCCAAAAAGGAGGGATGGCAGGCTCCGTTGAAACAACCAGTCCGGCACTGCAGACTGCTCTGGGAGCAGGAGCCTGTCATTCCTCGAGTTTAGAGGCGGTCTTTACATCACCGCACACCCTACCCAGCACAGTCCGCGTCCCAGTTTCAACCCTTTAACTCAAAGTCATCAATAAAGAAACCTTTGTACAGTTACAGTGGAACATGTATTTTATTTTTAAACGTGTGTTGGAAGTGGGGGAAGCGGGGTGGACGGGGTATGTAACTGCAGATGCTAGTCAACAGTAACTTGGTAAAGAAACAGGGGCAGGTTCAGCTTCTCTGTAAAGAAACTGAACAGTCACAGGTCACGCTGCTCGCTGGTACTTGAAGAGTTCCTTGTCGCTGTGCAAGGCGCCTGCATAGGGCTTCACGAGCCAGGGCATTAGCGGGTAGGCTGGGTCCCCGACGATCACTATAGGCATCTGCACATCCCCAAGAGTTATTTTGTGGTCCGGGAAGAAACTACCTTCCTGCAGGCGTCTAAACAGAGCAGAGTTCCTGAGGCGACTCTAGATTTAATCCTGAGTGGAGCGCAGGAGCTGGTCCAAGAGTTAACTATAGCAGGACCGCTTGGAAATAGTGACCATAATACAATAGCATTCAACATCTCTGTGGTGGGAAGAACATCTCAACTGCCCAACACTGTGGCCTTTAATTTCAAAAGGGGGAACTATACAAAAATGAGGGGGTTAGTTAGACAAAAGTTAAAAGGTACAGTGACTAAAGTGAAATCCCTGCAAGTTGCGTGGGCCCTTTTTAAAGACACCATAATAGAGGCCCAACTTCAATGTATACCCCAAATTAAGAAAAACAGTAAAAGAACTAAAAAAGAGCACCGTGGCTTAACAACCATGTAAAAGAAGCAGTGAGAGATAAAAAGACTTCCTTTAAAAAGTGGAAGTCAAATCCTAGTGAGGCAAATAGAAAGGAGCACAAACACTGCCAACTTAAGTGCAAGAGTGTAATAAGAAAAGCCAAAGAGGAGTTTGAAGAACGGCTAGCCAAAAACTCCAAAGGTAATAACAAAATGTTTTTTAAGTACATCAGAAGCAGGAAGCCTGCTAAACAACCAGTGGGGCCCCTTGACAATGAAAATACAAAAGGAGCGCTTAAAGATGATAAAGTCATTGCGGAGAAACTAAATGGATTCTTTGCTTCAGTCTTCACGGCTGAGGATGTTAGGGAGATTCCCAAACCTGAGCTGGCTTTTGTAGGTGACAAATCTGAGGAACTGTCACAGATTGAAGTATCACTAGAGGAGGTTTTGGAATTAATTGATAAACTCAACATTAACAAGTCACCAGGACCAGATGGCATTCACCCAAGAGTTCTGAAAGAACTCAAATGTGAAGTTGCGGAACTATTAACTAAGGTTTGTAACCTGTCCTTTAAATCGGCTTCGGTACCCAATGACTGGAAGTTAGCTAATGTAACTCCAATATTTAAAAAGGGCTCTAGGGGTGATCCCGGCAATTACAGACCGGTAAGTCTAACGTCGGTACCGGGCAAATTAGTTGAAACAATAGTAAAGAATAAAATTGTCAGACACATAGAAAAACAAACTCTTGAGCAATAGTCAACATGGTTTCTGTAAAGGGAAATCGTGTCTTACTAATCTATTAGAGTTCTTTGAAGGGGTCAACAAACATGTGGACAAGGGGGATCTGGTGGACATAGTGTACTTAGATTTCCAGAAAGCCTTTGACAAGGTCCCTCACCAAAGGCTCTTACGTAAATTAAGCTGTCATGGGATAAAAGGAAAGGTCCTTTCATGGATTGAGAACTGGTTAAAGGACAGGGAACAAAGGGTAGGAATTAATGGTAAATTCTCAGAATGGAGAGGGGTAACTAGTGGTGTTCCCCAAGGGTCAGTCCTAGGACCAATCCTATTCAATTTATTCATAAATGATCTGGAGAAAGGGGTAAACAGTGAGGTGGCAAAGTTTGCAGATGATACTAAACTACTCAAGATAGTTAAGACCAAAGCAGATTGTGAAGAACTTCAAAAAGATCTCACAAAACTAAGTGATTGGGCAACAAAATGGCAATGAAATTTAATGTGGATAAATGTAAAGTAATGCACATTGGAAAAAATAACCCCAACTATACATACAACACGATGGGGGCTAATTTAGCTACAACGAGTCAGGAAAAAGATCTTGGAGTTATCGTGGATAGTTCTCTGAAGATGTCCACACAGTGTGCAGAGGCGGTCAAAAAAGCAAACAGGATGTTAGGAATCATTAAGAAGGGGATAGAGAATAAGACTGAGAATATATTATTGCCCTTATATAAATCCATGGTACGCCCACATCTCAAATACTGTGTACAGATGTGGTCTCCTCACCTCAAAAAAGATATTCTAGCACTAGAAAAGGTTCAGAAAAGAGCAACTAAAATGATTAGGGGTTTAGAGAGGGTCCCATATGAGGAAAGATTAAAGAGGCTAGGACTCTTCAGTTTGGAAAAGAGAAGACTAAGGGGGGACATGATAGAGGTATATAAAATCATGAGTGATGTTGAGAGAGTGGATAAGGAAAAGTTATTTACTTATTCCCATAATACAAGAACTAGGGGTCACCAAATGAAATTAATAGGCAGCAGGTTTAAAACAAATAAAAGGAAGTTCTTCTTCACGCAGCGCACAGTCAACTTGTGGAACTCCTTACCTGAGGAGGTTGTGAAGGCTAGGACTATAACAATGTTTAAAAGGGGACTGGATAAATTCATGGTGGCTAAGTCCATAAATGGCTATTAGCCAGGATGGGTAAGAATGGTGTCCCTAGCCTCTGTTCGTCAGAGGATGGAGATGGATGGCAGGAGAGAGATCACTTGATCATTGCCTGTTAGGTTCACTCCCTCAGGGGCACCTGGCATTGGCCACTGTCGGTAGACAGATACTGGGCTAGATGGACCTTTGGTCTGACCCGGTACGGCCTCTCTTATGTTATGTTATGTTAAAACACGCGCGTCATGAACTTTGCCTGGCCACCCGACGTTGATGTTGGTAAAACGTCCCCCATGGTCCACCAGTGCTCGCAGCACCATTGAAAAGTAGCCCTATTTCTCAGCAGCTGACTGTGGAAGAGGTGGATGATAAAGTGCGAGGAATTGACAACGGCCATAACTGCAGCGGGCTCCATGCTCGCAGTGCTGTGGTGCCCGCGCTGTCACTGAGCAGAAAAGTGCACGAACAGATTGCCCGCAGGCGCTTTCGGGGAGGGAGGGCGTGATTGACGGTTCAATGATGACAGTTACCCAAAACCACCCTCGACACATTTTTCCCCCAGCATGCATTGGGGGGAAATCCCAGAATTCCAATGGGCAGCGGGGAGTGCGGGAACTGTGGGATAGCTTCCCACAGTGCACCGCTTCCAAAGTCGACGCTGGCCCCGTTACTGTGGACTCACACAGTCGAATTAGTGTATTTAGTGTGGATACACAAATTCGACTTCATAAGGTCGATTCCACAAATTCGACTTAAGTTGATTCAAAATAGTCTTGTAGTGTAGACATACCCTAAGAATCTTAATTTACTTTAAAAAAGGGAGGTGGGGGAAGAGAACTGAGGTCCTCAAAAAAGAAAATATAATTTTAGCATTGATTTCACTTAGCAGGACTTTTAAGCTGAAGAAGTCTTTTAAATATCAGAAACATTTTTCTGTGCATACCTTTTACATATATCTTCCATATATTATCATCTATCTTCTATTATGGTGATTGCTGTGATACCACTGCTCGTTGCTTATGCAGAGGAAACCATGTGCACTCAGGGGCAGTACCCACAATACCATTAGTCAACATTGGTCAGCTTATGCTTTTCAGCAAATGTTCTCTGCCCAACATACCAGAACCAGGGATAAAATTTTCAAATGTGCTCAAGTGAACTGACAAGAATATGAAAGATATACAGTGAGATGAAAACATGCCATTCATTGAATACACACCAAAAGATCTTGTTACTTACAGTTGGAATGCATATCTTGCTCAAGGGGTTGCCATCCAGTAGGTATGATCCATTGAAGGTCACATATTCATCATAATATTGAGGTGCCTGAGGAATAACGCTACACAATAATTTACGTTTCTCTTCTATTTTTCTCCTTATATGCAAGTATTCAAAATATGGATTTGCTCTCTCTGAACTGTATGGCTGAATCTCTTCGAGTTTCAGAGAATCTACAATAGCTGCCAGAGACTGCTGGGTTTTCTCCTTAGCTTGCAGTAAAGAGGGATTCACTTGTACAGGCTGAGGCACACGTGACACCTTTCTTTTGCGTGGATGGTGTACTTGAGCATCATCTTCCTCAATTAATCTTATCCTTCCTTTCATAGATGCAGCTGACTCAGAGTCTTTTTCTGATGTTTGTGTGCAACCAATAGAATTCTGTTTACTCTGACTAGCAAGCATATTTGCTCTATTTCTAGTAATTCTTTGAGGAACTTCTTGCTGTTCTGTTTTATTATCCTCAACAGTTTCTTCTACTTCTAGTTTAACTGTCTGACTGTATTTATGTACTATTTCTTGAGCAGTTTGCTGTGAATTATCTTCCAAATTGGACAATGGGTACTGTGGCGGGTCATGTGTTGAAATATTTTCTCCGCCATCTATAGTGCAATTATTTTTATTAGCTGATTCATTTATAATTCCTTTTGGTATTCCTGCATTTAGTTCACATAGATCAATGTCAGCTCTACTATTATCTAAATGTGCTGAAACCAAATTTTCTAGCTGGGCTTTTTCATTTTGGATTTCTTGAGTGTTAGCTGTGCTACTATCTACTTCATCAGCACGAGAATTCTTGTAAATAATTTTACTCAACGCATAAGAATTTGTATTTAGTTGTGAACAAGCATCATCTGCAGTAAAATCCTTTTCTGACAGTAATGTAGATAGAGTATTAGCTCTTCCAAAATTCTGTGAAATATCCTTAGTGACACTTTCAGGATATACAGTGATAAGCACATTGGCCTTTTTAATATTTGATGGGAACAAAGTGTTTTCAGCTTCTCTTGTATTATTTGTGTCTGTGTCCAAAACAGAACTGGTAGTTTGAACTAGATTTTGTTGCTGTTGTACAAATATTGGCTCTTGATTGCTAATACCTGGTAAAGATATGTGTTTAGACATACACTCTATATCTGGGAGTGGCTGGATATGCAAAGAGCAGGGTGACTGTGAAGGCAAAAAAGATGTAGAGCAGGGTGACTGGGGAGGCAAAAATGATGTAGATTCCTGAAAACTGGAATTTCCCATAATTTCAGTGTGTTGAGGTAAAAATTCAGACAGTTTCTGCTCTTTTAATGTCCTGTTTTCAGAATCATGCAATGCTATGACAGTACTAGTATCTTGCTCTGACGTTCCATAACCTGAGCAGTTGGATCCATTACTTAATGAATTAAGTCTGTCAAAAGGCACATCCCATGGTTTAGTTAGCTGATTCAGACCACTTTGACTATATGGCTCTAGATGCATATGAATTTCTTCGGAAGGGCTCAACTGAGCAGTATTTTTAACAACATTTGTATCCAGTGTAACATGCTTGTTGCTACCAGTTTTAGTTGGAGAAGATGTAAAATTGGAATGTAAACCAGACATACTATTTTGAAAATCCCTTTCAGGCAAACTACAAGAAGATACTTCTGGTTTGGGAGAAGTGCAAGTATGACTTGGAACTACTAGTAGAGCACTCTGAGTATTTTCTTCAGATGTTCGAGGCTGTTTTGTGTGTTCAGAAATAACACTAGGCATACTGCATCTTCGCACTTCTACAACAGGTCTACAGTCATTTAAAACCACTTTAACATCTTCAACAGAAGCTGATCTAATGTAGGCTGGTGGAAGTCTGTTTGCAAAAGGTTTAATGCGCTCTGGCAACTCTGCTAGGCTATCAGTCTCCCTTTCAAGAAGGGCCGGAGATTTGGCCAAAAATGGTGATTGTGAAAAGGACATTTGGGAATCAGAACCTTCTAGCGTAAAGTCTGAATCATATTCCATTATGGGTCTTGGAGTAGTTACTGTAGTATGGCAAGAATCTTCTGAACTAGCAACTGAAACCATTGACACTGACCTGGAGCTTAGACCTGTCTTTTCACTTTCTGATCTAGGAGATCTATTTAAGTTGTTATCTAAAACTAATAATGACTTTCCAGAATTTAAGTTCTTTATGTCTACAGATTGGGATCTACTACTTGTAGCATCCTTCAGCTGCTTCTCTTTCATGTAAATGTCTGACAATTCTGAGCTTTTTGAACGAATCAGCTCTTTGTTTTTTGATTCAGTTAGTGAATGTTTTGTTTTTTCTTTATCTTTTATCTTGTTAAGTTCTAAACAGGACCGATTCCTTAATCTTTCCTTCTCTTTTTGTTTTATTTTTTCTTTATGTTTCCTATGCCACTGTTCAATTTCCAGATCTTTAAGGCTAAGCATTCTTTCGAAACTAGTTTGCATTAAATCATCATTCACTAATCTCTTTTCTTTAGGTCGAGTATCTTTTGGTGCTGATGATGGTTTAGGCTTAAGTTTTTCAGATTCAAGTTTTAGTTTAGGAAAATTATTTTGCTGCATTTTATCTTTGTGTTTGTCTCGTTCTTTGTATCGATCTATGTCTTTATCCTTTTTATCTTTCTCTCTACCATCTGGAGTTTTCAGCAATTCATCTTTTGGTTTCTCTTTCAAGGACAATTTTTCATGCAATGCTTTACTACTATCTGTAATATTACATTTCCTCTCTTCTTGCATGTGCTTTGAGTTTGCTACTGTTAAACTGTCTTTATCTCTGGACTTTTCCTTTTTCTCAGCCTCCTTTTCTTTGTCTTTATTTTTGCCTTTTTCTGGTTTACTATACTCACTTTCTTTTTCTGATAGTTTGACCTTTCTCTCAATGCAATATTTTTCTTTGCTTTCAGGCAGGTGTCTGTCTTTGTCAATCTTTTCTTTGTCATGTTTTTTATCAACTTTTTCTTTGTTTCTTTCTTTGTCATCAAATTTTTTAATAGTACTAACATTTTTTATCTTATCATTTTCTTTATAACATTTATCTACTTGCTGGGAATTTGTTTTTTCCTTTGCTTTTTCTATACTTTCATTTAGCTCTGCTTTCTCTTTCTCTGGCTTATAGTCATGTTTTATCTTTTTCTCTTTATCTACATTTTTTCTTTCTACCTTCTCAATGTCCTTTTCTTTAACTGAGGTTCGCCTCTCAGCTTTTTCTCTGATGTTTTTTTCCTGCTTTTCAGTATCTGCTTCTTTTTCTACTAAATGCATACTAGCTGGCTCATCTTTAGTACCTACAGCTGAACAGAACAATTCTGTTTCTTTATCTGTGAATATGTTCTCTTTTTCTTCTTTTGTATCTTTCAATTTCTCATCCTTAAATAATTTCTCATTTTCCTTTCGATTTTTTTCTCTCTCTCTCTCATCTTTAAAACTTCTATCTTTCTGGATGTGTTTCTCTTTTACTGATTTATCTTCTTTCACCATACTTTTTTCCAGCTTTGATTTTCTCTCTGAAGAAAGAGATTCATGGTCCATATTTAACAATATATCTTCAGTTTCATCACTTTTAAAAAAGTTCTCTTTCCAAAATTCTCTATCAAACTCAATATTTCTTTGTACCTCTTTAGCACTATCTTTGTGTTTGTGTTTTTCCTTTTCCCCATCCTGTTCTTTTTTGTGCTTGTCCTTTTCTCTTTCTTTATGCTTCAGTTTATGCTTTTTAAGTGTTTTACCTTCCTTGTCGATTTTTTTCAGCATACATTCTGAATTCTCAAATGCTGAACTATTTTCTTCCTCTTTAATTTTAGGACTAGATTTTTCACTCAATTCTAAGTGCAAATCTTTCTGATGCTTGCTTTTTTCTTTGTGTTTGCAAGATTTGCCACTAGAGCTTTCCACTAGATATTCAGAATCTGTATTATGATCATACCTAACTACTTCAGATTGTAATGATATTTCAGAATCTCCTGGTGATAAGCATGTTTTAGTGTTTTCTTGCTTTAGTGGTGTTGACTGCTTTTCACTTAATCCACAGGGATGTTTAGGAGATTTGCTAGCAGTAATATGAAATAAGGGTAAAGACGACTCTTCTTTTGGGCTAAAAGATTTTTTAAACATCTCCTCCTCTCTAGCTTTGTCTAAAGAATCTAGTCCAGAACTAACTACATTCGTCACTCTAGTATTTTCCTTTTCTTGCTTTAGTTCTTGATTCTCTTTATTTTTGCTCTGATTTTTTAGCTTCCTTTTAACTTTCCCTTTTTGCTTGTGGTCGTTTGAGACAATATATTCTTTTTTCGTTCTTATATCAGAGTTTGGAGTTTCTGTGATAGAACAAGGAGGAGAGACAATCTTCTTGTCTTGAAGAATTTCTTCATCTGAACTTTCAGAACTTGAGTACAAAACTCTAGATGGTTTCTGTTTTTTACTTTTAAATGATTTTGGAAAAACAACTTTTTCCTGTTTCACAAATAAATTATTCTTTTCTATTTCAGACTCATCCTCTTTTCTTAGATCCTTTCTAAGAATACGTTTGTCATCAATCATTTTTATTTCATCTTCCTCATCATCTTTAAACTCATATTCATCAAGAGCAGTTGAAAGTGGTGCCTTACTAGGGACTATCTGCTTGCTGTCAATGACTAGAGATTCTTTTTCTGCTTCAGAATCAACATTCCCATCTACACTGGAAGGATTTACAGATGGAGCTTCTTCAAAATCTAGGTTGAGAAAACAAAAACAAAGAAAATAATGATGGAGACATTGACAACTCTGAATCATATTATAAATATTATAGACATGTATGGATAAATCATTAATTAATTACAGAGGTAAAATCTTCACATGACAAAATATAAAAGTTTACTGTTACACAATAGTTTTATAAAAGACAGCATAAAATATCACATATTCGAGAATTCACTAGTACTATTACAATATTGTCACATACTCTATACTTCAAAAGCCAGTGGTTTTAAAGTAGTAGTCTGACCTAACCAGACATCTTTTACACATACAAACTTAAAACCGAAAAAACTTTTTTTTTTGCATCCAATAAGATTAACTATGGTAAATTTATTTACAGCTTTCAAATTCACAAAACAAATGTGAAAGAACAAAGAGCAAGAGTATGACTAATACATTATGAAATAGTTTGTGTACAGCATATAACAAGCAGTATATTAGTTTGTGACTTGTCAAAATATGGGGAGGGGAAGCATAGCTCAGTGGTTTGAGCGTTGGCCTGCTAAACCCAGAGTTGTGAGTTCAATCCTTGAGGAGGCCATTTAGGGAACTGGGGTAAAATTCTGTCTGGGGATTGGCCCTGCTTTGAGCAGGGGGTTGGACTAGATGACCTGCTTCATATACTATGAAAATCAGGGTTGCATTACTTTATATTTTCTACAGTTAAGTGAGTAAAATGTGATACACTGGTTTCATGCATTAGTTTTTCACCTCTTGTGAACTAGGACCAAGTTCTGATTTAATTCAGTAAGAATTTGCAAGTCTTATCTCAATTTATCACAAAATTGCCACTTATGGCTTGTCTACATGAGGGGTTTAGTCTGCAGTAACACGAGTTCATCCGGTGTGAAAATGCCTGCATACACACAACATAATTCATTACAGTGCTCTAACTCTGCAATCACCAGTTACTCTAGAGTCCTCTTTCAAGCTGTGCTAAGTTTGATACAACTTGAGGTAGTGCAGCCTATTGTTCATTTGCATGCAATGCTGCCACACACTACTTTGGCAGTCCTCCAACTGCTATCCCAAACTGCTTTGTGTGTTTGTTACTGATCTGTCTGTTTTCCTATGTGCTTTCCACTGCTCTAGGATCAAGTTGACCAGATGTCCCCCTCCCCTGCTTAAAAACTGGCATAGGGCCAGAATCTGCCTATTTGCTCTTGGATTCAAATATATCAGCATCACTCCATATTACTCCAGAAGCATTACAACAAGCCTCGAGCAGCTGCTTGGAGTTGCGCAAAGAGCCTAGACCTCTTTACCATGTGGAGAGAAGCACTGATGC
This sequence comes from Mauremys reevesii, assembly GCF_016161935.1. Classification (NCBI taxonomy): domain Eukaryota; kingdom Metazoa; phylum Chordata; order Testudines; family Geoemydidae; genus Mauremys; species Mauremys reevesii. Next base: position 200,370,938 of record NC_052624.1, read on the forward strand.
AGCAAGCTCTTGTGGCCAGTCAACAAATAAAGACGTGTTTGTGGACATTGCTATGCAGATGTCTGCAAAGTGTCACAACCAGGATGCTGACCAGTGCCAGACCAAAACCAAACAGCTCAGGAGGACTTGCATTAAAACCAGGGATGCCAGGAAACAGTCAAGACAGAATATAATCTGTCCTTTTTTTGAGGAGCTGGCCAGGATTGTAAGCAATGACACCATTACTGAACCCAAGGAGGGTTGTATATGTACCCTGCTTCGCACCTCCCCCCCGCAACCTCTGCCGATGACAAGCAGCAAGAATCTTTAGAGGAGGAACACGAGGAGGGCAGTAAAGAGCTCTCCCCACAAAACCAGGATCTGTCTGGGACTCAAGACCTTAAACCAACTGTGTAAGAAGCAAGTCCAATTCCCAGCCAGATACCCAGGCTGAGATTAAGGAGACAGATCCTAGAGAGGGAGCCTTAGCATGTAAGTATCTGTCTTTACAGCATATTATTCGATTGTGCTGTCCTAGCTTCTGTTCCCGGTGCCCCATAACCACAGCCATTTTTGGCAGATTTGAGCTAGGAGCCTCTCTGAGTCTCCAGCCCTTGCCTTCCTCGATTCCTTGGACTACACTGTCTATTCTCCCCCCATCCCTCTACATGTTTTCAAAATGGTGGTTGGTCTGGCCAGGCAGTTGGCTTCTGTCTCATACTAATGCCCCAACCATTCACTGTTTAAAAGCCCATTTCATGGAGGACACATACCCATCTACCTATTTTCCTTTCCTCTCCCTGCATCTATCCTGTGGGTCTTAGGTCCATTTGCTCTCTGAGAAGAATTTGGCGGCATTTCGGCAGTGACGCCTCTGGATGACGTCGCTTGTCGGCGACATTTCAGCGGATGCTCGATCGCCAGCCAGGACGTGGGTGCATTTAGATGCCCCTGGGGGCGCCATGGCACCCATGGGCACCTGGTTGGGGACCCGTTATAGACTAACAGATGTATTGGAACATAAGCTTTTGTGGGTGAACACCCACTTCGTCAAAGCTTATGCTCCAATACATCTGTTAGTCTATAAGGTGCCACAGGACTCTTTGTTGCTTTTTAATGTGCTACTTGTACCACCCCATCGAAGACACTGTAATGCTCACAATGCATTTGCCCCTCTCGCCAGGATAAAAGCTGGATATACAGCTGCACAATTTAAATGCTCTGAGTCTCAGGCCTGAAAGCAAGAGCAACAGGCATCCCTGACAATTATCCTGGCTATTTCCATTTTTCAGTGGATGTCTTGATGGCTGCTCAAACCTCTGAGCAAGTCTCTGCATCTCAGCCCACCACTCATCATTGAGGCTTTCTCCCTTAGTCTCACAATATTGTGCAAAATACAATATGCGGCTACAATCTTAAGCAAGTTTTTTTCTGCAGCTTCTAACCTAGCTCATAAGCACACTCAACTGTCATGCTGCAACTACTGAGGCAATAGTTAAATAGCTCCTTCCTTCAGTCCAAGTGGCCTGTAAGTGAACATCTACACTGGAATAAAAGACCTGTGGCACGACCGCAGCTTATTGGGTCAGCTGACTTTCAGGGTCCCAGAGATTGGGCTCCAGTCCAAGCCTGAACATCTACACACCAATTTTACAGCCCCGTAGCCTGAGTCCTTTGAGTCCAAGTCAGCTGACCCAGGCCAAGCACGGGTGTTTAACTGCTATGTAGATGTACCCTGAATGGCTTCCTTAACCAGGGAAGCAGAGGATTAAATGGGTCTTCCAGGATGAGCAGAGCAATCTCCATGCCATTGGTGTCCATAGTGATCTTGGGGGCAAACTCTCTTTTATTCATTAAGGTAAACAAAGCTGAATTCTGAAATATGCTAGCATCATGGACCTTCCCAGCATTTTTGTTTGTGAACCTTCCAGGATGGTCAACCATGTTCTGGGAAGACCCTGGAGAAATACCCTTTTCTATTGATCAACTCTGATCCTTCATGAGGAGGGCAAACAATAGGCACATGGGTCCCATCAAAATCCAATACAGTCTGGGAACCCCATGTGTCAAATTCATCAATAATTTCCTGACCATTACCAAGCTTTATAGCCCAATGCAACAGTACCTTACACATGGCATCACATCCTTGCATGACCATGGCCCCAACAGTCAATCTCCCTGTACCAAATTGCGTTGCTATTGCCACATGCAGGAGTGGCCAGCTTCCCAATTGCACTGACGACCCACTTCTCAATGGGATGGGGCACCATACATTGGCACGCTGCTGCTGCAGCAGTTTCAGGGCTACTTCAGCACAGATCTAAAAAAAGGTTGCCTTTACTATCCTGAAATTCTCTTGCAACTAGTGCTAATTCCAAGTCTTCAGAACAATAGTCTCCCACCAATCCTTAGGCCAGAACAGTGGTGCACTGTGTGAAGCTGATCTAGGAACCTTTCCTGTAGTAGCAGTTCCTCGGTGTCATCACCTTCTTCCTCCCTTCTCCGCTGCTGAAGCTGCTACTGTAGTATCATCATCTGTTTGGTGGTGCTGAAGGTGAAGTCCAAAATTGAAGCCACTCAGCTTCAAAAGCTCAAATAAGCCCAAGCAGCCTCTGTATCTTCATAGTTGCCAGCAAAGCTGTGCAAAGGATTGTTGGGTCCATGCTGGCTAACAGCAATTCAAAAATGGCATTAGCCCACCCATAAAGAGATGAAGCATGAAGCAGATCAGAATCATGGGATCTTTTAAAAAATTTGACCCAAGACCCAGAATTACACTGGCTTCTGCTATGCACCCCACAGTGCACACAAGAAAAATCCCAGAATGCACACTGCTCAGCAGCAAAGCAAAGGCACATGGGATACCCTCCCAGAATGCCATGCGTTTAGTATACAAGAAGCTCTCGCAGATGATGCAAATTGAAAGAGGGCATAGCCATTCTGCATGTATGCTATTACTATGGCTTATGTACAGTGCATCAAAAAGCATGTGTCAACTCAACTAAACCCCCGGTGTAAACTAGGCCTTTTTTTTTTTTTTAAAAAGGGATATGAAACAAACGTCACGTTATTATGTAACTGAAATAAAAAGTTCTTTCCTCCTTCCTATGACTTGCATTTTTAAGCTTTTTTGAGCCAACTGAAAAGATCAGAAAAAAAATCACAGAGTTATATACTCCCTTTACGGTATAACTGTCTATCTAGGTTCTTATAGCACACCAATAATTGTTTTACTTGAATACACTAATCAGCATGTAAAAACAGGGTCTTAAAATGAAAAAAAAGTGTTAGACAACCTTAACTACAGGTGTTGCTACAAACTCTTCTAGCTATCATTACTAAAAGACAGTCAAAACATGCAAGTTGAGGTGAACAAATCTATATTCTTTTATCAAAAAATATAAAAGGTTATTTATAATGCATTTTTCTAGTACTGTGCAATTAAGGTTTAACTCTCTAACCTGAGCAACTGTCTTCATCATCAGAAATAGGCACCTCCTTTTTCAGTAGCAGTTCCAGTTCTTCTGTTTCTGCTACATCAACTGGTCTCTCCCCATGTTTGTTGGCCTGAAATGGATTTCCACCATGTCGAAGTAGCAGCTTCACAATCTGCAATGTGAGAACTTGGTTTTTACATTTTGTAAGAGCTAAGAAGTGACCCACAAAATAAATACAAACATTAACTGTGCATTCTTCCTCATTTTTGACTTCCTGAGTAATAATCTCCAATTTGACATGGGCTCTGTATACTGTAATGACATAACAGAGTGCTCCAACCTTTTACCTACAGAGGCCCAGATTGCAGAACTGGTCTTCTGGGTTGCATACTACCTGCTGAAATGGGATGTAGCCCATCAGAAAAAATGTACCCCCTCCCCACACAATTAAAATGTCTTCAGTTGTTTGGACCTAGCAACAGCAGGGGGTGCAAAGGAAGGAGCCGCTCTTCCCTCTTGCCCCTCTGCTCCATCCCTGCTCGCACTCACCCAGCTGCATCTCCTGAGCTCTCCCTTACTCTCCTCGACCCATCTGCACAGTACTCTGGTCTGAGGAAGGGGAAGTGTCACTTCAAGAAGTGTAGTGACAAAAGGCCACAGGTGGTTTTTGGGTTTTAGGAAGAAAAGTGTTGTGAGCCACTGCTATAAGATGATGAAAAACTGGAGGACCGTAACTTTTTATTAAGTAAAAATGTACTTGTTTTCAAATTGAAAAGAGGTTCTAACAACAATTTTAACTAACTGAATCAGACAAAGCAGCACAGTGAGATATTTTTACCAAGCATGCATTCCCATGCCATGACCTATTCCTCTTCTCCATAACTGATGGCTGTCTCATACCTTCCCGCCAGAATTCTCCTCTCCTTCCACCATTAACAAGCGCTCTCTTTCTCTTCCGACCCTTTCAATATCCTGCATTATTTGGCAGCCAGATCTGAGCAGTTGGCACTTCTTCCTGGAACTATTGAGCTCTCCCTGAGTGCTTATGGGAGACAGCAGAGGAGCTGACAACTGAACATGCAGGTAAACAAGGTACCAACCCAGCACACAGCAGCAGCTGTGACCTGTAGGACAGGTAATGGCAGTAGGCAGTATCAACATAAGCCTTTCGGTGTTGCTTGAGGCTCAAGAACTTCGTAGCGGTAACTGGTGCGAAAGAAGTGATTGGCTAGCACGGGGTCAGCAACCTTTCAGAAGTGGTGTGCCGAGTCTTCATTTATTCACTCTAATTTAAGGTTTCGCGTGCCGGTAATAGATTTTAATGTTTTTAGAAGGTCTCTTTCTATAAGTCTATAATATATAACTAAACTATTGTTGTATGTAAAGTAAATAAGGTTTTTAAAATGTTTAAGAAGCTTCATTTAAAATTAAATTAAAATGCAGGGCCCCCTGGACCGGTGGCCAGGACCCAGGTAGTGTGAGTGCCACTGAAAATCAGCTCGTGTGCCGCCTTCGGCACGAGTGCCATAGGTTGCCTACCCCTGGGCTAGCATATTTTTTTTCATGCATAAGACTTGAAATTTAACTTGTGATTAACAAATGAACAGGCCAGACAAAATCAGTGGGGGCAAGATGTGGGCCATCTGAGCCACCTGGACAAAACCCCCAAATTACACTATATAATAAAATTAGTAAATTGTAAAAGTGTATATTCTATAACTGGGTTTAGAGGTACAACATGAAAAAAGAAAAGTTTGTCCTTATGTAATTCAGTAGTTGTAAAATGAATTTCTGGTAACTCATTACATCAACTGGACAGCTGTGATTCCTGCTCAGCTCTCTCAAGTAGATGAACTAATAGGAAGATTTAAAAATGTTGTTGCCATCACTCATTTGGAGGATAATTTCTTTCTCATTCCAAAATACTTTTTGTAACAAAACAGAAAGCACTGAACAAGCAAGAGGCAGCTACAAAATCCTGTCTAAAATTATCTTCCTTGCCTATTGATCTAATCACATCACCAGCCCTTTTTGAATCCCTCCAGTTTAAAACTTCTTGTCCTTACCTTACAGACCTATATAATTCTGCCCTGGCTCATGCATCTCTGAACTTGTTTCTTATCACATGATCCCCTTAATTCCTTTAATGATGGAAGCTTTCATGCCCCTTTTGTACACTTCTTCCACAACTATCTTGGTGACTTTGTCCATCCAGGTCCTACGTGCCTAGAATGCTCTATTTTCTGTTTTCCAAGCCACTATCCTTTCTTCATTCAGTTCCATTCTGAAGGCCCTCTTCTGCCATGATACCCACAAGAAGGAAGTCAATAATTATAATATAGCAAAAAAACTTGTCATTTTCTACTCTAGATTTCCCAATGTACCTTGTCTTGTTTAGAATGTAACCCGTTTGATGTACAGATGATCTATGTTTTTAGTCTCGTACAGTGATCAAAGCACATAGCTTTATTAATAATCCTTATTTTAAGTGCTAACAAATAAATGATCAATTACTGGAGCATCTAGTCTGCAGAAATCCTGCATAGAAATAAAAAACACAAATCCAGAAATGATGGAGAAAATAGATGGCTGTAAACCTACAGAAATAATTTCAATTTCCTTCAGCACTTGACAGCAAGTATTTAATTCTTAAGAGTATCAGGAGAAACGCTTATCTAGCTCCATACATAAATTCATAAATAAATGGATGAAATACTATAAAAATACTCTATAAAGTATCAATTTAAAATATTCACTAGAAGCTACAGTGTAGTTTAGAAGTTGTTTTCTGTTGAAAAACACACAGGAGAAAAAGCCTTAGGAAAAAAATCTTGCTTTTTAACCTGCTTCCATTCAATAGCTTTTAGAGTCGTTCTACATTTTTTGAAGCAGAGAGTAGGACAAAAGATCTGTCGAGTACTGACAATGGCAAAAAGCAAGACAAAAGATTTTAAGATGTCACAAAGAGCAGAATCAGGATTACATGGTCATTCGGTAGAAACTACACCAGATTCAACATTTGCACCTACAGATATTTACTTATTTTTTCCCTAAAGCATACTTACATCTCTATGCCCACTGCTAGCAGAATCATGAAGTGGAGTATCATCATCCAGTCCTTGTGTGTTCACATCTGCTCCTGCTGCTATCAGAACCTTAGCAACATCATAATAACCAACATTACAAGCTTCATGAAGTGGAGTCCAACCTGTAATCATGGAAGTCAGAATGTTTAATTTTTGATCTTATAATATTAATATATTGTTTTTAACCAAACAAACCACTTGAAAACATCAGCACAAAACATAATTGTTATGTGGGTCATTTCAAAGTTGTGTGCGTGTGTGTATGTGTAGATAGATATATCTATATCTATATCTATCTCCTAAGCAAATTCCTGTGCTATACTGGACTTTATATACATAACGTGGCACTACTGTAACACCTTCCGTCTCAAGATCAAAATGTGTTTTACAAATATTAAGCCTCACACTAAACACATTATAGAAGGTAAGCATCCTATATTTACTAAGATTAGACTGAGAACGGAGCTCACAATGCAAGTTTATGGCAAAATTGAGAATCTGATCAGAAACCACCACCCTAATTATACACCTCACTCCTTCCTGGTAAATAAATATTTTAGACACATTATTTGATTTATATGCAAATGACTGAATAAGACTCCATTTGGAATTACAACAAACCTCCACCTTAAGAAGTTTGCTTATGCTAATTGCCAATCTCTGTTCTTCTACAGTAACTGAACATGCAACAGTAATGACTGACAGCTTTAACATTTTTGAGTACAGGTGTGAATAGCACCTACTCCTTATCAATCATTCTAGATAAGCTACTGACAAATAAACCAAAAAAAAAATATTTCCTGATATTTCTTAAAGCCACTAACATTAATTCTCATAATCAGGGACTTCAAGATCCATCTTACTAACCCAGCTGCCACCAAGGCTGCACATTTTCTCCACCTCACTTCTTCATTCAACCTGCAGCCCCAGTTCAACTCTCCCATTCACCAAAGGGCAATTTACTTTATTTGGTCTTCACCAAGCAGTGCTCACTCCCCCTCTCTCAGATTTCTCTGTTGCTGAGTTACCCCTCTCCAACCATCAGCTGGCCTCTTTTCAGCATCATCCAAGAGCCTCCCCTCACACCCCATACTTGGCCTTTCTGTGACTGCCAGTCCATCAGTACTGATGACTTCTCATCTGTTCTTAGCCCTCTTCTCGCTTGATATGGCTGTTGATTCTTTCCAGGGACCAATCTCCTTCACCCTTGACTCTTTTTCCCATCTCCCATCACAAAGTCTGTCTTACCAACCTCCCATCCCTAGCTCCCCACTCCTTCCCAGGGCCAATCAGAGGGGGGGCCTGGAGGGCCATTTAGCCTGGGCTTCAAGCTCAAAGGGGGCCTCAAATTTAGACACTTGTTAATTTTTTGGCATTTGATAAGTTTTGCAACTTGTTTTTATGCGCATCCCTATCGGACCAAAATGTGACACACACTCTCAGCTTAGAGCTGCAAATTTAAGCAAATAAGAGATGTGATTTGGTAAAAGACAATTTTTTTGTTAACTGATACAGATTGTCATATTAAAGAGTTACAAATGTTTATAAATATAAATAAAAATATATCAGTTCTGATGGCACAAGATTAGACCGTGATGAACATGTCCTCTGAGATCAGCTGATTATATAAACAAACCACTACTAGTGGCTGGTGCTGGATCAAGTGCGTGGTGAAAGGCAGAGAATTGTTACATTTTAGTGTCTTTATAGTTTTACGTCTAGTTGACTAAGGAATTTTTTTATTTGTGAGAACTCCTCATTATTATCGTCATATAGTAGCTAAAAGAGGTGACTAGTTGGTTGGTTGAGCCCTAACTTAGTAGCTTGGCCATCATCATAGGCATTTGTAGTCTGTAGGCCCAGATTCAAGGTGAAAATTTGTGAGGACAATCTTGCACAGTGAATTTTGTGAGGACGCACGTTTGAAATTTTTGCACATTATCCCTCTGTCTATATCCGTGTCTGTGTTTACTATATATGTCATCCCGTTGTCTTCAGCTTATCCTGTTATATTATATTTTGCGTGCTTAAGTTTTGATTCAGTGATAAGAATAACAACCTGTCTGACTGTTTCATTTTGTATTCTTAATTAGCATGCCTTCATTTTAAGTCTTTTCAGCATTTGTGTACCATTCAGCATTTGTGTACATGTTTACAGTAGAAGATTTCAAGTGTAGATAAGCTACTTATTTACAGCAGAATATTTCAAGTGTGGATAGGATACATATTGACCAGATAGATCACTATAAAGAGGAGATTTGAAAGTGGTGCAAGCAAGAGACAGTGAAAACAAATGAGTGAAGCAGCAGCTAAGAGCTCAAAGCCCATACCTTCATTTCTCAAACCACTGGAAAACACACCTTACCCAACAAACAATGCTACAGATAATGAAAACTCCGCAACTGCAACAGGTGATATTTCAATGCCAATACCTGAACATGAGGACAGCAGTCAAGAAGGAGATGTGTCAACAATAACGGATGCAGCAGAAGATCCTGTGTACGATCAAGAAACTCAACAGCAACAGGAAGATGTAGATCTTATGTAGCAAGAGCAATTCATAAGTAGGTCAGGTTTGACTGTGACTAACATTGGAATTACTGACAAGAACAATGCTGCCCAAATGCAATTTTTTCTTCAAATTAGTTGTTTTGAAATTCCAAGTAACATTCCACAAAATCGTGCTTTCCCTACTCGTCTGCTGACAAAAACTCTTCCAAAAGGGGAGAACTGCGCAAGAGACTGGTTATGCTAGAGTACGGAAAAACAATCTCTGTACTGTGCACCCTGCTTCATTTTGAACAAAAGTACTGCAAATGCATCAGTTCTCCTTGATCAATCAGGATGGAGCATCAACAGAGGTTGGAGGAAGTTGAAAGACCAAATACTACCACATGAGAGTTCAACGTCACACAAAGAAAACTATGTTGCATGGAAATCAGCCAATAGGGCAGCATCAGCTGAAAGTTCAGTTGAGAATTAACTCTTGACGGAACTCTCTACAGAAACTAATAACAACTGGAAAAAACTTCTTGAGCGCATCCTGAATGTCATCCTTTTTCTTTTTGAGTGGGGATTGGCTTTCTTTGGTTCCAGTCAATGTATTGATGATCGTGCAAATGGAAACTTTCTAGGCATAGTTGAGCTCCTAAGCAAATATGACCCCCTTTTATCGGAGGATGTTAAACGTGTTCGAGAATCACAAGAGAGTCAAAAGCGCATGCAAGTCCATTATCTCTCAATACGCATACAAAACGAGTTTATTGAGCTATGTGGATCATTCGTACAAACAATTATTGATGAGATTCGAAATCCAAGTATTTTTCAATCATTGTTGATGCCACTCCAGATTGTTCTCACAAAGAACAGACTACTATGGTTATTCAATATGGTAAGATTGTAGACAGCTCAATTTTCAATTGAAGAAAGGTTTATTTTGTTTGATAATTTCACGAGAAAAACTGGAAAAGAAGTTGGTGCTCGAGTACTAGCAATTCTAGAAGGTTTTAAGTTCAATTTTCAAGTCTGCATTGGTCAAGCCTATGACAATGGATCTAATATGGCTGGGAAGTACAAGATGTACAAGCAGTTCTGCTTGAACATAATTGAAACTATATTTTCTCCAGCTGTGGAAACTACATACTAAACCTTCTAGGTGTTGACTGTGCTGAATCATGCAAGGAGGTAATTACTTACTTTGGAACGGTTCAGCAAATGTACAATCTCTTCAGTGGCAGTTGTGACAAAGTTCCTCCTCTGCCTTGGTGGGTCCTGTGCTTATTGGCAGATTTGCTCACCTCAGAGATTCACGGCAGCCTTCAGTTTGGCCACTTTTGCCAGTGGCTCAAACCTGCCGTTCACTCAGCTAACCTCATCACTGGCCAGCATGGGGAAAAGGAGGAGAACAATCCCCGCAGTCTCTGCTGGCCCACCTAGTGGTTCGGAGGGTAGGCCAGAGACCTTCCCCTCAGATGGGACCCACAGTCCAGGTCAACTCTTCTTATATCAAATAGGGAGTTGAGGGGATGGGGGGAACCCAGGCCCGCCCTCTACTCTGGGTTCCAGCCCAGGGCCCTGTGGATTGAAGCTGTCTACAGTGTCTCCTGTGACAGCTACAACTCCCTGGGCTACTTCCCCATGGCCTCCTCCCAACTCCTTCTTTATCCTCACCACAGGACCTTCTTCCTGATTTCTGATAAGGCTTGTACTCCTCAGTCCTCCAGCAGTATGCCTTCTCACTCTCAGCTTCTTGCACGCTTCTTGCTCCCAGCTTCTCGCATGCACCTTACTAACTAAAGTGACGTCCTTTTTAAAACCAGGTACCCTGATTAGCCTGCCTGTCCTAATTGATTCTAGTGGCTTCTTAATTGGCTCCAGGTGTCCTCATTAGCCTGCCTGCCTTAATTGGTTCCAGCAACTTCCTGATTGTTCTGGAATAGCCCATTATCTTACTCAGGGGAAAGGGACCCGCTTAATCTGGGGCTAATATTTCTACCTTCTATCACTCTCCTGTAGCCATCTGGCCTGACCCTGTCACAGTCCACAAAGGTGGGAAATTCTGAAACAATATCTTCCTGTTTCACTGCATTCAATGTCCAAAACTAGAGAGTCTGCACAGATTGATTGTGTTCATCCAGTTGCGCGGCATTTGAATTCAGTGAGAAAGGCTTTAAATGAGCTTTAATCTCTCAATCTCACTGCACAGGCTCGAACTGAACTTCAGTCTATTCAGAAGCACATATCCAAATTTGAATGCATTCGGACGTCATCTTTGTGGATAAAACTACTTACAATGATCCACCAAACTAATCTGGTAATTGAAGCATGCAATGCTACACTTGCTGTTGAGAGGGATAACTTTGAAAGTCTTATCAATGACATTCAACAGATTCATGAACAATGGGATGCGATCCTGACTGAGTCCAAATTAGTAGCACAGAATATTGGCATTTCATCTGAGTTCTCCACCAATTGCAATTTACCTGAATCCGATGCAGAGCAGCATTATAGGGTCAATGTCTTCCTTTTAATCATTGACTCTATTCAAACAGGTCTTACACATCGATTTGAGTCACTGCTACTAATTTGTACTCTTTTTGGGTTTCTTTGCCAGTTCAACAGACTGAGTAATGAAGATCTACTTTCTGAAGCTGAACAATGTCAGCAACAGTACAACACAGAAATCTCAGACAAGATCTTCCTCAAACGAATATATTCCACAAACTTTAAATTGGATTGCAAGCTAAAGGAATTGCTTCAAGAAATACTCAAACTTGGACTCTCTCGGGTGTTTCCTAATATCACAATCGCATTGCATATTTTTGTCAGCTTGCCTGCATCAGTGGCTTCAGGTGAACGCACCTTCAACGTGTTGAAGCAGGTAACAAACTATCACCGTTCAACTATGGGATAAGAGTGTTGAATGGGTTTGCCATGCTCAATATCAACTGTGACATTGCATGAAAGTTAGATTTTTCCTTAATAATTAGCGCATTTGCACAGAAGGCGGTTAGAAAAGCATTTGTTAAATAAAAAAAAAAGTCAAATTATGTCTCACTTTTTTTTGGTGCCTTCTTTTGTTTTCATGTGTCATCATTTTTTATTTTTATTATGGCTAGAGGCCTCAAAAGCTGGAAGTGGCCTGGGCCTCTCTGGACCTCTGAGAGGGCCTGCCACTCCCCACCTAATATCTGTCTCTGGCAAAAATCCCATGACCAGGCTGATTTTGTACACTACAAATTAATTCTCTTCTCTTCCAGTTTTGCTATTTGCCTAACTAAATAACACCACTTCTCTAACGTAAACGAATCTCATGCTTGCAGCCACCCTTCTGCCTACTTTGACTCTCTCCTTTCCTAGTGGTTCCACTTTTCTTCTCACGCGGAATCTTGTAGATTTCTTCCAACAGAAAACTGGCAAGATATCTGACCTTCCCTTTCTCCTCCTACAGCTCTCTCTTCCTCCTTCCTTGTCAGAAATGGACATTTCTCATCTGCATTGCCCTAACACCTTCACTTGCCCCAGTGACCCCATTCTGTCTCTTGAGACTTGCACCCATTCTCACCTCCTCCCTTTCTCTTCTCCTTAACTTCTCATTCTCCTCTGGATCTTTCCCCTCATAATACAAGCATGCTTTAATCACCCCATCTTAAAAAAACAAAAACAAACATTCTTTGCCAACTTGATTTGCCTCTCCAACTACCGCTCCATTTCCCTTCTCCCTTTCATCTACAAGATCACTGCATCCATTGTTTACAATTGCTGTATGCAGTTCCACTCTTCCAAATCAAACCCTTCCCTGTCCAATATGGTTTCCACCCACTGCCCTCCCCCTAAACTGCTCTCAGTAAAATCTCTAATGACCTTTTCTTGGCCAACCGTCAAAACCAGTGCTCCATCCTCAGTCTCCTTGACTTTTCAGCTGCCTGAGACACTGTTGCCCATGCTCCTCTCAAAATCTCAGCCTGCCTTGGCTTCTGTGAGTCTGCCCTGCCCTGGTTCTCCTCCTACCCCTTTAATTATCACTTCACCAGCATGTCCACCAGAGGATCCTCCTCAACGCTCATCCAGCTTTCTGAGAAAGTTCCACAGGGCTCTGTCCTTGGCCTCTTCTAGTCTCCTCTACACCTTATCACTGGGTAACCTCACTGGCAAACACAAATTCAGCTACTGTCACTATGCTGATGATTCTCACATCTCCCTTTCTCCTCCAGACCTCTCTCTTGTTCAAATTATATTTTCACCGTGTCTGTCTGACATCAATTTGTGGATGTCTAGCTGTCAGCTCAATATCAACATGGCTAAAACATAACTCCATCTTCCTCCACCCTAAAGTTCAACTCACTACCTCGTTTCCCGATCGTTGTGGACAACACCACCATCCTGCTCATCACTCTAGCTTGTAATCCAGGTATTATCCTTGACTCAGAGCTCTATATAGGTTCTCACATCTAGGCAAAAATCTAAATCTTGCAGATTTTCTGCAAAACATCTCTAACATACGACCTTTCATGTCCATCCACACTACTAAAGCTCTTTCCCAGGCATCTCTTGATTTTGATTACTGCAACATCCTTTCTCTGTCCTTAAGAGATAAAATCTTGTCCGGTTTATATCCACCAGAATGCTGCTACATGGATCATTTTCCTAGCCCATTGCTTTGACCACATCACACCTCTCTCTTTGCATCCTCCCACTGGCTCCTTCCTCTCTACTGCAACAAACATATGCAGCTTGTCTTCACTTTCAAGGCCCTTTCTGGCCTATCCCCACCCTACCTATCATCTCTCACTCACTACTGAGATGCCAAATCCTGTTTCTGATCAGCCAATACCAGCCTCCATCATCCACTTGTTACATTTTCAAACAAGCATCTTTGTGCTTTCTCCCACATTGCTCCTTATGCTTGGAAAAGATCTCCATAAACATCTGCAAAACTAACACATTGTCCTCCTTAAAACTCTCCTTTTCCACGAGGCCTATGAAACCATGACAAACGCTAGGCTGCTGGTGTGCTAAGACCACTTGATGATCATGCTGACCAAAACCACCTGTTTCTTTGTAATCCCCAACAACTAGGCTGCAGGTATGATACAACCACTGCCTGTCATGCTGACCATTTTTTCCTTATACTCCCATCTGCCTATATTCATCTATTGGCTCTTGTCTTATACTCAGACAAGGAGCAGGGATCGTCTTTTGGTTCTGTGGTTGTACAATGCCTGGTACAATGGGGTCCTGGTCCATGACTAGGGCTCCTAGGTGCTACTGAAATTCAAAATTTTAATAGTAGCTGTAATCAGCAATAAAGACAAAGCTGATGAAATGTTACCTACTGTTCTGCCTCACCAATAATGCCATCAGCCTCTTACAAATATCATTGTGCTTTCTTCCACTTTGCCACTTGTGTACAAAACAGCCTCACTGATCTGCAAAGATACTACTCTCTCCTCCTTCAAATACCCTTCTATGGCCCATTTCTACCATGATGTCAACAAAAAAACTGGCCAATGTTTAATGAGACAAGTGACTCAGAAGCAGGTAAGGAAAGTCTCTTTTTAGTGTAATAACAAAAACTATCTAAAAACCAACAAGTGAGAGAGAGAGAGACAGTATAAATAAATAAAAATGGTATAAGTTGCTGGTCTCTCTCTTATCACCCCATCATATATTGCTCATAATCTTCAATTAGAAGTTCTTCAAATATATATCCCTAGCTTTAGACAATGCATAGCATAACAGGGTCCTGATCAAAACTGGGGCCTCTGGATGCTAGTATTAATAATAAAAAAAAAATATACACAAATCCAGCCTCACCCACCAACTACCCCAGCTGCCTTCACAACCACTATAGCACAAGTTGAGAGACCTCTGGTAATTATTTTTAAATTACAGGATTAATTCACATCAGATTTAAACTGGAATTAAGTCTGACCTCTAGTAACAAGTTCGGGACTAACCCTGACTTTTAATGAAATGTAGGCATATCAACCTTACCTGCAAAATCTTTTACATTCACATTTGCGCCTAGGCTGATTAACTCTTTAACTTGTTTAACATCCCCTCGGATGGCTGCCATATGTAAAGGAGTTTCCCCTCTTTCATTTCTCTTATTAACTTTGTCTTTTTGTCTTGATGAGGAGCTTGGTGTTTTCTTTTGTGTTGGTGTTGTCTGTAAAGGATGATGCAGGTTGGAATCTACAAAATAAGTTTTAAAATAGTCAATATAAATTTTGTAGCTGGATAATTTTTGCTTTATTTTATTTTCTCACTATCTTCAAATTTCAGTGTTCACAATTGGTCATGTCTTTTAATAGATTCTATAGTTTATGGAAATATCCTGTAATCCAGGGGTGGACAAACTATGGCCCTCGGGCCGGATCTGGCCCAGGGGATTGCCACCCCTGTGGCGCCATGGGGCTAAGGCAGGCTCCTGCCTGCCCTGGCCTTGCACCACTCCCAGAAGCAGCCAGCACCACATCCCTGCGGCCCCGGGGGGAGGGGGGAAGAGTGCTCCATGCGCTGCCCTTGCCTGCAGGCACTGCCTCCCACAGCTCCCATTGGCCGGGAACGGGGAACTGCGGCCAATAGGAGCTTTGGGGGAGGTACTTGCAGTCGAGGGGAGTGCGCAGTGCCCTCTCTGCCACCCCCTCCCCCAGGGGCCGCAGGGACATGAAGCTGGCTGCTTCCGGGAGTGGCGTGAGGCCAGGGCAAGCAGGGATCCTGCCTTAGCGCAGCTGCTGCCACCCCAGAGCCACTCAGGGTAAGCGGCGCCAGGTCGGAGCCCGCACCCCAAATCCCTCCTCCACCCCTAACGCCTTGAGCCCCCTGCCACAGCCCGCACCCCTCCTGCACCTGAGCCCCCTGCCACACCCTGCACCCCTCCTGTGCCTCAACCCCCTTGCCCTGAGCCCCTTCCTGCACACCACTCCCCCTCCCATACCCCGCACCCCAACCCCATGCACCAGCCCTACATTCATGGCCCTGCATGCAATTTCCCCACCCAGATGTGGCCCTCAGGCCAAAAAGTTTGCCCACCCCTGCTGTAATCCCTTCAGGAACACAATATTCCTTTGTTATGTAGCAAAGGTAAAAGGGGTGTACAAATGCCTCCTATTTGCTACAGTCTTTCACTTCCTTGCAAGTAGATTTCATGATACCATAGAACTGGATGAATTCAATATCTGAGTTTAGTAATATTGTTCAAAAAAACTTCAGCACTGCCTCTTTTTAGAGCAACCTAAGGCTCCATTTCCCATGAGAGGTGATTTTACTAAGTTGTTACCAATTGATGACTATTCAATGGTCTACATGTAGCAAGTTAGCCCAGTAGGGCCAAACAAATTGCTAAGGGCCAGATTTTCAAAAGGTATTTATTTCAAAGGTCTAAAGGTGCAGACAGATGCCTGGTGGGACTTTCAAAAGTACCCAAGCTTCTTGGGCACTTTTGAAAATTCCAGTAGGCACCTAAATACTTTCAAAAATCTGGCCCTAAGTCTTCTTCACCAAAATTTTCTCACTGTCTCTAAGCAGAGAGGTGAAGAATTGAATGTATATGGACACTGAACTATCCTCTCAACAACAGAGATGGGAACCCAAAGTAAGGCAGTGTGACACAGCATGCATAACTGCTGCCTAAAATATAGATGTTTTGTGGATATAGTGGTTTTCAGGTTAGAGGAATGTCAATTCAGCATCTTCCAGGAGTAAAAATCCTTTTTAATTAAAAAAAAGAAAAACTGAAAAAATGTACCAATTTGAAATAACAGATGGTTCTAGAATAATCAGAAGGTACTACTCAAGTAGAAAATATCATAAATCATGAGACTATAATTAAAGATGGTCAGCAATACTCAAAGAAAACATGCTGTGGAGACAATTTTGGTGAAGGCCTGACAGAAAACACAAGGTGGGTGAGGCAATATCTTTTATTGGACCAACTTCTGTTGATGAGAGACACCAGTCACACAGAGAAACTTTCCAACCACACAAAGCTCTTCTTCAGGTCTGGGAAAGATACTCTCAGCATCACAGCAAAATGCAAGGTGGAATAGCTTGTTTAGGATAAGTAGTTAGCACATATTGTAAGGGATTACTCAAGGTAAAGTGGCCTTTTAACACGTCTGCACTCATAGGACAAAAAGAGAGGGTTAGTGGGTTTCGAATTGTTGTAATAAGCCATAAATCCAGCATATGTTCAGTCCATGATTTTTAGTGGAAACCTGCCCGATTTCTTGCCAGCTGTAGGCCTTGCATGAACAACGTAAGAAGTAGTAAGGAAGGGAAGTAAGGAAACAGAAGTTAACACTGTACGAAGCATAAACTTATAAGTGGCCTTGTAAATAACATGTAGTTAGATAAATAAATTGCAAGAAGAGTAATGTGTGATAAGCTTGCAGCTTTGCTTTGCTTACTACCATACTTTGCAGCTTGTGAACAGTTCATGATGTGTACATAGATTGGGCTACTAATTATTGTAACCAATCATAAAGTGTGTGATACAATGTATTAACCAACTTACTACCTGTAAGTATGTATGTAAGCTGATTCATGATTATGTAAATTGGATGTGTGGTATAACCTGTCCCCATCCCCTATACTCGAGCCAGATCAATTCAAGTGTAGTTTGATTGTATGCCAATAAAGAAACCTGTGACGAATCCAGAGTTGAACTAATTTCTTGAATTCCAGAGAACTGGATAAAGTGTACTCTGAGCACAGGATGAAGTGTTCTGGAGAAGCTGAGTGGAAAAGGCACTAGCTTCCCCACCCAACTCTTTGGCAGCTTGGGGAGGCTTCCAGGTTCCTGTGTATTCAGGAGCCTGTCTGCTGGGCAGCTGAGAGCCTAGAAGTCTGGAAGCCTTGGCTCCCAAGCTCTGATGCTCCTCAGCAACTCACTAGGTAGGCTGATAGGGAGCTGGGAAGCCCTGGAAGCACCCGCTCCCAAGCTCCTGGCTTCTCAACAGCCCAGACTCTCAGGGTCTGTGGCTCCCAGGTAGCCAGCCAGCCTGCCCTTGAGCTGAGGACCCCAGGGCTTCTGGAGTCCACAGCTTCAGGGAAGCCAGCTAGAAAGTCTGCTCCTGAACCAGATTCTCCAGGATCTCCTTTCATGGAGAATTTTGAAATTTTTTATTTCTTTTCCAAATCAGAATGAAACCAAATTTTGAAATATTAAAATCTTATACAAAATGGAAATATCTTTCTCTTCACAGCTCTGGTTAGAACCACAACAGAACAACTTGGTTTATCAACTACCGCCAAATTCTGAAAGTTAATTTAGTCATTTACCTTCAGATTACCTTTGTTAAAGTATTAACTTCATAAACACTTATGTTAAAATGGAAGTTAAATTGTTATGTTAACAAAAATATATTACATCTCCTATGATGGATGATTTTTATAGTTTATTCCTGTAAACAACATTAGACACTAAGGAGCTGATCCAGCCCCTGGGTGAAAATCCTGACTCTATTTAAGTCAATGGGAATTCTGTCACTGATTTCAAGGGGGCCATACATTTCACCTCATATTAAGACTCCCATGGACTTAAGTGAGAGTTGAATTGTACACTAAACTAGTAAGAATATATTAAGTGCAATTCCCCCCCCCACACACACCAAAAAAAACCCAAAAAAACAAACCCAATGAAAATGTAACAGCTGAGAGATGGAGTACTCAAAAATGGGAAATTCATAATTACAGTCACCAGAGTAACCCAAAAACAACCCCTTGTATATTATAACTAAAGATAGTCAGGAATTTTCCATCAAAGTGTTTGACAGAAAATTCAGTTTTCTACAAAGATGAAATTTTCCATGAGAAGAATTTTGCATTGCAAATTCAGAAGAGTGCTTGATTAAATCAAAGCTTGCTTTAAAAAACACAAGAAAAATTTTGACAGGTGGAGGGGGATTAATAGGGAGGAGAGAGAGAAACAGTAACTCAGTGGCAGTTGGTATCACCTGGACTGTTGTCTCTAGCTGTCATCTGCATAAGAAGGGCCATCTGTTTGCGCTCCGAAAGCGGATAACCAAAAAGAATGCTAACTGGTGTCGACTTCTTACTTCCAGTTTCCTTTTTCATTTTCTTCTTCTCTGGGCCTTCTTTCTCTGGAAATATTAGCACACTAATAAGATTCTGAAAACTAGCCAACTATAGTACAGAATCTCACACAGACAGAAATAACCATTTTCAATTATTTATGTGAGCTGGAGGTTGGAGAAAAAAATACACTATGTCATGCTGCCACACTTAGTACATTTGTGTTACTTTTTCTTCAGTCAGGAGGTTATGCACTCCTAGTTTTGTCATAGCTCTCAGCTGACTGGAACAATATGCTCATGAATAAAGCACTTAAAGATATTAGAAGTATATCATACAAATAAAACTATAAAGTCAATAACTTGTTTTCAGACTGATGTGTAGTCACAACTTTGATATTTCATAGAATCAAGAAAGAGGTGAAAAATTCCTTAAGGTCCTCTAGTGTACCCCAATTCCAGTGCAAGAGGGTCCCCAACTATATCTTCTAGTGCTTTGTAGAATCCAGTTTGAAAACATCAGTTTGAAATAATGGGGAATTCGCTTCATTACCCTCAGGAGACTATCCTACTATTTAACAAAACTCATTATTAGGAAATTTTTCCTGATATTCTGCCTAAATACTGCTGCCCTCAAATTCATCAGATTACTCCTAATTTTACCTCCCTTTGTCCCACCTTAAGGAATTCCTTCCCCTCCTTACTCTTCCAATATGTGCAGCTTACTGTGCATTTCCCCTTGGTCAACATTTAGCAGAATTATCTAATATTTAGGATCAAAGATTTTGAATTTGGAGCCTAAAGTTAGGCACCTAAATAAATGGCCTGACTTCCAAAGGTGCTGTGCACCTAAAAATTTCCACTCATTTCAATGTGAGCTGCATATGCTCTGAGTATCAGACCACTTTTTAAAGTTCCTAAACATGAATGTAGAATATAATATTATTTGTGCCAATTTGAACACTGGTCTGTGTCTTTTTTGTCTTTCCTCTTCAAATTCCATCGTTTGCCCACTTTCTTCTGACTGAACACAATATTACAGGTGTGGCTTCACCGGAGCTTTATAGAGATGGGAATAAACTTGTGATGTATTACCTCTGACCATGCAGTCCTAAACTGCACTAGTGTTTTTTCCACCTTTTTAGGTGATTTTTATTTTTTCTATCCTCAGTGATGTTTATAAATGCATGTAGTATTTTGTAAATATAGATAATGTGCTGTTGATCTTCTCTCAGTATATTAAGATGGTAAAATTATCATTTTTACTTGTAAACTTGCTTTGGAATTCTAAGGTAGCCCTCAAGTGTTTAATCACATCTTTGGTAGTTTGTCCTTGTTTTATTTTTAACTTTTACTTTACCTTTTTTAAAGATTGTATTTGCCATTGTTAGAAGGCAGGGTCTGTAGGTTGCTCTGAGGATGTCACACAGCAGAACAAAAATAACTCAACACACTCCTGCTAAACAAATTCTCCCCTCTGTCTCGCCTCCTTAAAGGCCCAGTACAAGCAATGGATTAAATGCAGAAAGCAATCCTCTAACAATACTAGCAGGAAGTATAATCTTTTATGGTGGCATTGTCTGTCTTACCAGTTCCTCTCTCTAAGCCTGCCTGCTCAGACCTCCTCCTCATACCATTAAGCTCAGGACCATACTCTGCCATGTACAGTAACTGGTAACCCCTTTGCCTTCTTAATTAGATCAGTAGGGGCAGGAACATGGAAGGAATTCAGGTAGTTGGGAAGAGAATGTCTGCTTAGCTGCTTGCTTTCTCCTGTTCAGCTGGCTGACATACTAATCCAGGGGTCGGCAACCTACAGCATGCGTGCCAAAGGTGGCATGTGAGACGATTTTAACTGGCATGCTGCTGCCAGCCAAGGTTTTTTTTTTTTTTTTTTTTTTTTTTGTTTTCCCCGGTAAAGAGCATTTCTCTTGAGCTTGACATACAATAATACCTCGATCGCAAACACGGAAATAAAACATCCACAGGGAAAAATCGCCACAGAATAAATCTTTTTCCCCACTCCCCCCCTTAAAAATCAGTGTGATTGGAAACATCTCATTTCAGAAAACGGAGAGAGTCTATTTAAAAACCTTTACATTATACATTTCAGTATTCAAAACCCTGATCGGTTCGGTCTCCAGGAGT
Organism: Mauremys reevesii; assembly: GCF_016161935.1. Lineage (NCBI taxonomy): Eukaryota > Metazoa > Chordata > Testudines > Geoemydidae > Mauremys > Mauremys reevesii. The sequence goes on from NC_052624.1 coordinate 200,392,127, forward strand.
AACCAGTTCTGGCCGCCGGCCCTGCTCAGCCCACTGCATGCCTGGGTGAACAGAATCCTAGGCTGGCAGCAGGCTGACTGGGGCCGATGGCCAACACCCCGGCTGGCAGGAGCCAGCAGCCAGAACCTCCAGACCATCAGCTGACTGAGCTGCTCAACCTCCCGCTGGTCTAGGGTTCTGGCCATCGGCCCCTTGCCAGCCGGGGTATCGGCTGCCGGCCCCGCTCAGCCCGCAGCCGGCCTGGGTGAACGGAACCCCGGCCAGCAGCAGGCTGAGCGGGGCCGGGACCCCGGCTGGCAGGTACCGGCGGATGGAACCTCAGACCAGCAGCGCAGGTGGCAGACGGAACCCCAGACCAGCAGTGCACTGAGCTGCTAAGCCCACTGCCGGTCTGGGGTTCCATCCGCCGGCCCCTGCCAGCCAAGGTCCCTCCCGCCAGCCCTGCTCAGTCCGCTGCCAGTCTGGGGTTCTGTCGGGGGCCCCTGTAAATGTAAAATGTCTTACTGGGATGCGAAACCTTAAATTACTGAAGACTTGGCACGCCACTTCTCAAAGGTTGCCGACCCCTATACTAACCCATTTAGTGAACAAAGATCTGAAAGTGGCAATGATCTACAAATAATAAAAGGAAAAGTAAAGTAAAATAAAATGAAATAAAATAAAATAAGAAAAAAACATCAAAGAGAAACCCTCAGATTAAGTAAATAGGGACGTCCAGTCCAAAAATCCTAAATTTGGTTGGGAAGCATCACCACTCTAAGTAAAATTGGCTCTCACACTCATTCCTGTGGCAGACACTTCCCTAACTGAATATGTTGCATTTTATCAGCACTTCAATTAATTCTCATTTCAATTCATGCTCATAGCCAAGTCAGCTTGAATTAGTCCTTTAATATTTCTTGGAAAACTAGCAAAAGAAAACTCAAACATTTTAAAGTATGGAAATGCATTTACATTACCCTTACAACCATAGCTCTGTCCCTGTAGTGACACTAGCCTCCCATCTTCCCTTCCCTTCATGACCAGATCCTGAAAACCTGATTCACATTATTAAAGGTTTGCAGGCACAGAACCCATGTATTATAAGCAAAGTGGATAAAAATCTATGATGAAAATAATATCTTTTAAAATTTAAATTAAATACGTTTTTCTGTTAGAAAATAAGTCTATTCAAAATTAAATTAGAAATTATGACAATACATTAAGGCCAAAACTAACTATAATCTATTAACGTCATTTAAAATTGAATTTAAAAATATCCAAGTAGTACATGTTTACTGCTGAAGTTTTAAAGAAAGAAAAACCACTGAACTAGAGGAAGTCACTGGCTAAGCATGTGGAACCATAGTTTGTTGAAGTATTAAACTGGCGTTTGACAGCAGTAGCGTCTTCTGCAAGTGCAGAGAGAATATTTTCTCCATTTCAGTTTATTCAACTAGTTCTGTTCAATGATTAGTTCATTGAGGGTTGAGAAAATGCTTGGGAGTTGAAAAAGCAGGAAAGCTGGTTTTCCTTTTCCAATCTATGAATAAAAACAGGGTCTGAGAGAATGAGATCTACTAGTTCTAAAATCCCAAAGGACCACAATGAGTTCAATTCACTAGCTACTAACAAATTTCCTTTGTTTAATAAATATTAATTTTAAATGCAAAACATGCTTTGATAAACTTACGTACAGGGGGGAAAAGTATCCAACATATTTAAGGTAGTTTTATTTAACTAAAAAAACTATTTTAAAATGCAATTTTTATGCATTTTAATTGAATTCCAAATTCTATCCAAATACAGTTTGACATAAATAAGTAAAATTTATTCAGAATATAGAAAACAAAAAATGAATCATTCATTTTCTAACATCATAAAAATATAAAAATTAAGAATCTGAATGAATATAGGCTAAGTTATAACTGCTTAAATAAATGTGCATACTGTAGATGTATGCAGTGGTGTTGTAGCCATGTTGGTCCCAGGATAGAGAGACAAGATGGGTGAGGTAATATCTTTTATTGGACCAACATCTGTTGGTGAGAGAGACCAACAAAAGATATTACTTCATTAACCCAGTCTATTTATAGATATAGTGTATCCTCTAGTTTAGCAAAAAAGAGGGTTACCTACCTTTCATAACTGTTGTTCTTTTCGAGAGGTGTTGCTCATGTCCATTCCAATAGGTGTGTGAGCGTGCCGCATGCACGATCGTCAGAAGTTTTTTACCCTAGCAGTACCCATCTGGTTGGCTGTGGAGCCCCCTGCAGTGGCACCTTTATGGCGGTGTATATAGGTTCCTGCCAATCCACCGCCTGCTCAGTTTCTTCTTGCCGAAATACTCCAACAGAGGGGAAGTGGGCAGGATTTGGAATGGACATAACACATCTCGAAGAACAAGTTATGAAAGGTAGGTAACAGTCTTTTCTTCTTCGAGTGATTGCTCATGTCCATTCCAATAGGTGACTCTGAAGCAGTTTCGATGGAGAAAGGGTCGGAGTTCATCGAGATGCTCATTGCACAGTGTGACGTGAAGGTGTGGATGGAAGACCACGTTGCTGTCTTGCATATGTCCTGAATGGGGACTTGTGTGAGGAACATAGTGGAAGAGGCATGTGCTCTTGTGGAGTGCACCGTCAATGTCGGGGCTGGGATCTTAGCCAGGTCTTAGCACGTTCTGATGCAGGACCTGATGCATGACGAGATGAGAAGCCCATTCATCCTCTCAGCAATTGCAATAAAAAGCTGTGGTGACTTACGAAACTGCTTTGTGCATTCAGCAATGTAGAAGGCTAGGGCACGCCTGATGCCCAGGGAATGGAGTGCTCGCTCTTTGTTGCTGGCTTGAGGTTTAGGAAAGAATACCAGTAGAAATAGGTCCTGGTTAATGTGAAATTGCGGTACTACCTTGGATAGGAACGCTGGGTGAGGGCGTCCTGCACCTTGTATTTGTAAAGGACCGTGTAGGGGGACTCAGAAGTCAGCGCTCTGAACTCGGAAACCCTTCTGGATGAGGTTATGGGCACCAGAAAAGCCACCTTCTGGGAAAGGTAAGATAAGGGGCAGGTCGCCAGGGCTCGAAATGGGATCCATGAGTCCGGAAAAGATTAGGTTAAGATCCCACTGAGGAATGGGCTGCCTCACCTGGGGGTAAAGCCTATCCAAGCCCTTAAGAAACCAGCCCACCATGGTATTGCTAAAGACTGACCTGCCCACCACACCCTGGTGGAAGGTGGAGATGGCCACCAGGTGCACCTTTATAGATAAGATCGTCAACCCCTGTTGCTTCAGGTACAAGAGGTAGTCTAGCACAAGGGGAATAGAGGCTTGCTGCAAGGAGGTACCTTCTGTAGTCACCAAATGGAGAAACGCTTCCACTTCGCCAGGTACATTGTGCAAGTGGAGGGCTTCCTGCTCCCCAACAGAACTTCCCTAACAGAGTCTGAGCACTGCAGTTCAAGCTGGTTCAGCCATGGAGTTTCCATGCCCTGAGGTGGAGGGACTCCAGGTTGGGGTGTTGTAGTTGGCTGTGATCCTGTGTGATGAGATCTGGGAGCATCACCACTGGCCTGTCCACTGATAGGTTCAGCAGTGTGGTGAACCAGTGCTGTTGGAGCCACGCTGGTGCTATGAGGATCACTGAGGCCCTGTCCTGCTGGATCTTGATGAGGACCTTGTGTATGGGGGTGGGGGGGTGAGAAAGGGCAGGAACACATATAGCAGGTGACTTGTCCATGGTAGGTGAAAGACGTCTGCTATGGAGCCGTGGCTGTGGTTCTGAAAGGAGCAGAATAGCTGACACTTTCTGTTGCTCCATATCACAAACAGGTCCACGTTGGGATAGCCCCACCTCTGGAAGATCAAAAGGGCAAATGTCCACTCTGAGTGCCCACTTGTGAGGGTTGAACGAATGACTGAGGGAGTCCGCTAGTTTGTTTTCTGCTCCTGGCAGATATGAGGCATGTAGCTGGATGCAGTGTGCGATGCAGAAGTCCCACAGTCGGAGAGCTTCCAGGCACAGGGGAGAGGAATGAGCACCACCCTGTTTGTTTATATAGAACATCGCTGTGGTGTTGTCCATCAGTACTGACACATTTGCCCTGAAGATGGGCTTGGAATGTCTGGCAAGCCAGGTGAATCGCTCTCAACTCCCTGATGTTGATATGCTGCGATAGTTCTAGTTGTGATCATACGCCTTGAGTTCGGATACTGCCCAGGTGCGCTCTCCTGTCGGTCTCCCATGTGTCCATGACCAGCGACAGTGAGTGCTGAGGTTTGGCGAAGGGTACTCCCACATAGACCATTTGAGGTTGTAGCCACCAGCTGAGGGACTTGAGAATCTTGGGTAACCAGGGTCCAGAGAGTCCCATCTGGGTCTGTATACCCTCGCCAACCAAGCCTGGAGGGGGTGAAGGAGCAACCTGGCATGCTGCCCTACATACATGCAGACCACCATATGCCCCAGAAGCTTCATGCAGTTTCTGGCCGCGGTAGTTGGGAACCAGTGGAGGCTGTTGATGATGCCCTTGATGCTTTGGAATTGAGACTTGAGTGGGGAGGCTTTGGCCTGAGTGGAGTCCAGGAGAGCCCCGATTAACTCTATTTTCTGGGTTGGGACCGGTGTAGACTTGGGTACATTCAGAATGAGCCCCAGCCTGCTGAAAGTGGTTTGTGCCAGGGCTACATGCTCTAGCACTTGCACACGGGAATTGCCCTTGATGAGCCAATCGTCCAGGTACAGGAAGACCTGTACCCGGCGTTTGCGGAGGAAGGCTGCCACAACTGCCAGGCACTTTGTGAACACGTGCGGGGCTGTTGAAAGTCCAAATGGTAGTATGGTGAACTGTCAGTTCAGGCTTCTGATTACGAATCTCAGGAATCTCCTGTGTGCTGGAATAATTGATATATGAAAGTACACATCCTTCAAGTCGAGGGAGGCAAACCAGTCCCCAGATCCAGAGAAGGAATGATGGTGGCCAGAGAGACCATACGAAACTTCAACACGTTCATAAGAAAGCTGAGGTATCACAGATCCAGGATAGGCCTGAGCCCACCCTTGGCCTTGGGGATGAGGAAATATCAGGAGTATAACCCCCTGCCCCTGAACTCCTAAGGAACCTCCTCTATTACACAAGGAGCAATTGTACCTCCTGTAGTAGGAGTTGCTCATGAGAGTGGTCCCTGAAGAGGGATGGGAAGGTGGGTGGAAGGGTGGGAAGGCACAGAATTGGATAGAATATCCCACCCCTACCGTGCTCAGGACCCAGTGTTCTGAAGTAATCTGGGCCCAGGCACAGCAGAAGTGGGACAGACAATTCACAAAGGAAGGGCAAGGATCCGGGATTTGGGCTGGTGCTCCATCCCCGGGCGCACCTTCAAATGTTCAATTTAGAGCTAGGGGGGCTGCTTGAAGGAGCCCTGACTATGGCTGGAGGAAGACTGTGGGGGACATCTCCTGTTTCTTTCCCTCCTTCGATTATAGTCCTGCCTGGGGGGACCTGGCTAGAATCATGAGGGGGGGGATGGGGCTTGAAGAGTTTTCTCTGGGGTGCTGGTGGGTGAATTCCCAGAGACTTGAGGCTTGCTCAAGAGTTCTTGAGACTGTGCAGTCTCAAGTCTGTCTTGTCAGCAAACAGCCCCTCAGTCAAATGGGAGGTCCTTTATTGTATTCTGGACCTCTGCCGGGAGTCCAGAGACCTGAAGCCATGAGCTATGCCTTATTGTGATGCCTGTAACCATGGCTCATGCCGCTGAGTCAGTGGAGTCCAGAGCAGCCTGGAGGAAGATTCTAGCCACCACCCTGTCCTCTTCCAGGACTGCAGCAAATTCCTGTTGGGGGTCTCTGACCTTGCACTTGATGTGGGAGACCCAGGGTCTGAACCCCATGGTGGGTCCTTGGAAGCCCTGGACTGATCGGGGCAACGGACGTTGCAGAAGGAGGGGCACGGGCAACAGAGATCACCAATGCTGCCCTCGAACCATACCCTTGGCTTGGTGGTAGCCCCAAGGTGTCCAAAAGGGCCATTGTACTGTTCCCTGCCACTGGGGAGGCCATGACAGCATTGGTACCGAGTGTTTCTCCACCCTACAGTGCTGAGACTGTTGCCAAGATCTTGACTGGTACCGGCTGCATCGGGACACGTACAACTCCACCTCTGACTTCGATGAATAGTCTGAGCCCGGAAGGGAGAGGTGGAACCCAATGGTACCGGGGAGCGGTCCCATGGCAATGGGGAACAGCTCTGCATAATGGTGAACTTGCTCTAGTGCCAGATAGGAGATGCCTCCATTGGTGCCGCCATCGGTGCCGCAGATGGTGTCGAAGTGGTGCAGCAGCCAGAGCTTGCGCTGCCTGCACCTAAGCCAGTGCACAGGAATAGGAGACCGAGGACTGTGCCGTCATGGCAATTAAATCCTCCACAGCCTCAAAAGTGTCTGGTGTGGAGAGGAGGTCCAGGTCCTCCTCCAACACTTCCCGGACTGGAGAGTCCGCCAACATTGGACTCAATGGTCCTCCCCTCGAGGCCAGAGGCAACGGTGCCAGGACCGATGGACCAGCCTTCTGGTGTCCCACCGTGAGACGCACCATACTGGAGTCCTTCCCGCTCTTCTTGGCAAGGGAGTGGCCCCATTCCGCCTTCTTTCTATGTGGCACCGAGGATTATGATCGGTGCTGCACCAATGAGCTGGCATTCCACACAGGGGAACGGTGAGTCCTTCCTCCGTGCCAAGGTGTCCTGCACTGAGGCCAGTGCGCTGTGCACCGAGGCTGCCAGTGTCCGCTCTTGAGATGGTTGGGGCCGGAAAGCGGACTCCATCAAGAGTCTCTCTCCCTCTTTGTTCTGGGCTTGAAGCCTCTACAGGTGGTGCACCTGTCTTGCAAATGATCCTCTCCCAGGCACCTTAGACAAGCGGTGGGCAGATCCTTTCTCGGCATAAGCTTACCATACCTATCGCACAGCTTGAACCCCTGGCGACGGGGGAAAATATCAGGGGGGAACCCCCCAACTTAAACGTACTAATGAACTAACTGACTAACTAACTATGATAGTGAAGGATAACAACTATATAAAGGGAAAACCATTAGGAAGCACTTGCTAAAGCAAGAGATCAGTTGTTCCAATGACTGTCACTGGCAGTAAGAAGGAACTAAGCAGGAGGTGGGTCGGCAGGGACCTATATACACTGCCATTAAGGCGCCACTCCAGGGGGCTCTACAGCCGACCCGATGGGTACTACTAGGGTAAACAACTTCCAATGATTGTGCACGCAGCGCACGCACACACCTATTGAAATGGACGTGAGCAATCACTCAAAGAAGAAAAAGTAGTACTAAATGTAGCGTAAAGGCTATATTTAATTGCATATCAATGTGTTTTAATGGTTACCTGCTAATGAGAATCAACCTTCCTTAGGAAAGTAACTAAAAAGTACAAATGCAAAACAAGATTAAAAGTTATTATTTAAATCTACATTTCCTACTTGCTGATTTAAATAACAATTATTTAAATCACCAGCTTTAATAATGATTTAAATCAACCTACCCTGATCATAAAATGCATTATTTTAAAAACAAGGATTTTTTTCTAATGGATATAAGAAGTTTGCAGACTATGGCTGCGAACATCTTAAATTTCAAAAAGCCTTTGTACTAGTACAATGTAATTCTTCCATCTTCCCCTCATCCTCTTTTTTCATGAAAGCTTTTAAGAATTCTGCAGTCTGTGGAAGCAATAATCTTAATGCTGGAAGAGACAATATTAGTACAGACTGTAGTAACATATAGAGGAGGTAAATTGCAAGTGCACTAAAAGAGCACACTCTTCATGTAAAGCAAATAAAAAGTCAAGCAAAGGGCAAAGGAGTTGTTGGCATATGTTGATACACTAAGTGCAAAATTTTCAAGTGACTTAAATATCTAGAAGTCAAAGTTCCATTAAGGACTCCACCATATTCCATACTCCTCTAGTCCTCTGCAATAGTCCCTTCTCTGCTCCCTGCAACCCCTTTTCTGTTTGCATCCACTTCCTCCCCTAGTCCCAAGAAGTCTCCTCTCTGCTCCTATCCCTCTCCCTTCCCACCTCCCTTCTTTTCTGTCATAGATCTGCTGTAACAAACCCCTCCTCTGCCTGACCCAGACTCCTCTTTGCTCACCACTCTAAGCTCCCCCTTCTGCTGCTGCCGCCTCCCTTGATGTTCCTACAGTTTCTCCAGATTTAATGCTCTCTGAGGAAAAGAGAAGCAAACAATAGATACATACTTTAGGTTTTAGATGTCAAGAACAATTTTAACCAAAACTGTTTTAAGCATGAAAAATTATAGAACTTGTGCACATGTGAATTTATAGTTTTTTATTCTGGTTTCAACTATGGAGAAGTGTGATCTGCTCCATGGAATATTTACTGTGTACTCTTCATCCGCTAATTTAGTAATTCTATCAAAAAAAAAGTGCTTTAGTTTGTCTGGCATGATTTGTGTTTATAAATTCATACTACTTATTGCCCATGGTTCTTTTCTACAAAAAAGTTTTATATATTCAACTTTTATTTCAGAATTACAGCTCAATGTTGTTTTAACAATGTTCAACGTGGCAAAATAATGTGCCAAAACCAATACTGATACAGTTAGACACACTTTAAAGATCTGTCTTGCATGTTTGCAGTGCAGTATACTGTACATTTTCTATCACCTTCTATTTTACCTGTTTATTATCACTTTATATTTTGAACAGTGTATTCAGCAAATGATGGTAATACATTCCTGTTCTAACTGCTTAGCATTGAAGAATGGTGTTAAACAGTTGCACTTATAGGTACTTGGTGATGAAAGGTAGCATATAAATTTAATTATGTTCATTTAGGTTATTTCCAGTCATTCAGGAAACATTTATTTATCCATCTTTCTGTTAGAATTCACAAGCTGTTTTAAAATAAACTCTAAATAGTCACTCAACACTGAAATTAACAATAATGTTAACAAAAAGTCACTGGACTACAGCAGGTGCACCTGATAATACATTTACCTGAATATGTCCTGTAAGAAGGTATTAATCTCTCCCCCCAGTTTTCATGTGTATGTCCTGGATCTGAATCTACAGAATGAGAAGACACAGGAGACAAGGGGTGGAGGGAAGTATGGCATACAAAAGAGAAACTCTGACATATCATTTAAAAAGATCTCTAGATATTTAGTCAAAAGACTACAGGACTAGTTTTTCCACAGCTTTTAATTGATAATCACATAAATCCACAGAAAATTCCTGATTAATGATCAGGACCCTTGAAACATGCAACCAATTATAGCAACATATACAATATGTAAAATCACTCACTGCTCCAAGATCTCTTCATAGAGCCCACTGTACAATATAGGCAGGAAAGGCTTAGTAAAGTGCGTTATGGAAACCTCGAGTTAAAATATTCTTGCATTTCTGGGTTTCAGAACACTATTGTCTTCACAATTTGTGTAATTAATTTGCTTTGTTTTATAAAAGGTATTATTTGAACTGAAATAATTTTCTTATTAAAAGTGATAGTGTACATTTAAATATGAATTTTTTAAAAAATTCCTAACCTACCGGATTTCACTCAGAATATCCTAGACTGTTAAAAGTTAAGTCTTAAAAATCTAACTTCTCTTTCACTATTTTGTTGTCTACTTTTTACATTTCTCCGCCTGGTCACTACAACCAGAAAAGTCAGTTTTCCTTCTATTTACAGTGAATTCCTGGTCAATTTCACTTTCAGATTCTCTGTACTAATATAATACTACAATGATAGGGTTAGAAATTATACGTAAGGGAATTTCCATTTTTTTTAAACATCTTTCTTCTGCAAGAGACTGTTTTGTAAAAGGTTTAAAAAAACAAACAATCTCAACATTTTGGGCCAAATTTGGTTGGACAGTATCCCTTTAACATTTTCCTCTTTTGCTGTAGCCTTCTTAACATCTTTAAAAACAATGAAAAATGGTTAAGTTATATAAGGACAATGTTCTTAGATGCTTTTCTGCACTTCTTACTGTAGGGGTTCAAATGATCAGGGCTTGATGAAATTCACACTGAAGCGCCAAAGGAACTAGAAGTAGAAACGTCAGAACCACTGGCAATTATTTTGGAGAATCTATGGAAAACAGATTATGTCCCAAGGCAAAACAGTTTTGTACCTATTTTTAAGGTTAGAAAAAAGGTGAATTCCTAGAACAAAACATCAACTTCTAAGCACTTTAGGAAAATAATATGCAACATGGGCTTTTCAAAAACAAATCATGCCAAACTAACCCAAATGCTTCTTTGGTAGGGTAACGACATTAGTGGATAAAGGAAATGCAGTATAATTAACATATTAGAGCTTTAGTAAGACATATCACATGGTCCCATGCAAAAATTTCCATATGGTAAAATGAGAAATACGAGTACACATCTGGTTAAAAAAACAAACAAACCAGAAACAAGAGTAGTTAATAGGTCTGTGTGAAGACAAGGTGTGGGTTAATACTGAGAGGAAATTAATGTTTATAAACCATGTAGACATGATAAATATCTTTACTATTAATAATGTCAGAGGACAAAGTCAAGAAAGATGACCAAATTAAAAGGACAATACAAAACTGACGGACTCAAACTAATCTGGAGGTTAGGTTTAAACCAGTATAATCCTGGTAAATTCTCTGTAGTCATACAATGATTTTAAAGAAAAACATATGATTTAATGTAGGGAGGAGAAGTCAAATGAATAAATATAGAATGGTGGGAAATAGGGATGAAGGAAATACTGATTAGGAAGTATACCACAGAGAAATGTGTGTGGGTTCTAGTGGATGTTAAACTAGAAAGCTTGAGATAGACACTTATTTGACATTTATAAAATAAAAACAAAAACCACCAAAAAACAAATTAAGAGTTAATAGCATTCTTAAAAAAGCTAAATACCCCAATCCTCAAAATTAAGCATTTGTATAAAGTATTTAAAGCATGCAAGTAGTCCCATTGACTTCAAAGGGACTTCTCAAGGGTGTAAATTGAAGCATGTACATAAATGTTTGCAGGAGCAGGGCCTTAGGTTTTATTAATCAGATCTGCACCCAGAAAACAAGCTATAATTGATACTGGTTAAGCCTCAACTGAAGTAGTATTTTGGGTATCACATTTTTCAAAAGAGGGAAATTGGAGAAGAAACAAGAAGGGGAAAACAAGGAAGTTATTGTTACATACAAATAATAAAAGGTTTGGAAAACAAGGCTTGTGATGAGAGGTTAAGAGAACCAAACATATTTAAGTTTTGCCCAAAGACTAATTATTCACAAAAAGACAAGAAGAAAGAACCGCAGTCAACCATGTAAAGAACTTATAAACAAAATCCTATACCTCATTACTCAAGGTAGGTGGGAAAAGGAAGATTTCCCTACCTTCAATAGAGTTTCTGCTACTTAGACAACCACATTATTTTTCTGCCTGTTAATCAGGCAGAAGAATCAAACAGAAGCATTCATACCAAAAACAGTTTTGTCTTACTGTTCATCCTCAGACTACTAGAAAAGAGGAAAAATTGAAACATTCTAGGTAAATGACTTCCTTGCAATAAAATGACTAGCTCTGGATTGGGAGACGAATTACAGAATGCCTAATAACAGGTAAGAAAAATGTTCTCATCCAATCTATAACTCCAAACCTATAACTCCAAATAGAATTCCCTCTAAAAGTATGATAAAGTATGATAATAGTAACTAATAAATTTCTAAAATATAAAACAACTGTCAATACTACAGTCAAATCTGAAGACTTCTGATAGTAAACTTGTTGTGGTAAAAGTAAGTAAGAAGCCAAGTAACTGCCTTATCCACTTCTTCAGCCCTCTCTTTAAGACCACAACATAGTAACTCCTGGGGGGATTCTGCACCACTGTGTGCATGCATAATTAATGAGCCATACATATTTTTATTTTTTTTACACAGGAAAAAAGCTTCTTTTGGCAGGTTGCTATAGTTCCACCTTTTGCCCACCAGAGGGTGCTATGGTGCCAGAACAGAGCAGCCTCAGCAGAAAATAACTTTGGCTGGAAAGTTGCTGCAGTTATGCCTTTTGCCCACCAGAAGGCACTGTGGTGATAGAGCAGCAGCTCCTGGCCAGCTAGGGAAGAGAAAGAGCCTGCCTTCTTCACAGCACCGGTTGGGCCAGCTCAGGAGAAAGGGGTTATGGGGAGACAGACAGCACGGGGCTGCTGGGAGGGGGTCAGACAGAGGCTCATAAGGGCTAGTGGAGGAGGACAGACTGGGGCAGGGACTGAATGGGAGCAGAGGTGCAGGGCCAGATGGGGATGGGGGAGTGGATGTCTGAATGGGGATGGAGGGACACACATGGACCGGGGGTGCAAGGACACATGGAGGTGCAGGGAAACATGGGGACAGGGGTAGATGTGCCTGCCTGAATGGAAGAAGCTAGGGGTCAGCCAGGGTCTCCATGGGGGAAGTTCCCTAACAATCCCTGCCCACCCAAAAAACCTGTTCCATACTTTTCCCACCCATACCCAACAACCCTCCAAGTTCACACCCAGGCTCCTTCCCAGCAATTACTTCCCTCTCCCTCAGCTCCTGTGTTACCCCTGACTCCCCCAAGCCTTTGCACTGCTTTTGAGGGATGTGGGAAATACGGTTCTGTATTGTAGTTTAAATGAATTATTACTCAGAGTTCTATATGAATATGCCTAGTAAGGAATTTATTTGTCAAAAAACATTCCCTGTATCATTTTTGTTGTCTGCATTGTTACAGACATACTTGCTGACAGGTATTTTGAAATAAATGACCAAAAATAATTGACACTGGTGTGATTGTGTTATTTTGACAAATAAAATACGCAGAATTTTGCAGAATTTGAAAATATCGTGTGCAGAATTTTTCATTTTTGGTTGCAGAATTTTAAATTTTATGGTGCAGAATATAGTTTAGCCTTCAAAGTGGCATGTTATGGGGTATTTATTTAAAAAAGCAGTTCATCAGTTGCAGAACCCTTTTTTAGGTCTGGTCTACACTTAAAACTAAGTTTGACATAGCTACTGCACTCACGTATGTGAAAAATCTACATCCCTGAGCATCATAGCTATGCCAACCTAACCACTGGTGTAGATGCAGGTAGGTCGAGAGAAGAATGAATCCCACTTCTCTCCAAACTTATTCTCTCTTGCTATTTTTCTCCCACCTCCAACCCCCTTTAAGAACAGACAACCAGAACTGTTGGCAATCTCTCCTAAATACAGTGAGCAAGCACAGATAATGGCAGAAGCAGCACAGTTAGTCTAATGGATTAGTAATGGGAGTTTGGAGTTAGGAGATGTGAGTTCAAGTCCTAGCAATATCAGTGACTCGGGGTGATTTCAGGCAAGTCACTTTACCTCTGTGTTTCAACTTTCTCACCTATAAAACGTGGATAACAGCAGTAGTCTACCTACTGGTGCCATAATGCATACAGAGATCTGCCACCCGACTGACAGCAGCTAGCCAGGTGGTGAGTGGTGATCACTTGTACAGAATGGCTAATTGTGAACATCCTATTATTATATTACATTGCCCCTACCCACTTGTTTGTCTCCTCCATCTGTTAGGTCTTGTCTTTTAGACTGTAAACTCTTTCAGGCTGGGAGTGTCATTTATTGTAAGACTGTATGGTACCTAGCATAATGGAGCCCAACTTGGTTGTGATGATTGCTATTATACGTGCTACTACAATATACATGTTAAACAGTTAATAGTAATATGTCACAAGACATTGTGATGATTACTTAGTTCATATCTGTAAGTAGTTCTGAACATGCAAAACACTATATAAAAATGCTAAATAATAATAAATACTTCTAAAAATCAGACATTAAACTATTACTAGAGTCTAGCACTAAAAGCGCTACCTGAGATAGCAGATACTAATAGCGCATTTAAAATCTAATGCTAGGAACACGACTTTCAGAAATGAGAAGGAACATTATTAATTAGCATAATATGCAACAATTCCAAAGTACTACTAAAAGTTGAGGTCTAATGCTAATACCTCATCTTGAATGTAACAAATAGCTCTACTAGCCATTCAAATTGGGATAACATGTGATAGTCTCTCTAGTGGGGCAAAAAAAAATTATGCTTCATAGTGGGCCTACATGTTCAGGGGGCAAATCAACTGCATGAATGAGCCCTGGATAGACAATAAATGACTACTGGTGGATATACTCTTATCTTGCACTGAGTTCTAAACTTGTTGATGGAGGAGTTAACGGAGGATGTTTACAGAGATAGTTAAACTTATTATGGTTAAAAGAATATATGATTACGGGCACTTAAGAAGAAAATGTAATAATAAACCTACTGAGGAAATGCTATACGTAGAGACTGCCTTCCAATGACCTCTGAGAGCAAGATGTTTTCTTGCTACAATCAGAATTCTCATTGGACTAGTGTTATGTTCACTGAAGTTAAAATACTGTGGGTTGGTGCAGGTGGACGCAGGGGTTCCTAATATTCCCCCTCTTGATTCTAAAACAGCTATGTTAAGAAAGACAATGGAATCTCAAAGAAATTGATTCTAGTTGGATATGCTTGAATATGTCTCACAGTTGCATCCTATATAGATCATAGAAGATTATACCATAGGAAAAGTTTCTTTCCAGGGTTGATTTGAGACCAATTTGTTCCATGAGCTTAGCCTTCTTAGTCCTTTCCACATAGGAGGACAGAATGTGAGCCTATAGGAGGCAGAGGAGCTGTATTTCAATTGTGGCACTTAAACTTCTGTCTTTTCATATTCATCAATATGTTTCTTTGAGCAAATGACCATTTAGAGATGACAATGAAGGAGGCAGATTTATGACTAAAATAGAAGCAGAAGGATGAGTTTGTGGAATTGTTGGAAAAAGTAGCTGAGAAGAATTGTGCCAGCATACAAGTTCTTGGCAAGTGCCTGACGGGATGAAATCCTATCAGATGGGACAGAGATCTGAATCAGAAATAAGCAAGCACATCTATACTAGTTAGTATCCTTTGCATTTAACTCACTATCATAACATACAATAATTATAATCAGGATGTGTTTCAGCAACAAATGATTAGCTAAATAAAGTGTTCTACCTGTGTCTGAATTTCGATCTTCATTTCTGGAGGGACTAACAGTAAAAGGAAGTTTACGTTTCATGGAAGACTTTTCTTTCATCTCCTTCCCCACATCATTCCTATCCACTTTTGGAGTTTTGCTGTACGCTGCAATCTTGTCCTTGCTCTGATAGAAACAAAAAGTATACTAAGCAATGTTTGTATAGAGAATAGTGTACTTACTAAAACAGCGCATACTTATTAAAAATAATGACATACATACTTAACTGTTAAAGCAAAGTACCATTACTGAAAAATAGAAAAATGTATGTTCTTGCTAGAAGCACATTTAGAAAAAGTAAAAAAGGGTGTGTGGGGGGGAATAAAAAGTAGAATTTTACCTCTAAATGTTGTTTCTGTTTCTTAAATATCTGAATCCAAGAATGATGGGCTCCTTGACTGATCAGTACAGGAACAGTACCAAAGGAATGCTAAAATAATGGCACCCATTGATCCCAACTCACTTCTTGCCTTCCCATATCATAAGAATCATATTAAGAAGATATAATCTATCTGATATTGAACAAATGTAACCCAGAACTGAATACAGTAATGGCATACAAAATATATTCAAAACTACCTTCCTACCTCAGAGAGGGGATGAGGGGAAAGCAAGAGAGGAAAAACAGTACAATCTATTTATTTGGAAAGATTTTATTAAACTCACAAGTAACACTGAGAAAGATTTTGGCAAATCTAGAAAATGTTTCTTAGATTGTTATTATATGCAAAAGCAACATTTACAAGTAAAATTATACTTTCTGCGCTCTTTGGATACACAAATTTGAAACTTTTGGGTTCATTTTAGGCATACCTTTATACAAGGAAGAGAAAAATAATAAAAAAAGACAGCAGGGTAGTAGGGGCAATACAATTTAACATCTTTGCTGTAATAAACAGCCAATAGCCAAAAGCGTGTAAAGGACAGTCTCTGGAAAAAAGGACAAAGTCAACAAAGCCTACTTGACAGATTTTCTCTGCCAAAGCCCCCCCCCCCCTTTTTTTTTTTTTTTGCTGTTCATGGCACAATGTACTTAAGCGCTGAGGAGACATGGAGTCCTCTTTGCATTATAGTCTTTGGAAATACAGCATCTGAGTAGGCCACAGAAATTTAGATATTTTAGTCCCCATCCCTCCCATCCTGAGACACTCTCAAAGGATGATTAGGTCAAACTACAGATGACTGACTAATTCTGTCACAGTAAAACATCAAAGTACAGTAGACATCCAATGAATAACAAAGCATTCTTCTGGCACTCTTGGAGAAGAGAAGATTTATCTCCTGCATAGATGAAACTAGAAGAAAACACTTGAAAGAAAAGAAGGTACAATTCTCAAGACCACCTTCCGTTTATTCGGAATGAAACTAGGAATGAAAGTGGAGTTCAAATAGACCATCTGACCAATCTGGTTGAAACTACAGCCAAAATGAAGATAATTCTTTCTAGCCATCAAAGTTAAAAACCTCAGAGATTC
Source organism: Mauremys reevesii (assembly GCF_016161935.1). Taxonomy (NCBI): domain Eukaryota; kingdom Metazoa; phylum Chordata; order Testudines; family Geoemydidae; genus Mauremys; species Mauremys reevesii. Next base: position 200,408,715 of record NC_052624.1, read on the forward strand.
AAAAGAAATAACACAATCTGCACAGGACTAGATTTAAATTACAAGGGATACACCTGATCATGAGTCTAATTAGGGAGACTTCTTGAAGGAAAAGTTATGATACCCCACTGAAAAAATCTACCTTTCCTATTTGAGTCCACTGAGATTGGAAACGTCAACTCAAAAAGGATATAGGTAGTTTTTCTAAGCCACCACAAAAGAAATCTAAGACCAATCATAAAGTCTCCTAAGGTCTGGGACAGATCTTAAATGTCCCTGCTGTAACTGTTAGCTATATCAGCAGCTTTCAACATTGCTGATTGTGAAGTGCTGATAATCCTCTTACAAATCTAGCAAGGGTAGGCATGGATTGTGTTAAGAGGAGTCCATTCCTACCATTTAGATCTGACACAGAGGGTTGAGGTAGGCAATTGTTCTCTCTCACCAAGAGCTCTTGCCTGTGTCCCATACAACTCAATCCAGCCATCCCTCCTATAGGTTTAACATTTAGTTAAAACACATTTGAGGGAGATAAGAAAACACTAAGGATATAATGATAGCAATATACCCATGACACTTAGCTCTACATCTCCTCATCAAGTGTGGCCAGTATATGACCCTGTTGTCTCAACATCTGAAAGTTAGGTATCTGAATGAGAAACAGTTGGCACAAACTCTCTGGGTAACATTGATGAAGTACTTATAGGCAGAGGTAAACAAATTGAGAAGTTAGAAGTGGGCATGAAGACGGCATAAACAGTGCACCTGCAGGGTAGATATTTCACACATATGTAAGTTAGAGACTGGAATTTTGATTTTACAAGCTGCACAGCACTTGAAAAAGGACTTTTTGTCACATTCCACAATGCCAACAAATGGAAAACAATGACACTGAAGTTGAAATGCTGACAATACCATCTAAAGAGCTCAAAGTGCCACAGTCCCGGGAACCACAAAAAATACCATGTAACCAGTGAACATTAAAATTATTAGAGCCCTGTGCAGATACAAGATTTATATCTGCGGATATAAATCAGTATCCACGGAGCTAAAGAGGTCTACTGGGAACTGCAGCAGAAAAAACTCCCAGAACCGAGAGCCCTAAGCTGGCAGCTCCTTCGGCATGGTTGTACCACCCCCAGCCCTGTCTACTGCACTAGCATGACCAGGAACATCTGCTGGTGAGCCTGGAGCCCGCCAGTACAGCCATGCCAGAGGAGCTGCTGTCGTGGGTGCTGGCTCCTGGGAGAGGCAGCCCACTGGGCTGCTGCTTTCACTTCGGTGGTCCCCAGGACGGCACTGTGTAAAATGTATGCATCAATATATATTCCAAACAAAAAAATCCATGTTAATACAATTTTTAAATTAGTTTATTATTTTTACAGCTCTATAAATGCGCCTAGTGCATTAGAGATAAAAAAGCCCTATGTCCTGAAAAAATAAAGAAAGGTGAAAGATATAATAAAGCATAACTCTGCTCCCCTATGAGACTGTATTAAGAAGCTATCTTTATATGATTACTTACTAATTCTCACAATAATACTGTTTCTATAACCTTAGCTAAGTTTGCACTATTACAAATGTATGCAAAATGACATAACTGTTCATTCTTGTATGCTACACTTACACTAAACTGTAAAACCGAAGCCAGTTCTACTGACCCCAATTTATTATGGAAGCCAACTGAGTTCCTCAGCCTACCAGGAATACAGATGTGACAATGATTATATGCTGTTGAGACAGCATTATCATTGAGTTCCACGATTTCAGAGTCTTGACTAGCTCTAGAATTAGTATTTTCTCACCACTCTCTTGTGTTTCTGTTCATAGCATTCTCAAGTAATAGTAGCAGTAATTAAATTCACACGGCTGGTCAGTTTCACAGCTGCTATTCAGAACCCTGTAGGTTGCAGTGAAACTGACAATTAGAATTTCACTCTACTGCTGTTTGGAAAAACTATAAGAAAGAGTAGCATTGATGGCAATGACTAGCTCTCCATGAGGGAAGGACTGCGACTGAGCAGATATCCTCCACTAAGGATATCCTCCACAACATAAGAATCGGGCCTTTCTGATTACACTAACAGAATGGGTTTGCAATCTAAGGGTCTAGTTAGACTTCCTGCTACTAGATGAGCAGGTAGCAGTAATGGTCATGCCACTTTTCCCCCCATCCTCACACACCAAGAGGGTAAGACCACTTATTTCACATGCAGACCGTACAACTGTCATCCATGCTTCTCTCATCTTGAGATCGGATTACTACAGTACTAGATCTAGAAATCAAACTGCAGCAAAATTCATTAATCTGTTCATGCTGTATATATTTGTGTGCATTTTTGACCTGTGCTCAGGAGGCAGATTAAGATATATTGGGGCCCTGCCCCCTGCTCCTCCTCTTACCCCCTAGACCCCAGCACCTGTACTGGCTCAGGCGAGCAGCTCAGCCAGCTCTGCCTAGGGGCAGTGGGAATATGCATTGCTTACCACTCTTCCACAGACTTCTGGCTGGGCTGGAGGCAGGGCCTCAGAGGGAAGAGGAGGAGCAGGGGGTATGGCCTGAGTTCCCACCACTCCTGAGGGGCCTCCAAATTGTCCGGGGCCCCATCGGCCCATGCGGTAATCCGCTGCTGCCTGTGCTTCATTATTGGCACTAGCTGCCTATGTGCTCCTGGGGCCCAGATCCTTGGATGGGCACTTTTTGGGTGCACCTTCAATAGGAAAACGGGTGTGTTCTTACCTTGTTAGCTAGTCTAGGTTTCCCAAAAGTCTTTTCCCTCACCCTGGTAACACACGTGAAAGCTACAAACTACCTTGTCACTAGGATTTTCCTTAGTAGTAGTTACCACAGATTAACATGAGGTAAGACAAGGCCTTTTTGCAAGTTAGTGCAAATAGAAAAAAAGAAAAGGGACAGATTATTGAATAAAATGGGAAAATACCATGTAGAGAAGATCTAACATTCAGATATCACTAAATCATAAGTATTATTCACACCTAAACCCATTAAAGTAGCCAAAAAGTTTAATCGATAGGCCTCTTGACCACTCAGAATGTCATTAACACAGAAATGGGCATGCTGACAGCAGAGGTTGGGAGGTTCAATGTCAACAAGAGAGACAGAGAAACTGAAAGATGCATGATCTCTTAAAGGGTGAACATTTTATTACCATATTTCTCTAACAAGTAACTAAGGTTTTAGCCTATCTAGATATATATGGGTATAGTCCTAGATATGGCTTAAAAAAACCAAAAAAACGCAAAGCTCTTTTACTGCAAATGTTAAAAGAATATATATGAATATAACGTTTTCCTTTTGTTTTCAATTATATATCTAAAACTAAGCCAGGATGGCACCATACCTATCTAATAATATGAAATTGCTACAAAATCATATGTTAAGAGTAAGTCTATTACTTATTTTGAAACATTTGATTTTTTCTCTCCCATTTAAACTGATTACCAATTTTCTAATAATTTAAGGTAATTTTGGTTTCAGGCTATACTCTGGAGGCAGGAAAACAAGAAAGTCCAAAAGAGTCCAACCTGTGGGGAGAACACGCAAGGGAGGGGTGCGTTTTGACTGTGGTCAACAGGGGCACGTAAGAAGGAGATGCCCATTTATGAGGTGAAGGTTAGCCCAGGGGAAATGGCTAGACAAGAGGAGGCCAAAGCATGGCCTACCAACAAGGCAAGGACAAGGATTTGTTTTGGGTGCTGCAAGGTCAGCCGTATAAAAAGGCACTGCCCTCTAAAGAAACTGTGGGTAGCAAACAGAAAGGCATGGAACCCAGAGAGATGGGGAAAAAAGGAGAGAGTGTGCAGGGACCGGAGTATGCTGGATGCTGCCTGGGTAGGCATGGTGGTGATGACCATGGACCTGGCAGGTGGTCAATCCACGCACCCAGTAGTGGTTAATAAGAAGATAACAGATAAAATGATTGGGACAGAGAGGGCCCATGCAGACATTGCCTCTGTGTTCATCCCTGAATACTGTGAGGACTCAGATCCTGTGTGGAAGGGTGCTGGGGGATCCTGTGGGGCAAGTAAAGGAGCTACAGGAAAAATTAATAGCTGCCCTACAAAAAGCTGCAGAAGACGTGCAGTTCCAGAGGGAAAAGTTCAGGAATGCTATGAATGCCAAAGGGCCCTGTAGCACACTTACACACACAGTTGGTCATAACTGGGTCTCAGAAGTTTTGAAAATGGGTGAGACAGCAATATTACTGAGTAAAATTTCAGTTTGCATAATCATATAACAACAAACCATATACAGCTCAGGGTCAACTTTATCTTACTTTTTTTGCTTCACTCAAAAACTAAATCACACAATTTTTAAAGTGGACTCACACTCCAGGAACTGCAGCATTTCTAAGGTAATTACACATCTTTTTTCTGTATTAAGGCTGCAAGTCAAATGTCAACAAACACTCAACTACTGCCTGTCCTAGGCAAGGAATGTATTTGTGTTTACAACATTGATATGTGCTTTTTCTGGAGGAATTCAGAAAAGCTACTAAAATATACATACCGGTACATATATATTCTAGACAAAAATATAGAATTAAATGCAGTAATCTAAAATAGCAATATCAATACGTAAAGACATCAGATGACATAAGACCTGAATAGCACAATGGCACAATACAAACAAATTCAGCATATCCAGTTTCTTTTGATATTAAACTGAAAGAGATTAAAATCTTTTTAAAAATTCCTAATGTCTGCTGCACATATACTGATGAGCATATTAACAATCAAAAACCTGTAATCTATTTTAGCTAGATTTTTTAAGACCAGGATACCGAAACACAGATTCACATATATTTCCTAGGGTTGTAATGGCATACCATGACCTATGATATGGTTTCTTATGGTTCATACATGTTATATAGTCCTACAAAATAAATCATCTTTCAGTGTAATTTATTTAATTACATTTCCTTCTTACCTTTCTTCCAGTTGGTTTCTCCACCATGGTGCTATCACTGTCAGAATTTTCAATCTGAACTGCTTTTGTAGACCCAAATTTGGGCATTTTATAGCTGTTCAGCTAGCTGTATCTTGTATGAGTGTGTTCATCGTGTGTCTGCAAAAAGAGAAAATGTATTTTATATACACACACATTCGCATCACACAGTGTTGTCACTGTAGAAGACACTAGAGTAGAACTGAATTGGATTAAGAGTAGGAATAGAGCTGAACCACAGCAGACTCAGACTCTCTTCAGAGAGGGCAGGCTCAGCTCACACTTGAACTCAAGCTTATGGCTACATCACACTGGACAGTCTGACAAGTACAGCTCTGTCCTTGGGATGAAGAATAGGAAGTCTAGCATAGACACAAAGCTGTTACTAGATGGTGTTAAAATGGAACTGAGTTCAGCTTCTGAACCAGCTCCACCCTCTACCGTGCCTCTTTCACTGACTGCTGTTAATATTTCTATGCAGTTCACAGACTTATTGACCAAGGCCTCATATCTCTGAGGTAAAGGAATCATCACTGCACCCATTTTACAGTTAAAGAGACTGAAAGATTGCACAAAATCACTTCTAGCAATGCTACAACAGAATTCAGTTCTCTAGTATGGCAGATCTGAAGTCTCATCCACCTAAACACACTCCCTTTCAGAATGAATGTGTCAAATCTATGTACTTGGCTATCTTATCTATAACCATCTATGAAACCAACATACCACACTTTCTTTATAGAGACTAGAATTTAATCCAGGAACCTTGAACTCCAGGGTCCTACTGCTATCTAGCAAATGGTTATGTAACCCATCAGCAAAATGCATTAAGTGAAGTTCAAGTGGTTTGTGGTATGAACTCAAGGTGTTCAATCCCCACAGCTGCCATACAAGGGTCATTATGGTACTATTTGAGAACATTTCTGGAAGGTTTTTGGTTTTTTTCCAATTGGCCTGAAAATTGGTAGATCAGAAGCCTGGCACAAGGTCATTTCTGGCAAAGCCAGGAATACAATCCAGCGCCCTGAAATAGCAGAATCAAATCTTATCCACTCAACCACATTGCACCTAAAAGGTTATGCCAGATCTGTGCCTGGCTAAGCTGTCCGTACACTGGGGCTACTGTTACTTATCAGGCTCTGTAAAGGACAGATTTATAAGTGAGTTTGCCTAGCAAATAGTTGCACATGATGGAATTTTGTGCAGAGGATGAGGAAGAGATGGTGTGGGAGGGGACAACAGTCCTGTGGTTAAGGCACTTGCTGCCACTATGGCACAGCTCCAGCCTTGTCAAGTATGGGGAACCCTAGACCTCTGTTGTGCAGGAATAAAAAGACTCATGGACCATAAATATGCTGGGTAGTGACCCTGTAACCAACTTACTGAGATGTGCACAGAGAAGCCTGACACTGAACTTCAGGAAGCTCACTGATCCAAAAACTATGGGTCTACATCCAAGTCTTCCATCATTAGGCTCCCTGGTGGCCAACCTACACTTCTGAGCCTTAGAAGACTTATATGGGCCACCCACAACATGCCCATGAACCTTAATAAGCTATTTTGGCTAATCCAGGACTCAGGAGCTAACTTTGACTGATTTGAGGACAAGGAACAGTCAGCCCATGCTCCAGAGAATCACTTTGTAGAGGGTCCTGGGACAGGAAGGAAAATGAGGAGTGGAGTGTTTGGTTATACTGAAAACTCATGGATCAGTGTTGTGTTTTGGGTAGCTTTTTTTTTTTTTAAATGGACGACTATGCTTCCAATATTTCTGGAGCCACCATTTTACTGTAGCATTTCCTAAGCTACCTACATTCCATCCATAGTTCACTATAGTCACTTTACTGCCATACTCCTGAAGAGATCAGATGGGATGTCCAGAGATGGTGTATGCTTAGGGCTAGTGCTTGGCCTAACATAGAACCATCAATAAAGATTAGGTCTTTTCCTTTGGTGAGATAATTACTCTGAAAAGAGCTGTTGTACACGCAGACTTTCTTGGCTGTGTTTCTGGAAGACTTATCAATGATGACCGCCGGCGTCAAACTCTTAGATTCAAAACAAAGTTTAACATTGTCCGCTAAAACCTGATATCCCAGTCATAGGAAAGCAGACCAAAACCAGAGGAAATTCACTTACAAAATACTTGGTTATGGTGGAGTTGTTTGCTGCTGCTGCACAACAGTGCCACCTTGTCTTCATATCTTTTCTGACTGTGGGATTTCAAAATGCCAAACCTAAATGTCGGAAAACCAGGAAATGTATTTCTTTTAACACTAATCACAAACTTATGAAAACCAAGAAATGTGCAATTAAAGTGCTTTTTTTACACACACACACAATCTTAACTTTGTCTCACTGGGATGGCAATATGTAGTGGGAATTTCACAAAATCTTATCTTGCCATTACCAAAAACAAAAAAACAACCAAAACTATATTCTGTTCCCCCACAACTCCAGACCATGACTCATCCTCATACAATGCAACAGGACCCTCAATGTGGCCTCTGTAGCAACAATAATATGGAAAATAATTGCTTATGGTTGACAGAGCACACTGGACACACTGAGTTCGCTCTCCTCTTTGTTTCCAGCTACATAGTCACAATTAAAAAGGTTAACATCACAATAGAGGATATCCTAAAATTAGTTTTCTGCAGTTTCAGAATATATTCCGCATTCCCAAGAGAAGGGATCAAGACGCTGGCCTCCCCATGCACAAAGAATTAAGGCTGTGTGGTTACACTATATGTGAAGAAGCATCTTAACCATGCAATTCCTAGTTTTCATGAATTTGTGGGTTTTTTTTTTCTTGTAATGCTAACGTTCTTTTGGGTATAGGAGAGACTGAGCACAATCTCAACTTCAGCTGTTGCTAATGACTCTGCTATAATAAAGTAATCCTGTATATGTTCCTGGCAATCAATAAAACTTAGCTCTTGATAAATAACTAATTTAGCCCTCAAAATTGAATTATTCTAATATCTGATTTTGATAGTATGGTGACAATGCCCTGTAAATTCTTATTTTAATTACATTTCACTATAGCACTGTAATTGTGATTGTTTTAAAATAAAAGCAAACAAACACTCATTTGTAATGCTGCTCAGAATTATTATTTTTGGTAATTTTACTACACTTGGAGGACACCAAGCTGAACATATTCCTGATGATAGTGAACCTATTCATTAGAACATCCAGTAGAAGGAACTCATGATTTTCCTGAAATATGGGAGAAAAGGTTCTGAAAGCTTTCTGATGCGCTAATGTAACTTTTCTTGCTATAGAATGTCTTGTCATCTTAGCACTTGTCTTCAGTGCAAAGTTAACTCAAGTTATAGGTCAAGTGTTGCCCCTACTTGAATCATGCCCACACACAAAAACCCAGGAGCATGGTGGTGCTTTTAATTCAAGTTTGCCAGCCTGTCATGGGGTATATGCTAAAGCCTGAGTTAGCACAACTCTTCAGCAGCTAATGTGACCATTCTGCAATCTGGATACCGCTTGTCCTCCAATATCTTCCCTAAATTCCCAGCAAGTGCCCCAAAAGGACAAACAAGTTCTCCCACAATTCACCAGGAAAGAATTACTAGAGCAGCTCATCTTAGTGAAGCAAAAAGAATGATACGGTATGCCCCGAGAAATTTTAATGCCATGGCCTCGTAATGAACTTTTTGGAAAGTGGGAACATTAATGGTTCAGATGTTTAAGAATGAGTGAAGGGCAAAAACATTATCTTGGAGAAACATTTCTTCCTGGAGATTATATACCAATCCAGATGCTTGGGGCACAGCTCATCCCACCTCAAAGAAGAATACAAATTCATGATCATGTTACATCCGTCACAGCAGAAGAATGAACACTGAACTGAAGATGGAAACAACCAACCTTGCCCTGGTTTTCTAGGAATACACCTCTACCCTGGTACAACGCGACCCAATATAACACGAATTCAGATATAACGCGGTAAAGCAGTGCTCTGGAGGGGCGGGGCTGCGCACTCCAGCGGATCAAAGCAAGTTCGATATAACGCAGTTTTACCTATAACGCAGTGAGATTTTTTCGCTCCCGAGGACAGCATTATATCAGGGTAGAGGTGTACCTGCTTCCTCTTATAGTAAGTGTGGGGAGCCAGGGTGGCTCCCCGCCGAGCCAGAGCGGAAACCGCCGCGTTCTCCGCTGGAGGGGGCGGGGCCAGTGCGAGTTCCCTCCGTCCCCAGCTGCGGGAGGGGCGGAGCAGGGAGTACAGAGGGCGGGGCCCTTTGCTCCGTCAGGGCGGCACAACGGAGGGAGGCGGACGCAGACGCCGCGCTGCTCCCTCCCGACCTGGCTGCCAACCCCGGTGAGGCGCGGGACCCAGGGAAGCCCGAACAAGAGAACGGACGGGACTCCGTGGGACTGCCCGGCGCGGACTGCTCCGGGCGACCGGAGGATCCGGAACCCCTGGAGGAGCAGGAGCTGCCCGCCGCGGTCTATCCGACCGAACCCGAGGTGCGTGTACCCGAACTATTGCCAGCGTCCCCCCGCTAGAGGGGTACGCTAGGGACTCCTGCCGGCGCTCCCCTGTCTGAGGGGCGCGCTGCGAACTATTGCCAGCGTCCCCCCGCTAGGGGGGTATGCTAGGGACTCCGGCCGGCGCTCCCCTGCCTGAGGGGCGTGCTGCGAACTATTGCCAGCGTTCCCCCGCTAGAGGGGTACGCTAGAGACTCCTGCCGGCGCTCCCCTGCCTGAGGGACGCGCTGTGAACTATTGCCAGCGTTCCCCCGCTAGAGGGGTACGCTAGAGACTCCTGCCGGCGCTCCCCTGCCTGAGGGGCGCGCTGCGAACTATTGCCAGCGTTCCCCTGTTAGAGGGGTACGCTAGAGACTCCTGCCGGTGCCCCCTGCCCGAGGGGCGTGCCACGGACCCCAGCCAGCAAGAGGGAGGGGACCCCTCCCCCGCCGCCTGCGGCGGTAGCCAAGGCCGCCCGGCTTACAGTGGCACCTGACCAGGGACGTGAACCTATCCCTGTCGGAAGGGATCAGAGCCAGGACGCAGTTGACGCCCTGGGTGGGAGATGGAGGTAGAAGCCCTTATTAAGTTCCTGGCCGAGAGCCAGCAGCAGCAGCAGCTTGTGCAGCAGCTGGGGGCCCACCAGCAGCAGCTACTTCAGACCTTGGGGGTCCAGCATCGGGAGCAACAGACCCAATGTCTCCAGCAGCTCGCCACCCTGTGGTCGAGCCCCGGTGGCGTCGCACCAGGGGGGGCCGCTTCACCTGCACCCCCTGCGCCACCGGTACGTCTGGCCAAGATGGGGCCCGAGGATGACCCCGAGGCGTATCTCGTCACCTTTGAGCGGGTGGCGGCAGTGGCCAGGTGGGCACCGGACCAGTGGGTGACTCTCCTCGCCCCCTATTTGACGGGGCCTGCACAGAAGGCTTACCGGGGGCTCCCCGACGATGAGGCTCGAGTTTATGCGCGAGTGAAAGCCGCCATCTTGGACGCTTTCGACATTACCCCCGAGACCTTTCGACGGCGGTTTCGGGGAAAGCGTTATCCTCCAGGCGCCCGGCCCCGGGCCATCGCCCAGGAACTAAAGGACGCAGCTAGCAGGTGGCTACAGCCTGAGCGTAGAACCGCGGCGGAAGTGACAGAACAGATCATTCTTGAGCAGTTCATTCACATTCTCCTGACACCTGGACGGGCGTGGGTGCTGCGGCACCGACCTCAAACACTGCGCGCAGCAATCACCCTCATGGAAGACCTTCTAGAAGCCGAGGCCCCTCTAGGGCCGGCCGCCCGCGGCCACCAGGTGGGACCGGGCACTCAGAGACCGGAGAGGGGCCCCAGCTCCAAGCCTGGGACCCCGCCCCGAGTCCGGCGGCCAGAAGGCGGCGGGACCTCTTTCCCCCGACCCCCAGAGACGCCACCGCGTACCGGCTCCGGACGCTGGGTCCTACCCCCAGGACCTGGCCAACCCCGCAGGGCCCCCGGCGCCCCCACCCGTTCCGGGCGCCCGGAGCTAGGCCCCTGCTTCCGGTGTGGCGAGAGCGGTCACCTGCAACGAGAGTGTACGGCAATGGAATGTGACTTTGGCAGTGTGTATGCGGTGGAACGTCGAGCCTGCCCGCCCGCCCTCAGCGGCCAAAATAACGGCTCCCATGGAGGTTGCTGGGACCCACGTGGTGGGTCTGATCGATTCAGGTTGTGGACAGACTGTTGTTCGGCAGGCACTCCTTCCGGAGGGCCAGCAGACCACGGGGGAGGTTCGGATCCAATGTATCCATGGGGACGTGAGACCATACCCCACGGCTCAGCTCCCGCTCACGCTGAACGGAGCAACCCAGTTGCTGAGCGTGGCAGTGGCCCCGTCCCTCGTCTATCGGGTTATTCTAGGCCGGGACTGGCCAGGTTTTGTCGACGTGCTCCAATCCGTGGGCCCGGCCGAGGCGTTCGAGGGGGCGTCCTCAGAACCCGATACCGGCCCCAGTACCCGGGCCGATCCGGACGCTGCCCCCTTTCTCATCCCCGGCCTGGACGGACGAGGGACCGGGGACCCCGCTGAGGACCCCGTGGACTTTAGCCGGGATCAACGGGAGGACCCTACCCTATGGTTTGCCTATGAACAACTGGCCCGAGTCGAGGGGGATGTCGTAGATGCCCGCCGAACTACCCACTGGCCTAGGTTCGAACTCAGCCACGACCGCCTCTACCGCGTGGAGTGAGACCCATGAACCGAGGAGGTCCGGACCCAACTCGTGGTTCCCCGCATTCACCGGCGGGCCGTCCTGAAGCTGGCCCATGACATCCCGGCCGCAGGCCATCTAGGACCGGAGAAAACCGCAGCCAGGGTCCTGGCCAAGTTCTTCTGGCCCGGTATTCACCGCGAGGTGAAGGACTACTGTATGTCCTGCCCGGACTGCCAACACGCTGCCTCCGCGGGTGTCCGGAAGGCCCCTTTGGTCCCCTTACCAGTCGTAGGTGTACCGTTTGAGCGGGTGGCGATGGACCTGGTCGGGCCGTTCCCCAAAAGTCAGGCGGGGCATCAATACATTCTGGTCGTGATGGACTACGCCACCCGTTTTCCCAAGGCCGTTCCCTTACGCAGTATCACCGCGCGCACTATTGCCGCAGAGCTTCTGAAAATCTTTGCCAGGGTAGGCCTCCCTCGGGAGATTCTCACCGACCAGGGAACCAGCTTCACATCTAAGCTGTTCCGTCAAGTATGTGCCCTGCTAGGGATCAAGAAATTGCAAACCTCGGTCTACCATCCCCAGACAGATGGACTCGTCGAGCGGTTCAACCGCACCCTGAAGGGGATGCTACGACGCTTCCCCACCCAGGACCTCCACCAGTGGGATCAACTACTTCCCCCTTTGTTACTGGCGATCCGGGAAGTCCCGCAGGCTTCCACGAAATTCTCGCCATTTGAGCTCCTCTATGGGCGACGACCCCGCGGCGTGTTGGACCTCCTGAGAGAGACGTGTGAACACACCCCGTCCACGACGCAGGGCCTCCTGCAGTATGTCCTACGACTACAGGGGCGTCTCGCACAGGTGGGTGAGCTGGCCAGAGAAAACCTAAGCACTGCCCAGAGAGCCCAGGAGGGGCAATATAATCGGGGCGCTCAGGCCCGAACGTTTGCACCGGAGGATCGCGTCCTCCTCCTACTCCCCTCGGAGGAGTCAAAACTCTTCGCCCGCTGGCAGGGCCCCTACGAGGTGCTTCGACGACTGGGCCCGGTCACTTATGAAATCCGACAGCCAGGCCGCCGGAAGGAAAAACAGGTTTACCATATAAACTTGTTGAAACCCTGGAAGGAACGGGAAGGGCTACTAATTGCCCCGTACCCCCCCGAGCCAGACCTGGGGCCGGGGCTCCCTGAGGTCTCTGAAACCGGCGGGCCCCAGCTCGCCGAGACGCTCACCCCTGAGCAGCAAATCCAAGCTACCTGCTTAATAAACGCGTTCCCCACGACCTTCACCACAAAGCCCGGAAGGACTACCCTGGCCCACCATGTGATCCAGACTGACCCCGGGGTGGTAGTCCGGGGGACGACGCAGCCATTGCCTAGGCGGATGCGGGAGGCCATGGAAGACGAAGTCCAAGCAATGTTGGAGCTGGGGGTTATTGAGCGCTCCCAGAGTGAGTGGCGGAGCCCTGTCGTCCTTGTCCCCAAGCCCGATGGGAGCCGGCGATTCTGCATCGACTTTTGGAAGGTCAACGCCGTTTCGAAGTGCTTACCCCATGCCCCGCATAGACGAGCTCCTGGAGCGACTTGGGGACGCCCGGTATATCACCACCCTAGACCTTATGAAAGGGTATTGGCAGATCCCCTTGGAGCCGCAATCTAAGGAGAAGACTGCCTTTGCCACCCTTTCTGGACTCTATCATTTCACTCGAATGCTGTTCGGCCTCCATGGAGCCCCGGCAACCTTCCAGCGGTTGATGGATCAGGTTCTGCAGCCACATACTACATACGCCGCGGCCTACCTGGATGATGTGGTCATCTATGGCAGCGACTGGGAGGACCATCTCAACCAGGTAGCGGCTGTCCTCCGCGACCTTCGCGCCGCCGGGCTTACAGCCAATCCCAAGAAATGCCAAATCGGACGAGAGGAGACCACGTACCTGGGCTACACCTTAGGTCGGGGACTGGTGCGGCCCCTCATCGGGAAGGTTCAAGCACTCCAAGAATGTCAGCCGCCGACTACAAAGAGACAGGTACGGCAGTTCTTGGGCTTAGCTGGTTATTACCGACGGTTCGTACCCCACTTCGCAACCCTTACGGCCCCTTTGACTGACCTCTTGACTAAGAATAGCCCCCGCCGAGTGTGCTGGTCGGCCGACTATGAGGAGGCCTTCCAAGCGGTCAAAGCCCGGCTGTGTAGCAAGCCGGCACTTTTCAGCCCGGACTTCCATCGTGACTTTGTCGTGCAGACCGACGCCTCCGACGTGGGGCTTGGGGCGGTCCTCTCGCAGGAGGTGGACGGGGAGGAGCACCCGGTTGTTTACCTAAGCCGGAAGCTGTTCCCCCGGGAGCGGAACTACTCCGTCCTGGAGAAAGAGGCCCTGGCGGTTAAGTGGGCAGTGGACGCCCTACGCTATTACCTCCTTGGAGCCCCCTTTACACTTATTACGGATCACGCCCCCCTGAAATGGCTCAACGAGATGAAGGACACGAATCCCCGGCTTCAACGGTGGTACCTCACGTTACAACCCTACGCATTTTCGATCCGCCACCGGGCGGGACGCGAGCACGCCAACGCGGATTTCCTGTCCCGCCTCGGCGGGGCTGGGGATGCCAGCTCCGAGGAACGGGAGCTGGATTTGAGGGGTGGGGTATGTGGGGAGCCAGGGTGGCTCCCCGCCGAGCCGGAGCGGAAACCGCCGCGTTCTCCGCTGGAGGGGGCGGGGCCAGGGCGAGTTCGCTCCGTCCCCAGCTGCGGGAGGGGCGGAGCAGGGAGTACAAAGGGCGGGGCCCTTTGCTCCGTCAGGGCGGCACAACGGAGGGAGGCGGACGCAGACGCCGCGCTGCTCCCTCCCAACCTGGCCGACCCCGGTGAGGCGCAGGACCCAGGAAAGCCCGAACAAGAGAACGGACGGGACTCCGTGGGACTGCCCGGCGCGGACTGCTCCGGGCGACCGGAGGATCCGGAACCCCTGGAGGAGCAGGAGCTGCCCGCCGCGGTCTATCCGACCGAACCCGAGGTGCGTGTACCCGAACTATTGCTAGCGTTCCCCTGCTAGAGGGGTACGCTAGGGACTCCAGCCAGCACGCCCCTGCCTGAGGGGCGCGCTGCGAACTATTGCCAGCGTCCCCCCGCTAGGGGGGTATGCTAGAGACTCCAGCCGGCACGCCCCTGTCTGAGGGGCGCGCTGCGAACTATTGCCAGCGTTCCCCTGCTACAGGGGTACGCTAGAGACTCCAGCCGGCGCGCCCCTGTCTGAGGGGCGCGCTGCGAACTATTGCCAGCGTTCCCCTGCTAGAGGGGTACGCTAGAGACTCCAGCCGGCGCGCCCCTGTCTGAGGGGCGCGCTGCGAACTATTGCCAGCGTTCCCCCGCTAGAGGGGTACGCTAGAGACTCCTGCTGGCGCTCCCCTGCCTGAGGGGCGCGCTGCGAACTATTGCCAGCGTTCCCCTGTTAGAGGGGTACGCTAGAGACTCCTGCCGGCGCCCCCTGCCCGAGGGGCGTGCCACGGACCCCAGCCAGCAAGAGGGAGGGGACCCCTCCCCCGCCGCCTGCGGCGGTAGCCAAGGCCGCCCGGCTTACAGTAAGTTCACCATATATACCATAAGGGGCTTACGGTCTCTCACTGATTTCTTGGTTCTTACATCTGTAAATCTTAGAATCATAGAAGATTAGGATTGGAAGAGACCTCAGGAGGTCATCTAGTCCAACCCCCTGCTCAAAGCAGGACCAACGCCAACTAAATCATTCCTGCCAGGGCTTTGTCAAGCTGGGCCTTAAAAACCTCTAAGGTTGGAGATTCCACCACCCCCCTAAGTAACCCAGTCCAGTGCTTCACCCCCCTCCTAGTAAAACAGTTTTTCCTAATATCCAACCTAGACCTCCGCTACTGCAACTTGAGACCATTGCTCCTTGTTCTGTCATCTTCTACCACTGAGAACAGTCTAGATCCATCCTCTTTGGAACCCCCTTTCAGGTAGTTGAAAGCAGCTATCAAATCCACCCTCATTCTTCTCTTCTGCAGACTAAACAATCCCTGTTCCCTCAGCCTCTCCTCATAAGTCATGTGCTCCAGCCCCCTAATCATTTTTGTTGCCCTCCGCTGTACTCTCTCCAATTTGTCCACAGCCTTTCTGTAGTGGGGGGGGGGGGCAAAAATGGAAGCAATACTCCAGATGTAGCCTCACCAGAGCCGAATGGAGGGAAATAATTATTTCCCTCCATCTGCTGGCAATGCTCCTACTAATGCAGCCCAATATGCCGTTAGCCTTCTTGGCAACAAGGGCACACTGTTGACTCATATCCAGCTTCTCGTTCACTGTAATCCCCAGGTCCTTTTCTGCAGAACTGCTGCTTAGCCAGTCAGTCCCCAGCCCGCAGCAGTGCATGGAATTCTTCCATCTTAAGTGCAGGACTCTGCACTTGTCCTTGTTGAACCTCATCAGATTTCTTTTGGCCCAGTCCTCCAATTTCTGTAGGTCACTCTGGACCCTAATCCCTACCCTCCAGTGTATCTACCTCTCCCCCAGCTTAGTGTCACCCTTGAACATCCAGATCATTAATGAAAATGTTGAACAAAACCGACCCCAGAACTGACCCCTGGGGCACTCCGCTTGATACTGGCTGCCAACTAGACATCGAGCCGTTGATCACTACCCGTTAAGCCCGACGATCTAGCCAGCTTTCTAGCCGCCTTATAGTCCATTCATCTTCTGTTGCATCTTTAATTTTACCACACAATGGTTAAGGCTACGATTATGTCACAGAGGTCACCGAATCCATGACTACCACTGATATCCGTGACTGCAGCTCCCCACTCTGGTGGGAGGACCCCGCAGCTGCTCAGCCGTGGCAGGGGAGAGGCAGTCAGCAGACCCTGCAGCTGCCCAGCCACAGCGAGTGGCCAGTGGTGACTACCTGCAGCTGCCCAGCCCTGAGCAGTGGCTGGGATACCCTGCAGCTCCCAGCTGCCCCAGGGACAAGGGGACCCCGCAGCAGCCCAGCCCCACAGGCAGGGGGACCCCAGAGTTCCCACGCACCACAGCAGTGCAGGACCCAGGAGCCCCAGCAGCAGTGGGTGCTGAACCTGCCTACCACCCCTTTTGCCAGGGATATTTTTAGTGAAAGTTAGAAATAGGTCACAGGCTTCTGTGAATTTTTGTTTATTGCCGTGACCTGTCTCTGACTTTTACTAAAAATATCTGTGACAAAAACTTAGTGTTAACAATGGTATACCAATTGTGGTACCAATTTAAAGTACTATTAACAGTGGAGCTGGAACAATCTATATAGTGGGGGTGCTGAGAGCCATTGAACCAAACTGTAAACCCTTTATACAATGGAAACCACTCCAAGCCAGGGGGTGCTGCCACATCCCCAGCATCCCTAGTTCCAGCACCTATGGTACCATATTTAGTCTTAGTTGTGTTAGATAAAAATATATAGGTCATACTGAAAAGGTCTTTACATTACTTTAAAAAGAGTAACAAATATTATTAGAATTCTGAAACATTTACAGAGGATGACATCCCAACAAACTAGGATTAATAATAATATCTAATGCGAAGAAGAAAGGGGACTTGACTGAGATATGCCCAGTTATAAAGATACAGTGCTAAGTGATCAATCACTTTTTAGTATATACTGTCTCATAACAAGTGAGTCATTTGATTAAATTTATGGAAGCTTATATTTAGAGCTAATGGAAGGTCATGTATTCACATTATATATAAACAACCTGTGGAATTCATGCTCCACATTGCATCATAGTTGCGGTCATCTCTTCTCTGTCCATTCTTTGACTTTGTTCTTATTTTTTCTTTTTGATTTTCAAATTTAGTCTTCTTTACTTTCTTGTTCTGAGCGTTGCCTTCCTTGTTCCCCAGACAGCAGAAGGCTACATGCTGCTAAGGGGCTGTGGCATCTTTTAGTAGCTGCATGCAACTAATCTCATAGTTTAGCTGAGTGCCATGGTAAGACTGAGCTGATGTGGGAGCAGAGATAGTGGGTGGACGATCTTCAAGGAGCTACTCCCACTGCTGCTTTATCCACAGGTTCATGAGCATATTTGATTTAGAGTGGATGGGATCTGGCACAATGCACCTTCTCCACACCTACTGTTCTTCCATGCCTTTTATCCTGCCGGGGAAGTCCCTCTCCACTCGGAAGGGACACACTCCAATTTGAGAAAACCTGTCAAACTGTTTTATGGCACCTATATCATTACAGACAAATGCGTTCTGAAGAATCTAAATGATCCAGAAGTGCCAAATGATTTCAAAGAGGAGTGGGATTTTTTTTTTTAAGGTTAACTGACTGCTAACAAATATATTCATTTTGCCAAGCTGCAAACTACACTTTAAACCTACGCTTTTGCCTAATTAGAAATATATAAATGATGAAATCACTGTTTATTCTACAACAAAGTCTCTCCAATATGTGCAGAGCATTAACATTGAAGTTCTATTTACCTAAGGGCAGTGAGTCATGTTTGTTCTAAAAGACAAAGTACTTGGAACAGTTGTTACTGCAGCATGTGCTAGCTGCAAAAATAGGATTCTACAAATTAGCATCAGTTCATCAAATGACTGAACATAATCTCTTACTCCTCATGAATTATTTTCAACCTAGAGCATTAATACTGTATATTGATATGATAAAAATACCATAATAATTTTAGCAATCTGTGCCATATTTCAAAACCAAGTGAAAAAATGCTGTGAATGTTTATAAGGCTTTGCTGGTTTTGCAGAATGCTAAAATATTAGAAACCAGGCATGAAGATAGAGGCCTGAGATGCAACCTATTCATTTTAATGACGTTAGCAGAATATTTAAAGAGGCAGAGCCGACTCCAGGCACTAGCCCAGCAAGCAAGTGATTGAGGCGGCCAACAGAGAAGGGCAGCATATCCGGCTCTTCGGCGGCAATTCGGCAGCGGGTCCCTTAGTCCCTCTCGGAGCAAAGGACCAGCCGCCGAATTGCTGCTGAAGACTGAAGCAGCCGTGGTAGAGTTGCAGATCGCTATTGCAGCTTCCCCCCCCCCCTTTTTTTTTCTTCTGCTTGGGGCGGCAAAAACCCTGGAGCCAGCCCTGTAAAGAGAACAACTATTTTACACAGTTTGAAGCATCATGGTATTCAAAAGCAGCAGCAAATAAGTGTAAGAGCAAGTCATTTAATTGATGTGAAAAGAGCTAATATGGATTTCTTTTCTATTTCAGTAGAATATTTGAGAAGTATAAAAAAGATCAATTAACTTCTGGCCTAAAATTTCAGTGACGTAATTTTGGGTACCCAACTTGAGACACCTCATAGGAGCCTGATATTTAGAAAGTGTAGATCACCTGCTCTCTGTAAATTAGTCCCTTTTAAGGTGTCTCAAATTGGAGATCCAAAAATTTACTAGTGACCTATGAAAATTCAGGCCTCTATTTTACGCAAAAGTTGGAGATAGGAGGAAGGAGAGACTCAATTTAAAAAAAAAAAAAAAGAAAGAAGGCAGAAGAATTGCTTAGAGTGGAATCACAATGGTGAATTTCAGTTTGCTATGTCTATCCAACTTGATCTCAATTTGTTCAGCACTACTTGTAAAACACACAAGCAGATCTACAAAGTGAAAAGGGGAGGGGAAGACTATTAAATTTCAAGAACAAAACAAAGGACTTTCACTAACTCATTTTGGTGCAACTTTATTAATAGACAACACACAAAAAGTGCATTTTGCTTAATGAAAATGCCGTGTTAGAGTTTGCTACATAATTTTTTTTTCAAATAAAGCGAAAATCAAAGTCACAAGATGCAGAATTTAAACAAAAAAGTATAGGAAAGAAAACACATTTGCAGTTAAACCATATTCTGCCCCAGTTCAGCACACTGTCAGCAAGGTGTCATTTTATAGACAAGGCTACACAACCCCATTCAACCCCTTCTCCAAAACTGTGAACATAAATGCCAGTTCTGAAAGCATGGAGCATCTGCAGAGTCTCTCTTTTCTCTGGGATGGAAAAAATTAGTTCCCTGGTCTTGACCCCTGAAGGGCAAGGATGGGTACTCAGTCTTGTGAGGTACCTCACCACTATTACTTGCCCTTCGTATGAAGCAGTCTTGTCTGTGCCTGCTGTGACTCAGCTCCCTGAAACCAACAGCTTCTGATCACAAACAAGCACTGTTTTCCAGGTCTTCACAGACCTCATCAGCTCTGTACAAGCTAGGGATAGACACACACCAACACCTATGTACTTGGAGCATCTCCAGCAATATCCAGTCCCAGTTCACAATCAGTAGTCACCAGGTAAGCTGTCCCCAAAGAGACAGTACACACAGTTTGACTGGCACAACTCAGGATCAGATCTTTTATAACATCACAGCACAGAGAAATAGTTATAGTGAAGCAATCACAAGTTTATTGTCAAAGATTAAGATTTAAGAGATACTGAGTAAAGATAATGGAAACAGAAATGATTACATAAAAAACAAGATGTGTAACATGCTTATAAGAGTCTAAACTTATCTTAGGATAAAATCCTTGTCTAAAGCAGTTTCTCTCCTAAAGCAATCTTTCCCAGCATCACCAACCAACATGACTGGGGGGGGATCCACACTTCACTGATGGAAAAAGTGCTGTCCTTTTTGCTCCCTCAGTGAAAAGTGTCCTTTTACTTTCCCCTGAAAGAAGAAGAAGAAGAAGAAGAAGAAAGTCAAGGAAAGTGTGGGCCCCTTACTGAATGAGGGAAGCAACCTAGTGACAGAGGATGTGGAAAAAGCTAATGTACTCAATGATGTTTTTGCCTCTGTCTTCACAAACAAGGTCAGCAGTTATCTCCCAGACTGCTGCACTGGGCAGCACCGTATGGGGAGAAGGTGACCAGCCCTCTGTGGAGAAAGAAGTGGTTCAGGGCTATTTAGAAAAACTGGACAAGCTCAAGTCCATGGGGCCGGATGCACTGCATCTGAGAGTGCTAAAGGAGTTGGCGGATGTGATTGCAGAACCATTGGCCATTATCTTTGAGAACTCATGGCGATCGTGGGAGGTCCCGGATGACTGGAAAAAGGCTAATGTAGTACCCATCTTTAAAAAAGGGAAGAAGGAGGATCCAGGGAACTACAGGTCAGTCAGCCTCACCTCAGTCCCTGGAAAAATCATGAAGCAGGTCCTCAAGGAATCAATTCTGAAGCACTTAGAGGAGGGGAAAGTGACCAGGAACAGTCAGCATGGATTCACCAAGGGCAAGTCATGCCTGACTAACCTAATTGCCTTCTATGAGGAGATAACTGGGTCTGTGGATGAGGGGAAAGCAGTAGATGTGTTATTCCTTGACTTTAGCAAAGCTTTTGATACGGTCTCCCACAGTATTCTTGCCAGCAAGTTAAAGAAGTATGGGCTGGATGAATGGACTATAAGGTGGATAGAAAGCTGGCTAGATCGTCGGGCTCAACGGGTAGTGATCATAGAATCATAGAATCATAGAATTCAAGATCAGAAGGGACCATTATGATCATCTAGTCTGACCTCCTGCAAGATGCAGGCCAGATAAGCCGATCCACCCACTCCTTAGCCAGTGACCCCTGCCCCATGCTTCGGAGGAAGGCGAAAAACCTCCAGGGCCATTGCCAATCTTCCCTGGAGGAAAATTCCTTCCCGACCCCAAATATGGGTAAATTAGTACTGGAGTATAACTAGTTACAAGGGAGGATGGGATGCTTGTCAAGCATTTCATGGATATTTGCTGGCAGCAGAAGAATGGTAAGACTCAAGGATCTTGGGTTTCATTTCATTTCAGACTGCAGGGGAGTATGCTCCAGTGAGCAAAAAAAAATCTTCTGCCTGTTCCCCCCAAGCCTGGCTCCATCTGCCCCACCTGTTCTTCCCCACTTTTGTATCTTCATCCCATTCCCCTCTCTTAGCTAATACCAGTCTCCACTTCAGTTTTCTCATCCCTGTGTCCTTGCCCCAAGACAAAAAAAGGCAGACCCCAACACTTGGTGTGAGATAGAATATCGTCCAAGTAAGAACTTATTTTATGGTAAGGAGTACAGAACCAGTCCCAACACCCACAGCATCTCAAGGAGCAATATACCCCTAAGACCTAAAGGATTAGAGCCTTGAAAATCAACACCATTCTTTCTCAATACCAGGAATCCTACTTCTTAGAGTATTCCCTGGACTATGATACTTCTTTGTCTTTTCAGAAGGTGGTGCAGAGTCTCCTGTTAAGATGATTCCTCACTGCCATACCCCTCTCTCTTCTGTTTCAAATCATTACCAATCCCACCCCAACCCCAACCCCAAAACAAAACAAAAAAACCCAAGCCCTCCCTAAAAGACTGGACTTCTGAAAACAGGCCTGAGTGGAATACAGCACTAAGTTATTCCTTGTTTGGGACAGATTTGTTTTGATGCGAACGATACCTGTGGCAATAATGATACTGAGTCTTGGGGCACTAAGCTTTTCATTGCTGAGAGAGACCTATCTAGAGAAAAGTTCTTCAATGCTAACGGCAATCTACTTTGTCCCTTGCTTGTTCTGAAAAGGATGAGCAAGGGGATTCCTTAATCGTCCCTTCAATAAATCTAGAGCTGCTTCTGTCTCAGAGTCAATACCATAAAAGCAAGTCAAATGAATAATAAATGAGAACTCAGCTTCACAGACATATTAGGCAATGAACATGGCTGAAAGACTCCAGCCTCTTATGGAAAGCAGCACATTGCTTTAAATGGAATTATCCAGGTCAGCCTGGATAACTGACCTAGGTGGTGAAATCAAAGTTTGATTGGGGAGAAGATCTGTGCAACTGCACAACAAGAAAAAAAAAACAACACTCCATAAAAAACACTGAACTATGAGGTCCCAAACAGAAGCTGAAATTTGTCTATAAAGGCAAGTCTACCAGACACAGAAATAATCCCTACTTCCGCAAATACCCACAAAATCATAGACTTTAAGGTCAGAAGGGACCATTATGATCATCTAGTCTGACCTCCTGCAGAATGCAGGCCACAGAATATCACCCACCCACTCCTTTATCAAACCTGTGTCTGAGCCATTGAAATCCTCAAATCATGGTTTAAAGACTTCAAGGTGCAGAGAACCTTCCAGTAAGTGACCTGTGCCCCACGCTGCAGAGGAAGGCGAAAACCCCCCAGGACTTCTACCAATCTGCCCTGGATGAAAATTCCTTCCCGACCCCAAATATGGCGATCAGCTAAACCCTGAGCATGTTGTCAAGACTCAACAGCCAGACACCCAGGAAAGAATTCTCTGTAATAACTAAGATCCCACCCCATCTAACATCCCATCATAGACCATTGGACATATTTACTGCTAGTAGTCAAAGACCAATTAATTGCCAAAATTAGGCTATCCCATTATACCATCCCCTCCATAAAACTTATCAACCTTAGTCTTGAAGCCAGATATGTCTTTTGCCCCCAATACTCCCATTGGAAGGCTGTTCCAGAATTTCACTCCTCTGATGGTTAGAAACCTTCATCTAATTTAAAGTCTAAACTTCCTGATAGCCAGTTTATATCCATTTGTCCACATTGGTACTGAGCTTAAATAATTCCTCTCTCTCCCTGGTATTTATTCCTCTGATATATTTATAGAGAGCAATCGTATCTCCCCTCAGCCTTCTTTTGGTTAGGCTAAACAAGCCAAGCTCTTTGAGTTTCCTTTCATAGGACAGGTTTTCCATTCCTCGGATCATCCTGTTCCAGTTTGAATTCATTCTTCTTAAACATGGGAGACCAGAACTGCACACAGTATTCCAGATGAGGTCTCACCAGTGCCTTGTATAACGGTACTAACACCTCCTTATCTCTACTGGAAATACCTCGCCTGATGCATCCCAAGACCGCATTAGCTTTTTTCCCACAGCCATATCACATTGGCGGCTCATAGTCATCCTGTGATCAACCAATACTCCTAGGTCCTTCTCCTCCTCTGTTACTTCCAACTGATGCCTCCGCAGCTTATAACAACACAGAGAGGTCTGAAGTTCTTTAAGGCCCTATGGCTCTAACATAGTTCCAGGTCTGTACTATCAGATCCATAAGGGGGCACTGTGTAGCCTAAATGGATACAGACGCTCCCCAGGTTACGCAACCCCGGCTTATGCAAATCTGCACTTACGGGAAAAGTTCTGAGAGTTCCATAAGCTTTTTTTTGCGGGGGGGGGGAGGGGGGAATTGTCGGGTATACGTTCCCGACTTACACAAAATTCGACTTACGAAAGACACTCTGGACCGGAATGCTTACGTAAATCAGGGAGCGTCTGTACTGCTTTCATAGAATCATAGAATTCGAGATCAGAAGGGACCATTATGATCATCTAGTCTGACCTCTTGCAAGATGCAGGCCACATAAGCCGATCCACCCACTCCTTAAGCAAGCGACCCCTGCCCCATGCTTCGGAGGAAGGCGAAAAACCTCCAGGGCCGCTGCCAATCTACCCTGGAGGAAAATTCCTTCCCAACCCCAAATATGGCGGTCAGCTGAACCCCGAGCATGCGGGCAAGACTCTCCAGCCATACCCTCTGGAAAAAGGCTAACAATATC
Source organism: Mauremys reevesii (assembly GCF_016161935.1). Lineage (NCBI taxonomy): Eukaryota > Metazoa > Chordata > Testudines > Geoemydidae > Mauremys > Mauremys reevesii. Next base: position 200,432,891 of record NC_052624.1, read on the forward strand.
CTATCATTGACCCATTGTACTAATTACCAGTGTGGCACTTAATTGACCTATTGACTAAGCCCGTTATCCTATCATACCATCTCCTCCATAAACTTATCTAGCTTAATCTTAAAGTCATGGAGGTCCTTCGCCCCCACTGTTTCCTTCGGTAGGCTGTTCCAGAATTGCACTCCTCTGATGGTTAGAAACCTTCGTCTAATTTCAAGCCTAAATTTCCTGACTGACAATTTATATCCGTTTGTCCTCGTGTCCACATTAGCACTGAGCTGAAATAATTCCTCTCCTTCCCTGATGTTTATCCCTCTAATATATTTAAAGAGTGCAATCATATCTCCTCTTATCCTTCTTTTGGTTAAGGAAAACAAACCGAGCTCCTCAAGTCTCCTTTCATACGACAGGCTTTCCATTCCTCGGATCATTCTAGTAGCCCTTCTTTGTATCCGTTCCAGTTTGAATTCATCCTTCTTAAACATGGGAGACCAAAACTGCACACAATACTCCAAATGAGGTCTCACCAACGCCTTATATAACGGGACTAGCACCTCCTTATCCCTACTAGAAATACCTCGCCTAATGCATCCCAAGACTGCATTAGCTTTTTTAACGGCCACATCACATTGCCTACTCATAGTCATCCTACGATCAACCAGGACTCCTAGGTCCTTCTCCTCCTCCGTTACTTCCAACTGGTGCGTCCCCAGCTTATAACTAAAGTTCTTGTTAGTCATCCCTAAATGCATAACCTTACACTTCTCACTATTGAATTTCATCCTGTTACTAATACTCCAGTTTACAAGGTCATCCAAATCTCCCTGGAGGATATCCCTATCCTTTTCCGAATTTGCAATACCTCCCAACTTGGTGTCATCTGCAAACTTTATCAGCCCACTCCTACTCTTGGTTCCCAGGTCAGCGATAAATAGATTGAATAAAATCGGACCCAAAACCGAACCTTGAGGAACTCCACTGGTAACCCCCCTCCAACCCGACAGTTACCCCTTCAATACAACCCTCTGCAGTCTCCCCTTTAACCAGCTCCTTATCCACCTCTGGATTTTCATTTCGATCCCCATCTTTTCCAATTTAACCAGTAATTCCTCATGCGGTACCATATCAAACGCCTTACTGAAATCAAGATATATTAGATCCACCGCATTTCCCTTGTCTAAAAAATCTGTTACTTGCTCAAAGAAAGAGATCAGGTTGGTTTGGCATGATCTACCTTTTGTAAATCCATGCTGTAATTTGTCCCAGTTGCCATCGGCCTCATGCTCCGTAACCACTCTCTCCTTTAAAATTTTTTCCATGATTTTGCATACTACAGATGTTAAACTAACAGGCCTGTAGTTACCCAGGTCACTTTTTTCCCCCTTCTTGAATATAGGAACTACATTAGCTAATCTCCAGTCAAATGGTACAATCCCCGAGTTTAGAGATTTATTAAAAATCATCGCTAACGGGCTTGCAATTTCACTCGCCAATTCCCTTAATATTCTAGGATGAAGATTATCCGGGCCCCCCGATTTACTTCCGTTTAGCTGTTCAAGTTTGGTTTCTACCTCAGATACCGTAATGTCTACCTCCATATCTTCATTCCCATCCGTCCCTCTACCACTATTCCTTAGCCCTTCATTAGCCTCATTAAAGACCGAGGCAAAATATTCGTTCAGATATTGTGCCATTCCAAGATTATCCCTAATCTCCACTCCGTTTAAAGTTTTAAGCGGTCCCACTTCTTCTTTCTTGGTTTTCTTCCTATTTATATGGCTAAAAAACCTTTTGCTATTGGTTTTTATCCCCTTCGCTAGGTCCATCTCCACCCGGCTCTTTGCCTTTCTCACTGCTTCCTTCCACCCTCTGACCTCAATAAGGTAGGTTTCTTTGCTAATCCCTCCCATTGTCCACTCCTTGTACGCTTTCTGTTTTTTCTTAATGACCCCTCTAAGACACTTGCTCATCCAGCTCGGTCTAAAACTGCTACCTACGAGCCGTTTTCCCTTTCTCGGGATACATGCCTCTGACAACTCCTGCAACTTACGCCTGAAGTAACCCCAGGCATCATCTGCCTTTAGATCCCTAAATATGTTAGTCCAGTCCACTTCCCTAACTAGTCGCCTTAATTTAGTAAAGTTAGCCCTTTTGAAATCGTATACCTTAGTCTCAGATGCAATATTGATTATCCTCCCATTTATTTTGAAACGAATTAGCTCATGATCACTCGAGCCAAGGTTGTCCCCTACAACTATTTCCTCAACAAGGTCCTCGTTACTCACCAAAACCAGATCTAAAATGGCATCCCCCCTCGTCGGTTCAGGAGCTTTCCCGATAGCTCCTGAAACTTGTGGGATCACATCTCAGAAACATTAATAGTTAGGTATCAGAGGGGTAGCCGTGTTAGTCTGGATCTGTAAAATCAACAAAGAATCCTGTGGCACCTTATAGACTAACAGACGTTTTGCAGCATGAGCTTTCGTGGGTGAATACCCACTTCTTCAGATGCAAGTCATCTTGCTTCTTCAGATGCAAGTCATCTTGCATCTGAAGAAGTGGGTATTCACCCACGAAAGCTCATGCTGCAAAACGTCTGTTAGTCTATAAGGTGCCACAGGATTCTTTGTTGCATTAATAGTTAGCATTCTTAAGAACAGTGCTGGCTTACAGGTGGAGAAAGGGTGAGAACCCATGCTCTAATTGAAAGCACAGATAAATCCATGAGTGCACCTAAGATAAGGAAGTTTTTGTTATACTTTAGAGAGTCTTTGGGCCACAACAAAATAGCTCTTGAACTAAATAATAAATTATTAATTGCTGCCGATGAAACTTCAAAATTCCTCCTTAAAGATGCCTTGATTTCTCTGTCTGGCCCCTTAGTGAATGGGGAAACTGCATGATGGCCAGCAATGTAATGGATTCCTCAACCTCATTTATATATAACAACTTATTTCATGCAGCTTATAATATTCTAATAATGAATTCAGTGGAATCTCAATCTCATTTTGTTGTATGTAGTAGAAAAAATTTCTCAGTAGACATCATAGTCTCTTGCTGTTCTATCTGAAGACCCCAGGTTCTGACAACTATTTTTATTACCAACTACATACTAAGAGGATGGAAAATACATGAAATTGAGGACTGAATCTAAGAAAAAAGACCCAACTGTTTTCCCTCCCAATTAAAAAAAAAAAGATGCCACAATTAAGGAAATAAATATTCCTTAAGTATATGTTACTATTTTTTTTTCAGTCCTTTTCTCTTTCATTTTTACAGCACCAGTAAAACTGGGTACTTATCAGAATTTGTTCTTTGATCCATCCCTCTGGTTTTGCTACTAATTTTTTTTCCTGAAGACAAACCACCATCACGAGACATCTCAGATTTATTGAGAGCTTCTTTATTTGATATTTTTGTTGAACTATTGACCCTGAACAATCACTGAAGTGGGAGATTATGGGATTTGTGTGTTTTTTTAATTTAAATCTACTGAATGCAGAGTCCCTATGTATCTATCCACACTGCACATACTAACTGAAAAAAATTATTGCATCATTTACCAAGTTTTTCATAATTATCTTATTTTGTGTTAGATGATGTAAACTATTCCTGTAGCTGTGGCAGGGACTTCACGTTTGTACTCTGCAAAAACAGTAGAGAGCCTGAACATATTTTGGATAGAGAAAATGACTAAAGGAACAGTGACTTATTTATTTATGAATATTACTAAGGCTCAATAGTTATCACATTCTGTAACATGGCTGAAGATGAACATCAGATAATACAGTGAACAGCATAATTTAATATGCCCTCTTTTTGGCTGTCCACTATGTCATGTTATTGACTGAAAAGAACTCCATGCTATCCCAACACATGACTAAATTACTAATAAATGCTTGTTGACTTTATAAATAACACTGATTTAATAGGTTGGCAAGAACATGTACTAAATAATCTACTCAATATCTCTCACAAACTGGAATGCTCTCCTGTTGCCTTTACTTATTCATACAATCAGAACTTGAAAGTGATGGTCTTACAAGAGGCTATAAAATCAAAATTCAGTCTACCATATTTCACTGAAATAGCAAAGACAGAAAGGACTGAAATCTAATGCATGCCCCCAAAATAACAGGACCCTAATACAACATCAAATTCCATTGTCCATTACAGACAATTTCTGCACTGAGTATGGATTTGAGTCATAGATCATGCTATAAAAGCTGAAAAATAGGGACAATAAAATATGACCAAACATTTTTATTCCAAAATTAGATGACCACAGATCAGTCTTCTCTCGCCATCTAAACAAAGTTTCCAAACCATTTGAATACGGCTTCGTGGCTAAAACAGAGGACTGAAACCATGACATAATTCTATTCTTTGATTTACTACAGGTTTCTTGTGTGACCTTGGACAAAGTGCTTAAAAGGTAAACCATGATGGGGGGGGGGGAAGTCTAGATTCTTGAGTCATATTTCAAACTGAAAGAGACAACATAGTTCTGCAGACTGAGATTCCTTAGAACAAACTAGTATTAAAAAAAAATCCTCTGAAGGCATGAATCATACTCCAGAGAAAATAAAGAGAAAAAAGGAGACTGGCAAGCTGAGATCACTGCTAGGTGTACCTTAAAGGAGCTGTACAAAGGTTGGAGTATTTCAGATGCAGAAAGGATTTGAGGACCTGCAATATCAAAGCCTGCTTAGGATCCAAACCCTCTAGGGCTGCCCAGATATTCATCAACATGGAACATGTTCTAAGTCCTTTGTGTGGATATCTTCCTGCTCTGCATCAGGATGTTCTGGACTTGTCTAGAGCAGACCCTGTCCATGGTACTTAGCCAGTCATCAACCAGGCTGGACATCTGTAACAAGTGTGTCAGCCAAAACTGCCTCAGTCAGTATGGTGCTACAAGAATGATCATGGCTACATCTCTTTTGGTTTTGGAAATGACCCTGGAATCGGGGAAGCACAAAAGAGAGTCTCTGATTCCATTAGAGAAGGCACTGGGCAATTAGCCCAATGGAACTGAAGTTCCAAAAACTTGGCATTGTCCTTGGTGGCAAATGTTATCATAGAACCCTGCCTCCCCCAGCCCCAAACAATGGAATACTGGCTTTATGATGGTTCTCCACAGATCCTACTTGTGATTGATCACAGACTGTCTGCTCAGGAAATTTGCTAAGTCATTGCTGACTCCTGGGAAGTAAAGAGGTATTGGGACTACCCTGTGATGGTGGTCCCATGTCTAGAGTCCTATGGCCTCCAGGCAGATAAACAATGAGCCAACACCTCCTTGCTTGTTTATGTAGTGCCTTGCAGAGGGGTTGTCCATTAGGATCTCCACTGTGGAATTTTCAGAGCATAGGCAGGAGAAGTTACACAGGCCAGCCTGATAGCCCTGAGTTCCAGAATGTTTATGTGGAGTCCCATGTCTTCCAAGAACCAGACTTCTTGCATTGCTGGTGTATCAAGTGGGCTTTCCAACCTGTCCCTAGTATGCTCATGATTAAAGTCTTTGCCAGGGTGGGGTATGAAAACTATACTTTTCTCCTTACATTTTCAGGTTCTAGCCCCCATGTCAATTCAGTGAGGACATGAGGTGGCAACATGACATTTCCTGTCCATCTGGCATCTGCTGGAGAGCACACAGACCCGAGTCAGAGCTTTAGAGGCCTCAGGTGAAGTCTGGCAAGCAGTGTCACATACTTGCATGCTGACGTATGGCATCACAGCCTAGGGCAAGTCTATACTGTTAGTGAGTTTTGATTTTATCTAGAGTATCAAGGATCACAAAGACAAGAACATGTCCTCAGGCAGGTATGATCTCTAACCTTGAGTCTATCAAAGCTCCCACGATGTCTACCATCTGTGATAGGGAAAGAGACTATTTTTCATAGTTCACTAGGAGGCCAATCAAGGCCAGGATTGCATGAGTATATGTGCTAGGGTTATCGCCATCTCCTGCCTGAACCTCCTCTGATCAGACAGTCATCCAGGTAAAGATAGACATGGATACCCTGTCTCCTCAGGTGCACTGCAATTACTGCTAGACATTTCATGCCAATTCTTGGTGCTGTGGAAAGTCCAGATGACAGTATCTTGAATTAGTAGTGATTCAGTACTAGTATGAATCTCAAGCATATCTCGAGTCAGGTGGATGGCTTTGTGAAAATATACACCTGGCAATTCAAGAGCCTTGGGCCTGCAAGGATGGAATGAGGGAGGCAAGCATTATCATCCTAAAATTGAGATGGCATATATATTTGTTCAGTCTCCCTAGGTCTAAGACAGGGCGAAGACAACCTGCCTTTTTGGAATAAGAAAATGTTGGGAGTAAAAGCCTCTTCCCTTTGACTCCTGCAGGACCTCTTATGTTTTCTAGACGAAGCAGCAAGGCTACTTTTTGTGACCTAATGAGAAAGAGAGGTAGAGAGTAAGGTGTGAATAGGGAAGCAATGGGAGATGTCTGAACACTCATTTGTCCCGTGAACCAAGCCAGGCAGAAAGTAGTAAAAAAAGGCTCCTGATGATGGCAGGAGCTCTGGTGTCACTCTTGACATTACCGTCAATCCTGCTGTCTCTGTGCCAAGTGAGCAAAAGGAAGTTGAGGGCCAACATGTCCTAGATCAGTGGTATCTTTTCTGAAATGATTACTCAAGTGGACATCCCTGAGAGTAAACTGGTATCCTTTGTTTCTGCTGGGGATGGCCCTTGCATTGTTTTCAGTGGTATCCCAGAGTATAAATCCTTAAGGATCTTAACACAGTTCTTGAGTCCATCCCCTCAAAGGGCAGGTCCTCAATAATGGCTTGTACCTCTTTGGGTATCCCAGACACTAACAGAGAAGAGGACCATCTCATAACGATGGCCATTGCCACAAACTTTGCAGCCATATCAGATGTATCCACAGCTGCCTGCAGTGCTGTTCTAGATACTGTATGGCCTTTTATGAAATCTTAACTCCTCTGTTCTCCTGAGAAACGTTTAAAAGGGGAAGAAGTTGTATTTTGCAAACAAGGCCTGATAATTTTCCCCCCAGAGTTGAAGTGAGGCTGATGAGTATGCTTTGTGCCCAATCAGGTCTGATTTCTTCAGGTCTTTGTCCTTAAGTACCTTTTGAAGCCTTGAATTTCTCTTGAACTGCAGAAACGACCAAAGAAAACTAGGTTTGGGCAGGTGTGACATAGAAGCCCATTTGCGGTTCACTACTCTGTGTCAGCAACTGGTCAGGCCTGACATACTCACAACACCTAACACTCTTTTGTCATAATCTATATCTAAAAGATGTCACGTAAGAGATCACTGGAAAACTAGTAACTTAGTGATGATTAATATTCTTGTGTGATGCACATACATGGAGTATACAAAGTTATGAATACATGCTAGCACTATGTTCTTAAGATGAGTTTGTCAAGCAATGCAGTAAGTACACATTCCTTTGTCTAAGACAAACTGTATTTGTTTCTCTGAGCATCCTGGTTGTCAGGCAGGGACAATGAAGGTTTACATTTACATGAAAGGTAAAAAAATCCTACCAAATGGCGGAGATACCCCCTTGTGGTGGGTCTGAACTTCAAATGATAAGTAATTGAATCCACTGATTGTATACAATATTATTGTATTATAAAAAAGTGTATCAAGTACTTTTTTAAATGAAAGCTAATGACACAATGGTAAGTTATACCATTGTAAAATGTACGTAATAAAACTATGAGGAATTATAGAGACTTAATAATATTATGATTTAAAGTCTGCGACTAAAACAGGGGGAAGCAGATTTTCCCCCAGACAGGAGGGAAGGCAACTATCTGTGTGTCTGTCTCCAATGAAACTAAGCAACATGTGATTAAAAATAATGGAACCCCCATTCACATACAAATCAACAAGGGAATGGGAAATTCATAGGAAGGGAAGAACCAAAGTTGCAGCTTGTTAAATCTTAGCCACTAGAAAGTGTATTTTACTTTTATTTGCTGGTAACCATTAGATCTTTATCTCTTGTACATTAACTCACTTAAAAACTCTCTGATTAAATAAACTTGTTCTACGTTTATTCTAAATCAACCCAGCACTATGTTTAACTTTAAATGATTATCAGTTCCAGTAAAAGCAACAAGCTGCTGTGCTTTTGTCTCTTTAAAGGGGCAACAGACCTTACTACTCCTCAGTGTTCCAGAAGAGGGCTGGATATTTCATGGCAAACAGTTTTGGGGAAATTTGAGATTGAGGAAGTGTTGGGGTCACTTGGCTAGTAGTAACCAAGGCTCGTAGAGACCAGAGCGTGACTATGGTGTAACAGGCTGACTGCTGGAGTCAGAGTTGCAGAACCAGGATTGCACAACACATAGTGCATGCTTATATGCTAGCTGGGAGCATCCAGAAAGTAAGCTACAGCAGCAGAGCATTTTGGTTACAGGACAAGCGGTGACAGCCTCTCATTGGTCTGAACTGCACCTCAAGATGTGATAATGGTCCTAAAAGTGTTCATAGGCCTCTGAAGGCACCTGATATCTTTTCTCCACCTGTTTAGAGATGAAAGGGAGAATGGTCAGAATTTGCCACTCAGTTAGCAGGCCCCAGTGTATCCTAGCCGACTGGAGGGCAATTGTGGCTGAAGATGGTGTATTGAGAACTTGAAGACGTTTATGGGACTTCTCTTATATGACTATTCCAATGTTCAGGGTCTCTGCTATGTGTGACAGGAGATCATGGAAAGCTGTGAAGTCACTGACAACAGGGGTAGGTTCTGGTTTCACTGCCTCATTGGATGATTAAGACTGCTTGGGGGGAGACCCTCCTTTATCTCCTGCTCATGGTGGCTGATGCCAGGAACTGGTGTTGGAGGTCTGATCAATGATGCTGTAGAAGGGCAAAATTTTATCCTCTTCCTGAACATATGTGATGACAATCCCCAGTAAAGCTAGTAGGGCCAAGACAGCATGCTACAGTGGTACCTGCCTAGTTGAGGCTGGCCAGCCCAATATCATCCCCAGGAATCTACTCTGACAAATACTGGAGGAAAAAGGAGGAAAGAGGGCTTCCTTTTGTCCCTCTGAGCCCGTTCACTCTGTGCCCCCTCAAACACCATTTCTCCACCCACATCCTGTTTCCCCCTTTACCCTCAGATAAAATGGCCACCATTTCCTCCTACAGCCTTTCCAAGTAACAGTTAAGCTAAGCCTATCAAAATATACATTACTTAAATCCACCTGAGATGATGTTCCCATAGCTTAGTTCTCTCAGTACCAATGTGAAGCTCTGAAAGATGGTGGGACAAGGAGAGTTCAGTTGTTGAGGTCTCCCAACTACTGAGACTGAAGCATTAAGCTTTAGGTGCAATGGAAGCATCTTCACTTCCACTAGTCAATGAAGAAGAAAGGGCAAATCACATGAAGCTAGACAGGGAGCCAAAAGATCAGGTATTAGGTTTTTGTCAAATATTTATTTAAACATGGCAGATTCCTATAGGCATATTTTTACTTCTATATTTGGGGGGAGGAGTGATGAGGCTTGACAGGGGGCGTTGGGTGGATGCGGAACAGCTATCCATAGAGTGACCCCTCCCCCCTGCAGCTGAGGAGTGATGGGGACAGGAAGTGGGTGGGGGGTGCAGAGCTTCCTGGAGCCAGGGAAGGGTCCTGGGGGTGGGTCTGACCTGACACTATTGGCTCACTGCAGACAAAGTCCGATCGTCCGCTCCCCCCGGCTCCCTTCCACACAGCTGGGACTAGCAGCTGAGCACTCCAAATACTGATAATTATGGAAATAAAAATTGAAAAAGCCTTCAATACGTATAAATTTCAGAATAAATATTCTGAGCTCATTAAAAATAGCTATTACACCAGAATACTGGAAAGTAATCATTGTTACATCTGTTTTCTTTAATAGTGAGGAAGCAATCCTTGGAATTACAGATAGTTAGCCATACCAGTACATTGGCTGAAACAGAGTTATAAACATCTAGATTAACATAGTATGATCAGTAACATACAAATGCAGCTTCTGTAAAGAAGGAAATCATGCTTCGTTAATCTACTAGAATGAGAATGTCAAGAAAATAGTGGGCTAAAGGAAAACTGTTTGCTATAGATTACTGGACTTTGACATAGGTTTTTTTTAAGTCCATCACAAGAAACGATCAAGGAATTTAAATAGTCATGAGGTGTGACAAAGTTCTGTAATAATTTAAAATCTGATAAAATAGTATACAAAGTATAGAAACAAACTGTCAAGGTTCACCTCTTTCAAGGATCTATCTTGACTCATATATACGTGGGCGTGCTCTACCAACTGGAGAAGAGAGAAGTGCCATTCATGATATTTGAAAAAATGTCTCAACCTAAATTCCCTCTAAGCTGCGCAGCCACGCAGCTGCCTATTAAGCCACACACAGGGGCTCAGGGCTGCGGCAGGGAGGGATGCCTCTCCCCCAGCATGGACCTGCTGTGGCGGGGAGAGGTGCTTCTCCCCACCAACCCCAACCCAGCCCTGCCGCAGTCAGGGGAGAGGCACCTCTCCCCCTCCCTGCAGCCCAGGTGCTGCTGTGGGGAAAGAGAACTAGGGGAAGTCCTCTCTCCCTGCCGTAGCCCCTGGCAGCCTGCACCCCAAAGACCTCATCCCCAGCCCCACCCCAGAGCCCACACCCCCAGCCATAGCCCTCACCCCCCCCCCAAACCCCAACTCTCTGACCCAGCCCTGAGCCCTCGTCCCACACTCCAAACCCGTCGGCCCCACCACATGAATTTTGTTATGTGCACCAATATGGAGATGATGCGTCACATATCACCTCCATATTGGTGCACATAACAAGTCATTCTGCACATGTGTGGGAAAAATTAAAAGGAACTCTGGTGGCAATAAATAAACAAACAAAGAAATAAGTAAAATAATTGTCATCTACAAGATTACAGATATCTGTAAGAAAATCCAGAGGGGCACAGAAAGCTTAACAACAGATGAAGTTCACTGTAAACAAGTGCAAGGCAATACAGGACGGAAGGACTAATTCAAATCACTTATGTACATTGTTGGTACTAAGTTAATTGTAACCACTCAACAGCACTGGACACTTCAATGGAAACCTCTGGTCAACATGCATATGTCCAAAATTTTAGGACACATACAGAATAGGATAGCGCAATACTGAAAATATTATGCTGGTCATATTGAATTTGATGGTACAACATTACCAGGAACGTTCAGTTCACTTCTATTTTTTTTTTTTCACCTCAAAAAGAGTATAGCAGAAGCAAAGATCCAAAGAAGGTTCATGAAAATTATTAGAAGCATGGAGAAATGTCCGTTATGAGCAAAGGTTAAAGTTTTAAATGAAACAAAGGAAATTAATAAAACAACACATAAATGTATATCGAATTATTATTACACACACACACACAATATTAAAAAGGACATTATTAAGGTTGTAAAGTCATGCACCCAACAGTTGGGAAATGCCAAAATTAAGGTTGACTGTGGAACCTTAAAGTGTACACCTGAAGGAATCAAATTCTGATCGTGTAATTACAGACTATTACACACTGTACTGTCTTTTAGACAAGACCCCTACCTCATTCAGTGCAAAGGATGACCAGTGTTCACTTAACGAGCAGCTCTTCAATATTTTGTTTTTTCCACATTAAACAATGTGTGGCCTTATGCCTTATTTGCTGCACACTGTTCAAACCCTGCTCTGAAGACAAAATTATTAATTTCCTCATGGGCATTTCTAGGCTGTTCATTACTATAGTATGAATGCTTACAAACATTAATTAATGCATTTTTCAGAACAGCCCTGTGAAGTGTGTGTGTGTGTGTGGGGGGGTATTATCCCTGTTTTACAGTTGGGGAGCTCAAGCATAGAGAGATTAAGGTCATAGTATCTACTAATTTTGGTTGCCCAACCTGAGACACCCAAGACCTCAATCTCTGGAGTATTTAACATTACATAGCACTTCATATATTCAAAACACAGCTCCCACTGACTTCATCTGCAGCTATGAGTTCTCAGCACCTCTACAAATCAGACCCTAGAGTTTCAGTCAGGTTCCCAGAAAATAAGGAACACACAATTAGTGACCACCTGGGAATAATCTGGTTTTACGTGACTTGCTTACATCACAAAGGAACTTGGTCAGAATAGGAGCAGAGAAGGAAATCGGTTCTCTATGACAGCACTCAACTGCCTAATCATGAGACCATCCTTTATCTTCCTGCAATCCAAGCCACAACCTCCTGCTCATTGACTACATGCCTTCCAATTTCTGCAACAAATGAAACAGGAGTCGTAAATGTCATAATCTCCTTTATTACACAGCCCTGATTCATTCCTAAAGCAGATTCATCCTATGCACGGAATGAGGCAGGTTTCTGTGGGGAAAAAAAAAGTGTGATCACGATTTGCCTCTCTCTTGGGGGAGGGCAACAAATTAAGCCGCTGTATGTGACAGGTAGAGCTCTCCCACACCACTTAAGAAGAACCACCAGAGATTTTTGAGTGAGGGAAGGAGACTACCATTTTTGCAAGAGGGAAAGAAGAGGAACAAGTGCCCAGTAGCTCAGGATCTCTCTGCTCCACTCTCGAATAATATCAGTTAGCATCTCCTTCGTTCCTATTTCTCTTTACCCCCAAGCCCAGACCAGAGAAGAGGATTCAAGATGCTCCTGCTACAGATGCCACTCTCCATGCCAAGTTTAGATGGGGAGAGTATGAAGAACCATCCATAGAATTGCCCCCCTCAAGCTTGGGGTGATGTAAAAGAACCACTCATGTACCTACAACATGAGCAAAAGGTACTGTGTGTGGGGGGTGGGGGTGTCATCTAGAGCAGATGTGTGGCTGGGGATTTGTAAAATTAATTGATGGGGAGCACACTGCTTTGGAACCAGGTGATCATTAACTGATGTGGAATTAGGGAGCATATAATTAACTGTTATAGGAGTGCTAAGGCTGCACAGAATTAATAGGCATTTAGGTTTTTGGAGGAGTTCAAGTTCCCATGCTATCAGACAATACTTTTTTCAATTTTATGAATATTTAAAAATCCTCTTTGTCACAATCTGTTGGCATATATATGTACTATTGTACAGGAGTAATAACCAAACAATCCACTATTACTGGGGGTTTAAAAGGAAATATGATTGATGAAACATGAAAGACTAAGAAACAAAAGAAGCAACAAGCTACATGTAATTGACTTTTTAAAGAGTTACCTAGGATAAAAATGGAAGAAAGCAATGGCAAGTAGAGAGTTCTAGACAGTTCAGTTTACTTCTGCTTTAACATCTCAACCTAAGTAGCTAGATATTAAAAGTCTGATACCTCAAGAGGCCTCATTTTCAAAAGCATGGCCACACTGTCAGTGAATCAACCAGGCTCATAGTACTGAGAACTAAGAGACCCTTCTGAAATAAGCCACACCTGTCAAAGAAGTCCCTACTCTTTGTTCCCATTTTTGAAAACTGTACTAGGGAGAGTACAAAAGAAAGGAAGAGAAGAGTGGATGAAGAGGATTTCTCCCCTCAGACATGAATGACATTTAAAATGAAGGCAATGACTCTAAGGAACCAATTTGCCTGTACAACCCTGTTTAGAGTGAAAAGTACTGTTGGCCAACTATGGCCTACAATGACAGGGGACACTATGGCAACCACTCTGGCAAACAGATGAGTGGGGGAGATGTTGCCTAGCAACAGGAAGCTCCGAGAGAGATTTTTGTACAACAGTGACAGTTGAAAGATGCCATTGCAATCTAAGAATTGAGAAACTAAAGGAAGTAAAATATCATGTCCTGTGATTTTTCCACTTTATTATCAACCTTTTTCATTTAAAAATAAAAAAAATTCAAATTTGTAGTCTTTAATATTTTTCTTAGTTACAAAAAAAGAAAAAATGGCCATGGAAGAGGCCATGGAATAAGTGCCTGGGAACTGCTCAGCTAGGCCCCACTTCTGAAGAGATTTACATACTAGAAGTTAACCATGTACAAGTACTCAATGACACTATTTGCTGCTTAATACAAGTCTGAAGGACTGGGGACATAATTAACACAAGAGACATATAGAATGCAAATGTATTGTATTGACTAGCTCGCAAGAACACAATCTTACCAATTACTAAAGTCACAAGTGAGAGTTGGCAAAAAAAAGTAATGTAATGTTAGAATTGTTCTGTGAATGTACAGAACAATAAAAACTTGAAAAGCAAAGGCATGTGACGCAAGATTCCCCAGACTGGCATAATCCATGTCTATACTACAGTAATTTCCTGCTGCTGAATTATCACAAATCTAATTGAAAATCCTCTCAGCCTGACTATTCTCTCTAGTAATGTTTACTGTGTAATGCCTTAAAATTTTAAAATATAAAATGTACTTACCAATATTTATGTTTATTTTGATATTTATTATGTTTTTGAATTTCATCTTGGATAATGGAAAATAAATTAGTTGGTTTCATTTGAAGTTTCTCACCAACCACATAGCATTTAAGTTTCAGACACAAAGAGAATTTCCTTTTTAAATATGTTGCAGTACAAAATATTTTGTTTTGTAGAAGATTGCTTTACAAAAATCCAAAATTGTGGCAAATGTGATTAAGCCTCTGATTTCTCTGCATGCTATTCTACTTCTATTTCCTCAGCCCTAGTATTTTGTTAACATATCCAAATGTTGAATTATCCTTCTTAATAAAAACCAAAGCAAGGGCTTAGTGGAGGTTGTGTGTATTTGAGACACTAAAAAAAAAACCCATGAGTAATGTTGCAAAACTCTAGTACCAAATACAAGTATGATATCATCTAGCTCTTATATAGTTAATTAGTAGATCACAAAAGGGCACTATTTAATATAAAAATGAAACCATAATTTAGGCAAACCAATTACCTGCAACTGTCTTTGAAAAGCTAGAAGAATATTATACCAAATCTGTTTGGTAAAGACATTTGAAATGAGGCAGCTCATAAACCTGTTGTCAAAGGCCTGATTACTTCTAACATTCATCAGTGAACCACAATTTACCACTAAATTAGGATTTAGTGTTTATTCATGGTAATGGGTTGTATTAGAAATTCAGATAGTCTGTGATTTGGAGGCATTAGATCTATTGATTTTTTTTTAAACTTCCTGTTAGTACTTTTGCTCTTTCATATGCTGAATGTCACTGTTTTTATTACCCTCTAGCATCTTGTCAGCTCAGACAACCCCTAGTCCTATATAGGCCAAAAGGAGGTACCTAGAAAAGCCTGACTAGTATGTAAGTTGCCTTGTCAAGTCTATATGATGTTAGATAAGGATACCAAAATGTCAAAAGGTGCTCAGGAACTGACATTTTTCCCATCAACAGGTGTTGTAGGTACTGTAAACTTCTGAAAAGTCATGACTTAAGTTATTTGTCCTTGGTCATACAAAGTCTGTGGTAGAACTGGGAATTGAACCCAGATCTCAGGAGCCCCAATCCACTGCCTTACTCCCAAACCCATTCTTCCTTCTCACTTTAGATCTATGGGTCTGAAATCAGATGCTGAATATCTTCACAGGTGCTTCCTCTGAATCCCTTAGGATGGTGTCAGGGTTCAAAGGAAACACCTGCAGAGAAGTTTAGCATCAGAGTGCAATCCCAGAGGACTAGAGACAAGGAAGAATGGATTTATGAGCCTCAGTTTTAATCAGCGTTTTTTTTCTTCTTCTTTTACACCCACACCCACAGGATGCTTACAGGAAAAGTGCTATATGTTGCCTTCAAGGCCTCAATAATCACTGCCTGAACACTTAACAGGCTAACACTTAAGGCTTTATTAAGTTTTATGCTAGGTTGGATAATGTTAAGAACATTACATTTGAAACCATTTATTTTGTGCTCTGTACCCAGAAGGCACAAATACATTAAGGCCTTGATCCTGCAATGAGATAGGCACAGGTGGAGCCCTGCTGCTCATACATAGCCTCTTTAACTTCAGTGGAGTTCAGGGGTTTGATGGAGTGTTTTCTTACTGCAGGTTCAAGACCTAGAGCAGAAGGCCTTGCATACATGAACCAGCATAGAAGCCCCTTACTGAGGTAGTTCCAATTTCCTCAGCTGGATACCCTGGCTTTAGCTCAACCAGCTATCTTGAAGTTCAAGGATTCCAGCAGTTTGAATGACTGTGTTTCACGGCCACGACTTTCTAGCACAGAGAAGTACCATAATGAGGGAATTGCCAGATACTTTTAAGGAGTAAAACTCATGGTTCTTAGGGAAAAGCTACTTTCATAAAAGGTATACCCCTACAGCAGCAGTGTGACATCACTAACAAATAGTAAAATGTTCATTCTTTGTTTATTAGACAATCTAGTTAAGAGATTAAAGGAAAGGTGGCCAGGGATTACCAAAACATAAAGGTAAAACCCAAAAGTCTAGTTTGGCTATTGAGAGAGCTCTGTGTCTCTGAGCCAGGAAAAACACAAAAAAATTAGTAGTAATAATCAATTTTAGAGGGGGAGTGTCATTACAAGACCTTTCAATTTTTCCTGTTTTTTCCTGTTGCTGATAGTAAGATTTAAACTCATTGTCTAGCACAGCACACAGGGGCACTAGTGAAGGAGTATGTTATGTTTTATATAAACTACTTTGTAGACTATAATAACTGAAGTGAGAACTCACCTATTGGAACTAAATGTTTCCACCAGCTGGACAACTTCCCATGCTAATTACCAGGTGTTGAAAAATTTATCAGATACCTTCTAATCAGAGATAAATACAAAAGATGGTGGGAAAAAGTGAAACTCCAGGTGTCATTCCTAGTGTAAGTCCAGCTCCTCTGCCCTCAAAAAGGTGGAGCATTCTAGTATTTCTACCATCATGGTGGCCTTGAACACTACCGGGGTGTAATCAGCTTCTGGTGGGCTTAATAAATTTGAAGCTACTGGAGAGATAAAACTCTCACTGACTTTTCATTGGGCATAGGTGCCTAAATGCCTTTGAGGTTCTGGGTGAAAGAGCTTTTTGTGTCTTCATTATCTTCCAGGGTCTCCAGGCTGCCACAGTGAGGAGTAAAAGAAGAGGTTCCCTGTACTGTTCCTCCCCAGATCACTCACAGCTGAAAAGAGGCATGGAGAGGGAAGAAAAGATTTCTTTTACTTTACCTCTTCCTGAGTCTCCATTTTCAGGTATTCTGTTCCTGATTAGTAATTGTATCACCTGACTCTAGTGCTGCTCCTGCCTTTCCCAGGCAGCACCAGCATGAAACTGACCTGATTCATGCCAATTTCACTGCTACCCACAGTGTTCCCAACAGCAGCTAGGAAACTGATCAGCATCTTGCTAGTTTCGCTCTTTTGCAGCTTGTCAGATAGGAGTAGTAAAGGAAACAGAACTTCTGCAGACTCAGGAAGAAGATTTTGTGTGTTTATATTTGGTTCATATTTGAAAGATTACCATCAACTCAGGTGCTAGAAATGTTCATTTTCTTTAAGTGAAAGCTTAGATTCTACAGAAGTTGGTGGTGTAGATCCCCTCCTCTTTACAAGCAAGTTGATTGTTCAAGCTCAGCAAATCAAGATTTGCTAACATTGAGAGCTGGTTGACGTGACAGCCTGAAGCAGTCCACTTTTTTTTTTTTTTTTTGCAAAGACTGTAAAGGAATCCTGAATAATGACAAACTGGTTAACTAGACAAATCAACAGGCATCTGACTCATCTTCTGGTAATAACATTATTCAAGGTTATGATAGCAAAGCTAGATACAGTTAGGGCTAATATTTATTTCATACCATCTGTCAGTGGAGTCTAAGAACGCTTGTAATGAAGTAGTTACAAAACATGGTCCGACATGGAGACTAAATGACCAGTCAACATTCACAGAGCTCTCTCTTCAATCAAATATGCAAAAGAAATTAAGCCGAAAGCTTTATTTGCCCAGCTCATCTCACAATAAAATATAATCCAAATATTTGAAAGGGTTCAAGAAGAAAATTGTTCTATACCAACAGAAGAATGTGTGTATCATCACTGTGGTAACAGGCTAAACACTATATATTTTGTGATCAATACTTCTGCCCAACTTGAAAGTCAAGATGACCAGCTTCAGTGAAATCTACTGAGTCCTTCCAACCAAAAGCCTTCGGTAAACATGACAAATCTGTCCAATAGATAACATTTTTTTATATTCACAAATCAGTGTTCAAATAGAAGGTCAAGATTTTTGTAGGTGCTGGCGTTCAAGCTCTGAAAGATCTAGATACCGTGTACATGTCAAAATATGCAGTGTAGTGGGTTTTTTAGTTCAGCTGAAGCTTAAACAGATCAGGAAATGTATGAAACTCAGAACAATTGCTTGAGATTGTACTTGATAATCCATACTTGGTAAAAATCTGCTTTTATTTATATTTTTGGTGCTCCTACCACTATCTGAATAATTAGGTATTTTAGAAAGAGTACTCATCCAAGTATTCAACCATCCTAACAGACCTTTTCTTCTAACAAGTGATATATTTTGCAAGCCAGGAAGAGGCTTAATTTGTTATGCACTATCAACACATCATCCATCAGAAGTTTTATACTAGTTAACACTAGCATTCAGAATGCATGCACATTTTTTTCTTGGGTAGGGGAAAGAAAGAAAAAAAAACATTGGAAACACAAAGGGGTGGTTAAGTCCAAACTCTTTTCCTGTGCTAGGACTAGAGCCGGTGCCAACAGAAGGGGAGAATCCTTTGCATACCTCAACTACAATGAATCTCATGGTAAAAGACCACGATCCTATACATGCACTGGAGCTAATGGTGGGGACTGCCAAGGGAGAACCAGGAAGTCAGAGAAAGGAACTGCTTCATACATAGTCACAGGAATGCTGCCACAGTCCTTGTGGTGCTAGTAAGCACCATTCTATTCCAGCACTTGCTCTCCTTGATTTTTAACTCACAAAATACAAGTAGGCAAGTAGAGTTGTCAAAGGTTGCTATGGGTTTACTACTACCCTCCCAAAACAATATTTACTATGACCCAGATCTTGCAGTTGGATCTGCACAGACAGAACTTTGAATCTGCAGAGTTCCGCTGTATTTGTGAAGGACAGGATTAAGACATAGGCACATGCTCAGGGCTCCAGCTCCTAGAGTCATATGATTACATTAGAATCTGAGCTTTCATTTTGGGGAAAAATGGTAAATTGTTAACCCTCATCTTTGTGAAGAAATAGAAGTGTAACCCACCATCCACCTAAGTTTGCAGAGGGCCTAAAACAATAGCTCCGAGAGGTGTATACTTTCCCAGTGCATCTCAATGTGGTGTTAACTTTAAGATCCACTTCCCTGAGGGACTATGCTCTATCTACAACACCCCAACAGGAGACAAAAGTAGAAAAACACACAAAGGGTTGAGTTTGCATGTTCCTGGCAGATACACACTGATTATTTGTTAAGGGGTGATCCACTTACTGTTACCCCACCTCAATCAGGGGTAAAATAAAGGGTTAAAGGAGGCTCCTCCTTTATAGAGAGGAGCCCCTCTCCACACATATCATGACAACCCATCAAGGGCCTTACATTTTAGTGAAGTCCTGACTTCATGTTGACACTGTGATTCAATCTTTCTCTGGTCACTTTTTCTGGAAATTAACAAAACGTTAAGACATATTCCACATCTGTCTGGTAGCTCATGGGATAACAAAGCAGCTGACACATCAAAGTGAATGAAGTTGGGACATTCTTGGCTTTCACGGTGGTCTTGCAAATAGATACAAACAAAAGCCTAAAGTTATGAATGCCACAAATGGATTCTCTTCCATATATCATCTACTATATTCCCATGAGCTACCAGACAAATGTGGAATACACCATTCTAAAGCCTAATGAATTTCCAGGAATAAAAGGCTCTTGACTGAGAAGACAGAGACATGTTCAGACTTGACAATTTTTTTAAAAGTCTTACAGGGCCATTCATGATCATTTTCAATTAGGAATTCTGCATTTGTTGCTATTCTTCCACTTGTCATAAGATGACCAGTCAGTTTTAAAAACTGAAACAGAGGGAATGGATATTAATTTGGCCAAATCTGAACTGAGGTAGTTATACTGCTTACCTAATCCATCCTTACAGGTTCAACTGGAAACAGTATTCTTTGCTTTCTTGTCCTAAATAGCTACTTCGTGTTGATGCTGTCAATCAGCTGCTGTGCTCCACCTCAGAGGTGGCTGTATTTTAGTGATACACAATGGAATTGATGCAACTAGCTTGTAAAACAATATGGGATCCCTCAGCCTGAGGGAAATACTTAAAAATCCTAGATGTATTCCAAATGCATTTAGGCCACACAGTAAACCAGCAGCAGGCTTCGGCAAAACGCTGACAGGCAGCCTGGTAGACATACAGCGAGCAGCTTCTAGCTTTTTAGATGTTGCCAAAAATCCCAGCCCTGAGTCAGAGGCTGCTGCAGCAGCGGGTCCCCTCCTCCGCCGGCCCGCTGTCCACAGCGCGAGCCCCGCGCCCCGCCTGCACGCGCACACCCCGCGCCGCTGCAGAGGCGAAGCCCAGACTGGCTTGCACAGCCCCGTGTGCAGCAGTTACCCCCGCCCCGGCGTGTCCCCCGAAAAGCAGCCGCGGGGGGGACGAGCCGTGCAAGGGACACGCAGCGGCAGTGACAGCGGCAGCCATGGCTCCCGCAGCAGCAGTGACAGGCTGCGAGAGCGGCTGACAGAGCCCTTCCCCCGACCGGCATGGGCCGGGGGCCGCGCACCGCGGGACAGGGTGCGGGGTAGGGCAGCCAGCCTGGGGCTACCCTTCCCCCCGAGCGGAGACCCGGCCGGGAACGGTCACACCCCCCGTGCGGGGACACACACACACAAGGCTGGGGAAAGGGGGTTACCCCAGGGCGCAGCCGGGTCCGGGGGGTGGTGCCGCCCCCAGGATAGGGACGCTAGAGCTGCGGCTCCCATCGGAGGGCGGGGGGTGGGACAGGCTCGGGGGTGTCTCTTCTTACCTTGTCGGAGGAGGAAGCGGCAGGACTCGTTCCTCCTGCTCCTCCCTCCCGCGCTGCCCCTATGACAGGACCCGACGAAGAACCGGATTCAACCGCTGCGGACGGTTCCTAGAGACTCGGCCCCGCACCGATCGCCGCCGCCGCCGTGGGTGTAGGGTTTGAAAGTGCCCCCCCTCCCCGGCACTGCCGCTCCCCTCCCCCCCCGTCAGAATGTCGGTCTCCGTGTGCAGCTCTGCGGGGCTCCCATTGGCCGCGCCACCCCCACGTGACCCCAAACACGCACGAGAGACAGACGAGAACGCGCTGCCGCGAACGTTACGGGAGTTGGGCGGCGGTTGGGGAAGGAGGGGGAGCCAACGTCACAGTCCTTCTTCCGCAGTGAAGTCCCCCGGTGCCTCACAGCTCTCATGCACACGCGCGCAGCGCGCACACACACGGAAGGAAAATAACGGGCCCTGGCAGGACCGGAGGGCGGGGCAGGCAGGCGCGGAGCAGAGCGCAGGCGCCGGGGCGGCTGCTCTTGGTCTTGGCTCCTGCGACTGGAACATTCTGGAAATGGCGGCAGCGGTGTCCCGGAGAGTGAGATGGGAGGGGGTTGGGGGGAAGAAAGACTAGAGCGTCTACTTCCCCTTGTGACAGGAACCGTGTAAGAGCCGCCACCGCTTCGTCCTGACTCGCAGGCCCAGGGCCCCTTACTTGGGCTACTCCGGGTTTTCCGGCAGCGATGGCGCAGTGAGTTTTAACTACCCGCAGAGTGCGCATGCGCGGCTGGCTCCGGTAAGCGGTGACTGGTTTGCGCTGCGCCCGAGTGTGACGGGCCCAGGGAAGGGCGCGTGGCCTCCTCACGGGCCGGGCCTGGCCGCTCCGCTGCGGGCGTCGCGTGGCACGCTGCGCTGTAGGGGCAGCCGCTCGGGCGTGGGTGCGTGTGGCCGGGAAGCTGCAGCCCGTGGCTGTGCTCACGCAGCGCTGGGGCCAGCGTGTCGTCTCGGCCCTGTCACGCCTTGCCCCGGACAGCGTTTGTTCCCCGCCCCGGAGGGAGCTGCCTTTCGGTACCGAGACAGGCCCCCGATCCTGCGGAGACTCGCGCTAAACTTTACCCCCACCGTGAGGGCCGCTCACTTGTCTTCGCCGGCTCAAGGCTCCCCTCTGCAGAGCCCGGGGGAGCCACGTTCCGTACAGTGTAATTGCAGTTTGTAGTCACGCTTTTAACACTGAATCGTTTCGCCCGTTGGTGTAGTTCAGTTTTACCTTTTTTATTGAGGACGTGACACGCACCTTCGTTAATCTGTTCCTGGCTCGGGCTGCCAACGCATTTTTTCAATAAAAATCAGCATCCTTGCTTGAGATGATCATAAACGTTTACTGAAGTCAGCCGACAGGAGTTACTTAATTCTAATCCCCTTTTACAAGATTAGTATGTTTGTAGTGTTTTTAAAAACTGCATGCTTTCTCCCCAGTATTTTTAAAGGAAATCATCCATTTTCATATGCCATTGTTTGAGCATCCATACAGATGACAAAACCTGAAATTTGATACTGTACTTTTTCCTGCCCAGTATTACTCCTAAGGGCATTCTGTACCAAAAAAATAAAAATTCTGTGCACAATATTTTAAAATTCTGCAAATTTTATTTGTCAAATGTCAAGGTTTCAGCATGGCAGGGGGGAGCACAGGCCAGTGGCTGCACGGAAGTGGGTGATCACTGTGCAGTGCTACCCGGACAGGGACTCAGTGGTGAGGCTGTACTCATCCCTGACACAGCACAAGGACCAGGCCTGCCCCAGAAACACCCCAGGGTGACAGGTGCATCAGGTGTGGGCAGGAAGGTTCAGCAAGTGTGGATGGGTTTGAGGGGGAGGATCCAGGTATAAGTTGAGAGGGTTGTGTGTGGGGCAATTGGTGCAGGCAGCTGAGTGGGGGCTCTGGGTGCAATGGTAATGGGACTCTGCAGGGGGTCCAGGTGAAGGTGGTTGGGGTTCAGCAGAGGGGTCTGGATGTGCAGGAGGATAGGGCTTGTGGGGTAGGAATCTGGGTGCAGGTGGCTTGGCAGGGTGGTCTGAGGGAGGGAGGCTTATGGGGGGTTCTCAGTGCAGGAGGGTTGAGGCTTAGCAGGAGGGGCTATGAGGGGGTCTGGATGTATGGGGATTGAGTGGATGAGGGAGCAGGGACCTGTACAAGGATCACTCCCCCTGCAGCTGAGGAGCAATGGGTGCAGGAAGTGGCAGGGGGAGTTTGCTAAGCTTCCTGCAGCTGTGGAAGAAATCTGGGTGTGGGTTTAACCCAGTTCCAGATGTGGTGTAGGGGAAGAGGCAGTCCCGTCCTCCCCAGCCCAGCTGGGACTAGCAGCTGAGCCCACTGCAGGGTAGGAGCCATCAGCTGGGTCTTTCCCAGTCCTGTCCTCTGCTCCACAGTGATTTACCTCCTGGCAGGCTGCCTTGGGCATCCGAAAAATACTGTTGGGGAGGATCTCATGACCTCTCTTATTGCTTCCCCATCAGAAAGTCATTTTTCTGCAGGGAAGCAAAGAAATCTGCAAGGGTCATACATTCTGCAGATGTGAAGTGGTGCAGAATTCCCCCAGGAATATTGTATATAATTGTAGCACCACCATCCCCTATGTCATGTCTCCTATCTGTATCTAGCAATATACTACAGGAAGGGCATTGTACCTATCAAGATTTGTACTTTGTCCCCCTTATAGCAGCAATAAACTAGGAAAATTTTATTGACTTAACCTGCTTTTTAATGAGATATAAAGTTGGCCTATAAGTTTGGATGCTTTTAAAGCTTTTTTTCCTTTTTATTTTTTAACCTTAAACCTTAGCAGCGCCAAGTCTTATCTTTTTTGTTTTTTCTGGAGGTTGTCTTTCAAGACTCAAACATGGATTGTTCTCTTATTTTTTAATAAAAGGAGAATGGTTGTTGAAACTTTAACAAAACATCTTCCATAGATATTTGGTGAGGTGTTTGTTCAAAGCTATTTTGTATTTTATTAATAAACTCCTAGCTCCTAAGATCTATCTACACAAGGAAATTTAAAAAAAAAAATCCTATACTTGCTAATACTGACATTGCTATCATCAGTGAGCTGGTGAGCAACTTTTAGAAACATTTGGCCTTTGAAGTTTGACATTTTGAGGCAGGGAGAATTGGGCACAAGTCTATTCTCTTGAGTTCCCTTTCAACTGGCATGAAGTGCCAGTTGAAAGTGCTCCTTCTAGAAAATTCTTAGTTGCTAAGTGTGCCAGAAACAAGAGTTTCTCTATTAATAGCTTCAGTACAAATCACAAATATTAATGTAACCCTTCTGCCAGGCTGAAACAATAGCAGCAAGGGCCGGGTTCAATACATATGGGTCCCTTCCCTACAATGTAATGCAAAACCAGCTCGAGCCCCCACCCAGTGACCTGGGAAAATCTTACACACACCCTGGGTGCCTCAAGGAGGCAATACTTCCCCTCTCACAAGCACAGAGTCTTGGTGTAGCAGAAAAGGTTTAATTACATGAGATAAACAACAAGCATTAAATTGGGAAAATACCTCAGCTAGAGTTCATAGATCAAACCGTGAGCAAAGACCCACCCAAGGAAATTGGGCCGTGTCCTTCTCTCTGGTCTCTTGAGTCCAGCAACCCCCAAATCGCCCACAGTCCCAAAAGTCCCACAATCCAAAAGTCTCTGTTCCGGGTCAGGCAGCCCCAGAGTACGAGAGTCTACCTGCAGAGGTCCCCCTCCCCAGCCTGGGTAGAAAGGGGCACCTTACATGGGTTGGGGCCAACTGCCCTGCCTCTTCGTGGGGTTCTGCTTCCACTAGTCGTCCCCGCAACTGCTCAGCTCCGCTTGCTCCGTGGGCTGCTCCACCCATCCCACAGCTGCTCCGCTCTACCAGCTGCTCTGGTCCACCAGCTGTCCTGTGATCCGCTCCAGCCGTCCTCGGAAACTGCTTGGCTCCACTCTGCCAGCTGCTCTGCTCCACAGTATAGCTTCAGGCTCCCCCACTAGTTAGCACAGTACTCAGTGCTCTCAGCTCAGCAATTCCAGCTCTTTAGTGATTTCAACTCACAGTAGGGGAGCCCAGTGCCAGTGCACTACTGGTCCAAAGTGAGTTCAGCTCAGTAACCTGTATCTAGATTCTTAAGGGAATCAAAAATTAACTCTAACATTCCACAGTGGAGAGAGGCATAGGCAAAACTGGTGCCTCTGGCTCACACAAGGAGCCTGCACCGCCAAGTACAGATACCTGTCCCCAACCTCTCTCAATTCACTGGGTTTTGGAACCCATGTCCCTTGTCTAGCAAGTGCTATTTAGTTGATAATGAAACCTTTTATCGTGTCAGTTTTGTAGTTCCTCATTTACTTAATCAGGGTGACAACATTTTATTTCTCCTGCCCCAATAACAAAGAAATTGGGGATCCCACAGCTGTGAAAATAACCATCCCAGACTGCTGTGTGTTATGCTAAGTGGGGTGGGAGTGCTAATGCAAATACCTGACATTCTTTCCACACTCCCCACAATTTACCATCAGATGTCAGGGTAGAGTTCATCCTGACTCTGCTTACATTAATTTTCTACAAGATGAAATTTTCAAGATGGAAATAAAACAAAAGCTTAAATGCTTTGAATAAAAATTTCTCTGTCAATCAGTATTCATTTCTTTGGTCAATGTGGTAATCCTACTAATTCTGTAGTCAGACGCATAGTCTGGCAAGAGAAGCAGATATGAATTTCAAGTGTAAAAAAAAAGGCAAAAGGAATAAAAATACTCCATAGATCTCTTCTGTACAACATAAGCAACAAAGAGCTCACACTATATTTTCCCCATTGCAGTTTACCTCTATAATCATTAGGTGCTAAGTTACCCCAGTGATAATCATCTCAGAAATAAGATAGAACACGATCTAAGAGAAAAAATTAGTCATATTTACAGCAAATTCATGCAGAGGAGTCATTTCATTGCCACATTGCAGGCAAACGAGTCCTCATTTGTGCCAAGAATCAAATATGTCATTGAGAAAGTTGTCAGAACGGGAGACAGTCACAACTGGGAACTGCTAGCATAAGCCTGATCTCCTGAATTATGTTTCCACTGTCCACTGTCTCTACTTGCTGTTTAGAGAAATTTGACTTCTGGTTCTTCCTAGTATGGCATACCTATAAATAACCCACCTCATTTCCCCACCCACACAAGTGTTTGAAGTGGTGCACAGGAGTTCCAAGCACTTTTTTTAACTAACTTTTTTTGAGCAATGTGAACCATTGTGTGGTCCTCCACTCTACCAATCTCTGCCTTTGCAATGTATGCATGGACAGAGATTGCTGCAGCCCCCCTAAAAGCAAATATTCCTACTGCTACCATTCCACAGGGTATTGGTCACTGCTTAGGCAGCCTGTCTGATATGCATTCTGAACTCTGCTACATAGGGATCAAGTTTTCTGGAAGCCACTTTCCTATTCAAATAGCACTGTGCCCAACATGGAGCTCAATTGCGTGCTATTTGATTCTGTTACTAGCATGTCTTGGAAGCTA
This sequence comes from Mauremys reevesii, assembly GCF_016161935.1. Classification (NCBI taxonomy): domain Eukaryota; kingdom Metazoa; phylum Chordata; order Testudines; family Geoemydidae; genus Mauremys; species Mauremys reevesii. Next base: position 200,459,365 of record NC_052624.1, read on the forward strand.
CCAAACAAGGGTGCTGCCAGCTGGCCTGAGGCTGACATGGGCACTGGAGATCATATGCAAGGGCAGCTGCACTTGTTCATTCACAGTATTTTAATGTATGACTGGCTGAACTGATCATCAGATGGGGTACATCTACATTTGAGCTGGGAGGTGTGATTCCCAGCTTTTGTAGATGTAGCCATGCTAACTGCTTGAGCAAGTGCCTCAAAATATGTGTGTGTCTGTGGCAGCTGAGGCTAGCCACCCAGGGACTCAGTCAGGATTGTATTTGGGGCAGCTAGGCTGAGCCACTGCCTTTGCTGCTGCTGCTGCTGACATACTATTTTTAGGTGCTAGCTCAAGCAGAGATAGTGGGAGGATACATCTGTGTGAGCTGGGAAGTGTAGATGCACGCTTAGAGGGGAGAAGTAGTGCCAAGAGAAGACAAAGAGCCTTGCAGTCCTGTATAACAAGACATGGAAGAATAACAGTAGGTCCTTCTCAGGGCAGAAAACATGCCTCTTGCATAGTGATCTGGATCAAAGCCTGAAGGTTCACCCTTCCACACAATTAAAGGTGCTCTGGATAGCACAGAAAGTCCATACAGTGCAGTCCATCAGGACAAGGAGACAAACAAAGAGATCTTGTATACATTTGCAGGATATACTTGTGGGGATCTAGGGTCAGCAGTTGAGCCAATACAGAAGGAGGAATTGGAAGGTGAGGGGTCATCTAAAGATGTTGGCTGATTTAGCAATCTTGATGGTTGGAAAAAGAGTTTCCCAGGTTCTAAGAAAAGCCACTGTTAGGATTAATAAAAAGAAAGAGATAGAGTCATACAACAGTGAAAGTGTCTACCACTTCAGTTCCACCAGCAACCTTCTTCCCAGGCTTGCTATGTCTCCATCTCTTTGCTGCACAAGTTCCTCCATAGGTCAACCCAGTTCAGTTCCCTAATACTTCCCCTGAGTTGGCATTCCCCTTGAAGCATCCTGTGCTGGCAGGTACATGAACCACTGCTCCTGGTTAAGAGAAAAATGTTCAGCTTGGCATGTGCAGCATCAGCTTCAGCTCTGTCAGATGGGTGAACTCAAAATAGCAGTGGGGGAAAATTACAAACTGCAACATAAAAAGGCAAAATATAAGAACTTTATTGCAAATCACGTTGGGCATTACAGCAAAAGCATAGTGCATTTTACATATTACAATGTAGCTATAATGGCATATATGCCAGGCAATGAATTTAACTAGCATTCTGCTCATATTTAGATGAAGTGGCATTTAGCTTTGCCTTGTAATTCAGTGCATGGAAAACCACTCTAGGCATATTTTGCTGGCAAAGTGATGTACAGATAACACAAACTATGAAAGTTGGGGGAAAACACCGCTTATCATGACCATTGCCTGACATTAAATACATTACTAGAAATCTAGTGGAGATTCCTGTTAATTTTATTTCTTATTTTTTCCTGGCCCTTGGGAGTTATATAGGAAAAAACTCAAAACAATGCTCCAGCCCTGCAATCCAATTCTTGGGCAATCCATCATAGTCTCAGCCTTTCCCCTCAGTTCCTTGAAAATTGCCTTTTCCCCTTGTTACGCCCCTCCACAAAAGGTTGGTTTTTTTTATTTTGTTTGCCTGTAATAGATAGTCATTGCAAGTGCCCCTGCTTCCTCTTTCCATTCTGCGTTAATATAACATCCCCATCCTTACTCTTGGAAATCAAGTGTGTGAATTTAATATGTCCTTTCCAGCTCTAGTCCAAAGAGAGAGAGACCCTTGTAAAGTGTCACTGTAATCTGAAACTGAACTGAAATTGTTACTTTTATTGCATTCAAGTGATGGACTGGCTATTGCTATAGCAATATTATGAACTCTCATTTAATTTCATTTCACTCACCAATATGGCTGCCTCTAAGTAGGTGTGATAACCAGCAAATTGGATCCACAGCAGTAGATGCCCAACAACTGAGGTTCAGGAAAACAGCAGAGCAAGGGAAATTTATTTCTGGTCATGCATAGAGACTTGGAGCCCAGGTAAAAGTCTGAACAAAATGAGACTCATTAAGAGACAGGAAACCAGAAATGATGCTTACTATTTCTGGAATAAGGAGATAAGAATGAATAAGTAGTTCCAATGGGATTTTTTCTATGAATAGACAATGGCACAGGAAAAAAAAACAACAGGTTGGCCTAATACAACAGGACAATGTTACTTAGTTTGACTATCCCCTACTCGGGCTCCCTTAGTCATTCCCTAAACTTCCACTCCTTCCTACGGTCATGGAATGGAAAACAGGAATCCCAATTAGATGGATTTGAGAAATTTAATTTCTATATTGGTCTTTGTAGAGTGTACAGGTTAACTGATTTCTGTTACAGCTGGTCTTCAATCTTGTGTTTAATAACAAAGTTTCTGGAACTGTGCACTTATCACATCATAGTGTTTATGATCAAGACACTATCATTTAACTACTCCATATGCTTCCTCACCAAACTACTAGTAAAGCATAAGATAAATGCATAAAACCATTACCACCAAAGCACGTAAAGGCTCTTCATAACAGCAACTTCCAGTTGTTATGCTATCAATAAAATAAAAATTTGCTCCTCCATAAACTCCTTCACCATGCAAAGCAAGAGAAATAGACAATTAACAAGAGTTTATACATAATACACAAAGAGGAAATCCAGCATCACTAGAAAGAATTAAATAAAACCAAGAAACATTTACTTCACTGCTCCAGCCCCATTTCTCACCATCATTTTGAAAGTTTGTGCACAACGTGGGCAAACACAAACTATAGCACATGCTAATGTAAGTAACAGCTTTGGGTGCAACAGTTGTCAAGCTGTGCATTGATTGCTGGAAGTCACACTGCCTCCTCTGATTTCATGTTACAGCAACACCTTGTAAGAGCAATCACTGCTTACGAGAAACATTTACCCTGGGAACACTTTCCCTCCCATGAATTGTCCACTCGATAACAGCAACATATCCACTGCATAAGAGCACCATTTTTGATGTCACATCTGGGGCGGAGCTTGGTGGGCCATGTAGAGGTGTTGCCCCAACAAACTGAATCTTTAGCACAGCTCCAGGGCACACAGCTTTGTCCATTTGCCCTGTCTAACAGAGCCTGCATGGAGGCCATGTGTAGGAAGGAGTTTGGGAGGAGGGTCTGGAAGAGGGGGCTTCTTCAGGGAGGAGGGGGACTTGGGGTCAGAGGAGCAACAGAGATGTATCTGGAAAGTTTCCTCCATCCTTCCTCAATATCTGGCATGGTGGTGGTTGCTATTTTGCAGTGGGGAGTATTGGGGACCCACCTGTGCAGAGCTGTCCCCTCCATCTCCGTTGCTGGCAGCAGGATGTGAATGTGCTGTTTTGCAATGGGGGGAATCAGGGGACTGTGGTCCTCAGGGCATTTACCTGTCCCCTTCCCCTCTCCCATCTTCACTGCGTTTCCCCCCCCCCCCCCATTGCAGGCTGTGCATGGTACCCTCCCCAACAATCCATCCCTTACCACTGTGGACCATGAAGTTGCCACCTGGAGCATCATTAGCCTGTTCCTGGCACTCACTCAACCATTTTGCTGAATGGGGGCTCCCCCACCCTACAATTTCTTCCCACCACAACCTGGCTGACCCCCACTTTCCAAAACACACTTAACTCTTCATATGGTTTTGGTCAGACAACACTATAACAGCAACAGGTGCTTAGGAGCAACATAGCAAAAGAGCACCTATATGTTGCTATCAAGGAGTGTCTGCTGTATTCAGGCAGATATTATAATGGCTACATTAGTCACTAAACTGTTACTGCCGGTTAACAGCCATTTCAGTTTTGCTTTCAGTTGCACAAAAGCATGCTCCACCATTGACTTGTACCTGTTGATTGATTATGGTTAAAGTGGCATCTCTCTGTATTTATGTAGTCTGTGGTTTCATTAACAATTGTAAAAGTGAGCATGCACACTTTTACCCAGAATTAGTGGGGATGAAGATCCCTTTGATGTCAGTGTTGTTTGATAGGCTTGGAGCTCCTCTCTAGTCATTCTTGGGCTTGTTTTTTGAAAGTCTAGTGTCATGCACTTTGCCATATGTACACAAGCAGGAACCTTCTGCAATGACCAATTAAGACTTGTGTAAGCATTAGTAGTAGCCAGACCCCATGTATTTAATGGTTATGGAATTCACCCTTTACCACTAAAGTGTGCTCCAGGATCTAGACCTTTGTTAAAATACATGTACCTTGTTTCTGTTATGGTTGAAAAGAAATGCTTGAAACATGAACCAAGTGTATGTGAACGCACTAGAATTTACAAAAAGCCTGAAACAATACCTTTGAGAGGTGTAAACTGCCTAATTTATCTTAATGGATCGTAAATTCTGAACCCTAAAGATAATACTCTGCAGCATACTGAAAACAAAGTGCTGGGATAGTATAAAATAAACTGAATGTAATAATTAAATATAGGCACATCTGATGGTACCATAGAACCTCAGAGTTATGAACACCAGTTACCAACTGACCAGTCAACCACACACCTCATTTGGAACCAGAAGTACACAATCAATCAGCAGCAGAGACAATAAAATAAAAAAGCAAATACAGTACAGTATTGCGTTAAATATAAATTACTAAAAAAATAAAGGGAAAGCAGCTTGTAAAGTACTTCTACCAATGAGGCACTTATCCTGATTGGGGCATTTTTCCTTCTGCATAGTAAAGTTTCAAAGCTGTTTTAAGTCAATGTTCAGTGGTAAACTTTTGAAAGAACAACCACAACGTTTTGTTCAGTTATGAACACTTCAGAGTTACAAAATCCCCATTCCCGAGGTGTTTGTAACTGTGGTTCTACTGTATTAAATTTAATATATAGTTCAATTAAACCTGTATTTTAATTTAAATCAATAGAAGTATGCTATATTTGAGACAGCTATGGGAAATGAGGACACTTGCTTTTTTTGTAAGCTAAAAAAAGTAGAAACTTTTCAACATTAATTAGGAATATAAATGAGGTAGGGAAATCTGATAAAATAAACTATATACTATGATATTTAGCAATTTTTGGCTCAGCTTTTTGCATTTTTTAGGAAGTTGAGGACAATGAGAGATTGACTTCAGGAAATATTTCAAAAGTTGTCCAGTTTGTCTCCATTTGAAATAGTTGTTTATGTGCATGGGTTGAAGCAATTCTGAAGTTCTCAGTCTTTCCTTTGTGCAGATAACATTTTTATTGTGAGACTGCTTCATAATTAACCTCCCCTTCCCTTAATGATCATGCTGAACACTTACCTGGCCAAATGCAACAGCATAACATCACAGTGCTAACTATAACAATTTGTTAAAGGAAACAAAATTTATGTAATGTTAGCTATCTTTTAATGGGATGTTTTGTCTTTTGTGAAAAAAAATCTAATTTTACTTTTCTATGTTATCATCGCTTTCTGAAACTTGTCCTCTTCCTTTCTTTGCACCTAGTTCCCTGCCACTTTTTCCTGGGACATTCTTCCCAGCCAGCTGATCCTTTCCTCCACCTACTCTCCTGATATACTGGCACATAGGCTCTCCTTTCTTCCCTATTCACTCCCACTCTTTTCCTCTTATGTATCAACATTCCTCACTAAAGGAGCTAGGCTAGCTCTTCCTCATATCCAGCTGCTTTTCTTGGCATCCAGCCTCTTTTTATCTATCTATCTATCTAGTAGGAACACCCAAAGGCCCCAATCAGGATAAGTGCCGCATAGGGAGAAGTACTTTACAAGCACAAGACATTATCCCTGTAAGCTTTTCACAAGTGTAATTTCAGGTGACACAAATGTGTGTCTGACATAACACGAGGGAAGATGAGAGTAACGGTAATGTGTGGATTCTGGACAGAGATGGAAACACCCGAAAAGAGAGCCAACTCCAGATTACCTGCCAGGTCTTTGCTCTCCAGAGCACCAGTTCCTGGACTACAGTTTAAGAACAGCTTGTTTAATTAATAAATTGGTCTAATTTTATAAGACCAATTAATGTGAAGATACACAAATAATTTAAAAAGTTTTTGGTCTGAAGAAGTACAAAATTAAAACAGAAATGGACGAATAACATTTTAAAATAAATGAAAACCGTATGATGGTACCAGTAGTGCAGGAGAACTGGATAGTGAATTTAACTATAAAGAGAAAATGAAACTGACAGTTTAGTTTCACTATCCAAGCTCAGTGAAGTGCATTAAGTCAAATAAACATTAAAAATTGTAATGGTTCTTCATCTTCTACAATAATATAAGGCAGTATTAAGAGTTACAGATTTTTTTTTTTTATGTGGACAAAGTTCCCCTATACTTGGCACTACCTCTTGGGGATTATGTGAACACAAAGCCAAGTAGCTTCATATCCCTACATGACACTTCATTCTTGTTACTAAATTATTAAATATATAACTTGTTTTATTAAATGCATTGCTTATAGCCTAGGTATGCTACCACCCCTACAGGTTATTATAAATGAATTTCTTTTTTTAGACTGTTTGCTTATGTTTTGAATTGCTCTTGACCTAATCAATGAAACCGGATGCCTGTTTCTCTTTTGTTACTTGTCAATTTCAATTTATGGCAATTCTGCAATATTTGACTGGAAATTTTACTAACGTTTGTTTAAAAGAGTGCACATTGGATATTTTATTGCATGGAGGCATTTTTTCTTTATAAATATTCTCAAAGGATTCTTAACTCAGTTGAAGACAGTCCCGAACTCCCAAAGCTGAAGGGTTCTCAAGGGATGTACTCCTCTCTCCCCCTATTCAGCAGATAGGAGATTCCAACCTTGCAATCAGTGCCCTCAGCTCTCAGGGTTTTTGTTTGCTTTCTCTGCTGAGAATGGAGAAATTCCCTGACTGCTCCTGTTAGACAACAAAAACTTGACTGACTCAATGTTTTTCTGTTACCATATAGAAGTATAGGACTAAAAAGGACCTCCTCCTGATATATAGTCCAGTCCCCTGCTATTGCAGGAAACCCCCATATCATCTGATCCATAAATTTATCAAGCTCTATTTTAAAACTAGTTAGGTTTGTTCCCTCTCTCCACTGGAAGGCTGTTTCAGAAGCTCAGTCCTTTGATGGTTAGACACCTAATTTCCAGCCTAAATTTATACTCACTTGTGCCAGCACTGTCCTTTAGCTTACATAGCTCTTCTCCCTCCTTGCCATTTACACACCAATGTATTTCTAGAGAGCAATCATATCCCCTCTTGGCATTGATTAAAGTCTTACTGTTGGGGAGTGGGATCAATTGTACCAAAAGGATCTTCTTCCACATCTTTCCTGCTCAAACTTCATTGATTGTGACAGGACTGTTACAGAGGTAAATCTGCTACTTACTTCCTTATTTTTCCCCTTTTATTCTTCCCTACAATATTAAGTTTACTGTTGAGTGGTGATACCATGTCAGGGGTATCAGCCAATCATAACATACTTTCCATTCTTCCCCATACTCTTGCTCCCCAAATGTAATCATGTTGGACATAATGCCTTAAAAGTAATCTACATCTAGACATAAAAGTATGTATGTGCTAAATGCCCTCAACAGCAGGACAGCATCTTCAGCAGATAAGATAGTAAACTATTTTGTCCTTTTTATGTTCAAGATTTTGGTGAGTGCAAGGCAACGTTTCGCATACACTTTTACAAATGGGGGAAGTTTGGCAATCTACAGATTTTTTTTTTGTTGCACTAATTATTTTTATTGCTGTGGCATCTTTATATGCTTCAATGGTGTTACTATTCTCAATTTTTAAAAAAAAATTAAAACAAACCATTTTAATGAGGTTAAAGGTGTTTTATTTTCAGACAACTTATGTTTTTATAATTTATTACATAAATGCTTAGAGGTCTGCTCGAACTCCAAATCCAGGTCCTTTGGGTGGTTCAGTCAGAGAAGTAAGACCACCAGCTGGCTCACAAGAAAAGCGTCCACTTCTGAAAAGATAAAGAGCAATCAGATTTGTTCATCAATACTCAGTATTATAGCAATCATCTTCTACCCATGAATGACACAAGTCTGACTCAATCTTTGGGCTGCCATTTTTCCTGTTTCTCTGAAGGATGAGCAGAGAGAAATGGGAGGCCAGACAACAGAACATAATATCTGTAAAAATACTAATGGTAAAACAAAGGCATTCAAGTAAAATGTCAAATATGGAACTTGATAACCAAAATACTTCATACATACAAAAATTAAATCTATATGATTAACAGAAAAACCCAGGAGCCAATGGCTTTTACACTCCAGCAACACCAATGGCAACATCTGATTATTTGTTTCAGATCCATCTTAGATTCATATATTTCCAAGGCCAGAATTGATCATCATCATCATCATCATGTCTGACCTCCTTGTAGAGTACAGGCCATAGAACTTCCCCAAATTCTTAGAGCATATCTTTTAGAAAAACATACAATCTTGATGTAAAAACTGCCTATGTTGAAGAATCCACCACAACCGTTGGTAAATTGTTCCCATTGTTAATTACCCTCACTGTTAAAAATTTATGCCTTAAATCCAATCTGAATTTGTCTAGATTCAACTTCCAACCACTGGATTGTGTTATACCTTTCTCTACTAGACGGAAAAGTCCATTATCAAATATTTGTTCCCCATATAGGTATTTACAGATTATAATCAAGTTACCTCTTAACATATTTTGATAAGCTAAACAGATTGTTTTGAGTTCATCACTATAAGAGATGTTTTCTAACCCTTTAATAATTCTCATGGCTCTTCTCTGAACCCTCTCCAATTTATCTGCATCCTTCTTGAACTGTGGACGCCAGAACTGGACATAGTATTCCAGCAGTGGTCACACCAAATACAGAGGTAAAATAACCTATTCATTTGAGATTCCCATTTATGCATCCAGCAAGGATTGTATTAGCCCTTTTGGCCACAGCACTGCATGGGAACGCATGTTCAAGTGATTATACATCATGATATTGTTCAGCATCAATTAGCTCCCCCATTCATACATCTTCCTATGCATATGAAATTGTGCAGGAACAGTGGGAATTAAAAAGAAAAAAAAGAAGTCAGTCAGTCTTTCACAAGGGTCAAATCCAGCATAGGTTTGTAGGGATCAAAAGTCTACTAGCTAGTAGAGTTTTGGGTGATTTATGCAAAAGAAGTTTGTGATCACATTCTAGTTCTTATCAGGCTTCTAGCCACTTCAGACCCACCATCTCCTCAATTGGCACTTTCATTGGTAGTCTCAAACAGGCCAAGGACCGAAGAGTTCTGGACATGAAGCTTTCTTCTCACCTCTACACACAGCCTCTCCAGGTTCAGGTTTACACATAAGGCAGGTCAATGTGGAAAAGCCTGTAATGCCTGTGCAGTTCAGTGAATTAATATCTTCAGTTCTAGGGTAATCAATCTGGTAACTTTTCCAAGAACTAGTCACCAACATTAAAAATAGCTTCCCTTCCAAATGGATTTTCTCTTTCATTACTCATCCCAGTATTATACAAATACAATTTACCTTGGGCCAGGTTTGGGAACTCTGCCAGCCTTTAGTTCATCAATTATGTCTTCCATATCTTTTGGTGTCAGATCTTCCTGTAAAATGAAAGAGACCATGCTATTAAAAGAAAATTTAAACAAAATCTGTAAGCAATTGAATCAAAAGTAGTATTCACAATTCCTCAAAATAACAGTTTTTACCTTTTAACCAAATTCTTCACTCAGTTTTGATTCCAGCACGGATAACTATGATTCTATCAGTTAATATATGCATCCAAGTTTAAAGAAGAATTAACAAACCTAAAAGATTTGAAGTTTTATGACACTCTAATGTCACTCTTAGCTATGTTACACACAAGCAATTGTTAGTTAAAATGAACTGATTTTAAGCCATTTATGTTTCTGAACCAGCACATAATAGCCATGTTTTAAAAGAGCCTGTGTTCAAGTACTAGGAGCTACCATGTGAGCCAGCACTCTGATCACTCTGACACCAATTAGTTGTCCCAGAGAAGGCTTAATGGGATAGTGGTAATTAACTTTATTACCTGATTTAGTCAGTGGAGGGGCTGGGTGAGCTAAAGAGCCAATTAGCCCATCAGCTCAAGACTTATAAAAAGGTCACAGGAAGGAAGTGAGGGGAGAGAGGGACAGAGCTAGCTGAGTCCAGTGTCTCAGAAAACTTTCAAGCCCCGGGGAAACAGCCGAGAGCACAGGGAACCGCACTGTAAATAGCACTGCTGCACGGGGCTATAGAAGTGTGGGTGAAGGCAGGGCCGCCCAGAGGATTCTGGGGGCCTGGGGCAAAGCAATTTCAGGGGCCCCTTCCATAAAAAAAATTACAATACTATATTCTCGTGGGGGCCCCTGTGGAGCCTGGCGCAAATTGCCCCACTTGTCTCCCCCCACCCCCAATGGGCGGCCCTGGGAAAAATAAACCTTCTGAATCTCGGCACAAATCCAGTTTTGAGAAAACTTCTTTACAAGGTATCACTGGTTCTCAGCATCAGCTAGTGCTAAAAGGCACTAAAGCTCATTAAAAGGGTTGGACAAATATGTGCCGTCAAAACTGTTTCTGGATCGAAAACTAGGGGTTTTTAAAAAGCAGAAAAAAATCACGGACAATGGCTGCTTTCCTTCAAAATTTGTTGTGGTTTTTTTTAATTGAAAAGCTGAAATTAGTCTGCCATAACCTGAATATGGTTTGGGATTTCAGAAGTATGTGGCCAAATATCTGCTGCTTGCTGTGTTTGATTGTTTAAAGAAACAAAAAAATTCTGCTTAAAAAAAGAATCCAAAACTTTTTGAACCACCTCAGCTTGTGACCAAACACCTGAGCCCATCCAGGCAGAGATTTTTCCAGGTTTCTGATACTCTGCTGGCTTCCTTGACTGATATCTGTCTCCATAACTTTGGGTTCATTTAGGTTAGAATATAAGAACAGCCATACTGGGTCAAACCAAAGGTCCATCCAGCCCAGTATCCTGTCTACTGACAATGGCCAATGCCAGGTGCCCCAGAGGGAGTAAACCTAACAGGTAATGATCAAGTGATCTCTCTCCTGCCATCCATCTCCACCCTCTGACAAACAGAGGCTAGGGACACCATTCCTTACCCATCCTGGCTAATAGCCATTAATGGACTTAACCTCCATGCATTTATCTGTTTCCTAGAGACTGGCTCCATGGGGTCCCTCACAAACTGGAGACAGTTACTGTGGGTTTGTCTTTAGTATAGCTTATGTACATACTCCACAAGCTGAGCATTTGAGCTTGTTCCAAATCTGGGATGAGCCTATGTTGTGAAAACTGAAATGCTCAAAATAGCACATGCATATGAATGGACATAGGATGTTAAAATTAAATTACCCCAGGGGTTCTCAAACTGAGGGTCGGGACCCCTCAGGGGGTCACGAGGTTATTACTGCGGGCCACGAGCTGTCAGCCTCCACCTCAAACCCCGCTTTGCCTCCAGCATTTATAATAGTGTTATATATATATAAAAAAGTGTTTTTAATTTATATGGGGGGGGTCACACTCACAGGTTTGCTATGTGAAAGGGGTCACCAGTACAAAAGTTTGAGAACCACTGACTTAACCCCTCTGGAGCCTCAGGAAATGGGGGAGGTCTCCCTTGGTTAGGTTGGGAAGGAGGTAGGTGGTGTAGGATATTGCTCTTCTCATGTGATCCCTCCCCCAGTGACTAATTTTAAATGAAGCTACCCTCCCCTGACATGAATCTCCCTATGGCACTGAAATTAAATATAAACTATAATTTGGCATTTGAGAAGTAAAAGGGATGGTAGCCCTAATGGAAAAGCTAACAGCTTGGCTCTTCTGCAAGCCTCAAACTGCTGAATGAGCTTTAGGGTAGGGAAGGCTGTGCCTCCCAAACAGCCTGGCCCTGCCCCCTATCCGATCCCCACCCACTTCCTGCCCCCCGACTGCCCGCCCCCCTCAGAATCCCCGACCCATCTTGCTCCTTGCCCCCTCACTATCCCCCAGAGGCCCTCCACTACTACCCCAGGACCCCACCCCTGCTCCCTATCCCGTGACTGCCCCAACCCCTATCACTCCCTCGCTGAGTCCTGACAGACCCCGGGAATGCCCATGATCCAACCCTCCCGTTCCCTGTCCCCTGACCGCCACCCCAACCTCTGCCCCCCTCCCTGTCCCCAGGACTCCCTGCCCCTTAGCCAACCCCCCCCAGCCCAGGCCCCTTACCCCCGGCTCCCCTCTCACCCGGAGCCTCAGCGCATCCAGGAGCATCGCTCTACAGAGGCAGCGTGTCTCTGGCGGGGCCTGAGCTCTGCCCCGCTCAGAGCCGCGTGGTCAGGGGGCGGGGCCCGAGCCCCTCCCCACTCAGAGCTCCCTCCGCTCAGCCTGGAGCTTGCAGCCCCGCCCCCTCACCACGCAGCTCTGAGCTGGGCGGGGCTCAGGGGCCCCGCCGGAGCCACGCTGCAGCTGTCCGGGACGCTGCTGGATGGGCTGAGGCTCCGGGCTAGGGGAGGGGAGGAGACGGGGCTGGGTGGGGCGCCTCAGCCATGCTCGTGGGGGTCCCTGCGGAGCCTGGGGCCTATTACCCCACTTGCCCCCCTCTCTGGGCGGCCCTGGGCGAAGGGAACATAAACAGCATGGTGTGACTACACAACCAGTGAAGTTGGAATGGTTTCTGTGGTATTAGAAGGCAGGAGCAGAGTATGCCTTGTTACATGTGGGCGCTTATCAGAGTTTGTGATTCCCCCATCCATGGTGGCAGAGGATTAGACGGGGAGCCAGTACGAGGATTCAGCATCAGGGCAATGGAGGAGAGTCTGCAATGGTTGGTAGAGCAATTGAAGGAGAAACGAGACCATGCACTCGTTCCAGCAATCCCACCAAATGGAATAGCAGTCCCTCGCTGCATAGCAGGCTGAGCTGCTGAACAGCCTGCAACACAGAACCTGGTGAATCCTGTGACTGTGAACAGCAGTAGTTCCTGGGGGTTATCCTGTGCAAAATGGGCCCACTGGATGACCCTGACACATTTTTAGTGACTTTTGAGATGGGATAAGGGATCATAGGTCTTCTGGGTGGCACCCTATTTATCAGGGGAAGCCTAGGCAGCCTATATGGCCCTGTGCAAGGAGCAGACCCACAACTATGATGTGGTAAAGGCAGTCATCCTGGATAGGGTAGGCCTTTTGGCAGAAAAATACAGATTTTATGCCAGTAGGTGGTCTTATGGAGTATGGCACTTATCCTTTCTGCAAAAGTTAACTGACTGGGCTCCCTGCTGGCTAAGGCCAGATATTCAAGGTGTGGAGGAAAACAGCAGCAGCCGTAATATTGGAAAAATGTCTCCAGAGCTGCCTCAAAAAACACATGCATTTGAGTCTGGAGGCAGTAGTCAAACTCACAGAAGAGTTTGTGGAAGCAGACTTCTCCAAGAGAGATGTCCAGCCATTTCAGAGACCAGACTCAAGGAAGAAGGGGGGCAACCTGACCATAGCATGGGCAACCATTTGTGTGGTTTGTACCAACGGCTCCCTCTAATAAGCATAGTCTGTGACACAAACCCATGACTTAATATTCCTTTCTGCTGCCCTCTTCTCCCTCCCCTCCTTCCAAACAAAAACAAGGAGGGTGGGGAGTGGAACATCACTGCCTCTCGTATACAGGCAGGAATTACTCAATTTACTGGTGTGGAGAGCGCACAATGTTAGTGCAGTGACAAACTACAGTATACACTTACCACTGGCTTCATAATTAACATCTGATACTAAAAACAATGCTATGTTGCATATTTTTGATATTCAAACCATAAACTGTACAAATACAGGGATTTCTTTAAGATTTCTGCAGTCAGACCACAAACTGCACAAAGCCCCTATGAAAAAAGGCCTTGATTCAAAAATAAAGAAGGGAAGATCGAAGGCTTCCATCAGTACAGGGCAGAGTTAAAGAGGCTTGGATGTTTTTTGTAACCTTAACTTGGAATGGCCTAGTTTTATTAATGTTTGGTGTTTGATATCACCAATATTCACGCAAAACTTTTAAAGCAATTGAATCACTGATACGTATTTTCACCCTTAACCCCAATTTAATGAAGACTTTTGTCTAGGAATTTTTCGAGAGAGTGGGAAATAGCTGTAATATGACTCAATTGAGATAGACATGAAGAATGCCATTTAAGGCTTGGAGCTTAGCTCCCTCTGTCCTATAGTAAAGCGCACAAGGGTATGGTCTAGTACTTTTCTATGAATTCTTCCACAATTGTCTTAGAAAGCATACTAGATTAGGCCACAGACTTCTTAAGAACTTGAAATGAGTGATTAGCTCCCTTCATCACATATAATGCACACTGGACCAGGCCTAGGACTCTTCAAGTGTCTTTTTGCACAGCAAGCTATGGAAAGTATACTGGGTTACACTGATCTACAGCTGCACGGCTCCTCTCCCACAGACATTCTTAGATCAGGGCTCCAAGCACCTAGAGCCACATCAGTGTCTCAAATACCTGGTCCCCTGTCACTGTACCAAGTGATCAAAGTCACTGTGATGGCTTGAGTGCCTTTGGAGGCTTTTCTGTCTTTTGTATATCTGGGAAAAATGCATCACCCTATCATGCCTTAGTCTCATCAGCATATCTAAAGGTAATAAAAAGGGTAATAATTGGAGATATACCAATCTCCTAGAACTGGAAGGGACCTTGAAAGGTCATCGAGTCCAGCCCCCTGCCTTCACTAGCAGGACCAATTTTTGCCCCAGATCCCTAAGTGGCCCCCTCAAGGATTGAACTCACAACCCTGGGTTTAGCAGGCCAATGCTCAAACCACTGAGCTATCCCTCCCCCAATATCTATTTGGAAAGCGCATCACCAACATGATGCCCAGCAGTACCCTACTCTTGTACATCATATCTGTGTAGGAGTGCGTGCTGGTGGGTACACTGGGGCACAGTATCTGAACTAACCGCCTGGTGAACTCTGCAAAGTCATCAGCACACTGGTAAGCTTCCAGCTAAACCCATAAGTAACGTAACAGATTCTTATTTCAACATTAACGTAAAATTTGAAAAGTGCAGAAATTTGAAGTGCACTGAATCTTGACTTCATGAATCCAATACGCTTAATTATAAATGCCTTCCCGTTGCTGTTCTCAAACTAGGACTGTCTAAGTGTCAATTTTTTAAATATGATGGACCCATACAGATTTTCGTGGGGAGGAAGGGGGGAGGGTTTTTGTTTTTTTGGGGAGGTTTTTTAGTTTTCTTATTTTACAAGTGGTTTCTCTAAACTTCAGTTTTGTGAGAAAACTTTTCTGTTCTCCACTTCCCTAATGAGGCCCACCTATGCAAGAAAAAGGCTTAGAGATATTTTAAAATAAATGAAAACTCACATCTCCAGCAGTCACTTGATACCGTTTAAAGCCAAATTGCTATTCTGAAATTCTTGTTTAAAATATTCATAACTTTACATTACAGTTCAAACACCTAAACTCTGACCTTGTTCACTAGGACTAGATTAATCCAATGGTATGTTTTCTCTCTCTTCTCTTTTCCATTTTTATGCTTTCTAGTAACAAAAATTAAAAAACCAACCCAAGACTTCTTGGACTCTTGATATTTTTAATGTCACATAATTTACAAGCCCGTGTTTGATTTACTTAAAATTGGCTAGAAAAATGTATACCATGTTCACAGAACTCATGTTGATAATGATGTTGAAAATATTATTCTGAGAGGGAGGAAGGGAAGGGGTTAGGGCTCATAAAATAATAAAGGAAAATTTCTAATATAATGGAAACTGAAATTTGCTGCTACCACTTCAGAATATGTTAGCATTTTTTTTAAATGTAATCAATTAAGAGAAACAATCAAAAGAGGAGAATATCACTCAGAGTGAAAGAACTTCAAAGACTGAAAAAGGATTTGATAGAGGGATTTTTTTTTTAAATAAATAATAATCCTAGAGAGAACCAAATCTTCCTTCAACTAAAAGGTATCTATAAAAGTGCCCTCGTTCTAAATGCCTGGATACCCCAGAATGTATTTCAATTCTCTTTCTTCATGATCCTTTTACGAAAATATGCAAACATTAAAAAAAATTCCGCTGGTCTCAGGAACTTTATCTATATCACAGTGTACTGATGTGTATTTTCATGTAAAGGATATCATGTCACTAGAAGATGTTCCAGCTCATGAACTGTCCTTCTCCCACAAAATGAGAGCGCCTCTCTTTACATTGATAATTAAGCCTAGGGAAGTCCTGTTCCAATATCATTTTGAGAGACAAGCCACCCATAGTGTAGAAATATAAACTATCAAATTAATAGGTCAATTAATAACTTATATTGAACTACTAGAATTTCATAATCTAAAACTATGACAATCATTTAGTGTAATAATTAACATACTAGTTAAACAAAACATTGTACCTTTCAAACAGAATTAAATACTTACATAATAATTATCATTTATTTGTACCATCGGTGCATTTACGCAAGCGCCTAAACATTCAACTTCTACCAGTGTGAAAAGTTTATCAGGTGTCGTTTCCCCAACTTGTATACCTACAGTAATAAGGAATATTAGGTTAAGTGGTGATTAATACATTTAACGCAAAACCTTAAATATTTCACAGCTAATCTATTACTGTTATTTCACTTCATGTTGTAAAACATTTGTACCATATTTTTACATGATTTGGACTATTTTCCTAATGTCAACACTTAAACAGCTCCAAGACACTTCCCATTAAGTAAAAAAAGCTTCATAAACTGAAACCCCTCAGATACATTTTAAAACCTGATTTACAGACCTGCTTCCTATTTCATAAACACATTTTGTAAACCAATTGTAGGTATTATTGATTAATTGTAGAACTACTGTTCTATTTTTAGGAAGCAATGCAATAGGAGAAGTTACTTAAAAAGGGATTATATATTACAACAGCATGGTGGTCAGAACCTTGCAGATTCAGGCATTAAGGCCCCAATCCTGCTAAGAGTTGTGTATGAGCTTAACTTTAATACCATAAGTAGTGCTATTGATATGCATGACCAGTGCTAGGTCAATTAGAATATTGTCGTTGATTTAAAGAGGATCAGTACTGGGCATAAATTATCAATGGGTTAATAATTATTACAATGAAACTATGCAAACAAAATTAGATGAATAGCAGCAGCTGGGAAAAAACAAGAGATCACGATTTTGTGAATATGGTCAATTTCTGTAAGGATAGCTGTAGCAGTGAAATGTATTTCATTTCAAACTACACTCCCTGGAACAGCTTCATGAAATACTTTTTCACGTGGCTCCCAGGGGACTACAAAGAGCACTGCATACCATATTTTATCCCAACAAATTCCATTTTGATAGCAGGTTACAAAAAGAATGTCATCTTAATGTCAGATCCACAGAATTATGTCAGCCAGGTAGATTTTCAGTCAATATTTAAGGAACTAATTTTTTAAATAATAAAGATCCAAAATTACTAAGTATTAAAAAGATTATATTCTATACCAGGATAATTGCTACACAGACTGTCTTCATTATGTTAAATTCAGCTACACTACTCCTAAAAGCATATAGCATATATTCAAGGACATTATAGCAAGCCTGTCAAAAGTTTTATTATTTAACAAGAAGCATTCATGACATTTTGTGTACCTATGCAAAAGCACCACATATTATAAGGCAAAACAACTGGAAGAAGTCATGTGTACTCTAGGAGATTGCAGTGGCTTCCTACTTGGTTCCTGGTGAAATTCAAGTTACTGGTTTTGACCTATAAAGTCTTTCATTATTTGGGAGCTGTGTATCTTAAAAACTGCCTATATTTTAAAAACTGACACCAAAGATTGGCTGAGATTCTTGAGCTCCAAGTTCTTAGATATGAACACTTGTGGCTGGAGACAGACCATCCAACTAGACAGCCTTTGACCCTTCTTCCCTGACTTAACAAGCAAAGGTTTTTAGTGGGAGTTACCTTCAGGACACCTTACAATTCCTAGCTGTTTTGATTGTTTGATGGGGGAGCCCTTCTGGCTGCATTGGCTACCCTTTTTAGCAGCTCTTTATTTGCTGGCACTTGTACTGTAATTTATAGTAAGTAATATGCATAGCAGTGTTTGAGAAGTGTAATGTACAAATGTGAACAGTTACAACAACCTTAGACAATCACTTCACTGATTTCCTGATTTTATTATTTTATCTGTGCAACCTTAATATTAAATTGTAGATCTTTTTAATTCAATTTCCTTGTTTAAAACAATTAAGACGGGGAATAAATCACTTGTGCTTAATAGCAGCACTATTAAAATGGTCCCCATTAGACTAAAGTTCACAGCATGGAGTGTTGATATCACCCCTTTTCCTGTGTTTTAATTTGGTTGCAGAAAATTCTCTCTTACATTTTGGGGGTACTTATCTTTGCTACAGAACCCCCCCCAACTTTTCATGAAATCTTAGAATTTGTGGAATATTGTAGAATGCAGGAAATATTGCAAACACCCTAAAATTGAGGAATAAAAATGTTTTACACAGCTTCAGTTTTTTTCTTGTCCTTAATGTTAAGACAATTATTTTAGAGAATTGAACTGGGTGTTACAGCAAGACATTTACAGTCTCTCTCATATCAGTTTTCCTGGCAATCCCTGTTCCTAACAGACTATGGAGGGAGAACGTGCACTGTGAGGTCACAAATGCTTGGGGCTTCTTTAGGCTCTGCTAAAATTCTTAGCAGATGCCCAGGAAGCATATTTAGAAGTGTTTTTTCCCAAATAACTTTTTAGTTTTCCCCCTCCAAGAAAAGGCATTAGTTCTCAGTGAGTACTGTGTTGTCACAATTTAAACCTTAGACATCAAAAAAATCTGAACTTAAACATTTTTTAACACTGAAAAAAAACCACAATATCAATTTGCATCATACCAAGCTTCTTCTGAATGGCCTCCAGTATGCCATCAGAGTCTCTCAGCATGCAAGGTGTAGTTGTGCAGATCTGAATATGATATTTTCCAACCGGCTTCCGATTATACATTGTATAGAAAGTTGCTACTTCATATACTCTCATGGGAGGCATCTGTAAAACTTCAGCAACCTATAGGATGGGGAAGAAATGTTTTTTCTAATTTTTATTTTTGTAGGGCATTACTAGAATACTTGCAGCTAAATGCAATATTTTCAAAAGCACTAATTATATTAATTCTGGTTCACAACACTGTAGTAGTATACAAACGAAAAAATACAAAAATTACTTCTGCATTCTTGTGTTCTGAAGATAGCTATAACAGATCACCACTATGACTCTCAGACCTTTGACAAGTGACAGATTGAAATTTATATAGTTCATGTTTCTGAGCTATTAAACCTTCTCATCAGTAGTAACCAGGCATACTCTGACTTAGATGTACCAACAGCGGATATCCCAAAGAAAATACTTAAAAATAATCCAAACTAACAAAATTACATCTGTGATGCTGGCAGACCAGGTGCCAGCTCATGCCCAGGCCCCAAGCCTCACTGAACAGTGCATAACAAGACACCAGTCTGACACACCTTTCTGTTAATATTGCTAGAACAGGTATTAGACTTGTAAACATGCATTTAGTGTTTAGATTTCATGAAATATTTGTAAATTGCTGCATGTGTTATTCTCACTTATAATATCTGTAACCCATGCTATCAGGTAATACTTAAGTATTTGTTCTGTAACTAAAAATGTTTGTTCTGAAACTGTAAATCCACTCAGGAAAGAAATATCACGAAGTGTGAAATACTGGTTTGCACCCATGAAGAAGTGTCATCTCTCTCCCTCACCCCTCCCCCCCCCCCCCCCCCCCAAAAAAAAAAAAGGTCTATAGACATCAGACAAGCCATTGTGGACAAAAGACTTTGTTGACTGCTTCCCTCAGAGCCCTGAAAAGGGTATGCCCAAGCCTTCATCCCATCACAGCTTGAACACCGGGGAAGGGAATAAAAATGCCTGTGAAAGAGAATTTATTATTTCTATGGTGCTTTTAACTCTGAGGGTAGAGGATTTCTAAGCATAAGCAAGGAGTCCCCAGCTGTTTTGCCTGGGTTAGCTCTAAAAGACAGAGTCTGCTTACTATAGAAGTTTCTATTATCTTTCAAAATCTAACTCATTTGTGTCTGTATGTGTACCTGCTTTAACATTGTAAATAACTCATTTCTTTTTCTAGTTAATAAACCTTTAGTTAGTTTGTTACAGGACTGGCTATAAGCATTGTCTCTGGTGTGAGATCTAAGGTGCAAATTGATTAGTTGGTCTTTGGGACTGGGAGTAACCTGAATTTTGATGTGATTTTTGGTGTAAAGCAACTATCACAAAGTCAAGCTTGCTTAGGTGGCAAGATAGATAGGAATCATAGATCATCAGGGTTGGAAGGGACCTCAGGAGGTCATTTAGTCCAACCCCCTGCTCAAAGCAGGGCCAATCTCCAGACAGATTTTTGTCCCAGATCCCTAAATGGCCCCCTCAAGGATTGAACTCACAACCCTAGGTTTAATAGGCTAATGCTCAAACCACTGAGCAATCCCTCCCTTAGAGGCTAGTCTGTGACTCTAAGGTAAGACTGTGACTGAGATTTAGGGAGCTCAAACTTGTTACTAGGTTGGTGAAATCTAATTATAGAAGGTGTACAGCCAGTTTGGAGATTCTGCCCTGCTTCCTGACAGTCTGCACTGAGGATGGCACTCTCAGTCGTGAGCCACTGCAGGCAGCATGACAACATCAAAAATAATTATTTGCTGGAATGAAAATTGAAAGCACTGGAGAACTTGGTCAGAGTACAAATAACTGTATCATTGAATGATATTGTTTCCGAGCCTCCGCATTACAGCAAAGCTAATTTTAAGCGGGGTCCTACAAATGATCAACTAAGTGGAAAAGGACTTATAGGACCTCCATGCATTTATAGGACCTCCAGCTTAGTGTCACTTCATCTGGCAAACATGACTGAGAAGATCATAAAAACTACTAACGCAATACAGTGATCAGCCATAGGACTGTTTTTTTTTGTTTTTTTTTTCCTGAAATGACACCTCTCCCAGAGATGTTTTGGAAAGTGTTTTTTACCTCTTGAAGGGGCACATGAGGAGACAGGAGTTGAAACAGCTACATTATTCCCAGCAAAACTCTGGGTTATTTATGAAGAAAATGTCTACATTTCCGTTACATTACTTTACCTCTGAGCGCCTCCTGCATGCCGCTGAACAGCTGTTCCCTGGCATGCAGGAGGTACCGGGAGGGAGGTGGAGGAGTTGATCAGCAGGACCTGTGAACTCCCTGGAGTACCTTCGCAGACCTCCAGGGGTCCGTGGACCCCCGTTTGAGAAATGCTGGTCTAGAGCACTGTTTCTCCCACATACTCCAGATAAAGTATTACATACAGCTGCAGCACAGATAGGATTCTCTAACTGAAGAAAGGGAGTCTAACCAGTACTTTGTCCCTCTCTCCTTTCCCATCAGCAGTGAATCTCCCACACCTCTGCTTTAACCTTCTTCATTAAAGATCATAGCAAGTCTGAATAAAGTTCACTTAAGTTTTGCTTTGCTGATACTTTTGGAGTTTCTAGTATGAAGCAAGCATTATGTGCAGAGGCAGGATTCTCCTACAGGGAAATTTCCGAATTTCTGGGATTCTCATGATCCTGTGCCAAAATTTAAATTCTTGAATTAACATATTTTAGTATCAAAATTATAATTTTCTCGTCCTACTAGTAAAGCTAAGATTTAGCTCAAAGACTAGTAACAGTAATGCTTTTTAAAAAAACAGATTAAATACCTTGTTCATCGCTGATATGGGCAACCATCCATTCTGTCTCTGGGCCAGATCTAGTACTGGAATCACAGCAGCTGATCTATGTCCCTCTGGGTAGTTGTTTACTATTGCTTCTATTCTCTAGTTAAAAAAAAAAAAAATGTTTACAACACTTATTTAAGATTCAGATTTGGATACTTAACATGCCCTTTTCTCCATACCTTATAGTTTTCAGGTGTGAAATCAAATGGAGTATCTGGGTTATTTTCAGGAGTATCTCTGTGCTGCAAGGAAAAAAAGGAAATAAACATATCAAAATATGATTTATTTTTTTTTTTTTTACACACACACACACACGCTTTAAGGCCAGAAGGGACCATCACTATCATCTAGTCCAGTGATTCTTCAACTGGGGTGAATGCACCCCCTGGGGGTGCGAGATGCCCTTTCTGGGGGTGCAAGACATGCCAGATGTTTTTTAGAGGGTAAATCATCGAACACACAAATTAAGCAGAGGCACATAAGTATAACTACTTTGTTTAATCAAACCTATGTATTTATTAACATTATGCATTTTTTAACCATTACTGTAATATACAAACAAAAAACATATCTAGGTTTAAAGAATGGACCTACTTCAACGATTTTTGATAAGGGGTGCGAGAACATATTTTGATTTTTGATAAGAGGTGCAAGAACATATTTTGAGAACCAAAAGGGGTGCAGGCTGCAGTAAAGGTTAAGAACCACTGATCTAGTCTGACCTCCTGAACATCACAAGTTACAGAACCTCACCCACCCACTCCTGCAGTAGGCCTTAGCCTCGGGCTGAGTTACTGAAGTCCTCAAATCTTGATTTAAAGACCTCAAGTTACAAGAATCCACCATTTTCTCTGCTTCAAGACGGCAAATGACCTCTGCCCCAGGCTGCAGAGGAAGGCAAAAACCTCCCATTGTTCTCTGTCAATCTGACCTGGGAGCAAATTCCTTCCTGACCCCAAATATGGCAATGAGATCCTGAGCATATAAGACCCACCAGACACACACTTGTGAAAGAATTCTCTGTAGTTACTCGAGACCTTCCCTCTCTAACAACCCATCTCCAGCCGTTGCAGATATTTACTATTATCAGTCATGGATGGGCCACATGCCATTGTAGGCAATCACATCATACCATCCCCTCCATAAGCTCAATATTGAAATAAGTAAGGTTTTTTGGTCCCCATTACTTCCCTTGGAAGGCTGGTCCAGAACTTCACTCCTCTGATGGTTAGAAACCTTCATCTAATTTCAAGCCTAAATTTACTGATAGCCAATTTATAGCCATTTGTTCTTGTGCCAACATTAGCCCTTAATGTAAATAACTCCTCTCCCTCCCTGGTGTTTATCCCTCTGATATATTTCTAGAGCGCAATCATATCTCTCTTCTTCTTTCATTCGGTTAGCCAAGCTCCTCAAATCTCCATTTGTAAGGCAGGTTCTCCATTCCTCCGGTCATCCTAGTAGCCATTCTCTGCACCTGTTCCAGTTTGAGTTCATCTTTCTTAAACATGGGAGACTAGAATTGCACACATTTCCAGATGAGGTCTCACCAGTGCCTTGTATAATGGTAATAACACTTCTCTATCTCTACTGGAAATATCTTCTCTGATGCATCCGAGGATTGCATTAGCCTTTTTCATGGCTACATCACATTGGCTGCTCATAGTCATCCTGTGCTTGACCAATGCACCCAGGTCTTTCTCCTCTGTCACTTCCAACTGATATGTTCCCAGCTTACAACAAAAATGCTTTTTGTTAGTCCTCAAGTGCACTTTGCACTATTAAATTTCATCCCATTTCCATTGCTCCAGTTTTCAAGGTTGTCCAAATTTTCTTGTCTGATACTCTGATCCTCCTCTATATTGGCAACATCTCCCAACTTTGTCATCATGCACAAATTTTATTAGCACACAGCCATTTTTTGTTCTAAAGTCATTAAGGAAAACATTAAAGAAGATCAGTCCCAAAACGAATCTTTGAGGAACTCCCTAATAACCTCCCTCCAATCTGACAGTTCACATTCCAGCATGAGCAGTTAGAGTCGCCCCTTTAATCAGTTCCTTACCCACCTTTCAATTCTCATATTAATCCCCATCTTCTCCAATTTAACCAATAATTTCCCACATTGAACCATACAGGTAGATCACACTGCATTTCCTTTGTCTAAAAAAAATCAGTTATTTTCTCAAAGAAAGATCAGGTTGGTCTGGCATGATCTACCTTTTATAAAACCATGTTGTATTTTATCCCAATTACCATTAACCTCTATGTCCATGTCATAGGTTTATTCCCCACTTTGAACTTTAGCGTTCACAAGATGGGGACCTGCATGGACTCCTCTAAACTAAAATCCTAGTTTAGATCTGGTTCTTGCTGCCACCAGTCAAGTTTTAAGTGTCTGACACACTCCCTGTTCCCCCAAAAACTTCCCCTGGGGAACACAGATCCAAACACCTTGAATCTCAACACAAAGGGAAATAATCCATTTCCCCCACCTTCTTCCCCCTCCCCTTGTCCTTGGGAGAGATACCTTGATTCAAACTCCTTGAATCAAACAAAGAGGGATTCACTTTTTCCCCCTCCCCTTCCCCTGAAAATCCAAACAAGGGAAGAAATCAATCAAGTTCTAAAAAGAAAAGATTTTATTAAAAGAAAGAAAGAAAGTACACTATCTCTGTAATACCAGGATGGAAAAATACAGGGTCTAACTTATAAGAACTGGAGAGACTTCCCCTCCCTCCTCCTCAGCATAATCAAAGTAACAGCAAACAGAAATAAAGATATTCCTTCAGCAAACACACAATTACAAATGCAGAAATTAAATTATAAAACTAGTCCGCCTTTCTAATACTCACTAGACTGAATAGAAGAAAATACTTCAGGAAAACTTGGAGAACTTGAAGATGTGTCTGGCCTCTCTTAAAGCCAAAGAGAGAAGAACACTCAAACAAAGAACACAGACAAAGCCTTCCCTCCACAGAGATTTGAAATTATCCTGTCCCTTGATTGGTCCTCTGGTCAGGTGTTCATCAGGTTACTGAGCTTGTTAACCCTTTACAGGTAAAAGAGACTTTAACCCTTAACTATCTGTTTATGACAGTCCATAACTACTCTTTCAAAATTTGTTTTAAGACCTTGCATACAATTGAGGTCAAACCAATGGACCTGTGGTTTCCCAGATCACTTTCCCACCTCCCCTCCCCCCCTTCTTAAATATAGGTCGGGGTCAGCAACCTTTCAGAAGTGGTGTGCTGAGTCTTCATTTATTCACTCTAATTTAAGCCTTCCCGTGCCAATAATACATTTTAACATTTTTAGAAGGTCTCTTTCTAGAAGTCTATAATATATAACTAAACTATTGTTGTATGTAAAGTAAATATGATTTTTAAAATGTTTAAGAAGCATCATTTAAAAATTAAATTAAATGCAGAGCTCCCCGGACCAGTGGCCAGGACCCAGGCAGTGTGAGTGCCACTGAAAATCAGGTTGCCTACCCCTGATATAGGTGCTATATTTGCAATTTTCCAAACACAGGGTACAACCCACAAGTTTACAGATACATTAAAAGCCCTTGCTATTGGGCTTGCTATTTCATGTACCAGTTCCTTTAAAGTCTTGTATGGAGATTACCTGGGGACCCCCAGATATGGTCCCATTAAATCTGTTTTTAAAGAAAAATTCAGGATATTTTAATAAGGGATTCTCATATCTATAAACACTAAACTATCTACTATTTCAGATGAGTTTGCAAGCATTTAAAATCTCACCTTGAATGTTAACTCTTACATGTCAGAAGTTGGGACTCTAATATTAAATGTTAGGCCAGCAACTATGAAAATTTGTATTAGTAGTTAAAGGAAAAATATATAACTGCACAATAGTTTCTTTTTACACAAGACAGGAACTAATTAGGTTTTTGAAGTGAGAGATTCTGTGACAACAGTAAGGTCAGATCCATGAATCCTGGCTCTGAATCTTACCAGCATTTATTAAAAGGCATCTTATCCAGATACATTAGCCTATACTACACAGTTTCAATACAATAATAAATAATCTGATTTGACAAAAAAATTTCAAATAAGAAAATTTCACAGTATTCCTGCAAATTCCTAAATCACTCTTAGAAAGTTATCAAAAATTAATAATGCTACATTTAGTCTTTAATCTCAAAATAGACGTCAGATGGAATACAAAGTATTCTAATATCCAAAAGCATACATTTATTACACCACTATGCCATTTGCAACTTTGTGTCCAAATTGATCCTAGTTGCCCTGATTAAAATAGAAAGATACTACGCCTATTTTCAGTTTCTCTCAGACATAAAATTAAAAATTTCCATCTGAAGGTATTTGCTCTTTTTGTAATGTTTTATTTCTTCGCTCTAAATCTGAGAAAATTTCTGGATTTAGAAGGTTTATCACTAAGGCCCTGATTCTGCTCCTGACTACATGGGTAGATCCCTGTACCCATGCAGAGCTCCATTAAAGTCAATAGAACTCAGCAAGGGCACAGGGTTCAGATGACATATAAACTGTAGCTCTGGTACCTAAAGAATTACTTCTCTATTTTTAAACAGGAAGACCCCTTCACGCGGGATCATTTCAAGACATTAGGATGGGCATTTTTAAAAATAAAGTCTTCTGTGAACTGTAAAGAGTTTTAAAATTGAAATAAATTGCCTTTTAAGCAAAAAAACACCCTTTATTTTAAATCATCTGAATTAAATTATGAATTTTGGCCTCTGAAAAGTCCAAGTAACAAGTTGACCTGAAGAGCTGTGTGTAAGTTTGTCTCTCTTATCATAAAATATCAGGGTTGGAAGGGACCTCAGGAGGTCATCTAGTCCAACCCCCTGCTCAAAGCAGGACCAATCCCCAGACAGATTTTTACCAAAGTTCCCTAAATGGCCCCCTCAAGGATTGAACTCACAACGTTGGGTTTAGCAGGCCAATGCTCAAACCATTGAGCTATCCCTCCCCCCTTAACAGAAAGTTGGTCCAATAAAAGATATTACCTCACCCACTAAGCAATCTGAAACATGCATTTGGCCACCAGGGTGGATAAAAATCAAGACTATCCACCTTCAAGATCACCATCATTTTCTATGGTTTCAGAGTTATATGCCAACGATAGTGTTTCAGTTACATCACGTATGTCACTGTAGCAAAAAAATAAAAATTAAATAAAATAAAAAATCTCCATCATCCAGAAACAACTATAGATAAATTTGCCATAAGAACCAGCAGATTACAAAAAGAGATAATTGATGAAAAAATTGCCCGCTTTGTTTATGCAACAAAATCTCCTTTCCGTATGATTGAGAACCCACACTTCATTAACATGGTTCAATCATTAAGACCAGGATACAGTCCACTCAGCAGAGCAGATGTCTCAAGCAAATTGCTGGATAAAGTGTATGAAAGAGAAATTGAGCACTGTGCAAAAAGGTCTAGAGGGTAAAATTGTTAACCTGAGTCTTGATGGGTGGAGCAATGTCCACAATCTTTAGAAATCTCACATTGGTACCTTCTTTGCATTTTGTCAAATCTGTAGTGTAAGTGTTCTTAAAATAAACAATATGAGCTAGGTCATCATCCAAGATGGCTATAACATGAAATATATGGCATAAGGGTAAAACAGCAGGAAACCTACAATTCTCCGCCAAGGAGTTCAGTCACAAATTTAATTAATGCAGTTTTTCTTTTTTAAATGATCATCATCATCAGCATGGAAGCATATTCTCTGAAATGGTGGCCAAAGCATGAACTGGCAAACGAATGTTTAGCATATCTGGCATGCAAATATCTTGCATGCCAGCTATAAAAGTGCCATGCAAATGCCTGTTTTCACTTTCAGGTCACATTGAAAATAAGAAGCGGGCAGTATTATCTCTAGGGTCCTACAAATTCACGGCCTTGAAAAACACATCACGGACCAAGAAATCTGGTCTCCTCATGTGAAATCTGGTATTTCATGTGCTTTTACCCTATACCATACAAATTTCACGGGGGAGATTGGCGTTTCTCAAATTGGGGGTCCTCACCCAAAAGGGAGTTGCAGGGGGGTCACAGTATTACCACCAACGTTCCCTCTGTTTTCAATTCCATGTGCGGAATACCTTGGTGCACATAAAAAAATGTAAGTGCGGATGTGCGCCACCAATAGAAACAAAAAACCTATATATATTTTATATATTTTAAAAATTACGATAGGGATAATTACTCCATCCAGGACAGGTTAGGCATTTTAGAACTCACTACTCAAAGAATTAAATTTAAGTGTAAGAGAAATAAAAATTATGAAATGCATAGACCAGTCAAAACACTAAAATAACACACTTTGAAAGAATGAAATTACAGAGAATATATGTGCATTGTAGGAAGTACCAAGAAGAAGTAACACCACCACCCCAAGTGTGAGAGAGAGTGAGTAAGTGTGCTGGCTGCTGGGGAAATTTCTGAGAAACACTGTGCACTCTCTTTAAGGCACTCACTGAAAGCTCTCCTGCTGTCCTAAATCTGAGCCCTGTCTCTGCTGCTCCTGCTCTGCAGAGCTGGGGTACATGTGCAGCGATGGGGTGGAGGGGGGAGAAACAGAGGCCGTGTGAGCTGGCTGTTGGGGAAGTCTCAGAGACAGTGCACTCTCTCTTTAAACAAGACACTCACCACCCAGAAGCTGGAGTCTTCAGACCTCAGACTGCAGCAGCTGTGAGTCCTGAGCCAGGCTGTCCACTCTGCCTTGCTCTGCAGAAATGGGGTACAGGAGCAGGGGGACACCCTGACATCAGCATCCTCCTTCCCTGCCCCCCCCACTACTCTTCACTGCCAGCGGGAGGGTCCTGGGAGCAGCTGCAGGAGCAACCTGGCTGCAAAGCAGCAAGGGGGAGGGGCACCTGAACACATGCTGCTGGATGCACACACGCTCTGCTAATCAGCTGTGTGTCACTTGCCTTATTTCTGCACTGCTCCTGAC
This sequence comes from Mauremys reevesii, assembly GCF_016161935.1. Lineage (NCBI taxonomy): Eukaryota > Metazoa > Chordata > Testudines > Geoemydidae > Mauremys > Mauremys reevesii. The sequence continues at coordinate 200,488,132 of NC_052624.1, forward strand.
AGCAGCTCTGCCTTCAGAGCTGGGATCCCAGCCAGCAGCTGCCACTCTACAACTGCCCAGCTCTGAAGGCAGCGCCACCACCAGCAGCAGTGCAGAAATAAGGATAGTAGTACCACAACACCACCCCCAATAACCTTGCCCCTCCCCTCAAATCCTTTTTGGGTCATGACCCTACAATTACAACATCGTGAAATTGACCAAAATGGACCGTGAATTTGGTAGAGCCCTAATTATCTCCCATATATGTAAACAAACTTGTTTCTCTTAGCAATTGGCTGAACAAGAAGTAGGACTGAGTGGACTTGCAGGCTATGAAGTTTTACATTGTTTTATTTTTGAGTTCAGTTATGTAACAAAAAAAATTTACATTTATAAGTTGCACTTTCACAATAAAGAGAGTGCATTACAGTACTTGTATGAAGTGAATTGAAAAATATTACACCTCTACCTTGATATAACGCTGTCCTTGGGAGCCAAAAAAAAATCTTACCACGTTATAGGTGAAACCTTGTTATATTGAACTTGCTTTGATCCACCGGAGTGCGGCACCCCCCCCCCCCCCGAGTACTGCTTTACCGCGTTATATCCAAATTTGTGTTATATCGGGTGGCGTTATATCGAGGTAGCGGTGTATTTCTTTTGTTTAGCATTTTTACAGTACAAATATTTAATCAAAAATATAAAGTGAGCACTTCACATTTTGTATTCTGTGTTGTAATTGAAACCAATATATTTGAAAATGTAGAAAAGCATCCAGAATATTTAATAAAATTTCAATTGGCATTCTATTGTTTAACAGCGCGATTAAAACTGCTATTAATCCCGATTAATTTTTTTAATCCTGATTAATTTTTTTTGAGTTAATCACGTGAGTTAACTGTGATTAAATCAACAGCCTTAGTTTTCCATTTTCTGGTGTTTGTGAGGAGACAGATTTAGGTTCTTGTTCCAACAAGATCAGTATGAATGGTTTGGTTAGTGCTATATTGTTTTTTCCTGCATACTAAATGGTCTCTTTGAAAACTTCTCATCTAGTATCAGGAGAGGTTTCTTTCTTGTTTTGTTGAAATATGCATTTGATTTCAGAAAGGGAAAATGACTAAAAGGGTAATTCACCACACATCTGAAAGACCTATTTATGTTTCACATAATGCTCTCTGATCCTCTTTTCACTTAGAGCCTGATCCAAAGCCTACTGAAGTCAGGACTGTCTTTCGATTGACATCTGGGCTTTGGATCGCGTCCTTGAAGCGTACCTTGGAAGATTAAGATCTGGGTTTACAGTCTGTTGAAATCCCACCCATAACAGCTAGCAAGTTTAGAAGTGGGGGCATCTGGACACCAGTGTGCAGGAAACAGGAACTGGCAGCATGCATGTAGTGGCATATAAGAAGGTAAGACTGAGTTTTCCCCCATATATGAATTCATATCCAGAATATGCCAACAGAACCAACCACCCCCAGGGGAGTACGACATTCACATACTCAGACCCACAACTGATTTAGCCATTTTACAGTGTCTCCTTGCATAGTTTGTAGTTTCCTTATTTAAACACACGTCCACCGAAAAGTTACATTTGCTAAATATTATGGAGACTACTTCCCCATTCAAAGTGCTACATATATAAATGCTAAAATTAACAAAACTAACACTCTCAAAGTGCATGTTAATAGTATGTGCTCCTACTTCAATTCCAAATTATGTAAGCCCCAACTGGAATATACTTATCTGTTTACAATTAATTTCCCTTTCTGATAAGAATTATAGAAAAGGTAATCCGATATACTAAATATACATTACTTTTAGAGAGTAGTTTATATTTAGTATACATTAGACCCATCAGTACAAATTGAAAAATAGTATAAAAAGCAAAGAGGAATACAAATTGGGTTATTTTAGGCAGTCTCTCCCCCTTTCATTAGATTTTTCTACATAAGGAGTCTGATTCTGCACCACTGAAGTCAATGGGAATTTTGCTATTGACTTAAATGAAAGCAGGATTGGGGCCTTAAATGAGGGTGGGGAGAGAAAAACCTTTTTGGGAAATAGCATGCAAGAATAAAGACAACAAACTTGATCTGTGGGTGACAAAACATTCAGCAGTCCTCTTACAGTTCAATTGTTATTTCTGCACTGCTGGCATTCCATGAATGTAGTGGTTGCCATTAAATCTTGGAAGAATATTTTGTTGTAAATTCTATTTTCAACTCGGCAGGACATAGCATAATATATGCACTATTGTAACTGAGGATTTTCCTGAATTTGGGAAATTCCATCTTTGGATTTTAAGATTACATGTCAAATACACAGAAAAAAAATGAGAAGTTATAAATGACAGTAAATTCCCCCCCGGTCAGTGTAAATTTCGGGGGGGGGAGGGGGGGGCACAAGGTTACACACTAGAATACCAAAGGAAAATTACTTGAAGAAAAGAAGGGACTTTGTACAAGCATATGATGGGCTCTCTGAGTTACAGAAATAGAATCCTTTTTATTGTTCTTGGAAGCTTCCTCACAGAGTTCCTTACATAGCAATCTTCTGTCATTTCTAATAGGCACCCCAGACGTATGCCACACATCCTGGATCTACTTCTAGATCTTTGGTTTTCCTCTTAAAATTTCAGTTCTTTAATCTATGTTTTATTTTAGGATTTTAGCCTGCTGTTTGCTTTCTTTGTTTTCCTGTTCTGCTTCTCTGACTCAGCTATCCTTGTTAACATGTTCTTAATTTCTGTTTGCAAAAAAGTCAGCTTGATTTCTAAAACATCCATCTTTGTTTGGATTACAGCTGTTATTTCTTGTGTATCTGTCTGCTTGAAGAATCTCAAGTGGGGGGAATAATAAATGAGGATTGTATCTGCTGCCACAATCTCAGCACAGTTCTGTGCTGCAGAGCTCTGAGTGGTTACGTTAGAAGCTATACAGCACGTTAAAGCTAAAAATTTCCATTTGTTGGCTTCTTTAGCGAGCTCCTGTTGATGATGTTTTGGGTGACTAAGAGGAAGAGTTTGTGTAGAGTTTGAGGGAATTTTCACCAAGATCTTGTAGAGTTCCAGTCACACAGTTGTGCAGGATCGGTTTCTCTCATGGTCTCTAATCTCTTCTATTTAATAGAAATATAACATCTATCTTGGACATAAGCTAGCTCATTTTATCCCTGAATAAGGGCTCATTTATGCCTTTTCCTAGGCACAGAATTCTGGAGAGTAAGGCTACGTCTATACTACCCGCCCGGGTCGGGGGGTAGCGTTCGACTTCTCGGAGTTCGATATATCGCGTCTCATCTAGACGCGATATATCGAACTCCGAACGCGTTCCCGTCGACTCCGGAACTCCACCACCGCGAACGGCGGTGGCGGAGTCGACGGGGGAGCCGCGGACTTCGATCCCACGGCGTCTGGACGGGTGAGTAGTTCGAACTAAGGTAGTTCGAGTTCAGCTACGCTATTTGCGTAGCTGAACTTGCGTACCTTAGTTCGACACCCCCCCCCCCGCACCCCCAGTGTAGACCAGGCCTAAGAGTAGGCTCATCGCTGAAGCATCAGTGCCTGGAGGCAATTATGCCTGAGTGCTAGAGGGAGCATATTAGGAAGTGCCTCTTGCTACACTTCTTGAACAAGCGCAGAGTTTCCTGAGTATAGCAGGTGTGTGGGCGGGGAAGTGTCATGCTTCACCTAGACACATCCTTTCTGTTTGTGTAATCAGTTCCATTCTTTCCTCTGTATACCCAGTGTGACATTCTGTACCTCAAAATAGCACCCTGGAACTCCCATATTCATCACTGTGATATGATTATGATATGTTGTGTACAATGCATGCCTTGTGAGGTATCATTTAAAAAGTCTTGATCTGTTGAAAATTACTATCTTGTTGAATTGTACGTGAAGTTATGAAGTATTGCTATGTGTGTTACTGAAATATGTGGTAAGTGGGAAATGCCCACAACAAGCCTTTCAGTGGCAACAAAGGAGCAACTAACACTGACAAGACAGATTTACATCAGGATCAGCCAGACATGTGTTGATGACCCATCATGAAGAATCCACTCTCCCAGAGATTCCTCAGAGAGTGCACATACACAATGGGGGCTACCTAACCCCCACGTCACAGCAAGGATCTTTCTAGAACCTGGGAGAAAGTATAAATGGAAGTCGATGACATCACCATTTGGCCTCTCTCCTTCCCCATCTCAACTTCTGGAAGATCATTTGGAAGACAAAGACTTGGTCCAAGGCTGAGAAGGGAATTCAGTCTGTGTAATAAGTACTATAAACTGCCTGGAACATCCAGTGCAGCAAGAAAAGCTGTTTGATTCAAATCTTGCTTAGTCTGCAATACTGTAGAATTTAGACAGTGATGCTATTTTTATTTCTTATGTAACCAACTTTAATTTCCATGCCTAATGCTTAATTTATAACCTAGCTTTCTGCAGTTTTATACTTATCAGTGAGTTTGTCTAAGGTGCTTGGGCAATCTGCTTAGATTACAAAGGCTGGTATATGTCCACTTTCCTTTGACAAAGTGGCAAAATTAATTAATGAGCTTTTACTGTTCAAGAGACGGCCTTGAGCAGTGTAAGATGGTACATCACTGGGGTGCAAGGCTGGAGCTGGTTAAAACTGGCTGGAGTCTCTCTGCGTATAATTCATGAGTGGCTTATAGAGCATTCATGCAACTCAATTGGGTGTGTGCCTCCACATGTTGATGGCTGAGTGATCACAGCACCTGTAGGGGTTTGCTATATGTCACTAGCACAGCATTGTGAGAGACAGCCCAGGCTGACGAATTTAAGGGGACTCAGCAGTCTCATGTCACACCCAGTTTCTCATTTGCGTAGGTCTTTAAAAAGCGTTTCTCTTCCTTGACACTGTGAAAGATGGAAAACCTGATTGTAAAATAAAAATAAATAATAAATAAATAAAATAAAAATTTGCAATGGGATTACTCTTCTTAGAGAGTATAGAACCCTAGACTACTTTTAGCCAGTTTTTAAAAAATGAGTATATATTTAAGTTGGTCATGTCCCTTTTAATTTCTCAAAACGGTTCTGCAAGCCAAGGAATACAAATAAGCACTTTCCTTCATCACATACACACTGCATGTGTATATTGCTCACTGACATGCCAGCCTGGTGAGGAGGGCTTTAGACTAGGTTCAAAGGAGGCAGGTAACAAAAGCCCAGAGGTAGGTATAAAAAAAGGTGATCTCAACACAGAGCTAGATATTAAGAGAGGGAATAGAAAATTACAATAGGCACTTAGGAGCAACAAGATACAAAATGGTGGGGGAATCTGCTCTACATTTCAGACATCTATGCACAAATGCATGGAGTACGGGGAATAAACAGGAAGAACTGGATGTATTAGTCCATAAACTAGATTATGACTTAACTGCCATCACAGAGACCAAATGGGATAAATCTCATGATTGGAATATTGATATAAAAGGGTACAGCTTGTTCCGGAAGGACTGGCAGGGGAAAAAACAGAGAAGGCATTACATTATACATCAAGAATATGTACACTTGTTCTAGAGACCAGAAGGAAATGAGAGGCAGACTAATTGAGTGTGCCTGGACGAAAATTAAAACGGGGGTGAAAACAGACCCTACCATGACATTGTCCCTACTACACACCGCCGAACCAAGAGGAGGTAGACAAGGCATTTCTAGAACAAACAAACATCCAAAACACAAAACCTGGTAGTAATGGGGGACTTTTAACTACCCGAACATCTATTGGAAAAGTAACATGGAAAACCACAAAATGTCCAATAAGTCCTGGACTATACTAGGGACAACTTTTTATTTCAGAAGGTGGAGGAAGTAATCAAGGGGACTGCCATTTTAGACTTGATTCTGACTACCAGGGAGGAACTGGTTGTGAATCTGAAGGCTGAAAGCAAGCTGATTGAAAGTGATCATGAAATTATAGATTTCACAATTCTAAGGAAAGAAAGGAGTGAGCAGCAAAATAAGGACAATGGACTTTTTAAAAAAGCAGCTTTTAAACAAGCTCAGGGAACTGCGAGGTAAGGCAAAAAGTAGTTCAGGAGAGCTGGCAATTTCTTGAAGAGACAATATTAGAAGTGCAACAGCAAACAGAACCATGGCCCTCTGAACAACGAGTCCACACTATCTTCTACAAGCTATCTGCCTGCAACCCCCAGCAAGTCATCAAACTTCTCCTATATCCCAAGCTCTGAAGCTCAAACAGTTGGATCTGTGCAAGAGGCTAATAGGCAACCAGAACATCCTACAGATCCAAACATTACTCCCCTTCCTGTTCAGTTCAAACAACAAACATACATATATATCAGTAACTCAAATCCAGTGGTAGCTATACCAACCTCACCCCTAACACCTACTATGCCACCTGCCATTTCCCCTGCAGTACAAGCACCACATGTAGCTCCCTCAAATTCAGCAGCAGCCATGACCCAAGAAAAGTCTCTCTCTCACAAGGGAACAAGTGTATGCAGCACAGGAAATGTTGAAGACTGCAAAGTTACCAGGCCAGAAAAGGCACTTATACTTGGGTTCCTGGCAGGATCCAGAGTGAATCCTTGCTAAGAGCAAGGCAACATCATTCAGATTAAATTAGTAAGCATACAGAAGTTTCACCAAAAGTCAATGGCACTGGAAGCATCACCTTGTTAGTGGATACAGTCTTTGAAATGAACTGTATTACTGGCCAGTGGACCCCGCTCAAGAAGTACAAAACTATACCTAATGTTTCCTAAAAGATTCGGTAACAAATTGTGGACCAAATCAAGCATAGAATCAGGCAGCACATATAGTGTGTGTCAACTGTTCAAAATGGCACTCATATGTCAGTTTCTTTACTTTCCAGAACACAAATTGTGGCTATCCAAACTAACTGGGTTATATGATTGCAACATGAAGATGTTGCCGAACTGACATAGATCTTTTTTTTAAAAAGGAAGGTAAAAGAGTTAACATTGTTCTGAGAGTCAATATGCCAGAAATAAAACTACAACTCAAAGTTTGCTTCCCAGGTTTGGAGCAGTTCAATTCCAAGCACTGGGGAAAAGGACAATTGTGGAATCACAGTTTACCATTAAACAAAGGCATAGATTTTATTGCAGAAATATTTACATTGACTATATGGGTTTAGTTTAAATACGGACACTTGCACACTACAATATTTGCAGTTATTCCTGTAATTTGATTGCAGTAAATCTAACTACTGCAGGTGGTAGATATCCAGCATCTAATAGCACCCACCCTATATTTAGCTCGTCTTTGCCAGGATCATAGGGGGATTTGAGAAGCTGTGTTAACTCTACTGTACTGGGGGAAGAAAACTATCCCGACGCAAAAGAAAGACAGAAACACTAGTAAGAGGGCAATACAGCTCCATCAGGAGCTCTTTAATGACTTGAAAAATCAAAAGGGAATCACTACAAAAGAACAGCACAAGCGTAACAGGGACAAAATCAGAAGGCTAAAGCACAGAATGAGTTACGCCTAGCAAGGGATAAAAAAGCCAATAAAAGGAGGTTCTGTAAATACATTAGAAGCTAGAGAAAGATGAAGTGTAGATCCTCTATTTATCAGCGAAGAAAAGCTAATAATGAACAACTCAAAAAGGCTGACATGTTTAATGCCTATTTTGTTTCAGTCCTCACTAAAAAGGTTAATTGTGGTAAGTATGTGATTACAATATTAACAATAAGGGGGGAAAGGAACAAGCCAAAATAAGGAAAGAACGGGTTAAAGAATATTTAGAGACGTTAGATGTATTCAAATCAGCAGCATCTGGTTCTTAAGGAACTAGCTAAAATGCTATCAGAACTGTTAGCAATTATCTTTGAGAACGCATGAAGAACCAGTGAGATCCCAGGGGACTGGAGAAGGGCAAAAATGGTACCTATTGTGGAAGTAGAGCAAGAACTGATAGGGATTTCAATGCATGACAGTCTGTTAGCAAGAGTCAGGCTAGCTGTAACCCTAATAACGCGAGATTTGTAGAAGCGAGGATTGTGTGAAGCGAGTGGGAAAGAACTGTGGGAGAAGTCGTTGCGACCTTGTGTCGATAATAAGGAATGTAAATTGGCATCTAAATAGAAGTGAGAAAAAAAAGATAACAAAATGAGCAGCTGTTGCTCATTATTGTAGATAACAAAAAGTATAAATGCTTGCTGTAATTGTTTACTTGGAGAGAGACCTGCCTAGGACGGGGAAACCCTGTGTCCTAGGGCACTCCCTCCCTCTATACAATTGTAAAGAGAAAATAAAGTATTTGATTTTGCTGCACCCAACCAAAAAGTGAGAACTGAGTTTTTCTCCGACACTATCTTTAAAAAGCGGGCGGAAAAACAGGATCCAGGGAATTCTAGACCTGTCAGCCTAACTTTGATACCTGGAAGATACTGGCAATCAATTTGTAAGCATCTAGAGGACAATAGGGTTATAAGAAATAGCTAACATGGATTTGTCAAGAACAAATCATGCCAACCCAACCCCGTTTCCTTCTTTGACAGGGTTATTGGCCGAGTGGATAGCAAGGAAGCAGTAAATGTTTAGTAAGCCTTTTGGCACAGTCCCCGCATGACTTTCTCACAGGCAAGCTACAGAAATGTGGTCTAGATGAAATTACAAAAAAATGGTTGAGACCATACTCAAAGAGTAATTATCAATGGTTCACTGTTAGGACGTATCTAGTGGGGCTCTCAGGGGTCAATCCTGGGTCCGATACTATTCAGTTGTTTCATTAATGACTTGGTAATGGAGTGAAGAGTACGCTTATAAAATCTGTGCATGACACCAAGCTCAGAGGGGTTGCAAGCATCTTGGAAGACAAGATTCAAATTCAAAACAACTTTGACAAATTGGAGAATTGGTCTGAAACCAACAAGATAAAATTCAGTAGACAATGTTAAGTACTTCACTCAGGAAGGAAAAAAAAATCTACAAAATGTAGAATAAGTGGCTAGCTGGGTACACTGCTGAAAACCAATCTGAGGGTCATAGTAATCACAAATTAAAAATGAATCAATAATGCGATGCCACTGTGAAAAGGCTAATATTCTGGGGTGTATTAACGTGAGTGTCATATGTGAGTCACGGGAGGCAACTGTCCCACTCTACTTGGCACCAAAGATGCCTCAGCCAGAGTACAGTGTCCAATTCTGGGCACCACACTATAGGAAAGATGGGGACAAATTGCAGAGTCTCTAAAAGAGAGCAACTAAAATGATGCAAGGTTTAGAAAACCCGACCTATGAGGAAAGGTTAAAAAAACTGCATGTTTAGTCTTGAGAAAAGAGGACAGAGGTGGGAGAGTCTTCAAGTAAGGATTGTTTATAAAAAGGATTATGATGAACTGTTCTCCACCTCCACTGAAGATAGGACAAGTAGTAATGTGCTTAATCTGCAGCAAGTGAGATGGAGGTTAGAGATTAGGGAAAAATACTAAATATAAGGATAGTTAAGAACTAGAATAGGCTTCTAAGGGAGGCTGTGGAATCCCCACCATTGAAGGTTTTTAAATACAGGTTAGACAAACACCTATCTACTTGGTCCTGCCTCCACACAGGGAGGTTGGACATGATGACCTCTGAAGGTCCCTTCCAGCCCTACATTTCTGTGATTCTAGGTACTTGAAATGTGACAAGAAGTACAAAATAAGCAAGAATAATATAAATAAAAATGCACATGAAAAGAGAAAGCAAACCATCTACACTGAAACTGGCATCAAAACAGAACCACCACATTGGAAGCAAAGTTAGTGTTACTCCATAGTAAACCCCCTCAGCACCAAGCAGGCTTTATTGACCTTCAACACCACAAAGCAAAAGGCAGGAAAGGGGATGGAGATCAGTGATACTCCAATAACATGAGTAGTTAAAACTGTGTATCTTTTCTCTGTACAAATCAGGCAGCCAATAAGACATCCACCATCTGACGGTATTAAAACACCCAATATTGATTAAAGAACTCAAAAAAAGTTTAACCTCAAACCAGTCAGAGCAATTGACCAATTATCTATTACAGAGGTTCTCAAACTGTGTTCCATGGACTACCAGTGGTCTACAAGCTCCATTCAGATGGTCCGCGGATAGTTCCCTCTAAGGTGCAAGCCTGGGCGGCTGCACACCAGAGAACAAAGGGCCACCCACCTAATTAGTGGAGCTGCACAGGTGTGGCTCCACTAATTAGATGCCTGGACCCTGGAGAAGACGCACATGTAAGGTGAGGTGACGGCCTTGGGGAAAATAGTAGGCAGGTAGGAAGGGGCAGTGAGGTGAGAAGAGGGGGTGGGGGGAATTTGGGACATGCAGGGCTGCGGCGGCCAGAAAAAGAGACAGCCCTCCTTCCCAGCCCCAGCTCGGGAGCTGCGGCTGCGGGGGAGAGAGGGCACATCCATTGCTTTAGAAAGGTAAGACTACTAATATTAAAATATGAGTTGTGTGCTTTTATTTGTAGAACAAAAAAAGGTGGGTTTTTGTTTTTTTTAAATATAGTGCTTTTATCCAAAGCGCTTTGCAATAGTTAGCTAATGGTACAAACAACACTTTGAAAGATCATTAAGTGGTCCACCCTTAGCAATTTTCAAGTGGTCCATGAAAAGAAAAGTTTGAGAACCACCGATCTATTAGATAAGCTCCCAATTTGTCATTAAACACCTCATCAGTGGTTTTCAACCTTTTTTCCATTTGCACACCCCTAAAAAAATTTCTAATGGAAATACAGACCTCTTTGGAAATCTTATACATAGTCTACAGACCCTTAGGGGTCCATGGACCATAGATTGAAAACTTACTTCCTGAAAGTTATAGCTCAAAAAGCCATTGCGTAACTGAGGCAAACACAAGTATATAAAATTGTATTCAAGATTCAAAGCTATTGTGAGGAAAAAGGAGCATTAAAGGACAGCAAATATTATCAAACAACGAATAAGACAGATCCCCCAGGTTGCTATAAATTAAATTCAAATGGTGACATAGGTCTTGAGGATGGCTTTTTTGTTAAATTCTCCACGCCAATTGACTCTACACCACAGGCCCAGGCATCCCTGAAATTGTCCTCCGAACCTCCTGTGTGCACCAGGAAATGGGAGCTTGTAGCTGGCTTTGGCAGCTTATCTCCCTGGCTTCCCAGGCTCTCAGCTGCTGACCTGTTCTTGAGGATGCCTAGCCTGATAGCCTTCTGTCTCTCCCCCACCACCCCTCTTTGGACATCAGCTCTCACTCCCTAGGTCTCCAACCCCTTCCTGCCTAGAAGTGCAGAGAGCATGAACTGTAATCCAATTAACTCTCCCTTTGGGGAAAAGCTGCAGGGAGACAAAACAAAATGTTGGGTGCCTGGCTGCAGCAAAAGGTGAATTCTGTGGCAGAAATGCTGAATTCCACTGCATCTTGAAAAAAATGCCAATTGTGCAGCTATGTAACCACAGAGTTCACAAGGCCATGAAGGATAGAAATAAGGCAGATCACACCCCTCACACTGTTCTCTTCAGATTCGGGCAGATGGCACTGATTTGTATGCCCCAGTTCACATTCGAGATTCTTGCAACTATAATTACTACTATTTATATTTGTATTGCATTTGTGACTAAAGGCCCCAGTCATGGATCAGGGCCTCATTGTGCTGGGAACCACACAAACATGGGCTAGAAACATTTTTTAAATTAAAGGTCAAATTCTGGAGCTCAGCTCAATGGCAAAGTGAATTCTATGGCAAATTCGGTAGTAGTGGAACCAATGACTACACAGGACCATACCTAAAAACCTTCCTTCTCAAAGGAATCCTCATGTTTGGAGCAAAACTATTCTCTAAAACCTCTTTAGAAAATGGCTGAATTTTTTTTTTTTAACTTTAATAGTGAAAGTTGGTAAAGTTATAACTAAATGAAAACAGAGGCTTATGAAGTCAAGTGTTAAGCAACCTCACTTAAGGATTTAAAATTATTTAAGATAGGGAAGAGATAGCAAGGGGGGGCAGATTTTCACCCCCCAGAGCAGGGAGTTCTACTGAAAAATAAGTTTCCTTGTAAGTTTCTACTAAGGTCTGAAAGAACTGTTCTTGCCAATCAAAAATTCATGTGTGAATAAAAACCATATTTCACCCAACCCTCAACTTTAACTTATTTATTCATTTATGTTTTCAGTATCTAGAAAAATTTCTTACCAGAAACAAGGCTCCTCCACCTCCACTGCGCACAGCTGTTTTATGCAAGTAGCGGATCTGTCTCACCTTTAAACAACATTTTGAAAGTATTAAAAACTATGGGCAAAAATTTATGTGCTAAATTTCCATACACTGCTTTCAGTAACAGTTTGATTTCTATACCAATCATAATAAAATACAACCAAAAGACCGTGTGGTTTATTATTTGATGAGGAAAAGTGGAGCATATTAAAGGCCTCTCCTTATATCAGGAGTATCTTTGTTCATTTAACCCACCTTGGTCACTACAGATCAAATTAGAAAGTAAACCCCGTCATCTCAAAGCCAGAATTTTACATAACTTAATATCCTCTCCTCACGTGTAAACACATATCAGCCAATGTACTAAATAATTTACTGCCACAACACACACTTTATAAATACACATCAGTCATATATGTTTTACAAATTATGCATAAGCTACTGTTTCAAATCTAATGTATTTAGGGAAGTTTGGAAATCCCATTAGGTGCCTATCCACATCTTTAGACACCTAAGTATCTTTGTAAATCTGGCACGTCCAAAAGGTGTATAGCTTTTTCAAAAAATGAAACCTCAAAGTATCAGAGTTAGAAGTGTTAAATTAGACTTTATTTTTAATCAATTTGACCTAACTCTTTGATTGGTAAGGGAGAGACCATAGTAAGGGAATTAGAAGGATTAGCAAACAAACATATAGGGAGTCATAAATTTGGCAATGTCAAGTCTGCTGAAGATCAGAGAGCGAGAATAAACACCTCTCTCTCACGTGTCTGTCACGAGGGGTTAAAAAAAGACTACACACTATAGTCTGCTATTTTTTTTTATAGCAAATATAATTGTGTATAGAGCTATATGCAAGCTGAACAGCATTCTGCCTCAAGGGGGGGGGGAGGAATAGCTCAGTGGTTTGAGCATTGGCCTGCTAACCCCAGGGCTGTGAGCTCAATCCTGGAGGGGACCATTTAGGGAACTGGGGTAAAACTCCATCTGGGGATTTGTCCTGCTTTGAGCAGTGGGTTGGATTAGATGACCGCCTAAGGGCCCTTCCAACCCTGATATTCTATGAAGGGATATACAAACCATAAACACAAGTGGTCAAAAATACAATACTCAAAAGAAAAACAAAACCACCAAGGATCACTGTAGTTAGACTATAACACACGAGAGAGATCATAACTAAGAAGCGTGTGCACCCCCTATACACCCACCTCCACCGTATCCCCAGGGCCCCTCCCATTGAACCCCTCCTCCTCCTCCTCCTCCTCCTCCTCCATCATATCCCCCGAATCCCCCCCTTGTCCTGACTTTAACGGGGGGAGGCTCGCCCCCCTTTCGGCGGGGCGGGACAGGGGCCGGGCTCTCGGAGCTGAAGGCCGCTGTGCCCTTGCCGGCTGCCTCGGGCCGTCCCGACCAGGGCCGCCGTCTCTCGCCGCGGCGCCCGGAAGGGGGCGAGCGGCGCCTTGGCCGCGAGTCTCCTTACCGAGAGCGCGGCGGCGGCGGCGCGAACGGGAGCAGCGAGGAACATGGCGCCGGCCCCCGGCCCTGCAGGCCGCAGCCTCCCTCACTGCAGCCGCCACCAACAGCCCGCGCGCCTCCGCCCTTGCCGCTCCCTCCCACTCTGCCGTCGCCGTCGGCATCCGCGCGGGAGCGCGCACGCCTCGCGTTCGGGGGCCGCGCGCTGATGCCGATGGGGCCGGGCGGGGAGAGGGAGGGAGGAGCGCGCTCCTAGGACAGAGCCTCCTGCGCGCGCCGGTGTGGGTGGGAGCGTGATGCGAGAGCAGCAGCTCGGGACCAGGGGCGATGTGAACCCTTCTCGATACCTCAGGCCCCGGGCACGGGGATGCTGGGTGACTTGCTATAGGGCGAAGCGCCGTGCGCCCCACCCCTGTGCCCTATAGCTACCAGGGAGGGAAATGTTAGGCTCACAAGCATTGCCCACAGGGAGCAAGGGCAAAACACCTATTAGTTCCCCCGCACTGGCACCTCTGCTGCCGATTTAAAAGATTCCCAAATCTCATTATTTTCAACAGGGGCGGCTCTAGCCATTTCGCTGCCCCAAGCACAGCGGCACGCTGCGGGGGGCACTCTGCTGGTCGCCAGTCCCGCGGCTCCAGTGGACCTCCCGTAGGCACGTCTGCGGGAGGTCCACCGGAGCCACCTGCCGCCCTCCCAGCGACCGGCAGAGCGCCCCCCGCAGCATGCCACCCCAAGCATGCACTTGGCGTGCTGGGGCCTGGAGCTGCCCTTGATTTTCAAATAATCTTATTACCTTCTGGGGGGGCAGTGCTTAATTTGTGCCAGGGCAAAGTCCTGGCACCTCTAGCCCTGGCAGTTCATGATAGCCCTGGCACCTCTTGGCTTGCCAAGTCAGATTATGAAAGATTTAAATAATTGCTTGAGCCATGGCACCTCTTTCATTACAAATTAAGCATGGCGGGGGAGAGGGGGTCATGATTTTTGAATGCTTCAGGTTACTGCAACAGCAGCACCTATGATGTACTAGGCAATCCATACAGGAAGAGGCCACATCTGATCAGTGATCATTAGGGTGGCCACTCGCATTTCCAGACATTCTGGGACTGATGTGGCCCCCAACCTGTCCTGGCGTGGCATCACACTCACTGTACATGCCAAGTCACACTGCACCAGGGGAACCATTTTGAAGAGGGTAATGCCCCACCACCCCTTTCATGCCAGCAGGGGCAAAGTGGCATGCTCTTCAAAATGGTCTCCCCCATCTGTTACCAGACAAAAGCACATCCAATTTTGTCTCAGTACTGGACAGGGGCCAAACCATGCAAAAAAAGGACCGTCAGATTTAAAACCAGACAAGTGTTCTCCCTAGTCACAGTGCTCTCAGAGAGCTACACAAATACAGTTAAAATAAGGGGTGTGCTCTCCTGTCCCTGCTCTCCTATCAGTGGCAGATCCATAGTAGAAAACAGGCACAGTCAGGGCTGATACTAGCTACCAGATTGTAAATGGGATGTGCTGGTGGCATCTCCACCCCATTTGTGAGGACAGAGCTACCAAAGTGCATGCAAACTCTTCAGAAGAGGGATGTTTACTGAAGCAATTAAGAGGTTTGAATTTTCCTAAAGTTGTGTACAACCCCCACAAAATGCAGAGAAAATTCAATTTTATATCCAGCTGTCCCTCAAACAGCAAAAAGTTCTCCTGTCAAAGCCCAGAAAAATTAAACAGGGCATAAAAGAGAACACTTTTTTCAGCAATATTGGTAACAATTCCCTGCCACAACATGGATAGCACAGTGAACCTGAACCTCATGGTTCAGGAGCTCAACACATATCTCAGCCTACCAGAAAGTGCCAACCCATAACTGCTGGTTCTGAAAGAGAAAGGCTACCAGATTGTTTTGCCTATGAACTCATCATTCCTATCCTGCTGAATGTATATTGTGTATCAAACTACACAAATGAACCCGAAGATCTGTATGATCCAACAGAACCTTCTATAAACATTAACTCCTCATATCACACTTTAGAGAGAAGAATAATTATTCTCTTTTTGAACAAATATACATTTGTAATAATAGAAGAGTAAAGGAAATTACATTGTAGGGACTAATGTGTCATTAATAACCCCCATTTTTCCTTCTCATCTTCCTCATTAGGCAGGGCTGTGGGGATATTTGAAGCTTGAGCTGCAGGCATTCATATTGTTATCACCATGGGTCAGCTAAAGGCTTTGTTCAGTTCTATTAATCCCTGACCCTTAATCAGCTTTCCCATTTTACATTAAAATTCACCATGTACAGCAAAAATATTTGAACTCGAGGAAATTAATCTGATTAGATAACGAAATAATTTTCTTCCTCAGACTCAAATGACATTACATATGCCAACCACAATCACATCTTTATAAAGTGCCTCATTACTCAGACCTGCAGATGAGAAATGCAGATTTTTTTTTCAGTGCAAAAGCAGCTTCACACTCTTCAGGTACTAATTAAGAAATAAGTAATTTACACTGAAAGGGTACTTGGAATGTGCATATTTGCAAAGCACTAGTTATACTACAAATTATACTTTTCTCCACATCTCTTCCCCAAGGCCGTCTCTACCCATATGCAAACTATGCAGCTGCATAGGGCACCAGGAAATTTGGGACACCAAATTGCCCCAAATTTCCTGGTGCCCTATGCAGCTGCGTGCTACATCCAGCTCCAGCGGCCATCCCAATCCCCGGGATGGCTGAGCTGGCCCCTCGTGGGCTGTGCACAGCAGGGCCCAGGAAAGCTCCCTCCGCCCCTGCCCCACCCCTTCCTTTCAGACCCTGCCCCTGCTCCGCCCCAGCCCCGCCTCCACTCTGCCCCTTCCCCCTCAAACCCCATCACCTGAGCTATGCGTCCCGGGGGACTGCAATAGGGGGAGGGCCCGCCTTGTACTCACTGGACAGCGGCAAGTGGAGCAACCCGGTCCCAGCCTGCTCCACCGGCGAGTGCTGAGGGGCAGTTCCCCGCCTTCCCACAAACCTGGGAGCTTGGGGAGCAGAGCGGAGCAGGCTGGGACTGGGTTGCTCCACTTCCCGCTGCCGCATGAGTGCGGGGGGCTGGCCCTACCCCTGCTGCCTTCCTGCACTGGCTGCTCCTGCCTCCCAAAGCCCTTGGGCGCAGGCCCCGCCCTCCGCGGAGGCCTGGGATGCCCTCTACCACCTGCAGAGGCCTGGGATGCCCTCCCCACCTTGGAGGCCCGGGGCCTGGCCCCCCACAGCGGGGCTGCGTAGGGCACCACAATCTCTAGGGATGGCTTGCTCCTCCCATCCTGTCCAAGGGAGAGACGTCTTCATTACCTCCCCTCCACATCTCCACATTGATACAATGTTACTAAGATGGTGCTACTAGAATATCAGTGGAAATATATATATACACACAATTTACCACTACAAAAATAGTGGCGAAGGCATGTTAGTTGTCACTGTCAGCTAATACCAGGCACTTAGTCAATGTGAGGTTTAACAAAAAACTGAGCTCTTGAATTATGTCTGCCTTGTACATGTGTACTTTTCCTAGAATGTAAGTTAATATATTGCATCTACACCAGTTTTTTTCCACAACTCCTATGTGGAAAACTCTTTGATGTTTTGGTGAAACATTCGTAAAAAGGCAAAATAGTACAGAGCTAACACAGGCCTTATCTACACAGTGGATTTCAGCCATCAGTGGCTAGTCACTGGTATAGCTGTTCTAATGCAAGCCCCTTGTGTAAGTAAGCAAAACTGCTGTAAGCCATGATTTCCACCTATGCAGCTTAACCCTGCTTGAAACCAGGCTAAACTACACTGGGGCAAATCAAGGTTATAACAGTTTACACTAAGAGTTTGCACCAATGAAGTGACACTTGTGGCTGGCCTCTAATTGCTTTAAAAAGGCTAAATCCCCAGTGTAGGCAAGGCCATCAATGTGCTTCAAAAGTAATACATGTACTGGATCCCTATTCAAGATGGTTAATTTTAAAACAAAATATAAACCCCTCAAGTAACTTGAATTTGAATAAAGATTTGTTGTGCCTGTATTGTAATTTCCATTTTTTAACACAGAATATTTTTCAGTTTGTATATGCCAAGTAGTCTGTGGTGCTGACGCTCTGGGAGGACTATTGCTGTTTAAATCTGTCTTTGCAATGGCTGAGGGGTTGCCTTTCTGCTGGCCCTTCTTCATTTATGAATTTTAAGAGATCCTATGATCATTCATACTGTGACAGGCTGGACTTTTTGTTGATTTGCTTTTCCTAGTTCTCTGGTCTCATATACTTGATTTTCCACCCCATATACTAGCCTGAGATTAGTTCCTTAGACAGTTAAAAAAGGCTGCTTAAAGCAACACAAGTATAATGGTGCAGAGATGCTCAAGCACAGATTAAAGATTCTCATGCTAAACCAATATTTTCATGTTTTACTGGGCATCTGCCTTAGGAATTGAAATCTATGAATAACAAAGGGCATACATGAGAGATTCATGGAATGTTCCTACATTCCTTGCAAACTAGTGCTCATAAATCACTAAATTAATAAACATTTGACTATGTAATAGAAAAAACATAGTGTTAATGACACATTAATTGTATAGGGCCACCACCAAACACATTGTTCAATTGGCTTGTATAAATAGAAACACCTTCTTTAGCCTCCCGCAACCCCGGAGCATATGGTGTCTACCATTTTCTGCCATTTATTTTGGTCTTATGTTGTTCTGTGCAGGCTTCTGAGTGTCATGTTGATGGATACCCTGTCTTAAAAGAAAGAAAATGACATCAACAGTTGCAAACATTTATAATTCAAATAAAAATTACTTATTTAATTTTACTTTCATTTCTACATAAATTAAAAGCCAAACCTGATCAAACCAATGAGCACTATCCAGGAAGTGTAGCTGTTGGGTTTGTGCCACTCTGCCTTTTACAAATATTTTACTAAAACACCAAAATGTTACCCACAGAGCAGTTTTTGAAAAAAAAACAAACAAAAAACAGGCACAGGCTCAATGTGTTAACTAATATACGTCAGAACAAAATATAACATTCAAGTACTCATATAGTCAGACATATATTAGAGGTGCTTTTCTGGGCCACACTATTCTGGTTCACTCACTGCTGGATGGATGACAGCTCCTGGTGCCACAGGACTCTTTGTTGCTTTTTACAGATCCAGACTAACACGGCTACCCCTCTGATACTTAACTCCTTTACAGACAACATGACTCAATAATAAAGAGATATTGTGATTTGGACTATGCATCTGTGCAGATGCATAAGTGAAAGGAAAAGTCCCCAGGATACCCATGTATGTGCTACCTCTGTCTTGGGTCTGGACACACAGCAGTAAGTAGACAATGCACACCTATATATCTTTTCTTGCCAGAGAGATAAGCAAAGAAAGGAGAGAAATGGTCAGAGTGTGCTCCTCACACACTCTCCATGCTCTAGCTTTACTGACTGGGATGGGAGGAGGAAGGTATAACCGGGGCCGGCTCCAAGCACCAGCGCAGCAAGCAGGTGCTTGGGGTGGCCAAGGGAAAGGGGCGGCACATCCGGCTCTTTGGCTGCATTTCGGTGGCAGGTCCCTCGGTCCCTCTCGGAGGGAAGGACCTGCCACTGAAGTGCCACCAAAGAAGAAAGTGATCGCGGCTTCTTCTTTTTTTTTCCCTCGCCACTTGGCGCGGCAAAAACCCTGGAGCCAGCCCTGATCATAATTTGCTGCAGTATAGGACAACAACAAATTACTAATTCATTCCCCTCACCTCTCAGAGCAAGGGGAAATCAGAGAGGAAACTGTGCCTTACAGGGTGTCTCTGCAGCACAGTGCCTCCCTGGGATATACTAGGTGTTGCAACAAACGTACTACCCCTTTCCCATGAATGTACTTAAGCCACTATCTAGCTTTCCTAGCAAGTTAACTCCCTGCTTCATAATTCCTCCGTTTCTAGAAGGCAATTTCTTTACCACTAAATTACTTTCACAACATACCACACTTTAAGCAGAAGAGTGTCATTTAGTAGTATTCCACATATTGGCTATTCAGACAGAAAGAATAGAGCTGCTCCAAATTGATTCTACAAACTTGGGCTTTGCTCCTGCATCAAAATCTCTTAGTATGTACCCCTTCATGCATGTGGAAACCCACTGAAGTCAATGTGGGATCAAGGGGTCTAGACTGTCACTAAAAATCATTTCACAATATTAACCATAATAAAGAATAGTCTTGCACTGTATATGAAAAATACCTCAAAAAGAAATAATATAGTCAGATATTTTAATTGTCTAAGTTTATGCAATAGTTTGTATTTAATTTGGGATAGATTTTTTTCTGGAACCAAAGAGTTATTTATTTTATGATCAGATTTAATTATTAAGGTTCCTTATGCCAAATATCAATTGCTTTCAGACTTTTGTTTTAAATAACAATGTACTGAGGATATTTAATGACTGTGCTTCATTATCCTCCAATTTGAAGGCATAACTAAACAAATCAGCTTTAATTAATGTCCAATCTATTATTCACACAGGGACATTCATAGCTCCTATCTCGGATAATCTAAAGGTAGCACTCCCAGCTACATATGTGCAAATAATTTAACATATCAATCACATTTGACTACCTTTAACTCAGATAACTAATGTGTGACAGTTATTTTACTGTAAAAACCTAGTGGAGACAAGGAACCTTTAGCTTTTACCACAAGGTAGCTAGACAAGGTTAACACTGACGTTCTCTTCCATAGATGTGTCACCTGCAGCACACATGAAAAATAACTACTGACTACAGACAAGGAAAAACTATAAAAGGCAAAAGTAGATAATTCATACCTGTATTCTCTAAACTGCACCAGTAATCCCACCAAGATAGCCACAGGTGTCAACGGATGAATATAAACTATCTGAGGAAATAATATGAATGACTCCAGTGCATCTACCATCATGTTATGAATATAGCAAAATCTTGTTATAAATGTAATACGTCTAGGAACAGTGTAGCAAAGCTTGCTAGAAATGTCATAATAAATCAAGGTATGGATGCTAACTATATTTACACTAAAAAGGAAGTGACATACACTCACTGGGGCCAGATCCTCAACTGATGTAAACTGGCATAGTCCCAACTGAAGTGGATAAATCTCTTTTTATTGGCTAAGGATCTGGTCCATTGGTTTGTAAGAAAGTAGCTTCCACTGTCCATTGTATACAATCATGACATTTAAATTCTGCTGTTGCTTATCTATTTGCTCTAGTGATCTAAGAGCAAGCTTGTATTTCTGTTCCACAACCTGCATTAAATGAATGGTAGTAGTGGCAGTAAACTACAGAAAAAGAGAATGAAAAAGAAAGATCTAGCATACTCCAGTACTAAATAGGTGTCTTAATCTAAGTAACATACATACAACTTTGTCAATATTCAAACAATACCTCGTGTAAAGGTCCACTGAGTGAATAAATTTTGCATTAGTTACAGAGAGATTAACTCAGTAAAATACCAATAAATGCTTTAGCCAAAGTCACTTTACACCAGACAATGTACTGTATTTTTTAAGTAATACATTAATCATAAAATGAGTGATTGAACACAAAGCAGGCTTGTACATCCCTATGATATTCCCGGTTCTGTATATAAATGGTGTTTTATATGATTAGTGTCATATCACATGGTAAGCTTTTCTTTTGCAATATACTTCCTTTAGGCAAGGACACACTGCACTTTATTCACAGCATGGCTACAAATAGCTCATGTTTCTAGATTTGCTTTAGTAGTAAGGGCCCTAATCAGTGCTCCACACTCAGTCATCTGAAAAATCTTTCACTGATAGAGTAAGGAATGATTAAGGATTTCTTAATATGCTTACTGTTTACACTAACCATCATATGCATATATATTATATCCCTTGGGTAGATCTGTACTCTATATAGATTACAATGCAGTTCTTTAAAGGTGGGCATGTGTCAGCTATGTCAATTTTGATTTCTTCTTTACATTTGTGTGGGTTATTTAGTAAATATTATACATGAAGAAGAAAATGATATAAAAGTTTGTGAAAGCACTTTAATTTAGGATTTCTTGTAATTTTAGTATTGTGTTATTTAGGAATAGTAATCAACCATCTTAATGCTATGTCAACACAGATTTTTGTGATAGAATTAAAATAATAATAATTATAATACTTAGCACGTACACCTCTACCTCGATATAACGCGACCCAATATAACACAAATTCGGATATAACGTGGTAAAGCAGTGCTCCGGGGGGGGGGGGGGGCTGTGGACTCCGGTGGATCAAAGCAAGTTCGATATAACGCGGTTTCACCTATAACGCGGTAAGATTTTTTGGCTCCCGAGGACAGCGTTATATTGAGGTAGAGGTGTATATAGCCCTTTTAATCCATAGATGAAAAAGGTATTTTAGAATGGGAGAAAAGATTATTACCCTTATATTATAAGTAGAAAACTGAGGCAAATAGATATTATTCTCTTGTCCAAGGTCACACACCAAGTTCACGGTAGAGCTGGACACAACTCAGTTCTCCTGATTCACAACCTGATGTCCTATCTTCTGGACCATGCTGCCTCCAATAGTCTGAGAGGAATTCAGGTCCCAAAGATCATAAAAACGGGCATACTGGGTCAGACCAGTGGTCCATCTAGCCCAGTATCCTGTCTTCCAAAGTGACCAGTACCAGATGCTTCAGAGGGAATGAACAGAACAGGGCAATTATTGAGAGATCCACTTCCTGTCGTCCAGTCCCAGCTTCTGGCAGTCAGAAGTTTAGGGTCACCCAGAGCATAGGGTTGCATTCCTGACCATCTTGGCTAATAGCCATTGATTGACCTATCCTTCCATGAACTTATCTAATTCTTTTTTGAACCCAGTTTTATTTTTGACCTTCACAGCATCCCCTGGCAATGAGTTCCACAGGTTGATTGTGCATTGTGTGAAAAAGTACTTCCTTATGTTTGGTTTAAATCTGCTGCTTATTAATTACATTGGGTAACCCCTGGTTCTTGTGTTCTGTGGAGGGGTAAATGGCACTTCCCTATTCACTTTCTCCACATTATTTATGATTTTGTAAACCTCTATCATATCCCCCCTTAGTCATCTCTTCTCTAAGCTGAACAGTCCCAGTCTTTTAAATCACTCCTCCTATGGAAGATTTTCCATACCCTAATCATTTTTGTTGCCCTTCTCTGTACCTTTTCCAATTCTAATATATCTTTTTTGAGATGAGGTGACCAGAGCAGCATGCAGTATTCAAGGTGTGGATGTACCATGGATTTATATAGAGGCATTATGATATTTTCTGTCTTATTATGGCTCCTAACATTCTGTTAGTTTTTTTTGGTGTCCGCTGCACATTGAGTAGATGTTTTCAGAGAACTATCCACAATGACTCCAAGATCTCTTTCTTGAGTGGTAACAGCTAATTTAGACTCCATCATTTGGTATGTATAGTTGGGATGGTGTTTTCCAATGTGCATTACTTTGCATTTATAAATATTGAACTTCATCTGCCATTTTGTTGCCCAGTCACACACAGTTATTTGGCCATTCTGAATGTGTGTGAGAAAGACTAACAGCCAAGTCTTCTAAAGTAGAGAACTGTTAATTGAATGAATCTATTAAATAACATTGTATGAACTATTTATTTTTACTTCTTGTATTTCTTTATTTATAATATATTAATTTAAGCTTACAAATGCTTCAGTGTGGAAATAAATAAGTTGTTGCAAGAGACATTAACTACATTGCTGCTCAACAGTAATATGAAAATGTTGACCTGACTTCTATTGATGGCTTATTACTTTCCACATTAATCAGATAGGGGAAGTTCAAAAGCAGTTCAAAAAGGGATCAGTGTTTCATTTTTGCAACAGCTTTGAACTTCTTTTATTTAAAAGGGCGCTAGAACTATAATTAGGTGCAGCTAGTCTTCCTTATTTTGTTCATTTATTATTTGTGTACTCAACCTGCAGTGTCTCAGAACCTCACATCTGGTTCTGAGAGAGATGAGAGTCTGACAGATATTCTGCTGGACTCAAGCGACACACCAATCACTATGGCATGCCCCATGCTACCCAAATCACATGACAGCATGAGGTGTGATGAACAAACAAACCATTTATATAGTGTTGAGTGAATGAGCTGTCAGAAGATTCTCCCTGCCTTCCAAGCACTGTGTAGAAAGGTCTCTTTTAAAAAAATTGCACAGAACCATCCAGGCATGAACCTTGGTAACCATAGCAACCACATGAACTTATTGTTGTAACTGTTGGCATCCTCTCACCAAACTCCCTCTCCACCTTGCACAGCATTAATTATTTTCTCTCCTCATGCCATGTTTTAATCCAGTGCGAGTGCTGGTTTTCCAGATGGGGAGCTACTGTTGACTTCAATAGGAGACCCATGTGGGAAGGGCTTTCTGGATTAGGCTTTCAGGGGAGGGATCCTGTATTTTATTTGTCTGTAAAGTGCCATATACATTTATGTTACTGTATAAATAAATCATTCATAATCTCAGAGGCCTTCAGGGTTGTGGACTATGACTAAGACTCTTTGGACAGTGAATTTATTATTTGTTTAGGATATTTTACCTAACGTAAATCACCACCTGCAGTCACAATGCTCTGTGGATAATAATTATGAGTATGGTAACTCTAAGTCTTATTTTAAAAAACCTTAAAGTAATTAAGTCTGCTGGGGACAGGCAAGACGATTTCTCATCTTTGTGGCTTATTCAAATTCAGCTGTTTCTACATTTCAATATCAAAGGCTAAAATGACTGCCCTGTGGCAGAATCACACTTACACACAGATTTTGTTTACAGGATGAGAGCAAAATACTGCTGTGTTAGCAGCTGTGCATTCATTCTCTTTTGGAAGAAAAACTGCCACAATTCAGTCCGGCTTTGTTCTTTTATGGTGGCAACAGTTAGATGCATTGTCAAAAGCAAGGCAGGTATTTGAAGTAATCTTTTGAATCCACCCAGTGTTCCGCACTTCAGCTTAATAATTCTGAATCATGTCAAACTCATATATACATTTTATATATCATGGGTGGCAGACAGGGGTGGAACAAAAATATATTCTGTCAAAACATCTCGACCTATATAAACACCAAGGAATTAAAAAAAAATATTAAAGCCCTCAAACTTCTTTAACAAAAAGGGGAAGAAATGCAACAAGAGAGAATTGTATTTTTAAATATTAGGAAATTAATAGTTATGTATATGACCAATAATGATAACACTGTAGGCCACCCACTCATTATTACATCTTACTGCCTCTAATCATGCAGTCACATGATGTGCCATACACAGCAAGTTGTGTTCTGGAAGTTATTCCAACCTTTCCAGAAACCTCTCTGAAGTACAATTTTTCTAGGAGTCACTTTTTTCAATGAGAAGGAAGGAGGGAAGTATGCTGTGTCAGCCACGTAAACCTTATTTCCTGGCCAGTTCAGATGGTTTCACAGTCACAAACACACACCAGGCTGTTTATCTTACACCAAGATGTGTATTTATTTCCCTGTTACATCATAATACTGCACAATAAAGACTTTCAGCAAAGGTAGGCTTTCCTTCACTTCCCAGGCCAGGCTCACCTTCTAAGCTTTCTTCTGAGCCCCTCCTGAGCTGCCCCTTGGTTCTTGTTTCTTCCCCCTATATTCTTCCCCCAATTACCTTGTTAGCAGGGGTGAAAGCCACTTACAGGACTTACCGGTACTGCCAGAGTCCTGAGGGGGACGTGGCCTCATCCGGAAGAGGCGGGGCCTCTTAAGATTTAAAGGCCCTGGAGAACCAGCTGTGGCTGGGAGCCCCAGGGCCTTTAAATCAACCAGGGGCTCCCAGCTGCAGAGGTGGTTGGGAGCCTCCCGGGGCTCAGGGGCAAATTAAAGGGCCCAGGGCTCTGGCCGCCAGGGGGAACCCCGAGCTTTGCGGGGCTGGGGCAGGGATTTAAAGGGCCCAGAGCTCCTGCTGCTGAGGGAAGCCCAGAGCCCTTTAAATCCTGGCCCCAGCCCGGCCACCAGAGCTGTGGTGGGGATTCAAAGAGCTCTGGGCTGCCCGCAGCCAAGGGGAGCTCTGAGCCCTTTAAATCCCGGCCCCAGCCCAGCTGCCGGAGCCGTGGCTGGGATTCAAAGGGCTCTGGGCTGCCCGCAGTGGCGGGGAGCTCTGAGCCCTTTAAATCCCAGCCGCGTCCGGGATTCAAAGGGCTCTGGGCTGCCCGCAGCAGCAGGGAACTCTGAGCCCTTTAAATCTCAGCCACAGCCAGGATTCAAAGGGCTCTGGGCTGCCCGTAGCCGCGGGGAGCCCTGAGCCCTTTAAATCTGAGCTGCGTCCGGGATTCAAAGGGCTCTGGGCTGCCCGCAGCGGCAGGGAACTCTGAGCCCTTTAAATCTCAGCCGCAGCCAGGATTCAAAGGGCTCTGGGCTGCCCGCAGCTGCCAGGAGCTCTGAGCCCTTTAAATCCCAGCCCCAGCCCAGCTGCCGGAGCCACAGCCGGGATTTAAAGGGTTCTGGGCTGCCTGCAGCCACGGGCAGCCCAGAGCCCTTTCAATCCCCACCGTGGAAGTCGATGTGGTCCAGCACGGTGTACTGGCTCTTGCCAGTACCCAGTACCAGACCGCACCGGCTTACTTTCACCTCTGCTTGTTAGCCCAGTGATTGTCACCCAGATGTTCACAGTCCCCCACCAGAAAGTGTATAATTACCCTCAGCAGGGCCTGCAGCCTTCTCCAGGCTGCAGCAATGTCAGCAATCAAGGTGCTGCTGATTGTACCCTGTCACAAGTCTTCTCCTTGCATCCATTCAGCTCCATTGGCTGGCACATGGCAAGCAGAGCCATGGCCTTGCCCTCCTTGCCCACCTGTTCATTGAGGGTGAGTATTGGGCACACAGCCCTTGCTCACCCAAAGGTATGATCCAAGTAGGTCGTATGTGGCCATGCAGGAGAGGAGGGAGACTTTGCTCCCCTGAGAACTAACATGAAAATCACATTCTTTTTAATTATTTGCAAGATAAAATACAAATGAAACTCCCGGTGCTGTCCACATTCCTTTTCCCCATCTACCTATCCAACAACATTCCCCCTCCTCTTCCCCATCCTCCTCAAGCTGCTCAGGCACCATTATGATGGATATGGTGTCAGAATTTAGAAAGATGGTAACAGCTTCATAGCTTTATTCAGGAGTTGTCCCATTGCAGTCAGTGGTTCTACTGACATACATACAGTTACTCACATGCATAAGTCTTTGCCAGATCAGGGTCGTACACTGGTGTAGACCAGAACTAACTCCATTGACTTCAGCATAAAAGTGGTGTAAGCCAGAGGGGGACCCAAAT
Organism: Mauremys reevesii; assembly: GCF_016161935.1. NCBI lineage: Eukaryota > Metazoa > Chordata > Testudines > Geoemydidae > Mauremys > Mauremys reevesii. Next base: position 200,515,148 of record NC_052624.1, read on the forward strand.
CCCCAGTCTCATTACAGAGAACTTGTTCTGATCCATCACAAAAGGATATAATTAACTACAGAGTATGATGAATTTCTAAAATTCCCAGATTTTGTGTTCATAACAAAAATCTGCCTGTTCAGTGGTTGCTCAGCACTTTTAAGATTTTGTCTATTCCATTTTACATGAACTAAGCGTTATCAGTGTTAAATTATTCCTAGTTATTCCTGAAATACACAAAGTATTACATTACTCTTAAACAGTAGCCTAAAACCATTTGCTATAGTTCACAGCTGAATTGCAACAACATCTCATATATACTGTCTAGTATCTGTATTCCACTTTTCAGTAAATAATTTATTCTTAGTGCTAATATGGGCTCTGATTCACGGATGCACTAACATGATGCTAACTTTACACACATCAGTAATCCTTTTAATTTTAAGTCTGTGCTTAATCTCATGGAAGTCAGTACTTACTAAATCGAGGGTTTGGCCAATATTTTTAAATTCATTTTGAGTTCTTCAGTGATCAATATACCAATTAATATTCACACTCAGTTTCATCTTAGTTATGCCTGGGATGAATTTGGCCCATTTTATCATGTAACAGTTTGCTGCTGTGCAAAATAAACTAGGGAATGCAACAAGAACAACAACGGCAAATATGTCAGAGCAGATTTAAATCCTTATTTAGCATCTTCCAGGATGCAAGTCCTTCTTCAGCTCACTATGTACCTTTGTATCTACTAGAGCATATTTTAAACACTGATGCACTATTTTGATTTATTTGCTCAACAAATATGTGTTATATTTAGACAATATTTTACAATCACATTGGGTCAAATTTCTCACTGTTGATGTAATTCAACTTTTAGTTGTGTTGCTAGAAAGTAATTTAGCTCAGTTAACCTTATTCACGGAGGACCTATTCACTATTAGAAAATGGCTTTCTGACTGGTTGTCAGAGATTTTATATGTTTGTTAGGCTCAGCAAATGCACGGGCCTGTTTTCGTATTGTGAAAAATTCCACTTCTCAAGACACTCCCAGCTAAGGTTGCCAATTCTGGTTGGACGTATTCCTGGAGGTATCATCACATAACATAATCTTCAATAAAAGATTAATCTTTAATTCCTGGAGACTCCAGGACAATCCTGGAGGGTTGGCAACCCTACTCACAGCATGGTAGTTTGAGGTTATTATTCTATTTCTCTGTTTAAAATAATTCAGGGACTAAATATAAAGCGAGCGTCTCAAGAAACAGTTCCCTTTTTCCTTCCAAACATGGACAGTCCCTCCTAAATTGCACTGGCCTGAGGCCTTGGACAGACAATATTCAGTCCTGTGCCAATGAGTGGTTTAATGTCCGATATCTCATGTCTCAGTAGGGGATAGAAATAGGAGCTTCTATCATTGGAAAGAGGAAATCTGGAGCTTCCCAATGGAACAGAACTGGATTCAGTCCCTGGAAGGTTCAAAGATATTGAATTTTAAAATGTTGGTATCTTTAGGTATAGGAAATCTATTTTATGTCATTTTAGGATGTTTTTATTGCTTTATCTGAGCCTTTTACATTAGGACTCAAGAGGGATAAAAAAGTCCTTCAAATAAAATATATAAAAACTCTAAAACATTTAAATAAATAACAATAGTTGTGAAATAGCTGTCTTGTAACCCAGTTGTCACATGCAGAACATATGATTTTAATCATATTAAATATATAGATATTTTGCAAGTGATGTTCTAAATAGTGGACTTGTGGCTCCTCCGGTTATGGGTGATACAATCCCAACGTAGTCTTAATTCCACCTCACTCCACTGTGGATTCTCTCTCCAATTATTATTATCCCTGGTCAAGAGCAAGAACATACAAGAATCTGCCTTTGAAGCTCTACACAAGGGACTGACTGACCCATCCCAGCGGGGGATGTATTCCAGAGACTTAATTTGAACCTGCAGTTTACTCCATCACTGCTGCAAGCCTGAACTAAGAACTTTGCCATTACTGTATGTAATTGATTCCATTTAACCAATTCTACCTCTCATCTCTACCTTTTTCCCTTTGTAAATAAACCTTTAGATTTTAGATTCTAAAGGATTGGCAACAGCGTGATTTGTGGGTAAGATCTGATGTGTATATTGACCTGGGTCTGGGGCTTGGTCCTTTGGGATCGAGAGAACCTTTTTCTTTTATTGGGGTGTTGGTTTTCATAACCATTCATCCCCAGGATGAGTGCACTGGTGGTGATGCTGGGAGACTGGAGTGTCTAAGGAAATTGCTTGTGTGACTTGTGGTTAGCCAGTGGGGTGAGACCAAAGTCCTTTTTGTCTGGCTGGTTTGGTTTGCTTTAGAGGTGGAAAAACCTCAGCCTAGGGCTGTGACTGCCCAGTTTAAGCAATTGGTCCTGATTTGGCACTCTCAGTTGGGTCCCGCCAGAAAAGCCTTTCTATACATGCAAATGTTGTGACTTTAAAGCCTGAAGTTTTGGGGCCATAGAAGGCTAGAAACTGAAGGTGAGATACACACTGACTCCTTTACACCAGCTAAAAGCCTGGAGCAGCATAAATAGGCCCTCAAAGCCCCCACTTGTGGCTGGAGGAGGACTCCTCAATGCAGGCACAGCAGAAGAGACTTGTAAGGCTGTTTTCCAAGGAGCCCATTGCATAGGGGGTGTGCCAGGGGCAGGGCTGGGAGGGTGTGTTGAGGGTGAGGGTGTAAGAGACCACTCTGCAGAGACTGTAGGAGGTGGTGTGGTCCAAAAGGCAGGGGTGGCTTAACTTAAATAGGTTAAGTTATGCTGGGGACCTTCTTCAGTCCCTGGAACAGACCAGGATTGGGAAGGTGCAAAGTGGCTTTAAGCTTTAGGCCCCTGGGCTGCAAGTTCTGCTCTGTGTCTGTTAAGGGTATGTATTCACTCAGTTAACTCAGGCTCTTACTGGTGTCCCTGTTTTAGGGTTACTGCACCTGATTCCCACTGTGTGGTCTGCTCAAGGAATGCCCTCTCAGGTCTCTTGATGTCATCTCCCTCTGGCAAGGGACTCACTCCTTTCTGATCAGGACTTTAGGCTACAGCTCCCCTGCAATTCACTGTGATTCTCCCCAGCAGGTCTGATAAAAAATCCAGCTCCTGTGCTTTGCCTTCTCTCCAAGTTCTATGACCAGCATGTGCCAGCAGTTACAAGTGACCAAACACAGCTCTAACCAGGGCCAGCCCACAATATTTTGGCACCTGAGGTGGGGAGCTCAAATGACACCCTCCTGCCCCCTCGCTTGGGCCAAAACGTTCAAAGGTCTCAATTCTGCCTTCTTCCTGTTCTACTCCTCTCATGGTACTGCTCTGCGACCTACCCCAATAAAGGAGAACTAACAACTTGAAATGCCTTGTTCAAGAATGTTAAGTAACACTTAATTTTCAAACACTTGAACAGCAAATGTAACTTTTCTTGTCTGCATAGTAAACACTGGCATTTTTATCTGTTTGAATAATCAAAGTGGTGCTTTCCATGCCTTCTCAGTTGCAAAGATTTGAACTGCTTCCTGAAGGTCCATAGTCTGGGCCAGATCATGCTCTATTGAGATGTTGCAAGGCCGACCAGCCTCTCCTGTGTCACTGTGGAGAGTAGATGTGTTTTTATCAACTTCAGCTTGGAGAAGCTGCGTTCTCCACTGGCAACTGTTAAAGGAAGTGTTAGAAGTATGTGCAGAGCAACAAAAGCATTTGGAAAGAGGGTGGTCATCTTATTTGTGCACATAAATTCCAGAACAGCCTGTGGAGTTGATCCTGCTGAAATGTATCTTGACAGGGCTTTCTGTTCATCACCTAAATCACTCGCATCAATATCACGCATGTCATCATGTGTCAACATTGTCTCTAGTGCCCTGCATTGCTGGTGTAGGTCTTCTTCAGGTATAGTGAGGAGTTTTGGATTGGAATATCATACAACATCCCAAATATACTGCTGTGTTCCTTGAAACGTTCTTTAACTGACTGTATTGCACAATCTAGCACCTGGTTAAAGGATTCAACTTTGTTGTTTGGGGTCTCTTAGGAGATTATCCCACGCCTCGTAATCAAAATGTCATCATCTTCTTTGGTGACTCTTGTATTCTTGAATGGGTGGGAAAATAGCTTCAGTGTGAAGTTCTTCTGCCAACTTCTGTGGTGCACTCTTCAGAACATTTTGAAATCTCTCATCTCACTGGTAAGACTGTAGGTATGACTTTGCTTTGTCCAGTTGTTCCATTGCTCCAAATATATCAAGGTCAACACCTTGGAGTCTCTGACTTGCAACATTTATTTCAAACAGTATGTCATGCCACAACACTAAGCCACACAGAAATTTGAAGTTATGTATGTTTCTGGTGATTCCATTTTCCTCTGCCACTGTTCTCACACGAACAGTTCCTGTCATAGCATTATCCTCCATAATGGCAATTATGGCATCATCTATCTTCCCAATTTGGTGTTTGATAGGCTTTATCGCCTCCACTCGACTTTACCATTGTGTGGCACTCAGTGGTTTCAGTGTCAGAGAGGATGTTCCCAGATGTTGCTTCAAAATTTGCCATCAATGAGTTGATGCAGAGAAAAATACATAGATGCTTTGAATTACATTTAAAAACTTCAGCAGCCTCACTAGAAGCTGATGCTGCATCACTGACCACCAAGTTCAATGAATGAGAACTGCATAGGATAAAAAAAGCTTGAGGGTTTAACTCTCGGATCTGTGTCTGCACTCCTCTGTTCTTTCCTATCATGTTGGCACCATTATTGTAGCCCTGACGTCTCGTGCAGCTATCGCAATTCCCATATCTTCCAGCTTTTTAAGAAGCACATTTGTCATACCAGCTCCTGTAGTATCATCAATGTGAATAAATTCTAGAAAATGCCCTCTGACAGTCACCATTTCAGGGACATTTTCACTGGGTTCTGTTGTTGTTACAAAACGCACCATTAAAGTCATTTGTTTTGTATGGTTGATGTCAGGTGTGCAGTCCAGAATAACAGAGTAATATCTTGCTGACTTCAGATCTGCCACAATCTTTTGTTTGCCTTTGTTGCCAGTAACTGTATAATCTCATTATGAATTGTTTTTCAAGGGTAGTGGTGTGTGTACATTTCTTGGATGGTGACTCTTCTAAAATGCTCCTGGAGTACAGCATCAAACTCAGCCATCAGTTCCACAATTTTAAGGAAGTTTCCATTATTTGGCACATACAGCTGATCTGAAGTGCCACACAGTGCTAGGTTTTGGGTAGCAAGCATTCTCACAACGGCAATGAGTCTTTTCAGAACATTTTGCCAGTAAAGAGACTCTGATGCAATCTTCTCTGGATGCTGATCATCTATGGTGGCCTTTAACCTTAGTCTCATCTCAAGCTCTTTCCACCTATGGAATGCTCTCTGGTGATTTGCTGCCTTCTCATGGCAAGCCAGATTTCTAGCCAGATTTTTCCAGTCCTTTGTTCCTGTAGAACCCAATGTGGCTGGAACATTAGACTGGAACATTAGACTGGAAGAGTTTGCAACAAAAACAGTATGCAGCATTCTGGGTTTTTGAGTACATAAGCCATGGCATCTCCACTTTGTTACCATTGGGGATTTCACGCCAGTAATGTGTGGGATGGAAACTTCTATTTTCTAATGTCTTTGGGGAACATGAAGTTTTTCATTTGCTGTGGCCCACGCAGTACAAGGAAGTCCCTCAGGCTACTGCTCAAGTGGGTCCACAGTCCTGGATCATCTAGACTTAAGGAATTAAACTCAGCAGTAGCTGTTTCTTGTTCCTCCACCACACTCTTCTCTGATCTACATTTTTTTTCAGGAATGTGCATGGTTACATCCATTTGAGATGGAGATATGGATGCTGCAGTAGCTGCTAGGTCACCTGCACTCTTGACTAACTGGAAGATCAGGCATCTCCTCACCACTCACGTCCTCACTGGGGCTGGAAGGCTCACCCAACATTTGTGTCTATGTATCTCAGGAGAGCTCCTTCCTGCTTAGATAGAAAAGCTTCCTTTGCTTTCTTTCTTTTTCTGAATGCTGCCCCAGAGGGGCGTTTTCTTCTTTCACTCATGACTGCTGTTCTGTGCCAGCTATAGTGGCTCTCAACACTCAATTGAAGGGGACAAATTAGCAGGCTGGTAGCAGGGCCTGAGTGAGGGAAGATATCAGCGTCTTAAGGGCCTAACTGGCGTCTACCACTTCAGTTGACTGACTGTTCTCTTCGGCCTGGTCTACACTAGAGGGGGGTGTTGATGTAAGATACGCGACTTCAGCTACGAGAATAGCGTAGCTGAAGTCAACATAACTTATTTCGACTTACCTCCCGTCCTCACGGTGTGGGATCGACGTCCGCAGCTCCCCCGTCGACTCCGCTTCCGCCTCTCACCCTGGTGGAGTTCCGGAGTCGACGGGGAGCACGTTCAGGGATCGATTTATCGCGTCTAGATGAGAGCCCCTTCTTTGTCTCCTTTGTCTCTTGATTCCAGCTTGCACCAGTATATGCAAACCACACCAGGGATTGGTACTTCTCTGGAGTTGGTTACCATCCCAGGGTTAGTATTTACCACTAGTGCTTTTAGTTTCTGGAGGAGCTGTGGTAACCCTCCTTGGTGGAGAAGATGACTCCCTAATCCACAACAATATATATAATCTTCATAAAGTTAATACAATAGCCCTCCAAATATACTTCATGTGGTTACAGTATCTGTCACACCTGTTTTTTTGCGCAACCCTCCTCTAAACAGAAAAACCTCTGACTCAGGTGCAAAGGTGTTGTAAGGCCTCAGATAGCTTACCCAGCTCCAGGGGGTTGGATTAGAATCCAGGTTCTTCTTTCACGTGGGCTGGAACCCACCACTGTGCAGTGAGGACACAGACAAAATCACTGGTAGTCCTCCTATGCCTTCCCACAAATTCCACATTTTCCCCTGAAGGACAGACAAGTTCTCCTGCAGTTGACACAATTGACTGGGAAAGAATCCTAGACAGTGCATCTCAGCACAAAGAATCATGGGATATTCTGAGAGAGAGAGTGCAGAACCAATAAGGATACAGCAACGTGGGTTGGGCTTTGCTGTTGGAACACGCACTCCTAGGCTAGGGTAACCGGGATGCCAATCACCTGTGTTAACGGCTCCATGAAGATATACCGTAGGACAGTGGTTGGCAACCTGCGGCCCGTGGGCCACACGCAACCTGTCTGGGTAATCCACTGGTGGGTAGCCAGACAGTTTGTTTACGTGCTGGCCACTGCTATCCACAGCTCCCATTGGCTGGAAATGGTGAATCTCAGCCACTGGGAGCTGTGAGCGGCCGTGCAAAGGTAAACAAACTGTCTGGCAGCCCACCAGCAGACTACCTTGACTGGCCTAGGGTGAACAGATGTCCCGATTTTATAGGGACAGTCCCAATTTTGGGGTCTTTTTCTTATATAGGCTCCTATTACCCCCCACCCCCTGTGCCGATTTTTCATACTTGCTATCTGGTCACCCTAGATGGGCCACGTGTGGCCCACGGTCCGCAGGATGCCCACTGCTGCCCTAGGAGATGCAGTACAGAGTCTGGAGCTTTATACCATTGGGGAGGGGAAAGTCTCATGTTCCTTTGGGAGATACAAACACTGGAAAGGCCTGAGATTTATTTCCTGTCATTTTTATCACTAGACAGCTATTTTAGATCTCTTCTAAAGGTTTTATGGGTCTATCTGTAGTTGTTGGAATAATGGGAACTAAGTCACCTGATTTTACAGGTGGAGGGATAAAAAATAGTCCCAATACATTTTTTTGAAAACTCTAAAATGTTTCTCTGTAACATATGTGGCACACACAAATTACATGATAGTGTGGTGGTTTGGAAGACCTTTATAACTGACTTGTGGTTTTTCCACTTGTGAATAATGAAGCCACCTCAAACTCATACCCTATAAAATCTTAATAGCCATACCAAAACATGATCACTATCTAGAGGTATTATATAAATAAGTGTAAACACAGATGTTTAAAAATCATATTATTAGTGCAATAAGATATAGTCTGAACTATTGACTTCTGTCTGTTTGAGTTAACACAAATTGTCATGTGATGGCTTCTATTTCCATACAGTGGTTCTTTTGCACAGCAACAAAGATGTACAGTAGTGCATTTGTGAACTTTAAAGGCCAGTCTGTTGGCAAGCATGTAGCTGAGATTCAGGAATTTCCTAGGAATAGAAAAAAATGTGCCGGAAGCATCATGTAACCTTTTAGATTAAAATTATTTGTTAACGTCTGATACAGTGATTGCCTCAAAAAAGGAAATATCACTGCCCAGTCTTGTTATGTAGTGCCACCTAGTGGACAGTTATGTCAATTGTTCTGGCCTGTGGTTACCAAGATAATGACAGGAAAGGTATTCAGCTTTAAATAGTTTTAGCATGCAGGTAGAAATACAAAAGAAGAGTCAAGTCTTGATACATAGATATAGAGAAAATAAATGTTGGTGATGGGGAATTAATTTTAGTATAAGTTTGGGATAGTTGCATTACACACAGGAAGCAAAGCAACAAATGGGTTATGCAAGTAATCCAAAATGGGTATCACCACTATGTTTAGTGTATTCATGCAGAGGTCTAGGAAATACATGATAGCATGGTGTGGTATTCAAGGGATTCATCAGCATGAGTTTGGGATGGATGCATTACACATGACTGGTGAAACCATGAGTGAGATATGCAGCTCATCCTAAATGAACGTCACTGCATACTTCATATCAGCCTATTATTTGTTGCATATGTGTCATACATGTTTCAGAAAAAAAGTATTGTAGCTATGTTTGGGAATGTTTAAAACATATGAGGACTATTTATTTTCACCTCTGCTTAAAATAGTTCTTCTGTAATATATATATATATATATTACAGAAGATATATATATATGGAATACATGGTGGGGTGAGGTCATATGAGGGTTTTATCATCATTCATTTATGGTTTTTTGCATAATTTACTCAGGCATTTATCAGCTTTAAGCTTATTTACATGGACCATCTGGGGGGCAGCTTTGTGTGAGGTCTTTTAACATAGTAGGGATACATTCATTCACCTCTTCTCCTACTTCAAAAGGTCCCTCCCATGAGTTATGTGTTTTGTATTTTTTCACAGGAATAAGTCAAAAGAGCATTTACAAGCATGTTTATCATGCTTGGTTGGTCTGGCTGTCAGTAAAGTTAGTTTAAATGACCATGATCATGTCTCTTAATTCTCTTCTGAACCTTTGTACATACTCAGTCACTGACTCCCACTCTGTCTTACTGTCCCCTTCCCAGGAGTCTCTGATGAACTCTAGGGGGCCCTCTCATTTTCCTTCCCCATAGAATAGTCTCTCACATTATACTCTGAAACCTGTCACATTATTCTGTATTCCAGGCCAGTAAAAAAATTTCTTTAACCTATTGCACATTCTCTATGGCCAGAAGTGACCAGCAAAAGGGCAGCTGTGGGCTGGCAACAATAACTCCCCATGGTACTGGACAGGCACAACTTCCTCAAGGGAGCTTTCCCACGGGAGCTTTTCTGTACTACTTTCCTTCTTCAAAAAAGAAACTCCCCCAAAACAACACCTTTCCCCATTTCTCATTGCTGGGGTTCCCTCTAGGACATGCCACCTTATGTATTCTAGACTGGGATCTGCCCTTTCTTCATTCTAGACGTCAACAACAGGGACAACTTCTACAGTAATGGTTGTTAATGCCTCCCCACCAGCCCCGCGGGCATGTTACTTACCTCTGATACATTTGCATTGTATTAACCCCTCCCACAGCGGAAAGCACAGTTTTCTTTTGCTAAGTCAGGATTAAATGTCTTCCCCTCCCCGCACATCAGTTTTTGTTTTTAGCTATTCCCTTCTGCGACAACTGACCAATATTCCTTCTTACTATGGGTTACAATATAACCTTTAGCTCTGGACATATCAAAATATTTCCCACCAGCATCGCTGTTGGAAGAAAGTCTGGAACTCCAGCTTCTAAGGTATCTTTCAGATTGTCCCATTCCACATGTATTTGATCCAAAGATCCAATGATTTTGTATCTTCCTAATGCCAGGAGCTCTACATCTTGGCCAGATAACATGTCAATTTCTTTGACCACGCTTTCCCTAAAGTAATCGCACAGTCACATGTAGGTGTGCATATACTTGTTATTTATATAAATAACTAAGATTCCTGAATCCTGCCAAGCCCTTCACCTTTACAATATTGCCTGACTAGGCACTTATATGGCCTCCATCACTAATACCTGAATGCCTCCCGTAACATCTGAACCCATCCATGGAAACGTGGAGCCATTTATTGACATACAAAGTGTTGTTTATATCTAGTTTTGGCAGCTTTGAAATTCTCTCAGAAAACTGTAAGTTCTGGCTATCATGAGGCGGGGATAGTGCCTGTTCATTAGCTAGTCTGACCTGGTTTTCTAAGTGTTCCCTTCCATTTCTGAGGGACTGGCTATCTTTCCTCATGCCAGAAATCAAGCCTTGAGCTACATCACTGTTTTCTCTTGGCAACTTCACAGAGTCTTGATGCATCACACTGTGACTCTAAGGTCAGGTCTACACACTACAAACATACATTGGTATAACTGCATTGCTCAGGGGTGTGAAAAGTCCATACCCCTGAGCGACGTAGTTATACTGACCTAGCCCCTGCTGTATACAGCACTGTGTCGATGGGAGAGCTTCTCCTGTCAACATAGCTACCGCCTCTTGCGGAGGTGGATTAACTGTGCCGACAAGAGAAACTCTCCCACTGGCATAGGAGTGTCTTCCCTAAAGCATTACACTGGTGCAGCTGCGCCGCTGTAGCTTTTTAAGTGTAAACCTGCCCTAAGAGGCATATGCCAGCCTTGATCCATAGTGAAACTCTCATTAATAGTCCAAGGCCGGTATATGGCCCAATGTCTGTAACCCCCAAGGCTCATTTATCCAATTCTAAGTTCAGAATTGTTTCGGTTGCCAGCATGGCATCAGTTTAGGCATCTATTTTGTGTAATAAGGCCTAAATATTCTCCAGAGTAGGTGAGAGAGGATGTGAAAAAGATGTTGAATATATATGGGGCATTGAGCAAAAACAGCTCATCCTTGCAAATAGGTTACCCTTGTAATGCTGCCAAGGTCTGTGTCGGAATGAGTGATGTGCTGCGTGCATTGAAATCAATCAGTTGAGCTTAATTCATGTTGTACACATGATTTTTTTCCAAAATATTCTACATTTGTCATCCTGGAACTGGCATTATTTGCTCATTTATGCCTGTTGTGCTTTCTGTCCTCGTTAGCCTTTGAGGAGACCTTTACTGATCAAGTACTGGCTGAGTACCACTGTACAGTGAAAATGGACTTTCCTAAAAATGTAAATAGCTAAAGAATTTTTAGGATGGTTTTTCTTCTCCTCCTTTATCCCTATTGGAGCCCCAAAGAGCTTCAACCCAGGCAGACTGTACTAACTTCAGAGCCCAGCAACCCCTTTATTCATGCAAGGGACAGGACAACTCCCTGTTTTTGCTGATCAAGGGAGTGAGGGACCTTGCTGCAAACCAAATGGCAAAGCAAAGTATTGTCTAGGTCAGCCTAGATTATTGTAATATGTTTCACCCTATTAACTAACATTTACAAGACAGTAGCACAGGGGCAGCAGCATTTCGCACCTTGTGCTGTATCATCATTTATTACTCTGGAGTAACATTTTACATACATTTGCCTCAGGCGAGTATGACATTAATGATGTTTTAAGACCTCTCAAGCTGGGTAAACTTCAAAAGCGTACAGAGAGCTTATTGACTACAGTAAGGCATCTTGTGCCCGTCATGAGTGATATGTAATCATAAAAACCTAAATCTGAATGAAGGCTTGTATCCTGAGCTTTGCAAAAAGTCAATTTTCCACACTGCTGCATTTAGGTCAGGAGCCTGTGGTAGGAGACAGGGAACTGTAGCATTCAATCTGATTACTAGTTTCAAGGGAAGGCTCTCGGGCCGTAGGTGTCACTCTGAGTTGAAATACAAGAAGATTAATTAGCTCAGGGGGCTAACTGTTCAGCTGAGACAGACTCATTTTCAGAAGCATAAAGTTTATTGGCAAATGCACATATATGCTGTTGTACAGATCAGTTTATAGTGGATTCATTATGGAGTACAGCATTAGATGTGTAACAATGCTATGTGCTAGAGCATAGGCTTTATGTACACTTACACATTTTTACTAACAGGAATAGGAGGAGTATCCTTTTCCAGAACGAAAGGGCTTCTATTAGGGCATGTCTACATGGGGAAATTTACCAGCATAGTTATACTGGTATAATTATATTGCTAGAGCTAAGATGGTATAACTCCCTGTGACACACTATTTCAGGGTTTAGCATACTTTTTTCAGTTTAGCTTAAACCACTTCAAAAGAGACATAAGCTAAACTGAAAAAAAGACACTCAAAGGAGAGTGTCCACTGGAATTGCTACAACATGGAAGGTATAGACATGACATCAAAAGGGGACAAGCAGTATCTTAAGAAGTGTGATTAAGTCTGAGTACCGCTGACCTGAAGGATGATATTGTCACAAACATACTTCAATACCTTTTTCCCTGCACTGAGTGGAGCTCCGGTCCAGGAGATCATTTGGCCCAATGATTTTTGTCTGGAAATCACTATGTTTTAAAGTCCTATAAGTCTGTTTTTTAAAAATGCTGCCCACTCCTACAGCAAAACTGGTTTCTGCAATGGGCATACTTTATTTCCCTTAGTGTGGTGATGGTAATGGGGTACAATCCAACACCAGTATCTGAATAAAATCAAACAAAGTCTCACTACTTCTCTGCTTGAGCCTTTTCGGACAAAATTTTGAAAGGATAAGGGCTGAGGTCCCCTCCTCCCACACACAAAATGTGCCTATAGTTGCACTGAATTACTACAATTTTGCATGCAAAGTGACACCACATCTGTGCTCACAAATGGGAATTTTGATATCTGCATACAAATACAGGCATGTATACATGAACCTCTATACAATGAAAATCCGATTCTTGAAAATGTTTTGGCTGATTTAGGAGGAAGAATTGTGACCTGAGCTTTGCAGAAAGTCCATTTTCCATACAGCTGCATTTAGCTCAGGAGCCTGTGATACTAGACAGGGGAAGTGTGCATTTAAAGTGGCAGGGAAATGCAACTCCCAATACTGTAAATACAAAGCAAGCAAAATTCCATGTATATATCACCGTAGGATCATTTTTAATGTCATGGTTTAGAAAATACCTTACTTTCAAATCTCAATTAATCTGAAGTTTTAGAAACGTATTGCAGGAATTTTTAATGGCAGAACCTACAGTGAGTACAGCCTAACAATGTAGCTGTTTTCTTCCACAACAGGGAATTTGACTGCAATGGTGCTTCAAGTTCAAACAATCTAGAAATTCTGTTGCTAAGGCAGCATGAACTCTCCACTGCAGAAGTCCAAATAAAAGTTATACCCCTCCATTCCCTTCACTCGCGCCCATCTTGTCTCAAAATAAGACACAGCCAATTGACAGGTCAATTATTTACCAATGCTAATACAGCTATGGTATTGAATAAATATGAAGATATACTTTTTTTGATAAACATATTTATAAGTATTAGCTTGATGAAAAGACCTGTCACTCACAACATAAGAACAGCTATACTGGGTCAGATCAAAGGCCCATCTAGCCCAATATCCTGTCTTCCAATAGTGGCCAATGCCAGGTGCCCCAGAGGGAATAAACAGAACAGGTAATCATCAAGTGATCCATCCTCTGTCACCCATTCCCAGCTTCTGGCTAATAGAGGCTAGGGACACCATCCCTGCCCATCCTGGCTAATAGCCATTGATAGACCTATCCTCGATGAATTTATCTAGTTCTTTTTTTGAACCATGTTATAGTCTTGGCCTTCACAACATCCTCTGGCAAGAAGTTCCACAGGTTGACTGTGTGTTGTGTGAAAAAATACTTCCGTTTGTTTGTTTTAAACCTGCTGCCTATTAATTTCATTTGGTGACCTCTTTGATTAGTGTTTTAATGGCGCATCTAATACAGCAATTAAACTATTTTCCCCCTGAAAAACCATTGTGACAAGGCACCTCTTTTGCCTTGTTGGTCTCAGCATTTCGCTCTCTGGCAGTGGGGGCCTGGAGTAAATCTATCCTACTCCAAAGGTTTTTGGTTTGATTTATTTTTCCATATTTATAAGGTAGGCCTTGGATAGTAGGGTGACCAGGTGTCCGTATTTTGACTGGAACACCCTGTCAAAAATGGACCCTGGTTGCTCTGGTCAGCACCACCGACCGGGTTGTTAAAGATCTGGTCGGCGGTGCTGTGGCACTAAGGCAGGCTAGTTTCTACCTGTCCTGGCACTGAGCTGTGCCCTGGAAGTGGCGAAGAGGTCTGGCTCCTAGGCAGCAGGGGCCATGGGGCTTCACACGCTGCCCCTGTCCCGAGCACTGGCTCTGCACTCCCATTGACCGGGGCGGTGCCTGCGGGCAAGAGCAGCACACGGAGCATCCAGCTCCACCCCCCGCCTACTAGCACTGGACCTGTTGGTGGTTTCTGGGGCACGTGCAACACGGTGTCAGAACAGGCAGGCAGCCAGCCTTAGCCTGCTGCGCCACTGACTGGGAGCTGCCAGAGGTAAGCCTGTGCCCCAGCTATGAGCCCCCCCCAAACCCAGAGCTCCCTCTTGCACTCCAAGCTCCTCATCCCTGGCACCACCCCAGAGCCCACAACCACAGCCCAAAGCCCATACCCCCTCCTGCACCACAACCCCCTGCCCTGCCCCAGCTATGAGACCCCCCAAAACCTGGAGCCCCCTCCTGCACTCCAAAGCCCTCATCCTTGGCCCCACCCCAGAGCCCACACCCCCAGCCCAGAGCCCTCACACACCCCTGCACCCCAACCCCATGCCCCAGCCCTGAGCACCCCCTGCACTCCAAGCCCCTCATCCCCAGCCCCACCCAGAGCCCCCTCCCACACCCTGAACCCCTCATCTCTAGCCCCACCACAGAGATCTCACCCCCTCCTGAACCCCAGCCCCCTGACTCAACCCCACAGTCCACTCCCACATTCTGAATCCCTTGACCCATCACCCTCCATCCTGGAACCCCCTCCTACACCCCAAACTCCTCATCCCCAGCCCCACCCCAGAGCCTGCACCCCCAGCTGGAGCCCTCACCCCTTCCCACTCCGCAAGCCCCTGCCCCAGCCTAGTGAAAGTGAGTGAGGGTGGGGGAGAGTGAGCTACCGAGGGAGGGGGAATGTAGTGAGCGGGTGGTGGGGCCTCAGGGAAGGGGCATGGCTAAGGTGTTGAGTTTTGTGCGATTAGAAAGTTGGCAACCCTATTGGGTAGGCCTGAGTATTTCTCTTCAGAAAAAACAAACTCACAACCCAAAATAAATACTGCCCTGTCTCCTCTCCAGGGCGTTGCTTTATTATACTGGCTCCTGTTTAATAGAAAGTTAACTTGATTCCTTCCCCAGATAGAAGTTAACTTGATTGTTTCTCCTATAGAGAGAACAGCCTTCCCCCTAAGAGAAGCCTTTTTAACCTGCTGAACCTTGTTTCTCCCCTTCCTGCCTCTCTTTCACTGGAAGAGGAGGGTTTTTAAAGTCCACTATCAGCCCTTAATTGGACTCAGATATCTCTAATTAGCCTGAGGTATCCTCTTTTTAGTTCACAGGGAAAATGGCCTTCATCACTCTAGGGCTGATATACCGGCTTTCCACTCTCTTATAGCTGTCAGGTCTGACTTTGTCACACTGTTTACTACCATTATTGAAAGGCTGTATTTGATTGACTAGGATACTGGATGACAATTGTATTTCAGCCAATCCAAAAGTAAATAATGAGCCAGATCCTGTTGATCTGTCTTAGGGCTTCTCTACATGAAGGGAGTGCACAGCAAGCCAGGGTGTACGTTTACAGTGCATTTGCGTGCCATGCACTGACTAGCCATTGGGATTCTAGTACTGTGCACTAAAAGTTCTGTAGCATTAAACAGGAGTACATCAGTGTGCACTGCAGAACTTTAAGTGAGCAGTAGCAGGGTCCACGTGGGGCTTATATGGCTCCCACTACTGTATTATCTGAGCATCTCACAATCTTGTATGTATTTATCCTCACATCACCCCCCTGAGCTAGGGATGTATTATTATCCTGATTTTACAGATGGGGAACTGAGATACAGAGAAGCTAAGTGACTTGCCCAAAATCACACAGAGTCTGTAGGGTAGCAAGGAACTGAATTCTGGTCTCCTGAGTCCTATAACCCCTGGATTATCCTTCCTCTTTCAAGTAGTGGCTGCTAGTCTAGCTCCACTTTACAGTGGTAGATGGGTATAACAAAACTCCACTCAAGTCAGTAGAGCAATACCAGCTGACACGAACGATCTGCCAAATAATTAAAATTTTCTTGTACTTCTACACATGGTTTCTGGTTAGCTGATTTGTTTTGGTTGGTGAATTTTATCAGTAAAAGCAGGCAACCACTCACAAACCTTATTCACTGCTACCCCACACTGATCCTGGCTGTGGGGCAGCATACTTTCCCTTTCCACCTCATCCCCATGGAACTTCCAGCCATGGGTTCTCCCCAGAGTTCCTGTTCCACAGGCAAGAAGGAGGGTAAGTGGGGCTGCAGGGTGCTTCCAGGTTCTCCCAACCAAACCCATGAGGCAATGAACCTGCAGCAACTTGCATAGTAACTCAAGGACCTGAAGTCTTTCCGAGTGAGGTACCAGGGTACCTGTGTTAATGGGACACATTAAATACAGAGGGGATGGCCTGCAGTGTCAAATCAAGGAGTCTCAGCATGGAACCCCCTAGCTTTTGATGGATTCCCCTGAAATGTAGGCATGCAGTGGGAGCAAACTCTGCTATTTTTTCCAAGGTGTGGAGGAAGGGGCAAATCATACTTTCCCATAGGAAGTTCTGTAAGGGGAACTCTGCAGTTTCAAGTCTCTTAGCTAGGTTTTTCTGCATAAGGAATGATTGGAGGCTTATTAGATCCAATTAAAAATAGCTACAATTTTACAGTTTATCTATAAAATAATTTGTACATATTTACGATCAGCCTGGAGTCACATAACTATACTTCACAAACAATAAGTCATTAACTCCTGTACTTTTCAAATCAGATTCTGAGTAGAATTAGTAGTAGATTTTGTATTTTTTGGTACTGTGCTGAGATTTTGTACACAAAACAAAGCAGAAAACAAGGCCACATTGTGGCATGCACATTAAGATTGCACAATACTGTATGCCTGCCTATTTCTTCACTTATTTTCCAGATGAAGTACAGTGGTATTTACATTCAGCTTCTTGTAAGGAGGAATGTTTGTAAAAGAAACAAACAAATGTGGGGGTACTGAAAGTTAAGGGGAAAAGGAAAAAAAAACTAAATCACACTGAAGCACTGTTGTTGCTATGGAGATGAGGATTTTTATGTTGAGTACAAACTCTGAGATCTAAGGCAAAGGAAGAAAGTGGAAGGAACTGGAATTGTGACAGAAAATTACTATTCTGAAAGTGACATATTTGAAACAGTTTTCTTGTGAATGCAGTGGCAGATTAGCCACTGGGCCAACAGGGCCCATGCCCAGGGGCCCTGGCCAATCGGGGGGCCTCCGGAAAAATGCCCTCCCATAAAAATGGTCCACCCATTCCCCAACCTGCTCCGCCCACCTAGTGCTCCTGCCAGGGAGCAGGAGAAGCCCCCTCCCCCTGGCAGGAATGCCGGGAGGAGGTGCGGGGGGGACTGAAGGCAGAAGAGGTGGGGTGGGGCCTCACTTGCTCTGGCCCAGGGCCCCATAAACCCCTAAATTGCCTCTGTGTAAGTGAAATATAACATCTTAACAGGCAACGGAGATGTAGAATAATTCATTACTCATGTCCTTAATGCTATTTACTTTTCTCAATGTATACAAAACATTTAAAAACACTTTTCCAGCTCTCTAGGTCCCTTTGCCATGTATTAAAATACAAGTCAACTAGCCTCCTCCCAAATATAGCAGCCTCTAAAAGAAAATAAAAACCAATTAACAGAGTAGCCACAATTCCCAACACTCAGTGTACAAATCCCAGCCCTCAGTGCATTCCCCTTCCCCCAAAGCCTGGGAAATAGGATCACTTGTGCAGCATGTCCTGAAGATCAACAGATATGTGCTACTTTGGACAGAATCCTTAAAGTTCAGCGCCTGTGAAAGAGAACCCTGTCACCAGCTCTCTTTTTAAACTCAGTGGGCTTCAGCTTGAGCACTCCTGCTGATTGTAGCTGTGGCAGCATGACACCGGCATAATAATGGATTTAGGTCCCAAGTCATTCTGAACTCAGCAATCAGCTGCTGCAGGTCTCGGAGCCCTAGGGCTCTGAGCACAGTGAGAAGCTTCATTAAGCAAATGAGTGTCTGCATTCTGTACTAGCTTCTCTTTCCTTAATGACTGAAAGAGGTTAGGGTCTTTGGTATTATTTCTCATGGACAAAATAGCAATTCCAGGCACACACTATTCAATTTATATAATACTGGGGTTTTGAGTCAGTACTGAATCAGAGGTAAGGATTGCAATGAACTTGATTTTGGGGACTGAGGGGAAATGGGCTAGATTTTGGTTCCAAACACCCAGCCCAATATTTGTGAGTCTGGTGATTTATCAGAATATTTTTAAAGGGATTTATACTCAGGTAATTCATGACTCGTAGTGCTTTGGACATACTGTAGATTAGGGATTTCACCTTTAAGATTTTCCCCTAGTGTTTATAGTAACTGAAAGTTAATCTAAGTGCTACATATTAATCCTGTATAGAGCAAGTTCTAACTGTATGCCTTCAAAAGGCCCTAGATGAGGAACAACTACCCTATGGGAAGCCTGCAAAAGAATAGGCTACAGGAACAACTACCCTATGGGAAGCCTGCAAAAGAATAGGCTACAGAGAAACATTATCTGAGGGATGCAAATATACTTATGAATATTATAATTCATGCTCTTTGTGTTTGATTTCTGTGATCAGATTAAAATAGAGCTTTTGCTCAGCTCAGGTCCATAGTGGCAGTCTTCCATGCTGCTGTGTGAGAGAACTGGCATGCATCCCTGGTCCCTTTCACTCTATGTCTGAGGCACTGCACATTCACCCTGGTGGTGAAGGGGAAAGGAGTCCCTCACACTGCTCAAATACAACCCCCCGGCTAACTAAGGAATGGTACTATCTGGCTTTAAAGGTAGTCCCAATCCCACCCACTCCTCTTTAAGGTGGAAGGACAATAGCCACACTTCAGGGACTCACTGCAAACAATCAACAATGCAGTTTTCAAATATTTAGTATTTCTTTCACTTGGAAACTGAGACAACTGGAGAGTAAAATCCCATATTGAAAGATTCTGTATAGAAACACAGTGATTAAAAATGGAGGCTTTCCTCATCAGTCTGACAATATTCTTACTTGACCTACTTCAGGAATAGTGTTTACAAAGATGATTAATGCTTGCTGGGGAAAAAAAGTTGGTAGTTAGGCATTAGTATTTCTGATGCTTCCAGCTCAACAATTAATACAGTGAGTCATTTTACCTACAATATACAATGCTGGGGCTGATGTTGAATTGCAATCAACCATGGCACTCAGGCAAAGTCTGACATCTTCACAAGAACTCTGTGGGCCCAATTCTCATCTCAGCTATGCCACTGCCCTTCCCAGAAAGTGGATCATCTTTCAATGAGTCATTTCTACACCGACTAGGAGCTGAGTTAGCAGCACTCACTAGCTCACCCTCCAGAGGAAAAGCTCCTCTTTTCTTTAGTTTGGTTCAGATAAGACTGAGAGAAGCTAATGGTATTTGTTATAGGCCTAACGACCAAGTCAGCGGTGGCAAATGAAAGTGGAAGAATCTTGTGTTTGGGGTTTTATTAATTCATAGTTAAAGCTCTATAAAGTTGGAAGTGCTCTAGAATGATTTTCAATCTGCTATAGCTTCCTTACATGGAAAATTGATAGTCCTCTGAAATGACTCTTTTCTAGCTGTGCTCAGGCAGAAATATTTTTCATACATTGATAATCATTATTATGAATATAGTGCCAGTGGTGTGCTTGGTGCTTCATAGACAAGATTGCAGCCTCTTCAAGGTAGGGATCTAAGGATCAGAACTGGGTCTTGGTGACTGTGGTGCTTGTGCTGAGTGGAGAGATCAGTTGTCCTGGTTTGCAGGCCCACCCTGCTCAACTGAAATAAGAGGTTGCTGCCTCACCTCTAGGGAACGCCACAGGACCAATGTCTCGTTTTCCCAGGCTGCTTCTTACTGGTGTCTTGTTGGGTTGCTCCATGGCTGCTGTGGCATGGTTCTCCATCTCCATGCCGAATGGCTCCCTCGGCGCTTCCTCTCTGGGGTCTTTCATCTCCTGGGGCTGCGACTGGCTGTTTCTCCAGACTGGCTTTGGAGCATCTTCATCCCCCCTATGCTGGAATGAGGCCACTCTGCCTCATTACAGTGCCCGTAAGCACACTGGATGCGAGTCCCAGGAAGAGTTTTTGTTGAGCCAGTGAGAATTCCAACTTAGGGTGCTCTGGGAGTGGGTGCTGGAACTGGAATTTCACCAACCTTGGAGAGAGAGTGCACTTGCTGCCCACTCTATGGGATGGGTCCATTCCCCACTCTCTTCTGTGGTCAGCTAGTACCACTGGGAATGCTAGGAGGGACCAGTGAGAGTGCTCGCCAATAAGATTCTGGACAGTCCCTGCACAGGGACACAAGAGGGGGAAATACCTTTCTCCTTGTGAACCTGCTCAGGAGCCTGTCAGAATCTGTCCCTATACAAACAACGTACAAACAAGGAAAAGCAGTGTTTGAGCCCATGTCCCTCTAGTTCCATGATCTGAGCATCAGTCTGAGAACAACTCATCATTTTCAGTGAGTTAGGTGGGGCAGGGGTATAGGTGGGGGTGGGAGGGCTAACTCTTATGGCCCTCTTTAAGGAGATGTGTTTTCAAGAGAAGCTTGAAGGAGAAGGTGGAGGTGCATCAGACTGAGTCAGAAAGGGGAAGAGTGGATGTTCCCAGTGCATGGAGCAGTATAGAAGAAACTCTGGAGATGGGAGTGGAAGAGAAAAAAAAATCACAAAGGATGTGGTTAGTCATACACCTTTGAGGATGGGGGCCAAGGAGACAACCAGAAAGAGCTGAGAGGCAGCGTCAAAGAGTTAGAGTCAAAGCTTAAGCCCAAAAGGGACTACCGGATCTTCAAGTCAGACTTCCAGTATATCACAGGCTACCAATGCTGATCAGCCCCTGTACACTAAACCCAACAACCACAATTAGACCAAAGTATTACAGCCCACAAGAGACTACTCTGTGCCAAAGGCAGAGCATAGGAGGAGTCAAAGTGCCCCAGTGCCTGAGGGTACCACAATGGCAGGGAAATGGTAAGTGAGATATATACAGATAATCCTGGCAAATGACCCACACCCACATGCTGCAAAGGAAGGGGGAAAAAAACCCACCCAAGGTCTCTACCAGTCTGACCTGGGGGAAAACTCCTTCCCGACTCCATATGTGGTGTTCACTTAGACCCTGAGCATGTGAGTCAGAACCTGCCAGCCAAGCATTTGATGAAGATAATGTGCAGTACTACCTCAGAACCCTGGCACTTCCCATCCAATGCCCCATTCTTAGCAGTGGTCATCCTTGATGCTTCAGAGGAAGGCGATTTAAATAAAGCCTCCCAGAATACATGGTGGGTGGGGGAAAGATCCCTTTCTGACCCCTGGAGATGGCCAGCTGAAACCCAGAAAGCATGAGCTTTTACTAAGACAAAGACAAACTGGAAGTGAGCCACAGAGCTGTTGGCCCTGCCTCCCACCATCACAAGCAACTCAGTCATGCAGTTGGTTTCTGCTACTGGTATTCTTTTAAGTTACCCTTTTCCCACCATGCCCTTGTGCACAGCTAGAGCTTTATTTAAGGCATTTCCCTTGACTTTAAGGGAATACTGTACAGGAGTGGCTCTCAACCTTTCAAGACTACTGTGCCCCTTCCAGGAGTCTGATTTGTCTGGAATACGCCCAAGTTTCACCTCAATTAAAAACCACTTGCTTACAAAATCAGACATAAAAATACAAGAGTGTCACAGCCCACTGTTGAAAAATTGCTGACTTTCTCATTTTTACCATAAAATTATAAAATAAATCAATTGGCATGTAAATATTGTACTTACATTTCAGTGTGTAGCAGTGTGCAATATAAATATTGTACTTACATTTCACTTCATTGCATCACGACCCTCATCTGACCCCCTTCTGAACACTTGCAGTTGTTTTCAATTAACGCCTTTTGGCCAAATTTACATCTGTGCAACTCCAGTGACTGTACTGGAATTGCACAGGCATAACTGAGGCCAGGGTTTGGCCCTTTCATATATAAATGTGCATAACTAAGAGAGATTTTCAATAGACCAGAAACCTAGACACATACTTCATTGGTTTGAAATCAGTCATGGAATCAAAGAGTTTGAGTAGTTTTATGATGGAATGCTAGGTGGTGCAACAGATTAGCACCAAGATATAGAATTAATTGGCCCTGGACCACCAGGCTAGTTAAAATCCAGCCTAGGCTGGCAGAAACTAAGAGTAGTCACCAGGTGATAGGTGTTTAGTGGCCCATAGCAGGACTTACCCAGTCTAGGGTCGGGCCCTGCCACTGCCTCAGTTTTTCTTCTATCTCATATCAAACAAACCACCACATCTAGTGTTTCATACTAGTGCCCCCTTCTGGGTGTGGTTTATTAGCATAGACTAACACTAAAGGCCTTCCAGCCCTCTGCCCCAGGCTCAGTCTGTCTTTCAGTTTATAATTGGCTTCAGCATGCATACAGCCCTCCCTCTAGGCTCCCAGGGCCAGGTTTGTAAAGATATTTAGGCATCTAAGGCAGCAGATAGGCACCTAAGTCCACCATTTAGGCATGTTGGTATTTTTAGAACTGTTACTCAGTTGCCATCTAACCCCCAGGGGCCTCAGTCCCCCATGGCACCTGCTTTCCCACCAACTGGTGCACCAGTGCAAACATCCTAAGCATTGTCACTACCCTACTGCAAACAGCTGTAGCCTTGAGAACTGGGCTTACACCTAGGAACAGTCACAGACTCACCTAGCAGTACATCTGCTCAGGTGCACCTGCCACTTCCCAGCCCCCTTGCTAACATGGAGTTCCCTGAGTGCTTAAGTGGGTGTTTTTAACTAGGCAGAGACATGCCTGTCTTGCTCCCAGGGGTTGATCACTGAGGCGCACTTGAATCAAGCTTAACAATGGGGGCAGCATTGTGATTGCTCAAAAGGCAGCAGTGGGAAGGGAAATGCAGAATGAGTGTGAGATAGCTATTTAGAGTGAGCCAGCGAGAAAGCGAGACAGACATATGTTGGGTGACAGTTTTCAGTCAGACAGAGAGTGCTGGTAGGATAGCTGGTCAGGGACTGGGATTGGGTTAGTTAGTGGGGCACTTTGAGGGGACAAGAGAAACACATAGGGACAGTTTGGTTAGTTAGATTGGGCAGGGAATTGTGGTAGGTCAGGCTGCAAGGGTTTCCTCAGGGAGGGAGAGCTGAGTAAGAGTTAGGGAGTGCAGAGGGTCACCTTTGGGTGGGGGGAGGAGACTGTGCTGCTGCATAGGGACCAGGGTGCCGGAGAATAGAGCATCAAGTGGAACAGCTGCATGGCCTTGTACCTGGTAGAGAGGGAGGAGACAGGAAAGGGAGAGGGAGGAGCCCCAGCATGGGCCTGATCCCAAATTTTGGGGCTGATCTTCAGCCAAGGCCTGATTCTGAGGGAGAGGGGTGAAGCTCATATTCACACCCTTGTACCTATTGGCCTTGCCTAGAAAGCTGTTGCTACCTAATCAGGTCTGCATACAGAAATACAAGTAAACCCAGGCCTTCATGTAAACCTCTGCAATCTGCTCAATAATGACTTCAAGTCCGTCACACAATGGTGCCATGTTCTTACTGTCTCTCTGGGTGACCTGTATATTTTGGCTATGGGATTGTTCCAGAGGTTCATAGGCCAGAGCATAGGAATATTCCAATCCTATATCAGGGGTGGGCAAACTACGGCACGCGTGCCAGATCCAACCCGTCAGGGTTTGGATCCAGCCTGTGGGATTGCTGCCCCGCGCTGCTCCTGGAAGCAGCTGGCACCATGTCCCCATGGCCCCAGAGGGGCTAGGGGGTGGGCAGAGGGCTCTGCCCTCTGCCCTTGCCTGCGGGTACCTCCTCCCACACAGCTCCCTTTGGCCAGGAACATGTGCGGAGCCCTCTGCCCCCTCTTCCCCAGGGGCAGCAAGGACATGGTGTCAGCTGCTTCTGGGAGTGGCACAGGGGCAGGGCAGGCAGAGAGCCTGCCTTAGCACTGCTGCGCACTGCTGCCACACCGGAGCTGCTCAAGGTAAGTGGCGCCAGGCCGGAGCCTGCACCTCACACCCCTCCTGCACCCCAACTCCCCACCCTGCACCCCTGCCCTGAGCCCACACTCCACACCCACCTGCACCCCAACCCTGTGCCCTCTCATGTGCCCTGCACCCCTCCACCACCCCAACCCCTTGCCCTGAGCCCCTTCCTGCACACCACACCCCGTTCCACACCCCACACTTTCTCCCATACCCCAACTCCCTGCCCTAGTCCTACATTCATGGCCCTGCATGTAATTTCCCCACCCAGATGTGGCCCAAGGGCCAAAAGTTTGCCCAGCCCTGGCCTACAACCTGACACCTTAACAATAAATGTGGTGAATGGAAACAGGCATTTTACTCTGCTGCGCTTTGTAATCTATTAGGTGAATTTACACAGTGGGTTCTTATGCAGATTTGAGTGGTTCACACCTCCTGCTCCCATCCACAGCTGCTTCTAGAATTGGTGCTGTAGCTACCCACAGGTGCTGCAGGCTATCCAGGCTTAGTACCCCCTCTTTGGTAGTGATCTCCTAGAAAGCCCTTTTAGCCTTCTCATGCAGCAGCTGCCACTTCTTCCTGATGTCCTCAAGTCCTCTGCTATGGGCAGCCATCGTGTTTACTGATCCCCTCAGCTTTTTCCAGTCGCTTGTCCTAGGAAGCCAAGATGTTGCTATCTTTCAGGAACCCATCAGGGTTGGGGCATGCACAGCCATGAATTTGTTTATCACCTTTATCTACTCCTCTGAAAAATTTGTCTCCAAAATAATAATAATAAAAAAATTGCCAATGGTTGACCTGCCAGTCCCTGACCCAGATGTTACCATCATGCTAGGATGCTGGGGGTGTGCATCTGGCATGATGGGTTTATAATAAACTTTTGCACCATATGCTTATAAACTCATCAGCATTGCTACCTAATCCCTGCCTGATGTTAGGTTGCATACCTGCAGGTACCCAATTCACGCCATTAAAATCGGTTTGAAAATCCTGCTATGTGGGTGGCACCTAAATTACACAATCCACAGCATGTGTGAGCATCACCTTGATGATAGTTAGGTGCCAGTATTCCCTTCCCACACCCCTCTCCCTCCTCACCATAAGGCACGATTTATCACTTCTTTTAAAGGATAAACAAACTTGGCAGCATGCCCAGTTTTGTAGCTGGTCTCTCTAAAACATGGGAAAAAAGCAGCTTGAACACTGGATTTGTAGACTGCTTTATTTGTACCATTGGACAATGCAAGAATGCAGACATAGGGGCTGGGGAGAGGGAAGGAAAAGCTGCTTTTCCGCCTATGTAGGGGGTGCCCCTCAGCTTTCAGCAAACTGGGAGACCAGGGAGGGGCATGGCTCTTGAATGTGCAGCTCTGTCTTGTAACCCAGTAACTGTGGTCTGGAGTTGATAGCAGTTCATGTTACGTGGCTTTCCACTTAGGAGCTATCCACGTATGGGGGTTGAGGAGGGGAGAAGGTTCTGCTAGATCACTAGCATGGATGGGGTAAGGGGCACCAGGAACCCTCTGGGTCACTTTAGGAACTACTGGTGGCTTTGAGGGATTCTCCTGTATTTTCCCCCATCAGCATGTCCTCTAATGGTAAGACTAGCTTGAGAGGGAGACCTCATCTGTTTCTTCCAGTCTCGCAGGAGACTGCCCCTTCCATTCCTGTAGCAACCCAGGCTCCACTAAGCACTCTGGTATATCCAGAGCATAAATCCAGGCTTCACACTCCCCCATGCTAGTTGGTGTAAGCTCGTCTTTATGTGCTTGGGATGTTGTTAAAACCGACTTCTTCCAGGGGTGCCTTTGCAGGGAAGCCTTTGAGTCTAGGGATGGCAGGACTGGGATTAGCATGTGCCTGCTCTCCATGGAGGCATGCTTCTCCCCACTTTTGCCCCTCCCTCAGCCCTTCCAGAGCAATGACCTGTGCAAGTATCACAGCACGGTGAGAGATTTGACTCACCCTTCTCTGTCCGGCACCTATTCTATGCTGGTGTCCAGGAGCAGGGTAGCAAAGTGCACCCTATACAACAACCCAGGGTCTCCTGAGTACAATGGCGGGGTGGGGTAGGAAACTACAGACAGAGGACAGTACAACTTTCTCTTATCTAGCATTGCACTACATAGTGGAAATGTCCTTGTAAAATGTAAGGTCTACTACAGTTGAAGACAGCAATGGAATATACAGTGATTGTTTCAGGGAGACAGCCAGGTGTAGAAGCTAGTCGCTTTTCCAGGGAACCTTGCTTGTGTGAAATCTCCTATCAAGCAGGGCAGAACTCATCCCAGTTTTTTAAGACTCCCCTATATGGGCACTCACAGGACCACCACAGGGTAATTGGGGAGGTAGATGCTTATTAGCCCCTGTGTCTGTTCTGAAAATCCCACTAGGCTGTAGGCCACCCAGGGAGTTCAATCATGCAGCATTCAGCAGGACGGCTCCTTTAAAAATCTGACCCATAGTTCTTTGCAGCCACTGAGCTGGAGCTTCTTACTAGGCTCTTGTTCCCTGCAGGTCCCTCAGCTAAGTGTCACCCACCCCTCAACAGCCTCCTGCTTCTTGCAGGAACATCTTCCAGGCCTTCCAGCTGAGAACTCTGAAAAGCTCTCACCTGCCCCTTTTCTCAGCAGGCTCCCTCCCCAAATGCTCTTTTCTGGATAGCCCCTCCTCCCTGCTAGCTTATCAGACTCTCTGCCTGAGAACTAAGGAAAATTTCTCTCTGAATTAACTCCAGTTGCCCTTATATTTCCCAGCAAGCCTGGATCTAAGTCACATGTGCCCATCACATGACTGCTAGACTT
This sequence comes from Mauremys reevesii, assembly GCF_016161935.1. Lineage (NCBI taxonomy): Eukaryota > Metazoa > Chordata > Testudines > Geoemydidae > Mauremys > Mauremys reevesii. Next base: position 200,542,387 of record NC_052624.1, read on the forward strand.
ATTCCCTTCACCTGGAGAGGTGAGCGACATCTGGCACAGGTGATGCTGAACCCCAATCCTCTTAAAGAACTAGCTCACATTGTGACATGGTCTACATGACATGTATTTTATGATCTCAGTCCCCGTTTCCTACATCATCAAATCACAACCAGAATTGGCACTTTTTAAAAACAAAAAACAGTTTCACCAGTAATTGGCTAAGGCATGAATGGGCCATTTTGAAAAAACTCCCAGGGTTACCACTGCTGTCTGTGCTGTTACTATTCTGATGGAGCTATGAGGTTTAAATCCATCTCTCTCCCAAAGCTCATGTGTGTGTTCAGACCCTGGGTTCCATCTCAGGCCTATTAAGAAATGTTCAGAAGCTGTGAGGTTTGGATCTGACTTTTAGGTTCTCTGGCTTTCAATATAGAACCTTTCGTTAGAGCTAAATTCATGTGAAAATAGGTTTTACAAGTCCATGTTCTATGACTACTGCTTCTTTAGATGCAGAACACACAGATGCTCAAATAAGGCAGTTTAGTATGATGACTTCAGTGAGCCTCAGCACAGCTTTGGAAGCACTCCAGAAATTACTGTAACTTCTCTCCTGTGAATGACACAGAAATGGATTGTGTGTGTGACAACCAACACCAGGTAACCAGGATCCACTGAAAGAACAGAGAGATTGGGGTGGACTCAGAATGGAAGATATGGGCTTAATAAAATTATAGAAATTAGAAACACAAGTACCTCTTACATCCCAAAAATGTTTATTTAATAAAATGATAGCGCACACGTCTTTTAAAGGGGCATCATATTGTGATGTTCACATAATTGCAGGCCCAGATGCTAGCATTTAAATAAATACTTATTGGTACTGAGCTGAAATGCTCAGTGTCCAAAGGCTCTAGCCATTAGTATTTTCACTGACAAATAATTGTGAATGTAAGAATTGTTCTCATGAAATTGGAACCTGGATTTACAAATCAAGCCCTATAACTGATACATTAGAGAAATTTGAACTTAAAACCATATCATCTTTAAAATTGTATATACACACACACACGCATTCGTAAAGCAGACAAGAGAGGCCAACCAACCTGATCAATTGGCTAGGATACTCAGCACTGTGTGTATTTTTATTATAAAAACTGCACAGGTCCGAAATGATTAGCAATATTACCCTCCTTCAAAACAATATATCCATAAAAAAGGAGGAAACACAGCAGGAAAGCAAAAGTCTAAAACTGTGCTTGCCGTTCTAAATGGCAAGTTTTCAAAGCATGGCATGGAGTTTTGGGAACAGGATCATCAGTATTATTGACTGTCAGATGATTCTTGGGCAGTATCCAAGCATTGGTAGATCAGGTCCAGGCTCTCTTGGATGTGACAGTCTTTAGATTAACAAGTATTTCCTTGGAAGAAAGCTATTTGTTCTACAGGAGCCCTGCCCTTAGGTATTACAGGCAGTAGTGTGGGTCATTTAGTATGTGGCACTCTTTCCCCTTTGAGTCAGTACTGAATCCAATACACCAACATGGTATTAAGTGAGATTGTGCTACTGGTGGTGCTGGCTTTTGTAAGCGACTTAAAATGGCTGCTCAAGGTACCTGAAGCTTCCATGGCACTTGTGACAAGTTCCAGTTGCATATTTACATTCCTGTAATACTAGGGGTCTTTTTGGAAATCTCCTAGTCACAGTAACGGGGAATAAAATCTCCATTACAATACACTGTTGTGGGCTATACACATTGCATCACAGACAATTACTTTTAAGCAGTTTGATGAGAAGTTTTACAGTTCTTACATGGTCCCTATTACCCTTAGATCTGAGTGCCTCACAGTGGTTAATATTAACACCCATGATAGAAGGTACTTTTCTATCACCCCCATTTTACAGATGGGGAACTAAAGGACAGAAAGACTATAAATATGTCTACACTGCAAAAAAACAACAAAAAAACCCAACCAACCAAAACAAAACACAAACAAGAAAACAAAAACAAAAACACAACCCCCCCCACGCATTAGGTAATTCAGGTTAAAGTAGCAACTCTGCTTTTAACTTGGATTAATAGCTCAAGGTCAAGCTCAGGCTCACCTATAGGCTTTAACTCCAGCTGCTAACCTGAGTTAAAAGCAGAGATGCTGCATCTTCATTACTGTTCTTTAACCTGAATTAGCTAATGTGGGTTAGCTAACCTGCATTAAGAACACACCTTTTCCTGCAGTGTAGTCATAGCTTAAGTGACTTGCCAAGGTCACAGAGGAAGTCTGTGGCACAGTAGAGAATTCAATTCTCTACTGTGTCCTAGGCAAGCACCTTAACTTCTGTACCATCCTTCCGTCAGTACTGATCCACCCTGAGCTAGCAAAAAGTGTCTAATCCTTGTAATTTCAATTATAATACTTGCTTTAACAATATGACTAATAGTGAGCTGCATTGCTCACAGCTAGAATAGTCTTGTTTTGCTTTGCAAACTGAGCAAATTTGACATGCAAATTAATGCAGAAAAATGTAAAAATAGCATCTTGATGTCCCATATTCAGATTCACTTTTCTGGTTCTAATGGCACTTATCAGACCTTAAGTAACATTGATGATCATTATAGCTAAATAATTAAATTGGATATTTTCAGGGGACCAGTGGAGTTTTCTAAAATGTATTTATGAACATGTCATAGACTTCCCATCCCGATGGAATGAGAGCAAAATCAGGCTTTATCATTTCCATCACCCTGTAAATATTTTGAGTTTCATGGAGAATGTGTGCACATTAGTGTAGCATATGTAACCCAGAAAGAGAAAAACCTGCTTTCTGCACAATTAAGCCAGAAGAGAACACATCCCTTGGTGACTAGCATATCAAATCAAGTGCTGCCTTCATGTGCTGCAGTGAAGAATTTACAGCACTGGTACTTGAATACCCACCATCACACCCTGAGATAGGCTTGAGAATGACAGGTCTGGCAGGGAAGATGGGGGTGGGTGGATTTTTTCCTTCTTGTAAAAATGGAAGTTCCCCTGCTGCTCTGTGGGTGTTTAAATGTGGAATATGTATCTAATGCAATTATTACAATGCTCTGAACTCCAGAGAAGCTGCTGAATCAGCGTTCCTTCCCATTGGGTAGTTACCTTACTTCCTCTCTAAGATTTGAAACAAAAAACTCTTTCTTCTTGAATGTGACGATGTGTACCCAGCTATAATGAGATCCCAACTCTGCGAGAAGACAGCCATACATTGCAAAATAGAACTGTACAGATGGCTGATAAACGGAGAGATTTTAAGGCTAGCTTTGTGTTTTGTTCTTTTGTCAGGAAAATTCAGAGGGATCTCTATAGGTCAGGAGAACTAATTGGGATAAGATCCAGGGGTGAGACTGGGAGCTGCAATTGTTCCTCTCCCTTGATCTATAACCCTGTGGTGTAGTTTTCCAGTTATTCTGCTGGTCAGCATCCCGAAGCCACCTACAATCTTCCCTTCAGAAAGTAAGAGCTTGATTCTCTCTCTCACATTGGCTGGTATAAGCAATAGTAATTCTATTGAGTTACACTGGTGGAAAACAAGTGTGAATTGGAGGACAAGAACCTAAGGGTGCAAAACAAAACTGAAAGGGCTGCATTTATTTTTAAAATTAGATAAATAGATAAAACAGAGTCACCAAGCAGTACAGTCAAGAAGTTCCTTCCACAAGCCCTACAACTGAGCTGGTAATTAAAACCTTCTGAGGATTCATTTTATTTATATATCTCCAAACAAATTTCTCCATCAAGCTGAGCACTAGCCTTGCTGAGGTCCCACATAATCTCATGTTGTCCCTGTCCAGTTTCCCTTGCTACTGCTTTGTTACTTTCCTCATTGTCATGCTTGAATTAGTTTATAATCACCTTGGGCAGGGATTGGGCCTTTTAGCTGTTTTGGGAGGTTACCAGCACACTTAAGATACCATTAAGAATAGTATAAAGGTGAAGGGTTGAGACAAACCATAGCAGGTCAAATCCTGCCCTCAGTGCCACCACTGACATCAAAGAGTTTTCACAGATGTAAAGCAGGGCAGGACTTGCCCCAGTGTGAGGGAAATTAGGTGACCTGATATTAATGATCATGGGGAAGCTACTGTAATTCACAGAATCAGTAATCAGAGACAGAGTTAGAGCACCAAGCACATGCTGTTGCAAGGACAGGATCTAGTCCCACCATGAGTAGGGCCCTACCAAATTCACGGCCATGAAAAACACGTCATGGACTGTGAAATCTGGTATGTGTGTGTTTTTACTCTATACTATAGAGATTTCACAGGGAGATCAGTGTTTCTCAAATTGGGGGCGACCTGATCCAAAAGGGAATTGCAGGGAAGGTCACAAGGTTATTTTAGGGAGGTCACAGTATTACCACCTTTACTTCTGTGCTGACTTCAGAGCTGGGTGGCTGGAGAGCAGTGGCTGTTGGCTGGGCACCCAGCTCTGAAGGCAGTGCCTTGCCAGCAGCAGTGCAGAAGTAAGGGTGGCAATACCATACCACGCCATCCTTATTTCTGCGCTGCTGCTGGTGGAGGTGGCTCTGTCTTCAGAGCTGGGCTCCCGGCCAGCAGCTGTTGCTCTCTAGCTGCCCGGCTCTGAAGGAAGTGCCACTGCCAGCAGCAGTGCAGAAATAAGGGTATCAGTACCACAACCCCGCTCCCCCAACTCCTTTTTGGATCAGGACCCCTACAATTACAACACCCTGAAATTTCACATTTAAATAGCTGAAATCCTGAAATTTAAGATTTTAAATATTCTATGACTCTGAAATTGACCAAAATGGACTGTGAATTTGGTAGGTCCCTAATAAGGGACTGTAAACTGACTGGTGGACTGAGCAGAAACAAAAGGAGCCACAAATAAAAATAAATCTTTCCCTGCCTAGAGATCAAACCTCAGAGCCAAGGGAGGAAAGTTTGGCTTTCTCCTTCTAGTTCCTTTCCAGGAACCATCCATGAACACCTGTGCAAGAAGAAGGAAATCTGGAATTGACCCCTTATGTACTAGGGACTATGTAGTGATTCTGAATCCCGTTGCAGAGCTGTATTAGATATTAATAAGAGAAAGTACTTACCTTTTAGTAACTGGAGGTTCTTCAAGATGTGTAGGCCCAGTCTGTATTTCACTGTGGGTACGCATGGGCTCCATGCACCCAGAGTCAGAATTTTGAAAGCAGTGCGTACTAATGGATGTGTGTCCCTGCTCTCCTCGTGCCTCCAAATGATGAGCTAAAGGGTGGAGTAGACTTACCTCTTCTTTAGTTCCTTCCTTACTGTGAATCCAGGAATGATCCAAAGCAGAGGGGAAGGAGGGTGGGTAGTGGAATACAGTCAGGGACCACACATTTTGAGGAACCTCCAGTTACTATGTGGTAAGTAACTTGTTTGAGTGTTGTTCCCTATTCCACTCTGGGTGACTGAAGCTGTGCACAACTTGGAGAATAGTGCCAGGATGGAGGCAGAGGAGCTGTTCAAAGGACTTCTATCCCAAAGGACGCTTCAGAGTCCAGTACTAGAGCATAATGTCTTGCGAATGTGTGGCTGGAACTCCATGTAGCAGCTTTGCAAATGTCAAGTAGAGGTACTTCTTGAAGCTATACCAGCGAAGTTGCTTGTTCTCTTGTATAATGAGTCTTCACCCCAGGAAGGGAAGGGAAATAAGATAAATATAGTGGAGTAAGATACAGCCAGAGATCCATTTAGAAATTCTGTGAGGATAGAATCTGACCTCAGACTCTTTCCACTATGGCGATAAACAGTCTGGGAGATTTTCTGATCATTTTTGTCCTTGATAGGTTAGGCTAAAGCTCTTTGCATGTTGAGGGAATGCAGTCCTCTCATCTCTTCAGCTGCACATGGTTTCAAGAAAAACAAAAACAAAAAACACTACACAGGTAAGTGAATTAACTGGTTCAGGTGAAACTCTGAGCACTACTTTGGGGGTGAACTCAGGATGTAAACAAAAGGAAATTTTGTCTCTGTGGAACATGATGTAAGGCAGATTTGCCGTCAGTGCTCTGAGCTCAGCTACCCTCCTGAGTGAGGAGATGGCTACAAGGAATACAACCTTCATAGATAGAAGAAACATGGAACATGTAGCTAGTGGTTCAAAGGGCAGCTTGATGAGCACCAAAATAATAAGGTTTAAGTCCCATTGAGGAGTAGTTTCCAGAAAGAATGCAACTAGGCCCTTTGAGAATCGGATACTCAGTGGGTGGGTGAAAAAGTGAGTAATCATGTGAAGGTAGGTAGGTACACAAAGATTGCTACCAGATGGACATAAAGAACTGATAGAAAAATCAGCTATTTTGAGGGGGAAAAAACAGTCCAGAATAAGGGTAATACCCACAGCTTCTGGATAAGTTTTTGTTGTGCCCAGAGAGAGAAATGCTTCCACTAGGAAATTCTACTTAGCCAAGGAGGCTTTGGCAGCTTCAGAGCATGAGCATTCTAAGAGTTCTTGTGGCACCTTGGAGACTAACAAATGTATTTGGGCATAAGCTTTCGTGGGCTAGAACCCACTTCATCGGATGCATGAAGTGAAAAATACAGGAGCAGGTATAAATACATGAAAGGATGGGGGTTGCTTTACCAAATGTGAGGTCAGTCTAACGAGATAAATCAATTAACAGCAGAATACCAAGGGAGGAAAAATAACGTAATAAAAAAGGCTGAAAAAGGAGGTGCTGTAGTCATCATGAATAGGTTGGAATATGAACAAGAGGATGCTAGACAACTCTCTGACCCCACTGAGGATTACCAAAAGAAACTACATCATCTGCTCAAGAAACTCCCTAAAGCAGCACTGGAACAAATCTACACTGACACACTCCTAGAGCCCTGACCAGGGGTTTTCGATCTGCTACCCAAAATCCATAAACCTGGGAATCCTGGACACCCCATCATCTCAGGCATTGGCATCCTGACAGCAGGATTATCTGTCTATGTAGACTCTCTCTCCTCAGGCTCTACGCTACCAGAACTCCCAGCTATCTTCGAGACACCACTGACTTCCTGAGGAAACTACAATCCTTTGGTGATCTTCCAGAAAACACCATCCTAGCCACAGGGGCGGCTCTAGACACCAGCGCGCCAAGCAGGCGCTTGGGGCGGCCGTTTCCCGGGGGGGCGGCATTTGGCTCCGGTGGAGCTCCCGCCGGCATGCCTGCGGCAGGTCCACCGGAGCCCGGGACGAGCGGACCTGCCGCAGGCATGACTGCGGCGGGTCCTGTCTTCCGCGGCTCGGTTGAGCTCCGCGGCGCGACTGCGGCAGGTCCGCTCGTCCCGGGCTCCGGTGGACCTGCCGCAGGCATGCCGGCAGGAGCTCAACCGGAGCCGCGGGAAGAGGGGACCCGCCGCGGGACCGGGGAAGGGCGGCGCAGCGCTCCGCGCTGCTTGGGGCAGCCCAATTTCTAGAGCCGCCCCTGCCTAGCCACTATGGATATAGAAGGCCTCTACACCAACATTCCAAACAAACATGGACTACAAGCCATCAGGAATAGCATCCCCAATACCATCACGGCAAACCTGGTGGCTGAACTTTGTGACTTTGTCCTCACCCTCAACTATTTCAGATTTGAGGACAATTTATACCTTCAAGTCAGTGGGACTGCTATGGGTACCCGCATGGCCCCTCAGTATGCCAACATTTTTAAGGCTGACTTAGAACACTTCCTCAGCTCTTGTCCCTTTCAGCCCCTACTCTACTCAGGGGCGGCTCTAGACACCAGCGCGCCAAGCAGGCGCTTGGGGCGGCCGTTTCCCGGGGGGGCGGCATTTGGCTCCGGTGGAGCTCCCGCCGGCATGCCTGCGGCAGGTCCACCGGAGCCCGGGACGAGCGGACCTGCCGCAGGCATGACTGCGGCGGGTCCCCTCTTCCCGCGGCTCGGTTGAGCTCCGCAGGCATGACTGCGGCAGGTCCGCTCGTCCGGGCTCCGGTGGAGCTCCCGCAGGCATACCGGCAGGAGCTCAACCGGAGCCGCGGGAAGAGGGGACCCGCCGCGGGACCGGGGAAGGGCGGCGCAGCGCTCCGCGCTGCTTGGGGCAGCCCGATTTCTAGAGCCGCCCCTGACTCTACTTGAGCTACACTGACATCATCTTCAGCATCTGGACCCATGGGAAGGAGGCCCTTGAGGAATTCCACCAAGATTTCAATAATTTCCACCCTATCATCAACCTCAGCCTGGACAAGTCCACACAAGAGGTCCACTTCCTAGACACTACAGTGCTAATAAGTTATGGTCACATAACCACCACCCTATACTGGAAACCTACTGACTGCTACCCTTACCTACGCACCTCCAGCTTCCATCCAGGACACACCACATGATCCATTGTCTACAGCTAAGCTCGCATTTGCTCCGATCCCTCAGACAGAGACAAACACCTACAGAATCTCTATCAAGCATTCTTAAAACTGCAATAGCCACCTGGTGAAGTGAAGAAACAGATTGACAGAGCCAGAAGGGTACCAAGAAGTCACCTATTACTAGACAGGCTCGACAAAGAAAGTAACAGAATGCTACTAGCCATCACCTACAGCCCCCAACTAAAACCTCTCCTGCACATCAAGGATCTACAACCTATCCTGAAGGATGAGCCCTCACTCTCACAGACCAGGGGAGACAGGCCAGTCCTCGCCTACAGACAGCCCCCAAACCTGAAGCAAATACTCACCAGCAACTACACACAACACAACAAAAACACCAATCCAGGAATCAAACCCTGGTCCCAATTCTGTCCACATATCTATTCAAGGGACACCATCAAAGGACCTAACCACATCAGCCACGTCATCCAGGGCTCATTCACCTGCACGTCTACCAATGTGATATATGCCATCATGTGCCAGCAATGCCCCTCTGCCATGTACATTGTCCAGTTTGGCCAATCTCTATGCAAAAGAATAAATGGACACAAATCTGACATCAGAAATCATAACATTCAAAAACCAGTAGGAAAACACTTCAATCTCTCTGGTCACTCAATAACAGACCTAAAAGTGGCAATTCTTCAACAAAAATACTTCAAAAACAGACTCCGTGAAGCTGCAGAACTGGAATTAATTTGCAAACTAGATACCATCAGATTAGGCCTGTGTAAGGGTCCGGTAAGGGGGTTTGTCCTTCTCAGGCACGGCAGGGAGCCAGGGCGCCTCACTACAGGCAGCAATCCGTCTCGGGCTCAGACCCCTCAGCAGGGGCCTAGCAAACCAATAGTCTCTAAACAAGGCAGAGTCCCGGCCCTTTAGCAGGGCCCGAGTAAACACAGTGTCTATAAGCCTGGCCCTGGAGCAGGGCGGGGCAACAAGCAGTTCCAGCTCAGGCCCTTCAGCAGGGGCTGAGCAAAGCACAGTATCTAAGCCCAGGCCCTTGGGCAGGGCAGGGCAGGGCAGGAGCAGTTCAGGCTCAGGCCTTTCAGCAGGACTGAGCAAACACAGTATCTAAGGCCTCCTCAGGCCAGGGGGAGGGGGAGTCTGCGTCTGCCACCCTTGGTAGGGTGGCAGGGGGAACGCAGGCCCTCCCACTCCACTGCGTTCCAGCCCGGGGCCCTAGCAACGGCAAAGACTCGCTGCAGTCAGTGGGGATCCCTGGCCGCAACACACTGACATTGGCTCAGGGTCCCCTGGAGCCAGACTGGGGTCGGCTACCCCTGGGCTGCTTCTAATCTTCCCCTCCCTAGGTATCTGTCTCTCGCCAGCATCATCCAGTGGGTCCCAGACCATGGGCTCCTCTGGATACCGGGTGGAGGGGACGCTCAGGCCAGCGCTCCTCTGGATACTGGGCGGAGGGAAGGCTGGGCCTGGCAAGAGCTCAAGCACCAACATCTGTCATCTCCAGCAGCCTCCACCTAACTGAGCGCTGGGGCCAGGCTTTTATACTTCCTGTCCCGCCCCTTGACTTCCAGGGGGCGGGGACAGGCAGCGGTGGCTCCGCCCACTCCGGCGCCTGCTCTGGCTCGTCCTTCTCAGGCGCGGCGGGGAGCCAGGGCGCCTCCCTACAGCCTGAGTAAAGACTGAGTGGTTGGGTCATTACAAAACCTAAACTTAATTTCTCCAATACTAATTTCTCACACCTTCTTGTCAACTATTTTACCACTTCAAAAGAGATTTTTCCTCCCTTGGTATCCTGCTGTTAATTGATTTATCTCGTTAGATTGACCTCACACTTGGTAAAGCAACCCCCATCCTTTCATGTATTTGTACCTGCTCCTATATTTTTCACTTCATGCATCCGATGAAGTGGGTTCTAGCCCATGAAAGCTTATGCTCAAATAAATGTTTTAGTCTCTAAGATGCCACAAGGACTCCTCGTTGTTTTTGCTGATACAGACTGACATGGCTACCACTTTGAAACCATTCTAAGAGTTGACCAAAAACCATGCTTTGAGATGGAGTGCTTGGGGGCCGGGATGCTTGATTCTTCCCTTCTCCTGGGTCAGGAGATTGGAAAAAGGACTGAATATTGATTGGCAACTGAGACAACAGGCATAGTAGACTCAGGAACCAGAATTGTCTAGGGTAGTTGGGGGTGATGAGGACTCACGCATTGTCCTGATGGATTTTCCATAAAGACATGAGGTAGGGGTGGCAAGGGAGGGAAGGCATAGTTCAGATGATCTGACTATGGAAGGACAGCATTGCCCTGAGAATCATAGAACTGGAAGGGACCTCGAGAGGTCATCTAGTCCAGTCCCCTGCACTTGTGGCAGGACTAATTATCTATCCTCAGAGGTTCAGAAAAACATTTTTTTTCTTCCTTCTCCTTGTAACAACCTTTTACATACTTGAAAACTGTTATGTCCCCTCTCAGTCTTTTCCAGACCCATTTTTTTCCCAATCTTCCCTGATAGGTCATGTTTTCTACACCTTTAATCACTCTTGTTGCTCTTCTCTGGACTCCCTCCAATTTGTCCACATCCTTCCTAAATGTGGCACCCAGAACTGGACAAAATGATGCCCCAGGGCTCCCCTTGAACAGTGGCGTAGCCAGGTTCTAAGAGCAGGGGGAGCAAACATAAAAAAGGTGCCCCTCCTTAGCTCCTCCTCTGGCCACGCCCCCCTTGGCTCCTCTTCCGGCCGCTCCACACCCCCCCTGCCCTCATGGGGTCCACTCCGTGCTGGCCTCCCCTCTGCGCAGCTACGGTGCTGAGCACCCCCCTCGCTGGACCCCCCAGGCGGGCGGTGAGGTGACACCCCCACGTGCCCCGGGCCAGGCCGGGCCGAGCCGTGGTGGGTTCCATGTCCCTTTAAGAGCGGGGCTGAGCTGAGCCGAGCCGGCGGGGGGTGGCTCTGCTCCCCGCTGCAGGCTGATGCCAGAGCCTGGGCTGAGAGCCAGGCTCGTCTCCTGCACCAGCTCTGGGCGGGGCTTTGCTGCGGCTCCCCCAGTGCCCCTGGGCTGGGCCACCCCACGGTAGGGGCGGGTTGCTTGAGGCAGGGCAGGACCCGGTGGGGCCGAGCTGAACAGCCCCAGCAGGGCGGTGGCTGCTGGAGGGGGAAGGGGTGGCATGGCCTCAACCCCCGGGGGCTACCTGCCCCACGGAGGAGGCAGAGGGGCGCAAGCTGCAGCAGGACCCCAGCCCCCTGCGGGAGGGGATTTGGGGCTAGCCCGGAGAGGCAGGAGCCCCAGCCCCGCGGCGGGCAGTGCTGCAGAGGAGGAGCCCGCGCCCCGCAGCAGGCGAGGGGAGCCCCAGGCAGGGGGTGCTGGGCCGCCCGCACCCACCTCTCACGGCCGCTTCATGCTGCTCCCGGTACAAGCCCCGCTGCTTTCCGCTTCCTGTGCCCGGCACCGCCCCTTCCCACTGTAGGGACCAGCCCCTGCCCCCCCTTGCGTGGGCTCCACCTGCTGGTGCCATGGTAACCCGTAAGGGCCCTAAGTAAGGTGCCACTTTTGGAAAATGTGCTGAGGGGAAGCGGCTGCTTCCCCTGCACCCCACTAGCTACGCGACTGCTCTTGAATAGTATATGTTACACTTTCTGCTCATTTGAGAGGCAAACAGGTCCCTTATGGTGGTTCCCCATAGAGCAAGAATACTGTCTACCACAGAATCATATAACTCCCGCTCGTGGTCGATAGCAAAGGGTCTGCTGAGGGAGTCCACCAGCACATTTTAATTCCCTGGAAGGTAAATTGCCAACAGGATGATTTGATTGCTGATGCACCAAGTCAATGGAATAACTGCCTCTGCACACAAGGGAATAGCTCTCATTCTTTCCTGCTTGCTGATGTAAAAGATGGTTGTCATATTGTCCAACATTATGAGGACATGGTAACATTGGATGAATGGGAGAAGAGGCTTTGCAAGCCTCTTGGACTGCTCACAATTCAGAATGTTGATGTACATCCTGGCCTGTCAGGATGTGCTGTGCACCTGCCCATCTGGGCTCCCCAGCCTAAGAGAGTAACGTCTGTAATGATTGTTCTGTCTGGAGAGGGGGAAAGGAAGGGAATGCCCATGCTGCGCATAGGTGATGGGAATTCTTCCACCATAGCAGAGATGAGATTACTTTGGTGGGAACTATAACTATGGTTTAATAGGGCCTTCTCCACCCCCTATCTTCTTCCCTGCAAGAACTAGACAAGATCCACCAGGTGTGCACTCAATGACCTTTTATTTCTAGCTCCTTTGTCCCATTCCCTGTTGGTCTTGTTGCCTGCCACGGGGACTCTGGACCCTAATTTTCTCCTTATAAGGGAAGGGGCCCCAGTCTGTCCCTATAACGCCTGGATGAGGCAGCACATCTACCACCCTACCCGCTTCCACTTAAACCGCCTCTTGACCATTAGAAGTATTTCTGCCACGGAACAGAACCTCTTCTTGCCGTGGATGCATTCTAGTTTCAGGCTGTTGCCTGGTAGCATCCAATGGGGCTTCAACAAACTGCTCTGGATCAGTATGCATCCAAAGACCGTGGTCCACCAATCCCCTATGGTGCCGCCTCTCCACTTTTACTGGAATGGTAGGCATCTTATTTTCCTGCCCATTTCTTATAGTTTTAGTACACCCACAACACCGGGTGAACCCACACTCCATAACTGGACAGTCCCACTTTATATGCCCCACACCCGTAACAAACCACACACCAGTTCGCTACTGGAGTCCCCCTTGTCTCCTTTAATTTTCAGTCTTCCCAGGTGTGGCCAAATTGCCTCCCTTCTTCCCTGAGCCTGGTCCCTGAAAAGTCTAGAATTCTTTCTTAGGAAAGTCCACGTCCATGAACTCCTATGCCACTTTTCCTGTTTCCTCCAGGATTATTGGCTAGTGCCTCCTGTCCCACATGCATGTGTTTTCAGGGAGGCTGTGGAGGAATTGTTCAAGTATTATCTCTATTATCTCCCCTGTACTTTGGGTGTCCAGTTGCAGCCAACAGATTGCCCCACCTGTCAATTTTTGTGCAAACATCCAGCGTTACATGCCTCCAGTCCATCTAGGAGACCAAAATTTCTGTATATATATTTTCTCCCTGTCCAGAACATCAGCCTTTACTCTATCATAGTCCTGGGCCTGTTCCTCTCTCAGGGCCATCTAGGCCTCCTGGGCGTCTCCTGACAAGTAGGGTGCTACTCGGAGAGCCCACTATCCTGTATCCCACCTGGCTCCCACTGCTACGGTCTTGGAAGTTAATAAAAATGCATCAGGGTTGTCTCCGGGTCTATCTTACACAGGCTCATTCTGTGTGTCCTGCTGCTGTTTCCAGTCATGACACTCACCAGACCACAGATCAGTTGCTGCTGCATTTGTGCTCGTTCCATTATGAACTCCTTCAAAGTCTTATGCTGCTCGACCTGCCATGCAAGGAGGGACTGCTGTTCCACCTGGGAGGTTTCCTGGAATGATCGCAGAGCCTTCTGCATCTCTTGTTGTTGCTCAGGAACCATTGTAGGGTCTGCTCCAATTGTGCGAACACCAACTCTTCGCGCTCCCATCTTGTCCTCTGTCACCACAGCTGTGGGAAATCATGATCCCGGACAAGCCCCCACATGTATCAGGGGCCTGCTCCGCCCCTATCTTCTTCCCTTCAAAAACTCCACCATGTGTGCACTCAGTGACCTTTTATTTCTAGTTCCCTTCACCAATATCCCTGTTCACCAGTTCCCCATGCTCCCACCTATTTACAGTCTTTGCCAAGGTTTAGGCCCTCTCATCAGGACCTAGCAGGCCCTGAGGGGAACAGAGGTCTCCCTACTGCGTGCCCGCTGTGTGACTTGCCCCAACTAGCCCTGTTTCTCTCGTCTCTCCCTCTGCACTTCTTTCCTGTGCCTCTTTTTATCAGCCCTGGGCTGATGGCAGGGCCAGCTTTAGCAAGTGCAGGGCCTGATTCCTGGGGGTGGGGTTTGTACTCACCGGGAGGTGCTCCCAGTCTTCAGCAGCACTTTGATTGCCGTCCGGGGGAGGGGAGCGGAGGGGCTTGCCGCGCTCCGGACGGGGTCACGGGGCTGTGGGGTGCCATGCTCTGGCTGGAGCTCCAGCCAGGAGAGCAGCGCCGCGGGGCTTGCTGCACTCCGGCCAGCGCTCTGGCCAGGGGAGCGGGGCTGCCGAAGACCCCGGCGGAGCGGACTGCCGCTGGGGTGAGTAAAAAAATTTAAAAAGGTGCCTAAAGCACAGGGCCCGATTTCGGGGAATTGGGTAAATCGGCCTAAAGCTGGCCCTGGCTGATGGGGCCAATTGAATGTTTATCCCACCCAGCCTACTAGCCTGATTGGATCATCACCCCAATCAGCTTCTCCTGAGGCATTAATTAGCCTCCCAGTAGCTCACCTACTCACTCCCTGCACTTTGTCACATATGGCATTCATGGATTCTTTGTTTAGCGAGTTCACTGTTTGAAGCCAGACCTGTAGGCCACAAAGATGCAGTCTGGCAAATGGCATGATGTAAGTGCACAAAGCCATATTCCCTGGAAAGAGACAAATTGTGACTGATGATCAGGAGTTGTTCATGACCTTATCGATGAGGTCATTCGTTGCTCGGAAGTTGTCTGATGATGTTTAAAGTCTGTGTTGGTGAACCTGAAACACTGATGAAATGGACCCTTAAGCTTCTTGACATGTCTTGGCAATGAGAAACCAGTTGTCAAGACAGGGGAAGATGGCAAAGCCATGGTACCTGATCTGAGCTGCTACTATTGAGAAGACCTTGGTAAAGACCCTGTGGACGGTTGCAAGGGTGAATGGGAGCACTCTGCATTGAAAATTATCAGGGCCCACCATGAGTCTGAGAAAACATCTGAGAGTGGCACGAATGTTCACATGGAAATATGTATTCTCCATATCAAGGGTTGTAAACCACATGTCCTTTTCCAGGGATGGGATTACAGATGCCAGAGTGACCATGTGAAATTGCCATTTGCGAATAAAGTGATTGAGATGGTGGAGAGCATGGATGGGTCTCCAACCACCCTTCTTTTTGGGTACTAGGAAATATGTTGAGTAAAAACCCCTTCTTTGGTGGTTGAAGTTCCCGATGGTTGCCCTCTGTTGGTGCCATCGGTTCCTGGTGTTCAGGCTTAGTTGGTATCACAGGTACCACTGCTACCAGAGTATGGTCTGGTACTGACAGAGCCCAGGATTTGTGGGCTCTCTTGTCCTGACCTTGAGACTTAAAACCTCCCTAAGTCCTCAACTTAGGCAGGGTTGTTTGAAGTGGATGTAGAGGAGAATTTGTTCTTGTGTTTGGGAAGGCAGGGAGCATTCTCACGACAAGAGCCTGATGAGGGGAATCTGTGGGAAACGATTCCCTTGCCCTTAAGTCAGACCTTGTGGCAGGAGGCACACTGCTTGCCGAGTCAGGCCAATGTATGCGGGAGGTGGGGTTCACTGGCCTTGGTCCAATTGCAGCCTTATGGCTTTTTCCTTAAGTGGTTCTTAAGAAGTTGCCACCCCTCATGGTATGGCTCCAGGAGGAGCAGCAGATTCCACACATTGCTGCGAGGCAAGGGCGTATAGACAAGAAACGCAGATTTTGAAGCCTAGAGCCCTGGGCATAGTCTAGTACCTGTAACAGGTGACAGGGACAGGGGCAAGGGTGGGAAATTCTCCATGACATGGAATCTAATTTAGCTCAAGCTATTGAGTAAATTGAAAAAACTGTTTACACACAATATATGTACTGTATTAACAGATCAAAGAATGAAAGAAAGAAAGCTTTGGATGCTGGGAGTTCTGACCTGGGCCATGTGGCGGTAAGAATGAACTGGAGAGGCAGTTGTACTGCTCTACCTTCTATCTTCTTGGCTGTAGGCATGAGGAGAGCAGAGGGACATGGATCAATGGACTCTGTTTTCAAAATTCTCTGACTCCAGGAGGGGCTGATCTGCTGTTGCAGTGATTGACATGCAGAGGATATGGATTCTGATTCTATATCAGGGGTCTCAAACTCAAATGACCCCGAGGGCCGCATGAGGACTAGTGCATTGGCCCGAGGGCCGCATCACTGACACGCCCCCTTGCTGCCCCTGGCCCCACCCCCAATCCACCCCTTCCATGAGGCCCCGCCCCTGCCCTGTCTCTTCTCCACCTCCTCCCCTAAGCGCGCGGCTCCCCGCTCCTCCCCCCTCCCTCCTGGAAAGTGCTAAGCGCCACCAACAGCTGTTTGGCGGCTTGGCGGCGGGAAGCGCCTGGAGGTAGGCAGAAAAAAAAATGAAGAGTAATATAGTAGTATAGTATTAAAATATAGTATGCTATTAAAAGTCAATTTATTAACTTTTTTATTAACTTCTTTAACTGTAATGTGAAACGTCAGTGCTAATTTTGACAGTCATTTCATTTTTGGCCACTTAGCTGGCAGCGTTTTGCATCAACCAGAGCATCAATATTAGGTTTGATATCCTGAGACGAAACCAATCTCAGTGTTGCTTGCAAATGTTCATCAGTGAGCCTTGACCTTAACACAGATTTGTTAATCTTCATGGAAGAGAAAAACTGTTCACATATATATGTACTTCCAAACATTGCCATTATCCTTGCAGAAGCAGAGAATAACATGGGAAATCTTTCTTGTAAAAGAAACCTGTAGAATTCTGGAATTCCAACATCTGTATACTTCTGCTTCAAAATCGTGTCACACTGAAGCTCCACTAACTCCATCTGCATTTCCTCTGCAACATTGTCAATTTCAACAGCAAATGGTGTGGAAAAAAGTTGAAAATGTGGTTTAAGTGCCTTGAAATCTTTAAACCGCACATCAAACTGTTTGTGTAAGTTAGAAATGATCTCTGCATATTCTTTCAAGGATTTGGGTTCAACTTTTCCTAAGGAATTCAGAGTTGAGAAATGGACCAAATTGCCAGCAGTCAGCTGTTTCCCCCATAAAGTAAGCTTGACTTTGAATGACTTAATACTGTCATACATCTATGTTATCACCTGTTTTCTACCCTGAAGTTTCAAGTTCAGTGCATTCAGGTGATCAGTTACATCTGTTAGAAAAGCAAGGTTGCAGATAAAAGTGGAATCAGCAAGCTGTGGAACCTCCTTGTTTTTCATTTTCATGAAGGAATCAATCTCCTCTTTAAGTGCAAAAAAACGCTTCAAAACATTTCCACGACTCAGCCATCTAACTTGAGTGTGATACAGAAGTTCCCCATATTCACTGTCCATACTTGTTAGAAAAGAAGTGAACTGTCTGTGATTCAGCCCTCGTGCACGTATAAAATTAACAGTTTTAACTACTACATCCATAACTTCTTTCATTTGTAGACTTTTACTACACAGGGCTTCTTGGTGCAAAATACAATGTATACTGGTGAAGCTAATTCCTGGTATATTGAGGCTGTTCAGTTTGGTCTTCAATAATCCAACCACACCAATGTTTTCAGAGCACATTGATGGCGCACCGTCCATAGCCAAAGATACGAGTTTGTTCCATGGCAGCGCAGCTTTTTCAATGCACTCTTCCAATCCTTGAAATATGTCACGTCCCGTTGTGGTACCCTTCAGTGGCATTAAGTCTAGCAATTCTTCAGTTATATTCAAATTGCAGTCCACACCTCTAATGAACACTGCACACTGTGCGGTATCTGATACATCTGTACTCTCATCAAGAGCAATTGAAAATACTTCAAAGTCTTTTGCCATTTGACTCAATTGTTTTTGCACATTATCAGCTAAATCCGTTATCCTGCAGGCAACTGTATTTGCAGACAAGCTTATGCCTTCAAAAACTTTCTTCCTATCAGGACATAAAATTTCACTGGCCTTCATAAGACATTCTTTTATGAATAAGCCTTCTGTAAAAGGTCGCGATGATTTAGCTATCATTTCGCTTATCACAAAACTTGCTCTTACTGAGTCTTTGCTAGACTTGTTAATCCCTGAAAATAAATTTCTTTGCTTGGCAAATGCTGCTTTAAGTTGCTGAACTTTTTCCTCTTGGATTTTTCCGGTGAATGCATCATATTTTTCACGGTGCATCGTGTCATAGTGCCGACGCACGTTATACTCCTTGGGAACAGCAATCGTTTGCTGACAAATAAGGCATTGAATTTTATCTTTTACCTCTGTGAAAAAATATAAATTCTCCCATTTGTCTTGGAAAACTCTCTTTTCTTCCATGAGTGTTCTTTTTTTTGACAAAGTCATTTCCAAGCAGTTTTAATAAATATATACACTCAGTAATGCACCTCACTCAAAGGACAAAACACGCACTTAGATTTACTGCCTAAGGCTCTGGGAGGGAGTTTGGGTGGGGGAGGGGGTCTTGAGTACAGGCCCTGGGCTGGAGTTTGGGTGGGGGAGGGGGTCTGGAGTGCAGGCTCTGTGCTCGGTGCAGGCTCCAGGCTGCGGCAGGGGTGGGGTTCAGGCTTTGGGACGGAGTTTGGGGATAGGAGGGGGTGCAGGGGTGAGGGCTGTGGGGCTGAGGGTGAGGGGTTTGAGGCATTGGAGAGGCTCGGGGCATTGGAGAGTCTCAGGACTAGGGCAGAAGGGCAGGGGAAGGGCAGCCTGCCCTGGCCCTAGTGCAGGGGGGCGCTAGGACCCTGCGGCAGCAGGTGATGCCGGAAGCCGGCATAGCGGAGAAGTGGAGTCAGCGTGAGCTCCCGGGCAGGCTCCCGGGCAGTGAGGGGGCAGCAAGTGGGGGCCGGGAGACACTGGGGGGAGGCGCGTGGGGGCGGCAGGTGGGGCCAGGGGAGAGACCCGGCCCCAAACATTGGGGAGCAGCGCGCGGGGAGCTTAGGCACAGAAAATAACTCGGGGAGGGGGGCGGGGGTGAGGGGAGTTTGGCGGCAACAGGAAGTAACTGGGGGAGCTCCGCGGGCCGCAGGGAAGAGCTCCGAGGGCCGCATGCGGCCCGCGGGCCGCATATTTGAGACCCCTGTTCTATATTCATAGAGAGATCATATTTCCCAAAAAGAAAAACGGGACACTCTCAGCTGTTCACCTGAGGGGCCCCCCTCCCCATGCTGTTGCCAGTCGCTGGAATCCTGCCCCCACCATTCCACATGCCAGACTATTGCCTGGTTGCTGGAACCATGCAGGGGACCTGCATGCTGGAACTCTGCCTCCCCCCACAGCCCTTCCTCCCCCTATGAGGGGCTGGCATCTCTGCTCATCCCCTCTGCACTGCACTTTTTTGACAAAAGTGGGCATTTGTGCCATTTGCTTTTGCCAACAGATCAAGTCACAAGAGCAAACGGGACAAATGCCTGCTTTTGGAAAAGAAGTCAGGGCAGCCAGGACAGGGTTTAAAAAAGGGACGGTCCCAGCCAAAAAGTACATATGGTCACCCTATATGTTCAGTCCTTTGCTTCACAAGGGGACTAGGTCTGGGAGCACTGAGATGCTCTGAGGAGTGCCTCTGGTATTTTTTTTTAATTAATCTCCCCCCCCCATTTTAAGTGAAGAATTTAGTACTTAAAGGTGGCAGGATCATTTTCCTGAAAACTGAAATCATCTGTTTTGCCCACGAAATATGTGCAGCAGAGGTAGTGAAAATAAAAGGGCCCCTGACTGCCCTGTCAATATGTCTCTATCCCAATCTGGAAGGATCACCATCAGCAATGAGAGAACAGCTCCTTCTCTATGTCCCATGCATAGGTGCCGACTCCGTGGGTGCTCCGGGGCTCAAGCACTCATGGGAAAAAGAATAGGAGGTGCTCAGCACCTACGGACCATGGCCCCACCTGTTCTCTGCCCCAAGGCCTTGCCCCCACTCGGCCTCTTCCCCTGTGGCCCTGCCTACGCTGTGCCTCTTCCAATCCCTGCGCCGCCTCTTCCCCTGAGGCCCCTGCCGCTCACTCCTCTCCACCCCCTCTTCCGGTCACTCACCCTTAAGGAGGTAGGGGGCAGTGGTGGGCAGGAGGTATTTGGGGGAAGGGGCAGAGAGGAGCAAGTGGCAGGTGAGTGGGTGGGTCTCTTGGGGGAGGGAGTGGAGAGGAGCGAGTGGCAGGTGGGGAGGCAACGGAGAGAGGTGTGGGGGAGGGTGGTGGGCAGGGATTCCTCAGGGGAAGAGGTGGAGCATTGGCACCCAACGGCAAAAAAAAAAAAAAAAAAAAGTCAGTGGCTGTGGTCCCATGTGTCCTTGGATTGTCTGCTGCGACTAAGAAGGATTCCAGTTATGGTTGTAACTTAAATGATGTAACCTGGTATCACCATTCCCATGGCTAGTGTGATCTGGACAGAGTTGTGTTCCACCCTCTTCGAATGGAGGAGGAACCTCACTGCAGCACACTGCAATGAAGAGGTAGAAATAGTGGGATCCTAGAGGAATTCTAAACTAAAAAGCTAACGAAGGGGCCCAATCCAAAGCCCACTGAAACCAATGGGAGTCTTTCCATTGACATCTATAGACTTTGGATCAGCCTCTAAGAAAACTAAACGCCTTACAGAATGTTACCTATTTTTAATTGAGAAATGCTTCTCAACACATCAAAAGCCTGTTTTTAGTAGAACCCAAATGAACTGAGTACTTCCTGCCACCTTTTGATTACATTTAAATACACAAGCAATTTCAATCAAGAGCAATGAACCACTGGAAACAGCAAAGGTCACTTCCATTTACTTTCCATCTTGGGAAGCTGGGCTACAATCTCTCTTTTAATCATAAGTGGGGAAAAAAAGGAAGCTGGAGTTTCTCAAGTAATCAGGATATAAAATAAATTCCTATTTCTGAGTTGAATTAGCCTCAGATATTTCATTTTTAAACAAAAGCTTCAAACTGAAAGTCATCAGAAATTTAGTGCATGAAATCAAGCAATACTCAACCAATTTTAAACAAGTATGTTAGTGTGATCAACTGGAAATAAAGCCAGAAGCTTGCTATAAGAATATGTCTGTCACAACCAAATCATGCCTTTAAAAATTGATCAGGAGGCCTGTCAGTTGGTGACAATCTCGTCAATAATCTAGATGAAGAAATGTAAAGACAGGAGAAAAAGCAGGTGAAGGGGGGGCAAGGGCAGAGTGTTGAAATCCACCAGGACATTGTCAGGCCTCATCCATTAGCAACTAGATTGAACGGTTGTTAAGGTTGTGATCCAAGCCAATGAAAGGAAGGAAATGTGTAATGCTATTTTTTCCACAACGGAACACAAAAGGCTCTTTAAGACACATCAGAGTGGAACCATATTAGAGATTAGATGGCTTTGAGAATCCAAGACCAGTGATAAAGTCATGGGAGTTAGAAATGAGAAGGGCCTAAATTAGGTTATCTAGACCTTCCCCTGCTGCCAGAGCAGGATTATTCCCTTTGGTCTATTCTCCAGTGCTATGTTCTATCTAATTCTGAATATTAGAAGTGATGGACTTCCACCATTTCCCAGGAGATACTACTGCGCACTCTAAGGCAGAGGTGGGCAAACTATGGCCCGCGAGCCGCGTCCAGCCTGCCAGCCATTTTAGTCTGGCCCTCAAGCTTCCGCTGGGGGGTGGAGTCTGGAGCTTGTCCTGCTCTGCGCTCCAGGCAGGGAGTGGGGTCAGGGGCCACTCCACACAGCTCCCGGAAGCAGCGGCATGTCCCCCCTCCGGTTCCTATGTGTAGGGGCAGCCAGGGGGCAGTCTGCATGCTGACCTAGCCCCAAGTGCCACCCCTGCAGCTCCCATATTTTCCATACATGTCAATCATCCCAATTTAGCAAAACTCAGTCCAGACCTAATAGCTGCATGGAAAGTTGTGCTTGGGCAGAGTGCTTAGGCTCAGAGGCTGACATATACAGCAGGAGGTGGTTTGGTTATTCAGGAAGACAGATTCCTGAAGAGCCTACTCGAGGTGGGTGTCCTTGTTGGACTCCTTCATGAGGGAAGAAGAATTTCACAATGGCTAGCTGGATTGATAAGAGGAGAAAAGCAGTTGACAATCTTCATTCATCCCTCTGTGCTGGTGTCAGAGGTTTTGAGGACTGCACTCTGATCCAGTGTTCCCAGAGAATCAGCCCTGCCTACTGCAACATCCACCTGACGACCCTGGCAGAGCTTCTGGAACTGTGCATCAACTCCAAAATGCAGGAATACCTTTGCAGTGAGCTGTGCACCAGCTGAGACATACTGGGAAAACCATGTCCGTATAGACAAATCAGAAGAAACTGACACTTCACACAACATTTTAGCTGAATGTTAGTTAGGAGAAGTTCAGAAGCAAATTACACCTCTACCTCGATATAACGCTGTCCTTAGGAGCCAAAAATCTTACCGCGTTATAGGTGAAACCATGTTATATTGAACTTGCTTTGATCCACCGGAGTGTGCAGCCCCGCCCACCCAGAGCACTGCTTTACCGCATTATATCCAAATTCGTGTTATATCGGGTGGCGTTTGTTGTGTATTTGGTTGTCATGGGTTTTGTTACTATGGCAACTGAGTTAGACTATTAAGGGATAGCTCAGCCGGTTTCAACCGGCTGAGTGAGCTCTCTGTCTCTGTAAATAAAATGGAGGTTTTGGTTAGCTGTCTGCTCTCTGGCCTCAAGTGATTGCTTCCTACACTGGCTGCCCCAAGGATACAACACTGGCGACGAGGATGGGATCCTGGTGTTGCTCCAGTAACAGAAGGAAGTAGAAGTCAAGGTAAAGACCAAACAAAGAAAAAAAGCTGCTTGTTGCACTGACTGTGAAAGTGAAACTAAAAATCATGGCTACTCTGACCAGGCCCCTGGAGCCTTTTGATGAGAATACAGAGCAGTGGCATGTGTATACTGAGCGTTTTGAGCTTTTTGGTATTGCAAATGACATTACAGAAGCGAAGAAGGTGCCAATATTCTTAACTGTTGTAGGGGCTAAAACCTACTCTCTGCTATGCAGCTTACTACACCCTGTTAAGCCTGAGACTAAATCTTACAGTGACATTGTGGAAATCCTGGGGTCTCATTTCTCCTCAAAACCACTGGTAATTGCTGAAAGATATAGGTTCCACAAAAGAGACCAAAAGGAAGATGAAACAGTTGTACAATTTGTAGCCATTTTAAAAAAGCTAGCAGAACACTGTGAATTTAAAGAGATGTTAAATGATGCCCTGCGTGACAGGTTAGTGTGTGGCCTCTGCAGTGAAGCTATACAGAAGCGCCTACTGACAGAGGCTCAGCTTACATTACAGAAGGCTGTTGATATTGCTGTCTCCATGGAACTGGCTACAAGGGAGGCACAATACATCGATGCATCCCCTAGGGTGCAAAAAGTGTCACAAGAACTGACCCACAAAACGGTGCAGAGTCAAGAATGTTACCGCTGTGGTAAGCTGGGTCACCAGGCATCAGAATGCTGGTGTAAGGACCTGGTGTGTCGACACTGTGGCAAAAAGGGACACATTGAGTATGCCTGTAAACAAAAGAAAAAGAGGCCTGTGGTCTGGCCGACAAAAAGAAGAACCTTGCATACCCTAGAGCAGACCCAGGATGATCAAGGTGACACCTCCTCACAAGAGGAAGTGCCACTGCATGTTTTGTCTTTGGCAGCGGGCTCACATGAATACTGGGTAACCCCCTTATTGGAGGGCAAACCTATACGCATGGAACTAGACACCGGTGCAGCTGTCTCGCTGGTTCCGGAGACTGTGTATAAGGAAAAGCTACAGCATCTTCCGCTTAAGGCAACAAAAACTGTTCTGAAGACGTATACAGGTGAAGCTGTGCCCATGTTGGGCACTATTGATGTTAAGGTGGAGCTCAATGGACAGGCGGCTAAATTGCCACTGTTTGTGGTGAGAGGACTACCCAGCCTTAATGGGTAGGTCTTGGCTTGGGAAGATTCAGCTGAACTGGGCAGAAGTGCACCGGATGACTAAAGAAGAAACCAGTCTAACCCTATACTAAGGAAACATGCTGCTGTTTTTGGAGATGATTTGGGAAGTATGAAGGGAATCACTGTGACATTGAACATTAAACCTGGCAGTCCACCAAAATATCTGAAAGCCCGAACTGTGCCATATGCCATCAGGCCAAAAGTTGAAGCAGACCTGGAGCGCCTGGTCACCAATGGAGTCCTAATACCAGTTACCCATAGCTCATGGGCCACTCCTATCGTTCCAATAGTGAAGAAAGATGGCTCTCTCCGGATTTGCGGTGATTTTAAAGTCACTGTCAACCCAGTGTTGTGTGCAGAGCAATACCCGCTTCCCCGCATCGATGACCTCTTCGCAGGCCTGCTGGGGGACAAAAGTTCAGTAAGATTGATCTGAGTCAAGCATATTTACAGATGTACGTCGATGAAAAGTCCCAAGAGCTGTTGACTATTGTGACTCATAAGGGGCTTTATCGATACTGTCGCCTACCCTTCGGAATCACATCGGCTCCCGCCCTGTTCCAGAGGGCTATGGACCAGATCTTCTGTGGCTTGTCAGGAGTTCAGTGCTATCTGGATGATATCCTTGTCACTGGAAGAAATGAAGAGGATCACTTAAAGAATTTAGAGGCTACCCTACAAAGACTGGAAGAGTATGGCCTACGAGTTCGCAAAGACAAGTGTGAATTCTTCAAGCCCTCTGTTGAATATTTGGGACACATCATCGATTCTGCAGGTCTTCATAAGGCCCCTGCAAAAGTTAAAGCTATTGTGGGGGCTCCCCCACCTCGAAATGTAAGCCAGCTACGCTCATTTCTAGGACTACTGAACTATTATGGAAAGTTCATCTCACAGTTAGCCACACTGCTAAAACCACTTCATGAGCTCCTTGGGCAGAACAAGGCCTGGAAGTGGACTGAAGCCTGTGATGTTGCATTTAACAAAGCTAAGGATGCATTGTTAAATTCTGAAGTTCTAACGCACTTTGATCCATCCTTACCCCTGCAATTGGCCTGCGATGCTTCCCCTTATGGAGTGGGAGCGGTCGTGTCACACATTATGCCTTCGGGAGAAGAAAGACCTATTGCTTTTGCTTCACGCACTCTAAGCAAAGCAGAAACTAACTACGCCCAAATCGAACGTGAGGCATTAGGAATTGTTTTTGGAATTAGGAAGTTTCATCAGTACCTATTTGGGCGAAAGTTTACTCTTCTTACAGACCATCGACCTCTGACATCAATTTTTGGACCCTACACAGGCATTCCCCCATTAGCTGCTAGTCGTATGCAACATTGGGCATTGATACTTTCTGCACACACATATGAAATCAAATATCGGAAATCCACTCTGCACGGCAATGCAGATGGCCTCTCAAGGTTGCCTTTACCGGTCAAACATCAAGATAGTGCCAAAAAGGAAATCTTCTACTTTGAACAGGTAGAGAATACACCCATCACTGCTGTTCAGATAAAGAAGGCAACCCGCGTTGACCCAGTATTATCCCAAGTTATGGACCTGGTGATGCATGGAAAATCTCGACAAACCTCTCCGGTCTCACCCGACCTCGTTCCCTACATGTCCAGGCGGACGGAGTTATCGGTCCAATCTGGTTGTTTGTTGTGGGGGAGGCGTGTCATTATTCCACCACCCCTGAGATCACAGATGTTAGAACAGCTACATTCCGGTCACTGTGGAATAGTGCGCATGAAGGAAATTGCACGAAGCTATTTTTGGTGGCCTAGATTGGACAGTGCTATTGAAGAGAAGGCAAAAGCTTGTATGTCATGTCAGGGTGTAAGAAATGCACCCCAGGGGGCACCCCTACACCCATGGGACTGGCCTGAAAACCCGTGGCAACGTATTCACGTTGACTTTGCTGGCCCTCTTGAAGGAAGCATGTTCTTGGTGGCAGTAGATGCCTATTCTAAATGGCCAGAAGTCTCTATAATGCAGTCCACTACTGCAGAGAGTACTATCCAAAAACTACGAGGACTCTTTAGTCGTTTTGGTCTGCCAGAACAACTTGTGAGCGACAACGGACCGCAGTTCGTCTCTCAGGAGTTTCAAAATTTTATGAAGGCAAATGGGATACACCACATCACATCAGCACCATATCATCCGTCCACCAACGGATTAGCTGAAAGATTTGTGCAGACAATGAAAAACGCTTTGAAATCAGCAAAGGGACAACACTCCATTCAAAAGCGTCTGGATACCTTCTTACTTTCCTATAGAAACACACCTCATGCTACGACCCAGGCTTCCCCAGCCTTTCTAATGATGGGACGACAGCTGCGCACTTGCTTTGATCTGCTGAAACCTTCTGAACCCAGACAAACTGTGCAACATCAGCAGCAATATCAAGTCATCAGACGGGCACCCAGAGCAAAAGACTGAACCTTTAGCCCAGGGCAGCCAGTTTTGGCTCGGAATTATACTTCCAGAGCTAAATGGGTCCCGGCCACAGTCATCACTCAAACAGGACCTGTTTCCTATACAGTCCGGACTGCAGAGAATCTTACCTGGCGGCGACATGTAGATCAGCTGTTGCCAGGTCATGCCAGTCTTCAGGACCCATCTGCAGTTGAGGGGTCTGACTTCACCCCTCCTGGTGAGACACTGAATCATGAGTCACCTGTTCCTGACTGTTCTCCTCCATTACTGCCGGCAGCTGAGATACCCCTTTGCCCAGCACGAGCTGATACCACCTCCTCACCTATTCGTGCTGCGGACCCTGAGCCCCTAGTACTTTCGGGTGCAACAACACCAGAAGTTCGCCGTAATCCACCTAGAGACAGAAGGCCTCCTCATCGGCTGGATCTTTAGTTAGGGCGAACCCACGGTTATGGGGCAAAATAATCCCCAGGGTTTAGCCGGGAATGGAGGCAGTCTACCCTCCTTCTCTAGTTTAGTGTGTGTTTTATTTAGGGGATGTTCTTATTAGGGGGGGAGGAATATGTTGTGTATTTGGTTGTCATGGGTTTTGTTACTATGGCAACCGAGTTAGACTATTAAGGGATAGCTCAGCCGGTTTCAACCGGCTGAGTGAGCTCTCTGTCTCTGTAAATAAAATGGAGGTTTTGGTTAGCTGTCTGCTCTCTGGCCTCAAGTGATTGCTTCCTACACCGGCTGCCCCAAGGATACAACAGCGTTATATCGAGGTAGCGGTGTATTCTATGCAATACTACAGGCTCTCAACCTTTCCAGACTGCTGTACCCCTTTCAGGAGTCTGATTTGTCTTGAGTACCTCCAAGTTTCACCTCACTTAAAAACTACTTGCTTATACAATCAGACACAAAAATGTCACAGCACACTGTTATTGAAAAAATGCTTACTGATACTTATTTTTACCATATAATTATAAAATAAATCAATTGGAATATAAATATTATACTTACATTTCAGTTTATAGTATATAGAGCAGTATAAACAAGTCGTTGTCTGTATGAAATTTTAGTTTGTAATGACTTCGCTACTGCTTTTTATGTAGCCTGTTGTAAAACTAGGCAAATATCTAGATGAATTGATGTACCCCCTGGAAGACCTCTGCATACCCCCAGGGATATGTGTACCCCTGGTTGCGAACCACTGCAATACTGTACTCTCAAATATGAATATTGGACTTACCTTTCTAGAGATAGCAACCAAGGAAAAAAGCCTCCAGTAGGAATTTTGCATATGGCTTCATGTGTTGATTTCCTTGTTTCAATAGCAGATATATAATCTTCACAGATGAAATTTATAACAGGACTCTATGCCCATAGTGTACATTTCTTGTTCACATTACATAAAAGAACATCTTTTAGAGAGATAAAAAGCACTGATCTGTTAGCACAGCACATCCAATATGAGAAAAGCACTCAACCTCTGCCTTAAGTGACTGTCTGGCAGCATACACAGAAAAAGGCTTTTACTGTCCTTTTAAAGACACTATATTCTCATGCATCCGATGAAGTGGGTATTTACCCATGAAAGCTCATGTTGCAATACGTCTGTTAGTCTATAAGGTGCCACAGGACTCTTTGCTGCTTTTATATTCTCATGAGGTCCTGTCTTACCATCCTTGTTTCTGACAAAATCTACCCAATCTTTATGCTAACAGCTTGATATTCAAGTGTCACCAGAGGGATACAGGTGATCCTGAGCCTCCCATGTTTCTAGCCTTTGGGATAAGAAGAGGAGGATAATGTGAGATCAATCAGACCTGACTGCAATAGAAGAGCTTTATTAGAGGTATTCTATAAAAAGAGACAGTAGTAAATATCATTGTTCTACTAGTGCAACCTCATGTCAAATGAAAAGGACCAAGGCAGATCAACTGGAGCACAGGACCTGTGACCAGCCAGCTCTCCCAGGCATTCCCAGGTTCTAGTCCCTGGGGCATGAAACAGGAATCTAGCAGTGCAGCCCTTACCTGTTAACAGCCTTGGTTTTGCTAGGCTAGACCTAGGTTTGTAAACACATGTGCTACGGAGCTGTGCTCCAGCCAATGTACCAGGACTATTGGCAGACATTCCTTCTCCTCCCCAGGAAAAGAATGAGTGGTTTAAATCACTGTGGTCCCCGGCTTCCCCTACCCCCTCCAGGAGAACAGCTCAAGTAGCTCCTGCAGGGCCACTAGTTGTTTTATTAGAAAGGAAGTAATGTAGACTGTTCAGGAGCCAGTGTTTCTGTGAGAATGGGGCAGGGACTGGAGCAGCTACTGATTCTTGTGGAGTCAGGAGTAGCAGGGAGGCTCCTATATGCCATTGGCACTCTATTACTGTCCTTAAGTGGCAGGGATATTAAGGAACACACATGGGGACAGGGACCACAGGGCTATGGAATCAGGGATGTAAAGGATGTGTGCGCGCGCACACACACACACGCGTGCGAGTGGGGAAATCATACCCCTTTGCTACCTCCCAAGGAAAAACACAGAGGAGGGAACCCCGTGCCTTTCTTTCAACACCCCCTGCAAGAGAAATGGGGGAGATACATCCTGAAGACATCAGACTGGGAAATAGGCTTGGTGCTGCTCCCCACAGAATCCAGAAAGGGAATTGCAGATATTTAGGCAGATATTTAGACCTCTTGTCAAGAAGACAATTGCAGGTGAGTGGGTATGAACCTGCTGAGGGAGGGGAGGGATGGGGCATACATGGTTTCTGGATGGTTTGCTAACCTGCAACATTTTGAAACTTTGAGACCCATAAATAGCCTAAAACTCCTCAAAAATGCAACCAGCAGCCGCCAGCAGCTCCCAGAGCCCTGACTTCTTTACAGAATTGTCCGAAGAAATATTTTTGAAGTGTAGGCAACTCTAGGGGCATAAAATCTTTTTCATTTCATCTTTCTAAGAGCAGGAGACAGGCAGCAGAATGTGGAGCCTCCTTATCATTCCCGCACCCCTATCTCTCTCACACACAGGGCAGGAGGCCTAGTAGTGGTCTGCAGGATTCCTGCCCTCCCTTCAGCCCTGCATTAGCAGGTCAGTGGGAGAACAGGATAAACGAGGCACAGATAGTGACTAAGTGGTGTTCAGAGGAGAGAAAGTCAGGACAAAGGAGGAAGGGATGCAGGTACAGATATGGCTCAAGGGCTGTGGGTAAAGAGGGGGGGATGGTGAAAGAATCTTGAGTGATAAGCAATAGGAGTTAAGACATAGGTACCCTTGACTTGGCAAAAATTCAAACACTGCAAATAAGGGATAATTTGGTGTGCACAAAAGTCTTCATTAAAAAAAATTGTATTGTGCAGTTAGCTGATGATTTAGAGAATCTATCCAGATATCAGCTATTCAAAATGGGATCCACAAAATCCAGATGTGGATTAAAACGGCCAAATTGCCTATCCCAAATTGCCTACCCCATAAATTCAGACCTTGACAGGTTTAGAAACGATGGCTACCATTTAAAAATGCAATAGTTCTGAAATTAGGTACTAATTCATGTCTAATTATCTAAAATTCAGGTCTTTACATGAACTGAAAATACTTCTGTCACTGAAAGTGTCCAACACTATATTGTGCAGATTTTTATGACTGACTCTGAAGTGAGCAGATTTTGTGATTCACTCTTACAATTCATATTTACGAACTAAGTGCTGACGTGTAGCCATTGCAAAAAAATCAAGACAATCAGCTTGATACAAAACCAATGTCCAGAGACAAATCTGCAGTTTGGGTTTTATAAACTTTTAAAGCTAAACATCCTTTCTGAACAGATGTTAAAGTCAGCTTGACAAAAAAATTGCAATTTAAACAGAAGTTTAGTACATTTTATCATCCAAGTTATGCTTCACAGGAGATGCAATGTTTCCGATAGTGCTGTGCCAAAAATGTTGCAATGTAAAGTGAAAAATGCCCAAGTAGCTTCTTACTGGTTTTGTTTGTATGTGAAACACAGCTGCTTGATGCTTCAGGCTGGCTCCTCATTGTCAGCGAAGAGCATTTGTCACCAGCAAAAGTAGGGGCCATGGGGTCCTGGCATAGCTAAAACAGCCCTTGGGGTCTAAGTAATGGCAGACTTATTAGTTGCAGCACTGTGTGACACAGCCCTGCCCAACATGGCCCTCCAGCAGTCCCCTGAGACCAGAACTTGTGAAGGGGTGCTTGGGAGGCAGCCTGCCTACAACACAACAGCCCTAACCTGGTGTCCACAAGCTTGGTTAATATTTGTAGGTCAACCCGACACACTCCCAGTCCAGAATTTCCACAAACAGTCCAGCCCTTTCCTGGAGTACTCAGAAGTCATAAGATTCATTGCTCCTTTTAAGTGACAAAAGTACAGCTTATTGTCAGAGGTGCTGGAACTAGCAGTGCTGGGGGTGTGGCAGCACCCCCTGGCTTGAAGTATTAACAAGCCAATACATGGTGTCCACTTTGAGCACCCCCACTATAAAATTTTTTCCAGTGCCCCTGCTTATTACTTTAACTGGAGTGAATCACTTCAACTCAAATACAGCACTAGTTTGGTCTAGATTAAAAAATAAAATACGTTTATTAACAGAGAAAGAGGTTAAGTGAGTTCATACACAAGAGATAAAGACCAAATGGCTACCAGTAAATACAAGTGAAATACATTTCCTGGGGCTAAGACTTAACGGGCTAAAGCCTTGGTCCAAGGTAGATTTCTTGCCCATCTTTCTCTTTCCTGCCATGGCTGACTTTCTCTTAGTCAGGACCTTTCACAGAAGTACAAACTGCTGGTTTCCCTTGTCTCCTTAAGTGAAAGACCTTTGCCTAAGCAGGCTTCTCACTTATATTCAGTTTCCATAGTCTTTAGTCCCCTTGGTTGAAGGACCCATCTTTCTCAGCTTGCAAGAGCTTTGGCCCCTTCTGTCTGTCTAGTGATGGATGCCAAGATGGCTGCTTCTCTCTGTATATCTTCCCAAGCTCACTGTTTTGTCCCTAGACTCAGGATGACCTCCTGCTGTTCTTCCCTTCCTGCGGACTGTCCATCCACCTGCTGATTCATATGTAAATGAAGCTTCCATTGTTTTTGGTCACACCATGCGTAATTTCATTAGTTACAGGTAGATAGCCTGTTTCTCCTTGCATTTGGTCACAGACTTTACAGCATAATACTATTAAGTATCCATATTTCCTTATATAATGTTAATAAATACATTTTACAATGATATAAAATCACCAGTGTGTCATTAGCTTTCATAAAAGACCTTACTTGAGATTATTTTATAATACAGTAATATTGTATACAATCAGTTGATTCAATTGCTTATCATTTGAGGTTCAGACCCCTGCAAGAGGTTATCCACCCACTTGCTAGGCTGATGGTTTTGTTTTCCTTTCATGTAAATGTACCTTCATTGTATCTGCTCAAGAACAAAAACAATACACATTCTTTTGTGTAGGGCAGACTGGGTTTATGCACTGCTTACCAAACACGTTTAAAGATGATAATTCTAGTACATATTCATAACTGTACAACACCCTGGATGTACACCGCACAAGAATATTAATGATCACTGAGTTATTAGTTTTCCAGCAATATCTTACATGCCACCTTTGGGGTATACCCAATGCACTCCATTTAATAAGAATCACTGATAAAAGAATCAGCCGCATATAGCGATCAAAACCACTGGGACAAAATCATTCTTATACCTAACCTATACTCCACTTGTAAGAATCAACCGCTTATAAGAATCAAATAAGCCAGGACTGTAAATCACTACAACAGTGTTGGGTGTAGTGAGTATGTCAGGCCTGACAAGAGTTGCTGACAAAGAGTAGTGAACCACCAATGGGCCTCTGTGTCAAAGTGTTACACTCCTTTCAGTGATACTGCAGGAGACTTTGCCTATCATCATAAGCAGAATAAAGGAAGCAGTTGAGGCAAAGCTAAGGGAAGAGCAGGCAAGATTTCTACCAGGAAGGTCATGTGACAACCAGAGTTCACTCCAAGAATTATAGAGGAGGATCAAATGACAAAAAAATACTCATAATAAATGTCAGATTTTCAAAAAGCATTTGACAGCCTCCATTGCAGTTCACTCTGGAACATCTGAAAGTGTTATGGCATGCCAATGAAATAATTATCAAGGCTTCAAATCAAGGTGTAGCTTGCACAGTTAAAATAAATGCAGACTTGACTAAATGGCTTAACATAGACACTAGTGTCGATCAGGATGCATTCTCTCATCTCTTCTGTTTGGTATTGCCATTATTATGACAAAAAAGCATAGCTGGATTAATACAGGCAGCACAGAACTCTAGAAGATTTAGCTTTTGCTGATGATGTAGCTG
This sequence comes from Mauremys reevesii, assembly GCF_016161935.1. Classification (NCBI taxonomy): domain Eukaryota; kingdom Metazoa; phylum Chordata; order Testudines; family Geoemydidae; genus Mauremys; species Mauremys reevesii. The sequence continues at coordinate 200,575,338 of NC_052624.1, forward strand.
TTCTAAGTGACTGCTCAACCACCTTGGAAGCAGAGACTAAAAGACTGTCCACCATCACAAAAAAGATGGGGCTAATAATTAATTATGAAAAAATTAATCTAATTATAATCCCAGGAACACCCAACTCAAGCATTACATGAGAAAAAAAAATATAAGAGATGAGTCAATTCAGATCCCAGTGGGAACATCCAGAAGGAAATAATGTCATGAATTGGCCAGGTGGCAGCTGCGTTCACCAGCTTAAGGAAGATTTGGTAATTGAAAAATCTACAATTTAAATAAGAACCTTCAACTCAAATGTTATTTACATCTTAACATATGGATGTGAAAGCCGGAAATTCACTAAAAGTACAGACAGGCATCTCAATGCCTTTGAAAGCAAATGCCTCAGGGAAATACTAGGTATTACTAGGAATGAATTTGTAACAAAGATTTGTCAGGGAGGTCAACAACCCTGTCTCTCCAAAGGGATTCAGAAAAAAATGATGGAAATACCTGAGACAGGTGATGAGAATAGAGTCAAAGCATCTGCTAAGACAGGAGAGCCATAAGGCAGCTGAGGGAAACACGGAAAAAAGGCGACAACTGAAAGAATTCCTGTGTCAAACACGACTCAGAGGGAAAATTTATTGGACTTAACATAAACGACATGCAAAGAGTGGCCCAGGATAGACAGGGATGGCAGAGCCATGTTTGTGCCCGAAGCAATGTTTGGTGGCATGGGAAGGATTCAGAAATTCATGGAATAAATTGTTTGCTACAACATATAGTTGCAAAGGTCTTTCCTGGAATCTCATCAAACAAGATTTCAACTGAGATGAGAAGTTTTTCTTAGGCCATTTTCATGTTAATAGCTCAGCCCCCAACAGGATTCAGTATCATGGGAGCATGAAGGTGGCTGATAGACAACTTTGCCCTCCACCCCTCTGGTCTTACACGGAGCACAACTCAGCCAGGTTCTTTAATGCATGGTAAAACTCACTGAGTTTGCATGCATAATAATCCTGATCCCACCAAAGTCTCTGGCAAAAGTCCTGCAGCTTTGATGGGACCAGGCCTTGGCTCTAAGCATTGTTATTTTCCTTCGCTATGGCTTATGTTAGCATGACCGAGGACTTGATCTTGCAAGGTGCTCTTCACATTGGCCTTAGTCTTACAAAGCACCTGAGCATAGGGTGACCAGATAGCAAGTGTGAAAAAATTTGGATGGGAGTGGGGGATAATAGGAGCCCATATAAAAAAAAAAGCCCCAAATATTGGGACTGTCCCTATAAAATTGGGACATCTGGTCACCCTACCTGAGCATATGCTTAACTTTAAACATGTGTGTCGTCTCAGTAATGCCAATGGGTCAAATGTAATGCATGTGCTCCAGTACCTTTGCTGATTGGAGCCAGGGTGCTCAGATTGATTCTTTCTTCTAGGTGTTATGAAATGTGCAAATAAATATTGTGCTGTAATAACATCTAACTTTTAAAGCGCCTTACTGCTAGAAAAGAAATTTCAAATCCAAGTTAGCATTTAAATAGGCATATTAAGAATAATCATATCTTCCTCCGCAGCAGCTGTCATTTATGGGGGACTACTTCCCTAACATTTCATCATGCATCATACCATGTGACACGTTTCATGTTAATATAGTGTGATTTCCTAATTCCATGCTGATCATTAGAAAAAAAGTCCTATTGTAACAAAGAAATTGTTCACACGTCATTTTCAGTTTTCCCAACTAATTTCTGGAGGGCATTTTATCCCCTTCATCAATTACCCTAAATTTGGTCTCTTGTAGTTGGCTGCTGGTTACATCCTCTGGCTTCCAAACATTGGCAAGGAAATAAATATAAAGCTTCAATTTTTACATTGATTTTTCAAACAACTGATTTTTTTTTCAATTTCTTAGAAATAGGGGGAAGAAAATAATAATAATAATAATAATAATAATAATAATAAAAAGACTGGATAAATGTGAAAGACACTTATTGTTAATTAAATGCTGAGCAGAGTTCTTTTTCCTGTGACCTGATTTAAGTATAATCAGTTATCTTGGGGAAATTACTAGTTTTTTAGTCTAGCTGCTTTGCTTTGATACAGTAGCAATTTTTTGTGCTGTTATCAATGGCCTAGAAATGTTTTATGACAGCCATAAACCCTTTGAAGTTTGCCATCATAGTTGTTAATGTGTTATTAGCACTTGGATTATTTTTCCTCAGGCCATTAGATAACACTCCTGTTAGTATCTAAGGAAAGTCTGAGATATGACTAGTATTAATTTAGAAAAGAACTAAGTCAAGCATGTAGCTAGAAATGGTTACAACCATCTGTGATCTGTCTGGTCACACAGAAATCAGCCTGCATCTTTCTCAGTAGCAACTCATACTATCTTAAAAGGGAAAAATGCTGTATTTAACATTAGGAGATAAACCAAATAAAATTGATGGCATAAAAGGCAAAAGTCCACTGCATTACTAGAAGTTGGAGATCTACTAGAAAACCATGGAACTGACTGGCAAACTCAGTTTGCAAAAACCATGAACATCTGCAACGTCTCTGCATCAGCACATCCTGCTATCTGAAATACTAAGGGGCAGGGTCAGTTGCATACCTGGCTACCAACTCCTGGCTTACTTGTTCCTAGTTGCTTAGGAACAAGCATACACACAGCATCTAGCATGGATGTGAAACTGACAAGGATCAGCACAGCAAATTGCTGGGCAGTAAAATTATAAACTAAAAACTAAAGCAATCAGCAGTGCCGAAGCTTCCCTTAACCCACTTCTCACCCTTCCTCCAAAAGTCCTGATGTTAGCACTGAGCGGTTCTTTCTCAATATACAACTTTACTCACACATGCTTTTGTGCCTAATTTATAGCCCCGTAGTGCAGCAGTCTGCCTCAATTGTCACTAGCGTGAGGTACACCTGAAATAAAAATTTCTAGCATGTGACCAGTCTCTCCCTCATATAAGATCCTGATTTTATTGCAGGATCTCTCTCTTATTCTTTCTTTATGAAAGACAGAATTCAGCTCTTCGGACAAGACAAAACACCACCACTTCCAAGTAAAGCTAAAATACCCAAGAATATTATAAATATAAAATACAACAGCATTCCAGCAGTCATTCCTTCCTTTCACCAGTCAGAAGTAGAGTCTAAGTTCTGATCTCACATCAGTTTTATATTGGTGTAACTCCACTGATTTCAATGGAGCTAATTTTGATTTACACATGAGAGAGAGAGAGAGAGAGAGAGAGAGAGAGAGAGAAAGAAATTAGGCACTACATGTCTAACTTTGGCTACTTATGACAGTTTTACATGCTGTCACACTAGCTCTCATTTTTAGACCATAAATGGACTGCCAATGAAAGTTTATTTTCTATAAATGTTTATGCACAATTGCAAAGAAATAATTGGCTTGTTCTTTACATTGTTCTTTTATGACATAAGTCCCCTGCTCCCTTAATTGAGCAGCTCAGATCTCAGCCCTCTCTCATGCTCCATCCCACTACAGTATCACAAGAAGTCCTCCAGCAAAAAGAGGTAAGTCAGGAATTGATATTTCTAACATAGCAAAACAAGCAGAAGTAAAAATATTTTTTGGGAAAATATCTGATTGGGTTTTTTTTGTATGTTATAGTACTACAGGTCACAAACATTTATTTTGCTTTTCAGTACCTCTATGAAGTGTAAGCATTTTTTCACCCATTTGAAGAGATAGTAAACATGCAGTTATTAAAGAAAGAAAAAACTGTAATCCATTTTAAGTGGAAGGCAAGCTACACATTTGTGGTTTTTTTGGCTGTGCCATGTCAATTTGGCATAGTGTATTAACATACTTTTGATGCAGCTACTTGGCGATACTAAAAATGACTTGACAGAGGATCCAGCACCAGTATGGCTTCATGATTGGCATTTCTAAAACTGTCACACAGCAAAGAAAACACTGGAAAAGCCTGTGCGGAAGCATTTCAGATTATATTTTTGTCTTTGTTTTTTTGGCACAAACAAATGAGATTGAGATAAAGTTAATATCTTTCTAAATGGAACTCTGTGTAAACAAAAGTTGGAGAATGTTGAGCAGGCATTATTGGTTAGTTATTTGGCAACCAACACACTTAAATCTAGCTCCACATTTGGGGGCTGGCTATTAGCTAAATACAGACCATGGGCCAGATCCTGACACCCTTTCTAACACTGAACTCTGCAAGCAGCCCCATTGATTTTCAGTGAGTAGGGTCATAGAATTTGGCTCCATATATATTTCAGTGCTCAGACCCTGGAAGCCCTTCCTACAAGCAGAGCTGAATTGCATTACCTGATCTGCAGTGCATCCATAAAGGGTTCAGACTGATTCCAGTTGAGCTGCTCACACTCAGATTTCAAAAATAAGAATTACTGAATGAGCAAAATTCATCGCTATGCAGAGGGGTTAAGTGGGACTTCAGTGATATATAGACCTTGTGCTAGCCCTTTGAAGGGGTGGGGATTCACCCCATGTGTGTACGATATAGAATTAGGCCCTAAATAATTACAGCTGCAGTATTAGGAAAACAATGGAAATAATCTGGTTGAAAACTCTTTATAGAAGCAGTTAATCCCGCCCTCCCTCCCCAAACCAAAACAACTCCCCTGCAATAATTTAAGCTAGGATTATCAGCACTGATCGAAGATTTCTGCTTTTTTTTGGTTAGCATTTATATAGGACAGATCTGTAGGATAGAACTCAAAATGAGCAATGAACAGGAAAAATGCTTAAAATAGAAAGTCACAATTAGTAGTTGCCAACCATACATTGGAACGTTAATGTAATTTGGGATGGGCTGGAGCAAGACTAATACACATTAAAATCCCCAAGGTAATAAGCATTAGAAATAAGAAAAAGAAATGAATGACACTATGGGCACAACTGGTGGACACAATATCTAAGACATTTGGAGGACTCTGTTTGAAGGAGATAATGATTCTCTACACAGCACACTATGTTCCAAAATCAGCAGCTGATGAAACAGGTGCTTTGCTTGTAACTTTTTCTACATTTTCAGGTGGAACCTACTGAATCAGTGGCATAGAAATAATTATGCAAGTGCAAAAGCTCTGGAGTTAGTTTAAGTGGAAGCCCGGTAGACGGGGTGGGAGTTTGAAGTCCCTTAAGGGAAAATCCATCTAAGTTCTCATTACAATACGGGGCAGGACCCTATGAATCCAAAGAGCTTAACTTGCAAAATCCTGTTGGGGCACTTGTTCAGCAGACAGATTTGCTTTGCTGATCTGCACCATTGAAGTACATTTGCTTTCCTTTCCCAGTTATTTATTATTTATTACTGAAGGCTCAGGGGTGGCCCATCCATATAAGTGAACTAGGTGGTTACCTAGGGTGCCAAATTAAATGGGGCACCAAATTCGAGGAAAAAAATCAAATACAAAAGATGAAAAAAAATACAAATAAAATAACGAAGGTGTCATTATTTCAATTCCCATGTGTATATGGAGGGAATATGAATTATAATTTATTCCTCTATATTTCTGAGAATTTATTAATATGTCAAATCTTTTATTTACTGCAAAAATAAATAATATTTTAGTGATTTTTTTTTCAATTTGCAACATAGTGTCAAGATGACCCACTCTGCAATTTTGATAAGCAATAACTCAGCCACAATGAAAAACATCCACCAGCGGCAAGAGCTGCAATGCTAGTGACACCTAACTTGAATATACATCAAGGTCGCATAGCCGGAAATTCATGTAGAGTGGCGATATCGTGAGTTGATACGTCAAACAGTCATTTTAACACACGTCGCAGGTAGATGGTTAAGAATTGAGTGAATACTGTGGAAAATTGTGTTTCTTGGTGTCAAAGAATAAAGAATAACGTCTTTCAGCATTATAAATCCAAAATGTGAGTATCTTTAAGCATTATTAAACCTCAGCATTATTATCAGGCTGTATAATTATGAACTTTTCTTTGTTATAACTGGTTCACATGCAATAAATAAGGTCCATAAAAGAAAAGTAACTGCGTTAACGCTTAAGAGACTATGAAAGTGATGACGTAACACTCCAAGCGGGTAACTATGAGGAAGGGGATTACTTTCCAAACAACTGGTGTTGGGTTAGAACGTCGAAAAAAGTCATTTTGTTTCCACGTAAATGCTATAACTAACTGTTTTAATAGGTAAGTGAGTGTATGTTACTAATCATTGAATCTTTAAGCAGTGAAAAGACGTGTTGGGATGGCTGCAATGTGGTTTAAATTGCCAACCATGTGGTGTGTCAGCCATCCTTAACACTATAATGCTTGCAGTCAGGAGCACAGTACATAACTATATTCAAATGCCCCATGGCAGTAAGAGGAAAAAGAAAACCCTCAGGAGCTGAGAAGGAAAAGGACCAAGCAAAACAGCAGGGATCCTTCCTGAAATATCTTCTCTTTAATCCAAATAAAGATGGAAGCAGTTCAGAGCATCCAGATGAAGGAATTTTACTTGGAGAGGCAGTTAGCTCACATCCTCATGGAAGCAGTTTGGAACCAGGGCCGGCTCCAGACCCCAGCGCGCCAAGTGCGCGCTTGGGGCGGCGTGCTGTAGGAGGGCGGCAGGCGGCTCCAGCGGACCTCCCGCAGGCATGCCTGCGGAGGGTCCGTTGGTCCCGCGGCTCCGGTGGACCTCCCGCAGATGTGGCTGCGGAGGGTCTGCTGATCCCGCGGCTTCGGTGAAGCATCCGCAGGCATGTCTGCGGGAGCTCCACCGGAGCCACGGGACCAGCGGACCCTCCGCAGCCATGTCTGCTGGAGGTCCACTGGAGCCGCAGGACCGGCGACCGCCAGAGCGCCCCCCCGCGGCATGTCGCCCTGCTTGGGGCGGCGCAATTACTAGAGCCACCCCTGTTTGGAACATCAAGATGATAGAAACTTACTTCTAGATCAGGGGTAGGCAACCTATGGCACGAGTCCCGAAGGTGGCATGCAAACTGATTTTCACTGGCACTCACACTGCCCGGGTCCTGGCCACTGGTCCAGGGGGCTCTGCATTTTACTTTAATTTTAAATGAAGCTTCTTAAACATTTTAAAAACCTTATTTACTTTACATACAACAATAGTTTAGTTATATATTATAGACTTATAGAATATTGTAGACTTATAGAAAGAGACCTTCTACAAATGTTAAAATGTGTGACTGGCACGCGAAACCTTAAATTAGAGTGAATAAATGAAGACTCGGCACACCACTTCTGAAAGGTTGCCAACCCCTGTTCTAGATGAAGGCAGCTCACAGCATCAGACTGATATGGAAGTGGAGAAAATGTATTCACCTTCAGAGACACATGCAGAAATTGAAGTAAATGAAGTAGAAGGAAGAAAGGATGAGGAATTACAAACAAGTTACAATATGGGGATCCAGCTTCATGGCCCAGATCTGACGACAGCGTGCGGCAAATGCTTGTGGAACATGGACCCAAACAAGTTCATGAATTTCCCTTCCTTAAGGGTGGAAATAAAAGAAAATTCTCTGCTCAGCATTACAAGAGGAAACTCATTATTGGGGAAGAAATTCATCAAAACTGGTTACAATATTCAGTGTTGAAGGAGACTGTTTTGCTTTTGCTGCAAATTGTTTAGAAATCAAGCAACTGGTACATCACTTACTGAAAATGGTTTGAAGGACTGAAAAAACATATCTTCAATTCTATCTTCACATGAAAGAAGTACAGAACATTTGGAATGTTTTCAAAATTGGAAAGAACTTGAATTACGATTGAAAAAAGGAAAAACTATTGATGAATAAAATTTACGTGTGATCACGGAAAAAGAAGAATATTGGCAACAAATATTAGAGCATCTGATTGCTTTAGTGAGAGTTCTTGATGGGCAAAATTTAGCATTCCACGGCTGTGGTAGAAATGAAAAATTATACACTCCAGGTAATAAGAACTTTTTAAAATTTGTTGAATACCTAGCTTTTTTTGATCCAGTCATGAAGGAGCATCTACATACAATAACTGATCATGAAACACAGGTTCATTACTTCGGAAAAAATATGCAGAATGAACTGATTCAAATGCTAGCAAATGCCATTAAAAAGAAAAAATTGTAGAAGCTGCCCATTCTGCAAAATACTTTTCAATAATACTGGACTGCACACCAGATGTGAGTCATGTTGAACAAATGGCAGTGATCATTCGTTTTGTGGATATGGAAATGTCTGCAGATGAAGATAATGTTGAAGTGCTCATAAAGGAAAATTTTTTGGGTTTCATACCACTGAAGGAGATGACTGGAGCATTTATGACTGAAACTATTCTACAAGAGCTTGATACAATGTCATTATCTGTTGAAAACTTACGTGGCCAAGGCTATGATAATGGGAGTACTATGAAGGGTAAAGACAATGGTGTGCAAAAGAGAATGATGGAAATCAATCCTAGGGCCTTTTTCGTTCCTTGCAGTGCGCATTCTCTGAATTTGGTTGTCAATGATGCTGCTAGATGCTGTTTGGAGGGAAGCAGTTTCTTTGACCTGGTGCAACATTTTTATGTTTTTTACGCAGGCTCAACACACCGTTGGAAGATTCTGACTCGCCATGTTAATTCTCTAACTCTGAAACCACTTAGTCAGACAAGATGGGAGAGTCACATTGATGCTTTTTAAGCCTCTTCGCTATGAACCTGGAAACATTTATGATGCCCTAATTGAAATTTCTGATGATACTACCTTTACTGGATCATCTGGCAATACAGCACGTTCAGATGCAGAAGCTCTTGCAAATGGCCTTTCCAAGTTCAAATTTGTGACTTCACTCATTTTGTGGTATAATATCCTTTTAGAGATTAACCTCACTAGTAAGCAGCTTCAGGAAAAGAACTTGAACATACATTCTGCTATTCAAAAAGTGCAGCAAACTAAAAATATTCTGGAGGGATTCAGAAGTGATGAAGGGTTCGAAAGAACACTGGTAGACTCTCTCGAGTTTGATGAAGAAAGAGACTTTCCAACAGAATTTGAATCAGAGCCAGTTTGCATTTGGCAAAAGAAACATCAGTTTTTGTATGAAGGATGAAATACACCCATTCAGAACCCAAAACAAAGGTTCAAAGTGAAGTTCTACTTCATAGTCCTTGGTACTGCTGTTCACTTGGTTGACGAAAGATTTCAACAGATGCAGCAGCTAGAGTCAGTATCTAGCTTTCTATATGATATCCACAGCTTGCAAAAGAAAACAGCAAAACAGATGAGAGAATTTTGTATAAAACTGGAGTCAGCATTGACTCATGAAAATTCAAAAGACTTTGATGCTACAGATTTGTGTAATGAGCTTCAGACTTTTTCAAGACAACTTCAGAAACGTTCCACTCCTGAAGAAGTACTGAAGTTTGTGAAAATAAACTCAGTTTTCCAAACATTTTTATAGCTCTAAGCCAGGCCTGCACAACTTGTAAAGCGGCGAGGGCCACATTACTCCAAAGAAAACAGCTGAGGGTTGAAACCTCCCGGCCCGGCAGAAACACCCCGCCCCAGGGCCGCCCAGCCCTGCGGAAACAAACCCTCCTTCCCCAGCGCCGCCCCACCAAAACAGCTATGGGCCAAAAAGGAAGGTTGGGGATGGGGAGGTGATACTTGATTTTAAATCAACCAGGGGCTCCCAGCTGAAGAGGTGGCTGGGAGCCCTCAGGGTCAAATTAAAGGGCCCAGGGCTCCGGTGGCTGGGGGAACCCGGCAGGGCCGGCTCTAGGTTTTTTGCTGCCCCAAGCAAAAAAAAATTTGGCTGCCCCCCGTCCCAGCCCTGGGCTCCCCCCTGTGCCCTCCTGCTGCCCCAGTCCTGGGCTCTCCCCTCATCCACCTGCCGCCCCAGCGCTGGGCTTCCCCCTTTCCTCCCCACCAGTGCCCTCCCCCCACCCCGCTGCTGCCCCAGCCCTGGGCTCCCCCCCACCAGTGTCCCCCCTCACACCTCCTGCCACCCCAGCCCTGGGTCACTGGTAACTCGCTCCCACGGCGGGTCATTCAGCAGGAATTTTGGATGTGCACAAAACACAGACAGGATTGGTTCCCATATGGTTACAGAGCTGCAGTAAAGTGGAACAATTTTCAGCTTGTGTGATTGGAGGATATCTGGATGCATATTATAAGACTGTACTCCATAAATGAGGAAAAGTTGAGGTGCCTTTATTATTCTTTTGTTCCACTCTTTCTTTCTATGGGGAATTTGCCAATGCAATATCACTGTCTTCCTCGTAAACAAACAAAAAGGCAATGGCTGTTGAAAATAGCAATTCCAGTCCTAATAAGCATTTCTTGCTCAATTTTATCCTACTTTTTCTACAGCAAGTTACAGTGGATCAGTATATTTGATTTGGGAGAAATGAAGTAACAGCTGCCCAAACTGAGCTTGAGCACTCCTGAATTTTGAGGTGTTCAAATCTGGAAGGCAGGTGCTGGGGTGGGGAGGGCTGTGGGGTCCGCGGGGGAGCATGGCAGCAACCTGTCTGGAGCTGCACGGAGCCAGACACGCTGGTCTGAGTGGCACGGTAAGGGGGCTAGGGGTTGGAGATGGGGTAGGGGGTTCTGAGGGGCAGTCAGGGGACAGGCAGCAGTTGGATAGGCATGGGAGTCCCAGGGGTTTATCAGGGGACAGGTAGGGGGTGGGGTCCTGGGGAAGTTGGGGGTCTCAGGAGGGGGCAGTTGGGGACAAGGAGAAGGGAGGCTTAGATAGGGGCTGGGGTCCCAAGGGGCAGGGGTCTCAGGAGGGGGCAATCGGAGGACGAGGAGCAGCGGCATTTAGATAGGGGGTGAGGTCCTGGGGGGCAGTTAGGGGCAGGGGTCCCGGGAGAGGGGTATCCGGGGACAAGGACGAGCAGTGCTTAGATAGGGGGTGGGGGTTCTGGGGGGCAGTTGGAGCAGGAGTCCGGGGAGGGGGCAATCAGCTGCCGCGGCTGGGATTCAAAGGGCTCTGGGCTGCCGGTCGTTGAGGGGAGCCCTGAGCCCTTGAAATCCCAGCCGCGGCCCCACCGCCAGAGCCGCGGCCGGGATTCAAAGGGCTCTGGGGTGCCTGAAGCCGCGGGGAGCCCTGAGCCCTTTAAATCCCAGCCACGGCTGGGAATCTCTGCGGGCAGCCCAGAGCCCTCTGACTCCGGCCGCGGCTGGGATTTAAAGGGCTCAGGGCTCCCCGCCGCTGCCAGCAGCCCAGAACCCTTTGACTCCCAGCCGCGGCTGAGATTTAAAGGGCTCTGGGCTCCCAGCTGCTGCGGGCAGCACAGAGCTCTTTGATTCCCGGCCCCGTCTGGGATTTAAAGGGCTCTGGGCTCCCAGCTCTGGGCTGTCCACAGAGCTCCGTGTGCGGGGGATTTAGAATCCCCCGGCGGGCCGCACAGTGAGCTCCGCGTATGTTGTGCAGGCCTGCTCTAAGCATTCTTGTAACTTTGTCAGTTTCCGTGGCTAGTGAGGAATGTAGCTTCTCAAAGTTAAAATTAATAAAAACATATCTGAATTCAACAATGGTGCAAGGGAGACTTGTTGGACTTGCCACAATGTCAACAGAGCATGAAATAGCTGGAAAACTGGATCTAAAAGAACTAGTGACTGAATTTTCAAAACTTAAAGCAAGAAAAGTCATGTTTTAAGAGCACAGAGTGTTTTTTATTCGGGGTATTTTGTAAATACAGGTTAAAGTTCATTGAAGAGTTTTCTGATTTCTTTCTATAGTGGATGTGGTGGTAATAGCAGTTAAAGTAGGATAGCATAATGGATGATTTTGGATTTGTAATAATAAAAATTATAATTAACATTTTTAATGCATTTTTATTTGAAATCAGACTGAAATATCATCTAGCTGTTGTGTACAAATCTATTCTGAATATTTCGTGTCTCTACTTTATCTGATCTCAGAAACATTGGTTGGACAGATGGACAAACTGAATAATTAAGCCTCTGTTTTTGTTTTTTTTTTAAATCCTTAAAAATATTCAAAGGGAAAAAGGGGAAAAATGTTTCCCAGTTTACCAAAAACCTCAGCCTAGAATTGCCCTTGGGGTTTGAGGGTGGGGTGGCGCCGATTGCATGGTTCTCCTAGGGTGCCTGTTGCTGGCAGCTAGTCTAGGGCCGCCTCTGTAAGGGCTCCAACTGAGAGCAGGGCCCCATCATATTAAGGAATCATCATAAAGTGGGTGTGTTTCCAGCAAAGTCTGCAGGGATTGGTTCTTGACTCTATGCTATTTAACATGTTTCATTAGTGACCTAGAAGAAAATAAAATTATCACTGAAAGTTTGCAGATGACACAAGAACTGCGGGAGGAGTGGTAAATAATGAGGAGGTGAGGTCACTGATTCAGAGCAATCTGGCTAGCTTGGTAAACTGGGTGGAAGCAAACAATATACACTTTAATATGACTAAATGAAAATGTGTACATCTAGGAAGAAAGAACACAGACCATACTTAGAGGATGGGGGACTCTATCCTGGGAAGCAGTGACTCTGACAAAGATTTTGGGGTTATAGTGGATAGTGAGCTGACAAATTAGCTCCCAATGGAGCCAATGTGGCTAAAAGAGCTACTGTGATCCAGAGATGCATAAAGAGAAGCTTCTTGAGTAGAAGTGGGGGGTTATAATACTTCTATAGTTGGCACTGGAATACTGTGTCCAGTTCTGGTGCCCACAATTGAAGAAGGATGATAAATTGGAGAGGATTTAGAGAAGAGCTGCGAGAATGGTTAACGGATTAGAAAACATGCTTTAGAGTGATAGACTCAAGGAGCTCAATCTATTTAGCTTAAAGAAAAGATTAAGGGGTGACTTGATTACAGTCCACAAATATCTACATGGGATGTAAATATTTAAGTGTAGCAGAGAAAGTTACACCATGATCCAATGGCCAGAAGTTGAAGCTAGACAAATTGACAATGGAAACAAGATGTACATTTTTGATCGGGAGGGTAGTTAATCATTGGAACAATTTACCAAGGGTCATAGTGGAGAATCCATCACTGACAATTTTTAAATCAAGAGTAGATATTCTTCTAAAAGATCTGCTCTAGGAATTGTTTTGGGAGATGTTCTATGGCCTGTGCTATACGGGAAGTCAGACCATATGGCTAGAATGGTCCCTTCTGGCCTAGGAATCTATGAAGATTCTGCACAAACACATAGTAAGAGGAAGCCCCTGCCCTGAAATATTTACAGTCTAGTGATCCTAGTTTGGGACTAGAGCCAAGAACTGTTACATTCTAATCCTAGCATTGATATCCCCTTCCTGTGTAGCTTTGTTCAATTAACCGCTCTACCTCAGTTTCAGCATCTGTAGAATGCAGATAGCAGTACAGGACTTGCAAAACTCCAAATGATTTCACAGGGAGCAGGAGCAGGGCCAGAATACAAAATTCTACCTCAAAGTTGTACTGTGACAATGTAGTTATTGTTTGTAAAGTGCTGTGAAGATTAGAAGTGATAAGTGTATTTATTCTGCTGGTATCCCACAAGTAGTTAGACACATTGGCACTCTATATTTCCTTTCCTTATTAGTGTAAATTCTTCACTCCTATTATCCCCACTGAGTTGGAGTCTGTGTTTGAGGCCATTTTTCAACTGAACCCTTGTAGAAGATACCTTTGAAACTTTCATTCCTGGTTTAAGAGGATTCTGAAATGTCACCATCAGCAGAAAGACTCCCTGTGGGAGCAGGGGACAGAACAGACCCCAGCCTGAACAGAGTGGGAGGTTGGGTGGGGCAGAAGTCCCATCAGTAACATACTGAGTTCAGCCCTTAAAAGGCTTTAACTTCAGTGTGAAGATCCAGTCCCCAGATGGACAGAAGCAAGATTTAGGAAAGAGCGGACTCAGTAGCTGCTCCTGCTGAAAACATCTCCACTATGGGATTAGCAGGGGTTGCTGCTCTCATGACTAGATATGGAGCAAAGTACAACTCAGCGTGAGTAAGGGTGGCAGAATTGGGCTCTAACATGTAGGACCTCTTGATCCTCTTGGTGTCACAAGGTGTTTCCACAAATATAATCACTTCCCATTGCAGAAGAAAATAGTTGATTTTTAGAAATCTACTTGACCCTGACCTTCAGCTGTGGCCAAGAGTGCCCCAACTGAGACTGAGTCCTCAGTGGGCTAGACACTATGTAGGTATATAGAGACAGTCCCTGCTCTGAAGAGTTTACTCTCTAAACAGACAAAGGTTGGGGAAAAGCAAGTATTGTCATCATCCCTATTTTGCAAATAGGGAGGCCATACACAAAGATTGTGACAGAGCCAAGACTGGAACTGCTCTCTGCTGAAGAGTCCCCAGTCTAGCACCTCAACCACAAGATATCTCTCTCTCTCGCAGCAATATGGGCTCATATTCATAACACGCAGAAAAGAATGGACATGAGATATCCTGAAGTTGTCATGGTAACATTTACATAGCATTTCTCTTATCTTATTATATTAAGTCAAATGCAAATGATTCCCATAAAAGGGTATACTTTAAAAACAACAACAACAAAAAGATATATTCAATTAGGTTTTTGAAAACAAAAAAACTGGAGGAGGAATCAAAGTTGTACAGGTTATCTTCCAAGTACATGGAGCAATCAGAGAGCTAACTGACCAAGGACATGCAATTTGCATGGGTTTAGAGTTTAGATTCCAAGCCAAAGACTCTTATTGACCTGAACAAACCTTAACATTTTCCTCCCTGGAAAACAAGCAGAAGTTATTGAACCAAGAGGAAAAAAAATGTTTGAAAGGTATAATCTGCTGTATCTTGCACTGTGGGTGTTAGCTTCTAACGTGTAGGTCATTTGACCTTTCCCCCCACTCCACCTACAGTGGTTCTCACCAGCTGTATGGTGTCACTGCTTTACAGCAAGACAGAAGTCTTCTTCATGCCTATGGCCCTGTATGTAGGCAGTGGCAGATTGGGGGGGGGCCCTTGGAAAAATGGACACCCCTGCCCCCTGTTCCACCCAGCACTCCTGCCAGGGAGCAGGGTTGGGGCACGGGGGCTTGCCCTGCTCTGCCCACCCGGTGCTCCTGCTGGGGAGTGGGGGAAGCCCCTGTGCCCTGACCCCTCTCTCTGGCAGGAGCACTGGGAGAACTGCAGGCCGAAGTTTGGGGAGGGGCCCCCACTTGCTATGGCCCCATGTAGGCAGAGCCACCTTCACACTCTCCTCATTTCCCATGCTCAGTTTTTTCCTTAGTGCTTCCACCAGACATTGTGCCAGATAAATCAGGTTCAGTTTAATGTCAACACAGTGGGTCAATTTCAGAGGAAATGTATAAAGTGGTGTAAGTTACACCTTAGTAGGTCTCAGTTGATGAGACACACGGAGGGACTAGAAGAAGATATACAAAAGTTATAGTGGTGAGCTACACTTTCTTACAAGTTGCTTTCCCTGCTCCTCCACTCTCTTCTGGCCCATTGGCATGTAAATTACACTATTTTCATCTCTTCCATCCCACCTCTTTCCAGAAGCATAACTTGCTGTACCATATGCATCACCCAATTTGGTTCAGTTTGTGGAAATAACTGTTGAGATATAGTACAACTATGAAGGAATTAAGTGAACAGTGAAAGCTACTTACAAATAAGAATCATGATTTTCTAAATATAATACTTTGTGCTTCTAAAACGCCTTCTATGCAAGGATCTCAAAGTGCTAAATAAAACTAGGGTTTTATTTGAAGTACAATAGTGGGATTTACAGGAGGAGATTTTACTCTTTGGGTAAAGATTTGTTTTTGCCTTTTACACTTAGTGGAATCACTTGTGGATTGGAGTGAAAGATGGACACAGCATGAAAATGAAGTGGATAACTCACGATGTGAGTGTAATGCCATAGAGACCCTGGATGAGACCAAGACTTGTCACTGATATAAGAGAAAACAAAATATGATAGAGAATGCTATCTGCAAATATCCTGCCAATGCAAAACCAAAACCAAAACCAAAACCATGGGAGGAGGGATAGCTCAGTGGTTTGAGCATTGGCCTGCTAAACCAAGGGTTGTGAGTTCAATCCTTGAGGGGGCCACTTAGGGATCTGGGGCAAAAATTGGTCCTGCTAGTGAAGGCAGGGGGCTGGACTTGATGACCTTTCAAGGTCCCTTTCAGTTCTAGGAGATTGGTATCTCTCCAATTATTACCTAACTTTTTAAGAGCAGAACCCCCCCGACCTTTCATTCTCTGGTACTTCCAAGTGAAACCTGAAGATATCCATACTTCAGGGGAAAGAGATATGCGATCACAAGGGTATGTTTTCTCTCAATTATTTCCCTGTAAATATGAGGTTAAGTTTTAAGAACATAACTATATCTTTTTAATATATGGACCAACAAGTGGTAATCATTACAAATGAGTCAAACTAGGGGCAACCGGAGCTCTCACTCATTGTATGTTTCCACTCATGCTGAAATAGATCAATTTATGGAGTCTAGGCTTGGGAAAATTTGAATAATAAATTCCAGACTTTTGAGATTTCACCACAGATCGAATTATTAATTTAGTTATTTCATATTTTAAAACCCCAAATGCATTCCAGATTTGTAAGATATGCATAAGAGACTGTGGTTTAGTTTTGATTGATAATTATCCCAGCAAATTTACTTACAGTAGAACTTCAAAGTTATGAACACCTGGGGAATGGAGGCTGTTCGTAACTCTGAAATGTTTGTAACTCTGAACAAAACGTTATGGTTGTTCTTTCACAAGTTTACAACTGAACATTGACTTAATAGAGCTTTGAAACTTTACTATGTAGAAGGAAAATGCTGCTTTTAACCATCTTGATTTAAAACAAACAAGTTCAGAAAGAGTTTCCTTACCTTGTCAATTTTTTTAAAACTTTCCCTTATTTTTTAGTAGTTTACATTTAACACAATACTGTATTGTATTTGCTCTTTTTTGTCTCTGCTGCTTCCTAATTGCATACTTCTGGTTCCAAATGAGGAGGTGTTCGTAACGCTGAGGGTCTACTGTATTTTTAATAAAAGAACTTAAGTTGGTGGAGACATAATTTTTGTGATACATTTATTTCACTGTTGCCTGTTATGGAGCTGCAACATGAGAGCTGCTCAATTCTCTATATCGTGATGGTTAATTAAAATGTGCAATTTGCTTTTTCACCTTGATTTTCTCCACATATATTTCTTATGAAGGCTTTCCCAGAGACTAAATTTGGCTGGTAGCCAAAAAATGTAAAAAGACTCACCAGATGGTGCTTTTACAGATACTGTTACAAGTTCTGTTTTAAACTACTGTAAAGTCCCTTCCATTTTGGAGAAATGCTTATTGTTGACAGGGCTGCAGTTCTTTTTGGCAGCTACATATATCAGCAGTAAAGTTTGTTTACTACTATAAGTCCAAGTTCAGGAAAAATCCTGTGACAGATTCCTCCCGGGGTGCCACTTGGAACTGGGATACCACTGAGCCTACCTATCCCACCAGCCTGGGCTCCCCTTACTCTGTGTTGCTGTGATAGGCTCTCAAGCCCCCTTCCAGTGCGTGCGCGTACACACACACACACACTAGAGATGCCCAGCTGCAGCTATATTCACTCAGATGCTGAGATCAGCTCTGCATGGGATAGCTCAGCTAAGGAATTGCCCAGCACACAAGTGCATACCCCCTCTGGAGTGTAAACCCAAAATTGTAGAGTCTTGTGCTGCACAGAGAATTATATAGCGTAAGCTCATAAAAGTCACCCTCTCCCTCAATGTGGAGAAAGATATGCAACAGCTTTCTGCCCCAAGTATGAGTTCACACTAGTTTTAGAGACAAAACAAATATATTTACTACAAAAAAAATAGACTTTAAGGGATTATAAGTGATAGCAAACAGATCAAAAAGATTACTTTAGTAAATAAACAAAAACTGCAAACTGAGCTTAACACACTAGATAGGTAGGATAGAAATTAGCAAATTCTCACCCTGATAAACAAGACTGGTAGATTCTTAAGGCACAAGTTGCCTTGGCTTTCCTAGATTTTCATACACAGGCTAAAAAGCCTCCTAGTTTGGGACCACCACTTCCCACAGTTCAGTCTTTGTCCCTCTGGTGTTTCCAGGTGTGTTGTTGTAGGGAGAGTGAGGTTCCCCCCGCCCCATGATGTAATTTTCCCTCTTTTATACCTGTTCCACAGCTGCTGGAAAGTTCTTTTGTCAAACAATTCCCATTGTGTAGTACGATCTCTGAGAGATTTATATTGTATGTAGTTCCTGGGGTAATCCTTGTGCTTATGTGCATTTCCTCAATAAGCCATTAACAGTGTTTGGCCTTTTTACTGTAGTACCTGAAACACTGTGTGGGTTTTTTCAACCTCTTGACATGTTTCAGTAACACATACATGGCAAACTTCATAACTTCACACATGACAATAGCACATACAAATCCTATGAGCTATTACTGTCTAGCAGATTAAGACTTTTAGAATGACACCTCACAAGGCATACTTTGTATCAGACGTATCCTAATTATATGACAGTGGTGAATATTGGGGTGTCAGGGTGTCACAAATCCCTACTCAGAACAGCACTTAAAACAAATGCTGAGGTGCTATTAGGAATAGGGATGGACTTCAGCAGGTCCTTAAGTACTTTCCTGAATCGGGTCTATGTCTCCCTCAGACTGAATTTATTTATTTATTTTTTTTAAAAGATGCAGAGTGGTATATGCTACAGGATATACTCATGCAAACAAATGATTTACAGGATGTCAAAACATTACAAAGTAACTGTTCAAGGGGATTCTGAAGTTAAATTCCGTGTTTATAGAATGCATATATAAAAGCTAAAGAGATTCCCATGATATGCATGTTTTTCTGTATATTTCAATAAGTATTTTTTTAAAAAGTGTATTAATCCTGGTTAAATATGTTTTTGTCACATAGGATGTTTTTGGTCAAATCCTTCAGACTTTATTCAGGTAAGACCTACTGGCTTGGACAAGAGTATTAAATTAATCATTTGTCACCCAGGACTTCAGGATTTGTCTCTTAATATTCAACAGCTGTTTTAGATTCACTAGCACAGAGACTGAATACTAATTATATTGAAGTCTAAGCACCCACGTAAAACCAGGGTCGGTGCAAGGATGTTTCGCGCTCTAGGCGAACCTTCCACCTTGCGCCTCCCCGCCCCCCTGCACCCCTGCCCTGAGGTGCCCCGCGGCAACTCCCCCCTTCCGCCCTGAGGCGCCCCCCTTGCGGCAGCTCCCCACCCTTCGCCCTGAGGCATCCCCCCACCCCAGCTCACCCCTGCTCCGCCTCCATCCCAAGCACGCCATCGCTACTTCACTTCTCCTGTCTCCCAGGCTTGCGGCGCCTAAGCTGATTAGTGCCGCAAGCCTGGGAGGCAGAAGAAGTGAAGCAGCTCACCCCTGCCCCGCCTCCTCCCCGAGCATGCCATGGCTGCTTCACTTCTCCTGCCTCCCAGGCTTGCGGCAGCGTGCTAGGGGAGGAGGCGGAGCAGGGGTGAACTGGGGCGGGGAGTTCCCCTGTGTGCCGCACCCCCTTATTTGCTGCAGGCGGCCCTCCCCGCGCTCCCCTGCCCCAGCTCCCTCCACCTAAATGCCAGCGGTGAAGGGGGCGGCTGAAGATTCGGCCACCGCGGTCACTGCCAAAGAAAATGGTGCCCCCCAAATCCTAGTAACCTAGGCGACTGCCTAGGTCGCCTAAATGGTTGCACCGGCCCTGCATAAAACACATTTCCTTTCATTGCTGTTACAGAAACGGTGCTATCCCATTGGGGGCTCTAAGCAAGAATATTTTTGTTCCCCCCCCCCAACATCACATAGTGAAAAGCATATAGGGGGCCCCCTTGAGCTGCTCGGGCCCTAAGGAATTGCTTAGTCTGCTTATGCCTCACGCCGGCTCTGCTGTTAGCCATCAATTAATATGCTGCTATTAAATAGGGTGTTTCTCTGTCAGTTGCTATTTTATTAAGTCTAAATGAAATGCATATTTGATACAATCATCTGTTTTTCTGATTCCTGCAAGTGGAGAATTGTACAGCCACTCCCACTTCATCTACTGATGGATGAAGTGACAAGTGTTAGGGATCTGAAGGAATACCAGCGTACAGAACTCCGAGACACTGGGGAAAAATAGATGTAAGAGAAAGGGGGAATGCTTTTTAATGTATAAACCTCTTCAAAAGCTGAGTACTCTTAGTTATGGTGAACAGACCTCACTGCCCTTATTTAACTACTGCCTACCTACCTCCACCTTAATATCATGAAGACGGAACTTCCACATTCCCTTCCTGAGACTGAGTGTGAGCTACGCTACAGCTGATTAACCACTGCTAGCAGGGCACAGTGAGCTTGGCACAGACTGAAAGTATTCACCAAAGACAGGAGATGTGTTAAAACAACAAGCTTAAATGGCTTTTTGCCAGCTGGCAAGAAATAGCTTCTGGAGGAGTTAATCCATCCGGATTAATACAGAATCTTAAAGACTGCTTACTTGGCTACAGCTGGTCAGTAGTTGATCCATTTGATTCCCACAGCAAGTACCCACCAACACAGGGAAAATGGTTTCTGTTGCTTGATCTGGACAAATTCTTGTGGAATTACTTGGATGAGTGTGGAACTCTCTACTTCTGCATTGTGTTTCAGTTCCACTAAACAGATTGATAAAAAAATAAATGGATGGCTCAATCCTGCAAACCCTTATTCCCACAGGTAGTCCTGGTTTATGTGAGTATTCCCACCACAGGAATATTTGGACAAGGGCCCTGCTAAGGCTGCTTTATGATTGTCTGATGGAAAAATACAGACTTAAAAAAACATTTTAACCAGCTACCTGGGGATTTGGTTTTTTGGGTGCGGGGGGGAAGCTCTCCAGGTGGTGTATGTCAAAGTTAGACTCAGGACTCACAGTTTGTCAGACCACTCTGTTTTATTAGCAAAGCGCTCTGCTAATGACACACAAATGTGAGCCCCATGCAAGACACAAACTATCTTATTTATACAGATAAAAGGGTGAGAACTTAACAAGATAACAAAGGAAGCAGAATCAGATAAGTTTACCTGGGCTAGGCATGCATATCTTATTCTATTACCCATCTTCTGTTAATGTTTTGCCATTAGCACCATTGTTTATGCCTAATGTTTCTTTTCCTGGCACCTGTATTTCAACATTTCTTATTTCTGCTTAAAGGTACATACAACATTTCTTTAATCCATTCTTATTTTTACAATATAATTCATTCTACTTTCACAATCCCTCCTTTTGGTCAAGCTCACGCCATGACCAAAATTTTACTGGGTTCCACATATTAACCGTTCTTTATCTCTTTGTTCATCAGCAATATTCAAAATTATTATATTAGCACTCTGTTCTGGGGCAGTCACCTGAGTGGCATGCCTTATGCAATTTTGGGTACAACAGGAGACTAACTGAAAACATACGAAAATTATTAGGATTCCAAACAGGATAGTCAGGGCTCCCTGAAACAACCAGTTTCCTATGCCAGAGAAATTGAACAGGTTACTTAGCCACTTCCATAAAGAACTCGGCTCTTCATGGGGAAGATATGCGATTTTGTTCTAAGTGGCTAGCGTGATCTATTACCTCATTGGTATCGTCAGGTATAAACACACAACATTGTTTTCCAATGAGAGCACAGGTCCCTCCTTTGGCCGCCAGCACTATGTACAATGCCTGACGGTTTTGGAGGCCACCTGTCGGATTGCCCCTGTTTCTTTGGCCAGGGCTCTTAAACTTTCTCCAGTTTTATTTGCCATTATTGTAACTACTTCTTTTAACCTCAGGAGCCTTTTTTTTTTGCCTGGTGTATTACTCCCCCAAGTGGGTTAAAGGAACTGCCAATAGTCTCTTCCCAGGTGTCATTACTGTTCCATATTGTGTTAAACGGACAAGGTGCTCCAGTGAGGTCTGGGGAATTGAGCCAGGACAGGAACATCAGTTTGAGAGTGGGCTGGGATGTGGCTGCAGACCCAGCATTTAGAAATATTAAGGGTCTGAGCTATCCACACTTGCTGCTGGATAAAAGAATTGTCATTGTGGACTCCCCAGACCTTCAGACACCAACAGCCGAGGAACAGGCACCACATGTTGGAGGCAGGGCCCTTCTGGTTCTGACAACCTCAACTGAGGGAACTGTAGTCACAGTTTTATGTCCACCAGGCAGCAGGCGCTAGGCTCATTACTGCTTTTTCTTGGGCCTTGCTTTAGGTAGTCGTCTGCTTCTGGCAACCCTTACGAGAACGTAGATTGTAAGGTATTGCAGGCTGTTCCTCTACGTCATCTTCTGGGGTCAAAATTGACTCTGCGTGGTCCTGAGGTGGTGATTGGTTCGCTGGGGGTGGTGCATTCTTACACGGCAAAGCATGTACTCATGCTGCGGATGCCAGACAGTTTAACAGCCATCTGGGTAGTAAGCAGTGCCTGATGATTCTTTGATACTCTAAGTCTTTTTGCTTCTTTCCTTGACTCTGGCTATAACAATGGCCTTCACACCTTATCTTTTCCTGATGCATTCATTCCTCATTCACACAAACAGATTGAGAATACAAACAGTAGTATTTTATATAGAGCAAAAAAGGCATTGCAAATTGAACCTTGCTAAGTTTTACAATTAATAACCAAGACAATTTACATTGAGACCCAGGCCTTCAATGTTTCTCTAATTTACTTAACATAGACACAATAGAGAATCCTGTCTCTTACTACCTAAATCTTAAAACAAAGAGTTAGAGAGAGGGCCCAATTTGTAATGCATATGGGAAAACAGAATCTTATAGTCCCAGAGGGTCATTTCTTTCTGCTATTCAAAAAGGGTGGCTGGTAGGATGAAATCAAATTATACATTATAAAGTCCAGCTCCTACATATCCCCCTTTTGACACTAAGATTATTAATCGCCAGTGTCACTTCTTATGTAGTAAAATACTGGGAGGTGATTTGGGCCTGTGGCTCTAGCTTTGCATACATTTGTTTTATCCACCAGTATATTTTAAACATTTCAATTAAACACATACAATTTAAAACCAAAAACAATTAGGGGTAGTAACATTAGTATGCCAGTAGTTGTGGGAGACCATCCAGATAATATGAATGGTTTTGTTTCCCACATTGTTTTGTTTGTTTTTAGGAACTATGTTACCTTTTTACCTTTTTAAACAGATAATTGGTAACTGTTTGCCATTCAATGCTAAGACTGATAGAGAACTCAGCTAAATCAGTGCTTACAGTAAGCTGAGACTTTTGGTTGTGGCAAATAGTAAATGTGATTATTGGTAAACACAGTACTTACATTACATGTACATTTGTCTACTGATGGGTTGCTAACACTTTTATCCTTTTAAAACACTTCTTTCCAAGAATTAACACACACATTGCCCGTTATACAATACTTTGGCCTAATTATTAATTGTATCCCACATACAGGATCCTAGTGAGATGCCTTTACTACAGGGCTTTGGAGCAACAGGCATGGATAAGCATACCCACTTTTGAGGAGTCCACTTGGTACAACCTCTAGTGTCCAATAGTTTCCCTTCCTCCCCAGCCCACTGGCTTGAGGTCTGAGGTAGCCAGAAGGATCCCAGGTGCAATCTGTGGAGTGGGCTAACTTTCCATATCTTTGCTTCCAGAGCCTGTTGGTGTGCAATTTTAATAACAATTTTTTTTCACTTAACAAATTTTGTCTTACCGTACTGGAGACATACTGCATCCAGTTATATTGATAGGTATTAAACAATTATCTTTTTTTTTTTTCCTTTAACAGATGTATCAAAACCTTAATTTTTTTATATTACCCAAAACATTTTATGTTCTAAATTTTATAGCTATTGCAGTACATTTTATAGCTATTGCAGTATGTTTTTTTTTTAACTTTCATTTGTTTTTGTAATAGGTTGTTCTGTAGCTGGTATTAGCTTTTTTTTGATTTTCTGAAAGACAAAAAACATTTTTCTACCCCTTTCAGGGTGGCATTGATTGTCGCTTAAAAGATTCCTTTCTTTTACAAATACCCTTGCTGATTGCAGGGAAAACAGAGGAATTACCTCCATATTTTCCTGTGGTTTTTTTTTTTTTTTTTTTTTTTATATAGGCATGCCAGGTTTTAATGGCTTCTACTTTTTAAGGGTTATGGGGAAATTATTCCACTGTTTAGTTATTAAATTCATGAGGTGGTGTACCTCAAGTTTTTCTTCTTATATAGCAGACCAAGTTTGTAATGTTTTTCCTGCTGTGTTAAGCTTTAAGTTTATTCACAGGTAATAGCTGAGAAGCATCATTACCGTATTACCTTAAAGGATTTTTCCAAAAATCATACATACTATACGTTGTTACAGGGGTACTTACTAATATTACATTTATTTCAATGTTTAATATTAACAATAACATTAGCATCAAATCTATTAAAGATATCTTGTTATACCATGGTTTTTTTTTTGTTTGTTTTTGGATTCAAAGCCATCAGCAGAGCTCAGAGACTCTGCCTTAAAAGGGACACAATCAACTTTCACCAGAGTTTTGATTTCTTTCCACTTTCAACTCCTGCTTACAAAACACACAGAGATCTGAAAAAGAAAACAGTCTATTGCGCTCTTTTTGGAGCCCTAATAGGATTTTAATTCAGTAGCATATTTCATTTGTATTTCTTTTACCCCTTTTTACAATATACACTGCACATGTTCTAGGGAAAAAGCACATTCCTTCTATACTACAACTTTTTTTTTTTAAACATTAGCCATATCAATTTTTACATACGATGTAAGTGTTTTTTTTTCTTACAGAGTTTTCATGTACCCTTATCAAAAGTGACAGTCTGATTACACAGAGCCATTTTAAGGCTCAATGTTTTTAACATTGCTTCTTTTTGTTTTATGCACCTCACCTGTTGCTTCAGAGGAGCACTGTTAAATTTTTTTTTTCACTACAGTTCGTATCTGCTATTGTTACAAAAAAAACCCAACCAAACAAAAAAAAAGACTCCAGAATCTCTCCCTATTCTCCTGATTTTGACTGCCCTATTGCAGCCATGACTTGGTTTTTATTTAAAAAAAACATTTTAAATTTTATAAAGAATCAAGTTACCCCTTAAGGGTTAAATGCTAAATCCCAAAGCCAAACAACACTAATTACCTGTGTCTTGCAAAAAGGTCTGTCAGTTTTGCAACTTTGAATTAAGAGTCAAATGAATTTTTAGTGGCATTAAAAACAAAAACAAAACCAATTTATCTTATACCTGCAAAACAGGAGTTTTACAAACCAGATGTGCTGGTTTAGCTTCTTAGAACTTTACATATTTTCACAGACAAATAGATACATACACATTTTCTATTCCTTTACACTGCTTTGTTTTTACATAGCTCTATATATATTTGGATTATTTACAGGCACTCTTTTGGAAAAGGGCCCATTTTCCCCTCAGAATGGCTGCAAAGAAACCAAGAATTCTCTCTCTTTAACATGGTCCTTTTTAACATTTTCACAAAGTTTAACTGCTTAATTCTCTCCAGCCTTTGTAGAGTTAACTTTTCACTCTTTCCTTAAATCACTCGTTTATCTCCCAAAATAACACCTTTATCACCTCAGATTTCACCATTTTAAGTATTGTTCCAGGGGTTCATGCCTGCACTTACTGCTTTTCTTACTGCCAACACTATGCCCTTAGGGCTTCCAACCTGTTTTTCAGTTTCTTTATATGTTGCTTGCCTGCTTTTCTGGGCCCGATCCTGCTTTTTTTTCCAATGAACTGTTTGTGAGTGATATTGTGGTCACTTCACAATTTTGAAATAAATGTTTAAGGAAAGGGACCAGGAAGGGTGGGGGCTAGTTGAGGAGCCAACCCTCCTTGCTGAATTGGTAGTGGAACTCTAAAGAATCAGTTTTTGAGGCAGACAACAAAGGGGAACAGAACAAGGGGCTTTTTGTCCTTTTTACAATGAGATGGGAGTATTAAGGGCGTTGGATCAATCCGGGGTGGGTTTTTTGAGAACGGGGTAAAGGGGAGCGCTCGGTCTGGTGGTGGGAGAGGAGGCTTTTAATAAAGCTTTTAACTGATTATTTGAATATTTGAGAGAGGCGAGTTTTTTTTTTCTTTGTCCAGCTACGATTTGCCTCTTCCCACCACTGAATGAAACAATTAACCTCTTCTTTAGCCAATTTAGTTTTAGGTTGGCCGAGTTTGTCCTTTAAGACGTCCACTCGGTCTTTGTTCCAAGATTTTAACAGTGGCCACTGAGTTTTGGGATCCCCCTGAGTTAGCCTAGACCATTTTTCCAGAAATTTACAGGAGTCCGGACCCTTCTTACAGGAGTCTGGACCCATCCTAAATATATAAAATGAGCCAGCGTTCGTTTAGGGAACTGTCCTGACTTAGACGTCTGGTTACCCATACAGGAGGACTTCACACACCAATCGCACAAGAAGGAAATTCGGGTTAGGAGCCCACAGGCTACTGCCTCAATCGCCCTTGCTTTCACACCAGGGCTTTTACCCAAAGTGCGGTGCGGCTGCGATTGTGCAGATTCCACTCACTCAGACCGCGGGGACAGGAACCCCTTGGTCGGCCAATCCCCGGACGGAGATGGCACCCAGACTCAAACACTCCACAGGAAGACGGATAGACACAGAGACAGGACAGTCCTCAGTCCGGACAAAACACAGAAATAATTACCTGACCAGATTCCTGATGTCAGATCCCGGGATCCCTACCAGAACAGAGTGGGAACCAACAGGTTCAATGGCGTAGACTTCACTGTGGTCATGCACCTTTTTGTTATAGTGGAGGACCGCTCGGGCCAAATGCCCAGGTGCCGGCTGCCACGGTCATCCTACAAAAACAGTCAGGAATCACACAGCCCCAGTGAAGATGGTTGCCATCTCGGTGGAACCTCCAAATTGTCAAAGTTAGACTCAGGACTCACAGTTTGTCAGACCACTCTGTTTTATTAGCAAAGCGCTCTTCTAATGACACACAGATAATGTGAGCCCCATGCAAGACACAAACTATCTTATTTATACAGATAAAAGGGTGAGAACTTAACAAGATAACAAAGGAAGCAGAATCAGATAAGTTTACCTGGGCTAGGCATGCATATCTTATTCTATTACCCATCTTCTGTTAATGTTTTTGCCATTAGCACCATTGTTTATGCCTAATGTTTCTTTTCCTGGCACCTGTATTTCAACATTTCTTATTTCTGCTTAAAGGTACATACAACATTTCTTTAATCCATTCTTATTTTTACAATATAATTCATTCTACTTTCACATGTAGAACTGGCATAAGCAGCCAAATACCATCTTCCTCCTAGCCCCAGGAACCTATTCAGGGAAGGGATATGTCCAGAGTGCTGCAGCCTTGGCAGCAATTGTAGCAAGCTGTAATTTACAGCAGCTCTGACCCTGCCCTAAACTACACCAGGGCCCAGCTGGTCCCAATAGTTTCACAGACTGAAGGAATTTGAAGCGATTCAGTGGCATGCTGGTGCAGCTGAGTATCTGGCCCCATCTGCGTGAGTAAGGGGATTTTAGGAGTGAGCCTTTATTTAGATAATTTAATCTGTTGTGATTACATAGAAGTGTCATGTGTATTCTGTAAAATGATTGCTAGAGCTGGAAAGAGCCAAAATTATTATTAAGATTTATATTGTGGCATAAGTCTGAAGATCAGAAGACAGTTATAACTATTTGCAGATAAAGACACATCTGTTTAGCACTAGAAAACTAGCTTGAAGACTGAGACAGTTAGATCACTCCTAGCTCAAATGAAGGCCCTCAAAAAATCATTTTTTTAAGGAGTTCTTACATGCATCAGAACTGCTTAAATCCTTTCCATTCCAGAAATACACAGAGAAAAAGAAGGAGACTATAATGTCTTGGACCTGTGACTGGGACTTTTCTTCCTTGGACAAGCTATCAGCAGACTAGATGAAACCTCCAGCAACTATTTATGACCTGGGTCACTATATTTCTAGGGTGATCAGATGAGAGGAAGAAAATATCGGGACACATG
This sequence comes from Mauremys reevesii, assembly GCF_016161935.1. NCBI lineage: Eukaryota > Metazoa > Chordata > Testudines > Geoemydidae > Mauremys > Mauremys reevesii. Next base: position 200,603,302 of record NC_052624.1, read on the forward strand.
GGGCAGGAGAGAGAGTCCACCAGCAGAGCAAAAAACCAACCAAACAAAGCCGAGTGCTGCCGGTGGAGCGAAATATCAGGACAAATTGTGTCCTGACCAAAGATCGGTCAGAACGTGGGACAAACACCTAAATATTGGGACGGTCCCTACTATATTTCAGTGAATAAGATTTTTAAAAAAGCCTCAGGGGAAAAAAATTAAAGATATTGCTGCAGTGAAACTTGTGATATGGAGTAAAAAATAAAATGTGACAGTAAGACTTTTATACAGTGTGGTTGTAGCTGTCTTGGTCCCAGGATATTAGAGAGACAAAGTGGATGAGGAAATATTTTATTGGACCAATTTCTGTGGTGACAGAGACCAGCTTTCAAGCCATACAATGCTCTTCTTCAGAAAGCTTTTCTTTTTTCACCAACAGAAGTTCTCCAATAAAAGATATTTCCTCATACACCTTGTCTCTCTAGCAGGGCTTTTAGGCTCTCTATTATTTCTAATTTGATACTTTGCACAAAGTCTGGTAATTTTGTCCAGGACTGTTTTACACAGTCTAAACTCAGAGCTATAGTGAATATTATCTGGGATACACATACATGGAGGATGCTATTCCATCTCTATATTTTTGGACTTTTTTTTTGTCAGCTACGAACTCTGCTCTTTCTACACTTCCCACCCCCCATGCAAAAAGTTTAAATGGCAGATTCCAGTTCCTCATTTCTCCATAGTGAAACCCAACAACCTTCTTTTAAAACAGAAATCTTCTAACTGCCTTTCATTCTCTTGCTCTGTCTAATCTAACTATCTTGTGTCTGATCATAAACAAAATAGAGTGCCAGATGAAATGCTCACACTGTCCCACAGGTATAAAATGTCACTAATGCTAACATGTCACTGTAAGAAACTGGCATTAATCCATCACTGCTTCACAACACTGTGGTATGCCTCAGAAGCATGGCAGATGGTGGAAGTACGCAACAGGAAGCTGATTGCCTTTCACCAGTGTTGTTTAAGAAGAATCCTGGCAATTTGTTGGGGAGATCATGTGACTGGTGTGGAAGTGTTGCACAGGTCAGCAGACTATGGACTCTGACATGAAGGGGACCTAGTGAGACAAGCCTTGCATAGTGCAAGACAATGTATTGTGCATACCATTTCTTTTGTTTTAATCTGATTTCTTCTTTCTATTCTTAAATTAACCTTGGTTTGCTACAGCCCTGTGGTTTAAGGCTTTTTTTGAGTGGGGAAGCAGAATTACACACCAACTAAAAACTCCTCAATTTTCAAGAAAAGAGGAGGTGAAGGAATCTTGTCTGGAGCCTACTGTAAAATTACATACTTGGACAGAAGGGCACAGACTAAAGACTAGGAATCTTTTCTCTTAAAGTATGCCCCTTAGAGGGATATGGTGCTCCAGATGCATGGAAAATGCCAAATAAGCAAGAAATCTCTATTCATCTATCTAGTTACTTATACTAGATAGATGGACTGTCAGTGGATTGTCAGCAAGGCACTACACTCTGAGCACACCATGGGCTGGTTGTAATAGCATTCCTGTTTGTACACTGCGTCCTTCATGGAAATCTGTGCAACACACATCGATCAATTATGATACAATAAGCTTCTGATTAGCATCAGTTTGTGGGCCTATTTTTTAAAATTCAGAAACATTATTTCACACACGCACCACTGACCTTTCTAAGCTAAAAAGCAAACAGAATTAGCAGGATAATTTATAAGTGCATGCAGGAGCATAAAATAGACAACATTAAAAAAAATCCACTTTTACTAGAGCTGCTGACAAGACCATGTTACATTTGCCAACACTCAAATGCTATAGATAGGGACATATAGGAGAAAAATACCTTTGGAAACATTGGATTAGGAGAGGTTTTGGAGCCAGAGTGGAAAAGCATAAATATGTTGCTAAAAAGAAACACCCCATATGCAGCGGGAGATGGGTGGCATAGAGCTTTACAGCCAGCTTTACAGCACCCAGCATTTCTGTCCTCTTTGGGCTGCCGGAGCAGTACGAAGATGACAGTACTATGGGCCAGGATCTGGCCCAGTGCGCTTACACTCCCCATTCAGTACACCAACTCGTAAGTGTATCATGGAGTGCCTGTAGTTAAAGTTGCAGTCGTGAGCCTGATTTTCCTACCTACAATAGCACTACTGCTTTGATTTGGTAGCTCTTCACACCCATTTGGCATACACATGGCTACACAGGGTGCATGGCAATGGAGAATAGGCCCCCGAGTTTCCTTTACAAGCCTGATTTTTGTCTCCCGCTTTAAAAATCTACAAACAAAACAAGTGTAACCCACAAATATGGTAGGTCAGGTCTTGTCACTGCCACCAAATGCTATGTGGACTGGACAAGACAAAAGACATAAGGTATAAGCACCTAAGGCAAAACCTTCAAAAGCAGAATAACCATACCAGACCTAGTTAGATGGTAAGGAGATCAATCAAATGCCAATTGCTTCCAGAAGAGTTGGAGTTTGAACAAGTACAGTCTCCTTCAGTGAGCTCCTTCGCAAACCACAGTCATGAAGGAACTGACTGGAACGTTCCAAGGGCGGTATTTACATTTGACAGGGTGTGGTCTGCAATAGCCTGCAGTGGGCCTGGCTTGCATGCTACTCATTACAGCTGTATGCATCCAAAAACAGCAAGAAGTGAGATAGTTGCCAGTCTCACATGAAGGAACTAAAACCCTGCAAGATATTTACAATATTTTCAGGGAAGCAGAATTGATTGCAGGTAAGTAATTGCTCTACTTTTCCTGCTGAACTGCCAGTTTCGCTTTCAAAGTGCCTTAAAAAAACATCAGGAGATGATGCTCTGAGGAAAGTGAAAATGCTCCTGGGCATTTGAGAACTCCCAACTAGCTGAAGGCATAATTTAACAACAACAAGTTAATGAATATAGCAGTTTTTTTCGAAGAATGTTTCATAGGGTGTGCAGTGACACTGAAAGCAGAGCAGTCAGCTTCTTGCTTTTTGGTACGACTTTGGTGATATATAAACTTGGGACTTCCAAATAACAAATAGCACCTGTAGAAAAGGCTTCAGTAGACTGTAAACCTCACGAACTATTTATCGAATTCTTCATCTGCCTGAAAAATCAGAGTCTATTATTTTCTGTTGAATGGGAGGCTAAATTGTTCAGTCACTTGCTATATGCCACTTAAAATGCAGTACAAATCTACAGCTAACCTCAGCGATCTTTGCTTCCGGCTGTAGATTTATTGTAAAGCAGTTCCTAAAGCATTTTGTCTGTGCATCACCAACATACATTAGGTTACATTTCATTTCCATTATATCGCTTTTACATTTTTATTGTCTGGCATTGACTTTAGTCTGGCATTGACTATTCCGTTGAGTTATTACTGAGGTCCCCCGTCTCCTTCACAAACACACGGATTAAAAACATACGTTGGAATTGAAGCACTGTTTGGGCAAACTGGCCACAATGGAGCGTGAAATGAGAGAGTAAAAAACAAAACAAAACAACCCCCAAATCAATCAGTTATATAAATTTGGTGATGGAGCTAAGAAAAAACTACTACCCCTCCATAGTTCTCCAGGCAGCACAATGCAATGCATTTCAAAGGGGCTTTATCTGCACTGAACCAACCAAGAAAATAAATGCTCCTGTGTTAAATAAAAGGTTGTAAAAGTAGTTATGATAATGCATGAATGGTGACCCTCCTTGCAGTGCTTCCTAATGGTCAGGCAGGGATGTGGCAAGTGCTCCCCCGTTCCTGATATCTTCCCTTTCTGCCATAACTCAGCCCTATGAGGTTGATCCCTTCTTTTATGCCTCAGCCCTCTGACAGGGTCCTGTGTTCCAGTCCACCTCTCTCAGTGTTGAACAAAAAGGGAAGTCCAATAACAGACAAGTCTTTTGGTGCCTGTAAGGGTTTTCCTCTTAGCTTTGGGATTTAGAGTCTGGGCTCTGGACGCTTGCGTGTTCAGGGCCTTCCCCCACTGGATTTCCCATTGAGGGGTAGGCTCCTATTGTTGTCCCATGTTTTGGAGTTGGTAGGCGAGCCGCACCTTCAGGGTGCTAAATAGATGCCTGCCTGGGTCACTTCCTATCTCAATTCCCCCTTTCCCCACTCATGGTAAATGTAAAGAACTGAACAGAAAATAAAGTTTCTGACCTTCCCAAAGAGTTTGCAGGTTTTGTCAGGACTCTGTGCTGCCAGGTCTCAGGCAACAAGAGCTCCCGGGCTGCTACTTCCACAGAGCAAAGCTCTGCTTCTTTCCATTCCTTGCTCCCCTCTGAACAGCTCTGCCTCCCCTGTTAAACTCTGCCTCCAGCTTGTGCAGACTTTGCAGGTGTGCCTGGGCAGGGCTGCCTGGGCCCAGAGCTGCTCCTTACTCCTTTGCTTTCCAGTGTGGAGCTGGTATACCCTGTCACCTGTCATAAATAGCATCAATAAAAGATGTTGGGTTTATGAGGGATAACATAGAGCTCCTCCTCTCACTGATAAGCTCAGGGCCTATTTCATTAAGGAACTACTGTATGTGACTTTGATACAGGCATTTGCTGCATAAAGATAATCATATTTCATGGATCAAGGCATAAGCTGTTAACTGCACCAGTCGGGAAGGGATTCTGTGGCCAAGCCACCCACTCCTTTTGTGTAGCTTCACGCAATTGGCCTCTTTTTCCCAACTCCCCTACAACTTCCATTTGAACCCACTTAGAACAGCAGGGACTAAAACATCAGCCACAGCCACAGCTCTACCATTAGCCCTTCCCATCAGACTGGAGCAGGACCCTCTCGCAGCTATTCAAAGGCCTGGTCAAGGTCAGCCGCAGGATGACAAACGGCTAACGGTGACGCCAGGAAAAACTGAGGAAGTTGGTGGAGAGAGGGAAAAACTTCTTTAAAGTTGCTACTTCCAGAACATCACCCTCCATATTAAAGAATAAGAAGGGCGATAAAGAAAAATAATCAGAAGCTTAAACTAACCCTTGATCTCTTCTTTAGTTTGACCTATTGCTCATCTTTTTCATCTCTTTTCCTCTGCGAGTGGTATATTCATTTTCTTGTAATTCTTATTTATTTTGGTTCATTTTCTCCCCACAGTGTCTTTTTTCTCTCATTGGATTTTATTAGTTCAAACATTTTCATTTTATTTCTTGACCTATTTATTTTTTCACTCGTCTTATGCTGCTTCTCTGCTAGCCCACTTCCTACATGCTCTCTCTCTGCATCACACTGAAGAAAGTGGGTCTCATTCTTCACTGCCTCACACCTTGTCTAGTTTTTTTATACCCATGCAAAATGAAGTGCAAACGGGATGTAAAACACAGCCAAATCACAACAGCTTTATGTGTTATACTCACTTCAAAATTGGAGAAAACAACTCTGTGAGGTGCAAAGCAGTGGGGAAACAGGCCCAAAGAGTTCCAGCCGAATCCCTTAAAACTGGTTCAGATAAATTGGATTTAAGAGCTCAGGGTGCACAGGGCATGGAATAGGCAGAAGAGTTGCAAGCTCCATATAGAAAAGCATTCTATACACCTGTTTGATAGGGACTGCGCTTGTATATCTAAACAATCTAAGGTTAGAAACTTCACCCATCATCTACATACCTTCACATTAAAATGAACACAAGAAAATCTGTGTCCTCATTTCCTTGCTCCATTCTGTAAGGGTGTTTTGTTACTGTTTTTTTCTTTTTTTAAAACAAGGTCAGTGATGGCCAAGCCCAAATTCAACAGGACGGGTGCGTAGAAAAAGGACGTATTTTGCAGATATGGCCATTTGGATGTTCAGATGAGTGCTGAGGTTTTACTCAGTCTTTATGCTCTGAGGACAGACGCTGTCAATGGAAAGTGATATTATGGAAATAGCAAGCTTAATGTTCTTCCTTTTCTCTACCAACTTCATCTCAGTTTTTCCTGGATTCACCTTAGCCAGCTGTTTGTGATCCTGCTGCTGCGTTTGGCTAGGCCTGTGGATAGCTGGGAGAGGGTCCTATTTGCATCTGATGGAAAGGCAAGATAGATCTGGGTGTCATTGGTGTATGTTACTGACATTTTAGTGCTTTCTGTTTCTCAAACTCTTTTAGTGGGTTCACATGGATGTTGTGGAGGAGGCAGGGTGGGAGAAGCAGTTGGATTCCTTGTGTTAATCCACAGGTGAGGGCTCAGGAGGGTCAGAAGCAGGTACCCCTCGCAAATTCTTGGGTGTGGTCTAAGAGGGATGACTAATGCCATCTCAACCATCTGGATAATTTTTGCTACATCTCTGATGTGGGATAGACATATGCCCTGGTAGACTTACCAAATGCTTCTGAGAATTCTAGCAGTGCAATTATGGACAGCTGCGCTGACCTTTGTCCATAGTCAAGAGAAGATTATCCGTCAGTGTCAAAAGGGCTTTCCCTGTCCCATATCCCATCCTGAAGCCTGACTGAGAGAGAGTTGCAGAGTGTGGGAAGTGTCTAGGTGGAACTGGAGGTGACTTTTGGTGAGTTCACAATTCACTTGCTTAGGCATTGGAAGTTAGATACCAGGGGTCAGTTGGAGAGATCAGTGTGTTGAAGAAATTATTTCTTAAGTATTGGCTTTACTACCATGTGTTTAGCATAGGTGGTAGATTTTCTTTCTCAAAAGAAGGTACCGACAATCTCAGCCAGTAGAGTTCCCAGACGCTCTTGATTGTATGGGATTGGGAGATTTTTGCCTAGTCTGTGCCCCACCCACACTGAGCTCTTAAAGCGGGTTTAGTCAACCATCATTTTAAGGAGTTCTGTTAAAAGTCTGTCTCCAGTGTGGGTGCAGTGGTTGTCCTCCATTCTCCTTGCCCCTTCTGCTCTGCCCCAAGTGCGCTCTCTTCTCCCCAATTCTTCTCCAGCCCCAACGTCAGCATGCCCCCCCACAACTATGCACCTGAGATTTAGCTCCTTTTAGATTCCCCCACCTTGCCCCCTCCTCCAGAGTCCACATACACAAGTTTAGTCTCCTCCAGATCTTCCCAAGTCAGTTCCTATTAAAAAGACAAGAAAGTTTTGCTTTAAAGAGACCTGACCTGCTTTTGCATCCTGTAATGTCATATGCTGCATTGGCACTAGATGGTGCTATAGCATCCTAAACATTAATGCTGGGCGTCTGTGACCATTTCATTTAAAAATCTTACTGGAAGGGCCTACATTGTATCTTAAGCGTTCAGTTGTAGGTCTGGAGATACCAGTGCCTTTTGCTAATGGTTTGTGTTTCAGTTTATACCACCTGCATTTTAACCTTGCCCAGATGAGTCTGGGCAACTTTTACAGATGGGTGTTTCATGCTTGAAAGTTATATATTTCCTATTATTGCGGCCCATAATTCCATGAAGCAAGCCCTACATTCTGTACAAACAGGGAATGACAGCTTATAATATACATTCTCAGCTCCCTTGTAAAATCTGTGACGCCACAGTTTGGCCCGGACAGAGTTTTCCATGCCTTAAAGTGAACGCTGTCGCATAAAGCTTCCTCTAGCATTTAGCAGGGCCGCCCAGAGGGGGGGGCAAGAGGGGCAATTTGCCCCAGGCCCCGAGCCCCACAGGGGCCCCCACGAGAGTTTTTTGGGGCCCCTAGAGCGGGGTCCCTCACTCGCTCCGGGGGCCCCAGAAAAGTCTTGCGGGGCCGGGCGCAGGAGCTTCTTCGCTCCCGGTCTTCGCCGGCGGGGGGGGGGGGGGGTGTCCTTCCGCTCCGGGGCGGAAGGACCCCCCGCTGGCGAATTACTGCCGAAGACGGAGCGGGACCCGCCGCCGAAGTTCAGCTCGGTCTTCGGCGGTAATTCGGCGGCGGGGGGGTCCTTCCCTTCCGGGATCCGCCGCCGAAGTGCCCCGCAGACCCGCGGCGGGAGCCCCCCGCCACCGAATTACCGCCGAAGACCGGGCTGCACTTCGGCGGCGGGTCCTGCTTCGGCGGTAATTCGGTGGCGGGGGGGTCCCCACCGCGGGTCTTCGGGGCACTTCGGCGGCGGGTCCCGGAACGGAAGGGCCCCCCGCCGCCGAAGACCCCGGGCCCCCGGAATCCTCTGGGCGGCCCTGGCATTTAGGGAAGTGTGCAAAGGGACTGAGCGACAAATAGCTAAAGGAACTATATATTCAAATTTCCTTCCGCATGTTTATGACCTGAGCTATAATATTAAATGTAGATTTTGTGCTTAATTCACAGTAAGAGAGCATAGCTGTATATATGCAAACCCGCTCATTTGGCTGAGATGGTCCCTGGGATTTGAACACCCATCTTAAACAGCTGGTGTCTTGGCCAATGCCTTCCCCCCTCGATATATCTCCCCCTCCAGGAAAAAAGGCCAGTAACTCAGGCCCAGCAGGAGAACCACTAGGGAAGGCGACTGAAGGAGCAAAGCTCTTGTCAGGGAGAGCAGGTCAGGCAGTGAAAGAGATGGGGTCAAGGAAAGGTGGCTCTGCTTCTTCTTCCTCTCCAGTGTAACAGCTAGAGACTCACTGGACCACACAGCTGCCAGCTGTTTTACTGGAGGGAAAAGCATCTGGGTGTGCACAGGATTGTTATGAGTGGGAGTAGGTGTCGGTGGGGGTGTGTGTGGCAGTTTTGTGGCTGAGTGGGAGGGAGGCCATTTTCAAACATAAGGAGGTAGGCAAGACATTTGGGTAAGTGTGACTGTGGATGGGTGTGTTTGTGAGTGCACACATGTGAGTGAAGGTGGTTGGGATACTGGCAACTGGGAGTGTGCATGTGGGTAACATCAGTGCACTTAGGTGGGCAGCTGTACCCTTGCTCTCAGCTTCTTAGCAGCCACCTGCTGACTGCCCTATCTGTGTCTTTCAGACAGCTCTTCACCCCACCATGTGCAGCTGGCTCACACGGAGGTTGAGTGGCAGTCAGCATTGAGGGCTTGGTTGGGGAGCATGCAATTATACAGACAAAGAAAAAAAGGTCATGAACAGGGCAGCATTTTTCTAAGGGGCAAGTTCACATAGAAGCCTGGATTTGGGGGCTGGAGTTCAGTGAACTTGATGTTATTTTCCTGTATCTTTCCCTCTCACCCATCTGAGAATTCACAGCCTAACATTCACCAAAGTGGGAGGTGCAAAGGTGGGATAAAGCCTCCTTTGTCTTTCCCTTCAGTCTGGTGCCTAGGAATGGAGCAACAAAGAATGAGGGTAACAGTCTCTGGTAACATTAATTCAGTCCACAGGCCCCCTGCAATGTGCCTTTACTTCAGAAATTACAGGATATGCATAATGACCATTCCTCTCACTCTGAGCTGAAGGTAAAACCCAGGCTTCCATGACTAGGGTCGAGCATCAGTTGCCTTCAGTCAGAGCCGTCTTTCTGCAATTCAAAGTTTATTGAATTGTAAGTACAGAAAAAAAAGAAAAATTATGCCCAGACAATGCAAAGTAATGGCTAGACACAGAGGAAAAAGCAGCAGGCAGAAACCAATTAAAGAACAAAGCAAATCAAACAGCCAGTCATGTAATCAGCACAAAATACTAGAATGTAACTGTAATTATGATATTACGACCATACAATGAGTATTTACAGGCAGGTAAAGTAGACTCTCTGGTCTACACTACAAACTTATGTTGGTATAACTACATCGCTCAGTGACGTAGTTATACCAATCTAACCCCTGGTGTAAAGAGTGCTGTGTTGATGGGAGGGGCTTCTCCAATCAACATAGCTACTGCCTCTTGGGGACGGGGAGTACCTACGTGGATGGGAGAAGCTCTCCCGTTGGCATAGGTATTGTCTTCACTAAGTGCAACAGCGACGCAGCTGTGCCACTGCAGCCCTGTCAGTGGAGACACTCACAAAGAGGGAGAGCAGGCCAGGGATGAGAGCAAATTTCTGCATCGTACCCACAGTGAGGCACCTCATGCTGTATGATACAATGCATGGGTGAGAGGCAGAGGGAGGGAACCCAGTAGTAAAGAGGGATGGGAACAACCAAAAGCCACTGATCAGAATGATAGGTGTGATGGGACTCTTCATGCCCTACTGTGTTGGGGAGTGAAAGAATAGGTTCTAGGTTGAACTGCTTGCACATGACGTGTCAGCAGTGGCCCACTATGGATGGGAGCTGCCATTTCACACATGTGAAAAAGGGAAAGAGAAACCTCATAGCATTTGCTTTCAGAACTTTACGAAAAGCAGAGTTAAAGCACTGCCACATGGAGAAAGCGACATTCAACATTTTTTGAAGGAAATTTCATAGGTACTTGTCTGAAAGACTGTTCACCCTGATAATGCATCACAAAATCCTGGTAATGGCGCTTGGTCCAAGGCAGGTATTGCCTTGTTGTCAGCACAATTTTGTGATCTGTTTTCCCAAGAGAAAACATGCACTTTCCAACATGAATGTCTTTATGGAAGACAACAACAACAAGAACACACACATGTAAAGGCTCTGTAAGAGAGCACAGCCTGGGGCTCGCTCTGCAACCACCGCCATCTTGAACTAAAACTGGTTTCCAAAATGGAGGGTTTCATAGTAGACTTTATAGAAACAAAGGTAAAGTACTCAGAACACAGTCATAACTGTTACATACAGCAGGGAACAGAAACAGGCAAGGAAAGAAGTGGCTAATACTCTTTTGGAAGGAAGTATAAATAACAAACAAGACTGTTGCTAGATCTCAAATGACTTAGATCATTCAGTAGCTAATAGAGAACAGTGACAGTTCCCTGCAAATAAATATAGAAGAAAGGCAACTGTGACAAGTCTTTTTCATAAGAGTATGTGTTTTTCATAAAAAATAAGACAAAAAAAGTTAAAACGCAAAAAACCTCACCTCCATGTGTTATTAATGCAAGAGGAAAATCTGAAAGTGGCAGTGGTCCCAGTGAAAAATCTGTGTGCATCACAAAATCGGTCTATAAGGAATAAGAGTGACAGAGCTAAAGCACCATGTGTGTGATGAATGACTAATGAGTGGCGAAACCAAGACATAAATCTGTTAGTGGGATAAAATACTAGGAAGCAGTAGCAACTTGCTAAAATGAAACAAGTGAATCTGAAAAATAAATACATCCCTGGCATAACCCTGCTTGAATCACTGAAGATATGTTAGGGATGGATTTGGCCAAAAGTATTTATTAGGATGCATAGATTAATGTTATTTTCTTTCTCTTTCATTAATGTGATACTAGATTGTGAGCAGTAACTCACAGGTCACTCAATAATCAGTAGCAATAAATAGCAGGCAAGAGAGGTGGAAATATATTCATTGATGCAGTGTAAGGGTCCCACATTTGGAGCCCTCTCACGTCACCAGCCACCACACGCAATATGGTGGCACAAATGACCAAAATATAAAATGAAACTAAAGAGATTCCTTTAGGGAAACCTTAAATAAACGCAGAAATAATTCCATGGCTTCTTAATATAAAGAAAGAGAGAGAACTAGCTTGTCAGCTAGAATGTAGCCCCCTCTCCTGGAGCACCCCAGTCCCCAAGAATCCACTTGCTCCCTTTTCCTCCTAAAAGACTCTGTGTCCTAACTTAGGACCAATGCACCCTGGGTTCCCTGTGCTCCTTGGGCTGATGGCAGGTGTCATCTTAACTTGCTGGAGCTAAACTGAATTCTTAGTGCACAGTGCCTCCAGTTTGTTGCCAGGTGAATAAACTAATCTGCAGTCCCTATGACCTCCGCTGTCCCATGGCTTTGGTGACAATTTGGTGGCAGGTATGCCGAAGGCGTGGGACTGGCAGACCTCCCGCAGGCATGCTGCCGAATCCGCATTACCGGCAGACCTTCCACAGGTGTGCTGCTGAAAGCCACCTGCCTGCTGTGCTTGGGGTGGCAAAATACATAGGGCTGCCCCTGCTTAGGGGCCATCACTGTTGTGCCTGAGCATCTGGCAAACATCTGTGTATTTATCCTCACAACACCCCAGGAAGGAAGAATGATTATCCTCATTTTACAAACATGGAATTTCATATGAGCTATACCTATCTAAGAGCTGGAAGGGACCTTGAAAGGTCATTGAGTCCAGTCCCCTGCCTTCACAGCAGAACCAAGTACCATCCCTGACAGATTTTTGCCCCTGATCCCTAAATGGCCCCCTCAAGGACTGAACTCACAATCCTGGGTTTAGCAGGCCAATGCTCAAACCACTGAGCTATCCCTCCCCCCAATTTAGGAACTGAGGTTGAGTGACTAGCTCAGGGTTCCATATGTCTCCTAAGTTCCAGTCTAGTGCCTTAACCTCACGCTCATCCTCTCCCCCAAATTTAGATGACTTCAATGGAAGTACATCCGGGTTGAATTTGGTTCTATCTACTTAGTCTATTCAGACACTTAGCCACTTGTGTTACTACGTTTTGGCCAAAAGCCAGAAACAAACTAAATATATTATCTTCACTCACTGGGGAAAAAGTGAGAGAAATGGATAAACAGACCTCAGGGACAGGTATGCTGTTGTTAAGAAAATGAAGAAAAATACAAATAGACTCTTTCCAAAGGTTATTGATTGATGAAAATGATGGGCAAGAGGAGACCATCGGAACAACATCAAATGCCACATGTTCTTTGGCAGGGAGATGGATCACCTACATCCACATACCTTGAAGCAATATGTGATTGGGTAACTATCACAGAACAAAGAAGCAGTAGGGGTGTCTGAGAACCTCATCACATACCCTCCTGTACTAACAACACACTGTAGAAGCTTTTGGACTTTGGTGATTCTTGGCATGTGGGCGGAATACAACTCTGGTTTCTCTTCAGAGAGCATACATCTTTCACCTTTATACAGTACATTCCCCTTGCGGGTTGGTGTTCTACACAGTTCCCAAAAGCCAAGTGTTGGTTTCCTAGCAAGAAATGAGGTAAAGAGGATGTGAAGAACTATGCTTTTGGAATCCTCTTTGGCAATGCAGGGACACAACTAGAAATTTCCTAGAGAAGCTGGTTACCTGCCAACTTGGCCCCGGCTATCTAGCTCTGGCCTTCTCCTCTCTGACCCTTCATCCTGTAGATGCAAAAACCTTCCCCTCCAGGGACCGGGCTCTTCACTCTCCCTGCCCCAGCAGCCCTCCATCTTGAGTGCAGCTTCCCAGCTTTGCCCTGCTGTGCACTGCTCCCCATCCCTGTGGAGAATCTCTTGCTAGGAGATGCTCATGGGACATGGTCTTCAGGCATGGCAGGGTCAGTCCTACTGCATGGATTGCTCCAATCCTACTGGGAGCTTCACGAACACCCCGAGCACAAGGCTGGATCCTGTCTCAGTATCATCCCAGCAAGGGTGAGTGTGTGTGTGAGAGAGAGAGAGAGCGAGACATTGCTAAACAGGGCTGGGTCCAACATAGAAGGTGGGTGGTTATGGTTAGTGGGGGCTCAGACCCCCAAATCTATCTATGCCTCAGTGCCACAGCTAGAGGTGGTCACAGACCACCCAGTTAACACCCACACCCACCCAAATGGCATAGTGCTTAAAGCGGGGGTGGGGGAGGGTGTCACAGCCCCCCAGTATTATTTTTTTTTAAGACTGAGCTGAGTCACAACTGTTGCTGCCTTATACAGCTCCAACTCTGCCTACACCACTAAGCTCCAGTTACTCTCTTCCCATTGGCTCTAAGCTCCCAGTCAGCCAGGCAATCTGGTTCTGGCCAAGCACTCCCTCCAAGCAGCGGGCAGGTATAGGGCACACCTCGGCCAATGGGGAAGAAGTGATCAGAGCTGAGTTATGTGGCCCGGACCCTGTGTCATGGGGAACAGAGTGGCCCCTGGGGCTGGGAACAGGAACCCATGCTACAGGTCGCAACTCCCCTTATATTTGGCTTGGCCACTCCTCTGTCATGCCAGCAGGGAAGGGTCTCTTTCATTATGCCCCCCAGCTCTGGTTACTGCCTCCCCACTGGCAGAGGTGCACCCCAACCCACTCCTGGTGAAGGGCTGGCCACAGTCAAGTTTGCTGTGGATGTTGGTAGCCAAAAATAACTTGAGCCTCCCTTTCTGCCCTCATCTTTCCTGATTTTTTCTTTTTTCTTTTTTAAGAAGGATAATAAAAACTTGCAGGGGAAAATACAGCTATTTTAACCCTGATAGCAGGTGCGACTTTTTCCTCTTTGCTCTGCCTAACACAAACACAGAAAACCGATGTTGAATTTTCTATATACAATAGATGTTCAATCTTAATAGAGTCCTATGTAAAGATAAATAAGAATAAATATATTCCTCTTTTCACTTCCCACCTTCTGTATTGAAGGAATCTCCTGGTTGACTTTTAGCTGACAACTGATTTAAAAGATTATGGCTGTAAGTAAGTGACAATAATATGATTTCTCTGTTACTTTCTATTACATAAAATTAATTAAAAGTATTTTTAAAAGTATCTGAACAGTGGCAGAACAGGTAGCATTCTCCATCTCTCATCTAGCTAGGTAAATCACACTGTCTAGCATCTCATAGGTTTTTAATTTTTTTAAAATGAGTATCTTATATTTTAAGCTTCTCTCCCTTCTTTCCACAACTGAGGAATGGTGATACAAAGATTGAGAAATCCTGCTCTCTCATAATCTGCAGTTTTCCAGTATGCTCCTTCTGCACCCACTAGAGATCTATGGATGGAGATGCAGATTTCTTTCTGTTAATATCATAACATTAGACGCTGAGGTAGGATAAGAGCAGGAGGAAGAAGGAGATGAAGATGACATAACTGTGGTTGCAAAAATATACTGTCAGAGCTGTGTAAGTACCTATAATGGTACTATCAGATGCCAAATTAGAAAGTAGTTGTGACCGCTGCACAAATTTGAAACTCCCTAACATCTGTCAGCAATACCAGGAAAGAATCTGCTATAGTTGCTGAATTTTATAGGGCTTATCTCTCAGGAGTCAAAGGCCTTAACGGTGAGCTTATGGGTAAGCAACAATAATTCATTAATCAGAAAAAAAATCTCTATGAGACAGCCAGTCACTCAGGAATGTAAGGTCATACTTGCACCTAATGTAAGTCCATATACATTTCAAAAACATGTAAGAAGTAAAGACATTTCTCAAGAATAGGATGTGAGCCAGGGACTTAAGGAAATGTGGTGTTTTTTTCCTTCCTTTTTTAAAAAAAGCCTAGCTAGCTCCTTCTTCCCCACCCCAGTGATTGACCACCAAGTTGATATGGACTTGCTTCATTAAAACATGCCCCCTCCCAGAGGTCAGGCCCCAAGCTTTCTGGCAATAAAAATCAATGAAGAAAAGAAAACTCTGCACGTCACCAACCCAACAGGACTCAGATGACAGATTTAACTTCAGGCATGTGGCTAAGGTCCATTGACTTCCATGGGATTAAAGTATATGCTTACATCTTTTGCTGAATAGGGATGAATTTAAGTATACTTTACTGAACTAGACACCTAAAAAAATAAATACAACGCTGTTTTAAATTAAGATCCTCCGATATTGAGATTTGAGTGTCAATATGGTTTAATAAAATAGATTCTGTTTTAAAACCTCAAATATTTTTAAAACAGAGGTAGATGCCTATCCCGTAGTTGGTTGTCAGTGTGAATTTAATGCTTGTGAGAGGTATCAGATTGACTGAAGCCCTCTATTCTGAAAGCAGGAACAGCATGGCCACTGGCTTCTCCATGCCTAATTTTGACCACATTTCCTAAAAATTTTCAGAAAAATTCAATCTCGGAAAGGTTTCAATATTTGTTTCATTTTCAATTTTTTTCACCTATTTTTATATTATTTCATGATCTCAGTAGTAGCGGGTAATATGTCATGCCATGTCAGCAATAGTGGTTCATGACATGACAAGTCATAGCATGTCATAACATAATAAAATAGTTGAAATATTCTGTTTTCCCTTTATATTTTTAAATTCATTAAGGCAACTGCTACTTAGCACAGATTGAAACATTTTATCTTATTTTCTAGCTCAGTGTCTCCTGTTTGTATTGTAATGGAAGAGTGACATTTTATTTAGATACTTTTATTAATACATTAAGAGCTTATTTTCTAGAACAGAAGAAGAGCAGCTCTTTTCAATATCCTAGAAAAATGATTCCAGGCTAACACAAGGATGTTGAGAACAGATGATTGAAACTCACAATTTTTGTTTCAGGGGAAAATTTGAAATGTTGATGTTTTCCTGCAAAATGGAAATTCCAAGTTTTGACCATCCCTAATTAGGACTACAATTAACAATCTGGAAGAGGAAGCAAACAGTGAGGAGGCTAATTCTGCACATGAAACAGCATCATTAGTTTAGTTGTGTCTAGAGAGACGTTTGTGAGGAAGTTCAGAATAGCCTGGAAGTCAGTTTTGCCAACACGGCACAAAATTTAATGTAGGCAAGTGTTATAGAAATAACCAGTTAAATAAAAAATGCTAGGTAATGAACACTGAAAGTAACAAGTACTCAAATGCATTGATGGGGTCTAAATTAATTGCAACAAAAGGAAAAAGATGGAGAAGTCATTATAGACATTTCAGTGCAAGTGTCTGATCAGTTTATAACTGTGATCATAAAAATAACAGTAATTCTGTTTCCATGCTTATTCAAGTACTTGGCTTCACTAGTTCAGATTTCCAACAAAGTGCCAGTTGTGTTGGTGATTTCTCTAAAATGGTTCCATGTCCCCTGGGAATTAGATGGAGACCATCAATTTAATTTCATGTTGGCCATTGAACTACTATCAGATGGCAACAAATTTTGATCTGGAGCTAAGTAGGAGCATGTGATCTAATGGTAACATCTCTTAACTATTACTGGCCTCCTGAGTCAGTCTTCCAATAAACATGTTGAATAGTTATGGAAATTTATCATGCAATAACTGTTCTTATGAATATGCACAAAAACTCAGATTAGAGTTGAAAATGGTAACTACATTTTGAAGAACAAAACGTTGTAGTTTGAAAAAAATGCAGCGTTTAAAATGTAGAGTTAAGATTGCACAAGTAAGCTCTGCTCTGCCCCTTAAGGTCCACCACACTGAGCCATCCAGATAACAGATATGGGACTATAAGTATTTTAACCTTTCAAATGTTTAAAATGAAAAAATAATACCTTGTACGTTCATCTCAGCTCATCTCTGTTGATGAGACAATGCCATAGCCTCTTTCAAAAGAACAAAGTATTTCAGTTCTATACTTTGAGCCAGTCTAAACACACTCCACTCAGGGCAGTAGAAAGCTTTGTGTCTGGTAATCTCTTGATTTTATGCTACATGTACAACTGGATCAATTTCTTCACCACAGAAAATCATGAACAGGTAGCTTGGCAGTGCCTACTTCTGAAGGAACTGGATGTAATTTCTCCAAGGTTCTATATCACTGGCCAGGATACAGAAATAGGCTTTATTAGTATGTCTCATCTCAGACATGTGCAGAACATTCTCAGGATAGAGGTTATCCTAAATCCCAGCATAGAATTTAGTGCCATACAGATTGATTCTGAATATTTTAAAATAAAGAGGGATTATTTTAAACATGTGGCTGTCCTGTAAACACATAATAAATGTTGCTGTATTTCCTACTGCCCATAACAGTATGCCTAAGTCCTGTACAGCAAAAGCATAAAGAGCTCAGATCTGAGAAGCAATCTCAACGTCCAAAAAAGAAATGCTAGTTTAGGACAGCTAATTAGTCGAAAATTATTTGGTGAGTATCACATTCATTCAAAACCTGGAAAGAAGAAAAAGGCTTGACAAGGATTGGAGTCTTGCCAAACTATTGCTTACAGGAACAGTTCTGAAGAGCAAGTTCTAATGTCTTCAAATAAGCATGTCTTTCCATGGATCTCAGAAAGCTGAGTTCTGGGGACTAACAACCAAGATCCCCCTCTCCATGGTACCTCAACTGTGACAGCAGCAGAGAGGCAATTTCTTAACTATCTGGTTCCCAGACCACATAGGGTTTTAAAGATTGTCTAGTGACGTGTTGAATAATATCCAGAATGCAGTTGGTAAGTGAGCACAGTGCATGGAGCACACATGTTAGGGCTGGAAAAGGGCTACTGTGTTCTGCCCTAGATAAAGCTTCCAGCGGCTCCTAAAAGTCTGGATAACCATGATGAGATTTACATCTGAGAGGAATGATTGCCATCTCCAAGCTCGCTACAGATGGAAAAAGCACTGCTAGCCACCACTGCCTTCTCCATGTCTGAAAACAGTGAAGAATCTAACAAGATTCCTAGCCCATGAACCACAGCTTGAACCACAGCCAAACAGTATTCCATTGAAGGTACTAGCAAATTCTCCTAATCGCTTGATATGTCAGGGAATGCATCAAGAACAGTTCCATCTTATCTAGATTCAGTCTCAGTTCATTCGCTTTCAGCTCCAGATCTCATTTGACCACTGAGAAAACAGTCTGTGTTCAAGGAGACACAGAGCCAAGCCTCATCTTCCTATTGTCTATACTGCAGCCCAAAACGCTTCACATGCTTCCCAGCTCACTGCATACAAATGAACAGGAAGGTTACAAGATCTAACTCTCTCACAGTCTCCATTTCATAGCCCTCTGGCTGTAGCAGCAGTGCTTATTACAGCCTCTCAGCCAATAAAGAGCAGAACCCTTGAAGGACTGTTCATCTGCTCCAGCAATGCACTTCAAGCAAGCCAGCAACATTGCGAAAGCGACATAGGCTTTGTATACAGTATGTTCTCTGGGATTCAGTGTGAATACACACTATGGGTAACACAAACAAAAGAGGCAGCTCTCGTTTTGTGGTGTGATATAAAGGAACCTGCTAAGTGCAGTTAGTTCAGGTATTATGTTCTCTTGTCCCTTTCTGTGTCAAAGCTACTGATAAGGGGACCACTGGGTTGTATTTGTCTTGAGGGGAGTAGAGAGATGCTGTTAGTGCACCTTTGAGACTGCTTGCTGTTTGTAAATCTCCAGATAAACTGTTTTACACTCTCTGGAACTCAATCTTGATCATCTGTCATACAGTCAGAGTTTGAGGCCAGAAGGGACTACTAAATCATCTAATCTGACCTTCTGTGTAGCACAACCAGCCCCCCTCACTAATCCAACAACTGAAATGACACCAAAAATATTACAATCCACAGGAGACGAGACTACTATGTGCCACAGACAGAACAATTGCAGATCGGGCAATGGAGTGGTGCAGATGTGCCTACAGTCCTGCAGAGAGTGGGTCCACTAGTCCTGAGTGTTATGTGGCTAGATGAGCAGTGGGACACACTTGCTATTCCTTCTTGTGGTCTGTGTTTTCAGGAGTGGATCCTTTGCAGAACCCACTGTCAATCCTTTACCTAAGAAAGAGGCATTGAGTGACTGGGAATGTGAAAATACCTTGGCCCTGCATCAGAGACTCTTTTTAGGTGACACTTTTTGTTTAAGTTCTTAAATGTTATCTTTGTCATGGCACCCCAGTAATGCCTCCCACAAAACAATAAAAGCCAGTGTGGCTGGAAAGACAATGCCAAATTATTTACCATGTATGTCCAATTTTGATTAAAGTGGCCATCTTTCTTCTAAGCATACTCTCATTATTTACCACTGAGAAGGGTCATCTGATACATCTATTCCAACTCCAATATTTTTAAACTCATTTCATGTTTAAAGAACAGGAACTAACTAGTTTCTTTTACAGTACTTATGGAAAGTTACGTTGTATGATGGACTGTATTCTGGTTTGTATCAATTTTATACCTCTGTAAGCCCTAGTAAAGGCCATATGCCAAATAGCTGGGAATTCATTCTTTAAAGTAAAAGAGACCCGTTAAAATGAAAGAAAAAATAATTATGCCAGTAGTAGTTTCTGAGAAAAAAATAGGGTGTGCAATCCAAGGAGTTCTTAATCTATAATACTGGTTTACTGTGTTTGAGTGACTTTCTTTTGGGAAGAGCAGAAAATTGTTTCTACTTGCCCAAATATGACTACAGTTCTTCACTGCTGCCCTTTGTTAAATTTCATACCCAGTGTACAGAATTCTCCTTGCTTTTTAGGGTATGCTTTAGGGTATGCATTTGTTCTTGCCAGGAAAATTCCCTCTCGCAACACAACCATATTACAGGTAAAGAAGGGAAACAATTTTCTTTTGTGTTTAACCATTAGATAAGCCATTATTGGTACTAGTCTTATTCGTGTCAGTAATGCCTTATCTAACGGTATAAGGCAAGAATTTCCAGAGCTCCAATTTATGAAGTTAAAAAACAGACAAATCATATTACCCTTAAGTGTCCTGTTCTTCTACTTATGCTATGTTACTGTAAGCCACTAACTCAAGTAGTTTCAGCTTTACAAGACAAAGTTATTATTTATAATGAAGTAGCAACCAAAGGCCCACTCAGGATCAGGGCACCAGTGTATTAGGAGCTGTACTAACATATAGGAAGGCCTGGTCCCTGCTCCAAAGAGGTTACAATGTAATTTAAAATAAGAGGCAACATGTGATTATAACCAAAAATAGGAGGGGAGAGTGGGAGGGGTAACAGGAATAAGAATACATTTTTACATAGGTTAGCCTGTTTGCAATCACTTTGATGGTACCAAATCATTTAAAAGTTAAAAAATCCCAACCATTACCCACAATCCCCACTGGCTCTCCACTTAAAAGATATGAATTGGGCACTTTCATGTAGTCATCACATGAGCTGGATCCTGGAGAGGACTCGGAAAAGGCAGCCATAGCAGTATGGATTAATTCAGGGATAGCGTTCCAGGTGCAAGGGACAGCATGGAAGACAGTAGAGATGTTCTGAGGAGAAGTGGACAAGTGAAGGATCAAGACTGGCAGTGGTGGCATGAAGGAAGCGAGAAGAGTGACTCAGTAAAATACAAATGCATTTAAGTTGGGAAGAGCAGAGTTGTGAGGCCTTAACGGTGACATCAAGAAGCTTGACTTTGATGAAGTGGAGAAGTGCGGCGGGAGGAATGACATGGGCAGAACAACAGGCATGGAAGGTGTTAGCAGCTGAGTTTTGAATGGACTGGAGGCTGCAGGTGTCAGAGAGGAAGAGAAGACCAACAGTCAAGATGGAAGTTGAAACTCTCATCCAGGCTCTCACTAGCTGCAACAGGTTTCTAGGTCATTAAAAACACCATATATGGTTGGGCTGCCACAGATTTCAAAGTATGTGTATATGGTGATTACTTGTGGGTAGGGAGTCATGTTCCTGCAAGTTACCACACCACATGCTTTCATAAACTCAAACACAGAGAAACATCAGCTGAAAGCTGTCAGTAAAATACTAAATGAGGAGGAGGAAGTTTGAAAGGACAGTTCATGTGTTGGAACCAGGCAGGTGACACCAAACAGGCTAAGCCTTTTATAAAATTGCTTTTGTTCACCATGTCCCAAGTTTTTTATGTAAACTCACCATAAATACTGGTCATAAGAAAACATTTTGGTGGTAGGAGGTTGATAGAGTCAACTATGATAACTAAAACATTATGTCAGTTTCTTTTGAAAAGTAGAAAACAGTGTGGGAGTTGCATCAATCCGATAAATCTACCAGGAAATTGTCATGGTGCAATGGTAATCAGCTCAAAATGGCTTCACCATATACATTCACTGTTAGTGTACTGTACCTCTTCAGGATCTAGCCACTCTGTTGTACTAATCAGAGCTTGTTGACACACAAACTGGAATAACTCAATCACTTGTATTTCACATCTATACTTATTTTGGTGCCTGTTGGTGTGTGGACACTTATTTTGGATTAAGAGTATCTTATTTTGATTTAAACTTAAATCAGTTAAAAATAAGCCCTGGTTAACTTATCCATGCAAATATTTTTGTTTGAGGTCTGTGATGGGGTGGGACGCACCACTGCGGCACCTCCTACAGTCTGTCTTGGGAATTAACGCTGCACCCTCTTCTGGTGGCGTCTCACCCACCGTCACCTCTGCTCCTGGACCCATGTTGCCCCAAGGACTGTGGCGTCCTCTTCAGGACACAGCACTCTGGATGTGTCACACTCAGTTCTCCCCCATTCCAGGGGAACTGCAGTCCACTGTCCAGCCACTTCCTTCAGTGGCAACCACAGCCAATTGTCTGGCTACTTCCTCAGTGGCGAGGAAGTGGGGGGACCTGGGCTCATCCACTACTCCAGGTCCCGGTCCAGGGACCCTGTAGATGGCATCCATGTGCTGTCCCCTCCAACCTCTCCGTACCTTTTCCTGGGCCACTTCCCCATGGCTCCCAAACACCTTCTTCACCCTTACCTCAGGGCTTCAGCCTGCCAGTCTTATCAGCTACCCAGGAGGTCTTTCTAGCCTCCCTGGTCCCTGCTGGCAGCACTGCTCTGTCCAGGGTGCTGGCACTCCTTTCTCCTACTAGAAGCTTCGTCTTCTCCCCTCAAGCTCCAATCAGCTAATGACCTCTGCTCTGCCCTGCAGCCCTTCTTATATAAGCCTTCTGGGACATGATTGGCTACTCCTCTCAGTGGACTGCAGGCCACATAGGAGGCATGAAGTGCTGTGTCTGAGTTTGGTTAGTGGTGGGATGAGGGCAGCATCAGGATGAGGGAGGGAATGAAGATCTTGCCTTGATCCTGCTGGTCATAGCAGCTGTGGGATTTTGCAGAAAAATTGTTCTTTATTTCTCAGGGTTCTGGGTACCATTTTTGGGTCATGACCCATAGGCTGGCAAATGCTGCATTAGACCTTCCAACAGCCATTTAAGAGACTTTGGAGCCACAAACGCTGCTAAGAAATTACAAAATTGTCACAGTATTTTAGATTCTGTATTGTGGGTCTTTGGAAGAATGTGTGTGGAATCACAGAAACTTTAAAAATGCAAATTCAATCCATGTTCACGTTCAAAGGAGGAGACTAGGACAATAGGACTAGTAGAACAGGACTATTTTGATTTTTATCTGGGAAAACTTTTGAAGAAAACAAGCTATTTTTCACTTTCTTATCCATAGTGTATTAATCTTAGTGTTGTTTTTAGCCAGAGATTAAAAAAAAAAAAAGAGTTTCAGATGAAGGCCAAATCCAGCACTTAACTGCCTTCACCAAAATACTTTTCCATTAAGGAAAGAAAAGTAACTTTAGAATAGATGGGAAGACTTTTTTTTTAAGAAAAGCTGCATGAAACTTTTTCTACTGATGTTTTAAAATAAATTTTCATACTTACTAGAAATGCAGCATTGGCTCACTGAAGAGAAGTTCTAATACTTAGAAAACAAATACAGCATGAGCCTTGCAAGCTTCTCTACTGCTCCCAATGAACTGCATCATGAACTAGAAGGACCACTGCCATGGGGCTGAGGGAGAACATAGTTCAGATCCCATGCTCAGTTTATTCCTGGGGATATGTGCTGAGATAGCTCTTTTATAGTGCTTTTCATCTGCAGATCCCAAAGCACTTTTCAAAGGGAGGGCAGTATTAGCCACATGTTACAGATGGGGAAATTGAGGCACAGAGGGATCGTAACTTGCCCAACATCACCTGTGTGCTCAATACTACAAGTAGGTGCTGTTGGGCAACTCTCTGCTAACAACTAAAGTGAAAGCAAAAACTCATTTCATATAGACCACGGGACAGTCAACGAATATTCATGACCTATCACAATATTTATTGATCATGTTTATCATGGTAGCACCATTGTGCTAAGCACTGTAGAAACAGAGTAGCAGCCAGTCCCTGCCCTGAAGAACTTCATTCTAAATAGACAAGACAGACACACAATGGGGGGAAGGGGTAAAACACACAAGCAGAGTGAACTAGGTGGTGGTGGCGGCAAACATCATGTTAGTGCCACAATTTAGCCCAGGTTAATCTTGAACCAGCAACCCAGAAGTGAAAGATTCCATCCATCAACTCCTTAGGCAGGAGAGGGGGAAGTATTTCAGCCTGAAATGTCTGTTTTGTTTTTAAAAGGTTATGGGAATGTAGACCCACCGAAACATCCTAAGCCAAGTCCTGCCCTTAGTTACATTGGTGCAACTCCATTGAAGTCAGTGGGTTGGATGGGTGAAACTGAAGACAGAATTTGGCCCCATGTGTTTGAGATTGTTGAACTGACCGCAGACTTTCTCCACCAGTGCTCTAGTCCAGACTAGGTTTCCTCCAGCCTTCTCTCAGAGGCCCTAGCAATCCTCCTCCTCGGGGGCACTTGGTGTTCAGACTAGAATTTAGGAGCTTCATTTAAACCACTCAGAAAGAGTTCTTTTCACTTCTGTTGGCATAGGGGGCCCTTTGTTTTGTGATCCCTTGGGATCTCACGAAGACTCAGGAAGTTAAAAATCTTCTTGCAGCCATCCGTACCCCTGCAGTGCTGTCAATTCTCCTGAAGTCCGCTGGCTCCTGGTATACCTGCTACACATATGGCAAACGATCCCCTTTCATTACTGCCAGCACATCAGGAAACACTCACATATAAAAGCTGGGCCTTATGAATAAGTCCCTTCTTTTTCATGCCCCCCGCAGAGGAGGATTACAGTTTGTTTACACTGACATTTTACAGAAAGAGAACCGCATTTCAGCTTCCAGAAGCCTATATTTTAAAATCCTCAGCCTGTTCTTTGTGAATACTCAGTGTTTTCCTTAACCATTTCTTTATAAGCAAAGCAATACACAGTAGGTGTTATTACAGCATTTATTTCTATGGTGTTTGCCAGTCTAATGAAGTGACATATCTTAGAAAAAGTTGCTTTGGAACAATTTATCTAATTTATGGCCTGATTCTGCAAACCATTACTCACACGTAGTCCTTTCTCACGCAGATATCATTGATACCTATTGGGCTGCTCACCCGAGTGACGGATAGCAGGACTGGATCCTTAATCTTCAGATGATTGCTAATGTAGCAAAGGCCAGCTGGCTGAGTAAACTAATGGAGAGCACCACATACTTATTAGGAGAAGGGAGACAGAGCGAAAACCTTTTCCAGCATACAATGTGATTCTGTATAATTCAGCAGCAGAGCTTCAGTTTAGAGAGAACAAAGCACATCTTATTTTCCAAGTCTAGGATCTGTTGTAAAGGGAAATGTTGGTAATCAGCATCTGTACTGTATCAAGAACCACTCTTCTTAAATACAAGGGAACAGACAGGGGATGTATGAAACTGGATCTTCAAAGTGATGTTTATACTCTGCCATGGAACAGTACAGAAATGCTTTCTGCTGCAAGACATTTCATCAGAAGACCTGAAGTAAGAATTTCTGATGCACACCTTTTGGGCCCTGAATGAGATACTATATTTATGTTATTGGAAATAAAATGAGCTTTGGGAAGCTAAGGTACAAGAGAAAAGTCTGAGGCAGATGCTTAATTCATGTTAGTTTTTGATGTATTATTCATCTTTCCACATTACATGGTTAGACATGAACAGGTTCTTCTTGAATGATGCTGATAATATACAAATAAAATAGAAGATATTTTGAAAAAAAGTGTCCTGTATTTGCATATTTGCGAAGGAGAATGCATCACTCACACAAGGGATTGAGACATCGCTAGGTAGAATGTCAGAGAATTTGTACGTTTTTTTGTTGAACATCATCTAGTATTTTAACATTGTGTTCATTTATATACCACTAAAGATTAAGGGCCTGATTCTCATGTACACCAAGGTCATTTTGACTTAGTCTACACTCCAGTTTGCACTGGTTTAACTAATGGCATGTTTTTAAAAGTCAGTTTAATGCAAAATCCTGCGTGGATATGCTTAATTCAGTTTAAACCCGTGTTACATTGATTTTGTTGATCTAGTACCAGTCCGAGCTTAACCAATTTTAAACAAATATAAGTATATCTACACAGGACGTTGCAGTGATTTAACTACATCAGGTTGTTACATGATTTAGTTAAACTGGTGCAACTTCTGTGTTTAGACAGGCAGGGAAATCCTGGTGCCATTGAAGTCAATGGGATTTGTGCCATTGACTTATATGGGGCCAGGATTACACACAGGGACTTCATGCTGCTCTAGCAGTGGAAAGAATCCTTCAAGTGAGAATAAGTTATATTTACATGTGGTATAAGGCACCCTTTGTGTGCATGAGAAGTAGGTTCTGAATATATGTTATCAATGAGTCACAAATCTTTACAGAGTAATATTATAATAAAACTAAATATATTTGAGACTTCATACAGTAATACTGTATAAACCAAACCACCCCATCTACTGCCTGTGTAAGAATATCTTTACTACCACCACCACCCCTCAAAAAAAAGCCCAAAAGGCAAAAAACAAACAAAAATCCTCATGTAAATAAACACACTAATGTAGGCAAACTTTCTGAAGAAACAAAAATAAGACATCTGCCAATAAATCACTGCTCTGGACATGGATAAACCACAGGGCAGGAATAAAATAATTCCTAGTAATCGGTGTCAGTGCCAAAACAGAAACTGCATCTTTGCACTTGCTGTTGTTATGGTGATGCTTCCTCCAAACATTCTCTCCTCTCTCCCAAAGACATTCTATGGTTTTCCCATCTGGCTCTTGCTTTCTTGTTTAACCCAGTGAAATTAGCTCGACTGCTCATTTGTCACTTTGGAAGTGCAGTAGCTGAGAACATGTGCTGTGCGGAGAGGGCAGGGCAAGCAGATGGTACTTGAGAATAGACAGACAGATGCATTGAAGAAACAACAAAACTGTTGATATGAAAGAGTGTCTGGAAGATGATGAATTAGATTTGTGTTTGATGATGCATGGCCAACTTCATTATGCAAAGGAGGGTTGTTTCTCCACACCCATTCTTATTTTCTTTTGGACTGTCTGCCAGCACAGGCTGGCATTCTTTCTATATTGTTCAAGCATATGTTTGTTCTTAAAAAAATAAATGAATGATCAGTGACCTCAAGTTTCAGATGGTGAGCTGAAAATTACAAGGATTTCTATGTCTCTGAAACCTGGAATAAATAGTGTTTTGTTAAGGTTTCCCCTTAAAAATATAAATAAATAAAAACGAAACAAACAGCACAGCTACTGCAGTCACGTTAGGTTACAAGATCTGCCAATTGTTTGAAAATAGCTCAACTAGTTTGCTCTTTGCAATTTTTGTACCTTCAAAAGTTGGGAAACTTACTGCATGTGCAACACAAACACTGAAAATCCAGCTTAGTTTCCAAAACCCACAACTCTATTTTAAAAAATTATATTGATTAAACAACGCATTCCATTTAAAGGATTTAAAATATTTTATTTATGCTTGTGCATTTTATATCTACAGGGCAGATTTCAATCAGTTATGCCAGATATACCAAACTTTAACTTCACTGAAGTAAACAGATTTATTTATACCAGTATAACTGAGATCAAAATCTGGCCCACAGTCTCCAGAGATGAACAAAGAGAGACACCTCTTACAGACACCTCTAAACTATGCAGAGTCAGCGCTGTAGACAGCAAACTGAGGCAAAAAACAAGCATTGTGAAAAATTCCAGAGGAATCAAAGGCACAACTGAAGTAGTTATATAGGTCTGTGCAAGAGCAGGCATGTGGGAAGAAACACTAGATGTGTAACAATGTGCTTTGTTCTCCACAAGCAATCTCTTGAGTCTAGTCAGATTAAGGCTGGTTATGAAAAGAAGAGTGAGTGGTAGTGGCTAGTGAAGAGTATAGTGGAACACATGAATGAAAAATTTTATTTTAAATGTTTAGCACCTACATTATTTATGTCAGATTATATTATCTGGAGAACAATTAATGTTATTTGAAACACTGAACTCCTAGCAGCTCATCCTAGAGAAAATTACTCAATGGAGAATTCTATAGAACCACTCTACACCCTCCTTGGAGCACATATCACCCCAACATGGTTAAGAGGAAGAAATGCAATAGTTTGAGAGCTTGTCCACATCTCAGTGATGACCTCTATGACTATTCCCTCTGCTCATCTGAGATCATGGCTTCCTTTGATTAATAAGTGATGATAAAGAGAAAGCATCTCACTGGTGGAGAGTAATTCCTTGCTTGTGAGAAATAGCGTGGCTAAGCTTCAGATGCTGGTAGAACTTGTGGAAATCAGTATTGTCTCCTGTGAACATGGCTACAGATCAAGCGCATGCATTTCTGCAGCTTTCCAGCCTACAGCCAGTGTTGTGAGATGACCTCAGAAATATTTCAAAGGAGTTTTTTGGCAACAGAAATTTTATCCCTCTTTCAACAGGTGGTATTGTCAATGCCGATTTGTGCAGTACTGCAGGGTAGCATTCTCCGATGCAAATGGCACATCCTCATTGATAGATCTATCAATCTTGGTCCTCAGACTAAGCCTCTCAGTGCCATTTCCCCCCTCATCCACAATACTGCCTCAGGGTTCTGAGACCTGCGGAAGATTCTAGTGCCCTCACAGCATCTTCTGAAAAAACAGAGCACACACTGCACAAAGGGAAGAAATTACCTCTAGCTTGCACTGTCTGTTTCAAAGGTCAAGAAAGTAGGATGAATTAGTTCATATTTGAGCCATACTGGTTCCCAATCCCTGGTTTTCTTCTGCTGCTGCATACTGCAGAAATCCTCAGACATGGCCAAGGTATTTTCCTCATCGAGACATTAATCCTTGCTGGTTTTGTCCTGCAAAGATAAAGGCCTCGTGGGTGTAGGAACTGCAGTCCTAACAAGAATGAGTTATCACTCCCTTCTCTCTAGCAAAGTTTCTCTCTACATAATCATTTGAAGTTTACAGGGAGTTAGAGGGCTTTATTTGTGTCTAACTTATAGGTTTAAAGGCAAAGTCTTGGTAGTCTATTATACGTGATAACGTCTTTCTGACCATGCACCAGTTTTACTCTGCTGCGGCTCCACTGGGCCTCATCTCTACTGCATTTTTTGTTTTACATCTGTGCAATTCCATTCAATTGAGTTATAAGGGTATAACATTGGAGTACCTCGGAGGTGAGCTAATCCACTGCCTTTGGTGGGATAACTCCTGATTTACACCATTGCAAGTGAAATCCGAATCAGTCCTCCATCACAATTTGCAGGAAAAATTGTGAATGAGAAGTCCCCCATGCTGACTTTGGCTCTATTCTTGGAACACTTGGTAGCACAGCTCCCCCCTCCCCAGCACTTGTTTTTAGACCCAAGTTTTACCCCTCTTCCTCACAAACCTGGTGTTTTCATGGTTAATTATTACTGTGAACAACTGACACAGAAATGCTGAAACAAGAAACTGAAATTAAAGAAAACCCATGTGGTGTTTGTTAAAGGAAAGAATCCCACCTCTTTGCAAGGATTCCTCTTCTGTTCTCACTACAGGGACAGGTTGGAAGGGATGGTACAGAAGGGATCAAGTTTTGGGGGAACATGCAGAAGAGTTCTGTGCCCACTAAAGCACTTACATCTCCAGAGCATGGAATAGAACCCAAGATTCCTGAGTCACCATTTCTCTGTTGTCAGCAAATACCTGTGAAGCCCACTAGCAAAGTGTCCCATCCCTCTCCAGTGACAGGATGTCTCAGGATGACAACCTAATACCACTGTTAGTTATTCAATTAAGTCTATGTAGAGGCTCTAAAAGTTCCTACTCCTGCTGATGAACCATGTGAGAGTGTCAACATAATGCCACATGATGGAATTTCTGATTGTTTTCCAGTAATACCGTCTTTAATTACATGATCACATGCTATTTTCCCAAAGGATTCTTGCCTTATTCAGTACACAAGATGGACATGCTCTAAGGATGAATCAAGGTTATGTAATGAAGGAGACTTGTCTGGAGGAACCCTGCCTTATTTGTTTCTGAAGCCAGAAGGTGTGTAGGGAATAAGGTGGGGATGGCAGGAACAGAAATGATGGTCTCACATTTAAGGCAATTGCGTGCCACCTGAGAGAACGGGACCCTGTCCCTGCTCTGACACTGCGTTCCTGTGTGATGCTAGGCAAGTCACACCAAACTGTTCACAAGTGATCATTAGTTGTGTGTTTCTCATTTGCTGAGTGCCTGACTTGAGACCCTGAGGCCTAATTAACAGAAGGGCTGAGCACTCACAGCTGCAACGGAAGTCAATTAGAGCTGTACATCGAAAGTGCTAAGTATGCTGGGAAATAAATCCATTCTTCAGTCTCTTGAATTGGACACCCAAAATGGGTGGATACATTTGATGTTCTCTCTCTGTGCCTCAGTTGCCCAATAGAGAAAATAC
Source organism: Mauremys reevesii (assembly GCF_016161935.1). Lineage (NCBI taxonomy): Eukaryota > Metazoa > Chordata > Testudines > Geoemydidae > Mauremys > Mauremys reevesii. Next base: position 200,633,326 of record NC_052624.1, read on the forward strand.
ACTCTAATTTCACTGAGATGTTATGAAAATAAATTAATGCCTCTAAAGCACTGGGATACTATAGTGATGAGCACCATAGAAAGCCATGAGGAAATGAATAATTCTGTCATGAGAGAAGAGTTTGAGTAGTGTACAGTAAGTAAGGCTTGGTGCCATCCATTGAACAGTGAGGAGAAAAAAATATTGAATAACTGCTCATTAGGTAAGCAACTGTGCACTGAAGGAGGCAGGGGTCTGTGCAAAAACTAGTGTGTGATCATGTAATTAACAACCATCATAATGCAGGTGTGCAAGAGGGGCACAATAAGATTGCGTGGGTAACCTTAATGCTGCCATTTCTTAACTTCTGAGTACTTGGCTTTGCAACCTTACTAACGCGCTAACAGTTTTGTATGTGAAATATAGTAAGAGTGACATCAAATATGTTTATAGAAATTAGATATGTTAATACCATTTCAATCCTTTTTGTAGAACAGCACATGGAGCCTATTTCTCTTTTATAGTTATATATTCCGTACAGAAATCAGGAACCCTGGCCACCATCAACTGAAGCACATATAGGAAATGCAGCATGAATCCAGGACCTTTAGCTCCAGAAAATAACAGCTCTGACCCCTTAGCCAGACGGAGAATCTTGGTTAGCTGTCAGCGGTTATAGGTGTAAGATTTTAAAGAAGGGACATGGTAGAGATATGCACAATAATGGAGTAGTACAGAGAATATAAGCCAGGTGCTTCTATTCACCTTGGCTAGGATTTTCAACTGCACCTAATACCCTTAGGCACCTTTGAAAAATCTCAGCCCTTTTTGTCATAAGGCAAGACAAGAAGAACAGTCAATGAAATGAAAATCATCAAATTTAGAACTGATCACATTATTAAACACACAATGCATAATGAGCTCCTGGAATTCACTGCCACAAGAGATCATTGAGGTCAAGTGCTTAGTAGAAGCCCAAACAAGATAAGACATTTATATGGATAGTGGGAATATCCACAGACACACTACACAGGACAAAGTAGAAGACAAACTTCTATACTTCCCACCATAAGCCATTCTCTATCTGAAAGGGATTGGGGTGGGGGAGGGAAATCTACTATTCCACAATTGTCCACTGTGGGGAAAGTCAACTATCAGTTCAACTGAAAGAACTCCAAGAAGCTCAGGACCATTTTCTCAATTGTTTTGCATCATTTACACCTATGTAAAGTGGACATAGAGAGGGTATCAGGAGCCCAGCAAGGACAGTCAGGGCCAAGGTTCAAGCAGGGGCATACCTGAAGCTGGGAAAAGCTGAGGAGTACATAGCTGGGTTCCAGGCCAGGGTCAATAGTGAGGGTCCAAGTCAGGAGGCAAAGTCCAGACCAAGTCAAGGTAGAGCCAGGAATAGGAACAGTCATAGCAGCTACAGAAGATGAACACTTTCTGGTAAGCCTCTTGGGTTTATATAGGGCTGGAAGCCAATCAGAAGCCATGACACTGCTGTCTGTCAGACCCTGGAGGTGGAATTTCCCCTGGTCTGTGTCTATGGTGGGTCATGGGAAGTGGGGTGCAAGCTAGTTACAGCTGCTGCTGGGTGGCAGCCTGGAGAGGCCAGCTGCTTGGTAGCTGTACAGCCCTCAGTTCTAGCCCTGTGGGGCCTTACAGGGGGTTGAGATGTAAATGACTGCCCAGGTTACAAGACAGTGAAGCATCAGGCACTCGGAGCTTAAGAAGAGTTTCCTGTCTCCTACAAGGTTATTTCTCCCAGGGAGAAGGATGTGGCTCAAAAGGGAGCTAGATAAATTCATGGAGGATAGGTCCATCAATGTCTATTAGCCAGGATGGGCAGGGATGGTGTCCCTAGCCTCTGTTTGCCAGAAGCCGGGATTGGGTGACAGGGCATGGATCACTTGATGATAACCTGTCTGTTCATTCCCTTTGGGGCCTCTCTCAGAGGACAGGATTCTGGGCTTGATGGACCTTTGGTCTGACCCAGTATGGCCATTCTTATGTCCCTCTGTTACCAACCCACCTGTACCAACAATAAGGGCTACATCTGACCCTTGCTCAGCTCCCACTGATGTCAATGGGAATCTTGCCATAAATTGAGGGCATCTTCAGGGCTCTAAACCTGAAAAAAATCCATCAGGTTAAAATCACATGCCCTCCAGTTACAGCCTTACCCTTCTATGATATCTTTACATTTCACATCACACTGAATTTGCATTGCAAGCATGAAGGCTAGGATCACACAATACCTGCCAAGAACATCCACGCTGGGAAGGCAAAGGCACTGGTATCAGCCTAATAATAACTGTCAGGTCCAAGGAGAACAGTCACATCTTCTTACCATTTACCAGCTTAAATGGCTCACTAACCTTTTCTTTTTAAAACAATAAAATAATAGTGTTTGATAACTGGTGGCTACCATTTGGGAACACAGGCTTTGTCTTACCACATAAGCCATTCATCCATTCAGGACCTATAATCCGATCTGAAGCTGAGCATACTGCCTCTTTTAGTTGCCTAGGAATCTTGCTTCAGAGGTTGAACATCTTCCACAACACACTGGGCTCCACCATGTTTGGGCTAGTTTGTGAAGTCCTCACTCACTGACATTGCCAAGAAATGACTCACATGAGTCATCCCAGTGATTTCAACCAGACTGTTTGCATGAGTAACTGCTCATCATTAGGAGTAAGGGCTTCAATCTAATCCTTATAAGTAGCTGCACATTTCAGTGTAGCACATTAAACACTGAATGGGAATAAGTTAAAAATTGGTACAGTGGCTCTCTCTTGAATTAACTATGAAAAGCAAAAGGAGCAGGAGAAGCAGTTTTCTAGGGTATTTGGGCCAGGTTTATAAAAGGCTGTTTCCATACTGAACTGCTGACTCATTAAAAACAAGGAAATAAGCAGTAAATTAAAAGAAGCTTCTTAGTCATAGTCCTTAAAGCTGCAGAAAATAATTTTAAGGAGAGCATAGAAACATAGACTATCAGGGTTGGAGGGGACCTCAAGAGATCATCTAGTCCAACCCCCTTCTCAAAGCAGGACCAATCCCCAACTCCTTTAATGGGTAGATTGGAGCCTCAAGGTTCAGCAAGACTTTAAAACCATATTAATGGGTCCAAGAGGAGAGAAATAACTCAATGGGAGTAACACAAGGTGAGGGATTTTTACTTGTACCCCAAGGAGTCTTTCCTCTCTGTGTAAACCCATAAAACAGAACTGGACAATTGTCCATCTGCTCCAAGGTCTTTTCCATGTGGCATGCCCCAGCCTTCTGCCTTCTCACTGCTTCTCTTCAACTTGTAAATGAAACTTGTGGGGGAGCTAATGAGGTGATGGGAGCAATATGAAAATAGTATTAAGTTTTGCATTACCATTTCATCAGTCCAGAATTGTGTGGTTGGGTGACTTCCCTAGTGTCCAGTTGAGACTGGGGCTGGAATGAGAGTGAAGTTCATCTAACAGTTAATGTTGGTGAGTTGGGGGAAGGAAATAGAGGGAAAAGTGGAGATTATATCAGCTCCCATGATTGAGCAAAGTTGTCCACCTTTGTCACGCATATTTGCCACTTAAGGATCTTGTTGGATCTTCTGCCCTTACTGGATGTTCAGGAAGCAGTAGTGGTCCTTCCCCCTCCCCGCCACTCTGTGCTTGACCAGTAGGCTGAAACCTTTCCTCTTTGGACACAAGCCTCTTTACAGTTATCCAGGCCTTTGTCTATCTCCAAAGTGGATTACTATAATGCATTTTTACGGGAACATATCCCTGAAGACCACTCAAAAACCTCAGCTGGTGCAGAACATGGCTGCCTGCTAACTTAGCAGAACATTTTTCCAAGGAGAGTTACCTATAAATACATAGATTTGATTGGGAGGGCAGACATTATAATAATTTATTCTGACCTTCTACATAACTCGGGCCTCAGAATTTCACCCAGTCAGTGGATCATTCCCAGAAAGTTTGTTGTGAATTCTCAGAAACTCAAATATGCACTGTTTGTGAGTTGTACAGTCATGGGGCTAGCATTGCTGTGCCTCCACTGGTGTATATATATGTTCTGAATGCATGAATTTAATTGGTGTGACAGACTGGGAATCAGCAACTAACCAGCACTCTGGTCACCAGTTAGGTCCCCCAGGGAGGGCCTGATTAAGGAGAGGAGTTCCTGATAATCAGATCACGTTGGGGCAGAGAAGCTAATGAGCTAATTAGCGCATTAAAAAGGAGTCTGGATTCAAGAGTACAGGAAGGAAGTGTGGGGAAGAAGCTGGAGAGCTAGCAAGCAGGGCCTGACAAGAGGGAGTTCTTGGGAAAGAGACACCTTTTCTAAACTCACATACACATCTACCTTTGGTGAATGGGTAATAAAGTTAGATAACATGTCAATACCGTGACTGCACTAGGATGTAAAAAGTGGTAGAGTGAAACACTGTTAAATCAGTGGTCCTCAAACTGTGGGTCAGGACCTCAAAGTGGGTCACAACCCCAGATTAATGTGTTCCTGGGGCTGGCATTAGACTTGCTGGAGCTCGGGGCTGAAGCCCGAGCCCCACTGCCTGGGGCTGAAGCAGAAGCCCCAAACCCACCACCTGAGGCTGAAGCCCAGGGTGGCGGAGTTCAGGTTACAGGCCCTCCTGCCCAGAGCTGAATCCCTTGGGCTTTGGCCCTGGCCCGCCACCATGGGAGGCGGGGCTCAGGTGGTCTCAGGCTTCAGTCCCCCATCCTGGGGTCATGTAGTAATGTTTTTGTTGTTGCAATGAAGTTTGAGAACCCCTGCTGCAAATAAACAGCATGGTGTCTATAAAAGGAAAGGTCTCTGAGCAGTCTGTGCTAAGCAAAGAAAGGACAGGAGAAGGGAACCCTGTCATAACTGGACGCACTTTGTAACTCACCGTTCTAAATCTGTTCTGCTTTTGTTTTTTTATGAAATTTTAAATTCACTTTAATCAAATATTCAAGCTTAGAACTCACTGCGGGTGAGTATTTGTGCTAAGACCCTTAATTGATCAGGATAGAAGTGGAAAATGTACACAGATTACACAGAGCAAATTCCTTTAAGAGTTTTTTGACCGTATTTATTCAGCACAACTAGTGAGGAGAAAAGACAAGTGATGCCACCAAGAAAAGCAGGAGAAATCCAACATTTTGGGGAGGAGAGCAACTGAGAGCTGCGGCCTAACAGAACTGAGAATTTGTGATAGGAGCAATCTGAGAATTTGCTAAAGATTCCCCCTTGGAAATCAAGCAGAGCTTTGCAGAATAGTAATGGACAAATTAGCAAAGAAGGTTTGCTTGTCCCTTTAAAAGAGGGAAGATGAACTTAATTACCATCTCTCCTCCATCAGCTGAATGTGCCTTTGCCAGAAGCAAGTAATTAAGAGCTCAAGACAGAGTGATAGAACTCCTGGGAGCTTTAAGGAATAGTAGCCATTAGTTTAGTATAGCTTGTATCTAAATATTAAATAAGCAAAGCCAGATTGTATTGCAGTCTGGCCCAGTATGCGGTAAGCCCTAGGCCTGAGAAGTAGAGAGGAAAGAGGACAACTTGGCATGAGTCATCTGTGCTGAAAACCCAGGTAGTGAAGGGGAAAGAGGAAAAAAAATCTCTTCCTCTGCTTCTCCCAAGGGACAAACTTGAGAGATAGGAGTGAGGTTCGATAATCATTTAAAGTACGTACTGCAGAAATGAGGTAGGAAAACACAAACAGGGTTCTAAATTCAACCATGATATGAGTCCTGTGACTACAGCAGCCAGGCAGAGAGTGAGCCAAGACCTTTGATTAACAAAGGACAACTTGCTTGCTTTTCTCTTACCTCATCTGTCTGTTGCATCTTGTCAGAACCTAGTGTTCTTGAGGTACTGAGGGCTGGGAGCCTCTTTTTCCAGAAAGGCAGCACAGAACTTAGCACAACAGAACCCTGGTCCTTGACTGACAAAAAACGCAGCAATCAATGATACAAACCAGGGATGAGTTTGTCTCAATGATTCTGTATGTTTGGAATGGGGATGATTTTAGCATAATGTTATCCTGAGGTAAAATAATCGTGGAATATGGCATGAGTCTATCCAGTAGACTGGGGATCATTCATATGATGTTCGCAGGACCAAGCTATGCATAAGGGTGTGTAAGGCCATGTTTATCCATAGGACCTACGTTATTACCTGAATAAAAAACCCAAAACAGAAATAAAAGGCTTTCTGTAGTAATTGGAGTGTGTGCGTTAGAGTTGGGATCTAATGGGCACACTTTCCTGCCAGCTAGATCCACTCTGCATTATTTATTACTAATGAACAAATTGCAAGAACAGTCCCTATTCACCCTTTGCTGCATATGCAGTACCGCCTCTGGAATACAGCGGCATCTTTGAACTTAATGCTCACCTCAAAGACTATTTCAGGAAGTGAGATTTCACATGTGATCAGTCCAGAATGTAGAATAATTGTTTTGATTTATGAAAGGAGAAAAAATTTGAAACCAAAACGCAATTTCATTAAAAACAGAAATCACCGTGCACAAATAGCACTTTTCCATCACTGTGACAATCACCTTTGTATCTGGGGCTCCCGTCTCAGTTTCCCTTCTTCCAGCTCCAGATGCTTTATGCTTCCACTCTTGGATGAGCTGATTCCAGTGCTTCTAAATGATTTAGCCCTCTGGCCAAATCACAGCAGCTGCCTCACCCCCTTCCAGGGCAAAAAAAGTAGTTCAATAAAATAAAGAGTATTTTCAACTCATCACCCTCAGCTCAGGGTCCTTCACACCCTTTTCTCAGTCAGGGCCTCACAAATCCAACTGACCCTTTTCTCAGGGCTTTAGGGCCCAGGTATCTCTCAGTTCTCCAGATCCCTCAGAGCAGGAGAGCTCTGCCACTCCACTGCCAGACCCTGGGTCTCCCTCTTAAGTGATATGTCTCACCTTTTATTCCCTTCCTCAGGTCATAGCATCAGACACTGGACCATTCCTCGCTGTCTTTTACCTAGATTACAAACAGCGGCAGCCATTCCCAAGGCTGGAGGGTTAACCCCTTCACTCTCAGTCCAGGGACAGGCCCTGTCCGCCCTTTCATAGTCAGCAACAATTTTACAATGATTTTTAGCAATCTTATAAAAAACATGAAGCAACAATTACATTTTCAGCAATGATAGATGAACCTTAAAAAGATTGACAGTTCAGTTCTGTTAAACAACCATAGGTTGGATGCTTAGCTGAACCTCTGAATCTACTGAGGTAGCGCTGGAGACCACATGTGACCATCATGAGATTCCCTCTGCTTCTACAAGTCTTCTTCATCAACCCAATGGCACTATTGAATCTGACTTACACAACATCATATTGGTGTTAGTCAATCATCAATTACTTTTGCCTGTGAAAATCAGCCACCTCCCACAGCATCTCTTGACAAAAGATTGCCACTCAGCTTACACATTAATGCGTGGGAAAAGTATGTCTTAAACTCCATGTTGTAGCTTTATACATTTCTTCTATTGTTGCATCTTGGCATTTGGCTCAAGGCTTTGATATTGCTCTTGTTAAATGAGCTCCGCCACCCCATTATGAGATTTTATTATTACCCTATGTGACTCCACATACAGTTAGATATTCGTGTGGCTGTTTGTATTTTTGTGTTTGTGCTTTCTGCTGAATTTTGGGACCACACAAAGGCTTGGGATATTTCTTGGGTCCATAAAAAACCAAAAGGGCTGTCAGATGTTCTGCCAGGACTTACCCTATGAAGATATTTTATAATTCCACTCCAAGCTGTGTTTCATCTCCACTCTTTGTGCTGAGGTCTGGAAGAGAGCTGGAGGAGACACGTTTCAGGGGGGAAACAGCTGTTGACCCATTTCCTCATCCCAAAGCAGGATGGCCAGAGAGAACTGTCAAGGGTCTCCTACCCCTCTCTGAAGCAGGATGTCTGTGCTAGAGGGATGCAGGAGCAGGAAAAGTTTTCATATGAAGCCTGCCGAAAGCCTACTCCATCTTGTGCCCACTCACTTTTGGCAGCAGTGATCTGTAGTATTTCTAATCCAGCCTCTGAGCAGCAGGGATCTTAAAACGCTAACAGCCCAATCCCAGCTCTCATTTATAGCTGCACACTCTTTAGAGGGAAGATCACAATGGGATGATCAAAGGCAAGATGGAGGGATGGAAATCTCAGAGTAACGCCAGGCTTGCTGGTGAAGGGACCCTTGCAGGGCCGGGTCAGTTATGTGAAAGAGCAGACCTATCTTATGCAAACTGATCTGAACCTTCCTTTCCCCCAAATCCAAGCTCATCTTTTCATGACCCAGGTCTCCCATTTCCAGAGAGGCAGACTGAGCTTAAACAGGGCCAACTGAATTGTTGAAGCTTTGCGAATATCTGGGGTGGGGTTGATCCTTTTGAAAGGCTAATCCTAGATGGTGGCGAGTGAAGGGTGGACTCTGATATGTATGTGTTTAAAGGAATAAATTGTAATTTGTTAATTAGTGACTTTTTAGATGTGTGACAGAATAGCCCACTTCACACCTTTGTTGTGTCTGCGTGTGATGTCATCAAATCCCAGAGAGGTATAAGAAGCTGAGGTTGATACTTTATGTTTAAGTATTTCATTACATACCATAGCCTCATGCCTATTCCAGAACTCTACATATGCATGTTGTTGGGGAATCAGCATTGCTAAGCGTACCTTAATTTTTACATTTCTTTTTGTGTTACTCTAAATTCACAAACTTAACATTGCATTAACGCAGAGGTTTTTCACGCATTCCTTTAGTACACAAAGGACACAAACGAGGAAAACAGCTGCAGCACTAAAAAGTCTCTTGCATAACTCCTTAAACAGCAGCACTTGGATACACACAAACCCTACTTCCCCTACAACACCTATTTATTTTGGTTTTATAATCAAAGCACTATGGGGAAGGACTACCAATCCTCAGGAGTATGAGAGAGGGGAAAACATAACAGAAGGGAAAAATACTTACTCACTGGAAAGAAGGAAGGAAGGAACAAAATGGCCACCTTAGGATTGCAATCACTTATCTCTCCTGGGTTTGGAGGACCAGCTACCAGAAAAGCATTCTGGGAAAGATTCCTATGTGGGACTAACCCATCCTGGAGAGTTCAGTGGTAACCAGGCAATTACCAACCAATGATGCTTTAGAGAAATGGCAGAATTTCCATCTTTCTGACAGCAGGGAACTGGCTGTATGATACCCCAAGGTTTTCAGAACTGAAGCCTGCCTAGCACTTTTGAGCTGGTTGCTTTTGTTTTCCTTTGATAATATTTTTGATAATAAAAATCTAGGTGCTTTTTGAACATCAAACCCCCCAAATTGGTACTGGCCTTTTCATTGTACTGTGGTCCCTTAGGTCCCTGTCCTGCAATAAGCTCCATGGGGGACAGGCCTCTGCACCTCTATGGAGCTCCCCCAACATGGCCTTAGTACTGTGCTATCAAATTGCCTTTGACTCAGCAAGTGGCAGAAATGATTTTTGACTTCAGTTATTTTTTACATAAATCAGCACATTCGCTGCTTGCAATGTTTTTCAACAATCAAATTCTTTGAAAGCCCCCAAGCTCTTGCCTTAAGAAGTTAGCATCTTAAAAGATGCAACCCCCCCCCCCCACAGAGTAAACTCAACATCCCCACCCAGGAACCAGAAGATCAAAGACATATGTGCCCACTGTGAACAAAAAACACATTTTAGGTCAGGCGCTATTGGAGATGTTATAGAGTCTTCCGGTTAAAGCCTAAACAGGATGTGGCCTCTTTACAGGGCCAGGAATAAGGAACTCCATCCCCTTTGCTAGCAGGCTGAAAGGACTCAGATTATCCATCAGGCATCTGACAAGTGTGGTAAGAGGGAGAGAGAGCTCTGTTCAGGATGTGTACACGCAGCCCTTAGCATGTGTAGATGGGAATCTAATAATATAAAGCAGCAGGGAACAAATGCGAGCATGTATTGCACTGAGACCTGGTGCTGTGCTGAAGCAAGTGACAGAAATGCAGTTCAGTCTGCGTCTCCTTGAGCTAACATTCCCCCTAAGCCTATTCTTACAGCATGCCCAACAAGCTGACACTCTAGGAGCTTTCTCTACTCACTGTGAGCAAGAGGACTGGCCAACAAGCATGTCTCAGCATGGGCAAGCAAAGAACAAGATAAAATGTCCCTCTAATGGGTGTGACGTCAGGGCAGCTGTAGCTGTCAGTCTGGCTATTTTATCAGTCAGTTCCAAATCATTTATTAATTATTTAAAATCAGCCCTTTGCCTTTGCTTGTGGTCTCTTTAATTGGTCTCTGGTGCCTTGATGGAGAGAGAGACAACCAGAGTAGAGTGCTTGGAGTCAGGTCAGTACAACAGGTGCAGAATCACATGAGCAGAGATTTTCTTTCTCTAAACACAATCTGTTACTTTTCAGATCAACCCCCTGAAAGCAAAGTTGGCTGAGAGGCTCACTGCAATCCCATCATAGGGCTAGATCCTCACTTACACAGGTGGGGGAACTAACCCTCTGCCAGCTTATCAGTGGTTCCTAACCATGGAGTGGAGGCACAGAAAGGCAGTAGGGCCCAAGGCTGTATTATCTCTTCTGAGGAATTTGCCTAGGTTAGGTGGTGTTTGAAGGAGGTGGATGATAATGTGCAGGACCTCCACCCACTGGCCTACCCCTGCCCGTTTTATCCTTAGCAAATCTGAAAACTTGCAGCCAAGCCCCTTTTGCATGCAGAGGGCCCCCTCTATGCACTGATTTGTACGGTCATATTCATAGTTTCGAGTCAAAGGGCCAAATTAGATAGTAAGTTACACTCGTATAAATCAAAAGCTACTCCAGCTGATCAGTTGAGAGTGATGAGAACAGATTTTGGATGCATATAGCTTTGAGTGTAAGCTCTTCAGAGTAGAGACCACGTCACCAGATGTGTTTGTACAGCACTTCGCAAAGTGGGACACGAATCTTGACCACAGCCTCTTGTATGGCTAAAGAAGAAAGAGTGTTAATCATTTCACTGATAACTGAAATACAACCTCCTCTGGGGTGGAACCTAGCATCTTAACAGTACACAGCAGCATTATTCAGCAGTTGAGGATGGGAAGCAATGAACTGAAATTGAAACTGCTGAGAAAATTTAGGAAGAATGTAATTACACAAGTCTGAATAATCAACATACAAATAAACATTCAAGCCATCAAAGCTTCCCAGCTCAAAGTTTAGATTAACTTAATTTACAATGCATATTATAGTATATTATTCAAAGTGTTTGCAGATCACACACTGTATCCTAAGGATGGCAAGTGAAATATAAAGAAGACACTTAACCAACAAATGCACTCACTATAAAACTGGGGCTGGCACTTAATTTTATGAGAGCACAGGGAGAACATTTTGCAGGCAAATCAATGTGATATGAAAGAATGACTTTATCTCCAATTTAAATATTTTCCAGCATGTGGTTTAGGAGCTAACCAGAATAATTTTTCTTCGTGAAATCTGCCACAGCTCCCGGCTATTGATTCAAGACACCAAGTTTAACATGAAATGCCAGTTGTGGCTCTCGCAAGCTGAAGGTTTTCCCAGATGTTAACTTCCATGGTGCTAAGCTCTTTCCTCTCTCTGGTCCTGTACACATAGGGAAAAGCTTCTGTGATAGCTGTATGTATTATTTTTAATGTTGCATTAATTTATGTTGAAGATATTCTTAGCACCCAGTGCCTCTGTGACATCGCCACATTTAAGAAATCCCTTCTGTACACAGCAGGAAACTGATAGCAAATTGGCTCATTAAGGAAAACAAACTGTATTTGTTTTGAACTGCCACTGTATTTTATCCCGCTAAATTCTGCCCATTGCCTCTCACTTTTAGACTCTAGTGCTGCAATTAGATCAGGGCAGGATGATTCTTGCCCCTGTGCACAGCCCTACTAACATCACCACTGAGCAGCTCCAACTGCAAAATCGGGTCCTTGGTTGCCTTCATCTACTGGTTAGGAGAGCTGGATGCCACAGTGAGCTGAAAAGTCGTATCTGGACTTTCTTATAATGCAAGGAGCACTTGGAACTGCCTTTTGCATGAAAGTTGAATTTAGCTCCTCCATTGCTTTGAACTAAAGAAGTGGGAAGTTTGTCATCCGTATGATAGGCCATGAGCTTGCACTGCAGTTTCCAAGGTATCCCACAGCATTACACAGTAGGCAAACACACCTATTGTGCTAATGGACCATCCCCTGGTAAAGAGAGTGCTGTAATAGCGCATTATTATTTATTCTGTTTATTATGGTAGTACTTGGGGACCAGCCAAGAACAGTGCCAGGATACTAGGCAATGTAAAAAATAGTAGACAGTCCCTTCTGAAATGAGCTTACAATCTAAATAAAGTTTATTTTCAGTATTAAAACAGTTCTCATCAAACCCCTGAAGTTTAAGCATGATGTAAGGGGCGTGGCAGGAGGAGGGGCCTTTACCAAGGGCTAAACTCTGAAATCTGATGAAAGGGAGCAGTCACTTGAACAATTCCTACTCCCTGCTTTTGGTGGACCTGCTGCAGGTCTGGCTGTCTATAGAAACTCTGGGCCTGATTCTCCACTGCCTGGTAAATTCATTTACTCCCAGTGTAAAGAGGGCATAAAATGCTAGCACACCAGAATGGCTGGACCAATTATTCAGCCAGTGTCACTTTAATGGAGTTATGACAGCAGGGAATTTAGCCCACTATTATTTTTTTTTTTGCACAGCTGTAAATGACTGCACATGTTGTAAATTTGTGGAGACTTAGCCCCTCTAACTGTAGTACGACCAAAGCCCTAAAACTAGTTTAAAACAAAGCTATAGACTGAGCCAGAGCCCAAACCTGAATCTGAAACAGAATTTTAAGACCAACCATAAAAACCATCCCCAGTGCTAAGTTACTATTACCCCAGCTCAGGAGCCAAGGCAGAGCCCCAATCCTAACACAGCAGTAGGGTTCTGGCTGGAATTACAACTGGTCTGGGGGATTACTTTTCTGTAGTTTAAGGTCTGGCTTGTCCTGCATGTAGGAATAGGATTTTGGCTTGGGCTAGGGCTAAAACTGAGTTGATAGCTTTGGCTCACTACAGGGTTAGGTTTCAGATTAAGGCTCAATTTAAATTTAGTGTTCAAGTTAAATCTGTGGTTGGGGGGGTGGAGGGGTGTTTGTCCAGTTTGTTAGGGCTTAGACTCAGGTCAGAGCTTGATAGTGCTTATGCAATGAGGTTTCAGTTAGAGCTTGGGATGAATTTGCTATGGGGGATCTGGCTTGCTCTGGCTTTACTGTTGGGGTTAGGACACTGGATTAGTCTGGTGGCTAAATGTACGGTTGGCTTTAGGTCTTTGGTGCAATTTAGCCCGACTTAATGCTGTGGTTAAAGATTTGGCTAGAGTTAGGAATGTGGTTTGCCCTAGGACAAAAGTTCTGCCTGGGTGTCAGCTGTCCTGAGACAGCAGGAAAGAAGATGGTCAGACCGGAGAATCCTCATGTAGGGAGAGAAATCAGAGGAACTGGTGATGGTGAAGGCACCTGTTAGACTCTTAGTTTAGTGAGTTGTCTACACAAGCTTCAGGGTCAGAGCTAAGCCAGCCACTCATCTCCATCAGCCAATGCCGATTAAGTGGGAGGCCTCAGGCGTGTGCACAGCAGAGGACACGAAAGCTAGTTTTCAGCTGAGCACTTAGCCTGGCTCTTGTTTCCTTTACTCACTTAAAATGTATTTTGTGGATTTATATGTGAGCCTTGCTATTGACCCTGAATTTTAAAATGGAACATGACACCTGTAATGAGTAGGTTAGCTGAAGAACACAGGATGCAAGTCATTAAGGCACTTTGGCTATGGAATTGTTGCTCTTTGGCAGCTTAGTAGCATGTTGCTATTTTTGGAGCATTTAATGCATTCTGGTTCTTGGACCTATTCAAGTGATTGATTTGCTAAGAGCTCCAGAGACCCAGCATACATATTGGAAGTCTGTGGTCTGGTCAGAGTAGATTGATTTATCAACTACAAACTTCAAAGACCTAATTTTGTATTCCTTTAAGCCCCGCCCCTGTTCACTAAAACCCTTGAGAGCATTAGATGCACTTGGATTGCAGGGTCAGGGCCCAGGTGTATGTCAGAGGATAACCTGATTCTTCTGGTTAAATGACCCTTTTATGACTGATGTGATCTCCTATCCCTTTAAATATTTGAGCACTCCCTCCTCTCCAGTGCAAAGCTTCACTTTTGTGTTAGTTTCTGTTTTTCTGACGGAACAATAAAACAAGCACAGCAGACATCTGTATTTCTATCAGCTCTCTTTGTGTCTGTCTGTATCTCCTTTTCTGCTGGGTCCAAATATAATATTTGGTGATGCAGGATTTCTATCCTATGAGTGTCCACTGCTGCCTCTGCCTGAAAAAAGAAACCGTAAACAAATAATACTATATAAAAAGGGGAAACACAAGGTGATAGATTGCCGCTTTTGCTGCTGGGACAGCGTGAGCCAGATAGCTAGAGAGGGGGAAGTAGGCAAATGAAGTTACAATAAAAGAATAGGCTGCTTCCTGAAGGTTCTGCACACAAACCAATATGGAGACGCAAGCAGCCATATTAACTGACCATGTGCAAGAAGGCCGAGAGAGAAACAGCTTAGCCTGCACTGAAGATCTACAGCCAGCACAGGGAGCCCAAGTACAGCCAAAGGAAGAATTCTGCAGTCTGCAGTGTTGGCACCTGGACAGAAGAGGCAAAACAAGTGCAGACTGTGCAGTAAGAAAAAAGTTTCCCAGTGGAAAAACAGCATCCAGGAGGGTGAAGTCCAATAGGAGAGCTAAGAAATGGTAACTTCTGTGGGCAACGTTGGTGAATTCCACAACAATTGTGAATCGTTGTTTGTTGTACCTTGAACTTTTTGAGCAATTTGTAACCACCATTCCAGACAAAGAGTTTCAATCTTGCTGACAGTGATGGCTCTGAAGGCATATGGTTTGCTGCGTGATCTATTGTCTCCAGCTGTGCCTGGAACTGTCACGTATGCCACAATCACTGCAACAATGCAGGAACATTTTCCTCCTACCCCATCAATAATAGCAGAATGATAATCATTTTCATCAGCAAAATCAGGGAAGTGGAGAGTCAGTAGCACAGTTCGTTGCTGCTCTGAGGAAGTTCTCAGAGCACTGTTGGTTCCGACAAACATGAAGTGATGCCCTGCATGACCGATTAGTCTCTGGATTACACAATAACCATGCCCAGAAGAAGTTACTGACTGTATCAGTGCTTACATTAAAAAAGGCTGTTGAAATGGCTGTTGAAATGGAAACCACAGAGTAGGATTCTCTGGAACTTAGTGTGAACCGAGAAGTTCATCTCCTGAATCAGTGAGACAGAAGACCATGGGAATGTAAAAAATTTCTGTGTAGCCATTGTGCACAAAACTATGCATTCTGAGAAGGATTGCTGGGCACACCAGTTTATTTTCAGGAAGTGCCAAAAGAAGGGACACATCGCTGTGACCTGTCACCGAGCTCAACGACCAGCAACACAAAGTAACCATCCAGCCAAGAAGACACCTATGAAGACTGAGTTGAAGAAAGGACAGAAGTTGGGAATTCATAATGTGGAAAAGCAGTTTTTGGACACAAACATGGAATTCCGTCATTAGCTGCTGCTTGAATGCAATGATGGGCATTGCTACTTTCATTTCATTGCTATACTATTCACTTCTGTGAAGGTACGCAGCACAGCAATGCTGATGGGCTTTTGTGCCTGCCATGCCCAAGCTCCTGTCAACCCAAAGAAACTTCAGACAAAGTGTTCTATCTCAATTTGAGGGCTTAGGTTATCCATTATTAGCGCAGACATCAACAAAGAAACCGTTAAGCACGATGGGTTTTCTTTTTTTAAGGGTGGAGGAATGTGTTGCCATATCTCTTTAAATGTTTGAGCACTCTGCCTCCCAGTGCAAAGCCTCACTTTCATGTTAGTTTCAGTTTTGCTGCCTGAACAAGAGAGCAATCTCGGCAGACAGCTGTGTTGCTACCAGCTCCCTCTGTGTCTGTCTGTATCGTCTTCTCTGCTGGATCCAAATATAACAATGGATAACCCTAAAAACACGAATGGGTGGTTATTTTCATTTATTGAACCACATGGGGAGGATGAGAAGAGGGCTGTAATACTTTGTATCTCGCAATTTGTATGTTTCAAGATGAAACAGGAGGGTGACATTTTGGGAACACGTGGGGAGGGAAATAAATTATTAATAAACGGAGACAAACGATGTAATACTTAACAGCATTTTCAAAAAAATGGGACCTTTCTAACCTGTTGTTTCTTTCATGCAGAATGTAGCAGCCTGCTGCTGATGCCTGTGTACATGGCAAATAACAACTACAGTAACACTGATAAATGACTTTTTAATTAGAAAGTTTTGCTTTTGTCTTCTAGAACTAAGGCAGCGCCCTACTTTAGAAGCCTGTTCTCATTGGGAGTGTATGATGGAGTTATTTTCACCAAAGCTTAGCCTTGTATCGCTGATGTGGCAAATTTATTTCATATCCTATTTTAGCACTAGGCTTTCCAGCAATGATGTTGCTGTCATTTTTCCAGACTAATCCACCACACAGACAATTTACTATAGAACACGTTTGGAGTGACTCAGTTTATCTTGTAATAGACAATGCATGAAAACCCCTGTTAGAAGCAAGCCCAATCGAACAGAGATGATACAGCACTGAGGAGACAACGTGCCCTGCAGGGGCAAAATCTTTTCCCCCAAAGCCACAGTGACACCACTCCCCAGCTATTACTGTAGTTGCAGGAGCCTTTGTGGCAGCTGCATTGCCCCAGATGCCATATAGGGATGAGGCATGGATCCCAGGGCCACATTCTGCCTGACACCAGAACAGGTGGTAATTGCAGAGTGTGGTTCCCTTATGTGACCTTGACTATAACTTAATCAAAGCTTACAACAGGATCACATGAGACAACATGAATACAACCAGTTCAACAAATGTTTATGGACTTATTTAGCTATTGGTATAAATAGCTTCTTGGGCGTTGTACTGACTATCTCATGTCATCACATCTTACACCTCCATGGAGCTGATGTGACAGAGGTCTGCACAAGGCTGTGACCTCCATTTTGTGATCTGTGCTGAACACATGTATAACCTCACCCTTGGAAAAGTGCACATCAGGCAGCCGCCCTGTCCACGAAAGGTGATTGTTGCCTCATTGACGGCCTGTCACTGAGAAACCATCATGGAACAGTCTAGGGCCATCAACTTTGATTGTCTCTTAACTACTGCTCCAACTCCAAGCAACAAAGGATTTTCTACACCAGAATGCCAGCATGGCTGGTTGATCTGCAGCTGCTCAGCCTGGGCACCTGGCAAAAGGAGAGAGACTTAAGGGTGGTGGCAGTAGTGCAGTTCTCTTAGCAAGGGTCCTTGCCTTGTACATACAAGAACTGGCTGGAGAGAGAGAAGGTAGGAGGGACTGTGACTAGTCTGACATATTGACAAGCCCTTGGAACAGAAGGGGAGAGATTAGACTAGGGAGGGAGAGTCTCAGGATTTATGTTTATTGTTCAAAGGTCTGTAATTCTAGTGCAGGGATAGATGAAGGCACGAGAGCTGCAAGTGGCTCATAAATGTATCTCCTGCATCTCTTTGTAGCACATGATATTAAAACACTGTGTGATTTAATTACTAACCAATCAGGCTGCTTTTACTATGTTATTAATTAAGTTATCAATTTGCACTAAGTTAACTTATTTGCTGTGAGAATAACACACACACACACACACACACACACACACACACACACACACACACACACACTCTATAGTAAATGAACCAATGAATTCACACTACTGTGGCTCCTTTGGATAATGTTGATTGCTAATTTAGCTCCTGAACCACTGAGGCCTGAGTAGCACTGGTATAGTGCTTTAGAGTAAAGAAGCTACCATTAAGAAATTTCTTTGTTAAGCCTATGTTCATCACTTTCCTCCCATGGTGTTCCCAAAGGGGATAAACTAGAAGCCAGAGTGACCGCAGCCTAGGTGGGACTCTGAGGAGCATGTGTAAGAGACTAGGAGGTTGGGAGGACTGAGGCATAGGTTCCAGGGTCTGAGGCACTAGACTGTGGAGTGCCACATCCCAGGAAGTGTTCAGACCAGGGGTCTGGGCCTGGGAGCATGCCTCACAGACCCAGAGCTGGGAACAATGACCAAACTCAGGGACCCAGTTGGCTTAGAAGTAGACAGTTGGGTCCCCTCATAACCGACTGGTGACCATAAAAAGGGCAATGGGCCAAGTTCTGAGACTCATCATCAAGTCTGAATTCCTCGATGGAGCTATTTGAGAATTCACACAAGTATGTGTGTGTGTGTGAGAGAGAGAGAGAGAGAAAGCACCTCAGTGTCTTATGGAAGATAACATGCAATCTGAGGGTTGCTGGGCTGTTGTGGAACTCACATCTAGAGATTTGATCCAGGAATAGATGCTTTACTGCTAGATAATGACAAGCCAGTGAAGTAAGAATCTTGGTGCCATATACAGTAATATATGCAAAATATGGCACAACTTTGTTTCTTTTAAACTCAGAAGCAGTTGCAGTGTCTGCACAATATAAATGTAAGGGAAAGGATCCAGGCAATGCTAGCTATCAGTCTGTAGATCTGCAGTACCATATTTGCTGGGTAAACAAACACCTACTATAGACTTGCTGCCTGCCGTGTCTGTTTTTGCTTGTGTTGTGAGATGGCAAGAAGCCACTGCTGGCTCAGAGGCAAATATCAATGCCAGTCTGACATGCCTACAGACAGTGTGCTTCTGTCAGGTATTTGGGCTCCTCGTTCACCTTCCAGAACAATGCTATGTATATTAAAATGTATCTACATGTTATAGTAACCTGGGCCTCTCAGTAGAGTTTTTAGCAAACTGATTTCAGTAACAATGTTTTTATAGGATCTGCTGCATAGGAATTTCACATGTTTGGGTAGGAATTTTATTGAAACGTTGCATTTTACGCTATTGGTTTCTGATGTAACTCTTGAAAAATAACAGGAAACGTAAATGTGGGCAGATCTGTGAATGCCACTGGCTGACCTGACTGCAGTGTTATCACTCAGCTCAGCATTCCCTTTCACACTGACCCCACAGCACAGAAAGCCAGTGGGAGTGAAGTCAAGTCTGGATACTGCTGAACCACTGGTTACTGGGCAACAGCAGAAATCATGGGGAATGGTGCTTCCCAGCCTGAGCTGTTCCGTTTAGTGTGGGTGACAAGCAATCGCTCCCCATTCCACAAAAAGCCAGAGCAACTGGCCTTTGTGCAGAGAACTCCACAACTGTTGGGATGATGGAATCCAAGCAAACACTGCAGACAGGCCACATGGCTCCAGGGTAGCCCCTTTGTGGCTGCCGTTCTAGCCTATGGGTTGGAATAGTGGCATAGCTCCTCCGCCTCTCCTGTGCTGAGATTTTCAAAAACAGGGTACAAGCTCTAATAGCCCCTCTGCAGGAAGAGAGATGGCACAGGGCTGAGAAGAAAACTTACTACCCTGTTCTGTAACTCTTGTTCTTCAAGATGTATTGCACACGTCCACTCCACTGCACTGCACTAGCAATGGAGAATTTTCCCTGAGTGGGAAGTGCATGCAACCAATAGTATAAGGAACAGAGCTTTTCCTTTCCCTGCCCTCAGTTCCTTCTTACCTGACAGACTCCAATAAAGAGGGCAAGGTGGGCAGGTTGTGGAATGTACATGTGTAACACATCTTGAAGAACGGAAGTTACAGAACAGGTTAGTAACCTTTTTTTCTTTGAATGATAGCACATGCCCATTCCACTTCAGGTGACTCACATGCAGTTCAATCCGGAGGTGCGATCGGTGTCTGCCCAAATAATGACTGAAGGACTACACGTCCAAATCTGGCATAATCTCTAGACTATTGAGAGATGGCAAAAGTATGAATAGAAGACTAAGTTGTAGCTCTACAAATGTTCAGAATAGGCACTTGAGCTAGAAAGGCTGCAGAGGGAGTGTGTGATCTGGTTGAATTTGTTGGCACCCTGATCGGCAGAGTTATATTGGTCAAATTGTTGCACAAACCTATACAGGAGTAACTCCATGATGAGATTCTCTGAGATGAGACTGGAAGACCCTTCATCCTGTCCAGGACTGCTATGATTGCTATGGAAATTATCTAAATGATTTAGTCCTGTCCAAGTAGAACACTAATACTCTTCTAACATCCAACGTGTGAAGTCTCCCCTCATCCTTATGACCATCAGACTTAGGGAAGAAAGTTGGTAAATGTATTGCCTGATTGATGTGGGAGTGTGAAACCACGGTGGAGAGAAATTTTGGATGAGGGCATCGGCATACTTTATCCCTCTAGAAGATTGTATATGGTGGGTCAGATACCTGAGCTTTTAATTCACCTATTCTCCTCACCGAGGTAAGTGCCACCAATAAGGCTACCTTCACTAAGAGATGGAGCAATGAACAGATAGCCCATGATTCAAAGGGAAGACCCATTAGTTTTTATAACAGTAATTTTATGACCCAAATTGAAATAGGATCCCGTACTTGGGGGTATAACCAGATCAGACCCAACCAACCAACCAAGCAACCTGGAATGACATGGGATTAGCGAAATGAGCAATTATTGGTCAAAGCATGGTAAACGAAGATAGCTGCTAGGTGAACCCTGATGGAATTAATGGCAAGACTTTGTTGTTTCAGGTTAGGTATAACAAATAGTCCAGCACATGTTGTATTGGAGCCTGGACCGGGGAAACTCCTTTTTGCTGAGGCCAGACAAAGTGTCTCTTCCATTTTGACTTAGAGATCCTAGTGGGTGACTTTCTACAATTCAAGAGGACATTTCATAGCTCCTTTGAACAGACCTCCTCCTGAGGTGTTAACACTGGCGTATCCAGGCTGTAAGGTGAAGGGCCTCTAGATTGGGTTGGAGGAGGTGACTGTCGTCCTGTGACATCATGTCTGGGTCTGGTGGTAGTGTCAATGGAACCCTGATTGAGAGACTCTGCAGAATGGAAAACAAACTGGTGAGGCCACCCTGGTACTATGCATATCACTTGAGCATAGTCCTGCTTGATTTTTAACAACACTCTGAGTAGATGTGGAACTGGAGGAGATGCATACATGAGCTTGTCTGTCCAGGGCAACAGGAGTCTGTCAAACTCTGGACTGTATCCTGCTTGTGAACAATACTGACAACATTTCCTGTTGATGTGGATTGCTAACAGGTCTATGTGAGAATGCCCCAGTCTTGGAAAATGTATCTGACTATATTTGTGCGGAGAGACCACTCTGCAGTGACTGGTGAAATACCTGCTAAGTCAATCTGCCAGACTGTTCTGGATACCTGAAAGATGAGAGGCTTAAGGTGGAGATAAGAAGTCCCAAAGCAGCCTCTTGGCAAAGAAATGTCGTTCAGGCCCTCCCTGTCTGTTCACAGAACATAGCCAGTGCATTAGCTATAAGTACTAGAAGGAATGTGTGGCAAGCTAGACGAATGGCTCTGAACTCTCTTACCTTTAAATGAAGAGCTAAATTCTGTCCAAACCACAGCCCTTGAGTTTGCAGAGTTCCCAGGTGAGCTCCACAACCGAGGGTGGAAGCCTCCATAATCAGAGTCAGTTGAGGGGGAGCAAATAGAACTCCCCCATGTTTTTCGGGATTTTCTGCCCTGATTCTTGCCGTCTGCCCTGAGTGTGGCATTCTCAGTGCGGTCGATTACAGGCACCCAGTCACACTCCCTATTAGTTCTGACATGAAATGCATCTGTTTAGACTAGTAATTTTCCAAATGATATTCTCCCATTCCAAGTAAATAAAAAATTCTTCAAACAGAAGAAATGTTCAGTAAAAATCCCCTCAATTACAGGATCTAACTAGTTAAAAGGCATCAACGTGGAGTTATTAAAATAACGGTAAGTGGTTCTATCTTGTGTAGTTCTGCTGCTATGTTAATATACTCCCTGAGGCTCTGTAAGCACTGCACCCTGAGCTCAGAGAATCCATGTTCCCAGAATTGCTTTGAAGATCTGTTCCTGACCTGCCCAAATGTAATAGACACCATAAAAATCTTTTAATACAAAATATCTCTGTTTGTGTAAAGCTTGTTTGAGATCAGCCATGATTCTATCAGAAATACAAACCCAAGCACCTAGATACAGTGCTATTACATATACCAGAATAAGGGGAAACCATTAAAAATGTTCTGATAATATTCAGAACAAGATATACATTATTATTGATAAAGCAAAAAGTCCATTTTCCTCTCAGCTTCACTTTACCAATTGACTTGTTTAATATCTAGATGTAAGCCATACTGAATAGAACCTGACATTTCCATAAGCACTTTGCCACACTATAAAGGCTAGGAATGTCAGGCCGTTTTTACTGCTAAGGACATGTCACGCAGGCACCAGAGCAAGATTATTGTATTATCAGGATAATGAAAAGACAGGTGTGGCCTGAACACAAGAGTGGGCACCACAAACTCCTGATATATAGTTGTTGGGCACATCAATGTAGTGCCTGAGCACCCTGAGTTCTGTCCCTGACTCCCGCAAAGCCTTTAAACAGATCACTTATACATCAGTTGGCTAGGAGACACGGGTCCTTCTCCCGCAACAAATGATCTGGCCACTGCACACATTTCTCCCCCCTGTGAGAGGATGAGAGAACAAACATGCGACAGATGTTAGTCATGTTGTTCAAGGTACTACCGGAAGGCACTCAGATCCTACAGGGAGGAGTGTGGTATAAGAACTTGAGTAGACTAGGGTGGAATATAACCGAATTTTGGGTGCCCAACTATAGACCCCTGAAGATGAGGCCCTACAGGTGCTGAGTACCCACAACTTCTTTTGATTTCATTTGGGACTTAACAATCTATGTTCATTTTTCCCATTTGTAAAATATTGGGTGTCCATCACTGAGTGCATCCCAAATGCAAGCAGTGGTTACCCTAATAACAAGTGCTCCCAGCCCGATTGCCTTCCAGATACTTGTACAGTGCCACTAAGTGAACATTAGTGCCCTCCATCTGAGGTTGACCTGGCCCCTATTGCCAAAACCCAGGCTTCCCAGAAAATCCAATCAACCAAGCACAGTCCAAGTAATTTGGCTGGTTTTACATTTAGATTCATGCAATTTTCCCCGTTGTTCATAACCTGGGGTAAAGAGTTCAAGGGGCTAATTTTTCAGTTATTCACAATAATCTTTCAAAATGACGATGAGGGACCATGTAACTTTTAGCAGCATTAGCAAAACATATGCACTTATAATGGAATGTGTGGATATTTTTAACCTTCATTATAAAGCACTCCAAAGCCATGCCACATCGGACAGATGTTCTATATTTACACAGCCTAGCAGCACCTTCTAAAACAATTCTGGAACGGAGAAGGCTCTGTATGCAATTTGATGTGTGTGCCAGTGTGCTGTGTGTTGCTGCCTAAAGCTAGAGCTTGTTTTACATTCATGATAGTACTCTGAGTTGCTTGCTGGGAAGCCAAACGCTCTGTGAGGAAGCGAGGAAGAGAATGTACACATCATTCGGTAATGCCTGTATGTTTCCTCTATTCAGGGAGGGAGCCAAATGCAAGAAACCTAATGAAAGAGAACTGAAATTTACCAGCAAAAATGAGTAAGGAAGGAAAGAAAATGACCTATGACTTATTCCCTAGAGATTCTTTTTGCCACTGTAAATCCTAGTCTTTCATGAGCATAGAAAATGCCAGCCTTTAATCACAAAGAAATACTAAGCTAATTAAATGGTTTTGATTGACCATTTAGCCCACCTTTAAAGGTATGTATTATAGTTCAGTGGCTCTCAAACTTGTGTACTGGTGACCCCTTTCACACAGCAAGCCTCTGCATGCGACCCCCCTTATACATTAAAAATACTTTAAAATATATTTAACACCATTATAAATGCTGGAGGCGAAGCGGGGTTTGGGGTGGAAGCTGACAGCTTGCGACCCCCCATGTAATGACCTTGCGACCCCCTGAGGGATCCCCACCCCAGTTTGAGAACCCCTGGTATAGTTGTACTTTATTTTAGGTTGAGCTTCCCTGAACAAATACATTTTAAAACACAAGTGAACGGATTTAAACTGAAGAAGAAGAACAAATGTTGTTGCTGTTCATTTTTCAACACCTGGCTGTTGGCTCTGCCATTTCCCAGGGAGGAGTGGGAGCAGGGCTAGAAGCAAGAATGACAAGTAGTGCTAAAAAGTAAAGAAAAAAAATCCAGCTGGCCCATTCCAGGGATGTACAAAAAAATAAAATAAAATAAAAATTCTCCCTTTTCCCCCCATTTTATTTTCCTTCTGAAATAAATGTTGAAAACTGAACATTTTATCTACAATGTAAAACAAAAATTGGGAGAGGTTTGTTTGTGGCCCCAGCCATGGTGCAATATACTCTGGGAAGCCGTAGTACTGCATGCATTTGATTCAGTTGCCTTCTGTTTCTGGATTAATTGTTTAAAAGTGGTCACTTTTCAGCTATGTATTTCTTTAAAAAGTTTGTTAACATGGACTATGTTGCTGCATGTATTTTGCCTCTGAACAGTAACCTTTGGGTTACTGCCTCCAAACAGCTAGCAATGAACTTTCTGTACATGATACACTACTCGGTGTTTAAACCATTGCTTCGAGGCTGTAATTACTGTGTCTGCATTGCCATAATGCACAAGGTTAATAAGCTTCTCTGTCAGCATTGTGTGTCACCCTGACAGAAATTAAAATCACTGGAAGCCTGGCCTAATGGACTTCAAGGTTAAAAATGTCACATTGCATCTTCAATTTGGCCAGTCCCTGCCTGATGAGCTCTACAGGCTTCAATTATGTGTGTGTGAATTTATCCCAGATGGTACTGAGTTCCTTGACTACTGTGACAAGAAAACGGAGGCAGAAACCTGGGTGTTTCTGGTATGTGGGCCACTGTAAATTTAGGGAACACACTAATGATCTCAAATGGCAATTTAAATTTGAGTGGGATTTTTTTTTCAGATCAAGAGTGGCCTCACATATAATGGGCTTGCTCCTTTTTTTCAGGCTGGTGTCTGTTCCCATTTCTGCTTCTGAATTCCCTCCATCTAATCTGAAGGACCTTTTATCTCATCAGCTTGATAGGATGCACCACAAAGATCCTCCGAGTTGGCTTTCAGATTATCAGAATTGGAGGTTGCTGCCTCAGGGCTTGGAAAGACCAGCATCCCTAGTTGTGGGCTAATCATAGGACTTACTAACTCAATGGGACTTCTAAACAAAGTGCACACTATCCTTAGCACTAAGGGTTTGTAGGATTGGGTCCACAATAGAGTTTTTCAGTTATTTAAGAAGAATTAATGTAAGTCAGGAAGACTGCTAATCACTGTCCCTGTAGTCCTTCTAACCAAGAGTATAGTCAAAGTCTTCTGACTCTACTGTTTCTACTAAATTATTTAGGTCAGTCCTAGAAAAATGTACTAATTATTTGCTGAGTAAAAGGTAACCCACATAAAGGGGGAGATGATTAATGCTGACATGTTGCACTGTAATGCTGCAGTTTCTGAATAAATAACATAATTTTGCTTCCTCTCTTGATGTAAAGAGGTTTTATAATTCAGGGAATAATGCTACGTTATCTTTCTACTGTTGGGTAATCACTTTGCCCTTTAAGATGGCACCAGCTAGCATGTCAGTCCCTTCCGGGGGTTGAATTCTCTTCTGCAACAGGAGCTCATCCATCAAACACAGTTATAGAACTGATGCTTGTTGTTTATTACATATTGCATTACTTTGAGAAATAAAATAAGAGAGAGGCAGTGGGTCCAACTCTGATGTCAAGTACCCTGGCACAAATCAGGAGTAACTCCATCAGAGTCACACTGGCATAAAATAGGTTTAAGTGAGATTCGAATCAGCCCCATTATTTTAAGGTACATTCCTTAGGATGCAGGGTTAAGGGTCTTACCTCTGCGTTTCCTGACTCTTGGGTGCTTGTTTTCTCAACGTTACCATTGTGTTGATGCTGGCTTTTTGTATGACTGTACATATATATGTTTATAAAGCATATAAGAGGGACATACAAAACCACCCTTCCTTTTGTTGCATTGCAAATATAAATATGTGGTGGAAACGTAGGTTGTGTTGTTGGCCACCTCGTGTGGGAAGGGGAACAGAGCTAATTCGTAGAGCCAGGGCAGTGATTTTGTCAGAGATATGACAAAACATGTAAACTTGTACTAAGAAAATACCCCTCTCAAAAGTCATGAGTTTTGTCATGGAATTAGCTGATAAAATGACTGCCTTAACATATGTACATGTGTGGACAGTAATTAAGTGTTTTTCTATTTTACTAATGTAGCATGAAGGGATTCAGACAAAGGAATGCATACAGCTTCTCTATGCCTACCACAACCTCATGGGGGGTGGCGCTAAATGAAGATTAGAAGTGAATTTCAATTCCAGTCTGTGAACCTCAAAGAAACAAGACAGATTTGAGCTCATGCTACCGGGCTAAAAATAGTTGTGTGACATTGTGGTTGGGGCTGGAGCTCGGGTACAAAAGCCTAGGGAGGAAGGGGAGGTGGAGAAATACAGCTTGAGAGGATTATTATTATAATAATTATGTATTATTTTAAATTGCTCAAAAGTGTGCTAGTCAACTCATACTGCAGATAAGAAGACAAGGTGTAAAGACCAAGGTTTCAACTTATAGCAAGACTTTGGAAGCTAAAATGGTTCATTTTTGCAGGTTTTGGTGTTTCAGAAGCAGTCAGTCCAATAAGAAAAGTATCTGTCTGAAATATGTCTTTGATATGGTACGTTTTCTCTTGACTTTTACTTCCAGATCCTAATACATGGGGATTCGAAGTGCTGAAGAGTGAAGGAGAAGCATGTAGAGTGAGATTTGAAGAAAATATGTCTGTGTCCAGGACATCCTACTGGAGGGATTAAAATCTCATTAAAGTGTAAAAATCTAGGCATTTAATAACACAAAACAAAATTCACCTTTGTTAGCATTTAATAGGATTCACATAGTATGTTGCAGCAGCAGTCTCTTACCTGGTAATACTCAGCACATGTAAGGCTGATCTCAGTTTAAAGTTCAATGTGCAAAATAATCTTCTCTCTTTCCATTCAGGTATAACTATGTTTGGGGCAGCTGGGCCACACTACCTTGCTAGAAAGAAAAGGGGAAGTTGCCTCTCTTTTTACTACAGTCCTCTTCTCTCATCTTACCTTCTAGACATAGGGCTAAAGTCACACAACCTTGTGCAAACTGGGTCCCTGTGCCCATTAGGGAGAGCCGGAGGTAATCCTGCCACCTACCCTTTCAGGAGGGCTCCTGCTAGGGGAGGATAATTTTAAGTTACAACTGGGGATCCCAATGGCAGAAGCTGCCTAGGAGATGCACTGCATCAGTGCAGCCCCAGCTGCCCTAGCCACAGCCTCTCTTTGACTAGGGTTGCTCACTTTTTGGGTAACACTGGATTTCTCAAACCAACTGGTGGAAGAAAGGCTGAACTGTTACCACCTCGTGCCTGACTGATATTCCACTGTTGGAGACCTCCACTGGTGAAAGCCAGCTTGGTTTGCGAAGCTTACTGACAAAGCACAAATCCAGGACCAGGCAAGAGCCTCCAGTATCTTTACAGGCAATGAAATAATGAGAAGCCTTAACTCCTTGCCACCAGAAGGAATGGGAAAATGGTCATTTTGAGCAGCAGGTCTTGGATCTCTGTTCATAGGGAATAGGGCCATGAGTTGGAGGGCTATCCAGAAGCCTGATGAGCAGTAGCTGAGAAGTATGGCCTCTCTTCTGAAAGTGGCCCTTGACCTTGTAAAGCTTTAGAGATATCACCAGCTGGAGAATGGATGCAGAGCCTGCCTGACGTCGGTAAGCCTGTCTAGAAAGCAGATTTGGCTGTGTGGAGAACGAGGGAGATACCGGTATTATTTTATATGAAAATTATATGTACCTCAATTTACCTCCTTGATTTGTTCTGGCTGGCTGAATGGAGTTAAATTAAAGGAGGAACAAGCAGGAAACAAAACAATGACAGAGATAAAGTATTTCCAGTGAGAATAATACCAGGGTTCTTAGGAAAACAATGTGTGAGCTAGTCATTGGGAATTACTACCTGACTGTTGCTAGCCAGGTTAACAGGCCTATTTTTCCAAGGCCAGAGCCTAAGATCAAAAGAACAATAAGCTACTAAAAACCGATGCCTAGAGAGAAAAAGGTAGGTGAGCAGGCAGCAGCTGCTCAGAGATAGACTCGACAGGACAGACTCAGAGAGGAAGAGACAGACAGACAGACACTTCAGGAGGAGAGACTGTCTCCTGCCCAGATAAAGACAAAGCCTGCAGCAGGATCATGGAACTAAGGCAGGGGCTCTGTGGGATGTCTGGGACAGCTAGGCTCACCTAAGCTTTGGGAGAGGTGATGAGCAGTAGGCAAGACCCAGGTGTGTGGGCCTGTTGTGGGTTTAATTCTTTCTCCCTGCTTGCAGGGTACCTTTGGGCAAATGGGCAACACAGCTGTTTGGAAGGCGCTCTTCTGAGTCACTTTAACCAACCACTGGCACCTGGAGAGGAGTGTCTTGCAGGTGCCAATTGCAGTGGGGCTTGTAGTGCTAACATAGTTGGAAAATGGTGGACTGCCACCCTGGCATCCAGTCTGAGAGTGGCAGAAGCACAGGGTTCCAAGGGCAAAGCAGTAAAGGTAGCAAAACCTGTCACTTGAGGGGTGCAGTTGTGAGGGACTGCAAGGAAGTATAAAGCACCACTCACCCTGTAACTGGCAGGTCAGTGGGAATAGGGGGTGTTGTAGTTTGGTGAGCTAGTCTAATGTAGGCTGGACCATGGGGTTGCACTCTGGGAAATGTGCAGATAGAGGCCTGTCATGTGGAAAGAGTGCCTATGGTAGACTGGGGGAGAGATTACAGGTGCCGCTTGTCCCTGAGCCCTCACATGCTGGTTGGAGGAAGAACGGAATTGCGATAGAGTCCTGCTGGTGAGAGACAATGCAAGAACACATCCCTATTGAACAGTTCACAGAGAGTTGCATTTAAGTCAGAACACTAGGCGTAACCCAAGGCCAAGGGGTCAGGTACCAACAAGGCTCAATGAAACCCAGCTATATATTTCAGTCTCATCAGGAGCAGTCAGAACAGCCCCTTTAAGTGTGAACTTGTGTGGATTCTCTTGCCTGCATTTTTTGATGAGGTAATAATTCAACAACCTAACAGATACTGAATTACCCACAAGCTTTCTGACATCTGGGGTTTTACTTTATCTCAGACTTCCCTTAAAATACCCTTAGCTGGATTACAGGCCTATAATTCATGTAAAGATTTATTTAAGTATTTATAGAATGTGCCAGGATAAAAAGAAAGCCCTTCCTTCCCCCATCACCTGCAGCAGTATTGGAAGATAAAAGCCTTGATGATTCCAAAGAGCCCGTGGAAATGTGTAACATTTTGGATGCTGCTGTTGTATTCGCTAATTAGACTAGAAATGATTTTATGTTTTTTTAATGGTATTTTAAGATCATTTGAAGCATTTCTATGTGCTGACCTTCTCTTTCTGTGCTCCATCCTTCTCTCTGCTTTTAGTGATTCCTGCTGTTATGTAAGCAGTTGACTTGACAAAGTGCAGCAAGCTGTTTATCCTCAGACATCTTACTATTTCAGGATGGCTGGGTCCTAATCCCTTGGGCTGGCTGTAGTCACTGATTTCAGAAGCAAATATCACTTTATGGTAGCAAGCCATTAACCAGTTATGTGCATTTTTGTGCTGCATTATTCAAAATAAAAATTACCATGAATATCGTAAGAAATAAATTTGCACGTTGATCCCTGTGATCTTCAGTATTGTTCACTCACCTGTACAATAACGTATTTGATCTCAGAGAGAACACTTTGCCAACCTAAGAAACAATGTCTACCAATTCCGTCTTCTCTAACATGGCTGTTTTAGCATTTGTAAGATTTGAAGGTAGTCAGTGACCTTTTCTGCCTTTGAGAGATAATACCACTTTTGTAATAACTGCAACCATTCTTTGACCTTTTAAACATAGAGAGAGAGTGTGGTTGAGGAATGCAAGGGCTGAACTGAAACTTCAGGATTGAGATGGCCAGCACAATTAATCAGTTAATACTTGTGCAGAAAACCAAGTAATTATTACATAGGTTTTCTAGCCATAAAAGTTGTAAGCAATGGACCAACAAAATGTTCACTTTCAGAAAATCCTTTCCTTGCTCCAGTGATGTCTCAAACATTTTGAATCAAATAACACAGTAATTTAGTGAAAATTAATAGTTGCTCACATAAAAAAAAGTAAGAAAATATTTGCTGCCCCAACAGAACAGCAGTGATGCTTCACACATTGGTTGACATCAAAAACTCAACACTTACCCACAATTAGAGCATCTCTTTTTCTCCCTGACCCTCCTTTGTCAGCTGTGATCTCTGGGAAAATGCTGATAACAAAATCTAGGATGACGCTTGTGAAAGCCAGAGAGAAAGCCTTCTAAGGCAAAGGTACTCACCTGTGGAACAAATTCTAGGAGGAAGTATAGGCTTGCCCTCTTTACAACACTAAGGTTCACTCATTTGCCAAAGCCTTCTTGCCTTAATAGAAAACAAGAAAATACTAACATGGTAAGAAAAAAGAAGAGAAGAACTGACTTCACTCTAATTTCACCATGAACTTTGCTTTAAAGATATCAATTCCATTTAGCACTTAGATATTACAAGAAGGGGCACTGCAGCAAAACCATAAATGGACAGTTACCACCAGAGAGGTATTGGACGCTGTGAAGTCATTTCCTATAAACATTCTAGGCGCAATGTCTCAAAATACCTCGGTGTGCTACCTGGATAAATGTTGGCACACTGGTGGTGACCAAAGTAAGTGAAAAAATCAAGATGATGCAGTTATATTTAACAATCACAAAAAGTGCTGAACAGTAATTACATGTGTGCTTATTTTCACACAAACAAATGACTGGAAATCACACCCCAAAAATAATTTATCAAGGGAGTTGGGGAAAAAAGGTCAGACGTCTGTTTTTCTGCAGAATACAGTAAAGAAAACGAGAAATCCTCTAAATTGGTTAGATCATATTTGCATGCAGGGCCTGATCCAATGCCCACTGAAGTCTGTGGGGGAGGTCTTTCCATTGGGCATTGAAGCAGGCCCAGAGTGTGTATGTATGTCAATATCTCAATTCTTTAAACAAACTTTTGCTGCTTTCCTTTTGTAGAAGAAGGAAGTGTTCTCAGTTGAATTAACATAGAGACCCCCAGATCAGAAACAAACATTCTGAAGCACTCTAGCGGTTTGTAAATACTGAGGGTTTTATTTAGCACTTCACATGGTCTCAAACAGACTCAAACAAGACCAATTACAATTTAGTATGCCCAGAGTTCTCAATGTTTTCCCAAAACAAAGGAAGTTCTCAGTAAACACTGTACATAGCCA
Organism: Mauremys reevesii; assembly: GCF_016161935.1. Taxonomy (NCBI): domain Eukaryota; kingdom Metazoa; phylum Chordata; order Testudines; family Geoemydidae; genus Mauremys; species Mauremys reevesii. The sequence goes on from NC_052624.1 coordinate 200,664,827, forward strand.
GCTGAACTGTTAACAATTTAAAAACTCTTTTTTTTGTTTAGTCAATTCAAGAATACCAACAATAAAAGTACAGTACAGGTAATTTCACAACAATATTACAGTGAAACGGATTGACTCACATTTATGTGATGGTACGAGTAGAGCAACAGTATGTACATGCACTAAAGTGCTAGGAACCCAAAGGCATGCAAGTCAAGTATTGTATGTGTATTATACAGCTAACTTCACAAGACTTTCTGAGGCATTCTTTTCTCTTTTAAATGTGGTGTGTTTACCTGTATTCCCCTCCAGCTTATTTAATTTAATTCTAGTCAACTACCTTAACGGCTTTCACTACTTAAAATGTACTGCTTCTGACAATATGAAGCATCCCTAAGAACCTTCCTCTTTTAAAATTGGTGACACTGACATTAAAATAGAATAAAATTAACTTTAAAAAGACCCTAGTTTTACATGGGGAAAACAAAACAAAAAACCCTAAAAAAAACCAACCCCTCTCCTCCCCCCTCAAACCCCAAAATAAAAAACAGAACAGTGCAAATATAACAAAAAGGCAGTCAGTACTGGGGGATAGGGAGTGCATTCAGTTTCCATTAAAACTTAAGGTACATTTTATTTTAAATCTTATTCTTTATATTTATATCATTTTACCTTTTTTGTTAATAGACTGTATGTAGAAAAGATGGAGACAAAAATAGTTTTCTGAGCTATGAAAAAATTAAGTTATTACAGGCACGTTAACTGTTTCATTCTAGAAACATCGCTGTTTCACAGGTTGGACATTCAGCAGCTGATCTTGAAAACATTCGTTGACCTCAACAACTAGATCTCTCTTTGTTGAGAAAGACGGGCCATGGTGATGGTGCTAAAATGCAAATTACAGTGAATTCTTCCCGTGATAATTCATGCAGGCTTGCATCACTGGTTTGGGTTCTCCATCAGCAGTTTCTTGCTTCCATATTCCTCAAAGGAAGTCAAATCTCCAGTTGACTGAGATTGTGAGGCAGTAGGGGAATGTGAAGCCCATCTTGAAGGTGGGCGCCGATTTGCTGGTCTCTCTGGCCGTGAGAAGCAGGATTCTAGGGACGGAGCTAGTGCGGAACAAGGTAGTTCCTTTGCAGCAAACAGATGGAAAAAATATTAGTAACTCGTATACTGCCCATTTACACTTGCAAAAAACAAAAAACAAAAAACAAATGATAACTACGCATCTTGTGAGAGGGAACAAAACCAAGCAGCACACTTTTCTGCACACAAAAATATCTACATTTACATCTGTGACTGATGGAACAGAAAAGGAAAGAAGAAAAGAGAGAAGGTTTTGGTGAACTGAAGCAGCTGACAAACTTCCATTTGCTAATATTCCTTGGGCTACAAAGAACAAGAACTGAAAGGTATATTTGCATGATAATTCAATAAACCCCACTATCCATCACATTGCTTCAAAATGCTAAACTGGGAGCAAAGTGGCAGGTATTGCATTTGCAAGTGAGGTGAAAAGCAGGCACTCGCTCATTCCTCTGCTTCAGAGGTCAGACTGAAATGCAGGCAAGACTTGCTTAGCTGGAGAGTACTGAGCATGGGACTAGTTACTGCTTCCAACTACATTAAAGAGGAGGCTTGCCTAACAATTTGAACTGAATATCTACAACGTATCAATCCTTGTTGCCAACTGACTGAGCCTGAGTTACAGGAATTCAGTGGTACTCTAGGTTAAAGATGGATATCCACAATCAAAAAAAGGATGAAAATCTGCAGGTCTGAAAATTTAATTTGCTACATCATCATCTCACTGCAGCAGGATCTTTGGCCTTCTGTGCAAGTAGAGACAAACAGCACTTGTGATTTTTCACACCAGCACCCTATTTATATTTAAAAGTTGATAATTACTTCTGATGTTGATAGACTTCTCCCACAGAACAGATAGATTTCATGCACATTTTGCAAGCGCATTATATCGAGTTGACTGATTACATGAAGTGTGGCTGCCTTGTGCCACCAAATCAAAAATCTTCAATTTCTGAGGCTTACTGAATAGCTTAAAAACTATAAAAGCAAATCAGCTGAGTTTGTCAACATATAGAAATGCATACACTGAGGAGAGATCATTGTAAAGGGGGAAAGAGTTATGTGCAAGTTACAATAATAAAATCTGAATACAAACTGGCAAAATATGAAGGCAGAGCTTATAAATCAAATGATACAAAGGAAGAGATAAAGAATAAACCCAAAAACCCCCAAAACAAACCAAACCAAACAGTAGAGCAATAAATTAGGAAGTAAAAAATTTAATATCATGCCATGCTATGTGTGGAGAAAGAGAGGAAAGTGACTAAGAAATATTGAATTAGGTAACATGATATGATACGCAGTGATCGAGCAAGATGATGTAATACAGAAGTATCTCAGACAATAAAATGGGACGGAAGATGAATATTGTAGAACAAGAGAGCCAGAGGACATCAGACTGCCTGTGTGTGCGGCATATACATATGTAGGTTGTGGAGGAGAATATCGCCAGAGCTCAGCCATCCTCTGAGAAGGGGCAACCCCTAATCTTTACACAGTAGGCAGCTAAAAGTGTGATCAGTAACACCACATTACTGTTTAAAATCATGTTCTACTGAGATGCCCTCAGCATTTCTGGAGAGCAGTACTATATTGTGAATGACATAAGTGCTGGTTAGCAAAGAGCCCTATGATCACTTGCAGACATACACATTTGTACTATAAACTTAAAAACAACTCTCTGTTAAAACAACATTAAGATTGAAGTATAAATCAATACTAGTAAGGATACTGCCTCTGTGTCCTTACTTCACCGTATCCTGTTGTGCCTAAGGGAACACACGGTATGTTGTACTGTACTGAGACTTTCTAACAGAAGTCCCTATGTGCACCAATACCTACAGGAGGCACAACAGGATGAGCTGAGGTGGTATTTTTCTGGGCTTGTGTCTTGGTCTCTATTGAAATAGCAGCTTTTAATTACATTTTTCTAGCTTTGTTTGCTTTTAGCAAACCGAGAGGGAGTCAATATTATGGCAATGGTAAACAGTTTTGGCTATCTATGTAATATAGCCACAGATGTTGGTCAGCTTTGACAGAAAGGCAGGGTTAAGTCCTTCTCATTCTTATCGGTGATATACACATGTACAGCCCAACACACATTGCACGAGCGAGTCCTGGTGCTTCAGGGCACACGGGTAACTGGCAGCACAGTCTTTTAATGTGTTGGCTGAAAAACGAATCTTTTCTAGGAGTCATAATTACATGCACATTAATCCTAATTATCGGTCTATGCTCTTAGAATGCATGAAGGAAATGAAAGAATTAAAAGGACGCTGCCAAAATATTATTTTTAAAAATCAAAATTTCATGCAACTACCATAGATTATTAAAATTGCAATTTATAAAAATGACATTTCCTTTTGGTTATTTATTCTGATCATTGATTGTTCATGTTTCTAAGCTTAGATCACAAAAATGGGCTAGATAATTTCAAATTTTTGTTTCTAGTCAGTTTCACTTTTAGATTGTTGAAAACACTACAGGGTTGTGAGTATTTGTTGGAAAATTGTTTCCACTGAAAATTGGGGGTGGGGTGGGGTGGGGTGGCAGAGGGGGAGGAAATCATGGATACATTTATATTGGTCCTAGGTTTCGTAAAAGCTTATATTCACAGAATTTAAATTTTGGCCTAAATTTGACCTGTCAGAGTCCATTTAAATCTCAAGGAAGCTAATCGGAGCTATCAATGTTCATGTCCAACATAATAATGGCAGAAGGCAGAATAGGCCAATCTTTAAAGTGTACTATTCCAAGTCAGAAAGAAACATTTCAAGGGCAGAACTGTATAGGAATCAGCTGTTTTTGGATGTTCTTGGCTACCTCAAGTATTATTGTTGTTATTGCTACTTACATATCTCCACTAGCTCAAAGTTTCAAAACTAAAGCTTTCAGACAGTTGTGGAAACAAGGTAGAAAGAACTTACAGCAGTGAGGCAGGCAGGGTTAGAGTCCCCAGGGGGCAGTTAGTAAGACAGTTTGGTTCTGGACAGGATAGAAAAAAAAAAAAGCAAATAGGTTGGACAGTTTTTATTTTTTTTAAGTGAAGATTTATACTCAGCAAGGAAGAGTTCATCAGACGTCACTACCTACTCATATCATGTTACCAGATTTCATGGGAGGGCTAAGAGAAAAGACACTAACAATCAGATTTAGAGAACAAACCAATCAACCTTGCACTGTCTTAGAAATGGACATAGCATTAAAGAATCCAAGCATTCCTTCTAAGTGGAGAAAGATATATACTATCCTTTGACAATTCATATTTAGGTCAGGGAAAACAATGTTACCATGAAGGAGGAATACTGCAGGGTTGTTTTTTCCTTAGTTTGATTTTAAGTGAGAGAATATCTGTAAATTCGTAACAAAGAAAAACCCACTTATGTTTTATGTTACTCTGAAGCCATACAAGGCTTTGATAGATATTTGCTTCACCCGTCCTTCTTAGTCCATTTAATGACAGCAAAAGGGAGGCTCAGCTGAAGAAAAAGCACTTTACTCTGATGCCATCTTCCCTCCTCCCAATTCCTGAGTGGTTCAGCTGGGTATGTTCAGCAATTACTCAGCCATTAAGAACAGAGGTGGAAAGACTAGGTTTCTTGCTGGATATGCCTTTCAGGAGTGTTTTCTCTTCTTCACTCCCAGTATGATAGTGTGACCTATATATTGCTCTAAATACCTACCAGGCTCAGAAAAGGAATCTTCATGTCACTTTTTGTGTGTTTAGCCTGCTAAAGTTATCAATAGCAATATTTATAAACCCCACGATTGCCTGCTACAATAGTGGATTAGCAGGATAAGACACTGGTAGGCCAAATCTGGTGGTGGATATGAATTTGCTTGTAGGCAGCTCTGAGCAAGTTAGAATGCAAACAGAGCTATTACATTGTGTGTATCTAGATATTGAAAAGAAATTCCATAGTTTCAGCAGAAATGTAAAAGGAAATAACTGGAACTCCAGAAGTTAAAGTTAAAGAAAAAAAGCTGCCAACTGGTGCTTCATGCAGGTTTTAAAGTCATTAATTACTCCTCGGGAAATTCTGCACCACTGCGCAATGCCGAATTTTGCAGAAATTAACGTTGTGCGTGCAGAATTTCCTTTCTCCCACTGAAATGGGCTGCAGTGCTGCTGGCCGCCACTAGGGACTGCTGGACCTGGCAGAGCCCAGCTTGCACATAGAAGACGGGGGGAGGAGGAAGGGGAAGAGTTGAGGGAGACAGAGGGTTCCTGGCAGCTGCAATTCCCAGCACACCCTGAGGGAAGGAGACAGCGGCGCACAGGAAACTCCTGGGACATGGGACCAAGCCTGGGACCAAGCATCAGGCAGAGAAACAGGGACTGGGTTGTCATAGAGGTATCTTTAACTCTCTAATCTTGGGGGAATTTTTGTGTGTGTGTCTGTTTTGTTATAGACATACTTCCTGACAGCTATTTTGAAATAAATTACCAAAATAATTGAAACTGGTGTGATTATGTAGTGTTATTTTGACAAATAAAATGTGTATAATTTTGCATAATTTTAAAATATTGTGCACAGAATTTTTAATTTTTTGTCGCAGAATGTCCCCAGGAGTAATTAATGTATCATGCCATGACTACAAAGAAGGGAATGTTCTCTTTGGTGTGATGGTCACTTCTATTGGCTGGAGATAGGTAAATAAAGAAGAGACACCGCAAAAATCCTACACAGAGAGGTGGTGGCAGCAGCAGCACTGACATGGCATTTCACTCAGCATAGCATGCCTTCAAGGTGAGGCTCAGACATATGTGGACAGTGTAATCCATAAGTAACCCAAGGCATATTCAGATCATAAATTTATTCACAGCTTCATTTCCAACAACAAATCAACATTCCACAAACACGTCTCTTTAAAACTCCACCACATTTTGGAAAATTAACACATCTGAGTGAAGCTCACAACGGTTACCCCTTCAGGGGAACAGCGCACATTCCTGGGAGGGGATGGGATGCTATGGCTGTAACCTGTGCGGCTACCACCTAATCACCTCTCAAAACCAAACGTTTACTCAGTGCCAGACTATGAGTGGGCCTTGCAAAGGGGAAGCAAGAAACTTCCCCTTCTCTGTGTGTGGCTGTGCGAGAGCCTCCCATGCACTCCCCCAGTCCCTGCATTTGGGGAAGCACAGGGGCTGCTTCCATCTAACACTTCCCTGGAGAAAAAGATGCTCAACAGAGGGTATAGAAGGGTGGGAAAGAGGCAGTCTTAAGGCCTTACCTCCTCTGCTCCTCATGAGGCTGGTGCACTGAGGGAGCAGATGGAATACATTGTGCAACCCCTGCATGTGGGGAAGCCCCAGAAGAAATTCTGCCTGCCTGAAGCAGTGTCTCTCTGGTGCCTCCCTCCCCTGGGGCGCTGTAATTCTGCATCACTCCTTGCACAGCGCTGTGCTATAAATGACACAATCTAGCTCTTAAAAGAGACATGGCCCCTGGAATGGCTCTTAGGCCTGACATCCTAAGAGTCGGTCAATGGGCATCATTTTGGTGCTGAGAATTTTCAAAGAGCTGCAGTCGTCTGCCATGAACATTGTAACTATCTGATAAATTGCATCAGGTACCACTATCACCAGACACCATGCCCATGTTTTGAAGTTAGTTACTTTTGCCAACAGCAATTTGTGGTGATGTGGCACAACTTCAGCTTTTATATACTGGAAATTTGTTGTGAAATTTCAAAGTTACACATGGAATTCCAGAGTTTTCAATGATAGCTTGAATGCAAAGCTGAGGTGAAGCTCTGAGAGTACAACACATATTTTTACAAGTGAAATTATATGGGTACAGTAATCCATCAGCTATACTTCTGGTTTTCAAATAAACCAAAAAATATAAATGGCCAAGATAGTCCAAGACAGCAAAGCTGCTTTCTCCACTTCTGTTCATTCTGAGGTATGTGCACAAACCACACTTCCATTAATTTTTACAGATAATGCAAAGTGTGTGTGTGTTTGTCTCTCTCTCCACACATACACTCTCTCTTTCTCTCTCTCTGTCTCTCTCACTTATTTCAATTTAAACATAAAGGGCACTGACATGAAAGATCTAGGTGCTCTGCTATCAATTGAAAATATGTCCAATAACTATTAAAAACAAAACAAGAGCAAACTTCACCCATTTAAAACAACCAGTCACAGAAAGAAAAATTGCAGGACAAAATCTCCCACCACTCAGATCCCCAGCACCTCCCCAATCCCGCTCTAAATGCCTGTTTAGAAGAACGGGGATTATGGCATGCCCTGAAAGTCAACAAATTGGTGCTATTTGGGGCCATGGTGTGGAGTGAGTTCCAAAATAGAGGGGCCCTGATGGTAAGTACACTGCTAGCTGCTCCCTCTCTTATATACCCAGGGGACCTCTAGCTTGAGCACCCTCACTGATCTGAGAGAGGCCACAGGAGACAGGACACTTTAGGTAAGACCCAGACCATTAGGATTTTAACAGGTCAACATTAGCACTTAAAACTCTACCCAGAAACCAAGAAACAGTCAGTGCAGATCCCAGAACACTGGTGTCACATGCTCAGGGTGAGATACTCCACCTAACGATGGGGCCACTGCACCAGTTGCCACTTCCAAATGGATGTAACTCTTAATAGAGCACATTTCAGCAGTCCTAGCTAAAGGGGAGCATGGAAGCAAAGTCCAAGTCCGGGAGGAAAGGTCACAACCCCAACCACAGCAAGGTGGAGAAAAGCTGTCCTTGACTGCTGCTATTTGATGGTAGCCAGGAATCTAACCAGATCCCAACTTGAGAATTTTGTCGACAAAGGTAGACGAACAGCCATAATAAGGCAGGGGTAGGAGGGCAACAAAATTTCAGTTGAATTCTCTGGTTGATTCCCCTAACCCACCATAATCATCTCATTTTATCTGGACTGAGTCTTGGCCAACTAGTTCTCATGCATACCTCAGACTCACACAGACACTGAAGAAGGCACTCAACCACACACACCTCAGGCTGGACAAGATAAAGGTACAGAGCTGGACGTCCTCTGCAAACTGAAAACACTTCCGCCAGTATCTCCTCACTAATTCTGCTAGTGGTCTCACATACACATTGAACTAGAGGGATAACAGCATGGACACCTGAGGTAACCCAAGAGAGAAACCCTTGGGGCAGAAGAGCAAATATGCAATACTGCCTTGTTGGTACTCTCTAACAGAAAGGAATGAGGCCAAGGAATAAAGGCAGGACCCACCAGGCACCGCAGGAATGTCAACACCACCTCATGATCCATTGTGTAGAAAGCAGCTGAGAAATCTAGTAGTAGCAGCATGGAGACCTGGGAACAGATCCTCCAGTCCACCGGAACATCATGCCACTTTTGCAACTCCCTAATCCTGGGGCTGGCCAGGGGCCAGTTCAGCCGCTGGTTCAGTCCTCTGCACCACTTAGACCAGACACAGAGCGTTTCTAAATTGCACCCAGCTGCCTATAATCCCAAGAAGGCATTCCAGCAGCAGGGAATGCAGAGGAGCATTGGCTATTGAGAGTGACATAATGGGGCCAGAGTGAGGCAGAGAATCTTGACCATTGGTTTTTATCCATCAACAGGAGAAGATCACTGACCAACATGACAGTGCTGTACTCAGGTTAGAACCCAAGCTGGCAAGGGATGTTAGATAACAGTTAATAATTGAGCTTTAGTCTGTCTTTGCACACCGCCCTGATCTGTGTTGTACACTCTCTTTGGCTGTAGCTGGAGATCTGACCCATGATGTTTATGCAAATCTGCTGGGATACATTATGAATGGTACATTTTTTAGACAGCTGAGTAAAACAGCAATAGGTATTTCTTCACTGTCATGGTAGGTTTATGCTTTGACCAATCAATTTTCACGATAATTTTGCAAGGCTAAAGTAGTAAATTTCCAAGCATTGTGTCATTTATTGACTTACATAAACACAGAATCTACACAGCAGAGCCAAGTTTATTCAGAGATATCCACAAAAGTTACAGTAAAATCACTCCTGTGGGAAGGAGAGGGAGGGAAATCAAATGTATGTACTATTCTCTTCATCTGACTTGTTAAAACCAATTACTCATTCTTGAACAGAAATGTTATTACCCTTTCTTCCCAGATAATATTAGCATTCCCTCAAAACCTGTCGGCCCTAGCACATCTGTATTTTCCAATGTGATAGGTAACTCTTACTCCTGGTATTCTGGGGAGAGCCACTAGCATATGTCAGCTTTATTCTTTAAAGCATATGTTTACTTAAGTAATATTTTAAAACATAATCTACTTAGACTGTAAACTTTTTGGGGTAGGGACCACATTTTTATTTTGTGTTTGTACAGTACCTAGCACAACAGGTCCGCAACTGAGGCTTACAGGAGATACCACAATACAAATAAAATAATAATAAATTAATTATAATAACAATTACTAATAAAATAACCAATAAGCTATTTCCTGAAAGAAAAGAATAATTAATTATAGAAGGGGGGAAAAAAACTAATTACCTCAATGGACCCTGGTTCTACTTTGACTATTTCTCCTGTGCTGTTGTCATTGCTAAGACTCGGTGGGCTGCGTGAAGCTAGCTTTTTCTCTTCCTTTAAGGCATGCTCCAAAAGTTTCTTATTCAAGATCCTGGCAGCATTTTCTGTAAGTGTATACCCCGGAGGAGCAGATAAATCCTGCCTGACACTTGTTGCCTCAGACTCTTCTTCCTTTTCCATCTCTGCACCCAAATGGAGAGGACTGGGTGACCGGTCACGGGCACTTGTACACATTTCCTGCATGGGCCCCAGTTCTGATCTGGGTTCTGCTGACCTAGATCGGCTGCTAGACCTGGCACATTTTTGGAGGGTCTCTTGAACAACAGGGGTATGGTCAATAATATTGAACAAACTGGAGAGGCCATCATTGATGGTGGTATGAACTGGGCTCTCCCTTGTAGTAGTTGACCTAGCCCAAGCAGACTCACTGAATCCTTTCTGAGGCGTGCCTGGTAAAGTCCGGTTATTTGGCTGATCTGTTTTTGGAAGGATTTTTCTTTGTAATTTTGGAGAACCATATTTGGGAGAACAGCACGTGCGTTCAAACTTGGCCTGAACCTTTTCGATGGCAGGGGCTACCTGCCTGCTCCTTAAGCTTCTTGATGGTGATGAGATTGGTGTGGAGCCCCCCTTTGGTGTCAGACACTTGTGTGGACTGCTGGTGATGCTGCGCAAGGTTTCTGTCTGCAAGCCAACACTGATCGTCTGGGTGGTCTGTGTCCCTGTAGTTCTTATACCATTGGTTTGACATGCCATGTCCTTAAACTGAGGCTCTGCTGAATTAGAACGTATTGCATTTCTGACAGAGTAAGCTACCTCCTTCATATCGTCACTCATGTTCTTGGACAGCTCGAGGCTCTGCAAGGATGAGGCAAAACCCACAGCCGTGCAAATAGGATGCTCAATAGGATGAAGACGACTTTCCAAAAAATCTTTATGGTGTTTGGTGAGATCACAAGACCATCTCCCAAACACATCTGAGGAAGCACCTTTTGTCTCACCCACACTCCCTTTAGCTTTGGTCACAGAAAACAAAAAGTCTGGCTCAACCTGTTTTTTCCCTCCATTACCAGCTATCGCTGAGTTATCAAGCCTACGGATAACTGGCGGACTGTGAAAGACCTTAACCCCCATTTTTTCTGTTACAACGTGACTCCTCAGTGGCTGCTTCTGGCAGGGCTCTAGGCTTGTCATGGTATTGGTTGTCATAGTAACACTGGTGGTAAGGTACCATGATGATGCTTGGAATGGATCTGAAGTTGAATCACTTCTTACTTTCCCATTTTCTGTCCTTTCTGCCCAGGCTTCTGCAGGCTTTTCTGTAACCCCACTATGGATCCTGGTGTTACTATAATCCCAGTTTTTGTTGAACTCTTCAATGTATTTCAGATCATCAGGGGACAGAGGAGGAGTTATATCCTCCTTACTACTAGATGAAGGCAAGGTCTTTTCAGGAAGGAATGGAGAAATATCCATCAAACGCTGGAATTCTGACATTGAGGAAACAGACACTGCCCTGAGGGAAAAAAAACAAAACATAAATTAAATAATTGAAAACCCTTATAGAAATATTTCTGCTTTAAAACAGAGGGAAAATTAATCCATATCACCAGCTCACATTCAAAATCTATTTATTAAAAGTTCCCTTTATTGCTTTTTGAATTGCTGCATAATGCAAACATTTTCTCAAGAACTACTGCTTGGTAAAGGTTTAAAATATGCAGCTTTAGAACAGGTTTTCAATATATATTATCCATGAAAAATGTATCTTTACAACACTATGACACACATTTGTAAGGCTGCAAATAGCAGAAAAGTACAAAGAGAGGTGCTGAGTATCCTTAACTTTCAGTGAAGCCAGTGAGACTTCACAGCTGGTGCTTGGCACCTTATGGGATCAGGCCTAGAGGCTGTCATATTTAACTAGTTCAGTGAGTTCAGCTTATGCTGCAACTTGATGAAAGTGAATATGAGTGGTTAGAGAAACTATGAGAAATTTCAAAGAATTCTTGGGTTTCCATAAAGTTCGTTAGTTTATACAATTTAAAGCATCTAATTGAATCTTCCTATTACTTGACTGTAAGGAATATTGTAAAACACTGGAACCTTTCTAGATCAGTGGTTTTCAACCTGTGGTCCATGGACCCCTGGGTCCGCAGACTATATATAGGATTTCCAAAGGGGTCTGCACCTCCATTCGAAATTTTTTAGGAGTCCACAAATGAAAAAAGGTTGGAAACCACTGTTCTAGATAATAGGGACTATATAAAAATGTAAATCACCATAATTATCTATGCAAACCCAATGAGCAAACTCAAACTAGATGAGCCACCCAGGATTTTAAAAAGTGATGAGATTTATAGAGCAATGTCATAGTGGTTTAAAAAAATCTGTTGTGAATTTTTAATCAAGACTAGGGCCAGATTCAATGTTGGCGTATGTTGCAGCTCTGCTAACTTCAGATGTAAATCTACTTACACCAGGGCTTAAGTTGGCCCAATTTAGTCAAGAAAGAGTAGGTCCATACTGAGACAAATTAATCTCTGAGTAAATCCACTAATCTGGTTCCGAGGCAGCAAAGATATATACTACCCTTGTTCAGGGTTTGTGGCAAAGCCCAAAATCTCATCAGCTAGATGTTTGGTGCTTTTCCTGTCAGCTTTACTCACCTTTTAAGATTTCCCTTTTGCGTTTCTTCTTCCTGGAAAAAAAACCCTAGTTATTTCTGAACCTTTACAGAGGACATAATAGCAATATTTTGCACTTGTGGGGCATTTTGTCATTCGTCTCTGGGTAGTTCCACAAGTTCTTGAAAATTCTTTTTCAAAATGAGAGACTTCTTCCTGGATAGGGTATTTGTAAGGGGTATGTGTGGATATTCTTTCTTTAATACACATGTATGAATGCTGTCATTCCCAGTAGAATCAATAGGATCACTCACATCAGAAATTATCCCCCAAACCTAAAGCATTCTTAAATGTTTATAGTCCAAGTTATCACAGAGGACAATGAACTTTAAATGACCTTTCTCCACAATTAAAAATTCAAGTTCTGTATCACATCTGCATGAGTGACTTTGCTCTTCGGATCTTATCTGTTTTATATCAGAGACCTAGCTGTGCTGAGATAAGAGACAAAAATGTAGTCCTTTGAAATAAATATTTCATTACAAATTCTCTAGGCACTAACAAATGGTACCAGTTGAAACTCATTAAACTAGTTATATTAAATATGTGGGAAGACTATTACTTGTTTCATAAGGAAATACCTACAGATAACTCACAGGATTAAGATGCTGTTACAGCAATTATTCCCTAGTGACAATTTCCATAATCAGCTTTTTTAAGCTCATACTTTCCTGATGCAGTTGGTCTAGAGCTATTGCTTTAATTATTTAGATTTCTAATGAATTATACAAAATATAAGCTAGGTAACAAAAATGTACAAGTTCAGTAACAAAAAACTTTTAGTATTAATGGCTTTAATTTGACCCCATGAAAACAAGCACTTTTCCAAGAACAATACTACTCCTAAAAGTGACTAGTCAAAAAACAGCACCCTTTGATTCAAGAAATCTCATTCCTGTACGTATCCTCAGTTGTATCTGAGGACTAGGTGCCTGATTCTCCATTCGCTTACACTGGGGTCAAGGAATGGAGAAGCAGGCCCTACGTTTTTACTGACTTTTATTGCTCTTAGTACTGCAAAACCAATATTGCTAAGAGAGAGAGTATTTTGTGTGTGTGTGCGCATGATCAAGAGAGCTGTTTATTAAGCTCCAATCAGTTACACCTAAGGAAATCTGCTGAGGAAAATGAGTTTGTACAAGTTTCACTAAAGCATAATTTGAAAACAAGGAGGCTGAACAAAAGTCACTGAGGGCCTAATTTTACATGCAGAACTTTTATTAATGGCAGCGAAGTGCAAAAATGGGGAGCGGGATCCAAAACCATTTGACTCACAGAACTGAGTGCTGAGGTTACAGCACTGGAAATGTGAAAAAATATTTTTTTGCTTGTAATCTGAGCACATATGAAATGAGCCACTCAGAGAAAATAAACAGGGAACCCCACCACAACAGCTATATAGTTACATTTTTTCCCACCATGGAAAATTAAATACTGTATGTGTGTACATGTGCACCTTCCCCCCCCCCACACAAGCATTTAAAATTTCAGAAAGATATTCTTATATTTCCTAAATCATTTATCCTTCTTCCTGTTCCTTCCAACCAGCCTGATGCTCCGATGGTCTGTTAAGCAACAATTTAATTGCTGGCATGAGATCACATTTTGAATACCTTTAAATTTTTTAACAAAGGCTTGGCACTATTTTCCACAAGCTTCAAAAACCCAACTGAAGTTACATGGTGAAGCCAAATAGCTTTGTGAGGTAAAATAAGAGGCTCATGGTTTGACTTGCCTAACAAACATGTTTCCAGAATGGCTGAATTGCAAAAGCAGCCTCTATATATGTGCTTGCATTTTTGGATGTGAAAGTTTCTGTTCACCTGTTAGGTACGATTTGTACACACAAATAGCATTTACATGCTGAAAACAGTATTCAGATGTCTAACTGCCTGACCTATGAATACAAATCTTTGTTTTCAGGAATGCAGAAAGTTGTCTTTTATAAAACCTGCAATTTGAAAACTGCAAACAATATAGAAGTTGTTGTTGATGATTCACCCGTCTTTTCAAGATCTGTTGCATATTTGTTTTGTAATATCAATTTACATGCAAAGAGAGACTAAAAAGGAAAATTTTAATTCTTTGGTGCTTCAGTGTTTTTGTAATTTCAAATGAGATAGTAAACTGTACAGTTGTGGCACCTAACAGTTTCCTAGAGATCACCAATATAATACACCTCTACCCTGATATAACGCTGTCCTCGGGAGCCAAAAAATCTTACTGCGTTATAGGTGAAACCATGTTATATTGAACTTGCTTTGATCCACTGGAGTGCGCAGCCCTGCCCCCCCAGAGCGCTGCTTTACCGCGTTATATCCAAATTTGTGTTATATCAGGTCGCGTTATATCAGGGTGGAGGTGTATGTAGTTCTGCATGCAGGTTTGTCTCAGCCTAAAGCAGTGGTTCCCAAACTTTAACAACCTGTGAACCCCTTTCACTAAAATGTCAAGTCTCACGAACCCCCTCCTAAAAACGAGTATTTCCTGGGATTTTCTTCTTTACTGGAGTATAAATTATAAAAGCAGTGATCTTGGAAATATAAATTTTGGGTTTATGACATGTTTATTACACACTATTTATTATTAATTATTATCATTTTTATTACATTATGAAAACGGCAACACTCTTCCAAGATCTCACTTTTGTAGCTTGTATCACTTTGAATAAGCCTGTTACAAGACAAGGCTCCTATGTTTCATCAAGGAGTATCAGATGTGAAACAGCATGAAGGTATTTAAGAAGCGAACTCAAAGAGTTCTTCCTACACAAGCATTCAGGTCTTGAGCAGTCCAGGTAAACAACACACGTTACAACAAAGCTTAAACTTGTTCTTCACTAGGGTGACCAGATGGGATGAAGAAAATATTGGGACATGTGTGTGTGTGTGTGGGGGGGGAAGTCCCACTGGTGGAGCAAAAAAAAGCGGAGTCCTGCCAGCACAGCAAAAAAAACCCCAAAACAAACAGAAAACCAAAAACCAAAAAAACCACAATGGAGTCTCAGAGTCCCGCCGGCAGAGAGAGAGAGAGAGAGAGAGGAAAAAAGAAAAAATCCCAGAGTCCCGGACTTCAGCCGGCAGAGGGGGGAAAAAAAAGTAAGTGGAGTCCCGCCAGCGGAACAAAACAAAACAAAACAAAACAAAACAAACAAACAAACAAAACAAAAACAGGAGTGCAAAATATCGGGACAAATTGAGTCTCGACCAAACATCGATTGGGACGCGGGACAAACGCCTAAAAATCAGGACAGTCCCGATTTTATCGGGATGTCTGGTCACCCTATTCTTCACAATCATTTTAAAAACAATCCTAGCTGCCTATTTAATTTTAAAAACAGCAAAAAATAGCCACCTTGCTTTCCATTTCTTATAAGAAGTCTTGAAGTTTAAATCTCCTCAATGTGATAAATATGCTTGCTTTGATCTGCTTAGCTCTTGGAAGTCCAGGGGCTCCAGGCTGCTGGCCCCATGTTGCCTGGGATCCCTAGGGACAGCTCTGTCCACCATTAGGGATTTTTTTCCTGAGACCCCCCTGTAACATTTCACGAACCCCCAGGGGTTCACGTACCCCCGTTTGGGAACCACTGGCCTAAAGTAATTAGAAAGTATTGTTTCTGATGGAAACCATGGAGGCTAATGGGATGTTACCCTGGCCTGCTATAAGGTACTCTCATTGGGTCAAATCCTGGGTCTATTGAAGTCAACTGGATTTTTTCTACCATTTTCACTGAGGCCTGGATTTCACCCATTGTGTCCTGATCATTTCCCTCATCATTGCCCTTTGTTATGAGACTCTGGAACTCCCTGGATGTTATGCTGAGGTATCAGAGCACGGGACTTTTAAAGATCAACAGTTACTTAGGACTCCTTCATATCCTTTCTAAACAATCAACATTACCTCTTGATAGCACTTTACTGATGTTAAATGGCACTTTAAGATGGTTTCTGACAGTGAAATTGTTTGACCTGAGCACCTGTCAAAATAGAGCTTCTGCCCCTTTTAAAACAGGAAGAGCTTTAAATCCTTGTAACTCCTTGCATAATCAAAAGTAAACAATGATCCATTTCTAACTCTTCAACTCATTCCCCTGGCCCAAGGATCAGGAAATTCTTACGGGCCTTCTGGTTTCTTTAGACTGGCCTGACTAACCTCCAATTATATCCAGTGACCAACACCAACCCAGTCAGCTCATAACACGAGGCAATGTTAAAATTCAATCAAACTCACCACCAAATTACTGCAAGCAGTGTCTAATAAAGCCTCCCCCTTCACATAGCATGACAGCTATATTGATTACAGTATAATTGAAAATATGATAGAAAAAAAAAAACATACTTCAGTTAAGCAAGGCAAGAACTTCTCCCGCTCCAATCTCTGAGGCCGAGGCTCATCAGATTCATCAGGAGAATCAAGAGATAATGAATCGAGAAAGAGGTTTTCTGTGGCAGTGCACCTATCACTTTCCTTCAGCTTCGACAGCGACTGATCGTCAAACTGTATGGCATCTGAATCAGAATAGGACCTTGCCCCCATTGGATGAGGCACATGAAGGTTTCCCTGGGTTGAAAATGGACGAAGGCTACTCTCCTTCTGGTCACAAAGAATGCTCTCTCCTTTTCGTGTGCTTACTTCTTTTTGAAGCTGAAAAAAGAACAAATTAAATTGAAGTTAGCATGGATTATTTGCAGTAGCTCAACACCTCTGTCTTTTCGGTAGAACTTGGCCTTCTAAGACTTTGGCCCTTCATTGTGGGCTTTGCTGCTCAGGGAAGTTTCATTTCACTTGACAACTTCCAAAATATTCAAGAGAAGTGAACAGGTTTATACCATTCACTGAGTGTACGATGCAGAGAATGAGGGATTCTACAATAGGGAAAATGCAGCGTCTTACCACGTGAGGACACTTGGATGCAAGGGACCAGAGAAAAAGTGGAGGAAAATCGACATCAAGCGCCAAACCCATGTACATTTTCAACAATATTTGATTCTGCATTGCAGCTTGCAGTTAGCTCTCCACAAACCACATATTTAGAACTTAATAACTTTAACTGGTTAATTGCGAAAATTATATTATTTGCCAAAATTCAGAAATTATTAAAGGGATCAAACCAAAAGAAAATTTTTTTTACATTACTATAACAGTATCTGGAACAGAACAAACAGAACAGGATACAAAATAAAGGTTTTCAGCAATCAAAGACTGACATGGAGCCAAGAAACTCAGGAATTTCCTTGGAAGCAATCCAGACATGGCATTCAGAGGAAAGTAGTCTTAGGGTACATTGACACTTCAAGCTCGACATGTAATTCCCAGCTCAAGTAGACATACCTGCACTATCTCTGATTGGGCTAGCGTGCTAAAAATTGCAGGATAGCCATGGAGGTGAATGTGGTTAGCTGTCCTGACTGTGATCCCACCTGAGTCAGTAGGAACATATTTGAGGTGGTTAGCCTCTCCTGCTGCCCACATCACCATGGCTACCCTGCCATTTTTAGGGCACATCTTCTCAAGCTGGAAATTATACCTCCAATTTGAAGTGTGGATGTACCTTCAGTTCGGACCTCGGCGTATCACTGCTTTGCTCTGATGAAACTAGCACTACAGTATGTGTTCATCTCCAAATAGGGAGCTGTTCCCAAGATTCTGAAATCTTGTCCTTTGTGTTTTTAAATGCTCTTTTTAAAAAAAAAAACAAAAAAAACCCAACCACTATTTGAAATCTGAATTTTAAAAAAAGCAAGGCAAAGGGCTTGTCTACACTGACAGCGCTGCAGTTGTAGCTGTGTCACTGTAACACTTAGTGAAGATGCTGCCTACGCTGAAAGAAGAGCTTCTCCCATCATCATATGTATTCCACCTCCCCGAGAGGCAGTAACTATGTTGATAGGAGAAATCCTCCCATTGACTTAGCGCTGTCTACAGCGGCATTTTCCACACCCCTGAGCAATGCAGTTATACCAACATAAATTCGTAGTGTAGACCAGGGCAAAGTCTGGAGTTAATATCGTACGTTCATAAAGTGTAAGGCCAAAAGGGATCAGTAGAACATCTAATCTGACCTCCTGCATAACACAGGTCCTTAAATGTCACACAGTTACCCCTGTATTTAAATTTCTCTCACTACCATATCCCAAAGAAATGTAATTATAAGCTCCAGGAGTGTTCTGGAGTTCCACCAAAATAATCATGATTGTCTTCTGACTCAATAATATAAGGGCTGCCCCTTTTTAGCAATCTCCAATCTACACTTTAGATCTAAACGGTGAAAATTCCTATTAACAAAGGATTAGAGCTAGATTTTCAAAACTATGTGGAACTACTGAATGGCTAAAAACCACAAGGTGTGCATACTACAGGATTGTCAGAAACCTAGTTAAGGAATTAGGCATGCAAGGCATGTTCAGAGAAGGTGCATATTTGCATGAGAACCATTAAAATGACTAGTTCTGTACTTCTCAAAAATGGACGGGGAATGGGTGGAGCCACAAATATGGATGAAGTAATGACATTTTCAAAAATGAATAGCATAGGCAACTTTAATTGCAGTTGTAACTATAACACGACTAAAAATGATATTTCTAAAAACAAGGAATGTCAGCAGGAATATCACTAGTAACTCATATTTGCTGCTAAAACTGCCTGAAAGGGTTTGGATAAGAAGGCTCTTTAGGAAGTCCATGAGGCAATAAGCTACAGGTGGAATTCATCAGGTAGGAACAGAGTACTGGGTATGTAATATCCAATGGAGGACTTCAAGATTAAAAAGTTTTCAATGCACATGTGAATAAAAAAGAAATTTTGGAGCTCAGTGAGTGAATTTGAGATGACTAATACCGAAACTCCATTCAGCGCCCGTCGTGTCAAAAAATCTTTCTGTATCAGATCCTAAGGTTCTTAATTTTTACTTGGGCAAAACTCTCATTGAAATAGAGGGAGTTCTGCTTATTCATAATTTTCAAAACCAGAAGGAACCACTGTGATCATCCAGTCTGACCTTCTGTATAGCACAGGCTGTAGGCCTTTCCCAATATAATTCCTAGAGCATAACTTTTAGAAACACATTCAATCTAGATTTAAAAATTGCCAGTGATGGAGAATCTACCATTACACTTGATAAACTGTTCCAATGATTAATTACTCTCACTTATTAATGTATGCCCTTATTTCCAGTCTGAATATTGCATTATACCTGCTAGACTGAAGGGCCCTATGATGGGGTATACAAACCCCTCACTGAGCAATAAAGGGCTAAGGAGCTAGTCTTGGCTCAGTCAGCCCCACCACAACTGCAAGAGATGCACAGACTGGAGGAAGAGGCGGTAAAGGGATGCAGAACAGCTCACTTGGGGGCAGAGCCTGGAAGAGAGCAGATCTGCACCTTGCAGCTCCTGAGAGCAGAGCTGTGGGAAAGCAGGATCTCTCTCTACAACTGCTCAAAGGTCTCCTGTGAGGGAAGGGAGGACCTGCTTTAGATGCATCCTGAGAGGGAGGCATCCCCCCTCACCCATATGGACACAGTTTGTTTGCACGAATTCCCCTTCTTTTGTTTATGGACTACCACAGTAGGGGAGAGACTTGGAACTAACCTGGCTGAGGGTCAAGCCACAAGAAGAGGCAGCTGCCGCCCTGAGAGAGAGGGAGGCACCACACCACACATGGCCACAAGGAGGTGCCAAGCAGTGAGCTGACCCCCTGCACACCTACTCCACAGACGGCGAACTTTGGACAACCTTGGGAGGGCTGGGGTAGGAAGTGGCCCAGGGAGTGCACCCTTAATGCACCCCTGGCAGTCAGATCACTGATAGCCCTCACAGGGCCCTGGGCCAGAGCTTAGTGGAGTGGGAGGGCCCAGGCTCTTCTACCAACTCCCCTACCCTGCAGTTTGAAGGGCCTAAGCCCTGACCACTAGGCAGTGCTCCCCACGAACGAAGACCATCACAAGCTCATTATTAACTATTTGTTCCCCATTGTAGTGAGGCAGAGTGGCTTCCCCCCTGGACTGGAGTGCGAGGGATCACTACACTCCCCTGGCGGACAGGGCTAAACCCACCCTGCCCCCTCACCATAAGTACTAGGGCGGGACAGGAAATATAAAGGGAGGGCTCTGCAGCTCAGTTGAGTGGGAGCCAGCAAAGGAGACGAACACCTCAGCTCTGCTGGCACCTGGGGGCTGAATCTGCGCTCTGAAGCACCCTGACCCTGGAGGAGATGGACCCACATGGGGAGTTGCCAGGACTACCGTCCACTGTGTACCCAGAGGAGCCTGAGGACCTGTGGATTTCAGAGGTATCAAACCCTGGGGAGGTAGGAAGTAGCCCAGGGGCAACCGACAACTGTTTGGTTCCGTGGCTGACTGCCTCTATGTTGGCATTTTGTGGCTGGATCCCCGCTGACCCAGGGGGTGGACCACTCCACCACTGATAGGGCCCTGGGTTGGGACGTGGTGGAGTTGGGCGGGTCCACATCCCCCTGCCACCCCACCCTCGGGATGGCCGACTCCCAGCCATAGGCCAGAAGGCCTGTGTGGACCTACTGTCCATTGAGCTAGGAGGCTAGACTCCCAGGTGCTCATCCTTCCGGAGCCCCTAGACCGTGTGGGTGCTCAGCCCTACCGGAACCCCAAGATGTGTGTATTTGCTGGCTGCCTTAGCCCACATGCTGAGGCTAAAGCCTGCTCTCCGCTCTGCCCCGCCAGGGACTAGGGCTCTAGACTGTGTGTATTTGCTGGCTGCCTTGGCCAGGAGGCTTGGGCTACAGCCTGCTCCCTGCTGGGCCCCACCCAAAGGGCTAGGGCTCCAGACTGCTAATTACTGTCAGCCCCAGATGAGGGGCTGCTCAGTGTGCTTCCCTGCCCAAGGTGGAGAAAAGGGCACCAGACCGTTATTGATTGTTAGATGGGCCCGGAACTATAGACTATTTACGGCTCGGCCTGCCAGTCCGACCTCAGCCTGAGGGCTACTGCCCAATAAAATGAGGCAGAGTGGCCTCCCTCCCCACTGAAGACCGAGGGATCACTACATCCACGAAGATACTTATTGACTACAATCAAATCACCATCTTCTCTTTGTTAAACTAAACATATTGAGCTCCTTGAATCTATCACTAGGAGGTGTGATTTCTAATCCTTCCTTTAATCATTCTTGTGCCTCTTCTCTGAACCCTCTCTAACTTATCAACATCCTTCTTGAACTATGAACACCAGAACTGGACATAGTATTCTAGCAGCAGTCATGCCAGTGCCAAATATAAGGGTAAAATATCTTCTTTACTTCTACTCAAGATTTCCTTGTTTATGCATCCAAGGATCACAAAAGCCCTTTGGCCATAGTACCACACTGGAATCTTGTGTTCCGCTGATTATCCATCATGGCCCCCAAATCTTTTTCAGAGTCACTGTTTCCCAGGATAGAGTCCCCCATCCTCAAAGTATGGCCTACATTCTTTCTTCCTGGATGTATACATTTATAGTTAGCCATATTAAAACACATACTGTTTGCTTGCACCCAGCTTACCAAGCGATCCCAATTGCTCTGAATCAATGACCTGTCCTCTTTATTTGCCACTCCTCCGATTTTTGTGTCATCTGCAATCTTTATCAATGCTGATCTTATGTTTTCTTCCAGGTCATTGATAAAAATGTTAAATATCATAGGGACCCCACTAGAAACACATCCACTCAATGATGATTCCCTGTTTGCAATTACATTCTGAGAGCTAACACTTAAGACAGTTTTTAATCTATTCAGCTGTTCCATGTTAATTTTTTGAATCTACTTTTAAAATTTAAACTAAATCTAGTTTTTTTAAATCAAAATTTTGGGTGGTATCAAATCAAATGCCTTACAGAACTCTAAGTATATTATATCAAGACAATTCCCTTTATCAACCAAACTTGTAATCTCATAAAATATATATATATATATATATATATATATATATATATATATATATATATATATATATATATATATATATATATATATATTATATATATATATATCAGGTTAGTTTGACAGGATCTATTTTCCATTAATCCATGCTGATTGGCATTAATTATATTATTTTCTTTTAATTCTTTATTATTTGAGTCCACTCTATTATCTTGCCAAGGAGTGATGTCAGACTGGCTGTCCTATAATTACTCAGGTCATCTCATTTATCCTTTTTAAATACTGGCAAAAAATTAGCTGTCTTCCAGTCTTCTGAAACTTCCCTGGTGTTCCACAACTTATTGAAAATCAACATTCATGATCCAGTGACCTCCTCAGCCATCTCTTTTAAAACTCTTGGATGCAAGTTCTCTGGACCTGCTGTTTTAAAAATGTCTGACTTTAGTAGCTGCCATTTAACATCCTCCTTAGATACTAGTGGAATGGAAAGTGTTATCAGCATATATATGACATCATCTATTTTTTCCCCAAGTACAGAACAGAAATATTTATTGAACACTTCTACCTTTTTTGCATTTATATTGATAATTCTGTCATTTCCATCTAGTAATGGACCAATACCATTGAGTAAGAACTGAATAAAAATTGAATAAAATTTTGGGATTTGGGTAATTTTATAGGACATCTCTAACAACTTCATTTACAGTAACTAACGTAGGGATTCAATTGTAAGGAGAAATAGTTATTACATATTTTTTCCTTTTCCTTGTACACATGTCCAGTTGCAAACCCTACATGATTTTCATATGCCTTTCTAATACTACCTGTCTTTGGAGCTGTATGACAAATCAATATGGTTTACTGGATTAGCCTATAAGTGTTAAACAACTGAAATGAAGATAAATGATAAGATGACATTCAGTAAAGACAAGTGCAAAGTATTACACTTTGGAAGGAAAAATCAAATGCACAACTGTAAAATGGGGAATAACTGGCTAGGCAGCAGTACTGTGGAAAAGGATCTGGGGGGGTATAGTAGAGTACAAATTGAATATCAGTCAACAACGCAGTGCAGCTGAAAAAACCCGAAATGCCATTCTGGGGTGTATTAACAGGAGTGTCAGATGTAAGATACAGAGTAGTTGTTGGGCTCTATTCAGCACTGGTGAGGCCTCAGCTGAAGTACTTTGTCCAATTTTGGGCACCATAGTTTAAGCAAGATATGAACAAACTGGAGTAAGTCCAGAAGAGAGCAACAAAAATGATAAGAGCTTTGGAAAACATGGCCTATGAGGAGAGGGTAAAAGCACTGGGCATGTTTAGTCTTGAGAAGAGAAGGCTGAAGGAGAACATAAGAGTCTTCAAATATATACAAGATTTTCATAAAGAGGATTGTGATCAACTGTTCTCCATGTCACTGAGGATAGATAAAAGTAACCAGCTTAGTTTGCAGCAAGGGAGATTCAAGTTTGATATTAGAAAAAACTTTCAGACTGTACGGTATAGTTAAGCACTGGAGTAGGCTTCCAATGGAGGCTGTAGAATCTTCATCATTGGAGGTTTTTAAGAACAGGTTAGACAAGCACCAGTCAGGGATGGTTTAGTTATACTTAATACTGACTCAGCAGGGGGGATGGACTAGATCAGTGTTTCTAAACCTTTTTGATACCAGGCACTGGCTTGCTGCTTTCCTAAACTGTGGCAGGGAGATTTCAGGGACCGGCGCCAGTCCACGGACTGGTCATTGAGAAACACTGGACTAGATGACCTCTTGAACTTCCTTCCAGTCCTATATTTCTATGGTTCTGTGGAAATTAGAAATATTAGTCTAAATTTTCAAAAGTGACTAGTGATTTTGGGTGTCCAACTTGAGATACTTTAAAGGGGCCTGATTTTCAGAAAGTGCTAAAACCTCAACATCTAAAAATCATTCCACTTTAAGGTGGCTCAGGGAACACAAAACTTTTGGCACCAAACCAATCATTAGTCACTTTTTTGAAATGTTGGCAACAGTTGAAATGTTGGTATGTATACACACATGCACACTGGGAGAAGAGGGATGAAATGCTCATTTTTAGACCTACAAAGAAAAACAACTTTGAACATAATTAATTTAAGAATTTTAAGTGCTAGGTGGTGTGATCAGGGCAAAATGAAGCTTGATATTATAATATAGGATGACGTCCCAAAGGGTAATACAGTGACAATGAAGTTGAAGAGTGAATATTTAAAAGCTGTGAAAAGAATTAGGTCACCAAGCTTTTTATGTCTGAGTAATAGTCTCATAAACTATTAAAAACAAAATATTTCATAATTTGTACGTATCTCTCTCTCTCTCATGTATTATGTAGGAACTATGAAGTCAGATAAGCAGAAAGCATGAGTATGAAACTTGGCAAATATGATTTTGTTATCTTCTAGATTCTATTTTCAAACATACATTCTGTTGTATTTTCTCCATGCACTGAGTGTACAGAGCAAAACAATGTAAAGAAAAGGTTTAGAGATATGCTAATTGCTTCCATATAAAGCAGAACATGACTAAGAGCTGAAAGGATATTGAACTAAAAGCCTGCAAATCTCTGGCAGTTTCCTGTCATACAGGGAAATGCTTGCTCATAAACATAGATGGCTTTGTGAATTTATATGGGCAGATAGCCATATTTTCAAAATGCTATTTTTGACTGCTCAGTCCTTTGGAAATAGGTTGATTTTATTTTTGGATGTTCAGAGCCGTATGTCAGAAACATACACAGAAACTTGACAACATATTTTGTGAAGATCTGCCCTATGTCATTACAGTTGAGAAAAAGGAAGGGAATTTCTAGTCTCCTTTTTTGGGTGAAAGACAAATTTCATGTCCAAGCAGATCTGAGAGCAATTTATACAGTTTCCTTAGCAAATCACACAGATCTAAAACATATAGTTCATGTGACTGCTCAAGTAATTTCACAAATATTGGTGTTAGAGTAAATGAAAATGCTATAAGGACTTTCCATTTACTACAGTGGATTTTGGATTAGGCCTACATTTCTTACGCAGATGCATTTAAAGCATTGCTGTAATAATGCACAATATAGGAAAATCTGTCGAGAAACTGAATCCAGGTTACCATTCCAGGACACATTTTAAAAATGGAAGTCTAGAAATTATGCATACAAACTCAGTTAATTCTTTGGAGGCTGGCTATGTGTTGTATATAGATCTACTTAAGTATTCACTTATGCATTTATGGCTGTTTGGAAAATGCCCGAGTTTTAAGAATTAATAATTGAAAGGATTTGAGAACACAAATCCAGAGCACTGGTTGGAAAACTGACACTCTTTCTATACAGTAATGAAAAATATATTACTGTTCCTCTGTAGTGATTTGAGACTGAAACTGGAATCTATCAGTGATACTGCAAACAAACACTTTATTGCACAACATATACAACGAATTCTCACTCAGTTTCTGAACAATAACAAAAAGAACCAGTTCCAGGGTGAGTTGAGAGCTAGTAAGTAGTCTACTCAAGATGATACAGATAGATTCCATCTGGTTTAAAGAAAATTAAAGGCTAGGAAACATAAAAAATAATTTTCCCCCTAATTTTCAGCTTCTAATCATGTTAAATTCCCCCAGAGTATTGAAAAGACACAAGGGCGATATTGTGGA
The DNA here is from genome assembly GCF_016161935.1 of Mauremys reevesii. Classification (NCBI taxonomy): domain Eukaryota; kingdom Metazoa; phylum Chordata; order Testudines; family Geoemydidae; genus Mauremys; species Mauremys reevesii. Next base: position 200,690,662 of record NC_052624.1, read on the forward strand.
CAAAACAAAACAAAACGAACTTCACAGGGACAGCAAGCTAAACACCTAACAGGTACTGAAGCATCTGTAAACAAATGTTTGCACCCATGTCCCTTTAACACACAGGGAAACTTTCTTACAGCTATGAACTTCCTGTTTTGTTTGGGAACCTTGGGAGGAGATCAGAGGTGAATGCCATTCTAGACGCCATGGGAGAGCATCAGTCCAGTCAAGCCAGAGAAAGATTAAGCTGTTAAATCATCCCACAAAACTGAGAGTTAAGGGGTTTCTATTAGCAATTCTGCCACAGGAGTAGTAGGTCCTGTGCCACACCTGAAAAACAGACATTATAATATTTACCTAAATTACAGTGTGTTGTGCAGCCTAATTAATTAATGTTTGCAAAGCACTTTCAAAGATCCTAGGCTACAAGATGATAAAGAAATGCAGAATGTTATTTATTATTATTTAATAATAATTTAATTTTAATAATATAATAAATTATTATAAATGAGGAGAGAGAGGTTGAATCAGTTTCAATTTTTTTCCTTTGTCTGCACAGCTCTTTATGTCTGCCCTCCTTTCTTCTTGCCCAGATAGCCCCTTTTGCAAGCCCTGTCTTCTCCCACATGTAGTGATGGTTTCAAGAATTATCAATAGTGTTGGATTTTTCCTGAATTTTCCGCATTCAAACACCCTGGAATAAATTAGGAATACTCTTTAACCCACAATATGTATTGCCTAGTGGGTCTTCTTTAGCTCCTCACTGAAGCACCTAAGGTGGGAGAGTGCAATACAGAAAATGTACCCCTTTCATAAACTGGTTATGAAGAATACCAAACTTTCACCAATTTAACATGAAAAGCTAATTTGTATATCACCCAAGTGTAACTGCTGCTTAAAGAGCACACACTAATCTGGTGCAATGCAGCTTTCGATGTCCCATGGACAGAAAGTAACCAGTAAAATGCAAATGCAGAATTTCAATCGTTTTCTGTTCTTCTGATGCATAATTTTGATTGTAACAATGGTCAACCAAAAACTGCGTTTTACCTTTTTCCTATTCAACTTCCAAGTGTGAGTCTGTCTGTGTGTCTTTTCCAGACAAATAATAATGCCATTGTGTCTACTTGATGTCAACTGTTCAAATCAGTGAGTCTCCTGAGCATTTGGGCATGAAAACTGAGTAGTTAGATGTACAATTGCCAAATGTGCAACAGAAATGGGATGGGCAAAAACTGTGTATAAGCAGTATCAGAAGTAGCATTTGAATATTTGGCTTTCGTGTAGCTACTTAGCTGTTATCAGACTGGCTTCTTCAGCATCATCATGTGCATTACTTTACTAGAGAGAATAATTCAAATCGAGACTGAACTGTCATAGCTGCTGCATCTTTGGTGGTGAATTTATGGATGGTCAGATTTTCTGGGCAGGGAAAGATCTGCCAAACCTTGACTAACATACAGTTGCCACCTTTCTAATGGCTGGTAACTGTACCCCCAGACCACGCACCTGCTCTGCCTCTTCCTCCCCAGGTCACAAAACCCAGACATCAGGGCTTGTCAAGTGGCACCTGGACACACAAGCTGAAAATCGGACAATGGCAACCCCCTTGACTAACCCTAACTGTCCGATTTAGAGTCTCAGCAAGAAAAAAAGATGCATAAAAGGTTTCAGATGGAGACAATCAATGTGATTGTGCATGTGTTTGGTAAATGGAACGAGGAAGGAAATGACCATTAACTTGGAACTGCTTTCTCAGATGCTAATAATCCACGCAAGATACTGTGTTTCCCTTCCCATCCCTCTCTCCGCCCCCCCACTGTATTTTTATCATTACATATTATGAGAAACACCGATGTGGCAAAAAAACCAACTTATTCCTGTGCAGTTTCTTAATAAAGTTTCTTGACCGTGATCTCAATTTGGATAATATGTATCAATTAGCATATTCAGCTAGTCACCTGATCCGCCAATGCCCTCTTACCTGTTCTATCCTCCTCAGCAATTCCTTCTTTTGTCGCTCCCACTCTCGCCGGTCTCTGTCCAATCTATCCTGAAGCTCCATCTTTTCCCTGTTCCAATTCCTCTCACTGTGCTGGAGTTGCCATCGTAGGTCCATCACCAAGCTGTGACTGTCAGCCAGCAATTTCTTGTGCTCCTCTCTCTCCCTCTTAAAAGCTCCCTTTGAATCAGTGGTCAGGACAGTTTCCCCCTGGGCTTTTTCATTCTTCCCTTCCAGCTGCCAGTCAAATGAGAAGTTGTTAGTTATTCTCATTTCCCAGGTAAAACTTGTGCTAGACAAAGAATGTAATTATAAAGTGGTACTGTTAATGTTTTCACACCCAAAGTATCACTAATCTTAAGATGCAGTTTTGCTCAGGAAAAGTAATGAAAATAATGGCACTGTGAGGATTCCTTGTTTTTAATGTTAACAGTTTCCAATAAAAAGGTAATTTTCCTAAATGCCAGTTCTGCAAACCCATCCTGGGATCTGAGAGTCACACTGGCTCTTTCTGGCTTGTGCATATCACCAACAATAAAGATAATACAGAGCCTAATTCTGACTTCATCACAATACCTGTGGAAGCACAATGGGCCGGTCCTCAGCTATGCTTGGGCTGCTTTGCATGGCTCCATCAGTGCAAAACAGCCCTAAACCCAGTGGATTTGTCCCCTGGGAATCCCTCCGTACAGAGTAATCTTCAGGTAGCACACAGAGGCTCTTATTCCACTCTTACTCATGGCTCCCGGTGAAGGGGAAAGCATCAGGACAAAAGGGTGTAGCTCGGCATCCCCAGGCCTCTGTAATCTCTGGCATTTGGAGTGATCCCTTGAGCAGCCTTTAAACTAGGACTGAGGTCTTACTTTCAGTCTGCCCCACTAAAAATTACCTAACACTACCTCCCCCCGCTCTCCTTCAGTTTGTGCTGAAGACAGCTTAGCTGGACCAGAGGATCTGGCCACTGTGTTCTGTTGGGTTTGTATACATGTAAGGAAGGGACGAATTTGGCCCTGAAACTGGAGCTTCATTAACAACTCTGTCTATGATGTGTGAACCAGAATCGATTCAGCCACTTCTCCCTTGGATCTGCAGGCAAACAGGAGTAAAAAGTAGTAAAAACTCATTTTGTGTCTCTAAAGCAAAAAGCAATTACTCTGAATACACACAGGAGGCCTATCTGTCGGGAAAAGCGCCCCTTCTGCGAAAGAAGACAACAACACTTTAAAACGGTTATTCCTGGGAAATATGTCCAGTTCGAAATACCTGTCTGAGCAACTGGAAATTCATGCTGAATCTCAGGGTAAGTTGCCCAACAGTGATGCCTAAAGACTTTGAAACAGTCTCCCAAAGGGAATGGTGGAAACCCCATCCCTTGAGTAATTTAAAACTGTAGGAAAAATCCTACAGGGAACAATCCTGCATTGGGAACTGGGAGTGACAAATAGACCTAATCGATCTCTTCTACCTCTCACTTCTATGATCCTCTTATTTAAAAAACAAACACATGAATAGCTAATCTTAGCAATGTCCACGATAAACAATGTGTCCCACTGCCTAGGCTGTCTCTGCAGCAGTTAGCTAACAAGTCCTGTATTACTTCTAGCTCTGTGCTGACAACATCTGATGATACTGTGCCCAGACACAGATGTATCGGGATCTTACATTCAATGGGCCTTTTTTTACACCCATTTATACCTGTGAAAGCCTACTGAAGTGATGTCTGACTACATAGGGACCACACTGGCAGAATTTGTCTCAATAAGCTGAAGTTGTTGATGAACAACCAGAAACACAGGTGCCAGGTTTAGCTCTCTTCAACATAGGAGAAAAAGTAATATTTGCCAAATAAAAACATGAAAACAGAACGGGTAGAAATGTCAGACTTCTAAGAGGAGGTTCCTAAAAACAGAGAGTAAAACAATAAAGCTGGAATTTCAAAAGCCCTCAGCATTTGAGAGTAGCCAAGTTTGTTCTCTTCCTCCCCCCCCCTCCCCACATCCTGGTGCACACCCAGAAAGGAATTCCAAAATTTAGCTAAAAAATGTACTCACTTCATTAACTGAGAAAGATGTAGCAAATGTTGCCAATTTCCAAGCTCATAATGTAAATAAGAAACAAAGAAAAAGCTTCTTATTTTTTGGTTACAACTCTCAAATGTGTGTTCAAATGGCTCCAGTTCCACTTGATGCCACAGCAGATTGAGGAGTCACAGCTACCACTGCAGCCAGCCCACTAAAGGTCAGCCAAGTCATTTTAGTGCTGGATATGGCATTGCGTGTAATGGGATTTTTCTGGGTGCAGGGGTGGAGTGAGGCGGAGGTGGAGGATTGTTTTTACTATTGTTTGATCTTCCCTGGAAGACTATGGGCTAGCTGTTAGCTCCTGCTGGGTTTACTTGGTAGCTGTCACACCACAGAATTATGCATGTTAGGGTTTTACGCAAAGCCTGGGTCAGCCAATACATCCAGGGAGCCTAAAGAGTCAGCTGAAGTAACTTTTATGTGGTTTCTTTATCTCTTACGGTGTCCCTAGCCTCTGTTTGTCGGAGGGTGGAGATGGATGGCAGGAGAGAGATCACTTGATCATTACCTGTTAGGTTCACTCCCTCTGGGGCACCTGGCATTGGCCACTGTCGGTAGACAGGATACTGAGCTACATGGACCTTTGGTCTGACCCAATATGGCCGTTCTTATGTTCTTAGCCTAATAATGGGTCATTTAGGACAGAGTTTTGAAATATTTAGAGGTCCCCTTCAAGGGACATTAACACATCTTCAGATTTTCCATCCTACAACAGAAGCCCTAGGTGCTGGCTGCTAGAGTGCAATCTCAACCCTACAACTTCGTTAGAACTTGGGGGAACAATGTCACAACATGCAATAGCTGTGGCTAGCGTGTTATGTTGTGGAGACTTGCCAGAGACCAGTACTAATTCTCAAGATGTCCTGCAGCACTCAGACATCAAATGCGTGCTAAAAAGCAAGCCCCTTGCTTTTGCAATCTTCTTGTAATGTGTGGAGTTTGCATCATCATCCTTTGTAAGTAAATTTATTCGTATGTTTAGGAAATTACAGGACAAAAAGCAAACCTTGGCAAGACATATTCTCTATCTCATTCTCTTCGTAACACTTGTTGCCTATATATCTTAGAGCAAAATCTTCAACTTGGATGAACAAAAGAAGGCATGGCGGACTGGTCTGGTGCCGAACAAATGGGAGGTCCCTACGCCATCTTGCCTGTGAAAGGTAGGATAGCTCAATGGGAGAGAGGGATGTGCTCTAAAAAGGGAGTGTCATGAAACTCCTGTACAGTCTACAATAGACTTCAGATTATGAGCAGGGAAGCTGGTGACCAGACAACATCTCCAAAGCTACCAGACCACAATTCCTTCATTGTGGAGCACCAAAAGAGCACAGGTCGTCTTCCCCCACCTGCAGAAATGAACCGGAAGGAGGAAGAGTTGTCCTGCAGCTTCTCTGCCCCAAGTGCATCTGTGCAACACAAAGCAGGGTTTGGCTCTTATACTGATATCTCCCAAACTCCAAGCTCTTCTAAATGCCCAGAAAAGCAAGATCTTTGGTTGGCCCATCTTAAGGCCCATCGTTCTCTTTCATTATCTTAAAACCAAAGCTCAGGGGCCTTCCTGAAAAGTAAGATACACTCACAATCCTGCAGGTCAAGGCTTTCATTTTTAATGTGCATTCTATTAAATCTTCCCATTGTACTCAAAGATAGCAGGTATATTATCATGGCTGGCTTGCAGTGCTTTTCTACCAGGAGAGTTTTCTTCCCCTACCCCTACACAGGGATCCCCAGCCATCAAAACTTCAAACTTGCCTCAGTAACCATAAATTAATAGGTGAACATCTCAAGGAAAATACTCTTTCTAATCTTACTTACTGCTTCACAGGTAAACTACAGTAGTCAGCAGAGCAAGAGAAACCAGGAAGGCACTGATTCTTTTACTCATTGTTGTGTGTCTTCAAAGTTCTCTTACTCACTGGTTAAAGAAGATTGTCACAGGAGGAACAGATCTTACTACATCTGCCCAGGAAGAGAGGGAGCACTTCCTAGGGTATGTCTATGCTGGAGCAATAATTCTCAGCTTGGGTAAACATACCTGCACTAGCTCTGATGGAGCTAGGAAACTAAAAATAACAGTGGCTGCACAGGCAGTGGGATCAGCTAGCTGTCCTGAGTCTGTACCTAGGGTTTCAGACAGGATTGTACATGGGGTGGGTGGACTAGCCTGTCCTGCAACTCATGGTACTGCAGCTATACTGTTATTTTTAGTGCGCTAGCTTGATCAGAGCTAGCACAGGTTTGTCTGCCTGAACTGGGAATTACACCTCTAGCTCCAGTATAGAAGTACCCTTAGTGTGAACCCTAGCCAGGAAGAGAAGGGGAAGCTCTTCCTCTGCTTTTACCAGAGGAGGGGGAGCTGCACTCCTCATTCCCCCTTATGGTAACCCCTGCTCTTTATAACAGGTAAGATGGTGCCTCCCATCACCATGACATGGTAGGATGCACCATGATTGACATGACTGACCTAGTTGATTGATTAAAGTTTTTATTATTTCACGTTTTCATAGAATATGAAATGATGTTACTGCAACTACTCAAAGCTGTCATTGCATAAGTCATTCACCAGTTCCTCTCCCACTGACTTTGAGAATGAACCTACATAGAATGTTCTGGTTTTTGAACCGCTAGTGTTATGTTTTGTTATTTCTGTCTTCCTTGTGGTTGTGAGTACATGTGTTATATCACAGTGGGATGATTGTTGGGACTATCATAATTGACATTCTGATGATTTATGTGGTATCTTTATTGATATTTCATTAGTGGGCTTGTCTTTATCATGATGTGCAGATATCACTCGGAGGTCATGTCTTACCAATATCCATGTGTTACATGCTGATCAGTTTTATTCTTTGCATTGATTTTGGGGAGTGCGGGGGTTGGGAGGGTGGAGGGGGAAGAACTAACCACCACCCAACAACTGCTACATAACAGGAAATATTGCCGGTAGGATCACACAATCATAGAATCATAGACTTTAAGGTCAGAAGGGACCATTGTGATCATCTAGTCTGACCTCCTGCACAATGCAGGCCACAGAATCTCACCCACCCACCCACTCCTGTAACAAACCCCTAACCTATATCTGAGTTATTGAAGTCCTCAAATTGTGGTTTGAAGACCTCAAGCTGCAGAGAATCCTCCAGCAAGTGACCCGTGCCCCATGCTGCAGAGGAAGGCGAAAAACCTCCAGGGCCTCTGCCAATCTGCCCTGGAGGAAAATTCCTTCCCAACCCCAAATATGGCGATCAGCTAAACCCTGAGCATGTGGGCAAGACTCACGATGATAAAGATAGCTAGAGGGATATTACTGAGCCTGATATAACCACTAGTTTGGAGGGTGCTAAAGACTGAAATCTATTTTTTCCTGCCAGTATGTAGTGAGCAACACTCCTCCACCCACTTATGCCAATCATGGTGCTGACTATTTTTCTATCTGAATGGCAAATGTATACATCCACAAAAACATGAACATACACAAACTCCATGCTAACAACTGCAGTTTTCCCTCTTTTCTTATGTTTTGTTCTTTACTCTCATTTAAAGGTTAATTTAAGAAAAATTGCCATCAAGGGTGTTGTTTTTTAAACAATCAATTATCAGAATATTTGTGTGCACTTATAAGCATTTGATCAGAAAACTGATTTCAATTCCACTACATATAAATAAAATCTACTCTTGTACTCTGAGAGAAAAACCTCTAGCACACAAACTGGGAAAGAAGTGTTCAGGTCTGAATGCTGTGAGTCGGATTCAGTCTCTTGACAGTGCTCTGATGTACAGTAAATCCTCTAAAATATGTCATCTGTTTAGTGAATATTGTGTATTGTATCTGCTTTCTACAGATGATTTAAAGCTAAACATCCTTCTACAGATGATACAAAACTACAAATCTTTCTGACAGGACCTAAACACTCAATTTTGCCCCTTCAATGCCATACACTAATACTTTAGTCCATCAGATTCAGAAATGAATCCTAGCGGTTTTCTGCTAGCTTGTTTTTATACCACCACAGGAAGCAGAGCATCTCCTGTGATCAGCAGTACATAGCACTGCAGCACCCGGCCCATGAATTGATATATATGATTCTAATAATAGCCTACAACAACAGGCAGACAAAGCATCCCCTTCAACAGGACACAACACAGCATCATCCAGTGACTCTGACTTGCTGGTTTAAACATTAGCGTACTGATCTGATGGTTTATTATTAATGGACTGTTTTCTTTTTAAAAAGCATCTAGTAGAGCAGTTATGGATGTACCATTCTGAAGCACTGACCTAGCTTCATGGCCTAGTTACTTGAGTGAATGAGGCATTATTAGGAAAACACCAGAATATCAAGAAACGTTTTCTTATCCATACACTGATCAGATACAGACACCCACACATTTCGTCCCTTTTGCTAAGCAATTAGCAACCCATTCTTATAATAAAATAAAGGGCCAGATTCCTCTACCCTTGGTCACACTGAATAGTAGCTTACTCCATTAATAGTCACCCTGATGTAACTGAAGTCAATGGGGCTACTCATGGAGTAAGGCACTACTCAGGTGAGGTAGGCTGCAGGAAACTGGCCTAAAATAAATAAATAGGATCCCTTATGTGACTCGCATGGACTTCTTATTCCAGCAAGTGATTAAAACCAATTCTCATCAATTACTTTCACTTAGCTCCAAACCAGCTTGGGAATCAGGCCTTTAAATAAAAAGTCACATGTCTTTTGGCACTGATCTTGGGTACAGTACCTGCTCCAGACGACACTTCAGCTCAGTCCATTCCACCTCCCAAGCTGCCTTGTCTGTGGCATACTGTTGCTGAAGCCCATGTCGCTCTTGTTCATCATCCCGGAGCTCAGAACGGAAGTCGTCCAACAAGGTTTTCAGAGCATTTAAGAGCCGCCGGTTTTCACTTGCCTGCAGGAACAAAAACCAAAATAATTATTAATCCTTCTTCAGAAAGAAAATGCTCACATTCTTGTCAACTGTATGAAGGAGAAAAGGATCAAACACATAGGGTAAGAGGTGACATAAGCATCTTACGAAAAAAACAGAAGAGGAATATGCAGTGTCAGTGTTCAAAGGATCTGATCCTGCAAGGTGTTTAGCATATTCCGTGGAAGTTGAGGGTATGCACAGTATCTTGAAGGAGGTACTCAGAACCTCTCAGGATTGAGGTCATAAATTATAACTTCTGTGGCTGTTAAATTTCTAATTTCAAGCCAAGAAATCATTTCTGATCCTACATGTGCAACTGTGTATCTCATGCAGTCATCTCCTGAGCACCAAAACTCAAGTATGTGTAAATTACAGAAGATGATAAAGGATCCATTTCTGATGCTTTGGCATTACAGACAATGTTTGAAAGTCTCCATTTTGAGCAGAGCAGCGTTGTTTAGATGCAGAGTGATTCATTATTCTGCTCTTCAGAGGCACCCTCAACCCTGTGCACTTCTGTATCGGATGGCGTTGAGTATGGGTGCAGTCTGTTTTGGAAGCAAGTATGCTATGGGGTCTACTTTTCCTCTTTCCGCATATGACCAGAGAGCAAATCCCTGTCCAAACTGTGGGAATATTTTGCTGCATTTAAAATGTTCTATGACAGATACAGTGTTAGGCAGAAATCAGGCAAAGTAAAAGTTTAGTTCCGGGTTAACCTGAGAGCTGGGCACATAAATTTTGTCATCATTGATGAGCCTTTTGCAGTTTGCTTTCTGCAAATATTCTAGTGAACAGCACATGCAGTGAACTTTAAGCAAAATATTGTAGACTATTTGTGAAAAGTTCATATTCAGTCAGTCAATAAATCAAAAGTAATCCCTCGAAACCGGTTTCTAATAGTTGCCCTCATCCAATTAAGGACCAGAAATGTATAATGTGATTTATGTGATGAATCAAACTCCAATCAAATTTTCAAAATAAATGTCTCACAAATGAGTTACAGATCAAGAATTATGCACAGAATCTACTCAACAAATTATTTTGAATAACAATGACCTTTAAGAAAATTACAGTCTGTTAGCAGACAATTTATGAGCAGAAAAAGTGGGAAAACTCATTGAATAATTTCATTACAAATTATTCTGCTGGCTTTCATTAATGTGTGAGTTAACATTGCTACCTTGAGAAGACTTAAATTAGCTGATCTGATGCACAGATGCTTGACTGATTCCTTCTGTTTTCTCACTAACTTTGTCACTTTCTGGTTTCTACCTATTCTTCTGATCTGGTCCCCGATGAAGTCCAAATATGGGGGTTATTTTCAGATGGGGCAATTAATGCTCACAGCAATTTAAACAAGAGACAAAAAGAATTCACATTGCAAAATTCAGATCTACATTTGCAACACCCCGAAGTCTAGGTGCAATTGTATCTGAGGAACTGGTCTGTCCCATTATAAAGATAGTGGCCATCTGAAAATTCCAGATCTGGGCTTGGATTTTAAACAACCCCCGGCGTTTAAGGTTGTTCAGCCCCAGTTGTTTGGTTGGGACCCATGAGAGCCAATATAAATATTTTTTTCCATAACCATTTGCAATTATTAACCTAAAATTAAATGCTAATTGCAAAAAGTAGCTCATAAAACCAAAAGTGCCATGCCAGGTACATCTCATTTAGTTCTCTTTAGGGACTGGCTAAAATCTTGCTAGTGATCCCTTGGTCCATAGACAGTATATTGCAATAGAGATTCACACCAGATTTTGCAGACTTCAGTTCTACGGTTCTGTAGCATGGGCTTACAAAGAATCAGAAATTAGAGAGCTAAAAGTCCCATTAGATCAGCTGTTCCGTCCCCCACCAATGCAGGTTTACTCTCAATATAATATTTTCTAGTACAATATAGTATTTTCTAGTAGTATTTTCCAGTGTAGTTTTAAATACAGAATTTTGCATGGAAAACCAAACTGTAATAACTAATCAAACATGCCAAGTAGCCTTAGAAAAATTATAGTTTACGTTATTCCAAACCATATTACTCCTGGGGACATTCTGCGCCAAAAAAATAAAAATTCTGTGCACAATATTTTAAAATTATGCACATTTTATTTGTCAAAATAACACTACATAATCACACCAGTTTCAATTATTTTGATAATTTATTTCAAAATACTTGTCAGCAAGTATGTCTGTAACAATACCGACACACACAAAAATTCCCCCAAAATTTGGGAGTTAAAGAAACCCTTATGACAACCCAGTTCCTGTTTCTCTGCTCCCTTCCCCACACCCAGAGCCCAGACACACACCCCGTCTCTCTCCCAGAGCCCAGCCATGGTCTACCCAGCCCAGACACTCCCCCTCTCTCCCCCTCAGAGCCCAGGGATCCTGAGGGAGAAACAGCCTGATGCTTGGTCCCAGGCTTGTATGGAGTTTCCTGCATGCTGCCATCACCTTCCCTCAGGGCATGCTGGGAATTACAGCTGCCAGGAACCCTTTAGGTCCCTCCCCACCGTGTCTTTTATGCAGTCTCTAGTGGAGGCCAACAGCACTGCAGCCCATTTCTGTGGGAGAAAGTAAATTCTGCGCGCATGTTAATTTCAGCAAAATTCTGCAAGGCACAGTGGTGCAGAATTCCCCCAGGAGTTCTATATGGTTCATTAGAAAATAAAATGCTATACACATGGGGAAATGACTGCAGGTGACTCATTGACTTAACATTAATCTGTTTGGACTGAAGGAAGAAATGAACTGTTGCTACATGCAATACCGTATAGCACAGGGTTTAAAAACAGGCATACCCAAAGCAGCAGAATTAAGACCACCGTTACTTAATGCATGTTAGAACATTACATACTGTCACATGCTGAATATGCACATACCATCACCTATTTATCAATTTGTTGATGTGATATTACAGTTACCAGCATGAGTTTTATTTTGCTGTCCAATGGGGGCCAGGTTTTCAGAAGCCATCAGCTCTTGTTTAGATGCCAGAAATAAGTGGGTCTTTTGAAAATCTGGCCATAATATCACAATGGAAAGTATTACGTTCTGAGCACTTCAAAATCTGTCCTCACAAGAAGTCCATGAAGCACTCTTACTCAAGGATTTTATCCTGTGTTCTCTGCTGTGGCCTGACAAGGTGTTTCTCTATCAATTTAACTGAAAGATTGCCCAGGTGGGAAACGGGGAAGAATTAAGAACTGTAGGACAATAAGAGCAATTTGCACTATAAGAACTTAGTACATTCTCCTGGATCTTCCCCTCTGCATGCACCAAATATTCCACAAAACTATTCAGCACAAGTTCAAAGGTATCCTCTGTGTGGCCACAGGCCAAACTTTATTAGTCTCTCTACTCCCTTGTATTACAGGACACACCAATCATCTTGCCATAGGGCAAAGACACACACTGTGAAAGCAACTAAAAGAATCTCAAAAATACACATTTCATGACAAAACAATTTAACCTCTAGAGGACTTCTGCTCCCCAGCAGAAGCTCCCCCCCTTCCCTCTTCTTTTTCAGAAGGAAATAAGACACCTCCCAGCTCAATTGTCCTCCTTCATCCTGGTTAAGAACTGGAAGAGCCTCCATGCCTACCTCCTCATGGCTACTTGAGTCACCTCCCCACACTGATGGGTCTAGGATTTGGCCCTGTACAATGGAACCAAGTTATAGAGACACCATCAACTGGAATAGAGGGGGAGATTTTCAAAGGCACAAATGGCAGTTAGGCACCTAATTCCAACTGAAAGTCAATGGGATATAGTCACCTAACTTCCATTTGGACTAGGGGCCTACCTGCCATTTGTGCCTTGAACGTCTCCCCTCTAGTCAATTAATACAAAGTTAAAAGTAGTTTTGGGCATTACACCTGCCTCTCTGCAAGTCCCACTGCAAAATTTCCTGGTTTTACTATCGTATTTTCCTACATTTAAAAAATATCCCTCCCCCACCCCAGTTGCAGTGTAAAGACTCACACGAACTGAGTGACTGCACAGGGAAAACAGTGAAAATAATCATTCACAAAGTGCTGTTAAATGCTCTGCATAAACCAACTGGGGGAAATATTACTTTTCTAATCTCTTTTAGTGATCTCAGGTGTAAACTATAACTGAGATAGGTAACAAATTTCAGACAGAAGTGTTATTTTTAAATTGATTGTGTTTGCCATGGGAATCATAGCTTTGAATTGCCTGATGTCTGTGCATGTAAAACTTCAACCATAAAATCATGTAAAAACTAGGTTTATTTAATAAACAAAAAGTAATTAGCTGTTCTAGAGAAGAGCCTATGGAAACACAATATAGGTTAGCAGAGGGCTAATGCCTAGCTCTACAGGAGTGCTATGGAAGTCACTATTATGGACTCGATATAGACATTCCCTATGGTAGCTGGAGTTCTAACTAGCTTGCTAATATAAACCCAATTTTGATCACATCCCTCTAATTTCCTCAGTGTGCTTTCTGCTTGAAATTCCTCATCTGTGGTCTATAGTCAGAGAGGGATTTTTTTGGGGTTGAGCAAATTTGAAGGGGTTTAATAAGATGTTTCTGAGACCAGGGTCTTTAAAAAAATTAGGAGAAATTTTAGAAAATTCTTTGACTGTTGCTGGTAACACCACAATGATTAAAATGGCTGTGTCTAGAAACTTCATATTTATTTTATTTAAGAGTCTTTGAGGAGATCTAGGGCTCAGTCCTGCATGTTTCTATCTGCTCTGGACTTGACCAGCAAAGCACATAAACACATACTTCATTTTAAACAGATGAGTAATCCCACTGATAGCAAATAACAGCTCTTATGTTCTTCCTGCTCCTCCCATGGGCCAGTGTATTGGATGAAGTCAGAGGAAATGGGGCATGGCTGGGCTTCCCTGCATGCTGGTGATCCCTGGTTACCATAACAGGCTGTCCCCTGGGGACATTGGCAACCACTGTACAGTAGAGCAGAGGAGTCCCAACTGGTGCATAGCTGACCTAAGCGCAGAGAAGCACAAAGGTAGCTTAAAGCTACTGTGTGCCTGTCTGCTACATCCAAGGATCGGTCTGTGTGAGAAGGAAATAAGAGTTTACAGCAAGTTTTCACTATCAATGATTTTATCTGTGTTCTGAAAATACCTCACCCCCAAGGAGGTTCCCAGGACAAAAATAGTACATATTAATTAAATATAAAGACTCTTTGGATGTGTAGTTATAAACCCATGATCTGACCACTCCTTCCCCTCCGGCCTGGAGAAGTTTGGGTTCAAGTGGCAGAGCAAACATTAGCTTGGGATCATTTCAATCCATTTCCCCCCTTCCACCTCTTGAGAATTTCATTTAACATTTTAGCGGCAGTCAGGGAAGTGCCAGCAGCTTGGTCTGGTAGGGAGTCACAAACAAAAGGTCAGGAGCAGCCACAACAGAGGAGATCTCAAGAAGCTTCCTTTCTGTGGTCGCCGAGCCAGGCAAGAGTGGAGCTGGATCTTGGTGCAAATCATTCTAGTACATTTAAATACTAATTACTATTCCTTAAGGCTTTTTTAAAAACCAAGCTTTGAAAGAAAGTCAAATATTGTATAAGCCAAAAATATAACTGGGGATTTTGCTTGAACCTCCAGAGCACAAAATATGAATATATTTGTTTTTACTGCACTTTACTGAGGGAGCAGAGATAAGTAAAATCTCTTATTTCCTCTCCCCTGTTCTCACACCACCCAGCAGGCATTTCATCCCTTCCCTAGGCAACACCCACCAAACCACCCACCCTCACATTCCCCTTCAAGCAATATTAAAAGCCCCCCTCCACTGGGATCCCAGGCTCACTCTGCCTGCTTGCCTCCCTGCTGCCTTTCTTCTCTGCTCTTGTACATTGCCAGTTCCATGTCAATTCTTCCTTGCCTGAACTTTTGATATAACTCAGACTGGTTCCCAGCCTGAGGGAGTAAGTCAGCATCATGGAGAGTTGGATTATGTCAGGAAGGACAGGCTGAAGTAAGAGTCATATGGGGTGTGCAGAGAGTAGTGACAGAAAGGATTGTTCTTCTCAAGAGTCTCTGTCTACCTGGTCTCCCAGCACCAAGAACCAACCCCTCCCTCCTCTCCAGCACTCCTCTCCCCCACAAACAGTAAGAAAATGGCCAATCCCTAAGGTGATGTTCACTTGGAGATTAACCAGCATTTTAATGATTAAGGCTATCATTCTTAAAAGAAGCTATTGATTTGGGGTGCCTAAATTTTTGAGTGTCCAACATCTCACGTCTCAAGATAGGTATCAAAAACAGAGCACCTACAACTAGAGGCCACTCTTCGAAATTATGGCCTCGGTGTTACGAATTTTCCTCCATGCAATTCCTCTTTCGAGAGAGGGGTGGGAGAGTCTGCAGCACCAGGAGATAAACCCAGCCAGCCCATAACCCATTAAACATGAACACAGGTTACTCAGAGTTATAGTAAACCCCTTTCCAGACTTATTTCTCTCAGTCACAAACACATTATTACAGGAACTCCCTCTTAATAGGAAGTGTGAAACCTGCCTGGTCTAAATCCAGACCCCCGTCATCTCTGCACTGTCCAGCCTGAAACTCCAACCACAGCAAGGAAATGCAATCTTGAGAGGAGACCACCCCCCTCCTACCCACAGCACTTGCTACTGAGCTACGTTCCCTCCACAGGAGCTGGAGCTGTGACTCTAATTCCACCAGCCACACATATATACACTGCCCTAGATCCAGAGCTGGAAGTTTCTCAAGAAGACAATATTAAAGGACAACTGCAAACTATACCAATGCAAAGGAAAGATGGGAAGAATAGTAAGAGGCCAATATGGCTCCCCCAGGAGCGCTTTAATGACCTACAATTCAAAAAGGAATCCTACGAAAAGGAGAAGTATGGACAAATTGCTAAGGAAGAGTACAAAGGAACATCACAAGCATGTAGGAACAAAATCAGAAAGGCTAAGGCACAAAATGAGTTATACCTAGCAAGGGACATAAAATGCTATTAGAAGAGGTTCTATAAATGCATTAGAAGCAAGAGAAAGATGAAGGAAAGTGTAGGTCCTCTACTTAGTGGGGAAGGAGAGCTAATAACTGATGACATCAAAAAGGCTGATATGTTTAATGTCAGTTTTGCTTCCGTCTTCACTAAAAAGGTTAATGGTGACCAGATACTCAACACAATTAATATTAATAAGGAGGAAGGAACACAAACCAAAGCAGGGGAAAAAACAGCTTAAAGAATAGTTAAACAAGTTAAATGTATTCAAGTCAGCAGGGCCTGATTAAATTCATCCTAGGTTACCTAAGGAAATCTTGGAACCATTATAAATTATCTTTGAGAACTCCTGGAAGATAGGCAAGGTCCCAGAAAACTGGAGAAAGGGGAATAAAGAGGACCTAGGGAATTATAGATCAGTCAGCCTAACTTTAATATCTGGAAAGATACGTGGAACAAATTATTAAACAATCTACATCAATTCATCAGCATCTGGAGGATAACAGATTATAAGGAATAGTCAGCATGAATTTGCCAAGAACAAATTATGCCAAACCAACCTCATTTCCATCTTTGACAGGGTTACTGATCTAGTGGATAGGGGGCAAACAGCAGATGTGATATAGCTTTATGTCAGTAGGGCTTTTGACACAGTTCCACATGATATTCTTATAAGCAAACTAGGGAAATGTGGTCTAAATGAAATTACTATAACGTTGGTGCACAACTGGTTGAAAGACTGTACTCAAAGAGTAGTTATCAATGGTTCTCTGTCAAAAGGGGACGGCATATCTAGTCCCACAGAGGTCATTCCTGAGTCCGGTATTATTAAATATTTTCATTAATGATTTGGATAAAAAAAGAGTGGAGAGTACACTTATGAAATCTGAAGATGACATTAAGTCAGAAGGATTGCAAGGACTGGGAGAACTGGTCAGTACTGAAGAAGAAATTCAATAAAGGTAAGTGCAAAGTTCACTTTGGAAGTAAAAATAAAATACAAAACTACAAAATGGGGAATAACTGGCTAGGCGGTAGTACTGCTGAAAGTGATCTGGGAATTATAGTGACCACAAATTGAATATGAGTCAATGTGATACAGCTGTGAAAAAGGTGAATATAATTCTGACCTGCATTAATAGGAGTGTCATGTGAAAGACACGAAAGGTAATTATCCTGCTGTGCTCGGCACTGGTGAGGCTTCAGCTGGAGTCCTGTGTCCAATTCTGGGCATCACACTTTAGGAAAGATGTGAACAAATTGGAGAGAGTCCAGAGGGGAGCAACAAAAATGATAAAATGGTTTAGAAAACCTGACCGATGAGGAAAGGTTAAAAAAACTGGGCATGTATAATCTTGAGAAAAGAAGACTGAGCGGGAACCAGATAAAAGTCTTCAAATATATTAAGGGTTGGTATAAAGAGGATGGTGGTCAACTGTTCTCCATGTCCACTGAAGGTGGGGCAAGTAGTAATGGGCTTCTTAGGTAGCAAGAGAGATATAGGTTAGATATTAGGAAAAACTTTCTAGCTAGAAGGATAGTTAAGATCTGGAATATGTTTCCTAGGAAGGCTGTGGAATCCCCATCACTAGAGGTTTTTAAAAACAGGCTGAACAAACACCTCTCAGGGATGGTTCAGGTTACCTGGTCCTGCCACAGAACAGGGGACTAGACATGATAACTTCTCAAGGTCCCTTCTAGCCCAACATTTCTGTGATTCTATGGTACAGAATAGTGAGAGTGTCTTTGGAGAGGAAGTACTTCCCTCTAGGGTCCCAGAATTGGGGGGTGTCTGTTCCCAGGGCAGACTCTGTGGAACAGGTATCCTACAGCCGCGTGGCTGATAGCTCTAAAACAGGATCTTTATGGTTAAGTGCTGGTTTCTTGAGGCCTGACTGGATAAAAGATAGTTACCTTTTCCGTAACTGGTGTTCTTTGAGATGTGCTGCTCATGTCTATTCCACAATAGGTGTGTGTGCTCGCCACATGCACCAGTGCCGGAAGTATTTCCCCTAGCAGTACCCGTAAGGGAGCGCCCCAGAGACCCCTGGAGTGGCCTCATCCTGAGTCTGGCATGACGGACCACATACGTGCATGCCGACATGTGATCCAAGAGCTGGAGGCATGCTCTGGCTGTTGTCACCAGAAACCTTGTGACCATGTCGATGAGCCCCTTCAGGGTCTCGAACCTGTCCGGTGGGAGGGAGGCTCTGGCCGACAAGCTGTCCAGGACCGCCCCGATAAACACTATGTGTTGTACCGGGACTAACGTGGACTTGGTGGTGTTTATCCACAGGCCCAAAGTGGTGTATGTGGACAGAAGGAGCACCACATGATCCCACACCTGTGACCAAGAGCTGCCCTTGACCAACCAGTCGTCCAGATAGGGGAAGATCTGGACTTCCTGGCGCCTGAGGTAGGCCACTACCACCAACATACATTTCGTGAATACCCTGGGGGCAGTGGACAGGCCAAATGGGAGGATCGTAAATTGGTAGTGTTCCTGCCCCACCATGAAACAGAGGAAGTGTCTGTGCCCCTCGAATATATGAATGTGGAAGTACACGTCCTGCAGATTGAGGGTGGAATACCCGTCCCGGCATCCAGGGAGGGGATGATGGAGGCCAGGGAGACCATGCAGAACTTGAGTTTCAGCATGTACTGGTTCAGATCTTGCAGGTCCAAGATGGGCCTGAGCCCCCCTTTGGACTTCGGGATAAGGAAATAACAGGAGTAGTACCACTTGCATTTGAACTCCCCTGGTACTGCTTCCACCGCTCCGAGGTCCAGGAGCCACCCCACTTCCTGCTCAAGCAGACCCTCATGAGAGGGGTCCCCCAGGAAGGATGGGGGCGGAGGGTGGTTGGGTGGAGTGGAAGTAAACTGGAGGGTGTAGCCCCGGGAGATGGTGTTGGAGGACCCATTGGTCCGAGGTCAGCTGTGACCACTCCGGGAGGAAAGCACACAACGATTGGAGAAGGGAAGCTTTACTGAGGCTGGATCCCTGAGGAGAACTGGCAGGGCGCCCCCGGGCGTCCCGTCAAAACTGCCTTTTCCCCACCTGCTTGCCCTTGGAGGACCCAGGCTGAGGGGCAGGTCGAGACTGTCTTTGAGGGCGCTTCTTATAGTCCTGCGACTTCTTATAAGCGGTCTCGTATTTTGAGTGGGTGGCCAGGGCGGGAGTCTGCTGCGGCTTGAACTTAGGTTTAGCTGGAGCCGGAACATAGAGACCCAGAGTCTGGTGCGTTGTGCGAGAGTCTTTCAGGCCATGCTGCTTTGTATCTGTTCCGCAAACAGAGCTTTGCCATCAAATGGGACGTCCTGCAGGGAGGTCTGCGCCTCGCTGGACAGCCCAGAGAGCAGGAGCCATGACACCCTTCTCATGGACATCGTGGAGGCCATGGACCGCACGGCTGTGTCCCCTACATCTGAAGCTGCCTGCCATGTTGCCCTGGCAGCTGCTGTACCCTCCTCCACCAGCGCCTTGAACTCCTTCCTGTAGCGCTCCTGGAGGGAGTCCTCGAACTTGTGCAGGGAGCCCCAGAGACTGAACTCATACCAGCCCAGGAGAGCCTGGTGGTTCGTCACCCATAACTGGAAGCTTGAGGATGAATAAATTTTCCTTCCACATGAATCCAGCCTCCTTGAATCTTTATTTTTTGGGGTAGGGGCTGGTTGGCCCTGCCGTTCCCTGTGGTTGACTGACTCGACCACCAGGGAGTTGGGAGCAGGGCAGGTGTACAAGTATTCATGCCACTTGGCGGGCACAAAATACCTGCGTTTCACTTTCTTAGAGCCAATGAGGCTGGGGTTTGCCACAGGGCGTTTGAAATTTCTGCCACCCCTTCATGGAGAGGCAAGGACACTCTGCCCAGTGCCGACCACAGGACTGCGATCCCGACGTGGAGGACTAGTACCATTGGTAACAGCTGCTCTGCAATCGGCTCAGGCAGGTGGACCCATGACGTCGAGATGCCAGCGATCGATGCCCGGGGCTGCAGGGCCATGCCATGGTGGGTCCTGGAGTGGGACGATGAACAGGAATGGCGTCGGCATTCATGTTGTAACTGGCTGAGATAGCCCCTCCAAGAGGAGGACCTTTGCCGTCGTCTGCCTCGGTCCCCTCGGTGTTTGCTCCTCAAGGTGGAGCGGTGCCAGGAGTCTTGGTCAGACGGAACCCAACCAGACAACCTGGTGGGAGTCGACAGCGACCCACGTGGACTTTGCACGGAACGGTCGCTGGGCAGCGAACGGTGTCAGGAACGTTCTCTCGACTGAGATCAGTACCGAGTCGGGGGCAACTGCGGAGATCCCAGCAACGGTTTGCCTCTGGAGCGTGGGACCAACATCGGCAGTGCTCCTGGTACCGGCATGGACATGACATCCCAGGCCACCTGCAGAGCCTCCATTGTGGAGAGCATCCGGATATCCGGGGAGGCCTGATCCGAATGGGCTGGGCTACTCTGCTCGACTTGAGTCGGAGGCCTAGAGGCTGATGGGGGATTGAGGACTGCCCAACATGGGTCTAATCTCTGCCCCAGGTTTACTCCAGTGCCGCAGCAAAGAAGGTCTCTTCCTAGCCTTCTTGGCATTCCCCGTGGATGAGGAGCGGTGCCAATAGTTGATGGCGCCGAAGGGTCGCTGCGCACCGACACTGCGGGGTCACTCGGGGCCGACTCGGAGCGGCACGCTGGAGCTGGGGTCAGCGCCGTCTCCATCAGAATAGCCCGGAGCCTAATGTCCCTTTCATTCTTGGTCCAAGGCTTAAACGACTTGCAAATCTCGCAGCGATTGCTGAAAAGGATTTCCCCCAAACAGCGTAAACAGTCTGCGTGCTGATCACTCACTGGCATAGGTCACCTATAAGTGTTGCACGACTTAAAACCCGGGGCCCGGGGCATGCCCCAGCCCGGGCGCTCTAGCTAAACTAAACTAAAACTAATCAACTAACTAACTACAGATACCACACACTGAACGAACAAGCAGTTCTGGGGACGAGCTACAGCAAAGCTGGAGCAGAGCAGTTCCGAAGCACCTTCACTGGCAGCAAGAAGGAACTGGGGGCGGGAGAGTGCGCAATGCCCCTTATACCGCGCCATGGAGGCGCCACTCCAGGGGTAACTAGGAGTGCTCCCCTACTGGTACTGCTAGGGGAAAAGCTTCTGGAACTGGTGCATGTGGCAAGCACGCACACCTATTGTGGAATACACATGAGCAATCACTCAAAGAAGAATTGCATGTTCAGGGAGGTTTGCAGGTTAACTTCTTTGAGGGAGATGTTGACTAAATCAACCACTAATGAGCTATGTGCTCCTCAGTGGCTTTTAGCAGCTATGAGTGGCCAAGGTCTATTTCAAATATTGCGCCCAGACATCTCTCAGAGCTTCCATGGAACTCACTTTTGGTACTGGGATTCCATTAGGGAAAGTGGGGTGACATTTTCTTTGCTCCAATTTTGTTATCACTAATAAATATGTATTAATTAAGTATTTTTAAAATCTGGAATAATTTATAAACTGAGGTTTATACTGGAAATTCTGTAATGTGTATCGAGTCAGGGCCAGATCCTGCCAGCTCATGGAATTCAGTGGGAGTTCTAAGTATAGCGGGCATGCAGTCTCGTGCCCTACTTCTGCAGCAAAATTGACATTTTCAGCCAAACATATAATAGTGTATCTGAGAGCAGAATATGGCTCTTACAGAGCCCTAAATTGGCTACAGGATCAGAATTAACCTGCAACAAGGTTTCTCTTTTTCGTATTAGAGAGTGATATGACCCTTTCTTGCCACTAATAATTAGCTGGAAGCCCAATAGCAGTAGACCATTTTAACTCTCAATGTATCTGTCAAATACAGAGTGCTTGGAAATTGAGGAGTGGTATATACCAAAGAGTATAATATACAATGAAATGCAGTATAGCTCTTGAAATAAGTAATATTTAGCAAACTTACTATTCTTGCAGTAGTCACACAATACGTATTTCCTGGTTAGAAGGTAGAAAACTTGTTTCACCCTCACAAATCCACCGGAGCCCCATGCAGTGTTCATTAAAAATATCTGCTTCTATCAGCAGGGGTACTGAGACATGATTTGTTACTATGAGTCATTTCCTTAAGTGAGATTGCTGGAAATGCTGAATTAGAAGAGCACGTAACACTTACAAAAATGAATTATATGCATACTACTTACCGCTGTTGCCAATTTAATTGATATTAATCTCAGAGCAATGATTCTTTCAGAGAGGACATATTTTATTCATATATTCTTGATTGGTGAGATTGCTGTCTAGGCTGTACTTGAAAAGCTAATATATGGCTGAGGCTTATTGAGATGGTACTGGTTTATATTTATTTTACTCATTCGCTGACTAATTTAGTCTACAAGATGAACGCAGTTATATGATATGTTTATAAGCATCTCTTCAGTGCTCTGCCTCAGCCTCATTCTCGGGAGGAGACCATGGTGATACATAAGGGACTGGTGAGCTACATTCCCAGAAAGGGCAACTTCTGACCTCCAACAAGATTATTAATACTAAACCCTTCCCAAGTCAGACATGTGAGTGCCAGACTAACCAAATGAATAAAATCTTGGTAGCGAATTTTACATGAAAACATCTACTGGACAAAGGCTCTGGCATGACCCCGTACAGCTCCTACACCTGGGGCAGGCCGGGGGCTCCATACACTCAGGGTTGGATCCAGCGTTTTTGCTGCCCCAAGTGGAAAAAAAAAAAAAGAAGCAGGGATCAGCGGCACTTCGGTGGCAGCTCTACCGCCGCTGCTTCATTCTTCGGTGGCACTTGGCGGCAGATCCTTCCCTCCAAGAGGGACTGAGGGACCCGCCACCGAATTGCTGCCGAAGAGCCGGATGTGCGACCCCTTTCCATTGGCCGCCCCACGCATCTGCTTGCTGTGCTGATGACTGGAGCTGGCCCTGCGTACACTGCTCCTGCCCCAAGCACCGCCTCTGCAGCTCCCATTGGCTGGCAACTGCACCCAGTGGGAACTGCAGGAGCAACACCTGTGGATGGGGCAGCATGCAGAACCACCTGGCCGCGCCTCCATGTAGGAGCCGGAGAGTGGACATGCCACTGCTTCCGGGAGCTGCTTGAGGTAAGCGTTGCCCGGAGCCTGCACTCCTGACCCCCTCCTGTGCCCCAACCTCCTGCCCCAGCCCTGATCCCTCTCCTGCCCTCCGAACCCCTCGGTCCCAGCCCAGAGCACCCTCCTAGACCTCCAGCCCCTCATCCCCAGCCCCACCCCAGAGCCCGCATCCTCAGCCAGAGCCCTAACCCCCTGCCCCACATCCCAAACCCCTGTCCCAGCCCAGATCCCCCTCCTGCACCCTAAACTCCTCATTTCTGGCCCCACCCCAAAGTCTGCACCCCCAGCTGGAGCCCTCACTCCCTCATATATCCCAACCTCCAATTTTGTGAGCATTCATGGCCCGCCATACAATTTCCATACTCAGATGTGGTCCTTGGGCCAAAACGTTTGCCCAACCCTGCACTAGAGGGACCCTGGGTTGGGGACCAGAGTAGCGGGTGGAGTGGGGCGGGATGGGGTGGGCTGGGGCACCCTCCTCTTCCACCCCACTTCCCAGTGATGAGAGTGACTAAGCCAGACTTCAGTTTGCCCTTGGAGGAAGGGGCTAGATTGAAGACTTTTCCAAGCTGTGAACTGTCCCTAACTTTTACTAAAAATATCCCTGACAAAATGGGGATCTGCGGATCCTCACACTACCTCAAGTGGGGCTGCTGCAGGGACTAGGAGCTGCCTGGAGCAGCTGGAGGCTGCGGGGTACCCCAGCCGCCTGCAGCTCTGGGTGTCCCCTCTGCCCGCAGGGGCTGGGAGCTCAGGGAGTTCCCTGCCAACTGCGGGGGCCAGGAGCTTAGATTCCTCTGCAGCAGCCTGCCACCCCTGGCAGCCAGGAGCGGCCGGGAGCTTGGGGGTTCCCTGCCACCTCTGGCAACTGGGAGCTCGGGGTTCCTGAGCTGCTCTGGTGGTAGGGAACTGGGGGTTCCCCACTGCTGCCCACTGGGAGCTGGGGGGGTCTCCCATTGCCCTAGGCAGCTGGGAGCTTGGGGTTCTGCTGCGCTTCTCCCAGCAGCAGGGAGCTGGGGGGTTCCCCCACTGCCAGCAGCAGCAGAAAGCTGGGGGTACCCCCATCGCCCACAGCTGCTGGGAGCTCCAGGGGCCACCAGAGGTGGCCGGGGTACCCCACAGCTTTCTGCTCCAGTGGGCGGTGGGGTACCCTGCAGCTCCTGACCACCACAGGCTGAAGTCACAGAGGCCGCTGAAAGTCACTGATTCTGTGACTTCTGAGACCTCCGTGACTAAATCGAAGTCCTAATCATAATGCACATAACACAAGGGTCAGAGTTAAATTAGAGCAACATTTGTGTACAAAAGATGGAAGTTAAAAGGAATAATAACTTACTGCATTTTGTTTTACTCTCCTACTGGAACACTTCTTAACTGCTAATAGTATATTCTTTTGTATTAAGTTTTTACTCTGTTTAGTAATATTCTATATTTAGCCTTTGAGCCATTTAAAAATATATTCCCAACTTAAACCCTAACTACTGAGTTGATTCCATTTATTGAAGATTAAATTCTTCACATTTGCCTTGTCCAACCCCAAGGTAGGCATGGCACAGGAGATCGCTGGGAGGACTGGATAGGATTTGCCTTTAGTCATTTAAAAATGATGTCCAATGATGTAACAGAACTTTGGCATTACTTTTCCTTCATTTTTAAGGAAGACATTAAATACATGTGCCAGATTCTTAAAATATTTAAATGAAATAAAAAGCACCTCTCCTTTCTAATGGCTAGATGGTAAAATGCTCAGGAAAGATGAGTATGTAAATTCTGCAAGCCATCAGATATTGATTTATTTTTCTGGGCAAGCAGCCACAAGAGGAAATGGAATTTTTCACTCCTAGCATCTGTTAGGAGGACCGTAGTAATCACATGACTCCCTATTAAATATAGATATAATGGATGAAACCCATTAAAGTTGCTGTGTGGCTAGGATTGAAGTTGTGTACAATTCTAGGTACTAAGATAAAATAGAACAGCAGCAAAACAAAATGGATGCCACTAAAAAAATCTAGAGCATTAATTCCCAAGGTATGATGTGTAACTCTCTTGTGGTGTGGTACCTGCTTTTGATGCTGCAATAGTTCTGCAGTCTGCAGCTGTGGTCCATGGTCAGTGCTCTCTGATGTGGAATGTTGGGAATAATCCATCAGTGCAAACACAAGGTCATCCTCCTCATCTCGTTCTGGGTCATCTCCCTTTCGTTCAGACTGAATGCCAAATTCTGGTAGGGCATCGAGGTGTTCAATCTAAAATGGCAAGACAATGAACTCTACAGACACTGTTCCTGTCTTAACTGTACAGTGACAAAAAAAAATCTACTGAAGATTGGAGAAAAGGGATCTCCTTGTGTGTTGCAATTTATTAAATCACATTCTGTACGCCAGTGAGAATGTTATTACACAGAATAACATGAACGCAACCCGGCACACTGAAATCACTGAAGCCATAGAAAAGATGTTTTGCTATTAGGTGTGGATTTAGTTTACGCAAAAGCAGAATAGTATTGCAGCATTTATAAATGGTCACTCTTGTCTTGAAGATTATTCATTCTGCCTAATTTGGTAGCATAAACACCTGCAGCAACTGTAGACCAGGAAATGCTGAAAGAAAAGGTACCATGGACAGGAGGTACATAAATATTAGCAATACATGAAACAATTACTTAGAAGATGGTTTTGGAATTATATGAATTTGAAGGATAATTCTTCCCTCCCCAGGAATTTTGGCTAGAGCAGCAGACTGAGAAAATGCCTCTCTCCCAGTCATTTTATGTAATAAGGCCAAGATTTCCCAACGTGTGTAGGTGATTCTGGGTGCCTTCTTTCAGAGTGGTGCTTACTGTCTGAAAATCAAACGCCTTTTAAGGTGTCTCAAATTGGCCACCCAAAATCACTAGTTACTTCTGAAAATCTTGGCCTAAATTATTAGGTGCTCTATGGAGGAACACCAGAATGGTGATGTGAGTGCTGATGGTGATATGTTTGTGTGGGGAAAAGGAATCAACATGGATGAATCACTGCTGAATTGTGTGACTCTACTGCCAGTATGACAACAGAGCACCTCTTCATCTGTATTCCAGAGGGCTTTTTGAAGAGCACACTGCACATAAACGTGAAAAAAGCAACATCACTCAAACCATCCAAACAGATTTTAATCCATTAGCCCACTTATTCCTCCATACACTTATTGCTCTATATATTGGTGCTAGCTGGGGGGTTTGTTTTCAAGACGAGAGAGTAGTAATTCAGAGATGTCATATGGGTTATCCCTCTTTACAAAACTATTTTAAAAAGGCCAGTAACTTTAACTTTAAATTCCATTTCAGTCCCTTTTAAACTCACGATTATGGAGGGCTGGTGTGGCTCCATAGTTGGTTGAGTTGAGGTGTGCATGCAAAACAGGGATATCTGAATATTCATTTTGCTCATGTCAGAACTAGCAACTCCACTCATCCTTGCAGTTTCACTCCACTGAATAAGATGGGCCTGTTACCTCCAGTATGTCCTCCCCTTCCTCTTCTATTTGCTTGCCTTGCTGCCAGTGTTTCAGCAGCCACTTCAGTTTCACATACAGGAGGAAGGTATTCTGCTTGAAATGCCTAAGTTCTTGCTGCATCAAACTTTTCTCCTGACCCCATGTCTTCTCCTCCAGTTTATTCTGCAAAGTCAAGCTCTGCACCTCCAAATCTTTCCTTCGCAAGGTCTGCAGATGCTCCTCCTCCAGCTTTAATGGAACAACACACACAGTATCAATAGGGTGCTGATGATGGGTAAGACAAACTGTAATCTCTAATTTTAATCAATATTAGCTACTTAATTTGGCAAGAGTCCTGACTTTTGAGGAATCAGAAGACCACAGCTTGCAGCCCTCAATTAATTAACCATATGCAAATAACCTGCTGTTAATTCACTTTAAAGATGCATAACAACAATGCTGCTACATAAAACACGTTTATGTCCTGCATACTTTCTTTCCTCTCTTCATTGCATCTTTTCAATATGTTCCCTGCATGGCCCTGACCTTACAACTGCTTCATACAAAATTCATTTAATGACTGAATTTCCACCTACTCCTATAAAACGAGAGTATAATAATCCCTACAACATGCAAGAATTTTAATTTTCCTCCCCTCCCTGCACAGTCATTCCTTTTGTTAAGAATATGTCTTCATCCCACTCTCAAGAAACAAGAGTTCCTTTGTCTTTTATAGTTGGTATCAAACACAAGTCTTGGCCTTTTTACATTAGCACTGAGGATTCATACTTAAAGGGCTGTTCGAGCTGTCTCATGGTGAACTCCTACAGTTTCTGCACAAGGCTGAAGCACAGATGCACACTGAGTTCCATAGTCTGAGTTCCAACCCCGTAAGCACCAAGAATAGCTCACAGTCTCACAGTTTGCAATATAAATCCTATTGTAATTTATTTGACACCAAACTTTGGCCAGGAAAGTCATTCTTTAATGCAACTTCTTATTGTATAAGTGAAAAGCAGGCAATGGATTGACCTGGCACCAATAAGAGTTACATAAATTACCCTTCAGCAGTCGCATACTCCTACATGAATGCCAATATATTTCTGTTTTAAACTGAATGTGGATGCTTACTAATGAGGGAAAGGCATTTAGAAAAGGAATGAAGAGCCATTGTTTATAGATGCTATTTCATATTGTTTTGTTTCCTGTCATATCATGAGTCTATTAAATAACTGCCTCTCTTGTTAGTTACCAATCCAGTACAAATGAAAGCCACAGTAAACTGGCCACCACAATGCCTTAAACCATACAGAATATATCCTGCAACAAACACCTCATAGCTATAGAGAACACTTGGAAGGTTCATCTTCAGGAAAGTGGACAGAAAACCAGACCAATATTTCCTATTACCAATAAAATGAAATGAAATGAAATAAAATATGCATCTAATTACCCCTAAAACATTCAGAATCCTATTTGCGACCTGCCATTCCATGACAAGCACTTTACTAAATAATGAACCTTTTAAAAAGTTTTGGACCTGTCATAATGCAAAGACACAGCACTAAGCTAACAAAATCAGTTATCCAAAATGCACATACAACATCCCTTCTGTTAGAGGGATTTTGGAGTAAAACTGGCATATTAATAAATACTCTCAGCAACAGTAAATCCTGGTAAATCAATTCCTGATTGAATCAAGAATATCTACCCACCAAACAATTTACAGGTTTATAATTGACCTTAAAAGTAGTTTAAAACAAACATAGATATTATAGGCCAAAAGTGTCCCATAACTCCCAATCATGCACATGGAGTTGCATACAGAGGGCAGACTTTAGTCCATTGCCACTTAATGTTGCCAGAAACAATATACTATTGTAAGCTTCATTTTTGAATGTGTAAATGAATATAACTTGGGTTAACAGAGCCTTGTTCCTTTTAACTGAAATGGAGATTTGGTTAAAAACAGCCAGGATCTATTAATCCAAGTCTTCAAAATGGTGGGACAAATATGGCCAATTTCATGTTATGTACACTGAACATGAGCAATAAAAGACAGGGAAGCAAAGCACTGAGAAATAAAGAGGCCCTGATTTTCATCTCCTGTATACTGGTGTAACTCCACTGACTTCAGGGAGCATCTGATTTACACTAAGTGAGATCAGAATCAGGCCTACAACATCCAACTGTGCTCCTGGAGTTCAAGCAAGTGCTGTTCCACTGTCTCATGGAGAGCTGAAAGG
The DNA here is from genome assembly GCF_016161935.1 of Mauremys reevesii. NCBI lineage: Eukaryota > Metazoa > Chordata > Testudines > Geoemydidae > Mauremys > Mauremys reevesii. The sequence goes on from NC_052624.1 coordinate 200,719,476, forward strand.
GTACAGAAGAAGCAGCCACTTCTTATGTGATCACGAATATAGCAGCTCATGCGGGATTTTTTGGCTGATTCTCTAGCAAGAAGATACACAGGGACACAAAGATACAGAAATAGGTCAATTTACATTCAACCAGCTTCTAGATTCGTCATTTCCTCAGATGAGTGAAAATAAATAAATAAAGTTTATGCTTTTGGGAGTGTATAGTAGTAACATGTAGACACGATTCCTTTGTTTTTGACAAACAATGTTTCATTGTGCAGGCTCTGGCCAAATGTCTGTACCAGTGGAGGGTTTTCCATTTACCTGAATGATCCTCTCTGTAAACTTTTCTTTCTCCTCTTGGTGAAGTCTCGTCTCCTGCTCAAGTTGAGCCTGAAGCTCCTGTATCGATATATTCTGTACAGGTAAAACATTGGAATCCCTGAGCTGATCAGTAGGACAAAGGGACATATTAAGTGGAAAGTGTGTGTTAATGGTGTAAAAAATCTGTAGGACAGACATCTTTGTGACTTACACTTATACATACAGTTATAAGCAAAGCAGGATGTGCACATATGTAGCAATGCCTTAAATATGCGTGAGGATTTCTTATGTGGCTTCCTAATAAAATATAAAAATAGGATCTTAATGTTACATGTTTTATATTCCCTTGAGACCTGACCCTGCTGCCCTTTTATAAGCAGTGTCATTGAAGTAACTGGAACTACTACAAGGCTACAGAATCAGACCCTGTTTATAAGCTATTTATAGTATCAGGTAGTGTATCCAATCCACTGTGATGAAAGGTCAGTTTTAGCATCCTTGCAGAGAGATTAGCCATACTGTACCTTTTTAAAAAAAAATAAATCAGATAATGTGATCTCATTTATTACATGTAATACATAATGTTCCAGGTTGAAAAGGTCCCTTTCTTCAGATATGGGACAGGCTTCTACACAAGTTACAGCTGTACCTTACTAACATTCCTACTTTGAAAAAGAACAGGAGTACTTGTAGCCCACGAAAGCTTATGCTGAAATAAATTTGTTAGTCTCTAAGGTGCCACAAGTACTCCTGTTCTTTTTGCGGATACAGACTAACACGGCAGCTACTCTGAAATCTACTTTGAAAAGTGACTCTAAACAAATCAAGTAGTGGAATCCCTGTTTATTGTATTTAATCTTTATTCTAAATATCAGTCTTGCAAACTCACCCTGGGATCTGACCAGACCTCTCAAATATCTCTGATTTTTAGTGACATTACTCACTCAGGACTTGTCTACACTACCGTGCAGGGTCGATGTAAGATATGCAACTTCAGCTACGTGAATAGCATAGCTGAAGTCGACGTACTTAGCTCTACTTACTGCAGTGTCTTCACTGTGGTAAGTCAGTCAACAGCTGATGCACTCCCGTCAACTGCGCTTATGCTTCTTCTTCTTCTGGTGGAGTACCAGAGTCGATGGGAGAGCTCTCAGCAGTCAATTTATCGCATCTATCCTAGAGACTCAATAAATCTACCCCCTCTGGATCAATCGCTGCCCACCGATCCGGCAGGTAGTGTAGACAAGCCCTCAGTCTCAAAATTACTTATGTTCCATACCAGTTTGGTGTCCCCTTCAATTTTATTAACAGCAATTATTTCAATCATGAAGCTAAGGTCACAGACTTAGTTATTTACACCAAAGAAATTAATCTCACAGCATTTACTTTCCTGCACTAATCACTTTTTGTCTCTCTCATTTTGGGTCTTGGCTACACATTTAGGTCTTGGCTAATTCCCAGTTATGGATCTGACAGTCAAACTCAGTTTCCTTCTCACACGTAACAGTAACTTGATATGGACAACTTTGCAACACAAAAAGAAACATTTTTAGTTACCTGTCAGAGCAGAAACAGGACTATTTGAGGCCTGAAAGGGTGCATTCTAACTTTTTATCAGCCAATTAAAGCTACCATACACACTGTCTCTGGGCCAACTGAGTCCTTCTTTAATTGGTACTATGCTGTATGATTGACTTGTGCACATGTCTGTTCTATGTCTGAAAAGAGATTTTTAATGGAGCTGGGGAAATAAACTGATTTTTTCAGTTCTCTGGCACTTGTGAAAAAAAATAGAAATAAAAATTTCAGTTTGGCTAACTGAATCCCAACATTGTGAACAATTTCAGTGAATTGAAAAAAAATCTATTTAGAGTCAAATGGAACATGTTTTGTTTGACCCCAAACAGACTTTTCCAATTATTTTTAAAGGTCTAGATTCACAAAATGGGAGGGGGGAGGAGCAGATAGTGATACACTCCTTGTAACTTTAGCCCAGTGGTCAAAGCACTCATCTGGGATGAAGGAAACCCAGGTTCAAATCTCTTCTTTAGGATGATTGATTCTGGGTCTCTCACATCCCAGGTAGTGCCCTGACCACAAAGCTAAAAGTTATAAAAAGGGCACTATCACCACCACCACCACCTACTTCTCCTCCAGCCATTTTGTCAATGGCATGTAAGTCTTGAAACTATTAGGTGAATTCATGTCAAATTTGCAAAGAATTTGGGTTTGACCAAACCTGCATTTTTCAGCGAATAAAGTGTTGGTCTAAAAAGTTTAGCCCTGCTCTAATTTTTAACCCCTTATCCCATATACAGAAACTGACCGATGTAAAAGTTATCATATTATAAACCATGTCTAATTTTTCTTCTGCATTAATACTTCTACAAACATTTTCACTATGTAAGCCCAAATTCTGGTGTTGGAAGTAGGTGGGAAACCACTGATTTCAATCGGAGCTGCATTCATATCCAAGGGCAGATTTTTTTTTCTTTCTTTTTTAAACTCAGGAGCTGGTTATATAATCTTTAAAATTATTTGAAGACTAATCTCTTCTTGATGTGCAGGAGTTATATCAAATCAGTTTCCCCATGCAGCAAGAGAAAGATGTTTTTCTTTAGTGATCTTTGTGTTCTTGCTCTGTTATTCTAATTAGCATTCTTTTAGAATACAATTTATGAAAATCAATGCATCAGGCCAGTTCATGTGCAATTTCAGAAAAGCATGTTGCCTGCTTCATTAATTTGAGATTATCCAGAGCTATGTGAAGTCTAGCAGCAATTTTACTTGGTGAAAACAACTATTCTACTGGTAATTTTTATTACCAATAATAATCATTAAAAAAAAACCTCCCATATGGTTAGGAAATGGCAATAGCAGGATTTATCTACAAATGTGCAAGTAATTATTTCAAAATACATTTGATTTTTATATCACTCTCTCTACAGTAATGTCATATTTAGGGGGTTAGAAAGATACCGTTTGTCTTGTGGTTAATGAAATTGGAAGCTGAAAAACCTTACACCTGTATTTTGTCTTTTTCCCAAAATGCCTTTACTTATTTGATATATCAATAAAAATGGTAATTTGCTAGAAAGAGTCGATGCTCTGTTCTTCACTAGTGTTAATGGGAGTTACATAGCTACATACACACCAAGAGCAGACCATGCCCGCAAAATGGGACAAGGAATAAAACCCCAATCTCTTACACCATTTATCGATAAGATGGCAGCATGAGTGGGAACCTTGAGAGTATGAAATATGTAATAATAGTTGGAACTACTGGTGAAAGACTGAATGCACTGTCAGAGCTGATGTAGTTTTATAAGCACCTTTAAAAGGTTTAAATCTTTTCTCCCGCAATTAGCCTGCTTCTGCCTTATTATGGAGAATGAATTTTAAAGCAATAAATTGCATGTGCTCTAATGTAATTTAGTAGACACATGAAGAATTGCACAGCTTTTCATCACGTTGAAACTCAAAGTTTCTTCATATTTTTTATTTATGTTATGAACAATGGGCTTAGTTCTGATAAATAGCAAGAACTCAGATTAACTTCAGTGGGGAATGGGGCTGCTGAGTACCCCATCAGATCATGCCTGGTGATTGTACTTTGAATAATGAATATGAAAATATTTTTCTTTTCTAATTATGTCTGTTTGTATATGCAATTTTAGACACATGGTACAGTGTCTGCAATTCTGCATGCTCATCTTTGCAAATCAGGCCCCTGATAAAACTACAGTATTGTGGTATTTATAGATGTCATCTGCATAACTGTTGTGGATTTGTTTTTGCAAGCAGCATTGCTACCGCACTGGGAGACAATTATAGACATAAGATTTTCTGTTAACTTCCATCATCTCTCCCTCTTATTAATGCATTTGCTACAACTGGGACAGAAACCACTAGGCACAAATTCCATTTACCATGGTGTCCCAGATAAGACATCCACTGAATAACACTAACTTTATATATGTAAGGACACAATCTCACTAAAATAAAAACACACAAACACAACACAACATGAACTACAATCTAGCATTACTCCACCACAGCACCACTGAACAGCACACTACATTTGCACCTTGACAATGATTTAAAATTTTCAGTGAACCCAAATTACATTTTCCAAAGTGCTTCAGTTCTTGTCGCCTGTGCAGGCCAGTTCCAATGCTCTGCTGCTGAGACACTGAACACCCCCTCTCACCTGTTTTCACTCCAGAAGACGCTAATCCATGCAGATTCCCTTACCTCAAGAGGACATTTAAACAAATATCATCCACACAGCCAGGTTTTTGTCTAAATATTACTCGTTGCACTAAAATCTCTCTGCTTCCCCCTCAAAGGCCTGCCTCTTGTCAGCTCCAGTCTATTATTCTTGTGACAAAGCCCTATGGTTTTGTGATGACTTGCTTTACACATTTATCACACTCCGCAAAAGGAAGAAGTTTGCAGAAATTAGTATCTGATTATAAGCCACCTCAAGACCATCCACCTCATCCCTTTTTGCTGGACCACAATCAATACCACCTGACTAAACTTAAAACATCTGATTGTTTTCCCCCCCCTTTGTTGAATCTACTTTTGAAGGCTTTTTAAACATATCCAATTTGATTCTTATGAATTAGAAACCAGCCTACGTGCAAGAATTATGAGTATCACATTTCGTAGACTACTTGTTTTAGTCATTTTTCAATTCAGAGGCAAAATGAGGATTGTGGATGGCTTTCCCCCCCCCTTCCTCTGAGGAAGCTAAACAATAAACATTCATATGTGTATTATGTCTCTTTAGTATTTGGACCTCACAATAAATACATTCCAAAATGGCCAAATTTACATTTGAAATCTGAATGTTGCAAGTAAACAATGAACTAAATTTCACAGAAAATTCTCATGCATTACACATTGATTTTGCATATGATACACAAATTCTCAAAGGTTACAGCCTAAATTGCACCCCAAAAATTAGTGCATATACCACATTAATAGTGCAAAATAGGTAATTGTGCAGTTATCCACTTGTGTATTTGCTTGCACAAAGAATGCTGGATTTTATTAAAACATGTAAGCCAAAGCCTTTGAAAATCTGGACCATTATTTGGAAAGTACACAAAGTCCTAATGAGTTCACTTAGACTTTGGATATTAAGATTTACATCATAATGGGTCTTTCAGGCCATTATACTGTCAATCTATAGTGATATCTTACATAGAACAAAATAATACTATGTATCAAAGTGCACCATTCTTACTACCCCTAATCCTAGTGAGAAGGAATATTGTCAGTAATCTAGTACCAATTTGTCATTCTGCTTCCCACAATTTTGAAAAGTGATGGGTACATTTTCTATTTTATGGCTTTTTGTTCAGTACAAATAATATGCAATGCATGAAAATGGAATACTATATCAGTGTAAAAAGGGAATGACGTGTAAAATTTCAGCACATGGTTGAGATACATTGTAAATGTCATATTACTGAAAAGCCCTCAAATGGATTTACAAAAATTGCCTTAAAGGAATGCAAAGAGACTATCTGAAACAAACAAAAACAGGACAGTCAGCATAAAGACTGAAATTCTGTTCTGATGTGGCAAGATATCATAGGTCTCTCTGATCATACAGAAGATCTCATGTAGATACAAAGTAGGAATTAAGGATGAAGTGACACATTTTACTTGCAAATACCTAAAATTGGTTGATTTAATTTCAACCCATAAATTAGTTTAATATAGCTGCTTACATTTAATATGCAGACAGTAAATAGCAAAGCTAGATAAAGCAATTTTCACTAGCCCATTCTAAAATCTAAGTGTAAAACATCTTTAATTGTTACTCTTTACTACTAGAACTTTGTGAAAACATTTCTCATGAAAAGTTACTCAAAAAGATTTTTTAAAGGATTCTGCCTTGGTTATGCTTTAGTGTTCACTTCCTGCAAACAAGTGAGTGGCAAAAATTTCCTGCCATGTTTGCTCACAGAAAGTACGTGCAAAGAATATGAAATTTGTATATGTGAGTAATCACAAAATCCAAATTTAAAATTTATGCTTGACTATTTGTGCCAGAAGTGCTTATGCACTCATTCGGCTGAGAAACAGAAGGAATACCATGTGGTGTGTCTTTGCCTAACCTCAGTTAAGCAATACAACTTGACTTTTAGAACATCAAGTATCAAATGCTCGCAGCAAACTGTTCATGACCAATCCAAAGATTAAAAAAAATTGTCTACTACATTTGAAAAAATATGAGGAAATTGCATTCTGTTTATAGATATTCCAGAAATTTATCAGATGAAATATTTGTCAGTTTTCACTGATCTGTATAGGTTTACCAGAGCAATCTTTGATCTATGCTATGCATTTGCTTCTTAAAGTATTGTGCTACTTTCGCTAATCCCTCTGCCTCTTTTACTGATAACAATTCTTGTTTATTCACTTGATTTCCCTATGGATTTTACAGAACCAGTTTTCCCACCCACCATAACAGAGCTCAAACCATGAGTAATGTATTGAATATTCACCTCAGTGGGTGCCAGCCTCCTCCCGCCTGCCAAAGCAATTCAATTACTTGTTTTCAGCAAGAAAACAAAGTCCCATTCTTAAGACAATTTCAAGAAATAAATTTCCATTGGACTGTGAATCTAACCCAAGTCTTTAATATGCAAAGACATTCTAATAATACTGTTACACTAACAACAGCAGTGCAAAGACCAAACAAAGGCAGATGTTTACAGTTAGGCTACAGGGCGGTTCAGGCATAAGGCAGTCTTCAGCTATTGTATTTAATCAAACAATTAGGCTCCCACAATGCTTATTTTTCAAATAGTTTATACAGGAGAAATGGGTAAATGGAAGCTGCTCATGGGAAATATTCCCTTTAAAATTTGGCTTGGAAAAAAATGGACTTGCTTGCTTACAAAAGAATTGTTTGCATAACTGAAACATGCCCATCTCTTTGAAAGGCCATACACAGTAGGAAGAAAGCTAATCATTATCAACTACTGGAGCTGTGTGAAAATTTTCATTCCTGAAACAAAACTAGATAGAAGTTTACTTTTTGACATTTCTGCCTTTGGGCATGAATTTTCATCTCTATTCTTTACAATGACAAAAATAACTTTTTGCATTTGAAATTATGTTTTCTGCTCACTCACCTGGCAAAAAAAATAGGTGACTTAGTACTTCTGGATTATGCAAACTCAGGCTCAAAGAAAATAAATTTAAGAAAGGAAAAGCAAAAGCAATTAAAAAAATCATTGAGGGAACTTTATGCTTCATTTGGTTCCCATTTTATGTTTTCATAGACCTCAAGGCCAGAAGGGAACATTAGATTATCTAGGCTGACTTCCTGTATAACACAGGCTATAGAATTTCATCCAGTTATCCTGTATTGAACCAATAACTATGTAGATGCCCAGCTCCAAGGTGGAATACTGGATGATCTTCATGGCATTTCAAACCACCGGTATTCCCAATCATTTCAACATATGACAGTGTAATGTAATGTTCCCTGTAGCTTCAATAAACTGTATTTAAACAAGTGTGCTTGTCACTTATGCCTTCTTACCTCGGTCTCTTTTATGAGTGTCCCATCCACACGCCTCTCCAGCACAGTTGGATCTCGAGTGGATATTCTTGTACCTTCAATTATAGCTAACTGCTTTTGTGTGCCAGGCTAAGGTCTCCTTGATGTGAAAACTACTCCCACCATCTGCTCAGCTTTTGACAGTTTACTTTAGGTAACATCTCATTTTGGTAGATGGCAAACCGTTTGTGCCAAAATTACCCAAGTCATGTAGCTTGATAAAGATAGGGTTTATATACACGATATCATACAAAGAGAAGGTTAAAATCAGGCAGCAGGGAACTACTAATGGTAAGAGCGTTTAAACAGAAAGATTTTAAACATTAACTTGAGTCATTTTCTGATCCATACTTGCTGAAATTCTCACTAGGGACAATTGTTCCAGCTATGTATTGAATCAAAGGACTCAACTCCCTCATCTTCCAGTTTTCCACATCTAAGGAGAAGGTTTGGCTCCCAACCACTGGACTTACTGTTATTTATGTTTTAGCAGATATCTGTTTTGAAGTTTACCGTTGATGGGTAAAGAGGGAGAGGCTGTAAATTAAATACTACTTATGCTACCACCATCAACTGCTGGCAAGAAAGTAAAAAAATAAATTACCTGTGCTCAGTGAAGGAGAGCCACTCTGCCTTTGAAATTCAGGATGGAATTTAGCTGTTTGGCCACCAGCCAGTGAGGAGCATGCCTCCCCTTCCCGGCTCCGCCTCCAATCTCTAGTGCCTATTGTCTGTTAATCACAATTACCAGCTCTCACAGCCAGCATCTTCCTTCTTCCAGACTGAATTATTTGCTTCTTGTATATTTTAAGGTCTTTATCTACATGGAGCTTCAGAATTAAAGAACCATGTTTAAACTCAGCTCCCTTTAACAACTTCTTATTTCCATTTAAACCAGTTTATAGGTTTGGCAGGCCAGTGCGAATGGGGCTAATCTGTAGAATAATGTTTAAATGCCAGTTGCTAGTCTAGGTAAGGAGATTGACCAGACAGTACAAAAAAAGCATAAACCATGTTGTAGCCCAGTGGTTCTTAACCATGAGTCCGGGACCCCCTGAGGGGCCACAAACAGGTTTCAAGGGGTCCGTCAAGCAGAGTCAGCATCAGACCCACTGGGGCCCAGGGCAGAAAGCTGAAGCCCCACTGCATGGGGCTGAAGCCCGAGGCCCTGAGCCCCACCACCTGGGGCTGAAGCCAAAGCCTGAGCAGCTTAGCTTCATGGGGCTCCCTGTGGCAGGGGTCCCAAGCAATTTCCCTGTTTGCTACCCACTAACGCCGACCTTGGCTTTCCTATGCAGAAAATCAGTTACTGTGGCACAGCTGGGCTGTGGAGCTTTTATAGCATGTTGGGGGGGCTTCAGAAAGAAAAAGGTCGAGAACCCCTGTTGTAGCTAATCTGTGTTTATACCAAATCAGTTTAAGCTGTATTTTAACCTGATACAGCAAAGCATGCCTTGAGCCTCTGAGTGGGGGAGATTTTAAAATAAAAATGTGTTAGCTTTTATATTTGACAAATATAGAAGTATGTCAGACCCACAGCATCTGACAATTCTGTTTAAATAATTTTTTTGAGACTGTATGCTGTCCTGCTGCCTGTTGGGAATTACAGTGCTGTGCACTGTACAGCCCCATACCGGGCACCTCTAGCCTTCAAAAAATTTAAAATCCGAGATAAAACCTGGGGGCACGGAAGCACAAGACACACCATCTCCCACAAGGGCACAAAGTCCCTTCCAGAGAGCATATTGTATTTTATTGAGCCAAATGTTATTCTTCCAACAGGCCAGGCTACTAGGAGAAGTGTGATAAACCCCAAAACAAGAGTGCATTTGCTTTTGTGACATTTATGAATATTTAAATATGTTTGCTGAAAACATCACAGCAAAGTTACAGTGTTTCACCCAGCTTGTTCACGCCCCCACACACTTCTGTGGCTGCAACTTATATCCCTTCCAAGGCAGCAGGAGGCAGTTAGTAGAATGGGCTGCTGTGCTGACCTCTAGACTGAAACAGCCCTTGTCGCCTGGCCTGTAGAGATTAATGTCTCCATCAGCTCTGCGGTGTGGCTCGGTGGTGGCTCGGTGGTGGTGAATCTCTTGCTCCTCTCCACGATCTTGGCTGAGCTGCCACTCCATCTGATCCCTCAGTTTGGACTGTTAGGTGCATGGGCGGTTTATAACAAAAACAAAGGACAGGAGGGAATAAAGAAAACAAAAATGGGTAAGGTAGACAACTGGAAAAAGAAAACTACAAGACAAAGAAAAGCGTGAACAGAAAAAACAACTTAAATACAGTGGCATAAGAAAGTGAAGAGAACAAAACTAAAATGAGGATGAGCAAAATGATGGGCTGAAACATCTGAAAAGCAAAAAAGAGAAAGAGAGGAAAAAAGAATGCAAACACTGGTTATGAGGCGCATGCAATGAGGATGCATGAGTCAAACCAACAGCAAGCATACAAGTCATGAAGGATACGGGATACAAGGCTCTTCCTTCCTTACTTGTGCTGTGCAGAAAAGCTATATCCAGTGTGGCAGTTGAGACATGCGCCCATTGGCAACGCTTTACGAAAGGCAGTCCTTCGCTGGCTAGTGCTTCTCACTCGCCCCTCGGTTATGTGAGTGAGCTGTAAGCAGGCTTTTCAAAAAACATCACTTAGAAATTTTATTTTATTTTGTTTTTTTGGCAAGGCTTTTGAGAACATGCCTCATTCTTTTAAAAGAGAGCACAATAAAGAACTCTATACATTCATTAGCAAGGCTTCTAATTGCTTTTGACAGGAAAATTTACTTTGGATTTTTTAACTAATCACATCTTCATCAGGAAATGTTGCTGCTAGAGACAACAAAAAACCCAGATACCTATTGCTTTCATTGGATTAGCCTTTTTACCATGAGGAACCGCCTCTGAACCAAAGTAGTCGAGCATAAAAAAATTTAAAAGGGTTTGTTTTACATTTTAGACTGTAATACACTGCCAATTTGAAATCATAAAGCAGCTGTGTGGGAAATTAGCTCTAGAGTAGCAATGCCAGCAAGAAAGAGAAACAATAAACAGAGGGAAAGCAAAGAAGAAGCCCACTTACCTGGAAGTCTGTAATTAACTCCTTTCCTAGGTTACCAATGGGTGAGTCTCGAGACATGGATGTCATTGTGGACAGAAAACTGGAAGACTCTGTCAGGTGGGGCAAAGGGGAAAGGTCTTCCATTTGTTCTTTGAGGCCTTCCCCGATGTGATCAACCTTCTCCAGGAAGGTCTGTAGTTCTTTACGGAAAGCTTTCATCCTTGAATTGATAGTGTCCAGAAGTTCTGGTTCATTTTTATCCTCACCTCTCTCTCCATCACTTTTGAAACCCTGCTCAGAGGAGGGACTGCTGGTGATGTGCACCTTGGCATCATAAATTAAACTATCAGTGTCAGTGATGAGACGGAGCACTGTCCTTTCGAGCCGTTCAGCCTCTCGTTTGATGTTAATTAAAGACTCGGTGTCCTCTTTCATTCTCATTAACTCAGTAGAACAGAGGTCGCTAACTTCTGATGGCTTAACGCTCTCAAAACCCGACGTCTTCTCATAAACTTCTTCTGAGTCACTCTCGCCCCCAATGGGTCCTTCTCTCTTTGGTTGAGTTGGGCGGCCCTCTTCACTGTCACTCTCTTTCTTTCCTGCATCACTCTCAGCATCACTGTCCCTGGGACTTGAAGTGCGCAGCCCTAGGTGAGAGACAAGATCATAGCGCTGCACATTGGACATCAACACACGATTCTCATACTGGAGTTTCATCACTTTTCCACTCAGTTCGTTGATTTGCATCCTCGCTGATTTCAGCTCCTCTTGTAGGGATCCACTGTATTTAGAGGCACCATCATCCAGCCAGCTGGACTCCTGACTGGGCTCAAACTTGAATTTGTTCAGTTCATTGGTTAGTTGTTTGTTGTGATCCTCAATCTCAGAGATCGATCTCCTCAACAGCTCCGCCTCTTCTTCAACAAACTGTAAGTGACGGCGCAGCTCTGTTGCTGACTCCATGGAGTCACCGTATGGCGAGGTAGGAATGCTTGAAATGTGGTCCCGGCTAAGACATTCTCTCTCATACTGGCATCTCATGTCCTCCATCTCAGCTTTAATACCTCTGTTCTCCACCTCCAGTTCAACTATCTTCCTGCCCAGTATGTTAGCTTCCTCTTCCACCAGTTTCAGACGAAGTTTCAGCTCAGCCTCTCTGGTGCTGGGTGGCCCTCCTGCCTCCCCGATAGGGAGTGGACTATCCACATCTCCATAGATGGACTTGTACTTCTGGAGCTCCTGTTCCAGTTCATCTTTCTCCTTCCCCAGCTTGGCCATTTTCTTACGCATCAGCACTGCTTCTTCTTTGGCAAACTGAAGCTGGCACTTCAAGTCAGCGCTGTCCTCCTGCCAATAGGAAGAGCCACCCCACAAAAAAAAAAAAGAATTATTATATAATAAAGGCATAATCAATTGTTTAAGTACCAAAATCTTCACATTTTTTCCTTTGAAATTTCAAACATACATACAACTGAAAGAGAGAGCGAGCAAGCGCACGCTGTGCAAATCACAAATAAAGTTGATACATTTCACCGCTAGGGCCTGGTGAAATTAACATAGTTTCCAGATGAATAGAGAAATCATAGCAACTGTGCTGATGTGTCTTATCAAAGATTGCACAAACTTTACGAACAACAAAAAATGATTCAAATGAAACGGTATAGTATTTTGTTTGAACTTTTTTCCTTTTAATTATAAATTAGATAATTTTTAGCATGCATGAAGCAGAGGCTAACTGTAGGAATGAAGTTGCTTCTCATTTCTCCACTCAGTCTTCTTCTCAGTAGTGTGTCAAACTGTGTGGTTGTTTTGCCATAACGAAAAGCATGCACTAGACTTTGACTAAAGAATCCTCACAACATTTTGTGACACAGGACATGTTTGTAAATCATCTTGAAAATGAGAAGCATGATTGTTGTTGCTATTGCTGGGAAATAGGATGTGACCATCATGTCACCAGTGATATAAAGTATGTGTGAGCCCAGTTCTCTAGAGGTGACAGTGAAAAGGAATACACTAACTAGGGTGACCATACATCCTGTTTAAGCTGAGACAGTCCCCTTTTTAAGCTCTGTCCTGGACATCATGACTTTTTTGGCAAAACTGAGCATTTGTCCCACTTGCTCTTACCCTAGGAGGGTGCAGAGGAATGTTTGGACAAGAGCAAATTGGATAAAATGCCCAGTTTGGCCGAAAGAGCTCTGACATCCATGCAGTGCTTAATTTTTAATGAAAGAGGTGCCGGGGCTCAGCTCCGGCATAAATTAAGCACTGGCTGGGGCAGCTGGAGAAAGGCGGCTGCTGGCCAGCTCCAAAGGCAGTGCTGCCTCCAGCAGCAGCGCAGAAGTAAGGGTGGCATAGTATGGTGTATTGCCACCTTTACTTCTGTGCTGCTGCTGGCAGCGGCGGCGCCTTCAGAGCTGGGTGGCCAGAGAGTGGTGGCTGTTAGCTGGGATCCCAGAGGTGCCAGGTCTATGAACTGCCAAGGCTAGAGGTGCCAGGGCTCAGCCCTGGCACAAAGTATGCACTGCTTCTGTGACATTGGCTTCGGCCAACCCTGCACAGTGATACCAGGCAGCTCATATTCTCTCAATGCAGAGAAGTGAGGAGAGGGCAGGGGAGGAGGGAAATAAGAGCAGAGTGGGTCAGGGAGAGGGACAGAGAGGAGGGGATGGAGAAAAATAGGAGGAAGAAGGACTGGGGCAGAAGGGTCATATCCACTCCCCGTGTCCCATTTTCAGTTTAGGGAAATATGGTCACCCTAGCACTAACCCTCTGTAAAATCCAAACCCAGCCCATTAGAAAACCTTCACTTTAAAGCAAGCACAGTCTCTTAAATAAGATATTTTGTTTCGGGGATATTTTAAAACCCCAGCTCTAGTGTGTATTACACAGAAATAAGAGGCAAGATTAAATAAATTTTAAGATGAACTATTCTTTTGCATGATTCACTTTTTTTATTTGTCACGGAAATGTAGGCATTTGGTCTCAGAAGAGACACATTTGTCAGCATCAGTATAATTATGGAAGGCAGTCTTTGAAAGATAATCTTTTTTTGGGGGGGGAGGGGAGACAGGGCCAATGAGGTGTGAGACCATGAGTGTGAAGGTGGGCTGTATGGCACCACAGTAAAAACTGAAAAATGTTTCATGACCATTTTATTAGATTTAACTCATGTTTTAAAATCATCACACAAATTAAAGTTGGTTACTCAAGCCTTCTATGAAGCACTACATCTACATCTTTCTTGGTTTCTTGTTATAATTTTGCACAACTCTGTTGATGAACTTCTTCAATGCAATGCATTTATCTTTGGTGGCTTCTCGTGTGTCCGGTACTGCCATTCCTTCAATTAATATGCTCATTGGTTCATTTACATGATTAGGCAGAAGGCAACTTCTTTCAGAACACAAAATTCTATTAAATGATGAAAAAGAACGCTCAGCTGTAGCTGTTGTGACTGAGAGTAGCAAGAGATGAATTCCTACTTCTTTCATGTCAGGAAAAATAGCATAAAGATTGGGTTGAGCCACCTGTGATGATAAAAAAGAAGTTGAAGTCAAATCTTCATTCGTCATATGATATTCCACTCTGTGTTCAAATTCTCTATTCTGTCCTGAGCACATGGCAGCCTCATTGCTGGTAGTGCCTCACTCCACTCAACTGTCTGTGTTTTATAGGACAGGGATCTATAAAAGCTACACAGAGGTTGAGTAGAATCTAGAAGTCGCTGTTGTTGACTTTTAAGAATCAAGTCTGTGTACTTTTTCAGTTGTCTTATGTAGACAAGCAGACTCACCCCTGTGGCGCCTCCTGCTGGTGTCTTCCGGGAATTAGCTCGATTCAGCTCTGGAGCGCCCTCTGCAGGCTGGTGATCTGCCTTTCCTGTCTGGCCCCCGTGTCCCTCCCTGGACCCGATGCCCTTTTACCTGGGGTGCTGCCCCCTGGCAGTAACCCCTCAGTCTTAGGGTCTCCCCTCCCTGGGGAACCCCCACCCACTATCCCCACCTTGCCTCAGTATATGGTTACTGCCAGTCATTGTCTAGTCCCTGTGCCCTGGGGCAGACTGCAGTATCAGCCTACTCAACACTGGCAAGGAGGGTTTGGACCTGCTGCCTTGGCATAGCCCTGGGCTGCCCTCTGCAACCCCCAGTACCTTTTAGCCCAATGCTAGGCCACAGCCCGGGGCTTTCCAGGCTAGAGCTCCCCAGCTCCTCTGCCTTTCCCCAGCCCTGCTTCACTCAAGTACCTTATGTCCAGCTCCCTGCAGCCAGGCCCATCTCCCTCTATAGCTAGAGAGAGACTTCTATCTGCCCCTGGCTTCTCTG
Source organism: Mauremys reevesii (assembly GCF_016161935.1). Lineage (NCBI taxonomy): Eukaryota > Metazoa > Chordata > Testudines > Geoemydidae > Mauremys > Mauremys reevesii. The sequence continues at coordinate 200,734,758 of NC_052624.1, forward strand.
CCTTTATAGGGCCAGCTGAGTCTGATTGGGGTGTGGCCCCAGCTGCAGCCACTTCCCCCAATCAGCCCAGCCTAAAAGCTGCTTTCTCCAGCCACAGCCCCCTCCCAGGACTGTTTTTAACCCTTCAGGGCAGGAGCAGGGGACCACCCTGCTAAATCTTAACATACACTTCTTGTCCTCTTCACTTAAGGATTCAATATAAATGCCTTCATTAGTCAACTTCTTGACTAAAGTCTTTGCTTCTTCCAGTACTTGTTCAATGGATAGCTCTCTGATTGATCCAAATGTAGCTTCTATTGCTGGACAAAGATCTACTACTGTTGTAGCAGATGTCTGGATGGCATTGTTTAATGACCCAAGTGGTTTCAACAGTAGACTTACAAGACAAAGAATGGCAATAGTCTTCTCTGAATGTAGTAGCAAAAGTAATCCACCAGCCTCACTACTTAGATCCATCCCAACTTGGTAGATACTTTCCAAAGCCAGTAATAACATCTGGAGTAATTTTAAGACAACAGCCAAGGATCGCTCATGAGAAAGGCAGAGGGTTTTCCCAGGTTGGACTAATTTGAACTTCAGTCCCAGTGTATCTTTTATATTTTCCAAGATATTCAGTCTTTTTGGACTCTTGCTGAAAAAAGAATATAATGAAGACATTAAAATTATAGCTTTTTAAATGTCTTTTGAAGAGTCTGCAGCTCATACTAGTGCTAGTTGGCGTAGATGGCCTCTGCAGTGTGTATAGGAGAGATTAGGGTTACACTTTTCTCTGAGCAAAGCTTGTACTCCACCATGTCTTCCAGACAAGTTTGCAGCTCCATCAAATGCACAAGCAGACATCTGTTTGGGGTCCAATTGACAAGCATTTAACTCTTCTAAGATGTGGGTTGTCACAGATGCAGCTGATGTGTCTTCTATAACTTGAACATCTAAAAATGCATCTACTGGCCTACCACTGACATCAAGATAACGTACACAATGACTTAATACTTGATGCCCATTTGCATCGGTGCATTCATCAGCCATGTATGCAAATTTTTTGAATGTGGTGAGAGAGTTCTTCACTTTTTCAACTGTTGAGTCTTTTACTGTTGCACCACATGCTTCTAGCCAATCGGTTGAGTTTCTTGCAGAAAGATAGTGAGCATTTGTTGGTCTTGTTCAGAACAAGTGTTCAACTTCAGGATGAACAAGTGACAATGCACTTAACATTGGCCTCCAGTTTCTCGTGTGTGGTATCTCTTGCTTAAATAGAAAGTATGATGCCACAGCCACGTTTGTTCACATGAACTGTGTTGTGTCTCCAGCATTCTTAACCGCCTCATTAACACTCATTGGTGCTGTCCTTGGTCAGTGGAGACTCAGAGTTCAGAGGTGCTTTCACATGAGTTCAGCTCCCAGGTGAGGGGCAAGAAGACATCTAAATGAATAATAATAGGAGATATACCAATCTCCTAGAACTGGAAGGGACCTTGAAAAGTCATCGAGTCCAGCCCCCTGCCTTCACTAGCAGGACCGATTTTTGCCCCAGATCCCTAAGTGGCCCCCTCAAGGATTGAACTCACAACCCTGGGTTTAGCAGGCTAATGCTCAAACCACTGAGCGATGGAGTGAACGGTGGCACAACAAACAACAATGGCCAGAGCAAACAGTGGCCATTCACTCCATCGCTCTGTTGCCAATGGCCCTGCACCGTCACCTTCTGCTGCCACCTGCCACTGTGACATCTGCGAGTTGGTCTCTTGAGGTTCCACCCAGCTCTCAGTGATTTCAGCTGAGGTCTCAGTGGGGGGAACCTCGCTGCTAGTGTAGACTGGGCCATCTCTTCCACAGAAACACAGTCCCACAGCAGATCTAAGCACTTAGACCTGATTATCCGAGATTTCAGATGAAGTGGTCACTTAACAAAACCAAAGACAATCTATGGAGCCTAATCAGCTCTGTATTTAAACAGTGGAGAGGAGCAGGTCAAATAGTACTTGTGACTCAGGCAGACCATCAAGCAAAACACCTGTCCCCACCCTCTCTCTTGATGCCCTCAATCAGCACAGGCCTACTGCTCTTTACTCATACAATAAGAATAACAACATTTCATTACCCTCCACCTCCCACACACACCTGCATTCAAGTGATTTGTAACCCAACCCCAGCCAAAATGTATCACTTGGTCAACACAGCTCTGTTTACTGGATACCTAAGTAGATTGGGTGTGAATGTAAATACAATCTGGTCCTGAAGCCTTTCCCCGCAGCTCCAAGCTCATCATTAGCTGTCAGGGAGAGCTCAGTTAGACTTTGCTTACAAATCACCATTTGAAATTATTAGGTTGGCCAACATCACCAAAATGAATGCACTGACATTGTCATAAAAACAACAGCTGTATAAGGAAGCTAGTCTATGTTCATACTTTTCAAATCTATTATACTTTTTCAGATACACATATTTTCTCATACACTTTATATGCTTTTAAAGTGTATATTAATGTTTCAATTTCAATTCAAATTTCCAAACAATCACTAAATTGGCAACACTGCATGTAACTAGTTCACAAAACTGCGGGGAGGGGAGAGGGGGGAATTTAGGGGGAGTGTAGGGAAATCCCTGGTTGGGAGGGCCATGAGAACACATGTATAACAAGCTATGGACCCTCCATTTCAGTTTCAGTAACACTGTGTTACAATTCACAAGTACGATTTTGTTACAACGCACAGTAAGTGAAACAAAAGTCTGAAGAAGAAATGCCCATTTTAATTAGTCACCCAGTTTAGATAAAAATTTGGTACAAGACTAATTAAGACTATGCAATATGCCTGGGAGAGTTTAATTCCTAAAGTACACCTCATTACATCATCATCGACATCTGTTAGATTACTTACAATAATCTACCACTACCTCTGTTCAAATATACACTAATTATTTAATTTCAATTATAACAGATACAGAGTAAATTGGGCAACTATGGCTCAGTTCTGCTCCACTGAAGTCAGTGGGAGTTTTGGCACTGGCTTCCCTGGGAGCAGGATATGGTTTTTAAAAAACAGTAAGGAAGTTAATGGGCTAAGTAAGAACATGAAATATGTAAACAAATGATTCATGAGCAGCAGTACCAGAATCAAACAGATCAAAACAAATACAAATTGGGTTGATTGGTTAAGACAGTGGTCATAATTGCTCTGGCACCAATACTTTGATTTTTTATAAATACGTTCAAGAAGGTATAAACTACTAACAATTGTAATGAGAGTCTTTACAATAGATTCCTTATCTGTGTTAATGTATTTGCATTCTCACACACAAGCACACACACACACACACACAGAGCTTCGATTGTGAAGTCTCAGACGTTTGCAAGTTGCTTGCATCTTCACTAGCAATTAGATGTTGGAAATTAAGTACCAAATTCAGCCACAACAAAAGTTTATGCAGCTCCCACTGAAATTCCTGGAAGGTTTTCCTTGCTTTGGCTAAATCTGGCTTTAAGAGTAAAACATCTTTATTCAGAGCTGCAGAATGGGGTTTTGTACTCTAAAGAATGCATTGTTTTTCTTTTTTGTTCTCACCACCATTATCGACTTTACATTTAAGAACAGTTATATCTAGATCAGTGCTGGATTCATCTGTAAGGAAATTAAGAACAGTTATTTGTATTCTTGAGAACATAAAATAAAATTTAGACAAGTCCCACATTTTTTTTAAACAGCCACAAATGCTCTCATATGAAATTCCCTTTATGCTTTCTTTGAAATCCAATAGAATTCATCTTAATTGTCTGCTTTCTTTGGCTGCCAAGCCCAGCAATCTGTATGTTTTCCTGGAAATTCCTGTGTAATTACCCAGATTCTTGTATCTCCCTTTTTGTTGATAACTTCCTTCATACACACTGTAAAAGCAACAGTCATCACACATATCTTTTTCATTGGTGTTAGCTGTACAGGCTTGATCCTGCTCCCATTAAGGTAAAGGAGAATTTCAGACTTAATTTGCACTGGATTTCAAGCCTATAAACAATTGTCACCCTAGCCATTCTTGAGGCAATACAAGATGAATGTGTCTGCTTTAAAAAAAAAAAAATTCTCATTGACTTCAATGGATTTTGGGCCAGACCCTTAATGCTTGTGTCCAATTTCATTGCTCAACGCAAGTTGAATACTTCCACCGTTAAGTGTTGTTTTCACAGCAGAAAAGCACCATTGGTTATTATTCTTATAATATTATTAGTCTTTTGACTAATATGATAGATAATAGTAAGTCTAACAATTTTTTTCACAACTGACAAAGCAGAAGAAAAAAAAAGAAAAGTTGTTTCCATTCAAAATCATGGGGAAAAAAGACAGATGTAAGACAACAGAATTGCTGGATGTTAATCCCAACTAGCAAATATGGATTCCCTTTGGAAAGATGACATAGCTATTTCTCTAGTTCACATGCATGCTAACAGAAAATCTCAATCCTTTGAGAGCTTTTCCAAGGGGATAGAATGCTCAGAACAGATTTGTCAGTAATGTCTATGCATGCCAGAAGTATAAAATTCCAACTTTCATGTACATGTCCCTTCAGAAGCTTTGTGTACAAGAAATATCAATGATTGCTTGACCAGCTGAAGTCAATTTTAAAGTAGTAGTATGTAGGACACCCCTGCTGACAACACAGGTTTAAAAATATGGCAAATTAAGGAAATTAATAAATCAGGGAGATTAAGCTGAGATTTGCATTATTTAAACCATTAAAGAGACAAGAAGGGGAGGAATAGCGTTTGTGACAGTCTGGAGGAACAAGAGGTTGAAATCACAGCAGTTAAAAGCAGGGCTATGACACAGTCTGGTTATATCTCACATCTGGCATACAGAAACTAAATAATGCATGTACGCCAGACTCTATAGGAAAAGCAGAGCCAGTGATAATACAGAAGTGTCCTAATGTTAACAGTGCTGGGTACTGACTTTAAGGGACCATTACGGATCCTTGTGAACTGATTACTGATAATGAATATTAGTATACTGTAGCATAACTTTGCAGGGTGCTTCAGGGAGATTAGAAAAAAAGATGGACCCTTCCCCAAAGGGTATACAATCTAAATTAGGCCAACATAGAACATGAAGATATACAAAGGAAAAGGTAGGGATAAAACTTAAATTAGTTATGCAGTGTAAATCAATGGTGGGGCAGACCCTGAGACAGTTTGTTTACATCAACCATCCGCAGGCACGGCCACCTGCAGCTCCGATTGGCTGGGAACGGCGAACCACGGCCACTGGGAGCTGTGGGCGGCTGTGCTTGCGGACGGTAGATGTAAACAAACTGTCTTGCGGCCCAGCAGCGGATTACCCTGATGGCCACAGGTTGTCCACCACTGGCGTAAATTCTGTCATGAGATTGAGGATCTGATCAAAAATTCCAAAATATGGTATTTCTTTTGCTGGCAAGAAAACACAAAGAGAAATAGAGACAAACGACTATCTCCTCACCACCACCTGCTGAAGGTATTGCCAGGCAGAAGATGGTTAAGCATTTATTGCATTGGAAGTCTGAGGACAAGGTACCACTGCTAGTACCCAAGCAGCTATCTGAGTGCCAACCCTCCTACCTTGTGCTGTTTCCTTTGTGTTTTGATTGTGCCTGGCATTTCCCAAGTAGCTCCATTCTGTAGCTTTGCTGATTAGAAACTTTTTTCTCCAATACACTTAATGGCGGAGAAGCACTACTAAAAGACTTGTTTTGTTTTCCCTTTATTTCAAAATAATTTTACAGGGTATTTACTGGGTCTGCACTGTGGAGGATGGAACAGCTCTGCATATTTTCCCACTGCGAACACACAGTAGGTGAGAAATTGGTCCTGATGTAGTCTATGAATATTTAAGTCCACAGATAGCATTAAACTACTATTAGAATCTAAATTCATGGTCACCTTTGCTTGCAAAACCAGTCCAGGAAAGAGTGGACGTGAGACATAAAGAGTCACTTTGTGATCTTGAACAAGTCACTTAGGTCCAGATTCTCAAAAGGTATTTAGGCAACTAACTCCCACTTATTTCAATGAGGATACCTTTGAGGATCTGGGCTTTAGCCTCTCTGTGACTACAATGTGGGGATTATAATATTTTCTTCCCTATCCCACACCAAGGTGATGTGAGAGTGAGTTAGTCAATGTTTGTAAAGCTCTTTATAAAGGCATGGGACCAAATTCTGACTGTTCTTGGGGCATTGCAGGGGGAGGGGCTGGGTATGGGAGCATAAGGAATCCTCTGTGAACTTGCTTGCTTTTCCTGAGTGCATGGAAAAAGAATGTTTGTGCTGCCAGTAGCACCAGACAACCCAAAGTGGGCATGACCAAGCCTTTGCTTATAATCATTTATATAAACCCAATAGTTTGCCAGGTGCTTTACAGACACGTAGAAAAAACATTCAGCCCCAAATAGCTGATCATTTAAATAATCATCCTCATCACAGGCGATGCTGGGGGGCGGGGACGGGGAACACGGAGTCATGTGCTCTCCCCTCCCAGATTTCTCCCAGGTTGGGAGTCGGGCTGAGCGCAGCTCAGGGGGATCTGCCTGGGAAAGGCTCCAGTACCTAGAGCTCCCACTGACCTCCACTAAGAGACACCCAGAGCAGGGAAGAGAGATGGGGATGACAGTGCAGCTCTGCCAGAAGGGAGTCCCATCCCTTCCTTGCTTGCAGCTGCAGTTACCTGCTTGGCAGTAGGTGTCCGGTCTGCACTGAGCCTGCAGCGGGGAGGCAATGGGAGAAGTAAGTGGGGAAGGAGATGTGAAGGGAGAGGAGGCAAGGTGATGCAGGCTTGGAGCGGGTGTGGGAGCTGCAGGGGGAGTGGGACGGGGGCCATAGGCAATGGATGGAGCGGTCACATACCCTCTGACCTTTAAATCCCCCCCCCACCCCGCCCACCATTGAGAGTTACTGGTGATCTCTGCTCATCAGCTGGCCATTTGGGAAGAGAGTACATTGAACTCTTTCAAAGGCTGCTTCCGATGAATTCCTACGTTTGCTCCCTAGAGGTGGCATTCTGTCTGCCTGTGTTCTCTGCAGGTCAGGTGCTTCCAGATACCACTGGTGCAGTAAATCTCCCTTCCCCATCTTACCCATGCAGCAGCATCTGGTGATGACATAAAGTGCTAAGTGTTGTATTATTATTATTACAAATCAATGGATGTTAAGATTCCATCAGCTTAGAAAAAACCTATAAGGATGAAATCACATTAATATATTCAGTTTGCAGATGGGGGCTGAGGGGAACTGGAGAGAAAAACCGGAGGTAAAATCTCTCTCTCTCTCCAACAGAGCTCTGATGGTGCTATTGATTCCTCTTCACAGTGATCTGAAACCCTACCCCCACATCTCAGCGTTATTAACTAGCTAATGGAATGGAGACTAGAAAAGACTTCAACCACTACAGTCAGCACAAAAAGGAAACGAATCTGGGCCGACTGCTTTCCTGGGGAGAATCAGCCTATGGAAATTCAATAAAATCAGCATTCAGGTGGGGAGGGCAGATAGCACAGCCTCTTTATTTTAACTGAGCTAGAGGAAGCAAATATTTTTAAGTTCACATGCTGTTCACCTCACATGAGAAACTAAACCTTGGTCTCTGACACCAGAACACATTAGGTGTTGTTTCAGTGTGTGAACTCCATCTGGTGCCATGATGCTCATTAGCACAAAAACTTTGGCACCATGTATAAATTTAGTTAGTCCCTGAGCTATGATCCAATTACTTTATGAGGCAAGGTGATTTTCTTTTCCTGAAGAAAACCGTTAGCCTGAGTCTAGATACCAGAGATGAGAATAAAACTGAAGAGCTGCAGAGTTTAAAAATCAAATTCACATCCTAAATTGCTTCTAAATTACCTGAAATGTCTCAGTGGATTTAAGTCTAATCAGGTCTGTTTGACATTTTTGGTGGTTCTGTCAACACCCAGTAAGAAGAGACTTTGAGTTTTCCCCATTTAATTGTCACATGACTATGAAAATCATCACGCATTCTTGAAAATGGTACCTGGGTGAATGTCTTCTTTTCTTTGTGCATTTCCCGGCTTCCTCTTCTCTTCAGTGAGCTCTGAAACAGATACAAACAATTCCCGATTATTGACTAGTTGCACCCAAACCCCCACAGTTTGGCAGAGACCACCACCTTCATAAAACTGAATTTGAGTGCAATCAGTGATTTAATTTCCCACTCATTATTTAGAAAAGAAAATCAGACTGTTTTCTATTAGCTTTTGCTAATCAAAGCCATTTACAGTAAAATGCAATTGCAGTAGTTAAAAGTTAAAAGTCTGTTCCCCGCCTCCCCGACATGTGGCAAAACCTGCTTTCTGCAGAAGTGATTTATGTTTGATTGATCTGGGAGAAATCCAAGAATGTCACTCACAATGGATATGAAACATATTTTGGAAATAGTGCAGAAAAGTAGTGTAGGAAAAGGGAAGACTACATATGTGTAATCCTTGCCTGTCGCATACACGGAAGTGCTTTATTAAAGGGTACGTCTAGACTACCCGCCGTATCGGCGGGTAGCGATCGATTTCTCGCATCTCATCTAGACGCGATATATCGATCCCTGAACGTGCTCCCGTTGACTCCGGAACTCCACCAGTGTGAACGGCGGTAGCGGAGTCGACAGGGGGAGCCGCAGACGTCAATCTCACGCCGTGAGGACGAGAGGTAAATCGATCTAAGATACTTCGACTTCAGCTACGATCCCCCCCACAGTGTAGACCGGCCTAGTAGCTGCCTGACTTGTGTACTGAATTTATTTTGCAAGTTAGATAAAAACTTTACAGCTTTATACATCTTTGAATATCATTTCACAGGCAATAGCTTTTAAACCTAGGACCCAGAAATGAAACAATTACCACTGTTTCAAGTTTCAGCAGTCTTCAGCCCCCAAAGGAAAAGGAATAGTTTTTTCTTATATGTTTACAGCAGGTGTCAAAGTCATTAGTTCTGTCGATCTGAATTTTCTATTTTAGGGCTAAAGTCAATGGATGTAAGTGAATGGCATCCACTTACATGAAGCTGGAATTTGGCTTCTCTAGGTTAAAGTTTGGAAGAGAGATGATAATATCCATTATTAGGTAAAGAAGCTGGCAGGCTACAAATCTACAGAGTACCCTGGATTCAAAACTGACCATCTTGCTTCTTGTATTCCAACCACTTATAACATTCCAAGAAGAAGCACCCTCCTCACCCACCCTTCTCATCAGTCCATGGCTGAACTTTCAGACTCCTCCCATCTCCCAAGTCTAGCTACTTTAGGTTACTTCCCTCTACTACTGCCTTTAATGGCTTGTTCCATGTTTGTGTAAAAAGAAAATCTGTTGCATGTTGACCACTTTAAGGAGGGAAGGGGCAGAAATTCAGAGATAGTACTTGACAGAAAAGATTTATTTTTGTTCAATAAAATTAAATAGCCTTCAAATGTGGCCTGAAAAGGAGGATGATACTCCCTAATCATAAATCTAAAAGCACGGCAGCTTCACTACACAGGAGGATTTTATCAGGACAACTTCCATTTATTTTTGTGCAATTGTAAACAATTTCCAGCTGACACAAGCTCAGCATTGTTCGTACTGGCTTGCTCAGAGGCAAAGCTTCCTTTTGGGGCACCTGGCAGAATTGCTGCCTATAGATTATGACTGCCTTGGAGCCCGATCCTGGTGCCATTAAAGTCAATGGCAAAACTTCCATTCAGTCAAAACCTGCTCTGGACTAAAGGGGATAAATCAAGTGTTACGCTCTAAGCTTTAATAGAGTTACTCCAGTTTTATAATGGTGTTCAGTTAGTTCAGTAAGAACAGGTCTCTGGGTTTGCTGCTCCACTGCAGTAATGTGCACACACAGCATGAGCTCCAGTCATGGGATAGGAGAGGAGGGAGGAACTCTACTGAATAGGTAAATCCACTCTAGTGTGTAGCTATCAGCTGGTAGACAACACATTCTGAACTCTAACTAAGGACACACAAAAGGTGGGAATCCAAATGAAAGCTATCCGTGGCCTCTTGGTCCCTGGCTATTGAACTGGGGTTATTTCAGCTATTAAATTACTATAGATTATGATTAATGCGCTCCTAAACCAAATCCCTTGTGTGTTATAAACAGAAAAACTATTTAAAACCTACGCATACACTACCATATGTACAAGATATTCTACAATTTATATTTTTAGACGTTCAGAGAGTTAATCTGCTTTCCAGCTTAATGCAATGATTTCCTATAGCTAACATGAAGTCATGCTAGGATAAAAGGTCCTCTGCAAACAAATATATTTTACAAAAATATTTTAAAATATCAAAATTATTATTTGAAAGCTTTTCACATGTCCATCCAGGATAACAACGCCTTCCCCACCACCCCAACACTGTCTTATTCAGGAAACACATCTTCGTTTGGACGAAATCAATAGCTGGAGAGGCAATGTGGTCCAGTGAGTGGGACTCTCCCCTAGGACTCAGGAGATGTGACCCAGTAGATTGTGACCACCATCCTGTTGTGTGACTGTCTGCGAGTCACTTCACCTCTCCATGCCTCCATCTGTGTTCCCACTCTTAGGCTACTGTCACATTCTGGGATGCAATCCAGACCAGTCAGAGATTGTGTCACCGCCTGCCTCGCAACCTTGGGTGTCTCACAATGCTTTGCTGTTGTAGCTCGCAACCCGGACTGCTCACAAACAGTCAACAGCCTACAGGTCACACCCTGAGTGTGTGTGTACAGCTGCAGCTCTGACTCCAACAGTCAGTCAGCAACACACCACCCACACTCTGACTTCCACCTGCCTTGCTTACTACTTGGCAGGGTGACCCCAACAGACTCCCAGTCCTGAATTTCCCCCCAAACATGTGTTCTGCACTGTCCAGCCCTCTCCTGGACAGATCAGATACTATAGGTCCGTTGCCCCTGTAAAAGGTCAATATTCAACAGTCTGCTACTTTATCTAACAATTCAAGTTTAAACACAGCAATGGATTGGTTCATATTAAAAAAATAAAACAAAAGAAGATAGGGTTTTGAGTAAATTCAAGGATCAGGTATTAAAGTCAGAAATGGTTACAAGAGAAATAAAGATAAAATGCTTTTTAGTAGCGAAAACTAAAACAAGCTAGTCTTGGTTCCAGGTAAAATCCTTATATGTTCCCACCAACATGGCTGACCAAATTCTCAGGTCAGGATCTCTCTCTCTCTCCCCCCCACTCCTTCCCAATTCAAATGGCTGGTTTTGTCTTTTTAGATGAAAGAAAGAAGAAGAAGACAGAACTCGCTTGGGGTTTTCTGCCCCTTTCTTTTATAGTCCAGTTAACTTTTGAAGTGGATTCTTTTAAGCGTTAGCTTCCCTCAAAGCAAAGTTTATTCAAACAGTAAAGGTGACATGGAGTCTGGTGATGAAAGAGGCTCCATGTTCTTTCCTCTCATCTGTTTTTGCTGAAATTCAAATTTGCTTTGTCTCCTGCCATCTCTTCTTCTGGTTGTCTTAAGGATTCTGTTTACTACTTCTGTGTAAACTGAAGTGAACACACATTTCTTCATTCAGGATACTTCTGCCTGGGCTGTGTAGTTTTGAACATGTGCTAAAAACATCATACAGGGGAATTTAATAACTTTACATATAATGTTGCTACATGTTTCACTATATTATTGATCAGAGAGTTATTAGTTTTCAAATGATAGCTCACAAGGCATATTTTATATAAAGATTATTACAGTAGTGTGTAGGGTGTGAATCCATGTATGCTTTTAGTCTCACCTATTTTGCTTATTTAGATTGTAAACTCTTGGAGGCAGGGGGTGTCCTAGCACGATGAGGCCCCAGTCTCAGTTGGGGCCTCTATGCACAAACACTTACTAATCATACTTGAAAGGCAAATGCACAAGTCAAAGTGTGGAAGACCCCCTGGTCCTGCCCATGCACTTAACAGAATACAGAAATGGCTATTATACAACATGAAGATGCTGTGTGATACTATTGTAACTGTTATAACATTCACCAGAAAGTAATACAGCCTTGTTCATCTGTAAGCAACAGTAGTGGAAAATGCAAGGAAAGGGAGACAAGCTCTAGCTGGACAAGAGAAAGCACAATATCACAGGGAAGTAGCAAATAGGGCTGAACATGGCTTTGGAAGTGGTCTACTCCATCTAGCACTGAAGAGATGAAAATCCAAAACCACATGGCAACAAGTTATAGTTTAGAGCAGAAAGATGGACCCTAAATCCTAGGACCAGCTTATTGTTCCCCTCTGCTTTGCATTAGTGCCTCTTTCTGATCAGATTCCTCTACAAACAGAACACCATTAGGCTGGGATACTGGTCTATATTGCCATGTGGGAAAGTCCTAGGTTCAATTCCCAGTTCCAGTCTCTCACTTACTTGAAAGGTAGTGAATTCAGCCCTGGCTGCTTTTTTTTTTTTTGGGAGGAGGGGGGAGGGGGGAGAGGAAAGAAGAAGATCTCACTCACACTTAGTGTCCCCTCCAACTAATGAAGGAGTTGTGCTGCTGCGCTTCAGTCAGAATCTTGTGCTGTCATCTTTATACAAATGGACAGATCTACGGTGATAGGGTGTGTGCAAAATTGAGAATAATAGATACAGAGGAGAAGAACCTTGACCTGTAGCACAGGTATTGTATTTAGCTTGAAAAAGGAATTTGCATATTGTTTTAGTGCAGAAGCACCTCCTTCCTGGCCCAGAAATGGTATGGCAGCAGCCTGCCCTTCCATAGCACCTGTGCACAAAATTTGAGTGAGCAAGAGAATGTGAGTATGTAGAGAGCAGGGTGGTGAGATACAAAAATGAGACTACATAAAGCTGTGGGTAGGATAGGAGGAGTGGGCAAAATAGTTGTGCATAAGCCTGAGTGAGGGAAGAGTGCAAGACCAATGATCCCCAACACCCTTGATAAGTGCATGTACGGGAGGAATGGAAGATCCCCACTCCACTCCTATGAGCACAGGATGCAAAGGAGTATGGGGCAGAAACTACCAGACCCTCCAACTGGGACTAAGGGTGGTTTGAACTATTTTAAACAGAAGAAGTTGGTAGCATGGATTAGGATGCACTATTTGACTGAGTGAAGTTAAAGGAGTGTAGGAAAGGAGCACTTCTAAATGGTGTGCAGGAAATGGGAGTGGAGAGGCAATTTTAATTTAGGCAAGGAGGCTTATTCACATATTGCTATGCTTCCATACCCAGGAAACCAGCCATGTACTTAAAGACCACTGTTAGTAGACACGGTCAAGCAAAAGTTGTCTCTGAAGATGGGGGCTACTTGATAGAAGTGGATGTTTCACTAGAACAGGAAGCCTCAGGAGTGCTCTCTGCTAAGGAGATGTGACATTGCACCCCATAATGCTTTATAGAAACATGCTTATGAATGTAAATATGACATAACTGGAATATGTTTTATGCTACATATGCCATGTAACATATCTTTGGAAAGGTGATGTTCTACTGAATGTTGAACATTCATCCTATTTGTATGCATATATCATTTTTATATCTGAAGTTATGAGCATTGGCTCTTGCCTGTATTTAAAGTATTTGCTGTAAAAAGCACCTAAGGCAGATTTAGTCAACATAGCGTGAAGGGGTTATTCAAGTAATTGGGAGTACTTGGCCAACAATGGACCTTGATAGACACCAATCCACATCTGAGCTTTCCTGGAAACGTTCAGACTAACATGGCGTTAGCCTGTAAAGAACTGAGTCATGCATGGACATGTGACTTGCTCAGGTGACTCCAAAACTCCATCTTGTAGCTGTAATTCTACACAGGGGAGAGTGAGGTTTCCACCCACAAGAGAGAGGCTATATAAGCCCATGGGAAACCCCTCCATTTTCTCCTCAGCTGGCTCAAGAGATAGCCTCTCCACCCCAAAGGATGCCTGAAAGAAACTGGAACAAATGACAGTAACTACAGGGGTGTGAGAAGTTGTTGGACTCAGACTAGAAGGAGGCTAGTCTGTCAAAGAAGCTTATTGGAACATCTCTGAGGGTGAGATTTGCCTACATTTAGTTTCCTACTGTATTAGGCTTAGACTTGCGTGTTTTATTTTATTTTGCTTCGTAATTCACTTTACTCTGTCTGTTATTACTTGGAACCACTTAAATCCTACTTTTTATATTTAATAAAATCACTTTTTACTTATTAATTAACCCAGAGTATGTATTAATACCTCGGGGGGGGGGGGGACAACTGTGCATCTCTATCAGTGTTACAGAGGGCGAACAATTTATGAGTTTACCTTGTATAAGCTTTATACAGGGTAAAACGGATTTATTTGGGGTTTGGATCCTATTGGGAGCTGGGTATCTGAGTGCTGGAGACAGAAGCACTTCTTAATCTGTTTTCAGTCAAGCCTGCAGCTTGTGGGGGACGTAGTTCAGACCTGGATCTGTTTTTGCAGCAGGCAAGTGTGTCTGGCTCAGACAAGGCAAGGTACTGAAGTCCCAACCTGGCAGGGAAAATAGGCTCAGAGGTAGTTTAGGCACATCAGGTGGCAGTCCCAAAGGAGGTTTCTGTGACCCAACCCGTCACAGGAGAACTGCTGTTAACTTGTTCCATGACATTTTTAGACGCTTATAGTAAATGTGTATGGCTGCAATGGCTGTAGCCTGTTACCATGAGCAGCCAATAGGAGGTGTTATCTCCCATCAGTCTTTATTTCCTCAACAGAGGATGGGCTGGCAGAACAGCAGTTAGGAGTGACAGACAGAATTCTTGGTTTCAGAATAGCAGCCGTGTTAGTCTGTATCCGCAAAAAGAACAGTAGTACTTGTGGCACCTTAAAGACTAACAAATTTATTTGAGCATAAGCTTACATGGGCTACAGCCCACTTCTCTGGATCCTTCAGAATCCTTGCTTTCACTGCATCCCATACCAAGGAGCCAGAGCTGCAGTTGCTTCTGCAGAGTGGAACAGCACAAGCAGGGAGTACATGGAGAGCAAAGAGGATCCATGCCCTACTCAGCTCTACCAGCAATAGTTAACCCCCATTTAACCCTCCAGTAGAAGGAGGAGTGTTGGAGCCATGAGGGCAGCCACAGATAAGGGAAAGCAGAAGGAGCCTGTGAAGAAGAACTGATGGATACTCTCCCCTATACAGTGAGTAGAGTGGAAGGGCGGAAGAGGCCAAGCAAGGGATGAAGCAAAGACAAGGACACAGAAGATGGGTCCTGTGAAGAAAGGGTGAGAGGGGCAATGGAAGGGAGGTGGAAAAAGGATGTACCCAAAAAGCAGAACCCTCAGGGAAAGGTGAGAAACCCCAAAGTGGGGAATTGTGACCGGAAACCTAAAGGAGAGTTTGCAGGTGACATAAAAATTGGGGGAATGGTAAATAATGAAGAAGACAGGTCACTGATACAGAACATCTGGATTGCTTGGTAAACTGGGCACAATACGCATTTGACTACAGCTAAATGTAAATGTACCCACCTAAGAGCAAAGAATGTAGGCCATATTTAAGGGATGGGGAACTCTATCCTAGGAAGCAGTGACACTGAAAAAGATCTGAGGGTCAAGCTGGATAATCAACTGACCAAGAGCTCCCAGCGAGATGCTGTGGCCAAAAGAGTTAATAAGATCCTGGGATGCATAAACAGGGGAATCTCGAGTAGGAGTAGAAAGGTTATTTTACCTCTGTATTTGGCACTTGTATGACTGCTGTTGGAATATCGGTGCCCATTGTTCAAGAAGGATGTTGATAAATTGGAGAGGGTTCAGAGAAGAACCACAAGAATGATTAAAGGATTAGAAAACCTGCTGTATAGTGATGACTCAAGAAGCTCAATCTATTTAGTTTAACAAAAAGAAGGTTATGGATTACTGTCTATAAATACTTACATGGGGAACTAATATTTGATAATGGGCTCTTTGATCTAGAAGGGAAAGGTATAACATGATCCAATCACTGGAAGTTGAAGCTAGACAAATTGAGACTGGAAATAAAGTGTACATTTTTGACAGGGAGGGTAATTTAAAATCAAAATTAGATGTTTTTCTAAGAGATATACTCCAGGAATTATTTTGGGGAAGTTCTATGTCCTGTGTTATGCAGGAGGTCAGACTAAACATCCAAAGTGGTCCCTTATGGCCTTGGAATCTATAAAACACCTCAGTGAGAAAGGGAGGGAGAGAACGACTCAATGACAGATCCAGAAGGGAGGAGGGGGAGGAAAGGACAAGTTGAAAGAGGTATAGAAAGATTTAGAACCCTCCTTCTGAGTTTTTTTTCCTTCTCCAGTTTCCTACACCCTCTGTTTCTGCTTACATGGCTACTACTCTGAATTGCCTTCGAGAGTTTGGCACATCTGTATTTTGCATGTAACTGTGGTAGCTACTTGATGTATACCAATGGTTGCATTTGCAAAAGGGAGGCCAGCTTTTGAAAATCTGGCCCTAAGGACAATTTTTCCCACTGTGATATGTGGGAAATTATGCACAAGTATCAGTGCTGGTTATGAATTGTGTAAATAGATTTCCCACATGCCATGATAAACTGCTACCAAGACACTAGGCTTTGGAATGGATCATCATAATTTCTGTTTGCATTATTAGAAAGTAATGTATGCAGAGAGGGATCTTTATGTAAAAAAGGCACATAAAAAGCATACATCAGGGGCCAAATAGTACTTGCTTCATACACACCAGTAGTTGAAATGGCCTCATTGGGACTACTGGTGTGTGTAAAAAAAACACACAAACCACCAAAAAAACCATGTCTATTTGCTAGCATCTCAAAGGGTAAATTTATTATCATCACTTGTTATTTGTTAAGCGCCAGCATGTTCACCAATGAACAAGACAAAATAAGACACTATCCTTGATCCATTATACATATTTTTGTTTTCAGAAAAATACAATATTGACATATTGGGCTGATACTTCTTCCACGACAGTTTTACACTACTGCAGCTCCAAATATTTAAACTGAGTCACTCCTGATTGATACCAGCATAAGACAGAAGAGATCAGGTCCACAGTGTGACAGATAGTTACAAGATGGATTTAAGAATAATGTTTTACATCACTGTGGGATAATTATAAAACACTTATTTCTATAATGATATTTCTTTTGTTGGTAGATTAATGTTGATAAGCAAATTAGGAGAAACATACTTTATAAAGGGATTTGAACAAAGAGAAGGTGAATACTTGAAGACAAGGGAGTTTAAGGTGTAAATAGAAGCATGGACTTCACCAAATATGGGTATTTATTAGAACAACAACAAACGTTCTGCATGCAGAACAGAGACTCCAATGGCCAGCTACTAAATATAATTTCCTTCAAAGAGAGGCTAAATGGGTGGATATATCTTTACATGATCAACATGATACAAAAAACAAACAGGTTAAGTATTAACCATTTTTATGAAGCTTTTCCTGCATTTGTGGAGGAAGAGGGGGTTATAAAAGCTTATATGCAGAGATGTGACAGAAGCCTTAGCACAGCAACTGTGAAATCTTTTTCACCATGAATTAAAACCTTAGTGTCCTCTGTTAGCAATATTGATATATACTGTAGCTTAAGCGACAACCCACACAGTGGGGTGTAGAGTGAGGATGCTATTGAAAGTTCCCAGAGGCATGTTTTCCTGACATTTCCCATGATTTCAGGGGAAAGGCAAGCCCCCAGTAGCAGTTCTACCAGAGCTTCACTGGGAGGGAGTAGCACGCAGGGTCCCCAGCCATGCCAGCTCATCTCTTGCAGCAGGTGAAGAAGCACCTCTTTTGGAGAGTCCATCAGTGCTAGACTTGCAAAATCCCTGTGTCCAGGGAATGCAAGAAGTGAGGCAGGAGATGGCCCTTGCACTGGGTACAGGATAGGAAAATTCCTCCCACTCTTCTCCCTTTCGCACCCTTTTAAGGTGAATCATAATCTGGTCAGTTACTGAGACAGAGAATGGTACAACTAAAATATTTTTATGAAAAGGCCTGTCTCTCCCAAATCAACTGCAAATAAGACATTTCTACACATGCACTACTGGAAAAAAATGAATTGGAAATGTTTGTGAAGTGGAGGAATGGAGATGTTGCTTTCGGCTAATCAGTGAAAGCATCCTGATAGTCACTTCCCATATCACCCATACACACAGCAAGGAGTACTGGCTCCATATTTCTAGCACAACATATCTATTTCAGGGTACAATATCTTGGTTTTCCAAACCCTTCTTGGGGCCTGTGGTTCCTCATCTGTACTTTAAATAGAGGAGCTAGAAGCCAATCTGAAATTATGGCTTAGAAATATCCTATAGTTTATAGCATGTGGCTCCTTGATGAACATTTGAATGTACAGGGCAGTACTGAGATTTTTTCCATGCAGACCCTAATGTATATCCGGAGGATGGCTAATGGAACTGTGAAATACTAATTGCCTTCCATTTGCTGCAGGCCCCTGCAAAAAATGCCACACTGAGCTTTGATAAAATGGAGCTTCATGTAACTGATATGTATCTACATTTATCCCCATATGATCTCTTTATGAGGAGCCTATAAATGCTATTCCATTAATCATCCACACGGGCAAGCAAAGTAAGCCATGTCTGAAATATCGTAAGCATCACAAGCCAGTGTTCAGGATGAAAGCCATAAATTTCCCTAGAGTAAACAAGCAGCAAAGCACATCAGCAATCAACACCGACTTGAATTCCCCTAGCAATTCATTATGCTATTGTAATATGCTCACAAATGAGGACTTTGGATGGTTGTTTTTTTGGTCTCTTGTGATTAGTTCATGGCATCAGTCCTTATTCACTGCTTCCCAAAGCCTTTTGCTGTTGCTGACTGATATTGTTGTGAGATTTCATGGGCTGGCCATTTACATATGATTCAGGCTGACATGTCTGGGAACATGAGCATGGAAGGAAGCAGCAGGGAGCCACCTGCTTTCTGAAGGACTTACTGACAAGAGTGCAGCTCTGAACAACAGTGAAATGGAGCTGGCTGATCTTGCAGAATGATCAGTTACAGAAGAACATTTCATTTAAGATTTGGTCAGCTGAGGCTGACAAGGGTGTCTGAATGAAATCCTTTTAA
Organism: Mauremys reevesii; assembly: GCF_016161935.1. Taxonomy (NCBI): domain Eukaryota; kingdom Metazoa; phylum Chordata; order Testudines; family Geoemydidae; genus Mauremys; species Mauremys reevesii. The sequence continues at coordinate 200,753,803 of NC_052624.1, forward strand.
AATGTATTTTATTACAAACACTGGGTATGGGTGAGTGCTCAATCCAATCCCGTCCAAGCTGCACCCCAGAGACATGACCATTCGAACTGAGTTCCTGCAGGGGACCTGGATACAGCGGCAAAAGGAAAACAGACACATGCATGGAATTAAGCAGCAGGTAGGGTGACCAGATGTCCCGATTTTCTAGGGACAGTCCCGATTTTTGGGTCTTTTTCTTATATAGGCTCCTATTACCTCCCACCCCCTGTCCCGATTTTTCACACTTTCTGTCTGGTCACCCTAGCAGCAGGTCACAATTTTTATTAAATTTTAACACAAGGGAGGGGCGCTACTCACCCATCCTCTTTTACACCAGGAATTTAATTGGTTCCAGGGCTCCTTACTGTATAACCCATAATGCGGGGTAGGCTCTCCTCAGCCTACCCCCCAGGACTCAGCTCTCTCTGAGTCCCAACACCCTCCACCCAAAAGAGGGACAGAGGGTGAAGAGGATGGGGATCTTTGCCCGCAAAGGTCTCACCCTATCATATGAGCCCAAGTCCCATCACCAAAATCCCAGGTCTTTTACCTCTGGGAATCGTTCATTTTATTCCCTTAACTGCACCAGAAACCAGCTACAAGTGGCGACAAATAAACACCACCACTCCAGTTAGGTAGTAAGCGTGTTCCCATTTAACCCACTATGGCTTGCAGGTGCTGCAAGGAAGGCAAAAAACTCCCTGGTCCTCCACCAATTGGCCTATGGGAGAAAAAATTCCTTTCTGACCCTCTAAACAGGCAATCGGCTAGACCCACAGCTGGAGCTGGCTTTATGAACGGCGGGGCCCGATTCGAATACCCGGCGGCGTTCCAGGGCTTCAGCGGCACTTCAGCAGTGAGGGGTCCGCTCCAGGTCTTCCGCGGCACCGAAGGATCCCTCGCTGCCGAAATGCCACCAAAGCCCCGGTGTGGACCCCACCCCTGCCGCTGAAATGCCACTGAAGCCCTGGAGCGGACCCTCCCTGACGCTGGGTGAGTAAAAAAGAAAATTAAATTAAAAAAGACGCCTAAGGCACTTTTTGGCTTGGGGCCTGATTCCAGGGAATCGGGGGAATTGGCTTAAAGCTGGCCCCGCCCACAGCATCTGTCAGGCTGGTTTCCATTCCTAGTTAAGGTGGGCAGGGTGGGGCTGCTGGAACAGAGCCAAAAGAGGCTCCATGTGGTCCCTGTGCTGGGCTAAATCCTGGGAGCTAGGGAATGTTGACCAATCAGCACCCTTCTCCCCCAGCTGGCCAACGGGTGCCAAGGACTCCCAGGGGGAGGAGCTACGTATTGTCCACTGATGAGAGTCCTCCTCCCTTGCCACTGGGACTGTCCCCCTTTCACCACTGGCCCCATCAATTTCCCCCACCCATTGATGCGGGTGGGTGGCATTTACTTTGGAGTTTATACATCACTCTCTCATGTAATTCTTCTAAATTTTGTATTCATTCCCTTTTTGTGTGGTGTTCTTCACTGAAAAAAAGCCAAATTTTCATTCAGCCATAAAGTCTTTTTTATATAGTGTATATGTACACACTCCACACTACCTGAAGCAATGAACATGCTGAGACTGGACTCTTCTTTCCTCTAGTTATTCCTTTACACCTGAAGAAATCAGCAGGAATTCAGCTATAGATTCATTTATGCAGTAATTCTCTCTTCCCTCCTGCTAAACCAGTGATCTGATACTGATGTGCAGAAAAGAAATGGGTCATAATGAGCACTGTCATCTCTCAGCTGAAGCATCTATTAAACATGAATTCCCCATGCTGCATCTATCCTTTAAATTCCAACACCACAGAGACACTCACTACTACTATTCTGTTGTGTAGCTTCACTTCAAGCTCATATACCAAATGAGAAAATCAGATTCACAGAGTCATCAAGGAACTCCAGACAGAGTTGTAAATAGTAATATAGAGCTAATGCATATGCTAGATAATTGGTTGCTTTCCTCCACTTCCCCATCTCCCACAGTATACCCATAATCTCCAATGATAGAGCTGCCATTGCATACAGTATGGTCATTAAAACCCTGATCTTGCACTGAGCTCCATGTAGGCACCTATGGAGAACTGGGGCATAACACAGCAGTTGCAGCAAAATCGAGATTGATTACATTACTATTTGTATTATACTAGCAGCCCATCAGGATCAGGGCCCCATTGTATTAGGCACAGTACAAACACAGAGACAGACCTGCCCCAAAGAGCTTGTTATTCAAAGTATGGATTACTCACAAAAATCCATGGGATAGCATGAAAATGTTCTTATTAGTAAATTAAGAGCTGTACACCATGGTACGTGGCATAACCTCCTTTTATTCATGCTCAGAGTAACACCAAAGTTTGGGGGGCTATTTTATGCATGGTACACATTGAAGTAACATTTATAGTCCACACAAGGAATTCTTACATCCGAAGCCAACTAGTTAGTGACTCCAAAACCTCTATTTGTTGTTTAGCTTACTCAGGGCAAAACACAAGAGGGTAAACTATGACAATTTCTGAAGAAGCAGAATTTTTATAAGTCTTTATATTACAGATGATATTTGCCTCTGCTATGTGACGATGACAGGTTTTGTGACAGTCTAGACAGCCTGTTCCACAACTATTAGTGAAAGTGACCCTCTACCAAATGACTATGCTATCATAAGTATCATTACTCAAATTTTCTATACCATTCATCACTGAAAATGTTGGCTGCTTTAAACTAGCCTGGAATAATCCACTCTTCTACCTATTTTCTATGAACAGTGATTTTGTTCTTTGAGGACTGTACCAAATCTCCCCTTGCCACCTCACAAAATCTTCAGTCTGGTGCTGTTAGAGGTCAACTAGTCAGTAAGAACTATAGGAAAAGGTGTTGAGTGGAGTGGGTGGTGCTGAGGAAGGAGATTCATGTTTTTACATTTCTAAAGGAGCACAATACAAGGGTATTTGCTGCTGATTAGTAAATTCTCAGCATTTACTACTCTGTTTCTTGCAGCACAAGCAATCTATGTGTTTAAGAAGAAGAATACAAATAGAAATACAATTATTTCATTTTCTACTGTCATAAACAAATTGCTGAAATGTGGTTGTGGCTTAAGGAGTACAAGCTTAAAAAAGTGTTTGGTACCGGGGCTGTGGGAAGATGAGATAAAGAGTAGGGGTTAGGCAGACTAACATTAAAGGAGGGGAAGGGAGATGAATACAACCCCAACAATACACTCTTACTAATCAATAGATTAATGCAGCACCTTGACCTAGAATGATGAGAAAGGTGAAAAATAAACCATCTCCTCGATGTCTGGAGGAAGGGGCATTTAGGATATAGGTGTAAAGAGATGCAAGTGGCAAAGAATCCAATAAAAGCAATTGAGAGAATTCTCTCAAACACTTCTACAGAGGAAGATAATCAGAGCTATCACCGGTACTCTACACATTCAACATTCATAAATTAATAAGTAGAAAACTGTTAATTGGTAAAGAAGGAAAGAAAAATTCTCTGTGTACAGAGCAGACAACTATAAACACAAGCATATTCCATCTTCCCAGGACTAGAACATGCTGTTTCTAAGAAGTATTAAATGCAATTTTAAGAAGTAGAAAGATTGAAGGCCAACCAACATGATTCCTCTGCATTGGACATGCCTCAGATAACCTTTATAATCCCCTTTGCCCATCTATCAGATTACAGCTGTAAGGGCATTGTTCACTGCAAGACGGCTCTCATTCTTGCTGTATATATTATATTAGGTTGAGAGTTAAAACTTTCAAGACCTATGATATTTTTTCTAACAACCCTGAACCTCAAACAAGCTCCATCTTTTTACTTTACACAGACACAGATAGACACACACATACACACACCAACTGTCTGCAACAGTTTTACTGAACGGGGGCATATCATCCCAGAAAAATGTATACACAGCAAGTCATGTGGGAAAGCAAGTTAACAGACAGATAAAGCCAGTTCTGGTGGAATGGAGAATGCTCACCACCACATGAGTCTAGCTGGAGCACAACACTGACAATTAAGAAATAGCGGAGTGTAGCCCAGGAGCATGCATTGGTACAAGGAATGGAAACATGAAACCTGGGTGTCCTGGGAGTCTAAGCTGCTGGGGAGCTGCAAGCATGAGAGTCATGTTTCCAGCTCTCAGACAGGTGCGCTGAGTAGAAACCAGGCAGGCTCACTGGCAGGAAACCAGGAAGGTCTGCAGTCTTCAGTCCCAGTAGAATGGAAGGTTATGGGCCTGCAACTAATGGTGGATTAACAGGGCCCTGGCCAATTTGGAGACGCCCGCAGGACTGCCAGAACCTGTGTAGAAGTAAGGGGCCACTGGTGCTGGAACTGTGGCCCTGCCTCTTGCTCCTCCTCTTCCCCCTCCCCTCTTTCTGGACACTCCACCTGCCCTGGGCTGCAAGAGCAGCCCCCAGCTTGTGTTCCAACACCCCAGGGTGCGCCGCCCAGGATGGGTGGAGGGTCCAGGGCTCTTCACAGTGGCCCAGGCTCCCTGGGCAGCTCTTACCACCGCCTGGCTCCAGATTCTGGCCTGGCCACAGGGTGGGGCCTCAAGGCGAGAGGAGGTTAAGGCCCACCTCAGCCTGCTGCCACACACCCCGGGAAGAGGCTAGCGCCACCCCTGAACCTCGAGCAGGCAAATTGTGTGTGTGTTGGGGAGAACAGGGGAAGCTACTCACTTTTCCCTGGAATAGAGAGACAAAATTTGACACCCCAGACATTTGGAGTAGCAACAGGCCAAACCAGCAATCCTTACACAGGAAACATGTACACTGAAATCAGCGTGTGTGCCTCAAGACTGAAGGATTTGGTGCTATAGGTGTACTCATCATATTGTACACTTACAGTAAGTTTTCATAGAGATCAAAGATGGAAAAGCTCCATTAGGTCATCCTTCCCTGTCAACACAGTACTGTTTCCTACATTATATTTTATCCCCAAGTGGTTTGTTTAGTCCAGCTTGACATGAATCAAACATAGCAACAACTTTCACCACATCCCTTGGGAATCTAGTCCACAGTTTAACTAGACCTAAGAGGGAGGAAATCTCTCTAACCCCTGAAATTTAGTCTACATTTTTTCCCTTTCTAACTTCCACTCCGAATTCTCTATTTATAGGATTGCTCAGATACCCATTGTCATAGGTTTATTCCCCACTTTGAACTTTAGCGTCCACAAGATGGGGACCTGCATGGGCTCCTCTAAACTTAAATCCTAGTTTAGATCTGGTACACTGCCACCAGCTAGAAATTCCAGTGTCTAGCACACTCCCTGTTCCCCCAAACTTTCCCTGGGGAACACAGATCCCAACTTCCTTGGATCTTAAGACAAAGGGAAATAATCCATTCCCCCCACCTTCTTTCTCCCTCCCCTAGTCCTTGGGAGAGATCACCTCAGATTCAAACTCCTTGAATCAAAACAAAGAGGGATTCACTTCCACCCCCCCTCCCCTTCCCCTGAAAATCCAAACAAGGGAAGAAATCAATCAAGTTATTAAAAAGAAAAGGATTTTATTAAAAGAAAGAAAGAAAGTACACTATGTCTGTAACACCAGGATAAAAAAGATACAGTGTCTAGCTTATAAACCTAGAGAGACTTCCCCCCTCTCCTTTCTCAGAATAATCAAAGTAACAGCAAACAGAAATAAAGATATTTTTTCAGCAAACACACAATTGCAAATGTAGAAAATTAATTATAAGGCTAGTCCGCCTTTCTAATACTCACTATACTGAATAGAAGAAAATACTTCAGGAAACCTTGGAGAACTTGAAGATATGTCTGGCCTCTCTTAGATCCAAAAAGAGAATGGCAACCCAAACAAAGAACACAGACAAAGACTTCCCTCCACAGAGATTTGAAATTATCTTGTCCCTTGATTGGTCCTCTGGTCAGGTGTTCATCAGGTTACTGAGCTTGTTAACCCTTTACAGGTAAAAGAGACCTTAACCCTTAACTATCTGTTTATGACACCCATATATTCTACATTTCACTGCTTCTAACAGCTTGAGACATTTATTTTAAAGTTAAATAGTGGAAACAAACTAGATCCCCTAGATGTGGTCAGCTCAGCTTGGGATGAGACGGGCTCACTCACTTAGGTCCCAGTGCATTAGCAGAGCTACTGGTAGATAGAAGAATGTACTTTATGTAGAGCTCTAGGATCCAGGGAAATATGGACCAAAAAACTCCCACTAAAAACTAGATTTCAGGTGATCTCCTCAGGCAGATGGACTGTGCAAGGATAGATGGGTTTGTTCGGGTTCTTGTTTGTGTGTTTGTTTTCTAAATGAAATATATAACCAACATTTAAAAGGACAAGCTCACAGTGTACCTAGTGAGGAAAATTCAGAGAAAACTGTTTTTTTCTGATGAAATATAGAAAACCTATTGATTAAGAAATAAACAGTGTGAAGCAAAATATTCGCTTCTCAAGTTCCAGTTTCAAAACCCTCTATTGCATTTACAAAATCTAGGGGGTGAGCTAAAAAACAAACCAAACATATACTCCAGGTCTGTCCACAATCCTAAAATCCAACCACAACTGTAGAAAAAAGCTAAAGTGAGTTTGGGGAGATCTGCTGGCCTCAGTCCAGCTCGGGGGATAGGGGAGCAGTAGAGGCCTGAGGATGAGCTGCTCTATAGAAACATCCCCTTCTGTACAGGAAAACAACTAGCAGCTCAACCCAACTAGCAGTCCTAGTTATTGTTCAGGGAGGGTAGGGGAGCCAAGAAGCTGAGCTCATATCTGCCGTGGGGAAGCTCCCATACGTGGGACATTGGCTGGGTCACTAGCTTCCTACAGTGGTGTTAACCTAGGAATATTCCAGCCAAACTGGGATGGTTGGCAGGCATGGTTTTGGGTTTATTAAGGCTAAACTAATTGGGATCACACAATTTTACCAACTATGTTACTAAAGCAACTTAGATTCTCCTTCCCACAGCCCCACCCCCAACTCTCTAACAGACCTGGGCTTCATCCCCCTTCATAATACCCCTTCAAAGAAGAAAGGACTAGTAGCTTTCCACTCTTTTCACTGGCATTTTTAGGAGATCAGCAAAATAAACCTCCTCTCCGCCCTAAACTCCCAGCAGTCTCTGAATCCTCTTGTCCTGAAACAGAAACACCTGAGCTCTCACTGTTCCCACCCTTTAACTCTGGAACTGACAGATCTAGGCCTAAGGCAATTCCCGTTTACACCCAAATGTTAACTGATTTGCAGTTTTAGGCCTATCATAATACACCCTCTAATTTACCTGCTAGTATGTTGAACCTCGGTAAACTTCAGGCAAGCTCTGAGATAATAATGAACCCCAAAAACTGGCAAGCATTACTGGCTTTTAGGTTTCATTATGAAAGGTTCACACACAGCTTTAGTATTACACTCCCTGAAATATAATATATACATGACTTAATAATACTAATTAATATTTATGAACAAAATTAAGGCTCCTAAAGTATGTTCTGAACAACTGCTAAATAGGAACTTACTACAGGCTACTACTATACTAGCAGAAACCAATGGTCCATGTAGTTCAATACCCTGACTCCAATACTTGCCTATGATGATTGCTTCAGGGAAAGGTGTAATATCAACCCAAATATTGAACATAGTTTTGTAATACGATACTATGAAGGAAAAGTACTTGATCCCACCTGGTGATCATCTTCTGCCCTATAAAGCATGAGGACTGATAGCACTTTGAAGTTTATTCTAGCTTGGGTAAAGAAGAATGAAGATTGACAATACTGCGTACAAGTTAGAATGGATATAAACAGCTGAGTGAGGGGACTGTGTAAACCTATACTTTTTTGAGATTAGCAATATTTCTCCAATGATAAAAGCCATTATAAAAAAAAGTGAACGTTTCTCATTCTTCTAATTTAAAATTCTTGTGCAAAAATTTTTCTTTTAAGTCACCTCTTTCTTCCTATCCTAAACTAACTACAAGGAGTTGGTCCTCAAACACTTATCTATGGGCTACCCTGTCAATCATCAGAAAAATACAGTCCCCACCTAAAGCATGGTAAAATAGAACTCTTAGAGTAAGGAAATGAATTGCTATACAGATGTTTTCATGAGTAAAGACTAAGCAAGTACTGCAGGGCTAGCACATAGTGACTAGAAATAGTTTTTTTAAACAGACACATTGTTGCCAAGATCTTCTAAAGTGACTAGTGTTCTCAATAACCCCAGTTGTTGGGTTTTTGTTTTTTTTGGAGGGGGGAGGGGGGGATTGGTGACATTTTAAAGGAATCTGATATTTTGAAAATGCTAAGCCCCCTTCTTCTTCTGAAAAATATGGCCTCATTAAAGTGTTTTAAGATGGGCACTCCAAAACTGGGACACCAGAAAGTCCTAGTCACTTTAGAATATCCTGGTCTGTACAGTCTTTATTCAGTTGTTCAGCTAGAAATAACAAACAGGACAGTAGTTTGTGTATATCAGGACACACAAGCTCTTGCAAACACTGCAAAAAAAGTACCATCCCTGCTGCTTAGAGCATAAGTATGGTCAGAGAGTATACAGTTACACTCCACAATTATATGAACAATAGATTTGTAGTTTTCTCCTTATATGGTCCTTGAGAAGTTCTCATGAGAGCTTACTTGGATGCTTATTCTGTCCAGTAAAATATATACAATGGGACTCAAAATGTTTATAAAATAGAGTTTCAAAGGCAGTTTGAATAGTGATGAAACTTTTAAATATTCAGATTTTCCCCAGGGAAAGTCTTTAGCAGATTCATTATTTAAAAAAAATATTTTATAAACCTTGATGTGCTTGTTGCTTTAAAAATAGTTTGAAGTCCTGAATACTTGACCACTTTTAACCTGTTGTTTTCTAAACTTCTAACTTTCTTAAGAAAGTCCACATTAATTTACAATGTCATCAACTATGGAGCAGTGGAAGGGGAGGAGGAGGAATTAAGCCAATAGAAATTTGCCCCTTTAGCATCAAGTCTGGATTTAATCTCCACATTTCCCTTCTTGCTCCCCAGCCCCTCAAATCAGCCTCACAGAAGCCCCCAAGGAAGCCCTAACTGCAGAATCTGGATGAATTAAAATATAAAGTAGAGAGGATGTAGTTTTCATTTCCTAAGAAATCCTTAAATACACATCAGTTCATATTGTGGACCTGATTCTCTACTACCTTGCTCCTTGTGCAGCCATTTATACCTATGCAAGGTCAGGTATATATATTCAGCAGATTATGACTTTTCAAAGGATACCTCACAAGACATACTTTGTACAAATTTATCATAGTCTTGTAAAAGCAGTGAACATAATGGTATATAGACTGTCACACATGTGACTAGATATTTTAGTTAGTATGTCATGGTCTTGCTGTGAAAAACAGTATCTGATAACTTGAGAATTTGCCAAATGGCTAGTTGGATCAATGCACATTCACTACTAAAAATCAGAGGGGTAGCTGTGTTAGTCTGGATCTGTAAAAGCAGCAGAGTCCTGTGGCACCTTATAGACTAGCAGTCTGTGGACTAACAGTCTGTCAGACTATAAGGTGCCACAGGACTCTTTGCTGCTACTACTAAAAATGATGTAGAAAAGTGACCAATCTGTTCTAAAGAAAGACGTTTAAATAGAACAGAAACAGCGGTAGTGGACCTTTTCGAAAGTTTGTTATTCAGCCAGCCCTGGTAAAATCTGACAACTGTGTAACCGGCATAAATATTTAGTCATGACCATAATAGGGCCATGATTCTGCAATCCTTACAGATGTGAAGTCGGTGGTTGACAGCTTGTATCATTAATGATCACTCACAGTAGTGAGTGCTGCAGGATCACTCTATATGTAATTCATGAATGACTGGTCAAAGTGCTCGTGTATTTAGCTGGGAGTGAAGCAAAGCAGGGTAAAAGGCACCCTAGGCTAGAGAACTCAGAGGGCACTGCTGTTCAATAGTCCAGATTGTACCCTGGGTAATGTCACAACATGATAATCCTGTGAATAAAGGCCAAAGGATTGGGCGCTGGGGGAGAGAAGTTGGAAGGAGATTAAGGAGACTTTTAGAACTTTGCAATTATGTGCTGTTAAGCAGTAAGTTTAATTATTCTAGGTTAGAGAAGATCACACTTCCAATAACATTTCAAAAGAAAAGAAACCTTTAAAGCCTTCTTTTGAAGTCAACTGTTATTTCCTCAATTTTTCTTGAATTCATAGATTCCAAGTCCAAGAGAGACCACTGTGATCATCCAGTCTACCCTCCTGTATAACACAGGCCATGGAATTTCCCCAAAATAATTCTCTTTGAACTATAGCAGAGGTTTTCAAATTGAGGGTGCGCTCCACTAGGGGGTGCAGAGGAAAATTTGGGAGGAGGGGGATGACCAGTGACACCAGGCAGCTTGTGCCAGCCCTGTGCAGTGGGGCCTGGGCCAGCCCCCACAGAGGGCAGGGAGGGAGCACCATTTCCCCGCCCCCCGACTACCTCAGCAGACCACCCAGACTGTGGGTCAGTGTGCCACACCGATTTCCACTCCCAGCAGCCTCCATGCCCAGTGCTGGCTCTTCCCCCAGAGACCACGAGATGCACCTTCCTCCACCCTGAACATCCATGGGGCAGATATTGGCCCTGCCCTAGCGGTGCAGCTTGGCTGCAAGGTAGAAGCAGCCTGCTGCTGAGGGAGCCTTGGCTGTGCCATTGGTAAGTATCTGTGTATTTGAAACTTATCGGCGGTGCTTAATTTGTGCCAGGGCTGAGCCCCGGCACCCCTAGGCTTGGCAGTTCATAGTCCCTGGCAGTTCACAGGTCTTGCAATTTTTTTACTTCATAACTGATGCAGCTTGAGCCCCGACAGCAGCTTCATTACAAATTAAGCACTGCTTACAGGTGTAGGTAAGTTAATTAAAGTTGTGTTAAGGTCTCAGATAGGTCAAGCATACTTTTGCATGTGTATTTTAACTGTAACTCAAAAAGGGGGGAGAGAGGGGTTCAGCTAAAAAATTTTGAGAACTGCTGAACAATAGCATATCTTTTTTGAAAAACATCCAATTTTGATTTAAAAAATGAGCTTCTCCATAGAGGCCAGACAAGTTTGCCGAGCTTAATAAAGGTTAATAAAGCCTTAAATCAAAGAGTTGAACGCTGGAAACAACAGTTAAAATGGTGGGGTAACTTTTTCACACATGCAAAGAGAAGCTGGTGTTTCTAGTCCCTATATATAGGCCAGCGTTCTAGGCTATTCTTCACTGCAGGAAACAATATAAGGCAATCTAGTAAGGCAATAAACTGCAGAAGCAGTATTTTCTTTTTAACTGGATTTTAACAATAAACGCAAAGGCATTTTGTGTTATATTTCCTTTGTACTGAGCTATTTAAATCTTTCCATTCAAAGGCAATTTTTTCTCAACCACTGATCACAAAAAGCAGCCAACCCCCTTTTTGAAAATATAATTGATCAATTTGTCTGCATTTTTGTCAACAAACTGTTCACAATTTTAAATCTGTTCTGGGCCTTATATTTTCACTGAATTTGTCTTCATGACAACACAACAATTTTGGGGGGAGAAAAAAAATCTTACAGTTTGGGTTTTTAAAAAACCTAATTTGAAAGGATTCTGTCAACTGGCTGCTCCAGACTAAAGACAGATTGACATTTCGGGCACTTTTGGCAATTTTTAACTATGCAGTTTTGTTTCCTATGACACTGCTGTCACTCTGTCACAAACAAATAGATTCACTGAAGCTTTAGAGTCCACAAAGTTGCTTTGCTCTTTTGACATAACGCAATGCCCGTAAATTACATCAGTCCCAAACAAGAGCGGATAACTTTGGTGACAAAGTGGCACAGAGCCCACAAGACTAATACAAACACATTCAAGCCAAGTTTTAAACTCAGCTAAGCCTCTGTGTGTATACGTATGCATGGACGTTTGTGCACAGTTGTCAAGAAGTTGTTAATTGAAGAAGAAAAAGAGAGAGAATATTGGATCTTTTTCCCTAGCTACTTACACTTGGATGTTTATGATGCAAACGTTCCCAAAGCACCCAGACTTTTCTTAGCAGCCTTGAAGAGATTGCACATTCAGTAGAAGATTCTCAGGTATTCAGTCTTAAAATTCAACTAGAGGGTTCATGCAGCCAAATATCAAATAGAGAAAAGTAAGTTCAAAACCTTTCACAGCTTAGAATCACTGCATGCTGCCTAGGACAAACATTTCTTTTCTTTAAAGATTTATATGCTGTACTTTTATAGATAGATGACCAAGGTCTATAGATCCAACCACAAATCCACAAACCAACAACTCCTGAGTTCTATTCCCAGCTTTAATCATGACCTTCTAAGCCTAAACTAAGCAACTTAATTTCTGGGCCTCAGTTTGCCTATGTGTAAAATGGACATAATGATGCACCTCATAGGAGTACTGCAAGTAGTAAATAGGTGTGCTGTGATGATGAAAAGCTCTACATAACTGCTAAGTATTGTATCTGGAGCAACAGCTGTAGTTAAGGTTACCCAGTTATTACCTCAGACAATGAGAACTTCAAAGATCAACTCCTAGCTATCATATAACATGAATTCATATTTAGAACAAAATAAAATATCTTTACTAACCTTGGCTAACTCCTGAGTACAATATTTAACTTAAAAACCAGAAAGTTATTACAAATAAACATACTGAGATTATTTCTTTTTAAAATTGCATGAACACTAGTAATGCAAATTTTAAATGCCACAATTAATTATAGTCATTTCTCTCACTCTACTTACACACTGAAAAGATATAGGGGACCCCACATGACAGCAATCACACTTTTTCTAACCCTTTGAAGTAGACAGCCAAATTCAGCCTTGGAGTTAGTCAGCGCAACTTAATATAAGGCAGTGTCAGAGCACCTGTTTACACTACAGTTGAAACAGTTGCAGTGCATTTTAGAACTTGTCTAGATTAAGGATTTTTGCAGTGACACTCTGCATTAGGTACATAGCAAAAAGAGTAACTGACAATTGGCAATAGCAGAGTTCTACAAATAATATATTAACACTTCAAAACAGGCTTATAGTTTAAAATAACATACTGATCAGCAATAAACCAAGCCAGTTCAGTTTCCCCACTTGCTGCTGGTAATAATTCCAATGACTTAACTAGTTCTGCTATGGCTGTCTGTGATAGTACTAGTGAGAAATGGAATTACACATTCTTTCTCTTTCCATTTCATAATTTGGAATGTGCTTCTCTCTTTCACTATCTATATATCATGCCATGTGTACTCTATGTAGGAAGGCTAGAGAATCACTCTTCCATCTTATTTGTAGACACTGGCCTAACATAGGTCCCATGAAATTCTCAATTAATTCCCAGTGATTCTCTGACACAGGCACATCAAGTAATCTGCACCACGGTAACTGAAGAGCTCAGAAAGATGCCAGTTCACTATATGCTTTAAACCCCAAATGCTTCTTCTAAAAAGCCCATACTGGATCCTTTAAACTGAAACCTATGATTGCCAAGTTCCTAATGAACAGCTCATCGCATGTCTGCAGGCTTCTCATATATTGATCTGCTGAAATGCATGGTGTTCAAATAAAGGGAAAAAATTGAAGGGAATTTTGGGAGTCTTCTGTTAACCTTTTCTTATACCTTTAAAAATTAGCCATTTAATATTATGACAGTTCCCTTTTCCCAAACACTTTTTCTGCCGATGACCTTGAGGTTTGTTTTTTTTAAATATTGGTGAATGTCAGAATCTTAAAATATACAAATAAAGATAACTTCAGTGTTAAGCATTAAAAAAGCCAATACCCAGAATATGGAATAAGATAGGAGCTGGCCAATCTTTGCTCCCTGAACCCCAAACAAACCTAGAACAAACTAATTAGGCTAGTTAAAAGTAAACCAAAGCCACAATTGTGAAATGAGTGACTAAGTCTGAGTTGTTATAGGGGTAATAATTACGGGATTCCTCTTCCGCAACCAACAAAAACAGCAATATGACACAACTTAGAAACCCACCCAAGTGCTTGCAGAAGCATATCATAAATAAAGTAGAATAGGAAGGAATCTCTCTGGTCTGTGCCAACTAATTTCTTTCCCTCAAAGGAATTAACCCGTTCCAGAACGACAAACTATTCTTGACTCCTTGTAAATTGGGACATTATTTTAGCAGAAACAAGATCAGCCATACTGGAGCAGGTCAGTGGTCCTTGTAGCCTATTTTCCTGATTTCAACAATGGCCAATACCAGCTGCTTCAGACACAGGTACAAGACGTCCCTCAGTAGGCAGTTCGATAGCCTATGGGGAAAGTTTCTTCCTAACACCCATCTGTCAGAGGTTAACTTCTGTAGCATGAGGGCTAATATCCCTACCAAAACTATTTTTTAAAAATCCCTACCATTGTAACTCCAGATGTTATTATCCATAGAAGCTGAAGACAATGACTGCCAAGTTTGCACAACCCTGAATATTTTACAACATACAATTAAATATAAAGTGTTTTGAATTATGCAGATTTCTCTGAAATGCCATTTAAGTTGCTATTTTGGGTCCACACTCCCTCTGATAGGAAGGCTTAAGTCAACCATTTTGCGCCAAATTCTGTATCATGGGATGGGAGTGCAGAATTTGATGCTACGTCTTTAAGTTTTTGCCTCAAAACACAGATATCCAAAGCCAATCTTCTTCTATGTAATATATGGAGCTGTTAGTGTACCTTAACCAGGCCCTTTAACTTAACTCTACCCCTCCACCTAAACCTTTGCTCCACTTAAAAACTGTCACATACAGTGATAGCCTGGATAAATTAATAATGTCCATCCTTTAATTGCCAACCCTAGCTGAGTTATGTTTAAATGGAGCAAGCTCTAGCAGGAACCATTTTTGAGTTTTAAATGGAGCAAGCTGTGTAGAACACAGGATAAAAAGTCAAACTCAACATCATGTGCTGAAAGCCACAGAGCAGGGACTTTAATAGAAATTGTCACAATCTTTCGGTCTCGTGACAAGTAAGGCTGTAGTAACACAGCTGTTTCAGTCTTAAGCAACAGTCTCCCCATAGGTATCAAAAGTGCACCCTCCAAAAAAAATTTGGCCAGCAAAGGCATCAGGAGAAATGAAATCTTAAAAAATAAGATTTTGTAAGTGTTCATCTGTCTTTTATTACTGCAACTGAAGATGTGGCTTTAATTTGACCCACTTGGAAAACTTTACTTACTGCATATACATTTTTTTTTCCAAATTATCTTCTTTGGCGACACTGCAAATGCAGTCCAGGACTGAGCAATTGTGCTAATGGAGGCTACAAATTCCACAATACAGTATTTGTGTTTCAATTATATGATTCATATGACTAATCTTTTTAAAAAATGAAGAGTTTTCACAAGCTCTTCAGCCAAGAAATGATACAGCAGAATCCTCCCCCCCCCACACACACTTATCTTAGAAGAGTACTGCATATGGCCCAAATATGGAATATAGATTTTGAATGTTTAACTTGTCAAAAGGTAGATAAAAGATCCAACTATATAAATATACATACACATACAATATGTTTAGATAGCTCTATTTCAAATATTTCTTCTGGGGAAATTAAATAGCATGCCAATTTAAATATAATATGTCAAAATTACAGGAATAGTAATATGAGTTTTGGGGGGAAAATTAAACATAGTATGTTTCTCTTAGCCAGACACTGCAAGATCTGCTGCTCCTATCGGATCTAAAATTGATTAACACATTGATTAACTTCATTACTTTATGAAATCCATCCTTCACAAAACTTGCAAAATGGAGATACGGCAGAAAATGTATTAAAAGATGTCATTAAAAATGGACTAACACCAAATCTGAAATATGAATAGCCCCAAATGTTTCAGCAGTTCAGATCCTGTTCAGGATCCAGACTTTGTGGATGGCTTCCTTCTTGTAATGGGTTAAACAATCATGATCCATCCAAACACCTCAAAATTTAAGAAATCTGATCCTAACTGCGGCTTTAATGCTTTAAAAAGATTGAGATCCAAACTTTACAGGTCAAACCAATCTCTATTTAAAATATACAAGAGAAATTAGTGGATTTTTTTTTATTTCATGTCTAAAATTTAGATGTAAAGTCTTCAGGGTAGGGGCCAGGTCCTTCAGTGGTGGGCAATCTGCAGCCTGTGGGCTGCGAGACAGTTTGTTTACATGGACCGTCCACAGGCACGGCCGCCCACAGCTCCCAGTGGCCGCGGTTCACCGTTTCTGGCCCATGGGAGCTGCGGGAAGCAGTGGCCAGCACGTCCTGTGGCTCACATCACTTCCCGCAGCTCCTTTGGGCCAGGAACAGCAAACTGCAGCCACTGGGAGCTGTGGGCGGGCATGTAAATATAAATAAACTGTCTGGCGGCCTGCCAGTGGATTACCCTGACAAGCCTCAGGTTGGCCACCACTGCTTTAGACCCACGTAAGAAAAACCCAGCAGATTAAATTATTTTTCTGGCAACTGGCAAATCCATAAAAGACAGACATGTGATAACCCTAGCTATACTCTGCAGCTCTAATCAAGAGGTTCTAGCATTAGTATGCAACCACTAATAGTACACACATGAGTTTTGTATTTTGAGAAAGAAGAGAAAAAACAGAGGAAGTCCCGCCTGCATGTGTTTTTGTCTCTCAGTCACTGTGACTGTATCTTATTATTAGAGCTAATTGGAAATCTGAGTTTCTGTAAAAATAGGAAATTTCCATATTTTGACATTTGTTTTCATACCAAATTAGAGAAAAATTCCAAATTTTTCGAACAGAAGGTTCAGAAAAAATTAGATTGAGAAATGTTGAAATGTTCAATCTGGACAGTATTGACCAAAATGAAATGTTTCGACATTCCCAAATAAAATAGTTGCATTTTGGTTTTTTTGAGCTGAATTTAAACATTTTGTTTTGGCTCGGTCTGACATTGAACTGTGTCCACCTGAGCTGCTGTGGTGCTGCATGGCCCCATTTTCCTCTAAGCACCAGGCTTCCAGTTGGACTACAATGATGTATTGTGGTCAGCTGACTGCCACGAGGTACAGTGACAACTCAGGCAGACACAGTTAAATGTCAAAATGAGCTAAAATTCAGTACTTCACTTTGATTCTACAAGCCAAATTATTTCAATTCAGGTCAACCCAAAATTAAATATTTAGTTTCAATTTTCCTTGGGGAAACTGAAAAATTTCAGCAAAATCAAAATTTTCCTGCAGAAAATTCTGATTTTGAGGGAACTATATTTTCAGTTAAAAAGAGACATTTTGAAGGAAAATTCTCAACCAGTTCTAGTTATGATGATTAATTCATTGTCTTGTTTGTACTGTTTCATATTGAAAAGTTCTGTGATCCTGTGTGTGAAGAGTATTCTATTAATCAAATGATTCATGGTTCTGTCATATACCCACTACTGTATACTGTGCAGGTAAATTGAAAAGTCTGTTAGAAGGTCATCAGAAGCAAGTATAGGGCTCTCCATTTATAGCAGTACTAAAAATGGAAACTGTATGTGACAGGTTGACTGCAGCACCACAGGCTAACAGCATTCACAGACATCTCGTAGTGAACTTCACATACCTAGTGAACTAAAAACTGCATTAAAATACCATACCTTAGAGCAAAAGTCATGATTCAGGAACAGATTCTATTGTTACTTGTTGATGTCTGCGCTAATAGCAGAAGACACCAAGATGACTTTTCCCATGTTTTCAGAGGGTCCAGCATGTATCATGGATATCATATACACAACGTATATTCAAAGGATCTGTACTGGCCATTGGCTAATATGGGACTACTCTCTCTCAAAAAAGAGAGATTTGGTCTATTTGGGCATTGGGAGTTCCAACAGAAGAAATATACTGCAAGTGTTTCTTAAGTATACTCTGCTTTACTTAGAAGAACTTATCAATAATTTAATACTGTTCCACTCTTGCTATCTTCTAATTTTATTTCTTTTTACTTTAAAGCATTGTCATTTTACATTCATTTTCAAAAATATGGTTTCCCTCTCCCCCTTTTCTCCTTTTAGTCTTCCCTTTGTAAACGTACACTGAAGAATCCATGGAAAAATTCTCTTCTCTGCCACAGTTCAATACTATCAAATCTCAATACATTTACTTTTCATGAAAGCATTCCTCTTGGTTCACTACACATATTAAAATTTATGGTGGAAAGTGTTAAGGTTTTCCAACTCCAGCAACGTGAGAAATTCTTAACATGAATTGAATGCTACAGTAAATTTGCCAGAAAATACAATCATCTGCTTTATGGTTTTGGGATGAATAACAGGTGTTTGTAAAGGTCAGGGGCTGGGCACTTTACTAACAGAACTGCATATTTAACAGCATGCCAGCTTCCACATAGACAGACTCAGCTTGAGTTTCTCTGCATTGCCTTAATATGGATTTATCTAGAGTTGTCCACTCACCCTCTCACTCCAGAAAAGCTAGACAATTTCTTATATTAAATTCTCTTCCTAGCAAAGACTGCCAGTGACGCTGAATGATCATATATCTGGTGCTTGTGTGGTACCTGCCACGCTCCACAAAAGGATTGATTTGTGTTCAACAACGCCACTTCTTCCAAGATCTGATACTGTAATCAAATCACAGTCTAGAGATAAAAGGCAAGTGATTTACCTAAGGAGTCACAAGTCTCATCATATTAAAAGCCCTTCTAAGGGTCCAATACTGCATTACTGACACTAATAGGAGATTTGGCATTTGATTTCAACAGGAGCAAAAGCACAGCCTATGATTCACTGCCATTCAATAACCTAAGTGAAACACCACATGGCTATGACCTGTCAATCCCCAGCACTCCATCATACCACCTCAGAATATTTAAGCTTCTATTTGGCTCCTATTAAATTTTAGGTAAGACCCTCTACAAACAACTTAGCGTTTCAGGTTTAGCTGAATACAGACTACAAAAGTCTGGATCAAACATTAGACCCACTGAATTCCTGAGGATGGACAAAAGACATGTCACTAATATTTTGAAGAGCAAAGCTGCATGAAAATGAAGATTAATCCCCCATCATCTGACTCTGTCTAAAAAGGGAGTATGAAAGGAAGTAAAAACTTCCTTCTCAAATCGCCTCTAATTCCAAGCTCTCCAGACTTTGGCATGCAGAATGCTGCTGCCCACCTTCTCAAATGTTCAAAAAAGCACAACTAAAATCACTCCTACCCTCAAACAATGCCAGTGGCCAACCTATTCATTTCACAAGTGCACTCATTTTTAAAAGCCTCTATGATCTTGTTCTTGCCTCTGCACTCCTAGTTGCCCCATTACCTGGCCCAGGACTCCTCTCCATATAGCCTTGCCACTACTGGTATGCTTACACAGCAACTGGGAGGTGTAGTTCCTAGTTCTGCTTGAGCTAGTGTGCTAAAACTACTAGTGTGGCTGTGATGGGATGGGCAGTAGCTCAGGTTAGCCACCTAAGTACAATCCCATCTGACCTCCTGCATATGTACTCAGCGCGGCTAGTCCGAGCCGCTGGTTGTGCTACCATGGCCACGCTGCTAGTTTCAGCGTGTTAGCTCAAGCAGAGCTAACCAGGGTATGTGTACCCACACGGGGAATTACACTTCCCAGCTGCTATGCAGACATACCCTGTGAGAGTGTGAGAGCCACTTTCTTTGCCACACTTACTGTCTGGAACAGTCTTCTTGTATCTCTCTACATCACAGACTGCCATTCTCATTTCAAACCTTTGTTAAAAATACATTTTCTTCTTCACCTATTCTCTCTCTCTGAAGCTCCCTAGGGGCACCCAGGGTTGTGAGGCACCTTGCTATCACCTGACATTTGCATGAAGAAGCCTTGTCTGTGCCTGCCAGGAATCATCTCCCCAACTCCACTGGCTACAGGCAACACAAGCACTCCTCTCTAGGCCTCACATACCCCACGTAACTCTACAGGTCAGTGACTGGCATACTCCAATCCTTGAGTGTCTCCCTGGAGTGTCCAGACCCTGACCTACTGGATTCTCACAGCATTCACAGATTTGGTGCTTCCAAAAAAACAGTACACCCCAGATTACCAGTCACACCTCAGACCACCTCTCTACTTAACACACTTAGATATATTTATAGTGAAATCAAAGATAGGTTTATGTAACCAGAGCTGGCTCCAGCTTTTTTGCTGCCCCCAAGCTGTGGGGAAAAAAAAAAAAGAAAGAAAAAGATAAATCCGCGATTGGTGGCACTTCGGCGGCAGCTCTACCACGCCGCTTCATTCTTCAGCTTCAATTCGGCGGCCGATCGTTCCCTCCGAGAGGGACCGAGGGACCCGCCGCTGAATTGTTGCCAAAGATCCGGACGTGCTGCCCCTTTCCATTGGCCGCCCCAAGCACCTGCTTCTTGTGCTGGTGCCTGGAGCTGGCCCTGTATGTAACAAAGCACAGAGATTCAAGTAATAGCAAGAAGTAGTACTGGAAACAAATGATTACAAATAAAATAAAATGATCACATGCATTCTAGAGCCTAGACTTAATTACTAAGATACTCTCATGTCTAATAAAGTATTGCTCATGAGTGCTTTCAACCAGGCTGACTATGACCTCTTCTCATGAGACAATCATGCTGTCAGCTTGTCTCCTTGGTGAAGGATCCACAAAGCTGTGTAAGTTTGAAAGCTTCTCTCTCTCACCAACAGAAGTTGGTCCAATAAAAGATATTACGTCACCCATCTTGTCTCACTAATACCCTGGGACCAACATGGCTACAACAATGCTGTATACAACCCTTTTTAAATGCAGTAATAAACTGTTGTCTCTTACCCCAGAAGGTTCCTTCTTCAGAGACTTATCTTACCTTTGGGTCAGATATGGACCTGAGGATTTGCAGACAGTAAACACAGTCTGACTGCACAAATGTCCATTGTTCTGTATACTGACTGAGTTGGCCACCAAAGCTCATCTCAACTCAGGCAACAAGTTTTACTTCAACTGTTTTGGAAGCTGAATATTTTACATCTCTCAAACTATTTCCCATACAAACATCTTGCAATAATTATGACGACCAGTGAGCTACTGGCTCTTGGTAGAGACCTCACATGCCACTGTTTGGTGAACTATTATGCATATGGATCTCTGTAAAACCAAATGCCCTCCTGGGCCCTCTGCTCATTGGCACCAATGGGTCCTTGGGTCACACTGTCTTGCTGTGATTTTACTCAACGTTGTATTCATGTCTGTGAAGTGGCAGCAGAGGCACGGATGACCTGTTCTGAATACAAACCCACGCGAAACCAGTGGGTATGTACTTGGAGCAGCTCAACCTTGCCTCTGCTACCATGGCTATGCTGCTATTTATACTCACACTAGCTTGATGAGAGCGAGTGTGAGTATGTGTCCATGAGCAGGGGAAATCAAACCCTTCGCTCCCAGTGTTGATGTAGCCCCATAGGATATTTGGTATTTTTCTTAAAGCCCCAGCTCGTAGGACCAGATGATTACATGAGAGTCTCAGTTAAACTGTAGGTTCTAGGGCAGAGTGTCTAGGGTAGGTGTCTAGGGCAGAGACATTTTCTACCTGCAGAGAAAACCATTTGGCCTCTAAAGACTCAAAACCCAGGAGACAAACCCTCACTTCAAAAAACCCCGAAACATCAATTTTCTTATTTTTAATAGCTCATTATTTTTAAAGCAATTTCATGGATTTTGGGGGGCCTGACTCATAATTTTTGAATGTCTGAGGGTGGCAATACTAGTTCAGTTCTGCAAATCCTCTCTCACAAGGTGTAGTTCCCTGGTTTCAGTGGGGTTACAGTAAGCCTTGCTCGTGCAAGTATGGGTTTGCAGATTTAGGCTCTAAAATTATTCTCTGGAATTGATCATCATTTTATTAAGTTGTGGCAGTATGTGATAAAATAAATATTTTCACTGATATTTTTAACTTACAGATAAAATCACAAATACTCAGACTGAATAAACAATATACACTGCCCAAATAAATAAAATAATCACAAATTTGAATTTACCACTAACTTACATACTTCAGAATCATATTTCAATACAGATTATGGTGTTAGATTCATATCCAATAAATTTTTTTTACCAGTTTGGTGCCCAACCTTGCTCCACTGAAGGCAATAGCAAGACTTAGGCTATCTAGATATTTATGTGTTAACCAGGCTGGCCAGTGCATCCAAAAACACTTAGCAGCCAGAGAATTTCTGTCTCTTTCTTCAGAGCCTGAGTTTTATGTTGCCAAATAAAACAGCCCAGGATAAGTTCAACATAGAAACTGTATCCTTTCCCCATGACCTAGAGTCTGCTGCAGGTCTCTGCCTAAGTCAAGGAAAATCTGTCTGCTCCCTCCTCCTGCTCCTGCAAGATTGCATTCTCCAGGCCATCTGTCCCAGAGCCGCACATAAAACAAGGTTCTTTCCTGGCACCTAGGATCTCTTGCTCCCTGCAGATCTCACAGCCAAGTGACTTGCTTGTGGGTGCTTTTTCTCATCCCTGTATTGTATTCGTGCACAGTTAGGTAACTGGTGCACTGTCCCTTTGAGAGAGGCCGCACGCAATAACTTTGATATACACGCTTTCTGATATGTACCTGGTAAATTGTGCTGCTGAGAGCAGAGTGTGTATTTGAAGCCTTGTAAACAGAACTCTTGTTTACCCTATCCTGTGTGGATCTTCATTTCTGCAGAAGTACAAACAAAGACAATACATGGTGTCAGGAGTAAAAATTAAGTATGGCTCTTGTGCAGAATTATGCAGGAAATGTGCTGCCTATGGCCTTTGAAACCAGAAGCATTGCAAAGAACTGACTGGGTGGAAAGAGCTAATGGAGCTGATCTGTGAGGGATCTGAGACAGATAAGTGGTCTGCAGCTCAGAAGTTGCTCATTTTCCGATATGTATCGGGCAAAGAGCAGGACATCAGCACAGCATGGGTCTCTAGTGGCAAGCTCACTGAAGCAGATAGGAAAAATCCAGACAGGCTGTTGAGTTATTTGAGGCCTATTGTTTTCCAAAGAAAAACACCTCCATACAAATAAAACATTTCTATGAGAGAAATCAGGGATCTACTGAAACAACTGATGAGTGGTTAACCCAGCTACAATTGATAATGAAGACTGTGCTTTCACAGATGAGGGTGATATGCTGAAGCTAGGATCTCAAAGAGATCAAACTCAAAAGAAATACAAGAGAAATGACTACACCTTAACATTAGAAAAAGCCATTAGAATACCCAGACCGCAAAAGAAACCAGTCTCAATGTGCACATGATAAAACAGAGGTAAGACCAGAAAACAAACACACTCATCCCAAAGAAATAAAGGTGCATCAGCAGAGCACCAGCCTCATGCAGCATTAGAACAGAAGCATGTAGCAAAGGCAGAGATGCAGCAGGTTTGCAATGAGATTGCCTCATTCAAAGCAAGAAGAATTCCCAGTTCTAGGGAAGGTATGTATGAAGTGCCACATAGCCGCTAGCATGCCACATAGGCAAACAGAGAAGTGCAGGCCATGTATGCAGTTAGAGAACACCTCCGAGGAGAGGAGTTTCACAACAAGGACAAAAGTATTCTTTTTGGCTACAATACAGAATAAGGAAAAGGATCAGTGGTGCAAGTAGGGAGGTCTGGTCTGGTACGCTGTACCAGTAAGATATTTATAGCCAGTATGCCGCAAGGGTGACTGGGTGTCCGGTTTTGGACTGGAACACCCAGTCCAAAAGGGATCCTGGCAACTCCGGTCAGCACCGCTGACTGGGCCGTTGAATGTCTGGTTCACGCGGGGCTGGCAGGTTCCCTGTAGCCACCGCACCGCAGACCGCGCAGCTCCTGGGTCACGAAGCAGCTGGCATGTCTAGCTCCTAGCCTTAAGGGCTGCCAGAGTGGGTCCGTGTGCTGCCCCACCCCCAACCCTCAGGTGCAACTCCCATTGGCTGGGAGGAACTAGCGCCACTTGAGCGCTTAGCAGGCAGCTGTTGAGGGGTCACAGGGCATGCGCCTTTCCAGCTGTTACCCAACCCTCTTCTCCTTCCACTTCTTGTGTGGCTGGGCTCAAGCTACAGCATGTGCCCTGCGGTGAACTGTGGACTGTTGCCCCACTGCTGGCATCCAGGAGTTGGGAGGTATGTGTATCCCCATTTCTGAGTGCTGGGAATGGGGCTGCACCCCCATCCCCCTCACAGCATCCCTCCCGTTCCACTCCCGCACATACTCCCATCATTGCATCCCTCCTCGTCCCAACACCCTGCACCCCCATCATCACATTCCTCCCTGTCCCACCTCCCGCACTCCCATCTTCTGTCATTGCATCCCTCCCCGTCCCAACCCCCCTGTACTCCATTCCCGTCACTGCATCCCGTCCCATCCTCTCCCCACACTTATCTATCCCAGTGCTCTCCCACCCATCCTCTCCACCTCCCAGAGCCGCCACCCTCATGTCTCTCACCCTCACACCCCATTCACCTCCAAACACTGCTGCACTCCCATTATGTCCCTATATACCCCTGTGCCCACCACATCCTCATGCACCTGTAGCCGTCTGCCTCCCACTGCATCCCCACACCTCCTCCTTCACTGCCCCCTCTCCCCCTCACCCTGCTCTTGTCCTTGGCCTCTTTCCCTCCCCATCCATTCTCCTCCACACACACACCCCATCTTTTCCCCTCCAGCCCACCCTCCTTCCTTCTCAGCTGAGTAGTTTAGGCAGCCCCTGGAAAAGTGTATGAAAAAGTGTCTCTGTGTAGGCAAGTGTGTGGATGCATGAATTGTATGTGTGTAAGAGACTGTGTGTCTTTGTGTAGGGAGGTGCGTGAATTGTTGTATGGGTGTATACCTGTGTGAATAAAATTTGCAGCCTAACTCTGACTTTTATTCCTTTTGCTGGCTTGTGAACAAAAAAATTGATGACATAAAATGTGTGTATTCATTTCATAACAAGTTTTTAAAAGAGAAGGGAACTCTAAAGAAAATGTATTATTTCTTAAAAAGTGAATGCTGTTGACTAGTAAGTGCAGAAGAGCCAACGTATCATACATGTCTCCCCACCTTTGTCTAGCTACATTATAAACTCTTTGTTGCAGGCTCTCTCTTTTTATGTGTCTGTCCAGCACCTATCACCCTGAAGCCATGATCTTAGCTGGGGTCTCTAGGCACTAAACACCAATTGTAATTCGGTCACAGAGACCCCCTTGGGACAGTCATCTGACGTGCTGGAATTATCTCTAAGCCCGTTCTCCCTGCCAGCTTGGGACTCCAGGGCCCTGCCTTGTTGAGCCAGACATGCTAGCCTGCTGCAACACAGACCCAGGTCTGGTCCATGCCCACAAAGCTGCAGACTTTAACCAAAAACTGCTCAGCAGGTCACCTATCTCCAGCACCCAGACATCCAGTTCCCAATGGGATCCAAAACCCAAATAAGTCCGTTTTACTCTGTATAAAGCTTATACTGGCTAAACGCATAAATTGTCCACCCTCTATCACACTAAGAGAGATATGCACAGCTGTTTGCTCCCCTAGATATTAATCGCTTACTTGAGGTTTACTAATAAACAAAAGTGATTTTATTAAGTATAAAAAGTAGAATTTAAGTGGTTCCAAGTAATAACAGACAGAACAAAATAAGTCACCAAGCAAAATAAAGCAAAAACATGCAAGTGTAAGCCTAGTACATCAAGAAACTGTTTACAGGTAAAATCTCACCCTCAGAGATGGTCCAATAAGCTTCTTTCACAGACTAGACTCCTTCCTAGTCTGGGCCCAATCCTTTCTCCTGGTACAGCCCTTGTTAGTTTCAGCCGACATCAGAGGTAGAAAACAGGGGCTTTCTCATGACTCCCACCCCCTTTGTTCTGTTCCACCCCCTTTTATAGCTTTGGCACAAGGCAGGAATCTTTTGTCTCTCTTGGTCCTCACCCGTCCTTCTACATGGAAAAGTACAAGATTTAAGATGGATTCCAGTA
Organism: Mauremys reevesii; assembly: GCF_016161935.1. Lineage (NCBI taxonomy): Eukaryota > Metazoa > Chordata > Testudines > Geoemydidae > Mauremys > Mauremys reevesii. The sequence continues at coordinate 200,779,743 of NC_052624.1, forward strand.
TCAGGTGACATGATCACATGTCTTGTGAGACCGCAGCCTCAATTCTTCCTGGGCAGGCCCATACGCACACAGGAAGGTTTGTATGTAAACAGAGCCATTTACAACCAATTGTCCTAGTCAATGGGAGCCATCAAGATTCTAAACCACCATTAATGGCCCACACTTTGCATAATTACAATAGGACCTCAGAGCTATACTTCATATTTCTAGCTTCAGATACAAGAATGATACATGCATACACAGGATGAACACACACAGTAGATTATAAGCTTTGTAGTGATACCTTACAAATGACCTTTTAGATAAAGCATATTCCAGTTACATCATATTCACACTCATAAGCATATTTCCCTAAAACATATGGAGTGCAACTTCACAGTAATAATAAATAATGTGGAAGTATATGTGTTAGTGAATTCTAGATGTGTACACATGAATACATGTGTGTAGCTGCATGTAGGTGTGGGAGTCAGTTTCTACAGATTTAATTATATAGGTATCTGGACAGGTGGGCATTTCTGTGGTTGTGCTCTATGGATTTGTATTTGGGCTTCAGGAATCAATTAAAGGCCCCACTGCAGCTGTGATAATGTGTGGTCCTAATTCCACACATAAAATTACAATAACTTTAGTGAACAAAAAACATGGGCTGGTTACGAAAAATGGGAAGAGGGGAGGGAAAGAATTATGAAAACCTTTGTGAAATTTCATTTTTTTTTAAATATTTGACTATTTTGCTGCCAGCTCTACCATCCTGTAAGAAATAAAACCTGAACTTAGCATAATACATCTGTCAAAACAATAAATATGCCTGTTTGGGCCTTGCAGTAAAAATGAGCACAAGCAAGGGGCGGGGGGAGAGCAAGCGACGGAGGGGCCAGGACCTCAGGGAAGGGGCGGGGCAGAGAGTGGGGCAGCGGGCAGGGCAAGGGGGTTCGGCTTTCTGGAATTAGAAAGTTGGCAACCTTATATGCCGTACCAGAAAAACACAGGAGGAGGAGGAGAATGTGTGACTGCCGGGCAGCCCGATGCTGGCAGCTCCTCCGACGCAGCTGTACCACCCCAAGCCCTTCCATGCAGCTGTGTCTAGTGGCTCCTGTCTGGGGTCTGTAGGCAGCTCTGCCAGAGGACAGGGCTGGGGGCAATACAACTGCGCCGGAGGAGCTGCCATTGTGGGGCCACCCCGCGGCCCCACGTTCTGCTCCTTTTACTGCTGCGGTTCCCAGGAGAGCCCTGCAGTTCAGAAGTCTCTGTTGCAGCGGAAGGAGCACAGATCCTCCCCACCCCCAGGTAACATGGGATGGATCATGGGGAGGGGAAGGTGGGAGAGCGCAGGGCTCTGGGCTGGGGGCAGGGCGGGGTCATGTGAGGAATCACATGGGGAGGTCACGTGCCCCCTCCCCTTTAGCTGGTGCAGCGTACCAGTAAGAAATGATTTCTACTTGCACCACTGAAAAGGATAATGGTGAAGCATATGTAACTATGTTAATGGATCCATGAAATTCAAAATTGACATTGGGGTACAAGTAATCTGCATCCCTGAGACAGAATAAAGGAAAAGTCTAGCCCTCACCATGACAATAACATCATCTGCATCAGCAAGAGTAGCAGGATACGGAGGGCATCCACTCCTTATACCGGGGAAATGTAGTGTTAAATGGAGGTACAAGAAATCTAGATTTTGCCATTTGTCCTACGTAATAAACATGCCAGCAAAATAAGCATTAAGGCTGACAGTTTTAAAATCATTACACTTGATGGAAAATCCTAATGGCAGTGAAATCAATAAAAGGATGTCTCACAGCAGAGGAAATTAAGAAAAGATTTCCTGATGCATTTGAAGGCATGGGATGTCTACTGGTATACTGCAAAATCAAACTGTCTAAAAACGCAGCGCCAGTAGTGCATGTACCATAATAACGACTATTAATAACAAGGCCCAAAGTGGAGAAGGAAGTCCAGCCTATGGAACAAAAAGAGCCACAGTAGTGTGAATTCATTGTTTCATTTACTATAGAACTATATACGGTATATTATATAAATATATATTTTTCTCACAGCAAATAAGTTAATAACTTAGTGGAAGCTGATAACTTATTTGGTTAACACCACAGTAAAAGCATCCTGATTGGTTAATAACTTAGATTAGTTAATAATTAAATCACATGGTGTTTTAATATCATGTGCTGCAAAGAGCCACAGCAGACACATTAAAGAGCCACTTATGGCTCACAAGCCTCAGTCTAAGTATCACTGCTCTAGAGAGCATTCTTAACAAGCCTGTGAGCTTCTGCACTACCAAGACTTCAGCGCAGGATCTTAAAGTTACAAAGGTACAGTCAGGGGCGGCTCTACGTTTTTGGCCGCCCCAAGCAGTCATGCGCGGGAGGCGCCCCGGAGCCACGGGAGCAGCGGACCTCCCGCGGGCATGCGTGGCTCGGCTGGACCTCCCGGACGGTTCGCGGGTCCGGCGGCTCCGCTTGAGCTGCCGCAGTCATGCCTGCGGGTGATCCAGCCGAGCCGTGGGACGAGCGCCCCCTCCGCAGTCATGCCTGCGGCAGGTCCAGTCGTCCCGGGGCTCCGGTGGACCTCCCGCAGCCTGCCGCCCCCCCTCCCCCCCCCAGCTGCAGGGGACGGGCCGCTCCTCAGCTCGCAGCGGCAGGATGAGCTGGAGCCCCAGCCTTTTGCTGCCCCAGGCACCAGCTTGTTTTGCTGGTGCCTAGAGCCGCCCCTGGGTACAGTACCCTGAAAGTGAAATACACGCATAGAAAAGGAATTCCTAGAGCAGATTTTCTCTCACACAATTTGTAGAAGGAAGATGAGGAAGAGTTGGAAAATAGATAAACCTGATACTACAACACTTACCCGTGTCTAAAAATAAGCTATAAGAAACAGAGTGACAATGCAATGAACCTTTTGAAAGAAACAATAAGGTCAGAATGACCTGCACAAAAATCCCCAAGAAAACAAAACAAAACAAAACAAAAAACACCACCACAACAAATTCCTTGACTATTAGAGACTTTGCAGATGGAAAAAAAAAAAAACAGAGTTCACTGTGGAGAATGAATTAGTGTTGAAATAGCAATTCCAAAGAAAATGCATCTGGAGATTCTGAAAAAGATTAATGAAGAACACCTCTATTTGGTACAATGCAAAAGCTGGGCAAGAGGCACCCTTTGGCCCAATATGAAACCACACATAAAATAAATGATCAGAAACATTTGTGCAAAGTACCAGAAACAGAACTGCAAGAAACCTACGACAATTTGTGACGCACCTAGCAGAGCCTGGCAACTGGTAACTCATCTATTTGAACACAAAGAAAACTACTACCTGCGGATGGTTAAAAACATTTTTTGAACTACACAACATATTAGCCAGCACTGTAGTGAATCACGTCAAGGCAATATTCACCAAACATGGCATTTGTGATGAGCTAATTTCAGATAATGGACCATACTACATATCTGTGAAATTCTGAAGGTTTGCAAAGGATTGGGGTTTCATACATGTCTAGCAGTCTGTATCAGCCACAGCTGAATGGACTGGCTGAAAAATATGTATAGATAGCCAAGAGGAGACTTACCACGGAACATGAAGATGGTCAAGACCCTTATCTTGAAATATTAAACTACCGAAACACACCTATGGGTTCAGGGGCTTCATCCATACAGATGTTAATAAACAGAAGGCTCAAATCAGTAATATCTGCAAAGGAGTCTCTTCTAAGGCAGAGTTGCAAATCATGACAAAATAAAAACAGAGCTGGAGGAATGGAAGACTGAAATCCTACTATCATAAAAATGCCAGAACATTAAAACTTCTTACAAGAAACTCCAGCATAATGATGTGGAGCTCAAGTAGTTGGCAGCATAGAGGTAAGATAACTGAACCAGCAGAACAACCCAAGTCATATGTTATACACACAGAGAATGGACAGTTTAGGCAAAATAACAGAAACCCAAGGCCTGCTCTTCTTAGGATAACCACACCTAATGAGGAAAATATGAGCTGTGATGCTGAAATAACAAGCGAAGAGCACACTAACTGCAATACAAAAACCACTTAGAACTGCCCACTGGACAGAGAGAAGAGATAACACTGCGGGGGAAGAGCTCCTATTGAAATGCATGCTCCCTAAAAGATAGTAGAGGAATTCTGGTTGAGTCACCCAAAATTCTTCTCAGGGCCCACACTGCAGTGCTAGCTCTTGGGCAGCCACCCCATCCTTAATGTAAACATGGCTTTACCCTACCCTCTGGCTGGCCCTGGTTATTTACTTGCCTAAGGCCCTGATCCTGCAAACAATTATGCATGAGTTGTCCCACTAAGTCCAGTGGGACTACTCATGTTTAGAACTGTAAATGTAAACACACATACGTGTGCTAATAGGTAAACCCACATCTCTTCTACGCTACAGTAAGAAATTATTTCAACACTTGTTAAGGATAAAACAACCACCAGGAGACACACATGTTTCAAGTCAAAACTTCTTTGACAAAGCAGCTGCCCTAAGAGATGTATTGAAGAGAACTCTTGTATACAACAGAAGTTACCTATTTTTTGAGAGATAGGTTTTATTTTTGTTTTTTGAGCATCTGTTGTGGTAAACTCTGTGTCAGGTTATGCACCACAAGGTATGTCTTTACACATCTGCCGTTTGTGTGGGGTAGTTGAGCATTATTACTTAGACTTATTTTTGTATTATTTATTGAACTCCTCCAAAGTATTTACAGCACCATTTTAAAAAGTCACTTGTTCCATCTGTTGTAAGATGTTGGCTAGGCCCATGGAAAGCATGCAGGGTCACCACTGCTCCCAGCAGCTTGTACAACAGTTTACAAAGATAGTGATTCAATTCAAAATCACAATAAATAAAAATGTAAAGAAACTCCAAAACCTTTTGGATTCAATTTCCACTGATCCTGCTACACATAACTAATTCCTGTCTAATCCTGGTTTCTTTACCAGTTCTTCTAATTACTAGTCTTCTCTATAACCAGTATCTGCAGTTGTACCCAATTCTTTCCTTCCTGTCTCCAGGCACTACAAGGATGCAATTCTCTTTCCAATACACAGCATCTGTGACCTACACCCACAACACCTAAGCCTTGCCAAAATTTAAAATAAGGGTTTATCCTATTCCTGCATGTGATAGAACTGGCAGATACAAACAGTGACCTAATAAGTTTTAAATGATCCCTTTCAAAGATTTACAAACCTACAGGATCTCTGCAAACATTCATATCAACAAGAAAATAAGTCTCTCACACACACAGTTTATTTCACAGTTGGGTTCCATCTCCTCCAATACCAATGTGGAAAAGAGGCTGTACACCTTACACACTGCAGAGAGTCTACTGCATGGTGTGTCATTGTGAGGAGAGAACAGGGGCTATTGCTGGGGTGCACTGGGAGATTGATCAATGGATATGCCACTATGTGGATCCGCAGCCCTAAATCCTCTGTATGTGGACTCCAGTTACTACTACAACTCACAGACTGTACAAATGATAATATACCTGCTATGCAGCTGGTCTCCTCGATTCGTCTCAGATACCCTACCCACACAAATCCTGTTTACTTCAACTTTGCATGGGAGGTCCAGCATTTAGCCATATTTTAAATATGCCTGGGATTAAATTTGCCTGTTAATTATGTTAATCTAAAGCCTGCTAAAATTGTATTACATCAACTAGTCAGAAGCATGTCTTTCCAAGGTATACGATTGATTAAAATACTAATATTGGATAACTGAAGTTTTAAAAGAAAATACTCAAACTGAATGCAGGAGGAAAATCCCAAGTGAGAGAAGAAATACAATAATGATAATGCAATAGATAATTGGAAAACTGGGCAGGAAGTTTGGAATTCAGTGACAGATGCAAGAAGATTAAATACAAAAAATAGTTGAATGTTTATATTATAATCACTGTTACATAAATCCATTGACCTGTCACCATGACTTTATTTGCCAACTAATTAATCCTGGGCAAAAATATCTTTTGCTTCTTCCTCCATTAGGAGAGGGTCAAGAAGATAAAGACCTTCATGTGAGTGAAATACTGATTATACTTCCAACAGGTCTCTTCCATTATGAATCATTATAACTGTAAACAATAAAATGTTTCAGGACACAGATTTTACTCATTTTGCTAGGGAAAATTTATCTTAGTAATTGGTTTGCTAGGATGAATAATGTTTCTAAGGGAAAGAGAATCAATACCTGTTCATGTTATAGAAATGGGCTGATGCCTCAACACATGGATATAGTTGGGAGGGTGTCAGGGGGGCTTTTACCACCCCCCCCAACTACAACCCTCGGGCAGGTGCAGAATTTGCCCCCCCCCATGTGGCCCCATTGGCCTTACTGGAGCTGCCCCCCACCAAATATAGAAGTCAAACTACGCCTACACCCCAACATCTGAATTTGGATTGCTAATGTCTCAGATGTGAGAGGTGTTTGGATCCGGAGTTCTTCCCCAGACTATTATAAAATTAGGGGCCATTTGTGAAATTTGGATCCAGCCCTCAGTTCAGATTTTGTAATATACCTTAAATTTGGGGGTTAGACTCAGGATCATCTCTGGCACATTGCAGTTTTTGAAAATAATCTATTCTAATTTAATGTGGTTATGCAGCTTCAGCTGTAAAGGACATCCACTCTTTCCCTCCATGAATTAATTTCGGGGTGTTCCACAATGCTTGGAAGCAAAGACAGCAATCTAATGCCGCTTACTCTAATCTGCATTGTAAAATGCAAAGGATCTCAGCATCCATAATTTATTTGAAAAGTATATTCGGAATATTGCACATTCAAATAAAAGCCTTTTTTGTTGAAATTAACAAACAAAAAAACGGAGGAGAATCTATAAAACAGCAGCAGCAAAAATAAATCATTCATATCCCTAACAGTGGAATTCAATGACTATGAACAATGTAGTCCCATTTCCCAGCATCAGCCAAATACAATTATAAGGTTAGACACTGTCAAGGGCACCATGCTGTTAAAGTCTGATTTGGTGCCCCACAGCAACTGAAGTATGAAAAATCCAGACAGCTACCCGTAATATGATGTACCAGCCCTTTAAGGCTGGTGAAAGTGCTACCCTGGGGTAGCACTTCCTTTCCCATGCCTCTTCAAACTTACCTGTAGGACAGCAAACAAAGTCATCTCAGGGAGGCAGCCTGGGGTTTAGGATAACCCTGTTTTGCTGACTTGGCTTTTAAGGCCCAAGACCAGGGGTGGCCATCCTGAGCCTGAGAAGAAGCCAGAATTTACCAATGTACATTGCCAAAGAGCCACAGTAATAAGTCAGCAGCCCCCCTGATTTTTTTCCCTTTCTGTTTCATTACTGCTTGGATGTGGCTTTATTTTTTGGCTAGTCGGCCACAACTGCTGACACCAGGTGGCCCATAAACCTTTTAGGGTGTCTACACTGCAATTAAAAATATGTGGCTGGCCCATGCCAACTGACTCGGACTAAGGGGCTCAGGCTAAGGGGCTGTTTAACTGCAGTGGAGATGTTTGGGCTCAGCTGGAGCCTGGATTCTAGGATCTTGCGAGGTAGGAGGGTTCCAGAGCTCAGGCTTCAGCACAAGCCCAGACGTCTACATTAGAATCACAGGACTGGAAGGGACCTTGAGAGGTCATCTAGTCCAGTCCCCTGCACTCATGGCAGGACTAAGTATTATCTAGACCATCCCTGACAGGCGTTTGTCTTACCCTGCTCTTAATCATCTCCAATGATGGAGATTCCACAACCTCCCTAGGCAATTTATTCAAGTGCTTAACCACCCTGACAGCTAGCAAGATTTTCCTAATGTCCTAAACATCCCTTGCTGCAATTTAAGCTCATTGCTTCTTATCCTATCCTCAGAAGTTAAGAACAATTTTTCACCCGCCTCCTTGTAACAACCTTTTATGTACTTGAAAACTGTTATGTCCCCTCTCACTCTTCTCTTCACCAGAATAAACAAACTCAGTTTTTCCAATCTTCCCTCATAGGTCATGTTTTCTAGACCTTTAATCATTTTTTTTGCTCTTATCTGGACTTTCTCCAGTTTGTCTACATCTTTCCTGAAATGTGGCACCCAGAACTGGACACAATACTCCAGTTGAGTCCTAATCAGCATGGAGTAGAGCGGAAGAATTACTTCTCGTGTCTTGCTTACAACACTCCTGCTTATACATCCCAGGATAATGTTCGCTTTTTTTGCAACAGGGTTACACTGCTGACTCGTAGTTAGCTTGTGGTCCACTATGATGCATCCCCAGATCCTTTTCTGCAGTACTCCTTCTTAGGCAATCATTTCCCATTTTGTATGTGTGCAACTGATTGTTCCTTTCTACGTGGAGTACTTTGCATTTGCCCTTATTGAATATCATCCTATTTACTTTAGACCATTTCTCCAGTTTGTCCAGATCATTTTGAATTATAATCATATCCTCCAAAGCACTTGCAACCCCTTCCAGCTTTATATCATCCACAAACTTTATAAGTGTACTCTCTATGCCATTATCTAAATCATTGAAGAAGATATTGAACAGAACTGGACCTAGAACTGATCCGTGCGGGACCCCGCTCATTATGCCCTTCCAGCATGACTGTGAATCACTGATAACTACTCTCTGGGAACAGTTTTCCTACCAGTTATGCACCCACCTTATAGTAATTTCCTGGTTTGTTTATGAGAAGGTCATGCGAGACAATATCAAAAGCTTTACAGAAGTCAAGATATACCATGTCTACCACTTCCCCCCATCCACAAAGCTTGTTACCCTGTCAAAGAAAACTATCAGTTTGTTTTGACACAATTTGTTCTTGACAAATCCATGTTGTTACTTATCTTATTATCTTCTTATAATTGATTGCTTACTTATTTGCTCCATTATCTTTCCAGAAGTTAAGCTGACTGGTCTGTAATCCCCCGGGTTGTCCTTATTTCCCTTTTAATAGATGGGAAAATATAGTATCATTTTCCTGTCTTCTGGAATCTTTCCCATCTTTCATGACTTTTCAAAGAGAATCGCTAATGGCTCAGATATCTCCTCAGTCAGCTCCTTGAATATTCTAGGATGCATTTCATCAGGCCCTGGTGACTTGAACACATCTAAGTAATTTTTAATCTGTTCTTTCCCTATTTGAGCCTCTGATCTTACCTCATTTTCACTGGCATTCACTATGTTAGATGTCCAATCACCACCAACCTTCTTGGTGAAAACCGAAACAAAGAAGTCATTAAGCACCTCTGCCATTTCCACATTTTTGTTATAGTTTTTTCCCCCTCATTGAGTAACGGGCCTACCCTGTCTTTGGTCTTCCTCTTGCTTCTAATGTATTTGTACACTACAATTAAACGGCCCTTTAGCCCAAGCTCCACGAACCCAAGTCAGCTGATAGGGACTGGCTGAAGGTGTCTAATTGCAGTATAGACATATCCTTGGAGACCATCAACTGTAGAACTGAACTGAGCCTTCAATGATCTGCTTGCTTTGTCAGATGCCTAGAAGCATAGAAACTGCCATGCGTCTCAAACTAGTGGCCGGTCTTGTCCAGCATCATGTCACTGACAGTGGCTTAAGCTCTGAAACACGTGGTTTTGTATGCCTTCTAAAACTCTTGGTGGGTTTTTTATACTTACTATGATAACTTTGGATCCATATACATGTCTAGTCCTTTTTTGAATCCTGCTAAGCAATGAGTTCCACAGACTAATTATGTGTCACATACCGTGTGGTATCTTCATCTCACAATCAGCTTAGTTTCTCCTCTCTCCCCCATAGTTTAATTTGATGATAATAGTCATAGCTTCTCAGGTGTTTCTGGCAAACAATCAGTTGACTCAATTCAAGAACAATTTAAAATGCCCCTTAGCTAATTCTTAATGAATGCAGAATATCAAAACCTATGGAAACAAGAGCTCATGAACAGCAAATTCATTATAACTAACAGTAGTACACCAAGTATTAAATGAATAGATGTACATGATACTATGCATTAAAAATTCCTATAATTTTTGAGAGTTGTCTGACCTTTTTTTAAAAAAAAAATCCATCCTTTTCAATTTTTAATTTGTTTAAATGTGATTGTTTGGTTCTTTAGCCTTCCCCCCCACCCCCCACTATAATTGAGGTGCTGTCCATTTTCCTCTCTTGTCAAGCAGGAAATAAAACTATTATTATTCTCTCCACATTAAGTAAGCCTAAAAAGAACAAACCTAAAAAAGTCAGACAGACTGGAAGTGTGATGATTAAGTGAGATGTACTTTTAATTATAGGCAATTTTTGTGTTAGGAGAAAAAAAGCAGAAATGATTCTGGTTTAAAGTTTTCTGCAGAAAGCAATGATTTGGAACATCATGACTGAAAGGAGACTCATAATGGAAGCAGTCTTGTTTACATTAATACATCAGTAATCACAGATATTTTTAGATGCATTAAAAAAATCTTCTAAACATCCCGTTTAAAACAAAAAATGCATTTGATTACATCCCTGGATGGGCTATAGTTACATTTTAATAATACACAAGGTCTTTCCTCCAGTTATTATAACATTTCTATGGCATCAAACCCAAGCAATTGCCCATCCTGTAGAGCACAGAAACAAAAAAGATGCAGTACACAGTTAAAGCACAAGATTGGCCCATGTCATTCAGGAAGTCAGTGACACACCTGGGAATAGACACCCCCGGTCCCTTGACACCAGGCGTGTCACTGACTTCTTGCATGGCATAGTCCAATCACTTCACTCCTCTGTGCCTCAGCTTCCCCGTCAATAAAATCTTTCACTCACACACAGAACTGCAATCCTTCATTCATCAGTGTTTGTAACTTGCAATGAGCTCCCAGGAGAGAAGGTGTGCTGTAAGGGCCAAGTCTATTATTCTTTAGTTGTGGTATACACTTGCACATGTTTTATTTTCATTTATGTGAGCATGAGAAAGGTCACCTACAGGGTCCCAGAGCCCAGGCTCCAGCCCAAGCCCGGAAGTCTACACAGCAATGAAACAGCCCAGCAGCCTGATCCCTGTGAGCCCGAGTCAGCTGGCATAGGCCAGCCATGGGTTTTTCTTTGCAATGTAGACATACCCATGAGGTTCAGCCTCTCTGTTATTTTTACCCATTTCTGAATGCTATCTTCCTGCTGTTAACATTAAACAACACTGTTTGAGAAGGCTGTGTGGTCCCAGTGTATTAACTACTACTGAGAAGGCAACAGTAGGATCCAGACTCCAGTGGGACCTGCTGAAGTACCGGAGGACTGTAACTCAGGTCCTGGTCTGAGAGTGGGCAAATTCTGGAATTCCCCAGGAGATGTAAAGGCCCAAGCCCTTACACCTCTGGAGTGAACTCAGACACCCTGGGAAGGGACAGCGGTGCAGCCAGACCAGTAACTGTAAGTGACACACAATACTTGCAGCTTCAAAAACCTAACTCTGCCATTTAAATAAAAAAGTAGTGTAGCACCAGCTGTTCTTAAAAGAGGGCTGCTGGTAATATTGATCGTTCTGACACCTCTTCATTTCTGGCCAGATCCTTCATCTTCTGTCAAACTCAAAAGCCAAAGAGAAATTGTTCATGGTGTGAACACTATGAGCCCAGCTTCTGACTGATCATATAGCCCCTATTAGAAACAGCAGGGTTATCTTCATGAAACTAAATGTATAGTCACATACTTTTAGTTTCCAGCAACCTCTTAATTGGCAACGTTAATTTTTAGTATCTTTATAATAGGACAAAATAAAAACCCATTTACTTTTGGAATACATCTTTTCTACCATGTCTTCTTGTGTGTGGATAGTATTTCAGTACTCCCAAAAATAATAATTCAATTCCCAAGTGCTTGAATAATTATTTAGTGCTGCATTTTAAAAAAAATTGTATAAAGAATTTCAAATGTAAAGTTAAAAATATTGCTTATTGACTCAATTCAAGAACAATTTAAAATGCCCCTTAGCTAATTCTTAATGAATGCAGAATATCAAAACCTATGGAAACAAGAGCTCATGAACAGCAAATTCATTATAACTAACAGTAGTACACCAAGTATTAAATGAATAGATGTACATGATACTATGCATTAAAAATTCCTATAATTTTTGAGAGTTGTCTGACCTTTTTTTAAAAAAAAAATCCATCCTTTTCAATTTTTAATTTGTTTAAATGTGATTGTTTGGTTCTTTAGCCTTCCCCCCCACCCCCCACTATAATTGAGGTGCTGTCCATTTTCCTCTCTTGTCAAGCAGGAAATAAAACTATTATTATTCTCTCCACATTAAGTAAGCCTAAAAAGAACAAACCTAAAAAAGTCAGACAGACTGGAAGTGTGATGATTAAGTGAGATGTACTTTTAATTATAGGCAATTTTTGTGTTAGGAGAAAAAAAGCAGAAATGATTCTGGTTTAAAGTTTTCTGCAGAAAGCAATGATTTGGAACATCATGACTGAAAGGAGACTCATAATGGAAGCAGTCTTGTTTACATTAATACATCAGTAATCACAGATATTTTTAGATGCATTAAAAAAATCTTCTAAACATCCCGTTTAAAACAAAAAATGCATTTGATTACATCCCTGGATGGGCTATAGTTACATTTTAATAATACACAAGGTCTTTCCTCCAGTTATTATAACATTTCTATGGCATCAAACCCAAGCAATTGCCCATCCTGTAGAGCACAGAAACAAAAAAGATGCAGTACACAGTTAAAGCACAAGATTGGCCCATGTCATTCAGGAAGTCAGTGACACACCTGGGAATAGACACCCCCGGTCCCTTGACACCAGGCGTGTCACTGACTTCTTGCATGGCATAGTCCAATCACTTCACTCCTCTGTGCCTCAGCTTCCCCGTCAATAAAATCTTTCACTCACACACAGAACTGCAATCCTTCATTCATCAGTGTTTGTAACTTGCAATGAGCTCCCAGGAGAGAAGGTGTGCTGTAAGGGCCAAGTCTATTATTCTTTAGTTGTGGTATACACTTGCACATGTTTTATTTTCATTTATGTGAGCATGAGAAAGGTCACCTACAGGGTCCCAGAGCCCAGGCTCCAGCCCAAGCCCGGAAGTCTACACAGCAATGAAACAGCCCAGCAGCCTGATCCCTGTGAGCCCGAGTCAGCTGGCATAGGCCAGCCATGGGTTTTTCTTTGCAATGTAGACATACCCATGAGGTTCAGCCTCTCTGTTATTTTTACCCATTTCTGAATGCTATCTTCCTGCTGTTAACATTAAACAACACTGTTTGAGAAGGCTGTGTGGTCCCAGTGTATTAACTACTACTGAGAAGGCAACAGTAGGATCCAGACTCCAGTGGGACCTGCTGAAGTACCGGAGGACTGTAACTCAGGTCCTGGTCTGAGAGTGGGCAAATTCTGGAATTCCCCAGGAGATGTAAAGGCCCAAGCCCTTACACCTCTGGAGTGAACTCAGACACCCTGGGAAGGGACAGCGGTGCAGCCAGACCAGTAACTGTAAGTGACACACAATACTTGCAGCTTCAAAAACCTAACTCTGCCATTTAAATAAAAAAGTAGTGTAGCACCAGCTGTTCTTAAAAAGAGGGCTGCTGGTAATATTGATCGTTCTGACACCTCTTCATTTCTGGCCAGATCCTTCATCTTCTGTCAAACTCAAAAGCCAAAGAGAAATTGTTCATGGTGTGAACACTATGAGCCCAGCTTCTGACTGATCATATAGCCCCTATTAGAAACAGCAGGGTTATCTTCATGAAACTAAATGTATAGTCACATACTTTTAGTTTCCAGCAACCTCTTAATTGGCAACGTTAATTTTTAGTATCTTTATAATAGGACAAAATAAAAACCCATTTACTTTTGGAATACATCTTTTCTACCATGTCTTCTTGTGTGTGGATAGTATTTCAGTACTCCCAAAAATAATAATTCAATTCCCAAGTGCTTGAATAATTATTTAGTGCTGCATTTTAAAAAAAATTGTATAAAGAATTTCAAATGTAAAGTTAAAAATATTGCTTATTTATTTGAATGGCTTGATTGTGAATAGTCAACCCCAGGCAATAGCAACAAAACAAACCGGGGGAGGGAGAAGGAACGGATTTAAAACTAGAAGAAAAATATCAGAAGCTTTTCTATTTCTCAACCCCGGTTAAAAATCTCCTAATGTGTTTATCACTAATCTGGCTGCCTTCCAGCAAGCACCGGCAATGAGGTAAAATGAGACTTCAGTGGTGGGAGATCCATCTTACTGTTTCCTTTTAACCCCTTCCAACTGCTCCAGAATTTCTGGAAATTGTATATTACATCAATTCTCCTCTTTCATGGGCAGCTGAGTAAAATTCATTTACAGTTCCTCAAAGCAAGAGACAAAAGACCAATAAGTAACTAAACAAGGTACAGACTGGTTAAGAGGGTGGCAGAGGGCTCTTCTATTTTTAAAGAACTATTGGAATGTGCTTAAAAATATAGCACTTGGATTCTAACTAGTGCTCCTGTCCCCTTTGATTATGTCTGCTGGAATAATGCTGCCACAATCAAATCAATGACTCCTTCTAGATTAGTTAACCGAATGTTGGGGTTTGGTCGAGAAAGGACATAAAACCTTCTAGTGACTGGTCCAAATTACTCTTGAAAACACTTGGCATCTTCATGATTACACTAGGCCTTAAATGCTAATTATTTTAGGAAAACTAACCAATTAGCAAAAGGACAAAAAATTATCTTTGTTTCTGACTAGAAAAACATATACAGTTCAAAGAGATCTACACTTGTGACCCCCTCCCGCACCCCAACCCCTTGCTCCAGCCCTGATTCCTCTCCCGCCCTCCGAACCCCTCGGTCCCACCCTCCTGCACCCGAGTCCGCACCTCCAGCCAGAGACTTCACCCCTCCTACCCACACCCCTGCCCCAGCCCGGAGTCCCCTCCCATACCCTGAACTCCTCATTTCTGGCCCCACCCCAGAGCTGTACCCCCAGCCAGAGCCCTCATCCCTCACGCACCCCAATCCCCAATTTCATGAGCATTCATGGCCCACAATACAATTTCCATACCCAGATGTCGCCCTTGGGCCAAAAAGTTTGCCTGCCCCTGTTCTACATAATGCATATTGATATCGACTCAGTAGAAACATACAGAGATGAAAGTTTTACACCAAGTTTTACAACTGCTGGATCATTATCAGGTGGCAGAGGCAAACATAAGAAATTGTCCTTGGATTTTAACCATGCTGCCCTGCTTGAATTGCTGTCTCTGTTACGGCTCCCAGGAATGATGGGCAACCCATTCACCTAAAATACAAGAACCCCAAAACTTCACCCAAAACTCAAATCAAACACTTTTGGGCTAAGAAAAAAAAGTTAACTAGTCAATTTCATTATTTTCTATTTCCTCTTCTCTCTGCACTTTCAGACTCAGGCCAGAGCCAGAAATGGAAGTGCCAAATTACATGAAAAAAAAGTTGTTCTCACAATATTTCCAACACAATTTGGAGCAGGTAGCACTGGAAATCTCACCAAAAAAACAGGTTGTAAAATTTCCAGTTTTCCTGGTTGTAGGTGGGGAGACTTTTATCCAGAATAAAAATAAAAATAGTGTTTTTTAACCTGCACTCAAGTGTGGCCCCTGGAGCCTGCTGTCCCTGTGGCAGCAAATCAGCAGGCAGCAGACTCCCAAATCCAGTCCTTGGCCTCCACATCCAGAGAATGCATAGAAAAAGCTGGAGGTGTAAAGCAAGAGAAACTCCATGAGGGGAAAGGAAGACGAAGTGAGACCCCCTACAGAGAAAGGGGAAACTGCAGAGGAAGGAGGTCACAGCAAAGGGCAGAGTAGAGAGGGGAAAGGTGGGGAAGATGCCAAAAGGAGAAGCTGGCAGGAGACTCTCAGGCTTAGTTTTCCTAAAGAAAAGCTAACTTCCCAGCTATTTTCCTTGTGTGTGCATAACCTGGAAAATATAAAGCCATTTAAACTGACTGCCAGGCTCCCCATCTGCAGCAGGAGGTTGGGGAGGGACCTAAAGAGTCACTCCTACGTAGACAGTTTGTATGTGTAATGATTGAATTGCCTTGGCAATATATCTCAAAAAATCATCTCACTAACTCTCCATAAATCAGTTGTCTGGCCCTTTAAATAGTGGTGTGGGAACTGTATTGCTTATTCTGTGTTTGGCGACATTTAAATAAATAGGACAGAATAAAGTGTATTCAGCCCAACTGTCTCACGCCTGTAGGAACAAACAAACAAACAAAAACCCTGGGGACTCAAAAGCAGCTAGAACTGAAGGCACAGGAGGAGGATTGGCCTTCCCAGTTAATATCCCAGTTCACAGTCTCGGGAGGAAAGAATCCCTACAACAGAGACTGTAGCAAGGATCGCAAGGCCTTAGAAGACCAAAAAGAACATAGTCAGATGCCTGGGGACTCAGCTGGTACAATAATATAAAAAGAAAACACAAGTCCTTAATTTACTCTGTTCAATGAAAAAAGAAGTCTAATTTAACAAAAATATTGAAAAAGTTCATTTTAAAGCTGCAGTGACTTCTTGGATCTAAGCAGACACCAGAGCTGTTTGATGTATCTTTTTATTGCTTTAATCTCTTACTTTGAAATGTTTGCTTTAATACCATTCAGTTTCTGCTTTGTTTTCTCTGTCCTGCACATAGCAGAAAATGATGCTGAAGAGAACTGCATTCACCAGTATCCAAAGGAACACAGAAGGCCCAGATTTCTTTCAGCACAAGTGAAAGCATTCTGAAGAGGTTTGACTGTAAGAGACTACTTTGGGATGGCCATTGAGAATGGGAACTGCAGTGCAATGGAGCAATATGTACATGAGGCATCTCTCAAACTGGATCTTTGAATTTGAAGTAGGGGTCACCAAATGAAATTAATAGGCAGCAGGTTTAAAACAAGCGAAAGGCAGCATTTCTTCACACAATGCACAGTCAACCTGTGGAACTCTTTGCCAGAAGATGTTGGAAGGCCAAGACTATAACAGGGTTCAAAAAAGAACTAGGTAAATTAATGGAGGATGGATTCATCAATGGCTATTAGCCAGGATGGGCAGCAATGGTGCCCCTAGCCTCTGTTTGCCAGAAGCTGGGAATGAGTGACAGGGAATGGATCACTTAATGATTATCTGTTCTGTTCATTTCCTCTGGGGCACCTGACATTGGCTACTGTCAGAAGACAGGATACTGGGCTAGATGGACCTTTGGTCTCACCCAGTATGGCCGTTCTTATGTGTCATCCAAGATAGAGTGTAGTGGGGCTCTGGCCACATCCTCTCCCTGATCTGTACCCCAGTAACAAGGGTGAGTATAGAACATGATCACCTCTACACTATCTGGAGAAGCTCCTACACTAGGGATATTTCCCAGCAAGGACAGTTGTGTTTATGGCCCCTTTATTACTACTGGAGCAACATAAAAGGGCTGGAGGACAACAGAAAACTGACCTCATACTGTTTTTTACATCACTACTGAATTTGGAGCTCTATGTGCTGAAGTCTGCTCTCATTTTCACCAGTTTAAATTCAGAGTAACTCCACTGACTTCAAGGGAGTATTCTAGACTTAAACTGATGAGACAGAGCAGAATTTGGCCAAGTGTCTCAGTTTTCATAGTTGTAATATAGGGATTGTAATATTTAAACTATCTAACATAGGTAAGTTAGTTCATGTTTGCTTTGAATGTGAAAAGCACTGTGTAAATGTCTGGTTTTGATCAATTTATCTCTGACAGCACATAGTACTCTTGAACTGGAACCTATCAAACAGAAATAAACTCTCACTCTGTTCATGCTAGTGTAATCTATGTAGAAGCATTTCTAAGGAACCAATTTCCATCTTTAAGCGCCATTTCTCAAGATTTGTCTACTGGGGTTTGCTTTATATTATCAGCTGATCCAATTACTTAGCAAAATTAGGCAAAACATCAGGAATATTTAGGCCAAATGGTGATCCAGTAGACACTGTAAATTCTCCATTACAACATCTTTCAAAAATGCTTGCAAACTGAGAGGATAAACTCTCATGGAAAAATAATGTAACTGGGAAAAATGCCACTAAAGAAATTGAATTAACAGGTGTCTTCTGCAGAGAAAACTCACATCATTTCTATAAGTATTGTAGCACAATACAGTAGAACCTCTGAATTATGAACATCTCAGGAATGGAGGTTGTTTGTAACTCTGAACAATGTTATGGTTGTTCTTTTAAAAAGTTTACAGTTGAAGAGTGACTTAATACAGCTTTGAAACTTTACTATGCAGAACAAAAATGCTGTTTTTAACCATCTTAATTTAAATGCAACAAGCACAGAAACAGTTTCCTTACCTAGTCAAATTTATTTTTTAAAATTCTCTTTATTTTTTTTCAAAGTTTACATTTAACACAGTACTGTATGGTATACACATTTTTGGGGAGGTGGAGGTGGAGGGGAAGGGTCTCTGCTGCTGCCTGATTGCATACTTCCAGTTCCAAATGAGGTGTGTGGTTGACCGGTCACTTTGTAACTCTGAGGTTCTACTGTAGTAATGCTAAGAAGACAGACAACTCAAGCTATCCAATCTATAAAAAGGGGAATAAGGACAACTCAGGGAATTACAGACCAGTCAGCTTAACTTCAGTCCCAGGAAAGATAATGGAGCAAATAATTAAGCAATCAGTTTGCAAACACTTAGAAGAGAAGAAGTTGATAAGTAACAGCATGGATTTGTCAAGAACAAAGCAGTTCAAACCAATCTAATAACTTTCTTTGACAGGGTAACAGGCTTTGTGGATGGGGGGGGGAAGCGGTAGATGTGGTATACCTTGACTTTAGAAAGGCTTTTGATACTGTCTTGCATGATCTTCTCATAAACAAATTAGGGAAATAGAACCTAGATGGATGGTGGGTACATAATTGTTTGGAAAACCATTCCCAGAGACTAGTCAAGCTGGAAGGGCATATCGAGTCAGGTCCCATAGGGATCAGTTCTGGGTCCGGTTCTGTTCAATATCTTCACCAGTGATTTAGATAATGGCATAGAGAGTACACTTATAAAATTTATGGATGATACCAAGCTGGGAGGGGTTGCGAGTGCTTTGGAGGATAGGATTAAAATTCAAAATGATCTGGACAAACTGGAGAAATGGTCTGAAGTAAATAGAATGAAATTCAATGAGGCCAAATACAAAGTACTCCACTTAGGAAGGAACAATCAATTGCATACGTACAAAATGGGAAATGACTGCCTAGGAAGGAGTACTGCAGAAAGGGATCTAGGGGTGGATCATAGTGGACCACAAGCTAAATGAGTCAACAGTGTAACACTGTTGCAAAAAAAGTGAACATCATTCTGGGATGTATGAGCAGGAGTGTTGTAAGCAAGACACAAGTAGTAATTCTTCTGCTCTACTCCGCGCTGATTAGGACTCAACTGGAGGATTGTGCCCAGTTCTGGGTGCCACATTTCAGGAAAGATGTGGACAAATTGGAGAATGTCCAGAGAAACAACAAAAATGATTAAAGGTCTAGAAAACATGACCTATGAGGGAAGATTGAAAAAAATGGGTTTGTTTAGTCTGGAGAAGAGAAGATGGAGTGGGGACATGATAACAGTTTTCAAGTACAAGGAGGAGGGAGAAAAATTATTCCTCTTAACCTCTGAGGATAGGACGAGAAGCAATGAGGTTAAATTGTAGCAAGCGCAGTTCTGGTTGGACATCAGGAAAAACTTGCTTGTTGTGGGTGGTTAAGCACTTGAATAAATTGTCTATGGAGGTTGTGGAATCTCCCTCATTGGAGGTTTTTAGGAACAGCTTAGACAAACACCCATCAGGGATGGTGTAGATACTACTTCGTCCTGCCATGAGTGCAGGGGACTGGACTAGACCGGTGGTTTTCAAACTAGGGCTGCCACTTGTTCAGGGAAAGCCCCTGGCGGGCCAGGCCGGTTTGTTTACCTGCCACATCCACAGGTTCAGCCAATCGCAGCTCCCAGTGGCCGTGGTTCGCCACTCCAGGCTGACAGGGGCTGCGGGAAGCGGCGGCCAGTACGTCCCTCAGCCCATGCCGCTTCCTGCAGCTCTCATTGGCCTGGGATGGCGAACCGTGGCCACTGGGAGCTGTGATCGGCCAAACCTGCAGATGCGGCAGGTAAACAAACCAGCCCGGCCTGCCAGGGGCTTTCCCTGAACAAGCAGCGGCCCTAGTTTGAGAACCACTGGACTAGATGACCTCTCAAGGTCCCTTCCAGTCCTACGATTCTATTCTCCTCCTCCTCACAGATTCATTAGCTGTTAGGTATAAATTTTATGAATAATAAAAGAAAAACAGATCCAAGAAATACAAGCCTGTTAGGCCCAAGTGTGAGGACATTTAGAAACTCAGTTCACGGATGTATTCTCAATTATTAGTATCAACAGAAACGTCAGATTTCCACAAACCAAGGGGTGAAAACAGAAAACAAAATACTTCAATTCTGCTTCCACTTACCACTCTATCAGTAACTGGGGGAGGAGGGAAAGATTGATAACTTCTTTATTGATCAAAGCAACACAAGACATGCAGCTGCAATAGATCTTCTGAAAACCACCAAGGGTTTCTATTGAAGATCTATATTTCTCGACTGAGAGCTAGAACATAAGAACATAAGAATGGCCTTATGTTCTAGCTCTCAGTCGAGAAATGTAGATCTTCAATAGAAACCCTGGGTGGTTTTCAGAAGATCTATTGCAGCTGCATGTCTTGTGTTGCTTTGATCAATAAAGAAGTTATCAAGCTATGTATATTTAAGGGTATATTTAAAAGAGTACAGTAATAGTGAACATCTTGGCAAAACTAGGTTTAACCCCTCCTTCCTCCCACTCCACCCCGGAATTTTAAAAAGCTGTCTGCTCGTTCATTCTGTGATTATTTGAATGCTATGATGTTAATAATTCATTTGACATCTTTACAATCAATTATATCTTCACTTTTCAAAGAAACTTCTACAGAAGCTACTGTAAATAATTAATTTGTAAAGAGAAATTGATTAACTCTTTCAAGGAAGAACAGAAAAATCAATAACACTGACTTTTTTCACATGCCTAATTTCTTTACAGTTCATGTTGGTTTCATGTTGTCTGATGTGACACTTGTTTGTATGCCCGGCACCACAACATGAGCTGCACACAATCTGGGAACCTTGGTAAGACAATATGCATCTCAGAAAACCGCCTGTTCTCACTTTGACAGACTGTCTCCTACACTTTTCCATCCCACTAACCAGAGTGCCAGATGCATGGATGAAATTACTGTAAATGTAATATGAAAACAATTGGCATTTTTTCACTGCTAGCCAGCCAAAGCAAGAGATGAAATTCACGTCACAGAGACTTCACACCTGTGTTTGTCTGGGATGCCAGCTCACACAAGCATCAGCTGAACAGTGCTTCATGCTGGCTACACCCATCTTCATTCAGCCAGAGCTCACTGATTTGTACAATGGAGGCCAGGTGCATCTGGGTTCTGTGGTGGCTCCTGTCCACACAGACTCCTTCGGAGGGCCCCTGCTATGGCCAAAACCAACCAAACAAAAACCATTCACAGCATCCCTTCGACAGGGAGCCCATAAACAGTCAGTGCTGCTCCAAAGGGAGCAGTGATGGACAGGAAGGGAACAGGTGGTGTGGTGTCCTGGGGCTGCAATGAAGCAGCACCCTTTCCAGTCTCCAGCTACTGGGCACCAAGCAGAGATTATAATTACTGTTCTCAGAAGGAAAGCCTGCGGGAGAGTAGGCAACGGACTCCACTCAGGTGAAATAGGCAAATCTGGAAAGAGATTAAAATTACATCTGCATGCAGCAATGCAACCTTAAGTGCTCATCAGCTTTGGTAAGTTCCTTTGCTTCTGTATAAATGTAAGAGAAACCACTGTGTGACAATCCCTTTACAGGACTATACAAACTAGAAGTTGGTCAGGAGTAGTTCACCAGAGAGTGAGAAAGCAAAGGACATTCACAATTATTCTAAAGATATAGTAAATATCTGCCCAGCTAAAGAAGTTCCATATAAAAAAAGATTCTTATGTTGCCAACATAGGACTAACATATAAAACCATCATTAAAATTTACTAGGCACAAAGTCTTACTCAGGCCATGAAGAGGATGACAATGAAAAAGCAAATATATAAAACATTTCTCCCCACATCCCAAGTGAAAGAGCAAGTAGAATTCTGCAGTGCTGCCCACACTTTTCTACAACAGCACATGGGGATATGTTAGCTCGTACCCTGGGCTTTAATAGGGAGTCTCTAGAGTAAACTTTCATGTACCACTTTGCAAGTCTAGGGGAAAAGAGTCAGAGTTATGTTGGGCTCAATCACTCCCCCTTGAGCACTCCCTTGCATTAGTGTGGGATGTTACCTCTATCTTCAACTTAAGCACCTTCTGCTGTCTGCCTTCCCCTGACTCCAGATTTTCTGTGGCTCAGCCCTCTGGCCAAGTCACAGAGTTTAAACCCCTTCTGGGGTATCATGAAAAAGTCCCAATGAATCTGGATAATTCTTCTTCCCCCTTGGACTACTGAAGTCCTCTCCTTGTCCTTGCAAAACCCTATCTCAAGCCTTCCCTCAAAGGGGCCTGTGCTACCCTGTTATCTCTCTGTTACCCTAGCCCTGGGCTTCTCTCAGCCAGGCAGACCTGTCTCTTCTGCACTCTCTGCCTCTACTGAGTTCCTTCAGTCTCCTTATAATGGCTTAGCTCCACCCTCTCTGGCCAGGAGCCAATTAGCCACTCAACTCCCCCGGTGCAGAGCAGAACAGATTGGGTGCATTCACTAGCCTTGCACATGATGGGCGTTAAGCCCCATATCTTTCTCTCTCTCACACACACGTACACACACATACAAGCACTTTCTCTCAAGGTAGAACCACTCAGGGTACTCTCTCCCCTTCACTGAATGGGGCCCCGTAGCCACGCCACCTCTTCCTCTACATCATGTACTCGGGTGAACAAAGAACTTTTTATAACATTCCTTCCAATATCCTCTCTCTTGGATGTGTATTTGAAGGGCCTCCTCTGCAGCAGTTAATCTCTCTCGAAGTTCCCAGATCTGCATAATCTCCACAGATGATGTGTCCTCCGGTGGTCACCCTTGAGGTGGTGGGTCAGGGTCCACGATCAAGGCAGCTTCTCCCATCTCCACACTTAGGATGTCCATTCCCCATGAACTCACCCAATTAGCTTCCTCTTGGCAGGGACCTGCTCTTGGCTCCTAGAAGCCAGGGAACCCTTGTCAGGTGTTTCCAGGATTCACAGGGCAGCTAGCTCCTGTTCGAGTTGCTGCCAACAATTCTTTTCAACACCAGGTCTAGCATTGTGAGAACCAGGTCTTGCACTTGTTTTGTGGCCTCCTCTATTATCTTCTATCATGAGGCTTTCATCTCCTTCAGCTCTTGGTTTGCCATCTGTGACTGTCTTCATGGCCTGTAACTGACCTGGCATTTCTTGTTCACCTCTCTTGACTAACTTCTCCCAGTCTGCTGTGTCCATGCACTCTGGTCCCACCTCTGGGACACCTGGTCCAACAGACCGTGTTTGGGGGACAGTCATCTTATGGTCAACTCATCCATGCAGTACTTTGTCTTGTAATAGTGCTGGGAAATTAGGCCAGCTTCTGCTCACAATTTTGGGCCAAGGGAGGTCTTTTATTGCACCAACCCTCAGTTTGTTCCTCTGACTTGTATATCTCTCTCTACGTCCGCTGTCAGGTAGACTCGTGTCTCTCCATGCCCACATGAAACATGCACCAGACTATTTTCAGTCAGGAAACTAATCTCCCAAACTAGCATCTGCCCACATCCAGAGCCAATCAGTCCTCTCATTTCAGGGCCAGCCTCTTTAGCACTTATCAGGTACACTGGAGTGCACCCCGTACCGAGAGAATAGACTGGGCTGTAGTAGCAATCCAAACAGCAGCACTTCATGTGTGGGAAGTATTTTATTACTCAGTTGGCCACACCAGAAATACACAACTGTGTTTTCCTCACTCACCCAGGTGCCTGTCCCAGGCGCCTTGTGATGACTAAGGCACCACAACCTCTTTCGGTTTCTTAGATACCAGATTGCCTAAGAACTTCTCCCCCCTATGTGTGCTCCATGCCATCCCAGGGTCAGAGTTCTCTGTCACCTTCCTTGCTCGAACAGTCCCCTGGAACTAAGCCCCCAACCAGGGGGTTCGGTATTATCCCCTTCCATACAGGCCTCCGCCCTCTCCACCGCCTCATCAGTAGAAGTTGGTTAAAACATCCTGACCCAGCTTTGGGCTCCAGCAGGCACTAGGAATTGTTCTAAGATTACAAGGTCCACCACTTTAGCTAAGGAGTTTGCATTGGATAGCAGCCAGCGTTGCCAGATCCCGTAAATGCTGCACTGTCACATTATGGCACACCCCTCTGGTGACAGGCTCAGTCCCAGCCTATGCAAAATGGCATCTTTTACATTTCTACGGAACTGCCCCTGCTCATCAGACAAAGCTTGGCAGGCCACTTGAGCTTCTGCCAAGAGGAACAGGGCCTCTTGAGCTGCCCAAGAGGATTCAGTCCATCCTGCTGCGGTCACTACACCCTCAAAGCTGCACAAAATGCCTCTGGGTCATCAACTGGGCCCAATTTTGCTAGGCCGGATACTGCTCTGGCAGAATTTTCTTCGTCAGAAACTACCCAGGACCCTGGGGTCCATTTCTCTAGGCATGACAGAAAATGTTCTTGCCGAGCCTGTTGAGCCTCTTGCTGATGTTGCTGTCCTTGTAATAGATGCAACAAAAGGCATGTGTCTGCTTCTGCTGGGCGGCCAGCATGCAGATTACAGCCTCTAGGTTCCCCACAGGAAAGAAGAAGAAAAAAAAAGAGATTTAGTCGGTCTGTCTGCCTCTCACCTTTAAGGCCGTTGGTGAGGTGAGTCTCCACAATCCCATGCTAGTACCAATATGTGGTAGGGCTCACTCACCCTTCAAGTTCCCCCTTGTATCAGTGCAGGATGTTGCCACTATTTTCAACTTCAGTGCCTCCTACTGGCTGCCTGCTGCTGACTCCAGATCTTCTGTGGCTCAGCCCCTCTGGCCAAATCACAAAGTTCAAACTCCCATCTGGGGTATTACCAACAAGTCCAACTAAATATGGATAATTCTTCTGCTCCCTGGACTACTGAAGTTCTCGTCTTGTACTTGCAAAATCCCTATTTTGCAGCTTCTCTCACAGGAGCCTATGCTGCCTCTGTTACACACTGTCCCTGTTATTTCTGTCTGTTACCCTAACCCTGGGCTTCTCTCAGCCAGAGAGACCTGTCTCCCCTACAGTCTTGCCCCTCAACTGACCTCTTTCACTCTACTTATAATGGCTTAGCTCTGCCCACTCTGGCCATGAGCCAATTAGGTACTCACCTCCCCAGGTGCAGAGCATGACTAACTGGGTGCATTCATTAGTCTTGCAGGTGATGGGGGTTAAGCCTCATCACAGAGTTAACCCCAAAGGAATTTCACAATAAAAGACTGAATATTCAGGATGATACCTTGACCATAGCTTGCACCACGGTGGCCGAGTCCACAGCACATATGATATAGAACATGTTTGAGGTTTGTTTGGGGGGTTTTTTGGGGGGGAGGGGGTATTTGGCAGTGGGATGGAAGAAAGGGAAATGGATGCATGCTGTGAAGTTTCGGGGGGTTAGATCTGCACTAATTTTCATACCAAAAGGCTTAAAAAATATTTAAAAACAAAAGTGCCTACAATCTGGCATTTGCCAAATCTCAGCTAATTTATTAGGCAGGTTTCATTGTAACTAACTGGCATTTGGGCAAATCTGCAGCTACGGTAGATCACTTTCCCACTGTGAATGTCATCATCCCAAACAGTAACATTATCTACATGTAAAGGTCAGCTGAGGTCTATAAAAGCCTCAAGGAGTGAGGCTGCGGACAGTCTGATTTATAGGAAGACAGACAGTGATCTTTGGAGACTGTGCCCAGTTTGAGTACCATGGGATTAGGTTTGCAGGCATGTTTTAAAAAGCTAGACTATGATCAGCAGAGGCATTGTTAATTAATCATTTCCAGAATATTATATTCAAATGGTGTCACTGCAGCTTGTAAACACAATCAAATGACTGCTGCCAAACATGGACTGTAGTAAGAAATACCTACAATTATGTGCATGATCAGAATGTATTTATTGGCTGATATTGGAGTCTTCTGGTTCATTATTTTTCCAAGGAAAAAAAAGTCAGACACTACAAAATTGCACTACAGGAGAACATTTTGCCTCTCAATTTCTTCATTAATCATTGCAGAAGACTTCATTACTATAGCTCTCATGGTTGGTAACCCTTAAATAAGATTACCATATCAACAGATAACTTTGCTATGCTTTTTAAATGTTACTTGACTCTGTACTTTACTGGTTCTCTCTCCCCTCTTCTTGCACTGGTGCCCAACCAATTCCTACAATTCAAACCTGATGCTAGCTAATAGAAACAAAAGGTGCATGAAAAAAATATAATTGCTTTTGATACAAAGAATCAAGAAGCTATGAGACTCCACCCTCTAGCTTCACTAGAGAAGTGATTGAAAACTGTCAAACGCTACCTTAACCATATAAGCATAGAGTCTTATCCCATAATCTATTAAGCTATGTGTTCTCCAAATGATATATTAGAGGAGTAAATTCTGCCAACTGTGCCAAAAGAATTGAAGCCTGATCAATCTTTACCTCAGACCTTGTATATTTCTGAGACTGAAACAAGGGCAAATGCAGGTGTGGGCATGGTACACATTGAGGAGCCACTTATTTGTTGTGGGGGCCAGGCTTAGAAGCAATGCTGCTAAATCAGCAGCCAATCAGGGGCTGTGGCCACTCTGTCAGTTCCAAGGCAGCAGAACTGGGCTCATTTGTTGCCTAGCAGCAGTTAGTCAAGGAGCAGCCAGCAGTTGGTCCGTCTGGACCCTGAGGATAACTCCCTGTGCACAACTCCCTGTGCACAGCCCTGAAAAGTAACCTTCAGCTCGTTTTACCACATCATGTAAATAAAGCTAAATTCTTCTCTCAGACACATCCTTTCTACTTCCACTGCCTTCAAAGGGAGTTGTGCATGTGTCTCTCTGGTTGCAATTTGGCTCTAAACAGCATAGGATAAAGCCAGTTCAGTGACCCATCACTTCTATTTTTATTAGTGTCTTAATACAGCCTTCCATTTTGTTAAACAGAACAATATTTCAACCACAACAGAAAATTAACTTTTATTTTAAAGTAGCAGTTCTTGAGCTGTGGTTGTTCGAACCCTATGTGGTATTTTGTAGTAAGAACTTTCCAAGAGCCAAGCAGTGGAGGGGTACGGTGGGGCTGAGGGCTGAGATGGGTACATGAGTGTATCTCTATTACCATGTGATCTTCCAAAATAAAGAGTGTTGGGAGACACAATTGTCCTAAAGAGTTTGCAGTATCCTGCGGAACCTCATTTACAGTATGCTTTAGTTTTCATTTAAATTCATGCACTCTAACAAGAGTACTGCTGGTCCCCAGACTTTCATTTCTCCATCCCCTCAGATGAAAAAGAACAGGACCTGTCTCCTCTCACTCTCTCGCTTTCCCATTCTACCTGTGCCTTCCTTCCGGAGAACGATAACAAGCCTAAGTTACAATAAAGGCCCTCCAATAACTGGAAGTGATTTCCTGAATAAAGAAATCTGGAGAAGACCATTCATGCCTGCTGAGGGAAAGGATTTTAACTCAACTGGAAGGATTCTAAATGCAAATGATTTTTTCTTTGAATTAGCTCAGAGAGCCTGTGCAGGACAGGGGGAACTAGGAGAAGTCAGTTATGTCACAGCTCCCAGTGACAGAGAAAGTGACAATCTCATATTTCTCTCCCCCTCCAGCTTTTATGCCTTCAGTGACAACAGAGGAAGGTATCAGCTGCTCAATATGGCTTTTTCACAGAAAATAAATCCCCCTTTCTCCCTGGTTACACAATCTCATTCATTTCTTGCTAAACCGTTTTATAACATTCATGTCAAATCTTTTTGCAGCTGCTACCTCATTCCTAATCCTCCCCATTCTTTGTCTTTTTCAGCAGGGCTACCCTTTTCAAGCAACTTGAACCCTGCCATGTCACTGTCTGTCTTTTTCTCTTTGCTGGCTGAAAACTCCAAGCACAAAGAATACATCAAAATATATATTTAGCAGCTGCAAATAAGAGACGCAATCTATTCTCCTCTCAGGGAAAAGAAGCAGGCTCTATGCATTTTCAATACTTTTGTGCAACGTGGAAAGGAGGTGGTTCATTGTCATTTCTAGGCAGCTACTCAAGTTTGGAGAATGGATTATTCTGAACCATATTGTATGCAGCACAAGTAGTGTCACTTAAAGCTAAGGTTGCCTGATGCTTTCCATTAAAAGGACCTGTTTTCATTGGTTATAATCTTGCCAAACATAAACCACTCAGGTTGAAATTTTCCATGATGGGTGACTGCCTTAGGCTGTGTTTATGTAGTTTTTCTTAGTTTCAGCTAAAATGGTTGTGTCATTTCCAAGAACGAGGCTCTAAAGATTCCAACACTGATGTGGACCCATGAGGGGTGGGAGTGGGGGGTCATTATGGTACCACACAATGGAATTTGTGTTCTCAATTTGTAAACTTAAAAAAAACTTAGAAAATTACACACACACAAATGTTAAAAGAACATAAAGGTTGCAAAGTCAGGAATTCAAAGGTTAGGAAATGACTGAATTAGAGGTTGCCTGTGCAACCTTACTTCAGCCTCCTTGTGAACACACATTATGATGCAGTCTTTAATTACATGATCACATACTATTTCTCTCACAGGATCGCTGCCTCATTCAGTCCACAGGATGCATCCACTCTGGGGATGACTCAGGATTGTGTAGTGAAGGAGGCTGTTGTCTGTAAGCAGGGGCGGCTCTAGGCACCAGCAAACCAAGCTGTTGCCTAGGGCGGCCAAATCTAGGGGGCGGCAGGCTGGGCCTGTGGACCTGCCGCAGTCATGCCTGCGGGAGGTCCACCGGAGCCGCGGACGACCGGACCTGCTGCAGGCATGACTGCGGCAGCTCAAGCGGAGCCGCCGGACCCGCGAACCGTCCGCAGCCGTGCCCGCGGGAGGTCCGCTGTTCCCGCGGCTCCGGTGGAGCTCCCGCGGTCATGCCTGCGGCAGGTCCGCTCGTCCCGGGGCTCCGGTGGACCGAGGAAGGGCGGCGCAGCACACCGCGCTGCCTGGGGCAGCCTATTTTCTAGAGCCGCCCCTGTCTGTAAGACCCCAGCTTCATTTGCTGCAGAAACTGGAAGGTGTGTAGTGAATAAGGCAGGGTATTGCAGGAAGAGAAAGGAGAGTTTCATGGTTAAGGCAGTTGAATGCTGCCCTAGAAAGTTGAATTCTATCCCTGCCTCTACCACCTATTTGATGCTGGGCAAATTGTATAAACTAACATTTTCACAGGTGTCCACCGTGTGTTCCTTAATTTTTTGGGCACCCAAATTGAGACAACGGGGGTCTGATTTGCCGAAGTGCTGAGCACTGACAGCTGCAGCTCAGCTCAAGGGAGCTCTGCTCTGAATATATAAAGTGCTATAAAATGCTAAGAATTCTGAAACATCAGGTCCTAGGCATCTCAGATATAGGACCCAAAAGGAGTTGATACTTTTGACAGTTCTGTGCATCAGTTCCTCATCTCTAAACCTGGGATAAGATTACTTCATCTCACAAGGGCAAGGGCAGTGAAGATAAATTCATTAATGTTTGTGAAGCACTTGGATACTATGATGAGAGAGCACCATAAGAAAACCCAAGAAGAAATCAATAATTCTCTTCAGTTCAATGTTTGGATGGTGTGCAGTAAATAATGCATGGAGTCACATATTGAATGATGAGGATAAAGAGAAATTCAGAGATTATAAAGCCAGAAGGGACCACTGTGATCATCTAGTCTGACCTTCTGTATAACACAGGCCATAGGACTTTCCTGAATTAATTCCTGTTTGAACTAGAGTAGATCTTTTAGAAAAACATCCAGTCTTGATTTAAAAATTGCCAGTGATGGAGAATCCACCATGACCTTTGGTAAATTGTTCCAACAGTTAATTACCCTCACTGTTACATTTTTTTCACCTTATTTCCAGTCTGAATTTGTCTAGCTTCAGCTTCCAGACATTGGATCTTGTTATATCTTTGTCTGCTAGACCAGGGGTAGGCAACCTATGGCACGCGTGCTGAAGGCAGCACGCGAGCTGATTTTCAGTGGCACTCGCTGCCCGGGTCCTGGCCACCGGTCCGGGGGGCTCTGCATTTTAATTTAATTTTAAATGAAGCTTCTTAAAACATTTTAAAAACCTTATTTGCTTTACATACAATAGTTTAGTTCTATATTACAGACTTATAGAAAGAGACCTTCTAAAACCGTTAAAACGTACTACTGGCACGCGAAACCTTAAATTAGAGTGAATAAATGAAGACTCGGCACACCACTTCTGAAAGATTGCCGACCCCTGTGCTAGACTGAAGAGCTGATAATCAATTTTTTGTACATTAACTACCCATTCAGTGAGCACCATCCAACCTATGCCTTGAATAGAGCACGGGTCCTTTGGAAAAAACAGTTTGTAATCATGTATTTTAAAAGACTGTATCATAATGCGCATGCACCAAGAGGGTCAAATTATGGTTGCACAAGGGGGCCACATTATGGATGCATAGGAAGCCTTAATTCTGGCATTTCCTAACTTATGAGAGCTGGTCTTCACATCTTCAACATTCTTTTATTGTAGGTTCTTTTATATATAATTTTATCTACTCTCCATCCTCCATAATAGTCACAAAGGCACATTACAGCCACTACTGCAACCATAGGGCTGTAACAGTCCTCACAGCCAGTGCACATCCATCCTATCCCACATAACTGTAGACTGAGTGTCCCTTCCCTGACACTTGCCCCCTCCCTTCCACTCCTCACTGGTTGCAGGTTGTTTGCAGCTGCTGCATGGCATGTATCCTGGCTCTCCCATCCCTCCTCCCCCATCCCTTAGGCCTCCCAGAGGCTTGTGCAACCACTTGGCTGGGGGGTAAGTGGTTGGGGTGCCCAAAAGTGGTGCACCAGGGAGGCACTTGGAGAGCAGGCGCCCGCTCGGGGGGGAGAGCCAGAGCCCCCAGCCATGTGGGAGCCAGCGTGGCACAGGGGTGCCCCGTGCCCGGCTGCCCCTGCCCCCTAGCCCCCGCTCCCCTCTCAGGCTGCAGCTGATGCATGCAGACAGTGCCCGTGTGCTGCCCCGCTCGATCTCCTCACCTCGCGGGGTTCTCTTCGGCTTCGAAGTGTCGTGCGAGCGCTGCCCTCAGCACTCAGGAGAGGGCTGTGCATACGCCAGCCAGCGCAGTGCTTTGCCTCCCCCATATGGAACCAGTGTCTGACCGGCATGGGCATAGTAAGGAAAGTCCCAGAGGGCAGTCAGGGAGCAGGGGCAGGGTTGGATGGGTCACGAGTTCTGGGGGTCCTGTCAGGGGTCAGGGGTGTGGAGAGGAATCAGAGCAGTCAAGGGACATGGAGCAGGGGGGTTAGACGGGTCAGGAGTTCTGGGGGGGGCTGTCGGGGGGCACGGAGTGGTTGGATGGGGCATGGGAGTCCCAGGGATCTGTCTGGGGGTGGGGGTGTGGATAAGAGTCGGAGCAGTCAGGGGAAAGGTAGGGGGTACAGTCCTAGGGGGGCAGTTAGGGTGTGGGGAGGTCTCAGGAGGGGGCAGTCAGGGAACAAGGAACAGGGAGGCTTAGGTAGGGGGTGGGGTTCTGGGGGGCAGTTAGGGGCAGGGGTCCCAGGAGGGGGCGGGCAGTCGTCCCAGGAGGGGGCAGTCAGGGGACAAGAAGTGGGGGGAGGTTGGGAGTTCTGAGGGGGGCAGTCAGGGGGTGAGAAGTGGGAGGGAGTGGATGAGGCAGGGCGGGGCTAGGGCAGGGCTCTCCCCCCCAACCTCTTTTTTGACTGTTGAAATATGGTAACCCTTGGCGAGGACGGAGCCGGGGGGCATATGGGGGCCGGCACCTGCATGCATGCACTACAGTCTGCAGGAGCCCCTGGGGGGGCTGTCGGGCCGCAGCCTGGGCAGGAGGGGCGGGGGGCACAGCTGCTCCCTGCTAGCTGCGCCGCCGCCTTTGCAGGGCTGCTGTCCCCCTGCACCGCGCCAGCTCCTCCATGCCTGGGGCTCGCTGCCGCTGCAAGCGGGACGCTCTGGCTCTCTGGTGTCTCCGGAAGGCGGCTCCTCACTGCCAAGCTGCTGCAGCGGCCCAAGCCTGGCAAAGCCAGTGAGTGGACTCGGGGCAGGGGCACCAGGGTGGGGTGAGGAGGGCTTGTGGGAGGGGGGGCTGTGCACCCTCCAGGGGAGTTCAGGGGGCAGGTACGGGGGGAACCTGGTCTGGAGAGCAGCCCCTAGGCATGGCTGGCCCCTGGGGTCTATAAAGGCTCATTGGGATTTGCCCCTCAATGAGCCAATGTGCAAGGGCGCAAGGTGGAAGTTTTGCCTAGGGCTCAAAATATCCTTGCACTGGCCCTGCCCTTCCATCTGCACAGTTACTGAGCATCGTTTCTATGGTTAAGGGCGTGCTACGGCCAGGTGGGAGGGACCAGAGTTTGTCTCTCAAAGGGTACGTCTACACTACGGGACTATTCCGAATTTGCATAAACCGGTTTTGTAAAACAGATTGTATAAAATCGAGTGCGCGCGGCCACACTAAACACATTAATTCGGTGGTGTGCGTCCACGGTCCGAGGTTAGCATCGACTTCTGGAGCGTTGCACTGTGGGTAGCTATTCCTTAGCTATCCCATAGTTCCCGCAGCCTCCCCCGCCCCTTGGAATTTCCGGGTTGAGATCCCAGTGCCTGATGGGGCAAAAATCATTGTCGCGGGTGGTTCTGGGTAAATGTCGTCAGTCACTCCTTCCTCTGGGAAAGCACTTCTGGGGGTGGGTGGGGGGGTGCGTAAATTGCCGAGCTATGCCCTGACCCACCACGGACACTGTGTTTGACCCTAGAAGCATTTGGAGCTCAGCCAAGAATGCAAATACTTTTCGGAGACTGCAGGAACTGTGGGATAGCTTGAGTCCTCCAGTCCATGAGCGTCCATTTGATTCTTTGGCTTTCCGTTACGCTTGTCACGCAGCAGTGCGCTGAGCCCCTGCTATGGCGTCTGTCTGGAGATTTTTTAAAAATGATTTTGAATTTCGTCTTCTGTAACGGAGCGCTGATAGAACAGATTTGCCTGCCCTTACAGCGATCACATCCCCATGGTCCATGCGGGAGCTCTTTCTTTATTTTGATTTTTAACTGCATCGCCACACGTGCTGATCTGAGCTCCACGCTAGGCAAACAAGAAATATTCAAAAGTTCGCGGGGCTTTTCCTGTCTACCTGGCCACTGCATCCGAGTTCAGATTGCTGTCCAGAGTGGTCAGTGGTGCACTGTGGGATACCGCCCGGAGGCCAATACCGTCGATCTGCGGCCACACTAACCCTAATCCGATATGTTAATACCGATACTAGCGCTACTCCTCTCGTTAGGGAGGAGTACAGAAACCGGTTTAAAGAGCCCTTTATACCGATATAAAGAGCCCTTTATACCGATATAAAGGGCCTCTTAGTGTGGACGGGTGTGGCGTTAAATCGGTTTTACGCTCCTAAAACCGGTTTAAACGCCTAGTGTAGACCAGGCCTCAGTATGCATTACTGTCCTCATCTTGAGCAGGAAACACATTCTTCTCCCCTCCTTCCAGATTAAAACATTTAAGCATGGCATGGTGGACCACAGCAATCTGAACAGAAGCCTTGTTTATTTATTTATTAAAAGGACGACAGAGATAGTTATACAGCATCCTGGTTCTGAGGCCATCATCACACCTTGCAAAGGCCTCCAAGAACACTACAGTATACAAAAGATGAAGGATTTTCTGAACAACCATTAGACTGGCTTTTCTACTGATCACCAATGGACTAACTTTCCTACCAGCATGTCTACACTATATTCTTTTACAGCTTTGTCTCTATCTATGCTGAAGAGAAATGACATTTTCTACTTATTTGGTTGTAAGCTCTTTAGGGCAGGAACCATGTCATCTTCATTTTCAGTGCCAAGTGAACCTCTGGCACTCAATACATACAAATGTTTGGTACATTTTCAATAAATGACTCGGGCTTATGCCCTACCTCTTCCCTAACAGGTCCTCTGCTTGACTGAATCCTATTGTTCTATCCTTTCCCTAGTGAATTTTCCTTTGTTGGACCATTTGGTCTCCCATTGCTCTGATCAGCCATACCTTGGTTCTCAAAATACCTCCTCTTAAAGACCACCAGGCAGGAGGCACTGTGGATTGCAGTTTGATAACCAGTGCATTAGAACAATGCACAGCCAATTATAAAAATTAGCTTGTATAGCGGATGGCAGGGTTTTGTAAGGCATGCGCTTGCCATTTCTTTTAGCAAATTATGATGCCCTATAAGCACAACATCTGCAAACAGCTTACAATAAAAAAACAAATAAACAAAACCCTCTATAACTAAGGCATCAGCCAGACTGTACTTTTGAGGCAAATCCTCAGCTGGTATAAACTGACATAGCTCCACTGAAGTTGACACCAACTGAGGATCTGCCACTTTATGTATAGTAAGCTCCAAATTGTTGCAATGAACTCATTCTCCGCACAACCCAAATGCACACAGAAATTAAATATGGTTTGTCAACCTTATACAAATAAATCAGGCTTTGTGCACTGTTTGAAAGATTAAAATAAACACATAATTACACCAGCTCTCTAAATCTGTCCACAGCTCAGAGGATAAATGCCTTACCTCATTATATTTAAATGTTCTATCTCAATCTGGGTTAAGAACAACCAGAGACAGTGGGCTACCAACATGCTGTACTGTGACAAGAAAAGAGATGCTACTATAGATCAGGATATCGGCCATGTTTGGTCTTCCATCTTCCTTTACTGTGTCCTCCATTCCTCACCTCACTTCCTTCCAAGCAGCATCATTTTATCCATTATGAATATGTGTCAAGTACAATAGAAATTATTCCTTTTCCTAACACACAGCATTTCTGTTTCTCAGTTCAATGGTTTTTGTGCATTACAAACCAATTCCTACCTGTCTTGCTCCGCCAATAGTCCCACTGATGTCAGCAAGTAAGGTAAGCCAAGATTTACTCTGTAAACTCTGACTCTGCCTGTTGGTATGCATACTTCCACCTTTTCATGTTCTCTGTATGTATAAATATCCCGTCTGTGTGTTCCATTCTATGCATCCGAAGAAGTGAGCTGTAGCTCACGAAAGCTCATGCTTAAATAAATTTGTTAGTCTTTAAGGTGCCACAAGTACTTCTGTTTTTTTTGCGGATACAGACTAACACGGCTGCTACTCTGAAATCTGTAAATCTAATTAACCTTTCAGGAACAAATCTTGTAAGAATTACTCAATCCTAATGTAAGCAAAATTTCCAGATCTTACATTATCATATTGAAGTCAGTGGGAGTTTTGCCTGAATAAAAACTGAGGCACGCAGGATCTTGTCCAGGGATTAGCAACCTTTGGCACACGGCCCGTCAGGGAAATCCGCTGGAGGGCCGGGACGGTTTGTTTACCTGCAGCGTCCACAGGTTCGGCTGATCGCAGCTCCCACTGGCTGCGGTTCGCTCTTCCAGGCCAATGGGGGCTGCAGAATGCAGCGGCCAGCACATCCCTTGGCCCGCGCCAGTTCCTGCAGCCCCCATTGGCCTTGAACGGTGAACTGCAGTCAGTGGGAGCTGCGATCAGCCGAACCTGCGGACGCGGCAGGTAAACAAACCGGCCTGGCCCGCCAGCGGATTTCCCTGATGTGCCGCGGGCCAAAGGTGGCCGATCCCTGATCTAGTCCATAGTGTATAAAATGGGATATACGCGCTGTGATGGGCACTGGATAAAAAATAGTTGATGGCTTCACAATGGTTTCTAAATTATGAACACCGCTGGGCATGTAAAAAGATTTTGCAGATGATTATCAGTGCTAATTGTACCAACAACTCCAATGGCAGCAGATATTACAATATTCTTTGTTTCTGAAATATTCTAAGATGCTTTGATAATAAGCTTTCCATTTAAACCAAGAACGTGGTTTGGCAGGATTTTCCTGGCTAGTGCTTACCTCTTTCAACCTGTCCAGCTCATTCTGCAGCGCCTGTTTGGATATTTCCACCTCAATGATCTGCTGCCGAAGGATTTCATTCTCATCTTCTGCTTTAACACGTTTCTCCTCCACACTCTCCAGTTCATGGTGCAGTCTGACAGATACATCTTTGGCTACCTGGTTAGAATGGCATAAACATCACGTATGAAGTCTGACTACCTGAACATGAATATATATACATTATAATCTTGGATAATCAAGGGATCTTCAATTTAAATTATTAGACCCAGTTTTGAATAAGAACATAAGAACATAAGAAAGGCCGTACCGGGTCAGACCAAAGGTCCATCTAGCCCAGTATCTGTCTACCGACAGTGGCCAATGCCAGGTGCCCCTGAGGGAGTGAACCTAACAGGCAATGATCAAGTGATCTCTCTCCTGCCATCCATCTCCATCCTCTGATGAACAGAGGCTAGGGACACCATTCTTTACCCATCCTGGCTAATAGCCATTTATAGACTTAGCCACCATGAATTTATCCAGTCCCCTTTTAAACATTGTTATAGTCCTAGCCTTCACAACCTCCTCAGGTAAGGAGTTCCACAAGTTGACTGTGCGCTGCGTGAAGAAGAACTTCCTTTTATTTGTTTTAAACCTGCTGCCTATTAATTTCATTTGGTGACCCCTAGTTCTTGTATTATGGGAATAAGTACATAACTTTTCCTTACCCACTTTCTCAACATCACTCATGATTTTATATACCTCTATCATGTCCCCCCTTAGTCTTCTCTTTTCCAAACTGAAGAGTCCTAGCCTCTTTAATCTTTCCTCATATGGGACCCTCTCTAAACCCCTAATCATTTTAGTTGCTCTTTTCTGAACCTTTTCTAGTGCTAGAATATCTTTTTTGAGGTGAGGAGACCACATCTGTACACAGTATTCGAGATGTGGGCGTACCATGGATTTATATAAGGGCAATAATATATTCTCAGTCTTATTCTCTATCCCTTTTTTAATGATTCCTAACATCCTGTTTGCTTTTTTGACCGCCTCTGCACACTGCGTGGACATCTTCAGAGAACTATCCACGATAACTCCAAGATCTTTTTCCTGACTCGTTGTAGCTAAATTAGCCCCCATCATGTTGTATGTATAGTTGGGGTTATTTTTTCCAATGTGCATTACTTTACATTTATCCACATTAAATTTCATTTGCCATTTTCTTGCCCAATCACTTAGTTTTGTGAGATCTTTTTGAAGTTCTTCACAATCTGCTTTGGTCTTAACTATCTTGAGTAGTTTAGTATCATCTGCAAACTTTGCCACCTCACTGTTTACCCATTTCTCCAGATCATTTATGAATAAATTGAATAAGATTGGTCCTAGGACTGACCCTTGGGGAACACCACTAGTTACCCCTCTCCATTCTGAGAATTTACCATTAATTCCTACCCTTTGTTCCCTGTCCTTTAACCAGTTCTCAGTCCATTAAAGGACCTTTCCTTTTATCCCATGACAGCTTAATTTACGTAAGAGCCTTTGGTGAGGGACCTTGTCAAAGGCTTTCTGGAAATCTAAGTACAAATACTCAAACCAAAGTTCTTTACATTCATGTTTCCAGTGGAGAAAATGAAGATGGGAACTTTAGAGTTATCAAAGCATTTCCCTTGACACATCAAGCTC
This sequence comes from Mauremys reevesii, assembly GCF_016161935.1. Taxonomy (NCBI): domain Eukaryota; kingdom Metazoa; phylum Chordata; order Testudines; family Geoemydidae; genus Mauremys; species Mauremys reevesii. The sequence continues at coordinate 200,817,575 of NC_052624.1, forward strand.
AGAAACCCTAGGGATAGCATAATAATAATAATAACAATAATTAATAATAATAATGCAGGAGTTATACTGTTAAAATTGACAGATCAGCATTTTGATCAAAACAGCACCTGTGTGGCAGCCTCATCTACCAGGTCTTGCTGCATCAACAGCAATCAGTACTAGGTAAAAGTGATAAGAAAACCAAAAAAATAAAGAATATTACACAGGTTTGCTAGGTTCAACTTAACATGGGCAAGGATGAATATTTCCCCCAAACATATTTAGAAAAGTGAAGCTGATTTTGAACTGCAATACAATAGCAGCTGCAGGAAGCTTTTTATTTTGCAGGTTCTAGTTCCAGGATAACTGTATGCTGTTTTTACAAAGCTTAATGTAAATGGAAACATTTCCACAAAATTATTTCAATATAAACTGTTTACTTTTATAGGAATGGTGTTTTTCAACACTGTCTGCAACCCAAACATTGTACCAAACTGCTAATGGATGATCACCATGAATTGGAACTGACTAAAAGGAAACATGATTTTAATTAGTCTATTTTCAATTTTCCAAGCTAAGTGAAATGCAAAAAAAGGAAATAAACAGCATAAATGTTGAAAATATATTAGATTTTTAAAATTTAGATACAGTATTCTAAGATTTTTGGTAATACAGAAAGAAAATCATTTTTACAAGAAATCTATGAAAATAACTCCTAAAGAACTATTCTGGCTGAGGTGGGTTTGAAGATCAGTTCTCACTCCCTAGAATGCCTCATGCAGTTGGCACAATACAAAGCCGCTGACTGCTAAACTCCTACCACTTGCCTTCTCATGGCAGAGAAGCTCTTAACTGGAAGTCGGAGTGTAAAAGGTGAGGGTGTTTGGCACTTTATAGCCAGATTGCTCTGGGCAGGTGGGGCTGGTTAGCTGTGGCAGGCAGTCCATCTAGGAGAAGGAACTTCAATTTCAAACCAAGAACATCAGGCCCGGCCAGGTGCTTTGTAAAAGTTGTGCCAGTCACAAATGCTTTATGGTCTTCATTTTCAGGGAATATATCAGTACAATACTAGGGCATCAACTGGAAGAGGCATGCAACTGCTTCACCTGATGGCGGTAAAAAATGGGCAAAGGCTATTGTTTTCTGGCCACATGTAGCTGAGGAAGCATTGACTGAGATGGCTGGGTCACTCGAGATGATGAGATCTGGGATATGTTGGCCAGAGAGGACAAGAGCTAGTAATCATGGGACAAAGACCATGAGGGAGACCCAGAAAAAGGTAGTTTGAGACTCTGAAGAAGAACATGAAGGAGATTGATGTCAGCTTGGAAGATGCTCTTGACAATAACACTTGGAGATGAACAACAACAGCCGCCAACCCCAATTGACAGGATAAAGCAAAGGTGAAAAAGATATAAATATAACTTGATAGTGTTCCTTTCATTTGAATTTGTGTATAGTTTTCATTTAGTTAAGTCCCTTTTTCATGACATTAAGTTGCACATTTGCTCTCTGCCAAGAAATAAGGACACTAGGTCTGATATTTTGAGAAATACAAATAATTGTTTTATGTTACTTTTCTATCTATTATTTTGACCAGAGACTAAGATTGTGTCCTTTCACTTTTTGCTATGAATATATTCCATACAAGTACCTTACCCACCTTTAAATCTTGCTCCAAACTTCTAATGAGCTCTCCATCCACTTGGCCTGTCTGCGCAACTTTCAAACTTTTCTGTTCTGCTTTCCTGAGACGATACTGCAGAATGCGGCAGTTCTTGTTTGCACGGTCCAGCTCTTTCCGGAGTTCCTGCAGCTGATAAACATCTTCCTCTAAATAACTGTCACGCATCTCCTCCATTTCAGCCCGAAGTTCATCCAATTCATCCTGTGAAAAGTCAAAACACCTCTCCATTATATCTCTAAATCTCATCCAGGAGAATAAAAAAGAAACATGCTTGTCAAGATACAATATCAAAAAGGTGATGTAGATTCCAACATGCAGCTCCAGATGTCACGGGAATATCAATATTATCCCTTACTAGAATAGTTATGTTGAATTACATTAATGAATGTCTGTTCTATTTGTTTTAATTGCCATGGTAATTAAGAATGGACCAGGGTTACCAGGATGTGTATCTGTCTCCTGAAACCGATAACACCATAATTCTTTCCTTTCCCTAATGAATTAAAATGAAATTTACATAATAATTAGCCATTATCTTAGCTGATTGTTTATTTCCTCAGAATTATAGCAAATCTACTTAAGCGCCTGAACTTCTCTGTGTGATGTCTTTATAAAAAGAGAGTGCTTTGAAGAAATAAAATGTTCTTTCCCGCTTTAATAAATCTTTGCAACATGAACTTTTCAACTTACAGCCAAATAATCAACTGTTCCACATCAGAATGTGTTATGTCCAAGTCTTTTAGTGCATGCACATTGAATTCCCAGTCAGTTGAAAACCCCCTCCCTCACCTATGCAGGGTGTGTGCACAGACACACTTGCCAATCCCATAATCACGTGGGCAGAAAAATATCTCTGTCGACATGAATGTAAACAGGTCATGCCTTCCCTCAAATCTTTTAATTGTCCCAATTCTAAATTGTACCAGGAGAAGAACATGCCCGCTAAAGTCAGATATTAAGGTTTACAGCAGGGTAAACCGCTTCTGGAAGAGGATAAGCTCTATCATTCCCATTCATTTAATCTGTGCGTGATTGACGCTTTTGAGTTAAAACTCTTATATAGGCCTACCAGCTCAGGGTATAGGCCATTAAATTACTTCATGGTGGCTCAGGGGATCTCTACGGCTCTATTATTAACAAAGTTAAAAATGAGAATGGACTCGTGCCAAGGCAAAGAGCAAGGACAAGAGATGTTCTCCACCATAAAATCCTAGAACGACTGATACAGCTGCAGTATATTATTAGCCAAATCAAAAAGGCATAGCTATGTATTTTAATGAGCAACAGAATCAGGCAGTATTAGCAATATTCACAGGAAAAAACTGTTACATAATATGCCTGCCATATTTTCAGAGTTGTCTTCTGCCTACTTTTAGCTAATAATTAAATTTCTTGCTTCTAAAACATGCACAAGCTAAGCAGATGACATCCTTCTTGTTCCCCTTTCTAAGTTTTCAGTTCCTACTCTTCCTACTCTTTTTACACACACACACACACACACACACACACACACACACACACACACACTTCTTATGTGACTTGTCTTCTTATGCCCCATCCTGCAAACACTGTTGCACAAGCTTAATTGTACACAAGGGTGGTACTATTCACTTCAATGGAACTACTCACATGTGTAAAGTTGAGCATGTTCGTAAGTGTTCGCTGGATCGGGGTCTTTGACTGTAATCTCCCTACATGCATTTGTACAGCGTCAATCACAATGGGTGTTCAACACCTTTTATTTTGCATGTTCTAGTTCCAGGATAACTGTATGCTGTTTTTAAAAAGCTTAACGTAAATGGAAATATTTCTACAAATTTTTTTCAATATAAACTGTTTATTTTTACAGTAATATAAACATCATAGTATTCATGTCTTTCTTAGAGGTGAAAAGAGTGTACATGTCCCCCTTTCAAATGCAGACTAGAATGGAAGTAGAAAGGTAGGTTCTGACCCAAACCTTCCAACAATGTTTCAATCCCCTCCCTCCTTTTATTTACCTAATACCCACAAGACACAAGGAGGAGCAGGGAACATACTCATCAACAGGATCCTGACCAGCCCTAGAGCTGGAAAAAAGAGGTGGGAGGTCCTTTGTCTTCACCTCCACCACTAAACCCAAGATGCCTACACAGGAGCTAGCCACACACTGGCCTAGTTGGCAATGTCCCTTTAAACTCAAACATAACTGAAAGTTATCAAGTTACCCTAACATGTGGTAACTCTGATGTGGGACTTACAGACTTGTCATGAATCACTCTGGATGCATCATTTTATGCCAGTCCCCTGCAGCATTGCAAGAGTAATGTATTTCTAAATCACTTCTAATAGGTGTGTGTTTAATCTAGCCTTGACTGTATCCAATGATAGTGATTTCACAACTTTCCTTGTGAATGAGGAGGTTAGTTAAACAGAAATTAAAAGGTACAGTGACTAAAGTGAAATTCCTGCAAGCTGCATGGACACTTTTCAAAGACACCATAATAGAGGCCCAATTTAAATGTAGACCCCAAATTAAAAAACACAGTAAAAGAACTAAAAAAGAGCCACTGTGGCTTAACAACCATGTGAAAGAAGCAGTGAGAGATAAAAAGGCATCTTTTAAAAAGTGGAAGTCAAATCCTAGTGAGGTAAACAGAAAGGAGCATAAACACTGCCAAATTAAGTGTAAAAATGTAATAAGAAATGCCAAAAAGGAGTTTGAAGAACAGATAGCCAAAAACTCAAAAGGTAATAACAAAATGTTTTTAAAGTACATCTGAAGCAGGAAGCCTGCTAAACAACCAGTGGGGCCCCTGGATGATCGAGATACAAAAGGAGCACTTAAAGACGATAAAATCATTGCAGAGAAACTAACGATCATCGCTGCACTTATGGCCATTGTCAACTCCTGGGATGATGAAGCGCCAGGACACTGGGGATTGCTGTCATTCTGTCCAGGCCATCATAGAAGCCCACCAGGCCAGTTCAGGAACTCTGGTCTGTTTTTAGGTTGAGCGGTCCAAATGCATGCCTGCCTTTACATTCGGGATGTCAGGCACCCTGCCCAAGCATACACATACACCTAAGAGGGGGCTGGCAGCATACACCACACAGACTGTCCCTGGTGCCTAGTAATAATGTAATACATGGGTTTGGGGTTTTGAACTTGGTTTTGTGATGCTGTAAAAAAAGAAAGAGCTTGTAAATTTACGACAGTTGTCTCTCTAATTGCTCGGTGTGCTGCAAAAGTATCCTTAAACACATACACATACTTGAACACCAACAAAGTCAACACAAACACACAGTCTAAGACTCAAGAGGAACTAACCAAAAGGAGATCTCAGAACTAGTCTCAGATCTAGAACGAGAGCTCATTCTCATTGGCATTGTTGCAGAGGCGCAAGCGCGAGAGCAGGAAAAGATAGCTGCTTCCCTCTGCACTAAGTCTTCCTTAAGTTACACAGTGCTTGTCTTATAGTGTATAGTGCTCTCTCTCTCTTGCTGGAGGAGAGCAATCAGCAAGCAGAAAAAGCGTATAAGCCTGCAGATCTCCAGTAGGATGAGAAAGAAAGACCTGCTGCTTTCCCCTCTGAGGCCTGCCACAAGTGGCTGTTATGCAAAGTAAAACTCTGTTAAGCGAGGTCATTCTTATCTGTAAACTCTGTTAAGCAAAGCAAAAAAGCAAAGTAAAGTCTATGCACAATAAACAGTAACAGTACTAATATTCCACTAGATAGATGCAGCACTTCCACACACATCTCACCCTGAGGCAGGCGCACAGCAGGAGACACAGAGGCGGATGAGAACCCACAGACAGCACAGACCCCCGCCTGCCACGCAGAGGGAGGTGCTCCCCCTCCTGAGGTGATGATGCATGGCATGAAGGTGTGCAACGACGGGCACCCAAAGCACCAGCTCCAAGAAACCCTCTTTGAGGCTTTTTCTTTTTGCAGCTGCTCTCTGAGCTTTTTTAACTATCCCCAGAGGACTATTGCTCCATTCCTGTATGTGTAGACCTGCTGTTTGTATAGTTTCATTTTAAAAATTTTTTATATATTATTATTTTTTTATTATATATCCCTGTTTCTAAAAAAAAATGTTTCCTGTTTTGTACTTATCACCGCTGATCCTTCCCCCTGACTTTTGATACTCTTTTAGGTGTCTCTCACTTCACGCGGCACTGCGCGCATCGCCCGCTGTATCTTTTCTTTCATGGCTTTAGAGACCTACAGCAGCATCAGATCCTGGACTTCGGTCAGTCCATGCTGGGGGACCTCTTTCTATTCTGGGATTGCCGGACTCAGACAGGAAAATGATCGTCACTTCCTGTGTGTGGCTGCCAGAGAATCAAGCTCGACTCTGTCCCAGAGCGCCAACAGCATCCACACCAAAGAGCCTCTAGTTCGAATTAAATGGCTTCCTGGTGTGGACGGTTGAGCGGTTAGTTCGAATTAACGCTGATAAATTCGAATTAAAGTCCTAGTGTAGACCAGGCCTTAATTAATTCTTTGCTTCAGTCTTCACAGCTGAGGATGTTGGGGAGATTCCCAAACCTGAGTCAGCTTTTGTAGGTGACAAATCTGAGGAATTGTCACAGAATGAAGTGTCACTAGAGGAGGTTTTGGAATTAATTGAAAATTCATAGATTCTAGGACTGGAAGGGACCTTGAGAGGTCATCGAGTCCAGTCCCCTGCCCTCACGACAGGACCAAATACTGTCTAGACCATTCCTGATAGACATTTATCTAAACTACTCTTAAATATCTCCAGAGATGCAGATTCCACAACCTCCCTAGGCAATTTATTCCAGTGTTTAACCACCCTGACAGTTAGGAACTTTTTCCTAATGTCCAACCTAAACCTCCCTTGCTGCAGTTTAAGCCCATTGCTTCTTGTTCTATCCTTAGAGGCTAAGGTGAACAAGTTTTCTCCCTCCTCCTTATGACACCCTTTTAGATACCTGAAAACTGCTATCATGTCCCCTCTCAGTCTTCTCTTTTCCAAACTAAACAAACCCAATTCTTTCAGCTTTCCTTCGTAGGTCATGTTCTCTAGACCTTTAATCATTCTTGTTGCTCTTTTCTGGACCCTCTCCAATTTCTCCACATCTTTTTTGAAATGCAGCACCCAGAACTGGACACAATACTCCAGTTGAGGCCTAACCAGCACAGAGTAGAGAGGAAGAGTGACTTCTCGTGTCTTGCTCACAACACACCTGTTAATGCATCCCAGAATCATGGTTGCTTTTTTTGCAACAGCATCACACTGTTGACTCATTTAGCTTGTGGTCCACTATAACCCCTAGATCCCTTTCTGCCGTACTCCTTCCTAGACAGTCTCTTCCCATTCTGTATGTGTGAAACTGATTGTTCCTTCCTAAGTGGAGCACTTTGCATTTGTCTTTGTTAAACTTCATTCTGTTTACCTCAGACCATTTCTCCAATTTGTCCAGATCATTTTGAATTATGACCCTATCCTCCAAAGCAGTTGCAATCCCTCCCAGTTTGGTATCATCTGCAAACTTAATAAGCATACTTTCTATGCCAATATCTAAGTCATTGATGAAGATATTGAACAGAGCTAGGTCCAAAACAGACCCCTGCGGAACCCCACTTGTTATACCTTTCCAGCAGGATTGGGAACCATTAATAACTACTCTCTGAGTACAAGTATCAGAGGGGTAGCCGTGTTAGTCTGGATCTGTAAAAGCAACAAAGAATCCCGTGGCACCTTATAGACTAACAGACGTTCTGCAGCATGAGCTTTCGTGGGTGAATACCCACTTCTTCAGATGCAAGTGAAGAAGTGGGTATTCACCCACGAAAGCTCATGCTGCAGAACGTCTGTTAGTCTATAAGGTGCCACAGGATTCTTTGTTGCTCTCTGAGTACAGTTATCCAGCCAGTTATGCACCCACCTTATAGTAGCCTCATCTAAGACATATTTGCCTAGTTTATTGATAAGAATATCATGTGAGACCGTATCAAATGCCTTACTAAAGTCTAGGTATACCACATCCACCGCTTCTCCCTTATCCACAAGACTCGTTATCCTATCAAAGAAAGCTATCAGATTTGTTTGACATGATTTGTTCTTTACAAATCCATGCTGGTTATTCCCTATCACCTTACACCTTCCAAGTGTTTGCAGATGATTTCCTTAATTACTTGCTCCATTATCTTCCCTGGCACAGAAGTTAAACTAACTGGTCTGTAGTTTCCTGGGTTGTTTTTATTTCCCTTTTTATAGATGGGCACTATATTTGCCCTTTTCCAGTCTTCTGGAATCTCTCCTGGTTTTCCAAAGATAATAGCTAGAGGCTCAGATACCTCCTCTATTAGCGCCTTGATTATTCTAGGATGCATTTCATCAGGCCCTGGTGACTTGCAGGCATCTAACTTTTCTAAGTGATTTTTAACTTGTTCTTTTTTTATTTTATCTTCTAAACCTACCCCCTTCCCCTTAGAATTCACTATGTTAGGCATTCCTTCAGACTTCTCGGTGAAGACCGAAACAAAGAAGTTATTAAGCATCTCTGACATTTCCAAGTTTCCTGTTACTGTTTCTCCCTCCTCACTGAGCAGTGGGCCTACCCTGTCCTTGGACTTCCTCTTGCTTCTAATGTATTGATAAAAAGTCTTCTTGTTTCCCTTTATTCCTGTAGCTAGTTTGTGCCTTTGCCTTTCTAATCTTGCTCCTGCATTCCTGTGTTGTTTGCCTATATTCACCATTTGTAATCTGTCCTAGTTTCCATTTTTATATGACTCCTTTTTATTTTTTAGATCATGCAAGATCTCATGGTTAAGCCAAGCTGGTATTTTGCCAGATTTTCTATCTTTCCTACCTAGTGGAATAGCTTGCTCTTAATAGTGTCCCTTTGAAAAACTGCCAACTCTCCTCAGTTGTTTTTCCCCTCAGTTTTGATTCCCATGGGACCTTACCTATCAGCTCTCTGAGCTTACCAAAATCCGCCTTCCTGAAATCCATTGTCTCTATTTTGTGTACTCCCTTCTACCCTCCCTTAGAATTGTGAACTCTATGATTTCATGATCACTTTCATCCAAACTACCTTCTACTTTCAAATTCTCAATTAATTCCTCCCTATTTGTTAAAATCAAGTCTAGAACAGCTTCCCCCCAGTAGCTTTTTCAACCTTCTGAAATAAAAAGTTGTCTGCAATGCAGTCCAAGAACTTATTGGATGGTCTGTGCCCAGCTGTGTTATTTTCCCAACATATATCTGAATAGTTGAAGTCCCCCATCACCACCAAATCTTGAGCTTTGGATGATTTTATTAATTGTTTAAAAACAGCCTCATTCACCTCTTCCACCTGGTTAGGTGGCCTGTAGTAGACTCCTAGCATGACATCACCCTTGTTTTTTACCCCTTTTAGCCTAACCCAGAGACTCTCAACACTTCCGTCTCCTATGTCCATCTCCACCTCAGTCCAAGTGTGTACATTTTTAATATATAAGGCAACACCTCCTCCCTTTTTCCCCGTCTATCCTTTCTGAGCAAGCTGTACCCATCCACACCAACATTCCAATCATATGTATTATCCCACCAAGTTTTGGTGATGCCAACGTCATACATGTATTTATTTATTAGCACTTCCAGTTCTTCCTGCTTATTACCCATACTTCTCTTAACAGTAACAAGTCACCGGGCCCAGATGGCATTCACCCAAGAGTTCTGAAAGAACTCAAATGTGAAATTGCAGAACTATTAACTATGGTTTGTAACCTGTCCTTTAAATCAGCTTCTGTACCCAGTGACTGGAAGATAGCTAATGTAAAGCCAATATTTAAAAAGGGCTCTAGAGGTAATCCCGGCAATTACAGACCGGTAAGTCTAATGTCAGTACTAGGCAAATTAGTTGAAACAATAGTAAATAATAAAATTGCCAGACACATAGAAGAACATAAATTGTTGGGCAAAAGTCAACATGGTTTCTGTAAAGGGAAATCACGTCTTATCAATCTATTAGAGTTCTTTGAAGGGGTCAACAAACATGTGGAGAAGGGGGTTCCAGCGGACACAGTTTACTTAGATTTCCAGAAAGCCTTTGACAAGGTCCCTCGCCAAAGGCTCTTACGTAAATTAAATTGTCATGGGATAAGAGGAAAGATCCTTTCATGGATTGAGAACTGGTTAAAAGACAGGGAACAAAGGATAGGAATAAATGATAAATTTTCAGAATGGAGAGGGATAACTAGTGGTGTTCCCCAAGGGTCAGTCCTAGAACCAATCCTATTCAACTTATTCATAAATGATCTGGAGAAAGGGGTTAAACAGTGAGGTGGCAAAGTTTGCAGATGATACTAAACTACTCAAGATAGTTAAGACCAAAACAGACTGTGAAGAACTTCAAAAAGATCTCACAAAACTAAGTGATTGGGCAAGAAAATGGCAAATGAAATTTAATGAGGATAAATGTAAAGTAATGCACATTGGAAAAAATAACCCCAACTATACATACAATATGATGGGGGCTAATTTAGCTACAACTAATCAGGAAAGAGATCTTGGAGTCATTGTGGGTAGTTCTCTGAAGACGTCCACTCAGTGTGCAGTGGCAGTCAAACAAGCAAACAGGATGTTAGGAATCATTAAAAAAGGGATAGAGAATAAGACGGAGAATATCTTATTGCCCTTATATAAATCCATGGTACACCCACATCTTGAATACTGCATACAGATGTGGTCTCCTCATCTCAAAAAATCTCTCCATATAAGGAAAGATTAAAGAGGCTAGGACTTTTCAGCTTGGAAAAGAGGAGACTAAGGGGGGATATGATAGAGATATATAAAATCATGAGTGGTGTGGAGAAAGTGAATAAGGAAAAATTATTTACTTGTTCCCATAATATAAGAACTAGGAGCCACCTTAAGCTCGTTATCTCTCATCTTATCTTTGCTAACAAATGAGTATTAGATGCTTGTTCTCTTTACAACATCCTGGCCAAAAGAAGATGCATCCAACTTTGATTAACTTTATTAACAACAAGGGCTTATTTCACTGCAAAGTTAACTTGAGTTATAAATTGAGTGTTTCCACTAACTCAACTCTCTTTCTCACACAAAAACCCTTACCATGAGATTTTTCAACTTGAACTAGCTAGCCCACCAAGGGATATAGGCTAAAGCTTGAGTGCGCACAACTCATTAGCTGCTAGCACAATGATGTTGCAGAGTGGATGCAGGCTTGACTACCTCCAGTCCTCCAATGCCTTCCCACAATCCTCCCTGGGTGCTCAGAAAGGACAGACAAGTTCTCACACAATACATTGTAAAAGAACTCATAGCGTGGCTCAACATACTGCAGTATTAAGAATCACAAGATATGCCCTCAAAAGTCTTAGGGAAAAACACAAGTGGGTGCAGCGCCGGTGTGGACACCGCAATTCAAGTGTTATTTCAGTGTGGTTACTCTCATTCAAGATAAGCTAACTCAGGAGGAGTAACTCGAGTGTAAAAAAATGTGAGTTAACTCTGCAGTGAAGACATACCATTAAGTTGCAAGTCAATTAATTTAACCACAAAAAACATACTATAACAATGAACTAAACCCTACACACACCAAATTGAACAGAATTATTTCAAAATACTATATACCATATAATCCAGACCCTGTGTACTCCATGGTAAACTGAATCTAAGTACTGTAGCAAGTTCCCTGGTTTCTATAGCATTCTGGTGTAGAAGACTGAACATAAATGAAACTGGCAAGAATATTTGTTTAAAAAGAAGCTTTTTTAATGAATGAAATATGAAATAAAAATGTAATAAAGTAGCCCTGCCTTGTTTATTTTAATAAATTTTGTTTTGGTTTTTAGGTTTTTTTGTTGTCCCCACATTTTCACTATGCTGCACATTTCTGTATAAATAATGCATAGCAGCACTTTAAATTTTTTAAGGGGGAGGGAAGCTGGAGTTTTCGGCAGCAGCTTAGGGGACAGTTGTGTCTTTGGAACATGAGGATGACAGCTTGGTAATGTGTTATTTGCTAATGTACTTAAGTGTTGACTTTGAAATTGGCATCTTTAGATTTCAGAGTTAACAATACATTAAGATGAATGGGACATTCATACATGTCAGATCTATTGTTTAAGGCTCTCCGCTGACTCAGAAAGACTATGCTGGTTAGGTGCAGAGTCAGTTCACATTTTTTAAATTATCTTCGCAACCACAAGGGTTAGAAACATTATTTGATTTGAAATGAAAGATTCCGAAGCACAATATCACAGCAGTGGATGGCATCCGTCACTGCAGAATTCATGGGGCAATGTTTATAACTCCTTGCCCTTACTCCACATGCCAAAAGCAAAGATCCATCCTTCAGCATGAACCCCAAGTAGTGCCTACAGATAACAGTTCTAGCACCTGTTACACTTCCTTCTCATCCAATCCAGTACTTGCATCTGGGTAATCTGGCCGTTTCCGAGAAGCAAATAATCCAATAAAGGGGTTGAAGTAATTATGGCTATAAGGATTATGCACATATCAAAAACTACTAATTGCAATCCAAATTGGAAAGTTAATCTCTTGTCATCCCACTAACAATCCCAACTGTTGAAACCACTATCCCAGTCAAACCAAAGTCCCCAATACCCCTACAGCATAACATATGTCAACCCCAAATCAAACTATGCCTGCTCACAAACATGGACAGATGAACTTGACCTTAATGAGCAGTGAAGCTAAGAAAAATTGAGCCCACTTTGCTGCTTCTTAAAACCCACCAAATGGTCCACTCTTGACTTCTTCCCTGTCTCAAATTCTCACCCAACTGGTCTCTAGACTCAGACCTAGAACCTCCTGCCAATGGTCACCCAGGTCTCATCCTGGGGCCACTATTAGCTGGACAGTTGACTCCAGTCCTCTCCTTCAATCATTTCATCCTAATGAGTCCCAGCAAAATTGCGCAAGCTGGTGTGAATTATATTTCTGTAGATATTAATCTCTGCCCTTTGTTTTTACTGTAGACTACACATGTTAAATTCACGTAACCTTTCTGCTCATAGCTCTTAGTTTGCAAGCCTGTCATAATTTGTTATACTTGCCTGCCTCTGGACTCTTTTATATATTCATAAGATTTCATTGCTTTCAAATATAACTTTGGGGATGCACTAGAACCGACACTCATAATCTTTTCAATGCCAAAGGGGCTGTTCTTCAGCACATGGGTGAGTTTCAGAATTGTACAACAAGGGATTTGAGTGCAGATTTCAAATTTTTTTTTTGGCGATAGAGTCCTAGAGTAATTGACTTTAAGGTCAGAAGGGACCAATATGATCATCTAGTCTGACCTACTGCACAATGCAGGCTGAAGAATCTCACCCACCCACTCATGCAACAAACCCCTAACTTATGTCTGAGCCACTGAAGTCCTCAAATCATAGTTTAAAGACTTCAAGGTGCAGAGAATCCTCCAGCAAGTGACCCGTGCCCCACGCTGCAGAGGAAGGCCAAATAACCCCAGGGCCTCTGTCAATCTGCCCTGGAGGAAAATTCCTTCCTGATCCAAACATTTCTGACCACATAAGGGAATAAGAAAAGTAGTCTTCACCCCCACGGTGTTCTTCATATAGTATTCAGCACTAAATAAACAAATAGATAAAATAAAATATAGCCTTTGCCAATATGTACCCCAAGGAACTTGTTGGTTTCATATTATGTTGTGGGAAAATAACTATATTCTGCACATATTGTTATCCCTGACACTGCTACTTGGGCAGCCTTAGAAATGTTCCACTCATGTTTTCTGGAGCTTGTATCAATGCACAACTCTCCAGCCAAGCAAAAAGGAATAGACTGAACATCTTCATGTGACAAAATCAGGAAAATCTGTTTTAAATACTAAAAAGTGGAACTGCTGGTGCAAAGTCAAAGTTCTATTACTCTGAAATATCAAGTCAGATCCAAACATCAGATGTGGTTTCAGAATGTGATTTTGCACAATGGCACTTGGAGATTCTATGTGAGAGACAGGGAACCTCAACACAATTTATGGAGAAAGGGGTTACCCTTTTGTTGTCCAAAATAAAGGTCTGACCTTGCTCCTAATGAAGGAAACAAACTCAGTGGCAAATAGGCAGGTATGCCTATGAAGAAGAGATGCATCTTTGTCCATTTTAAATGAAGAAAATGTTCAATAACAGTTTATTCTTCTCTAAAGGTGCTCATCACTAAAGTTGTTTCAGGTAAAGGGCAAAGTCTGTTGCTAAAGAGAGCAGACGTGTAAGCATTGAGTGTCAGCTCATGGGCTCCCTTTTTTTAAACCTGATCATAGTATACTATAAAATAGCATACAGCAGAGTCAATGCTCAGTGAAAACCAGGTGCTGAAACACATCTAAATAACCACCTACAGCCAAGAATGAGAAAGATGCCTCCTTTTTACATTGCACACGTCAGCCTGGCAGACCTCTCAGGGGGAACTCCCAAAGCATAAATACAGTACCAGAGAGACTAGCCTGAAGGTTTGGTTATATGACTTGAAAGAATTCTATTTGAAGCCTCTTAGATGATGTGACTAGTAAGAGTGACAATTTGAAATCCTCACAACAGACATGGAGAAAAGACTCAGAGAAGTGGAAATTACAGTTGAAACTACAATGGCCCAGGTTTTTAAATGTACTAATCAAGCCACACTAGAGGAAAACATGTCAGTCATCACTGAAGTTAAAGCATAAGCACAGGAGAAGCAGAACGTTAATAGCTCCCAAACTTAGAAGCGTAACAAAAAGATTCAGTCTGGCTGAGAGAGAGAGAGAGTTGGAAATGATGGATGGATTCAACCCATGCCTTTATTAAAGTCTGTTCATTATTATTGTGGGTGAACAAACATTATTAGGATATTGCTTCTTACGTGTGTTATGATAGTATATTTTAATTTTGTAAAATTGCATAGAGAACTTGGAATGGGCACTTAGTAAACATCAAAGTAAATAAATACGTAAAAGAAATGTTTGTTTGTTCATCTAGTAAAGGAGAACTGATCTGATATGGTTTATAAAAGAATATTACTGAGAGCATGGACCTGTACTTAAACAGGGTCCTATATATATATACACTCCGCTCCAATATCCCAAAGTGGCCATTTCAATTGCAAGACAAGGTGGACAGCATGATGATCTTTACTTCTCTGTATGTCTGAAAGACTCACAGACTTTACGGTCTGAAGGGAGCATCGCGATCATCTAGGCTAGTAGACTCCAACCTTTTTACACACAAGATCACTTTTTGAATTTAAGTGCAACCCAGGATCTACCCCACCCCTTCCCCAAGTCCCTGTCCCATCCCCAAGGCCCCACCCTGCTCATTCCATCCCTCCTCCCTCTGCCGCTCGCTCTCTCCTACCCTCACTCACTTTCACTGGGCTGGGGTATGGGATTGGGGTGCAGAAGGGGGTGAGGGCTCTGGGAGGGAATTTGGGTGCAGGGGGGGGGACTCCAGGCTGGGGCAGTGTTGGGATGCAGGAGGGTGCACAGGGGTGCAGGAGGGGATTTGGGGTGCTGGCTTCTGGCGGGGGTTCAGGGCTGGGGCAGGGGGTTGGGGTGTGGGATGGGTGCAGGCTCTCACTGGTTGGTGTTTACCTCGGACGGCTCCCAGGTGGCAGTGCAGCAGAGCTAAGGCAGGCTCCCTGCCTGTCCCGGCCCCACACCACTCCTGGAAGTGGCCAGCACGTCCCTGTAGCCCCCGGCGGGGGGGGGATGTGGCTCCGCGCACTGCCCCTCCCTGCAGGCACCACCCCAGCAGCTCCCATTGGCTGTAGCTCCCCGTTCCCAGCTAATGGGAGCAGTGCCTGCAGGCCGGAGCAAAGTGCAGACACCCCCCTTCCCCCCACTCCCAAGGATCGCAGGGATGTGCTGGCTGCTTCCAGGAGCGGCACGGGGACTGGGTTGGCAGGGAGCCTGCCTTAGCCTTGCTGCACTGCCAGACTTTTAGTAGCTGGAGATCACGATCAACTGTCAGAAGCTCCAGAATCGACCTGTCGACTACAACCTACCAGTTGGTGACCATTGATCTAGCCTGACCTCCTGCACATTGCTGGCCACAGAACCTCACCCACCACTCCTGTAATAGACCCCTAACTTCTGACTGAGTTACTGAAGTCCGCAAATCATGATTTAAAGACTTCAAGTTACAGCGTATCCACCATTTACACTAGTTTATACCTGCAAGTAACCCATACCCCATGCTGCAGAAGAAGGTGAAAAAAAAAGATGAGGGTCTCTGCCAATCGTACCGGGAGAAAATTCCTTTCCGATCGCAAATACAGCAGTCAGTTATACACTGAGCATGTGGGCAGGACTCAACAACCAGACACGTGGGCAAGAATTCTCTGTAGTAACGCAGAGCCCTCCCCATCTAGTATCTCATCACTGGCCGTTGGAGATATTTGCTGCTAGCAGTTGCAGATCAGCTATGTGCCATTGTAGGCAGTCTCATCAGAACATCCCCTCCATAAAGTTATAAAACTCAGTCTTGAATTTTTGCTCCCACTGCTTCCCTTGGAAGGCTGTTCCAGAACTTCACTCCTCTGGATAGAAACCTTCATCTAATTTCAAATCTAAGCTTGTTGATGGCCAGTTTATATCCATTTGTTCTTGTGTCCACATTAGTGCTTAACTTAAATAACTTCTCTCTCTCCCTGGTATTTATCCCTCTGGTGTATTTATAGAGAAAGTAATCATATCGCCCCTCAGCCTTCTTTTATTTAGGCTAAACATGCTAAGCTCTTTGAGTCTCCTCTCATCTCATGAGGACAAGAGCCTGATTCTGCTCCCAATGAAGTCCTGGAAGAGAGGGAATATTGCTTAGGGAAAAGTTAGGCAGTTCTTCTTTCCAGATGTCAATCTAGTTACACAAACAAAGAAATGGAATTATTGGAGATAAAGCAAAGATTTTTAACTAGAAAACATACAAACAACTTTTTTTTTAGATCCAGCCAAATGGAATGTCATTTATGCTTACAATGTATGACAATACAGTCTTCTCGTTCCTGAACAAATAAAGAGAATTTAGTAGCAACAAACTCAGGAAGCCAAAGATTCAGTAATTGAACTTTTCTGAGCGTAACCAGTCAGGCACAACTTTATAAGACAAGAACTTAATTTACTCTTTCTTACACTTTGGTTATCTACTTGTGAGTATCTGATCATTCACACATTTATTATTCTGTTCCTAGAGGATAATAGTTTACCAGGCCCAAAGTGCCTCAGTGAAAACTCTGCAAGTTTTCCATACTTTGCAGTCTTTGGGTATGTCTACACTGCAAAAAAAAAAAAATCCATGGCATAGTCTCAGAGTCCAGGTCAATTAACTCAGGCTCATGGGGCTCAAGCTGCAGAGCTAAAAATAGCAATGCAGACATTCCCACTCGGGCTAGAGCCCAGACCCTGAAACTTGGTGAGGGGTGAGTGTCTCAGAGCGCAGATTTCATCTTAAGCAGGAAAGTCTACACTGCTATTTTTGGCCCAGAGCCCAAACCTCACAAGCCTAAGTTAATTGACCTGGGCTCTGAGACTTGGTGCCATGTGTTTTTCTTTGCAACATAGACATACCCTCAGAGGTTTCCTTCTGTGAAACTATGGCCTGGTCTACACAACACAGTTAGGTCTACATAAGGCAGTTTGTTTACATTTGCAGGAGATAATGCTACCCGCTTCTTGTCTGCAAAGTCACCTGTCATACTTCAACCACCATTCCAGAGAACATGTGTCCATCCTGATAACAGGTACTGCTTGATAATGATTCAAAGCAGTGCGGACCGATGCATGTTCATTTTCATCATCTGAGTCAGATGCCGCCAACAGAAGATTGATTTTCTTTTTTGGTGGCTCGGGTTCTGTAGTGTCTGCACTGGACTTTTAAGACTTCTGAAAGCATGCTCCACACTTCATCCCTCTCAGATTTTGGAAGGCACTTCAGATTCTTAAACCTGGGGTTGAGTGCTGTAGCTATCTTTAGAAATCTCACATTTGTACCTTCTTTGCATTTTGTCAAATCTGCTGTGAAAATGTTCTTAAAACAAATAACGTGCTGGATCATCATCCAAGATTGCTATAACATAAAATATATGGCAGAACGCAAGTAAAACAGAGAAGGAGATATACAATTCTCGGCCAAGGAGTTCAATCACAAATTTAATTAATGCATTATTTTTTAACAAGCATCATCAGCATGGAAGCATGTCCTCTGGAATGGTAGCCGAAGAATGAAGGGGCATACAAATGTTAGCACAGTGGTCACCAACCGGTAGACAGTTGTGGAGCCCCTGCCAGTCAATTGCAATCTCTGTCTGCTAACAATCTGGCGGTACAGCAGGGCTAAAGGCAGACTCCCTTCCTGCCTTGACCCCACGCCGCTCCGGGAAGCAGCCAGCATGTCCCTGCGTGGTGAGGGAGGGGGTCTCCGTGCTCCGCTCCTGCCTGTAGGCACTATCCCTGCAGCTCCACTGGCCAGGAACAGGGAACTGCGGCCAATGGGAGCTGCGGGGGTGGTGCCTGCAGGGAGGGTCAGCACACGGAGCCATGTGACCCCCTCTCTCCCAGGGTCACAGGGACGTGCCAGCAGCTTCCGGAGGCAGTGTGGGGCCAGGACAGGCAGGGAGCCTGCCTTAGCCTTGCTGTGCCGCTGCCGAGAGTAAGCGCACCTCTTGGTGAAAGCCTGCGCCACAACCCCCTGCCCTGAACCCCCTCCTGCACCCAAACTCCCTCCCAGGGCCCTCACCCTCCCCTGCACCCCATCCCAGAGCCTCCTCATGTACCCAAACTCCTTCCCAGAGGTTGCACCCTTCACACCCTGCTGCACCCCAACCCCCTGCCCCAAGCTCAGCCCAGAGCCCCCTTTCACACCCTGAATCCCTCGCCCTCAGCCCAGAGCCCACACCCACGCACTCCAACCCCTGCCCCAGCCTGCTGAAACTGAGTGAGGCTGGGGGAGAGTAAGCAACGGGTCGGGGGATGGAGTGAGTGGAGCGGGGCCTCGGGGAAGGAGTGGGGCCTCAGGGAAGGGGCAGGGTAGATCCAGGGTTGCACTTAAATTCAGAAAGTGATCTTGTGCTTAAAAAGGTTGGAGACCACTGGTTTAGCATATCTGACACATAAGTACCTTGCAATGCTGGCTACAAAAGTACCATGCAAACACCTTTTCTCACTTTCAGGTGACATTATAAATAAGAAGCAGGCAGCATTATGTCCAGTAAATGTAAACAAACTTGTTTGTCTTAGCGATTGGCTGAATAAGAAGTAGAATTGAGTGCATTTGTAGGCTCTAAAGTTTTACATTGTTTTGGTTTTGAGTGCAGTTATATAACAAAAAAAAATCTACATTTGTAAATTGCACTTTCACAATAAAGAACTTGCACTACAGTACTTGTATGAGGTGAATTGAAAACTACTATTTCTTTTGTTTATCATTTTACAGTGCAAATATTTGTTATCTAATATAATAATATAACGTGAACACTGTACACTTTGTATTCTGTGTTGTAATTGAAATCAGTATATTTGAAAATGTAGAAATACATCCAAAAATATTTAATAAATTTCAATTGGTATTCTATTGTTTCACGGTCTAATTAAAACTGCGATTAATCACAATTATTTTTTAATCATGATTATCTTTTTGAGTTAATCGCATGAGTTAACTGCGATTAAATCGACAGCCCTACTGATTACACACATTGAAAAACATACAAGCAACTTTTTAAATATCCAACAAAATAGAACACAATTTATGCTTATAATGTATGACAATATTTGCTCTGGAATTTGGAGGTTATATATTAAATCAGTGAAAAAAGATAGCAGTAACTGCCGAGGTTCTAGTGACTGCACAAGTTCTAAGTAGCCCCTGATAAATGTCAATTTTTTAAAAAGATTCATGAGTTGCAATTTTATGTCATTCCCATTTTCATATTTTAAGTATCTCATAATGTCATTATGTAGATTGAGACAAGGTAGTTGAGGTAATCTTTTACTGGACCAACTTCTGTTGGTGGAAGGTACATGCTTTTGAGCTACACAAGTAATCACTATGCTCTTGAATGAACTCACACAGGAAAATGATAAAAGACAAAAACACCTTATCACATGGGCGATTACTTTTTCACAAAGTGATCACACTATATCTGATCTTTCAATACTTGTCCTCAGAGGAAACCTGTTCACCTTCAAAAGGCAGGCCTGGGAACTTAAATTCATAACTCGGCTTGACACCTAAAAACCATGGACTTAACAGGGACACTGGAATTATGGCTCATTACAACAATTTGTAACACATCACGTTGCCTGCTACCCTTAACTGCACACTTCAGGCCCTTTATGCATAACAATCTAACCCTCAATTCCCAATTTATTTCAAGGGACCACCTCCACACATTACCCCTTCTGCTTAGAAATCTGTCCCAACTTCCACCAACAGAAGTTGCTCCAATAAAAGATATTACCCCACCTACCTTGTCTTTCTGAGCCTGGGACCAAAGCGGCTACAACACTGCAAACATTATGTAGGTTACCACGTTACAATCAGGATCAAATTCCTCCTTGGTGTAACTCCAGTGACTTCAGCAGAGTTACACTAAAGATGAATATGCCCCAAGAAGATTGTGTTTGATTTAATCAAACAATAGTATTTTTGCCTTTTTCAAAATGTGCCAATGAACTGCAAGTTCCCTGCATGCCTCAAATTATTATTCAGCTATCAAACTGTCAAACCAGCTTAAAATTCCTAAACTGATCCTCAAATGTTGATATCAGTTGTGAGCAAGTAGCGTTACATTATCATACAGTATGTTGGTTGCACAAAACAATCTTAGAATTCTGACAATTCTAACATGATTAATACCTGTGATTTTAGGTAAGTTTTGCTTTTCCACAGTGGAAAACAGAAAACAGAATTAAGCATTTGTGAGCTTATGCATTGTATTCAAATAATCAGAGCTATTACTGTTTCAGGACATTTCCTTAGCTGCTACCATTTGAACAGTTGGAGTAGTCATCTGGCTAGTGCAATGTTACTATAATCTACTCAAGCCTACAGACGGAAACTATTGTCTATCACATTATACAAATAATCCACTCTGCTGCCCCCTGGACAATTAAATGTTTTCAGCAGAGCCACAGCTGTGGCTAACAAGGCACATGGACCTACTGCCATTGTTTACCAAACTGACATTTCATTCTAACAGCTGACTGACCCTGTGTCTGAAATGATTCACATTATTTTGATGCCTAGGGTTATTACCTCTATTCTTCCACATGACTAATGCATATTAGGTGTGGAAAGGGGCATGTCAAAGAAAGACCACAATAACTTTTGCTTTACTAACCCCTGTAACCCTTGCTAAATGAAAAAATTAGTCACATCAATTCTGATCATTCGTGCCATATAGAGATCCTACGACACACACCAAGTTACAGTAGGTCACTGAATGAAACTACCATATAGTCCATGTGACGTATATTGATCCAAACACCTTTGTATGTCGTTTTCAAACACATGATCCAGAAGCATTGACTTGAGAAGGGCTACAATGTAAAAGAAGCTGAAAGTTGTGAAGCATAGCATAACCATGCCATACATATTGTAATTTTAAACAAAAATTAATATTCCCACCCAGAAATATCCCCTTATCCAATGATATATAGCATAAGTCACTGCTAAGAAACAGTAAGAAAGACAAAGCAAGACATTCATCTAAGAATGTAAGTGCTATTTTAGGGGATATGCTGTTTGTGAGAACAGTTTGTGCTAGCCTACAGTGTAGGCATTTTTAAGTTATGCTACTTGATACATAGTGAAAACTACCCAATAGTGTATATGTGAGAAAGCACTAGTTGCACTTTAATGATTGTAATAAGTGCTCAAGTTTTGCTTAGGACCTTTTTGCATACACTGTTCATTAAACATGCAAAGTACTTAAGATGGGAGGATTTGTAAAGCAGCATCTCTTATCAAGATACGTAAATATAAAAGGGTCCACCTTTATTTTTGAATAGCAAAATCCATTATTTAACATTATCACTATTCACAATACATTTCTTTACTTAAAATAAGCATTTCCTTAATTCGATTTGAATTAATCTGATGTGAAGTGAAAGCAAGGGAATTTTGAACTAATAAAATTTGGGCCCTGATTCTGGAGCCACTAAGCCAGTGGCAAAACTCTGACTGCTGCAAAAGGGAGCAAGAGAAAACCCTTTAAGGTCCAATCTTGCACCACTGATTTCAGTGAGCACCAGATCAAGCCCTTAGTGAGTTCCCTCTCTCCCCCCCAGGACTAGTATATCATTTTTCCTTTTCCACAGACTGCAGTCTGCAAAGTAAACCTGAAAAGTAGTAATAATTTACATATGTATCACTTTAATATTCGAAACAAGGTTGATTTAAAAACATTTAGGTACATGTAAAGCTTAGCTTCTTCTAGGGCTTATTTATTTATTAAAATTTGTTCTCTTAGCTTTTATTCTCCTTCTGCCTGAATGCTTTGTGGTCTCACTGTCTCAGCAGTCACGATATTTCACAGTGGATGTGACAACTTTGCCACAGAAAATAACATGATACCTTATATAAGCTATTGGAAGGTTCCATTCTTTCTGTATAGATTAAATAAAACTACCTAGGCAAAGAGGCTTGCTAAAACACATGAAAATGAGTCAATTATGAAATGCCATCACAATATAAGAACTGGATGGTGATGTCCTGCTATACTATGGATTTTAAACCAGGTCCTAAGGCCTGTTGGTAAAATAAACTAGCCTGATTTCAAAGGAATCGATTTGCTTGAGATCTAACTTTATTAAAAATACAAAACAAAAATCCTCCTTTTTATCTTTCAGTTTGCACTTCTTGAAGTGTTTATGTGAAGGCTAACACATTGAAGAAATAATGAAATATAAGGTTTCTGGTTTTGTGTGTTTTTGCATTGGTCATTTTAAAAACTGGTATTCTACACAATTTTTCTAATTATTATTATTTATTGGTTTATAATACCCAGAAGTGTGATAGATAACTTAGGGCTTGTCTACATGGATAAGTAAGGTACTCTCCTGGAGGGTGAGGGGGGTGATTTCTAAAGCGCACTAATACGTTGCGCATTAATTAGTCCATGTAGACCCCACTGGTGCGCACTAAAGGGTCCCTAGTGTGCTTTAATGCAGTGCTGTTTGAAACAGCAGTATGTTAATATGCACTCAGGGAACTTTTAGTGCATAACAGCAGGATCTACATGCACCAATTAATGAGCGACATGTTAGCACGTTTTAGAAATTACGTACTTCTTAAGCACATAAGCCCGCCATGTAGACAAACTCTAAGAATACAATAAAGACGACCTGAAGAACTTTTAGACACAGTTCAAAGGATGGGGAAAAAGGTAAAAGATGGGGGTTACAGCAGTGAGATTATGCAGCTAGATCTTCATCCTGCAAAGATTTACACACAGGCTTAACTTTACATGCTGTAGGAGGGCACTCCTGGGGCCAGATCCTCAGCTGGTGTAAACTGGCATAGCTAAACTGAAGATCTGGCCCACTGTGTGTCCAGTTAAGCACGTGCTTTCGTCTTTGCAGGACCAGCACCTTATTCAGCAAAGGCTTGTGCATAGCATACTGGAGGGAAAAAAGACGACGGCATTTAAAAAATATAAATAGAAGTAAATAATTCTGTTTCTTGATTCAATTCTTTTTAATTTCTATTAATATTTAGCACTATAATAAATCTGACTGAAACAGTACCATGATCTGAAGCTTTTTTGTAAGAAAATATACTGCATATCAGATTAGCACCCAAAACGTTCCTTCAAATTATTTGCACCAACTGCCATGTCCCAGCTGGTAGGAGGGAAATGGGTGAGTGGATAGTGATGGCTGTCCTTGCCTTCTGGACTACACACAAGAGAATTCAGCAAATGAACATGCTCAACAAAATAATGGTATCTTTTGGGATTTATCTCATCATTTGTCCACCTATGACTGACAGTTTACCCATTATTCATTCTTTAAACCACCTTCAATTAAAGCAAAAAAAAAAAAAAAAAAAAAAGCTAGCCTCCTTATCAGAGAGGAAAGTAGAATTTTAAGATAGATAGATAGAAATGATAAAAAAAAAACACCTAAGTCACCACATGTACAATGTTGTGGTTCTGATTTTTAGAATGGGAAAATGTTTTTATGAATACACATTAATAAAGTCAATGTTCAAGACAAGCAGAGTACACAGCTATAGGGCCCAACTGCTGCAGATGATAATTCAAAATGAAGGACACAAGACTAGAACTATAACACAGAGGAAGTAGTTTGAAATGATGTTGAACTGATTTCTTTAACATAGGAATTGCCTCACTGGATCAGATAGATGGTCCAGCTCATCCAGTCTCCTGTCTCTGACAATGGCCAGCATCAGATGCTTCAGAGGACAGTGCAAAAAACTTCACAGTAAGCAGTTGTGTGATAATCTGCCCTCCCACATTCAATCTCCTCCTAATCCTTAATAGTTACAGATTGTCTTAAACTCTGAAGCATGAAGTTTAATATATTTTCCAAAATTTCTTAGTATTAACTTTGGATATCCTTGTTATCCATATAATTGTCCAATTCCCTTTTTTTTATTGCTAGGATTTTGGCTTCAAAGACGTCCCGTGGCAATGAATTCCAGGGTTAATTACTTGTTACGCGAGAAAGTATTTCCTTTTATTGGTTCTGAGTTTTCCACCTTTCAATTTAATTGAATATCCCCACCCCCAATTCTTGTGTTACGAGACAAGGAGCCCAGAAATCCAACATTTGTTCTCTATACTATTCATTATTTATATACTTTGATCATGCCCCCTTACCTCCTTTCTAAAATAAAGAATCCCACACTGTTCCACCTCTCTTCATAGGAGAGTTTTTCCATGCCCCTAATCCTTTGTCTCTTTGCTCTTGCCTCAACCCCAATTCTGCAATATTCTTTTTGAGATGTGTGACCAGTACTGCACACAGTATTCCAGATGCAGGTGCACCATTATATTTTCCATGTTATTCCTAAGCAATGTAACATTTTGTTTGCTTTTTCAGCTGCATGTAGGGCAGAGGTTTTCATTGAGTTGTCTACAGTGATGCTTAGATGTCTTTCCTGAGTTAACATAGTTAATTTAGAACCCAGTAAGTGGTATGAGTATCTCATTTTTCCTCCCCAATATACTTTTCAATATTGAACTTCATTGTCTTTGTGTTACCCATTCCCCCTAGCTTGGTTAAATTCCTCTGGAGTTCCTCCCAATCCTCTTTGGACCTGAGTAACCTAAACAAATATGTATCAACTGCAAGCTTTCCTATGTCCCTGCTCTCTTCCCTTTCCAAATCATACGCAACACTGGACCTACAGAATGTTGAGGCACCTTGTTGTTAATTCTTTGCTATGATGAAAATTGTTTCCTATCTCTTAGATCTGGTCTACACTACAGATCTATATCAGTATAACTATGTCACTCAGTAGTGCGAAAAATCCATACTTCTGAGCGATGTCGTTATACCGACCTAACCTCCCATGTAGACAGTGCTATGTTGGCGGGAGGGCTTCTCCCATTGACATAGCTACCGCGATTCGGGGAGGTGGATTAACTACGCCAACAAGAGAGAGCTCTCCTGTCGGCGTAGAGTGTCTTCATTAAAGCACTACAGCAGCGCAACTGCATCAGTGCATTTCTACCAATGCAGCGTTTTAAGTGTAGGTTTGTCCTTACTCAAATCAAATTTTATTTATAGATCTTTGTGAATGTAATCTCCTTGCCATACCAAAAGATCATACATAAGTACATGTCCAGTTAAAGGTTCCAGCGGATCAGTTTAGCCAGTAGCATTCCCAATTAAAAGGGGTAGAATTAATACATAAGTGAGAGGGGGCAGAATTAATACAGAAAAGTGTATTTTTACACTAGGATAATAGTGCAAATATTCCTTTAGTTGTTGATCTTGATCTCAGCCAGAACCTGTTAGTACTTCCCAATTAATGACTTGGGTTTGCTATAATAAAGTACTATAACAATGGACAGTATAACACTAAGTCATTGTTTCCATTTCAAGTGAGGAAAAAAAGGTTAAGAAAAGCTAAACTGTGGAAGATATTTTGTGTGTATTCAACAGAGAAGGCATAATGTTTTGGATAGAAAGTTTAGGGATTGTTGAAATATCACACACCGGCTAACCATAATAGCCTTACAGTGCACACTGCACTGGATTTATATGTATTCAGAGACTTCACAAATCAGGCTTTTATAGAGAAACAGGATCACAGGCATTAGTTCCTTATCTGCCCTTTTTAGCTTTGCCGTGGCACTACTTCCTGGGAGATCTTCACACTGCTGTCAAAAGGTCAAATGGTCATGTACTTATCCTGTGTGTCCATATTTCTTTTACACAGCTTTGGTGAATATAACATGTAAAATTGGAACACTGATTTTGGTGGGTGATTTACTCCCAAGAGATGCTCACTTTAGTTGGGTTTCAGAATAACAGCTTCTGAATTTAGACTGACACAATTACAGCATTTTAATTAGAGAAGCCAACCCTTATTGTTTCTATTGCAGCACACTGGCTTGGAGAAATGTACCAGATTCCTTTCAGCAGATATCCCAGTACAGCAGACCTTTTATGGAAGACTATATTTTTTAAGAATCAAAACAGAGCCGTCAACCCCTACCTCTTCTTCCAAAAGTTTCATCCAGCCTACTACAATGCCTTGTACTGGAGACCAAAGATCACAAAACCGTTAGAGCCACTGAATAGCCCTTAAGTGCCCGTTTTACTGCACTGTCAAATAGTTGGCGGGGAAGTGCCCAGCAGCTGAGGCACATCCATACTCAATGAACACAGCCCTTCGCCCATCCACGCATCGCGCAGCATGATCCCGCTACACCACGAGCACAACCCCCCACCCCATTTACCTGGAGAGGGAAAGAACCCAGCAATTGCTACCTACCCCCGGTGCACGCACATACCCTCCCCCCGCCAACCACACCAGCGCCAGCCCCACCCAGCCACCCCCGCACGTGCTCAGCCCCCGGTCCCGCCTCCCTGCGCCGGGGGGATGCGCCCACCCGCTGGCCCCGCCTCTCGGCGCTGTTTACCTTGAGATAGTCATTTTCCGAGCGCAGCTCCTCGATCTCCCGCAGCAGCTCCTCCTCCGCCGCCGGCGGCTGGCAGGGGGCGGGCGCTTTGCTGCCCAGCCGCATGGTCTCCGCGGCTCGGCCCCAGCTCGGCTCTTCTCCCCTGGGCGCGGGGGCGGGCGAGGCGGGCTGCGGGCTGCAGGGCGGAGCTGGCTGCGCCGCCCCTGGCCGGCGGGCTCTCCGGGCACGGCGGGGCGCCCAGCGCGGGCTGGCCCCAGGCACCGGGGTGCCCGCTCGGCCCGGGGCAGGCGGCTGCTCCCGGTCGCTGGAGCCGGTGCCGGACTCGGCGTCGCTGCTGGCGGCCTGGGCCGGTCGCTGCTCATCGGAGAGCGGCTCGGAGGGGCAGTCGGACAGGTCGGAGCTGCTGTCCGTGTGGCTGAGCCTGGCCGGAGCCGCCCCGGCCGCATGGCCGCTGCCCAGCCCGGGCCCGGCGGCCGAGGCCAGAGAGCCCCCCTGCTGCGGGGGGGCGCCTCTCTTCCCCTTCCTGCCTTTGCCGGGCGGGTGGCCCGGCTCCCCCCCGGCCTGCCTGGCCCCGGCCTTGCCGCCCCCTTGCTCCTGGGCTCGGGCCGCCTTCTTGCTCCACAGGGCGGCTTTGGCGCTGCCCGCTCGGCCGCCCGTCCCGGCTGCTGCCCCTGCCTTTGCGCCCTGGGAGCCGCTGCGCCTGGAGAGGCGGCTCTGGGTGGCCAGGAGCCCGGCGGATTGAGGCGGGGCGCCCGGCTGCTGCGGCTTGCCCGACAGACTGGGGGATTTGGGCGGCACCGGCGGGGGCTTGGCAGACGCTGCCCGGCCGTGGAGATCCTTGAGGAAGGGTCTGGCCGGGGAAGGGGCTCGGTTTAGTCTCTTCTTCTCAGCGTGGGGGTGGTGGTGGCCGCCCTGCTGCTGCTTGAGGTTATCACTTGGGCTGGTGCCATTTAAAGTCTCCATGGTCCAGGCAGAGGAAGAAGCAGCCGCAGCCCTGGGGGTGTCGGGCACTTGAGGCTCTTTAATCCTGTCCACCCACAGGAATAGCGGCGGCGAGCCTCCCGGCAGAGCGCGGCAGCACGAGCAGCCTCCCCCAGCCTCCCCGTTTGTTTTCTCATCACTTCTGCTTCTCCCCAACCACCAGCCTCACTTTTCTTCTTTAGACCCCCCCCCCACTCGCGCGCTTGCCCCTCCTCAGCCCCCACCCTCGTCTGTCTCTTAAGCACTGGCTTGTTTCAGTAAAATGAAGGCAAATCCCTTAGTGGCAGCCTCCTCCTCCTTCCCCTGCCGCTCTCCCCTCTCTCTGGCTCAGCTTGATGCAGCTCAAGTTATTTTGCAGCCCGAAAAATCGACTCGCTTTTCCTTTGGTCCGATGCAAATGACTATTTTCCAGGTTCCTTCTCTTCTTTTCCCTTCGCTCACAAACCATCATTCATCAGACTCCAACGGCGACCCCCATCTCATTCCCATCCCCTCCTTGTCTCTCGCCTGCACCCTCCAATCTTCTCCGGGTCCTTCCTCCTCCTGCTGAAATAGGGAAACTGCAAACGCTGCTGTCTGTCTCTCCAGTCCTGACGCTTCCCGGTCTGTGCGCATGATCCTCCCCCCTCTGTCACAGAGCCAAACTGCTCTGTGAAAGCCACTTTTTCCTAGAGCTCCCTGTATGCCTTTTTATAAGGGTTCCTGGACCAGTTACTACTTATAATAAACCCAGATTTGAGGGAATGTAATTCTTGAGCCATTGGCTATGTACTATTTCAGGTTAAATACTTTTTTGTAGCGTTCACTGCTTTGCAAAGAATCTTTCCCCATAGGTTTGCCACAACAAAACAACACTAATATGCCACCTGCATTATATCTTTGCTGAAGACATAGTAACCCCCAAGCAAGTCTAGTTATCCAGAGGATAAGCAAGTAGCTGGCTATGTGCTGAAATCAAAAAGGCATGGAACAGTCTCTCTGATGCCTGCTGGATACATTGGTATAAACCTGTAGTAGTTAAATTTGAAAGACATCTACATAGTAAATGAAAGGAAGGAGGGATTAAAGCACAGAAGGGGACCACCCAATCTAGTGGTTAAAGCACAGCACTTGCCTCTTCTGCTGACTCACTGTGGCTCAGTGTCCTCATCTGTCAAAAGAGGATAATAAATATTTATCTCATAAAGGTGTTGTGAGGCTTAATTCATTCGTGTGTAAAGCTCTGAATAGAAGGCGCTTTCAAAAGTGCCTATGGAAGTTAGTGGCCCAGCTCTCAAGTCACTGGAAGGTGGGTGCCTAACATTCTTTGGCACTGTTGAAACTCCCACTCTATATTATTAGAAATACAATGTGTTACTGTGAAAGGTGGAAGCCACCAAGCATTGCTGAATGTAAGAAAGCCAGATAACCACTCCTCCCTTGCAGAGTCAATGTACACTAACCAAGTGACCAATGGATAGCGCCTGCCTCTGAGTTCAAGTGCCATGCTAGAATTTAGATTTATATCTATATCTGCTGCTGCAGTGCAGTAGAGAAGGTGTTGCAGTATACGTACCATTCTGTGGATGAGAGATTCAAGAAACTGGGATGATTTATGGCTTTAATGACTTGGCACTTCTATTTATTAAAAAATTGCCATAACTGGTATCCTGAGGAAAGTTTACTCTTTCAGTAGAAGAGGTTTTTATGGCCAAGGGTATGTATGAGTTATTGCTGAGTATATAACAGTTGCCTGTGCCTATACATTGCATTATTTTGTAAAGCGTGTGATTATGAAAGATTATATAAAACAGAACCATGCTGTATATAATAAAACCGGTCTCTGCTACCATTTGCAGGCATCACTGCAGTAAATCCCCACAAAGGTATCTTATATATGTTTGGGTGGCTAAGTTCTAGAATAGAGAGCTTGCTTAGTGACAGTCTGAAACTGTTACCATTCCATTGGAGGTTATCTGCAGCCAAAGCAATTTGTGCTCTGTTTCTGGCTCGGTTGTGTTGTTGCTTTTGCTCAGATCTAAAAAAAGGGCCTGAAGACTCTCTAAGGCCTGGTCTACACTAGGACTTTAATTCAACCGTCCACACCAGGAAGCCATTTAATTCGAACTAGAGGGCTCTCTCCACCCGGCAGGTGGAGTAGGCTTGGTGTGGATGCTAATCGAGCTATCCCACAGTGCACCACTCTGTTGACGCTCTGGACAGCAGTCCGAGCTTGGATTCTCTGGCCAGCCACACAGGAAATGACCTTTGAATTCATTTTCCTGTCTGGGCGGTTTGAATCTGACGTTCTGGTTGCACATATGCAGAGCTCTCCAGCAGAGGAGTCCGGCAATCCCAGACTAGAAAGAGGTCCCCAGCATGGACTGACCGGGAAGTCCAGGATCTGATCGCTGTGTGGGGCGAGGAGTCTGTGCGCTGCGCTCCAACAGAGAAGGTCTCTAAAGCCATGAAAGACAAAGGATACAGCCGGGATGCGATGCAGTGCCGCGTGAAAGTGAAGGACCTAAGACAAGGGTATCAAAAAGTCAGAGCGCAAACCCCAGACATGCCTTTCTACGAGGCACTGCATGCCATTCTAGGTGGGTCTGCCACCAGTGCCCCACCAGTGACGGTGGACTCCGAGGACGGAATAGTGACAGTTCGATGGGGAAGATGAGGAAGGGTCTTTAGAGGACGGCGCGGGCGACATCAAACCCACTCGCTTTCCCTGACAGCCAGGATCTCTTCATCACCCTCACAGAGATCAACCAGGACTCGGAATCAGGGGAAGGATCACAAACAGGGAAACATTTATTTTTAAGAAACAGGGATTTATATAAAAATAGAAATACTATATAAACATTTTTAAATATGAAACTAAACAAACAGCAGGTCTACACAAACAGCAATGGAGCAATAGTCCTCTGGGGATATTTCAAAAAGCTCTCAGAGAGCAGCTGGAAAAGCCTCAGCAAGAGGTTTCTTGGGAGAGGTGCTTTTGGGTGCTCCGTTGAAGCACACTCTTCCGCGCCATGCCATCCTCAGGTAGAGGGGGACCATCGCGAGCATGGCAGCGTAGGGTCCTGGTCTGTGCAGGGCTTCTATTAACATCCGCTCTCTGTGTGCGCCTGACACGCCTCAGGGTGATGTCGTTGTGGAAGTGCTGCATCTAATTAGTGGAATTAGTGTACTGTTACTATTGTGCATGGTAGACTTTTACTTTGCATAAGAATGACCCTCGCTAACAGAGTTTTACTTTGCATAAGAATGACCTCGCTTAACAGAGTTTTACTTTGCATAAGAATGACAACAGCCACTTGTGGCAGGCCTCAGAGGAAAAGCATACAGGGTCTTTCTCACTGGCGGGAGATGCCATCTTTTCTGCTTTGCACATTGCCTCCAGCAGGAGAGCACAGCTAAGCACTAACTGATAAGCACTCTGTACTGTAAGGCTTACCAGGACTTTGTGCAAGAGGGATGCAGCTGTCTCTCGCGCTCTCAGTGCAATGGCGCCGCTAATGAGAGCGTATTCGAAATCTCGGACTAGTTCTGAGATCTCCTGAGACTTGGTTCCCTCTTTGGTCTTGTTCACTGAAACTGACTAGACTGTGTTTACTGTTGGCAAACATGTATGTGTTCAAGGAAATCACCTACTTTTTCACATCACACAGCGGACTGCCCGCCATCCAGAGGCTGGCGAAAGAAAAAGACAAGGGACGACATGTTCCAGGAACTGATGGCCAGCTCCAGAGCGGAGGCGGCAGAGCAGAGACAGTCGAGGAGAGCCTGTGTCAGCAGCATCGCACACACCTGGAACGGGAGGATAGGTGGCGGCAGGAAGACCAGCAGGCGACTCAAACGCTGCTTGGTCTAATGAGGAGCAAACGGACACGCTCCGGCGCCTTGTAGATGTTCTGCAAGACCGCAGTCAGGAGAGAGCCCCCTGCAGTGCATCTGCAACCGCTCCAACGCCAAGAAGTCCTGTCCCCTCACCCAAAGTGACAAGACGGAGGCGGTAGGGGCCGTGAGAACTGTCCCTGCACCGCAGCACACCGATAATGTTAGAGACAACTGTCGCTGTAAATTTGTACAAGCTCTTTCTTTACAGCATCAACCAGTCCCAACTCCAAGTTCAAACCCCCACTGTGTATTACATTATTAAAAGCGGTTTGGTGTTACTGACTGTTCACGTTTCTGGTGTCAGAAGACTTTCTGTTGTTCTGTGGGGTAATTGTAATGTCACTGCATAGCCCACAGTGCCATGCTACAGACTTGGCTGCAGGGTCAACTGCAGGGCACACACAGACTGCAGTCACTAGGCACCAGGGACAGTCTGTGTGGTGTATGCTGCCCGGGTCTTTCCTTGAGGTGTATGCTTGTGCAGGGTCCTGGTGCCTGACATCCCGAATGTAAAGGCAGGCTTCCCTTCACATGCATTTGGACCGTAGTCACGATCCTCCCGGTGCCCCGAGCCCCAAAAATAGACCTCATCCAGGGGCAGATACTCACCCTTCCCCACACCCTCACCCTTCCAACGCCCAAACCCACAGCCGTCATGGTAACCCCTATCCAAGGACGGCACCTTCCTGCAAACCCACCCATCAGTGCACACCTTAACCAGCACAGAATGCTTCCATGTTTCAACGAATAAACAGAAATGAAAAGTCAACGAAAGATTTATTATTAATTACTAAAACATGTCCTTAGTTTTAAAACGTCCTTGGGAAGTGGGGAAAACTTGGTTTATGATCAGGCTCTCTTAAAATCAAGTGGACAGTCACAGGTTACCCTGCTCTGCAAAGCCTCCTGATGCATATCGCTTCCGCTGGGATATTCTCTCAGCACGGGTGTCTGGCTGATCGTAAACAGCAGCCAGGCGATTTGCCTCAACCTCTTGCTCTCACAGAGATTGTGGAGCACACAGCAAGCAGCAATAACTACGGGATATTCTTTTCGCTGATGTCCGGCGAGTCAGTAAGGTCCGCCATCTCGCACACTCCACCACCATTCTGCACTTGCTCAGCCGGTAGTTGAAGAGTTCCTTTTCAGTGTCCAAGGCGCCTGTATAGGGCTTCATGAGCCAGGGCATTAGCGGGTAGGCCGGGTCCCGAGGATCACTGTAGGCATCTGCACATCCCCAACCGTTATTTTGTGGTCCGGGAAGAAAGTGCCTGCCTGGGCGTCTAAACAGACCAGAGTTCCTGAACACTGAACCTTGCCCGCCCACCCGACGTTGATGTTGGTAAAACGTCCCCTATGGTCCACCACAGCTTGCAGCACCATTGAAAAATAGCCCTTTCGGTTAATGTACTCGCTGGCCTGGTGGGCTGGTGCCAGGATAGGGATGTGAGTCCCATCTATAGCCCCACCGCAGTTTGGGAATCGCCATCTATGATGGCCTGGACATTTCCGACAGTCACTACCTTTGAGAGCAGTTGCTCAACGATTGCGTGGGCTACTTGAATGACAGCAATCCCGTAGATTTGCCCACGCCAAAGTGGTTCGCTACTGACCGGTAGCTGTCTGGCGTGGCAAGTTTCCAGAGGGCTATGGCCACTCGCTTCTGCACAGTCAGGGCTGCTCGCATCCTTGTGTCCTGGCGCTTCAGGGCAGGGGACAGCAAGTCACACAGTTCAAGGAAAGTGTCACGCATCCTGAAGTTAGCCACTCTGTGTCATCCCAGACCTGCAGCACTATGCGGTCCCACCAGTCTGTGCTTGTTTCCGGGCCCAGAATCGCGTTCCACACCATGAACTTGACCCATTGCCACCATGATCTCCACTGCCCGGAGCCTCCGGTTTCTCAGCATCTGACTGTGGAAGAGGTGGGCGATAACGCGCGAGGAGTTGACCCATAAGTGCAGCGATGATCGCAGCGGGCTCCATGCTCGCAGTGCTGTGGCGTCCGCTGTAACCGACCAGAGAAGGGCGCGAACAGATTTCCCAAGGAAGAGAGGGAGGGCGGGATTGACGGTTCAATGACGACACATTTTTCCCCCCAGCATGCATTGGGGTGAAATCCCACAATTCCAATGGGCAGCGGGGAGTGCGGGAACTGTGGGATAGCTTCCCACAGTGCACCGCTTCCACAGTCGAAGCTGGCCCCGTGAATGTGGAATTTGTGTATTTAGTATGGATACACAAATTCGACTTATTAAGGTCGAATCCACAAATTCGACTTAAGTAGATTCGAAATAGTCCTGTAGTGTAGACAAGCCCTAAGAGGCAGCACTTTGGAGAAGGCCTGATTTAAAGGTCTGAGGAAATCATGGAAAGTCCATGGGTGAATTTCTCTCTTCTGCTGGTAGGGCCAGGTCCAATACTTACTGAAGTGAATGGGAGTATTTTAAATTATTTCAATGGGCATTAGATCAGATCCTTAATATGAGGTAGATAATTATTTTTTACTTGAGAACTTTAGTTTCTCTTTCTCCTTACAGTTTCCTCAGTTGGGATCACCACTGGAGGTTCAGCTATAGAAAAATGAACTGCTTTTGCGTCTATAGGCACTTCTTCTAAGTCATCCTAGGAGACATTTTTGAGTAGTGTGACAAAAAGAGAAGACTGGTCTCTAGAGACATCAGGCCAGCTTCTCTTGCAAGCATTACAATTCACACAACATATTTAAAAAAAACCCAAAAACATGTTTTTAGATTTAAGCCAGCCCTTCTATTCTAACACATAAAATCAGTATTCAATGATTACTAATCACACAGGATAGCCATGTGTCAGCAGGAGCAACATGAAGTGACTCTGCTTGACCTCTATTTAGCAGAACAGTTTATAGCAGTACTTTACTGCAGTAGCCTTTGTAACATATCATTACATATATCAGTCTTTTCTAACAGGCAGCTGTAGTGTTGCTTTCTTGTTAACATAATTACTTATCAGTTGGATGACTTGAGTTGTACATGTACACAATGCGCCTGTTCTCTTTTTCTAACATTTTAGTGTTATGTAGATAGCATTGTTCTCTCTCACCCTAAGTAATGTTAATTATCATGAAAACTGCTGCTAGTGATGCATCTGCCCATAACTCAGAGGGTTTCCTTTGCTCTGTATATGTTGCCACCACCACTCAGCTTTTTGTTATTTTTTAAGCACAGAATGGAGCTCCATATCTCTCCACTTCCTCTGTTTTTAATTAAGTATCTCATGACAGAAGTGGAGCTGCTCTGCACTAATTGAAGAATACTATATGTTGACCTAGTTATTGCACTGTTTACTGTATGAATATATTGGTTTAGTGTAATAGGGTGATGTAAGGTAAAACAAGCATGAAGGAAAAAGAATGGCTCAAGATAAGCCACTTCTCTGCAAACTCTTATGGTTAAGAGAAACCCAGGACAGGAAAAGGACTTGTTGGGGTCTCTGAAGAAGTTAGGCCTGCCTAGGTTACCATTAGGGGCAGTTAAGCCTTTAGGTAAGACACATATCTAGACTATTGTTTTCAAATCCCTTTCCAGGTAATGCTTAGTTTCTACTGTGGAAATAAACAATACTTTGGTTTCAGAAGGCTGTTTTGTCACTGTATTCACTACTGTCACAGACTCCTGAAGAGAAGAACTGCAGGTGCCAGAATACAGTACTATAGCTCAGGGCGCACTCTAAAAATGTGAGACTTGCAGAATTCCACCCCAGGAGAGGTAAAGACATCAGGCCTGGTACCTGAAGGGTGCACTCAGAAAGGGAGCAGAGGTGCAGCTTGCCTTGTAACATCTGTCACAGAAGGGTAAAATTGGACTAGTTATCCCCTCTATTTACAGGCAGCAGAAAATCAGCTGGGTGGCAAAATGAGATTTGTTTACATCACTATTCAAACAAAATAAGGAAGGAGCAGAAAGCGTATATAAATGAAACAAAGCAAGAGACAGCAAAACATACATTACAATAAAGGCCTAATTTTCATTTACACCAAGACCTGTTTAAAGTGCTCTGGCAGTGCAAAGGGCTTAATGTGGGTGTCTATTACATAAATAAACAAGAAATACAATATCAGTAATCCTTACTGAGCACCTGCCTAGCTAAATACATTTGGCAGATTTTTGTGGTGTGTGCCTAGCTCTAGTATTAGGGCCTAATCCTCCGTATTAGGGCCTAATCCCCCGATTCCCCTGCTGTGTATGCAATGCCCACTTTAAGGCTTTACATTGCCAGCATGGTGTAAATGGCCCTTAGTGTGAATAAGAGTAAGATCCTAATATTAGAGCTAGGTGCATACCACACAAATCTGTCCATGTGTAGTTGGCTAGGTAGATGCCCCATAAGGATTATGGATATCCTATATCTGAGGTTTTTTTATATCAAACCATTTTTTTTTACTTGAAACTTGCTAATAATGCACATAGCAAATTTGTGAAAGTGTGTGTTCCTATCAGGTTCACCCTCATTCTTTCCCCCCCAACCCCTCCATTTATTTCCTTTTGTCTTAGATTAGGTTATAAACTCTTTGGGATTGGGACTTTCTTACTATATGCTTGTACAGCACCTAGCATAATGGGGCCTTGATCCTGACTGGGGCCTTTGGGTGGTACTGTAATACAAATACACAATCATAAAAATTTAACCATGAATTTGTTTTAGCTGTGTTGGAACCCTTTGTGTGCTTGGCTTATGCAGACACTTGAGGATTTCAGTTTTACTCGCAAAAGTGATCATGGAAAGTGAATTTTACACCTGACCATTCACACCAGATATTGTTTGATACCACAGGGCTGCAAGTTCCCTAATCCCTTTGCAGGAGCCCTTGCACAAAAGTTTACAGTTATTTTGTATGGATATAATGAGACAAAACTAAATGTAAACTCTGCCCCTGGCCAGTACATCTTATAGTAATATAAACCAAGGCTACTACCCTCTCCTATTTCAAATCTCTATTGAGGATCCACTTCTGCCATAACACAAGAAACCAGCAAGGCTGAGAGTTAGTTGAGGAACATTGATATTTACAAAATAGTAAATGGATGTGGATGTATAGGTAGATAAATTAGATTGATAGACAATCTATCACCCCCCTTATATATGTTGCAGTTCTTCATGGATTGTAAACTCTTCATGGCAAGGGTCAATTGTATTGTCTAGCACAAAAGACTACCAATCCCAACAAAGACCTCTGAGTGCTAAATAATATAAAATTAAATAAATAACACTAATAATGTGTGTGTAGCCCAGAAAGGAAAGTTTAACATTTTCTAAAATTCTCTAATCCAATTTTTGTACAATCTCTCCCTAAACTGCTCCCTGTTCCTGAGAGATTCAAAGGCCCAGTGACTTTAAGCCTTACTCTGGATTAAAGGAGGTATACCGATGATATGACTTCACGGGGGCAGGGAGTGTCTTATTACTTGTTTGTACAAGGCCAATCACAAAAAGGCCCCGCTCTTTGATTAGGACTCCTGGGAGCTACAATAATGCAAACAAACAACAGTCATTCAGTAAGGGAACAAAAGCCATATGACCAGTCAAAACCAACCAACAGTTCAGTTCTCAGATATCTGAATGCTGAATCCCTAGTGTTCACAATCAAGCCTTAGTGTTAAAAAAAAAATCACAAATAAAAAAATTGTCATCTAATTTCAAATAAATAGTATTCACTGGGAACCAGACTGACAACACAAAATACATTCCAGGCAGCTCATTCAAGAAACAGATAATTGGTCTACTAGCCTGTGTTGAATCTGAACTGGTCATCTCGTAACTCTGTTACCCTGCAAAATAATGTTACAGTTTTTAAAATGCCACAGTAAGTGTGCAATGCAAAATAAAATAAAAAAATTAAAAAAAATCTATACTACAACAGATGCATTCAAGCCTTCAGTTCTGCAACAAATAGTAAGCAGCATGTGAGGAAGTGCACAACCCCAAATACTGACTGGCGGTTTTGGCTACATTTATAAATGGAGAGACTGAATGCAATTTAAGAATCACTGTGACAGTCACAGACTGGGCTAAATCTGGCATGTCAAAAAGAGAAATGGTGCACTTTATGTATTCATAGATGCTAAGGAGCTGAATCCTCACATACAGAGACAGTTAATTTATTAGATACTCAAATGAGGAGAAAGATTAATGCTTGTTACTTACTGAAGATAGACACTTTTCACAGAGTCTGGCAGCTGAAGCTTCACAATGAGGGTGCGAAGATATGGATATTGAATACAGTTTGGAAAGGGTTTTTTTGGATATTACAATCTGGTAATCAGCACCTGAAATTTTTCAAGATCTATGGAACATATGTTTAAAATCCTACCTGCAGAGGAGTATAGGTAGATTTTGTTATTAGTTTGGATAATCAACAGGGATAAGTGTCAGTTCTCAGTGAACAAAATATTCTTAGGACATCATAATAAATTATCCATTGCTGGTGTGCAGTTGGACCAAAGAAAGTTGCTGGTGCAGAAAATATATGTCCAAATAAAAGTTTTAGAACAAGCATTCAATATGATTAACTCCCTGGTTAAATTTGAGCTATTTTTGACAGCAAACATCTCAGAATCTCCCTCGTTGTTTTGTTCCTGCTATCACTGCCTCATCTCACCCTAAAATCTTTTCAATCAGTTCCTCTTTGACCAACATTTGGGAAGGAGCTCCCCACAGACTGCACCCTGGATTTTTTTTCATTCCTGCTTCAGCTCCTTCTAGGATGCAGTCATACTTCAGGAAGCTTTGGTCTCTCCCTCTTCAGGAGTTCCAATTAATCCATTTGCAGTTGCTGCTAAGCCTTTGGTCTCAGGCTTTAGTGGCTGCTTCCTTCAAAGCCTTAGTTTTGGGAGGGAGGGGAGGATATTTTTCCTCCTGCTGAGTTAAGTCTGGGTTTAGAGGCAGCTGATCCCTAGTTTGTCTGTGAAAGTCCAGAACAATTGCTTCTTCCAAGTATTCTGACTGTGACAGTCCTGAATGCATCTGTTGTTCTGTCAGGGCTGAGGAAAGTTGCTTATGTAATTCTTCTTCTTTTATGGTATCCTCACATGCAGTTCCCACTCCCACACCTCCCCTCAGAGTTTAGGGTTCTGTACTACAATGGTGTGTTACTGCCAAGGCCTGGATTATTCTCATCCTTGAGATGATTCTCACAGAGTGACTTCTGGAGATTTCACACTTGTGATTTGTGCAGTTGGCATTTTCAGGGGAGCTCTTGCTTCTTGGTCATTCTAAAACTGACGGGGACAGTTCTAGAAGGAGCTGAGGTGGTTAGATGGGAACATGGGAGCTCGTGCCAAGTTGTAAGTGCCTCTCAGTACCAGAAATCTAAAACCTTGGGGAGTTCCAATCTGTTTTACACTAGGAAGTGGAGACCCAACATTGGGAATCCTGTACAACGTCGTCTTCAAAGCAGCAGCATTACAGGTTAGTAACTTTGCCTTCCATATGCTGCGACGACGAGGAGGACAAATTCATTGTTTATGAGATGTTCAAGTACTAAGGTGATAGGGGCCATCTGAGTACAGACACATCTAATTCACAGGAAGTTAGCATCAGTGATAGATGGACAGTGGTCCACACTATTCCAGCAAGGAATTTAAGCCCCTTGCACCTATTTGTGAATTCAAAAGTGGTACCTTTGTCTCCATGAGGAAAGGGCACAAATTTTGCTTGGCTTTATTAGCTTTTCATGCAGTTTTCATTAGACAGCAGTTTGTGTTCTGCAGAACACACCTAGCCCAAACGTTATATGCAGTCTTTCCCGCATCTGTAATGAGTTGCCCAACAATGGAGTCATTCATAAAAAGACAGTAAAAGTTCAACACAGAAATATTTTGAAAAAGCAACAAAATGTTCTGTATAGTACCATATCAGGAGTAGGATACACTGAAAATATGTCAGACTTGGCACCGAATGGTTACAGTTCTGTAACAAGAACTGGAGACTAGTCCAAGATGTACATTTTGGACCCTAAACCAGACTTCTCCAAAGTTTGGAGCTATTCAGATCTGAAGTTGGTTTGAACCAACCATTTGGATCATTCAGTACTCAAAATGGATATATTTTTAAAAGGAATAGGATACAACAACTAATCAGATCTCCATGGTTCAGCTGTTGGGGTTTATTTAGGATATTTGTTGAAGTGGGATAGTGTCCCCCACTGACAACAAAGGAGGGGAAGGGAGTAAGAGGGGCAATATATTTAGAGGGTCATATATCCCAGGTTGTTTTTTTAACTTTATATCAATTATTTTGACTCTATACTCTTGCTCCTATTACTTCTTGAGGGAGGAAGGATGATCTTTTGGGTAAAGCTCTGCACTGGGACTGAAATGATATGGGTTTCCAGCTCTGCAACAGACTTTGTGAGAGCTTGGGAAATACACATAAATCTGTGCCTCAGTTTCCTCCTCTGTAAAATTGGGTGTTATGAGCATAAATTCATAACTCTCGGGGAGGTAGCACCTAGATAAAACTTTTTGATGGGCAATGCTTCTTGTTAAGATGCACTATCTCAGGTAGGAAAAGTATTTTCTTTGTTTTTTCTTTGGGCTTTTTGCATTCATTCCTTGCTTGTTGTCTCTAATAGCCCCTTCTTATTCTTCCTCCTCTTACCCTTCCTGCCTCCCATTTGAGACTCTCCTTTCTTCCTCCCCCTCCTTGCTACTTTAATTTTGTTCCCACCTTGCCTCAAAGCAATTCTAGCAGGGCTCTCACTGGCAGATATATATCGGTGTAACTCTTCTGCCCGTCTGAGTTGGCAGAAACAAGGGCCAGGTTCAGTATCTAGGGGTTCCGTTTCAATAACACAATGCAAAACCGGCTTGAGACCCCACCCAGTGACCTGGGACAATTACATACCACCCCCCTCCTCGGGCACCTCTAAGAGGCAATACTTCCCCTCTCGCAAGCACGGAGTCTGAGTGTAGCAAAATCCTTTTAATAAAGAAGGGAAACAATGTGGCATTACGTTGGGGAAATACCACAAACAGGATTCATGACACAAACCATGAGCAAAAGACACCCCCCACCAGTAAGTTTGGCAGTTCCTTTTTCCCTCAGGGTCTTAAGTCCAGCAACCTAAAAATCACTTAAAGTCCCAAAAGTCCAACAACATGGTCCGAGGCCAACTGCCCCGCCTCTCCATGGAGTTCTGCTGCCGCCTTCACCGCGAGCCACTCCGCCAGCCGCTCCATCCCATGAGCCGCTCTAGCCGTTCCGCGAACTGCTCTGCTTGCCACTCTGCTCCACCAGCTGTCCCATGAGCCACTCCAGTCATCCCACAAATGGCTCTGCCAGCCACTCAGCAACATATCTTCAGCCCCCCTCCCAGCACTTAGTAATTTTAGTGATTACTTAGTGATTTCAGCTCTTAGTAATTTTAATTCTCTAGTGATTTCAGCTTGTAGTAAGGAAACCCCAGTGCTGGTGCACCATTGGCTCAAAATGAATTCAGCTCAGCAGCCTGCTGACTGCTAATGGAATTAAAATTAGCTCTGATATTCCACAGTATAGCAAGAAGGACGTGCAATTAGTATTTCAGGCCCTCAAAATGGGCCCATACCCTCAGGTACAAATACCTGTCCCCAGCATCTCTCAATTCACTGGGTTTTGGAACCCATGTCCCTTGTATAGCGAGTGCTACTTAGTTGATGGTGAGTCCCTCTGTCATAAAACAGTTTCATTGTCTTTGATTCACATAATCAGGGTAACAACACTTTATTCTTCCTGCCTCAATAACAGAGAAACTGGAGAGCCCACAGCAGCCAAAGTGACCATTTGGACTCATGCTAGGCAGGGTGGGTGTGCCTATGCAAACAAGATCAGCCCCTGAAGTTCTTTTCCACAACTCGCCACAATTCACACCAGATGTCAGGGTAGACTCTGCTTACATCGGTAGCAATTCTAGCCTCTTAGGCTAGTTACTAGCAGGAAGTTACGTTACTAGCAGCAAGTTACTCACATGAGATACTAGAAGTGCTACCATCAGAGACTTATCCCTGGCTGTGTTTCTTAGGTCAAATGCATCTCTCAGTAACAGAGGTGGAGCTCCACTGGAGTCAATGAAGTTACAAAGCGTAAGTGACAGGTAGATTTTAGCTTTGTGTGTAAGGCTTTTAGCACTAATA
Source organism: Mauremys reevesii (assembly GCF_016161935.1). NCBI lineage: Eukaryota > Metazoa > Chordata > Testudines > Geoemydidae > Mauremys > Mauremys reevesii. The sequence continues at coordinate 200,859,349 of NC_052624.1, forward strand.
AGGACATGATGCTATCTCATCTCCAAAGAAAAAAATAGATCAAGACTGTGATCCCATTGTGACGTTGCAGTCTATATGGTTTTATAAAAATATGCTAATGACTGAATATAATGTAACTGGAATACTCTTCATGCAAAAGGTCTCTTGTAAGGTATCATTACAAAGCTTATAATCTACTGAATGTGATCATCCTATTTGTATAAATGTACCACTCTCGTATCTGAAACTAGAAATATGAAATATAACTCTGAGGGCCTATTGTAATTGTGCAAAGTGTGGGCCATTAATTGTGATTTGGAATCTTGATGACTCCCATTAACCAGGACAATTGTCTGCAGATGGCTCTGTTTTACCTGTAAGTCTTCCTGTATACCTGTGTGCTGGCAAGTGGGCAATGAAGTCTTGCAGTGACATGTGATCATGTCACCTGAACTGGAATCCATCGTCAACCTGGTGTCTTTCCATTGAGAAGGAGGGGGGTGGGAACCCAGAGAGGGACAAAGGATTCCTGCCTTATGCAAAAGATATATAAAGGGGTGGAACAGAACAAAGGAGGAGGAGCCATCATGAAGAATCCCCTACCACCTGAGCTGGAATAAGAGCTGTACCAGGGGAAAGAATTGTGCCCAGGCCTGGAACCTTGCATCCCTGATCTCCATCTTGTTCAACTCCAGTCCACTCAGAACATTGCATCAAAAAAAATCATCTTCCCCATGCACCACTTGGACCATGTTACTACCTTCTTCAGAATCCTTACACTAGCTCTGCCCATCCTACCCTGATGAAATTGAAGCTTCGCATCCTCCTCACCTTCTGCATAATTTTGCCCTTCCTACTTCTATACCCACCAAAGGTGAATTAAGCAGGTTTCCTAGATCTTGGCCCTGGGCTGGGAAAGTGCTTATCAGCCAATACAATTTGGATCCAGAAGACTCTGCCATGGAGACTGGGCAAGTGGCAAGACAGGGAGCTAGGGAACCTCCTGCAGCACTGCTGTCTAATTTTGCTCTCAATCCCTGTATGATAGCTTCTTCCCTGAGCTGGCTCTAACCCCACCTGCTCCCAGGTGGTTGGCAGCAGCTGCATTATGAGGCTTGGTGCTGCCAAGGACTCTAAGCACCGAGAAGAGGGAGCAGATAAACTCCCACTCCCAATACCGGCTCTCATAGAATCATAGAATCTCAGGGTTGGAAGGGACCTCAGGAGGTCATCTAGTCCAACCCCCTGCTCAAAGCAGGACCAAACCCAACTAAATCATCCCAGCCAGGGCTTTGTCAAGCCTGACCTTAAAAACCTCTAAGGAAGGAGATTCCACCACCTCCCTAGGTAACCCATTCCAGTTCTTCACCACCCTACTAGTGAAAAAGTTTTTCCTAATGTCCAACCTAAACCTCCCCCTCTGCAACTTGAGACCATTACTCCTTGTTCTGTCATCTTCTACCACTGAGAACAGTCTAGATCCATCCTCTTTGGAACCCCCTTTCAGGTAGCTGAAAGCATCTATCAAATCCCCCCTCGTTCTTCTCCTCTGTAGACTAAACAATCCCAGTTCCCTCAGCCTCTCCTCATAAGTCATGTGCTCCAGCCCCCTAATCATTTTTGTTGCCCTCCGCTGGACTCTCTCCAATTTATCCACATCCTTCTTGTAGTGTGGGGCCCAAAACTGGACACAGTACTCCAAATGAGGCCTCACCAGTGCTGAATAGAGGGGAATGATCACATCCCTCGATCTGCTGGAAATGCCCCTACTTATACAACCCAAAATGCCATTAGCCTTCTTGGCAACAAGGGCACACTGTTGACTCATATTCAGCTTTTCGTCCACCATAACCCCTAGGTCCTTTTCTGCAGAACTGCTGCCCAGCCATTCGGTCCCTAGTCTGTAGCAGTACATGGGATTCTTCCGTCCTAAGTGCAGGACTCTGCATTTGTCCTTGTTGAACCTCTTCATATTTCTTTTGGCCCAATCCTCTAATTTGTCTAGGTCCCTCTGTATCCTATCCCTACCCTCCTGCGTTTCAACCACTCCTCCCAGTTTAGTGTCATCTGCAAACTTGCTAAGGGTGCAGTCCACACCATCCTCCAGATCGTTAGTGAAGATATTGAACAAAACCGGCCCCAGCACCGACCCTTGGGGCACTCCACTTGATACTGGCTGCCAACTAGACATGGAACCATTGATCACTACCCGTTGAGCCCGACCATCTAGCCAGTTTTCTATCCAACTTACTGTCCATTCATCCAGCCCATACTACTTTAACTTGCTGGCAAGAATACTGTGGGAGACTGTATCAAAAGCTTTGCTAAAGTCCAGAAATAGCACATCCACTGCTTTCCCCTCATCCACAGAACCGGTTATCTCATCATAGAAGGCAATTAGGTTAGTCAGGCATGACTACATTTCTTACTACTTCCTTCAATCAGTAATGAATTTCTTCTCACCTCTCAGCCTCATATTGGCTTCCTCTAGCTGCTTTATGCTGCTCCGGTATACTGGACAATTTGCCCTTAAAAGTTAACAAAGAATGATTCAGGGTTGATATTGTATATCTTCATATAATTAGAAATACCAAATGGTCATATTGTCTTTGGGCTTCATGTTTAGTGTTCATACATGAACTTTTAAACAATTTTTAAAAACTAAGGACATTCTTAGATAAAACTGCATTAAAATGGAGTTATATATCTGTGACTTAAGGATAGAATATATTAGAGATGTTACAATTATTATTATTAGAAACCAGGATATTCGGGATTTAGGTTACACTTAAAAAAATCCAAACATGTTAAAGTGAAACATGCACAGTTAAGGTACTCAAACCACCTTAACTCTGCCCTGTAGTAATGTCATAAATGAACTGTATGATTATAGTTAGGCATTTTAGCATTTATGGTCTAGGTTAAACTGATTTTTTTAAAACAAGTTAGATATTTTTCATATAGTTTTCCCCATACGGCATCACCAGATGACAGAATCAAGGGGTAAAATCCTGCCCAATTTAAGTCAACCAAAGTGTTACCATTGACTTACATTTGCATGGAATCACTGAATAGGTCTGAATTATTTTCAGAAAGTTTGGAACATTTTTAAATCATGGCACTTATTTACTACAAAAATAAGAGAATCTGGCTAACAGGAGTTCCAAACTGTGCAAGCCTCCAATGTGACCAAAGGGGTTAGACTTACTAACCATATTTGTCTCTTCTTGTAGAAGTAAACCACCATAAAAACAGCTCTTCAGAAAGTGAAGTTACCTCATGTGATGCATCTGCAAAGGAGGGAACTGCTACAAGTCCCTTCAGCTCCCTCCCTACTGCACTTCACTTTCCCATGGCCCAGGCCAGGTAAGGGGAAAGGTCCTGAACCAGGAAGTATTCAAGCTCTGTTTAGCAACAGATGCCACATGGCATCAAGAAGCTGGAGCGAAGCCCCAGGAATTGTGGACAGAGCCACCTGTGGAACAGGCTGTGACTGCTGGATGTTACAGCTACGTGCAGGTCTCTGTGGGATTTATGGGGAAGCAGCAGCAGCTGGGCAGGGAGCCAGGGCAGAGGGGCCCCAATGAGAGACATTAGGCCTGGAAACCTGCAAATGCCTATTTGCTGGACTAGTGACAAGACTGGAGATGGAGCCCCAGGCACTAGACATGAAGATCTCTGACTCTTAACTGGACTTCCCCAGAGACCCAAACAGGAACAGCTACTGTGCACTTTGAACTGTCTCTGTTAAGCCTCTGTATCTAGGATATCTAAACTTTCCCTTTCCTGCCAGCCCTAGTAAAAATACCCTTTCTCGTAGCCATGTGCCTGAGTGGTTATTGTGTCCCACTAGGGCTAACATCTACAAGGCCTAGCAGCTGAAGCACCTACAGTGCTTGCCTCCAAGTTGCAGTAAATGTGGTAAGCTACTGGCATTCTAGTGTACTGTTGCCAACTCCTCTGATTTTATTGCAAGTTTCATGACATTTAGTCTTCCTTTTGCAGCTCTACTTCCTGTAGGTCTGTTAGTAGGTGAATATCTTGGCCTTAATTTCAACAATAATATTTCCAGCCTTTGTGGTTGCTGAAAGACACTTGAAAACAAGATCCAAGTGTACCCCAAAGACTAAAAAACTAATAAATAGAACGTCCAGTTCAGCATTTTTTTAAACTCATGATTTTTGAATGGATTGTCAATACTGTAATAATAATATTGATAAACCATCCTTTCCAAAGCTGACTTTCATCCTTGGACCCTAAAGACAATTAAACGGAATTTTTTTGTCTCCAAAATGCAGCATTTTGTTTTAAATAGCTTGTAACTGCAACAAATCTTGCAGAAGGTTATTCCTAATTCCCTAGGTTTTATAGTGAGAAACGGCTTTTGTCCCCTTCTCTGTAAATTATTCCATTTCAATACAGCTTCTGATTGTAGCAATAGCTCACCCTCATCTGATACACCTACTATTTATCTTTTACTTACAGTTAGTATTTTAGTTTGGTTTTATTCAAGCACACTCCCCTTTGATCCTCTTGAGTCTTCCAGCTTCCATAGAGACTCTGCAACACAACCTGTAAGCCAGACGCGGAAGGCCGTCACCACAGTTACTGAACAGACACAAGCACTGATAGTAGAGTGAATATTCAGTATACTACTCAGAAAATTCTACACAGCTGCAACTTTGAACTTGCCTGCCTGGTGCGACACGTTTAGTCACACAGTTGGCTCTCTATGCTCCAAATCTCTGAACTTAAAACAGAGGACACATTCCGAGTCCTTCTATGTGCCTTCTTCTAATCATAAATACATGATAACATATGGCATAGGTAAGATCTGCATGTGTACAACAGAGCGAATGAAAAATAGCAGATCTATTTAATTTGTAGAGTTTATAGATTATAAACTCTTTGAAGCTCTTTGCTTCACACTTGTCTGTCAAACCCTTAGAACACTGTTGCTGCTATACAAATAAAATAATCATATATCAAAAACAATCTGTGATGGGAATATTGAAAAAAAATGGGCAAGGTTGGCAAACTGAGAGAAAACCCCCAAAATATAAAGTTTCAGCCAGATAAACAATTATTTCCCCATTTGAAAAAAACATCATAGTTGAGGAAGAACTATAGTATTGTTCTATCTGAATCACTTCCCCATCTGTGCACATTCTGTAAATGTTCTTTAAATAATGAGGGTCAGGAGGAAGGGAAGCTGTCTAGTCTGTTTTCAGGGCATTAGGCAGACAGCATGCAATGGCTCATAATGCTAATTTCTGGTTGATTGCATTAGCCCACCACCCTTCTGTGATGGGAATTCAAGCCCCAGCTGCAAATTCAAAGTCCTAATGAGATTACAGTGATGTTCTCAGTCTGAGCCTGCCTGGTGGCACAAGCAAGGGAGAGGGGGATGCTAGTTTCTTAGCTGACTGACTGAGTGGTTAACCCTGGTAAGAAAAGGTGTATGGGGAAATTAGTTGGAGTGACAGTGCATCCTTCAAACTTCAACTTGCTGTTGATTAAGGCAAAAACACTGCCAAGCAAAGACCATGGGGAAATTACCCTTGTTTGAATCCCTGTCTCTTCTAGTTGATGCCAGTGGAAGGGTGATAGGGGCAAAGAGACTCAGGCTGTGATAAAGAATATTAAATTGTAACAGCTTGATAAATACAAAGCAATACTTCTACACCATCTACTATGCATTACTTTCAAGTGAAAGGGGAAATGTTTTTCCCCTTCTTCATGCAGTATTTTCCTCAATCTTCTATCATTTTAATTTTTTTTTTACTTCCCTGTATAATGGGGCATGGAGGGTGTCTCTTGTAATCCACTCCACCAGATAAGCAGATTGCCCTCCATTTGTTATTCACACTGGCGTTGGAGTTGAAAGAGGTTGACTGGAATTTATGCTTCCCCACAACTGCTGACTGAGCCACTTCTCAGTTCTGTGTATGCATTGAAATTGTACTCGAATTCAAAGTGTGTATATAAAAGAGTTCATGGATAAAACAGTTGATAACATTTCTTGCTGTTTTGCTAATAATTTGTACTATGACATAGGAGATGTGTGGCACTGTTACTAAAGAGAAGATGTCTATAGAAGGAGAAAGATGGGTTCTGTTTATATATTTCCTTTCTATAAAGCAAGTATGAACTCAAGGGTGAGCTGCAGGACCCAAGACAACAACTCTTATGTATGTAGGTAGTCAGTACTGCTGTGAGTAGTCTCAGTAGCAGGGCCGGCTCCAGACCCCAGCGCACCAAGCGTGCGCTTGGGGTGGCATTTTGCCAGCAGGGCGGCAGGCAGCTCCTGCGGGAGGTCCTGCTGAGGGTCCGCTCGTCCCGCAGCCCCGGTGGACCTCCCGCAGACATGCCTGCGGAGGGTCCGCTGCTGCCGCGGCTCCGGTGGACCTATGCCCCACCGGAGCCGCGGGACCAGTGGACCCTCCGGAGGCACGTCTGCAAGAGGTCCCCCGGAGCCGCAGGACCGGCGTGCTTGGGGCGGCCAAATTCCTAGAGCCGCCCCTGCCCAGTAGGCCTGATTTTGACTTCACTTATACTGGGATAAATTAGGGATAACTCCACTGATGTCAAGAATTTTGTACTGGTTTAAAAAACAGGTGTACGTAAAATCAAAATCAGGCCTACTGAGAAAGGGTCAAAGGATCAGGAACATGGTTGGAATTGAACCAGGGCTTCCAACATTAACTGAAAAGTGATAGATTGTGTTGATCACCCTGTATTTTTATTAAAGGCTATTTCTTCATCCCTAGCCCCCTTTGGGTTTGTGAGGGGCAGCATGCCGATGCCTGGGAGGGGGAACATAGGGAAGCAGTGTCTCCTGGGTGCCTGGGGAAGAAGCAGGAGGCAATCCCTTTAAAAAGAAACTGAGAATTTGTAAGGCCATATTTGTACATGAGCGCAGCCGAGAGAGACTGTAATAAATTACAAAAAAATATTAGCTAATTTTAAATCTCCATGACCAAACTGGAATCATATTTTGTAGCTAGAAACTTTATTTCCAAAACGCAAAATTCTCACTTGCAAGACAAAGAAGTGGTGGCCAAATCCTGCATTCCTGACATCTTTCCTCATCCTTAAAGATACTTGTATCCATTACTGACCAATCTATTATGAAAATGGATCATGGTAGCCCTTGACCTGCTGCTGTTTGCCTGTGGTGGTGGGGTCCATTCATTTCTAACAGAACCATTTTTGGTTTTCATTCCCAATATAGCTGCTTACCATGTTTGGGGGGGAAAAATACAACAATGGGGTTTTTCTCCTCTGTGCCAATAGGGAGGTCTATAATTCTTATAATCTCATATTGACCTTGGTTCTCAGGATCCTCTAGTTTAGTCTTCTGCATCCCATTGTCTGCTGTTAGGTCTTCCAAATTTGAAATTGGTAGGTCCTTCTCTTTAACTGCTTTGTCTATTTTATTTACTCTGTAACCCATGTTCCGAGTTTTGCTTTCTAGTTCTTCAATGTGTGCATTCTGCCAAAGTGACATGTTGATTGCGATTTCAGCAATTACTGTCTTGGTTGCTGGTTTCATCTGCAGTTCCTCCCTTTTGGTATCTGATGTTTCCTGAGACGTTTTCTTTTCTGCTTTCTTTAGGTTTTTTTGTTCTTCAGCAGTGTGCCACAGATCAGGCTGAGACATTATGGTGTCCTTTTGAAAAGGCTAAATTATCCTTAATTATAATTTTCTAAACCCAGGTCAGTGGGAGCTTGAGATGCACATTGTTGTTCTATCAGCCAGACCATGTGACCCCCTCAATTTTTATGAGAGTGTATTAACCTTCTGAGAAGAAGGTGGTGAAATTAGCTTCTCTATAGGATTAGCACAAAAAGCTGGTATGTTCAAATAGTCTGGAGAAGAGATGGGCACACACCAGGATATGAACTTCATACCGTTATAATTGGGAAAGCCCAACCGCATATATCTGAATGGACTCAAGCTCAAAATCCCACTTTTAAAGTTTGCTTAGGGTTTGGAGGAGGGTTCAGATTCATTGTTCTATATCATTGAGCTATATCCAGTGTTTTGATCCTCTAGCTAAGTTTCGGCATCAACTAGTTTCACCAACAGCAAAAAAATGAGCATTTTGATTTTCATGGGGGTGTCCAAGATCTTGCTCACAGACATTAAGGCCAGAACGGACCATCATCAATCTAATGTGACCTCCTGCACATTACAGGCCATGGAATCTCACCCACACACTCCTGTAATAGACTCAGAACCTCTGTCTGAGTTACTGAAGTCCTCAAATCATGATTTAAAGACTTCAGGTTAGAAGAATCCACCATTTACATTAGTTTAAGCCAGCAAGTGACCCTGCACCATGCTGCAGAGGAAGGCAAAAAAAACCCGCAGCCAATCTGACCGGGGAGAAATTTCTTCCCAACCCCAAATATGGTGATCAGGATTAGACATTGAGCATGTGGGCAAGACCCACCAGCCAGACACCTCGGAAAGAACTCTCTGTAATAATTTGGAGCCCTCCCCATCTAGTGTCCCATCAGATATTTGCTGATAGCAGTCACAGACTGGCTACATGCCATTGTAGACAGTATCCTCATACCATCCCCTCCATAAATTTATCAAACTCAGTCTTGAAGCCAGTTAGATTTTTTTCCTCCCACTACTCCCCTTGGAAGGCACTCCTCTGATGGTTAGAAACCTTCATCTGATTTCAAGACTAAACCAAATTAGTCTTTTTCACGGTCACATCACATTGGTGGCTCCTAGTCATCCTCTGATCAACCAATACACCCAGGTTTTTCTCCTCCTCTGTAACTTCCAACTGATAACTCTTCAGTTTATAGCAAAAATTCTTGTTGTTAGTCCTTAAGTGCATGACCTTCCACTTTCCAGTATTAAATTTAATCCCATTTCTATTACTCCAGTTTTCATGATCATCCAGATCTTCTTTTATGATATTCAGTCCTTCTCTGTATTGGCAATACCGCCCAACTTTGTGTCATCCACAAATTTTATTAGCACACTCCCAATTTTTGTGCTAAGGTCAGTAATAAAAACGTTCAATAAGATTGGTCCCAAAACCGATCCCTGAGGAACTCCACTAGTAACCTCCCTTCATTCTGACAGTTCACCTTTCAATAGGAACCATTATAGTCTCCCCTTTGACCAGTTCCTTATCCACCTATCAATCACATATTAGTCCCCATGTTCTCCAATTTAACTAATAATGTTCCATGTGGAACTGTATCAAATGCCTTACTGACATCCAGGTAGATTAGACCTACTGCATTTCCTTTGTCTAAAAAATCAGTTATCAGCTCAAAGAAGGAGCTAGTCTGGCATGAGCCACCTTTTGTAAAACCATGTTGTATTTTATCCCAATTACCATTTACATCTATGTCCTTAACTACTTTGTCTTTCAAAATTTGTTCCAAGACTTTGCCTACAACCTACTAACAGGCCTGTAGTTTCCTGGATCACTTTTTTCCCCTTTCTTCAAAATAGGTACTATATTAGCAATTCTCCAGTCAGATGATACAACCGCCAAGTGTACAGATTCATTAAAAATCGTCGTTAGTGGGCTTGCAATTTCATGTGCCAGATCCTTTAATATTCTTGGATGGAGATTATCCAAGAATATTAGTCCCATTAAGACTAAGTTGTTTGAGTTTGACTTCCACCTCTGTGATCCACCACATCAATTATCTCAGCCTCAATTTTTGATCCAAAATTCACTGATCAAACACCATGATCCAGAATCCATTCTCCTAGAATGTGAAAAAACAACAACCAATCCATTGGGGGCTTGCTGGTGTGATGTCTGGCACCAGTCATTTGGAGTATATCATATGGGGAATATTGTTGCTTTATGTAAGAACAGTGGTTCTCAAACTTTCGTACTGGTGACCTCTTTCACATAGCAAGCCTCTGAGTGTGACCCCCCTTATAAATTAAAAACACATTTTTATATATTTAATACCATTATAAATGCTGGAGGCAAAGCAGGGCTTGGGGTGGAAGCAGACAGCTTGTGACCCCCCCCGCCACCACCACCATGTAATAACCTCACAACCCCCTGAGGGATCCTGACCCCCAATTTGAGAACCCCTGTGTAAGAAAATGTTTGTCTTGGTCTCTAACAAACTACACTTTTTATATAGTAGTAATGGCTTATTGCCAGTTCTTATGGGTGAGTGATTAGTCTAGCTTAGTATCTCAAGTGACAGTTCATTTAGAGTCTCTAAATACTTGAAGAATGACAATTATTCACAGTTACCTTGTCAGCAAGACTTAGGTTTTATATGGCTTAAGTTTCAGTGTCTACCGTGGACAGGTAAATTTTAAAGACAACCATACCACAGCCTGCATGCTAGCAAGACTATGGCACAGTTTCTAAACATGGTGGCAACACTGTTTGGAACTGCATTCTGTGTGTGTACAAACTGCTTGGCTGTCACTATGTTAGAGAGAACTGTTTCAGATACTATTACAAGCACTAATTTAGTCAGGGTCACAGAAAGAGACCATCTAGACTTTAGAAATGTCGGTATAATAGGGAAATGACTATTGGACATCAGGTTAGAACACTTCTGTGCCTGACCACATACTGAGACCAGAGGTGGCTAATGTGGATAGTAATTAAGTAAAACAAGAAATAACAAAAGAAGCCTCTCCAGGATAGTTCATTATTGTGTTGTGTCATCATAGTGTATAAATAAGTTGGGAAAAGCATAAACTCTTATGATCCCATTCTGGCTATTAGGATCCAGAGGAATTCCTTAATAATAGCTATACACCAGAGGTGATTGCACCAGGACCGTTTCCTTCTGACTGCAGGTCACATTTCTCAAGTATCTGGCATATTTTCAGGTATTTGTGTATCCATGGGGGAGGAATAAGATGGTGAGATGTAATGGCATTACCAGGTCTATCTCATGTGGAAAATACTGATCTACATTAAGCCAGCTCTCTCTTCTGAATCTGTTGTCTGGCACTTCATGACAGGTTGCTAAGTTATATATTTTAATGTAGGAAAACCCTGCAGCTGTCTTGGGCAGACATAGTTTATTAAAAGTAAAGATGGAGATTCTTGCTCCTCTTCCCAAAATTTATTTTGCATTTATAGTTTAGCAACAACAGAACAAGAATGGCTCGACAAATAGCAAATGGCTGGAAGAATCTGTCCACTACATCTGCTAACAAACTTGAGATCATTCACTCTTCATTTTCTCTGTGTTCTCACCTTTCTTCCTCAATATTCCCCCCCCAACATTCCCTTATTTTCCCGCCTTCATTGCCTCTGCCCCTTCCCTCTCTCCAGTTTCTTTGCCCCCACTTCAATAATTTTATCCCCATTCAAGTATATTTGCCTATCCTTTCATTCCTCAGGATTGCCCCTCCCTGCATACTCCTCAGGAAGCCCCTCACACCACCTTTCTATCTCCATATCCTACAGAAACACTACCTCTCACACACATCTCGGCCACTATTCCCCAGATCTCCCCACAAATCTCTGTCCCCACGCCCAGGAAACCTTTGCTCCCACAGGCCTGCTGCCCTTCACTCCACCTCCTCTGGTGCTCTGCTGGGGTCTCTGGAAGCTGCTGTTACCACTGTGCGGGACTTTTAGGTTGCTACTCCTGCCTTTTGCTTCCCCAGCCCAGGATGTGTGCTTTCAAGGGCCACCAACTACAAAGAAACTCTTGGCCCAGCTCATTTTGCTGGACCTCATAGTGAGCCCCTTGTTGCAACTCCTGCTCTGCCCAGTTGCCTCACTCCTGGGTGGTTGGATACTACATTGATAGTTCATCTGAGCACACCAGGAGCAGAAGCACTCCAAGCAACTGGCAGCTAGTACAGGGGATTGTCATCATCGTCCCACTAACCATTACTGGGATTCACAAGAAGTTCCTACACCCCTCCTAGGAGAAAAATGTTTTGGTCAAGAGACCTCAGTAACTTATGCATACTCCCATGTCTGCAAGGCTTATGGTCAAAATTAAAACAGTACAAGAGTTAAAAAAAATTGTTTATCCCTTCCAAATGATTGGACAACTCAAGGAGATACTCGATCAGCCCTTTCTTTCCCGAATAGTGATAAAGAAGAAATTATAAGTCTCAAAATTAGTTTTATATAAGACATTGAAAGTTTTTGCAAAGAAGTGTGGGTCTTTTCTTTGGTTTATTAGCCTAGCGTTGTGGGGTTCCCACTTCCCAGGGAGTGGTCACAGAAGCTCTCCTACCTCTTTCCCACTTTTGGGTTTTTATTACCTGTGCCAGCATGAACGTTATCTGGCAGCTATGTTACGCATCAACAGGGACTAGCACAACTGTGGAGTAACTGAATTCTTCCCTTTCCAAACATGTGCTGCCCTTCAGCCTCCCATGGCCGAAAAGAGAATACAGCTAAGTTCACTCATTAATCTCAGCCTCTTAAATGGCAATTACTGTCCTGTTGTCAATCACCTGGATAAAATTATTTGTATCAGAGTAGCACTCAGCAGCCCCAATCAGGAGGAGAAGGGCCCCATTGTGCTAGACACTATGAAAACACAAGAGACAATCCATTCCCCCAAAGCTTGCAACCGGAATGGAGACAAGACGCAAAAAGTGGGTTGACCAAACCAATAGAGAAAGGGTGTATGTATAAGAGGTAGAGGGAAGGGAGGACAAGATCAGAGTGGTAGGAACAAGAAGTTACCTAGACTAGCTCATAGAATATGAGCACAATATTTTATAATTTAGAAATTAAAGTCCGCAATTGTAGTTAATTGTGAATTATTATTATTGTTGCATTAAAATACATTGTGTGGATAGGACGTTTTGAGCAGGGTGCCACAGACTTAGGTCATTTTCTTTTCCCCTGATTTTCGGATCATCAATGAAGATGTTCATTTTATGCATATTAGCACATCATTCCAACATGGGAGATGTGACGATAGAAATGTTAGGAAGGGATCAAGGGAGGTTACAAATAAGGACCGGAACTAACAAAATAAGATTCAATTTGAAATTCATCTGTGTCTCTCTCAGCATTGCGGCTTTCCAAGTTTATCCCTCCCACTGAATCAATGGCATGTATTTTTATAATGTTTTGGAAAATCTTATTTGGCAAAGTTTATTTGCATTTGCTCAAGTTTGTATCTCAGTTTGTTGTGGACTGCCCGGCTTTCTCACCTTTCCAGGTATCGCTGTCCCATCTCATCAGTCCTCACAGGAACACCTACCAGTTTATTGGTGTGCTTTTTACTCTTGTATTCAATTAGACTGAACCTACAGCTGATCAAAATGATCCAGATGCTGCAAAGACTTAAAGTATGCACGTAACTTTGTGTTCTGTGAGTAGTTCCTGGGTAAATACTTGGGAACCTTTTGTTTATTGTCCTTTATAGAGTATTTCATTCCATTAAACCATCTTTTGACAAGATCTTTCTATCCTTTAAAATCCAGGTATGTCTACTGTGCCATTTTGTAATTATAAAAAGTATTATTCTTTATAAAACAATGTTGCTTTTGCTAGTGTTTTGTTTTCTCAGATTATTTGTTTGAAGCTTGACTTAGTAGAGGGTAATTGTGCACTTCTCTTCTCTTTTTGACCTGTACAATTCTTTATGACTTTTCCAAAATATTTTTCAGAGCTAGAGTAAGTTTGCTTCCTAACTTCCTTACTGCTACCATCCACATAGGACAATTCATGTGTGTTCCATTTTTCCAAGTATCTCTTATAAATAAAAATTTACTTCTATCTCACTTTCATGGTTCATTTTTCCTAGGTGAAGACATTTTAAAAAAAGAAAGAAAAGAGAAACCATCACTGCCCTTTTTGATTAATTTTTGATTAATTTTCTCATTTATTAATGAACTCATTTTTTCTATATCGTATAGAGTCCTTGTTCCTTTTAACCTTTTTGGTTAGCATTGACTCACATTGCTTTTTCCTCACCCTTAGATCTGGTCTACACAAAAGTTGCACTAATTTAAATAAAGGTTTGATTATAAAGCAATTCTGTTAAAGTGGTGCAAGCCCTCCTCCCCCAATTTTTGGCCATTTTAATCTTGTTAAGCTTCCTGGTCTGCACATAAACTTTCAGAGAAATAACTAAATTGGTAGTAATTCAGACCATTTGTTATTTCAGTGCACTTCTGTATGCGGACACTTAATAATAGGCGATATACCAATCTCCTAGAACTGGAAGGGACCTCGAAAGGTCATCGAGTCCAGCCCCCTGCCTTCACTAGCAGGACCACTTATTTCAGAGTAAAAGTGTACTATGTTGATTTAGCTTAAGTCAGTAAAATGGACAGGATAAAATCAATAAGACACTCAAACCAAAATAAGTGTCCACACACAGGCTTGCCAAAAGCATGAATTACAACCAATGTCGTTATTTTGGTGCACATTTGTGCGTAGATGAGACCTAATCATACTGATACAAACTAAACATCTAACCAGTTTCAAACCAATAAGCATGGCCATACAGAGATTTGCACCTAACTAAGGGTACGTCCATACTTACGGCCGGGTTGACGGGTAGCGTTCGACTTCTCGGAGTTCGAACTATCGCGTCTAATCTAGACGCGATAGTTCAAACTCCGAACATGCTCCCGTCGACTCCAGAACTCCACCACCGCAAACGGTGGTGGCGGAGTCGACGGGGGAGCCGCGGACTTCGATCCTGCGGCGTCTGGACAGGTAAGAAGTTCGAACTAAGGTAGTTCGACTTCAGCTACGCTATTCGCGTAGCTGAAGTCGCGTACCTTAGTTCGACCCCCCACCCTAGTGTAGACCAGGCCTAACTAAACTAATGCTGTTTTTAAGTTGATTTAAGTTAAGCCAGTGCAACTTTGTGTTTTCCTATAAGCCTAGACTACGTACAGTGCAGGAGCTATAAAGTTCTGCCTGCCACTAAAGATTTCCTGTCCTCTAGCATAAATTGCACTGAACACAGAGCTCCTGGAGGCAAGGGAAAAGAGCTTTCTGCAACCAGCAGCTGGAATTTTAAAAGCACCTGAATTATACAAGTCTAGCAGTTCTGGATAGCAGGGTCTCCTGATCAGTTTAAGACCAACAGGATAACTAAGGCTAGAATGTCATCTTCTGTAGGACTCTCTTGATTAGAAGGAATTAACCAAAATGTTATAGAAGCAACAAAGCCACTGTTCTCTGAGGGCCAGCAAGTCTATGGATCTGCAGCTTTGGATGTTTTAGTTTCCCTAGATGGCTAACAGTTCCACTTGGAATATGTCCTGCTTCTGGTGTATAACTAGAAACACCTTTGGGAGCAGTTCCCAGGCTGCTTGGAGAAGATATCTGTTTTGTATTTTAGGTTCCTGGCTATCTCAATGTTGTCAAAGACTAGGTTTCTTTCTACTCTGGCAGACCCCAGCACTATGATTGTCCTGCTGAATTACTGATTTCCTTGTGTTTGCAATATTGCATACCACTTTCTCTGAAACGGGGACCCAATGCAGTAGAACCTGACAGATTTTGGGTTCCAGGCAGTTCATTAGGATCCATGATCCTATGCCACCTTTGGGACTTCCTACCAAACGGACGATGGCATGTGTAGTGTGACAATTTGGGGAACCTATGCATAATTTATGAATTCTGGTTAATTTTATGAAATTACTTCATCACTGAATGTACAATGTGTATTGAGTCATCCATGGGCTGAAAAGGTCCCTGACACATATCACACATCCTGCCTCAAAGAAGCCATGAAACCAACAAAATAAGTTGTACCCATCGCCCTGCCAGGGCTCTGGGATTAAAACTAAGGATGCTGCCTGAGCTGGGAGAAAAAACAGTTTGTCCATGTTTATCTTCAGGGAGTGGAATGTGGAAAATCCCCAAAGGAAGAGAAGAAAGGGACAGAGGTCAGAGCACAGGTTTAAAAAGACAAAGGCACAGGCTTTGGGTGGTGAAGGACTTTTATTGTGGGACCAGCCAAGATCAGATGAAGCTGGCTGAAGACTGAGAGGGAAGAGTCTATGTTCCAGTTGAGAAGACATGAGGAGAGAGGTACAAGAGAGGGGACCTGGAATACTAAAAGGACACTGTCCCAAATCCTGAAGAGTGGTGAAGAAATGGATACCTGGAATGGCATATAGGGGTTTTATTGTCTTGTCTAGGTCCATGTATTTCTTATGCTATCTAAAGAAAAGTGTGATTGTTTTTGGAACCCCTTGCAACATCTGTGTGTTATTTAGGTGTTTTAACTACCCCTTATCCTTGTAGATCATAGTGCCCACAAGGTTGTAGCTCTGGGAAAGGCTGTTCAGAAGCAACCGGGGTGTCTTTTGGTGGTGGGACTACACTGGTCCTGAGGGCCTAACGTAGTTGGATTGCAAAATCCCACTTCTGTGGATGGGTAATTGTGTGCGAGAGACAACGAAGAACGAAACAGTACTGAGGCACTAAGCTTAAGCACAGATCTTAAGAGCACACGGCTCCAATGTAGGTGGGACCTAAACACACCAGCCTGGTGAATATCCAGATGAGGAGCTTGACTAGGGCTGTGATGTGTAGTAAGTATTTTCCATAGTGACATGTCAAGAGGGACCCATGGCTGATGTTACCCTTACTGTAGGAACCAAGTGAGAGAGCTTTAGAGTGAGAGCCAATGTCCTGATTAAATACTGCTTTCAACGTTGGCAGGAGAAACTCCTCATGAGCAGAAGAGATAGCAACTTTCATGCCAGAAAGAAACAGATTCGCCTCTCCCTAGTGACACAGACAATGGAGATACAGTGAACAAGCCAACTCCTCTGAAAGAAACTAAAATCTTAAATGAGAAAATATAAAATTAGCATTCAGAAAAAATTAGTTAAATATTTCATAGCTATTCTACCTGATAGGGACTAGATTGCACTGGATTCCTCAGCCAGAACTGATCATCTTAAAGGGGTTGGCATAACATATTTATATTTTTCTATCCAAACCAGCCCTGGTGACAAAATGTTCATTTCTAACTTCTATGATAATATAATACTCTGTCTCTTAGTACAATGCTGCACAACAAAAGAAGGTACAGAAAGGGACATCTCCAAATACAGTGGAACCCTGTTTAGCTGAGCCTCCATTATCGCACCTTTTCAGCCTTGTAAAATGACCACGACTACTACATGAAAACGGGTAGTACTGTCATTGGATGCTAAAATAGAAATGATTAATAAAATAAAAAAAGGAAAGTCACTGGCAAAAATAGCCCTAGATTACAATATTGGAGAAAGCACAGTATTGAACATCAAACACAATGCCAAGCAAATTCTTAAACATTGCACTAATAACTCTGCATCCTGTAAGACCACAAAGCAACTGAAGGACACTGGACTAGGTGAAGCCTTTTACTGGTGGTTATACAGGCGAGAGAGGACGGCATTCCTATTCATGGTCCTTTACTATGCAAGGAGGTTAAGAGCTTTAATCAAACTTTAGGAGGGGATGGATGTTTCTCTGCTAGTCAGGGATGGCTCAGTTGGTTTAAAAAGTGTTACAACATTTGACAACTAACAGTCACCAGGGAAAAGCTATCTGCCAATTCGGGAGTTATTTCTAAAAAAAAAAAAAAAAAGTTGCAAGATATCTTAGTCGAGCACAACTTGTCACTGAAACATGTTTACAACTGAAATGATGATGAGACTGGTTTGTATTGGAAAATATTACCATCAAAAACACTTGCTGCCAGAACAGAAAGATCTGCACCTGGCTAAAACTGAGCCAAGAAGGTTTAACAATCCTGGCCTGTGCTAAAGCTAGTGGTACACACAAGCTCCTCTTAACTGTCATTGGTAAAGCAATGAATCCGCATGCACTTAAAAATGCAAACATGAATGCTTTGCCCATCATCTACCAATCACAGGGAAAAGCATGGATGGACAGTGATTTGTTTTGTGACTGGTATTTAAAAATTTTGTACCGAACGTACGGGCTCATCTGAACAACATCCCACCAAAAACTTACTACTGAACAACGCACCCGCTCACCCTAATGACAGAGGGCTTACCTCCCAAGATGACCTGACCTTCTGGGGGTTTTTTCTCCCTCCAAACATAACATTTCTTGCACAGCCTGTGGACCAAGGCGTGCTGGAGAGTCTAAAACAGTGCTATAAACAGCATCTGCTTACTTGACTATTGATGTCTGATGAAGCATCTGAGAATGAAGGCAACATGTTGCAGCACTGGAAAAATATCAGTATCAAAGGATGCTATATACAGGGTTGCAGAAGCATGGGAAGACATCCCCAGGTCAATCTTGGAAAAATCTGTGGCCTGAAGTTATTGCTGATGCTCAGGACAGTGAACTTGCAGCTGCAACAGCAGCACTGGCAGCTGAAGAAGAGACCAGTGCATTTGTTGACCTCCTCCAGACTACTGGCTGCACGGAAGTTGATGAAGATGATGTTGCAAATTGGCTTGAAAGTGATGCTAATGACCCTGGCCATCAGTTACTGGATGGTGTTTAAATCATGCAGACTGTACTACATGCTGACAGTGACGCTGAAGCTGAAGATTCTGCAGAGGAAGAATTGATGGGGAAAAATTCTCACTGTGATGCTGCAATAGCAGGAAACCTCTTCCTTCAGGACTTGGAACAACAGCCTGATACCAATCCATGATCATGCAATGAAGAAGAGAAGCGCTCAACTAAAACAACGCAAACTGTCAGATTTTTTCCAGCCACTATAAAGATGAGTGCTGATGTACCTACCACTGTGCTGTACACTGTACTATATTTTAATTGGATACTTTATGCAGATTGCATAGTATTAGTGTTGGTAGTTGCTACCATTAGTATTGCTGTTGTTGCAATTTAAAAAGATCATTAGTGCATTTTTAAAAACATTACTGGAAGTGACGGTTCATGTACACTGTGAATAAAGGGGGCTATGTTTTAATGCTTTGTAAGGATTATCATGTTTGCATTTTTTAAAAATTGTACTGTTTGATGTTATGTGTAAACAAGCTAAATAGAGATGGTGACTTGTGCAACATTAAACAGACTTTGTAGATGGTCCCTATAACATTCAGGGTTAGATAGTGTAAAATTGATCAACACAACTTTTTAAAAACTCAGATTAGTTTTCCTGGTAATAAGTGACCAAAACATTGTTTACAACAATTAATCGTTTATATATTGTGTTAAGTAGATGGGGGGGTGTTTTAATGTTTTTCCGGGAGGGGTCAGCTAGTTTAAAAGCAACTCCACATCTTAAAATAACAGATAGAAAACTTTGCTCATTCTCACAATAATCTGAATTTTTGATCTTCTGATCCGGCCCTAGTCCCAATTAGACCGGATAAGCAGGGTTTTACTGTACCTATAATTCATGCAAAGCACAAATTTAAATTTTATATTCTTATGGAATGGCATCCTCCACCCTCAGTACATTATTCATGTTTTGTTGATAGCCAAAAGAAAAAACATTGTTTCAAAAAGCCACCAATAACTACTAACTCACATTGAGTAGCAATCCTAAAAAATGGCAACGAGTTCTGTGGCACCTTATAGACTAACAAATGTATTGGAGCATGAGCTTTCGTGGGTGAATACCCACTTCGTCAGATGCATGTCGTTGCCACTTTTACAGATCCAGACTAACACGGCTACCCCTCTGATACTTCTACCTAAAAATGCAATGGTGAGACTTTAGCGAGCAACGAACATCACCAATTACAAATTGTGCCCTATTATTTTGTTATCACAAGTCTTAAGTCACTTGCAGGATTGTTCACTTTTGGTAGATTCATGCACTAGGAAACACAAAAGGCACAGAAGGATCAATGAATTTAGATTTTAGAAAAGTTCAAAAATTACTCTTCAGCAATTATACTAATTAATTTAGTATTAAAATAATAGGAAACAGCTCTCTGGAAACTAGCTAACACATCTATTCAGCAGGAGATATATTAAGGGGCATACACAATTCTTTGTTTATAGAAAGGATCTTTTCACTTTCAGGTCCTCAAAAAAAAAAAAGTTTCCTTGTATCACTACAATACTTGCATTGTTTTCGCCATAGTATCTTCAGAGTTGACAAATGTTGACTACTTTGACATTTAAAAAAAAAACCCACCGTGAAATATTCTTCTTCTTTCAAAGCATCTGAGCTTCTGCTTTCAATGTAGTAAAAAAGTACAAACCAGCTCCTGGTTTAACAGGGTGCATTATACATGCTTCTTTTACATGTAGCACTCCAGTGACCCCTAATGGGCAACCTGCATTAGTGCACATGACATTCAAAGCTTATTTCCCTTCTGGAATCAAAATGTTAACTTGTTATCCGGGTACAGTTAAAAGCTTTATGTTTTACCCTATTATGTTGCATGGTCCTATTAAATTTATTTAAAGCTGTACACCAGGGGTCGGCAACCTTTCAAAAGAGGTGTGCCGAGTCTTCATTTATTCACTGTAATTTAAAGTTTTGCGTGCCGGTAATACATTTTAATGTTTTTAGAAGGTCTCTTTCTATGTCTATAATATATAACTAAACTATTGTTGTATGTAAAGTAAATAATAAGGTTTTTAAAAATGTTTAAGCAGTTTCATTTAAAATTAAATTAAAATGCAGACGCCCCGGACCGGTGGCCAGGACCAGGGTAGTGTGAGTGCCACTGAAAATCAGCTCACATTCAAGACATAAGTACAATTGATTAAAGATAGCAAATATTAGTTTGAAAGAGACAGTGAAGCCCATAAGAACGGCCATACTAGGTCAGACCAAAATTCCATCTAGCCCAGTATCCTGTTTACCGACAGTGACCAATGCCAGGTGTCTCAGAGGGAGTGAACCTAACAGGTAATGATCAAGTGATCTCTCTCCTGCCATACATCTCCACTCTCTGACAAACAGAGTCTAGGGACACCATTCCTTTCCATCCTGACTAATAGCCATTAATGGACTTAACCTCCATGAATTTATCTGGTTCTCTTTTAAACCCTGTTATAGTCCGAGCCTTCACAACCTCCTCAGGCAAGGAGTTCCACAGGTTGACTGTGCGGTGTGTGAAGAACTTCCTCTTGTTTTAAACCTGATACCCATTAATTTGATTTGGTGGCCCCTAGTTCATCATATCCCCTCTTAGTCTCCTCTTTTCCAAGCTGAAAAGTGCTAGTCTCTTTAATCTTTCCTCATATGGGACCCATTTCCAACCCCTAATCATTTTAGTTGCCCTTCTCTGAACCTTTTCCAATGCCAGTTTATCTTTTTTGAGATGAGACCACATCTGTATGCAGTATTCAGGATGTGGCTATACCATGGATTTATATAAGGGTAATAAGATATTCTCTGTCATATTCTTTATTCCTTTTTGAATGATTCCTATACTTAGGCCCATCCTCCAATTTGCAACCTTGATTTGGGCAAAGAGTTTTAGTTAGACCAAATGTTCTGGAAACCGGAGATTAACCCAGCTAACAAAAATTGTGTCTGTTGTCTGGTGGAACAGTGCTGCTAGCACTTGATGCCAGAATCACAGTCCTTTCAGCTAGTGCCTCTGCCTTTCCATATACCATAAGATCTGCTAGAGCAGGAGGATCTGCAATGGCCCCACTTTTTCCAGAGGGAGGAGGCTGGAGTGCAAGGAACATCTAAACAGATTCCTGTTCCCAGTCTAAACTCAGGCCTGATCTACATTACAGTTAGGTTGACGTATGGCAGCTTATGTTGACCTAACTCTAAGTGTCTACACTAAAATGTAGCTCCCACCAATACAACTTGCCCACTACACCGACTTAATAATGCCACCTCCATAAGTAGTTAAAAGTTGATGTAGTGTCATGGTAAACACTCCGTTGCTTACATTGACTGTTGCTGCTTTTCAGAAACAGTCCCACAATGTGCCACACTGGCAGTTAAATCGGTGCAAACACTCCTGATGAGGACATAAACTGCCGACACAAGGAACGTAGCGTGTACATGTAAAACCGATTAAATTACTGCAGTGGCAGTATGTCGATGTAACTTAGGTTGCTTTAGTTTTGTAGTGTATTCTTGCCCTCAGTATTCTCTGCACTCCTCCAAATGAGTTGATTTCCTTCCTGAACTCTGCTTGGTACATTTGGGCAGGGAAGGAGGGCAGGCAGGGCAGGGAAAGAAAGAGGAAGTGCAGATATGCTCCACATTAACTTCCCACTTCCCCACCTCCACATCTCTCTATTTGAGGGAGGAAATACCAGCCCTTAAGATAACTCATCCTCCTTTCATGTTTGATTTGGTGAGCCTGGGAATTGATTTACTGAAGCTCAAACTCTTTGCCTACCACTGGGAACTGCTTATTGCCATGTTAGGGAAACAAAGTGGGTGACACATAATATCTCTTTTACTGGACCAACGTCTGTTGGTGAGAGAGATGCTTTCCAGCCACACACAGCTCTTCTTCAGGTCTGGGGATGGAATTCCCAGGATCACAGCAAAATGCAAGGGGGAACAGACAGTTTAGCATAAGTAGTTAGCACACATTGGAAGGGACCATTCAAAGGTAGAGTAGCCAGTTAACACCTCGTTCTGCCCTGTGACTAGAGAGGAGCTTAAATTCATTACTCTGCTATACACCAAAAATCCATGGACTGAACAGACACACTGGTTTTATGGCTTATTACAACAATTTGTAACCCACTAACAACCCGTTCTTTTTGTCCTATGACTGCAGAGGTGTTAACAGGTCTACCTGGACTGGTCACTTACAACAGTGATCTCCAAACTTTTTTGATTGTATACCCCCATCAGTAAAAAAATTTTTAGCATGCACCCCCCTGCTGCGTCGGCTCCCGTCCAAACTGACAAAGCAAAAAAAAAACGCGCACCCCCACTTTGGAGACCACTGTGCTAACTACTTACACTAAACCGGTGGTCCACAGACTCGAAGTCTATGTCTAGAGAGCTTACAGTGGCACATCAGCTGTACTGATGCAGATGTGCCGCTGAAAGATCTCATACGTAGCTGCTCTATGCTGACAGGAGAGCGCTCTCGACAATTAAACAACCCCCAATGAGTGGCGGTAACTATGTTGGCGGGAGAAACTCTGCCACCAATATAGCACTGAGCACACTACCAGTTATGGGGTTTTTTTTTCACACCCCTGAGCGACGTAAGTGGTAGTGTAGGCATGGCTTAAGGCAGTGATACTCAGACTGAGGCTCATGAGCTGCAAGTGGCTCTTTAACATGTCTTCTGTGCCTCTTTGCAGCACATGACATTAAAACACCATGTGATTTAATTATTAACCAATCTAAGTTATTAAACCATCAGGATTCTTTTACTAGATTAACCAATTGTAGTTGATAAAATATTAATATTTGGTCAGTCATTCTGCTGGGAGAATATATTAAACAGTGAATTCACCTACTGTGGCTCTTTTGGGTAATGTTGATTGCTAATTTGGCTCCTGGTCTCAGGGGTCCATGAAAGGCTATTACCATAGAACAGTGGTTTTCAGCTTGTAGTCCATGGACCTTGGGGGGTCCACAGGCTGTGTCTAAGATTTCCAAAGGGGTCTGCACCTTCCTTCAAAAAATTTTAGGGGTCCAAAAATGAAAAAAGGTTGAAAACCACTTTGATAAACAATCTGTTCCAACTTGCATTTTACTGTGATGCTGGACAGTTCCTTTCCCAGACCTGAAAAAGAGCTGTGTGGCTCAAAAGTTGGTCTCTCTCACCAACAGAAGTTGGTCCAATAAAAGGTATTACCTCATCCACCTTCTGTCTCTAATATCCTGGAACTGACACAACTATATCTGCAGTGCATATTGCCATGTTAACTGTTAGTGAAGTCTTATTGGAGCAATTGTTATCTCTGGTCCTCCAGCACATCTCCAATAGATTAACCAATGTTGTGAAGGCCAAGACTATAACAGGATTCAAAGAAGAACTAGATAAATTCATGGAAGATAGGCCCATCACTTGCAATTAGCCAGAATGGGCAGGGATGGTGTCTCTAGTCTCTGTGCCAGAAGCTGGGAATGGGTGACCGGCGATGGATCACTTGATTATCTGTTCTGTTCATTCCCTCTGGGGCACCTGGCATTGGCCACTGTCGGAAGACAGGATACTGGGCTAGATGGACCTTTGGTCCGACCCAGTATGGAGGCTCTTATGTTCTTAATAGAACAGAGTCTGTGTCTAGACAGCATAGCTGTCATTGTCACTAGAGATCTGATAGACAAGTGATTCAGAACCTTTTCCATACCATGACCCTTGTTTCAACAAAAATTTCAGGACCGCCTTTCCAGATTCAGGACTCTCCTCCCATCTACATATAAAGAAATTATGTATTCATAAGGCAGAGGCTGAGTACCACCTACTAGGCAACTAATTTCTAAGTCCATTATAGTAAATGCAATGAAATGTTCCATCTATCTCAGAACATGCTTTTCAGTTATCACAGATGTGAGATTTACAATGCTATTAGAACAGTAGCATTTGATTCAGTCTGAAGGTAGAACATGTTGGGCAAAATCCTAGCTCTATTGAAGTTGGTAGCAAAATACCCATTTATTTCAATGGACCCAAGATTTAACCCATTATTGCAAAGAGGTCAAGGGGCCATAATTATTTTGGGGCAGGTTCTCTGCCCTGTTCCACTCTTTTGTGGCACTCGTGGGTGGGGTTCTGCTGCCTTTGCACTAGTTGATTCCTCCAGCATGGAGGGATCCCCAGTGGCCAAAGGAGCTAACATAACTGGCTGCCTTGCCTCCCTCCCTGCAGCACCTAGTGCGGAGAACATACTGGGGTGGAGAGGTGTCTGTGGGGAGCAGAAATGGCTACGTGTTCTATGACCTCAATTCGTCAAGGCTGGTGCATGGTTCCTTGAGAAATGAATCAGCTGATGCAAATTAAAGCTGCTCTAACCAGTGAGAGATCTGAGAGAATCAGGGACATGTAGCGGATTCCCAGCTTCTCTTCCCCCTCCTCCACTCAGGATACCCAGGTAGTGGTGTAGCAGAGGGGAGCAGTCCTTTCTTAGGTGCTCAGCTAGGCTTAGGCAGAACCAGTTAAGCTCCCATCAATTCTGTTCTCCCGCCTGTCCAGTGCAACAGCCAGCCGGCAGAGAATCTACTGAAGCTAGAACAGGGAAGGGACAGCAGCTGCTTAGAGTAGTGGTTTTCAAACTTTTTGTCTGGGGACCCAGTTGAAGAAAATTGTTGATGCCCACAACCCAACGGAGCTGGGGATGAGGGGTTTGGGATGTGGGAGGGGCACCAAGTTTGGGGTGGGCTCAGGGCTGGGGCAGGGGATTGGGTGTGAGGTTGGGGCATGGACTTACCTCCAGCAGCTCCCAGTCAGTGGTGCAGTGGCAGGCTTCCCGCCTGTCTTGGCACCGAGGATAGTGGCCAGCAGCAGCTCTGTCTCTGAGGTGGAGGCACACAAGCAGCTTCGCGCGACTCTCACCCATAGGCACTACGTCCTCTCCCGCCCCAGTGCAGAGCCGGTGCTGAGAGCAGGGTCAGTGCGTGGAGCCCCGTGGCCCCCCTGCTGGCTGCTTCCTGGGTGCAGCACGGTGTCAGAACAGGTAGGTAATAGCCTGCCTTAGCTGGGCAGCACTGCCAATGGGACTTTTAACATCCTGGTTGGTGGTGCTGACCAGAGCGACCCAGTGCCTGACATGCTGCAACCCAGCACTGGGTCACAACCCAAACTTTGAAAAATGCTGGCTTAGAGGGCTCCTGACTCACAGAGCTGTTCCTACAGTTGCAGAGGAAGTGGTAGGAGGCAGTGTCCTTTCTGTCCTCCCTATAACAATCAGGTTAATGCAGATTGTTTAAAAAAATCACAGTCAAAGGCTCAGG
Organism: Mauremys reevesii; assembly: GCF_016161935.1. Lineage (NCBI taxonomy): Eukaryota > Metazoa > Chordata > Testudines > Geoemydidae > Mauremys > Mauremys reevesii. The sequence goes on from NC_052624.1 coordinate 200,885,104, forward strand.
AAACATTTTCAATTAATAAATGAAAGTTATTGCAGTTACCTTCAAAGGTCACAATTGGGACAGCCCTGTATTCAAATGCATCCATTACATAAAGAAACAATAGTACATAATTACAAGATAAAAAAAGTTTATCTAAGTCCGTTTTCTTAATTTTTATTAAATTCAAAAATTGCAGAAAAAATTCACAACAAATTTCTAAATACAGGTAAAAACAAGTCAGCTGAAATAATTGTCAAGTTAAATCTTATTTTTCCATAACTTTCCCTTCCTTGCTATTGCCCACAGTACCTTCAGAAATCCTACAAATGCTATAGAAAATGGTGGATTTCATCTGTTAGTATTAGAGTAAACCACAAGTTCACTATGTAAAAACAGCTAAGCATTTAGGCACAAGGTGGCAGAAGACATAAGTACAATTTTCAACCAGGCTTCCTTGTGTTAGTTGAAACTGTATGTGCCAAAGATGTGTTCCCTGCACAGTACTGTGTGCAGAATGTAATAACTTGTTCAGCAGCCCTACAGCTCTAAGATCCTTTGGGCAAAGTATAAATTACCACCAATTATTTTGAATGCTTTGTTCCTTCCAGAAAACTCATGAGAAACTGGAGACGTCCCGGGTATACATTATTATGTCTGTGTAAATGTTTACGGTGGAACAATGGCAAAACTGCTAAGATATTTCAGACACCAGAGAAAAAAGTAGTGATGAACTATATTTTGCAAAAGACTGGTTTACATTTGTGTCCCCATGGGTCATAAATAGTTTTGCTACTGCCTCCCAAGATGTCACAAAAAGCAATCACATGCCATGACAGGATACCAATTTGGCTAGATCATCCCAACAGTGCAGTATTCAAAGCAAGCTATTAATGCGCCTTGTTTTTCCTATCTTGAAAAATAAATGTAAAGGCTAAGAATCAGCTCTTTACAAGGAATTTTTTAAAAAAAATTGTTCTATATCACTGATTTTACCTTTTATCCACCATCAGGTATATTTGCCATTCTAATAACAGGTACAGCTCCACTGTCATTCATAAATACAAAATTTTATTTGCATTTCATTAGTTTAGAAAGACCACAATGCTTTTCAGTACCACAACATTCAGGACACACCAAGTTATTCGAATATGTAACTACTGATTTACCACGACTAAACTAAACAGTGCATTGTAATAAAAGATATACCAAAGATATAGTTCACAAAGTCATTATCAGACAAAAACCTAACACAGTATATGCTTGATGGGAATAATTTCCACCATTAGGGAAAAAAATGGTTTTCCATAAACCCCTACCACCCACCTAGATGTTCAGATAAATACACATATATATTCCCTCAACACAGGAAAATGTATTAAATTCCTTTTAAAAAGAATTTGTCTAGGACAGCAGCATTGCTTTTCATACCATCTTTTAGAATTCAAAATACATCTCCACTTTTCTTGCAACCTAGCTTATGTTTAAGCAGAAAATTAACTATGTGAGTTGACACTGCACCCTTAGAATTGCACCAAATGTGATGTCTTAATACACAAAGTAATGGTCTACTATTAAACATAATAAATAAGACAGATTGCTAGAAATTACATATAGCTTTGCTGTAGATCTAGTCAGCTGAAGATGCTACAGCTCTACCCCACTCCCTAAAAAAGAAAAAATAATCTGAATATATTAAAGGAAACAATGAAGGTTATGGAAGCTTTGTACATAAAGTTTTCAGTTTTAAAAAAATTCATCTTTAAAATAGTTAGCAAAGCACCATATACTTATCTTCATACAAGAAGAGCTTCTGCTTGCCTGTTTATAATAACAAGGACTATTACAATATTTATGTCAAGAATAAGTATAGATTTAATTTCTCCTCCTCGTAGACTGGGAGTGTGGCAGTTCCCCATAAACTGTACAATATTTATAACACTACAGTGATGAATGAAATATACTATTTTGGGGAAGAGGGGCAATATTTAATGGTTGTAGCTGAATCTTACACAGGATTGCATATTTGCATATTTACAAATAAGTGTGTAGTTCTGACTTGAAAAACAAAGTGCAACACGGAACTGCCAAATGATTGTAGTGCAGACACTTTCTTCTCTCTCCCACTCTGTATGAAGCAACAAGTCAACAGCAACGGACATGTGGTCTCGGCGGAGGCAGCTCAGGTGGGATTTCTGGCTCTGGTTGCAGGGACAGTATACTGTTGGACAACTCGTTCCTCATAATATCCAGAGGCATCTTTAAAAAAAAAAGTCTATAAATGATTACCTGCACTGAACTTTTTAGTTTATTTCATTTGAAAAGAAAAGCTGCAGAACTAATGCTCAGCTAAAATATTAACATAAGGACCCCAACATCAAAATATTTCAATAACCACTTTCAAAGAGAAAGGAAAAAGTTACAAATCAGTGTTAAAAATACAGTATTGCTCTGTTGACAAATAGAAGCATGGAACAATTCATATGTTATGAAGGAAATATACGTAATTTGGGGAGAAGTTTCCATGTAGCCAGTTTGTCAATAATAGAGAATGTATTTTAAAGTTTTTAATATTCCAGAAGCTTTATCTATGTAAAGCATGTGCAATTTAATGAATTAAACATAATGCTGGGAGATCAAATGAAATCTGCAGAATTCCTAACTTTGCCTCAAATTTAGGTGGCCTTGGACAAATCATTCAGTCTTCTCTGTGTCCCGGCTTCCATATCTGTAAAACGGGGATAATACTTGCCTATCTCTTGGGGTATGGATTAATTTTTCTATAGCTCATTCAGAAGTGCTAAGTAGTATTGTTGACCACCTATAAGGAATTGTGTATGGCCGACTGCATGGAGAAGATTCAAGATCACAAATAATCCTGTGGTTTAAAGAGGTACACTAATAAGTAATATACATAAAATGAAGTTGTTGCCTTCTAGTGTTAATGTAGTGGTTTAGACTTTAAGAATAGTTTAACACAAATGAGGCTATTTCCACAGAGAAAGACTAAACACTTGCATTGTTTTACAGTGTCTGAAAATACAAAAGGTAACATTTCTATCAGGTGACCATAATTTTTTGAAATACAGCTCACCGTGATTTACCCTGATACTAATAATACTCACTTACATAACATTGCTCAACCAGGATTGCACAGCCCTTTCCGAAGCTGGGTAACAGTTATAACCATTGTATAGATAGGAAAAGACTCTGCTATATTGAAGCCAGCAGGAAACAGAAGACAGGGGTCGCTATTGTCTGCTCTGATGCTCTAGCCTCTGGACTATGCTGTAGACAGAAGCTCTGGTCTGCAAAAACACCAGGAATGATTCTCTCTCCCTAGTTGACATGTAAGTTGCTGACTACTTGTTTTCCCAGCCCTTTGTAGTTCTTATCTCTCATTTCAATTTAAGGATGAACATTTATTTCTGCTTTGTCCTAAGTCAATTCCCCAAATCAGTCTCAATTAACATATGGCAACAAATGGAAGCAGGCAAATGCAGTCAGCTACTGAACTTTGGTCTAAAATGAAGTTACCATGCAGAGAAGAACACACAAAAATTTCAACCGCCGTGCAGTGTTTAGCTGCTACTGAAGAGCTGAAGGATAGCAGATGGTCCTCAAGCTACATGCTGGCACCTCCAAACTAAGTCAAAATTTTACTTGCCATTATGTGCTCTGAACAAATACTGGTACCAGCAGTAGTTAAATATAGTCCCCATCTCCACAGTACATACATATTACCTTTTTCAGGATGTCATCTACAAGTTTCAGAAATATTTCATCCACATTAAAATTATCCTTGGCACTTGCTTCACAGAACCGCATCCCAGTTATTTGCTGTGCAAACTGATGGAAATAAATAAAGTAACTACATGAAGCTGGATTTTTTTTTTAAGAGATTAAAAGAAAAACTACTCGACAAAATATGAGCAAAACTGAATCTAGTGTCACATTAGATCCTTTTGAGTCGACTTCAGTTCTGCAAGATATTTTTTCTCTTCCCATTCTGTTTTGAAGAGTGTAATCAGTGTGTAAAAATTTAGAGTTGTTTTTAATACATTCTGTTAGTTTACCATGTCAAGATGAAATCAAGAAATAACGGAAAACCAAATAATGAAATGTCATTAATGAAAAGATAAATGTTAGCTCAACCATGAAACCAGACATACAAAAATGTGACACTTAGTGTGCTGAATACACAGCTCACAGAGAACATTTCAGTTCATATATTTGTTTGTTTTGTTTTATTTCTTTTCATTTGCTTTTAGATGGAGCTGATGCTCTTGAAAATGAGTAACTAGCAGCATTAGAAAATGCCAGGATTAATGCAAGCATATATGCTCCATGGCTTTGGAACAGCTTGCCAGGCAGACTTAACCCCGGACTATGGTTCCATCTCGTTCCATGGAGGATTTCAAAATTGTGGGAATTTGTTCTGAATTAGAATGAAATCAGATTTTGAAATAGCAAAATCATCTTTGAATTGGAATACCTCCACTCAGCTCTAAGTAATTCAAAAGGAAAAATGCAAAGCTCTCAGGGACTCCATGCACTAGAACTTTAATATCATCTCACCAATTCTTATTCTATGACATCCATGTAGAAAAATACACACACACACACACACACTTAGGTTCAAACACATGAGAAAAAGCATTTTCAAAATTGCAGTTAGAAGATGCTCAGTTAAGAGTATCCTTTTTACTTTGTTTTTATATAAGTTGGTAATGGGTTTTCAATCTTAGTGCCTTGAGCTAAGCAGCGCTTATGGTCTGCTGCATTAATACACCAAATTTTCAGACAATATTTGGGTACATATTTAACTTCTTCCAAAGGACAAATTATTCACATGTCCCTTTATGCCTTCACATCATGCACTTACATACTTAGCCCCTAAACAATTCCAGAATACCAGAAGAGGAGTTTTTCAAGTAAAAACACAAGTCAAAACTGTTTTTTTGTTTGTTTGTTTTTTAAATCAAACAGCTATCAGCTAATATTTATCTGGATTTCCCTAAGGTTACTGCATACGGTTTTAGAAATCTCTCTCCCCCTCCTTGCTCTGTCCACAGTATCCTCCAGAAGTCATGCCATGACAATACTTTACATATTATAACAAGAACTCTTCCCTCCCCCCACACCCTATTAACAAATATGGAGAACCAATGTCAACAGTGCATTAGCTTTCAGCAGCACCTCTGTGCTCATTTCCAACACATGGATAGCATGACAGGTTACATAATCTTTATTTTATGCACTGTCAAAGCCTCGATTTTGAAAAGCTGTCTTCATATTCCAAAATCTTCCCAGGTTGGTCTGATGTCTCTAGAATTTCAGGAGACATTCAAATGATTCTCTTCCACAGAAAACCAACCTTACACACTCTGAGCATTGTGGGTACATATGGTTAGTCTCCTGGATAGTAACCTACTGGAAGAGATGCCAAGGGTTGATTTCATGATCTGGTTTTCTCACAGCTTGAAGTGATCAGAAGCAATTTGGAAGAGGATGAAATAGCAGATTGAACCTAAGCAGAAGTCCAGCAATGGATAAGTCCACCTTGGAAAATTATTACAGGGGAAATTAGGTGAATTCACGTATACTACTTTTTACAGAAGAAAATGCTCTTCCTTTCTGGAGTTAAAGATTCCTGAAGAAGTCATGCCAGTGAGGAAGAAATAGATCATGATCACTTTGACTCAATAATAGGTATGTAATGATCCAGACAAGGAGCCAATTCTCGAGTCTAGCCAAGCTGTGCTCAGTACAGAAGTCACTTAAAGCCAATTTTGTGATTCACTAATCTCGGGACAGTCAGGAGCTACTCTGGTCCCTCATATAAGTTAGAGAAGTTTAATGGATGCTTTAACCTACACCAGCTGTAACAAGCCCCCAGAGGTAATTTGCTGGCCCTGAGCACAAGGTGCCACAGCCTCCCTCCTTCCCCTTCTGCGAGGGAATGGAAAGGGCAGCCTATAGTCAGTTCTACACCAGCTGAGGATGTGAGGGGAATCTTCAGCTGATTTCTCCAACACTTCATGCTACTTTGGGGGTCTGAGGATCCAGCCCAAGTTAGTACCTTCTAATTTCTTCTGTTTCTTTAGGGCAAGATAATATTCCTTACATTAAAGAAACATATCTGGGCATGTTCTGTAATACCTGGTATAAGCTTAAAACAGATTTTGGTAGAATAATGTACGCTTAAAACATTGTATGTCTTCTATAACTCTAAGGGTATGAAGGAGAGTACTATCATAGATGCAACATCAAAGCATCGTGCCTGCTGTAGGTACTTGTTTATAGCAAAGGCAGTACAACTGTTTTTAATCAAACACTAGGTTAGAAAAAAAGGTTTCTCCTTTTTACCTAATTAATTTCTCCCTCCCTCCCCTCAAAGAGTCAGGTATCTTTCAAGGGGCAATGTGATTCCACTCAATGCTTGCCTGGCTTGGAATTTCAACTATCATTAGATGTATCTCAAACTTGCAAGAGATTCAGCACAGCCCAAACCTACAGCTGTACATTCTTCACAATTCCAATATGAGCCCACAACCACCTTTTTTCACCATCACTAAAGGATGTTAATGATTTGATTCCATCTGCTCTTACCTTTTCTCCCTGTTGTCGAGTAATCTCTCTGTCAACTTCACAGTCCAACTTATTTCCAACCAGTAGAAGCTCTGCATCTTCTGAGGCATACTGAATACAAAAAATACCGTATTTCTAGTTAACTACATCCACAAACGTAAGGTTTTTACGCTGTTGGTAAAAACTAATACTTATGTACCTGCATGAGTTCTGTATCATCAAAGCTCTATACAAACATTATCTCAAGGATATATATCCTTATTTCTTTCTGCTTCCAAACACATTCCATAACACTGCATGAGAAATATACTTGAGTCTCCCTTAGAGGGACTATTGCGACCTTAATGCAAAGAAGGTAAACAGAATGCATGGTTTTCCAGTGTACCACTGGGTGCCCAAATCTATGCACATTTCTGACATTGATGACAGCAATTTTAGTTCACAGAAGTCAGCAGAAAAATAAGAATAAGCACACAAAAATTAAATGCTTTCTAAAAGAATGAAGTGGAAATCTATAGCAAAAGAATTTAAGTTTTTTATCTTCTAAGGGTTTATTACAAAACCACATTGTAAAAATGTAATTTAATAGTGTCCCTTACATAAAGCATTACATATATTGTATTGTCTATTTTCAGAAAAGTTGGAGCCTACCTTATCAATCATTTTCATCCATTTTGGTAAATCCTCAAATGTCTCCTTCTTGGTGATATCATACACCAATATGATTCCCTTGGCACTTCTGTAATAAGCTGAGGTAATGCTGTTGAATCTCTCCTGACCTGCTGTGTCCCTAAAGAGTAGCAGCAAATATTGGTGGAAGTATTTTACCAGTTCACAAAGCATAGACTAAGCTAACCTGGATTTTAATAAAAAACACATCATGCATTCTACAGGCATATTCCATATTTTAAGTTTCCTTCTATAAATACTAATTTCAGACATCACCAGGTAAGCCGGGTTTTTAACAACTGGATCAGAAGTAGTAAGCAATTCTATATCAGATGTATTTGTCCCACACTAACTTCACTGAGAAAGGCAAGGCCACAAATCAGTTTTACATGCCCTTGAGAATGGAGTTGTCCAATGAAAACAGATCAACAGATGGAAAAAAAATTACAAACAATATTTCCTGGAAGAGTGAAAAAAGAAAAGGATGCATGCTCATCAAGCTAACACTGTTGGACTTTGTACTATAAAAACAGCAATTCACAGATTAACAAGATTTAAGAGCTTTCATATCAACAAAAAAAATTAAGCCATGTTTTTAAAACCGGTGCAGAAAATAACTGCAGACATTATTGATAAAAGTAAGCCAATAACATGAGGATGTATGGTAGGACTTTCTGAGGCACACATACGGCTGAGTACAGTGTGAGCCTGAAGACCAAGTTCTAAATTCTGAAGTGTCCACTTATTTTGAGTGTGGAGACGGTGCACATTCACCGACAGCGCTGCCGAGTGGTCAGGACGAGGTTGGCAGGTCGTCTCCCCATTGAAACACAGTCACGTCCTTCAACACTTCCACCCCAAGGGTTTCCAGTCCTCCCCTTTAGCATGGGGAACTTGGGGACTGGGCTCTTGAACAGTCAACATCTTTTCCAGCTGGCCTCTCACTGTACATGAAGGCTCTTGTTGTAATGTCCTCTTGGGTCCACCCTTCTCACTAGGCTTCAGTCCAGGGCCCAATGGTGGGCAGCTCCACTCGGCACCTTGGAGTACTAAACAGCCCCGCCCCACCCCTTTGGGACCACTTCCTACCCCAGTCATCTTTCGCTTCACAGAATAAATCACTTCAATACAGTCTCTGACCTGCACACTCAGTCACCTGACTCTTCTTTGTAGATTTACACAGGTCTATGTTGTCAGGTCGGGGCAATGGGCTCCTGGGCAGTACTTTCCCTTCAGAGCAGCTGCCTGCTCCCTTCCACTACCTGCCTCTGAGCTGCTCCACTCCTCTTTTTAAAGCCCAGCCTCCAGCTTGTGCAGGCGTGTCTGGGCGGGGCTGCCTGGGCTCAAAGCTGGTCCTTAACCCCCTGCTCTCCAGTGTGGCATTTAAATACCTCACCACAGGATGCCCACGTGGACACACCTATGGCCTGGCTCTCAAAAGTGATGGGGGCTTCAGATAGGGTGCATTTACCAGCAGCTGTACTTCTTCTAGCAAGTTTGTGTCCTTGTGTAGTTAAGACCCAAGGTGTTTTCACCGTATCATGAAAACCTGCTCTGAGCCATTTTCAACCATATCACCAAAAAGCCTGCTTAGAGCAGATTTTTCATGACAAGTTGATAAAAATGCCTGAAGCTTGTTTACCCCAGAACTTTCATTGTTGTTAGTGTTGTTGTTAGAAAGTAGGTTACAAAATGCTCTAATGGATTCAAGGTTTAGGAGTTTCAACAGGGGCCTCCAAAATCAGTGGATATTTTTTAAAGTTTAGTATGAGAGCTGGTCAAAACCAGAAACTCTTCTTGTGAGAAGTTTCTCAATTAAAAACATTTATTTGAATTATTTTGTAGAAAGATTTTAGTTTTCCCATGAGACGTTTCTAACCAATTTGAAATATAAAAATTAATTTATGTCACTTCATTTAGAAATTTCCCATGGGAAAACAACGTATGTTTTCCCCTGTGAAAAATTTAAATTTTGATGAAATTGTATTTTCCAAGGAGGGAGAGGGCGACTTCGAGCATGAAAATCTTTAACCAACTCTATTTAGTACTCAGGCATTGTATACTTCATTATGAGAAGCCTTAGGGAGCAAAACATTTTTAATAACATGGATGGATTTTTTTTTTTTGAGTATTTCAAAAAGTGTCCGGTTCACAAGATCAAACTGACTGTCTCAGAGAAAGTAATTTTTATTTATCCACAGCATATTCACAGGACATACATTTATAGAGACAACTGCCTTTCCCCTGCCCAGTCTCAACCAAAACCTCCATGGATCACACCTATGGCTGACAGGTAATTCAGCATTAATGCTCAGTCAAGTCAATCCTTGGCCTTTCTTCTGTAACTGCCACAATGATAACAGTTAGCATCAACTCTGTACAGATAGTTTCATGATGCAGATGACTGTTCACTGAAGCCTCAGCTTCAGATAGGCTACACCAAGAATTGTGAAAAAAAAACAAACTGCTAGATCATCATGACCAGTATTTTGCAGCTGGAGGATGGCACGATCATGGTGAGGGGGAAAAAAATCAGTTCTGTCTTCTACTATTTCTATCTCCTTATTTAAAAAAAAAAATCCACACCTAAATTTACCCACACTAAACTTTGATACCCTGCAAGAAGCAAAAACATATCACCTGTTTGGTTCCAATGATACATGAGACTACCTCTATATATTTAATTGGTTGCTTTCTTTTCACTAATGACACTAATTTTAATTAAAGCAATGCAAGTGCTCTATATTCTACAGCTGAAATTACATACTGCTATTACTCACCGTTACAACAGTTTATTTTCTTCTATTTTAAGTTCACCTATCTTCATACCAGGGTCAAATTTATTTTTCGCAAAGCCCCTGTGACATTTCAATATGGGAAACACTTTCAAATGCCAGTCAAGACTCTTGAACCTCCACATATGGAAAACATTGTCTCAATGCTTATGAAGAGACTTCTCCAAATAACTCTCTTGTAGAATTGCATCTGTCATTTCATGTCAATAAACAAGGGAATGGTGACATTGCACTCTATATGATTTTATGAAAGTATGTGGATGAGTGTGAATATAATGTAACTAAAATATGCTTCATGCAAAAGGTCTCTTGTAAGGTATCATTACAAAGCTTATAATCTACTGAGTGTAGTCATCCTATTTGTATAAATGTATCACTCTTGTATCTGAAACTAGAAATATGAAATACAACTCTGAGGGCCTACTGTAATTATGCAAAGTGTGTGTCATTAATGGTGGTTTGGAATCTTGATGGCTCCCATTAACCAGGACAATTGTCTATAGATGGCTCTGTTTTACTTGTAAGTCTTCCTGTATAGGTGTGTGCTGGCAAGGGGATAATGAAGTCTTACAGAGACCCGTGATCATGTCACCTGAACTGGAATCCATCTTTAACCTGGTGCTTTTCCATTTAAAAGGAGGGTGGGGGACCCAGAGAGACAAACGATTCCTGCCTTGTGCCAAAGCTATATAAGTGGGTGGAACAGAACAAAGGGGGCTGCAGTCATGAGAAATCCCCTAGCACCACCTGAGCTGGAACAAGGGCTGTTCCAGGGGAAAGAATTGTGCCCAGGCTAGGAAGGTGTCCAGTCTGAGAAAGAAACTTATTGAAACATCTCTGAGGGTGAGATTTTTATCTGTATTCAGTTTTATTAATGTATTAGACATAGCCTTGTGTGTTTTATTTTATTTTGCTTGGTAATTCACTTTGTTCTGTCTGTTACTACTTGGAACCACTTAAATCCTACTTTCTGTATTTAATAAAATCACTTTTTACTTATTGACCCAGAGTATGTATTAATGTGTGTGTGTGTGGGGTGGCAAACAGCTGTGCATATCTATCAGTGTTATAGAGGGTGAGCAATTCATGAGTTTACCCTGTATAAGCTTTATACAGGGTAAAACTGATTTATTTGGGGTTTGGACCCCATTAGGAGTTGGGCATCTGAGTGTTAAAGACAGGAACACTTCTTAAGTTGCTTTCAGTTAAGTCTGCAGCTTTGGGGCACGTGGTTCAGACCCTGGGTCTGTGTTGGAGCAGACTGGCATGTCTGGCTCAACAAGACAGCGTGCTGGAGTCCCAAGCTGGCAGGGGCAGAAGTAGTCTTGGTACATCAGTTGACAGCCCCAAAGGGGTTTATATGATCCAACCTGTCACAGGAATCCCTTTAGTTCCATCACATTAAACATAACATAAGAACATAAGAAAGGCCATACCGGGTCAGACCAAAGGTCCATCTAGCCCAGTATCTGTCTACCGACAGTGGCCAATGCCAGGTGCCCCTGAGGGAGTGAACCTAACAGGCAATGATCAAGTGATCTCTCTCCTGCCATCCATCTCCATCCTCTGACGAACAGAGGCTAGGGACACCATTCTTACCCATCCTGGCTAATAGCCATTTATGGACTTAGCCACCATGAATTTATCCAGTCCCCTTTTAAACACTGTTATAGTCCTAGCCTTCACAACCTCCTCAGGTAAGGAGTTCCACAAGTTGACTGTGCGCTGCGTGAAGAAGAACTTCCTTTTATTTGTTTTAAACCTGCTGCCTATTAATTTCATTTGGTGACCCCTAGTTCTTGTATTATGGGAATAAGTAAATAACTTTTCCTTATCCACTTTCTCAACATCACTCATGATTTTATATACCTCTATCATGTCCCCCCTTAGTCTTCTCTTTTCCAAACTGAAGAGTCCTAGCCTCTTTAATCTTTCCTCATATGGGACCCTCTCTAAACCCCTAATCATTTTAGTTGCTCTTTTCTGAACCTTTTCTAGTGCTAGAATATCTTTTTTGAGGTGAGGAGACCACATCTGTACACAGTATTTGAGATGTGGGCGTACCATGGATTTATATAAGGGCAATAATATATTCTCAGTCTTATTCTCTATCCCCTTTTTAATGATTCCTAACATTCTGTTTGCTTTTTTGACCGCCTCTGCACACTGCGTGGACATCTACAGAGAACTATCCACGATAACACCAAGATCTTTTTCCTGACTCGTTGTAGCTAAATTAGCCCCCATCATGTTGTATGTATAGTTGGGGTTATTTTTTCCAATGTGCATTACTTTACATTTATCCACATTAAATTTCATTTGCCATTTTGTTGCCCAATCACTTAGTTTTGTGAGATCTTTTTGAAGTTCTTCACAATCTGCTTTGGTCTTAACTATCTTGAGTAGTTTAGTATCATCTGCAAACTTTGCCACCTCACTGTTTACCCCTTTCTCCAGATCATTTATGAATAAATTGAATAGGATTGGTCCCAGGACTGACCCTTGGGGAACACCACTAATTACCCCTCTCCATTCTGAGAATTTACCATTAATTCCTACCCTTTGTTCCCTGTCCTTTAACCAGTTCTCAATCCATGAAAGGACCTTTCCTCTTATCCCATGACAGCTTAATTTACGTAAGAGCCTTTGGTGAGGGACCTTGTCAAAGGCTTTCTGGAAATCTAAGTACACTATGTCCACCGGATCCCCCTTGTCCACATGTTTGTTGACCCCTTCAAAGAACTCTAATAGATTAGTAAGACACGATTTCCCTTTACAGAAACCATGTTGACTATTGCTCAAGAGTTTATGTTTTTCTATGTGTCTGACAATTTTATTCTTTACTATTGTTTCAACTAATTTGCCCGGTACCGACGTTAGACTTACTGGTCTGTAATTGCCGGGATCACCCCTAGAGCCCTTTTTAAATATTAGCATTACATTAGCTAACTTCCAGTCATTGGGTACCGAAGCCGATTTAAAGGACAGGTTACAAACCTTAGTTAATAGTTCCACAACTTCACATTTGAGTTCTTTCAGAACTCTTGGGTGAATGCCATCTGGTCCCGGTGACTTGTTAATGTTGAGTTTATCAATTAATTCCAAAACCTCCTCTAGTGACACTTCAATCTGTGACAGTTCCTCAGATTTGTCACCTACAAAAGCCAGCTCAGGTTTGGGAATCTCCCTAACATCCTCAGCCGTGAAGACGGAAGCAAAGAATCCATTTAGTTTCTCCGCAATGACTTTATCATCTTTAAGCGCTCCTTTTGTATTTTCATCGTCAAGGGGCCCCACTGGTTGTTTAGCAGGCTTCCTGCTTCTGATGTACTTAAAAAACATTTTGTTATTACCTTTGGAGTTTTTGGCTAGCCGTTCTTCAAACTCCTCTTTGGCTTTTCTTATTACACTCTTGCACTTAAGTTGGCAGTGTTTGTGCTCCTTTCTATTTGCCTCACTAGGATTTGACTTCCACTTTTAAAGGAAGTCTTTTATCTCTCACTGCTTCTTTTACATGGTTGTTAAGCCACGGTGGCTCTTTTTTAGTTCTTTTACTGTTTTTCTTAATTTGGGGTATACATTGAAGTTGGGCCTCTATTATGGTGTCTTTAAAAGGGCCCATGCAACTTGCAGGATTTCACTTTAGTCACTGTACCTTGTAACTTTTGTCTAACTAACCCTCATTTTTGTATAGTTCCCCCTTTTGAAATTAAAGGCCACAGTGTTGGGCAGTTGAGATGTTCTTCCCACCACAGGGATGTTGAATGCTATTGTATTATAGTCACTATTTCCAAGCGGTCCTGCTATAGTTACCTCTTGGACCAGCTCCTGCGCTCCACTCAGGATTAAATCTAGAGTCGCCTCTCCCCTTGTGGGTTCCCGTACCAGCTGCTCCATGAAGCAGTCATTTAAAGTATCGAGAAATTTTATCTCTGCATTTCGTCCTGAAGTGAAATGTTCCCAGTCAATATGGGGATAATTGAAATCCCCCACTATTATTGGGTTCTTAATTTTGATAGCCTCTCTAATTTCCCTTAGCATTTCATCATCACTATTACTGTCCTGGTCAGGAGGTCGATAATAGATCCCTACTGTTATATTTTTACTAGAGCATGAAATTTCTATCCATAGAGACTCTATGGAACCTGTGGATTCGCTTAAGATTTTTACTTCATTTGAATCTACACTTTCTTTAACATATAGTGCCACTCCTCCCCCTGCACGGCCTGTCCTGTCCTTCCAATATATTTTGTACCCCGGAATGATTGTGTCCCATTGATTGCTCTCAGTCCACCAGGTTTCTGTGATGCCTATTATATCTATATCCTCCTTGATCACAAGGCACTCTAGTTCACCCATCTTATTATTTAGACTTCTGGCATTTGTGTACAAGCACTTTAAAAACTTGTATGCCAGACATGATAGAGGTGGGAGGGCAGGAATGCTATAGAGAAATATTATTGTTACTATGTGGTTAGAGCTGGTGGCTGATAGTAACTGTCAAAAGATAAGATTTTCTGATCAGTTAAGATATGGTATTTGTGGCAGAACACTGTCCTGCTGGACTTGAGTGGTTTTAAAAATACACATTCTGGATTTCTTTAAATCATACCCTGTAGAACAACTACACTGAATCACTTAACCCAAGTAGTTGCATTTTCTCTTATAGCTATCTCAAAAGGCATTTGTTCACTTAATTGAACACTGAGTTCCTACTCTATCAATCCTTCAATTCTATAAATTCAAGAGTTAAATAAAAGGTGATCCAGAACAACCGTATAAATATAAGCCCCTCCTCCTAAAAAAAAACAAACCCCACCACGCTCCAAAGAGCTAAAATGATGGGAAGAGGAAGGAAGGAGGTTGTATAGTGTGAAAATATTAAAACCCTAAAGCCCTGAGAAACAGTTCTTCTAAATATTAGCACTCTGATGGAACACAAACACAATTCTGTGCCAACACCCAAAATCAACAAGGTATTTACACACATCTAACTTTAAGCACATAAATAGTTCCATACGTTTAAAGTTAGCCATGTAAGTAAGTCCCTTGCTGAATCAGGCTTAAAAAAATAAAACTCAAAAACTGTGAGATTTAATTATTTGTTGAATTTTGGTCCTATTTTCAGTTACTGTAGCATGAATTAGCAAGAATGCAAGTGCCAAAATTTGATGCCAATATTAAAATATCAACAAAGGAGAAGGAAACTAACCATGTCTACATCTATTAATTTTGCAGGGAATTATACTTGAAACTATCATTATTTTTCTGTATAGCAAAACTATGCCTAAGTGGAATGTTCATTTGTAACATATCCATAGGTACTGTCTCTAAAGCATGCTGCAAAAGAATTCTTTCCTTCTTTTCCTTTAGTTTCCCTCATCCCTGCACAGAAAGAAGTGAACTAATGTACTCACTTGACTGTCTAATAATGTACAGCACTAAAGAGGTTTAATAATTTGAGCACAAAGAAAGGGAAGTTTCACCAAATCATTAAGTCAGGCGTGCTTCTGAAGTATTGGTGGGAAACCATTCACATGCAGGAAAAACATGTACAGTGGAAGAGAAAGACAGTTACACAATTACTCTGTAATAGCACTTTGAATAAGTTTACATGCAAACAATGGAGCTATCTAAGTTATATTCAGATTTCAAAAGTGTGCTGGATTTCTGCAGTTCCCTTAATTAAAAAAATCTACTAAGTTTTCTATTAACAGGGCTCTCCCTTTACTACAAGTGAGATTGTATAAACATAGAATTCACGTAACCTCAAGAAGCAATAAGTTTAGAATATTGCCCCCTGCCTCTCAAGTTCAGAAGAACTTATTTCAAAATGCTTAGAGATCCCAAATGCCAGGTGGGGAGATCATTTTTTGTATGTTGTAATGTTCTATCAGTAGGGCTCTACCAAACTCACAGCCACGAAAAACGCATCAACAGACCATGAAATCTGGTCTTTTCTGTGCTTTTACCCTATACTATTGTAGCAGGGCGGTTACCCTGCTCCTGGGATAAAAGAAGTGAGAGCAGCTGAGGGAGGCTGGCTGGCCCTGATAAGAGCGCTGTGAGCAAGGAGCTGAGTGAGAAGGACCCAGCTTCCTGGGAGAGACAGGGTACCTTCAGCAGCGCTGAAGAAGGGGCAGGCTGAGCTGGGGCGATCAGGCCTGACTACCTCCCAGGCTGAGGCCTGGCAGGAAGGCCTAAGGGAGTACTGAGGCTGCAGTGAGACAGCTGGGCTAGAAAGGCAGCAGGTCCAAACCCCTTGTCAATTATGAGTGGCCATTACAGACTGCAGTTTGCCCAGAGAAAGGGGGCTAGATGACAACTGACACCCACTGAGGCAAGGTGGGCATAGGGGGAGGGGATTTCCCTGGGAGAGGAGACCCAGAGTATGGGGGCACTGCTGTGGGGCAGCAATCCCAGGTAAGGGGCACCAGGGTCTGGGAGGGACATGGGGCCAGAGGTGGTGGAAACAAGGAAGCAGGTACTGGTAGGGAGAAATCGGCCAGCAGGAGGTGCTCTGAGATTGGAAAAAGCTAATTTACGGATGACCAGCAGGAGGCGCCACAGTGGTGGAGTAACTGCCGTGCTACAACTATACAGGAGTTCACAGAAGAGACCAGCATTTCTCAAGTTAGGGGTCCTGACCCAAAAAGGAGCTGCAGGAGGGTCGCAAGGTTATTTTAGGGGGGTTGCAGTATTGCCACCCTTACTTTTGCACTACCTTCAGAGCTGGGTAGCTGGAGAGTACCGGCTGCTGGCCAGGTGTCCAACTCCGAAAGGCAGCGCCCTGACAGCAGCAATGCAGAAGTAAGGGTGGTAATACCATACAATGCCATCCTTACTTCTGTGCTGCTGCTGCTCTGCCTTCAGAGATGGGCCCCTGACCAGCAGCCACCACTCTCCAACTGCCCAGCTCTGAAGGCAGCGCCACCGCCATTAGCAGCGCGGAAGTAAGGATAGCAGTACTGCAACCCCCCCACAACTCCTTTTTGGGTCAGACCCCTACAATTACAACACCATGAAATTTCAGATTTAAATAGTAAATGTCATGATTTCAGCTATTTTTAAAATCCTATGATCGTGAAATTGAACAAAATTGACTGTGAATTTGGTAGGGCCCTATCTATCAGGGATATGCTGTATACCCAAAAGTTCGAGGTGTACAAATTTGGGGTGTACAAAATCCAAGCGTGATTAAAAAAACCAGAGTCTCTACCATCGAGATACCTTTTATGATGAGTCAGTTATGTTGTGTTGGAGCAATTCAGTTTTGTTATGCTGCTCTCATCCATATTATACTCCAATCATAAGAAGTATTAACACATGGTATAATTAGTAAGATATTTATTATTTTAGTCGGAAGACCTATCAAACCATCCATGGACAGGGGCAATAAGGCATTAGCATGATCAATCCCCAATTCATGAGATTACTGATCTAGTAATACACCTCTACCTCGATATAACGCTGTCCTCGGGAGCCAAAAAATCTTACCTCATTATAGGTGAAACCGTGTTATATCGAACTTCCTTTGATCCACCGGAATGCACAGCACCGCCCCGCCGGAGCACTGCTTTACCGCATTATATCCAGGGCCGGTGCAAGGATGTTTCGCTCCCTAGGCGAAACTTCCACCTTGCGCCCTCTCCTGTCTCCCAGCCCCTGCCCTGAGGGCCCCCCCCCACGGCAGCTCCCCCCCTCTGCCCTGAGGCACCCCCCCGTGGCAGCTCCCCATCCCCCACCCTCTGCCCTGAAGCACCCCCCCGCCCCAGCTCACCCCTGCTCCGCGCACGAGCACCCCAAGCACACCGTCGCTGCTTCACTTCTCCCGCCTCCCAGGCTTGCGGTGCCTAAGCTGATTGAATAAGATACAGAGGATCTTGGGGGCGGTCAAGGGCTTCCACCCCAGGGTCCGGGAGGCACGAGCTATGAGGGGGCACTTTTGGGGGCCCCCCAGTCCCAGAGTGGCCCAGGGGTTTATTTGGGGGGATGGGGGGCTGGGAGCAGCCCGCTCTGCTTCCCTCGCCCTGGCCTCGGCTGTGTCGCTTGGGGGAGGGGGCTTGGGGGGAAGGGATCCTCCTGTACTCACTGGCAGCGGCGGAAGCGGAGCAGCCAGGCCCCAGCCAGCTCCACTCCACCACCTCCCAGCCGCAGCACTCCGCTTCCCGCCGCCGGTGAGTGCGGGACCTTTCCTAACACCCCACCCACCCACCCCCCGCGACACGGCTGAGGCCGGGGCAAGGAAAGCGGAGCGGGATGGGGCCGCGTCACTCCGCTTCCCGCCACAGGTCAGTGCGGGGGGCATCTTTTCCCCAACCTCCCCGCACTCACCGGTGGAAGAAGCAGAGTGCCATGGCTAGGAGATGGCGAAGTGGAGCAGACTGGGGCTGGGCTGCTCCGCTTCCCGCCACTGCCGGTGAGTGCCTGTCAGGGGGCGGGGGGTGTACATAGAGGTTGGAGCAGTCAGGGGACAAGGGGGTTGGGTAGGAGGTGGGGTCCTGGGGGTGATTAGGGACTGGGGTCTCTGGAGGGGGCGGTCAGAGAACAAGGAACGGGGGGGCCAAAGCAAGCTTGATATAACACGGTCTCACCTATAACATGGTAAGATTTTTTTGTCTTCCGAAGACCGCGTTATATCGGGAGAGAGGTGAACTTTGTTTTGAATTAAGTCTAATATGTTGAACATGCTGAGACATTCTGGATGTCAAATATTGCTTTTACATCTATGGTACTTTTATACCTAGCACGTATTGCTACTGTAGCTACCTAAGTAAAATTTTTGGTGTCCCTATTATTTTTTTTTAAGGAATTCACTTATACTTTAAAATGTTGTGTTGTGTCTATATAAATGTTGTGTTGTGTTGTGTCAGGGGCAGCTCTAGGGATTTTGCCACCCCAAGCACGGCAGGCAGGCTGCCTTCCGCGGCTTGCCTGGGGCGGGTCCGCTGGTCCCGCGGCTTCAGTAGACCTCCCCCTCCGCAGGCAAGCCGCCAAACTCAGCCTGCCTGCCGCCCTCGTGGCGACCAGCAGAGCGCCCCCCACGGCTTGCATGCTGGGGCCTGGAGCCGCCCCTGATAATGCTATTTCTCCACTTCCAACTCCTCATCCCAAACTAAGAAGTTGTGAGAATGGGAAAAATGTTTTTATTTCTTTTCCAACGTGCAACCACAAACATGTATTGTAATATTATTCTTTACTATTTATGATTTTGCAAATAAAGAGTCCACCCATCATTGTCTTTCTGCTTAATGACATAAAATGAGGGATATCATGCATAAGAGATGTCATACAAGGGAAAATTTAAAACATAAAAGCAATGTCCAAATGCTGTTAAGATTCTGACTTCTTTGCCTCTATATTCATTACTGTAACATACACAGTGATTTAGAAGTGTAAATCAGATATTGTTAGAAAACCCCTGAAAGTCTTAATTTGGATTGAATGGCTTAGGTCAGACAACTATTTTTGTTTTAATACAAATGCACTCCATGTGTACGCACGCGCATACACACGTGCGCGCACACACAAGCCAACTAAACCTTTTTTTGGAGGGTGGCACGGGATGGCAGTGGAACGAGGAAGTAATTTAAACCAAAGTAAAAATGGGCTTCATCATGCTTTTTTGATAGTGAAAAATAAAAATCTTTAGCTAGAGAAGATTTTTGAAGTGGTGTATTGGGTTAATACGAAAACAAAGAAAAAAAATTTTTTTTTCAAATGAGCATCTCCTCCCCCCCCAAAACCCAGAATAGGCTGATAAGCTTTAATTATGTTAAATTATAGCTTGTTTATTTTCATACCTACCTAACTCTATGAGCATCTTGAAGTATTTTCAGCACATGGTTTCTCTTTAGGGCTGGCCATAAGTTTTCTGATGAAACAGTTTTCTAATCAAAAAAGGCTGATTCAACAGAAGCAACACTGACCATGTCAATTCAATCAAAAACTTATGGAATCTGACCTGTTAGAAAACTGCTTGGTTTCCTGACAGCTTGCTCGCCCACCTACCTCGCTTGCCAGCTGCCTAAGTACCCTGCTCCACCCCTGGCCAGCTCTCAGGCTTTACTGCTTCTTGAGCTGCCTGGCAACCTGCTTGGTTGGTTCCCAGGCAGCCCGCAACTCACCCTCCATGTGGGCATCAGAAAGCTGAAAAATTACATTTCAGTTCTCCTACAGTCTATTCCACACATTCAACACCTGAACCCAACACTGAACTTTTTTGGGGGACATTTCAGCTACTATGGTTCAGCCATTTAGAAGAAAAAGGTTAGGGGAAAATGTTTGCCCATGTTAAAAAAAATCATACAGCTATTTTACTGAGCAGGTCTAGAATCCACTGGAGCAGAAACTTGAAACTTGGAAGAGAGGTCGCACTGATGTCAGAGATGTGCCTTTTGCTGACTGGGTGAAAATCTGCCCAAATCTGAAAAATCATGGTTTGCACATGCTCAGTAGATACTCATAGCAGTTGGCAGCTAAATTCCCAGAAGATTCCATTTGCGTCTGTGCACTGAGTGGACTACATATAAGACCATTTCTATAGACTGAGCATGTCCCAGTTCAGGATTGTATGGCTACAGCAGTATTTTACCCTGCAACTGCTCCTCTCTGCAGCTGAGGGGGCCACTATAGTTTCAGGCACCAGAATTCAGACCAGGGAGACACTCTCTCCTGCACTCTGCTCATGCCCAGGCAGAAAGGAAGAGAAGGAGGATGCAGTCAGAGTGGGATGCAGGGGGTGAGAAATGAGAGGAAGAGAGAAATAATGAAGTTCTCAGTCTCCACATTCCTCTGCTTTCAGCAAATAGCTGTGAAACCCACTGGTAAAAGGTATATGTCATCTGCCACTAATGCCTGATCCACATACTCAACCTTTTACTGCTACCAGTTACTCCATAAGGCCAAGTGGAAGAGGTCTATGCTGTAGATGTGAAGGTCTGAACCCAGATGATAACCCAAGTTGGAGGTCAATATGATTCCACATGATAAAACTTTTGTTTTCTCAGTTTTTTTTAAATATAGGAAATTGTATTAAAAAAATCCTATGCTGAAAGAACATTAAGGTTACAAAGTCAATCATTCAAAAGCTAGGAATTGGCAGAATTAGGTTGCTGGTATTGTGAAGAAAAATTCACTAATATTTGTGAAGCATTTAAGACACTTACAGTACCATAGAAACACCCATGACGAAATTAATAATTCTTTAGTCAGTGCAGGGTTTGGAAACTGTGCAATAACAAAGCCAGCGGACACACAATACAAGGAGGATAAAAAAAAACACAACAAACTACCAATCAGAGACAATACACGTGGGGGCACGCAAGGTCCCATGCTCTCCCCCAGATTTCTGCCTTCCATTTAACAACAGCTAAATGTTACAAAGGGGACCCATCCAGAGAGGCCGCTTCACACTCTGCCCCACAGAGTGGGGGTGGGGAATGGGCAAGGCCTTGGGCTGCCTCTTGCCAGGAGGCCCAGCAGTGAGGAGGCAGCAGCTCCCCCTCACCATGTATCCATATAGCTGGCTGCGGGCTGACCCTTCCCATCCCCTGCTACATGGGACTACTTCTCCTTTCCTGCTGCTGGAGTCCCAGTGCCTCCCACTGGCTACTTTGCAGACCACCCTGGGGTGAATGCCCCGTGGCTGTTCCCAGGGCAGGAGCCTCTCTCCCACTTATATGGCAGTGCAGGGGCTCTACACAGGGAAAATTGCCCCCCCTCGCACTGCAGTGGGAGTTGCCATGTCTTCCATTTAGCTACAGCTTCTAAGATGAGTGAGGGGGCGGAGGTGGCAGGTGGCAATCCCTCCCTGAGCCCCAACACATGGGGCTGGCCTGAGCCATCCGCAAGTATTGCTTGCTCCCTCGAATATTCCTCCACGCCCCCTTGTGAGCACGCCCCCAGTTTGAAAACCTCTGTTCCAGATGAAAAGACAAGGTGTTCTATATCCAGTGCCCCTCCCAACCATTAAATTGTGCCACCTCTCCAATCAATAGTTATGTGTTGCCTCTGCTACCAATTCACTGAATACGGCTGGGGTCCTGTAGGAAAAAAAATAGTACGTGATCACATAGTAAGAGACTATCATAATGCATACACACAAGGGGGCTTGATTTTGTAACCTTAATGTTCTTGCAATGTACTATTTTTTAATGTAATTTATAAACAGACAGGCAAAGCACTCGAGAATGTGTTGTAGGAAACAACTGTTGATTTATCTTCTCTCTTTACTAATATAACAAGTGTTTTCCAACATGATTTTATATGTATGTCCAGAGATATTTTTTTTTAAATTAAGGGTTAATTACAGCAAAGACATTTTAATAGTGAGAATCAAGGAGAAAGACACTTTGGTATTATGTGTATTGATGCTTCCTCGTAATAACGGACGTATATTGATATAAATTCAGATACTTAGCCAATTCTTATGTATTTCATTTCTGCATTAATTTACATGCTACATGACTATTTTAGGCATGCCTCAGCAACCGAGTAATGGCCACACTAATATCCTTCTACATTTGTTTGTTTTTTAAATTATATTTTCAAACAAAAGTCTACAAAGATATTCTTAATAAGTGGGAACGATAAGGAGTTTAAGGGTATCTTTTCTGACAAAAAACTGATGCTATAAAACATTTATTCAACATTAAGAACATGTCTGACAAGCTATATACATTTCACATTCAGTGCTACAATAACATCTTGACATAAAAAATGTGCATTACCTCTGTCAGCTTCAGTAGGCCCTGGCTAACAATGGTGGCTCAACCACCAGCTCTGTAGTCATAGGTTTCCAAACAGGGACGCAGATGAGGGATGAAGACATGCCAGTAATATTCAAGTGTTAGATGACTGATGATACCAAAGATGCAGCAGCAGTTAACTCAAAGGGAAGCAAGACAAACACATGGTGCAACAAACAGAGTTGATGGTGACCTGCCAAGAGGCGTTAGTAAGCTAAACTCACTTCATCTATGTAATTAAAAATGAAATACTACCAGAACATCCCACTGGTGTCATTTCAAAAACCTATATGCTTTGATTTGCTTTTTCTATGGGTTGTTAGCATCTATAACAATTGATCTCTAATGCCAAGTATGCATCAAGCACTGTTAATACACCAAAGCTATTAGATAATTTATAGGATTAGAATCTACATTAACATAGCTGGTTTACTCTCTCCGAAATGTGATTTGTATCATACTATTGTGCATCATAAGGGACCTCTCAGGACTAAATTTCTAACTGAATGCACTGTACTATCATTACTGATAAATAATATCACTTGAGCAATTCTTACCAAAAAGTATGTAACCTTCCCCTGAACAGAAAAAATGTGCAGTCCAAACTGAATTTTCACAGGAGGACATTAATACCATAACTGTTAACACATACTTTTTTTGTTTGTAAATGAGTGTTTTACTTGTAATTACATTGTTACATGTAATGTCACAGAAAGAGCACCTACTATATGAAATTTCTGATAAAAAGTTCAGAAAAGGCTAAATAGATTCATTTACTCTAGGATGGCAATTATAACTGAGGTGATTTCCATATGAGTGAATGAAATTGAAACTAGAGGTATTTTTCCCCTCCTTCCCTTCTAGTAGCTTCCTCATGTTTACTATGAAGAAAGTGGATGATCATATCTTAATAACTTTTGGATTTGGGGGTTGGTTGGTTTGTGTTTGTTTGTTTACTCCTATGCTGTTTTCTTACATAGCTGATTTTGTTTGCCTAAAGAAAGGCTTTGACACCTCTGTAACACAAGCATATTTGTGTCAGCACAGTAATATTACATCATCCATCATTCCCCCTCTTGCTCTTGAAAAAAAATAAATAGCTAACAGATTTGTAAGGGAAGGAGCAGAAGGATAGAGCTAAACCAGCTTATAACAATTAATCATATTAAACAAGCATATTGATCCATGCCAGAAACACAAAAATTAAAACATACTGCTGGTTGCATTTTTGTTTTACTTACCAGATTTGTAATCTAATTTTCTTTCCTCTTAGCTCTACTGTTTTGATTTTAAAATCAACACCTATAAATAAAATACAGTAAACAAAAAGAAAAGGAGGAATAAGCAGCAAAAGCAATGAGGGGGTAATTTAAAATGAATTTTTTTGTACCTGTGCATGTGTTATACTAATACACTCACAACACTTTGAACAAACAGGGATTTACACCACTATGGGCCAGCAGGGGGAGGGAATAGAGTTATTTCATATAATCTGAGCTATTCAGCCCAACCATTGTTGAAAATGTTTTTCAAGCTATGAATATTATCACTAGCAGCTCTAACGACAAAATAGGAAAAAAATAGGGTATGATCACTTCCTTCCCTCTATTCATGTTTTATAGTGATTGCCAGGAACAACCAAGCTCTGATTATGATTCTGTCACAGACTCCTCCCATGTCATGAACAGAGTCAATCTCTCTGCCTCAATTTTGCTATCTGTAAAATGGGAATAATATATAGCTATTTCTAGGTGTTGATGTTTAGTATTTGTAAAGCACTCTGAAGATGATAGTGCTCTATGTTTTTATCCTGGAGTTGTACCTGGTTTAAAATATTATCAATGGCTTTTACATCAGTGTTTCTGTTATAAATTTGACAGCTGTGTATTCTGTACACGTTGCTAAACTCTGAAATATGGCTTCCCATACCCACCCCCCCACAAAATACTACTACATTTAAGAGAAAGAAAAGACAGGAGGGGATGGTTCAGACTAATACAATTAAACTTGCACAGAAATGCAGAAGTATACTGTGTCGGAAACTCTCCCCCTCACTCCAATTATTTCACATAACAGTGTAAACCAGTATGGTAAAACAACAGAAACAGAGGAGATAAAATATTTTGGAAAGTTGTTTTTCTAAAGATTGCATTGGCCAATTGCCAAGTGTCCAGCTAATAGTGCTTAGTAGAAGAGTGGACTATAAAACTTTTATTAAAAAAGCTGAATTTGGCCCTTTGGTTTACACAACACTTGACTTCTACACACACCAAAATATTTTAACATTGTTTTTCATGACTAATGGTCTAAAACCTGCTACATGGCAAATTTGGAATACACCTCTACCCCGATATAACGCGACCCGATATAACATGAATTTGGATATAACGTGGTAAAGCAGCACTCCCGGGGGGGGGGGGGGGCTGCGCACTCCGGTGGATCAAAGCAAGTTCAATATAACGCGGTTTCACCTATAACGCAATAAGATTTTTTGGCTCCCGAAGACAGCGTTATATCGGGGTAGAGGTATATTCTAAAGTTAGGAGCTTTGTTTAAAGGCTATTCTGTCAACACAGCAGTTTACCTTAGCTGATTTAGCTATATTGCTGCAGAACAGGGATGCCAAATATAAATATTTGACCAAATTTTAATATACAAGGTTAAATTTTAAGAAACAAGAAGGATCCCCTCAACTCTATTTTAGTCTACCCTACTTTAGTCTGGCTAGGCTCAGAACCAGGGGGATAGACAATATCTATTTGCTTAAACAAAGAACACGTACATTTAAAAAAATATTCATATCAAACTATACACACAGCTAGACTACAGAACTAAGTTTTCCAAGTATTACCCTTATACTTCCTCCCACCTCCTTCCAAATATTCAGCACACTCACTGCATCTTAAGGTATATTGTAAAGTTCTTCAAAGCAAAGAATGTGACTTCTCATGTTTACATCTAACAAAATGGACCCAAATCTTCTTTGGGTGTTCAGGACCCTACTGCAATACAAGCAGTAAGGAATAAAATGAATTATAATATGCAGCCTGAAATTTCAGCAGACATTGTCAAATACTTTATAACTCCCTTACTTTAGGGTTTTTTTTTTAAAGAGTCTATAAAATTCAGAATATTTTAATGAAACATGATTAAAAACTAATCAATTTTTTTCTGCATTCTTGAAAGCCTAATAACATTATGCAAGAGTTAAGTAAAAGAAAATGAAACTGATCAGTCTGAATATGCTGTCCAAAGTATGTGAAGTACAAAAGGACAACATAAAATATTTTTTTTTAAAAAGTGTTAGTTAACACAGCTAGAAGTTGTTTTTTAAAATATAATTTCTTGACAGTCCTCTTTAATCTGCAAAATGTAAGCATCCAAAGTATCATTATTTTGTCTGTAGAGGATAATTAAGGCGCTACAGAAATAATCATTTTATAATATTACATCAACGACAAAGATATAACTCAAGAAACAAGGAAATTTGGCTTAAATTTATCTAGAACAACTAGTATGTAACATTCTATTCATGACTTACCATCTAGTGAATTTTCTTTAAATTGAGTTCTTAATTTCAACATTCAGTATTTCCCAACCCTGAGAAATGGAACAGTACATCAACTTTTTTGCCTAACACTACAAGAATCTACCCATTTGCTTGAGTAGAGAAGAAGAGCAGGAAGCTCAGAGTGAGGGGCCAAATGCTAGATTAGCATTTACCATTCTAAATCACAAAGGCAACAGAAAGAATACCCTGCTGCTGGTCTATTGAAATGCATCATATGTTCCAAACAGGAGCTTTGTACGTTGATGTCTTGAAGGAAACAACTGATAGGATGCAGAAGTGCACAGTGGAGGAGTGCATTCTTCTACAGAATTATTCCAGTGATTTAACATTTAAAAGTTAGTCGGGCCCCCTCAATAGGCTTCAGAGCTAAAGCTCCAGCCTGAGCTGCAACTTCCAAGCATCATCTCTGCAGCTGTTTTTGGAGAGCCAATGGGAGCCCTGCTAGCCCCCAAGTTTGTTCACCCAACTTGGGCTAGCAAGCTCACTCCTGCAGTCTACAAAATGCTATGTAGACAAACTCTAAAGGTACATGCAAGGCCATAAACATGCAAAACCCTATCACCACCAGATTATGCTGCTGCTTCTGTACAATGTGGAATTTACTTCTAAATAAAAATGAACATTCTGAAAGCCAATGGAAGATTCTGAATCATTTGATTCCAGTTTTAATTTTTGCAACCTCATCTGTTTCTCAAATTCAAAAGTTAATTTGATACTTATTACAAGTGTTTTTACAATAAGAAAGTGTTACTTATAGGGCTGTCAAATGATTAAACATTAATCATGATTAATTGCACTGTTAATAATAGAATATCATTTAAATATTTTTTGGATTTCTTCTACACTTTCAAATATACTGATTTCAATTACAACACAGAATACAAAGTGTACAATGCTCACTTTATTTTTGATTACAAGTATCTGCACTGTAAAAAACAAAAGTAGTTTTTTTCAATACACCTAATACAAGTACTGTAGTGCAATCTCTTTACCATGAAAGTTGGGCTTACAAATGTAGAATTATATACAAAAAACAAAACCATGTAAAAAATTTTAGAGCCTGTAAGTTCACTCAGTTGTACTACTTGTTCAGCCAATTGCTCAGACAAACAAGTTTGTTTACATTTGCAGGAGATAATGCTGCCCTCTTCTTGTTTACAATGTCACCTGAAAGTGAGAACAGGCGTTCTCATGGCACTGTTGTAGCCTGCATCACAAGATATTTACGTGCCAGATGCGCTAAAGATTTATAAGTCCCTTCATGCTTCAACCACCATTCCAGGAGACATGCATACATGCTGATGACAGGCTCTGCTCGATAACAATCTAAAGCCGTGCAGACCAATGCATGTTCATTTTCATTATCTGAGTCAGAGGCCACCAGCAGAAGGTTGATTTTCTTTTTTGGTGGTTCAGATTCTGTAGTTTTCGCATCAGAATGTTGCTCAGATTTTGGAAGGCACTTTTCTTAAACCTTGGGTCAAGTGCTGTAGCCACCTTTAGAAAACTCGCAGTGGTACCTTCTTTGTGTTTTGTGAAATCTGCAGTGAAAGTGTTCTTAAAATGAACAACATATGCTGGGTCATCATCTGAGACTGCTATAACATGAAATATATACAGAATGTGGGTAAAACAGAGCAGGGGACATACAATTCTCCCTCAAGGAGTTCAGTCACAAGTTTAATTAACACTTTTTTTTTAATGAGTGTCATCAGCATGGAAGCACGTCCAATGGAATGGGGGCCGAAGTGTGAAAGGGCATACGGCCTTCTGGCTGGGAAAGCATTATCTAAATTGTATCTGGCACGTAAATACCTTAAAATCCAGCTACAAAAGTGCAATGCAAATGCCTGTTTTCACTTTTTGGTGACATTGTAAATAAGAAGCAGGCAGCATTATCTCCTGTAAATGTAAACAAACTTGTTTGTCTTAGCAGTTGGCTGAACAAGAAGTAGGAGTGAGTGGACTTGTAGGCACTGAAGTTTTACATTGTTTTGTTTTTGAGTGCAGTTATGTAACCAAAAAAAATTAAAATTCTACATTTGTAAGTTGCACTTTAACGACCAAGAGATTGCACTACAGTACTTGTATGAGGTGAGCGGAAAAATACTATTTCTTTTATCATTTTTACAGTGTAAATATCTGTAATAAAAATAATATACACTTAGATTTAAATTACAACACAGAATACTATATATATGAAAATGTAGAAAGACATCCAAAATATTTAATAAAATTCAATTAAGATTTTATTAAGAGTGTGACTAAAACTGCTATTAATTGTGATTAATTTTTTAAGCTAATTGTGTGAATTAACGGCAATTGACAGCGTAGTTATTTATAGAAAATTTGCTGAAAATATGGTACCATAAAAATCTGAACCAACTGTACAGCATGTTTAAGCCAGACACTAGAAATGATTTTCTATCAAACAGGACCTTCAAAGTAAAAGAAAACAAATCTAACCATCTGTTTCAAGTACTAACTAAGCCATATACAAATAATATTTACTTTGCGTAATCAGCTCTCGAAAATACGACTTGCAAAACACATTACTCTTCTGAAATCTAAAAAACAGTAATTGAAACTTCCAAGTGTCAATTGGTTCAGTATTCTTGACATTCTGCCAATTTACAAATTGTCAGTTTGCCTCTGGTCATTACAGAACAACCTAGATTAGGCTATTTGAACACTGGCTGATGGAACAGTTAGACTATTCTTAGTCATTCATGCAGTGGTTGGTCCTAAAATGGATCAGTGCTATAAAAATATGACTACTCATTTTAGGTAGAGTTTAAGAAATGCATTTTACGCAAAAATTAAAAAAAAAAAAAGTGTCCCTCTGTGGATATTTCTCACAAGAAAAATGCAATAAACCTAACAGAGCTTTGCTCCAAAATTGTGTACCTTCCAAAAGTCATTGGTGAGAATTTAAAATTAGCTTTTCTGCAGAGTATGAATATTGCATCTTCTCTGCCTTTTAATCCTGAGGCTTTGTCTACACTGCGCAGCTTTTAGCAACATGTCTGTGCCACTACAGCCCTGCTGCTAAAAGGCATGCAGTGTAGCTGCCATTTGTCAGCAGGAGACAGCTCTCCTGACAACAAAAATCTTCCACCCCCAATGAGCGGTTGCAGCTTTGTCGACAGGAGAGCGCTCCTGCCACCAAAACGCCCTTCACACCGGTGCCTTTCGTTCGTAAAACTTTTGTCGTTTGGGTGTGTGTGTGTTTTTTTAACACCCCAAACGAAAAAAGTTTTGCCAACAAAGTTCCAGTGTAGACAAAGCCTGAGTTTGCTCAGTTTATCTGTCGAAGGGTAAAGCTACACAGCAAATGAACATGTCATTGTGGCCATCTGAATACTAAGTCCACCAAGGGCTCACTTTAAGAACTTGGGTTGCTAACCTGAACTGAAGTCTATGCCATCACATCTTCACTACTACTATTACCTGTGCTAGCTAAATAAATGTTAGTGCAGCTATGCCTACCCACACTACGCCATCATATTCATTTGCTGTGTAGACATACCCTAACTCTTGGCAGGGTTCTATGCCCTTAATGTTTTGCCACTGATAAATTAAGAAAATACAGTTTGTGAAAAATGAAGTTGATAGGACAACAGTAAGTCGACTGAGTTCATTATAAATATGGTGAACTGTTTTTAATCAAAAAGAGCAAGGAATGTTTAATTAAAATTCCTTAATGGTAAAAATTTGACTGAAGCAGGAGTAAAACAATTCCTCTCACATGGAACGTGAACTATTCAAAATACTTCTCTTAATATTAATTTAAAAGGTGCGTAGCAAAAGAGAAAAAGTGCTTTGATTCTTCATGATGTATAAAGACAGCCTAAGATGTCCTGTCTCTACCCGTGCAAGAGTTGTTTTTTACATTAGAAATATTAGACACTGTCTAGCAGTTTTTGCTCGAAGGCTCTTCAAATTGGAAAATTTGGTAAGATGAGATCCCCAGTGAAAACCAACTGAGAGGGAAAGAAATTTTAAGTTAACTCTCTGTTCAGTTTAAACAAACAATCCTCACCCTTTTAACTGAATGCTGAGAAAGCTCCCAACATTTCTCTAATCCTCCAAAGCATCCTCCAGCAAATATGGAAAGAAAAGACTTGATAGTTCTGGTATTGCTGAGGTAAAACTACTTCTCCTCCCCCTCCCCTTTCCATTTATAACAATGCTGCAAAGGGAAGGCACAATTTTCTTTTCTTGTGCAGGTTACCTTTAAATCAGAGGAAATTGTTTTAGCTAGTTCTCAAATATTCAATATTTGGCTCCCTGGATTGATCATTACAATAACAGTGACGTAAAAATCAAAGAATCTGCTATAAGAGAACACTTTATAATGTGAAGTATATTCAAACATACCAATGAGTCTTAAAAACCTTAAGAGCATATATTATATACTTAAGATTAAAACTGTTTATAAACATTCCAAAGAAGACTAAAACACTAATTTCAGTATCAAATTTATTTCACTGCTTGGTTTCATGACAAAGTTTAATTTTTAAAGAAGTCAATCAAAACTGCTGGACAACATTAAACCTTCCATCATTTTCTTATTATCCCTTCTATACATAATATTTTGGCCCTTGAAATGTGCCATTTATTTTAGCCTGTGTGGTTATCCTTAACCCTGGTCTACACTACGCGGTTAGGTCAACATAAGCTGCCTTGTGTCAACCTAGCAGTAGAAGTTTCTTCACTTAAATTTGGCTCCCGCTAACATAAGTGCCTCTCTACGCCGATTTAGTAACACCACCTGCCCAGGAAGAATGGATTCAAAGTCGATGTAATTAGGTTGACAGAGTGTCAGAGCAGACACTGCATTGCTTATGTCAACTGTTACCGGATTTCAGAAGCCATCCCACAATGCCCCACACTGACAATACAATTGATACAAGCGCTCTTGGTGAGGATGTACATCTCTGACACAAGGACTCAAGTATGTGTGCGCACACACACGAATGTTTAAATAACTGTGGTGGCTGTATGCCAATGTAAATTAGGGCGAGATAATTTCGGCCTTAGGAAACTATTTGGAATCAGTTTAATTCACAATTTCTGCTCTATTCTAAATAGGTTTTTATATTGCGCTTACTACTGTTGTATATGAGCACAATCCTGCAGTGCATTAAGCAAAGTGACTACACATCTATCATGTGTCTATTGTCTCATTCTCTTTCCCTAAAGGGAGAAGCAAGTGCAGTGAAATATCTTGTTTTGGTCAGCTTGATTTTTTTTTTTATACAGCACAGAAATGCAACATCAATATTACTAACAATACATCTAGCTGTCCCACACAGAACTTTTGGCATTTCTAACCAACTCAGTGCTTGCCACTTAATTTGAACACTATCTTAAAACTACATGTATTAAAACCTCAGGAATCCCTTTTGTTGACCAAATTTTGCATAATGCAAATCACTGACTATGGCAACTTTTAATTTAATTAACAAAGACAAAATTTCTGAACGAGCAAACTTAAAAAAAGGGAAAAACTATTCAGATTTCCACATTTATAGTACTGTTAATGTTGTTTTGTTAAAAATTCTTTTGTGTGTGTATGTGTCTCATTTTTGAAGAGAGAGAAAGATAACATACAACATAATAATAAATCATCTCCTCTCAAAGATCACAAAAAAAATCTTTTCTTTTTTAATTTAATATATGATTATTATTTAAATTTAAATATAAACTTCTGATTTCTACAGGCTGCTTCTAATGTCCCCATCACCGACTTTTAGGAGAGCAGAATTAACCACAGATTTTGAGTTTGTAGAAAATTCTTCAAACCTTAAAATAAAATAAAATAAAATAACGGACACATGAAAAGGTGCATGATATACCCAACATTTTTTTTAAATTATACCCTAAGTATCAAAATATTACTAAAGAAGGAGGAGTAGAGACAGGAGACAAATGCAGCCAAACCTGAGGAAATAACAGCAACGGATCAGAACATGACCCACATCAAAAGACATCAACAAAAACTTTAATTTAGTCTGCCACCTTGGCATTTGGGTGCTTAATTATGCAAACACACTGCAAAAACTGAACTGCACAGGATATAATCTAATAAAACAGAACACTTGATAACTGTTAGTAGTAAAAAGCGTATTAAATCTGAACAAAATCTTTTTTAAAAAAAAGTTCATGTAAGCTCTCTATGCCACTAATTAAACTCATCTAAATTTCACTGAGGGAGCTGTTTGGCACATGTCAGCACTACTGAAAATGAGGCCACTTATACTTATGTAGTGCCCAAAGAGGAGCATGGATCAGTGTTCATGTTGCACTCCCTGTCAGTACCTGGCCTGGCAAAGCTAATGATCCAACCAGCAGAGCAAATTCAATGATGAATCCTGGTCACATAACACCTGAGGCACGTTGTGCATATGCTAAGAAGGTGCCCAGCTATGGAGTCAGGATCCTAACTCTACCCAATCTGTATTTTAAAAGCCTAACATGCTAATCTTCATAAACCAGTGGTCAAATGTATGCAAGCTATGTTAGGAGACGGCAGGTGCACCTGCTTACACTTACTTTGAAATGAGGCATGAACTTTGTGCCAGCTTGTGATGCTTTGGGTAGAGCCAACAGGCTTTTATAATTCCCCTCCCTTTTTTTAAAAAATCCCTCCTTCCACACCAAGTCTTCAGTGTACCACAAGCAATAAATATGTTTAATATAAAATCATGCTACTCACCGTGAAAACTGAAATGAAGAATCCTGAAATGTCTTTTCCTTGTGTGCATGTTGGAATTGAGGGCTGTGTTTTGGATGCCCTTATTTTACAAACACCAACACCACGTTTGCCATCTGAAAGCCTCCCATTGGGGTCCAAATCTGTATTGCCTACACATTCAAAACTCCCAGGATCTTCAAAAGGGAGATTCGCATGAGTAAGGAGTGCAGATTTGAGCCTCTAATTTATATTTAAGTGTTCTCACATTGTATTGATTCAACGTATTTCTTTCTGGAAACTTGGCTAACGTGCTGTCCTGGATAATTCTATTAATCAAGTGATTTTTCCTGCAAATTGAATGTGTTTGTCAAAATATGATTAAAAGCTTGAGCAAACCCTTATTAAAATATATAACAAATACAAGATTATACATTAAGCCATGCTGTAAAACCTTCAAAACCTAACAGAGAATGTTCTGGTTAATATTGATAGAATAAACATGTGAACTCTGTATTAAAGTGATTCCTATAAATGATCAACATATGCATTTTTAAAAACCATACTTTTGTTACAAGAGTCCATACAACCTTTTGCAATGATCACATTTCTAAGAACTACTAATCAGGTTTTAGGATACCTCAATATACAACTTCTAATGGGCATGTTATGTGTGGAACTAAAACTGACAGTATCCTTTTAAAAAGTGACTGAATAGGTCAAAAAAAGTAACAGCATGCATGTGAAATTTGCTGAAAAACATTGTGTGCATTAGTGACAGTCAAAATGAGGGTAAATCAGTGAGTATGGTTAGTATGATGCATCTTGTTATTGAAAAATCATTTGATACTGTTGCATATATCACAGATTGATTAGAGGCAAAGCCTGGCCCGGGGCAGATTAAAATGCGTTATTCTGGCTTTGGGGCAAGAGGATTCTCAAGCAAGGCACAAACTGAAAAATACAGTTGAAAAAATATAGTTGGGATAGTTCTCCTAGTTAACGTACAACAATTTGTTTAGTTTTTTAAAAGGACTAAGGGAAGCTCCTCTGGTTAAACATGTATTATTTAAGGTTTACTGAAAACAATTTAAAAAAGGGCAGGTAACAAGTATAGTGAAGGAAAGAGGCAGTTGGAGTCATTTCAGCACACAAGTGCCTTTGAGGAGGAGAGGAAAGCAGCAACAAATACAGACAAACAGAGCAGATGAATTCAAAATTATTTGAACATGTTAAATTTAAAGCCTAGAAACTAACCATACTAAAGCTTTGATCCAATGTGCAGTGAGGTCAATAGAAAGACTCCCATTGACTTAAATGAGCATTGAATCAGGCCCTTACTTTTTTCCTGACTGAAATGACTCATGTAATCAACAAAGGAGAAGAAAACTTACATGGAAACCTTTTGAAAAGAAATGTAAAATGGTATGCCCATATTTTTTTTTATTTGCTCTATCAAGGTTCTTTTAATAAGTTATTTTTAAAATAAATTTAAGTGAAACCACCCATTTCAAAGAGCACAGAACAGGTTAAAGATCAAGAATGATTCATGGATGAAAACTAATGTATTAACTATACCTGCACCAGTTTAGAGGCAGGTATTATGAACTGCCCTTAAAAGTTTGTGCAGTGCCTAGCACAATGAGGATTCAACCCTGGTCGGGGCCATTATGCTCTACAGTAATAGAAGGTGTCAAGTAGAGCACCCAAAAATTGAGATGCCCAAAGTCATTAGTCACTTTTGAAAATTTAGGCCAACATGCTTGTAAATATATTCACTAGGATATTACACACTGAACAGAAAGTTGTAATTGATTTCCAAAACGTTTTAATCATTGAACAGCTTTTTATAAAGTAAATCTTCAAATATATTTTTAACTTGCAATGGCAGAACAGTGGGCAGAAGTAGATTTACAGTACTTTAGGCTAAGAAGTGTACCAACATTTTGGC
Organism: Mauremys reevesii; assembly: GCF_016161935.1. Taxonomy (NCBI): domain Eukaryota; kingdom Metazoa; phylum Chordata; order Testudines; family Geoemydidae; genus Mauremys; species Mauremys reevesii. The sequence continues at coordinate 200,920,103 of NC_052624.1, forward strand.
AATGGGAATAGGAAAAGATGAATTGCAGACTTCCTGTATTAACTAGATTTATGGGTTAACTTGAACAAATATTTGTATTTCTAAGACTTGTGATGGAGGAAGTTGCATCTGTGATAAATTACTGGGTTCCCAATACATAGACCAAACAGAAAACTTGTTAAGACACTTTTAAGCCAAGTGCATTGCCCAGCTTTTAAAAAAGTGGAAACTATTCATGCCGTGAACTCAGTACTTTGAATATGAAATCTCACATTTAAAATACACTTTTTTTTTTTTTTAACTGGGTAGTAATACTTGTCACAAATGATCTCAAGGTACTTTGTGCAAGAATATGGGGGAGGGGACTTGCCCCAACAGTGGCCAAATTCAGATGGAGGTACCTTATTTTTCCTTTCAACTGGTTATATACTTATTCACTTCTTGTCCTAAATTTTGAATTGCTGCCATGTAAAGCAGCAGCCAGGTTTCACCTCAGAGATTATTATACTTCTGTCACGGGTAAAAAAATTTCACTATATATAATTCTCAGTTTCCAGAGATAAAAATACAAACCCATAATTGAGTATCATCTGCATGTTTTGTTGCTTCTGACACTATCTCAGCTGTTCACAGCCTGGACTGAGTTTGACAGCTGCACTCCACACTCCTTGCTAACTTAGAGCCCCTATATTTACTGTCATTAGAATGAGCATTAAACTAGTACCAATTATGGGCTACTAGTTGTTCAGACTGTCCCATGGTGCCAATATATCCAACACAAGAAAGGTTTTTTAAAGAGAACAAATTATTTTGCGTATTTACTTGAGGGGGGGGGGGGGACATTTAACCCATGCATTATACATTCCTAAATACCATGACAATGTCTGTAGGTTACTTGCATCACAAAGTGTTACAACAGCTAGTATTGATTAAACTTTCTGCAGTAAGCATGCCAACAGCTGTGTGTGTGAACAATTGGATTTTACCAGAAGAAAAGGTGAGAACACTGTTTCTTCTGGCATTAAACTGACCTCCTGCAAATACAAGTGGCTTCTTTAACTATTACCTGAAAATACTACCAGGTGCACCACTTGTTTAGTACACACCCAGATTGATTTTACTACTTAACATATTAAACACATTATATAAATATAAAGCATTTCTAGAATCAAGCTTAACTGAATAAATGTATTAATGTAAACTGAGGTGATTTTTCATTAAAAAGGCACTCCTCATCTACAGCAAGTCTTATCTGAACTCACAGAATTACTGTCTTCTTTCTTAGCTCACAGCTACAATCACATCAGTTATTGGAGAGTCCTCTGCATTTCTGCCTGTCAGATGGCAACAAGTCACACAAGAACGTACTCAATCCACTCACCAATTTCCATTTAAGAGCAATTGTTCTAGACCTCTGCATCCCCCCACCCAAGACACACACAAAAAACCTCAACCCATGAGCTAGACAGACAGAAGGCCTCTGAAAGCATGAAGTTTTAGAGAGGTGACAAATGGCAGGAGTGAGATTTAAATACAAATCTTTCATCATCTGCTGCCTCAAATTGCTTGGGGGCGGGGGAGGAAGAAACAGAGACATCTTGTATATGCTAATATTTAAAACATTTTTGGTATCAATATATTTTATCATAATTATCTAGTGCCTGAAGATTTGGGCTCAGGATAATACCAAGTATTTCTAATAAGTAAAAGGAACAAATGTTAAAAAAAAAAATTGACTAGATTTTAAGTTAAAAACCACCTACACTGAACTTAAATGTAGTTTCATGGAGAAGACCTAAAAGACCCCTGAATCCTGACAATTTGTTGTTTTCCAACCACATTTTCCTATTAAAAAAACTCCAAACTCTCTTGTTGCTGTGTGAGGAACTCCTAAAGAAGTCACTTACTACACAGGGAAACAATGAAAACTGAATTACACAATGCTGTCAAATGTGCTAATATTATGAAAGATCAATACTTTTATTCTTTATTTTCTTTCAGTTATAGTAATCTCTGGTGTCAGTTGAAAGTGGCGATGTTATCCCTAAAAGGATAACAAGAACTATACCATCAGTTTGTGCATATATAAAGAGAATGACTTTTCTAAACAAAATAGCATCTTTGTCAAAATACCTAAAAGTACAAATACAAGCTGTGGTCTAATAGTAAGACTACAGATCAACTAAGAGTCACCATCTTAAGGTCTGGCATACAAAACTCTACATAGCAACATTTTGTTACTCATTTGGCAACAGTATCCAAAATTAGTAAATATTTGAGATCCAGTAGGCTCCTGCTATGTAAATATAAAATTAAGAAAACAATGCTCTATCCAAGGAGTTTATTATTTAAAACAGCGAAGCACTATAGATATATAGTACGCCATGTGCTGCTATAAGGATGTGCTGTTGAAATCTGACAGGTCATTTTTGAAAGTCTTCACAGAAGTAGTGTGCTTTTGAGGTGAGATTTGTTGTATAATTTATACAACAGAAATTTATAATTTAGTCAACTAATTTTGTGTTGTGGAATACGTAAACAAGTATTAAAATTCCTCATCTTTTCTATTGAATGACTTCCTCCCCTCCAAATGCACCAGGCCCGTGTGCCCATAACATCAGTAGGGGCAGAAAGCAGCCATTGGCTCCTACAGACCTGAGACACCCAACCATTTTATCAATCACATTTGAAATCCTTTGTGTCAGCCTGGTGCCCTGAACAGCCTACAAGTTTCACTTAAGAAATTATTAAGCAGCTAAAGAAAACGTTTTGAACTTTGGTCTGTTGGGCTTACACTGGTACAGCTAAATATAAAAATTAGTGTATAGCTGAGCTGAGACTGTCAATATTAAGTAAAAAAGGAAGGAATTTTTATTCTAGAGTTCAAACTATTTTAAATACAGATTTACAATATAATCACTAAATCCCTTCCCCCATGTGTATCTGTTTCTTCAGTTACCTCTAGCTGTCTCCTCCCAAATTTGAGCTCAAAGCACATTCAATTTACAGAACTTCTCCCTCAACCCCCCAAAAAAACCCAAAAACCAGGGAAGCACGTCCTGCTGGATCAGTCACAAGATTTTAACTTCGGCTTCAACCACATTCTTTGTTTGTAATTCCAGAAAATCATTCTCCCTGGAGAGGTGATAACATGAAAAAATAGGGAGGTGCTTGATGATTACAACTGAAGACCAAATTCTGATCTCAGTTTAACTTCAGTATGGGGTTATTTTGGATTTACACCATTACTATAAAAGTAGAGTTTATTCTATCTTGCATTTTCTTCCCAACTTGAAGACTCAGTGCTATATGGTATGAAGAATTAAGGGGCAACTTTAGTACGTTAATTTGGGGCTATGAAAGGTCGTGTCCTACCAGGGCCGCCCAGAGGATTCCGGGGGCCCAGGGTCTTCAGCGGCGGGGGGCCCTTCCGTTCCGGGACCCGCCGCCGAAGTGCCCCAAAGCCCCGTGGCGGGGGCCCCCCCGCCGCCGAATTACCGCCGAAGCGGGACCCGCCGCCGAAGTGCAGCCTGGTCTTCAGCGGTAATTCGGCGGCGGGGGACCCCCGCCGCAGGTCTTCGGGGCACTTCGGCGGCGGATCCCGGAACGGAAAGGCCCCCCGCCGTCGAATTACCGCCGAAGACCGAGCTGAACTTCGGCGGCGGGTCCCGCTCCATCTTCAGCAGTAATTCGCCAGCGGGGGGTCGTTCCGCCCCGGAGCGGAAGGACCCCCCGCCGGCGAAGACAGGGAGCGAAGAAGCTCCTGCGCCCGGCCCCGCAAGAGTTTTCCAGGCCCCCCAGAGCGAGTGAGGGACCCCGCTCCAGGGGCCCCAAAAAACTCTCGTGGGGGCCCCTGTGGGGCTCGGGGCCTGGGGCAAATTGCCCCTCTTGCACCCCCCTCTGGGCGGCCCTGTGTCCTACTAACTTTAGAGCTCTCAACTTTAAAACTTTAGTTGTGAAGGCTCAAAATAATGCTTTTATTTTCAAGTATTTCTACATGTAGTTTGGTGCAAGTAGATTTCCTATGCTCCTTTGATGTTGCTATACTTTTTAGATTAAATATTTTGTAATCTTTTGTAACCACACCATTATTTATTTCCTGTTTTGCTAAAATTAGGAAGCTTTTGAGCTTGAATCACTGGTTTATCTAGCAAATCAGATTTGCTCACTACTCAGATAAAAACTGACCAGTTTCCAAAGCACACCTCCCTCCAGTACTTTTTGCACGCCCTTATTCATCATGGAAAATCAACCGGGTTTTATTGCTAATCCCACCCAGAAAGAGTGCTTAACATAGGTCAACAACAAGTTTTCCTGCATACACTTTGTTCATCACCGGAGGAGATTATGAGTATGTCTACACTGCCCACATTGCAGCGCTGTGACGTGGACAGGGTAGACATGCTTTATTGCCATGGGAGAACTCTCCCGGTGATAAAAAAAACCCAATCCGAACAAGCAGTGAGCGCTTTATAAAGCGCTATCTATACTGGCGCTTTTCAGTTCTAAAACTTTTATCGCTCAGGGGGGTGTTTTTTCACACCCCTGAATGACTAAAGTTTTAGCAGTGAAAGTGGGAGTGTAGAGACAGCCTTACAGAGGATAAATTCTAATCCTAGTCCCATTTCCTTAACTTTAAATGATCTTGCCATGGGTTATGGAAGCTATCAGTGTTTTTTCATAACACCACCAAAATCAAATCTATATTAACATCTCTTTAGATGATCCCACCGCTCTGGCACTTTTATATTGAACATTTAAGGTTTTGTAACAAAAAGCAGAACCTGTGCTCCTAACTTCAGAACAATGTACAGTTGTTAACAGAAAACTATAAGCACTACCAAGTTTAACTTTTCAAAGAAAGCAGCAAGGAATAAAAACTGTCAAAATAAACATTAAAGCTGTCAAAATAAACACAAACTATAACAGCAACCGTTTTAGAATTAATTTGTCAGAGGAAGATACCTCTATTTCTAAAAAGCAGCATTACTACTTTCCATCAGATGTTTAGAACTCTGCAGGCTCCAAGCTGCAATTAAGCACACATTTTACAGAAAGATAGCCTTAGCATAACAACCACCTTGTCACAACACTGAAAGTTCAGCTCCAAAAATAAGCCTGTAATAACAAGGCAGACTAAAATTTGTTTTCAGGTTGCTCTAGGATTGATTCTTTCTTCCTCCCCTTAATCCTTCACCCTCCTGTGCCAAAAAATACTCCACCTGAAGGGGGTGCATACTGATGACTAAACTCTATAGCAAGATTTGCTATAAAACAAATTGTTTGCTCTGCTAGTTGCCGTCCAAGACAGTGAACTACATACACAAGGTAAGAGATGTTACTAATTGTCAATCTCAAACTAAAGCTTTCCACAAATCTAGAACCATATGCTGAGCGCCCATTACATTTTCCAAGGGAAATGTTTTAAAACCCTGAACCAATACTTGAATGCACATTCAATTTACTACGTACTCAGGCACCTTTTTATTTTTGACATTTAAAATACTTGCATTTGTAACTTGGGAGGCCCTGACATCCATCTCCTATTACAAGAGCACCATTAAGGGTTTGAGCGTGTCTTTTAAGAATATAATGGAAGGGGCTGGAATTGATCGCAATATGTGCCAGACTTATCCTGAGCAGCAAGGGCTCTAAACTCCTCTCCACACCAGTGACCCCCGCCCAGCCCACTCCCCGGGAAGAGGCTCTCTGGGCGTTTTCTAACGCGTTACTCGCCTTTCCCCTATGCTCAGGGCTCATGTTACGGTTCCCGGGGCTGTTGGGGCCGAAGGCGACGCGCCTGATGAGTTAGAGGAGTTCAGAGGAGTAAGGCCTGTTGGAGCAGGAGGAGGGGGGAACTAGTGTCCACCCTCCCGGCCTCAGCCCCGCGAGGTCAGGTCGGCAGAGCGACCAGCCGGCCCGTACGTGCGTGGGGCTGCGGCAGAGGCGCGGAGAGGGCCCGGGGGGAGCTCCTGACAGAGGAGCAGCCAGGGGACACGGCAGGTTGCTGGCGGCGGGTGTTTAGTTACGGGGGCGGGCTGCAGCTCCGGGCACCGGGGCGGGCGGGGCACGGGGGCAATGCGGGAGGCGCGGCGCTCGCTCCGGCCCGGCCCGGCCGCTCTCCCGGGAAGCGCGGGGGATCCCGGGGCTCTCCCGCCCGCCCGGGGCTCTTACCCACGGTTGACTTGCAGGCCTCGCAGAAGGTGTCGTCGGTGAAGCGCTCCATCAGGCTGGTCTTGCCCACGCCCCGCGAGCCGATGATGATGACCTGCAGCTTGAAGTCGGCCGGGCGCGGCGGCTGCTTCCTGCGGCGGGACTGCGGCCCCGAGAGCGCCGGGGAGCCCCCCGCCGCCGCCGCGAACTCCCGCCCCGCGCCGCCCCTGCGCTGCAGCCCGGAGCCCGGCTCCATGACCCCGCCCCGCCGGCTCCCCGCGAGCGAGCGAGCGAGCGCGCGCCGCTGCCCCGGGCCTGAGGGGAACGGGAACTCCGCGGCCGCCCGCACAACGAGCGGCCCGCGCCGCAGCGAGCGGGGCCCGCCGGCGGCGGAGCAGCGCCCCCTAGAGCGCGGGAGGGCCGAGCTGGGAAACCGCCCTCACCCTCCCGCGGGGGCTGAAAGGAATAAACACGCCCCTGTATGTGTGTAGCCGCTAACAGTGTGGGGCACGCCTGGGGCCGGGCCTGCTGCACGTAACCTCTGGTGCTGCCTGTGCTGAGCTCAGCTAGCCCCGGGGGTCCTGGGCTTGCCCCTGCCCCAGCCCCTGGCTGGAAGTGCAGCAGCCAGAGATAGGGATCAGCATTTCCCATGTAGGCTAAGTGCACCTGCAATGTAGTTTTAGCCATGTGGGTCCCAGCCCAGGATATTAGAGAAAGGAAGTAGGTGAGGTTTTATGGGAACAAGTGCTGGTGGGGCGAGATACAAACTTTGGAGCCACACAGCTCTTAAATCCACCCATCGGATTTATGGCTTATTACACCAGCCTATAACCACTACCCCCCTTTTTGTCCTGTGACTGCAGCAGTATTGCGGTGTCAGTCTACCATGAATGGGCCCTTACTTATGGTAAACAGTCCTGAAGAAGAGCTAATGTGTGGCTGGACAGCTTGCCTCTTTCACCAACAGAAGTTGATCCAGTAAAAGATATTACCTCACCTGCCTTGTCTCTTTAAGTGCACATAACTGTTTGCACATGGCTAACTTTGGAAATCATATCACTGAGTTCCTGGCTGATTCACAGATTTTAACACCACGATTATTATTAGGTGTGACCTGATACATAAGACAGGCTGCAGCATACAGCCCCTGGGATCTGCCCCTCCTACATCCACTCACTCTCTTCTAGTAGGAGAATTGTATTTCAAAAGGCCAGGGTGAGTTGGGCATTTTTTTTTTATTATTTTTTGGTAAGGATGTTTGTTTTTTTAACCAGGGTGCTCAATGTGGCTTCTGAGCTCTCAATTCCTATCTTCATCTTCTCTGGTCAGTGTTCCCAGCCCCCTGGAGAAGTCCTTAATAGTGCTGTCATAGTTCTTAATTTAATTAATACACTAAAACTATGGTTGTGAATCAGTTAGGATTGCTACACACAGTGTATGTGGCACAAACCTACAAAAATAACCAAGTGAAAAGCCACTTTAAAGTACCTACACTTTACTTAACCTTCTCATTACAATTGTACACCACTTACCATGCACACTGCAACCTTAACTCTGGTCCAGTCTATCCACACTTACCAAGCTCCCTCCCTTCTAATACTAGCAGTTGTGGCTGTTTACTGCAAAATATTGTTGTGGTGGAGAATGTAGTTTTTAAAGGTGATGATGGAAGGATGTCATTCCTAATCAGATAGCATTAAGTTTGCAGTGCACAGTCATTGAACATTAAAACCTACTCAGCCTAGTGGTAGAGATTCTCCAACTAGGCAATTGGAAAGAAAACAGACCTGAGATGATCCTCCATCACTTTTATCTTGGAGCACTCTAAACTGTTCCAAAGTTCTTCCAGGCTGATACAGTTGGAACTTACCCCACTGCAATCAAGTTTATGAAAGAGTTTGTTTATGTATTGTCTCTGGTGCATGAAGCATCTCCACCATTTTAAACTTGTTTTCCCAAAGCTACTGGGGGTTTCTGTCATATTGATCGTCATACCTCTCCTTGTGAAGACAGCATTCCCGGTGGCCAGTCCTCCCTACGTTGTGTTTTATAAAGATAAGGTGGTCCTGTAGCCTCATTCCAAATTTCTTGTTCCAACTTGATCAGGCAATTCTTCTGTCCCCAAGCCTCATTCACATCCAGAGATGTCAGACTGCAGTTTTAAGCCATGATAACTGTAGTCCCCTTATGGGGTCTCTGTAGTGTTGTGATTGCCAAACTTTGTCTTAAAACAGTCCCTAGTTGCTTGCCAGATGTTTCATCATGTCTCAGGCAAATACTACATAAACTTCCCCTTCTAGCAGCTGTTAGTACCCAACGAGCACTTTGCCAGTAGTCTGCAACCACCCCACTCTTCCCAGGGCACCCCACCCCCTGCCCCAGATACTCTGCCTCTGTGATCCAGTCCTTGACAACTTCTAGCCAAGTTCTTAATTTAATTAATACACTAAAACTATGGTTGATGCAACACAAGGTGCAGAAACTTTAGGTGTGGAACCCAGAACAAAATAGGACCTTTGGAGAAAGTCTCTCCTAGTCCCTAGATCACATCCTTTGCCCTCCACCCCTCTGTGGCCCTAAGAAACCCTCAATGCCAACTGGTAAAGTGTTCACTGTTCTCTGACAGGCCTGACAAACTCACTACAGCCAGCATATTGCTTTCATAGTATTTATCCAGCGAAAGGCAAGTGAGATGTATCTAATAACTTATGTCACCCTGATCCTTGTGAGGATCATAATCCTTGTGATATGTGCATATGGATGATATTTAAGGAGTTGTGTATATGTACTGAAAAGATGTGTTAAAATCTGTGTCCCAGGCAGAGTGGACAAACAAGTTTTGCCAGACAAAGGGATGTAGATTCACTTGTCTGCTTTGATTTATATGTAGACTGAGCACTGGAAGCCAGCACAACGGAAGTCTCATTTTTCATATGGAGTCAACATGAGGATGTGAAGATAACTTGGAGCCCGGGCACCAGGGAGGGAATCACAGGGGATCATCCTCACTCCGGGGACAAAAACAATGAATATTGGGAACTATAAGGAGAAAGACATTTTTGTGATCCATTCATTGAGGGAAGCCCTTGAAGAACAGTGTTGTTCATGAATACTTGGATCCTAGTTGACAGAAAACCAACCAGCCTTGCAAGAGATTGGATCTGTTGCAGTACTTTATTTAAAGGAAAGGTCACTATCGATAAATGTAGACCAAGATTTGCATCTTATGTTTTTGTTTTGTATGTAACCTATCATTCCTATTATTTTTACTCACTATCTCTTACATCTTAATATTTGATAATAAACATATGATTGCTTCACTAAAGCTCCATGGTGTGATGTTATAAAGGATCTGATCCTGAGTTGTACCAGTCAAGCTCTGTGTACACCGTTCCTATGGGGACAGCCTAACTGGCAAGTAATGGGCTGGATACTACAGGGGGACATTTTTAGAGTGGCTTAGGGGGCTGGGTACCTATTGTTAACCTGCAAGGCAAACCGAGGGCTGGCAAAGCTCTGAGAAGATTGTTGGGGAGCTAACACACTAGTGGTATCAGGGAGATGACACCCAATTAAGCTCAGGCAGGTGTCTGTCTTGCTAAGGCAAGCAAGGGGGTGCGGGGTAATAAGATGATTCACAGTCCTGGGTTCCTCAAGAATCCATCACACATAGCCTTCTCTGTTGAATTTGGATTTTGTTACCAAACCAAAGTCTGCTACCCATACATTAGGGTGACCCTCTCGCACAAGGACATATCCTGCACAATTTCTATGCCCTTCCATGAGATCAGTAATAGGAATCTATTATTTATTCAATCAAAACATAAAAAAATTCCACTTAAAGCAACAAAACTGAGTAGATGAGTAAGTAATATTATAGTTCATGTAAATGAAGCTGGCCAGCACTGGTCTTTTCCTTCCTCCCTTATAGAGGTAGCAGAGAGTTTTATCCTTCTAAGTCTTTTGGCCCTGGTCTTAGAGAAGCTAAGTCCATATTTTTTTAGAAGTGGTCAATGACTTTGAATACCCAATTTGAGACATCTTGGACATTTCAGAAGTGCTAAGTATCCACAACTTAAACTGAAGACAAAAGGAGCCGGAGATGTTCAGCATCTCTGAAAATTAATCTAAAGGCATCCAAAATTAGTGAGAAGAGATATAAGAATTTTGTCCCAGGTTTCCAGATTCCCAATCCCACATTTAAACCCTATAATATTCAGAAGAGAAGATGAAAATGAATCATGAGATAATTAGAGAGACAAGAAGGGTGAGGTAATTTCTTTCATTGGACCAACTTTTGTTGGTGAGAGAGACAAGCTTTCGAGATACACAGAGCTCTTCTTCATGTCTGGGAAATGTACTCAGAGTGTCACAGCGAAATACAAGGCCAAACAGATAGTTTAGCATAAGAAGTTAGCACTCATGCTAAACTATCTGTTCAACCTTGTATTTAACTGTGATGCTCCGAGAACTTCCAAACAGGGGCCGCTCCAGGTCCCAGCATGCCAAGCTCGTGCTTGGGGCGGCAAGCCGCGAGGGGCGCTCTGCCGGCGCCGCGAGGGCGGCAGGAAGGCTGCCTTCGGCGGCTTGCCTGCGGAGGGTCCGCTGGTCCGCTGCCTGCCGTGCTTGGGGCGTCAAAATGCGTAGAGCTGCCCCTGCTTCCAAAACATTAGGAATAACTCTGTGTAGCTCGCAAGCTTCTCTCTCTCACCAGCAGAAGTTGGTCCAATAAAAGATATTACCTCACCCGCCTTGTCTCTCTAATGTCCTGTGCCCGACACAGCTACAACAACACTGAATACAATAATGAGATAGCTGACAGAGAAGGGAACACTCCAGTCGAGAGCCAGCATTCTTGGAGAGTATGGTGATAGTCCTGGTAGACAGGCTAGGCTGAGGTGAACAAAGGAAGTTAATGGAACTCGAAAAAGGAAAAAAAATTGCTGTTTTGCATCCAGGTGGATGAAATCTTTCAAACATATGATATTTTCGTGAAAGTGTTTAACAAATAATTATGAAAAAATCTGAATTTTGATTATCTCCGGAGCTTAATATTGTCAGGGATGGAGCCGCCCAATGGCAAGATAACAGCAAACAGCTGTCAAGACCACATGTGTGGTTTAATATGTGATGGAACAATCCATCACTGTAGGTGAGTGAGCCCCATAGGAGTAACATAGGAAGGTATCCCACTCATGTTAAAATCAGTAGCATCAAACCCCCAGGTAAAGCCAGAAGGAGAAAGCATCTGGAGAGGGTACACTGCTGATGTGGTTTCATCCTTCCTTATACTACAAAACAGAACGCGCACTCTTACCTCGGAAGTGGAATTGTCTTTATGTCCCTGTTGTGAGGGGTTTTTTGTTTGTTTGGGGTTTTTTTAAAACTAGAAGAAGCTATCAGTACCGTTTTGAAGCAGGGGGCTTTGCATGCTACTGCTTTTTTGTCCTCACAGAGCACCATCTGTCACTAGGAATGTAGCAAGGGAGTTACAATGATTACAAAAAGACATGGAAAGGTTGTCCGATCCAAATTTAGATGGAGCCAAGGAACTATAAAGCTAGTCTCAAGAAGATAGATAGATTAATCTGGATTAGAACTCATTTCTGGTTAGAGTTTAAATCAGTTCATCTTAACTCAGGCAAGTTTCTCTGACTTTTAAGAATTTAAACATTTGTCTTGATGGGTAGAATGAAGGACTAAGGTCTGATCTGCACGCAGTTTTTGCACCATTGTAACTATTTCAGTTAGGGATGTAATTTGTTTAATCAAAATAGTTATACCAGTTCAACCCCTAGTGTGTACATAGGTACATTGGTATAAAGGTGCCTTATACCAGTATAGCTTTCCCCCCTTTCCATATAGGAATAAGCTGCACCCGGTATAAGCACTTTTATACTGGTAGAACTGCAGCCATACGAGGGTAGGTTGTACCACTTCAAGTATACATGTATAGGTAAAGTGGTTGAACTTTTGTGTAGACAAGGACAATAATTTACACTTTAAAATCCTAAAACATTTCATATATACAATATATATTAAAATACCAGGCCCTGAAAAAATATGAGACCAAAACCAAATAAATGCAGAGGAAGAGATGGAATTTTGATTTCTTTGTAATTATTTGCTGGGGAAAAAAAATCAATAAATTAGTGGGTCTTACGCTGTGAGTAGCACTATTGTCATTAGAAATCAAATCAGTACTGGACAGCAGATAAGAGCTTGGGGGCAGAGTTGACAGCATTTGCACAGCAGCTTGGAAGAGCAGAACAAGGACTACTGAACTTTTAAAATGCCAACAGAATTTTTGAAAAGGAACAGACATACGACTGCTTTCATACGTTTTCCTATTATAGACCATTCCTTAAGGCAGAAATCCTGTCAGGGTTCAATTCCCCAACCATCCTTTCAGTCACACGCCTTCCCAGGGCAATTATAGCACTTGGTTTATATGCTAAGACTTTACTGTGACTCTCCTCACCCTGGTATTTGAGTCCCTCACAAACATTAATGGATTTCTCTTTCAACACCCCTGTGAAACAGTAAAGTAGCATTATTATCCCCATTTTACAGATGGGAAACTCCAGCACAGTAACTTGCCCAAGGTCAAGTGGTGCAGGAAGTCAGTAGTGGAACTGAGAATAGAACATAAATCTCTTGAGCTCAAGTTTAGTGCTTTAACCGTAATGATACCAATTGCAGTCTGAGACCTATAACAACAGAAAAATAAGATGTAGAACAGCTAAAGTAGTATGCATCCCAGAGTTTACTACATGCCCATAAATTGCTTGCTGGTAAATACCAGTTGGGTAGATTGCTCACTATTGCTTAAATGAACCCCTTTACCCCCTTTCTAGATCTCCACTAAGCAAAAAGTTGGCATCATAGGACTTTCTATGATGTAAGCCAGACTATCAGAGAGAGATGATTTTGTGGAGAGTGGCGAGCCTTTGGTTTCAGCCTCCATTATGCCTCCCCAGAATTGTAAAACCACAAATGGGGCTCTTATGAGCTTTAGTGGGAAGGGAAATTACCCACACATTTCCCCTCTGTTTGGCATATAACACTTTCATGCCATGTTTAACCTTTCACAATCAGTGCTTTACATATGGGAGGAGCTGGCCCAGAAAGATTTGATCATGCATAATGTTACATTGATTTTAAAAGTTTCAGATGATCATTTCTACATTTTCTGTGTGAGATGATGGAGGTTTCTTTCTTAAGAAGGTTGGTATTATAAATACTGTGCAACATGGAAAAATCCTTTTAAGAATATTAATATTTAGCCATTGAAGTCTAAAATCAGTATAGTTACTGTGTAAATGGTTTGGAAATGATCTTTAATAAATATTTCCTTCTTTTTGGTATCTCTTCCACTAGATACATATTTCCCTCACTTAAATGGTATTTCAGATATGTCTTCTGAAGCCAATATTCTTCAGTTATGATATTGTCAATTCCCCATTTCTACATCCTGCACAGGTAATCTCTAGCTGCAGAAGGATCTTCCTTGCAGACTATTTTTATATAGCAATTAGTGCTTTCTTACAGAGCTGGCTTAGTGTATATTGTCCAGTTTGACTGATAAGATTTTTCAAATATACTTCATCTCAATGTGGCAGTTTGATTTTGGATTTGATTAAGATATTTTCACACTTGAGGATGGCCATGACTACCATGTAACACATTTCTAGCATGAGTTGAAACCTCTACAGTCTGAATAACTGAAAATTGCTCCCCAAAAGTAAATGAAGTTCACTGTTTATTTTCTGCAATACAGTCTTTGGGTATCATTTACTGGATTTCTCCCATTTAATATGAAATACTGTATTGTATTGTATTGTACTGTAGCATGCATCTGATGAAGTGGGCTTTAGCCCATGAAAGCTTATGCCCAAATAAATTTGTTAGTTTCTAAGGTGCCATAAGTACTCCTCGTTTTTTTTATGAAATACTAGACGTCTTCACAATTGTACCTGGCTGGATACACTGGACAAACAAATGTCTGTTTCATCTGCTGAGAAATGTCATTAACACTATATTTTTTCTTCTTTTGCAGTTATTAAATACTGTTCTCTTGTAATTTTTTTGACTGGTGTTTATTCTGAGCAATAAAACCATAACTTTAATTGGTTTGTTTCCAGACATGAATATTTTGCTTATTGTATCAGAAAGAACTAGTTTCCTGAGCCAGTAGAATCAGCAGCTCCCATATCCAGACCTGAAGGGATAATAGTCTTGGATTATATCAAGCCATCATATTTGTTTTTAATATCTTTTTTCTTTTTCAAATCCAATACTAACATTATGTTCACATTTCTGTACACATATGGAACATTCATCATCCAATTGTAACATGTCAGATCAAGTAGGATTAAATTAAAAAAACAAAAAATTAGAAAATGTCCTACTATAAACAGACTTTTAAAAATAGGCTATTGATTTTTAAGCACAACTCCTCATTGATTTCAGTGGGGAGTTCTGCTTAAAAAATTGATTCCAAGAGGTGGCTCCTTCACTGTGCTTTTTTAAAAAGTGTGCAAATACAATGCAATGAGTAGGGGCCCTTTATCAATGCTGTTGGTGTGTGAGGGAGTGTGCCATATTCTGATCTCAGTCACATCTGTATCTCTGGCCATATCACGTCTTGCAGATCCGTATGCAAAACAGACCTTGTGTATAAAACACTTTCCTTATGCAGAAGGTGGGGGAGATCAGCAGCCAACATGGCAGCATTCCACACCTTTCCTGTGATCATGGAGGGATTTCCATGCATGCAAGGATCCATGAGTAAAGAGGAGGTGGGCTGGGGAAGGGGACCGAGTAGGCCAAGCTGCAGCAAGAGGGGAAACAGACACACATACTGTGTGTCCCACCTCCTTCCCCTGCCAATCCAAGCACAAACATAATAGCTGCCTGCATGTTGGAGAACGCCTTAGCTCCCCTCCTACGAGCAAGCCCTGGCAGGCTGGCTCCATTGGAGATACTCTTCCAGGGAGGTTGGGAAGAGCCACAGGAGGTCCAGAGATGCAGATAACTCCATACTTCCAACAGATCCCTGGAGCAAAAAGGAGCTGTGTGTGCTGGAGCTCTGCTTGCTCTGGTGGGGGCACTAACTGTGCCTCTTAATGAATGGACCAAGAGGAAACTCTGTGAAGGGGATTTTGCTGAATCCTCTGTGCAGATGTTAGTATGTAGGAGCACACTTTACCCTTCCATTAATCCAGTGTTTCCCAAACTTGGGATGCCGCTTGTTTAGAGAAAGCCCCTGGCGGGCCGGGCCGGTTTGTTTACCTGCCGTGTCCGCAAGTCCAGCCGATTGCAGTTCCAACTGGCCGGGGTTCGTCGCTCCAGGCCAACGGGAGCTGCTGGAAGCGGCGGCCAGTACGTCCCTCGGCCCGCGCCACTTCCAGTAGCTCCCATTGGCCTGGAGCAGCGAACCACAGCCAGTGGGAGCTGAGATTGGCCAGACCTGCAGACACGGCAGGTAAACAAACTGGCCTGGCCCACTAGGGGCTTTCCCTAAACAAGGGTCATCCCAAGTTGGTTTTAATGGTATAGCCCATGATTATACCAACAGAATGTTTGGCTAAAGGAGGCATTGAAACAATGCTTTGCTTCTATTTGCAGGAAAAACGGAAATTAGACTGCAATGCAGAAGGAGAGGCTGACCTTGTTAAAAGTTGTACAGTAAAGTTTAGACATTTATAATTCCGATCTCTCTCCCTGGAGTCTGGATCAAACTATCTGCTAGTGTAAATGGGCACAACTCCATTGCCTTCAACAGAATTTAGCCCCTTTACTTTGACCAAGAATTAAGCCCACTGGATCCACAGTCAAACATCTTTATAAAACAAATGGACCAAATTCATCCCCAGGGTAATTCCATGTCATGGAGAGTTACATATGGGGAGAATCTGGCCCTATATTGTCTTAAAATGTTAAAAACTGTTGAGGCAAATGATAAAATTTATTGGTTAGTAGTCTTCATATAGAGATAATCAAACATGGAAAAAATCAGTCTAGTAAGGCTGTACGGAAGGTGGAACTCTTTAAGAGATATATTCTCAAGACTCAAATTGGTTGTAAGTAATTGCCCTTGTATAACCCTTAAGCAAGGGTTACCAGAGTCTATATGCAGCCCACTGAAGTATACAATATAGTTTTCAGCCTCCCTCATCTTTAGCAATGGAGCTTACACATACCAAAAAAGAGGCTATGATCCAAATTGAGAAAGACACTTGACTCAAAATAAAGCATGCCATGTTGGCACTTACAGTGTGAACTCTTGACTCCATTAAAGCCGTTGAGTGCTTTGACATTGATTTCCATGGGGCCAGGATTTAACCACAGCCACTGTGAGCTGTCCCTTCAGTTTCATTGCTGGGTGGTTAACAATGGCAGGTATCTGTTGTGTGGAACAAGCATAGCATTCATATTAGCGTTTCTGAAACTTTTGGTTTCTTAGGTTTGGTAACTACACTTAGGGGCAGGCTAGGGACCACACACCTATCGTGGTCTCATTGCAGATGTACCCACCCTGTGCAGGACAGGACTTGAGCAGTGGATCCCAACACTCAGATCTGCTGGATCCTCCAACATTTATACAAATGTGGACTAACAGATAATGGCATATGTCGGATGTGTAGTAACCAAGGTGGCAAGTTAACACAATGGTCTGTTCACCCCCGCCCCAAATACATAGAGATGTGCAAATTGCACCTTCTAGCACCAGTGGGAACAGCTTATTATTAACAGGAATTAATGCTTCGGGGAGGGCAAGAATTATCTGCACCACTGCCCTCTCCAGCTGTTACACCAGGAAAGACAACTTTAAACCATACCTAGGAGCCCTGGTGACAGAGGCTGCCCAGAGGATGCATTGAATAATGATATTATCTGGTTGTGGCTAGCAATGAAAATCTTCTGCCAGATGGGAAACCTGGAATTCCAAATGCTTGAAAGCATCATGGTTATACCTGTAGAATGATTTTTTTTCAGTTACTCATTGGAGTTTGTTTGTTCGACAGCGGGACCTGCTTGGTGGGCGTGTCTAAGTGCCAGGTGGCCTGCATTGGCAGCAGGCTCAGAAATGACCAATTTATTTTCAAATGTTGTGCTTGGATCCGCTCCCATTCTTTTCAGTGGAGACGGGTTGGGCGCTGTTCCAGTGCAGTGAGCTCACGCGGGAGATTAGTATGCTGAGGAAAAGGCTCACCGTTTCTTTAAACTATCTCATTTGTAAATGAAATTTTCTTCTCCATTTTGGTTGCATTTTAGAAAAATGAATTATTTAAAATATCAGTGTGGAATCACTGTACCCATGTTTATTCTATATTCATTCTCTGAGAAATAAGCCTGATAACTAATGGTGCATGAAACCTACTTATCATGAAGGAAAGCGAGACTGGTTACAGATCTGGAGAAAATGTCCAATTTAGCATGCAAAAGGACAAGCCATCCATCTAATAATTTAGATAACTCTGTGAATTATTTAATTTGCTTTTGCTGAAAAACATTGTTTATACTTTCTACTTGCTTTCACAAGTTCAGTTTTTCATTGAATTATCGCTGCCTCACTAGCTTACGATCTGTGCCTCTGATAGGTCACTGGAGCAAAACAGAAGTTCTGCAATTCCTTATTTCACACTGTGCCTGGGGTCCTAGTGGGGAGCCAGTTATAGTCACTCAGGGTGAACAGCAAAGAATGGGGCAGACAATGCCCATAAAACTGGTGGATATTCCAATACTTAGATTCACCAAGCCAGCATAAAACAGCTTCTTTATTAACTTACTGGTCACTCAGAAGTCCAGTTCCCTTAAAGTGATCCAGCCTCAGGCCTCCATCCAGGTACCCACATCAAATATGATGAAAATGTCTGGAAAAGAAAAGATTCTACCAATCCCAAAGGATCGGATACATTACCTCCCAGGTTAATGCATATTTCAGATCTCACCCAAATACATGCTACAGTCAATTTTTATTAACTAAACTAAAATTTATTAAAAAACAAGAGAGATAGTATGGTTAAAAGATCAATATACATACAGACAGACATAGAGTTCAATTCACTGAGGTGCAGATTCATAGCAGAGATGGTGAGCTTGGTAGTTGCAAAGAGTTCTTTCAGAAATAGTTCATAGGTTATAGTTCAATGTCCAAATCTCATATTCAGGGCATACCAGCATAACTGGGACCTCAATCTTGCAACTCAAACTTCCCCTGATGAAGCCTAAGCAGATCTGAGATGACAGAATCAGGACCCAAGGATTTTTTATACAATTTCATGTCTTTTCACAAGTTGGGAGTTCAAAAGGTAATTAGCATGACTTTGAAGGAGGTCCATCACTGGTGCTTAGCTATAGAAGGCAATTTGCTTGTTCCTCCACCATTCACAGTACATTTCAAAGAGAGATGAATACCGAGATATCCTGTGTTTACAATTCATTTAAATGCTAGATTTAAATTCTTTTGACCTCTGAATTATCAGAATATAGCATAGACAGGGACTGTTGATTACATTGTCCACTCTACTCATACGTATGTAAATACACAACAACATAAACATTATCTCCCCACATGTCTTATGAGGGTTAGTTATTTGGCAGGATGTTTAACCCTTTGTAGCCATGCGTCCCACCCCCAACGTGAGACTGGCATCGAAGGGCAAAATTAGAGCTCCTGGATACACCTTAAGGACCTTCCAACATTGATATGAGCTGTGTTTTCATTGAATTCTTTGTAAGGCCAAATTATTGATGCATGCTTTGGTCCCAGCCAGAAATTTAGTCCATACTTTGTGAAACACTTTAGTGATTTCAGGGTTTGGTCTATGTGTTGACTTAACATAGCCATTAATGTTCTTCAAAGAGCACTTATTCTGGCATTCAGCCATGAAGGCTGTGAGGTGTTGTACCTCAGTTTCCCCTTTTGCACAGCAGTTCAAGCTTGTAGCGGTTTTTCTGCTACAGAAAGTTTTAGAAACGTGTCTATGCATTAGCTGTGAAACCTAACATTATTACGCGTATTAACACAAAGTGTGTTCTTGTTGAACCAAACAGCATAATCAGAAGGGTTTCTATTATGTACCACTCTTAACGTGTTCAAGGGCTTTTCCAAAAGACCATGCACATTGCACATTTTTACAGTTTTTGGTATCAGCAACAAGTTAGTTACAATAATTAGCAATAGCATAAGTTTTATCACAAGTGTACATTTATGTCATTTTTGTCATGCCAAGTATTTGGTTTAGATAAAACATTCTTTAGGTCAGCTTGTTCAATATCCCTTTTGAACCTTTGTAGCTTTTTCTTGACGTTAGGGTCTTCCTTAACATAGGATTTTAGTTTAACCACTTCCTTGGTGTTTTGACATTTTAGGGTCAACCTGTAGCTTCTGTTAGCATAATAAACTTATTCCCTTCCTTCCTGTTCTGGAGAGTCAAAATCTGAGCTCTTTTGCTTAACAGAATCCATTGACTGGCTGGGTGTGTCCTTTCTGCTAAAAGCTACAGGCAAGTCTGTTCCCCCAAGTCAGGTAATTTGCATCAACACAGACATTAGCTTGTTTACCAGTTTTCAGATCCTCAAGCTTTACCAATTCCAAGGCTGGACTCTGTCTTAAAGAGATACCATCCATTTTCACTCACATGTTAGACTCAAGGCCGGCTCCAGACCCCAGCGCGCCAAGCACGCACTTGGGGCGGCGTCCCAGCGGGAGGGCGGCAGGCGGCTCCGGCGGACCTCCCGCAGGCATGCCTGCGGAAGGTCCGCTGGGACCGCGGCTCCGGTAGACCTCCCGCAGAAGTGCCTGCGGAGGGGCTGCTGGTCCCATGGCTCCGGTGGAGCATCTGCAGGCATGCCTGCGGGAGGTCCACCGAAGCCGCGGGACCGGCGACCGCTAGAGCGCACCCCGCGGCATGCTGCCGTGCTTGGGGTGGCGGAAATCCTAGAGCCGCCCCTGGTTAGACTCAAGGTTCTTTTGTCCTTCTATTACCAACCTCTGCTTCCACATGGAATCAGATGCCAAGTCCACTAAGAGACTACAAGTTATATCCAAAATATCTAGAGATGAGAGTTTTCCTGCTCTCCCCTGCATTCTTGTGGGTTCAGTTATAAGGTTGTTCTGCTCTGAAAAACCAGTAACCCGATCTTTCCGCAGTACCTGAGTCACAGGTTGCTTATTTAAAGAATCAACATGGAGACATACATGTTCCAACAACATTGTCTTCCCAACAAGCTGGTTAAGCTTATAGGTCTGTTTAAACTCGCTAACAATTTTTATTTCATCTGAAATCTTTTCAAAGCTATCCACACTGGGTCTTTCTAAACCAAGGCCAGTGGATTCATACACATTTGAAAGACTTTGGCCATTAGGCACCAACACACTTTCCTCAGAAGAGAGACTGTTTACTGCCAACAATGGCCCATTAAGAGTCAATAGAAACAGTTCCTTCTCATAGACTTTCAAGACTTCACCAAGAAATTCCTTCCCTTTGCAAAATCCTGCACTGCAACAGATTCTTTCTGAGCTTTATTTATGTCCAGAACCGACTTTGGCACAACAGACA
The DNA here is from genome assembly GCF_016161935.1 of Mauremys reevesii. Classification (NCBI taxonomy): domain Eukaryota; kingdom Metazoa; phylum Chordata; order Testudines; family Geoemydidae; genus Mauremys; species Mauremys reevesii. The sequence continues at coordinate 200,940,805 of NC_052624.1, forward strand.
AATCACCAAACTTCTTCTGAGTTTCACTTACATTCAGAATCACCTCTGGCCCAACAGGAGAATTTTTACAGATAAACTGCTAGACTTCATAGTCAAAAGATTTGTAACAAGGAAGAAAATGCTTGTAGTTTCCACACTGTCAGCAGGTAACATAGGCAAATCACCTTCATGCTTTCCTTGTGCCCTGGCTTTGTCAACCTGATCAGACAAGGTTGTCATATCTTTACCCAGCAACACACTAGCAACAGGCAAAATAGAAACACCAGAATTGCTTGGTCTCTGGGAGTTATTTATGACATCAACTGGACGCAATCTAGTTGCAATGTCATAATTCCTAGCAGATACAAACTTAGGAACATTCTTTTCCTGGGCCTTAGTTTATTCAGAAAACAACTCTGGGCCAACTGACAAATTCTTAAGTAGCATAAACTGAGAAACACTTTCTGTCTGCTCTGCAGACAAAAGACTGGAGGTACATTCTCCTTCATTAGGTACACTGCTATTTGCAGCAGACAAACAATTGGAAACAGTTTTTCCTTCAACAGATAAACTGTTGCTTTCCACAAATAGTGTCTCACTACACTGAGCTGCTTTAAACAAATCATTTCTACCTTTTTCAGGCTTATGTTCACAAACTTTACTTGCCAACAATTAATCACCCATAAAAAAATCTACCTTTTTCTTCCTCAATTAGGGCTTCAACCTGATCACCAACTTTAATTTGCTCTAGGGAAACATTTCTCTGAGCCCTATCTAATACCAGATTCACTTCTGAGATACCAGACAGGCATTCAGAAATTTCTTACACATATGCACTGCTTCTTTGCACAGATAAACAGCTATCTTCCTTAGACAAATATTTGGAGAAACCCTCTATAGGCAAATCCTTGCCCCTAGTAGACACAGGTTCAGGATTATTTCTTTCCTGTGACTGATTTATGTCAACCTGATTGAACAAAGCTTTAATATCATCCCCAGTCAAAAGATCCTTAGGCAATAGCGTCCTTGCACCAGCTATAACTTCATGTTTAACACCATTCCATTCAAGATGGAGTCTGGCTAAAGGCACAGCTACAGTAAACTCATAAAAGCAGCAAAGAGTCCTGTGGCACCTTATAGATTAACAGAAGTATTGGAGCATGAGCTTTCGTGGGTGAATACCCACTTCTTCGGATGCATGCATCCAACGAAGTGGGTATTCACCCACGAAAGCTCATGCTCCAATACGTCTGTTAGTCTATAAGGTGCCACGGGACTCTTTGCTGCTTTTACAGATTCAGACTAACATGGCTACCCCCCTCTGATAGTAAACTCATGGAGTATTACAATATTCACACTCTTATCTGGTAAATAATCTTCCTCTTTGACAAGATCTGCTTTAACAAGAGTGATGTTAGAAGCTGTAATTTGCCCTAAACAGCTTTCACCATTGACTTTTACATTCTCTGCACAAGTTATGGGGTTACCTTCAAGTGAGTTTATAGTAAAAGCATTTACATAAAAGGTGGCAGTGTTGGGGTCAATTTGGTTACACACAGACAACTGCTTAGAGTCAAACATACCAACATTGTTAGAAACTGGATAGATTGTATCCCCATCCTTGCTGTTCAGAGAAGCTGGCTTTTCAGGATGATACAGTTTCTGTTGTTCTTTTATTCTTTTGAGTTGGAGCATAAGTCTATCCACTTTTGCCTTAGCTTCTAGTTCCTGCAATCAAATATATGCCATTCTTTGTTCATGTTCAAAACACAGGCACTCTCTTTCAGCAGCTTCTCTTTCCATATCAGCTATTTTTTGTTCATATTCACACGGCTGCACGTTTCTTACTGCAATCATTTTGTTTCCTTATCACTGGCAATTAACAGATTTTTCAGTTCCTGCTCTGGGGCCTTTTTCTTAAAAGACAACTCCGTCTGTGAACACAATTCCTCCAGGCTTTTTCTGTCAGGATCTTGATCATGGGTCACTCACTGTAACTGATTTTTAACCCTTAAACTCTCCAATATCAAAACTAAATTTTTGACAAGCATGTGGTTCTGATCCAAAAACCCAATTAACCTGTGGTAAGGTGTATCTAAGCACGACTATGCCACTGAGACTGGGGTCCCAGTGGGGAGCCAGCTATGGTCACTTAATTAGGGTGAACTGCAAAGAATAGGGCAGACAATGCCCATAAAGCTGGTGGATATTCCAATACTTCGATTCACCAAGCCAGCATAAAACAGCTTCTTTATTACCTTATTGGTTACTCAGAAGTCCAAACAACACAGTTCCCTTACAGTGATCCAGCCTCAAGCATCCATCCAGGTACCCACGTCAAATATGATGAAAATTTCTGTAAATTTTATTTCATCAGATAAAATAAATGGCTCTACCAATCCTGAAGGATACCCCCTGTTTACAATTAATTTAAATGCTAGGATGTTCTTTTGACCTCTGAATTATCAGAATATAGCATAGACAGGGACTGTTGATTACATTGTCCACCCTATTCATGCACAAAATACACAAATATTATCTCCCCACATGTCTTATGAAGGTTATTTATTTTGCAGGATATTTACCCCTGTCTAGCCATGTGTCACACACACACTGCAAATAACCACTCATAGACTCATAGACTTTAAGGTCAGAAGCGACCATTATGATCATCTAGTCTGACCTCCTGCACAATGCAGGCCACAGAATCTCACCCACCCACTCCTGTAACAAACCCCTAACCTATGTCTGAGCTACTGAAGTCCTCAAATTGTGGTTTGAAGACCTCAAGCTGCAGAGAATCCTCCAGCAAGTGACTCGTGCCCCATGCTGCAGAGGAAGGCGAAAAACCTCCAGGGCCTCTGCCATTCTGCCCTGGAGGAAAATTCCTTCCCGACCCCAAATATGGCGATCAGCTAAACCCTGAGCATGTGGGCAAGACTCACCAGCCAGCACCCAGGAAAGAATTTTCTGTAGTAACTCAGATCCCACCCCATCTAACATCCCATCACAGACCACTGGGCATACTTACCTGCTGATAATCAAAGATCAATTGCCAAAATTAGGTATCCCATCATACCATCCCCTCCATAAATTTATCAAGCTTAGTCTTGAAGCCAGCTATGTCTTTTGCCCCCACTACTCCCCTTGGAAGGCTGTTCCAGAACTTCACTCCTCTAATGGTTAGAAACCTTTGTCTAATTTCAAGTCTAAACTTCCTAGTGTCCAGTTTATATCCATTTGTTCTTGTGTCCACATTGGTACTGAGCTTAAATATTTCCTCTCCCTCTCTAATATTTATCCCTCTGATATATTTATAAAGAGCAATCATATCTCCCCTCAGCCTTCTTTTGGTTAGGCTGAACAAGCCAAGCTCTTTGAGTCTCCTTTCATAAGACAGGTTTTCCATTCATACCGTGATTGATTCATTCTTTTCTTAAACCTCAGACACAGGCTTCACAATGTCAAGGGTGCCCAGACTTTGTCTAACTGAGGACTGTACTGACAACACCTCAGGAATCTACTGGCTACATTTAATTTGCATTAAAATGGAGCAAAATGCAGACACCCACCTCTTACTGAAGGCACAATTTGCGGAAATGACAAAATGTTATTGTGCTATGCTCCTTCTTGAGCTGACTCACTTCTATTGAAGTGAAGATAGAACATTGTATGTGGGGCTATAGTCTTCAAGTACTTTGTCTTGATAGAAAAATGAGGGCAGCAGATAGCCACACCTGGCAGGCTCATAGAACTTAGCTGGTCACACTTCATATAGCTGGGACAGCTGAATGAGAAGGAAGGAAGGAACTCTACGTCCTGATGCTTGGGCTGTCAGGGACCAAAATGGCTGCCAGTGTAACTTCTGTTCTAAATTATGCCAGCTGCAGCAGCCTCAGAGAGGCCATTCCACTGGCTGAGGATCAGTACTATGTGCTCTAATTCCACCTCTGACCAGCCTCCCTGTCACTCTATGGAGTTCAGAGAAGAGCTGAGGCTCTTAAAAGGCGGCATGCTCCTGCCAAGTACAAAGCAGTGTTCTAAATTGAAACTCACTCAATCTATTTCCAGAGGAAGAGGAAAACATCCTGGTTCATCTCTCAGCTCCAGACTTCTTCCTTGGTTCCAGTCTGCCAGAGTCAACCCCCAAATCCCTCCCAACATCATTCCTTTGCTATTGAAAATGAATTGATTCCTTTTGTCCAGCTATGCAATGCTGCTAATCCCTGCCCTGAGGGCAGGCAACTGTAATGGTTCCCTTAGCCAAAGGGAAAGAGTTAAGCTCTTTTCTATCACCCTGTGGAGAAAAATCTATATGTGCTATTATATTACCCCATGAAAGTACCATCTGTAGTTCTGAGTTTATGAGTAGCTTCATGTGAAGGTGTTTTTAATACACTGAGCTTCACTTAAGACACACACACACACACACAAAGAAAGAAAGAGCTGTGTGAACAGTTGAACAAATCAAAGAAATAGATTTTTTTTCCAAACTAAAGTGCCTGTTTATGGCTCATGAGGTAGTAGACCCCCACCCACTGACCATTAAGCTGATCATATATGAATGGTACAAGTCTGAGGCAGGGAACTGCTTGAATTTGGTTTCCTCTGATATTCCTTGTGCTGATGGCAGGTCCTGGATGGTGCCTGAGCTCAAATGAAAGGTAGCTGTCTCAGGATTCTCACCATTTCTGTTTCTGGAGAAAGGCTCCTTACTGAAGGATCTTAGCCCTGTGCCATTGCTAAGCTGTCCAGAAAGGTAGCTCATACATAGATTGTTTTCATACATTCTCCACTTCCTCACAGCTTCTTTCTTGGCCCAAATAGTCCCTTTGTAATGCTAGACAAATATCTCAGCATTCAGATTGGGGTAATGTCTGTATTTGGGGATCACTGTATTTGGCTATTCAAAACCACAAATACAAAGATCATCCATCTTGAAGGACTACTCCCTCTCCACAAGACCTCTCTGCCCTCAGCAGTTCCTTGATTTTCATCCTTCTTTTTAGTTGTCTCCTTGAGGAGGAGGAGGAAGAGGATAAATCCACTAATGTTTGATACTGTCAGCAGCTAGCCAGCTCCCTTATTCCTCCAGGGTCTCCCAGTTAGAGGCTCAGAGGCCTTCCCAGCCAAGCCAACCGCTTCTTCCCCCAGCTCTTATGTGAGTTTTGGGTGCTATTACCACCTAAAGCCCTGGTGGTGAGGAAGGCCACAAGATGTATGCCTGGGTTATTGTCTTCCCCTAGAGGATGGAGGAAAGGAGAATAATGCCTGACTAGTTGTGGCTCAAGCCAGGAAGCATAAAAATAGGAGCACTGACTAGTGATCCTGGCTCCCCTCAGGATGGACAATTTATTACCTGGTTAGGACAAATCTAGGCTAAAAATATTCAGCAGTAGTTTATTAGCCAAATATGTCCAGTGTTTGTGATTTTTGGCAAATCATTTGATTCTTCCACATTGTGTCCTAGTGTTTTTCTACTTCCGCTACAGTTTTTCTCCTCTTCCTACAGTTTCCCTTTCCCCTCCTTTGTCTTTTTCCACCTTAATCATTGCCCAGCTGGTTTAAACCTGGTCCCAATATGCCACTCTGCATCCTCTCCCTTTTCTTGTTATGAAAACCTATTGTCCATCTAGGATGGAGTGGACTGCACCCTCAGCAAGTTTGCAGATGACACTAAACTGGGAGGAGTGGTAGATACACTGGAGGGTAGGGATAGGATACAGAGGGACCTAGACAAATTAGAGGATTGGGCCAAAAGAAATCTGATGAGATTCAACAAGGACAAGTGCAGAGTCCTGCACTTAGGATGGAAGAATCCCATGCACTGCTACAGACTAGGGACCGAATGGCTAGGCAGCAGTGCTGCAGAAAAGGACCTAGGGTTACAGTGGACGGAAAGCTGGATATGAGTTGACAGTGTGCCCTTGTTGCCAAGAAGGCTAACGGCATTTTGGGCTTTATAAGTAGGGGCATTGCCAGCAGATCGAGGGATGTGATCATTCCCCTGTATTCGACATTGGTGAGAGGCCTCATCTGGAGTACTGTGTCCAGTTTTGGGCCCCACACTACAAGAAGGATGTGGAAAAATTGGAAAGAGTCCAGCGGAGGGCAACAAAAATGATTAGGGGGCTGGAGCACATGACTTATGAGGAGAGGCTGAGGGAACTGGGATTGTTTAGTCTACAGAGGAGAAGAACGAGGGGGGATTTGATAGATGCTTTCAGCTACCTGAAAGGGGGTTCCAAAGAGGATGGATCTAGACTCTTCTCAGTGATACTAGATGACAGAACAAGGAATAATGGTCTCAAGTTGCAGTGGGGGAGGTTTAGGTTGGATATTAGGAAAAACTTTTTCACTAGGAGGGTGGTGAAGAACTGGAATGGGTTACCTAGGGAGGTGGTGGAATCTCCTTCCTTAGGGGTTTTTAAAGTCAGGCTTGACAAAGCCCTGACTGGGATGATTTAGTTGGGGATTGGTCCTGCTTTGAGCAGGGAGTTGGACTAGATGACCTCCTGAGGTCTCTTCCAACCCTGATATTCTATGATTCTATAGAGCAAACCTCAGGTAAGAAAGCCAAGCTACAATTTACCTCACGAGTCCAGCAGAACTTACTTGGATAACACTGTGCTGAAAAATAAAATGATTTTAAATATAAAATTGAACTTTTAAGAAAAGATGTTAATTATTATATGCTTCTCTAAGGACCCCCTATAATTACATTTTCATATTCTCTGAGTCATCTGATGGCAGAGGATGGATCAATTATGATCCTTTGGCTACATGCTGTTCTTTTTCTTTTCAATAAAAGGACAATAGATAATTATAGCTTAGAAAAGGACAGGAAAATGGTACTATGCATGGTGAAGAAAAAGATATTAGAAAATTATTTTAACCTTTAGGGAAAAAAATCTTTAAAGATTAAGATTCATCTTGGTTTATGAAACAGATTTGTTTTTCCTCTAGAAACCAGACCTCCAAAGGCTGTGAAGATTTTACAGTGTGTGTTATTTATGTATTTTTATTGCAATATGGATTCATGCTTTTTGGGAAGGGAAATCTATCCCAGATAAATAATACCACTTCCTGAATTGTTCTGCTGACAAAAAACTTATGTTACTCATGGGACTTATTTTAAACACATTTTAAAAATTCCAGCTATCATGAAGCTCCGGTGATCTCCATAATCAGCTGGAATTCCGAGATGTGTTTTGGTGTTCTGTTTAAAACTCAATTTTTCATATAACTCCAGTGACAGCAGGTGTTACTTGAATTTAAGTGATTGCTAAAAATTTTAAAGGGTCTTATTGCTGCTGGAAAAATTACACTTATCCCACTGACAAAGCTAACCAACTGCGCCCCCATCTTGCCCAACAGCTTAACTGTCAAGGAACAAGTGAATCTGCTGAATGTACACTGTAGATATTTATTAGAATGCCAAGCCCTTTCAATTCAATAATAATAATAATAAAGATAAAGAAAAATGTGTCCTCTTCCCCACTCCTAAACAAATACTACTGCCATTCAGAAATGCAGTTTGAGATCAGGTCATTTCCATTTCAAAAGGGGCTTTGTGAAGAATAGCTATATATAGGATATAGAGACCAGAGCCCCCATTGATAAACCCGCAATTATTGAGCAGCAGCTTTGTACTTTAATGATGTGTATGAACATACTGTACCACAAGATGGCCCTCTAACAACAAATATACCAGTGCAGTTAGTTCTATAGCTGATAAAATAAGTCACTGAAAAATGTTGTTGGATATAGTTCACACAGAGACCAGCACGTGGTGCTGTTGGAACTGAAGAGAATTTGAGTCATCTCAGATATCTTCGTAGTACCAGATATATCACTGGATAATGTTACTACGTTAAGGGTAGGGTGACCAGATGTCCTGATTTTAGAGGGACAGTCCTGATTTGGGGGGCTTTTTCTTATATAGGCACCTATTACCTCCCACTACCCCCATCCCAGTTTTTTACACTTGCTGTCTGGTCACCCTAGTTAAGGGAGAAACTAGAATGTAAAAGAGTTCCTTATAAAGGTGCAACATTAAATAGTCACAGCTACCTATACTTTACAGGATATGTTATATGAATTTTGTTTAAATTGCAGAGTGATACTATAAGTGACTCTTTCTGAAATTTATAGCCAAACTAGCATTCTGGAGTAATCCATATCCAGTAAATGGCAAGAAGCTATTGAGTAATTGCTCCTTGTTTATACATTTCTTGCTCTCTACTACAAGTTTGAAAGGAACTTTGGCATGTTCCAAACCCACGTTTGTGCACAGAAATACCGCCCCATCTCCCTGCACAGCAAACTACAAACTGTACATCTCAGGGAGCACAAGTTCTTGCTATTGGACTGTAAAGACCGCATTTAATTTTCAAGGAGAGTAACAAAGCTTTCCATTATCTAAATAAAATAACATTTGCTACAATATTGGACAACATATATTTACACTTAAATCCTTATAGCCTGAATTGTCCAGTCAGCATATTAATCCACTGATTGCCCCTTAAGGGAGCGATGTTTCTGGATTGTCAAGTTTTCATTACATCTGGTATGTCAATGAGGCTGTTGGAAGAGGTTAGGGCATAGTACAGGTGTAATAATCCCATGCTAGGTTGTGCTGCCCAAATCTTTGCAGGTCAAATTAGAGAGCTGGTATATTTTATAGATTGATTTGTGATTGAATTAATCACAAAATAATAATAAATAACAATACACAGTGAACAGCAATATTACAGTACAAATTGGATGTGCTCAAAAATTAGTAATTTTAGTTAAATAAAATATGAATTAAAATAATAATGATAATAATATCACATGAATAAAACAATAGGAGTGCCCTTCTAGGGATTCAGACATATCAACATATCATGAGATTTGTAATTTGCATGGATTCATCATTGATATTCTTAACTCCATTTGATTATAAAGCACTAATGAGCGGCCATTATCCTATATGGAAATGACACAAAAAAGATACAACATTTAATATCACAAGATGAGAGAGCAGGAAATAAAACAATATATGCATTTAAGGTGACCAGATGTCCTGATTTTATAGGGACAGTCCTGATATTTGGGGTTTTGTTTTACACAGGTGCCAAATCCCACCCCCCACTCCCTGTCCTGATTTTTCACACTTGCTGTCTGGTCACCCTATATGCATTCCATTGCTTACAGAGATGATATGTTTGATTAAAAATGTACTTTTTTGGTCTTGTCTATTGACTGAGGGCTTGTCTTCATGGTGGCATCTAGGAAATTTAATCCTAAATATCTAAAGGTGTGAATTTGAAGGGGATTAGTAAAACTGCATTAAAACTCTGCAGGAATATCCTCATTCAGAAATAAAGTGGCCTTAATTTGGTTTAGCTTAATTCACTTCTAAAGTGAATTAAGCTAAACCAAATTAAGGCTACTTTAATTCTGAATTACAGCACCCACACCAAGATTTAATGTGGTTTGAAAAATGCACTTCAAATTTACAGCTTTAGTTAATTCAGATTAATTTTCCTAACTGTCCCCATAAAGTCAAGCCCCTATTCAGCATATGAGTAGTGAATAATGTTCTCAAGGCATCAAAGCAACAGCCAATGTATTTCATGTCGGTGGAGCAATGTTATTAATCCACATACACCTTACCAAAAGGCTGCATACTTGGTTATGTATGTATGCATGGATTGTCAAAGCAAATATTTCTAGCTGTTTCTAGCATGATGTTGCACCACTGATCAATGCTAGGAGAGGTGGCATTTTTTTCCACATGGTGAGGTTATGTTTCTAGGCGGCTGATGTAGCACTGAAGACCCAGCTTTATCCAGGAGGGTTTATATTTTTACAGCTGAGAAGTTTCACTAAGTCATGTCAAATTGTAACTGAAGAATGTAACACACAATTAATCTTGGTGATGATTTCAGTGGCACAGGGATAGTTCACAGGGACAATTCAGCTTCACAGAGACGAAGCAGCAGGACAGGTCCAGGTTCTGACTATCAGGCACAGGGAACCAATCATACTGGACGTTGGGACTGTGGTAACTCCTTTCCAGAAGAGATTTGGCAAGCTCCATCTTGATGGTGTTCAGATCAAGGTGTAAAATACCAAGGTCAAAATGCCATTTTGTTTCATCATCAGATGTCCTCAACTGCCCCTCTTTCCTGAGTGCTCAGGAAATAATGGTCCTGAGTGAGTGCACTGGGATGGGCTGTGGAAAGGCTCCCTGCACCATCTTTCTCCCTAATATACCCACATAGGAAAAGGCTGAAATTAGCTTGGAATATGTATGAGGCACTTTAGGAGTGATATATATTGTTAAAATACCAAGGAAATGCAGGGCAAAAAACTACATTAGTGCATCTTGCCAATTGCATATACAACATACTTTTAGTAGCATTGAAATTTTTACAGACGCCCCAAAGTAATATTTGCTGGGGGCATTATAATTTTGAATTCACTGACTTTTGGGGGGGGGTGTCAAAATTCTCAGCCGTTACACCTCATTGACACACAGTAGTTTTTGTACATCAAATAGAATTGCTCTTCTGGTTTCATATCCATAGACTGACTTACATGTTTACATATTTTTTTAGACCTACCTTCAATGCAGTGTTATTAAACTGCTGATATCGGTGTTCCAGGAGGAATGGTTTAGCTAGGTCACTGCTGTTCTGCTACATTTTTCAGATGTTCAACTGAAAGCAATGGAATACCACAATATATATAGTATATTCATCAGCTTTGCATTTGTTTTCCAGTGAAGATGCATTTTAGGCTGCAGTCTTAACACCCGAAAAAAATCTCTTCAAGCAACTGTAGTAGTATTCTATATTGTATGTTACCAAATATAGGTATAGCATGTCCAACAACGCCAGTCCCCCAGACATTTAGGCACATGAGTAACTTCAGACAGGTAAGCAGTCCTCAGTGGGATTACTCACATAGATTAATTTACTCAGGTGCCTTGGTGTTTTCAGCCTTGGGGTGGCCTATATTTGTACCATAAAGCGGCAAAGGCCAGGTTTCTGAGACCTCAGTGGAAATTTTTTGCCTTGAACAGAATGGAGTCTACAGCACTGCTAGTACATTCATGGAATGCTGTGCACTGAGCCCACTGAACGGTAGAATTATAATGTAAAAATGTATTTGATTTGCTTAATGTTGAGATATCAACAATGCCATACAAATTGTTAGCTTAACAACAAAACAAAATGCCATTGTCACTATGGTATTAAGCATCAAAACGCTTGATTTTTAAAATATTTAGTTCATCAATAAACCATAGTAAAGGTTTTAAAACTCAAATAGAAATGTAGCGAGCAAGCTCTTTTCATCTGTGATGTCAATAAGATGAGATGAGACAAGGAACTGAATTCATCAAGGTGACAAGCAGATATATATATTTTAGCTGTAATGAATAAATGACATTCCTATTAATCATTTATCTCCTTTCAAACTTTAACAAACGGTTTTAGTGATAATTACTAATTTTTTCACATTTATAAAAAAACACACATATGTACAGTGGCTAATGAGTCCACAATTCAATGGTCACAAGTGCTAGTTTTCTAAATAGAAAAATAGTAGCAAATTGCCACTCTACTGATTGCATTTTGAAAAGTAGGTATATAAGAATTCTATTTACTCACTATTTAAAATTATCTTTGATGTATCCAGCTCATGTTGTCATCAGGTACCAAAGCCACATGTAAATTATAGTTAAGAATGTAAATATGAAGAGAAATAAATTTGGGGTGGGATTTTCAATGGGAGCAGAGTTAGGGCAGTGCTGATCACTTTTTAAAAATCCTATCACTGGGAAAGAAGGTGCTATTAAGTATCCACATCCTCTCTCTTCTTGTCACAAGCAATTCACTGTAAATAGCTAGCTTTCCTGGCTCCGTAGACTCTTCTTTTTGTTGGACCCATAGACCAATCTCCTGCCATCTACCCATGTCCTGCAGCATTAGAGTTGGTTGAAGCCTCATGCTTTGGCCACCAGGAATTGGATCAGGCAATGCATGTACACAACTCAGTGTCTATGCACGCATGTGGATATGCATAGAGAATTGACTGGCAAGCACACATCAGTTGTGCATGTAGAAGTTCGGTGCCTGAACTTTTGAAGATATGGTTGATTTGTCAAAATGCTGGTTTGAGCCTCTTTTATCCCATTCATTTTTTCAAATTGACCCTACTCACCGCACTAGGAGGCAGAGCAGGTTAGTGCATTAGGCTCTCACCCTTAGAGACCTACATTTAGGATTATGGTCTCTTATCCTAGTCCTTAATATTTATTTAATCACAAAACAAACTGCACAAATGGCAATTGCTGAACAAAAGCAGCCCAGGATTGTAATAGCAGAGCTATTGAAAGCTGGGATACAGATACATTGGTAGAACTGCATGGGGAAACTTTCATGGCATTATGAGCCAAATTCGAACCTAATAAAATGTAACTGGTTGCACCTCCACTGAGGTCAATGGAGTTGCACCCCGTTACACTCAGGCTATATCTGAACTTGGCTTTTATATCTGAATTGTACCCAAATACCCTCAACTTTCCAGTTTGTTTCAGATTAGGTGTTTTATCTGTGGGTAGCCAGTCAACAACCTTTATAACATGCCCTTTGGAAGAATGACAAGTTAGACAATAACCCTGGAAGACAGTTATTTGCATAAATAATGTTCCAAATACTGTATTTCTACACAGACGTCTATTAACATATTCCCTCTATTCTACTAATGGCATATTTTAAATCACCATGGTTATTTGGAATTGTTTGGCATTACAGTGAATACAAATACATACTTATAAATGAATAAAATGTTAAAGCCTCTTACGGGAGGCTCTGTCACTCATTCTCAGTGGAATTTTATCCCCTTCATAAAGGCTTGGATTTTGCTACTAAAATAAATATAAATCAGCACCTCATTCTAAGCCATCCAAATGATGGATTTTTTATTTTATTTTATTTTATTTTTTCTTCAATAAAAATCAGATGGGATCCAGTTGGAAAACCTGTAGTAAATGCTTTAGTGGACACATTAATAATCTTTAATCATTTCAAGTACCAACTCTAGCCATTCCAGCACAAGAAAGGAAAATCCACACATTGATGGTTTGTTGCCTTTAACTCTAAGAGCAATGAGCACCTTCCATCTTTTTGTACATTCTGGGCAAAATTCTTAGCACAGTGGGCAGCACTAATGAAAGCCATGTATTGAGGCACAGGGCCTTCAGGGGAAACAGAGTTCAAGCAGTGGAGAAAGAAAAGTGGCATGCTCTTTGTTACCCCCGGGACTCTCATAAGTCTAGGATGGCTTTTGTTGCCCTAAGAGCATGTTTTAACTGGGAAAGATGCAAGGAGAAGCAGGATTGCAGACAATAGATTTAGCTTCCCAAAATGGCTGCAGTGATGCTACATAAATATGCAGAAACATACTTATGCCATTCAAGAACTTTGCAAAGCAAACAACCGAGAGCCTGGTTAACAGGACAAAGAGATCAGGGAAGAGGCTCTCTGTGTCTTACCCAACAGGGAACTTTTACAGAAGCTCACAGGGAACATCACATCCAGCCATCAACCAGGTACATGGCATCACTGTCATCAGAGTTAATGTACATAAGCCATTATGGTATTTACGTTGAATCTCACAATTTCCTGGCAAAGATATTGGAGGTTAAAAATTTGTTAACATCTCTGGAATTCCAGCTGTGCTATGGCCTATGGTCTGTACACAGGTGTTAATAGTCTGTCTGTGTGAAGATAAGAAGACATATGTAGAAATAAAACAGTGTTGCGCGTGAACATTATCCTAATTTGAATCGCAGACCCTGCAGTTCACATGAAATATCCCAGGTCTTGTCACAATAAAATTTAGAGAAAAATTAACCTGGAAAAAATTGTTGACAGATCTTTTCAAGGGAACTTTCTATTCTCTTTTCATCTTATTCCAACTATTATAGCAACAAGACTACAAAAATCTCTGTATTCCAAGTCCTTTCTCTTTCCTCTTGCTATTACATTTGTTCCTCCAACTGCATCGGTCTCTAGTCAGTATCCATGACTACCTCTTAGATCTGACTAGATTTCAGGGAATCAGCTCTCTGGGGTACAAGTATTCAGGTCAGGGGCCTGTCACCTATTTCAGGAGATTAAATGAGAATGGTGAGCAAGCTCATGTAGGAAGAGAGGCAAAGAAGTAAAAAGGGCAAAGAGTGTTACAGAGCAGTGGTTCTCTCTACCTTTTCCACATTGTGACCCCATGTAACAACATACAAACATTTTGTTCCCCTCCCAGCTAGTCAAATAGAAAGAGAGGGTCATCACAAAACCCTGAAATCTGCCTCAATCTCCAGGTTGAGAACACTCATTAAAGAGCTGTATCTTTCATCCACCAAGACTTTCCCAGTCTTTGGGTAATCTCTTCCCTTGTACTAAAGCAATCAAGTCACCATATGGGGAAAATATCACAAATAAAGTTTGTAACAGGGTGGCTTGTCCCAAGGGCTGGAGAACCAGGGTTGAATCATCTGGCATAATACAAAAGGCAGCAGAAAGCTGCTGGAGGTGGCTGGTTGAGAGACTAGCTGAGCCGGACGACAAGCAGGAGAAAACTCTCCGGGTAGGGAGGGACCCTGCCCAAGAAGTAGGGGAGAATCTGACAGACAGACCCTGAGAGAGGAGGGGGCTGTGCCTAGCTGAAATTGGGATAAAGACAGTCAAGGTGTAACCACCACTCTGAACTTTAGGGTACAGATGAGGGGACCTTCATGAGATAACTCCTAAGCTTATTTACCAGCTTAGATCTAGTAGCTGCCACCACCAAATAGTTTAAACAACCGTTTATGGGAGAGTCATTTGGAAACTCTGTCTTCCCCCCAAATATTTCCCCAGTCTTTATCCCCCTTTTCCTGGCAGGATTGAGACTGATTCACCTCCCACCAATTCCTGGTGAGCCCAGATCCAAAAAACCCTTGGATCTTAAAACAAGGAAAAATCAATCAGGTTTTTAAAGAAGACTTTTAATTAAAGAAAAAGGGTGAAAGGAATACCAGTGGGTTGTATTATACCTGCCAGACCGAACAGCCCATTATTAAATATTTGTTCCCCATGATGATACACACAGACTGTAATCAAGTTACCACTCAGCCTTCTCTGTGTTAAGCTAAATAGATTGAGCTCCTTGAATCTATCACTATAAGGCAGGTTTTCTAATCATTCTTGTGGCTCTTCTCTGAACCCTCTCCAATTTATCAGCATCCTTCTTGAATTGTGGGCACCAGAACTGGACACAGTATTTAAGCAGTGGTAACACCTGTGCCAAATATAGAGATAAAATAACCTCTCTACTCTTTCTGGAGATTTGCCTGTTTGTGCATCCCAGGATCACATGAGCTCTTTTGGCCACAGCCTCGCACTGGGAGCTTATGTTCAACTGAATCTGCAAATCTTTTTCAGAGTCAGTGCTTTCCAGGACCCTGTAAGCATGACCTATATTCTTTGTTCCTAGATGTATATATGTACATTTAGCCATATTAAAACATATTGTTTGCTCGCGCCCAGTTGATCGTGCAATCTAGATCATTCTATATCAGTGACCCGTCCTCTTCAGTATTTATCACTCACCCAATTTTTCTCTTATATACAAACTTTATCAGTGATGATTTTATGTTTTCTTCCAGGTCATTGATAACAATTTTAAATAACTTAGGGCCAAGCTAACTTAGGACCCCACTGGAAACACACCCGCTCTGCAATGAGTGTCCATTTACAATATGTTATTGAAAGACATCACCTTTCTGGAAATATTACATATTAACCCTCAGAATTAAAAAAAAAAAAAAAAAAAAAAAGCCCAGTGGGCCACAGTGGTGCACTCTGCACTCTGGGATTCTTGAAGGCACTAGCAAAGTTAGGAAGAACTAGGGAAGTACAAGAAGATTGGAGAAAAATATATGTGATACCAGTATTTTTAAAAAAGTAGGAAGAATGATCCTGGAAGTTACAGTCCTAATCCCACAGGACATTGCCTGCCTTGAAGATTGAATTCCATCAAATAACATTACATTCCAGTAAGAAAGACGCTACCTTCCCACTGGACCAGTGGAATTTTGAGGCTGTAGGACTATACCCTCTGTTAAGACTAATTTCAATTCCTAGTTAAACAATGGAATACTAACAGGAAAAAAAGCATCTATAAATGTCTGGAAGATAATAGAACTATGAGAAAAAAAGCACAGAGTTATAAAGAACAAATTATGTGACACACACTAAATTGGTTGTTTTTATATAATTACTAAATTAGTGGATGAAAAGAACTTAGTTGATTAAATAGATCTTGCTTTCAGCAAAGCATTTGACATGATGAGTCACAAAGTCTTATTTGAAAAATTAATACCAGTTTAGCTTAGAGATAACTGCCATGTTGAATGAAGACAGGACAAAGGACCATAAACAAGGGCTAATGATAATTGGCAATAAATTAGTGTGGGGTTCTGCGAAGATTGGTGTTTGTTTTGATCTTATTTAACATCTCAATGACCTGTTAATGAAATGTGAAGGTAATATTAAATTAGGAGGTGGTATAAGCATTTGTAGGAATAAAGAAATACTAGAAAGAGACTTATCAGGGTTAGAAATATGTGCAGGAGTTATCAGTAAAATCAGCCTGAACAAATGCAAGTGAATACAGTTAAAAAGAAAATTCAAAATAAGTCGACAGCATTTAATGGGAGGGAGTCACTAATAATAACAACTTGACAGCTGTGATGCCAAAAGAGACTGGGGCCTGGTCTACACTAGGGGGCGGGGTCGATGTAAGATACGTAACTTCAGCTACATGAATAGTGTAGCTGAAGTCGAAGTATCTTATTTCGACTTACCACCCATTCTCACGGCGCGGGATCGATGGCCGCGGCTCCCCCTATCGACTCTGCTACCGCCGCTCGCTCTGGTGGAGTTCCGGAGTCAACAGGAGAGCGTTCAGGGATCGATATATCACGTCTAGATGAGACGCAATATATCGATCACCGATAAACCGATCGCTAACCGCCGATCCGGCGGGTAGTGTAGACATACCCTTGAAGAGGTGGGAATTATGGAGAGTAAATTAAATATGCAATGCACATGGTACAAAAAATTAATGTGACTTTAGGTTGCACATACAGAGGACCCACATTATAGAACAAGAAGGTAAGAACTTCTCTCTGCTGAGCTCTGATGAGACTTCACTTGAAATACAGCTTCTGATGCTCTCCCTTTGGTTTCAATAATAAATAATGCTTCCTAGCATATATAGTGCTTTTTCACCAGGAGATCTGAAAGTGCTTTACCAAACTGAGGAAGTGTTGTTATCCCCAATTTGGAAGTGGAAGAATGGGTGCAGAGAGGTTAGGCAATTTGCCCAAGGCCACACAGTAAGGCAGTTGCAGAGCTGGGGACAAGAGGTAGGTCTTCTGATTCCCCCTATTGGGCTCCAGCCACTGGACTATGAAGCTACCCAAGTTTTTTCATGTCTATTTAAAAACACAATTTTCTCACACAGAATCTGATTTTTGTTAGCATTTAACCTGCAATTTTATGGATTACAGCCATTTGTAGCTGTGGAGAATGCCTTTTATTCTTGTGTAACTGTCATAGCAATTTGTGTTCCACAGACCTTGGACCTTTTGCTACCCATTTTTCAGGTGTTTACTGATCTCTGTGCAAGTACAAAAGCAAACAATGAGTGATAAGTAGAACCTTGCCATACAAAGGGACTAATTTTCTTCTTTTACAGAGATTAATGGGATTCCGTTTTGGATACAAAAGAACTCTCTTGGCTGATGAATTTACTACGACACTGGGAAGAAAATGCTCCAGACTGTTGTTCACTTTCTCTCTCTACAAGTGCTTTACTCAGCAGCTATTTGTAGGGTGCTGAATAAGCCAAGGCTGTGCCAGTGTCTGATGAGAATCAGTAATCAGCTCTTATATTGGGAGGGGATGATGGCTGGGTGTGATTTAAGACCCTCCAAGGGAAAGTTGGGCTGTTAAAAACTTGTGAGCTGGTGTCAAAGTCAAGAAGACATGCAGCTTTTTGTGGGCAGCCATCTTGCTCAGGGGGCTGAGGGTTCTGTGTCGATTGTATAGTCAGTATGATGCTAACTTGAGCTCTCTTAAGATTCCAGTGGCTCCTCTCTGATTAAAATCTACTTCCTCTAATTACCACTTTGGTTTTCAAATAAATAAGTAATGTCATACCTGCATAGCAGAGATGATACAATTATACAGCAGCATATATGAAACTTTTAAACTCAACTGTTTTCTGGCTCAGCAGGGTTCAGCATTTGGCGCTACCATCCCGCGACACAGCATTTGTACCCTACTACACTGATGTGTGAGAGACGTGGGTTCAATTTCTAGTCCCTGCCTCTTGCTCTCCAATACAGGATGGATACATCGCAAAGGTGATGCACACACATCATCAGCACAGGTGCCACAGAAAATACAGTACAAGAATGGACCTTAGGCAATTTGAAATAGCTGTTGAATGAAGTTATTATTAAAGTGATCAAAATCCAGGACACTTTTTTGGTGACTTTTTTTTTTTTATAGAGTCACAAAACTGCTGCAATAGATTTAGTTTGGAAGAGTGAGTCCTACTCTTTGGAGTGTCATAAAACAAAAGGAGCTCCTCAGCTTGCATTCATGCCACAAAAAGTGAAAGCATTTTATGGAAGCCCTGGAGCACTCTGGAGGGGCTATGGACAGGGATGCTTTGTTGGCAGACTGAAGAGCTCTTACAAATGAGAGATGACATTCAGTTAATAACATTCACTGTTCCAGCAGAGGAGTTGGGTGTGTGGCTTCATTTACAATACCTGGGAGAAGTCATGTTATGAAAAAGGCTGAAGCGGTTTGGCCTCTCTCTCATCCTTGGGCACCCAAAACTTCTTAAGTTGCGCAAACAGGAATGCATGAGATGAGGATACCACTTTAAATGCTTTTCAGCTATAAAGACTGAACTTTTAAGCTTGACAGATCTCTATGTCTCTTTAATACAGTGACCGTGTTTGGGACCGATGCTGCTGGTTCTGTTTCAGTATCAAAGTATTCTGCATCAGCTGATAGAAAACTATATCAGAAACCTATATGTGATTCTCAGTCCTGGTTCTGGGGCCCAGTCACTAGAGCTGGTCACAAAAAAAAAAAAGTTCCTGTGCAAAATTTCAGTGAAAATTAATTTTCTTTCAAACTTTTCAAGTTTTCATTGAAAAACTGCAAGATGAACATTTTGTAGTTTTCAAGATTTTGATTTTTCAATGAAAAATAAAAATATTACAACAAAAATTGACTTTTTTGGCAAAAGTGTCTACCTTTGCTGAAAATCAATTTTTTCTTGGAAAAAAAAACATTTTGAGGGAATTTTTTTGAGCAAGTCTACCAGTACCTTTATTGACAGCAAATAATGGAAGAGAATTAAGCTATTCATATCTCACATTGCCAGCATAGACTCTGTACACTTATATGGAAGCTGCAGATAAGGAATAATTTTGCATGGTGTGGCTATGTGGAATTTTAGGAGGAAATTATATAGTCCCTTGCACTGGTTAAGTGGAATATGTCCTGGCTCTCCACATAATATTTGCATGGCTCCTGGGCTGTGTGAGAGAAGCAGGTGGGACCAAAGGTGAGGAGGAACCAGGAAGAGCTGCATTAAGTGGCATGAACCCACACGAAGTGAAAGAAAATTTGCTGAGTTAGTGCTGCTTAAGGCAGCATTCTCTCTCCAGTCCATGCTTTGTGAAGAGTCACAGAACACAGGGTGGGCAGTGAGACAATGGCAAAGCTACTGGTTCTGATGTGCTTCCTTGGCTGCAGGGGGCTGCTAGTCCTGCCATAAAGCTACCAAAGGCTAGTAGGGTTACCTGCAGATGCTGTTTATATTTTGTACTGGTGCCAGTGCCTGCCCACTCCACACACCAACACCAACACCACCTCATACAGCCTAAGAGGAGAGCACATTGAACTCCATGGCTCCACTGAAGCTGCAGAGTTTGGGTGTGATGGATTTGGAGTTGCCTGTAATAATTTATGAATGCGGTGTCTTGATCGGATTATTGTGTTGGTTACTGTATGTGTATATTGGTTAATTTGCTATCAGGTTTGTCAGGAAATGTACCCAGGAAAGGATTTGGTTCCTGATATGCACATATGCAGGAAAACACCGGAACAATGCTGGAGTCACTTGCTGTGATTGTCGCAACCCTATACATAGTTATGGCTCTGTATGGCCAATTGTCGGTCCACGGCCATCTTGTTCTGCTAAAAGGACAAGGCAGCCTCCATCTTGGACCAGGTTCTTGTTCCACAGGAGAGGGCAGAGACCTAATTCTGCCCAGCAACACCGTGGTGTCGTGTGCAACCCTGAGGTGCGGTGTGCAACATTCTAGTGCTGTGTGCATTTTCCCGCTCTTTTCGCCTGGTCATCTAGGGGTCGGGCTAGTGCCTTGTGCAGAGATGCCAGTGTGCCATGTGCAGATCCTGTTGGCGTGGGGGGCAACAGCTTGGAGCCTGAAGGGTGTAGGAGCCAGGGACCAATCAGATGCTGACACGAGTGAGTGAGACCCTTCGAATAAAACTAGGTTTCCCCCCCAAAATTTTTGTGGAGTGTCCGCGTGTCAGCTGAAGGGCCTGATCAACCTTCCAGCCAGGGTCTCCTCCAGTTATAGCTAGCTCGTGTCGTGTTGTTTTGGATTCGTTATCACTTTGGATTTATCGTTTTTATCGAGCTATTTCTATCAGCTCATCATGCTTCTGGTGTCTGCTCTGCTGGTCAGCTGCGCCTGGAGTGTGGTATTTGCGTTCTAATTTCTGACATTTTGCTTACCTAGCTTCCCCTCTTTTTCCCCCTTTTAACTCGGTACCAAGTGTGTATACAGTATATGAGAGTTGAATTATTGAGCTCATAATTGCACAGTCGTTTAGTTTGTATTTGTATAGTTGTTCTGAGTTTCAGTAGATAGTTAACTATAGACTGTTTTAAGTTGTGTGAGTTACTGCTCTGTCTTTGTCTGGAGTGTTTGGTGCTGGGTGCTGTCTCCACCTGAGGATTAGCTGACCAAGGGGTTTCTGTCCCTGCGGTCTGTGTGAGTGGAACCTGCACAATCGCAGCCACACCACACTCTGGGTAAATCCCTTAGTGTGAAAGCAAGGGCGGTTGAGGCAGTGGCCTGTGGGTCTCTTTTCTGTGTTGCACCGGGCACCGCTCTGACGAACCCGATTTCCATCTTGTGTAATTGGTGTGTCTGCCTACTCAGTGTGAAGCAGTGAGCAGTATAGATTTGTATTGTTAATGATTTTTGGGTGTGTTTGTATTGTTTAATAACATCCCAGCTAAGAATTGGCCCCCTCCTCGGCCAACGTTGTAACTATCCCCCCAATAAACGCAGCCACTTGGCTTTAAACTTTATTCTGGTCCAGCCTGGTTTTTCCTCTCCCAATACCAAAGCTGATCGAACCGCAATCGGTTTCGGACAGTGATATGCTAGCTAGGCCCACTCTGGGCTTGCTAAACACATTTCTCCTGGAATGTCCAAGAGCCATGAAGGAGAGGGAGATTAAAGGACTCACTTGGGTTTAAAGACACAGACACATTCTCTCAAGAACTCAGAGGGCTACGGGGGGAGAAACTGTACCCCAGACCTCAAAAGTTTGGCAGGTGTCAAGGAAGTTTAGCCTGTCTAGGGTCTCCACCAAGAGAAGAGAAGCTGTGAAGTAAGATAAACCTTCCTGTAGGCCTTTTGTTGTTTTTAAAAAAAACCTTGTCTCTTGTTATGCTTTGTTCCTACTGTTGGGATTAAACAATGCTTTGTTTTAAGAAGGGTCACTATATTCACCACTGGTCATTGCACCTGAAGGTAGCCAAAATCAGTCAGACCTGCTGAGTAGTCACAGTTGATACCTGGGGTACAGTAGCCCAGCAGCTGAGCATAGAGCAGAAGAATTGTGGAACTAGTCTCCATCCCAAGGAGGTAAGAGCTCGAGGCCTAAGACCTGGAGGGGTTCACTCAGATGAAGACCACTGAAGAGGTCAGTGGTGCAGCTAGAATCTGAAGTGTCAATGAGAGAGGACAAAGAGTGTTTCCTCTGGATCATGCTGAATCAGTTCTGTCCCGCAAAATGGCAGCTGGCTTTGCAGACAGCAGACATCTGTCTTTGCAGACAGAAATGAAAAGATGCAGTATAGAAATCAAAATCATAACAGTTAAAAAGTCATCTGCACCACAAACTTATTTTCATCCTTTACATACTGTACTTATATGACAGAAAACTGGATGGCAAAAGGCAAATCAGGATTTACAAGTGTCCTCATTGCTTGGAATTTCATTCTGTGTCCTGGGGCCAAATTCTGCACGGGCTGCCCATTGAAATTCCATCAGTGTCACTTACCCGCTACAGACCTGTCTCTATCTCCCAAGGCCAGCATTTGGTAAACACACTTAAAAGATCGCGCATACAGAGCAGCTCAGGTCACATGCAACAACTATGCCAGATTACCTGGGGTTCTTTCTTGTACTGTAAGTTACAAAAAGTTATGCGTAAGTAAAGAGTCAGGGATAGAAGGATATTTCACTTCTCCCAATCAAGGCCATGGCTTCCTTGTAACATCTGTGCAGAAAGTCACATCCGGGTCACTGCATCAAGTCACTGCAGTCCAAGGAAATCCAAAACCGAGATATCACTGGGAATGCATGTCAGTAGAGAAAGGCTTAACTGCTTTTCTGGCAGTTGAATCAAACGGAATAAAATTTTAACAGACATACACCCTTATTGAGAAAAATCTGTTCATATGCCCAAACCTGTGAATTAAACACATGATAACATATATAATAGGATAGTGTGAGTTGTGATGCAAGTGCCCTTCATATATGTACATTTGCTGGCAAAATGTATTGCATAATAATTATGAAATCACTTTAACGCTCTGAGCACAAATGGCACTTCCTGCCAGTACCTATGTTGCATTTATATACAGCTGGGTTATCAAGTGAAAGGAAGAGTCAAATACAGTGATGAAATTACAAGCACACCTTCCACCTGTTGAACACAATTTATATGAACAATCTTACCTTAGTTGTTACTCAGTCAACTTGGCTTCTGATGTGCTGGACACACAGAAAGACAAGATGCAAGGGACATGATTTAATTTGGCTGCAACTTTATTAAGGTAGCTTAAATTATATGCAATAACTCATATGGAGCAGGTCATGGTTCCTTCCTTAATTATTTCCATCTGGGGGAGCATTGTTGTTAGCCCCCCAACCCTCCACAGCTGGACCACGGTCCATTGCTAGGACCCTACCAACCCTCCCGTCATACAAGGGTTAATGAACCAGGGAAAGGGCATTGTCTCTGCTGTACCAGACATTAAGAACCCCCAGCCCAATTCCCCAGTTTCTTTAGGAGATGCCTTCCCCCTAAGGTCATGTTCAATTCCAGTTTCTCAGGGAACTGGGCCCTCTCCAGAGCAAATACTTGCACTGGACACTTGCCACCTCCTAAATTGTGATAACTTGAACTTTGAAGGCAAAAAAACCCATCTCACCCTCATCAATCTAGTGATGAAGGAAAAATTTCTTTTTAACCCCCAAAAGACAACTAGTGCAATTTCCACAGAAGAGCAAAAGCAACTATTATGCTAATTCCAGGGGTGGAAGGGTGGGAGCTCATAATCAGCTGTGAGAGGGGGCTTAGGCTGGGGGGACAGTTTATATACCTTCCCCCAAATGCACTGGGGCCAGTGGTTTACCTGAGTACCAGCACCCAGCCCACAAGCTCACCACCTCTCTCCCAAGTTCTGACGGGGGGGGGGGGTTGGACCCTTAAAGCAGTGGCTCACAACCTTTCCAGACTACTGTACCCCTTTCGGGAATCTGATTTGTCTTGCGTATCCCCAAGTTTCACCTCCATTAAAAACTACTTGCTTACAAAATCAGACATAAAAATACAAAAGTGTCACAGCCCACTGTTACTGAAGAATTGCTGACTTTCTCATTTTTACCATATAATTATAAAATAAAACCATTGGAATATAAATATTGTACTTACATTTCAGTGTATAGTATATACAGCAGTATAAACAAGTAATTGCCAATATGAAATTTTAGTTTAGATTAGTTGTACTGACTTCGCTAGTGCTTTTTATGTAGCCTGTTGTAAAACTAGGCAAATATCTAGATGAGTGGATGCACCTCCCTGGAAGACCTCTGTGTACCCCCAGGGTACGTGTTCCCCTGGTTGAGAACCACTGCCTTAAAGGAGCCACCACCCCTTTTTCCCACCAGTAAGACAAAGCCCGCACCCCCCATCGTCCTGAGGTGGTGGGGATTGCATTCTCACCACCAAAGGCTTTCTTCCTCGTTACATTTCCTTTCTAGGACTGGTTTTCAAATCTAAATCACAACTACTAGACAACTGAGTGAGAACAAAGGGCCTTAAAATTAGCTTATCCAAGCAATATAATTTCGTCATTTTTTTAGCCTACTGGCTCCCATGAAACACTGCAGTTGTAGATTTGATTCCAACTCTGTATTCATTTTGCAGGAAGAATGAAACTTGCTAAGTTACTAACATCCTTTAAAAAGCAGCTCTCAGAGATCAATCCTGTTAAAAAACTTACTGGACAAAGGTTAGGAAACCTGGTAAAAGTTAAAGTTATCCAGGCAGAACTATTATCAATTAATTCCCATTAATCGATAAGAGCACTTTTAATTTAATATTTAAAAAACATCAAAGTCACTAGTTGTTAAAGTTATCCTTATCATGATGAATATACTTACAATTTACTCATTGCTATAAGTGCATGTGTTTCATTTGAAAATAAGACTCTCAATTGTGCTTGGTAGGCACTGGTCCATGTTGAAGATGGGGCAATGCCTTTTTGTTTGTGCAAAGAATGAAGATCCTGTTTAAATGCTGCCAGCATCTTGTTTATCAGATCGTTGGAAATACTGAAAGTTGTTTAAAGACTGGGTATCCTAAAAGCAAAAGCAAACCTTCAATGTTTACTGGGGAGCATTAGAATATGCCGTTTATTTGGCCTACTGTTGCATGTATGAATATTTCAAGTTAATTTGTCTGTTGAATAATTTGGTTTCATATTGTGTCAACATTTATAAATTGTAATGGGAAGATGCTGCTCTTGCCTGTCTGCCTCTCAGCAGTAACCAGCATCGCCTTAATACATTTTACAATGCTGAGCATGAAAATTGCATTGTGCTATTGTTCTGACTGCTTGGTTATAGAAAGCACTTAATGGTTTTATGTGAAAGGTTTGACCAAATTATATCCCACTAGTCTAGATGCAGTGTAACAAATTAATTTACAATTCTACTAGCAGTACCAGTTATGAGCCAATGTGTAATTCTTCACAAGAGATTCAGTTAAGCAGAAATCGCACGTAATCAATATGAATGTTGAAAGATAGCATTGGCACAAAAGATTTCAAGGTGTGTGCTAGATATAACAATGCAGAGGATAAATGCCTTTGATTCCATGCTCACTTATCCCAGATGAAGATCTGGCCCAGGATATTGCTGACAAAAGGAAAGAAGTTTAGGAATAAGAACAAAGCCATCATCATAAATTAAAATCTTAGCCCGAGTGCAAATATTTGGCAAGACTGTTATTAAAGTACAAACAAAAGATGGCCAAGAAGTGATCATTGTGATATAGAAAGAGACTCAGAGTAACAACTTTGCAAAAAAACATCTTGGTAATGGTAAGGAAGAAAAGGTACAAATGAAAGTGAAATATGGACAGTAGGCTTTGAGTACTGACAGTAAGACTGTACTGTTTAGTGTATCAAAATTTTGTTTTTCAAATCAATAAAGATTGCTTCTACATAGTGACCTTTTTCAAGAACTGAGTGGGTATTATCTGTAGAAATAAAGCAGAGATCAACACTGGTTGCATAAAGGCATCAGAAGCCAGATTTTTATGGATTCATTTGTTTATTTTTATTGAAAAGAGTATAGATTTGTCTAGGTACTATCATCTTAGTGATTTCAGACACAGCTGGAGGGATAGAGCTAGGGACAATAATTGCTGGGGTCTGAAGAATCTCCAATTTTGTGGAATGGAATAGCTTTTGTTAGTTCCCATTCAGTGGAGACAAGACTGTATGGAAAAAAAAATATAACAATGCGTAAAAAGAGATACAAGCAAAGAGCAGATGTTTTTAGCAATGCTAACATTTGGCGTTATTTAGGGAGCTAATTGTTTTCAGCACAGGAGTATTACTGACTTGGAAAAGAAAATGTAGGTTGTTCTTTTGCATTTTATAGGGAAACGGAGAAGGGCTTTAAATTTACTGACAAGTTTGAATCCAAAAAGAGGGAAATCTCCATTTTAGTGGAAAGAAGAGAAAATTCAGCCCTGAAGCTCATAGGTAACAGACTGTGTAAAGTATGACAGAACTGTTTACTGTTATGTGATTACTTTGAACTTGCAAAATAAAGACATCAGCCTCAGAATTCCTGTGATTAAATTATTTAATATCTTATAACTATAATACCAATTATTGATTAGAACAGGATTGAAGACCTGGGTCTCATCAGACATTAAGGCGAACACTTCACTAGTAACACAGGGTGAATGAGTCATTTTAACTCAGTAGTTTATAAGAGGAACACATGATGGTTAATGATCTATGTAATTATCTATGGAAGAGTCCATTTATTTTATATATTCTTAGTTCTAATGGTTTTACTTAATCTAATAAAACCCAAAACACCTATGGAAGTGGCTGCATTCAAATCTATCCCTCTTGTGACTCCATTGAAGTTAACAGAGATACAACAGGGATACATTTAGTCTTATGTTGTTTGTGCTACTAGGAAAGTTACTGTATATAACCAGCAAAGGTCATTCTCCTGAAGTCTTGCTTGCAGGAGTTTCACAGGAGTCCACACAGAATTGCAAAGTATAAAGAAAACTAAGAAAGAGTAGCAGATAATGAAGCCTTCAAGGACCTACATCAAATTTCATTTCCATTCTCATGTGGCAAGACAAGGCAGTATCTATAATTCACTCCCAAAACTTCTCAGCCCCAGTAGGCTGTATATTTTATATTGATTGCCACACACTATAAATCAGGATTGCTCAGGGACAACACAAAGGACTAGTCCAATCTGAGTAAAGCCTGCCATAAAATTTGACCACAGACAGTGCAGAGCCTCGAAAAGGATGCAAACACAGCAACTTGGGAACAGATATATTCCCGTATCTATTTTGAGACTATGATTTCTTACACCAAATGGAACAAACGAGCACTGAGTCCCCAGTCCTGCATGGTGTGCAAACTGTCACTGTAGTTAATGGTCTCCTTGGAGCATATTCTGTGGTATATGAGTGCCGGGCAGTAGATAACAGCTGTCTTGGTGTGTTTGGGCTGATTCCTTGATCTGTGAAGCTAGGTGTGGGGAATCTATGGGTTTCTGGTAAATAATTGTCTGTAGGGTTCCCTTGTTGAAGCTAATTGTGGTGTCCAGAAAGCTGATGCTGGTGCAGGAGTGTTCTAGAGAGAGTGTGATGGAAGGATGGTGGTTGTTGACGTTGTGGTGGAAATCTATGAGGGATTTTAGGTCATCTGTCCAGAGGATGGAAATATCATTGTCAGCCCCCACTCTGCCCCACTCTGAATGCTGATGTGGGGACCCGCATGAAAGACCCCCCTAAGCTTATATTCTACCATCTTTCTTGTCCTTGGATGGTATTGCTGCCACCACAAGTGATTTACACAAAAATTCAGGGAAGGGTCACTTGGAATCCGTATTCCCCCCAAGCTTCTTCACCCCCTTTCCTGAGGAGGCTCGAGAATAATATACCAACCAATTGCCTTAACAATGTGAGCACTTTGTCTTCAGGACTCTGAAATCAATCAGGTTCTTAAAAGAACTTTATTTAAAAGAAAAAAAATATCACACCTGCAAAATCAAGATGGAAGGTAACTTTTCAGGGTAATAAAAAGATTTAAAACACAGTGGATTCCCCTCTGGGCTCAGCTTAACAGTTACAAAAATAGGAATGAAACTACCTCCGTAGCATAGGAAAATTCACAACCCCAAACAAAAGATAACCTGATGCATTCCCTTGCCCTACTTACAATTTCTGTGGTTTTATATGGATTATACCAGGTATATTTTCAGGAGATGATGTATCTGCTTGGCTTCTCCCTCCATCTGGAGGGGGAACAACAACAAAGAGAACAACAACAAATCCTTCCCCCCCCCACAGATTTGAAAGTATCTTCTTTCCTCATTGGTCCTTCTGGTCAGGTGCCAACTAGGTTATTTGAACTGCTTAACCTCTTACAGGTAAAGCAATCCAGTACAGCTGCCAAGGATGGATTTTATGCTACCACATACATAAAGTTTGGTACTCTTGCCCCTAGATTTATGACAATCATGTATTTATGTATAACATTGGTTTCATTTATCCAGTAATGATTCCTCAGTTTGGACCATGAAGAGGTTGGCATATTGGGGAGTCATCCTAGTATCCATGGCTGTTCCCAGGGTTTGGACAAAGTGTTTATTTTTTAATGCAAAATTGTTATCCAGGGATCACCACACTTACCTTTACAGATCCAGTAACCAGCCCAAACACACCAATAAATCTATTGTCTACAGCCAGGCACTCAGATACCACAGAATGTGCTTCTAGGAGAAAGTCCAGGATATACACCGTAACACATTTAAAACTGGCTTCACCAAACAAGGCTGCTCCACCTGAGAAGTAGCTTACATCATAGAGTGGGCCATCTAAATACCCAGAGAGAACCTGCTTCAGTACGGCAAATACTCCCCTCTGACCACACACCCTTAGATGTCACCTACCATGCCACACTGGAACCCAAATGGAGTACCATCAAACAGCTACAACTCATACTCAATGGGGATCCCATCCTGAAAGAAATCTTTCCCAAACCCCTTCTGGCCTTCAAGCAGCCCCCCACAGCCTTTTCAAGCTTGTCATCAGAAAAAAGATCCCCACAGACCCACCAACTCAAAGTGGAACCACACCCTGCCATACAACAGATATAAAACCTGCAGATGCATCTCCTCTGCTGCCATGATTAATACAGCTCAGAACACACCTTTCAAGATCCATGTGTCCTACACATGCCTATCACAACATGTGGTGTACCTCATCCAGTGCACTAACTGTCCCAGTAACAACTATGTGGGTGAAATCAGACAATCCCTATGACCTTGAATGAACTCACCCAGAGACACGATAAATGACAAAATACCGTATCACCTGTGGATGAATGCTTTTCACAAAATGATCACTCCAACTCTGATGTCTCAGTCCTCATCCTCACAGGAAACCTGAACAACACCGTCAAAAAATGAGCCTGGGATCTTAAATTCACAACTTTGCTAGACACTAAAAATAACCAAGAAAACCTTGTCTCTTTCCCCAACAGAAGTTGATTCAATAAAAGGTATCATCTCACCCGTCTTGTATCTCTAATATCCTGGGACCAACACGGCAAACAATTTTTAATTGTAGTAATTTTTATTTTTATATAACACCTAAAATGTT
Organism: Mauremys reevesii; assembly: GCF_016161935.1. Classification (NCBI taxonomy): domain Eukaryota; kingdom Metazoa; phylum Chordata; order Testudines; family Geoemydidae; genus Mauremys; species Mauremys reevesii. Next base: position 200,970,399 of record NC_052624.1, read on the forward strand.
CTGATACTTTATAGACATAGAATATGACAGATTCCTGCCTCAAATGCTTTCTGCAGCTGAACCTCAAGTTCCCTTTCATTATATCTTCAGTTGTGTGATTAAAAGTAACAAACGGCTTGTAATGAGGAGTATAATACAATGACAGTGCTGAATTCTGTTCCGGACTCTTTTGTTGACTTGGGGCCAAAGTGTCTCAGGTCCCATTCAGTTACACGTGTGCTTAACTTTATGTAGGTGAGCAGTAAAACTGACCTCAATGGGGCTACTCACATGTGTAAAATTGAATACATGCATAAGAAGTTGCAGGATTGGAGGTTTTGATTGTAAGCTCTTTTGGCCCGGAAATGGCTGTTACTATGTGCCTGTACAGTGCCCAGCACAACAGGGCTTTGATCTCAGGTATGTCCTCTCTGCACTATTTAACATGCATAATAAATAATAATTAGCAGAACTAGTATGGTTTTATAGATACACTTAGAAGTCATCAGTCTGGTTTTAAATAAACGGACTGTAACAATTTCAAGAGTCAAAATGTTATTGCTTTAAAAGGCTGTGAGTAAGCTTGAAATATTAATTTCCACTTACACTCTGCATAGACGGCACAGAGAACAGAGGTCTCTGTTAGTGACTGACATCCAACCTTTTCAATGCTTTAACAAGTCACAGCTAGCTAAAAATCAAGCTTCTGTGCTTAACTCCTCCCCACCCTCCAACCACAAAGCTAATCCACTGACTTCTCATAAACAAATGACCAAATTGGAGACATTTTTTCCCCCACATAAAAGTCTGCTGGCTATTGTCAGGTTCTGAAACAGCAGGGCTGAGTATGGTGTTTTTGTTGTTTATGACTCTAATAACTATTTATGACAAGTCAGATATCAAGATACTGCAGAAGAGGGCTGGGTTTGGAGGTGTGAATATTAGGCCTCTGTGCAAGTCTTGAAGAACTAATGATCAACAAATGCAAATGAACTGTGCATTCTTTTTCAGATGCTGTCCATTTGCTCTGCTGGCTTTTATATTCTCTTCACTGCTTCTTTGGACAAAAGTTACATGGTTGACAAATCCTTGACTAGTATCAAATCGACAATACTAGTCTGTGCACATGCAGCCTAGACTTTACTCTTCTTTAGAAAGTCTGCTTTAGTCTGTGTGTCAGTGAAAGTCAGACCTACAGTAAATGGGCATGATGCTGCTCTCAAATTAGTGTAAATCAGGAGTAAGCTCCATTCAATAGAGTTCCACAAGTGTAAAACTAGAATAAATGGGAGTAGAATCAGGCCCAATATGTTTTATTTACTTAAAAACAGGTTTGTTTCTCACTTAATCGTTTAAGTAGTTCTCAGAAATCCCAACTGGGGAATTTACTTCTCAAAAGCTCCAATCAGATTCCTTTCTATTAGAGTACTGAAAGTTTTTAAAAAAATGTGTAAAGCGTTTTTATGTTCAACAAGGCTCTTGTCTGATAGACTAGTGTTAAAAACAACTATAAAAGTAAAACTGTGTTTAAGGCAGAAGAAAATCCAGTGGCACAGCCATCCTCTCCTGGTGATCTACCTAGATAGCTTTCTATTTTCTACAGCCAAAAATGCTACGACTTGGAGATGTTACTCATGGGATGCAGAGCGGCTAAATCGCATTTGACTCACTGAACTCATATAGCTGTTAAACCACAAGTAAAGTTACAAATAAGAGCTGAAATCTCTCTCTCTATTATTTAGTCATCCTCAGAGGAGAACAATAACCACACCAGACTCAATTGAACCTTGTACTTAAATTTCAATGATTCCTGTTGGTATGAATATTTTGAGATGAATAAATGTGTGTGTTAGGGTTTTTGTTTGATATTTAACATTACATAATTCCAAAACTAAGCTTTTGAGTTTGAAGCTGAATGGGTACCAGATTCTACTTGTCCTTATTAAACTTGTCACAATTAAAAGAATAAAATGGATTTAATTCTTATTTCACTTTATTAAAGCACTTAACTGAAAATAAAATGGGCATATACAGTAATATGTGTATTTTAGAGAGAAATAACCACACATCACAATGAAATAAAAAGCAGTGTTGTCAAATATACTGACTGAAACACACCCAACAGAGGCAGAAAAATCAAAACAAAAATGGGGGATTTGGCCAGCTTCATGGGTACATTATGTATGAACTGTGATGTCCTGATTATTGTGGTATATGTTTTTGTGGGCTATATTATGGGTGTCCTTATATTTGAATTAAATTCTATTAGGGATATTTACCTTATGTTCTTTAATTTTGTGCGGTTCCTACATTTTGGATGGGTGCTACATCAAACAAAAATGCTATGGATTTGCCCATTTTTGCTGAAAAGACACCCAGGTGTAGGAACTGGATTTTATAATGTACTATAAGAATTAATGTATGATTTGATTTCATCCTGTCAGCCACCCTGTTTGAATAGCAGAAAGGAATGGCAGACCAGAACCCTTTTTGAATAGCAGAAAGGAATGACAGACCAGAACAATCCTTATGAGTGATTATGGTCACCCTTTTGTTTTAGGATGTGTTATAATGTCTACTATGGTTTCCTATATGTATTACAAATTAGGCACTCTAGTTAAATATACATTTCTTTGTTTTAAGGTTTAGCAAGTAAGAGACAGGATTCTCTATTGTGTCTATGTTAAGTAGATTAGAGGAACATTGAAGACCTGGTCTTGGTTATTGATTGTAAAACTTAGCAAGGTTTAATTTACAATGCCTTTTTTTTTCTGCGCGATAGAAAATACTACTGTTTGTATTCTCAGTCTGTTTGTGTGAATGAGGATGTATGCATCAGGAAAAGATAAGGTGTAAAGGCCATTGTTATAGCTAGAGTCAAGGAAGAAGTAGAGAGACTTAAAGGACAGCAAAGAATCATCAACGAAGGGCAGATTGATTAAATCAGAACAAAGGACAGGATGACCCTCGTAAGTGTATTGGAATGTTTACACCAATTCACAAAATGACACAGCAAAATCCATAGACTTCAACAAAGGAAAAAAACTTATTAGAACCAGGGTGCTTGGCCATGGGTTTGGGTTCATCTTGCCACACTCCAGGAGCATCAGATTGCAACTGACAAGAGCCCAGCTCCACACTTGTGCTCAATCTAACTGGCCATTAGATTGACTCGAGCTACAACAGACTGGTAACTATGAACATCACTGGCAGGACTATGTGTATGTATATATGTGTGTGTGTATTCTCAATAAATGCTGTGTATTTACCTTCCTCTATAAAGATCCCGTGTGCTTTGTAGGAGTATAACACAGGTAGTTGTAAAAATGGCCAGAAATAGCTACCTGCATCTGATAACCCCATCATCACCAGTTTCAGAAAGCTTAGCAAAATCATCCACCTCTCACATCATAGGAAGCCCATAAATCTGACAATATAGATTAAAAAAATTTCTAAACCTCTCCACCTGTTTATATATCTTTTACATCCTAGGAGTTGGAGAAATCAACTCCCCAAACTAGCACTAATATGTACACAAATCCAGTAATTGTATTGGAGTTAGCATTTCTTACATACATTTCTCTTGAACTTCCAATAAAAACTGGATACACACATTATAATCGTATGTCCTTGGCATGTGTATTATCTTGGCCTGCACATCTGGTAAAACGAGCTGGCATGCAAAAAGTGCATATACAACATCAATACATTATTTGTACAGGATTACGCCCATGAAGTTATCATTTCATGGCAGATTACAATAGCTACATGAAAATATACACAAGCTCTAGTATGTATCTTAAAAGATAGTACACTGGGTGCTCCATTTTGTCATACAACTCTTCAATAGCCTCAGAGCTATCAGTAGAGATATCTCCCTGGTAAGGCCCTGGGTATCATCCTTCACGATGCTAGTGTGTTTTTCTAATATTGTTTCTCTGGTACCACCATATATTTTGTAAAATTTTTCTTTATGGAGGTTGTGTTGGCTGCTATCGGATTTTTATGAGAGATTTCATTTTAGATTTTATGATTTCCAGCTGGGGAGAAGGGCCACCCAATAAATTTTGTTTCACAGACACAGGGGCCCTGAGGATGGCTAAGTCATTAGCAGTGACCACTATCCTAAGGACTAAAATGTTACCACTTGAAGGCAGCCAACCAGTTTCCTTATCATGATTCCTAAATAGTTGTTGCTTAGCCTAGGTTTTTGGAAGACTTCAGTATAAATCAGTAAATTACCCTGGAATGTCTGATTTATCCTGATGAGGAAGGGAAAGACTCATGATTCACGTGTGGCGCAGTAAACTGTGGAACCTTTTCCATCTTGAATTAGCCCTCTTGCTGGCTCTCTGCTGCACTTAATGTGTGGTTGTCATCCATGCATGCACAGCAGCTCCCTTCAGCTCATCCCTCTGAAAACACTGGTGGGTAGTTGGGACAAAGAGGAACCAGCCATAGCCCCCCCATGAAAGTAATGACTTTTAATTACAAAAAGCTATCAGGAGGCAGATCAGGCAGTGACTCAATTAACAGGGAAGCTCTATTTACTTATTTAACCATAATCATAATATGAGAGCACTTCACCAACATGAATTAATTTATTCTCACAACACTCATTGTTGCCTAGTCTTCTGGGATGTATTATCATCTCCATTTTATAGACGGGGAAACTGAGGTACAGAGCAACCCAGGGTCACATAAGAAGCTTGTGGCAGGCCTCGGAACTGAACCACAAGACCCTCCTTCCTCTTATAAAGTAAGCCAGTTTCCAGATCTCTAATGTGTGCACTTGCCTTGTAAAAATATGTTTATTTTTATGTATTTTGTATGGGTTATTACAGTCACTGGCTTGACTCCTGTTGCTGCTTCCTGATGTGCCAAATTACCTTTAGAGATGGCTCAGCGCTTTTGAGAATGGAGCCTTTTATGGGGTTCAAAAGGCAATTACAGGCCATGAAATACTATAAATTAAACGAGATTTTATCATGTAAGTAATTATTTATTGAGCTGAGAATCCATAGAAGGTAAACAGATGTTTATAATATCATACAGTAAGCATTTCCAGGGCTTAATAAAAATGATTGTCACTCATCGTGCTTCACAAAAAATTTCTTTTAATGAATAAATAATTTGATGAAATCAAAAAATATTTACAATATAGACAAATGAAAAAAGCTTTGGATATATTAATCTGAGCATCCTGTATTTTGCATGTTCTAACTGTATTTCTATCAAGACTGCCTCTGAAATGATACAAACTGGACAGAAACTGCAACTCAACAAAGTTAATGGTGTTTGTTACATGTGTATCCATTAGTTCAAATAAGCTACATATGCCTCATTTAATATGCATGTGTTAGAATACAAATATAACTAAAATAATATATTATCAGAATGTTAGACAGCATTCTCCACAAAACAGAAATGTACACTAGGCTGTGACGATAACAGAGGATCACAGGCAACAAAATATAACAGAAAAATACAAATTCCTTCATAAGAATATAATTGTGCTCTTTAATTTACCAGATGACTATGCTGCTCTACCAAGTTGATGGTTTTGCATAAATGCAGCATCCAACAACCACCATGTGTTTGTGTGTGTGTTTGTATGTGTGTCAAGCAGCGGCATTACAGTGGAAATTGGGCAGTGCAAGCAGTTTTTATAAACAGTTTCTCCAGCTCTTAAAAAGAGCCAATTATACAAAGCAATAGAAGCATAACACTGAGAAGTCTTCATCTCATATACACAAATATCATGAAACAACTTGCTTTGTTTGTGGCGGTGAGAGGAGCTTTCTCACTGCTGTTTGTGCGATCAGCCAGAATTCAAGTATTCCAAAGCCACTTCATAGCAGAATTTGTATTGATCCTGAAAAATCAACAGAAACAACCCCCCACCAAGTCATTCACAGAAGAAATTTAATTAAGGACTTTAGTATTTCAGTTCAATTCAAATTATTTGCTATCAGACATGGTCAGTGTGAAGGAGTTTGCAAAAGCAATTTGTATTTAGATAAGAAAAGCATCACATTATTAATTCAATAGTACATACAGTAACTGACACTGCTGCTCATACTATAACAATTTAGTTACGCAAACATGCCTATAATGGGAAATTTGGAAACCAGTAAACAAACTGACTTGTAAACCTTTAGTAACTTGTCAAAAAACTCATACACAGTAGATATTGGAATTCCTTTGTGGTAAAATTTATGTTAAAATAGGCCCGGTTTCTACTGTTTTCCAGCTGATAAGTTTTATTTTATTTTTGTCTATGAACTCACTCAGTTTCTTTATTACTCCTCCTCTATACCTAATCCCCACAAGCCCACACTCCAGTTATTTTTCCTCTCACACTGAAGCACATACATGAGGTATTGAGTTTTACTGCCACATAAGGGGTATTTTCAACTACCAAACTGTCTTTGCACACAGGCCTGTGCTTATAGTGAGATGGGATCATCTGGAACTAGGGGAGCAACCCAGCACAATCCCTGAAGAAGCACTCTGGTGCAGGAGCTGAGAGTTATATGAGCCCGTGGTGCCCATGCTCCAGGAATATTCAGGACCCGGAGGCCTGGCTCCACCTATGTTCGGGGTTGAGTGTCTCCCCCGGCCCTGCCTGTTGCCCCTGCGCGGCTCGCCCGGAGTGTCTCCTTGCCCCACCTGCCACCCCTGAGGAATTTAACCCCGGCTGCTGCCACCACCACCAGCAGTGCAGCAGGGGTAAGGTGGTGTCCTGCCTGGCCTCACTCCGTGCCGCTCCCGGAAGTGGCTGGAATGGCCCTATGGCCCCAGGAAGGGGGGAGTGTGTCCATCCCGAGCTCCGACTCCGCAGGTCCCATTGGCCAAGAACTGTGGCCAATAGCTGCATGGGCAGTGCCTGTGGGCAGTGGCACACAGAGTACCCCTGAGTCGCCCTGCCCAGGAGCTGCTGCCAGAGGAGTGTGCAGGTCGCTTTCTGGAGCCACCTGAGGTAAGGGCTGTACCCCTCCCCCCTCCCGCACCCCAACCCCCTGCCCCAGCCCAGAGCCCGCACCATGCACCCAAACTCCCTCTCAGAGCCTTAGGCAGGTGTGTGTGGGTGAGGGGACTTGGACCCGTTCTGGGCACCACCAAAAATTATACAAACCTGCCACCCCTGCCCTGGTGAGCAAATGGTGTGTGCATGTCACAGAGGTGGAGGAAGAGACAGGACTACTTTGCACTTCCCCTTTGCACCTCTAGGGACACAGGGGGACTGCAAGGGCCTGGCTCTTATATCTCCCTGCTGGCTGCTCCTCCACATATGGGCGAGGCACATTCTAGTCTTCTGAGCACTTGTACAAGGCGTGGTAGGTAACTCTGAGGGTTCTGCATTTTGTCTCCATTTCCTTTATGTTTCTGCTAGCTTTATTTTGTAAAATTATAAACATTTAAATGTAACAAAAAGATGATGAGAACATGGCTGTTCTTCCATTAAATCTAAGTGTAAGCTGCTCTGATTTCCAAAAATTAAGGTTCAGTGTATTGCCAACTAGATATCATTTTCTGTCAACGGAGTAAACACTGCCTCTATCATGTATACTTTCATTAAGCAATAAAACATGACAGCTCATGTGCTGTTGCATAGTAATAATGACATAGCTAGCTGGCTGACAGCACTCAGCCTTTACCTTTCTGCTGAACACCATAAGTAGGTAGGATATCATCAGGGGCGGCTCTACCGTTTTGGCCGCCCCAAGCAGTCATGCGCGGGAGGCGCCCTGGAGCCGCGGGAGCAGCGGACTTCCCACGGGCATGACCGCTGGTCCCGCGTGGCTCGGGTGGACCCCCCGCGACTGCGGACGGTTCGCGGGTCCGGCGGCTCCGCTTGAGCTGCCGCAGTCATGCCTGCGGGAGGTCCAGCCGAGCCGCGGGACGAGCGCCCCCTCCGCAGTCATGCCTGCGGCAGGTCCGGTCGTCCCGGGGCTCCGCCCACAGGCATGACTGCGGCAGGTCCGGGGCCCCAGCCTTTTGCCGCCCCCTAGATTTGGCCGCCCTAGGCACCAGCTTGTTTTGCTGGTGCCTAGAGCCGCCCCTGGATATCATTATACTTCAGCAATAGGCTTCTTTTGCCTGAAGCAAATATTTGAGGGGATTCTGTCTATTGTCCACTCAAGTCACACGTGCAACTTTAAGTCACATGTTTATTAAGAAAAGCATGTACCTGAATGATTTCAATAGCTACTTTTGAATCAGAATAGCAGAAGAAGAAAAAAAGCCAACAGCAATTGTTTAAAACAAAGAGATGCATTTTCCTGGTGCCTTCATTTTGCAGCTGCCACTTTAAAAGTTAAGGAACAAAGTTGTTTGGACTTAAACCACCACGGTTGTGAGTGAGTGTACTGAAGGTTTTAAGATCCTGCAGGGTCCTGTGGTGTATCTGGATCTCTTTTGAATGAGGGAAAAAAACAGAAATATGGAGTAAATTATATCTTTACTATTTTTACTGCATATGTGTAGGTGACTAAATCACAGTCATGTTATCATTATGGAATACACATTGGGACAATGATCAACCAGCCAGCCACTCTCATTTTTTCCAAGCTCATTTTATAGTGGTTTACTGATTCAGCAGAATAACTGGCATTTCCAGTAAATGCAAGCCCCAGATAACCGCCTTTTAGAATCGACACTATTATTCCCCCATGCTCACTGCTGTGTGTCCGTTGCACATTTTACTATTTGTTTGATGATAAATATTAAAACCCTTTTTATGTTACCTAGCTTCAGAGAGGCATATTTATATGGAACACATATTGGTAGACCCAGTAATGTTTATTATGAAACTCTTTGACATGCTTCAGTAAAGATACCTACTGCTAAATGTTACATGTATATTAGAACTATAGAATGTCATGAATTTTCTCTCTGTTAGATGAATGTGTCACTCAGATTTTTGTACTCCCAGGAAATTGGAAAGGTTCAATGAAATTAGGAGATGAACCTGTAAATGTGCACCACAGAGAGTATCCTTAATCCAGTGAGAAAATGTGTAATAATATTCACACAGCAATCCTGGAACGCCTCTCATGAAACACTGTAGCACTAGCAATCCTGTGCATTTATAGATTTGATATCCTTTGAAGAATGGCAATCACTTTACATAGGTGGGTAAGTGTTAATATCCTTATTTTACAGATGGGGAAACTGAGAAAAATAACTTTTTCACTCCTTAAAGGTCACAAAGCAAATCGTCAGTGGCCACATCAGGAAGAGAACCCAGATCTCCTGACACTAAGTCGCTGCTTTTCACCACTACGCAATGCTACTCCTCATGCACATTTTCAAACCAACTCATTTGAATTGTTGCCATTTATTAAACTATATCCTCCTGTAGAGCAGGGCTGCCCGGGGGAGGGGGAGTGCAAATTTTCCCCAGGCCCCACAGGGGCCCCAGTGAGAATATAGTATTCTATAGAATTGCAACTTTTTTGTATGGAAGGGGCCCCCAAAATTGCTTTGCCCCAAGCCCCCTGAATCCTCTGGGCAGCCCTGCTGTAGAGCACTGGACTGGGACTCAGGAGACTGAGGATCTATTCCTGGCTCTGCCATGGACTTCTTGAGCAAGGCACTTCACCATTCTGTGTCTCAGTTTCCTCATGTGTAAAACGGAGATAATGAAGCTGACCCTTCTAAAGCGCTCTGAGATGGACTGATGAAAAGCACTGTAGAAGAGGTCAGCATTATTGTTATTATACATATATTTGTTTTAAAAAAGCTGGTATTTGATAAAAAATATTTGCTATTTGGTAAAAATAAAATAAAAAAAGTGTGGAGACCAATGGCGGGGCGGGGGAGGAAATTCTCTGGCTGAGAAATCTGCTCCTGAAGACCCATCCCAAACTGCGATTTTTAGCTAGAATTTTCTACAACTGTATATTACCACCCCATTTTATTTTTATTCCTGTGAAATAAATGAATCAGAGATCACCGAGATCTATGAATTTATCCACAGATGATGCACGGGAGGGACACGTGGGGTCACATGCCCCCACAGATTTCTGCCAGGATGGGAGTTGGGCTGAGCACAGCTGTAGGGGATGTGCTGGGGAAAGGCACCGACACCATGTGCTCCCACTGAGCTCTGCTAGGTGGCGCCTGGAACAGGGAAGTGACATTAGACTGGCACAGTGGTTCCCAAACTGGGGTAACGTGAACCCCTGGGGGTTCGCGAAATGTTCCAGGGGATTCTCAGGGAAAAATTCCCTAATAGTGGACAGAGCTGTCCCTAGGGACCCCGGGCAGCACAGGGCCAGCAGCCCGGAGCCCCTGGACTTCCAAGAGCTAAGCAGATCAAAGCAAGCGCATCTATCACACTGAGGAGATTTAAACTTCAAGACTCCTTATAAGAAATGGAAATGGAGGTGGATATTTTTTGCTGTTTTTAAAATTAAATAGGCAGCTTGTATTGTTTTTAAAATTATTATGAGGAAGTTTAAGCTTTGTTGTAACGTGTGTTGTTTGCCTGGACTGCTCAAGACCTGAATGCTTGTGTAGGAGGAACTCTTTGAGTTGGCTTCTCAAATACCTTCATGCTGTTTCGCATCTGATACTCCTTGAAGAAACATAGGAGCCTTGTCTTATAACAGGCTTATTCAAAGTGATACGAGCTACAAAAGTGAGATCTTGGAAGAGTGTTGCCATTTTCATAATGTAATAAAAATACTGTAATTATAAATAATAATAAGTGTGTAATAGGCATGTCATAAAAACAAATTTTATATTTCCAAGATCACTGCTTTTATAATTTATACTCAGGTAAAGGAGAAAATCCCTGGAAATATTCATTTTCAGGAGGGGGTTCGCGAGACTTGACATTTTAGTGAAAGGGGTTCACAGGTTGCTAAAGTTTGGGAACCTCTGGGCTGGCAGTAGGCTCAACAGTGGAGCCTGCCTGGGGTGTGTGCAAGGCTACAGAAGGGAGCTTGGGGCAATGAGTGGGGGAGGCAGCAGGGGCAGTGAGGGGATGAGTGTGTGGGGAGCCCATGGCAGGCAGTGGGGGCTGGAGCAATGGGGGATGGGCGGGAAGCCTGGGGAGGCAGCAGGGGGATAGGGAGGTGGGTGGGGAGCCTGGGGGAGGTAATGGGGATCAGGGGTGATGGGGCTCAGAGAAGCGGCAGGGGCAGGGGGGACTAGTGCGGGGGCTGGGGAAGAGGCAGCGGGGCCAAGGGGAATGGGGAGGTAGGTGGGAGCTCAGTAACGGTCCAAACCGAAGCCACTCACAAGAGTGTTGGGATCTGGAGCTCTGAACTGGCCCAATTATAAAAATAAACCTGAGCTGTGAAGTTGAAATCTGGACCTAGATCTGATCTTCCTCATGTTTCTGAGTGGTTTGGATTTTGTGTCTTAATTCTGGATCCATCTCTAGTTAAAAGTGAACTGTAAAGAGAAAATGGAATTGCAGGCAAGCTCAGAAACATGACTTGAACGGCCCTGCTAACTGGGCTGGGCACAGGAGATTGATCACAGAAATCTGTTTTAATTTACTTTCCAAACATTCTTTCAAACTACTGTCTGCCTGCCATGAAATCTGTTTTTCCAGGTTTGCTAGTGATGCCCCATATTCACCATTTTATGGTACTATAGATACCAGAAGAGTCAGATGCCAGGAGAGACATCATAGCCACCAGGAGGGTTAGCATGAGATTTCTGGTACTTGTGATGCCCAAGAGAGCCAATGTCTCCTTGTAAACCCAGAAGAGAGAGCAGATTCAAATGAAGAGGGAAAATAATTTTATAAGGTTAAATTAGAACTGATTCCTGACATAATTATTGGGTGCTGATTGGTTTGAAAATATCTCTGTTCTTCAAACTGATAGAACACACCAGTGCACTCCAGAGCTTCTTCATGTGTAGCTCTCTTTTAGCACAATCTCCATCAGCTATTACATAGTATCGTAAAATATGAACGTCAAAAGTAGCTCTAGAAATCAAAACCCTTTTGTCTCTTGAGTACCTGCCCTGAACCCCACTGCATACCACCAGAACCTTTAAATTGTGCCCCTGCCCCCCACAATCAGCAATTACCAGTCACCTCTGACTTAAACTCACAGAGACCTGAAAACAGCAGTCATGCCAGGTACAAATCCACATCTACATGGACTGTGTGGAAAAGTAGGACATTTCTCTTTACATCCAGCAAATAAAAAGTTAGGAGTGTCCTGAGAGTTCTAAACTGAGGGACAGGAGCCAAATGAATGGCCCACTCCCAACATCATGAAAGCTGGACGGTCCCTCACCTCCACATGACTGACTGTCTTACATTGCTAGCTTGCCTTCTCATAGTGGTAGCCTCAAACTCCCTGCTCATCTCATGCTGCTGGCAAGATACTGTTTCACCTTAGGACCCAGCTAGATGTCTCTTACTGGTGCCTGGCCTGAAGGAGGGACAGGAATTCACAGCAGCAGAGGTGGGGCACCTTGGTAGGTCTGAGGAGAAGGGGCTTCTTCAAAAGAGAGGCGGGGCTTACTTGGACTTGCTGCAGCTAAAAATATGGACATGGTCCTACCTTACAGAAGGAAGAAACCCTCCCTCTTCCTAGCACATCACCCCTAAGTAGCTTGACCAACCCACTAGCATTCACTATTCCTCAAAGTGTTCAACACCTGAGGTCAGACTGGGAGTGGAGATCTCTCCTAAGAGTAGAGTTTTGTAGGATCTTCCTGCCTCTTCCTTGGGTTTTTGGGGTAGAAAAGATGCCCAGACTAGGGTGACCAGACAGCAACTGTGAAAAATCGGGACAGGGGGTGGGGTTAATAGGAGCTTATATAGGAAAAAGACCCAAAAATCGGGACTTTCCCAATAAAAATGGGACATCTGGTCACCCTAGCTTGAACACAGTTCAGTCCCAATTAACCAATCCCCTATTGTCCAGAGTTCACACTGTTAATTCATACTGGGTTATGATTCCTGAAGTTATACAAATACTACATCTGTCATTGAAGCCAATTTGTTTTCAAAAAGCCAGTCTCTAAAAGCAGTGCTTTTAAGGCACCTCGCCATAAAGTACAGTGGCACTGTCCCCCTTAATTCAATATCCTGTTTCTACATAGGTTTTGAAGGTCCTGAGAGCATCACATTGATTTGGGTGGAACTGTACATCCTTCTCCGAGTACAGAACTACAAAGCAGAACATAACAGCCTGCTGATTTAAGCTGGCCTACAGCTCTTGTGTCATAGCCGCTAGTGTTTCTGCAATTCTACATCTAAAAGATTCAATAAAACACTCTATAAGAAAATAATTGCACATGGCCCCTTGTTTCTGAACTCCTTTAATCTCTCTATGAGGTAGAGCAACCATAATTAAATGCAATATTCTGGATGTCAAACTGAAATTCACGGCTTTGATAACTATTAGGCGATTAAGCTATTTATAAAATATATAATTTGAAAATCTGGCATTTCATTTTACATTATTATTATTTCTGCTGTGCGATGACTGCTCTCCACATGGATCACATTGCTAGAAAGGCAAATTAATAAAGATGTTCTGTTGAAAGTTTTAAACTATTTCAAAAATTGAAATGAACAGAGATAAAGTCTCCTTGGGAAGAAAGCAGTGTAAAAATACTCTTACAAGTGAAATGATTTCATTATTTCCTTTGAAAACAACTTGTATGCTTTCTCAACAACTCCCACTGAAAATCTTGGAAATTTCCCCAAGTTTTATGATAAAAGGAAACAGTTTCTATTTAGTGGTGCAGTTAAAAAAGCTCATACCAGAAGGTCCACCATGTTAGGCTTATTATTTCTCAGTGTCTTCACAGCATGGAATACATCAACTGCCCTCTGGTGCCGAAGCATTTCACAAACAATGCTGATTGCACAAAATGTCCCACTGCGGCCACCTCCGTTTCTACAATAAAAGTGATAAAATGGCTCCATTACTCATGACTGTATGTTACTAGTTCTCATACTGTGTCTGAATGTTCTATGAGACATGCGATGCAAATACTGGTGAACCAATGGCTATTAATGCCTCTGAACTCTAAGAAGGATGCAATTTCTAATTAAAGTGAATAGGCTGAATTATCCAACATGTATGCTACAGAATCCATCAGCTTGGAAGCCTGAGGGTAACAGAGTGTTTCAATTTTGCACTAGTCTTTTCTATTAATTCATAAATCTGAAGAACAAAGTACCTATTTGGAAAACAGAATCGAGACAGAGGGGCCTGATTCTCATTCACACTAGCTCCATTCCCTTGCTCTGGCAGTGCAAAGGAGTCTTAAAGTGCAGTAAATTACATTTCTGTTCAGTCTGAGGCCCCATTACACTTACACAGCAACCTTAGTGTAATGAGACTCAGACTCAGAAATGCGAAAACGTTAAACAGATTTTGGAATTTGGTTTTGAGCTGGTTACAAGTTTTTCTATTCTAGGTTATGGTGCCTTATTTCTGGACTCAAAGGTTCCTAGGTAACAGTAAAAGCCTTGCCCAAGTTGTCTTATAATTTGTATTGATAGCTGTACTCTTAACATAGCCATTAGGTGGTGCTGCAATATCCCACTACATTTTACCTGTACCTTGTGGCATTAGGAACAGGCATTACATTCACTGCATGGGAAGGAGTGTTTTTACAACTGTATGTTCCCCCATCATCCATAGTTTCAGAAGATGAGAACCCACACTGACTTGCTGACTAGAAGCCAGGCATAAATGTTCATAGGCATGATCAAATATAGTATTTAATAGTGCTTTATATTCAGCTATTTTTAATCTTCAAGAGAATCTCTTTCTGGAAACCCTATTATTTCTACAGCTATTCTAATCAGAGTACTTCATTGGAAATAATAAACCTTAATAATTACCAGAGTGCAGACTAGTTAGCTAGCAGGTCTTTCAAACCAGCACTCACAAATGGTTGATTTTCAAAGGAAGCTACGAAATCGCACATCTGTCACATCCAGGCAGTATGAAAAGAATGCTCTCTGCTGCCAAAACACTGGCTGATATTGTGGGACTCTTTGAGAAGTTTCATTAACTAAAGTCATTTAAAAGGATTATGTCAGAGCTTTTTTCTTTTCTCTGCTGCCTGGAAGTGACGCATACGTGATGTGGTACAACTATTTAATATCATCAGCAACAATAGCGATAACAGTAATTTGCACTTCAAAAGGGCCTTTCAGCTGAGGATCTCAAAACATTAATTAGTTAAACCACACAATACTCCTTTGATGTCAGTATCATTATCCCCATTCTACAGATGGGGAAACTAAAGCACAAAAAGATTGAGTGACTTGTGCAAGGTCAATGTTTAAGTGGGCAATAGTAGTAAACTTGCAGTTTTCATCTATAGTTACTAATTTGTATATCATATAAACAGAATGGTCAGAAAGTTATTTTCTAATTTAGGTCCCAATTCATGAAAGCACTTAAGAGTGTGCGTAATTCCATCACTAATCAGGGCAGAACTTCAACCAATGCTTAATTGAACAGGAATGCTTTCCTGAATTGCAGCCTCAATTAATGAGAACTCAGTCCTCTGTGGGAGCTGAGGGAAAACAGCACATGGCAGGTTCCAAGTCCTAAGAGAGGAATAGTGGGCAGATTAAGAACTTGTACCTCCACATGGAGCAGTGTAAACTTGAGGTCCTCGTGCATGTATACAAGGTCCTCAGGCAAGAGGCATTCAGATTTCTCCCAAAGAACATGAATGGAAACCCCAACTTCCCACAAATGATAAACCTTCATGAGCTTCCACCGTTTTTCAACGAGGTGCCGTGTAATTTAATTCCAAATTATGGGATAAATTACAAGGATGCCTCTTACCTTCATGCAAATCCTTTAAAACTCGAAGTACAGTAAATATTCGTACTATCCCCTTGCTTTCCTACCTTCAAATACTTACAAACAATGTACGACTGTACGTCCTTCTCCTCCATTGTATTCTTCCTGCCATTTCTCCACCTGACGTATTTGTTTCAAGAAGGAACGTTTGGACACTGGAGTATCTCTGTACATGGGCCATCCCAGGAACTGAAACTGTTGCACCATTCGATACCCATCTTGGGGCTGCAAAGATCCGAACAACAAGCAAGAAAAAAGCAAAGGCATTATTTACACTATACTCAAATGGCATACAATTTAAACATTCTCATCAAAGTTGTTAAAGGACATCACTGCTTACAAATTACTAAAGTAATTTCAACTGCCCTTGAGAGTTATGGCTTTTAATCTCCAACAGAGTTATTAAGCACAAGATGTTTTAAATAGCAGGATATACAAAGAGACTAGATCAGAACAATGGTACAGCTGCAAGAGTCAAGTAAATGATTATTTAATATTATAGTAGTCACTTGATAGCAAAGTGAAAGTCACAATACAATTTCAATTATAACCTCTGGTTTTTCACATGCTCATAATTTTCAGCTTTTTGGAAGAAACTTCCCATGTTTCTCTCATTTTAAAAAGAAAGTTTGAGCAAAATCTTTCAAGCCATTTTGAGGAAAGCAGGAGTGAAAAAAACAAACTTCTGTTTTAAAAAAAAATCAAAGTGCACTTTATTAACTGGGCTATGCTCAAACTCTTGAGATAAATAGTTCTGAAGAGTGGCTTTGCTATATCAATTAATGCATGGAACAAAAACCCAGAAGTGTTTACATGACAATGTTGTTGTTATTGCTGTTACACAGTAGTAACAGAGAGGATATCAGATTAACACGAGAAGGGACTACAGCAGAGCTGAGGCAGAGTAAATTTTGATTGTCATAGAATCACAGAAGTATAGTACTGGAAGCGACATCAATAGGTCATCAAGTCCAGTCCCCTGTACTCAAGGCTTATATGGGATGTGCCTGCTTTCTGTCAAAATTTAGAACCTATTGCACCCCGGGCTGGTCCTGACTGCCCCTCCCCTCAAAATAGGATTAATATTGATCAGTGATTATTAAATCAAACATCCTATTAACATTTCATGGGTTCTTGGATTTTACTCATCAAAAATAACTGGGGACTTCAAGGCCCTAGAAACCTGAAAGAATGGGGAGTGCAGGCTTATTCCCTGGTTCCCTGGACTGGGAAGTAGGGCCCCAGGTACCTCTTTGTCTCTTTCCTCTCTTGTTGGGGGAGCAGGTCCCAGGACTTGTCTTTGCTTGTTCTGGGGAGGACTGGTCCTCAGTGCAATCCATGACCTCACAGACTGACTAGGGAGTGCTGCCCATTCTTTCCAATGTCTCCTCAGTTTTGGGAGGAGGTGCCAGTCCATTTCACTGGGCCCTCTCTGCCTGGATGGGATGGAATGCCTGATCTGCTTCATGGTCTCTCTCAACCTGGCTTAGGTGGATGTCTGCTGTCTTCAGGAGGTATGTGTGCAATACATAATCACACCACATTAGTATCTTTATAAAGTGCTCCCTTCTTTGAAATGCACGTATATTAAAAGGCGCACTTAAAGGAGTGTGCACTTCATAGAGATCCTGGTACAGTATTTACCAGAAACAAGCCTATCTCTCAAAGAAGTGGGTATTGGTGCATTTAGTTTTTTTCTTTATTTAAAGCACCAGGACATTCAGTGCAGACTATGATAAGGCTGCATTCTTCAAGTACAAGTGTAAAAAAATGCAGATGTTAAAGGCCTCCATTTTCAAAAATGACCTAGTGGGTTTTGGGGGCCCAACTTGAGATACGTTAAAAGAACCTGTTTTTCAGGGTTAAGTGCTCAGTGCTTTCTGACAATTACATCCCTTTAAGATGTTTCAAGTTGGGAACTTCAAAGTTAAGGTACCCCAAATCACAACTCATTTTTGAAAATTTAGGTCATGATTCTTGCATCAAAGAAAAGCTGCTCATAAAGCCTTTGGTTTTTATTTTTTGTTACATTTATTCAATAAATTAACACAATGTATTTTAAAACATAATTATATTATGAATTATATGCTCAACAAAATACGCAATGTGGGCTAACTGCTGTAACATTAATTTCTGCAAATCCTGCTTAACAGTACAATCTTAATGCTGTATTCTTCTCATGTGAATGTAATAGACATAAAAAAGGCATATGGTAGAAAAATGTCTTTATTCTGATTACATGTACGTGGCCTTATTCTGATTCTATGTATGAACCATATACACCACTACCTTGATATAACGCCACCTGATATAACATGAATTTGGATATAACGCGGTAAAGCAGTGCTCCGGGGGGGCGGGGCTGCGCACTCTGGTGGATCAAAGCAAGTTCAATATAACACGATTTCACCTATAATGCGGTAAGATTTTTTGGCTCCCACGGACAGCATTATATCAAGGTAGAGGTGTATATATAAGCTTGTTCTCAATCAGACTTCAGAGTGTGACGTGCTTTTGCATGTTTAACTTTTACTTTTATAACCTCAGTAAGGTTTGCTCATTGCCTTCAATTTTACTGAGTTATACACATTTTATTTTATTAATATATAGTCCTGATTAAAACTAACTGGATATTTGAAAGAAAGATTTCTTAGTTAACATTTCCCCCCATCAATCCAAATTATTAAATTTAAAAAAAGAGAGAAACTGAATAAGGTTCTTACTCTTGCTGCATTATAAATTCGGAATATCCGGCTGATTATGTCTTCTTCTAAATCAGCTGATACAAATTCCACCTGAATGGGACCATGTCGATGCACCCCATTTTCTGGCCAGTACTGGGGACACAACTACAGGAGAGCAACATCACAGACAAGCACAGTTATTTATAAGAACATTGATATCTTGTAACATCCCTGGAGAATGCATTTTTCTTGTCTTTGAATATGGATCGTTTCATTTATATTTTTGTCTTTTTAAAGTGTTACAAAAATTCTCTAACACATTATTATAAAATTGTAGTTTCCCAATTTCTGAACCAGTTTTTTCAGTATTCCAACTTTACTTTTGCAGAACAAATTTAACCAAATAAATTCTTAAGTGACTGAACCTCATATGGCTCATTACTGTATTCTTAACTCTTTGGTGTTTGGAGTTACACATTTTTGACGCTCAACATCAATTCAACATTCAGATATGATTGGATGTGGGGATGCTGTTGAAGGACATCACATTTAGGGTGTGCTGCGAGCACAGGACCAAAGGTCTGATATCTTAAAGTGTTCTAAGTGTGTTGATACCAGTTCATAACCACAGCGGAATGTGTTATTGCTGTTATAAAGGTATAGCTATTCTCAAAACTCCAGTGCCTAAATTCTGTTCTCAGTTTAGCTCCAGACCAGTGAACTGGCTAAAATCAGCATTGCTTGAAATTTTCAGTGACCAGTCAGTCTTACATTTGTGAATGCCACTTTGCAGTAGAAAATGTGAACTCACTTATGTCCAGAAATATTTTAGTGGTGGATATCTAGAGATCACGGAAGAATATTAATATGTATTTTAAACAATTTAAGTGTCCAATAAAAAAATGATGGCTTAATCCTGAAATGAATCACTTGACACTTGGTCTTCTACCCCTAATACTTTAAAGATTAATTCAACACTTTGATGGGGATTCTCAGAATTGCCCTCTATATAGTGTGTTCACTTTCTGGGATATTTAGGTTTGCAGTGCTGTTGTGGCTGTGTTGGTCCCAGGACATTAGAAAGACAAGGTGATATCTTTTATTGGACCAACTTCTGTTGGGGAAAGAGACAAGTTTTCAAGCTTACCGAAGAAGAGCTCTGTATAAGCTCAAAAGATTTTCTTTCACCAACAGAAATTGGTCCAATAAAAGATATTACCTCACCTACCAGGGATAGCTATAGCAGTTCATGGCCAGGCATGCATCAAAATTAAGTATGCGAATGAGCAAACTTATGCTTGCTTGCAGGAGCATTGATCACATATTTTAAAGCTTCATTTTATTCAAAAAAGTAGCAGTGGTCTTCATTCTGCTGTACTACTGCTGGTGATCCACAGCTGAGCTGACAAATCAGACATGCTACAGCTGTTGTTTTGCACTTCTTATAACACTCATCCCTCAACAGAGCCACTCACCAATTACTGCATTTTAGGAAAATGTGGCCATTTAAAACAGAGTAAAAATAGGACAAAGTCTGATTTGCATATCAGTTCAATTTAACAAATTAAAAACAAAAAAATCCAATTAGGAAAATGTATTTTCTTTTTTAAAACACTCTACATTCACAGCTCACACTGATGAGCAAATTACTTTTAGACTCTGCTCTGAATCTTAATCATGTTTTCATTATGAAATATACTTATTTGTATTGAGTAACAAAATACAATGAATACAGATAGCTAATGTAGATTTCCAGCATGCTGTACAACTCACTGTAGGTCCTTCCATTATGTAGTAATACCATTCCAACGGCTTTTTGAAAAATATTTAAAAATCATATAAAGGCTAAGATGTTTGGCACAGCAGTTGTAGGAAACCATGATTTTCAAGTATGTAGGACATTTGGGTTGAAGGTTTTTTTGTGGATGTGAGGGGTTGGATGTATGTATCAACTTTTTTAGGGTAGATGCTTTTAGGGTTTGATTTCTCAGGAAAGTAAGAAATTCTCCCTAACCTGTAGTGTATCTATACAGCAGCTGCAGCAGATCCACATGGCTACAATGTAGCAGCCATGGCCATTCATAAAATGGACTATCTTGAATGGTTCCTTGCAAATCTTCATTTGACAAGAGTCAGTATGGGGAAATTTAGGCTTCTTATATCTCTCCAAATTCCATCTTCCAACTTCATTTGTGGTTGGCCTCATGTCTACTTGCTTCGACCTCAGCTCTACAAACCTTCTATAAAAGCATACCTTCTTCTGCATGCTGGACATGTCCCCACCACAGTTGCTCTCAACTGGGGCAAGACTGCAACTTCCTGAGTTCATCTAAATATCTCTTCATTTGTGACAAAACCATCTCAACATATGTTAAGAATGTGCCGTAACTTTTGCCACTAAAAACTATTTATTTACCTTTCCTATGTTTTATTTAGTGGCCATGATTCTGCTCCACGTAGCAGGGTTGTCATCACGATCGTGCTGAACACTCATATCTTAGATGTCACAGAGACATCCTGCCACACAGAGGCCTTTGGAGATTCTGAAATGCCACTGATGCAAGATCAATTAGACATGTGAATTCTTTGGTTGTAGAACCTCCTGCTGCAACCAGCTACCCAGATAGGTCAAACTATTCACCCATTCAATGTCATTGCCATCTTCATGCAGCATCAGCAGGCCATTCACTTCCATTTTACAGCAAGCATGCATAGCTTTGGTTTTATATCCATTGATCTTAAGTCCCATAGATTTTGCAATTTTTTGTAGCTCTTCCAGCATTAGCTGTAGTTGGTCAGTAGTCATTTCAAGTACGGAAATATCATCTGCATACTCAAGATCCTAAATTTTGAAATTCCTACTTGGGCCTCAATCAGTTTTGGATTGGAAGGGGGGCTGTATCATCTCTTTTTTTCCAAAAGGGAGAGTGATTAGTTTGCTCAGATTATAGGGGAATAATGCTCCTGTGAGTGCCAGGGAAGGTGTTTATGACCATACTGCTAAACAGACTGAAATTATGCCTTAAACCAAAAATGACAGATAACTAGTGTGGTTTCCGTACTGGTCAATTAACAATCTCTGCTATATATGCTCTGTGAAATGTTACTGAAAAATGACTAGGGCAACAAAAGACAGTTAACGTCGTGTTTATAGACCTTGTAGCTGGTTTTGACTCAGAGCACCAATCACCGCTGTGAATAATGATACACCAGTATGGGGTGCCTGAGGACTTAATGTTCCTAGTGGACAAACTACCACAGTACGTTTAGCTATGTGAGGGTCAATTGCTGTACTACAGACTGGTTTTCAGCAGAATCAGGAGTGCACCAGGATTGATTCCTCTTACCTATGTTATTTAATGTTCTAACAGAGCATCTGATGTAGTGTATTACAGTAATATGCAAATACATTATATAGAAATAAATACATAAATAATGATTATGATAATAATTAGTAATAAAGCTGAATGACAATGCATGGTTTTCAATAAACTGAACCCTCTTTTCCCTTCTTTTTGAGTTTTGAGATTTATTCCTAATGAAATGCTTGTCACTTACATTGGAGAAAAAAGTTTAATGAATTGCAAAGGTGGGTGTATTACCTGATACATTATATATCCCAATAGCTTTTAATAGTGAGTAAGGCCAATAAATGCCTAAAATAGGCAAACACTATTATACATTCAAAACACAGCCTACATATTAAAAAACTCGGTGTAGCAGTTACTAAAAGGCTGACTCCCCAGAGCGTTTCCTCATTCATGCTGAAAATAACCTTAGACTCATGAATAAAAGTTTTGTCTTTAATTTCTAGACAGGTAAGAGTGGTTAGGGATTCAGTATTTAAGACAGTGTTTGGAATTTATAGGCACTTTTTTGAAAGCCCAGGTTGAAAACTTTTATGTTTTTTAAAACAAAAACTTAACGTTAACATGAAATAAAAGTGAGCATTTTTCTGTGCATGACTTAAACTTGTTAAAAAAAAACGATTCTTGAACACATCAGGAATAAATATCACATGCAGCATATTACAACACATTAATTTTGGCCTCACTTTAACCAAATATCAAAAGCATTTTAGAACATTTATAGAGTAGGGTCCTGTTCACTGCCTTGCTCCCGTTTAATGCTGGTGTTACAAGGTAAAGTCAGTGCTTAAGAAAGTTGCAGTATCAGAAGCCCAGAAAAGCTCAAGTTCTCCACTTTTTAAAAGAACAGATATATCTTTCTAACAAACAATGAGCAGCTATATTATAAGTTAACTAAAAATGCCCCATACATTTGCCTCACCCCTGTTCTGGAGACAGCCCCTCTATGGAGAAAAGATAATCCAGTCTCCATTCCTGTTTAGTTCTTGTCCTCTCTACTGAGGCTGCCACTTATAGATCAAATTTGTGCCAAATGTGATGCTGATTTTTGTGATGGGAATGACTGACCACAGACTCATTTCAGGCAAGCAACATGGGAAAGCTGTGAATTTCTGTTCACTTTTGGCCACTACGAACTTGTTTTAAATTCTGAGCCAAGTCCTAGAACTGAAAGGTTCCACATCCTATTACCAATTCCCAAGGAGTTAGGGGTGTGTGTGTGTTTACACATTATGGTGGACCAACTTATGGCGGCCTCATTCATTCCTCCCTCCTTCCTCTTTGCTTATCCCCGAGCTATGAATCAATTTCTAGTGTTTGTGAATTATGTTTTATAAACCTAATTATGTCCTAATGCTGTTTTGAAGCACACATGTATTATCTAAACACAAGCATTACTCTGTAAAGTACATTGATTGGAGCAGTTTCTAGGACTTACTTGTGCTGGATCCACATCATTCAGCATAACGATTGATGTGCAATGGTAGTCTAGGACCAGCCTCCAGAAATCTTTGACGGTATTTGGTAAAGGATGCTGGGTAACTATAAAAGCGGAGGGTTGCTTATAGCTCTGCAAAACAATAGCAACAGATGATAAAATGAAAGTGATAAGAGAAGAAATCCATCCAGCAAAATGTCAGTAATGGCCCCAAACCCTAGGAAAATAAGTATTATTGTTATTTTGAAGATTACTCACACAGTGTTTTCAGATCTTCCCTGAGATGTTTGCTTGCAATCTAATAAACTGTAATTTTACATCTGGAGGCAAAATGGCTTTAACAGATCATATTTTTTAAAATGTTATGCCATGGACATACAGAAGGGAAAAAAAAAGAGATTCTTGCTTCCAATGTAGCACCCATAATATCTCAAGTTGTTGACAGACAGATTAATCTAAATTGACTGTACTTGATTGTTAATGTGAGTGATTCCTGTGTAAGGTGATACCTAGTTATTGTTTCAAGAAATACTGCTCACATTCTAGTCTCACTGGCAAACAATAAAGCAATATCTTTAAGGGGCAAATGCAAGGTTCATTCTCTCTTTAAACACTGGCCCATGTCACTGACTGGAAGCACTGGACGAACTTTCATCCACAACCTATGACTTAGAACCAGACCTTTCTTTGCTGCTGAAGGCCATAATGGAAGTACTTTGTCTGTTATTGGTCGAGGATTGTCAATGTCTCCATTAAGAAGGGCATGGTGTTATCTGCTTTGAAGAAAGCTTGTATTCATCCTGTGCTCAAGAAACTATGGCTCAACACTGACAATCTGGCTAGCTGTCTGAATCTTCCCTTTTTGGTAGGGTAACTGAGAAGGTTAATGCAGCAAGAGGACTCTCACAGAATCTAGCTCTTCATTCTGGTTACAGACTTGGATATGGTGCCAGACGTGCCCTCCTTCTTTCCTTTGGTCAGTAATCTCTTCTTAGCAATCGATAATCACTAGATATCCATGCTGTAACTATTAGATCAATCAGCTGCCTTCAATGATCATGAGAGGGTGCTGACTTGCCTGAAGTCATGTGCTGAACTGGAGGGGGCTGCTCTTGAATGACTCCATTCCTTCCTGGCTGAAAGTTCCCAGAGGGCTGTATTGAGCACTGCTCACCAAACCCATCCTTGTGTAGCGTGATGCAGGATTCAAAATTTCACCCCTCTTATTCAAGGCACATACGGTGCCATCAGGGGAGTTAATGAGGAGCCATGGGTTATGGTCCTTTAAGTACATTGATGACACCCAGTTCTACATTTTCATCTCAACGGATACAACGGGAGAAGACAGCAACTGAGCACCTGGCCCACTGGCTGGTAGAGACTGGGGTACAAGAAAGAGCAAACTACCTGCTCCTGGCCCCTAATGTAGGGACTATTCTGGGGAGCACACAGTGCACCAACGATTCTAGGGAAATGGATCAGCCCCGAGGTGGCCAGACCAGTCAGCACAGTTTATAAGAGTCCTGAGGCTGCTCTAAGATGTTTGCCGGGAGATGGAGTTGCTGAACCAAGCATGGGCCGCCTCCAAGATTAGGAGGATGGAAAAGTGGCAGAAAGCCACCTAACTCCTCTGCCCTGGAGCACCAAGCATGGCTCAGGTACATCTGAGGATCCAGCCCAACAATTTGATATCAAAAGTAAACAGTTCATAATAAGATAAGCAGCTGCAAAAGCTAATACTAAGGAATCCTCTTTTTTGATCAGTACTTATTTACAAAACAAAATAATACTGACCTCTCTATGATAGGATGTGGTATAATGGCAAGACAGGAGATATTATAATCTGAGGTTTGCCACTGTCTTCCTGTGTGACCCAGGACACTGTGTGAACCTAGAGAAGCCATTTAAGCTTTTATTGCATGTTTCCCTATTCATATAAACAAAGACAACACCACCTCGCTTTGAGCCTTATCTAACATTAATAAAATGCTTTGAGATCTTGGATGGAAAGTCCTATATGAGTGCAAACTATTATTATTACTGAAGCTTTACTTTTCAGAAAGAGTATTTGAAATGTGTTCATTCTTTCCTAAACACTATTTTCTTGTTGTATGTGTGTGTGTCATAATTTTAATTACTCCAGCTCTAAAATGTCAGAGATATACTATAAATCTCTAGAGAGTGTAAAACACAGTTAAGTGTCTTTTTACTGATATCCCATTAGCACTATTAAAATTACCATAACTCCATTTAAAAATATTCATTTTTTCATCATCTGAACAGGAAATGTTCATTCAGACAGATATAAATAGAATAACTGGAGTAATGTCTTGTGTGCTATCTGTGCTGACAGGCAATTATTTTTTCTGTTAATTACTGAGTAAATTAAAGGAAAGGGAACTAAAATACTGCTGCAAACCCTATTATCCCATTTAGCTGCCTTGGTGACTTAATAGGTAACTCTTTTTCTCTTAGGCCAGATGGTTAAAAATTCAAGAGCTAGCGAGAAATGCAGACATTTTTAATTTGTCAGTACTCCCTGGCTGGCTCTCTCTGTGTGGTTTTGGAACCTTGGCTGTGACATAACAT
Organism: Mauremys reevesii; assembly: GCF_016161935.1. Lineage (NCBI taxonomy): Eukaryota > Metazoa > Chordata > Testudines > Geoemydidae > Mauremys > Mauremys reevesii. The sequence continues at coordinate 200,996,278 of NC_052624.1, forward strand.
ATGAGGGATCCTAAATGTACTCAGAGGTTTAAAGATTTTGTGTCATTTTTTGAAAGGGAAGTGGAAGGATTTGAGTGCTCTGGTGCTGACTGCGCTTCCCAGGATTTTCCAGTTTGGAGTTTATTCCTGCTTTATTATTGATGATATAATTGGACTTACATCCATCAGTGCGGCGTTAATGTAGTTACTGCTCTCCCCATCTATTGTTATGAGGAAAGGCAGGCATCTATCTGGAGGCAGAACATCCATACAGCGATTCTTTTCATGATTACGGGGCAAAAGTGCTATACTGCAATCTTCTACACGCAGTGTTGGAGTCACCATGTTTAGAGTCTATGAAAAAGAATAAACAAGACACGAGCAAGGTTAGCTCATCAGTGAACGAATCCTAAAATAGTTAAATAGTAGAATTTCAAATCAACTCGGGCTACAGTTTCAAAGAGAATTTACAAATGTAAAAAAAACCATAAGAAAAACAAACGAATGAATGAACAGCTGGGTTCAGAAGCAAAAACCTTGGATTGCTGAATATGAACACATATGAAGGAAGAACGTGAAAGATGGTTGTAGGGTTACCTGTATTCTGGAGAAAGGATCATGGAGGGAAACCACATAAGATTCCAACCTCTGTTTATGAGGAAAGAGAGAACTTTACAACTGCCCTATATCTATATCTTTATTATTTTACATATTTCAACAGAAATTTGTGACATATTATTGCCCTGTTTTGTAGTTCTTCTCTCATAGGCCTGATCCAAACCCCACTGAAATCAAAGGAGGGTCTCCATTGACTTCAACGGGCATGGGATGAGGAGCCATATTGCATGTATCCATGTTGTGCTGTCCATGACTTACCCTAAATTCTTCTTTGATCTGACTTGAGTTAGTCTGAGGATCCAGTTTATTCATTTCATAGTACACAGACCTAACTTGAGAAGCTGGAATAGAAGTATCTCCACAAAGACAGGCTTCCAGTATTGCATCGTGGATAAATACGTACTGCTCCTGGTAAAGCAATCAACACAATTACTGACTTAGAGAGAGCACACCTCAAGTACTAGTGCGCAAGTAAACAGTAAATAATCTATAAAGCTCCCATTAACATCAATGTACACTGAGTAGAGCCCGTAGGGAGCAAAAGTGGTTCATGAAATATACTATTATATACAGAAAAAGCTGTGTAAGGGTTGGGCCCAATCAGTTATGATAAATAAGCCAACCAACCTGTACACCAAAAAAACCCCAAATGGTTTTTATAGTGGCCTCATCTTGCATTTTTCTTTTTGCACAGTTCCACGGGCACTTCTGTTCATGAATGGGACCCAAAGTGGTGGATCTTAGCTCTGACTAAACAATATCCCCCAAACTATCTTTTTAAAAGCATTTATCAGCCCAAAAATCAGAATCCAATCAGGTACCACCCATATGCTTGTTTGTTTAAATATTGAATGGCTTTGCTGTTCCTCACTGCACCATATGAGGTATTTTCCATGTGTTGTGGCAGGTAGCGTATGTTATAAAGAGCAGTACTTTCACTGAAAATGATACAGTAACAGTCAAAGAAAGATGCCAATACCTCAGTTTGCACCATGTTAACTCTTCGAGATCGAAGCTCCCTGACACAGTTGTATATATCTACGACACCTTCTCTTTCTGCCATATCTAGCATGATGTCAATGACAATGAAGCATCCAGTTCTACCAGCACCAGCGCTAAAATAAAAGAGCACAGTCCACGCTGTATGAATTTTTAGAAAATATGAGGTTTTGAGTCTGATTCTGCAAGTGCTTCAGGTGTGGGATACCTACTGACGTCAACAAGAGTTCTGTGTATGAGGGTTTGCAAGACTCAGGCTCGATTTTGCCATTTTTTATGTTTTTACTTAGTCCTTTATTATGAGCGGGGCCGGCTCCAGACCCCAGCGCGCCAAGTGCGCGCTTGGGGCGGCATTTTCCCGGGAGGGCGGCAGGTGGCTCCGGTGGACCTCCCACAGGCATGTCTGTGGCGTGTCCGCTGGTCCCGCGGCTCCGGTGGACCTCCCGCAGGCATGCCTGTGGATGCTCCACCGGAGCCGCGGGACCAGCGGACCCTCTGCAGGCATGTCTGCAGGAGGTCCACCGGAGCCGTGGGACCGGCGACCGCCAGCGCGCCCCCCGCGGCGTGCCGCCGTGCTTGGGGCAGCGGAATTCCTAGAGCTGCCCCTGATTATGAGTAGCTCCTATGGCTTCAATTACTTATGGAGTGATTACACAACGTAGTGGGGGAGGAATGAGGCCCAGAGTCTTAGAGGGAAAACGGAAAGCAGACATTTTCATTCTGTTTACCTGCAGTGTACAACCAGTGGGCCGGCATTAGGTGGGCTCTTAGACTTCACCTGCCGTACAAATCCCAGCAGTCCTGTTGCATGGTATGGTACACCATGGTCTGGCCAGCCTGTGAAGTGAAACTGCCTGATTTCTCGGATTTCATGAGCACCTCTCTGTCCAGAATCAAATAAACAAGAAGAAGAAGAAGAAAAAAAAATGTAGAAATGAAAATGGGGAAGAAATTAGGAGAGAGACTTTGTTTGAACATGAGTTTAACAACTTGGGCCTTGCTTAAAAAAAACTACTGGAGTTCTTTAAAAGGCAAGATGAGGCATGGATTTTAAACTGGATTCAAAACCTTAGCATAAAATAGGTTGGTTTAATACTAACCTGCTCAGGTGCTTTTGAAAATCCCACTAAATGCCCACCTGCATCTTTAGGTGCCTAAACAGCTTTAACAATTTAGTGCTAAGGGAGTAAATCAACAACAAAGCCAGGAACAGAAATCATGTGGCAAACTCCCATTGACTTCAGTGACGTCAGGATTTTACCCTAGAATTTCTGATGTTCATTTCTCTCATTCCTTGTTCCCAGGGAAGCAACCCAGTAGTAGCAGCACCTGTGTGTGCTCCTCCAACCCCAAAGGTTGCAGTTTGGGTGGCCCTTATGTGGGCAGCACTGGAGATGGGGAGAAGGCTCTTTACTCCCCTCCACTGCTCAGCCACTTAAGGGCTAACCACCACTTAGCCCTTAGTAATTTAACACCTGTAGTACATGCATATAGTGACATACCTACAGAGGGCCTATTGGAATTGTATTTGCCAAGAAACCAAATGCTACTGTCATTTACAATATCAACCAGTAGGGCATCTAGTTAAGTAGATGGATTTTATTAAATCTATTTTTTCCTCTGTAAAATTGCAGCCCTGTGTATTTGCCAGTATAATATAGTCTTTTACAAACCTATACACCAGGGGCCACCATATACATTTCAAAAGCAAACAATATTGTGACAGGTGGTGTCCAGCTTAGACAGATATAAAGGTTAGCTGTGGAATGAATATTGATGATTTTAATATCTGGTATTCTGTGTTTCTTCTTTTTAAGGCTATATTTCTCTGTCTTGAACTACTTTGCATATAAAAGGCCTAACTCTATTTGCATGGTAATGAAGTAGTATAAAGTTGTTGTTTAGCTTTATTAATAGTATGCAAGAACCAGGGCAGGGATTTCCAACGCTTAGGACATCTGTATCTCAAAGGGGCTGTTGGAAACAAGCAGTGTGTCAGAGGGCCCATTCCTGTTCCCCCTTATGCTAATAGCAAAACCTTAATTGTCTTCAATGGGAGCGGGAGCAGGATCAAGATCAGGGAGACAGAGACTTGGAAATTAAGGAGAATGGATCATTTTGAGAGATTACCTAACGTTCATGTATGTTTGCAACAGGAACAAGCAATGGTTAGGAAAATATATCCAAATTTGAATGTGTTCTGTTTTAGGCTATGTCTTCACTGGGAAAAAGATGTGTTTTAAAACTATGTTTAAACTCTAATGTAGACAAGGCAATTTATATTTTCACGCACATTAACAGGGAGGCTGATACCCTACCACCTAATATGTTAAAATACAAATTGCCCTGTCTACACAAGGATTTTACATTTGTTAGTCAACATACCACCTAAATTGCACCTCCAAAATTTAAGTGTACATCCATTACACATGCAAAACCTCCATTTGCACATGCAGAATAGGTAGATGTACATGTGATTGCCTGTCTGCAAGCACACTTACTTGTCTGGCAAGTGCAAATGACTATGTACCTTCAAAATGTGAGCTGTATACACCCAATGGATTCACACTTAAATATTTCAAGGGTAATTTTTGTCTACCATTTGTGATAGTGCTCCACTATTTTAGAAAGGATTTTGCATATAGCATATTGCTATAATGAGTTATTTTTATTGTATCTACAAAGACCCATTTTCATCTCTCTGTAGCCTCCCTACTGGGTTTTATACCCAAAACAGAACCACAACTGTGTGAATCATGAAAGCATATGCTCAGCTTGGAAAGACAATATTTTTCACCTTTTCTTTGAAATCAAAGGGATGAAAAGTCTGTCATATTATAAACTATCCCTAGACTGTTAATAATTTAGGCTTTGCTACTGAAACACTTACTCAGCTGCTTACTGTTACACATGAGTAGTCCCATTGACTAGTAGTTCCTGAAAAACTACTCATGTGCACAAAGTTAAGCATATATGAAAGTGTTTGCAGGATCAGGGCTTAAGTCTCTTTAAGTCTTAAATTACACAGGAGCAGGATTACAACCACCACACCTTGAAATTAACTAAACTGTCATTTCTTTTTTAAAATGCATCAATCAACTCCCTCCCCAACAAATAAACTCCTTAGTTTTCTTTTAGGAGCATACAGAAAACATGACCTGAATAACTAAGTAGGTGAGAAACATTTTATACAATCTAAATTCAGGAAAGAGTATATGGTGGAGGATATGGGTAGCCCTGACTGTTCTGCACAATAAGGAAAACTAAAAAAATAAATAACAGAGGGGGGGGGGAACAAACATATTCCTTTCTGAACCACACAGAAGCTGCTTTATCAGCTTATTGAAAAGCTGCCTATTGTTAAAAAACTGTCTTAAATGAGGTATTTTCAAATGGAGAAATTTTTTTGAAATAAAATAGGATTGTTTATCCCTATCTGTTTCAATTCACTTATTCATGAGCTTTTGGTCATGAGTAACTGTAAAATCCTCCATGTCTTTTTTTCACAGTCCTGACTAAGAAGTGAAAAGCTAACTTCAAAGCATGAGCTTAGAACTTGATGAATACAAATCACCCAAACCCCATCTTCTTCAAAGTCTAACCACCCCCTTCTCATCTGTTTATTAAAAAATATCTAAATAGTAGGAGCCAACAGGTTTGAATGAGCCAAGGAAAAAGTATTGCTAATATTAGATTCTGTTTGCTGGACTGGTGTATATATAACGATTAGGCTGAAGAATGTAATAGGAAAAATTCATTGCTCATCTTCCTGAATCTGCCTTTGTCATGCATTGTGAGATCATGGACAAGATGCTCTAACACAAACTGAGATTAGATGATTCAATAACTTGGATGGGAACACCTTTAAAACCTTGGTTTAAAGAAAATTGATGCCATGGCAAATAGGAATACATAAGTCATTTTCAGTTATTTGATATTCAAGACACACTAGTGAGTGAACAAAAATCATGGCACACCCAGAATGCATGCTAAATCTTAGCATTGAACCAGGCTGCTTTTGTCACTGCTTCCAGCACACCCATTGGTAGTTTTATACATTGCCTCTCTAGGCTGTAAACCGTCTGAAACAACCTGGTTTTAATACAGTACCTGTTAACTAAGTGACAACCAAATGAACGGTATTATTCAAATCAACTAAAAGACAATACAATATGCCATTTGTAACTGTGCTTGTAAAGGACCTCCCCTGCTTAATAAAATTACTTCATTCTAAAAGAATTCTGCTGTAGACCAGGAAATATATTGGACCAGTGGACTACAGCAGTTATAATCATGCTAGACGTCTGAATAATAGTAGTATATGAAAAGACTTATTTTTGACACAGACTGGCTTGATTGTGGTGAACAGAAGACAAGAAAACCACATCAATGTCCTGTTTAATTGATGGGTGGGTCAGAGGCCTCTCCTCCGTTAGTGCCCCAAGGGAATGGAATTTCTGTTTCCATTTCAAGTCTGGGCCAGGGCAAGGCAGAAGGGATCCGCATTTAAAGAAAGGGAAAATCTAATCTTCCATAAAGGAGCACTGGAAGACTACCCAAAAGTAATTTGCTATGAAAAATAGGCTGCCTGTTAGCCAGTGAACTCTAGGATCTTTCCAAAGTGACAAAAATTACATGTATTTAACTTGTATGGGAAAACAACAACATATTCAGAAAATACAGTTTTCCAAACTTACCTTTTCTACTGCAAATGTTCGAATCACATATTCAGCCAGGAGCTCTGTTTCTATTAGGGTAACTTTAATGTCTTTATATATCTCTGTGTCATCTGGCCAGTATTTGCAGCATTTGACCTTTTAAAAATACAAAAGAATTTAAGGTTCATATTTTTCAGCATCTGAATCTGTTCTGTACCTTTTGCAGTGATTTACGATATCAAATTCAACCACACATAAAACAGGCAGGCTACTTATATAAGGAAATGGTCCGTGTATTTAAAGCAGTAGGGTAGCTGAGGGTAAATGTGGGTAAATGGAGTTTGCCAACTTTTCATTTGGGGAATATAGTTTAGCTTGGTTAGTTATCATATTACTACTTCTTTTTTTAACCGCTTCACCACTGATTTAAAGGACATACCTTTTTTAAAAGACAGTTTGGGGATTCTAGGTGGGAATAATATTCAGTAAAATATGGCAAATTTCTATGTAGCATGAAGGATGTTTACACTGTTCATAGCTCAGTTACAATAACCATTCATTTCTTGTTCTTTCCAAGTCAGGGAGTATCCAGAGGGAAAAGCTACAAATAGAAGCTTGAATAAACTCAAGCTCTCTGGATTTTTTCTTCCACCTGCAGTTGTTACTTGTTTCAAAAATATCTTGCATTCTTTTAAAATGGCAATGCATGCTGCAGACATAAGGGTTTGTCTAATGTTGGAAAGAAAAAGCATCAGTTTTCCCAACTTAGAATTAACTTCTCAAAAGAACTTGTCAGAGGTGGTTATATAGCTAAAGCACAGGACTGGGAGTCAGGAGATTCTATTCCTGGCTTTAACACTGACTCTCTGTGTGACTCTGAACAATCATTGACTTCAGTGGGCTTTGGGGAATTCATCCAAGTGAAAGGAAAGAGGAGAGGAGGCTTGCATGAACTCTATTCAAGAGCTGCCGGGGTTTGGTGCACCCCAGTTCAGCCTAGCACAACCTTCACAAAGTATGTAAAATTAAAATGTGAAGCACCTTTGTGCTAGTCACCTTTATGAGTGTGGCTGGGATGAGGAGAGTTGTGTATTGTGATGAAATGGTTACTCACCCTTACTCGACCCTGTAGTTCTTCGAGATATGTACTCCGCTCTAGGTGCGTTTGTGCCTCCAATGCCTTTGATCAGAGGTTTTTCACAGTAGTGTCTGCTCAGCCCGCACATGCGTGCTCGTCAGCCTCATGCCCCATGCCATTGTTATACAGCAGTGTGCGGGCAAACTGCCCTCAGTTCCTTCTCTACTGCAAAGCCCTACAGCAGAGAACTCCGAAGCAGAGGGGAAGGAGGGTGGGTAGTGGAGCACCCATAGGGCACGCATTTTGAAGAACTACAGTTACCGCACAGGGTGAGCAACCATTGTTTCTTCTTCGAGTAGTGTTCCTACAGGTGCTTCACTGTAGGTGATTACCAAACAGTGCCCCTTTAAGGAGGAGGGAGCTTTGGAGTCAAGTACAATATGGAAAACAGTAGAGCTGGGCCAAACACAGCATTGAACGCAGTATCATGAGTTACTGCGTAATGTTCAGCTAATATACGTATAGAAGCTCAAGTAGCAGCTTTACATTTTTCAATAATGGGCACGTTTTCAGGAAATGCCGTAGAGGTGGAAATGGACCTTGTATAGTGAATTCATATGTCTCAAAAAGCTTGAATATTATGATATTAGTAGCAAGAATTAATGCACTCGGATACCCACTTGGAAAGTCTTTGATTAGAAGTTGCAGAACCTTTTGAACTATCCGTGGTTTGTAGTGCTGTTCTCGCTACCAACTGGCCCTCTTGGCTAATGGTTTGCAATTACTCTTTTTGCGTATCTGGCAAGTGGTCAATAAAAGCACTGGGTTTGCCGTAGTTCATATAGTCATATTTAGCCATTAGGGCTTGGTAGTTTGACACTCTAAATTGTAAAGTCACAGAGAAGTATGCATTTCACCCGAACAGGTCGAGCCTCTTACAATCTCTATCATAGGGGGTTGATTTCGTGTGATGTTGCTTTCCTTGTGCGTTAACAGTGTCCACTACTATAGAGGTGGGCTGAGGGTGCATGAAAAGAAAGTCTGCCTGCTTGGTGAGCATGTAAAACTTTTTGCAGCCCTTTTATATATTGGTGGAATAGAGGCTGGTGTCTGGTTGATGACCTTGTCAGGGTCTAAAAGCGCCTCATTGTTTGGGAGGGCAATTCTCAACAAGGAAGATGTGTGTAGTATGTCCAGCAATTTATGGTTAGAGTCTTTCACCTCTTCTAGAGGAATTTGCAGAGCATCAGAACAATTATAAACTAACACTATCAAATATAAAGTAAATAAGTAAACTGGACTGCTACTCATTCCATCTCAGGCAAAGGGCAGTTGAGAAGGAACTGAGGGTGGTTTGCCTGTCACCGCTAGATAGCCTCGAAGCAGACCAGGAGGGAGGGCGCATATGGAAGTTGAACAGACACTGCTACCAAAATTCTCTGATTAGGGGTGTAGAGGAAAGCTCAGATACACCTACAGTGGAGCATCCATAGGGACACTACTCGAAGAAGAAGCTAAAGCTACTACTACTTACACCAATACTAAGAACGTCTATAAACTAAGTACTAGAATAAAGTTGAGAGATCTCAACTTCCAGAGCTCATTTTTAGCCTGAGTTATGAGTTGAGAAGGAACTGAGGGTGGTCTGCCTTCACAGTGCTATGTAACAACGGCATGGGGCATGAGGCTGAGTGACTAGCATGTATGCACGGGCTGAACGGACACTACTATGAGAAATCTCCATTCAAAGGAGCAGGGGGCGGAAGTGGAGCACCCTAGGGACACTACTTGAAGAAGAAACAGGTAGCTGTAAATACAGTAACTCCTCAGTTAACGTCCTCCCACTTAACATTGTTTTGAAGGCTTTACGCTGCAGGCCATTAGGGTCCTAGGGCCCGTTGTTAAGGGCCCTGCAATGCTCCCTTATAACATCACCTGGCTGACATTACAAGGGGGCACGAGTTTCAGATGGGCAGCTCCCAGAATCGTGGCCATGGGGAGGTGAAGGAGCTGCAGGCACCCCTGCACCAAACAGGAGCTACCCCAGGTAAATGCTCTGCACCTCCTGCCTGCCCCAGCCCTGATCCTCCTCCGACGCCCCCACTCTGAGCACCCTCCCGCACCCTAACTCCCTTCCAGACCCTGGAGCACGGGCCGGAGGACTCAGGAGGAGCAGGGGCAACTGCGCAGCCGCTTCTCTCCGGCCAGCTTTGAAGGGGAAAGTGGCACTTTTGTTTGCCCCCAAAACATTTCCTTGGAACCTAACCCCCCACATTTACATTAACTCTTATGGGAAAATTGGGTTCATTTAACATCGTTTCACTTAAAGTTGCATTTTTCAGGAACATAACTACAACGTTAAGTGAGGAGTTACTGTACTGAAAAATGGTCCCCGTTCTCCAATTTTTGTCAATTAGATGGTTGGTGAGGAACATTACACATTAATTAGTTAAATATTTAAATTCTATTCTTCTCTATTCAGGTTCTTATATCACAACCATCCCTTTTGTATATGGCCATGTTCCAGTAGTGCATTAAATGATAGGACAAGCATCTATTATGTATCTCACACATGAAGTTTCTCCCTTCCTCTCACCAAGGGGAAATTAAATGTTAATCTTCTAATATATGCAAGTACATAGTTTTGCATAAATATACAATTCTTGATTGGCTGCCTACAAAAGTTACTGCAAATTTTACACTGGAAATGAATAGAACAGTAATAAAAATAGGCACTATATTTAGTCTCATTCTTCACTGAAGAAATGTATCTAATATCTGTTGCCAGCAATGAACACACACTATTTAAAATATTAAAAATAGCTGCATGCAGTTCATAGTGCTGGTACTTCTATTCTACTGTCTATAATACTTTTTAAAAATTCCATTTAGAAGATTTCCCAAAAGACCTGAAGTTAGGAAAAGGGAAGCCATCAGAAACATAGTGGAGGTTCATTGTTTATCTGTATGCCTATTCTATTTGATAATCCAGGCCACTGGTTTTGTTTAAATCCCTGACTCAAACTGAGTGAACCTTTACATTTGTTGTTAGGGAACTATTTGAAATAGCTTTTTTCCCCACATGGTGAAGATGTTCTCCTGTCTCCTGTGCAGAGTAAGCATCTCTTCTCATTGTCACCAGACTGGTACAGCCTACTGACAGCCCTGTTTCTGACCTTAATTTCCTCTTCCTGCCTGTAGCTTTTTCACGGGTGAAATATGATACGCATACACATGTCCAAGGCACGTATGAAAGAGGAAGCAGCTGCAGCAGTGGTCCTAGTCACAACACAACTACTGAGCATCATGTTTCTAACTTTAGCTCAGCTCCTTTCAGATGGGTTCCTGCCATCTCAACACTGCTAAGGTTAGTAAAATAAACTATTTAAAACATAGATTCACCTAAACTGCTTGGGTCTGAAGGAAAACACGCATCTTTCTAACTTGGTGCAGTCTCGAGAGACAAAGTTATTGGACCAACTTCTATTGGTGAATATAGACAAGCTTTTAAGCTATACAGAGCTCTTCTTCAGGTCACAGGTGCAGCCTAGACAGCCTGGACTATGATTAAGGGATAGGAACATTTAAAAGGACCACTTCTGTGGCAGATTTTGTGATGCACACTTCCTCTTTCTTTTGTCTTAATGGCTGGATTTTGTTTTCTTTAGAATTCTCATTTAAGATGACTCAATGGAACAGTTGTGGTAGGGTTTGCAGGTTATAAACCTCAGTGCTCCGTGCAGCTCTGCCACATAAAGGCTTTTTGCTTCCCACCGCACAGGGGATTTTGGATGTGGGGCAGATTGGGAGTAGTGCTGATAGACAACACAATCCCCTGACAATTCTCTCTGGTGGAAGAGGGGTGCATGAGTTATGGGAACAGTGCCAAGGCTGCAGCTGTAGCCATCAACTGACTCTGCTATGTGTTTCACAGGCTGGGAGAAGATAACTATATGCTATATGTTTATATGCTAAACATTATACATTGGTTCTAAAGACAATGGCCAGATTCATCCTGTCAACATGGTATGTTGCTATTAGCGCTCAGGCCTAAGAACTGAGTTAGGGCAGCCAGGACAATCAATCGGAGGAGACTGTCCTGGACAGGTGTTGAAATGTAGTGCATCTCACAGGTGAGCTGCAACTGCCCTGCTATACTGGCACTGCCACTTTGGGGTCTTTATTGGCCAGTTCTGGTCCCCAGTGCAGCGGACGTTGGAGGCATCTTTCAGCCTTGAGACCTCACTCCAGGCAGACTGGAGGAATTTGTCTGCCTTCGTGTATACGGTACCTGCACTAGCAGAATATAAGAGAACAATAGAAAGAATGATACCTTGCATTTATACTGAGCCTTTCGTATGGGGATCCCAAAGCACACTATAAGCATTAATTAAGCTCACAACACTAGTGTTCTTAACTATTTTACAGGTGTGTAAAATGAGGCACAGGTAGATAATTGACTTGCCCAAGATCAAACAGCAAGTTTGCACCAGAGCTGGGAATATAACTCAGATATCTTGATTGCGATTTTCAAAAGAGTCTAGAGATTTGAGACACATATCTAATCATTATAATTAGTGGAATTCTTACACTTATTTGATCTCCTTTTTCTTCAAATCAGTAAAATAAAAGTAAGATTAGTTATCCTGATTTACCGCAGTAAAAAGTATAAAAAGTTTTCACAGATGACTTTAGATGGCTATTTCATTTTACTTCCATGAAATTCCGTTTCAAATTTTATGTCTATTTTATTAACTTTACTTAATTCAGGATTAATTTTAAATTAGAATATATAAACCTGTTCCACATTAACAATAAGCCATGCAGTGCACGGGCAATAGCTAGCTATATGACATCTTGTTAAGGATATTTTAGAATCAAAGCAAATTAGGAAATCTGAATGATCAGTGTTATTTAAACTGCTGAATACTAACTATGAGGTTTATTTCCCCCTGCCAGTTCACATATCAGTTCTGTAATGTTCCTATTCCAAAGATGAGTGAATTCTGGTTCTTGCTTTTCATGGCCATAGTTTCAAAGCATGTTACTTGCCTAAGGCCATATACACTGTTTCAAAGCAATCAAGCTGAATCACTATTCCATTTCACTGTTTATATGCCTCCCATTTTGTTTGCCATATTTACTGGTGAGCACAACTTGCCACCCTTATCTTTATCATTTAGGCTCTAACGTTACCCCATTTTGCTGTCTTTGAGATGTAAGTAGATGATGATCTGCTTACATATCCCAAAAGCTATTAGTAAAATAAATACATATGTAACAGATGGACAAGTGCACCTGGGGTTTTATGCCCATAGAGCTGTCATGATGTCCCTCCAATCACACTTTTACCTTCTAAGGGGAGTACACCTGTATTTTTTGGCAATGTGAATGGAAACAAATGTGTGATAATCTCAAAGCTACCTCTCAATCTTTGTTCTACTTACATGAGCATTGAAAATTGTATTCTCTATCCTGTGGCTGACATTTATCAGTATTTTACTGGTGCGAAAACCTATTTTAATTGGTATTTTTATTTTGCTGTATGAAAACCAATTATAATACATTTAATATTTATTTTAACTATATATACAGAAGGTTTGGGTATATGATATAGATATCTGTATCATATACCTAAGCCTTCTGTTCGACTTGTGCTTTAAAATATGTTCCAAATATTTTTACAAAAACCGAAGAAATGTATCCAGATGCAAACTAAAGAGGCTCTGTTAAAATTTTTGACCTACACATTTTGATATTTTTACTAGCAGTGTTTTTTATAATTATGTTAAATCTTTCCTGTCCTCATTGTAAAGGTATTTACTTCAAACAATTAAAGGTCTTGATGCAGCAAACATTTATGGACCTGATTCCGATTTACACTATCTTGCTGAATACACTTTACATTAATGTGAAAGGCATTAGTGTAGATCAGAATCAGGTCCTTCTGCGCTTGCTTAACATTCGGCACATTGAGTAAACATACATAAAGTTTAGCACATGCTTAAATGGTCGCAGGATTGGAGCCAAAATGATTTATTAAAAAATAAAAACAGAATGTTATCTAGTTCACTAAAATCTATATGATGGCCTAGGGCCTCTGGTGCGGTGTGGCTGCTTTGTGCTGCACTGCTGGCACAATCTAGCCATAAAACAGGGTGAGCAGGCCCAGGGAAGATCATCCTATTTCTAAGGTGATCCAACTTAGAGCTGACAAAACGGTTCATATGCCACATGCCTTTGCTTGTACAGCATGAAGAAACTGGTGTGGCTGGATGCCTCTATGTCATTGCTTATCTTGGGGTGATTTTGACCCCTGTGGCCATTAAAGGTTTATGCAAATAAGAGTGGTCCTAGAGAAACTGGTCAAGCACAAAGCAGAATCATAAGGAAGGATGGTCCAATGGATCATTACATTTATGGATTGTGGTCCAGTGGAAAGAGGAAGGATGGTCTAGTGGTTAGACCATTAGCCTGGGACTTCAATTCCCTGCTCCACCACAGACTGTGGTGTATCCTGTGTGACCTGGGGTGAGTCACTTAGTCTCTCTGGCCCAGATCCTCAAAGGTATTTAGGCAATTAACTCCCACTGAAATCAACAGGAATTATATGCCTAAATACCTTTGAGGATCTGAGCCTCAGTTTTCCATCTGAAAAATGGGGACAATAGTACTTCCCTATCTCACAAGGGTGTTATAAAGCTAAATACATTAAAGCTTGTAAGACGTGCAGATATTTTACAGTGATGACAGTCATATAAGTACGTAAGACCAGATGCTCAAGGCAGTGAAAAGGTGAGCTTTCACCTTTACATCCTTTAACTTTTGCTCTGTGCATGTGCCCCAACACATCTGCCCCAACACATTTATCCATATATTTGTGTTTCCTTAAACCACTAGTGTTTACTTCTCAAATTGATCTGTCTAAATTGGATTAGTGAGAATTAAGATATTAATCTCAATTGAGGAATATTTTCTAGAGCATCCATTCTACTGCAAACAAGGGAATGCAACAAAACACTGAAAACTGAATTGATCTTTGCTTGAAGTTACACCGGACAAGGTTGTGCACACGTATGCTGCTGCTCTGTTCAATGAGGCACATGTTGTTGATTTGTGGACATCTTTATTAAATGATTACAAAAGAGTCCTTCTAGTTTCCTGGGGAGTAACAGTCAATTCTTTCCCCTGAGGACTCCTTCCCTGCTAAGCATGATGGAATAAGACCAACTTGTTATTTCAGGTTATAAATTTAGAAAGCAGAAATGTGTTTAGACTGCTAGACATAGAATGTTATTCCCTGATTTGTCAGATTAACAATGGTTTTAAACTACGAGATTTTCTAATTTTTTTGTTCGGCATTCTGTTAAAAAACATATCTGCCATCATGTTCTGTTAAAAACAACTACCACCACCACTATGTATAGAAGTTACCAGGAAAAAATATATTTACAAATAAAATAAACACTAAATGGGGAATTACAATATTTTTAGTTGTAAAGCACAGATTAGATAGGGCCTGGAGTCAGGGACTGGATCTAATGCATCTGTTGTTTTCCCCCATCTCTATATTTTGGTTTCCATCTTCAGAGATAAAAGAAATCTTAGTCACTGATGGTCATTAAAAAATCTATGACACTTCTCATAAGAACAAGTGTATTAACCCCAATGTCCAGAACTAATTCCAACCTGTGTAATTATAAGTCTTATTAAATTTCCCTGCAGTTTCAATTAGATAAAATATTCTACACTTTAACCTAAATATTAATGTAGAATTTTGTGTGCTGTTAAACAGTTACTGTGTTTCACCCCAGCAGTGGCTGCACTTCAGTAGTGGATTAAATGAACCCCATGTATTCATTCATTCACCCCACCCGGGGTATGGGTATGGGCCACAGATCCATCTCTCCAGATCTCTCTATCCCTGGGCCATCTGCTGTTCCAGGTATATAGTTTTTTTTTTTTATCAACCTGAAGGTCGCGTCGCCAGGTATTTTCTGGGCCTCCCTCTTTCGTTTCTTTTTGGGGTTCCCACCGCAGCTGTCTGGTGATGTTTGTTTGCTGCTGCTGTAGTGTATGTCCTATCCAGCCCCACCTTCTCCTTCTAATTTCTTCCTCTGCTGGGAGTTGACGGGTCCTCTCCAAGAGGTGGATGTATAGTTTGCATATATTATGTGGTAAGTATTAAAAGTGCTTTGGAATCCTTTTGCACATGAAATGCAATATAAATGCAATATTATGGAGGTGCTTGGTAGCAGCTTTATGGTTAGAGTTCTATTCAAATGTGGGCTATAAATTCCTGTGTTACTCTAAAAGTGGGTGGCTAATTGGTGTGAAATTTCACACATGGTTAGTTTTATGCCTATTAAATTTTACATGTAGTTTGTGTCTGGGTTCTCATTATACATTTATAATACAATGCCTTTGGAATTGGGATCTGGCTGATATTTGTCCTTGGCAGTCCTACTTTTCACTGTTGATGGATATCTTTTATGAACCAATGTCTGTCTAAACAAAAACTGGTAAATATGTGGATCCTGAGTAGATCTGTTGTAATGAATTAAAAAAAAACAGATTATGGACTTGGGGTCATTTTTAACCATTATTCACGTTATAATTAAAAATGCATGTGCTGTGCACCCAAGCTTGATTGATGAGTGCCAAGTGCATGGACATTTGATTGATGGGGGCTGGGTATATATACAATCTTCTCTAACAGGAACCACCCTTTCCTGTCAGATTTTACTCTACAATAGTTTCTTGGGCAGCCACTGGTTATGAAGGGCTCACATGCAGCTGCTGGCAGGTAAAATCTTCTACCTTCATACAGGTTTGCCTAGTCTCACCCATGTACCCACTCTTACTTACACTTTGAAACACCCTAGGATATTAACAGCTCAAACACATTTCTGTGAAATAGTTAAGATTGCTACACACATAACATACCCAAGACAAATCCATAACAGCAAGGATATGAAAAGTTAAAACACCTAACTGCACATACTCCCTACTCTTCCCTCCATACTCTACTATTACCACAACTACCACACAACACAGACCATGTAGTGCAACCTTAACTCTGCGCTCACAAGGACGCCAGCCTTTCATCATCACTTTTAATTGCCATTCTGCAAACGCTAAACTGCTGTGTCCCAGTACAACTAACTCCTACATCAAGCAACCACGGCTACTATTGTTGGGGAAAGATAATCCAATAAAGGAGTGTGTGCATATGTGTGGAAGAGGGGCAGAATTAAGGTTGCAATGCATAGTCTGTTGTATGGTTGTGGTAAAGATAAGGTGTGCATGAAGGAGCAGAGGCTAAGGAGTAGAGGGTTACTGGCTTAACTATTCATTTCCTTGCTCTGCGTGTGTGTCTCAGGTATGTTACATTATTGCAACCCTGCCTGCTTCCAAACTAATTTTTGTGTACTGTATATTAATATTGTCAGAACTTGCTGTTTTTAGTTCTTGATAATAACTGTGACACTATAGTTAATTATTATGCTTCTAATATGATGCTTCTGCTTTGGTTTTATTTTGCATAATTATTTCTGCTGCCACCTGTTGGTAAATATTTTATGATACTAAAATAATGATAGAAAAACATGAGGACTAGCAGTGAATTTTTATATCAGCTGCTTCTGTTGAGTTTCATCATTGCTTTCATCATTTACTTATTTCCAAACTCCTCCATCAAGCAAAAGGGTGTTGAAAGTGACTCCTGAAAGAATCTAATGTAAAGTGATGTGACAAGCCAATTGGATGCCTAACAAAAAATAAGTAACAGTTCAATGAGTGAAAAGGAGATTACAAGAAACTGATACAGGTACATGAGCAGAACTCTCCAGCTTTCCAAACCTTCACCATAAAGCTTTTGGGAAGGAAGTGATGTTTCAAGGTGTGAGATTCTATACAGGTCTCCAACAAGAATCAGAAGGGGACTTTGGCCAATATGATTCTGACGTAAGGGCCTAATCCAACTCCCACTGAAGTTAATGAAAAGGCTCCCGTTGACTTCAATGGGAGGATCAAGCTTTACATGCAGTCTCTGAGAACTGACAATGATGATTTGTTGTCTATGTTTGCCAATCATCCACATTTTTTTTGGATAAACATACCAGTTTCTAGAAGAAAAATCCTCATGTTAAGCTAACTCCAACTCAGGAAAATAACCTGATTCACATTAAACAACTTAGTAGTTACACAGTTTAAACACAGAAAATTAGAGGTCTCTCAGATTAGCCTACTATTTTGGAATAGCTTTGTCTCTCTGGAGCATTTTTATGCGGTCTTGGCTTTATTTTTTACCCCCTAGTCAGTGCCTTGGAAAATTTTGATTCTGGCACTAAAACTGTCTGCATCTTATTCCTTAAGCGGAGTGTCATTTCTTGTATGCAAAACTTCATTTTAAATGGAAAATCTGGCCAATACCAACCTAATGAGGAAACAGATTTTTTATACATGCTATTAAAGAACTTGTAGTTTTTTTGGTTGAGGCTCTCACATCTGCTTCAACCTCTCTTTGCCTCAAACTACTTCATCACCTGTTATCAAAGAACTGTTCATGGCAACTCAACAACGATTTTCCTAAATGACTGTGAGACCTCATTTAGATTTTTAATAAACAGTCACATTCTAATGAGGTCTTCATAAAACTGACTAAATATGTTTAGAAATCATTAGCTTAAATTACCAGTGCAAAAGTCTCCTTTGGGAGCCTTGCAGATTTTGTGATAAGACTTCTGGCAGATGGATTGATATAACAACACAAGTGAGTTTTGAGTCTCCACACAAACAATGCAAATGTGAGTGACTGGGTAACAGGCTACTAGATAAAGAGCTAAATGTCCCTCAAGTAGGTTCATTAAAGAGGGAAAACAATCAAAACAGATTTCTGTGCCATTTAAATACCAGGCGCACAGCAGTCTGCAGGTGCCAGAAAAACTGACAAGGGTCCCTTGCTGGAACACACAAGAGCTTAAAGGGATGCACAGTTCTGACAAGTGTGTCTCAGATAATGACAGGTATTGGCAGATGTACCCAGACCCTGCTGGAGGGGAATGCAGGGAATGAGTCATCTGCAGCAGGTGCTTGCATTAGGGAAAGCCTCATGGTGGCTCCTCCACCAGCAATTAAAACAGCCCTGATGCATAATGCTCCGGGGCAAAAAGCAAGTGCCTAGTACTGATTAATGACCATCCAGCCAGTCTTGGTAAACAAATACACATACACCCTCTTAATGATTAATTCATGAAGGACACACATTTATGTGAGGAACATATTAAATAGGTGTTCTTCTTTCCTTAAAAATAAGGTACTTTCCCTTGCTTTTCAACTTAAATAGAACAAGTGGTCTGTAAACAAATCTGTAAATCTAATACTCGCAACCGCAACAAAAAAGTAAAACTTCAGAGTCAGGAAAGGTTACTGGGTTTGCCCTGCAGGAAGCTGCCCTATTGTCAAAACAGAAAATGATGACAACAATTCAAGGACAGAGCCCCATTAAAATCATTAATAATCAAGGTAGCACAGCCCTCTGTCCTTGGTGTTGAGAGACAGATGGCATGTTTGTAATGTAACTCCTTGGGGATGATAGCCCCATTTTAGGAATGTGCTCACTTATAGGGCAAAGCCCGGGGCTATTAACTGCATTTCTTTGTGTGTCATAATCTCACTGTTCTTAAAATACAGTTTTAATTCCTTTTTAAAAAATAGTATCACTGCTCCCTTATCGAGTGGATCTATATCTCGGCAAGCCGCAACTTTGTATCCCAGCTGGACTGTTGTACCGTGGGCCCTCTGGGATTCACATGATGTAGGATGCATGGTGGCACTGCAGCCTGCCTTCCTGCCTTTGGGATTTCTGCTTTTACCTGTGCAGAAGCACAATAGGGCCCCTGACAGTAGAAGTTGCTGAAGGGATGTGTTGAGTTAGTAAGGACTGTTGTTGAGGGCTGAAGGATTATGACCAAGATCTTCACTCTCTTCTCTGGGTGAAACCTGACAGTCCTCTTGAGTTTATGCTGCAGAAAGTTGATTCTAAGATAACAATATACTGTTTCATCTGATAAACTGTTTTTGCCTCTAACGGCTTGTCTACATGGGGTCATCCAGGAAAGTTAACACAAATTAACTAAAGGTGTGAATTTGAAGTGGGTTAGTTAACTGCATTAATCCCCTCTGTGAACGCCCTTGTTCAGAAATGAAGGGGCCTTAATTCAGTTTAGTTTAATTGACTTCCAAAGTGAATTAAACTAAACCAAGTTAAGTCCATCTAACTTCTGAATTAACAGTGTACATACAGGGTTTAATGCAGTTTAATCTACTTCAAATTCACAGCTTTAGTTAATTCGGATTAATTTTCTGGGTGTCCTCATGTAGACAAGCCCTAAGGTGAGGGAAATATCCCTTCTTGAGGGATTTCTAGATAAAGCTCCAACAAATTAAGTATACTTAAGAGTGTACTATTATTACAAATATATTTCTTTCATTTTGGTTTGAATGTAAGTGTGGCTGTCACATTGTTTAAGCCTATATTTGATTCACAGGACTGGATTTTTAAAGTGGCCTCAACCTAGTCTTTCTTTTTGCCTCTGCAATTAATGGTACCTGTGTTTTTGTAGCTGGTGTTAACTGCAGTCACAAATCCTATCATTTTGATGTCTAAGTACAGTACTGGTACTTGATTTGTGGGCAGTCTGAGACACCGAGATGTCTAAACGGTAGGATTTAAACTAACAATTAACCATAGACTCAAAATACAGGTACAATAAACTGAGAATGTAAAACTGAACTTGCAAACAAAAAGCTAGAACTGACAATCTGATGCATAATACCTAAAAATTGATCTCCCTATAATGCAAACATTTTTCAGCAGAAAATGTCAACCACCCCATTACCAAGAAATTAAAAACATGCATCAAAACCATTTTGGCTCACAGCAGAATGTATGTACTGTTTCCCCATACTTCAGCAGTTAATGAAAATGCTGGACTTAGAGTAGCCAATGTTTCTGCTGATTTCAGCCAGGATTTTCAATGAGATATAGGAGTGTTGGGTGCCCTACTCTTATTGAATTTCCCTTCGAAAATCCTAGCTAAGATTTGATGCTAGCGCAGAGACTCAGTAGTAAAATAAAATGGTCCATTACTGGTGTGTTTCAAAAAGAGAGTGGCTCTTTTGAATACCTGCTGAAAATCATATTAGCAACAAAGACATGACCAGGAGATAGGGTTGCCAACATTGTAATGTTTAAAAGTTGGAAACTCCAGCAGGAGTATCCCCCCATCCCACCTCTTCCCCTGAGGCCCCTCCTTTTCCCCCTAGACCCCACTCCTACCTCCCCCGCCCCATTTGTTCCTCTTCCCCCTACAGCTGGGTCAGAAGGGACTCGCCTGCGGAGCTGCAGCTGGGTGCTACAGCCGCCCAACATAGGTAGGAGGCAGCCACGTCTGCATAGGGGCTGGCACAGGTGATGACCTGGTGCTTCCCCACCTCCCCCGCCTGCAGTAACTGGACTTTGGGTGTCTGGTCAGTAGACTTGACCGAACACTGTCCGGTCCCCTATTCGATCGAACTTTCTGGTTGAAAACTGGCCACCAGGACACTCTACCAGGAGACCTTCTTCAGAAGCAATCTGTATGGAAAAAGGTGAAGTATCAAGTGGCTAACTCCACTTTTTTCTTTATAAATCAATTCCTGAATAAAGCCTCCTGGTCAGCACACTGATTCTATTTTCTGATTTCAGTGCACTTGTGAGTTAGGCTAATTGTTCCATTTACAGTGCACAGGGTAAAACGGCATCTTCTTATTATTCCCACATCCAAGCAAATTTAAGTCATATCTATGCTGAGCCACTCCTAGAAGATCAAGTAAGCACAGGATTATGACCTGGACATGCAATTTGATTAAGTTCCTGGTTAAGAGGGCGAGTCATTTTTTATGGGGGGGGGGGAAGGGACAGGGGAATAAAAACACGATGGATTTTATCTAATGTATCACAGCACAGCTCTGTGCAACATGTGCAGTCTCAGAGTTTAATCTCTTGTCTGAACAATCAGTTCCAGAATTAATCTGAAAGAAGACTATGTAAGTTGTCTCAGAAGGGTTTCCTTGATGCTTATTGTATTAATAATTAGACACACATAAAGTTATAATACTTTGCCTCTGTTGGCCAAATGTTATCAAATATTATCAAAGCCAAGCCTTCAAGCCATTTTAAAAATAATTAACAATACACCTTTTAGTAGAAGAAGCGGTAAATATTTTGTGTGTTATAGTCTGTGTACAAGCATCTTGTGGGTCTGTTATTTAATATCCAAAAGTAAACATCTCAAAAGTCTTTCATCATTTTTAGTGCAAAAATTACTTACCCTTCCTACTTCCACTAGATTTGTTACCATGACTATGCTGGCTGTGTTCTCATGCCACACCATTCTCCAGAAGTCATATATCGTCTCCTGCATTGGTCCTGAAATAGTATATCAAAGGAAAGGTTATTTTCTGAAAGTCTTGGGATTGGAAGCTTATCTCCAGGGAATTTTGAAAGACTGTTTTTATCTGTACATATCAGTATTGTCATATTTTTTATTTAGGATTGAATTTCTCTCACTATCCAGCCCACCAGCATTTAAGTTATTTTCCCCGCCCCCCCGAAATAGTGCTGTGAAAGAAAGCTAGTTCTCCAACATTTAGATATTTATCACCATAATACCCAGAAGTGGCATTAGACAAACGGATAACATTACTCTTTCTGGTAACAATTTGATGATATTCTGGGGGAAGTATATATGGAATAAAATGAGTCTCAATGGACTATATGGCCTTTTCTAGTTTCAAATATTTTTCTTAGTGTTCACTATCAAATTAGTCCAACACCTAAATTGTACTTTCTGAAGTAAAGCAGAGGTTATAGGTTTTTTTGAGTTGCAGTATATCATTTTTAAAATAGTGGGGGAAATGGTAAAGATCCCTGGCATGACATGACAATAATCTATTCTGCCGCATTTATTCTGAGGAATGACCTTGAAAAATCAGCAAAGAATCCTGTGGCACCTTATAGACTAACAGACGTTTTGCAGCATGAGCTTTCGTGGGTGAATACCCACTTCTTCGGCTTGCATCCGAAGAAGTGGGTATTCACGCACAAAAGCTCATGCTGCAAAACGTCTGTTAGTCTATAAGGTACCACAGGATTCTTTGCTGCTTCTACAGAACCAGACTAACACGGCTACCCCTCTGATACTTGAAAAATCAGTGTGCTTTAAAATTCAAAACCCTGCATGCTCAGGTCCTGGAGCATTGTGCTAAAAGTGGAGAGTCAATCCATTGTAGTACAGTATTGTAAACAGTAATGACAGAAATGTAAAATTGCTAGAACGCCCACGTCACTAGTTTCATTTACTTCTACATCTTTTCTGTTACACATGGTATTCATCCCAACTTTTGGATCTGAAACCACTTCAAGGCAAAGAGAATAAACAGTTATAAAATAATGCCAATTACTAAAAACCTGGCATTCACAGTGAATCATCTACTGAACCTCTATACTGCAGTAAGCAATTAGTTGCTTATTCAGGAGAGTGCTATTACTCTAATCATTAAGAGACAAATAGACAAATTTATCCACCTTCTCTCTCCAAAAAAGAGAGACCTACATGCCTGAAACATTAATAAAGCCCTTGATTTATTTATTTAATTTTCAATTAAATTAAAGGGTTGTGTCCAGTTGATAAGTTTTGACAGTGTGAAGCTTCTTTGGAAAGTGTTGTCATTCCTACACTCAGAATTGGAACCAGGGCCGGTGCTACCATTAAGGCGAACTAGGTGGTTGCCTATGGCGCCAAGATTTGGAGGCGCCAAAAAGCAGTGCCCCCAATTTTTTTTTACAGCGGTTCCTCCCCCAGCGTGCGGTCGCTGCTCCACTTCTCCTGCCTCCCAGGCTTGCAGCGCCAATCAGCTGTTTGGTGCCGCAAGCCTGGGAGGAGAATTAGAGCGGGGCAGCGTACTCGGGGAGGACGTGGAGCAGAGGTGAGCTGGGGTGGGGAGGTGCTGCACGGCTCCCAGGGGGAGGGGAACCTCAGGGCAGGGGGGGAGCTGCCGCGGGGGTGGGGGCGCCTCAGGGTGGCGGGGGGGGGAGCTGCCACAGGGCTGGAAGGAGGGGGGTGCAAGGTGGAAGTTTCGCCTAGGGCGCGAAACTTCCTTGCACCGGTCCTGATTGGAACATTATATTTATAAAATAATACTAATTTTACAGCAATTGAAATACCACGTAATCACACCTCAATGGACTAACTACAGCAGGGGTGGGCAAACTACGGCCTGGGGGCCACATCCAGCCCTCCAGATGGTTTAAACTGGCCCTCAAACTGGGGAGCGGGGTCTGGGGCTTGCCCTGCTCCTGTGCTCCAAATGGGGAACGGGATCCAAGGCCGCTCTGCGCGTGCATGCCAAGGCTCTTGGAAGCAGCAGCATGTCTCCTCTATGGCTCCTATGCTTAGGGGCAGCCGGGGGCTGCACGTACTGCCCCCACCCCAAGCGCCACCCCCGCAGCTCCCATTGGCTGGGAACTGCGGCTAATGGGAGCTGCAGGGGCGGTGCCTGCGGACTGGGCAGCGAACAGAGCCACACCTCTGCATAGGAGCCGGTGAGGGACATGCTGCCGGTTCCAGGAGCTGCTTCAGGTAAGCGCCACCTGGAACCTGCATTCCTGACCCTCTCCCGAACCCCAACCCCCTGCCCCAGCCTGGAGCCCCCTCCTGCCCTCTGAACCCCTTGGTTCCAGCCTGAAGCACCCTCCTATACCCCAAATCACTCATCCCCAGACTCACCCCAGAGCCTGCACCTCCAGCTGGAGCCTTTCCCCTCCCCCCCACACCCCCCAACCACCTGTCCCAGCCCGGAGCCCTCTCCCACACCCTGAACTCCTCATTTCTGGCCCTACCCCAGAGCCTGCACCCCCACCCAGAGCCCGCACCACCTCCTGCACCCAACCCCAATTTCGTGAGCATTCATGGCCCACCATACCATTTTCATACCAAGATGTGGCCCTCGGGCCAAAAAGTTTGCCCACCCCTGAGCTAGAGTGTAATGTTTTACAAAGACGGTGTCAACTTAAAAACCACACTTCTCTGCAAAATGTTTTTAAAATTTAATTTTACATGTGACATTTAAAAGCACTATAATTATTTTCTTTAATACACAGAGATTATTTAAAAATATGTTTCCTACTTCTCTGCTTTGTGCATTTGACAGCACTTTGTGTATAGTCAGTTTCACTGTTTTCCCTAGGGGCAGTCAGTTTTCCCTTTACTTGTGTAGGTGTTTCACATAACATTACAGGAGAAAAGGGCATTTAAAATAATCGGAAAATGTGATTGTAAGAGCACAAAAGTCTTGAGGCAGGTGTAGCATCTGAATCTATTTACTTCTACTTCTACTTCAGTTTTTGAACTGTGCTAGATTCCAAGATGATGGTGTGACTTAAAAACTCAAGTCCATTTTTTAATTTAAAATGCAGAACATCTGATACTTTCAAGAAACACTGTGTTCTCAAACATGACAAGTTGAAATTATTCGTCATGATTTGGAATCCTGAAGCTGAATATCTCACCTCATAAGTATCCTGTATATATTATTCAAGATTGATCTGTGCTCCATTTTCTTATGTTCCATTGATCATGTACATGATGGGTGAATTTCTGGTTTGTTTTATTTTTGTATTTTTATGTAATGTAAGATTCAGTATAGCTTTTTAGACAAAAAAAAGTCAGAACATAATAGGACCGATCCCAGGCTCCATTAAATTGCTTTGTATTGCTGGAGAGGTGGAAAGTGACCTTGCAGCTTCTCTAATGGGGCAACTAAGAATATCCAAGGGACCAGGGTGGGGGTTGGACTGGTGAGTGATGTGCTTTACCAATCCCCACCCAGTGGAATGGCCCCCTAGGGAATTGTTTCAATGAGTGTAAATTAGAGCAGCCCTGTGGTTGCTGTAATATATGTCATGGGCTAATTCAGTCTCTTCACCCCAAGCTCAGGATCGGAGGAGGCATAAAGAGCAACTTTTGCCCCCCTCATTTCTGTCAGATATGCCAGGCATGAATTCAATACACTTGAGGACTGAGCCCAATGAAATTAGTGCCTATGACCTTAGTGTAACTGAGGCGAGCCACCGAGCCGGCCAGCTTTTGGTTTCTTTTCCCTATTCATTAGAATTCCTGTTTATTTAGCAGATATAATCCCCACTCCAAAGGAAAATGCAATGCAGTTTTAATTATGGAATCCTGCTAGGGTGTCTCCATAACATGAAGCACATTGTGACATGATACAAGACAAATCTAGCCCTAGTTCCAAATATCTTTAATTCATCTACTGTCCACATGATTTTTTTACCCCTTCTTCCAAGGGATATATCCAACATCTTAGCTGGGAGACTTGTAATTCATTGTTAGAGGCAAGGTCTAGTTGTTTGAGTATAGGATAAGGGTCCAAGAATTTATGAGCTTTAATCCTGACCTGACACCAACCAGTGGTGGCAGATCCAGGGGTGGGAAAGGACATAGGGGCTAGAGCTCCTGCAATGACAATGTTGTGGGGACTCACCCTCATGTAAATTTGTGTATGCCTGGAGGAAGGTGGAGGCAAGAGCGGGGCCCAGAGGGTCTCGAGTGGTTCCTGCTGGGCCCAGAATTGGGCTGGGAACAGTGAGCAGGAAGCCAGAGGGGCTGGAATGGGCCCAGGAGCGGGTAGGAACTCTCCTTCCTAGCCTGGACTCAACTCCACTCCCCCTAAGTCTCAGTACCTCCTCCAACTCCTTTTTCTGTCCCTCTGCCCTTCCACTCCCCTGCCCCCTGACAGCAGCTGTCTCTGTGCCTTCAGTGTGTCACTTAACCTTTCCATCTTTCTGCTAATTTTTAAAATGGATATATACATTGCAGGGCACGTCTAGGCTGCTATGAAAGTGCAAACTCAGGCTCAAGCCTAACCCACACTTCTGTCTACACACAAATTGTGCTGACCCAAGGTCCTTCAGGTAGTTGAAAGCAGCTATCAAATCCCCCCTCGTTCTTCTCTTCTGCAGACTAAACAATCCCAGTTCCCTCAGACTCTCCTCATAAGTCATGTGCTCCAGCCCCCTACTCATTTTTGTTGCCCTCCATTGGACTCTTTCCAATTTTTCCACATCCTTCTTGTAGTGTGGGGCCCAAAACTGGACACAGTGATCTGGATGAGGCCTCACCAATGTCGAATAGAGGGGAATGATCATGTCCCTCGATCTGCTGGCAATGCCCCACTTATACAGCCCAAAATGCCGTTAGTCTTCTTGGCAACAAGGGCACATTGTCAACTCCTATCCAGCTTCTCGTCCACTGTAACCCCTAGATCCTTTTCTGCAGCACTGCTGCCTAGCCATTCGGTAACAGTGAATGGGATTCTTCCGTCCTAAGTGCAGGACTCTGCACTTGTCCTTGTTGAACCTCATCAGGTTTCTTTTGGCCCAATCCTCTAATTTGTGTAGGTACCTCTGAACCCTATCCTTACCCTCCAGCCTATCTACCACTCCTCCCAGTTTAGTGTCATCTGCAAACTTGCTGAGAGTGCAGTCCATGCCATCCTCCAGATCATTAATGAAGATATTGAACAAAACCGGCCAAAGGACCGACCCTTGGGAAACTCCGCTTGATACCAGCTGCCAATTAGACATGGAGCCATTGATCACTACCCACTGAGCCCGACGAGCTAGCCAGCTTTCTATCCACCTTATAGTCCATTCATCCAGTCTATACTTCTTTAACTTGCCAGCAAAAATACTGTGGGAGACTGTGTCAAAAGCTTTGCTAAAGTCAAGGAATAACGCATCCACTGCTTTCCCCTCATCCACAGAGCCAGTTATCTCCTCATAGAAGGCAATTAGGTTAGTCAGGCATGACTTGCCCTTGGTGAATCCATGCTGACTGTTCCTGGTCACTTTCCTCTCCTCTAAATGCTTCAGAATTGATTCCTTGAGGACCTGCTCCATGATTTTTCCAGGTACTGAAGTGAGGCTCACTGGCCTGTAGTTCCCCGGATCCTCCTCCTTTCCTTTTTAAAAAATGGGCACTACATTAGCCTTTTTCCAGTCATCTGGGACCTCCCCCGATCGCCATGAGTTTTCAAAGATAATGGCCAATGGCTCTGCAATCACACTCGCTAACTTCTTTAGCACCCTCGGATGCAGCGCATCCGGCCCCATGGATTTGTGCTCATCCAGCTTTTCTAAATAGTCCTGAACCACTTCTTTCTCCACAGAGGGCTGGTCACCTCCTCCCATGCTGTGCTGCCCAGTGCAGCAGTCTGGGAACTGACCTTGTTCGTGAAGTCAGAGGCAAAAAAAGCATTGAGTACATTAGCTTTTTCCACATCCTCTGTCACTAGGTTGCCTCCCTCATTCAGTAAGGGGCCCACACTTCCCTTGACTTTCTTCTTGTTGCTAACATACCTGAAGAAACCCTTCTTGTTACTCTTAACATCTCTTGCTAGCTGCAACTCCAAGTGTGATTTGGCCTTCCTGATTTCACTCCTGCATGCCTGAGCAATATTTTTATACTCCTCCCTGGTCATTTGTCCAATCTTCCACTTCTTGTAAGCTTCTTTTTTGTGTTTAAGATCAGCAAGGATGTCACTGTTAAACCAAGCTCGTTGCCTGCCATATTTACTATTCTTTCTATACATCAGGATGGTTTGTTCCTGCAACCTTAATAAGGATTCTTTAAAATACAGCCAGCTCTCCTGGACTCCTTTCCCCCTCATGTTATTCTCTCAGGGGATCCTGCCCATCAGTTCCCTGAGGGAGTCAAAGTCTGCTTTTCTGAAGTCCAGGGTCCGATTTCTGCTGCTCTCTTTTCTTCCTTGTGTCAGTATCCTGAACTCGACCATCTCATGGTCACTGCCTCCCAGGTTCCCATCCACTTTTGCTTCCCCTACTAATTCTTCCCGGTTTGTGAGCAGCAGGTCAAGAAGAGCTCTGTCCCTAGTTGGTTCCTCCAGCATTTGCACCAGGAAATTGTCCCCTATACTTTCCAAAAACTTCCTGGATTGTCTGTCTGTGCACCGCTGAATTGCTCTCCCAGCAGATATCAGGGTGATTAAAGTCTCCCATGAGAATCAGGGCCTGTGATCTAGTAACTTCTGTTAGTTGCCGGAAGAAAGCCTTGTCCACCTCATCCCCCTGGTCTGGTGGTCTATAGCAGACTCCCACCACGACATCACCCTTGTTGCTCACACTTCTAAACTTAATCCAGAGATTCTCAGGTTTTTCTGCAGTTTCATACCAGAGCTCTGAGCAGTCATACTGCTCTCTTACATACAATGCAACTCCCCCATCTTTTCTGCCCTGCCTGTCCCTCCTGAACAGTTTATATCCATCCATGACAGTACTCCAGTCATGTGAGTTATCCTACCAAGTCTGTTACTCCAATCACATCATAGTTCCTTGACTGTGCCAGGACTTCCAGTTCGCCCTGCTTGGTTCCCAGGCTTCTTGCATTTGTGTATAGGCACTTAAGATAACTCGCTGATCATCCCGCTTTCTCGGTCTGAGACAGGAGTCCTTCCCTCTTGCGCTCTCCTGCTCGTGCTTCTTCCCAGTATCCCATTTCCCCAGTTACCTCAGGGCTTTGGTCTCCTTCCCCCGGTGAACCTAGTTTAAAGCCCTCCTCACTAGGTTAGCCAGCCTGCTTGTAAAGATGCTCTTCCCTCTCTTCGTTAGGTGGAGCCCGTCTCTGCCTACCAGTCCTCCTTCTTGGAACACCATCCCATGGTCAAAGAATCCAAAGCCTTCTCTCCAACACCACCTGCGTAGCCATTCGTTGACTTCCAGGATTCAACGGTCTCTACCCCGGCCTTTTCCTTGCACAGGGAGGATGGACGAGAACACCACTTGTGCCTCAAACTCCTTTATCCTTCTTCCCAGAGCCACGTAGTCTGCAGTGATTTGCTCAAGGTCATTCTTGGCAGTATCAAGTCAGGACAAAAAACAAATGTCAGAATATCCAAATTTCCTATGGGACAGAAATTCCGATTGTCAACCAGCTCTAGAAGTGAGGGAGTAAATGGAAGCACTGCAAAGCAGCTGTCCACGCTGTTGTTGTAAGAGAATGGGATGCCTCAAGATCATGCAGTGGTTTACCTTCTCACTGCATCTGTGGAGTTTGGGGTTACAGATCCTCTGTCTAAGCAACCTGTCTTCTTCCCCTTCTGTGAAGCCACCATCCCTGAGTAACCGAAGTGGTGACGCAGGAAGACACAGAGTATTTTTAGAATATTTTTTCCCCTTCTACAGGACCATCTGTGGCAGTGGGAAGTTGGGCTATAGTCTAGAAGAGTGGCTCATTGACAGTTCTGGGATATTTTGCAACTATTTGTACTCGACTTGAATCTTTTTCTCAATAACCAGAGTTTTCCTTGTGAGTTTCAAGACTTCTGTATTTCAGGTATTGAACTCACAAATCAAGCCAAGAAACAGATCCTAAGCACAGGTTACGTCTTGAAATTTTTTCATTTTCTGTTCTCAAGGAGGAGGGAAATAAAGATCATGAAAGAAATGAGGCTGAAAAAAGTTTTCATGAGAACAAGAATCCTAATGACAACAACTACGGCTTCAGAAGGAACTGAACAGGGTCAATCTTTCCTTCAAACATAATTCATTGTCTTTGTTTTCCTCATTCACTCTTCTTCAGCTTAGTTTTGCCTCACGTTCTTCTTGGAATGAGTGATGCAAGAAATGTCACGTTCTGCAATGTCAGGTGTGCTCTTCTCCATCTTGTCTGCCATAGTAAGAGGAGGGAGGGGAAGTGGAGTCAGCTTATTCGTATAAGTGTTTTCCTGTTACATCCATCCACCCAACCAGCCTCCAAGCCTCCAAAGTTGTTTCAGATTCCGGACATTGCTGGGGAGCGGGGGGTGAAGGGGGGTAGGAAGGTGCGGGTGAGGAAGGGAGGAGGGAGGGAATACCTAGTTAAAAGTCTTTGAAAGTAATTCTTTCCTACCCTATTTTTCTTTTCTTCTTGACATTTTTAAAATTATTTTCTGACACCTGAATAAATTATTACTCTGTCACCTGTCGCCAGACAGAACTGAAAAGCATTAGAGGCCAGGTAGGGGTGTAGAATTTATTGTCATCAAGAGCTGCACAATTTTATTCCATAGACTCATGATGGAGGGGAGGGGGGAGAGAGAGAAAGAGAGAGAGACACTACAATTGTTATCAGCATCAAGTTTAGATGTTTGCACAATAGGCAATAAGGTTATTTGGCAGCAGTTGCCCCCTTGTGGTCGTAAAAGTTCTGAAGGGAAGGTACAATATTTCTAAACATTAAGCCTTTGGCACATTACATTTGCTACATAATATTGTAGTTGGTATCAAAGATCTCTAATGTGAACAAAATCAGCAACTGAGCTCTTGCTTGATGCAACCAGAAGGTGCAAAGCAAAGGAAAGTAAGAATATAAATAAACATTTAAATGAAGTAGTGAAGAAAACTGAAAGATATAAGCAATTTCATGACAAATTACCATTCGCTGTATTACCAGTAGTAGCGACAGGCCCCAAAGGATAAACACATAGTACGAGGTGAACAATCATGGAGCTTTAAAAAAAAGTTTAAACACTAACAACTGATATACTGTAGACAGAGACTTTCTACATCTCTCTTCTGTTATGCTTGGTATTATAGGATCCAATTCCTACACCTGATATTTTTCACTGAGTCAGGCGAACAATTTAAGAGAGAAACTTACCTGGAATGTGAAATATTGAAGTTCAGAAATAAATGAGAAGCAAAAAGTAAACTGGTATCAAACTGTATGGATATAAAAGCAAATGGAGCCAGTGTGCATCAGGAGCCCCAGGCCCTTTAAATTGCCGCCAGGGGAAGCTGATCCGCGCCGGTACGCTGTACCAGGGCGTACCGGCTTACTTTCACCTCTGCTCACAAGCCTTACCTAAAGCCTACTACTGAGACATGAGTACAACTGCAATGATTTGGGATTATCAAGTATTGTGTTTCTAGTAAAGAGTGCTCTAAAATGGAATGTTTGCATCTAGAATTTTAGTTCCCCACACAGTTCACAGGATTTGGGTCTGGGATTTTGGTACAAAGAAAAGGGGCAGCTGGATTCTCCACTTAAAAAAATAAAAGTTTTGAGCTGAACCAGAAATTTCCCCAGCTTCTATTCATACTGGGGCTTGTAATTTCATATTAGTGGCTTTTCATTTTCTAGACAAGAAATTTAAAGATACAGTATAAATAACAAGAACGTAGGAATGGCCATACTGGGGCAGACCAATGGTCCATCTAGCCCAGTACACTGTCTTCTGACAGTGGTGGATGGTTGGTGCCAGATGCTTCAGAGGGAGTGAACAGAACAGGGCAATTTATCGAGTGATCCATCCCATCATGCAGTCCCAGTTTCTAGCAGTCAGATGTTTAAGGACACCCAGAGCATGGATTTTGTCACTAGACATCTTGGCTAATAGCCACCGATCGACCTATCCTCCATGAACTTATCTAATTCTTTTTTTTAACCCAGTTATACTTTTGGCCTTCAAAACATCCTCTGGCAATGAGTTCCACAAGTTGACTTGCAGTGTGTGAAGAAGTACTTCCTTATTTTTGTTTAAAACCAGCTGCCTACTAATTTCATTGGGTGATCCCTGGTTCATGTGTTATCTGAAAGAGTAAATAACATTTCCTTATTCACTTGCTCCACACTATTCATGATTTTATAGACTCTATTATATCTCACCGCAATCATCTCTTTTCCAAGCTGAACAGTTCCAGTCTTTTTAATCTCTCCTTTTTGGAAGCTGTTCCATACCCCTAATCATTTTTGTTGCCTTTCTTTATACTTTTCCCAATTCAAATATATATATAAAAGATGGGATGACAAGAACTGCACACAGTATTCAAGCTGTGTCCGTATCATAGATTTATATAGTGGCATTAGGATATTTTCTGTCTTACTATCTATCCCTTTCCTAATGATTCCTAACATTCTGTTAGCTTTTTTGACTGCTGCTACTCTGAGCAGATGTTTTCAGAGAACTATCCATGAGGACTCCAAGATCTCGTTTTTGAGTGGTAAAAGTTAATTTAGACCCCACCATTTTGTATGTATAGTTGGGAGTATGTTTTCCAACGTGCATTACTTTGCATTTATCAACACTGAATTTCATCTGCCACTTTGTTGCCCAGTCACCCAGATTTGTGACTCTTCACAGTCTGCTTTGGACTTCACTATTTTGGGCTATTTTGTATCATCTGCAAACTTTGCCACTTCACTGTTATCTTCTTTTTCCAGATTATTTATTAATTTGCTAAACAGTACCGGTCCCACTACAGATCCTTGGGGCACCATTCTATTTCTCTCTCTCTCTTCTGAAAACTGAATGTTTATTCCTACCCTTTGTTTCCTATCTTTTAACCAGTTATTGATCTAAGACCTTCCGTCTTATCCCATGATTCCTTACTCCACACTCCTGTACCTGTTCTTTTATTAGTTGTCCCGCAAAATTAGTGGGTTTCTGAGGTCCTGTAGATCCTCCTCTTAGGCTGGGGGGCGGATCCTTTAGCATTGGGTGGGCTTCTGCCCACCCAGTTTCCCAGAAACCCAATAGATACTCTGCTTAAGAGTCTTTGATGAAGAACCTTGTCAAAACCTTTTTGAAAGTCCAAGTTACACTATAGCCACTGGATCACCCTTGTCCATACGTTACGTTTGTTGATACCCTCAAGGAATTCTAATAGATTAGGGAGGCATAATTTCTCTTTATAAAAGCTGTGTTGACTTTTCCCCAATATATCATGTTCATCTATGTGTCTGATAATTCTGTTCTTTACTATAGTTTCAACCAATTTGCCTTGTACTGAATTTAGGCTTCCCGGCCTGTAATTGCCAGGATCGCCTCTGGAGCCTTTTTTAAAAATTGGCATCAGATTAACTATCCACCAGTCACTTGGTACAGAGATTAATTTAAGTGATAGGTTACACACCACAGTTAGTAGTTCTGCAATTTATTATTTGAGCTCCTTCAGAAATCTTGGGTGAATACCATCTGATCCTTGTGATTTACTACTGTTTATCAATTTGCTCCAAACCTTCCTCTACTGACACCTCAATCTGGCACAGTTCCTAAGATCTGTCACCTAAAAGAATGGCTTGGGTGTGGGAATCTCCCTCACAGCCTCTGCAGTGAAGACCAATGCAAAGAATTCATTTAGCTTCTCCTCAATGACCTTGTCTTCCTTGAGTGCTCCTTTAGCATCTCAATCATCCAGTGGCTCTGCTGATTGTTTGGCAGTCTTCCTGCTTCTGATGTACTTAAAAATGTTCCTGTTAACATCTATAACATTTGCCTCTAACACAACAGCAGGTTCATAACATTTGGTGCTCACGTTAACAGAATTTAATTATGGATATTAGTGCTGGAAGTGTGCTGAGATTAAGAAAATATCATTTAGCTCTGACGGCTCCCCAGGGGCAGAACATGGGACATAGTTGCTATTATCACATGTTGCCAGAGGCATTGGGCCTGATTGGGCAGAAGCCAGAAGGGTGACACAGCTCAGCAGTAGCACAAACTAAACCTTTAAAAGAAATTCAATGAACCTACTCACACCCAATGCTGGTCTCCATGAGATATCAGGTACATGGGGCATGAGATGACTCAGACCGTATCCTTGGCCCTTCTGCTTTGGGTGTGCAGCAATAGCTGCATTCCCTCTTCCACTTAAGGAAAACCAGCTGCAGCACTGTGGTTGCCTACTGCATGGACACACTAGAGAGTAACAGTCCCTTGCGCTATTACTAGTGGCTAGCACATATGCATTCGGCGACTCACACTTTGGCCCTCTTTCTTTAAAGGTATATGAACCCTGCTGGTAAATTCAATACACTCTATAGTGTTTCTAATGAACAGTTCTGATTTCAAGACTCCACAGCAAAGATGAATAGTTCCCTTTGCAAATGCACTGACAAGGAAACAGTGCCTATCAGAAATAGGAAAAGTACAGTCCAAGGTGTTTTGACAATTTAGTATAAAACCAACAAAAATAATTAGTGGAGCAACAAAATACCAGATTCAAAGTTGTATAATTAAAAATTCAGGAAAGTGTCTTTCCCTAATGCAATCTTAAAATGGAACATTCCAACTGCTAATAGAATAATGTAAGGACAGTTCCACAGCATGAGGCTCCATTTGTATGCAAAACTACAAATTACTAATGTCCATGATCTGATTGGATAATTATCCCATAAGTACGTTCTACATTTTCTCTGAACCATGCTGCAATTTTATATAGCAACTGGTATCGTAGCAAAACACCTTTTCAGAAAATATGTCAAAAGCTGTGATTTAACATAATAAGAGGAGTCCCAGAAGAGGGAAAGAGGGGTCTGAGAGGTGGGATAGACTGGAACTCGATGGCATAGCCAGTGGAAATAACGATTGTACCCATTTTTCTGACGTTAAGATCTGTCATGAAAGGAAATGGGTTATGTGATGGCTGAATGATGGGAAAGTTGCTACCAAAAGAACTGGTTGAAAGCTTGTGGGCCATCTGCCAAAATGCCTTTCTAAAGGGCTGATGAGTCTGAAGGGAAGATGGTGATGGAGCAGAGAGCTTGCCTTGTTGCAGTCTTGCAACAAGTGCTTTCTTGGTGGCTTGTAGGATCATTAGTGGAACAATGGCTGTGGTGGTAGTTAGTATCTCTGTTATTGTAGTCTCGAGAGTTCTCTCCATGAAGATGGAGTATATATTCACCCAATGAGTAGAGGCTGACGCAAGAATCTTTCAGCGAGTAGAGTGCCACAACTGTTTTCTCACTGAAGAGGGTATTCCCTTTGAAGGGAGGCTTTGCATTGTTGCTTGTATCTCTTTAGGGACCCCAGATGTCTGTAACCAGGAGCTTCCTCTCTAAATATTGGAGATTGAGGTCAGAATTTGAGACCCAATGGTAAGTGTCCAATGTGCCCCAATGTGATCATGCAGGGTTGTAAGCATAGGTAGGTGGACTATATGATGGGTACCAGTGATCCCTCAGGGGACAATATGGATCCTGGGTATGGAAGGGTCTCTATGAAGCCCTGGAAGTCCTATCAGGGCTAGGTTGTTGTGGTGAGGCCCTTGCTGGAATAGGTCCATCTCTTGATTCTCCTCCAAGAACTGTTCTCACTCAAGTGGTGAGATTGTTAGCATAACCTGTGTGAGGGTGGCGCTGCTGGAGTTGGGCTAGGGAGAGCATCCTGATATCATAGCTCTGCTGCAGATCTGGACTGGGGAGTGGTGGATGAATGATGTTTTGATATCTCATACTAACACTTGGTCTATCAGCATCAGGGACTCTGGAGCTGAGTAGATCATCAGATCCTCTAGAACTGCATTCCTTGGTTTTACTGGAGGAGAGCTTACTGGTGTCTTCAGTGACAGGACCGATGATGAAGTCTTAGTGCATAGTGCGGGTGTAGAGAGCATGCACTCATTACTATCTTTGCGTTGCTCAGAGGACAGTTATGGAGAAGAAGCTCCCAGTACCATCAGTGTCTGCCTGATTTCACCATGAGCTCCAGGTGAAACCCTGTGTAGGGCATGGAGCCTTGTTCAAACCTGAAGTAAGGGGAAAAGCCTCTCTCCTCTTTCAGGAATTATGAGCAGATATCTCTGCTCTCAAGTACTTCTCCTTACCCTGGCTGTGCTCCACCCTTGGTGGAGTTATTCAGCTTGGCAAGGCATTTTGCCAGTGCCGATGGAGTACTGCTTGGAGGTCCTTGGCAATGACTTGGAGAATGGGAGGGCCCACGAAACCACTCCAGGTCCCAGGCCAGCTCTAAGGTATCGACGGAGCTGGAACTCCTGAGCCTGCCTGGTGCGAGGCGGAAACAAACACACACTTAAATGGGATGTGTGCCTCTCCTAAACAGTAAAGGCAAGTGTCATGAGAGTCGCTCACCGGAAAGACCAGGGGACAGGCAAGACAAGGTTTGAAACACAGAACCCTGGGCATAATGCTCTGGTGTCAGGGAGAGAAAGGGTGGGGAAGGAACTCCCCCCCCATAACTCTAACTAAACTAGACATAAGCAAACGATCTAAAAATTAAATATTCACAATTATTTACAGGTAAACATCAAGTAGCAGTAGAGAATATGGGCACAGGAAGATTCCGTCCCAGACTGTGAGCAGTAGAAGATGACTTGAAGAGACAGTTGGTCCATATCACCACTTATGCCATTGGTTCACAGAATGAGGAGCCATTGAGCACATGCATGGACCAATAGATACTGCTGTTGAACATTTTCTGTCCTGGGCACACAGAAAATTTTCTGTCCCGGGACTGTTGTACCTTCCCTTCCTCACATAGTGGAGAATTATTCAGTCTGAGATATCATTAAACTGTGATGGCCCATCCGGGCAGAACATGCTACACACAATGGTTATCAACTTGCATACAGGGCAATCTTTCCAATCTGCTACAATTCTTTTAGGGATGTCAGCACATCAGTGGCTAAAGAAAAAGAGGTTGATATAATCTGGACTTTCAAAGAGCTCG
Source organism: Mauremys reevesii (assembly GCF_016161935.1). Taxonomy (NCBI): domain Eukaryota; kingdom Metazoa; phylum Chordata; order Testudines; family Geoemydidae; genus Mauremys; species Mauremys reevesii. The sequence goes on from NC_052624.1 coordinate 201,033,199, forward strand.
CAAGAGTTTACTAAGGAAACTAAGAAGTCCCCAAGGGTGAAATTCCTGTGCACCTCTTAAGTCCCACATAAGCCCTCAAATAGGGCCGACACCATCTGGTATAGTAATTCATATGGTCTTCTCCAACTGTACTTACACAGGATGTGGCAGAATTTGGCCTTAAGTAATGACTAAGAGCTAAAGTGCTACCTATTAATTGCTGAATTTGTGGAAGGCACACATGGCTATTAATTATTTTTTGTTTCCAATACCATCCACAATGTGACTGTGCTGAATAAACAGGAAAGAAGACACAGTCTCTGCCTCAGACAGCTTCACACTAGAGAAATATCTCTTCAGAACTCCCTTCCCCTGCAGAAAAAGTGCTTAGAAAACATATTCCCTTCTTCATGGATTCTATTTCTTTTCTAAGAGGTACTAGTTTGTGCTTTGTGAGTTAGGATTTTACCAGAACATCATGACATAAACCATAATCAAACAGATTTTCTCCAGATTCATTTACTTCTAGTTTGAAACTGGGCATTAAAATATGTTCTATCACAAATCAAACTCTCTCATAACTTTAACTGTATTTAGTCCCCAGTTTCTTTTTTTGACATTTAAAAATGATATGCTGCTCCTATTTTATAATGTTAAAAAAACCAGTAATATCATAATTCCACAGCAGTTGATCTGATTCAGATGAGTTAACTAGGATTTATACTTTGACTATTAATTTTAAGCTGAATTTTTCATGATTTGCACACCCTATATGGACTGTTAATAAGAAACAGATTTTACTAAATCTTGTTAACATGGTGTTTCAAGAAAACGCTTAATGCAATTTTAATATCTAACATAAAAACCCTAAACTGTGCAGCAAGATACGTCTGGTGTACCCTCTTTGAGAAAAACTCCTTCTGACCAGTCCAAGATTACACACCAGCCAAGCACCATGGAGAGTACTTTTCTGATTATCAAGCAGGAGCCAAGCCCTACATACTACTACCCAGCTAGCCAGAACCCTTTGTTGTCTAATTGACACAGGGTTAAATTTCCAAAAGTGCTTAAGTAATTTAGGAGCCTAAGGCCCTCTGACTTTCAATGAGACTAAGGCTCCCCAACTGCAACTCATTTGGAGAAGGGGCATGGCCCGGGCCAGTGCACTAGATCCTTCTGTGTCTATACAGGGATTCTGTACTAGAGCTTACACAGAATTAGGGAAGTGATTCTCTAAATCCTCTGCCTTTCCTCCAACTCCATGAGAACATGGAAGGACTTAGCCCGTAATATGCCTTCTACAATGTACTGAAGCTATGAGCCGTGGCACCAGTGGTTCATGGAACGTGTGCATCTGTCTTCACTTCACCCTAGAATGGGTCTTTAGCTTAACTAAATAGCTACTCTGAATTCCCTGGCAGTTTGAATTCCCTGAATTCCCTGAATAACATCTCCAGAAAAATTTATACAACAAATTTCACAATCCTTAAACAAAAATATTTACCCAATTCATAAAACTGGGTAAATTAAATAATTAATAAAGCATAGATAAATTTTTCCCTATATTTTGCCCATCTCTAGTTTACAAACAGATGCAGGAATATCACAAATTTCTCTTCACTAATTATTTATGTGTGTTTGTATTGCAGTAGTGTTTAGAAGCTCCAGTTAGGGATTGGGACTCTGTTGTGCTAGGAACTGTATACACATTAAAATAAAAAGAGTGTTCCTGTCCCACAGAGTTTACAATCTAAGCACATGATAAGAGGCAACAGAATGGAGGACAGGGTTGGAGTGAACAAACTAGGTTTGGTACAATGTGTAGCAGTCACAACATGCCAACTCCCTAGCCATTTATGGCAGTATTAGCTATCCCTGGCCCACATTAATATTTCCATCCAGTTCATATACAAGACATAGTTGCACTTAGATATATTATTAGATCCAAGGCCAGCCTTTGCTTGTGCACTTTTGGCAAGACAATACCAGCTCTATTTGTTCTGTATCAACAAAATAAAATGAAATGTCATATGATTTTCCAAAGAACAAACTGCTGTTCTCTGTAATATCTTTTGACTACTCAGAAACACTATACTGTAGGAACATAGCGAAAGCCAACAATATCAGTGGTCTAGCTAAACCAGAGATGCTCTCTCTGACAGTGGGCAATGCTGGATGCAGGTGAAGGCATAAAATCTTTGTACATAATACACCTGGCCAGTTGTGCTGAATTAGCCCACGAAAGGAAGTTTCTGGCTTCTGACCTTAGCTGGTGATTGCTTTAAGCCTTTGCAAATTTATCCTGGCTAGTATAACTGCAGAATCATTACTTATTCATATAATAAATGTTCAGTCCTTTTTGGACTCTTACTAATCTATTTGTCTCAATTATAAGTATTGTCTTCTGCGTAATTACTGATCATTCACATATTCCAAATGGTCAAGTCTCAAAGAGAAGATTCTGAAAGACAAGGAATTTATTTTGTAAAGAAGATGTTGCACACAAGTATCTAGCTTGAGAGTATGAAGTAAATGATTTTTTGGACTGAGGAATTAGTACCATCATGTAATGGAGACTCATTGATATTAACAATGGATGTGAGCTTTAAGGTCATTTTGTCCCCCCGACAGTGAGGGGTTTGTTGGGGAATGGACAATACAACAAGAGTTTTCTTTTCTTTTGTTCTTTTTTGTTTTAATTTATTCAGCTGGTTGAATCAAGCATATAATTATCCCCTAATGCTTATAATTACTTTTCTTTAACTCAACAATATGATTTCATTCTGGCTATTTGTTTCTTATATTTTTTTTCCAAAAGAACACACTGTGAATGAATGTAGTCAAAATCTGTGTACTATGTGTTCAGGTGACATGTTTCTTAAACTTGTGCTGGGAGTTTAAATAAGGGGAATCATTCTAATTGTGTAGCCTGGATAGTATTATCTTATACAGAAAATACTAAATGAGCATACCTGCCCAGGAATGACACTTAGTAGCTGCAGAGGGAATCTCTACAAAGCCTTCATCTCAACAAGCAACTGCACAGAAGACATAATGCAGATGTATTTCTTGATGCAACGTTAATCCAATCAGCCTATACAAAAGCAGTGTTTTGATGTCACCCAAAGTGCTATATCTGCCGGTGGTTATCACAACTTGGGAAGAATGTAATTGCATGGAAAGTTGCAGAATTAAAAAAAAAAAAAAGAAAAGATAGGTTTCAAAGACTTGGATTCAGGTTCAGAAAAACTGTTGTATTTGTTGTTGGAAAAGGAAATACATTTTGTTTTTGAACTCAATGAACTGTTGTTTTTCAGGAAATGAGGTGACCAAAGGCCTCCTCACATCAAGTGCCAGGCTTCCTTTAGACTGCTGAAGCCTGGCTGGAAACTAGGATTCAGAGAGGTCCTAGAGAACACAATGGGGAAGCAGAAGTTTTGAGCTTATGATTTCTGCACAAGCTATCTTTCTCTACTCCTTTCTGTGCCCTAACACATAATGACTGATAGGCACATTAGTAGTACAGCACCAAGAGTTTTCCATCCTTTCCCTCATCAATCCCAAGATAGGGCAGCATTCTTCAGCCAGGAGGGGAATCAAATAATCAGACAATTTTTTCCAAGAAACACACTCAGAAAAATCATGGACACATCTAGAGTGGTACAAATTCCTAAATTTCCACACTGTATACAGTTCTTCCCTGGACAAAACTTTCAGCCAAAAAGAGGACATGCGCTAGTCCACTAGGGATTTGAGAAGCTTCTGAACCAAGAAGCATAGTCTGCCAAGGATTTTGTTTTTTAAAGTTTATTTGGGCCTTGTCTCATAAGACCAACATGCTCACTATCTAGAGCAGGGGTCGGCAACCTTTCAGCAGTGGTGTGCCGAGTCTTCATTTATTCACTCCAATTTAAGGTTTCACGTGCCAGTAATACATTTTAACATTTTAGAAGGTCTCTTTCTATAAGTCTATAATATATAACTAAACTATTGTATGTAAAGTAAACAAGGTTTTCAAAATGTTTAAGAAGCGTCATTTAAAATTAAATTAAAATGCTGATCTTATGCCGCTGGCCTGCTCAGCTCGCTGCCAGCCTGGGGTTCTGTTCACCTAGGCTGGCTGTGGGCTGAGCAGGGCCTGCGGCCGGGACCCCAGACCTGGGGGGGGGGTGTTCAGGGGTCAGGGCAGAGGGCTGGGGGAGGGGGTTCAGGGCGGAAGGCTGGGGTAGTGGGGGTTCAGGGATGAGGGCTGGGGTGTGAGGGGGGTGTACGGCAGAAGGCTGGGTGTGTGGGGGGGTCAAGGGTCAGGGCAGAGGGATGGGGCTGTGGGGATGCAGAGCAGAAGGCTGTGTGTGTTGGGTGTGGGGGGGGTTCAGGACAGAGGGCTTGGGGGGTGCAGGGCAGAAGGCTGTGTGTGAGGGGGATTCAAGGGTCAGGACAAAGGGCTGGGGGGTATGGGGGCTGCGGGGCAGAAAGCTGAGTGTGTAGGGGGGTCAGGGTAGAAGGCTGGGGATATGTGGGGGTGCAGGGCAGAAGGCTGGGGATATGTGGGGGGTTCAAGGGTCAGGGCAGAGGGCTAGGGGGTATGGGGGCTGCAGGGCAGAAAGCTGAGTGTGTAGGGGGGTCAGGGTAGAAGGCTGGGGGTATGTGGGGTGTGCAGGGCAGAAGGCTGGGGGTGTGGGGGGGTTCAAGGGTCAGGGCAGAGGGCTGGGAGGTGTGGGGGGTGTAGGACAGAAGACAGTGGGGGGGTCAGGGCAGAGGGCTGGGGTGCTCGGCCCATAGGGGTGCTCCCAGCCCCCTGCCCTGAGCGGCTCATGACAGGGGGCTGGAAGGGATGTGCCCTGTTCCACCCCCTTTCCCCCAGGCTCCGTCCCTACCTCTCTCTGTCCCCTCTAGGGAACTGCGTGCACGCTGCTGCTCTTCCCCCCTCCCCCTCGCTAGGGCCATCAGCTGATCGGGGCAGGGAAGGAGAGGGGGCGGGGCAGGAAAGCACCACTCTGGGGGAAGAAGCGGGGGAGGGAGAAGCTTGGTTGCCACAGAACTGAGCTTCTGCCTCCTGTCCCCGCAGGGGAGAGCGGTGGGCAGGGGGGCTGAGTGGGGCTGGGGGCCAGGACTGCGGCAGGCGGCTGCGTACTGCTCAAAATCGGCTCGCGTGCCATGTTTGGCACGCGTGCCTCAGGTTGCCGACCCCTGATCTAGATTTTCAGGAAGTTATAAAAGTAAATTATCTGCCTGCAAAAACTGGCATATAGTCTCATTTTAAAATATTTTACTTCTCACAAAAATATTTTTCTAGTTTCTGTAACAGTATTTTCCCAGAGCCTTGAATCATCTCCCTCTGTGTAAATCACATGACAAAACAGTCTCATTGCTTTCAGCTGAAAAGCTGCTTCCTCCTAGTCAACAGAGTTAGATCTTGTATATTTCTCTACACAATTCTGGCATGGAGTAAGTTCATATGTAAGAATCTTTCTTCAGTATTCTAGGTTGGCTTCACAACAGAGAAATAAAGCCAACATGATGATGTTGAATCAGGGATCTATAAATATTGCCAGGACATATGCACTCCTCCAACTTCTTATTGTTCTTCACAGGAGGGTCTGCTTTTGTTTTCACTAACTGTACTGCATCAATATCACATGAGCCAAACACCAGCAATCAAATAAAAGAAACAGCATGTTTGAGACCAGGAAACTCATTCCTCACAAATATAAAATCAATTATTAATATTTAGCACTTTTGTAGCTTGTTCACATCTTCAAAGCACTTTTAAAAAGCATTTTAAGTTTTCACACTATCTCTAAAAGGTGATCATAGAAGTATTGTTATCCACATTTTACATGGGTTCCTGAAGCCTCTTGGGCCCATATGCTTGGGGGCGCTAAAGTTCGTGCATCTACCTAGGGATGGATTCCTTGGCTACTTTCCTCCCATGCTAATAATCCATCCTGACCACACATACTGAGCTGAAGAAAGGCACTGCTGGTTTCTATAGGCTGGTAGGTCTAATCGTCAGCCTGGGGCAAACAATCAACCATGCCGAGTTCTGTTTGTAGCCTTTATCTCAGGGCTCTGTTTATTTTTTAACACATAAACAAAAAGAAATATAGAACAATAACAAAAAGCAACAGTCCTGTTCTCAATTGAGTTTGAGGGGCCCTTTGGCCTCCAGTAGTTGAATGACCTCAGACTTTTCCCAGCTAGTGTTGCGAACTCTGACTGAAGCTATTCTGGGATTTCCCCCACAACATTACATAATGTCATGTTCTTAAAATATCCTATTAAAATGTCCTGGATTGCTTTCAGTGACCACTGGGAGATCAATGCCAATTCCGGGAGACTCCAGGCCAGTCTTGGAGGGTTGGCAACCCTATTCCCAGCCAAGGAGGGTCCACAGGGCCTGGCTTTCCTCTTATAGCCTTCTGTTTCAGCCACAGGAAGGTGCACTTCCCGTGCTCTCCTACGAGGCTCCCTTGTGGAGCTGGGGCCCTCATTTATATCCCTCAGCTGGGAATCATCAGACTCAGTCAATCACTAGATGCTGTTCAGCAGGGTCAGCTGGTTCACAGAACCTGCCTGCTGGGCTTCTCTCCAGAACAGGGCTGGCTGCTCCCTGACTCTTAAAGGGGCAGATCACCCTGTCACAGTGTACTCATGGTTTGTCAGAGGTTCCACATTTAGGGCTTTCTGCAACTAAGAGGAAGAAGGGAGGGGGGGGAAGCATTTGATCCTCTAGAGTGTGTACAAAACCACCACACTAGATTATTAGCACAAGGACTAGACTAATCAGGAAACCATTAAAACTCCCTACACTAACACCGGAACAAATCAACATACCTTTAGAACCCCGACCAGGGTTATTTTATCTACTACCTAAGATCCACAAACCTGGAAATCCTGGACGCCCCATCATCTCTGGCATTGGAACTCTCACTGAAGGACTGTCTGGATATGTGGACTCCCTACTCAGACCCTATGTTACCAGCACTCCCAGCTATCTCCGTGACACCACTGATTTCCTGAGGAAACTACAATGCATTGGTGACCTTCCAGAGAACACCATCCTAGCCACCATGGATGTAGAGGCTCTCTACACAAACATCCCACACACTGATGGAATACAAGCTGTCAGGAACAGTATCCCTGATGATGCCACAGCACAACTGGTTGCTGAGCTCTGTGCCTTTATCCTCACACACAACTATTTCAAATTTAATGACAATATATATCTCCAGATCAGTGGCACCGCTATGGGCACCCGCATGGCCTCACAATATGCCAATATTTTTATGGCTGACCTGGAACAACGCTTCCTCAGCTCCTGTCCACTCACGCCCCTTCTCTACCTACGCTACATTGATGACATCTTCATCATCTGGACCCATGGGAAGGAGACTCTGGAAAAATTCCACCATGATTTCAACAGCTTCCACCCCTCCATCAACCTCAGCCTGGACCTATCTACACGGGAAGTCCACTTCCTAGACACTACGGTGCAAATAAGTGGTGGTCACATTAACACCACCCTATACCGAAAACCTACCGACCGCTATGCCTACCTTCATGCCTCCAGCTTCCATCCCGGGCACACCACAAGATCCATTGTCTACAGCCAAGCACTGAGGTACAACCGTATCTGCTCTAACCCCGCAGACAGAGACCAACACTTAGAAAATCTCCACCAAGCATTCTCAAGACTACAGTACCCACATGAGGAAATAAGGAAACAGATCAACAGAGCCAGATGTGTACCCAGAAGCCTCCTACTGCAAGACAAGCCCAAGAAAGAAACCAACAGGACTCCACTGGCCATCACATACAGTCCCCAGCTCAAACCCCTCCACCGCATCATCAGGGATCTACAACCCATCCTGGACAATGATCCCACACTTTCACAGGCCTTGGGTGGCAGGCCAGTCCTCGCCCACAGACAACCTGCCAACCTGAAGCATATTCTCACCAGCAACTGCACACCGCACCATAGTAACTCTAGCTCAGGAACCAACCCATGCAACAAACCTCGATGCCAACTCTGCCCACATATCTACACCAGCAACGCCATCACAGGACCTAACCAGATCAGCCACACCATCACCGGTTCATTCACCTGCACGTCCACCAATGTAATATATGCCATCATATGCCAGCAATGCCCCTCTGCTATGTACATCGGCCAAACTGGACAGTCTCTAAGGAAAAGGATAAATGGACACAAATCAGACATTAGGAATGGCAATATACAAAAACCTGTAGGAGAACACTTCAACCTCCCTGGCCACACAATAGCAGATTTTAAGGTGGCCATCCTCCAGCAAAAAAACTTTAGGACCAGACTCCAGAGAGAAACTGCTGAGCTCCAATTCATCTGCAAATTTAACACCATCAGTTTAGGACTAAACAAAGACTGTGAATGGCTTGCCAATTACAGAACCAGTTTCTCCTCCCTTGGTTTTCACACCTCAGCTGCTGGAACAGGGCCCCATCCTCCCTGATTGATCTAACCTCGTTATCTCTAGCTTGCTTCTTGCTTGCTTATATATACACACCTGCCCCTGGAAATTTCCACTGCTTGCATCTGAAGAAGTGGGTATTCACCCACGAAAGCTCATGCTGCAAAACATCTGTTAGTCTATAAGGTGCCACAAGATTCTTTGCTGCTTCTACAGAACCAGACTAACACGGCTACCCCTCTGATACATTAAAATACCAACAGCTCTCACACAGTTATTACTGTTATCTCTGATTTTAAGTACAAAATGGGAAAAACTCTGCTACTCTCAGATACCACTGCATGGTAACTGTTGATAAATGTTGACTTGTTAATGGCTGCCACTGTTTACAATACACAGTAGGAATTTCCCCTTTTCAGTGATATAAAGCTCCCATCGTAACTCACAAACTAAAAAGTCCACCTCAGCAGCAGACAATGTTCCATCCACACCCAGGACCTAGTTTAGAGAGGTCAAGAACTAGTGTACTGTACTGGCAACAGTAGAGAGCAACAGACCCAAATGCTGAGGAGGAAGAGCTGCCAGTGCTGGGAGGCTCAAAGCCACAACACCTAAGAGGAAGAGATATACAGTGGTAGAGTGTGCAGTGATGGGAGGGTTGGACTGCGGCGGAGGGCTGCCTCCATGAGGATAATTCTGAGTCTCTGCTTGCGATCCTTAAGAGTCCTTGGACGAAACCCCTTACAAATGCGGCACTTGTCCTTTTGGTGACTCTCGCCAAGGCACTTTAAACAAGAAGTGTGCAGGTCACTTTTTGGCATCAATTTACCTCAGACTTTACAAGCTTTGAACCCTGGCGACTGAGGAATGCCCCGGTGTTGGGGAACGAAATGTGGGGGGCATCCCTGTAATGGAAACTTAGAGAAACGACATCTAACACTACTACTACTACTAAGAAAACTAATTATATACAAATCACAGTGGGACACTGCTAAAGGCACTTGCAGAAGCAAGAGCGAGAGACGTTCCAGCTGGCCGTCACCAGCGGTAAGAAGGAACTGAAGGGGGGTTGGGTCGGCTGGGAACCTAAACTGGGCACCATGAAGGCGTGACTCCAGAGGGCGCCGAGGCCGACCCTATGGATTCTGCTAGGGGGGAAAATCTTTCGGCTGTCGTGCATGCAGCATGCACACACCTGATTGGAATTGACATGAATAAGCACTCGAAGAAGAACTATACTAACATGAATTTGGCATTCAGAATGTAATACTAGTGCTTTAGCTGAAGAAACATTATAAAACCTTTGCTAGAGACTTGTTAGAAACAGCTGTGTTAATACTAAGTTTATTAAATGAACTTCACAGGATAGAAAATAATTAAATACAAAATAGAAGGAATCAATAGTAATTTTTTTCCTGCGCATGAGGGTCAGATATGGTCCATTGGCAAATGGAAACTGAGTAGTATGGGAGTGACAAAATACTGTATAAAAATTTATGCCTTATGCTCATATTAAAAGAATTTAGTGAAAATTCATTGCATATCTATCTCTTGGAAACAGAGCTAGATTCCAATAAATTGTACAGTTCAGACAGCCTGCTGTGAATGAACTTTACAGAATTAAATCCATATTAAAAAAGAGGGAGGAAAAAAGCAAGCGGTGATTTTTAAGATGCATCTGCTTGTTAGCCCTACATGACCCACTGTGTTGAGTTGTGACAAAGGATTCTTTATTATCAAGGTGACCCAAGTGCATTATTTATCTGTTGGTGGCAACTACACAGACCACAAAATGTCTTCATTAATGGCAAGTTCAGCCCATCAGTCCCATTATGGTTATGGCATTAAGAGAAGAAGAAAAAAGAGTGAGAGAGAGAGATGTTGATTTTCTAATCCAAATTGCAGGTTTTGCATTTATTACACTTGAAGTGCAGTAAGAAGTTCCCTTGATTGGATATTAACGAAAACACACTTCATTTGCTAGCTCTTATAAAAATGCATCTGCCTCCTAATCAACTGAATAGCAGCATTGGTGTATGCATTTCCAGGATGGAAGATAAGGGTCTGTAAACCAAACTCTGGTTAACATGGAAGATGGTCTACAGGGGTGTTAACAGGCCACTTCACTTTGTATGGGCCCTTAGAATATGTGCTAACTACTTATGCTAAACTATCTGTTCAACCTTGTATTTAGCTGTGACACGAAGTACCTTTCCCATACCTGAAGAAGAGCTCTGTGTAGCTCGAAAGCTTGTCCCTCTCACCAACAGAAGTTGGTTGGCCCAATAAAAGATATTACCTCACCCACATTGTCTCATGGAAGATGGTAACACTCTAATAAACAGGTGATTATGGAACTCCCAGCTCTGTTAAAACCAGATTGGTAGCCTATTATGAACTGATTAAATTTTCCACTTTTTAGCTGCATACAATTATATTTCCTCATTAACACTTGATATGTTTAATGCAGCTGAAGAAAAATACTAGGACAATTAAATATCAATCATACTAACTCCACAGAGACATGGAACTGACTTTTTTTAATGATATCTTCCTGTAAAAGATAATGTAGTGTAGAGGGAGGTTAGATTCCTAAGATTGCTGTAAAGTATCTTCACAGAATTAAATACGCAGTTCAAAATGTTTTATCACATCCACGTGTTTGTACTTTTCTATAAGAAAAACTGTTCCAAGACAGAATATGAACACCTCTGGCTATGTTTGAAAGCTATGCTCAGTGACAGATTTACAACTGAAAATGACAAAGAGAAACAGAAAATTTAATATATGGAGCAAATGCCTTTTTCCCTCTATGATTTCTTTTAAGGATTATAATTAATCCAGTGTAAAAGCTGGGTTTCAGCATGTTTGCCAACACTGTTAAAAATCAAGACCACACCTTCCGTTGAATTATTTTAAGAAGAGAAAATATCACACTAGGGATCTGAGGTTTTGGCTTGAAGTTAGGATGCTGGAGAACTGGTCCAAATTCATGTGAGAAACAGATTTTAGAGGATCTCGTCCATTAAAAAAACAAAAACAAAAAAAACCAGATCCAAAGATCCAAAGAATCCTGTGGCACCTTATAGACTAACAGATGTTTTGCAGCATGAGCTTTCGTGGGTGAAAGCTTGCAAGCTTGCATCCGAAGAAGTGGGTATTCATCCACGAAAGCTCATGCTGCAAAACATCTGTTAGTCTATAAGGTGCCACAGGATTCTTTGCTGCTTCTACAGAACCAGACTAACACGGCTACCCCTCTGATACTTGACACCAAAGATCCAAATGCAAAACCAATTTGAACTTGTAACAAGTTGGTCTCTATTCTCTTTTTTTTTCCTGGTAAGATTTTTTTTACATTAATTTTATTTATTTGTATTACAGCAGCGCCTATGAGCCCCAATCACAGACCAGGACTCCAGTGTGCTAGGCATTGCACAGTCACAAAGCAAAAAGACAGTCCCTGCCCCAAAGAGATTGCAACCTAAATAGTAATTTCTTCTTTAAATTTTGAAAGACTTGTTTTTGCTGTCTTTGTTCTTTCTCCTCACTCTCTAATTACTTCTCTTTACCACTATATTGGTTGGGATTTGGGGGTGGAAGAGCACTTACAGCTACTCCATATTCACCTTACCACAATTTTCTTTAATAAACTGTATAGTTTTTTTTCACATTCTTCCGTCTGAGTCTCTGCTTTGAAAGCCCATTGAGTAAAGGTCTCAAGATTGTATCTGTTATTCAAGTACTGCAATGACTGGTAAAACAGCATTTAAAATAGCTTCAGAGAATGACTCATTATCAGAATGGTTTGTAATGAACTCCCAGGAAGGCCCTCCAGTTGCTCCCTTGCGGAAAGCAACTATACTCTGGACCACAAATAAAATGCCAACGATAGTTGCTGCTGTTTTAATTTTTAAGAGACAATAACTAACAGTAGCATAAATTAAAGGATAAACAGAACAATTATACTCTCCTGCAGAGCGGTATAAAAAATTAGCCATAGCAACCAACACCAGAAAATATCCTTGTTTCCCTTCCCCAGTTTACCGGTAGGGAGGTTAGGGGCTATGGGTCACTGTGGTTGGGTGGCCACAGTGGCAAGTTTAAATGGCCTCCCCTGGTTCCCTAAGATGTTAAGGCCTGTGGCGATCACACTGTTCTGGGTGGAGTCAAGTTGATGTACCTTGTCTCAATGATTTCACGCCCTGGAGGCTGCAGTGAAGGAGCAGAACATTTGGGACTAGCGATAGCGGGTTTGGGAGTAGGGAGATGGTGGGGAACAGTTGAAATAGCCTCCCTTTGGAAAGACCAAGGGCAAGGGGCTGGAGGCCGCAGAGATTGGGCTGCTCAAGTGGCAGTTGCAGTCACAGAAAGTGCTCTTATTTGAGGTGGCTGGCTCTGATCTTCATCTGTCTCAACAGTATGTCATTAAAAAGGTACACATTTATTTCTAAATCCAATACATGGGAAATGAAACCTTTTTGTCCTAGCTGGTTCTCTGAAAAGAGCATAAACAACAAGGAGTCCTTGTGGCACCATAGAGACTCACAAATTTATTTGGGCATAAGCTTTCGTGGGCTAGAACCCACTTGATCAGATGCATGGAGTGAAAAATACAGGAGCAGGTATAAATACTTGAAAGGATGGGGGTTGCTTTATCAAGTGTGAGGTCAGTCTAACGAGATAAATCAATTAACAGCAGGATACCAAAGGAGGAAAAATAACTTTTGAAGTGGTAAGAGAGTGGCCCATTACAGACAGTTGACAAGAAGGTGTGAGTAACAGTAAGGAGAAATTAGTATTGGGGAAATTAAGTTTAGGTTTTGTAAATACCCAATCACTCCCTCTGCTGTAGAAGATTTAACATGGAGAGACATTTCTTTCAGCTGTGGAAGGGTAATTAAGTTTTCATATGTATTCTATCCAATGCTCTTTTCTGAGCAATAGCAGAGACTGTCAAACCATGACAATTAATCAACCATTGCAGACTTAACTTTTTCACTTAACTTTCCAGGTTTGATCTTGGCCAAAAGTGAAATAAGAACTGTGTCAAAATGGGCAAGTCATGTCTATGAAGAAAGTTAACAATTGACAATCTTTTTGTACGTTAACAAAAGGAATGGTCAGATTTTAACAAGCAAACATTTAAAGGATAGGCTAAAAAGCCATCTGACTTTCAGAAATCCTATTTTCTTTTCAAAGTGCTGCAAGTTTAGTGTGTCTTTACGTCCTGTATTAAAACTTGCTGGGTAAAATTTTCCAAAGCATCTCATTAATTTAGAAGCCTAAGTTCCATTGACTTTCAATAGGGACCAGATACTAAAAGATATTTAGGCACCTAACTCCGATAGGAGGTTCCTATGTCACTTAGGCACTTTTGAAAATTTTGACTGTCATCTTTTTCACTACTTATTTGTCCTTTAGCAAGTCCTACTGAGTAACATACCCCAAAAGTAAGGGTAGATATTGTTTCTTTTTCTACACAAAACTACTGAACCCAAAGGTAAAGACAAATGGACACTAAGCTCTTGAAGTTGGAGAGTTTGAATTAAAGCTCCTTGCCATATCTGGGTTCATAGAGTAATTTTGTATTTGTTATTTATTGTGGCAAAAATATGTATTACAGAGTATAAACCATAATACAAGAATGTTTGTAGTTTTTTGTTCACACAACCAGCAATAAACATTGTGACAGACCCAGACCAGTGGGGTACAGGAGTCTGGTAGAGGGCAAATATACTGGTCACTGGATGAGTAGTTTTCATTCCCGGGGTGACCAGAGCAGGGGCTGCACTAGAGTAATCAGAAACCTGCTAGAACCAATTAAGGCAGACAGGCTGATTAGAACACCTGCAGCCACTCAAGGCAGGCTAATCAGGGCACCTGGGTTTAAAAAGGAGCTTACTCCAGTTGGGTGGGGGGAGCCAGAGGAGAGGAAGTGTGTGTGAGGAGCTGGGAGCAAGAGGCACAAGGAGCTGAGAGTGAGAGGTGTGCTGCTGGAGGACTAAGGAGTACAAGCATTATCAGACACCAGGAAGAAGGTCCTGTGGTGAGGATAAAGAAGGTGTTTGGAGGAGGCCATGGGGAAGTAGCCCAGGGAGTTGTAGCTGTCATGCAGCTGTTACAGGAGGCACTTCACACAGCTGCAATCCACAGGGCCCTGGGCTGGAACCCGGAGTAGAGGGCGGGCCTGGGTTCCCCCCAAACCTCACAACTCCTGATCAGACACAGGAGAAGATGACCCAGACTGTGGGGAAGATCACTGAGGTGAGCAAATCTGCCAATAAGCGCAGGACCCACCAAGGTAGAGGAGGAACTTTGTCACAATATATAAAGTGAGATTAGCTTACCTTGGGTAGCAATGTAGTGATTTGGCCTGTGATAACCCTAAAAAAATGGAAAAAAAGTTTTGAGTCAGTTTGCAGTGCAATGCACCATCGTGTGCTGGTATGATTGTCATGTCATAGAGACTAGTGTTCAGAACCCTATTGAATATCACCACAATAAAAGTTACATATTAGGGGCAAATTATGGCCTTTCTAATGAGAGGCATATTGCGGGGGCACAAGAAGCAACTATATTGTCTGGACTGGAGGGTCCCTGAGCTATTGGCTTGTGCAGTGCCTGGGTAGGGGACAGACTTAGTATGTTCTGGAAGTTCCTTACTGGCTTCTCTGAAAAGGAGCAAGATAAACTTCGGCACACTTGGTAGCCTGGACACATCCCCAAGTCCTCGAGCTGTGAAGTGCTGTTGAGTGCAATGCTAGTCCCCTGCTTAGCAGCTAAGAGATCGCTAGATTTATAGTCAGCATGGATGCTGTGTGAGTGCGCTAGGGCGGGAAGAAAGAGGTTCTCTGTGCCCTCTGGTCTGTTCACAAATGATTTCTGAACAGAAAAAGGGTAAAAATCTATGAAGAAATGTCTTGGTGTAAATAGTTTGTCCAGCTCTAAACAGGAATTACACTGAAAAGTAATTCTCGGTTTCTTTCTGTGAAGGCAAGAGAAACTTAATCATATGCTGGCTGAGCAATCAACACTAACAACTTATGCATTCTTTATAACAAAGAATATTGGCTCTTGCTAGGATGCAAACTAGAAACAACAGAATTAGTATAGTATTTTTGTTTCTGATGCTATAGGATTATTGCCAAGGATTTAACATGTGTAACAGTACATCATTATAGACAGTTATATCAATATTAATACCAAAAGCTTTAAATAATGGTTAAGTTATGACACCAAGTAACAAAAGGAAGAAATGTAAAGTTATAGCTCATACTCCATATCCGCTTGCCAGTGTAGAGTGTGTTAGGGGTAAGGAGTGCAGTGAGGCACAAAGACTGAAGTAACCTGAAGAACCCTGGAGAACAGAAAATGTTACAAGAACTACTGAAGTGGTTCCTCTATATGCCATTCTGAGGCAAACTTTGAGTGCCCAGACTGAGATTTATTTGTACAACCGTGGATAGAGTTGGCATTTCTCTCGTCATCTACTAGCTGCTGGGTTGGATTCATTCAGATTACCAACCAAACAGGCATTGGGAGATTTAGTTCAAGGGAATGTCTCACTATACAAACAAAGCCTTTTCCATGCAAATGCCTATGAACCTGCCATTCCCATTGTAACTCCATTCTTCTGATATACATCTGTTACAATCTGCCTGCATGAGACAGGCTGCACATCTGCATCTGTGAAACTAAGGACAGACAAATTGCCATTTGCAATCGAATCTTGAATACTTTTTGCTAATAAGCAACCAAGGCGTCTCCCTGTTTATGACCACTTTGCCTACTGATTTTTGATGATCCAAAGAAACTTGGATGCTTTGTACTACAGCTTTGATGCTCTGTATTACAGCTATCTTCCAAGGAATGGGAAGCTTTATGCCCTTACAACCCTCACTGGTAGTGTCTTTTATGCCCACACAGTTGTTCCACTAAATCCATTCTGCCTTTCCCCGCCCCCCCTCCCCCCCACCACCAGGAGCAGGAAGACATGATATGAAGCCATTAAATCAGGGTCTGGAACAAGAGCATGTGATCCAAACCTCCCCCCGCCCACATTTTGTGGATGTTCAGATCTGGATCCAAAGCATAATCTGAATTATACATAAGCAACTAAACCCTGAACCTGAAGTCTGAACACCCCTGAACCTTGGGAAAGTTTGAATTGAAATCGCAATCCAACCCCTCAATTTGGGTCCATCTCTACTTTTTATTACACAAATTTCTGTCTACAATTTTATTACTCTTTTAAATGGAAATGTTTCTGTTTTTATCTTTACCTCATGGTTAATATGTTAATTTCTGAAACTATAAAGAATAGGGTAGAATATAATGCTAATTTGACTGCCTTTGAAACATACTCCTAAATATCAGTAGAAGGAGAACCCAAAGATTGTTATATAAAAATGAGGATTAATTTGGTTGCTCTGTACTGTATGAGAAATTTTTTTTTACTAAATTCCCTTGTCATACCTGGTGGACATGTGTGAACCGGAGACTGTGACACCTTCATTAAAAGGTGTCACTGGGGAAGAAGAAATCACTGAATGTAGGCTGCTGCTTAAGAATCAGCAGTTGTTCTGTACTCTCACGTCTAGTGTTCCTCAGGAACATTAAAATTACTCAAGTTTTCATCTCTAGATTTCAGGCTTTAGACAGTGTTGACTTTTTCTTGATTTTCAATTCTACTTTTGATTTTATCCTTTCAACCAAAAAACATGCTGTCTCTTAAAGAATTTATTCTAATGTAAAACATTAAGCTAACATGATGCAGAATGAACAAAGAAGCAGTCTTCAATAATTAAACACCCTACATATTTAATGAAATGTCTTGCTTGCATTAGAAGTACTGGTTAACAGCTGCAGACTATACTTTGAAGGCGACTTAAAAGTGTAGCGATGACAAGAGATTGCAAATCACTGCATTAGGAATTACAGAGTTTTGTCACATTAATATGCAAACAGCTTTCTTTTAAATGTGGAATTATGCCAAGTTGTTGACAGAAAATATAAATAACATTTCCTTGGTCCACATAAGCATCAGGAGCCAAAATAGCCACATAATGTTGGTGGCAAAATTTCACTCCAGAGTATAGAAGTTTCAAGAAATGACTGAGCTAATTTTCTTACTGGCAAATATTTGGTGGTTTATTTTTTCTTTATTGTATATGTGGATTCCCATGACTGTGGTTTCCTATAATGTTTGGCAGCCAAAACTGTGATCAGCTATGCTAGCTATAAGAAATGGTTAATAAATTGTACAAATAACATGGACCACATGTTTGGCTGAACAGTGATGTTAACTTTGTTTACTACATCAGTATACGTACATCAATATAATTTCCATTGATGTAATCTGAGTTTGTTTCTCCTTCAATGGGCTGCAGTCTCACTCGGGAATGATCATCTGAAATGGGAACAACAGATAAAACAAAGTAGTTTGCTCACAAAATGTAAGGTCACATTCCAAAAGAAATCCTTAAAACACATATTACTTTAAAGTCAAATTACAAAGTCTGCACTTTTCAAGTTTCCTGTCTTTTAGTTTTGGCTCAAAATGAGCTATTAGATGTTATATATACAGTAAAACCTTTCCACTTTGCACTTCAATTATTTATGACCCCCAAAATTCCCAATGATTTTGGAGCTGAATACATCTGATATTCAAACCACTGCTATCACTGCTCTTTCCTCCTGGAAAATGTGAAACAGTTTTTGCAACAGTCAAATTGCCTTTCATTAATACATTTAACAGCACTCAATTGTCAAAAGCTCAGTCATTTGCAAAGTTCTCCCGCTATCAGTGCATAGTGATTATGTAAGGCATATAACAAGGTCTTGTGGGAAATCATTATTTGAAGAGACAAAACAACCAAGACTAAAAAAATATATCATATATATATTTGTTAATAAAAATTAGTTTCACTCCCTCTATATGTTGTTTCAATGATTTCTTTTGAACTGAGGTTACCTGTATCTCAGTACGTAGTGCTATTAGGTGGTCATCATGATGTTGTTGTAAGTATAAGTAATTGTTAGGGCACCCAATGCTTTCGTATGGGGGAATCTCTATTGTAGTTAAGAACTAAAGAAATAAATAATGAAATAATATATGGCTACTGAAAGGAGAAGGACCCAAGCTCAACACCCTGCAGGACAATGGAAGACTCACTGGGGTTATGGCTACGAGTATCAGGGAGAGCAGCAATTCATGTCCCATATTCCCTCCTCCTGCCAGGGCAAGTTGGTGGGAAAGGGATGGCTAAGGTAGGAGAATGGGCAGGGAATGTCAGGGAGTAGGCAGTCCCTTAGTTCCTTCCCATCTTGTGCCCCTGGAGCGAAGAGGGTCTGTGACTCTCACAATCACAGTTCCTTCCCAGTGCTCCGCCTAGGGTGTTGCAGCTCTGGGTTGTCCCTAGAGGCAGATTAAAACAGCAGATGGAAATGGAGATAGCAAAGTCTGAGAAGTTTGGCAGTCCAAAAAAAGAAGTAGACAAATGTGAAAGGTGTAGCCTGGTTCATGAGGTGGGCAAAGGCCCACAAGATGTCACAGATGACTCTCCACCAAGTAAAAAGAAAAAGACTGACCATTTTGATTTTGAAATTAGCACTAAAAGAGAGAGGAACTATAGAAGCTCTCACCAGGTGAGTGAAGATTCTGAAAGGACTGCCTGTTCACCTAGTATCAGACACTTTCCTTTTCATGAGGATGATGACAAGCTAGATTCCCCAAGGCTAATGCCATTAAAAGAAACCAATGAATCACCTAAAATAGAAGTCCTAATATATTAAATAAATCTGAACCAAATTCCAACCCAAGGTTCCCTACAATTGATTATTACTTAGCTAGTTTTTACACATTTCTCCCTTTTATGTTGTTGTTCTAATTAATAGTTTCTAAGTGGGGTGCTTATCAAAAAATCTTGGACTAGCCAGGTTACAGGCCTTTAATTCCCAGGATCTTACTTAAAAAAAGATACCAAATAAACAACTTTCCAATCTTCAGGCACATTTGTTGGCTTATAGATTTTGGGCCTGATCCAGCTCCCAATGAAGTCAATGGAGAGACTCACATTGACTTCAATGGGAGCTGTTTTGGACTAGTATTGAATATCCTCCTCCGTATCTCCATGATTTCATGTTTATTTACTTTAAAACACCCTCAAGAGAAGCTGCCATTCTACTGACCTCCTTCACTCGAGCTTCTCAGGTTACCTGCTGACTCTTCCTCTATGATTTCAATCTCTGCGAAGGCTACACTTGGATTTCTCATAAATAAATAAATAAATAAATAAATAAATATTTTAAGAATATAAATTTCCTTGTTTTTCCCTACAGGCCAAGTAATAAAGCCTGGTAAAGTCCAATGCTAAATGTCTATCAACTTCTCCACTATTTCATTACTTTCTTTTTCTCCACTCTCTCCATGATGGCCAGCTTTCAGTCACAGATGCAGCTTTTATTACTTCAGATTAGAAGTCTTTTAAAAATTATTTAGCTTCATATCTTTAGTTATCTTCATATAATCTCTTTTCCCTTGTTACTTCACATGTGCATCTTACTTAGGAGAGCCTGTTTTCCATAGACAGTGGCTAGGAATACTACAGGGGCGAAGAAAGACCATTACACAATTTCTATTCGCTTTTTGGGGGGATTTGGGTGGCTAACTTCCTTGATCTCTTTGAAAATCCTAGCCAGTATTTGTGTGGTTTGGGCCTGTTTTCTGATTTTTAAAGGTTTTTTAACAAATATAAAACAGGCATTTTTTTATGTGTATGCTTAATCACATAGCTTTTTGACTCAGAGATACACAAGCTATATGTGCTTCTAACACATTGTTCTTAAATAGCCTGCAGGCTGATTACCTGGGTTTTTACGTTTTTCCTTTACCCTTCAGTCTGAAGTTTACTACTTTCCTCAAAGCTTTTAAACAGTCTCATTTCAAGTTCATTGTCAGTGTGTTACCCACGGGGGGAAAGGGGGTGTTACCCTCTATTATGATATCAAACCTAATTTTGCACTGATCACACCACCAACCACTTCAATCTTCAAAATTCCTTATGCTGAAATTCATTTTCCTTTCTAAGCATGAACACGAGCATTTCATCCTGCCCCTTCCTTATGCATGTGCACATGCACATACACACCAGCCTGTGGCCAATATTTTCAAAAGTGATTGTGTGCCCTGTTTTCCCCCCTACAACACATGAATGGACACCCGACTTTCAGAAAGTGCCGAGTGTCTGAAATTCAGGCCCCTAACAAAGGTATCTCAAGTTGGGCACCCAAAATCATGTCACTTTTGAAAATCTTGGTCAATATTCTTTTCTCATTTGATGAGGGCTGCAGTAGGTTAAAAATGAATTCTTATAGAGAGTATAAATATTTCTTAATGGACAAATGAATATTACCTACACCCATAAGTAATCACTGTACAGTAAATACAGACAACACTGTTCTCAAGCACAAGATTCATTTAACAGTTTCAAAGCCATTTTTTGGTTCTTAATGTGGAAACAACATAAAAAAGACATTTATATTTAATAAAGAAGAAACACATTTTGTATAGGTGATTAGATCGTGGTCAGCATTTAGCATAATGATGAAGCAGCTCACAAGTTGCTGTAGCCACCTTCTCATTGTAAATGGGGCAGGCTTGTATCTAATTAAATTTACATCACCTGGGTAATGTAATGTACACTGCTACTTTGACAAGCTCCCTCTGTGTTGGCAGCTTGGTGCTATTGCTTTAATTTCCTTACAAAGCAATACTGACTACAAACAATAGCATAATGATGGCATCTTGGAGGATTTAAACATAGAGGATAAAAGCGCTGAAAGACCTACATTAAACTCACATTCTAAAACAACATATGTTTCACTGCAAAAAATATACCTAGAATATATGGCATCTAAGCCATCTACAGTACTTTTAACTTCTTAAATACAGTGTAGCAAGAGGTTTTTTTTTTTAAATGCCTTAAAAGAAGAAGCCAATATTTTGATAATAACCTAGGGACTCAATTTAAAAAACAGACCTCTAAAATTATTCTCCCCAATTTTGCTCATGCACCCATTTGTTTACATAATGCCCTCACACAATTCAGGAAATTTCAACAACTCACTACACCATTTGCATAAAACTAATTAACATACAACACATTTGTGGGCTCAATTTTAGAGGCTCTTTTAAAAAGGTTGCCCCTCAACATAAATAATGTGTTGTAATTTTAATTTGTATTATTCTAAATTCTTACTGCCACTTAAATAGTATGTTCTATTGATAACTCATCTCCATCCAACTACCTGTTTCTTAAATATCGATTTACATATTAAAAGTAAGTTGAGATACAATCTAAAGTAACATTTGCCTTCTTAGAGAGTCTTCAGTACTACTTGTAGTTACAATTGTTTAGTGCATCTAGTATCTTTTACTTGTTTTCCCTCTGCTAGTCATCACTTCTTTACCCCAGATCTGTAGTGCTACCAGTCTTCTACTTACTTCAACTGGGGACCCAAAATGACAGGCTGTTTAGAACACCTTAAAAGAGGTGCCTGATGCAGCAAAACCCTGACTAAAAATGTGGATTTATTATCACGTCAGGAGATAAAATTTTATAAAGGAACAGGAGGCATACAGATCTCCATATCTCTGTTATTAAGAACCTGTTCTTATTTGTACCATGGACATTTTTATACCTAAATAATAATTATATCAATGCAATATACTCTCACAAAGAAAAACTTTGTTAAAAAACATAGGATTCTTTAAGGGTATCCACCTACACAAACATTTAAAGCAAGGAAATATCCAGCTAACGTATCCTTCTCTAACATCTAAACATCACATTCATTATTTTCATTAACAGGCTCCACCCATCTATAAAGAAGTACCATGGGTCTCCAACATGTCCAGTAGAACAATACCCACACCACCTTTGTCTCAATTACCCTGTTTGATGGGATGTAGCTGGCTTTTGTGACTCCCTATGACAGGCCTACTAAACTCTGCCCCAGGAAGAGCGAGGTAGGAAGAAAAGAGCAGCAAAGGGGTTCTTCAAGACCTGCCTAGAGTGACTTCACTGATGCAGCCATCTGGGAAGCTAGAAAGACCTGGTCCTCCAAGGGCTAGAAGGGCTAGCGATAGCCAATCAGAGCTCAGCAGGCTCAGATAAAAGAGGCTACAGGGCATTAGCAGGTCAGTTCCTGGCTGGGGCCAGAGGAGAGAAGAAGAGTGCTCCTCTCTGGCATGGAGATAGAGAAGAACCTGAGGAAACTGGATCTGAGATAAGACTATAGACAGAAGGGCCTGGTACGAAGAGGCCCAGAGAAACATGAGTGATGGATTGGAGTGAGCAGTACATGGCTGCTGTGTACAGGGTCCCTGGGTTGGAACCCAAAACAGTTGTAGGCCCAGGTTCCCAACCAGCCACAGATAAAGTGGTGTAAACCCCAAAAGGGAACAGATCTTGTTGGGGATCCCGAACAAAGGGATGAATTTAAAGGTTCCGAAGCCAGGGCTGAAGACCTGGGGGAAAAAGACTATTTAGTTATTAGACTCTTTAATATCCCAGAAGAGGTTCATTTGGACTTTGACTGGGCCAATGGGACAAGCCACTGAAGACCCACCGAGGTCAGCCTGCAGGAAGTGCCGGGGGTGAAAAAGGACTGTGGTACTGCACCTTGCCTCTCAGAGGGGCTCAAGAAGTGAGTATCCTTTTACACCCTGTAACATAAAACTCTGTCTTTAGCAACATCAACACTCATGTCTGACAGTCTGTCAGTCATCTATACACCAGTGACCTATGTATCTTATTTTTCCATGGAGAAGTATCAGGTCAGCATTAAGATTTTCCATACTAGTGTAATTAAAAGAAGTGTATTTTAGTGTTATTGTAAAGTACATGAAATTCAGCAGCTTCGCTGTTTTATTTTCAGCTATGTAGAGAGAGATTATAAGATTTAGGAAAAAAGGGAGTTATAGTTAAAAAGGAAATAAATTGACATCTGTGTGAATGTTGAGGTAGATGGGAACTATATATTTTGTACAAAAGAGCAAACACTGGGAACCTGACTTTTTCCCCACTACCACTTCTCTCACTTCTTTTCCTGCCTTATTTCTTCCTTGCACCCATCCTCATTCTCGGAGACTTCAATTTCCATGATGCCAACCTATCTGATCCCTTTTCTCCCTCACCTGACAGACAGCCTTAGATCAATTCTCCCACTCATCAAAAAGGCCATTTGCTTGATCTAGGTTTCACCACAGACTGCCCACGCTCTCTGCCTCTGATGTCTCCATCACTGAACTACTCCCCTCATCCCATTCAGCATCATCTCCTTTGACCTGCCAACCAACCATTCCATGACTTCCAGTTCATTAATGTCAAGGACTTCTCCTCTGCTATCAGCCTTCTCCTTCCTGTGGTCTCATCCCCCTCTCCCACTGACGTAGTAATTGACTTTCTCCACCACCCTGGATTACTTGGAACTTCTCACGCATCAAAAGGGCCCATCTCTCTAATCCCCGGCATGGTTCCCCATCTCTACTTGCTTCTTCCACTCCTGCTGCTGAGTGTTTCTGGTGAAAGACTCATGAGCATGCTGATTTCCTCTACTACAGATTCACTCTCTCCTTACCTTCAATTCCCTATTTAAGGCCTCCCCTCATGTCTGCTAAGAATGTTGCTAACTTCTTCAAAGAGAACATTCACAAGCTTTGACAGGATATCCTCCTCCTCTCTCTTTATGCCAACATATTTTCCCCATTTTCCTTGTTACTGAAGCTGAGATCTTATGTCTTCCTTCTTCCTGTATTCCTTCCACCTGCCCCTGCAACACCCCATCTTATAATTCCCCCATTCTCACCCCTCCTCTTCTTCATCTCTCCCTCTCATCTGATTCATTCCCCTAGCAATTACAAACAGTGCTTTAGTTTCACTCATCTTAACCCCTTCCCCTTGACCCTATTGGTCTCTCCAGCTACCATCCCCTGTCCCTTCATCTCTAAAGCTCAAAGAACTCCTTGACTACAAGCACAGCTTAGATTCCACCACTGGACTCACTTCAATCCAACTTCTGCCTACCCCATTTCACTGAAACTGCTCTCACCAGTGTCTATAATGACTTCTTCTTGACCACAACTCAGAACAAGTACTCCATCCTCCTTGAATTGTTGGTTATCACTGACATACAGTAGAACCTCAAGAGTTACGAACACCAGAGTTATGAATTGACCAGTCAACTGCAAACCTTATTTAGGACTGGAAGTACGCAATCAGGCAGCAGCAGAGACCAAAAAAAAAAAAAAAAAAAAAAAAAGCAAATACAGCACAGTACTATGTTAAACGTAAACTACTAAAATAAAGGGAAAGTTTTAAAAAAAGATTTGACAAGGTAAGGAAACTGTTCTGTGCTTGTTTCTTTCAAATTAAGATGCTTAAATGCAGCATTTTTCTTCTGCATGGTAAAGTTTCAAAACCGTGATAAGTCAATGTTCAGTTGTAAACTTTTGAAAGAACAACCATAGCATTTTGTTCAGAGTTACAAACATTTCAGAGTTACAAACAACCTCTATTCCTGAGGTGTTCGTAACTCTGATGTTCTACTGTAGTCCATCATGGTCTTCGTCTCGAAATCTTGACCTCCCTAAGCTTTTGAAACTCCACCTCTGCTGGTTCTCCTCCTCCATCTCTAATAATTGTTTCATTAGGAGGATCCTCCTCTTCCCAACTTTCACTCAGCTCCCACAAGCTTCTGTACTTGGCCCCTCCTCTTCTTCCTCCACACTGGTAATCTCATTCACAAATGAGGCTTTAATTAACATCTTTATAATGATGACCCAGAGATCTACCCTTCTCCTGTCATCTATACCAAAATCGTGGCTTGTGTTTCTGACATCTCCTCATGGATGTCCAGCTGTCAACTCAAGCTCAACATGGTCAAAAGTTGAGCTTTTGATCTTTCCGATCACTGTGGACAACACTATTATCTTCCCTGTCACTCAAGCCAGTAACCACTTCACCTTGAATGGTCCCTCAGAATACGTGCTAACTACTAATGCTAAACTTGATCTTGTATTTAGCTGTGGCACTCTAAGTACCTTTACCAGACCTGAGGAAGAGCTTTGTGTAGCTGGAAAGCTCGTCTCTCTCACCAACAGAAGTTGGTCCAATAAAAGATTTTACCTCACCCACCTTGTCTCCCAGAAGCTAAAAGGAAGTTAACACAGTAGCACAATTATGCTGCCAACACTTACATGCAATGATATTCCCATATCTATTCTTCATTCTGTTCTCATCTTTCTTAGCTGAGTCCCAGGGTGCAGACTGTCCTTCAAAGAAACTCTATTTAAAAAAAAGATAGAAAGAAAGTGACATTAAGAAATTCAGTATGTAGCAACAGGAACCTTAAGAGTAAAGGATAAAGCAATGGTGCAGGGAAGAAATACTACAACAGCCAAAATTACAGTTGTTAAAGTGACATTTAACTAATCTGCTTATCTGATAATGATACCAGGCTCTTCTTTGAACAGCACTTTCTTTCAGCCCTGTGTTTCACATGGAGAGTTTGACACAAGAATAAGGTGTGTATCAGCAAGAATGATTTTTGTGTGAGGAGAGTTAGCTAAACCTTGCAAAAGTTCCGTGTTTGTAATGCTAAGCATAATTGCCTAATTAACATGCATTGTCCAAATTCTGCTCCTAGTTACAGCAAAGTAAAACTGGAATAAACCCAGTGATATTACTATAGCAGAATTTGACCCTGTGTTAATATACTACCAACAGTTTCACATTTACCTGGTGATAGGTGGCTACTCAGTCTCTTAACACAACAGTGGCATTTTTCTTAATTTGCATTCAATTGGCCTTTTATTAAAAACATTATTTACAACACCCCCAAGATTATTAGATTGTCAGAAAAGAAAAATTATGTAATTTTGTGAAAAATACAATCTTATTATTTGTATTAGTTTTATTAAATACAGTACAGAGGCTGGGTGAATATTAGATAAAAGTAAAGATGCTAACAATATCTCTTTATATTAATAAAATACACCACCTGGCATAAGAAAAACAATCCTCTCTTATCCACTTTTCATGTGCAGTTCGGGTTCTAAAATAATGACTTTCATGCAGTGTCTTTATATGCACTGTGTCCATACAAGTCAGGGTCATCCTTAGGCATATGTGGCTGCGTAGGGCACCCAAAAATTTGGGGCACCCCTGGGTCTTAGTGTCCATCCTCCCGCCTCTTCCTATCCCTGTTCTGACCCTTCGGGCTTGGCTACACTGGAGAGTTGCAGCGCTGGTGGAGGCTTTACAGCGCTGCAACTTAGTAACTGTCCACATCTGCAAGGCACATCCAGTGCTGCAACTCCCTGGCTGCAACGCTGGCTGTACACCTGGTCTGCTTGGGGTATAACGAGTGCAGTGCTGGTGATGCAGCGCTGCTCGTCAAGTGTGGCCACACACCAGTGCCGTTATTGGCCTCCAGGGTATTAGGAGATATCCCAGAATGCTTTTAACTAAATTACTCTCTTTGTTTTGTTATGATGCCTCTCTTCGTTTTGTTGTGAACTCGGGGCTCTGGGAGCTGCTTATCTAAAAAACAAACACAGCTCTTGTTTGCTGTGATCAATCTGTAACTGACTGTGAACAATCAATTGAGATAACCCACTACCTTGCTGTGAATGAGGCAGGCAGGGGGATGAGTGTTTGCTTGAGGAGAGAAACAGCGGGGGGAGGGGGAGAAAGGGAGTCCGTTGGAGCAGCTCCTTATCTGGTCTGCAGGCTATTTGCAGTTAAGAGTAAATGAGGGGTCGAGGAAATTTTCAGATTTTGCAAGGCAGGGAGCTGAAGTGTCGGCTCCAAAAATCCACTCTCTCTCTCTCCCCCGCTCCCTGTCACACTCCACCCCACCTCCCTCTTTTGAAAAGCACATTGCTGCCACTTGAACGCTGGGATAGCTGCCCATAATGCACCACTCCCAGCAGCGCTGCAAATGCTGCAAATGTGGCCACACTGCAGCGCTGGTAGCTGTCAGTGTGGCCACACTGCAGCGCTGTCCCTACACAGCTGTACGAAGACAGCTTTAACTCCCAGCGCTGCACATCTGTAAGGGCTTGGCTACACTCGAAACTTCAAAGCGCTGCCGTGGGAGCGCTGCCGCGGCAGCGCTTTGAAGTGTGAGTGTGGTCGCAGCGCCAGCGCTGGCTCCCAGCGCTGCACATACTCCACCTCCCCGTGGGGATTAGCTTGCAGCGCTGGGAGCCGCGCTCCCAGCGCTGGGGCACTGTTTACACTGGCGCTTTACAGCGCTGTATCTTGCAGCGCTCAGGGGTGTGTTTTTTTCACACCCCTGAGCGAGAAACTTTCACACCCCTTCGGGCTTGGCTAAGCAGCGCTGTAAAGCGCCAGTGTAGCCAAGGCCTAAGTGTAGCCATACCCTTCCTGAAGGCTCCCACCACAGCAGACTGCTGCAGCCTCCTGAGTCTGGATCTAATACTTAAAAGTGAAAAAGCCTCTAGCCTGCCAGACCTATTAGTACAACAGTGAAACTGTTAAAGAGCCATTCAAGTGGTATTGGTATTCAATTTTTAAAGAGCCATTCAAGTGGTAATGAGGCCCAGATCCTGCAAAACTTATACATGTGGTTTATTTTAAGCAGTGTATGAGTGTTTGGAGGATCAGGGTGTTTATGTAACTATGTGGCAAGTACAGATTTCATGATGTTCTTGGCCTTTAATTTCTTTGTTTTTCAGAGGTTTGCAAATGGTGCGATAGGTAAGTAAACTTGTCACTTGAAAACCTCAACTAGATTTTGAAAGAAAATTTTTGGAATTTCCCAGGTTGGTTTGTTGGTTTTATTATAAGTGTTTTAAAACCCAACATGCATACTCCTTAAGTAGCTTTGACGAAAGAGTTTATTGAAACAGACGGTCTACAAGCTGTACATCACCCCAAATGTTTGTGAGGAATGTCACACACACTCAATGTTGGCAGCCCCACTGTGCACAAGCAATACTTCATTCCACTATCACTGCTTTGGTCTTTGAAAGAGAATTTGATAGTAATGGGGCCAGAGGAGAATATATTTACTGTCAGCCTTTTCTTCTCAGTCAGCTCCAATAACTGAGAATCCATGTCTAGTTTTCAAGCACTGAGAATCTTTTAAACATTTTACTATGACTGTCCTTAAACTGTCTGTTGCACAAGCCAATGTAAAAATCTCTGTAATCAATCTATCATCATTTATAAAGCACTTATCACTATGTTATTGTAACTGAGGTGTGTACATGGATTAAAAAACAATAATGGCTGACTGAGGGTAGCAAATAAAATATATTGATACCTTTTCAAAATCATCCTTGGCATCTTTGACATTTTCTGGGAAAATTCTTCTACCTGCTGAGACTTTCTAATACAATTTTGAAAATTTTAGTATTCTATTTTTGGAGTACGAGGGGAGCTGAAAATCTGTCTTAAAACAGACCCCTAGTTATAACCTTAATTACAGAGACACACTGCATGGTTGTTTCTATTTGGCCTGATTCAAAAGAAATGATGTGCACTGCACACATTTTAGATGTAGACTCACCTGAGCTACGAAACAAAGTTGTCGAAGCCGGACATATTTCAATTAGTCTACAAATACTTTAATGAGGAAGACAGCAAACCCCCCAGCTCTTTAGAGCATTAATCCCCATAGCCCTTACTGGCATTAACTTTTTAAAAAGAGAAAGTTACTCACCTTATGCAGTATATTTCGAGATGTGTGTCTCTGTGGGTGCTCCGCTTTAGGTGTCAGATCAACACCTAATCGGAGCACCCATAGGGACACCACTTGA
Source organism: Mauremys reevesii (assembly GCF_016161935.1). Lineage (NCBI taxonomy): Eukaryota > Metazoa > Chordata > Testudines > Geoemydidae > Mauremys > Mauremys reevesii. Next base: position 201,062,482 of record NC_052624.1, read on the forward strand.
AGAAGAATGAGAGCTGAACTACATTCTCTCCTTTGACTGACTGCAGATTAACTACCAACTCAGTCACTTTTTTTTTTGTTTAAAACACACAATAAGAACAAAATATGGTACTTCCCATAAGTTTACATCAAGGTGGTCTTACTTCAAGGGAAAAATGTCCTCAATTCATCTTTTTATTTTTATATTTTTAAAGCTATAAATTTTGGAGCTCCCTGGACTGCTAATCAGCCTGCTTAATGCATCCCTGCACAATGGAATCAAGAGATTCTGAACATGCTCAGTGGTTTCATCATCAGTGCCCAATGGAGGTGTGTGCGAGTCTCAAATAGGTGACCATGCTGGGTCTGTCTACACCCATGCTTGACTTCTGTAATTCTCACATTACTGCACAAACACAGTCACCATGAGCACAAACTTGCAATCAATCTTACAGAGAGTATGTTACATAAAGTACCAATCGAAAAGTTATAAATCGCTAAGTATGACCATCTTGTTTATATGCAGGTATCACCTGAAGTTATGAATTTTTGCTATGGGCTTGGCTACACTTCAGAGTTACAGCGCTGGTGGTGGCTTTACAGCGCTGTAACTTACTCCCTGTCCACACTGGCAAGGCACATACAGCGCTGTATCTCCCTGGCTACAGCACTGGCTGTACTCCACCTCGATGAGAGGAATAAAGAGAACAGTGCTGCTCTTGCAGCGCTGGGGTGTCAGTGAAAACAGTGATTAATCTTAATATGCTGTAACTGACCTCCGGAACCTTCCCATAAAGCTTTTTAAGTAAAGATAACACTCTCTGTTTTGTTGTGATGCCTCTCTTTGTTTTGTTGTGAACTCGGGGCTCCCGGAGCTGCTTATCTAAAAAACAAACACAGCTACTGTTTGCTCGAGCAGAGGCAGGCAGGGGGATGAATGTCCACAGCTAGTGTTTGCTTGAAGAGAGAAGCAGCCCGGAAGTGGGGGGGGTCCATTTTGGAGCAGCTGCTTATCTGGTTTGAAGGCTATTTGCATTTAGTGAATGAGAGAGGGGTGGGGGAAGGGGTCGAAACTTTTAAACTGATTGAAGGTTGCTGCTGTGTATCTTCAAGTCCTTAGAACTTGCAAGGCAGGGAGCTGACACAGTGTCAGCTCCAAAAATCCACTCTCTCTCTCTCCCCCACGCTCCCTGTCACACTCCACCCCACCCCCCTCTTTTGAAAAGCACGTTGAAGCCACGTGAATGCTGGGATAGCTGCCCATAATGCACAACTCCCAACACCGCTGCAAATGCTGCAAATGTGGCCACACTGCAGCGCTGGTAGCTGTCAGTGTGGCCACACTGCAGTCCTTTCCCTACACAGCTGTACGAAGACAGCTTTAACTCCCAGCACTGTACAGCTGCAAGTGTAGTCAAACCCTATGTGTTTGTAACTCATACATGTGTTTTGTTCTTGGGTGACACTCACAAGATAGATTTATATCAGGGCTAGGCAGCTATGTGTTGATGGCCCATTAAGGACACTCAACTCTCACAATGGGCCATTGAAGAAACCCATCCCTTCCAGTGGTTTTTCCTGTGGATGCGTCAGACAGCCAGGAGCCAATCGCCACCCCCTGTGATTCAGGAAAAGATGTAGAGGCATGTGATATGCTCATGTGACCCTGGACTCCATGTTGGGCCAGTAACTTTCCATACACAGGGGCTGTGGGCTTTGTTTGTGACAGTAAATTTCCATACACATGGCAGAGGATATAAAAGACACCCGAGACATCTCCATTTTGCCTCTTCCCTGCTCCAGTTCTCTGGACTATGGATTTACAGCTAAAAGGAGTATCTGAAACTATGGACTAAGCACCATCCAATCTTTTGGAAGTTACTAGAGAGACTGTTGCACGCCAGCAGTCTATTCTATCACTGCTACAAACCTGATATAAGGACCTTGCAATCATTTGTCTGTATATAATGTATTAGCCATTTATGACTCTCTTCTTTTCTTTTGTTAATAAATCTTTAGTTTGTTTACTAAGGCTTGGCTGGCAGCGTGCTCTTTGGGTAAGATCTGAGATCCATATTGACCTGGAGGTAAGTGTCTGATCCTTTTGATTAGCAGAACTTCACATATGGTGAACTTGGTTCTCAGTGACCTCTCACATATTAGACCTGTGTGTCTGGATGGGAGCCAAGAGTTGGAATGGCTAAGGGCGACTGTGTTTGGCTTCTGGTTGACCAGTGCGGTACTACAGAAGCTCTTTTGTTACTGGCTTGGTGAATCTAATTATAGACTAAGCCACCAGTTTGGGGGGACAGTCTGCCCTGATTCTTGGCAGTCTGCCCTGCGTGTGGCATTGTCAGTGTGTTCCATCCCAGGCAGCCAATCATAATCCTATAGAAATTAATAGAGAATGATACACTGTCTACATAATTTTTAAACTAACTTATCTATGCATCTACTTTCTTATGCTGGTGCTATTGCTTTAGTACCTGACACTTCTTACAGGATTCAAGAGCAGCAATATAATTTTCATCAAGTTTTATTGTTTGGTTTAAAACTTCTGTAGATAAGGAAAGCATTCTCTAATAAATTCGGTAGATTTTTGGAGTAATTTCCATAGAATCCTATTTAAGGTTTATAGGACCCTATTAGCTTCATACCATTTTAAATTCTTTAGGATGTTTTTGAAATGAGGTTCAATGTGAATTAATATGAAGACTGCAATAGGAAGCACAATTAACATTCTAATTTAGCAACTTACTCCCTGGCACACTAGTTAGCAGTAACTTAACATAATTCATCTTCCAGATTTATTGCTAATGCAATGAATAAAGTATTTTGAAGGGATTTTACGATCTTTCTTTTACAGGAAGAATCCTCTGGGCACCATATGCACATTTATACTGTAACTAATGTACAGGATATATTTTCAATTTGTGTATATAAAATTTAGTTAGTCTCAAACAGTACTTATTTCCGCTGATGAAATTAGATTCCTGCTTTTAGGGGATTTGAGTGGATGTTTTTTCTGTACTGTATTTGGGATTTTCATAAATAACTCCTGGTTTTATTCAGCTTAATATGTAATTAAAAGTGTTGTCTCTGACTATGTTGTCTAATACATTTTGGAGAAAGGCAGTGAACCTAGACACCACTCATGGCAGTAAAATATCTATAAAACAATACAAATGAAACTGCACAGGCTCCAGTGAATACCAACTACTTCTGCATTTTAAGAAGAAACATCCTCTATGGGTGCAATACAGAAAGAAATTGAACTTCACATATATGCTGTCAGTATTTTTCCTGAATAAGAAACATGGTCTGCAATTCTATAACCTCTTCCCCCTCCCAATATCATTTTCCATAGGATGTAATTACACATCTCAATTGCATAACTCAAGAGTATGTGACTACAAAATGGTGCAGAGATATTTTTTTTTTAAATGAGAGGGGCAAGAGTCAGGGCCGGCTCCAGGCACCGGCTCAGCAAGCAGGTGCTTGGGGTGGCCAAGGGGAAGGGGTGGCACGTTGGGCTCTTCGGCAGCAATTCGGCGGCAGGTCCCTCGGAGAGAAGGACCGTCTGCTGAAGTGCCACCGAAGAAGAAAGGGCATTCCTGCTGGGCACAGTGATGCACAGTGCTGGGATTTGCTTCTATGTCTCCGACCTCTGGCATGGAGGAGTGGAGCAGATTTGGGACTCTGTCTTCCACTCAAGTTCCCCTCACAGATTTGAGGGTGTAGTGGTGGTGGGCATGGCCTTCATGTCTGCCATCAGCTCTATGGGTCACCTGGCCACTGGTGATCATTGAGAACCAAACCAGAATAATCCTTCTGGGTAGCTTTGGGTGATTACCTCAGTTAGGTAACAATTTTAAATAAAAGCTACTGTATTTAATCATATTATGGTGTCTGTATCTCATTGTTTCCAGGTCCACATCAAGCAGTCTCTACTGCAGATGGGGTTGCTTGAACTATTGTCTGCCTCTCTTTTGGCCTTCAGAGTTTCATTAATAATCCTTGGCATGTTACATCTTCAAAGCACAGAACAAATATTAATTATCTATGAGAGGCCAGGCCCACCCACACTCAACTTTGGAGTCACTGCCCAGTCTAGCTTCTTGTCCATGGCTTCCCCTGAATTCCCCCCACTTGAACTCCTTAAAGGGAGTTCAACAGGAAAGTTAGTTGACGCAGCCATCCTGTGGATCTTTAACTTCCTCCTTAGAGGGCCCTGTGTGGGTCAAAGACAAGGCTGATGGTGCCAAAGAGATGCTAGCCTCACACCCTTCATGTGGACAGGGGAAGATCTAGATGTGGCAGTTCCCCTTTTCGTGTGGCTCTGGGGATGTGGTCTGGCTCGCAATTCTGGGCACTAATTCAGTTTTGCCTCAATGACAAGAGGGACACCTGCTGAATCACTAAAACCGCTTGCTCCAGCAACCTAGGCATGGCCCTGCTTAGCTTATGAGAACAATGATCTCACAGCACAAGATCTGTACAATTCCTCACGTGAAAAACCAAAGCCACTCTGAAGAAGCCCCCACTTTGCATGTTAATCATCTTCAGGGAAAAGGAGAGGCCAAGCTCTCACCTAGTCCACTGAAACTTTGCTTTGTGTGTAGCAGGCTACACTTCAACCACAGATATCCAAGGGTCAATTGCTCATTATTGAAGCAGGAAGGTGAACATCTTCCAAAACTGATGCTAATGCCATGCTCTAAATTAGGCAGTAGAATGTATTTATAAAATTAGCTGACATTTTTCTCTGTTTCCCTTCATTCTCCGAGTGTCATCTTTGAAATGCCATCTCAGCTACCCAGTCAGGGGAGGAAGAGTCCAAAGTAGCTCTCAAATGGTAGTTTGATGAACTGCTGCCAGTGTTTCAGGTGGGTTTAAATCAATTCCGTTTTGAGTTCTGCAAAAGTGATTTTAGAATGTCTAGTGCTGTTTTGCTTCAGATTTTTTTTAAAGTAGCCACAGTAGCAGACTCCTAGAACTTCAGCTGATAGTATCTACATCACTGGCTGATGTTGCCATGGGCTGCGGATTCTAATAACACCATGGTTATTAGTATTAACTAAGGTTGAGCTGAGGCTCATAATTTCCTTAGTATTAATTAAGGCTGGGTCAGACTTCGTAGGGGAAGGGGAATGGATTTATATTTTACCTTAAAATACAAAACTATATCAGCAGCAGTGTTTTGTTCATCCTCTTTCTCCCTGCCTGCACCCTACCTCCTTATGGGTCCAGTCACCATTTATGCTCAGTTGGTCGGAGTGTGTGTTTGTACACATGCATACATGTTCTGTGAGAATTTGAAAACCTTTTGTGACTGTTACATTCAGGGGCGGTTCTAGGGATTTTGCTGCCCCAAGCACGGCAGGCAGGCTCCCTCCGGCGGTTTGCATGCGGAGGGTCCGCTGGTCCTGCGGCTTTGGCGGACCCTCCACAGGCAAGCTGCCGGAGGCAGCCTGCCTGCCGCCCTCGCGGCGCCGGCAGAGCGCCCCCCCGCGGCTTGCCGCCCCAAGCACACGCTTGGCGTGCTGGGGCCTGAAGCCGCCCCTGGTTACATTTCTATACTTTCCACCAGAAATGCTCTTCAAATTGTCTTTGTGACAAGCAAAGCATTCCTTCCAGAGCAGTTCTTGGAAATCAGATATCTGTCAGTTCTCAGATTTTTAGATTAAATCCAGGAATCTTAACTGATAAGTGGGTTCAGAAAACATGTTTAAAAATCTTAGAATTCCTCTCTGGTATGACTAATTTGGATATTTCTAAGCATTTTAGCTTCAACTCCAGGACAAATTCTGACAGAAGATTTTGAATATTTTTTTGACAATACCCTGTCCCCTCCATCCCCGAAGAGTTGCACTGTGATGTTTGAATTAATTTACAAATAATAAAAGCTTGCCTGAGGGAACAGTTTCGAAGACCTAATGAAATGTCATTAAAGCCGAACATGAAGCTACAATGTGCTGTGAAAGGAATACAAGGAGTTACTAATTTTTCCCCCTCCATACAATAAAAAGGAAGAGCTGGCAATGGGTTTAAAATATAACCACAATTTTGAAAATTAGAATAAAGCTTTTTTTTAAACTAGCAAGAAGAGAAACATTACAAAAGTGTGTACTTAATTCAAATTGTGAGATCTGAATAATTTTTTTTGTTATAATTATTACTTTTTGTGCTGCTAATGTTTGTGATATAACCAATAAAGTACAAATACAATATTCCTTTATTTATATATTGAATGGGCTCAATGCATCTCCCATTGAAATTACTTGGAGACTCACATTCACTTCAAAGGCAGTTGCAATTGGGTCATAGATGTTGGGTCATATGTTGCACCATATTTTAATTTGTGTGACTAAGTTTACTTGAATGGATCCTTCCCTTTTTTATAATAGTTGTACACCTCTACTATCTGCTTCTTGGAGAGCCTCCCCATGGGAGGGAAAACGATTCTAGTTGGGTGAGTAATACTGACTCAGTGCTGTGGCCTACATTATACATTTGTGAGAGAACTGCATTCTGACACATTTCTAGATAAACCAAAGGAAAGTCCTAATATTGTTTATTTTTATTTTATCAACAAAACAAAAACACCCTAAATACACTGAGCTCAGAATTTAAAAGGAAAGTGGCTAAAAGTGGAACTTGCTGACTTTTTCAAGTTAATAGCTGACCCCAGCAGAAGAAACTTGATAACATCCTAAAATCCTCTGGGAAGACATGCAGTTCCTGATTTAGAACCATAAAGTTTAGAAACATCTTGAAAGTAATAAAACTCCCTGGAAGATAGGGTCTACTGCTCAGAAAACATTTATGGAGATTAGAAAGCCAAAAGCAGTAGGAGACAAAAGCAAACATAAATGGCGAGTTTTGGAAAGCAAATATGAAAGACTCCTACCTTCAGCTAAATTGTAACATACCTTCAACTGATCTGAACTTTCAGAACCAATAAAGCACTATCCAGAGATTGCTAGTTCAGTGAACCACAAGGGCTCCCGTACATGGCCCCCTCTAGGTAATACAGAAAGGATAAACGAGAAGGAAAAAACAAGCTTGCATAATATGTTTTTAATTCTGCTAAGGGGAGACATGGCATCCTAATAAACCCCCACAGCAATGTTTGGGTTCCCTGGAACTCACATATGGAGTTTTATGCACATTCTGTTGTTTTCTCCAATAGATAATGTTGTATATTATAAGGAAAGTAAGAACAATGTGACAGGCTGAGACACACAAGGGCCACACTTGCAATGTCCTTTCAAAAAAATAAATAAAATCACTTCACTGCTAGGGTGTTTTACTCTCCACATGGCCATCTCCAGAGGGGTCTGCCTCAGTCACCAGTGTTGGCAATCACACTTTTTTGTTGGTGTGAGTATGTGGAGATATTTGCCTCTTCCTTTCAGAGAGACCTCTCACCCTCTCCAGCGCCTTCTGAGCTTCTGAGATCCTTATACACCAGCCTCCTTCCCAACAGGCCTTGCCAACATCTGGGCTACAATCCTATCTGCCTTAGTGATTATAATTTTCAGCCTGCCCTAATCTTCTGGACAGAGAAGAAAAATGAAGTCCATGACAGCAGCTGGATGCCTAAACAGTGAGAGGAGTGCTCCAGCCAATCCTGCTTTTGGAATTCCCGTCTCAGGAAGGGAAGCAGGAGGGCCCCAAGGGTGGAGTGTGGGCGGGGTCATGCAGGCAGTTTGGGTAGACTCAGCCTTCCCCTGCCTTTGATACCCACTGTCCATGGGAATGACCCAGGAGCAGTATTAATACACTCTGGAAGCTGTAGTATCCAGTCCATATAGGCCTGTAAGAAAGGCTGGCCTACTACTGGGCCTCTGAAGGGAGAAAATCCATGGAGAAAAGCAGTGGGATGTTGGAGATGTCCCCTACACATATATGCACACGCACAGTATCAACTTCCACAGAAGTCTGCACGATGCCACCGAAATATATCAGACTTTTGTGGAAAGTAGACATATTTTTCTAGAATTCTGCCATGAGTACTTTAATTTTAAAGATACTCTTTTAGATAAATTCCATAGTACGCAGAAGCTCATTTATGCACATGAATATCCAAACTGGATGATTTTAAACACCATGTCCTCTGCAATTAAAATAAATGGTGGGATAAGCTAGTTAATGAGGCTTTATAACCTTTTGTATGGGACCTCTGGAGCTCTCAACTTCTGCTACTGTTTCCCATATGGTCAAACGATACTTTATTAAGTTAATTATACTTCTGGATTGTCTTTGTTACATTTCTTACTTTCTTTCAGATGGTTGAGAAAAAGCAAAAAAGGGATTTCAAAATAGTGGTAATCTTTAGAGCCCTGCAAATCTGCTTTATAACCACAGATATCCACATCTGTTTTTGCAGATCAGTTGCGGATAGGGCTCTAGTGATCTTGTATTTTACATGCTGTACTATTATTTCATTGGTTGAAACTAACACTATGTGGGTTGTGAACTTTCAAAATGTCTTAGTAGGATATATATTTTAATATAATATAAAGATTAAGAAAAAAATATCCCTGTTCTTATCCCTCATGCACAATATATTCACATATATAATGGGGGAGAGGGAGGGAAATCACAGGCAGTTGACATTGACTCAGACTCAGCTCATTGACTCAGACTCAGACTCTAGAGCAGGGGCGGGAAACCTACAGCCCTGCCTAATTTCATCCAGCCCATGGCAAGTCTCTGCACCGCCTCGGTGCCAACTCTCCCCGCTGCGGGGGAAAGCTAGAATTGCCAGGCTGTTAAAAGTCTGGTTGGCTCCGTGCAGCTCCCGGAAGCGGCTGGCATATCCCTGCAGCCCCTAGGCACAGGTACGATCAGGGAAGCTCTGCACGCTGCTCCTGCCCTGAGTGCCGCCTCCGCAGATCCCATTGGGTGGGAACCGCGGCGCCTGCGGGTACAGGCAACGTGCACCGCACAGACATGTGGCTGCACCTCTGCCTAGGGGCTGGACATGGCGGTCGCTTCCAGGAGCAGCGTGGAGTCAGGGCAGGTAGGGAGCCTGCGTTAGCTCTGCTGTGCTGCCAACCGGGAGCCATGTGAGGTAAGCGCCGTCCGGCCAGAGCCCACATCCCAAACCATCTTCCCCAGGTCAGAACCCCCTCCTGCACCGTAACTCCTTCCCAGACTCTGCACCCCAACCCCCTGCCCTAAGTTGGAACCCCCTCCTGTACCCAAACTCCCTCCCAGAACCCACATCCCAACCCCCTGCCCCAGCCCCACCCCAGAGCCTGCACCCCCAGCCAGAGCCCTCACCCCCTCCTGCATCCGAACACCCTAATTTCTGGCCTCACCCTGGAGCCTAGGGGATGCCCTGAGCCTCCGTGCCCCCCCACAGGGCTGGAGCCATGAGCGCCAGCTTTCCCCACTGCAGGGGGAAGCCCTGATCCGCCGTGCACCCTCCCCGCCTCCAGGGGCTGTGTATGGCCCGCGACTGATTTTTTTCGGTGGTCAATGGCCCCTGATAGAAAAAAGGTTCCATCCCCCTTCTCTGGAGTCAGAAGTAGATTGTGTTGTTTTAACAGTGAAGGAGAAAAACATTTTGGTTTAATATTCCATCTGCACAAGCTGTCACTTCCTCAAAAACATTTTACATCACTGTTCTGACATCAGATTTTTGGTATTACTACCTTGTCATCAGATCAATAGCAGAACAAATTGCAAGAGTTTGCAACAGAAAGTACTAGCAATGCCATTATAATGGATGTTTTACATGTCTAATTCCACACCACTCCATGCAGCAGGAATTGCTCTACAGTCTGATAAGGGAACCTACAGGTCTTACAAACATATGTTTATTATAAACATAACAAAGGGTGCTAATCATTAGAGTTTGAGTTCCTATTCTTTGTCCCTTTTTTGCACCGTTCATGCAGAAGTTCAAAGCCACGGCTCCTTTGATGGCTAGATATGGAAGATCATGGGCAATTCTCATATCAGAGAAAATCAGGTTGTTCTCCTGATGGGAATACAATGGGATAGGTATATGGTTGACTGATAGCAAAGCCAACATCCACCAGGTGTGGCAATTCAAGTGCCTCAAAACACAAAGGCACAAATTTCCTGTTGCTTTCTGGTTTGGTAGCATTTTACATCTACTTTGCGTTGGTATCAACAACTGCCCAAGGCCTGAAGTTCACAGAAAACATAAAAGGAAGGATGGCTAATGGAATGGAATGTCCCCTTAGGCCTAAAGAAAAGTGTTCCTCTTGTCAGGACAAATACTAAGCACACTAAACATGAGAGCAAGTTTTGCTAACAGAGGGCACAAAGCTAAATGGCTGACAATGGAATATCAGTTAACGCATCCAGATTTGTTTTTTTTTAAATGAATTTTCCTCCACAAGTGTGTAAGAACTAGTTGCAAAAGTAAAGAGCTGAAAGGCAGTTGTGAAAAATCTTACGTGAATTATGCATAGCTTCAAGAACAAAAAAGGGAATAATAAAGGTTCTGCAGGTATATCACACCCATGACATTATGATGAGGATCTTTTTTTGATGTCAGAAAGCTCTGCAAACATGTCACCTTGTTAGACTTTTTGTTTGGACTCTACTGTTGTTGAATATCTAAACCATCTTACAGTAACAAAGATTGAGGCTTAACACCTTTCGTTATGTGCAAACTGCCTCTTCAGTTTCTATTTGCACAATCTTACAAAATATAACAATTTATTAGCAATCCATGGACATTTCAAGATCTATATACATTGCTACTCCAAATTTGTATTCTGCATTTCCTTTCATTAGGATCGTGCACTCAAGTTAGATTAATTGATGGGAACCAACATTATAAAAGCTCAGCTATACAACACCAGATGCTTTTATTCTCTTCATCCCTCCATAAAAAACTTTTTTAAAAAAATGAATCTGTATAAATATTTCTTTTTTAAGGCAATACAAAGATTCCAGGCATCTGTTTCTCATTAAACCAATTACACATTGTTTAAAATAATCTAATAAAGTGCACATTTATGAAATTTCTATTACCAGAATTGCACAGATATTAGTATATTAAGAAACCTAAACATTACAGGCCAAATTCTGGCAGGAGAAATAAACAGGATTATGGACCAAAAAGAAAATGATTGTGCACACAGAGTGGCTAATTCTTCTATGCACAAACTAATCATTACACCACAATTCTGACTGTAAAAACACAAGCTGAAATATACATCCACGGGTGATGTAGGAGTGAAAAGTTCAGCATTGAAAAGGGGATGTAGTTTTTGTCGGACACTTGCAAACCTATATAATAGAATGTAGAGATACAACTTTTGGATTGCTCTGTGTATGGCACTTAAAGCTATATCTGAAACAGAACAACAAAGTTAGCATTGATTTTTTTTTGGTACTGGGTGGCTGTTAAGTGGAATTTTGAACTTTCTTTCTAGGTAGTTATATTGTACTCATCACTGTTGGTATCTAGACTTCTTACTTTTACTGATTTATACATGAGCAAATATTTGGACTGATGCTAGCCAGAGTTTTGGCATAAATTGATGTAGCTTTTTGTGTGTATACTACCATCACCTGTTAGAAGGTATATACCTATTTGCAAAGGGTAGCCAGAACTGTATGTGGAACAGTTTACTGAAGTTCCCTGTAACTTGGGACCTCTTCAGTGGTAGCTTTTTTGCTATATTAGCTAGAATATTTTTAGTATTTTTTTGCCTAGAAGTGTGGAGGAGAGCTACCCTGTCATCTCATTTTACATTATTGCATTGCTAACCTTTTCAAGCACACCAATATATTGGCTAGAATCATAGACTATCAGGGTTGGAAGGGACCTCAGGAGGTCATCTAGTCCAACCCCCTGCTCAAAGCAGGACCAATCCCCAGACAGATTTTTGCCCCAAATCTGTAAGTGGCCCCCTCAAGGATTGAACTCACAACCCTGGGTTTAGCAGGCCAATGCTCAAACCACTAAGCTATCCCTCCCCTGTACATTCCATTCAGCCTCTCTAAAAGAGCTTTGTGATATGTGTAAGCTGATTATTACAGGGCAAAGCATCAGATCAGAAGTAATAACAACTATGGTAGTTTTGGTTTTTATCTACCTTTTCTCCTCATGGATGTTTCCATAGTGCTTCTATAGCTATGGGACTACCAATGTTTCCCTCATAATCCCTTAGTTTTAGAGTCTATGGTGCTACTTCTGGGTTCGAAGATCGATCAGCTAACAGGCGAGATCCCATGCCCACATCCAGGATAGAATGCAGAGGAAGGGAAGCTTTACTAGCTTGGAGGATTCTGGGTTTATATCTTGTAGGAAGCAGTAATGGTGGGAGTATTTCTGCATCTGGGAAGTGGGTTGGGTGAGTGCAAATATCCAGTAGGCAGTAGTTGAGTTCCGTAGCCGGGAGAGAAGGTTGGGTTGGGGGTGCTGCTAAAAGAATCATAAGCTTTAGACAAGTATGCTTATCTGCAGTGTCCAAAGGGTTAATACGCAATGCAGAACTATTGTTTGATAAGATCCAGCCACTCATTCTCTTGTAAAATATGTATGCCAATTCTGGGATCTGTATTGTAGCACGCCTGAACTAAAAGATAACATGCTGTTATTTATATCAACAGGAAAGCAGTTTTCTTCCAAGCTGTGCTCGCCCTGTACCTCAATAATGCCAATCAATCAATCAATCAACTTACAACAAGAATGAACTAGTATTGAAAGCACAAAAAACCCAACAAATAGGCTCAATCAAAAGTAAGCGAAAAAATACAGTTCTCCAAAACAATAAAACCTTACAGAAAAATTTAAATTCTGAGATAGCTTAACATTTTTTTAGAGCCATGCTTTATATGACAGAGCTATATGTAAGTACTAAACATCAGCAAAGTCAGCATATAGGCAGGGCCCTACCAAATTCACGGTCCATTTTGGTCAATTTCACAGTCATAGGATTTTTAAATAGTAATATTCATGATTTCAGCTATTTAAATCTGAAATGTCACAGTGTTATAATTGATGGGGTCCTGACCCAAAAAAGTTGTGTGGGGGGGGGGGGCGTGCAGTTTGCAAGGTTACTGTAGTAGGGGTTGTGGTACTGCTACCCTTACTTTTGTGCTACTGCTGCTGCTGGGAGCGGTGCTGCCTTCAGAGCTGGGCAGCTGGAGAGCAGTGGCTGCTGACTGGGAGCCCAGCTCTGAAGCCAGCGCCACTGCCAGCAGCAGCGCAGAAATAAGGATGGCATGTTAAAGTATTGCCTCCTTTACTTCTGCACTGCTGCCTGCAGAGCTGGGTGCCCAGCCAACAGCCGCAGTTCTCCAGCAACCCAGCTCTGAAGACAGTGCGGAAGTAAAGGGTGGCAATACCGCGACCCTTCTGCAACTCCCTTTTGGGTCAGGACCCCCAGTTTGAGAAATGCTGGTCTCCCCCGTGAAATCTGTGTAGTATAGGGCAAAAGCCCAGAAAAGACCAGATTTCACAGTGGGAGACCAGATTTCACTGTCCATGACGCATTTTTCATGGCCGTGAATTTGGTAGGCCCTACACATAGAATATACACACAGCTGATTCGTGGAGTGAACACATATCATTCTCTGACCAGAGCTACATTTTAATTTATAAAAAAAAAAAATCCATGAATAATTCTTTAACTTTTGCGTGGCTCTAACCACTTGTGTGTGTTCTGCTTACTGTCAGTACTGTTGACTTGATTCACAATGTCACCATCATGATGTAAAATTCAACCAGATGATATTGCAAAAGGAAGAGACAGTGAAAAACTCAGTTGTAAAACTGAAATGTGTATACAGTGACTAGCAAAACAGTAAGATATCAGACTTGCTTAGATCTGAAATGCCTGCCCTTGCCCAACTATCAAGTGAACTCTTTCCTGTTATTTGGAGCCTACTCTTGACTTACGTCTCATCTCCAAAGTGATACGACTGCCCCCTTCTTCCTCTTTAAGAGGTAAGAAAAGGTTCACTGGGCTACGTCAGGGCTGGATTCTGCCAGATTTACTTACTTTATGCTTCTTAAACTTCCCCATTAATGTAAATGAAATTACCTCAACACAAAAGTGGCAGGGTCAGGCTGTTAGGCAGCCATATGCATTTTATATATAAATCAGTTTACTGCTGAATTTGTCTTACATCTTTTCCTTTAGCAAATCACCAGCCTAGATTTCATGGCAACACTGTGAATCAAAAATGCATTAGTTTAACAGAAGAAAGTGAAAAAACAGGAGAATCCCCTACCTAAGGTTAAAGAGCTATTCATGTTCTTTATAAATTAAAGTGATGTTAGAGCTACACAACATTCCACCAGGATACATGTAAACAACATCTTTTTACATCGCATGTCTGCTTGCTGTGTGTATATAGAACCATTTGTGCATTTTACATTTTACTCCTGTTAACAATGCAGTCTACACTGATCCCTGGCACAAATACAGCCTTAAGGGGCCATTTACGACAGCTGGAATCAGCAACAAATTTACAACTTAGCCCCACTTCCATCCCTCAGTTATGCCCTCTGCACTGGAGGGTGGCGGTACAGGAGGTGCCATGCTGCTATGCAAGAATTTTCCTACCCAGGGGGATCCTTGGGTGGTGTGTTAAGCTAGGTTTGTTTATTGCTGCCGTGTGCTGTAGGAGCAATGCAGAACAGCACAACTTATTGGAGAACCTGACAATGAGTGAAAAAACAAACAATTTCAATAAAACTAAAAATAGTAATAGGCGATATACCAATCTCCTAGAACCGGAAGGGACCTTGAAAGGTCATTGAGTCCAGCCTGCTGCCTTCACTAGCAGGACCAATTTTTGCCCCAGACCCTTAAGTGGCCCCCTCAAGGATTGAACTCACAACCCTGGGTTTAACAAGCCAATGCTCAAACCACTGAGCTATCCCTCCCTGTACATATTGTATGTAACCCCCACTTGGACTTTGCCAGCTCCTGGAACTCTGGATTGTGCCCCTACCCGAAGGACTACAACAGTAATGCCTAGCAGAGCCTGCTTTATTTCCCAGCATGCTCGGAGTCAGGGGCAGGGACAGACTGGACTAGAAACTCCTGCTGAGTTTCCTCAATAGGGAGGCTTCCGCATGGAAGGAGACAGCCTGACTCAGATACAAAGAGACTAGCTTTTAGTTTCAGTTTTGAGCTATGAATTTGGGAGTGTGGAGAGGAGCAGAAAGCTCACAGAGTCTCTGATTAACTCCTCCTCCAAAGAGAGTCTTTGAACTACTGTGAGAGCCAGTGCATGGGTCAGGGAGATCTAGCCCTGCACAGATCAGAGTAGCAGAGATTCAGAGGTGCTGGAACTAGGGGTGCTGGGGCTGTTGTGGCTGCAACCCCTGGCTTGAAGTGGTTTCCATCATATACAGGGTTTACAGTTTGGTTCAATGTCTCTCAGCGCCCCCACTATACAAATTGTTCCAGCACCTCTGCAGAGGTCCAACGTGGTGCTGGCTACCGAGAGCCAGCTGAGACCCGGGAGCCAGGAGAGGACCCTGCCCTACCCGAAGGACGAAGATGAAGAGCTCCAACGGCCAACGTTCACAGTGCTGCAGGCCTTCACCCCAGCATACCATCTGCCTAGGAAGGTGCCAGGGAGGAAGCCAGGTTAGG
The DNA here is from genome assembly GCF_016161935.1 of Mauremys reevesii. Taxonomy (NCBI): domain Eukaryota; kingdom Metazoa; phylum Chordata; order Testudines; family Geoemydidae; genus Mauremys; species Mauremys reevesii. The sequence goes on from NC_052624.1 coordinate 201,078,071, forward strand.
AAGAGTTGTGAGGGTTGGGAGGTGAACTGGTTGATTTGTTGATATTTAGTACATCTTAGTTAACTCTAATGCTTTCTTCCCCCCAGATCCTATATTTCCTGCTCTCAATAAAGTCCCACTTTGTTGTACAGTGATTTTGGGGTGTGTCATTCTTTTGCTAGAGTTTGTGTCGATGTACTTGATTGTTTCATGTGTAGTGGGTTTTATACTCCTTGCCAGCAGTGGCAGCAGTATTCATTATTCCCAAGGGACAAGGGAATTACCTTGGGTGGAGTCACCAGGCCCCAGAAAAGAATCCAGGACCCAACTCATGCAAGGAGAGGGACGAAGCCACTCCAAGTAGCGAGCATCAGGGAGGTGGCCACAGCGAAGGAACACCCTGGGGGGGGTTACATGTAGTATTTTGTCCATTCCCACCAAATACGCAGCCAAAAAACTTTGTAACGGTCGCAAGCAAAAAGCAAAGGTAAGTGAACCACAGCTGAATTGATATAAAAATCTAAAGCAACCAGGTACTTTCTGAAAGATGTCTAATGCACACAATACAGCCTGGCAATGACTAATGGCTGACAGCTCTTTGAAAGGCAATACCAATATCGCATTAGACAGCAGAACTGTTGTATCCACTCTTTCTCAGGATTAAAAGGAAATGTCTCAACTTGACAGTTATATGTGGATTCAGAGGCATCCTGAAAGGGCATAAAACCCTTAAAGAGCTTTGCACTGTAAAATTTTCCCATCAGTTCTGAGTCACCTACTGTCCTTCCTGCCTGTTAATTCAGGGCTGGATCCTGCAGCTCTGCATGAGCTAATTAAAATCAATGGGAGCTTTGCATAAAAACAGACTAAGAATTGCACAACTGGGTCCCTGATTTTCAGCCGGTCTTATTTAAAATTCAAACTTTGTTGACCCATCACCATTCCTGCTATGGAAAACAAAACAGCCTATAAACCACCATAGGTAAAGCCAAATACAAAACCTGATGTTTTCTCATGCCAAACTCTAAGTGCCTGATTCAACAAGGTATTTAAGTACATAAATATTCCCATTGACTTCAAAGCAACTATTCATGTGCTTATAGTGAGGCATATGCTTAAGTACCTTGCTGAATTGAGGTATTAGGAGACTGTACTGTGCCCTGTAGAACCTGCACCACTCCAAGGTTAGCAACAGGTGGCATTCTGAAAGGAGACTACTTGGAGTTCGGCAGCTGTGCCAGCGGGAGTACAGCCCAGTCGTCAGGTCTCTTCTAGGAAGGGGGAGACTCATGTTCAGATCCCTTCTACAAATGAGGCAGAGGGGGGAATTGAGTCCTGGGTTCCCACAACCTGTGTGAGTACCCTACCGCTGGGCTAAAAGCAGAGCACACCACCCAGATCAGACCGAAAGAGTATGACAGGTGTGGGCGATAGCCTCATTTGTGAATCCCACTGAGGCGTAGGCACGAGTTAGGTGCCCAGCAGCTTGGTGCCATCAGGACTGAGGTGGCTGTGCATGTGCCCCGCTGCTGAAATTTAGGCACCTTGGGGATTTTAATGGTGGAAACATGGGGGCTTAGGGGCGCTAGGCACTTACAGGGTTAGGCGGCAGGTGAATGATGATTTTTTGAATGCCAGTGACATCTAAATGTTGGACGTAGGCACCTATGGTGACAGGCGCATAAAGTCCCCCTTGTGAATAACACCATAGGATGAGCTCATCAAACTTATTTTCACTCCTGACCTAGGTCTCCAGATGGAAAATCCACCGAACCACCTTACTGCTCAATACTCCCAATTTTAGGTAAAACTCGAAATACTAATGACATGGGGAAAAATGTTTGTTTTATGAAAATTGCCAAATAAGTACTCTATATGTGCCTCAGACTGATGTATTAATTAAATAAAACACTGAATATTTGATCAGAATCCATAATCCTTTCTTCAGTAATTATTTACAGTTTTAAAACTGCTGACATGTTTTTCCTTCTGCACCTGTAAAAATGGGTTGGCCCAATTTAAGCACAAAGATTAAAACACTGTACTTTAACGTTCAAGATATTATTCATTACTTCTTACTCCGTATAAGCTTAGAACTTCCTTTATATTTTATTATTGCCCTTTAAAAGGACATAAAAATCATTCATGTATTTATTCCATTTTAAACTATGCAAATAATGTTAAAAGTAATTATAACATATTCATTATTTATTATAAATACACCCTGCATGTTTTATATGGATTGTATTTATTCACTATATATAATTAGGCATTGTAATCCATTGCCAATTTCACAACCAGAACATTATTCTTGGCTGTTTAAAAGCTAGAGAAACACATTTTAAATCAAATTAACATAATTTAGCTGCTAAAAGAGTTTTAATTTAGCAATAGTTCATCTACTATATTCCTAAACTATGCATATATTTCTGTATCATGCATTTGTTTTAAATGAGCTAAAGTAATCTTGGTAAATCTACACAGGGTTTGAAAATGTGTTCCCTTACACAGTCTGCTGCCTTGTGTTCCTTGTAAAGCACTTTTGTAATTGGCACCCTCTACCTACTATTTCTATTTCCTCCCATGCTTGTGTAATCAGTTTGTTAGATGCAGAGCTGGTTGAAAGTTTTCCAATGGAACACTTTTTCATCAGACTTTCTGATTTGACAGAACTGAAACTTTCTGTGGGAAATGTTGATTCTGTGGGAATTTTCACTTAGAATATCAGAATATCAGGGTTGGAAGAGACCTCACATTGCCGGGTATCCTGACAGCCTGTCTTCCCAATCTGCCAGCCCAGTGGGTTGTGGGCTTCCCAGCTCCTATTTGCCTGTCTTGTGAGCTGCCCCGCTACTTGGTCTCCCAGCATGATGGGCAGATGGGGAAGCAGGGGAGTTGGAGCAGCTTGGCTGCCCACCACACAGGCAAATGGGAAGCTGAGTAGCTTGGGAAGTGGGGCCTGCCAGGCAGGCAGATGGGAAGCTCAGCAGAGGGGGAGGTGAGCAGCCCATGGAGCCTAGGGAGTGGGGCAGCCTGGAAGCTCACTCAGCAGGTAGATGAGCAACCTGGAACTCAGGACAGCCTGCCAGGAAGGCAGAGGAAGAGTCAGCCAGCTCAAGGAGCATGAGATTCTGGGGAGCATATTTTGTTTCAGAAGCTCTGCAGCCTGGAATATTTCTGCTTTGGAATATTTAAAATATTGCTCGAGCATGCAGGGGTGTAATCAGGAAGGCCAAGGCACAACTGGAGCTGCAGCTAGCAAGGGATGTCAAAGGTAACAAAAAGGGTTTCTACAGGTATGTTAGCAACAAGAAGGTGGTCAGGGAAAGTGTGGGACCCTTACTGAATGGGGGAGGCAATCTAGTGACAGACGATGTGGAAAAAGCTGAAGTACTCAATGCTTTTTTTGCCTCGGTCTTCACAGACAAGATCAGCTCCCAGACTGCTGCACTGGGGGAGGAGGTGAGCAGCCCTCAGTGGTGAAAGAAAAGGTGGTGGACCAGATGGGTCCAGATATAATGCATCTGAGGGTGCTTAGGGAGTTGGGCTGAGGTGATTGTAGAGCCATTAGCCATTACCTTTGAAAATTCATGGCAATTGTGGGAGGTCCTGGATGATTGGAAAAAAGGCAAATATAGTGCCCATCTTTAAAAAAGGGAAGAAGGAGAATCTGGGGAACTACAGCCTCACCTCAGTCCCTGGAAAAATCATGGAGCAGGTCCTCAAGGAATCCATTTTAAAGCACTTGGAAGAAAGGAAGGTGATCAGGAACAGTCAACATGGATTCACCAAGAGCAAATCATGCCTGACCAATCTGATTGCCTTCTGTGATGAGATAACTGGCTCTCTGGATATGGGGAATGCGGTGGACATGATATATCTTAAGTTTAGCAAACCTTTTGATACTGTCTCCCACAGTATTCTTTCCAGCAAGTTAAAAAAGTATGGATTGTATGAATGGACTATAAGGTGGATAGAAAGCTGGCTAGATCGTCGGGCTCAACAGGTAGTGATCAATGGCTCAATGTGTAGTTGCCAGCCGGTATCAAGTGGAGTACCCCAAGAGTCTTTCCTGGGGTCTGTTTTGTTCAACATATTCATGAATGATCTGGCTGATGGGATGGATTGCACCCTCAGCAAGTTCGCGGATGACACTAAGCTGGGGGGAAAGGTAGATATGCTGGAAGGTAGGGATACGGTCCAGTGTGACCTAGACAAATTGGAGGACTGGGCCAAATGAAATCTGATGAGGTTCAAGAAGGACAAGTGCAGAGTCCTGCACTTAGGATGGAAGAATCCCATGCACTGCTACAGGCTGAGGACCAACTGGCTAATTAGCAGTTCTGCAGAAAAGATCTGGGGATTACAGTGGACGAGAAACTGCATAAGTGTCAATATTGTGCCCTTGTAGCCAAGAAGGCTAACAGCATATTGGGTTGCATTAGTAGGCGCATTGCCAGCAGATCAAGGGAAGTGATTATTTCCCTCTATTCGGCACTGGTGAGGCCACATCTGTGTCCAGCTTTGGGGTCCCCACTACAGAAAGGATGTGGACAAATTAGAGATAGACCAGCGGAGGGCAATGAAAATAATTAAGGGGCTGGGGCACATGACTTACAAGCAGAGGCTGAGGGAATTGGGCTTATTTAGTCTGCAGAAGAGAAGAGTGAGGGGGGATTTGATAGCAGCCTTCAACTACCTGAAGGGGGTGGTTCCAAAAAGGATGGAGCCAGGCTGTTTTCAGTGTTAGCAGATGAGAGAACAAGGAGCAATGGTGTCAAGTTGCAGCAGGGGAGGTCTAGGTTGGATATTAGAAAAAACTATTTCACTAGGAGAGTGGTGAAGCACTGGAATGGGTTACCTAGGGAGATGGTGGAATCTCCATCCTTAGAGGTTTTTAAGGCCCGGCTTGACAAAGCCCTGGCTGGGATGATTTAGTTGGGGTTGGTCCTGCTTTAAGCAGGGAGTTGGACTAGATGACCACCTGAGGTCTCTTCCAACCCTAACCTTCTATGATTCTAAGTCCTGATTTGGCAGAGATAAAACTGAAATTTCCAAATATTTCGTGGGACTTTGTTATCTCCCAGCCAGCTCTAGTTAGATGATTATTTAAGCAGTAAAGATGAGTCCAAACTTAACTCCCAAATCTAAACACTAACTTAGTCCTTGATTCACGAAAGTATGAGCACATCCTTACGATTAATTACATGCTTAGGTCCAACTGACTTCATTTGGACTTAGGTACATACTTAGGAACTTTCTTCCTGAATTGAGTCCTCTTATTCAATACAATGGAATATTTTTTTCCTGCAGTGGAAGCAGTATCAAGCCCCTGATATCTTTTATATGCTGTAGACACCAAACATTCATTTTTATACACTATATGCTGGTGACAAATGTTGAACTCCTATCTGTCATAAGAATCCATTATGGGTGATTTTACCAAGAGCTGTTCTATCCATTGGAAATAAAGATTCATGACTGACAAGGCACAAAGTGCTTTGTGCTTTTCTGTACCATCTTACGGGAAAAAAATTAGTCAAGATGGTCAGGGATGCAACCCCATGCTCTGGGCATCCCTAGCCTCTGATTGCCAGAAGCTGGGACTGGATCACTCGATGATTGCCTTGGTCTGTTCATTCCCTCTGGGGCACCTGGCATTGGCCACTGTCGGAGGACAGGATACTGGGCTAGATGGACCTTTGGTCTGACCCAGATGGCTGCTCTTATGTAGATTATGGCCACGTTTACATTATCAAGAAATGGGGAAGAGGAAATAAGGAACTTCCTTGATGTTCCGGGTGGAATGTTCCAAAAGTTGGGGAGTAGACATAACCTTGGATGTTCCACCACACGTATCGGCCAACAGAGCTAGCCAGGCAGGGTGGAGTATAATGGACTTCCTTTAGGAATATTACCGACTGTCCTCCCCCTGGGTGACTACTTTAACCACGGGGGATGAACATTACAAGGTGGCAGGGAACACCTCCTCCTCCTCATTTTTTCTTGAAGGAGGACCTAGCTTCATGGCTGTGAATACTGAACAGAGATAAGCACCTCTTCCTGGCCTAGATTTAGGTTCCTAACTCCCTCTGGCTGGCTTTTGTGCATCCCCTTCTCAGGCATTGTTAAGGGAAACTACGTGTCTAACTTGGGATCATAAATTCCACTTGGTGGCAGGGTGCTGAAAAGCTCAGTATTGCAGCACGTAAGTCCTTGTGAATCCCAACCCTAGTCCTTAAAGTAGTGCTCGACAGCCTGAGAGGACACACAGGTTGCCTGGGTAAATCTGAAACCCACCTTATTCTAAAAGACAAGGAATATGAATTTAACACTAATGAATAAAACCCGGGGAGTGCTGGTTCAGCAAAAGGGACCTGCTTAAAGAAGGACCAGTATTAGATCTATAAAATGGTGGCGGGTACTCCATGTGCTTGGATAGTTTGGAGACTATTAAACCTACTGCTTCTCAACGTGAAGGAAAAACAGGATGGAGAAGTAAATGTGTGTAATAGATTACTGAACCAACTGAGTGGTGTCTCTCTTTGGTGCTTGTTATATAAAAAAAAAAGCGGGGGCAGGGGTGTTGGAGGGGTTAGCATTTGTATGGGTGTAGACCTAAAGAGCTTGGAGAAGCAGGAAGAAGGAAAAGGTTTATTCTCCTACTACAGAAGATATAATCTCCAAGATAACTGGAGTTACTTCATGCAGATACTGGATTCTGACAAATTCTTCTCAGTGCCAAGTTGACAATTTTCATAATGCGGTTTGGAAGATATTTGTTGCATCCCCTTTGGCATCCAGAGGAAATTGAGCAAGATTCTGCATGGCCTGAAGGGACTAAACGTTTCTATGGATGGCACTTTAGATTAGGAGACATCTGAGTAAGAAAACAGCAAAATTAAAACAAGTTTTAGGGGTGCAAGACTAATAGGAAAGAAAGGCGTTATGTGAAAAGAAGCCCAACTATGGTTCTTGGACATAAGTTAATGAGGGGGCGATGGTATGTCCATAAAAAGACAATGCTACAGTTGAAATAGCACTACCTAACAGGGAAAAAAGGGAAAAGGGAACAGGGAAAAAAGCTGAGGAGTTTGTAACATGTTGCTCCACATGGCTTTCAGACGCAGACACCTGATATGCCCAAAGAAGGAATGTCTAGTGGGTGTAGAGGCATAGGAGAGGCTCCCAAGATATTTGCAGGGCCTTGATAATTTCAAGGTCAGTGACAGACCACAAGCCACTTGTATTGTTAATACTTAGTAAAGACTTACACAAGATATCCCTCAAATTCCAGAGATGGCTTAGAGACAAGGTAGGTGAGGTAAGTGACAGTCTAATGCAGAATATGCACCAGCAATGTCCTTAGTTGAGGCTGGTGCTTAGCTGAGGTGCCCTATTGATAATTTAGCATACCATGGAAGTACTTAAGAGTGCCATTTTGGATTGTTTACCAGCCTCACAACACTAATGAGAACGAATTAAAATAGTGCTGATAAATCTGGATACAGTTTGCAGTTGGGTATCAGACAAAATCGACCCATTTACTTATCAGCATACCATAACTTTTACACATCAAGGAGGGAACAGATCAACACTGCCAACCTTACAGGTAAATCTTCATTGTAAGTGTCTCTGCTTAAAGGATTTAGGGATGACAGGTGCTAAATTCAACAGATCCCAGGCTTTCCTCTTTAACCTCAGAATGCAGACCAAACCTTACCTCAGCATAAACCTGATAAAACTGTGTGAAGAAAATATTGGACAAAACTAGCTGTTATCATCCCTGGGCTTGCTTGCTGCTCATGATCCTATATGGTTGAGACTTTTCCAGCTACTGATTATAGAAGAATAGGAGGCATTTTCTAATGGTTCCAAACCCAAACTAGTAGCAATGGCAAACACATTGCAGCACTGGGGAGACAGCTCTGTTGAGAAGAGTCCTAGAGTTATGGTATGGGAATATATACCTCTGCAACTACATAATCCAAGTGACTCAAGTGGACAAACCCTTTATCATGCCTAGAAGATGACCAGTAGTGACAAGCCAGTGACTTGTGTAGATCTATAGTTTCTTGCTAAAAAATTAATTCTTGTTAAAATTGCTTGTACAAAAAACAAAGGGAGAAAACTGTTGGGATATATATATATACACACTTTATTTTACATTGCAGCAGGAAGGCAGGTGGGAGAGAGTGGAACAGGGAACCCCCAGAAGGGTGTGGGTAGAAGGTAAACAGTGGAGAGGGAAAGAGAGAGAGAGAAGTTTTAGGGAAAATACTATTTTCCTTATTCAAATAAATTACTTTGTTCAGTATTAGAGAAGATCACTGCACAGTTTGCTACAGCAGCCATAGTGCAGGAAGGCAATGTGTTATCAATGATGTAAAGATACTGATAACTTTGTAGGGTTCTTCATGGTGCGTGCACACACACACTGACTATAAAGGAAGATATGTATCTAGCAAGCAAAGATCTGTATTTACATGTGCAAAATGACCACGCAAACTGGCTGAGAAGCTAATGGAAGGACTTTTTATCCTCTAAACTGAAGTCAAACTAGACATTTATCAACTGCTTTAAAAATGAAACCTTGATGGCAATGAATGTTTATTGTCCTGCAAGAGTTAGAAACTATCTACTATGTTGTGAACAGTTATTAAAAAACAAACAATTGAAAGAGAAAGAGAATTAGGCATTGTCTACACTGAAACAGTACAACTCCCCTAGTGGGGATGCAGTTAGATTGCTATAACTTTACATCAAAATTAGTGCTGGCTGAAACTCAAGATTTTCTGATTCACAGGAAATTTCAATATTTTAACATTTTCCACAAACTGGAAATTGTGAAAAAATATTATTTTGGAACCACCGATAAATGGTGCTTCTGAGATGAAATATGCTACCCAGGACTGTATCAGCTGTTGACAGAAACTACATTCTTGACAGTTTCACCACAGCTATTCAGTGAGTCAGGTATCCTGGGGCACCAACTAGCTCAGGAGTAGGGAAGTCCTTGGGGGCCCTAGTCTACTGCAGTCTTCATGGCAGTACTGTCCTGGAGCTATCGACCCTGGAAGCTCTTGATCCCTGTGCCCAAGGCAGTCTGCATGACAAGGCTGCTCCATAGCCGCTGACCCTGGAAACCGTCTACATGGTGAGGAAGCCTGTCCCAGGGCTTCTAAGCTCCTTGCTCTGTGGCAGGGATACTGGGAACCCTGATAGCCTTAGCTCAAGATGAGGTTCTTAGGGCTTTTAGATTCCCTGCTGTGAAGTTGGGAGCTGAGCCTCAATTACAGCTGGGGCTCCCAGGAGTTTCGGGCTCCTGGCTCCACAACGGGGAGCCTGGAAGCTCTGGCGTGGTGGGCCTGCTGCAGACCCGGGAAGTCCCAGATCTCCAGCCCTAGAGCAGTTTGCTTGGTGGGGCTTCTGTGGAGCAAGGAACCCTGGAAGCCCAGAGTCCCAAGCAGCCCACCAGGAAACCAGGTAGGGTTCAGATGCCTGTGGTTCAATGAAAGTTTGCCATGCCCGTGATGTTTTCATGAAAAGTTTCCAGTCTGACAAATTGATATTTTCCAATGAAACTCTGCTTCATCGGAGAATTCCCGACCAGCTCCAACCTGTACAGCTATTCCCAAATGGGAAGGGGAATAACTATACTCATATAAGGCACCTTTATACCAGTATCTCTGTGTTCACACAGGGGCTTCTACTCGGATAACTGTACCAGTAAAAAAATAAAAAATCACCCCCCTAGCTGACATAGTTATACCATTATAACTTTCAATTGGAGACCAGGCCTCAGAGATTCAGTTACAAAACAGGCTGATAGGTCTAATGTTTGGGACTTATGAAAAAAAATGAACAAGTCCAACAAGAGCTGGAAACCTTTCACTCTCAGAGATGTGAGATTACACAAAGATTAATATGATACATACAAATACAGAGCTGGAAAGATGGACTTTTCTTTTGTGATTTAAATAAGCAGGGTGCATAATATGTTTTATTTACAGAAAAAAGTAATAAAAATATATAGGAAACTAAAGACAAACAACCACCAAAGCATGATCTTTAAGGAGAAGTGTTGCTGACAATTTTCAGAATAATTTTCATAATAAAAGGGCAAATTCTCACTATTTTAGACAAGTCTCCATACTTTTCTGATGGATTTTATCATCCTCCTCCTCCAAGGGGGAGAAATCAAGCAAAAAAAGCAGTTGGTTTCTCCAGACACTGCAAGATGCAGCTGCTGCTGTTGTCCTTAATGGATTTAAAGTGCTTGCCAATATCTCCATTCCTATTCTATGTTCCCATGTTTTTTTGTTTTGTTATTTGTATCCTGTGGGATAGAGAATAACCTTCGCTGATTGTGGCAATTGATTGACTCAGCTGGTGCTGCAGAATATAAAATAAGAATTGAAAAGAGCATGTGAAACGTGTGCAGGTTGGAGGTGAGACAAGGGCTGTCTCTGTCACAGTGAATGCATGTAGAGTTGAAGCACCAGCTGGGTCCTGTCAATTGCTATTTCAGTATAACAATAACAAAAAATACTACTTTTTCCTGCTATCTCCAGGATTTCAGAAAAGGGTCCCAGCTGCACAACACTTAAAACTGTTCTTTGATAGCATGTGTGTCCTTCAATCAGACAAAAAGGAAGAAGAGTTATGAATGGAGTGAAGGGACAAAAACGATAGGAAAGAGGTTATGTTCTGCTTTAAGCACCAATGTGAAAGATGAATCAGACTATTGGCCTTCTAGTGCAGTATCCTTTCTTCAACAGTGGCCCATACCTGATGCTTCATGGGAGAGAGCCTGTAGTGGGCAGTTATGGGATAGCCTGCCACCCAGAGAAACCTTCCTCCTAACCACCAATATTTGGAGGTTAGCTTATGCCCTGAAGCTTGAGGATTTATAGCCCTTCCAAAGGTCTTAGTTTTATTTTTTTAATATATTCTTCCATAGCTCTGGCTATTCTTGTTATCCACATGAATGTCAAATCCTATTTTGAATCCTGCTAAACTCTTGGCCTTAATGATATCTTGTGGTAATGAGTTCCACAGGCAAATTGTACACTTTGTGAAAAAGTATTTCTTCATATGACCTGTTAGCATTTTCCATCTGCATTTCCTTTGCATTTGCCACCTTTCAACTTCATTGAATGTTTCCATAACAAGAAAGAGGTGAACAGAAATTCCCAATCTACCGTCTCTATGCCATTCATAATTTTATTTCCTTTGATCACATCTCCTTTTATTTGTTTTTGTGCTAAGATAAACAATCTCAAACTTTTAAATCTCTCTTTACATGAGAATTTTTCTATGCCCCAGTCATTCTTACTGCCCATTTCTTCACTCTCACCAAATATGCTATCTTCTCTTTGTGATGAGGTGATCAGATTGCAACACAGAATTTTAAGGACTGACCAGAACCAGCTAACAAATTTAAAACACTTCTGTCTTTGTCTACACTAGGTGCTAACTGGTGCTAAAAAAATGTGTTCATTAACATGTGTTAACTGACAAGTTTGCTAACTACACCTCATTTTCCTGGCCTCAACTACCCCTTTGGGCTTGTAGAGACATAATTTTGGTACTGCTTTAAATATGTTGGTTTAGAAATTGATATAGTTAAACTGGTGCAACCCCTAGTTTGGATGCAGTTCTATTGGTGTAAAGGGGATTAAATTTGGTATAATTTACTATTATACCACTATTAGGTTGTATTGATTTAACTATATTACTATAAAATAACTCCCCAACTGAAATAGCCAAATTAGTATAAAAATTATGTGTGGACCAAGAGAGTTGAAGTTTTTTCCCTTAAATTCTCCCATTGATGCAATTTAGGGTTGCCAACTTTCTAACTGCACAAAAACGAACACCCCTGTCCTGCCCCTGCCCCAAGGCCAGACCATGCCCCACCCCTTCTCCGAGGCCCCACCCCCGGTTGCTCCATTCCCCCGCCCTCCGTCGCTTGCTCACCTTCACCAGGCTGGGGCACGGAGTTGGGGTGTGGGAGGGGGTGAGAGCTCCGGTTTGGGGTGCGGGCTCTGGAGTGGGGTTGGGGATGAGGGTTTGGGGTATGGGTGTGGGCTCCAGGTGGGACCAGAAATGAGGGATTCAGGGTGCAGGAGAGGGCTCTGGGCTGGGGCATGAGGTTGGGCTGGGGGAATGAGGACTGTTGCTGGGGGTGCAGGCTCGGCTGGGGATGCAGGAGGGGGCTCTGGGCTGGGGCTGAGGGGTTTGGATGTGGGAGGGGGTTCAGGCTCTGGCTGGGGGTGGGGCCAGGGATGAGGGGTTTGGGGTGCAGGACGGGGTCAGGGCTGGGGCAGTGTGGTGTTATCTAATTAAAATATCACTATGGCATTATCTGATTAAAATATCATTGTTGCTACCACTGTTATATAATTTCAACGAATCTTATATAAAGTGTGACACATAGCCAGAAAGGGTTAAGCAGCTTGCAGTCTAATTGACCCAAATTCAACCCTTAAAGATATTTTGGTAGATAATGTTTATGTTTCTGTATGTTTACACATATATTGTTAGAGGTTAACAATGTAATCAAACAGTCCCTGTCTATGCTGTATTTTGTTAATTCAGAGATCAGAAGGACATCTTAACATTTAAATGAACTGCATTCCTCTCTCTTTGAAATGTACAGCAAAGCACCTGTGAATGGTGGAAAACAAGCAATTGCCTTATGTTAATCCATGTAGCTAATTATCAGTGATGCTTAGGAAATAGGTCTACTTCAAAGTCTCCATGATTGCCTATTGTTCGCCTAAGGACTCTGACCTGTCAAGAAAAGGCCTGGAGCTCTATAAAAACTCCTTGGGTCCTGATCCTTTTTATCTCAGATCTGCTTGATGCTTCATGCCGGGAAAGCTTAAGTCAAAAGGCTGAGATCTCCAGTCCTAACTGGATCACCCTGAATATGGACATTGGACTATAACCTACAGACTAATTCTGAAAGAACTCTTTCAGGATCTCTACTATGAATCTGATCTCAGAACTGTACTCATATCTGTATGTATACTGATCTTTTAACCAATACTCTCTCTCTTTTCTTTTTTAACAAATTTTAGTTTAGTTAAGAATTGGCTGTAAGCCTGTATTTGGGTAAGATCTGATGCTTTGGGATTGGCAGAACTTTCTTATGTGATGAAAAAGGTTTTCAGTGATCCTCATCATATTTGACTTGGGTGTCTGGGTGGAGGCCTAAGGCTGGGTTGCTTTAAGGAAACCGTGTTGTTGGTATTACAGAAGCTGTTTTCTGCTGGTTTGGTATATCTAAGTATTGGACTATCCACCAGCTTTGGGGATTGTCTGCTCCATTCTTTGCAGTTCACCCTAATTGAGTGACCTCAGCTGGCTCCCCTGGGATCCCAGTCACAGGCAGGTCATTGGGGTGTGTGTGGTGGGGGTGAGGGCTCGGGGTGTGGGCTCTGGAGTGGGGCTGGGGATGAGGGGTTTGGGGTGCAGGAGGGGGCTCAGGGCTGGGATGGGGTGTTGGGCTCCAGGAGGGAGTTAGGGTGTGGGAGGGGACTCCGGGCTAGGGCAGGGGGTTGGGGTGCGGGGTCCCAGCAATACTTACCGGGGCTCCCAGGAAGCAGCCACTAGGTCCCTGGAGTCCCTAGGCATATGGCGGCCAAGGAGGCTCCATGCACTGCCCTTGTGCTGCCCCCACCAATGGGAGCTGCAGATCCGGCACTAGGGATGGGGGCAGTGCGTGGAGCCTACCTGGCTGCCCATGAACCTAGAGGCCACAAGGACCTGGTAGCTATTTCCAGGAGCCTCATGGAGCTAGGGTAGGCAGGGAGCCTGCTTTAGCCCTGCACCCCCAACCGGACTTTTAACCAGAGATTGAAAAATCAGATGCCTGGCAACTCTAATGCAATTCCATCAGGATTAGCCACAGAGGGAAGCTTGAAAAGGGTCCCATTTACAAGTCCTGGCATTTTAAAGGAACCTCTGCCATTCAGACAATGGGAGCTCAGAACTGCCCTTATTTGAGTATAATATGGTACTGATTTTCTAAGGGTTTGTTTACACACAAAGCTGCACTTTATGTTAAAGTTCTTTTAAAATCAATGTAGTTAAACCAGTCTAAACTCCTGTGTGGATGTTCTGAAATTGATTTAAACCTGGTTTATGTCAATTTAGCTTAATTTGGTAAGGAATCAACTTACATTGAGAAGATATAAGCCAAGTTTAAATCGATATAAGAGCATCCACAAAAGGGGTTTAAAACAATTTTGGTTAAAATCTTATTAAACTTAGTGTTTAGAGTAGTCTTAAGTTCCTGCCAATACTAGTAGGCTGTGCTGGGCTCCTGTAATGGATACAAGTTTACTTTCTCAGGAGGGAGTGAGCAGATCCATACAATAGTTTGCAGTGGAACTGTGAGGCTTAATGTGTTAAAGCACTTTGCCAGTCTCAGATGAAAGGCACCATGCAAGTGTAAAGTATTATTGAACTATGAAGTCAAAGTAGAAGAGGACGACAAAGGCACAGTGAATAAAATACAGAGATCATATTCATTCTTCTTATCTTTTGTTATTGTAATGTGGAGAGGAGACAATTAGAGAAAATGATGACAGAATGAATACTGGGATAGGAAACAGAGACTTTTCAAGGGTAAATAATATCCCTCTTACTCTAGAACTGGTGAGCTCTAATAAAGCTGTGCTGGAGTAGGTTGGGTATAGGAAACCATACCACTGTCTGACACTGCCAGATCAAACCAAAAAGGACAGTTACCTGTTCCATAACTGGTGTTTTTCGAGATGTGTTGCCCATGTCTATTCCACAGTAGGTGTGCATGCTTGCCACGTGCACTGGTGCCGGAAGTTTTTCCCTTAGCAGTACCCGTAGGGAGAGCTGCTACAATCCCTGCAGTGGCGCTTCTATAGCGTGCTATAAGGGGAGCCGTGTGCTCCCCCCACCCTCAGTTCCTTCTTGCCGGACCAACTCCGACAGAGGGGAAGGAGGGCGGGATGTGGAATAGACATGTGCAAACACATCTCGAAGAACGCCAGTTACGGAACAGGTAACTGTCCTTTCTTCTTCGAGTGCTTGCTCATGTGTATTCCACAGTAGGTGATTGCAAGCTATGTCTGATGGAGGTGGGTAGGAGTTCACAGATTCCCTAGCTGAAGCACAGCCCTACCGAAACCAGCATCATCCCTGGCATGGGAGACAATTTCATGGTGCGACATGAACATGTGTACTGAGGACCAGGTAGCGGCTCTACAGATGTCCTGGATACGGACATGGGCAGCCGATGAGGCCGAGCCCTTGTCGAGTGCGTCCTCATGATAGGTGGTGAGGGAACCCCTGCTAGGTCATAGCATGTCCGGATGCATGACATGATAGCCATGAGGAAGGCCACCTTCCATAAAAGGTGAGACCATGAGCATGTGGTCAGGGGTTCGAACGGGGGCTCCGTGAGACAGGATAACACCAAGTTTAGATCCCACTGAAGAACCGGGGTTCTAGCATAACGAAAGGACCAGTCTAGTCCCTTGAGGAAAGGACCAGTCCCCTGTCATGGCGTGGGAGAAAACCGAGTAGCCCTGGACTGGTGGATGGAACACTGAAATAGCCGCCAGGCCCTGAGTTATAAGGTGAAGGAGGTACTCAAGGATAAGTGGGAGCAGGGCAGCCATTGGGGAAGTACCCCGCTCGCCTGCCCACCTGGAGAACCAGGACCACTTTGCTAGATAGGCTCAGCGCATGGATGGTTTCCTCCATGGATGGACACGCCTGACCCCTTCAGAAAACCTTGCCTCCTCCGAATCTAGCCATTGAGCAGCCACACTGTTAAATGGAGGGCGGCCAGGTTGGGGTGGAGGAGGCGGCCCTGGTCCTGGTCGTGGGAGAGTAGGTCTGGGTGGAGGGGCCACCAGCAAGCCCAGGAGGGTCCCATACCAATGTTGCCAGGACCAGGCTGGGGCGATCAGGAGGATGCGTGCCTTGTCCATTTTTACTTTCTCCAGGACCTTGCCGATGAGGGGAAACGAGGGAAAGGCGTAAAGGAGTTGACCCGACCATGACAGGAGGAAGGCATCTGATATTGCGTTCCTCGCCACCCCGTGCTCAAGAGATCGGCCTGCGTGTTGTTGACGTCTGGCAGGTGGAAAGCCTTCAGGGAGATGTCGTGGGCTATGCAGAACTCCCAGAGGTTGAGGGCTTCCCGGCAGAGGGCTGAGGACCTCGTCCCACCTTGTCTGTTGATGTAAAACATCGCGGCAGTGTTGTCCGTGAGAACTCTGACCACCTTGCCACGTAGCTGTCAGCTGAACACCCCACAGGCTAAGCGTATCACCCTGAGTTCCCTAATGTTTATATGAAGGGACAGCTCCACGGCTGACCACATTTCTTGGGTCTGTATGTTCCCTATGTGGGCCCCCCAGCGTGTCGGACACTAGGTCTAGTGATGGGGTTGGGTCCTGGAAGGGAATTCCCTGGAGCACATTGGCCGGGCAGGACCACCATTGTAGCGTGGTGATCACCGACGCCGGAACCGAGAGGATCTTGTTCAGTTTTTCCTGGGCCTGGGAGAACTCTGAGGCCAGCCAGAGTTGGAGGGGCCTCATCCGAAGTCTGCCATGGCAGACCACGTATGTGCATGCCGCTATGTGGCCCAGGAGCTGTAGGCATGCCCTGGCCATGGTGACAGGGAACTCCGTGACCGAGGCTATAAGTCCCTTCAGGGTCTGGAACCTGCCCAGGGGAAGGGAGGCTGTGGTCTTGCAGGCATCCAGGAGAGCGCCTATTAATTCTATGTGCTGCACCAGAACCAATGTCGACTTGGTCTCGTTCACTAAGAGGCCTAGGCTGGCACACGCAGCCAAGAGTAGGTCCACGTGGTTCTGTACCTGGGGACGTGAGCTGTCCTCAACGTCTGAAGTAGGCCGCTACTACCGCCATACACTTCGTGAACACCCTGGGTGCAGTGGACAGGCCAAATGGAAGGACTGTAAATTGGTAGTGGTCCTGTCCCACTAGGAAATATATGCCCCTCGAATATATGGATATAGAAGTATGCGTCCTGAAGGTCCAGGGCTGCATACCAATCGCCAGAGTCCAGAAAGGGTATGATACATGCCAGAGAGACCACGCGGAACCGGCATTTCGTCATGAACCATTGAGGTCTCGCAAATCTAGGATGGATCCAGAACCTTTTCCACAACTCCTAAGCTGAGGAGCCGACCCACTTCCTGCTGTAGCAGGGGTAGATGCGACGGGTCCCGCCCTGCCGTCTGAGGGAGGGGGATGGGAGGGTGGGGATGAGACAAATTGTAGTGTGTAACCCTGGGAAATGGTGTTGAGGACCCATTGGTCTGACGTTATTCGGGACCACTCCACAAGGAACGCAGACAAGCGGTTGCTGAAGGCTAACTTTATTGGTAGGAGAGTCCTCTCGGGGGCCACCCGGGTACCCTCCTGCAACCAGTCAAAAATGCCTCTTGCCCCGCTGCTTGCCCCTGGAGGGCCCAGATTGCAGGGCAGAGCGAGACTGCCTCTGAGGTCGCCTCTTTTGGGTTTTGGACCTCTTGTAGGCGGGTTCGTATCTCGGCTGGGGTGCTGGGACTGAGGTTTGCGACTTAGGCTTTTCCTTGGGTGGAACGTAGAGGCCAAGGGTTTGAAGGATAGACACGGCCAAGGCCATGGACCGAGCAGCCATGTCGGCTGCATCTGCCGCCGCCTGCAGAGCAGCCTTTGCGGCGGTGGTGCCTTAAAATCCTTCCTTTTGCGCTCCGGAAGGAAGGGCTCAAATTTTGGCAGTGACCCCCACAAGTTAAACTCATAGTGACTGAGGAGGGCCTGGTGGTTGGCCACCTGGAGCTGGAAGCTGGCTGACGAATAAAGCTTCCTGCCAAACGAGTCCAGTCTTTTAGAGTCTTTATTTTTGGGTGTGGGTCCTGGTTGACCCTGTCTTTCTCTGGGATTTATGGACTCCCCCACTAGGGAGTTGGAGGCCAGGTGAGTATAGAGGTATTTGTGCCCTTTCATGGGCACAAAATATTTGCACTCTGCCTTTTTTGATATTGGCGCAAGGGAGGCTGGCGTTCGCCAGAGGGCATTGGAGATGTTAGCCACTCCTTCGTGCAGCGGGAGGGCCACTCTGCCTGGTACCGAGGACAACAGCACGTTGAACAGCGAGTCCAAGGGTCCCTCCATCTCCTCAGCTTGGAGTTTGAGACTGGACGCTACTCGTTTCAGTAGCTCCTGATGAGCCCTGAAGTCCTCATGCAGTGCGGAGGGGGGTGGGGCTGCAATCTTATCATCCAGTGCGTGGGAGGGGGCTGATACGGGGCTCTGCACGTTGACCGGTGCCACAGGATCCACCCCTTGGTCGGACTCCTCGTGCGGTGCCGAGGAGCCGTGACCCACCAATCTATCCCTTGGACGTCTGGATAGTGCGGCTGAAGGAGCCTCTGATGTCCCTGTTATCGACTGAGGGCCTGGCTGGGCATGCACGGGAGGCTAGGGGGTCCACTGGCACCACTGGCCTTGCCAAGGCAGCACCAGCTGGTCAGGTTGGCCTGGCTGGGTCGTAGGGGGCCACGTGTGGGTTGAGGTCTGGGTTACCAACGACTTATCAGTACCGAGGGAGCAGTACGAACGGTGGTACCGAGAATGACGTCTGCCACGGGACCTGGACTCCGACGTCGAGGAACGGTGCCACCTCGAGCTGATGCTCCTTGAGACGCTGTGACGCCTGGATCCACGGCAACACAGAGCCGGTGATCCCCACCGGGAGCCATGGGCATGGTACCTCGAGGCGAGAGAGCTGGAGTGTGACCAGTGATGCTGCCCATGTTGGGAGTGGCTTCGGTAGCTCCGCTGAGAATGGGAGCGTCTACGGCATCTGTGCCTGTCCCGCTGATACTCACTACACAGTGTGGAGCGGTGCTCGGAGCTCCACTCCGATGGCACCTGACTAGACAACCTAGTGGGTGACGAAAGCAGAGGACGGAAACTGTGTCCTGACAGGACACTGAGCGGCGAGCGGGCCCAAGAGCGGTTCCCTGACCGGGATCTGTGTCAGGTCGGCGTCAACTGTTGAGAGCCCAGCGGCGGCTTGCCTCTATAGCGGGGTCCGGGAGCTGGCAGTGCCCCGGGTCATAATGTCCTTGGCCACCTGCAGGGCATCTGGCGTTGAAGGCATCCGGACGTCCGGAGAGGCTTGAGTCGACACAACTGGGCTGCTCTGCTCGACCCGAGTCGGAGCTCTAGCCCTGGTGGGGGGAACTGGAACTGGGTCTAGCCTCACCTCGTTTTCTCTCGACGATTCTGAGAAGATAGAGCCTTTCCCTGCTTCTTCGACAGGGAGCAGTGCTGGCCACCGGAAGGTGCCGGAAGATCGCCGCGCACCAAAGAGAAAGCACCCGGTGCCGATTCCGCTCGGCATACCGGGGTTGGAGCCAGTGCCGACTCCATGAGAAGGGCCCGAAGTCTAATGTCTCTCTCTTTTTTTGTCCTGGGTTTAAAGGATCTGCAGATCTTACAGCTGTCGCTGATGTCAGATTCGCCCAGGCAGCAGAGACAGTTGGTGTACGGGTCACTTCTGGGAATCGAACACCTGCAAGACTCGCATGATTTAAACCAGGGGTCCCCAACACAGTGCCTGTGAGTGCCATGGTGCCCGCCAGGGCATCTAAGTGCGCCCATGTACTGGCCGGTGGATGAACATCCATCGAAATGCCACCGAAATTCATCGCTGCCGAAATTCGGTGGCATTTCGGCAGCGACGCCTCTGGATGACACCGCTTGTTGGTGGCATTTCAGTGGATGCTCGCCCGCTGCCACGGTCCTCTGTGGCTCGTCATCTGGCGCCTGCCAGACGAAAAAGGTTGGAGACCACTGATTTAAACCCTGGGGCCCGGGCCATGCCCCGGCCCGAACACTAGCTAACTAACTAAACTGGAACTTTTATTGAACTAACACACACAGCTACTACTAATGACGAAACGAGTTCTGGGACGAGCTGCAGCAAAGGTGGAGCAGGTAGTTCTGATGCACCGTCACTGGCGGCAAGAAGGAACTGAGGGTGGGGGGAGTGCACTGCTCCCCTTATAGGGCGCTATAGAGGTGCCACTCCAGGGGTCGCAGCAGCGCTCCCCCTATGGGTATTGCTAAGAGAAAAGCTTCCAGCACCGGTGCATGTGATGAGCAGGCACACCTACTGTGGAATACACATGAGCAGGCACTCGAAGAAGAATCTCAACTTTCTGTTTTTTAAAGTTCGGCAGGGAGACTGAAAGGATTTTAAAGATCTACTGTGTACTAAGCTGTTTGGAAATATGTATCAATTGCTTCTGAGTTTAAAGATTTCTGCACAATCCTTTACAATCATCTGTACTCCACTAGATGATAAATAAAGATGTGAAACTTGAGAAACACAAGGGAAGTTGGACAGTGACGTACTGTTATAGATGTACTGTTAAAGACATGTCTGTATTGGCTCTCACCCTTACATAGTCATAATGAATCACGAGGGGATTCACGGCCGGATCCTGCACCAGTCAAGTCAATGGCAGTTTTGCCACTGGCTGGAGCAGAAGCAGGATTGGGTCCTGTAGATGGGTCGGACTCACCCCTGCGGCGCCTCCTGCTGGTGACTCCGGGAATTAGCTCTGTTCCAGTGCTGGAGCACCCTCTGCAGGCCAGTGATCCGCCTGTCCTCAGGCCCCCGTGTCCCTCCCTGGACCCCGGTGTCCTCTTACATGGGGTGCTGCCCCCTAGCAGTAACCCCTTACTCTCTGGGTCTCCCCTCCTTGGGGAACCCCCACCCTCTATCCCCACCTTGCCTCAGTATTGGCTACTGCCAGTCATTGTCTAGCCCCACACTCTGGGGCAGACTGAGGTATCATCCTACTCATCACAGGCAAAGGGGTTTGGACCTGCTGCCTTGGCCTACCCCTGGGCTGCCCTCTGCAACCCCCAGTACCTGTTAGCTCTCTGCTAGGCCGCAGCCTGGGGCTTTCCAGGCTGGAGCTCCCCAGCTCCTCTGCCTTTCCCCAGCCCTCCTTCACTCAGGTATCCAGTCTCAAGCTCCCTACAGCCAGGCCCTTCTCTCTCTGAAGGCAGAGACAGACTGTTTTGGCTTCTGACTTCCCTGGCCTTTTATAGGGGCCAGCTGTGGCCCTGTTGCTCAGTTTGGGGCATGGCCTCACCTGCAGCCACTTCCCCAATCAGCCCAGCCTAAAGGCTGTCTTCCAGCCTCAGCCCCTTCCCAGGGCTGTTTTTAACCCCTTCAGGGCCAGAGCAGGGGTTCACCCTGCTACAGGTCCTTACAGCGTACGTCTGTTCATTAATAATCATGAAAGGCCCATTCCTGCAAGCTGCTGAAAGCCCACACTCAATGGGAGTTGAGGAGTCTGAGCACCTCACAGGATTGGGGCAAAAGGGTGCTCGACACCCTTAAACACCCAATGAGTTTTTTGGGATTTGAGGATGCTCAGGATCTCACGTGATCACTCAGCATTTTGCAAGATCATGTCCAAAATGCAGTTGATTAACATATAAATATATATCATATAACAGCGTGCATTAAGCACCGACAATATTAAGCATAAATATTGTACAGTTATATAGCCTAAACTGGCCTATACCATAATCCTGCTCATTTATGCTAAATATTTCATAACACCTTGCATTAGCTGAAGTAAGCTTTGGCTTAAGTAGATAGGAAAACTTTCAGTGTCAGGACATATAATTGTTCCTCATAGCAACAGAAAGAGAGTTACCCTCACAAACCAAGGGAGTGTCTTCATGCCCCTTAGTACGTGGAATGCATGTGTTGAGAAGAATGATAAGGGTGCATCGTGACCTGGAATGCATGCGTTGAGAACAAAAGATGAAGGGGTACACCACTGTACCAGAAATAAACAAGGTAAAAAGCTGAAAACTGAATCCAGTTTCAAGTGACATATATAGTACCATTTACTGGTAAACAAGTAGGGTACAAAAAGATAATTTTAGTAATGTAAGGGAGCACACCTTCTGCATAGGGTGAATGTAACACTGCTGCACTAGACTGCTCTTGGGAGACTGGTATCATACAGAATCTTTTTCCTGTACCATATTAATAAACCTGACTGGCATTGGTAATTTGGTCTCTTGAGTATATTTCATAACGAAATAATGAACCAAAGTGTGGTCAAGAAATCGACTGATTTATCAACAATGTACAGGCACTGCTTGCACCAGTCTGCTCTTAGTTAGAGGTGACCTATCAACTCTTTCCCTTACATCAATTATGCCATTCCAAAAACTTCTGGGTGAAATTGATAGGACTTAAAATTACACATGTGCTTAAGCACATTGCTGAATCATGGCCTTAATTGTTAAATTTTATTTTAAAGCACTTATAACTAAGCATACTAGTTAATATTTTGGTCCCTTTTATTACCTTAAACTGCTACTAGCTGGTAATGTGCTACATTACTTTCTGCTCAGTTCAACGTATTTATTTTCATTGTGAATCCTGATTGAATGTCTTTGGAATCAAGTTGTTTCCCTGGTGAGAGAATGTAATCCTGCTATCTTGTTAGACGGAAAATCATCTATGAAAGTCCATTCAAAACAAATCCCCTGCCAAAATATTTCTCTCTTTTCATTTGGACAGTTTTCTTTCTGATAATTTAATGGTAATAAATCCATCCATATGCCTGTACCAGCTTTGGCAAAGAGAAGAGGTATCAGTCTGAAAATCAGATTAAACAGGGAGCTCCTCAGTCTCAGCAGGACTGGAAGTTCTGGATAGTTTTTTATTGCACATGGAAGATAGATTCCAGAAAGTCAGTTCTATTGCTTAGGTTGTGGCAAGAACTGTGTGCACAGTGTGCATTTATTTCTGTAGATAATTTTGAGACAAAGGTAAATATTTTAATAGCTTTGGCAGCCTAAGACTTCAATTATGCGTCAATGATCCTAAGAAATTCAGTAACAGGATTGTTCCATGGCTTCTTATGGTCTATTCTGATCATAAACAATTTCCACATGGAAACAGAAATGTTGCAACTAGTGCTGCAATATTTCAAGTCCCACTCTTCCACCATCTCCAGTACACTACACTGATGTATTTTATCTACAGACATTAGTCATGACTACACCTCCTGCCTGTAATTGGGTGTCATCCATCAGGTTGGAAAGTTTAAAATTAAGTGATTTTCCTGGAAACCATTTTTCAGCAGCATCATTTGATCCACTGAAGTTAAAGCTATGTCAGTGGTTCCATTATAGATTCCATTTCACAGTACTTTTTATAAATTAGTTGTAGGTTTCCTCTGCACTTAAAATTGGTATACAAGGTCTAGGCTGCGGAACAAAGTTTTTTCCGAAGACAAAGATTTTCAATTGTCATTTTTAAACAGCAGTTATCAGAAATGTATTTTATCTAAACAACTGTCATAATGTACATTTTGCATGGCAGGGCACAACAAACTTGAAAAACATGACCATTGCTCATTTGTAAAAAGCGTACTCTACATCAGTAGATGGGTCTTTATCAAAGAGTCTGTAACAGTCTATTAGGTAAAGACATTAACCTATAGTTTCAAAGTGCCTAAATATGGTACATCGTGTACTATATTCACACAGGGCTAGAGTGAGCCTCTAAGGGCTGTTCATAGCTGTGTACACCCTAAGAAGACAAGGAGATCTGTGTGTATGGGTGGGGAAAAGTAATTTACTGCAGATCTTTACAAACTGCAGCTTCCTTCCTTCAAAACACCTCAGCTCTGCTGGCCGGGGTGCTGAGAAGCCAAAGCCGCATCTATATCATTCTGCTCCTTTCTGCCAACTTGTAGGGGTGAGGGGAGGGGTATTGGGCATGCAGCCTCTTTTCTCCTTCCTTCTGCTGAGCCACGATGTGGGGAGGAATACGGGAGGGCTTGGTGGGGTCTTACTCTCTTGCATGGCCATTATGGGCCATATTAGGCTGGGTCACAGAATAGGCCATCGTTTGTGTATTTAGAAGTTCACCGAGTATTTTGAAATAGACCATAACAGCTTCAAAACTCACCTGCCTACCAGTATGTACATCTGTCCAAGTTTGCATTTTGGGCCCATCACCGTACGACCTAAGCACTCAATGCAAATTATGGCATGAATTCTCATACACTTCACTGACAGATTCATTTAGTATTTTAGCTATTCTTTCAGAACTTTATTGATACCAATTTATTGTCCAACCTATATGTAATTGTTCCCCCTGAATTCGTGTTTTTAATTCTGCTAGCCCTTAGGGCTCAATCCCATAAACTCTTAAACGTGAATAATTCTAGTTTTCTTACTTATCCCATCCACTATAAGTAAAAACTACTCACACGAATAAGAGTTTTCAGGATCAGCCCCTTAAACTCTGTCCTAAAAAGGCAGAAGAAATGTGTAAAGGAAATTCATTTCTGTGACCTAGACACTAAATTATGGAACAAAGGTTTGCATTTAATAGGGGACTCAGGATTGAGAAATCTCTGACCATTCAATTCCACATGACTTGGAATGTGAGAGTACCATTCCTGTGATTTTAGAGCATAGCTAAGCTTAAGGCAGTCATTTATAATGCTTTGTTTTAGACAGGAAAGATTTTTTTTTTGCCTTTTTCACTGATCTCACAAAGAACATATTGCGGCAATTCCAGGCAGTCCCATAGCCTTGATGATGTGCTATATTCCTACAGTCTTTGCTGGCATGCACTAGTCACGACCACCCATGGAACCTGTATTTCAAAGCACAGTGTCACATTACAGGACAACTCTGATTGGCCAGTGCTATGATGTCACACTTTGAAACGCTACTTGTTTCAGGAGAAAATAAAAACTCATAACAGAGGGCTCGTTGATCACACAGTGGCCTGGGCTTTTCAAAATATACTCATGGATATCTGGAATTAGATACAGAATGTAAAGCTGTATTTTTACATCTCACTGTTCATTCTGACTTGTTACACATAAAATACTGTCAGTGCCTTTTTAGCCCAGTAGAGAAGGTGCCCTTCTCTAAACATCCTTTGTCCACACTACAGGGGGCCTTCTGTGTGAGGTGGTTATTTTTCCTGTTCTGTGGTGCACATTGCAGAAAGTTGAGAGCCGGCACCACAGAAGGCACAGCAATCAGGCCAATAGATCTGGCACTTACCTCGTATTCCTCTTTGAATCCATAGCCCTCTGCGCATTTCATCTGCGTGATATGCTGCAGCAAGTCAGCCACACGGATGGCTGGATGAAGCTGTCCGGTCTGGTACGGCACATCTACGGGGTCTCGCTTCTTGTAGGTGTGTGACTGGACCAAGCTGCTTGTGTCACTGGCCATTGTGTGGGTTTCATCTATGAAAAGAAAATTGAACAATATACCAGGTTGTTTCCACTTATTAAAAGTATAAAATACATTGATTTCTTCAAGGATGATTTTGATATCACCAACTTTAATATAACCACCATTTATGAGGGCTGTGCCAGAAAGAAGATAAATCCATTTAGTAAATTATCCAGGGAGATTTCAAGACTGATTGGAATGAGGCAATGTCCATGTTTCTACAATGTAAGCATTGCAGAACAGTCCAAACTATATATTGTTTTAAATATATATATAAATAAATATTGTTTTAAACACTAACTGATTATAAACAATATTTAAATTCTTTAGGCATTCAGTTATAAGCTGTAGAGAAGTTTCATCTTGAAACTTCATCAAGTCCCACTGGAATAAAATAGGACTTGTATTTTTCTTAGATTAGTGAACTATTAGATTTTACACTGTGAACTCGGAACAAATGTTTGGTGTGAGCAAAATAAAAAAATGCACAAAATGGATTATGGTTCATTAAGCTAGGACTGCAATGAAAATGTAGATCTGATACAACAACAAGAGGACAAATGCAAGAGATCATCTACTTAGGGTAAATGTTTTGACTGGCTGTTTAGCATGCTGCAGAACCAACAACTTCACAATATATCATGGGCCATCACATTAGGCATAGAATGTTATATGTCAACTGACATGCAGGCCAACACGCAACAGAACCCACTGGGTTGCTCAAAATTTGTATGAAACACACACTCTCCCACCCCCTCCACACCTCTTTGATGGGGCAAATGGGCAACTTACCATTTATTGGCACTTTTAAGAAGAACCATATCAGGAGAAAAAAGAGGAGGAGAAAAAGGAAACAGGGCATAAGCAACAGTACTACATTAATAATTACAGGTAATTTTATGTTTGTAATTTAACTTTTACAGCTTGGTATCCTAGCTGAGTCACTGATTATGTGAAAGAGGGCACGATTCAAGAAGCAATCTCACTTTCCCCTTGTTTTCATGGAGTTTTTAAATTTGTTTAACATTTGACAAGAAAAAAAACCCCAACAGTCTGAGGAGTAAGTATCATCATAAATATTTTCTTTGCTGAAAAAAAATGAAGACCAAAATTTTGTATTTCTCAAAGAGTATTTTGTTTTAGTTAACTGACATAACAAAAATAGTGTTTTAATTTGGTCAAAATACTCTGCAATGCCCGCACACTAACTATGGGAAATGGTTAATGAAATTAATATATTGTAAAAATGACTGCTGTGTAAAATGTGTTATATAAAAGGGGACTGCTAAAATAATGATTTCCATATTATTTAGTTAAATATATTACAGTATAGAGCCCCCAATATTTTCTTTAAGAAAAGGCCCCAAGATCTCACACAAACACCCAAAATGCTACATCTGCTCATCAAGGGCCAGTTTTTGATCTTGGTGTAAATTAAAAGTTATTCCACTAGAGTCAAGGGAGTTACTCATTGAGGTCAATGGAATTACAGTCAGTTTACACTGATGAAACTGAGATTAAATCTGGTCCTCAGTGAAAAGTTTAAAATGTGAACTATGCATCTAAACTTAAAATAATATGTAGCAATATGGATATGAATATGGATATTTCACTATGTCTCCTGCCACTTTACTAACCTCATCCAATATAGCAGAAAATTATTTTACATTTTTAATAATTAAATTTGGCTACTTTTGCCTAACATGCAGTAAAACTGTATTGCAAAGCACCTTGGGATGCATGGCATGAAAGGCGATATACATGTGTAGTTACAGCATGTTGTTGTTGAAATGGCACCTGAATACTACAAGGCGGCTAAGACACAAAAGACAAAAAAAAGTGTAGAAGTTGATTGTATGATTTTTTTAAATTTATGTAGAGTTAGATTACAGGTTTTATTTTTGTTCAAACTAAGGTATCACCATAACTCTGAAACTCGTATTAAATATTCAGATGGCAAATCTTATCAAATGTCAGGGTCTCTGGGCTGTGAAAGTGAGACAGTTCAGCCCATAAGCCTCTCACTCCAGGGGACTTCTCTGTGTTGTGGACTAAATGGAATATTCATTCCTCCCTCCCTCCCACTGCCTCTCTGCCTCATCTAGCTCCCACCCTTTCAAGACTAAAACTATTATGCTATGTTTGGGTCTGGTCTTTTAAAGTTACTTTAAATGAAAAGGTTATGCTTGGATGGTACAATATAAATCCACCAGAAATACAATATTTGCTATCTTCTTGCTTTGCCTTTGAAAGTGATAGCAAGACAGAGAATCTCAGATGTAAGAGTCAATTGCTTTTGCCAGCTGGCATGGTGGTCACACCACAGCATATAGCTTATTTAGTGTAGGTGGTGAATATAGTTATTATCCAGTTATTATTATATTATCCAGTTATTGATTCCAATATATTTGTCCAGTACTGTCTGAGAACTATTAAAATGCATATTTAGCCAGCATTCCTCAGAACCATGGGTGCTGCAGACATCTGCAAGAACAATGGAGTATCTGAATTGAGTTCCTTTTCTTTTCTTCTGTTACTTCACTCTTTTTTTTTAGTTTTGTTCAGAATATAGGAGGACAGGCAGACATTATCTACCCTGCCTTTTCCAGACCAGTTGCCTCTCTCTGAACATTAATTTAGGCATACACAACCCAGGAATATTAAGGGATTGTTTGTAAAGATTTCACTTAAGTGGTTAGGCTAAACATGAAGCTTCTCTCAGTTGTCTGGAAATTAGTGATTACTGAAATACTGAATAGTTGAGAAGAGGTCAGACTGTTGCCATTTGCTTCATTTAAAAAGTTTCCTATTAATTCAGTCAATTGTTTCAATAGGTTAATTTGCATGTTGAATCTAAGGGTTTGTCTACACTAATGTTGTAAGTTGATGTAAGTTATGCTAGTTATGCTACATAAATGGTCTTAAAGTGGTGTCTACACCATGCTATGTTGATGGGAAACACTCTCCTGTCAACACAGCTTCTGCCTCTCATTGAGATGGAGTATTGAAGTCAATGAGAGAACGCTCTCCCATCAAGTTACCGTGTCTTCACCGACCTGCTAAATCGATGCTGCTGCATTGATGGCAGAGCCACCGATTTAGTGCAGTAGTGAAGACAAGCCCTAAGTTTCCTCTCATAACATTTTGGAAAATGTAAATGTATTGTGATCCCTTTAGTAACAAAACTAAACAATAATCACAGTCATACTACTTCCCAGTAGGTCATGTAGGCCAGCTCAATTGGTTGCAACTAGAAGTCTGACCCTGCAGTCCCTTATGTCCTGAAAACTCCCACTGGATAAGGAAGGGCTGCAGGATTGGGTATTACACGCAGTAAGAAGCCAGCCATTCATGTATTAAAATACATGGACTTGAAAATTAATTGTTGTTTTAAAATGTCACAGGCCAGATCCGCATCTGTGTTGCTCCACTGACTGAAGTAGAGCTGCTCTGATTTAGACCAGCTAAAGCTCTAGCCCAATACATGTATGTATGCAGCTTTCTGGTGATTACTTCTGTTTGAACGGAACACCAACCATAAAGGGATACTTAACCTTTAACATGTAAGGCAACAAAAATATTTATTTACTACAACAAAATAATGGGAGGACTTCTGAGGAGAGTAAATACAGATTGTATACATTAGCTAGCTAACTCAAGAACTTCTCTCTTACAGCTTCAGAGAAGGAGATTTTGTCCCCTCAAATGCATCTTTTTTATATCGGAAATGTTTGTTTAAATATTATTTCTCCTTAGAGAAACCTACCAAAGATTTCTCATTGTTACTGAAAAAGTTTCTGAGAATCCATTTGCAAAGATTATCATAATCCTGATAGAAATATCTAAATTTTTCTCCTGGCAACAATGCTTTTCTTCCTGACCACCCACAAGGTCAGAACACCTACTGGATGAGTTGCTGAACGAATGGAAAGCACAAAGGAATCTAAAATCTCAGGCAGTTAAAAAGCTCTGCAAATTTCATTTGCATGCAGATTATTACATTGTTACAGTGACTACCGTTACATTCTCCCTGATGTACACAAAGTATAAAAATGCACACATTTTTTTCCTTTGGATGTCATATTTAAATGAGCTTTCCTAATTATCCCTCCAGCACAATAACTTTGCTACATTAGTTTTTCAGAAATCACATTCCTACACTGCAGCTCCCTGTAACTGTCACTTAACTATACTTAATTTCTTTTACCTCAATGCAACTGCTTAAAGCCAGAAAATGACATGTAAGCATTATACTTCGTATACAAATTCCTAGTAATTTGGAGAAAAGGGAAGAGGAAGAAAAATATGTATTGTAAAGATAAACCATTGTAAAGACAGCACTAAAGAAGCAGCTTAACACTTGGGTTGAATTCTTGCTACGGTGCATTGTTATACCTTTATTTAATTTTTTAAAATCTCTGTTTAGGGGAAGGTTAGTACGGTGGAAGTAACAAAGGACAAGCCATAACACAGGTTTGTTACATATTCATTGCGAATGCAATAGCGTCTCATGCTACTTTTATTATAACAGCTTGAAAATGCCATTTTCCTTCATTCTTTTTATATTGCACAAATAAGAGGGTTGTTTTTTTCCCTAAATTCCTAGAAGAAATGTTTCATACTTCAAATGCATTTAGTCCTATAGTGCTACCATTTTATTCATTTTTGTGACACCTGACACATAATAAACAATATTTTTATAAAGTGCCATATTGTCATTTTGCTGTTCAAAACACCATCTTCGCTGAAACTTCACTGTGACAGGCATGTCAGAAAACTGTGTGGTATCATAAGAAGAAATGATAGCTGGTAGATGGCCAGACCTTTATTTTGACTGATTTTCTAGATCATCCTTAATTAGGAAAACATTATTTTTACAAAAGTGACATCTTCAGTTCACAGATAAAACTGAAAACAATGAGAAGCTATTTTAATTGCCATGATAATCAAATTCTTGTGTGTCATTCCAAATACATGCATAAACATTTCTTCAGAAAACCACATGTGAAAGCAATTTTTCTCCTTTTCCTTCCCAACTTTGCACCATGATGGTAGGAATCCAGTCCAATAACTGTCCTGAGCATTCTCATTGCAGAAAAGCTTGCTCTCCCTCCCAAAAACCTAATGCTCTAGTCTCTTAGATACTATGTTCTGTAACCCAGA
This sequence comes from Mauremys reevesii, assembly GCF_016161935.1. NCBI lineage: Eukaryota > Metazoa > Chordata > Testudines > Geoemydidae > Mauremys > Mauremys reevesii. The sequence continues at coordinate 201,108,545 of NC_052624.1, forward strand.
GCTGCACCTTTCTAAATTATTTCTGCAATAAACTTTGATAAAGGGAAATGTTCTCACCTAAAATTGCAGTTGGCACAAATGGATCTGTCATACATCATAAGCAGGTCAATGCAGAAAGGTAAAAAGAGAGAGAACAGTAAATGATTGATAAATGATCCCCCATTTTCCTGCAGAAAGCCACAGCAAGCAACTAGTTATAATATGTTACAATGTATAACGCTCTTATGGCAATATGTAATAAAATAATAACAATATACATTTTGATTTCTCAGGAGGGAAACTGGTGCATTGCATTATGAAGGGATGAAACAGAGACAAAAAAATGGTTACCTGGGTAATAAGAATTAGGCACTGTTGTGCTCAATGTGTTAGTTTTCATTGTAAATGAAGAGGGGGAGGATACAGCTGTAAAGAGAAGAAAATCCAGTCAGTGGCAGCAAAGAGAAATTTGGCTGTTTCAGATTGGAAATATAAGCATATGCAATTAATTTAATTTAGGGCCTGATCCTGCTCCCAATGAAGGCAATGGCAAAACTCCCAATGATTTCAATGGGAGCAGAAAGTATGCTGGGTAATTACTAGAATGGTTTAGCTAATATGGACCAATTTTCTGAAAACAATTTTGATCAGTTAAAGCAATTTGATCATTGTGAAGTTTTCCATTGATGGCTAGCATATTTTTATGTTTCAAAGGTAAGACTGTATGTAGATCTTCAAATAAGCAAGTAACAATGATAGCATTTGCTTTTTACAGTAGCTCTGAGAATTAAAAGGGTTACCTAACACAAATAGGATAGCCAAATATTCTTCTACAATTCATTTTTTTCTCTGCTGTACTACTAATAGTTCAGATAGGTGGGTAACATATCTGAATACAGTATTGTTTCCTGAATGTTATTTCTTTTCTCTGACAGTGTTTTTCAACCAGTGATTCACATTTCAGTATTGGTATTAGTATTTAAAGATGTAAACACTGGTAATTTTATAAGGGTGTTAAATGAAACAATCTAAGTGGACTTAATTCCATAGTATGACATACAACACATGCATTACCATTAAAGGGACAGAAATAATCAATGGGCAACAGACTGTTAACTATAAAACATCAAGGGATGTTCAGCCAAAGAGTCGTCAAAGACTTTTAAGCAAAGGTTATTGCACATGCAACCCTCGTGGCTGATGCAAGTTGTGGTGCATTACACTAGAGCTCTATCTCAGTTATTCCACAAGATGTAAGGATATTCTGGACATCCTAGTAAACTCTCAAGAAAAGACAGTTACCTTTTCCGTAACTGGTGTTCGAGATATGTTGCTCATGTCTATTCCACAGTGGTGTGCATGCTCACCATGAGCACCAGTGCCAGAAGTTTTTCCCTCAGCAGTACCTGTAGGGGAGCGCCCCTAGCAACTCCTAGAGTGGCGCCTCCATGGCGCAGTATAAGGGGTGCTGTGTGCTCCCCCCACCCTCAGTTCCTTCTTGCCAGACAACTCCAACAGAGGGGAAAGAGGGCGGGATGTGGAATAGACATGTGCAAACACATCTCGAAGAATGCCAGTTACGGAAGAGGTAACTGTCCTCTCTTCTTCAAGTGCTTGCTCATGTGTATTCCACAATAGGTGATTCCAAGCTATATCTGTTGGAGGTGGGTAGGAGTTCACAAACTCTCAGGATGGAGTATGGTCCTGCTAAACCTGGCATCCTCCCTGGTCTGAGACACGATCGCATAATGCAAGGTGAACGTGTGAACTGAAGACCATATGGCAGCCCTACAAATGTCCTGCACCCTAGTCAAGTGTGCCCTCACAATTGGTGGTGGAGGGATTCCCACCAGCTCATAACAGGTGCGGATGCATGAGGTGATCCAGTTGGAGAGCTGCTGAGTGGAGACTGGCTGACCCCTCATGCGTTTGGCCGAGGTGATGAACAGCTGCGAGGACTTCCTGAATGGTTTAGTCTTCTCCAGGTAAAAAGCCAGAATCTGTCTCACATCCAGTGTGTGGAGGCGGTGCTCCTCACTGGACACATGGAGTTTGGGGCAGAGGACTGGCAAAAAAATTTCCTGACCCATGTGATAGGCAGACACCACCTTTGAGAGGAATGAAGGGTGTGGGTGGAGCTGGACCTTATCTTTATGAAACACCTTGTACAGGGGCTCGAAGGTCAGGGCCCTGAATTCTGAGACCCACCTAGCTGACATGATCACTACCAGGAAGGTCACCTTCCATGAGAGCTGCGACCACGAGCACATAGCTAGTGGCTCAAATGGGGGGCCCGGGATGCGGGCCAACACCAGGTTTAGGTCCCACTGCGGGACTGGGGGCCTAGCATATGGGAAGAGACGATCCAATCCCTTAAGGAATTGGCCAGTCATAGCATGGAAGAATACCGTACACTGAATGAACAAGCAGTTCTGGGGACAAGCTACAGCAAAGCTGGAGCAGAGCAGTTCCGAAGCACCTTCACTGGTGGAAAGGAGGAACTGAGGGTGGGGGGAGCACGCAGCGCCCCTAATACCGTGCCATGGAGGTGCCACTCCAGGTGTCAGTAGGGGTGCTCCCCTACAGGTACTGCTAGGGGAAAGACTTCTGACACCAGTGCAGCATATCCTATTGTGGAATATACATGAGCAATCACTCGAAGAAGTTGTTCAGAGACCTAAACATTGAGCAAGGTAGGATCTGAAGGACAAATGTGGAGACCAGGAAGCTACAGAACAGAGAAATTTCAAATTGTCTTTCAGTGCTAGCTTGAGCTCCATCTTTGTTCCTGAGTCTTTGGACCCTCCAGGTGCCAGTCCCTTGCATAAGATGAAGCAACCTGAAAGCTGTTCTTATTTATGCTGGCTGTCCATGTTCTGTGCAGCTGGGGATAGAATCATGGAATATGAAGGTTGGAAGGTCATCTAGTCCAACCCCCTGCTCAAAGCAGGACCAATCCCAGACAGATTTTTGTCCCATATTCCTAAATGGCCCCCTCAAAGATTGAACTCATAACCCTGGGCTTAGCAGGCCAATGCTCAAACCACTGAGCTATCCCTCCCACCATGGTCCCCTTTTCTTGTGGCCACATATCCTGTACCAGTAGACAAGAAGCAGTGGTGAGGGTTCCTTTCTGCTGGGGGCTGGCTGAACTGGTCAGAACAAAACTGCCCTAATGTAAGGCAGGATCTCGGCTACACATGGTAATGAGAGTGGAGGACGCTCTGAACCCCTCATAGGAATGAGTCCTTACTAAAAGATCAGTACAAATTGTTTACATTGCCAGCCTGGTTCCTGTGGCAGCCACATTCATTATGACAAGTTTGCGTTTAAAGTTCATCTTCAGTGAGTGTAAAACATCACAGTTCCATTGACTTCAAGTGAGCTACAATGATTTACAAAAGATGAGGATCTGGCCTCAAGTACTTATTGCTTCCTAGACTGTAAAATGTACTTCTGTTTTTTGTGACCACCTAATAGCTCCACAGCAAAAATATATCTTGGTGAACAAAGATACAGCCAAATCTTGATCTCCTTATTCCCTTGAGTAAAGTATGGGCCGTGGGTGTTGGTGGTGGCCTGTGATATACAGGAGGTCAGACTCGATGATCTGGTGAGCCCTTCTGGCCTTCAAATCTATAACTAATCTCAGAGACTGCAATGGGCTTTTCTCATGAGTAATGTAACTAAGACTGAACCCCCAAAAAGTGCTGTTTAAAAGCAAATGCTAAACAGAGATGAAATTGTAAATTAACATCTACAAACTTTGGGCCTGATACTCACTATCGAGAGAAGCCTCATTGCATAAATCTAGTAGAAAGTGTTTGCACGACTGAGCTCTTTAAAGATAAAATCTTAAGCATATTATTGAAAAGCAGAAACAACTCTTTGTATAATGTTATTATGAGAAACAAAATTAAAACTTTGATAAATTTGCAAATTGTGCAAACATTGTGGTATGCAAAAAAACCCACCCAAAACCCCAACAAATGGGATTTTTGTTTAAGGTTTTTGCTGTGTTACTTCATGTAAACATTTTTGGTTCTCTATATTTTCTTCCTGTTCAGCAGTTGTGAAAATGACTGTTCTATTTGTAGTAGGGTCCTGGCACAGTTCTTACCCCAAACAAAGGTCTGCAGGTGAGTAAAAAATTTAATGTGTGAAATTTCACTCCCCAAAATTTCATTTCCAGGATATATCACAAACATGAGACATTTGGAGAATTGCCTATCAAACTCCACACTGATTAATTTCAGTTAGCTCGTTCTCTGCACTAGCAAGTGAGAAAGCATCATCTGGCACCTGATATAATGAGACAGCTATAACACTGATAAACTGAGCTTTGGGACAACCAAAGATACTAAGGGATGACATTTAAAAAATAAATTTTGCCTAACATGGAGGGGGGGTGAAGGATGTGGGGGCAGCATAAAGACTATAAAACTTTCAGCACAATAAACAGATGGGGAAATGCAAATCCACACCTGCTGCAGAACGTCTTTGCTGTTTGTGTAGAAGAAAAGGAAAGAAAAAAGCTCAATTATCCTTATTATTTTTAAAGAAGCCTATTCTTGATGTCTGACAGTCCTGCTCATTAGAATACATGCTGTGATGTGTTGCACAGTGGGAGATACTGGATCCCATGGATTTTCCACAAATGAATAACCTGTCTGCTGAATTGATTGGGTAATGAGAAGTATTTTAAGAACCATTTCCACCCTCCTTCCCTCTTCAGAAATAAAAGAGACTGCTGCATCCCCAAGCATTTTGAACTTACATCTTCCATTTAGATTGTGCGTGTCCATGAAAGAGAAAGCTTCGTCACAGTTGGTGCCTTGCTCAGTGTAGCTTTTATCCATTGAATTCACCATCACTGTCATTTCCTGCCGGGTACTACTCAATGTCTCTTTCCGCTTTTTAGCCAATTTTCTTAAGAAATGAACATTGTGGGGGGAAAAATAAAACTTGGTAAGCACACACAGAACAGCTGTTTTTTTTAAATAGTTTGTAACTATTTTATGGAATAACTTATTACAATCATTAGTGTTATTTCAAACAATTGTAATCAACCTAACACTTACTAAATATCATCTGTTAATCAAGGGCCAGTTTCTTATACTCTTACATATGTAGAACAGCACCTGGTTCCGGGGAAATGCCACTGATGTAAGTGGGACTCCTCGTAAAGTGCTGAGTTAGGGTAACAGAGATTCACCTCAAGAATAGAAAATACAATAATAAATAAATAAAAAGCTATGGCTCTGAAACTTGCTGCTGCAGGTCTCTTTCTTTCTTTTTTTTCCTTTCTGTGTAGAATAGGGTGACCAGACTCCACGATAAAATCGGGACTGTCCTGATTTTGAGCAGTTTGTCCCGCATCCCGACCGAAGTACAGTCGGGACGCCATTTGTCCCGATATTTTGTTTCGTTTTTTTTGTTACACTCACCCGTCCGGCGAGTCCCTCAGTCACTGACGGTCTTCGGCGGCATTTCGGCAGTGAGTGCTTCTGTCTTTGGCGGCAAGACTTATTACCCTCCGCCGAAATGCCGCCGAAGACCTGGACGGGTGAGTGTAACAATTAAAAAGGTGCCCCCCTTGCGGTGGTCCTGATATTTTACAGTTAGCATCTGGTCACTCTAGTGTAGAAAAGCTCTTAGTGACCAAGATCTTGAAAGCAACTGGATCTGGGGGCAAAAGATAGTCTTGGTCTCAGATTGATACCACTGGTGGGGTACTTTTATAATTGGACTGTGTATAGCAGCGATACTCAGACCTCAATGGTTCAGGAGCCAAATTAGTGATCAACATTACTTCAAAGAGCCACAGTCATGTGAATTCATTGTTTCTTTTGCTACAGTACTATATATTCATATTTAAACTGTATGACAGGGGAAATATTTACTTTTTATTATATTATATATTTATAATATTATATAACATTTAAAAAAACCCAAATGTTTATAAATATATATATTTATAAATATAATATATATAAAAAATTCTCACCGCAAAATGATTATTACTAGTTTATCAACTACAATTGGTTAATAATACAATAAAAGCATTCTGATTGGTTCATAATTAAATCACATGGTGTTTTAATATCATGTGCTGCAAAGAGTCGCAGGAGACATATTACAGAGCCGCCTGTGGCTCCCGAGCCTCATTCTATATTATGACCGGTGTACAGTATATATTTTTAAATAAGTGATAAATATATACCATTGATTTAGATCAGGGGTAGGCAACCTATGGCACGGGTGCCGAAGGCGGCATGCGAGCAGATTTTCAGCGGCACTCACACTGCCCAGGTCCTGGCCACCAGTCTGGGGGGCTCTGCATTTTAATTTAATTTTAAATGAAGCTTCTTAAACATTTTAAAAACCTTATTTACTTTACATACAACAATAGTTTAGTTATATATTATAGACTTATAGAAAGAGACTTTCTGAGAACGTTAAAATGTATTACCGGCACGCAAAACCTTAAATCAGAGTGAATAAATGAAGACTCGGCACAGCACTTCTGAAAGGTTGTCGACCCCTGCTTTAGATCACATACCCTGGGCCTGAGGGTAGGTCTACACTTACCTTCCGGGTCGACGCGGTGAGTTCGACTTCTCGGAGTTTGAACTATCGCGTCTGATCTAGACGCGATAGTTCGAACTCCGGAAGCGCTGCGGTCGACTCTGGTACTCCACCACTGCAAACGGCGGTGGCGGAGTCGACCTTGGAGCCGCGGACTTCGTTCCCGCGGCGTCTGGACGGGTGAGTAGTTCGAACTACGGTACTTCGAATTCAGCTACGCTATTCACGTAGCTGAATTTGCGTACCCTAGTTCGACCCCCCCTTCTTAGTGTAGACCAGGCCTGAGTCTACTCTCACATATGCCGGTTTTCACAACTAAGTGACATTTCAAAGTGACAAAGGCTATAAGAACCCGATTCTGTCACTGTTAGTCACATTGATTACAATGGCACTACTCCTGGAGTAAGGTGCTGTGACGTGAGTAAGGGCAGCAGAATCTTGACATAGATTCTGATACCCTTACTCCATGAGTGGTCCCCTGAAAGCCAATGGAACTGTTTGTGGAGTAAGATGCTATTAAGTATGAGAAAGTGTCTGAAATTGGCCCTTAATAATAGATCATACTAAAATGTGTAGAGCTTATTTATATGGTTTATGTTGGTTGTTAGTTAAACAATTTCAATTGCTTTAAAGTTATAAAATAAATTGACAAATGAAGGGCCTGGTTTGCCACCCTTACTCTAGGAAGTACCTCAAACAGTCCCTTTCAAATCAGTAGAGTTAATCGCCAAGTAAGGTACTACTGAGTCTTAGTAAAGGAATAAGAATCTGGTCCTAAATAATTAATCAAATGTCACAGAATATATACTCCACACAAATATGTGTTTGCATTAAAATTCAGAAACAAAACACTTTGTTTAAACATGGGTTATGGACCCCAACTGCTCTCTATCAAACCATACAAAATTAGGAAATACAAAGTTAAGGATTAAACTTCAAGTTTGGAATAGGATATGTCAACTCATATTTTTTATTGTCTTTATAAAACCATACTCCCTGTAGGGAGCTGGGATGGCCTCCCTCTGAACCAGTGGATAAAGAGCCACTCTCTCAGCCTGAGTGGACGGAGCCAGGCCAACCTTACTTCAGCCCCCAGAAGGGGAGGGGTGGAACAGGAAGTACAAAGGGCGGGGCCCTTAGCCCAGTCAGGGCAGCACCAGGGAGGGAGGGAGACAGACACAGGCTGTTCGCTGTTCCTTGTAGACCCTGCTGCCGAACCAGGGGATGCCCTGGACCAGGGGAAACCAGATCCAGAGGAAAGACTTGGGCTACCAGGACTGCTGGCAGCAGAGTACCCTGAGGAACTGGAGAAGCCGGGCAGACCCGAGCCCACGTGATCCCAATGCTGAGGGTGCGCTGGAGTTACCAGTGGCTAAACACCCCAATGGAGGAACCACAGGGACCCACTCGAGAGACCGGGTAGGAAGTAGCCCAGGGCAAAACTGGACAGTGCATTGAGTTAATGTTTGATCATTGTGGTGTGGACGGACCCCTGCTGACCCAGTGGTGGGACCCTCTCCCCCCACCACTGTCAGGGCCCTGGGCTGGAACACACTGGAGCTGGGTGGGCCTGCATTGTACTACCTCGCCTTGGGGCGTGTCCCTGACTCTTGCTGACACTCCCCTGCCTGAGGGGCACGTCACGGATTTTGGCTGGTACTCCTGTGTCACGCCAACTGCAACGGCACACCTCCCTCCGCTAATTCCTCATCAACGGAGAGGTGTGACCAAGGCTTTTCGGCGAGGCAGTAGCTCCCACCACCCCCAGCTCGGCGGACCGAGACCTTGACACACGCTCATCTTTATCTCTACCAAAATACAAATTGAAATAACTGAAGGTACTTATTAAAATTATAAAATTTAAATTAAGACTTTGCATAAAAATTATTTTGTATCTATCCTTCCCAACAAAAGCTTTCTATAAGCTCTGCCAAGTACTCCAGGTATGAAGAAATATCGTCATACTTTAACTTTCTATAACCGAACCTAGTTCCCTTTGGGTTGTTCACACCTCCTCATGTTTAGGGTGGTTCTTGCCAGTGCCCCTTTTGATATGGTTTAGAAAGCGGACTGCAATCCCATTTATAAGTTAAGACAGTTTTAAGTGTAAAAACGACCATGTTAACAATATATTAATCACTAACCATAATTGTTCCAAGCATGCTTATTATTAGAAATCCCCCCTAAAATGTATTATATTTTTTGGTTGGAATTTAGATGGGAGTGTGATTTGTAAAGTTAATAATATATATGAGTTGTCATACCCTATTCTAAACTTGTAGTTGAAATTTACTCCTTTACGTTCTATTTCCTAATTATTTTATGAGTTGATAAAGAGCAACAATAACTCATGTTAAAATGAAGTTTTCATTTCTGAATTTTAATATAATGTTGGCATATCTAGAAATTCCTTTATGAACGACATTGGAGTATCTTATAAACAAAACAGCAGGAAACTGACGTATATCCCTGCATTTCCTACCTCACCCCACCCCCCGTTTCATAAGAAAAGAACAATATTTTCCTTACAAACTATAATCTATTTATTTTGGGATATCTATTTCCTAATGCATTAATAACTGAATAGAAGTCCTTAGATCACTCATGAAAATGGCATCTATTTTCTCCTTTGCCAATTTCTTCCTTATAAAGAATGTTGACTTACAAACACAATGGTATGAAATTGAATCTCCTTGCAGTTTATAAAAGTACCCACATTTCAAAATAATACATATTGGAGATGATGGTGAAACACTTTGATCCCAAATCTATTTTCTGACCTGTTTTTAAACAGTATTTCACAGGAAAAGAGTAACATATATAACAGATACATAGAAAATTAGAGCTCCTTCAAAACTATCATCTCTAGTTTTTCAAGTTTTATTATTCTCTAAAAATTTAGAAAATATTAAGAAATCATTACCCTAACTGTGGTCTGGTGACTTTTCCACCATAATAAATAGACTACTACTGAAAAGCATTCAAATTTGTTTCAAGGATGCAGCAAGTTAGGCAGGGCAGTGGTTATCTCTCCTTCTGCATGTCCTCTCTAGCCCCAAATTACCAGTGCATAGACCTCCTTCCTGGCCACAGTGCTCTCTCCAAGTATCCAGGCTGGGACCTGAATCCACAGCCTAGATGGTAACAATGAGGATGTCTAAATTTGACCTCTGCAGTTTCATTCATGAGTCATATTTCTCTTTATTTCTGTGTCACTCAGACCACTGGGAAATACTCCTGTCCAAGAACACACAACACTACATCTCCAGTGAGAGAGTTCCCTGTCTATCTACTTCTACACAGGCCCTGAAATATGCAGATGATTTTGGTCTAGAAGATAGAGTGAGGGAACTCCAGTACTAGTCTACCAATTATCGATATAATTATATATCTTTTTAGATAATCTCAGTCATTTTCCTTTCCCCATAACCAGAGTAGTGAGCATTATCCATCTCCACAAAGCCCTTAACTGCTCCCAAGCTCAGCACTTATATCTAGATTTCTTGTATGGTGGTGAGTAACTGCTGTGCCACAAGACTTTCTCAGCTTTTTAAAAATTTTTCCCAGAGAAGCCATGCAATATGACTGTCCTGGACTGCATTCCAGGGATATGGATCCATATCTGCGAACGGACAGTCACAGCATTGACTCTGGTTACTCAACAGCATTATACAAAGAGATTTGATTGATAGTGTACATCACAATCATCTGCCATTATAAGAGAGTCCTTTATTTTAGACTGAAATTTGCATCCTTCCCCAAGAAAGTTAAAGTTCTCACTTGTATTATTGTTTTGACAGTACAACTTGACATCCTACAACAGCGAATTTTCCTTGAAAATGAATCCAAGACATTATTATCTTCTTGCGCTAATATTTTCTCAGTCCTTCATTTTAAGTTTTTGTTCCACATTTAGGCTATGACAGATTGAGAGGTACTGTACAGTTGTTACTATCATAAAAACATTCTGAATCTAATGCTGGAATACAGGCCTTGTGGGAAAACATCAAAGCTGAAACAACTATTTCAAGAATTTGATATAGAACAGTTAGACTTTTGTAGTGTGAGCAAAAAAAAAATCCCCTGGACTCAAGCAAATAAACTTAAGCTGAACATAAAAATTTTACACTCAGGTACTCTGGATATTGCCTAATGCTTTAATCTCTGCAGATCCCATATCATTTGCACGGAGCCACATGAATCTCAGGAGCCTTTAACTATACAAGATGTAAGAAATACACAAACCCCTGATGGTTCCTATAACCATTCACCCCTCACTCTCTTAGATCTAGAGTAAATGTGGAGACAAAGGAGATAGAATGTTTGATGAACTCCTCTACAGCAAAGTAACCTCATGCCTAGTCTCTAAAGATTCCCCTCTTTCTTCAGAGAAGAGCAGATAATGCAATAAACAAGGGAGACAAGCAACACAGAAGCAAATTTCCACTCTAATTATCCAGGAAGGAAATTCTGCAACATTACACAAGGAAAGCAAAAATTACAAACAGACCCCACAAGCAGTGTTACTATCAATACAAGAGGAAATGAGAAACATTACACAAGGCAAAGGCAACGCGTTAGTGTTGATAGTGGGGGAGCAGGTATTTTGAACCCACTCCTGGCAACAAAAGAAATAAAAATATAACCCCCTGGCATAAATTGGGCGGGGGGAGAAGGGGGACATCAACCTGTGTGGAACCCCCCCCCACCATGTGTCACCTCTGAGTCACAATTTTTACAGGAGAGGACCTTCTCTTCAGCACATAGCCTCAAAAGTCAGAAACTTTTACAAAGTCAAGAGGCTTTGATATCAATACTTCAGAAAAACATGATTTTAAATCAAAGTGAGAAGAGGTCACGTATCATAGTATAAATGCCAATAGAGAGATGATATGTGGGGAATGGTACATGAAAGGACTAAGTTTCTTTTTCTGGTTTTTTTTTCTACGTGATCCTACAGTTCCTGGAGATATGTAGCTCCTACTGAAGCCAAGCGAGGTTTACTTCTAAGGAGATGACGACAGCTGGTAAGGACATTTAGGTGGACCCCACCCGGCAGGATGCTGTAAGATACGCAACTAGTCTTTGTAATGAGTTGAGGACTAATAAGACAAGAATGTAGGGAAGGGGTGCCATGAAATCCCCTGAAAATAGGTGGTTTGTCAAGACAAATATTTCTTCAGACTCATTTACGTCTCAGGGTATGTCTATACTACGGGATTATACCGATTTTATAGAAACCGGTTTTTTAAAACAGATTGTATAAAGTCGAGTGCACGCGGCCACACTAAGCACATTAATTCGGCGGTGTGCGTCCATGTACCGAGGCTGGTGTCGATTTCCGGAGCGTTGCACTGTGGGTAGCTATCCCATAGTTCCTGCAGTCTCCCCCACCTTTGGAATTCTGGGTTGAGGTACCAGTGCTTGATGGGGCAAAAAACATTGTGGCGGGTGGTTCTGGGTACAGCCTCACCCCTCCCTCCGAGAAAGCAGCAGACAACTGTTTCGCGCCTTTTTTCCTGGGTGAACTGTGCAGACGCCATAGCACAGCAAGCATGGACCCTGCTGAGCCCAAGACAGCAATCATGGACGTTGTAAACACCTCGTGCATTATCATGCAGTCTATGCTGAACCAGGACCTGCAAAACCAGTCGAGGAGGAGGCGACTACGGCAGTGCAGCGACAAGAGTGATGAGGACATGGACACAGAATTCTCTCAAACTGCGGGCCCCTGCGCTTTGGAGATCCTGCTGGTAATGGGGCAGGTTCTAGCCATTGAACGCCGATTTTGGGCCCAGGAAACAAGCACAGACTGGTGGGACTGCATAGTTTTGCAGGTTTGGGACGATTCCCAGTGGCTGCGAAACTTTCGCATGCGTAAGGGCACTTTCATGGAACTTTGTGACTTGCTTTCCCCTGCCCTGAAACGCCAGAATACCAAGATGAGAGCAGCCCTCACAGTTGAGAAGCGAGTGGCAATAGCCCTCTGGAAGCTTGCAATGCCAGACAGCTACCGGTCAGTCGGGAATCAATTTGGAGTGGGAAAATCTACTGTGGGGGCTGCTGCGATGCAAGTAGCCAAAGCAGTCATTAAGCTGCTGCTATGAAAGGTTGTGACTCTGGGAAATGTGCAGGTCATAGTGGATGGCTTTGCTGCAATGGGATTCCCTAACTGTGGTGGGACGATAGATGGAACCCATATCCCTATCTTGGCACCGGAGCACCAGGGCACCCAGTACATAAACCGCAAGGGGTACTTTTCAATGGTGCTGCAAGCACTGGTGGATCACAAGGGATGTTTCACCAACATCCACGTGGGATGGCCAGGAAGGGTTCATGACGCTCGCGTCTTCAGTAACACTACTCTGTTTAAATGGCTGCAGCAAGGGAATTACTTCCCAGACCAGAAAATAACAGTTGGGGATGTTGAAATGCCTGTAGTTATCCTGGGGGACCCAGCCTACCCCTTGATGCCATGGCTCATGAAGCCATACACAGGCAGCCTGGACAGTAGTCAGGAGTTGTTCAACTACAGGCTGAGCAAGTGCAAGTGTAGAATGTGCATTTGGCCGTTTAAAGGCGCGCTGGCGCACATTACTGACTCGCTCAGACCTCAGCCAAACCAATGTCCCCTTTGTTATTGCTGCTTGCTGTGTGCTCCACAATCTCTGTGAGAGTAAGGGGGAGACCTTTATGGCGGGGTGGGAGGCTGAGGCAAATCACCTGGCCGCTGATTACACGCAGCCAGACACCAGGGCGATTAGAAGAGCACACCAGGAAGCGGTGCGCATAAGAGAAGCTTTGAAAACAAGTTTCATCACGGGCCAGGGTACAGTGTGACTGCTGTGTTTGTTTCCCCTTGATGAACCCCCCCTTGACTGATTCATTCCCTGTAAACAACCCACCCTCCCCCTTCGATTACAGCTTGCTTAAGGAAATAAAGTCACTATCGTTTAAAAATCATGTATTCTTTTATAATTCATTATAAAAAGAGGGAGAGAACTGACAAGGTAGCCCGGGTGTGGTTTGGGAAGAGGATAGGAGAGAAGGAAAAGGCCACTAAAAAAATTTCAAAGTAATGACAGCCTTTTGGTTGGGCTGTCCATGGGGGTGGAGTGGGCAGGTGCACAGAGCCTCACCCCACGCGTTCTTACACGTCTGTGTGAGGAGGATGTGGAACATGGTGAGGGTGGTTATACAGGGGCTGCAGCAGCACTTTGTGATCCTTCTGCTGTTCCTGAAGCTCCACCAGACGCCAGAGCATGTCAGTTTGATCACGCAGTAGCCCCAGAGTTGCATCCCGCCACCGCTGATCTTCCTTCCTACACCTCTGATCTTCCTGCCGCCACCTCTCATCTCGAGCGTCCCTCCTGTCCTCACGTTCACTGGCATCTTTCCTGTAATTTGATACCATGTCCTTCCACTCATTCAGATGAGCTCTTTCATTGCCGGTCACTTCCATGATTTCCGAGAACATTTCTTCTCATGTCTTTTTTTTTTCCGCCGCCTTATCTGAGATAGCCTTTGGGATGGAGTAGGGAGGCTTGAAAAATTTGCAGCTGCATGAGGGAGAGAAGTATTTAAAAAGATACATTTTAGAGAACAATGGTCATACCCTTTCACGGTGAACAACAATATTCACCTTACATAGCACATGTGATTTCACTACAAGGTCGCATTTTGCATCTTAATATTGAGTGCCTGCGGCTCTGGTGTTAGAGATCTCACAGACGCAGGTCCAGGCAGCAGAATTCAGCTTGCATGTGGCCATGGTAAGCCACTGTCTTTCGGCTTCTGCAGCCTTCATATACACAGTGCCCTCCTTTCCCAAATACCAAGCTAAGCCCGTTCAGCGCTGCTTCTTTCCTGTTAACATGCAGCAGCAGAAACCACGCCCCCATCCAATTCTCTGGGATGATCGCTTTACCCCTCCCCCCACTGCGTGGCTGGCATCATGGAAGATCACTGCTAAATACCCCTCTTCCCCCGCCCACCGCATGGCAGGTAGCAGGGAAGATCCCTGCTAGCCAAACGCGAAAAAGCTCACCGCCAATCACCCCCCACTTCCCCCTGCTTGGCTACCTGCAAGGAAGGATTTCTTTTAAGCAACAGGCAAACAGCCCAGTAGGAATGGCCATCTCTGTCCCCTTAATTAAATTCCTGAATTTCAACCAGGTTACCATGAACGATATCACTCTCTCTGAGGATAACACAGTGAGATAAAGAACGGATGTTGCTTGAATGCCAGCAAACACCGGGACCATACGCAGCTAGGCTTTGTCATGCAATGATACCAGATTACTTGGTACATGCATGGCGTGGTCAAGTGTCCTACCATGGAGGATGGAATAAAGCAGCGCTGTCCAGAAACCTTCTGCAAAGGCTTTTGGAGTACCTCCAGGAGAGCTTCATGGAGATGTCCCTGGAGGATTTCCGCTCCATCCCCAGACATGTTAACAGACTTTTCCAGTAACTGTACTGGCCGCGAATGCACCCCAAGTCCTCAGGGCAAATTAATCATTAAAAAATGCTTGCTTTTAAACCATGTCTTATATTTACAAGGTACACTCCCCAGAGGTCCTTTCCATGGCTTCATTGTCTGGGATAGTTGCTTGGGAGGGCTGGGAGAGTAATTCCGTCAGGGTGAGAAAAAGCTCCTGGCTGTTGGGGAGAATGGAGTGTTGTGTGCTCTCTATAAGCTCATCCTCCTCTTCCTCCTCATCTTCCCCGTCCGCAGAATCCTCAGCCATGGCTGCGATTACCACCCCCACCTCGGAATCCACGGACAGGGGTGGGGTAGTGGTGGTGGACCCCTCTAGAACTGCATGCAGCTCAGCGTAGAAGCGGCATGTTTTCGGCCCTGCCCCGGACCTTCCGTTTGCTTCTTTGGTTTTCTGGTAGGCTTGTCTGAGCTCTTTAACTTTCACACGGCACTGTACTGAGTCCCTGGTGTGGCCTCTCTGCATCATGGCCTTGGTAATTTTTTCAAATGTTTTTTCATTTCGTCTTTTGGAAAGGAGTTCTGTTAGCACGGAATCCTCTCCCCATACAGCGATCAGATCCAGTACCTCCCGTGCAGTCCATGCTGGAGCTCTTTTTCAATTCTCAGGAGACAGCATTGTTACCTGTGCTGATGAGCGCTGCGTGGTCACCTGTGCTGGTGAGCTCTCCACGCTGACCAAACAGGAAATGAAATTCAAAAGTTCGCGGGGCTTTTCCTGTCTACCTGGCCAGTGCATCCGAGTTCAGATTGCCTTCCAGAGCGGTCACAATGGTGCACTGTGGGATAGCTCCCGGAGGCCAAACCGTCGATTTGCGGCCACACTAACCCTAATCCGACATGGCAATACTGATTTCAGCACTATTCCTCTCGTCGGGGAGGAGTACAGAAATCGGTTTAAAGAGCCCTTTATAGCGATATAAAGGGCCTCGTTGTGTGGACGGGTGCAGGGTTAAATCGGTTTAACGCTGCTAAATTCGGTTTAAACGCGTAGTGTAGACCAGGCTTCAGGGCTCACCTAGTTTTTATATGAGGTGAAAAGAAGTCACAAATACAAAACTGCACACCAAAATCTGTATCTTTAGAGCACAGATAAAAGCAAACCTCCCCCAACAAAAAAATTCCACAAAGCAAACCCCCAAAATTTCAAACACTTCTCTGCCACATTAATCTTGCATACTATATGGAAATTTCCTCTTTCATGATTTAAAGACACATCGGCTCTGGAGAAAACTTTCTAACAGGGCTCAATCCAGCCAGGTGTTGAATACGCTAGCTCTGATCCACCAAAGTACATACACATGTGGATAAATTGAATTAAAAGAGATATTTGATTATTTTATGTTATACAAAAAAATCCAGAGATCTGGGCCAGTGCAAGACTTGTGCAAAGGACATTGGACTAAATTAATTCCTGGAGTTTGATACAAGCCTCTAAGTTAAATGGAAAGATTCCTATTCACTTCAATGGGAGCTTAAATATGTGCAACTCCATTGAAGCCATTGGAACTGCATTTTCTTGCACCAGCATTGGTCTTGGCTTAATATTTTAGAATCCTGTGTGTTGCTGCAAAAATATTATTTTATACATTATTCCAAAGAATGGTTTTTTAAAAACATTTTTCAGACTACATTTATAAATGCAATTTTAAAAGCAACCTGCTCAAATGTTTTAAAACAGGGGTTCTCAAACTGGGGGTTGGGACACCCCAGGGGGTCGCGAGATTATTACATGGGGCGTTGCGAGCTGTCAACCTCCACGCCAAACCCGCTTGTTTCCTGCATTTATAATGGTGTTAAATATATAAAAAAGTGTGTTTAATTTATTAGGGGGGTTACACTCAGAGGCTTGCTGTGTGAAAGGGGTCACCAGTAAAAATGTTTGAGACCCACTGTTATAAAACAACTACATATGGAATAATAATTCCATCTGAAGAATTCCTTATCATCCTATCATTATTTAAATGGGGCACACCCTGAATGTATAAAGAGCTGTAAACAGTTTCCCAATCTACATTTATTAGATTGCTGCTTATTTTAAGAGGCTCCTTCCAGAAAGCAAAACTTTGGAACCTCGGCACCTAACTTAATTTACCCCAAATGGTGAAGGTTTTTAAGCATTACACAATAGAAACAATATCTCCCATCATAAGTAATAAATATTTTTGTTCAGCTTTATATTTCTCAGCAAAACAATACAATTTCAGATAGACTCTTTTATAGACAGAGACAGAAATATGAAGCAGGTAAAATCAAGTGAGGTGGAAAAATAGGAATAATTTGACATTAATGATAGTGAAGCTCTGCTCATAACAAACTTACGTTGTTCAAGTCCACATTTATATGCTATATATTGAAATGGAATATGCTCAGAAATGCCATTTCACACTGACATTAAACTATGTATTGTCAACACTCTATCAGACAGCAAATAAAGAGAGTTAGGAGAAATATTTTTTTAAAGGCAAAATATTTTGCAGCAAGATCTGGTTATTAGGTTTGCAAAGCGCTTTACTAGTTATGCCACCCTCAGGGGAACAATGTTTCTACAGAACGGTCATAGAGAGAGTAGTAGTCGAGAAAAATTAAACAAAGATAAGCAGAAGCCTGTCTTAGAATTGTCTCTGACTTAGAATCTCCTTTGTAATCTTGTACTAGATCATTTAAGCAACCTTGCTCCTATGAAGTCCAGCACACATAATATATACACATTATAACAAAGCAAAGTTGCAACAGCATGGAGTACAGTAGTACAGATCATAAGAGGTTGACAGTGACCAGGTCTTTGCCTGACATCAGAGATGTGGTAGATTATTATATTTTTTGATGCCTTGTCCCCTCTTTCATTATCAATTTCCTGCTTCACAGCAAGTGCTAACATTGCTCATTTCATTTCTGCCATGCTATCTCTCTGATAAAAATTGCCATGCCACTGCTATAATTCTGAAATACAGTATTTCTGCAGCCGTGGTGTTTCAAGAATACTACTACCTTCATTTTTTGTTCCCCTATGCCACACTGACAAAGAAATATATTAATTCATGTCAGAACAAGAACTGACAGGCCAAAAGAAAGAGTATGTGCATGAGGATTATACTTAAATTATGGAGCAGCAAGAATAAATTAATTTCCAATGTGCAAAAAGAGTACTGACTTGTTTAAAGTTCTTGAGTCAATGGACTTACCCTGGATTTACACCACCATAACTGAGGACAGAATTTGGCCCTCTATTTTGACCACTTCATGCCTTTTTACACATCACCTATTAGATTTTTAGCTATCTTTTCTACACTTTGCCTGTACTGAATGAACAGGCTTGTAAGAGGGTTAAGGAGGGCTATGAGAACAGGCGGTGGGGCGGTGGGGTGGGTGGAGATGGCTCCCTGCTGTGCCAATCAGAGGAGTCCCCAACCCTCTTCCCTATTCTGTTCCTTTATCCAGTACCAGGCCATTTATCTGGTCATGGGCTGCCCTCCCTGTGGAGTACCTGCACTGAACATCCGCCCAACCTTACAAAATAAGTTGTGACATATGGCGTACCACCTTTTCTTCTCACCAGAAAAGGTTCTTCCTCACACCCGCTGTGGGGAAGGCGAAAAAACCACACTCCACTGAACCCAATTTTGGTGGTGTGGGAAAAATTCCTTCCCGGCCCCCCTTTAAAAGGAATGACTAGTGTAATGTGCACAGCAGGTCCTAACCCAGCCTGCCATTCGCCTCCACTAGGGGAGGGAGGGTGGGTGCTGGCTTCCTTGCTGCGTGGAACAGAGACTTGTCCCACCCAGGTTTCGTACCTTTATGCACATTCCTGGGGCGTGTGGGGAGGTGAGTCATTGCTGCAAAGCTGACCACTGAGCACCTTTTTTTTTTTTTTTTTTTTTTAAACAGCAGTTTCTGACCTCCTTCCTCACCCCACCCCTCAAAGCAGAGCTGCCTTTCTTGGGTAAGCCCAGACAAAATCTGCACCACCTCAGTTGTGGTGCAGTCATTCCCAGCCCCCTGAGAAAGGAGCAGCTAGTGTAAAGCCCACAGAGCATCATGACAAAACGTGGTATTTAACTACTTCCTTGGGAGGGAGGGTGGGTGTTGCTCCATCTGGTCCAAGTAAAAGAAGGCTTTTGCTGTACCTGTGTGGACCCTCCCACTTCTGTTCACCTGGGGTTCCCAGTATGAAGCTGCTGCACTAAATCACTCTCTGGCGCTCTAGTCCTTAAAAGGGAGCACACCTTTTCTGATCAGCCAGATAACAGCCCCACCACTTAAAGTGCAGTGAGGTCATTATTCCAAGACTAACCAAGAACCTAATAAGTAAAATATTTAACTTGGTCAGCAGGTCTTATTAAACTCCAAAAGAGTGCACTGAAAATCCATAGCTAGAATTTATTCATAGATTCTAGGGCTGGAAGGGACCTTGAGAGGTCATCAAGTCCAGTCCCCTGCCCTCATGGCAGGACCAATACTGTCTAGACCATCCCTGATAGACATTTATCTAACCTACTCTTAAATATCTCCAGAGATGAAGATTTCACAACCTCCCTAGGCAGTTTATTCCAGTGTTTAACCACCCTGACAGTTAGGAACTTTTTCCTAATGTCCAACCTAAACCTCCTTTGCTGCAGTTTAAGGCCATTGCTTCTTGTTCTATCCTTAGAGGCTAAGATGAACAAGTTTTCTCCCTCCTCCTTATGACACCCTTTTAGATACCTGAAAACTGCTATCATGTCCCCTCTCAGTCTTCTCTTTTCCAAACTAAACAAACCCAATTCTTTCAGCCTTCCTTCATAGGTCATGTTCTCTAGACCTTTAATCATTCTTGTTGCTCTTCTCTGGACCCTCTCCAATTTCTCCACATCTTTCTTGAAATGCGGTGCCCAGAACTGGACACAATACTCCAGTTGAGGCCTAACCAGCACTGAGTAGAGCGGAATAATGACTTCTCGTGTCCTGCTCACAACACACCTGTTAATGCATCCCAGAATCATGTTTGCTTTTTTTTACAACAGCATCACACTGTTGACTCATATTTAGCTTGTAGTCCACTATAACCGCTAGATCCCTTTCTGCTGTACTCCTTCCTAGACAGTCACTTCCCATTCTGTATGAGTGAAACTGATTGTTCCTTCCTAAGTGGAGCACTTTACATTTGTCTTTATTAAACTTCATCCTGTTTACCTCAGACCATTTCTCCAATTTGTCCAGTTCATTTTGAATTATGACCCTGTCCTCCAAAGCAGTTACAATCCCTCCCAGCTTGGTATCATCTACAAACTTAACAAGCATACTTTCTATGCCAATATCTAAGTCGTTGTTGAAGATATTGAACAGAGCCGATCCCAAAACAGACCCCTATGGAACCCCACTTGTTATACCTTTCCAGCAGCATTTCAATACTTTATTTTAGAAAGGAATGCAAACACAAATGCTTTACATATAGGTCGTGATACTGCAAAGACTTACACACATGCTGAGCAGCAGCACATGCAGAATTCTGTGCAGGATTGGGGCCAAAGTTATAATTTAGAACGTGGCAGAGACCAAGTTTGCTATGCATTTTCCAATCACGTAAGACGCAGGTATCTGGCAGGTATACAAAGTAAACGGGGGAGGGGGGCAGAGGGGGGAAGAGAGAGAGAGAAAGAACACTAGGGAAACACATACAAACGAAATTTTTGAGATAATGTTAGAAACATGCCTTGTTTAGTTATTTATTTTATTGCATCTATACCCCACTGATCACAACCACCCTACGAGCTTAAAGAGTTGAGCTGGTTGAAATATTCTGACAGGTTTGTGTGGGAAAATACAGTTTAATTGAAATCAAAATGTTTTGCATGAACATGTCAATGTTGATGTAATTTTCAATGAGAATATTTAAAAATAATTTGGTTTGACTTTCTCATTTTGTTTCAATACTGTTGGAACAGTTCATTCTGATAACATCAAAATGTGTTGGTTTGCCTTTATAGTTTAATATAATTTAGTTCTGACCTTTGTGTTACATTATCTGATAAGTTTTAATATATTTAATATTTTATATGTTTTAACATTTTCAAAACAAAAATTGGACATTATCAATATGAAATATTTTTTATGTTTCAGAATATTTATTTTCAGAATTTCTGTTGTGTGGAAAATTTTTACTATTTGTCCCAATTTGAGACTATTTCTTTTCTGAAATGTTGGACTTTCCCCCAGGAAGGAAAATATATAGATCAACTCTATGAAAGAGCAATAAACCAAATATTGCATTTAAACTTGGGTCTCCCTTTTGTTAACACGCATTCCAATCTATTCATATATAGTCAATGAGCATGCTTTATTCCTATTTGTATGCACACACACGTACACAATATTGGTTTTAAAGATACACAGTAAAAGAAATTTCATAGGGAAATGAGTTGTACATATCATATCAAGATAGCAAAAGATTTATTCCACATATTATGTAAAGTGCAGGGTGATTTTTAGAGACTGTGTGCATGACTTTTTAAAAAATTATTAGAAAACCATTTTAAAACTTTTTTTTAAAATTCACATTTGACATTGCAAGAGTTTCCCCTCTTTCTCTCGGTACTATCATCTGATCTCAATAAAGGGTGAATAATCCGAAAACATCTAGTTCTACACAGGTGGTATGATATATATTGCCAGACAACAAACATGAAAGGTTTTCACACAAATACATTTATGAAAGATTTTGAAATTCTCTTCCTGAAACTAATTATCATTTTAGAAAAAAACTGATTAATGATGAAAGAAGCTACCTTCTTATTCTGTAGCTGTCAACTGTGAGCATAGCCTCAAACTCCTAGGGGTGGAGTGCACTGTAGGTACCCAGCTTTCCGTTCCTTTTGCAAAGCTAGATAGAAGGCATTTTAAACTAATGCAAATATGTTCTGCGATAATGTTCTGCCCTCCATTACACCATATTTGTGGGGGTGATATCTTTGTAACAAACTGGAGGGCTCATGTGATAAATTCATTTATCATGCACTTTGGCTGCTTCATTGCATTCTGCCCACTAGCCCATCTTTTTGGGATTCACTTTAACAGTCCAAACTCCTGAGCATCAAAAAGTTGCCTTTTTTAAATAAACCAATCAGTCACAGAAATGTTTCCTTCTCCTTTCCATAAATGTGAAATCCCTACTCCCACGATTTATTGCTGCCTGATGCCTAGGTTGGGCAAGATTCAGTCCTACTCTAGTGACAGGTTTTCTCCACATTAAAATCTCATACGTTTAGGACTTGTCTACACAAACAATTAGACTGAGGCAAATTGAGGTGTGAATCTACCCCATGCTGGCCTGGTGTGTGTGTGAGCACTCCAGTGATGTGCATTAACAGTTTATTAGAACACTCTGATCTAGTCCTCTTCGAAACAGGACTTGATCAAAGCACATTAGTGGATTGTTAATGCACACCAGGAAGGTGCACCCAAACAGACCACAGCAGGCTAGTGTAGGCTAGATTCACCCAGCTTGCAGCTTGCATAGACAAGCCCTATAAGTCAAATATTTTGCAGGGCTCGAAATGGGATCTTTGTACCATTGGAGAGGGAGATTCCCAGCTTCCCAATGAGCCTCAATACTTGCTTCTAAGCCTTGCATGGATACAAATTATTAGAGTTTAACACTGCAATTTTTAAATGCAAAAAGCTACTTTTATTTCTTTTTAGAGATTTCTGGCATTCCCCCAAACCCTATGCTGTGGGACTGATAATAACTATGGCATCTGGTTTTACAGGTGCAGGGATATAAAATATAGTCAAAATAAAACGTTTTAAAGTGCTCTAAAATATTTCTAAAAGATTTCCTGTGTCACTTACAAAATATGTGTTGATGTGATAACCTGCATGACTTACTCATGGCTTTGTCACTCATGATGAATAATATGGCTATCACAATCTTACGCTCATAATACTTTATATAATGTCACCCCATCTCTATCATGCACCTTTCACTGCCTGTCCTCCTTAATCCATCCCCTACCCTCTCCAGGCCATTTTCTAACATTCCAAGCCCCTCAAGCAGCTTCAAGCCATTCAGAGTTTTTCTTTTCAAAATCAACCTGCCACAGAATTAGGGGCAGCTCTAGGCATTTTGCCACCCCAAGCACAGCAGGCAGGCTGCCTTCGGCAGCTTGCCTGCAGAGGTCCGCCGAAGCGTGGGACCAGTGGACCCTCCGCAGGCAAGCAGCCGAAGGCAGCCTGCCTGCCGCCCTCGCGGCGACCGGCAGAGCGACCCAGTGGCTTCCTGCCCCAAGCACGTGCTTGGCGTGCTGATGCCTGGAGCCGCTCCTGCACAGAATGGCATCCTCCTCCTCCTCCTCCTCCGTAAATAGAGAATATCCACTCCCCCCTCCACTTTGCCCCCAAATTCATACTGACCCAAAGCCCAGAATGGGAAATATTCAGGCATATACTAGTGATAGGTTTAAGATCTGATATCTTGTGACCAATCAGCGTCAGAAATGGTGGGCTAGATACCCTCTTATGCCCAAGTTTCACTTGTGCAGGAAAAGGGAGGTGGGATGGAGTGATAGGGAGCTGGTTATGATTCCCCAATCCAGAGGGCAGGTCTGCACTGGACTTGGCCTTGAGGATGTTTACAGTAACTGTTGGGCTGCTCTAAAATACATCACTGGTTTGGGGTGCGTAACAGAGGATTAATATTGCAGCTCGCAAGCTACCACTCCTAGAAGTACACTATGCCATACATAGTGTGGCAGCTGGCTGCAGCAGCTTTATGTCAAGGTGTCGAGATGTATTGATTATAATCTTTCTACCTCTCTGACTGTGGGCAAATACTAAGATCATTGGCTTTCCAGTCAGAAAAAAGCAAGGAATAGTACCAAGAAAACTTCCTAAAACTTTCTAAAATAGATTTTCTTTAAAGTCAGTGGTGTCTAAAGAACACATGGTGATGTGGTTCAAAAATGTTCAGTTGTTTATGATAAGACATGAGTGAGATACTCAGGCTTTGCCATTCATAAGTAATGTGGATAACCCAAGCTCGTGGCAAGAAAACCTTTATACAGTATCATGCTGGTCTACTGATCTCTCTCTCTCACACATACACACTTTCTCTCTTTTTTTTAAAAGGAAAAAACAACCTGAACACCAACTTTGTCTTATGTTAAAAATGGATTTTTGCAGGCATGTGGGTATTTTACACAAACAACAATAATTATCATCTTGGGAAAAACTCTGAAGCTTATGAACAGAGCTTGAACAGTTAAATCCTTTTAAGGAGACAGGGAGAATGCTGTAAATAATGCCATAGCCCTTTCTTTTGCTAACTGCAGCTTTCACAGCAATTGTACCTATTTTATCACTGGTTGCAATACAATGTGACATTTTTCAGATAATGGCACCTGCAAGCCACTGAAATACTTGAGCATCATTCAAGAATGTTAGCAAATAAGGTTTTGCTGTTATAATACAGTAGAACCTCAGAGTTACAAACACCAGACCAGTCAACCATACACCTCATTTGGAATCAGAAGTACACAATCAGGCAACAGCAGACACAAAAAAACAAAACCCACAAAAAACAAACACAAAAAAAGCACACCGTACAGTACTGTGTTAAACATAAACTACTAAAAAAATTGAGGCAATGCAGCAATTTTTTTTCTGCATAGTAAAGTTTCAAAGCTGTATTCAGTTAATGTTCAGTTGTAAACTTGTGAATGAACAACCATAATGTTTTGTTCAGATTTACGAACATTTCAGAGTTACAATCTCCATTTCCAAGGTGTTCGTAACTCTGAAGTTCTCTGTACCAATAATAATTGTCTAAAGAGCACTATGAAAATGCCATGTTAAAATATTAAAGCTCACAACATCTATGTAATGTATTTGAGTAAACTAAGGCTCAGAGAGTTAACGTGACCTGCCCAAACTCTTGTATGGAGGTAGCAGCACAGCCAAGAACAGAAGCCAGAAGCCAAGGTTGCCTGCTGTGACCATTACAAACTACTCCTTTTCCACTCATGTATTAAAAAGAGAATGTGTTGGTGCTAAAAATAACACTCTAAATATTTATAGAACAAGGATGCAAAATGTGACTGTTACAAGAAAGAAGTTACACTTCCTTTATTGAAAAATCCAACAATTTAACAAGGATGTAAATCCTACAGAGTTTAATAGAGAATAATACAAGGCATATAATTCTCTATTAATAGAGCCCTGTGTGTGGGGCTTGGATACCTCCACACATCTGCGGCAGCTCTAATGCATGGCTGTGCTTGGCTCACTGTGCAGGAGCACATGGTCAAGCTCCCTTCTGGGAGTTGTAGTTCACCCACCCTCCATCTGAGCAAACTAGGGATACAACTCCCAGAATGCCCAGTGGGCCCTTGCTGCTGCTGCATGATTCAGAGAGTAGAGTTGCAGTCTCAGGGCTGGGTGACAGACGTTCCAGTCTGGTGAGCACGTGCTGCAGAGCTCTGCAGGGATACAAAATTTGTATCCGCATCCAAGCTGTGACCCGCAAGGCTCTATTAAATTCCATAAAATGGTGTAAAATGCACGTAGAAAAGTTTAGATTTTCTATTAAAAACTATAGGACTTTTCCATTTGATGTTTAGATAACCTGGCGATAGGCACCTCAGAAACAGCTTGGAGAGAAATGCAGTTCCATATGCAGATCTAATTAAAAAGTTATTTTTTAAAATGTAAAATATTCAACAGATTATTTAGGCCAGGTTACATAATCATTACTCATGTTGAGTATCATTTTATGTGAGTAATCCTAAGGATCTAGCAAGATTGTTTAGTCACCCCTTAGTGAGGGAGTGTGACTGCCATTGGAATATAGGTTAATTTGCATAACCTGCCTCCTAAATTTGTGTATTCAAATAAGGAACAAGATCCCTGTAGCAACTTAGTGTTTTCAATTGATCCTTCCGGTTCTGAATAATTCACCTACATAGCTTCACTTATTGAATACTGATAACTCCTCCCTCCCATCTACATGCAAACCTGTAATGCTATTCCTTACAAGGAAGGTCTGTCATTTCCTTTTGGAGAGGAAAACTCATTGAGAACGTGGTGGACAGGAAACTGGTGGCTTGGGAAGACCTTAGACATTCTTGACCTTGATCAATCTGTGTTACGGGACTGGGTCATAGGTAGAAAACTGCACAGGTTGCGTGTGTTGATCTCCTCCTGAAAATGAACGAAGATGGCAATAGTTTTTTGCCACAAAGCAGCTGCAAAGTTGGCTCTGCAGGCTGAGGATTCTACTGACATTGTGAATGTGGTGTCAGGCTGGCATATCTAGATCTAGTGCACTTTTTGACAAAAAATGACTTTTCAACAAAATGTACATTTTCACAAATTTCTATTTTTGTAGAAATATTTCAGCCTTTTGAAGAAAATTTCAGCATGTTTTGTATTGTTAAAAAAAATCCCACTCTCTTTTACCGTTTGATAGCTCCTCCCTTTGTTTTCCCAATAAGAGAAAAAAAGTGGTTGGATAAACCCAATTCCTCTCAGTTTTTGAATTTTTCCACCAGAAAAAGCTTTTAAAAAGCAAAAGTGTTGATTTCCACCAAAATGAATTTTTCAAAAAAAAAAAAAAGTCTATTTAGAAATGTATAACTAAATGAAAACATGTTCATTTCTTTATCTTCCCCCTTCTCCACAAACACATTTACTCTTTTTTAACTACTCTAGATGGAACTATGCCATTTCACACAGTTGCCAGGTAAAAAATGGGGAGCAAGTGCAACAAAGAGTAGTTCCTCAGGACAGCAGCAATGTGATAATGTTGAGGTGTTGGGAGAGGAAGATGGAAGAGATGCTGAATCTTATTTATAAAAGGCAAGTGACTAATAATATAGCCCAAAATTGCTTTTTGAACTTCACCAAATAATTTTTTTTGTAATTTTTGGATTTGGTTCAATCCAAACTGATTTATTCTTTCTTTCTTTCTTTTTTTTTCTTTTTTAACTTCAAACATGTCACAATGCTAACATAAAAAGGCTAGACAGCGTCCCTCTAACTTCCCATTTGGTTCAAAGGACAGACTTTTGAAAGGTCATGTGTCAAAACACCTTTCCAGGCAGATAGAAATTGAACACTGTATTTTTGATTCAATTTCTGTTTTAATTCAAATTGATATTTCCTATTTGGTCTAGCCATCTCGCTGAAAAGTGACATCTTCAGATACAATTATTTCTTTACATAGTAAGAGAACTACTTCTCTCTATTAACTTCAATGGCAGATTTACTTGAATGAGGACTTCAGGACTGTGAAATTTCAATGCCATGCTGAGCAGAATGAATGCAGAGTTCTTTTAAGTATTAAATGGACAACTCTCGGTTAACGTTTATTCGCAAACATGGCATGGAAAAAAGTTTTCACTATACCTATTTTAATATATTAGCTAATATTTTGCTCCTATTGAAAAGATGATGTAAGTGCTGCACTGTAGGTAATTACAAGAGTTATATTAAACCATATACAAAAATTACTGTGTACAGTGTTTATTAGAGTCCATCTGACAGTAATTTGTAACATTTACTGGTAACATTTAAAGTGATAAACACTGGATGAGTATTATGCTGGTTTCTTTAATAACCAGAAAATAAATTATTCATTTAAGCACGAGTGGACATCTGTGCAATTAATTAAAGACATATGTAGCCTATTTACATGGTGGCTTTCTTTAAAAACATTTTCTACTAGAGTAGCTTATGTGGGTGACTCTCTAGTAATGGTAACTGATGCTATGTGACCCTTTGGTTTCCAAGATACACAAAATGACAGGTGGCTATGCAAACCCCAGGTTACAAAAAGGGCCAGATAAATGACAATTTTGCAGTATCAGAATGCTCAGTGAAATGCGAGTTGAAGAAGTTGTATGGACACCTGTTTTGTCTGTTGAGATACAATTTCAGCAAACGAACCAACCAACCAGCAAAAGAAGAATAGCTGCTTTTGAAAGGTAGGGAAGTGTGCACATATTGCATATTACAGTAAAATAATGTTAAGACTGCACAATTTAGTTTAGTAAATGTAACAGGGTGCTTGGAGACCTAGTGGTTGGCACGCCTGATTTCCAATCCCTTGTTTCCCTGGTCAAGGTGCCTCAGTCTTCCAGGCAGTGGGGGTAGGGAGACCCGGGCCCTCCCGCTCCACTGGGTCCCAGCCCAGGGCCATGTGTGAGTTGACTCCTGAACAGGGGGCACTCTGAGCAGAGAGTCTAAACCCACTGTCCGGGACTACTTCCTACCAGTGTCCCTTCAGTTTGGGGCATGGCCCGTATCATCCAATTTGTTGGGGTGGCTTGCCTCCCATTTGTAGTTCCCTCTTGTGGATCTTGGGCTCCTTCAGGCAGGGCAGCCATAGGTTTGGTGATGCTAAACCCCAGAATGTCTCTAGGCTCCGGTCAGTCAGTAACCTCAGTTGCTGGAGGCTGGGAAATAGAACGTACTCCCTGGTGGCTACATTGGCTAGCAGGTTTGTGATCCTTCCTTTCAGGCAGGGGAGTGGCTAGTTCCTGCCTCTTCACCAGTCAGTCCTGAAGTGGGCCCGGCTCTCCTTTTTTTCTCCCCCTCCCGGGCCTGGCATTGACTGCAGATACACCACTACCCCGATATAACGTGGTCCAATATAACATGAATTCGGATATAATGCGGTAAAGCAGCGCTCCGGGGATGGCAGGCAGTTTCTATGCTTCATCACAGTAAGCCATAACCATGCTGAAGAATTAAACATTTCCTCATACTTTGAAATGATTTAGACAATGATATATGAAGTATATGTTTCTATGCAATTTAAGACAGTAATGATATTAAGACTATGCACTACCACTGCTTCTTTAATTGGGGAAATTCTAAATGGTTTATAGATATTTTCTAATTAAGCCTCATGTCAAACCCTGTGAGGTACAGGGATACGTAGAAGATTCTGCACCCACCATACAATGTAGCTACATCTGGGGTGGAATGCCGCAGTTGTTTAACAGGGCAGAGCCAGTTAAGGATAGGCAGATGAAGAAGAATATCATATTCAGGGAGTGTTTCAGTCAGGAAGAGTCTAATTACCTAGATGGAAATTTGCTCAGGACAATGGAACTTTTTACACTTTGAAAATGTCATGGGACTTTTTGAATGACAAGAAGTGGCTTTTTTCACTTTTTTTTAATCTCATCCAAAAGATGGCACTTCAAGCAGCAGATTGCCTCTATTCCCTTACCAGGGTATTGATTCAAAACAGACTTTTTGGTCCCAATGAAGCACAGCATTTAAGGGAAGACTTAAGTCCAAGCCTATTCGGTATTCATCTGAAATTTAAGCAACCTGGACAGCCAGGAGGCAGGTATAGTCACTATTACTGACTGGCTAAGAAATGGGCACATCCTATTATATTTTTTACCCCATCTTCCCAACCTCACTCCAGCACACCTGTTTGTTTCCCCCACCTGTTAGGTCTTGTCTTTTTGGACTGTAAATTCTCTGGGAGAGTGACTCTCATTTATGTTGTTTGTTCAGTGTGTCAATGTGGCCCAACTTGGCGGAGGCCTTTAGGCACTACTGCAGTATAAATATTAAATTATATATCAATAATGGCCTTAAGTCCCACTGACTTCAACTGCACTTAAAACCATACCTAAAATTAAACATAAGCGAAGTGCTTTGCTGGATAGGGTCGGGCTGCTGGATGAGGCCCCTGAATTGTTTAAGGTAGTGATGGGTATGGAATAGACAGAGTAGTTAAATATTTAAGTTCTTTCTTGAGCAGTGGTTAGAACCCTAATGCTTCCCTCTGAGTGCCAGATGATTCACCATCCCCACTTCCTGCAGCACCTATGTGCTGGTGCTACCCTACAGATAGGCACGTGTCCTGGGTGAAATTAAATGAGGGCCCAAGATACAGACAATGTGATTCTGCAAAGCAAGTTTAGACACACACACACATTATTTTGATCTGCTTCTTGAAGATGAACCATTTTATTTTTCACACCTACTGCCAACACCACACAGGCTGAGTCATGAAACTCTATGCAAAAGTGGGTAAAAATAAGAAAAAGAAGCTGTGTTTAGTTTTCTTTACACTATATGCCATCATCATATTGTCTGTCTGCTGCTTTTAGAATCCAGGGGGGGGAAAGGTGTGTAGTAGTTTATCTATTGTTTATTCAAAAGCCCCCAACAGAAGTTAATAGACAGTTATAAACTAATTGAGTGTGTCTGAGTGGTATCTTCTCATTCATCTTGCTTATTCAATTTAACTCCGTTAGTGTTCCATATGGTACAGTGCCCCTGCTGTTTGAAACAGTCATTCACGGCAAAAAACCCCTCTAACAACAGGAAGCTAATAGTTTAACTGTTCCTCTAAATTTGTTTGACAAAACTGACATTTAGTACGCCATGTCACGTTGTCAGTAATCTGCAATTTACCCCTAGGCAGGCACTGGATGCTCATTTTATTTACCTCTCATAGTTAAAAGCGTAATTAATATTCCACTCTGCAACAAAGATTAGAGATTTGACAAACATTGTAATTTAAATTCTCCATTATAGCAAACATTAAAATCAAACATTTCCACATGCCCCACTGCATAAAGGACACGTGTAGATGTAATTTAACTTTTTAGTTTTTAATACCAGAAACTAATTTCTGCTGTCAGTTTAATGAGCTGGAAAACACAAATCTTGCTGCTCTCTGTGCACACAGGCTAGGAGAGTTAAACTGGAGGGAGATCTTGAGTCAGTTTCTTTCACTCATAAAATGTTCCAACTGAAGTCTCTATATTACCATAAGATACTGTCATCTACAAATATTTTAAAAGGTTTTTTTAAATAAAGTCTTCATTAAACAGACATTTGAGACTAAACGTAATGCACCATGGCTGTGGTTTACTGAACTGCTACGGCACTGCTGAAAAAACAGACTATGATCTACACTGTAGCTTTGCCAATTTGCTCCTTGCTGTCTCCTTGCTCCAGGTGGGGTGAGGTGAGGCAGTCACGTGTTGGTGGCCTAAAGCAGGAATGATGAGAATTTTTGCACTGGCTCAGCTGTTCCACTGAGGGATGTGAGGGCTGGGAGGACTGAGCCTTGGCTCGACCACTTCCTTTCTCCTGCATGCCTGAACTCGAAATCGTTAGCCTAGGTGGAAGTGTTTGTATTCCTCCTTACACTACTGCACAGACCACAGCCCTCTCGCACAGTACTTCTCAACCTTTTTGATACTAGGGACCGGTTTGCTGCCTTCCTAAAGTATGTCAGGGAGATCTCAGGGACCAGTGCCAGTCCATGAACCAGTCGTTGAGAAACACTGCTCTAGCCATATATATACACACAAAGACACACTCATATAAATAAATAAATGATATACCAAAAACGCAACTTTTTCTAACCACAGTATTTGTGCTGTATATAAATTTTTCCTCATAGCCTAAGTATTTATAGAACTGATGACTTCCTGTGTCAGAGCATATGACAATGGAGCCAGAGAGTCAAACTGCTGAAGTAGGGGGAGTTCTCAGAGAAATAAATGACTGCAGTTATACCTCATGCTAATTTCAACTGGTGTTCTAGCTTCATAAATTTTGTGTGACTGATTAACACTATTATTATGTTGAACACCTTTAGGCAACCAGACTGGCTCATTAAACACGGAAGCTTGGAATTATCTCCACTGTAACAAATTTGCGTGTGGGAGGGAGGGGGAAGGGTTAGACATATGTATCTGGAAATATTTTCTTAAACTTATCTGCAAAAACACTTAAAATTCCAAAAAAGAACACAAACTTAATAGAAAGGCTGCTATTACTCTCATCTCAATCCATGCTATGTGGTAACCCACCGACTTGCCTGACTCTATAACAAGACTTCATTAGTCACTGCCAACTTCAGTCTGGTTCAGTTATTTTACATTCAGTTCCCAAAGGAAAAGTAGAGTCTCCAATGATCGCAGGCTAAACTAAAGATAAACTGGAACATTTTATAACACACCAAACCAGTATGTCCTGACTCATGCTAGCATCTCAAAACAGGACAAAAGATTATAAATATTATTGACCTTGCCAAGGTATTAAATAAAAGATAAATACATTTGTAAGGCAGGGTCTCCAGAAAGGGCAGGGATTCAAACTTTAGAGGGAAGGATGTCTGTATAAGCCACAAAATTTCAGTCCAAAATTTCAAAGGTTTTTTTTCCCCTTTCATAAGATATGTTTGCATATAAAAACTCTCTTAATAGCAGTATAGCACTTCAAAAGAGTGCTGCTCTATTGATGCGCAATCTAATTCTGTAAACAAATTATTTGAATGTCCTTGTTGACAGCAAATATTTGAAAAGGTAAGTAGCATTCAAAATGGAAAGTTACAAGATTTTACATTTTATTTATACAAAGTTATGGAAGTGGTTTATGAACATTGATAAGTTATGGAGATAATCAGGGTCACACAACTCAGAATCACAATTTTTGATAAGCCAACCTCATTATTCATAAAAACCCAGGAATTGCCATACTGAATCAGACCGGTGGCCCATCTAGTTCTATATCCCGTTTCTGACAGCGGACAGTGCTAATTAGATTATTTGGAGGAAAATGCAACAAACTCCATAGAATGCAGATGTGGGATAGTCTGCCCCCCTCCAGGAAAGTCTGCTTCATTTTAATTTCGTTGATTGTCTTCCTGATTCTTGTACTATGAATCATGTAGAATAAAAGTTTCTGATCTACCTTCTTGTACCATTCATTATTTTTTGCACTTCTGTCATGTCGCCTTATTTGTCTCCTCTCTAACCTGAACAATACCCAATCTTTCAATCTCGCTTCATATAAGCGTTTTTCCATACTCCTAAATCATTACTGTTGCCTGTCTCTGAACCCTCTCTAATGCTGCAGTATCCATTTTTGGAAGTGATGCCCATTACTGAACATAGTATTCCAGATGAAGAGAAGCCAGTGATTTATAGAATTGGCATATTTTCCATATAATTCTCCTAATATGTTCCATATGATTCTCCATTCTTTATATAGCCTAACATTTTGTTGCATTTTGACAGCAGCTGCACACTGAGTTAAGGTTGTCACTGAACAGCTGTATATAATGAGTATACGAGTACTTCAAATGTTTCATCCAATGTGCACTACTTTTCATTGATCAACACTGAAATCCATTTGCCACCATGTTGTCCATTCACTTTGTTTGGTTATGTCCCATGGAAGTTCTTTCATAGTGTTCCCTGGACTTCACTTATGTAGTAATTTTATGTCATCTGCAAATGTTGGCACTTAATTTGTATATAACTTTTCCAGATCATTAATAGATATACAGAACAACATTGGTCGTAGTATGGAACTTTGTGGCACTTCGTTGTTAGCCTTTTGCCACAGTGAAAAGATCCATATGTCAACTGCACAAGTATAGTATTTCTTTGGCAGCAAATTGCCATAATCCGTTGTGATATAAAAGATCTCTAACTTTTATTTTTCATTCTTATGTAGATGTTTGACAAAAACCACGGAAGGGTTTTTTTGTTTTTTTTTTACTATTATACTGTACTATATAAAACTGTTGAATGATACTAAAAATAGTACTGTGTATTTTTACACTTAATTTCTGAACCAATTTTTAATTTGATTACTTTACTGGAATGTGATCACTCCTCCTTTCCAGAAAGTAAGGATATAATTAAATCTTTTCATTCTGAGTTGTCTTTCCCAGAAGTGGGAAGTTAGAGACCAAGAGGCAGTTGGCTATTCCACTGGCTCCCAGATGTTGTTTCTTTGGCAAAATTCCAACTATGTCTTGCGTGAGGGTTGACAGCAGTTTGGTTTCTCTGTGGGAGGTATTGACAATCCTGCCTAGTAGATGGCCTAAGAATTCCTTACAGGAATTAAACAGCCAGGTCGTGTTTGCATCAAGCTTGCATGAGGCTGGCTGGGCTACATGCAGTGGCGCAATCTCTGATTGTGATACTAGTTGTAGTCCAGGAAAGCATGATATAGTGCACTTACTCCCTCTTGCTTGGATCTCATCACCCTGATTCCTTATGATAACAGCTCCTTCCATAAAATGACTTAACAACTGAAATGGGATTTGGAATGGCAGAAGAGGAGAGCATCCACCATGACACATCAGCAATAGAAAACTTAAGTTGCCAGGGAACAAACACACACTCTCTGAAACTCAACCAGTAAGGGTCTAGTCTTCTTCCCTCTCTCTTCATCTGTTAGGAGAGGAACTGGGTTTATGAAAACTGTTGTAGGCAAGAAAGCAGCAGTCCCTGCACAGCAATAGATGATGTGATATTATATCATACTCTTATCAAGAAGTGACATGAGAGTTTAACAACCATCTGGACAGACATCAGACACAGAACAGACATTGACTTAAATGTCTCATGTGAAGGGTTTGCCAGAAATGCTCACACCTCTGAATGGGGTTAAAGGTTTTTCCAGCATTTAAGCTTTAACACTAAGCCTAATTTCATAGTGAACAAAGTGTGTGCTGGATTTTGTTTTAAGACAAAGTTTTGTTTTGCCTATCTTGTATTTAACTAAGAAGAACGCAACATTTTCTTGGCAGTCCTATAGGTTCATTTCTCTATGTGTATCACTGTCTTGAGGTCTAGTCTAGCCAACAGAAATCATGGACATTCAAGGACTTATGAAAGTCTCACTGATAGAACCTTAATAGTCTCGTCTGTTTGACTCTGCCATCAAAACATCTAGTATACTTCTTAACTGTGAGCCATTGCAAATGTTTTGTTAGAGCTGACAAATCTAACCTTGATTACTAAGCTTTTGCCATAAAGCTTCTCTCAGAAATGTAATTTTCTGAAGAAGGAAAATGTCACCAAATATGAACTCCACTTAGGAAACTGAAATTCAGTATATACCTAAAATGAGATTACATCATATTATACATGTCAACATTATGTCCAGAGATGAACAGGAAGGCAATTATATATGAAAGCTAACTGTGGATAAACAGAAGAATTCATTTTTGGTAGTCTAGCTATAAACTAAAAATACAGTATTTGTTTTGGATAGGTCAAATTATTTTGGAATGCATGTATAACAACTGACAGTGTGTGTACACCATATTGCATCCCACAGACTAATGGTACAGTGCAATATAATATGATATGCTGTGATGTGACATTCTGTATGCCTAATACTGAACCTTAAAATCAACTTTTTCTGATTGAAAGCCCACACTATATGCAAACTGTAGATGCCATAGTTTACTGACCTTACTACTTCACATTCAACGTGGGGTTGCTCAGGGCCTCATTTTAAAATTTCTTCATTTTAAAGATTTAATTTCACGAACTTAGGTGTGCTCTAGCACCTTACTGTACTGTAAACTGCTTTTTTCCTTAAAGCTACTAAAAGTAGACTTGAGACTCTATTCTGCCATTGACATTTAGGGGGAGTGGAAAATTTACATCAGTGATTTCAACAACATGAGTAGGATCTCTGCATGTAAACTCTTTGCAGGAATATGGACTCCAAATTTTTTAAGATGGAATTTGCTTTTGTAGTAGCTGTATATTAACAAGTATTATTGAACTATCCCTCCTATACAGCATTATTCATTGGAATCTACTTGCAAATCCAATTAGGTTGGTTTGTAATGGGAAAAAATACTGATGGGTTTTCTTAAGAATGATTTACTAATGTAAGTGTTGGGAACAGAATACCCAGGCGTCCCTAGAACAGCTGGTTCAAATTCCACCTTGGTAGACTCCTCACACTATCATCCTTGAAGTAGATAAATTAAGTAGCAAACAATTATGTGTGGGTTTAATAGCTGACACCCTGTCAGCAAGCTCACATAGCACTTTACATAAAGTATAGCTGTTTGCCCTAGTATCTTAAGCCAAAATTTCCCCTTGTTTCATCCCAAGTTATACACTCTGCTGTGCATCAATTAGCTGCTGTGTCCTATCCAAGACGTGGCTGTATTGCAGCTCTAGTGAGTTTGGGGAGGCTTTGGGATGAATGATGCTATATAATTCCAAAATATTATTGTGCTTAAGACAACAGAGTGATAATGGAAACAGACCTTGCACTCTGCATTGCTATGGGCAGAGGGATTGACTAAATTATTTAGAGAAGTCTTCTCCAGTCCCAAAGGATGAAGATATTTCTAAAGTGCCTGTTCTTTTGTACTTTTCTTTGGCACTTAATCAGTTAAAAAGAGCCAGAATTTTGCAAAACAGTTGTCAATAATGTACACTGTATATATGTTACGTGAATGTTTGTGATGGATGAATCATTAGGCAGATAATGCTGATTTAATAGTACAAAATTGTCACATTTGATAAATTTCATTTTGCCTGTTTCAGACAGTAGCAGAATTTATTTCAATGACAAATGACTACTCCCAAGATTGCTATATGGAAGGGGTTCCTACCACATTTTCATTCTTTAAATGCCTTTATATCTCAGTTCTTTGAATGCTACAGCACAGTCATAAAATTTCTCTACACTGAATAAATTTTGTCCCTCTGGCTTTAACGATTATCTAATTGACAAGCAAATTAAATAAACTGGAACCATTTAACCACACAATGTTTTGGTCAATAATAGCATCAACACTATTCCATAAAAATGTGGTATACTTCATAGCAACTTCAGCGGTTAAATATCATTTAAAAAGTTTTCATTGTGTGTTGTCAAATACAGAAGAAAACTAGAATAAAACATTGAGAAAATGCTTCAGGTACAGTGGCTGTTACTATTACTAGTGTTGAGCATTACAGAGCACAAGGAAATCTTTGAGGGAATACAAAGTAGTAAAAGTAACGGAGGATGAAAGATGAAAATGTTAAAAAGAATAAATCAGCATAGGTAGAATAATCAGCATACGTCGGTCAAGTACGTCTTAGGGATGTGAAGCTCTCAATCCAATCACTGCTCTGAATCTAGTTCAAATTGAGTGTTAGGCAAGTTTTAAGTGAAGTGAACTACAGAAAAATGACCTTCCTTATCACAATACTTTCCATTCTCATACCATTAATGGTGCACTTCACTGTTGCAGCTATTAGGCTGCGGGCCATTTCCTTTCATTTCTGAATCTTTTTTCCCTCCTCAAAGCCGTTACTGACATCAAGGTGCAGGTTTTCCTGTTTTTTTCCCAATTTTTGTATTCTCTAGGAGGCTATTGTGCTTTCAAAACTAATCTTCCTTCTATTTATATATCAATAATAATAATACAAAACTCAGCTGCAGCATTTCACTAAACAACTACAGGGATTCAAAAAAGAAAACAAGCCTATTTTACTGCAAAATGTCAGGACTCAATTCACCCCTCCGCGCTATTCAGCGCACACAAAGGAGAGGCTAAAATACACCCAGGAGTGTTGTGAGTGACTACCAATCAAAAATGTCATATTTAGGGAGATGGCTATTTATGAAACTCTGGGAAGAGCAGTAAGAGGTAGGCACTAATTATAGTAATTACATACACGCGCACGCACACACACGGAAAACTCTGACAATAGGGAATGTAAACAACCAAGCAGAAAATCTAGGATAAATATTAGCCAACAACAAAAACAACAAGAAAAAAAAAAACAAATTCACTATCATCTTTTTTAGGCACCCAACACAGATTAATTGCATTTGTCTTGTGTTTTGGTGCTTCAGAAGAAGTAGCAATGGCAGCTTAAAGGATCAGAGACTGTCTCAAGTTTTTAGCCCCCTCCCCCTTCTTATTTGTGAAAAAGGGTCTCTGTGTTCTGGAGAGAATGATTGTAAAATAATCCGAAGAGGACACTTTCAACTTCAGTGAAATTCCTTTGTGTCTTTTCCTCTCATTTTCATGACAGCATGTTTACTGCGAATAAAATTCATAGACAGTTAAGAGGAAAAAAAGAATAAATCACTCCTAGATACATAATGAAGGTTAGTTCTGAAAGCACACTTTTTAACAAGCTGCAAGATGGGGTTATGGGGGAGAGGAATCTGAAAAGACTGCACGTTAGCAGCTAGAAATATTCTCTGTGTTATTTAGAATATGTAATTAGTTGTTTATTTATTACATCAACACTTCTAGCTGGAAACTGTGGTTTCAACACTGTGGAGTTTCGTCTACACAACATGTTTACAGTACAGATATTATACCATTTAAGAAAATATTCTATTATTTGCATTGTGTAATAATGATTTTCATGTAGTTCAAATGAATAGGCCACATACTGTAAACCATTTAAGATAGATATTCATGGTTATTGTTCTCCTGTCAGAAGATTTAGCTTTTGGGTTGCTTTAGATTAGTACCACACTGTGTGCGCACCCAGAGACGAGCGGGGGGGGGGGTGGTGGTGGTGGGGAATGGCTATTCACAAGGAAGGGTGCACATTAGCTAAATTAGCAGGGACTGAGATGAAATGGACTTGATCTGTCTCAATGTAGAAGTTACACTTTATTCTCCTCTTCATGGTGAAAACTGTTTGTCCAAGATAATGCAAAGAGCGGCACTAACCGTGGTCCCACACCCTCACCCCCAAGAGATCTAAGGACCACACTCTCAACCATCATATTGTACTGCCTCTTCACCTCCAGATCAACCATTAATAGAATGACTATGTATTTTTAAAAAACATTGATAATATGTGCAATATCCTAGGAGGGAGAAAGAATGGATGTGTGGTTAAGGTGTTGGACTTGCATAATCAAAGTTCAATTCCTGGCTGTGCCACAGACTCCCTGTATGTCCTGAGGCAAGTCAGTCTCTTTTTGCCTCAGTTCACCATGAGTAAAATGATATGGTATGATAATAACCCCTACCACACAGGTGTGCGTTGTGAGGATACATTTATTTATGGCTGTGAGATGCGCAGACAATGGGGTGATGGGAGCCCTACAGTCAATATAATTATTATTCCTCACAGAAAAAGCCCTATTAAGGTTGTAATTATGCAACAAAATAATTACATCTGATATATTTGATCTATTATTATAGTGTCAGTCTTACAGTGTTTATTTAGAAGTTTTGTCTGGATAACGACTCCAGAACTGGACCACATATCAATAATAATGAGAGTATCCAATAAAAGGAGGAGGTTTAAAGACTGTATATATAATGTACTAGGTCTCTTGTTTGCCAGTCAGATTTCCACCCATGCCCATAAACATTT
Organism: Mauremys reevesii; assembly: GCF_016161935.1. NCBI lineage: Eukaryota > Metazoa > Chordata > Testudines > Geoemydidae > Mauremys > Mauremys reevesii. Next base: position 201,147,737 of record NC_052624.1, read on the forward strand.
AGAGGAGGATCGGAGTGTTCACCTAAAAGGAAAAACTGAATATGATTTATGTCAAACTGGAATGTGATGGGATGTTCCCTCCAAACCCACCCCAAAGGGGTTAAGGTGGCTCAGAAAGGGCTAATGAACCTGGCAGACTGAACCTGGGGGGAGATTTGACTAACAAGCCCTAATTGAAGATGGAGCCCTTCTGGGGAGGAGTAGGCAGGGCTTGTATAAAGCCAAGAAGGGAGGCAGAAGGGGGCGGCAGTGTGGAAGTCTGCAGTCACTCTCTGTGCTAGTGAGGAGAGAAGGAAGAACTCGGGGGTGGGGGGGGGGGTGGAGCAGATTCCCTGGGATCCTGACCCCAAGGGAAGGGGTTTACTCACTGGGGTGGTGGGAGAAGAAAGCCAGCAGTGTAGGAAAAAGCTCAGGGAAACAGCAGCAAGTGTTGAGATGGTGCAGACCTTGGCTGCTGACTGTCCCTAGGTTGAAACCTGGAGCAGAAGGCAGGCCTGGGTTCCCCTGCTAGCTACTGGGAAAGCAGGATAGTCCTGATTGGTAAGAATGCCTGGCATGGCACCTAGATAGCTAGTCTGGTGAGACTTTGTTACCCTGGAAGGGGAAAACTGTAGAGTGACCTGGCTAGAGGGATAAGCCATGAAAACAGGGCCATAGCCCAGATGCAGTGAGCGGGGCAGCGGCTCAGGGTTCAAAGCCGGGGAGTGTGTGGAAAAATGACAAAAAAAGGTAGGGGGCACAAATATGCTTGTTGTCTCAGGGGCTAAGATGCCTTCATGGTTCTGCATGAAGAGGAATCACTGCGACTCCTAGAGGGTCCATAGCATGAGCGAGCGAAAGGTGGTGGTGTCAGACTCAGGGCTGGCTCCAGGCACCAGCAAAGGAAGCAGGTGCTTGGGGCGGCCAATGGAAAGGAGTGGCAAGTCTGGGTCTTCAGCGGCAATTTGGCGGCGGGTCCCTCTTGGAGCGAAGGACCTGCTGCTGAATTGCCGCCAAAGAATGAAGCGGCACGGTTGAGCTGCCGCCGATCGTGGCTTTATCTCCTCCCCCCTCCCCCCCCGCTTTGCCGCTTGGAGTGGCAAAAAAGCTGGAACCTGCCGTGGTCGGACTGGGCAGAGCTAATCCCAGATACAGCCACAAAGGAGTGGTCCAGGAGCGAGTAAACCCTGTAATGCAGACTAACCATCTTGATCACATGAGACATCTCAACTGGTCAAGGACAGAAGCAAACTACCAATTCCATCATGTGACTTCTCTCCCGTCATCTATTCCAACCAAAAAGGCTTACACTCAAATGCAATGCATACAGCACTATGTGATAAACAGCACAGAATTCCAGATAGATCATAATTTTCTGGTCAGTAGGAGACAAAACCAAAAATCAAGCTGGCTCATTGACAACATTTGAACTCAGTACATGCTTTCTAAGGGTATGTCTACTTTGCAATTAAACACCCATGGCTGGCCTGTGTCAGCTGACTCAGGCTTGCAGGGCTTGGGCTATGGGGCTTTTAATTAAGGTGTAGAGATTTGGGCTTGTGCTGGAGCCTGGGCTCTGGGACTCTCTCCCCTCTCCAAGCCCCGTAAGCCTGAGTCAGCTGACATAGGCCAGCTGTGGGAGTTAATGTCCATATAGACATATCGTAAAGCACAGAACATCAGGCATATTGTTATACACTCCTGAAGCTAAGCAACGTGTCTGTGTGCATTGTCCGAAAGATCAGAATAGGACCTTTAAATGGTGAACATGGTTTATCTTTTTTACCAGTGAATGGTATATCATTAGCATTCTTTTAAAGAACATAAGAATGGCCCTACTGGGTCAAACCAAAGGTCTATCTACCGCAGTATCCTGTCTTCCGCCAGTGGACAGTGCCAGGTGCCCCAGAGGGAATGAACAGAACAGGTAATCATTAAGTGCTCCATCCACTGTCGCTCATTCCCAGCTTCTGGCAAACAGAGGCTAGAGACACTATCCCTGCCCATCCTGGCTAATAGCCATTGATGGACCTATCCCGCCATTAATTTATCTAGTTCTTTTTTGAACCCTGTTATGGTCTTGGCCTTCACAACATCCTCTGGCAAGGAGTTCTACAGGTTGACTGTGCATTGTGTGAAGAAATACTTCCTATTATTTGTTTTAAACCGGCTGTCTATTGATTTCATTTGGTGACCCCTACTTCTTGTGTTATTAGAAGTACTAAACAACACTCCCTTATCTACTTTCTCTACGCCAGTCATGATTTTATAGACCTCAATCATATCTCCCCTTAGCTGTCTCTTTTCCAAGCTGAAAAGTCCCAGTCTTATTAATCTCTCCTCATACGGAAGCCGGTCCATACCCCTAATCATTTTTGTTGCCCTTTTCTGAACCTTTTCCAATTCCAATATATCTTTTTTGAGATAGGGCGACCACATCTGCACACAGTATTAAAGATGTGGACTTATATAGAGGCAACATTATATTTTGTGTCCTATTATCTATCCCTTTCTTAATTATTCCCAGCATTCTGTTTGCTTTTTTGACTGCTGCTGCACATTGAGTGGATGTTTTCAGAGAACTATCCACAATGACTCCAAGATCTCTTTCTTAGTGGTAACAGCTAATTTAGTCTCCATCATTTTATATGTATAGTTGGGATTATGCTTTCCAATGTGCATTACTTTGCATTTATCAACATTAAATTTCATCAGCCATTTTGTTTCCAGTAACCCCTTTTGTAGCTCTTCGCAGTCTGCCTGGGTCTTAACTATCTTTACTCTGAATAACAGTTTTCCTCATTCAGGACCTACACCTGAGAGATGCTGACTATCTGCTCTCCCTGCTGACCTCAGCTGAATTTAATGGGAGTTGTGGCTGCTCGAGATCTCTCAGGATGATTAATTTGATTTAGTCATTGCAAAATAAAAAAATAGTGTCCACCAGTCCTGAAACAAAGCAAAAAACAGAACTGCATTCCCTGTAGCTGGACCTTTGGAGCATGATTATCCTCTCAGTTTTACACCAGGCCATAACAGACCTGCTGACCACTACAGAGTACTCAAGACATTTACAAAGCTGAGCATACAGACATTGCATAACTTAGCTTCTTAAGTTCTTCCTGGTACCCAGGATAATATCCCTCTATCCCCCATGGTCTTATAGCACACAAAAGTCATAGTTAACTCTTAACCCTAAATTTCATTTTCTTCATACATTTAGGACCAGTCCACTGTTATGCACCAGCTGCTTTGTGTTACTGTGGCAATGCAAAGCAGACATAAACTTGGCTTAACTGGGATGTTATATAGAGTTAATGGTTGATTTGTATCACCAGAGTGTCCCAAAAGCAGTTATAACATACCGGCCAATCTGTTCCTTAGGATTTTGTTTTGTCCTTAATTGCAACATTGTAATGAGGTTCTTTTTGTTAAAGGTACATACATTTCCAAACTCAGTGCTCTCTTAAATTTTCCCTTTTTTTTGGTTACTTTTAATTGTTATATAGTGGACTTTTAGATCTTTGAAAAAAAATTGTCTCCCCAAAGAAATCTTTTTTGGCTAGATGACAAATCCCATACTTATAAAATTAGTGTATATACGAGATAGTGCAGTGTTTCACCATGTAAGGATATTACCCCATTCACCAACTGCAGTTGCAGGCCATTATTTCTTCAGACTTCTGCAATTTAACAATGATCAAAAAATCTGCCTGTGTTATGTCTGCTTACATAATATAGTGTCACACAAGGGCTGTTTCTTGTTTGCAAATGAAATGAGTGAAAATGCTGATGTTACTCAAAACTGTATTAGTGGAACCACAAGACAGCATGTGGTCCGATTAATCTTATGAACTCAGCATTAACATATTGCTGGAACACCATGTGGATTATAAATTTATGAGCGTATCAACTTTCAATAAAGAAAAACAAGACCCTGATAGCCTTATGAGAACGAATTCTCTTCTACAAATAAAAACAAAAGCTTCAGAGCACTGACCAGAAGTACCTACAGATTCATCAAGAAATAATGCAATCACATTATTACATGGCTGTGTGGATGGTGATTCCAGGAGCGCTTTGGCTTCCTTGAGCATGGGATGCTGTTCTGAGAAGAAGTACTAAGCAGAGATGGAGTCCACCTATCAAGGAAGGGAAAGAGTATCTTCGGATACAGACAGACTAACCTAGTGAGGTGGGCTTTAATCTAGGTTTGAGGGGGGCAGGAGACAAAAGCCCACAGATAAGTCCAAAACACAGAGACTTGTGTGAAGGTCAGAATCTGGGGGAACATGGATAATCACAGAAGGGACAAAGGAGAGATAAGAGGAAATATAGAGGAAATCTAACAAACATCTTAAATGTCCGTATAATAACGCAAGAAGTGTAGGGAACAAACAGGAAGAACTAGAAATACCAGCAAATAATCACAATTATGACAATGGGATAATTCACATGACTGGAATATTGATATAGAAGGGTACAGATTGCTCATAAAGGACAGGCAGGGGAAAAGGGAGGTGGTATTGCCTTGTATGTCAAATATGTACACACTTGCGCTGAGGTTGAGATAGAAGTGGGAGGCAGAAGTGTTGAAAGTCTCTGGGTAAGATTAAAAGGCATAAAAAAACAAGGTGGTGTCATGGAAGGTGTCTACTATAGATCACTTATCCAGAAAGAAAAGGTGGATGAGATTTTTTAAAAACAAATATCAACATCCAAAACATAGGACTTGGTAGTGATTGGAGACCCAGACATCTGGTCGGAATATAATATAGCAGGGCACAGATTATAAAACAAGTTATTGGAATGTACTGGAGACAACTTTTTATTACAGAAGGTGGAGAAAGTGACTTGGGAAGAAGCTGTTCTAGAGTTGATTCCATCAAACAGGGAGGAATTAGTTGAGAATTTGAAGGTGGAAGACAGCTTGGGTGAAAGTGATTATGAATTGGTAGAGTTCATGATTCTAAGGAATGAGGGAAAACGGCAGAATAAAGACAATGGACTTCAAGAAGCCAGATTATAGCAAACTCAGAAAATTGGTAGGTAAGATCCTATGGGAAGCAAGTCAAAGGGAAAAAAGAGTTCAGGAGAGTTGGCAGTTTTTCAAAGAAACATTATTAAGTGATCAGGGGCGGCTCTAGGCATTTTGCCGCCCCAAGCAGGGTAGGCAGGCTGCCTTCAGCGGCTTGCCTGCGGGAGATCCCCAGTCCCACGAATTCGGCGGCAGCCTGCGGGAGGTCTGCTGAAGCTGCGGGACCAGCGGACCCTCCGCAGGCATGCCGCCGAAGGCAACCTGCCTGCCGCCCTCGCCATGACCGGCAGAGCACCCCCCGTGGCTTGCTGCCCCAAGCATGCGCTTGGCGTGCTGGTGCCTGGAGCCGCCCCTGTAAGTGACCAAAAGCAAACTATCGGAATGTGTAGGAAAGACAGAGAGTATGGTAGGAGACCTCCTGGAAAAGTTATACAAAAAGTGGAAACTAGGAAAAATTTCAAAGGGTGAATATAAAAAATACAACACAAGTACATAGGGACAAAATTAGAAAGGCCATGGCAAAAAATGAGATTAAACTATCTAGGGGCATACAGGTTACAAAGAAAACATTTTACAAATACATAAGAAACAAAACTAAGGCCAAGGACAGGGTAGGCCCATTACTCAATGAGGGGGGAAAGACAATAACAAAAAATGCAGCAATGGACCAAATGTTAAATGCCTTTTCTGTTTCAGTTCTTACCCAAAAAAGTTAGCAGTGATTGGACAATTAACCCAATGAACATCAGTGAAATGGGGTAGAATCTGATGCTAAAATAGGAAAAGAACAAGTTAAGTATTATTTAGACAAGTTAGATGTCTTCAAGTTGGTAGGGCCTGATTAAATACATCCTAGAATACTTAAGGAACTGGCTGAAGAGATCTCTGAGCCATTAGCAATTATCTCTGAGAACTCGTGGAGAAGAGGAGATGTAACCGTGATCTGTAAAAGGGCAAATATCATACCTATCTATAAAAAGGGGAACAGGGACAACCCAGGGAACTATAGACCAGTCAGCTTAAGATAATGGAGCAAATAATTAATTTGTAAGCACCTAGAAAAAAATAAAATAAGTAAGAGTCAACATGGATTTGTCAAGAACAAAGCATGTCAAAATATCCTAATATCCTCCTTTGACAGGGCAGCAAGCCTTGTGGATGGGGAGAAGCAGTAGATGTGATAGTATCAAAAGCCTTACTAAAGTTGAGATATGTCATACACAAACAAACCAGAGAAATACAGCCTAGATGAACCTACCCTAAAGGTGGGTGCACAACTGGTTTGAAAACCATACTCAGAGAGTAATCATCAATGATTCACAATCGAGATTGAAGGGTATATAAAATAGGGTCCCTCAGGGATCTGTCCTGGGTCCAGTTCTATCCAATATCCTCATAAATTATTTGGATCAAGACGTAGAGAATACATGTATAAAGTTTGCAGATGATATCAAGCTGGAATGGGTTGCAAGCACTTTGGAGGACAGGATTAGAATTCAAAATGATCTTGACAAACTGGAGAAATGGTCTGAAATAAACAGGATGAAATTCAATAAGAACAAATGCAAAGTTCTACACTTAGGAAGGGATAATCAATTACACAAATATAAAATAGGAAATGACTGCCTAAAAAAGAGTACTGCAGAAAGGGATCTGGAGGTTATAGTGGATCATAACCTAAATATGAGTCAAAATGTAATAGCGTTGCAAAAAAGCAAACATCATTTTGGGATGTATTAACAGGAGTGTTGTAAACTAGACACAAGAAGTGTCTTCCAATCATCTCTGTACTAATAAGGCCTCAACTGGAGTATTTTGTCCAGTTATGGGCACCACACTTTGGGAAAGATGTGAATAAACTGGAGAAAGTCCAGAGGACAGCAACAGAAGTGAGATTAAACAGATTAAAGGTCTAGGAAACGTCTACAAAAAAGACTGAAAAAAATGGGTTTGTTTACTTTGGAAAAGAGAAGACTGAGAGGGGACATAACAATCTTCAAGTACGTAAAGGGTTGCTATTAAAGAAGAGGGTGATAAATTGTTCTCCTTGACCACTGAGGACAAGAAGTAATGGGCTTAAACTGCAGCAAGGGAGATTTTGGCTAGACACTAGGAAAAACATCCTAATTGTAAGGGTAGTTAAGAACTGGAACAAATTACCTAGGGAGATTGTGGAATCTCCATCATTGGAGGTTTTTAAGAACAGGTTAGACAAACACCTCTCAGGGATGGTGTACATAATACAGTAACTCCTCACTTTAAGTTGTCCTGGTTAATGTTGTTTCATTGTTACATTGCTGATCAATTAGGGAACATGATCATTTAAAGTTGTGCAATGCTCCACTCTTATGTTGTTTGGCTGCCTGCTTTCTCCACAGCTGGCAGCCTCCCTACACTCCCCCCTCCCCACAGCGCCTCCCGCCCACTGGCAGACCCCGTTGATCAGCGCCCTCCCCATCCCCCCCCATGGCAATCAGCTGGCTTGTGGCGTTTTGGGGGCAGGAGGGAGGGAGAGGGGAGGAGTGAGGACTCAGCGTGCAGGCTCCCCCTCCCTCCCTCCCTCCAGAGGCAATCAGCTGGCTTGCGGTGTTTAGAAGGGAGGGGAGGAGCGAGGACGCAGCGTGGGAAGTAAAGGGAGAGGAGGTGGGGAGGGGAGAAGAGGCTGGTCAAGGATGGTGGCTTGGGGGAAGGGGGGGAGTGGGAGGGCTGGGGGTTGAGCCCCTGCTGCCCCCGCCCCTGGTGCTTACAGGGTAGGGGAAGCTGCCGCTGCTGCACAAGGTGCTTCTTCTAGCCTACAGCACCTTCAGCCTCCTTGGCTGCCTCATCTCCAGTGCCAGTGGGCTGTGCCTATGTAGGGTAAGGCAGGGGCACCTCCCAACTATAGTATTGTACTGTATGTACAGTATGTTGGTAAACACACAGCACATGCACACTACTCTCCCCCCCAGCGTAGTATTAAATTGCTTGTTTAAAATTGTTTAAAACTTATACCTGTATTAAATTGCTTGTTTAAAATGTATATAATGCCTTTTGTCTGGCAAAAATTTTTTCCCTGGAACCTAACCCCCCATATTTACAGTAATTCTTATGGGGAAATTGGATTCGCTTAAAATCGTTTCACTTAAAGTCGCATTTTTCAGGAACATAACTACAACGTTAAGTGAGGAGTTACTGTACTTAGTCCTGCCTTGAGTGCAGGGGACTGGACTAGGTGAATTACTGGGGTCTCTTCCAGTTCTACAATTCTATGGTTCTATGATCATCACAAGGTGTAAAATAATCACAGAAATGTAGGGCTGGAAGGGACCTCAAGAAGTCATCAAGTCCAGCTCCCTGAGCTGAAGAACCACCAAGTAAACCTAGACTACCCCGACAGGTGTTTTTCCAACGTGTTCTTAAAAACCTCAAAAACTTCCAAAACGTATTCCAGAGCTTAACTACCCTTATAGTTAGACAGTTTTCCCTAATATTTAACCCAAATCTTCCTTGCTGCAGATTTAGCAGATTACTTCTTGGCCTACCTTCAGTGTCACTTCAAATCCATTCCAGTGGCCATCTTTCATTCACTTGCACTTCCCAGGCAGCACAATTGTTTAACAAATGTTCAAGCTGTAACATGAAGTAAAAGAGTCAAAGTGAAGACTGGCAACTTCTTCAATTTATCCCACTGCGCTTGTTGTATTGCACCTTGTGGCACATACTTAAACACCCTTCAGCACACACATTAATAGATAATGTGTCAATATCCTCATGTACCAATATGGTGTCTCATGCTATTGTGCCAGCTACACATGACTATGCAATCAATTAAACTAAAGAGCTTTACGGCATTATTGGGAGATGATGAAGAATGGGTGTTTAGCTGAAAACTGAGGGCAGGGTTGGCGCATGAAACTCTGGTAATTTATAGCGAAAACTAATAGCCTTTGTTAGTAACGAACCTTCTTTGAATCACTGAAGGCCCTAATATAATTGAAATAAAATTATTTATTTTATCTAACCTTGCATACAATTGGCTCTCACTTACATATGCTTAACTGATAGCCATGCCTAGTAATAAATAAAAAAAATACAAAATAATATATGAGTTCTAACTATCTTCAGAGTTCAGGACAAAGATTAATGGATGATTCTTCACAACATATCTGTGGGGGATATACAGTGAACACCTTTAAAAACTGATGCTTACTTCAGTGTTTGCGATATTCCATATAATTAGAATGGGAAGTACATTAACTGCTGCGGTAAATTAACCACCACTGTAGGTGATACATGTCTGATTTCTAATGGAGCCCCAGATATCATTATTAGGTAATATTATTATTTTCATTTCACAGAGAGGGTAACTGAGATATTGAGAGGTTATGTGACTTGCCCAATGTTACAGAACGGTCACAAACAGACCCAGCAGGAGAACTTAGGAATGAGTTTGGGCTCTTAGACCACGCCAGCTCTTCGCTGTATTGTAACAGTTCCAGGACGCTCTGCTGAATATATTTAACAGAATTGATACAGGATTTCCTTGTAATCTTTCTCTGTTTATTCTGGCAAGATGGCTTTCATGATTTTCTGACTCAGAAGGTCAGACAGCTAGTGACCACTCTTTGACCACTCTGTGCCATGCTGCTGAGAGAATCTATCATTAAGGTTAGCATAATTAGCCATAAGACAATTGCCCCAGTGTAGAATGGGGGGGAGGGAGAGGGTCTGGCAATATAGAGCCAGCATAAGATGCTATCCCCAATACTAGTGCTGGTGTATGGGGTGTGGTTGGAGCAAAGTGGGCATGGCCAGGGCATCCCTATACCTCACCCACTTGGGTCTGCTACAATATAACTTAGAGTAGACTTCAGGGTGCTCTGACTTAAGACAGGAGAGGCAACTGACTCAGTACCCAACTAGCCCAGGATAGTGGGTGTGCAAAGCTGTTATTTACAGCACATATGCCCACACTCTTCCCCTGACCTGCACTGCATATAACTTGGCCAGAAACGAGGATTTGATCCAGAATTTGATCCAGTTGATAGATGCAGCTAGATCTTCACTGATTCACTTACCAAAGAAACACCACATAATTGGATATCCATAGATATTACAAACTGATGAAATTACTCAGCAGAAATAATTATATAAATAAATTAACGGGTCATGATACCATTAGTGATGGCAAACTTCAAAAAGTGCAGAGATCTGGATAAGAATCCAAATGTTTGGAAGGTTATTCAAACCACTAAACTTTTAAAGGCCATCCCCTTCTTCCTGTCTTTTGACCTAGCCTATAAGATCCCCTGGGCCTCCTCCATTATCTTGCTTCCCATTGTGGGGCACCACAGCTCTCTAGCCTCTCTTTCTCTACTGGGTCCAATGCCAGATTCTGAGCACTGTGGCTTCCTTCTCAAAGGCACCTCCAAATGTCTTACACAGCTCTGACAGAAAAGACATCAATGGAATTACATCTGTTTACACCCGCTGAGGTGCTGGCCCAGAGTTTATATGATCTGAATGGAGAAAGCGGGCTACATCCAATGGAGAAATAGTCTTTCTATAGGCCACATATGAATAAAGGAGGACTGTGCTCTGAAAAAGGATGTTCAGAAGGAGTCCCCTGATGGCTATGCTCTTCCTTGTATCTGGATATTCAGCGGGAATCTGCTGCAGGTGGTATATCACCCCCTCTGGAGCCAGAGACTCAGAGAGAGTCCATGCCTGTTCTCCTCAAATGTCCTGATAATGAATATTATTTTGTTCTGACTGACTTCACACCAAAGGTTTTTATGTGACCAGAAAAGAAGTACAGATACACTTAGATTGAAAATTTGTTTTCCTTCAAAAACAAAGGCATTATCTCTATCAGGAATGGAGAGGCACTCAGATACATACAATATAAAGAGACAGATTAGACAGATAAATAAGAAATAAATTGACTCTTCCTTTCAACACTTATGTCAGAATGAAACATGCATTTGAGAGGAAACTATATTCTAACTGGGTGGGAAGCTCTTGCTAATCGAATATTATAAATGAGAGAAAACAACTTGAGTATAGCCACATTTAAACACTGCATCACTTTAAGCACATGCTATTGGCACACACTAGCATAGGAAAAGCAATATTTCAACAGAATGAAATTAAAAGAAAAGCATCATAAAGATGTTATTCATGGAGTAGAGTTCTACATTTAGTCTCAACAGATGGAATAATTTGGATGTATTGGCTCTGGTTGTGCTACTTCCTGCCTCTGGTATATCCAGACAGAGTAAGCAAAAATCACTCCTGTGCTATAATCACAACAAATAAATAAAGCTTAATAAATACCCATAGCTACCACAAGCCAAGAAGTTCCTATTCATAAAGTATGTTTATTTCTAGGCTTTTCTCCAGCACACTCTGCCCCATAGGTTATTATGCAACAGATTGAAAGCATCCTGTTCCTTGCTATGTTTCTTGTTTTCAGTATAGGGTGTTGATTGTGGTATTACATTGGTATCTGCAACATCCTCCATCTGATTTATTTTGTTTTGTTTGCTTTTTGTTACTCTTCTGCTGACATCTATCTCCACAACAACAACAAAAAAGTATTAAAAATTCACTTTCCACTTGGCTGGCATGAGTATACAGACATACTTGCTGCATACTTTATGCAACTGGTCTTCAAGCAGTTAACAGTTTTGCAGGCAATAAAAAAAAAATCTCTGAAACCACACTGCAGTCTCACTGTATCACCAAATGTTCTGAATGTCTGCAAAGTGAAGCAAGGTGTTTCGCAAACAAAAGGCATAAGGAATGGGGTTCACTTGAGTTGGAAGCTGAGGTATAGCTGCTTGATATCAGAAATAGCTTTTTAACTGCCAGCTAAATAATAAGTGTAAATATCACGTGAATATGAATTCACTGACAGTTGTCAAGAGAAAAATAGTTGACGTCAAAACAAACCAGTACTACAAAATTACCATGGTAGGTTGCCTTTCTTAATAAGAAGCTGTTTTAGCTGGAGTCAGCTTTTCTCCAATTTAATTGGCCTTTTTGGAAAGAAAGCCAGTTTGCTAAAAGTAACCTATCGGAGAACTAGCTGAATGCTTACTTCTTATGCAGTTCTGTTTTATTTACCTTACTCTTAGATCTGACAATCTTATATGCGAGAATAACATGGCTAATTTTAAACGATTATTTAACAATGTCTGCAAAAGCTGCTATTCCAGGGATACACAAATAATGGCTGCACCTGGGCTGAATAAAATGAAGCAGATTGCAGCTGCCTTCATATTTAATAGTTAGGTGCGATGGTCAGATACTATGGGTCTCAGTACACAATGCTTCATCATGACTCAAACGATCTTCTATTGGATCAAAATGGAGAATTACATGTCAGGACTAATAGCATCTGCAGGCCACACCTTCATATACAAAAAGTTGAGTGGGGAGCAAAGTGCTTCACTGTAGAAGTTTGTGGGTCACACTTGGCTAAAAGGCTGCACTTCTGAGCAGGAGATTTGAGATTCTTGGGTTCTGTTTTTGGATGTGCCACTGATATAAATAAATATGTACATTACTACTTATCTACAGTAACTCACATGGGCTTTGTGAAGCTTAATTCATTTTGAAATCCTTAATGAAATTTGCTATAAGCAGCAGTTCTCAAACTTCACTGCACCCTGATCCCCTTCTGACAATAAAAATTACTACACGACCCCAGAAGGGGGGGACTGAAACCTGAGCCCTGCCACCCCAAGGACTTCAGTCCCGGGCAAGGGGCCTGTAACCTGAGCCCCGCCCCCCCAGGGCTAAAGCTCTTATGGTTCAACTTCAGCCTCAGGAGGTGGGGCTCGGGCTTCGGCTTTGGCCCTGCATGGTGGGGCTTGGACCCCAGGCAGTGGGGCTTGGGCTTTGGCCCTGGCAAGTCTAACACCAGCCCTGGCAACTGGGGTGGCAACCCAGTTTGGGGTCCCAACTCACAGTCTGAGAGCCACTGTGCTATAGAAATGCAACCTTTTATGACGCCACGTCATACTATTTGTGGAAATGAAACCATTGGTCAGTGCATCTCTGCTTTTAACCTCCCTAATAGGATACTCAACAATGAAGTGAACATTGCATTTCCTGAATACAACTACATATAGCAACACCACCACTAACGTCAGGATAACTGAAGGGATTACAGATTAGTCCGCTTTACTTTTTCCCAGCACAGGGTAATGCCCACTTTATTATGTCTTCATTGTTAACTCATTCACCACCTGTAAGTCTCACAGGAGGCTGTCCTATTATTCTAGAGGTAAAGTATAAACAATTCATAGAAACCACAGCGATGTGAGAAGACCATTTGGTTTTGCATTCTAACACACTGCCCTGATGTTCAGAGACCCCGTCCAGTATAAAATATCGGCATTCACATTTCTGGCAGAGTTTACTTCGAAATTCTAGGTTGGTTTAATGCTATAAAGAAAGACAACAGCTGCTGCTGCCACAATGAAGGGGAGCAAAAATTCCAGCTGTGGATATGCTGTCTTCTCTTACAATTGTAACACCAAAAGAGAGATTCCACATGGCAGTGGAATATACAGATGCAATTTGCAAAATCACATAGCTTGAGATATTTTACTTTCTTTAGAAAAAATACTAGATGCTCAACACACTCATTCCCACCAACAAAAAAATACCCATAGAATAATTAATGAAAGCTTGTGTGATTTCTTTTTTCTATTTATGAATCAACCCCTAATTTCAATCTCCTCTGATTCTGGTAGAACATTTATTTTTAGCTTCCAAGATGAAACGCTGACATGCTTTGCAAAGAGACATTGAAAAGAAATCAGGCAGAGGAAAATTCTTATAGATATTAGATATAAGCATAACATTGCCATCTGCATACAAGCTCCAAAATGCAAATAGAAAAAAAAATGTTGCTAAATTTATGTATTTCACTGGTAAATTAGCTACTGTAGGAAATTCTCAGACATCCATAATATTATAACTGAGTTGGCACTCCAACAAGCAACACCTCATTGCTTTGCACTGGTCTATGTTACATAAAATAATCATGACCTTTGGGCCACAGGTCTTAGTTTCACACCACGCCAACCTATCCATAGCAACAATGTCAGTCAGTTGATCTGCAGCACTTTGTGTGGATGTGCATGGGTTGAGCCAGGCCACAGTGATCTGAAGAAGAGGAAGAAAGGTTTAAGCTCTCTCTCCTCCCACAGCATATCTGTACTCCTGAATGACCAGGAATTTTAAACCATGTATAAGAGGACTGTTGGCCCCTTCCTAAAATTCAACGGGTGCGGGGGGTTGGTTGGCTGGCTTTCTCCCAGTACCACAAGGAAGGGGAAGGGTCGATGGGAAATCAGGACTCTGAGACTGACAGTCCCCAGGAACAATGGGGAGAGGCCAATGCTCCAGGTCAGTCTGATTGACAAGGGTGGGCAGGCTAATCAGGGAGTCAGGAGGCCAGGGTGGGTCCAATCCTCTGGGTGAGCTGGAATTGCCTGGGCCCAAGTGGGGCTGAGCTAAGGAGAGAGCAGGGGCTCAAGCTGAGCTGGGAAGCAGAACCATGCCAGCCAGAGGGGTCAGAAAAGCAGATCAGAGCTGGGAGCAGTGTCACAGAAGCAGCCCGGACAGCAGACCTGCGCTGGGAGGAGAGCTGTAGCAACCAGAGCCAGAGGGGCCAGAGAAGCAGCCCAGGGAGCTGGAGGCAGAGCAGCAGTGCTGAGGCAGAGTGGAGCTGAGCTAGAGCAGTCTGGAGCCAGGTGCAGTGAGCAGCTGGGGAAAGCGAAGTGGACCCTGGGCAGCTGACCCAGTGCAGGGAAATGCCCTCAGCCAAGACGCCTTGCAGGCCAGACTTGGAGGGGGATCGTCACCCTGACAGGGTGGGGGTGACGCTGGGAAGAAGCCTATGGGTGTGGGGCCACCGCCAAAGCAAGTGTCTGACCCACAGCATCCCTGCAGCACAGCCAGGTCCTCAGAAGGAGACCTGGGACATATGAGGAACAGACTGAACATTCCAGAGACGGCTAGTTGTGCCACAGAGCAATAAAGAGACTTTTTTTTCTTATTTTTTTTTAACTGATTGCTGTTTAATAAATTGTATTTCCTTTGAACTGCATGTAATAATCAGTGGGTCAGGGAAGTGTCCAGTGCAGAGAGAGCACCCTGGAGTGGGAACACGCTAGCCCCTGTCCTAAGTGACCACGAGAAGGTTGGGGGTTGAGCCCCCCAGGAATCCTGGGCCCAGGCTTGTTGGGGTCACAAGGACTCTGCCACACAGGAGAGTGGAAGGGGAGCCCTTGAGATCAGGCAGGCCCCTGGGTAAAGCACGGGTTCTCAAACTGGGGGTTGGGACCCCTCAGGGAGTCACAAGGTCATTACATGGGGGGGGGTCACAAGCTGTCAACCTCCACCCCAAACCCCGCTTGCCTCCAGCATTTATAATGGTGTTAAATATATTAAACAGTATGTTTAACTTATTGGGAGGGAGGGGGGTCGCACTCAGAAGCTTGCGATGTGAAAGGGGTCACCAGTAAAAAAGTTTGAGACCCACTGGGGTAAAGGAAGTGGGAGCGAGGACTCAGATCCTTTCACTAGCCCACTTCACCAAGGCAGCGTATAAGCCAGGAAAGGTCCCCACAATAGCAGGACCATTCCCTTGCTTACACATAGGATATTGGTTAATTATTTCCTGGGTTTAAGAGTCCAGTCCTGGGAGAGAAGTTTTCTGGCCTGAGAACAGGGTCAGATGGAGACTTTTACTTGCAGTAAGTTTCAACTGGACCTGCCTTCCCTTAGTAGGCATCTCCTCCATGTCCCTGATATTTCCTCTTACTGTGCTTTGATTCCCAGGACTTCAAGATACCAACATGTTCGTTGGACTGGGAATCAGCAGGAGAAGAGAGCAGAAAGGCAGATTAGAGGCTGAAAGGAAAGGCCTGGGCTCCCGAGTGTGTCTGTGCAGGGAAGTGGAGTCAGCACACACGAGGCAGTGAGAGGGCACTGCAGGAAGGGCTCACACCTCCAAATAACGGTATGGTCCATAATGATCAGGATTTTAGTGAGGTGGTCACCCTGCTCCTGCCCTGAGGGGGTTAAAGCAGCCCTGGAGAGGGCTGTGGCTGAGAAATGTGAAGCTGATTAGGGGAAGCAGCCACAAGTGCGGCCACGCCCCAATCAGGCCACAGCTGCCCTATAAGAGGACTGAGGGCCAGAGACTGACTCTCTCTAGCCTCTTAGAGAGAGAGAGAGAGAGAGAGAGAGAGAGAGAAGGATGGACAGACGGACCGACCTGGCTGCCTGGGAAGCTGAGGAGGGTACCTAGGGTGGAGCAGTGCTGGGGAAAGGCAGAGGGAGCTGGAGAGCTCCAGCCTAGTTAAGCCCCAGGCTGCAGGCCGAGTTAAGGGCCGACAAGGGTACTAGGGCTGCAGAGGGGCAGCCCTGGAATAGGCAGAGGCAGCTGGTCTAACCCCCCCTTGCAGATGATGAGTGGTTTGCAGACTACAGTCTGCCCCAGTGAGTGGGGGCTAGATGGTGACTGGCAGTAGCCACTGAGGCAAGGTGAGGATAGGGGGTTCCCCTGGCTGGGGAGACCCAGATTGTGGGTTGCTTCTGGGGGCAGAACCCTGATATAGAGGGGCACCAGGGTTTGGGAGGGACACAGGGGCCAGCAGAAGGTGAGACAGTGGCTTGCAGAGGGTGCTCTGGGCTGGAATAGCTAATTCCCAGGACAACCAGCAGGAGGCACCGCGCCAGTGAGTCGTCGTCCCGCCACAAGGATATTTAGGCCTGTGCTATTGCCAACTTTCAGACATTAACAGCTTGCCATCTTTAATTTCTCATGCGTATATGTTGTTACAAGGGCTTCTTACAGGGAAGCTAGCAAAATTTATTGCACATGCCATATGCCTTGATATATAATTATTAAAAAGCAGAATTAAAATCCAATTACAATCCAATCCATGAGGGGATTCCAAATTTTCATCTTACAATTGTAAATGTTGAGTTACAAAAGTGCAGTTTAAAAGGGATGAGCGGCTTGTTTTCCAGAATTACAAATGAACAAAATGCCTAAACTAAAACAGCCACAACAACAACAGCAGAGAAAGAACAGAATGATTGTTCAAAGGTGAAACTGTAGTAGGTCAAACTTCTTCCTGGAGCAAAATTTTATGGCTCAGTCATAAACCTGTGAAAAAACAGGATTTAGAATGGAAGTGCTGACATAATGTTAACTACAATGGCATGAACAGCCTTGCTATAATTACATATGATAATGATGTTATTTGAGGGACTGAATCAACCCTGTTAATGTTGAAAAGCTGGTGAATACAGGCTAATGATGAACATTTTAGCATAAAAAAAGTTTATGTAGATGTCATTCAAGAAAGTTTCAGATTCTAATGATTAAGCTTGATAAAAAGATGCAACTCACCACAGTGGGAAAAAAAAGGAGATACTTATCACCTACAAGTTCTCCAGATAAAAATCTAAGGAGGGTTATTGTACCATATGGACAGCACACACAAACACTCATCTTCAGAGTCACAGAGTACAGTTTGTAAAAGAGGAATAGGGATGTACAATACTCCACATTAGTGTCCTTGCACTTCATTTCCTTCTGGATTGAACATCAACTTATGTAAAAATAGACTAGAATTCTTTTTCTGATGTGACTAAGGATCTCAGTTTTGATCTACACACAACTGCATTAATAATAGATTAAGGGCTGGTATCAAAGCAAAATCACACATTCCAAAAGAAAGAAACTACAAAGTGCAGCTGCCAAGTCACTTTTGCTAGATGGAGCAAAGTTACATATCTGAACTTCTAGAGCTTTGGCCTTTCTATTTAACCTGGCCTTGACATCTGACTGCCTGGGGATGGTCTGTGTACACATGACACATGTGTAACTTTGTCCCCCTAGCAGCCACGAACAGAACAAAAAGTTATTTTATAAAGGGGATAACCAACATTCTAGGACACAGAGTGACAAAACAGGTGCTTTTGGAGAAGTGAGCGTGGTTAAGATTCTGTGAACATTTTGTTGGTAAATAAGAGAGCCAGCAATACCTAAAAGTGGTACATGAATCCAGCTCCTCGGGGATTATTCAGAGTTAGGTGAATAACGACTCTTAAAAATGTACAAATCCTGGATAATCACTGGACTTTTTTCTTGTTGCTGTGTAAATCTATCTTCTGTCCTGTGTCTGTGTCCTGCACTGCTCTTGTTTGGTCATTCAATGTTTAAAAACAGCTATTTTGGCCTATTTGGTGCAAGACCTCTATTTTGAAGCTCTATGGCCAGAATAAGCAATAAAGAGAAGCACTGTATGGTAATTTCCCTCAATAAGGCAAAGTAATGCTGCTAAAGCTGACTGTAATATCTGTAAAGTGGAAATTTCTCAAAGAAATAGACCACCAGTTATCGAAAACTGTATTGAAACCAAGTGTCAAGGAGCTTATAAAAGAACTGGTGAAAGGCTTAACCGAAGAGCACAGTGTACACAGAATTTTGCTCTTTTCACAAACAGGCAGGGCTGTATACGTACTTATGGAGGAGTACACAGTCCAGAGGTCCTGTAGCATGAATACTTTGGAGGCCAGTATGACTAAAAAGAAATGATGGTAGATGATAATTAGTTAATTTTGATTGGGAGCTTTTGACAACTAAACAGAAGGCTTGAAACACAAAAGGAACATTCCTTCTGCAATTTTTTGCCCTAGCTACCCCAATATATACGAATATTCTGGCCCACAAGTAATAGGTGATGAAAGACAGCAGAAATACAGAACAAGACTACACAAACTTTTCTTGGACCACTAAAGATTAAAAAACCGGGGGGCGGAGGGATTACACTGTAAGCTCTACTGGGCAAGGACAGTACCTTGCATTGCACCTAAAACATTCAGGGCAGCAATTTAAAAAAAAATACATATCTACAGGAAATACAATGGACCCACCAAATCCAACTATGCTGGTGGCAGATTGCCAGAGACAGAGTCCACATGATTCCCTGAGCTAATGCCTCAAACACAGTGAAAGTTTTTGTTGACTATAAATAATATAATTTGGAGTTCTTTGCCAAGGTTAAAACAAGCCTCTGAGGTGGAAGGGTGCCAGAGTTTGGGCTGCAGCCCAAGCCCGGAAGTCTACATTGCAATTAAACAGCCCCGCAGCCTGAGTCCTCTCCGCCCTCCCCCCTGCCAGCGAGTCAGCTGGCACAGGACAGCTGCAAGTGTCTAATTGCAGTGGAGAGGTACCTTGAGAGAGAGAGAGAGAGAGAGAGAGAGAGAAGCTCCTGGTTGATTGAGAATAGGTTGGCCATATAAAGTAATGTTTTGTCGTTGTTTCTAAACTCAAGCCACCTACACAGAGAAATAGGGCTCTCTAAGAACTGGTTTCTTAAAGTGTGTGTGACAATATTCTGAGAGTGCCACAGAATATTTGCCTTAATTTAATTTAAAATTATCTGTTGACGGTATGAAAATTAAGCAGATTTCCTACCAAAATCTGAAAAGTGATATAGCTCACAGACATTAAACATAGAAACAAAATGAACACAGAGGCATATTACTTTTTTAAAACATAATTTTTAGATTAGTAAAATTATTGTTTTACTAAGCAAATTCATGTTCATATCAGACAATTCCACCAAAACTGGATTCATCACTTCCATCTTACTAAGTGCACAAAGGCTCAGTAATAGCCGTTTCAAGATGCTAAATGAGTGTAGCAATCACTATGGCTGAAAGGAAGGGATGGGAAAATGTGATGAAAAGTCATTCTAAAATGAAGGGTAGGTGAGCCTAATAAAAACCTCCTGCTTCTTAGCTCTGTCCATTGTAAGGATTGTTGCAAGAGTGCAGGAAATATGCACCCATCTTCAAATACAAGCAGATCGCTAACACTTGGCAAGAGGAGTTGTATGTTTACAGCACTTCCTTACACTGAAAATTCTCTCTCAAGAGTTTCTGCAGGCCAAACCAAATAGGTTAAACTTTTCCTACATTTATTCCTTATGGAACAGTCCTTCACAGTACTGCTACACATACACTTTATTTCCATTGCCTAACCCAGACTTCTTACTGTATGCTTTTCTGTTTCTTCACAATAAGAGTTTTGCTGATCTTCTGAGAACAGTTTTGCTGGAATAGTCAATTTGTTTATAAGTGAGACAGAGTATTGCAAATTGTGTAGTATTATAAAGCATTCTAAGGGCTTGCTTGGTGTTTTAGCAAGCATGTGGAGGTAATGTAAAAATGAGTTCTTTTCTTCTGATGCGTTATGTAGGGATGGGAACAATATGATTAGTGTGATCAGCTCGTGATGGAAGGAAGGGCAGAATAATTTCTAGCAACCTGCTCTGGATGATACCAGGAGTGACTTCACTGGGTTTCAGAAAACATCTCATTCAGACATTTTATGGGAGCTCTATTGTGATACCACTTCTGAGGGGAGAAACGGGAAAACTGAACAATATTCAGGTCCCAGAAATCCCCCAAGAGGAAAAATCAATGAATTAAAGTGTACTAAGCAATTTTTTAACCCATTGGAATGGCATAGAGATTAAAAACGGCTACCACAGATTAAACATGATAGAAAACAGCATCAAACAGACAAATCTGTTTGTCAAAAAATATAGAAATAGTGCTGAATTTGGTAGGATAATGGTGACAAAAACAATGGGACTGGATTAGATACTAGAAAATGTATTAAAAGAAAGGGGGTAAATATGCAGCAGTATTTTATTCTACATTAAGATGCCTTCATCCATAATCTGAATGGCAGCTATAATCATGGCCTATAGCCGGAAGTGAAAGATATGACTAATCAAGAGCAGCTTGTCTTGGAGTGCTCGTAGTGGATAATAACCTTTTATTTATTGTTGAGGTTAATTTCTCTTTCTGTGGGTCATTTGATCTCATTTGCTTGACTTGCCGCAGGTCTTTCTCTAATCATAGCAAAATCTTTTATAAGTAATGCCTATGTGAATGTAGCTAATTTCATACGACTTTTTCCATCTTAACTTCATCCCATGGCTATTTGATTTATTCAAATCTGATAGCAAATTAACAGCCTGTAAATGGTATACTACATTTAATGTCTTTATTTATGCACATGTGAACAAGAGAGTAGGTTAAATTATTGTTGTATTCATTATTATACTTATATCTAAGGTGCCCACCACTGATTTGGGTTTCAATAATCCATCAACCACTTATATAGCAATTTATATGTTTAAAGTGTACAAACATTAAGGGTCACATTATAACTGCTCCTGGTGGGGGGAAATATATATGGAACCTTTCTCCTCTAATGCTCTCATGAAGGACGCAGCTATAATAATGCAGTCAGTGCACTTTAGTGCAAAGGGGGTGTACCAGCTAGAAGTACTGTATTGAAAACCTCCTATAAGAGGTGGCGAAGTAGCCAGTGCTGGATGGAACACAAGCTGTATCTCTCCTAAAGGTTTAGCAAGGGCTACTAGCAAGTGCATAGTGTCCCTGGAAGCACTTATAACTATTTCTGCCCTAAGCACATATAATGTCTCCATGTGCTATTGTTCAGGCGGTGTTCATCTTTTCTTGCCTCCCAACATGACTGGAACTAGGAATCTAAACCAAGTCATAAGGGCCTACTTTTCAGAAGCACCCTCAACCCCAACCAAAGTCAATGGGTGCTTATAGGCGCTCAGCACTTCAGAAAATCAGGCTCTAATTAATCCTCACAAGACTCCTTTATGGTGGGGTATTATCAACATTGTACGGATGAGGAAACAGACACTAAGTGGGTAAGTGATCTTGTCAGGGAGCAAGTGGCAGAACCAGAAATAAACCTAGAACTGCTGCTTCTTACTCTCATGCTATTTACAACTAAAACATGCTGCTTTTCTGTAAGCTCACTTGAAAAGCAATGGATGTTATGAGAGATCTCCTATACCAGGGGTCGGCAACCTTTCGGAAGTGGTGTGCCGAGTCTTCATTTATTCACTCTAATTTAAGGTTTTGCGTTTACATTTTAACGTTTTTAGAAGGTCTCTTTCTAGAAGTCTATAATATATAACTAAACTATTGTTGCATGTAAAGTAAATACATTTTTTAAAATGTTTAAAAAGCTTCATTTAAAATTAAATTAAAATGCAGAGCCCCCCAGACCGGTGGCCAGGACCCAGGTAGTGTGAGTGCCACTGAAAATCAGCTCACGTGCCGCCTTTGGCACGCATGCCATAGGTTGCCTACCCCTGTCCTATACCATGAAGAAACCCAGGGAAGAGGATCAGAGAGACCAGTAAACTCCAAAAGGTCAACCCTGGAGGATTAAGTGATCATCCACTTGGGTGCAAGGGGTCTTGGGGGAGTGTGGAGACTGCAGAAGATCCGAACCTTCTAGAAAGCAGGGATCCTATGGGACAGCTGTAGTCCCACAGAAGCAAGGGTGTCCATAGAAAGGTCTGGCTTTCTCTCTTTCAGCATGGCTCTGTCAGCTACTGGCTAATTCCTCCTGTGGCTGCATAGTAGTAGTCATGGAGAGATCCAAAGGGAATTAAAAGCTGCTTCAAGCAACGTTAACTCCCAGTCAGATATCACTGGGGTCCCGAGGAGGGGGAACAATGCTGTGGAAGTGAGTTTCTGCCCAACCCTTTCTGTCAGATCGGCATACTCTCCGCCTGCAGAACGAAAGGGTACAATCTAGCTGTGGATGATTTTTAATGTTTAAATACAGGGAATAAAAGCAATGTTAACTTGCACAATAAAATCAAATGTACATCCTGCTCATACAAAATCTGCAACCATACTTGTTTGTATAAAATGCAGTATAACAGGAAATTCATTGCATATCCCAAAACAGTGATTTATTAATGCTCTGCTGTGCTGAAAGGAAATTCAGAGTCCCCCAGACCTTAATCTTCCATCATTTGCTTTTTGGAGAGCCCCAGCAATTCTATCCAATTGACAGTATCATTAATATCTGACTCAATTTTACAGTGGACTGTACACACTATATGTCTGCCGCTAAATAGACACGGAAAGGATGGATTCCTGTATTTTAACCTTCAGTAACCAGCAAGTGAAAAGCAAGTACAAGAATATGCAGCAGAATGGATGGGACAGTACATAGTTAAACTTGTTTTGCATATTAGGTGAACAAGAAAAATAGAAACCATTACTCTCTGCCTGTCCCAAGGCTTCTACAGGGACAGCCATAAAATGTAAGTCTTGCAATACTAATTATATCCTATTAGAGACCAGTGTAAAACAGGCTTCCAAATACTTCTTGTTTCAGTATGGCTGAGCCACACTAACTTGGGCCCAGATACTGTAAGATGCTGAGTAGCCTTGATCCCCAACTAAAATTAATGGGCATTCAAAGCACTTAGCACCTTTCTGGAAATACTTTAGCATGGTGCAGGAATGGGCCCTCGTTTTAGATATTTTTAGGTCATCAGATCTAAGCTCTCCTGCTCAGTTTGTTTTACTCATTTGAGCTAGGTTTTAATACTCCAAGATTTTAAGGCTGTAAAGCTTTCCTTTGTCTAGTCAAATTATTGGATGTAAATATGACATTTCCTTTTAAGGATACGATTTTAGGCAGCATGCTGATTATGTTATACTGGGGGAAAACACACACACACACACACACACACACACACACACACACACACACACACACACACACACACACACACACAAACCAACCGACATCAGTTTGTGATTCAAAGCCATCAGACACTAAACAATTAAAGCAGCATGTTCTATTGAACCTTTGTCTGGAACTGTATATGGGTTCTCCATTATTTTCTAAATAAACCAACACTCACCAACTTTAGCTATGAAATTTTTCTTAAGAACAAATATTTTCTACTTTTAGACTGTGCATCATTGAAAAGTCAAATAATAATGATGCTTATAAATTAATTAATCTCAAGTATGGCATAACAACTATAATCAGCTATAAATCCTTTTGTCCTATTTGCATTTATTGAATTTGCCTTAATTATGCTGCTGCCTAATTATAAAGCTCAATCTAGAGAAGAACTCACAAAACCCAATGGTGCAGAAAGCAGAAGACAGTTATTCCACTTCATGGATTTACAGCTTTGGAATCTTATCAAAAAGTAGTTGAAACAGACTATTTGTGAGGCCATTAACATGTAAACAGTGTCAGATGGAAAACACACGACAATGACCTACCATCCTAATGAAAAGTGATATTGAGTTTACTTATTCAGATAAGGGTACGCAGATTGCCTTTTCTCCGAAGCGCAAAGGACTGTCACTGAAACAAATGCGTGGCCCTTGTTGCAATTAATTTGATTCTTGTTCTTTTAAAGCTTTACTTGTAGATTTAATTAAAGCTTTCACACAACAGGCACATTCAGGAAGTATTTGGGTTTAATGCCTTTCTCTTGAATAAAAGAAATAACGAAGGTTATGATTCAAATAACAGGCAATCATAATATAGAAAGCAGCAAAGAGTCCTGTGGCACCTTATAGACTAACAGACGTATTGGAGCATGAGCTTTCGTGGATGAATACATGCATCCGACGAAGTGGGTATTCACCCACGAAAGCTCATGCTCCAATACGTCTGTTAGCCTATGAGGTGCCACAGGACTCTTTTACAAATCCAGACTAACACGGCTACCCCTCTGATACTTGACATAATATAGAAAGTTATTCTTAATAGGTGGGCATTGCTTTGCTCTAACAGATGTAAACATATATTACAGGACTCTTGATTGTACTTGTTATAGTTAACGTTTCATCAGAGCTTTCATTATAATCCCTATTTCAGTGTCTTAAACTGAAAAACTCTTCTTTTTGGAGTCAAAATTGTCCATGACTGGTTTCAACTCAGAGGTGAATATCTTTGAAAATATGAGCAAAGTTCCTTTAACTGCTTTCAGTGGGCAAAGATGGAAAAAATATAAACTCACCTTTTCCCACTAAGAAAATTTTATGGTTTTATCTCATAAATACCATAGCTCAAAATTCCCTTAACTTTAACATATGAAATGTTCCGATAAGGTAATACTCTGAGAACTATTTTTTCTACCAATTTGAAGGGGGAAAAATTAAAGTAAGTCACAAAATAAGGGAGGGATTTTCAAAACTGCTCGGTGCTGCCCTTCTCTGATTGAAGTCAATGGGAGTATTACAATTGACTTAAATGAGAGGGGAGTTAGGGCAATGTGAATGCTTTTTGATAATTCCACCATAAGAGTTTGAGAACTCAAGTTCTCCACATGAGCAGTTATCCTTTTCCTGACAGCACAGCAACAGGACTAACTGCAAGCACCTTCCAGGACTGGGACAGAATTATGCAATCTGATCTCCACTAACAGCCCCTATTAATCCATGCAGAATCCAAATGCAGCTAAGGGACATGACTCAGGGGTCACTCTGCTGAATGGATAGCTAATATACCTGTAGAAAATGTTCACTGTAGAAAACTTTCCCCCAGGTGGATTTCAAAATACATATAGATTCTGTACTGAAACATTTATTTCCTTAAAAAGCTCATAAGTTGTACATGAGGGAACCTCTCTCCTGCAAAGCATATCAGTAAGCACCTGTAAGCTTCTTAGACCTGTTAACCCAGGACACTTTTCTCCTCTAAAAATCAACAGAGAAATTAAAACACAAAAACATATGTTAATGTCACATTACAGGCATGTTCACAGTACAAATTTACTATTCAAAATGCAGGCGATCTATGAGCTAAGGTTCCCACAGTAATATTGATGGCAATATTGAATTCTGCACATTCCTTTTAATAAGTCTCTGAGCTGCTAATACTTATGCATGTGAACAGACCTATTAAGTTCAACAGAATTTTTCCTGTATGTAAAAGTTACTTGTGTGTTTCAGTGCTGGTGTGACTGGGCGACATACATTTACAATAAAGATTATGCTGTTAGATATGTACCTAAAAATGCACAGGATGGGCAACATGGCTAAGTTAACTTCACTGTGAGAATATTGAACTTTTTCATCTCCTAACTGCTGAGGGCCAGATCCTAGGAGGAGGTTGGGAATGACATTAGCCAGAGAGGTTGTGGGGCAAAAGCTTGTTATGTGAGGATTCCCCGATGCTGCTCCTGTGTCACACTTGCTTGCCTTCCACATCCCAAAAAGGAAGCAAGGCTTTGGGGGAAGGGGAGAATCATGGGGTTTCTCTGGGGTTGACTTGCCCTCATACAGTTATTGCAGTGGGGCCCAATTTAGAGCAGCGCTGACAGTACTCTAACTGAGAAACAAACCAGCCCCTATCTGGCCCCAGTAGACCTAATGCTGCCCCTCTTCTTCATGGGTCCTTTGCTGAGTTCATTAGCTGGACTCGAGATGTAGCCTGACATGCTTAAATTAGTAAATAATGTTGCGAAATTATTTGCAAATGCCCTCTCTAAAAGACCCTTACTGATTATGCACTGCTTACTTTGCTACGTTTGTAAAATTATATAATTATCACCATGTGTTAGTGTCCCCAAATAATACCCCAAATGTTTGATTCCTACAGAAGCAGCCGGAGTATACTCTGAATTCGTAAGTTTTCGTCATGAATGGATGAATACACTGCATTCATGTTGCTGCTTTTTGCCACAAACATTTGAATTGTTGTATTGTCTAAACTGATGATAATGCATGTTAAAATATTTATAGATATCTACAGATTTATAGATGTTATGGTTTTAGCTCCTAAATACCATAGCTCAAAATTCCCTTAACTTTAACATATGAAATGTTCTGATAAAGTATTATCCTCTGAGGACTATTCCTTCTACCAATTTGAAGGGGGGAAAAATTAAAGTCAGTCAAGGAAGTAAAAATCATTTATAAAAATATTTCTTAAATTTTTTCTTTTTCCTTTTAAATGCTTATCAATACAAGCCAATGGATGAGAACATGATACAAAAAATGTGAGGCGATAAATATTTTTATCTGTAGACATCTTACAGGTTTCTTTTACATAGGTAATAAAAATTGATGGACTCAATGCATTGGAGACACAAGTCCTTGTTATTACTCTGGAGAAGGCAGGTGCAATATTATAATGGTTCATATAATATAATCAGCAAACATTATACCTCCTGTAAGCAGCATTTGACAGTAACTACAGCCTGGTCTACACTAGGCGTTTAAACCGGTTTTAGGAGCGTAAAACCGATTTAACGCCACAACCGTCCACACTAGGAGGCACCATATATCGATTTTAATGGCTCTTTAAACCGGTTTCTGTACTCCTCCCTAACGAGAGGAGTAACGCTAGTATCGGTATTAACATATCGGATTAGGGTTAGTGTGGACGCTGATCGACGGTATTGGCCTCCGGGAGCTATCCCACAGTGCAGCAGTGACCGCTCTGGACCGCAATCTGAACTCGGATGCAGTGGTCAGGTAGACAGGAAAAGCCCCGCGAACTTTTGAATATTTCCTGTTTGCCCAGCGTGGAGCTCCGATCAGCACGGGTGGCGATGCAGTCCGAAATCAAAATAAAGAAAGAGCTCCAGCACGGACCATGCGGATGTGATCGCTGTAAGGGCAGGCAAATCCGTTCTATCAGCGCTCTGTTACAGAAGATGAAATTCAGAATCCTTTTAAAAAAATCTCCAGACAGACGCCATAGCAGGGACTCAGCGCACTGCAGCGTGACAAGCGTAACGGAAAGCCAAAGAATCAAATGGACGCTCATGGACTGGAGGACTGAAGCTATCCCACAGTTCCTGCAGCCTCCGAAAAGTATTTGCATTCTTGGCTGAGCTCCAAATGCTTCTAGGGTCAAACACAGTGTCCGCGGTGGGTCAGGGCATAGCTTGGCAATCTACTCACCCCCCCCCACCCACCCCCAGAAGCGAAAGGGAAAACAATCCTCTGACTCTTTTACATGTCACCCTATCTTTACTGAATGCTGCAGATAGACACGATGCTGCAGCCGTCAACACCAACATCCTCACTCCCCCCCTGCCATGGGTGGCTGATGGTACAAAAGGACTGGTAACCGTCCTCATCATCAGCCTATTGGCACATGGGGCAGTAACCATGCTGACTAGCATCCGTCAGGTCGATCAAGGGTGCCTGGCCCTAATTTTTTCTGGTGGATGGTGGATGGTGCAGTATGGCTGGTAACCATCGTCATCTTAGCAACAGGGGGCTGAGCTCCATCAGCCCCCACCCTTCATGTGTAAAGAACAGATTCAGTTGCCCCTGGACTAGCAGAGGGATGCTGGGTTTCTCTCCTACACACTGCTTAATGTCCTGTCTGGACTATCATAGCAGCTGGAGGCTGCCTTCCACTCATTTCTCACTAACAAGTCACCATGTCTTTTTATTCCTGCATTCTTTATTACTTCATCACACAAGTGGGGGGACAATGCTACGGTAGCCCAGAAAGGCTGGGGGAAGAACGGAATCAACAGGTGGGGTTGTTACAGGAGCACCCCCTGTGAATAGCATACAGATCATAGTTTCTGCAGGATCTGACACAGAGCAGCTGTGCTCTCTGGTTCTATGATACAGTGGTTATCTAGTACACTTGCCTATATTCTGGGCAGGACTGATTCTATTTTTAGATACCAAAAAGGAGGGATTGACTCAGGGAGTCATTCCCAATTCTGGCTTTTGCGCCCCTGGCTAAGAGCAGCCAGGGGCACTTATGACAGCAGCAAATGGTACAAAAGGACTGGTAGCCATGATCATCCTTAGTTCCAATTTATGGAAGGGTCTGGATGGTGCAGTATGACTGGTAACCATCTCTGCTGTCATGCAAAAGCAAAAGCATGCTTCTGTGTAGCGCTGCTGAATCGCCTCTGTGAGCGGCATCTAGTACACATACGGTGAGAGTCACAAAAGGCAAAACAAGCTCCATGATTGCCATGCTATGGCATCTGCCAGGGCAATCCAGGGGAAAAAGGCGCGAAATGCTTGTCTGCCGTTGCTTTCCCAGAGGAAGGAGTGACTAACGACATTTACCCAGAACCACCCGCGACAATGATTTTTGCCCCATCAGGCACTGGGATCTCAACCCGGAAGTTCCAAGGGGCGGGGGAGGCTGCGGGAACTATGGGATAGCTAGGGAATAGCTACCCACAGTGCAACGCTCCAGAAGCCGACGCTAGCCTCGGACCGCGGACGCACACCACCGAATTAATAAGCTTAGTGTGGCCGTGCGCAATCGATTTTATACAATCTGTTTTACAAAACCGGTTTATGCAAATTCGGAATAGTCCCGTAGTGTAGACGTACCCTGAGTAACTGAGGAGCCATGGGCAAGGCTCCCATTGAAGTAAATAGGAGGTCAAAGGGAGCTGATTTCACCATAGAGAAGTAGTCTAGGCGTTGGTGGGCTCTAAAATCCTCATTCAGAATTAAAAGTTGTACCTCTCATAATAGAATCTGTGGGAGAATGGTAGCAGCACTGGCCCCTGGCATTTTTCAGGGTGAATTCCCTTCCCCCTTCCCCAGGCAGTTTTCTCTACATGTATATATAGAGGGCAAAGAGAAATGCTCCATGTCTGCAAGTGCAAATTTGGTCCACAGTACATATATTACACACTAATCTCATACATGTTAGGAGTAAACCGTTGGGAGTAAACCGAGTGTACACGGATGTAGCATTCATTGAATATCATCTTGCTTTTCTAGGTTTTGGATATATTCTTAGCAGTACCTACCCAATAGAGATTCTACTTTATTAAAAATTAGTATATGACAGTCAACAGTATATAGTAAAAATAATTACATTCCCCATGTTATTGTTTGAAGTAAAATATTTTCCTTCCACTTTAATGCTCTTTTAAATAGCCTCTTTTGTTACAAAAAACTATAGTAGAGAGAAGTCAGAAAGAATAAGGGGAGAGGAAAGGTGATCTTGTGGCTAAAGGGATGAGGTTTTGAATTTGGAAAACTTGGTTTCAATTCCCAGTTCTGCCCCAGGTTTCTTATGTGACCTGGGACAAGTAATTTCTTTGTGCCTCAGTAGCCACCTGCAAAACTGGAATATTAGTAATTCCTTATTCCAGCTATTTACCTGTGTTTTTAGACTGAAAGCTCTTTGGGGCACACACACTCTGTGTGTGTGTACAGTGCCTAGCACAATGTGGTTCCAACATGGGAAGAAGTAATTAGTCATTTTTTTCTGGATGTCATGTTTAGACACAGGTCAATTTGGAAGGGCTCAAGGAAAGAGTTGGAGGGAAGGAAGTGGAGGATGCACTAGCAGATTGCATACTCTAAGACTCTGGAGTCAAAGGGCAGCAGGGGAAAGGATGGAAGTAAGAGAAGGAGGTGGATTTGAAAAAATATTTTCCAATCAGAATAAACATGACAGTGATTGCAGGAAGAGGGAAAGGAGCCCAAGGAAAGAGAGCAGCTAAAGAGAAGGAAGAGGGAGGAAGGAGACAGCGAGGAGAGAAGATGAAAAGGGACAAAGTCAACAAGATACGGTGCAGGAAAACTTGAATATTGCAGACTAGGAGGGTGGAACTTGTGGTGAAAGAGAAAAAAAGCTGGAGAAAAGAGGGAGACAAAGGTAGGGTTTAAAGGTAAATTAGAACACCAAGTAATTTTGTTTGTAGATGGAGAGTGATACTTGCAAAGAACATTTAACCAATGTACAGTACTCCAGTCTTACTGGAGTATTACTGTTCTAAATCCAACAAAAGAGAGGCAGAGTTGCAGTACTTTATTCAACGTACATCTAAGTATATTCCTGCTGGGAGCATTTGTTCAGTCTCTATAGGCAACAAGAGCTGGTTTCCCTCGCTGGACTTTCACTTTACTTTTTTTTTTTTAAATTGGTGTATAATTTGTAGACTACAGAATATTAAAATACTGTCCACGATGTCTCATTGTTAGTAGTAACAGTAGAACTGGTATTGTGATAGCAACTAGATGTCCCTGTTAAGGATCAGGGCCCCATTGTACACACGTAACAGTCCTTGCCTCCAACATTTTACAATCTAAATAAATGTCCTTTATTTAGATCCTTTTAGAATATTACAGGCCATCATCCTGCAGTCCTTTTGAAGGCCAAACTCCCACCAACACTGAGGCAAAATTGGGCCTGAAAATGATGATAATCTTATTGCTGTGTGCATATTGAATAATCTAGGAAATGTTTGTAGTAGGAGAACAAAGATTTTAAATGCAAATCTATCCTAATCGGCTACCTACTGTAACTGATAAGCATATTCTTATAAGCATTAACACAGTGGGCTAGATGCATTGTCCCTATTCTGGCTGCTTGTACTGCCTGGCAACACTTTGCAAGGTTAATCTCTGAGTGGCCTTAAACAAGCTTAAATGGCACTAACCACATGCTCCTCCCATCCCCCAAACTGTATAAAGAGCATGACTAGAGAATGATTTCTTCTGGAGTACTGAGTCTCTTTCAGACAAGTTAGAGTAACCCCAGGGCTGTTCTAACTTGTGCCCCTAAGATTAGAGGACCAGAAAGAGGGGGAGAAATTATCCCCTCCCACAGGTGCGCTGAGTGTAGCTTAGGAACACCTTAGCACGTGGCCCAACATCTGACTTCGTTGTATCTCAGATTTTAGAATTAGTGTGAGAAATCTCAGCAGAAATCATCCTGAGTTTCAGTCACTAAAGAAAAATAAATTGGCTTCTTTATATGCTTTGCGGCTCAGCATGGGTAGTAGTAGGTTTTATCTGGCATAAGCGCTATAAAATTCTCCTCTACTCCAGATGCTGGCTCCTTTTATTTGGATCATTGCTGCTGTTGGGTTGGCACAAGAACTAACCAGAACTATGTAAGATTCTTCTGACAGTAATTTGAATTTCTTTCTGTAGCTTATTTGAAATCAGCAGTAAAATAAAGTATTTGATAATTTCACTCTCCTTGTATATCATAACTGAAAAATAAGCTTGCTTCCAACAGCCCTGATAATTCTTGCAAAATTCTTTCTTTTTTTTATTGGGGCACTTTGTCAAGGCTGATAAGACTTACAAAGTTGTGTTTTGATTTGTGACCACCTCATACTATCCTTCCACTCTGCCTGCCTGCTTAGTTCTTGCGAACGGCAATTTGGCCAGTTCCATCTATGAAGTACTTCCACTGACTTCACTAAAGTTCCGCTTTGGATGAGTTTGGGCCATTTTCTTGAACTGTGCAAGAAAATTGTTCACTAATGGCAGAATCTTGAAGTATCTGCTCACAATAGAAGCAGAGGGTCAGCATGACAAATTAGCACAACTGTTGTGAAAGCAGCAGATGAGGGTGACTGAAGCATTTTTTAAATTCTCCAATGTCCAAGTAAGACATTTCATCGCAGGAGAACAATAGCAAAGAAAAATGAAAAAGATAAAAATAGAAAGTGCATGCCATTCAAAGCAAATGGCCCTTGTCCTTCACTGAGGGTCTTGCAGTAGCACTGTATCCTTTTCAGTTGCATTATGGTAGAGAAGAAGCTCAAGGAAGAAAAGTGGAAAAGAAGCGGGGGGGGGGGGGGGAGGAGGAAGGAAGGATGTGCAAACTCTTTATGCTGAGAAGATTTTCCTTGAGGAAATGAGAGAATACTGACAGATGCTACCTTGAGACAGATTATCATTAATCTAGTCATAACCCCTGCTGATACGGTCAAATAAAAGTATTTCAGCCAAAGCATCATTTACGGGATTCAAGGAGTATTTAACGGATTAAAGACTAAAAAGTTCAAACAAAAATATAATTACTCAGGAAAGCTAATACAATACTAATGGCTAAAGAAACTCAGTGCCCTATTCTGACATCATTCAAGAGACAGCAACATCATGTTATAGCTGCTCTTTGCTGTACAATACAAGAGGCTAAATCTACGGTATATTAATGAAAAGAAATTTTAGGCTGATTTCACAATATTACTTCCCCCCCACCTTTTTATTTTATTTTATTTTATTTTTATATAGAAGTCTCAGTTGCACACAAAGCAACATTTACTTCATTGTCCTACTCAGCAGACACCTGATGGCACTTGGTTTGATATTTCATTAAATCACCCTGCAAACTAACAACTCAATCTCTTAGAAAACTACAGTCCTTAAGCAACAAAAATTACTTAGCAAATTGTGGTTTTACTATGCAGTATAGCCTATTTGGTGTTAAGACATTTATAGCATCAGTGTTGTAGCATATTATGGGATTAAGGAGCACCTGTTTTCAAGGACATTATCCTTAGACAGTAAACACCAATACTTAACAGGAAAAAAAATTGCTAAGCACTGTTGAGATTTGCAGTGAAAGATTTTAAAGTTGTGCTTTAGTTATCTGTGAATCCAGAATGAGATGTCAGAGACAGAAAGGCATGAAATAGTCAATTGTCCTTTTTACCTTAAAGATGTTTCTATTTTAGCCTTGAGGAAAGTGAATGAATATTATTCAGCGTATAATGTCCTCTTTTAAGGCTCTATTCAACAAAATGTTGGTATATTTTGTGGCAAAGCCGCTCTGCCCAGACTGACTGCTGTTGTATCTAAGTGTGATTGATTTGGAAACCAAAAGTCTTAGCAAACTCTGAACACCAGCAGCAACAGTGAAGTATGTATTTAGTCCTTTCTTCCACACCTTTACAGTGAACAAGGCCCACACTGATTGAGCCAAGTTCAGTTATAAGAAGGAAACACAGGCACTGAAACAGAGATGAGTTGTCCATCACATAGAGGGAAGATCCGCTCTCCACCCACACCCACCCCAAATAAAAGATAGTGTATTTCACCTGCCCTTTATGTGTACCGTAATTAAATTAGTCTTTTAGCATCAAGCTATAGAGTGTCAGACATCTCTTGTATATGACTCAGAAACCAACTCAAATCTGTATATTAGTCTGGATTGAAAGACATGACTAATCTTTCATTAATGAAGAGAGAACAAATGATATAGACTGCAAAGTCCCTTTGCTATCAACATACTACTGTAGTTTAGCTTCTAAATATGTGATACATACAAAAAATAATACATGTAAACTGAGACTGGCTCTTTAAGAAGAGGAAAAAAACCCACCTTCAACTCATCTGAAAATTTACTGCTTGACACTGAGGGAGCACAGATTGTAACTAAATGTAATTGTGTGACCAGCATAGCAATCAATCAACTCTGATATCAATTCTCACTCTCTCTGTAGTACAACAAAAATCTAGCATACTGCAGATTAAGGTTTCACATTCAAGAGAACTGGGCTAAAATACTTTGGTAGTCTGGAGGAGTAGCTCCAGAAAATGGCAGTGCCCACTTACCTGTTGATGTAAAAGGGGTAAGTTTAGAATATGAATCTAAAGGCTCCCTGGAAAAGATGACCTAAAGCAAAGTTATTCCTCCAAGTCAACTCATTTTGTGATCTGATCTCTGAATCACTTAATAAAAATTATTTCAATTTGTCTAACCGTGGCTCTGGGTGAGAAAACTTGCTAAAAAATTCAGAAAGATCTTAAAGAAAACAAACTTTTATTTAATAGTATTCTGAATTTTAAATGGCATTTGGTTGGTTCTTTTGTGTATATTTTCTGTGTGGGAACATGTATGTAATCTGTGGCTGTAAAACAATCTAGTTATTTGATTGGGGGAATGGTGGAGAAGCCGGGAATTAGCAGAAGGAAAAAATACACCTCTACCCTGATATAACGCGACCCGATATAACATGAATTCGGATATAACGCGGTAAAGCGGTGCTCGGGGAGAGGGGAGGCGGGGCTGTGCACTCTGGCAGATCAAAGCAAGTTCAATATAACGTGGTTTCACCTATAATACAGTAAGATTTTTTTGGCTCCCGAGGACAGCGTTATATGGGGGTAGAGGTGTATATATATAAGACTATCAGGGCAAAGATACAGAACTATTTTATATATATATATATATATATATATAAAGAGGAAGGAAGACTCGTGTGATTTTTTAATTTACAACAACATATTAGTTTTGGGATTTCATATTATCTGCATTTAAAGTAGATATTGTGCCTCTGTATAGAAACACACAGCAAATAGCCCAGCAGCGTGTATTTTTTCTGTGTAGTAGGCATAAGGATTTTCTTAAACATGTTAATTTGTTATTGTAGACGCTGTTGATTCAGCAAAGATGTCAATTTATGTCATTATAGACATCTGTGGCCATCTGCACCAAAATTTATGGGACAACATCCCCAAATCCTGAAAGACTAGCTTGCAAGACAGGATTCTGATGATTTCACAGACCACTCACATCACATTTTTTGTAAAAGCAGCAAAGAGTCCTGTGGCACCCACGAAAGCTCATGCTCCAAAATGTCTGTTAGTCTATAAGGTGCCACAGGACTCTTTGCTGCTTTTACAGATCCAGACTAACACGGCTACCCCTCTGATACTGATCACATTTTTTGTGGCTACAGAGATGTCATTAAAGAACCAAACTTCAATATCTATAAACTTTGTATGGTATCTTTCAGGGTTTCTAAGCGGACACTGTAAATATACAAGTGATGTAACAGATCTAATGGT
Organism: Mauremys reevesii; assembly: GCF_016161935.1. Classification (NCBI taxonomy): domain Eukaryota; kingdom Metazoa; phylum Chordata; order Testudines; family Geoemydidae; genus Mauremys; species Mauremys reevesii. The sequence continues at coordinate 201,183,207 of NC_052624.1, forward strand.
CAGCTCAACATATTCATGTTCTTCTAACCTCAGGAGATAATTTCTTCCAAAAGCTCTCTTCTCTGGAACAAGTTTTATAGCTAGTTAGAGGGATGCTAGCTCATGTAAGTTCCTCCCACACTCCAGTATTTTTGTTTCTAATTCTCTCCTTCACCTGGGAATTTGCAGCCAGCTGGAGTTCTAGGAGCAACTCCAGTGTGTGACTGAGGATGGGAATATAGAACTGACTCCAGCACCAATAGAAATTTTCTACATAAATGGAAGGTTTTAAGTGTGACCACTGTACAATTCCTAAAATGCTCAGTAAGTTGCCTCATGTCATTCCCAAGATCTTAAGTGCCACATTTTGGATATTTTCATACTGCAGATTATAAGGACTTCTGTCAACTGTTTTTGTCTTTTGTGCCATCAGATACTGTGAAAGTCATGATAGGTTTAGGAAGAGTCACAGATTTGGCTTCTGTACAGAGGTCTCATGCAGAAGGCCTAAATCCAGCATTTAAATATGGCAGAGAGGGGATATTTTGAGCCTTCTCAATAAGGAACAACCTCCTGGGCTATGGAGCTCAAATAGGCAACAGAGGACAATTGTGTCTTAGTAGAGCCCTTTATTGTGCTATTTTTATGAGTGGGAAGGCGTGATTTTCATATGTTTTTATTAACTATTACTAATGCTTTTGAGAGTGAGTGAAGAAGTTGAATTTTTACAGGTGAGTAGTTTTGACATCTCTGAGCCAAACAAGACTATCAGGGCAAAGATACAGAACTATTTTTGGAACATAGGAATTCTCATGTTGGACCAGACTTCTGGTCCATCTAGTGCAGTATCATGTCACCACAGTGGCCAGTGCCAATGGTAAAGAATTGTGTGATTAAAATAATTAAAACACACTGTGATTGGTTTTGGGTTCTAGGTGGAGAGTTTCTGAGGACTGAGGATTTGTAAGGTGTGCATTGGGTGTACGCATGGTGCAGAACGTTGCTAGGTACTGGGCTGGTGAGAGCTGTGCTGCTCTTAATAGGAGCTGGCCAGCCCAACGTGGGGAAATTGGGTTCTCTTCCCTCTTGCCCGCTTTCTCACACAATGTTTAGCTATGGGGAAAGTGCCTCTTTCCCTAGGGCTGAGCACCATGTAGGCAGATGGGAGGGGGAAGAGATGTAGCAATGCTGGGCTGCAGGAGAAGGGAAGAGAAATTCTCTCTCTCTCTCCTTTACTTATCCCTGATGGGACCTACTGCCCATGGGATTTAGAAGCAGCCAGTGATGCCCACTCCTCCCATGATTTTATTTGGGTCTCACAATAGTTGGGGTTTTTCCTAAAGTCCCAACTCCTGCATTTATGGGATTACATGAGAATATTAGCTTTCATTTTAAGTAAGTTTCTAGCCCTGATGGTTGCAGAAAAAAACATTGACAATGTGAACTATAAAAGTTGAACAACAACAAAAAAAGGCAAATAAAGAACCCAACATTTATTGTTTTTTAAATCTCACTATTTGGGGGGAGGTTTGACTTATGATTTTTGAATTCTTGGAGCTGTTAATACTGCTTCTTTTTTGTTTGTCTGATATTTTGTTTTCAACCCTTGCAATTCATTTTTAGGTCATGTCCCATCAGCTGGAAATCACTGGTCTAATATCTAAAGCCCAGAATGATTTGCATTTTTAGGCACATTGGGAAAATATTTTATTTCCATTTATCTACAATATCACAAATGACTTGTGATAAGGCACAATTCTTAGCAAGAAACCAAAAAAACCCCAACCATCCAGTTCTATGCAATTATGTTGAGGAAATATTTAAATTTTAAATCACCTTCACAACAAACCATCTCAGATATTAATCTCAACCTAGCGAACAACAGCAACAAGAAACGTTACCTTTGCAACCCTGTCATTTGAATTTTGAACACATTTTATGTGTGGCTACCTGGTGATGTTATATCTTCCTAACTCATTGCAGTTGGTTAGTGCAATCAGTTACTAGTCTGTCCCCAAACTCAGGCCTCATCTATATTTGAGAATATGCCCAGTTAATCAGCCAGTAGCCAGAAACTGGGGTAAACTCAACAGTTTTTCTATCTACTGCTGGGGTTTGCATCAGTGCAGTTATTCTGGCTTCTGGGCACTATTGCTAAACTCAAAGGATAGATATGGCCTTGGTTTAATCTCAAACAAAATAAAAGACTTAAAAAAAGTTAATGTTTATGGCCAGAAAAATGGGACTTGTGATCCACAGGCTTTTCTAGTTCATCAGCTAAACTGGAGTTACATAATAAACTACTAATGTAATTTTACTGCTCTCATCAATGTCATTGGGATTCTGTCCATCAACACATGTCAGGAGAAAACAGAATTATGTCTGTGCTGGTTGTCATCTTGAGGAAACTAGCCATTATACATGAACATCACAAACGGCAGCTTATCTATTCTTACTTCTCCCACATGGAATCAACAGTTAAGTCCAGGGAACTACTGCAAAGTTAACTATTACAGAATTTTCTATAATCTTATTAACAAAAAAAACGGACACAGACTTAACTACTCGCTTCCAGCCCAAACAATCTGCTCCCTGATTGTGGTGAATGGTATAGAATACAATAGTGACTCGGCCAAGGGAATAATGGGAGGAATGTTTCTGGCATAAGCACCAAAGCCTATTATGGAGAAAGATTATTATTAATGGCAGTGCTCAACTCCTTCCTGTGTGACATCTCTTGACTGGCTACCTAGCAAATACAAGATAAAATGATATAGTTGTGTCTCAAATATGCACAGCTGTAGCTAACACCTCTGACGATCCAGCAGCAGTGCAAGCTATCTGCCAATTTTTAAAAAAATATTAGAATGGTTTTAGAGGTGGCAGGCCATTAGGAAGAGAGAGCACATTAGGAAGCTTTGCTGCATGCAAGACAATGATATCTACTTTAGTACATAGGTTCCTGGATGATGTAACTGGCTGGATGTCACATCCTATGCTTGCAATGTCTAATCAGTAAACTTTAATATGATACCCAGAATGATAAATTAAGGATGGCACCACACTTCAACCCAGATTCTTCAGGGACTCTTAAAAATAATGTGCTAAAATCCGTATCTACTTCCACTTTCCTAGATCAGTTAAGAACAATGGCATAAATTCTGTATTGACTTGCAACCCACTGATTTCAGTGGGAGTTACGTATGCTATAAAGCAGTGTAGAATTTGGTCCTTTCCCAGTGCCCACTTTTCTCTACTTACTTTTCTGTACTGCGTATGAACATAAAAGAAAATAACATGGCAGGAAACTAGGTCTTACATGGGCAATTTCAAGGTCAACATTTTCTAAAGTCTAAAAACCGACTTCAGCAGCGGAACCTACATACATTTGCGGGTTACAAGCAAATATATGAACAATCATGACATACATATGGCTAAGCTGAGTAATCACCCAATCATATATCCATATTGTCCCTTTGTGTTTATATTACATCCTCGTTTGTCCTTATCCTGTAATTGGAGCGATGTAGGCAAAGGGTCTGCCTGTGTGGGTCCAGTTACAGGATCAGGGCTTGTAAAATCTTTGGGATAGCAATGTATTTCTTGTGTGCCTTTTGTGAAGAGCCTAGCACACTTGGAGGTAAAGTAATAAGTAATAATTTTGGCTTACAAACTTTGAGAGTGGTCTGTCCCATCTTTAATCCCTGTTTTAAGTAATTCATATACACTTGTAAACCCAAGCATACATATGTATGTACTAAATCTATACTATACACACTATACATCACGAGTGTGCTTATTTTCATAACAAAAACTGTTGAAAGATTGTAATTAGGATTGCAAAGTAAAGCATTTGGAAGTTAGGAAATGACAGAATTAAGGTTACCTATGCAATTTGTGTGTATTATGATACAATCTTTAATTACATAGTTACATAGTACTTTAAGCACAAGTCCCCTTCATCCATTAATGTACAGGATGCTCAGTGAATGAAGCAGCAGGTCAGCATTTTTCTCTGTCCTCTAAATTCGCTGCATAATCCCCCACCATGCATCGAATACAGATTTTTTTTTATTTCCCCATGAACTCTTCTATTGTGCTCATCTCTGTAATATCTGAATATCTTACAAATACTTATACATTTATTTTCAAAACTCTCCTGTGAGATAGAAAGTATTATTTTTATTCCCATTTTACAGATCCAGATCGAGAGCTGAGGCAGAGAGAGATTTAGGCCAAAATTTGCTAAAGAGTCCACTAATTTTGGGTGCTTCTGTGAGTGCCCAGCTTCAGACACCTAAGACTTTTTTCAAAGATACCGAGTTGGGTACTTCATTTCAATCTGAGTGCTGAGTGTTGAGCACTTTTGAAAATCAGGCCCCACATGTCTCAAATTGGGTACCTGAAAAACAGAGATTTACTGACAGTCTCCAAAAATGATGGTTTAAGCAACTTGCCCAGAATCACATAGGAAGTTTGTGACAGATCTATGGATAGAATCCAGTCTCTTGAGTCTTAACCTATGCCTTAATAACCAGACCATCCAACTGCCCTATGGTTCAATCGATACACACACCTTCCAACCTCTGCTGAGAATGAGGCAAGATTCCTACAGGCCATAGCCTCATCCACTGCACAACCTTATCTCATTCACCATTCATTGGGTGCAATAAATGAAACAGGGGTCCTGTGAAAAAAAAGTATTATGTGATTACACTATTAAAGACTGCATCAAAACACTTGATTTCTTTATATACAGAAAACTATTTTTTCAGGCCCATATACTTCCTGAAGCTCATATACTTCCTTTTAAATCAGTGTTGTGCCTTTTAGATCCACTCAAAGAATGGCGACTCATGACATTTATGCACCATCTTTATTTATGAAATAAAAGGAAAATCTGCAGAGCAAATGGATGCAAATCCTTGTACACATGTCCAAACATCGTAATATTTTGAGCAGGACAAATGAGAAGGAAAACCCTAAATCAATCCTAAAAAGAATTTGTCTTCCAAAAATATTTGTAAAATGCCAGTGAGATTTATGATGCCTACCGCTATTTTTCAATTAAAAAAAATAATCACATTATTGTATTCAAAAATACTGAAACACACAGTATGAGGCAAAGAAAACCATAAGAAAATGTCAAATTGGTAAAAATGACATGAAATTATTAACCATGTTGTTTTTAGCACTGTAAAACTTCAAAGTGTTTGAGTTTCACAAAGGAAGTTCCATCATTAGGATTCACTATGCACGCATGGAACAACATGGCAGAAAGCATGTCTCTGATGATGCACAAAGAAGTTACTTACAGGTAATAAGTGTAGGAGTGATAGCTTCTTCTGCCATGATGGTGGAAGGATTTAGGCAGTGGTGGAAAAGATGAAATGGAAGGAAAGAAAAGCCAAATATTAATGTATGAAAAATCAAGATGAATTGAGACCAGAAGTGGTGACACAAATGAAAGGTAGTACAAATGCATCTCAGGCACATCATGCAATATCTGTCCATTCCAGATATGATGTAAATCTACATAAAATTTTAAGCAAACAAATACATAATACCTCACTGAAATGTTAAATTAGACAGTTTAAAACAAGTGTAACAGCTAAGTAACATATTAGATACCTAATAGTTATGTATTATATACATCATATAATACATACACAGACACACACACACACACACACACGTAAGGTGCTAAACATGCTTTTATTTCACATTGTATTAACTGGTTTAGGAAAGACATGGCATCTCTACTGCATTAGTTAGAAGTTTAGGAATGAAAAGTCTTAGAATGCTTATAAAGTAGCTTCTCTTCCCGGCAGAGTACTGTGGAGTTTTTTTTGGAGGCTCTTTCTAGTTGCTCTCATTCCTTAGAGACATTAAAACTTAGCCTACCATGGATATGATTAGCCTAGCTTGTCACCCAAAGCTCGTTTCCAGAAAGCCAAATAAACTGTCAAAGTATGATTCCACTTTTCATTAGGCATTTCATTGCAGAAGAAAAATGAAATAACTTCCTCGCCCCTTTGTGTCAGAATTACTTTTATAACCTTGGCTATATTACTTCACAAAGAGTGAAATTCACTCCTTCCCCAAGTAAAAGGACTATATTCAGGGATCACAGTGGAGGTTTACTGGTGGTGTGAAGACAGAATCCATCCCCAGACTGTGGGCAGAATCCTGCACCTCTACTATTTCTGCCTCTGGGGATACTACAAAAGGCCACTTGGATCCCAAGCCTCTTCATCCATGTAAGCATGGATCCAGCACTCTTTCCCACCTGAGCTCCCTCACAATGATTCCCTCCACTCCACATTCAGAGCCAGTGAGGAACTCCCTCCTGCAGTGGGCAGAGTGCACAGGGCCTCCTGCCCAGCTGCGCCGCCTGCTGCTGCACCGCTCTCCCTCCCCGATCAAGGCTCCTGAAAGCAGGGAGGGGCAAAGCCCTCCACAAAGGGATGAATTTCACCCTGCTCAGATTCAAAATCTTGATTCTAATTAAAAAGAAGCTTATTCTCCAATAACCATTGCCTCGCCATAGCTACAAATAATGTTAATGTACTGGCAAGATAAAAGACTGAAATAAACTGGGTAGGCATCTGTAATTCTCACAGCACCCAGATACAGTGCTTTGACTACGGCAAAAACTTGTAAACAGGCCTAGCAAAGGACTACCACAAATGCTAACTTGCCTTAGGCTACATGCTGCAGGCATTCTTTTGAAAACTAGGCTTTCATCACATTTTCTCTCTCATCTTCTTTGTTTGAGGATGCCTTCAGAAATATTTTCCAGTTTTTATTCCCATTTTTCTGATACTTAACAGTATTGTTTAAACACAAATGGCTGGTATTGAATATTTAATCATATGTGGCACATTTGCAAAATGCACACCTGTTAAAACTGGATTTAAAAAGAGAACCAAGAATATGGTAACAGGAAGGCTATGGATAAAATCCTGCACTTCTTAGTCAGGTATATCTGCTACTAAATTCGGTGCCTGCAGGAAGGGTGCAGGACTGGGCTGTATGAAAACGGTTCTGTTTACTTATATTGTGTTGGGAGGAGGTTGTTTTGGTATGTGGTGTAATCATAATTATCTTTTTTTTCCCCTTCTCTTTTCAGAAATTATTCATTCTCTAGCTCCCATTTAGAATCTCATGACACCGCAAACCCTATTCCTTACCATATGTTGCCGTGACAGAGATTTAATGTAATTAGTACAAATGTTCTCATACATCTAAAAGATGTATAGCAATTTTAGAAACAACAATAAATATAATTAATCAGTGCAGCATGGCTGGTGCTTGTACGCATAATTCTGCCAAACATGTTATTGAGATAAATGATTCTGTTTAAAAAATGTTGAAAACTCAGGTGCTTTAATTTGTGTGAATACATCAAATTACAATTTGATATAATAGGAGAAAAATTAAATGTCTCATGTTCAAGTTATTTTTATATTGAGTTCTTATAATATGAGCAAGAGGTTTTAGAAGATGAGACTCCTTGAAAATTTGATTCTGAAGTTTTAAATCCCCAACAATTCTGAGGTACTGCAAAGAGAAAATTTGTTATAAAAATATAATGTTCTAAACGTGGGTAATTTAAGAAATAGAAAACTAAGACTTACAAAAACATTAGATCATTTAGCAAAGACACTGTCCATGCTTTGGAAAAATCTCAGTTTTAGAAATGCAACCTTAACAACTGAGTTCCATTTTACTTTTGATATATGCGGATAGGTCCGTTGGCATGTTTTATAAGTGGAGGTTAACCCAGGTGGCATAGTTAGTATAGTGGCTTCCGCGCCACCCCTCTTCTGCAGCTGGCATAGAGGGCATGGCAAAGGGAAAGGAGGGCCTGGTTGGGTCCTCCCCCGGACCTGAGTTATCCCTTGTTTCCATACTGACTGCTGGGAAAGGTTGGCAGCTGGTGGAGATTAGAACAATCTGAGCTACATCCAGGGAATGGACTAGTGCAGTTGTTCTCAACCAGGGGTCCGCAGCTCCCGGGGGACCATGAGCAAGTTTCAGGGGGTCCACCAAGCGTGGCTGGGCCCAAGGCAGAAAGCCAAAGCCCTGCCATGTGGGACTGTAACCCGGGGCCCCGAGCCCCACCACCTGGGGCTGAAGCCTGAGCAACTGAGCTTTGTGTTGCCCCTTATGGTATGGGGCCTGGGTAATTGCCCTGCTTGCTACCCCCTCACACCGGCCCTGGCTTTTATATGCAGAAAAACAGTTGTTGTGGCACAGGTGGGCCGTGGAGTTTTTAATCGCATCTTGGGGGTGGGGAGGAGGGCTCAGAAAGAAAAAGGCTGAGAATCCCTGGACTAGTGCACTGCAAGCTCAGCACCAGAGAGTGGAAAGGGCATTCCTGAGTAGCACTAAGCATTTCTTACCCATTTAAACAGATACGTACATTAGAAACTATTAGAAGGCTCAGGCGTATATGCATCTCAGAGTGGAAACAAAAGAAGCACACAAGAAAACAACTCTTTTTTGTTGAGGGGAACTGAGGCAGTTTCTGACCCAATCAAATATTAATAGCCACTGGTTTACTACACTCCCACAGCAGCAACAAGATGGTAGCACAAACTGCAACTGCTGCATCCCAAATAAACACACCCTCGAGCAAACCTCTCCCATTAAATCTAAGTTTTCAACCTCCATACTTTTTGGAAACTTAATTGAAATAACAAAATGATAGAGGTATATAAAATCATGAGTGATGTTGAGAGAGTGGATAAGGAAAAGTTATATACTTATTCCCATAATACAAGAACTAGGGGTCACCAAATGAAATTAATAGGCAGCAGGTTTAAAACAAATAAAAGGAAGTTCTTCTTCACGCAGCGCACAGTCAACTTGTGGAACTCCTTACCTGAGGAGGTTGTGAAGGCTAGGACTATAACAATGTTTAAAAGGGGACTGGATAAATTCATGGTGGCTAAGTCCATAAATGGCTATTAGCCAGGATGGGTAAGAATGGTGTCCCTAGCCTCTGTTCGTCAGAGGATGGAGATGGATGGCAGGAGAGAGATCACTTGATCATTGCCTGTTAGGTTCACTCCCTCAGGGGCACCTGGCATTGGCCACTGTCGGTAGACAGATACTGGGCTAGATGGACCTTTGGTCTGACCCGGTACGGCCTTTCTTATGTTCTTATGTTCTTAATAATTTAGAAAAGAAAAGAACAGATAGACAATATAGTAGATTGAATTATGCCTTTTATCTATCCATCCCTCCCTCTCCCCTCCCCGCTATTATCCAAGATCCTTAATATAATTTTGGAAAGCACTCCTATTTATTATTACTGTTTACCAAACATTACAGGAATATTGCTATCACTTTCATTTCACTGTTTTTTTTATAATTTGCCAGGTAAAGCAAAACTTTCTTTATGCACGTAGTTGTCAATGAGGTCCTGCAATTTTCAATGCAGGAATGTTGGAGGCAGGGGGAGATTGGGTAAGTTGCTTGAAACTGTGCAATGAAGGCTTGGTTCAAATTCCATTCAAGTCAATGGAAAGACTCCTACAGACTTCAATGGGCTTTGGACGAAGTCTTAAGTGAGACAGACAGATCATATTTGAGAGCAGGCCACTCCACAGGATTGATTCTGATTTCGCGAACATCACTGTAAATTGATATCGCAATCATGATCCAGGTCCCTCCACCCTTTGTAGTAGTCATTAGAGCAACCAGCATCTTTATGCTGGAAGAAGGGTTTAGTGGTTGGCGCATCAAACTAGGAGACAAAAGTCTGGGCACTATTCTTAGCTTTGCCGCAGATTCCTTATATGCCCTTGGGTAGGTCACTTAATTTCTCTGTGCCTCAGCTTATAAAATGAGAATAATATTTAAGAACCACTTTAGAGGAGCATTGGGAGATTTAATTAATATAGGGTTATGAAGTGCTTTTGGGGTTCTCGGATGCAAAGTTCCACAGAAATGCAAGGTAATATTTTTTGACCCAGGATTAAGTGAATTCCTTACTCAGTTAAAACTCCTGTTGAAGTAACTGATGCCCAATTATCAAGTATAATCATCACATGGTACAATATTGATAAGCTTGTTTCACTCAGAAGTAGTTGAAGTACCATAAAACTTATGACATACTGATATTGCCCTTACATTACAATTGTACTTAGCTTGCAAAACAATTATAAATTCTCTTCCAATGCATAATATGTACACAGTAACTGAACCTAGGTGAAACATAGGGACCCTAGGTCGCATAGTCAATTGATACTCTACTGAATAACTGGTTCAAGTTTAACTTGGGTCATAAGTGAAATTATTTCAGGGCCTGTCTATGCTACAACTATATGTTTGGAGACCTGGCCAGAACACAATCATCCCTATATCTGGTTAAAAGCTGGCTACATCTTGTAATGTAGATGAGTCCTAACTTTACTCTACAGTCTCTGTTCAAGCCTGCAGTGTGGTTCAGGAAAATGGTTAAAAATTAGTTATCCATAAATCCCATCTACACTACAAGGTAGAACGGTGTTCTAACAATGTCAAGGGACAACATTTTGTAACAGAGTTCCCGGACACGGTTACTGTAAATAGGCCTTAGTGGTTTCCATTGAATCACTAGCAGACTTGTCTCAATCACTAAGAACATTTGTCCCAAATGATGTCAATGGGGAGAGGGGGAAGAAAACCGAGTGCCCTACCCACACCTGCCACCAACTACATGGGGCTGGAGCCTCCCCATTGCCCAGGGATTGGCTTATAAAAGGCCTCAGCAAAGCAACAACCGCTGGAACAGCTGAGGGACCAACATTTGCCTGCTCGGAGAAAGACTGTGGAGGGAGCAGGACCTAAGCAAGAACCTTCCTTTGCTCCTGGGCAGCTCTCCCTGGGAGGCAAGAAGAGTCTTTGCAGGAGTCGCTCTCTTAACTGGAATTACTCTACACTTTGGCACAATTTGTTAAAAAATGGCAATCTGGGCTCAGGAGAGGCTCAGAACTGGACTAAGAAGGGTGTTGCATGTAGGTCAGGATTAAGTGATGCAGGACTGGCAAAGCAATGTGGAGAGCCTTAATCACTGCATGCCAGCATTATGTCTGGCTCCAGGGAGGGGCTTTTGGGCCTCATTTTTTATAGTTAAAATGGAAAGTATGATTGCAGCAAAGAATTAAAAGCAAATGTATGGAAGGAGAAGGTACTGCATTTCAGAAAAGATTTTACTCTTGCTACACAGGATTATAAACGCAAGAATTTACTGGGAATGTCTGGGTTTTGCAAGACTGCTCCAGTGTCCCAGAAGACTGCCCCAGTGTCCACTGGGGGAGCTCACAATTCCCTTTCCAGGACACTCTTCTTCCCTCCACTGCCTCCCCTCTATCTTAAAGAAAACTGGGGCCCAGCTGGCTCTGTGTTGTGCCCCAGTGCACGACCTGCCTGCCAGCTATTTAAATGTGCATCTGAGGTGCTCCAAGCCTGGCACTATCGCCAATTGCTCAATGTGCTTCAGGTTTGGAAAAATTCCAGACCTATTACACACTACTGGTACACACACAGTTCAATCGCCAGCCTGCAAGCAGTAGACTAGGGCCAACACAAGTGGGCCTGAATTTCCTTTAAGGAAGGGAACACTGGACTGTGATTGGGAGGTCACAGAGGAGTTCCAGGGAAGTTAGAGTAGATTCCAGGGAAGTGGAGGTAGATTGGAAGAAAAGGGTAAGAGATGAGCACTCAAAGGACAAACATTTGTAGTCCAACCCCTCTTCAAGCTGCCAAACCCTACTCATCCACTCCTTCAACTACCCCCAACCCGAACACCAGGGCTGCAAACTCTTTCATACATCAGAATAGATGGCCAAACCTTAATTCAACTTACTACTGAAATTCTCCCAACATAGGCACCGGCCTTTCAATGTCCTAGCTGCTAGAAACTTCCAGTTTTCTCCCTTCCTCACCCCTTTACACTGTGATGGTATTCAGAAAGGAAGTAGGTTTCTCCATTTAAAACAGAGGCGGCTACCTCTATTGCTATAGCAGTTTTCTAATGATGTCCAAAGCACAAAACCCAAATGCATGTGTGCTAAACCTACTTTTGGAAACATCCAGCATCTTTCCAAGAGAACCATTTTCATTTGTTTTCATGGAATGAAATCTGCACAGAACAATATAGACTTGATCCATATCACAATTCATCTCAGCTCCCTCATTCCCTTTCTATTTAGACTGAGCATTTCTTTTATATTCAAGATGGGCAACTTTCTCAGATTTCTGTGGGGAATCATATAATATCAAACTTTCAGCTGAGCTGCTGCACAGAGACGAGGCATGCCCTTCTGGGACAGAGATACTGTTCTTACATTATTTGGGCCCATCATGCAGTAGTAATATGTACAATGCTAGAGTCATTAACCTTCAGTTGTTTTTCTTTGATAACAAAGCCACAAACCTTAATTCATAAAAAAGTGCTGCAAGATGAAAAATTCATATAGCTCAGTTTTACAAAATGCCACAAGGCTTCAGGGAAAATAAGCAGCATTTCCTTAACTCTGTGGTAAAGGGCAGCAAGGTGGCTGGATACATTTACCTGAATCACACTGAAAACTGCTGCAGGAGATGCTCTGACACAAATATGCACACAGAAAACATATATTAACTGCTCACCTTTTCTTCATTACCAACACAACCCCCAGAAATATAATAACGAACAGCAAGATGCCTGCAATGACTCCAGCGATTTTAACAGTATGGTCTGTCTCCTTCTCTGGCTCTGGGTCTGGTTTTCGAGTAGCAGCTCCTATGAAGGTAGCGGATTTAAAAGAGGAGGGGGGGGGAGAAAGAATAAACACATTACACTTTCTTCTCCTGTTACATTTAACATACATAGTAATAAGCCTTATCAGAGCCAACAGACAGCAATGCTTTGATTTTTTTTTTAAACTGGTCTCATATGCACTGGAAGGAATGTAATTGTTCATATTGTTCTACAATATTTTGCTAAACCACAACACAAGATGGATACTACACCCACGCCTGACCCTTTTATAAGACCCTTTTCACACATACAATTTTCTGTATTTTTATTATCTGTGTTGGCTCCCTGTTCTTCCTGCCATTTAAAAACTTTCTAACACCACAATAACTATCCTAACTATCCTAAGCCTTTATCCTAATTTGACTGGCTGGAACATCTTCCTTAATTATTTTTCATAAATGAAGCAGTAATTCCATAACATATTAGCTTAAACACCTGGAAAAGTGAGATAAGCTCATTTGCCACACGTTTTACCAGCAATTGTTTTTTTGTACAATAGACCTTTTTTTTTTTTGCCTTTGGAAATCTAAATCTAGGTCACATCTGGTAGGCAAAAGACTCCTTCTAAGCAATTTATTCACAAAGTGGGAAGCAGCTGATGATCACACCACTGGCACCCACATTTAATATCTGTTTAAATGAGATAACCAGTGCCTTGCAGCAGCTACTGTCTTAGTGTTTCCAGCTTTCCCATTTAAAAAAACCCACCATTTGTATTGTTTACTGTATAATGTGATGGAACGTCAAATCCATGTCTGATGAAATATCCATTTCCTCCACTAAATGAGTTCAGGATGAAAAATGTTAAGGACATAATGTTCAATTCACTAAACTGAATATATATTTTTTGAGAACTTATACTTTTTAAAATCAAAATGTCACATATTTATCATTTGAAGCACCATATCACCTTTACAAAGTGGACAGATAGTCCTAGAAATAGGAATTTATTTATCAGTTTTCTTATTACAGCTTTTTTTTTGGATGGGGAAAGCAGGGGAGGTAAAACGCAATTAAACTATAATATTATAGAACTAGCATTCCCATCACAGTCTCCTGGTTTCATTAGGGGCACTTAAAGGCACAGTCTACTTGTCCTTTTATTTGCCTTTTTATGAAAAATGGCTAAGGCGAGGCTTTCACCTGGGGCCAAATTTTCCTCTGCTCCTCTCCCACGATCAGGGCCAGATTTTCAAAGGTGGCCAGCATCCAGCAGTTCCCGTTGAGACACTCATAGACCAGATTTTGGAAAGAGCTTAGTGTATCGGATGAGACAATCTGGCCACTTTTACTAGTGCCTAAATGTGAGCTGAGCCCTTCTGAATATTTGGAACCAACTGTGGGTGCTAAGCTTGTTTGAAAATTCTGGCCAGCGTGTACTGTAAACATAATGGGCTAGAGATATTTACTATCTATGGGCCCAATTCCACCATGTTTACTACAGCTAATATCTTACTATGAAATAGTCTCACTGAAATAAATGGGAATTCTGAACTAGTAAAACTCAATATGTGTAAAGATAGTGGAATCAGGCTTTATATTTTCTGTAAAACAATACTATTTTTAATTCCCCTGTATCATATGAGGGATTTCTTTAAAAAAGCTTCCTATTATTATAATTTATACAGCACTCAAAGTGTGCTAGGTACTTAGAAGATACCTACTGTACCTTCTTAATGCAGAAAACAGCTGTTGAGCTGAAAATGGCAGGTGGGAAACACAGAATCAAGGGTGATAAAAATGACAAGGGAAGCTATGGAGTTTATAGCAAGGGGAAATGAGAATTGAAACAATAGCAAGATCTAAGCCAGAGGTCTCAAAGTCCCGGCCCTCGGGCCATCTGTGGCCCGAGAACCTCCCCACTGCGGCCCATGGAGGAGAGATGCATGCAGACACGATGCCAGCAATGTCTGCTGCAGGCACCACCCCCTGCAGCTCCCATTGGCTGGGGGAGAGGGACAAAGATACCATCACTAGTCGCCAGGCAGAGTCAGACATGGAAGCAGAGTCACTTTTTTCCACAATGAATAGATACAAGTCAAAATACCAAACACAACGATCTGATGCACGCCTTGCTGCAATCCTGAAGGTTTCAACTGCTCAGTCACTGAGGCCAAACATCAACAAACTGACAGAACTGAAGCATTGCCAGGTGTCTGGCAAACTCTAAAAACTCTCTGGCAGGTGAAGAATTGTATAAAGTTGTATGACAGTTTTATTATTTCTAAGAAATTGGAAATAAAAAATACAGTATAAACGTTTTCTGAACACCATCTTCAGTGACATTATTGGCCCGCTGGGAGGATTTGAGGACTGGCACTGGCCTTAAGGTAAATTGAGTTTGAGACCCCTGATCTAAGCTTTCAAACTATCCTTCTTACATTCTCATCTTTGTGCTCTCCTCCACACTGCCTAGTATGACTGGAACACCCACCATCTTCTAGTGTGCAAGATGACTATCTTCTTAATTAAAATAATTCCTTATAATTTCCTTCCTTCTATGGAAGCTAGCAGTGTTAATTCAACAGAATAATAAATGCACAAGGCTACCAATAAAAAGATATAAAATAAAATCTTGCTACACTCTAAGGTAGAGGTCTACACAATCCAACATGCTTTTCTCAACATCTATTACCTCCCTCCATGACTGAACAGGGCCCTCAACATAATGGAAGCACTATGGGTTACAATGTGCAAAGAAGGGAAGAAAGCGAAGAGGCCATTAAAAGCATGCACATATTCTGCCTGTCATGGAGATAATCTCTTTTAGGGTTAATTGCATTCTTTGCATGGCTGCTTTTTGGGGTTGAACAGTTAGGAGGAGGATCCACCATCATACAGATCCTCCAGCTCACACATGGAGCTTTTCACACATGGAGAAGGGATATGGGAGCTCCAGAGGCTAGAGTAGGGACATAGGGACATAGGAATTGCCATAGTAGTTCAGACAATGGTCCATCTAGTCCAGTGTCCTGTCTCAGTCGTTAGCATCAGATGCTTCAGAGGAAGGTGCAAGAAACCCCTTCAGAAGGCAGATGTGGAATAGAACTGCCCCCCCGATGGCTTCATCCTAATTCCCACTGGTCAGAGATTGGTTTAAACCCTGAAGCATAATGTTTTATATCCCTTTCTAAACTCTTTTAGCATGAGCTATTCTAAATCTGGATATTCTTGTTACCCCTATAATTGTCCAATCCCTCTTTGACCGTTACTTTGTTCTTAGAGTCAGTGACATCACGTGGGAATAAGTGCCTGGTCTAATTCACATTTTGAGTGAAAAAGTACTCCTTTTATCAGTTTTGACTTTCCCACTTTTCAATTTTATTGAATGTCCCATTGTTCTTGTGTTATGTCACAGGGGGAACAGAAACTCCTGTTTTACCTTATAAACACCATTCATTATTTTATATACCTTTATCATGCCCCTTCTCACCTCTCTAAGATCAGCTATCCCAATCAATTCTTGTCACCCTTCTTTGAACCCCCCTTCATTTTGGATCCTTTTAGCGAAGAGTTCACTATTCTATATAGGGCTGAACCATTGATTTATAAGGGAATTATCATATTTTCTGAATTATTTTCCATCCTGTTCCTAATATCTCATTTGCTTTTTTTGACCATAGCTGCACATTGAGCAGAGGTCTTCACCAAGATATGTCAGGTTTGTGAGTAGTTCAGATTTTTCTCTCCAGTGTGCATTACTTTGCATTTATCAACTCTGAACTTCATTGATCATGCTGCCGCCCGTTCACTTAAGTTTTGTTTTGTCCCTCTGAAGTTCCTCTTAATCTTACCTGGACACGACTAACCTAAATAACTTTGTGTCATCTAAAAATTTTACTACCTTACTGCTCACTCATCCTGCCAGGGAATTAATAGATATATTCAGCAACCACTGATCTACCATGGAATTTTGAGGTACCCCACTGCTAACCATTTGCCATGATGAAAATTGCCTTTTTATTCCTACTCTGTTTCCTGTCTCTTAATCAATTTCTGATTCATGACAATACTTTGTTTCTCACCCCATGACTATTAGTTTCTTTAGTAGCATCTCGTGAGAGACTTTGCCAATGGCCTATTTAAAATCTAAACAAATTACATCAGCTGGTTCTCTTGTAGCCTTTATTTAATCAAGAAGTACAACAAATCCTAAGAAGTTCGTGAGACATGATTTTCCTTTTCAGAACCTGGGCTGGTTATACTCTGTTATACCATGATCTAACAGTCCTGGCATTTTATTACACTATTTTTATTACAGTTTTAACCAATTTGGCAGGTACAGATATAAGGTTTACTAGTTTGTAATTGCCCAGATCTCCCATGGAGCCTTTTAAAAATATAGTTACCTTCAAATTCTCCAGTATCAGAGCTGTTTTTAATGAGAGATGGCATATTTTTGTTAGCTGCTCAGCCACTTCATACTTAATCTCCTTCAGAACTCTTAGATTTATAGCATCTGGGTCTGGTGACTTATTACTTTTTAAATTATCAATTAGCTTCATCAATTTCTTCTGACATCTCAATCTGTGATAGTACCTCATTTTTTATTACCAGAAAAGTGTGGTATAGGTATATCCCTTAACATCCTTTGTGGTGGAGACTGATGCAAATAAATCATTTAGCTTGTGAGCAATGTTCTTTTATTCCTTAATTTCTCCCTTGGTGATCCAGTGAACCCAGTGAGTTTCTTTCCCAGGCTTCCTGGTTCTGATCTATTAAAAGAATTTCATGGTTGTTTTTATACCCATTTGTTCTTCAAAATCCATCTTACCCCTCTTACTTTCCCTTTTACATATTGCCTTCTGTTTACTGGTTTCACTGGGGTTAGATTTCCAGATTTTGAAAGATCTCTACTTGGTTCAAATAACCTCTCAAAATTTGCCATCTAGGCAGACTGGTTTACATCATGCTTCCTGATTTTGTTTTTGTTCAGTGGTACACATGTCTTGTAGGAATCAGTTAATGTCTTCTTACCTATGCCACCTGTAAGGATTTTTCTTCATTTACTTTTGACTCTAGGGCCTTTTTGACTAGCCTCTTCATTTTATTAAAGTCTCCCTTTTATCAAGTTTAGTGTCACTTTTTGGTATCTTATTTCCCATTAGGATGTTGAACCTAATAATATTATGGTCACTATTACTTAGTGGCTCAGCTACTTTTAATTCTTGAATTAACTCCAGCAAAATAATCCTGTGACTGCTCCATGGCTTGAAGAAATTGGTGGAAAATTCCTCTCTCTTTCCCCCAACAGAGTTCCCAGGGCCCAGCCGAGTTACTCTGTCTAGGCGCTGTGGGAAGGATTTGCCCCTTTGTGTCTGAATAATTTTGCTTATCTATTTAGTCAGGAGCTGCCTCATTCCCTGTGGTCTGTAAGGAGACAAGCACAATGCTGGTGGTTAATAAATAATGATAAACAATAATAGCCTCTTGCCTGTAAAGTAAGGGTAAATAAGTAGTGTATTACTCACGCCTTATTAAAATTGGAGTTAAGAAAATTGTTTGAATGAACTCAAAAATATAATCTAATTCTTTTAAATAGAATGTAAACTTGTTTGAATTTGCTTGTCAAATTTGATAATTTTCTTGAATAATAAAAGAGCCCTCCACCAGATAAAATCAAAATAATATTAGAGAGAGAGCGCAAGAGAGAACACCTTATGTTTGTTTTAAATTAATAAAGCTTGAACTTGCTTGTTTGGGGATTTTTATGAAATGTCTACTAAGAGAGATAACTGGGTCACTGTATATGAATAAGCAATCATTAAAAAAGTCCTATCCCAATGGCCTACCAGTCATACTTACAAACAAGCACAACAACTTCAGTTATTCTGACTAAAGCAATTCATTCAAAACCTCTACGATTTTTCTGCTGTTTATTTACATCAACAAATAATCCCTTCTTTTAACTAAAGCAGGTTGATCTCCACTTTATTTCCCACTCAAGGCTGACCAATTGGGTGTCTCTTTACTTCTACTCTGCAGCTTTATGGTCTCTAACCGTACTTGCTCAGTAAGTCATTTCCAAATTTTATCCAGCTAAATTTCATTTACAGGTGTTACTTCGACTGATGTAATGGATATGTTTAAACACCTCCTAGATAACAACACAGGTAGTCTAGACCATCTCAATCTCCAATGAAACTTACTTTTCCTGTTATTAACCAGCCCATGATTTTTCTTTTCTTTAGCTATTGACCCGTGTTACACAGAAATTGGTAAATGTCCATCTGCTTCTCCCTAGGGAAAAATTAATAATCACACCTACAAGATTTCATACTCTTTTGAGGCATGCAATCAAATTATTATGCAGGCAGCATGATCCAAGTATTATCGCTTTTCAACACCTACCTTTAACTCATTTCACAGAGCAGGTCAGGGAAATGAAATGTTATACCCCCGTGTGACAGCTGCATTGTGATTAGGCAGTTGGAATCATGCAAAATGGGAGGCACAGACATGTGGTGCTGTCTTTGATTATCCATTCCAAAGGCTCTACTCTCACTGCCACATAGCAACAAGATTGAAAAGATCAGAAAATGTGGCTTTAAAGACCCCCAAAGCTTCCAAGGACACAGCAAAGCACAAGAGTAGGTGGGGAAGGTATTATTATTATTACAACTGATATTTTAGTAGCACCTAGAAACTCCAAATCAGATTGGGAACTCCATTGTGCTAGGAACAATTCAAACACAGAGCAAAACAAGCCTTCACCCCAAAGAGGTTCAGTCTAATTAAGACAAGCTGTAACAAGTGAATGTCACAAACTATCAGAAGAAATGGGAGAGGGAGGGAAACAATTATAAGAAAATATATTTACACAGTACACAATGGGTATAAATAATTCCTTCTGCCTATCCAGCTAGCTGTTATGACTTGGCACTTCTGTAAGGGCTAGTCTACACTTCCCAGCCGGGTCGACGCGGTGAGTTCGACTTCTCGGAGTTCGAACTATCGCGTCTAATCTGGATGCGATAGTTCGAACTCCGGAAGCGCCGCGGTCGACTCTGGTACTCCACCACTGCAAACGGCGGTGGCGGAGTCGACCTTGGAGCCGCGGACTTCAATTCCGCGGCGTCTGGACGGGTGAGTAGTTCGAACTAGGGTACTTCGAATTCAGCTACACTATTCACGTAGCTGAATTTGCGTACCCTAGTTCGACCCCACTTCTTAGTGTGGACCAGCCCTAAGCATTACCGAAGGTCTTGAGGAGGAGCCTGAAGGAGTACAGGGCAGTGTCTTTATGGAAGAGTTTGGGTAGGATGCTTCATGCTGGAGGGCAGGAAAGTGAAGATGCTTGTGGGAAAACCGGACAACTAGGTAACTTTGCTGTTGGTTGTAGAAAGTTAGGCTATGATAAAATATAAAAGCATATCAATAGCTTTCTCCTGACTGAGCTATACTGCTGAAAGGGGAAAAAAAGCATTGTAGAGAGGTAGGTCCTCCTTGTGAATGCAAAGAGATCCACAGAGTAGGGATCCCTGTTGAACCTTGGAATCCACATTCTTAGGAGGCCAACTCTTTTCCATGGACTGATAAAAAAACTAACTCCCTCCTTGAGAGGATATTGGCTAGAAAACTCCATGCCAGTTTCCCCCTCATATGGGTTTTTTTGTGAGAATGAATGATTGAGCTCTAATTTCTAAGTTGGTGTCAGAAGAGGCACTGCTACAAGAATATAACAAGCAAGTCCAAAGCACTTTCTATTTGAGTTTAAATTTTGGTCCAGATGCCAGGATTTTAGATTGTACTGGAGAAGATCCAAAAGACATACAAATGTGTAGATTAAATGAATTATCACCCCAGCTAGTCTGTTTGTACTGTAAACAACTGACATTCAATCCTCATCTGCTAACCAGCATGTATTCTGCTCACAAAAGTCTTTGTTTCATTACTCCCGGCAGAATTCCAGCAACGGTAGAAAGCCCGCAACACACTTCATTGGTTGCTTTCATATCAACATCCTTATTTCTTCTTTGAAAAATGTACTGCTTTTTTGTCCCTATGGTTGAAGTTATGAGGTGTTGATAGACCCTGGGCAGGGTATAATTCGTGACAGAAGGTGGTTTTGATCAATTTTCTCCCCCTTTCTAGCTCATGTCTTGAATATATTAGTTTTGTAAACTCACTGGCTTAAGGTCTATTTTCTTTTTACAGTATTTCCCCTTTCTGCATTGTTGTTCCCTTGCCAAATGCTCAGTTGTAGATGGTATTCTCTGCTTGGCAGGAAGTGTGTCTTTCCTCTGTGTTTTGTTTAGTACCGAGTCAACTGTCAGTGCTGAAATCTCTGTAGCCTGATTCTCCCTCCCTATAACATGATAACTCCCATTCAATCTTTTTTGTTTTGGTGAGTTACTCACACACTGTGTAGGGAGAATAGGGCCCTAATTTTCATGACAGAGTATTTGCTCTTTATTTGTGATTATTTTACACTATATACTGATGCTCAGTTGTCTTTCCTTCATTAACAGTGTTTTGTACTTTAGTAAAAGTCATGCTGGGGCATGTGTGTGTGCACATACACTCGTGAAAATATGTCTTATGAACAGACCCTGAATAAAGGTGTGAGTCATGTGATACAATTAAATTCAGAGTCCCTAAGCAGAAGGAGTCTATCAGAAAAGGCCTATCAAAATAACTGCACGCTTCCTAACACTAATTATGAATGATTAACTTTGTTTATGACATTCCTCACGGGTGCAAAGACGTAAAAAAAAAAAAAGAATGGAGAACAGCATGAAAAGAAATGCAAAAGTGTCACTGATGGATATGTCTTAATCTGTTTGATTTTCAATTTGGTTGTAATTGTAAACTCACTTTTAGGTGATTAATTTTAGCGCATGTGAGCACAAAGTAGGGTTTGTTTATTTTTTAAACATTTATACTTTTGGTAAACATAAGATATAACATTCATAGCTGCCATAACCAAACCCAACTGCCAACGTGATGTGCATCCCTTAGCCTCACCCTGATCTACACTCCCGTGATTAGCTTTACTGCTTGTCATGGGCTATTTTTTTTAAAGCCCCTCCTTAAAACTTCAGGGGCCTACACATAATTTTAAAAAGCCAATCCACTAAAACCAAAAAGAAAAGGAAGAAAATTAAAACAGCCCCTCAAGCTAAATCAACCTTGACTATTCCCCAAACAACCAGCCACACAACAAAGCACCAAAAAAAAAGAACTTATTCCACTCTTACTAAAACTCCCCTTGTACTAGAATCTCTGTCCCACTTCTTGGTTTACAATTGCCAAATCTTAGGACAGTGTGGAAAAGTATGGAAATAAATTACTTTCCAATAGCTCCTTTTATCAACAAGAAAGTAATAAAAATTAAAGATTCCCTTCTTCACAAGGTGATAAAATAGTCCCAAACACTCCCCTGTGCTGGAAATAAGGGGCATAAGGAGGGAGATCTTGTCTCTCATGTAGCCAGACCTCAGACCATTAGGGATTCGTGGGTCATAATCAACACCCTAACCTATACTGAGTAAACTAATAAGCAGCCAGTGCAGAGCATAGAGCTGTGATGCTGTGCCCTTGTACAGATAACTTGCTGAAAAGCAGGAAGCCCCATTCTCCACAAGCTTAAATTTTCAAATAATTTTACAGGCCTTAAAGGACAAGGAAAAAAGTGCATTTTGTCATGTGATAAAACATATCTTTTTTCTTGGGTGGACATGGCCAAAAAGTGTCAGCCATTGAAGAGCACACTACCGGACTCTAATCCCACAGTGACAAAAACATGGGTTATAGTAGCAAAGTCTATATCAGAAATAAAAGGTAAAAGCCTCTTGGCCAACTGCATATGCAAAGAAGCAGTTGGGTTTACAACTGCTATCTGGTCATCTAAGTGCAGCAGAAGTCTAACAAGACCCCAGGAATTGCAATCACACGAGTTGTATGGTGAGATCATGCCTCCAATCAAGGGGACTCACGGAACGGCAATAGGAGGCTATGACAATCCACTTCCATCACTTTAGACGTAGGTAGCTAGCTCTCATTCATGCTCCAAATGCCAGGTCACTTGAATTCCATGATTCCACTGCCACATTATTTGCTGTGGATTTCACCTCCTTCCACAGAAGGGTAATCTAGAATCTGAGCTTTCATTAGAAATAAATGTTTCTTTCGATTGCGAAGATAACCACTCAAACACCAATACCCTGCAAACTGTCGTCGTGATGTCCAAGTGAGTCTGCTGGGAGCTTGAAACAATAACTCTAAGAGGTGTAAATTGCCCTACTCATTTCAATCAGGATCTTGCCCTATGGACTTAGATTCTGTAAGCAATGGAATTTGGCATTTTACCAAGATACTATGGAATTCCGCAATTTTTCCATAAACTTTGCCAGTTTGTTGCAGCTAGCCATTTTGTTTCTTATCACCCTGCCTGCCTCTTGCTGTCCAGCTTTCTCCAGATGAAAAGTTAATTTTATCACACTGCAGGCTCCCACCAGAGCTGGAGTCCAGCATGCACCCATGGAATGGGGAAACCAGAAGTGCAGACTGGTGCGGAAGGCTGGCTTGGGACCTGGAGAAGGGAGATGTGTCGTTGCAGCCAGCTACAAACTCCCCACTTCCCTGGAACATATGGGGCGATTAATCTAGACTAAACTACCTAGGCAACATCACAGGAACCAAGGCCCAGGTCGCTGAGTTGCCTGTGGGAAAACATTCCATCCTCAAGAAGAAAAGACAAATTGCACATCAATTAGCATTTTCATCTGTGTGCAATAGTTGTATGTATTTGTGAGAGAGCAAAGGCATGGGGGACTAGAGGGGAGGATATTTCATGATAATAAAATAAGTTAATGTTGTTGAGAAACATTGGGGTTGTTGCTGTGGAATTTGGCCCTATTCTGTGTACAAGGCACAGTGAAGTGTTCAAATACATCACTTTAAGAAAGATATGAACAAATGGGAGACAGTCCAGAGAAGAACAAAAAGAAATGATAAGACATTTAGAAAACAAAATGAGGAAAGGCTGAAAGAACCCAACATGTATAGTGTAGAGAAGGCTGAGGGGGGTCTTGTTAACAATTTTCAAATATGTAAAAGGTTGTTCTAAAGAGGACAGTGATCAATTATTCTCCATGTTCACAGAGGGTAGGACAAGAAGTAATGGTCTTAATCTGCAGCTAGAGAGATTTAGGTAGGAAAAGCTTTCTAACTATAAAGATAGTTAAGTGCTGGAATAAGTTACTCAGAGAAGTTATCGAATCTCATCACTGGAGGTTTTTAAAAATAGGTTAGACAAACACCTCTCAGGGATGGTCTAAGTATATTTAATCCTCCCTCAACTTGGAGCACTTGCCTAGATGACCTCTTGGGGCAGAAATGTATCATCCCAAATTCACCTGTGAAAGAAAGGAATCGACTTTACTCCAGAGGAACCCCACCCATTCCTTCTGTGGTCCACGGGCAAGTCAACACCACCTTATAGTCAGTGCTACCAAGGCAGTAGTTAGAACGATCACCATCAAGGACATCTGATCTTCACCCATTGCCTGGGGGAGATCACTGACCAACACACAAAGAAAGTTTCTGTGCCAAATCTAGGCCTGAAACTAGAATAAGAAAGGTCAACAATTTCAGACATCCACCTCTCCACTGTCTTACACAGAAAAAGATTTTAAATGGGTTACAGCTAGCCATATTGTCAGTGTCAAGGGCATGTGTCTGAGCCTCAGGTACATGAGAGCTTCCTCAAGGATAACTGGCACTCTGCTCTCTTTAGGAGAGAGAACGGCAATCCCCAATAGGAGCTCACCCTCTGCTACCCCAGTTTGCCATCACCAGGAGGGAAACACATGGGACCAGATCACAGGCTGTGGAATACAGTTCTCCCACACCTCTGGAATCTCAGCGAGCTGCACAGGCTGAAACTTAACCAGTCAAGACAATTTGCTCTGCTGGCATGGACACAGGTAGCTAGACTGTTCCCAATGCTTCCATGAACAGAAGAGGCCACATCCAGCAGATCTGCTATGGGAGTGCAGGCAAAGAACCTGGTATCCAAGAGAAGCTGATTAACTGGAGTTCTTTGGGATTTTGTGGTTAGGAAGTTGGGGTCTTCACCTAAAGGAGAATTGTCTTCTGATACACCTGCAGATTGCCAATTGAGAGTTAAATCCAAAGAGCATTCAATCCCACGGTCAATGGCAGAAAGCTCTATTTTTGTGCGGCCACTGGGGTAGCGGGAAGCAGCACGGCAGGGGAGTGCTGAGCACCCCAGCTCTAAAACTGGACAGCCTTTCATCTCTGATCTAAGTTGTCATTTCCCCATGTATAGATTGAAAATCTGCACTGTCTGTCTACTCCACAATCACCACCCCCAGACTACTTGCCTTCTATTAAGAGGCTTCACTAGTAATGTTGCAAAGTCAGTCTCTCATAATGCCCTGACTCCTCCATTCCCAGCTTGTGGGTTTCCTTGGAGGAGGGCATAATGGAGGCCACAGCATTACAAGAGCAAGGAAGTATTATCTGTGATAGAATAAAAATATGCAAGAGACTTCCTTTTTAAAATGTTGGACAAAAAACCAAAGTATCTTTTCATTATTCTTTTTATTCCCATTCAATTTCAAGTTTAAAATACATTGCTGTAGAAGGTTTCATCCAGTTTTTGGATGAGGAAAAGAGAAGACTGAGAAGGGAAACTGGAGTTAAAAACAGTATAAGGGAGGGGGAGAAATAATCCCACAGAAATCTGCCTCTGTAGCTAGATTACAGTACTAATGCTGTATTTGTGCAAATCTCAGAAACATTTGCAGTTTTGGCAATAAAAGAGCTGTCCAAATTGAAGCAATGTTAAATGTATCAACAAGAATAGACCCCTCTGAATGCATAATTGCTTATTACTGATTTACGCTTCATTTCTCATAAATTGGTTGCAGTCTTTTAAGGACCAGGGGAAACTTTCTAAGCTATCACATTTTAGCAAGAATACTTTAAATAGTACTTTTTTCCTATAGCTCCTTTCCCTTCACTGCTAATTATCACAATAATTAGTCATAAACAGAAGCTGTCTTATTCAATGATACCAAAACTAGGCTTGTTTGAAATATGGGTACTTTGCTTCACAGGGTTTTCATGTATAATTTCTTTGGTTCTGACTTACACAAGTTTGCATCTCCTCCTGTGCTTCACTTTGAGTTTCAAGTCTGAACTAATAGAAAAGATGAAAGCAGACCTTACTCAAAATTGCTGCATTTTGCCCAGTTTGTCTTCAGAACCATGAGACTGCAAAATTCATATGGCTTTGATTGTAAAACTGTAAATCAGCCCTGGCTCATTTGAGATGTTTCTATTTACATCCAAACTTCTTAGTTATCAGCAATAATGGAAAGTGAAATGACAAAAAAGTAGACAAAAGTTTAAAGTTTAGGAGAAATATGTTTGAAAATACACACACACACACACACACATTTAATGGCCACTCTAACAATTATAGTGTTCTAAAGTCATCTATTATCACAGTCTAACTCCCATTATTAAAGATGCACATTTTCAGTATAATGCATGGGGAATTAGGTGTGCAACTCCCCTTAACAATAATGGTGGTGTCTTGCATAGTGTTGAAAAATTACTCCAAAGAGCTAATGTTGCCATAGATATTATGTATTAACATTTTAATTCTTTTAATGGAATCCAGAAGCCATGTGAGTCATATGATAACACTATCATAACATTATTTTGCTCAAAGTGGCATGCACTTTGGCCCTCTTGGTTACAGCAAAAGAGTAATGCCCTCCTGCTTGCTGTTCCTTTCTATACACTATAGCCTCTATTTATTGTAGTACACTCTTAATACTTTTTTACTGATAACCTCAGAACTACATACTATCTTACCCAAAGAGGTCCAAAGAGCTCTTTAAATTGCCTTTCTTATTGTTTACAATTTATAAATATAGTCAAAAACTACAGATGGAAAAATTGAATTCACACTCTTTTCTTTATATCCTGATTACATTTCAGAATTTCTCACTCTTCCCTTGTCTCACCTTAATTTTCTACTGTGAGGCAATGCAGAACATGTTCAGCTTTGGAAAGCAATAATCAGAGGTATAATTTTTCACATAAAGAGTGAAATTGCAGATTACGTGATACATAAACATTCTCTAAAAATTAATTCATGATTTTATTCTCTTGTATTTGTACTAGCTGCTACTCCAGTCTGTTGTTGAAGCTCACACATTTTGGATGAGACACAATGTCAATCTGTACCATACAAATGGTAGAGATGTCTCTAATTGTTATCGTTTATACTGTTGTGCTCAGCTCATTCATATTTTTTGCTTTTACTTCAAGTTTTTTACCATTCCATATTTCACAATGATGAGAAAGGAAAAAAATAATCTCTTTCAGAGTGGATTGCAAATTACTGACTGAATTATTTTTTTTCAAATTAGAATGGACAAAATGGGCAAGTTTTGGTGGCTTCAATTACCTTTGTGCCAAAACCAGACATTTTACAAGTACATAAGGCCAAATTCTTATCTGAGACCTGGTCTGGAATCCACACAATTCCAAATCAGTTAGCTGTGTCTTTAAGGGATTGAAAACAGCCTCCATACTGATTATATGACCCATCAATCTTCAGCTCTCCTGAGCAAATGCACTAATGCTCACTTTCCAGCGCAAAGCCTAAATAACTGGGTTGTGGACTAGAGTCCTTTCTGGGGGCTGGGGAAGGATTACCATCTTCTTCCAGGCCACAAAGCAGCAGTAGATCTGCTCCTGGTGAGACATTCTATGGCCTGCAGTAGTAGGCTTGTTTCTGGTTGCATCCACCACATTCTCATGTAGGGAGAATGGCTGGTAGATTTGTGATTCTTCTTTACCCTTGCATCCGATGAAGTGGGTATTCACCCACGAAAGCTCATGCTCCAAAATGTCTGTTAGTCTATAAGGATTCTTTGCTTCTTTACCCTTGCTGTCAATCTGTCCCTTTGGTGACTATATGCATGAAGTACCTAAGGAGGATTCCTTGTGTGGGTTCTCCAAATCTTGTTCCCTATTCTCCTAACCATGCAGCAGAACTGTATTGATTCCACTGAAGACAGAAACCTTCCACAAAGCCATTGTTCAAATGTATCACTGACTGATGCCTCTAGTTGTTATTCTAATTATAATACCACATTCATATTTAAGGCTACTATTTTATTCTCACCAAATCCTGTAGTAAATCCTTATTACAATAAAAATAATGAAACAAAATTCTTAATATTGTGGACATTACCACACTATCAATTGACTTCTAATCAATTCAGATTCCTATTTTTATACAAATGGAGCAGGTTTACACTTGGATGCTGTACTTCAGCATTTCTGGTGGCAATAGCCATCAGCGTTATCATTATACTCCCTCAGTATAATTGCTTAATTTTAGCTGCTTTGTTTGTGCTCTACATGGTAAACTTGCCTATGTTTAAAATACTACTTGCTTTTGCGGCACTGTTTCTGAAGGAGAATACCTGACACTTGACTCAGTAGTACATTGCGCCCCTCCCCCAAAAAAGGTGGCTCCCATGGCATGCCTTAACATTTTCTTGTAACTATATTGTTTTATAAATGAAACTGCCATAGCAAAAATGACAAATATAACATATAAAAGAACAAAAAGGGCAATAAATCACAAGCGACACTCCAGCCCATTAAAATGCACTCAGCTGGTGTTGCAGAAAGTAGAGAATTTTCTTCTCACTTTACATTCTGCCCAGCTGAACAGGGACAATCAGAATCCTTAAACTACCACCAGCATAACAAATGTTGGAGCTCTAAAGGAAAGACAGGATAAGAATTTCAGTATGGAGAGCCTCGCTCATACTGCTTCCTTGTCATGGAAGGAAGTGACCCTGTACATTGCTTTGACATTTCACAATAGAAGGTATTCATTCTCCTCTTGATAACTCTGCATAACTCCCATAGATGATATAAAGATATAAAAAATGAAATTAATGAGATTAATTGGAAAATATCAGAAGTGGAAGCGGAATTCAATGAGCAATGGGACAGCATTATTAATCTAGATGAAAGAATCCAAATAATTAAAAAAAGATAAAAAGGAACAGAATTAAAACTGGAAGACATGGAAAATAGAGAATGCAAGAACACCACAAGGATTAAAGGTATTCCAGAGGAGACGGAAGGGAGAAATTGCTGGACACACTGAACAATATTTTCCATGACATATTAAAACTTGACAATAAGGATTACATTCATATTGAGAGGGCTTCCAGATCCCTTTTCCCCAGGCCCCCAGCAGGCTCCAGACCTAGAGATGTGATTGTCGATCTACACTACTATGAAGACAAGGATAAAATGCTGAGGGCAATGAGGGAGAGAACTGAACCACAGAGGATTCTTAACCAGCCAATATAAATTTTCCCTGATTTTGCAACCTCAACCCTTAGAAGTGAAGAGAACCCTACCAGATTACCACAATTCTTAGAAAGAACAATAGAAGATACAAATGGGGGTTCTCATCTAGACTATCCATTACATGGAAAGACAAATATGTCCAGCTCAGATCCAAAAGAAGGGGAACAGGTACTTATGGACACTGGAATAGACAGATCAGCTCAAGAACAATCTGAATGGGATCAAAGGCATCAGTCCCACAGATCATCAATAAATCACTGGGAATTGGAGAGAGCGAAGAGAGCCGGAATTGCTCGAAACAGATGCAGCAGGAATACACCATGACAGAAATGAGAGCAGAAGAAGCAGTCCAGATCCCAAAGAAAATAATTTGCTAAGACATTTAAATAAATAATGGATATTATATTCATGTGGTTACAATGATAAAGGAATATAGTTAAAAGGAAGCTGGGCTGTATAGCTCCCAGGATATTTTACTCTATGTGGATAAAGTATACTTAATGGGTATAACATTACAGTTAATTTAATGCTGCAATTTATATTACAGGTAAAGTTAATAACAAAATAGCAGGAGACTCAGATCTCCCCTCCTGAAGTAAGTTTGACTTTAGAATTATCATAACCATTCCAAAGTTGGAGAAAGGTCATCGATGGAAAATTTTTAGAATAAGTGAACTCAAAGATAACATAACAATCTCATCATGCCTGATGTGTATCATGCAGATCTCTTTCTTTAATTAATGTGATGCTAAAATACTAGCAAACAGATTGTCATCTTGCCCATATATGTTCACCCTGACCAATCTGGGTTTGTTGCTGGTAGTTGTCTATCTGATAATATCAAAAGAACTCAGAATTTGATCTATAACATTAATTCTAGCTATTATTCCAGCTTTCTTTGTACACTCAAAAAAACCCTCGACCAGTGGCAGTAACTCAGACAGATTTGGATAAGGTTTGGTTATGGAAATCAGTTATATATTGGCATATCATCCCTCTCTACTTATTCTTGAGCCTCTGCAGTGGTTAATGATCATCAATTTCCTCCTTTTAATATGTCTAGGGCAGTGTTTTTCAAACCGTGGGTCATGACCCACTACTGGGTCACGGCATGTAAGGCACTGGGTCACCTTGCTGTGCTCAGCACTGCCGACCAGGACGTTAAAAGTCCTGTTAACGGTGCTGCCCAGCTAAGGCAGGCTAGTGCCTACCTTCTCCGACACTGCACTGCGCCTTGGAAGCAGCCAGCAGCAGGTCTGGCTCCTAGGCAGGGGGGCCACCGAGGCTCCATGCACTGCCTGCGCCCCGAACACCAGCTCTGCACTCCCATTGGCCAGGAACGGGGGTGGGGAGGAGGGCAGTGTCTGTGGGCGAGAGTTGCGCGGAGCCCGTGCCTAGGAGCCAGACCTGCTGCTGGCTGCTTCCGGGGCACAGCGTGGTCTGCAGTGCCAGAACAAGTGGGAAGCGCATGAAGCCCCATGGCCCCCCTGCCTAGGAGGTAAGTCCATGCCCAAACCCTGCGCCCCAGCCCTGAGCTCCCCCAAACCTAAAATCCCTTTTTGCACCCAAACCCCTCATCTCCAGCCCCAGCCCAGAGCCCTGACCCCCTCCTGCACTCCATCCCCCTGCCCCAGCCCAGAGCCCCTTCCCACACCCTGAACCCCTCATTCTCAGCCCTGCCCCACAGCCCTGAGCCCTTCTCACATCCCAAACCCCTCATCCCCAGCTCCGTTGGGTCATGGGCATCAACAATTTTCTTCAACTAGGTCCCTAGAAAAAAAGTTTGAAAACCACTGCTCTAGGATACAGGACAGGGTTTCTTGTTATCCCCCCTGTTTGCTTTGGCAATGGAGTCTTTTGCTAAAAAGATGAGAAATAGCATCTTGGTAAGGTCCATCCACATGCAAAATAGCTTTGTATCTGATAATGCCTTGTATTTGCAGGATCCAGAAGCCTCATTAAAAGTTACAGCACTATTGAATTTGGGCAGGTTTCAGGCTTCAAAATAAACTATGATAAATCTGAAACTTTAGGAATTAATTTTACCAAAAGAGTCACATCTAACTGTTGTCAGATACATACATTTAAATGAGTAAAGGAATCTTTAAAAAATTTAGGAATAATTATGGTGTAGAAACTTTTAATTTTTTTTAAGGCAATTCACCTCCACTGTGGAACACAGTAATAAAAGACTTGGAAGAATGGAATAAATATGAAATTTCTGGGATAGGTAGGGTAGCCTGAGTAAACAGGAATGTCCTCCTGAAGTTATTATTTTTGTTTCAGTGTATCCCTGTTGGTATCCCTGACATGATATTAAAAACATGGCGGGTTGCAATATTAAAATTCAGATGGAAACACAAAAAAGTGTTATACACTATAGAGTGTATTCTATAGATCTGTATAAGTCTCCAAAGTGTGGTGGACTAGCTTTCCCTAATTTGACTTATTATTGTTATACATCTCAATTAAAATATGCCATCAATTGGCTTAAAATAAACCATCCAAATCCTGGGTAAAACTCAAACAACACTGGAACCCAAATGTAGCTATTCATAGTAATTGTTTGATTAAAAAGATATCTAGAGCTCCAAAAATAAAAGAATCATCCAATTCATCTAGACCACCTTAGCAGCTTTGGATAATTTTTAAAAAATTCCTATCGCTGAGGCCCTCTTCCTTTTAATTCATAATTCAGTTTATCTCAAGGAAATAGCAAAGTGACTATTCATTGTGGGTAAGAGCTGAGATTACTCAATTTGGACAGCTGTTCATTGGTCTTGATTTGAAATCACACCAAGAGATATGTAATAATGTAAACAATATAAAGATCCTGTATTTTAAATATCTATAAGTCAAATATTTTATTGTGAAATCAGGATACAAGGCAGCTCTCTCTAGACCTTTAACCACATTTGAGGAGTTGACACAGACACAAGCTGGAACAAAAAGTTTTCCATCTGATCTACATACCTTTTTGACTGAAAAAGATGTTGATAAGAAAACAACCCAGATGAAAAGATGGGAGGGGGACTTGGACAAAGAAACTGATCTGGATGAGTTGGTCTCTATATGGGAAAGGGGATATATAGCTGCAATTTGAGTAACTCTTAAGGACATTTTTTTATGAATTACTATATAGATGACATGTGACTTCAGTTAAGATCCATCATATTTTTGCTGCTAGGGCGGTACTCTGCTGGAGGGATTACAGGGAAAAGGGAACATACATTTGGTGATTGTGTAGATCCCCTGACCTGCTTATTTAATGCTCCAGTAGAGGATCAACATTTTAAACAGAATGACAAATTAACTTCTTTTTATTATTGTTAGCAGCTAGACATTGTATCACAATTATTGGAAAAATGTCACTCCTCCTCCTAGGAGGTCCTGTCTAATGACACAGATAAATGGGAAAATAATCCTTCCCAAATTCACAATGCTATAGTTTGTTTTAACAAACATTTAATGCCAAATTGTGCTGTCAGTAATACTAGCGTAAATCCCGAGTAAATCCACTGACACACAAAAAATCAATCTAGATCTCAATTCAGTCATTCAATGACTTTCCATGGATTTACTCCAGATTTACATTGTAATGACTGTGAGCAGAATTTGGCTCAGTGTATTCCAATAATTCTCATGGAGTGAATTTCATATTTTGATAAATCTCTAAATGTTATTAGGCCAATAATTGTATAAGGCAGGAAAAAAAACAATTGGGAATAGTTTTGTATCAATTTTTACCATGGTTTTAAACACTGTTCATCTAGATCTTCAGTTATCTACGGTGTAATTAATTTAAGCTTTACGAGTTTCACTATTTTTTAGTTTTTCTAATTTTTAAAAGTATTTTTATTCTAGCAAGAAATTACAAAAAGCCTCTGATGTATCTTTTTTTAATGTGAATCATCATAGGTACTTCATTTACAAAGACTGTGCAGCACAAAGTTTAGCCTTCCAGCTATATGTGGATGATAAAAACAGTGTGTTGATGGAAATCAATCTGAATAGCATCAGGTACAGTAGGTGTCTGCTACTAAATCATAAATTATTTTTTTAAAATTTAAAAGTAAGTAGCCCAGACATTTTTCAACAATTAAGGAACATGCATTCAAAAATGGAACATTTTAATCATAATTCCAAGCATGTCATTTCATTAAAATGGAAGCAGGAGGAAAAGAGATGAGGACCCACTGAATACCAAATATGGCCATTCTGAATCTTTTGAATGAAGTGACTTACAAAATGGTGAAGCGAGGTGCAGTAGCTTATAGACTTCTCTTATGTGTCACTATGTTTTAATCCCCAAATAATTCTCATTTTATTCTAATACATAATTTATACACTAATTTCTTGTGTGTTTATTTTCAGACATTTTTCATGTTGTCCTTGATTTTTCCCCCTAAGTATGAGAACATATGAATTTCATCTTCAACTTTCAATAGAAAATGAAAAATATGTATAAATACAAACATCACAAATATTTTGAGATCTTCAAAATATCTAAACTTACAGAGTGGTTCAGATAAGTAAGGGAGTTATTAGGTAAGTGGTTCACAATGAGGGAGCTTACCCTAGATTCACGCATGAGTGAGTTTTGGTTAAAGGTGGTTGGAAAATGGGGTTTTCCTATGTTCATAGTATTGCCCCTTTTTAACCTGAGCAGCTAGTCAAAGTCTGGGGCCCTGGGGATGTTCCAGCTTGGAGCAGAAATGGATGATGAAGTCTGGTATTTTCTTTGATGCAACCATGTTTACTTACAAAGAATGCACAAAGTCCTTCTTCTCCAAATGCAAGAGGAACCAAAACACAAAGGATAACTTCTTCACAGCTCCAAGCCTCTTTAACCAGCACCACACTCGGAAACTTACTGCAGGGTTCTCCACGGTCACACTGTGCTTACAGACTGCTTCTTGGCTTACTTCCTGCTTCCGAGCCTCTATGTTTGTTGTCTGCTCTTCCTCTCTCCTCCTGCCCCCAACAACTTCACTAGACTTTTTGCATATCCACAGACACACACATGCACCTGGTTAGAACACCCCCCAGTGGAACCCCCTGCTCGCATGGTGCTAGTTTCTGGGCAGACTCCATTATGCCTTGTTTTAGGTATGGCCCCTTAACGGCTTCTGACAACTGACTTAAATGAAAAGCAGGTTCACACATAATGAGGTTTTAACTCAACAATATTATATTTATTTCGCTGGATTTTAAAATGTGCCCTCCCTTTTCGTGCCTCCAATTTGCAAATAACTGCAAGTACAACTGATGCCGTTTAGATGCTTAGCTACATAATATGCAGGTACAATCAGGTAGTTAAACCTGTAAATGACACCAATCATATCTGCAAACCACTGTAGGTGCAAACATGGAGCCCATGTCATGGCCAGTCTAAAAATCAGGGCCAGACAATATAATAATTGGTCTGTAATAAACACTTTCTGTTCCACATATATGCAGTCCGTTCTACTGGCATAAGATGAACAGATAAAATATATTGAAATATCTCCTTATCCTTCTGACCATATGGGTGAACCAAGTTATTTTTGTAATGTTAAAATTAAAAAAAAAAGTTCCTGCATCATCCAGCTACTGATGATAATGTATTCACTGATCATTTCTGTCAGCTTTATTTGCCTATTTTCCCCAGTTGCTGATAAAACTGAACAGTTGCCTCGGTAACACACTATGTGGTACAAATGTAGCCCCAGTTTCATCCAAGGTATTTAGCAGCAGCTAAAGGAGAACTGCCATTTCCTGCTGCCTCCAGTAGTAGGATCCAGGCCATGGAGAGGCTGACAAGACATGTAAAGTGAATGGGGGCTGTTCCTGCACCAGGCAGCCCCCTTCTTTTATATATAATAAAGGGGGTGGGGGTGGGGTGTGTGAGAGAAGGACAGCATAAAAGACTAATGCTGAGAGACAAACTGTATAGGGAGGGCCAAGACAGGTTGCTGATAGAGGAGGGAAAAAGTTGAGGTGGGGAAGGTTTGTACTGAGAGCTGAGTTGAACCGGGATTGAGCTGGAAGAGCAGCTGCCTTTACCAGTGTTTAGGAAGGTGGTCAGGATTTTTAATGTAAACTATGGGAGAAGCATTTGCCTTCCATTTCCCACAATTAAAAAACAAATGGAAATCCCCCCCCCCTTAGTGTTAAAAAACAGAAATTACTTTTGGGTGGAATGAAGCATGGACATTTTCAATCTCAAAAGTTATATGTTGAAATAGACAAGCAGGGGAAACAGGGTGTTGTAACAGAAAATGCTATGCAACCTGACTTACAATGCAAGCCTCACAGTAATCAATCATCCAATTATATCACTAAGATCCCCATATGGAGAAGACTCTCCACAGGCAGATTCTTCCATGCAGAAAGGGTGCTCAAGCACCTCTTCGACAGTGTTTCCGCTCTCTCCAAAGAGGGACCTTCACAACCCAGAAGTCGGTACAAGGGCAGTGGATGGGCAATGGATGTCCCAAAGGAGTATGCACATTGTTCCCTGCTTCCCCGTGCCCAGCATTGCTGAGGGAGGCAATTAAATATGGACTCATCCTCCTCAAAAGTGGGAATCCCCCTTAAAGGGAAAACTGGGAGCATAAGTCTTTATAACTTGGTTCTATTAGAGTCAGACCACTGCCATTGAGAGAGGAATTTGTTGGAGACCCAGAGAAGGCATGAAGGCACACATCTCTGTGTGGATGAGCCTGGCCTCCTACTATTGTCTTGGGATTCACAGGGTTTGTGGACAGGGTCCATTGCTTGTTTGTCCTTCACTTTCTCTGCTGAAGAACTATTAGGGAGGTATCTACTCAGGGAAACCAAGCAGACACTTTTTCCCTTTTAGCTGCCCACTTATTATTTGATATCTTTTATTCTACTGTACAAATTATTATTGTGCAGTAAATGAAAATTTGAAAAACTGAAAAAACAGCAGATCGGAAAGGCAGTTGAAGCATGAGGGTTACTAGGAGTGGCCTTAGCCACTTTTGTTTTGTTTTGTTACGAAGTATCCAGTTAGAACGCAGCACATTAAGTACTTTGGTATTTACAACTACAGTATCTCGGGTTCTCTGTGTTAACTTTGTAAACATTTCTCTCTTGTAGAGTGGACGTCTTTCACCGAGTTTCTGTAGCTACTAAGTTTTGCATCAATAAAAAGCTTTAATCCTCAAAATAAAGAATGTCTACATAAGCACATTTCATTCTTGTGCCAAAGTCATTAGAACTTGTTAAGGCTCAAATGAGTGGAAGAGACATTCCTTGTCTCTTCAAAGCTTTACTTTTATTCTCCAGAAAAGAACCCAGAGAACTGAGTTTTGAAAATGCCTGTGGACAGTGCTTCGAAAAGGTAAGGAATTTAGCTTGTATTTCCTTACCCCCTGCATCACCTTACCACATTTTTCTCCTTATTTTCAATAGAAATAATTGTATATGAATCAGTTAATATTTTATCAACTACTACAAACACACATTTCATAATTTTCTCTGGTTGGCTGTAACAGTGTCCAGATGCCAAAGCATTTGAACTGTTTTCTTCCCTTCCAACAGCAACATCTGGATTCTTCCCAAGTAATTATGATAGTAATTTTGGAAATGTCTATGGGTTTATCACAGCACTACATGTTGATGGAGTATATGTAACTTCCTATATTACATATTCCATCAGACTCACCTTAAAATAATTTAATGCACTTTTTTTCTGTTTCAAAATATGCTGGTTTCCAAATTCCTCAAAAGCTTTATGAGTGTGTTTATTTTATGAGAAAATGAATCATTTCCCATATATGGATTTTTAGCTACATTCTGAACTGGCCTTTGGGCAAACCATAGACTAATAACTGTCTCACATTTGTACTGAATTTATTTTGTAAATTAGATTTAAAAACCTTATAGCTTTGTGCATTTCTGTATGTCACTTTGTAGGCCATTTTCTTTTAAATCTAAGACCCATCAGTGATGCAATTACCACTGTTTCAGTTTTATTTCTTTATCTTTAATTTTATATATATTGAAATACTGTTAGATGCAACTATCTTCAAACCACTCTGCAGTTAAAAAAAAAAAACCACAATATTTTCTGATTTATGAAAGCGTCCCTCTCTGACCCCAAATAAATCGACAAGATGATAACCACAATGCCTTGAT
Source organism: Mauremys reevesii (assembly GCF_016161935.1). Lineage (NCBI taxonomy): Eukaryota > Metazoa > Chordata > Testudines > Geoemydidae > Mauremys > Mauremys reevesii. Next base: position 201,220,513 of record NC_052624.1, read on the forward strand.
CTAATAATGCAGGAAAAAATAGACACACACACACACATATATAAAAACCCTGACTGATATTACTGCTGCAGCAAAGCCAGGACAGCTATATTTCATTACAACATTAGGCTTGAAGGAACATCCCAAAGATCAAACACACAATGGAAACATGCAGTGGAGTTGTTTTACATACATGGATATAAGTGTGTAAGTCTTTGATGCCAAGCATATAACTTAATTCAATGGATGTAGTAGCTGAACAAAAAAAAACCCCACAAAAACCTACATAGTGGTAAACAATCTATGAGCAGAAAATGAAGAACACATGGAAGGAAAATGAAACAAATAAAATGACTCTGAAATGTGCAAGGTGACTTGTCTATACTTGAATGTCTGACCTGTTAGCTGGTCGTCGCCTGCAGCAGGGGCGATGCGAATGTATGGTGTTGTAAGCTGAGTCACGATTATCGCAGCTAAGGCAAAGGAAGATTTCCAGGTCAGCATGCATGAGGAAAAAAAAGCCAGACTGAAGCTATGCTAGCAAGAAGAATCTTGGTCAATATTATTGTCTCAAAGTTTTACCAAAAAACCCCAAAACCCAAACCAAAGAAACAAAAAACCACAAAAGCTCCTCTTCATCTTTTCTTAATTTGTTAGTTTGGTTATTCTGTGATATTAATAAGCTTTTTTATGTAACCTTCACCCAGAAAAAGGAATCAAAGTATATTATTTAGAAATTACAAATCTGATTAACTAAAGACTGAGGCTTGGCTCCATTGGCCACATCACTGGATTTAAGCTGCAAAAATTCAGTGCTTATTCAGAGGACTCCAACCTTAATTTGTCAAGGTAAATCACACCAATTTCTTTTTTGTTTTTTAAACTTTCACAGTACATTTTCCCTATGTTTATTTAAAATATCATTTTCCAGTACAATATTCTTCAATCAAGGTTAATACACATTTTTTCCTGAATCTTCCTTATAGAAGATTTTGCAAACAAACATAAACACTTACATGTGCGAGCACTAGTACTACTGACTTTTCACATGCTTTAAGTTAAACACGTGTGTAACTGTTTGCTAGATTGGGCCTACACAAGTTTATATTCTCCCACTAAAACAATGAAAAGCAAAAGTAGAATTCCCTACACACCTACAGTATCTTGACTCTTCTTCATATAATCACAGAAATGTACAGCTGGAAGGGACCTCAAGAGGTTATCTAGTTAAGGCCCCTGCATGGAGGCAGGACCAAGTATATCTAAACTATTCCTGGCAGGTGTTTGTTTTTGTAGGGCTGTACCAACAGATTAGTATTATTGTGGTTCACAATGAAATCTTCTGATTCTTTGTTTGCCAGAAGCGCTATGGTTGTCATTAAATGGTTAAATACATATAGACTAAAAAATACTTAACAAAATTAAAAGGCCAGATCCAACATCATGCAGCTGGAAAATGATGCAAAGAAAAATATTGGAAAATTAAAGACAAGATTATATGAAAGATCACTAATTTACATAGAACAGCCTGGTTGCTATTAGAAATGTGGCAAGGAGTGAGGAAAATAGATCATCTACCATCTGCAGACAATTAAACTCAAAACTGCTGCTGCATAATATTTTGAAATACCCCTCTGCAACACTGAAACACAGTGCTGTTAGTAGCTGCTAGAGTACTGTTGCTATTGGATTTAAAATATTATAATAGCCTTTTCTCTCTCATAATTAATGAAAGCCTCCCAATGTGGCAAGAGCAGAATAATAACCTCTCTTTCTATTTGGTCTGAGAATTGGAATCCTAGGAGATGCCAAAATGGTCACTATTCAGACACTGTAACAAGTCATATCAGGAAATATATTCTTAATATAATCAAGAAACACCACAACGTTGATAATTGTATAGTTAGCATGTTTTGGTGTTTTTCAACCTTCTCTTCACAGATTTTATCATCATTTAGTTTAAAGAAAGAGCAGACATATGAACGCCATTTTTGTTACTTGCATGAAAATCTATCCTGTTTTTATTTTAATTCTCTTATCTCACATAGGAGGCACCCTTCAGTCCTCACATTTGTATGCACATTGAATATTCATAAAAATAACAGAAGCCTTAATTTGCCGCACCAGAAAACTCTTCACCATACTCATATAAAAAGAAACATGGAGCCAATCCATCTCCCAGTGCAGCCAGTGGCAAGACTCTATTTGATTTCTAAAGGAGCAGGACTGGGCACTTCAGTTATACAGAACCCGGTATGCTAATATTAAAATAATATTATAATCATTGCAATCAGGATTTTTATATGATCTCTGACAGTGATATTTAATATAGGTTTAATTTGTAAAGAGCTAATGCTTACAAGAGGTTTGTTTCAACTGTTATGCATTGAGGATTTAAAATAATGGAATTACAAAGTATTATCCAGATAAAGACATAGAACCTGCATCAAAATACACATGGGTATGGATATACAAGATTAAGGCCATATTTTGTAGAATGCCTTCAAGTAAAAGGATATTTTGCACACAAGACATTTTCTTCTCGTGTTTATGCTGACATTCCATTGACTTCATTCAGGACTACACGTACTTAAAGTTAAGTCCTTGATTAAGTGCTTTGCTGGATCAGGGCAAGAATGCTCTGAACCTTTCCCACAAAGTATACAAAAATGAGAAAAGCATCCAACATACCATGGATTAACTATTGCAAAAGTCAATCCATGTTCTACCACAATTTCAGCTACATGAATGTCTTGAGGGACACACAAAACTTTTGAATAATCTTAAATTGAGACACCTGGGGGGAGGGTGGGAAATAACAAAAAGGCTTTAAAGTCCATGATCAAGTCAAGTCCTGGATTCCTCCTTTGGGTGCAGACTTCAAAACCTGCTGGCTACATTCCTTGAGTGTAGACAACCAGGTGGCTTTGCCAAAACCAGTTGGCTCAGCTGATCAGCAGGTAACCTGGGGTAATGAGAATTTGGAGGAGGATATTGACATGCTCCCTGGACTCCTTAAATTCCACGGAGTGGAGCTGCAGAAGCTTTCTACTCTGGTGGAATTTTGGAGAAAAACAGCAACCTGGCTGAACTGCACAGCTAGTGTGTTTTACAGGATACATTTTATGATCCAGGCCCTGATCCAGGAAAACACTTAAGTATATGCTTAACTTTAAGCACATGAGAAGTCCGAGTTTAGTCAATGGGTCTATTAATGTGCTTCAAGTTAAGTGCATATGCAAGTGTTTTTGGGATCAGGGCCTTAAAAGCATATGACAGCCTGCAGGGTAGTAAGAACTGTAAATGGCTGCAACATTAGGTCTCAATTGAGAACCAGATTCTGCCACCTATATTCATGATTAATGGCTAAAGAGATTTTGCTCTAGCTTTAAAAATCTTCAAATTTCAGCCCAAAAGGATGATTTCAGCCCAAAATACAGATGCTTTGGAAAGACAGGAATATGTTAAAACAAATGTGATAATGGAGACTGTTTTGCAACCTTTTCTATGGGAAGCACAAGTGCCCTCTGTAATATATATATCAACACAACCACACAACACAGCTATAATTGTCTAATAACAGCACTTTATATGTATTAAAATAACCACACTAGGTTGTATAGTTACAAGCAGTGTAAAGCTTTACTGACCCAGGGAAATTGCGGCCAGAGATCGAGCCTCTTGTCAGAGAGGCCTTTCAGTTCCTCAGAGTAGGGGAAGTGTGCATGTTGCACCAGCCCTTTAGATGGTTCACACAACACCCCACTGTATGGCCGACCAATTCAGCAGACAAGTGTAGACAAGGGTGTGGGGTCATGGCCCCCCTTCTTTCCCATGATAGATGAGGTGATTTGCACCTCAAGAATAAGAGGTCTTGCTATTCTGCTTAGCAGTTGTGGGAAACCCAAGGGGTGAAAGGCATAATCTGACCTTTAAACTATAGATAAAACAATTATATATTACATGTTGAAATATAAACAGACTCTGCATGTCATTTTGAGCAACCAGTGAAATTGCTTTGTATTATGTCATTATAAGTTTAGTGGCACAGGAAACAATACTTTACAGCAGCACCTCATTAAAATTTGGAACATTTACGATTGCAAAGCCCAACTTGGGGAATTCTTGTTTCAAAGTCCTCACCTCTTATCTCTCTAACAATCTTATGGGCTTGACAAAGATATTACAAAGTACTCGGAAATATGCTTTCAAAACATAAAACAAATTGACGTGTTTAAAATAAGAGCTCCATTTTCTCACTTCCCTTTCAACAAATAGGTTACTTTGAAATGGTCTGTTGCTATGAAAGCAATTTCATTGCACCAAGCAATTCTCCTCTCAAAATGAGCGTTACAACTATTCCATGAAGTGGTCCAAATGACTGAACATTCATTAGCCATTACAAATAATCTCCAAATAATTTAAAAAACGTGTTTTGTAAAAAAAAAATTCATCTAATCATTTATCATGATTTGTGGTGTAAATTAATCAATTGCTGGATTCATTTATGCTACTGGAGAACAGAGTAGTGTTTTACTTTCCACTGAAATTCATCTGTTGTTCTATGTTTCATCTGATTAGAATGAAGATATTTGAAAGTTAGTAATTATTTACTAAGCAATGGGCTCAGTAACTTGAAAACTAGCGATTTTTTTTTCATTTCCAGATATTTGGGAACTAGATGAGAAGAAAGTGACCAAAATTCCATTTATTGTATTCCGGAGGGTGGCAGCCCACCCTCAGTTTAAGTTCTGAGGCACAGATGTGAGGTGCTACATGCTGATATTTCTGTTACTTCAAAATAATAAGGGTCTCATCTACCTTATCTACGATGGTGAAAAAAGGACACCTGTGGTTGCTGAATTGTAAAATCTCCACATGTTGATTCTGCATTGCAACCAGGACATTTCATTGTGCTAAGCTACATGAGGTTATGTCAAGTCACTTAACCTGAGATGTGTGATCCTCCAAGAATGGACTATGACCGAATGCTTATGAAATATTTTTATTGCAGGCTGTCCAGGCACCCAAACCCTTCCCTTTTCTACCCTTCTACCTCTAAATTGCCATCCCCAAATTTTCTTTCAGATCTCTGTCTTGTCATTCGTGGAGGTACTAAAGAAGTGTGGCTACACTCAGATACACACAAACCACCCCCAGTCTCCAAAGCTAAAGCATATCATCTGAGCAATATGACTAATCTTTTCTACTTGGGGACCAGGATTATAGCTATTGCTGTCTGAACTTGTATCTCCTACTGGGCAGTATAATGTACTGGCATTGCAGCATAAAAAGCTTAATCTTTAAGCTCCACTTTTCTTTTATAAAGCAATTCAAACAACAGAATTGCTTATAAGGAAAGAGTAATTTTTCACTATTCACCTGTGCAAGCAGCTTGTGGGTACTCTGCTATCAGCACTTTAACAGTCCTATTATATACACAAATATACAAATGTCAAAAATACTTATTTTGAGATCATATAAAAACCACAGAGTATGTTTAAAAAAAAACTTGTTCATGTAGGCAACTAAAAATGTATAATAAATTTGTGCTTTTGTAGAAAACTTCCTGAGTCTCAGCTAGACATGTGAGTGATTACTTTAAAATACAGCGTCAGGTTCAGAGATGTCCTTTTAGCTAAGTAAACATTGCTGGAGGTTTGCATAAATGTATGAAAGAGAGGTCAACAGATTTACAACCAGAAAATTTGACACAATTTAATCATACCTTTTGTGGCCACCCTGACGCAGTCAATTTTGGTTTCCTGTGTCAAATAAAGAGGAAAAAGGTCATTTCTTGTGCTGTATCCAAAACAAAGAAAACCATCTATTGTTTTATTTTTAAATTGTTGATAAGATCTAAGGAAACGGTCCATTCTGTGTGTTTGATCACACATTTAACAGTCTCCAAAATGACTCCAATGCACTTTTCATGCTATGGACAACTAAAACACAATACACTTGGCCATGTGCCATCAATACGTCACTTAACATTCACCAGAAGATTAAATAAATGTATAGGACGTGATGTATGCAGCATTTTTTCTCTGGTGATTCATTGACCTTAGGAGATTTTTCTTTTTCTTACGAATACAGTACTAAGCATCATACCAGTTTATTTAAGAAAGAAAATAATCAATGGTGTTCAAATTTCTGTACTGCCAGTGTACTGTGAAAAAGTGGCCATTATGGTATCTGGCAGAAAATATTTCTAGGCTGTCAACGGAGACAGCCAAAGCTTATCAGGAATTGAAGGGTATGTCTGCCCAGGAAATGGAAAACAATTCCAGGAAGAATCAGCCAGATGAAACATGATCTGCAAGGGCCTTTGTACATACTTCTCATTTCAGTTCCATCTACTTATTTTCTTTTACTGTTGCGGGGGGAGGGAGGGGGAGAGAGTGTGTTTCTAATTCAGTCAAGAAAAGCAAAAGTGAAAATAGAAGTTCAAACTATTATAAACCAAGGTAATGTGATTGGACAGGCCAAGAATACATATGCTATTAAAGCAAAAATCAAGTTTGGCTTGAACTTAACCAAAATATCCACAGTATTTTCCTTTTTAAAAAAGGCAGCTAGACAGAAACACTGGCCAACTTTTGGACGCATTAGTAAGAAATGAAAATAAAGCAGAACGGTAGTATTACTGGCAATGATGCGCTATCAGACCCACCGTCCATTGACAAAAGTATGCGGTTTCCTCCTTTCCCTTTTCTGTCGTCCTTAATAATAATGCAACACTGGTTATTAAACTGTTATTTTTTAAACTCAATTTGTTAAATTTCATGGTTTTATTCATTCTCTCATTAGCAACTACATTGAACAATACAAAGTCCAGAACCAACAATCTGCTTACACTCTAATATTGCATAAGACTACACCTGTCATAAGACTCACCCCATTGGCTCTGCTAGCAGCTTGGAAATAAATGCTGTAGCTTTTATGAGGTAGAAGAGGAGTATTCCAGAAACCACTATAGGTTCTGTTATCACCAATTGTAAAAGGCTGAGCAGCTTGAAGACTGTTGGCTGGAAACTCTGCAGCAAAATAGTACTGAGAGTTCAAAAGCGAAGCATTCTGGAAGTGAATGGGCACTGGGTAGCATTTCAGGATTTCAGTTGTCTTTTTAGTCCTGCGAGGGCGCTCTTCCTCAACAACTATTTGATAGACACTAAGAAATCAGAAAAGAAAGAATGAGAGAAAATATGGGTTATTTAAAGACATCTGAATCAGCCAATTCATTATGAAATCACATCATCACACCAACAAATATTTATGGAAAAGGTGATGACAGCTGAAGGCAAAGGACATAGTATAAAAACACACTGTCAATACTCAGGTCTAGAAATTTATAGTACACATCCCCTTCTCCTCCCAAATAACGTCATTTCTCTTTGGAAAATAAAATTGGCTGTGAATATCTAAGACTTTTTATGAAAAATAATGCAGAATACTTCCTAGTTGGAACATACATAGAAACATATTTGATCAGTATTAAAATGTTGAACAAGTATTTTATTTACAAAAAGTAGATAAGAGGCTGTGGAGTCAATCCTTTAGCTTGATAACTTGCATGGAAAAAAAAGCACAACTATCAATACAGATGAAGAAAGGTGAGATAAATAGAAAAAAAAATCAGTCAGGGAATCATATTTGCTTAACTGTTGGCATTACAATTGCTTATGAAATATATAATAAAGTGAAAATCTGTTTAAAATTTTGGTAGCAGATTGTTATTGAGCAAAATGAATATACTTTTTGATGGCTAAAGTACAAAAGTTGTTTTACATTTATTTTGTTAGTGAAGTTTGGTAACTCTGATAACAATGGGGAAACAGAAATCCCATTCACGAATACAAAACAGAAACAAAATACTAACTAGTCTAATTGCCTAATTCTGCATAAAATTTCTGTTAATAGTGAGTGAATAAATTCCCATAATTGTATAGTCGTCATAATTCTGATTCATCAAAGCACTTAAGCACATGTTTAAAGATAAGCATGTGTTTAAGTCCATCTGTATTCTGCAAAGCAGTTAAACGTGCTAAAGTGCTTTGATGAATCAGGGCCTAGAAGAAACTGCCCATCTTCCTCAAATGTAAAAACTCATGGACATTCAAACAGGAACTGAGGAAACATTATTTCTGAATATACATGAAAACAGTGAAATCATAACATTCTTATAATTGTTCAAAACAGTGAAACAGTGCTTCTAAATTTCTCAAATGGGAAACCCATCTCTCTAAAGAGGATTTGGTTGCAACTTTATTGGTTCCCTGAGGACTAATGACTTTTGATCATTATTCATCTCCATGAGGAGGGCAGTGATCATAGATTGCAGGAAGGGAGTTGGTAAGGTTAGCTAGAGTATTTTTAGGGTAGCTAAAATGTAATAATTGACTGCATTATCTTGTGTAGTTTGTATGTATTAATACATGAATTACATTTTAAGTATGTAATTGCTACAAAGCCACAACATTATGTATGCTTTTGGAGGATACAATCTCCCTGATAAATTAAGATACCGTATTTTGTTCTGATTATTATTAATTATTTGTATTGCTATAGCACCGAGGAGTCCTCGTAATGGATCCCATTGTGTTAGGTGCTGTCTCTGCCCCAAGCAGCTGATTACTAGTTTAAGACCAGCACTTTTTTTTTTAAACTGGTCCAGCAAACATTTGTATTGGACCACCAAAGGATTTCTACTTCTAGTTGGTCACATTTTTAAAATCACATGACTCTGATTACACCCTTGCTTTTCCCTCAATTTAATTACTGACATGATTTAGCAACTAATATGAGTTTCTATAGTTATAGATCATTGCTTTATGCTACCTGGAAGTTAGAAATTCATGCCTTATACTATTTCAAAAGGTAAATATCCATGGTTCTCAATGATGTCTGACATGCTGTTACTGGTGCACTGCAAAGCTTTGTACCTTACACTTGTTCTGGCCCTTCAGTCAAACAGTGCTATTTCTGCACCAGTCCAGGAGCAAAAAATCCAGGACCTTGGGCCAGGCTAATTTTAAATGCCTGCTTGAGTTTAGTTTAAAATAAATATTCTTTTCATTTTCCACACAGCAATTATAACAGGAAATTGTAAATGTTTTAGAAACAAAATTGTCATTCACATGTGTCTTTACTCTGGCAAGTTCGTATCAGTCATACTACATGCACTACTCCATGTATATTACATTGTCAATGCTTTCATCTTCAGATACATTAAAGAAAGAACTAAGTTGGCTGGAGCAATTTCCAACCCAAAATGTCATTTCATCCTTACTCCACAAGACAAATTAGATTTGCAAGCATCCAGACCTCAAATCTATTTGCTCTTTAATAATTTAAGAACTGAAAGGTCAAGCAGCTCTTTTCTGCTCCTCTTTATCAAAGTCCAAGTGCTAATGAAAAATATCTGAATCCTATCTGCTGTCCAATTTCCACACATTGCTGTCTCCCTGTTGTAAATTAACACATTATAAGCACCTGAGTCAATGGCAACCTGACAGAACTTTATGAGTAATGTTTTACATTTGTATAAATGAGATCATCTTGCTAATGAATTTTATAAATTCACCAATTACAATTATAATCCAAAACCTTGCTCAAAATCTCACTGTTAAAACCGCTTTCTTTTTATATGTAACAACTGAATTGTTAATGCTGAAAAGAGATCTTAAGGTTCAAGCTTAGTGAACTGAGCAAGCACTGAATCAGAACTCTATTTTTCCTCTAATATATTAGTCATATTTTCCATTTGTTTAATGTTGCATTATTCCTTTTCCATTCATACAACTACATTTTAACTAGAATAAAATCTACCTACCTGTGATATGAAAATAAAACCTACACTGAAGTAGACAGTGCAAAAAATATACTAGATATTGGTATAACTAAAACTGAACTTTCTTGACGAATGAAATTTAATTTTAAGTTTAGTTTGTGCTATGCTTTTCTACTACAAGACTCTAAGGCCTCTGTAAGTAGAATTCAAAAGTTCATTTTAATCAGAATGACACGATATTTAATCTAGAGAAGAGCATCTGAGATTTTTCTTTAATTTGAGGATTCAAATGTTATGTACAATTTTGAAAAACGTGGGGAAAACAATTCTTGCAATTTGATTTTTTTAATACCCCCAAACGGGTTCCAAACTTAAACAATTAAATTATATACATTATGGTCTTGTGTGGCCTTTTGGGTATTGTATAAAATACTTATTGGCTTGGTCATTTTAATTTATTTGGCTTCTCACAAATTTATTGAATTCTGGGTTGCTTAAACTAAAGTAGACACTCAAAACTTCTAAATTTCTAAATGTTACCAATGAAAACCGAATATCAAGTATAATAAGAAGAGAAAGAGGTTAAACACAGCAACTTATATTATTGACAATATTCAGAAGAATGAATTAAAGAAGTAGGGTAATTCATTAAGGTAATTAAGCACATAGTTAATTTTAAGCACGTGAGTTCATGTGCTTAAAATTAGGCATGTACTCAAGTACCTTGATGAAGGGGGGCCTTAAAGCTTAGGCGTAATAAAACAAATTGTAATTACAACATAATATTACAAAGCAGCAAACTTATTCTGTACTTATTCCACTCAAGGAAGCAGTTTTGATACCAGTATGAAACTACAGACCCTTAACAAGTCTTTACAATTTACCAGTCTAGCTTTATGTCACCTGAAAACTATGGAACTACCAGTTCTAGTTCAGTCAAAAGTAATTCCAAATTAAAAAGAACTTAAGCAATTACTATTACTGAATGTCAGTTCCCAATTTCTTAACCTGCCTCGATGTTTTCAACTGGTTGAATCCATCAGATTTTTGTCTGTTTAGAAGAAAGATATTCCTGTAATTAAAGATGTGTATATTTAAATTCCTGTCACTTGTGTCCATATGTCTGAAGTAAAAAGAGGAATAAGATGATTTACAGAAGTTACAAGTTCCATAGGCTTTGTCATATCTCTATGTTCATAGGATGGTCAGTGCCCCATGACAAGCAGGAAAGGGACTAAAAAATGTAGTATTCAGTGCTAATCACCTGCTGAGTCTTGAACAGTATGATCCCACTACAACAAAATGATGGTACAGGAAAATGGCGCTTTTTTATTGACTTGTAAAGTAAGCAACTCAAACCTTCTTAGCCCCTTCTAGGCAGCCTCTCTGCAGTCACTTGCAGCAAGTCTTTCCTCATCTTTGGCTAGCGCAGTTACAGGCAACAGCAGGAAAGCTGACGTGTTTTATTCAAATCTGAGAAAGACTTAATATCCCTGTATCTTATAGTGGGTGTCAGAGGGCTAATGGTATATTTCACCTACATTCTAGTGCGAGCAGTTGTAGGCATATATACCTCTATAGCTGTAACTGAGGAGATAAAAGAAGGCTCAGTTTGAGACCCTAGAGATACTGCCAAAAGTTAATTCTCAGGTGGCCTAAATAAGCTACATCTTCACAGGCCCAAGTCCACTGGGGATGGCATCTAGTTTTTAATACAAAACCCTTAAGCCTTTTTATGACTGCCAAACTGTTTCGCATGGATAGTCTCAAAGACTTAAAAGTCACGGTTTACAAAGGGGATTTTCTGGCAAAAATAGATCCAAGCAAAGCCCTCCTATGCATACAAACAGGAAATCCCTAAGGTTCTCCTGTAGAGGAGTACTGTATCAGTGAAAAGTAAAGTTATTTTGCCTGTGTATTGCTACAAGGGCATTCATTACATGAGTGTGACCAATTATTCGTCTCCCAAGGGCTCTGAGAGTTAAAATGCTTATTTACTTAGATGGTATCTTAGTTGCAGAAGAGTCAGAGGAGCTCTGAAAACTGCATATTCTGGCCACAGTTCATCTGCTATGAATTTTAAGGTTTCCATTAAATACAGAAATATTTTTACATTGGCACCTTTTCCAAGTTTAGACTTTCTAGGATTCAAAGTTGATGCCAGGAACTTGGCCCTGAACAATCCCTAAGAATCCAAAAATAAATTTGTAACAAATTAACATCAAGAAATGATGTCTGCTCCTTCTGTCTCCAGAATTAGCACAGCTACTGAGGTCTCTGGTATTAGCTCACCATCTTCTTTATGACTCTATTACAGAGACATCTTGATGAAAGGAAATGGGAAGCAAACCATTGCCTCTTAAAGGCTGCTTGGTTACCAAGTCATGTTTGGATAGTTAATCTGTTTATAGAAGGTAGACTGGCTATGACACCTGCCAGAAGTTTCTTTGAGAACAAACTAACAATGCTAAGTGAACTTCTACTTGGAAAAACCTAGACTGATTACAGAGATCTCAGGACAGCCACATGCTCCGGATCTCAGACGAAAGCATGTAGGTCAGAGGAATTTGGATGCTTTGCTTAACCAGGAAACGAATAATTCAAAATATTATAAAGACAGGGACAGAGAATATGGTCACTAACGAATTCCCTAAAGTCAATTGGATAAAGCATTTCTGAATCTACAGATATTCTTCACACAGAGCCAACTATGCCAGATTGGAGTTGAATGTCTTTGCCAGGCCTTACAAACCCCAAACTCTGAATTTTCCCCCCAAGATTCCCATTTACAGCTAAAATAGGCAAAGATTCATTCTCACTTTTCCTTGGACAGACCCACAGTTTTTCTACTTTCTTTGTCCTATAAGTGTACTCAAAGAAGAACTAAGGTAAGATAGGCTTGACTAATATCGCTTGATCCTAATGACAAATTGTCCATACTATAGTTTAATTCTTTCCTATAGTATCCTGACAGATGTATCCATAGTTCTGGGGGAAACTAAGCACGCTGATCCGCTGATCCACTGACAGAGATCAGGGACTCCTTAGTCTAGAACTCTTTAACAATAACATACCTAATTATAATGGAACCTTTGCAAAATGCAGGCTTTCTATCAAACTCCTGCTTTTAGGCTACATTATCCTAATTTATCACTCAGGTTGCTGTAGCTCTCAAAACGTGAATTTGTTTGTGGGCAAATCAAACTTAGGAGGAAAAATAATCCTTTTCATGAATTAGGCTTCTAATCACTGATTATTTAGAAAGTAGAGTGGAACCCATTTAACAGGTAAGTGGCAGAGGGCAGTCTACAAGCATTCTCAAAACATGCAGTATGCCACTTCACTGGACTCATTTTTCCTGAGGTCCCTTGAACCACAGTTACTTCGCTTGCCAACCCAATAAAGCACAAATATGAGAATTATTTAGTAATATTTTGCTAATAGGGCATGAATGATGGGATGTACAAAGCTCACACTGGGCTAACAAGGGGTTGAGGAACTTCTCTGGGCTCAGCCAGCCCCACCCCGCCACATTTGCAAAAGATGCACAGACTGGGAAGGAGGCGTTAAAAGGGAGCAGAACAGCTCACTTGTGAGCAGGCCAGGGAAGAGAAAGGACCTTTACCTTGCAGCACCTGAGGAAAGGCAGGATCTCTCATCACCAACTGCCTGAAAGTCCCTCTCTGAGGGAAGGGAGGAGCTGCTCCTGATAGACCTTGAGAGGGAGGCACAGACTTAGGCTATGTCCTCTCACATACTAACCCAATTTATTTGCGTGGATTCCCCGTGTTTTCTTTAAGGACTATCCCTGAAAGGGAGAGACTTGGAAATGACCTGGCCAGAGGGCCAAGGCACAAGAGGAAGCAGCCGCCACCCCAAGAGGGAGAGAGTTATCATGCCATGCCCGACTGCGAAGAGGTGCCATGTGGTAAGCTGATCCCCTTCACACTTTCCTGTTACATACTGCAAATGGACAACAGTCAGGTGGTAGGAAGTGGTCCAGGCAGGGCAGCCTTAAGGTGCTCCTGGGTGTCAGGCCCTTTTATCACCCTCACAGGGCTGCTTTGGGCCAAAGCCCAGTGGAGTGGGAAGGCCTGGGCTCCCATACCATACCCCTCTCCATGTCAAAGGACCTAAGCCCCTGAGCAATGGGCATCGCTCCTCACGAGTGAAGACCATTACAGTAGGTCTTCACTGAACAGTTAACACAGGCTGTTACTTGGGTTTTAGCCCAACCTCCCCTACCATCCATAAAAAACACTGACCTGGGATTGGAAGTGCTAAGCCTCGGGTAGCTGAACTGGGGGTCAGTTTGGGGGGTTAGAATCTAGGCTTCAGTTTAAGTCAGGCTGGAACCTGCCCACTTTGCAGTGCAAGCTAACTCACTCACATGCTGATGGCCCTCCCTACCCACAATTTCCCCCCCAAGCACAGACAAGTTCTTCTGCATTTGACACAAGAGACTGGGAAAGAATCCTAGAGCATCTCAGCACAAAGAACCATGTGATGTGCTACCAGACACACATGGACAAGTGCATAAACCAGGGGTTGGCAATCTTTCAGAAGTGGTGTGCCAAGTCTTCATCTATTCGTTGTAATTTAAGGTTTCACGTGCCAGTAATACATTTTACATTTCCAGGGGCTGGCGCATAGAACTCCAGACTGGCAGCAGGCTGAGTGGGGCTGGCGGCCGGGACCGTAGGCTGGCAGTGGGCTGAGCCGCTCAGCCCGCTGCCGGTCTGTGGTTCCATCCGCCGGTCCCTTCCAGCCAGGGTCCTGGCCGCCGGCCCCGCTCAGCCCACTGCCAGCCCGGGGTTCTATCCATCCAGGCCGGCAGCGGGCTGAGCGGGGCCGGCAGCAGGGACCCCAGCCCAGCAGCAGCGTGCCACAGTAAATCGGCACGCATGCCATAGGTTGCCAAGCCCTGGCATAAACAGTGAGGACACATTAATGTGTAGAGCTTTGCTGTGGAGATGCCAATCACTGGGTTAACTGTGCAATGAAGACCTAGTCTTAGGGCCAGATTTTTCTACCCTTATTCACACTGAGTAGTATCTGACTACTTGAACCATGCCACTGAAATCAGTAGGACTACTTGCTGAATGAGAGCATGAGTAAAAGTTTCAGAATGTGGCTGTATGCCTTTATTGTCAACTACACTTGCAGCATCAGAGACTTAGGTTATATCTACACTTAAATGGCACCGCAGCACAATGCAGAGGAGATATTTAGTACAGCGATCGGAGCGGTTCTCCGACTACTGTAGTAAATCCACCTCCCGGACAGGCGACAGCGAGGTTGACAGAAGAATTCTTCCATCAACCTAGTGCTGTCTACACAGGGCATTAGGTTGGCTTAACTCTGGGGGGTTGATCTAATTTTCTAGTGTAGACCAGCCCCAGCTTCTAAAATTAATACACAATCCCTCACTGGTCTGCCAGGGTCTCAGAACTGGTCATCTTAAAAAAACATTGACCGCTGATGAAGAAAAATCTTGATGGGCGCACACAATTTTTCTATCTGAGAAAACTAAACCTCAAATACTAATTAGTTTCAAAGATGTAATATTATGGTAGTGCCCAGTAAGAATAGGGGACCCTTTTGTTAGGTACCGTACAAACACAACAGAAGACACCTTACACTCTAAGAAGTGAAATGAATAATGGAGGATAGGGTGAGAGGGATGCAAATGAATCTCTGCAATTACTACACACATTTACACGCTTGGAATTGTTTTCTTTTAGTTATAAAAATATAAAGTAAGTGCAAGCTAACCTCGTCTGCCTCCCGAGCCATTAATAACTGGATTACTTTGAATGCATATTGAGATAAAGGGAGGGAGATTTGAGGGAGGAGAATGTAGTGGTAATTTTGTATACTTGAAGCGAACCACTCATTTTCTCCCCACAATTATGTATTCATAAGAAGGACACACAAATAGTATATCTTCATTATATAGCATTTCCCACCTTCTGAGCACACATACTCAAACCTCTTGCTTTGTTATGGTAAAGGTAAGCTCTCTTATTCATTCATTCTTTCTTCACCTGAAGGAAGAAGATGGTGTCAAAGAACTCATGTCACAAGGATTAAAGTCCTCTTAATCACTTTTGAGCCACTCATTTGTCCTCGACATGACTCGTGCTTTTCACACTTGCTAATGAATCCTACAAGTTTTGTTCCTTGTACCTCAATATCCCAAGTTTCAGGGGAAAGTGTATTTTTAGGGACAGATTTTCTGTTGCCCTGTGCCTGGTGTAGTCTTTTAAACCAGTGTAAAGTATGTGACAAGCAGACTTAAAATGATAATGGCACTGAATGTGCAGCATTATACACTAACATTGTACTGATATAAATAACTACACATGGCCAGAGAGTATCCTCAGGCCTATATGTATATGCTGTCTTAGACTTGCTCATGAGGCAACTGAACATTTGCCTGGTGAGTCAGTGATTTCCCAGGCTGCAGGGCTAGCTCACCATCATCTGTGTTGAATCAATGAAATTTGGCAAGCTGATACCTGTGAAGCGCACGGCAGTAAGTGATGAGCTGGGGAATGAGGGCACCAGAGATCTGCTAGTGTATTTTTTACCAGAGGAAAAGTACCGAGTGAGGAGGTAGTAGTGGGTGTATGGCTAAGTGGCTGTGGGTTTGCAGTGAGTGACCATGGTCATAGAGGAGAGAAAGAGACACAAGCGAGATTGAAGGGATATGATAAAAGAAAAACAGGGGTAGGAAAGGAATAAGAAATAGGGGTGATGAAGATGGAGAGACAGAATCTAGAAGGAAGGAAGGAGAAACCATAATATATCAAAAGAAATAGGAAAAGGCATAAAGAAGAAAGAAGAAAAGAGAACAGCACACTGAAATTATGAAAGGATAAACCCATGATATATGATAGGAAAGGAAAAAGAAAAAGTGGAGTAAAGGAAGGAAATGAAGGTAAAATAAAAGCCAGGGAAACATAGTAAAGTTATATTTTAAACACTGTACCCTACAGATAGTTGATTGCCAATAAGTGACAATATAATACAATACACATATAAAATGTTCAATCATATTTACCTTCAGAATGTATCAGACTGTGTAACGCCGACAGACCACGGTCGTCGACGGGCAGGATCAAGCATGAGACCTCTGGAACTAAATGCATGAGCTTCTACTGCATGAGCTAAAAGCCATATAATGGCCCTTAGCTAAGGCTGTAGAGCAAACTCATTAATCTCTCTAAGTGGTCTCGGTGCCACTAGATGGGACAGAACACCACACTCAGGAGGTGTGTGGTTTACAACTGCACCATGGCATATATTTTTCAAAAGATTTTCTTGGGAAGTTTACCCAAGAATTACCCCCACAATAGTACCCAGGATGACTTATTTAATACTTTTTGGGCTGCTCAATATATATATTCACAGGGCTCCTCACACCTGCTAATCCACAAATGAGGTTGAGCTCCCTTTTAACACACACCACCATTCTATTTTTGGATTTGTGCTGTGTGTCTAAAAAACAACAACAACAAAAACAACCTCTTTTTCCCCCTTAATGGAGACATTAAAGTTCTGTTTACGTTTATCAGGCATCTTAGTCTTTCAAATATGGTTTGGCACAGAAGGTATTGTAATCCCTACACACACAGACTCATAGATTTTAAGGTCAGATGGGACCATTATGATCATCTAGTCTGACCTCCTGCACAACGCAGGCCACAGAATCTCACCCACCAACTCCTGTAACAAACCCCTAACCTATGTCTGAGTTATTGAAGTCCTCAAATCGTGGTTTAAGACCTCAAGGTGCAGAGAATCCTCCAGCAAGTGACCCGTGCCCCATGCTGCAGAGGAAGACGAAAAACCTCCAGGGCCTCTGTCAATTTGCCCTGGAGGAAAATTCCTTCCCGACCCCAAATATGGCAATCAGTTAAACCCTGAGCATGTGAGCAAGACTCACCAGCCAGCACCCAGGAAAGAATTCTCTGTAGTAATTCAGATCCCACCCCATCTAACATCCCATCACAGACCATTGGGCATATTTACCTGCTAATAATCAAAGATCAATTAATTGCCAAAATTAGACTATCCCATCATACCATCCCCTCCATAAAATTATCAAGTTTAGTCTTGAAGCCAGATATGTCTTTTGCCCCCACTACTCCCCTTGGAAGGCTGTTCCAGAACGTCATTCCTCTAATGATTAGAAACCCTCCTCTAATTTCAAGTCTAAACTTCCTAGTGTCCAATTTATATCCATTTGTTCTTGTGTCCACATTGGTACTAAGCTTAAATAATTCCTCTCCCTCAGATATATTTATAAAGAGCAATCATATCTCCCCTCAGCCTTCTTTTGGTTAGGCTAAACAAGCCAAGCTCTTTCAGTCTCCTTTCATAAGACAGGTTTTCCATTCCTCGGATCATCCTAGTAGCCCTTCTCTGTACCTGTTCCAGTTTGAATTCACCCCTCTTAAACACGGGAGACCTGAAGTGCAGAATGGAAATTTTGGTATGAGAACATTAGAACTCTTACCTGATGTTGATCTAAAGAGACAGGTGATTACTCACAAAGTGAAACATAATGTGGCATTACTACCTTCCAATAGAATTATTTGTTCTAAAAATCAAAGGTAATTGTCTGTTTCAAGGCAATGATGAAAGTTTATGTACTATTATTTTTGGTTTGCAGTTGCGCACAGGTTAAGTAGGCAAGTCAGTGCGGGTTGTTTGTTTAGTTTGACCTTTCTAAAGTCTTTACTCAGACTACATACAAGCTAAGAACTCAATCCCACAATGTGATGAGCGCCTTACCCTCGGTCCAGCAAAGCACTTAAGCAGTTAATTTTAAGCACATGCGCAGTCCTACTAATTTTAATGAGTGCAGGATTGAACCCTAAGTAGAGCAGCATGGGCTTTAGCTATTCAGGGCCTTTTGAAATGTATATTGTTGTGCAGGATGTGAGGGCTTGGCTACACTAGAGAGTTGCAGCGCTGGTGGTGGCTTTATAGCGCTGCAACTCATTCACCGTCCACACTTGCAAGGCACATACAGCGCTGTATCTCCCTGGCTACAGCACTGCATGTACTCCACCTTGGCCTGGGGAATAACGACTGCAGCGCTGGTGATGCAGCGCTGCTCCGCCAATGTAGACACCAAAAGCGCTGTTATTGGCCTCCAGAGGTATTCGGAGGTATCCCAGAATTCCTGTTCAGCCACTCTGCTCATCAGTTCGAACTCTACTGCCCTGGCCTCAGGTGACCCGCCCTTTAAATGCCCCGGGAATTTTAAAAATCCCCTTCCTGTTTGCTCAGCCAGGTGTGGAGTGCAATCAGTGAATCTTTCCAGGTGACCATGCCTCCACGTGCCAAACGAGCCCCAGCATGGAGCAATGGCGAGCTGCTGGACCTCATCAGTGTTTGGGGGGAGGAAGCTGTACAGTCCCAGCTGTAGGAATTAAGATACCTATGGGCAGATATCAAAGGCCATGCTGGAAAGGGGCCATGACCCGGATGCGCTGCAGTGCAGGGTTAAAGTGAAGGAGCTGCGGAGTGCCTATTGCAAAGCCCGTGAGGGAAACTGCCACTCCGGCGCTGCCCCCACGACCTGCCGTTTTTACAAAGAGCTGGACGCGATACTTGGGGGTGACCCAACCGCCAATCCGATTACCACGATGGACACTTCAGAGCGGGAGGGGGAAGGAGGAGGGGGGGGGGAGGAGGAAACCGAGAGTGAGGGTACTGGGGTGAGGGGAGACACCCCGGAGTCCCTGGAGGCATGCAGCCAGGAGCTCTTCTCAAGCCAGGAGGAAGGTAGCCAGTTGCAGCAGCCGGTACTTGGTGGAGGACAAACAGAGGAGCGGGTTCCCGGTAAGTGGCTTTTTATTTTCAGGATGGAAATTTTTCGGGAGAGGAGGGAGGGTTCTGCATGCATGGATGCCTGCCTAGATGTGGAATAGCGCATTGATGTGGTCTATCATGTCACGGTAATCGGCCTCGGTAATCTCTTCAAAAGTTTCAGCCAGAGCGTGGGCAATGTGCTTGCGCAAGTTTATAGGGAGATCCACTGTGGTCCTTGTCCCAGTCAGGCTAACGCGTCCACGCCACTGTGCCGCGAGGGGTGGGGGGACCATTGCTGCACACAGGCAAGCTGCACAGGGGCCAGGGCGGAATCCGCATTGCTGTAGAAGACCCTCCCGCTCTTCCCAGGTGACCCGCAGCAGTGAGATATCTTCCAGAATCAACTCCTGTGGAAAATGTTGGGAGAGTGTTCAGTGTAGGTGCCCCCTGCAGCTGTTTGCTGTCCCCAATGCACAGAAACCCCTGCACAGCCCTGAAGCAATCAGTCCCCCTTACTCACCATTTTGGGGCTCCTGTGGGTTATGTGCGCTCTCTTTGGCATGGGAAAATTATGCTATTGTGAAGAATGTTACTTACTCCTTAACTGTGTGGGAATAACTGTCTGAGATATAAACAATGCTGCCTCTGTTAAGTGTTGCCTTTTTTGTCTTTCCACAAGCAACCTTGAGTTCTGGGCTGCCCATGTTATCAATAGCTCAAAGACTCCAAAACCTCCAGAAGAAGCCGCGAAAAAGCAAAGACGACCTGCTGCAAGCAGTTATGGATCACTCTGCCACAGAGAATCAAAAAGTGCAGGACTGGAGGGAAAGGGACAGCAGGATCCGCCAAAAAAACGCAGCGGCCAGGAAGAAAAGCACAAAGCAGTTGATAAGCATTCTAGCGCGCCAAGCGGACTCTATCCAGGCGCTCGTAGCCATGCAGGCAGAGCACTACCGCGCCGGCACCCCGCCGTCCCAAAGCTCTTTCCTTTGTGCCCCAATGTCAGCTCAAAACCCTCTTCCCCAGCATCCAGGTTCTCACCACCACCACCAGCTGCCTCCAACACCTGTACGTTCACCAACCAGCCCTGAGAACTACGACCCTTACCCTCTGCACTCAACCCCCATCACCATGCAGTATAGGCATCCTGAAGTGCAGCAGTCATTGCACAGCACTCCAGACAGGACATATTCAAACCTGTGACTGCACAGTTCCCCACCCCACCCTCCTGCCCTTTTAGGTTCCCAAAATGATGTGTGTCTGTCAATAAAGTTATTTTCTTTTCAATAAATGAATTCTTGGCTTTGAAAACAGTCTTTATTATTGCAGAAAGTCAAAGATACCTTAGCCCAGGAAAGAAACAGGCACTGCAAAAATCAGCTTAGGAAAAACAGATTCCTACTAACATTGTAACCACTGCACTTCACTCCCATGCAAGGAACCAAACATTACTGTTGGTTTTCAGCCTCAAATTCCTCCCTCAAGGCATCCCTAATCCTTGCAGCCCTGTGCTGGGCCTCTCTAGTAGCCCTGCTCTCTGGCTGTGCAAATTCAGCCTCCAGGCATTGAACCTCAGAGGTCCATGCCTGACTGAATCTTTCACCCTTCCCTTCACAAATATTATGGAGGGTACAGCATGTGGATATAACCGCGGGGATGCTGCTTTCCCCCAAGTCTAGCTTCCCATACAGAGATCGCCAGCGCCCTTTTAAACGGCCAAAAGCACACTCCACAGTCATTCAGCACCGGCTCAGCCTGTAGTTGAACCGGTCCTTGCTCCTGTCATGAGCCACGGCATTAACGGGTAAGCGGGGTCTCCAAGGATCACAATGGGCATTTCAATGTCCCCTATTGTGATCTTCCGGTCTGGGAAAAAAGTTCCTGCCTGCAGCTTCCTGAACAGGCCAGTGTTCCGAAAGATGCGTGCATCATGCACCTTTGCAGGCCAGCCTGTGTTAATGTCAATGAAACGCCCACGGTGATCCACAAGCACCTGGAGAACTATAGAGAAATACCCCTTCCGATTAACATACTCGGATGCTAGATAGGGTGGTGCCAGAATAGGAATATGCGTCCCATCTATCGCCCCTCCACAGTTAGGGAAACCCATTTGTGCAAAGCCAGCCACAATGTCCTGCACGTTCCCCAGAGTCATGGTTCTTCTTAGCAGGATGCGATTAATGGCCCTGCAAATTTGCATCAACACGATTCCAATGGTCGACTTTCCCACTCCAAACTGGTTCCCGACCGATCGGTAGCTGTCTGGAGTTGCCAGCTTCCAGATTGCAATAGCCACCCGCTTCTCCACCATCAGGGCAGATCTCAATCTCGTGTCCTTGCGCCGCAGGGTGGGAGCGAGCTCAGCACACAGTCCCATGAAAGTGGCTTTTCTCATGCGAAAGTTATGCAGCCACTGCTAGTCATCCCAGACTTCCATGACGATGTGATCCCACCACTCAGTGCTTGTTTCCCGAGCCCAAAAGCGGTGTTCCACGGTGCTGAGCATTTCCGTGAATGCCAGAAGCAATTTAGTGTTATACGCATCAGGCAACTTGCTATCATCGTCGGACTCCTCATCACTTTGGATCTTAAGGAATAGCTCAACTGCCAAATGTGATGTGCTGGTGAGACTCGTCAGCATACTCCTCAGCAGTTCGGGCTCCATTTCCCACAGAAATCGCGCTGCACAGAAACCGTTGAGAGAGTCAAGATGGCGCCAAACGTGGACGGAAAAACAGAGATTGCTGGGATGTGAAGCAATGCATCACGGGGCATTGGGACAGGAAGCAGAATGACCCACATCTTCCGCCCCCTTCCCACAACCCACGGCACCAAAATGGGACGAGGTGCTCTGTGGGATAGCTGCCCATTATGCACCACTCCCAACACCGCTGCAAATGCTGCAAATGTGGCCACACTGCAGCGCAGGTAGCTGTCAATGTGGCCACACTCCAGCGCTTTCCCTACACAGCTGTACGAAGACAGCTGTAACTCCCAGCGCTGCACACCTGCAAGTGTAGCCAAACCCTGAGATTGCTCCCACTCCCTTGTGCACCCTGCCCCTATCACAGCTTCAGGTGTGTGGGGGCCAGGAAGGGGTGGAAAAGAATGCTCATGGAGTCAGTATTCTCCAATGCAGAGCTTTGTTGGCTGGCATGTTGGGGAATGAGGAAGAAGTGGAAATAATCTGCACCTGGTAATCTATCTATGAAGCTAAATGATATGGCACTCATCCCTATATCTGAGTTCCTCTTGATCATTATTTTTATCCTCACAAATTCCTGTGAGACAGTGAAATATTATCCCCATTTTGTGGATGGGAACTGAGACACCAGGTAGATTAAATGAGTTACTCAAGAGTACAAAGGAAGTCTGTAGCTTAGCCAGAAATAAAACCCAGGTCTCCTGTATCCCAACTCTAGTTCCCTATCCACTAGACCATCCATCCAACATTCAGGGGCTCTAGAAGATTACTTCTCCTGGAAACAAGGGAGAAGCATGGGAGGAATTGCTGTGGAGGCACAGTTACAAACTGCCCTTACTCAGCTCTACCTAAAGGAAAGTCTAGGCCTTACCCCATTATCCTATGCACTTGCCAGTTGCTATACAAACATAAAAAGAGAATAAATTTTTATTGCAGTTATACATACTTTGGAGCGGGTACTTGTGCTGGTATCAAAGAATTAATAGTCTATTCTCAAGCACAGAGCTGCTTCTGTGGCTTGTTACCAGAGCTGATAGGGGGGAGGGATAGCTCAGTGGTTTGAGCATTGGCCTGCTAAACCCAGGGTTGTCAGTTCAATCCTTGAGAAGGCCATTTAGGGATCTGGGGCAAAAATTGGTCCTGCTAGTGAAGGCAGGGGGGTGGACTCAATGACCTTTCAAGGACCCTTCCAGTTCTAGGAGATTGGTATATCTCCAATTATTATTACCTGTTCTGCCAGTGACCTCTATCTTTAATTTGATTTTTTTCAGCAATCCCTATTCATAGCCGAGATACAGATATTAGTGCCTCAGCAGACTCTCCCTTGAGCTGGATGTCAATTATGCCCAAACTATGTGGATGGTTTTATGATGAAAACCATTGATCACCAAAGTTGTTAAATTTCAGGCAACAAAAATGACTCAATTTCCCCCAGTCCTGTTTACTATTATTCATAAATAAAAAACTGTTCACATTTTCAAATCCTTATTACAAACACCTTCCCCTTCATTCTGGTTTACACCAGCTTAAAGATGAACAACGGGCACAGCACTCAATGTTCAGATTTTTACACTTCTTCCACTGTGGAGGTAGTTAACACAGCTTAGAAAACCCTAAATCACTTAGCATACAAAAAACATATGACAAGCTAGTCCTGTTCATAAAATGTAATAATGAAAACAGATACCTGGTCTTGCACAGACAATTTTATTAGGTGCTCCACATATTTGATATCCTAAATAGATCCACTAGGCTGAATATTCAATTTTCCTAACTTTAATTTCTCTTTGTCCTGGTTTGATCAAGATAAGTCAAGTCATACATTGCTTGGGAATATTAGCTGGGTATTGTGAATGTATTTTGTATTCTCTCAACCATAACTCATTACAAGGAACTTGCTTGGCATCAATAAGTTACTCCTGTCTTTTTTGTGAGCATGTGTGACTCAATACTCTGCTGCTAGGCTATTTAGTGATAAAATCTGATATAATAAAATATTAATTACAGCTGAAAGGTTGGGTGAGAAATATGAACTCAATTACAGTCCCATATTGTGAACAAAGGGCAGGGTGAAAAAATCCTTTAGTTATGGAGGTTTTGGATAATAAAAGAACAACTTGGACATTAGAATCAGACTGAGAGCTCCTGAAAGGCAATCTGCTATTAATCTTCACATCAGGCATAGAATTTCAAGTAAATTATCCCAGGACGAAAGTGATATTTTCCTAACTAATTTAAAGATTTCTTTATCTGTGCATTTAATTTTTTCCCTTCAAGTCATCATAATTAAATGATTTAAATTATGTAACAAACACAAGGACATACCAATTATAATTAAACATCAAATATTGAACATGCTATCCAAAAGGGTCATAGTAAATGAAATAAAACGAGCAGTTAATTCTAAACTTTTTTAATCCTGTCAGCTCAGGCTGATGCTCATTGCAGAACTGACGCAAATGCGGTTTTGCCTTCCTAAAAAGCCTGATTATTTTGCAAAATATCGATAGTAGAACATTTTAGATTTTTGTTATTAATAAGAGTTTTTCTATTTCATTCACTCTTACAAGTAATGCATACAACAGAGTTTGCTGGACTGATCCTGGAAGTAAGGAACTACTCAATTCTAATCCCTGCTCTGCCACTGATTTGCTTTGCTGCCTTGGGCAAGCCCCTTTGCTTCAGTTTTCTCCTATCTATATAGCATGATTAAACTCACCCACCTATATTCGACCTTGGAGCCCTACAATTCCACCTGTTCTACAGAAACTCAATGTCATACAATAAAATTCATCCTGCAAAACAGAAAATCCCCTTAGAAGAGGTGGAATTTTAAGGGCCTCAGGACTGTAATTTACAAGTGTTTTGTGAAAATTGGCCTATATTTGTAAGGCACAGGTAAGTGATATGCATTATTGCTCTAAATATAAATGGAGAAATTATCAGATTTCCACAAGATGTTGAAGAACTACTTTGAGGTACTTTGTTTGTTGAACTCAGAACTACTTCAATACAAGTTCAGGGTGTTCATAAATTCACACTTCACAGGATCAGGCCCCTTATTATAACTGATGGAGGATCAGGCCCCTTATTATTACTGATGGATGAGCCACAAAAGGTTCTCAGTCAGGTCTGAAGAGTAAACCGCAAGTTCAGAAGTTTATAGAGCTTTCAAAGTTTATAAAAACCTACTATGTTACTATCCTTTGTTTCTTCCTCCCAGTCTTATTTCTGTGCCTTCTTCCATGCTGTCCCCTAACACCTGGAATAATAATCTCTAAACCCTAGCTCAGTGAGAATCCACTCTCACATCATTCAAATCCCTCCCGAAAACCTTCTTCTAGTAGGCCTTCAAATGTGAGTAAAAGCTGTCGACACGTCATTTTAAAGAAATTCTGGGTCTTGCAGCGTGCTCTTGCATTGTCTTTTTATTTAGACTGTAAGTGCCTTGAGGCACAAAAACTTTTTCATAGATTTTCTTGCAGCCAAATCTTAGTTTCTCAGGGCTATATTTTCACCTGCTGGCCTTTATTTTTGCAGGCACAACTCATTACAGATTCAGTTTAGGCCGCTTAAATCTAAATCATGGACTCATAAGGACATAGGACTGGAAGAGACCTCCTGAGTGATCAAGTCCAGTCCCCTGCTATTCCAGGCAATTCCAACACTAGCTTGAGCAAAATTGTACTTCCAATTCTGAGCCTGCAGAAATGGTGGCCCAATTAAAGATTTGGACCTTCAAAGTGAGTTCTCAAACAGACGTGACAGTATACTAATGTCCCACCTCCCCCACAGTCCACAATGGGAAATTAATGTCTCTAATTTTCCAATAAAAATACAATATATGTTAATATACCCTCTCACTTGGGACGCTATGATGCAATTTGATCTATATACAAGGTCTCTTAGTTCTGTAGAGAGAATCACTGATGTCAGTGAGATTTATACATGGGTGCCGAGTCCACTGGCGTTATGAGGGCCTTAATAGAATATGGCTAGATTATAAACTGGCATAACTATGGGCAGAAGTTACCCAAATCAGTTCAAACAATATAACATCTAAATCCTATGCACATAAGTGAACCATGAGTAGGGCCTTACCAAATTCACAGTCCATTTTGTTCAATTCACGGTCATAGGATTTTTAAAATAGCAAATTTCATGATTTTAGATATTTAAATTTTAAATTCACGGTGTTGTAATTGCATGGGTCCTGATCCAGAAAGGACTTGTGTGTGTGTGGGAGGGTCACAAAGTTATTGTGGAGGGGGGTTTGTGGTACTGCTACCCTTAGCTCTGTGCTGTTGCAGGCGGTGGCGTTACCTTCAGAACTGGGCAGCTGGAGAGCGTCTGCTTCTGGTTGCGAGCTCAGCTTTGAAGGCAGAGCTGCCGCCAGCAGCAGCAAAGAAGTAAGGATGGCGTGATATGGTATTGCCACCCTTACTTCTGCACTGCTGCCTGCAGAAAGGGGCCATCAATCATCAGCTGCCACTCTCTGGCCATCCAGCTCTGAAGGCAGCAGCACAGAATTAAGGGTGGCATGATATAGCATTGCCATCCTTACTTCGGCACTGCTGCTGGTGGGGTGCTGCCTTCAGAACTAGGCACCTGGCCAACAGCCACCACTCTCCGGCCTCCCAGCTCTAAAGTCAGTGAAGAAATAAGGGTGACAATACCATGATTCCCCTAAAATAATCTTGCCACCCCTCTGCAACTCCCTTTTGGGTCAGGACCCCCAATTTGAAAAACGCTGGTCTCCCCTGTGAAATCCTTATAATATAGGGTAAAAGCACACAAGAGACCAGATTTCACAGGGGGAGACCAGATTTCACAGTCCGTGGCGTGTTTTTCATGGCCGTGAATTTGGTAGGGCCCTAATCATGTGATGTTACCTACTATTGCAAGCTGAAATGTGTCATTATGTGATAAAGTAATATTTTTCTTTTCAGAAAAATGAATACTTGACACTTCAGGGTTTTAACAATGCTTTCAATTTCAATGAGATTTGCTGAAACTGTGGCAGTAATTTTTGGAACCAAGCCAAAAAATATGTTTGTCGTGAATTTACATTTGTGACACTTAAAATGATCCAAAGAGCAATCCAAAGCTTTTTAATCAGCTTTATGCTCTTTGCTTAACTTCCCTTTTAAAGGAGAAGAAAAAAAGGCAAGTGTATAAATACAAGTAGAAAAATGCACCATGGTTACAGCAAGCAAAGTGCTTTATCAGCCAACATGACACTGTTTAACTCACAAGTTTTCAGGTTGCCAAGACCAATTTACAAAACAAACAACAACTATGGAGTAAGGGGCAAAGTCTTGTTGTAGATTAAAAACTGGTTAATCAAAAGAAACAAAGAAAGCAACAGTTAGGATTATTAGCCTGGAAAGGAACCGAGGTAGAGGACTTGGATGAAGTATTCAAATCACTGAAAGCCTGGTGGAAACTGATTGGTTCTTTCTTTTTATTCTGTCTCACAAAAGGAGAACATGAATGCTCAGTTATATTGAAGTGCAGATCATTCAGAAGAAGCAAAAGGAAAAAACAAAACAGTCACAAATTTATGACACAGTCGTGCTGTTCTGAACTCTCAAATGTTTGTTAACATTCACAAGGTGGGGCAGTCAGTTTGACTACTTTTCATGCCCAAGAAGGCCCAGGGACAACTTCAGACCATGAGATCTATTGCTGAATAGACTAGATGGAATTCCATTAACTCAGCCTGAATAGTGCATCCAGTTCATTTTGTAACAAAAAAGAGTCAGTGTCATTCAGGTGATCAGCCTCTTCCCACCTCCTTCCAACTACAGAAGCTAGGGAAAATGAAGAGGGAGAAGGACCCCATCAGGTCTTTTTTCTTCAGTGCTGTCCCCCTATCTCCACAATGTGGGGGATAGAAGGGACTAGACAAGGACTCACTTTTCCTCCCCTCCAACTGTAGGAAGAGAAAAAGCGTTCAGGGTCTACTAAGAGAACAGAGGATAAGTTCCAGCAATCAACAGGGGCTCTCTTTTTTCATTAATCTAAATAGGATGAATGTGCCTGGTCACAAATCCAAACCTCCAGAATAATTAAATTTGAGATCTATACACATCTCTAGGAAATACCACTTTATGCTGTAATCAGTTTAAGGAATTCACCCTGAAGTCTTGAGGTCAGATAATTACATATTGTGGCTGGATTTGGGAAGGAGTTGGATCATCTGAAGACTGCAAACAAAAATTGGTGGCAGTGCAAATTGTGGTTTAAGAAATAAAGTGATGGTCTTAGGGAAACAGGAAGTATCTTCAGTCCCAGATCATGCACAAGTGACCGGTTGCATTATAGGTATTTTTTTGTTTCCCCCACCTTTCTGGTAGTAGACACGGTAAAATATGGGATACCACTCGCCTAAATGAACTAATGGTACTGTTTCTCAGACAACATGTTTTGAGATCTGTTGATGAAAGTTACTATAGAAGAACAGGTTTCAGAATAGCAGCCGTGTTAGTCTGTATCCACAAAAAGAAGAGGAGTACTTGTGGCACCTTAGAGACTAACAAATTCATTTGAGCATAAGCCCATGAAAGCTTATGCTCAAATAAATTTGTTAGTCTCCAAGGTGCCACAAGTACTCCTATTCTTTTTATAGAAGAACAAGTATTAATATCTGATGTAACTCCATTATACTCAGAATGTGCAACCTATAAGAAACAGACTTTAGTAACTGCTGCTTTACTCCTGTGCTTTTCAACAACTAAAACTATTGCAGTGATACAACTGTGTTTTGGGAAAGGCACATGAGACAGGGAAGCTTTGCAAATGCTACAACACCCAAACCTATAGCTATGGGAAATTGGACATATGTTTAAGCAGAAGGCCGTTATTAAGACATACATGTAAATGCAAAATAATGCACATGCAGATGGATCAAACTCCTTGTGTACCATAAAGAAATGGAGAAGTAATTTCAAGAGCAGGAGCCTAGCTAATAGATTTGCAAATGTAATGTTAACACTGGAGCACTGAGCCTATTTGCCATTCCACATTTATGCTGGAGAGTTATTCTTAAATTAGGCTGAAGAATTAAATAACTGGATGCATCAGAATTAGCAGGCCATGAGTAGAGAAGGAACACTTCTCGCCCCCCCCCCCAAGCCTGTTCTCTAATTTGCTATGCTGTGCTGTAGCATAGAAAAAGGGACTTGCTTGCTCCAGCCCAATCCCAGATGTCTACACTACAATTTTATAGCCCCACAGCCTTGGCGGCAGCAGGTTTATGAAGAAATCACTGGAGACCAGAGAGCTGTAAGCCTTAAAAAGCAACCATTTATTTACACACACTGAACTAACCAAACTAGCCAAAACTGGCGGGGCTATCCCCTAATACTCTAACTCAGTTGCCATAGCAACAAGGGGCTATTACTAGGACAACCAAATACACAGCATATTCCTCCCCCCTTAATAAGAACATCCCCTAAATAAAACAAACACTAAACTAGAGAAGGAGGGTAGACTGCCTCCATTCTGGGCTAAACCCCGGGGATTATTTTGCCCCATAACCATGGGTTCGCCCTAGCTAAAGATCCAGCCATTGAGGAGGTCTTCTGTCTCTAGGTGGATTACGGTGAACTTCTGGTGTTGTTGCACCTGAAAGTATTTTGGGCGCAGGCCTGACAATGGGCTCAGGGTTCGTAGTGCGAACGGGTGAGGAGGTGGTATCAGCTAGTTCCAGGCAGAGGGGTATCTCTGGCACCGGCAGTAATGGAGGACAACAGTCAGGAACAGGTGATTCTTGATTTGGTATCTCGCCAGAAGAGGTGATGTCAGACAACTCAACTGAAGATGTGTCCTGAGGACTGGCATGACCTGGCAACAGCTGATCTACATGTTGCCACCAGGTGAGATTCTCTGCAGTCCGGACTGTGTAGGAAACTGGTCAGGTCTGAGCGATGACCGTGGCAGGGACCCATTTAGTTCCAGAAGTATAATTCCGAGCCAAAACTGGCTGTCCTGAGCTAAAGGTTCAGTCTTTTGCTCTGGGTGCCCATCTGATGACTTGATATTGCTGCTGACGTTGTACAATTTGTCGAGGTTCAGAAGGTTTCAGCAGATCAAAGCAAGTGCGCAGCTGTCGTCCCATCATTAGAAAGGCCGGGGATGCCTTGGTCGTAGCATGAGGTATGTTTCTGTAGGAAAGTAAGAAGGTGTCCAGATGCTTTTGAATGGAGTGTTGCCCCCTTGCCAATTTCAAAGCTTGTTTCATTGTCTGCACAGATCTTTCAGCAAATCCATTGGTGGATGGATGATATGGTGCTGAAGTGATGTGGCGTATCCCATTTGCCTTCATAAAATTTTGAAACTCCTGAGAGATGAACTGTGGTCCGTTGTCACTCACAAGTTGTTCTGGCAGACCGAAACGACTAAAGAGTCCCTGTAGTTTTTGGATAGTACTCTCTGCAGTAGTGGACTGCATTATAGAAACTTCTGGCCATTTAGAATGGGCATCTACCACCACTAAGAACATGCTTCCTTCAAGGGAGCCAGTGAAGTCAACATGAACACGTTGCCATGGGTTTTCAGGCCAGTCCCATGGGTGTAGGGGCGCCCACTGGGATGCATTCCTGACACCCTGACATGACATACAAGCTCTTGCCTTCTCTTCAATAGCACTGTCCAATCCAGGCCATCAAAAATAGCTTCGTGCAATTTCCTTCATGCACACTATTCCACAGTGACCGAATGTAGCTGTTCTAACATCTGTGATCTCAGTGGTGGTGGGATAATGACACGTCTCCCCCACAGCAAACAACCAGATTGGATCAATAACTCCATCCTCTTGGACATGTAGGTAACAAGGTCGGGTGGGACCGGAGAGGTTCATCGAAATTTGCCATGCATCACCAGGTCCATAACTTGGGACAATACTGGGTTAACATGAGTTGCCTTCTTTATCTGAGTAGCAGTGACGGGTGTATTCTCTACCTGATCAAAGTAGAAGATTTCCTTTTGGGCAGTATCTTGATGTTTGACTGGCAAAGGCAACCTTGAGAGACCATCTGCATTGCCGTGCAGAGTGGATTTCCGATATTTGATTTCATGGGTGTACGCTGAAAGTAACAATGCCCAACGTTGCATACGGCTAGCAGCTAATGGGGGAATGCCTGTGTAGGGTCCAAAAATTGACATCAGAGGTCGATGGTCTGTGAGAAGAGTAAACTTTTGCCCAAACAGGTACTGATGAAACTTCTGAATTCCAAAAACGATTCTCAATACCTCATGTTCTATTTGGGCATAGTTAGTTTCTGCTTTGCTTAGAGTGCATGAAGCAAAAGCAATAGGTCTCTCTTCTCCTGAAGGCATAATGTGCGACAAGACTGCTCCCATTCCATAAAGGGAGGCATCGCAAGCCAATTGTAAGGGTAAGGATGGATCAAAGTGTTTTAGAACTTCAGAATTTAGCAATGCATCCTTAGCTTTGTTAAATGCAACATTACAGGCGTCAGTCCACTTCCAGGTCTTGTTCTGCCCAAAGAGTTCGTGAAATGGTTTTAGCAGTGTGGATAACTGTGAGATGAACTTTCCATGATAGTTCAATAGTCCTAGAAACGAGTGCATCTGGCTAACATTTCGAGGTTGGGGAGCCTCCACAATAGCTTTAACTTTTTCAGGGGCCTTATGAAGACCCGCAGCATCAATGATGTGTCCCAAATATTCAGCAGAGGGCTGGAAGAATTCACACTTGTCTTTGCAGACTCGTAGGCCATACTCTTCCAGTCTTTGTAGGGTAACCTCTAAATTCTTTAAGTGAGCCTCTTCATTCCTTCCAGTGACCAGGATGTCGTCCAGTTAGCACTGAATTCTGGCAAGCCACACAAGATCTGGTCCATAGCCCTCTGGAACAGGGCAGGAGCAGATGTTATTCCAAAGGGTAGGCGACAGTATCAATAAAGCCCCTTATGAGTCACAATAGTCAACAGCTCTTGGGACTTTTCAATGACGTGCATCTGTAAATACACTTGACTCAGATCAATTTTACTGAACTTTTGTCCCCCAGCCAGGCCTGCGAAGAGGTCATCGATGCGAGGAAGCGGGTATTGCTCTGCACACAACACCAGGTTGACAGTGACTTTAAAATCACCGCAAATCTGGAGGGAGCCATCTTTCTTCACTATTGGAACGATAGGAGTGGCCCATGGACTATGGGTAACTGGTATTAGGATTCCATTGGTGACTTCAACTTTTGGCCTGATGGCATATGGCACGGTTCGGGCTTTCAGATATTTTGGTTGACTGTCATGTTTAATGTTCAATGTCACAGTGATTCCCTTCACACTTCCCAGATCCTCTCCAAAACCAGCAGCATGTCTCCTTAGTATAGTGGTCATATTGGTTTCTTCTTTAGTCATTTGGTGCACTTCTGCCCAGTTCAGCTGAATCTTCCCAAGCCAAGACCTACCCATCAAGGCTGGGTAATTACCTCTCACCACAAACAGTGGCAATTTAGCAGCCTGTCTACTGAGCTCTGCTTTAACATCAATAGTGCCCAACATGGGCACAGCTTCTCCCATATACGTCTTCAGAACAGTTTTTGTTGCCTTAAGCGGAAGATGCTGTAGCTTTTCTTTATAAACAGCCTTGGAGACCAGCGAGATAGCTGCACCTGTGTCCAGTTCCATGCGTGTAGGTTTGCCATCCAACAATGGGGTTACCCAGTATTCATGTGAGCCCACTGCCAAAGACAAAACATGCAGTGGCACTTCTTACGATGAAGTATCACCTTGGTCATCCTGGGTCTGCTCTAGGGTATGCAGGGTTCCCCTTTTGGTTGGCCAGACCACAGGCCTCTTTTTCTTTGTTTATGTGTCTCTCTTTCCCATAGTATTGACACACCAGGTCCTTACACCAGCATTCTGATGCCTGGTGACCCAGCTTACCACAGCAGTAACATTCCTGACTCTGCACAGTTGTGTGGGTAGGTGCTTGTGATACTTTATGCACCCTAGGAAATGCAGCGATGTATTGCGCCTCCTTTGTAGCCAGTTCCATGGAGACCGCAATATCAATGGCCTTCTGTAAAGTAAGCTGAGCCTCTGTCAGTAGGTGCTTCCGTACAGCTTCACTGTACAGGCCACACATTAACCTGTCACGTAGGGCATCATTTAACATCTCCTTAAATTCACAGTGTTCTGCTAGCTTTTTTAAAGTTGCTACAAATTGTACAACTGTTTCATCTTCTTTTTGGTCTCTTTTGTGGAACCTATATCTTTCAGCAATTACCAGTGGTTTTGGGGGAAAATGGGACCCCAGGATTTCCACAATGTCACTGTAAGGTTTGGTCTCAAGCAGTAAGCTGCGTAGCAGGGAGTAGGTTTTAGCCCCTACAACACTTAAGAATATTGGCACCTTCTTTGCTTCTGTAATGTCATTTGCAATAACAAAAAGCTCAAAACGCTCAGAATACACATGCCATTGCACTATATTCTTCTCAAAAGGTTCCAGTGGCCCTGTAAGTGTAGCCATGGTTTTAGTTTCAGTTTCAGTGTCAGTGCCAACAAGCAGCAGCTAAAAGAGTTTGGTAGGGTTTTTTTTTTTCTTTACCTTGACTTCTAGTTCCTTCTGTTGCTGGGGCAGCACGGGTATCCCACCCTCGTCGCCACTTTGTTGTATCCTTGGGGGCAGCAGGTTTAGGAAGAAATCACTGGAGACCAGAGAGCTGTAAGCCTTAAAAAGCAACCATTTATTTACACACTGAACTAACCAAACCAGCCAAAACTGGCTGGGCTATCCCCTAATAATCTAACTCAGTTGCCATAGCAACAACAGGGGCTATTACCAGGACAACCAAATACACAATAAGCCTGAGCCCCACAAGTCTAAGTCAGGTGACATGGGTCAGCCCCAATGGTGTTTAACTGCAGTGTACACATATCCACAGCTTTCCCTCTATTCAACTTAGGGCCATATCATAGTCTCTAAAAGCAACAAAGAATCCTGTGGCACCTTATAGACTAACAGACATTTTGAAGCATGAGCTTTCGTGGGTGAATACCCACTATGTCGGATGCAAGTAGTGGAAATTTCCAGGGGCAGGTATATATATGCAAGCAAGAAGCAAGCTAGAGATAATGAGGTTAGTTCAATCAGGGAGGATGAGGCCCTCTTCTAGCAGTTGAGGTGTGAAAACCAAGGGAGGAGAAACTGGTTCTGTAGTTGGCAAGCCATTCACAGTCTTTGTTTAATCCTGAGCTGATGGTGTCAAATTTGCAGATGAACTGAAGCTCAGCAGTTTCTCTTTGAAGTCTGGTCCTGAAGTTTTTTTGCTGCAGGATGGCAACCTTAAGATCTGCTATTGTGTGGCCAGGGAGGTTGAAGTGTTCTCCTACAGGTTTTTGTATATTGCCATTCCTAATACCTGATTTGTGTCCATTTATCCTTTTCCGTAGAGACTGTCCAGTTTGGCCGATGTACATAGCAGAGGGGCACTGCTGGCATAGGATGGCGTATATTACATTGGTGGACGTGCAGGTGAATGAACCAGTGATGGTGTGGCTGATCTAGTTAGGTCCTGTGATGGTGTCACTGGTGTAGATATGTGGGCAGAGTTGGCATCGAGGTTTGTTATCATAGTCTCTGTTTCCACAAGTGGAGAGTATGGGGAGCCAGTGGATCCCAGCTCAGGAAACTGGAATAGGAGATTGTGGCATCTCTGTGGCATCATTCCCCTTTCCTTTGAGTCTAACAAAGCTCCTCTGTGGGGATTCTGCAGGGCACTGTCCAGCAGCATGGAATGAGATAAGCAGGTCCAGGGGAACAGCTGCTTTGAGGCATTGTCTCCTCTTCCCCAGATTCACATGTCTGCTGTGGTAAGTTATTGCTGACTTTGTATTCTCTCTCTGCAGGCAGGAACACAGGAGGAGCAGAGGTGTTTCTGCCAGCATGACCCCTTACAGCTCTTCAGAGCTAGATGTGAGCTTCTGCATAATTTAGGATCAAAACAGCTGTTAAATACAGATGAGGTTCTAGCCTTGTGCTGCTACTGCCCTGTAATGCTAATTCTGAAAACAGTTTCAACTCTAAAGGCTAAAATGTAGTTAATCCCTTTACCCCCATCATATATCCCCACAGTAATCTCTTCCCAAATTCAACACTTCTATAGGGCCTTAGACATTTATCTTACCATTCTCAGCATCTATGTTAAGATGAAGCATTTCTATTGCTCCTTTCCAAATAGTACATGCTGTCAGTTGTACAGCCCAGTAAATGGCTGTAAAGTTTCTTTATGTCATTTAATGTAAGCTGGTTTTGCAGATTAGGTCTTACTTAGCAATGTTTTACTGTCATGACACTTGTTGGAAATGCCATTGATTTCTCCACCTGCTTAAATGAACAGTACTGTGAAAAGAAAGTTTTTCATATTAATGTTCAGCAAAATGAAACATTATTCAGCATATGATGGTAATGTTTCATTGGGAGCACATTAATAGCTAATTTTTTCTCCCTCCACATAGAGTTTCTCCTCTTCTTCCTATTTTTACTTGTGATCAAATGAGGACACTGACTTGTTGGCTTGAAATGTCTGCTCAAGATGCTACTTCAAATACAATTACATACAAAACAATTATATTAAATAATGTTATTTAGGTTAAAAGTGTTAAAATACCAGAATTTAATTTGCTCTTGCAACCTTAATTCTGCCTCCTTACAAGTTTGTGTTATGATTCAGTCTTTAATTTTAATTACACGATGCCATATTCTTTCCACAAGACCTCTGCAAGACAGTGGCCTGGTCTACACTAGGAGTTTATGTCGAATTTAGCAGAGTTAATTCGATTTAACCGTGCAACCGTCCACACCAGGAAGCTAATTAGTTCGACCTAGAGGGCTCTTTAGTTCGAATTCGGTACTCCACCCCGACGAGGGGAGTAGCGCTAAATTCGACATGGCTATGTCGAGTTAGCCTATGTGTGGACGGAAAACTACCTTAGTAGCTCCGGGAGCTATCCCACAGTGCACCACTGTGTTGACGCTCTGGACAGCAGTCCGAGCGCAGATGTTCTGATCAGCCATACAGGAAAAGCCCTGGGAAAATTTGAATTCCTTTTCCTGTCTGGCCATTTTGAATCTCAATTCCTGGTTGGACATCGGGGCGAGCTCAGCAGCACTGGCAGCGATGCAGAGCTCTCCAGCAGAGGAGTCCATGCAATCTCAGAGTAGAAAGAGGGCCCCAGCATGGACTGACCGGGAAGTCTTGGATCTGATCGCTGTGTGGGGCGATGAGTCTGTGCTTTCGGAGCTGCGCTCCAAAAAATGGAATGCAAAGACCTACGAGAAGGTCTCCAAAGCCATGGCACTCAGAGGATACAGCCGGGATGCAACGCAGTGCCGCGTGAAAATCAAGGACCTGAGACAAGGCTACCAAAAAATCAAAGCCGCAAACGGACGCTCCGGAGCCCAGCCCCAGACATGCCGCTTCTACGAGGCACTGCATGCCATTCTCGGTGGGTCTGCCACCACTGCCCCACCAGTGACCGTGGACTCTGAGGATGGGATAGTGTCGAGGGGCAGTTCCTCGGCGATGTTCGTGGATGGGGAAGATGAGGAAGGGTTTCTGGAGGACGAGGCAGGCGACAGCGCTTACAATACTGCTTTCCCCGACAGCCAGGATCTCTTCATCAGCCTCACAGAGATCCCCTACCAACCCTCCCCGGCCGTTAACCCGGACTCTGAATCAGGGGAAGGATCAGTCGGTAAGTGCTATAAACATGTAAACATTTATTTTTTAAAAAACAGGAATAAAAACTATATGAAAAGAAGGTCAATACATATAGGGATAGAACAGAAATCCTCTTGGGACAGTTCCACGAAGCTCTCGTAGAGGTACTTGAAAAGCCTCCGCAGGAGGTTCCTGGGGAGAGGTGCCTTATTGGGTGCTCCGTGGAAGCACACTCTTCCGCGCCAGGCCATCCTGAGGTACAGTGGGAGCATTGCCTCGACCAGCATGGCAGCATAGGGCCCTGGTCTGTGCAGGGATTCACGCAGCATGCGCTCTGTCTCTCCTAGTGACCTGCCTCAGGGTGATCTCGCCGCGACTGCTGCATCTAATTAGGGGAATTACTGTAATGTTACTATTGTGAATGCTTGACTTTTCCTTTGCATAACAATGACCGTCGTTTAACAGCCACGTGGTGGAGGCTGCAGAGGGAAAGCATACAGGGATCTTTCCCGGGGACAGCCGCGAGGGGCTGGAACAGGGTCAGACTTTATGCTTTCCAGATTGCCTGCAGCAGGAGGGCACTGCTATCCATTAACTGTTAAGCAGCCTAAAGTTTATGGCTTACCAGGCCTGGCTGCTACACGGATTCTGCTGTCCTGCCCCGCTTGTCTGATCTCCAGTGCAAGACCCCAGGCAATGAAAGTGAATGCCGAAAATTCGAACTTGTCCTGAGAGCACATGAGATAGGTGCCCTGTATGGTCTTGTTCACAGAAACAGACTAGACTGTGTTCAGTGTTCGCAAACATGTATCTTTGCAAGGAAATCACTTCCTTTTTCCCATCACACAGCTGCGGCTCTTTCCCGAACTGCCCCGGCATCCCCCTCACAGAGGCTGGCGCAGATTAGGCGGTGAAAGAAAAAGACTCGGGACGAGATGTTCGCTGAACTGATGGCCTGCTCCAGAGCCGAGGCGGCCCAGCAGAGCCAGTGGAGGGAGACCGCCTCTCAGCAGCAGCGCCACACAGCGAATGGGAGGACAGGTGGCGGCAGGAAGACCAGCAGGCGACTCAAACGCTGCTTGGACTAATGAGGAGCAAACGGACACGCCCGGCGCCTTGTGGATGTTCTGCAGGACCGCAGGCAGGAGCAGAGAGCCCCCCTGAACTGTATCTGCAACCGCCCTCCCCCGCCACAAAGTCCTGTCCCCCCCTCACCCAAAATCACAAGAAGGAGGGGCGCTAGGGGCCGTGAAAACTGTCACTCCACCCCAGCAGAGCGCTCATGTACCAAACAGCTCTCATTCCCTAAAGTATGAGAATTGCTTCCCTTCCTGGCTCACCCAATCCAAAATCCCAGTTTCATCCCCCAACTGTGTATTTGAGTATTAAAAATAGTTTGCTGATCATTACTGTTTCCGTCATGTTTCTTTGCAGAAGATTTTTTGTGAAGGTGAGATAGGGGTTTGTTAATTGCATAGGACGGCCACCATTACCAGGGTACAGACATGGGGGCAGGATCAACAGCAGGTCACACACAGAGTGCAGTCACTAGGCACCCGGGTCACTCTGGGAGGTGTCTGCTGCCCCAGGTCAATCTGGGAGGTGTATGCTGCCCCAAGGTCCGAGCGCCTGGCATCCACAAATGGCAAGGCAGGCTGCCCTTACCATGCCCTTCCACCCTAGCCATGAACCTCTCCGATGCCCTGAGCCCCAGCCAGAGCCATCATCCCCCTACACCTACTCACCCTTCCCATACACCCCTCACCCCCTTCCTGCACACCCTCCTGTAACCGTCCTCCCGCCAGAGACCACTGTAGGAGCAGGAGCCTGTCAGTCCTCGAGTGTAGAAGCGGTCTGTACATCACTGCACACCGTACCCACCACAATCTGCGTCCCTGTTTGAACACTTTAACGCGAATTCGTTAGTAAAGAAAACTTTGTTAATTAAACATGTTCCAATAACTTTATTTTAAACGTCTGTTGGAAGGGGGGAAACCTGGTGAACGGGGTATGTAACCGCTGAAAAAAGTCAATAGTAACTGAAACAGGGGCAGGTTCAGCTTCTCTGTAAAGAGACTGGACAGTCATAGGTTACCCTGCTCTCTGAGGAACCTAGCTTTCAAAGCCTCCCGGATGCACAGCGCTTCCCGCTGGGCTCTTCTAATCGCACGGGTGTCTGGCTGAGCGTAATCAGCAGCCAGGCGATTTGCCTCAACCTCCCATCCCGCCATAAAGGTCTCCCCCTTGCTCTCACAGAGATTGTGGAGCACACAGCAAGCTGCAATAAAAATGGGGATATTGGTTTCGCTGAGATCCGAGCGAGTCAGTAAGCTCCTCCATCTCCCCTTGAGATGTCCGAAAGCACACTCCACCACCATTCTGCACTTGCTCAGCCAGTAGTTGAAGAGCTCCTTGTCACTGTCCAGGGCGCCTGTATAGGGCTTCATGAGCCAGGGCATTAGCGGGTAGGCTGGGTCCCCGAGGATCACTGTAGGCATCTCCACATCCCCAACACTTATTTTGTGGTCCGGGAAGAAACTACCTTCCTGCAGGCGTCTAAACAGACAAGAGTTCCTGAAAACACGCTGGCCATGAACCTTGCCCGCCACCCGACGTAGATGTTGGTAAAACGTCCCCTATGGTCCACCAGTGCTTGCAGCACCATTGAAAAGTAGCCCTTTCGGTTAATATACTGGCTGGCCTGGTGGGCCGGTCCCAGGATAGGGATGTGAGTGCCATCTATAGCCCCACCGCAGTTTGGGAATCCCATCGCGGCGAAGCCATCTATGACGACCTGGACATTTCCCAGGGTCACTACCTTTGAGAGCAGTAGATCAACGATTGCATGGGCTACTTGCATCACAGCAACCCCCACGGTAGATTTGCCCATGCCAAAGTGGTTCGCTACTGACTGGTAGCTGTCTGGCGTTGCAAGTTTCCAGAGGGCTATGGCCACTCGCTTCTGCACACTCAGGGCTGCTCGCATCTGGGTGTCCTTGCGCTTCAGGGCAGGGGCCAGCAAGTCACACAGTTCAAGGAAAGTGCCCTTACGCATCCTGAAGTTTCGCAGCCACTGTGATTCATCCCAGACCTGCAGCACTATGCGGTCCCACCAGTCCGTGCTTGTTTCCTGGGCCCAGAATCGCCGTCCCATAGCATGAACGTGACCCATTGCCACCATGATATCCGCAGCGCGGGATCCCGTGCTTTGTGAGAGGTCTGTGCCACTCTGACACTTCATGTCCTCACCGCGCTGCCGGAGCCTCCTCGCCCGATTTCTCAGCAGCTGACTGTGGAAGAGGTGGACGATAAGGTGCGAGGAGTTGACAACGGCCATAAGTGCAGCGATGATCGCAGCAGGCTCCATGCTCGCAGTGCTGTGGCGTCCGCGCTGTCACTGACCAAAAAAGTGCGGTAACAGATTTCCCGCCGGCGCTTTCAGGGAGGGAGGGCGGGAGTGACGGTTGAATGACGACAGTTACCCTAAACCACCCTCGACACATTTTTCCCCCAGCAGGCATTGGGGGCTCTACCCAGCATTCCAATGGGAAGCGGGGACTGCGGGAACTGTGGGATAGCTGCCCAGAATGCACCACTTCCAATGTCGACGTTAGTGTGGACTCACAAAGTCGAATTAGTGTTCTTAGTGTGGATACACAAATTCGAATTCATAAGGTCGAATCCACAAATTCGACCTAAGTTAAATCGAACTACTCTTGTAGTGTAGACATACCCAGTGAGAGTAATTAACCATTGGAACAATTTACCAAGAGTCGTAGTGAATTCTCCATCACTGACAAATTTTAAATCCTTCTGGCCTGGGAATGTATGGCTCTATGGAGATAGATCCTAGCCGTTGAATAAAAGGCGGTGCGCTTGGTTTATTCATACCAGCCTCCAAAGGGATGAAGAAGTCTGCACCTTCCCCCTACACACAGGAGGCACAATCCCTTTGTAACTTCCCTGGAGCGATGTAGTGATGTGAATCTGCATTGCCCTCAGTGCGGGTCCATGGATAAATGCCATCATCTAGGTCTATATGCACACCAAAAAGCCTGAACCAAGCTTTACATACTGATGCTGGGCACTGCCCGTCAACCTTATTCTCACTAAAAAATGGGACTCTCTTGAGGGAAAGAACTTGTCAGAGTCATAAGCAAATCGGTGTTTGGTGGCCATATTTTAATATCCTTTTGAACATATCATAGAAACTCGCACAGTTACACATGGGTGATATTTTCTAGTCAAGAGATTCAGGACTGGAACTGACAATTTGAGGCCCATGATCAGGGAAGACTTGTGCTGTGCCTGGTTGATACCAAGGTTATAAGGTCAGCAAACTCTGTGAGCACTCTACTCACAAACACGGCACTCTATCACTAATGAAAAACAAAACAAACATTTAACAATTATTTGTAGAAGACAAAGTCTAGGGTCTACGATAGTATAAAAATGTGCCATTGTAGAAGGACAAATACCTATAGGAAATTCAGCCTAATACTCAGTAATTATTAGAGCTGGGCTTTTGTAATAGAACCGGAAACTAAGAAAAATCACACAAGATTTTGGGCCTGATGGTGAAAATGGCCATGGGCCATGTGAATCTGTTGCCATGGTTTTACTCAGTCACTTGATCTACTTTTACTACGAAATGTATTTTAAAATTATCTTAACATTTGGAATGTACGAATTACTAGACAATTTGTCATGTAATCTCAGAGTACACAATGCAGTACAATGCACTTGGCTTTAAGTCACAATCACTGCAATCAAACTTTTCTCTTTCTTCATTTTCAAATGCTCAGTTAATGTTAATGTTAATGAAAACTAAGTGAGTCTGCAAGAGCCAAACAAGATGAAAGAACATCTCTACACAATACTGTCAATGCATATTTGACTTGATGGGCAACACCTCTAGCTTTTCAGTGCTTAGCCTGCTATGACTTCCAAATATAACTGACTAGGTTGAGCCAACTAATGATTCTGTGAAGTAGATGAATGCTCACTAGAAACTATTCTATTCCTTTCACTTGGGACCTCACCTCACT
Source organism: Mauremys reevesii (assembly GCF_016161935.1). NCBI lineage: Eukaryota > Metazoa > Chordata > Testudines > Geoemydidae > Mauremys > Mauremys reevesii. Next base: position 201,262,557 of record NC_052624.1, read on the forward strand.
TTGGAATGTGACCCTCCAGAGGAGAAAAACTAATGAGATTCAAACCATGGTGAAGTTAACCTCTCTAGGAAATTTGTCGAAAACAAAGAAAAATAGTTGCAGGTAACAAAACTAAATAGTGACCCAGGTTATTTCTTCCCATCATTGTGGAATAAGGTAACAATAAGTGCATGATAAAAGAGTAAGTTAATTTTCTTGACTACCATTGTTTTTATGGAAAAGATGGCTTCTGTGGGACATAAACCACACTGTGCAAAATCCCACTGCTCAACTGGGAAAAGAGCACATATATATCATACAGTAACAGTAACAGAGTGAAAGCTGCTCAAGACAAGGATCATATCCCTCTGTATGTCCGACAGTTCTAAGCTCAACGTGGCATTAATTCTGAATGGGGCCAGGGTAATAATAAACAAAACAAGAACAACAAGTTTAATATTACAAACAGTTAGTGTGATAAATCTCTTCAAAAAGGGGAAAAAACAAACAAATAAGAAACAGTGTTGAAAGATACATTCCCATGCAATCCTGTTCATCGGCTACTTAGGGAATACCTGAATTATACAGCCTTATCCTTACAGATAATACAGTAAAAAACAAAAGAAAGCCCTGTTTTACTTCGACAAATGCAGGAACATAGCGCAACAGCATCTTTCTATTATGTTTTTTGAACAGTGGACTTGTGTGCATGCACTGATCATTATGTGCATGGAAGTCAGGCAGGCACAGAAGTGTGTGTGCACTTTTTAAAATGTGGGCTGTAATGACTCAGTGCTTAAAGCGTGGTCCTGTTCTGAAGAGCGACTGTAAAGCTGGCACCGCTGTGTGTATATATTCAGAGACTGATCTGCTCACTATAATGGACAAAGCATGTTTTTAATCACTTTTTACTCCCTCTAACATTCAAGAGATAACAAACCAAAGGAGCATCATTTACTATAGGGGAAAGGAAGCAGTCCCCATCCCCCAACCCTGGGTTTGCTCTCCCCTCTGACTTTTCATAGGTCTATATGAAACAGAAAAGTTATCTGATTAGATTTAAGATGTACTTTACCTATCCTGTTCTAACACTGGAGTTGCTTAAGATCTATCTTATTTTAATTGTTATAGATTAAGTTTTAATAATCATGTTAATAAATGACAGGTACCCAGGACCGGCTCTACTGTTTTTGCTGCCCCAAGCAGCACACCAAATTGCCAACGCTGACGGCGGGAGCAGTCCATTTACCATTATGGTGGCATGAGCGTTTCCACAGCAGCGGCAATTCGGCGGCAGCTTCTGTCTTCAGCCGCCCTGGACAGCTGAACATAGAAGCTGCCGCTGAATTGTCGCCGCCACGGAAACGCACGTGCTGCCCTAACGGCACACAGACTGCCCCCATCAGCAATTTGGCGCGCTGCTTGGGGGCAAAAACACACACACTGCCGCCCCTTGCAGATTGCTGCCCCAAGCACCTGCTTGGAATGCTGGTGCCTGGAGCCGGCCCTGCAGGTACCATTATCTGTGAGGTTGTCAGTGACACTTGGCACTGCCTGTAGGAGTTAAGGAATCAAAGTCTCATTTGCCAAGGGATCCTGGGACTAGCTGCAGTAAAAAGATCGTGCAAATTTCAAAACAAGGCAGCATAACACATGAGCTTCTGTAAAAGCACCTAAGCAACTTGGACCAAAAATTCTAATTCCAGTTGCAGTAAAAATTCAAAGCAAGTTCTATAGTATAACAAAAAAGGATTACAACATTTTTACAGCATAAGCAATTATTGCACTGCTCCCTCAATTAAACTGAGATTGACCTTTCAGCTGAAAATAAGAATACTTGTTTGCCATAAAGAAGTGACAATGATGAGCATCAATAAAGCTCCATCATTTCTCTATCTCAAACTTGCTCAAGCAAGCTTGTTGGCTGACTTACAGGTTGTAAAACTATGATTTGGAAATACAGTTTGCAGACAATGGCAAGCAGCAGGAGCTGAGCCCACAGACCAGCATTCAACTACACACCTTTACAAACTCCTAAATTATGCATTCCAAATAAAATATAAACAGCAGGGAAGGTTGTGATAGGCAAATAGAGAACAGATATTTCTACAAGAAAATCAAACTCACATGATGCCAGTTAGACTGCAGAGTCTTAATGTATGTTCAGCATATAGCATTTTTAAAATACTGTATTTCAGAATTTTAGTAATTTAGTTGTAGTATTTGAACATAACCATAACCATTATCTGTCAATTGATATCTAAAATGTTTTTCAATGAGCTTTGTAAAAGGCAGAAATGTGCTTCCCATATCAATAGGAAGACCTTATAGAGACTACCAATTCTTTTCCTTAGGTGTCTATATCTCTCCCTCCCTGGGTCTCTGTCTTTCCCTTTTCAGCTATGTCTACACTAGCATTTTAAAGAGATCTATCACTCATGCACTGCCAGCAGTGGGAATGGTGGGACATTACAAATAAATAAATCAGTAAAGGTAGCATAGGTAAGCTTGTAAAGGGCCAAAGGTCGGAGTTAAATCTGCATTCATTTGGATGCCTTCTTATGCATGTGCTATTACCACACTTTTGCATATAAACTGGGCAACATTATGTGCAGACATGGCCTCTGACTACGTGATTCAGTATTCGAATGTCTAAATGCTTATGTGCTTGGACCCTGAGTTTGTGCTCACACTTGTGGTATCTGCTTACACAAATCATGCATGAAACTGCATCCTGCTCTCTGACCTCACTTCATGTAAAGCTGGACCTAAGTATCGCTCTCTCCCCCTATTTAGGGGGTCCACAGTGCCCTTTAGGCACAGCCCTACACAAGGACTAGGGTGGAGCTCCATCACCCCAAAGGGAGAACTAAGATGCTCTCTGCCATGAGGAGCCAGAATACCTTCTGGGTACAGAGTAGCTGTGGCCCAACTCCTGTGTGTGTTGCTAATTACTTCTATACCTTTGGCCAGCCTATTGTGCTTGCCAGTGTGTATGTAGGGGATTCTCCTTTTTATCACCTCCAAGGAACGTTGTACTTCCAGGTAGTAAATATGGAGCAGCCACTGTGCTCTGAACAAGCTGTAATTCTGAGTGGACTGGCTCAGGGTGCAAAAAGGGGTTTCCCCATACCGTAAACCTCTCATAAGAGCCAGGCACCATCTGGCCCTACACTTTTATGTCACTTTCCCCTCATTAAAAGGTGCTACAATGGCCCTATACTAGAAGACTTGTAGTAGGGGGGTGGACAATTTATATGTGGCAAATTATGCTGCTGCTTTAGACAATTTATGCTTGGGATTTTTCAATGGCAACTAAAGTTGTGGGTATGGTTTTAAAATATTATATATCTTTTTACAATGTACTTGGTTTCACATAACATAACAACACATACACATTGTCTGTGTATATATATAAAATTTGCAAAAAGAGATCTGTATATAATAAACATATTCAGAAAATTTCCACTCAACCAGAAGCCTTTAGAAACTCAAAGGACAAAAAGTCTTGTAAATCACAAATATTCTAAACACCAGTATAGTTAAACCAACTAATAAATAAGTGAATATATTAATTATTATTCAATGTATTATTTCTTTACAGAAATATAACTAAAAATAATTACCTGGAAATAAACAAAGTAACAGCCATAAAACACACGAATACAAAACAGAAGACAAAACCACCAACCTGTATAATATTTTACTGTATTAGAACTGTTAAAATATATTTTAACCACGTTAAATGGTGTGATTCTTTTAAAACTGACGTACAGCTCGGTCTGATTAACATGAACTTTACAGTGGCAAATAGAGGCTCTTGAACATCTCTACAAAGTCTACTTTGTGAAATGTCCTTTAACTGCCCAACAATAAGCATTTCTTTTGTATATTGCAATCATGGGCGAGGGGATTCTAAACAAAGTAAAAAAATAAGTTTTTTATATTTCACTGAAGAACAATATTTAATCATGGAAAAGAAACCAAAGCTCTTAGTTACCTCAAGTATTAACATCAGTGACTTGAATACTAGAATCTGTACTTTCCCTACCCACTTCAGGAATTAAATAATTGTATGTGATGCAGCTGATGTGTTGATCAATAAAATGACAACAACAATTTACACTGAAAAGCTTAGTGCAATTCCAAGAATCTGCATTAACGAAGCAGGATGGTTATAACAGAATCAATAGACAACCATCTTAGTGAAGTGCATACATGAAGTATAGCTGAATTTTCAACACCCAGTGAATATAGATTAAAAAAATAAAATCCATTCCCAGAACATGTTCTGTAAACAATGCAATGATGATATATCTGAGTGTGTAATGCACAATAAAACTTTAAATAATATTAAAGAAATCCCCACTTTAATTTTTATTCCCTCTTTCACACATTATTTACACTACTAGTTTGGCGTCTACACCTATTTTATTTTAGGTGCTGTTGCAAAAGAGCTTTGTAAATTTGCTGTCACGTGTTCATCTGATTCTGCGGCTCTGTAGTTTGATGTTACTCTAAATCCCTCTTTCTATTTCCCTACCCACTTATTCCCTTACTTGGCATTTTAAAATCTCCCAACTAGTGCCTTTGTATTAAGGGTGAGATTTTCAACCTATCAATGCTTCCAGGAGTCAACTGTATTTAATTCAGTAGGCTAGATAAAAGGAATTGAACTCGTTCTTTAGTTATGAGCTAACAAGCTTGTGTTTATGTAGTAACATAACCACTTTGTGCCATTTTAATCCGATGTTTATATTCAGGACTGTACTATAGCATTAAGAAATAAGATGAGATGAACCAAAGTTATTTAATAAACTGGTTTGAACAAGAAAGCTAGAAAGAGGAAAAATGTATGTGATTCCAGTTCTAGTACACCTCTACCCAGATAGAACACAACCTGATAAAGCACGAATTTGGATATAACGCAGTAAAGCAATGGGGAGCCCTGGGCCCTTTAAAGTGACACCCAAGTCCCGCTGCTTTACCACGTTATATTCGAATGTGTGTGGTGCCCTGGGCCCTTTAAATCACCACCCGTGCCCAGTTCTCGCCAGTACACTGTACCGGCTCTTGCCAGTACGCCGTACCGGACCGAACCCAATATAACCCAATATAAGGCGGTGAGATTTTTTGGCTCCCGAGGACCGCGTTATATCGGGGTAGAGGTGTATAATCTGCAAAACAGGACAGTTCAGATAAAATCTGATTTTATTGCTTTCAATTTTTTCTCAACTGTTTGGTATGTTTCTGTAATGGGGCTGCTCACTGTGCCCCGCTAGGTTCAGCCTCCTGGTCCTGCTCTCCAATGAGTCAGGACCACTTCAAGCTGGTGCAACACCTGTGCTCTTTATTCCTGTGTCCGGTTCCCACTACCAGACTCCAACTATTTACAGATTAATTATAGATTTGTTCTAGCACAGGCCTCAGTGGCAAAAGGGTAGCAGACTCCTGGCATCTTCGGGGCCTACTCTCCCCTCCTGGTCTCCGTCCCCCTTCTTGGACTCACTTCCTCCCAAGCTTTTAGCCCTTGTTAACAAGGCTGGCTGGTGTGGCCAGTTGCCAGGCCGGTCCTAGCCAATGGCCCAGCCCCAACCCATTTCCTGATTGGGGCTGGAGTGGCAGGAGCTGATTAGGGCTTCCCCTGCAGTGCCCTGCCACAGTTCCCAAAAGAAAATGTCTCATTCAAAAAGATCTAAACAGTAAATAAGGTTGCACCTTCCTTTTTTTGGATTCAACCATTCAAAAATAGATATGTTCTATTACAGAAAACAGAAAATAATCTAATTAAAGGTAGGATACCTTGCTGTAATACTATGTTAAAAAATAATGTGCAGTCGAATAGTTCAATTTACTCATGTCTGGCTATATCAGAACCATACTTCTGAAACTGACAAAAATTATCAAAAACTACATCATCAAAGTGCCTTGACAGTTCTTAATTATGGATGTAAATGCTTTCTTTCAGTAACAATACAATTTACTGTTTTAGAATCTATCTGATAATTCAGAAGTAAAGAGCCTAATCTTGCAAAAATCTGTATTTTTGTAGTCTTTAATTACAAATATTTAGAATGCTGAGATCCTCAATGGTTTATATTCAAAGCATCGGATCATTCTTCAGTTCCCTTCTGTAAAGAATGAAATTCTTTTAATCTAAACATTGTAAGATTTACACAGAATCTTGTATCTACTTGTGGAATACAAACTAGCTCAGTGGTTTGAGCATTGGCCTGCTAAACCCAGCGTTGTGAGTTCAATCCTTGAAGGGGCCATTTATGGATTTTGGGGCAAAAATCTGTCTGGCGATAGGTCCTGCTTTGAGCAGGGGGTTGGACTAGATGACTTCCTGAGGTCCCTTCCAACCCTGATATTCTATGATTACAAATGGGAAGTTATACCCATGTAAATGAGTAGTAGAAAAATCTAAACAGGTTGAACTGTTGATTTTTCAGTGTTCTTTCCTCTTCCTGCCGAACTGGTCTAACTGTTAAATATTATTAATTTTATGATCCATTTTTTGTATTACCGTATTTTCCGGCGTATAGGGCGACGGGGCGTATAAGATGACCCCCTAATTTTACAGTTAAAATATAGGTTTTGGCCTATATTCGCCCTATAAGACGACCCCCCCTTCCGAGGGGGGGAGCCCAGAGCCTTTTAAATCCCAGCCGCGGCCGGGAGTCAGAGGGCTCTGGGCTGCCCGCTGCGGCGGGGAGCCCAGAGCCTTTTAAATCCCAGCCGCGGCGGGGAGTCAGAGGGCTCTGGGCTGCCCGCTGCGGCGGGGAGCCCAGAGCCTTTTAAATCCCAGCCGCGGCGGGGAGTCAGAGGGCTCTGGGCTGCCCGCTGCGGCGGGGAGCACAGAGCCTTTTAAATCCCAGCCGCCCGCTGTTTATACCCAGCGTATAAGACGACCCCTGATTTTTGGGGGTTGTTTTTTAATATAGAAAGTCGTCTTATACGCCGGAATATACGGTAGTTAACTTAGTAAAAGTCTTAAATAGTTGTAAGTAAATCCTGAGGTAAACAGAAAGAGCAGATATAAAAACATAGCAATTCAGGATAAAAAGTGTGCTATGTCCTTGAACTCATAACATTGTAGTAAGCAATTACCTTAAAGAAGTAAAGAAGCCACCCACACAACAGCACTGTGGCTTTGTTCCTTATCTTCAAAGAACAAGCCACTTGCATCTGGAGCAAATCCTTTAAACAATACCCGAACACTCAACATCAAAGCACTTTCATTTTCTTCAGTTATTTAATTTAATTAGCACTAATACAGACATGGATTTAGACTCTGATTTCGGTGAAGAAAATCCCCAGAAAACACATTCAAGAAATTAATCGATTTAATTTTAATTTTGTAAAGATTTCCCCCTTTATACCTGACAGGAGCTCCTCTGCTCTGTGCAGGTTTCAGCAGGATTGTCACAGTACTTTCAGTTTGATTCAAAGGTGTTTCCAGTTCATATGGTGGCATAGATGGTGCTAGAGGAAAAAACAAGAGGCAAAATAGATTAATTATTTCTAGGTTTGTTTTAACAGTTTATTTCAAAAATCGATTTGACACAAAAAATCTCTTTAAAATACAGAGCTAACACAACATCACAAGTTAAATAACATATAATTAAGTTAATGACTTCAGAAAAACAAAAACAAAACACAGAACTACAATAAAAACGAAACAAAAACACACTTCATGGCCATTTTCCAAAAGCAGCTAGTCAGTTTGGATATCCAACTTGATACACCTTCAAAGGGCCTTACACTCAGAGAGTGCTGAGAACCCAGTCTTTATAGGTCAAAACTTTTTTTTAGTTGGCAATTTGAACACCCAAAAATCGAAGCATGCAAAATGACCAATTACTTTTGAAAATATAGGCCCAACTTTCTTGCTACACCTATGCTGGATGGACATCAGAGATACTCTCAGATCTTGTCACCATGGACATTTCAGCTATTCGTGAAGCTAGTGAGGCCATCCCTTAGCGTACACACCATTTACAACAGTGCAACAGGATTAGCATTAGTGCAGTTTATCCAAGTTTAAAACCAGAGTAAGCTGTGCTGGTGCAAATTGTCTACACTGGTGCCTGAAATCCCAGTGTAGACAAGGCCTTAGTTAAGTGGTGGTTGTTACTTTTTTAATTGTCATTAAGGACTTCACATCATTCTGTGCATAGGCTGGACAGTGTTCAATTGCTATTCAATATTTTCTTTTATCCTCACTGTTCAACGTTTGACCCTAGGCCTTATTTACTGCACACTATTCACTGATTTGGAGGTTAAAAGGCCAGAAGGGGCCACTGTGATTTCTAGTCTGACTTTCTCCATAACACACAGGACTTCTCTGAATTAATTCTTGACTGAACAACAGCATATCTTAAAAAATATTCTAATCTTAATGTAAATGTTTCCAGTGATGGAGAATCCACAATAACTATTGGTAAATTGTACCACTGGATAATTACCCAATTAAAAATTTGCACCTTGTTTCAGGTATGAATTTGTCTAGCTCCAGCTTCCAGTCATTGGGATCTTGTTATAGCTTTGTGTGCTAGATTGAAGAGCCTTCTATTATCAAATTTCTGTTCCCCATGTAGGTAGTTACAGACTGTGATCAAGTCACCCCTTAACTGCCTCTTTGCTAAACTAAATATAATGGGCTCCTCTAGTCTATCACTTTAAGGGCTTGTCTATATTACTGGCTGGATCGACGGGCAGCGATCGACTCCGGTACTCCACCAGGGCAAGAGGTGCAAGTGGAGTTGACGGGGGAGTGTCAGCCATCGACTTACCGCAGTGAAGACACCATGGTAAGTAGATCTAAGTACGTCGACTTCAACTACGTTATTCACATAGCTGAAGCTGCATAATTTAGATTGATCCCCCCCCGCCCTCCCAAGTGTAGACCAGACCTAAGACACATCTTCCAATCCTTTAATCATTCTCATGGCTCTTCTCTGAACCCTCTTCCATTTATCAATATCCTTCTTGAATTGTGGATACAGTATTCCAGTAGTGGTTGCCAAATACAGAGGTAATATAATTTCTCTTCTGCAACTCAAGATTCTCGTTTATATATCCAAGGATCACATTGGCTCTTTTGGCCACAGCATCACAAAACCTGCTATGAAGACAAATTTATTAATTTCCCCATGGGTTTTTCATGGTGTTCATCACCATAGTATCCGAGTATTTCACAAACATTAATCAATTTATCTTCACAACTGTCCTTTAAGCAGTGGCATAGCCAGGTGGAACGAACAGGGGGAGTGATCACAAAAAAGGCGCCACCCACTGCGGCGCTTTTACTCACCCGGCGGCGCTTTTACTGATGGGATGGCGCTCCAGGTCTTCGGCGGCACTTTGGCGGTGGGTCCTTCACTCACTCCGCGGGTCTTCGGCGGCATTTTGGTGGTGGGTCCTTCAGTGCCGCTGAACACACCCGGAGCAAGTGAAGGACCTGCCGCTGAAGTGCCGCCGAAGACTCGGAGTGCTGCTGGGTGAGTAAAAATTAAAAAGGCGCCACTTCTGCTCAGTGGGAGAGTGGCCACTGCCCCACTCCCCCCCTAGCTATGCTACTGCCTGTGAGGTGAGAGGATGGTATTAGCTCCATTTTACAGATGGAGCACTAAGACCAGGAAGATTAAAAACAAAAGTATCCACTAAATTTGAGTGCCCAGTTTGAGACACCTAGGTCCAGATTTTCAGAGTACCTAGTATCATATAGCACTTTATATATTCAAGCAGAGTTCTCATTCATTTCAGTTGAGGTTCATCTCAGCACTTCCACAAATAATGTCCCAGGGTCTCAAGTCAGGAACCCAGAAAATGAGGAACATATAGTTAGTGACCATCTCTGAAAAGTTTGGTCTAAGTGACTTGCCTAGCATCAAACAGGAACTCTGTGGCAGAGGCAGACATGGAATTCAGTTCTCCAGGGCAACCTTTAACTGCCTTAACCATGAGATCATCCATTCTCTTCCTGCAATCCCCTACCTCATTCACTACACTCCTTTCAACTTCTGCAAAAAATAAGGCAGGAGTCTTACAGGTAACAGTCTCCGTTACTACACCATCTGATTCATCCCTAGAACAGGTCCAACTGTGCACTGAATGAGGCAGGAGTCTTGTGCAAAAAATAGTACTTCATCATGTAATTAAAGACTATATCATAATGCTTATACACAAGGGGGCTGAATTAAGGATGCAAAGGCACCCTTAATTCAGGCATTTACTTTTGAAAGCTTGACTTTGCAACCTTACTAACGTTCTTTTAGCATAGTTTTGTCATGCATGTAATTTCCCAGGTTTTAAAAAAGTAAACTGAAAAAAACAGAAGGTCCGTCATGTGGCATCATACTGACTCCCATGTGGCCTTTCAGCAGAGCTGGAACCCTCAGATGGTCCACACAGATCTCTTCTACTTGACCTAATGAAGTAACTGATAGCAGTAGGAGGTTGCCATCCTCTATGTGGATTAGCACTGGAGGGGAATGGGACACTTTGCCAGCGGTTTTCACAGACAGTGGTTGACAGCAGAGAAATGGGGAGACTCAGGAACCATCAGCTCCATTCCAGACTCTGGAAGGGAGTGCGCCTAGACTCTTCAGCGCATTTCCCCTAAGCTTCACTCCTTCTTCCCCTTCCCCTCCAACCTATCTGTGTCCAAGACTTATCATTTCCACACCCCTAGGTCTGTATCCGATTCCCATTCGCTTTGCCTCCCTAGCCCCAGCCTCCACACCTCAGGCTTCTCATTTCCATCTCCTTCCCCAGTCATTCCTAGATTCCCCCTCCCGGCTCGTCATCTGCGTTCCAATTTCCCAGAGTTCCAGTTTGTCTTCTTCTCCACACCAGTGCCTGTCTCTTTGCACGGTCAGAGCCAGTCCTGCACCCCACCCACCCTAACTCCTTGTTCCCAGTCAGTCCCAGTTTCCCCTTCTTGGCTCTTTGTCCGATCTGTTTCTCCCTCCCTACTCAAAGGCTCCCAAACTCCTTTCCTGGGCTTCTTATCCAGTCTTTCCCTTCCCCTCTGCTCCTCGGGGCTTCTTGTCCCAGTTCTCCTGCCACGTCCCAATTCCTTGTGTCAGTCTTCCCCTCACCATCAGTCTCCCCCCCCATCCACACACACACACACACACTGGTCCTAGTACCAGTCTCCTTGCTCAACCAGTCCCAAACCCTCTCCTCCCTCCAGCTACTTGTCTAATTTCATTGTTCCCCTCTTGGTCCCCTACCACCAGTTCTCTCACTGGTCCCAGTCCCTGCCTCTCAATTTCCCCAACTCCCAGTTCTAGTTTCTCTTACCCCACCCCAGCCCCAGTCTCACCAGACTCCTAATCCCAATCTACTCCTTTCCCTCCCCCCATTCCAGTTTTTGTCCCCTCTGCATTCAAATTAGATGGTTTCCTCTTCCATGCTGTCTGGATGTCAGCAGGATGGTCACTGAGAGCACAGGGGAGACAGGCTTCCTCTTCTCAGTTCTGGTGCTTGGCTCCACCCTAACCTGGAGCAGCTGGGTGCAGACATTACACAGAAAGTCTTTCTGAGCCCCACATAGCCTGGGCTGGAGCACGCTCAGCTACTCCTTGGGAACGCACAGTCTGGTTAGCACAAGGAACTATGACAGACTCAAGTATGCTCAGTGAGGACAGAATCTTTAGAGACTTTAATTGCTAAATTCTAGCAAGTCTCTATGGCACATGTATGAACTGTGATTTTTCAAAGGCTTATAACTTGGGCCAACTGTGGAGGGATTTTCACAGTAAAAGGCACATCTTTGACACAAAGACCACCCGACCTGCCAAATTTCAATTTACTAAGCACAGTGGTTGCCAGAATTTAGTAACTTTAACTTGAGCAAAACAATGTATTATTTCCTAATGTTATTCCTGGAAATGGCTGAACCATGTTTGCTGAAATAAAAAATAATAAAAAAAACCAGCCTGAGTCAGACAGCATGGAAAATTTCAGCCTTCTCAGTTGAAGTTTGGCAAACTTATAAGCAATTGAAAACAGGGTTTTATAATGGGAAGTGTCAGGCAACTTTAGTAGGTGGTGCTACCAGCCCTGCCTAAAACACCACAAATTTACACAGGAATCACTTTTTCCATCACTGACAAACAGCCAATTCTGTGATGAAACATGGCAACTGTTTAACAGTGCATAACAACACTATTAGGATAGGAAGTTAAGTATATCTTATTCTACTGAAAATGCAGTAAAGATTTAAGAGATTAAAATGTAATTACACACACTGGAAATTGGCCAGAACAATTGTAAAAAGTCCTAGGAGATCTTAGCACTTTGGTTTTACATCTCACTAGAGAAGGGTACTGACAGCACAAAGCGTCCTCCAACCTCACACTGGAACACTGGTGTAGGACTGACTCAGAGGGAAGAGTGTCACCTACTGAATCATCCCCACCTCCCACACCACTTCAGGCTGGAATTTTTAAAGAAGCCTAAAGGAAACAGATGCTTAACTCCTATTTAAAATTCAGCAGGGACTGGGTGTCTAAGTCCCTTGGGTTCCTGTGAAAATCCCAGGGAGAGGCATTCTCTGTTGGTGTCCCACCAAAAAACAAGGGTAGGCCTAACCTTACCTAGATTGGGGGGGAAAGGGGGGAAGGGCGGTAATCCTGCCGATTGCTGGTGGTGTGGGGAGATCTGATGTGCTCATGGAACCAACTGGTGCAGCTTCATGGGGCATATCTTACCCTCAATGCATGTGCGTAATTCCCATTCATGTTAATGGGAGTTACATGGTGATTCACCCACCATTTAAAAGAGAATAGCTATCCCAGGGGTAGGCAACCTATGGCATGGGTGCCAAAGGCGGCATGCGAGCTGATTTTCAGTGGCACTCTCACTGCCCAGGTCCTGGTCACCGGTCCGGGGGCTCTGCATTTTAATTTAATTTTAAATGAAGCTTCTTAAACATTTTAAAAACCTTATTTACTTTACATACAACAATAGTTTAGTTATATATTATAGAATTATAGAAAGAGACCTTCTAAAAACGTTAAAATGTATTACTGGCACACAAACCTCAAATTAGAGCGAATAAATGAAGACTCGGTAACCACTTTTGAAAGGTTGCTGACCCTTGAGCTATCCTAACCTTTCAGTACTGTTCCTAACTCTCTAGATTCTCCTCCTCTTCCAATACTCTGTTCTTTCTCTCTATTCTCATAGGGCCTGATTCTGCCACCCTCATTCACATTGAGTCATATCTTACAATGCAAGCAGTCCTGTTGATTTCTTGCAGACAATGAGAGGTGGGGTGGCGGAATTGGATCCCTAGTGCTTTACATTCCAGTGCTTATTATGTTCAAGGCTTTTTAGCTGATAATCATCCAATGAATTTATCCCTACAATTACGAGGTACAGTAATAACAAAAATGCCCAACTTGCATTTATTGCCCTTCCCCAAATATAAATTCCTGTGCTTCTGATTAATGCTTTTTCATTGCTCTCTGTTCATTCTACCACAAAGATGAAAAAGTTACAATGAGATGCGGGGAGAATAGGAGTAACAGGGACACAAGATGAAACACACTGTACCCATATTAACTTGCTTTATATTTTCCAAAAAGGAAAGTTGGGGGGAAAGATAGCTAATGCATTTTTTGGGAGTGAATATTGGTCTGAGACCAGGCTTCAAGTTCATTACTGACTGTCAGTTTAATTCCCAGAAACATGGTAGAGAAGCTGAGTATAAGGACACCTCTACTAGAGATTTGGAACACATTTTGTCATCAATTATATAGGTGTTTTAGAGCATGCAGTAAAATCGCATTCCATCAACGAAGGGACTAAAATGTTCCTGAGTCTTTGGGGGCTTTAAGTGATTGTGCATGGGCTTTTAGAGAAGTTGTGTCTTCCCGCTCTCTGAAAACCACAGGTCCTGATGTTCTTGTCTAATGCAGTTTCAAATCTGCCTCAGTCAACATGCCTGTTAGGAATGTGTGCAGCGTGGCAATTCACTACACTTCCTAAGCGAGTGCTAGACATGGAGCATTTCTGCTGTACTCTCAATTGTTCATGCCACATTAAAGAGATTTTCCAGCACTGTTACTGTACTAATTTAGAATCATGTTGAGGCTGAATGAGCTCTGAATGAAACCGTCTCAGATTCATGTCCAAAAAACCCTATGGTAAATATTGCAACAGCTGAGACTGACTCCAAAGGCATATAAATTGCATTTTCTTGGGTGATAAGTTGCATGGTTTTGAACCAGTACTTCAAAAACTGTATGTTCTAACTGATCTTCAAGCACCTGAAAATTATTCAAATACATAAATATATATCAGTTTGTCTGGTACTTTCAAGGAAGAAAACTGATTTTATCTTTCTGACAAACTTCCTGTAAAGCTTTAAAAGAGAGGTTAATGGTTACCATAGTAAGAAAACAGAAATAATCATTACTTTAATATAATACCTGAGATTTTAGTTGTGAATTGGTTTGTGATTGGAGGTCCAAATCCTTTGGCTGTGCTGGCTCTAATGGTAAAAGAATAGGTGGTCCCAGGATATAGTCCAAAAAAAAGGTAATGAGTTTCATTTCCTAGCTTCAAAACTCGTCCACTTTGATTCGATAAATCTATTTCTGGGTCAAAGGAACTGACAGCCTTGTAGGTGATCTGCAAAAGAATAAGAAAGTTATAAAATATCTTGAGCAGATGGACAAAGATTGTATCTTTATCCCATAAACCCTTCTGATGTATGCACTGTCAGACATTTTATGATAAGCAATCTTCCTCCCTTATACTCTTCAAATCCTGAATCCAATGAAGGGACACAGGAACTCAGACAAAACTGTTATGAGTTATTACTTTTATAGATACAGGGACTTAAAGGCAGCTAGATTACAACTGTAAAGGATGGGTTCAGGCTTAAGTTAATACCTTTAAGTTGCTGGTTTTCACAATGTCATTTTTCTGAAACCATATTACTGTTGGTTTTCAACAACAACAAAAACCACAACTAGCAAAAACAGATACGCAAGTGACAAAGGTGTAGCCTCATTTCTAAGCTGTCTGAATATAATTACACGTTGCACTGAATAAGATTAGCCTCACAAGATGACAAGGGCAGTTTTAAGTGAATGCTTCACAAAGTGGGTGACACTTATGCTTCAGTCTGGAGCTCATGTCTTATAATTGCTGCATTGTAATTCTTCAGGATGTGATTGCATTGCATGAAACTCAGATTCCCATCTTGGGAAAAAATATGTTAAATATCAGCAAAACATATCCCTCATTTTTTGTTCCTTCCTTTCAAATACTGTTACTTGTTTTCATTAAAACAGCAATACAAGTTCACAGTAAAGTACTGTGCAGTGTTTCTACCGGGTAACTTAACATCTATGACCTACAGCAACAACAGGATAATTTAAAAACAAGGAACTCATTTAAAAAAAAATTAAAATGTAAAATTGATTCCCCCCTTTTTTGCTTTTAAATAAGTAGATTTATACATAACTCCAGCGCTGTTATTATATACAATGAAAATTGTCATTGTTATATTTATAGCACATTATTATACTTATCTATCTGAAGGAATATTTAGATAGAAACATGAAGAAAAAGTGTATGCTGTGTATATTAATCAAGGGCCTGAATGTCAGATACAGTACATAATAATATTATTATTCCTTATATAGTTCTTTTCATAAGTAGCTCACAAATCACTTCACAATGTTTAATTATTTATGCTCAGAATATCTCTGTGAGGTATTATCTAAAATTTTATAGATGGGGAACTG
Source organism: Mauremys reevesii (assembly GCF_016161935.1). Taxonomy (NCBI): domain Eukaryota; kingdom Metazoa; phylum Chordata; order Testudines; family Geoemydidae; genus Mauremys; species Mauremys reevesii. Next base: position 201,278,312 of record NC_052624.1, read on the forward strand.
GCACTCACTCAGGTACAATACTAATCTTTCCGATTGCGGTTAAATATCGATAGTTTCCTACAATTTCTGAATCAGTGAAAAATGTAATTTTACATAATACATCTAGCCTAGTGTCAATAAAATGCTGAGGACAGGTATTAGTGCCCCCCAAAAAACTTGGATACACTTTCGTTAGGACTAATCCTGTCTCCTGAAATTCCCTGAGCAAGGACTGATCTAAAAAAACTCCTCCCACAGAGTCTGTGGGGAGGCAGAGAGAGTGGTAGAGCCACCAGATATGGTGGTTCTTAGTTGGATTTCCCAATGACTCAGCCCAGTTTTACTTAAAATACACAGGAGGTAACAGATTCTGTGACCCCTGTGGTAGAGCTATAGCTATTAATTATGTTTATTGTACTAGATTAGCTATCAGGAGAATGCACTACAAAAACAAGCTCTTTCACCGCTCATTAGCAACTTGTTCGTTTAACAAAAAGTGACTTGCTTGAGGAAACTAAGCATACATTTGTTCTAGCAGTATTTACATTACACTCCTGCTATCATTCAGTAAAGATTTACCTACTCAAGATTTTTTTTTTCTGAAAATTCTCCCAACACTGCTGAGACCAGGGCACCTTTACAGATGGCGGCAGCAGTGGGAAGGTTAATATGGAAAAAGGAGTGACAGCAATATTTCACTCTTACCAGGTTTAAGTAACCTTGCTTAAAATGCTAGTGGGCTGGCTAGAATCCTGCGTACAGGTAGCACTCCTTTCATTGCCACCAACTGCACTGCTGCACTGATGTTGGCAATGGTGGGGAATGGGGCGGAAATAAAAAGAGCTTTATGTAGACATGTCTACACATGTTAGAACCATTTTGTCCTCCAAAAGTTTCAAAGGTGTATTAAGTCAATGTTCAGTTGTAAACTTTTGAAAGAATAACCCACAATGTTTTGTTCAGAGTTACGAACATTTCAGAGTTACAACCAATCTCAGTTTCCGAGGTGTTCGTAACTCTGAATTTCTATGGTATTTTTGAAGACATTACATATGTCCAACTGCATAAAAGCCTGATGAATCATGAAGATCTTATTCATCTACGCTGTACTTTCTCTCTGTCCTGTTGTTTATAGTGGGAGTTCCAGTCTCTTCCCCTCTCATTGGCATCTAAGAAGAGGATAACTTTGTGTGGTTTTTCCCTTTGCCCCAGAAGTGGGTTAAGAAAACTTTCTTCACCATCACATCAGGCACAGTGCTCCCCTTTGATCCACTGAGTGCCTCTAAGGAACAGAACACTTTGTGATGATAAAAACCCAGTGTGTCACATCTCAGACTCATAAGCAACAGGCTGGAGAGCCACTGAACTAGACCCAGGCAAGCAAATAGGAGTCCTCAGTCATGTCTGGTGAGTTATAGTTTGTATTCAGCCACCTGATCAGGTCCACCACTTTAACCGGGATTTGCAGAAACAGCAAGACCTGGTGTCACTGGATCAAACTGCTGATATCAGTATTTATACTTAATATGACTTTTTCTTAATTTAATCTGATTTATGTTGCTTATCCTATTCCCACTGTAACTGCATTTTTGATTAACACCAAGCACGGAAAGATATTAATATTTTATTTTCTTTGATCTATTTCTTTTTTTTCATTGTTAGAATTCTGAGTTGTTTTGAAATGCAGAAGCTTGAAATTTCCCACGAACATTACAAGTGCAGAGTTGGTCTATTATTCTCCTTTCAATGAATGCACCTATGCAACTCCTACTACAGTTGATGTAAGTTACATGCATGGATTAAGGAGAGAGCTATGCCACGGGGCACAAATTACTCAGCAATAAGGTTATGCCTGTGTGTTTTTAGGCAGAAAGTCTGACAATACATCTTTCTGCACCAGTCAGGTTGAAAATCAGCAAAGATACTAAAATATGTATCAATTAAAACATTCTGATCATTGAGGAAGATGTGCAATTGTTTAGTTTGCGACATTATGAAAGTTAGCTCTACCAAAACCAAGCCATACATTATCATAACCTTTCATAATAACACAGCCTGCAAAACAGCATCAATAGCTTAGCATTCAAATTAACTCTTTTCTTTTACTGTATCTTTCTCTTCCTCTCTCTCTCTCTTAAGCATTTCAATACCAATTTAGTAGTAAGGTCAGGTAAGAGGTTTAACAATGATTACTGTCTGACAGCTTAATCTGTGCAGTCCTTTGTCAGTTTTTCTGAAAGGTATTCAGGCAAAGGTTCCATATGAGGAAGAACAGCAATTTTTAGAAACCTAACAACATGTAATTTTGTTGAATTTGCATTAAAAAATGCTAGCTTATTTTTTTCAAATTGAGCCTGCTTGTTTCTATTACAATAGGCTTCCTGAAATGAGTCCCACATAAATGTGATGATGACTGTCACTACTATTATCTCTTCCATTTTTTTTCTTTTTAACAATTCACTCTAAGATCTACCCTTCTATCATTCAAATATTTGATCTATATTACTAAATAGAACAATATATCTCACAGGGTTAGCAAGTGGCATCCTCAGGTATAGTAACCCAGTGCCATCCTCGGTTCCTGTAATTTTCTCCTGCATTAGATTTTATTTGTGTTGTCAGCTTGTGTTCTAACTGGGACCATTTTCAAAGAAATATCTTCATTTTTAATAAACTCAATCATCATTTTCATTTTAAATTATCTTATACCAATTATGCTCTTTTAATTTTTGCATTGTTTCCTGTAAATGTACAAGACATGGACAAATTTCTCAAAGAAATACAGTATTTTAAAGTGTGTTTCGTTTCAGCCTAGGTAATATTGTATACTTATTTAGTGCCTTTCCTCCCATTTCTAAATCTCTTATCAACTGTCGCCCCAATTTGACAAAGAACTTGAGGATGCTTAAGTTTGACTGAAGTCAGTGGGACTTAAGCACATGTTTAATTGCTTTACTGTGTCAGGGACTAAATAAATAAGCACCAAATATAACTAATATTCAGCCCCTAGAGCTTACAATTGAAATAGGCAAGACAGATAACAGTGGGATGGGAGGGTGGGATCAGAGCCATAGACAGGTGAGGTGCATAAGGGCACACAGTAGGTTGGTGGCAGCTACGGACAGAATCCAGGTCTTTTGATTCCTAGTCCAATGCCCAGTTCACTAGACCACACTGCCTCTTCATGTGCCTCAGTTCGACATGCAGTATGGACAATCAACCAAGCACAACACCATTTGTTGTATACATACTACACACTTTTTTATGGGAGTTTGGGCTCTGAAATCTACAAAGATTTTCAAGAAAATACTTTTATCAACAGGATGCCAATGAATCAAAATTGTAGGTAAAAATGAAACCATGATAAAAAATGTGCGTGTGAGAAACCGTATAAAAATATCTACCTCATACAAAGTGATCACACCATATGTTTGCACTGGCTCTCTCCACTGAAGAAAAATCTTCTCCTCAAAAGTACTTCCTTGGATTGATTCAAGTGGTACAGCACTTGGGACTAATGAAAAGGAAAGAAAAGAAAAAAGTACTGTTTTGGAAAGTAGCATATAGAGATGCTCAAACTAACATTTACATCCTCTAGGCATGATACCAGTTCATCAGGTTTCAATCCCCTGTTGAGTCTCTTGCATCCGACGAAGTGGGCATTCACCCACGAAAGCTCATGCTGCAAAACGTCTGTTAGTCTATAAGGTGCCACAGGATTCTTTGCTGCTGTTGAGTATAGCAGTTTACATTCTGCAGGTATAAATACTGTTTGGCAAATTGTTAAACAGATCCTGGGCAACCCTTTTCTCTTCTCTCTTTCTCCCTGGCTATAACAGGGGTATAACAGATTACGTGCCTGTTAGGAAATAACAGTCACTATCTCTTCCCCACAGAACAAAGCTAACATTATCAATGAGGTGTTCGACTGTTAATGGATACAGCTGTTAAGGAAGAAGTATAAACATATGTGCCACTTGCAGAACACTACAGTTTAAAACAGAGAAACAGCAGGGAACATAAGGCTTTTCCAGTAAAATGTCATTGATGAAAAAGGTGGGGAATTTGGCTTTTTTGCTAGGATTTAAGTGAAGTGTCTTGTTTACAAGTCAATTTTCAGTACCTCATCCTTAGCCACTATCCAACAAATTTCCTAAACTAGAAATATATGAAACACTCATCTATAACATATATAAATATACTGAGGTATAAGGTACTGTTGTAGTAGATTAAGGTACTGTAATTAGCCTGTATAAGGGCTACAGTGTCACACATGGTATTTGGACAACGATGCTGGCTGTCATTAGGACTGAAGCCTTACAATAGAGTGGGCGGTAGGAAACAGTGATGATGACAATCTGAAGACCTGGCACCTTTCTTAAGGCCTCTTATTGCATGAGACACCCATGACTGAAGAATCAGCATTATCAGAAGTGTCAGGTATCTAATATTGTCTCCTCCTATCTCTGTAGCAGTTTGCTTTCCCACACTCGCCTTAGTAGAACACCCAGAACACAGTATTTTGAGCAGGAAAATTTACACAGGGTATACGCACTCCTCTATGTAGCACATCCAGAGTCCAACCTAAGTAGCTGTGTCAGGCACTGACCAGATACATGAGGATAGAAGGTGGAGGCTATGTACCCAATGACTGAAATATTTTTTTTCAGTCTTCCCTAACAGGGAAATAATGGGATAATTTGTTTAGCAATGAATCCCCTAACTCCTCCCCATGCTTGGTCTAGCTATCCACTAACCCCTCCCATCCCTGCACACTGCCAGACTGGAAGCTTGTGTGGAACAGGACTCCACTCCGTGAAGGCTACCCCATGCTTCCTCAAATCCATCCCTTACACAGAAGAACTGTTCAGGTTCTACTGCAAAGATGGACTCTGAGGCCACAGAAGAAGGTTTCTCAATTTGCTTGCCCTTATATGATATGAACTGGCAAGACTACATCTATATAATGCTGACTTCAGTATAGGCAGCTCACTATCTGAAGCCTGCTGACAAAGTGGAGTGAATTTGGAGAACAGCACCGAAACTGATTAAGATCTGGATTCAAAGTGACTAAGAGATGAGAACTAAACATAGTTTGGCTAAATTATGAGTAAGGAAAATCAGTATGACCACCATCTACAAATGTCTGAAGAGTGTAAACCCTAAGAAGAGGGATAAATTATGTTTTGGGAGGTTAATTAAGAGTAATGGGATTAAAGCAAGAAAAGGAAAATTTGAGATGACCCTATTTCATAATTAATGAATTATATTAGATTGTGGCATACTCTCCCAAAGGAAATGGCAGAAGCCATTTCTATTGGGTCATTTAAAACTGAATTTGACTAAAAAATACACTGTAAGGAATGGTCCCGTATTGGCAGAAAGACGGACTAGAGGAGAATGTCTATAGGGCAAGTTAGTGTGTGGCCAGCCACAGTGGGGGGAGGGATAGCTCAGTGGTTTGAGCATTGGCCTGCAAAACCCAGGGCTGTGAGTTCAATCCTTGAGGGGCCCATTTAGGGATCTGGGGCAAAAATCTGTCTGGGGATTGGTCCTGCTTTGAGCAGGGGGTTGGACTAGATGACCTCCTGAGGTCCCTTCCAACCCTGAGAGTCTATGAGTATAGAGCACTAGTTTACTACACACTAAGTTGAGGAGTGAACCCTGGTACTACATAATAAAAGTTTCATACCCACTTTGATATAGTGCTGTTGCAGAGTGCCCTATGGAACTTTTAGGGTGCACACAGCACCTTAATGCACAGCAGGCTACAGTGGCTTGCCACACACAGTCTCTGTGGACAAGCCCTAACTCCAATTTCTATGACGTGCATGACTCTTTGCAAATTGAAAATTATTAGGTATTGGAACACAGCTACTTTTGCAAGGTAAAAACTTGCTCCTGTATTCCAATATGTAGGTGCATGTCAAAATATCTTGCAAAATCAACATACATGGCACAGTGTAATTCAGTGTAGATACAAACCTTTCTTCTACGCCTTCTCTTCAATAAGTTATTTGTAATAGAAAATCAAAGAGTGCTGAACCTTGTCAAATAACACGTTAAATAACATGATGTAAAAATGGCTGCATAAGAAAAAGGGCCATTTCATCCTTAAACTAAAGGATTCTCCCTTTCTAGTCTCTTTTTGGGGCATGAGTAATGTATCTAAAAGAAAAAGGAGTGTATTCTTTGCAATTACGGTAGATCCAAACTTCAAGTTTTTCCAGAACAATTTCTAGGATCAGGGCTTTTATGGGCTATTCTATATCATGGTAATTGTACATTTTGAAATGGTTTAAATTCTGTTTTCTCCGGTTCCTGTCTTTGCCGAGACATGCAGCAGTCAATAAAAAGACAGTATGGTGTTTTGGCTTTTTGAGGAGCGGGCAGAAGAGGTCTGCAATAAATTAGTAGAGGTGGGGTCTTGGTTTTTAGGTTTAAGGAATTACCTTGATCTACACAAACACTAAAACTTTCTTGACATAATTATACATATCTACGTGTTTGATTTGGTTTGGTAGGATCTGAACCTTTCAGTCTTCTGCTATTGTTGTTTCTAACTAAGAATATTTGGAAATAGCAAATATATGTAATTTTTTGGTCTTCATAATATGTAAGACTGCAAGAAAAAAAGGGGCTTTACTTCAAGACAACAGAATAAGTCATCCCTGAACAGCCACATTCTCTTGAGAAATAAGAGGACTTTTGCAATTCTGCAATGGCCAGAAAAAATGTTTTAGCGTTCCTCTGTTAAAAGGCAAGCTATTCATGTAAATGGAAATACGGGAAACAATCATGTGTCTCTTTTAAAAATGCACCACAGAGCAGTACAATGATAATGATTTGGGCTAATGATATTCCTTGTTGCATTATGGATGGATTTATACAGAGTAGCTACTAGAGCTTACTGCGAATGTTTATCGAGCTCTCTCTCTCTCTGCATTCTAGGGCCATGTTTTTAGAACTGTATTCACAAAAATGCATGCACAAATACTGTAACAACAAATAGAGTCATGATAATTGCATGCCTCATATGACACCAATGATTAAAAGAACTGGCCGAAAAGCTCTCTCAAGCTTTGGTGCTGATTTTTAACAAGTCTTGGAACACTGGGTAAGTTCTAAAGGACTGGAAATCAGTAAATGTTATGTCAATACCTAAAAAGAGTAAACTGAAAGACTTGGGTAACTATAGGCTGCTAATCCCGGGCAAATCACAGAATGGCTGATATGGGACACAATCAGTAAAGAATTAAAGAATGTTACATAATTAATGCCAATCAACACAGTTTAATGGAAAATAGGGCTTGTCAAACAAACTTGATATAATTTTTGATGAGATAAGAAGTTTGGTTGATAGAGATAACTGTGTTGACATAATATACGTAGAATGGCATGTGCCTTTCATAAGTCTGATTAAAAAAATAGCACTATACAAAATCAGTGTAGCATACATTGAATAGCTAAAAACTGGTTAACTGGTAAATCTAAAAAATTTATTGTAAATGGGAAATCATCGTTAAAAAGGGGTGCTTCCAGTGGAGTCTTATAGGTATCTGTTTCTGGCCCAATGCAATAGCTGTTTGTAATATTTATAATGATCTCAAAAAAAAATAAAAATCATTGCATTAAAAATTTGCAGATGGCACACAAATTAATTGTGTGGTAAATAATGATAGGACAGATCAGTTATACAAAGCTTTCTGGGTCAGTTGCCAAATCGCATTTTAATAGAGCCAAAAACAAGGTTATATACATCTAGGAACAAAGAATGCAGGTCACACTTATAGGGTGCAAGACTGTATCCTGGAGTACGGTGACACTGAAAAGAATGTGGGCGTTATGGTAGATAACAGCTGAACATGAGCTGCCAGTGGCATGCTGTAGCAAAGAGAATTAATGCAATCCCTGGATGCAAGCAGGGTAATATCAAGTAGGATTAAGAAGATGGTATTACCTCTGCTCAGGGCATTAGCAAGACTGTTATGTCCAATTCTGGTGTCTACATTTCAAAGAAGATGTTGAAAAAATGGAAAGTGTTCAGAAAAGAGTTTCAAAAATTATTTTGAGATCTGGAAAACATTCCTTATAATGAGAGACAAGAAAATCTCTTTAGTTTATCAAATAGAAGGTAGAGAATTGACTTGACCATGGTATATAACTGCCCATATGGAAGAGATTTCTGATAGTAATCTAGCAAAAAAGGGCATAATGAGATCTAATGGTTGGAAGCTGAATATATTTTTTAATATATTTGTTCAAAGTAGTAAATGTAAAAACTCACCATCTTCATCAGTTTGTACTACAAGTTCTTGGCTTTCTTTTCGTCCTTCCGGATTCATGAGAACCAGTTTTACACTGACGTTCGTGTAGGGTGACAGATTGGTAATCGTGTGCTGCGGGTGTGAACTTTCCGTATCCCAGCTTACTTCCTCTCTGACTTGCTCTTGTCCTCCAGCTTGGTAGCGGTAATGGACCGTGAGGTTATATCGATGGCAACGTGTTACATTGTATCCAAATGGCTCCCAACGAATAGTGATTTGCCGGGATTTGATCTCCAAAACCTCTAGTTTTCGTGGCCCACGCATTGGATCTGTAAAAATATCCATATGATTCTGATGTACTATTTGTGCATATTACCGTCAAAAAGAAGAAACTGATACACAGTTCTGTATTATATCCTTGTGAATATACACACACCGCTAGGAAAGTGTGAAAGGAGAATAAAAACAGATTGGATAATTATATTTTGATTTTTTTAAACCAGAGCAATCACTGATCACAGAAGGGAGAAGTATCTTTGATAAAGAAAATGAGAGAAGATATAATACAAGACAGATAAAAAGAGAGAGTATAACAAAAACCTTTAAATATGTTTAAATGAAAAGATGAAAATTGAGAAACAAATGTTAATAAAGAACCTCCATGATGTCAAATTGCTTTTACAGAATTTAGAAGTATGTTCGTTAATACATTCACTTTCTTATATTTGTGCTAGCATTTTTAAAGTAAGAAAGACATTGAAAAGTAAAGCAAATATGTAAAGCAGAAGGTAATTTTAAAGGGAAACTTTCCAGTAAATGACAAACTTCTTCCCAAGGAGAGTTTTTATACAGAAAAACATTGATTTTTAAAAGTAATTTCTTTATTCGTCTCTCTTTTTTTCAATCAGTTAGACAGAATGCAATTAATCAACAAGCAATCTGGTTAGGACCCGAAGCAAATACTCCTAGTTCTTGCAAATATGCTATAGTTTCTTTAATGATCACAAGGAGTCAAGGCTTTGGTTTTATATCTCATCCAAAAGATGGTAAATCAAGCAGCACAAGATACCACTTTAGGACACTTGTTCTGTAAAGATTCAGAGGGCAAACATATGAAACCTGAGTCACACACACACCTGGGTTTTCCCTTGGGTCTCCAAACCAACATCTGGACAAGAGCAACCTTCTGATCTGATAAGATCATAGCCCAGGGATATATGGCTGCATGCAAAGCAGAGGAAGACTAGCTGCTACTTGATCAAAGGATGCTGCTTAGAGAATCAACACTCTCTCCACTCACACTGGCACAAGCAATGAGAGATTGGGATGGGAAATGAACCCAAATTTCCATCACAGAACAGCACTATGCTGGCCTGCACTTGCCCTGCATTTGTAGTGAATTAACTATGTATGCAAAACACGTCATTAGTGGAGCTATTACACATATTTAACAATAATCTTTTTTTTCATATTGGAGCCCTCAATGAGATTAAAGCCAATGTCTAGCTTTATCTATTGCTTCACTAGTTAAATGCTCAGAAGAGTTTTAATGAGCTAGAAACCTCTCATACATAAACAAATTAATATGCATCTTCCCTCTCTTATGTTTATTAATCAACATGTTTTCACCAAGAATGTTCTAAACACTTTCCTCAAAATTTCATCACTTTTACCTGTTAATAAGATCCCTGCATGCTAAATATATTTCTTCAAAGATATTATTCATCTCTCTTAACTCCTTCAAGAAAAGGTGTTAAGATATTGCATGCTCTCTGTATAACCTACAAAGATCTCAATGTTTTTTCCTTCGTACTTTTTATTGCTGTGAAAAAATAGATAACCCCTGGTTCCTTTAAATCTTTCAGATATTAATTTATTAATTGCTGATGAACTACATAGTCTTGACTAGCTTTGCAGAATATTTTTTAATGTAGGCAGCCAATAAGTTTCACATTGCATTTGTCAACTGGCAACCAGACACCAGAATGAATTGAACTAAATAATACATTACCACACACCCAGTGACTAGACTCACTGGGCCAAATCCTCAGCTGGTGTAACCTGGTATGACTCCATTCACTTCACTCAGTGACTAAGGTCATTTACCCCAGCTGTGAATTTGGACCACTGGGTTTAAGTTTTGTATGCTACCACATTAAGCTAGTGAGAAATAACCTCCCCTCACCCTGCCCCCAAAATCAGTCTGGATAAGCCCCCAACAGTTTGAACATTTTGCTAAACTTTTATGTCTACACAATTTAGCCAGAAATCTCCTGAGAAAAGGTGCTCTTCTCTTAATTCCTATCTCAGTTTCCAGCATTTTGATTCAGATTGAGCGGGGAATACTGAAACAACAGCATTTCTTCTGACATTTTGGAACTTCCACTGCCATTTGTGGTTGGAACCAACTAAGTGTACACAATAGGTATGAGAAACTAGAAGAAAATGCTGATTAGAACTTTTTGAACTCCAAAGGAAACTAGGGTCTGATTTCACTTTGTGTTTTAACCAAAGAGTCGGGTCAATTTTTTCATTGTTAACTAAAATGTGGACCAGTATACAGTGGTCAAAGGAAACAGCTAGTCTATCAAAAGATCCAAAATAGCTTAGCACCAACAGGTAGGTGCCCTACCTTGTATATACCTAAAAGTAACATTTTCATTTATATGGTACTAACACCTAAAGCACAGCACATGGCTTCCAATAATGTGGAAGTGTGTTCACTTTATCCTTTGGATATCTGAAGTGAAATATATTCAGGGTACTAGGAGAATGACTAGAGGAATCAGGGGATGAATTTTGCTGCTATTTTGTAAAACTGAGATTCAACTTAACTAAGATTTTATGATAATCATATCTTGTTTTAGTTTTCAATGGGATTTTTACATTCACTCTTTCTGATGGGTCAATTCCCAACTTTAAATGAAGTGAAATAGCACCAATTAGAAATTCAGTAGTGACATTTGCTTTTGTGCTCTTGAGAGCTGCATTGATGATCCCTGCAGCACATGAAGGCCATTGTCCTAGAACTACACTGTATTGCATAAATTGACAACTTCATAATTCACAGTGCTAATCAGAATTCAAACCACATTTCTTAGACTAGAAGACAAATACAGTATTTCCAACATAAGGCTTACATGCAATTACTATAGTTTTATATGCAACATATAAATCTCATAGGGTTAGATAATAGGGTAATTAATTATAATTTCACAAATAGAAGACTAGAACTAATTGTTAAAAATTTGTTTTCTTTGCACTTGGTAAAACTCTTCTTGTGGAGATTACAAAGCTAGACCCTTCTACTCACACTGCAGCTCCCTGGATAAACTGACATTATGTTGTTCCTCAGTATTCTGGCTATTATGATAGGCCCCATTGGCATGAATCATGAGGCAAGCTGGGACAATCTGGGTCTACTGACTCATGATAAGAGAGTAGGATTGCTTCCCTAAGGAGTGCACTGTCTGTCATGCCTGAAGTTTAGTCAGGTAGTTCTTACCAATTCCCCTGATGGCGCCTGCAGCATTTTTCATACTGCTCTCTTTCTGCCACTTTCAGCTGGGTATCAAGCAGTGAAGTCTGACAGTTGCAGCTCTGAGCTGTGGGACCAGCAAGCCCAGTTCTAGCCCCTGGCACTGTAGCATCCCATTTAATCAGTGATCCTAGCATCTTCTACATTCAGCATCGTTTTCCTGAGAATATGGAGCAGAAACTGACTGATAGGAGCAATTTCCATTGCAGGTTCAATTCACTTCTTATTTCTCTGGAATTTCAAACTTTACCTGCTATTACACCAACAGCATTTTGTCTGGCTCTACTGAAAAAAAGGACAGGAGACTCTTGATATGGATTTAATCAGGATGTAATTTTATTATTAGATGTCTGGGACTACCCAGCAGTTAAAAGTGTACATTGCAGCCAACTCCACATTCATTCAATAGCTGTCCAGGGGCTTCCACCAGCCCTCCCTTCATTTTTCATCCAGGTACCCCAGCTGGGACCTTACCATCGACCTCCCTACCATCCTTGTAGAAGTTTTAAGGTGGGCTATAAGAAAGGGGTGGTTGGCTCCCTGACATATCATTCATAGAAGCCTCAACCCCCTCCCTCCTGTTCTGTTTCTTTAATCAGCACCTCCTTTTAAAGTTCTTTCCCAGGCCATTTATATGGTCACTGGATGCCTTCCCTATGGAGTACCTGCACAGACGTCTGCCCCACACTTTCAGGGTGGGAGTTTCCAAGAGTTTCGGCCAAGCCCGAACGTCTACACTGAAATTAAGTGGCCCCTTTGCCCAAGCACCGCAAGCACTGTTCCCTACCTGTAATGGGGCGGGCGGGCGGGCGGGGGGGGGGGGGGGAATAAAGCTTCCCTGGGTGTCAGAGGGTGCTTGGCATAATTTTATGAATCTTTGTATGGCACTCAAATACTAGAATTCTGGGGGGCTGGGTGGGGGGAGAAGTGATAAGCAGAGAGACGCCTTGGTCTTGAATTGATCCTGCAAGCTCCTGCTCACTGTGGCCTGATCCAGGAACACACTTAAGCAGGTGCTTAACTTTAAACATGGGACTACTCACATGTTTAACTTGAAGCATATGTTCTAAGGGCTTGCTCTGCATCACTGAAGCCAATGGAATTTTGCCACTGATTTCAGTGAGATCAGGCTCTTTAGTCCTTTGTTGGATCAGAGCCACATTGTAGCCGTGAAGATGGTTGCTAAGTAGAGATGGAAATTTCAGAATTCTCTTCAGATAAACTCAACAAGTTAAATAAAAAGATTAAAATAAACAGATACTACTAATAAAACTCATACTCTTTACCTTGCATACAGGGATACAATAGGCGGGGGAATATGGTGTATCTCCTGTAACAATTGCTAAAATGTAGCAACTTCTTTCTTTCTTTCTTACAAAGTCTCAATTTTTATGAGGAGTTTCAAACTCTGGTCAACAGCAAGGATTGAATTACTATGTACAATATTTTACCTTTCAATTCCTCTAATCTGACTTTACTCTAATTTGTACATGCTTGAAAAGTATGCTGTTTGAAGCTGTTTACAAACCTGGGAAAATGGTTTCATGAAAGACCACATTCAACTGTGATGGACTGATTGTTATACTGTAATTATTCTTGCGTGTGTTCATCAACAAGACATTTTAAAAAGTGCTTTCCTTTGTTTAAAATAGTACATGATTTAACAGCTCTTACGATGAAACCTGGGTTTTCCCACCATTTTAATCTGCCAAAGCAGCTCAGAGAACGCAGGATGAGAAATGATGTACCATATCTTTAGCTGGTGTAAACTTGCATAGTTTTATTTAAGTTCAATAGAAATACACCACTATTACACGAGCTGAATATCTGGCCACAGGCTTCAATTCTGCAAACTCATGTGATTAGTACTTACAAAGGAAGGCAGTTAAGGATTTGCAGGATCTGGTCATTAATTTGGAAGAATTACTGTTATTTAATCACAGACATCCTATAAGAGGATTTTAATAGTATAGATAGGATGAGTGCTACCTTAAAGAGGTTAATTAGTGTCTTTTATTTGAAGAGATCAGGAACATGAAATGTAGTGTCAGTCTTCTTGGCAAATCACATTTTCCTTTTCTTTTACCTAGGACTATTTTGCCAAAATGTAAAGAACAAAATCTGACAATTCCTCTTTCAAACCTATTTTATCCCCTCTCTGTCTTCACCACTTAACCTTCAGCATGGTTTCTCTAGTTACACGGATTTCTGTTATTCCATCCCCTATCACTGCTTCTCTGGAAAGTGTGGGCAAGGGATATTACACTGTCCTTCATCTCTATGACATGACCATTCTTCAGTGTTCCCTGACGTGACTTTTAAAGTCTGCTAACAATGCTGAATCTCATATGGAGCAAAAAAGATGGATTGATTTAGCAAAATAAATAGCAGCGGTTACTTGTTTCTTTTTGTTATTCCACAGTATAGTAAAAACTGTTCCCAAATTCACCATTCCAGATAGAGTTTTGTGTTGACAGACACACCTCCTTGACCCAGCAAATCATTGTGTGTTAATGAACATATTCTATGACTTTTACCAATCCCATTATTGTGGGCTGCTACATACCATGGTTATGTCAACATTTCCCCACTAGAACACACAAAAATCACTGGGACTCAATCCATAACACAGAAGCAAGATCCTCATTTTACTTCTTACACATGCCTATAAAAAGTACGGCTTCAAACATTCTCACTGCAGAGGTCTAGAAGAAATGCAGTTGTCATCCTTTCCTCCTACCTTAATGTCAAGTGCCTCACTTTCACAATGCTCTTGAATGCTCCCCAAAATGGCTTGGGTTCCCTGGGCAGCTCTTATTACTGCCAGGCTCCGGCTGCTGGCCTGGCCAGCACCTCAGGAGGGCGAGGCCTTGTGGTGATGAAGGGGCTAAAGAAAATATGGGCACCGCCCCTGAGCCTCGTGCAGTTGTGGAGCGGTGCCACATGGAATCCGGGACAAACGCTGTTCCAGAGACATTCAGACCGGGACTTGAACTCTGCATTTTGGGACTAATCTGCCGAATTCAGGATGGGTGGTCACCCTTCTGAGAGGAGGCCTGTGTTATGGGAGCATCCCTCTCTGCTAGGGACTCTTACCACATTTGGGGAGGCAGGGACTCACTAAGGAATCATTCCCATACACAGAGCTATACCAACACCTTTATTAGCATGGACAGAAGCCCCATGGTCATTGGGAAAACAAATGAACAAACTAGTTAATGGGACTATGGCATAAATAAAAAATGACGCAAAGGACTCTCCCTTCATCAGTCATAAACAGTCTTGACAGTTTCTCCAGCCTTGGCTCCTCAGCCCTCGATTAGGGTACCTCCTTCCTTTAGAGCAGTGGCTGCCTCTAACATGCAGGGAACCCTCATAAGGACTACATGCTCAGGCTTCTCCCTGGGCCACTGCCCCATCTCCAAGCTCAGACTCTTGTCCTGCTTTGTCCTTGTAGCAGCAGCACTACTCTCACTCTTCCTGCAACCCACACAATCCCTTCCCAAAACGGCAACCCCGTCCTCCAGTTGGAATAGAGTTGGCAGGTGGAAGCAGGGGCGGGATTTCCTGCCAAATCTCTAGCTGACCAGGGCTCTGAGGGAGGAGAGGTCAGCTCCTCCAATCTGCCCATCCCATAGCTAATGAGGGCAGCCTTCACAACACTGCTGCTGATGTGGGGACTCTATGCTGGGGAGACAGAGATCCCTGCAATATATTCCTACATCTGCCATCGAAATGATCTACAAACTTCACTTAGTTATACCCCTACTACACTGTATGATGTAACGAAATATGATTACTTCTAGTTCATATATAAAGAAACGGAGGTTCAGAGATACTAAATGATTTGCTCAAGGTCACAAAGCATGACAGTTTCAGAACAAGGATTAGAAACCTCTCCCCACCAGAATTTAGCACCCCACGTAGGCTTCTTTCAGTATATACCCAGGACTGGCCAGTCCCCAAATCTGGGGATAGAAAGTGCGGCAAAATACAAACGTGTGGCTCAGCCAAACCAACTGAAAAAATAAGTAAAATTCATAAAATAAGAGCCAACTGGAATCTTCACTTATTATGCCTGAGAACTGACCTTTGAGATTTGAAAGAGTTTGAACAAAAAAGTTTAAAAAACATTTTATCATCACACGGTTCTGCAATTCTTTTCTCCATCCTGGACCAGAAGCATTAATTCAGACATACCACAAGGAGGACTCTTCTTGAAACATGTTTAGCTTGTACAGAAGCTGGAAGTCCAGGAAATCTGATGACAGAATCATGGTCTCCCCAAGATGTCTAGCCATGTATAGAAGGCCCATTAGAAATACATAATAAGCATGCAAGCTTTTGAGATTGCCCTTTACTGACGAAAAACAGATGTTATATCTGAATGGAGCTATCTAATAATATACCACCAAAATTGCTCAATACAGGGAAACATGAAACAGTGAAAAAATCCCAGCAAGAAACAGCTTTTTTAACCTTTTTCATCTCACATCCTCCAATTCATGGCAGCACATACCCCTCAGGCATGTGTCCTCCAGGCTGAAATTCGCAGTCGTAAAATATTGGTGTAATCATCAATAATTCCCTTTTTAAGTCAGCAGTATTTTCATATATGCCATTTCTTTTCAGTGTGTTCTTCCATCAGAAATCTACTGATTTCGTTGAGGACTTTTTAGTCTATATAGAACTTAAATATGAACCAAAGCCAAGTGACTAATATTTATTTTGTTATTGCCATTTTATAGTGATTTTAGAGAGTGACTCATTTAAATTCTAATGTATTTTAAGAAAGAATGAAAGAAAAACATAATTCAATATATTTTTCTCAAATTACCTCCATTGCTTGATTGCTCCTCTACAATCAAAATCAGGTTTTAACTATGCATGATACAAACAAGATTACATTTTGAATCTGTAACAGAGAATTTAGCTGCTTGTTTAAAATGACATACCTAGCAATTCAGTAATCACTTTATAATAACCCCTTTCATTTCCAAATCTACTTAGACATCAGCCAGTAGTGAAGAGAATGCTGCAGAGGTTTTTACAAGTACACATTAGTTTTACATTTCATGACAAGCTAATTCTAGAGAGTTCGAATGACAGACAAGCATGTGCTCTTATGGTTTTCTTTCTTTTGCTTGAAGGAAACAGGCATCTAACTGATAAATGAAAAATAAAGGAGTGCAGACATATACTTTTCACTTCACATGTATGTCAGTGACAATTTACCCCAAATGCACCCCTGGTGCCATGGTGACTATGCAAATCGACAAGAAATAAAAAGACACTGATAATTCTCTCTCAGCACAAATTAGGAAGAACTACTACAACACAAAGGTGACTCCACTGCTCAAGAACATACTTACATAGTATGATTGTCAAGTCTTCAGTAGAGATTTGGCTCATTGAAATCAATGGACTCATTGAAATCAATGGAGCTATGTTGATTTACACTAGCCAAGGATTTGGGGTTAACTCTGTTGACTGACAAATACTGATGCTGACCCTCTGGGTTAAGGCTTTTGGAAAATGTGTAAGCAGCTAGAAATAAAGAAAACCATTCAAGTTATACTAGAGATAATGCAGGCCCTGAGTCCATAATTATGAAAGCCATTCACACCCTGCCACTGTGCACTCATTAGGCACACATCTTTAAACTCACCACATGTTAAGGAATACTGAGAACACTCTTGGGCCAACATACACTGTTTTATAAAGCTCATATTGCACCAACCACAGTGTACAGTGAGATGGAAATGGCTCCTACATACTTATACTATTGGATGATATGGACACTAACAGTATAAAATCAAGGTGCTATGCTAACACTCGTTAATATTAACAGTAAAGTATGCACCTTGCATCTGAAGGTGAAAGATGTAATATTGCACTCCTAATTAAACAACAGAAAAACCTGATTTCAATAAATTATTACAGCAGTGATTGGGGTTGTTTTTTTGGGGGTGTGTGTGTTAAAATTTAAGGTACGACATTTCAGATTACTATGAAAATCGCCTGGAACAAATTATAAACACTGGTGTAAATGAATTTGGCTTTTGGCTGTGCAGAGACACAGAGGTTGTTTATTATATTGTGCAAAAATAAATGGGAGAGGCTGTGTCATAGATCAGTCAGAAGATGATGTAGCAGGGTGTTCTAGCTATCACTGAAGTCTGTTGCTACCGACAAACTAAATTAATTCAGAGCTGTTATCCACAGCAATGTTAGTTAAATTGGGGATTTAAGACAGGACTTCATTGAACCTAAGTGACAGGACTGCATGGTCATATAAATCTATGTAAAAGAGAAAATGTCACCAATTAATGCTACTCATATAGGAAGAATATTTAAAATTTTTCTAATCTAATATGTGCAATCAACCTTAACCAAGAGATATAGAATGAAATCAGCCTTGACAAATAACTCTCAAATGGATAAAACTGATAAATGAATAGGATTCTCTGGCTCAACCGATAAAAGAAACTTTTAGCTTTAAAATACATATGTCACAAGTGAACAGAACATTCTTTCTTTCCCTACTACGTAATTACATATGAACTTTTTAAAGTATCTAGATACAAGATAAAATGAGAGAGAATTACTGAAGGATTCAGAAAATGCGAGATTAAAAATAACTTTTCCATTCACTACACAGCAAAGGCTCTTTCCCCACAACTACTTACATTTTAAATTTATTTATTTATTGGGGGTAAGAGCTTCTGAGACTCAGAGCCTTAAGGTTCCCTTACACTTTACACCTTTTGCCTCCCCCACATCTCATCCTCTGGAAGGACTGGACTTGTCTAACTTCTGGAGCCTATAAACAAGGAGCATACATTTGCTAGAGGGTTGCTAGCTACAGAGTAATGAAAGGTGGTATCCCACCCCTCATCCCAAGACTACCACTAGGAAGACAATGTCTTTGGACTATGCTGAGCCCGTAACAAAACTGGGAGTAAGACTATGATCTGAAGTGTTGAACTCTGACTCCTCACTCAGGCCAGCTCATTTGATAAGAGTATTTTTTTTTGCATTTTTATAAAAACAAAACATGTATTTTTGGTATTTTATCTGGAATATTTACAATACTTAGGCTGCTTCAATTAACTGAAATTTAAAATAAAATTAACATGAACAGTAATTCCTTTTAAAACTATTTTTTTTTAGTTTTCTTCCCTTGCCTTCTGTGTATCAGACCACTTCTTATGAAAGAGAGCCCTTGTGGATCATTTTCCCCATCCCATTACTAGCGCAGCATTGCCGACTCCAAGGAGTCAAAAATCATGCATCAGGCCTTGAAAAATCATCCTAGCTTAAAAATAATGAACTTTTAAAAATAATTACATTTTGGGTTTGGGGATTTTTTTGCCTCTGGTGATTGAGCTTTTAAGGGGTCATGTTTTCAAGACTTTCTCCACAACCATGGTGGTTAGAAACTTTCTTCTTTAAAATAATGGAAGTTGAGATTCCCATATAATCACATCACTCTAGAGATATTTCTACATTGCAATAAGAGATCCACGTCACTGCCAAAGCTGGCCTGGGTCAACTAACTCACACTTGCGGGCCTCAGGACTAAAAATTACAGCGTAGACATTCGGGCATGGACTGCAACCCAGGCTCTGACTCCCAGCGAGTGGGGTGGGTCTCAGAGCCTGGGCTCCAGTCTGACCCCAACCATCTACACTGCTATTTTTAGCTCTGCAGCCTGAGCCCTGCGAGTCTGAGTCAACTGACCAGGCTCTGAGACTCAGTGACATAGGATTTTTATTGCAATGTTGACGTTCCCTAGGAGTTGGGACTTGAGGAAAAACACCAAAATACTAAGACTCATGATAAAATTGTGAAAGTTGGTAATATTAAAATAGCATTCACAAAAGAACGTGAGGACAGATGAAAATAAGCTTGCTTTCATGTGATATGCATCACTAGTTAGGTAATGCCCTTCTTGTCCCGCACTCTCAGTCTTGAACCTGTGTTATTTCCTCCCTATTGGTGTAAGATTCATATTTATTAAGACCAAATAGTCCCTTGTCTGAAACCTCCACTGCTCAAATCTCTACAAGTCACATTGCAGTTGGCTATGTCCTCTTGTGTGTTTTCTACCCTTCCAAATTTAGTGTTGACAAATAAATTGAACAGTGGTTGGATTTATTCTAGAACCACACCTGACAGAGAAAGACATGAAGCAGCAATGGAAGATTCAGAAAAGTGGGGGTGAATGGGGATACACTCAGGTGGTTAAAAAAAAAATTCCCTGGAAGCCTCAAAAGAGAAAAGAAGCCAGGTCTGAGTTACAGTTAGCAGGAAGTTTAATAGTTTGAAGACTGACAGATGATTTACCATTATGATAAAAGCAGCTCCAGGTTGACCACAAGCCCTACACAGTTTGACGAAAGGGTGGAAGGGGAGACGTACACAGCCACCAAGGTTTGACTGGTGGAGTGGAGCTACTGGACTGCATATGAAAGCAGTTACATAATGCTGGCAACTGTCTGCTTGTATCATCAGTGACCCACGATCCAAAGTCCATTAAACTCTGTTTTTCTCAATTGAACTAAACTAATGGAAAGTAATTGCTACTCAGGAAAAGGCCGCTTATGAAGTAATACAAAAATGAACACTTCACAAAAGGGACTATTTTTATATTCCTCTATTTTCAACTTATACATTGCTGACGTGTTGCAAATGATTTTTTTTCTTCTACTAGAAGGGGTTTCTGACCACAGGCTCTCTCCTGCCTGCGTAGGATATGTATGCAAGAATCATCCAGGCAAGAACTTCAAGATAACTGCTACAAATCTCTGTAGTTCTGGAGTAAATCCAACCATTGTTGAAGTTTACAGCATGTATTAATTAAGGCCTTGCATTCCTCTCAGAAACCTGGAAGGACAATTTTGTAAATTAAGATACAGGACTGGGAAACACAAGGCCTGATTCTTTCTCCCCAAGCTATGCAACAGCCCTGCCATATTTGGGAAATCACTTAATCAGTCAGTGCTTCAGTTTCCTTATGTGTAGAAAGGGGATAAAATCTATCTACGCTATAAGGGAACTGAGAGGGTAAGTTAACATGTTTGTAAAGAGCACTGAAATCTTTAGCTATAAGACAATATAGATGTGTAAAATATAACACTTTAATATTTAATAAATATTTATACATACTGAATAAATAACACACATTTGTCTGAAATACAAACCCGTCAGATCATGAGCTGCAACTGAGTAGTACATAGTGCAGCCCAGGAGGGAGGTGGGCATAGGTGCTGTGTGGTGGCATTCAGTGAAGATCAAAGCAATCTGAAGGCTGCTGTAAACTTTGCTGGTTGCCAGCAATCCCAAGAGGCCTTTCTGGCTGCTTCAGGTCATTGTGAGGGGTATCCTGGCTACGTGCCCTTTTTATCCAGCAATAACCACAGCTCTGCAAGTAAGCACCCTGGCAGGCTGGGCCAGTTTGTTTACCTGCCACGTCTGTGGATTCGGCCGATCGCAGCTCCCACTGGCCGCAGTTCAGCATCCCAGGCCAATGGGGGCGGCGGGAAGCTGCAGCCAGCATATCCCTCAGCCCACGCCAGTTGCTGCTGAATGGGGCAAGTCAGTAACCAAATGGATGCAATGCATTGGTCAGCTGTAGCGATTGAGGGGAGTGGTCTGTCGACACCTCAACCAACATCAAACTGATGTTTTGAGGTAGATGGTTGCGATGTAACCTGATGGGTCTCTGGATTTCTTTCTCTGAGACTCATAAGAATGGCCATACTGGGTGAGACCAAAGGTCCATCTAGCCCAGTATCCTATCTTTCGAGAGTGGCCAATGCCAGGTGCCCCAGAGGGAATGAACAGAACAGGTAATCATCAAGTGATCCATCCTTTGTCACCCATTCCCAGCTTCTGGCAAACAGAGGCTAGGGACACCATCCCTGCCCATCCTGGCTAATAGCCATTGATGCACCTATCCTCCATGAACTTATTTAGTTCTTTTTTGAACCCTGGTATAGTCTAGTCATAAAAATGCTGGGTTGGTAATTGCTAAGTGAAGGATTTATGTTGAGGTTGTGGACTAAACTTTCTCTTTTGTTCAAGAGTACAAATCCGTAATGAGTGGAGAGTGGCCCTGGAATCTTTAAGGATATGGAGGGACGCGTCAGCCTTTATGGTGAACAGTTTGAAGCCTTTGAAGAGAAGGTTTTCTATAGCAGTTTGCACTTCCTTAGGGAAGCCAGATAGTGCAACCAAGACGCTCGCCGCATAACCACCACAGTGGAGATGGAGTGGGCTGCTGTGTCAGTTGCATTCAGGGCTGACTGGAGCGCTGTTTTGAGAGTTCTCTTTAGTGCCAGAATTCTTGTGGTCCCAACCGACCCGGTGCTGATAGTGGTATGGAGGGAGTCAGGGATCTTGTCCGTACTGAGCACTCCAGTGCGGAATGGCTCACTATTAATGGTGCCGAAGGTAACCTTCGTACCTACAGCATCTTCCAATGTGCTCCCTGCTCCTGTCTTTATCCACGGGCACTCATCAGGTTTTTAGGTGCATCAGTGGTACCTGCCACTCCAGACCCTCGTGAGCTGAGTACCATGCTTGGACAGTCTCGGTTCTGATAGTACTGACGATACTGAACATGCCAGCAATATTTTTTGGCTAGCTTGGGGCTCACTCTTGGGACTCGTAGCTCTTTTTTAGAAGCCTTTACATGAGGGGGTCTGTGACTGATTTCTTCTTCTGATATCCAGGGCCGTGGGGAAGATTTGCACCTTCTGAGTGATTCCTGGCACAGATCTGGGGAAGGCAGAAGGGCTGCCTCCATCAGCATAATTTTCTGTCTCAGTTCCCTAAGCTGGGTGTATGTTGTTGACAGAGACCATAGTTCTGAGGAACGTGGCCTTCCCTGAAGCAGCGTATACAATGACAATGCTTATCTACCACAGGGATGGCCTCCTCACATGAGAGGCACTTCTTGAAGCCCAGTGAGCCAGGCATACCCCGATGGAGTTAGGGGTCCCCAACAAAGGGGAAAAATTAAAAGTTTTTTTAAATGAGAAAATAAAGAAAATCTACAACTAAGAAGGAAGGAGATTAACCAGCTACTAAAAATGTAATGAAGAGAGTAAAGAGAATGGTCACAAATGGCCTGCTAATCGCTCCGTCTCTAACCAGGGGCAGTTGAGAAGGAACTGAGGGGGGGAGTTCACCCGGGTCTGCTCACTACCCTCATAGCAGGGCACAAGGCAAGGAACCACACACGTGCGGGCCAAACAGACACTGCTACCAAATCAGTAGCTCAGAGATGCAAGCACACCTATAGTGGAGCGCCCAGAGGGACACAACTCGAAGAAGAATATTCTTTTGTATTATATTTATCAACTTTGCTCTAAGGTCCAGTCTTCTCTCTATGCTGGTGCATAACTTCCACTAAGATCAATGCAATTTATGGACAGAGAATGGGGGATGTGGGTGGAATATAGTCCAAGAATTTAGCCATATAAGGTGAAGAATTAATTACAGAGTCTTGGTCGCAACTCCATATTTAAGGTAGGATCAGAAGTGTTCAGTTTAACAGGGGCTTTAAACCTTTATTTGTAAAAAAAGAAATAATTGAAATGGCAGGAAAAAATAGAGATAATAAACTTTGGGCACTATTCTAATTTTTCATTGTGGTTTGATAAAAAATGAATTGGTACAGAGAGAGAATAATAAGAGTTCAAAAATTGCTCCCATGAAAATGTGCCAAAAGGGTATCTCTCTTTTCTTTGTAACCCCCTTTGCAAAAAATCTAAAACACTTTGGCATCTGCACTTAGTCCATCTACACTGCTACTTCTCATGTTCTGATTGTTTGAACATCAGTCATACCTCAGTAATGTTTGCCTCTAAAGCATTTTATAAATTTTTAGCCATAACTGAAAGTCTGTGCACCAAGCTGAACCCGCTGAGTCTGACAACAATTCTGCTGTGGTACAAATGCCAGCACTCACTTCCAGGGGGGAAACCACCCCCAAACGAACAGAAGAGGCTTATCAAATATCTTAACACTGACTTCAGAAATATCCCAAATACATGGAAGGTGGGATAGTTAGATGGTGCTAATCTGTTGAGACAATTGATATAAAAGCATACAATGTCACTGTTAAAGTTTTATTTTAGAGTACAAGTTTGATGAAGTTGGGATAGGTATTGCTTTTTAGTATCTGTTGGAGAAGGAAGTGAAAATCTTGTGGCGTGCTAGAGTGTGTTACTGATAGCACTGTAGGTAAGATGAAGGTGGAAAGGAATGCACAAGCCTTTCCTCTTAACTTATTTCCATATTGTTAAGGTTTTGGGTGGATGGGGTATATCCTGATCCAACTGTCCCTAAAGATATATTTTTGTTTGCTGGTATTGTTCAACTACGACCACTTAGATAGTGGCCTTCACAGGCTATAAAAATTCAAAGGACTAGAATTTATGTTTTTCTTCCCATGTTACGGATACAGAGAAATATTTGTTTGTAACTGAAGAACTTTGGCTATTTTATTTACTTACATTTCTAAAATGCACCCAGTCCTAAGCTCTGGAGGTAAAATTCACACCAACGAAGAGGTGCCCATATGAGACCCGGAGCATCACTTAAGTGGTGCATAGGGCCTTGTGAGGACCCCCTACACAAGAGCAACTCCTAGGTGCATATAAACTCATAGATAAATATTTAAATTGACACTCTGTCAACATAAAAAAGACTCCAACTCACTAAAACCTCTTTCTCCTCAACAACCTCAACCAACTCTTCAGAAAATAGCTGGGTAAATGGACACTCTTTCTGGAGGCAGTGCGGCCTCATGGATTGAGCACTGGACTGTCATGATTTTATTCCTGACTCTGCCACTGGCCTGCTGGATGACCTTGGACAAATAACTTCACCCCTCTGTGCCTCAATTTCCCCATCTGTAAAATGCAGATAATGGTATTGACCTCCTTTTGCAATGTGCTTTAAGATCAACTAATGAAAGATAAAAGATAAATATTATTAAAAATCAAAACCCAAAAAACCAGGGTCTCTCAGATGGGGAAAAACAGGAATACATTCCAGTGATTAATACTTTTCACCAAGAACACGCCAACCTGATACATACAGGAGCTGTAAATTTAAGCAACTCAGCTGCAAAGGAATGAATGAGGAGGCTACAACATCTGATGTCACAGAAGACAAGAGCCTTAATTTAGAGGAGCAGATGAATTAAGATTGCTTTGCATCATTTAAGTACCGTATATACTGGATCATAACTGGTTTGTTTATAAGCCAACCCCACCCCAAAGACTGATTAGTAAAAATGGAAAAAAAATTTATAACCCATTCATAAGCCGACCCTATAATTCAGGGGTCAGGAAACTTTGGCTCCCAGGCCATCAGGATAAGCTGCTGGTGGGCCGAGATGGTTTGTTTACCTCGAGCATCCGCAGGCACAAACAAAGTGTCCCGGCACGCCAGCTGCTTACCTTGATGGACTGGGACAGCAACTTTTTTTGGGGGGGGGAGAAGCTGGGAGTCAGGAGAGTAACCCATTACCACCCCCCACATGACCCTACCCCTATCCCGGGACACCCACACTCTCCCCAT
Organism: Mauremys reevesii; assembly: GCF_016161935.1. Lineage (NCBI taxonomy): Eukaryota > Metazoa > Chordata > Testudines > Geoemydidae > Mauremys > Mauremys reevesii. Next base: position 201,303,695 of record NC_052624.1, read on the forward strand.
CCCATCCCTTCCCACATTATCAGGGGAGGGGCAGGGGAGGATGTCTCTGACCTGGCTGGAGCTGCTCCGTCAGGCTGGGCTGCGTGGCCGCAGCCTGTTTCAGCGAGCCAGACCGGGCGGCGCGGCTGCAGCCTGTTCCAGTGGGCTGGGAAGGGTGGCACAGCGGCAGCGTGCTCCAGCGGCGTGGCCACAGCCTGCTCTGGGGGGCGGGGCCAAGCTGCAGCGGAGAGACTCTGGCCCCACCTCTTCCCTTCTGGCTGTGCTGCCTCTCCTTGCTCCCTCTGTTTGGGGGGGAGGGGCTGTGTCCCACCTCTTCGTCTCTATACCCATTCATAAGCTGACCCCCTTCTCTGGTGCTTCCTTTTTTTACTCAAAAAATTTGGCTTATGAATGAGTATATACGGTATTTAGTGTCTGATCCAGCTTGCAATGGGGGTTTTGACTGCATGAGGACTGCAGGAACAGGACTATAGTAGAGAAGACTACAATCCAGCAGAGATCTGCATTTAAAAGGTAAACAGTTTTTTTTGCAATGTTTGACAAGTGCACAGTTTAGTAAGAATTGTAGTATAAGCTAGTCAACTTAAAAAGCTGCTTCAGCAGTAACAAAGTGGTAGCATGTTCCCATGATAATTAAATAGAGCAATAGTCTCTACAAAATTAGAAAAGACAATTCAGACATCTAAGAAACCAGTATCCGAGAAAGAAAATACTTCTCCTGATAACATTTCTGAGAGTCTGCAAAATTAATAGTGATGCAGAAAAATTCTATTTCTGTTAACTAAATTGGTACAGATGCTACAGAATAATTATTCTAATAAAAAATTAAATTGAGGGATAGAAAGTGAGTAAGACTTCCAAGAAGCCTCAAAGTCCTAATGCATATTAACACCCACAAACTCTTGAGTGTGGCGTGGTTTTACTATCCTTACTCACACTGACCAGTACCTTACTCCAGAAACAACTGAGAAATGGTTGCAAAAATCAGGCCTTCTGTGAGTTCAGGCACAAGATGCTCTCATAACAGCAGGGCTGCCCGGGGGGGGGTGGGGGTGGGGGCAAGTGGGGCAATTTGCCCCAGGCCCCGGCCCCCCAGGTGCCCCCATGAGAATACAGTATTCTATAGTATTGCAACTTTTTTTATGGACGGGGCCCCCAAAATTGCTTTGCCCCAGGCCCCCTGAATCCCCTGGGCAGCGCTGCATGACAGCGTAGCATACAACTCCATTTCAACCTATTTGCTATGCACGCACCTGCAACCAAGCGTTATAAATATAAGTAAGCACTGAGTCTAACAATAAATAGAAAGTGTTTATTTTGCTTGGCAGGAAAAAACTATAACACACAGATGAGGTATGGAAATCCAAACAACAGCTTATTATGTAAAGTGCTAACATTGTTTAGACTGGACCAAATGTATTCCTGGCCTGAATGGAATCACACAAAGTGAAATTGCTAGTTGACTGTAATTTAAAGCAATGGTTCTCAAGCAGGGGTATGCATACCTCTGGGGGGTATGCAGAGGTCTTTAGGCCGGGGATACATCAACTCAACTAGATATTTGCCTAGTTTTACAACAGGCTACATAAAAAGTACTAGCAAAGTCAGTACAAACTAAAATTTCATACAGACAATGACTTGTTTATTCTGCTCTGAATGCTATACAATGAAATGTAAGTACAATATTTGTATTCCAATGGATTTATTTTATATGGTAACATGAGAAAATAAGCAATTTTTCAGAAATACTGTGCTGTGACGCTTTTGTATTTTTATGTCTGATTTTGTAAGCAAGTAGTTCTTAAGTGAGATGAAACTTGAGGGTACACAAGAGAAATCAGACTCTTGAAAGGGGTACAGTAGCCTGGAAAGGTTGAGAGCCACTGACTTAAAGGACACACAGTTATTCTGCTCTCCCTCTCTGTAACATCCGATCATCTGTTCCTTTGTGAAATCAAGCCAGATAAGTTATTTCTGATAGAAATGAGGACTCTCAGGGATGGTCTATACTATCACGGTAAATCAATCTAACTTGAGCAACTTCAGTTACATGAATAACATAACTGAAGTTGACTTTGTTAGTGGCTTCACTGTGCTGTGTCAATGGGAGAGCGTCTCCCGTCAACTTCCCTTGTGCTTCTTGGAGAGGTGGAGTACTCAAATCGATGGGAGAGTGCTCTCCCATCGATTTACCGTGTCTTCACGAGACCTGCTAAATTGACACTCGCTGCTTTGATTGCAGCAGTGCTGATCTACCAGCAAGTGAAGACGTACCATCAGAAACGTCCATCTGGCAGGAACACATCAATTGCTAGAGCTACTGTGGATATCAGAATATGCAGGAGCCAGATGTCATGCCATTCACGGTAACTGGTTTTGTACGTGATCTGAACTATAAAAGAGTTTTATTATTTCTGCATTTGAATGGATTTGGGGCATCTTTAAAGAATTATTAAAAATGTTTGCATGTTGGGAGTGAAGTGCAAGGCTATGTCTAACAGCAAAAAAGTGTGGTTTTACATCTAGATAGCTAACTACAGAATCACAGAAATATAGGACTGGAAGGGAATGTTCTTGTGTAGATAAGGGAGTGTCAAGGTCAACCTTATACCTTGCCTAGCTAAACTGAAATAAAAACTACCTGCGTGCTTTGTTTTTACTAGGATTTTACACTGAGATACTTATGTGAATATAAAACACACACGCCTCTTTTGGCACTGAAGACAAGGGGCAAGGATTCTGAGGCAGTGCAGTTCCCTGCACAAGCTTTTCCCTAACACAAGTTTGAGTCACCAACAAAGAATATTACAGAATTGGGGAAAAGAAGAGATGCAAAAGGCCATCTAGAAAGCCCCAGATCCGTTTGCCTGAGATAAGTGTGCACTCAGCCTTGACACATGGTGTCTGGGTTAAGATGTTCTCCATGTCCACTGAAGGTAGGACAAGTAGTAATGGTTTTAATTTGCAGCAGGAGCGATTTAGGTTAGATATAAGGAAAAATATTCTAACTATAATTATATTTAAGCTCTGGAATAGGCTTCCAAGGGAGGTTGTGGAATCCCCATCCTTCAAGGTTTTTAAATGCAGTTGGACAAACACGTGTTGGGGATGGTCTAGGTTTAACTTGGTCCTTTCTCAGTGCAAGTCGCTGGACTTGACGAATTCTCAAGGTCCCTTCCAGCCCTACATAACTATGATTCTATGAGGGAAAGAAATCCTTTCCAGAGGCCATGGGGTAGTAGAAGAGTTACTGTGGCTACTCCTGCATAGTGGCCCAATACACAGGGGGAATAGCTAGTGGATCCATGAAGTTATAAATCAATTGCTCCTCCCCAATATGATGATGCACAGTGAGTTCACGCAGGGCTCTGTGTTGTACATGCTCCCTGCACCAGCCCTCTGCCCCCATGCACAAGTCCCTCACCAGTTCAACCTGAGTCCAAACCTATCAGTGATGGGGAAGTGGAGGAGGACGGGGTTTGCCCTCAATAGACCTAAAGTTTGGATGTACTACTACTACTACTACTGCAGGTCAAATAGGTAAGAAAGACACGTAATGCTCACAATTTCCCATCACATAACAAATCCTCAGTGAGAAGTATCATAACATTACACGTTACAGATTTTGCACATCCCTATCTCACACTTTGATTCTGAAAGGAAAAGCTTCCATAATAGGGAAGTTTTTTGTTTGCTTGCTTGCTTGCGTGTGCGTTTTTTAAAATAAAGGCTGCAAATGTGACCTTGAAGATTCCATCTTCAGATAGGGGAAATCCAAAATGGGGTCCATAATATTTATTTTTCAGTTAATACTATTCACCTAGCATAAATCTCTAGATATATTTGCAATAGCAAGTTTAAGAACACATACACAAATTAATTACAAAATGGCAGCTAGGAGGTATATGGCAGCTTCATAGCATTTATCACTATCCATACAGAAAAGAGTCTCTCCAGAATCAACATAAAATAAGGCGGTAATTCCATCCATGGCACCTGATGACATGAACAAATGACCCAAGTCTCATTCTTGTTGTTTATGATGTTGCTAGAACCTCTTGATGGAATTAAAACCGTATTATTTACAGCTCTGAATACATTAGTCCTACAGTACGTAGAGCAGGCTATATTATTAGCTGTGTGGCTGTGAGATGCTGACATATTTTTCCTGTCAGTGCAAACACAATCTCTTCAAAGATACCAGTAGAAGTCCCTATTTGCTTTTACATAGTTTGCACTTGATTTCAAATTTTAAAATGGCAAGTAGTTATTCTTCTCTTAATGTAAGGGTATTTCTAAAAACAGAAAAGGAAAAGACAGAAAAATGAATTTAGTGGACTTTAATAGAGACACTGTATATATACACATAAAATATACATATATATATATATACACACACACCCACACATATATATGCATACATAAAGGATGTACTAAATATATATGCAAATATTTTACTTTTGCCTAAGGCACTGTTTGAAATGTCCCAGAAAATCAGCTTGTTTGAGCTTTCTCTATTCAACCAGCTGAGGAAGAATCAAGGAAGAGTATCTGAAATACTCTGGAGGTTATCTACCTACAACAGTGGCATACACAGAGCTCAGTGTATTCAATTTAGTACTTAGTAGTTTATAAACAATCACACACACACACACTTATTAACTCAAAGTTAAGTTTGCTAATCGTAATTCAAAACAAAAGCATGTGATCACATACATCAATAAAAAACAATGGGCCAGATCCTCAGCTGGCACAAATTGCTGTAGTTCTATTTAAGTGAATAAAACTACACTGATTTATACAAGTTGAGGAACCGGTCCATTAAAAACCAAAGTAATCAAAAGAAACAATTCTGACCTCCACCTAACACTCTTGTGTTATGTTAAATGCTTTTTTTAATATTAAATGTAGAAATTAGTATAGTTGTATATTTTCCAGGTAGAGAATCTGAAAAGTCATGTATAGAACATTGGTTTCAAAAGTAGGGTTACGCTAGCAGTGTATTCGTTCATTAAGTGCAAAGTACAACACTAACAGATGCTATATTAATATAAAAGGCATGTTCTATGCTGTTGTACAAAATTTAAGATTAGAATATGCTGATACACTAATTTTGTCTCCAAAATTAGGTGTATATAAAATAAAATTACCTTATTTGAAAATACCATAGCCATTCTATAAATCGCTACTGAGAGCAGCATGAGCTTCACAAGTAGTTTCTTAGTTTATTAAAAGAATGGATGATTTTAAGTGTCATTACTTGAAGTGATAAAGAAAGGGCCAAGAAGAAATGAAAAAAAAAGTCACTGAACAGGGAATAGGGGATTTACTAACCTCAAGATTAAAGCAGTTTTGTTTTTACTGAAAACTAAATTTCCACAAAATATATTGGAAATGTGACCTCCTTGCTCCAAACCAAACGAATGTGCTTGATTTATTCGATTCTTTCTCACAGGAGTTTTCTTATTGACAAGTAACCCCACTGAAGTAAATGGGACAATATATGTGAAAAAGCACTCAGCAGGATCTGGCCCTTAAGACATTATACACTGAATATTAAAGTCATCCTGATGGTATGGCAGCAGCAGTTCAGGCTGGCTGTAATGGCTGGAAGTAATGCTCCCAATTTCTGGGGAGGGAGCGTTAGTTACCTCATGCCACAATCAGCATTTTACAAGTGACTGTTTTTGCTACAAAGAATGTGATTTAAACATATCAAAAGGTATTAGGGTGGAGTTTAGATAAGGCCAGTGGGCTCAGATTCCAGAAAGGACACAAAATCCTCTTTCCTCATAGAAAGGTTTGTAAGAGGTACCTGGTGACTCTATTTTCTGGGGAGAAAATAATAGCTTATTTTTTTTATCACCCTAATCTGAAGAGCGAATGGATGATCTCACTCACCCACTTCATATGCAAACAGAGATTAGCAAAGAGGTTTTTGCTTTGCTGCTGTAAATAAAGTCACTTTTCAAAGGCTGTTACTGAGGTAAAAAGCTTTTTTAATGGAGTATGTGTGAAGCAAAGAGCAGAGAAATCCTTTGGATAAAACAAACTGCTCTCTGTTGTCTTTATGTCTTATCAACATCTGATAAAATACAGACAATTGTTTAGAAAGATTTTACTAATAACTGTTTTTAACTGAAATTCTTTTAGTTGCAGCAAAAATGCAAATAATTCCATCAAATGGCAAATGACTTGCCTAATGGAACACCCACAACCTCAAAAGCAGGGGAGCGTTGTCTGAACTGGCAGGAAAAAAGGGTAGTGGCTCCTTTAAAGGTCCCATTTCCTCCCTCCCTCTCCCCCCAGCATAGGAGTTGGAGGAAGGCATCACCTGAGCTCGGGGGCAGAGTGGTGGGGCTCAGGTAAGCCAATGGTCCCTGAGGACCTAGGGGAGAGTGTATAAATCCTGTCTCTTCTCCTTGAGTCCCTTCTCACACACGATGAACAGCTCCCGCACTCCCATCCCTGGAATCAGAGTAGGATCAGTTTTTTTGGTCTGCTGGTGGCATTGCACTAGTATCCTTTATAGACTGGGAAGGAATTTTCCCTTGCCACCCAGTTGGTTGGGGTGGGATTTTTCACCTTCCCCACATAGCAGTTCAGGGACCTGGCAGGGTAGGCCAGGCCAGGAGACAAGGTATAAGTTTTCACAATTTAGCAGGTGGCTGATATCTGGTGCCGGTATTCATTCCACAATGGGTCTGGTTCCTTGGCAGGGTTGCCAACTTTCTAATTGCACAAAACCAAACACCCTTGCCCCATCATCTGCCCACCCCTGCCCTGCAGCCGCACCCCTGACCCGCCCCTTCTCCGAGCCCCACTCCCCACTCACTCCATCTCCCCCTCCCTCAGTCACTCGCTCTCCCCCACCCTCACTCACTTTCATCAGGCTAGGGCAGAGGGTTGGGCTGCAGGAGGGGGTGAAGGCTCCGGTTGGCAGTGTGGGCTCTGGGATGTGGCTGGGGATGAGAGGTTTGGGCTGCAGGAAGGGGCAGGGAGTGTGGACTCGGGGGCGGGGCAGAGGTTTGTGGTTCAGGCTCCAGGATTCAGTTTGGGTGTAGGAGGAGGCTCAGGGCTGGGGCAGGGGGCTAGGGTGTGTGGGGTGAGGGCTCCGGCCGGACGTTGCTTACCTCAGGTGGCTCCCAGTCGGTGGCTCAGTAGGGCTAAGGCAGACTCCCTGCCTGCCTTGGCTCCGTGCAGTTCCCAGAAGTGACAGGCATGTCCAACTCCTAGGTGCCGGGGCCAGGGATCTCTGCACCCTGCCTGCACCCCTAGGCGCCACCCCCACAGGTCCCACTGGCCACGGTTCCCGGACAATGAGAGCTGCAGAGCCGGCACTCAGGGTGGAGGCAGACCACGGCGCCTTCCTGGCCCCTGAGACTAGGAACCAGATACGCCCGTCACTTCTGGGAGCCACGCGGAGCCCACCTTAGCCCCGCTGCACTACTGACAGGACTTTTAATGGCCTGGTCAGTGGTACAGACCAGAGCCACCAGGGTTCCTTTCAATCGAGCGTTCAGGTTGAAAACCAGACGCCTGGCAACCCTATTCCTAAAGAAACCAAGGAATGAAGTTGGGGGTTTTAATGCCTGGTACAGGGAGAAGACAATACCTTTTCACCAGCCTCTTAACCCTCAGATGAAGGAAAGGTAGTGAGGTCCCAGCAGTGGACTGGGACCCAGCTGCGGAAGGTTGGGAGCTGCCCTCCACCAGATAGAAACAATTAAGGAAGGAATAATGGCCTGCACTGTACGAGTTATTGCCAGATAGTTCCCAGATGAGTAAATGTGAATAAAGTTGTGACCTAATTAAACCACATCCTTGCATCTTGTATTTTTTCCCATGTGTCCAGGATAATGACTAAAAACTAAAGGCTACATCTTGCATTACAGTGAAATATTACCTACTACGGACTAAACACTGGCCCTTGATTCAGGCAAACTGCTGCCATATGCACATATCCAAGGGCACAATTTGGCCGTATGAATGCAAAAAGAAATGAATTTATCCTTTCAACAGAAGACAAATGACAAAGCTACACCACTAGGGGATTTTGAACCTCGTGCAAACTGTTCATCTACTGGTGCTAACACAGAAAGACAAAGGACTTGGAGGTCCTTAGATCTACAGTATAGCAGTGCTTTCAGAATATTTTCCTGTTAATTTAACTGTTTTACATGTATTTTCACTTGATGGCTTCCAGTTACTGTACATTACATTTATTTAATTTTTCATATTGGTGATTCCTAGTGTGATAAAATATTGTCAGCATCTACTCTATTTAAATATGCGGTGATTACTTAGCTCTTGCAGAGAAAATTCCAAGGATTTCCAGGTTTAGGATATTCCATTAAGGGCTGTACATACATCAGGAAGGCTTTATGCCTTTAAAACTAAGCTAGGTACTCTTTATGGAATAGAACAAAAATTATGCTGGCATTATCTTCAAGAAAAGCATAATTCAAAATAATGTGTGTGCATCTAACATGTCATACCCAAACAATTGTGTGTGGCTTTTCAAAGCAACCTGTTCATCTGAATTTCTTCTGCAGGAATATAGATTTTCCAAATTATTGTGGAACACCTGGATTCCTTTACTAACAAAAACGTTACATTCTCTCTCTACTACAGAACAGACTAATATAATACTAGTGTATTGTACAGCACTGTAAAATGTAAATGTATGCTTCCGAGGTAAATGAGTTCTGAATAGGAAGAGCCCCAGTAGATTTCATGAGTCTTCTGATCTCTTCCCTTCCCTGGATTTAAGAAATAATGTTTGTTCATCTGGAAGCTCATTATCCTTCTTCAGAACTTTCCTTACAACTTTTCTTTGCCAGGATCCCTACAAAAACATGATAACGGTTAAGCCAGTGGTGTGCTAAGACCACTGCCTATCATGCTAACCAAATACTGTCTCACTGTTTCCTTGAATTCACCTGTTGGCCAATCCATCTCCATCTGTAACGTCTCTTGTAAACTCTCTGGGGAACGGATTGTCTTCTTGTTTTGTGTTTGTACACTGCCTAGAACAGATGGGTCCTGATCCCTGAGTAGGACTCCTAGATGCGATGGTAGTACAAATAATTAATACGAATATGCATAGAATCATACTCCACCTTTAATTTTCTTCTTTTTGGCTCATTATGGAATTTTTCTTGGTTTGTATTCTCCTGAATTTCCTTTGGGTACTAGATTAACTAGAACAGGGTTGGAGACGGCAGGAAAGATCCAGAATTTGTTTACAAATGATACTGATTTTGTTGGTGGCCAGGCTCTGGCTTCATCAGCAGAAGCTTGACGCTTTTGCTGCCATAATTACTGGTATTTTGGGTTAAGGATATTAGGAGAAGTAGTCTCATGTGCCTGTTTGGAGGGCTATCCCACAGGCATAGTATTCTCAGGTCTCAGCTCCCCATCTTAGTAACAGCTGGGAGTATATTTGTGACCCGGATCCATGGAAGGAGCAGGCATTCCAGACCTACAGATTTCAAGGGCCTGGCCGCACTGTGCTAAAATTTTGTCAAGAGTTCGCACAGTAGTTCTTGTAAAGGTGAAACTGGAGTAACAGATCAAAGTACATGTGGCATGGAGGAGCGTGTTTGCATTTCCTAGTGGGTGCACATAATGCGAACGTCTGATTTTAGTTAGGGCAGGATCATTTACAGGTCTTCTACCTGTGCTCCTCAGCTGGTAGGGAGTTTTTGCCTTGGTTTGGATACTTATCCCACTGCAGAGCTGAGGATAACAGCCTCTGCAGCTGCCATAGGTAGTGGAGGCAGAGCTCTGAGGGCTCCCAGCAGTTGGCAGTGAAGGAATGGCTGCATTCCCTTCTCCCTTTACATGCTAGACTCCACCACTGTGGCAGGTGATGGAGGCAGAGCTCACAGTGAGTGACTGCACAAAGAAAAATCTGAGCAGTTGTTCTGTGATTGTTAGAACTCTATCCACTCCACTTCCTACAGTGGAGCCTGGCAGACCTTACTTTAAGGGTGTACTTTTTCCCGTAATAAAATTGTTACACATGCATTATACTCCATTATAAACTGGATATTTGGCACCGGCAGCTGGTACATTTACCATAGTATTTTGAAAATAGGAATACAGGTAATACCACAGTAAAGATGAATGGTGCCTTATGGTACAGTTGCCTTTTTTTTTTAATGCCATTCATTTTACATGTAGAAGGTGAATAAGGCAAAATTGGATCACTTTGATCCACTAAATATTAATTTCCATCTTTCTTAAGTCAACCTGTCTTTTTTTCTTCAGCTTTTAATCACATTTTTAGATCTGATTTAACTTCTCACTTAACTCCTATGGCTCAGAAGAAGTGTGTATACATTTATCCTGGAGATGCTGCCTATTTGTCTCAGATCAGAGGTTTTACAAAAAGTCTGCTACGTTTTCCATATTACGTTTGGCATTATTCCATTTTATGCATGCAAAGAAAAGCCTACTTCAGCTATTTTGAAAGTTTCTTCTATGATGCCTACTCACAGTTTGCATGATATTACAGTTCTAGCTCTCTTTTGACTAAGAACTTTTGTTAAGAACACCAAGTAGACTACATTTGCTTGCCTCACTCCATGATCAAACAAAATCAGCTCTCAGAACATGTTATAGAGGAGGAGGGAGAGGCTATATGTTTTGTATTATGAATTGCAGCTTAAAAGTAAATGGGGGATAAGGGATGTGGGATAATAGCAAGAATAGATCAATACATTACTTAGAACTCAGGCTCAGAGGATACATTGTTCCTGATTTTTTCATTAATTCTTCACATACTGTATTTGGCAGAATTACTGCTGTGTTTGCTGACAGAACCCTCTGGCCTCCAAACATCAGACATATGATCTCCCGGTCGAACTCGACACTGGTTTTTCATTTCCAGACATTGATTTTCCACCGAACAGCCAACATATTTCATAGGAATAAACTGTTAGCACTATCAGCAAAATATTGATTACAGCAACACTGAAATCCCTTCCTGTAAATTTACAGCATTCATTTCCAATTGGTTACATTACATGATCTTCAAGAGGATGAAGATGTAAGGAAGTCATTAACATCTGTTGAGTAAAATAAGCCCTAACATCCAGCTTCTCATGTATGCATTTAAGTTCAAAGAGAAAGAAAAATAAAGTATAGTAACTCCCTGAACAAAATTTTAGAGAGCAATTGAAATGAACCAGTATTTATTGATGGTGCACAAGACAAGCTCAAAATACCAAATATGCATAACATTAACACCCAGTTCTAATAGCCAGGATGGAAAACAGGCAGGGAGTGGAATCCTTCCAGTGTTGCCAAGTAATCCTAGAACGCTGCACAGAAGCTACTTCTATGTAACGTACGAATGGCCATGCCAGGTCAGACCAATGGTCCATCTAGCCCAGTATCCTGTTTTCCAGCAGTTGCCAGATGCTTCAGAGAGAGAGAACAGAATAGGACAATTTACTGAGTGATCCATTCCCTGTTGTCCAGTCCAAGCTTCAGGCAGCTAGAGGTTTAGAGAAACCTGGAGCATGGGGCTGGGTCCCTGACCATCTTAGCTATTGGCCATAGATGGACCTATCCTCCATGAACTTTTCTAATTCTTTTTTGAACCCAGTTACACTTTTGGTCTTCACAGCATCCCCAGACAATGAGTTCCACAGGTTGATTGTGTATTGTGTGAAGAAGTACTTCCGTTTGTTTTAATTAATTTCATCACGTGACTCCTGGTTCTTTTGTTATGTGAAGGGGTAAATAACACTTCCCTATTCACTTTCTCCACACCATTCATGATTTTATAGACCTCTATCCTATCCCTCCTTAGCCATCTCTCTTCTGAGCTGAACAGTCCCAGTCTTTTAAATTTCTCCTCAAATGGAAGCTGTTCCATACCCTAATCATTTTTGGGCTGGCTCTTCACCAACATATTGTGTTTGTCTGTGTGTCTGATAATTCTGTACTTTACTATAGTTTCAACCAATTTGCCTGGTACTAAAGTTAGGCTCACTGGCTTGTAATTGCCAGGCTCACCACTGGATTCTTTAAAAAAAAAAAAAAAAAGGTGTTACATTAGCTGCCCTCCAGTCATCTAGTGCAGAAGCTGATTTAAATTATGAAATTTCACATTTGAGTTCCTTCAGAACGCTAGTGAATACCATCTGGTCCTGGCGACTTATTGCTGTTTAATTTATCATTTTGTTCCAAAACCTCCTCTATTGACACCTCAATCTGGGACAGTTCCTCAGATCTGTCAACTAAAAAGAATGGCCTGGGTGTGGGGATCTCCCTTCCATTCTTTGCAGTGAAGACTGATGCAAAGAATGAATTTAACTTCTTCACAACAGCCTTTTCTTCCTCGAGTGCTCCTTTAGCACCTTGATCATCCAGTGGCCTCAATGCCTGTAGAGTATGCTTCCTGCTTCTGATGTACTTTTAAAAAATGGCTATTTGTGTCCTGGGCTAGTTGATCTTCAAATTCTTTCTTGGCCTGTCTTATTATACTTTTCCACTTGACTTGCCAGAGTTTACGCTTCAGTTGACACCCACTCCTCATTCTTGAAAAAAAAATCACAAATATATCACACTAGATAGATAGATAGATAAGATTAGATTTTGTATTATAGCTAACCTGCTCTCATTAGGATAAGAAAAAATACAATTACCACTCATGTCCAAAACATCAATTTGTAAAATAAATGTACCCATCTGTAACTAATTTTGAGAAAGATTTTAGTGCAACCAATGTGCACTGTTTTCAATTAGTGATTGATATGGCTATAACTAAAGCACCCCAATCAGACATTTTACGCAGTAAATACCTTTTCTGCATTTTTCTCACTTACACATGTTTGTAATCTATTTATTTCCTACAGTACATAATACAACTTTAAAAGTAGTACTATACAAGGACCATATAATTCAACCTGGTTGTCTCCATCTGTAGTCATGAGACTTAAAAAAGCACTGATGAGTATTATGACTAACAAATGAGGTGTACTAAAATACTGTGAGAAGATTTGCATAGTGTCTGCTCAGTTTTGCTTGACTCTAGTCAATGTTATCAAACTCTAATATATAACTGGATCTAAAACTCATTGAGGTCAATGGGCCTTGGGTCAGACCCATAAGGTGGAATGTGGTTGCACTGCACGAGTGAAAAGTATAAAATAGGATGTGGCCAGTGCACAGTTTACTGCAACCTTGAAGAAACAAATTGAATTATATTTTATGGTGTGTGTGTGTGTGTGTGTATACGTACACACACACACAAGAGATATGTGAGTGTTATTTGCACTGCTAACTTTGACAAGGGTTTTAGTGCAAGTAATGTATTTATATCTCTGTCACTCATACTGAAAACAAAGGATAAGGAGGTAAGTTACCATTCTTATAGCGTATGGTATATACTGCATTATATATTTCAGCCTGTATATATCCTATGCTCTGCTTTATTCTTCTAAGCTGCTATAGTCTTTTATGTTTGGATAAAATTGAAAATTTTCTTGTGAATAATGCATAGAATCAATATCCCAACTCAAGAGGGGGGAAAAGAAAACAAAACAAAAAAAAACCCCAGAAAATGTAATTGGACTGTGTATATTAAGTAGGTCCCAAGAGTCTATGGAGTAATTCAATTAGCTAATTCAAAATGTCCAAACTTGGTGTACTTTTATATCCATAGAGGGCATTCAATTTTTAAAAATAATTTTCTAAGAAATTCTCATGGGTTTATAAAACTTCTAAAAGAGTTTCCAGCTTACTAAGCGCTTATGACAGTTAAGGAGCTGTGTAAGTAGTCTGGGTTGTTGCTGGAATCTTAATGCTGTTCATTTGAAAATGTCAATCATATCTTGACAGAAAACCTATTCTCAGATAAACAAAATATGCTACCCTAAAACTGAATAGAACAAATACTATTTTTTTTAAATGAGCCATTGATGTTGAAAACTTTTATGGCTTTTATTAAGTAACTGTTCATATACCAGTACAGCATAGTAATTGAGAGCTGGTGTTCTCAAATAATTGACATGTGTATGGCTGCTTTTGATGTGATATTCTTCTGTTGCTTACAGCATTTGAAAATGATATTCTTCTGTCTAAGAATACTGTGTCACTGGGTCATGTTCAAGTTATAAAAAAGAGAGGGTCAAATTTCAGTTAATGAGTAAAAGGATCGTGTCATATGTAAATTTCCTCAAAGAGCCAAAGTCACGCATTGTCACCTCTTGAATTTTTTTTAAAAAAGGCCTTATCCCTTCTGTTTGTGTCAAAAGTTATTTGCTGTGCAGATGATCATTATGCCACAGATTTAAGATTACAACTTCAGATTGAGGCACTGGAGAGGATTAGCCCCTAAAAGAAATAAGATCCTATTTGCTCACAAAGAATTTTAGTAAAAGAACAAGAAACTGAGTATATATATGTTTGACTAAAACTGTCCCTTTACTGTACCTGTTTGCCTGCTTACAAGAACAGAACAAAGTATTGAAATAAGATATTAAATATGAACTCTACCCATAATCTGTACAATCCAAACAATGTAAAAAGTATTTTCCTCTTGGAAATACTTGAAAGCAGTGTTTTATATGTAAATTTTATGAACTCCTTGAAGATTATGGTATACTGGGTGAATGAAGAATTCCAATCTTGTAAGAAGAGTGTATGGCAGGTCTTGGGTATACTGTACTCACAAAATCGATCCTAGCCAGAACTGAGCTCCACAATCCAAGATTTCATATTTAATAAAAAGCTTCTAGACCTTATGATTGTGAAAACTACCATTAACCTGTGAACATCTTGTAATCAGATGAAGTTTTGTCTTTCTGAGTCTACCAACTGCCAAGCACAATGTCTCAGAGGGGCATTATGCATCATTCATGTCAATAAATTGTTAACTCTGAAATCTGGTTAATGCCACTGCTTCATGGTCCTCCTGACTGGTGCCAAGGGCATTCTCCTTTCTCGCCCAGGGAGAGGCCAGGGTAAAAGGGGACGCTCTGGTTCCTTCAACCCCCAAGCAAAAACGCAGTCTTCTTTCCCACTCCCCACAAAGGACACAGTAAGGAGAGGAGAATGGGCTTCCAGTGCCCAGTTGCAGCTCAACACTGCCCTCTACTAAAAAGAA
Organism: Mauremys reevesii; assembly: GCF_016161935.1. Classification (NCBI taxonomy): domain Eukaryota; kingdom Metazoa; phylum Chordata; order Testudines; family Geoemydidae; genus Mauremys; species Mauremys reevesii. The sequence continues at coordinate 201,318,819 of NC_052624.1, forward strand.
ACTAGAAAGTTAGTGAAATCCTGAAAACCATCTATTTAATATTTTCCCTGTATTCTGATGAAGCTTTAAAAAAATGTCATGTCACTAAAAGTTTCATTTCTTCATAAGTAGGCCAAAGTAGCAGATGGCTGGTTTTGCCGGGAGGAAAAGAGGTTTAATGTTCTGTGACAAAGAAGAGGGGAAAAAAAAAACAACAAAAACATTTCCTCATTGCTACCTGCTAAAAATTTCTGATACTTCACTGTATTATGTAAATTGTAATCCTCTAGTTATACCCAATTAGAATGACAACAATAATTTCTCATTTGAGACTGGATAGTAAAAACAATTACAGAGACCTTGAATATTCTTAACAATTAGCACCTTATTCCACTGAAGTCTTCACCAACTAGTCATCTTCTGAATGGCCATCTATCGAAAGCGAAGGGGGATAATGGAGATAAATACAAGGAATCAATTGTGTCATTCTCTTCAAGCCCTCCACACACGTACACGGCCAAATCTAGTCGACTCACTTGACTGGTTTAAAATGCAACACTGGTTTCCCAGAGAGGATAATGGACTAGTGTATAAGCAGAAATAAAAAGCAACAAACCCACCCAAAATGACTGAAATCGTTCAGAGAAAACATTCCTCAAAAAAGGCTTTTAAAAAGACCCAGTTGTGTGTGTGTGTGTGTGTGTGTGTGTGTGTGTGTAAAACATGGCTTTCAACAGCAGCCTACCCTCAATATATGACACTATTTAAATAAAATGATAGATATGTTTTGTCATTAAAGGTATAAGACAATGGGTAGTATTCTCCCCCTGATGCCTTAAGGATTTAAACAGGTTATATATACAAAATGTCCAGGCTGAGATAGACGTTTTAAAACATAGCCATTAGGGATTTTTCTAATTAACAACATTCTATATGTAGTGAAATACTTAGCGAAGTTATTTTATAAGGGAAAATCTTCCCACGAAGGAGATCCATGCACAGATCCCCTTATCTCCTGCAATTCTATACATAAGAGTAGATCTCACTTGGAACTCTTTCCTTTCCACTTGGTGTGAACATGGGCATTATGGATCTCCCTGTGAAAAGACTTTTGTTCTGTGGCCACAGAACTATGCAAGGAAACAACTCTCCTTCTCCTTTTCACCTGTTACACTGACCAATGTAACAAAGCCAAATGCATTTCTCCCATTCTTCCACCCATGTAGTAAAACACAGAAACACAAACTGGCCTTGATACTGATAAGACTGGCCAAAATATCGGGTACTGATGGATATCTGGTTTATGTACCTGTAGCAGGGTGCTGGTGCAAAGGCACCTGATTAGCCCTTGCTCAGCCAGCCCCAATCAGGGGAAATAGATTGGGGCTGGGGAGAAGTCTGGTGCCTGGCTTTTAGAACTGGCTGCACCTGCGGGCCTGAGGGTTCAAGGGCTATGAAGGCTGGCTGGCAGCCAGAAGAAGGGGGGAGAAGGGAAGGTCAGTCTCTGGGCTGAGGGCAGACACTGGGTGGAAGAGGAGATTGTAAGGCCTGCAAGCTGTATATAGTATATCACTGGTGGTGGGAGAAATGTGTAAATAAAGCCATGGGTGCTGCAGAAGGAGAAGCCTCTCTGTGCTTTATTGGGGCAGCCAGTGGGCCCCAGGAAGAGGGGTGGACGGCGTACCTTGTTACAAGTGGCTTGTCCAGAATCCTAGTGCCAAAGACACAGTTTCACAACCCGGCAATGGAGAGCACCCTGCAATGGCTCACCAAGCAACAGACAGAAATGCAGAAGGCACTTCAGTCCTTCCAGCAGTCCCACCAGATGGAGAGGCAGGCCCTACTCGCTTGGCAGGCAGAGCAGCAGAAGGCCCTACAGGACTTCATCAAGGAGCAGTCGACTGTGCAGCAGCAGTTCCTGCAAAAGCTGGTGAGTCCTGCTGGGGTAGATGGCACCCGGGCCACAGGCCTCAGCCTCTCTAAGATGGCCCCAGCTGATGACCCCGACGCCTTTTTGGGTACCTTCCAGCAGGTGGCCCTGGGTGCGGGATGGGACTGGACAACCTGGGCCCTGAGGCTGGCCCCCTATCTCACTGGGGAGGCACAGGCCACGTATATGGCCCTGACGGACGCCCAAGCCCGGGACTATGATACAGTGAAGGCAGCGATTTTGGATCGCCTCAGGCTTTCGGCCGAGAAGTATCGGCAAAAATTTCAGACAGCCTGGTGGGTGGGGGGCATGCGACCCCGGGCTTTTACTAAATAATTAACAGATGGGGCAACACAATGGTTGAGGACCGATGCCCACACCGTGGGACAGATAATGGATCAAGTGATCCTTGAACAGTTTATCCAGTGCCTCCCTGATAGTGTGCGGGTTTGGGTGTGGCGACATGAGCCGGCTACTGTAGAAGCTGCAAAGAACGGAGGAGTATGCAGAGGCTGACTTCCCACCGAGGGAGCAACGAGCCCTGCAGGACACAGAGGGGGGCAGGAAACCCCGGGAGCACGCTGGGGTGAAGCCGGTAGACAGGCGACGGGAGGAGCCCAAGGGGACCCCTAGCAGCCCGGGGCAGCTCATATGCTGGCAGTGTGGACAGCTGGGACATAAAACTCTTCTGACTGTCACAGATTTTAGCTATGCAGGCACAAGCTCGAATATGGAAGGGATGGAGCAGTAACAGAAGTTGTTCAAGAGTGGTTAACTCCCATCCATTCAGTGCTTTGATGAAATCTCTGTTTTAAAGAGATGGTACTTTTCCACTGAGTGCCCTCATGCAGTGTGTTGAATATTTAGGCCTTTTACTGTAATGATATGAGGAACATAGATACAATACATTTACTATAGTTTTTGCTTGACAAACCTATCACAGAAACCAGATTTTACTTGTCATAAGTTGCCCACCTGAAAACAATCCTCCAGGAAATGTCCATTTGATGTCTTAGATTTTAATATTTGCTTTATGGCCAGATTTAAGTACGGCTTTATGAACAAAGTTGTACATATATCCTCACAGGGTTTCTGCCTCCATGATAACTGATCCAAATCAATCATTTCCCCTCATATATGGTATATATTGTGAGTCTGATTAAAAAGCCCCTTTGGGTCAAAGTACGTTCTCCATCTCAGAAATGCCTGCTGCAGCTGTCGTGTGTAATCAGCACTGTTTCTATTCTGGAGCAAGTAAGCATCCCGAGAAGAAATGTTTCGAACAGGAAATCAAGGTTTTCTGTTCTTTAATGCAATGGATCTTCTGCAAGAAAACAGGACAAACTCTACAAAAGTCATTTACTGACTTACACTATATACAGCCAAATTCTGCAGTCCTTACATAAGTTGAGCAGCATCTCACCCTACAAATAATTCCACTGATGAACTTAGGGTCAGACTGATATTTGCAGAATCTGACCTTCAGTTAATTCCACTGTCAAATGAGGTTAAATTGGCATCAATTCAGTTCCAAAATATGATAATACATGCCTCTGCTCCAGTTTCTATTGGTCAAATTTTGGTTTGCTTTTATACGACACTGACATGTATTCTTTAAAGCGAGCCACATTATGAGGGTAACTTGGACAAGGGAATAACTTTATTTAACATACACCAGCCAAAGGTTTGAGACATGTTTAATCTCTTTTTTCCCCTCCTGGGAATGGAATGAAATGGCAAAAAAGTAACTAGAGAGCTTGGGAACAACGATTTTTCATTTTGTCTCGAATGTGCTATCTCTGTGGGTAGGCCATTCTGTTAAGGCAGTGATTGGGGTCAGTGTAGAAGGAAGTGTATACATTGTATTCGTTGTCATGTACAAATTTTATGCCTTTTCATACTGTGATTTAGTCAGTGGAGAGTGCTCTAAACAACATGTGCAAGTGTGGATTTACTAAAAGGAGACAATTTCTTCAGTTCAGTGAGCTTATCAGAATGAGTTCTGCAGATGAAACCACACGACACTCTTAGAAATGAAACGTGAAGGACAGAGATGAGTAAAGCCCTTTTCTAGAAGGCACTGGTTGCAACCAGAGCATGTGAAGTGAATATCTGTAATTGACAAATGTTCTCTGGATTCACAGAAATACATCACTGGGATGCAATGCAAAGGGTGAGCAGTCACAGAGAATGGCATATATTTGCCACAGAAGATTTTTTGACAGTATGTATAGATCTGCATCAGTGTGTTCACATATTCCATTTCAGGTAGACAGATAAACAGACAGATGTCTTAATTTAGTCCAGTTCTGCAAGTTAAAAAAAACAACCCCTCTTATATTTCTTATATTTAGCTCTCTCTTACATTATTGCCCACTTTCATATAAACTTTTTACATTTAATTTAGCAGTAAACAACTGAAGCATAACGTACCCATAAAAGACACTTATCGTAACAGTTCTAATTGTAATAAATATGCAACTCTCTTCATTAAGAGTGACAGCATACAAATGTTTATATTTTTTTCCTGAAAAAAACTAAGAAAAAGATGATGCTATTCTAAGACACTCCACTAATCTATCAAAATGTCACCCTTACAAATAAAAAGCAAAATTTCAAATAAAAAAACCCACACATTCAGACAATACAATTCCAGTTAATAACACGAATAACTCAGGGTGCTGTCTACATTGCAATTTAAAACCCGCAGCTGGCCCGTACTAGCTGACTCAGGCTTGCAGAGCTTGGGCTAAGGGGCTCTTTAACTGTGGTGTAAACCAGGGATCTGCAACCTCTGGCATGCGGCTCGCGAGGGTACGCACCCTGGTGGGCCAGGCCAGTTTGTTTACCTGCCGCGTCTGCAGGTCCAGCCAATCATGGCTCCCGCTGATCGCGGTTTGCTGCTCCAGGCCAATGGGGGCTGCAGGAAGCGGTGCAGGCCGAGGGATGTGCTGGCCGCAGCTTCCCGCCACCCCCATTGGCCTGGAGCGGCAAATTGCAGCCAGTGGGAGCTGTGAGCGGCAGGTAAACAAACTGGCCCGGCCCGCCAGGGTGTGTACCCTGGCGAGCCGTGTGCCAGAGGTTGCTGACCCCTGGTGTAGATGTTCAGGCTTCAGCTGGGGCCTGGGCTCTAGGCTCTGCGAGGTGGGAGGTCTCAGAGCTTGGGCCGGAACATCTACGCTGCAGTTAAGCAGCCCCTTAGCCCAAGCCCCACAAGCCCAAGTCAGCTGGTACTGGTCAGTTGCAGGTTTTTAACTGCATTGTAGACATACCCTCAATCACATCCTTCAAAGCAGTAGTTTAGGAACAAAACAGAGTCTCATTTAGATATAATGCATGAAGGCAGGCAACTGAATATTGGCAAGTGCTTCTATATAAGTGCTAGAAGTCTAAATACTAAGATGGGTGAATTAGGGTGTGTGGCTTTAAATGAGGATACTGATATAGTAGGCAATGGAGAAACTTGATGGAATAAGGATAATCAATGGGACACTGTAATACTAGGGTTTAGAATATTTAGGAATTACAGAGTAGTTAGTGCTGGTGGGGAAGTAGCATTATGTTAAAGAAAGCATAGAGTCAAATAAGGTAAAAATCTTACATGAAACGAACTGTACCACACAATCTCTATAGATAGAAATTCCATGCTTGAATAAAGAGTACAGCAATAGGAAAGTACTGCTGACCACCTAACTAGGGTGGTGACAGGGACTGCAAAATGCTAAGGGACGTTAGAGAGGCTACAAAAGATGAAAGTGCAATAATAATGGTGATTTCAACTATTCTTGTATTCACTAGGTAAATGGTACCTTAGGGCATGATGCAAAGATAAAATTTCTAGACACCACAAGTGACTGCAGCTTGGAGCCGCTAGTCCTGGAACTCAGAAGGGGTTAGTCCTAAGTGGAAGACAGGAGTTGATCCACAAGGTAACTATAGCTGAACCAGCTGGAAAGTAACATGCTTGTAGAGGAGATAATACCCCCCACCCCCGCCATGTGTACATTTAACTATCAAAAGGGGAACTACACAAGAACATGGACGCTTGTTAGACAGAAATTAAAAGGAGCTATCACAAGGGCTAAATGCCTCCAAACACCACAATGGAGGCTGAAGCTAAATGTATACCCCAAATCAGAAAAGACAATAAGAGGATAAAAAACATGCCGCCATGGCTAACCACCAGAGTACCGGAGGCCGTTAGAGGCAAAAAGCCATCCTTTAAAATTTGGAATTCAAATCCTTGTGAGAATCATAGGAAGGTGTACAAATGCTGGAAGGTTAAGTGTAAAAGTATAATAAAACAGGCCAAGAAGGAATTTGAGTAGCAGCTTACTAAAGATGCACAAACTAACAGTAAAAATTTTTTTAAGTACATCAGAAGCAGGAAGCCTGCCGAACAGGCAGTTGGGCTGCTTCATAACCAAGGACCACTTAAGAAAGACAAAGAAGCTAAATGAATTCTTTGTATCAGTCTTCACTGCAGAGATGTGGAGAAAATACCACATCAGAGCTATCCTTTTTGGAGGCAAATCTGAAGTATTGTCAACAGAAGAGGTTTTAGAACAAACTGATAAATTAAACTATAATAAGTCACCAGGACCAGATGGTATTCACCCAAGAGTTCTGATGGAACTCAAATATGAAATTGCAGAACTAGCAATGGTAGTATGTAACTTCTCGGTAAAACAAGCCTCTGTACCAGATTACTGGAAGGTAGCTAATGTAATGCCGATTTTTAAAAAGGGCTCAAAAGACGATCCTGACAATTACAAGCCAGTGAGCCTAACTTTATTACCAGGCACACTGGTATAAACTATGGTAAAGAACAGAATTATCAGACACATAGATAAACATGACCTGTGTTAACATGACTTTTGTAAAGGGAAGTTGTGCGTCACTAACCTATTAGAATTCTTTGAGGGGTATGTTATGTTGCACTCTATATGTTTATGGAAATATGATAACAAGTGTAAATATATCTGTAAATATATAACTGGAACATGCTTTATGCTAGATATGCCATGTGACACCTTTGCAAAGGTTATGATCTACTGAATATATTCATCCTATCTGTATGCATGTATCATTTTTATATCTGAAGTTATGAGCGCTGGCTCTATGCTTGTATTTGACATGTTTGCTGTAGGAAACACATAAGGGAAGTTTGGCCAACATATTGTGAAGGGTCTATTCAAGTAATTGGGAGTACTTAACTAGCAATGGACTTTGGGAGATGCCAATCCACATCTGGGCTTTTCTGGGAACGTTCAAACTAACACGTAAACAATGGTGTCAGCATGCAAAAAGCTGAATCATTCTTGGACATGTGACTTTCTCAGGTGGCTACAAACTCCATCTTGTTGCTGTGATTTTGCATAGAACAAAGGGGTTTCCAACCACAAAAGAGAAAATATAAAAGACCCTAGAAGCCTCTCCATTTTTTCTTCAGCTGGCTCAAGAGATGGCCTCTCCACCCCAAAGAGATGCCTGAAAGAAACTGAAACAAAGGACACTAACTACAGGGGTGTGAGTGATTGCTAGACCCAGGCCATAAACTACAATGTTGATCTGAAAAGGATTGTACCTGAGATAACATCTAAGGTGAGAAGTTAGTATTTGTAACTAGATCCTTAGTGTATTAAGTTAGCCTTGCATATTTTGATTTATTTTACTTAGTAACTTACCTTGTTCTGTCTGTTATTACTTGGAACCACTTAAATCCTACTTTTTATACTTAATAAAATTACTTTTGTTTATTAATTAACCCAGAGTATGTATTAATACCTGGGGGAGCAAACAGCTGTGCATATCTCGCTATCAGTGTTATAGAGGGTGGACAATTTATGAGTTTACCCTGTATAAGTTTTGTACAGAGTAAAACGGATTTATTTGAGGTTTGGATACCATTGGGAGCTGGGTGTCTGGGTGCTGGAGACAGGAGCACTTCTTAAGCTGTTTTCAGTTAAGTCTGCAGCTTTGGGGGCGTGGTTCAGCAGGCTTGTGTGTCTGGCTCAACGAGGCAGGGTTCTGGAGGCCCAAACTGGCAGAGAAAATGAGCTCAGAGGTAGTCTAAGCACATCAGGTGACAGTCCCAAAGGGGTCTCTGTCACTGAACCCATCACAGGGGGTCAACAAGCCTGAGGATAAGGGTGATCCAGTTGTTATAGTGTGCTTGGATTTTCAGAAAGCTTTTGACAGGGTCCCTCACCAAAGGATCTTAAGGAAATTAAGCAGTAATGGGATAAAAGGGAAGGTCATTCTATGGATCAGTAACTGGATAAAAGATAAGCACCAAAGGGTAGGAATAAATGGTCAGTTTTCAATACTGATAGAAGAAAACAGTGGGGTCCATCCTAGGATCTGTACTGGGACCAATGACGTTCAATGACGATCATTTCATTAATGATCTGGAAACGAGAGTGATCAGTCAACTGGTAAAGTTTGCAGATATGAAATTATTCAAGTTAAGTCCAAAGCTGACTGCAAAGAGTTATAAAGGGATCCCACAAAACTGAGTGACAGGGCAACAAAATGACAGATGAAATTCTATGTTGATAAATGCAAAGTAATACACATTGGAAAAATAATCCCAGCTACATATATGTAACAATAGGTTTTAAAATAGCTGTTACTACTCAAGAAAGATCTTGAGTCACCATGGATAGTTCTCTGAAAACTTCAGCTCAATGTGCAGCAGCTGCCAAAAAAAATCAAACAGCATGTTAGGAACTAATATGAAAGGGATAGAAAATAAGACAGAAAATATCATAATGTCACTATATAAAATCCCAGCTGTGCCCACACCTTGAATATTGTATCCAGTTCTGGTCAGCCTATCTCAAAAAGGATATAGTGGAATTGGAAAAGGTTCAGAGAAGGGCAACAAAGATGATCCAGGGTCTGGAACAGCTTCCACACAAGGAGAGACTAAAAAGATTAGGTTTGTTCAGTTCAGACAAGAGACTGCTAAGCTGGGATATGATAGAAATCTATAAAATCATGACTGTGTGGAAAAAATTCAGACTGTCAGAGTTATGCAGGAAACACATTTAATGTACATAACCGGTAACTGCAAAATTAGAGGCAAGAGGAAAAATAATGCAAATTAATTATATAGCTGCTGACTACCTTAGCACACTAACTCTTCTGAAAACCCAGACTTTGTACTTTTTTAATAGTATATGAGTAATGGAGAGAGGAAAGATAAAAAAAATATGAAGCCAGGGATGTTTTACTTACTTTAACCCTTAAATAATGCAATCTCATTTGAGTGACCTACATCGTACTGACACAAACCCGTTCCTGGTCTATTATCATTTAAGTGCTAGGTGGACATGCCCAGGGGGAACGGAGTAGTGCAAGTATAAGGAAAGTGACTGGGAGGAAGAGTGACCACCAAGAGGATCACCAGCCTCCAAACTTCTCTCTTCACATGCCTTAGCCTGTGGTTTCTCTTCTTTATCTAGTTTTCCTTTAGTTCTATTCTCCACTCTCTCTACTCCCTCTCCACTCACCCCAAAATATTAAGGCAAATGAAAGAATGGCCTCCACAGTAACCAGAACAATTATCATTTATCTTTTAAGTACTCACTTTACCTTTGCAAAATAGAGTTCTGACTGTATGTTATTAAAAATTTAAATGATAGGTGCGAATGAGAAATTATTGTGTGCACGTGGTCACACACGCTGACATAATGACAAAGTGACAGAGCAGTTACTTTTATATTTCAAATGTACCACTCTTTCATCTCTCTTAATTTGATAAGAAGTGAATATGAATTCCACACTTTTTTCCTGATCTTTTGAGCAATTAAAAACTATTGTATTTCACACTCATCTCATTGGTATTAAACTTTGCTTACAAAGAAGAACTTTGATTCCAAACACAGTACAGCAATCCTACATCCCTTAAAGAAAATGCACTGGGGAGCATGCAAATTGCTCTCTGCAGGTTTTTGATTTGCCTGTTTGGAAAGCAGCAATAAAACGAACTATCAAAACATATCTAGATGCTCTGATATTGCTGTATTTTCCCCCCACCCTCGTTGCTTTAGGCATCTCCAAACATGCTTCAGAAAGAACCAATTGCTTCTAATTTTGACTTTTGGGATCCTGATCCAGATATGGTATTATGATGCCATAATAAAAAAAAAATCTGCTCTGAGATCCCCCTGGTGGAGCTTTATTCTGAAATGCTGCTTTCCTTCATTTTGCAGAACTTTAATTGATGTCTCAGTGGGAGATCCATGCATCTTAGGAGTACAGATCTGAGAGCAAAATTTTGCCACTAGACTTTCCCCCTAGTCACATGTTTTTGCACAGCTGAGAATGTGATGTGTGATTGACCATGACTATCAATATCATGATTATGAGACATCAGTATCAATGTGATGTGACTATGAGCCATCAATATCAATGTGATGCATCCACAAAAAAGTCCTAGGATGCATCAGGCAAGGTACTTCCAATGGAGACAGGGAAGTGTTAGCACCATTATGCAAAGCACTGGTGAGACTTCATCTGGAATTCTGTGTGCAGTTCTGGTCTCCCATGTTTAAGAAAGATGAATTCAAACTGGAACAGCTACAGAGAAGGGCGGTGGTACAAGTGGAATCCATTTCTTACTGGTGCACCACCCCCCCACCTCCAGGGGGCATGAGATCCTCCATGTGACTTCTTCCCACCCCGTCCCCAGCCCAGGACACCCACGTTCTCCCCATCCCCTCCCCATGATCCACTCTCCTTACCCAGGAAAGGGGATTTCTGTCTGTCCTCCTCCCAGCACGGCTGCTGTACCACCCAAGCTCTTCCATGCAGGGTGTCCTCTGTAACAGCAGCCAGCCCTGCCGGAGGATGGGGCTGGGGGTGATACAGCAGCTATGCTGAAGGAGCTGCTGGCATGGGGGATGGGAGAAGAGTTATTTAAGTTAGGAACCTATGTGGACACAAGAACAAATGGATATAAATTGTCCATCAAAAAGTTTAGGCTTGAAATTAGATGGAAGTTTCTAACCATCAGAGGAGTGAAGTTCTGGAACAGCCTTCCAAGGGATGCAGTGGGGCAAAGAAACCTAACTGGCTTCAAGACTGAGCTTGAGAAGTTTATGGAGGGGATGGTATGATGGGACTGCCTATGATGGCATGTGGCCCATTGGCAACGTCCAGTAACAAAAATCCCCAACCGCTGGAGATGGGACACTAGATGGGGAAGGCTCTGAGTTATTACATAGCATTCTTTCCCAGGTATCTACGTGGTGGGTCTTGCCCATGTGCTCAGTGTCTAACTGATCACCATATTTGGTGTTGCGAAAGAATTCCCCCTCAGGTCAGATTGGCAGAGACCCTGGGGGATTTTCATTTTCCTCTGAAAGCATGGGACATGGGTCACTTGCAGGTTTAAACTAGTGTAAATGGTGACTTCTCTGTAACTTGACGTCTTTAAACCATGATTTGAAGACTTCAGTAATTCAGCTAGAGGTTAGGCGTGGGTGGGTGAGGTTCTCTGCAGTATGCAGGAGATCAGACTAGATGATCACGATGGTCCCTTCTGACCTTAAATCTCTGAGTCTGAGTCCCTTTCAGTTTAACTTAAGTGAACCAGGAACAGGTTTGAGCTAAACTGAAGTAAGCCATGCTTAAGCTGAAATAGGAGAATCCACCCTGGGACTTGCTCTGGTTTTACTGAGGTGTTGCAAATTTGAGTGTTGATAACCCCTTGCTTAACCTTTTTCCTGATGAGTCACAAACAGAACCACTTTGGTCTCATCCTGTTGCTAGAGGGTATCTGTCTGCTTCCTCAGTTGGTCGTATGTTCTGGCATTACTAGCAGTCTATGGTTAGAAGAGGATCAAAACTAGAATAAAGATAGGTCCCGCAGACTTGGTTTGAGGTATTTGGTAAGAAGATATGGGTGGAAACTTAAATAATGCCTGTCCACAGTACAATATCTTTGTTTTTAAAGTGTCACAGACCAGCAGAACAAAATGCTGGGTTTTATATGGTTTTGTATGAGCTGTGAAATCCCATCCACCTGTTTGAATTTATTCCTTCGAGGATGGACCAAGTACTTGGGGGCTATTTTAAAGCTTTTAAAAGCTTGCTTTCCTTTTTTTTTTTAAAGGAGCTATATTCAAGCACTGCCTTTGCTCAAATATGCTTCTGCAGTTTTAAAAAAAGCCCTGGGGAATCTCTCTCCTTTTAAGCAGCAAACTCAAAATGGCAGCTGAGGAGGGGAGGGGGTATCAGGATTATACAGCTCCTGCTCTGCAGGTGTATACAGGGGCTTTTTGTTTGCTAAACCTGATGGCCCAGAATAGAGCCACGCATACTGTATCAGTGTACCTCTTTTGTGTCTGTTCCATAATCACAGAATATAATCAGATTCAATTCCCCATGTGCTTTAATTAAGAAATGAAAATGTACAACATCAAAATAAAACTATATTACCTTAATCATTCTACCCTGCATACACAAACTACAGTAGTCTACTTGAAGGGCACAGTCATATGTTCCTCAGAAGTCTCTTAACTTTTAGAGCCTCTGAACTGATAGTACCATCCTAAGACTCTAGGGGCATATGAGCCAACCATAAAACGTTACTTGGAAGGTGCTCTAAAATACTAATGCAAGTATGATACAAATAGTCTAAGAAGGTAAAGCATTCTAATTTTTAATACTGTCTAGAAATATCTTTATAATCTGCATGAAAGACGTACTATTTTGGTACCATTCTGGAAAATTTTTGCACTGTTGCCTAGTATTCAACCTGATTTATATGGATTGCAAGGTTTTTAGATGGAAAATGCCCTGCAGGGCCCCTCAGAGAATTAGCAAATGTTTTTTTGTGAAAGTGATCCACAAAATACAGATTAATTGTTTCTAGTCTGGTATAATTTGGATATCTGGTAAACTAGCAGAGTGACATTGTGTAAGAAGTTTGTGCCTACATAATGAGATGCTAATATTGCTGCCCTGTTAACAGCCAATATCAGATCATCCTCCTACATATCATGGAAATTGCAGAGTATCAGATGTGTACAGTAGGAGGTCGACAGTTCAGTCCTGTACAATACAAAATAGATGTCTAAGAAATCAATAAACAGCTGCTGACACACTATAGGAAAATTAAAGGGTGACAGAGAAAGGTGGTGAAATGTTGGATTGTTAAGCTTAAAATACATTTTAGATATTGTTTTTGGAACAGATAGTTAAAGGAAAAGGAGCAGAAAATCTCATTCTAAGATCTTTATTATGTTTGTTAAGAAACTTCCAACAGAAGAAATGTATTAATATCCTTGTAGTAATTCCAAAACTTAGTATTGCTTTTCTGGAAAAACAAAAACAAATCTTGAAGACTTGCATTCTGTTCTTTTCCATGAAGTATTGTGAACTGACACAGTTTCTGGTACTTTTCCATCTCTCTCTGTGCTAGAAAAGGGTGTAAAAGAATCTAGTGATGTGTCTATGCTGCGACTGGGAGCATGCTTCCCATTCCTGGTACACGGACAGGCACTAGCTCTGCTCTAGTTAACATACTAAAAATAGCAGTGTATTTGGGGTAGCACAAACAGTGGCCTGGGCCCGGGCAGATCTGTACTCAGGTGGCTAGTTCGAGCTACTGTCTGTGCTACCTTTGGGTACACTTCTATTTCTAGTTTACTAGCTCAAAAAGAGATTGTGCGTGTCTGTCTACCCATGCTGGAAAGCACGGTCCCACTTCCAACTGATAACTTCCCAGCTTACAGCAAAAAAATCATCTTGTTAGTCCCTAAATGTATGATCTTGCACTATTAAATTTCATCCCATTTCTATTACTTCAGTTTATAAGGTCATCAGAGCTTCTTTTATGACACTCTGGTCCTCCTCCATATTGGCTATACCTTCCAAATTTATGTAATCCACAAATTTTATTAGCACACTCAATTTTTTGGGCTAAGATCAGTTACCACCCGGGGTTCTTTCAACCCAAAGCTCTTGGTAACTTTTACTCTGTGCGAGGTGGCATCAGGAAATAAATCAGGGGAGACACGGCTGTCTGACCGATAGATGGCTGGCACAAACAGGACAACACAAGAGTGCTTTCACTTAAAGCTAAACTTTACTTAGTTTCAAGCACTTACACACGTCCACAACAGGTTAGTAAAACACCCCCAATCCTTGATAATTACCAAAGCTGAGTGTGGCATTCAAGTGACACAGCCGCAGGCTTCCGGTGGCCAAATCTTCCGTCTGCCGGTGGGGACTACAAGATGTATCCAGAAAGAGAGTCCAAACAAGTCCCAAAAGAGTCCAACTACCTCAAACTTTCCACCCTTATTTATACATTAGTAATAGAATGACATGTCCCTTAAAGAAAACTTGTTAAGTAAGCAGTTCCAATGGTCAAGCAAGAGGCTCCTTCTGATTATTGATTAACCAGGTGTGAGTTTTTCCAGAGTTTGCAGCCTTGAGGCCCCAATAGACATTCCTGGGGCACATCCTGCTCTTCTAAAATGCATGTATCAGCAACTTCAACACAATTCTTATCAGGAAGGACGCGGGGTCAAACTGCCCTTTTTGTGGCACCCAAAAACCCCCTCCCCTTCTGACTTGGTTAAGTTGAGACTGCTAACCAGGCTGCTTTTAGCAATAAGCCAGAGTGGTTTCAGGCACTGTACTGGTTTGCCAAAATTTTCCCATACACAGTAATAAAACTGTTAAATAAGACTGGTCCCAAGACCAATTCCTGAGGAACGCCACAAGTAACCTCCCTCCAGCCTAACAGTTCACCTTGCAGTATGACCACCAGTAGTCTACCCTTTAACAAGTTCCTTATCCATCTTTCAATTCTCATATTAATTCCCATTTTCTCCAATTTAACAAAATATTTCCCATGGGGAACTGAATCAAGTGCCTTACAGCAATCCAGGTAAATTGGATCTACTGCATTTCCTTTGTCTAAAAAAACAGTTATCTTCTCAAAGAAGGAGATCGGGTTGGTCTCTCACAATCTACCTTTTGTAAACTCATGTTGTATTTTATCCCAATTATCATTCATCTGTATGTACTTAACTACTTTCTCTTTCAAAATTTGTTCCAACACCTTGCATACATTTGAGGTCAAACTAACAGGCCTGTAGCTTCCTGGATCAGTTCTTTTTCTTTTCTTAAAAAGAAGAACTATATTAGCAATTCTCCAGTCATAGGGTATAACCTCTGAGTTTACAGGTTCATTAAAAATCCTTGCTATTGGACTTGAAATTTCATGTGCCAGTTCCTTTAATATTCTTGGATGGAGATTATCTGGGGTCCCCGATTTAGTCCCATTAAACATTTTGAGTTTGACTTCCACGTCAGATGTGGTAATTTCTACTTCCATATCCTCATTGCCATTAGCCACCCTGCAACTACCGCTAAGCTCTTCAATAGCCTTATTAAAAACTGAGACAAAGTATTTGTTTAGCTGTTAGGCCATGCCTAGATAATCTTCAATGCTCAGCAGTCCCACTTATTCTTTCTTTGTTTTCTTATTTGTATGGCTACAGAACCTTTTACTCCTGGTTTTCATTCCCTTTGCAAGGTCCAACTTTGCTTGACTTTTGGCAGTTCTCACTTGATCCCAACACTTTCTGACCTCCAAGTAGCAGCTTTCCTTGCTGATCCCTCCCATCTTCCATTCCTTATAGGCTTTCTGCTTTCTCTTAATCACCTGTTTGAGATGCTTGTCCAATTTGGTCTGCAACTTTTCCCTGTGGACTTTTTCCTCTTGCCTGGGATGCAGGATTCAGATACTTTAAGTCAAACTGGCAGAAACTTATTCTAAGCCTCCTCCACATTCAGATCCTTGAGTTTTTCAGTCCAGTCCACTTCCCTAATTCCCTTAGTTTTTTAAAGTTAGCTCTTTTGCAATCAAGGTTCCTCATTGCAGATCTATTTTTGTTTATCCTTCCATTTAGTTGAAACTGAATTAGCTCATAGTCACTCAAACCAAGGTTGTCCTCTAAACCAGTCCTTCTATGAGGTCCTCACTACTCACCAATATCAAATAAAAAATGGCATCACCTCTTGTTACCTCAACAATTATTATCACATCCAGGAAAATCTGGGCTCTACTATTATTAGTAGCACTTGCCCTCCAAACTGTATCTGAGAAGTTAAAAATCTCCCATAATCACACAATTCCCAGTAGCATTTATTTAATTAAGAACATTAAAGAGGTCTCTATCCATATCCAAATCAGATGCTGGTGCTCTATAGCACACCTGAAGCACTATAAGCCTGATTTAATCTTAAATAAGAGCTAATTGTGCAAATAGCTAAACTAAATCAGTTTAAAAGCAGATCTTTAGTTAAACTTTTGAAACCTGTGTGTAAGCAGACCCTAGTTTACCCTGCCGGCCAGCCTTCTTTTGAGAGCATACATTAGAATACCTTATATTCTTCTCACGACTTACATTGTAAAATACACATTATCTAAATTAATATTACATGGAAATATTACTTCAGAAGCAAGAAACAAAAGGGAGTACAATATATTCAATGAATACTTATATGCTGCCCACCTAGAATTCCTCTCAGATCCTATATGCCTTGCAACATCCCACTCTTCCTTCAAATTCCCACATCAAAACTTGCTTCTTTCCACAGCCATTCCAACGATACACACTTCCATGACAACTTAATTACATCCAAATTATTGTTTGTTTTTTTAAAAAAAGACTGTGTCACTAACACAACCTGTAACATGTAAGAACTGAGAAGCTAACAATTCTATTTTATGTCATCCTTGCTCTCTCTTTCCTAATTTAATCTATTTTTTCTGTTATGCAGCTTCTATTTAGCAAAAACTCTACCCCTACAATCTGACTGTGGAGATGGAGCCCTATGCCTATGTAGAGACCCACTGAATTTAGTGGGGATCTGCCCATGCTTATTAGCTGCAGCACAGATCCTTTTAAACCAGTCTAGATGTTTTATGAAATACATTGCATATTCAGTCTGAGATTACTTGGAAACCTTGTGTTAAACTTTCAATGATTTTTTTTCCCCAATACAGCCAGACAATTCTGAATACAAAACTTGTGTGTGTAAACAATGCTATATATTCATGAATAAAGGTTGAGGATATGTTTCATTTACTTTAGAAAACCTGTTTGTAAACACATTTATGGCAAACTAGAAATGCAGAAGAGGGCATAACTGCACTATAAGAACCAGAATCTGCAATTATTATACAGGTCTATAACTTTATTCAGCTGAGTTTAGTTCAAATTTGTTTCAATGGAACTGCTTAAGTGTTCACAGGATCTGGATCTAACTTTACTGATAGACTGCTCAGTTTATAAACTTTACAAAATACAAACACAGCAGATTTGCACTCTCCAAATTTTCATCTATTTTTTAAAAAGCAACTACACTTTTTTTCCCTCCTCACCAAGCACATATCATGCTCAAATGATTTACAGCTCAATTGCCCCATTCTTAAAACCACTCAGAGCAAATTACTGAATACTCTCTGAACCAGATGCCACTCAGAAAGGATCTATTATAGTTCATCTTTGAAAATATTTAGTCTCATTGTCTCTAAAATAAAATTAGTTTAACATTGGACATATAAAACACTCTAACAATGGTGGTATTTCCTTTTAATCACTGCTTTGTTCTATACATAATGTAACCTCTATTTTGAATAGACCAAATTGCAGGAAGGCTAGCCAGGAAACTTCACAATACAAATATCTAAATGCTTCCTGCTAACCAACCATTACCAATACAGAACATGTATTTTATCTGTCAAACAATGAACAGAAATTATGCCCAGTAGTTGCTGCATGTACTTTTTAATCTTAAATTTAGAAAAGGCCTGCATTCATGAGAAAACTTTTTAATCTGAGAAGCTTTCTATATAATAATAGGTTATTCCAAATATTTTACAGTAAATATAGCAATTTGGTCTGTATCAAGGTTCAGGGCTATCTGTACCTTTGACCCCATTCTACGGTCTCTGAGGGTGACAAGCCCTTTTACCTCAACCTCTCCCAGGGTGGAATCTTGTGATTCTCCCTCTCTCTCACTGGACCCTGCGGTGCTGTACTGTGTGTACCAACCGTGATTCCTCAGCAGGTTCCCTGGGGTTCAAGCCTGCCATCTTCACTTCAGTAGCCATGACCAATGTGTGAATACTGCCTTTTCACAAACAAAGGATTATATAATATCAGCAGTAGGAACAAAGCATAAGAGGAGCCAAATGTTTTTTATACAACAATCTGCATGCATAGCTGTTTTATACAGTTGCCAGTCCTCCAGGATTGCCTTGGAGTCTCCAGGAATTAAAGATTAATCTTTAATTAAAGATTTCATGTGATGAAATCTTCAGGAATACATCCAACCAAAACTGGCAACCCTACTGTCTTACCTAAAGCTTAGGTAGACCTAGTTCATGCACCCTGATCTGGGAATAGGGTTCAGACTATTTTCTAGCGCAGAGAGAGAGAGAGAGAGAGAGAGAGAGAGCGCATCTCTCTGGCTCCTCCCTGTAGGGAATGTGTCCCTTTCTTCAACCCCAAAGTCTTTTGGGTATACCCTTGGTCCCTTAAACTGGTCAGACCACTTTATATGCCTCACTGGAGGGTGCAAATGGGGGTGGGGCAGGGACAGACCTCAAAGCAGTTGTTCTCTGCCTTGTCTCTTGATAAGGGGGAGGGGGGCTATCAGAGGTTTTTCTATTTTCCTGTATATTTGAAAGTCAATTCATGCCTGAAGTCAAATCACAGCAAACAATACAATAACAAACAGACACACACATAATTTCATTAGATATTACAATAATCTTTCTAGTTCTTTAAAGTTTGATTTCATGCAGCTAACAACATTTTGGCATATACCTTTCCACAAAAATCACTAAATCCTTTATCCAAATATATGAGAAAATCACAAAAATTTTCACTCTTTTCATCCCTTTCATTTTTCTCATATTTAACATATGGCTCACTATATAATAAAACTAAAAAACAAAAAAACTCTAGCCTCCTCCTTAATATGGAGCATGAATAAGAAATTAAGAGAAAACTATAAAATGAAATAAACTATACAAGCAATACACAAAGTTGTCGGTCATTGTTTTAGGAATACCAATTAAAAATAAAGTGGTACTAAAATTATTTTTCTGCTTGCTAGAATGTTCACATTACATGAGATGCTCATTACCAAGATCTGGACTTGAGGCAAAACAGCTGTATTGCACTAGTGGCCATTGGAGATTAGGACCTGATTCTCCTCCCAACACCAACAGAAGTAACTTCACTAAAGTCAGTGGAGGTATCCTAGAGCGAGAGCAGAACTGGGCTCTAGATATTTTACAATGTGCTGATCCATCCAGTCGGGAGCACTAACCACTTCTTTCATTAGAGGTCCAGGAAAAAGGCAACACAACATGAAAACACCAGAGACCTACTGATTAAGAAGAAAATGATGAGTTGATGACAATGCAAGGTATGATAAAACCACATAAGAATGAGATCTAGAATTAAAACAGATATTGGTCCTATTATACAAGATATAAAGTTATAAAGGAAAGTCATATACTGTAAGTAGTTTCATATACTGTAGTTTCTACATCATTAGTGCTATGTGTTTTGGAACCACATTTAACTACAGGCATCGTTAAAGTTAAGGAATTGTTTCTTTTACGATGGTAGAAACAATTGCAGGTCTACCAACCACAGACTAGCCATCAGGGAAACATACGAAGGGCTTGAATTTGATTATCTGTTCTTCCAATAACAACGGTCTTAATGAATGAACTGTAGGAAGTTTTGAAGAATTACAGTATAGGTTAGTGCAAGCTGTGGCACATTTACTTTGAACTACTTGCTGGAGATAGCTGAGTGACTGAGGATTCGTTAGATATTTCAGTGGTTTGAGGGTCATTACAATCTCTCTCTCAGAAAGAGCATTTAACTGGAATACAAACTTTGAACTCATTGGTCAATTTTGGTATGAAGGAGATGGCAATAGATAATCTCTGATTTCCATGAAACATTTAACTACTCTAAACCTGGTGTGTGTTCCAAACAGGAAAGTATAACACATACACACAAAGGACGTATTTGCTTTCTTTCTGAGTACATCAGAATGTTGATTTTGTGATATGAAAACACTATGGCTGGCAGCTTACAGTAACAATGGGACCATATTACCCCTTCCTCTGGTCTGCATAATTATGCATAATTGTATCCTGAGAAACTATATACTGGATACATTTATTTGTGCTAAAATTCATGACACATTTGAGATTTGCAAACACTTATAAATTGGTGTTCATGTAAAATACTAAGACAGTGCATAATTTGATTCTATGAAGGAGCAGAATGAATTTACTACCTTTATTTATTACAATACTTAAAAATCACGTTTGTATTTTCTGACAAGCTATATCAAAAAGCCCGCAGATCACAACCTAGAGGAATCTTGGATTCTTAGCCATATGGTCACAGGATTTACAAAGAGTGAAAATATCCTTCAGCATTCCTCCCATTATCAAAGAATAAAAGAGGGGGCAGGGGAGTGTCCAAGAAGACTGGATAGCAAAAACAACTTTTTCTGAACATCCAAACTTCCTCAAAGCTTCACTTTCAAAAGCAAGGCAGTTAGATTGAAAAGAACCTGAGCAGTGATGAAGGAGAAAAGCCTTGGGCCAAAATCTTGCCTAATTCCCAAATGAACAGGTATCTAATAGCTACCTTGGTCTTCTGACAAGTTATATGCTATTTACAACTCTGTTTTTCTATAGAAGTCTGATCAGAAGGGGAATTGGAGGTGAGGGGTATAGCAAATATTTTTTTCCAAGATTAGGAAAGGGTATTAATTAACTGCTTGTAATTCCTGGATCTGGTCCCTTTCTGCAGAAATTTACTAGCTGAAGTTCAAACCAAGAAACTATCTTCTGAAAGACCCCTCATTAGGGAGTTTTCTCAGAGATTTAATGGGGTTTTTTTAAACTACCAGATCTTGAAGCCTTCTTTTAGTGTTGTCCAAATTCCTACTACTGTAAAACGTTGTTATCTTGCATGTTGAAGGAATGTGGGGTGCTGGTTAGTCAAAAATTCCAGTTAACTAAGAGTTACACTTACCAGTGGAGGAAGGGAATTTGGGTGCAGGAGGGGCTGGGGTGTGGGAGGGGTTTTGGGGTGTGGGAGGGGTTTTGGGGTGCCAGATCTGGGCAGCGCTCACCTCGGGCAGCTCCCTGCAAGCAGCAACATATCCCTGCTGCTCCTAGGCAGAGGCACAGTCAGGCCACTCTGCGTGCTGCCTCTGCCTGCAAGCGCCGCCCCCATTGGCTGTGGTCCCCAGCCAATGGGAGCTGCAGAGCAGCACTTGGGGCAAGGCAGGGGCAGTGCACAGAGTCCCTGTGGCCGTTCCTCCTCCTGGGAGCATCAGGGACATGTTGAAACTTGCAGGAAGCCATCCAAGGTGAGCGCCGCCTGGATCCAGCACGCCAAAATGCCGGTTTCTAGAGCTTTCCAGTTGGTAAAGCTTTTACTGTACTACCACTTTTCCACATATGCTCCCAATCCCAGGATGCTGGAGTCTGCCAATAGAATGTGCACAGCGACAGATGGGGCTTTGATGGGGTGGAATATTATGCATTGAATCTCATCTATTCACGGATTCTAAACATGATCTCATTGAAAAAAACAATGTTCAAATAGTTGCATGTGTCATATAGTCCACTGTATAATATTTATGCTTGAAATCATCATTCCCAATACAATGTATCTCTGGCAATCTATGCTGTAGTACCTTTCAATTTTCTGAATCTGGCTTCTGAAAGAATAGTTCTGTCTATTTTGGCATTTATCTGAACCCCTAGATAAGTCAGTGCCCAGCTGGGGATGAGATTGCTTTTGTCTAGATTTATGGCAGATCAATGCATAGAGCTCATAAATCACGCTGTGTGCACTCTGAATTACGTCTTCCTTGAATGATACCTTGATGAAAGTGTCATCCAAGTAATGGAACAAAGTGAATTCCTTTTTCCCTTAAGACCACAATGACAAGTACCAAATCGTCCTGCAAACCCTTGGGCAGAGTCTAATACATGTCCTGAGGAACTTTCAGTGTGGAAACATGTGCATCTGACATACCAGTTCAGGTCAGGAAGTCTCCTGGAGCCTAAGATAAAGACTGACGTTTCCATCCTGGTGGAGGGAATGGAATCCAGTATCCGACAAAGGACTTTGAATCCAGTTTTGCCCTTAGGCCTTCAATTTTTTTAAAATTACAACTCAAGAAGTAGTGCTACTGTGGGGCTACTTCTACGGCCCATATATTCAGCCTTTGTGGAAAAGATTTGTCCATACTGGACTTCTTCTACTGCTGAAGCCTTCCTATTTTCTGCAGCTCTTCAGCTTAAAAGCCAGTAAGTTGATCAGTTCTGAGGACCAGGCAATCATCAAGCTGTCACCTGATCCTCAGCCTCAGAGCATCAACTGGGAGACAACTGATTAGTCACATGTGGGGCTGGTCTCAAATCCCCTTAAAGGGCCAGCCACTCTGTGACAAGACATCAGCAGAAGTGCCTGCAACTCACAAAGATACTGTCAGTGAGGCTTAAACTTTGGTAGGTGATGACTTCTCCAGAGTATATACACTTCCTGGGGATGGGTCATCTGCTGATGAAGGGAGATGGGGAACTGCATCACTGAGTTCATGTTCTGCAAGCTCAGTTCATGCTCTGTATGAGCTAATACAATGCACTGAGAGTGATCAAGTGCCCTTTTTGTCCTGTGCTGCTAACTGGATGTGTTCCAGTTTTGTTTTTCTAGTGATTTAGCAGTGCTATTCATTGGCACAATATTTAAATAGGAGGTCACTGTGTCTTTCAGCTTACTTTGGCACCAGGGCATCAGGCCTTGGCCTTCAGTGGCTTATCCATAGTTTTTCCCTCACAAATTCACACTATGCCAAGAAGCCCACAAAACGGTAGACCTTATTATTATTTATATTAACAAATATAAAATGTGCCAGGTGCTCTACAACCAAGCTTTGCCCTGAGAAGTTTATATTGACTAGTACAAGTTATATATCATATAGGAACAAAATTTACAGAAAAGAAGGGGAAGGGAGGAATATAACAGGGTTTTTTAATTTATCTGACCAGTACCGAATTCCAACTTTGTGACTTGAACCCATAGTTACTACTTCTGCCTCTCAGCCCAAGCCAGCATGTAATATTTGAGGCTAAAAATAAAGGAATGGCAATTAGACTACAGTGTGGCAAAGAAGATATTCTGCACTGTGCACCACCACTGTAAGCTGAAAAGTAAGCCTAAAACTTGAAAAGTAGCGACAAAAGACTAAATTCTTGCTCAGAATGGAGGCAAACAAGTGGCTAGGGCAAACTATTTAGTCTTTATCCAGCTTTCAGCTTGCAGAATACCTCTGAACTCTGATCGATGCATGGATCACCTGACCATAAGCAGGGGCGGCTCTAGACATTTCGCCGCCCCAAGCACGGCGTCACGCGGGACCAGCGGACCCTCTGCAGGCATGCCGCCGAAGGCACCCTGCCTGGCGTCCTCCCGGCGACCAGCAGAGCGCCACCCCACCCCCCCGCGGCATGCCGCCCCAAGCACGCGCTTGGCGTGCTGGGGCCTGGAGCCGCCCCTGACCATAAGGATGGCTGGTGAAGCACTTATCAGAGAACTTCCTGTATCCCTTTTCAATCTTGTGTTTCCCTTGATTCTAGTACACTTGGCCTTTCCCCCCTCCCTTGGCTCTTCTCTCCCCCTCTCCTGGTACTTATTTCTTTAGCCCTCGCAGGCTTTTCCTACCTAGTTTTATTAGAGGAAAACTGGCTGAAATCACAGCTTTGTTCTTCTCAGTGTCAGCAACACGTACAGTGAAAATCGCGGCATTTGAGCTGAACTGACTATTACAAGAAGATAAAAGACAGGTCAATCACCTTAGCATAGTCACTGTAATTTCCTGTCTAATTTGGCAAGCAACACTATATGCTTGCAATAAATATATTTTCATAGCTATTTGTGTGCATAACCATGTATGATTGAACACACATTTAAAAAGATGTGTAGATATATAAAACTATTGGCACAGTAAGAGGAAATGCAGTTTTCAATTGGATAGCTGAACTCGGTAAAATCATATTATATATATTACCACATGCAATTCAGTCATAATTTTTGGGCATCTTTTAGTGTTTTTCATTAAATGTAATGGACAAAAAACAAGACCCTTCTCTAGTAAGAACAGTTACAGCAAAAATAACCCACGAAGTAATAAGACTATGTTTGCCTGATTAAGACCCCAGTTTTCTAGAACAGTGGTTCTCAACCAGGGGTCCAGGGCCCCCTTGGGGGCTGCACGCAGATTTCCAAGGGTCTGCCAAGCAGGGCCAGCATTAGACTCACTGGAGCCCAGGGCAGAAACCCAAAGCCCCACTGTATGGGGCTGAAGCCAAAGCCTGAACAATGTAACTTTGTGGGAGCCCCTGTGGCATGGGGCCCCAGACAACTGCTCCGCTTGCTAACCCCTAACGCTGGCCCTGGCTTTTATATGCAGAAAAACAAATTGTTGTGGTATGGGTGGGCTGGGGGCCTCAGAAAGAAAAAGGTTGAGAACCTCTGTTCTAGAAGTTGTAATTCTACTGTTATGTCACTGTTGCTAATTTACGCTTTAGCAATGAGGCTCACTGATTTCTCCCACAGTGTTTCACCTTAATTGCATGAAATCCATAGCAATTTACTGCTCATAATTCTGTCTATGTTCCAGTGTTGAGATTTTCCTTTCTTGACAGTCTTCTTCACATGTATTCGATGTTTGCAGCTAAAACTGGGATGAAATGCCATCAGTAGGTTCTAAATTTGAATGCCTTTTTTTATTCACAGAATTTAGAAATGCCACATGTGCTACTGATATCTTAAAATAACAAGTTTAATCTACTATAAAATTTAAAAAATATGGGCTCAGATCCTGCATGTCAGTAACTTTACACATGGGAACAGTGCCACTGAACTTTCCACATTACTGCCCAATTAAAAACAAATAAGTGTTTGCTTCACCAGAGCCATACTTTTAAATTACATCAGACTAAACCTTTATTATATTAATAGTAAGAAAGCATGTTTTTCAAAGAGTGAAAGCTTCCGCTTCAAGAAAAATTAATTTATGAACATCTGTACCCAGTGTCCTAAAATAGACAGGTTTCTCGGATAAATCCATTAACTTCATGAACAATTCCACTGGTTTACACTGATGTAACTGAGAACTGAATCTGACCCACAAAATATAATAAATCTTATTTCTTTTTAAGCCATCACACTTTCCTAATACAATCAGCCTTAGTATAAGCTTGCCTCTAAGACATTTTTGTAAGTTGTTCAGACTGAATACAAGGAAGGACTGATAAGGAAATAAACAAACAACAATACGACTTTAAATGTGGCAAGGGCATGAAAAATACCATCATGAACTTGAAGTTCATATTACAAAGATCAGCTGAAATGAGGGAAATAGTATATTTGTGTTTCAATGACTTCCAACATGCATTTACAGAATCTGCAACTGGAAATTGTTCAACAAATTAAGATCTGTAGAGACTGATGGATACAAACTCCAAGTAATAAAACAATTATACTGGAATCAGAAGGTAATTGTAATGGTAGATGAAAATGGAAATCTAATAGAGTTCAAGAGCAGTGAGAGAAGGTTGTATAGTGTCACCAAATTTATTCAACATTTATAATGAGCGTTTGATTAAATTAATGAAGAAACAGAAGAAGATACTAAAATGAATGGAGAATGGATTAATAACCTTTGCTATGCAGAAGACAATGCTGTTGGCTGATTTAGAAGAAGGTCTGATGAAGCTGGTGGAAATTATATATGAATATGGCAAAGAATATGGTCTAGAGTTGAATGTGGGAAAGACAAGAACAATGCTGGTACGTAAAGATTCTAGGAAAACATGCAAGATTCCTGTGAACTGCAAACTGGTACATCATGAGAAATTACTTCTACCTAAGAAGCATCTTACAGAAGATGAAAGATCAGATATTGAAGTTAGCATCATAACAGCAAGAGCAGAAACGACATTCTGGAAGAATAAACATCTGATCAGAAGGGACCACATAACCTGTGAAAAAATATTGGTGATTATTGGAAGTCAGCAAATGCTAGTCAGACATGCCATGAAATTAAATATTTGATTTGTGAGGTGCATTTTGAGAGGTTCAGGGAGCTATGCATATTTTCAGGCATCAGAAAGGAAAGATGATGGCCAAAGAACAAGAGGAAAGAAAAGATTTTGGATGGATCAAGAGGACTATTCAACCACAAAGAGGTTAGTAGAGGATCACATAGAATGGGCAATCAAGGTTGCAAACTTTCCAGTAAAGGAAACACTGCGTAAGAAAAAAGAACAGAGTTGAATCTGACCCACAAGATATAACAAATCTTATTTCCGTTTGGGCCATCAAATATAACCTTATCTTATATCAGATTCTAAATAAATAAAAAGAAAAAAAGGGAAAAAAAGGTCAAATCAAACTTGGACAAGCCTTGACCATCCTTTTAAAAAAATCCCCCAAAATAGTGTCAAAGTGGTTTCATACAAAAGGTTTAGTCTCTACTATAATATTAGCACATGATCTGTCTAAAATATATATATGGAAGCCCTACGAAGGTTGAGATGGGAGTTAATCAAAAGAAAAATTCAATTTGAAAATTTACAGTAAAAGATTAGCTCTCTTAAAAAGACAAGAAAACTTTCATATGGTGTAGTGAAGAATTTCACAGATAATGGTTTACATACTATAGTCAAGGAGCTCTTGAGAAGGAGCAAAATTCTGCTCTCACATCACTCACAGCCCCATTGAAGTCATTGGGACCACAAAGAGTTTCAGGACATAATTTAGCCCAAAGTTTCTTATAAAACATCCAAGGAAACTTGCCAGTTTGGGCTACCAGTATAAATCAAAATTAGCCAGGTCTCGTTGGCTTTTCATTTTTTAAAACAAAATTACTTGGAATAACAACAGTGGAGCTAATAGAATTATCTGCTATAATCAGATAACTTTCTGCTTCCTTGAAAACAAAAAATTCTGCTTCCTTTTCACGTTCATCTTTGATGAATGCTTTCAATTTGCCTCAGCAGTTATTTTTCTGTGACACACCATTATCCAGTCACAAAATATAATCTCATTAAAAATACTGCACATGTAACCATATACCTAAGGTAGTTATCAGCAAGATGCTGCTCTAGAATATAACTACACATCTTATTGTGCACTATTGCTCATACAAGTAGTGCTGTCCAAACTTGTGGATACAAAGGGAAATGTGAAGAGATCAAAAGACTTTTGTGGGAGGGTGGGGAGGAGAGAAGAAGGCACATGATTTTTGTAGCCCAGGCCACCAATGAAAAAGAAACCTAGATCATCCATGACAGGTGTTTGTCTAACATGACTTAAAAATCTCCAATGATGGAGACTCCATAACCTCCCTAGGCAATTTACTCCAGTGCTTTACCCCCCTGACAGCTAGGAATTTTTTCCTAATGTCCAACCTAAACCTCCCTTGCTGCAATTTAAGCCTATTGCTTTTTGTCCTATTGATGGGTTTGTAATTCCCTGGGTTGTCCTTATTTCCCTTTATATAGATGGGCAGTATATTTGCCCTTTTCCAGTCTTCTGGAATCTCTCCTGTCTTCCGTGACTTTTCAAAGATAATTGCTAAAGGCTCAGATATCTCCTCAGTCAGCTCCTTGAGTATTCTAGGATGCATTTCATCAGACCCTGGTGACTTGAAAACATCTAATTTGTCCAAGTAATTTTTAACTTGTTCTTTCCCTACTTTAGCCTCTTCTGATCCTACCTCATTTTCACTGGTATTCATTATGTTAGACGTCCAATCACCACCAACCTTCTTGGTGAAAACCGAAACAAAAAAGTCATTAAGCACCTCTGTCATTTCCACATTTTCTGTTATTATTCCCCACCACCACCCCATTCAGTAACGGGCCTACCCTGTCCTTGGTCTTCCTCTTGCTTCTAATGTATTTGTAGAATGTTTTCTTGTTACTCTTTATGTCTTTAGCTAGTTTGATCTCATTTTGTGCCTTGGCATTTCTAATTTTGTCTCTACATACTTGTGTTATTTGTTTACATTCATCCTTTATAATTTGACCTAGTTTCCACTTTTTGTAGGACTCTTTTTTGATTTTTAGATCACTGAAGATCTGGTTAAGCCAGGGTGGTCTCTTGCCATACTTCCTATCTTTCCTATGCAGAGGGATAGTTTGCTCTTGTGTCCTTAATGTCTCTCTGAAAAACTGCCAACTGTCTTTTATTGTTTTTCCCCTTAGACTTGTTTCCCATGGGATCTTACCTACCAACTCCCTCAGTTTGCTAAAGTCTGCCTTCTTGAAATCCATTTTCTTTATTTTGCTGTTCTCCCTCCTACCATTCCTTAGAATCATGAACTCTACCATTTCATGATCACTTTCACCCAAGCTGCCTTCCACTTTCAAATTCTCAACCAGTTTCTCTCTATTTGTCAAAATCAAATCTAGAATAGCTTCTCCCCTAGGAACTGTCTCTACCTTCTGAAATAAAAAATTGTCTGCAATACATTCCAAGTATTTATTCGATAATCTGTGCCCTGCTGTGTTATTTTCCCAACAGATGTTTGGATAGTTGAATTTCCCCATCACCACCAAGTCCTGTGATTCGGATAATTTTGTTAGCTGTTTAAAAAAGCCTCATCCACCTCTTCTTCCTGGTTACGGGGTCTGGAGTAGACCCCTACCATGACATCACCCTTGTTATTTTACCTCTTTCATCCTTACCCAGAGACTTTCAGCAAGTCTGTCTTCTATTTCTATCTCAACCTCAGTTCAAGTGTATACATTTTTAATATACAAGGCAACACCTCCCTTTTTTCCTTTCCTGCCCTTCCTGAGTAAGCCGTACCCTTCTATACCAATATTCCAATCATGTGAATTATCCCACCAGGTCTCTCTGATGCCAACTGTTGTACAGTGTTCTCTATATAGAGAGATATAGATATAATCCCTATAAAAACTCTAGTAAAAAAATCCTACGATAATTAGATGAAGACACCATACTCTGTAGTCATTATTTTTACTCTTTTTTCAATTTTAAACAACTTCTTAGCTTTTTAAGAATCTCTGGTCCTAGAGCACCTTGCTTACCAGTAGCCCGAGAAAGCCTATATTTCCTGACCATATTCACTTGATGTCTATCCAAAGACATCACTTGCATGCAACTTCCAAAGGAAGAATGTCACAAGATTGCAATACTGGAGAAAAGACAAGAATGTAGAATGCTATCTTTGGAATCAGACTTTTTTCCTAAAGTTAATCTCTGTCAGGACTAAGGACACATTTTTGATTCTCTAATTTGAGTAGAAACACAGGTCTCCTGAGCCTCCATAGAGGACCCTCACAGAGATTGTACTTCCAGCTGAAGAGCATTAATTGTGGATAGAGGGACAGAGACCAGGCTCATGTAAAAAAAAATGAAATCTATCTGCAAAGTGTCACTCTGAGTTACTGCATGCCATGATTAAACAACCAATACTTTTCATCTGCTTTTATAATCAATTAAATAAATGCCCAAGGAATTGTCAGTTTCCTTTTTAAGTAACCAACGATGCAGAGTGGTATTTGGCAGTGAAAGTTTCTTCTGAAAGAATAAATTCTTATATTGATAATCTTGAATTATAAATTATAGCTCTCTAATTCTCCCTCTTATAAAAATGAATGCTCTTCACAATCTAGCCTTACATGTCAGATAAAAAGATGAAACTTTTATAATGGAAATGTAATTATAGTACAAGTTTAGCCAGTTGTCATTTCAAAGCAATCCATAATTATGCACAGGTCATAAAAAGTTATATTTTGTCATTTACTTGGCCAAATATGCCAGTTATACATCAGGTCATCTTCTTAAATTGAACACTGTACAACAGTAATGAAGTGAATTACTGAACAGACTTTTTTTTAAAAGGAGATTGCAAATAAAATGGCTCTAGAAATTGTCAAAACAAATAGCAGCTGACAGACAGTTTGATTTTTATTTTCAAAATGCATTAATTTTAATATCCAAAATGCCAATCAAGACTGATTAAATAGTTACTACACTCATTTGCTTTAAATTTATTTTCTCAGTATAAAGTCCAATGTAAACATTATTTATCTTCCAGAACACCCTTTCTGGACCAAAAAAATCAATCAAAAATACACCAACCCAAAACACTTCTTGACTATATTAGTTTACAAACTAAAGTGTACTTAACAGTACACCTCTACCCAGCTATAACACGACCCGATATAACACGGGTTTGCATATAGCACGGTAGCAGTGGGGCTCCGGTGGCGCTTTAAAGGGTCCAGGGCTCTGGCTGATGCAGGGAGCCCCGGTCCCTTTAAATCACCGCTGGAGCCCTGCCGCCACTACCCCGGGGCTGCGACAGCAGGGCTCGGCCAGCGATTTAAAGGGCTCGGGCTCCCCGCAGCGGCTGGAGCTCGGAGCTCTTTAAATTACTGCCAGAGCCCTGCCGCTGCTACTCCGGGGCTGTGACAGCGGGGCTCACCGGCGATTTAAAGGGCCCGGGGCTCCATCTGCTGCGGGGAGCCCCGGGCCCTTTAAATCACTGCTAAAGCCCTGCTGCTGCTGCCCCGGGGCTGCGGCAGCGAGGCTCGGCTGGTGATTTAAAGGGCCTAGGGCTCCCCACGGCCGGAGCCCTGGGCTCTTTAAAATCACTGCTGCAGCCCTGCCACTGCTACCCCAATATAACAGTGTTTCACCTATAACGTGGTAGAGATTTTTGGCTCCCCACGACCACGTTATCTCGGGGTAGAAGTGTATATATATTAATGGCTAAAACTGAAAAATATTCTTTGTTCCTTCCAAGAAATCTAATCCCGCTACAGAGACCCAGTGATAAATATGGGCAGACACTCAGATTTTTAATCCTGTTCTTAGAACAATAAAAAGGATGCTACAAAGATACTTTGATGTTAGATATGAAAATGTGCCTTAACTCAGATACCAGTAGCTAGTACTATAAATTTGAAAATCTAGGTGTTAAGAATATTTTAGATGAATGGTCACGTTACTCATTCTAAAAGGACCATCTCAGGAACGAGATTACATTGGCTCTGGAATCCACCAGTCCTAAGCCACAGCCTTATTGACAGCCCTATTTCTATTGGTGGATCACATTTTTCTCTTGACACAGTATTCCATATTGTCATTCTGTACCACAATTTCTTGTGTTCATATTCTATTGCCTTTTTTTATACTGACATTTGCATATTGACATGGGGGGAGGGATAGCTCAGTGGTTTGAGCATTGGCCTGCTAAACCCAGAGTTGTGAGCTCAATCCTTGAGGGGGCCATTTAGGGATCTGGGGCAAAATCTGTCTGGGGATTGGTCCTGCTTTGAGCAGGGGGTTGGACTAGATGACCTCCTGAGGTCCCTTCCAATCCTGATATTCTCTGATTCTATACTTACACTCTTAATATTCAAGTTTTTCATTTGTCTGTAATCAGCCTAATATAATTATGGGTCAGCTTCCACCTGGACTTCATGCAGATGTGCAATGGTGGGGGAGAGAGCACATGGAATCTTTCCCCACCCACTTATGTGGCCTACATGAGGGCCAGGCAGAATTTCAGCCCCACAAGGCAGACGCTGGTTCCTCTCTAATCCTTTGGGGGATGGAAATGGGCAGAAAATGGCTCTAACACCCAGGGTCTAACCAGTAGAGTTGAGGTCATTAGATATTGGGGAGGGAGCAACCTCTTAAAAGCACCTACTGCATTAGATATTGGGGGGAGCAGCACTGCTGCTCCATGATCACAGACAAGAGGGAGGAAGATTTTTTTCCTCACCTTCGCTCTTTCCAACAGCACCTTCCCAGCACCCAAATAATTTTCCCACACTGGTAATGAAATGTGGATTTTTACCATAAAGCACAGAACAGCAACAGAAAATAAAAAGTGGATAATTTAGCATTTTTTTAATAAGATTTTTTTTGTGTAAATCAGAACAAATTCTTCTTGCATTCACTATTCATTTGTAAAATAAGCCCCAAGCCCTTGTCCTCCGAGAAGGGAGAGAAAATGCTGCCTAGAAACCGCATAGCCTGCTAGCTGGTGGAATGCTTTCTCTCGTTTCCCTTTTCTGAACCAGAGCAAATTTATCCTCTTTTAAACTATCTGTCTTATCAGCACGGAA
The DNA here is from genome assembly GCF_016161935.1 of Mauremys reevesii. Classification (NCBI taxonomy): domain Eukaryota; kingdom Metazoa; phylum Chordata; order Testudines; family Geoemydidae; genus Mauremys; species Mauremys reevesii. Next base: position 201,350,996 of record NC_052624.1, read on the forward strand.
CTTTCATATGTTGCTGACCTTCTGGGACATCAACTTTATGTGATTCATTTCAAACGGATGACCCAAAACCTTAAATAGTTCATTAGGATTGTTTCTTTTTGTTGTTTCATATTTATTCAATACACAGAATCTATATGGCAGAATGCTAAAGAAACAAGATCTAATATATGCTCAAGTTGCTATGTAATTATTATGTGCCTTGCTTACTTAAGTATTTGATGGGAATTAGGATGTCTTTGCTGTTTTATGGGAGATACTGTATGTTAATAACACTTTTTAAAACAAACGTAAAAAAGTAAATTAAAACAAATTATGTATAAATAATATTATAGCTTTGGACCCAAAAAAAAGCATGCAATCAAGGAAGGGATAACAGATAGCATGCATTTTAATACCCAAGTACAGTAACTCCTCACTTAACATTGTAGTTATGTTCCTGAAAAATGTGACTAAGCGAAACGATGTTAAGCAAATCCAATTTCCCCATAAGAATTAGTGTAAATGAGGGGGTTAGGTTCCAGGGAAATTTTTTTCACCAGACAAAAGACTACATAGACACACACACACACAGTATAAAGTTTTAAACAAAAAAATTAATACTGGTACACAGTAATGATGACTGTGGAGCTTGGTTGAGGTGGAGGAGTCAGAGGATATTTCCAGGGAATGCCTTACTGCTAAATGATGAACTAGCCATTGGCTGAGCCCTCAAGGGTTAATTCTCACACTCTACTGTACAAGGCAGCAGGAAAGGAAGGAAGGCAGACAGAGATACACACCGTGTATGTGTGTGTGTGTGTGTGTGTGTGTGTATAAAAGAGAGAGATGCACATTTCCCCTTTAAGTATGAAGAGTGGGGTCAGAAGTACACTGCCTTGTTAATTAGATCAGCAAGCTCAGACTGGATAGGACCACAGCTGCAGCTGCTGCTGCCTGGAAACTCCCTCTGTCATGCGTCCCCCCTGCTCTATGGAAGATGGTGTAAGCGGGGTGCAGGGGAGGGGGACAGCCTGACATTAACCCCCCTCTTTCTCCTCCTCCACAGCAAGCAGGAGTCTCCAGGAGCAGCTCCAAGGCAGAGGGCAGGAGTAGCACATGGCAGTGGGGGGAGGGACAGCTGAATGCCAGCAATTACTAGCCTGCTGGGCAGCTGCTGCACAGGGAACTTAGGGGAGCGGGGAGCTGATAAGGAGAGCTGATAGGAGAGCTGTCGGTCCACCCTGGTTCCAACCACCCACCAGCTAGCTCCACTGGGCTGCTCTTCCTGCAAGCACTGGACAAAGCAGGCAGCTGCCAAACGATGTTAGAAGGGAGCATTGCACAACTTTAAACGAGCATGTTTCCTAATTGATCAGCAACGTAACAACGAAACAACATTAAGTGGGCCAACTTTAAGTGAGGAGTTACTGTATAATGGGGGGCAACGTTAGTGGCCATATATTTTGCTTTACTATGTACAGGTATTTTGAGGAAATTCACTATACTTTGCCTTATTTAACTTTTCTCAACACTGTGATATGGGCACAAAACTAATGTTAATTCTCATGGCAATAATAATTGGTCCACATTCCATATATGTATAGGTGTGTGTGTGTAGAGAGAGAAAGCATGAGAATAATCAGTGATGTACAGTATAAAAGAAGTGTTCTCATAAATAATATAGTTGGTGCTTTCTTAGCAGCAGCCACCATTTCACCCATGTCAAATTTTTGGAGTGTGGTGGCTTAAGATTCAAATTTTAAACTCCAAACTCACTCCTGCAGGTTTTGGTACCAGGTCAGACCCAAAACTAACAAAGGCCTTTTTTCTGGATCTGATTCAAATGTAGAAAGCTTGAGCAAGAAATTCAAGAGATTTCAGTGCCACCACCCTGCACCCTAGCCATTGCTCTTCTCCAATCTGAGCTCCGAACCACCGCCTAACCCTAATCCAAGTCCAAACATCATCTCTTCAACCCACTTGACAGAAAAAGCATCTGGATTTATATTATGTTTCATCGCAAGGAAATAAAGCACTTTTCAAAGCGTACCAATACTGCTCCACTGTGGATGATACTGCCAACTTTGGAGAGTTTTTTTTTCTTTATTTTCTTTCCATTCTATTTATAGATGCTTTTATTTACTAGAGCTAGAGACAGCACTTGTCCCCGAAATCTCATTCTGCCAAAATAAAAACATAGTTCAAGCACTTTGGAGAACTATTATGATTATTGAATGTCTAACATGCTGCTTCAAGTCTCAAAGTAGTACTCTGGACCCAAAGGGAACAGACAAGCAGCATACAATTATTAAAGCAATTACAAAGATACAATGATTCTTCTCTTAAAAGCCTCCTGTATTATTCATTTTATGGTACACATTTGAGAATGGCATCATTTCACTCCTACCCAGTTTAATTACTTTGTTATTAGTTTATCAGCATCTCTTTTTTAACCCCTTGAGCCAGTTATTAGCATGTCGCTCACTAGTAGTTAACCAACAACTACTACATCTTCAAAGCAGTATCTCCAGACATAAAAAAGCCAATTTGTGGAGCTAGATTTAATAGTGTAATTCATAATTTCAATTTTTCACTCAGCTTCCATTTTATGCATTTCATTTGAGAAAGGAATGCAGCAGGTTACTGGTTAGCTTAATGAAATCACAAATAATAGGTATATATTACAATAGTTTACCAGATAATAAAACACTTCCAGTGAATATTTTATGTGAATGGGTGTTTGTCTTAATGCTTCATAATACCTACCACTGAAATGACAGCAGAAAACATATGATGAATTTACATGTAATTAAAGTTCTGTATTCTCCATGTAACTCTCTGGGTAATAATTCTCCACTAACTCATCTGACACTATGGTGTCTACTCATAGAAGCAGGAAATCAAAATATAAAGAAAAATAGATTAGTTTTAAAGTACTTAGAGTGAGCCTGAAAGGAGTATATATAACTTGGAAAGATAATTATGTTTTATTCACTTAGGAAAGGCATCTTGGACTAGAGGCCTTTGTTAAAGGAACTCTGTAATGGATTTTATGCCAAAACATTTACTGTCCTAAAATCAATATATTCTAATGAGGAAAATCTTGGAGATCAGAAATACAGAGATACTTTGTGTTGCCTTTTTAGTCCTTTTTTTTGGGGGGGGGGGAGGGAGGAGTGGGATTGTAAAAAAAACCCTAAACATACAAACCAACAAATACACACATAAAAAACAACAAATCAGCCACTATTTAGAATATAGTTTGGAGACAATAGCATATTACTAGGCGGGCCGGGAAGTGTGTTTACCTGCCCCATTTGCAAGTTCAGCTGATCGCAGCTCCCACTGGCCGCAGATCGCTGCTCCGGACCAATGGGAGCTACTGGAAGGCCAAACTCAAATCTGCATGTACCCCAGTTCACATGAAACAAACATGTGCGCAAATCAAATTTGCTTATTATAATTCATGTTCTGAAAGGGAAATTTGATTCTCAAAATCTGTCCCCATAATCTTAATTTCATCCTAGAAAACTCCTCAATTTTTAAAACAAATGTTCAAGTCCCATAAAAAATGACAATGAGAATGCTGACATCAAAAATGTTTTGTATCTCACTATCCTTCATTTATTCTTCCTACAGTTGAATAGCAAATAAATAACAATGCTAATATCACTGCTACTTTTCTACAGGATTATTATACAATTGTATTTCTACTATGGCCCTGCTTTGCATCCATTTACAAGCACATCAGCACCACTGATTACCACTTAACAATATAAGAGCCAAACTCTCTATACAACAACATAAATCACTGTATCTCATTTAACAAAAGGACCCACCGACAGCCATCTGAGAAAGCAGCCCTTAGTTAAATCCCATATATTAATTGTACACAACAGTAAACGCATTTGCTATTATGAAGTCTATTTTTCCACATCATCTACAGACTTATGAATCTGCTACTGACGCCAAAAAATAGCTTGTAATGTGAGCTCAGAAAATAACGGATAAAAGCTAGCATTGATGCAGGTACGATATCATGAAATGAAGGGAGCCCAACAGTGTGCAGTACATCAGGAAAGTCTGCTGTTTTGAAACTGTGCTGTATTCTGCACTAATTATTGCCAGTCACGAACAGGTATGATTTAATGTACCATGACTCCGTAGGTTGGCTTCAAGGTCATCATTCGCAAAAGTGAAATAGTTTATACTTATAAGTATTCTGGACTTAGTTTCTGTGTCATGCAGGTTCAAGCTATACAGTGACAACTGTTAGTAAAGTAGTCTGCTTGTTTCAACCCAAGCAAAGTGTTTACAATTTTCTGGCTTCCTTCTGGTACTCACCAGCACATTTTGTCCTTGTTTTGAGAGCTGGGCCTGGGGATCCGGTACCTCCTTCACCCGGTCTTGTAAGCAGCACACTGATTTCATATTCTGTATCAGGATCCAGGTGCCCGATTTTGTAGCTTGTGGAGTCTACTGGCTGTCTGTCATACCAGCTTCCACTTGAAGTGCGATACTCTACCTCCCTCTCAATGATTGGCCCATCCCCATTGATGGAATTAGCATTCAACTGTATCCATAAGTAGGTTGCACCAACTGAAGACAACTGAGGTGGCGCAATGGGAACAGGTGGCTCTATAACAAAAAAAAAAATTGTAAACAGTTATTCTACCAATATTTGTTTCTACTTCCAAAACATTCAAACAACAATCTTCACTAAACCACATTTGGAAGTCTGCCTTAAAAATACCAAACAAACATAAATATAAGAGATTATAAACAATGTCAGAGTTATCTATTTATTGTGTAAGGATAAATCACAGCATATAAACTCTGTTACTCATAAAGACCTGCTAAATGTACTTTTTCACGTTATGTTATTGAAAGGTTAACATATAGACTCCATTTATATAAACATTCCAAACAGCTTGAAATTATATTTTACCTATTCACCAAATGTTAACTGTATGCATTTCCAGCAGCCTTTTCACTTGCAATTTAAAAGGGAGGTGAACCCAAGTTCACATGTTAAAACATCTCTCTTTAGGTGTAACCTGTGACTTGTATTCAAAAGTAATATTTTTAATTAAAATGGATATTTGAGTCCATTTCTGATGGCAGCCATCTTGCTGAATTGTGATATTTGTGATGAAAAGGAAATGAGAATATTTATTTTCAAAAAAATTTAGTTTGTGCTTCTCACCATGTAAACTTTCAGACTTCTGAGCTGAGCGGAGTGGATGAATTGTTCATTCTGGTTCAGTATACTGCACTTTTCTATCTAATATGAGGCAGTGTTATCAACCTGAGCAAGCCCAGAGCTGGGAACTAGGAATTCCTGAGTTCTTGTTCTTATTCTGACTCTACTTTGCATAATGACCTTGGGCAAATCATTTTATCCTAGTTTCCCTAACTGCGAAAGGGAGATACTACCACCTCATATACCAAACAGTTTGTTTTCAAAATACTTTTAAAAAAGTTTGTTACTGTGTACTAGTAATAAGCAGATATATAGCACTTTCCATTTTCAAACTAAGTGCTGTGTATACTCGATCATAAGCCAGTTCATTTATAAGCTGACCCCCCACAAGATGGATAAGTAAAAATGGAAATTTGTTATGACCCATTCATAAGCCGACCCTATAATTCAGGGGTCAGCAAACTTGGGCTCCCGGGCCATCAGGATAAGCCGCTGGTGGGCCGAGATTGTTTGTTTACCTTGAGCGTCCGCAGGCACGGAGGTACACCAAGTAAACAAAGTGTCCCGGCACGCCAGAGGCTTACCTGATGGGCCGGGACATCAACTGGTGGGGAAATTTTAGGGGGGGAGAATAACCCTTGTGACCACCCCCCACATGACCCCACCCTTAGCCTGGGGCCCCCACACTCTCCTCATCCCATCCCTTCCCACCTTAGCTGAGGTGGGCCAGGTGAGGATGTCTCTGGCCTGGCCGGAGCTGCTCTAGCGCTGGCAGGCGCGGCCACAGCTTGCCTGCCCTGGAGCTGCAGCTGCTTCGGAGGCTGTGGGGAGAGCAGCGTGGCCAGAAGCGAAGAGACTCTGGCCCCGCCTCTTCCCTTCTGGCTCTGCTGGCTGTGCTGCCTCTCCTTGCTCCCTCTGTTGGGGAGAGGAGCTGTGTCCCACCTCTCCCTCTATCTATATCCGCTCATAAGCCGACCCACTTCTCTGGTGCTTCCCTTTTTTACTAAAAAAATTTGGCTTATGAAAGAATATATATGGTAACTGCTATAATTTCTGGCTGCCAACTCTCATATGAAAGATAAATAATGATACATTCATTTTTTTCCTACACAAAACACAATCAGTCTGAGTCACCACTAAAGTTACTCCACTTTCATGCCAGTGTTACTCCACTGATTTCAACTGGGTTACCAGGGTAAAACTGTTGTAACACAGTGGCTAATCAGGTTCACTGGAATGGAATCATGCCAGTGTAACAGAGGAGAATTTGGCCCAACATACTTAAACCATGAAGAGCAAGCAGGTTTTTGTTTTTTCTTATTCTGTGTACAGTACCTAAACAAAGAAGAGTAAATGCTTGTTCTCCCACAACAGTTTCAGTTCTATATGATGTTGTGATGAACATTTGCTAATATGTTAATGTATCACTTAAAAAAAAAAAGAGGCTGCGTGTGTGTCCCTCTCAAGACTTCTGATTGGCCTCAAAGTGGAAGCTTAAGTGAGGGAGGGAAAGGGACAAACAGTAGGTGAGGATGAGGTTGTTAGGAATGGAGTGAAATTAACGATTTCCTGATGATTTAAACTGGTCAAGTTCTTGTTTTAACTCTAGGGTTGTTTATACTACAAAATTAGGTCAATTTAAGGTAGATTGACCCACAGCCACTGCAGTAATTAAATTGGATTTTGGTGTCCACATTACCCTCCTTCCACCGGTGGTGCACATCCTCACCAGGAGCACTTGCACTGACTGAAGCGGGGTATTCTGGAGCACTGACAGATGGAGTGTGGGGCACTGACAGCCACACAGGGCTTACAGCTGGAGCCCTTCCGCCCCAGGGCTGACAGCCTGAACTGTTGCAGGCTTCAACTGCAGAGCAGGGAGCTTACCAGCAGTGAAATTGACATTCTTTGTAGTTTCATGGCTGCTACTATTTCACATTTTGCCTCCAGCGGACACCAGGCTCACAGCTGGAGCACCCTCACCCGGGGTCTGACAGTCTGAGCCAGAGACAAAATCTGAAATAGGAGCAGCTGTGACACTGACAAGAATGTCAATTTCTCTGCTGATAGGCTCCCTGTTGTGAAATTGAGGCCCATACGGGGCTCACAGCTTGGGCTGTTAACGTTTGGGAATGGGGAGAGAGGGCTGACAGCCAACAAGCGATGTAAGTACTGCAGTGTCTACACAGACACTGCATCGCCCTAACTGCATTGACCTAAGCGCTACGCCGCCCATGGAGGTGGAGTTATTAAGTCAATGTAGTGATCGGCAGGATCACCATTGTAGTGTAGACACAGAGAGTTAGGTTGATGTAAGCTGTCTTATGTCAACCTAACTCTGTAATGTAGATGAGGCCTTGATAACAAACACGGACTTCTCTTACAAAAAGTAGGATAAGTATACTTAATTTATTACTGAAGAACACTTGATGTACACTAAGTATACTAAAAGTCTATTTTCTCCTATGGACGGAGGAGCAAGAGATCTATATTATATCTTTATTGGAAAATAGACCCAATAAATCTTTAACCCCTATTTTACATGCTACTGCCAGGACTAGATCTGTGCCAATAATAATGACTGCACTTGGATAGTAAATGCCATGCTGAAGTATGACATCACATAACAGGCAGATACAAGATACATTACTTATTTTCGCCTTAATGAGATATTCCCACTGATTCCCAAAGGAAAAACACGGTAAAACTAGACAACAGTCCAAAAGGTCTCCAAAGATGCTTACGAATTATTACTACTTAGTACAGACACACAAATCCAGTTTAAACTACAGTGGTAGAGTACAGCAACATCTTATAAGCTTTTTAATTTTTACCAAGAAAAACTATATTATATGTCAGCATCAATATAGGACAAACTCTAGCTTCAGCTTCTGGGAATTAGAAATTTAGTGTAGTTTTATTGACATTATTGTTTCTGAAATATATTACTATGGCTTCCTGCAGAAACTGTATATCTTTAAATAGTTTTGACTTAATTCAAAATGATTAAGCATCAATTTAAATCATTAGGCTCCTTCTTGAACCAGGACGTGAAATGGAACTTTTATAGAGCATTCTAAGCCATTTATGTAGCCATGCTGAAAGAACAGTTAATTACTTTCGAGTTTCAAATGCTAGTAATGGCTGTTCAACTGCCATCAAAATGCAAACTCAGGAGTAAGGTCATAAAGGTCAGTAGTTACACCAATTCATTTAAAGTCTTACAAGTATTTGAAATAGACATTGTTTTATTGCTTTTTCATCCCCTGGGGATTTTTTCATTCCCCTATGACCAAAGTACAAAATAGGTTAAATTCAGTTGTGTGGTTCCAGCAAAAGCCTACACATATCACGATTTTACTCTGAAGGTAATCTTCCAGCTAAAGGTTGAACACGTATAAAACGAACCTGTCATCATACATATTGCACTTATATTTAATTGACAATTGGCTAAAAAAATAAGGGTCCTGAAGTTAAGTATATACTGTAATAGAAAAAAATTGAAGTAGTAGAGGATACTGAAATGAAAGATAAATGGCTATATTATTTCTGCATATGTTAAAATATTAAACTTTATATAATGAACTCATAATGACCATTGTTTTACCCAAGTTATTCCTTCATATAGCTTAGCTTTTCCTCCTTTTCACTAGAAGGGGTGTTTTTGTGTATGACGATGAAGAGTTTGGATCAATTGTTCAATTAAGTACCAGACTCTGCATATGTTATAGTTGGGAGCAGCATGTTTTTTTTTGTCCCTTGGAGGCAATTTTAGTGGTGGCCATCAAATAGGGTCTCACTAAATATCCTAATTATTTTCTCATATTTATTTCCCCAGCCTTCTAGATACAGGTGCACTGTATCTTAATTTGAAAATAGTTGGCTTAACCAAAATGATACATTTTTAATGGCCGTAGGAATTATGTATATTTAAGATACACTTTAAATTATTTTGTGGGGTGTGGGGAGTTTGCAGGTAGCAATACCAGGGCAATAAAACTGTTTAAGTTAGAAAAAGTTATTTCTCACTTAACTCTTATGGATGTAAAGTAAACCAATCTATTCAATACTGCAACCCCCTTTTCAGTTTGGCTTTTAAAACTATGGTAAATATCAATACAGCCCGATAAAGAAAGTTTGTTTCTTCGTGGAGCAGATTTAGTGCTTTAACAACTCTGAACCAAACACTCTCCTGTTACAGCACCAGAAGTTAATGTCCATTGATGGCAGAACAATGGAAAGCTTTAAATAGATGCTATAATGGTGGCCAACACCAATGGACCAATTAAAATGAGAACAAAAACAGTACACCCAAAATGAAAAGTAGCTTTTTGCTTATGCTAAAGGAGTTACATGCAACAAAGTAAAATATTAAATACATGTACAAATATGGACTTGTATGTATATCTAGCTATCTACACATACATACATATACACAGAGAGAGAGAGAGAGAGAGAGAGAGAGAGAGAGAGCGCAATCCCAATATTTAGGCTGCCTTACACTTTAATTATAAAATTCTTCTGAACATTTTTGGAAGAGCTCTAGCACTTCCCTGGTTTTCCATAAGGACTTGAAATTTGGAAGGGAGAATAGCCTTGGAATCAGAGAGTTGCCTTTTCTGTCCTCATGAAAATTTGTTCAGTTTTAAATGAGTTACACGCTGTCAAAAACAGATATGTCCTGTCTGTTGATTACTTAGTAGAGCTTGTTCCAGGACTGCAAGATATCTGACTTCATAGCAGTCACGCTTTTGTGTTAAGAGAAGCTGTTATGGAATCTTGCACATTCTGGGCTTAAGTAGGCTTTAAAAAAAAGTAATTAGCAACTGGTTGAAAATGCTCAAAGATTTGGAATTTCAGAGTTAGTTCCATCAAGATGATTCAGCAGGTACAGAGCAGGTGAGGTGGTCAAAGCTACATGACAGATATATTCTCACTGAGCCCTGCAATTTTTCATCTTGATCACAGGATCGTAGAAACATAGGCTGGAAAGGACCACAAGAGGTAATCTAGTCCAGCCCCCTGGACTGAAGCAGGATTAAGTATACCTAGACCATCCCTGAGAGATGTTTGTCCAATCTGTTCTTAAAAACCTCCAATGATGGGAATTCTACAACCTCCCTGGGTATCCTGTTCCAGTGCTTAACTATTCTTATAGTTAAGGAAAAGCTTTCTAATTTCTAACCTAAATTTCCCTTGCTGCAAACTAAGCTGATTATTTCTTGTCCTACCCTCAACAGACATGGATAACAATTGATCACCATCCTCGTTATAACAATCTTTTACATATTTGAAGTTATGTTCCCCTCACCCTTCTCTTCTTGAGACGAAACATGCCTAATTCTTTCAACCTTTTCTCACAGGTCATGTTTCCCAAACCTCTTATCATTTTTATTGCTCTCCTTTGGACTCTCTCCAATTTCTCCACATCTTTCTTAAAGTGTGTGGCCCATCACTAGACACAGTACTTCAGCTGAGGTCTCACCAAATGTCAAGTCCCTCTCTGAAGCATGGAGGTGCTATAGCTTTTCAAAGAAAAAGGTCACCAGAATTTTTTTTAACATGGGCAAAACAATGTATTTTTCTCTGGCCTCACTCTCAAAAATTATTCCTCTGTGGTGTTTTAAATTTTCCAGAAAAATACAGCTCAAAGTGTCATGGCTGGTTTGTGGGCAGCCAGACCTAATAGTCATAGCCAGAATGCACAGTCACGAGACAGGAGTCAAGAGCTGGCTCTGTCAGAATACTGGGAGGTCAGAAGCAGATGACAAACTGGAGATCAGAGCCATGAGGCAAGAATGAGAATGAGGCCAGGTCACGTCTACCACAGGTGTTGGGGGTGCTGCAGCACCCCTGGCTTGAAGTGGTTTTCATTGAAGTGGTTTGGTTCAATGGCTCTCAGCACCTTCACTATACAAATTGTTCCAGGGTCCCCTGTCTACCAAATGGTGAGAGGCAGGAGACAAACTGGAGGCTGGGATGCCAAGAGTGAAGCTATGTCGAGATACCAGGAAATCAAGCCAGGGAAGCAGGAATGGGTAGCAGGAGCAGGAAGCAAAAAGCACCCAGTCCAGAGCAGAGTGGAACCCAGTTGTTTGATCAGCTTCCTGTTCCTGTTGGTGGTTTAAATAGGGTCAGTGGCCAGTCAGCTGCTCTGGGACTGCACCAATAGGACCTTGGGGCAGAGTTATCATCAAGCTATAGGCTGACAGTTGGAGGACTGGAGCATAGGTCCAGGTTCGACACCCAGGGGTCATTACATCACCCTCTCCTCTAGGACATGGATCCGGGTTTCGCAGGGTAGCTCTCGTGGAAGGCCCAAACCAGAGCAGAAGCGTGAACGTGAACATTTTCATCTAGCTCCCAAGCATACCTGTGGGCCGTAATCTTCCTAGTCAGTCAGGTACCATAATTTTCCTTGCTTGATCTTACAGTCAAGGACTTTGTGAACAATGTATTCCTCTTGACCTGTACTTGTAACAGTGGGGGTGGTGGTTGGGCTATATGGGGAAATGTGTTCTCAGTGTACGCTTTAGAAGTGAGACATGGAATATGGGGTGGACTCTATGGGATTGAGAGGAGCTCTAAAGTGACCATGTTGTTTTGTAGCCAAATCTGGACAGTCCAAGGAACTGGCAATCTAGTTTCCGAGACTGTTTGACTACAGAGGTGTTCTGTTGAAAGTATGTTGAAAGCCATACTTTTTGCCCTATGAAGTAGGAGATGGAGACCTGTTGTACATGCACTTTTTGTATTCCCCCTTGACCTTGTCAAGGTGTCCCTTCACGTTCTCTTGAATGTGATGGATGTGTTGTACTAGGTCTGAGGCAGATGCACTGGGGGAGGATGTGGGTAGTCGTGGGTGAAATCGGGGGTGGTACCCATAGTTGATAAAGAAGGGGCTGTGGCCTGCAGATACATGGTCCACATTATTGTACGAGAACTCTGCATAGAGTAATGGTGAAGACCAGTCATCCTGGTGACAACTGATGTAGCATCATAAGTATTCGAGGATCTCGTTGATTCTTTCCATTTAGCTGGTCAATTGAGGATGGTAGGCAGAGGACAGGTGTGTTTGGCGTGTTTCAAAAAATCTGAAATGAGCCTCCAGTAGAAATGTGCAAAGCCTAAAAACTGTTGTAGGTCACACATATTGTGGGGGCATGCCCTCTTGCAGACAGGTTGAACTTTGCATGGATCTATCTTGATTCTTTCTGGGGACAGGATGAAACCCAGGAACTCAGTTGAGGTCTGATCAAATACATACTTCTTAAATTTAGCGTAGAGACTATGTTGTTATAGTCTCTCCAAAACTGTGTGGACGTGAGTGGCATTTTGGTCCAGACAGATAACATATTGATCTTCTCAGACTAAGTATACCACCATGAACTGGTCCAGTACGTCTCATAGCACATCTTTCATTAAGTGTTGGATCCTTTCTGGGGCATTAGTCAGTCCAAATTGCATCAATATATATGCAGCATGGCCATAAGGCTCCAAGAGGTTGTCCCTTTCAGACACAGAAGTAATTCTAAGCTCCCCAGAGATCCAGTTTTGTGAATATATGAGCAGCCCCCACATGGCCCAAAAACTCTGGAATCAAGAGTAGCAGGTAATGGTTCTAGATCAGCCTCGGCTGTGGGCTGACCGGGCCGACCCTGCGTCCAGTTTTATTGCCCGCGCGGCTCCGGCTCCGCCCTCCGGCCCTCATGCCCGCCACGGCTGCAGACGGGAGCCGGCGACGTGCGGCGCCCCGGGCGGAGCCGCGGGAGGGGCGGGGGCTGCGCGACGGACCACGAACAGCAGTCATGCTGGTGCGGCAGGTCCCGCGCGCCCTCTCCGGTACACCTTGTGTGGTGCGCTGTTTTCCCTTATTTTTTATATTTTGGCCCTCCCCCAAAAAACTTTGGACACCCCTGTTCTAGATTGTTGATTTCTGAGCTTAAATCAGATAACACAGAGGCAGAGGCTGACATCCCTCTTTGTAGTTAATAAACTGGTATGGAAATTTTTAGCTCAAAATTTTAACATTCAGCAAAGTTATAAGCAACTGAAGACAGGATCTTATACTGGAAAGTGTCAGGCAGTGCTACCAGCTCTACTTATATGGGAGACAGGTATACAGAAAAACAGGCACAGGCAGGCAAGCAAATAAAGAGAAAATAAACGCTTAAATATACTTAAGCATTCTCTATTTCACAACTGTTGACACCCTTGATGACAAGTCTTTCATAATTTCTTAAATCTTGCCCTCAATTTTGGAACACACTCTTTCTTCTAAAGGTCCAAAACACATTGAATTCTATTCAAGGTGCTAAATCTTCCATTTGACAAGATGCAGAAACAAGAGCCACAGACGGTACAGATGGCTGCCCTTACTTAAAAACCTAACAAACCTCCTTCTAACCAGTCTGACACCTAGGTTTACCTTGTTTGACCTCAATAAGCAGTTGATATTCTAATAATCTGATGCCCTTCTCAGAAAGGTTCATTCTGTTCTCCTAAATTGAATCTGACCACTATTAGAAAAGTTCAACCCATGGACCATATATAGAAGACTAATTTGCTTTACCAAATACATTTAATCAATTCCACCCCACTCTTTTCCTTTTTGTTCAGTGTTTGATTACTTTTATGTCACCTATTAGAAAAGAGCTGCTGTTTTTTCCAATAAGCAGGTGATCTGACAAGACCAATTTCATGGCTCACATTAGACAGAGATAAAGTGACATTTCAATCCAATTCCCTGACAAACAGAGGAGGATATTGTGTAGTCTGAACACACAGAATGACAAGTCACTGACTCAGTTCAGTCTTTTCCATCAGAATAAACAGTTAGGTAAATTGAAAAGTTTCCTTTTAGGATTTATTTAAATGAAGCAGTCCTTACTTTTATTCACTTTCATGTAAAAGACAGAAGATGTATAAACAACAGTCTTTGTCTTTTCTTCTTGATGTGTGGAGACCTAATACATTATTTAATGGCAAACTTTTTGTTCACTAACCAGGCAATATTAATATTTACCATAATAATAATGTACAACAATAACATACCATTGGGGGTTAACTGACAGCTCTTTAATGGCTTCCCCCCCTCCATATACTAAAGGCTATGTTACACCCATCCCTGCTCAGATACACAAGTTTAGGGTAAGGATAAAATGAGCTTTCCTATCCCTGCACATGAGCCAGGCACAATTAGGGTTGCCAATCCACCCAGTTTCACTGGGAATCTCCCAGAATCAGGCCCTAATTCCCAGAGGCTACTGAAGCCAAACTGGGAGATTTTAGGCACTGAAAGTCTGGCGGCGCAGCGGGACTAAAGCAGGCTCCCTGCTTGCCCTGGCCCTGTGCCGCTCTCAAAAGTGGCTGGCATGTCCCTGAATCCCCTGCGGGGGAGTGCGGCAGGCATCTCCATGCATTGCTCCCACCCCAGAGCCGACTCAGCAGCTCCCACTGGCTGCTAGGAACTGTGGCCAATGTGAGCTGGGTGGCACTTGTGGGCTCAGGCAGCACACAGAGTCCCCGGTGACAGTGAGGGAGGGTGGGGGAGAGCGAGCGATGGAGGAAGAGAGGATGGAGTGAGCAGGGTGGGGCCTGGGAGAAGGGGCAGGGCAAGAGTGGTTGGATTTGTGTGATTAGACAGTTAGCAACCCTAGGCACAATCCCAGTTCTTGTGCTCCCTAGACTGGCTCCACAGCCCAAAGGAGTTAGCAGTCTTTCCATTAACTCGCCCACTCTTGGGGCACTAGAGCCTGGTTGGTGCCTTCCTGCCACATGGCCTGGGGAAAAAACTGCGTAGAGGAGCCAGCCAGAGACTCCAGATGGTAGAGGCAGAAACAGCCGACCCTTGGACACTCAGAGAGCTTTCTACAATTTTGCCTGGATTTTTTCTGCCCTGTGCCTGACTGGCTGTTTGCATCAACCCTCACCCTCCTTCTCCCTCACAATCTATTCACCTAAGTGTCACTCCATACATGCTCCTCTTATCCTCTTCTCCCTTGCCCTGTCCCCCTTCCCACCTTCCCTTTTCTTCCTGATCACTTCCTCCTCCTCCTCATTCCCACTTCGCTGAGCTTCTGTGGTATTGTATTCTCATGACTTCCTCTTACCTTATTGACCCAGCTTTCAGCATTTCCTTCAGGGCTCATTCTCCAGCCTCTCTTTCTCTTTGCTGGAGTCCTACATATTTACATTCACATCCTCGTCTTCCTCTACTCACTCATTCAATCCCACATGTCTATGCCGACTCCCATCTCTTCTGCTGTATTCTTTCCTTTTCTCCATCTGTCCATTCTAATAACCTAGATGCATTTTATACCATACCTACCACCACAATATCTTACAAGTGCCCTGTTTATCCACTGGCTAAACTACAGCAGCCTCCTATAGAGCTGTGCGTATTTTTTTCATAACTAGCGGATCCATTCAGAAGTGTTAACCTGTCGCTTAAGGCCAAAAAATTAAACTGCCTTGATGATGGATTAAGGGAGTAGAGTTTATTGAAATTAATTCCCTTATAGAATCATAGAATCATAGAATCTCAGGGCTGGAAGGGACCTCAGGAGGTCATCTAGTCCAACCCCCTGCTCAAAGCAGGACCAAACCCAACTAAATCATCCCAGCCAGGGCTTTGTCAAGCCTGACCTTAAAAACCTCTAAGGAAGGAGATTCCACTACCTCCCTAGGTAACCCATTCCAGTTCTTCACTACCCTACTAGTGAAAAAGTTTTTCCTAATGTCCAACCTAAACCTCCCCCTCTGCAACTTGAGACCATTACTCCTTGTTCTGTCATCTACCACTGAGAACGGTCTAGATCCATCCTTACCCTGCTACTCCCTGTTCTATCACCTTCTTTCACACCAAAGAAGTGGTGGCCAGGTGACAAGAATAAAATATGGGGACACCGCCACCGAAGCAAAAAAAAAAAAAAAAAAAAGCCAGAGCGCCACCGAAGCCAAATATCGGGACAAATGGTGTCCCCAACCACACATCCGTCGGGACACGGGACAGACAGCTGAATATCGGGACAGTCCCGATTTTATCGAGACGTCTGGTCACCCTGCACCAAACACAACACTGGGGCCATACAGCTTATGGGAGTTATGATACTGGCTCAAAAAGAAGAGAAAGATGGGCCCTCTCTAGCTTAGAGGATGCTATTTTTAAAAAAATCTGCTATTGTGGTGAGGGCTTCTTTCCCCCCACCCCAGTTTCCAGGGAAAGTGCATCCTGATCCTAACTGCTAGGGGGTTTGGTGTGGGGACACTCTCTATGTCCCCATTCACCCACCAAATAAAATTTTAGTTTCTTTGGAGGCGAAAGGAAAGAAAGACGATAAGTCAGTCTTCAGTCCCAGGCCCTCTTCTTGTCTGATAGGTATGGAGCTGTCAGCCAGAGAGATGTAACACATTTAGATGGCGTGGAGCTTTATAAAACATATCAGTTAATGGCATATCAGTCATACAAGAACTGCCCCTACCCCATTTTAGCTGTTGGGTTCCTGTTCACTATCTATAGCATTTGACCTTACTACTCCCTTTAGAAAGTGGGAATCATGAACAGATTAAGTGGCCATTGTTATGGTTAAGTACTCTTCAGACTCAGGATCAACCTCCATGTTAGAGTACCCTGCAGAGCTTCCAAGAGCCAGCTGCTATAGAATCTGTATTTCTCTGAAAAGATCTCAAATATATTCTCTCAAAACCTGATATAAAAAGAAGTAAGCAAATAGAATGCAATATAGTTGTATTAGCACTGGTTTCTATGATGCAATTGGTCATCTTCATATACATTCATTTCACATTTTGAACTTTTCCTGCTGTTTTAAAACCTCCCATATGCTGAATATTTATATTTTAAGAGTTTCCCTTTATTTTCTCATAGCTCACACTAAATACATTTTTAGGATGCAGCCTCCACATAGGAGATAGGTTGCAAGGAACATTCATTCCATTTCAGAAGAATCATCTAAATATATTTAAAAAAATATTTTTAAATAATGCTTTTAGTACACAAGCAGTAGTAGAATTTAATAAATAACCCTCCAGTGTGGCATCTCCCACCAGTCTTTAAGAGCAGGACAGGATCTTGAGATTTACGTAAAAATGGCCTGAGTCACAGGTCTTTTTTACTGAGTCTCATTGGCTTTAATGGGCTATGGGTGACATACTTAACAATTGCATGCTCTTATTCCATACACCAAATATGTACATATTATATTCTGAAATACCTTTGACTATCAGTTCTGCATAGCTTGATACTCCAGCTCCTCCTTCTGTGCGAATCATGCAGCGGTAATTGCCAGCATCTCGCTTTGTAGCATTCACCACATTAAAAAGAGCTACGAATCGACGATCATTAGACACCTTTATGTCCTTCAAAGGTGCATCCCTTACATAAATGCCCTAGAGTAAGAAACAAAAGTACAAATATTGTTTTAAAATAAAAACATATTGAAAAACAACTTTATTTCTCCAACTCTCTCAAAAGAGGGGGACCTGGAGTTTCTGAGAGCTGAACCCTTTCTTATTCTGAATTTCCACAGGATTGAAAGGAAACATCATTCCCCTAGTGGGAGAATTCACAGAAAACCCTGAGAGGAATCTGTGATGTTGCACCCCATAATGCTTATGGAAATATGCTTATGAGTGTAAATATGACATAACTGGAATATGTTTTATGCTACATATGCCATGTAACATATATTTGCAAAGGTTATGATCTACTGAATACATTCATCCTATTTGTATTCATGTATCATTTTTATATCTGAAGTTATAAGTGTTGGCTCTATGCTTGTATTTAAAGTGTTTGCTGTAGGAAGCACATAAGACAGATTTGGTCAACACAGTGTGAAGGGGTTGGGTTATTCAAGTAATTGGGAGTACTTAACTAGCAATGGACTTTGGAGACGCCAATCCACATCTGAGCTTTCCTGGGAACATTCAAACTAACATGTAAACAATGGTGTTGGCCTGCAAAAAGCTGAATCATTCAGAGACATGTGACTTTCCCAGGTGGCTAGAGACCCCATCTTGTGGCTGTGAGGTGGGAGAAGAGAAAGATTATATAAGCCCCTAGAAACCCCTCCATTTTGTCTTCAGCTGGCTCAAGAGATAGGCTCTCCACCCCAAAGAGATGCCTGAAAGAAACTGGAACAAAGGACAGTAACTACGGGGGTGTGAGTGATTGCTGGACCCAGACTACGAAAGAGTCTAGTCTGTCAAAGAAGTTTATTGGAACATCTCGGAGGATGAGATTTACCTGCATTTAGTTTCCTACTGTATTAGGCTTAGACTTGCGTGTTTTATTTTATTTTGTTTGGCAATTTATTTTGTTCTGTCTGTTATTACTTGGAACCACTTAAATCCTACTTTTTATATTTAATAAACTCACTTTTTACTTATTAATTAACCCAGAGCAAGCATTAATACCTGGGAGAACAAACAGCTGTGCATCTCTCTCTATCAGTGTTATAGAGGGCGAACAATTTATGAGTTTACCCTGTATAAGCTTTATACAGAGTAAAATGGATTTATCTGGGGTTGGATCCCATTGGGAACTGGGTACCTGGGTGTTGGAGACAGGCGCACTTCTTAAGCTGTTTTCAGTTAAGCCTGCAACTTTTGGGGGACGTGGTTCAGACCTGGGTCTGTGTTTGTAGCAGGCTAGCATCTCTGGCACAACCAGGCAAGGTACTGAAGTCCCAAGTTGCCAGGGAGAACAGGCTTAGGGGCAGTCTGAGCACATCAGGTGGCAGTCGCAAGGGGGTTTCTGTGACCCAACCAGTCACGGAATCTTGTAGCGTTTCAGGCCCTTGGTGCCATTTTTTCTGCAGAGGGGAATGCAACGGCCTATTCCATTTAACTGTATTTGTTGTTTTTGTTATGTTCCTGTGACTTTATTTAAGAACACAGAGCAGGCTACAAAACTGTATGAGGCCTGCCCTATGAACTATCTAAGAAAGCTAGCCCTTTCTGTTTTCTGTCCTAGGAATTTGTAGTTTGTGTTGCAAAATTTAAGACCCATTAAGGAAATGCTGAGCTCAGTTTGTTAGTTATTGTGTTTAGTTGTCAACATATTGAAAGTAACCTTAAAATACTGTTAATAGCCATTGAAAGCTGCAAATAATGGTCACATTAAATTGGCTATTGTACATAATTCATGAAGCCAGAGTCAATGTTAATCACAGTATTAACGCCAACGTAGCAGGATATTACACAGTAAATAATGATTTGCATTATTTTAACAAGTACAGTAATATAATGTCATTTCTCTTTTAAATGTAAATTTGTGGTGACAGTATTGTAATTTAAAATTTTAAAACTATGTAAGATTCCCGAAGTGGAAAACAGTATGAGAGCCATTGTTTTAAAATTATTCAGCCCTGTATCCGAGCACGACTTGAAACAATTACCATCTCCTTAAAATTCCTAGAAATCTTTTCCCTTGCCAGAGTGACATCACAATTACTGTAAGCAAAGCTCAGAAAGAACCATTTCAAGCTAAACCACTATTTTCATTCTCTTTGCTTACGGTAGTTGTGATGTCATTCTGGCAGAAAGACTAGGAAGTTAGCAGATAAGATTAATTAGGAATTTAAGGAATTAATAATGTTTAAGTGCAGTACTAATTTCAGTTTTAACACAACAGTCATTTAGGCCTAATTATCAGAGTTGCTGAGCAATCACAGTTGCCACTGATTTCAAGTAGAGTTCTGTGTACCCAGCACCTACATCTTTTTCCTTTCTAACCTACTAACAAATGTGAAAAATATAATTTAGACACAAGACAGACAGGCACAAAAAACTGTGCTGGAAGACTCATCTTGTGGACTGCTTTGGGACGCTTTAAGAGTAGGCTAGTGTTGTGAGTAAAGCAGATAACAGGCTTAGACTCAAGTTCCTGACCAGTTTGAAGTTTACAAGATTGTCTCAATTACAACAGAACTGCAGAACTATTGAAGTATACTGAAAATTATTTCTAGCTAACATGATGTTTCTTCATGGCATGAGGTGAACAGTTTGTTTTGCAGGAGAAACAGCAAAAAGATGGCAATTTTAGCCTCTGGGAAGAGAAAATACATTTTACTTACTCACTGACTTTAGATGCCAGGAGTAGAGAAGAAACAGATGGTTAGATTACCCTGTCCTCGCAACAGTGAAGGAGGTGGGAGGGTCCATAAGAAGCTCCCAACCACTGGCCTTTTGCCCTCATGGAGGATCAAGTCACATTCATATTCCCTGCACTTGGTAGAGCTCAGGTCCTGATCCCTCCTATGGCAAGGGCACAAGGCACTCCAAAGGGAGGTCAGGAGAGATGGGGTTATGACTTTACATAACCTTCACATCCATTTGCACAGCTAGCAAACAGAGAGAGGAGAGAAGGCTAGACCAGGCAAAAGGGTGGTTTACTGCATACTCTCCCCCTTTCTCCCAGGACTGGTCTCCTTGGAGGTCTTCCTGGGGTTGTGCCACTCCATTTCTCCTCCAATACAGACCAGATTGTAATATACACAAAGGGCACGTCTATACTGCACAAAAAGGTGTGTTGTTAATGCAGGTTAAAATAGCAGTGAAAACATGGCAACTCATCTTTTAACTTGGTTAGCAGCTTGAGCTTGGGTTAGCAGCTACAAATAGCACCTGGATGTTGCAGTACTGGCAGTGGCCCAGGCTAGCATCTTGACTCCAAGCCCACCCAACCCCGCTTAGGTTTGGTTGGGGGGAGAGGGGTCGGGCGCTAGCCCAAGCAGCTATCCATACCACACTGTCCATGCTGCTATTTTTAGCACACTAAGACCTGGTCTACGCTAGAGGGGCATCAAACTAAGTTACGCAATTTCAGCTATGTAAATAACGTAGCTCAAGTCAACGTACTTAGACCTACTCACCGCGGTGTCTTCACTGCGGTGAGTTGACTGCTGCCACTCCCCCATCGGCTCTGCCTGCGCCTCTCGCAGCAGTGGAGTACAGGAGTCAACTGGAGAGCACTCAGGGGTCGATTTATTGCGTCTAGACTAGACACAATAAATTGACCCCCGCCGGATTGATTGCTGCCCGCCGATCCGGTAAGTAGTGTAGTCATATCCTAAGTCAAGTGGAGCTAGCACAAGTTTGTCTATCTGAACTAGGAATCACATTGCTCAACTGTAGTGCAGACATACCCATAGAGGCTTTAACTCAAGCTGCTCATCTGAGCTTTAAGTCAAGTTGCTGCGTCTTCACTGTCATTTTAATCCAATTTAGCTAACACAGGTTAGCTAACCTGAGTTAACAACACATACTTTTTGTATGTCTGTTTTGTGGTTCAGATATACCAAAAGTAAAATATGGGAAGTCCAAAGAGAAAATTGTCTTCCTACTGGTTCTAAAGGGCACATTTCATATCTTTTTCTGTGGATATGTAAAATAAGAAACTAGAATGATTTATGCATTTGAGAGACTAACTGCAGAGTTTATTATAACGTATAATCTATTGTTCTACTGGGATCCTGCCATCCTTTAAGCCTCCGGTGGGTTCTCATACACAAGCTAATTTGCCTGATTTCTAATATCCCACTTTCTGCCCCAAAAAAGAGAAAATGATTTGATCAAGTGTGGGAAGTTTTAGCCGTAAGGTACACATCAGCTATTCTTATATCAATAACCTTGACTGAAACTAGAGGAGCATGGAGCACATTTCCTGAATGCAATCTATTCCATTCTCTTGCTCAAATAAACACTATACATGAAACTCATCAAACGGAGCACAGCTTGGCTAGAGATGATTTTGCACATTTTCAGCTCCCTCAGGAATACAGAGTTCAGCAAATAGGTTGTTACTGGTTGCTCTAAAAATCACAAATGACTTCCAGAACAAGACATATTTATTGCTAACTTTACTGAAGAACATTAAGACAGTTATTGAATATTGTTAAAAGGATATTAGTAAACATTAATCTTAACTGAATTTTTTTTTAAATGTTTTTTTTCCTATTTAAGGAGCTCTAGTTCTAAGTTGCCAGTTTAGTGAGACTGGCAGAACTCAAACAGTGATGAAATAAATCATTAACATGAGATTCCATAGTAGATCTCAGAAAAAAATTTTTTTCTTCATTTTCATCCTTTTCAAAAAATCATTTTTCAAAGGAAATTTAGTGTCAGTGAATGGTGTTAGACTGATGTCCCAGGGAACACCATTCCTGTTATCCAAAGAAAAAGTACAGTACAGAGATAGTAATCTCGCCTATGCCTCCCAACCCTTGACCTAGAGGGGTGACACCAATGGAAAAGAGGGTTATTCAGTGTAGTGCAGCATGAACAGAGAGGATTGGTAATGAATTAAAGTATATGATGAGTTAAATACCTACCAGACCACAGTAAAAATAAATAAATAGAAATAAAAGCCTTCCTTCAGCAACTGCTAAATGGATAGGCACAGTTCAGTATTTCTGTACCCTGTATAAAGAAGAGTTAGATTAACAATGGACAGTGCTAACCATATAGCTAGAGCTAACATTCTTCTCTTTTAGCACAGCGATGCTGTATCATTACTGGTAAATGAACATAGCATAACAAGTTCTTTTTACAACAGACACCTTCATAATCCTATGGGGGGACCTTCAGGCATTTTGCCTAGTACTATAGTCAAAAAGCAGTCACTGTAACAACCAAAAATGGAGGAAAAGGTCCAAATGTATGATCAGAGTTTCTTTATATGGCTTAAACACATTTTATTTCAAGGTTTTACTACAGCAGAAGTGAAACAAGTTTCTCAGCACACTAATGATTCTGTTTCTCCATACAATTTTCTTGGTTTATATGTAGACTGTTTTCCAGGGTTTATTAACTTTAAAAAATTGGGTTAAAAATTCAAGTTGCAATGATGAAATACATGTTTTGTAATAGTTTCTTGTTTTTATTTGCAGAATTTACTTTGAGGGGCAGGGGAGAAAAGGAGTTTTATCTAACAGTGGATAATTTTATATGGTAGCTTATTTCTCAAATGAGCTAAAAATCAAAATACATTTTACTCTATTGCCATTTTCAATACCTTCATGTGCATTTTGCTTTGTATTGCTTCATACAAGATTTACATTAATTTTGAAACAACAATGCTTAGATAGAGGTGCATGAACGCAAGAGGCTCCTCGTTTACAGTACCGTCCATGGCCAAGGAAGGGCCCTTATTTTGTTTCTTTTTCTTTTTGTTTAAATGTGAGCCACACTCTGAGCCACTGCACAAAATCACCACCAAACAGTACAGGTAACACAGTGGTCACTCATGTAGGGAAATTTAACCCTAATTTTGAAATCTGAAGAAAAGGCGCAGGAATCAGGGTTTCTTTTTTCCAGATATAACACTAAACAGAGGCCCATTATGGTACACTGCATATTACATTATTTCAGTTTTAACAGCCAAAATCTATTTAATTGTAAGATGATACAGTGGGATCCCAAGACTATTTGAAATACTCTAGGTACAATTAACAAATGAAGTATACAATATATTTCCCTACTGAAAACACTGCAGACTTCTTTTTTGTTGTTTACTAAATATTCCATTCAGTACAGTTCAGAAAAAAAGCAAACAAACTAAATGCTCTGGAGGGGTTCTTGAGGTCCCCAAATGTTACTTTTTTAAACCAATGACAGAATGTACCTGTGCACACGCCATACACACTTTTGTAATAATCTTTGTACAAAGTAGGTTTTATAAGGTATCATTTGAAAACTCAATTTCCTGGTCAATATTGTCCTCAAAATATGTGTGGCAACACTTAAGTTATAGGATTCCACTGTATGGTGTTATTGACACATGTTCCAAACTGAGGCTGGGTAACCAGGGTAACCAGGTGTCCGGGTTTAGACTGGAACACCCAGTCGAAAAGGGACTCTGGCGGCTCCGGTCGGTGGTGCTGCAGCACTGAGGCAGGCTAGTCCCTACCTGTCCTTGCTGGCACCGCGCTGCGCCCCAGAAGCAGCCAGGAGGTCTGGGTACTAGGTGGGTGGGGGGCAAAGGGGCTCCACGCACTTCCCCTGCCTCAAATACTGGAACCGGCCAATGGGAACTGGGAGGGGCAGTGCCTGTGGGTAGAGGCAGTGCGTGGAGTCTCCTGTCCCCGCTCCCCGGACCTGGACCTACTGGCTGCTTCTGGGGTAGGGTCAGGGCCGGTGCAACCATTTAGGAAGATTTGGGGGGCGCTATTTTCTTCGGCAGCGACCGCGGCGGCCGGATCTTCGGCCGCCCCAGTCGCCGTCGGCATTTAGGCGGAGGGAGCTGGGGCAGGGGGGTGCGGGGAGGGCCGCCTGCAGCAAGTAAAGCGGTGGGGAGGTGGCATGCAGGGGAACTTCCCGTCCCAGCTCATCCCTGCCCCACCTCCTCCCCGAACACGTCGTGGCTGCTTCACTTCTCCCACCTCCCAGGCTTGCGGCACCTAAAACTGATTGGCTGCCGCAAAGGGGGGCGCCACAGGGTGGAGTGGGGGGAGGGGGCAAGGTGGAAGTTTCGCCTAGGGCCCAAAACATCCTTGCACCGGCCCTGGGTAGTGTGACCAGAGTCCCAATTTTATAGGGACAGTGCTGATTTTGGGGTCTTTTTCTTATATAGGCTCCTATTATCCCCCACCCCCTGTCCCGATTTTTCACGTTTGCTGTCTGGTCACCCTCTTCTGGGGCGCGTACAGCACGGTGCCAGAGCAGGCAGGGGCCAGCCTGCCTTAGCTCCCCGCTGCACTGCTGACTGGGAGCCGCCCCTGCTGTGCCACTTATTGGGAGCCTCCCGAGGTAAGCCCACACCCCAACCCTGAGCCCCAGCCCTAAGCCCCCCCAAACCCGAGCACCCTCCTGCACCCCAAAGCCCTGCCCGAGCCCAGAGTCCCCTCCCACACCCATATCCCCTCATTCCCATCCCCTCCCCAGAGCCAGCACCCCCAGCCCAGAGCCCTCACCTGCTCCCACACCCCTGCCTCAACCCACAGCCCCCTCCCATACTCCGAATCCCTCGGCCCCACCCCACAGTCTGGAGCCCCCTCCTGCACCCCAAACCCCTCATCCCTGGCCCCAGCCCAGAGCCTGCGCCCGCACCTCAAGCCCTCAGCCCCTGCCACATTTCAACACCCTGCCCCAGCCTGGAGCCCCATTCCACATCCTGACCCCCCCATTTCTGGCCCTACCATGGAACCTGCACTCCCAGTTAGAGCCCTCACCCCCTCCCCCGCCCCAACCCCCTGCCCCAGCCCAGTGAAAGTGAGTGAGGGTGGGGGAAAGCAAGCCCCCGCGGGAGGGGGAATGTAGTGAGTGGGAGAGCGGGGTATCGGGGAAGGGGCAGGGCTAGGGTGTTCAGTTTAGTGCGACCAGAAAGTTGGCAATCTACAAACAGCTCTGTCCTAAACAAAGGAATGTGCGCTCTGCTTAATGTGCATTTAAGCAGTAAACAGAGTCATCAAGCAGGAAGGGGAACTGATATAGTTTATTATGGCAGGCACCAATAGCATTTTACCTTTATTTTCTTGCAAGCATTTCTCACTTTTATGCCTCATATCTCTCTTTGTAGTTAATAAACTTATTTTATTCTAATTGCAGTTTGGGAAACTCCATTTGTGATAGCAAGTTGTGTGCACATTATTTCTGTTAAAGGGGAGTCTCTCCTCCGCCACAGCAGCCACAGAGCTAAGGCTGGGAAGGAAGGCTGTCTCTTCCCGGCAGCTGCAGCTCTGGAGCTGGGGAAAGTCACCTTTCTCTGGCCGCCGCAGCCCTGCCGTTCCCAAATTCCCTGACCCCCTTTTCTCACCCCACTGCCCCCTCCTACCTACCTTCTATTTCCCCCAAAGCCACCAACTCACTTTACATGTGCATCTTCTCCAGGGGCCAGGCACCTAATTAATGGAGCCAGGCCTGCGACACTCCACTAATTATGTGGATGGTCCTTCATTCTCTTGTGTGCGACCACCCAGGCGCGCACCTTAGAGGGAACTATCCATGGACCACTTGAATAGAGCTCGCGGACCACAGTTTGAGAACCTCTGGTATAGGGTAAAAGCACACAAAAGACCAGATTTCACAGTCCGGAATTTTCATGGCCGTGAATTTGGTAGGGCCCTACCCAGAATGAAGGTCTTAGGACCCTAATGGGGGAGAAGGGGTGGATCAGAGCCAGAGTCCCATTGAGACTTGGGTACAAGCCTTGTCATTTTGCAGTGTGGACACAGCTCAAGCTGCAGACTTGAGTCAGAAGATCTGCATAGGGCAGCATGGAGTATGGCAGGAGATCCAAGTCCAGCAATTGTAAACCCAGGTTTACAATACAGTCTGGATGCTCAAGTATGGGCTTAGAAACTCCAAGCCCAGGAGCCTGGATTCTGCAAACCCAGGTTTACAATGCAGTGTAGACATACCCTGGATGACTACATTTTAACTGATGAGTCACTTCTTAGAACAAAGATTTCTGTAAAACCAAATACTCCAGCATTCATTATTTAGTATTCATGGTTGTGGAAAAACATTATATTTAACTTGAGGACATACACAGGCTGAAACCCCAACTGTAATGGTGACAACATGTTAAAGACACACAAAAGAAAATTGGAAGTATCTTAACATGCACACAATTTTCAATGTGGCCAACCTAGAATGAGACGAAATAGGCTGATGGTTAAATTAGACCGGGGTCGGCAACCTTTCAGCAGTGGTGTGCCGAGTCTTCATTTATTCACTCTAATTTAAAGTTTCGTGTGCCAGTAATACATTTTAACGTTTTTAGAAGGTCTTTTTCTATAAGTCTATAATATATAACTAAACTATTGTTGTATGTAAAGTAAATAAGGTTTTTAAAATGTTTAAGAAGCTTAATTTAAAATTAAATTAAAATGCAGAGCCCCGCAGACCGGTGGCCAGGACCCAGGCAGTGTGAGTGCCACTGAAAATCAGCTCGCGTGCCGCCTTCGGCACACGTGCCATAGGTTGCCTACCCCTGAATTAGACTTTCAGTCTCCTTTATGCAATGAATTAACATAAATGAACAGCATTTTACCAGCAACAAGATATACATTAAGTTTTAACAAAAATCAGAGCAATAAATTTAAAGACATTGACATTCTAGGATGTTAACTCCAGCAATTTAAGTAAATTAATCAATCTCAAGGCTTTTTTTTTTTTTTAAATAAACTCTTCTGCCAGTTCAGGCTTAAAAGGAAAGCTAGGTCAATCATCCTTTATATTCATACAGGTGGAGTAAGCAGCTTTTCCTTTATTTAATAAAATAAAGAGTCTGCATTATCCTACTTTCAAATATGCACATTAGTAAAATGACTATTAATTTCATACCACTGGGATCACTACTAACAGCAGTAGTGCTGGAAATAATTTTGTTTAAACCATGCATATAATATAAATCAAGCAGTCATTTAATTCCTCATCAAAATTGTTTTCTAGAGTAGTTTTCATTCTAATAATGAAGATAGTTGGACCTCTGAATGTCTAGAATTGCTTTAATAACCCAGAAAAAATGTTTGCCAATCAAGATAGAAAAACCAGATCCTGTGATTGATTATCCCATGCTTATTCCACATGCATATATTAACAAGTACATTTAAATCAGCTAATGAGGCCAACCTTGAAAGATGGAAATGCTAAATATTACTGTCCTGTTTGGGATAAGTCTATTTCAAATGCCAGCTGGAACTGCATTGTGCAAGTGTAATTATCAGATATTCAGACGAAACATTATTGGGAGGGGGACTATGCAGCGAAGATTTCAAATTCCAACTTTTTAATGTTTGGTTACTGAGCTTTCTCCCCAAATTACAATGCTATCTGTAAGTCTGTGTTTTTCATCTGCAAATGAATGCTCAATAAAGCAATCAGATAATACTATACAAGTTACAGATCTAGTAGTCTGATTAACAAATATTTATTGATGACATTGTGATCCCAATCATCCTATCTGAAAATGAAATTAAATAGACAGAAGGAAAGTATCAAGGGCTTTCTTGCATTTTCTGGAGTCATTAAGCTAAGCGTAATTTCCCCAAAATAGCTGCTCTGAGTTTATGTACTAAAGTTCCTTGGTATTACGCTGACAAAAGCCAGGGTTTTTTTTTTATTACTACTATGTGTTTTTAAAAGAAAGTGCTCACACAACAATTTACATTTTTGGTCTGTAAAAAGTGTTACAGCTTCTTAAATGTTTAATGCTTATTAGAATTATAAAGAACCTCTTTCCATCACTTTTAAATAGAACATAAGAGAATAGAAGCAAACCCACATGTTGATAACTCTAGCTTATCCAGAAAGACTATACAATTAGAAAATGTACCCCTCCCGCCCAAGATAAGCTTTGTGCTTCTTTGTAAGAAAAATTGTTGCAGCAGTCCTGTACCTTTGAAGCAGAAACAAAATATAATATTGTTAAACATTTCTGATGTTTAATTTTTTTATATGGCAATATACCTATCTCATAGAACTGGAAGGGACCCTGAAAAGTCATTGAGTCCAGCCCCCTGCCTTCACTAGCAGGACCAAATGCTGATTTTGCCCCAGATGACTAAGTGGCCCCCTCAAGGATTGGGCTCACAACCCTGGGTTTAGCAGGCCAACGCTCAAGCCACTGAGCTATCCCTCCCCCCAGATTAATCATAAAATCATAGAATATCAGGGTTGGAAGGGACCTCAAGAGGTCATCTAGTCCAACCCCCTGCTCAAAGCAGGACCAATTCCCAACTAAATCATCCCAGCCAGGGCTTTGTCAAGCCGGACCTTAAAAACCTCTAAGGAAGGAGATTCCACCACCTCCCTAGGTAACCCATTCCAGTGCTTCACCACTCTCTGAGTGAAAAAGTTTTTCCTAATATCCAACCTAAACCTCCCCCACTGCAACTTGAGACCATTACTCCTTGTTCTGTGATCGGGTACCACTGAACAGTCTAGATCCATCCTCTTTGGAACCCCCTTTCAGGTAGTTGAAAGCAGCTATCAAATCTCCCCTCATCCTTCTCTTCTGCAGACTAAACAATCCCAGTTCCCTCAGCCTCTCCTCATAAGTCATGTGCTCCAGCCCCCTAATCATTTTTGTTGCCCTCTGCTGGACTCTTTCCAATTTTTCCCCATCCTTCTTGTAGTGTGGGGCCCAAAACTGGACACAGTACTCCAGATGAGGCCTCACCAATGTCAAACAGAGGGGAATGATCAAATTCCTCGATTTGCTGGCAATGCCCCTACTTATACAGCCCAAAATGCCGTTAGCCTTCTTGGCAACAAGGGCACACTGTTGACTCATATCCAGCTTCTCGTCCACTGTGATCCTTAGGTCCTTTTCTGCAGAACTGCTTCCTAGTCATTCAGTCCCTAGTCTGTAACAGTGAATGGGATTCTTCCGTCCTAAGTGCAGGACTCTGCACTTGTCCTTGTTGAACCTCATTAGGTTTCTTTTCGCCCAGTCCTCTAATTTGTCTAGGTACCTCTGTATCCTATCCCTACCCTCCAGTGTATCTACCACTCCTCCAAGTTTAGTGACATCTGCAAACTTGCTGAGAGTGCAGTCCACGCGATCCTCCAGATCATTAAGGAAGATATTGAACAAAACTGGCCCCAGGACCAACCCTTGGGGCACTCCGCTTGAAACTGGCTGCCAACTAGACATGGAGCCATTGATCACTACCTGTTGAGCCCGACGATCTAGCTAGCTTTCTATCCACCTTATAGTCCAATCATCCAGCCCATACTTCTTTAACTTGCTGGAAAGAATACTGTGGGAGACTGTGTCAAAAGCTTTGCTAAAGTCAAGGAATAACACATCCACTGCTTTCCCCTCATCCACAGACCCAGTTATCTCCTCATAGAAGGAACTTAGGTTAGTCAGGCATGACTTGCCCTTGGTGAATCCATGCTGACTGTTCCTGATCACTTTCCTCTCCTCTAAGTGCTTCAGAATTGATTGCTTGAGGACCTGCTCCATGATTTTTCCAGGGACTGAGGTGAGGCTGACTGGCCTGTATTTCCCTGGATCCTCTTCCTTCCCTTTTTTAAAGACGGGCACTACAGTAGCCTTTTTCCAGTCATCCGGGACTGGATGACTGGAAAATCTGTGCACATCTAAATCTGTTCAGCTAATAAAATGCCGTTAATAAGTAGTCAACACCTCAAATCGTGGCTGGTTCTCTGAAATACATTATATTTCACCTGCTTATTAAAAATCTTGAGAACTGGGATCAGCACCTGTCTAGAAAGCGAGCATAAAATAAATATGTATAATTGTCCTCTTTGGAGCTCTATAGATATCGACTTCATGAAAGGCTGGGGGTGAGGGAAAGGGTTTCCTGCTAAAGATTTCATTCATTAGAATAGTGCTAAATAGAATATTGCAAATGTTTTCCTGATTCTTCCATCTAAGTGCATCACAGGGTAGCTAAAATTGATACACCTGACATCCCAAGCCTCTTCACATAAGAAGTGTTAACTTCCTGGGAAGAGAAGGAGGGATTGGATGAGAACATTCCAACCCTTTAATATATTCTGATATGCAAGTTCTCATCAGAGTAGCAGACCCATCAAAATCGCTACTGGGTTCTGATGTAACAAAGTGGGGGCAAGGGGGAGTGGTACAAGAAACAAGATAAATCAGACATATGGAGCATGCTGTTCAGCCACATTCTGGAAGACAGTGAGCCACCTAGTTGCCTCCTGAAAAAGAGACTTTTTGGAGCGGAAGGAACATCCCTATGGGCGTGGGAAGTTAGATGTCTGACTAATCCACAGCAAGACAGGTCCAGAGGTGGACAAAAGCACCTAGGACAATACTGGCACTGTAAACATAATCATAGCAATAACAATAAATAGTAAGAAGTAAGCGGGAGACTGACATTTTTGATAGAGGTATTTCAAATTGAATTATGGAACCAGACATAGTAACAAGAAATTTTACTCATATCTCTGTCCTATAGTCTTCCCTTTGGACTCAATTTAATTCATACTTTTTTAATGTTGGTAGGGGTTTATCGGACAGAGGCTGTAACGTTCCATTTTAAGAACGATACTCTCAACAAAGTGTGTTGACACTTCACAGTTGTTGATGCTCAGGTCTGGCATCTGGACTACGCAGTCTTGGTTGATTCACCAGTTCACTATGCAAAACAGCCATGTTGATTGTGGAGGAGTAGGCGGATTCTTTCCCTCCTTTACTGAAGTGGTGCAGTCCTGCAGGAGCTATTTCTGCTGCTGGCAGATGGATTCAAAACGGATTTTGTGCCACTGGCTTTCTACCTTTCTGTCTGTCCACTTCACAGGCTGTAGCCAGAGGTGAAAGTAGAAATAGGGACTTACCGGTACAGGGCTGGATTGGAGCTGGCTCTGGTCCCCGGCAGGGGCGGGGCCTCAGGTGGAAGGGGTGGGTCAGAGCCAGCCCCAGCCTGCCCTGTATGTGCCCTCCCCCTCCCCTGCCAGGGTAGCGGCGGCAGCCGTGGGCTCCGGCAGCAGTTTAAAGGGCCCAAGGCTCAGCCGCCGCTACCGCCCCAGGCCCTTTAAACCACTGCCAGAGCCCCCAGCTGCCACTGCTACCCCAGGGCTCCGGGGGCTATTTAAAGGGCCGGGACCATAGAGGCAGTAGAGAAGAGCAGTTTGTGGGACGACTGGAGCGGCTCGCGGGACAGCTAGTGAAGCGGAGCAGTTCGCGGAACGGCTGGAGTGGCTCATGGGACAGCTGGAGGAGCGGAGCAGCTGGTGGTGTGGCTCACGGTGAAGGCTGCAGCAGAACCCCATGGAGAGGCGGGGCAGCTGGCCTCGGCCCATGTAAGGTACCCATAAACACCACTGCACTGCCCCTCCCCCCCGCAGGCTGGGAGGTAAAACTCTGCAGATAAACTTTTCAACTCTGGGGCTGCACTGACCAGGGACAGAGACTTTTGGGGTGTTGGACTTTTGGGACTTTGGGTGATTTTTTGGGCTGCTGAACTTAAGACCTTGGGGAGAGGGTGTCTTTTGCTCATGGGTTGTGTTATGAATCTTTGTTGCTTTTACAGATCCAGACTAACACGGCTACCCCTCTGATACGTTATGAATCTTGTTTGTGGTATTTCCCCAACATAATGCCTCATTGTTTCCCTCCTTTATTAAAAGGATTTTGCTACACTCAGACTCTGTGCTTGTGAGAGGGGAAATATTGCCTCTTAGAGGCGATCGGGGGTTGGTATGTAATTGTCCCTGGTCACTGGGTGGGGGCTTGAGCCAGTTTTGCATTGTGTTATTGAAACGGAACCCCTAGATACTGAACCCAGCCCTTGTTGCTGCCAACTCAGATGGGCAGAAGGGTTACATAAGTGTTTGATCTGCTATATTGCTCTATTTTATACCTCTCTGACCACATTGAATTTGTGCATTTAAAATCTCAAGCATAGTTTGCACTAATATAAACCAAAAAACTAATATGAGAATATTACATGTGGCTGCTGACATGATTTGAAATATAAAATAAAATTGAGTGGGGAATAAGAATATACTGGTAATAAAATACATTGCACTATAAATGCTTTATAAATACCTGTTCATTGTTCTTATTTGGTTCACTTTCACCAATCATGAGGAAAGTGACTTTTTTTCCCCATTTTACATTGTCACTTCAGTTTCAGTAGAGCTCTGTAGCCTCCACACTAACAAAGGCCTTTCTATTTCTGACACTTTCCTAGCTATTTTCTATTCTCCCACATAAATTGCTGAAACTCAAACATGATCGAAGGTTTAATAGGTTAGTGTTCATTGATAGCCAAACCTATCCCCTCTGCTTTGCTGATCTTTCCCTTTTGCTCTGATTGCTAAGCATTTCCTTTTCTTCCCCTCTGTGTCTGACACAGAAACTAAATAGGAAATAGAGGGTGTAAAAGCACTCAGCAGTGGCACAAATAGGAATTAACAGCAGGATAGTCAGACAGTTTAAAATTGGGAGAGAAAAGGCAATAAACCAACCACTTAAATTCCTGCGCCCGCTCCCCACATAAACACAAAAATACTATGAAATACTTATTTCCTATCAGATATACACCTCTACCCTGATATAAGGCTGTCCGCAGGAGCCAAAAAATCTTACCACATTATAAGTGAAACCGTGTTATATCGAACTTGCTTTGATTTGCTGGAGCATGCAGCGCCCCCGGAGTGCTACTTTACCGCGTAATATCCAAATGCATGTTATATCGGGTCATGTTACATTTTATAGTACACCTCTACCCTGATATAACAGCACCTGAATACTGATTTTAAATATCACTGCATTTTAAAAGCTAATCACTAGACAGTAGCATTGTGTTAATTTACATGCAAGTTATTCTATTATCTAAATGAAAACAAGCTTTTTTTTCATTATGCAATAAGAATACTATACAGTTAACAATGCCAATAGAAAAACATATGGAATGCAAGAAACAGACTGTATAGAATAATCCATTGGAAAAAAAGCGTGAATAAAATACAAAAATTGAATTAACATTAAGTATTTGGCTTAAAGAGAGAAAATTTTAAGATTTCCATTCTTATTTTATTCACTTAGGCCCAAGCTTTCCCCACTTCTACATGGCTCCAGAGGTCCCTCAAACAGTGGAACCACTGCAGGTCTTTTGAACAACAGACAAGAGAAAGAAATCAGAAATCATGCAATGGATATACTCTGGGCAAAATCCTCAGACACACATCGCCTTGGCTCCATTGAAGTCAACGCAACCTATGAAAATTTACCACACACACCGACAAAGGCAATGACCACACACAAAAACTCTGGCCACACACACTACGTTTTCAGGGATGCAGCAAAGTTAGATAACACCCAATGCACTGCATATCCTTCCTTAGCTGTACACTTTGGGCTTGGATCCTGAAAGGTGCTTAGCAATCTGATCCCAATCCAGAAAAGTTTGCTGGATCAAGGCAAGAGTGCTTGACACTTTGTAAGATTCAGCTCTTTATGAGGAGAGAAGAAAGAACTGTGTAGCACGCAAATCAAATTTGATCAAAACTACTTTTTTTTTTTACTAAAATTTTCAAAAGAACTTCTTACTTATGACTATCTCCTATGCAAGGTTGCCACCCATTTTGGTTACTAAACTGTTCAAAGAGAGGTTGCACAAGTTTTTATTTATAAATAGGGAAAATGGTGGTGTACTCCCAGTTCTCATAAAATGGTTGAACCAGTTTTGCTTAGATGTCTCCAGACATCTGGATGAAAGTTTCAAAAAGTTCTGAGTAGGACTGAAAATACAGAACTTGAATGGTACATAATGCTTGGTGAAATTTTAACTAATAGTTGCTTCTTCTATGGGTGTACTGCACCAGGATATATTCATATATATTTCCCCCCACACACCATTTAGTAATTTGCCAGGAGGATAAGAACCCCTTGTGCTATATTCTACTGGGAGGTTGTTTTTTCAATACCCATCTTTGGTGTACTTTGATATGCAACAATTTTCTTTCCAGAACAATCTCTGAGGCAGGAATGTTCATAACACTTCTCAGTAACAACAAACAAACAAACACTTCTATAGCAGTTCTATTACTGCCTATTGTTAAAGTTGCCCCCAACTTTCCATTATAAGACCTTAAACTTTAATTACATGGAATAAAATTTTCCATGCCAGATGTCTGCCTCACATTTTTTTTTTGAGGGGCATGGTATTTCAGCCATTTCCAAGAACGAGGCTATGGGAAAAATACATCGTTTTGTCCATGATAAAACATTCTGGTGACCTTTTCTTTGAAAAGCTCTAGCGCCCCCATTCATTGGAGCAGAAAGTTACTTACCTTATAACTGGAGCTCTTCATGATACGTGGTTCCTATCTGTATTCCACTGTGAGTACTCATATGTTCCATGTGCCTGAAACTGGAGAATTATTGCAAGCAGTTTCCGTTGGTCTGTGCCCGTGCCCCTGCTATTCTCATGCTCTACACCAAGGTATGGGGCAGGGTGGATTGACCACCTCACCAGTTCCTTCTCTACTACATATCTAATCATGGTTCGAAGAATAGTGGAAGGGTACTGGAATACAGGTAGGGGCCCCATATCTTGAAGAACTCCAGTTACAAGAAGGTAAGTAACTTCCCTTTCTCCTTTGAGTGCTGGTCCCTATGTGCATTCTATTGTGGGTGACTCAGAATTCCCAATACCAAGCTGGCAGATGAAGCACCTCAGGGTTGGGATGCTTGACTCTGGCATTCTCATGAGTCAAGAGATTCAGAAAGGACCGGATGCTGATGAGTGGATGGATGACAGTCAGAGGAGGCTTGGAAACCAGAATTGTCAGGGCTGTTTGGGGGTGACAAGGATGAATCATGCCATCCTGTCAAATCTTCCATAGTAGTGGGATTGAAGGGAAGCCATGGCAGTATGAGATCATCACCTCTGGAGTGCCTGAGCTCCCCTGGAGCAGTTGCATTTCCTGTTGTCTGTGAGGTGAACAAGTCCAAAGGGGGGGAGGTTCGCATCTGAGTGAAAATGCTATTCACTGCTGAATCATGTAACTCCCATTCATGATCAGTAGCGAAATGCTCGCTGAGGTTGTCTGCCAGCGAATTCTGTTTTCCTGCTGATAGGCCAATATGGTTCTTGATACAATAGTGCCATAAAGTGACTGCTTCTATACACAGGGGAATGCATCTCTTCTTCCCTGTTTACGGTTCTTTGACATTATGAATACAAGGTGAAACTGGATGAATGTCAGACTGCCCGGAGTTCCAGAAGTCTGATGTACATTCTGGTCTCACTGGGCATCCAAGCACCTTTCACCATATGAATGCAGTGTGGGCTCCCCAGCCTACCCAGGAGGAATCCATAACTATCATTTTGTGGAGTGCGGGGGATAAGAAAGGAATACCCACACACATCATCTGGGAAACTTTCCAACAAGTTAGTGCAGTCCTTGCCCTGGTACAAAATGTCACTATTGTGCTGTATTTGCTTGGTATATATACTGTTTGGAACCCCTCTGGCTGCTCTGTTCAGTACCTCTGAAGCACCTGGCACCAGCCACTGTTGGAAGACAGGATACTGGGCTAGATGGACCACTGGTCTGACCCAGTATGGCCATTCTTAAATTCTTTTATGCTGAAGAGGTACCCACTCTATCACTCACTATTGGAGAATGAATTCCCCCCTCCTGGTGGAGGATCTACTTCTGAGAATGATTCCTGAAGAAGGATGGAGAAGAGGGTTTTGGAAGGGCTAGGGAGAGAAACTCAGTGGTATAAGTCAGAATGAATGCATGCACTTATTGCACTCCAGATGTGGGAAAACAGTGATAGATATCCACCAAAGGATGTGTGAGGACTGGGTGGAGATAGCACTGGTAGTGGTTCACAACTCCTGAACACCCCATCAAAAGTATCTTTTAGGTGGGGAGTGTGGTTGGGTTGATGTGGTAGACATGTAAGGTGCAGGGTCTGTCTTTTATGAGGCAGTTCAGAGGATCACACTGGTAAAACGGTTGGGGAATATGCCTTGGTTTGTAGGGATATTTGTGGTGTTTTCTTTTCAGGACTGGTATATATATACACACCCAGGAAGTGGAGACCTTTAGTGAGTGCAAAGACTCCTTTGCTCTAGAGTAGATCTTCCAATCAATAGAATCATAGAATCATAGATATCAGGGTTGGAAGGGACCTCAGGAGGTCATCTAGTCCAACCCCCTGCTCAAAGCAGGATCAAACCCAACTAAATCATCCCAGCCAGGGCTTTGTCAAGCCTGACCTTAAAAACCTCTAAGGAAGGAGATTCCACCACCTCCCTAGGTAACCCATTCCAGTGCTTCATCACCCTCCTAGTGAAATTTTTTTCCCTAATATCCAACCTAAACCCCACCCACTGCAACTTGAGACAGTTATACCTTGTTTTGTCATCTGGTACCACTGAGAACAGTCTAGATCCATCCTCTTTGGAACCCCCTTTCAGGTAGTTGAAAGCAGCTATCAAATCCCCCCTCATTCTTCTCTTTTGCAGACTAAATGCCAGTTCCCTCAGCCTCTCCTCATGAGTCATGTGCTCCAGCCCCCTAATCATTTTTGTTGGCCGCTGTTTTGACTCCGGCCACTAGCCCACCCAGACCTGACCCTTGAACTCAGTGTGATGAAGCCAAAAACAGTCGGGTAGACATTAACCATGGTGTCTGTACACCCACTATCCCCCCAACCGGAGATGGGATATGCATACACCGCCACAAAAATGTTTGGTAAAAATCTGTTCTTAAAAACCTCGAAGCCCATTACAGTAATTAACTATCCTTTTAGATAGAAAATGTTCCTAATATTTAACGTAAATCTTCCTGGCTGCAAATTAAGTCAATTACTTCTTGTCCGTGGACATGGAGAAAAATTGTTCACAGTCCTTCCTATAAAAACTCTTAATATATTAGAAGACTGTTTTCAATCCCACACTCCCAATCTTCTTTTCTCAGGATTAAATATGTCCTTTTCTTAACTCTGCCTCAGAAATCAGGTTTTCTAAACCTTTTATCGTTTTATAAAATATGTGTTTGCATATGTGTCTGTGTGTAAAGCTGATCAAAACTTGGAATTTCCATTTAACAGAAAATTTTGATATTTCTAAGTTTGTTTTGGAACAAAAACAGAATTTCGGTTTTGGAAAATTTGTATAGGCATTTCAATTTTTTTGGTATGATTCTTACATTATTTCATGACATGTCAGTAGTAACAGTGGTGCACATTATGCCTATTAAGAGCAGCTGTTACGTTGCACTGCTACAGACTAGACACTGAGTGGCTAGGCAGCAGTTCTGTAGAAAAGGACATAGGGGTTACAGTGGACGAGAAGCTGGATATGAGTCAACAGTGTGCCCTTGTTGCCAAGAAGGCTAACAGCATTTTGGGCTGTATAAGTAGGAGCATTGCCAGCAGATCGAGGGACGTGATCATTCCCCTCTATTCAACATTGGTGAGGCCTCATCTGGAGTACTGTGTCCAGTTTTGAGCCCCACACTACAGGAAGGATGTGGAAAAATAGGACATGACTGGAAAAGTTTGAGAACCAGTGGACTAGATGAACTCTCAAGGTCACTTCCAGCCCTAAATTTCTATGGAGTTATCACTGTTTGACTACAAGGTGGAATTAGAGGGTAGCAATTTATTTGGCTCTGATTAAGTTCAGCCCCTTTTGTGCTTGTTCCTAATTCATTCCTGCAAGTTAAAATTTATATTTCTGTCTCAAAAGCAGCTCTGGAAAGCAGAAGCATGCCTTCAGAAGGGGCTAAATTGCACCAAATGTTAGGTATTTTCTAAAATTCCCCCCCAACCCCATCCCTCCCACCCATCGCCCTCAATAAGGACTGGTATTTCTTCTGGCAATTTACTAAATATTAATAATAATATGGACTTTTCAAAATATGTTGCCCAGGCTACTTGTACTTTGTTTTTTGATTCACTGTCATCTATTTGCATGTTCATTTCTTCCCCCTTGTGAAATGTTGCCTCAGTCTAGAAATATACCTTAGCAGAAGAACAAGGAAAAATATATGTTGTCTTCCTTTTGACACCCTATCTCCTTTCTTTTGGCTTTCCTAGTGCTTTACACGCATATATCTAACTCAATATTAGTGCTAACTCTTGAAGTTTGCACTTTTGAAAGAGAATGGTTTAAAACAAAAATAATCTCATATGGAATGCATAAGAATCACATTTTTGTTTATTCTTTCAGTACAAAAGAAAAACTAGTCACATACTGGCAATAACCTGTGTTGTCCACAGATGTGACAAAGAAAATGTAAGCAGATGGGACACATCTGCTAATCATAAACATTCCTTCATTAGTGTCATCAGATTTACTTTTGTGGTGTGTTTACGTTAAACGCATCAGCTAATGAGGACATTTAATTCATAGTGCTTATGATCTAGCCAATGACCTTTTAAACTAAATGCTGGTGACAACAGAAGGAAAACAATTAGAACTTAGATATGATTCCATATATTCATGAATATATTATATTCATAATTTCCTTCATTTGACTTTAACCTGAGGTTATATTGGCTCAGTTACTCGTAATTTATCTTCACAATTGCATGCACAGCAGGTAAAGTCTTGTGCTTCAGGCTACATGATTTTTCTAAAGGGGTCAGGATGAGTATTTTTTCCTTCATGTAAATCATTGCACAATTGATTACATGAATTGCTTTTTGTCCCCCTTTCTTTGAAACATCAGATGATGGTCACTGCACGTGTTGAAACAAGTGTTTGGAAAGCAAATCCAATGCTCTTCAACAATGGCTAACCCCAAAACATTAGGGAGCTGTGTAAATGCTGCCCCAACTTAACCCTACAATTGCAGGTGCATCAATAGTTAAGAAACTAAATGGGCATCATTTGCTTTCCGCCAATGCCCTACATTTTCACGAAAAAAGGCAATGTATATTATTCTGTTTCACAATCAATGCTGTTACACAAGTGGCAGCCTATTACCATAAAGTCTTACAGAAAGCCGCTGAATAGTCAGTGAACAGAGACAGATATGAATTCACAAGCTGTGGATATAATTTACTATCCATGATGTGAGAGTTGTATCAAGGAAACGTATAGCATGGTGCAGGGACAATTAGGTGTGCAACCCACATACCAGCTAACGAGAGTTCTATATGCATTTTCCCCCACACTGCTGTAATAGGCACGCATGGTTTTATGTGGGGTTGAATGGCATTATGTGATGTGAATTTCTATCTCCATATGAGACATCCTAATGGAAATTTTAAAGAAAACATTTTTTCCTACTGTGGGTGGAAGTAAGTGCTTTAAAATATCTCAAGACAGTTCTTCAGAACAGATGATACAAGAGTTGTATAATTCTAATAATGTTCATATTATGAATGTTTTCAAATAACTCATAAAAAATTAAGAGCATGAATAGTAACTACTTCAGTTATCAATTTACAACGGACTTCAGTGAAGCTTACACCTTACACCTGCTGATGATATGGCTCTCAATTTCAAATGTTTGGGTCAGTTGTTTTTCTGTTTCCAGTACACAGTCATAATGCCAAAAACAATAATTTCTTATCTGTGAATTGGGTATTTGTCACCTGATGGCCACAGCCTCTCTTTCAGACAATGTAATTAATATGGAATGAAAAATGTTGGCATCCCCTAGACCACCAGGTTTCTCCTCACCTTCACATCTAAAATATAAAACCCCTATCAGCCAGGTGTACTTTAAAGGGAACTGGTGTTCCCCAGGAATTTTACTGGAGTACTTTAAAGCCTTGCTGACCCTTAAATGGAGACAATCGGTGTAGTTGGTAGCAACTACTGGGCAAAGCCAAGGAGAACAAACTGACTGAGAAGACAAACAAAAATAGTACATGGAGAACAAGACCACCTGTGTGGTAGGCATGCTCAGAGCCAGATGTGGTAGGCATGCTCAAAGCATGCTCAGAGGTGCTGCCTCCTGTTATACAGTTTTATCCCAGTGGGTAGGGCTCTGACATGGGTTCAATTCTCCCCTCTGCCAGATGTAGAGAATTGGGTCTTGTCCCAACCCTGAGGAATTCCCTTAATCACTGAACTGTGGAATATTCTGGATATTCTCTCTCAGTCTCTTTTGTTGGAACTGATCCACTGTGGATAAACAGCAACTGGGCCAAAAAGAGAATTAGAATGACTCTACAGCCTTGTGGTTAGGGCACTCCAATGGGTTACAGGAGAGACAGGTTCCGGCCTCTCCTCCAATGGATATTTAATTACTTACACACACTGGAACAGCTTCAATAGACTAGACTGTGCAAGACACACCCCGGAATACCCTATTGCCCACCGGTTAGGAGACAAGTTCAAATCCCCACTCCACAACAGGCAGAGGAAAGAATTGAAGACAGGTCTCACACAATCTGTGTGAGTGCCCTGACCACTGGTTTAAAGGTTATAAGTAGGCAACCCCCCTCCCCATTTTTCTTGAAAACAACTGACCTGGCTTAGGTGCCCAACTCCGGGAGAGGGCTCGTGGCTGTGAATCCAAGTGTGATTACGCATCTCCTTCCAGTCCAGATTTAGGCACCTGACTCCTTTTTAGGGGCAGGGCTTAGGGATCTCCTTGGCATTTCCTACTGGTTAACTTCAGCGGCTCACTGCCTAGCATGCTGGCTTTTGTAAATCCCATTTTTGGGTCTTAACTCTCTCCATATATTGTATAGGGAGCCTGGGCACTTAAATCAGAGTTAGGAATTCCTCAGTCAGGTGCTGATAATTGCAACTCATCATTTCCCCTCCTGAATCCTACCTCTGAACCCTAGCAATGCGTGAACATTAGGAACATAAAAACAGCCATACTGGGTCAGACCAAAGGTCCAGCAAGCCCAGTATCCTGTCTTCTGACAGTGGCCAATGGCAGGTGCTCCAAAGGGAATGAACAGACAGGTTATCATAAAGTGATCCATGCCCTGTCACCCAATCCCAGCTTCTGCAAACAGAGGCTATGGACACCATTCCTGCCCATCCTGGTAATAGCCATTGATGGACCTATC
Organism: Mauremys reevesii; assembly: GCF_016161935.1. Taxonomy (NCBI): domain Eukaryota; kingdom Metazoa; phylum Chordata; order Testudines; family Geoemydidae; genus Mauremys; species Mauremys reevesii. Next base: position 201,392,653 of record NC_052624.1, read on the forward strand.
TTCCATGAATCTATCTAGCTCCCTTTTGAACCCTGTTATAGTATTGGCCTTCACAACACCCTCTGTCGAGGAGTTCCAGAGGTTGACAGTGCGTTGTGTGAAAAAATACTTTCTTGTGTTTGTTTTGAACCTGCTACCTATTAATTTCATTTGGTGGCCCCTTGTTCCTGTATTATGAGAAGGAGTAAATAACACATCCTTATTTACTTTCTCTATACCACTCATGATTTTATAGACCTCTATCATCTCCCTCCTTTGCTGCCTCTTTTCCAAGCTGAAAAGTCCCAGTTTTATTAAGCTCTCCTCATACGGAAGCCATTCTATACCCCTAATCATTTTTGTTGTCCAATGGCTGGGGTTTATCTGCTTGTTTGTGGGAGCTGGACCTTCTACACTTTCCTCCTGTTACACATACAGTCCTCTGTTTGGATATGCGTTAAGGTGACCACCTGCTAATGTTTTCACACCTTCATTACATTTTATAATTTAAATGTGCAGGCTTCATTAGTCCTTGCCATTGGAGGGAGGGGTTCTCCATACTGGCTGGGTGAGTATAGTACGCAGAAACCTCCCTCCAATAGTAAGGACTAATGAAGCCTGAACATTTAAATTGTAAAATGTAGCCACCAGGTGGCCATGCTAATATGTGTGTGTGCACACGTGCTAGATGCCCCCTCCCACCCAGAGCAGTGAAAGTTTGGACTTAAACCTCCATACTGTTCAATGGGGATGTTCACAGCTCTCAGGTATATTGTTGCAGTCTCTCTAGCCCATGAAAGCTTATGTCCAAATAAATTTGTTAGTCTCTAAGGTGACACAAGGACTCCTCGTTGTTTCTGCTGATACAGAGTAACACGGCTACCACTCTGAAACCTGTCTGCACACTGAGGCAGACATTATTGCATCAGTTATAGTCGGGTAACCCTTTCAAAACTTCTCCTCACAACAAGAAGGGTTAGATTTATTTTTTTGTGTAATGAAAGCTGAGATTCTGATGTAATCACATCGCTCTTGGGGCTGGGACTCAAGCCCTAGAAGCATGAGTATTGTTCAGATCCTCCACTCCGATAGAAATACAAAACCAATTAACTTGATACATATTCCCACGGAATCAAAGGTTTTCTGCCACAGAGTTAGTGTCAAGGGACCCTGCCTCTAGTTTGGATTTTGCTCCTTTAGGGCTTGAGTCAACATCCACTCAAGTCAATGAAAAGGCTGCCCCTTCCATTGGTTTCTCTGGGTATCAGATCAGGCTTTTTGTGGGTACAGTGGATGGTTAGCCATTTACTCACAAGTAAAACCTCTTCCAATGAGATTGTTTTACTTTTTTTACCACATCCTACACATTTTAAATTTTTCTGAAATCCCTACACACTTGGTGCAGTTCATAAATTAAAGATACACAACATAAAAGGCCTGAAATTGTTTGGTGAAAGAATCCCCCCAAAAACAGAAGTTTCTCTCTCTCCCCTCCATCGATTATAACTTTAATTTTCCCTACCCCATGTCTTTTCCCTCTAGCACTCAAGAGTGTCACTGTTGCCATTATGACTTCAGGTAACTTAGATTTTTGGTGTTTCCCCACTTCAAGGTTCAAATCCAGACTGATGTGTGAAGCAGAAAATGGAAAATCTGGAGGTATGGCATCATGCAGACAGCTAGCTTTAGAATACCCAGTGGGAGAGAAAGGGATCAAGTGTAGAACTCTTCTGTTTGATGTAGGTTTACATATACAAATAGAGAAGGCTGGTTGGATTGAAAGCAAAGTGAAGAGAAAGTTCACAATTTAAATCAAGACTGAATATCTTTCTAAAAGATACATTATAAATCAAGCAGAAGTTATGGCCCTGATGCGGAGTTTACTAATGTGAGGTTCTATGGCCTGTGATTTGCAGACAGTCAGACTAAATAACCATAATGGTACTTTCTGGCCTTAAATTATATGAATCTATGCAAAGCAATTCTCTTTTAACATAGGGCATCCTATCTTGGATATAGGCAGCACTACAGAGCATTCTGGTTAATAGATGCACACCATCATCACCACTTACAGCTAGGTCAGTCACAGGAGCTGCTGACAAAAGGCACAGCTGTCACTATGGAAAAAGTGAGCATTTACCCTTAATTACCACACAGTGGTAACAGAGCTACCACAGTTTTTCTCATTCTACATTCACCCACTCATAACTGACGTGTGAGGAAATATCAGATACTGCAAAAGAACAAATACCATGGAAAGGTTCAAATCCATTATCAAATCCATTAGGCTAGTATTGATGAGACAGGAGATTAAGCTATTATTTCTCCTCTTGTGCCACTCCTTGGGATGACTGAATCATACTTTCAAAAAATCTCATTGTACTGTGAAAGAAAATAACTTACCTGTAACCACAGCCGGTCACCTGAATTTGTTTTACCATTGGCAGTGCACTGAAAAGTGGCAAACTGTCCGGCATTGACTTCCACACTCTGAAGACGCAGGAAATGGGGGGTTTTGGCTAATGGACGAGAAAAAAGGATAGCGTTATTAACACACAGTGTGACTGGGATGGACTGATACTAGTTTATTAAATATATATGTTTTTTAAATGTTCCAGTAATACATTTACATTGGAGAAAAAAAGTGCTAACAAGTGTTTTAAATATTTGATTCTAATTGTAGAAGATACTACAGTCTGTTAAGTGAGATTCATTCCATTGTGCATGTATCTGGGATACAACAAAAGAAAAGGGTGCTATCTTATTGTTCCTGCTGTGCAAATTATCTTAGCTCAGCAGCCCTCTTGTATTAACACTTCTATATTAATAAAGATTATACTGAAATCTAATTGATGTTTTGAACAAAAACATATTAGCTATTTATACTAGCAACAAGACAAGAACAGTAAAAAGTTAAATTATGTTGTCAAGGAAACTACTTTTTCCTTTTAACTAGATACAATGTGTGTAGATAATGCATTTTAGCATGATTGTTTGGTATGCTACAGTTCTAGCATAACATTTCCACCAAGAAGAGCTATATTCTTTAAAGACAGCTCTTCTGAAGAATATCGGAGGAAAACAAAACACAGTAGCTGCTGCATGCCGATACTTATTTCCAGTTTAGGCTGGGAGAACACCCCCAATAACAGAAAAGCAACGTGTCTGTAAATCTCTTTCAATAAGACACCTATATAAAGGAGAATTATCTCAATTTCACCTAACTGGGTACACGTAGTATATTGTTTTTCATTTTTACTAGAAAAAGTCAATTGCACTGAAGAAAAAAAAATCAGAAATTAGAGAGAGTATTCTCTCTGAGAAAGACAATAGTTCCAAACAATCCAGCTCCCAAAGAAGTCAAGAGGAATCTTTCCATTGACTACAGTTATAGCCACCTCAGTACTAGAAATATTTCAACACACTGAAGAGACCTACCCGATGAACAACATAAACCATTAAGGTGATGACTTAAAAAAAAACATTAAAAGAACTTTGTAGGCATAACTTGGGGAATCATAAGCATAACAGAGGATATAAGAAAGATCTATATTAATTCAAGAGGAACAATTGTTTAAGTGTCAGCACAAGGGATTATCATAGAATCATAGAATCATAGAATTCAAGATCAGAAGGGACCATTATGATCATCTAGTCTGACCTCCTGCAAGATGCAGGCCAAATTTCCTGATATCCAGTCGTCGTCCGTCGTCATTCATTAGCACTGAGCTGAAATAAATCTTCCTTTCCTTCTCCTTCCATCCTATTATATTTATAAACTAATCATATCCTCCTCTTATCTATCTTTGGTTAAGGAAAACAAACCGAAGCTCTCTCAAGTCTTTCATCAAGGCCTTCCTTTCATTCTCCTTCCATTCCAGTCCTTCTTCTTTTGGCCTGTTCTAGTTTGAATTCATCCTTTTCAACCTTCTTAAACAAAACTGCACACACACACAAATGAGGTCTCAGTAACGCTGTATATATATAAGGACTAGCACCTCCTTATCTCTACTAGAAATACCTCCCTAATGCAACCCCAAGACCGCATAGCTTTTTTAACGCCACATCACATTGCCTACTCATAGTCAGCTTAGTTATTGTTAGACATCCCTAAATGCATAAAACACACTCACACCACACTTCACTCATTTCCTATTGTTACTACTACTCAGTTTACAAGGTCATCTAAATCTCTATCAGAAATATCCCTCTCGAATCTCGAAATCCCCCAACCCCCCAACATCCATGTCTTTATATCATCACTTTATACTCTTGGTTCCCTTGGTTCAATAAATCATAAATATAATAAAAAGAAAAAAAAAAAAACCCAAGGAAACGGACTGGGAAAAAACTCCCTACCCCCTCAGTTCCCCCCTTTTACCTACTATACTACTCTCCCTTTAACCCCAGCTCTATCATCCACCTCTGGATTTTCATTTGATCCCCATCTTTTCCAATTTAACCAGTAATTCTTCAATCCCATATATATTAGATCACCGATTTTCCCTTGTCTAAAAATTTCTAATGAAGATTATCGGCCCTCCTGATTTTTTAAGTTGTGTTTCAGTGTTTCTTCTCAGATACCCTAATGTCTACCCCCCCCCCCATCTTCATTCATATCCCTCCTATCACTATTCCCTAGGCCTTCATTAGCCTCATTAAAGACCGAGAGGCAAAATATTCTTCAGATGATATTGCCATTCCAAGATTATCTAAATCTCCTCCGTTTAAAGTTTAAAAGGTCCACTTTTCTCTTTCTCTTTTTTCTTCCTATTTATATGGCTATCTAAAAATTATACAATAACAGGGAGAAATTTTGGATGAATACTATGAAAAATGTCTCTGTGGAGAAAGCTATTAGACTTTGTAATAGGGATTTAATCCTGCTCCCTTCTAGTCAATGGGAAAATTCCCATTGACTTCAGTGGTGCAGGATTCAAGTACTTGTCTCACAAGCAAGTGGTGGAACCTCATCCCTTTAAAACCAGACTCAGTAAAGAACCAGATAGGCACCACACTAGCAATGAGGGGACTAACGGGGCAGCTAGGCTCCACACTGGCAACGAGAAAATTAAAGAGAGCCTTTAGACTCATTTGACCCTGGCCCATTAATTTGCAGCCAACGTCAAGCATGGAGAAGGGAGTTCAAAGGAAAAGACGTAGGCCTAGTCTACACTAAGATTTTTACATTGGTGTAGTTACGCATTGATCGGGGTGAGAAAAATCCATGCCCCTGAGAGACGTAGCTATCCCAACCTAACCCCGAGTGTAGACAGCGCTAGTTTGACCGAAGAATTCTTTCGTCAGCCTAGCTACTGCCTCTGCTACTGCTAATAAGCAGAAGGCAGGTTTGCGAGGAAGCAGCCAGGAAAGGAAGCGCTGGGACATGCCTTTCTTGGCTGCTGCAGCCCAGCAAACCTGCCTGAAGGCAGAGAAGCAGTGGGAAGGCTGGGCTGCAACCAGGATGTCAGGGCTTTCTACAGGGAGCAGGGTCCTGGGGGCCCCTTGGGGCTGTACCTCTCCCCACGCTCTCTGGGAACTGGGGCTCAGCACATCCCAGCCCTTCCTTCACTGGTTGCAGTTCCATGGCAGGGTGCAACCTGGAGAGTGCAAGGAGAGGCACTGTGCAGCTCTGACATCCATGCTGCAACCCTCCTCCCGCTACTGCCCTGCCCGCAGCCTCTTATCTCCTATGTAGTCCCTGTGTGCAGGCAGGCTTGCTGGGTGGCAGCCTCAGAAAGAAGTGCTGGGATGGGCTGAGCACCAACCACAGGCAGGTTTGTGGGGTTGCAGCCAGGGAAGTCTCAGTACTTCCTTCCCCACCTGCAGCCTTGTAAATCTGCATGCAGCTGGGGCCTGTCTCAAGAAAAGTTGTTAGTACGCAGCATGCCATTGCCAATATCTGAATCCCATTAACACTGGTCAAATATTCCCAGCAAAATGTTGCCACTAACCAGAAGTTGCTAGTATCAGGATTGCTATTAAGCAGAATTTGCTGTGTGTATTAAGTCTACAAAGTTACCTTTTCCAACCAAACTTGTGATCTCCTCAAAGAATGAAATCAGGTTTGTTTGACAAGAGTTATTTTCCATAAAACAACATTGACTGGCATTAAATTATTATCCTGTCCTTTAATTCTTTATTATTTGAATTTTATACCAGCCTTTCCATTAGTTTGACCAGGATTGATGTCAGGCTAAGTGGCCAGTAGTTTCTCTGGGACTGAATGCAAGTAGAGGGAGATTGATAGGTGGAGTCATGTGCGTCAGAAGCAGACAGGACCAGAAAAGCACTGATCAGTGTGGTTCTGGGAAGAAGCGGAGAGAGAGAGAGCTTCTTTTGGGTAGAGGGCTGGCCAGAGATGATCTTAGCCAGCTCGTTTAGGAGTCTTGGGTGCTAGTTACTGGGACCTGCTGATTTAAAATATTTATCCCTAGTAGATGTTGTTTAACATTCTTCTTGGTCACTAATTGACTGGAAAGTATTTGATTGTCCTCATGTGATACCAGTACATCATCCTGCTTCTTTCCAAATACAGAACAGATATATTTTTTAACACTTTTGCCTTTTTCTGCCCCATTAACAATTTTAACATCTCAATACAGTTATGGGCTTATCCTATTTCTATGACTTCATTTATTCCTAATATACTTAACCTCCTCCTTTTTCTCCATAGCCCTGTCAGAAAATGGTTTTTTTCCCCTCTGTTGTCTTTAGCCTTCCTTCTCAACTTTCTACCCACCATAACATCATATTTATATTGATTGCTATTTAATTCCCTCTTTTTTCTGGTTTGTGATATATTGCTTTAATTTCTAATTGCCGTCTTCCCTTCATCATTGACCCAGGATGGGGGTTTAGCTAAAGTTGTGCTCTTATTGATTGCAGAATCACAGCTTTTTGGCCATCTAATACAAATTCTTAAAGAACTCCAATTTTCATTCATATTTTTCTGTGTACATTTTTCCACTCAATCCATTTCACTCAGTTTTCCTCAGCTTTGGGAAATTACTCCCTTTGAAGCACCAAATATAAACATATTTACTGATTGGAACTGTCTTCTGTTTGCCCACATGAAATGCAATCAGGTCATAATCTACATGACTACCTATTAACTATATTTCCACCTCCAACTTCTATCATTCTCATTTTTTTGTTTCAAAATTTGAAGATAATACTCTGAGTTTATTTATTTTGGCAGCAATATTGTAAAACTTGGTACAGTGTATGAATTGCATTATCTGTTTTGCAAAAAAATTACACGCTAACAATTCAAACACAATATTTTAAATTTTCTATTATATGCTATAACTGTTTCGATGTTTAGAATGAATTCTTAATATCCTAAATTAATTACTTTACTAAAGAATTGTTTAATTAAAGTAATTAAGTTTCAACACAAGTTTCATTGGTTATGCTAGTACATTGTGCACTGTGGGGTGTATTCTGCTCTCTGCTTTATTAAGAAGTACATGCATGCTTTGAGGACTGATCACTATAAATGCACAGATCAAAACTCAAATATTTTGCAGGCAAAATTATTAACATGACAAAATACTACTTAGCCTATTTGAATTACAGATACAAATTCAAAATGCAGTTTAAACACAAACACTGTACAAGCAGCATGAGAACCTTCTACGTTTATTAGAACTAAGTGAATCAGAAATAATAGAGCTGCTGATTCTGCATAGCCATCTCCACATTTCAAGATGTTTCTATGTCTTCCTGACACTAAACACTAAAACCATTTTTATGAGGCACTCCAATATTCAACAATAAACTACCATTTATTTTAAATGGCACAATGCCCGTTTACAAACCATTAGGCATACCTGCAAGGATAGTATTTGCCAATTACATGCAGTCCCCCGCCCCATCAACCTTATGCACAATAATAGGTTACAATCTTCAGTTCAGATGATTAAAGATTAATAAATCTTTATTAGTTGAATTTAATAAGCTTTAACAATTCTAAATAATTTTATTTTACTTGGGCAGTTTGTTGAAAGCCATGACAAATTACTACATATAAAGCATTTTATTTGTAGTATTCTTACAGTGCCACTTTTCTTTAAACACTTACTTATATGTATGGACTATAAACCTTTAAGCTAGGGAAGAATATTACAGGAAACACATTTTAAACAAATAAAAATGTGCAGAACTTTAAGCCATGGGCCCAAATAATAGTGCTGTGGAAAGTATATTATGCAATGTTGCATAACAAAGCAACAGACACATAGCCAGTTAAGTGTTCTGGTTGAAAAGGTCTGAAGGAAATCACACGTGTTTAGTTCATCGCTACTTTACTGCAGCCGCAATCTGTGATATTTGATAAGTGGGGTTGGCATGGGTCAGTGTTGTTATTTGTACTGGAGTAGCACACAGAGGCCCCGATCAGGGATTGAGAGCCCCATCATGTTAGGCACTGTACAAAACTTGAATAAACAATCATCTCTACAGCTATGATGTAAAGCACCTTAATGCTTACAATGGTTGCTCGATAGTCAACAAATTTTTATAAACACTGGAATTGTTATTGACATTTCCTGTTTCCTTTGCCTTAGACATATATTGGAATAATGTCTCAAATACATTTTAGGAAGACTGTTACAAAATAACATATATGCACTTACTGCACGGATGTCCTAAAACCTTCACCTCATCAATAGCCAGGTATCCTTGATGACCTGAAGTGACTACTTCAAAAATAACCTGAGAAGTGAAGAGAGAACTCTGTAATTACACAGTGGAAATAAAGTCTCTTATATCCATTACATTACTATAGAAAAATAAGACAACTAAGTATTTATTTAAATAGTATGTTGAGAACTCATAACAAAAAGTCAAGAATGCATCTTTCAAATGATTTAGGACCAGAACATAAACCACATTTTCACAATGTTACTCCCCACTGGGTTAAACACCACATTAAAGAGACTCCAAAAGCTACTGGATCTACAAGGCAGTCAGATTAACTTTTCATTTTCTGCCTTTTATAGTGCAAACTTGTTTATATTTAATACATGACAATTATACGGTATAGCCACATTTCTGTAGTGAACTGTATCAGACATATGCATGGCTATTTTCATGAGTGCATTAGACATGCTCTTAATCCTGCACCTACTGTACTAAGTTAAGTAAAGCAGATCCATTGGCTACAGTTTGTTTGATGGCTATAAATAGGTCACAAGATAAATGGACTGCTCTTGTCAGCTGAATTAAGAGCATTCAAAAGTAAACGTCTCCAAACTTTGGCAGCCCTTCTTTGAACAACTCAAGTCTGTTTATGCAGAACTGGAAAAAAATATGCCAGTGGCATTAATGGGTACTTTTTCAAAGTAATACACAGGAGATGCATGCTCAAATCCTGCTATTTTTTTTAATCCCGCTTTTCTTTGGAAATTTATCCCTAATTGTTTTTCTCTACTGTGCTCAAAACGCATACAAAAAAAGTTTGGAAGAAATTTCACAGGTACGCTCTATATTTGACCTTGGAGAAGTTGCATAAAGACACAAGTGTACCATGATCCTTTGCTGCAATGGTTTAAATGACAAGAGTCCAATACAGAATGTAATATGTCACAATGACAATATGGAGCTAGCATAATATTAAAATAAGGTAATGGGTTTTCTGCTGTTGAATAAACACTATAAAATCAAGGATCGTGAATTTAAAATAAAATCTTGAGGTGACAGTATTGTTCATCATTCCTTGTCCTTACAACAGATACATGAATTGGTTTGTCCCATCTTAAAAAAACCGGCTTTAGTCACAACTCCCAGTAAAAGTTTCACTCCACCTTCTTTCTGCCTTTCATCTCTATACTAACTGAACGAATAGCAGCCTTAAACTCCTCTCATATAATTTCGTTTGGAACCCCCAGTCCACAAATGTGGCTTCTATTCCCTACACTCCACTAAACTCCTCTCACCAAGGTCCCTAATGAACTCTTCCTGGACAAATATAAGGGTTTTTATTCCATCCTCTTCCTTCGTGACCCGCTAGCTTCCTTTGACACTGTTGACCATATTCCTCTTCTTGAAATCCTGTCAACCCTGGGCGTTCTTGGCTCTGCCCTCTCCTACCTCTGTAACTGCTCCTTTGGTGTGTTGTTCACTTGGAGCTTCTGCTACTTCTCCCCCTTTTGATGGGGGTCTCATTGGGCAGAGGTCCATCATCTTTATAACAAATCTATCTCTGGACACTGAACCAGTCTCCTTCTGTCCAAACTAAAATCTCAGCATGTCTTCCTGAATTCTCCTTGTGGGTCCAACCAACAACAAAAACTTACCATGGCCAAAAGAGAAAGACTGGCAGTTTAAAACTCCATAAAACAATTTTTGCTAAAAAAAATAAATGTAAGAGTATTCTTCAGTTACAGCTAGTGACCCTTAATATCTAATTCTAAACTAAGGCCAAATTCTGACCTCACTTATACCTCAATTCCATTTGCTAAAGTGAGTTGTACAGGTTTCTATAGGCTCCTACTGTTTACTACAGTATCCAGTGCAAGCCCATTTAAAGTTTCACGGAAACAGTGTCCTACAAACACAAAATTGGTTCTACCACCAACAAAACTATCATTCAATAAATCTTTTGAAGAAAACAATGCAAAAGAGTAGTAGTATCCAACTCTTTTATAGCACATGGAAAAGAGGATACTAAGGGGGGATATGATAGAGGTATATAAAATCATGAGTGGTGTAGAGCAAGTGAATAAGGAAAAATTATTTACTTGTTCCCATAATATAAGAACTAGGGCCCACCAAATGAAATTAATGGGCAGCAGGTTTAAAACAAATAAAAGGGAGTTCTTCACACAGCACATAGTCAACCTGTGGAACTCCTAGCCTAGGGTTTAAAAGAGAACTAGATAAATTTATGGAGGTTAAGTCCATTAACGGCTATTAGCCAGGATGGGTAAGGAATGGTGTCCCTAGCCTCTGTTTGTCAGAGGATGGAGATGGATGGCTTGAGAGAGATCACTTCATCGTTACCTGTTAGGTTCTCTCCCTCTGGAACACCTGGCATTGGTCACTGTCGGTAGACAGATACTGGGCTGGATGGACCTTTGGTCTGACCCAGTATGGCCATTCTTATGTTCTTATTCTTATGTTCACTTTGCATACAAAGATGTCAAAGTGCTTTAAGCAAAGGAGGTAATTATCATCCTCATTTTACAGATGCGGCAATGAAGGCATAGAGAGGGGAACTGACTCCTCCAAGGTCATCCAGCAGCAGAGTCGGGCATAGAACCCAGTTCAGAGCTCTATCCTCTGGTCCAACTGCCTGGGTTAAAAAAAGGCATGACGTATCTGTGTTTCAACAGAGCAAGGGAACTTACTCCAAATCTTGCCCTTTAACATACGCAGATTTCTAGGTGAGCTCTGGGAAAGTATTGGAGGAAATTGCAGATACACACATCTTAAATAAATGACCAATAGGGCTTTTGTTGGAAAATATTCCAACAAGACTATTGATGCAAAGCTGGTTTTTCAACCAAATATATATATTTTTAAAGTGTCTGATTTTCATTAAAAAGTAATTTTTTTCCTAGAAAAACTAACCACTCCAAACCCCAAATATCTGTAATTGGAAAAGCTGCTGTGCTGCCTCATGAGAGTTGTAGTTTGCAAGTCTCATGCCCCAAGTACTCCACTATGGGCTGGGTTCCCTAGACAGATTACATCTCCCAGGAGGTATCCTGGCCATGGACTCCTATGATACACCATGGTTGCAGGAAAAAAAAATCCCAATGTGTAGAAAGAATAGTAAATATGGCAGGCAACCAGCTTGGCTTAACAGTGAAATCCTTGCTGATCTTAAACGCAAAAAAGAAGCTTACAAGAAGTGGAAGATTGGACAAATGACCAGGGAGGAGTATAAAAATATTGCTCAGGTATGCAGGAGCGAAATCAGGAAGGCCAAATCACACTTGGAGTTGCAGCTAGCAAGAGATGTTAAGAGTAACAAGAAGGGTTTCTTCAGGTATTAGCAACAAGAAGAAAGTCAAGGAAAGTGTGGGCCTCTTACTGAATGAGGAAGGCAACCTAGTGACAGAGGAGGTGGAAAAAGCTAATGTACTCAATGATTTTTTTGCCTCTGTCTTCACAAATTAGGTCAGCTCCCAGACTGCTGCACTGGGCAGCACAATATGGGGAGAAGGTGACCAGCCCTCTGAGGAGAAAGAAGTGGTTCAGGACTATTTAGAAAAACTGGACGAGCACAAGTCCATGGGGCCGGATGCACTGCATCCGAGGGTGCTAAAGGAGTTGGCAGATGTGATTGCAGAGCCATTGGTCATTATCTTTGAAAACTCATGGTGATCGGGGGAGGTCCCGGATGACTGGGAAAAGGCTAAAATAGTGCCCATCTTTAAAAAAGGGAAGGAGGAGGATCTGGGGAACTACAGGCCAGTGAGCCTCACCACAGTACCTGGAAAAATCATGGAGCAGGTCCTCAAGGAATCAATTCTGAAGCACTTAGAGGAGAGGAAAGTGATCAGGAACAGTCAGCATGGATTCACCAAGGGCAAGTCATGCCTGACTAACCTAATTGCCTTCTATGAGGAGATAACTGGCTCTGTGGATGAGGGGAAAGCAGTGGATGTGTTATTCCTTGACTTTAGCAAAACTTTTGATACGGTCTCCCACAGTATTCTTGCCAGAAAGCTAAAGAAATATGGGCTGGATGAAAGGTGGATAGAAAGCTGGCTAGATTGTCGGGCTCAACAGGTAGTGATCAACGGATCTATGTCTAGTTGGCAGCTGGTTTCAAGCGGAGTGCCCCAAGGGTCAGTCCTTGGGCCGGTTTTGTTCAATATCTTCATTAATGATCTGGAGGATGGTGTCGACTGCACTGTCAGCAAGTTTGCAGATGACACTAAACTGGGGGGAGTGGTAGATACGCTGGAGGGTAGGGATAGGATACAGAGGGACCTAGACAAATTAGAGGATTGGGCCAAAAGAAACCTGATGAGGTTCAACAAGGACAAGTGCAGAGTCCTGCACTTAGGATGGAAAAATCTCATTCACTGTTACAGACTAGGGACTGAATGGCTAGGAAGCAGTTCTGCAGAAAAGGACATAGGGGTTACAGTGGATGAGAAGCTGGATATGAGTCAACAGTGTGCCCTTGTTTCCAAGAAGGCATTTTGGGCTGTATAAGTAGGGGCACTGCCAGCAGATCGAGGGACATGATCATTCCCCTCTATTTGACATTGGTGAGGCCTCATCTGGAGTACTGTGTCCAGTTTTGGGCCCCACACTAAAAGAAGGATGTGGAAAAATTGGAAAGAGTCCAGCGGAGGGCAACAAAAATGATTAGGGGGCTGGAGCACATGACTTATAAGGAGAGGCTGAGGGAACTGGGATTGTTTAGTCTGCAGAGGAGAAGAATGAGGAGGGATTTGATAGCTGCTTTCAACTACCTGAAAGGGGGTTCCAAAGAGGATGGAGCTAGACTGTTCTTAGTGGTACCTGATGACAGAACAAGGAGTAATGGTCTCAAGTTGCAGTGGGGGAGGTTTAGGTTGGATATTAGGAAAAACTTTTTCACTCAGAGAGTGGTGAAGCACTGGAATGGGTTATCTAGGCAGGTGGTGGAATCTCCTTCCTTAGAGGTTTTTAAGGGCAGGTTTGACAAAGCCCAGGCTGGGATTATTTAGTTGGGAATTGGTCCCACTTTGAGCAGGGGGTTGGACTAGATGACCTCCTGAGGTCCCTTCCAACCGTAATATTCTATGGTATCTCAGTGATCAGAGAGACTATGGTGCATCATGGGAAATGTAGTATGACCAGGTAGCCCGGCCAATAAAGAATGGGAGCAAGAGGCACCCAAAATACAACTCCCACTGAGGCACCACAGCGGCATTGCTGAATAATTTTTTTTCAGTTTTCAAATAATTTTTTTTCCACTGAACCTGGAATTGTTTTCATTTGTGATGACATTTCCAAGGAAGAGGAAGAAAAAGAGGGGAACATTTTCCAAACACTACAATGGTCAGTAGTCTTCAGTCCAGAACCTGTATGAAAGGCTGGAGCAAAGTTATTGATTGCTCTAATATGCATACAAACAAACAAAGCTGTGAGCTTCTAAATACAAAATAATCTCTCAAGCAATTTCATAGATAGAAATTACAAGATTAGGATAGTTTAAACAAGACATTTGTAACAGACCAGAGATGCATCGAGTGATCTAAAATATTCTACCATACTCCCAGATAACATACCATAAAGGTCCCATTGTATATAATGAAAAAAGCAGTGTTGGACTCTCTGTTGAACTACAAAAAGAACAGGAGTACTTGTGGCACCTTAGAGACTAACAAATTTATTTGAGCATAAGCTTTTGTGGGCTAAAACCCACTTCATCGGATGCATAGAATGGAACACACAGAAAGAAGATATTTATACATACAGAGAACATGAAAAGGTGGACGTACGCATACCAACTGTAAGAGGCCAATCAATTGAGATGAGCTATCAGCAGCAGGAGAGAAAAAAAACCTTTGAAGTGATAATCGAGATGACCCATAGAAGGTGTGAGGATATTTTAACATGGGGAAATAGATTTAATTAGTGTAATGACCCAACCATTCCCAGTCTCCGTTCAAACCTAAGTTAATTGTATCTAATTTGCATATTAAATTAAGTTCAGCAGTCTCTCTTTGGAGTCTGTTTTTGAAGTTTTTTTGTTGCAAAATTGCCACCTTCAAGTCTGTCACTGAGTGGTTAGAGATTTTGAAGTGTTCTCCCACTGGTTTTTGAATGTTATGATTCCTGAAGTCAGATTTGTGTCCATTTATTCTTTTGCGTAAAGACTGTCTGGTTTGGCCAATGTATATAGCAGAGGGGCATTGCTGGCACATGATGGCATATATCATGTTGGTAGATGTGCAGGTGAACGAGCCCCTGACGGCGTGGCTGATGTGATTAGGTCCTATGATGGTGTCACTTGAATAGATATGTGGACAGAATTGGCATCGGACTTTGTTGCAAGGATAGGTTCCTGGGTTAGTATGGTGTGCAGTTGCTGGTGACTATTTGCTTCAGGTTGGGAGGCTGTCTGTAATCGAGGACTGGCCTGTCTCCCAAGATCTGTGAGAGTGAGGGATCATCTTTCAGGATAGGTTGTAGATTTTTGATGATACGCTGGAGAGGTTTTAGTTAGGGGCTGAAGGTGACGGCTGGTGGCGTTCTGTTATTTTCTTTCTTGCGCCTGTCACTACAGTTACTGTCACACAGGCGTTAGGTTTCAATGAATAGTAGCACTAGTTGAAATATATTGGGCCAGATCACACTCCCACTGAAGTCAATGGCCAGACTGCTGCCATCTTAAATAGGAACAGGACTGAGTCCTTTTTGACACATAATATGCATGTCAGTGAAGTGAAAGAGATACCACAACCAGCAGTGACATACCTCAGCCGAAAAGGCATCACTGACATGCCTTTCATTTTACTCAAAGACATGACACGTGCTACAAAAAGCTGCAAATCCCTCTCACAGTATAATTTTCATCTGTTCACAGTGTTCTAAAATAATATTAGCATGTGCATCAGTAAGTAGTATATCCTTATACTCTGATTAATGAATGAAGATCATGGACCAAAATTCTCTGGTGTAAATGAGAACGGCTCAATTTTTGCCCATTTACACCAGCAGGATATTTGACCCTACATAGATCACACATTTTTTAAATTACTAGTATACATATACTAATACATAAGTTATAAACTCATTAATGAGTTTATAAATCCGAAGTCACACTGAGTTTTAAACAATGAGTACTCCACAAGTAAACATGCTGGTTGTCCATGTATACTAGAGGTAAAGACCAGATTTTTAAAAACATCACAAGCATAGGCTCAGCGTGATCACACTCGCAAACAGATTACTGTAGATCAAAGAACTGGTAAGGGATATAAGTAGCTGTCAGTGTGTGAAAACACCGTCTTTGGGCAGACAACCACAGTAGCTGCATGAACAAAAGTACATGCAGAAATGCACATGTATGCTTGCAGGTTTGTCCTAAATGTCTATTGTCATGAAAACATGACTCCAAATGTAAATAGGTGAGTTAGCTAACAGATGTATAAACATTTGCCTCCCTATATAATACCCATCATATGAACTGAGGAACTATTTACTTCAGATAGCAGAGTGTAAAGACAGTTATATGATTAAACCATAATATCACTTGGAGTCAAACAGCAGCCCTTTAGAGGTTTCCGGTTTCACATGCAGAGGGTTATGCCAATCAAAAGTACATAAGTGTTCTGTGGGGTCATCTTGTGAAGGAGCTACTGAAAGGCCATAGCTTACTCCACAGGAGTTATGCATGTGCATTTGATGGTGAATGCCTTCATTACATGACAAGGTTTAAACACAATAGGTCAGATTCTGATCTCAGTTACACTGGTGGAAATTTACAATGACTTCTGTAAACAGGATGGTAATTGTAGGGGAATTTTAATTTAAAATTTTAATTTAACATCCCAGGACAGGTATTGCTTTCTTTGTATGCAGCACATCCCACCCCTCCCCTATGCTTTCTACTACACGTGCCCTCCCCTACTAGCTCCCTTCTTTGGCTGTATTTTTACACCATTACTAAATTTTTTCTGAATTTTTATCAACCTCATTTAAAAAAAAACAAAACCCAAGGAGCAGACTATAACTCCTTCATCCTGTATTTCTTGTGAAAACCATGTACAGTTTTTTCATCATTTTCCACTTGATGAGTTGCCTGGTCTGAAGAATGTAAACATTTTCACTCTAGACTCTCAACTTTCCATTTCATCACAGCTGACAACATCTGAAGACAATACATAGGAACATTAGTCAAAATAAAACAACATTCTAGCACAGCAATCTGCACTAAACATGATAGTCTTTTGTTTCTTTGGAAATTATTTTGCTGCCTTATCAGTTAGGAAACAACTGGTTAAAACACTGATTTCATTTGCTTATGAAACACTATGCTGAATGTCTGGCTGAGAGATGTTTTACATCAGGCTATTCCTCAGATGCCTGCCAAACAGGAAATAGTGAAGCGGTTTAACATCACACCGTCCCTGATCCTGCCTGCTTCAGTGAAGAGCAAAATTAACTTTTCATTTCTGCCACTTCCCCTTCTATATGTGAACAAAGAAAGGGAGTTTGCTTATCATAATGCTTACTAGTGAAAATGTGCTGTTGGAGATAACTTGCCAGTTCCAAAGAACAAAAGAAATAAGTAATTTTTACCTCTAATGAATGACCTCACTTAGTAAATTCTTGCCTTTGTTGTTGCAAAGAAATTACAAAACTTTTAGTCAAACGGTGGACTGTACCTCACTATAAACACACTGTAATTTAAAAATATCTATTTGAAAAAGAGAAGGAAATAAAGTATATTAAGAAGTCTACTTAATGTAAGGATATAGAAGAAGAAGAAAAATCAATAATCCTGCAGGGATTCCTATTAGTTTTACATCCCAGGGCAGGTATTGGTTTCTTTATTTACAGCACATCCTCACTTCTCCCCTATGTATGTACTATACTCTTCTCCCCATAGCTCTCTTCTTTGACTGTATTTTACACTATCACTCTCCCCTACAAATATCATCCTGCTTCCAAATTTGCACATAAAGTGGCATTTAAGTGCCTACAGCCAACCTGAGCAATCCAAAGGAGGATGTCTTTCCATGCCAAACATTGAAAATCGGGCTTATAATATTTAAAGCTAGTGAAATTAATTGTATTTATGCAGGTTATTTTGTCCTATTTCTCTGACAACTGCCTAGCAACTCTGATTTTAAGGGTAGGAGGTCAGAATTGATGGCAGACTCTTACTGATATGACTTGGGTCAAATGTCTGCTTACTGTTGGACACATAACTAAGTTTAAAACAAAGCAATTTTAAAAACTTGGATGACCCAGCCAGAGATGCATCTTTTTCAGAATTTCTAGTAATAAAGTATATAATTTAACAAGAGGTTTTTTTGGTTTTTTTAAGCCCTTGGGACTTAGGGCAATGCTTAAAAATTTTGTCAGTTATAACATTTCTTTCTTGTTTTAAATGTATTAAGCCCAACGGATGCCACATATAAGCATGTGAATATGAGTTTGACATTTACTGTACAAGAAACTTCACTCTTTGTCCTTCCTGATAAACTTTAAAGTACAGGGTCTAAACCAAATTCCCAAGCACCAAGTACAGTACATTCAGGTAATGATGTGAAGAACAATTTCAGCCAGTTTTGAAAAGACAGGATGGATCTAGTAGTTCATATTCCCTAAACTCCTCATTTATAAGGAAAGGTATTAGACAGTAAAGGGTAAAACCCAGCTTAGTGTAAAGTTATACCTTCAAACTCGTGTCTGTGGTTACTAGAAAGAAATCTAGAATTCCCCCAGAGTTCTTATTCCCTCTCAGCCCTTCAGATTACTTAAGAGATGATGTTAAATAAAATGCAATAGCCTAAAGACAAGCATACTCTACTAAAAATACTTTATATCTTTCTTCAAATTTCATTTCTTATTTTAAAATTATGTTTGTTGGTATTTTTTAATCAAGTATTACAGTCCTTTTCTGCATTTCTAGAGTGAATGAATTAGAAAGCAAATCATTCAAAAAGAGGGGAGTGAGTGTAACTAAGGACTTGTCTACCCTTCATAATTTTGTCGACAAAATAGTAGCGGTGCATACACGACAATGCTCCTTTCACTGACAAAACTCTCCCACTTTGCCGACAAAATAAAACCACCTCAACAAGAGGCGTAGAGCTTTTTGTGGCAAATTTAGAACAACAAAATGACAGTGTAGACACGGCGCTTGGTTATGTCACTATAAATGACCTCCAGGAGGTATCCCACAATGCCCATTCTGACCACTCTGGTCAGCAGTTCGAACTCCGCTGCCTTGCACACAAGCATCTGCCCCTCCTCCTTTAAGGACCTGGGAATTTCTGAAATTCCACTTCCTGTTTCCTTAGCGTGGAGAGTTCACATCATATCTTCCTAGCTGATCATGGCGGTTCCATGAAACAAACGCTCTCCTGCTAGGAGCACATCTGAGCTGTTGGATCTTCTGGCACTGTGGGGAGAAGAGGCTGTGCAGTCCTAGCTCCGCTCCAGTCATAGGAACTTCGATACCTATGGTTAGATTTCTCATGGCATGTTGGATAAGGGCTCTGAATGAGACACACATGAATGCTGTGTGAAGATGAAGCTCAGGTAAGCGTACCAGAAGGCAAGGAAGACAAACCGTCACTCTGGTGCTGAGCCAAAGACCTGCCGCTTCTATAAGGAGGGGGACACCATCCTTGACAGTGACCCCACCTCCACCACCAAGAGTCCTGTGGATACTTCGGCGGGGCTAGAGACAGCGGAGAGCGGACTCAACCCTGAGGATGAAGTCATGGACGAGGAGGTTGAATTGGATGACAATGAGGCGCACATGGCAGGGTCATCCTGTAGCATGGAAAGCTGGGACCTCTTTTCCACTTCGGAGAGGGTTTAGCCAGTCTCAGGAGGCCATCTCTGGCATGCATGATGCAGGAAAGGAGAGCTCTGGTAAGTAATCTTTTTGAGTTGATGCTGCTCGGTTATATGAGGTAAAGCTGTCCTTTTCTTTGTATATTATAGAAGTGGGTAACGGGATAGAAATGTACAAGACTAGTTGTGTTTGTATGTGCTCGCATGTGCTTCACATTCCCCTGTACAGCTAAGCAGCACACCGAGATTTCACAGGAATCCTCCCGAGAGATCTCTAAGAAACTTTCCTGGAGGTACTTGTCAATCCTCTGCTGAAGGTTCCTTGGCAGAGCTGCTTTGTTCTTTCCCCCATTGTAGGAAACTTTGCCATGCCAATTGGCAGTCACTTGTGCAGGGACCAAAATGGCACACAGGCAAGCAGCATAAGGAGATGCATCCTTGCTTATCCTCAGAAGTGAGATATCGGCTTCAATGACTCCTTCCCCCTCTCTACATCACCCCTGTGGAAATGGTGGCAGAATTTACAATATTGTCCCTAGTCACCTGCAGTGATCCTCTTTTTAAAAAAAACCTAGACCGTTGCCCCATATTGAGCCCCCCCCCAGGCTAAACTCACCATGTTTAGGGCATTTGCCAAGCTCTGTGCTTGCCAAGGGACAGTGAGAAACTGATTCGTATTTAAAAAGAGGTGCACTAACAATCGTGCTTTTGTTTATTGTTTCTTGTGTTTCTGCAGATGTGTCCTTTAGGGGAACCTCCTACACACCAGCGAGTACCTACACCAGATAAGGAAAAAACGATGAAGGAACAAGGAGGACATGTTTAAAGAGGTGCTTCTATCCTCAGAGGTAGAAAAACAAGAATGCACGATGTAGAGAGAGACTTTAAAAGAAAATTATAAAACAGACAGACAGGACAGGAGATCCAGGAGAAAATTGTAATGGGCCAGGAGCAGATTATAAAAGCGATGGAGGAGATGCTGAAGTCCCTAATCATGCTGCAGGCAGAATGCATGCTCAGTCCCACCTGCAGCCAATACAGAACTGCCTTCCATGCCCTCCCCAAACTCCTCCCACACGTTCCTTGCAGCTTCCCAGCCCATCTTGGTACCGTGTTCACTCCACTCCTTTGGACAGCTTCCAAAATGATAGCTGGACTTACATATAACTAGAAGAGCCTACATTACCCTTCCTTGTTATCTCCATTCCCACCAAGCCTTTTGTATGTGCTGTTAATTGATATTTAATAAAAACACTCTCTGAAAGATAACCAATCTTTATTTGTCTCTCACACATGGTGATTGCTGCTGAAATTAATACACAGTTGCAATTTGATCATTTGCTGACTACATATCATGGTCAGGAATCATCCCAATTTTCATGGAAGGCAACAAGTTAACAAAACATGGCAGACTGCTGTAAAGAAAGACACATTACTCGTGTTCATTGTCATAATGGTGCCTCAAAGCCTCCCTGATTCGAATAGTCCCCCATTGTGCCTTGCCAATAGCCCTGGTATCTAGCTGCTCAAAATCAGCCATCAGGCGATCCGTCACTGTGCTCCACTCTAGGGGAAACTTTTCACCCTTAGCCTCACAAATATTATGGAGTGCACAGCCGGCTACTATGACCATGGGAATATTTCCCTCTTTTAGGTCTAACCTGCCATAAAGGCAGTGCCAACATGTTTTTAATCTGCCTAAAGCACATTATACAGGCCTTCTCCACCTGCTCAGCGTATTGTTGAAGTGTTCCTTGCAGCTGTCCAGGTTTCCCCTGTAAAGTTTTATGAGCCATGGAAGTAAGGGGTTCGCTGAGTCTCCCAGGATCACTATGGGCATTCCAACATCCCCTATTGGAATCTTCTGGTCTGGAAAGAAAGTCCCTGCTTGCAGCTTTCTGTACAGGCCAGTGTTCCTAAAGTTGCATGTGTCATGCACCTTCTCAGACCACCCCACATTAATGTCAGTGAAATGCCCACAGTGATCCACAAATGCATCCAATATCATGGAGAAGTACCCCTTTTATTGATGTACTCAGTCGCCAGATGGTCCGGGGCCAAAATTGAGATATGCATGTAATTGATCGTCCTGCCACACTTGCACACATTGCATAAACCCATCCACTATTTCACACACATTGCCAAGAGTCATAGTCCTTTGTAGCAGGATGTGATTGACGGTTCTGCACACTTGCGTTAACACAGCCCCAGTGATGGGCTTTCCAACTCCAAACTAATTGCCACTGATTGGTAGCAATTTGGAGTCGCCAGCTTCCACGCAGCGATCGCTACATACTTCTCCACCAAGAGGGCAGCCCTCATTTTGGTGTCTTTGCGCCACAGTGCTGGGGCAAGCAGCGCGCACAGTTCCAGGAAGGTGGTTTTCTGTATCCAAAAGTTCTGCAGCCCAGACCTGCATAACGATGTGATCCTACCACTCAGTGCTTATTTCCCCAAGCCCAGAAATGATGGTCCACAGTGTGCAACTACTCTAGGAATGCCAAAAGTAATCTGCTGTTGTTTCTTTCCATGGCACGCAGAAGGTCAGGTACCTCTGATTCCTGTTCAGATTTGGAGCTCATGATACACTATATGACCAGCTGAAATGTGTTCATAACGGTGACCACAACAGTAGAGAGCTGTGCAGGATCCACCCTTTCAAACGGAGATGGTAGGTGCACAGTAAACAGAGACCACTGAAAAATGCCACAACATGCAGTCCATGGAATGATGGGACCGAAAAAACTGCATCATTGGACATTGAGCCCACACCCATGATGCACTATTATCCACTCTCCCTTCCCACAATTCCTAGCTGCAGAAGGTGGCTAGTAGCACAGTAGGCTAGCTACCCACAGTGCACTGTTCCCACTGTTGATGCTGAAGCAATACCTGTGGATGCGCTTCACCAATAGAAGGAACGTTGTGTGAACATGCACAAACAATGTAATTATACAAGTTTTTGATTGTCGGAGTAACTTGCTTTGACAAAATTCTGTAGCATAGACAAGCCCTTAACAGTATGCCTAACTACTTGGGGTGGCATCTTCCAAGGGGAGCACTCTGGCTCTCCATTTTTTTTCTTGCGGCGCGAAAAGCCGGGAGCTGGCCCTGAGTGGAGGTGAGCTGCGGCTGTGGGGAGCGCAGGGAGCCGGGGGGGGGGGAGCAGAGGAACCGCTCTCGCCCCAGCACACCTCCGCCTCCTCCTCCGAGCGCCGCTGCTCCCCCTCCCTCCCAGGGAGGGGTAGGAGGGGAAATTTGGGGAAGGGATTGGAATGGAACAGGGAAGGGGAGGAGTTGGGGCAAGGCCGGGGGGGGGGGAGGGAGGAATTTTTTTGCTTGGGGCGGCAAAAAACTTGGAGCCAGCCCTGTTTGCAACATTAGCTGAGAAACTCACCAACCTGAACTCAGCTGGGGGGTACTGTATCTCACAATCTATGGAGTTGTACAATTATTTATGCTTAAAAAATTAAAGCACATTTTAATACTGCACACTGGTCTGACAACATAAAATAACCCTATGAAATAACAGATTTTTCTTCTATTAAAGAGGTAGCAAGCAGGTCATATATACTTAAAGAAACCAGATATTTTATTCTGTTGCCCTCTGATGAAAACACATAGCCAATACTTCCTGACTGGTGCAGTTCTAAGTGAGGGGCAGGCTTCAAGTAGCAGCAATTTGAACAAGAATTAATTGAGGAATTAAATACATCTTAATAATCAGAATACTTGACAATTTAACTTTAAATGACAAGTAATTCACCTATAATTAGCTTTGCTAGATGCAGGTTATCAATGTGATTTATACATCTAGTACAGTAGTTTGCCATGTAGGGTAAAACCTACACAAATAATTACCTGGTACAAAGAAAATGTATATTGGATGAACATGATTACTATGCTCAGAGCCTGTACTTTTAAAGAATCATTTCTAAATGGAAACCTGACATAAAAGGTGCCAATAACACGAATTAACTATAGGAACACAATATAACAAAAAGCTAATTATTAAATCTTTTAAATGCTTTGCCTGTGTTTATGTTAATAATATGCAGGATAAAACCACTTTAAATACCAAATAAATACTAAGGTGTTTGACTAGAATTGGATTTACTCCACAATAATCGGGCTTGCTTTTATTCAGTTAGCATTAGTGGGAGTTACTTGCCTACATTTTTCATGAATCATCAGGAAAATAGACTCAAAAATGTTTTTAAGAGATCTGCATTGTACAAATACTATTCCTTTAAAACACTACCATGTAGCCTGTGTTAATATTTATGGCTTAATTTTGATTTGTTTGTTGGTAGGTACACCGCAGGTGTCCTATTAATGGATTGGAATTGTATAGCACTGTCATGTAGGCAGGTATCGCTACGATTATAAAAATAAAAACAAAACTCTTGTTACATTACCTAGTCCATCCCTATACCAATGCAGGATGTTTTCCTGCAGTACTTATTTATTTGTACATTGTCCCATCATCTTTTATATATGCCAAGTAATGGGCTCCCATATCTATTGTTGCAAGACCACTGCACATTCTACTATGTAGGTTTTTCCTGTTCCTATTCTTTCTAGGAAATGGAGCAGAGACAAGATGGCTGATGCCTTGTGAGGAGTAATAAGTGCTGCAGCATCTGGTGGGTCACTGGGAAAGACACCCAAGTTCTGGATAGGATGTGAAAAACCCAGGGATTTTGTGACAAAAGATGAATGGTTAAGGAGTTCATTAGAGGGGAAGCTTTAAGAGCAGTGGAACCAAGGTAGACGTGACACCAAAGAGTCCAGAAACAGCTGTAGAGATTGTAATTGTGATGGGGAAGCTGAGGAGACTATGACAGAGATCCTTAAGAGAGAGGATGCAACCAAAGAGACAGGAGATGGCACAGCAATTGAGAACAGAGAGATAGATCCTTAGCTGGTGTAAATCAGAGTAACTATTCAAGTCACTGGAGCTACATCAATTTGCAAAAGCTGAGGATCTTCCCCCGAGGCTGTGACTAAGCCTGAAAAGCCAGATTGCAGTTATCTAGGTAGCCTGAGCTACAGGCTTCTGTTAAACTGGTCCCAGTGGACTGAAAAAAGCTATTTGGAAGTATCTTGATTCCTCACACTTCAATTAGCTAAAATATATTAGTTGAAATTTGATGCAGATTATATAGATAGGGAGAGCACATGAATGTCTTCTGAGATTGCCTGTATCTCTATCAATATGGCATTTTAGCCTCATCCTAATGGTACAGAAATATTTTACTAGAAATTTGTCAAAATCCCCTTTCCCCCCACATCCTTTTGGGGTGTGGGCTATAGGAGGTACATGTGTGTGTTTGTGGAACCATGGTAAACTTTCCTACAGAGGGGTAGCATCTTAAGAAATGGCCACATTAAGCTACTACTACTTCACCTTTAGGCTTTAATCAGAAGAATGCTGCTGTAATCAAAAACTGAAATTACAAACTGAAATTGCAATTCAAGCCTGTGGACTCGGACACATCTGGTTCTAGAGCCACAATTGAGTGTTATCAATATAAAGCAAAACAAACAAGTCTAATGTTCTAATGTTCCTGATGTACAGGTAATGGGTGAAATCCTGGGCCATTGAAATCAATGACAAATCATCCATTCTTAAATATTAAAATAAGTAAATATATATTTAGCATCAACTGTAAAAAAGATCAGTTAAAACAAACTGACCAACATAACATACATTACATTTTACTCACTAATCAGGCCATCTCAGCCTGTATTCAGTCTTGCTGATGACAAAAAGCAAGTTGTAAATTTAGGCTGCAAATTCGTTCAATATGAGAAACAAAATTTAACAACAAATAAAATGTACCTGATAGAAATTAGGCCAAAAGGTGCTAATTGCCAGTTCTGCTCTGTTCCAAGTGCCAGTAGCTGCTCCAGACATGTTCCAGATGGGGTTACCAAGCGGACCATTATTGACCTTCACATAAACATTCAGAGAACCAGGATTGGACCCACTCTTGCTTGAAACATAGTAATGGAAATCGATACAATGCGTGTCATTTTCTTTTAGGTGGGGTAGCAGGAGGTGAGCTCTTTGTTCAGCAAACCTCCCAGAAGTGTTCACCAGCATGAAAGATCCTGCAAAATAAACAGCCACAGTCTCAGCCACAGTTTTTGTCTGTTTACTGCCACCATCATCCCATATTTAAATGGAAAAAAACAATTCTGCTCTATGTCTAATAATAGCACTTAGCATTCATACAAGGCCTTTCATTCAAGGATCTGAAGGACCTTTTCCAAGTGTAGTATGTATTGCAGAAGTATGGTAAGTATTATCTTCCTAATTTGACAGGCAGTGGCACAGAAAGGCTACATGATTTGCCCAAGGCCACATGATGAATCAACGGAAGTTAGGAATAGAATCCAGTGTCCCAGTCACGGCATCATTTGTGAGTATGTGACTCCCATTGAAGTCAAGGTGAATTACGCATGCACAAATGATGGGATGATCAGGCCCAAAGATCTCCTGAACTCCAGGCCCCTGTTCTAACCACCACCACTTTTGTGACTGATGAAATTTTACCTTCATCAAGGTGACACTTCTGGCCTATAAAGACTGTAGAAAGGAAAAGATCAGACATGCTAATTAAGCTTTTAAAAAAGTGTTTTTTGTTTGAATTTCCAAGTACTGTAAAAAACAAACAAGTAAATAACAGATCAGTAAAGTGTATAGGTTGCACTCCTAAAGTGATTAAAACAGCATTCAGATGATCTTAATCACCCTGCAAAAAGATTCTTCATTTCATCAGTAACAAACTCATTCCACTGAAGCAAAAATTGGAAGAAAGGGATCGGTTTACTGATGAATAAATAAAGAAGCTGTAACTGCTGTACAGCTCTTTGATTAGAATGATAAAAACGGTTTTCCAGAAATTAATATTTCTGTATACAACTAAAACTTAAATCCTACATGGAGGCTTGTCTACCAATACTTTATTATTGTTACAAGGATGGACTTCAAATATGATTGAATGAATAATCTGAGTAGAGGACAATCTGACAGAAGACCATTTAAGCTCATTCAAATTCCATTATGTTTCCGCCAAACATGAAAATGAATATGTCATTGAAACTATGAGGTGTAAATGGATGATCAAGTAATTTCACAAAAATAAACTAGGATTAATTTTGCCTAAGCAAATCAGGAGCCTAAATCACATCTTTAGAAACAATTTTAGGAATTTAGGAGCCTAATTTCCATTGATTTCAATGAGACAGACTCCTTAAGTAATCTTTTGAAAATGGGACTTAGCACATTTAGAAACTTTACCCCAGATCTTTTATGTGTCTTACTTAG
This sequence comes from Mauremys reevesii, assembly GCF_016161935.1. Taxonomy (NCBI): domain Eukaryota; kingdom Metazoa; phylum Chordata; order Testudines; family Geoemydidae; genus Mauremys; species Mauremys reevesii. The sequence continues at coordinate 201,419,459 of NC_052624.1, forward strand.
ATATAAAGATTAAAGAACCTGGTTTTCTAGCTGTGTTAAACTATTAAAGAAGCAAAAATCCTGAAATCATTTTTATCCTAGACAAAAATAGTCCAGTTTCCAAAGTTGATAAAAACTACAATAAGCTGTGATAATGAAGGATCTGAACTGATCATGTATTATTGATTCCTTGTAAACTATTATTGCATAATATGATCATGTAATGGTAAATACTTTTACACACTGGGTCAAGGCTTGTTTGCTTTATTAACATGAATGGAAGTCATTGGGATTTCTTGCCTGATTAAAGTGAGCAAAGATTTGGTCCATACCATCATTTCTAATTAATTTAAATTTAAATTTCCCAGGACTTTGAATATTGGCTGTCCATATATTCATGGAGAAGCTTGTTCATTTGTTTCTGATTCAGCAGAGGAAAAAAAATCCTAACGCTTTTCCATCAAAAATCTGTTTTTTGTGAATCACAGTTTTCATTATATTTAATTCCTTTCATGTACACATCCAGGCATCTGAAGTATTTTTAGGCTATCCTGTGACCTTAATAATCAATGCTGCAGCAGGGTGGGTGCATGCCGATTGCTACGGAAGGAGAGGACTCCTGCATCAAACACATTAACAGGAAGAAATCTGCCTGCTCTGGACACAGGTAGAATGCCTCTGGACTCACTGTGGGAGTACACTGAGGGGCAGTGGTTATTTTAGCTTCTGGACTAATAACATGTTCCCTCCCTCTGTCAGCTGGTGTGCAATGGAACAGTACCAACATTCCAATCCTTTACTATGTCAGACCTGGTCTATGATGAAAACTTAGGTCAACCAAGCTACGTTGCTCAGGGATATAGCAGCAACTGTGCTGTTGTAGCGCTTGTAACATACACACACCCTATCTACAGGAATACAAATTTCTTCAGTGCCTCGGTTCAGGAAATACAATACCTGGGAACATAGCTGTCTTCTGCACAAAGGAGCAGAAGGGAGAAGGCTCCTGCCCTCATCTGAGTGCAAAGGCAGGTGAACAGCCACTGTTTAGCACTCAACCATTTTTATATTTATGTACCATGATTTGTTTAGTATTATGAGTTTTTTAATTTGTTTCTTTGCTTTTTTTAGGCATATAACCACATAATATGCACAAGTATCTTGATTTCAGCTCCTGTTCTTTGCTGATTGGCTGAAGTGCTGATGTGTAAAGAATTATGAGTAGGCAAGCACCTAAAGGCAGGCTCTACTAATTTTTTATAACACATTTTCTCCATGTTGATAACACTGAAGGGAAGGGTTACAATAAAAAGTACACCTCTCCCCACACAAATGGTCAATTATGAAAACAAAACAGCTACATTTGAAAATTGTGTGCTAGCCTGTTGCTTAAAAATAGAGGGGAGGGCAAGATTTGTTTTCCTAGTATCTAGTGATTAATTTTCATCCTGTCAGAATCCAGTACACACAGTATGAAGCTCAACTTATACTTGTGCATATTCCAAGTATTACACTTTTAAATAGAAAAAATCTGGTTATAATTTCTTTTAACCAGCAAAACAATGTTTAAAGTGTTTATGGGATGCATTATCAAATAATTGAGGAGGATCTTCACATTATTCTAACATTTGCAGTGTCAGAGAAAAATAATCCTTATTTTCTTAAATCATTTAAAAAGCACATCCAAACATTTTGGTGACAACATGGCACAGTTTTCTACATTCAAGTATTACGAATCATAAAACTCTTAGGCCTGGTCTACACTAGGACTTTAATTCGAATTTAGCAGCGTTAATTCGAATTAACCGTGCACCCGTCCACACCAGGAAGCCATTTAATTCGAGCTAGAGGGCTCTTTAGTTCGAATTTGGTACTCCACCCCGACGAGGGGAGTAGCGCTAAATTCGACATGGCTATGTCGAATTAGGCTAGGTGTGGATGCAAATCGAACTTACTAGCTCCGGGAGCTATCCCACACTGCACCACTCTGTTGACGCTCTGGACAGCAGTCCGAGCTTGGATGCTCTGACCAGCCACACAGGAAAAGTCCCGGGAAAATTTGAATTCCTTTTCCTGTCTGGACAGTTAGAATCTCATTTCGTGGTTGGACATCGGGGCGAGCTCAGCAGCACCGGCAGCGATGCAGAGCTCTCCAGCAGAGGAGTTCATGTAATCTCTGAATACAAAGAGGGACCCAGCATAGACTGACCGGGAACTCTTGGATCTGATCGGTGTGTGGGGCGATGAGTTCAGGCTGGAGCTGCGCTCCAAAAAACGGAATGCAAAGACCTACGAGAAGGTCTCCAAAGCCATGAGAGACAGAGGATACAGCCGGGATGCAACGCAGCGCTGCGTGAAAATCAAGGACCCCAGACAAGGCTACCAAAAAATCAAAGCGGCAAAGCGGCAAACGGACTGCCCCACCAGTGACCATGGACTCTGACGATGGGACAGTGTCGACGGCCAGTTCCTCGGCGATGTTCGTGGACGGGGAAGATGAGGAAGGGTTTGTGGAGGACGAGGCAGGCGACAGCGCTTACAACGCTGGTTTCCCCGACAGCCAGGATCTCTTCATCACCGTCACGGAGATCCCCTACCAACCGTCCCCGGCTGTTAACCCAGACCCTGAATCAGGGGAAGGAGCAGTCGGTAAGTGCTTTAACCATGTAAACTTTTATTCTTAATATAACAGGAATCTGAAGTATGTGAAAAGGAGGTCTCTCTATATATGGGGATAGAACAGAAATCCTCCTGGGAGATCTCCACGAAGCTCTCCTGGAGGTAATCGAAAAGCCTCCGCAGGAGGTTCCTGGGGAGAGCTGCCTTATTGGGTGCTCCGTGGTAGCACACTTTTCCGCGCCAGGCTTTCATGAGGTACTCAGGGAGCATTGCCTCCCCGAGCACGGCTGCATAGGGCCCTGGTTTGTGCTGGCTTTCACGCAGCATGCGCTCTCTATGTCCTTCAGTGACCGTCCTCAGGGTGATCTCGCTCGGAGACTCCTGCATCTAATTAGGGGAATTACTATAATGTTACGCCTGGTCCAAAGTATTTTTAAAAAATCTCCGGACAGACAGCGTAGCAGAGACTCAGCACGCTGCTGCGTGACAAGCGTAACGGAAAGCCAAAGAATCAAATGGACGCTCATGGAGGGAGGGGGGACTGAGGACGCAAGGTATCCCACAGTTCCTGCTGTCTCCGAAAAGCATTTGCATTCTTGGCTGAGCTCCAAATGCTTCTAGGGTCAAAAACAGTGTCCGCGGTGGGTCAGAGCATAGCTAGGCAATTTACGCAGCCCCCCACCCACCCCCAGAAGTGAAAGGGAAAACAATCCTCTCTTGACTCTTTTACATGTCACCCTATCTTTACTGAATGCTGCAGATAGACGCGATGGTGCAGCACTCAACACCAACATCCTTGCTCCCCCCACGCTATGGATGGCTGATGGTACAATATGGCTGGTATCCGTCCTCATCATCAGCCTATTGGCACATGGGGCAGTGCAAAAGGACTGGTAACCATGCCGACTACCATCTGTCAGGTCCCCCAGTGTCAGGTGAACCTAATTTTTCATGGTAGATGGTGCAGTATGGCTGGTAACCATCGTCATCATAGCAACAGGGGGCTGAGCTTCATCAGCCCCCACCCTTCATGTGTAAAGAAAAGATTCAATTGCCCCTGGACTAGCAGCAGGATGCTGGGCTCCTCTCCTCCACACTCCTTAATGTCCTATCTGGACTATCATAACAACTGGAGGCTGCCTTCCACTCATTTCTCACTAACAAGGCACTGTCTTACTCCTGCATTCTTTATTACTTCATCACACAAGTGGGGGGACAATGCTATGGTAGCCCAGGAAGGCTGGGGAAGAATGGAATGAACAGGTGGGGTTGTTGCAGGAGCACCCCCTGTGAATAGCATACAGCTCATAATCTATGCAGGATCTGACACAGAGCAGCTGTGCTCTCTGGTTCTCTGATACACTGGTTCTCTAGTACACTTGCCCATATTCTAGGCAGGACTGATTCTATTTTTAGATACCAAAAAGGAGGGATTGACTCAGCGAGTCATTCCCAATTTTGGCTTTTGCGCCCCTGGCTAAGAGCAGCCAGGGGCACTTATGACAGCAGCAAATGGTGCAGTGCAAAAGGACTGGTAACCATGCCCATCTTATTACCAATTTATGGTATGGTAGATGGTACAGTATGGCTGGTAACCATCTCTGCTGTCATGCAAAAGCAAGAGCATGCTGCTGTGTAGCGCTGCTGGACCGCCTCTGTCAGCGGCATCTAGTACACATACGGTGACAGGCACAAAAGGCAAAACAGGCTCCATGGTTTCCACGCTGTGGCGACAGCCAGGGCAATCCAGGGAAAACGGGCTTGAAATGATTGTCTGCTGTAGCTTTCCCGGAGGAAGGGATGACTGACGACATTTACCCAGAACCACCCGCGAAAATGGTTTTTGCCCCATCAGGCACTGGGATCTCAACCCAGAATTCACAGAGACAGACTAGACTGTGTTCATTGTTCGCAAAAATTTATCTTTGCAAGGAATTCACTCCCTTTTTCCCATCACAGAGCTTCGACTGTCTCCAGACCTGCCACAGCATCCCCCTCACAGAGGCTGGCAAAGATTAGGCGGCGAAAGAAAAAGACACGGGACGAGATGTTTGCTGAACTTATGGGGTGCTCCCGAGACGAGGCAGACCAGCAGAGCCAGTGGAGGGAGACCCTCTCTCTGTACCAGTGCTCACACAGCGAACGGGAGGAGAGGTGGCGTGAGGAAGACAAGCAGGCGACTCAGACGCTGCTTAGACTAATGAGGGAGCAAACGGACATGCTCCTGCGCCTTGTGCATGTTCTGCAGGACCTCAGGCAGGAGGACAGAGCCCCCCTGCAGTGTATCTGCAACCGCCTCCCCGCCACAAAGTCCCATACCCCCCTCACCCAAAATAACCAGAAGGAGGGGCGCCACAGGCCGTGTAAACTGTCACTGCACCCCAGCAGAGTGCTCAAGTACCCAAAAGCTCTCATAGCCTAAATTTTGAGAAGTCCTTTCCTTCCCGCCTCACCCAAGCCCCCATCCCAGTTTCATCCCCTAACTGTCTAGTTGATAATAAAAAATACTTTTCTGTTAATTACTGTTTCTGTCATGTTCGTGTAGAGGACACTGTGGTTGAAGGGGGGGAAGGGGGTTGGTAATTTGACAGGAGAATCACCGTTACCGGGGTACTGACTTGGGGGCAGGGGCCGCAGCACGTCACACACACACTGCAGTCAGTACGCACCCTGGTCGGTATGGGAGGTGGTTTGCAGGTTCTGTGTGGGTGGGGGGGGTACGTGACTTTGTAGCGGGGGAAGGGGGTTACAGATCTCATGCAACGGTCCCTGTCCTGGACCACAGAGCCACGCAGCAGAGGAATCTGTATCCGTCCTCCCCCGCCAAAAGGCCACATAGCCCCCGCACACAGAGTCCCAAAAAGGAGGGATGGCAGGCTCCGTTGAAACATCCAGTCCGGCACTGCAGACCGCTCTGGGAGCAGGAGCCTGTCATTCCTCAAGTTTACAGGCGGTCTTTACATCACTGCACACCCTACCCAGCACAGTCCGTGTCCCAGTTTCAACCCTGTAACGCAAAGTCATCAATAAAGAAACCTTTGTAAAGTTACAGTGGAACATGTATTTTATTTTTAAACGTGTGTTGGAAGTTGGGGAAGCGGGGTGGGCGGGGTATGTAACTGCAGATGCTAGTCAACAGTCACTTGGTAAAGAAACAGGGGCAGGTTCAGCTTCTCTGTAAAGAAACTGAACAGTCACAGGTCGCTGTGCAAGGCGCCTGCACAGAGCTTCACGAGCCAGGGCATTAGCGGGTAGGCTGGGTCCCCGACGATCACTATAGGCATCTGCACATCCCCAAGACTTATTTTGTGGTCCGGGAAGAAACTACCCTCCTGCAGGCGTCTAAACAGACCAGAGTTCCTGAAAACACGCACGTCATGAACTTTGCCTGGCCACCCGACGTTGATGTTGGTAAAACGTCCCCCATAGTCCAGCAGTGCTCGCAGCACCATTGAAAAGTAGCCCTATTTCTCAGCAGCTGACTGTGGAAGAGGTGGACGATAAGGTGCGAGGAGTTGACAACGGCCATAACTGCAGCGGGATCCGTGCTCAAAGTGCTGTGGCGCCCATGCTGTCACTGAGCAGAAAAGTGCATGAACAGATTGCCCGCAGGCGCTTTCAAGGAGGAAGGGAGGGAGGGAGGGAGGGCGTGATTGACGGTTCAATGATGACAGTTACCCAAAGCCACCCTCGACACATTTTTCCCCCCAGCATGCATTGGGGGGAAATCCCAGAATTCTAATGGGCAGCGGGGAGTGCGGGAACTGTGGGATAGCTTCCCACAGTGCACCGCTTCCAAAGTCGACACTGGCCCCGTTACTGTGGACTCACACAGTCGAACTAGTGTATTTAGTGTGGATACACAACTTCGACTTCATAAGGTCGATTCCACAAATTCGAATTAAGTTCATTCGAAATAATCTTGTAGTGTAGACGTACCCTTATATGACTACATTAGAATCACTTAGTTTTCCAAAACCTGAATAGATGAGTTCAGTGATGAGCTGCCAAAATATTAACAACCGGTTCCCTCCTCCTCACCCCATGAGGGGGTCATGCCCCCCCCAGACTCCTGCCCCATCCAACCCCCCCCATGTTCCCTGACAGCCCCGGACCTGTGCCCTATCCACCCCCCTTCCCTGTCCCCTGACTGCCCCTTGCCACCCCATCCAACCCCTTCTCTCATTCCTGATGGCACCCCGGCGACCCCTACACCCCATCCAACCACCCCTTCTCTCTGTCCCCTGACTGACCCTGGAATTCCTACCCCTAACTGCCCACCACCGCCCCATCCAACCCCTGCTCCTTTCTGACTGCCCCCCGGGATCCTTACCCCCGTTCAATCCCCCTGTTCCCTGCCCTCTGACCGCTCCAACAGTAATCCACCCCCCCAACTCCCCTGCCCTCTTCCAAGACCCACTCCCTGCCCCCTTAAAGCGCTGCCTGGAGATGGGGGCCGAGCTGGGCTGGGGCTGGGACTGGAGCCACCCAGCCGACGTCGGTGCTGGACCCGGGGGCCGGGAAGGAGCCGCGCTGCCCGGCCGGACCTGGGGGCCAGACCAGAGCCGTGCCACCCGGCAACCCGGGCAGGAGCCGCGCTGCCCCGCCGGACCCGGAGGTCGGACCCGGGGGCCGGACCCAGGAGCCCCGCCGGACCCGGGGACCAGATCCGGGGGGCCGGACCCGGGGCCCCCGCCGCGCCGGACCCGGGAACCCCGCCGCGCTGGACCCGGGGGCCGGAGCCAGGGGCCGGACCCGGGAGCCCCGCCGCGCCGGACCCGGGGACCGGACCCGGGTGCCGGGCAGGAGCCGTGCCACCCCGCCGGACCCGGGGGCCGGACCCGGGGGCCAGGCGGGGGCTGGGCAGGAGCCGCGCCGCCCCGCCGGACCTGGGGGCCGGACCCGGGGGCCGGGCAGGACCGCACCGCCCCGCCAGACTCAGACCCAGGGGCCAGGCAGGAGCCGCGCCGCCCCGCTGGACCCGGACCCGGGGGCCGGGCAGGAGCCGCGCTGCGCTGCCTGGCTATGTCGCAGCTGGACCCGGGGGGCAGGAGCCGCGCTGCCTGGCCTCAGGGTCCGGCCGCGACCTCGCCGGATGGCACGGCGCCTGGAGCCCTCCTCCCGCTGGCACCCCCGCCCCCTGGCCCCAGCTCACCTGGTGGAAGCCTTCTCAGCCCTCCCAGGCTTCCCGTGCGAACAGCTGATTCGCGGGAAGCTGGGGAGGGGGAGGAGAAGCCGGAGGAGCTTCTGAAGAGGAGGCAGAGGCGGAGTAAGGTGAGCTGGGGCCGGGGGAAGGGTAGGGAGCTGCTAGAGCTTTTGTTAAATTTAAAAGCCCTTTTGGAACTAGTTGTTCCTCCAGGAACAACCGGTTCTAAAGGGGCTTCTAAATTTAACAACCGGTTCTCGCGAACCGGTGCGAACCGGCTGCAGCTCACCAGTGGATGAGTTATATATGATTTGAAGTACATGAACAATCAATCATCAGTGGACTATGAAAAGAGAGACACTGTCAACACACAGTGAAAAAGACTTTTGAGACCCAACTTTTAAAAGGAAACAAGCAAGCAACAAAGAACTTCCCAATAAACAGAAGAAATCCTATCAGTTCCATTTAGAAAAGGGATGTGATTCCCTTTATGAGAAAAGTAAATCTTTAATGAAAACTAAATTAAGTTATAGTATGATATTTAGATGAGCTGTTTTAGCTGCTTATCTAGAAAATATTTGGCATTTATATTTTTTTAATTCATGAGGCAAGAAGTATCTGAGAGTAAAGTAAATTGAGCCTTTTAATACTTTGATTCAACTAATGGTTTCAGGAAATGAAATACAAGTGGTACAATAGAGCCATGACAGGTAGCCTGCTTCAGAAGGGTCTTATGGGACTATTTGATTTCCCACCTGTGAAGGTATTAATGACCAAAAACTTTGAAGGTGAAGCCATCTTTCTGTTCAAGGACCAGTATATACACTCACAGTGCAAACTTTTTATAGATTCAAAGAGTTTAGGGACATGAGGATTGTCTAGTTTGACCTCCTGTACAACACAGGCCATTACATTTCATTCAGTTACTCCCTGTATTGAGCCAAACACCTTGTGTTTCACTAAAGCATATCTTGTTTTTGACTAAAACACATCTTCCAGAAAGGCACCCAGTCTTGATCTGCAGACATCAAGAGATGGAGAATTTAACACTTTCCTCAGTAATTTGTTCCAATGGGTAATCACCCAACCACTAAAAATGCATGCCTTATTTCTAATGTGAATTTGTCTGACTGTTGTTCTTATGCTTTTCTCTGCTAGATAAAAAAAAAGACCTTTAGTACTTAATATTTTCTCCCCAGGAAAGTACACTAATCAAGTCACCTCTCAGTGTTGTTTTTGATAACCTAAACAGATTGAACTCTAGATCTCTCACTGTAAGGCATTTTCTCCAGACCTCAAATAATTGTTGTCTCGGTCTTCTTCACTCTTTCCAATTTTTCAACATCCTTTTTAAAACGTGCAGACCACAACCGTACATAGTATTCCTGTTTGTCTTGCCAATGTACTTGCCAATACAGCAGTAAAATCATCTCCCTACTCCTAATCACCACTCCCCCATTTATCCAACAATCACATTAGCCCTTTTTGCCACAGCATCACAATAGGATTGTATGTTGAGTTGCTTGTCAACTATGACCTCTAAATCTCTTTCAGAGCCAGGATAACACCCCCAGTCTGTAGGTATGACCTTGTTCTTAGATATGTGACTGCATTTGGCAGTATTAAAATGCATTTTATTTGCATGGGCCCAGCTTACCAAGCAATCCAGATCACTTCTTGTCATCATTATTTACTATTCTGCCAATCTGTGTGTCATCCACCAATGTTACCAGCAAAGATTTTATATTTGCTTCCAGATCACTGATGAAAATGTTGAACAACATTGGGCCTAGTACCAATCTCTCCGCAACCCCTTCCCCCGCTCCCTGAAACATCTCTATTTGATGATTCCCAATTGCCAACTACTTTTTGAGATCTGTCAGTTAGCTGGTCTTTATCTTTATTAGGATGTATGTTATTGATATTGTACAGTGCTAATTTTTCAGCACCTTCTCTGATATGAAAAAAAGATCACTTTTGATGGTTGCAAAAATGGCATAGGACAAATTCAAAATCAGGGGTAAACAGAAGCAACTCCTTTGAAATCAGTGCAAGAACAACCATGGACAACGCACCTGAGTTTGGTCCTTAATAAGTATATCTAGTTAAATCTTGCATCTCCCATGAGAATAATCTCATACTATTAAACCGGCAAGGTTTGGACAGAAAACTTTAAATACATTTTTCTTAAAACATAGACAAAGTGTATACAGGAAAGACAAATGCAAATTGAATCCATTAAAATATTTTCTATGAAGCTTTTCAAAACCTAATCAACTTATCTTCAAAGGTAAGTCATGTAGAAATTCTCTCTCTCTTTTTCTCTATCAACTTTTACTATTCTCATCTGTTACATCGATTGCTAAAATATTGCTCTGCCAGATGGTTATATAAATATTGTGTATGTGGATAAATTAGATAAATTAGTGGATAAACACTCTGTTTTGACTGCAAAAGCAAACCATTCTTGACTTTCCTCAGCTACAAAGAATGAAAAATTATGGCATACTTTGCAAGAGAGAGCATTTCAGCTCTACAGAAAGGTTTATCACATATTATACAGTATACAGAAGATGCAATATGAGAACGGCACTGCATTAAATTAACGTGACTGCTCATCAGTATCATCCAGACAGAAACATGCATTATTAAGAAGAGATTACCTGTAAGAAAATATGAAATTTATTGGGTTACCCAAAGGGAAAAATATAATACTCAATGTGCATTTTTAGTAGAAAAACATTGCAAATGTGCCAACAACTACAGAAGTGCTTGGTTTACAATACATTATTTGCTTAGATGTAATACTCATGTTTAAATATGAGGTTTATTCTGGTAATATAAGTCAAAAAGCTTAAACGTGAGTTTCTAGTACGAGATGCCTAAATCCATATTTAGGCATCTATATGTAAAGAAAGTGCCCTGCTTTTCAGAGGTACTGAACACCGACAACTCCAACTGAAGCCAACAGGAGCGCTCAGGATCTGTGAAAAATCAGACTGCTTTTATTTATATATATAGTGTATATATAGTCACCCATGTATTTTGTTCATCCATGTCAACATTTTGACTATAAAGTCTAAATAAATTAAATAATGGATGAATTAAAAAAAACAAACATAAATCAGTGGTTCAACAATTGTTTCCAAAACATGCTTATGCTTCAGCAGTAACTCAGCAAGTACTTGGTACTTCATTAAGTACTGAAAAGTTTAGTGTTTCATATGAAAATCATCAAAATATTACCTCCAAAAAGGTGAAAGATATGAAAGAGAACAAAAACTAAAGAAAGAGCAAACAAAAGCATCTATTCTAGACACATTAACATCAATGGGAGTTTTAGGTGAGAGAAGTACCAAAGGAAGCAAAGACCCTGTCTGTAATCTTTATTTCACCAGCTATTCCAAGTAATAAATAATAAATTATATTTGCAGAAGCTCTGCTTAAGTTTCTTACATAAAAAGGTATGACCAAAAGATGGAGTGGCCCAAGAACAGTGAATGGGTCTAGTTTGTACTAAATAATCTGACAACTGGAATAGCAATATGCTCGCCTACAAAAATGATGGAAATGGCACAAGAGATATTTTTCAATCACTTCTGCAAGTTCACACAGTGCCACATCAACTTGTTGAAAGACAGTTTTTATATCTGGAAAGTCAAATCCAATAAAACTGAATGCAGCATCATTTTTCACGCAAGAAAAAAAATGCCTAGAGAGTGGAGAAATTTGCTTTGTTGGTTTTTCATGACTCCTGTACAGTGATCAGCTTTCCCTCTGGACCATAACAATACATGAAATCTACCCTGGAAAAGTAATTTTACTGAACCGGTAATGCAGTAGGTGAAATATTGGGGTATCATTTCTTCAGGCATGATTGAATGATGATTTTGGCTCTCAATATTTAAAAGAAGAGAGTGTTAAATACAACAGAGAAATAGATCTGGTCTTCAGATACTTTTTCATATATGAACTTCAACTCAAATATTTTGTTATGAAGTGTCTAGATCAGACTGGTGAGTAGGAAGTTATTAAATCACCTTATTACATGAATAAAATGGTTTCATTTGATTAAATACATAGCTTTACTTATAATAAAAACTATTCATTATTATCTTTAATAAAAATGTCTGCAATCCCTGGTGGCACTACAGAGAAGTAAAGTCAGAGACCTGGATTTAGAAAAGGTTAGATTCAAGAAGCTGGTAGGTTAGATTTTTGTTGGCTTTCAGTTCAGTGCAATGTACAATGTTCTGGAAAAACAAACACTGTTCTAAAACACAAAACTTTCTTCACTGCTGCATTTCAAGTTAAGATCTTTGTTACAACAGAACAGAGCTTTTTTAAATAAATGTGGTGCTTGCAAGGTGGACTAGATTTGTGGACTTTATTACTTAAAAAAAGGAAATTTTCAGGTAAGCACAGACGTGTGTGTGGTGAAAGAACAGGTTAAGGACTATTTAGAAAAGCTGGACATGCACAAGTCCGGGGTCCAGATCTAATGCATCCGAGAGTGGTGAGGTAATTGGTTGATGTGATTGCAGAGCCATTGGCCATTATCTTTGAAAATTCGCGGAGATCAGGGAGGTCCCAGACGATTGGAAAAAGGCAAATATAGTGCCTATCTTTAAAAAAGGGAAGAAGGAGAATCCAGGGAAGTACAGACCAGTCAGCCTCACCTCAGTCCATGGAAAAATCATGGAGCAGGTCCTCAAGGAATCCATTTTGAAGCACTTGGAGGAGAGGAAGGTGATCAGGAACAGTCAACATGGATTCACAAAGGGCAAGTCATGCCTGACCAACCTGATTGCTTTCTATGATGAGATAACTGGCTCTGTAGATATGGGGAACGCAGTGGACGTGATATATCTTGACTTTAGCAAAGCTTTTGATACGGTCTCCCACAGTATTCTTGCCAGCAAGTTAAAAAAGTGAGGATTGGATGAATGGACTATAAGGTAGATAGAAAGCTGGCTAGATTGTCAGGCTCAATGGGTAGTGATCAATGGCTCAATGTCTACTTGGCAGCCGGTATCAAGCAGAGTACCGCAGGAGTCATTTTGTTCAACATCTTCGTTAATTATCTGGCTGATGGGATGGATTGCACCCTCAGCAAGTTTGCAGATGACACTAAACTGGAGGGAGAGGTAGATATGCTGGAGGGTGGGATAGGGCCCAGAGTGACCTAGACAAATTGGAGGATTGGGGCAAAAGAAATCTGATGAGATTCAACAAGGACAAGTGCAGAGTCCTGCACTTAGGATGGAAGAATCCCATGCACTGCTATAGGCTGGGGACCAACTGGCTAAGCGGCAGTTCTGCAGAAAAGAACCTGGGGATTACAGTGGATGAGAAGCTGGATATGAGTCAATAGTATGCCCTTGTTGCCAAGAAGGCTAATGGCATATTGGACTGCATTAGCAGGAGCACAGCCAGCAGGTGGAGGGAAGTGATTATTCCCCTCTATTCGGCACTGGTGAGGCCACATCTGGAGTACTGCATCCAGTTTTGGGCCCCCCCCTACAGAAATGATGTGGACAAATTGGAGAGAGTCCAGTGGAGGGCAACAAAAATGATCAGAGGGCTGGGGCACATGACTTAAGAGGAGAGGCTGAGGAAACTGGGTTTGTGTAGTCTGCAAAAGAGAAGAGTGATGGGGGATTTTTGGGGAGGAGGGGGGAAAACTACGTGAAGGGGGGTTCCAAAGAGGATGGAGCTAGGACGTTGTCAGTGGTGGCAGATGACAGAACAAGGAGCAATGGCCTCAAGTTACAGTGAGGGAGGTCTAGGTTGGATATTAGGAAAAACTATTTCACTGGGAGGGTGGTGAAGCACTGGAATGGGTTACCTAGGGAGGTGGTGAAATCTCCATCCTTAGAGGTTTTTAAGGCCTGGCTTGACAAAGCCCTGGCTGGGATGATTTAGTTGGTGTTGGTCCTGGACTAGATGACCTCCTAAGGTCTCTTCCAACCTTAATCTTCTATGATTCTATATCTTCCTATTCTTCTTCATGTTAAGGGCCACAGATCCATTACAATGTGATTTTCACAGCAGTGTGCCTACAGGGTGAGAAGAAGGATCATCCTTTAAATGTAGACATCCAAAAATGAGGTTGATTATATAGAAACATTACCTCTATCCTCCTCTGGTCAGTAAGGCAGGAGGAAGACTTCTGCCAAAAGAAAAGATGTAATACTAAGACTGCAGAACTTGGTGAACTTATGTATTGAGGGTACGTGGATATCTAGCAGATCTCAGTACAGGAGGCATGACTACTGTACCCTGAGACTCTCAGTGCTCCTAAGGTCTGGACTAAGATGCTTAACCAAAGGAGGAATATTTCCTAATTTACTTAGGGAATGAATTCTAGAAAAACTGTGAGGACTGCCACTCTGAATTCAAAGTACACTACTGGGTCTCGTTAAAGAAAGATGAATTTTTAATGTGGAGTTGGGAGCTAATTGGCAATAATAGCATCAGAAGGCTTATTCTAAGTGATAGAAAGTAAAATACCTCTACAAGAGTTGAATCTGGGTAGTATTGAGGAGCAGAATGAGGTTCCAAGATCATGTTTATGTTTATGATCTTGAAGGATTGCAATAAGATTGATGCCTTAAGAAAACATTTAGCGTTAGTATTAATACACGGATTTATACATTTATATATGGAAAATAGGACTTGACAAACAAACCTGCTTTCGTTCTTTGAGATTGCAGGTTTGGTTGATAGAGGTTACACATGTAGCTGTCACATACTTGGTACTATACGCCATTCTGATTAAAATTAGCACTATATAATATCAGCAAAGCACATGCTAAATGGATAAAGAACTGGTTAGCTGACTGACCTTAAAAAGTAATCGTCAATAGAAATCATTATCAAATAGGGATGTTTCCAGTGGAAAAGCAAAGGATTGCTACTCAACCCCAAGCTGTTCATTTTTATCAATTATTGGAAAGTGAATATAAAATCACTGCTGATAAAATTTGCGGATAACACAAAGATTGGCAGAATGATAGAGGACAGGGCAGTCACATGGAACCACTAGATCACTTGTGCCCACTGAAACAAAATGCATTCTAATACAGCCAAATGCAAAGTTATACATCTAGGAACAACGAATGCAGACCATACCTACACAATGGGGGATGGGGAAAGCAGTGGCTCTGAAAAGGATCATAGTGGACAAACAATTTAACATGAACTCCTACTGCGATGATGTGCCAAAAAGGGCACTGTGATCCTTAATATAAACAGGTGAGTAGCAAAGGGGAGTTGGGAGGTGATTTTACCTGAGCATTAGTGAGATGAATACTGTGTACAGTTCTGGTCTGCACATTTTAAGAAGGATGTTGAATAATGGGAGAGGGTGCAGAAAAGACACGAGGGCTGGAGAAAATGCCTTAAAGTGAGAGACTTAAAGTGTTCAATCTGTTTAGTTCATCACAAAGAACACTGAGATGTGATTTTATTTCACTGTATAAGTACCTTCCTGGGGAGAAAACGCAGGGGATTAAAGGGCTCTTAACTAGCAGAGAAAGGCATAACAAGAACCAAATGATGGAAGCTGAAGCCAGACAAATTAAGAATAAGGCACGCTCTTACCAGTGAGGGTGGTTAACCATTGGAACTACCAACCAAGGGAAGCGGTAGTTTCTCCATCGCGATGTCTTCAGATCAAGACTGGATGCTTTTTTGAACGATATGCTTTAGCCAAAATGCAAGTTATTGGGCTCAATACATTGATAACTGTGAAATTTAATGGCCTGTGATATAAAAGAGGTCAAACTACTTGATATCTTCTGGCCTGAAACTCTATGAATATATGGAACTCCTCTTAATCTACCTGCATTAGTTCTTGCCCAAGCCTTCCCAAACGATCTAGTGCTTTGGGCAGAGACTGCTATTGTTTCAGGTGGCAAAAAAAAAAAAAAAAAAGAAGCAGCATTAAAAAAAGAAGCATCTAATGCTCCCTCATTTAATGAAAAGTGGCTAGCATGCCCATCAGCTTCAAGAGGTCTGCAACTGCAAACACATCAAAGCACAGTTGCTGGAAACTAAGAACACTGCTAGTATAATATATACACACTCGGTAACATTTCTACATTTAAATAAACTTTAAAATTTTCAGGTAAGATCATTTTTCTAATTAAATGGATATGCTTTTTTTCCAGAGGTAATTTTCTCACTTCCTGCAGGGTTTTTGACAACAGATATTCTAGGGGCACAGAAAGTGCTGACAGGTGATGCTGCAAGCATACTCAACTGATTCTTTGTAAATGGTATCCAAAATATATAGCATGAACCTCCAAAATATGTAGCATATGATCAAAATTCAGTACAGTGATTTTATACAAACAACAAAGGGTACCAATTTCTCCTGTTTAACTTTAATCTCTCTCCTAGAACTGAAGACAGCACTCGCAATGGGGAAGAGAGGGAAACAGTGGAAAAAATAAAGCATTTTGCAATCTATAAACCTGCCATGCAAAATCTAGACAACACAACTCTGTGTATTTCCTAAGGATACAAGGAAATTAGTCAGTACACTAGCACCTTTGAGAGCTGCACTGTGTGGAATTACTGTATCTATACAGAGATTCTCATAGGGCACAAAAGACTGCTCTGCAAAACATCATTCCAATCCAGCCAACTCAGTAATTACAGAGCCTGGACTATAGTGCATTCAGCTCTCCTACAGGAAGAAAGAAAATTTCCCGCACTGTACATTTTGCTACCTGTGGTTGTGCACAGCACTCTAACACCTTTGGCAGAAGAGTTCAAAACATTTCTCAGTGTAGTCGCGATAGAGGAAGAAAAGCACAGCACTCTAGGCTCCTTGGCAGGGGAGAAACCCAGGATGCAGGAAATGCAGAGCATTAGCATGGGGAAACAGGAGGAGAAAGACAGATATCAAAAAATCTTAATTCTAAAAATACCACTGGAGAGATTGCAGAGCAGTTGATGTGTCTCTCGTTTGGCTAATAGACTTCAACTTCCCCCTGCAGCAACGCTGTTCTTCAGATATCAGGCCGCTTCAGAAGAGTGTCACATAGCAAGCAGTCCACGTGATGATGTCATTAGAGATTTCACAAAGGTCAAGAAAGTTGCCACCTGTTCAAAGCAGGACATAGTACTCTAGATACTCGATCTACCTCCTCCCACTACCCCTCCAGAATCTGACATATCAGCCCTGTCAATACTGTTTAGCCAACAGTCCTAAATAGCACAATTCCAGGAACAGACAGTAGTAAGAATCCAAGAGATCTCAGCCAATGATTGAAAACAAGGTGGAGAAGCAGTTTCTCAAAGATAGCTGGCTCCTATACCATTTAGGGCTTGATATATACTGTGACAGATATTGAAATCACATGCTAAGTCTTCGCAGACCATACAGTATTACATTTATGAATAGTTAAAATTATCATGTTCTGTTCCACGGGGGAGGGTTACCACAGCTCCAACAGAAGCTTTAAAAAGTGGGAGGTTATTAAGGTGAATCATTGAGACTACAAAACCCTAGGGTAGTACCCCCAGAGTTGTCTGCATATACCAGTTCAAGCTGGGTTTCTCAGAGACTAGAAGACAAATAAAGGGCTTTGGGTATAAAAAGATAAGCTTAACTTGACATGGGGACTTCTTTCTCATCCAGCAAAAAAGGCAGAACCTTTTGTCCAAAGGAGGGTCTCCTCAACCTTTGCAAAAGGATTGGAAAGACTTGGTCTAATAGGGCACCATAAGACTGATGAGTAATCTCTGGTGAACTTTTAGCATGCATAAAAGAACATTTATTATTTTGAGGTTATATGTTTTCTCTCTAATGCTTTTACCTTTAGAATAAATGGGCTTCTTTAGAAAGAGCTGTGTGGTAATTCGTAACTGCTGGTAATACACTGTCCATGGACCTGAGAGAGAAAGCAAAGCACAAGCCCTGGCCTTTAGGCAGACTGGCTTGCTGTAGATATCACAGTGCAGGCAGGGAGCTGTGCAGCCATACCCCCGCACCTCTACTCCCGACAGCTGCTTCATCTCTCTTGGCCACTTGCCTTCACTAGTCAAGCAAGGCCCCCAGGGCTAACTCTCCCTGCCTGGGCAGCCCCTTGGGAGTTAAGTGATCTCCTCTCATATGACTCTCATTCCTTCCTGACCTCTGTGCAAGTGCAGCCAGGTAGCAAGATTGGCCTCTCAGGCCCACATTTATCCTTTTAGGGCCTGTGTGGGTTATACACTGCACACAATAAGAACTGCAAGCACAATTCCTGCCCATCTTTTCCAAGGTTTTCCCTTACTAATCAGCATATATTTTACTTTTATAGCATGAACCAGTTTTCTCTCCAGTACCTGTTTCAAGGATAAATACTGTACAGCTGACTACCAGCTGCATAATGGTAATACCGTAGGCTACATCATCTCACATTCTCTCCTACTGGCTGCACATATACATTGTTTCATCATAACAATGCCTTTCCAAACAAAAAGAAAGAAAAGAAAGAAAAGAAACCATCCAAGCAAGGAACTTACTAAACAATACACCCAGGAGGAAGATCAAACAGAATGCTTTTAACATGTACCAGGTGAGCTCCCAAGGTAAACTCTCTTTCTCAGAAGATAGTACAACCTTTGGGGAAATAACAAAAGAACCTTGAATGAAGCTGCATGTTATCCTTATTAAAAGGGGACATCTTCAAGAACGGGGTTAAGTGCTATTGTTATTTCCCTCCCTTCCCAATGACAGGCTGAAAGCTTTGTTAAACACAGAGGTTAATACAAAAAGCTTCTTGAGGCAGGAAGACGGTGAGCTTTACAACTTTTGTAGAAATTCAATTTTGTTTCAGCTTAGGGTTCCTGGGTTAATATTTGACTAATGATTTTATCTATATATACTGTTCAAGTTTTCAAACTACCCCAGCAGTAAGTTACTATTCATTCAGGAGCAGGCTGTCATTATGCTTTCTGCTGATAGTATCCATGGAAGGATTACTGTCACTTGGCTAATTACCAATTTCCCAACTACTGATAATGGCAGACTGCCATCATAATACTGTCAGGTGTATAAACTACTAATAAGGCATTGTTCAGATTAGTATTTGCAACACATAGCACATTAAAATGACATCCATTTTTCGAATTCCACTTCCACAAGCACTCAATAGCTGACAGTTTGTCACTGGCTTGTAATATAGGAACAAAATACAATGACTGTGTATGGCACTAAATCCTACAACTATACAAAGCCTTCTGAAAATCTTGTTTGATATATCAGTAACTTTATAAGCATATTAGCCTCAGGGGCCATTCTGATACCGAGTAATTTACTCCCTTTTTTATGCTTTTGAACAAAGATAACCCGCAAGAAATCTCCCCCATCTATCAAAAAATAAGGTGGAATAAAAACATGCTCCATAGATTTATAATAGGTTTTATCAGTGTTAGTTTCCTGACTATAATATAATGATTAATGCTTCTCTTTTGAACCAAAATTACCACTTTTTTCTGATACACTGAGCACACTCATTTTTAAGCCTCCCCTCTCCCCTCCCCCAAGCTAACATATAAAAGTCAAGATTATTTTAAAGACAAGATAGGTGAGGTAATATTTTTTATTGGACCAAGTTCTGTTGATGAAGGAGAAAGTTTCGCGTTACACAGAGTTCTTCTTGTGTTTCAGAGTGTATGTCTACACTGTACTAGAACACCGGACACTAGCCAGTGTCAGCTGACTCGGGCTCACAGGGCTATATAACTGCAGTGTCGACCTTCTGAGCCCCGGCTCTGGACCCCACAAAGGGGGAGACTCCCAAAGCCTGGGCTCCAGCCTGAGCCCTAACAACTACAGTGCCATTTTATAGCCCTGCAGCCCAAGCCCCACGAGCCTGAGTCAGCTGATATGACCAGCCACGGCAGTTTTATTACCCAAAAAGTCTTCAGCTCTCAGACCTGAAGAGCAGCTTTGTATAGCTCAAAACCTTGTCTCTTTCATCAACAGAAGTTGGTCCAAAAAAAAAAATAATAATAATAATAATACCTCACCCACCTTGTGTCTCTCTTATCCTGGGACCAACACGACCACAACAACACTGCAAACAAGATTGTTTTAGTTTAGATATGTTGTTTATGTTGGACATTGTTTAGATATGTACATAGTTCTACAATTAGTAACATTCATCTGTAAAGTCTTTTTTTAAAAAGGCATTACTCTTCTAGACTACTGCGTGAAAGTATTTTTCCCAATTAAGCTAACTTTTATATTACTTAATAGAACTCAATATTCAGTTGGAATTTATGGCGTTTAATTCCAAAAATTCAAAAACACTTTACAAACAGTAATTAAGATTCATTGGATAAAAATTTCCAAAGTAATTAAGTGACTTATGAGCTTATGTCACAATCATCCTACTTTTATGTGTAGAGAAGAACTTAACCAGTGGCCTTCAAACTTTCATGGGTAGGCTCCTCTTACTCCTATCCATGCCCCGCACCCCTACAGCCAGGGCCAGGAGTGGAGAAGTGGCTCGGGGGGTGGGGGCACAGTCAGGGGTAAGGGGGCCGCGGCCAGGGGCTGAGGGTGGGGGGCAGAAGCAGGGCTGCAGTGGGGCCCGGCAGCTGGGCCCAGGGCTAGGTGTGGCTCTGTTCCCAAACCCACCCCCGACCCAGCCTCAGCCCCAGGCCGAGAATGGAGCTGCAGCCAGCTGCCAAGGCTGGGGGCAGAAGCAGAGCCGCAGCCAGGCCCACAGCCAGGTGAGGCGTCGCACCCTGGGGCGCCATTTGGGGGGGGAGGGAGGAGCTCCCCCACATCCTGAGTTTCTTACAGGAGGTGTGCAAGCTCATGGGTGGAGCTCTTAACTACAGCACAGCATTAGTGTGAAATGTAAGTTCTGCAGCGGAGAGGTGCCCCTGGGGCAGAGAGTCAGTATTTTGTTTACAAACAGATGCAGGGTGATTCAATTAAGGATCTGGAAGTCTAACCTGTAAAACAGGACTACCTGGGAGGAGGGGGAAAGAGGGGTTTTAGAGTGAACACAGGGGACTCAGGAAAAAATACAGCAAAGCCCTCTGAACCAAGGTTACATTGAGAAAAGGGGGAGGTTTGGAGGTGAAAAGAAGGGACCAAAACCAGGGGAAGGGATAGCAGTGGTATAGAGAAGTTCCCACTCTACCTGTGGTACTTATGTGGCCTCATCACTGTACTCTCTGAGCACCTCAGAAGTTCTAACCTATTTCTCCTCACATCCCCTCGGTGAGGTAGAGCAGTGCTGTTATAATGAAATGAAGTTTCTAACCCTCATGGCTATGGAGAAAGCTTCCAAATGTGATTCCAGAGCACCCTAAAGATTCAAAAAGCAGAAGGCAAATAAAAAAAACCCAAATCTATTATTTTTACATAATCTCATGAGTTTAAAGCCAATCTCGTGGTTTTTGGTGAGCCTGATTCATGATTTTTGAATATTTGGGATTGGCAATATTGAGAACGTGATTTGAAAGTGTCCATTTCACTCCTGTTTAAGGTTAGTTTCTAGTCTATTATTCGTAGTGAGGTAACACACCTAAAGCCCAAGAAGTTGGAGTATAAACTCACGGGGCCTTAGCCTAGTAGGATGTTTTCAAAGTTAAATGATCTAATCCAAGCTTGGTGAACAGCAAAAAAGTGAGAGAGAGAGAGAGATTTTTCTATAATTGTTTCAATTGTTGTATTCAAGAGTAAGAATATACATTTAAATTTTAAACCTAACTAGTAACCTTTAAGGGATTTGACACAAGATGTGAGAACACAAGATTTGAGTATTAGAGCTCAGTGGGTCTAATATTTATTTCATTCTCTTTATATATATAAGAATTAGATACAGTGCTTCTATGAGCTAATTTCTAAGTTATCTTTAGAAGAAAAAAAAAGCCTAGAGTTTTCAGGTGCCTAAGTAGCCCCTGGATTCATGGTTAAATTCCCCCCACCCCCCATTCTGAAATATCTTTCCCAATGCACAGACGCCTTTATCACAAAAGCAGCGGGCACCACTTTCTATATAACAGAAAGTACAGAACTACATGCACAAGATGCTCCTATGTGTGTATTCTCATGGGGCAGAGGAAAAACAACAAGGGGAATGGGGAGACACACCAAGAGTTCAGATTCCCAATTTCCTGTACTATCTTCCAGACGACACAAGTAAAAAGATATAAATTTAGTTGTTGTTCAGCATGTAGGCTATAATATGCAATGGAAAAAGGTTAAGTATAGGATATAAAGAGAAAAGAATTAATTTAATAGCTGAGGATATTATGTTATGAAATAAGATTAGGTGAACTACTCCAGACTCTACAGCAATCTGTAAAGTCACACCTAAACTTTATAAACATCTATTTACAGAAAACATCACCATAAAAAGTAAACAGAAAAAAAGAGCCCCTGTAACTATTTGTTCTTTTTTTTCTTCAGATACCTTAATCGTTACAGTACAATGAAACGTTACAAGTTCTTATCTAGCAGAGATTATGTCATTTCCTAAACCATACATGATCAACACTGTCCAGGCTGTCACTTTATCTATGTTTATTCACATAATACTTTACACCATTGTAGCAACATCCCAGACTTTCACAAGCCATCTGAGTACCGATAAGCCATGAGTTTTCTCATCCAAAAATCTTTCTGGGAGATTTTTCCCAGCCATTGCAAGAGTACTTTAGAGTCTTATCCTATTATGCTTTTGTTTCAATCCCCAATTCATTGAGAATGAATTTGGGCCCATCCTTAATGACACAAATATTTTTTTTAAAGAATCTAAATCATTTAACCCATTTACATGAAGATACCTACCTTATGGGATTACATATTGGTTTATTCTCTATGCAACTCTTCAACCATATTATTCTATGTCAATTTATATGGTTCTAGTTTGCTGGAGAAAAACACATTTAGTACATTAATCTGGACATGATTCAGCAAGATATTAATCCACTCATTTGCCACACTTCATGAGCCCTAAAGATGTATATTCATTTTTGAAGAAGTCTGTTCAGCAAAGCAGTAGTGAAAACCTTTTTTTTTAAATGAATCAAGACCTAAAGCTCTAATTGAAGCAAGAATTTAATTATGTGAAACATGCTATTCAGAAAAGCACTTAAACACATGCTTAATTTAACTTATATGGGACTTAAACACAAATGGGCCTTAAAATTAAGCATGTGCCTAAAAAACCTTCCTGAACAGGGATGCTTCCGAAATCGGGTCCTAAGTCATAGCTGTTGTAGGAACATTAAATTCCACATCTAGTTTAATCTAGTACATCTAGTTTAATCTTTCCAGAACTAAATAGTATCATGATCAAGGGTAAAAATCTTCAAAAGCGCTTAAGTGTCTTAGAAACCTAAATCCCATTTTCAGAGGCAACTTAAGCATATGGGAACCTAAGTCACATTGACTACCAATGACACTTCGGGCTCGTCAACACAAATATTCAGTTTACGGAAAACTGGGGTGTGAATCCACCCCATCCCAATTGGCTACACACTAACTGTCCATGTGCACCCTACTGACAGTTCCTTAATGCACTTTGATCTAGCTCCGTTTCAAAGTAGAGTAGGTGAAAATGGTACTTAGGTACTTTTGAAAATTTCACCCATTCTATACTTAATTAGCCCGGATGTTGTAAAATATTAGGTTCAAAAGAAATACGTGGGGATTTGGGGAAATCTGGAAAAAAGGGCGTTTTAAATAGCTTTTGCTAGCCTATAATGTACTTAAAATGTTTTCTCTAAAATGGGCACAGGATAACTAGAGACAAGGAGAGTCCAAGAACAAGAAACAGCTTTGCATTTTTCCTATTTCTTAGTAGCCTCTGTGGTTTTAAAGATGGATGGACTGGTATCCTGCCATTGAACAGTTGTCTGACAACACCAATAAACAATTTCAAACTTCATTAAATATAAATCACAACTTGTGCTTGAATTTTAAGTTGTAGTTTAAACTGTCAATTTCTCTAAGTAATGGCTGTTAAACTGCTGATGAATAGTGTGAAACCTTTTTTGTGGCCAACTAATTTGTCCCCTTGTAATGGATTTCACCAGAGAGTTCAAGGTTGACCATAACAATGGTATGTGCAGCAAGTTTTCAATACACATTTTCTTTAATAGCACCTGCTTGTCACTCATTATTAACAGCTGTTTCAAATCAATAACTTGGATCTCAGATCCCTTTAATATGACACACAAATTGCTATGCACAAGCAGACCTTGTTAAGCTTAATCTTGTATCCTGGTAACCATAAAAAACATAAGTAATGTAGAAAATAGTTTAATAGTAGGCACTCTATGCACCACTGATTGATCAAATAATGGTTTTGTATTTTTACATTCAACTAAAAATGTAGTTTACCAACTGATTCATATTCACTGCATCTGATTGTAATTTAGTCTATTAAGTTGGAGCGAACTATGATATTTAAAGCATAATTCCATCATACTTCCATTCATTTTCTGTAAATATAAATCATGTTAATGGAACTTCCTAAATACTGTAGGTTTTTTCCTTGTTATTTTAAAAGCCTTTTTCATCTAATCTAAAATAAGCTGTATAAAAATGCTGATGAAGAACAAGACAATTTTAAAAAAAATATTACATTGTCACTTGAAAAACACTGCCATAATAAACCAGACTACATTCAAATATTAAAGGAAAATGAAAATCCTGTGTGAATAATTGTCAGCCTCACTTATTTTTCATAATTCAATAAATACTCAGTATGTTTCACACAGACTGCTATTCTGCTTGTGTTAGAAACAGGAACTTGAAACTGGAAAACAAATTCCTTTTAAGGCAAACAAGAGAACTTTAAGTACTGAGTTTTAACAAAGTCTCTACTTCATTACGTGTTTTTAATCTCTCATCTCATCTTGTTTCCTTATTTTGTCAGCATCTAATACACAGCTGGTTTGATTAATTGAAAATATGATGACACAATTTCTAATTGTCTCCTGTAATTTTTGCTCTGTTACTGCGAGGCACAGCTACTTTAATACTGAGAATAGGTGCAAATCCATTGTTTCCCAGCTTTAATAGTTTAGAGAATGTAATCAGAGGAAAGACATCAATTTTTAAAGAAATTCTATTATTTTACTGTACTGAGAAACTTTAATTTTTGCGAAGTTCTTAAAATAATTTTTTTACAGGGAACAAATACTGCAAAAACATACTTAGCACAATTTCTGACCTATTCTGTGGGATAGCTCAGTGGTTTGAGCATTGGCCTGCTAAACCCAGGGTGGTGAGTTCAATCCTCGAGGGGGCTGCTTAGGGATCTGGGGCAAAAACTGGTCCTGCTAGTGAAGGCAGGGGGCTAGACTTGATGACCTTTCGAGGTCCCTTCCAGTTCTAGGAGATTGGTATATCTCCAATTATTACCTTTTATTACCAGATAAGAATGTAAGAATACCCATACTGGGTCAAACCAATGGTCAATCTAGCCCAGTATGCCATCTTCCTACAATGGCCAGGTGCTTCAAAGTGAATGAACAAACAGATAATCATCAAGTGATGCATCCCATCCCCCATTGCCTATTCCCAGCTTCTGGCAGATAGGCAAAGGACACTTCAGAGCATGGTTTTGCATCCCTGCCCATCCTGGTTAACAGCCATTGATGGATCTATCCTCCATGAACTTATCCAGTTCTTTTTTTTAACCCGTTATAATCTTGGCATTCACAACATCCTCTGGAAAGAGTTCCACAGATTGACTGCGTTGTGTGAAGAAATACTTCCTTTTGTTTGTTTTAAACCTGCTGCCTATTAACTTCTTTTGGTGACCCCTAGTTCTTGTGTTATGAGATGGAATAAACACTTCCTTATTTACTTTCTCCACCCTAGTCATGATTTTATAGACCTCTATTATATCCCCCCTTAGTCATTGCTTTTCCAAGCTGAAAAGTCTCAGCCTTGTTAATCTCTCCTCATATGGATGCTGTTCCATATGCCTAATCATTTTTCTTGTCCTTCTCTGTACCTTTTCCAATTACAATATATCTTTTTTGAGATGGGCAACCAGATCTGCACTCAGCATTCAAGATGTGGGTGTACCATGGATTTATATAGAGGCAATATTATATTTTCTGTCTTATTATCTATCCCTTTCCTAATGATTCCCAACATTGTTAGCTTTTTTGACTGCTGCTGCACACTATAAGTGGATGTTTTCAGAGAACTATTCACAATGATACCAAGATCTCTTTTTTGAGTGGAAACAGCTAATTTAGACCCCAACATTTTATATGTATAGATGGGATTATGTTTTCCAGTGTGTACTACTTTGCATTTATCAACATTGAATTTCATCTGCCATTTTGTTGCCCAGTCACCCAGTTTTGTGAGGTCCCTTTGTAACTCTTCGCAGTCTGTTTTGGTCTTAACTATCTTGAGTGGTTTTGCATCATCTGCAAATTTTGACACCTCACTATTTACCCCTTTTTCAAGATAATTTATGAATATGTTGAATAGGACTGGTCCCAGTACAGACCCCTGGGAGACACCACTATTTATCTTTTTCCATTCTCTCTCCTTTTCAAACTTGGGAGTTTAAAGTTAGGCCACATTTAAATATCTATTTAAGCAGCTGATTGTCAGAGTTGCTGAGCATCCATTGACTTTAATGAGAGCTGTCAAGACTTAGCACATTGGCACATCAGGCCATCTAAATAGGAACCTAACTTTAGAAACCCAAGCTTGAAAATTTTACCGCAAGTGAGAAGGAGGACCATCAAGTCAGTGACAGGATTAGAATTTAAAAGGGACACCATCAATTTAGATCACACTTATGCCCAAATTATTTTTTAAACTATTACTGTTACCACTAACTGGTAAAATTGCTATAATTGGTAAGGATCAGAGGACAAAAGAAATGTTTTCTCCCAGTTTTCCTTGTATTTGACAGTACCCTGAGTACAGTAAAATCCACAGTTTTCTCTATATATTCAGGGCTTATCTACATGGGGGGTTTAGTTCACACTGAGTTGACATGCACTAGTTGGTGCACAATATGGAAGCTGTACTAATAGTGTGCACACGGGACTGCTGTGCCTTCTTTCCAGTCACATCATTGTGTACGCATGGCAGGGGCTTGGTGCATACTAAGCGAATGGTATTCTAGGAGTGTATCCTTATGCCCTTTGCTTTTATGCTGTGTGCATTCTGGGATTTTTTTCCACTGTGCACCGTGGGATGCACAGAAGCCAGTGGAATTCTGGGACTTGGGAGTCCATTTCTAAAAATCTCATGGTTCAGATCTCTGTCCCATGCTTCCTCTCCTTCTGGACAGGCGAGCACCATTTCTGAACTGCGCCAGCCACCACAGACCCAACAACACTCCATGCCGCTATGCTGGTAATCACAAATACACAGAGGCTGTTTGGGCTGTATTTGAGCTCCTAGCACTGAGCAGCTTCAGTTTTGGACTTCACCTGTTTCACCACTGAGCAGATGATGTGTCTGCAGCTCCTCCAGCAGCAGCAGAGGAAGGAGGACAAGGACGACCCCGAGCAACTGCTATTACACAAGCTCTTCCTGGTGCAGCTTCACACAGTGCAGCACTGTTTCTGGGCTCAGAAAACCAGATCATCCTAGACCTGGGTGATCAGCAGTGGCAGGAGAATTTCAAGATGGTGAAGGCAACTTTGACTTCTGCACTGAACTGGCCCCGGAGCTGTGGTGACAGCCTACCAACCAATGACCTATCCTTATGGAGAAATGAGTTGCTACTGCCGCCAGGAACTGACCACTCCCAAATGTTATCAGTCCAACCAATTCACCATAGAAAGATCAACTGTTTGAGCCATTGTTATGCAGGCGTGTGATGCCATGCAAAAGATAATGTTGCGCTGGGTTATAAAACTTGGTTATGCTCACATTATTAATGGCATAGGGTTCCCAAATTGCACTGGGGCAACTGATGGGATCCACGTGCCTGCCTATTTGCTGCCTGCACCAGGGCTAGGAGTTTATAAAGAAAGGGGTATTTCTCCATGGTGCTCCAAGGGCTGGTTTACCATCATGCCAGCTTCGCTAACATAAATGCAGGGTGGTCTGGGAAGGTCCATGATGCTAGTGTATTTTGGAACTCAGCTCTATTTACCTTAATGAAACCCCCATATCCATATTAATGGAGTAGAGATTGCTTCGGTTTTCCTGAAAAATCCAGCTTAGCTTCTGCTTCCCTGGCTAGCAAAGCCATTGACTGGCCACTTGGATAGAAGGAAGGAACTGTTTAACTATTGCTTCAGTAGTTGAAGAATGATGTTGGACTGTGCATTTGGCCTTCTGACAGGAAGGTGGCACTGCATATAGGCTAGGTTAGAAGCTGCAGCAAAAAAAACTTGCCTAAGATTACAGCTGCATGTTGTATTTTGCACAGTTTATAAGAAGAAAGAAGAAAGCTGTAACAATGGGTGGGAGGCTGCAGAGATCTACTTAGTAGTTTGAGCAGCCAGTGAGGTGTCCGCTACAAAATGGGAACAGCCAGGACAGTACTGTCAGGGATGCCTGTTGCTCTTTGAGTCTCAGGGCTGCAAATGTGCAGCTGTACCTCCAGCTGTTATCCCATTGGGGAGAAATGGTTTGTGAACATTGCAGTTGCTTTTATGGATGTGTGATGGGGTATACAAACTTCATACCAGACAACAAAGGGTTAATGAGCTAATATGGACTCAGGTGGCTCCACCACATTGCACTTCAGAGATGTCAGAATTGGAGGGAGGCACTTAAGAAGGAGAAATTCAGCTCAGTTAATGGCAGACCTAGGAGGAGTGGAGATCTTCAGTCTTACACTCCTGGAGAGAGGGCTGATGAAGGTAGGAGCACTCCAGATGAATGCTACCACATGGCCCCTTCCTTTCAGGCCACCTTGAGAGGGAACCATTCCCCTCTATTACTTGTGAAGTTAGTTTAGGCCACAACCCGACAAGCACCCTCTGACGAAAGAGAACCTTGACCCAATTTTGAGACAATTCATTTGTCCGTTCATTGACTAATTCCAAAGGAAAGAGACTTTAAAGTAACCCAGCTGGAGGGCCAAGTTGAACGAAGTGACTGACCACCGCAGCAACCGTCAGCAGAAGGTACCCTGATGGAGCAAGAGCAGCTATGCCTGGCTCCATTGAGGCTCTAGAACGGATTCAACCCCGTCACAGGGTAGTAGAAGTGGCAACTTCTTATTTCATCTTGTCTGTGCCTTTATACTTTAGCATACATCACAATTTTTACAAAAGTCACAGATTTTCTGTATACAATGCATTGCAAATTCTTTACGAATCAATTTAATGGGTTTTATTACTAAACTACAATTTATTATCTAGCAAGCAGAAATAAACCTTTTAATTAAAACAACAATAAAACACAGCTTCAAAGAGACACAGTGTAGTGGAAGGCAGAACACAGCAACGAGTGGGAGCTCCACTTTGCAAGCAGGTACACACACCTTGCCTCTGCTTCTTCTTGGGCCTTCTGGTGTGGAGCATCGGGGCTTGAAGTTATTGGGGGATGACTCAAATATGCTGGGCTCCCAGGTGTGACTGTTCTCGGTGCACTGAGTTTTGGGTGGCAGCAGGGGTGCAACACGGAACATTTGCTGGTGTTCCCAGTACCCCATATTGTCCAGGGGATGCAGAAGCTGGCTGGATCCTGGATAAGGGCACTGAATTGTCTATGTGCCTGCTAGAATCATGCTCTACAGCAGAGCGTTCTGCTTCTGTTACCTCTACACATCCTTGTCTTTCTCCAGTGTCTTTGGCCACTGCAACACCTTCTCTGGCTACTGCAATGCTCTCTTTGACTAGCTTTGTCTTTTTTTCTCCTCTCTGAATTTAAATACAACCTCCCTCACTCCATTGCTTTTAATTTTTGAGGGGAGTCTGCTAAAATGGGATTTTTAACATGCATTTCTGATTTCTCCTCTGAGATTTATCACAGTCTTAGGGAGCGGGGAGGAAGCCACATCAAAGATGGTAAGTGGTATGTACATGAGGAGGGCTAGATTCGGAGTTTGGGGAGTGTAGTGTATACAGTTTGGGTTTGCTTTTGTGCCATGGAGGCAGTGGGGTTTGGGAATTACATTCCCAGTTTGGCTTTGCAATTTGGCTGTGCGTTGGAGATACAGGCGCGAAGAGGGATTAGCAGAAGGCACCTGGGGGTGAGCAGGATAGTAATCACCATTAGGCTGTCCTGACTCTGTGACTTTACACTGAGGAGGTGACTAGGAGGCAGATTGCCTTTTTGAATAAAGCTAAGGACAGACCAGTGAGGGATGCTGTGAAGTTGTTTGCCAAGATGGACCCCAGAAGCAGTGCAGGAATGGAAGGGAATTGTGAGCTATGCTGGGGTCAGTTACCATGAAGCTATTCCACAATGTCTGGATCAATAACTGAGCACTTCTCAGGGGGGAGGGATAGCTCAGTGGTTTGAGCATTGGCCTGCTAAACCCAGGGTTGTGAGTTTAGCTCTTGAGGGGGGCTACTTAGGGATCTGGGGCAAAAATCAGTACTTGGTCCTGCTAGTGAAAGCAGGGGGCTTGACTCAATGACCTTTGGAGATCCCTTCCAGTTCTAGGAGATAGGTATATCTCCTATTATTACATTGGGTTTTATCTTCTCTGCAGACATGCTAAAAGTGCAGAGAAATATAGTCAGGGTTCTGCACTGATCGTTTGAACTACTCTCTCTCTCTCTCTCCATGTGCACCTGTGAAAAGCAATTAAGAGCTGTACAACTATATTATACCTTGTTTTTAGGGCTGTTGATTAATCACAATTAACTCATGCAATTAACTAAAAATATTAATCACGGTTAAAAAATTAATCACGATTAATCAGAGTATTAATCGCACTGTTAATCAATAGAATACTAATTGCAATTTATTAAATATTTTGGATGTTTTTCTACATTTTCAAATATATTGGTTTCAATTACAACACAGAATACAAAGTGTACAGTGTTCAATTTATATTATTTTTTATTACAAATATTTGCTCTGTAAAAATGATAAAAAATAGCATTTTTCAATTATTTCATACAAGTACTGTAGTGCAATGTCTTTATTGTGAAAGTTCAAATTACAAATGTAGATTTTTTTTTTGTTACATAACTGCACTCAGAAACAAAACAATGTAAAACTTCAGAGCCTACAAGTCCAGTCAGTCCTACTTCTCATTCAGACAGTCACTAAGACAAACAAGTTTGTTTACATTTATGGGAGATAATGCTGCCCTCTTCCTGTTTACAGTATCACCAGAAAGTGAGAACACGCATTTGCATGGGACTTTTGTAGCTGGCACTGCAAGGTATTTACATGCCCGATATGCTGAACACTGGTATGCCCCTTCATGCTTCGGCCACCATTCCAGAGGACATATTTGCATTATTTTTTTTAACAAGTGGCATCAGCATGGATTAATTAAATTTCTGACTGAACTCCTTGGGGGAGAATTGTATGTCTTTGGCTCTACTTTACCCACATTCTGCCATATATTTCATGTTATAGTTGTCTCAGATGATGACCCAGCACATGTTGTTCATTTTAAGAACACTTTCACTGCAGATCTGAAAAAACGCGAAGTAGGTACCAATGTGAGATTTCTAAAGATAGCTACAGCACTCGACCCAAGGTTTAAGAATAGGAAGTGCCTTCCAAAATCTCAGATGGATGAGGTATGGAGTATACTTTCAGAAGTCTTAAAAGAGCAACACTCTGATGCAGAAATTACAGAACCCCAACCACCAATAAAAGAAAATCAGCCTTCTGCTGGTGGCATCTGACTCAGATAATGAAAATGAACATGCATCGGTGTGCACTGCTTTGGACTGTTATTGAGCAGAACACGTCATCAGCATGGACGCATATCCTCTGGAATGGTGGTTGAAGTGTGAAGGCACATATGAATCTTTAGCACAGGCGTCGGCAACCTTTCAGAAGTGGTGTGCCGAGTCTTCATTTATTCACTCTAATTGAAGGTTTTGCGTGCCAGTAATACATTTTAACATTTTTAGAAGGTCTCTTTCTATAAGTCTATAATATATAACTAAACTATTGTTGTATGTAAAGTAAATAAGGCTTTTAAAATGTTTAAGAAGCTTCATTTAAAATTAAATTAAAAGGCAGAGCCCCCTGGACTGGTGGCCAGGACCCGGGCAGTATGAGTGCCACTGAAAATCAGCTCGCGTGCCGACTTCAGCACCCGAGCCATAGGTTGCCTACCCCTGCTTTAGCACATCTGGCATGTAAATATCTTGCAATGCCAGCTACATAACAGTGCCACACAACCACTTATTCTCATTTTCAGGTGACATTGTGAACAAGAAGCGGGCAGCATTCTCCCCTGGAAATGTAAACACACTTGTTTGTCTGAGCAATTGGCTGAATAAGAAGTAGGACTGAGTGGACTTGTAGTCTTTAAAGTTTTATGTTTTATTTTTGAATGCAGTTTTTTGGTAAATAATTCTACATTTGTAAGTTCAACTTTCATGATAAAGCAATTGCACTACAGTACTTGTATTAGGTGAACTGAAAATACTATTTTTGTTTTTATAGTGCAAATATTTGTAATAAAAATAAATATAAATTGAGCACTGTAAACTTTGTATTCTGTTATAATTGAAATCAATATATTTGAAAATGTAGAAAACACCCAAAAATATTTAAATACATGATATTCTTTTATTGTTTAACAATGAGATTAATTGCGATTAATGTTTTTAATCTCTTGACAGCCCTACTTGTTTCCCTTTACAAATGTCTGATACAAAGCATATATATATATATACATACATACACACACACATACACACACACACCAGCAGGGAGCTGCAATCTTAATGTCTTTATGGGCATGCAATGTTTATGTCTGCTTCACGTAAACTGAGAATATTAACCAATTTTTTGCCTATATCCACTGTGTCAATCAACTGTGGAATTTTCTCAACCAACTGTTTTCGTTATTTGAATATGCCATGTAAGGGGAGAGGAGGTGGGCTAGAGGGTGTTGCTGCACCATTCTGCTAGCCACTATTCTGAGCAGGCGAATGTGTTGAGAGTGGGCATTAAGTTGAGCAGGACAGATAAGGGGAGGAAAAAGGGTATGTGCCCTCCATATCATGGGCTTGTAAACACAGTCAGTGGTCAGAGCTATGGCATAAGACAGAAGCTGACTGCCCAGCCAGTCTAGCTGCCATTTTGAAAATGTGGACAAGGGTGGGGGCAAGTAAACAAAGAGGGACAGTGTGGGCTGTGGGTGGCAGGGGCTGGAGACTGAGAGGTTCCTAGCTCACATTAGCCAAAAATGGCAGCAGAAGTGAGACATCCACAACAGCAGCTAGCGCAGCGGTATAGTATAATAAATTGTATTGACAGATACTTGCAGTCCAAGGTTTTCCCAAATAGAATCTGCCTCCTCAGTCCCAGTCTTGGTTTCTGGCTGGGAATTGGGCTCCCTTCCTACACAGTCAATCCCAGGTCCCGAGTCCTGAAAAGATCCTAGCTTTTCAGAGAGAGCTCTTCACTGCCCTCCTCTGGTGAGGACTCTTGCTGCTTGTCCTTACGGAGGCTGAGTCCACAACCTCCTTGCATAGGCGGCAGGTTTGTATAATTTTTGGTGGGGCCCAAAATGGTGGTGCCCACAAGATTACAAGGGTCAATTAAAAGTGGAAAGTCAGAAGCAGCACTTGCCTACTTCAATATACAGTATTATATTTTGTTGTACCTGTTGTGATGAAGTGGGAATGTTCTTAATATTTTCTCTGAATACTGTGTGGGTGCCTCAGTTTCCCCTGCAAGTTGAGCAGGACAGATGAGGGGAGGAAAAAGGGTATGTGCCCTCCATATCATGGGCTTGTAAACACAGTCAGTGGTCAGAGCTATGGCATAAGACAGAAGCTGACTGCCCAGCCAGTCTAGCTGCCATTTTGAAAATGTGGACAAGGGTGGGGGCAAGTAAACAAAGAGGGACAGTGTGGGCTGTGGGTGGCAGGGGCTGGAGACTGAGAGGTTCCTAGCTCACATTAGCCAAAAATGGCAGCAGAAGTGAGACATCCACAACAGCAGCTATAGTATAATAAATTGTATTGACAGATACTTGCAGTCCAAGGTTTTCCCAAATAGAATCTGCCTCCTCAGTCCCAGTCTTGGTTTCTGGCTGGGAATTGGGCTCCCTTCCTACACAGTCAATCCCAGGTCCCGAGTCCTGAAAAGATCCTAGCTTTTCAGAGAGAGCTCTTCACTGCCCTCCTCTGGTGAGGACTCTTGCTGCTTGTCCTTACGGAGGCTGAGTCCACAACCTCCTTGCATAGGCGGCAGGTTTGTATAATTTTTGGTGGGGCCCAAAATGGTGGTGCCCCACAAGATTACAAGGGTCAATTAAAAGTGGAAAGTCAGAAGCAGCACTTGCCTACTTCAATATACAGTATTATATTTTGTTGTACCTGTTGTGATGAAGTGGGAATGTTCTTAATATTTTCTCTGAATACTGTGTGGGTGCCTCAGTTTCCCCTGCAAGATGCCAACTGAAAGTGTCGGGGACAAAGAGATCAGGTGGCCTCCTTGTCCGGAAGAGACACAGAGGCCAGAGGAGGGAGTGTCATTTTGGAGCTGGCTGGGGAAATGGGGAGAGACTCAGAACTTGGTTCTGGGCTCCCCACCCCGCAAGATGGACCTGACCGAGGGGTTCTCTGGTCTGTACCGACAAGCTCTGTGTAAACTGTGTTCCCCTCATCTAATAAACCGTCGGTTGTACAGTCTGGCTGAGCATCACGTCTGACTGCCGAGTTGGGGTGCCGGGACCTCTGGCTGCCCCAGGACCGCCTGGGCGGACTCAAAAGTGCATGGTGTGGAAGGGCATGCTGAATGCTCTGAGGTCAGACCCAGGAAGGTGTAAGCTTCTTGCCCTGGAGACAGTCTGCTCAGAGAGGAGGCTCCCCCAGAGTCCTGACTGGCTTTGAAGGAGTGGTTCCAGAGCATCCCAGCATCTCCTTCCACCCCATGCACTTCTCAGAAGTCCACACAGGCACTAACACTCCCTCCTCTGGCCTTTGTCAAGAAGGCTAACATCATTTTGGGCTGTATAAGTAGGGGCATTGCCAGCAGATCGAGGGACATGATCATTCTCCTCTAATCAACATTGGTGAGGCCTCATCTAGAGTACTACGTGCAGTTTTGGGCCCCACATTGCAAGAAGGATGTGGAAAAATTGGAAAATCCAGTGGAGGGCAACAAAAATGATTAGGGGGCTGGAGCACATGACTTCTGAGGAGAGGCTGAGGAACTGGGATGGTTTAGTCTGCAGAAGAGAAGAATAAGGGAGGATTTGATAGCTGCTTTCAACTACCTGATAGGGGGTTACAAAGAGGATGGATCTAGACTGTTCTCAGTGGTAGCAGAGGACAGAACAAGGAGTAATGATCTCAAGTTGCAGTGGGGGAGGTTTAGGTTGGATATTAAGAGAAACTTTTTCACTAGGAGGGTGGTGAAACACCGGAATGGGTTACCTAGGGAGGTGGTGGAATCTCCTTCCTTAGAGGTTTTTAAGGCCCGGCTTGACAAAGCCCTGGCTGGGATGATTTAGTTGGGAATTGGTCCTGCTTTGAGCATGAGGTTGGACCTTATGACCTCCTGAGGCCCCTTCCAACCCTGATATTCTATGATACTCTAAACTGACCACCAAATTTAAGTTGCGTGTTTTTTCCGGTCAGGTGAGGACTCTGGGGCAGGGCTAGGGATAAGGAACTTGGGGTGCAGACAGACTGCCCCAGGGCTAGGGCCAAAGAGGACTCCCCTCCACCCTCCCTGGCAGCAGCAAGCTCCAGGGGAGGGACCCCTCCTCTCCCCCGCAGTTCACTGCACATGCTCCTAGGGTCCCTCTCAGGTCCAGAAGGCCCACTCGGCTCCCCTATGGTGGGTACCGAGGGGGGAGGTTGCCATCACGTATGGCCTCCCCTGCTGCCACCCCTCACCATAGCCTCACTGGGGATGGGGCTGCCCCTTGCCCAGCATGGTGCAGGAGTGGGGACTGCAGGGTGATAGCTGGGAAGGGGCACAGTATCACAAAATTCACCTAAGCCCCAGCTGCACAGGTCTAGGAAGCTCCCCTCCCCAGTGGTGTAGCCAGGTTCTAACATCAGGGGGAGCAAACATATCCAATTACTAAAAAAGATGCCAGCCAACATATCCAATTACTAATCAGGTAGTTCTATAACAGGCTATAACAGGCTGCCCTGGACCCCATCACCCCCTGAAGCACAAGGTAGGGGTAGGCACCACCATGTTGTGCAACAAACACTTGACAAAATTACTGGACTTAGTGATGGACAATGCGGGCAGGTGGGTATTATGTCATTCAATCATTCAACCCATAAAATTGCACACATTTTGCCTCAGTGAAATTAAATATCCAGAGAATTACTGGGCCTGTGATGATGATGATGATGACCAGGGCTTGCTCACCTGTGGCTCCCCCTCCCTGTGATGTGGAGGCACAGCCAGGCAGGTCTGCATCTGCAGGCAGGCACCCTGCCTCAGGTGCAGCTCCCATGGGCCCTGCTAGCTACTAGACTGGGAGCCTCCCGGCCAATGGAATGGGCTGGGCTGGGCTGGGCTGGGGGGGCGGAAGGCAAAGGGGGAGATTGTAGGGAGCTTTGGAGGAGGGGAGGCAGTGGGGGAGGGGAGTGGGCTGGCACAAAGGGGAGGGCTCTTTGGAGAGGAGTGACAGGGGCACAGGGGTCATTGGGAGTCTCTCGAGGGGGCAGAGGGTTGTGTGGGTCTCTGTGGGGCAGGGGGCTGTGATGGGCAGAGCCAGCTGCAACCTGGGTCTGCTCTGCGGGGGGTGTTGCTATAGTCCCCTCAGGAAGCCCTCCCCCATCCTGTGTATTTTATACCAGCCCCGGGGTGCCCATTGCTGCTCCTTTCCCCACCCACGACTCCATCTGTCTGTCCCACAACCCCCTGGCTGTGTCCTTGTGTCGGTCTGTCCCACAACCCCCGGCTGTGTCTGTCTGTCTGGCTGGCTGCACCCCACTGTGTGTGTCTGTCCCCCAACCCCCAACCCCCCGGCTGTGTCTGTTTGTCCCCACCCCGGCTGTGTGTGTGTGTGTCTGGCTGCCCCCACAGCTCACAGGCTGTGTCTGTCTGTCTGTCCCCCCGTGTGTGTCTGTCCCACAACCCCTGGCTGTGTGTGTTTGTCCCCACCAACCCCCTCCCCAGCTGTGTGTGTGTGTGTGTGTCTGGCTGCCCCACAGCTCACAGGCTGTGTCTGTCTGTCTGTCCCACAACCCCTGGCTGTGTGTGTGTGTCCCCCCCCCCCCCCCCCCCCCGGCTGTGTGTGGGTGTCTGGCTGCCCCCCGCTCACAGGCTGTGTCTGTCTGTCTGTCCCCCCGTGTGTGTCTGTCCCACAACCCCCTGGCTGTGTGGCTGTGTGTGTCTGGCTGCCCCACAGCTCACCGTCTGTGTCTGGCTGCTGCTCACAATGGCTGCCCAGGGCTCAGCCGCTGCCTGTGGCTCGCTCCCCTCCCTGCTGTGGAGGCCCGGCAGCTCCCATTGGCTGGGGTCCGCCCCTGGGCTGTGAGCCCAGTCGCTGCTGGAGCCTCTCCCGGAGCTGCAGCACAGGGCCTGGGGCCCAAACATTGGTGGGGCTGAGCCCAGCTCCTGGATTATTGCCTCCTTGGGTTCAATAATAGTGTAATTGCATAAAATCCTGTCCAGCTTCTCAAAAAATGGACAGGTTATGTCTCCACAGCCAGATTATTTCCTAGTATCCCTAGTTATAGTGTCAGTTCTTCTGAACTGTTTGCTCCTTATCTGGCACTAGTCAGCATCCCAGTTGTGATCCCTCAAGAACACATCACTAGCAATGTCCACAAAACACATCTTTATTGCAGTGGCTGGCCCTAAAAGCTTGCTGCACCGATGCTGAGATAGAGCTAGGGTCACAGCATGTTACAAAGGCAGCTGGAGTAATATCACTGTAATGCTGATGTACTGGAATCAAGGAGTAAACTGGCCAAATCCTGGCATTTCTCCAGCTTTTAAATGGGACAGGAGCCATTTGGTAGAGGGCAAATGAACAAGTCAATAATGGACACTCACAAAACAGTGTGGGACAGCAGTTGGAGAACTGCCAAAACAGTGCATGGCGGCATTGCATGCAGGTTGCAGAGACTAGGCTTTCAAGAATAAATGCAAAATGCTTTAAAATATACTGTTACATATAACTACCAAAAAGTTAATATTTATGCATTTTTTTAAACTAGTGTTCTGAAACTGCTGGGATATGGACATTACCATGCTAAGCATTCTGAAAGGCACAGTACAGAATGCCCATTTAGTTACAGATGTTTGATCTTCTACAAAAGCAAACATGTAGAAATCTTATTTTTCTGATAGTAAAATTTGCATTGACCCTGGATACTCATAAACAAATACCACCTGATAAAAAAATATTTTGCCTTTGCACTTCCCAGTATAGGTCTTAATACAAATGGCGATGTTCGTTTTAGAATCAGTTTGAAATAAGCATATTTTCAAAAAATGCTCCTCACTTAGGAGGTAACCTCAAAGTTGTTATTCCTAGACTTGTTTGTTAATTTAGTCAGCAGTCACATAGCCTTCACTCTACAAAGAGTAGTTAATAGTTAAATGCAATTAGTCTTTTTTTCCCCACCTGTGCTCATCTTCTTTGATAAGATTTGTCATGATACAAGAGGTAAAACTCACTGAGCTTTAAAAATTTTACACTAATTTGCTGAAAGAAAAATGTAAGATTTTTATTAAATCCTCATTACTTCTACTTCATTATCACTTCAGTGGGTGGACTGGCTGATACAATTATTGTAATAGAGGTCAGGGAGAATGAGTACCTTTTGCTAATGCTTGGTCACCTATTCTTGTATTTTAGTAATAAAATTCAGAGGTCATAGTGGGAAAGGGAAAAGACAATGACTGTAAAATGTCAATGGGAGGCAAGTTCTTATTACATTTTTTTAAAATTACATCTTGCACTTCCTTTAGCTGTAGGGGTTTTGTTAATATGATATTTAATTTTCAGCCTCTTTTGGCGAATGAGAGCAATGTGTTAGGATTTGCTTTATAGTTGGTCAAAAATCAAAGGGGAAAAATACTGACATGCAAAACAATGGTCAGTGCAGTAACTCTATATGCCTTTGCAGTGTAGGCATGGCAGATCTAGAAGAATAATCTTGCTGGTTCATTTTCTCTGTAATTCTCTTTCTCGTCAGCCACACATCTCAAAGAGAAAGGAAGGTCTGGAATGAAAATTTACTCCCCATTGACTACAATTTATAAGATCAGTTTTCACTGATGTAAAAATCTTTAAACTTGATTTGAAAAAACTGCTGTTGGATTAAAATTGGCCATTGTCTTGGCTGTTTTACAATCCTGGGTAAACATTTCACCTATGGTAATGTGTCCTCTCTGTATATAACTACCACTTTCGGATCCTTCAAAACAAAAATCAAAGCCAGAAATGGAAAAGAAAGTTCCTATAAACACTCTGC
This sequence comes from Mauremys reevesii, assembly GCF_016161935.1. Classification (NCBI taxonomy): domain Eukaryota; kingdom Metazoa; phylum Chordata; order Testudines; family Geoemydidae; genus Mauremys; species Mauremys reevesii. The sequence goes on from NC_052624.1 coordinate 201,458,730, forward strand.
AAATCCTGACAAAAAGTGCTTGTGGGATCAGACTTCTAAGTATTTCATTCTCCCCACTCAATTTAAATATCTGAATGTATTTATTTCTAAAGGAGATTGCCACTTATTTTACATTTACCAAAAGTAGTTTAAGATTCTCACTCTTGCTTTCCCAAATCTTCCTCATTATATCATCATTCTTATCTTAGCACATTAGTATTATTAATTTGTGTTACCATAGCATCTAGGACCCCTTATCATGAAGCAGGACCCCACTGTACTAAATACTGTATAAAGAAAGAACAAAGAGACGGTCCTTGTCCCAAGGAGTTTATACTCTATTCCACCTCACTTCTTTAACTCCACCATTTATGCCAGACTGAACCACTCCCCGTTCATTTCCCTCTACTTCTACCTTCATGTCTTCTTCCAAGCCTGAAATTAATTGCCTATATCAGTGCACCACTATCTGTTCCTTTCACCATTCAAATCAAACCCACTTGGGAAAAACAGGGTGTGGTTTTTTTTGCCAAGATCTATCATTGTAATCTTAATTGCCATAAAAATTATTGGGGAAAAATATATCTACTGTCTCTTATGTATGTGTCTTTGTTTAACGTTCATCTTTTTGGCCCCAATCTTGCAACTGGGTCCATGTGGTTGAACCCTTTAGACTGCAGAGAGCCATACCGACATCAATGAGACTGCACAAATGGAAACATACACCTGGGCAGATCTGACTGCAGGATCAGGGACTTAGACTGTAAACTCCCATTGAAAGTGATTAAGACACAAGTGTACAGTTTTATACAATACCAGAGCACCATTGCTTAACATATAATAAATAACAAATCAAATATGGAGGGATGGCCCCCTGAGGAAAAGGATTTTTACTACTTTGATATTCAAATCTGTTACACACAGTCTGTGATGGGGTGTCCATCCCCATACTTGCCCTGAAAGGGTTAAATAAAGACCAAGAAGGGGGCTAATTAACACAACAGGCCTCAGTTGAGAGGAATCAGGTGACTAAGTTATTCCCTGACTGAGTGAGGGTGCCCAGCTGGGGAGGAACGATCTGGGCTGGGGCTATAAAGGCAGGAAATTGGAAGCAGAAAGGGGGCTGCAGGGAGGTAGTCTACAATCACTTCCAGGGAGTGATTTGGGCTGGCAAACCCAGAGAGGGGAGAGGCCAGAAAGTATCAGGGAAAGGAAGTAAGGTCTAGAAGGGACCAGACCTTGACTTCTGGCTACAGCAACCCTGAGCCAGAACCTGGAATAAAGGGCAGGCCTGGGTTCCCCTGCCAGCCACTGAGGGAGTGGCACTATCTGGCAGTGAACAGGAAGGCTGTTGAAGGAAGTCTTTGATACCCCAAGAAGGGGACAACATGTTTAGTGACCTGGACAGAAGTCTCAGTCACAAGAGGCAGCAGCAGCTCATGTCATGAGAGAGGGGCCGCAGACACAGAGAGGTGGAGGATGGCGTGTAAACATGAGAAGGGGTGTCCACCTTGCAAGCTAATCCCCTGAGTGACCAGAAGGAAGCACCATCCTAGCACTGAGTGGATCATCCCGTCACACAGTCCATCAACTACACACGAAACACACCTGTTGGATGACCTGTTTTCTACTAGGGATTAGAGAATGACCATCAAATTACATATCTTTGGAATCTCAAATTACTTTCTGAAATATATAAATATAGTGATTTATCCACAAAATCACCAATTCTCAGTCTTTATAGCATCAATTTTATTTCATGGAAGATAAAAGCAAATTCTTTTTAAAGATAAATTCACCAGTTCAATCCATCAGAAAAAGCTCAAATTTCTGTGTATTGTCAGATTTTGGTGAAAATGGCAGAACACTTGCTTAAGAGTTCTCAAAAGAGCATGAATAGATCACTAACAACTAGGAAAGGAAAGAATGGTGTAGCGGGGTGAACCCCCGCTACTGCCCTGAAGGGTTAAAAACAGCCCTGGGAGGGGGCTGTGCCTGGAGAAAGCAGCTTTTAGGCTGGGCTGATTGGGGGAAGTGGGTGCAGCTGGGGCCACGCTCCAAACAGGCTCAGCTAGCCCTATAAAGGCAGAGAAGCCAGGAGCCCAGACAGTCTCTCTCTCTGTTTGTAGAGGGAGATGGGCCTGGCTGCAGGGAGCTAGAGACAGGGTACCTGACTAGAGCAGGGCTGGGGAAAGGCAGAGGAGCTGGGGAGCTCCAGCCTGGAAAGCCTCAGGCTGCGGCCTAGCATTGGGCTAAAAAGTATTGGGGGTTGCAGAGGGCAGCCCAGGGGTAGGCCAAGGCAGCAGGTCCAAACCCTCCTTGCCAGTGATGAGTAGGCTGATACTGCAGTCTGCCCCAGGACGTGGGGGCTAGACAATGACTGGCAGTAGCCTTATACTGAGGCAAGGTGGGGATAGTGGGTGCAGGTTTCCTAAGGAGAGGAGACCCTGCCAGGGGGCAGCACCCCAGGTAAAAGGGCACAGGGTCCAAGGAGAGACATGGGGTCAGAGGACAGGCGGATCACTGGCCTGCAGAGGGCGCTCCGGAGGCTGGAAATCGAGCTAATTCCCTGAGAGACCAGCAGGAGGCGCTGCAGGAGTGAGTCCACTCCTCTATAAATGAGAAGTGATTTATTCTCTCCAACCATGTTACACACATTCAGAAACACAAACATTTGTTAACAATTTTAAAAGAACACACCTCCAGAAGTAACTAATATTCTGAGATATCTAGTCACCATTACAAGGAAATTTAGGTTGGAGATCGTATCTAAAAAAAGCAAACCCACATATTCCCTCACTTATTCCTTCCTTTCCCAACACCAAATACTATTAAAATTGGGAGAAAAATCAGAAGCCTAATTTATTTTTTAATTTGCTACTCGACTAGTGCTGATTGTTTATTACACTCCATTTATCTCAGTTAGGAGGATACATGTAGGCTAGTCATTTTCACTTTTGTCCTAGTCAATTTCACTCGGCATTGATATGGCTCCCATCAAGGTAATATCTTAGTGCTTGGGTAGAACCCAGGCTTAACCAACACTGAACTGTTTGAAACCTACAGACCCCACATTCTCTTTTTTAAAACCTCCTAAGGAGCGTAGAAGTCTAGCAGACCTGGACATTACAGGTCATTTTTTTTAAGGTTAGATACCATGGAAGAGCTCAAGTAAGATCATAGCGTGTTGGGGGGGGGGATGTCATATAAATATTTAAACAGATTGTAAAAAGCTAATTGAGAGCTTAAAAATCACAATAGAAACATTTCTACTCAGCTTAGGTTATGTAAAGGGTTATTTTTACAATACCTAAATTTGGGGACAAATTTGATCCTTTAAATTAAGACCCTTTAAGTTTACCAGAGCTGGCTAGAAAACAACAATTCCATTTCACAAAACATGTTGAAGTTTTGAAATTTTGTTTTGTTCTGCATTGGTGGTGGTGGTGGAGGAGGAGGAGGAGGAGGAGTGGGGAAGAACCCATATCCCAAATCAGTGTCCTAGCCAGCAGAACAGAAACACACACGCTTTCTCTCTCTCATTCTGAGCAGAAATGCCATTCCCAATGAAATTTCATCAAAATGTTTCCACAAAACATTTCAGTTTTGACAAAATGGCATTCATTTACCCTCAGAAAAACATTTTGTTGAAAAATCTCCACCCCAGCTCTAGTATTTACACACAATCCAAACATTAAAAGTAGGAGAAGGATGGTTTGTCAGAGTCAGATGACCCAAGGAAACAAACACACACCACCTCACTTAGGAGATGAGATAGGTGTTGGGGAAGAAGGCACGTCATGTCCTGTTCTTACATGCGTCCTTATATTCTTTTAGGACTCCTGGGCTCCCAATCCTTCAATTGACTCCACATGGGCAGATTCCTACATCCATGAAGAGCACCAACAAAGTCAGTGGGACTATGTACTGGTGCATGTGTCCACCTGCATGGAGTCATTTGCAGGATCAGGGCCTTTTTCTCTAGGCAGAGTCTTTCAGATAGGAGAGAGTTAAAAAAATTAAGATTCCAGTAGAGGCAACTCTCTAGCCTTTCAACAAGTTCTCCTTGTGTAAGCAAGGGGCTGGGAGTATAGCAAGCTGTCTGAACTGCACACACAAAAACAAAAACCTCTATGGTCATATTTTATAGCCAGATTCTGCCTTGGCTTTACACAGATCCATAATGGTGCAGGATGAGCGTAAGGAGCTCCCCCCCCCTCACATTTTGTGGGCCAGGGTAATGGTCAAACTGAACTGCAGACCAGGCACCCTGCAAAGTACCAGAACTTCTCTCCAGGGGCGGCTCTATGTATTTTGCCGTCCCAAGCACGGCAGTCAGGCAGCTTTCGGCGGCGCGCCTGTGGAAGGTCCACTGGTAACGCGGATTCAGCGGCATGCCTGCGGGAGGTCCCACGGTCCCGTTCCTTCGGCGTACCCACCGCTGAATTGCTGCCGAAACCTCTCGCAGCAATGCCACCAAAGGCAGCCTGACTGACACCCTCACAGCGACCGGCAGGCCGCCCCCGCAGCTTGGCACTCCAGGCACGCGCTTGCTGCGCTGGTGCCTGGAGCCGCCCCTGCTTCTCTCTTCCTGATCCCTTGGGGGAGCATAGAACAACAGAGCCATTGCACTGCCTCTTTCCCCCATAATAATGGTTGGTCACAAAGGTGGGGGAAATTAAGATACCCCCACAAAATGGCGGTGATAGCAAGCAACTCCTCTTGGCATTGTGTGGCTCCAAACTGCCCCTCAGTTTGGGTTGTTATTAAATGGCACAAGATACCCTTACTTATATAATTTGTTTTAAGATGATTATTTTTATAATTAATACATTGTATTGATATGATGTAGTGTGGTTTGGTTTATGTTTGGTCATTAAAGTTTCAAAAAGAGCTTATGCATCCTGACTGAGCAAAGTGTTGTTGGAAACTGATAGCAGGACATTAAGATTTATGTCTGACCCCCAAAGGAAATGATATCCAGAGAGAAAGGCTTCACTTGAAGCTTGAAGCTCAGTTTATTCTAGTGTCAATTTAAGGAATCTCATTTCACACAACATGAGTGCAATTAAAGAAGCTCTTCAAAGGAAAGGCAGGCCTGATTCTGATCTTGCATAAGTGTAAATCAAGAGTAAGTTTGAGTCCATACAGGCACACCAGTGAGAAATAGGTGATTACAATCAAACCGATGATCTTTAAGCTTTCTGTGCACTGAAATTTAAATGTTACATTTCTATTATAGTTCTTGAGAGTAATTACTAAACAATAAAAGCAAAATATCTATTTTAAAATACTTCTCACACCAAGTAAATAATTATCCCAATTCTGCAGTCAATCCTCAGGCAATCCTTCCCCTGAGACCAATTTTTAAGTCAATGGGAGTTTTCACTAAGTACAGACTGCTGAATCACGCTCAGTATGTCACTGGATGACAGCATCATTATTACTGAGTGGGAGGCAGTGTGTTATAGAGTTTAGAACCATGAACTGGCATCAGTACCTCTGGACTCTATTTCATGCTCTGCTACTGATTCACTGTGATCTCAAGTCACTTAACCTGTGTACTTCAGTTAGCCCATCTGTATCACATGCATAGTACACCTGAATCTCACTGTTTGTTGTAAGGCATAATTAATTTTTGTAAAGCACCTTTGAGATCCTCAGACAAATAAAGCAATACAAGTATATTACTGTTATCTGATGGACCATTATTATATGACAGGGCAATAAATGCGCCATATTATGCCCGTTATGGTTATTTTGCATGTGAAATCATATTTCAGTATCCAGATTTTTAAGAGTGTTTTTCCATGTCTTTGTGGTGCCTTTCTGCCCTGCTCAGCACCAGTTTAAGGAGTTATTCCTGCCTCGCTATAATTATGAGAAAATGCAATTACTGTTTCAAATGAAAGAAGGAAACAAAACAAGAATCAACTCAAAACCCCAGTTGCCAAATGCCACTAGGACACATCAACTAGACTTTAATCACCGAAACTCATCTTGAGGCAACTTGCAAAGTAAACTAGTTACATCCCTGATATATATAAAAAAAAAAAAGCCACATGATGTGTGTGACTGAAAGGTCAGACACCAGCTGACCAACATGCCAAATTAAATAATGACACTGGCATCTGTGGAACATGAACTTTCAATTAGTGTCCATTCTAATTGGTTTATCAGTAGGAAAGAATTGGATGGACAACCAGAATAAAAACAAAAATATAATATTCTTATTTTAAAACAATTTTGGTACATTCAAGTCTAAAGTTACTGTTCCTTGCAAAAAGAGGATATATTCCCTATTTGAAATTGAAACCAAATATTACAGACACTAGTGTAAAAGAGAAGTTTAAAAAATATTTTATACTGTTTAATTCCAAGTTATCGTCATGGTCACCATCAGCTTTAGTTATTTTCTGTTTGTTCGTCTCTAAAAAAACCAACAAACTAGATATAGTTAATAATACAAGCTGATGCAAGAAAGCACATCAGTCTCAAGAACTACAATGAATTAGTATCTCAGCTGTGTGGGTTGAATTTGTTCAAAATACAGTAAACTGTTTAAATTTGGCAGAAGAATCGTATCAGTCCAAAAGTAATTAAGACCCAAAATAGCAATGGTTTTAAAGCTTAGGAAGATGTTTACTAAAGCAAGATGACAGAGTTTACATGACTTTCCTCAAAACATGGATATTATAAGGAAGTGGGGAGAGAAAAGGTATTTATTAATCCTGATAGGAAGAAATGAATGACAGTCATTTGTATTTTGTAAATGATTAAAAGCCCACTACTTCAAACACTGCACATGTTAGTGAGTTCAGTAGGACTTCTCATATACATAAGCAGTATTAATAACTTTACATAAGTGTTGAAGGTTCATGGCCTTATTTTATGTGACTTATTTATATTTCTACTATACATATTCATTGGGCAAGAGAACAGGCTATTTTAAAGATAAAGCTAAATAAATAATGGACTGTATTTTCAAGTTAATATATCCTCTACATATCTTTCATTAAAGCTAAAGCATAAATCCTTACACAGCAAGATCGATACACAACCTTACAACTCTTTTTCACTTCAGGATGCAATTCCAGTAAGGAAAAAATTTCATGTTCTCTTATGCAATACTATCAAAACTGTCACAGAGCATCAAATAATCTTATGAAGAGGAATTTGCATATTGTTTGATGCATCATCAGGTAGATGTCCACAACATATTAAAATAAGAGTCTCAAATTAAATTCCAGTGTATTAATACAAAAAAGTTTCCCAGGCAGATATTAAATGGATTCTGTGAATGATGTGCCAAATGGATCATTCTGTGAATGATGTGCCAAGAATCATTCGGACTCCTGGAGTAGGTTATTTCCTCATTAGAAGAGCAATGAGTGGATACAGGACTCAAGTCTTTCGTAGTCCATTTTTATTTATACTATGAAAATTCATCTAGGTTCACTGGCCTCATACAATGCCCTCGGCGCTATTTCAGCCCCACAACGAAGTGCAGAAGAGTAAGGTGCGTGAGTGGGTGGGGCAGCAGTACTGGGAGACCTATCTGGAGTAATCACGAAAGGGGTAATTAGAAGAGAACCAGAGTGGGATACTGGACTGTGTTTATGCAGAATTGATTGCCCTAAGCACCCTAAAAGCATATGCAGAGCCCAGCAAACACTGCTGAGCCAATGAACTGGGCTATAATAGTAGTAGTAGGTGGTGAATGTCTTTGCTCTCAGCCCTTCTGAGGTTCCTTACAAAAAGTCAATTATGCAGACTTTAATTTTTATGTGGGAAGGGTAAATGCCACTCACTTATGGACATTAGCTTGAACAAAGATGGATTAAACAGCAGAAGCAGAACAACTTACAATTCACCAGTGTAATTCCACTTGCAGGACTGCAGCAAGAGCAGCTTTTTTAACATTAGTTGGCCAGCTTCTCCCTCTCAAAACTGTTTTCTACTCTGTGTGCATTAAAACTACATCCCAATCACATTAATGGCCGGCAGATCTGGCAAAGGCCTTATACTCAACTTGGTGGCATCTGTCTGTAACATTGCAACTTTTCAATGGTACGTCTGACAAATTCCAAAATTTCAGGGAATTATCTAAGCCTCAAAGAACAGAACCCTAGAGATTTTTGGGGGGGGGAAATCAGAAAACCAAGAGTGGGGGAAATGGGGGACACATGGAGACCATCATCTGTTTAGTACAGCCGCAACTGGTTTATGGAACCTATTAACACCTTCCAGCAGAACAAACACCCTTATCCTCTAAATAGTTTAACATGTTGACAGCCTGAAAGGATCAGCACACAGAGATCCTAGGGGAATGGGAGCACACAGAATGTCAGGCAGGGAGAAAGCTTGGGGGGACTTGCAGGGACTCCCTAAAGAGAGGGGGATGGGAATTTGGCACATTGGGAGCTTGGAGGCAGGGAAAATGGAAAGATGTAAGGAGCCCATGATATGTGCAGTGAGCTTGGCCTACAGAAGCTAAGAAGTATGACCCTCTAGATTTACTAATACACTAAAGTTATGAAATAGTTGCACAACATTTCTCACACACAACCACAAAAGCAAGGAAAAGATAAGTTAAGCCACCTAATAGTACATACACTTTATTCCTCCATCCATGATTACTGTGCATCCCAAACCACATACCACAACTTTAATTCTGCTACTCTTGGGATGCCAGACTACCTGGATATCCTTTACCAAACTTCCCCCTGCAAACACATCAGAAACCCTCTTATCGTTCCTTTCTACACAGCCCAATTTTGCACTATCCCCTCTGAATACTTATTGTGTATGTTTGGTGCATCAGGAGGGGATAATTTGATAATGGCAGTGATGGTAAAAGTGGAAACCAAAAGGAACATATGTGATGGACAGGCACATGTGGCCAGAGATTTGTGCTGTTGGCCCTCAGGTCTCACTACAAAACCAAAGAGAAGAGTCAAAAAGAGTTCACATAGAATAGGAAAAGCTTCTATGCCACTCTTTGCAAGCTTAAACATGGCACGGTCACAAATCCAGATCCTCTCAGCCTACAGTTTACCAGGGCTTGCTATTATTTCTTTGACAGATATGTTACAAAATGTCAGAGGAGATGTTTATATGCACTCTACCATTAATGTGGAGGGTTAAATGTACTGACAGTAAGTTGACTGTACTTTTTTTTGCCTGACCCTAAAAGTAGAGAGGCATGGCAAGAAGAAATGCATGACCTTAGCTGTCGAACAAATGTCAACTACAGGGAAGTGTGGTGTAAGGATATACTTTTATTGGCCTACTGCTAGGAAACATCTTGTCAGTAAAATAACCAATCTTTGAAAATAAAGAATGGAGGTAAACTATTTTCTGTCTTTAGAAAACAAACTTTTGGAAAACAGAGAGCACACGGCATTAAGGGCATGTAGCTTCTAATGTATTACATGATTTTCACTAACGTAGGAGTTATCTAGTTGCACCCTGAGAATGTGTTCTTGAGAAGCAGGCTTCTTTTTGAGACAGACAATGGAGTTCTTGAACTACCATTGAAATAATATCTAATATGGTACTTCAAGGCAAGAATGATATTTGTTTGGAAGTGACAAAATGGAGTATGGAATGGCTGTAGAACTGTGTACCACATGTATAATACACTGGATGGCAAATGTGTGGAAACTATCAAAGAATCATTCCAACGATGGTCTCCTTAACCTAGTGTTTCCCATACTTTTGAAAACTGAGTCCCCTTTTAAGAAAATGAAGTCAATCATGCCCCCTCACCACAACCCACCATGTGTTGTTAAAGGCCTATACATCTCAATTTATACATCTCCTTAGCCCACCTGTGGGAAATGCTATTGTAGAGCTTCATTATGATACCTTCTCTCCTGTTTTACATGCCTTGATGAGCAGTGAAATAGTTAGCAATATTGATATTAAAAGCATCATAACTGCCGAAAGAGATAACACCCACTGAAATGAACAAGTGATAAGAAGGGGAAGCACTGCTGGGCTTTTATAAAATTAGGTTTTCCCTCTGGGGTATGCCTACAATGCAGCTGGGAGCTGTAATTCCCAGCTTGGACAGACAGACACTCGCTAGCTCTGCTCAAGTTATCATTCTAAAATAGCAACGTGGCCACAGTTGCCCAGGCAGCAGCTCAAGCTAGCTGCCTTCATATGTACCTAGGATCTTGAACAGATTTGGACTCTGGTGGCTAGCCCAAACCACCAGCCATGCCTCCATTGGCACATTGCTATTTTTAGCGTGCCAGTTACAGCATGTATACGTCTACGCGAGTTTGGAATTACACCTCCCAGCTGCAATGCAGACATGCCCCAGAGGGAAAACCTAATCTTATAAAAGCCCAGCAGTGCTTCCCCTTCCTGATCACAGTCTAACTCCATCCCTGTGACTGCTCACTCTCTCCACAGGTGCCATCTGACAACTTTCAAATTAAATACCCCCAAAACTTTCCAACAAGCAGTCTGCGTGGAGCTTCTATCCAGGAGTACAGGCCTGTGGGAACCTAGAAGCATATGTGCATTTGGTCTTCATACCACAACATACCCCATTGCACAATAGCCCTTAACCACACTTATCCTATAACTCCTCCTTCAACAACTCATATCATATAACTTCAAGTTAATTTAGTCTCTTCTCCACAACAACCATAACAGCTAGAGTTTTACAAAAAAACTGAGACTGAAGAAGGAAGTCTGCAACTGCTCATCCTTAATCTTCTTCTGGAAACATAGTCTTAACTTCCCTAGGTTAAAAATTAATTGTAGCTCAATTATCGCTGCCATAGCCTACCTCCAGGAGAGAGAGAAATAGATTTAAGCCTATATTCTAGTATCTAGTACGTGATTTTTTTTTGTAGAACTACAAAAGAACCATCTAATACATGTTGGAACCTTGTGGAACTTTGTTCCGAAAACTGAACTTCCATTGATAGGTTTCAGACGGTTTGTAAATTATATTTCAGGACCAGTAAGACAGACACATTTTGACACTGCCCAGAGTCATCTGGGTAAAACAAAAACAAAACAAAAACAGGAAAACCCTGAAAAGGGCTGCTCAAGAAAGCTTAGTAGTTTTCCTTGGAATTAATATATGCATTATACTACCTCAAGTACTCAATGTCTCAACACCATTTTAGTTAGATGTTTTGCCTTATATTCTACTCCTTTGCCTTCTCTTTGTTTTCTACTCCAACCTATGGGTCAACTAAGTCTATTGACCACAGACCCTGATGTTTCACCAACATATCCTTACCAGGCTACAAAATTTGATCTTTGTCTGCTCATCTGGCAAAATTTGTTAGTTCCTGACACAAGGAGAATAGAAAAACTTAAATATATGCATCCTCAAGCCAGCCTTCCAACATGACTTCTGTTGGAGAAAGGATTCTGCTTACCCGAAGGAAGAGATCCTGGTTGTAAGCTCACAATAATCATTATCCACCTACCAATGGACTATAAATCAGAGCACCTATTCTTTTGTCTTTTTTTCCTTCTCAAGTTCTCTTTCTTACCTAGGTTTGTTTTACCTAGAGTTGACAGGGGATAGATCACTTGATAATTACCTGTTCTGTTCATTACCTCTGAGTTACCTGGTATTGGCCACTGTCGGAAGACAGGATACTAGGCTAGATGGACCTTTGGTCTCAAGTATGGATGTTCTTATGCCTGTGTTTAGTTAGGAGAACTGATTTACTAAAGTCACATCTGTATATTTGTGCTGAGAATGTTTTATTTGTAATCTCATTAATATTTCCATCACTTAAGCAAGAAAGTGTTTTACAACATGACGTGGTTAGTTAAGAAGCTTTACACACTGAAAAACAGATCTGTTTTGAACACAGTCTGGGAAGTGTTTGAGAACAACTTGCCTCTTTTCCCCCACTGACAGCTGCTACAGGTTGGGGAGCCTGATACATAACCTAATCCTAATCCAATACTCTGTTTCTGATTGCGTCCAGCACCAGACGCTTTAGAGGAAGGTGTGAGAACCATGCAGTAGGCAGATGTGGGACAATCTGTCACACACATAGGATATGATTTAAGAGACTGACTTAAGCCCTGAAGCAAGACATGGGGATTTTTGGAGTCAAACCTATACCCTGCACAATAGGGTTCCCCTGGTTGCAAACAAGGCAAGAAGCTACACTCAGTGCACAGGCCTTTTGTGCCTCTGGTTTCCTCGCTGAGCAAGTCTGCCATTTGCAGCAAGCCCAACTCCTGTAGCAAGGGAAAGGTGCAGGAGCAACATGAAGAAATTCAAAAACCAACAAAATCACATCAGAAAGTGAAGCCATGTTGATTAAAAACTACCTAGAAGTCAAGTATTAAACAGAATTTTAGTGGGGGAGGGGGAATAAATTTTCCCAGTCCTCATACTCTGCAGAGGGACCTGTATTATCACATCCTGTGCAGCCCTGGTACTTCTGTGAGAAGGTCTTAGCTGGCATCCATAGCTAACAAGTTTGTCTGTGCCTCCAAAGCAGCAAGGGCGACCAAAGAACCACTGCTAGAATCTGTGAGCTTGCTAATGGATGGCAATGAGTCATTTATAACTCTTTCAAACTCCTAAATTACTGAATATATTGACTTGCAGTTTTCTCCAAAATTAAATCTTTCTTTAGTTGAAAGTGTAATTTTATTGCCGATCAATATTTTTTTCCATATCCAGAAAAAGAATTTATAACCCACCTTAATTTAATTCAACGTCTTCCTGGTGCCTCTATAAAAGTTGAAAGACTCTCCTAGATCTCATCAAGTCTCTGTTTAAAGGTCTACCAGCACTCTTTTCCATCTAAGGATGGTCAGTCTCAAAGGAGAGGCCGAAGTTCCCAACTTAGTGGCAATACCTATAGCAACTTCACTACAAAGAAGATCTTTCACGCAGTTTTGGTTTTTTGGAACAGAAAAGATCACATATCTGTCTGCACAGGGCACTTCAATATACTTTCACATCCCTATGGGGTGGCCCCTATAAGTATTTATAGGTGTAGTGGGCAAATACTACTAGGCCAAATTCTCAGCTGGTGAAAACTGGCATAGCTTCACTCAGCCATGCCAATTTACATAGCTAAGGATCTGGACCACTGCTGTTTGTTTATACCATATAGGATATCAGGGCCGGCTCCAGATGCTTGGGGCGGCAGGCGGCTCCGGTGGACCTCCCGCAGACGTGCCTGCGGATGCTCCACCGGAGCCGCGGGACCAGCGGACCATCTGTAGGCACGTCTGCAAGAGGTCCCCCGGAGCCGCGGGACCGGCGACCGCCAGCGCACCCCCTGCGGCATGCCGCCGTGCTTGGGGCGGCGGAATTCCTAGAGCCGCCCCTGTAGGATATACAGTAGATATTCCAGTATTGTGATTTTTATTCTGTATTCAGTATTTTTTAAATTTGTAATAGTGGCTAAAGCCAGAGTAGGTGCTTAATTATGAATAACTTTACAATCCAGTGAGGGTATTTTACTTCTTAAGTTTTGATTTTTTTTTAAAGCTCTGTGTATGGACATATGTGGCACCTGACATTAGGATACACTAGTTACATTGTAATTCTTAAGCATGATGCTGGCAGACCAGGTGCTAGCTCATGCCAAGGTGCCTATGCCTCAAGGGAATGCTGAAAAGCGCATAGCTGGAATCAGTCCAGCTCAGCTGTGTGTTAGTATTGTTAAAATAGGTATTAGAATTATAAGAATGTGTTTGGACCGGTGCTTACCATCAACTACCAATCAGTTCCTCGTCACAGACCTTACTGCTCACCCACCCGGCTTCAACCTGCTACATCATCACTGAGCCCTTCTTAACCAATTGCAGACTGGTCAAGGCCTCCATGCAGCCAACCAGTACTGTTGGGGTCTTCGAGACAATACAAGCTGAAGTGTGGGCACAGATCAAATAAACAATGATACACATTGTCGAGGAGTGCCCGCTAACTAAATTCAGCGGTGGGCTCCGAGACTTCCACTTGGCCTCTATAATGCTATTGCTTGGCTCGGCGAATATGCAAATGCTAAATAAAATAAATACTTTATTGAATCATTGTGAATTGCTGCATGTATTAAAGTCACTCCTAATACCTCACAATATAGGGTACAGCTATCATTTGAGCAGTTGTACAGTGAGCCTCTGTGAATATTAAATCACCAGACAGGAGAGAGACAATAACTAGTGTGAAGTGACTATCTGCAACAGAAGGAGTTACATCCTGCCCACAAAAAGACCGATCAACATCAGATGGACTGGTACGGAACATTAAAGTGGACAAAAGAATTTGTTGCTCTGCTCTTACACTCCTCTCCCCCCGCCCCACATGAAGATGAGCCTCTCAAGTGGATTCCTCTCATCAGCTGAGTTTGCAACTCAGAGCACATGGCAGAAGGGCGATACAAACCCTAAACAAAAGGAACTGATTATCTCTATGCTGCTTGTACTCTGGGGGACAAGCTTTACTAGGCACAAGCAAGACATCCCCAGTACTTAGCCTGGGTCAACCCTAGAGGGGCTTGCTTTTAACAAAAGCTTCTATTACACAAATCACTTGCACTCTTAAGTTTCAAAAGGTATCTATGTTTATCTGATTTAACCTTGTAAATAACCCTCGTTTCCTTTTTCTACTTCATAAATCTTTATATAGTTTATTATAAGATTGGCTACAAGCGTAATCCTTGGTGTGAGATCCAAGGTGCAATTGACCTGGGGAAAGTGACTGGTCCTTTGGGACTGAGAGTAACCTGACTACTGCTGTGATTCATGGTGTAAGGGATCATCTATCACAAAGGGATGTTCACCTGGGTGGCAAGCTAGATTGGGGACTGTCTGTGACTCCATGTTAAGACTGTTCTAGTACCGGAGAAGTTTTCACTTGATAATGGGCAGGCAATGTCTAACTATAGATCACAACCAATCTGAAGTTTGTGCCCTGGTTCTTAATGGTCTGCCTGAGGTTAGAACTCATGCTTTTGAATCACTGCAGACAGCTTGACATTAAGCACTGCATGGCATAATTACACAACCAAATGCACACAAGTGGTTGGCTTATAAATTGGTTGATTTAAACTGAGAACAAAAAGACCTGTATTTCATTAGGGGCATAATAACCCCACCTGCTTCACCTTGATGTGGATGCTGATCCCAAGCCTAGATAAAGTGTGGAAGGTTGAGTGCAAAGCTAGCCACACTTACCCTCATAAAAACATTCACTGGTAATAGAAATGGAATCAGGCTACCATTCTGGTAAAAATGAACACTGCTGACCCCTCATGCTGTATGAAGGTTCCTGGTGAAAGCCAGTCTCCAGATGCCAGGACTCTGAAAACACTAAGGACTACCGCAGGAGACCGTATAGAATGGCAAGCTCCCCTCTTCATCAATTTAATTGATTGTCAAATGCCTTTTGACAATCTGAACAGACATTGTGGAATATTCTTCAGTCCTAAGGATTCCCAGCTAAAGTTATCGTCATTGTCAAGGTCATGTACATGGATGTGAAGTGCTCTGTAAGGGTGAACAACCAGACAACAGAGTGGTTCAGCATGGACTTTGGTGTGAAACAGGGCTACATTTTGTCTCCAGTGTTGTTTGGCATTGCCATAAACTGAATAATGAAGTATTATACACACAAAACAGTGGTATAGCATAGATAGATGGCAAGACATACAAGACTAGACTGGTGATACTGCACTAGTGAGCGACATCCCTGAAAAGCTACAAAGACGGACAACTGAGCAAAAATAGCTGGCCCATGTGGGGCTCAAAATTAGTTATACTAAAACAAATATCCTTGAAACCCAGACAACAAGCAGTAAAATCACATTGGACAGCAAAAATATCAAGGAAGTAAAACAGTTCATCCCTCTGGGCAGCACCATATTAGCCAACCGAGACCTCAAGAAGGAAGTGACACCAACGATAGGAAAGGCATCCACAGCATTTACTAAGCTCAACAACATTTGGTAACCAAAGATATTCAGTTCAAAGGTAATCTCAGTGCTAACAGAGATGTGAGAGCTGGAGATCTACCAAAATATTAGAAAACTAGACACCTTCAAAAATGAGTGCCTATGAATGATTCTGGGCAGTGGTTAGAAATACTTCATTACCAAAGAAGAGATCAAAGAAATCATCAACCAGAGTGTTTCCCTCATAATCAGAAGGCAGTGCTGGACATATCTGGGGCAAGTACTCTGGATGTCAACAGACTCCCACATGAAGCTGTAAAATGGAAACCAACTGTTGTGAAGAAACGAGGACACACTAGAGCAGTGATGCCTTAACTTTGGTAAGGGGGGCATGAAAGCTAGTGATGGAATCTGTCCGCAACCCCCTCCATTACTGCACAGCCAAAGAGGAGCAGAGGATCTTGGGGTGAAGGCAGAGCTGGGGCAGAATTGGGGATGAGGGAAGACCTGGTGTTAGAGTGGAGAGAGCAGGGGGCAGAGTGCAGCTGGGGGCCAGAGTTGGGGCTGGGAGGTGCTCCCTCTCCACCGCCGTCCAGGGGGACTCGTCCAGGGGCCCGCTATGCGCTCCTCTGAATGTTCCCCTCTTCCTCTTAAGTGGACGCACCCCATAGTTTGGGGACTACTGCGCTAGAGAAACCTTAAGAAGGACCATTAGCAGGAAGGACAGAATAGTTAATCTGAACTCTATAGAGCAAATGACAGAGGGACAGAAGAGACTGGTTTCTGCCCTGTGTCCTAACATTAGTGTGTGGATTTCTGCACGTGTCAAAACAAAACAAACAATACTCTTGCCAGACAGGTAGCAAGAAGACACATTTACAAGAAGCGCATGCTGAATAATGACATATGTAGGGTAGTTCTTTTCAAAACTACTGACAACAAAAATAGTTCCCTTTTCCCAAAGTCACTCAGATGAAAACAGAGGTATATTCCTGTTAGAGTCCCAAAAAAGCAACATTTCAGGATTCTTAATAAAACTCATTTACTACCACGAAGTTACATTTACATGTCTGTAGTCCAGTTCAGATTTGTAAATGTAAATACAACCAGCACGACCCCAGAACAACCGTCTATTTTCTTCCTTTTGGGTCTACCGGAGAAGTATCACCTTGCCACAGTCTATTTAAAAAAACGTACATTCTTACATAGTAAGAGCAACAAACTTAAAAGGAAATGTAATAGTACTTGAGGTTTGTAGCATTATTAATTAATGTCCTGATTCTGCAATAATCAAGACCTGTGAAGTCAATATCAGTTGGTAATGGTAAGCTCAATTAAGGTTTGGGCCCTAATTTTTTTATAATGTACTAATAAAAATTCAGTGAAATATTGGTATACAGAGCTCAAGTACAAGTCTCCATATTTCCACAGATATTATGCTACTCTTTAGTTCCTGTGAAGAGATAAAGCATTGCGTTGGCGTGAAGTTATCTACCTCTGGGGAAAAAAAGGATATGTTAAGACTCACTTTCATTTAGCAATTTTGCTAGCAAAAACAAGATTTGGCTCTTTTAGAAGATTGAGAATATCTAACTATAGCAAAATGCTTTTGTGATACCACACAAAGAATGCACTGAACAAAGAAAAACAGTAATTATACTTTTAATTATTATGCTATAATTAAAATGCTATAGATAAGCTTTAGCATTGTAGACAAAGAATCAATATCAGACGTGGGATAAAATTCTGTCTTATCCACTGTTATTTCCACTTAATTAAATACAAATTGAGAAAAGAGTGTATCCATTTCTAAAAACCACACTGTTCACATATTTGACCTTGGCACAGAAGCAAGCACATCTTGTGAAGCTTTGTGCTGAGTACTGAAGAACAAACCATAACTGTTTATCTGTAATGTAAATAATACATTTGTAAGCAAAGTGAAACTGTAGGGGATCTTTAAATGGCTGAATTGCTTCACATGTTCATTTCAGGGGAAGGCCAAATATCTGGCTCAGAATATCCTTTGGCCAGATATATTCAAAATAATCAATGTAGTTACAACCAATTATTAGTCGAGTTTTCCAGAGCTCAAATTCATACAGCCATAAATACTAATGTATGCAGTTTTTCAGTCTTATCGACTGTTCCATCAAATTTTCTTTAAATGATGGGAAACAAAGGGATGAATTTTAATGGGAAGAGCAAAGCTTAGGCAGCCATCTAAAGCCAACAGGGATTTCCCAGAATGCTTCAGGGAATCTGACAATACATGCTACCTAGACTCCATTCCATTGATATGTTAAAATGCAGAAAATCAACACAAAGCTTTACATAAGAAACTGTAATCTGCAAAGAAGTAATAACACTTAAGCAGAGAAAAATGGCATCTAATAACAGACACAATGGTTTATGGAAAGACTGAAATCTGGGGGTAGCATAATCAGCAGAATCAAGGACCGGACTGCGACAGTACCCTGACCATACAAGCACACACAGGTTTTTAAGCGGACAATTGAGAACAGCATGAAACATTTGCCAAATACCATGTCTTCTCAAGAAGCATTAAAGCATGTAAACTGCTAACAGGGAAGAGGACAAACTCCTGAAGATGATAAAAATCAATAGCCCTTTTAAAATTAAACTCTGCTCTCATTTTTAGGATCTCTCATCTAAAACTTCTCTCTAATACAGGACTGTGCTGGTTGGGCTTCTTAGCTACATTAGATTTCATTATAATCAGCCTTACAGTAGCACTCAAAAAATAGTTGTCTCTCAAAGACATTGGTATAATGACAATGATGTGTACCTGCATGATTAAAGGAGTCATTAAGGAGGACACACAATGGTCTAAAGAAAGTAGTAGCCTCTAGTTACATAATTTCAATCACTTTGACTTCTTAAGAAAAATAAAATTGGAGCCTCAGCCTGACTCAAGATTATACCACAGTACTTTCCATGCACTCGCCTCATAGATATTGTGCTCCTCTAAGAAACAGTGTTGGTCCCATTTATAAGTTTTAAAACTCAAATAAATGGCAGTGCTATAGTGCCAGCAGTGGCTCTGCAGTTTCAATAAAGAACAGATGGAGAATAAACCTTTCCGAAGGCCTATCTGTATTGCAGCAAAGATGACAAACTCTTGGCCGCTTTCTTCTTGGAACTTATAAGGTAAATTAACCAGAAGGCTAACTACAAAGTATTTCATCTGCAGCTGGATCCTAACTTTAAACTCACATGACTGAGTAAACTTCCAGTGTGTTGTTCATGGCAACACAATTCAAAAAGTAATCCATGTTGGAAAAGATCTTTCATGATCTCCCTGATGCTACGGTTGCCAACTTTCTAATCGCACAAAACTGAACACTCCTTCCCCAAGGACCTGCCCCCACTCACTCCAGTCCCCCTTCCATCTCCCCCACCCTCGCTCACTTTCACCGGGATGGGGCAGGGGGTTGGGTTGGGTTGCGAGAGGGAGGTGAGGGCTCTGGCTGGGGATGAAGGGTCCAAGGTGCGGGAGAGGGCTCTGGGTGGGTGCTGGGGGTTGGGGGGCTGGGGATGAGCGATTTGGGGTGCAGGAGGGGGCTCCTGGATGGGACAGAGTGGTGGGGGGAGGGGAGGGTTGGGGGAGGGGTTCTGGGGTGGGGCCGGGGGCTCACGGCTGGGACAGGGTGTTGGGGGGCACACGGAGAGCAGGCTCTGGGAGGGAGTTTGGGTGCAGGAGGGGACTCCAAGCTGGGGGAGGGGATTGGGGTGCAGGAGGGGGTTTGAGGTGCAGGATCCCAGTGGTGCTTACCGCGGGTCCCAGGAAGCAGCCGCCAGGTCCCTTCAGTGCAGCACTTAGGTGCATGGGTGGCCAGGGAGGCTCCGTACACTGCCGTCACACCCACAGGTGTCGCCCCCACAGCACCCATTGGCCGCAATTCCTGGCCAATGGGAGCTGAACAGCCAGCACTAGGAGCAAGGGAGGCATGCAGAGCCACCCTGGCCATCCATGTGCCCAAGGGCCTGGTGTCCTAAGCACCTGGCGGCCACTTCCGGGAGCTGCACAGAGCTAATTAGAGGCGGGTTGCGAACACATAATGAAATCTATAGCTTAACATACAGAAACGTTGGGACTTAAAATGCTGTACACATTTTTAAGATGCCATTCAGCATCTGTGCTTCATATGAATGCAACATAATAGATGAATGATTGGGATTATCATGCACATAAAATTCATTTTACTAAATATCATACAACTCATGGAAGATATATTCTAACAGCTTCTCCACAGCCTTACACAGGACCTAAAGATCAGTCAATCCAATGCTTTACATTATTTAAAAATAAGCTTGGCAGTAGATATATTGACTTTTTCAGTATGGGCATTTTAAATTCAATGTGCATTGTAATATACCCTTGTAAAACAGATTTTTCTTCTTATATGTAAACAGCACTATGTAAATAACAAATTTCTTACTAAATTATACAATTATTGCCTCTGCTGTACTAAACAGACAACAAAAAGAGAAACACCACTTTTTATGCTCCCAGTAATATTATTTATTAACTCAAATAAGTAAAATGCCTGTGCTGATGTTCTTCCACAAAGAGGAATCCCTCAAAACAACCTTCCACTCCAGGAATGCAAAACAAGTAAGACAAATCAATGAGCAATATTCATAACTTTAGATACAAAGATAATATGTGCATATAAACAGGATAATCATACTTAGCAAATTATAACTTTCCATTGACACCATACATGACCTACTTTATACAAGTATTTCTGCAATTGTATAACAGTGGCAATATCAAATTATATAAATTGTCATAGTCATACAGCATCAGAACTCCCCCAAATCCAAACCACCCAAATGTTTTAATACCAGACTTGCAATTCGTTACAATTTAATTTAGATTGTCATTATTCCATTGTATCCTTTGTTAAAATTAAATATGCCAAGAAAAACAAAATTGCACATACAACAGCTAAGTATTCTTAAAATAAACTGTATGTCATTTAGGGATGTAAATATTTTACCAAGTAGCCATTTAAACTATTAAAATTATATTGGTTAACTGTTTAATCATTAACAAGTTCACAATCTACCCCACGTATATATTATGATGGTAGATGGTAATTGGCGTTTTCCAATTTTTCCCCGGAGAGACTTCACACAGCCTTCATAGCACTTCTCTAGTCGCGAGGTTACAGTCTGTCTCACAGGCAAACGGTATTCAGGTTCTACAAAACTCATCAATGCACAAAAACCTGCACCCTGAATGACACTTAAAGGCAACATATCTATAGTTATCATGCTGCACAACAACTCCGTAAGTTTTTCGGCATGTGTGTTGCATTTTCTTGAACTGCCAGAAACAAATGTTGACCTTTTCCCCATGAAACGGATGTTTCAGCAGTGCTCCAGTGCTGTTTGCATACCTCAGCTCTGTATTACACAGTTTCCATGCAGCAGTGTCTTCTGTTATTTTTGTGAAGTAATTCCAGGCACTACTCCTTTTCAATCGCTCCATCCTCAAACTATGGGTGCGCTTACTGCTCTGGTAAAGTAGTTACCAAAACCTGTGATAACCTACGTGATGCTGTTTGAAGTTTTAAGCTACCAAAGTGTGACATCAGTTCCACAACTGCTAAACAACCAGAAGCCTGCTAAACAACCAGTGGGGCCCCTTGACGAGCAAAATACAAAAGGAGCGCTTAAAGTCGATAAAGTCATTGCAGAGAAACTAAATGGATTCTTAGCTTCAGTCTTCACGGCTGAGGATGTTAGGGAGATTCCCAAACCTGAGCTGGCTTTTGTAGGTGACAAATCTGAGGAACTGTCACAGATTGAAGTGTCACTAGAGGAGGTTTTGGAATTAATTGATAAACTCAACATTAACAAGTCACCGGTACCAGATGGCATTCACCCAAGAGTTCTGAAAGAACTCAAATGTGAAGTTGCGGAACTATTAACTAAGGTTTGTAACCTGTCCTTTAAATCGGCTTCGGTACCCAATGACTGGAAGTTAGCTAATGTAACGCCAATATTTAAAAAGGGCTCTAGGGGTGATCCCGGCAATTACAGACCGGTAAGTCTAACTTCGGTACCGGGCAAATTAGTTGAAACAATAGTTAAGAATAAAATTGTCAGACACATAGAAAAACAAACTGTTGAGCAATAGTCAACATGGTTTCTGTAAAGGGAAATCGTGTCTTACTAATCTTAGAGTTCTTTGAAGGGGTCAACAAACATGTGGACAAGGGGGATCCGGTGGACATAGTGTACTTAGATTTCCAGAAAGCCTTTGACAAGGTCTCTCACCAAAGGCTCTTATGTAAATTAAGCTGTCATGGGATAAAAGGGAAGGTCCTTTCATGGATTGAGAACTGGTTAATGGTCAGGGAACAAAGGGTAGGAATTAATAGTAAATTCTCAGAATGGAGAGGGGTAACTAGTGGTGTTCCCCAGGGTCAGTCCTAGGACCAATCCTATTCAATTTATTCATAAATGATCTGGAGAAAGGGGTAAACAGTGAGGTCGCAAAGTTTGCAGATGATACTAAACTGCTCAAGATAGTTAAGACCAAAGCAGATTGTGAAGAACTTCAAAAAGATCTCACAAAACTAAGTGATTGGGCAACAAAATGGCAAATGAAATTTAATGTGGATAAATGTAAAGTAATGCACATTGGAAAAAATAACCCCAACTATACATACAACATGATGGGGGCTAATTTAGCTACAACGAGTCAGGAAAAAGATCTTGGAGTCATCGTGGATAGTTCTCTGAAGATGTCCACGCAGTGTGCAGAGGCGGTCAAAAAAGCAAACAGGGTGTTAGGAATCATTAAAAAGGGGATAGAAAATAAGACTGAGAATATATTAATTGCCCTTATATAAATCCATGATACGCCCACATCTCGAATACTGTGTACAGATGTGGTCTCCTCACCTCAAAAAAGATATTCTAGCACTAGAAAAGGTTCAGAAAAGGGCAACTAAAATGATTAGGGGTTTGGAGAGGGTCCCATACGAGGAAAGATTAAAAGAGGCTAGGACTCTTCAGCTTGGAAAAGAGAAGACTAAGGGGGGATATGATAGAGGTATATAAAATCATGAGTGATGTTGAGAAAGTGGATAAGGAAAAGTTATTTACTTATTCCCATAATACAAGAACTAGGGGTCACCGAATGAAATTAATAGGCAGCAGGTTTAAAACAAATGAAAGGAAGTTCTTCTTCACGCAGCGCACAGTCAACTTGTGGAACTCCTTACCTGAGGAGGTTGTGAAGGCTAGGACTATAACAACGTTTAAACGAGAACTGGATAAATTCATGGTGGCTAAGTCCATAAATGGCTATTAGCTAGGATGGGTAAGAATGGTGTCCCTAGCCTCTGTTCGTCAGAGGATGGAGATGGATGGCAGGAGAGAGATCACTTGATCATTGCCTGTTAGGTTCACTCCCTCTGGGGCACCTGGCATTGGCCACTGTCAGTAGACAGATACTGGACTAGATGGAGCTTTGGTCTGACCCGGTACGGCCATTCTTATGTTCTTATAGCAATGGTCCTAATAATGCGGAACCTAGTTCTGCATACACTAGGAAATGTAGAAAAATATACAAGTAAGGAAATAAGGCCCACACAAAATAATGACACTTAAAACCCAATTCTCACAACACAATTGCTACATATTTGCTGGTACAGCTATGACATTTTTAATGTGTACATTAGGTATTCTAATGTCACTAATGAGTTTATCAATCTGTTTTAAACAGTAACTGCAATATGTTAATGGTAAGACTAATACTTATCGGATAATCATGTAACAGTTTAATATTTTACATCCCTAACATCATTTTTTATACACAAAATATATCATGTATATATATAGCACAATGTTCTGAAGATTCAGAGCAGGCTACGCAGCGGGGACAGAAGGCCAGCGAGGATAAGTGGCGGCATGTGACTTCCAGAAGGGGAAAGAGTACCAGAAACATCCATGTACCAGAAACACAGATACAGGTGAGCAACCGTTTTCATGTTCTCTCCACAGGTACTAGTGCAGAGAGTGGAGTGGATGATGCACCTGAGGGAACAGAGCAGAAGGAGACTCCACTGATTGGAAGGCATGAGATGCACCGTCCTAGGGATGGGGGTTCCACGACCACCACTCCCAAGAGGAGGAGGAGGAGGGTGGTGGTGGTCGGGGACTCTCTCCTCAGGGGGACTGAGTCATCTATCTGCCGCCCTGACCGGGAGAACCGAAAGGTGTACTGCTTGCCAGGGGCTAGGATTCACGATGTGACGGAGAGACTGCCAAGACTCATCAAGCCCTCGGATCGCTACCCCTTCCTGCTTCTCCACGTGGGCACAAATGATACTGCCAAGAATGACCTTGAGCGTATCACTGCAGACTACGTGGCTCTTGGAAGAAGGATAAAGGAGTTTGAGGCGCAAGTGGTGTTCTCGTATATCCTCCCTGTGGCAGGAAAAGGCCAGGGTAGAGACCGTCGAATCGTGGAAATCAACGAATGGCTACGCAGATGGTGTCGGAGAGAAGGGTTTGGATTCTTTGACAATGGGATGGTCTTCCAAGAAGAAGGATTGCTAGGCAGAGACGGGCTCCACCTCACGAAGAGAGGGAAGAGCATCTTTGCAAGCAGGCTGGCTAACCTAGTGAGGAGGGCTTTAAACTAGGTTCACCGGGGGAAGGAGACTAAAGACCCGAGGTAAGTGGGGATGTGGGATACTGGGAGGAAGCACAAGCAGGAGATTACAAGAGGGGAGGACTCCTGTCTCAGACCGAGAAAGCGGGACAATCAGCGGGTTATCTTAAGTGCCTATACACTAATGCAAGAAGCCTGGGGAACAAGCAGGGAGAACTAGAAGTCCTGGCACAGTCAGGGAATTATGATGTAATTGGAATAACAGAGACTTGGTGGGATAAGTCACATGATTGGAGTACTGTCATGGATGGATATAAATTGTTCAGGAAGGACAGGCAGGGCAGAAAAGATGGGGAAGTTGCGTTGTACGTAAGAGAGCAGTATGACTGCTCAGAGCTCCAGTATGAAACTGCAGAAAAACCTGAGTGTCTCTGGATTAAATTTAGAAGTATGAACAACAAGGGTAATGTCGTGGTGGGAGTCTGCTACAGACCACCGGACCAGGGGGATGAGGTGGACGAGGCTTTCTTCCAGCAACTAACAGAAGTTGCTAGATCACAGGCCCTGGTTCTCATCAGTGACTTTAATCACCCCGATATCTGCTGGGAGAGCAATACAGCAGTGCACAGACAGACAATCCAGGAAGTTTTTGGAAAGTATAGGGGACGATTTCCTGGTGCAAGCGCTGGAGGAACCAACTAGGGGAAAAGCTCTTCTTGACCTGCTGCTCACAAACAGGGAAGAAATAGTAGAGGAAGCAATAGTGGATGGGAACCTGGGAGGCAGTGACCATGAGATGGTCGAGTTCAGGATCCTGACACAAGGAAAAAGGGAAAGCAGTAGAACAGAGACCCTGGACTTCAGAAAAGCAGACTTCGACTCCCTCAGGGAACTGATGGGCAAGGTCCCCTGGGAGAATAACATGACGGGGAAAGGAGTCGAGGAAAGCTGGCTGTATTTCAAAGAAACCTTATTGAGGTTGCAGGAACAAACCATCCCGATGTGTAGGAAGAAAAGTAAATATGGCAGGCGACCAGCTTGGCTTAACAGTGAAATCCTTGCTCGTCTTAAACACAAAAGAACAGCTTACAAGATGTGGAAGATGGGACAAATAACCAGGGAGGAGTATAAAAGAATTGCTCAGGCATGCAGGAGTGAAATTAGGAAGGCCAAATCACACTTGGAGTTGCAGCTAGCCGGAGATGTTAGGAGTAACAAGAAGGGTTTCTTTAGGTATGTTAGCAACAGGAAGAAAGTCAAGGAAAGTGTGGGCCCCTTGCTGAATGAGGGAGGGAACCTAGTGACAGAGGATGTGGAGAAAGCTAGTGTACTCAATGCTTTTTTTGCCTCTGTCTTCACAGACAAGGTCAGCTCCCAGACAGCTGCACTCTGCAGCACGGTATGGGGAGGAGGTGACCAGCTCTCTCTGTGGAGAAAGAAGTAGTTCAGGGCTATTTAGGAAAGCTGGACGAGCACAAGTCCATGGGGCCGGATGCGCTGCATCCGAGGGTGCTAAAGGAGTTGGCCGATGAGATTGCAGAGCCATTGGCCATTATCTTTGAAAAATCATGGCGATCGCGGGAGGTCCCGGATGACTGGAAAAAAGCTAATGTAGTGCCCATCTTTAAAAAAAGGGAAGAAGGAAGATCCAGGGAACTACAGGCCAGTCAGTCTCACCTCAGTCCCTGGAAAAATCATGGAACAGGTCCTCAAGGAATCAATCCTGAACCACTTAAAGGAGGGGAAAGTGATCAGGAACAGTCAGCATGGATTCACCAAGGGCAAGTCATGCCTGACTAACCTAATTGCCTTCTATGACGAGATAACCGGCTCTGTGGATGAGGGGAAAGCAGTGGATGTACTATTTCTGGATTTTAGCAAAGCTTTTGATACAGTCTCCCACAGTATTCTTGCCAGCAAGTTAAAGAAGTCTGGGCTGGATGAATGGACGGTAAGGTGGATAGAAAACTGGCTAGATGGTCGGGCTCAACGGGTAGTGATCAATGGTTCCATGTCTAGTTGGCAGCCGATATCAAGTGGAGTGCCCCAAGGGTCGGTGCTGGGGCTGGTTTTGTTCAATATCTTCATTAATGATCTGGAGGATGGTGTGGACTGCACCCTTAGCAAGTTTGCAGATGACACTAAACTGGGAGGAGTGGTTGATACGCTGGAGGGTAGGGATAGGATGCAGAGGGACCTAGACAAATTAGAGGATTGGGCCAAAAGAAATATGATGAGGTTCAACAAGGACAAGTGCAGAGTCCTGCACTTAGGACGGAAGAATCCCATGCACTGCTACAGACTAGGGACCGAATGGCTGGGTAGCAGTTCTGCAGAAAAGGACCTAGGGGTTACGGTGGACGAAAAGCTGAATATGAGTCAACAGTGTGCCCTTGTTGCCAAGAAGGCTAATGGCATTTTGGGTTGTATAAGTAGGGGCATTTCCAGCAGATCGAGGGATGTGATCATTCCCCTCTACTCAGCACTGGTGAGGCCTCATTTGGAGTACTGTGTCCAGTTTTGGGCCCCACACTACAAGAAGGATGTGGATAAATTGGAGAGAGTCCAGCGGAGGGCAACAAAAATGATTAGGGGGCTGGAGCACATGACTTATGAGGAGAGGCTGAGGGAACTGGGATTGTTTAGTCTGCAGAAGAGAAGACTGAGGGGGGATTTGATAGCTGCTTTCAACTACCTGAAAGGGGGTTCCAAAGAAGATGGATCTAGACTGTTCTCAGTGGTAGAAGATGACAGAACAAGGAGTAATGGTCTCAAGTTGCAGAGGGGGAGGTTTAGGTTGGATATTAGGAAAAACTTTTTCACTAGTAGGGTGGTGAAGAACTGGAATGGGTTACCTAGGGAGGTAGTGGAATCTCCTTCCTTAGAGGTTTTTAAGGTCAGGCTTGACAAAGCCCTGGCTGGGATGATTTAGTTGGGTTTGGTCCTGCTTTGAGCAGGGGGTTGGACTAGATGACCTCCTGAGGTCCCTTCCAACCCTGAGATTCTATGATTCTATGATCATCATACAACAAAACATTTAATGGTGAGCTCTTTGGAGCAGGGATGGTCTTTCTGTTAGATATTTGTATAGCACTTAGGACAATAGTGCCTGAGACCATGATTCCTAATGGAGACCCCTAAGCACTACTGTAAAAACAAAAAAAATACAATTTATTACTGTATAAATCAGTTATGTCAGTGATGGGGTGGAGGTCCCTGTCCTGTGCAGGGTGAGTGCACCCCATTCCTCAATCTGCTTTCTGCATCTAGCCAGTGAGGCCTAAGGGTTTAAGTCCACCAATTGGCTCCTTGCTGTAGGGTTGTGCGGCCTAGGAGTCAGTCAACAGTGGTCCTCTGACTCCCCGGGCAGTAAAGGCCTATTGGCTAGAGTCCATATCAATACCCTGACTCTCAGGGGAGTGAGGCCTAGCAGCCAGAGTCAATAGGTTTGCCCTTGTCCGCAGGGCTGTTAGGCTTAGGGACTGGAGTCAACAGGGTTGGGCCACCTCCCAAGCAGGGTGTGGCTGGGGTAGGGAAACCCTGGCCCTCTCTGCTCCACTGAGTCTCAGTCCAGGGCCCTGGTAGTGGCGAGTGGCCTCACCACTTAGTCAGCGAGGATCTGCCAGTAATACGTTGACTGCTGTAGGGACAATGGGCTAGTCCCTTTCTGGGCTACTTCCTACCATGATTCCTGCAGTCCTGGTCCAGCTGTCTTCATGGTGTTTGGTCTCCTTGGGTTGTGCTATTCCCGGGGTCTCTGACTTCCGAGTGGCGTCCTCAGGTATCTGGGCACCTCCCTGAGTCTCAGTGTCTCTACCTCCTGCAGTCTGGGTCTTCGGCAACTCCTGAGCTGGAGCCTGCAGCATGCATCCTTCCTGTCCGGCGGCCAGCCCCGACTGATCTGGGTTGCTCCCTCTTATACTGGTGTTACACCTCAAGCATGCCCACTATCTTCCTCAGCCCATCATGAGGAGTTAACCCTTCCCCACCCAGTGCGGAGTGAGTGCACCCCGTCACAATGTCCCAATTAATGAGTGCTTATCCGTGCCCTTAGCTGTATGTAGAAACAGTGCATGCTTCAGTTACAACAGATAAAGGCTATGTCTTAGTGACAGAAATCTGCATTGCAATGCCAGAGACCCCAGTTCATTTCTATGTATTATTCTCTCTCTTCTGGTCTGAAGGACTTGGAGAGCTGTGGAGAACCGAGTGACCCATGTTGCTCAAGAGCAATTAAACTAGCCAATTAGTATCAGAAGGGTAGCCGTGTTAGTCTGGATCTGTAAAAGCAGCAAAGAGTCCTGTGGCACCTTATAGACTAACAGACGTATTGGAGCATAAGCTTTCGTGGGTGAATACCCACTTCGTCGGATGCATGTAGTGGAAATTTCCAGGGGCAGGTATATATATGCAAGTAAGAAGCAGGCTAGAGATAACGAGGTTAGTTCAATCAGGGAGGATGAGGCCCTCTTCTAGCAGTTGAGGTGTGAAAACCAAGGGAGGAGAAACTGCTTTTGTAGTTGGCAAAAAAAATTAAAAAAAATAAAATTAAAAAGCTAACTACAAAAGCAGTTTCTCCTGTTGGAGAGCCACTGAGTGGAGATCATGCGTTCAGCCGAGGCAATGAACAGCAGCAAAGACTTAGTACGCTCCAGGTAAAAGGCCAGAGCCCACCTCACATCCAGCATGTTGAGGCGGCGCGCCTCACTGGACACATGGGGCTTGGGACGGAGGACCGTCAGGAATATGTCCTGACCCATGTGGTAGGCGGAGACCACCTTAGGGAATAATGAAGGACTTGGTCGGAGCTGGACCTTACCCTTATGGAACACTATGTACAGGGGCTTGTCTAGCTGATGTGATCACCAGCAGGAAGGCTACCTTCCACGAGAGGTGCGACCAGGAGCATGTAGCTAGCAGCTCAAAACGGCAGGGACCCGTCAACTGGGCCAGCACCAAGTTCAGGTCCCACTGCGGGACTGGGGGCCTAATGTATGGGAAGAGACTATCCAATCCCTTAAGGAATCAGCCAGTCATAGCATGGGAGAATACTGTGTGTGCCCCTG
Source organism: Mauremys reevesii (assembly GCF_016161935.1). NCBI lineage: Eukaryota > Metazoa > Chordata > Testudines > Geoemydidae > Mauremys > Mauremys reevesii. The sequence continues at coordinate 201,488,342 of NC_052624.1, forward strand.
CACCGGTGGGTGGAAGGCCGATATGGCCGCCAAGTGCACCTTGACGGACAAGGGCACTAGGCCTTGGTGAAGGAGGTCATCTAAAATGAGCTGGATCGGGGCAGCCATGGGTGAAACGCCCCGCTCAGCTGCCTACCGGGAAAATTGAGACCACTTTGCCAAGTAGACTCGACGTGTGGAGGGTCACCTACTTTCCAAGAGGACACGCTGAACTCCTTCCAAGCACGCCCTTTCCTAACCATCGAGCAACCACGCTGTGAGGTGGAGTGCCGCTAGGTTGGGGTGGAAGAGGCGACCCTGGTCCTGGGAGAGCAAGTCCAGGCGGGACAGCAATGGCCACGGTGGGGTGACTGCCAGGCTCATGAGAGTCCCGTACCAATGTTGCCTGGGCCACGCCAGGGCAATCAGGAGGACCCGGGCCCTGTCTGTTTCTATCTTGTCCAGGACCTTGCTGATCAGCGGGATCAAGGGGAAGGCATAGAGAAGCTGGCCCAACCAGGACAGGAGGAAGGCATCGGAAATGGCGCCCACTCCCAACCCTCCGGGAGCAGAACCAGGGACACCGGCAGTTCTGCCAAGTCACAAACAGGTCCACAGTTCCCTACTCTTGGAAAATCCTGTGCACCACCTCTGGGTGTAGTGACCACTCGTACTGAAAGGAGACGACTCAGTTCAGGCGATCCGCCCATGAGTTCCGGATGCCTGGTAGGTGGTAGGCCTATAGGTAAATGTCATGAGCTATACAGAAGTCCCACAGCCTGAGGGCTTTCTGGCAGAGGGCAAAGGAGCGGGCCCCCTCTTGCCTGTTGATGTAAAACATCGAGGCCATGTTGTCTACGAGAACCTGACTACTCTGCCCTCCAGGTGCAAGCGAAAGGCCACTCATGCCAGCTGAACCGCCCTGAGTTCCTTGACGTTTATATGAAGAGCAAGGTCCTGCACTGACCACAGACCTTGGGTTTGAACGTCCCCCACGTGGTCTCCCCACCCCAGGTCTGACGCGTCGGACACCAGCTCCACCGATGGCGGCCTGCCCCTGAACGGGACCCCGTGGAGCATGTTCCCTGAGAAGGACCACCATTGTAGGGAGGCAATCACCGGCTCGGGCGCTGTGAGGACTTTGTCCATCCTGTCTCTGGCCTGGGAGAACACTGAGGCCAAGCAGAGCTGGAGGGGCCTCATCCTGAGTCTGGAGTAGCGAACTACATATGTGAATGCAGACATGTGACCCAGGAGCTGGAGGCACGCTCTGGCTGTGGACATGGGAAACCTTGTGATTGTGTCCATGATGCCCTTCAGGGTCTCGAATCTGTCCGGTGGGAGGGAGGCCCTGGCTGAAGTCGCATCCAGGACTGCCCCACTCTATGCGCTGCACCGGGACTAACGTGGACTTAGTGTCGTTCACCAACAGGCCCAGGGTGGCACACATAGACAGGAGGGGCACCACATGATCCCACACCTGCGACCGGGAGCAGCCCTTGACCAGCCAGTCGCCCAGATAGGGGGAAATCTGGACCCCACGATGTCTGAGACAGGCCGCCACCACAGACATGCACTTTGTGAATACCATAGGAGCAGTGGACAGGCCAAACAGGAGGACCGTAAATTGATAGTGCTCCTGCCCAACCATGAAACAGAGGAAGCGCCTGTGTCCCTCAAATATATAAATGTGGAAGTACCGGTCCCCAGGATCCAGGGAGGGGATGATGGAGGCCAGAGAGACCAGGCGAAACTTGAGCTTTACCATTTACTGGTTCAGGCCTCACAGGCCCAGCTCCCCTTTGGCCTTCGGGATCAGGAAATAGCGGGAGTAGTACCCCTTGCATTTGAACTCCGCTGGCACTACTTCCACCGCTCCTAAGACAATGAACCACCCCACCTCCTGCTCGAGCAGGGCCTCGTGAGAGGGGTCCCCCAGGAGGGATGGGGGCGGAGGGTGGTTGGGCAGGGTAGAGGTAAACTGGAGGACATAGGTCTGGGAGATGGTGTTGAGGACCCAACAGTCTGAAGTCAGCCGTGACCACTCTGGGAGAAAAGCACACAACTAGCTGGAGAAGCGAAGCTTTATCCAGGTGGATCCCTGGTATGAACTGGTAGGTTGCCCATAGTAGGCAACTGGTAGGTTGCCAACTGACATTTCCCTGCCTGTTTACCATTGAAGGGCCCAGCTAGGGGGCAGATTGGGACTTCCCCTGCGAGCGTTTCTTATAGTCCTGTGACTTTTTATAAGGGGGCTCATATTTAGAGTGGGTGGCCCGGGTGGGAGCCTGTTGAGGCTTAAACTTGGTCCTGGCCAGAGCCAGGATGTAGAGGCCAAGTGTCTTAAGTGTTGTGCGGAAATCTTTCAGGCCGTGCAATTTCACGTCTGTCTGTTCCACAAACAGGGCCTTGCCATTGAACAGGAGGTCCTGCAAGGAGTTCTGTGCCTCACTGGACAGCCCAGACAGCAGGAGCCGCAACGCCCTCCTCATGGACAATGCGAAGGCCATAGACCTTGCAGCTGTATCCACAGCACCCGATGCTGCCTGCGGGGTTGCCCTGGCAGCTGCTGTACCCTCCTCCACCACAGCTGTGAACTCCTTCCTGTCGTGCTCCTGGAGGGAGTCCTCGAATTTGAGTAGAGAGCCTTGCAAATTGAACTCATACCGACCCAGGAGAGCCTGATAGTTCACCACCCTTAACTGGAAACTCGAGGATGAATAAACCTTTCCCCCAAATAAATCCAGCCTCCTTGAGTCTTTATTTTTCAGTGTAGGGGCTGATTGGCCCTGCCTCTCCCTGTGGTTGACCAACTCAACCACCAGGGAGTTGGGGACAGGGTGGGTGTACAGGTATTCATGCCCCTTGGTTGGCACAAAGTACTTCCGTTCTCCCGTCTTAGAGATGGAGGGCAAGGAAGCTGGGATTTGCCACAAGGCATTTGAAATTTTTGCCACCCCTTCGTGGAGTGGGAGAGCCACCCTGCCCTGTGCCGAGGTCGAGAGGACATTGAAGAGGGAGTGCAAGGGTTCCTCCATCTCCTCAGCCTGAAGGTTGAGGCTTGATGCGACCCTTTTCAATAGTTCCTGGTGGGCCTTAGAGTCCTCTGGCAGAACAGAGGGAGGAGGTGCCATAATCGCTCATCAGAGGAGGATGAGGATGCGGGTGTGGTACTCTCTGTACCCAGCAGTACCGGAGGTCCCATCCCCCTTGGTCGTCCTCCGGACATGGAACTGAAGATGCACACCCCACCGACTCCTTTCTGGAAGGCTGGGAAAGGGAGGCCATTGGTTTCTCCGAGGCTCCGGCCACGGAGCGAGCCCTGCTGCGTTGGGGGCCAAGGGGCCCATTGGTACCATGGTGCCAGCCAAGAAGCAGGTTGTTCAGCCTGACTAGTCTGTCCCATCGACTGACAACTATGAAGGGAGGCCAGGCTGGCGTATGACCTGCCGCTGTCTCTGGACTGGGAGGAGTGGTGGCGTCAGGAACAGTGCTGACTACGAGACTGTGATCCCGAAGTGGAGGAGCAGTACCACCGGTAGCAGCTGCTCCACGATCGGCTCCAGCAGGCAGATCTGTGACGGCGAGGTGCCGGCAATCAACGCCTGAGACTGCGGGGCTGGTGCCACCGCGGGGTCCTGGAGCAAGACAAAGAATGGGAACGGTGTCAATGCCCATATTGCGTCAGGCTACGGTAGCCTCTCGGAGACAAGGACTTCCGGTGCTGTCTGTCTTGGTCCCTCGAGGCAGAGCGGTGCCTGGAACCTCCGTCAGTCGGAACCCAGCCAGACAACCTGGTGGGGGTCGACGGGGAACGGCGTGGACTGCGCATGGGGTGGTTGCTGAGTGGCGAACAGCACCAGGAACATTCCTTCAACTGCGAACAGTGCCGACCAGGCGGCAACTGTGGAGATCCAAGCGGTGGCTTGCTTCTGGACCGCGGAGCCAAAGGTAGAGGTGCTCCTGGTACCGGCAGACGTAACGTCCTGGGCCGCTTGCAGGGCCTCTGGCATGGAGGGCACCTGGACATCTGGGTAAGCCTGCGCCGAATGGGATGGGCTACTCCGCTCAACCTGAATCGGAGGCCTGAAGACCGATGGGGACTGAGAACTACCCAACGTGGGTCTAGTCTCTCCCCGCATCTTACTCCGGTGCCTTGGCAGAGAAGACCTCTTCTTAGCCTTCTTCGTGTGACCTGCGGATGGGGAATGGTGCCGACTGGCGGAAGGCACCAAAGAGTTGCTGTGCACTGACACCGCAGTACCTGGTGCCGAGTTGGAGCAGCTCACCGAAGTGGGCACCAGTGCTGACTCCATCAGAATAGCTCGGAGCTGAATGTCCCTTTCCTTCTTGGTCAGAGGCTTGAAAGATTTGCAAATCTTGTCGCGATCACTGAAATGGGTTTCCCCCAGACAGCATAAACAGTCCGTGTGCAGGTCACTCACTGGCATTGGCCGCCTGCAAGTGTCGCACGACTTAAAGCCCGGGGCATGGGGCATGCCCTGAGCCGGGCGCACTAAACTAAACTAACACTAATCTAAACTACTTCGATTACAGGTACTACTAAATATGAATGAACAAGAGTTCAAGAGGAAAGCTGCAGACAAGCTGGAGCAGAACCGTTCCGATACACCTTCATTGGCAGCAAGAAGGAACTATGGGTGGGGGGAGTGTGCAGCACTCCTTATACTGCGCCATAGAGGCGCCACTCCAGGGGTCGCTAGAGGTACTTCCCTACAGGTACTGCTAGGGGAAAAACTTCCAACACCAGTGCACGTGGCGAGCACACACACCTATTGGGGAATACACATGAGCCATCATTCGAAGAAGAATAAAGGACTCTGAGGAGTCTGACGGATAAAGATGTCTCTTCCCTCAAAATCAAAGGGAGGGACAAAAACAAAATAATACAAAGATTTAGAAATAGGTTCAAAATTCTAATAGTTAAAAATGCAAACATATATACAGCAAATAAATATATAATATATTGACCTGATTCTTATAAATGAGCAATTTCAATGTTTTAATATGATACATATTTGCTCATGTTTTTTAAAAAATACATGCCATGTATCATAATTTGCATGAAGCAGAACTAGAGATATGGATTGCATGTGTGGAATTATTAGATATTTGACGTTATTAACTATCGCAACATTATGACTAGGATAATTACCTGCACCTGCTTTCCTGTAATTAAATGGTTGTGTAAAACATTACATTTTCCCTGAGGTCCAAACGATATTTTCTTGTCATTGTGCTACTGAAATGCAGCTGATTAGAAATGTTGTGACTTTTAGATGAAGACTGCATTATTTCAGTTTGTAGGGAAAATAACTACACTGATTTCATACACAGCACAAAAGTATTAAGCTCTTTAATTCAGCATATGAAATTCATGAAAGCATTTTAATTGCTTCTTCCACGACTGGAGAAGTTCTGAAAACGTAGAGTGGAATTCAGAGTTTATGACTTTGGAAAATGTCTTGGTTTCAGATACAAGGTAACAAATTTAATAAAAGATAAAATTGGTCCCTTCTGTGTGACCATTAAGCTAGAGCAGTGGAAACATTCAACGTGATACACTTCCATGTTAATGATCAAGACTTTGGGAGCTGAGCTGAAAGTTTAGAAGTCTAGGCTTAGAGATGATATTGTGAGATAATTATATTATAAAGTTTATATATATAGTCTCCTAACTTTGGTGATTTGGGCTGAGATGATTACTTTGAATTGAAAAATATTGTGTATGCACAAATAGTAAGTGAAGAAAATGTTTTAAATTCAACATTTTCCCCTTGTACAGACAGTTTTTTGTGCATTTTTACAGAGTATCATAGAGTACTGTGAACCACATAAAAAGAATCATGTTAATTAAATAATGGGAACATAGAAACCTACTGATAAGAAAAGTAAGAACACGTTAAATACTAAAAAAAGTTGTTCCTAGAGATGTTATAAATTATTTGGCAGAGTAAGGACTTGGTCTTTGGCACCAATGTGGAAGTAAAGGTTTGGTTGTTTTTTTTTCATCTTCTCTATGTACTTCAGAGTGATATCAAATTCAACCCAAAATAACAAGCACTCTGTGAATGGCAGATTTATTAAATAGCTTTGTGATTAGACTTGGAAGGACTAGATTTTTATCGGTAAGTGTTGATAAATGTCAATTTCATCACACACACCAAGCAACTAAAAAGTATGTCCATTGATGATAATAGAAATTCACAGATATGCAAAGAAAAATGTTGCTTGTGAAATTAGAGTTTGATTTAAGAATATTTTGTATATTTTCACATGCGATGTTGAAAATTCATTTTAAAATTTATAAAGCTTTACCTTTTTGAATATCAACATCTGTCTTAAAAAAATTGTTTGCCCCTCTCCCATTGTACGACACCACCCATAATTTCCTGCAACTGTGAAAATTTAAATAGATTAAAATAGAAAAGTTTAAAAATAAAAAAATTGATATTATCCATCAAAATTACTCAAAAATAAAAATCGAATTCTACCTCGCCTATCTATGGGGCACCTCTGCCCCAACTCACAGACAGTGACTTTCTGGCTGCTTTTCCTAAAGCCACAGCTCCAAATGCCAACAAAAATCTGTCAAAGATCAACAATTAACAACACATTAAATGCTATAAAGAGGGATGAACAAAATCTTTTTAATCTCCCACAAATCTGATTGAGGTAATAATTCCCTCTTTAATTTCTGCAGTAAGCCTTAAAATAATATGCCAAGGAAATGGCTCCCTGGAGAATTATACTGATTGCTTGTAAAGGGGAGTGACTGAGGCCATCTTCCGTTCACCTGAATTTTGACTTTGAGTAGGACTGACTATATGCCCTTTATCTAGAACAACTGTCTTAAAAGATCAATGGAAAATAACTGATTGAGCCATGGAAATGGAAGAGGTCATGTTACACACTTCTTTTAGTTAACTTGTAGATGTTAGGAATAGAGCTGGTGAGGAATTTTTGCAGAAACATCTCTGGTTCAGGTTTTAGAGTGGTAGCCATGTTAGTCTGTATCTGCAAAAAGAACAAGGCGTCCTTGTGGCACCTTAGAGAGATGAAACCAGGTATGTTTCTGATGGAATCATGGTAGGCTATTGGGGATCCCAGGCTCTGGAGCAGCCCCATTATACCAGGCTTTCTAACTCCACAGAGTGGGCAGCTAGGAAGCCATCGGAGCCCAGAAGCCCTGGAAACCCCAGCACAGTCCACATGGTGAAGCTGCCTCAGAGTCACAGACTCTGGAGGCCCTGACAGCTGCTGTTTAAAATTGACATGATTCTTGACAAGAATCATGTCAATTTCAGTTAACAAATGACAAGGTGGCTGGAAGCATATTTTAGATTTAGAAAAAAAATGTGTCAGTGTTTACAAAATGAAAAATTCATGGAATTGCCAGTTCATGGGAAATTTCAAAAATGTCAAAATTTCTTGCAAACCAAAAATCCCAAATTTTAGCCAGATCTAGTTAGGAAGGGCTTTGGCCCATTCCTTCATTTCTAAATGGAAGGATCCATGAGAAGAAATCTAATGGGACTAACCAATGTGGCAAAAAGAAAGAAAAGCCTTATAATGAATTAAGATTTCCCCCCCCCCACTAGAATAATTAGTAAATAGGCAATACAGTGATATTTCCCCTCCCTCCTGAACTTGCAAGGTTCTGTGACTCCTGCTCAGTGAGCTCCAGAGCTGAATTTAGGGACAGACAGCACAGGCAACCAGGGATACCAGGCTCGGTGTGTGTGTGGGAGGGGAGGGGGGGTGCACGCGCCAGGCTCGGGGTGCTGTTTTCGTTGTTAGTGACAAAATGGAAAATAGAATGTTTGAAATAACATGTTTCAGCTATTCTGTATGTGGATTCATTTTTCATTAACCTCCTAGAATGTTATCAACCTTTTTAGAATCTCATGGAATCTTCCAAACTTTGAGAACTACATTTTCCTTGAACCTCCTAGAAGGTTGTCAGCCATGCCTACATGGGTATGTAAAGGATGGGGCATCACCATTCAGTCAGTGAGATACAAGAAATAACTGAAGTGAAGTGAGAGCTCAGCTGTGATACTGTGAACCTTGTTTTATTGTGTAATTGTGAAAATGTCCTTGTGTTTTACAACTTGAAGAGTGTAAGTACTGACTAATAAAGGACATTTAATTATAGGGATTCAATAGATATCTCTGTCATCTTTACACAACAAGTAACAGTATTTCTTTTATATTCTTTTGCCATGCTTAACACGTAATGTTTGATGACTTACTAAGACCATGGAACATAGACTTTTGCTCTTCCTAATGATGTCTTTTTTCCCCCAGTAGAAAAAAAAAAAAAGAAGCCCCTGAAGAAGCTTTCAGGAGCTCAGTATTAGAAGCGAAAAGCTCAATTGCAACCTAGTTTGCAGGAAGGGGCAAATTTTATGGGAAAATATCTGAAACAGAACAACAGACTGGGCTTTAGGCAGTAGCAATCGTCCCAGTGCAGAGGAAATTAACGGGCAAAGCGTAAATGATAGAAGTCCTATTACTAAGGAATTAGAGATTCACCTGACAATAAGTAATGGAAATGTGAGGAAAGTGATGGAGAATCATCCAGTTTTCCTGGCAGCATAAAGGAGAGGGATGATAAAGAAAAATGTGGCTCACATGAAAGAGAGAGAGAGAGAGTAATGACAAAAAAAATCTGGTTTACGTGAAAAGGAAAGAAATGATAAAGCATCAGCCTCACATGATGACACTAACAGCAGTGAGAAAAAACTGCACACCACAAATCGATACATCAGATACTGCTTTATGACTAGTGACCCTAAACTCTGCCAATATTGATTGCACAAATTTGAACAGACCGGGCAAAATTAAAGATATGACGTTTCCAGTAAATAAGCAGAAGCAACACTGCTCAAAGTCACACTGCAAAAAAGAGTGCTTGAGAATGGTGAGAAACTGAATCGGTATTAGCTAGTTGGCAGTTTATTTCACGTAAAAGTGTTCTGTTTTTGTTGCAAATATTTAACAAGAATGCCAAATCATTGCTTGCCCTTTCCAAGTACAATTACTGGCATAACTTAGCTGATACTCTGAAGCAACATGAAAAATCACCCAGCCCTTTTATGGCCTACTCCAAATGGATGGAAGTTGAGTCCAGACTCAGAAGCAGAAAACCAGTGCATTATTAAGGTAGAAACCCAGCATTAGAGGAACGTGCTCGAGCGTCTGATAGCAATTACCCTCTTCCTTGCAAAGAATAATTTGGCTTTTCAGGGCTCATCGGATAAGTTACTCACTGAACATAATGGTAATTTCCTCGGCTTGGCAGAGGTCCTTGGGAAATACAGTGATGTTATGCGTGAGCACCTACATCAAGTAGTTCATGAAGTGATGGACCATTACTGCAGCAAAACAATTCAAAATGAATTGATTGATTGACCTTATGGCAAGAAAGGTGCTTGATAACATACTGATGTGGCTTGGCAAAGTGAAGTACTATGCCATAATAATGGACTGCACTCCCAACGTTAGTCACAGTGAAAATATGTCATTTACAGTAGGATTTGTTGACAACAAGGATGGCTGTATCCAAGTAAAGGAACACTATCTGTTTCCAGTACTGGAAAATGCCTAACAGAACTGTTTTGAATGAGAATAAAATGAAGCTTCAGGACTGCTGCAGCCAAAGCATGACAATGGCATGAACATGAAGGGAAGAAACAGTGGCTTCCAGACAAGGATCCTTGCGTTGAATCCAAGAGCTTTCTTCAGGCCTTGTGGCTGTCATTCCCTCAACCTGGTTATGTCAGATGAGGCGTCATCTTCTTTAGATTCAGTATCTCTCTTTGGAGTACTGCAGAGGATGTCCCCATCCTGTTTTCAGCATCAGCTATCAGACAGAGGATCCTCATAGACAATGTTATAAATCTGTCCATAAAGCCACTAAGTGACACTCCCTGGGAGAGCCACATTGACAGTGTAAGGCCAGGGAACTACCAAGTGACTGAGGTTTTCGATGCCCTGATGGTACTGGCACAGTTGAGTAAAGCTGAGGCTGGAATCTGACACGATGCGCAAAGCCTGGCAAACCAAATCACGGACTTCAAATTTCTGGTATCAACTGTAGTTTGGCACAATATCCTGTTTCAAGTAAATGTTGTAAGAAAGGTATTACAAACTCAGTCAATGGACATCGCGATCCCCACTACTTTGATGAGAAGCTGCCAAAGAAATGTCAGAAAATTTAGGAATTGAGCCTGTCTTCAAGGAAATTCATATTCGTTGGAAGAAAAGACAGTTTGGTTACAAGGGCAGAGATGAGGTCATGCGAAGCTCAGACGAAAAATTCAAGGAGTTTTTTTGTTCGCTCATTGACACTGCTCGGATGTCCATCAAAGAAACATTTAGATAAATAAGGCACCAAGAAAAGACCTGGGGTTTCTTAGTAAGCTGCTGGTGAACAGGAAAACACTCTAACAATTGTACAGACCTTCACCAGATGCTGACACATGGGAAACATTCAGACATCAATGATTAAGACATCTATGTTGAAGCGGACAACATCCATTACATTTTGTCACACAGGAAGCACTCTCCAAGTTCTCCAATTCATTCATGATGCAGAGTTGAAGGACACTTTTCCTAATGTGTGGACAGCTTTGAGGATTCTTTTCACTCTGCTGGTCACAGTCATGCGTGCTGAGTGCAGCTTTTCAGAGCTTGAGTCAGACTCATTAAAACTAGGGCTGTCAAGCAATTAAAAAAAATTAATCACAATTAATCGTGCGATTAATCATGCTGTTAAACAATAGAATACCATTTCTTTAAATATTTTTGGATGTTCTCTACATTTTCAAATATATTGATTTCAATTACAACACAGAACACAAAGTGTACAGTGCTCACTTTGTTTTTTACAGTGCAAATATTTGTAATAAAAATAAAGGAAATAGTATTTTTCAATTCACCTAATACAAATACTGTAGTGAAATCTCTTTATCATGAAAGTTGAACTTACAAATGTAGAATTATGTACAAAAAGTCACTAGATTAAAAAATAAAACAATGTAAAACTTTAGAGCGTACAAGTCCACTCAGTCCTATTTCTTGTTCAGCCACTCACTCAGACAAAAGTATTTTTTTTTCATTTGCAGGAGATAATGCTGCCCGCTTCTTGTTTACAATGTCACCTGAAAGTGAGAACAGGTGTTTGTATGCATTGTAGCCGGCATCGCAAGATATTATGTGCCAGATGTGCTAAAGATTCTTATGTCCCTTCATGCTTCAACCACCATTCTAGAGGACATGCAGCCCTGCTGATGATGCTTGTTTAAAAAAAAAAAGTGTTAATTAAATTTGTGACTGAGCACAAGAGTTCCAGAGCACAAGAGTCCTTTTGGGGCATAGGGAAGAAGATACAAATCCTACACAGTCTCTTCTGAGGCAATAGTCTCTAGGCTATTCTGCCAACTGCTTAACTGAGATGAGTCCTCACCTGGAAAAATTAGCAACTTTCATCTTAGGACAGAAAAGGAAAATTCTGCCACAGATGTCAGAGACCAGCAAGGAGTTTGAAGAAAGAATTCATTCCTCTCCTCAAATGACAAAGGCTCTTCCTGTTTTCAGCCCCTCCCTTAGACTATCTTTCAGTGAGAGCTAAATGTATAATGGGCCTGGTGAAAGTAACAAAGAGAGGAAATCTTGGGCCTGGTCTATACTTAAAATGTATGTGAACATAGCTACAGTGCTCAAGCTTATGAAAAATCCATATCCCAAAGGTTGTAACTACACTGACCTAACCCCTGGGGCAGATGCAGCTAGGTTGATGAAAGAATGGTTCTGTCAACCTAGCTACTGTAACTCAGGTAGGTGCAGTTCCTACAGCAATGGAAAAAACCCTTCTGTGGCTGCAGTTTGCAGCTCCACTACAGGCTTAGCTATGGCACTGTAGCTATCCCACTGTAGTGCTTCTAGTGCAGAAATGACGTTAAAGAGAGGCTGAAAATATTAAGGACCCTTCCTATCAGAACCACACTGAGGATCCCTCTTAGGTTTCTACTTTGTCCATTATGACAGGTGGTTATTGCAAACTGCTTGCTAACCACTGCCATCTGTGGCAGAATCCTGTCCCAATCTGAAAGATGACTGGCCTTTTAGGCAACCTATAGAAAAAACAGTGATTGTTGCCCATGAATCAACCGCATAAGATTTTAATGTCCTTCCCACATCCCGGAAATATTCTTATGCTCTGTGCCTAACCATCTCCTGAATTAGAGAAGAAAAATATTGTGCCAACCTGTTGGGAATGTTACAACATACAAAAGCCTTATGATGAGAGTTGTGAGTGAATAGGGAGGACTCTGACCTAGCCAAGCAGGAAAAGGAAGCTGGACATTAAGTGAATGAAAATCTGCAGAAGCCGTCATAACCAAAGTGGGTTGTGGGGGGAGGAACAATTCCATCACAGGTAGGAAACAAAGCCACTAGTAGTAAGCTAGTTCTCCTTCTATTGCTCTACATGACAAATATAAAAGAACTACACACTGGGCCTGATTCTCCTCTCATTTACACCGGGATAACTCCATTGATTTCAATGGGGCAACTCCTAAATTATATTCATTAAATTGAGAAAAGAATCAACACCATTGCTTCAATCTGCTGGATAATATCTCTAGCTTATGTAACACTTATCACTAGGGCTGTCGAGTAATTGCAGTTAACGCCCACAATTAACTCAAAAAAATTAATTGCGATTAAAAAACTTAATCACGATTAATCGCAATTTTAATTGCACTTTTGAACAATAGAAAACCAATTGAAATTTATTAAATATTTTGGATGGTTTTATGCATTTGCACATATAATGTATTCTGCATTGTAATAGAAATCCAAGTGTTTGTTTTTATTATAAATATTTCCACTGTAAAATGATAAACAAAAGAAATTGTATATTTCACTTCACCTCATACAAGTACTGTAGTGCAATCTCTTTGTCCTGAAAACGCAACTTACAAATGTAGATTATTTTTGTTATATAACTCCACTCAAAAACAAAACAATGTACAACTTCAGAGTCTACAAGCCCACTCAGTCCTACTTCTTGTTCAGCCAATCGCTGAGGAGATAATACTGCCCACTTATTTACAATGTCACCAGAAAGTGAGAACAGGCATTTGCATGGCACTTTTGTAGCCAACATTGCAAGGTATTTACATGCCAGATATGCTAAACATTCATATGCCCCTTTGTGCTTCAGCCACCATTCCAAAGGACATGCTTCCATGCTGATGACGCTCATTCAAAAAATAATGCGTTAATTAAATTTCTGACTGAACTCTTTGGGGGAGAACTGCATGCCTCCTGCTCTGTTTTATCTGCATTCTGCCATATATTTCATGTTAGAGCAGTCTTGGATGATGACCCAGCACACTTTCACTGCAGATTTGACAAAACACAAAGAAGGTACCAATGTGAGATTTCTAAAAATAGCTACAGCACTCGACCCAAGATTTAAGAATCTGAAGTGCCTTCCAAAATCTCAGAGGGACGAGGTGTGGACCATGCTTTCAGAAGTTTTAAAAGAGCAACACTACAATGCAGAAACTACAGAACCCGAACCACCAAAAAAGAAAATCAACCTTCTGCTGGTGGCATCTGACTCAGATGATGAAAATGAACATGCGTCGGTCCGCACTGCTTTGGACTGTTATTGAGCAGAACCTGTCATTAGCATGGTCGCACATGCCCTGGAATGGTGGTTGAAGCGTGAAGGGACATTTGAATCTTTAGCACATCTGGCACAAATATCTTGCGACGCCAGCTACAACAGTGCCATGAGAACACCTGTTCTCACTTTCACGTGACATTGTAAAGAAGAAGCGGGCAGCATTATCTCCTGCAAGTGTCATCAAACTTGTTTGTCTGAGCGATTGGCTGAACAAGAAGTAGGACTGAGCGTATCTACATGCACTAAAATTTTACGTTTTTATTTTTGAATGCAGTTTTTTTGTACATAATTCTACATTTGTAAGTTCAACTTTCATGATAAAGAGATGGCACTACAGTACTTGTATTAGGTGAATTGAAAAATACTATTTCCTTTGTTTTTTTACAGTGCAAATACTTGTAATAAAAAATAAATATAAAATGAGCATTGTACACTTTGTATTATGTGTTGTAATTGAAATCAATGTTTGAAAAAGGAGAAAACATCCAAAAATATTTAATATTTTATTTTTGGTATTTTATTATTGTTTAGCAGTGGGATTAATCATGTGATTAATTGCAATTAATTTTTTTAATCACTTGGCAGCCCTACATATCACCATCGCATCTCAGCCCTGCAGATGAAGGGAACTAATCTATTACCCTATGATTCAGAGTGAAACATGAACTCTTCTGTGCTCTAGCCACAAGCAACTTTTAGCAAATGTTACAAAAGAGAAAATAATTGAGGATACCAATTTCCCCTGAACTGGGCTAGTTACACCAGCATATTATACAAGTTCAACAGAATTTGTACAATTTGGAAAAACAAAACAAAAAAACCCCCAAATGTATAGCCAAGGGAAGTGGACTGTTCAGAAAAGAAAAATTTGGTCATCTCTGTAATGGTTCCCCCCCCCTTCACCCGCACCCCATGAGAATAAGGGTGACTGCTTTTAATATTAAATTATTTGTACAATGACCAAAGTTATGCTAGAAACCTCCAAGAACAGACAGACAACGTCCCTGGCCTGAGCAGGTTACAAATTATATTGTAGACAAGCCTCAGGTAAATGAGGAAACAACGGGAAGGTGTTGGATAGGGTCACAAAAATAATACTTCATGACTCGTGTGTCTGTAGCCTATAGGACTAATCTGCTTGCTTTTATATATTTTGTGTGTGTGTGTGTGTGTGTGTGTGTGTGTGTGTGTGTGTGTGTGTGTGTGTGTGTGTCTTTTCTTATAGTTTAAGTATTTGGTTTATTGTAACAGGTTTATAGATTTATATTAAAGTAAGTTTGACTGTAATGCAAGAGACCTACAAGCCATATCCTGTATGTTAAGCTAAACCAAAGTTAGCATATCTATATTAATATCTTTTATTCAGAAAGCAAAGTTGACCTATATCTTGTTATCTAAATAGATGAGTACCCACGCCTATGTCTATGATCTTTTATTTAGACTGATAGACAATGACGAATGGCATAGGGGGGTTTTCCCACAGACTTAACAAGTACCCCATAAGAGACTGATGTGCATACATACCTGTCATCAATATGCACATACATACTAGCCTATGGGGTAAGTGTACCCTAACATTTCTGTGTGTGAGGAATGAAATTTGGGCATAAGAGGAAGGAGGTCCGGCATTTGCCCTATAAAAGAGGTAACCACCTCAATAGAGTATCTCCATTTTCTTACTAGCTTTAGATCTCCATTTCTCTTCCTCATGCACTCCATTTCTCGCTATCTCCATTTCTCTCTCACTTCTTCCACTCTATCTACGAGGATTCCTACTATTTGTAGGTTATACTTGTTCTTCTTAAACTTTAAGTTTCAAGGGAACTAGGCTAAGCTTGGTTTCCCTAAGTTTTATTCTTAGTTTGTTTATTAGGTTTTGATTTAAGTTTAAGATAATCAAGTAAACTCTAGTCATCTTTAACAGTTCTTAGCATTTTCTAAGCACTGCATCCCTCACTCAAGAATTGAGAAACCCAAACTGCAAGGCTGGTCCTGTGTCTCTTACCACCAGGTTATCAAGGAAGAGTGTGAGTATATTAATCAAGGATTTGTTGCATATAATACTATATTCTCATACGTATCTTTTGAATAGCAGAAATGCAATTGTAACTTTGTAACCCTTGAGTATTTTACCATTTTACTTACTATTATAGCCTTAAAGACTTTTTATTAAAATCAATATCTGTCTCAGTGTGAGCTTCCTGTCATACCCCTGAGGGTCCTTTATAAATTCTGTGGAGCCTGATTCAGGACAAGAACTTTTATCTTCTGATCAAACAGATTGGCGAGCCTAAACCCATACTAATTAATATTAATAATTATTATTAATGTTATTATTAATATCAAATAAAATAATATTAATAAACTAAATTCCCATATTATCCAAATTAATATTATCAGGACACCCTAAATCAGGCTACAGTCATCACATGACAAATTCAGCCACTGTTAGTGGCACCCTTATTGGCAGTCTCAGCAGAGGCTCCAAAAATTGACTAAATACGTAAAGTGAACTACTTTCTGGGTGTTAGAAAGGCACCCGTTTGAGGCTATACAGGAAAGCTTGCATTGGTACCACTCGTGCAGAATAATACGCTTCATTTTCCAGTGTTGTAAAATGTTAAAGTTACATTTTATTTGTCATGGAATTTTAAACAAAGAGAATGTGGCACATGCAAATCCCACCTTTTGATGTTAATTTACATTTTCTGTAGATAACATTTGAACAAACCTCAGAACATAGCTATTTAGCGTTACTTAGGAGAAACAGCTCACCATAAGAGAGTGATATATAATCCTATGCTACAAAAATTTAAATGAAGCAGGAACATTGCTGCTAAATAGGAAAACAAAACAAAACCTACTGAGAAAATATATTAAATGCTAAAACACTGCTCTTGTAATCAAAGCAAAGTATCATAACCATTTTATGGTTAGACACTATTTGGATTTAAAATAGTAGGCTAATCAATTGATTTCTATTGGATTTATCCACCTTCCAGAGAGCGATAATGACATTCTGACATACAATTACACAAAAATATTTATTTTTAACTTCAACCACTTAAAGGTCCTTAATATTAAAGACAATGTAATCACTTTCTCATTGTATGGAATATCAGCTAGCTGTATATTAACAGGCCACTTACTTAAAATAATCATTTGCATCAAACATTATGTGAATTTGCCAATGAATTGTATGTGTATTGTTATGCATTCAGCAGTGCTAAGTATACATGATGCAAATAAGCATAGCCTCATCCAAAAACAAATATAACTATGTAAATCACATATTTTTCATCTCACACGGTACAGACAAAATTCCTCCCCCAAAATTTGACCAATACCACATTCATGAATAGCATGAAGGTAGTTAAACTTAGAACACCTTTTGAGTATCCAAAAGGTAGCCTGTGACTGCATGATTTACAACTGATCTTGAACAATCGAAATCACAACAGAATGAGGGGTCAGTTACTCTGTGAATTCAATGACATTCTTTCATCGACATCAGACTGCTGCCGCAGATAAGAGAAATGATTCCACTACACTTTGGAAATTAACTGAGGAAGGACTGTGAAGCAGAAAGGAGGGCACACAACTGAATTAAGTATTTTATTACAAGAACACTAGTGAAAATTATACGCAGGAAGTTCCAAAACACATAAGCACACTATTGGTAATATTTCTATTTCTCACTTACATTTATCACTACAACACAATCAGTGAGAAGAGTCACATCTGCAGCATGTAAACTGATAATAGGGGAACATTATTTGATTCAGAAGAGCCTGAACAACTTTAGATTCTTATCTGAGCCATCTGAATATTCTCTTTCATCCAACCTTTTTCTCCAGATCCCTATCTAATTCCTTCTCAATCCTGTGATCTAGAAACTGATCCTGCTTCCTGTCCTCTGAGTACAGTCAGCTCATTGACACAGATTCCCCAACTCCAGCCTACATCCTAACTTTTTCTCATTCTTTATCCATTCAGCTACATTGCTCTCTCCTCTTCTATTCTTCTCTCTTCCTAATCCAAGTTCTGCCTCCCCCTCCCTACTTTTCTGGCCACCCACCAAGCGTCATTGTGAGGTTTCATAATTGCAGGGCCAGCTGCTCTTTACAAATCTCATGTATTATATACATTCCTATGCATATCAGGGGCATGTGATGATTCAAGAATCTCTGTACTCTGCTTTGACAATAATGTAAAGCACCATAAAGTGGCCAAGTATTAGAATTATTATGATGCCACTCTGGGGCTCCTCTGAGGAAACTCCAGAGATAATGAGTTTGGAGCAAGCAGCTATCTTCAGAACACTGAGGCTCCATGATGCATTTGGCAGGACATCAGCAAAGGTGTGCATGGTGTGTGTGGGGGGGGGGCAGGATGGGACGGGTACGGGTACAAAGGGAATGCTAGAATGTGAGAGACAGAAACAGAACACAAGCAACAGAGAGAAAAGGAGTAAACGGGTGTGGAAAGGGGAATGGAGCCTGAGATCAGGCAGAGAGCAGACTGTAATTGGATGAAGAAAGGCTGTAGAAGAAAGAATATTATTTCATTATATGGTACAAACACATTGAAGGGGCGGGGGGGGAAGGAGGTGGCATCTCTAGGGACCATATTAGCAGGAATCCCAGCCAAGGGACAACTAACCTAAAACAAAAACTCGGCTCCTAACCCAGTCTGCTAGTAAGAGGTCAGATATTGATCACTGGTCCAAAATAATTTCTTATAATCTTCATACGTTTTCCTGCAGCTATAACAGGATTTAATCGTTTGTATAATTTTCAGTAAGGCATGCATGCCATTATGTCAAAGTAACAAGGGGCAGGAATTCAGTCGGGCTATGCAGTTAGTATAATATTCAGTAGTTACATCTATGTTAATCAAATCTGGTTTTCTAATATCATTTATAAAAGATAAAAGTTCATAAAGTAAGAATGTGAGGAGAGAGATGGAGGGTTAGAGAGAAGGAATGGCTACCACTGGTATAGCATTTTCAAGTGCAGGAATAAGATGATGTAATTGTGAAGTCAAATTTACAGTTTAAATGATTTTATCTTCATCCTGTGAACAACATCTTTTCTGAAATAAGTTACTAAACTATCTGCTTATTCCAGCTGACTCCTTGTACGCTTGACTCGTAACACTTTAAACAGATGGTAGAGGCTTAGCAAATATTCAGGCCATATGATTTTGTGTATAAATGCACAAATTTCATTCCTTTCTTGGTCTGTTCTATCCATTTTCAGATTAACACCTATAGTAAATTGATGATAGTTTCCAAATAAAACAGGACACTGAATGCTCCTACTTCTTTTAGTAACAATTAATTCATTATTTATGTTATGGCAGTAGCATGCCAAGGCCCCAATTAAGATTAGCACCCCATTTTGTGCGAAGTGTTGTAAAAACACATTTTATTCCAGCTTTTATTTTTAATACAGTTCAGAAAGATGTTACAAACACTGTAAATCTGACAAAAGAATTTTGGTAAATATTAGGAATTCTAAAAATCCTCTTTTTTTGCAATATAATACTTCTTATTTTTGGTCCTATTTAAATAATTTACTGCTTAAAGCTAACACAGCTATCTATTTGAAGTAGAGCTATCGTAATCTTTAATAGTCTCTGTGGAGTAAAATAAATCAAATACCCAATTCAAGAACTAAATGGTGTGCTTCCCCCCACTGCCACCTAATTAATATGAAATGTTATATTTTGACATCAACTCACTCATTGAAGCATACTGCCTAAAATTAGCCATGTCACATACATTAATTTTGCTGTTGCCAAGGGACTACTGAACTGAGTGTACTTGTTTTAGTCTAGTATTTTAATACTGTTGCATAAAGCTTTTTGCTGTGAAAGCCAAGAATTCCCCACAAACCATTAATCTAACAAGTTCTATTCATTACCATCAGAAATTAGTTTTTCTAAAATATGTAGCTCAGAAACTGCTGACAAACTACTTCAAATCAATTTTTTTAAATGTTTCGCATAACTCATTGTTCAAGGCTAACTGAAAACTAATTAAAATTGTCAAGAAAACTATTTGAACAAGAAGAAAAGAAAAAAATGTCTACACCAAGTGACGAGAAAAAATTGATACTACTTGACTGGATCTCTGCCCTTGAATCTGTTGCCTTTATTGTTTGGCAAATGAAAATTCCTCTGCTCTCAAAGGGGTTTTTGACCTTTCGAAGCATCAGTATGTATGTCCTTTCCAGAGAGCAATTGTCCATGTTCTTGTCCAGAACTCCAAGAACATTTCACTTCCTTTCTGAATGGAGAGAAAAGAGCTCCCTAATCTCTCAAATATAATTTATTCCCAAATTAAATATCCATGTAACTAGATAACCAGGAAGTTAACACATCAAGGATTTTCACCTCCCACTCTGACAGGAAGGCAGGAGGACAAAGAATCAAGTCAAGTGACATATGATAAATTATATTACATACAAGTCATTTTCCTTTCTCTAACAATAACACTACCTACATTAACTAGATCATCCTTGGAAACTGAGCACCTTGAAAAGTACATTCATCAAATTGTAGTAGAGCAAAAACCCGTCTGAGGTGTTCTAAATACCCCCAAATTGGGGAAACTTACACGAACAGAAAGAGGGAGAGTTGACGAGAAACCCTCAAATAGACACTGAACTGTTAGCACCATGACGACTCTGAGGACAACAAGATATGGTTTGTACTGAAAGCAATTCAAGTATTAAGATATTGATTCCTTTGCATTAGCACCTGTTTGAGAAATTGTACTATTCATTAATGAAATGCTCCAGAAAATTTATATAGCAAGTGGCAGGGCTAGAGGACAAGGTCCAACTTTATAAGGAATCTTCTAAAATATCCTTAAACAAGCATGATGAACTCTAACACGAAGGTCAAATCCCAGTAGTCAATCAGTCAACAGGAGCATTTGTTTTAAAGAGTTCTAATTTAGACCTAGGAAACTGAATGGAAAGTGGAAAGGCATTTCAGTGCAAGTGTCAACACCAGATCTGATTCTGTCCATAATAATACATGACTGGCAGTGACAGATATATATCCAGAGAACACCTTGGCTTTCCCTGCTTCTTGTTTTCTAGGAAGAAGGTCCATATAACTGCTGTAGATCCAAAATCCCAGGTTTTTGCAAGATTCCTAAGGATGTTTCTCCTCTTCCCCCCAACCAGCCATGTGCATTTCTATCTCAGAGTATAACACTATCACTTACATCTGCCCCTCAAATTTCTCCAGCCCTTCCTACTCTCTTCTCTTCATCCAACAACCCCCTGCTCTCTGGTGGATAGTATTTTCCATGCCCCCACGTATTTGGTGAGCTCTGAGGACGTATTTAGGGAAGGGTACACGGTAGATAACCAAAAGTCAGCACATACTTTACACATCCATTGTCACACTGAATGAAACATTGGAACCAAGCAGGGCAGAACTGTAATGTTCAATGGGAGGTTAGGACCCATGAGATAATTCTCTTTGACAAAGTGGTCTGGCCAATTAAATTCATTAGACAACTACTGCTATAAACTTACTAAGAATCAGCAGTGTCGATTAGAACCTAAACTCTCCTTTTATATCACTTAGTTGGCAGAATTATTATGATAGGTTGAAGAAGGGGTCTTTGAACAACAGATGTGTGTACTAAAGGACTATTATGTATGCTCATGCAGTGATTGCTTCTAATAGTTTTTATGTATTTTTAAAAATACACTTTAATAGCATTTTCTTATTCTTATAAAGAGAAGACGATTAATGGGATTTCAAGCAAACCCCTAAGGTATAGTACTGGGACGTTATGGCACTAAATTATCTGGACATTAATGAAACAACAACAATAGTCTGTAAGGCTATCAAACCATCTGGGTATATTTAAAATAGAAATAATTTTCTTAATATAGTGTGAGGGTAATATATAATAGCTGGTGCTGTTCATTAATGCAGAGGAAGTGCTGTACTGTTAAAAACCACTGCACTCAGGAGGTGATGTTTTTATTTTTGGCATTCGAAGGTGGATAGCAATCACCACATGAAGTCTCGGTATATAAAAGCTACCCAGACAACATCACAGGAGTTGGCAGTCAGGGAGTACAGTTGGGACCCACAGGAGGGCATCCTTGAAAATAATCAGTAATTAATTTTATATCCATGAATATTTTCAACCCTGAGGCACAAGTCTGAATGCTTACATGTGGGGTAGGAGATACAGGCAAAAGAGCATTTCATGGAAATAGAATAAAATAAATATTGCATTGGAATCTAGGGATTGTGGCTGTGAAATTTGGTCCCATTGTGCCACAGCACATTGCCTTCATGAGATACCACAATCAAAATGCTTTTTAAATACTGTGTGCATACAGCACATATAATAAGCAAAATACTGAACAAAGTTCTGCATCTGGCCCCTTATTTAGTCTTTTTTGAGTGTTGCCCTTCAAAACAGTTTGTATTACCTTTCAGTTTGTTTAAAAAATATATTAAAACCATTTGTTTTCCCTCCAAGATTTTTTTCCCCTTTGAATATTCTTTTTTAAAAGATTTCTCTCCACTACTACTACTATATTAATTTTTATTCCTTCATTCAAGTTTCCTTCTCTCTTCCCTAATTACAGGTATCAAAGTTTGAAACCTTTTGCCTACAGTTTTAACCATAAAATATAATTTCATTTTGCACAGTTAACCAA
The DNA here is from genome assembly GCF_016161935.1 of Mauremys reevesii. NCBI lineage: Eukaryota > Metazoa > Chordata > Testudines > Geoemydidae > Mauremys > Mauremys reevesii. Next base: position 201,510,752 of record NC_052624.1, read on the forward strand.
ATCATTTTGAAGAGCTAAGTACTACAATTGCAATAAGATTTAGATAAAGCAATGTTCTATCAATAGCACTGTCACACAGTGCTACAAGCTAAAATGAAAGAAAAGGAGTTTCAACTGAAAACAAACCTGATGGCATCCATGGATCAGATGAGGGCTTTAACAGTGTGTTCACCTGGTCCCAGTTAAGATCATCATCATCAGATTGACTATATCCACAGGAGCTAAATGGCTCATCAAAGGAACAACCTCCTGTAAAATAAATGCACAGGTACAAATTAAATCAAGCAAGCAAATATCAGATGAATTCTAGTTCCTTTCAGAATCATTTGGATACCAAACTGAATTTGAGTTTTTCTTAGAATAAATAATCATATGACTATTTCATATTCACAGAAAATAGGAAACAGACTTTTTGCTGTGGAAAACTAATCTCAGAGGGCACAAAAAAGAAATTTAGAATTTCAGTCAATGATTCACTTACTATTTGGTTGTCCAGTACAAAAAAAAAAAAAGAGTAGAAGAGAACTCCAAGTATGCAAATCAAAAACAATCTGAGGGCACATGCCTTCAGCACTGAGCACTGGCAGGAGCCAACAGACCTGAACCCGAAGATCACATCTTTGAGAGCAAGCAGGGAAGAAGGGAGAAGAAAACAAAAAAATCTCCAAAAAGAAACAGTACTGTTTCTGTGTTTTCCTTCCCTTCCTCCTCAGTTGTCCAGTCATCAGAGCAGGATCCTTGTTTCAGGGGTGTCATAGGTTTATTCCCCACTTCGAACTTTAGCGTTCACAAGATGGGGACCTGCATGGACTCCTCTAAACTAAAATCCTAGCTTAGATCTGGTTCTCCCTGCCACCAGTCAAGTTTTAAGTGTCTGACACACTCCCTGTTCCCCCAAAAACTTCCCCTGGGGAACACAGATCCAAACACCTTGAATCTCAACACAAAGGGAAACAAACCATTTCCCTCCTCCCCACTCCTAGTGCTTAGGAGAGATACCTGATTCAAACTCCTTGAATCATTCAAAGAGGGATTCACTTTTCCCCCTCCCCTTCCCCTGAAAATCCAAACAAGGGAAGAAATCAATCAAGTTCTAAAAAGAAAAGATTTTATTAAAGAAAGAAAAAAAAGTACACTCTCTCTGTATTACCAGGATGCAAAAATACAGGGTCTAACTTATAAAAACTGGAGAGACTTCCCCTCCCTCCTCCTCAGCATAATCAAAGTAACAGCAAACAGAAATAAAGAATTCCTTCAGCAAACACACAATTGCAAATATAGAAAGCAACTCAAAAGACTAATCCGCCTTTTTAACTAATACTCACTATACTGGATAGTAGGAAATACTCCAGGAGAACTTGGAGACATGTCTGGCCTCTCTTAGATCCAAAGAGAGCACACAACTCAAACAAAGAACACAGACAAAGCTGTCCCTCCACAGGGATTTGAAATTATCCTGTCCCTTGATTGGTCCTCTGGTCAGGTGTTCATCAGGTTACTGAGCTTGTTAACCCTTTACAGGTAAAAGAGACTTTAACCCTTAACTATCTGTTTATGACAAGGGGACTAGACCATTCAAAGGCAGAGCAGAGGAAAATAAAATATCAATCATAACGACGAAAGAAAATCTAGAATGTCTGCTTACTTTTATAGTTGCTAGAGCTTTATTTTGTTAATAGTACTGTTTCACTCCTCAACCTCCTAGAGAATACATTATGAACATAGTAAGGGTCCAGCAACCACAAACGGAAATGGAAATTCTTTGTTTCTTTTCTCAGGTGTGTAAGCATTCTTAACATAGTTCTGTCCATTAAGGTCACTAAAATGTGTTTATAAAATGCTATCTTGCCCCCTGACGTCTGTCATTTTACTCCATGAAAATGAAACTTTGTGGGGGAAAAATACAGCCCGAGTCATGCATACTTCAGTCCACATTAAAACAGGTGATGCACTTGTTCATATGAAACTAAACTTCGGGGCTGTCCCTCAATTTTGAGACCAGTCTGCACAGACATAAAAGACCTAAATTTGCCAAGCTTCACTGAAAAGGGAGCTTCAAACAAAATATAGATACAAAACCTTAAAAAGACCCTAAATTGTGCCTACAATATTATGAAATCCATGACTAAAGAGTTTCCAAAATACTTTATAAGGAAATAAATGAGTTATGGATAAAATAACCAAAATATAAGCAAAACAGTCTTACCACAACCCACAAGAAGAGCCTATGTGTATTACTGCCTTCCTATTACATACTGCTGGCTCTAAGGTGACCAGACAGCAAGTGTGAAACATCGGGACAGGGGGTAGGGGGTAATAGGAGCCTATATAAGAAAAAGCCCTGAATATCGAGACTGTCCCTATAAAATCGGGACATCTGGTTACCCTAGCTGGCTCATAACTGAGAAATGAGACAACTATAAAATTAATTTTTCATTAATGAACGGTCAATAAAGCATCTCTTCCCTCCCCTCCCCTAAATACTGCCATCTGTTTTCCTTTTATTGTGAATCTCACTTAACATACTGTGTATTCCCTAGTTCAGAGGCATAGGTCAACCTACACTGTTCTAAACCATGCTATGTAGAAGAGTCTTATTCATTAGCTCTAGGTATGCCAGGGAAATTAACACCAATGGACACTATCTTTCTGTATCACTTTTAGGAGTACAGAGTCTCAATTAGATATTCCATTGGGACCAAAAAACTCATTAAAGAACTTGCAGCATGAAACTCAATCGTTCACCTTGACAACAGATTTAAGTCATCACTCTTACCAAGTTTATCAAATTCAGAAATAAAACAGATTTGTTTAAAGCATATGAAGCGACATCTGTAACAATTTTGGTGGGAAGGTTTAAACTATTATGCAGTCATCTGCAAGATATATGCTCCAATGTTTGCATAAATATTACTTGATGTAGTAAATTTAGTCTAGGTGCCTAGTTTCAGACACAGAGCAAAGCAGACTTGATCTTGCATTTCACTGTCTGAAGAGAAAATATGCATGAATTTTTATAGGGAATGTCTCTCAGAAAAAGGGATCCAGAGAAAAGCCAGGGGATGGTTCAAGGGATGATTTACAAAGTAAATCCTGGAAGAATACATATGACCAAATAAAAAGTTAGCACTACATTAGGATTTACAGTTGAAAAACGTATGGTGTATCAATTTAATTCTCTCCATTATGAAAAGGTCTTTATGAATTGAAATGGTACATAAAAATGTCCGTTCTTCCTAAACCCAGGATAAGAACAGAACTCCTACAAAGTCCAATACTTGTGAAAGTGAAACTTTTGTGAATTTTATATGGCCATTAGATGTTTCTCCCCTTCTCTCCAGTTATGAAGTTCACATAAATATAGATAAACAGAATTGAAGAAGATGGGAAAGACCTACAAGTCCATCCAGGCCATCTCCCTCTGCCAATGCAGGAGCATTTCTCACCACAGCATTTCTACTGTTTTCCCTCATTTCTCTTGTTAAACTATTGAAAAGTCATACATCAGGAAGTCTGATAATTTGTATAGTTTTTTTCCTATTACTGACCACATGTGTTCCCCCAAATAACTGCTCTCCATCTTTGGCATTTATATCCATCAAACACTTGACAGTCATCACCTTATATATATTTAGCTCTTTTAAAAGTTAAATTAATCTAATCTTCACACATGGACTATATGTAAGAGGAAGACTTAATATGAACTTTTACATTCTACCCTGCCACAGTGACCAAATTATCACACTGGAGATACCTAACTATTTAAGGCTAGGCTAAGAAGACAACTGAACTGACTGAAGTACACAAGATCCTTAATAGCATAGATATCAACCCATGTTACCGGCTGCAAACCAATGCAGAGGCTAAGACAGATTAATAAATTGAGTTAGACAAAATTTGACTTATTAGAAAGTGTTTTGTAGATTAAAAAAAACTGTGTGTCAGATACGTATACTGGGTGCAGGGGAACTTTCATAGGCTGAACTAAAAACTGAAAATATTTGAGAAACAAATGGAGAGCATAACTGAATGAGAACACAAAATATTGACAATCAAGAACCATGTCAGTCTGAATGGCTTTTATTTGTTTGCAGGTAATTCTGATATTCACATATAATTTAGTTAGAAATGTGGCAAAGCTGTTCATAAATAGGTCAAAAACAGCTGACAATAATATCTTTACACTCATTTCTAGTCAAGCTCTCCATCTTTCTACTCCCTGTTTTGGCACAATGCTATTACTATACTTGGTATCTATCTGCACAAAATGAAGACTGAATGCTTTCCTTCTGCACTGATGTTCAGTTAATTGTACATGATATAGACAAGACAACAAGGAAAAATATGCATCAATATTCCCAAACAACCTTAGTTCCTCATGTCTCTTCCACTATTCTAGAAAAACACTTGCAACCAACAAATTAGAGGATTGTTAACGCTCAGCTACAAATGTTTGATATATTTTACTTAAAATCATTATTCAATTTAACTGAGTTTATTTTAACAATTAAAATACAGACTACATCACCTTCTCTAAATCATGTTTTCACTTCTGAATTTAATTGACAAAAGTGACAAAGGTGTATAAAATGCATCCTAACTTTAATCACATCACATTTAGTGACACTGAGCACTGCATAAACACTATAGAGATATACCTATCTCATAGAACTGGAAGGGACCCTGAAAGGTCATTGAGTCCAGCCCCCTGCCTTCACTAGCAGGACCAGGTACTGATTTTTGCCCCTAAGTGGCCCTCTCAAAGATTGAACTCACAACCCTGGGTTTAGCAGACCAATGCTCAAACCACTGAGCTATCCTTGCCCCCTGCTTATTTTTAAAGTTACATAATTTAACCAAGCAAAGCAATTTTCCCATGTTACCCTGGTATTAAAATGTCCACAAGCTGAACTATATTTTAAAAGTACTATTTCTAGACTTAATGAAATATTTTAAAGAAAATAGGATGTGTCTGTTTCATTAAGGTTCTCTGGTTTGCACTGCTTTTATACAAATTTGTGGATTCTTGAGAAAAAATTAATGGACAAAGGGTTTATTGTTTCTTATAGATATTAAAAGCTGTGGCATTCAGAATGAATAAAATTGTCCTCAGTAATTGTAGTGTTGCATCCAGTTCACTTTATGCCACTGTGCAACTGTAGAACTCTATTTCTTGAGAAAAAATGTTCTGTTTTTACATGGCTAATTTACTGCAGATCTTGAATACATTGTTGGATTCAGCCAGAAAGTTAAGATAAAATGAAAGCTATTACTGACTTCATTTTTTCCAACAAGAATTAAGTTTTTTCAAGGTATTTATTTTACATTAGGCTTATTATATGGAAGGATATATAATTTTGAATGTTAAAAAGGCATTCAGGTTGGGAGTATGACAACTCAACAAAAAAAAGAAATTCAGAGTTGAGCCAGACACTTTGCCTTGTTCCTGCTGTGTTTACATACCACAGGGATATCAGACCTCTTTGTGGTGTTTTATCCAAATATATGCTACAAAATGTAAGGGTAACGGGACATGTTATGGCTAGGAGTATCAGATTTAAATGATAGTTGCTTTGCCAGGGAAATGTATGCAGGCTAACACAATGCACCATAACCAAGAACCCAAACACTCTGTGACAAATTAAATCCAATTTTCACTGTAAGGCCCTCTGGGTTTCTGCAGCACTTCTATGAAAAGCAAATAGAAAATTCTGTGGCAGAAACAGGTAAACTCAGTTTGAGTTTACTGAATTAAACATGAACATGAATAATACAAGCAAAGCATTATTTATGTCCTAGTTGATATTAATTTTAATTTACATTTTGTTGTCCTCAAATTTTCAGTGTTTAATGTGGCACAGATGGTTGTGTTGTTGAAACATAACTACACTGTAAGAGATGTTGGGAGAGGATAAAGGTTTTAACTGCTAGTTCAAAGATATTTGGGGCTTTTGGCAGAAGAGAAGACATGGGAAGCAATTTGAGCTTTTAGCACCAATGAGGTATTGGTGGCTTTTGGTAATGGGGAGAGGAAGCAACTCCTCTTTCCTCAATGACAGGCGCGCAAGGCCAGTGGACCTTTTTTGGGGGGAGGAGGGGCAGAGGGGAAGGGAATCCTATCTGTGATGGGGTGCCCCCTGCCTTTGCAGCCCCTGCTGGAGGCCCCGCAGTCATTAGTCAAATTTGCAAAGACAGTGATCGCACTTAGATTGTCCTAATAAGGCTAGGCGAATGGGCAATTTTCAACAGACTTTTGTATTTAGGCATATGGCTTACTGACTTACTTGGAAAGTCCTTTGTATGCAGATTCTTGACAAAACAATATAGAACTATTCCTTCAGTGCTATTATAGCCTATCAAGTTAAAAGGACTTTCCAGATGTCTTAGTTCACAGATAATTGTCACAACAAACTTTTTTTTGATTTGCATAAGAAAGTGTTTTATGACAGTGTTATACATATTATGCAAGATTTTTCACAACAATCTGAGGATACACATTTATACATGTTGGGCCAAAGTGGCTGGAACACCATTTACCACACAGAACTTATGTCCACTTACACCCAGGTTGAATTCAACCTGTTATAACATATTTTAAAAAAATTACATTAAGACTTTACAACAAACTGCAACCACCTCAAATGTGTCAATACAACTGTAACATGTCTGCAATGAAGTACATATATTAAAAAATCCTTATAAACATTTTGTGCAGCAATCCTTTTTGAAACTAACTAACTACCTCTATTTTGGGATTTCAAAATATGCAAAGACTTCAATTTGCAATATTGGGCTAATGTCCAGAGTTGTTAACAATACTCTAATATAAATTACTGGTTATAGACTCTGAAAAGAAATCTGTTGCATAAAATAAAAGCCTGATTACTTCTAGATTAATAGTGAGTGAATAATGTGGATATAGGGGAGGGGGGGCAGAGAGATTTTTCAAATGAAAATTGGGACACTATTCGTCGTATTGTGTACGTGTAGGTTTGCATGTGTACAGGAATGGTTTTGACAAAGGTGTGGGGGGGGGGGAAGCTGTCGTAGGAGCATGGAAGGGTTTTATCAGCCTGGGATGCAGTTGTTGATGTGGAAAGTTTTGTCCTGAGGGGTGTGGGAGAACTTTCACAGCTGGGATATGCTAGGGAGTTGCACTGAGGTGTATGGGTGGGCGAGTGTGGGCACAGGCTTGTTCTGGGGCTTAGAAAGGTTTTGGGAGCTTCACATAGTGGCTGGTGGAGTGGAGAATCCAATTTTGATGTTTCATTAAAGACAGTCAAAAAGTTTTGATGACACTTCAAAATCAACCCAGAATTTTCACCAAACATTTGTTGCCGTTCTGTCTGTTCTCCCACCCTCCACCCCTTTCAAAATGTTGTCAAAACCAATATGTCTTTGCAAAACATTTCAACTAAGGAACAGCATATTTCAGCAATGTTCGAACCAACTAGAAAGCCCCTGTGAAAATCTACCCAAATTTGTTCAAGTTACTATAACACTCAAAAAAAAAAAATCCATTTGCACATGCTCAGAGACTTCACAGATTTTTAGTTGCTAAAACTCATGAAGACTGCACCCTCACTAAGCATACTTCATCTCCTCACATCTGCCGACTGGACTCTGCATGTGCCATGCTACCAATCCACCAAGTATGCTCTCAGCTCCTAGTGCTGACCAGATTGAATGCACCTTCCCCACAGTGCAATTGCCATGCTCCAGCCCAGGGCTGAAGCTGGCCTTTGCCTATAATGGCCTTTCCCTGTAATGGATGTCCTGGGCAGGATGGGCTAGGCCCCAGAACTGAGAATAGAGAGCCTGTGCTCTTAATGACTCATGCTGGCATCCAGGCAGCATGGGAGAAGAAGCTGTTTGATTCAAATGCAGACTGGACAAAGAATAGACCCGGGGGAGGTAATGGAGTTGACTGGAACAATGAATGTAGTGAGGCTGGGACAAAGAGCCAGGAATGATGGAGACTGGGTGGAGCCAAAGAAAGGGTTCGGGGAAGATTGGGTGAGAAACCTGGGCAGGGAAACTAGGCCTGAGAGCCAGTGAGGAGAAGGAAATGGGAGACAGGCAAGCCAGGAAGGGGGAACAGCAACTAGCTGGGCATGAAGACTGGGAATTGGGGTCGGGGGAAGAGGGATTGGGACTCAGACGAAACCCAGAGGGGGAGACTAGGATTGACTGGGCAAAGAGATTGGGACAAGAAACCTATGGATTAGGGGAGGCCAGGAGAATGGGATTGGGACAAAGAGCCAGGAGTGGAAAAGGGACAAGACATGACAGAACGGATTGGAGCAGGACAGAAGGGGCCAGACTTGGTGCAAACAGGCAGAAGAGTCTATGCCAGGGGTCAGCAACCTTTCGGAAGTGGTGTGCCGAGTCTTCATTTATTCACTCTAATTTAAGGTTTGCGTGCCAGTAATACATTTCAACGTTTTTAGAAGGTCGCTTTCTATAAGTCTATAATACGTAATTAAACTATTGTTGTATGTAAAGTAAATAAGGTCACTAAAAAGTTTAAGAAGCTTAATTTAAAATTAAATTAAAATGCAGAACCCCCCCAGACCAGTGGCCAGGACCCAGGCAGTGAGAGTGCCAGTGAAAATCAGCTCACGTGCCGCCTTTAGCACGCATGCCATAGGTTGCCTACCCCTGGTCTATGCCCACTGCACAAATATTTTTCCAGTGTCTGGAAAAGGAAACTAAAATTCCTGAGTCTCTCCATTCCCCTGCTATCAGCAAATATTTATAAACCCCATTGGTGAAGTATTTCATCACCCTCTAATGTTGGTCTATATACAGGATAACAACCTACTTCTGCTATCAGTTATACTATAATCTCAAGGGGTAGAAGTCAGTTTGGTAAATCAAATGTTTCCGTCCCTTCTTATGAACTATGTGGGTGTCAATATGATACCCCATGATGAAATTAGTTAGTTTGCTTTAAAAAAACCACACACCTAGGAAATTATTATACATGAACTAGTTAAAAGAACATTATTAAGATTGCAAAGTAGAACTCTTACTTTAGAAACTGCCAGATTGCCTGCGCAATCTTAATTTGGCCCTCTTGTGTGCATGCATTTTTTTCCACATGACTCCTGCCTCACTCAGATCAAAGGATGAATCTACTCTGGTGATGAATCAGAGCTGTGTAGTAAAGGAGGCTATTTCTATGCAGGACTCCCTTCCTCATTTGTTGCACAAGTTGGAAGGCATGCAGTGAATGAGGTAAGGGATTGCAGGAAGGAAAAAGGGTGGTTTCATGATTAAGACAGTTGTATGCTGTTCAGGAAAACTGGTTTCTATTCATTCCTCTGCCACAGAGTTCCCGTGTGATGCTAGGCAAGTCACTTAAACCAAACTTTCCAGAGGTGGTCACTAATTGTGTGTTCCTCTTTCGGGGTGCCTTGATACCTTAGAGTCTGATTTGCAGAAGTGCTGAGCACTCACAGCTGCCGCTGAGCTCAGTGAGAGCTCTGCCTTGAACATATGCAGTGCTATATAATAAGTACTCTGAAAAACCTGATCTCAAATTGAGCACTCAAAATTAGTGGAAACTTTTGACCTTAATCTCTGGGTCTGAGCTTGCTATCTGTAAAATGATAATACCCCCCCACCTCACAAGGGTGTTGCAAAGATAAATTAATTTAGGTCTGTGAAGTACTCAGATATTGTAGTGATGCGTGCCACAGAAAAACCCATAATGAAATTATTAATTTAGGGCTTGTCTACACAGCCCCACAGTTCAGGCTCAAGGGGTTTTGAATTGTGGCGCATGGTCACATGCTGCACTGAACCCTCCCTCCCCCCCCACAATGTTTACAAAGAGTACTATGTTAATGTGAACTAGCTACCTTTTGTTGGTGCTCACAGTGCCCACATGGGGGAGTTACAGTGCAGCCCACAAGTGCAATTCAGACCCCTGCAGTCTGAAATATGGGGCTATGTAGATATAGCCTCCCTCTCCAGAGATGGTTTGAATACTGTGCTGTACATAAGGCACGGGGCCATGCACTGAACAATGAGAATAAAGGAAATGATGAATGGCTCCTCACTAAGTGAGCTCTGTGCACTGAATGAGGCAGAATTATTGTGGGGAAAATAATATGCAATCATATAATTCAAGAATGTCTCAGAATGCCTATGCACAAGAATGCCAAATTAAGGTTGCATACAGGCAACCTTCATTCTGGATTGCCCAACTTTGAGTGCTTGACTTTTCAGCCTTAATTATTAAGTTGTTTTGACAATTTTGTGTGTGTAATAACTATATATTACAGCCACAAGAATGGCTATATTGGGTCAGACCAATGATCTGTCTAGCCCAGTATCCTGTCCTCTGACAGTGGCTGGTGCCAGATGCTTCAGAGGGAATGAACAGAATTGGGCAATTTATTGAGCAATCCATTGTCTGATATCCAGTCCAAGCTTCTGGAAGTCAGAGGTTTAGGAACACCAGAGCATTGAGTTGTTCCATGACCATCGTGGCTAATAGCCATTGATAGACCTATCCTCCATTAAGTAGTCAGCCATGAAGGGTTTTTCAGAACATGCACCAAAGCAAACAGACAGATCCTCAAATCCATAAAGAACTTTATAGGGTTTTTTCCTAGTATTGAAAGAATTATCAAAACAGATGTTCGCAGCATCTATTCAGAGTTTTATAGATTAATAGTATGAAAGGTATCATGTTAGCTATTAAAATAAGCATGTGGGTTTTTAATAAAATTACAAGTTAATATTAACAAAGATAAGTTATTGGTACAAAACAAAAGCCACCATAGCCTTTTAGGATTTTATTCCTTTTTATATCATTTTAATTATTTTACTTGTTTATATAGCGTAACTAATACTACTTTAAAAGTTGTAAAAGTTATACTCTGTCAAACAAATTGATCTGCAAACAACTTAAGTTTATATATAAAATATACACAACAAATGTAAAAGAAGAAACTCATTGAGACTAATAAAAACAAGGAAAGAAAAAGCACAGCAGGAACATACATAAACAAAGAACATACAAACTGAAATAATCAAAACGAACAACAAGGAGAAGAAATGGTGATCAAAGCCTCACACCGTCTGCCAGAAATGACACCTACAGTAGAAATTCTATACTAGCAAATGCTTTACTACAAAGGAAATAACTATCAAAGAAGCCCATCGGGAACCAATCCCCTCTGTATTGCCAAAGACTGAAAGCTGTGTAAAAGGTTAATATGCTCAGATATGTCATGCAATTAGAATGCTGGGGTGGGCGGTGCAGATCAGCTTTCAAATTTGATAAATAGATACAAACAAACCTCTCTATACAGATAGGCAACTAAAAAAAAAAATCAATCATGCATAGGAGGGTCAAACTGGAGGCAAGTGATCAACATGTATTTTGGAATTGTCCCAAACTACAAAAATATTCAGTTCTGATAAAAAATTCTACAAAATTATTACATCAAAGTCAAACTTCCTTATGCTTTGTATCTTGTTTGTTACATATAAATGACAATGCCATATTTCAGATACCAAAAGCTCTTTCATAAATTGCTTCAATTGCTTAGACCAAAAACACTAAGCTACAAATAACTGGAGGAGGAATACGCAATGTCTTCAAAATAGAATTCACACCTTAAAAGATATTCTGCCATTGGGGAGGGGGAAAAAGCCTTATACAAATCGAGAAATCCAACAGAAGACTCTGATCTTATACGATTCCTTTGAAAGGATTTTCTCAAGAAGATGATCCTAAATATCTGGTTTCAATAAAGTGACCAAGAACAATGAAACCCCATATAAAACCTTTTTGATGCATAACTCCATGAATTCAAGAACTACACATTCCTGCTATTTATATTTATATATACACATGCATTTCAGTGATACTTTAGCTTCAATCCCGAGGAACGACTTATTTTTCTTTGCTAGGGGACTATGTGCATAGTAGTTCTAGGCTAGTAGTTCTCAATAAAACAGGGTTCCCTCCATGTGCATTTAGTCATTCACTAAATCAGGGATCATGCTCTCCAGCTCATCCCATAAACCTGCTCATTCATTCGCTTCCTGGAAAACCCAACTTCCTCAACCAAATTCCAGGAGGTAATATATGAAAAAAGCAAGTTGTTCATGCACACATACGTAAGCTATTATCAGAAGTACATAATTCATCCTCCCACTTTTAGGGGAAGTCTTGATATAATAATTATCATTGAGTTGTCTAATATTTAGCACTTATACAGCTCTCCATCAATAGAGCTCAAAGTGCTTTATGAAGACGGGTAAATCTTACCCCAGATGTACAAAGTTGAGGTGCAGGGAAATTAAGTGTCTTGACAAAAAATAACAGAATGAGTCAATGGCAGTGCCAAGAATAGAACCTAGATTTCCAAGCTGGAAATCTATCCACTGGATAATGCTACTTCCTACTCCATCAATTGTGTATGACTTATCTCACTTTAACAAACAAACAGGAAAAGAGAGGAAAATGATGTGGTTAGTGCTGATCTCTTCTCCCATTTATTACAATTGGAGAAATGTTAGGCTAAGTTGGTAAATCATGTGTGTAAACATGCATGTTTTGCTCATTTATGGATTCATAGATTCCAAGGCCAGAGCTGATGATCTAGTCTGACCTCCTGTGTAGCACACGCCATAGAAATCCCCAAAATAATTCCTAGAGCAGATATTTTTTAAAAACAGCCAACCTTGATTGACAATTTTTAAATGATAGAGAATCTGCTACGGTCTTGGTGAGTTGCTCCAATGGGTAATTGCTCTCATTGAAAATTTACACCTTATTTCCAGTCTGAATTTGTCTAGATTCAATTTCTAGCCATTAGATCATGTTATAACTTTCTCTGCTAGATTGAAGAGCCCATTATTAAATATTTGTTCCCCATGCAGATACTTACAGACTGTAACCATGTCACCCTTTAACCTTCTTTGTTAAGATAAATAGATTGAGCTCCCTGACTCCATCACTACAAGGCATGATTTCAAATCCTTTAATCATTCTCGTGGTTCTTCTCTGAACCCTCTCCAATTTATCAACATCCTTCTTGAACTGTGAACACTAGAATACCAGAACTGGACACAGTATTCCAAAAGCAGTCACACCAGTGTCACAGAGGTAAAATATCCTCTATACTCCTATACTCCTACTCGAGATCCCCCTGGGAGCGCATCTCATTATCCACCAAAATATTTTTGAGTCACTACTTCCCAGGATACAGTCTCCCCCCCCCTTTATGTAGGCCTACATTCTTTGTTCTTAAATGTATACATTTAGCTGTATTAAAACACATTTTTAGTTGGCCCAGCTTACCAAGATAGCCCTGTGTCAGTGACCTATCCTCTTCATTATTTACCAAGTCCCCCAATTTTTGTGTAACCTGCAAACTTTCAGTGATTATTTTGTTTTCTTCCAGGTCATTAACAACAATATTAAACAGTCTAGGGCCAAGAACCACCGCAGGAACCCAAGGATAAAACACACATGCTCTGACGATTCCCTGTTTACAACTACATTTTAAGATCTAACAGTTAACCAACTTTTAATTCATTTAATGTCTTTCCAATATTTAAACAAAATGTCGTGCTACCAAATCAAATGCCTTACAGAAGTCTAAGTATATTACATCAACACTATCACCTTTATCAACCACACTTGTAATCTCATTAAAAAAAATCAAGTTAGTTTGAGATCTATTTTCCAAAAATGCACTTTGATTGACATTAATATTATCCTCCTTTAATTTATTATTAATTGAGTAACATATCAGCCACTCCACTATCTCACCAAGAATCAGTATCAGACTGCCAGGCTCAATTATCCCGGTCATCCCATTTGCCCTTTTTAAATACTGGCAAAACAGAAGTTTCTTTCAGTCTTCTGGAACTTCCCTAGTGTTCCAAGACACATTGAAAAAAACATTAACAGTACAGTGAACTCCTGAGCCAGATATTAAAAAACAAAACAAAAAAACCCAACCCTCCTGGATGCAAATTATCTGGACCTGCTGATTTAAAAAGGTCTAACTTTAGCAGCTTGTGGCATTATCTGATTAAACTATGACTGTGTAGCCCATTGTTGCTACTACCACTTATATAATTGCAACAAATTCTGTACAAAATGTGGCATGTAAGATGTCTATGGAAAGGTTATGATTCACTGAATATGATTATGCTATTTGCATGTCTGTATCATTTTTGTAAAGTTATGAATATTAACTATGTACCTGTATTTCTAAAGAGTTTGCTTCTGGGAAACACTAACAAGGTGTTTAGCCAGCACATTGTGAAGGAACTATTCAAGTTAAGTGGCTCATTAAAAGGACACAACTCACAGTGAACAACACCCATCTACACTGAATGGAGTGTCCTATGAATATTCTGTCTGGGGTAGAGGTAATGGCTTCTTCTGTGACTTAGGGCTAGTTTACACTGGCAACATAAAGCGCTGCCGCAGCAGCGCTTTAACATGCTTTGTGTGGTCGCAGCGCAGTGCTGGGAGAGTGTAAAAAACCCACCTCAACAAGGGGCATAGCTCCCAGGGCTGGGGCACTGTTTACATTGGCGCTTTACAGCGCTACAACTTGATGCACTCAGGGGTGTGGTTTTTTACACCCCTGAGCAAGAAAGTTGCAGTACTGTTAATTGTCAGTGTAGACAAGCCCTAAGTGAAATCATGCATGGACATGTGACTTTTCTATGCGACTCCAAACTCCATCTTTTACCTGTAATTTTCCACTAGCTGTGCTGAAAGCTTTGTTTGAAACAATCGACTTCCCTCCACATGGCAGAAGCTATGGAAACACCTCCATTTTGCCTCTTTCCTGGTCAAACTTCTGGACTATGGATTTATACTAATGGGAGCATTCTAACCAAGGGATTGAGGACCATCCAATGATTTGGAAGCAACCAGAGACTTGACTTAAGCCAGCAGCTACAAGCCTGAACCAAAAACTTTGCAATTGTTGTATACATTTGATTCCTTTAACCAATTTTAACTCTCACCTTTCTTTCTTTTTATAAATAAACCTTTAGATTTTAGATACTAAAGGATTGGCAACAGAGTGATTATTCGATAAGATCTGAGTTATATACTCACCTGGGTGTGTGGCTGGCCCTTTGGGATCAAAAGAACTATTAAAGCCATATAGAAAAGGCTTACAATGTACAAGTGAACATAAGAACATAAGAATGGTCATACTGGATCAGACCAAAGGTCCATGCAGCCCAGTATCCTGTCTGCCGACAGCGGCCAATGCCAGGTGCCCCAGAGGGAGCGAACCTAACAGGCTATGATCAAGTGATCTCTCTCCTGCCATCCATCAGTCATGTGAATGATTATGAAGTGAAACAAAAACTTTGTTCTTTTTCAGCTCCTAAGTAAGTAAATTCAACACTATAGAATGTAACTGCGTCCAAAATGTAATGAGGTGTATAAAGTCAAATGAAAGACACCTTCCCCTCCGGTGGGAACCCACAGTCCAGATCAACTCCTCTTATATCAAATAGGGAGTTGGGGGTATGGGGGTAACCCAGGCCCGCCCTCTACTCCGGGTTCCAGTACAGGGCCCTGTGGATTGCAGCTGTCTGCAGTGTCTCCTGTAACAGTTGCGTGACAGCTACAACTCCCTGGGCTACTTCCCCATGGCCTCCTCCCAACACCTTCTTTATCCTCACCACAGGACCTTCCTCCTGATGTCTGGTAATGCTTGTACTCCTCAGTTCTCCGGCAGTACGCCTACTCACTTTCAGCTTCTTGCACGCCTCTTGCTCCCAGCTCCTCGCACACCCCTCACTGACTGCAGTGAGGTCCTTTTTAAACCAGGTGTCCTGATTAGTCTGCCTGTCTTAATGGATTCTAGCAGCTTCTTAATTGGCTCCAAGTGACCTAATTAGCCTGCCTGCCTTAACTGGTTCCAGTAAGTTCCTGATTGTTCTTACCCAGGGAAAAGGGACCTGCTTAATCTGAGGCTAATATATCTGCTTCTATCACTCTCCTGTAAGCATCTGGCCTGACCCTGTCACAATACATATATAAGGTATTTCAGTGAGAAACCTGGCAGTATTCCTCTTCATCTGCCAGATCAGCTTTTAAAACAGATATCTTCATCTTTAAACTCCTCAAGCTAAAAACCACAAGTGTGCTCGATGCTCAATCACCCCCTACAGTGCTGCTCATCTTTAAAGAGTATCTTGTCTTCTCGTCTCCCAGAAGACAAAATCCACAAAGCAATCTCAGGTAATTTGAAACCAATGCCTGATGCTTCCCCAAACCCTGTCTTTTTGAGCCTGAAATCTTCCCCTTAAACCCATATGGGACTGGAGGGGCATTTCAGTCTAACCCAATTTCTAAGCCCCTGCTTAGAAGCTCCACAGCGGCTCACTTGTGCACACAGTCTGTTTCATACTTTGAACTTTATAAAGGATTTAAATAGTCAATCTCTATATCATAATAAATCCAAGTGCATTACTCTATCGATTGTGAGAAAATAAAAGTTTGAAGCTTGATTTCATGGATAATCTTCTCCATTTGCTTGATGAGTTTTGCAGTTGTTAAAGAACACTCAGTGCATCTGGCTAGATAACAGTACATTAAACTGGGATGAGAAATCCAGACCATTTCAGAATGCATTTCAAGTCTTAAGTAAAGAAGGAATATTAGTTTTGTTAGTCTAAGGGGTTTCAATTATTCTACAATTAAAAACAAACAGTAAACACTTCCAGAGTAAGGGTGCTACAGTTTTAAAATACTTTTATAAATGATACATACTGTTTATAATGTATTTTATATTTCTTATGTCCAAATTTAAATAGAATATATTATAAAATATACTCTCTAACTCAACAAAGTTTACAGTAAATACTGGTATCCATTATGTTTGTTATTTTATTATACTTTATTACTAGAGTTTTTGCTGGAGGTGGTGGGTATTTTCTCTATTTTTGAAGTGAGGTAAGCAGCCCATTGTATTTGAACAGATGACAATGTATGTTACGAATTTTATTTTGAATAATGCCCTCCATCCCCTTTCCCATTAGAACAGGTGCCAATCTGAGAATTTTATACACCAAAAGAAATAAAACAAAAAGCCTGTTGAAATACACTATGTGTAATACAGATATAATTTTTAATCTACAGGTTCCCTCCCTAACTTCTTTACCCAATTGTAGGGCTTAATTTAGTTTTGGGGGGAGGGGTATTTTACATTTTGTTTTGCTTTTTAAATTGAAAAGTATGTTTCTTTCCACTCTGTGACTATGATGCTAAAGGGCTCCCATAGACTCTATTCAACCCTATGCCTCAACTGTAGGTATCAAAACTGGCCTAGAAGAATGAAGTTACCTTCCCTTAGTAGCAGCTGTCAGTACAGCACTTTACTTCTTGGCTAAAAAGAGGACAATATCTCCTATCTAGAGAAGGGGTCGGCAACCTCTGGCACACGGCTCACCAGAGTAAGCACCCTGGCGGGCCGGGCCAGTTTATCTGTCGTGTTGGCAGGTTCAGCCGATCATGGCTCCCACTGGCCGCAATTTGCCATCCCAGGCCAATGGGGGAGGCGGGAAGCAGCGCGGGCAAGGGATGTGCTGGCCGCGGCTTCCCGCCTCCCCCTTTGGCCTGGAGCGGCGAACCGCGGCCAGTGGGAGCCGCGATCATCCGAACCTGCCAACACGGCAGATAAACTGGCCCGGCCCGCCAAGGTGCTTACCCTGGTGAGCGGTGTGCCAGAGGTTGCTGACCCCTGATCTAGAGGCTTTAGAATCATAGAAGATTAGGCTTGGAAGAGAACTCAGGAGGTCATCTAGTCCAACCCCCTGCTCAAAGCAGGACCAACTCCAACTAAAGTGTCCCAGCCAGGGTTTTGTCAAGCTGGGCCTTAAAAATCTCCAAGGATGGAGATTCCACCATCTCCCTAGGTAACCCATTCCAGTGCTTCACCACCCTCCTAGTGAAATAGTTTTTTCTAATATCCAACCTAGGCCTCCCCCACTGTAACTTGAGACCATTGCTTCTTGTTCTGTCATCTGCCTAGCTCCATCTTCTTTGGAAGCCCCCTTCAGGTAGCTATGAAATCCCCCATCACTCTTCTCTTTTGCAGACTAAGTAAGCCCAGTTCCCTCAGCCTCTCCTTGTAAGTCATGTGCCCCAGCCCCCTAATCATTTTCATTGCCATCCGCTGGACTCTCTCCAATTTGTCCACATCCTTTTTGTAGTGGGGCACCCAAAACTGGACTTAATACTCCAGATGAGGCCTCACCAATCCCAAATAGAGAGGAATGATCACATATCTCGATCTGCCGGCAATGCCCCTACTTATACAGCCCAAAATGCCATTAGCCTTCTTGGCAACAAGGGCACACTGTTGACTCATATCCAGCTTCACATCCATCATAATCCCCAGGTCCTTTTCTGCAGAACTGCCACTTAGCAGTGCATGGGATTCTTCTGTCCTAAGTGCAGAAATCTGCACTTGTCCTTGTTGAACCTCATCAGATTTCTTTTGGCCTAATTCTCCAATTTGTCTAGGTCATTCTGGAGCCTATCCCTATCCTCCAGCGTATCTACCTCTCCCCCCAGCTTAGTGTCATCTGCGAACTTACTGAGGGTGCAATACATCCCATTATCCAAATCATTAATGAAGATGTTGAACGAAACCGGCCCCAGGACCGACCCCTGGGACACTCTGCTTGATACTGGCTGCCAACTAGACATTGAGACATTGATCACTACCCACTGAGCCCAACAATCTAGCCAGCTTTCTATCCACCTTATAGTCCATTCGTCCAATCCATACTTTTTTAACTTGCTGGCAAGAATACTGTGGGAGACCGTATCAAAAGGTTTGCTAAACTCAAGATATATCATGTCCACCACTTTCCCCATATCCAGAGAGCCACTTATCTCATCATAGAAGGCAATCAGATTGGTCAGACATGACTTGCCCTTGGTGAATCCACGTTGATTGTTCCTGATCACCTTCCTGAAGTCCTTCAAAATGCATTCCTTGAGGACCTGCTCCATGATTTTTCCATGTACTGAGGTGAGGCTGATCCCTGGATTCGCCTTCTTCCCTTTTTTAAAGATAGGCACTGTATTTGCCTTTTTCCAATCGTCCAGGACCTCCCCAGATCACCATGAGTTTTCATAGATAATGGCCAATTGCTGTGCAATCACATCAGCCAACTCCCTCAGCACCCTTGGATGCTTTAGATCCGGACCCATGGAATTGTACACGTCCAGCTTTTCTAAGTAGCCCTTAACCTGTCATTTCACACTGAGGGCTGCTCACCTCCTCCCCATACTTTGCTGCTCAGTGCAGCAGTCTGGGAGCTAACCTCGTCTGCGAACACCAAGGCAAAAAAAGCATTGAATACTTTGGTTTTTTTCCACATCATCTGTCACTAGGTTGCCTCCCCTATTCAGAAAGGGTCCCACACTTTCCCTGACCACCTTCTTGTTGCTAACATACCTGTAGAAACCCTTCCTGTTACCCTTCACATCCCTTGCTAGTTGCAACTCCAGTTGTGCTTTGGCCTTCCTGATTACACCCCAGCATGCTTGAGCAATATTTTTATACTTCTCCCTAGTCATCTGTCCAAGTTTCCACTTCTTGTAAGCTTCCTTTTTGTGTTTAAGCTCACCGAAGATTTCTCTGTTAAGCCAAGCTGGTCGCCTGCCATATTTGCTATTCTTTCTGCACATTGAGATGGTTTATTCCTGTGCCCTCAATAAGGCTTCTTTAAAATACAGCCAGCCCTCCTGGACTCCTTTCCTCCTCATATTTGCCTCCCAGGGGATCCTGCCCATCAGTTCCCAGAGGGAGTCAAAGTCTGAATTCTAGGGTCCATATTCTGCTGCTTTCCTTTCTCCCTTTTGTCAGGATCCTGAACTCAACTATTTCATGGTCACTAATGCCCAGGTTGCCACCCACTTCTACTTCCCTTACCAAGTCTTCCCTTTTTGTGAGCTGCAGGTCAAGAGGAGCACAGTACCTAGTTGGTTCCTCCAGCACTTGCACCAGGAAGTTGTCCCTAACACTCTCCAAAAACTTCCTGGATTGTCTGTGCACTGCTGTATTGCTCTCCCAGCAGATGTCAGGGTGATTGAAGTCCCCCATGAGAACCAGGGCCTCTGATCTGGAAATTTCTGTTAGTTGTCCGAAGAAAGCCTCATCTACCTCATCCTCTTGGTCTGGTGGTATGTAGCAGATGCCCACCACGACCTCTGCTACTCAATGAATTAGCCAGCGGGAGATAACACAACAACGAAACACTCAAAAAACCTCCACTAGGCAACTTCAGCACACTGGTAATTAGTTCACTACATCATACCATCTCTGGTCTCTTGCAGCCCCAAACCAAATTTCCAAGTCTGCTTGTTAAATCAGTCAGCACAACATGCTTCCACAGCGCTACAGGTATAAATAACATTCTATTTTTCAATTTAGTTTGCTGCTGGTTTTTCATTCTTATGCATTATCTCTGGTAATAATTATACTTTACTTCGTCTATAATCTGCTGGAGAGATATGTAAGAATTAACTTAGGAAACTCTTGATATTTCTACAGTGCCTGGACAGCTAGGAGATGCATGTGAACCTGAGACTCTGAATACACCCTCCCCGCAACACTAACACTTTTGCTAGCCCAAGGAGTGAAATACCAAATCTCCCACATGGCAGGACAGAGTGCAACCACTACACCACACTATTGGGAAGACCTGGGGGGGGGGGGTCTGACAAAGAGAGTGTCACTAATGGTCTAATCTTTTGTAAAAAGAATCAGGTGTTGTGCAGGATGACCTCACTGACCCCAGGAAATCATTGGGGTTGGAAGGCCATGTCCTTCATCACCTTTCCCCCTATGTGGGCTCCTAAATGTCACTCACTAGGACAAGATTATTTGGTAAACCTTAGGATCATATTGCCAATTGATGTAAATGAGTATAGTTCCATTGTTTTATACCATCTGATTTATACTAACTCTCAGACTTTTCCACTTAACTGTAACCGTTCCACAATTTTATGCAAGAAAAGGCAACATTCGTTTATTGTTTAAGCTTTTCTTTTCAAAAATGTATTTAAAGTTAGTGAGATGCATTTTCCCCCATTACAATTTCTAAAAGCTTAATGACAATTTGCTTTTGTCTGATCTTTATTTGAGAAGGGGAAAAAGATGGAGAGGGTTGGAAAATTGAATTTGTGCTGATAATTTGTGCACTAAGTTTCAGCCCAACATATGACATATATATGCAATAAACTATGAGGTATTCATAGATTCTAAGGCAAGAAGGGATCATTGTGGTCATGTAGTCTAATCTCCTGCATAACACAGGCCATAGGACTTCCCTGAATTAATTGCTGTTTGAACTAGAGCATCTCTTTTAGAAAAACATCTACTCTTCATTTAAAAATTGCCAAGTGATGGAGATGTCACAGTTAACAGGCTATCTGCACATCTAACCTCTCCTGATCTCTGAGTGCACTCTACTCAGGTCTCAGGCTTCAGCCATCACCTTTCTCAAGGTGGAATCACATGGTTTTCCACTCTTAGCCTGGGTCCTGGGCTGTAATCCTCTGCAATCAACTGTGATTACCTCAGCAGGTCTGACTTATATTCAGACCCTGTAATTCTGTTCCTTCTGGGAGCAATGGCAGTGGTAACCAGTAACCAAACAGCCTTCTTAAAGCAAAGTATTACTTATTTAGGACAAAAGCATTTCAAAGAAAGCTTCTTGAAATAATAAATTAGTCTATACTCAGGCCTCACTTTTCCTAAGGCTTACCATTCCTTGGCTCTGGAAGAAGGCCCATCTTCTTTAAACTCTCGCTCTGTCAGCCTCCCCCAAAATAGCTCCTGACACTTGATCCCCTCCCCATTTTTCTCTTGTGTTGGGCTTTTCAACTATTTATGACCATTTGATCTCTTAGTTCCCCTACTGGCAGAAGAGTATCAGTTTGGCCTGGGAGTAGGTCATTGTCCTGTACTTGCCCCCACCCCCCATGTTCAATGGGAGGTTACTGATTGATAGCTATTGCATTTCCTGCTTGTTTTTCAAATTGCCCCCTACTAAATCAGATTAAACATTCAAACATGAAAGTCAGAACCTTAAAATCACCAGCTAGGTCACACAGTGTTGATAAAATTACTACATCTCAGTATTCTTAGATTATTACATAGCTGTTCTATGTTCACCAGAGGAGAATCCATCATGCTCTTTGTAAGTTGTTCCAATGGTTAATTACCCTCACTGTTAAAGGTGTGCCTTAGATCTAGTCTATTGCAGAGCCCTCTCTCAAATTTCTATTCCCCAGGTAGACACGCAAGGTGGATGAGGTAATATCTTTTATTGGACCAACTTCTGTTGGTGAGCGAGACCAGCTTTTGAGCTACAAAGAACTCTTCCTCGTGTCTGGAAAAGACACTCAGTATCACAGCTAAATAGAAGATCAAAGATAGTTTAGCATAAGTAATTAGCACATAGTACTTATAGACTGTGATAAAAGTCTTAATCCCTCTCTTTGATACCAAATAGGTTGAGCTCCTGGAGCCTATCATTATAAGGCAGGTTTTCCGATCCTTTAATCATTCCTGTAGCTCTTTTCTGAACCCTCTACAATTTTTCAACATATGACAGCTGGACAGTATTTCACTAGCAACTGTACCAGTTCTGAAACTACCCACACAACACCAGAGCAAAACTATTCATTCTATCCCAACCTGTCAGTCCCCCCACTCCCAAAATGCCTCAGGAAAAAGAGCGTGTAGCATAATACCTGGAAGGGAAACTAATTTGGGATTTGGCAGGGAGAGTAAGTTCCAAAGCAGAGGGCATATAGAAAAGAATGCCCTCCCTGCCAAACTAAGCAACTCCTATTCAGTGCCCCCACTGATCTCCACAATTGCTAATATGTTGTCACATAATTTTAAGTAACTTCTTGACCCTACCCTGTGCCATATTTAAAAAAAAAATTCTGGGAAAGAAAAATTTGCAACCAGCTCATCTGTGGTAAGAATTAATTAACAGTATTCTGGGAAACATTTCTTTATAAATGTGCTGAGCTTCAAACAATGCACATCAGAACTACAATGGGTCTTGACAAAAATAAATAACTGACTAAGCAGACATTCATGCAGACAGGAACTTCTCTGCATGCGAACTTCCTCAGAAAAGATTTATACTAAGTTTCTGTTCTACAAAATTGAAAAAAGCAGTTACAGAAAAGTTGCCAATTTCCACTTTATTTGTTCTGATAGTACACCACCAATGCTACCTCAGTGGTACTTTAAACTTTAACAGAATATTCCATAAATTTAAGTCCTATTTAGCAAAACATATCTATGACCTTCACAGATGTGAATGTGCTGCATCATCATGGATCCTGTCTAAGGTAGGCTGCCCTATTCACAGGAAAGCTCCAGGTTGCCATGGGAGACTTTTTTTTTTTTTTTAAACACACACAGAGCCATATTTTCATGGTCTCCTTGAGGTTTAACACTTGCTCCTTTCTACTTGTATTTAACCTTCGTACATGCACTAAAGTAAACTAACAGCAATAAAAAACAGTGTCAACAGGGTGAAGCAATCACTTTCTTGTGCTAATGTTGGTTATCCTTTCCTTATGCACATGACATTCTTTATCCTTCTAATCTGTTAAGTGTGTTTTGATCCATTTTCAGTTGGTTCTTGCTACTGCACCAATACTTATTAGTTTCTTAAAGTAAAAGTTTGCTATATTAAATACTTTTGAAAAAAACAAGTATTCCATTCCATGTCTAGCTCCTTCACTGCTGTTAAATGACAGATCTGTTCCTGAGGCCAGAAAGACCTATAATATTTATACCATCCCCTATCCTCTATCCTACTTCACCAATATAAAGGTAAATATATTAAGACAAATAGATGGCAAGAACAGCTCTTCCTTGCTGACCTGAGGAATGTCCCTATCCATCACGGAAGAGCCCAATGGCTGTATTTGGTCATGGCATACATAAAAGCTCTCTCAGCATTTTCTTAGCTGGGACAAAGCAATCCCTTTGTTAAGATATCTTCAGGACTCAGTGTCATGTACAATAGCTACCAGCCCTGATTTGAAGGCAGGAAATGGGAAGCGGGAGAGGTAGCCCACCGAGCGTGTGGGGCAGCCAGGCTCCCAGCAGGGAACTGCCAGCAGAGCTGAGAGACGAGGCTCTCAGCTCCTCACACTAACCTTCTTAGATCAGTGGAAGGGCTCCTGCTGAAGACATGTACTAACAACCCAAGGAGGGCAGTGTGGCCATGCGCCACCATAGTAATTACTCTGATGGCTGTAAGTTGATCTAATATAGGTTGACGTACATTTCTAGTGTAAACATGCCTTAAGAACAAGCAACTTATGGAGGGTAGAAAGGAGGCATACAATGGAAGCAATTTTTATATACTTCATAGATTTTTATATATATATAGGGTTGTTTTCTAAAGAAATAAATCCATTCAGCTACACCACTGCCCATATCTAGCAGGGTAAGAATGCATTCTAGCTACCTGAGGGGGAGATTGTGTGTACGTGTACCCTTGACCCATGAGCTCTCACCACACTCCTCTTCTGCATCCTGGCATCCATCTTCCTCCTCTCCCACACTGGCTTCATCTTTGTTACCCTCACCCCTTACAGCTCTACCCGCCCCTCTTCCCCTCTCCATCCCAATCTCCCACCAGCACAAATCCAGATATCTCAAATCCACTCACTCCCTCCTTCATATCTCTGGTGACATTTGCTAGAGCCCCAGACCTCCCTCCATCCATCCCTACCCTCTATATGTCCCACACCTGTCCCCACCACCTCCACCTCATGCCGCCATTCCTAACCTCATGTTTGGGTGAAGTGTAAAGCCCACTTCCTTGTTCTCCTTTAAATTCTCCTTTACCATGATATCTACAATTAACTTGACAACAGGCTGCAAATGTGCTGAGACCACTGCCTATCATGCTGACCAACACTGTCCCATTGTTTTCACTGTCCCATCTGTTGTCTCTCGACTTATACTTTGATTGCAAGTTCTTTGGGTTAGGGATCATCTTTTTGCTCTTTATTTATGCAACACCAAGCACAATGGGGTCTTGGACCATGACTAGGGCTCATAGGCGCTCTGTTAATTCTAGTTATAACACTATGTCTGAGTGTCCCTCAACCTATTCAGTTGGATAAAATACAACACAACCCATCACAAATGAGTCAGTCTTGAGGAGGGATCTTTGTTTTATTTTTGAAAGAATGTCCTTCAGGATAAGCAGAGGGAAGACATTCCATGCAGCATGGAAGGAGTCACAAAGACAATTGTGGAGAAGTGGACCAAGAGTGGGTAGACAAAGCTAACATTACTGGCCGAGAAGAAGCAGGAGGAAGAGTGTTAGAGAGATGCAGCAAGAGATGAAGTTGGAGGGACAGATCTGTGACAGGACTTAAAAGGAGAGGAGAAGAAGCCTGAACTTGATGCAGTGAGCAACCAGTGGAGGAATCTGAAATTGGGAAGGAGTAACATCGTTTGGACAACAGGCAAGGAAGATGACCTTAACAGCAGAGTTCTAAATGGACTAGGGAGGAGTGATGTGGGTATCAGCGAAGTAATTACGATGGGATATAATGAAGGGCTGCATGAGAGTTGTGGCTTCATGAACAAAAAGAAAATATCAGATCTTAATGTTACAGGAAGGGGCAACATTTGAAGATAGCTTGGATGTATGCAAGGAGAGAGGGGAAGGGTCAAAGAGTACCCTATGTACAAGGCCTTACTGACACGGTGGATGGGGGTATCCAACAGTAACCGAGAAAGGTGGGAAGGATTTGGTAAGAAAGATAATGAGTTCAATTTTGGCCATAGTAAATTGGACTGGATTGAGGAACACAAGACAGAAGTGGAGAAATGGATTTGTGAGTCACCATCATAAAGATAAGTTGTGGAAGGAGGAGCAAAGGAGATAATTCAAGAAAAGGATGTAAAAGGAGAAGAGAAGGGAACTATAGATGGGATCCCTATGAAGAGACGGAGAGGAGAATAAGATAACTCATTGAAAGAGTGTGTATGAAAGGACAGCGGTAGATGACCAAGAGAAGCGTTAGTCACAATAGCCAGGGGAGAGTAAAATGGGAATACATTTTCAAGATGTAATATCTAACCTTTTTCAAAAAATTGTGTTAAAATCAGTTTTTGAAAAAAAATAAAAACCATTAAGTTTATTATTAATTTTAGAGGCAAAAAGTTTCCTGCAGACCTTTACAAATATTTTCCTTTACAAGTCTTAACTTTTTTAAATGACCACCAAAACATTGTTTTCAGCCTCAGCAGAGAAGCACAGTATTTAATGAGCATGAAGACTGAAGGTTCAACCCTCTTACCTGGAATGGTGGAGCTTCTGGTTCAGAAATGCTGGTAGAGGAACTAAAAGCTTGCATGGCACTCTGGAGTTCTTAATCCAGTTCATTTCATGGTAACTAAATGAACATTTAAATTATCAAAGGACAAAAATAAGTACACAAGGCCTGGTCTTGCAAGGAGATGAGCACTCAACTTCCACCGCATTAGCAGAGATGAGCATATTCAGGATACTGAAGGATCAGGTTCTTAATACAAAAAGCCTGAAGTTTTGTAAAAATGTTTTGAGAGCACCAGAAAAGGCTTCACAAATACCTACTGAAAATGCACAAGCACTTTTCACATACAGATATATTTGTTATGGCAATGCTCATTCGGCACTCAGTTTAATGACACAGGGCAATAACGTAAAGTCCCTAAGTCGATGTCAATGCAAGTCTGTGGGGATGGTGTTATTGTGTTAAGATTAAACAAAATTATGTTAATTCAAGTTTATTGAGATAATGTTAGGATCAAGAAAAATTGGAACTTAAATACCCACAAGTTGTAATTCTCTATTCTTGTAATTAGTATGTTTTGTAGAGATTGCTCTGCATCGTGATCAAAATATAAAAGAAGAGCTGCAGCTTATGAAGTATCATAGCTTATGAATCCATTTCACAATTCAACTGCAGCATTTTAGAAACAAAACTGTGTGCATTATGGTTGGTGAATATGTAGCTCCACCTAGAACTTCAAGGGCCAGATCCTCAGCTGGTGCAAGTCATCACAGCTCCACTGAAATCCATAAAATTATGCTGATCTATACGATTTATACAAGATAAAAAATATGGCTCCAGGTGCAGATCTATCCCATGACAATGATAAAATATCATAAAGTCACTTCCTTACAACGCCAAACAAGGAACTTCATCAGAATACAGAAAAAAAGATCATCCCTACAACTATTCTGTCTGAGTTTCCATTTGCTTCACTGCAGAGCTTCTGCCTAAAGACCTCCATAATCCCATCCTGACTGGCTTGCAGAGATAGACTGAAACATACAGTACAAAAATCCTCATATCTCCTTTCTTTTTTCACCTCTGTATAAACAAGAATTTAACATTTAACAAGAATTAATATTTAAGAACAAATTATACGTCTGAGTCACCAGCTTCGCCACACAACCTGGTCTGATCACACTTTAGCCTTCATGACAATGTGTTCAGTTGACTGACTTTACCTACATGCCAAGTATAGACTCGTGCTAATAGATATGTGACTCTTCAAATTCTTCATTAAGGGTGGGTCTCCAGGTCTAAGCATAGGGATAAGCTTTGGGTTGCATTCCAATGATTAAAGACGGAAGTCTGAGAGCTCTTACGTTTGTTGTGTTTCACATCCTGTTAACATGGCCACAGGATTAAGATTTAACTCTGTAGTTGGCAATGTTATTCTAGTGTGTCAGTCCACAAGCTGGGTTAACTCCAGTAACTGATGTGGGGGTTGCTCTGCAGCCTAGCAGAGCTAATATAGATTCTCTCTCTTGTAATATCCTCTCAGTAGTACGTACTACTCTCCCTTGCCAGTGTATCCCATTGTGGATGATGTGGTCTGAAATTAATTATAATTATATATATATACATATATATATATACATATATATATGGCATATATATATATATATACATATATATATACACATATATATATGGCAAGGCCCGGGATTCAGAGGTGACAAACCGCAGTGACTATTGTCAGTGTCAACTATCTTCTGCAGTGCCTGAACAAGGGAAGATGCCTTAACTTATCTAAGGCCTGTTGACATGTGGATCTAATGACGATCTCTACAAATCTAGAAAAATAGTCAATAGTTACCCGATATACAGGTCCCTCTATTTAGCTTGGGTTGTTCTCTCGTGGACTCTATTTACACTGAAATGGGAAGGATTTTTAGCTTGGCTAGACAGCTGCACTCCCATATGAGGAGACAAAAACCAAGGCACAGAAAAGGGAAATGGAGGCAGCAGCTAAGTCTTATATTAGGGATATCAAACTCAAATCACCACTAGGGCCACATGAGGACTAGTACATTGGCCCGAGGGCCTACCACTGACACCTTTTAATATAAAGATACAAGTGCCCCCTCTCTGTGCCCACCCCTGCCCCCACTCCACCCCTTCCATGAGGCCCCACCCCTGCCCCACCCTTTCCCACCCCTTCCCGCCCCACTCCAACCCCTTCCCCACAGCCCCCGCTCCACCTCTTCTCTGCCTCCTCCCCTGAGCGCACAGCTGCCCACTCCTCCCCTCTCCCTCCTGGAAAGAGCTAAGCGCCGCCAAACAGTTGTGGGTGAGGGAAGCATGGCGGCCACAGGAAATAACTCCAGGGGGGCGGGGAACTTGGCAGGCCACAGCAAATAACTCTGCGGGCCACATATGGCCCATGTGTTTGAGACCTCTGCCCTATATTGAAAAGATAAGAAATCCTCTCAATCTTCAGAATTATAGATAAGGCCAGAAGGGACCACTGTGATCATCTAGACTTATTTTCTATAAAACAGAGGCCACAGAACTTTCCCAAAATAATTCCTAGAGCATATCTTTTAGAAAAACATCCAATCTTGATTTAAAAATCGCCAGTGAGAGCAAATCCACCACGACCCTTTGTAAAGTGTTCCAGTGGTTAATTACTCTCACCGTTAAAAATTTATGTTTTATTTCCCATCTGAATTTGTCTAACTTTAGCTTCTAGCCACGGGATCATGTTAGCGCTTTCTCCGCTAGATTGACGTGCCCGTTATTAAACATTTGTTCCCCGTGTAGGTACTTACAAACTGATCAAGTCACCCCCTAATCGTCTCATTGTTAAGCTAAATACATTGAGCTCCTTGAGTCTATCATTAGAAGGCACGTTTTCTAACCCTTTGGTTATTCTTGTGGCTCTTCTCTAAAACCTTTCTAATTTACTGACATCCTTTCTGAATTATGGACACCAGAACTGGACACAGTACTCTAGCAGTGATTGCACCAGTGCCAAAAAGAGGTAAAATAACTAGGCTGTCAAGCAATTAAAAAAATTAATCGTATGATTAAAAAAATTAATCACAATTAATCACACTGTTAAACAATAGAATACTATTTATTTAAATATTTTTGGATATTTTTCTACATTTTCAAATATATTGATTTCAATTATAACAGAATACAAACTGTACAGTGCTCACTATTATTTTTTATTAAAAATATTTGCACTGTAAAAATGATAAAAAGAAACAGTATTTTTCAATTCACCTCATACGGGTAAAGTAGTGCAATCTCTATCATGAAAGTTGAATTTACAAACAGAATTATATACAAAAAACCTGCATTCAAAAATAAAACAATGTAAAACGTTAGAGCCTGAGTCCAATCACTTCAGCCAATCACTCAGACAAACAAGTTTGTTTGTATTTGTAGAAGATAATGCTGCCAGCTTCTAGTTTATGTCACCTGAAAGTGAGAACAGGCATTTGCATGGCACTGTTCACAAGAGATTTACATGCCAGATGCCCTAAAGATTCATATGTCCCTTTAGACTTCAACCTCTATTCCAGAGGACATCCATCCATGCTGATGACTGGTTCAGTTTGATAAATATCCAAATCAGAGAGGACTGACGCATTTTTCATTTTCATCATCTGAATCAGATGCCACCAGGAGAAGATTGATTTTCTTTTTTGGTGGTTTGGGTTCTGTAGTTTCTGCATCAGTGTTGCTCTTTTAAGACTTCTGAAAGTATGCGCCACACCTCATCCCTCTTGGATTTTGTAAAGCACTTCAGATTCTTAAATCTTGGGTTGAGTGCTGTAGCTATCTTTAGAAATTTCACATTGGTATCTTCTGTGCATTTTGCAGTGAAAGCGTTCTTAAAATGAACAACGTGCTGAGTCAATGTGTGCTGGGTCATCATCCGAGACTGCTATAACATGAAATATATGGCAGAATGTGAGTAAAACGAAGCAGGAGACACACAATTCTCCCCCAAGGAATTTAGTCACAAATTTAATTAACACTTTTTTATTTAAACAAGCATCATCAGCATGGATGCATGTCCTCTGGAATGATGGCCAAAGCATGAATAGACATATGAATCATTAGCGCATCTGGCACGTAAATATCTTGCAATGCCGGCTACAACACTGCCATGCGAACACTTGTTCTCACTTTCAGGTGACACTGTAAACAAGAAGAGGGCAGCATTATCTCCCGTAAATGTAAACAAACTTTTTTCTCTTAGTGACTGGCTGAACAAGAAGTAGGACTGAGTGGACTTGTAATGTCTAAAGTTTTACATTGTTTTGTTTTTGAGTGCAGTTGTGTCACAAAAAATCCTACATTTGTAAGTTGCACTTTCATGATACAGATATTGCAGTACAGTACTTACAGGAGGTGAATTAAAAAATACTCTTGCTTATTGTTTTTACAATATACAATATAAGGTGAGCACTGTACACTTTGTATTCTGTGTTGTAATTGAAATCAATATATTTGAAAATGTAGAAAAAATCCAAAAATATTAAATGTTTCAATTGGTATTCTATTGTTTAACAGTGTGATTAACCGCAATTAATTTTTTAAATCGCAATTACTTTTTTTGAGTTAACTGCGATTAATTGACAGCCCTAAAAATAACCTCTCTACTCTACTTGAGTTTCCATTGTTTATGCATCTCAGGATCACATTCGCTCTTTTGGCCACAGCTTCACACTTGGAGCTCATAGTCAGCTGGTTATCCACCCTGATGCTCAAATTATTTTTCAGAGTCACTGCTTCCCAGGATAGTCCCCCATCCTGTAAGTAGGGCCTACACTCTTTGTACCCAGACGAATACTGTGCTCTGCCTGAGCTCCATACTCCAGTTATCATGCAGCATAGCTGGAGTCTCTCCCTTCATACTGCTCTTTATATCCTGCATAGCCAGACTGTCAATTCTCCCTGCCACTCACTTCCCCAGATTACAGTTGCTGCCTGCCCTGTGAGATTTCAAAGCAAAGTTTTGGTGCTAGCAAGTTTCACATTGCTTTAGAGCTGGTGGCACTGGAAGCACAGGGGAGAGGACCAGAACCAGGTGTACTCTGTGCTGTGAGATCCACAAGATGCAAGACAAATTGAGACTAAGTTCTACTTTTCAGTCCGACTCTGCAGAAAACCACAGTAGGCTGTAAAGCACCACGCCGCACCCAGTCAGGTGACCACATCCCCCCTCTTGCCCAGAAGAAATGAATAGATCTCTCTGTCAGCATCACATGGAAGCAGATCTGCTGGGTACAAAAACACTGTCACCTTTCAGGGGAGAATGACACCTTAATTAAAATGCTGTTTTTCCATTTAAAATAAAAGTTGAATTCAGGTCCCTATATACTCTCAAAACAGCAGAACTTCACGTGATGTAAAGCTCACTATCTTATGCCTAGTAAAACTTGTCCTGGTCTTTACAGCTGTAAAAGCCTCATCTTTGTACAGTAACTTTTGTAAATTTCTAGGATGCCCTCAGTTATTTATTTGCATTTACAATACTACTGCTCCTGATTTCCATGTTCTGTTCCTGCTATTCATACGTTACACATATAAAACTTTATCCCCACACTTTACAAATTTATTTATTTTTTAAAACCCCTCTACCACAAATGAAATGTTTTGTAACAAGTTTCTCCACTGTAAATCAATAAACAGAAAGCAATAAGTGGGTGAAGGCAATGTGATTTATTCTATATTATTCTCTAACTCAGTTAAGGTAAAAGTTGTTAAATATAATTTAATTCATTCAGGAAAGCAGTTAAATAGATATGATGGATGGCAGCTTGTCTTCATCTTTTCCACTTCTTAAATTATGATACATGAATTATGTACATAACTGTATTTCAAAGCATTCTCCCTGTTTTCATGAAAAACAGCCAATCAACAATTGTTCTAAATCAATCTCCATCAGAACAATGTGACATCCCACAATTATGATAAAGGATAAACGTGGGATTCTGACATCTCACAATTATGATAAAGGTGATGAAGGCCAACAATGTTACAGAAAAGGTGCCTCAACAATATATAGAGCAATCAACATGTGAACGTAGTGTAACGATCTCAAAAAATTGTTGTATTTTTTACTTTATCCTAAGTAGTTGAGCCTATACTTGGTATAAATGTTTCCGATTTCATCATTGTTACTTCCTTGATATTTAGGAGGAGGAAAAAAAAAACCTGAAGAAGTCAAAAAGGATACACTCCACCATTTTTTCTGATTAGCTAAAATGAATTCCAAATCAAGCATGCCTATACCAACTAAGTAAAAAAAATTCTCTGAAGAAAAATATGAGTAACAGTTTTTATTGCACTATAGCATTTGATAGTGAATCTTTTAAAAAGATCAACATGGCCCGAGTGGGGGGTCAAGAAAGAAACATGTTGTGTTAAGAGGGCACTCCTTAGAGCAGTGTTTGACTTCCCACTTTGGCACCACACCACCAGTAGGAGCTGGAAATATGATTGGAACAGTCACTCTGTTCTACAGCCAAGCTTTCTGGTTTCTCTCTTCCTCCTGCTTCCCCAAACTATGTAGCCTTTTCTCCCATTTCTCTCTTCCATCCCTCCTCCACACCTCACTGCTGCCTTCTATCACTCTCTCAGCCTCGCACTGTCCTCTGACCAACTTTAGCAGGGAAGGACCTTTCGCTGGACAGCAGGGAACCAGAGAAGTCCAAAATGCACATGTGCCACCCCAAAATCTACTTTTTGTTTAGCCATTAGATCGGGGTCAGCAACCTTTCAGCAGTGCTGTGCCGAGTCTTCATTTATTCACTTTAATTTAAGGTTTCGTGTGCCGGTAATACATTTTAACGTTTTTTAGGCTTCTCTCTACAAGTCTATATATAATATAACTAAACTACTGTTGTAGGTAAAGTAAGCAAGGTTTTCAAAATGTTTAAGAAGCTTCATTTAAAATTAAGTTAAAATGCTGATCTTAAGCCGCCGGCCTGCTCAGCCCACTCCCGGCCTGGGGTTCCGTTCACCTAGGCCAGCAGCGGGCTGAGCGGCGCCTGCGGCCGGGACCCCAGGTCGGCAGCAGGCTGAGTGGGGCCGGTGCCTGGGACCCCAGCTGGCAAGGGGCCGGCAGCCAGAACCCCAGACCGGCGGCAGGCTGAGTGGGGCCAGCACCCAGACCAGCAGCAGGCCGAGCTGCTCAGCCCACTGCCGGTCTGGGGTTCCGTCCACTGGCTCCTGTCAGCCAGGGTCCCGGCTGCCAGCCCCGCTCAGCCTGCTGCCAGTCTGGGGTTCTGGTTGCCGGCCCCTTGCCAGTTGGGGTCCCAGCCGCCGGCCCCGCTCAGCCCACTGCCAGCCTGGGGTCCCAACCCTGCCCACATAGAGTGAGTATCTACTTTCTCCCTGGTTCTGGCCCATTCTCTTCCTCTCTCTCTCTGCACTGAGCTGAGGGTGGGGGTGCACTGAGCACAGGGCTGGGGGTGAAGGAGCAGGTTGGGGTGCAGGATCTGGCCAGGAGCTAGAATGAGGGAGGGGGCTCAGGGTTGGGGCAGGAGGTTTGGGTGTGGAGCGCTTACCTGGGCAGCTGCCATTTGGTGCAAGGGGTGCAGCTGGGAATGTGGGTGCGGGGGGTGAAAGAGCTCCCATTTGGTGCTCAGGGTGGGGGTTGGGGATTTGGGGGGGTGCAAGAGTCAGGGCAGGGGGTGTGGGGAGGCTGGCTATGTGTGGGGAGTGGGGGGGATGCAGGGGGCTCGGGTGCAAAGGGGGTGCAGGGGTCAGGGCAGAGGGCTGGGAGTCACTGGGCTGGGATTAGGGGGATGCTCTCAGGGAGGGAGAGGAGGCGGGGCTCAACGCAGCACGCTAGGGGAAGAGGTAGGGGAGGGGGAAGCTTGGCTGCCAGCGGAGCCTGTCGTACAGCAGCAGCTGGCAGGACCAAGCTTGCTTCTGCCTCCTGCCCCCGCCAGAGAGAGCAGTAGGCGGGGGGCGGAGAAGAGCGGGCTGGGTTGGGCAGCATTTTTAATGGCACGCTGCTGCCTGCCAGGGTCCAGCTCAGCCTGCTGCCTGGGTTCGGCAGCGGGCTGAGCGGGACCATGGCAGGCAGCAGCGTGCCATTAAAAATCAGTTCACGTGCCGTCTTTAGCACGCGTGCCAGAGGTTGCTGACCCCTGCATTAGATGGACAAGGGGAAATGTGGGCAGCCGATTGGCAGCTGGGAGGTGCTTTACAGCCTACTGGCCTTCCTGCAGATTGGGATTGACACCATGCAAGGCACTGCATTTAGCCGTATGGAGTGGAAATCCATCAACCTCATGAAGAAACTTGCACAAGTACAGCTGAAAATTTCCACCACATGCATGTGACGAAGTGGGTATTCATCCACGAAAGCTTATGCTCCAATACTTCTATTAGGGTACGTCTTCACTACCCGCCGGATCGGCGCGTAGCAATCGAATTCTCGGAGTTCGATATATCGCGTCTCATCTAGACGCGATATATCGAACTCTGAACGCGCTCCTGTCGACTCCTGAACTCCACCACCACGAACGGCGGTGGTGGAGTCAACAAGGGGAGCCACGGACGTCGATCCCGCGCCGTGAGGACGGGTAAGTAACTCGAACTAAGGTAGTTCGACTTCAGCTATTCGCGTAGCTGAAGTTGCGTACCTTAGTTCGACACCCCCCCAGTCTAGACCAGGCCTTAGTCTATAAGGTGCCACAGGACACTCTGTCGCTTTTTAAAGTAAAACTTAGTGTGTATGTATATACATATATATATACACACACACACACCTATCTCAGAGAGCTGGAAGGGACCCAGAAAGGTCATTGAGTCCAGCCCCCTGCCTTCACTAGCAGGACCAAGTTCTGATTTTTGCCCCAGATCCCTCAGTGGTCCCCTCAAGGATTGAACTCACAACCCTAAGTTTAGCAGGCCAATGCGCAAACCACTGAGCTATCCCTCCCTCCGTGTAGTTTACTAGTAAGTCTCAATTTGCCTCACAGCACAGGAGAACACATGGTTCTGCTCCTCTCCTCCATGCTGCTTTAGAGCTGGTGACTCTGGCAAAGTGAAACTTGCTAGCAGCAAAGTTTTACTTTGGAATCTCACTGTACAGGCAGCAACTGTCAACTGGAATGTAAGTGACCAGGAAAACTGACAGCCTGGCTATCCAGGAAATAAAGAGCAGCATGAATGGAAAGACTCCAGTTATGCTGCTTGATCACTAGAGTGAGGAGCTCAGGCACAGCATTGACTCAGAGACTTGAGGGGCTGATGTTGGTCATAGTGACTTTAAAGTTCCCTTGGCACCTGTAATGGGTTTATAGGTCACTATCAAAGGGGATAAATACATCCAGTTAAGGGACACAGAACACTTACAAAGCTTATTTGGTACTTCTACTCTTGTGAGCATCATGTGTTATAATGAGACTTAAAGGGTCAAGTTCACCACTTGCTTTACAAGAACAATAGCTTGAGGGGAAAAGGGGGCAGCACATATAGCAGCTTGTTAGTAAGAACATGCAATTTAATTTAATTGATGGATCCTGAGGGCCACCAACAGAAGTAGTTTGAGGAGCAAATTGGGGCTTAAATTGCTACTGTGAACCTTTACCCACCCAATGAGCATACTGAGCACAACTTCCCCCCCCCCCCCGGCAGTAATAACTGAGAATAATTGCCAACAAGCAAAGGGGGCTGCTGTTCAAGCCTGTAACACAATGCTTTCCAGTCTATATGCTGTAACTGCTTACTGGCCAAAGCTGTTCTTTCACTTGCCAAAGATTGCTTGAAGAATAGAGGACTGATGATAAACATCTGGCATTATCTCCTCTCTAGACTTCCCATTTAATCCAGTCGACACCTGACTTTCTCATACAATGTATGTGTGTGGAAGTTTTGCAGCCAGAGAGCTGATTAACTATTTAAGGTACCATGCTACCACAGTACCATTTCTATCTTTGATCACACTTGTGTAACCAGAACCAATATTTAAATTGTAGGTGATAGAGGGATATGCCATATCCCTACTTTTCACAGCTACTTGAAAAAGTTCAGAAAATGCTGGAATATCTCATCACTTCTTGAGTGACATTTATGTTACTTCCCACCCCAAATCCAACTGTGGACTAGAACTCTGCCTACTCCCTGATACTGAAGGCCCAGTATCCTCAACGAATTAATCAGATGGTGAAGGAGCAACTAAAATGAATCCCTGGAACAGTGTGCTAAATTTAGTGATAGCTTAGAAATAACACGGGTCTGAGGTCTTGGAAAGCAAGTTTATCTCAATTGTTATTTAGGGCAAGGTTTCACCCTTCTTGCATCAGTTCACCTAAGCAAACTAACTTCTGCTGTGGCTGAACTCAAGCACCAAGAGATGCTAAAAAGGAGTCCTTACATCCTTTCTTCCTGAGACGGAAACTTAAGAGGGGAGAAGGTCAACTGACTACAGACAAGAAAACTGAATATAAGTTTAGATTAAGAAAGAAAGCAAGTCGCAAAGTCACCATCCCCCATCTCTAGCCAGTCCAACTAATGCCAAGTGCCAAATGCCAGTGCCCCTGGCTAACAGGCAATGATCAAATGATCTCTCTCTCTCTCTCATCCTCCATCCTCATCTAACAGAGGCTAGAAACACCAGCCATCCATACCCATCCTGGCCAGCTGGCATATGGACTTAGCCACCATGACCATATCCAGTTATCCTTTTTATTTTTACATATAGTCCTCCCCTTCTCCCCACCTCCTCCAGAGAAGGAACAAGTTGACTGCTGAAGAAGAACTTCCTTTTATTTGTTTTTTTTTATTTGCCTTGCCTATTAATTTTTATCATTGACCCCTAGTTCTTGTATTATGGGAATAAGTAAATAACTTTTTTTATCTTTTTTCTCTCCACATCTCATGATTTTATTATATACCTCTATCATGTCCCCCCTTAGTCTCCTCTTTTCCAAACTGAAGAGTCCTAGCCTCCTTAATCTTTCCTCATATGGGACCCTCTCTAAACCCCTAATCATTGCTCAAAAATTAAGTTGTTATGAAGGAATAGAAAATATAAAAAGCAGCAGTGAACATTTTCCAGCTAGAAAGACTATTATGGAAATGCACTAATATCTCAGTTATTTTAATCTTGAACTAAACTAATCATACTGTATTCTCAGCACCAACCCATTTATTACCATTGAAAAAAAAATTTCTACTATACACAAACATTTAATACATGACTTTTTCCCTGCCTCTTAAGGGCAAGTGAAGTGCCACAGTTAATTTAACCCCATTTTGAATAATCTGGATGAGTTTCAATACTTATTACACTGTCTCTGTAATAGTTTACAGGTTAAAAGCCCAGAAAAGGTAATATTAGGTTAGAAACTTTCATTCAAAAGGATGGAAAGTGCACTTTATGGCAACAATGTGTTAAAAGCCTTTTAGCAAAGGATATTATTCTCTTAAAACTGTAATCTCTAGTAAATTACACAAAAATAATTTAATTAGTTTTCAGTTTTTTAGAATAGGGTAATTTATTATGAAGAAGTTGGAAGAACATTCATTTTCACAAGGGCTTTCCTTACTGCCAGTTATCCTGTATATGAGTTTTGGCCACAAAGGTATGTCAAACAAAGCGGAATCCCAACTTTGTTTCATTTAAGTTACTGTAAGTGTCAGGAAAGGAAATAAAATGTTTATAAAATTATTTTAATAGAGTACAACTGCTGAAAAGGTTAATGAGAAATAAAATTAAAAAGTTTAAACATCTCTTTCCTATATTTGGGCTATAGCAGACCAAGAGATCAACACTCTAGGAGTGGGAACTGAAGACACTCCTCAGTGACCTCACCACAATTTGCATGAGAATACATTCTAGGAAGGGAGCAGTCCCCAGACAAGGATGCAGAAACTGGCATTAACCTCCCACTTCACATATAACACTTCAACAGGAGAACAACATAAAACACTTAGGCTTCCATTGATTATTGTAAGGTTATTCAATCAATAAAACAAGCATCATCTATAATCTAATCTTGAACAACGTGCTTGTGTCACCAGCACCCGGCTGGACATCTCGCAAAACTCTACACTCTCACAGTTCACTCCAGCTGACGGAGCGCAGCACAAATCTGTACAGAGAAAGGAAGGTGGTGCACCATCCACGCAGCCACTCAGTGTACGGCAGGCGAGCATGTGGTAGATTTACAACCCCAGCTTGCCCTGCACTAACACCACCTTTAGACAAGCGCCAATACTGAAATCTCCAGCACCGAAGCAAAGATTTTCAAAGGCACAAATGGCAGTCAGTAACCTAGGTGTCTAGCATCAGGCACCTAATTACCATATCTGCCTTTGAATATCTCCCCCTCATTGCCTTGGATGAATTTAATATCTATTTGGATGAGGTCTCACACCAGTAGATGGAGGTGTCATGGCCTTAATGGCAGCCATGAGATGTCTCAGATGGACCGTGTACACAGCTGCACACAACAATGGACTAGATCTTCAACATGTAGATGTTGGGGTTACCACAATCATACCCCCTGCTAGTCTTACTATCATTTTTTTCCTAACAGATGTAAGGACTTTCACACCCTCACTTTTGGGATGTGAAACCACAGTGAAACTAGTCTGCCTTCTGAAATTCCTGGGTCCAGTGGATTTTCAGATGTCTTTGGTGAAAACAGCTGTCCAACCATGAGACCAGTACCTCACTGACAGGTTGGTAGGATATTACAGCTATCTGTTGTTCACAACCATTGATAGAGGAAGAGGCTACAAAAGGGTAAAACATACACTCTCCCTACAGTGACCTAAAA
This sequence comes from Mauremys reevesii, assembly GCF_016161935.1. Taxonomy (NCBI): domain Eukaryota; kingdom Metazoa; phylum Chordata; order Testudines; family Geoemydidae; genus Mauremys; species Mauremys reevesii. The sequence goes on from NC_052624.1 coordinate 201,549,920, forward strand.
CAGATGAATTGGAAGGAAAGAAAATAGAATGAAGACAACATGAGACATTCTCTGAGTATTGTATACTATGGAAGAGTAAGTGTATGATCCTATGTCAGAGCTGTGAAGGAGGGATTCTCCTCCATTAGTACTTCTAAAAATTCCCAATCTGCAGAACTGTTAGGGTCAGCAAATGACCTAACCAACCTGTGTTGTTTTCAAAAGATCTATCCCATCAGGAGGAGCTTTCAACCTTCTTCTCAAGAAAGCATAACCAATTCAAGGGAGTCTCTCTACCTTCAATAAAACAAAGTCAAGGAGGAAGAGGACAATCCTATCACCCTGTATGAAAGAGCTGAGCCCAGAAATGCAAATTAGGATTCTGAAAGAAATGAAGCCATTTCCTCAAGCTGTTTGTTAGCTCAAGTCAGTATGGAGTCCAGGAGCAGTGATGCACTCACCGTAAGGAATTCTTCATGTTGTTCTCAAAGAGAGCAAACTACTGACCATTTTTAAACACGACAGCCCAAGCAGCACTCAGGAAACCACCACTCGACAACAACCCCTTGAAGGAAAAGTGCCACACAAGGGACCATTGAACTAACTTCAGTAAGACCTCACCTCACCCAACATTTTAGACCTTTTCCAAGCTTCAGACTTGAGTATGGTATGGAGATTGTGCTGGCTGCACTAATGGATGATCTTGCCAGGCCATACATGCCAACACTGTTAGACCAACTAGTGACTAACAAGTATGTATGAGGTGCTGCTTGTGTCTCCTCTTGGGCAGGTCCCAGAGTATCATGACTGGCAGCTACTCTTCTTCCCAGAGAGAGCTCACCTTCAGGTCTCAATCCTATTGTCTACTTGTGAATCATTAGAAAATTCATTCTGTAATCTGTCAGTGCTACAAGTTTGGACAGGACATGCTGTATTTTTCCAATACAAAACAAAAAGAGGGAATCCCCGCTTTAAGGGGAAACTGGAACTCAATCTACTATAGTCACAAAGCTAGTGCTTCCATCATGCTTAAAACAAGCATTGAGTACCAAAAATCCAGTACCTATGATAAACACACCGTTTCCACATTAAAAAAAAAATCTTAACAATTTCTTTCATTTCACTGTAAATATTCTCGTTTCTCCAACTATCAGCATTCCCAATAATTTGGTACAGATCAACATTACTGTACTATGTCCCATCACGCCCAAGAGAAAAGCTTTCTCAGACTACAGCTGAATGGATTGGATTTACAACACATTTTTCCAGAATTCAATCTTATTCCACATTAAAGTGTTTTTTGGTGAAGTGATAAGATATGCAAGTCCCAAAATTCTAATAGTTAAACCTCTGAACATCCATTCTTAGTTCTTTCTCCCTCCTTCTCTTGCCTCCAATTACATTTGAAAAGGACCCACTATTTACAAGAGCCCAAGCAGAGACAGAAAAAGAAAGATAAATATAAGCCCCCCACTTCCTTAGGCCTGGTCCACACTAGGACTTTAATTCGAATTTAGCAGCGTTAATTCGAATTAACCGTGCACCCGTCCACACCAAGAAGCCATTTAATTTGACCTAGAGGGCTCTTTAGTTCGAATTCGGTACTCCACCCCGACGAGGGGAGTAGCGCTAAATTCGACATGGCTATGTCGAATTAGGCTAGGTGTGGATGCAAATCGAACTTACTAGCTCCGGGAGCTATCTCACACTGCACCACTCTGTTGAGGCTCTGGACAGCAGTCCGAGCTCAGATGTTCTGATCAGCCATACAGGAAAAGCCCCGGGAAAATTTGAATTCCTTTTCCTGTCTGGCCAGTTTGAATCTCATTTCCTGTGTGGACGTCGTGGCGAGCTCAGCAGCACTGGCAGCGATGCAGAGCTCTCCACCAGAGGAGTCCATGCAATCTCAGAGTAGAAAGAGGGCCCCAGCATGGACTGACCGCGAAGTCTTGGATCTGATCGCTGTGTGGGGCGATGAGTCTGTGCTTTCGGAGCTGCGCTCCAAAAAACGGAATGCAAAGACCTATGAGAAGGTCTCCAAAGCCATGGCACTCAGAGGATACAGCCGGGATGCAACGCAGTGCCGCGTGAAAATCAAGGACCTGAGACAAGGCTACCAAAAAATCAGAGCGGCAAACGGACGCTCCGGAGCCCAGCCCCAGACATGCCACTTCTACGAGGCACTGCATGCCATTCTCGGTGGGTCTGCCACCACTGCCCCACCAGTGACCGTGGACTCTGAGGATGGGATAGTGTCGACGGGCAGTTTCTCGGTGATGTTCGCCGATGGGGAAGATGAGGAAGGGTTTGTGGAGGACGAGGCAGGCGACAGCGCTTACAATACTGCTTTCCCCGACAGCCAGGATCTCTTCATCACCCTCACAGAGATCCCCTACCAACCCTCCCCGGCCGTTAACCCGGACTCCGAATCAGGGGAAGGATCAGTCGGTAAGTGCTATAAACATGTAAACATTTATTTCTTAACAAAACAGGAATAAAAACTATATAAAAAGAAGGTCAATGCATATAGGTATCGAACAAAAATCCTCTTGGGACAGTTCAACGAAGCTCTCTGAGAGGTACTCGAAAAGCCTCCTTAGGAGGTTCCTGGGGAGAGGTGCCTTGTTGGGTGCTCCGTGGAAGCACACTCTTCCGCGCCAGGCCATCAGGAGGTATAATGGGAGCATCGCCTCGACCAGCATGGCAGCATAGGGCCGTGGTCTGTGCAGGGATTCACGCAGCATTCGCTCTCTGTTTGTCCTGGAGACCCGCCTCAGGGTGATCTCGCTCGGCGACTGCTGCATCTAATTAGGGGAATTACTTTAATGTTACTATTGTGAATGCTTGACTTTTCCTTTGCATAACAATGACCGTCTTTTAACAGCCACGTGTTGTAGGCTGCAGAGGAAAAGCATACAGGGATCTTTCCCAGGGACAGCTGCGAGGGGCTGGAACAGGGTCAGACTTTATGCTTTCCAGATTGACTGCAGCAGGAGGGCCCTGCTATCCATTAACTGTTAAGCAGCCTAAAGTTTCCGGCTTACCAGGCCTGGCTGCTACACGGATTCTGCTGTCCTGCCCCGCTTGTCCGATCTCCAGTGCAAGACCCCAGGCAATGAAAGCGAATGCCGAAAATTCGAACTTGTCCTGAGAGCACATGAGATTAGGTGCCCTGTATGGTCTTGTTCACAGAAACTGAGTAGACTGTGTTCAGTGTTCGCAAACATGTATCTTTGGAAGGAAATCACTTCCTTTTTCCCATCACACAGCTGCGGCTCTTTCCCGAACTGCCCCGGCATCCCCCTCACAGAGGCTGGTGCAGATTAGGCGGCGAAAGAAAAAAAAGACTCGGGACGAAATGTTCTCTGAACTGATGGCCATCTCCAGAGCCGAGGCGGCCCAGCAGAGCCAGTGGAGGGAGACCCTCTCTCAGCAGCAGCGCTCACACAGCGAACGGGAGGACAGGTGGCGGCAGGAAGACCAGCAGGCGACTCAAACGCTGCTTGGACTAATGAGGGAGCAAACGGACACGCTCCGGCGCCTTGTGGATGTTCTGCAGGACCGCAGGCAGGAGCAGAGAGCCCCCCTGAACTGTATCTGCAACCGCCCTCCCCCGCCACAAAGTCCTGTCCCCCCCTCACCCAAAATCACTAGAAGGAGGGGCGCTAGGGGCCGTGAAAACTGTCACTCCACCCCAGCAGAGCGCTCATGTGCCAAACAGCTCTCATTCCCTAAAGTATGAGAATTGCTTGCCTTCCTGGCTCACCCGATCCCAAATCCCAGTTTCATCCCCCAACTGTGTAGTTGAGTATTAAAAATAGTTTGCTGTTCATTACTGTTTCCGTCATGTTTCTTTGCAGAACACTTTGTGTGAAGGGTGGGGGAGGGGTTTGTTAATTGCATAGGACAGTCACCATTAACAGGGTACAGATATGGGGGCAGGATCAACAGCAGGTCACACACAGAGTGCAGTCACTAGGCACCCGGGTCACTGTGCGAGGTGTCTGCTGCCCCAGGTCAGTCTGGGAGGTGTATGTTGCCCCAGGGTCCGAGCGCCTGGCATCCACAAATGGCAAGGCAGGCTGCCCTTACCATGCCCTTCCACCCTAGCCATGAACCTCTCCGATGCCCTGAGCCCCAGCCAGAGCCATCATCCCCCCACACCTACTCACCCTTCCCACACACCCCTCACCCCTTCCTGCAAACCCACCCCTTCCTGCACACCCTCCGGTAAACGTCCTGCCCCCAGAGACCGCTGTAGGAGCAGGAGCCTGTCAGTCCTCGAGTGTAGAAGCGGTCTGTACATCACTGCACACCATACCCACCACAGTCAGCATCCCTGTTGGAACCCTTGAACGAGAATTCGTTAGTAAAGAAAACTTTGTTAATTAAAAATGTTCCAATAACTTTATTTTCAAACGTCTGTTGGAAGGGGGGAAACCTGGTAAACGGGGTATGTAACCGCTGAAAAAAGACAATAGTAACTGAAACAGGGGCAGGTTCAGCTTCTCTGTAAAGAGAATGGACAGTCATAGGTTACCCTGCTCTCTGAGGAACCTAGCTTTCAAAGCCTCCCGGATGCACAGCGCTTCCCGCTGGGCTCTTCTAATCGCACGGGTGTCTGGCTGAGCGTAATCAGCAGCCATGCGATTTGCCTCAACCTCCCATCCCGCCATAAAGGTCTCCCCCTTGCTCTCACAGAGATTGTGGAGCACACAGCAAGCTGCAATAACAATGGGGATATTGGTTTCGCTGAGATCCGAGCGAGTGAGTAAGCTCCTCCATCTCCCCTTGAGACGTCCGAAAGCACACTCCACCACCATTCTACACTTGCTCAGCCGGTAGTTGAAGAGCTCCTTGTCACTGTCCAGGGCGCCTGTATAGGGCTTCATGAGCCAGGGCATTAGCGGGTAGGCTGGGTCCCCGAGGATCACTGTAGGCATCTCCACATCCCCAACACTTACTTTGTGGTCCGGGAAGAAACTACCTTCCTGCAGGCGTCTAAACAGACCAGAGTTCCTGAACACACGCGCGTCATGAACCTTGCCCGGCCACCCGACGTAGATGTTGGTAAAACGTCCTCTATGGTCCACCAGTGCTTGCAGCACCATTGAAAAGTAGCCCTTTCGGTTAATATACTGGCTGGCCTGGTGGGCCGGTCCCAGGATAGGGATGTGAGTGCCATCTATAGCCCCACCGCAGTTTGGGAATCCCATCGCGGAGAAGCCATTTATGACGACCTGGACGTTTCCCAGGGTCACCACCTTTGAGAGCAGTAGGTCAACGATTGCGTGGGCTACTTGCATCACAGCAACCCCCACGGTAGATTTGCCCACGCCAAAGTGGTTCGCTACTGACCGGTAGCTGTCTGGCGTTGCAAGTTTCCAGAGGGCTATGGCCACTCGCTTCTGCACACTCAGGGCTGCTCGCATACGGGTGTCCTGGCGCTTCAGGGCAGGGGACAGCAAGTCACACAGTTCAAGGAAAGTGCCCTTACGCATCCTGAAGTTTCGCAGCCACTGTGATTCATCCCAGACCTGCAGCACTATGCGGTCCCACCAGTCCGTGCTTGTTTCCCGGGCCCAGAATCGCCGTCCCATAGCATGAACGTGACCCATTGCCACCATGATCTCCACGGTGCGGCGTACCGTGCTTTGTGAGAGGTCTCTGCCACTCTGACACTTCACGTCCTCACCGCGCTGCCGGAGCCTCCTCGCCCGATTTCTCAGCAGCTGACTGTGGAAGAGGTGTTCGATAAGGTGCGAGGAGTTGACAACAGCCATAAGTGCAGCGATGATCGCAGCGGGCTCCATGCTCGCAGTGCTGTGGCGTCCGCGCTGTCACTGACCAGAAAAGTGCGCAAACAGAGTTCCCGCCGGCGCTTTCAAGGAGAGAGGGCGGGAGTGACGGTTGAATGATGACAGTTACCCAAAGCCACCCTCGACACATTTTTCCCCCAGAAGGCATTGGGGGCTCTACCCAGCATTCCAATGGGAAGCGGGGACTGCGGGAACTGTGGGATAGCTGCCCAGAATGCACCGCTTCCAATGTCGACGCTTGCCCCGTTAGTGTGGACTCACAAATTCGAATTAGTGTCCTTAGTGTGGATACACAAATTCGAATTCATCAGGTCGAATCCACAAATTCGACCTAAGTTAAATCGAACTACTCCTGTAGTGTAGACATACCCTTAATGTCCCTTATGTACTATAGAACATCAGAATGCTATTCTTTGACGATGCTGTAATCAAAAAAAAGTTGCTCTGGTAATATATACAAAGCCCAAGATACAGGATTAAAGGATTAAAGGATTACAAGAAGGTTATTAAAGAGTCCCAATTATCCAAACCCATGTTTCATTCCACCCCATCTCCAAAACCTTTGCAAAAATCAAGGTTACATTGTATTCATAAATGATTATCTCCTTCCCACCCAACTACCATCGAGGATTTCCCAAAGTTTTAAAGCACTCTGGTCTGGCTAAATATATTACCTTGTTTAGCTCTCAGAACAACTGCAGTCCTGATTGGTTGGTAACGTAGATTGTATTTCCTCCACTTGAATGTTCCATTATAGTAAGAGTACTTTTTCCTTTTAGAAGAATATTTTTTTAACCCATCAATTATGTCTCTATCTTGAATTCACCCATCTGGAATGAAATAGCATTTTTATCCTTGAAAGCCTTTCAGCAAAAAGAGATTCACCTGCTCTGAAAGCAAGGGTTCAGTCTACTTAATCTTTTTCTACTGTGTGGATTGAAAGAGGGGAAGCGCCGGTCAAATTATTAGGCTGTAGTCTTCACTGAATTCCTTTTGATACTGCCATAGTTCCATACCCCCATTTTTTCTGCCAGTGATTGATAAACATCTTCCAAGAGTTCATTGTGTAGCTACTGTAATTCTTGGACTTGCAAGAATTCAGATCATAGTTCACAAAACTCAACATCAAAGTTTCTGAAAATATTCCATAGAGATCTCAACAGTATCCTTAACTCCTCCTTACTTCTAGCTCTGCACCACAGATCACCACTATCAAACTGAAAAAGGCCACATACCTTCATGTATACGGCACTTCTTACTACAGACCGGCCACACCAGTTTTACTATGCACATATTACCTGCCGATATGAACCACTGACCGAAAACACCTCTGTATTCACACCCTACACACTATTGTAATAGTCTTTGTAGAAAATATGCCTTGAAAGGTATCATTTGAAAACTAATAACTCACTCGCCAAAAATATCATGGTGAAATTTATATAGCAACATTATATGTAAAGTTATGAAATCGCCCTATATGATATTAGCACTGTTCAAAACCACAGCCATGCCTAAGCAAAGCCTGTTAAATAGGTCTATCCTAAACAAAGGAATTTTACACATAAGTAGTAAACAGGGCCAGCAAGACAGCAAGGGAGGAAAGATGGCAGGAGACAGAGCAAACTTGCATTTCAGAAAACACAGGTGGGGAGAAAGACAATGGAGCCTCCATCACTAGACTCCATGTCACCTGCCTCACTGTATAAATAAAGTTTGCTTTGAAAAGTAATCTTCAGAAAAATCCACTTCAAAACCTATAAAAGAAAGGGGCATAAAACCCCAAATTCTGTCTCTCTGACCTAAGACAGACAAAGGCACCAGCACCTTTAGGCCTCTGGGAGAGATCCTGACCAAGGAAAGGGTCAGTCACCATCTTGCTTGAAGACCATGGGAGAGAAAATCCATCATAAATAAAGCTTTGACCCAAAACTTAATCTAGTAAATTTTCACTTATTTGCTTGTAACACTTTCTAACTTAATCTCTTATACCTGACTTCACTTAAAATCCTATCCTCTTTTGTTAATGAACTTTTTATTTTTTAATCTAAACCAATCCAGCACTGTGCTCAAACTGAACTGTTTAATAACTCCAATTAAGTAACAAACTGTTGAATATCGACTCCATACAAGAGCAATGAACTTTAATATCTGAACCGCCCAGAAGAGGGCTGGACTGTGCAGAACACAATTTTTGGAAAAATTCGAGGCTAGGGGTGTGGTGGGGTCACCTTGCAAGTAGTAACCAAGGCAGGTGGAAGCCAGAGTGTGGCTGATGTGCTGCTGACAGGCTCCTGGGTTCAGAGCTGTTGAACCAGGGCTGCAGCTACACACACACTCACTCACACACACTCAACAAGTTTGTGAGCAGCCCAGATTGGGAGCTACAACAGCAAAGCATAGTGAGGCAACCACAGTTGCAGGGTGCCTCACAGGTCTGGATTGCAACCTAGAATGTTACAACCATTCTAGGCCTTTCTCCTTTCCACCATTCTACTGAGGGAAAGATAACTATCCCTTTCATATTCCCAAAACTATTCAGACAACACATTCAATATATGGGCCACAGACTGAATTTTCTAGTACTTTCCTGAGTATAGACACATGAAGACCTGAAATGCCTAACAAGCCTCTGCAAGAGAAACCTGGAAATGCTGCATCTCGTAGGCCAGGAAAGTACAGATTATTTCATCAAATAGACCACAGTATTATGATCTATGCATGCAACAAGGAAGACAATTTACTTCATGTGAAAAGTAGGGAGGGTTACCCACTTTTAAGGCAAGAGTATAGGGCAGAGCTAATGTCTGTCTATGTCCAGAGTTTCTAACTTTTTGGTTGGGAGCAGGGAGGAGTAGAGAATATTTTTAAGTACTTCAGTTTCAAACTGGTTTTTAAGCTTGACTTTGAATTTCTTGAATTTCTTGAATTAAAGGGAGCGAAATAGGTGAAAGTGAGGAACCCATGTGAAATGCACAGTGGTGCTCTAGCCCTTCCATATATAATGGAATAAATGAAGTTATCACAGTGACATATTTGTGTTTAATAATTAAATCCCTGCAAAGGGAAGATCTGCAAACATGCATTTACAGTAGTGATCAAAACAGGAGGATGCTGGGACAACTATTTAACTGCTAACTCATAGCAACATTCAAAGACAACATACGGGTTTCAGTACAAATGTTTGGTCTATACTCAGTGAGCCTACATCATGTTAAATTACAATATGAATATTTCAGATACTTCAAATAAAAAAAATGAATGGAGATAATTTTTCTATAATTTTATGAAAGCTAATTTGGCAAATTCACATGCAACCAAATATTACTCTGAAATGTATCTCTCTATACATTCCAGTATCACACTGTGCGTACTGGAGTGAGTTCAAAGGAATGACATAACACTCCATGTCCTCTGTCACTAGCAAATTTTGAAAAGAAACCTCATAGAATTTAATAAGAGAATAAATTAATTAATAGCTGAATGGAGCTGACACTTAAAAAATGAAGATTGCCAGTGTTGTTTTTTCTTCTTATTTAAGCAGTATTTGACCTCATTAAGTACTTGATGTCATCCTGTCAATCAGTTTGTCATCTTGCAGATTAAGGATCCAAACAAAAAAAGCTCAAGACGCAGTGAATACCTGTGACAATATTGATGTAAATAACAAAGCAGGATAAAATAAAAATCTTTTAACTAATGTTGAGGAAAAACAGCAGCATTATTTAAAATATCCAATTTATCCCTCCAACGCTCTTACTTATAACCTATTAACCTAATCCAACTGTTTTAAAGAGATGCTGCTAAGTACACATTTAGGGGTGTGGAGGATTTACGAGGATAATCACATTATTGTTAATGAGAGTTGCCAATGTGAATCCCTTGCCATTAAAGGGAGAAGAGACTGCTTATATAGAACACAGGGCAGTACATATTTTTTATTGTGTTGGGGACTGATTTTGGAAAGAAGCACGGTTCTATGCAAGGCCTTTGCTCAATAGAAACTCAGGTTGCACAGAATTCTATGATGCAGTGACTGGAAATCTCATTCAGGAAACAAAAAAGGCTTTCCTTTCTAGGCACATAGAACACTGTTTATGGGTTACCATTCCACTCTTTCTCTGCGACAATACCCACGTACCCTGTGTCAATGAAACAGAAAAGATGGATCACTGTTGCAATCTAACACTGAATCTCTAGGCATTTCCTTGTCCCCACATGCTGGTAGTGAGGAACTACATACAACTGTCTGGAGTTGTATTGGCCAGAATTTATAAAAAGGTCAATTAATTTTTCTAGATCGTGACAACAGTTCCTTAGTGGCAAAGAACCCATTAGCAACAGGCCTCAGAACTTACAAAAAGTTCTGTACAGTAAACAATCATGTAGCTGGGAAAAAATGGCTCTACAAATGGAGGTGGTTACTCCTGGTTAATTCAGCAGAATGCTCACCACTAAGTTCTCCATCCCCACACTGACGGCAGATCTATTTTCTTCTGAACAGAGTCCTGAGTTGTATTCCCCCCCAAATTGTGAAAGTAAAAACCAGCTTATTTTTTTTCCCATTGGATAAAGGAAGGTCAAAGGAACAGGTAGTAGCTCTTTGGGAACTAATTTTCACAAGTTCTCCAATGTAAGCACAAGTGCACCTGTACCTTTTTTCACAAACACCTTTACAGATGGATGATGCTCATTACTTTGTTTCTGATAAATTCCTCTATGGAGCTCAACTAAAAAAAGATCATTGCAGCAGGTGTACTCAAACTATCTTTGCTAGATTTTATGCCTTTTTCTTACAATACTTACCTAACTTGCAATAATTATAAAGCTTAACACATATGGATAATACAGCTTTGTATATGCTAACCGTCCTGGCATTTTTCCCTACAATAATTCATTCCAGATGTTAGTCTAAGTAATCATGTCTGACACCTCTCAGTTTTAGTAATGAAATACTGCCTCTACAATGCCTTGTTTGTATTTCTATGGATCATCTGCGAACATAAAGACTGCAGAGTTAAAACAGCCACATGTATGGGCATTGAATAGAAATATGCTAAAATGAAAATATGGCAACAGTATGATTAGCATAAACAGGATAAATATGGAAATACAGTATTCTGTGAGAAAAAAGAAATCACAGCTACACAGTGCATTTATATTCTTACATTCGATGATGAAGCTACACATTTCCATACATCATCATCATGACACCATAAAACACAAACAATTCATATAATTAGCAATGTTATCAATCTCATGCGGTATTGTATATGAACACAAATCTCTTGCTTTGAAAAATCAAAGACTAAACTTTGCAGATTTGGTCTTAAACCAAGAAGTCTTGACAAGCAAAGATGGGTATTAACATTCCTTTTAGGAAAAATCAGGCTTGCAAACTAAACACACCAGTAATTTTATAAGCCAATTAAACTAAATATTCAAAGATGTTTATGAAAAAAAAATGGTTTAATTGTTGACATTAAAAATGGCTTGAGCTCCACTGATTTGATTTTAGGCTAGCCAAACCCAGAAGAGTATATTTTAAAAGATGTGCATAGTTTCCAGAGTGAAAAATAAATCTGTTCAAGAAGATCAAACACTCTCCTGGGATATTTAAATGATCACGTTAAATGTCAAAGTTAACCATTAAAATGATTAAATCAGTATAAGACTATTGCTGACACTGGAATTTTAATGTATCAATAATGTTGTATGGCGGGATATGGAAAAGAATGTATACAGGAACTAATTTTACATTAAAAAAATAATCAGTATTTAATATTTGTCTTAAACACTGTTAGGAGCTGTGTCAATATTCCTGTCAACGTTTATTTGTTTCAGTGAAGATATCAAATAATGATGATGATTACCCAGTGATGTGAGTTCTGCCATAAATTACACAAGTATGCTAATTAGACTATCAAATTTCATTATGAACACAGTGACATAAAACCGAAGCATTGAACAGTAACTTTCAGAACCTACCAGTCAGCACAAGCCATTTTTAATTTAAAACATTAAAAATAAACAACACTGTGACATTATACTCCATATTCTTTATGAAAATGTGTGTGTGGCAGGAATATGACATAACTAAGATATGCTTTATGCAATATAACTCTTGTAAGGTATCACTGGAAAGGTTATAATTTACTGAATATGATTATCCTATTTATATGCATGTAGCATATCTGTATCTGAAATTAGGAATATTGACTATATATCTGTATTTCAACTATGTTACTTTGGGTGACATCCCCTGCCTACACTTCAGGTACAACAATGAAAAAGCCCATTAGCAAGACAGAATGGACTGTAAAAGAGCTTAGTCTTCCTGTGAACGTGTGGGTCAGCTGTGAAGAATGGCTACAGGGACCCTACAGAGGCATGTGAACATGTCACCTGATACTGGAACCCATCTTCAATTCTGTACTTTTCCACAAGAAGCTGGGGGAGGGGTTCAAACTAGGAAACAAAGGGAGTGCAGTAATCCAGGTCCTCAGTTCTCCACTACTACCCCACCCAAGATGTCTGCTGGAAACAACTAAGACTGAACTCAGGCAAAAGAACTGGACCCACACTGGAAGGGTGTCTGGCCTGTGAAGAAGATTATTAGAACCACATTTAGGGTGAGAACTTACATGTAACCAGTGTATTAAGCTTAGTTTGCATGCTCTGTTTTATTTTCTTAGTAATCTGCCTTGTTTTGTCTGCTACCTCCTTAATTGCTTAAAATACACCTGTTATAGTTAATAAATTAATTTCTGGTTTACAATATAACCCAGTTTATGTGATTTCTAACCCGGGAGGTGGGAGGGAGAGAGGGAAGTTGTGCATATCCTCCTCCACGTTGAGGGAAGAGGCGAATTTCATATAATTGCATTCCAAGAGGTGCTATGGAAAGTCCCTTAAGCTGAGGCTTCCCTGAGCGGATCTCTGTCTTTCTGTGCAGCCAGATATGGTCCTGCCTGTGTGCTTGGGGAGCCTAGCCCAGAAAGACAGGGAGCCTAGCCCAGCAAGACCAGGTAAAAGGGGGCCCAGGCTGACAGAATAGTCTGATTCAGTGGCATCCCAGCACAACAGGTGACATGCCAGGGATCCAGCCCATCACAAACATTTCTACCACTGACTTCAGAAGGAGCACAATCAAGCCCAAAGATGAAATAAGTGGTTTAGAATACCAGGAACCTAAATGACAGCTATATTTACATAGCTTATAAGGAACTATTGCTCCCACCCCCATCAATATTTAGTGTAATGTCTCCTAAAAAAGTGTTAAAGTTAACGACATGCCTCCATAGACAGTATAGAGTGCAGATCGTCGAGAGACCTGGAATTAATAGCTTTTTTAAAATAAAAACATTCTGGCACCAAAAAGGTTGGGTTAACCATTAAAATTTGGCATAGAAATTGCTCCAATTCATAAAGGCCTTTTTATTACCTATTTAATTGGCTGAAGCATGACCACACTGGGGCACTTCACAGTTGAATAACACAGGGCAAGACTAGTCCTAAGCTGCAGAGTACTGTGCCCCAAAATTGTGCACGCCAAATTGATACTGAACTTAATTGATCTTGTAAGATCATCACACAATGTCTTTGAAACTGACTCCTACACTCTTGCTATACTGCCTTGCAGGGATTGCACCACCACCAATGAGGTGTGATGCTTTAGTAAAAAGGTGAGACGAAAAAAAACAAACATGCATGTGATCCAAAACACCCACTGCTTGGATACATCCCATCAATCCAGATGCTGAAGTCCAGAAACTGCTTTGCCTCTGAAAATCCTTTACCCCAAAATACCACTGTGGAAGTCTACAGAGTAACAAAATGGTGGGAAATGCCAATGATCTTAGCAAATCTGGTTCCTTCAGGACAACTCCCTCCACGCACTGACCTCAAACAAAAACAGTGGTGTACTCTAAATCAAGTGAGAGTGGAAGCTGAGGAATGATGCCAACTGTAAATGTGGAGAGTCTAGTCAAACACTTGAACATAACCTGATGCAGTACCCTCTGTCAACATCCTGTACTCCTGAGGACCTATTTATCTCAAATACCACCACCAGATTTTGGCTGCAGTTTGGAAGTGATAAGCTCTGATGATGACGACCTCTTCAATTTTGCACTCTTTACATGCACACAGTATACGCTGTTGTGGTGCTTGGAGTGACTTACAGCCACGAATATCCAAACTCAAGACAGATTGTCAGAAAATAGGGCAGACACCCCTAAACTGATGGTGAATCTAAAGGTAGACCATACCAAGCCATTAATGAAGTATACTCCTGAATCATTACACTAGTTTTACCATGGAATACAGACAATCCCCTTGGCATTCCAGCCTCTATTTATTACTCAGTCAAACTGGATTTTATGGTGTAAGGTTATTAAAACCAAGAACACCACACATCAGGTTCTTTCAGTCCCAAAAGACCAGTCGTTCGCCGCAGGCACTGGATGTTCAGGATCTCACCAAAAACCAACACTGTAGCCAAATTCTCTAATAACTAAACTATACGTGTATTAAGAAAATAAATAAGAGTTATTAAAAGGTCAAAGCAGATAAAATACATTACTGAGGAATCAGAATGAGTCCAGTTGTTAGCACAGATATATCTGCTAAATTCTCCAAAAGTCTCTTAGAGTCCCTCCATGAACATTTTTTTTGTCGATCTCACTCCATTGGCTCTAACTCCGCCCATTTAGCATTCAGCAAATCAGAGATGTTGAATCAGTCTCATGAATCCATATTTATAGCTCTCTCACACAGAAAGCAAGCTGACAGGGGTCTTCACAGAAAACCCATCCCAGCATGTGCTTTCTTCTGACAAAGAATAGATATTTGAGTGTGTGAAAAGTCCCAACGGCACTTGCTTTGAAGATCGAATGCTTCAGCCCTAAGGCTTAGTTAGGTCTTGTAAAACACAATGTGATAGCCAAACAATTCTCCAATAAGTAAATTCATACCTAAAGGTACATGCCTTTTGATCTAATGTCAATAGAGTATAATTGCATACATAATGTAAAGGTAATATAGAGTTACAAGACATGAAAAGGATTTAACAACTACAGGTTAATTTGGTTACACGCGTATTACTCCTGCGGGAATTCTGCAGGACTGCACGCCCACAGAAAATGCTCCCGGCAGAAAACGGCAGGGAAGCAAAGGGAAACCTCGGGGGGCTACCATGGGTGCAGTTGCGGGGGGAAGGAAGCGTCCCTCCAGAAGCAAGGGCATGGGGAGTACACAGGGTTACATGCCACTGCTCCCCCTCATTTCTGCAAGCGCATAGCTGCCTAGCTGAAGGAGGCTGCATCTCAGCTCCGCTGACTCTGCAGCTGAACGCCACCTCCTGGATCCTAGTGCCAGTCGTGCTCGTCTTCTGTGTGCTGGGAGCCTTCCTAGTCTTCCGGCTCAAACAGAAATGTTATGAGAGTAACTAGTGTATGTAAAACAGATATGCCTTAAAAACTGGCTACCCCAGTAGAATGAAAACAGGATGACATGGATGGAGTGATTGCCTGAAGTTTCACAAACTTCAAATTTTACTGATCTTACGGAATTTCTTGGCAAGAACTGTGTCCCTAAAAGAGAGCTGAAAGAAGAGAATGTACTATGACTGCTGTCATTACTAGCGGCATGCAAGTGTGGAATGTTTTAGAGATAAGATGATTTTATTTAACCCAGAATATTCTACTAATCTGTTTTTCTGTGTTGCGAGGAATGGGCACAGAAGAGGCTCAGAGACCCGGGATAGGATTCACCCATGATGTGGGAGAGCCAAGTTCAAGCCTCACTCTCTGATTCAGAGAAGGAATTGGAACTTGGGTCACCCACCTCCAAGGTCAGTGGCTGGTATTACAGGGTATTCTGGAGTGGGTCTCTCATTCTCTCCAGCTGAAGCTGCTCTACTGTGTATAAATACTTAAATAGTCACTAAGACAGAGAGAGAATAACTGTATAGTGTGGTGGTTAGGGGACATACCTAGGAGTGGGAACATCTGGGTTAAAAATCCCTGCTCCAATGAATATTTAAGTGCCATTCATGGAGGAAGAGGAGGAATTAAGTCCCCTTGTGAATGGTGACTCTAGTTGCCTCTCCAAATGTTTTGGCCAAAGCACTGGCAAATTTGTGTCAGATTCACGTTTCGTTTCAGTTGATCTGAAACTGCATTTTTCAGCGAATAAACTATTTGGCTGAAAAATTTCTCCCAGCTCTAGCTAAAACCTATCACCTTAAAGGCCACCAAAGACAAATAGGCAGCTATCACAGACCCAGGAGCACCGGTATAAATAACATGCTGCTACTACAGTTGTCACCAAACTTCTCATGTCTGCCCCACTTATTGTTGTCTGCGACACCCCCACCCCGAACCTTGTTGGGGAGCACGGCCACGGCTCGGGGGGGGGGGGGGGAGAAGGTGTGGACAGGGGCAAGGGGGCCAAGGCTGGGCGCAGGTCTGGAGCCAGAACAGAGCTGCAGCCAGGAGCCAAGGCTGGAGCCAGAGCCGGGGCCAGGAGCAGAAGCTGCAGCTGGACAGCAGTCAGGGGCAGAGAGGAGCTGGGTAGCACAAGGGCCCTGCTGCACCCTCCCTCCCAACGTTGGTCCGCACCTCACAGTTTGGGGACTTCTGTGCTATTGGTATACAGCACTTCGCAAGTGGGCTTTTTGTGGGATAACTCGTAGAGGCAGCAATTATCGTCATATGTGCTTGTACAGCACTCAGCACAATGGTGTCTGCTCCAATATATTTAGAATTTTTAAAATTTTGTTTTAAGACAAACCATAGCATTTTGCACTCTAATGTCTGATAAACTATTTACAGGTATATCCAAAAAGGCATTCCCTGCTACCTTCCCCACAAGAGAAAAGCAGCAGTTCCCACTCTCTTAGCCCTATCACATTAGTTATTCTTTAAAAAGGCAGATTCTTATTCATGGTACTTAACAGCAAGGCTAAACTAGATGCATCCAGACAACAACAACTATCTTTATTGCCTGATTCCTCAGATAAGAGGATTCTGTCATTAAACTGTTCCCTTGTGTAGTACTTATTCCAGCTCTAGTCTACTAACTGAGATTGAAAAAGCTCGCAATGGATCACTTACTCTGTGTTTTAATAAACTGTCCTACTTAACCCTCAATATTGTAGCAGATCTATCATCAAAAGAGATTTATGGGGTGTTGATTAAAGTATGTAACATTTTTGCAGATTAAAATCAATGTTCCTAATGTGGGCACTTTAGTATACAGCGTTCATTGACAGTGACGGTTCCTATCAAAATACAGTACCCATTTATTCATTTCATTGGGAAGACAGGCAGGATTTAATACTAGTTTAAATACAGTATACATGTATTTTATGGGTCCAGTTCTCGTATTGAAAGGTACAACTGAATGGACAAAAAAAATATTATTTTAGGGATGAGAATGGGATGATCCTAGTGTTTTTTCTTGCCTTGCTATCTAGATTATCTTGATAGCTGCATTACTTTAATATTTTTAAGTATTTACATAATCGTTTTACTGTACTTCTGGATTTTGTGCACACTTTCAGAATTAAAATTTGATTTTGCATAGTGCTTTTTGAACTCATTGTATCCCCTAATGCTCTACTGGTCAATGCTTTACAGCAGATACCAGTAATGCAAGACCCATACAAGCAAATCACAATTAATACACATCAGCCAAAGCTTTAGCTCACACATAGTCTGGTATATGTGAACTGGAGTAGTCAAGTAGGTTTCCAGGATACCAAGGTCATCATCTACTATTGTCAAGAAGTGCCATCACATCCTTAATTTCTACCCTGACAACAAAGAGATGAACCAAGGTCTCTTCTGCCTTTCATCTCAGCATAATAATAATAATACTTCTAACTGAGTGGAAATAGCTGTCTTACTCCTGACCTCAATAGCTCTGCATTGCAAAGGCAACCGTAGGGCAAATCCACACTGTCCTGCAGTTCATACTACAAGGGTGTGAACAGCAGGCATAAAGTGTTGCACTAACTCCCTGTGTGGATGCTTTGTCCACAAACTTAAAAGGTCCCACATTTCCAAACTTTAAGTTCGCACCTGCAGCATCCACATGGGGGAGTTACGGCAGAGCACTTTGTACGGGAGGGTTGTGAAAAGCAGTGCACACCAAACTGCGGGGAAGTGTAGACAAGCCCATGGACAGGCGCCTCCCCATACTGGGGGGCAGAAGGGACAAGCTAAGGGGAGGCATGCAACTGTCCCATGTGTCTCCCCTGCCCAGTGACACCTCCCCATACCTTCGGCTGCTCTCCCTGGCAACTGGGTGGGGAGCAGGACAGAGGCTCTCTCAGGCAGAAGCAGCTTTCTCCCAGCCAGGGAGAGCAGCCGAACATACGCTGGGGAGGTGCAGGGAGAGAAGGACTGAGCCCCTCTCCTTCCCCACCCCCAGCAGGCCAATCTACACATCACCTCTGACAAGCCCTTAGTTTTCCCAAGATCTGGACTTGAAACAACCGCCTCAGAGGTAAAAGTAAAGCTGAGGGCCTGAAAGGCTTCATTCTATTATTCTGCATACATGTCCACTTGGGGAAGACAGTACGATTAATAGTATTAGCAGCAGCAGTTAGGAACCCCAATAACAGTTTGTGTCCCAGCATGCTAAGGACTACACAAAACCAGAATAAAAAACAACCCTGGTCCAAAGAACGAAGGTTTTTGGCATTAACAATAGGTGGGAGATACACATTTATCCAGATGCTGGGATCCCAATGTCTAAAAGTAGTGTAGACTTGGAAGGGACCAAACCGATAGATTAGTCTGGATCAGAGAAGTGATGCTGACTGATGAGGGAGCAGAAGAGGAAGGGGCTGAGATAGCACACTCTGTTTTGGGCAGATGTTCTGTTTTTGTTAGCACACATTGTAGGATACATGCAGCTCTGGATCCCTCAGGCGGTAGCAGTGGAATCACATACCTTTTTTCATCCTGCTACACTTGATAAATGTAAAGAGAGAGGGATGTAATAAGTTCTCTTTTATTTACCATTAGGAAAAATATATATGAGCAGAATCTGTAATTATGACAATGCAAACCTAAAATGAACCATTTTGTAAGAGATAGACATCTAGCCAGTCCTTCAACATGTTTGTTGCTAACACATGTAGCCTTTGATCAGGCTGAAATTAAATTATTCTAGACAAACTCAACATAGTAAAGGTTTCCTAAAGCAATTAAGACAATAGCAGATTCTGCCACAATTTATCATCTTTATCTATTAGCTGGTTTGCAGCCATCAGATCAATTATTAGGAACCAAAAGGAGATTAGTATGTAAATAAAATATTTATCTTATCAAATGTTATTGAAAAGCAATGAAACAACAGTTTTAATTTTTAGTTCACATAGTTTACAGAATACCTACTAAAATTTAGAATATTTTCTTCAGACAATTATATTAACATTTTTCTTGTGTTTATAATATGGTACCTGACACCATAAACTTCAAACCTAAGTTAGATTTATTTTGTACTTCCCTACTAAAGCAGAAGGCTATAGTTTGGGGAGGGGGGTTGCTTTTGTTTGTTTAAAAAAAAATGTGAAGTGGAAAATATAAGTCCCTCCACTGTAATTATTTTGTATTAGCCTTAGATTGCATCATCAGGTTTAAACAATTTGGTGCAAACAGCAACATTATGGCCAATATCACTCCAAGCATGACCACTATAACTTGATTTCAAAATATGTTTATGGTAGCATTAGTTAAGGTTATATTTACAATAAAAAAATATGGTTTTGTACGAGTGTAAACAACACATTTAATTCTACACTAGCTGTTCTTTGCAAAACAATATTTGCTTTACAAAACTGTCATGCTCCTACTGGAATTATATTACATCTTTCAGTTCCTTTCTCTAGATGTCATTAACTTTGGCCTCTTCTTTATCTTCAATCTGAAGTTAATTCCCTGGGCAGCATGTTGCTTGCTGGTTCAAGGGATTAAATATAAGGGCTTATCTAGAAAAGCAGCTTTTGGTACAATGCTATTACATGATGATAGCTTACCCATAAACTGTCAACTCAATGTATGTTAGACACACATGTTAATTTAAAAAGAAATATTTTGTTGCAAAATGACAGAAATAGGATTATTTTAACGCATTCTTGATACATTTTCATAATCCCGTTACAAGGGACCTACAATAGGACACCCAAATTCTCAGATCAGAATATTAGCCATAAGTGAAAAGAAATTGTTTATTAATTAATCATGCTAATTTTACAAAACTCCCCGAAATATACAAAAAATATAATTAATGGTTCAAATTTGAACTTTGTTAGGAAAAAGGCCCAAATAGAAAAGCAAATCACAAGGCAAAAAAGATGTATTCTTTAAAATCATAAAGGTAGCACAATATACACAATTTATCTTGCCATTTTATCTGGATAAAGAAATGTGCCTTACTATGTTTATAAAGCAATGAGGAAATTTGGGGCACTAAATCAATGATTTACACTAACAATAATGGGATGTCAATACCTAAACTACTGTGTAAGATGCTCTATATTTAACTAATACAGAGAATACAGTACTCTTGTATTACATGCATTTGTTCACCATGCACCTCATTCTACCAGCTCCAATCCAAAATAGGGATTATAAACTATTTCTTTACTGACAAACATATCATGCATAAACCAATAGTGACTGACATTAGCATTACCAACCAAAAAATGTTTGGCTGAACCTGCTAACCAAAACACACGTATGAGCAAGAAATACCATGGGTCAGACACTCGGTTATGCACAGCTGGCAAAATATGGAGAAAAGGGTTCTACACCAGCTTTAAATTACACCTGTTTTAAATTATACCAAGGGGCCAACTGAGGACAACTGGAGCACGCTCCTTGCCCCAACATGACTCCTATCCTGGTAAGCGTACTGGGGGTGAGGTGGTGTTAGAGACAGCTATGCTAACAATACACCTACTGAGGATTTCTCACACAGGGGGAATGGAGATTAGCCTTGTGCCTTTCTTTTCCCTCCTCAATGTACAGTACACCTCTACGTCGATATAACGCAACCCAATATAACACAAATTCAGATTAACGCGGTAAAGCAGTGCTCCGGGGGGGGGGGGGGGGCTGCGCACTCCAGTGGATCAAAGCAAGTTCGATATAATGCAGTTTCACCTATAATACGGTAAGATTTTTCTGGTTCCCAAGGACAGCGTTATATCAAGGTAGAGGTGTATTTTGCAGTTAACACAGCAACGTTTTGTAGTACAAAGTAAAAGGCATATTGCAAGCTGACTATTTGGCAGACATGCCACCAAGGCTGTGACATGGCTCAATAGATGAATCACTCTGTGACATGTCTTATTTCAGTGAAAGTCACGCTACATGCCAAAACGAGTGCTGCTATCTCAACAACCTCTAATTTTTATAAGTGACTTCCATTCAGCTCTGTTCTCTCACACATGGTATTCTGAAATATTAAAGTAAACTGAAGACTATTTCTACTGTATTAGTCATTTGCATTGGATTATACTTGGGTGACTTAAATAAAAATATTATTACTATTACATCTGTCACAGATGCAATAAGCATGGATAAGCGTAATCTCTTCATTGTTTTATGGAACACAATCCTCTGGAGAGCGTACAAATCCACATGATATCCCTGAGTACTCGATTTTAAATTTAGATCTCACAGTTTGGTGAAAGATGTGTATGCAGAGAATTCCTTTTTGACTATGAATCTAGGGAAGACTGTGTGTTGTTTATAAGGATAAAACAAAAATTTGTTTTATATACAAACACCATAATTTCTCAGAGGTTCACGGTCTGCCAAACAACTTAAAGAACCAGGGTGAAGAAGCATGGTCCAGCAGTTAGGGTGTTATCTGGGGACTTGGGAGACCAGGGTTCAATTCCCTGCTGTACCACAGACTTCCTACGTGATCCTGGCCTAGCCTGTACTTAAAAGGTTTTGCTGGTATAGCTATACAGGCAAAACTCTCCTAGTATACTCAGCTCATATTGGCAAAAAAGTGCTTTTACAGATATAGCTTAGACCAGTGGTTCCCACACTTGTTCCGCCACTTGTGTGGGGAAAGTGCCTGGCGGGCCGGGCTGGTTTGTGTACCTGACGCATCTGCAGGTTTGGCCAATCGCAGCTCCCAGTGGCTGCAGTTCGCTGCTCCAGACCAATAGGAGCTGCTGGAATTGGCGCGGGCCAAGGGACATACTGGACGCTGATTCCAGCAGCTCCCATTGGCCTGGAGCAGCGAACTGCGGCCACTGGAAGCCACGATTAGCCGAACCTGTGGATGCAGCAGGTACACAAACCATCCTGGCCCGCCAGGGGCTTTCCCTGCACAAGCAGCAGAACAAGTTTGGGAACCACTGACTTATACCATTTAAGCAAACGAAATAAGCTGTACTGGCAAAAGCACTTTTACGTCCATATAAAAAACTGTTGCCTACCTCTCATATCTGTTGTTCTGTGAAATGTGTTGCTCATGTCCATTCCAAGTAGGTATGCGCGCACCACGTGCACAGTCACCAGAAGGTTTTTCCCCTAGCATTACCCATTGGGTCAGCTCAGGCGCCCCCTGGAGTCGAGCCTTCAGGGCGCCACATATAGGCCCCTGTGCACCCTCCTCCTCTCCAGTTCCTTCTTGCCGGATACTCCAACAGAGGGCAAGGTGGGTGGGTCTTGGAATGGACATGGGCAACACATCTTGAAGAACAGCATTTTGAGATGTAAGTAACCATTTTTTCTTCTTCAAGTGCTTGCTCATGTCGATTCCAAGCAGGTGACTCTCCAGCCTTACCTAGGAGGCGGAATTAGAGTTCATACACTCGCTGATCGAAGCACCGCTCTGCCAAGCGCTGCATCGTCCCTGGCATGCTGGGTAATGGCATAATGAGCAGTAAATGTGTGGATCGAGGACCACGTCACCGCCCTACAGATCTCCTGGCTCAGGACCCAGGTCAGGAATGCCGCCAAGGGCAGGTATCTTTGCCAAATCATAACATGCTCAGATATAGGACGTGATCCACAATAAGATCCTTTGGGAAGACACTGGGAGGCCCTTCATTCTGTCTGCTACTGCAACAAACAGCTGGTTCGATTTACCAAATGGCTTCATTTGATTGATATAAAAGGCCAATGCCCACCGAACGTCCAGGGAGTGGAGCCTCTGCTCCCGGCTGTTTGCGTGAGGCTTAGGGGAAAAGACTGGAAGAAAAATGTCTTGATTGGCATGAAATTAAGGGACAACTTTAGGGATAAATGCCGGGGGAGGCTGAAGCTGCACCTTGTCCTTGTAAAAGAGTGTGTAAGGAGGATCAGATGTGTGGGCCTTGAGCTATGACACCCTCCTAGCTGAAGTTATTGCAACCAGGAAAGCCACCTTCCATAACAAATAGAGTAATGACCATGTCACTAAGGGCTCGAAGGGAGGCCCCATCAGCTTCAAAAGCACCAGCTTGAGGTCCCAAGCCAGGATGGGTTGCCGAAATTGCGGGTATAACCCGTCCAATCCTTTAAGGAAATGACCCACCATCAAGTTAGCAAAGACTGAGTGGTCTGCCACTCCTGGGTGGAATGCCGAAATGACGGCCAGGAGAACCTTTATTGATGAGATCGACAAGCCCTGCTGCTTTAAATGTAGCAGATAGTCCAAGATAAAGGGTACTGATGATTGCATTGGAGAGGTACGACTGAAAATACCAGACTGAGAATCTCTTACACTTGGCCAGGCAGGTCGCCCTGGTGCGAAGTAGAACCTCCCTAACAGGTTCTGAGCATGTCAGCTCTACCAGGTTTAACCATGCAGCTTCCAAGCCGTGAGGTGGAGAGACTCAAGGTCGGGATGCTGGAGTTGGCCGTGGTGCTGGGTGATCAGGTCCAGAACGGAAGGTAGGGTGACTGGGGTGTCCACTAACAGCTCCAGAAGCATGGTGCATGAGTACTGACAGGGCCAGAAGGGCACTATCAGTATCATTGAAGCTCCTTCCCTCTGGATCTTGAGGAGAACCTTGTGGATGAGCCGAATAGGTGGGAATGCGTTGAACAGGTGGTCCTTCCAGGGAAAGAGGAATATGTCTGCAAGTGAGCCCGGACTGTGATTCAGGAAGGAGAAGGAACTGCAGGCACTTCCTCAGATCAACTTGTTCATCAGAAAAAGCAGCAGGAACTCCCCACCATGGGAAAATGTTGTTCACCACGTCCGGGAGAATAGGCCACTCCTGATTCTGGAAGGAACTGCTGAGATGGTCCGCCAACTAGTTTTGAGATCTGGGCAGGTAGGATGCCTCGAGGAGTACTGAATGGGCTATGCAGAAGTCCCAGAATTGGGGGCTTCCTGACATAGGGGAGAGGAGTGCGCTCTACCCTCTCTGTTTATATAAAGTCCGTCAGAATTCATACACATCTCCCTTCCAAATGAGCTTGGAATTGCTCTCAGTTCCCTGACATTGATATGAAGTGACAGCTCCGCTTAAGACCAGAGGCAGATGAAGTGCCCACCCCATCACCGACGCATCAGTGACCACACACGGTGAGGGATTCAGTTTGGAGAAGGGGATCCCTGCACAACCACTCACAGATTGAACCACCATTGAAGAGCCTCAAGCACCCACAGTGAGAGTGTGATTACCTTGTCCAGACTGTCTCTGCCTGGTCAATGTGTTCCCAGTCATCAGTATCCATGCCAGTCTTGGTGTCAACTGCATTGCCGGCCTCAGCACCGCAAGAGAGCTCTCTAGCCATGGATGGGGCTCATCCATCTGAGGCAACTGAGAAAGATGACCGTGAAAAGGATCCCTGTGATTGCTGATATATCCACAGGATCCAAAATGACCACTGCGCTGGCATCTGCCATTGCGCTGGCCACGGCACAGGTGGGAAGGACTGTCCCATCTCCGACTTCTGGGGATGCCGTTCCGCTCGGTGCCGGCTCCTCCTAGATGCATACGCTTCTGAGTCTGATGCTGAGGAGTCCAAGTGCAGAGACCACGCTGGAGCGCTGCCGGACAATGCTGGGGATTGGTGCTGGGGTGAGGGCAAGCAGTGCTGAGTCACCCCTGGAGGTCTCTGTGGTGCCGGAGGCTTCAGGACTGAAGATCTCTCGCGTTGGTCAGGAGAGTGCGGGCCCCTTAGGGCTATGAGGTCCCTGGCAGCCTCAAAGGTCTCTGGCATGGAGGGAGATCTAAGTCCTCCACTTGACCCTCCTCTACTGGCACCAGACTCAACAGACCCCTCTGCGGGCTCGGAGTCAATGGTACCACCTTAGGCATGGATAGGGCAGAGCGGCCCAGCACAGGGCACACTCCACTAGCAGGCTCACGCTCAGTCATTCAAGTGGGCAACCGCCCTGTTTGTCTTCTTGGGTTTTTTGCAAGGCACTGGCAACTGCAAGCGTTGCTGGGTCTCCGCACACAAGCAAGTCTTTGGTGCCGGGGAGTGTCGGTGCTGAGGTTCTCTGACCTCAGAGTCTTTCCTTATTGCTGCAACCTCCCTGATCAAAGCCGTTGCACTACTCACTGATGCCAAAGTACCCGGTGCCAGGTCCGCAGGGCTGCTTCCCACCAGCAACAGTTTCAGCCTGGAGTCCCTTTGGCATTGGCTTTTGGCAAACCCCACATGGCTTAAACCCCTGGGAACAAGGTTTTCCCCAGCAAGGGGAAGGGAATGGGGAAGAGAACCCCAGCTAACAAGGTGGGTTCAAACACTACACTATACTAAAAACTGTTAACTAACTAACTAACTATTAACTAACTAACTAAGTTATTTAAACTATTTACAGGTAGGAACTAAAAGTCCACTAGGAGATCGTTCGAAACGAAAGAGAAAAGAACACTCCAAACGACCATCACTGGCAGTAAGAAGGAACTGGAAAGGTGGTGGGTTGGCAGGGCCCTATATGAGGCACCATGAAGACACAACTCTAGGAGGCTCCTGAGCCAGGGGAAAAAAACCTTATGGTGACTGAGCACATGGCGTACACACACCTACTTGGAATCGACATGAGCAAGCACTCCAAGAACTGCTTCTACTGCAGGGCTTTTGCAAACATAGAATCATCATAAAATAAATAAATACCCCTACCTGACCCTGCTATGCTGGAAAAAGGTTTTAGTGTTGACTTGGCGTTAGTCTCTCTCTGCCTTGGCTCTGTAAAACGGGGATAACAGTACTTCTCTTCCTCAGAGGGTGTTGTGAGGGTAAATACATTAAGAATGGAAGGGGATCAGATTCTACACTAATGGAGACTCTTAGGAACTTGAGATAGAGACCATGAATAGTCATTAGTCTTGCAGTCACAGATTTAAAATAATAATTCACTCTCCCGCGCCCCCCAAAGTATGCACACAACCAAATCCTGAACAAATTATAAAACTCCTTCCCCCAAGCATGTGTGAACATTTTTAGAAGTCACCACCCCCAAACTCACAGTTTGAGAGAGAGTTCTATGCTGATCACTTACTAAATTATTCTCAAAAGGCTAACATTAATTAGAATATAGTCTACGGTGTTGCAAGTATCCTCTCAAGGTAACTACAAGCAACCCATAAATTCTTTGCCCCAATATTTTTTCAATTCCACTCTTAGAAGTACAAAAGAGATACACATTTCTTAAACAGAGTTACTTGTAGCTGAGAAATAAGCGCAGGCATTTCTCATAGGATTACTCCTGGGGAATTCTGTGCCATTGCGTACATGCAGAATTCATGTACCCCGCAGATTTCTTTGCTTCCCTGCAGAAAAATGACTGACAGGGAAGCAAAGGGAAGTCAGAAGAGTGGTCACGTGCCACTCCCCAGAAGCGCGGGCACATCATTTTGGGCGGCCAGAGCAGCAGGTAGAGAGGTAAATCACCACAGGGAGGGCCGGGGATGCCGTGGCTGGGATTCTACCCTGCACCAGGCTCAGCTGCTAGTCCCAACTGGGCTGGGGGCAAGGAAGGAAGGGACCCAGACCCAGACCCCCCACCAAGTTGCCAAGTCAGTATCATCAGAGAAGAGTCATCCTATTTGGAACTCTTGATCGGTGTCAGTGGGTGCCAATCTTTTGGCTTATGAGTTGATACCAAGGCCAGTACTGCCAGATCCTCTCTCCTACAGGCCCCACCTTCATATTCAGGAGGCGGGGGAGGGCCTAAGTCCTTAGGACCTGTGCATGGGAACTCACCCAATTTGGAAGGAGTCAGGGAGGGATCTTTTATTCTGGGAGCAGATATGAAAGGGGACCTAGTCTTGTGCTTATGAGAGTGACCATTGCTCTTACGAGAGGCCCAGCATAATGGGTCCTTAGGCTTCACAACTCTGGCCTCCATTCTGGGGCGCATGCTCAGCATGGTGCTACTTGTTGACTCAAGCCAATGTACAAGGGTGGGATGGGGGAATCCTCCAGACATGGATCCAACTGGGGTATCTCCATGAGGTACTTCCTCAGTGAAGTTCTCATCCCTCTTGGGTTTTGAGTAAGAAGCAGCAGACGCTGTGCTTGGCAGAGATACAAACCTTGCCAAGGCAGTAAAGGCAAGCATTTGTGGGCATTGCTGACCAAGGTGGTATGTGGGCAGGAGATGCAGTTCTTAAACTCTGGAATGCTGGGCATAGTAGTTCTTCTGAAGGATAACCAGGACAGGTCCCAGGAAGTGGAGGGGAAGCTACTCTAAACTATAAGATTATTAAAGCACTAAAACAGTAAAGCACTAAGAATTACTTACTATATATTTACAGATAATAAAATGGTGAAACAACTTTAGACACAGAAGATTCAGACTGAGGCAATGCGATGGTAAGAAGGAACTGGTGAGGCAGTCGGTCCACACCTCCCCTTATACTCTCGGTGCGGAACTCATGGAGTGCCAAGGCACAGCCACCAACCAACAGACACTACTTGCAAATTCTCTCATCTCAGGTGCATGGAGTGCATGCATTCCCACATGTGGGCTACACATAAGGACCAGCACTCAAAGAAAAAATTACTATTTTAGAATTATCTTATGGGAATGTCAGGGTCATTATCTGTCTGATGGCAAAAACCAAAATAATGAATTAATCACATCCTTAGTAGTTTTTTTAAATTGAGGAGACAAGATGTGCCACCAGCTACATTTGTTTTTACTAGGAATACACCACTGATGCACAAAGATGAACCTTCCCATTTTCCAGGTATATTAGACATGTTTTGGAGGACAAACATTTCTTGTCACAGCTACTTTAAGCAGAAGCTGCTCAGCTCGATCCTCAAATCATACACTTGGGGCAACACAGGTGATCTCTCAGATCAAAATCAAGCCCAAAATGCTGTGGTTGGTAATCTTAATCATTTGCTGTGCTCATCTTCTTAAAAGCATTGGACTGATCTGCACTTTAAACTATAAGCTATTTTTGAATGTTGAATCAGCCTAGCCATGAAATCTATGAAATTAATAGTACAGGTTTTCAAGTAAAATCACATGGCAAAATGTCAACATTTTCCACAAAGCATAAGGACGAGAGACAAGAGTGGAATCTATGGAATTTCAAACAAGTAGCAGATGAATGCTTATCTACTTCAGCTTGCTTCTACAAATGTATAAAAGGCTTGGAAGGATTAGATTTTTACTGGTAAATGTCAATTTTACCATACACACAAACTGAGAAAAATTACTTTCAATGATAATACAAATTTACAAATAGGCAAAGTAAGAATACTTGTTGAGAACTTATTGGAGTTTAAGGATATTTACTTTGTATATTTTGACATTTGATGTTAACATTTGTGTTTTAACTGTTATAAAACTAACTTTCTGAATCTCAACATCTACTATCATTAAAGAATTATTGTATGATGTCCCCACTATCTGACCCCCGTCCATAATTTCCTGTAACTTTGAAAATTTAACTAGATTAAAAAAAATTAAAATACTTAAGTCCCATAATTTTGCATAACTGAACATATAAATTGATAAAAATCAGAAAAAAATGCTTAGACATTAGCTGTCAAAATCATAAAAAATAAAAATAAAATTCTGCCAAGTTGAAATATAAAGCAAGCTTTCTGCATCTGCTTTTCACAATGAAGAAACAGGAAAGCAATTAGACTAGTTTACTGAACTTCACCTGTCGAGAATACATTTGCTGGTTAGTGAAAAATGCCACTTTAAATCTTGGAGTTGTATAAATAATTTCTGTGATTGTCCCTCTTGGCTTATCACTAACTTCATTCGCAAAAAATGAAATAAGCAGGGACAGCTAATAGTACTCCAGGGACTTCTAAATGTCCCTCAATGATTTGAAAAAATCATTTTAAAAATAATGCAATAGTCCCAGGACTCAAAAGGAACATTATTCATAGATTCATAGACTTAAGGTCAGAAGGGACCATTATGGTCATCTAGTCTGACCTCCTGCACAATGCAGGCCACAGAATCTCACCCACCCACTCCTGTAACAAACCCCTAGCCTATGTCTGAGTTACTGAAGTCCTCAAATCGTGGTTTAAAGACCTCAAGGTGCGAGGATCCTCCAGCAAGTGACCCGTGGCCCATGCTGCAGAGGAAGGCAAAAAACCTCCAGGGCCTCTGTCAATCTGCCCTGGAGGAAAATTCCTTCCCAACCCCAAATATGGCGATCAGTTAAACCCTGAGCATGTGGGCAAGACTCACCAGCCAGCACCCAGGAAAGAATTCTCTGTAGCAACTCAGATCCCATCCCATCTAACATCCCATCACAGACCATTGGGCCTATTTACCTGATAATAATCAAAGATCAATTAATTGCCAAAATTAGGCTCTCTCATCATACCATCCCTTCCATAAACTTATCAAGCGTAGTCTTGAAGCCAGATATGCCTTTTGCCCCCACTACTCCCCTTGGAAGGCTGTTCCAGAACTTCACTCCTCTAATGGTTAGAAAACTTCATCTAATTTCAAGTCTAAACTTCCTAGTGTCCAATTTATATCCATTTGTTCTTGTGTCCACATTGGTACTAAGCTTAAATAATTCCTCTCCCTCCCTGATATTTATCCCTCTGATATATTTATAAAGAGCAATCATATCCCCCCCTCAGCCTTCTTTTGGTTAGGCTAAACAAGCCAAGCTCTTTCAGTCTCCTTTCATAAGACGGGTTTTCCATTCCTCGGATCATCCTAGTAGCCCTTCTCTGTACCTGTTCCAGTTTGAATTCATCCTTCTTAAACACAGGAGACCAGAACTGCACACAGTATTCCAGATGAGGTCTCACCAGTGCCTTGTATAATGGTACTAACACCTCCTTATCTTTACTGGAAATACCTTGCCTAATGCATAATAAAACCGCATTAGCTTTTTTAACAGCTATATCACATTGGCGGCTCATAGTCATCCTGTGATCAACCAGTACTCCAAGGTCCTTCTCCTCCTCTGTTACTTCCAACTGATGTGTCCCACATTGCATTTTTAGGCATTTTAAATTTGAAGTATCTAACCGTGAACAGTTTTATATTTGTGTACACCAATAGATTTATGCTGTGTATTTCACATTTCATGGGAGTCACCTGGTCGGTTGAGAAAGTTTTAAATTTCCTTTTCCTGGCTAACCTTTAACAATTACATCTGTTGCCATATGCAAGGCTGGATCTGATATTTATTTATCAGGGATTCTGGTTTGGCAGAATGAAATCAAATCTTGCTACTGTGTTGCAGCAGAGGAAGGAAAGAATTAGATTCCCGAGTTATGAATGTTTCAATGCAAATAAATATATGATACAGACACTGAACCTCAAAGAAGCAAACTGCAGGCTGGCAGCCCCTAACCCATTAATAAGGCTAGGAGTATATAACGGAGGTCACAGAAGTCATGGATTCTGTGACTTTCTGCAACCTCTGTGACATTGTGGCCCCGCAGCAGCCCAGTCCCGCAGCTCCCAGCCACTCGGGGCGGTACCCCTGCCCAGCTCCTTGCTCTGCAGGGTGGCGGGGGGATCCCCTGGAGTTTCACAGCCCCCACCAGCAGCGGGAGACCCCCTACAGCTCCCTCCCCATTTATCAGGGATGTTTTTAGTAAAAGTCAAGGACAGGTCACTACTTCCGTGAATTTTTGGTCATTGCCGGTAACCTGTCCCTGACTTTTACTAAAAATATTTATGACAAAATCATAGCCTTACCCATCACTGTACTGCCTGATCACATGGTGCAGAAACTCTAAGGTCACTTGAGAAAAAAAGATGGATGAGCTTGAATACATAGCTTTACCATGACCAATATTAAAGCTTACAAAAACATAGTAAGTGTAACTTTTTATTCAAAATCGTAATTGAAAATTAAACAGCAGTAGAAATATCAACATCATACCATAGTTCAGCTGTGTGATTTTCAAGTTAATATGACATGCTCTATTAAAGTTAAAAACTACGGCCCAGATTCTCTGATGGTGCAACTCCAAGGAAGTTAATGAGTCATTCCAGCAGAGAACATGCTCTAAATATTCTAATCTCAGATTAATTATGAGGGTAAACAGTTAAAAGAGTCAGTCCAGAATATACTTAATAGTAGCAAAAAACCTCTTGGATGCTGCTGTTGATTAAATATGTCTTATGTGTGCTTGCCACATATGGAGCACTTATGTTGAGAATATTAGGGCATGCCTAAAAACAGGAGTCTTTCAACATTCTTGAAAATTATTTTGCAAGAAAAAAAAAACCATATGCCTACATAGTTCTTGATTAGTTGCACAGCAGAGCTTCTGTTTTTAATGCCTCCTGTTACTACATGAGATGCACTAAGTATACAATGTAACCATACCAGACAACGTGACAGCACTAGAACTGGGCAAAGTGAGCTTTCTACCTGAAAAGTGTGCATCTATGCATAGTAGGGGATCATAAAGTTTCTCTGAAGCAAAATGCCCCCTAGCTCCCACAACCATCCACAATGAAAAAGAAAAGAAGAAAATTCCTGGATTAATTTAATTACATGAAGTTCAGCTTGTAAATCTCTCAATTTAGGAGGTCATCAGCAACTTGAAATTTGGCAAATTACAAAAATGAGTTTAGAGTAGGTTTAGGTTATAGCACTTCTCCCTGACTTTCAATGCCTGTTTTTGTGGTTTTATAATCTTTTTTTTTAAAAAAGGAAAGATTTTATCTGTGCCCTAATGTGGTGTTCAAGCACTCACACAAACAAAAGGGAAACCTAGCACTATACACAGGAAATAGTGAGACTGACTACATATAAAGTGCTGTTAAACGCACAAAAACTGAACAAATTTTTCTCTAATCTCTTTCAATTATATTTGTCCTAATGCATTATTTTTAATAAGGCATTATTTTTTAATATTTTTAATAATATTTTTAATAAAGCATTATTATAACAATAGTAGGTAAAATACTTGCAGCCAGAGGTGTGATTCTTAAGTTTACAATATCCCTTTAAGAGAACTAACCTTAATAGAATGTTATTTTAAAAATAAACCAACATATGGAAACCAGAAATGTTCAAGTAAAGGTTATACTTTAAAACAGAACAAACCAACAAACTAACAACAACCTCCCCTACCCAAGCATTTAATAGCCCACACAACCTTAACTTTGCCCTCCTATCCCAAGCACTTTATCTACACTAAATAGCACAGATAGAGAATATGAGAAATCTCAGCAATTAAGCAGGTGGAGATGTTTTAAAACATGTTCACTGTGCTTTATGCAGCTATGCATGGTATATGTAACTTGACTGCAACGGTTTCATTAGTCCCCAAATGCTTAGAGACTGGGTATTACAAATAAAAAAGGGTAAATGCTTGGTGAGAAACAAGTTTATCAGCAAGGTGTGTTTGGAATTTACTGTGTTGTGTGCGTTACGCAAGCTAATGTTACATCTAAAAGCAACGAGGAGTCCTTGTGGCACTTTAGAGACTAACAAATTTATTTGGGCATAAGTTTTCGTGGGCTAAAACTCCTCGTTGTTTTTGCTGATATAGACTAAGGGTACGTCTTCACTACCCGCTGGATCGGTGGGTAGCAATCAATTTCTCGGAGTTCGATATATCGCGTCTCATCTAGACGCGATATATTGAACCCCGAACGCGCTCCCGTCGACTCCGGAACTCCACCGGAGCGAGTGGCGGTAGCGGAATCGACGGGGGAGCCGCGGACGTCGATCCCGCGCCGTGAGGACGGGTAAGTAATTCGAGCTAAGGTACTTTGACTTCAGCTACGCTATTCACATAGCTTAAGTTGTGTACCTTAGATCGACCCCGCCCCCAGTGTAGACCACGCCTAACATGGCTACCTCTCTGAAATGGGTTACATCTGAAAAAAATCCAAACATGCTAAGATATGGAAATACACAGTTAAGGCACTAAGAACCACCCTAACTCTGCCCTGTTGAGACTCTATTGGGGGGAAAAGGATTAAAAAAAAATCAAGGCAGCAAATAGTTTAACCTAATCTCAGACTACAAATACTAAAATGCCATAATTATAATCACATGGTTATTGAATGGCATCACTACAGAACAGTTAAGATTATTTAGATGCCTCAACCATCCATTCCCTTAAATATAAAAAGAAATGCAAACATATTAGAACAACATTAACAGATCCTGACTAACACGGCTACCCCTCTGATACTTAACATTAACTTTGAATCAATACAAGTTTGAGATAGTGTTGGTAGGTTGTATGAAGAAGTTGTAAGAGCTGGTGGCTCATACACCAGTGCCCCTTACAGAGGGAGTGCAACCACCATTGAAACCCAGGTGTGCAGCGTAGGTACAGTAGGTTCCGTGTGGCTCCTTGACAGACTCAGAGTTACTCTGGCCAAGAGTACATGATGTAGAAATCAGCATTTTTCCCCAGGCATTCTGGGATGAGGTACATTGAGGGCTGGAGGGGTTTAGGTTTATCGTTATATTTGTTGATGGATATTTAGTAAAGCTGAGATGAACAATTAAAGATATTGTATTGTTGTTTGTATTTTTGTTTTGTTTTTCTCATTTCTGGGATGGTTACCCACAGAAGCTTTTATAAATGCAAAAGGAAAAAAAATACTAATACACTCATTCATTTGTAATCAAAATCACTTGGTTCCAGAAGAGACTCGAATAGTTCAGCAGAGAGGTTTTTGTTTAATTGAAACAAAACTTTAAACTTATCTGACTATGAGCAAGAAATGAGGGATTTGCCATCCAAAGGGAAAAATGGGTAAATATGCATCACAGTTGATCATGAAGCAGAGGAGGTTCAGTGCTGTGTGTCATGATCAGAATTGCTTTCAAGCTTGTCAGCACTGATATGCCTGACAAGAGTTGGGAAGAAGTCAACTTTTTTGTTTTGGTTTTTTTTACCCCAAGGCAGAGAACAGAAGAAAATTTGTGAAAGAGCATTTGACTGACCTCACAGTGCTAAGTCAGTCCACTCTATAATGGGAAATGGCCAGCTCTGCATGGTTCCACTTTTAAGAACTTTAAAAACCATCACTGATCACTAACACTAAAAGACTCTGCTGTTTTGACCTTACACTGGAGCTTAAAAGCATAGAAAAGAATTTTGTGTTGGGCAGGGAGGGGGGGAGTAAAACAGACCTCTGTTTTATGTAACATTTGTCTCATATCATATCCTTTTTATTACTGATAGTAACAAACATGCTTACTTCATATTTGACCCTGAACCATGCCGAGACTCTTTGTTTTGTTTCTGAGATTTCCTAAGATATGAAATGTGGCAGTAGATACACTGAAATGAAATTAGCTCTTCTATTTTTTTTTTCCCAGACAGAGGTTATATCTACACAGCCCCACAATTTGGACTACAGGGGTGGGAATAGCAGCCTGCACCAAAGTGTTGTGCTGTAACTCCCCTGTATGAATGCTGTGGGTGCAAACTATAAGTTTCCTAGTTTGCATTAATGCAATCATCTTTAAACAAGATTACATTTATGAGAACTAAGAACCTTTTAGTTTGAACCGACAGTGTCCACATGAAGAAGTTACAGTGCAGCATTGTGGTATGCACTGCTATAGATCTCTGTAATTGCAACCGTGAGGCAGTGTAGAAAAACCAAAAGATCAATAAGCTCCCTTGTGTCTTTTGGTTTAATAATGTTGCTTTAAATTTAAACAGCATATACTGCCTTCACCCTGAAACGAGCAAATATATTTTCTACATACAAACAATAACATTGAGTGTATGTGAATGCATGTGGTTTGGAAGGAGGAGATTTTAAAGAGATGTTTAATGTATATATTTGTCACTTAACACTAATTAAGTGTTCATTAACTGCACACAATGAATACAACCACTTCTGCTTGCTACTGAGAAATCCCCTGTGGGGGCCCATTCCACCAATTTGACTAAAACTTCTGTTTCCTGCTGATATCAATCTGAGCTGAGATTTTGGAACTGGTTACAGAAAGGAAAAAAAATTTTAAGAATTGTTTTACAATCATAATTACTAACAACATATGGCGTACTAGCTGTAATTTTATACAGAATCATCCTAAATTTTATGCTGAAATCTTCATAAGCAAAAGCCAAGTTCGACTTAAAAAAATTATTTTATGATCTTAACTTATTTTATGGTTTTAACTCTTAATTTATTCTAGATTATCTTTCAACCTCTCCCCTCACCCAACTCTCAATGACTTTGTATATACTTAGCCATCTGTGTGTACGTATAATTAGGCTGTGAATCAGAGAAAAGTTTCATCTCACCTCCAACATAATTCTGCTTACCAACCATTTCCATTTTAAAAAGATCTGACAGTAATATGGTCAAAGGCTCTATTTTTCTATTTCTTCTAATAAATCAACTTCATATTTCTGACATAAAACTGAACTGCTGGTTGTACGAAAATATTTTCCTGGTATTACTATACCACAAATATAACCTAGATATTACACATATTAAAAAAGTAATTGACATTTGATTTATTCATTTCTTTCAAAATACACTGATTCTTCAAAAAGCCTTTGAGATTTCATTTCCAATTATTACAGTGTAATAGGCACCCACCCACTTTGAAATGTAAATGGGCTCTGCACTGAGAGAAACATTTCTATATACAAGAAAAAATAAGAAAGTAAAGTTACTGTGAAAAGTGACTCTTAATGTTCTGCCAGATTGAGAGTGTCAAAGTGAATAATTGATTGACTGTGACACCTCAATGCTAGGACTATATACCAAAAGAGAAAGATCCCTTAGGACCAAAGTGCACATCTTTGTAATGGGAGCAGCTTTAATAAATCCAATCTGACAAGTATTCAGAGACTGAAGCAATGTTCCATCAAATATTTTTAAAGTCAGTCCCACACAAGACAACCCAGCTTTGCCTGGAGATTTATTAGACATTTAGCTGGTGCGCATGTGATCACTTGTTAAAGTGAAGGGGAAAGAAAAATAAGTCAACAAATAAAAGATCCCAGACTGCAACATAGTACGAATTTAAGACTTACTTTCAAATTTAGTTAAACTTCAGAAACAGTCAGTTATTTATCTTTTACTTTCATAATGTCTATTTTCTTCCTAAAAGGCTCTGGTTTATGAAAAAAAAAAATATTTAACTTGGAGTCTGTTCCATTCAGATATCTTAAATGAACATTCCTAACTCATGCAGATACACATTTGGGTAGAGGTGAAATTTCTAACTTTACATGTAAATTACATGTGAAATTCAAATAAAGTGTAAGAGGATTCCCTTTTTCATCATAAAACAAGTCTCATCCAAAACCACTTTGGAAAAACTCCCATTTGTTTCAGTGGACTTTGGAACAGGGCTGAAATTCAGAATACATTTCTTCATGAAGCTATATCCCACACAGAACAGTATACCCTGGCTTCCTAATTTTTGGGTTTTCACGTTTTTAAAACTGTTCTTGGGAGCCAGAGAAGACCAGAGTAGTTTATTGGAAAATACCCATTAGATCATTGAGTCTACCTCCTTGCAATATAGAGGATACAGTTCCCTGGTAAAAGACAGACAGACAGAGTGAGTGAGTATGTGTGTGTGTGTATCTATATCTATAACTATATCTATATATATCTATATCTATCTATATATATATATATATATATATATAACTCTGATATTGAACTGATATTATGCTGGATCTTAGCCAAAAGACTCAGAAAAACTCACCGAAGCACAATTCATGCAACACTATCCCCAACACACTGAGTCTGTTTGATATTGGGTATACAATAGAACTCTTAAGTGTATCTATCAAAAGAGTCAGCATGACAAACGATGCCCTTGGCAAAAAGCCTTGGCAAGAAAAATACCTAAGTCTCTAGCATTAAGCAGTCATTTTAAATGCCAGATTGACTCCATAACCTCCCAAGGATGCCGTCCATCTACATTCATATAAGAAATAGAAGGGAACAAGATTCACTACAGTGCAGAGTTAAATGCAAAAACAAAAGTAAGAGTTACAGAAAGTGGGAGAGATATAGCTAAATACAATCCAACCGTACGTGTGTGCATTGCCCACAAAAGGCTGCTGAAACTGAACTGTCACCAAAAAAATTAGAATTCTGTAAAATGGTGAAACAGAAAAAACAGCACATCAACTAAAGGTCAAGAGATACGAAAAGAGTCTTGTACTACTGTACTGTTTCTGAAAGGCAGTCCTTGAAAAGTAAAGGAGTTCAGAATGGAGTATTCCGTGTCACCATAGCTGCGGACACAGAATCATCCTAAATCTCTCACTCATCAACTTTCTTAGTGCTGGTGGCATTCAGGTCATGATATTAAGATAAATGACAAATTTCTCACAGTGAATCATTGGGGTATTTATACAACTTAGAGGTGATATTTTGGGCT
The DNA here is from genome assembly GCF_016161935.1 of Mauremys reevesii. Classification (NCBI taxonomy): domain Eukaryota; kingdom Metazoa; phylum Chordata; order Testudines; family Geoemydidae; genus Mauremys; species Mauremys reevesii. Next base: position 201,587,504 of record NC_052624.1, read on the forward strand.
GGCTGAAGTTGCTAAAAAATTCTGTCATGAAGTTTGGCAAATCTACTTGTACAAACAAGTTTCATATAATTTGAGTCCTCAAAATTTAGGATTTAGTAGTATTTAATGGACCCAAGTTTCTGATACTACTTCTACTAATCTAATAGTGACTCAAATACAAATGAACACAGAGAGAGATAAGGTTAATGTGGGAATGAAAATGACCAGAATTCCATATGCTTTGCTTCCAACTCCAGAAGCATCATAGTGATCTACATCAGATCCTACACTAACCACACACGGAGATCTATAACTTCATAATAGATTTTTTTGCTATACAGCACAAGGGAAGGAAATTCAAGGATAAGGCCATAATGGCCATTATTGTTACCTGTTGATTAAGAAGCAGGAGACCAACTTACAGTCAGCTTCAACATAAACAATGTACAAGTAAATCTAATTATGTGGAACATTGGAAAGAGCTTGGATGCTTTTGTGACCTAGAAGATCCCCCACCAAGCCATATGGGTTTCTAACACCATGCAATCCCTGTTCAATCTTAACTTATGTTTTCTTCAGTTAGGGAAATACCAGGAGGTTTCTTCCCCATTTAATACATTTGGTGATGGATTTCTAAGTTTCAGTGACTTCCAGGTTGGGCACTGAGGCAGCATTTGAGAGCGGGGCCATAAAATTTCAAAACCTTTTTTCTGTTATCTTTCTACCTTCTTTCTACTATTTCTACAGAAAGCTGAGCACAGAGTCATTCCCTGAGGATCGGACTTGAAATTGGCTCTGCCACTCTGATGTGATTTTCATTTCCAGGCTGGCTGATGAAACCAATACTGACCAATCCAAAATCCCATCTCAAAATGTTAATCAAAGTTGTTGTAAGATTTGTTGATTTTTTGTTATTAAAAATTTAGATTTTTCAACGAGTTGCTTTGTTTCAGACACATTTTTTAAATCTCACAAACAAGCATTTTTGTGGGAGAGAAATTCTTTACAATTTTTTTTAATGCCTCTGACATGATAATGGACCAACAGATATAGCAACTTCATCCAACTGATTTATTGAAGTGACTTATGGCAAGTCAGACATAACTATGGGTGATACTGATCAAATTATTCTTTATTAAATAGATATTTTAGTTAATGACAATCTGGAGTAATTACATATATCAGGGGTGGCCAGCCTGAGAAGTAGCCAGAATTTACCAATGTACATTGCCAAAGAACTGCAGTAATATGTCAGCAGCTCCCCAAAACCCCCATCAGCTACCCCACACACACACTCCCAGTGCCTCCTAACCACTGGCAGCCCTGCCAATCAGCGCCTCTGTCAAAAACAGATAGTTAAGGGTTAATGTCTCTTACCTGTAAAGGGTTAAGAAGCTCAGTAAACGTGGCTGACACCTGACCAGAGGACCAATAAGGGGACAAGATGCTTTCAAATCTTGGTGGAGGGAAGTCTTTTGTTTGTGCTCTTTGTTTTGGGGGTTGTTCACTCTTGGGACTAATTTTAAATATTATTTCCTAATACATGGTGGTCTTGTTTTCTGCCCATGTTTAGAACAGAAAAGTGAGGATGAAATATTAATGAAGATGAAATATTTGTTTATACCATTTGTTGGGTAGTGTAAGGCTTAGTGAGTCTCAAACCCGTGAAGTCATCTAGGTTGCTCGGGCATAATTTGGAACAGAACTCGGTCCTCTCCAGGGCTTCATAAAACCATAGAACTGGGAGGGACCTTGAGAGGTCATCTAGTCCAGTCTCCTGAACTCAAGACAGGACAAAGTATTATCTAGACCAGTGTTTCCCAAATTTGGGACGCCGCTTGTGTAGGGAAAGCCCCTGGCTGGCCGGGCCAGTTTGTTTACCTGACGCTTCCGCAGGTTCGGCCGATCATGGCTCCCACTGGCCATGCTTCGCTGTCCCAGGCCAATGGGAGCTTCTGGAAGCGGCATGGGCCGAGGGACGTACTGGCCACCGATTCCAGCAGCTCCCATTGGCCTGGGACAGCGATCGGCTGAACCTGTGGACGCGGCAGGTAAACGGACTGGCCCAGCCCAACAGGGGCTTTCCCTACACAAGCGGCATCCCAAGTTTGGGAAACACTGGTCTAGACCATCCCCAACAGGTGTTTGTACAACCTGCTCTTAAAATTCCCCAATAATGGAGACTCCACAACCTCCCTAGGCAATTTATTCCAGTTCTTAACCACTCTGACAGTTAGGAAGTTTTTCCTAATGCCCAACTGCCCTTGCTGCAATTTAAGCCCCATTGCTTCTTAACCTCTGAAGATAGGACAAGAAGAACAATTCTTCTCCCTCCTCCTTGTAACAATCTTTTATGTACTTGAAAACTTTTATGTCATATCTCAGTCTGATAACTACTTTCAGAGAATGGTTTTCCAACTAGTTATGCACTCATCTTATAGGAGCTCCATCTAGGATGTATTTCCCTAGTTTGTTTATGACATGGTCATGCGAGACAGTATCAAAAGCCTTACTAAAGTCAAGATATACCACATCTATCACGTCCCCACTATCCCTGTCAAAGAAAGCTATCAGGTTGGTTTGACATTATTTGTTCTTGACAAATCCATGCTTACTGTTACTTATCACCTCATTACCTTCTAGGTGTTCACAAATTGATTTCTTAATTATTTGTTCCATTATCTTTCTGGGTACAGAAGTTGAGCTGACTGGTCTGTAATCCCCCGGGTTGTCCTTATTTCCCTTTTTATAGATTGGCACTATATTTGCCCTTTTCGAGTCTGCTGGAATGTCTCCCGTCTTCCATGACTTTTCAAAGATAATTGCTAATGGCTCAGATATCTCCTCAGACAGCTCCTTGAGTATTCTAGGATGCATTTCATCAGGCCCTCGTGATTTGAAGACATCTAACTTGTCTAAGTAATTTTTGACTTATTCTTTCCCTATTTTAGACTCCGATTCTACCTTATTTTCACTAGCATTTACTATGTTAGACGTCCGATCACCACCAACCTTCTTGGTGAAAATAGAAACAAAGAAGTCATTAAGCACCTCTGCCATTTCCACATTTTCTGCTATGGTCTTTCCCCCTTCATTGAATAATGGGCCTACTCTGTCCTTGGTCTTTCTCTTGCTTCTAACGTATTTGTAGAATGTTTTCTTCAATGCGTCCTCTGGAGTTTGTTTGTGTTTGATATTTTGTTCATAAAAAGTTATGACAAAAACTTGAATGTTGTCAATTTCTGCTTTTCAGGTTGGCATCCAGTGACACAGGCGTACAGAGTTGCCAGGCAAGAAACACCTTCTTACTGCCACCCAGCAGCAGCTGTAACCAGCTTGTGCTCCCCTACCCACAACCCACTGCGGACACAGACTATAGGAAGTCACACCTTAAGGAGTTCAACAAGCAGCAGCCTCGTGGCACCTGATTGGCTCCCCACCCTATATAACCCCAATGGGTATTCCAAGAAGTGTCCAGGCAATAAGGCGGATCATTAGCTAGCTGCCACAACCACTGTGCATTCTCTGTTCCTGACCTCAGCTCTGACTTGGACCCGAGTCCCACAATACCCACACAGACCTTGATACCCAGTACTGACCTGCAGCCTGATCTCCAACCTGTTTCCAGCTCTGACTACTGACCCTGATATTGACTCTGAACTGTCTACCAACCTCCTGCAACTAGTCCCGCCCACCTTCACCCAGGATCCTGACATGCAGTAGAGAAATCGCTATAGTAAGTTATGTAATTTTTGGTGTGTGGATGATATAGGGCTCAACTTCCAAGCACTTAGACGTGTGATTAATGTTATTCAATAGGACTATTCATGTCAGTCCGTCATTCACCTGCATATGTATTTACAGGTTCAGACCTTAAAGGCATATTATGCAAAGGATTTTTTATTTTCCATATCCTATGCTAACATTTTATATGTTGCAGTTTGGAGTTCCTCACTTTCATCAACCTTTTCACCTATGGCTTTTCTACTGTCCTCTTATGCATTACAGCATGCGACAGACTGTGGAAAGTCTTTACACTCCACTCACTTGAGATAAATGAGGTGGTTATTTGAAAATGTAAGATTAAACAGGGTGCTAGTGAAATAAAATATGTAATTTGTTCAAAAATGTTCAATATATACTTTATACATCTTTCATGTTTTTGTATTCAATAACATGGAGGAAAAATACATGTAAGTTATGAATAGGCTCTATAGAAACTGGCCTCAAAGATTTTAGGATTAAAATCTTGCATCAAAATTAATAAAAATAATCATCACCGTAAACAAATATTAATAAGGAACTAATTTTCTTAGTTTTCACTTCACTGAATAATTATACCTTTGGGCTGTTATGAATAATTTATTATACATTTATTATTCATTTTGCACGCAATTTGTATGTAACTCTGAAAGTCCATGCATTTATTATACTATTGCTCCAAATTATTCTGGGGCACATTTTGCCTGGTAAGTGACTTCTGTGCAAACGGTCTTTTCTTCCCAGCCTATGATGGTTTACTGAGTGTCTCACTCAGTTAACAAAAGCTTATGAAAAAAAGCCAAATATTTAATTTATTTAAGTCTGCCTCTCCAAGTATCATTCAATAATTCATTAAAGTACTGAAACTCCAAACTTCCTTTACACTTTGGGAGCTATTGGCTAACTACTGTATGTATTGATCTTTACAATGATTACATTTTTGAGTCATTTAAAACTGAATTCTGGTAAAGACAATATCTTTTTTCCAACAGTGGATTTAATATGATATATAGCATAAATCAAACTATTCTGAGCAATCCTGCTGAAAAAAAAATGTGCTTTGCAGAGAATTTTTGCATTAGTTTACATAGATAACGTACAGCACCATTTCAAGCACAGAAACTTGAATCAGTTTCAAAATTCTATTTTCAGCCAGAATGCATACACTCACTAGAACCATTTAATACCATTTGTCTATTGAAAACCCCATTTGCTACAAAGTTTTCCTGTATGCAATTACTAAAAAGAAATTCATATTTTTTCTCTTTTTTCTGCAGTGCAGACAGTTTGAGTTCTACTTTTGATCCAAAACAGAAGAGCTACTATGCATGTATACAAGAGGAATAAAAACATTCTTCTGCTTTAAGCCTAGCGTACGTATTTAGAAACAGGCCATATTCTGTATTAGAACATAAGTAAACAAGTCTTAATCACAAGAGAACTGCTGTATAAACTGAGAACTTGAACAAAAGTGTCTCTAAAACATTGTATTTAAAAGTTTTCATGTATAAATTCTCCATTTATGGTTTCAAATTGTGTCAAATTAACACATTTATAGCTACAATTTGTTTTGTTGTTTATTATTTGATATAAGCTACATATGCCAAAAAATGCCCATTCAAAGCCCTGAGGGGTCCTTCCACTCAAAAAAATTATAAGCAAAACCCAATCAAAACAGCAGCACTTTTCCTTCCTCCATCCACTCCTCATTTTCTCAACAGGCAAAAAAATCCTACTCCCAACAGCTTCTGCCCTCCAAAGATGTCCAGTTGAGCAGACAAGCCTGGCAACATGCCCAAAAGGTCAACAAATTCAGGCTGAGGTTGTTGATTTTTGTACACAACGAGTAAAGGTTATGTTCATTGCATGCCTGGATGTGCTAGAGACACTGTTTACAAGAGCTGCTATTCAGGCACCTTCATGCAGGATGAAGTGGCTCTGAAACTGATTCCCTAACACAGGATGTAGGAAGGAAGGCAGTAGATGAGGCCAGTCCAAACTGGGGAAGTATCTATCTCTTCCCTCACTGTAATACCATTTGCCAGCAGAATATCCTCAACATGTTATTACCTGGGATTTTGGCTGACTGAGACAAGCATCTTGCCTTTTGAGGCCCAACCTCTCCATCTGCCACTCACAGCAAAAGACTCCCACGTAGGGAAACTTTATACCAGGCCTGCACAACTCGTAAAGCGGCGAGGGCCACATTCCTCCAAAGAAAACAGCTGAGGGCCGAAACCTCCTGGCCTGCAGAAACACCCTGCCCCAGGGCCGCCCAGCCCTGCGGAAACAAACCTTCCTTCCCCAGCGCCACCCCACCAAAACAGCTGTGGGCCAAAAAGGAAGGTTGGGGGTGGGGAGGTGATACTTTATTTTAAATCAACCAGGGGCTCCCAGCTGAAGAGGTGGCTGGGAGCCCTCAGGGGCAAATTAAAGGGCCCAGGGCTCCGGCGGCTGGGGGAACCCGGCAGGGCCGGCTCTAGGTTTTTTGCTGCCCCAAGCAAAAAAAAAGTTGGCTGCCCCCGTCCCAGCCCTGGGCTCCCCCCATACCGCCCTGCTGCCCCAGTCCTGGGCTCTCCCCCCACCCACACCCCCTGCCACCCCAGCGCTGGGCTTCCCCCTTTCCTCCCCACCCCGCTGCTGCCCCAGCCCTGGGCTTCCCCCCCACCAGTGTCCCCCCTCACACTTCCTGCCACCCCAGCCCTGGGTCACTGGTAACTCGCTCCCAGAGCGGGTCATTCAGCAGGAATTTTGGATGTGCACAAAACACAGACAGGATTGGTTCCCATATGGTTACAGAGCTGCAGTAAAGTGGAACAATTTTCAGCTTGTGTGATTGGAGGATATCTGGATGCATATTATAAGACTGTCCTCCATAAATGAGGAAAAGTTGAGGTGCCTTTATTATTCTTTTGTTCCACTCTTTCTTTCTATGGGGAATTTGCCAATGCAATATCACTGTCTTCCTTTTAAACAAACAAAAAGGCAATGGCTGTTGAAAATAGCAATTCCAGTCCTAATAAGCATTTCTTGCTCAATTTTATCCTACTTTTTCTACAGCAAGTTACAGTGGATCAGTATATTTGATTTGGGAGAAATGAAGTAACAGCTGCCCAAACTGAGCTTGAGCACTCCTGAATTTTGAGGTGTTCAAATCGGGAAGGCAGGTGCTGGGGGTGGGGGGGCTGTGGGCTCCGCAGGGGAGCATGGCAGCAACGTGTCTGGAGCTGCTGGAGCCAGACACGCTGGTCTGAGTGGCACGGTAAGGGGGCTAGGGGTTGGAGAAGGGGTAGGGTGTTCCAGGGGGCAGTCAAGGGACAGGGAGGGTTGGATGGGGCAGAGGTTCGGGGGGGGGCAGTCAGGGGACAGGCAGCAGTTGGATAGGCATGGGAGTCTCAGGGGTTCATCAAGGGACAGGTAGGGGGTGAGGTCCTGAGGGGAAGCTGGGGGGATCTCAGGAGGGGGCAGTTGGGGACAAGGAGAAGGGAGGCTTAGATAGGAGCAGGGGCGGCTCCAGGCCCCAGCATGCCAAGCTCGTGCTTGGGGCGGCATGCCGTGGTGGGCGCTCTGCCGGTCACCGGGAGGGCGGCAGGTGGCTCTGATGGACCTCCCGCAGGCGTCTCTGTGGAGGGTCCGCTGGTCCACCGGAGCCGCGGGACCAGCAGACCCTCTGCAGGCACGTCTGCAGGAGGTCCACCGGAGCCACAGGACCGGCGACCGGCAGAGCGCCCCCCGCAGCGTGCCGCCGTGCTTGGGGTGGCAAAATTGCTAGATCCGCCCCTGGTTAAGAGCAGAGGTCTTGGGAGGGGGCAATCGAGCGACAAGGAGCAGCGGCATTTAGATAAGGGGTGGGGTCCTGGGAGAGGGGTATCAGGGGACAAGGACCAGCGGTGTTAAATAGGGGGTGGACGTCCTGGGGGGCAGTTAGGGCAGGGGTCCGTGGAGGGGGTAATCAGCGGACGCAGGCAGGGATTCAAAGGGCTCTGGCCTGCCCGCAGCCGCGGGGAGCCCAGAGCCCTTTAAATCCCTTTAAGTCACAGCTCTCTGACTCCCGGCGGCGGCTGAGATTTAAAGGGCTCTGCGCTCTCCGCGGCTGCGGGCAACCCAGAGCCCTTTGATTCCCAGCCGGAGCTGGGATTTAAAGGGCTCTGCGCTCCCCGCGGCTGCGGGCAACCCAGAGCCCTCTGACTCCCGGCGGCAGCTGGGATTTAAAGGGCTCTGCGCTCTCCGCGGCAACCCAGAGCCCTTTGATTCCCAGCCGGGGCTGAGATTTAAAGGGCTCTGGGCTCCCCGCGGCTGCGGGCAGCCCAGAGCCCTTTGATTTCCCGCTGCCACTGCGGCAGCGCAGAGCCCTTTGATTGCCTGCCGCGGCTGGGATTCAAAGGGCTCGGGGCTGCCCGCAGAGCGCTGTGTGCGGGGGGATTCAGAATCCCCCCGCAGGCCGCATGCGGCCCGCGGGCCGTATGTTGTGCAGGCCTGCTTTATACCTTTGAAGCCCCCTGACTAAGCTAAATACTAAGTAGACTTGGTTCTCCCTACCATTCCAAACCAATCAGATGAAAACAGTCTTGTTCAGAGCAGCACAGTCCTGCTGTTCTTAATTACTGAATACGTAATAAAAACCAGATTTTATAAACAACAAGACAAACAAGTTGAAAAGTTAGGAAGCATTACTGCTGCTGGGAAAGGGTGTGGTACTCATCCTAAATAAAAGGTCCAGGTATGTTAGAATATGTTAGAATATTAATCCTCCTTTCCAAAAAATCTTCAAGTTTGGAAGACTACTACCTCTAAAAGTTCCCTCTTGCCTCTACTGATTGTGAAATGGACTAGAGTCACCGTTTGCTAAAATAAGGATTGCGCAAATAAACATCTGATCTTATAAGCATTTGTTACCGCATGCTTTGGTATTTGCTTAAATTGGTTAGAAATTATGACTCTAGGGGCCCTCCCATGCCAAACTAGTTGCAGAATCAGAGCCCTTATGCCCTGTGTGTACCAAATGAACTTCATGAAAATATGTTAATTCAAAGCCAGATTTCTTGGAAAAAAGGCAAAGCATGCATCCCCCAATCCTGAAGCATGCATTCTGAAAAAAAATCACAATGCAGATTAAGCTTGAAAACTGAAGGAGGATAAAAATTATCCTTAAATAAAAAAGGAGATATTCTCATACAACAACATGAATGCACCCAAATCTGATAGAAGACACCAAAGTTGTATGTGGTAATTGGGAGGACAAGATAGGGCAATAAAAATTGATCAAGATTAGTACCAAAAGTCTGACAACTGAGCATTATGAGGAAGAGTGTTCCAGTGCAAACCCATAACATACTATATAACAGATTTAGAGATCAAACCTGCTCCCTGCTTAGAACCCTCCTTTTGTGCTTTTCCCAGTTAAATGGGCACCTGGTGATTCCTCCATGCTGGGGGTATCCTCAGCTGGTAATTAGCCCCTCCTAGCATAGGCCACATGTCCAGACAAGAAGGGGCAAGACCAGAGAACACTGTTCCAGAAAACTCCCAGCCAACAATGGCTCAAACCAATAAAAGTAGCCAATGGATACGGAGCCTAAAGCTACCTTATGGATACGGCACTTAAAGCTACCCCAACCCCAGATGTGCAGAACCCATAGCAGGCCCCTGCAGGATCAGAATGATTTGGATACAACATATATACCCAGAAATAATCTTTATAAATTAAAATAGTAAATTATTTCAGATTAGAACTAAAAATTCTGATATCAAACCTAAATTCCTAATTCTTCTCCAAAACATGATCATTTGTTGTTTCACAGTACTAACAATACACTAGGCTCTGTATTAACTCAGAACTTACAGCACCATCCACTTCAGGGGATGCAGGGATGTTTCAAGATGCATTGGGTTCAGTTTTGCATAAAGGAAGGAAGCCGCATTATCTGAGCCAAGAAAAGATGTATACATTTCCCTGATTTTGCTCTGAAACTGCACGGGAAAAATGTAACATCTGAAGTCCAACTTATGCTGGACAAGACAAACAGATGGTATTAAGCTTGCCATTGGAACACCAATTTTCCACCATCCTTGAACAATCTGTCATCACATAGATAAAATTATAAAATCTGGTCTTGTGTTGGTTGCAAAAGAAGCAGAGAGTAACAGCATATGCCACTCATAACCTGGCAAGAGCTTGAAATCTGAGACTGCCTTAAAGTCTTCATCAGCTGCAGATCTAAGAGATGGCCTGGTTAGCAAAATCCATCCCTGCACTGATTGTGTAAACAAATACTGTAGTACTCTGGTCTTCTACAGAGCCAGTTGGGCTTCTTCCTGGGCAACATGCAGCTCATTCTTCTCTATCTCCCAGCTGGGAGTGTCCCCACCGGGTAGCTACTGCTGAAACAGCCTGGTTGCAGAAGAATTTGGGTGCAGAAAGAAGCCAAGCAATCACCAGCCACAAACCCATCTCAACAGGGAGAGCCCCCAAGACTCCATATCTAGAGGAAGAGGAATGTTTGCCAGCCTCAACAACTTGTTTATATTCAGTAACGTGAAGATACATTTTTAATGGGGAGGTCTGGTGACCACTGTGGGGTTTATTTAGTAGCTATTTATTCCTCTTGAGACCCATCTTCTCCTTTTTACCCAATTCCTAGCCCAACTTTTAACACAACACTATTCCCTGATGCAGTGTTTCTTTTTGAAAGAGAAAGGTTCCAGATTCCTTTTAATTCTACAAGTCCTAGAAATCATAGGTTGTGTAAATTAATGTATTCACATAGCCACTAGGCAGCAACAATGTGCATTAAGAATCCAGTACAACTCCAGCAGCCAGCAAGCTAAAGGCTGACACCTGCCATAAGCCCAAGGAGCACACGGAACCCAGAGCCCACTAGTCCTAAACTGAGGCAGAGAGTCATTTAGGAAGGACTAAGGCTGCATTAATATTTGGACAGCGCCTACTCCACACTGGTGAACCCTCCTTTAAAGAGAGTTGCAGGGCAGCTGCATGCAGGTGAGACCTTGACAACACAATTTCAAAGAAATGCTGGTGTGCCGGCACAGAGCATCCAGAGGATTGTCCAAGATCCACAGATATCTAGATGGAGCCACGATGGTTGGGGTTAGTACCTGTTACTTATTCTAGGGTGGAGGATGGCATCAAATTTCCCCACCACTAAGCAAATGCATTGTGGGTGAACTCCTTGACGGAAAAAAATCTGAGTTTTCCTCAAGGGTCTTTTCTGAAGACATTTTCCACAGGAGAGCTAATATTTCCCATACACTCTAAATATAATATTAATCTAACAAACAGAGCAACTATTGGATTTTTTCCATTCACAATCTAAAAAGAAGATAAAATGATAAAGTGTACATATGCTATAGGATTGTAGAGTAGCACATGAGCATGACTGTAGTACCTAAGAATAAACAAATATCAGGACATATATACAAGATGCCTCAATTTTCATAAATATTTGTGGGGAAGAGAAACAAATTTCAAGGCAGGAAAAAGTGAAACACTGATAGGAAAGAGAAACATTTTCTAAACTGGTATTAGTAACAAAGCAAAGGAAATGGTCTTACAAATATTCTTAGGCTAACAGTAACTCTTTAAAGACCAGATTCTGATCTCTTTACCCATGCCAAGTAGTACCTTACTCCATAAAGCACAATGCTAAAAAAGAGTAAGTGGTATTCAACACGAGTAAAGGTATTAGACATGGTACAAAAAGCCACGTCTGTTGACTTGTTAATGAAGTCTAAATCCTTCAACTTGAAGCAAGATATTTATGTCTACATAATAGTGCAAGTGTCTGTATGAATGCTACCTGAACTCAGCAATCATTTTAATGAAATCAGAAATATTATCTGCAAAAACTCCTGCTAGGCACACTGTACTTCCAATGGTTTATTAGAAAGGATAGTTGGCTCTCTCTAGAGATCAGTCTTTTAAAATGAATACCTTTTATGTTCCAAATAATGTAGGGCAGCCAAATTGGAAAACGTATAAGTGACATGTTTTCTTATAAAAATAATTTTCAAATAGTTTTTTTTTCCTTGAAGCAATCCTTCTATCTGTTCCTCATTTTAAAACACAGGGAAATGCTTGTAAATATTCAAGTCATTCATTCGCACACTTTAAACAAGCAGCTTTTCTAGATAAATACTAAAAGTACATTAGCAGCATCTTCTGAATACGTTTGAATTTTAATCTTACAAGCAATTTCTATAAAAAGATAAAATGGATACCATACTGACCAAAACCAGCTTCATCATAGTGAGAAACTAATATTTCTTGAGTTTGGAATTAGAAATATATGAACACATCATCCACATGTATAACATCTGAACCTCCTGGCACACTAAACCACTATACAATACAGAACTAACTGTAGCATTTCCTCAAAGTTTCACAATCTCTCCCCAAGCAGGTCAGCATGCAGGGGGATTACATAGCCACACCAACATATGAGGTGACTGGCAACCCAATGGACGTACTAACCTCAATTATATTTCTCAACCTCTCATCCCAAAGCACCTCCTTAAGGCCTTGACATAATCTGGTCCTGTCTGGAGTATATGGAGGAAGACGACTTAATTGATCATTTTTTGCAAGTTGGTAAAACATTCTTATTTAATTCAATGATTAATTTAGCATCACTGAAAATTTATATGACTATCTACATGCATCTTGTCCCTTCATATAACACAAAAACCAGAGTTCATCCAATGGAATTAGTAGGCAACAGGTTTATAACAAACATAAGGCAGTACTTACAACAAATATAAGGCAGGAGATGTTATGAAGGCTGAAAGTAACTTAGCCAAGATGGTCAGGGGTGCAGCCTCATGCTCCAAGTTTCCCTAAACCTCTGACTGCCAGAAGCTGCAACTGAGTGACAAGATAGATCTCTCAATATTTGCCCTGTTAACTCCCTCTGAAACATCTGGCATCTGGCCATTATTAGAAGACAGGATGTGCTAGATTGACTATTGGTCTGACCCCGCATGGCCATTCATGTTCTTAAAGCTACACTGTCCACTTGGCAGGAGGCCTATGGATGCACATAATATGCATGCAAATTATATTATGTACATACACACACACAAATTAACAAATTATCTTTTTCTCACATCATCCCTGAAAAGATGTTCAGAAACTGATTGAGTTCTCCAGCAACTGAAACCTGCAGCTGATCAGCTTCATCTTCACCTTGCATTCACAGGGAGAAGACAATCAGGGTTTTATCATAGAATCATAGGACTGGAAGGGACATTCAGAGGTCTTCTAGTACTGTACCCTGCACTCATGGCAGGACTAAATATTATCTAAACCATACCTGACAGGGGGTTGTCTAACATGCTCTTAAAAATGTCCAGTGACTGAGATTCCACAACCTCCCTACATAGTTTGCTCCAGTGCTTAACTACTCTGACAGTTAGAAAGTTTTTCCTAATGTCTAACCTAAACTGCCCTTGTTGCAATTTAAGCCTTTCCTTCTTGTCCTATCTTCAGAGGTTAAAGAGAACAATTTTTCTCCCTCTTCCTTGTAACAACTTCTTATGTACTTGAAAACTTATGTCCCCCCTCAGTCTTCTCTTCTCCAGACTAAAGAAAACCAATTTTTCTCAATCTTTCTTCACTGTCATGTTTTCTAGATCCTTCATCATTTTTGTTGCTCTTCTCTGGACTGTTTCCAATTTATCCACTTCTTTCCTGAAATGTGGTGCCCAGAACTGGACACAATACTCCAGTTGAGGCCTAATCTGCGCTTGTGATATTTAACTTGTGATCCACTAACACCCGAATCCCTTTCCGCAGTACTCCTTCCTTGGCAGTCATTTCCCATTTTGTATGGGTGCAACTGATTGTTCCTTCCTAAACGGAGTACTTTGTATTTGTCCTTATTGCATTTCATCCTATTTACCTCAGATCATTTCTCCAGTTTGTCCAGATCTTTTTTAATTTGATTACCTCTTCTGTTCATTTCCTCTGAAGCACCTGGCATTGGCCACTGTTGGAAGACAGGATACTGGGCTAGATGGACCTTTGGTCTGACCCAGTATGGCCATTGTTATGTTAATCCTATCCTCCAAAGCACTTGCAACCCCTCCCAGCCTGGTATTGTTCACAAACTTTGTAAGTGTACTCTCTATGCCATCATCTGAATCATTGGTGAGGATACTGAACAGAAACGGACCCTGAACTGATTCCTGTGGGACCCCACTCAATATGCCCTTCCAGCTTGACTGTGAACCACTGATAACTACTTACTGAGAATGGTTTTCCAACTAGTTATGCACCCATCTTATAGGAGCTCCATCTAGGATGTATTTCCCTAGTTTGTTTATAACAAGGTCATATCAAAAGCCTTAATAAAGTCAAGATATACCACATCTACCACTTCCCCCACATCCACAAGGCTTGTTAGCCTGTCAAAGATATTAGGTTGGCTTGACATGGTTTGTTCTTGACAAATCCATGCTGACTGTTACTTATCACCTTATTATTTTCTAGACGTCTGCAAATTGATTGCTGTAAAATGTGATCATACATATTCCTGAAGTGTTTTAAAAGAAGTTTGAATTAAGTTTCCCCAAAAAGCCTGGGGTGCCTAACATGCAGCCTCATGGCCAGATGTTTACTGTGAGTCAAGATAATGGAGCAGATAATTAAGCAATCCAAACTTCGTTACAATATGAATTTCAGCAATGAAGAAGAAAAGAGTGGTAGAGAGAAAACAGGAGCAAAAGCCTCCATTTTCTTAGAATTCAGATTGAGTGGTCAACTACTAATGACGTTAGAAATTTTTTTGTGGAGTGTGGTTCAAATACTCTGAGCTCCCAACAATAGCCATGTGTCTCTGGATCATCCCCCCCAAGAACTGGAGGGGGCGGGGAAAATGTACTCACGCTCAACACTGTGAAAATGATTTATTTGGGCATAAGCTTTCATGGATAAAAAACCTCACTTCTTCAGATGCATGGAGTGAAAATTACAGATGCAGGCATTATATAATGACACATGAAGAGAAGGGAGTTACCTCACAAGTTACCCACGAAAGCTTATGCCCAAATAAGTCTGTTAGTCCTTAAGGTGCAACCGGACTCCTTGTTGTTTTTGCGGATACAGACTAACATGGCTACCTCCTGATTCCGTGAAGTAGGAAACCTTCTCTGGAGAATGCTGATCTAAACCATCAGTCTCCACAGAATTTAAGCTTTCCTTTAAAAATAAAAATATTTCAGCATATGTCGCTGAAAAAATAAATCTCCACATGTGAAATTAATGAACTGAGGCACTCTGATTTTAATCAACATATACCTCCAGTTTGTCTGCTGATGTTCAAGACTTTCCCAAGTGGCAGCAGAGTGAAGCTGAAGTCTCTAGCCAGTTTTACTGCTGCTTATCAAACTCTGTAGGTACCAGTGAAACTGACCATAATTATATCAGTTTTTTCCCCACTCTGCAGCTACTCCCTAAGAAAACTATGAGTACCGGCTTCATACCAAAGCACTGTCCCTAGACTTTGTTGGTGGCCCAGCCCACCACCTTTCTTATGGTCTATGGATAGTAGATGGCTGATTTAAAATAAATAAATAAAAAACACTCAGCCTTGCTTTGCATGTTCTACTTTAATGAAATAAAGTTAGTAAACAGATGCATACCTTTAAAAAACAGTAGCATGCAAAAATATGCTCTTGAAGACACCTGCAACTACTGAAATGAGTTTACATCTTCTGAGACCTCAGAGAAAGCAAGTGTGATCCACAACAGAATGTTACATTTGAAAATTCATGAAACTCATGTCTCAAGTCATACAAGGAATTTGTTTTGCGTTGCAATTTCTTATCTCTCCATTAGAATCCCACTGTACCACTGAAGCTGGATACAAATACAGTAATTATATGTAATAAACAAGGGAATGAGAACTTGTAAGATTAGTATGTGTTCAAATAAAGTATACTGTGATAGTAATTAGGATCAGAACAGCACTATGGAAGCTATAAGTGGAACACGTGTATATATTTTGAGCAGCTATGTTTTCTACAAATTTCAGTTTATTTTGAATGATGTTTGCATGAAGCCAATGTACAATTAAAATTGTAAAATGTTGCTTTCATGGCTCACCTAGTGTAAGACTTGCTATGTAATTTAGTTAGAATATAAAGCACATGAGTAATGGAGCTTGTATATGTATTCTGTCATTTTACATTAGTGCTGTTCATAGAAAATAAGATACAAACATTTAGTGATGAAAGGGGTGAAGAAGGGAAATGAAAATGTCAAAAGCAGGAGGAAACTGTTAAATGGCACCAAGTGCCCGGGTGAGGTGTTTGTCTACCCATGTGCTGCTTGTCTTTATCAATCTATCATCAGAAAGGACAAGGCACCTCAGGAGGGATGAATGTCCTAAGTCAGAAGGATGGAGTGGGCTACATCATTGACTGCCTGAGGCAATAGCATGCTTGCCCTAAACTGTCAGTTTATGGTCTTCACTGCAATCTGCCTCCTGTCAATGTGAAATTCAGATATTGAAATCTGATGTGACTTATAGCCTTCAGAATATAGGCTATGCACTTTCATAAGTGATAAACAATGGAAGAGGCATTTTCTAGAGGGATAAAAGCATGGGAGGGGGGTAAGTATTTGAGTATGGTTTGCCCCATTTCTCTCTCTTTTAAACTACTTGTGATGGCTGAAAGACTAACCAGAGGTGGTTGGCCCAAATAGCCACCTGCCCATGAAATAAAAATATGGGCTGGGAAAAGTGAAAGGAAGTCCTAATGTAAATATAAAGAATATGGAAACAGGAGTGCCTTCAGCATTCTCGCAGTCACTCTGGGAAATGGCCATAGCACTGGAATAAAAGAAGCTTACAGTGACATAGTTAAAGATGATAAAAAAGAAAAGAAGAGACATTGAAACAAGGTAAAGTTGCTGTCATGTCAGTTTAGGTTTCCTTGGCAGTAGAGAGAGACTACGCTGGAGGAGAACTAATGGATTGTATGCTTTATATGGTCCAAAGAGATACTGTAGCACAAGGAAGCAAGACAATGCTAATTTAAAAGCCACTGGTGTACTAGCATTTGAAAATCGTGTAAGCCCTGACATGTTTGGTATCTCAACCATCTTATCTCAGCTAGGTACATCTAGTGATGCTGAAGAGTTATTTTAAAAATGGTGGTGGGAAGAAGAGGAAGTTTGAGCACATGGCAAACAGAAGACACCCTGAAGAGAATTCTAAATTCAGAAATCTTATACCCTACATAAGCTTCCTGAGGACATCCAGCAAAGGAGCGCATGCACACACACACACACACACACACACACACACACCAAAAAAACAAGGAAACATCACTTACACCCTAAGATGTGGATTAACATCCTACAGTAACTCCTCACTTAAAGTCATCCGAGTTAACATTGTTTTGTTGCTGATCAATTAGGGAACATGCCCATTTAAAGTTGTGCAATGCTCCCTTCTAATGTCATTTGGCAGCTGCCTGCTTTGTCCACTGCTTGCAGGAAGAGCAGCCCGTTGCAGCTAGCTGGTGGGGGCTTGGAACCAGGGTGGACCAGCAGCCCCCCTATCAGCTCCCCGCTCCCTTAAGTTCCCTGTGCTGCAGCCACCCAGCAGGCTATAAAGTGCCAGGCAGTTCAGCTGTCCCTCCCCCCACTGCCATGTGCTACTCCTGCCCTCTGCCTTGGAGCTGCTCCCAGAGACTCCTGCTTGCTGTGCAGGGGGGAAGGGGAGGTCTAATGTGAGTGTGTCCCCTTCCCCTCCTGCTTACCCCTTCTCCATATAGAGCAGGGATGGACACGGATAGGGTGACCAGACAGCAAGTGTGAAAAATTGGGACGGGGGTGGGGGGTAATAGGAGCCAATACAAGAAAAAGACCCAAAAATCTGGACTGTCCCCATAAAATCAGGACATCTGGTCATCCTAGACACGGACAAAGAAAGAGAGAGAGAGTTTGGGGCAGCAGCTGCCGTCTCAACTTCCTGATCCACTTAAAAAGACAATGCACTTAAGAGTCGGTCAGTTTACTTAAAGGGGCAGCGTGCATCTCTCTCTCTCTCTCTCATTCCCACACACAAGGTGTCTGTCTGTCTCTGTCTGCTATGCTGTCTCCCCTCCCTTGTGTTCATGCTGCCTTGTGTGAGAGGCTACATTAACAACGTGTTAATCCTTGAGGGTTCAGCCAAGTGCTAGTTCATCATTTAGCAGCAAGGCATTTCCTTGGGAAATATCCCTCCCTCTTCTACCCTCTAACTTCACCACCTCAACCAAGCTGCACATTCATCATAGCTGTGAACAGTATTAAATTGTTTGTTTAAAATGTATATTGTGCGTATATCTATATAATATATAGTTTTTTGTCTGGTGAAAAAAAATTCCCTAGAAACTAACCCCCTCATTTACATTAATTCTTATGGGGAAATTGGATTCGCTTAACATCGTTTTGCTTAAAGTTGTTATGTTCCTGAAAAATGCAACATTAAGCGAGGAGTTACTGTATTTGATCAGATACAAGAGATTTAAAGCTGGGTTATTGGTTTTTGATTGTTTGCTTCTAAACATTTTTATAGCGTTTAAAACAACCACCACCTCCCCCCAGCAAGAAGTACAAGTCTACAAAGATGCCATAATGTGAATATAATGCAAATCAGAGAAGGCATATAAAAAGTATTGTGAATTGTCTGAAATAATAACCAACAAGAGAAATTAACCTGCTTTCATCTTCAGTTACAAACTCAAATCTCAAACCAGATTTATCAAAAAGTTGCCTAAATACATGCACTAACTTTTAAAAGGATTCTGGATCATAATGTGGTCTTGCACTGAAATTGTAAAGTCTGAATTGTGAGTTCATTAAAATTGGATACATACTCAACCCATGCAAATAATGCATATAATGTACAATCAATTTATATATTCTGCAAATTTCAAGGGAGAAAATACTTAAAATGAAACAAAGTTTGACATTTTAAAACACAGAAGAGTCAAGAATTTTTTTAAGTTATGCTCAATATCACGTACAGTGTACACACACATGCACAAAGTGTAGAAGTCCCCACTATATGCAACAATACAAAATAGATTGTGATTTTCATAAGTAATCAATATTGGTTTAACTCTGCCGTCAATTAAGTCAATGTTAAAACTCCCATTGACTTCAGTGGAAGCAGAGTTAGGCCAACACTGGTAGCTTTGGAAAATCCTATACTACACATGCATGAGTGGGATGAATTCTGGCTGCTACAGGTATCTTAACTTAAAATAACCTAAGATTTGTCTATGCACTTATTCATTGTGTTCATCTTGCATTTTACATTTCATTTATTTATGACTGGAGATTATGGCACTATAAAGCTTGTTGCTAGTTTGGTGCAAAATTTGTGATCTTCCAATCTCACATCAACCCACTGAAGCCCAAACATATGCTGGCACTTTAACAAAGAAGGTGAAATGGATGCTGAAAATACAAACATGACTGCCCTGGCTGTGGGGATTCATATCCAATTACCAGATGCTTTAAGCAGGCAGCCAGACAAAAGTCAACAGGCCTCCAGTATACAGTTATTAGAATTATGGCTGTTAGCTAAAAAGGATTTTTGAATAGGCTCCAGAATCTTAATTGTTTGTTGGCACAGGTGACCTGGCAAAAGGCAGTCACTTTAAATCTGATACTGTCACCATCATCCGAAGAAGTGAGCTCACGAAAGCTCATGCTACAATAAATTTGTTAGTCTTTAAGGTGCCACAAGTACTCCTGTTTTTTTTTTGTCACCAATGAGTCTACTGAATTTTTCCTATAAGGTCACTTCGCAAGACAAGTCATGTTTTTGCATGCTTTTCCACCACCCTTCTTCCCCCCAAATGAATACACAGGAGATAAAGTGATTAGAGTACGGTCTTATTCTTTGGGCTCTTTCTGAAATATTCCAAAGGCACTTTTTGTATACCAGTAGGGTGACCAGACAGTAAGTATGAAAAATCAGGACAGGGGTGGAGGTAATAGGCACCTATATAAGACAAAGCCCCAAATATCGGGACTGTTCCTATAGAATCAGGACATCTGATCACCCTATATACCAGGCATACACAGACAAGGACAATGAGTTTCACCTATAAACAGGTACATCAGTGGAGGGATCTGTAATATATATTCAAGTGCAGAAGCTTCAAAATTCTAAAATGGGGGGGGGTAATACATAATGTTTTATTTTATTATTCTCTCTCTCCCCCCAACAATTTTATCCCTATTATTTGATCATATCAGTCAAGCAGCTAAGAATCATAGGCTATGTGTTGGGATTCCCTCCAAGAGCTCTTTCCACTCAGCTTCCCAATAATTCAGTTTGACTGAATAGTCATTCAGGCATTTTTAGTTGGCATGCTGCAAGGCTATTGCTGAGTTGATCAGACTCGAGCATAGCAGGTGGGTATAGGCCATACCATATATCTAAAGCAGTGGTTCCCAAACTTTAACAACCTGTGAACCCCTTTCACTAAAATGTCAAGTCTCGCGAACCCCTCCTGAAAATGAATATTTCCAGGCGATTTTCTCCTTTACCTGAATATAAATTATAAAAGCAGTGATCTTGGAAATATAAAATTTGTTTTTATGACATGCTTATTACACACTATTTATTATTAATTATTATTTATCATGACAACATTTTTATTACATTATGAAAACGGCAACACTCTTCCAAGATCTCACTTTCATAGCTTGTATCACTTTGAATAAGCCTGTTACAAGACAAGGCTCCTATTTTTCATCAAGGAGTGTCAGATGTGCAACAGCATGAAGGTATTTAAGAAGCCAACTCAAAGCATTCCTCCTACACAAGCATTCAGGTCTTGAGCAGTCCAGGCAAACAAACAAAGCTTAAACTTGTTCTTCATAATTTTTAAAACACTAGCTACCTATTTAATTTTAAAAACAGCAAAAAATATCCACCTCCCTTTCCATTTCTTATAAGGAGTCTTGAAGTTGAAATCACCTCAGTGTGATAGATATGCTTGCTTTGACCTGCTTAGCTCTTCGAAGTCCAGGGGCTCCAGGCTGCTGGCCCCATGCTGCTGGGGTCCCTAGGGACAGCTCTGTCCGCCATTAGGGATTCCCCCTACCCCCGAGACCCCCCTGTAACGTTTTGTGAACCCCCAGGGGTTCCCGAACCCCAGTTTGGGAACCACTGATCTAAAGTTACACAATAAACCTCTTCCTTTATGTATATTTAAACATTACATTGCATTTACTGTACACTACATCACATATTTTGAGACTGGCTGGGTTACTTTGTTGTGCAGGGATTGGTTCCTACAAGCACTGACCACACAATTTCACACTCTCATATCACAGAGGAAACCCACCTACCCCAAGTCCACAGCAAATGTTGTATATGAAATCTTCTATTCCAATGTTTCTCCTCCGGAGTCACCACACAGAAAAATAAAGCTCTACGCAGGAATTCTGTGCTATCTACATTCACACCTGGACACAGTGTTCTGAGGCAGCTATTGAATTTTAAATAATCTATTGAGGAAGCCCTGGAAAGGCTGGTAGACCTACGCTGCTTCTTCTGGTGCCTCCCTTAAAGATACTGCATGCAGTGGAGTTCAGGTTCAGTTTCCTTACCCATTCTACATATTTTATGTAATTTTAAGATTCTGCAGATTAAGATAAATTCATTACAAATAAAGCTACATTTCACAGGCATGAAAAAAAGCTTCTGTTGAAAATCATATCACCTTCCATGGAAGAGAGGTTTACTTAATTGAAAAACCTCCTTATTATACAGAGAACCATGTTCTCAAACTTGGATGACCTGAAGTGTGGCCCAGGCCCCTACCTGTAAGAAAGTTTGGGCCTGAACACCCAATGATGCACATTTTACACCCAACTCCTAGATGTTAGTATTAATTTGCTGTTCCTTTATGAAATAACAAGTTGGGGTATAGTGGGAGATATTAAAGGAGTGCATTGATTAATACAGGATGTAAATCTGACCTTTCTCTGAGCTGGATTCTGCCACCTGTACTCATGAAATGGAGGATCTTAAATCCTGGAGTAGTGCCAATTAAATTAGGTCCTCTGTTAACATAGAAGTTTTCTTCTGTCCAAAAAAAGTGTGTACTTCCAGACTGAAGAGACAAAGTACATCTCATATAAGATCCTAAACTGAAACAATAGAACAGAATAGAAAAAGATGGGTACACATTGTGTAATTACAAACTGGAGGTCACCCTTCTGAAAAAAGTTCCTCTATATATGAAGAGACTTTAGAGGATTCCCTGACTGTCTCTCAATACTCCTTTATGGAAAATCTGAAACTGGGGATAGTCTCAGGAGTTTCTTTCTTTCTTTCTTGACTCCTTATATGACTTATATGAAACAACAATGTGTGGGGAAGGGGGAAGCAGCTTGGTGGCTGAAAATTTCCATCAGAGAAGGGATTCTCTCAATTTATTCTACTAAAATGGAAACTTCTTTGTCGAACACTTTATATGGCAGGAAATTATTGATTCACCATCCATAAGAGATGGAGAGATTTTCTTAGCCAGAAAGCTTTACTCTCAACGCACATTTTAAAACGGTTTCTCATTTAATGGATTATTACTACATGTATAAATGGCATCCCAAATGTAAAAGTAATTGAGCTTCAGCCTTATCTGATCATAACAGTATCTCTCTAATAGTAGCACGTGCTTGATTGACCACATCCAAACTGCTTAAAATAATGTCAACTTGCAATGATCTTAGAAGAAAACAATAATTTACAAGATGATGAAAGCCACAGAAGACTTAAGTGGTAAATTCCTCAGTGGTTCCTTCTAAATTCAGCAGTATTAAGGTGGATACCACCATTTGTCTCTAGGCAGCAAAATTCTTTTCATATAAAAGTGATTCACTTTTTTTTAAACTAACAAAGAGTGGTTTGAAAGCAAAGAGGTTTCACTAATTCTGATATTTTTTTAAAATCTTAATGAGAAATGCCAGTGTTCTATTCAGCCCAGCACTTGAAAGCCCCAAAAGAAGCATTCTTACCATGAATAAGTCATGAAAATATAAATACAAACACACACACACTTTTAAAATGCCAAATGGCAACTGCATAAATTAAACTGGTGACTCTAGCGGTATGAGTGCTACAAAGAAAGGCTTCATCCTGAAAACAGAAATGCATTAGCATTATGCCCAGCAGTAAGTGTTCACAGGATTAGGTTGCAAGAACCTAAAATGCTTAGCCTGGTTTTAGGAAAGCACCCCTCTGATTTTTAAAGTATATTAAATGATGATGATATTATTACTGTACTTTTTTAAAAGTTTAGGTACTGCCCTGAGAACCTCGGCCAGGAACTCCTCCTAAATAAAATTATAGCTGGTTAATACAACAGAAGAAATCATTAAAGTTTAATATTGAAATACAATTGGCATATTAACCCTGTCAATTTAATTTTAAGACACTGAAATGCTTTCACCCCTGTGACATA
This sequence comes from Mauremys reevesii, assembly GCF_016161935.1. Taxonomy (NCBI): domain Eukaryota; kingdom Metazoa; phylum Chordata; order Testudines; family Geoemydidae; genus Mauremys; species Mauremys reevesii. The sequence continues at coordinate 201,610,742 of NC_052624.1, forward strand.
GCAGGGTACAATCCAGACCAATCAGTAGCTGGGTCACCCCTGTCCTGTAACTTGGGGAACCCTTTACAACGAGTTGCTGCTGTAGTTTCCAACCTGGACTGCTCACAAACACCTCCAGCACGTAAAACACTTCCAGCTATGTCTGTGCATGCTGCAGCCAGCAAGCCACACCTTGGCTCTTGCCAATCTTAAAAATGACCACAGCATGACCCTAACACCCTCACAGTCCCAGATTTTCTCCCCAAAAACACATTCTGTACAGCCAAGCCCTCTCCTGCACAGTACAAATATACTAAGGCCTGGTCTACACTAGGGGGTGGTTCGAACTAAGGTACGCAAGTACTTACCCGTCTTCACGGCGCGGGATCGAAGTCCGCAGATCCCCCGTCGACTCCGCCACCATCGTTCGCGGTGGTGGAGTTCCGGAGTTGACGGGAGCGCGTTCGGAGTTCGATATATCGCATCTAGATGAGACGTGATATATCGAACTCTGAGAAGTCAATCGCTACCCGCCGACCCGGGCGGGTAGTATGGGCATACCCTGAGTCTGTTAAGGGATTAATATGTTACCCCAAGTGAAGATCCCAAACGCTTCAACATGAAAAAACTGGATCAAATAATAAAACCAGTTTAACAACTACAAAGAGAGACATTCTAAGTAATGAGACAAAAAAGTCAGACGTGGTTACAAGAAAAATGAGATAAAATGCTTACAAGTGCCTAACAAACTACATTAGATTCAAAGCAAAAGTTCTTTCACCATATGCTTTCAGCAGTCTTACTGACAAAATTCTTTAGGTCAGGACCCCTAGCACAAAGTCCAATGGCTGCTTCCTTTGTCTCTTCAGCTGCTGTGAATGCAATAGGCAGGAAGAGAGAAAAGGGTGTCTTGGGAGATTTGTCCCTCCTTTTTATAGTTTCAGTCCCCCACTTGAAAAACATTTCCAGCTTAGACCCAGGAGACAAAAAAAAGAGTCTATGTAAAAGGTATTCTCCCTGTTTTTTCCCACCTGTTTGAACTTTCATTGTTTTTCATCCCTGCTTGATTATTCAGTTCATTGCTTAAATGCAAATTAAGGCAATTACGCATTCCTTTATTTAGGACAGACTTGTTTGCCCACTTGTTGTTTGGGCAGGGTTGTAGGGTTTGGAACATGTGTTAATAACATCATCCAGGGGAATCTTATAACTTCACATACAATGTTGCCACACATTATATCAGGACAATACTGACCAGCGAATATAAAATGGTTATGATGTGGATGAAATGGATGAGTTTGGCAATATGTTTGGGGCGAATCTCTCAGGGTTGTCTATTCTCTTGTAAATATTTGAGGCAGGCAGCTATGCCATCATTGTGATGGATGTTGGTGTACAGGGTAGCATCTGGAGTAAGACAGGTGCTCCTGTTTATTCAATGGGAATATGCAAGTTCTCTATTGGATGGCACACCAGGAGGCCTATGTTGGAGACCGTAAACTTCCTTCACAAATTCACCTCACATTTTCCTAGATTACAAGGATTGCATCTTCAGGATCACCTTGAGGCAGATGCTGTACAAATACTTCTGATCGAGAATTTGAGTAACCCTACAATAATAATAGTATATGCCTCCCATCAGCCATCTGTGTAGAAGTGGTTCCATTATTTCTAATCAAATGGTTTAAAAGGGGCAGAAGCATATTATATGGTTGTCAATGAATTCAAAGGGAAAAAAGACCTTAAACAGAGGTTCCACGCAATTTAAACAGATTTTGTTGGGTTAGGGTTCCCATTAAAACCAGAGTGAGAACAAGCAGTAAATGCATTGATACATATACAGAGGCATCCCTAAATTCTACCCACTTTGTGGAGGTAGACTCCCTCTTCTGATTAGATGCTGAATTTTGGGAGGAGGCAGTGAAATCAAGGGAACTATACTGGCTAGCTCTGTTCCTCCAGGAACCATAGGTTAGGAAACCTGGATATTTCCTGTACTGGAATTTGAAGAAAGTGCTACTGTTTTGCTTAGAGTCTTTATTCCAGGCTGTGCCTATCCAGTATTTTATGTGCATTACAAACATTTAATATTAAATTACAAAATTAAGGAGACCTCAAATCAAATAAACACAGACCTCCTAAAGAAAATTTTCCCAGCTCAAAGGCACAGCCCTTTCCACTGATCTACTCAGATAAGCCCTCATTCCCTAGGAAAAGCCCGGGAGGACTAGAGTGTTTTGCAGCTTTTCACTAAGGTCACCAAACCTGGGGCTCTCGAAACCCAACCCATTGCAGACTCAGAAATTCTCCACTGAAAAGCCCTGCTACAGTAACACATAGGAATGGGGGGGGGGGGCTATCAAATAACCAAGTGCAAAAATATTTTGCACTTTATAGGTCAGACCCAAAATTTTAAACTTCTCTTGGAAATCAAACGCCAACCAGTGCAGCTCAGAAAGCACAGAAGTGCATCAGTATATCACTATACTAAGGTAGTAACAACATAATCACAAGAGTAGCATATAATGTGCATGTCAAGGAGAAAGGGCAGATAAAAATGAAACATTTAAATGAAGTTCTAAACACCAAAATGGCAGAACAGAGAGGTCAAAAAACAGAAAAAACATTAAACACAAGCAATCTGGTTATTACTGGTTATGAGTGCCAGTAATAAAAGTGCAGTTTAATTTGCTGTTGAAAAGAAATATTTCTTTTCTGCAATGGACAGACATTTGTATTTCATAAAACACAAGCAAATGCATAAGTTTGCAAGAAAGCCTAAAGGAAAGCTCCACAGGAATTTAAAAAAAGTGCGTGGTTTGCCCACTATCTCCCAAAAAATTGGTCAGTAGTAAAAGTCATTAATTGGGGGCACTGAATGCATCCATTAGTAAAACTAAATCAACAAGAAATCAGATTAATGTCTAAATAATGAAAGCATTAATACTGCAATACTAATTTAAAGAATTAAACAGAGACTAGAGATTCAAAGATTTACACTACATAGAAGTCCTCAACCAATTCAACTGAATTTTTAAATAATTCAAAAGCTTTAATGGGCTAAAAGTTTGAAGACTCACATGCACGTTTAGTGGCTCAGTACAACTGAACAACAACAGTGGGTTGCCCCTATTCCGCTCACAAGCTGTTACAAATCACGATGCAGCCAGTCTAGCTGGAACTAGAAACTACACTACCAATAGCTTTTCTAAATCTTAGTAGGAGATATGATTGCTTTCTGGGAGTAGTACTAAAAACAAGAAAAAATAATGTGTTTTTGGCAGTATTCACAACGGGATTTAGGCTAATAAAAGTGTTTCCCAGTGGAATTTTTCCCTCTTAGAGCATGGCTTGAAAAGATAGAAAGCCTGAAAAAGGGAATAATGGTAAATAATGGAGTTTTAATAAAATTATAAAGAACCTTGAAAATCTGCTCTATTTGCAAAGACCAATTTCCTATGCTTGGATACTAATTCTAGATAAAATTACTAGAAGAACTACATTAGATGGAAAGTTTACCACAAATGCAGAAATAGATTTGTGAATGTTAATTAAAATGGGGTGCTTTGCTGCTTTTAGAAACTTTTGTCTCCTTTTCTTTATTTTTCTATTCAACAAATAAATTAGATTAAGTAGTCTGAATTGTAATACCTTTGCTCTGTCAACTACTTTCTATTTAAATCACATTTTACATAAGGCCATCTCTCTTTCAGGTATTTTCTAATTCTTTTTCCTGAGAATTTCTAATTATTTTGGCTCCATAAATGAAGCTTTGCCTAATTAGTCATACACTGAAGTTATAATTCTGTTTGTGCCACTACATTGTTCCCACAGCAAGTAATTGTAATAAATCTTCTCTGATAAAATAATTACACTAAAAATCAGAATGAGACTAATTCTAAGACAAATAGTCCAGTACGTTGTATGCATTTATTAAAGTGACTAGCAGTGTTCGGAAATGGACCAAAACACTTGGAGTCTGACTTACAGTATTTGTTTTAAAAATGGGTGATGTGCAAAAGACCATCTTCATAAGCAATTTCTTTTTTTCTATAAATACTTAGTACATCTAAAACATCATCAGATGCTTTATTATATTTTTTCTCCCCAATTCTTCAGAGTTTAGAAATTGAACAGACATCAAAACTGCTTCACGGCACTGTCCTGAATGACACATACCTTTCAGAACCATCTAGGTGGTGGATCTGCTAATAAAGGGCAACACAACAGAAACAAATCATCTCCACTTCTTGGACTACTGCAATCACAACTGTTATGATTTTCTAGGCAGACAGATGTAACAACTAGTGACAAGGGACAGCCTGTATATTCTGTTTATAGCTGGTGTATGGCCTGAGAAGTGTTACCATTCACAATGGCCATTGGAAACCTAGCCTGACAGAGGTCAATTAACACCCAATGAGCTTTGGTGAGTTTGGTGACCTATGATAAGAGAGCTGGTACTCTGCTCAGTTCCACATCGCTCTCTCTCTCACACACACACACACACACACACACACACACCTACCCCTTTTTGGCAGATTTAGTAAAGAGCTCATGAACCGAATAGGCTCAGAACCTGGACTACAGAAATCAGAAATTGAGGCAAAATTTCCTATGAAGAGCAACTGACTTTGCTCAGCCATGGCCTGTGATTCACCTGCTCCGTAGCCAAACAATACTTAAAAACCAAAAGGGCAACTCTTTAGAATGGATATAAACCTTGTGCTTCAAGCCTTATGCCAATCAGTAACAACCAGGGATCAGCATGAAACCGGGGGGGGGGGGGGTGGAGATTATTCCACATCTGTCTACTGTAGAGTCCCTATGCTAGCCCCTGAAACATCCAGTTCTAGTAACTGTCAGAGAGAGAATGCTGGAAAAGATGTACTGCTGATCTGATCCAGTAAGGCTAATTTTATGTTCCTAAGTTACCAGCCCAAGACAGCTCTCCAACATGTGGAGAATGCTGGTTACTGGTTTTTTTTGCTTCTAATATCAGGAAATATGATCTTTTCATACCAACTTCAAATACTTTCACTGGCTCCCCATCACCATCACAATCCAGTTCAAAGTTGGCCTAGTCTAGAAAATATTTCATGTAGTGCTTCAATCCTGCCCCTCAGATCTGATCTCTCCTCTACCACCCACTGTGCACACGCCTCCTCAATATCCTTTTCCACAACTTTTACATTGCTGGCAGGAGTCTTTATTCTCCACTGGCCATAAGGAAGAACCTTACTTTCTCTATTCATCCCTGTTTAAATCCTAATCAAGGGAGATTTTCCTCCAGGTCTATATTATTAAATTGCTCTCTCCCTCTCTGCTGTTAGCCTTATAATGTATTCAGCACAACATATATTTAACAATATATGGTACATTTCACCTGTAGATCTCAAAATACTTATTAAATCAATTTGTAAAGTTATCATCCCTATCATATAGTGAGGGCAAGTGACTTGCCTAAGGTCACACATCAAATCACTAGTCAATTGAAAAACTGGAAACATCCCTGCACACACCAACTCTCACTCTAATACCTGATCTACTGGATCATGCCGCCTCCCTAGTTTTTTGTAAAATCCTGCAGCACCAAAGAGAACATAGCAATTTTTAAGTGTACTATTGTGTTTATTTCCTGCCTAGTTTGCCAAAATTTAATCTAACAAAACTGTACTATCAATATTTTAGAAGTCAAGAGATTTACACTTTATCACTTTTCTGTCTAAAGACCTGCAGTAGACGTTTCTATGAAAGACAAGTAGGTTTATTTCACTTTCTGGGGCTATGCCACTGTATTCTTCTTACTTCATTAATCGATTGCAAATGCTCATTTTTGGATGTTATGTCACATAAACCAAGCTTGCATGGATAGTAGGTTTTGTAGAAAATAGACCAGGGTTTGAGTGGTGCATTCAGTTCACTTTTTACCTTTAGAAAACTGCTTTCAGACATACAGATCTAGTAGTGCCATTCTGTTATACCCACTGTGCGTTTCACCAGTCCACCATACAACTGGAATTCTCTGCTCAAAACTGGTATTTAGGAGCGTTGGGAGAATAGGATTAGAATATACTAATGGAGTTGTGTGTCCAGCTCAGGAATATGTCTCACTGGGTTTGGCATTGGAGCAAATCTTCTGTTATGGATGTCAGAAGTTATGCAGCCTGCTTGGGTACTATTCACTGGCAGAACAGGACTACAACTTGCAGGGTTTCTGGAATTCTAGTTGCTTGAAAATTGCTTCCACAACATCAATTGATTCCCACATTTTAATTTTCAGACATTTATGAGATTTCATAAATTTCCATATTTAAAAACCAAAATATTCCACTATACAAAAATGTAAGGATCAGTTTTAGTATGGAGAACATTCCTGATGAAGTTACAACCCTGTAGGTTATTCTTTAACCTACAGGAGTGCACACAACATGTAATTTGTACACTCTCATTTTTTTCATAACAAAGTATCAATTCACTTTTTAATCGATAGACAGTATCTTCTAATCCTGCAATAGCTATTATTTAAAAATGAAATCTCATTGATACTGAAACAAGCAAATGGGATTGCATTATTGGAACAATGCAAAATGTGGGAAAATAGACATGTAAAAACAGATGTAAGCAATATTTTAGCATAGGTGTTTGTAGTAAGAGCAAAGACAACAAAGAAGTCAACAGATCAGAAAAACAACATATTGGGCTTCTGTGTCTGCATTAGTGACTTTATTCTTTTTCATCCATGGACGAGTTAAGTTAGCAGATATTTTCACTTCATCTGTTTCACTTTGAAGAACTCTTCAAAAACACTAACAAGAAGCAACATGAAGTTTCTATTGTGGAATACTAAACGTGGATAATAGATTCCTTTATCATCACATTTGCAACATTCTTCTGGTATAAAAAATAAATATAATCTCAGAAAAATGTGCTTATAGCCAAAGTTAGACTTTTGTATTACAGTACCACTATATGAATATTGGACGTAATTTACTACTGATGAAAACACAGAATTGTAGCCGTTTTTGGTCATGAAAAACCACCATCAGGAAGATTTTCCATATCAAACCATAATAGAGGAACTGAACTAGCTGTGAGGTATTTAAGCTTTAATTACTGTGGCAACTGTGTGAGTTGTGCCACCTTTAACATCTGGAACATTCTGTGTGGAAGAGTTAAAGAAATTTGTCAATTGCAAGCCAGTATAGCTCAGGTCTGAACTCAAGAAGGAAGTTTTCCTAGGTGTAACTTAGAAATAAAAATTATTCTCTTACAATGCAACTCAAATATTCTGTGTTACTTTATCTTCTTGTTGCTATTCTGATCCAAATTTCAAGTCACTGCTGCAATTAAAATACATGATTGGCTGATCATGTAGAATTGACTAGTGTTATGTCTCTCAATCACTGGAGTGGAAAAAAATTATGCCAGGATCCCAGTGATTAAAATTTCAAGAATCTGGATTTGTGTATATTCAGATAATTGTACAGGGAAGAAAAAATTGGCCCATAAACACATTTTTTAGCTGTAGACTGCTAATCTCCAAAGGCTGTCAGTCCATAGTCAAGAGCTGCAGCTTTGTCAAATTTTGTGCCAAGTTTTAATCATGAACAGTATTATTATTCATTTAAATTGTATCTAGGTTAGTTTCTAAAAAGAAATTCATTTTTCATGAAGTGGGAACACTTACTATCTACAAAGATGTGTCTCTTCTTTCATTTAGCAGAAAGGTGGCAACCTATCTGGAGCCAAGAAAGGAGGAAACCAATTCTTTTCTCTAGACCATTTTATCTGACTTCCAGACCTGGAAAAAAAATTAGTAAGACTGCCCTACAATCATAGCTAGCTAGACACTTTGCCTGAGCTTGTTTCATCAGTTGGGATGTCCTGGGTGAGTACACATACTGGTGTACAGAAAACATCCAGAATGTGTTAGAAAATGTTTTCTTTTTTGACGATGCTGACATCAGAATGTAAAATGAGTTTGACTAGTAATGACCATACCCTGAGTGGGAAACTTAAACTGAGACTATTAAGAGATTAAACCAAAATGATAGAAGCCAAAAAGTGTGTAATTCAGCATGGATTTATCCAGTTGGCAGTGTTTAAAGAAGGTGCAAACTGAGCACCGTACGGCCACACAGCAAAGCTCAAAATCACAAAAGCCTTTCCCCCCCCAGGAGGTAGTTACCTTCCTGGTGCACTATAAGGTTTTCTGGGCCCCAAAAAACAATAAAGACGAATACTGCTGCATAAATACTCTAATCTTGTGCGAAAGGGCATATCTAGTGGCCTTTTCCCCTCTGCAGGGCTCCCCAAGAGAGGAAGATGAGGTATCTAAACTCTTGAGAGAGAAAGCACATGTCAGAGGTAACCAAACTAGCTATGGTCACCAAGAAGGGGAATTTGAGGAGGATAGAGATGGCTCCTATCTCAAAAAGTGATGCAACACATGACCCTTCTTCTGAAGATTCAGGGAGACAAAGATATGGCTAGGATAAGGAGTGAGAAGAGAGAGCAGGAACTCTATAAGAAGGGCAGGAGTGGTAAGCCCATTACCATGCCCATTTTGAAGATATATCAATGAACTGGAGGCTCTTTAGAAAAGCTAGAAGAGACTGGCTTTACCCTCTTGTGACATCTGCTCTACTGAGAAAGAGGGCAAAGTGCGAGAGGAAATGCAATCAGAATCTGGGTATAATACTTCCTCCTATGGAGATTCCCTGGCAAGGGGCAGATGGAGAAGATATTTTGTTGTTCTGGAGATGAGTGAGGGAAGGCAGAAGTCAACAAAGATGGGTGTTAAGGGAATGAAAATGAAGGGATTGCTTAATGAGGGGGATGGGGGAAATGAGCAAACATAAAACTGATCCATGGTATGGCACCAGATGGAGGGCCTCTCTCCACAAGAAGGTAGAGGGACCAAGACACTTGGTGTCTCTTTCCTCCATAAGGCTGATTTCTCCTTCAAAGTCTAAATGCACTGGGTCTTCTTGATAACCTCCTCTTGGGCTGTGCCACTCAAATTCCTGGTGCTGGCTGGCTGCTTCACAAGTGGCTGAACATCACTTCTGGTCCCATTCATATTCCCACTGGGCCTTGCAGTAGCAGGGCATGCTGCCTAATACAGTCCTGCAATAGACAACAGGCGCAAGACAGCAGCAGCACAATTTCTGCCCCTCAAACACAACGTATTAGAGGAGTCTTCTGCTCCATAAGGAAAGGCCCCTGGATACTGAGGACAACGCAACAGAAAGTGCACTAGCTGCAGCTTCTCAAGCAAGAGGCATGAGAGGAAGTGGGAGAAAACTGTCTTCCTGATGGAGAGGAAGGACTAAGCATGTCCTGGCTCCAGTTTGGCTGCAACTTGTCTGAATGACAGAGGAGAAACACCCATCACACAGGCTACCTATCTACACACACAGTATTATAGCGTGTGTGGATACATGAGCACACACTATTTAAAGAGAATAGATTATGTGAAATAAAGATTCTATCATCACTAAGTTGGGGTGTGCACCCCACATCAGCCCAGATAGAGTTAATGAAGGCCTGAGAGGCCAATTAGGTCACCTGGCATCACCTGTGAGAGGGAGAGTCGGGATAAATTAAGAGCAAAGCCCAGCTGGGGAAGGGCACTGAAAGCAGAAGGGGGCTGCAAAAGAAGGAACCTCAATCACTCCCTGAGAGGAGGGAGGTAGAGAGTGACAAGGAAGTAGTCCAGGGGGAAAGTATGCCTAAAGATCCCACCCTGGAGTGAGGAGTCTGGCAAGGGGGTGAAGTAGCCATGGGGAGTAGAGTAAGCTCCACTGGTAAACCCAGGAACAGGCAAGAAGATAGAGAAGCAGGGTAGGACGGAGCCTAGGGAAACAGCAACAGAGACGGGACTGAGCAAACCTGGATTCCTGGTTATAGGGTTCCTGGGCTGGAACCAGGTACAACGGGCACTAGTGTAGTGGCACAGAGCCCTGAGCTGGGGCTGAACACTGTCTGGAGTGGAGACCGTAGTCCTGTTGGATTTGGTAACTCCAGAAGGGGTGGACTAAACAGTGACCTGGCTAGACTACCAAGTTACCAGAAGAGAAACTACTGCAGAGCTACCAGAGAGCAGAAGGCAGCACCTGATGCTGAGGGCTACTTTCTCAGACCTAAACATTGGGAGGCACACTAGCAGTGAGTGGGAACCCCATTATAATCATGAATTTAGTATTCAAAAATTATTCACAACTGATGAAGTCTAGAATGAGTTATGCAAGTCATCCAAAATGTGTGCCAATGAAATCACTGTAGTGTCATTCAATATTCTATATCACATAACAAAAGAACCTATGTTAGAAGAAAACCGCTTAGGTGTAAAGTCAGGTTTCAATTCAAAAGCTAAAATGCCAGATTTAAGGTTGTCTGTGCAACCCCTTCCTTTTTTCCTCTATCGTGTGTATAAAATGAGGCAACAGTGCCGTGGAAAGGTAGTATGTGACCATGTACTTAAAGTTCCTGAACAGCACAAGAGACAACAGTAAAGAGCAAAAGCTGGACAAAATTTCATGGGACAAAGACAAGACCCCTATCGTCCTCAAGAGCTTTCTGACTGCAGAATTTCAAAGGTCTGTGGGAAGCAATAAAGGTGTTAGAGCTTAAGAAATAAAAAGGTTACAAGTAACTTTAATAAAGGAAAGTATTCGACAACTTAAATACAGGCGTTGCCACCAGCTCCCCCTGTAATATACCACATATAGAACAGAAAAATATTGTAGGAACATTTTAGAGAACTTTAAACACTTCATTGATACTTTTGGTTTTTTTTATCCCTCTACCTGTAAACTCAGATGCTTAGTTTACCATCAATCCAACTGCGCAAGGCTATGTGACAGTAACATACCCTTTTGTAACTCTGATTTTATGTTGTACGATTAGGGGATCACCCCCCTCCCCTAGAAAATCACACTTATCAGCACTCATGCCACATCTGTTTTACAGTTCCATTTCCAGCACTATAGAGTCATGATAGGATTTTTCATAATCCATACCAGGACCACTTAGGGCATACACATATCCTTAGTTAAAAACATCATGGCATCTTTATTGTCTAGAACAGGGGTCCCCAATGCAGTGCCCGCGGGCGCCATGGCGCCCTCAGAGGCATCTAAATGCACCAGTGTACTGGCCGGTGGATGAGCATCCGCCAAAATGCCGCCAATAAGCAGCGTCATCCAGAAGCGTCGCCGCTGAAATGCTGCCGATTTTCAGCGGCAACGCCTCTGGATGACGCTGCTTGTCGGTGGCGACGCCTATTGACGTTGCCGCTTGTTGGCAGCATTTCGGCAGATGCTCGTGCGCCGCCACGGTCCTCCATGGCTCGTCTGGCGGGCGGTTGGGGACCACTGTTCTAGAAAAACTATCACTGGTGGAGGCCTGAACTTCGTTCATCCTAATATAGTTTTAGGGACAAACCCACGTTCAGAATTGGGGGGGGGGGCGGAGCAGGGAGAAAATATTTCTGGTTACGTTAATTTGTTTTTGTTTTTTGTTTTTTAAATGGCAGAAGTTTTCAAGTGGCCAGAGTTGAAATTATCAGAAGACAGTCTTGGAGGAGATAAATTAGTGGGCAGAGGCAAAGTGAGAGTCAGAGAGGTACATGATCAATGTGTTTATTACATGGCTTTCCAATTCATCATATGTATTTCATCTTCACCTACGTGGTGTGTAATATATATATTTTGCATACAGTGGACACACATCATGACTGAGATTTAAAAAAAAATGGGTTTCTAAATCCATATTTAGACACCAAAAAAAATGCACATACATGATAAATGCAATGAAAGCCTCTGAGAAATTTTCGATAATCAGGACACTTAAGGTCTTAGGTATGGAATGAAAATAGGGTGACCAGGTGTCTGGTTTTCGACCGGAACACTCAGTCAAAAAGGGACCCTGGCAGCCCCGTTAAAAGTCTGGTTGGCGGTGCTGTGGAGCCAAGGCAGGCTAGTCCCTACCTGTCCTGGGGCACCGCGCTGCGCTCCGGAAGTGGCCAGCAGGTCCAGCTCCTAAGTGTGTAGGGGGGGGGACAGGCCTCTGCGTGCTGTCCCTGCCCCAAGCACCGGCTCCACATTCCCATTGGCTGGGAGCTGGGGGTGGGGACTGGTGTCTGCGTGCGAGAGAAGGCCGCACCGCGGAGCCTCCTGCACCCCTTCCCCACCACCTAGGAGCCAGACCTGCTGGCCACTTCCAGGGCGTAGTGCGATGCCCCAGGACAGGCAGGCAGCCTGCCTTAGCGCCCCTGTTGCGCCGTTGACTGGGAGCCGTATGAGGTAAGCCCGCACCCCAACTCCTTGCCCCAGCCTTGAGCCCCCCTAACCCAGAGTCCCTTCCTGCACCCCAAACCCCTCATCCCCCAGCCCATACACCCTCCTGGACCCCAATCCCCAGCCCTGAGACCCCCCAAACCTGGAGCCCTGTACCCCCAGGCCAGAGCCCGTACCTCCTCCTCCACCCCAGAGCCTGCACCCCCAGCCCAGAGCCCTCACCCCCCTGCACCTCAACCCCCTGCCCCAACCCAGAGCTCCCTCTCACAACCTGAACCCACACTCCAAAGCCCTCACCCCCTCCTGCACCCCAAGCCTCTCATCCCTAACCTCACCCCAGAGCCAGCACCCCCAGCCCAGAGCCCTCATCCCTCCCACATGCCAACCCCCTGCCTCAACCCACAGCTTCCTCCCACATTCCAAATCCCTTGGCCCCACCTCCCCAGCCCGGAGCCCCCTCCCCACACACTGAACCCCTCATTTTTGGCCCCACCCCAGAGCCCACACCCCAACCCCAACCCAGTGAAAGTGAGTGAGGGTGGAGAAGAGCGAGCCACTGAGGGAGAGGGAATGTAGTGAGCGGCAGGCAGGGCCTCAGGGAAGGGGCAGAGCTGGGGCGCGCAGTTTTGTGCCAACAGGAATTTGGCAACCCTAAATGAAAAGCCTGTATTCGGGCACCCATTATTTCGAAAGTCCTGGCCTATAATTATTAAGCATAAATACGTACATGCGTGCAAACACACCACACACACACACACACACTTTAACCCTATATAAAAACTCTCCTAAAAGAGCCTGCAAAATACCAAATTTGCTCATATGGATTTACACTCCTCGGTAAGGTCAATTGCCTTTCAAGAAGTATGCCGGTTAAACAAAAAAAATGCTGTTTCGTTTCAAAGGAAAACGTTAGATGTATACACTGGACAAATGGTTACTGAAGGCCAGATCCTGAAAATTTACTCGTGCCAATATTCCCAAAGTTTTCAGGATCAGGCCCCCTATTTTTTACAGTTGAGGACTCTGCTCATCAGTTACATGGCATTACTCTTATTGTGTTAAATATACTGTAACAGGAAATGGACACAAGAACATTTTGCCCTTTTTCCCCTTTAAGCTTCAATTTTTTTGCTTAGTACATCTGTTAACCTGAACAACCATTAATGTGGAACAAGCATATTATATTTGAGGCCAAGTGAGAATGAACAATTTTAAGAGATCTTTCACAAGAGACATGCACTATTTACTCTAGAAATTAGCATGACTGATTAAATACACTGCACATGGAAGCTATGAAAACTTTTTTTCCCACTCCTATGATTGCCTCAGTGCCCTGAATACTCCTATGTCAGCAATTAGCAGTAGCAGTGTTTCATTAATCCAACAGATTTCTGATGCAGCACATTCTAAGAGCAAGAGATAATGGAGAATCATTTGTTTAAACCTTGCGATTAGCCTCTGATGCATCATGCTACAGTACGTCCTTAACAGAAATGGCATTAGAACAGCATATTGAAACAGAAAAATGGCATACTGGTGATACTCTACAATCAACAGCAAGTTCTCTATTTTGTATGTAAAAGCAGGTTATATACATCTTGCAATTTACATACATTTGGGCAACAGCTATTTTTATTTTATTATATTATACAGAGTCTGCTTTAGTAGTTTACGGGAGTGTATTATACAGGGAAAATACAGTACATACTTCACTATACAGCTACTAATCTAAGCAGATCAACTCCATAGTGCAACTGCTAAATAAGAAATATGCTCACATTTTTTATGCCTGTCATTTTTTTGCAGACCTTTATATATCGTTCTGTACAGTTTTACATACATGAACAAGAAATATCACATGCAATTATATTAAATGCAATCTTAGCTAATTTGATATCAACCAAGTTCCTATTGGAAGAAGCTCAAAACTTGTTTTAGACAAATTGTTAATGAATTCATTTCAAATCTCTAGTCTTTATATAAAAAGGCAAAAGTACTAAAAATATAGACAGCGTTTGCAGTTTGTTTGGGTTTTTTTGGATTTCAGAAGGGCTTTTTTGTTAAATTTTTGTACTGAAGTATTGGCTTCTTATAAATTAGAATTCACAAATTAAACTGCTAGAATGTATACATTTCACAGTATACTAATATTGCAAATAGTTGTATCTTTAACATTATTGGGATGTAACAGTATTTACTAATTTTATTGTGCTTTTATTTTAAACCATTTCCTAATCAAGACTGTGGTAACCAGGAAAAAAAATAATGTTGTATTGAATGCAATCCCTGGCTATTTTAATTTTGCATACTGGTATCTCCTTTGAGAATCATCTATTGAGGCAAGAGATTGGTTTCTTTTTTCGGTTCAAATCCTAGACACTGAGTGAGCCCCGGGCTGCATATACTGCAGTTTCACAGGGGTCAGATGGAGGAATCTTCTTATGTATCTGTTTGCATTGCCTTGTCTACCAAAAGTCCTGCACAAGCTCCCCAAATCTTGCCTCACCCTCTGCTCAGCAGAACATCAGCCACTCCACTGCATTCACAGCCTTTCAAGCGAGAAAGATTTACCCCATATTATCTGTGGTGGTTTTGGGCTATAATAATGCTTAGAAAGGTGAAGGGATAAATAATTTTTTCAATCCCTTAGCAAAGTTTTAAGAGAACCTGCTCTTAAATCAGTAAGTTTTCAGTTTAAAAAGTTTAGCAACCAGTTAAAAATGTTTATATTTGTGTGTCTGTGGATAAGAGAACTCCTACAGAAAGAACAGATGATGTGAGAAAGTTGCCATTATGTCTGAACTGTGCTCAGACGTAGCAGAGAGTAGCCTGTACACAGAGGCAGTTGTAGCTCCTTGAGCCTCCCAACCCTGGTTGAAGTTAGAGCAGGAGAAGGCTTACTCTACCTTCTGCAGTGGCATAATGCAGCTTATGCCTGCATAAGATTTGGTGTATTGGAGTTCAGCTGCACTAAACCCTGTCCCTCTCAGCTCCCATGTCCACCCCCTTTCCTCCATCTTAAACTGGAGGGGTTGGAGAAGGAAGCTGGTGTAAGAAATGCATGCCACCTTCACACTAGCTTCACACCAGCAGAGACTCCCTCTCCTGGATCGCCAGCTAGTTTAAGATGATTTTGCACTTTGTAAACAGCACAAAATGAATCCAGTATTCTGGAGAATCTGTCCTCACACCTCTTAGGAGTTAAGGCCAGATTAACAGGAGAATTCCCCTTGTGTAGGGGCCTCTTAAAACTGCATACTCCAGCTACTCCCCCGCTTTCTCTGAAGTAAAGAACTGGAATGGACATGCCGATGGCAGACGGGAAGCAAAGCAGAGGCCTTTGAAATCTCTTTGGGGTATGGAACACGTCTTAGTCTTGCAGAGTTTTAGCTCTGCATTTTACAATACTCACCGTTATCAAATGGAAAATTTAGACTTTTTTTTTTTAAACCACACAGCCATCACATTTATTTACTATTCTAAGTAAAGTGGGAAGCTATGGCATCTCAGATATCTCTGCATAGTAGCTGTCCGCAAATGCTAACCTTTTAAATAGCATTTTAAGTTATTCGATTTTTCTTTTTTACTCAACATTACCTGAAGTACTGAAACAGAGGGAACCAATTCAGGCTAATCCGAGAGTTTCATTATAGCTGCTGCCCAGCTTGCTGGCACCAAATAACTCATTTATGAAGCAAAGCTACATGACCTTTTCTTCTCCTGCCTAAAGCGGAACTCTTGTCCATATTTTTTAAAAAATGCACATCCATCAACATTTCTAAAATTTCCTTACATGCACAAATTAAGACTTTCCTAAAATAAGACCCTAAGAAATAATGTAACTGAATAGAAACACAAACAAGCTGCTGTGTATTTTGTTTTCTTCTCTTCTCTATTGATTTTTGGACCTCCATAACCATAAAGAGCATGTTTTGTCAACTCAATAATCCTGGTTTTGGTTTAAGCTAGAACTAAAAGCAAAAAGCAAAAAGTAGGAGAAGACAGACGAACCAACTGACCATATTCAAGTTACTACCTGGGGCAAGTGATCTTGGACAAAAAGCACAGCATAAAAATAATCTGCATTAAAACTAAATAAGGGTATTAACTCAATACTGGTAATCTACTAAAATCAGAGAGCTTTAAAAAATGTCCCCTATCATTGATTAATTTAATTTTTATACTAAAAATATATTTTAAAAAAATTGTGAAAGAAACACAACAGCAATGAAGTGCTGGAGTGCTTTGATATCAAAGACCAGACAACTCTTCTGCACGATTTTGAAAAGCAAGCATCTCACCTTCAGTATCTCCCTTGTATGAAAAGATAACTTAGGAAAAAATAGAATGCCTATTCTAACTCTCAAATTCTCTCTCATCCTCAAGATTTTAAAACACTACATCCAATATAATCCTTAATTATGTGTAATATGTCCTGACCTTTGTGTTCAAATAAAGAAGTAAATTTGTTTTGTGGCAGTAGGGTATAAGACTAAGACAGATTCCAGTTACAGTTTCTGATAGTATTTCTGATATAGAGTTACACCTCTATAAATCCAGAGTAATTTCATTTACCTCCATGTATTTAATCTTAGTTGCTGCAGTATTGATCCAGAGGAATTTGGCTAAAGTTAATGAAATTATTTCAGATTTACACTGGTGTAAATAAAGCCAGAATTTGCCCAATGAATTTGCCCAAAAAATTGTTAACCGCCAGAGATTAGAATCATTTATTGAAGCAAATAAAGCAAAAACATCAGTAACAGGATTATGCCAAGTTAAAGTAAATCAAATTAGTTTTTACAGACCATATTTTAGTTTCTACAACTGCTCTGCCATCTTTTTCTCCATTTTCAATCTTAATAGGAAGTTGCAACTACCTTACAGAAACCAGATGATGTATTAGTATTATGAAGATAAATTACTATTGGAATGAAAAGTGTGTTAAGAAGATGGTAAAGAGGAGCTACTAAAGCTAGACATTTTTAAAATCAGCAGGTCTGGAACATGCCAAGAAGTTTAAAAGAACAGTCTGAGGAGCCCTCTGGAGTGTCTATGTTGATTTTCAGTAAGTGTTGGAACACTGGGATGAGTTCCAGAGGATAGGAAGAAAGCTAGTGTGCAAATGTTTTACATGGGTAAATGGGATGACCTGGGTAATTATAGGCCTGTCAGCCTGACAATCAATCCCAAGCAAAGTAATGGATATGGAACTGGATTAATAAAGAACAAAAGAATATTAATATAACAGCATGGATTTATGGAAAACATATCCTTATCAGCTAATCTTGTAATCTCATTTTTAAAAACATCAATGATGTTTTTAAAAATGAGATTACAAGATTGGCTGATAAGGGTAACAGTGTTACAAGAGTGGTAAATATTGAAGAGGACATGGCACCAATACAAAGTGATCTGGATCGCTTGGTAAATTGGCCACAAGCAAACAATATGCGTTTTTAATGCATCCAAAGTGAAAAGTGATATACTTAGGAACAAAGAATGTAGGCCTTACTTACAGGGTGATTAACTATCCTGGGAAGTGGTGATTGAAAAGACTTGGGCATCATGATGGATAATCATCTGAGCTCCCAGTGCAACCCTGTGGCCAAAAGGCCAATGCAATCCTTAGATGTACAAACAGGGGTTATTTTGAGTAAGAACAGAGAGGTTATTCCCTATGTATTTGGCACTAGTGTGACCTTCTCCTGAATACAGTGTCAGTTCTGTTCTCCACAAATTCATGAAGGTTATTGATAAGATGAAGGTGGTTCAGAGGAGACACACGAGAACAAATAAAGGATTGGAAGACCCATCTTAGACTGACAGATTCAAGGAACTCAATCTGTTCAGATTAGAAAGGATAACATTAGGGATGACTTGATCATAGTCTATAGCAGGGGTCCGCAACCTCTGGCACGCGGCTCGCCAGGGTAAGCACCCTGACGGGACGGGCCAGTTTGTTTACCTGCTGCGTCGGCAGGTTCGGCTGATCACGGCTCCCACTAGCCGCAGTTCGCCGTCCCAGGCCAATGGGGGCAGCAGGAAGCCATGGCCAGCACATCCCTCACCTATGCCGCTTTCTGACGCCCCCATTGGCCTGCGACGGCAAACCGCGACCAGTGGGAGCCACAATCAGCCGAACCTGCCGATGCGGCAGGTAAACAAACTGGCCCGTCCCGTCAGAGTGCTTACCCTGGCGAGCCACGTGCCAGAGGTTGTGGACCCCTGGCCTATAGGTACCTACACTGTGAACACAAACAGAGGGCTCTTCAATCTAGCAAACGAACGGTATAACAAGATCCCATGACTGAAAGGTGAAGCTAGACAAAGTCAGACTAGAAGTAAGTGGCAAATTTCAAACGCAAAGGTAATTAACCATTGGAACAAAACTTACCAAGGGCTGTGGCGGACTCTCCTATGGCCTGTGTTATGCAGGACGTCAGACTACATGATCACAATGGTCCCTTCTGATTTTCTAATTTATGAATCTATGTAACAATTTCCATATCCTAAATCCAGATTAGGTGCTCTTGAAAGTGAAGAAAGGAACAAAAGAAGAAAATTGGCCTTTAATGGGCAAGTTAGACTCTTAGTCTTAGTTCAATTTCTTTTTGAAGCCAAGAAGATTTTTTGAGCAATCTGCTGCCATAATTAAAGGGTAACTGCACAGGAGTGAAGAGGGTTGCTACAGCAGAAAACCAGTAAATCAAGTTTTCATAATATCTGATTACAGTCTTGATAAAATCATAGAAGATTAGGGTTGGAAGAGATCTCAGGAGGTCATCTAGTCCAACCCCCTGCTCAAAGCAGGGCCAACCCCTACTAAGTCATCCCTGCCAGGGCTTTGTTAAGTCAGGCCTCAAAAATCTCTAAGGATGGAGATTCCACCACCTCCCTAGGTAATCTATTTCAGAGCTTCACCACCCTCCTAGTAAAATACTTTTTCCTAATAGCCAACCTAGACCTCCCCACTGCAATTTGAGTCCATTTCTCCTTATTCTGTCATCTGCCACCACTCTGAACAGCCTAGCTCCATCCTCTTTGAAGACTGCTATCAAATCCCCCCTCACTCTTCTCTTCTGCTGACTAAATAAGCCCAGTTCCCTCAGCCTCTCCTCATAAATCATATGCCCCAGCCCCCTAATCATTTTCATTGCCCTTCACTGGACTCTCTCCAATTTGTCCACATCCTGTCTGTAGTGGGGAGCCCAAAACTGGACACAATACTCCAGTTGTGGCCTCACCAGTGCCAAATAGAAAGGAATAATCACTTCCCTTCATCTGCTGGCAATGCTCCTACTAATGCAGCCCAATATGCCATTAGCCTTCTTGGCTACAAGGGCACAATATTGACACTCATCCAGTTTCTCATCCACTGTAATCCCCAGGTCCTTTTCTGCAGAACTGCCGTTTAGCCAGTTGGTCCCCAGCCTGTAGCAGTGCATGGGATTCTTCCATCCTAAGTGCAGGACTCTGCACTTGTCCTTCTTGAACCTCATCAGATTTCTTTTGGCCCAGTCCTCCAATTTGTCTAGGTCACTCTGGACCATATCCCTACCTTCGCGCGTATCTGCCTTTTCCCTCAGCTTAGTGTCATCCGCGAACTTGCTGAGGGTGCAATCCATCCCATCAGCCAGATCATTCATGAAGATATTGAACAAAAATAGGCCCCAGGAAAGACCCTTGGGGCACTCCACTTGATACCAGCTGCCAACTAGAAATCAAGCCGTTGATCACTACCCGCTGAGCCAGCTCTCTGTTCACCTTATAATCCATTCATCCAATCCATACTTTAACTTGTTGGCAAGAATACTGTGGGAGACCATATCAAAAGTTTGCTAAAGTGAAGGTATATCATGTTCACCACTTTCCCAATATCCACAGAGCCAGTTATCTGATCATAGAAGGCAATCAGGTTGGTCAGGCATGACTTGACCTTGGTGAATCCATGTTGACTGTTCCTGATCACCTTCCTCTCCTCCAAATGCTTCAAAAATGGATTGCTTGAGAACCTGGTCCATGATTTTTCTGAGGACTGAGGTGAGGCTGACCGGTCTGTAGTTCCCTGGATTCCCCTTCCCTTTTTTAAAGATGGGCACTATATTTGCCTTTTTCCAATTGTCCGGGACCTCCCCCCGATCACCGTGAGTTTTCAAAGATAATGGCCAATGGCTCTGCATTCCCATCAACCAACTCCCTCAGCATCCACGGATACATTGCATCCGACCCCATGTCCAACTTTTCTAAATAGTACTTAACCTATTCTTTCACTATTGAGGGCTGCTCACCTCCTCCCCATACTGTGCTGCCCAGTGCAGTAATCTGGAAGCTGACCTTGTCTTTCCTAAACAAAAGGTTCACACATGACTTCTATAAAATGCACATGACATAACATGCAGACAATTAAAAAGAGAGTGGTTACCGTTAAACCAACACAAATAAATAAAAATGGACCTAAATTGGCAACTTTGGAAGTTCAGATACATCCAGCTGGTATTCACTTATCCAGAATTTAACATTTACGTCAGATTTAGCTAGGAGAGTCAGGTAATAGATATGTCACTAAGACATATTAAAGTCCATAAACACATACACATATTATGGTTTATCATAAGTGAAAATAGATACAATTTCTGCTTCAGTATAATGCAGCTACCTACCACATTTATATAGTAGCCAATAGTCTTGAAAGAATGAGAGGTTTGGAAGCAATATCTTTTATTGGACCAACTTATGCTCATCTCCCTCACCAACTTCAGTTGGTCCAATAAATGTTATTACCTCAACCACGTTGTCTCTATAATATTGCACACAGGTTTGGAAGTGACATTTCAGCATTTAGCTTGTAAAGAGATAATTCCAAAGAATACGTCTAAAAAATTATTTAAGTGACCAACTGAACTGACATCATAAAAAAAATCCAATACCTTCACAAATACCTCAAAAAACCTCAGCAAAGTAGAAATTTCAGATCAAACAATGAAAGATGTTACCAAAGAATGCCACTCAACATCAGAACAAGGAGACTACTTCACTCCCTTTAATATGAACATTTTAAGGCCCAGATATGGCAAAAAGAATTACACAGGCCTTATACTTCTGCCTACACAAAACCCCATTTATATTAATAACTGTACTCCACAGATACTTGACAGGATTAAATCTTTAAGGCAGCCACAAGAATCGAGTTCAGGAGCATCCTAGGCATTCTTGAAAAGGAGCTGAAATATGACAGTAATATGATTATTAGCAGATATTAGGGAAGAGTGTGCATTGCTAACAAAATAGTTCCTTTCTGAGACAATCCCAGACTGGAAGACAGACACCACAGCATCTAAAACATTATAAAGGAAGTAAAGCTAGGAATGAAACATTGCTAGTCTCTACAATAAAACAAGCCCAGTGTGAGAGAGTTAATTAACTTGGGAAACTGCACAACCAAAAAATGCAGAGAAAGTAACAAAAAATTACCCTGTAGTATATAAAAAATAATCTGCAAAGAGGGTAGTTACTGAAGCATAGCTTTTTATAATAATTAAGAAAATCTCAATGTAAATATACATACAATATTATGGAAAAGCAATAAACTGAAGTAACACAATCAATTTAAATTATTATCATTCTACTAGAGATTTAACATTTATATCCTGAAACTAGGCCAGATACTAATCTATGCATAGGCCCCTTTGCAATGTTATAGCAGCAAAAAGGGGATTTAGAGCTGCAACAATTGGTCATGTAAGGAGTCTTGTGAAGTAGAGGATCCTGGGCTGAAGCAGAGTAGCTCTGTGTCACTCCTTGCTCTGCAGCAGAGGCGGCCTTGAACCTCAGCCAGGGGGGCCATTACAAAAAGTGACAAATTTAGGGAAGATGGGAGGCTGCTCTAAATTACTTCAGGCCAAACTGGTCCTGGGCAGCCTCACAGCATTCCATTCCAAAACAGTGTATGGCACTTAAGAACTTACCTGCACTTTATCACTAGATTTATTTTCCAGAATTTATCAATCCCCTTCCAAACTGATTATTCATATAGTGTCACATGCCCTTACCAGGGGCAGCTCTAGGTATTTTGCTGCCCCAAGCACAGCAGACAGGCTGCCTTCGGCGGCTTGCTTGCGGGAAGTCCCCGGTCCCGCGGATTCGGCGGCATGCCTGCGGGAGGTCCGCCGAAGCCGCGGAACCAGCGGACTCTCCGCAGGCATGCCACCGAAGGCATCCTGCCTGCCGCCCTCGCAGTGACCAGCAGAGCACCCCCTGTGGCTTGCCGCCCCAGGCACATGCTTGGCATGCTGGTGCCTGGAGCCGCCCCTGGTCCTTACAAGCAGTTCACCCTGTTCCTTTTACAGGAATACTGGCAGGCAGTAAGACTTTCTATAGTAGTATGACTCCCAAAAGATTCAGTGAGAGGTAGTCTGTCCCATTTTATACTTGGTGAGCTTTAAGAGACTCTGCCTCATCTAAAGGATGAGAAAAAGGCATGGTTGACCTGGAAAACTGTGCCCTTGTATCTTTACAATGAGAAGAATGCCTGTAAAAGTTGTCTGTGACCAGAAGACACGCATGGAACAATGTTTCTTGGATAACAGAAGGTAGGCAATCCTTAGGTTCAGCAAAATCTTTCAAAGTTTGGTCAAGAATATCCCTGAAGATGTACTAATTTTTTTTAAAGACAAGTAAATAGAACAACATATCAGGAGTAAGTAGGTCGGCTGACCTGATCAAAGATGCCATCCCTTCCACAGTGAAAGGCCACTAAATGGATCACTAATCAAAGGTTGTCTTTAGCACAAAAATATAGGAATAAAACTAAAAGCTAACAAAGGCAGAAACTTCTTAGAGACTCAGACTCTGGAAGAAGGATTTTATTTTTCCACTCCCGCACAGAGGCCTTTAATTTATCCTACCATTCTGACAGGGCCCTTGCAGCATAAAGTGCATGCAGTGTTCAACATTTGAGAAACGAATGATTTCAACAACATTTAAGGCAGTCATTCACCTTTTCTTCAGGGTGCCCCCCTAAGGCAATATGCCCTTTCTCAGAGGGAAGAAAAAAATTTCAATTACTATAGATTCTACCTCGGCTTCAGCTCCCGAGAAGGTAAGTTTTGCTAAAAAGCAATTGGATAAATCAGGGTTGGCAACCTCTGGCATGCAGCTTGCCAGGGTAAGCATCCCTTGCCCGTGCCGCTTCCTGCCACCCCCATTGGCCTGGGCCGGCAAACCGCAGCCAGTGGGAGCCGCGATTGGCCAAACCTACCAACGCAGCAGGTAAACAAACTGGCCCAGCCGGCCAGGGTGCTTAACCTGGCGCACCATGTGCCAGAGGTTGCGGACCCCTGGGGTAAATCCTGGCAGAGAAACTAGGATGCCAGAACTTGATACTGGGTTCCAATTTCTGTCAAAGTTAGCATGCAAAAGTTCCACATTAGGTGAAACAATTCAGGCCTGATGAAACACTGGATGTAGCCTTTGTTAGACATCTGAGTAGTGCCTATACCAGATAAAATCATTAAACTTGGGAACATTGTATCACTCTTCTGCTCAATATTTGGAGTTGTTCCTAAATGCCTCAGCTTCTGAAGTCAGACTCTTAACTGTCACTTAAAAATTAAATTATGTTTCTAGCCCTTGTGGCTGTGGACAAAAATGGAAAACATAGCCCAAGTATAACCTAAAGGCTCAAAAACCTGAAGGCAAAGAAAAAAAACATTTTAAATGGCTTATAAATCAAGAGAATCTCATTATTTGGAGGGTTCTGACTCATGATTTTTGAACACTTGGGATTGTCAACACTGCATCCCTGAAGTTCAGAGGCAGACAAATTCTCAAATGAAATTCCTTACCCCCTTTCCCCGCACTCCCCTCAGCTAGGTAGATTGTGCACTGAAGATTGCTATTTTCAGAAAGAGAGGGAAGTTTCCTTAGAAGAGCTACAAGAATGATTCAAGGTCTAGAAAACATGTCTTGTAGCAAGAGACCTAAGCTCACTCTATTTAGTTTACCCAAGAAAAGGTTAAGAGAGGAGTTGAACAGTCTGCAAGTAGCTAGCTGGGGAAGAGATTTCTGACAATAGACAGCTTTTTAATCTGGCACAGGAGTGTCAAACGTACAGTTTGTGGGCCAGATATGGCCAACAGAACAGTTTCATCCAGCCCACAGATTCCCATGAATCTTCAAGCTTGTCTGCATAACCCCAGAATCACAACATGTGTGTGATTTGTAGAGCGCACCAGTTTGTTGTGCAGTATATTTCTAACAGGACTACTTCAGTGTGCATGAAGAAACATTTAGTGCATGCCAGTCGAGTGCACCCAGGGGATTAGAGCACATCACACTGGTTTGCTCTACAAATCACACCGCTGTAGTCCAGACTCTGGTGCAGCAATCCAGCAAAACATCACTTACAGGTGTAGAACCACTTGGTTGTGTTTAAGAGACACTGGAGAAGCATAAAAGTCTGGTGGAAACGAACAAGCGGGAAATGCCTCTGAAGAGCACGTCCCTCACCAACTGCAAAGTAGATATCCCAACCTAGCAAAGTCAAAGAAAAGGAAATTTCATATAAGTCAAGGACGAATATAAGTAAGTAATTACCAACATGGCAGTGGTCTCCAACCTTTTTACGCTCAAGATCACTTTTTGAATTTAAGGGCAACCCAGGATCTACCCCACCCCTTCCCTAAGGCCCTGCCCCTTCCCCAAAGCCCCACCCCACTCACTCCATCCCTCCTTCTCTCCATCGCTTGCTCTCCCCCACTCTCACCAAGCTGGGGTAGGGGTTCAGGCTGGGGCCAAGGGGTTCGCAGTGTTGGAGAAGGCTCTGGGCTGAGCCTGGGGCTGAGGGTTGGAGTGCAGGAAGGGGTTCGGGGTGCTGGCTCCAGGAGGGGGGTCAGGGCTGCGGGTTGGGGGTGCGGCCTCCTGCCAGGCAGCACTTACCTATGGTGGTACCCAGTCTATAGTGTAGCGTGGCTGCCGCCAAGGCATGCTCCCTGCCTACCCCAGCCCCACCCCACTCCCAGACAGGGCCAACACACCCCTGCAGCCCCTGGGGAGGGAGGCAGGGAGCACGTGGCTCCGTGCACTGCCCCTCTCTGCAAGCACCACCCCAACAGCTCCCATTAGCCACAGCTCCCCATTCCTGGCCAATGTGAGCTGCAGGGACAGCTGGCCACTTCCGGGAGCATTGTGGGGCCAGGGCAGGCAGGCAGCCTGCCTTAACGGCACCACTGGAGATCGCAATCGACTGGGAAGTCCTCTAGGAACGACCAGTTGGTGACCACTGACCTATGCCAAGCAGCAGGGTATTGGATCAGGTCTGTCATATGAAGTGAGTTTGATGTCCTTGATCTAGTGCAAAAAGTCATAATGAGATCCAGTGACTGGGAGCAGAATCTAGACCAATTCACATTAGAAATAAGGCATACATTTTAACAATGAGGATAATTAACCACTGGAATAACTTACCTACGATGTGATTGATTCTCTATAAACAGGGGTCGGCAACCTTTCAGAAGTGATGTGCCGAGTCTTCATTTATTCACTCTAATTTAAGGTTGTGTTTGCCAGTAATACATTTTAACGTTTTTAGAAGGTCTCTCTTTCTAAGTCTATAAACTATGTTGTATATAAAGTAAACAAATTTTTTAAAATGTTTAAGAAGCTTCATTTAAAATTAAATTAAAATGCAGCTCTTATCAGTTTAGTGCAGTGGTTCTTAACTTGGGGTGCACGCACCCCCTGGGGCAGGGCTAGTGCAACGATATTTTGTGCCTTAGGCAAAACTTCCACCTTGCACCCCACACAACACTTGCACATCGGTTCATTGAGGGGCAAATCCCAATAAGCAGCTCCCGGGAGTGTGAGCTGCTGCCCCTCCCGCAACAGGCTCAGGGCCCTGCGCCCTGGCAGCTCCTACTCCCAGGAGCCGCAGAACCCGAGCACGGTGAGGGGGGAGCCGGGAGGGGGGGCATGCCTGCTGCCGGTCTGGGGTCCTGGCCGCCGGCCCCATTCAGCCTCCTGTCGGCTTGGGGTTCCATTCATTCAGCCAGCAACGGGCTGAGCGGGGCCGGCGGCTGGGACCCCGGCTGGCAGCCATGTGCCAGGCAAAATCAGCTCATGTGCCACCTTTGGCATGCGTGCCATAGATTTAAAGAGTCCAAGTTATAGAGCAGGGGTTGGCAATCAAGATTGAATACCTTTCTAAGTATATGCTACAGCTCAAACAGAAGTTATGAGCTTGAGGCAGAGAGTCTACTGAGCGAGATACTATGGCCTGAATATTCAGAAGGTCAGGCTAGATGACCGTAACAGTCCCTTTGGGCCTTAAAATCTATGAACCTATGAAATAACATATTCGCCTCACTGAAATACCCCCAGTCAGTAGCAGAGACCTGATGGCTTTTAGGGTAGAACCAGAGAAGCTAAAATATATACAACTGGCATAAGATCAGAGTCTGAACACAGGAGTTATCAGGAGAAAAAGATGAGGTTATCTGAGACTATGTAATCTTCTCTCAAATCTTCAAAAGTAGGAGGCCAAGGTAATCTCAAATTAATTGCCCAGCAAGTTCCTGCATTAAAGCTTCTACAGAACTGTGATCCCCAAGTATGCACAAAAATATTTATAAGGAACTGCAAGGTTAAAACAAGTAGAAATCTGATTTACAGATGGTATCAAGTATGAATACCTGATCATAGTTTATCTACCTACATTACTGGATGTTTTATGAAAGAGTTCATTACAATTTGCATACTACATTTGTCATTATATAGAACAGGAATTTAATAGCTAATATACTGTACTTTATATGCTATGTATTCGGTATTTCCTTTTTACATAAAAACTGAAAAATACAGTAATTGTCAGCCATCTGCACAAAAGATAAAATATTCTTTTTAATGAAGAACATTTTGAAAGTGAAAGTTCCCAGCGAAATACTTCTGTACAAACCTCAGTCAATCGCTACAGAGGGGTTTTTTTATTTCATTTTTTTAAATCATCAGTAAATGTTCCCTCGAGCAAAGCTCAAGTAAAAACTACAGAATGTCCCCTGGTACTACCTCTTCTGTGAACCAAGCTTTTAGATACTTGCAACACTCTGGCATCCAGACATTCTTACAACTCTGAATTATTTATTCAACAATCTTTGTGCAACTTCCCAAACACCAGTGGAGACCAGGATGATTTCAGCTATTTGATGTTACATCTTCTCAAGTGGCTAAAGAGGCTATAGAGCACCCCATTGCTTAAGCCTGCCATCTCAGTTCCATTAGCAGTAAAGACCTCTCTATTCAAACTGCTAAGTAAATCCTCCGAGAGCCCGGGGACTGTTTCATGCTTGAAAGCAACTGTTAAGAATTTGACAACAACCAAACTGTTCCTATTTAATCCTTCTCCCAAGGTAAAAAGAATTATAGGTAAACATATGCCTTCATTATTTGCTTTGCTGCATTTCAATGCTCAATCCCACACAGAATTGCCAGGCAAGGATTTAATGCAATTGTTTCTGTATTTCAGAGCTACTGCCTCTGAAGAATAGAAAAGCTTAATAAGGTCTATGGAGCTGGTTAGCAAACAACTATATTTTATATAATACACATCAGAGATTTCACAAAAGTGACGTTTAGTAATGTTGGGGAGAGACCTAGGAGGTGGTTAAGGTGAGCCGTTCCTCATTTCTTTCCGTCAATAAGTAACTTTATAAATCAAACAAAATTGACCTATCACTGAAGAACATGAGTCTAACAAAACTGCATATATGGCTATAAAAATACTAGTTGTTCCAACCTTTTCTTTTATGCAACCAATATATATGTTAAATCAACTACTGGAAGATTGAAGATGGCATCTTTAGACATGCTTTAGAAAGCATCAGTGAAAATCTTTTCTGCCACGTTAACTCATATCCATGTACATTATTAAGCTTTTTCAAGAATTCAGTCACTTTGTCACTCTCTGAATGGCATACACCGCTACTGCATATGTCGTAAGAATACTTATCTTCTAGTCCACATTTTCTGTCAACAAAAGTTCGGTAATGTTAAAGAAAGAGTTCAGAACAAGTATCAACTGACTGGGGGGAAAAAGGATAATTACTTTCTGTTGCAACAGACCTTAATTGACAAGAGAAGCCTCATGGTAGAATTACAAAAACTATTATTTTAAAATGTTGCCGTAATCTTATGCAGTGTTGAAGACAAAACACTGCTGGTGATACCTTAAGGGTTGTACTTGAGATGACAAAAGAAAGAATATCCACATTAAATAGAAGCTGTAGTGATTAGCTATACCTTAGACACTTAGGGCTAAATCCTGATCTCCCTTGCAACACATACAGCCTTTAACTTCAGTGGTAGGCTGGATGAAATGTAGGAGAGACCAGAAATGGACAGTTAATATTTAGCATGTATACAGAATTGCACATATTCAAAGCACAGTACATGCATTTAACAACATGCTCAACACTTCTATGAGAGACTGTTGGGTAATTATTCACATTTAACCGTCAGGAAACTGAGGAAGAAAAGTGTACTGGATTGTCCAACAGTGGACTGCAAATCAATGGCAAGCCCAGGATTAAAAGGACCTTCTGACTTCCAGCCCAATGCTCATTCTCCCAGATCACAAATTGTCAAAACAGTTTTTAAAAATTCTTTTGTCACTCTTCCATATTCTTCATAGCTGTGAATAGTTTCAGTGAAATCTACCATTTTAACAGTGCTCCCCAACAAGAGAGAGTGGCTAATAATCCAAAACAGGGCCAAGAAAATGAGCATGGGAACTGAAGAAAGTTCCATAGTTATTGGGAGGCAAGTTATATTTCTTTTAAATAACAGGTAACATTGTGTAGCCTTTCATTTAGAGTGAATTTAAAATAGAAATTTTATGAAAACCTATGCACAAGTTACAAATACAGTTATACTTACATTCTTAACAATTGCTTACTGTTAATTTGAGCATAAAACACAACAGACCTTAAATCAACTTCGAGAGCCTTGGATTTCTCCAGCATTCATTTGGTCTGCATTTTCGCCTTCCTATTTTAAGTCATCAGACATAGGCTGAAAACTTGCTATTTTTTTTTATTCAAGTCAAGACATTTAAAAATAATTAATCATTTTCTGTTCTGTGTTACTTCATGTAGTGGACCAAATATAGGGTTTATATTGCTGCTGTTGTGCTAAATTTCTGCAGCTGTCTTAGGATAGAGTAAACTGTATAGTGAGTGCTGCAATACATAGGCATCACATATTAAATATGATTAGGTGAAGGGGAAACTAACTCTGAGATGTCTGGCATTTTCCAGTCTAACCCTTAATAATTTGTACTTAGTTTCCTTTATTTAAAAGGTTTAAAATGTCCAGAAATGAAAAAAACCTGACCAAAAAAATAAAACAAATCAAACTTGTCCTTTTTGCTTCATGACATTTTTTCCATCTAGGACATGGTTTATTCCTACAACTTGATGGTTGACGATAGTAAGTGTACAAAATAGCTGTCCTTCTCCATGCAGGTAAAATACGATTAGTAATAGATCATCCTATCTACATTCATATAAAAGTCCAATAAAGACAAATTACTTAATGGAGTTAATACTTAAGGTACATCTACACTGCATGCTTCTTTCAGCGGCATGTGCGTATCGTGTACATATGTGTGAAGCCCTCTTGCATGAATATAAATAGCGGTGTAGCCAGTGAGGCATGGCTTAGGCAAGTAAACACACACTATTTACTAAATCTCTATTCGCCCACGCCATGCCTCCCCATCTATATTACTATTTTTAGCAGTGTAGTTAGCCTCTGCCTCCCAGCTGCTGGAGCCTTTCCCTGTCACAGTACTATAAAATATATAACCCCCTCCCCTCCCGCAATAGAGAAAACATTGTGACCTTCTGAATGTACTCTATGAAGTTACTTCTGACACAACTGCACCCAAATTATAGGATTTCTACAGCCACTCCACTAACTAGGCATGGGGGTGGGGGGGTGGAATCCCATGTATGGCTTCAAAATCCATTCCTGAAATGTTTATTACTTTACTCAGATTTATCTACATAAAAGAGCAGCCATCTCCAGCTTTGGGTACCTCAGCAATCTTCTAATCTAGCCCTATTAAGGTAGAAAGGGAGCTGCTCACAAGCCTTTTCAGTAGGAAAATAAATCCAACATGGAGCCAACAATTCTTTAACTTTTTTTTTTTGTTTGCTTGTTCTAACTAATATTGTGGGACAAGGAACAAAACAAGGAAGGAAGAAATATTCTTTAGCAATATTAGGAAAAAAAGTGTATTTCTGCACACATTATTTAGTCAAGTCCTGTGAATTCTTTAATCTTAAACTTCTAGAATGTGCTCAACACCAAGAAGTATCTACTTTCATATACTATTTTCAGCAAATAGCAAAATCCTCTTAAGAAAACCAGAACTTCACCAGGTAAGTATAGGATAAGCACTTGCTATGTACAAAACCAACACTCTTATTGAGTCATGTCAGCTTTGTTATCGCTTTGTCAGGACTTTCTGCCAATAAGGAATGATTATTATATTGGATTAGTAATTCACACTAGTCAGATGGAGAGTAAAAATATTCAGCAAAATACTTTGGACTAGGCTTGTAAAAAAAAAAATCTTATATTTAACTTAACACAACTTGTCCAATTAAAACAAAACTAAAAAAAATTCCACCACTGTCCTTCCCATACCATTTCTAGTTTAATCCAGCACACACAAAAAAAGTTGTCAGAGCACAACAGAGGTCCATAAAATCTGGTAACCTGCCTACAACATTTGTTGTTAAACATACTTCTAAAAGATTCATTACAGATTTCAACTAAAAAATAAAAATATGTTTTGAGAGGGTTTATGCAACATAACCTTCCTCTATGAAAGTAACTTCTAGTAAAAAAAAGCACAGGAAAGTAACAGGGAAATGGTTATAAATTCCTTCTATTTTGAATATATTTGTCAGGCTTTTTTTAAAAAAAATTAAAGTACCCTAGATTAACTGGATCTTTTCCCTATTCAATAAAATAAAGTACAATAGAGTATAATAGGAATATTGACTATAGGATACTACAGAAATTTAGTAGAGTAGTAGCCATAAAATCTATAGAAAACAACAATGAACAGTTTTTCTATAGTGTTTAACCATGCTACCGAATTCTATAGGTCTTCGTCATTCGGGTTCCACAACATACCCCCCAAAACCAAAAATCTAGCTACCCATTCAGCACCATTTTGTTTTATAAAAATATCCTAAATTTGGAGTATTGGAACACCTTCCAATTTATATCTTACACTAGAAAGTGACTTAAAAAAGGTTGGCAGACTACAAACTGCTGCTGAAACTGAGATCTGGAACTCTGTGGGGAAGGAGTTTAAATGTTTAAAGTTTCCACGTTTTCCTTCAACTCCTTCCTCTGTACCTCCTTCCCAACTCTACAGCATGCATTATTATCCAGACTCTATTATCACAGTTCCTCCCCAACCCCATTTAACTCAACTGGCACAGATTTTTTTTATATGTTTCACTGATAAGGTCCCAGCTGTGCAACTTTGCTGGTTATGCATAAATGCAATATCATCAAAAAGCCCCAACCAGCCAATCAGAAAGTGGTTTTGATCTATCAGTGTCTATAGTCATAGTTATTACAGTCACATCCCTTGTTATAGTTGAGGTATTAGCCCGTGTCCTGGCTATCTTATAACCATGGTAATAATATTCCACCTGTAATTCCTCCAAACTTGGACAGCTACCAGTATAAATATAATGTTGCTGTTTGCTGTAATACAGAAAGAGCTGCCCTATTTCACCTGAGCTGGAACTGTGTCTCAGTAGAGTGCTAAATGAGCCTTGAATATATGGTTTGTTAAGTGCTTTGGAACTTTCAAGATAAAAGCTATAACAAACTTTAAGATGGTCAAGCTTTAATAATACTACTGCCTATCTTGGTGTGGAGGTCACTGGGTTTACAGTAATCATTTAAATAAAGTCCATGACCCTGCAACAGCGACTCCTGTCCTGCAGAGCTGGGATCAGCTCCAGTCATTGTGACCTGGCCCACATGGTCACAATGCCACTCAGGTTTGGCACATCCGCCACTCCATAGATAGAGACAGAGGGCCAAATTTGAGTGGCACTATGACCATGTGAGCTAGATTGCAATGCCAATCAAATTTGACCCTCCACACCTGCATCTCCATCTACATAGGGGCAGAGATCCTAAATCTGAGTGGCACTGTGACCAACTATGCCTGCCAGATTGTAACACCCGGAGCAGGAAGCCAGGACTAGCCCTGCACAACAGGAGCTGCCACTGCAGGGAAAGCTTGTTCTCCAACTCCCACCACCCCAGGCCCCGCTGCTCTTCCCATTTCAGTGACTCATCTTCCTCTCCACCCTGCACCTCTGCCATGAAATGTATTAAAAATTTCTTTAACAAAAATCATAGCCCTAATTTATTAATCATTATTATTCCCTTCTCCCTGCCTCAGCTTTATTGTCCTCTGCTGGAGACTAAGACTGGATCACAGGGAAAAAAACAGCTCCACACACCCACCCACCCACCCACAAAATCCATGCCTCCTCTGCTGCAGTGAATGGCAGAAAGTAGGAAAGCAGAGATGGACAGAGACAAAATGAGGGAAGAAAAGGGAAATGGAAGCACTGAACCAAGACAAGGAATAAACTAAATGGAGCTAGTGGAATACCCAAACTTTCTCTCTCATCTAGAGGAGAGACATAAGGGAAAAAAATGGGTGGCCCTTTAAGATGATAGAATGGGAATAGTCCTGCCATCCTTGCTAAAGATTCCAGAAGCACAAGTGGGCCATGCTCCCCACCTCTAAGGAAACCATTTGGAGATATACAGCTGGCTACCAGCCCCCGTCACCTGTACAAGCGCAGTAGCTATCAAGAATCGTACATCCCCTCCTCCAAACAAGTATGTCCATGTGAGAAATCACAGAACCCTTTGAGTGGTTTCACAGGTTTCAGATAAGCACCCAAATCTCTGCATACCTCTCTGTCTCCCCTGGGTTTTAGGCAGGGATTTGGGGAGAGGGAAAGAGAATGTTGAAGTGTGGTTATCCTGGAGAATATACTATTTTCAATTTGTACATTTCTGTCCTGTTTAAATTTTGTTAAAGCAGGAGGACTGGATCCTGGATTTGCATTTTTACGTAGTGTGTATTTTCAATTATTGTTTAAAAAGTACCTGAAGCTTGAGATAGGTTGTTTATTTCAATTTCTAACTAAATTAAAAATGACCTATCTTAAGCATTAAGAGCCAATACTTGAATTAAGAAGAACCTAGAATTTGCTAGAATAAACACAGTGGTGGCTACTTGTGACATGGTTTACTAGAAGCACTGTTCCTAAAAAAGCCACTTATTTTTAGCAACATGTATGAACATTTAAAACTATACATAACGTACCAGCAGTTCGGTGGTGCTAATATTAGCACAACCAGGATAATTTAAACCTGTTTTCATCAATATTAGAAACTGATCTTTGCAGGGATCCCTAAGGAGATTCTACTTGACCCACATCAGCTTGAGGAAATGTTTTGTTTTTCTTTGCATCCAGTAATGCATTTATAAAGGAACAGATCACAGAATCATTTCAATTATGCAGATGATGTGTGCTTCCTTCACAGTCAATGAAATAAAGCAGGAATTACCTGTGACCATATAACAATGTATTTATATTAGGGGATGATGACAGGCTTAACTAATTCATCTTTGCCAAAGTGCTGGAGATCCTCAGATAAAAGTGACTACACGGAAGCCTTCATTAAAAAATTATATGGCAAAAACCGGATGGACTTGGTGCTAGATTTGAAGGCAAGAGGCCTGGATGCTGCTCTTGGCTCTGCCACAACTTCTTGTGTAACAGTGTGCAAGTCACAGCCTCTCTGTGCCTCAGTTACCTCATCTCTGAATCTGTAATAGATCAATTATTGTACCTTATAGGTGTATGCCATGGCTTAATTAATATTTACCAAACACTCTGAGGTCTTCAGAGGAACTGAATAGGGGGAAAATATTATTTCTACACATACACATCTGAAGATCATATTAATGGGTACAATAAAAGATAGGTACTTTAAGAGGTGAACAATATAATTCCAGGTAATTGCACGTGAATTTAAGAGATCAGGATTGGACTGCATAATATCAAGAAGGAAAAAAGTAGTCTTGGAAGGTTTCATTTAATACAGAATGACTGTATTCTGTAATGTTTATGCATGTTCCTCCAAAGGACTGAGGTTTTGGCAACATAAATCACTACTAACTTCTACTATTTTCTACTAACTTGATTTCTTCAAATCCCATAATATGCCAATTCCAGCCAATCCTCCAATCAGCAAATGCAGATTGTTGGGGGGGAGGGAAACTATGACATGACAAACCACAGCCAGCAGGCCTGACCAGCTCAACAAATTCTATTCAAATCCTCATGGGAAATGATAGCAAAAGTGAAGTGGAATATAATAAATACACAATAAAATGAAATAAGTACGTTGAATCTGTTTGAAACACTTATTAAAATACGCTGTAAAGCATCAGCAAATCCCACACAAATGCATAAGGAAAACAAAGTACAGTAAATATATGACAGAAATCTAATACTAAGGATGTTCCTGCCTCTGCCACCACTACAGCAAATGAAGCGAGACGTTAAGGATGATATATTATGGGATACAGAAAATAAACAGTTTTTCTCCAATATCACAGACAGCATTAACCCCACCGGAAGCACCAAACCCTAGAACACAGAATGAAATGAAACTAAAATCCTGACGGACCCCAGAATGCATTATCTGTCTGTGAGGTCTATAGCTCCTCCACATCAAATCCATAGTAACAGAAAAAAAAGCATTCAGGGATATATAAACAACTGGTTTAGGGGGAGGTTTCCCATTTTCTAAGCCCATGAGGTTGTCACCGCACAGATAGCAGTATGCCAACAGCGTCCTTCTGACTAGGCAGAGACTCTTAGAAGTCTTCAATACCTTC
The DNA here is from genome assembly GCF_016161935.1 of Mauremys reevesii. NCBI lineage: Eukaryota > Metazoa > Chordata > Testudines > Geoemydidae > Mauremys > Mauremys reevesii. Next base: position 201,646,049 of record NC_052624.1, read on the forward strand.
TTGGTACCCATGAACGACCTTATAGTTTGTTTGTAGCTGTAGCTATGTTGGTTCCAGGATATTAGAGAGACAAGGTGGGTGAGGTATAATCGTTTGCTGGGCCAACTTCTGTTGGTGAGAGAGATGAGCTTTTGAGATACACAGAGCACTTCTTCATGTCTGGGAAAGGAACTCCCAGTGTCATTGTAAGGGACCATTCAAAGTGTGCTCTGATACTGGGGAGTACCTTGCCCAGACCTAGAGACTGTCCAGTTTGGCCGATGTACATAGCAGAGGGGCATTGCTGGCATATGATGGCATATATTACATTGGTGGAGAAGAGCTCTGAGTGGTTCGAAAGCTTGTCTCTCTGACCAACAGAAGTTAGCCCAATAAAAAGATACCACCTCACCCATCTTGTCTCTCTCCTAGTTTAAAGGTCACTTTCTGATACATGATCAAAGCCCTTCTGACATCTCTCTCATTTCAGGCATCAAAGGAAGGAAGGCCACTTTGGCCAAACTACAAGGTGAGAAAGCAGCAAAGAATCCTGTGGCACCTTATAGACTAACTGACGTTTTGCAGCATGAGCTTTCGTGGGTGAATGACACCATCACAGGACCTAACCAGATCAGCCACACCATCACCGGTTCATTCACCTGCACGTCCACCAATGTAATATATGCCATCATATGCCAGCAATGCCCCTCTGCTATGTACATCGGCCAAACTGGACAGTCTCTAAGGAAAAGGATAAATGGACACAAATCAGATATTAGGAATGGCAATATACAAAAACCTGTAGGAGAACACTTCAACCTCCCTGGCCACACAATAGCAGATCTTAAGGTGGCCATCCTGCAGCAAAAAAACTTCAGGACCAGACTTCAAAGAGAAACTGCTGAGCTCCAGTTCATCTGCAAATTTGACACCATCAGCTCAGGATTAAACAAAGACTGTGAATGGCTTGCCAACTACAGAACCAGTTTCTCCTCCCTTGGTTTTCACTCAACTGCTAGAACAGGGCCTCATCCTCCCTGACTGAACTACCCTCGTTATCTCTAGCTTGCTTCTTGCTTGCATATATAAACCTGCCCCTGGAAATTTCCACTACTTGCATCCGAAGAAGTGGGTATTCACCCACGAAAGCTCATGCTGCAAAACGTCAGTTAGTCTATAAGGTGCCACAGGATTCTTTGCTGCTTTTACAGATCCAGACTAACACGGCTACCCCTCTGATACTTGACACCATGCAAGGTGAGAAAGTTTTCAGGAGAAACTGCTGCGTTATCTTTATCCTGGTGAATAACAAAGCCAAAGTCACAGCAAACTTGGAGATTCAAATTCACCTGTTCTCTTTGCTGAGCAGATGACCGGTATGAAAACAATCTTAAGGGGAAAATAATCTTTTGGACACATTCATACGAGGCGGAAACACACTAATAGAAAGGAACAGACATGTTAGTGGCATGCGAATGAATGCTCTGCCTCAATCATCATATTAATTTCACATCTGTACCTCAAAAATTATGTACAGATGATGATTCTTCTAAGGCTGGAAATGAGGCCAAGATAGGTATGAGAAAACAACAGAATGTGCACACACGTACAAATACACACAGAGGAGTTCTCTAAGATAAGTCTTACTTGCTCTTAGTACCATTGCATCTTCAGCAGAACCAATGTATTTAATAAATATTTTAAATGAAAAGGTAATTTATTCATAATATACAGAGGATATTCTGCAAAACACAGAATTCTGCCTGCAAATAATTGATTTCATCTAAATGTACCCATTAAAGGACAATACCACACTCACATCAAACACACCAGTTATAACGCTGTAGATTAATGTGCCATTGCAGAGGAATGAAGAGCAAGTAAAAAAAAACTTCAACTATACAGTCATCCATGTGAAACCCCAAAATGTGTTTCACTCAGTGTCAGCAATATTATCAGCTAAAACAGTACAACGAAAATATGAACTCCACCTAAGAAAGTAGTTAATTGTTATGTCAGACTACATAATGCAAGAAGGGCTACCGGCAGCCTCCACAGTCTGACTGTATATACACAAAGTTGTTTTTTTCTTTGATTTATACAATCGTACATAATAGTGAAACAGTTTTCCTTGAGTTCGCCTTGTACAAACTAGATGCAAAGTAATAATATAGGTCTTCCTTAAATTACAACAGTGCAATTAATAAATTTGTTCAAATCTAGCAGATAAGAAGAAATCAACAAAATGGATTTGTCAAGAAAAAAAAATCATGTCAAACTAATGTAATTTCCTTCTTTGACATGGTAATCGACCTAGTTGATAGGGAGGAAAGAGGAGAAGTGCTATATCTAGACTTTAGTAAGGCTTTTGACAGTCCCATATGCCAGTCTCATAAAACAACTAGGGAAATATGGTTTATTAAATTAATTAAATTACTATAAAGATTATGCAAAACTGGTTAAAAGGCAGTTCTCAAGGAGTAGTTATCAATGGCTCCCTGTCAAAGTGGAAAGACATATAAAGTAGGATCCTGCAAGCTTCTGTCTGGTACTATTCACTATTTTCATTAAGGACTCATATGAAAGAGTAGAAAGTATGCTTATAACATCTCCAAATGACACTAAGCTGGGAGGAGTTGCAAGCACTTTAAAGGACATGATTAGAATTCAAAATGATTCTGATAATTAGGAGAATTGGTCTGAAATCCAATATGAAATTCTAAAAAGACAAGTGCATAGTACTACACTTCTGTAGGAAAAAATTAAATGCACAACTACAAAATGGGAAATAAATACATAGGTAGTGGTATTCCAAAAAAGGATCTTGAGGTTATAGTGGATCACAGACTGAATACAAGTCAACCATGTGATGTAGCTGTGTGAAAGGCGAGTATCATTCAGGAGTGTCATATGTAAGACATGGGAGGTAGTTGACCTGCTCTTCTCAGTATTTGCTAAGTCTCAGCTGGAGTACTGTGTTCAGTTTTGGGCACTTTCTTTAAAGAAAGATGTGAACAAATTGAAGAGAGTGTAAAGAAGAGCAACAAAAATGAGAAAAGATTTAGAAAACGACCTATGAAGAAAAGTTGAAAGCAGTGGGCATTTTTTATCTACAGAAGAAAGGGTTGAGGGGAGATGTAATTCTTCAAATACGTAAAGAGAAAGATGATCAATTCTTCACCATGTCCACCAAGAGTAGAACACGAAATAATCGGCTTAAACTGCAGCAAAGGAGATTTAGGCATGATACTGGGGTGGGTGGCGGGGGGAAATCTAACTGTAAAGGCAGTTAAGCACTGGAACAGGTTATCTACAGAGATTGCAGAATCGCTACTGTTGGGAGGTTTTTAAGAACAGGTTAGACAAACACCTGTCATGGATGGACTAGGAATGGTTGGTCTTGCCTCAGTTCAGGTAGAAATGAACTATGACCTCAAGGTCTCTTCTAGCCCTACATTTTTTTGATTCTAACTGAAACCACTTTGGCATTTTACATTTCTACTACATGTTACATTTTTGAAGGGCTGGGATGTAATTCTGCTAAAATTTTAACTCAGGACTGAAATTTGACAGTTTGTTTCAGGCTGGAAACAACCTGTGACTGGCAAGCATATCAATAAGTGATTTCACTACTCAATTTTGTATTTTTATCTTGGCAGAAAGTAGTACACATTTTATAACTGCCCATAAACAAATAGCTTTTCATCCTATTTATACATTCCAAAATAAAATTAAATCAGAAATGAAAACGATAGGAAAATAACTAAACTATGAAAAAGAATTAAATCAGATAATTCAAAGACAAGTCTGACATTTTTCTTTCACTGATGCCATTAAAGTGCCAGTTAATTTAAATGACAACTACAATAGACTAGTGTGGCTGGTGGAAAATATGTTGTAAAGTACTTTTGATGAAGAATAAAAATTGCAACTGAGAACTTTTTTGATTAAAAAGAAGGCTGAAAACTAAAGTTTTGGCAAACATTTCAGTTTTCAAAAATTGGGATGATATGGATTTAATTGAAAACCAAAAAGGTTACTAACAATTCTGTGGGGGGGGGAATTAGTTTCAGGTTTTCATTTTGTTAAAAAGAGATTATTTTTAAGAGGAAAATGAGATTTTTCCCCCCCATTTGCCCACAAGAAGTAGCATTTTTCCACCAGCTATAATGAAGGATATCTTTTGATTCTACGAAATCAAATATTAAGGTGGTAAATACACAAATGACATTACCCTGGAAAAAAAAAACTGCTATTTGGCCTGTAAACAATGTATATCAACTTGACTGAGCACAGGATTGAGTGTTTCCCTCCCCCCCTCCTTTAAAACTTTGTATCTTTTTTTAAAAAAAGACACAATCACTCTAGTTTATGGTGGGCCTAGATAATAAAATAAATGCAGAGTCAACTAACAATCTGTTCCCTGTGCTGTGTTACAGTTATTGATAGCATGAAGGACACAAACTAAGTAAGTAAAGAAATCCATGTTAATTTCATGCTCAATTAAATCATGACTAGGGTGTTGGGTCAGGGCAAACCAAAAAAAAAAAAAAAAGTGTTTGCCCAATTTAAAAGGATTTTTTATAAAGCATCGAAAACATTTCCCAACCTCTGTAAGGTATTCCGTAACTCTAAATTAAGAAGAAAAATATTCACAGCTGTCACCAAATAGCAGAACAGGTCCTTTTAAAAATGAAGTGTAGACCAGTGCTTGAAAAATTGGCCTAACACTTACTAGCCTCAGGACCAAGCCTACTAGCCAGAATGAAAAATACCTTAGTCACCATGTCTTCCCCAGGGAGGGGGTGGGGGGGAAGAGACAAAAAACAGCTGTTCAAACTTTGAAATATATGTTACAACTAAACAGTACTCAATTTATTAAATAGAGCATTTTAACATATTGCATCTCTTACTTTGATTATGTCTTTTCCTTTCTTGCTTCACTCAATTTCTTCCCCCTCCCCCACCAAATAATAGATGTTGAAGACAATATGGGAAAAATATACATTTGTTTCCTCACAGTGCTGCTCACTGTGGTAACAGGATTTTAATCCAATAATTAAGCTACTCAGTGCGTTTACCTTTAATCTCTAGGTTCTTCCCCCATACTGAAGTTTTGAGAGAAAAACCAGTTCAGTGTACTTTTATGCATTTATTAAAAGAATAAACAAATATCAAATATATGTTTGAGAAATGTCACTAATTTACTTCTAATTTCCCTAAACTAATCATATATTACAATGTAATGATCAAATCAAGAAACCAGTGGTTCACAATTTATCTGGCTCTCTGCTACAATGGAGTTAAAGTAATTTATAAATTTAACACAAAGATTACTTCAGTACTTCTAATGAAAATTAAAATTAAAAAAGAGAGGCTGTCTTATCAATTGAGCTGAGAGTCCACCGAAGACAGAAGCTAACTCTTGCCTTTGTTTTAAGAAAGTATAACTTTTTCAAGGATTACTTTATAGTTTCCAACTTCGGTATTCCATTTTAAGTTGCTTTGAACATTCAACCTATGTTGACTACTTTCTTAACTTACTCCCCTTCCCCCACTAAGGGCTTGTCTACACTTAAAACACTGCAGCTGTGCTGCTGTAGCACTTCAGTGAAGACACTACCTACACCGACTGAAGGCTTCTCCTGTCGGTGCAGGTAATCCATCTCCCCGAGAGGTGATAGCAAGGTCGACAGGAGAATTCTCCCATTGACGTGGAGATGTCCATGTCAGGGGTTAGGTTGGTTTAACTGGGTCATTCAGGGGTGTGGATGATGCAATTAAACCACTGCAGCCACACTGCTATATTTAGCATACTAGCTTGAGCAGAGCTCGTGGCTGTCTGTCTACCTGTGCTTGGAAGCACTCTCCCAGCTCCTGTGGAGACATACCAGAATAGCATTAGAAGAGGATTGTTTGATAACCGGGTGTTTGGAGAAAGGCATCTTGCAGGAAGCAGAGTTAAAGTTGCAGTAAGTGTTGTATTGTAGTTTTGGTAACGACAATGTACGTGCCTGTGGGTGGGTGGAGAAGAGAATATGTATTGCAAGATGGCTTAAACCTACATATGCAGGGAAATAAAAAAATGTCAGTTATCTTATTTGTGTAGCAACCCTAACTGCTTCAAAGTTTATGTGTATTTAAAATTAATTTATGTTTTATTATTTAAAATCTAGTCTTTATCAGAGTATAAAATTCATATTCAAAACCAATCTACTTTTGCACTGCACTGACAGTATACAAAACTGCGACAAGCAAATATAAAAATGTCTCACATACCCACCCACGCCACCTGGCACCCACCCACCCCAATGACACTTCTAGCCATGTAATAAACTGCAGAGCCATGTAATAATTTCATCTCTATGTTTATTAGATAAAAATGTTGGACAACACTTAAAATATGCAGCATGAGATAGGGGGTGGGAGAAGAGCCAATTTAAAATATTTAAAAGAGCTCTGAAAATAAACTAGCCTGCACTGCTCAGTTTTGAGGTGTCCCCTCACTACATTTCTTTAATATATTCATTATTTTAGAAGCAAAACAGACTGAATCTTAGATTTTGATACTCATGTCTGTTTTGCAGACCCTGTTGAGCTTCTAGAAAGGAAGAAAGGCTGTATTAATTTATTGTATTCATTCCTGAAATCTCAGCTACTATGCCAACTCCTAATTAGAAATCTGTCATGGTAATTAAGTTAAATGTGGGATAACCCCATAACCTTTTCACTGTTCAGTGATTACCAGAAAAATGTTTTTACAGTGACTATAATTCTAAAAGCAAGAGTTCTCAAAATGTAAATTTTAATCCTGTAGAAGTGCATAGTCTGTGCCATCACTGGATGCACTCTACTAGGTGAGAAACAAATGTCCTACAGAAAGTAAACCAGGAGACTGGTGAACTGAAGAAAAGTAGTAACAAAAGGAAGTGGATGAGAAAGGAGACCATTTAAAAAAAAATTACAAAAGAAGGAGTAGCCCCCAATTAATTAGTATCCCTGAATTCTCCAGTGTGCCAGGGATCTGAACAAAGTCTAGTCAGGTCTGCCCCTCTGGGATTTTAATAATCTGGTGTCGACGTACAGAGGCAGGTTTAGGCTTCACTCACTCTTGGGAGTGAGAAGAATCTAATTGTAGCAAGAATATTTAATGACATTACAAAAAAGTGTTTGGGAATGGTTTAACAGCATCTAGTTTGACTGGAACAGCTATGACAGGGGAAAATGTATTTATACTATTGTTTACAAAAACTGTCCAGAGCCATAAATGCTCTTTTTTAAATCTCTCCCACAGAGTAGAAGTCCCAAAGCAAACAGTGACCAAAAAAAAAAAACCCTCTTCTTTCCTTGCCTTTGTGTAATAGAGGCAAAAATCAAATTAGTCAGAAGTCCACGGTCTCCATGCCCCAATTTTCCTCTGGAACACGCACACATTTCTCTTTTTCGGGGTTTTGTAATTTGTTCCTTGTTTACTTTCTAAATGTATTTTTTCTCCAATAAAGATTGTATTCCAAAAAAATTATTATTTCTGGAGTGGTCTTCTGCACATACTCTGCTATTAGTAACATCTGAGAATCCTTGCTCTTGAGAAAAAAAAATGCCTTAGCTCAAAGTGTTGGGGGTTTTTTTAAATGTAGAAGTTAAAACCTGCTTTCTGGAATGAATATTCTCTTACAGAAGACACGTCATCAATTCATTATTCAAAAATAATATAAGCTATAATAGGTGGTTTTAGTAAAGACATATTTATGCCAAACAAAACTAGACTGAAAAAATAAACTTCAAAGTTAACTTTTTGGCACCCTTTAGGGCTTTTATATACAATTCTATGAGCACTGGAAAAAGCTATTAAGAACGAGCTCATTGCTATATATATATTGAACACAACAGATGCTCAGAATCCAAACAAATCCTTTAGGTTTTTACTTTTAGTTTTAATATACACTGGAATCTGTTTTCTCAATAAAATATTACTTTCTTATATCGAAACAATAAGCCAGATATGCATTTATTGTCCTAAAACGGAACACTAAAAAGTGTTCACACTAGAATACGTATTTAATAGAAACTACACCACAAAAATTTACACCACAACTCGCATTCTTATTGGCCATCTCCGCGGATGTGTGAAGAATGTAATAGTCACTGAATCTGAATTAGCCTCACCTCAAGAGGTGATTCTCTAGTCTCTAGGAAGCATACTGCCATGGCAGTGTTGGAAAGCTTGCATGGAGAAGGCTTAGTTTCCATGAGTCAGTTTGGCACCTCTCAGAAGAACGTGATTCCCATATATTTTATTTTTAAATAGAACAAATCATTTTAAAAATCCTATGCTGTTTTAGCTATACCATTTAATTTCAAGTCTCTTAAAGGGAACTTCACCCATCTTGTCATGCCAGCTCCAAACCAAGCCTATTGCTCCATCTCTCAGCTAACTAACCTTTGAGTTCACCTATCTTCTTCAGCTCACTAGTCGGTTCCACCCTAACATGCCTCCTCAGCTTCAGGGACTCCTTTTCCTACTTAATGGTTCTCCCCTGCTACCTCTGCTTGACTTTAAGTTCCTCAGATGCCCTCTCCCACACACATCTTCCCTAATGTGGTCATAAACCATCGCCTCCCTCCACATACTCCCAACTACAGCTTGGTTTCCTCATTACACCCCTCCGAGACAAGCCAGTTCCTAGCCTTGCTCCAGATACCTTTTCCAACACCTCGACATCCGCTATTTGTTTTCAGATTGAGTAAGGGCTTGATGCATGATGCTGAACATACTCAGTTCTCACTGACTTTAATGCAAATTTAGGGGACTACACACCTCTTGCAAAACAGGATTGTGTCTATATGCAAACTAGTAAAATGAAGATTACACATACCTGCACACACACTTTTCTTACCTATATTAGAGAGTAATATTAGATTATTATAAATAAAAGTATGTTAAAGAATTAAGTTACTTTTCACAACTGATGCCACTTTCTTCTGGATGAAATGCAAAAAGTGTCAGTGGAACTAAGCTGTTTGTTATTGTTAGGTCACTTTCAGATTTCTTAAGCAATAGCATAATACTATAGCATCTGGGCTGCAAACGCTGTAGGGGAATGTTTTAATGTGAAAAATCTTCATCACAGATGCTTTTTTATTTTAAATATAGTGAAGACATTTAATATTAGGATTTCTTTTTAAACAGACAAAGCCTATAATTTGGAACTTACCTACCTGACAATGTCATTTTAAGATAACACAATAAATATCTAGTAACTCACAGCAGAGGTGCAGAGATTTTAGCATACCAGGTAGGACCACTAGCCCTTCCAATCTGGTATCCTTCCTCTGGCAACAACTATTAACTGATGTTTCAGAAGAAGACAAAATAGCCTTAATATATCTGACTAGCTGTCCGATGCTGTAATGTACATGAAATAAAATTATTCCTTTCAACAATAACATGTTAAACAGTGTGGGTAATACAGAATTACCCAATATTCAAATGTTCTCAAGCATGTACAGCACAAGAATGTACACAGTCAATGAAAACGACAAAACTAAATTGGTTTTGTTGCTCTTCTCTGTGTAGTCTCACAAACTTAGTTTTCTTTGCCATAAATTACAATTTCTAATCCTTCTCTTATTCAGGAGCACAGTGCCTCTTCTTTTACAGGGAGAGTCAAGGTGAAAAGCTAGTGATGTATAACTGCAGCTTGTAGTTCCCTATTTACCAAGCCCTCCAGACAAAAAAAAAAACTGATGCATATGAATTGAATACAAGTAACACTAATGCATTAATGACTGACATGTGGCAGCAACTCGGAGACACACAGATGCAGTTTGACATTAATGGAGAGATTTGCCTGTGGTTATGCACATGGAGAGGGCAGGAGGAGACACACAGACCCACCTGCCTTTTGCCTTTAACCTGGGTATGAAATCAAACGTCAGACAAGATTAATTAGATGCCCGGAGTTTTATTCTTTTCTGTTGATAGGAAAAGCACATTTCCATAATGTGAGGAAGCATTTATGTGGGTAGCAAATCAGGTTGACATTGAGGGAAGGTTTACTTTATTGTGAATGCTAGCTGTGTGGTGCTTGTCAGTGCAATTACTTTCTACTCAAGTGGTTTGCTTTTTAACATTTTATTATCTTAGCAACAAAAACCCTGGAAGCAATAATTATTTATTATGTTAATTCTGAAGCTTTTTATGATACATTTCTGTAAATCCATTAAAGCTTGTGTGTCTCAGAAATAAACTGAATTTATAAATATTCAGCCAATTAAGAAAAAAGAGGGCAACAAAAATCTCCGCACTGGTAATTAGTCACTAAACAGTCAATTTGTACACTTATCAGCTTCACCACAAGTTCTACTTTCATTTATTCATTATCCAACATTTTTAACATCTTTCTAAATGAAAAACAGCTTCAAAATACCAGACACACAAAATACCAAGTCCACTGCAGCATTTGCTTATAAATAATGATTTAAGCTACTTGAAAGGCAATTGGTTTTTAGACTATTCTGAACATACGCCATACTCAAGGATTGCATTTTAATTATGGAAACCTTTTAAAGCATACTCATTTTATTAACAGTAAGTGAAAGACCATAAACAAGGCTTCAGGATGCATTGCTTCTTCTCCATCCTGCCCAAAGCCCTCGAGGGGAAGGAGCTGCTCACTTCTATATCCCCAAATATTCCTGTCTCTGAATGCCTGTCTTCGGAATGCCACTTGAAAATTCACTTAGCATAACAGCCACTTATTTTTAAATTTTACAACTGTTCCCTCCCAAGACCACAGTTCTCAGCATCCCAAGGTCTAAATGTAGGATAAAGACTAACAACTATGTCTACATTAGGCAAAAAGTCATTACAACACAATGTTGTCTGAAAAGCTATTTGTTTGCAATGCTTCTATGGTGCTTTGTGTCCACATACAAATTGTCCCTAGGTTTCACAAGTGTCAGTTTCTTGGAAAACTCCTGGAACAAAAATTCTTTAGCTCAGTTCTGTCTGAATCAATACAACCTGCAATGGTTTTTCCCTATCATGGATGCGAAGCTTCATGGTTTACAGCAGCTCTGCTTCAGCCAGTCCTTCCAACTTCATCTCATAAGTCAGAGCCTTGCATTCTGTAGTGAGCAATATAGGCCAGGGCTTCTCAGCACTCTGTACTTCTGCATCAGACTTCCAATGGGGTAATTCTGCCCATAATAATAGGAAGTGCCTTACTAACATAGAACATCCAGTGCTTCCTATAGCTACAGTATGCACCTGGCTGTCAGCAACCATTTCTGAGAGAGAGCCTAATTCAAATGTCAGTTATCCCCAGTCTTTGCTTTCTCCATCACCTGGCTCCATGGGGGGGGGGGGGGGGGCGCGGAGGAACTGACTCAAGCTTCAAACTGACCTGTGGCTAATCTGACAGCTCAGTTTGGGATCTGAAGCAACTCAAACACAGGTGGAACTCACTTTTGTCTGCAGCCAGACCTAAAATGTGGTGTCACATAAGTCTGACCAATTGAGCACCAACTATAGTGCTAAGCAGTACTGGAACAAGATCAAATCCAAGAGAAGAACCAGACTCCAGAGCTGTCTACATCACCTGCCCTTTCCATGAGATGCTGGGCTACATTGGCAAATAAGCGCTTCAGCAAGCCAACCCAGGATATCAACATATGCTACAATTCTGAAAAGGAGGAGAATAGTGCGAGACAGGATTAAGAAGAGTCATGGAGTCAGCAGACTAACAAGATAACTGCAATCAGGCTGGAGACATGGGATCCTCCATATAAGGAACTGAACAGCATTTATAGTATTTGTTTGAAGGGATGATACATTTATTCAGTCTATGGAAAACTGAGTTACTGGGTGGCCACACATTATTTTATGAATTGAAATTCAGTGAGATACAAAATTCTAGTTTTCTGATGGAGGCAAAATGGCAACCAACGCATAGGATCTCTCTTGGGCTGCGTTTACCAAGCTCAGAAGTTGCATTAACACAGTAAATCTTGACACGCCATCTCTGTAGTCAGATCACTCCCTATGCAATAAACCCAGATCCATTGTCACTATTACTATCATTCTCAAGGAAGAAACTGCCTCCTGCAACTGTGGATTACTTCATTTGCATTAACTGTTCCACAACTGTGGTTGGCACAAAAATGATTATGGAGTTAAAAACAAGGATTTTTTTAAAAACCTACTCAGAAAACAAACTATTTATTCCAGTATGCCCTACAGGCTACATCAATGATCCAGTTAAAAATATTGATCAATGTAATTAGAATATTACAATTGACAGGTGTGATCAGGACACATTCAATGACAGTACAAATTTACCTTGGATGCAATCTCTCAAATTTCCTGCTGTGAATGCAGTACACTCTTGAGCTACTCCTCCACCTTCCTCACCAGATTACACAGGCAAAATGTCCTTTTTTCTGAGTCCCTATGTAACTGGATGTCCCTTCCAATGAATCAGGGTATCAGTAGTGACCTTTATAAAACAATTTACCAGGATATCTTCAAGCAATACCAAAAAGAAACTTCCATTTAAAGGCTGTGATAGAAAGATCTTCTACAGTGCAACATCTACCATTGACCCACCATTACCTTCTCACCTTCTTCCATTGGCCTATAACACAGATAGTTGCCAAGCATCCAAACTGAACTCAAACTGTTCCAAAAATTAAAAAAAAATAATTTGGAGGGAGGAGGGGGTGAGTTTAATTACCATAATGGCCTGCATTTTTGTTTTCTTCTTCTTTCCTCTCAATTGCTCCAGGCAAGAATGAAACAGTCTGCCATTTGATGTAATTTAGGAATACGTACACAGCATTTTACTATTGATTTTCCAAACCTAGCACTTAACAGAGCTCTGTAAAGCCGTATCTCTGTACTAAACAGCTGCATTCCAAACCTGCAACATTTAAGTAGTTCAAAGCTATCATAAAACTCGGTGTGCCCTTTCTCTGAATTTCTGCCATCACAGAAGACCAGTGTGCCAAATGAGAAGGTTGTTGATGACCCCCTCCCACAATAGCCTTTCCCATACCACCAGAGCTGTTTTAAAGGAGCAAAAGAGAAACATATCATACTTTAATTTAAGGAAGAAGTCATCAAGGGACAAAATATCCAGGGGATAAAAAGAAGGTCAGTGCTGCAGCTCACTCAGGGTGAGAGGAGAAAGACTGCATAATCTTCTGGAGAAGGACGCAGGGCGCGGGGAGGGGGGAAAAGAGTTATCTACACAGTGCATTAGTGCACACCAGCTAGGGTGTAAATTCTAGCAGGCACTAGCGTATCACATACATCACATGTGGACTCTATTGGCACACACTAAAAATTCCCTAGTGCACTTTTCCTTAGCGCGCACCAGCAGGGTTCACATGGACCGTTAATGTATGACACACTAATGCGCACTAGCATTTACACCCCAGCTGGTGTGCACTAACACACCACATAGACAAGCCCAGAGAGAATAAATGTAGAAGGTAAATAAGGAGAAAGAGAATGCCGTCTGCAGCTGGAGAACAAAACACAAAAAGGAACTATGAGTATATGGAACACTAGATAGTATGAGGTGAATGGTGACAGTAATACTTTGTATTCTTCAACCCAAAGGTCTCAAAGCACTTTACAAACATTAATGCCTCAGTATCCCTATGAAGAAATATATTATTTTACAGATGAGGAGCCTTAAGCATACATCTGGTAAAGTCAATTTCTTCAACTTAAACATTAATTTTGTGCACCTCCATTTTGGGGCAGCCAAAAGCTGAGGTAACCACACTCAGTGTCACTTTTTGAAATCTGGCCTTGAGTAGCTTGCCCAAAGTCACAAAGGAAGCCTGTGGGAGAGCTGTGAATGGAACCCATCTCCAGCTCCCAGTCCTGTGTTTTATACATCCTCTTCCCTGAAAAACCAGCCTCAATTTATCAAGCACATTATAGATTCCAAGCCACTATGAGAAAGACCAGCAGGGACAAGCTCAAAAGCTTGTCTCTCTCCTCACCAACAGAAGTTGGTCCAATAAGACAGTGGTTCTCAGCCAGGGATACATGTACCCTGGGGGTATGCAGAGGTCTTCCAGGGGGTATATATCAACACATCTAGGTATTTGCCTAGTTTTACAACAGGCTACATAAAAAGCACTACTGAAGTGAGTACAAACTAAAATTTTGTACAATGACTTGTTTACATTTCAGTATATAGAGCAGTACAAGTACAATATTTATATTCCAATTGATTTATTTTATAATGATATAGTAAAAATTAGAAAGTGAGCAATTCTTCAGAAACAGTGTGCTGTGACACTTTTGTATTTTAAGGTCTGATTTTGTAAGCAAGTAGTTTAAGTGAGGTGTAATTTGGGGCTATGCAAGACAAATCAGACTCCTGAAACGAGTACAGTAGTCTGGAAAGGTTGAGAGCCATTGCAATAAGAGATAGATATTTACCCTCACTCACCTTGTCTCTCCAATATCCTGTGACCAACATAGGGATAACAGGTTTCAGAGTAGCAGCTGTGTTAGTCTGTATCCACAAAAAGAACAGGAGTATTTGTGGCACCTTAGAGACTATCAAATTTATTTGAGCATAAGCTTTTGTGGGCTATAGCCCACTTCATCGGATGCATGTAGTGGAAAATACAGTAGGAAGACACACACACACACACACACACACACACACCATGAAACAATGGGTGTTACCATACACGCTATAAGGAGAGTGATCAGTTAAGGTGAGCTATTATCAGCAGGAGAGAAAAAGAACTGTTTGTAGTGGTAATGAAAATAGCCCATTTCCAGCAATTGACAAGGAGATGTAAGGAACTGGGGGAGGAGGAGAGGAAATAAAGTGGTTGCCAACTCTGTCCACATATATATTCAGGGGATACCATCATAGGACCTAATCACATCAGCCATGCCATCAGGGGCTCGTTCACCTGCACATCTACCAATGTGATATATGCCATCATGTGCCAGCAATGCCCCTCTGCCATGTACATTGGCCAAACCGGCCAGTCTCTACGTAAAAGAATAAATGGACACAAATCAGACGTCAAGAATTGTAACATTCAAAAACTAGTTGGAGAACACTTCAATCTCCCTGGCCATTCTATTACAGACCTAAAAGTCGAAATATTACAACAAAAAAACTTCAAAAACAGACTCCAACGAGAGACTGCTGAATTGGAATTAATTTGCAAATTGGACACCATCAAATTAGGCTTGAATAAAGACTGGGAGTGGATGGGCCATTACACAAAGTAAAACTATTTCCCCATGTTTATCTCCCCCCACACCTCCTTACAGTTCCTTACCTCTCCTTGTCAATTGCTGGAAATGGGCCATTTTCATTACCACTACAAACAGTTCTTTTTCTCTCCTGCTGATAATAGCTCACCTTAACTGATCACTCTCCTTATAGTGTGTATGGTAACACCTATTGTTTCATGTTCTCTGTGTATGTATGTGTATATATATATATATATTATATATATATATAATCTTCCTACTGTATTTTCCACTACATGCATCCGATGAAGTGGGCTGTAGCCCACGAAAGCTTATGCTCAAATAAATTTGTTAGTCTCTAAGGTGCCACAAGTACTCCTGTTCTTTTTATAGGTATAACAGCACTGCATAGAGCAGGGACAGTCAGGAACAGCAGCCTAACACTTCCTTCTGCCAGCCTCAGTCAAGTACTTTCCAATCTAGTTATTGCTTTAAGTCCTTCACAACCTCATCCCCTGTACTTTTCCCGGTACCCTGTTAGGGCATATATTAATAAGATATTTCAAAAACTCAATAGGTCCAACTTATAAAGTATTTCTCCCTCTGAATCTGAGAGACCTCATCCAAATGTGCTAGAAAAGTGTTACCCATTTTCAGCACAAGGTTAGTCATCATCAAATCTGTCTCACATTTACAGAGTAAAATGCATCATAGTGGACATGCTTTAACAAATGTCAAAGAGAGGTAATACAAAAGAACTCATGTTACTGTTCCACAGGCAGTTTCATGCCCCACTCTCAATATCCAAGAGTGATGTGATAATCAAGCATACATAATCAGAAAGCTTGCTAAAAATCAATTAACAAATTGCTTAATTGTTTGCCCAGAGCAGCTACTATTGACAATGAATGTCAGTGAACAGTTTCCCTCCTCCTCTTCCACTACAGCCTCAGAATACGGACACACGGCGTTCCCTATCACAGGGGTCAGCAACCTTTCAGAAGCGGTGTGCCAAGTCTTCATTTATTCACTCTAATTTAAGTTTTCGCGTGCCAGTAATACATTTCAATGTTTTTAGAAGGTCTCTAAGTCTATAATATATAACTATTGTTGTATGCAAAGTAAATAAGGTTTTTAAAATGTTTAAGAAGCTTCATTTAAAATTAAATTAAGATCAGAGCCCTCCGGACCGGTGGTCAGGACCTGGGCAGCGTTAGTGCCACTGAAAATCAGCTCACGTGCCGCCTTTCGCACACATGCCATAGGTTCCTTACCCCTGCCCTATCACATTTGCTTTTTCTGAGACTAGCAGCAGCAATTGATTCTTTCATCCCTGGTGCTTCTCTATGGTGAAATTCAGTAGCCCCTTTCTGCCTGCCCATCCCATTTCCTGAAGAAGTCTTCCTCCCTTTGATTCACAAATATATAAACAAACACCACGGGGAACATCAATATCATCATCATCATCATCATGCTTTATAAAGCACATACCTCATCTGCAGCTTTGAAAGGCACATTTAAACTGTTCAACAATAACATTTAACATCATAAGCCGAAAGAATAAAGGATAAACAAGATTTCTAAGAATCCTACTAGGAAGAGAGACCTTGTAATTTTTAAGGTTTGTGGTAGGAAAGAGTCTCTTTCTGCTTTTATATAAGCCTGAGTCACTGAAAATGTGTGTGATCTGCGTTGCCTGGTCAGCCTAAAAACTTGCCTCTGTGATCCATCAGAGCTGCCTCACAATAAGGTAGCAGGCTCTCTGGGTAAGATACTCCAGTGCTTTATATGGTAGACAGAAAACAGAAAAACATGTTCTTACAAAAACTTCACTATACTTGGGGAAGGTATATTAATTCTCAAACCCTTCTGTTATCTCAGAGGTATTTTTAAAAACAGTAACATGCCTTCACAGGGTTTTATTTTTTATATACACCTCTAGCACAATGGCTTAGTTTATGGTCTAAGCACTAGACCATAGACTTCCTCATACTAAGTATGTGCTCTACTCTGTTTACCTGTCCAGGAGGATCACAGGTCAGATTAAAGTAGACTCTCACTATACAGTTTAGCCATACCTCACAGAGACCTAGTAAGGGGCAACCTTAAACATTCAGATATTCTCCAAGCATTCACACACACCCACCCCAGGATCCCAACTCTACATCATCCCACAAGCTAGCACACTATGATCAGATACAAAACTGGCACTTCACATAAGTAAGAGTCATGGCCAGCAAGCGGTCCATGCTAGCAGAGGAAATAATAGCGACTAAGCCTAGGCAACTCTATGATATTTCATCTTCCAAAATACTTCACAAGGACACTCATTTTGGATGTTCCTCAGAAGCCCTCGTTCAAGCTGGCTGGGCCAGATGCCATAAGATACTTGGTTCAGAGCTCGCAGAACACACTGATATCCCCACAGTTGTATAAATGTACTGTGTGTAGTTCACAAAACCAACACAAGGGCAAAGTGAACCAACCAATAATTTCATGCAAGCAGTTTCTCATTTCCCTTCCTCACCACAGGCACGCCTAAACTGAGAATATTTTATATAAACTATAGAAAGCTATAAGAAGATGTGGAATTCATTTAACATGAGTTACATTGTTTATTATTTTCATTTAATGTCGCCGCATATTAATTTCAGTAACTTGCAACAGTAAAAGTATTACATGCTTGTGCGACTGAGATAATTTTAGATAAATAGGAATAATCTATAACCTGTTCTCATCTTTTTCTAACATTAGTAAAGCGTGATACTGTTCAGGCTGCATCTTATTTTTTCATTATAGATAGGAGCACAGAGGAGTCCTGATTGCTCCCTCTTGCATAACCTGCATGCACACCGTTAGTGGGAGTTACACCCATGTATCAGTGGCACAGTAGCCCTGCCTGATCTTGGAATTTTCACATGCAGATTTCATTAATGTTATTTCAAAATGAAGAAAGTACAGACCAGTCTTTTAAAAAAAATATTCTAAAATTTTGTTTTCAAGTTCAAAGCAGCACATGGTAAGGCACACCATATAATACAGTCAAGTCTCTAGCATGCAAACTACAGTAATTCAGAAAAACTTCAGTGGTTTAAGTGTGGTTCTACTCTATAAAGTAAGTTTGTAAAAGAATGGCATTTTCAGGTTCCACATATTGCACAACAATAATTTTCATAACGAGTACAAATATATTTTCTAGCTGCTAGGTCTTTAAACTCACATTGGGACTGAGAATTAAGCTATGTTCTTTCTCGTTTATGCATTGTCACCACTCATATAGGCCTGGTCTACACACAGGGGTATGATTATCTACCAAAACAGTTATATCAGTACAACTGTGGACACAATTATACAGTAACTCCTCACTTAACATTGTAGTTATATTCCTGAAAAATGCAACTTTAAGCAAAACGATGTTAAGCAAACCCTATTTCCCCATAAGAATTAATGCAAATGGCGGAGGGGGGTTAGGTTCCAGGGAAATCTTTTTTGCCAGACAAAAGACATTATATACATATACAGTATAAGTTTTAAACAATTTAATACTGAGCTGAGTAATGATGATTGTGAAGCTTGGTTGAGGCAGTAGAGTCAGAGGGTGGATCGTCCAGCTGCTCCTCTTGCTGTTCTTTCCAAAGTGCCGGGGGATGCTGATCTATGGGTGGGAGGCGCTGGGGGAGTGGGTGGAGGGGAGCTGCCGGCTCAACCTGGTTCCAAGCCCCCATGGCCAAACAACGTTATAAGCAAACATTGCGCAACTTTAAATTACTGTGTTCTCTAATAGATCAGCGACATAATGACAAAACAACGTTACCCGGGATGATGTTAAGTGAGGCGTTATTGTATTGATATAAAGGTGCCATATACCAATATAGATTATTTCCCTTCCTTTACAGGTACAAGTGATACCAGTATAAACCACCTTTGTACTGATGTAACTGCATACACAGTAGGGCAGTGATCATATATATAACGTTGCACAAAGTGCATGTGTATGTGGACAAGCCCAAAGCTTCGGCAGGTCAAATATTGCCCAAGTGACATCTGTGCAACACTTCTGTATTCAAAATTTGCCCTCGATTAAATGCAGAAAAGCCTTTTACTTTCTGTAGGGTGGCACAGGTAACAGAGTTCAGTTTGAAAATAATTCCAAGACTCCCGGCAACTGGAATTTGCAATTCTGTCAGTAATGTGTGAGCCAACAAAATAATTCAGTTAGCTCTCTCAGAGCTGTGCCACCTCTGCAGGAAATATGGTAGTAAAATTTCCTCATTATTAAAGTGAGCCTTGACTACACACAAGGTGCCACTTTTTACATAGCATCTTTTCAGTGTAGACTGACACTAACATCGTGGATCCTCAGGGATAGTAGTTTCTCATTTCCCCACCCCTTTCCATACAGTTTAAGCCCCCATTCCTACTCCCAAACAAAGATTAAGAGAGATCTACATTATACTTACTCAGTTAAGAAAATAAGACAGTGTTTCTATGTTGTGGTTTCACTGCAGTGTCTTTAAGCAAATCTCCCTTTATGTTCCTTCTTAGCTGTTACATTGATTAGAGTAAAGAAGCTCGCTTATTTTTTCCACCATTCTTCGACCAATCAGTATTCAACTTCCCAAAGCTCTGTGATCTAATTCTACACAAAGGCTTAATAAGGTTTAGACTCTTAATACAATTAGTAATGTAGCTCACAAATTAACCAGTCCATTAACACTCCAGCAAAGACAATTCCAGAGAAACACCAGTCAATATGAAGATTAAGAGGAAATCTTCTGCTCCCAAAAAGGAGTGTAATCTTGAATCCTGCAATAGATTGCTCCCTCTATTGCACAGGCAGATATGAATATCTTTACAATTAAAGAATATTGTGAAGCAGTATTTTCCTCCTGTTACTCTACTTACCATTTAATGATGGGAAACATTAACAGTTTGGATTATACTGCATGGAAACTGGCAACTCTCAAGCCCATCAATCAAAGCAACAGCTTGAACTGGCCAAAATACATATTGTAAAATGGTCTCTTTCAAATTAAACAGCAATATGGAACGTATTACTAACAGACATAACAATCAGTTTTAAAAGGCATACTACTAACACAGACCAAGAGGTTTTAGCCTTAAAAGAAATCCAATTGTAATACTGCAAAAATAAATACATAAATTAAAAAGTAATAATGTAACAATTTTCTTATGGTCTGTATACAAAAATTATACATTTTAAATGTAAGTAGTAGGTGTGTCCACCTTGGATTTTTCACCAGCCTCTCTGTGAAAAATAAAAAGTTACATTAAAAATCCCATATTTATAGAGCCCACAATGGCCACCTCTACAAAACTCTGATAAGACAGATATTACTTAACACCACTTTAGACCTCTCAGAAATCAATTCTGACTGAATTTTCAATGCAGGTTGAGAAGGGTGAAAATATTGATCGCTTGTTCACAGGCAGCTAAGACTCCAAATCTGGATGTCCAAAAATGTAGCTGTCCCAATTTTCAGGCTGCATTATCATTCTCACAAGTTTATTAGAATGAAATCGTATTGTTGCTGTGATTGTCTAGAGATCTATTCATTCTAGACAAGACTGGTCCCTGCCCAGAAAGACTGGTTTAGCAGGGCAAGATCTCATGGGGAACAAAGTCACTTTACAGACAGTGTCCAAACAGAAAGGAGGGATGGCTCAGTGGTTTGAGCACGGGCCTGCTATACCCAGAGTTGAGAGTTCAATCCTTGAGGGGGCTGTTTGGGGATTGGTCCTGCTTCAAACAGCGGGTTGGACTAGATGATCTCTTGAGGTCCCTTCCAACCCTAATAATCTATGATTCTATGTTTTTCTGCATTACACATGCTTTGTTTAGGATTATTGTGAGCATTCCTCATTTTTTTATTCTGTTTATAGTGTGTCCGACTCTCACTTGAGTCTTACATGCTTGCTTTAGTATCCATTAAAAATGCCACTACCACCAATCTTGAGTTTGCACATCAGTCAACTGTCAGTATGTCAGTTTATTTCTCGTTCAAGTGAAAATAATAATAAAATGTATCACCACTAATAATGTCCATAGATTTTGTCATACATTACAGTAACTAGTCTAGTGCTCCACTAGTGCTGCCTGCTGTTGGGTTTCAGTGTTCACTTGGGCTGTGTTACTTTCAAGCAATTAAAAAAAACTAGCACAATGGGATCCTGGTCTAGGACTAGAGTCCCTAGTTTATAGGGCAGGCTTGCACAACTCATAAAGCAGCAAGGGCCACATTACTCCAAAGAAAACAGCTGAGGGCTGAAACCCCCCCGACCCCCCCCCAGCACCTCCGGGCCCCGTGGAAACACCCTGCCCCAGCGCTGCCCAGCCCTGCAGAAACAAACCCTCCTTCCCCAGCGCCGCCCCACCAAAACAGCTGTGGGCCAAAAAGGAAGGTTGGGGGTGGGGAGGTGATACTTTATTTTAAATCAACCAGGGGCTCCCAGCTGAAGAGGTGGCTGGAAGCCCTTAGGGGCAAATTAAAGGGCCCAGGGCTCCGGCGGCCGAGGGAACCGGAGCTTTGCGGGACTGGGGCAGGGATTTAAAGAGCCCAGAGCTCCTGCCGCTGAGGGGAGCCTGAGCCCTTTAAATCCCAGCCCCAGCCCGGCCACCAGAGTCGGGGTGAGATTCAAAGGGCTCTGGGCTGCCTGCAGCCGCGGGGAGCCCAGAGCCCTTTAAATCCCAGCCCGCGGCCAGGATTCAAAGGGATCTGGGCTGCCCGCAGAGCGCCGTGTGCGCGGGATTTAGAATCCCCCTGTGGGCCGCACAGTGAGCCTCCGCGGGCCGCATGCTGTGTTGTGCAGGCCTGTTATAGGGGTATACAAATAATAAAGAATAAGTATACTCTCTTTCACCTGCATCATATCCTTGCATGTGCTTGTTTTGATTTAAGTTCACAGTAGAAAAGCCATGCTGTATCACTGTGGTATTACTCAACAGAACATTATTTTCACTAGGGATACTAGTGTAGCCAAGTATCACTTACTTGGCAATACTGTCAGGCATTCCTGCAGTCACTGGACTCATGAACTCAGAAGGATGCCAGACCTTTACAGCCTTCCTGCAGTTCCTCCCATTTGCCAGAGGGTAAATGTAGCTCAGAGCACCAGCACTGAAGGCACAGGGGGATTGCCTCTTCTATTTTCATTGCTACCTTGACTCACATTCAAACAAGCAAGAGAAGGAGGAAGCAGCACAAATGACTTGCTGGCACAGTGGTGAAGATCAGAAGGGAACAGACTGAGGGAATGGGAGCTAGGGGAGATAGGAGACACACTGAGCTGCACACAACTTGGTATTTACCCAGTATATTCTTAAAAGACGGCCTGCTGGTTAACAACGATGTTAAATGTATATGTTATTTGCTGGGGATTAGATGGTATTAAAGCACACTTTTAGAAGCAACCCTCCCTCCACCCCCATAAAACCACTGTACAGTGCTGTAGCAGATTGCTATAATGGCCAATTCTTTCTTTTGACTTGACATAGTCTAGCAACAAACCATTGTAATCACAAGAATGGGGGTTTCTGGTGAATCTTGCATCCATTTGTTTAATGGCAACTTAACATATGTAGATCTGATTTTTCTGTAGCTTTGCCACTAAAGGTCCAGAAATCTGTACTCCTTCAAATTCAGAGACATAAGGGCCAGGATTATCTTTTACTACTGTGAGTTCCAGAAGAGCACTTCCTAGTTTTTGCAAAGCCTCAAACATCAAGAGAGACTTCAGTCACGATGGTGATTTAAACTCATCTTAAAATACAATGTGCGAGGTTGCACCCCATAATGCTTTATGGAAATATGCTTATGTATATGACATAACTGGAATATGTTTTATCCTACATATGCCACGTAACATCTCTGCAAAGGTTATGATATACTGAATATATTGTATGCATGTATCATTTTTATATTCAAAGTTATGAATATTGGCTGTGTACTTGTTTGATTTAAGTATCCTTAGTAAGGCATTAGGCCAGCTTCTTAAGAAAGGAATTTGCAAGTTAAGTGCCCAATCAAGAAACACTTAATGGACAATGGAACCTTGGAAGACTCCAATCCACATAAGAAGTCTACCTGGGGACGATCAAGGTAGCATGTGAACAATGGCTGCCACCTGTAAAGTTCTGAGTCATGCATGGACATGTGACTTGCCCATGTGACTCCAAAACTCCAGCTTGCAGAGAGAGGAGAGAGTCTCCACCCACATGAGAAAGTCTATTTAAGCCATTTTGTCTTCAGCTGATTCAAGAGGTAGCCTCTCCACCCCCAAAGCATACCTGAAAGAAACTGGAACAAAGGACAATGTGTGAGTGATTGCTGGACCCAGACTAGAAGGGGGCTAGTCTGTAAAAGAAACTTACTGGAACATCTCTGAGGGTGAGATTTCATCTGTAATCACTTTCTTACTGTATTAGGTTTAGACTTGCATGTTTTATTTTATTTTGCTTGGTAATTCACCCTGTTCTGTCTGTTATCACTTGGAACCACTTAAATCCTACTTTTTATAATTAATAAAAAAATCACTTCTTACTTATTAATTAACCCAGAGTATGTATTAATACCTGGGGGAGTGGGGGGAAGACAGCTGTGCATCTCTATCAGTGTTACAGAGGGCAAACAATTTATGAGTTTACCCTGCATAAGCTTTATACAGGGTAAAACGGATTTATTTGGGGTTTGGACCCCACTGGGAGCTTGGCATCTGAGTGTGGGGGACAAGCACGCTTCTTAAGTGGTTTTCAGTTAAGCCTGCAGATTGGGGGGGGTGGAGGGGGGATGTACTTCAGAGCTGGGTCTGTGTTTGTAGCAAGCTAGCATGTCTGGCTCCAACCAGGTAGGATACTGAAGTCTCAAGCTACTAGGGATAACAGACTCAGAGGTAGTCTCAGCACATCAATTGGCAGTTCACAAGGGGTTTCTGTGATCCAACCCATCACACAATGTATCAACAAATATGCCTGTGTCAATCTCCTTAACAATATCCCTAACTCAGGCTACATCAGCTACTGACTCAGTTTCTGCAATGTGTTCCAGGCAATGATTGACAAGCAAATAATAGTTTTAGGCCGTTGCCTTCAGTGTTCTGATCTAACAAGTAATGCAGCAGACATGGCTGATACCTCCAAAATAGCTCAGAGTGAGCACCAGAAAGAGTTTGTAGATGCCCTTATCTTTTCAGCCTTAGAAACAAATGAAAAAGTTTTTCAAAATAAACTGCATTAAACCCTGGTGTGAGGAACACTGTTAATCAGAATTAAAGTGGCCTTTATTCAGTTTAGTTTAATTTTGGAAGTTAATCCAGGCAGTAGTGATCATACCAGTGCAGAAGAAACTGAGGCACAAAGTGTAAATGATGTAAGTCCTATTACTAAGGAATTAGCAGAGATATACCTGAAGATAAGGAATGGCAATGTGAAGAAAGTAAGTGATGGACAATTGTCCAGTTTTCCTGGTGGCGTAAAGGAGAGTGATGATGAAGAACATGGCTCACATGAAAAAGAGAATAATGACAAAGAAAAATCTGGCTTACATGAAAAGGAGAGAAAGGATAAAGATGAATTAGTCTTGCATGATAACAGAAACAGCACTGAGAAAAATTGCACACCACAAATAGATACATCAGATCCTGCTTTGTGACCGGCGATGATCCTAAACTCTGCCTTTATTGATCATACAATTTTGAATGGACTGGGCAAACACAAAACCAAAGATATATGACATTTCCAGTAACTGAGCAGAAGTGACACTTCTCAAAGTCACACTGCGAAAGAGTACTCAAGAATGGTGAGAAACTGAATCAGTGTTAGCTAATTTACTCAAAATCAACTCAAAGTATTCTGTTTTTGTTGCACAATATTTGACAAGAATGCCAAAATTATTCCTTGTGCTTTCTGGGTACAGTTATTGGCATAATTTAGCTGATGCTCTGAAGCAACGTGAAAAGTCACCCGACCATTTTATGGCCTCCTCCAAATGGATGGAGCTCAAGTCCAGGTTCAAGCTGAATAAATGAATAAATGCAGAAAACCAGCACATTATTAATGTAGACATCCCGCACTGGAGGAACTGCTCAAGGATCTGATCTGATCTCAATTACCCTCTTCCTTGCAAAGAATAATTTGGCTTTCCGGGACTCGGATAAATTGCTCACTGAACATAATGGTAATTTCCTCAGTTTGGTAAAGCTCCTTGGGAAATACAATGATGTCATGCAGGAACACCTACATCCAGTAGTTTGCAAAGAAGCTATGGACCATAACTGCAGCAAAACCAATTCAAAACTAATTGACTGACCTTATGACAAGGAAGGTGCTTGATAACATATTGATGAAGCTCAGCAAAACGAAGTACCACACCATAATAATGGACTGCACGCCTGAGATTAGTCAGTGTAAAGACGTCATTTACAGTAAGATTTGCTGATGACCTGGATGGCTGTACCCAAGTAAAGGAACACTTTTTGGTTTCCAGTCTCCAGATGACTCTACTGGAAAATTCCTAAAAGAACTGTTTATGAACATTTTGAATAAGAATTAAATAAAGCTTCAGGACTGCTGCGGCCAAAGCTACGACAGTGATGAAAACATGAACAATAGCATCCAGGCAAGGATCCTTGCGCTGAATCGAAGAGCTTTCTTTGTGCCTTATGACTGCCATTCCCTCAACCTGGTTATGTCAGATGCAGCGTCATCTTCTTTAGATTCAGGATCTCTCTTCAGAGTACTATGAAGTATATACGTCCTGTTTTCAGCATCAACTATCAGGAGGAAGAACCTCATGTACAAGGTTACAAAGCTGACCATGAAGCCACTAAGTAACACTCACTGGGAAAGCCGCATTGCCAGTGTAAGGCCAGTGAGGTATCAGGTGATTGAGGTTTACAACACCCTGATGGAACTGGTGCAGTCGAGTAAAGCCAAGGCTGAAATCTAACATGAGGCGCAAAGCCTGGCAAACCAGATCACTGACTTCAAATTTCTGGTCTCAGTTGTGGTTTGGCATGATATCCTTTACAAGTAAATGTTGTAAGCAAGACAATACAAACTCAGTTGATGGACATCACAACCGCTACTATTGTGATAAGAAGCTGCCTTGATTGCATTTTGGCCTACAAGGATAAAGTTGAAGATGCTATCACTGCTGCCAAAGAAATGGCAGAAAATTTAAGAGTTGAGCCTGTCTTCAAGGAAATGTGTACAATGGAAGAGATGAGGCGATGGGAAGCTCAGAAGAAAATTCAAGAGGGAGTTTTTTTGCACACTCATTGACACTGCTCAAGTGTCCATTGAATAAACGTTTGGACAAATGAAGCACCACAAAAAGACCTGGATGGGGATTGTATGGCCTTCAAAAGCTGACAGCTGACAGGAAAACACTCTTGAACAACTGTACAGACCTTCAAAGAGGCTGACACATGGGGAATGTTCAGACATCAATGATAAAGACCTCTATATCAAATTGGACAACCTCCATCACATTTTGCCACACAGGAAACACTCTCCATTTCAAGTTCTCCAATTCATTCATGATGCAGAGCTGAAGGACACTTTACCTAATGTGTGGATAGCTTTGAGGATTCTGCTCACACTGCCGGTCACAGTTGCAAGTGGTGAGCTCAGCTTTTCAAAGCTCGGGCTCATTAAAACATATCTTCGATCGATGATGGCCGATGGGAGACTGACATTGCTTGTTATTTTATCGCTTTGGATCTCTCTGATGCAGTGCTTCAGTTCATAAGGGCAAAGACGAGAAAAGCAACATTTTGAACTAAAGGACTAGGCTTAACATTCTGAGGCTGTCACCTACTATAACACTGTTTAATACTGGTCTACCCAATGTTGGTGCTCATTTCAAATTCTTGATGTTACTACATTTCAGTTATTCCTGGAATTAAAAAGTTTCTATAAGCTTAGAGGGAAGAATTTTTTTTATTTGCTTATATATGGCATGAATAAATACAGATTTACAGATCCTAGTGTGCAAGTTTATCTTATATGAAAGGGATAAATCATGCATCAAAGTCGTGAAATGGGCTACACATGTAATAAAAAAATAAGGTATTAACAAATTTAATAAATGGAGGGGGGACGTCAAAGATGCTCATCTCCTGGGGTGCCATTTGGTCTAGAGCCAGCCCTGCTGCTCTGAAGTTCACAGCACCTCAAGCTGTTTCAACCCTACAGGTATTATCATCAGTTGTCCCAGATTATGAGTCTTCTACATCAAAGAAAATAACTGTTTCCTTCCCTGAATAAATTTAATGTACACGGATCATTGTTCAGCAACACATCTGTTAGTGAATGCACCAGCCAACAGTCATGCATTTAACTTTCTGTGTGCATTTCAAAGGGCGTGTCTACACTTGGAAATTTACCAAAATAGTTACTCCAGAATAATTATTCCAGAAAAGTTATTTCAGTATAAACTCCTATGTAGACTTATAATGGAATAACTATTTTGGAACGTTTCCAAGTATAGACAAGCCTTAAGATACTATAGAAAGCAACTATAGAGTATTTCACTCCATAGGTGTTAATCTTGAAATCTGACTCCATTAAGGCAAACTGTGTTCTGTAAATTGGAGAATATTTTAAAAAAAAAGTCTCTAAAGCTGAAATCATGTTTAAAACTGTTTACACAGTCACAAAAATAAGACGGTACACTTTAAGTTCTCCAGATGTTTCATTTCATAGAGCAATCTGGTCATATGAGATTCTGGTGGACAAAGACATTTTCTGCTGCCACACTAGCAGCAGAGAGTTCACATACACGTAAAGGATCAATTCTAAAGGTATTGTACTATCCACTTACAAAAGACCACACCTCACCAGAAAGTTTTTCCTACTTCCTATACATTACTGCAAATTAATGAAAAAAATAAATGTTTTGTGTAATTGTGGGAAATGCATTTATGTTTAAGTTTCCCACATATTCTCCTTTGTCATGCTCCTGATGCTTCCTTTGCAGGACTTCAGTACTATACTCCGCTGATTCAAGTCCATATTTGTTTAGGTAAATTGATATGTTCCAAACATTTTTCAATACTTCATTTTAAAAATCATCCAACAGTGCACTTTATACACATGTATTTAAAACAGTCTGTGTGTAACAACATGTATGATAATTAGTGGACAAATTGAGGACTGATGATAAAAGTAATTTTTTTTGCACGAACAGCAGCAGCTATGTCTTCAACTGCAAGCCTGTAATAAAGTATTAGAAAGAGGACACCTCTCTCCTAAAAATCAATGTGGTTGTTTTGCACCAGCAGGAAATCAGACAGTTTCTTTTACTACTTACTCTGGTTTTGATAGCAAATTAAACTTTTGCTTAATTTTCTGGCAAGGATAGCTACCTGACTAGCTGAAAGCTCAACCTCAATCTTTCCCCTCCCCCAGTCACCACAGACTTCTGATTAGTGAACTAGCAAAACACACACTGAGGCCTGGTCCACACTAGGACTTTAATTCGAATTTAGCAGCGTTAATTCGAATTAACCGTGCACCCGTCCACACCAGGAAGCCATTTAATTCGACATAGAGGGCTCTTTAGTTCGAATTCTGTACTCCTCCCCGACGAGGGGAGTAGTGCTAAATTCGACATGGCCATGTCGAATTAGGCTAGGTGTGGATGCAAATCGACCTTAGTAGCTCCGGGAGCTATCCCACAGTGCACCACTCTGTTGACGCTCTTGACAGCAGTCCGAGCTTGGATGCTCTGACCAGCCACACAGGAAAAGCCCCGTGGAAATTTGAATTCCTTTTCCTGTCTGGCCAGTTTGAATCTCATTTCCTGTGTGGACATCGTGGCGAGCTCAGCAGCTCTGGCAGCGATGCAGAGCTCTCCAGCAGAGGTGTCCATGCAATCTCAGACTAGAAAGAGGGCCCCAGCATGGACTGACCAGGAAGTCTTGGATCTCATTGCTGTGTGGGGCGATGAGTCTGTGCTTTCGGAGCTGCGCTCCAACAAACGGAATGCAAAGACCTACGAGAAGGTCTCCAAAGCCATGAGAGACAGAGGATACAGCCGGGATACAACGCAGTGCTGCGTGAAAGTCAAGGAGCTGAGACCAGGCTACCAAAAAATCAGAGCAGCAAACGGACGCTCCGGAGCCCAGCCCCAGACATGCCGGTTCTATGAGGCACTGCATGCCATTCTCGGTGGGTCTGCCACCACTGCCCCACCAGTGTGCATGGACTCTGAGGATGGGATACTGTCGACGGACTGTTCCTCGGAGATGTTCGCGGACAGGGAAGATGAGGAGGACGAGGCAGTCGACAGCGCTTACAACGCTGATTTCCCCGACAGCCAGGATCTCTTCATCACCCTCACTGAGATCCCCTACCAAGCCTCCCCAGCCATTACCCCGGACTCTGAATCAGGGGAAGCATCAGTCAGTAAGTGCTTTAAACATGCAAACATTTTTTCTAACAGAACAGGAATATTAACTATGCGAAAAGGTCAATATATATGGGGATGGAACAGAAATCCTCTTGGGACATTTCCAAGAAGCTCTCCTGAAGGTAAACGAAAAGCCTCCGCATGAAGTTCCTGGGGAGAGCTGCCTTATTGGGTGCTCCGTGGTAGCACACTTTTCCGCGCCAGGCTATCATCAGGTACTCCGGGAGCATTGCCTCCATGAGCATGGCCGCATAGGCCCCTGGTTTGTGCTGACTTTCACGCAGCATGCGCTCTCTATCTGCCTCAGTGACCCTTCTCAGGGTGATCTCGCTCGGAGACTCCTGCATTTAATTACAGTAATTTGTGTACTATTAGTATTGGGAGTGCTTCACTGTTCCTTTGCATAACCATGAGCGTCACTTTACAGCCACGTGGTGGAGGCTGCAGAGTGGCATTATACAGGGATCTTTCCCAGGGAACAGACGCGAGGGGGTGCAACAGGGGCAGAGTTTATGCTTTCAGGATTGCCTGTAGCAAGAGGACAGTGGTATACATTGACTTTTAAGCAGCCAAAAGTTTTTGGCTTACCATGCCTGGCTGCTCCACGGATTCTGCTGTCCCGCCCCGCTTGTCTGGTCTGCAGTGCAATCCCCCAGGCAATGAAAGCGAATTCCGAAAATTCAAACTTTCCCTGAGTGAGTGCTGTGCATGGTCTTGTTCACAGAGACTGACTAGACTATGTTTCCTCTTTGCGGAAATGTATCTTTATAAGGAAGTCAATCCCTTTTTCCCATCACACAGCTGCACCTGTATCCCGACCTGCTCCAGCATGCCCCTCAGAGAGGCTGGCGCAGATTAGGCGGCGCAAGAAAAAGACACGGGACGAGATGTTCGCAGAACTTATGGGCTGCTCCCGAGCCGAGGCAGCCCAGCAGAGCCAGTGGAGGGAGAACCTCTCCCAGCAGCAGCGCTCACACAGCAAACGGGAGGACAGGTGGCGGCAGGAAGACCAGCAGGCGACTCAAACGCTGCTTGGACTAATGAGGGAGCAAACGGACACGCTCAGGCGCCTTGTGGATGTTCTGCAGGACCGCAGGCAGGAGGACAGAGCCCCCCTGCAGTGTATCTGCAACCGCCCTCCCCCGCCACAAAGTCCCATACCCCCCTCACCCAAAATAACAAGAAGGAGGTGCACCAGGGGCCGTGAAAACTGTCACTCCACCCCAGCAGAGTGCTCAAGTACCAAAAAGCTCTCATTCGCTAAATTTTGAGAAGTCCTTCCCTTCCTGGATCACCCAAGCCCAAATCCAAGTTTCGTTCCCTCACTGTGTAGTTGATGATTAAAAATAGTTTGCTGTTCATTACTGTTTCCGTCATGTTTCTTTACAGAAGACTTTGTGTGATGGGGGGGGAGGGGTTTGGTAATTGCATAGGACGGTCACCATTACCTGGATACATACACGGGGGCAGGATCTACAGCAGGTCACACACACATAGTGCAGTCACTAGGCACCCTGGTCAGTCTGGGAGGTGTTTTTCATGTTCTGTGCATAGGCGGAAGGTGCCCTGCTCCAGCTATATTTGGAGCTGGGTCTCTCCCCCGCTCCTGCCTGGATCGGGCCCTGGCCCCCACGGGTCTCTCCCCCGCCCCGCCGCGCTCCGTACCTGCCTGACAGTAGAGCGGCTCCCCACAGAAATGCTGTCTGGTGCCCCAGGGTCCTAGCGCCTGCCATAAAAAATGGCAAGGCAGGCTGCCCTTACCCTGCCCTTCCACCATAGCCCTGAGCCTCTCCAATGCCCCAAACCCTCAGCCCCAGCCAGAGCCCTCACCCCTACACCTCCTCCCCTTCCCACACACCTCACCCCTTCCTACGCCCCACCCCCAGCCCAGAGCCTGCACCCCTCACCCCTTCCTTCACACCCACCTGTAAACGTCCTGCCCCCAGTCCTCCCCCGCCACAAGGCCACATAGCCCCCGCACACAGAGTCCTGAAAAGGAGGGATGGCAGTCTCTGTTGAAACAACCAGTCCGGCAGTGCAGACCGCTCTAGGTGCAGAAGCCTGTCATTCCTCGAGTGTAGAAGCGGTCTGTACATCACTGCACACCCTACCCACCACAGTCTGCGTCCCTGTTTCAACCCTTTAACGCGAATTCATTAGTAAAGAAAACGTTGCTAATTAAAAAAATTCCATTAACTTTATTTTTAAACGTGTGTTGGAAGGGGGGAAACGTGGTGAACGGGGTATGTCACTGGAGAAGAAAGTCAACAGTAACTGAAGCAGGGGCAGGTTCAGCTTCTCTGTAAAGAAACTGAACAGTCACAGGTTACCCCGCTCGCTGAGGAACCTATCTTTCAAAGCCTCCCGGATGCACAGCGCTTCCCACTGGACTCTTCTAATTGCACGGGTGTCTGGCTGAGTGTAATCAGCAGCTAGGCAATTTGCCTCAACCTCCCATCCCGCCATAAAGGTCTCCCCCTTGCTCTCACAGAGACTGTGGAGCACACAGCAAGCAGCAATAACAATGGGGATATTGCTTTCGCTGAGATCCGAGCGAGTCAGTAAGCTCCGCCATCTCCCCTTGAGACGTCCGAAAGCACACTCCACCACCATTCTGCACTTGCTCAGCCGGTAGTTGAAGAGCTCCTTGTCACTGTCCAAGGCGCCTGTATAGGGCTTCATGAGCCAGGGCATTAGCGGGTAGGCCGGGTCCCCGAGGATCACTGTAGGCATCTCCACATCCCCAACACTTATTTTGTGGTCCGGGAAGAAACTACCTTCCTGCAGGCGTCTAAAGAGACCAGAGTTCCTGAAAACACGCGCGTCATGAACCTTGCCCGGCCACCCGACGTTGATGTTAGTAAAACGTCCCCTATGGTCCACCACTGCTTGCAGCACCATTGAAAAGTAGCCCTTTCGGTTAATATACTGGCTGGCCTGGTGGGCCGGTCCCAGGATAGGGATGTGAGTCCCATCTATAGCCCCACCGCAGTTTGGGAATCCCAACGCGGCGAAGCCATCTATGATGACCTGGACGTTTCCCAGGGTCACTACCTTTGAGAGCAGTAGCTCAACGATTGCGTTGGCTACTTGCATCACAGCAACCCCCACGGTAGATTTGCCCACGCCAAAGTGGTTCGCTACTGACCGGTAGCTGTCTGGCGTGGCAAGTTTCCAGAGGGCTATGGCCACTCGCTTCTGCACACTCAGGGCTGCTCGCATGCGGGTGTCCTTGCGCTTCAGGGCAGGGGACAGCAAGTCACACAGTTCAAGGAAAGTGCCCTTACGCATCCTGAAGTTTCGCAGCCACTGTGATTCATCCCAGATCTGCAGCACTATGCGGTCCCACCAGTCCGTGCTTGTTTCCCGGGCCCAGAATCGCCGTCCCATAGTATGAACATGACCCATTGCCACCATGATCTCCATGGCGCGGCGTACCGTGCTTTCTGAGAGGTCTGTGCCACTCTGAGACTTCATGTCCTCACCGCGCTGCCAGAGCCTCCTCGCCCGATTTCTCAGCATCTGACTGTGGAAGAGGTGGACGATAAGGTGCGAGGAGTTGACAACGGCCATAAGTGCAGCGATGATCGCAGCGGGCTCCATGATCGCAGTGGAGTGCTGTGGCGTCCGCGCTGTCACTAACAGGAAAAGTGCGCGAACTGATTTCCCACCGGCGGGAGTGACGGTTGAATGCTGACAGTTACCCAAGACCACCCTCGACACAGTTTTCCCCCCAGCATGCATTGGGGGGAAATCCCAGAATTCCAATGGGCAGCGGGGAGTGCGGGAACTGTGGGATAGCTTCCCACAGTGCACCGCTTCCAAAGTCGACGCTGGCCCCGTAGTGTGGAATCACAAAGTCGAATTAGTGTCCTTAGTGTGGATACACAAATTTGACTTCGTAAGGTCGATTCCACAAATTTGAATTAAGTTGAATTGAACTACTCTTGTAGTGTAGACATACCCTGAAATTGAGGCTCCCTCAGGAGTACTCAGCAGCACATTTGTCCCTGCACCTACTGTCCCCATTTACTTGTGCATATGACATCTCCCTCTCCTCTCACTGGCATTTCAATTCTATTACTCCGCCCAGTCTTTCCGCCTCCTGTTCACTCTTCTGACTGGCAGCTGATTTCTGTTGCTCCGCTGAGCCCCTTATTCTGCTATACCTGAAAGCTCAGTTCTCTGCTCCACTCCTTCTCAGCCCCAACAGCCACTATTCTCTCTGAATAGCCCACTACATACTGCTGTGTCTGATGTCAAGACAGCCTGCCCTAGTCTCCCCTACTGTCCTTGTCTAGCAGGCAGGAAAGCCAATATCTTACTCACCCAGATCACACTTCTATTAGTCCTGGGCTTCTAGACAGAGGTGGATTAGGGGTTTCTGGGACCCTCCCCACCCCTTCCGCCTACAGTCCACACTCCGCCAGCGCTCCTGCCAGGGAAATGGGGTCAGGGTATGGGGGTTTGGCCCACCCCCATGGCCCGGCACTCTTGCCGGGGAGTGGGGTCGGGATACAGGGGCTTCCCCTGTTCCCCAGCAGGAGCACCGGGCGGGCACAGTGGGGGAAGCCCTCGTGCCCCGGCCCCGCTCCCTGGCAGAAGTGCCAGGCAGGCAGGTGGAGCAGGTCGGGGCACAAGGGCACCCATTTTTCCAGGGGGCCCCAATTGGCTAATCCACCACTGCTTCTAGATCTCAGGATGTTTCAATGTACAGTATATTTATTTTAAAGGACTTAACCTTTCTTAAAGACACCGTAGAGTAAATCAAAGCAGAGGCGAACGTCTTCAACATCCAAAACATCAGAGTAATCTACATAAAGCCCTTATTGCCCTAGGTATACGTATGCAACTCTCAAAGACAGTATTGAAAGTAAACCCAAATGAAACCTTTCGGGGGCCTTGTATACTGTCACCATAAACAGAGTACAGTCATATCATACAATTTATGGCCCTAAACTTCTCATTTTCAACTTTTCATTTTTAAATAAATACTTGCTCATTCATTGTGGGGTTTTTTGTTTGTTAATTTAAAAAGACATCGGGGCTGACTTGCTTGTTAACCATTAGCGGGAACCTCCCTAACCAATAGTTTTAAAAGTGCAAGCAACCTTGTGTTTTGTCTTCTGGGACAGTGCTGAAAAGAATGCATGCCACAGAGAGGATGTTCTTGAGATACATAAAAAAGGGCATCAACAGCAGAACTCCTTACAGCAGGGTTAGTCAATAAGAAGACTGCAGGCCAAATTCGGACCACCAACTACTGCTGAATGGACCCTGAACTCTATTTACTTATAGTTATCATTATTGTTTGTATTAATTATTATTATTATTTTCTCTGGAGTCTGAACCTTGACGAAGAAATTTGAACTTCGACCAAAAAAAAAAAAAAAAGATAATTGACTACCCCTGCATTACAGTTATTCTTAGAAGACACCATTAAATCCATCTTGTAATGAAAGGCTGGCTTGTGTTTTAGTAACCACTGCTGAAGAAATTGTCAAAGGGAAAATGCAGTTCAAATGGGACAGCTGAAAGCCCCTTAGTTTTTTTAGTAGATTGCAGAAAAGGGTAGGTAGGTAAAAGGGGAAAAAAGAACTAGAGTAATTCTCAAATGTTAGAGGGTATCTACTGAATATTATAGCTCCTACATATGTCTGAGCCAGTCTGTCCTTCTCTTTCTTATTTCCCCATAGGTAAGTACTAAATTTCTAGGATTGGTTAAGAACTCTGAGAAATCCTGGCTCCACTGAAGCCAATAGCCAAACTCCCATTTCCTTTATGGGGAGAGGATTTCACATTATATCTTAAACTATAAAACAAGAGGGATTATATAATTTATCATGTAACACTTCAAACTTCCAAAAACTCTAGTAAAAAAAAACTTTTAGATACCGCATTTTAATGTTTAATTTGATGGTATCAAGGTAACCATAATTTAAATTATACATGTATGTACACACACACACCCCGCAAGTCCAAGGTGAAAGAAATAACCTTGCACAAACATTTTCTCTATTTTGCAAGCACTCTATAAACAGACTGTAGAGTTGCTGGTGAGTGCGGTGTTTCTGGCCTATTTAAATTTATTTTATTTTTAGTGTGTCAGAGGACAGAGGAGGAAATGGGTAATACTGAAATCTATATTTTGGAATGAAGCAAAACCACAGGTAAGAGGATGGTTGCAATGTCTGTTCCAGATATAGAAAGTGGCCTATCAACCTTAATATTCCTTACTTTTAAGTTTGCCACCAAATTGTGATATCAGCTCTGAACTGCACTTCATTAAACATGGAAGCAGCCATGCATCTGAGGCCTGGTCTACACTGGGGGTGGGGGGAGAAGAGTCAATCTAAGATACATAACTTCAGCTACAAGAAAAAGCATAGCTGAAGTCGACGTATCTTAGATTGAATTAAAAAATTACTTACTTTGCATCCTCGTGGCGCTGGATTGACGGCCGCGGATCCCCCGTCAGCTTTGCTTCCACCTCTCGCACTGCTGGAGTTCAGCAGTAGACGGGAGAGTGATCGGGGATCAATGTATCGTATCTACACTACACGCGATAAATCGGTCCCCGATAGATTGATCACTACCCGTCAATCCAGCGGGTAGTGTAGACGTACCCCAAGAGTAGCATGCTGCTCTGAGCACACGTAAAGTACTCCCACTGACATCAGTGGGATTACTAATGCAGATGGAGGACAGTATGCATCTTGAGGAGATGGTATCAACTTCTGCATTTAAATCAGCAGCAGCCAGCATTCTGCCTTTCTCCAGTATTGAATATCTTTTTCCATATGGTAAAACCTGAAAAACAGACTGGGTTTGATCTTAACACAATGGTTTACACCAAAACTTGAAGATGTATTCATACAATCATCTGAAATTGGTGATTGTGGGTTTATTTTATGATCACAAATGATAACCAACCACTGTAGAATAATTTTAAAGGATCAGCTCACTTAGATATTCGGATGGATGACTTAAACAAGTAAAACCACCTCCCAAAAAACCCAAAATGTTTTCAGCTATATCAAGGAAAATGCAAAATATTGCCTTAAGGGAAAACGTGAACCAGGCACTGTTTCTAGAAGATCTGGGTCTCTAAACCAGGGTATAGATTACAATAATCTATAAAGTATGGAAATATATGTATTAGAAATGGAAATTAATTATTCAGTCAAAGCCAAATCAGATTCTAAGGCTAGAAGGAACCATTGCGATTATCTAGTCTGACCTCCTGTAAAGCACAGGCCTTAGAACTTTCCCCAAAATAATTCCTAGAACATCTTTTTAGAAAACCATCCAATCTTGATTTAAAAAATTGTCAGTGAAGAAGAATCCACTACAATCCTTGGTAAATGTTTAATTACTCTCATCATTAAAAATTCACATCTTATATGCAGTCTGAATTTGTTTAGCTTCAACTTCCAGATCCACTGGATCATGTTTTACCTTTCTCTGCTAGACTGAAGTGCCCATTATTAAATATTTGTTCCCCATGTAGATACTTTTAGACTGTAATCAAGTCACCCCTTAACCTTCTCTTTGTTAAGATATTTAGATTGAGCTCCTTGGGTCTCTCACTGGGAGACATGTTTTCTAATCCGTTAATCATTCTCGTGGCTCTTCTCTGAACCCTCTCCAATTTATAAATACCCTTCTTGAATTGTGGATACCAGAACCAGTAATTCCAGTAATGATCACACCAATGCCAAATATATGATAAAATATCCTCTCTACTCCAGTCAAGATTCCCCTGTTTATGCATCCCAAGATAACATCTTTTGGTCACAGCATCACACTGGGAGCTCATGGTCAGATGATTATCCAGCACAACCCCCAAATCTTTTTCAGAGTCACTGCTACCCAAGATAAAATCTCCCATCCCGCAAGTATGGCCTACATTCGTTGTCCCTAACATTTAGCCAGATTAAAACGTATATTGTTTCCTTGCACCCAGTTCACCGAACGATCTGGATCGCTCTGAGTCAGTGACCTGTCCTCTTTATTATTTACCACAGGCTGATGCACAAGAACAGATCCATAATAAATATCACAGGGCAGAATACTTTATAAATTCCATTATTCTCTTGGGGTGCATAAGTATGCTGAAACTCTCTCAGACTTTTTCCTATTTTTATTTCAAGGGAAGAATTTTACCCTAAAATCAGCATGACTGCAAATGGTTATTATAAATAAGGAATCTATGTAAGTATAGTTACAGCACAAAGTTTCAAAAAGGTCTTCAACGTCAAATCCATTCTCTATAATTCTTTCCATTTATTTAAAAAAAATGGAAAGAATTATATAAATTAGTTATTTAGGGACATTTTCCAAAGCATCTAAGAACTTTAGAAGCACAAGTCCCGAAGGAAGTCTCACTCTTAATACATATGGTACAAATTGCTCATAAATAACCATATGTATTATATTTCATATAGAAGTACATTAAGAGATAAGCAATTGGTAGGAGAAATTACATCAAAATAGGGTGAAGAAACAAGTAATTAGATATTACTTAGTTGAAAGCAAAAATATATATGTCATGCTATTGCCTTACAAAAGAATGTCATAAAGGACAGTTATAATAAGAATAGCTGCATACTGCAGAAAAAAATCCCTCGTGTAGCTACAGCTTTTGGTGCTGCATATTAAGACACCCAAGTTCAGAAACAGAATCCAAATGTGTGCAGAAAATAAGGCTCTTAAGGAGGACATTGTTTTCATGGCTTTCTACACATTAATGATTAACATCACACAATGACACATGCAAAAAAACAACCAACTGCTACTATGTAAAGCTGTTGCAAAACAAAGTTTTGACTAATCCTCAAGACTATTTTATATACTATGAAAAAGACAAGGCCTGTACAAAATAAAAATATGTAAAAAGTATAATAATAAAAACATTTCAAGTCATGTTTTCTAGCTGTTATTTAATACTTTTATTTATACAACACAGGGGTCGGCAACCTTTCAGAAGTGGTGTGCCAAGTCTTCATTTATTCACTCTAATTGAAGGTTTCGCGTGCCGGTAACACATTTCCGCGTTTTTAGAAGGTCTCTTTCTATAAGTCTATAATATATAACTAAACTATTGTTGTATGTAAAGTAAATAAGGTTTTTAAAATGTTTAAGAAGCTTCATTTAAAATTAAATTAAAATGCAGCACCCCCCCGACCGGTGGCCAGGACCTGGGCAGCGAGAATGCCACTGAAAAATCAGCTCTTTTGCCACCTTCGGCACGCATGCCATAGGTTGCCTACCCCGATATAAGAGATCTTTTATACATTCCCTCCCCTCCCCCTCCATGGATCTCATCAATTCCTTCACAAAGCTCTGGAAATCTCACATCACCCCCTCCCCCCGTCTCATAACTTTAATTCTACTGTCTGTAGAACTCCGCTTTAACATGACCATTATTTTGTCTCAGTAAACCAGGACAGGACTCTGGTCCTTACCATCACTCCTTAATTGGCAAAGGGTCACTGCAGAGTAACAGACACTATTTCCCATTCCCTGCAGCTAACAGATACTCAAGTTTCATAAAGCTCTTAAAAATTCTTTTGGATTTGTTCTATTAATCTTAGAAATGTCAATAAAAAATCCTGTACATAGACACATTTCTCTCTACATTTTTTTGTAGCACAGTGCAGGCAGGGATTTACCCATGCGATTCTTAGTAAACTTAATGCAACTCACATGACTAAAACCCCATACAACACTCAATATTCACCCCACAGCCATTCCAAAAATCAATTTCGAATTCAATTGTCAGGACATCAACCTTTATAAAAAAAAAAAGTAACTTTGAGCAAATACTTCAACTGTTATTGAAGACGGATTTATGAATCTATCCAGAGGCATAAAATGTAACCTTACAATACTTCCCTGGCATACATGTAAGACATTCTTGTCAGTTACTTCTACATTTACGCCACTAGCAAATATTAGCACTTTTTTGTAATCTGATTATAGGCACTGCATTTACTACACAGGCACATTCATCCCCCATTCTCTGCTTTTTGTTGAGTCAAATGCTGAATGTCACTAGAACATACTCCAAGAAAGCTGCCTTTTTGCAAAATTAACCAACAACTAACCTGTATAACCTCAAACCTGTGCTCGCAAATTTCTGTCAAATCAAAGTTTTATATGGTTACAAAGACACAGTATTCTACACTTCGAGCTAGCTCAGAAAACCCAGTTTACAATCCTTCATCTTTCTTTGCTTGGAAAAAGTGGATTTAGATATGCAGCTACACCTAGTGATCAGCAACAGATCACAGCAGGCAAAACACTACAACTAAAAACACAAGTAATTTTGCATGGGTGAAATCAGAAAAGGGAGGCGGGGGCTGAAAATAATGGAGTGGGAGAAGTAAAACAGTAGAATTATTATTAACAGAAATTATTTTAAAAAAGGAATACCAAACTTGTCAGAAAGATTTTGTCCTTAACATATGCATTGGTAAGGTTACACTATCAGTGAACTGAAAAAGAAAAAGAAAACATTATCAAGGTTTAATTTTATTATAACAGTATACAAATAGCTTACCATGGCTAGAATTTTCAAAGCTATGTATCTTTTAAACTGTTTAGTGCTAATGTCACATTTAGGAAGTCTCATAGTTCTAGATGTTCGTCATTACCCAAGGCAAGATTGTTAAAACATCAAATAAGTATGTTGGCAATAGCCCCTAAATTAAAAAAAATTCTCTCAAATGATTCATTAATATAAAATTACAAGTGATCTAGAGGACTGGTGTATGGGTCCCAATCCCACTGACTTCAATAGGCTTTAGATCAGGTCCATAGAGATAGAGGTTGCCAAATCAAATCCATACCAGTTATCTTCAGATGCGTGGTCAGTGATTTATGTGAAGTGAGCTGATTGTCTCAGTCCAATTTCTAGTGAGCAGGGCAGGTGCACGCATCACAACTGGTTGGCACACTTATCCATTACCCCCAATGATGAATGAATACGCATGGAAAATGAACTACCTTCAATACATCCCAGTAATGTAATTTGACTGTGACTTGGAAGAGGTGTGAAGAAGTTTACTCAATTCACCCTGCACATATTCTGTGGCTAGCCAGGGGATTCAGTCCTTACTGCTGTCAATCCAGCAGCTTCCATGAGCATTAAATATACTATTTTCAAAAATATTATGTCCTACTGGGCTGTTTCTTGAAACTAATTTTTGTTCCCATGGATTCTGACGATTCAATTGTGAGACCAAAGAGACATTATAGGAATTTTTCAGTGTCATAACCTCCTTGTAATATCCTGTAGGGTATACTTTCTCCCATTTATTAGCATAATAATACCACCATCTTAATCAATGACTTAATAGAAAAGCTTTAATTTTTAATATGCAACACAAAACTAAGACTGATATGGTTTTATTACTAAGGCCTGGTCTACACTGGGGGGAGGGTCAAACTAAGGTACGCAAGTTCAGCTACGCGAATAGCCTTATAGCGAATAGGACTTCGATCCCATGGCTCCCCCGTCGACTCCGCCACCGCCATTCGCGGTGGTGGAGTTACGGAGTCGACGGGAGCGCGTTCGGAGT
This sequence comes from Mauremys reevesii, assembly GCF_016161935.1. Lineage (NCBI taxonomy): Eukaryota > Metazoa > Chordata > Testudines > Geoemydidae > Mauremys > Mauremys reevesii. The sequence goes on from NC_052624.1 coordinate 201,687,289, forward strand.
TCGATATATCGCGTTTAGATGAGACGCGATATATCGAACTCCAAGAAGTCAAACGCTACCCGCCGACCCGGGCGGGTAGTATAGACGTAGCCTAACTTATGATATGCACACAAGGTCAGAATAGCAATAATGGTTAGAAAAATATGAACACTTTCTTTTTGTAGAAATACCTTTCTCACGTAAAATATTAAAGCTTAATACCTAAATAATTATTTAATATGAAACATCACAAGTATTGTTTCAGTTTACAGCAAAAGATGTGTTTGTTTATATCACTCAAGATCACTTGTTTATGATTTCAATTTTTTAAAAATAATTATGCATTTAGGGCCTGATCCTTCAAATTTTTACATACATTTGCAACTTTACTCACATGAGTAGCCACATTGAAATCAATGAGATACCATTTACACGTGACTCCTGAGTTAACAGCAGCAGGACTTTAGATTGCAATGGCTTTGGTTTACTGAGGCCTAGTCTACACTACAAACATTTGCAGGCACAGCTGTGTTGGCCAGAGTGTATGTAGTGAGATGTGATCTTTGAATGACATAGCTGAGCTAGCAGAAACCCCTAGCATAGACACAGTTATACTGGTATAACTACACTTTTGCTGGTATAGCTTATTTCACCTATAAGGAATGGGAAGAGGGGCAGACGGGCACTGGACTGGAATAAGTTTATACTGGCAGAAGTGCAATTTTGCCAGTATAAGCTACATCCAAAGCAGAAGCGCTGTGCAGGTACAGCATACTAGTAAAGCCTTCCAAGTGTAGGCCTGGCCTAATTTATGAAAGCAAAAAACAAACTTAAATCAGGTTAATGTTCTATCAACATCTACATATTTCACTGTACCAGAATTTTCATTTCAGCTGAGACAGCACCTATGGATCTGAGTATATCTTCCTTCTTTTCAGTGACCAAACATCAGTACTATCCCTATGAAGTTTAAAGCCCAGTGAGTCAACTGTTCCCTTATGAGTGCTGATTACTGTGTGTTGTTGCAGATTTTATTGTGAAAAATTTGAGATTCCGATTTACATAGTCCCTGCCCAAAGAAATGAAAATGTGATAGGCAAGGCAATAAGTTATTGTAAGTTTGTAAGACACTTTATTTCAAGTTATTTTCCTCGTAATCAGAGTTAGTACTGGCACCAGATAAGTTACCCCAATCTACTTACACACACCTTTCAGCCAGACTTTGTTGTTGTTGTTTTAAATTGCAGTTGGACTCATCAGATAGAGGTAAAAAAACAATTATGGGTAAAAAATTAGTTGACATACAACTTGACAGTCAATTTCTACAACAACAACAAAATACAGTACAATCTAATAATAGGCCTCTCTCTAGGACAAGCTTGGGTTATAAGCAAAAAGCACCAATTTTAGAAGGATGCGTGTATTTAAGTTTATGAGAAACGTGATGCTTTTATAAAAGTGCATAGATTTTGAATTCTATTATGTCTCTACCTTCAATTTCAGTTAAGCATTTTTATATTTGACAGAGCTCATCATGTCTAGACCTTTCATTTTATATAAAAGGTGACATTTAGGCTTACAACATCCTTTGTAACGCTACAGCTTGCATCATATTTTTGTTTGACCCATATCATTTTCAGAAATAGTTTGTTTTTTCTAGTCTGAGTAATCTACCAAAGAGATGAAAGAAGAAATACTATGAATTCAAGTTAGGATTTCATATAACCACAGTAACCCTATCTCTCGGTGTTTACACACTTCTGTAATTTTAGAAATCAGTCTTCATATAGGGCCATTAAATACACAATCAAACTAAAATGAAGAAAAACCTGTTAAATTATTAAGGGAAGTAATTATTTAAAAAATTAAAGTGCTTCTCAAAAAAAAGACTACTGTAAGGACTAATACACCATTTACACCATTTTGAATAACAATCCTAGGTTTGTTTGTTTTTAACTGCTCCAAATAACCAATGTTTTCTTTTTAAATCAGATGTCTTTGTTATTGTTTCCTGAGTTTTAGTTCTTACGATCATTTTCATCTTGAATTGATGAACCTAGAATTTCAGATTCATCAATTTAGACCGTCACAGAAAACCCTATTTTTATTAACTGTTAAGCTAATTTCAGAAGATTACTTGAAAGCTTCAAGACTTTAAGGAAAAAGCAGATCTTTTTGTTATTTAGTTCCCAGATAAGAAGATGAACACCTGAAGACATCAGAATAAACTTCTATACAAATAAGTCAGTGCAAAAATAAAGATGAAAGTACAACTTGCAAAGATTACTTTTCCAATCCATTGCTATTCTTTGCTTAAAAGATGGTTTCTTTGCTTTTTTAATAGCGTGATCACATAGTTCACTTTTGTGGCAGGAGACAGGCAACTACACAACTCATAGACAAATTGTACTGTAATGTATCATCAATGGGACTTGATGCATCAAGCTTTTAACAAAAGCAGCAGCAACCATTTTTTCCCAGGGCATACAAAGAGCAAAAATAACCCCTAGACACTTTTTATGATGCAGTATCACAATGGCAAAAATCATCAATTTTGTTCTTAGTAAGTGCATGGTAATTCGTTCCTTACCTTTACATATACACAAAAAATAACCATACAGAGTAGGCCAAATTCTGTGCTCAGTTATATCCACTGGCCCATTAAGCTTTAAAAAAAGTTTCATGCAACAGTCCAAAACCCAGCCAGTTCACAGAGAGTGCTATACAATTATACAGTTGAACTAACTCTATACATAGGACATTAAAGCAACATAAAGACATTTCTGAATAGTTTGTGTTCCACATCACGATCTTCTTCTCAGCATGTGGTAATGTAAACTAATACTATAACCAAGAGCAACAACAATAAGACTAAGGCAGGACTGTACTGAAGCAAGATGAACAGCACTTAAATTTTGACCCTAATGCAAGTATTAACACATCCTTGCATGCAACTAAATTAAAAATCTAACAAAAGGATAGTTGCCCTAGTTTAACTTTAAAAAACTGTAAAAAGATCATGCAGGTCGGAGCGCATTATGGATTTATCTTAATAAAGTGAGACTTGTTGTCAACATTTACTTGGTCCCGCCTCAGCGCAGGGAGCCAGACTTGATGACCTCTTGGGGTCCCTTCCAGTCCTACGCTTCTATGAAGTCCGAACCCTAGATTTCCAACATTAATGAGTTATAGCACTAATATACATGAGTTCAGTTCTATAACTCACTGCTGAGGATAGCCTCATCCTAACAAGATTACTGGAAGAGGTATCATCCTAATGCAATCCTCAGGACCATTCTCCCCCCCCCCTCCACACACACACACTAATGAAGCCTCCAGTTTATCTGCAAATGTTCAAAAGGAATTAGAGGGAAAACAGCTTGAATATACAGTGTCCTGGAAATGTACCACTGAACCAAAATAAGTTTATTTTTTAAAAATCCTTTAAGCACAAAACTTGGCTGTACTATGGGCTGCATGCAAGCAACATGTAACATACAAAATACAAACCACCCAGCAACCTCAGAAATAAATCAAGCCGAGAGTACTATTCCCAACCAGAAAGCACATTTAGCATGAAGTGAAGGCCAGATGTCTTAAATGCACTAATTTCAAGTTAAAAAAAAAAGAAAGAAAGAAAGCTGATGTTACTCATTCCTGCTAAATAAATGTACAAAACTATTTCACAACCCAACTTTCCGTCCAGAATTATAGGTTTCTTTAATATACATTTTAAAATATATGATGGATTTTGTTATGGATGGGGGAAAAAACATAGACCTATGAAGACGTTGAAGGGCAAACCTAAAATTGCAATTAAAAACAAAAAAAAAGTTCTTTTCTGGAGCTGCACCATGGACATAAAAACCTAGCATGTCTAAGACACGCAGAGTTTTCCCCCTTTCCTAGGGTTTTCACTATAGGCTGAAGACTCGTCTGTGCTTTTAAAAGGGGCCGTCCCCTGCTTTTTAGACTGATCAACCGCTGTCACTGTACAATCGCACTTCAATGCAGTGCGAATTTTTAAGTTAATACTGAAGCTTCAACTTTGATGACGGGACAAACTGATGGGAAAGAAGGAGGAAGAGCGATGGGGGGGCGCGCTGGAAGTCTGCTGTTGCCCATCTGTGCGTTGTTTTCTGGAGGTAGGGGGCGGCTCTCAGACCTGCCTGGTGGAAATCAAAAGTTCTCTTTTTCCCAAATTTTCAGCGGCTGCTCAGCTGTCTATTGCAACTCCAACCCACTCCGCAAGCAAGCCCTGGCCGCCTCCCTCCCTCCTGGCCCCAGCCCAGCCGGCTGCCAGCATTCCGCCAAGCGCAGCGTGCTGCACCCTTGCTTGTCACCTTGTAGCGCTCGTGCCCGGCCAGGATGTGCCCAGGAAGAGACCCAGCCCGTTTGCACTCCGCGCACCCCCCTCCGCCTCCAAGTAACTCCGGGCGGCAGGAAACTTGGAGAGACTCCAAGGAAAAGAAGATCCCGCAGTAATAAAATAATGTAACACCCCCAGCGTGCCCGCGGCTCTGCTCCCTGCCGCCTCTAGGTGCGGTGCAGTGCGCCGGGGGGCTCTGTCCCGCTTGACTCCAAACAACTCAGCGCCTTCCCCTCTCTGTTCTCCACCGGGGCACGAAGCGCCCAGTCTAACGGGACCGGTCGGCGCTCAGCTCCCCTCCTCCCTTGGTTGCCGGGGCTGGGCTCGCGTTCCCCCCCCCCCCCCGCTCCTAGGCTCACACCCCGCGGGCAAACCGGCTCCCCACCGCAGCCTCCCAGCCAGCGGGGCACGGGGGAGGCTCCTCTTACCTGTGAAGGGCTCCGCTCCGGCTGCCAGCAAAAGTCCAGCCAAAGTCAGCAGGCAAGTTCCAACTTTCCCCATGTCTCCCCCGCTCCGCGCGCGGCTCCGCGAGGTGCAAGGCAGCTGGGCGCTCGCAGGCGCCCCACTCCCGGCCAGCCGGCTCCCGGGGGCAGGCTGGAGCCGGGCGGGGTGCGGCGGCGGGGCGGGGCCGGCTCTGGGGCGCTGTTTTCCTGTTTCGGGGGAAGGGGGGGTTGCGGAGCCCCCTCCGAGTCCCGCCGCTGCCCTCGCCTGGGAGTCCCGTCCCCGCCTCCTCCAGCCCGCCGCTCTCCGTCCTGTTGCGCAGCCTCAGCCCTGCAGCCTCGGCGCTTCGCTTCGCTCGCCTCCCTCTCTGCCTCGCGGTGCCCCCGGCAGGCGGGCTAAAGACAGCGCTGAAGTCACGCCCAGCCGCCAGCACCGCCGCCGCCTGGCCCCCGCTAGAGGGCGAGTGCCGCCCGGGCTGCAGCTCCGGGGCTGGGCGGCGAGCTGAGCGGCTGCGGGGGGAGGAAAACGCGTGGGGGGGGGTGGTTCCCCCTTCCCCCTTCCCCAAAGCCGGGTTGGGGGCTGTGCGCCTGGGTCCCCGGCGGGAAGGCTTGAAAAGTTCTCCTCAGCTGGGGGATCGGGAAGCCCGCGGTTCAGCACGGCCCCAAACCCTCCTTAACTTGCTCCTCGGCTGCCACTCAGCAGGGCAGCCGCGGCACCGTCCAGGGAAAAGTGCGGAGAGCTTCGTTCCTCTTACCGCCCCAGCGGAAGAGAGATGCGGCTGATTAATACAGCGTAACACACCACGAGCCGGGGACACTTCCCACACAGTAGTTAATCCGCACTCGCTTGCCGTGCTGCGCAGTTTCCTTGAAGCCCTGACCCTTTGACAGCTGAGCCAGTCTCCACCTTCCCCACATGCACTGGCCTGGTGTTATTCCGAGGCACCAAACGCCAGGGGGGGGGAAGCAAAAAAGCGACCACAACTAGTGTTGTTTTTTTAAAACGGAGATCCTGGCAGCAGGAAGAATTGGTTCCAGGCCACTCATTTTTTTGTAAAAACAGCAAAACTGCAAATATCTATGCCAGCCTTTAAGTACTGCAAAGAGTCCTTCTCAAAAAGAAATTATAACATCTTAAATATGTTTCAATGCACTAAAATGCCAGGCTGTAAACATATTTTTTTTATGTAAGCTGCTGCTAAAACTCTAGACCCCTAATCCTACAACCATATCTGCAGCTGCTTTACTGTAGTGGGTATTATTATTAATATTTAAATTACCATCACACCTAGGAACCCTAGTCATGGACCAGCATCATGAGTGATGCTGTACAAACACAGCACAAAAAGACCATCCTTGCCCCTAGGAGCCTAGTTTCATTAACTTCAAGGTGACTAGGGGTGAGAGCAAAAATAAGCATGTGCTTGCTTAAGTGTTTGCAAGGTTGGGTACTATTAAAAGTGAAATAATTTTTAAAATTCAATTTACCGGTCACTATTCATTCTCTGTTTCTTGCACATCTCTCAGCTTTGACAATGAAAATCTGGTTATTTTGTTTATAGTCAGTTTCACTTTCCCTGATGTATTATTAGGTTTCAAACATTGCACAGGGAAAAAAAATTAATTGGAGATATACCAATCTCCTAGAACTGGAAGGGACCTTGAAAGGTCATCGAGTCCAGCCCCCCTGCCTTCACTAGCAGGACCAATTTTTGCCCCAGATCCCTAAGTGGCCCCCTCAGGGATTGAACTCTCAACCCTGGGTTTAGCAGGCCAATGCTCAAACCGCTGAGCTAAAAACAAGTGTTTTTAAATGTGTTTTTTTTAATTGTGGAAACGTTTATTGATCCTAGTTTTTATAAAAGCTTTATTTTTATAGACAATTTAAATGTGCCAAATTTAATTTCACACAGATTCTTTAAGGTTCCACTGTTAAGCGTTAAAAAATGCCACACAGGTTTAGCCAGCAAACATGTATGTATAATTTTACTCACACTTAGACTTGATTTCACTGTCACTTACGTGCAAATTAGCAGGGTTGGCCCTGGTTGCAGATGAAGCCTTAATTCTGTCCCCTGGTGTATTGCAGGTTACAATATATTTTAGTTACATGTTCATGTAATATTGAATATATTATACAGTTTTGTCTACAAGTTTGTGTAGTTGTGATACCTTGCATTTTTCCCATTTTCTTATAAACTAATTTAATTGTCACAATTAATGGCTCAGTATATCGTTATTGACAAATTCCTTGTCCAATACATTCCTAGGTAGCATTTAAAATTTTAGGGGAAGAGGCAGTTAACTGAAAAACTATCACAAGGCAGCAGAATAACATTAATTGTATCAAGTTCCTGGCATGTGAGTGTTTAACTGAATTCTGAGCGTTTTCTTCACTTATTTGTATGGAATTTCCTAGCTTTTAAAAAATAAGACAGTTAATTCCTGAAAACTTTGATGTTTGGCTGATTCTGAGCAAATTGGCAATAGCACATGTAGCTTCTATAATTTGCACTATTTGTCTAGACACCACTGGTCTTCTCACCCACCTGTCCTACTTAATTTAGGAGTTGTGCAAAAAAGAGCCTGTCTGTTCTGAGCTCCAAAAGCTGAATGGCTCTAACATCATAAACCCAAAAGGAGAGGCCCCTTTTGAAAATGTTGGCCTTGTTTCAGTATGTATTTTGATTTCTGTATATAGCTATTGAAAACAAGAAGACATTTCTACGCAAAGAAGTTCTTTAACTTAAAGTTAAATTCACTCAAGATGCATTTGCTATCAACCGAATCACTAAAATCCAGGAAATTACCTGTTAATCCAATCTCTCATCTATACTGACCTAAACTTGCATTCATCACCACTTTAATTTCATAATACTCAAGCACACTTGTACGCCTCCTTTCTACAGCAAGCTCCCTGTCAGGGTGGATAAAAATTGACTTTTTTATATATATCAATCTTTTTAATTTAAACTGGACTTTTAAAATTTCAATTAAGTACATTGTGGGTTTGGTTTTTTTTAAATTAAATTGAAAACTGTTATAACCTAAGCTAAGGGTAAAACTTACTAACATTTATTAAAAAGTCAATTAAATAAATATAAACAATAATATGTTGCATCAGTGAGTCCCCCTCAAATTGTAATGAGTTAAGGGGTGCTGATTTTCACATACAGAATGAGAGAGAAACCTTATCTTTTGAAGTCTACTCAACCTTTATAGATGTCACAATGTCATATACTGCATTAATTATATTATTCTCACTCTATACAGTGGAGAAAATGCTGGTATTTACATTTTTTTCCAAATGTAGTTACTTTCATTTTCTGTTGTGCAGAAAAGATTTTGTCCTGATTATTTTGGGGTTCAGTTTCGCTTGCAGGTGAAGATCAAATTACTCACTCATTTGGACTAGTTCGAACTCAAGAAACCAATGAGGAAACAAGCGTGGAAATTTGTTTTTCTCTTCCAAGCACCAAATTAAAACCAGGTGGGAAAATATGAGATCTACTAATTCCAAAATTCTGAAGGACATGGGGACAGATTTTCAAAGGTATTTAGGCAACTAAAAATGCAGATAGGTGGTCAGTGAGATTTTCAAAAGCCCTGTAACAGTCTAAGCACATAACTCCCATTGATTTCAATGTGAGTTAGATACTTAAGCAGGTTAGGGCCAAGTGGTATTTTCAGAATTGCCAATCTTCATCTCTAGGCACCAAAATACCTTTGAAAATCTGGTCCATGTTGACCAGAAACAATGTGTTATTTCACTAAGTGCAGTTAATATTTCATTTAATATATCAGTTAATTTTAAATGAAAAAATAGGTTTTAATAAGAGAAAAAAATATGTATCCAGGACATTTAAGATTATTTTATTGGTTAAATAAAACTATTTGTAAAAAAAATGTACATTTTTAATTTTCATTCCAGTTTTCATCCAAATGCAGCTTGATATCAATCATGATTTTTTTTAAAAAAGCATCTAGTAAATAAGAAATGTACCATTCACCATTTTCTAACATAAAAATGTAAAAACTAAAAAACAGAATAAATTTATATTAAGCTATATAATTGCTTAAATAAATATGTATAGATACAGCCTATCCTCCTGGTTTGTAAAAAGAAGTATCAAATTTGGTGTAAATGCTATATTTGGTTGCAAACCAGCATGTTCTAATGGTTATACCACCAAAAAGGCTAAATTATCTTTTGGAAAATAACTTAAAAGTACAAATGCAAAACAAGATTCAAATCAATTATTTAAATCAAGGTTTCGTGCTTGCATGATTAAAATCAGTTATTTAAATCAATCCACCCTGCTCCCTTTCAGTTCTAACACATGACCAACCAAAATCAAACTCCTATACACCATCTTAACTCTGACCTCACCCTAGTCCAGAGGCAGGCAACCCATGGCACGCGCGCCACCTTCGGCACGCAAGTTGATTTTCAGTGGCACTCTCACTGCCCTGGTCCTGGCCACCAGTCCGGGGCCTCTGCATTGTAATTTAATTTTAAATGAAGCTTCTTAAACATTTTTAAAAACCTTATTTACTTTACATACAACAATAGTTTAGTTATATATTATAGACTTACGGTATATAAAGAGAGCTTCTAAAAATGTTAAAATGTATTACTGGCACGTGAAACCTTAAATTAGAGTGAATAAATGAAGACTCGGCACACCACTTCTGAAAGGTTGCTGACCCCTGCCCTAGTCATATGCAAATTACATACAATTAACCTAACTGCACATAAAATCATAGTGATGTAAGACTGGAAGGGATCTTGTCAGGTAAACTAGTCCAGTTCCCTGCACTAAGGCATGACTAAGTATTATCTAGACCATACCTGACAGGTGTTTGTCTAACCTGTTCTTAAAAACTTCCAGTGACTGAGATTCCACAACCTCCCTAGATAGATTGCTCTAGTGTTTAACTACCCTTACTCTTAGGAAGTTTATCCTAATTTCTAACCTAAATCTCCCTTGTCGCAATTTAAGCCTGTTACTTCTTGTCCTGAACTCAGTGGTTAAGGAGAACAATTTATCACTCTCCTCTTTATAACAACCTTTTACATACTTAAAGATTGTTATCGTGTTCCCCTCAGTCTTCACTTCTCCAGACTAAACACATCCATTATTTCAATCTTTCCTTGTAGATTATGTTTTCTAGACCTGAAATCATTTTTGTTGCTCTCCTCTGGACTTTCTCCAATTTGTCCATATCTTTCCTGAAGTGTGGTGCCCAGAACTGGACACAATACTCCAGTTGAAGTCTTATCAGTGCTGAGTAGAGTGGAAGAATTACACCTCTTGTGTGATGCTGTATGGAATATGGGTGACCATTTATATTATTAATACCAATATGATAAAATTGCAGTAAATCGTATTAGGTATGGCTTATAAGGTGTCAGTGAAATGTTATGATTTGCAAGCATGATAATCTTGTTTATATGTTTGTATCACCTTTGTATTATGAGTTATAGATATGTATAATATATCTGTATTTCAAAACTTGTGCTGTGTTGCTGGATGACACCTCCAGACAGATTGGCATCAACACTGCCTAGCCTGTTTGATGCCCCAGGAAGGGTCATCAGCTGTACAATGAACCTATTGTACAGGGAATACACCATATGAGTCAGCAAGATATGTAGGGACATGCCTATGAACAGAACTCTAAGGCTTTTCCATGCCCTGTGCTGTGAAGTTTGTGTTTGGGACAAAGGAATTACAAGCCACATGGCAACGGATATAAAAAGGAAGCTGCATCTTCTCCATTTTGTCTTCATTCCTGCTTCTTACCTCTGGAGTAGCTTTTGTACAAATGAAGCAATGAACAAAGGACTGAATGACCCATCCAAGCTTTGGATTTGTTCCAGAGGGACTTTCAAGCCTGTGAACTCACCAATACTGCTAAGAACCTGATATATGGACTTCGAAGTCTCTGTATGTATCTGACTGTTTTACCATTTAACAATTCTTGTTCTTTCTTTATAATAAACCTTTAGTTTTAAATATTAAAGGATTGGCTGGCAGCACGGTATTTTGGGTACCATCCAAACTAATATTGACCTGGTAACGTGGCTGACACTTTGGGGTCAGAAGAACATTTTGTATATGTGGGCAGAGTTTTTAAATAACTTCTCACCGTACCAGACCTATGTGCTGATTTGGAGCCAGAGAACTGAAATGCAATAAAGGGGGCTGTGTGATTTCTTTTTTCAGCTTCTTGATAACCAGTGTGAGGGATCTGAAGCACAGTTTGTGACTGGTTGGTGAGTTTAACTTCAGTGTTAGCCACCAGTTTTGGGAATATCTGCTCTCTTTTTTGCAGCCTGCCCTGACCATAGCATTTTCAATGAGGGCTGCTCCAGGCATACCAAGTCACATCTTGCTTGCAATACTCCTGCTAATATATCTCAGAATGATGTTCACTTTTTTTTTTGCAACAGTATTACATTGTTGACTCATTTAGTTTGTGATCCATTATAACCCCCAGATCTTTTTCTGCAGTACTCCTTCCTAGGCAGTCATTTCCTATTTTGTATTTGTGGAATTGATTAGTCCTTCCTACGTGTAGTACTTTATATTTGTCCTTATTGAATTTTATCTAATTTATTTCAGGCCATTTCTCATATGTCTACAGGTAATTTCTCTCAGTCTAGCTGAGGTCTGAAATAGTTATGGACTTCAGTGCTGGGACCAGTACTGTTCAACATATTCATAAATGATCTGGAAAAAGGAGTAAACAGTGAGGTGGCAAAATTAGCAGATGATACAAAACAACTCAAGATAGTTAAGTCCAAAGCAGACTGCAAAGAGTTACAAAGGGATCTCACAAAACTGGGTGACAGGGCAACAAAATGGCAGATGAAATTCAGTGTTGATAAATGCAAAGCATTGCACATTGGAAAACATAATCCCAAATATAAAATGATGGGATCTAAATTAGCTGTTATCATTCAAGAAAATGGTCTTTGAGCCATTCAGTTCTCTGAAAACATCCACTCAATGTGGAGCGGCAGTAAAAAAAGCTAACAATATTGGGAATCATTAGGAAAGGGATAGTTAATAAGACAAAAAATATCATATTGCCTCTATATAAATCCATGGAGTGCCCACATATGTAATACTCATGCAGATGTGGTCACTCCATCTCAAAAAAGATGTATTGGAATTGGAAAAGGTACAGACAAGGGCAACAAAAATTATTAGCAGTATAGAACAGATTCCATATGAAGAAAGATTAATAAGACTGGGACTTTTCAGGCTGGAAAAGAGATGACTAAGGAGAGATATAATAGAGGTATATAAAATCATGACTGGTGTTGAGAAAGTAAATAAGGAAGTAGGGTGACCAGACAGCAAGTGTGAAAAATCGGGACAGAGGGTGGGGGTGGAGGTGGGGTGATAGGAGCCTATATAAGAAAAAGCCCCAATATCAGGACTGTCCCTATAAAATCAGGAAATTTGGTCACCCTATAAGGAAGTGTTATTTACTCCATCTCATAACACAAGGACTGGGGTCACCAAATGACATTAATAGGTAGCAGGTTTAAAACGAACAGAAGGAAGTATTTCTTCACACAACACCCAGTCAACCTGTGAAACTATTTGTAAGAGGGTGTTGTGAAGGCGAAGACTATAACAGAGTTAAAAAAAAAGAACTAGATAAGTTAATAGAAGATAGGTCCATCAATGGCTATTAGCCAGAATGGGCAATGATGGTGTCCCTAACCTCTGTTTGCCAGAAGCTGGTAATGGGTGACTGGTAAACACTTGATGATTACCTGTTCTGTTCATTCCCTCTGAAGCACCTAGCATTGGCCACTGTCGGAAGACAGGATACTGGGTTAGATGAACCATTGGTCTGACGCAATACGGCTGTTCTTATGAGATGTGTTTGATAATGTAATGCTTGGGGTTGGGTTAAAGCTCCTTGAAGATGGTGAGAATAACTGATGCCCTTGTTTCACAATAAATGTAAGAAACAAGCTCTTTTATGGAATACATTTTTGAAACAACAGTTTTCTGTTCCACAAACAGGAAAAGTTAGATACAAACATAAAATACTCTTGCTGGAAGGTTGTAATGGAACATGGCTTTACTTCTTACAATTCAGAATGATATCACACAGGCACTTAAAACACAGAGAGAGAGAGAGAGAGCGCGCAGGATGCTTCATCTCTACTTATTCTAGGCCAGTGGTGGGCAAACTGAGGCCGATGGTGCCAAACCTCAGTACCAATGGAAACGGGAATGAAGGGTGGGACATAACCCCAAAAGGGGCCTGGAAACCTGTCAAAAATACATGGTGATGAATACTATCTAGGTATATACTACTTACTGTCCAATTTCTCATAACAGTGCAGGAATAGAAACAGGTGCTTGATACTAACAGGAAGGGGAGATTGCTAGGTTTGCAGTGGTGGACACATGCTTATACTGTAAATATTTATCTTGAATATATTTATCTATACCCAATAACTGCAGTTTTCCTTTAAGGTGCTACGGATACTCACATACAGCTATCCTTTCAGTGCCACTGGCACAAGAACAAATAAATGTATCTCAAATCCCATAAGACATCAAGGCCATCCCACATGATCATAGTGTGAAGTCACCCTTCCTATAAATATATGAAGCAGGAACTCTTTGTTACTCATGTTACAACACAAATAGAAAATTGGAGATTCTTATTCAAATATTGGAGGAAGGCCCAAACATTATGTTGGATCATCCCCGGGCCTTTTTTTGGTCCATGACAATGTTGATCAAGTGGTCAGGAGAGCAAGCTACAGGACTGTCTCCTGATCTTTTAGATCAGTGGCAGATAGCATCACATACACAGCCCTAAATTATTCTGCACACGGTGGGGCAAATAGGAGATTCTTCCTTTCACTGTCATATCCCAACTTGTGTCACAATTGCTTTAATGGAAGGGCAGTAATTGGTTGATTCTTAAAATGCAAAGTATGAAGAAGGAATGGGAAGGCAGGGGTCTAGCACAGCACTGGTAAACAGAGTATTCCCACTTCATTTTTGGCAGTTAGATGTTTAGTAGCAGCTACATATACTGACATACCTTGATGGAAAAAAGGTCTAAATAGTACAGATTTTAATCTCATGTGTTACCATGATGCAGTGATAAAAATCCTAACCAACCCCAGATGAAGATTAGATCTGGGCAAAATTTTTGGCCAAATCTTTTTTCATTGAAAAATGCAGATTAAGCAACATCATAATGTTTCACAAATTCAGGTGTTTTGCCTAATTGTTTTAGTCTATTAAAAAGGCCTTAAAAATCTGAAAAAATAAAAATAGTTTTGACATTTTTGAAATGGAATGTTTTGATGTTTAAAAATTTCTTTTATTAAAAGAAAATTCAAAAACATTTAAAAACAAAAACATTTTGTTCAAACATTTTTGCTATTTTTTTCAGAATTGCCAATAAACTGAAAAATCTGTTATTCACCCAGCTCATTTAAAATAAAATCCTAGTTGTCTTAGAGGAATAGTACTCAAAAATACATACATCCAGACATGTAGTGAGAATGACAATATTTGTGGAGTGTTTTGATGATGAAGAGTGTTGATTAAGTGCTCAGTATTTTGAATAAACCTACTACTACACCTCTACCCCACTATAATGCCACCCGATATAACACGGGTTCACATATAGTGAGGTAGCAGCGGGGCTCCCGCGGTGCTTTAAAGGGTCCGGGGCTCCAGCTGCTGCGGGGAGCCCAGGGCCCTTTAAATCACCGCTGGAGCCCTGCCGCTGCTACCCCAGGGCTGCGGCAGTGTGGCTCGCCGGCGATTTAAAGGGCCTGGGGCTCCCCACGGCCGGAACCCCGGGCTCTTTAAATCACTGCTGCAGCCCTGCCACCGCTACCCCAATATAACGGCATTTCACCTATAATGCGGTAGGGATTTTTGGCTCCCCATGACTGTGTTATATTGGGGTAGAGGTGTACTAGTATCAAATATAGTTAAGTCTCTCTTTTTTGAAGGATTCTTAAAAATCTTCTTCATCCTGAGGCCCTGTCTTTTTTCTCATATGTGGAAAGCTAGACTGAACACTTTTTGGAGTCCAAGGTCTCTCCTTGCTCATCTAAAAGAATCACTGCAGAGTGATGCAAGATGTTCCATCACCCACAAAGGCTGATCATATTTCCTGCTCATTGCTACCAGGGCCTGCTGGCATTGGAATTGTTCAAAGTCTCTCACTTGGCTATGCAATGCTCAGACCACAGCAAGCTTTGCCAAATCTATTGAAATATTGTCATGTGTAACATGACTGGATGCCTTTTTGGTACTGATGATGATTTGTGCAAGCAAAATGAAAGACATAATTGTACCAAAGAGTCCTTTTCCTATTCACTCCCTCTTGATGGTATGTGAGCAGTGTGAGGGGTGGGGATGATGGGAACAAATTGGGGTTTAATTGTTGGTTTTTCATTAAAAACCAAAGCCCTAAAAATGTTTTAGAAAAATCCTACTTGTCATTTCTTTACTTACTCTTAAACTATGTCTGGATCTTGAAGTGAAAAATAGAGGTCCCTTTAAGAAAAATCTCCAAAAGGAAAAGGAGGAACAACTTTTAACTTTGACTCATTGGGAACCTAGGAGTTCCTCGTTACCAATATGTAGTTTTCTGGGGGAGAGGAGAGAAATTAATTGAGAGAAGAGCTGAAATATTCAGGGGAAATCAGCATCTTACAGTCTGAGACCGAAGACAGGGCCCAGATGCAGGAGTGGGTCAGTGAGCAGCAAGTGGTACAGAGCACCATTGTTTGCTGCTGGCTTATGATTTATAGAGGAAATGCACCATGGAACAAGAGAGTCCCCTTCATCATCTCATAGGTTGTCATGATGTGACTTGAGAGACCATGGGTGAGGTTGAGTGAGGTGTGAACGGACATCAGCTGGTAGTTTCATGACTAACTCAGCTAGAGAGCAAACTTTTGGTTGATCCAGGTCCAATGTAGTCTCAATCAACCCATGTATATATTCCCATGAATGAAGATGGAAGAAATTTACCTTAAACCAGATCCTGCTTGAATATGTTTTAGGGAAGCTGCATCCACTGCCAACTCAAATCCTTTCTGTCCTTCTGATGTCCTACATTTAAGGCAGGACCTGTGGCCCCTTTAGCTGTCTACAAAGGTTGAACAGGTTTGTGGGGTTTTACTTTTTATTTAAAACTACTTTATCATGACACAGACAGAGTCCAATCTTGGTCTATTGTTCTTTACATTCTCAAAAATATCACAGAACCATGGTCTGATATTCTGTCTGGCTTCCCAAGCACAGGCATGGCCCGTCTTCTGCCTATACAAAATGCAGGCCCTAATGTCATAACCTTGCCTATTGATAAGACCATGTGACTCACCTATTTTCATCTCCTCCTCAGGTCTCCATCCACAACAAATGTAAGTTCTTTTCACCACATTCAAAGCTCTACATTGTTCTGCCTGTTTCTACTTAGTTGAGCTTTGGTTTGCCACCATCACTGCTTAACAATGTTTCTACTTCCAACTATCTCAACCAATAAGACTGAAAATAATACAATTTTGGGAAAATAGCACTATAAGACAAACAGACTTCTTAAAATTCCAAAGCAGAATCATTATTTTGGAACAGAGTCATTTTTATTCCAGAACAGATTGCTCACACTGGGAGTTGTGGAATAATTATGCTAATATAGCTATACCAGTACAATAGCTACAGTAGCCTATATCTCCGTGTAGAAAATCCCTATATTTAAGGGAGAGTTCTCTGCAGCTTACTAATGGGTGGAACACTTTCCTTAATTGGTAACACCCAGAGTTGTGGCAAGAAAACAGCCTTCCCAAATTTCTTTGTGTTCCTGCTACACTGTGATGTTACCTTTGCAGTGGTTTCCATCACTTTCAGACTCTTTCCTTTCACAGACAGGAGAAAAATATTTCTATGTCTGAGGTTCATTCTACTTAAGATGTATAATGGCAGTAGCTAGCTAAGCAGCCACACTTTGTCTAATTAGTTAGCGCTCAGCTAATGGACTTGTCTAGGGTTTGTCTACTTCTAAAGATTTTTTTCTATGGCTTTAAACTAGCATTGTATATCAGCCCAGGTACCCTGGCATAAGATGGTGTGTTTTTTCCAAAAAAGTACAGCTTGCAGGTTAATTAGCATTCAAGGAAATACAAGAAGTAAAATATGCAGCTACTTTGTTTCTCTTCCTAACTCTTTCTCTCTTTTGTTTGAAAAAGTTGACTCTGTGGCAAATAGAATGAAAGTTACTTCCATTTTTACATGATTAACACTTCTCCAGAGATGTTACGTTCATGTTGTCAACACCACTGTTAGACCTGTTTCTACAGCTGGTTTGATGCAATCATTTCATAGGATGTATGACATGTAATTAAATGGGGTCCTATGGGAATTTGAAGTAGGTGGGTTTTTTGTTTTGTTTCTCGCTGTTATATTTGAACAGTAAAGGAAGTGCACTTTATATCTTGTTCTTATCTTTCATGAAAACATTGATTTTTCCATGAGCACTACTTTAACAGCAATTCATACCATTGCAAAGCACTGTGCCACCAACTAATCTAAAACAACTCAGAGCAAGCAGACACATCAGTGATGCAAAGTCCATGAAAGAGGCAATGCAGGAAGCACAGGTGTCACTACAACCCTTAATCCCACCACCTGCACTGACTTTATATTTTATTTTAAAAGGTTTATCAAGTTGAGAGGGGATAAATTTAGAGGTTAAAGATGTAAACCCTGTTGTTTTCTCAAATTTATGCCATTTGTGTCAGGTGCTGTTTTGTAGAAAAGAAAAGATCATTGCATTTGGAAGTACTTAGTTTTTTGGAAGCAAAATGATAATAGTGAAGGATGGGTAAGGCTCTTTGGAACTAAATTGTCTGAATGTAAAATCAATCATCATCATACATGCCATTTTGTCTTCCTTTTCTATATTACTGCTTTTTTAGGGTAGGAAGGGAAAATCCTTCCATAATACTTTTGATTGAAGCACTGCCTGGTGTTCACTTGTGCGGGAGGATGAAGAGGCATGAAAGTTAAATGTGCTTCATGCAGTCATTTTTTCCCCTTGATTGCTTTAGTACCAACAGCAGATGTCCAATGAAGGGACACAAATATTTCCCTATAGGAAGTCATTCCACTGACAATAATGGGAGCTTATTTAAATAGTATGGCTCTGAGTAAGCAAGGAGGTGTTACACAGGAGAAGACAAGAACTGAAATGTGCTCAGTATTTGCATGCAGTGAAAATTTTTAACAAGTTATAAATAACAAAACTAGTAGGAATTCAGCTGTTCCATTGATTTATCAAAGCTATTTGGAATGATAACTTGCAATTTGTTGTGGTCATAAATGCTATTAACTCTCCTGCTGCATTCACTATGGTACTAACAATACTAAAAAAACCTCTATTATTTAATAATTGATTTTATAATAACTGTACAATTATTTTATTAAGTATAAATTAAGAGTTATGATAAATACAAATATATGCCCTAAAACTCATAATGCTAGTATAGATTCCTCTCAGTCTGAAATAACTACTCCAGTGAAACAAGAGTGATTACTAAATAAAATACCAAACACTAATAAAATACAAAATAAAAGCCAGGAAGGCTTTGCAGATGTGCAAATCATTAAGTGTTACTTTGCTTTTCAAACTTGGGGCTAATCCCACAGCCATTTATTGGCAGAACTCCCATTGAAGTCAATGGGAATTCTGTGCACAGGAAGGCTACAGAGTGGTAGGTCTTTTGATTTCCTTTTGATAAGCAAACATAATTCACATCAGCATTAATGAGGGTTACATATGTGTCAGAACCAGCATAAAGAAAATCTATTAAGATACATTCAGCCTTTGCAAACGAGAAACAAAGGGCCAAATTCATCATTTACAGGTCTCAGAGAGATGAACCTCATTGGCAACTGAAACAATTCTGTTTTCTTCTTAATGGTATGTTCAGCAGAGTTGAGGGTTATTGTGGAAAATTATTGCCTTGTGTTCAAAACCTGACCAGCTATTGTCTGAAGCCATAAGCTAAGGGTATGTTATTTCCAGAGAGTGGCAGGGACTATACCCAAGAAGCAATATGTTGTCACCATTAACTCCAGTCTATATATAAACTATATATTGTATTACAGAAAAAGAGACACTAAAAGAATGCTACTCAAATTTCAAAATCAAGCTACCTATAAGTCAAGAAACATCTGAATTAAGGTTGCGGGGTTAAAAGTCACTTCCCTGACCTCAGAACTATCTTCCTGACAAATTTCAAGGTTCTGCTGCAAGTCATGGAGATATTATAGCTCTTCAGAATATAGCTGGAAGGATTTTTAACATGGAAAGTGTTAGGCAACCTATGTTCCTGGGTCATAATCAGATCCCAGATAATGTAAGCTAAAAATCTTCATTTAAAAATAGAAGCAGATCTGAACTAGAAGTTCTCTGATCTGAACACCTCAAGAAAAGTCAAATCTGGACCAGAACTTAGCTGCTTCTACTTTTCTCCTTGTTTAGATAAGTTTCCTTAAAGCAGTGATCCCCAACCTTTTTGGCTGGCAGGCGCCAGCCGAAGGACCACTGCGGCGGTAGAGCACCCGCCGAAATGCTGCCGAATTTCGGCGGCATTTTGGCGGCGATGCCTCTCAATGACGTTGCTTGCCATTGACAAGCGACATCATTGAGAGGCATCCCTGCCGAAATTCGGGAGCGACACCTCTCGATGACGTCACTTGTCAATGGCAAGCGGCGTCATCGCCGAAATTCAGGAGCGACGCCTCTCGATGACGTCACTTGTTGGCAGCAAGTGGCGTCAGCGAGAGGCGTCCCCGCCGAAATGCCGCTGAAATTCGGCAGCATTTTGGCGGGTGCTCTCCTAGGGGCCAGGACGTGGGCGCATTAAGATGCCCCCGCAGGCGCCATGGCGCCCACGGGCACCGTGTTGGGGACCACTGCCTTAAAGTCTTTAAAAAATGGACACAATATGTGAGGTGAAGAAACTATAAAGAAATTGAGAAGGGAAATCAGACAACTTTCCCTTTTTCATGCTTGCATGTGTAGTTTTCCCCAGTGGGATAAAACCTTGTCTACACTAGGATTTTTCAGACTCATAATTTGTAGAGAATGCAGCTTTGCTCACTGTAGGTCTAATGTAGACATGACTCTGGCATTTTATCACTGTATTGTCTAACCCTGCAGGTCTGAACCTGTCTGAGTCTTGTCTGCTTTAGCCTTTCTTCTCAGTTCTTGCCTCTCTGCATTTACAAACAGGTTATGTCCTTCAAAGTGAGGGGCCTAATGTTTTAAAATGCTTGCTGTAGTAGCATGATTAAGCATATACTATGTGGGTATCAAAAGGAAACATCTGATTTGTTTAAATCTGGTCAGATCTGAGTTCAGATTCTGCTTGTGAATCTATTAGCAACTTAGCAAGAAATACCTGTAAATTATCTATATTGTGTATATGGATATTTTTTATTTTATGTTTTTATCAGATGGGATTTGGGAATAGTTGGGGAAGGGGATTGAAATTTTATAGATTAATAGTTTTTTATTAACCCAACTTGTGTATCATATGACACCATGTCAGTTACTATTTAAAATACTGATAAGATAGGAGGTGAATACGTATTATTTTAGGTCACAAGCTTGTCATAGTCAATATAATGGCTGCAATTGAGCTTTGTAATAAAAAGCTATTTCACTGCAGGTTGAAAGAGTAACCAAGGAACCCATACCTTATGTCATAGTATGAGATTATTTTTGCCCACTGGAAATTACTTTCTTCAAACCAAATGCAAGACTTTTCTCTGAAAGCTTACATAAGTTGTATTTTAACCTTTACAAATGCCTTTTTGACCTAAATGTTCTTACGCTTTTTTATTCTGTTTCTGGTCACATCGCCATGAGACCTTCTAAGCTAACAGCAGAGCTCCAGCGATATTAGTAATATCCATCTCAGATAAATGTAAGTGAATACATCTCTCACATTCATTGAACAATTTAGTTTTTACAAAGAAAGAGAACTTTTTCTGGGCAGCTCTTGATGCCCTTGAGAGTAATTTGTCTCATTTTTCTTAATTCTTTTCAGTGATTTCATTTCTTTTGACAAAGCTGGTGTGGGGGTGGGGAAAGATGGAGAAACTAGAAAAAAGTAAGGACTGAAGAGAAAGAAATAAAGCAGAGGAAGAGAATCACAGAAACCCAAGGGCAAGTGTGCGCGACACAGGAACTAGTTGGGACAGAAACAGAATCAAAGAAGGATGAATGACAGAGTGGGAAATGAAACAAAGGCCTAAAATAAAGAAAGGGTGGGGGGACATGAAACAGATGTGACTGACACAGAACAATGCAATTTAGAAGCTACTGTAATTAAAAGAATTTATGAAATAATTCCTCCCTTTGCCCCCCTCCTTAACATTTAATAGATCTTTTGAACTCATAGCATTTGAAAAAATTATTAGAGAACATCCTGCCAGACATAATGGACAGAAAACCCTGATTGTATACATTATATGATTGCTGCTCTCTGATGATGACTTTTCTCTTTATGAATTCTCTAAGTTCTTTAGGTGAGAGAAATAGGCAAATACCCCAGTGGCATTCTCTTGGCTCCACTCAGGATTAAAGGTAAACGTGAGGGTCATAATAAAGATGGACCATCATGTGTAAAAATACTCATTTTTATATTGATTATTGTATTAAATAGTGTTAAATACAAATTATTTTATATACTTAAATAATTAAATTTATGGACATCCTCATGTACCAATAAAATAGGTTGCAGAAAATTACTTTAAATATTAAGAAAGGGATGTAAGTAGTGCATAAACAGGACAAAAGATTTCTATAGAACATGGAAAACATTTTTTTAGTATTATGATAGGGTGGGGGGTATAACTATATTAAATCATGGAGTCTGTTTATATACTATGTGTTGACAGGAAGGGACTGAGGCTGCACTAGTTTGGACTTGCCCAAGGGAAGGCTATTATGCAGCCATCCAGACAAAGGGGTTTGACACCTTGTTGAAAGGCTTGTCTACACTTAAACTGCTGCAGCTGTGCCGCTGTAGCACTTCAGTGAAGATACTATCCACACTGATGGGAGGGCTTCTCCCATCAGCATAGGTGGAGCCCTATTAAATTAATGGTCCATTTTGGTAAATTTCACAATCATAGCATTTTTTAAATCTTGAATTTCACAGTTTTAGATATTTAAATCTTAAATTACATGGTGTTAAATCTTAAAACCATGGGAGTCCTGACCCAAAAGAGAGTCACAGGGTGTGTGTGTGTGTCACAAAGCTATTATAGGATGTTGCGGTATTGCCACCCTTACTTCTGCACTGCCTTCAGAGCTGAGTGGCTGGAGAGTTGTGACTGCTGGCCAGGAACCCAGCTCTGAAGGCAGTACCACTGACAGCAGCAGAGAAGTAAGGCTGGCAATACCATACCATGTCACCCTTACTTCTGTGCTGCTGCTAATAGCGGCACTGCTTTTAAAGCTGGGTGGCTGGAGAGTGGTGGCTGCTGGGTGGGCATCTAGTTCTGAAGGCAATGCCGCTGCGGCCAGCAGTAGCAAAGAAGTAAGGGTGGTGCTGCCTTCTGGGCTGGGTGCCTGGCTAGCAGCCACTGCTCCCTGGCTGTCCAACTCTGAAGGCAGTGCAGAAACAAGGGTGGCTATACTCCAACACTGTATAATAGCCAGACTTCACGGGGGACACCAGATTTCATGGTCCATGACATATTTTTCATGGCTGTGAATTTGATAGGGCCCTAGGCATAGGTAATCCACCTCCCCAAGAGGGGTTAGCTAGGTCAAAGGAGAATTCTCCCATTGACCTAGTGCTGTCTACACCAGGCGTTAGGTTGATTTAACTGCATTTCTCAGAGGGTGTGGATTTTTCAGTTATACCGATCTAATTTCCTAGAGGCATAAGAACCATCAAGCCTATAAACTTTGATTCTGAACTACTGGCCCACTCCTATGGAACAATGACGTTTCTACACAGGGAAGGGAGGGTTAATCATGACTAGTGGATCTGTATCTTCCCCATTTGAGCACATAGTACAGAGATGGAGGCCCCATTTAAGAGCTGGTTCTGCTCTGCCCACCGTAGCCACTTATAACAACATGCAGGACGAGAGGGCTGGGAGGACTCTGCCGAGCCTGAAATACTGGTGAACCATAAATTCACAGAAAGGATGGTGTGTTTTAGGACATTTGTTATTTTCAAAGACCTGTAACACTTGAGTGGTTTAAAGTCTAAAGTTCCTGCAATTAAGAAATTTCTCTCCTAAACCTGTGTTCCTTGTTTTCCTGCTGTGTTGTCTCTCAATAGATTAAATGAGCCCAGAGAGCCCACAACCAAGATGGAGCTCCAAGGAAGTGTGTGTAAGTGACGTTGGGGAAGAGGGTATAGGAAGGCTTCAGACACTGGTTTCAGTGCCTAGGGACACCACTGTCCAGCCTCCCGTACCATGAAGAGGGGCATCAGACAAGGAGCCCAGGAGTTTTTCCTAGAGTCCCTGAGCTAGAAACAGTGACTAGACCCTACCCAATTGGTTTGGAAGCACGTGGGACTGAGTGACTGGGTCCACTTGCAACAGACTGGTGATCATAGAGTGAGTTACAGGGCTAGTTGTGTGTAACACCTATGAACAGCACTAACACAGATTCATGTGTGCATTATTCACATTATACATATGCACAAATACATATTATATGAGAGTAAGCAAAACAGATGGATATAGATGTGACCTGCAAGGTCCTGGCAGGATCATTCACTGTTCGGGCACGTCTTCGCTACAGAGCTAAATCGGCATCAATTTGGAGGGTCTGGTGAAGGCATGCTAAATCGATGGGAAAGCGCTCTCCTGTCAATTTGTATACTCCACCTCCCCAAGAAGTCAGCGGGGGAGAGTCTCCCGTCAACACAGCACAGTGTACGCTATGTGGACTTCAGTTATGTTATTCATGTAACTGTTCTTCTGTTCTGACTTCATTTAGCTAATCTCTCTGTGTTTTTAATGACAAATCAAAGATTTTCCATATGTGAGAGACAAACTTCTGTATTAAGTATATGTCAGGAATGTCATATATGCAGAGGGGAAGTTATTCTCAAGGCAAATGATCATTTTGATGATAGAAAGATAAGAATAATGTAATTAAATTAGTTTTCATACTGATGATTGCATAACCACATTTTCACACTGTTCCTTCCAACCATATGCTTCATTTCCATCTGAATTTATCTGATTAAGATACTGTGTCTAGTGTTCAGTGTAAATAGTACTGAAGAACAGGACCAGGCACCATGTGAATGAGGTTTGACTCAGCTGAAGAAGTGGGAGCATGCTGAAGGAGGAGAGTGTGTGAAAACGTATGTTGTTTGTACCTGAAGATTTGAAATGGAAAAGAATGTGAACAGAAGATGGGTGAAGATCAAGCAGGATCAAAGGGAACAGAAAAAAATAAAAAGGGAAATGAAAGAGAAACAAACAAGGGGAAAAAGGAAAAAAGGATAAGAAGGTGGTGGATATAAAGGAACCTGACAACAGTAGCTGAATATGTAAAATGGGGCTTAAATTGAGACAGAATTTAATTATGCATACTTTTTGTAAATAGCCAAGAAGTTTGAAGCAGTGTGGGCCAAACAGCCTATTGAATTTAATTTGTAGAATGAAAATTATGTATCATATCTAAAGCATTTTACAACAGTAGTATACTGAAAAGTATGTGAGAATCAAAAAGGGACCAGAGAAACATATAAGATGCTGGGGGACTGGAGAGCTAAGGGAACTGGTAATAAGTAGTTACCTCAGCTCTTTGTCTAGTGAGACTCAGCTCTTTGTCTAGGCTGAATTTTAGATAGTATCATCTGCTCTTTATTCAGTGGTCTGTGTGAAATAAATTGGTGGCCTCTGTACAGTTTCCAAAGGACAATGGGACTCTATGCATACTTTAAATTATGCACTTTTAAGTACTTTGCTGGATTGGGGCCCAAGGGTGAGAGTCTGCTTGCCTTTAAGAGGCACAGCACAGAACTTGCACACGAGTGGGAGCAAGGGCTAAGATGACTTTGAACCATCCCAATCCTGACTAAAGCCCTGGGATCTGTGTTACTGCATCTGCCCAGGGCTACACTATAGGCTACAGCACCACTCAGAATTTCAGCAGCATTGTGTACTGTGGCTCTGCCCCAACCCACTCTTCTTATCCCCAGTCCTGTCCCTGACACAACCCCTATACTGTCCGGACTTGCAGGCTGGTCCTTGGAGGCCAGCCTTACAGCTGTCTACCGCAGTTCTTGTATAAAAGCAATCATTCCCAACCTACAACCAGCTCTTTTAGGGCCTCTTTATGCTTCTCTGGCACTTTTACATGGTGTAAAGGATCTCATTCCTTTAATCTATTTAGATGCACGTTTTTAAAAATAAATGGTTAGGATTACAAAACTTTAAATTACAATTGTGGGTGGTCATAAGGATCAAATTTGGGTCTTAACTCAGTCCCTAATTGACAAGAGCTGGCTTGCTATGGAGGCAGTCTGCTCAGACCCTGGAAAGAGGGTGCCCCATACATTTTTAGAAGCTGTATTGACCCAAGAGCATTGCTCATGAGGAGTCATTTGCTTGATTCAAGGCCTTTGAAAGAAGCAAATTCTGAAGGATCCAGCATGACCTTTTACTAATCCTGAACATATTCCAACCAGAAACCAAACCAGTTTATCTCCTTCAGATCTGCACTATCAAAGACAACAACACCACTGTCCAAAACATTAAAAAGATTGCTCTAGATCAGAGGTGGGCAACCTATGGCACGCGTGCCAAAGGCAGCACGCGAGCTGATTTTCAGTGGCACTCTCACTGCTCAGGTCCTGGCCACTGGTCCGAGGGGCTCTGCATTTTAATTTAATTTTAAATGAAGCTTCTTAAACATTTTAAAAACCTTATTTACTTTACATACATCAATAGTTTAGTTACATATTCTAGACTTATAGAAAGAGACCTTCTAAAAACGTTAAAATGTATTACTGGCACATACAGTAATGAATTAGAAATGAATAAATGAAGACTCGGCACACCACTTCTGAAAGGTTGCTGACCCCTGCTCTAGATGACTCACGGCATCGGACAGCTCCTTGTAATAGGGATAATGAGATTTCAAATTTCAAGGCCTGTTTTCCAGTCCAATTATCATCAATTCTTGGATCTATTTGTTTTGATATCTGTATCACTGTTATATTATTTTTATGATATTTTCTTTAAGTCTACTTAGGATAAGGTAATTAGTGATACTGTATAAACAACATACATGCTCTAGCCATCCATGGATTTAAAATTCACATCTTCTAAGCACTAACCTATAATATAAACATACAATTATTCAGAAAGACTAATCTCCATGCCTTTATGGAGGGCACTAATTCAGGGTCTTAAATACCCCCAAAAAACAGTTTCTTTTATTTGTCCTCTTCACTTTCCTTATCTGTGATCCAGCCTATGCTAAGGAATTTTTTTAAAAACTTCCCAGCATTGCTAAAATCAGTTCAACTCTACTATGTTAGCAACATTAAGAACCCTAGCATAGGCAGGCCACTGCTACCATTTTTACCATTGTTTCAGATAAATTTGCTCTGAACAGTGTTTCATAATACACAGTTAAAAAAATTATCACCCCATCTACTCTCAATGGTGTTATAAGAAATGTTAAAATTTCCTTGTTGCAGACAGGGCCTTTGTCTTTCCAAAGTGATCTATTCTTGGTTTGCTACTGTGAGACAACAATAACAAAAAGATGGCACTTACATCTTACTCTCAACATGGTGAGATCTGAGATAGTATATTTACTATCCCCTATCTTCACTACCCCTTCAAAAGGGGAAGGGGTATCATAGCTCACTTGAGATTTTGCCATGTGTATTGTGACAGTTGCCCTCACTTATAAGGTCTATAAACATAGTACCTGGACTTCATGAACTTCTTTTGATGTACATCCTGGCAAACTAATATAGCCTTGGGGAAAAAATCCATCTTAACCACCAAAGAGACAGACTAATTTAATTGTTTCAGTTATTGGAAAAATAATTAGTAGCTACATTTGTATCATCTTATTTTCCTGCTTTAAACAAAAAACATATAGACGATTATACAGTATATGCTATGCTGGTTACTCATCTGCATCTATTAAAGCCACCAATCAAATCTCTACAGTGACCAAATATTCTTCACCTTCATTTTGAAATTAAAACCACTAAAACCACAGAGTGCCTTATGCTGAAGGACTAACTGTCCTTAGAACAAAGTTTGGCCTTTGGATATAAACACAGCTCGCTGTTGACTTCCAAGTAGGGTGACCAGATGTCCTGATTTTATAGGGACAGTCCCGATTTTTGGGTCTTTTTCTTATATTGGCTCCTATTACCCCCATCCCGATTTTTCACATTTGCTATCTGGTCACCCTACTTCCAAGGGAGTCTTACCATGGCCGGCTCCAGGTTTTCTGCTGTCCCAAGTGGAAAAAAAAGAAAAAGAAGCCACGGCAGCGCGATCGCGCCACTCCACTCTTCAGCGGCAATTCGGCATCAGGTCCTTCATTCTGACAGGGACTGAGGGACCTGCCACCAAATTGCTGCCGAAGACCCAGACGTGCCGCCCCAGTAGTGGCAAGAGGGCCGCCCCTTGATATTGGCCGCCCCAAGCACCTGCTTCCTTAGCTGGTGCCTGGAGCCGGCCCTGAGTCTTACCCAGACATCCATAGATGAAGTTTAGTCTACAGTCAGATTTAGGATTACAATGGTTCCTCTGAATTACAAAACGTAACTGGGCAAATACCCCAGTTTAACATCATGTGGAAGGGGGTCAATACCTTTCACCTTGCTCCTGGGTGAATTACATTGGATTCCTTAACAGCTTTGTTTTTAAAAGAGGCTTTCCATCTTGTATGATTATGCATTAATTTTAAACATTTTGATAGCAATTTTTTCCAGAGGTAACAAGCCAAACGAGGAAAAATTAGCAGTGCCTCCCTTCCCAAGCTTCTTCTTTCAAGAATGTTAAAGAAAAACCTAAGGAAGTTTAAATAGTTTATTCTCTTAATGATTTCCTGGGTGGTTTTCTGCAGGCCACATTACTACAAATTTTTCCCAGTGTGGAGCAAGTTTCAAGAGTCAGGATGGGGACCCAATCCTGCAAAAACATGTTCACATGAATTAGACTACTCACAATACATAAAGTTAAGCATCTGCATAAGAATGAATGATCGGGGTCTGTGTTTGTAAATTTGGTCCTAGGGGAAACTCAGTGCCTAAACTGAGGCACTCTAGCTTTCCTTTCACAAATGTTACTATAGACATTTCTCTTTACTGCAGAATGTGGTACTGGAGAAAAGAAAAGAGAAGAGAAAATTAAAAGAATTGAGGTCCAATGTACCAGCCACATAAAATTAGGCACAGCTCCACATGTTATTTTTAAAAGCACAACACACATTAATCTCTGCCTCCCCACTTTTAAAAAGCAGAATATTAAAGTGAAAAACCTTTTTCTAATTCTAATTAACCACATGTTCAAAATTATTCAAATATTTCAAAAATCAAACCTTTTCCTCTTTAGTTTTATTTGTAGGAAGTAGGGAACAAACCATTATGAAATTACAGCATTTAATAGCGATGGAACTAGTTGAGGCAGAGGATCTAGGGTGTGTCTCTAAATTATATTTTATGATGAAAGAAATAAAAAAATGAATGAGTAATTTCATGCCGACATCCCAGAGGGGAAAAAAACCCTGTAATCTCTGATGAGAGGTGCTGTAGAGAAAATTATTCTCTCGCTCTCAATCAAGAGGCAAGTACAGAAGTATGTGCTTCCAGCAAGCGAGGAGGTCATCAGGCCGTGGTGGGCCAACACAAAGGAAGAAGTTGAAAGAACAAACAGGCAATGAGAGTTGACAGAAGAGTTGCCCTAAGTAATATATTTCTATAGAAAATTAAGGCTGTGACTCGCACTTCCAGAAATGGGAGAAAGCTATGGTTGGTGCTGCCTGGGTTTTATTCTCTGCGCTCCAAAATGGCCTCTTGTGGAAGACAGCACAGATGGATAAAAAAAATTCTCTTCTAAACCACTTTGCGTCAAGGAGATACAGATGCATGTATCTTTGCTATCCTCACCGTGTCTTCTTAGAGTTACTGCAGCTCCTAGCCAAGCTTGCCTTGAGTGCTTCTATATAATGTAAGGGTGTGAGTGGAGCTTCTAACTGCAGTCAGGAAGCAAAGTGAGAACATCAGTCAGGGGCCTCTATAGATTAAACAACAAAGATATTACTCCACCCACCCCATTAAGAAACTGGCCTTTCTCTCATCTGAGAAATGATTGTAAGGTGGGAAGGGGGAGAAAACATGAAGCCATAATGGAACATGAATGTTACAAATGGAACATGTGTGCAAATAGCTTTGTAAGTATTTAAATGCACAGTTTGGAAGTTCATTAGATGCGATACCTTTTTGGTAAGTATTGCTTCCGCTATAGACTTTGAGTATGGTTTTATTGAGATGATTAGTGTTAACGTATCATAAAATTGATCTTACTGGGAAGGTACCTGTTCCCTAACAGGGAGGTAGTCAGCTCAGCTGGAAATACTAGCTTGTATGTTTACCTTTACTCTGGATTTAGTCATAGCAATGAAAAGATGCAATATACCTCCAAACTTTATTTGCAATATAAATGAAAAAAGTACCTCTTAATAGTCTTATTTAATGGGATGTCATCTCAAGATAAAGAAATGCTCCTAGTGAGTTATGAATGCTTTCTAACTGCTCAGTAAATGGACAATTCTGGCAACTGGACATGAGTTTAAATGAACTGTCTCATGTATCACTGCTGACTCAGTTTCAAAGTATAGTAAATTTGAATTACAGGTAGTAAGAACAGTCAAATGATCCATCTGATATTCCATTTTATTCATAACTGAAAAATTTAAACTGTTTATACAATAATTTGTAATTTGAACTCAAACAGAATTTGATTTAAATCATAACTGAGAAACCTCTGTATACAAAATAAATACACAAAACAATTATGAATTTATTATGTATTATAATTATACCAGTAATTTATAAAAAATAATCTATATACATAAATAATTTAGAAATAATATGTAGCCTTTGCAAAATAAATCATTTGGGAAGTTGTTCCAGTCACTGCATCTCACCTTCAGCCGGAGTTTCTCCTTGACCCTGCATAAGTTTCTGGAATAATAAATACACCCCTTTAAGAGGGAGAGTTTTAAAGCAAATAGCCACTGCCAAATAATTTATCATATGTAACCACTGGTCTCCATCCTTAATTACTAGCACTTCATTTGGTTGCTTGCTTTATAGATATTAAGCCTAATGCCTATTCCCTATATATTCCTTTTTCATGAGCCTCTTTTCATCTTGTATTCACAGTTTTAACATGTCTGTCTCTTTTTTTTGTGAAGGAAAGCACTTCTACAGTACTTTGCCTATGAGATCTTGTGGCAGAGAAAACCTTATCTAATTCTTGGCATGAGACATACAGGAGAAGTCCTTATTTGATTCAGGATCAATTGAAAGTAATTGGTACTTACTTGTGTAGGATAGGAGCAATGCTTAGTTTTGTATAATGTTATACATTTCAGTTGCCTTTTTCCTGGTTTTAAAAAAAGCAACATTTTAGTAGCAATTTTTCCAGGAACTGAAACAATTAGAATTAATAGTCTGTCTTTTTGTGGTTTCACCTAGTTTCTTCAAGGTCATAATTTAATCGGGGCAAAGCGGTCTGCAGAACATTTACCAAGAAACCATTCCATTTTTAAAATTCACTTTGGCTTCTAAAAGAAAAAAGAAAGAAAAAGCTACATACTTTTAGTGTATGAACAAGATCCTCTGTCATCTCACTGAGAATAGTTAGTAACACTTGGTCAAATGGTCTCAATTGCATTGGTGCAATTCTATTGAAGTAAACTGGGCTGCAGTGGGGTAACAGAGCAGGAAACTTAAAAGGAAACTTTTAAAGTAAACACAAAGCTGACAGGTGTAGCTATAAGCAGCTGTGAGATCCTATTGTCTGTTTAGATTTTGGATTCTAGTTTTTAAAAAGTCTACTAATAAGGTCAAATCCGCTCAGTTCTTATGGAGTGGGCCTAGTTGCATCAGTAAAGTGCAGCCATTTTGGACCCAGCTGGTTTTGTTGCATCAGAGGGTTTAGCTTAGCAGAGAATGGGACTGATTAAAAATACAATATGTGTTTCATACATATGGCCAGATTCTGCTACCCTTCCTCATGCTGAGTAGTATTTTAGTCCACAGGTAACCACATTGACAATCAATGGTTGTCTCTTGGTTAAAAAGGAATGTTTCTTTCTCAGTTGTGTAGCTCTAACATTCAGTAGCAATTGCACAGGGAATAGTAACACTTGGAGTATCACTCAATCTGTGCAATGGGAGTTTTAGGTCAGAAGAAGTGCATTTCTCATTCTTCCTGTGGAAGAGATGAGATCTATAATCAGTTAATGAAACATTTTTATGAATCATGGATAGGATATTTCAGTCAAATGCATCTGAAATAGGATGGAATATTATGGCTTTAAAAGAAAGCCAATCACAAACTTACTATGCCGTAATGAACATAAAGCCAGGCTTTATGTTCAAAGCATTCACTGGGTTATATTTGGATGAGTGTCAAAGCCAGGTTAATGGATTATTTCTCAGAATGTATATTTTCCAAGAGACAAAGCAATGTTTTAATTATAAAAAAAAGTCTCCTTACCAAAAAGTTTGTGATAATACAAATCATTTTCTCATATAAGCATAAAGGAAGGTGTTTGTTATACAAATTGAAGGAGCACATTGAAGCAGGAAAGTAATTGGTTATGGGAGGTCAATGGCTTTTTAACAAATATCTATCCCACTTGTCATTTCATCAAATAATTCAATTGTAATTAATGCAATTATTCCATTTATCTCAATTTATTCTCAACCACATTTCTGTAATAATATAAGTTTTTGCAAACAGTGATTAAATACGTTTATTGGCTATACTCATAAAGATTCTAAATAGGCATCTCCCTTTAATTGATCACCATTTAAAGTATATCAGATATTAATTTCACAAAAATAAGGGAATGATGCGGAAAATAGATTAAAATACATAAGAAATTTGATTAAAATAATTAAAATCTTTCACACAATTGCAATAATATAAATTATGTTTTTCTTATATTGTACTGATGATACTATTTACAAAATTGTAAGAAATAAAAACAATTTAAACTAGATTTATCTTCAATTGAGGGCTGTGTAAGGAAATTACAAGATAATCAGATCTCCATTAAAAACAAATAGGTATATACATTTTCCTAAAGAACTACATGGCAATATTGACAGTATGAGGTTATATTGGGAAAAGGAAATGAACCAACAAGTCTCTCCTGAGGATTGGAGTGATCACTAAGAACTGTGAGAATTCTTTCCACAGAGATGATACTAACATAAAATTATTATTAGCTGTTTTCAAACAACAATCTTAAGAAATAAAATAATTGCAAAATGATTAAAGGAATGCTATGGTATAGGAAGCCACCTTCAAATCTTCTAGGAATGTCCCAACTGAAAGATTTATTTTCTGATGTTAGAAAATTTATACAAATTAAATACAAAATTAATACCATAGAAAATTAATATAAATTATCCCCCACCTACTATTGTCATAGCTAGGGCATCTTCCTCCGTAATGTTTACACCTTTCTAACATTTATAGACTTAAGTCACCCTCCTTAGTCATGCATCAGTGGTTCTGTTCATTCTATTCTGAAAGAAATTCCCAAAGACGTTTCTGGACAATTGTTCATCGTTCTTATGCTGCAGTCCCTCAGATTTCTACTAACACAGAGAAGGCCACTAGAGGAATACAGAGACAATTTGGGCTTCAGTACCATCAGTATACTGATAACCTCCACTTTGTCACCTCCTTCTCCCTCATATCAGACTAGATGGTGAGATTTCTTGGCTGTTGAAGTACTTGGACAAGATAAAAGCATGGACAAGAGTGAGCTGCTGAAACTCTGTCTAGATAAGAAGAAGTGATGCTTTTTGGTTGGGAGATCATAAAGGTCATAGCAAGTGCATTTGCCCCTGTGATTGGAGTGCACCTACCTTACCAGTAAAAATCTCTGCAAACAGAGGTTACTTCTGGAGCTACATTTACATCGGAAAATCAGGTAGCATTATTAGCCCCACATTCCTTTTACTCTGATAAGTTTTGTAAGATGTTATAAGTTATTGTGGCCGCCCCATATTGAACCATGCTTTGGGACCTCTATATTGGTTATCTGCAATGGGAACTACATAGGGCTAACTTCAAAAGTTATTCAGATTAAGCTACTGTAGAACATGGCTAGCCTTCAAACTAATAATGATAGCAGTTGGAAGTCTAAGGGATTTAGAATTTAGTGCTCAACTTCCATTGAAAGTCAATGGGAGTTGGGAACCTAATTCCCTTAGGCCTGTTTGAAAATCCCAGCCAGCACCATTTAACATTGGCTTCAGGTTAGACACTGTTCAAGACAGAGAAGAAGACATGGTCTTTGGTCTAATGAACTTACAGCCTAAACAGATAGAGCAATACAATGAACATACAGGCTAAATAGGTACATCAAAACACTGAAAAAAAAAATCACATTAGGAGGACAGGGGAATGTTCCTATAGTTGAGTACTTCTTTCTTGTCGTCATCTTTAAATTATATACACAAATGGATAGGTCATAATTTTACATTGATGTGCTTTGTAGAATAAGTGAATTTTGAGGGTGGATTTGAAAAAGAGATTTGCTGCACTGGGATAGGGAGCACGTTCCAGGAGAGGGAATGTGTTTTATCTAGGAGGAGCTGACCTCCAAAGGCTACACTGATTCCCATTTCACATCCAGGTGCAATTCATGATATCGATTCTGGTCTGTAACATGGTTTGGGTCCTAGTTTTTCTCAGAGAGACCCTCTGGGTGCTTCTACTAACAACCTCGGTATTCAAAATCTGTGGAACAGGAGACCAGGAGTTTATAGGGGAGAGTTCTAATATCCAGAATTCAATCCTGCTGCTGTCTGACCAAAGTTGGAGTTTGTTGACCTCAGCAACAGCATAGATCTTACCCATTTACTCAGACTTTTGCTGAAGCATTCTTGTGGGATAAACTGAGGCCATGTTTTGGGAGAATTCAATTGAATTGCAAATGTTATACATG
The DNA here is from genome assembly GCF_016161935.1 of Mauremys reevesii. Taxonomy (NCBI): domain Eukaryota; kingdom Metazoa; phylum Chordata; order Testudines; family Geoemydidae; genus Mauremys; species Mauremys reevesii. The sequence goes on from NC_052624.1 coordinate 201,721,378, forward strand.
CACAATTTAAAAGGCAAACATTTAGAGATCTCAAAATAAATGAAAATAAGGCAACATCCCACTATGCAATATGGCGCTTGTTATAAAAGAAATACAACAAACACAAAGATATGTCTATGAAATATGCACAGATATTTAAAGTTTTTTTAAAAATTATGTTCTGGTAACTATCATTCTCCCACATGAGCACTACATATGTTAATCAAAAGCTTTACATTGTTCTCTTTACTAATTCACTATTCAACAAAAGCTTCCACTGGGTCAAGTCCTGGTCCCAGTAAAGTCAATGGAGTTTTACAGAACTTGTTCCCTTAAGTGTGCCTATTAACCTAAAAAAATCTGTAATGCAATCAGATTTTTAAACTGTATTGGCATTTTTCATGTAATACTAACATTATTTAAGTTACTTTTAAAATGTGTTGGAATTATATAAGAAAACATTCTGTGTTTATTTTCAGTACTTCTACATTTTTGTTTTGCTACTGAAGATTTTAATTTTAATTAAAATAAACAGAAGCAATTTTTTTTTCAGCATCATGATTCTTGTTTTAATTTAATGAAGTACTTATAGAGGTGGCTAAGGCTGCTTACCCCCCAGATATGTGTGTGTGTGTGGAGATCAGTAGTTTAGCAAAATTATTATATTTTTAAGTGACTGCTTTAGTATTTTGTCCTCTATTTCTTTCTGTGCAGCCAAGGACCACTTTGTCATTATAAGCTGCTCTATAGAGGGTGCTAACTAATTTTTTCTCATTGTGTCCAGTAATAAGCTGTAACATTGGTAGATTTTTAATAGCGTTTTTGCTCCACCAGCAAATGACTGTTGTACTAACATTCTAGGGAATGAAATTTGTGTACACATTTGAGAGAGAGAGCGAGAGAGAGAGAGAGAGAAGAAAAAGAATATACAACTTGCACCCAGCATTTGAACTGGACATGCCATATCTACACACTTCTCATCACTTCAAGCTGAAAAGAAGTTAAGTGCATTTTCCTCAAGCAGTTCATGAGGTGCTAAATCTCTAAAGAGCAGAGACATTACACCTCAAGAAAGGGTAGTTGGTCGACAAGTTCAAAGCACAAAACTGAATACGTGTCTGATCTTTAAGTGCTGGTACTCTCCATCAATTCCTAATCAGATCAATGGAAGTTAAGGATACTCAACACTTCAGAGGATGTTCATCTCACAGGTTGGATCTCAATGCCTAATTGATACATGAAATTTCATAATCCTCCAATGCAGAGATTAAAAATAGTCTTGGTATAGCCCAACACCTAAATGAATACTTTGCCTCAGATTTTAAATAAGGATAATGAGGAGCTAGGGAGCAGTGGTGGGGTGGCTAATGGGAGCAAGGATATGGAACCTGAGGTGGAAGCCAAATTCAAACAGGTTAATGGGACCAAACTGGAAGGCCTAGATAATCTCCATCCATGAATATTAAAAGGACTGGCACGTGAAATTACAAGCCTAATAGCAAGGATTTTTAATGAATCTGTAAACTACAGAATATAGTGTATAGAATATAGAATATACCCTCTGACTAGAGAATTCCAAATATAGTACCTATAATTAAGAAAGAAAAAAGTGATTCAGGAGACTACAGGCCCATTAGTTTGACCTCAAATTGTATGCAAGATTCTAGAACAAGTTTTGAAAGAGAGAGCAGATAAGGATATAGAAGTAAACAGTATTTGGGATAAAATGCAACATGGGTTTGCAAAAGGTAGATTGTGCCACATCAATCAGATCTCTTTCTTTAAGAAGACAACTGATTTTCTAGATAAAGGAAATGCAGTAGATCTAATCAACCTAGATTTCAGTATAGTATTTGATATAGTCCCACATGGGAAATTATTAGCTAAATTGGAGAAGATGAGATTCAGTCTTCACAGACAAAGTCAGTTCCAAGACTGCTGCACTGGGCAGAACAGTATGGGGAGGAGGTAAGCAGCCCTCAGTGGTAAAAAAACAAGTTAAGAACTATTCAGAAAAACTGGACTTGCACAAGTCCAGAGGTCCAGATCTAATGCATCCGAGGGTGCTGAGGGAGCTGGATGATGTGATTGCAGAGCCATTAACCGTTATCTTTGAAAACTCGTGGCCATTGGGGGTGGTCCTGGACAATTGGAAAAAGGCAAATATAGTTCCCATCTTTAAAAAAGGGAAGAAGGAGAATCCGGGGAGCTACAGACCAGTCAGCCTTACCCCAGACCCTGGAAAAACCGTGGAGCAGGTCCTCAAGGAATCCATTTTGAAGCACTTGGAGGAGAAGAAGGTGATCAGGAACAGTCAACATGGATTCACCAAGGGCAAAGTCATGCCTGACCAACCTGATTGCTTTCTATGATGAGATAGCTGGTGCTGTGGATATGGGGAAAGTGGTGGACATGATATATCTTGACTTTAGCAAAGCTTTTGATATGGCCTCCCACAGTATTTTTGTCAGCAAGTTAAAAAAGTATGGATTGGATAAATGGACTATAAGGTGCATAAAAAGATGGCTAGATTGTCGGGCTCAACAGGTAGTGATCAACGGCTCAATGTCTAGTTGGCAGCCAGTATCAAGCGGAGTGCCCCAGGGGTCGGTCCTGGAGCCTTTTTTTTTCAACATCTTCATGAATGATCTGGCTGATGGGATGGATTGCACCCTCAGCAAGTTCGTGGATTACACTAAACTGGGGGGAGAGGTAGATATGCTGGAGAATAGGGATAGGGTCAAGAGTGAGCTAAACAAATTGGAGGATTGGGGCAAAAGAAATCTGATGAGGATCAACAAGGAGAAGTACAGAGTCCTGCACTTAGGATGGAAGAATCCCATGCACTGCTACAAGCTGGGGACTGACTGGCTAAGCGGCAGTTCTGCAGAAAAGGACCTGGGGATTACAGTGGATGAGAAGCTGGATATGAGTCAATAGTATGCCCTTGTTGCCAAGAAGGCTAATGGCATATTGGGCTGCATTAGTAGGAGAATTGCCAGCAGATGGAGGGAAGTGATTATTCCTCTCTATTTGGCAGTGGTGAGGCCTCATCTGGAGTATTGTGTCCTGTTTGGGGCCCCCCAGTACAGAAAGGATGTGGACAAATTGGAGAGAGTCCAGCAGAGGGCAACGAAAATTATTAGGCATCTAGGGCACATGACGTATGAGGAGAGGCTGAGGGAACTGGTCTTATTTAGTCTGCAGAAGAGAAGAGTGAGGTGGGATTTGATAACAGCTATCTACCTAAAGGGGGATTCCAAAGAGGATGGTGCTAGGCTGTTCAGAGTGGTGGCAGATGATAGAATAAGGAGAAATGGTCTCAAGTTGCAGTGTGGAAGGTCTAGGTTGGATATTAGGAAACAGTATTTCACATTGGAATGGGTTACCTAGGGAGGTGGTGTAATCTCCATCCTTAGAGATTTTTAATGCCCAGCTTGACAAAGCGCTGGTTCGGATGATTTAGTTGGGGATGGTCCTGCTTTGAGCAGAGGGGTTGGACTAGATGACCTATTGAGGTCTCTCCCAACCCTAATCATCTATTATTCTATGACTTAATACAAGAATAGAAAGGTGGGTAAGGAACTAACTAATGGGGAGACAATGGATCATGCCGACAGGTGAACTGTCAGGCTGGAGGGAGGCTATTAGTGGAATTCCTTATGGATTAGTCTTGGAACCAATCTTATTTGACATTTTCATTAATGACCTGGGGACAAAAAGTGGGAACATGCTAACAGAATTTGGAGATGACACAAAGTGGGAGGTATTGCCAATACAAAGGATGACTAGAACATCATACAAGAAGATTTGAACAACCTTGAAAACTGGAGTAAGAGAAATGGGATGAAATGTAATAGTGCAAAGTGCAAGATCACACAGTTAGCGACCCAGAATAATTTTTGCTATAAGCTGGGGAAGTATCAGTTGGAAGCAACAGAGGAGGAGAAAGATCTGGGTATACTGGTTGACACAGGAGGACTATGAGCCACCAATGTGATGCACCCATGAAAAAGGCAAATGCAATCCTTGGATGCATCAGGTGAGGTATTTCCAATAGAGACAGGGAAGTGTTAGTACCATTATACAAGGAACTGGTAAGACCTCATCTGGAATACTGTGTGCAGTTCTGGTCCCCATGTTTAAGAAAGATTAATTCAAACTAAAACAGATGCAAAGAAAGGCTAATAGGATGATCAGAGGAATGGAGAACCTATTTTACAAGAGAAGACTTAAGGGACATGGTTTATTTAGCCTAACAAAATGAAGACTGGAAGGAGATATGATTGCTCTCTATGAATACATCATGGGGATAAACACCAGGGAGAAAGAGGAGTTATTTAAGTTAAAGGGTAATGTGGGCACAAGAACAAATGGATATAAACTGGCCATCGATAAATTTAGGCTTGAAATTAGATGAAGGTTTCTAACCATCAGAGGAGTGAAGTTCTGGAACAGTCTTCTAAGGGGAGTAGTTGGGGCAAAAAACCTAATTTGTTTCAAGACTGAACTATAAAAACTTTATGGAGGGAATGGTATGATGAGGCTGCCTACAATAACCTGTGCACCATCCACGACTGCTGTTAGCAAATATCTCTAATGACCAAAGACGAACATTAGAGGGGGAGGGATCTGAATTACTACAGATAATTCTTTCCCAGTCTCTGACTGTGGGAACATACTCAGGTTCTGACTGATCACTACATTTGAGGTCAGGAAGTAATTTCCCCCCAGGTCAGATTGACAGAGACCCTAGGGGTTTTCTACCTTCTTCTGCGGCGCGGGGCATAGGTCACTTGCTGATTTGAACTAGAGTAAATGATGGATTCACTGTAACAAAGTATTTCAGTCAAGATTAGAGGACATCTGTGACTCAGCCTGAGATTATAGGCCTACTACAGGAGTGGATGTGTGAGGTTCTGCGATGTGCAGGTGGTCAGACTAGATGGTCACGATGGTGCCTTCTGGTCTTAAAGTCTATGAGTCTTTTGTTTAAAAACATTAAAAGTTCTTGATTCCTGCACTTGATCTGCAAGTCTGTTCTACAACACCACCTGTAAAACAACATAACTCTAAGCTTGTTACATATGTTCCCTCTCAATTTGTTTAAACTAAATTGCTTTCAGATTTTTAAGATCTGTCCAAAAACCTCTACAAGCATCAAGCTTAATTTTATTTAGCTCATATCTAGTTTAAATATTTAATTCATGTTACTTTAATAGCTTCCTCTCAAGAAAAAAATAAATTTCAGTTTTGCTAACAGGTGATCAGAATTGGACAGTAGGGTTCAGATCCTCAACTTGCTATAAATCAGCTGAAGATCTGGCCCTATATTCATACAGCCTTTAGACAGGATTGCTGGACATATATAAATTACTAAAGCCAACTTCTTAGCTTTCTTTGCTGTTGTTTTTGCATAACGGACCATAATGTTAAGTGCTAGATCTATCAACACACACAGGTCCTTTTCCTCCACAGTATTAGCTAATCAAATGCCATTTTAATTATGCTTAACTTTGAGATTATTTGTAAAGTGAATCATTTACGTGTTCAGAGATATTAAATTTCATCTCACATTCCATCTCTGCTTTGCCTATGTTATCAAGATCATCCTAAAACAACTACAGTCCTCAGAGTTCACCACTGCCCTTCTCTTAGTATCATCTGCAAATTGGATGTACGATCAGGCCCCAGCTAAAGTCAGTGGCAACAGTCCCGTTATCTTCAATGGGTGCAGGATCAGACCCTTAAAGATCATATATATATATTGCATTGTCTAAATGATTAAAATTATTGGTCGCACGATAGGATTCTCTTGGACTCCATTTCTCAAAAATGTTGAGGTCCTTTAGTTTCAACTGCTTTTGATCTCAACATTCCTTATCCATTTTATTTTATTATCTGACCCTTATTTGAAAGGATTATGATACAAGACATTACGTATAAATTTGCTTAAAGCTTTGTGAAAATCCAGATACTTTGAGAAGATACTTTAAGCCTAGTGGTTTTCCCCCTCTACCTAGGCCTACAGTTATTTCATTAAAATAATCTGATTTGTCTGGGAAGATTTACCTTTCACAAATTCACAGTGACACACCTATCAAATTGTTTTCTTAGAAATGACGTATCTTTAAGTTATCAAAAAAATAGCATCTCCAATACCTTCACTAATATTGGTCAGATTCTGCCACAGTTATTCAGACTGAGTAGTGCCTTACTTCACAAGTTTTCCCAGGCATTTAGTGGGACTTCTTTTGGAGTAAGGTATTTTTTGAGCTGGGAAGACTTTCGACATATCAAAATATTTGCCCTGATTCAGGATGGAAAAAGTCAAAATCTTAAATTTCACAAACTGAAAATCCAAAATTTTCACTTTCAGTCAATCAAAATGTGTCATTTTGATTACTTTAAAATGAAAACACAATATTCTGATCTTTTTTAACCCTCTTTAGTATAAATTTACTAAAATCTCAAAATGAAAAGTCCTTTTGATTTGAAAAACTGAAACTTTCCAATTAAAAAATGCCAAAACAGGATGTTTTAACATCCCCCCCTTACACACACATTTATTTTAGTTTTGAGAACAGTTTTGGTTTTAATGAATTGGCACTTTTTTGTAAAAAAAAAAGTGTGTCAAAAAATCACAAACCAGTTTTATTTATTATTTATTTTGAGTCAATATGGCAGAATCTAGCTCAAAGATATTATTCTTAATGTTTAATACAAAGTTAGTGATAAGCTCTTTGGAACAGGATCTAGTTCTGGTCTAACTTTATGTTTTCTTACTTTTCAATTGAGCATAAAATTTGTGTTCAGATGCTTCTTCAGTACTCAGTGGCTAAATAAATCTAATTGCATTAGTCTTCATCCACAAGCATGAGGCACTGAACATATTTTTCTATCAGGGCTGCCCAGAGGATTCAGGGGGCCTGGGGCAAAGCAATTTCAGGGGCCCCTTCCATAAAAAAAGTTGCAATACTATAAAATACTTTATTCTCATGGGGGGCCCTGCGGGGCCCGGGGCAAATTGCCCCACTAGCCCCCCTCCCCTCCCCGGGCAGCCCTGTTTTCTATTAATCAAAGGGGGGGGGAACAATGAATCACTGCAGAAAGAGTGGCTATAAAAAGATGTTTGAAACACCCTGAATGATAGTTATTTTGCTATCTTCTTTGATTAGCATAACATTCTCTGTTTTTTCAATGTTGTTTATTTCAACATATGACACTCATAAGCAGCCTTGTTTTTTAAATCTGCTGTTTCCTTAGCTTCCTCCTTCTCTAACTCATTATCATGCATTTTGGTGTGACTTTCCTGAGTCATGTTGTTCAAGTCCAGAAAGATTATCAAATGCTTGGAAAATAGACTTCAGAGACTTAACACCACGGATGCTGTTATTAATTTGTGCTGTTTATACTGTACTTGACACTTCTCCTGTTGTAGTTATTAAAGTATCTAGTTAAGGATCCCTATTAGTGCAGCCAGGTTTTATGTAAGACACACAAGATTAGGACCTTGGTATTGTCAGAGAAGATAGTGAGTCAGCATATAAACAGTATGAATATGAAAATGAGAAGAAAAGTTTTATAGTGGAGAGGAACTAGTGTCAGAAGAACGTATTAGTGAATAGAAGAAAATATTGGGAGAAGGAAGTATTATGACCACAATATAACTGAAATCTTATTTTTATTTGTCCCTGACAAATCACACATTCTAACTGTGAATTTGCAGATAGTACAAAATCTTCTTGAAAACCCTTGTGAAAAAAATCTCTCTTGTACAAGGCAGAGATACTTGCACACTATGACATGCAGAAGAGCCAAACTTTGGCACCTGAAAATGCCAAAAGCATCCATTTCAAGCAAAGGTTTTCTGTATATAGGAATATAGCTTTTTACATTTTTCAAAACAAAATTCACTCCATATAAATTTTCTGGTGTGACAGATTGTACTCCTATATTCACCACTTTTACAAGACTAATACATTTTGTACAAAGTATGCCTTGTGAGGTATCATTTGAACACTCAATCTACTGAACATTATTGTCCTGGTAAAATATGTGTAGCGACCCTGTATGTAAGGTTATAAGATTTACAGTACAACATTGCTGAGACGTACTCCGAGTTTAGAAAAGCTGCCCAAATGAGTTCCTCAGAGATAAAAGGTTAGCCAGTACCTCAGCCACATATTAACATAATAAATGGAACTATTATTGGGTTGAGAGGCCATTCTTTGGCAGGAAGAAGGGTGTGAGCAAGAAATTTACATCTTGGCCGACAGACTTGCTGTTGCCAGCTGGAGGTGATTCTCCAAGAAGAGAAATGCTATAAGAAGGAAGAACAGTGGACACAGATTACCTCTCTCCCCTTATCTCTACTCACAGCATCAACAACATTTGAAAGACAAAAGGAGCATCACTGAACCAGAGGAGGGGTCCTGGTTAGAACGCTTTCAGCCAGTAAGACTGCTCTAAGCCTATGGTGAGAAAAATCTTCACTTTGAATTCACTTAGCTTGTTAAGTTAAATATTAATTTGTGTTTTACCTTTTATTTCTTTGTAACCAGTTCTGACTTTTATGCCTCATTACTTGTAATTGTTTTAAATCTATCTTTTATAGTTAATAAACTTGTTTTATTGCTTTATCTAAACCAGTGTGTGTTTGGACTGAAGTGTTTGAAACCTCCATTTGAGATAACAGGGTTTGTGCATATCATTTTCTATTAATGGAATGATGGACCTTTTATGAGCTTGTACTGCACAAATGTTAAGAGCTGGGCAGTTCAAGATACATATTTCTGGGGACAAGTCTGGAACTGGGAATTTGCTGGTGTCACTCTGCAATATAATTCGGGAGTGGCTAGCTAGAAGCACTCATAATTCATCCGGGAGTGATTTTGAATGCTAGAAGCTGTGTGTAAACAGACCAGAATCAGTGTTAAAGACTGTCCAACAGTCCAGATTGTACTGTGGGGAATTTCATCTGCATCTTTATTAGTCAGGAACTGAATGAAATGCTGCTAAAATAATTCTCAGGGCATTCTTATCTTGTTATCAGAGGAAGATATATTCTTAAGGTATTTCAGAAAGCAGGAATGCTATAATATAGACATTATACTTTAGAACGTTTTGGTTCCCACTGAAAATGTCTCAGGTGAAATTACCCTATGTCAGTAATTTTTTCAAGAGACAACATCCCACATTCCAAATGAATGTTAACTGGTCTGACATCAGGGGTTCTGAGAAGCCATGAGTGAGCTCTGAAGGTCACCTATATCCTAATACAAACACAATTATGCATTTTATCTACATTTATGTATGTCTGTGTACACATATGTATTCCCTGTCCCTGCAGGCCCAATGCCTTTACATTTAATTTAGTGTATTTTCAGAGTTTCCTGTTCTGTATCCTACCTGATTTGCTCTCACATCCTCTGCCTTTCTCTTTTTGTTTCTATTCAGTGTGAGCTCTATTCTTTGTGTCTCTCTCTGCCTATTGTATTTCTCTTTATGTTCTCCCCCACTTACTCCTTTCCACTCACCAACTGTTTTGTCATCTACCTGCCTTCTTTCACCTAACCACACATTTATTCCCTTCCTCATCCACTGACAGTGTTGGACACCTGGCACCAGGAGTAGGTTCCTCAATTTCGTTAATGATCATCCTTGAACATCATATGAAATGCCAACATTTGTGACCCAAAGGTGCTAACTAAGATGTACTGGAACATCTTGAGGTTATACAGGAGTCAACAGATCAACTTCTCCACCAACAGAGCTGCAGCTCCCAAAGCTTGTGCCAGAATTCATACAAGAAAGAGACAGAAAATATACAGTTGATCAAATATGACAATATCTAAGAGCATGGAAAGAAAAGAACTGGTCCAATTTTATACACAAACACTATATGAAACTAAATCTTAAAGAATAATTATTAACCAATTTAATTGTATTTCCATGAATTAAACTTACTGTACTAATGCTTCACAAACTATGGTCCACTGTATGTTGAACAAGACATTTCTGAGAACTAAGTAGCAAAGCTTAGCGCATTGCAAGGAAAGGAAAAAAACATAAAACAGTCTCCCTCTCTCAAAGTGATCAAGGTAGAAATTCACTGCCTACTCATAAATCATATTCATCCAGTCAGACCATGTTACTTTGTCACATATTGTAAACATGCATGTCATATTCATACAGAAATGTTTTTCTTCCATGAATCCCCCCTGAATTTTCTCTTTCAATGATACCTCTAGTACTTCCTTCCCCCACAATATGAAAAAAAAAATCTATGCATCACACGCTCCTATTGCTCCCATGGGTACACGCATTCACACTGAACTCATGATGACTACTGCACAGGGAGGGAAAAAAATTAATATACCATATAGAGTAGGGATCTACCTTGGTCCAATCCCCAGCATGCAAATGACCCAATCAGAGATCCTTTAACTCTCCAATTTCTGTGAGCCAAAGACAGAAAATTGTAGTCATCATCATTATGTTTGAGTAGCACTTTATACTTGTAAAAGCTTGCTAGGAATAGTGTATATAAAAATACTGCAGTAAAGATGTCATTTGGAAAGGGGAGGGAAAGAGTTTACCTTACACCCCCCCTCTCATTTGAGTTTCTCCACTTGTAAATTCATGGCACTATCAAGCAAAATCTCACAGTGTAATAAGCAAGTAGATAATTGGCTTTCAACCACCCTTCCCTCTCAACAGGATTTTATGAAGCAGATTCCCCTGAGCAGAACAGTTTTATCGCAGAGTGGTTTGTTAAAATGGGGGCTCTGCTTCTGATGTTCAAAAGCAAACACTTTGCCACTGTGTATACACCATTTGCCAAAGCCAGACATTCCACTGGGCATGTAGATCTTTGTATAGAGAGGAGTCTTACAAACATGAGGAAGAACTCACAACAACCACTTCTGCCCTGGGGAGCCAGGGGGGCTGATTACAGGTTTACAAGTAAAAGCCATGTGGAGTGTTTTTCACTGAAGTGCAAGCAGCTGTCATTATGCCATGTTCCCAGAACAACACTAAAAAGTGCAGAAAGGCCATCCCACCAGATACACAATATAATTTGCTTTAGTCTTTCAGCAAAAATATGTAGCTTTAATAAAATAAAATCAAGTACAAGAAAAAATTACACACTATTCCTAGAGTTTTAGATTTTTCCTCACAAAAGCAATTTCCTTCCTTGCCATGAACATAGCTTGTTTTAAATTTTAATGGTTACTATTCAGCTGGTGAAGAGTACAAGTTAAGATTTGCCGCCGAAAGGTCCAGCATTCCATTCTGGAAAATTTGACACTTTATTCCAGTTGAGGCAGAGCTCTTCTGCTTTTGTTAAAGCTTTAGTGGTTCGGTTCTGGGCCATGGTACAAGTAAGAGACATGCTGGCTGGAGGCCAGCATTTTACATTTTAGAAAAAGAATTTGGATGAACACAGCTGAAAGCTATGGGGGACTATGGTCAGATGGCAGTCAAAGGACAAGCACGAGCCAGGAGGAACAGCGTCCAGCATATTGAAGCCAGGCTCAGAAAGAATATCAGTGATCAGCAGAAATAATGGCTGATGCAAGGATAAGGAAAGCCTTCCTTGAGGCTACTGTTTCAGTACTTTGACTAGTGTGATAACAGAAAAATGCCTCAAGAGCTTTGCATAGCTTTGGTGGCAAGAAACTTTTTAGAATGTTCATGCTAACCCCATGCTTTATAGAGAACAGAGTCTCAAGAGGTACAGCAGGCAGGATAGGTAAAGAGAAATGTGTCAGAACCAGCAATGGGACCTGGGGGGCTGGAAGTATATATTTGGTATGTATATTGTAGTTAAAGAATCAAGCAGGCAGGAAGATAAGGGAGTAACCCTGGTGAGATACCTAGGCCAGTGGGTAGGGGAGTCTGATGTTTGATGACAACCATGTTAAGGAAGTTAGTAGTGGAGGTCAGTGCTTTTGTCAAGGCTAATGAGAGGATTAACATCTAGCAATTCCATTTTTGCAGTCTCCCAGGCCTGAAATGCCAGTGCTTAGGAAAGGCATTCACCTTTGTCCAGCTTGTCCTCATCCGTCCCTCCACAAACACAAGTTGACACCATAACATTCTATTTTGTTATGAGCACATTCTTTCAATTTCTGGCCAAATAGTTTTGTCATGGGATCGGCCCACCACGTTTTCAGTCTCCCCAACGGTTGCTTGTGGTCTCTGGGGATGCGAGTTGTCCACCTATTGTCTTGCCTGCATACTACATGACTGGCCCATCTTTGCTTTGCGTCGTACATTGCCTGAACTACATTGGTCACTTCTGTATGTCTTCTGATCTCCTTATTTGGTATGTGATCATGGCGCGATATCTTACACATTTGCCTTTCTCTGGGTAACAGCGAATTTTTCTTCCTCCGCTTTCACCGTTGACCAGCTTTCTGCTCCGTATATCATTGCTGGCAGAACAGTAGAGTCAAACAGTTCTTTCATTTTCTTCATGGGCAGCTCATCATCGGTTAGAGACTCTTTATTGTGTTGAAACTTGCTCACCCTGCCTTTCGCCTCCTACTGCATTCCCCTTCGAATGAGTTGTCTCTGCTCAGCTGCTGACCCAGGTAAATATATTTGTTGACCTCCTCAATTTCTTTCCTGTTTACAGTGATGATTCCTTCTACACAATGCTCATTCTGCATCCACTTCGTCTTCGACATGTTCACTTCCAACCCAATATCATGCAAAAGTGTTTGCAGTTGCTGCAATTTGTTCTCCAGTTCTGCTATGTCCTTTGCCAGTATTACACAGTTGTTAGTGAAGAAAAGATGAGTTAACTGTTCTCCATCAATTCTGATTCCTTCCTCCCAGTTCAATTTCTTGAACAGTGACTCCAGTACTGCTGCAAACAGCTTTGGTGTGATTGTGCTGCCTTGTCTGACTCCTCTGCATATAGTAATAATGCAGAGGACATTGAATAATGTTATCTTTGCCGAACAATTGTGGTTAATTTCTTCCAGAAGGTTGATGTACCTTGGTCAATTCCAATTGCATTGAGTGTGTTGAGTACAGCGTTAATCTCTACCAAGTTGAATGCCTTTTGGTAGTCAACAAATGCAATACACAATGGTACTTTGTATTTCTAGCATTTTTCGATGAGCTGCTGAACTGAGTAGATGTGATCAATTGTCGAATATCCTGAGCAGAAACCAGCTTATTCTCTGCTTTCCTGCATTCCAAGATCCTTCTTAATCCAATTGAGTATGACGCGGGTGAAGACTATACACTTGTGAGAGGAGTGTGATCAGATGGCAGTTGCTCAGTTCTTCTGGATCCCCTTTCTTCATCAATAGTATTGTTCTCAATTTCTTCCATGCATCTGGAACACGCTTGTTATTGACGTGAACTGTTGCGCCAATGCTTTGAAGAGAGTATCTTCCCCTGCTTTGAGATATTCCGGCCAAACATTGTCCACTCCTGGACTTTTCCCTCTCTTTATGTTACGAACTGCGTATTCAATGCCAGGAATGGTATTAAGGTCACAAATTGCAAGGGGAACTTGCAGCTTCATTGCACATATCCTAAAGTAGAGCTGGCAATGCTGGAAGCATTTGTTGCATGCAAAACCAGAGGAGAACACTAAAGGAGAGTGGAACCAAAGAACACAGCAAACAGCTTTTTAATTTTTCAAACTGAAAGGAAAAACTGCTTTGAACATTTTGCTTAATGATGTTAAGGTGAAAAATATATCCTGGTGGGAAGCATTTTGTATTGGTTTGTTATTGTTTATAAAACTGGAACAATCATGCTACATATTCAAAGGTGACTTAGGTTAAACCAAGGAGAGCTGCTTAGACAGATTAGCTGGTATTTTATCTTAGCACTGGGATAAAGTATTTGGTTGGACTTGAAGAAGTATGATCTTTAAGGCAAAAATTGCTTCTTCTGTATCTTTATTTTGTAACCAGCTGTGACTTTTTTTTTTAAACCGAATCCTGTTCTTGCTGAAGTGAGTATATGTTCAGTGGAAGGAGGAAGTCTTTACTTTTTCCAGCCAAAATTCTGCTTCCTTGACTCATACAACCTTCCTATTTGATATGAGTGGCATTTTGCATGAGTAAGACCAGAAGGATTTAACCTCCATCACATTTTATACTCCACAAAATCACCATCTTCTGACATCACCCAAGAGAATCCTCACTAACACTGCTGTCTTTAAGTCAGTGCTGCTTTGTCAGATCGAATTATATTTTACAATGTATATCATTAAGTGAAGATTTCTTTCCTCCCTTATGTTTGAGCACTATACCATTTTCCAGTTTTTAGTGAAAGGTTACAGTGTGACACACAAAGGTATTCTAATAATCACCATGGATATTTTAAACTGTTGTCTGTGTAATATGGACCAAATTCTATTCTCTCATGTGGATGGAGGGATAGCTCAGTGGTTTGAGCATCAGCCTGCTAAACCCAGTGAAGCATAGCTTAGGCGGGTAGAGTACAGATAGGCCTGAAGGGCATGGGTATGTACAGTAACTCCTCACTTACCGTTGTAGTTATGTTCCGAAAAATGTGACTTTAAGTGAAACGATGTTAAGCAAATCCAATTTCCCCATAAGAATGAATGTAAATGTGTGTGTGTGTGTGTGTTAGGTTACAGGGAATTTTATTTTTGCCACACAGTACAGTTCAGTACTATAGTTGGGAGGTGTCCCTGCCTTACCCTACACAGGCACAGCCCACTGGCACTGGAGACAATAAGGTAGACAAGGAGGCTGAAGGTGTGGTAGGCTGGGAGAAGCTCGTTGCGCAGCAGCAGCGGCAGCTTCCCCTACTCTGCAAGCACCAGGGGCGGGGGGCTCAACCCTTGGCCCACCCACTCCACCCCTTCCCCTGAACCACCACTCTTAACCCGCCTCTTCTCCCCCCCACCTTTACTCTGCACGCCACGTCCTCGCTCCTCCCCCCTCCCTCCTCTGCCTCCTGCCCGCGGCAATCAGCTGGTTTGCGGCATTCGAGAGGCAGGGGAGGGAGGGGAAGCCTGCGTGCCAAGTCCTCACTCCTCCCCCCTCCCTCCTGAATGCCGCAAGCCAGCTGATTGCCCGGGCAGGAGGCAGGGGAAGAGGGGGAAGGCGTTGATCCGCAGGGTCTGCCAGTGGGCAGGAGCCGCTGTGGGGGGTGTAGGGGAGCTGATGGGGGGCTGCCAGCTGTGGACAAAGCAGGTAGTGAAAGGACGTTATAGCGAAGCATTGCACAACTTTAAATGGAGCATGTTTTGTAATTGAGCAGGAACTAAGATCGAAACAACATTAAGTGAGAGGACGTTAAGTGAGGAGTTACTGTAGCTGAATACACAGCCCACCCAGCTCTCTACTTGCCCAAGCCATGCCTTCCCAAGTCACTGCTATTTTTAGCTGTGTGGTTTCCCAACTGCTTTCCTCCTGCTGGAGCCTTTCCCTGCTGCCCGTAAAGACTGTGGCTGCGGAGAAAGACTCTGGCAGGAGGGAGGCAGCAAGGAAAGACTCAGCCTCCCCCTTGCCAGAGCCTTTTACTGACATGTGTAGCTACACATCCCCACTGTGGATGCAGCCTGCTTTTCACTGCAGCGTGTAGCTATGCATACCCTACTGTGACGAAGTTCCTCCTCTACCTTGGTGGGTCCTGAGCTTATTGGCAGATTTTGCTCACCTCAGTGATCTTCCCCACAGTCTGGGTCAACTTCTCCTGTGTCTGATCAGGAGTGGGGAGGCTTGGGGGGAACCCGGGCCCACCCTCTACTCCAGGTTCCAGCCCAGGGCCCTGTGGATTGCAGCTGTCTATAGTGCCTCCTGTAACAGCTGCATGACAGCTACAACTCCCTGGGCTACCTCCCCATGGCCTCCTCCAAACACCTTCTTTATCCTCACCAAAGGACCTTCCTCCTGGTGTCTGATAATGCTTGTACTCCTCAATCCTCCAGCAGCACACCCTCTCACTCTCAGCTCCTTGCGCCTCTTGCTCCCAGCTCCTCACACGCACTTCCTCTCCTCTGGCTCCCCCTCACCTGACTGGAGTGAGCTCCTTTTTAAACCCAGGTGCCCTGATTAGCCTGCCTTGATTGGCTGCAGGTGATCTAATCAGCCTGTCTGCCTTAATTGGTTCTAGCAGGTTCCTGATTACTCTAGTGCAGCCCCTGCTCTGGTCACTCAGGGAACAGACAACTCTTTCTCCAGTGGCCAGAAGATTTCTGCTCCTCTAGCCTGGGAAGAAGGGGGAAGGGAGCGGGGAGGCAGCTATAAAGACCACAGCCTTCCATGGCGACTACCCCGCTGCCCCGGTGGTCCCGGCCCGCCGCCCCATCCCCCCCCTGTTCCCCTCTACCAGTGTCGCAGGTGTCCCCCCCCCCCCCAGGGCATATGCCAGTGGCGGCGGCCCCGCCTGCCGCTACTCCTCCGCCTCCGCCCCCGCCCCGCACCGCCTGCTGCCCCAGCCGCCCCTGCAGCTGCCCAGCCCACCAGCCGCCCACTCCGCTGTGAGCTGCCCAGCAGGAGGAGGCTGCGGAGAGAGAGGCGCCCCTCCGAGAGCCTCCCCCCCCCCTCCCTGCCTCCCTCTCCGCTGCCCCCCCGCCCCCGCTGCCCCCTGCCCCGCTGCCCTCCCCCCCTGCCGCTGCCATGATGCTGCGCTGCCATGGAGTGGCTGGTGGGAGGCAGGGAGGAAGGCTAGGAAAGGGGAATCTTTTACATCTTGGAGGCCCGGGAAAGCGGGAAAGGGGTCTCCCGAGGACGGCCTTCCGCCTGGCGCTCCGCCCGCCCCGCCCGCCTCTGCCCGCTGGACGGCTGCGTGTGGCACGCAGCACCGATGGTGACCCTGCCCTCCTTCTCCTCCCCTTCCCTGAAGAAGCCCTGAGCCGAGCCCTCGCCTTGCCATCCAGCTCCCGTCCGACTGAGGTGGGCGCGCGCCCGGGTGTTGGGGGGGGGGCCCGGGTGGCGGACGGGCCCTCTCCTCCATCTAGGAGAGAGATCGAGGCCCTCTGGGACCCCGGCTGGGGAGGGGAGGACTTTACTTACTAGCGGGCCTCGATCTGAGTGACCACACCGTCCCCTGTCCCCGGCCCTCCCTCGACTGCCGCTTCTGCCTGCCCTCTGAGGGTCCCCTGGATCCTCCATCATCCTCCGGGGGTTCCTCTGGGCCACTCCACTGCACTGGGAGCAGTGGGCAGGAGCCGGGGTGGGCTGTCTCGGTGTCCCTGCCCGGTTCCCCATCTGGTCCCCTTCTTAGCCCCTCCTGACCCCCCTTTTTTTTTTTTTTTCATTAGTTGTGTTTTTGGTTGGTAGGCTGGTGGACCTGTGGATCCTCTTAGGCTGGGGGGGAGGTTAGTAGTAGTGGCTTCGCCCGCCCACTTCCTGGATACTAATAGGACCAGACTCCTGTACCCCACTGGTCTGGGTCTGTCACACTACAAACCCCCGAAAGTGGAGAGTAGTGTAGACATAGCCTTACACATTAGCATGGCAATATATCGCAGCCCATTTTATTATCAAAATTACTTTGCTCCTCTCAATGATTAACAATACCAGGATTGCTATAATTGAGTCAGTCACTCATGAATTCAAACAGCTACAGTATAGACTCCATATACAGTATCCTATAATAGACATTTCACTGAATTGTTTGAGTTCTTCTTGCCATGAATACTCACAGTTCTGATGTTCCAGATGTTTGCTACACAAGTAAAGGAATGACATTAACACTCTCCCAATGTTTTAAACTGACAAGCTTCCTCCTCCTGGCTTCCCCTCCAACACTGAGGAAAGAGATAATTGAGGAATTTGCTTTCATACGACTTTGTGTTTAAAATGAAACCAGGGGCATAAACTCCGCCCCCCAAAAAATAATCTTTGATGTATATAACTTCTGTAACTACTGAAACACTGATTACCATGCAGGCATGTTATTGAACTTTACTTTAAAAGATCTGCTGAACAAGAACAACAAATAGCTGAACATTGTTTTAGAATGGCATGTATAGTCTAAACTATAAAAAAATTGTTTAAATGTTTTCCACATGCACCATTGTTAAGTTTTGACTATATCACACAGGAAGATACTTTGAACAGTACTGCTACTCCAGCCACTTAGAACGGAAATGAAGTAAGGCAGCTAGTCAGTTTTCTATTTTAGTTTCCATCATTGTGTCAAGGTTTCAGTTAGTTTTCCTTAAGGATATTAGCTGTAAACAAGCACCTGATAGCACTGATGGCCATGAAGGGTGCTTTTTAAAATTTTTGTTTAAAGACTAACAGATGTTTTCAATTTAAGATGCATGTTATTGATGTGCCTTGCAGTCTGGTAACACTTACCATCATGTTTTAAAGGACATCCACTTAATTAGAAGGTTACCTTACAAGGAGGAAAACATAACTGAAGTCTCTTCAGAGGCAATTTACGTTTAAATGGTACTTACACCAAGAAAATAACACCTTATTGCATGACTGCTCGTATTTGGAGTGTCTATGTAAAGAGCAACTAGGTAATCTTTATTTGTAGAAAAGTGGTTTGCTGTTAAAAATAAATCTCCAGAGATATACACAGAAAACAATCACTTGCTGGTACTTTTAGAAGTACAGAAAGTAAATATTGACTAGAATTTGAATGCTAAGCAATGTTATTATTACAAGATGACCTGTAGTAGTAAGAGAACTCAGAATGTTTGTAATGCTATGGTTCCTTTTTGCATTTAGAAATAAATTCATATTTAATAGTAGAGTTCATTTAAAATTTTCTATTTTAGAACTATTAATCTTTTCTGTCTTTTAATAGCTACAGTATCTTTATGAACACTGACTTATGCCTACAACCATACAAAAAGTTCTTTCCTCTCTCCCTCATTCTCAAATTGCCAGAATTCTGTGAGGAAAACCGTTCAGGAACACTACATTTTAGTGACCATTGGTGTTAAACTGTAATACATCCTTCTTTAATCTCTCCACATTGAACATGTCCAGTATACAAATTGTTATTGCAAATATAAATACACAACTTCATATTGTTTCCAGTGACATCAATTCTATGTGTGAGCATACCACTTTCTTAATTATGATGTTTCTCACTATTGCTCTAAGGTATCCAGAATGTAGATTATGATTTCGCACATCGATTTTTGTTTTGGATTATTTTACCTCAGTTGCAATATTTACATCCCTAAGTTATAATATGAACAAATAATTTATTAATTAATAACACAATCTTTAAAGCTATTGGCAAATATCTAGCAAAAAATAGGAAACTCAGTCTGGGATCAAACTGGGCTGGTATGCAGAGATATCGGATACTGACACATTTTCCATTCTGCCACCTTGTGCTTCAGAATCTCAGCTTTCAAGAAAGTCTTCTAGTTGTTACTGTTGCAAAGAAAACCTTCAAAATGTGAACTAAATGCAGTAACATCTACATGAGTCCACAGAAAGCCTGAAACTATGGCTCTGAAAGGTGTGAAGTTAGGTGTCAAAGATGGTATTTTCAGATAACATTGTAAATTATTTCAACGCTCATGAAAGCATGTGAGACAGTAGCATGAATGATTATATTTTGTATAATCTACTGTGAGTGCAAGCATCTCATTTTGCCAACTCAGGTGGGCAGAGCTTTGTGTAATACTCTTCAGTCCCTGCCAAATTTGAATCATGAACTGAAGTTAAGTTTTTACATCCACAGTTAGGCATCTAATTAAGTTATTATTTGTAATACTGTAACAACTAGAGACCTCAAGGTGTTAGGCACCGTACAAAGACATAGTAAGAGACAAATGCTGACCCACAGCACTTACAATATAGGCAAGACAGACAAAGGGTGGAAAGGGAAATCAAGGCACAGACACAGAATCAGTCCATGCCAAAGTTAGAAATAGAATCAAAGTCCTCTGACTCCCAGTGCAGTGCCCAATCCACTGGGCCACACTGGCTCCCCTGTGCTAAGCAATTTTTAAAATCAGGCCACTCTTTTAGGTACCAAAATATGGGTTTAGGAGCCTAAATTAAGCTTCAGTTTCCTAGTTTTGAAAATCTTTTGTACAGAATTCCTAACAAAGGTATTCATGCAAAAGAATAGGGATTAGTAGTGAAATATGTAACTCTTCACTTTTTAGTCAGTGGCTCAGATTCAGCACAGACCGGTAGAGAACAAGTTATCAATGGTGGATTATTCAACTGAATATGTGCACTGAGTGGAAGCGTCCGGCTCACAAAGAACAGTTTCAACCAAGAGCTTCCTGTCAAAGTCTAAATGGATCTGAAGGATGAGCTATTTCCTTACATCTAGCGTAGGTCCTTCCATATTAGGACTAAGGCACATGAACAGAGCCACGTGATGAAATCTGTGGCACTGTTTCTGTTAAATGCGTAGACCTGGGGACTCCATAACTATCACTCCATCCTTAAACTTGATCGAGGAGTGATAATGTTCTCACAGGATATTAATTTATTAAAAAAAGAGATGCCCTCGATTAATTCTAAACTGCGTGCGAGACACTGCAGAAGCATAAAACCTGCAGCACACTGGCTTCCTGAGATTACCCATTGTGACTCTTCTAGTAGATTCATCGACAATGACAGCTCAGGGCAAACTCAGTAAAGAGCTATTTAGTTTGATTCAAACGTTAAGTCTTCAGCTCTCCTCGCTAATCATCAATAAAGTTTTGAAAATGTGTTTTGGAGGTGGCATTTTGTGAAATGAATGTCAAGCTGTCTGTTGGGACAGTTGGTGTGACAAGAGCCAGGGTTACATGCACTGTGCAGGAGAGGGAAAGACAGATCTCATGTACCAGGGGCTTAAGTCACCTTATATGTATGAAGTTGCTGAGTTTTGTCTCCAGCTGGATGCCTGCTCAGTAACACTCTGATTGTGGTCCTCCTCAATTTAATTCTGAAGCTTTCACCATAAGGAAAAGGACTGTTCTACAGAATGGAAAGCAAAAACTCAATGAGGTATTCTTTATTTTATTGATGTCTTCACTCTTTTTGCCTTTTTTTATTTTGAATGCACTACTGTTATGTTCAAAAGGAGAAAACAAAGAACAATCTAGCAAGTGAAAAAAGAAAACAGAAAAGCACATATGGCGGAGGGGGGGGGGGGGCAATGTGCACAGGTAAAACTTGAAACTCATCCTGAACTGAAGATGGGGAATCAGATCAAACTGGGAAAACATTTGCTCTTTCAGGAGCAGATTTTGAGGAAAACTGCATCAGTCATTTTGTCCAGGCTGTACTCATCAGTTTACTCATAATGAACTCATCAGTTTATCTGACCACTGTCGGAAGACAGGATATTGGCCTAGTTGGACCTTTGGTCTGACCCAGTATGGCCATTCTTATGTTCTCTTTGCCAGCCTACCTGCATGCTACATGGGGTAAAAAGTGCAGGGATTCTCTATTGCTCTGTATTAGCCTATAGCATCACAACTGATTAAAATCATGCACGGCCTCCTTCTTGCAGTAGTGTAAGAAAACAAAATGTAAGGATTGATTATCCTTAGACTTCAGCCTATAGCATCACTAATTAAGTGTGCCTTTCCACTATGCTCATCTAAAACTTGGGCTCTTACCTCCTAAGTCTGGTAAGGGTTCTTCCAAATCGAACCCAGAGAGACATTATAATTACTAAAAATTAATGATATATTCTTGCTATAGTTGGTGTTCTATTATTACACCTAACATTTATTTGCCTGAAGTTATTTTTCTAGATGGAATAGAAACTTAGTTTTTAAAAACTTTTTCGGGCACATTAATTTTTCTGGTGAATGCCGTCTAATCCCTATCCATTTTTAAGCAATGCACAAAGAGTCATGCGTTACAAAAAGTCACAGAAATCTAATTTAATGTACAGCAGCCTGCTTGGTTCCTAATTTAATTTTAAAACACGCGCTAAAAGCATATAACAGGATAAAAAAGAATCTTGTGCCCTGATTTTCAAAGCTGATGAGCATACACAGCTCTGACTCACTTCATTGGTGGCTGCAAGTCCTTAACATCCCCAAATTTAAAAAAAATAAAAAATGGGGGGCCGAGAGTGCTCAAATTCAATCCATCTCTCCCACCTGACCAGGTGCCTACATATACTGTCACCTATCCGGTAATCTTCCATTATCCATCACTTTAGCTAATTACACCCCAGTTCCTAAATAATCATCACAAACCTCACCAATTTACTGGCACCATCTCTAAAAAGCACCATTTCAGTTTGCCTGTCCAACAGTTTCCAGACACATCCAAGTGTAGTATAAGGCATTTTTAGATGTAATACTTAGTCTAATCAAAAATACAAGCTAATGTGGAAGGTTAGGGTCTGTATCAGAGTCCAAGAACACATATACTGTACAAATAGCTGAGATGAAAAAAACTCTCTTCTTTGGACTTAAATTATTTTCTTTTATGACTCCAAGGGTGACTGTCCAGAGGATCATTCTGTCTCATGCACCAAACAAGAATTAGTGGTAAAACAAACAGTGGAACCTATTACAAGATTTGCTTATCTGATTTTCATAAACAAGGAGACCTGCTGGACCAGTGAGACTGCCCAGAGGTACAAAGGTATTTAGATTCTTTATTTCTATTGAAATAAATAGCATTTAGGAGCCTAAGTACCTCTGTGGATCTGGGTCACTGTGTTGCCCCCACTCCCTTTATTTTTAGAAGCTGGTTTAATGAGCTTGTTAATGTAGTAGAGACCACCTGTCTTGATGAGCTGTCTTACAGACTAACCTCAGCTGCCCTCCAGATCCAGACAAGATTTCATCTCCCAGGAACCCATATGACTGAGATTTAAAACAGTGAGGGTTCATATATGTTTATCTTCCTAATTCTCCAGGAGCAGTAATTGCCCTTCCTCAGCAGCAGCTGGTAGCCTTTACACATCTCAACACCTTTTACAAAGATAAGGCAGTTTAGTCACAGCATTGAAAACAAGGCAGAAGCACGTGCCCTGTCAATTACCCAAGAGCTGGTATTACCATCACATGTTATTAGCAGTCAAATTTGTATTGGTAGGGGCAAAAGTCAAAACAACTGTTCACTATCTGGCATTCCACAGTAACCACACACACACAGTCAGTGCCATTGCCATATCATACAAGTAAACAATAAAAAGAATTAGTGAAAAGTAAAAATGCAGTGTATCGTGTATGTGTAATAGATACTGTAGTCCAGACAATTACAGAAGTTTGTGAAGCAGTTTAAGTGGAATGGACCATGTCTCTCTCATCAACAGAAGTTGGTCCAATAAAATATATTCATAGATTCATAGATTCTAGGACTGGAAGGGACCTCAAGAGGTCATTGAGTCCAGTCCCCTGCCCTCGTGGCAGGACCAAATATTGTGTAGACCATCCCTGATAGACATTTATCTAACCTACTCTTAAATATCTCCAGAGATGGAGATTCCACAACCTCCCTAGGCAATTTATTCAAGTGTTTAACCACCCTGACAGTTAGGAACTTTTTCTTAATGTCCAACCTAAATCTCCCTTCCTGCAGTTTAAGCCCGTTGCTTCTTGTTCTATCATTAGAGGCTAAGGTGAACAAGTTTTCTCTCTCCTCCTGATGACACCCTTTTAGATACCTGAAAACTGCTATCATGTCCCCTCTCAGTCTTCTCTTTTCCAAACTAAACAAACCCAATTCTTTCAGCCTTCCTTCGTAGGTCATGTTCTCAAGACCTTTAATCATTCTTGTTGCTCTTCTCTGGACCCTCTCCAATTTCTCCACATCTTTCTTGAAATGCGGTGCCCAGAACTGGACACAATACTCCAGTTGAGGCCTAACCAGCGCAGAGTAGAGCAGAAGAGTGACTTCTTGTGTCTTGCTCACAACACACCTGTTAATGCATCCCAGAATTACGTTTGCTTTTTTTGCAACAGCATCACACTGTTGACTCATATTTAGCTTGTGGTCCACTATAACCCCTAGATCCCTTTCTGCCATATTCCTTCCTAGACAGTCACTTCCCATTCTGTATGAGTGAAACTAATTGTTCCTTCCTAAGTGGAGCACTTTGCATTTGTCTTTATTAAACTTCATCCTGTTTACCTCAGACCATTTCTCCAATTTGTCCAGATCATTTTGAATTATGACCTTGTCCTCCAAAGCTGTTGCAATCCCTCCCAGTTTGGTATCATCTGAAAACTTAATAAGCGTACTTTCTATGCCAACATCTAAGTCGTTGATGAAGATATTGAACAGGGCCGGTCCCAAAACAGACCCCTGTGGAACCCCACTTGTTATACCTTTTCAGCAGGATTGGGAACCATTAATAACTACTCTCTGAGAACGGTTATCCAGCCAGTTATGCACCCACCTTATAGTAGCCCCATCTAAATTGTATTTGCCTAGTTTATCGATAAGAATATCATGTGAGACCGTATCAAATGCCTTACTAAAGTCTAGGTATACCACATCCATCGCTTCTCCCTTATCCACAAGACTCGTTATCCTATCAAAGAAAGCTATCAGATTGGTTTGTCATGATTTATTTTTTACAAATCCATGCTGGCTATTCCCTATCACCTTACCACCTTCCAAGTGTTTGCAGATGATTTCCTTAATTACTTGCTCCATTAGTAGGTAGTGGGCCTACCCTGTCCTTGGTCTTCCTCTTGCTTCTAATGTATTGATAAAAAGTCTTCTTGTTTCCCTTTATTCCCATAGCTAATTTGAGCTCATTTTGTGCCTTTGCCTTTCTAATCTTGCCCCTGCATTCCCGTGTTGTTTGCCTATATTCATCCTTTGTAATCTGACCTAGTTTCCATATTACCTCACCCCCCTTGTGTCCCCAATATTATAAGTCAATTTGGACTAGTGTTCTGAGGGATTTGGACCATCAGTGGTTTGTGATTGATGTACAGACTGGAAAAATATGACATACTTCCTGGGTTTTATGTTGTCATGTGAACAGGTCTCTGAAATTTGCAATATCATTTGGTCCATCTGTACAAATGCAGCTTCTCAGTTTCTGCAAAGTCACATTGGTTGAGTTTTAGTTTTCCAAGTTCCAGACCAAGACCAGGCACAGTTCAGATACAGGTTCTATTTATCTGAATCCCGCCAGCCTGAACACAGTGTTCAAGAAGAGAGAGGGTCAGATAAATGGTTGGGGTTTTGAGATCATCTCTGTAACATGATTAAAAATATTAACCAACTTAAAAGTTTGTTTCACCAGAGTAGCACTGCCTGACTGAGCCTGTATCATTTTTATTGCTTGCTACAGTTATGTTTATTGACATAAGGATTATAAAACGATGACACAAAGCAGTAGTTATTCTGGGTTCCAGCAGGAAAAATAAATTGTGTGCCTCCAGTTCTGGAAATGTTTCAAGGCCTTTTTCTTCATGAATAGTTACTCTATAAACCAGAACCATATTTTTTGACTAACATTACTTTTTTTTTTCTACCTAGGCAGTTCCGATCAGCATAACTGAGACAGAGAATAATGGATATAGTATAACAACATTTAGGAAGCTCTAAATGGAGGTAAAATTCAAAATATTTTTATACAACTCTCCTGACTAGTGTCAATGGAAGCAGCAAGAGCAGGGTCCAATACAGGTACTTAAAAACAAAACTATGGGAAATTGAAACAAAACCTCCCTGGTCACCTTTGCAGTGATTCTTCCCTACTCATGAGCACTCAGGGAACATGGAACCACAAGTATAATTTTATTTGGGGAAAAACCGATCAGGAGTTGGGTGAGCCCCCCAGTTGAAATAATCATTGTCTGGTTCATTGAGGTCTAGAGTGCTTTGTCACACCACAAGCCCCACTCCCAGGGCTAATTAACACAGTGGTAGTCAAGAGATGGCAATCCTTCTCCACTAGTGTGCTTCACCCCAGAGAGAACTGCTTCACCAGGTCCCACGCTGATGGGTAGCTACCTGGGTTTCAGTTCTTATTACATCAGTTCTGCTGCCACTGGCCTGCTGAGCTGTTGTTGGTCCAATCAGGCCTCGCAATGACATCAGCTCTGTCCCACTGCTAAGTTTGTCCGGTCCCACACATATATAGGGTACAGAAGCTTCAGGTGATGTATGCAGAGCAAACAGGGCCCTTGGGCAGGAAAAAAGGAAATATGGTTTTTACATTTTTCAATTAGTAAAGGAATTATTTTTCAATGTGTGTATTTTCTTGATAACATGATAAGGACCTGATTTTGCAGTCCATACTCAGGAAAGCTTCCGACTGAAGTCAGAGAAGAAGGGTAGTTTTATGGTTAAAGTACTAAACTGGGCCACAGGAGACCTGAATTCAGTGGGTTCTTCCATTGTCTGTCTCTTTGACCTGAGGCAAGTCTCTTGCCTCTGATCTTTCAAAGGCTCATTTGTATGCTTAACATTATTCATATAAGAAGTCCCATTGAATACAGTGAAACTATTCACATGAGTGACATTAAGCAAATACATAAATATTTGTAGTGCAGGGATCTGACTCTTGCTATGCTTTAGTTCCTCACCTCTAAAATGGAGATAAATAATAATTCCTTACCTCATGAGTGTTTAAAGTGCTTAGATATATAGTGATAGGGGCCATCTAAGCATCAGTAGGAAGATTTGACCCCAGTGAAGTAGGAACAATATTGAATAGATTCGTCAAATCATGTGTTCTGAAGAGACATTGTCAAAGAGAACCAAGTGAAATATATTTCATTATTAATAATTTATTCATTCCATTTGTTTGCAGATTGCAGTTTTTACAGCCAGGCATTCCAGGGTGAATCTAGCCTCCTTTTGTTTAACTCAAACTTCTAAACATCATATGCATGAAGTGGGTTTTAGCCCACGAAAGCTTATGCCCAAATAAATTTGTTACTCTCTAAGGTGCCACAAGGACTCCTCATTGCTTGAACAGGTAATCATCAAGTGATCCATCTCCTGTTGCTTATTCCCAGCTTCTGGCAAACATAGGTTAGGGACAGCATCCCTGCCCATCCTGGCTAATAGCCATTGATGGACCTATCCTCCAAAGCTTTCTTTGTTACAAATCAAATTCCATGCCTCTTCCACCGAGGACTGAAATAGTTCCCAGCCAAGTTTTCTAGTACTCCCGTGGGTTTTTTTTTTTGTTGGGGAATCCATGGAAGCTAAAATTAGATATTCCTGTTATATCTAAGGTAGGAGAACAAGTAGAACCCCAAACCTTTAAAACACAAACGAAAAAGAACTAAAGAAGTGCAAAGTCAGCTTTGGTTAACTTTAGGGAACAAAGCCAAAAGTTAAGCAATTTTAATCTGAATCTAAGATTTGGCCCACTGCTTACTTTTTACTACAGGTTTATCTACACTGAATAATAACTGCAATGTATGAATTCCCTTTTTTTCTCAATAGCTATAGAGGACTAAAAACACTGTTCTCAGTGCTGCTTATGCTCCCCTTCTGCTGACATCACTAATGCTGCTTGTGGACAGGAAGTCATCTTGGCTTCTGTTACATCAGAAACCCATAAAACTTCAGTATTTACAAAGGAATTAGTCGAAAGCAATAGGGAAGTTCCTATGAAGATACTACAAACAAAGGCTAAACAAAAATTCAAAAACTTGTTCACAGAGACTGAAGGAATTGCCTCAGACATATTTTACATGGAAATGAGTATGAAGACATTTCAAAGATATATTGTTTTCTCAAGTTAACATTTTATGACTCCTGTTTGATGGTTGGTGCAGACGCCAAAATGAGTAACTGTGGGATACAAAGCATCTTATATCCCTACCCACTTTTTGGGGAAAAAAAGACTTTGCTTAGGCTGAGTTTGCCAAGGGAATTTTAGAAGTACTTGTGGTGAAAATTGGCTCCACTTAATTAGAGTGTAGCAGAAAAGCATCCCAGTGGATAGCCACCAGGACATAGGAGATGTGCAGGCATAAGTTATCTGACTGCCTACTTAAAATTTTAATTAGGGCATTAGATAATTAAGCAAAAATCAGCAGCTATTTGAATAGATGTAAGGAGTTGGAATTGAGACTTAAGCCCTTATTTTAATGTAGATGTACAGGGCTCATAATTAAGCTAACAGCATAGGAATGCATTTACAATCCACCTAAAGTATCTTTTAGCCTGGTGTTAGGGGTAAGCCTGTTGAAACCTTTAGAGGTCTAACCTTTGCTTGGACCAGTCAGAGGCTCTCATCTGCTACATTTGGTGGCTGTTACATTCTGCTTGTGCAAAGCATATGAACTTGGCAAGATAAATCTCAAGACCATATAACTGCTCTTTTACAAGTACCGTGTTCCTGTGCGTACTGTAGCAAGAGATCATTTGGCAGATAAGCTGACAGTCAAACCATTTTCAATAATGAAGTTTTGTATTAAATATCAACAGGCTAATAGTTCATCCATCTTAGACAACTTTTCTCTCTCTATTTATCAGTAAGTCTTTCTAAAGTACCTATCATGGTAGTTCCTAAGCATTGTACAAAAAACAAAATAAGAGTTGCCCAGGTGTGCAGACAGTGCTTCATCTTATTCTGTATCTAATTGTGAGCAGATAATTCTGAGTATAGTGTTAGAAATTGAGCTCCTTCCTATTCTAGGCATACATGTGGCTGCTACTTTTGAGTGTGATGTTACTCTACCATGGTTATTAATTCTATCGAAGAGTTATGTCCCCGAACATAACCTGCAGACAGTAAGGGCTGGGCTCTTTCTGATCTCCTTGATGAAAGTGTTCAAGAGTCTAGGATCTATTATCAAACCCTCCAGTAATGCTTGGGGACCTAGGAGCCCAGGGGGCTCTGCTGGAGCTGCTACTGCCACAAGGGAAAGAATCAGGCTCTAAGGTAATGCAGTGCCGCCAGGGACTTTTGTGTGATGGAGGAATTGAAACGTGGGACAAAGTCAGCATGGGCTGGGTAAGTGAGCATTTGGGAGAAGTAAGTAGAAGATTGAATGGCTTAGAATGGTTAATTTGGGTGAGTTCCCAAAAAACGGCAGGATATAGGAAAGGACACATGATAGCTGGGTAGTGTCAGCCTGTAACAGGGTGGCAGACAAGTGTTCTGTGTGAGAATGCCATGCTCTTCTGTTGAGTCATCCTAAGCTGAAATGCTGTAACCTTACATTGAGATTGGCATGCTGGCAAGTGGGTCCAGCAGGCTCCCAGCAGGACATTGTGTGTCTTTCGAACCTAACAAAGGTTAGTCAGAGGAGGACCCCGAGGGAAACTGTAGGAAGAATCAAGCTTGGGGAGGAAATTAGGCTGGGGTTTATGTTATGGTGTTAGATAACTAGGTTGCTAGAAAGCTCTGTTCAGTTTACCACATATACTGTACAATGAAATGTGTCCTGACTGACCACATAAGGTACTGAAAAAATGTTACTTAGTAGAGATGGTCTTCTCATAAATGTGGAGTATAACTGTACTCAGTAGGCCTGGAGGTACTTTGGGACTGGCTGTTAAGACAGATGGTTGCCTAGTAAGTGTGGTCTGTTGACCAGATTTCACTGGCTGCAAGGTTCCTACACGTAAGGAAATGGATCAGAAGTGCAGTTTAAATGTGTATTGATTTGCCAATGGAGAGAGAGAACTCCGTCTTTGATGAAGTTTGATTTGATAATAATTTACAGACCACACCACCCGAAGTCTTGACATTCCCACTTCACCCTGATTACTTTGTGAACCATCTGGTGCACCTGCTGTTGCAATGAGGTGGTAATAATAGTCTTATGTCCTTCCTCTCCTGTTCTTTTCCTTTTTTTCAAAACAGAGATGGATCTGTTAAGTGAACAGGCACCTGACTTGGCCAGACAGTGCAGATGTAGACGCAGGTGCAAATTCGGTCAACCATGCCTCCAGATGGCTCTTATTTATTAAGTCAGCCAAAGTAATAACCACAGACAAAGAGCCTCCAAGAAAATAATAAGGCCATCCTCTAGGAAAACATCAGGTTCAGAGCTGTAGCTTGTGATGACCCTGAATAGGTAATCAGCTTTGAATTTATGGTGAAAACAGGACCGGTCAGCTTCCCTTGAATTTGGATGAAGTGACAAATTGGTAGTGAAACAGCCAGCAAGATAGTAAAAAAATCTAATGATCTGTCCTAAGGGCTGTTTACATAAGTATTGATGCCAAGATGAAAGCCAGGGGTTCCTTTTCTACTGCTGAGTAATAGGTTATTCAACTGAGACCGCCAAGAGGCAAAAGCAAGAGGCTATTTTATATTGTCTTGATTTTTTATCACTATAAGATTCAAAGCTCCCAATGACTGAATGCTGATGAAAAGCTTTTAATATCTTTACTATTTGGCTCACAACAGGAAGGAGCTGTAAAGATCAAAAGAAATGGGAATTAGGATTGTGGAACCAAAATTATTCTGCTTTACAAAATTGTGTTCAACTGGACAAGAAAAATAGTCCACTGAACAAGCCAGTAAACTTTCAGGAGTCAGGTACGGGGTTTATAGAAGATTCTCCTTGACAGGATGAATCCTAACCCAGGGGGATCAGAGGAGGAGGTCTGGCTTAATTGAATCATCCCCACCTGCCAGGGCAACAGATCCTATAGAGGT
Source organism: Mauremys reevesii (assembly GCF_016161935.1). Lineage (NCBI taxonomy): Eukaryota > Metazoa > Chordata > Testudines > Geoemydidae > Mauremys > Mauremys reevesii. The sequence continues at coordinate 201,751,855 of NC_052624.1, forward strand.
ACAAAATGGAGTTTGGATTTTCCAGAGTTTTGGAGGCAAGGTGAGGAACAGAAAGCAGAAAAGCCACCCTCCTGTGCATCAGACCCCCAAACAATTATGCTGCCTAAATTAGTACTCCTGCAAGCTGCATTAATTGATGCTCCCACCTGTATTTATTTTGCTGCAGGGTGCTTGGCAGAATCTGTACTATCAGAAAAGCAGTGTGGAAAAGAAAAATGGACACTGCACATGTAAATCTGAAGGCAGACCTTATTTGGCCCTAATACCTTTACAGTGACAAACACTTTGGTTTAGTTGAGGACCAGAAACCTCCTAGTTATAATCATTTTGGAAAGTGAAAACTAGTCTCACCATAATTAAGTCACAGGGAATGAGCATTTCTTTTATTACAGTAAATATGAAAGAGGTGGCATGTCTGTGCAGACACCTGCAAACCATTCCAGAATTAGTTCATGCCCCTATGAAAAAGGCTTCGGAGGAGGGTGACTACACGGTTCCTCTGGCAATTTCCTCCACATTCTCCCATCAGGAGCATTCATCCCCCTAATTCCAGGGCTCTCAGGGCCATCTGCACATAGGTCCCAGGGTCTGCGACTCCCTGACCATCCTTCAACTCCCATGCAATGTGACTTCATTAGAGCTACACTGTTGGGATGACTCTGCCCTCTGGGTGTCAGGATCCCAACACAGACCGTCAGGATCAACGGTCAGAGCAGGGGCAAGCCTGAGACACGGGATAGTGGAGATGTGCATAGTGAGGCTCCAGGCCAGGGTCGATACCAAGGATCAGTATCTGACTCAGGCTTCAGGGTCTGAGTCAGAAGGCAAAGTCAAAAACAAGAGAAAAGACAAAGTCAGGAGTTTAGGAGCAAGGAATGGTCATGACATCTACAGTGATTCCACACTGTTGCCTGGATACTTCCTAGAACACCCCTGCTCTACATAAACCTATCACAAGCCATGGGGCTTCTCTCTGTGTGACTCTGAGGTGGGACTTCCCATGGTCTCTATCCACAGCAGGTCATAGGCAGTGGCGCACAAACCAGTTATAGTTGCTACTAGGTGAGAGCATGGAGATGCTAGCTGCCCACTAGCTTTTCAGGCCTGGGTTGTAGAGCCCTGGGGCCTTATGCTGGGAGGAGTGGTAACATACAGGGGACTCTGCAGGGAAGTTGATACAACCTCTAACCATATCAGCTTTCCTAAAAATTCCCCATGGCGTTGCAAGAGAATGGCTACATCTCCCTCTCCCAGCCTGCCTCCTTCTCATCAATGTATCCCAATTGCTGTAGAGAAACCTAGTAATCAGGGGGACTTGACCATGAAGAATACTGGACCTTTCCTTTAGGTAGCAATGGATTCACAGAGAATCAGTTCTGGGGGCTGCACAGTGGAGCTTGCATGAACAGAAGAACACCTGGGGTTGGAGCTGCTGTGGAGGAACAGGTCACCCTGCAGATGGAACTGGTGATCGGTGTGGCTCCATTGTGGGCCCAGCTACTCATTCAGTAAGGTCTGGGAGGAGCCACCACCACCACACCCACAATGCGCTTGAATCCCATGTACAGTCTTGGAACCTTAAAACTAGTCAGCCCTGCAGAAAATAAAGTTTTGTTTTGGTAAATACAATTATATTTCTTGAAGTTCACCACACAAATTAGTATCAGAGGGGTAGCCGTGTTAGTCTGGATCTGTAAAAGCAGCAAAGAATCCTGTGGCACCTTATAGACTAACAGACGTTTTGGAGCATGAGCTTTCGTGGGTGAATACCCACTTCGTCGGATGCAAGTCTGGATTTTAAATTTCCAGCAGCCAAATCCTGCATTTCATGCTGTAACGGGTCGGACTCACTCCTGCGGCGCCTCCTGCTGGTCGTCTCCGGGAATTAGCTCGTTCCAGTGCTGGAGCGCCCTCTGCAGGCTGGTGATCCACCTGTCCTCAGGCCCCCCATGTCCCTCCCTGGACCCGATGCCCTTTTACATGGGGGTGCTGCCCCCTGGCAGTAACCCCTTTTTCTCAGGGTTTCCCCTCCTCGGGGAACCCCCACCCTCTATCCCCACCTTGCCTCAGTATATGGCTACTGCCAGTCATTGTCTAGCCCCACGTTCTGGGGCAGACTGCAGTATCAGCCAACTCATCACTGGCAAGGAGGGTTTGGACCTGCTGCTTTGGCCTACCCCTGGGCTGCCCTCTGCAACCCCCAGTACCTGTTAGCCCTCTGCTAGGCCTCAGCCTGGGGCTTTCCAGGCTGGAGCTCCCCAGCTCCTCAGCCTTTCCCCAGCCCTGCTTCACTCAGGTATCCAGTCTCAAGCTCCCTGCAGCTAGGACCTTCTCTCTCTGAAGGCAGAGAGAGACTGTCTTGGCTTCTGGCTTACAGCCTCTTTTATAGGGGCCAGCTGGGCCTGATCGGGGTGTGGCCCAGCTGCAGCCACTTCCCAATCAGCCCAGCCTAAAAGCTGCTTTCTCGAGCCTTGGCTCCTTCCCAGGGCTGTTTTTAACCCCTTCAGGGCCAGAGCAGGGGTCCACCCTGCTACACATGCTTACGCAAAGCTCCAGCTGAAGTCAACAGGAGTTTTGGGTATAAAAGTTATTTGTATTCTTGTAGTGCTTATGAACCCCACCCCGGATCAGGGACTCATTGTGCTAGAAGCTATACAAATGCAGAACAAAAAGAGAGTAACTGCCCCAAAGAGCTTACAATCTAATTATAAGACAAGAGACAACAGATAGATAGGCAGAGGGATGAGTACAAGGACACGATGAGACTACATTGGTCAAAATAGCAGACAGTGGCCCCAGCATACCAGCAACCTAAATGTTAAGTTTTTTGTAGGCATCACACAGAGGGTTTGAAAGAGGATAGCAAAAAAGATTCTTAAATTATGTCTGTAAATTTCTTACTAACTCAAGGCACAGAAGCATCTTCTCAAATGCTCTACCTTGTGCTGTGTTGTGAAAACAAACCTCTTTCAAAAACCCCTCCTCTCTTTTCTTTTTTTAAATTGCCAATTAAATTTGTTAACCCTGTGTAAAGCTTGGCATTTTCTATTCTTTTTGAAAACTAAAACAAACAGCTGAAGAGTTATATTTAGTATGGGAGGAGCTGCAAGGGACAGCTGGAGTGTATCTCAGTTCTTTTCCGTGCTGCTATTTAGTCTTGTCACTGGGCCCAGAGTGAAATAGCAGGTACTCCTATTTCAGTGTTTCTCAAACTGGGGTCGCCGTTTGTGTAGGGAAAGCCCCTGGTGGGCCGGGCCGGTTTGTTTACCTGCCCTGTCCGCAGATCTGGCCAATTGCGGCTCCCACTGGCCGTGGTTAGCTGCTCCAGGCCAATGGGAGCTGCTGGAAGCGGCAGCCAGTAAGTCCCTTGGCCTGCTCCACTTCCAGCAATTCCCATTGGCCTGGAGCAGTGAACCGCGGCCAATGGGAGCCGCGATCGGTCGGACCTGCGGACGGGGTAGGTAAACAAACCGGCCCGGCCCGCCAGGGGCTTTCCCTACACAAGCGGTGACCCCAGTTTGAGAAACACTGTCCTATTTTAATGAATGACAGTCACACTAATTCCAATGATGAAGTGGTGATCAGCCCTTCCATGGGAAAAAAAAAAACTTTGCTTAAATCTGTATTTGAATTTGGCTTATAAATATGTTGCTACCTCAACAACCTCACCCAAACACAAACCATATCAGTGGAGCAATTAGTCTTTTCTGAAGCCAGGGTTTTCAGGTGGTGCTTTGATTTGTTTGCAAGATCTATGACAAAATGCTTGTGTTTTCCAGTCAAACAAACACTGGATGAAGGAAACTCGCTGGGCAATTTCTACTATGCAAAGGGCAGTTATCACTGTCACTGGGATTTGCATATCAGCACCACACTCTGGGATACAGATTTGTTTTACAATGTTGTCCCCTTTCTGAGCTCAGCATGATCTACAGTTCGTGTATATCAATTCACAGCCTCTCCATTGTACATTCTGAACAGCACGCATTGGCAGCAACACAAGTACATACTTATTAGTGATATAAATCAAGCTTTTCAGCTCCTGAATAATGATTAATCTGAGGCTCATAACCAGGAATAGAAAAATCAGGATCCTGCTTTCAGAACAATAGGAACATTCCCATAGCAAGAGCTATCAGGGATGTTGACTCAAAACTATATCTTTTCAGTGGAATTTTCTTTGTGGGAAGAAGAGCTGTTACAGGCCTGAATAATGCCCTCTCTGTGATAAACTATGTAATATTACATTTAATTGTAAGGAACCAACATACAGAACTGAAAAACAAGCCAATAATATCATGTAAAATGTGGGTAGGTTAAGATTGAAAATTCTTCAGGAATTCTGCTAGTTAAACCAATACTGTAGTTCTCTCACAAGCATAATTCCCAATGACTACAGACACTTGGGGGTGAAATTCTCTGCTGACAGAATACCACGGAAGTCAACAGGGTTACATCAGCAGATAATTTGTCCTTTTATTTTATTTTATTTTATTTTTGTTGCTAGAGGCCTGGTTCTTCACTCATACTTGTTTTTGTACTGGTGTGACTTCATTGACTTCACTGGTGTTAGTCCTGATTTATACCATTTTCAGTGTGAAGAGAATCAGGCCATTAGTGATAAACAGTCACAACTTAGTGGTAATCTTGCCCAGGTAAGAACTGCACTATCAGGGCAAATGGTACTGGCAATTCTGACAGTGGATGAGCAAGTCGCCTTTATTTATAACATGGTACATTAGGATATGTCATAGTGATTGACTCACAGCAACTGCAAGGTCAGAAGTCTGATACTGTAATGGAAAAGCATCCCAGTAACTTTCTGTGGATTGTGATGAATCAGGGATATGTAAAAGGTTAAACAGGGTAAGCATAGAAGGTTTTTTTTAAAAAAAATCTCAATCTTGCTTCTTAGAAACTTCCTTGGAGGATATTGAGGAACACCTCCTCTAGCAGAATGCTGAATCCACCCTTTTCTACCACCTTTCATGACTTTTAGAGGGAACCTACTTACTTGTGCTTTGTAAGACAAGACGGACCAAAAAAACACTCATCAATTCTAAAGCATCTTTTTCTATGTTTGAGAGGCGATAACAAGCTCAGCTAGGGACATAGTTATATAATTATAAAAGTATAATTATCATTTTGGTTTTCCTAGTTTTTTTTCTGGATACTATGAAATCTAGTTACAATCCTAATAAACAAGAGCACAGCGTTCCTTTTTTTCCTCCCTAATAATCCATGGTTTGTCTCACACATACAGTTAAATCATCCAAATTAGCATCAGATAAAGTAATAAAAGTTGTCAGCTAGGCACAGCCTTGCAATAATGGAATGTAGTGAATACCTGATGTGTCAAATGAAAGGGGGGAGGGGCAAAAAACTCTTCAGTTTTACATAGGAATACAGCTATGTATGTAAATACTTAACACAGAGTGACCCACCATATGCAACCACACGCATAGTAACACCTACTCTGAGACATATACTAAAAAAGAAAAAGCTACTCCAGCAATACCTTTAGGTATACACCAAGACTGTGCATTTTAAAAAAGTCTCCATTTTATACAGCTGGTTAGTTACATGATATGTACCACCTCATTTGCAAAATTAGATTCTGTAAGCAAAAACAAATGGGGGAAAATAGCAGCAAAGACAATGAAAAATGGAAGCAAAATTTCACGAATGCCAGAGCAGGGGCTTTGGGTAGAATATGAATAGAATCCCAAAGATAGGGCTTGTGGGGTCTGTTACCTAGCAACAGGAATATTATTAAAGGGGGACATTGAAGTCCAGTTTAATACATTTATCCAGTGTTCTGAAGGACAAGTAACATCACATTCCTCATTTTATACAAGAAAAATAAGTCAGGTTTATAGCAATGCACGCAAGATATTTTCTAAACAATTGTGTTATATTTTTCAATTTAGGCCTTTACTACTGGAATAGGTATGGGACAATTTTATTTACAGCATAACTGCTTTTGCTTTAATTGGATACAAGTCTGCAGATGAGTTAAACATATAAATACAGAAAAGTAAATGAGAATACGTTTGATTTCCAATGATATCCAGACTGCTAACTCCACAGAAATATATTAGTGTATTTTGAACTGAATATATGAAGAGCTAGCTCATAGCACAACTTTAATATAGTTGAATGTAATTATTTTTCACTTAGCTATGAAATTGCTTTTAAGTACACAACTGCTGTGTTTTACAGTTTTATCATATTTCTTCTAATAGGATTAATGTAGACTAATATGCTACTTTTTCCATTAATTTTTTTATTAAAGAGATGCCAGGGTATAGCTGTTAAAGTACAGATTAAACAGCTTGATAAAGAATATAATACATGTTGTATCTGAAGTTTACTTTAATGCTAATAACCAGCTATCACCAGAAATAATCAGCAAGCCCAAAGAAGAAATAAAACAAACTGATCCTTTCAAAAAGGAATTTAAGATTTTGTTTAAAGATAAACTGAACAGTTTTTATTAAAAAATGTTATAAAACTGCTAAAGATCCCAAATCAGTAACTATATATGCTTATTTCAAATAACAAATCACCTCTTAAAACAAAATGAGCTGAATCTTGGAAGTTGTGGAGAAAGTGGTTCAAAAGAGGAGCTAACAGACGGCCAGATTCTTATTTCAGTCACGTTGGTGATAATGCAGGATAACTTCAGTGGAATTACTCTGGATTGACACCATTGTGACTGAAATGAGAATGTACATGCATAACCATAGAACCAGCCCTGATGGCCCCTAAAACCAACCCCCCAAAGGCAACTCCACAGCTCCCGGTACTGAGGACTTTTGGAGTGGGGTCACTGCACCGTGGGGTGGAGCAAGACAGTAAGTGGACAACTTGTGCCCCATTCTTCTGCTGCTTCTCAGCCTGATGAGTCTGGGGGGCATATACACACACAGCAACTGCACATATTTACTTGCCAAGCAGAGATTCAGGGATCTGAGTTTCTCCTACAGCAACCGATAAGTTCCCAGGCCCAAAACAAGTCCTACCCTCCTGGTCTAAAATAAGCATAACTCAAAGTGATGAGGGATTCTTCCTCCTTAGTATGGATACAACTTCAGTGATCACCCTTATAAAAGTATACAGTGGTCTTAGAGCACTCAATAACTTCATTTTGCTATTCAAGATGTCTTATAGTAAGTCAAGGAAAGGACAAGGCAATACTGCAGGCATTCACACAGCCCTTAACTATTTATTTTCCAGGTTAAAAAACCATCAAGTTTTTAAGAGTACTCCCCATTATCCCACATGAAGCAGGAGAGCACACGTGTTTACTTTCTGGACCCTATAACTGAGTTGTTTATATTGAATCCAACTATCTGTCAACATTAGTCTGTCTAGTGGTGGCCCCTTGCAGAACTTGATTTGTATAGCTGGTTCCAGATGCCACCAGAGGATATTTACATGTATTTTTTTTTAAGTTTCCATCATTCGGCAACAGCAGCAGTGGCAACTGGAGCATAGCACAGGCAAATATCACCTATAGCTGGGTAGCAGTGATGGTCAGGAGCAGAAAAACATGGGTAAACTTTCCCTGCTCCATTCTACCAGTAGAGAGCAGTGGGGAAAAACTCCTCTGTGCCACCACTCAGCTGTACCCAAAGGAGCAGGACTAGGGGCCGTACTCCCACTTCACCCCCTCCATTAGTTTGCACCCATCTTTGCTGCTACTCATATCTCTTCTCTTTTGGACCTGCCCCCCAAAGAGTCAGGGAACCGGAGAGCTTCTAAACCGCTGGGGCCACTGGCACAGGTATGGGACTAATGGAGGCACAGAAAAGAAAAGTGGAAACATCTGTGAGTAACAGATGCACAATACGGGAAATATTGTATTCCTTATTTCAAGGTCAGTGACCCATAAATTCCAGTGCTGGGGTAGGGAGAAGTACACACATAAGTAATGCTGTATTCTGTCCTTCTTTCTCACAGGTCTCTGTGGAACAGATTCTCCTCTCTGCTTCTGTGAGCAAAGAGGAGAGACAAAGAAGTTGGAATCCAGCTGGAGGGACTGGAATGGATGAGTGCCATTCTGCAGCATGTATCTCTGTGCCTGCACCCGTCCCCTTCTGGCCACTGGAGATTTACATATTTAGGATTGGGACTCCTATTGCCCCAGTAATATTGACAAAGATATTGAAGATATTCCATTCAATGTCCTTTTGCAAGTGATGCAGCATAGCTGCACGGTCAAGCAATTATTGGCAGCTTAGCTAATGAAGGAACCATGCTGCCTGGGGAAAGAGGCCAGGAGGGTGGTTGTTAGAAGTCAGTGGGCCTCTGAAGGCATGCTCATTTCCATGGAGATCTTGAGATATGTGGTAGCTTAGGGTTCCAAACTTCAAGGGAATTGTGTGGTCTATGATGGTGGGTAGAAACACCACCCTCTGCTCAGCTCTGTCTGTTGAAAATCCTGCAGTGTCTTGCTTGTTATGCAAGAAAAACAATGTGTCTATGTACATATCTGTTTGGACATGCTATTTCATCACTGTAAAGTTAGACAAAGATAGGCATGCATCATCACAGAAAACTAGGAAACCTGCATTCAGCTACTCTAGGCTGCCTAAGCTCCAAGAGTTAATATGTGGATTTGAGAACTCTGCAAAGCTCCTAAATTTGGTATAGATGACCTAAGAACTAAATAATTCTACCTGGAAGCACTCTCCATGCCAAGAAATACCAGTCCTTGCCAAGGCAAGTAGCTTGAAACAAATTGGTCAGGCTGATCTGCAGTTAAGACAAACACACAAAGGTAAATGTTCAAAGTTGCAAGGTGATTTTGCTTTTTGAATTCATCTCCAAAATACCTTGGATTTTCCAGAAAAAAAAATCTACCTTGGCACGAGATCTTGCAAATGGAGTTTCAGACACTTTGGTTTAGTTTTTAGCCAAAATATTAGATGGCTCAAAGTTGGGCTCATAATGGATCCTAGCTTCAACCTTAGTTAAGGGAGAATTAATATAGCTCCATAACGAGACACATTGCCTATGTTTGCAACTCATACTGATGCTGATCACGGCTCCCAATGTCAAAGAACAAAGACTCTCCTTACCTTTTCACTTTGTACCTGAGCACCTGCTTGTAAATTGTGATGTTAAGCAAAGAAAGAAAATAGCAAATGAAGCCCTGGACAAATAAAGTGCATGAGCTGCAGCAAAGTGCAACATTCTGCTGTTGTAGCTGAGGAAAATGGGGAGGGGGGGAAATGGTCTGTTCTTTATTATGTCCTGATGTTTGAAAGAAGATGACAGCACTTTCCACTGCTATTAGCTAACCAAGATTCTCCTTTAACGCAGCAGGTAGAACTACTACTTTGGGGATCTAAAGGGCTCAGGTTTAAGTCCCTGCTGGGACAGATTCCTCACAAGGAAACAAAGTGAAAAAATGTCAAATGAAGGATTGTCTACATCTGACATTTTTACAGCTTGGTACTAAATAAATAACCAAAAAGGGAAATGACTATCTAATTCTTGGTTACCTTCTTAAATTCTTAATGACAGCATTTCTGCTGTTCTAATTCACCTCTTATATACTCTTAGAGGAGAGCGTAGGTTATGATTTGAATGCACTGGAATAGACAAACTTCTTCAGACATCTGATTTTGGCCACACTGCCTGGTCTGAGTTTGAGAATTAAGCTAGAACTGTATACGGTGCTACAAATAGTAATTTAAAGCATTAAACAAGACTAACAGTTACATTTAGACGTACAAGAGTTGGTAATAGTAAATCATCAAACAGAAAAACTAACAAACCCTGAGGTCCTCAAATTGGATCACAGACAAAATATCCTGTTTTTTTTTACTGTGGCGTTATTAAAAGGTCAGTTGGGGCTCTCTTATTGGGGTAGACTAGGGATTTGTGGGGGTCTGATTTGTAATTGCATTATGTACCATATGTTGCTGTTTTTGTATTTCTTTCATGTTTATAGTGTTATTTTACCTTCTGTTTAGTGTTATTTATCGATAGGCCTAAACCCCAAAGTTCAGATCCTGGTCTGAATGACCCCAGAGTTCAGGACTGGTTCGCTAGTAGACTGTACTATTTTTTAAATAATTTACTATCAAAGGAAGCAAAACTCACATTATTGGCAATTAACACAATTTACATTTTAAAATCTAAACTGCATCCTCCTGTTCGATGATAATTATTCCGGGGCCAGATCCCTATGGTGCTGGGTGATTCCCAGAATCATAGAAAATAGAAATGATGGCAATGGCATTTATATAGCTCTTTTCATCTCAACACACATTACAAACTATGGGCCTGACTTGAAACTCCATTTACTTCAATAAATATTAAGGGACAATTTCTCCGACCATTGGGGCACAAGGGTGGCAATCAGGAAGACCCTCTTTGCCTTTAGCTCTCTCAAGATCCTTCTCTACCATGACACCTATAGGGAATCCAGTTAATGATGTCCAGGTTGAGCTAGCTGGTACATGGTTGTCTATTTATTATACTAATGAAAAATGCACACATACTGTTTGGATTATAGATTTTACTTCATTCCTTCCCTTTCCTCTCCCCTTCTTCACATATTTCATCTCCTTAGAGTGTAAATTTTGTGACTCTGATCTGAACCTGCTTGTAAAACATCTAGCCTTGATCCTGACTGGGCCCTCTAGGCATCACAGTAATGTGTGTTTTAAACATTAACAGTAAACCTCACTACAATTTTGGGACGTAGGGAAAACGTTGGCCAAGGCTACCAGTAAAAAAAATCTTTTACACTTTTAGAAAGTGACATGGATTCTTTAATGTCCACCCAGAAGAAATAACAGGGCCCTGGTTCTCAGCTATTGTCACTTGAATGTCCTACAGCTGTGTAAAGCAGAGATAAGATGGTACCAGGGGTGGGAGTGGAGAATATGGATTAGTAATATTTTACACCCACTTTGCACAAGTATAAATAACTATGCAAGGAGCAATCAGTGGTGAATCAGGCTCCTTATGTCTGCTTTTAAGGTCCCAACTGAAAGCATGGTATTCAATGCATCTAATTCACAAGACTTAAAGAGCAAACTGACCAGCGAGGGTGAAGTGGGGACTTAAGTCTTTGCTTCCACAGAATCTCAATAATGCAAAGTGGCTGATTAGACTGCTAAGCACGCTATTATATTTTCTTGGTCATGACTGCTGCCCAGTAAAGACCATGGAGGCACTGCTAGCCAGTTAATGTTACTGACACCATTGTTGGCAGATTATTCTTTTTGTGGTGCGGTGTCAATGAGCACCATGCTATTGTCTATATATCATGCCAGGTCCATTTGCCATGACCATTTTTTAAAGTTAATTTAAAATAAAGTGTGATTTCCAGTCAATATTATGAAATTCACTCCCTTTCATAGTAGAAGACAGAGTAGTTACAACATATTAAAATTTGTATATTTGTTGCAATTCACCTTTGAGGAATGCCAGGGGAAAGCTAGTGGTCGTGAAGGTGTGATATGATTTTGTTTTATTATTTTGGATATGTGCCCATTATTCAGGCTCACAAAACTCATGAACTGATGATCTGAAGGAAGGGTCTTTTATTAGTGCAACTCATGCATTCCCTCTATAAATATTTTTATTATTATTATTTCTGCAGTTTTTAGACTTAGTTTATGGTGGTAGTTATTAATGCTGTTTTTCTGAATGTTAAGAGAATTCATAGCTCTGTTAGGAGCCTGTCCTATTTGAGAGATTTGCTGGTGTATGTTGTTTTCTTGCAGTAAACCAATCTTGTGAACAGTGAGGGGCATATTTGGTGCCCAGGCATAACTCTGAATAGGGTTAGTGGGAGTTATGTTCTGACATCAAGCAAAACTCACTCATGAAAAATTAAAATTAAAATGAAGTGTTGGGTCTGCCAGCTATTCATCACTGTGTAGTCTAGCAAAAGAACAAGGAAGACCTGACTGACTAGTTCATTTCTGCCATTTATTCTTACTGAACTCTTAGGTTCATGTGCCAATCTCTGCTCTTAGTGTGCACCCAGTTAAGTTACTTCTCTCAGAATCCTCCTTATTGTTTGTCCAGTGATTGGGTGAGCTGAGAGAGAGGCTTGTCCAACAGAACAATGAGTGATGTTACTTTAACACTGACCTTTTTGGGATAAAATCCATCCAATCTCCTCCCATCCCCCTAATCATGGTGTGAGAACATTATGAGGTTTCCTCTCCCTCCCGAACTTCAGGACCAGTCAGGCCCAGGACGATATCAGAATCCTAGATCAGGCAATTCTCTCTTATTCACATCTTTAGGATGTATTTACCAGAGGATATTGACGGAACAGACTGTTGTCACAAAATAACAGTTTCTGATACAAAAAATGTAGGGACAGAGATAGTACATTTAATTTTTAAAACAGCTAATGTCAAGGCATTTATGTTCTATAACAATTTCTATAACACCAAATAATTTACAGCAATTTAGTCATTTTATTGGATGGATATTAGGGCAGCAGTTTGGAAGTCAGTGTTCACCTACATGGCTTAGAGAACAGACCTATTGCATGATTCAGACTATTAGAAACCAGTTATTTAATAAGGTAAACTTCCAAAAAGGCAGACTCTGTTTTTCTGAAGCATCAAGATGGCAAGGAAGGGGAGCAAGGTTTAGATTTCTCCTCTCCTTGAAAAGTGACTTTCAGAATGTGTACCTTTGTCTTTCAATATGTCAGTGTTTCATCCCACACAAATATCAACTGGTGGGGAGGCGGAGGAGAGAAACATTCGCAATATTTCACAAGTTCCTCCAAACTCCTCTGTTGAAGGGGATGGGGAAGAGATCTTCCCCAGCTGTCAGTAGGCCCCAAAACCACCTGTGAAGGGGGAGGGGCTTCACCCCTGAATTATTATGAATGTATTGTTCCCACTGCCCCTTACACCTCTTTCCTCATCTATGGATCTCCATTCCCACAAAAAGCCTTCCACAGGAATTTGCTTGCAGAGACATTGACTCCCCCTTTCAATGCAGGACAAGGTCCTCAGTAGGGAAAAGGATTTCACTCCATGTGATGACAATAGGAGTTTTGCCCTTTTCTTCAATGGGGCCAGGATTTGATTTTAAGGTTTTACTGATCCTGCTTCCATTGAAGTTAAGGCAATTGACTTCAGTGAGAGCAGGATCAGGCACAATATGCCCACACAGCATTCAGATGCTCGCATTTCAATCCAATTCCTTGTCCAGTTCCCTTTAAAGTGATAATAGGCTAGCTATTACTTCATTTTAAGGCTGCAAAAGAAAGCAGCCAGAATAGCCCACAAGAGGATCATTGCAAATTGATTTGTGCAGATTCCCTGGTGTGAGGATGTGCTACTTCTTCAGGAGTGAGAGAAAGGGGAATGAAATAAAGAGGTTGCAAGGCTCCTCGCAGAAGAATGACAGACTAACAAGAACAGATTGCTATTAATTTAGGTGAGACAAGAAGCCTCTTTTTTTTTCTAGGGCTTGAAGAATTGATATTCTAGTAATGAGTTGGGGGAAAGATTTTTCCCCTCCACTCCTATGTGTGAGAAGACTGTGCATATGCCACCTCACAGAGGGTGCCCAATTTGGTCCCTTTTGCATCATCATACATGATTAGGCTATGATTTTGTCACTGAGGTTGTGGAAGTCACGGAATCCGCAACTTCCAAAGACCTCCATGACTTCAGCTCCAGCAGCTGGGAGTTGCAGGGTCCCGCTGCCTCCCAGAGTAGCAGGGAGCTATGAGGTACCCCTGCTGTCTGAGGCAGTGGGCCCCCAAGCTCCAAGCTGTCATGGGCAGCGGGGGGACCCCCCACAGCCCCCTGATCGTGGCAGCAACAGCAAGGGGACCTCCGTAGCCGCCCGCAGTCGTGGGGGCAGGGAACCCTGGAGCTCTAAGTCCTCAGGCTGGTGGGAGCCCTGGAGCTCCCAGCCACTGTGCAGCTGCCCAGCCCCTTCATTTTATCATGGATATTTTATGTAAAAGTTGGGGACAGGTCATGGCTTCCGTGAATTTTTCTTTATTGCCCATAACCTGTCCATGAAATTCACTAAAGATATCCATGACTAATCTTAGCCTTATACATAATTAGTTACATGATTACGTAGTATTTTTCCCCACAGGAACCCTGCCTCCTTCAGTGCATGGGATAGATCAGCTCTTGGGATGAATCAGGGTTGTCATCACACTTTCTTCCCCTCCAAAACCCTTCCCACTACTTTCTCTTTCAATCCCTGTGGGCAACACCACAATCGTGGCTGTTGCTCAGTCCCGTACTCTGGGCATCATTCTTGACCTCGTCCTCACATACAGGCTATATCTAAATCTTGCTGATTCTTTCTGAATCACCTTTCCACGATACTGCCTCTCCCACTCATCCACACAGCTAAAGCTCTCATCATCTTGTACCTCAGTTACTGCAACATTCTTCTCTCTGGCCTTGACAAATGCAGTCTTGTCCAGCTAATATCCATTCAGCAAGCCACTGAAAAGAGTTTTCCTAGCCCATCACTTTGACTAGGTCACTCCTCTTTGCATGCCTCCCACTGGCTCCTACTGTCTATCACAGGGGTTGGCAACCTTTCAGAAGTAGTGTGCCGAGTCTTCCTTTATTCACTCTAATTGAAGGTTCTGTGTGCCAGTAATACATTTTTACATTTTTAGAAGGTCTCTTTCTAGAAGTCTGTAATATATAACTAAACTATTGTTGTATGTAAAGTAAATAAGATTTTTAAAATGTTTAAGAAGCTTCATTTAAAATTAAATTAAAATGCAGAGCCCTCTGGACCAGTGGCCAGGACCCGGGCAGTGTGAGTGCCACTGAAAATCAGCTCGCATGCTGCCTTCGGCACATGTGCCATAGGTTGCCTACCCCTGGTCTATCGCCTCAGACAGCAGCTGTTTACATTACTTTCAAGGCCCTTCACAGTCAATCCCCACCCTATCACTCACTCGCCATCAAGAACCCCCAATTGGCACACAATGTGCAATAGAGTCCGACATGTTAAATTTTCATACAAGCACCTTTGTGCTTTTCCCCTAGGCTGTCCCTCATGCTTGGGCAGTGCTCCCTGTATATATGTGCAAAGCAATCTCATTACCCTCCTTCAAATTCCTCCTAAAAACACCTATATCCATCTTTTGTCTTATACTTCGATTGTAAGCTCCTTGGGGGAGACATTGTCTCTTTGTTCTGTATTTGTACAGCACCTAGTACAACAGGGGTTCTAGTCCATGAGGAGAGCTAGGAAGTAAATAAGTAAGTCAATCAAGTCAATCAAGTAAGTCAGTCAATCAATCAATTCTGCCCTGGAGAATTGGATTCTATCCTTGTCACAGAGTTCCTGTGTGATGCAAGGCAAGTTGCGTATACCAAACTCTTTTCACATGTGGTCACTAATTGTGTGTTCCTCATTTTCCAGGTGCCCAATCTGAACCGTGGAGTCTGATTTGCAGAAGTGCTGACCACTCACAGCTGCAACTGAAGTCAGTGGGAGCTATGCTCTGAACACCAAGTGCTATATAAAACCAAGTACTCTGAAAAAAATCAGGTCCTAGATTTCAGATTGAGCATCCAAAATTGGGGAATACTTTTGACCTTAATCTTTATGCCTCCGCTCCCCATCTGTAAAATGGGGATAATTCCACTCCCTAACTTCACTGGACTTTTTGAGAATATATTTGTTAATGTTTGTGAAGCACTCAGATATTACAGTGATAAGCATAATAGAAAAACCCATGAAGATCAAGAAATCTGTATTCAGAGCAAAGTATGAACAGTGTGGAGAAAGTTAGGCAAGGGGCCACATATGGAGCAGAGAGGAGAAAAAGTATTGATTCCCCCCCCCCCATGCTTGAATTTGATATTTACCCAGTTTACTTCACTGTCAGTTATGTAACAGAAGAGTTCTCTAAAATGTTTCTTCTGGAAAACATACTATAGAGACAATATGAATACAAAAGAATTCAAATGCAGAAACAAATCCACAATTACTTCAGTAAAAAAAATATGCAGGGAACAGCAGCTAGAATAAAAAAAATCCATATTAAATGAAATACCACCACTTTTGAAAGCTATTTTTGTAACACAACCAACAGAACATAGATGTTGCTTTTGCCCTGACAGAGCCTTGAGAACTCCCTATGTTCTGTGTTTGACCACTCCCTGAAAGCACCACATCATGGCTAATATCCTTCCAACCCTGGAATAGTATTAGACTCCAGAACTAGGCAAACACTGCAATTTTTTTCCATAGATATACATTTGAGTTTTTAAATTAAATTTGCTTTGCATTTCTTTTGTTTTCACATCCGTGAAGAGTCTCGCAGGATTGGGCAGGAACATTTGCCAAAACAGCATATTTTATACAAGTATAGCAGAATATTAGTGGAAATAGAGTGACCAGATGTTCCGATTTTATAGGACAGTCCCACTATTCAGGGCTTTGTCTTATATAGGCGCCTATTACCACCCACCCCCATCCTGATTTTTCACATTTGCTACCAGGTCATCTTAAGTGGAAAGCAAATTTCAGATGCATAATTGTGAATATTCATAACAGAAACCGGATTCAAAGGATTGTGCTCAATCAAGAAAAGGAAACATACTATGATTGGTGTTCCCAATCAAACCAGCTAGAATTTCACATATAGAAAATTAACAATTATCTGCTTGTGCATGATCTGCACACTAAGTTCTTCACTGAATAATTGAAGAGAAGTGAAAATTTGGGATTTTTTGTGTGGACAGTTTTCAAATAGAAAAATAGGTAAATGCATTGAGTAACTTATTTTCTATTAAATAGTCTCCCAGATAAACATAGAGGCAATTTGCTGTTGGGCAATGTGAAATGGTCTTTCCCTTTGCATTCTCTTCCTCCTAGATCATGCAGGTTCAAGGAACAAGAAACTGGCAACCCAGGAGTCAAAGCACAATCTTCTGCTTCTCCACACAGACTACTGCCATTATGCTCCCTGGTCCCTACCTACACAGTGCACTCTTTCACACATTAGTCAAAGTGCTACTATATGGGGGGAAATATTTCATGAAAATAGTTTGGTTGAACAAATTGTTGACAAATTGCAAGTTCTACCTAAATTTCAGAATTCCCTGCAAACTGAAAATCCTGTTTTAGCTAGCTCCAGTGAAGAGAGGGTATGATTTTGTCTGTATATGTAAGTAGTGTGTATGTGTTTTTACAAGATACTTCTCTACCCATGGGTTGCCAAACCAGGGTTTGGTTGTATCCAAATTTTGGGAGTTGTAACAAACTGGCTCTGACATCACTTTTTTTCCTTGCTTTTCCTCTCTCCTCAAGCTTGAACTATAGTGGAGTGTAAGCAGCAACAAAACCTGTAAGCATACTATACTTTAAAGAGGCAATTGTCTGTTTCATACTGATAGAAAGGAATCTAACAACACATTTGCTGCAGTCTTTATGTTACTTGGAACTGGGAAATGCCTTATTCCTTAAGTGAAGTTGTCTTAGGTACACACAACAGTACTATCGGCTTTTTGATACAAGTGACATAGAAATAGTTCTGAATTATGTTCCTGCACACGGAACAGCATCTTCTGGGAATTATTTCATCTCCCCCACACATGGGCAAACCCATTTATCAACTCAAATCCATGTATTAACATTTTCTATAAGACAATGCATTTCAGCATGAATGCTGTGTTTAGGAATCCTAACCACATTGTACAAAACAATAAACACTGGATCTATCATAGAAAAGCATCTTTCCTGGCTCTGCCATCACTGTTTTACTTTCAGGGAAATTCACACAGACAGGATGCCACTCCTTTTCCTTCCACCAACCCCAAGCCAGCATTTGTCTGAGAAAGAAGAGTCTCCCCAGCAGTTGTAATTGCTGTTCCAGCTACACCCAACAGTCTAGGCTTAGACCCTCAGAGGGTTATTAGCAAGAATGATTTTTTACATGCCTTTTGCCATCCATGAGAATTCTGGATTATTTCGTCTTGTGTGCAAATGTTATTTCATCTGAATGAAAAAAAATCCAGCTTCCTAATTTGTTTACATTGTTAGATTCTATGTAATAGAGAATCTGGCCATGTTGTTTCTGAACTCTCTCTCTCTTTTCCAATGCCATCCCATTATTTAGGATGGAAACTATTTCACTTGTTGCACATCTGCATATATGAACACAATCCAAAATTTAAATATTGTTTAATGTTAAATCCTTTTTACTTTAGAATTAAAGGTAAGTCTTCAACAAACACCAAGCTAATGTTTATCTGCAAATGTTTAGAATCTGAACAAGTCTGAACTGTTGATTTTTATATGCTGAGAGAAAAATGCTTTTTCTACAGTTTCTTTTCCTAAAAAGAAATTATTTCCCCCTCCTTTCACTCATGTCTCCTTTCCAAACTTTCGAAAGTGGATTTGTAAAGCTACAGATTTCAAGTTGCTGCTTTAAAAAAAATAATCCCAACTCAAGACAACATTCAAAAAACTGAAGCAAAATTTTTTAAAATATTGGTACATAAAGTTGGGCAACTAAATCCAGTTGGGTACCAGGGTCCTCAATTCAGCAAGGTATCTACCCATGTGGCAAACTAAGCGCGAGTAATCTCCTTGAAGCCAATGGGAACACTCACATGCATAAAACTGAACATGTGCATATGTAACTTGCTGAACTGGGTCCTTAAATAAGTGGCTGATTTTCAGAGTGGCTGAACACCCTCAACTGTCATTATGTTGTCTTGGTTTTACTTAACCTTTCTGCATATGCAGATCTTTCCTCACTTAAAGTAGGTTTGACTGTCTGTATCAGTATGGTTTGAAGTTCAATTTTAATTGAATCTTGGAGAATATACTGTTGTACAAATGGCAAGGGGAAAAGCCATCCCTGTGACATTTGTGTGTGATAATAAAGTGCTCACTGAGGCAAGACAGAGGGATTTAGAATAGACATGTTGTGTGCTAATGAAAAAAAGAACCACAGTGCTGTAGACTTAGAGGCCAGCCCAGAGCAAGGGTGGACCTTCAGATTTCTGGTCCTCAAACTGATGGGACTTTAAGGAGCATCCTAATGGTGATGCCCATTAACTCCAGACCAAAGACTGGAGTGTGAGTTGGGGAGGAGCAGCAAAGCTAATGCAATGGCTGTCTAGTTTACAAGACATCATTGGCAGTAGCTTCAGAAGGAGTCAGACCATTTGCAGAGGGTGGCAGAGGATACGTTTAGTATTTTGTTCTCTTGCCACCAAGTATCCATAGACACATATTAAGATAAACAATATAGCTAAAAGAATGAGCTTAATGATCCCATCTTGAGCAGCTTTCACATTAGGGCCCAGCCAAAAGAGAGTCTGCAATTGATGCTTGTGCAGGTGATGCTCACTGTGACAAAAACAAGTGAGACCAAAATATTGGGTTCTCATCCACTTGAGCAAACATGTAGCCAGGAGAGAAAGATGCACACAAAAATATGCTCACAATGTTAAAGAAGTTGATCCTTATAGTCTCCCCAAAACACATTCTGCAGGGTACGATAGGCACTCACATCATGGTGATGAACATGACATACAAATACAGATTGGCAGTTAAATGGAAGCATGGAGACTTCCATGAGCATGGTTAGCAAGAGTGCACCATGTCAAAAAAAGATAAAGAAGGGAGTCTCCACAAGTGATATAGTCAGTTCCCTGGACAACACAGGACCAAAGATAGTGTCAGTATAGGGCTAGTGCTGTAGATGGAGATCTACTGGCTGACTGGAGTGCAGGAGACAGGACCAGTAGGTTCACAATGCCATAGGAAGTATGGCCAACTGGTAAGATGGGTCTCACCCTGGCTGCACTGTGAGATGGATGCCACTAACACTCACTGAAGATGGCACTAACAAGTGGGCTGGTTCTGCATCAGATACCTCTTCATCACAGTCAGGCCACATATTCTTATATCTGATGTATGGATTCCTGGTACCCTCCCATTCTCGGATAATGAATCCCTCTTGTAGAGTGCACTATATCCTGAATTCACATATATAAATAGTATAAGAGCAATGGACAACCATAACTGCAGATGTTAGGAATACATCAATGGCAAAAGTTAACTATGCTGTGGTACCATCTGCCTGGGACCCCACTGGCAGTGGCACTGCTATGGGTACCCGCATGGCCCCACAGTATGCCAACATTTTTATGGCTGACTTAGAACAACACTTCCTCAGCTCTCGTCCCCTAGCGCCCCTCCTCTACTTGCGCTACATTGATGACATCTTCATCATATGGACCCACGGAAAGGAGGCCCTTGAAGAATTCCATCTGGATTTCAACAATTTCCACCCCATCATCAACCTCAGCCTGGACCAGTCCATACAAGAGATCTACTTCCTGGACACTAAAGTGCAAATAAGTGATGGTCACAATACCACCACCCTATACTGGAAACCTACTGACCGCTATACTTATCTACATGCCTCCAGCTTCCATCCAGGACACATCACATGATCCATTGTCTACAGCCAAGCCCTAAGATACAACCCCATTTGCTCTGATCCCTAAGATAGAGGCAATCACCTACAAGATCTTTATCAAACATTTTTAAAACTACAATACCCACCTGGGGAAGTGAGGAAGCAGACTGACAGAGCGAGACAGGTACCCAGAAATCACCTACTATAGGACAGGCCCAACAAGGAAAATAACAGAACACCACTGGCTATCATGTACAGCTCCCAGCTAAAACTTCTCCAGCGCATTATCAACGATCTACAACCTATCCTGGAAAATGATCCCTCGCTCACCTTGGGAGTCAGGCCAGTCCTCGCTTACAGACAACCCCCCAACCTGAAGCAAATACTCACCAGCAACTACACACCACACCAGAGGAACCAATCCCTGTAGCAAACCTCATTGCGTACTCTGTCTCCATATCTACTTTAGTGACACCATCAGAGGACCCAACCACATCAGCCACACCATCAAGGGCTCATTCATCTGCACGTCTACTAATGTGGTATATGCCATCATGGGCCAGCAATGCCCCTCTGCCAGGTACATTTGCCAAACCGGACAGTCCCTATGTAAAAGAATAAATGGACACAAATCGGACATCAGGAATGGTAACATACAAAAGGCAGTAGGTGAACACTTCAATCTCCCTGGACATTCTATAACAGATTGAAAAGTAACTATTCTTGAACAAAAAAACACTTCAGAAGCAGACTTCAAAAAGAAACGGCAGAACTAAAATTCATTTGCAAATTTAACACCATTAAATAAGGACTGGGAGTGGCTGGCTCATTACAAAAGCAGCTTTGCCTCTCCTGGAATTGACACGTCCTCATCTATTATTGGGAGTGGACTATATCCACCCTGATCGAATTGCCCCTGTCAACACTGGTTCTCCACTTGTGGGGTAACTCCCTTCTCTTCATGTGTCATTATATAATGCCTGCATCTGTAACTTTCACTTCATGCATCTAAAGAAGTGAAGTTTTTTTACCCACAAAAACTTATGCCCCCAAAAAGCTGCAGATAGGGGAGCAACATTTCCACTGCTTTGCAGAGGCACAACTGATACTTTCTATTTAATGTACCTTCTGCTGCTGTTAGAGACATGGGGTGTGTCTTGTACACTTTTGCTCTCCTGTATGACAAACTTAGAGGAGACACTGATCAGGGGAGCAAGATATGCATGTTATTAAATTGTGAAAGGACTAGAACTAAACAAGGTATTTCAATTTTTTTTAAAGTGATCATAGTTCAGTGGGGTAACAATTCAAGCCTGTATGAGCTACAGTCTCAACTGGGGACTGAAAAGTAGCTACATATGAAATTCCAATCAACAAGAGATGGATGAATGCATGACCTTTCATAGACAGTGAGAAATGGGACACAAACAGCACTATTACTTAGGAAACTAACTGCCTAAGTGAGCTCTTGGATGATATGCTTCTCACCCCCCTCTTACAAACAACCTCTTTCCTTATAATTTTCAACAGGAAGCATTTGGAACACTCATTTTGACTTCCTAATATGAGTGTGTGCTTGACTCTATGCAAGTGGCTATAGTTACAAAAAGCACTGAAACATAATGCTATGCCTCAACATGAATATTCACGTTCTTTCAGGAGAACGCCGCTAAGAGCATTACAATTGCTAATTATAAATGTGGTAGCCAAAACCCCAGCTTCCTTCTA
Organism: Mauremys reevesii; assembly: GCF_016161935.1. Lineage (NCBI taxonomy): Eukaryota > Metazoa > Chordata > Testudines > Geoemydidae > Mauremys > Mauremys reevesii. The sequence goes on from NC_052624.1 coordinate 201,774,017, forward strand.
TTATTCTTACATCCTGCAGATGTCCTGACTTAGCCAGCTAATCATCAGATTCTCTTGGGAATCATCTCTTTGCTCAATAAAAGTGCTGTTTGAGGTTTGTAGCATGTTACTTCTGGGTTTCCCAAGTGCTATGCTGCAGTGATGTTTAAAACAGAACTCGGAAGCAGGTTTTAGTTTCTAGAAATACATTATATCTCCCTTTAGTCAAAGCAGACATTGTGCCTTCAATCATACCACCGCATGCTGGCCCACAGGTAGAGCAGGTACTTAGATACCTGCCACCAGTGCATGGGGTACTGCTCCCAGTGGACAGAACTTCGAAGAGTTGGGTTTATATGCTTGCTGGCTGATGCTTTGCCATTGTATATAGTAGAGCAGGCTGGGCAAACTTTTGGGCCCGAGGGTCACATCGGGGAATAGAAATTGTATGGTGGGCCATGAATGCTCACAAAATTGGGGTTGGGGTGCAGGAGGGGGTGAGGGCCCTGATTGGAGGTGTGGGCTCTGGGGTGGGGTTGGGGGATGAGGAGTTTGGGGTGTAGGATGGTGCTTTGGGCTGGGACCGAGGGGTTCGGAGGGCAGGAGGGGGATCAGGGCTGGGGCAGAGGTGCAGGTTCCGGCTGGGGGTACGCGCTCTGGGATGGGGTTGGCGGATGAGAGGTTTGAGGTGCAGGAGGGTGCTCTGGCCTGGGACAGAGGGGTTCGGAGGGTGGGAGGGGGATCAGGGCTAGGGCAGGGGGTTGGGCAGAGGCTCAGGGGTGCAGGCTCTGAGCGGTGTTTATCTCAAGCATCTCCCAGAAGAAGTGGCATGTCCCTTCTCTAGCTTTTACATGGAGACACGGCCAGGTGGCTCTGCGCGCTGCCCCATCTGCAGGCACCGCCCCTGCAGCTCCCATTGGAACGCTGGAGGGGGCCAGTGGCGTGCATAGGAGCTGGAGCAGGGCTATGCTGCGGATTCCAGGAGCCGTGTGGAACGGCCCCTGACCCTGCACCGGAGTGGGGCTATGTGGCTGCTTCTGGGAGCCGCCTGGTGCGGCCCCTGCCCTGTCTGGAGCGGGGCCGAGCTGCGTGGTGCGGCCCCCAACCCAGCGCCCTGGCCGGAGCACCATAGAAGGGCAAGCCCCAGACCCCGCTCCCGAGCGGGAGCTCACGGGCTGGCTTAAAACAGCCCTCAGGCTGTAGTTTTCCCACCCCTGTAGTAGAGCCTCTAAAAAGTGCTGCTTCAGGGAAATATAACAAAGTGCATGATGGGTAAGAGTATTCTAACTGGTCTTGGATTATTGTGCTACCTGTCAGTGGAAGATATGAAGAGATATGATGGTACTCATATGGTCTAATTGTTCTTAACCTAATCATAGAGCACAAAATCTGCAACCCAGAACTTAATTTGTTCTGGGGCTTGCCAGGGCTGAGCCCTGGCACCTGTAAGCTTGGCACTTCATAGCCCCAGCATCTCTGGGCTTGCTGTATGAATGTAAAAAAATTGCTTGAGCCCTGGGACCTAATTACTTGAGCCTTGGCATCTCCTTCATTACAAATTAAGCACTGTTGCTACCTCATAACCTGTGCAGAAAAGGGAGGAAAGGGTTATATCATGTAACCACAACTCTGAAGCTTAAGAATATCCATACTGCACCTTTCACTTACCATTGCAAGAGACTGCACTTGTAAGACATTTATGCTGTATTATGTTTGTAAAGCATTTATGGTGTGGTATTCACCGCATTGCATAATCTGACAATGTGAAAACTCAGATCCTTTGAAAAAGCTACTAAAGGAGAAGGGAAAGAGATAATTAGAAGAGTTGGCAGAGCTAAAGCCTCAGATCACAATGGCAAGTTTGGCCACAGAATTGATTAGCAGCACAAGAGACTCTTCTGTGACAGAACAAATTCTATTATTCTGCCTCCTTTTTCCAATAAGCCAAGAGAGCTCAAATCTATACTTACTACAGAATCCATGGATTCTACTCTCCAACAGATAACTTTACACTGTTTAAGACTATTTTTGGGCACATTGCTGAATTACTTTATCTGAAGATTCAGTCTTTTTCATACACATATATCTTGTATGCTGCATTACAGCTAAGGACTTGAGTCCCAAATCCTTAAGAAAAAAAATCACAAATCCAATCATGTTTACATTGGTTGGAGATTTTCGGTCAGATTTAACAGCTGCTAGGTCACCTTCCTGGAGCTGTGGAACTCACTGGCCAGCCCAAGGGACATGAGGCTTGCTTTTCAGAAGTGATAGATAGAGTGATGGGAAGAAGAGAAGCATGAAAATGGAAAAGCGACATGAAAGGTGACATAGGCAAGAGTGGGTGATAAAAGGGAGGAGAGGTGAATGAGGGGGAAAAAAGAACTGAGATGAGAGAACAAAATTAGAAGAGGGAAGAATAGAGAGGTGGTAGCTCAAGTGAACTTGGGGGTGTGTGAAAGAAAAAAAACATATGAAGAGTGTTATGAGAAATGTGAAGATGCATGATCTATTTTAAAAAAAAATCTATGACCGGCACTGTTAAATGAGATCCTGAACCTTTACCCTGGAACTAATTTATATATAATGTTTTCCAAGGCACTTATCATATTATCTAAATGACAAATGTTAAATCCCTGTGAGAGACAGTGACGTATTAGCCTCATGTGAGAAATGGGGAATTGAAGCAGATAGATTTAGGGCCACATTCACTATTGTCTTGAACTTTGTGTAGTCATCAGTGCAAAGTGCTACCTTTATTGTTTGGCAGTATAGTACACTCAGTCTGCACTAATGTAAATGACTACACAAGGCACAGAGCAATAGAAAACTGTACCCTTAGTGTCTTGTCCAAGATCGCCCAGAACACCTATGGCACAGGATATATTAGAACTCAAATTTCCCAAGTTCCCGTCTAATGCCGTAACTTCAGGACTATCTGACCTCAGGAATCTGAGATTCCTCCCAGATCTTTACATGGTGCACAAAACTGTTGTGTTTCAGTGTTCATAAGTACAAGTGAAGTTAAATATTGAGCATAGTCCTTCACACGGAGTGGCAGTAAATGTCCAGATCCCAGTGTACCCATGCCTTTAGTCACAAGTGTTCAGGGTTAAAAATAGGAGAGTGGCCAAAGAACAGGCACGTCTGAGGACATATTGGCTTAAGTATTATCATCAGTATGCTAATGAGGTATTTGGCTGTGTATTACCCTATTGACTGACACACAATCATCAATGTTCTGTCCCAAGCCAAAACCTCCAGGATTGAAGCTATGATCATCCACCACCTAATCCGGTGGGCTGGTCATGTTCTTTAAATGCCAGAGAATTGACTCCCGAAGGCGTGGCCAACGGATGAGGGGCGGCCCCCCCCAAAGAAAAAAAAGTGCTTCAAAGACACCCTCAGAGCCAACACGAAGAAGTGCAATATTGACAAACTCATGGGAAACCCAAGCCCTTGACCCACCAAAATGGAAACGAACCTTGTGGCAAGGATCCCAGTATTTCAAGATCTAACAGAGTAAACGGGAAAGGAGGAAAGAATGTGCCGCAACCCGAGTCAACAATTGAGATCTTCCCCTTCCATTGGGAAATGTCTTCCCCAGCTGGGACAAGATTTATGGATCCCAGATCAGTCTCATTATCCACCTGAGGATCCGCCCAGCTATCATTTTATGGAAGACAATCGTTCTCAAACTCCAAGGGATCACCAACAACCCTTTTGGACCTCATTCCTGCTATTAGGCAGGAGTGACTTGGCAGCCATCCAGTGGTATTCTCCCATGTTCCCCATGCTGCTTATCACTTTTTATCTTTCATCTCCACATCTACATGCAATACTCCACATTTGTGCTATGTACGATCAAATCGTTATAGTTTTTTTAGTAATGGGATGAATCCCTTAAGCCAAACTCTGCTCCCAGTTACACAAATGCAACCCCAGCATTTTCTCTGAGTTCTACATGTGTACTTGAGAGCAAGACTTTGCTGACAGTGTCTCTCATATTGTTTTCTTTCTTTAATATTAGTGTTGGCCTTTCATTACATGTACTTTTTTTCTTGGAAATCTAGAATGAAGAGCACAAACTTGGTTACACATTAAAGCTTATTTAAAAAAATACATAGAAAATATTTTTTACAGCGCAGGTAATAGAAGTGTGTGCACAATTGATTGATCGTACCAGCCACAGATTAGAAAAATCTAGAGAAGGGAGTAAATTAAGAACATATTACCCTGAAAACTTTTGTGGTGCTGGATGAAAGTCAGTGCAAGTGGTACACAGAGGAGAGTTGTTTTCTGAATGATGTCATTGTTCTCTGAAAATAAGCACAGTAACTAGGAAGATCTTCCATCACTTTTACTGATATATCACATCTATGCATGAACATAAATTTTTAAAACCCTGCAGTATTAAAACTATATATTTGTGTCAGTGACATGCACTTAATCTGTTTTGTAAATATTAAGATCTGAAAACCCTGGGCCAAATTCTGCCATCAGATGTGCACATAACAATTCCCATAGGTGTCAATAAGAGTTATGCTTGAACAACTGAGCGCATATTTTCACTTACTGGGCCTAATCTGCTCTTAGGATCAGAAGTTAGGAGTAACTCCACTGAAGTAAATGGAGTGACATGCATTTAAAATACCTACGTAAGAGATCAGAGTTGAACCCCCATGTTTCAAATCCTTGCAGATGAAATCTCCTTTCAGACTGCATGGTAGATCTTGACAATGATATTCTGCTCTGGTCTCAAGAGTAGTGTTGAGAGATGTTGAGAGAGCAGAATATCAAGATTAAGATCCAGTGTGTAGATCTAAGTCAAATTTTGCTCATTAGAGCTACTGAGGGATAGATTCTGTCAGTTACCCTTGTGTGAAGTCCATAGCTCCACTGACTTCAGAGGTGTTACTCAAATCAGGAGTAAGTGAGTTCAGCACTTGGTCTGGGACATTCTGAATACACAGAACCCACTTAAATTTCAAGCTCCTACCAGAGGAGGTATTGTCAACTAGCTGCTGTTGAAAGGAATGCCAAAAGAATTCAGTATCCTAGAAATGAATCTGTATACTTCCCAATAAAAGTAAAGATGACTTCAAAACCACCACATACTTTGGAACCTAAGTCTCTGTTCAGGAAAGGCCCCGGTTTGGAATGGCAGGAGTATGCTGCCTAAGACTGACATCATTATCTGGGTAATCTTGAACAATTTTCTCCATATTAGGCTTTAAATAAGTCCCTTTGGGTTCTCATTTCCACAAATAGTCAAATTCATCCAATAATTTTTATATACTAGGTTGGTCTCAAGTTGTAAAACTTGGACTTGAATGAGATTTGATACATCCACATTTGGAGACAGTTGTTTTTTTTGTTCATTATAAACAGAAAAGGGATCATTTGCAAAATGGGCATCTGGATCTGGGTTTGGATTTCAAACACTTGAGTTTGAGGATGTTTGATCAAGGGTTTGGGATTGGGCCAGAAATCAAAACTGAAGACAAGAAACTGGAGAAGGTGGACAATTTTACATATCTTGGAAGTACCATCAGCCAAGATAGTACCAGATCTGAGGAAATAATAAGAACCGGGAAGGCAAACACTGCATTTGGAAGATGCAAAAACATCTCCCTCAAGACAAAACTGAGCATGTACAAAGTAATAGTTATCACCATCAAAAGATACAGCAGTGAGACAGGGCAACTTACCAAGAAAGAGACGCAAAAGCTGGATGCATTTCATCACAAGTGTCTGAAAAGAATATTGGGAACATATAGAGATAGGAAGATGAATGAAGTTAGAAAAATTACTGGACAAGGCACCCTCTCAAATAATCTACAAAAGATGACATCAGTGGCTGAGACACGTGTTGAGAATGGAAAAAGAACACTTACCAAATACCGCCCTTGAATGGTTTAGCAGGGTGGACCCCTGCTCCTGCCCTGAGGGGTTTAAAAGCGGCCTGGCAGGGCTTGAGTGGTGGCTCTAAAAGCTGGGCTGATTGGGGAAGTGGCTGCTGCTGGGCCACACCCCAATCAGGCCACAGCTGGCCCCTATAAAAGGCCAAGGAAGCCAGAAGCACACAGTCTCTCTCTGCCTTCAGAGAGAGAAGGGCCTGGCTGCAGGGAGCTTGAGACTGGATACCTGAGTGAAGCAGGGCTGGGGAGAGGCTGAGGAGCTGGGGAGCTCCAGCCTGGAAAGCCCCAGGATGTGGCCTAGTATTGGGCTAACAGGTACTGGGGGGTTGCAGAGGGCAGCCCAGGGGTAGGCCAAGGCAGCAGGTCCAAACCCTCCTTGCCAGTGATGAGTAGGCTGATACTGCAGTCTGCCCCAGGATGTGGGGCTAGACAATGACTGACAGTAGCCATATACTGAGGCAAGGTGGGGATAGAGGGTGGGGGTTCCCTGAGAAGGGGAAGCCCTGAGAGAAAAGGGGTTACTGCCAGGGGGCAGCAGCCCCATATAAAAGGGCACCAGGTCAAGGGAGGGACACGGGGGACCAGAGGACAGGCGGATCAGTGGCCTGCAGAGGGCGCTCCAGTGCTGGAACAGAGCTAATTCCCTGGAGTCACCAGCAGGAGGCGCTGCAGGGGTGAGTCCGGCCCGTCTACAAATGGAAACCAGAAAACGCAAGAAGAAAGAGAGGAAGTCTGTGAATAACATGGAATGTTCTGAATGACATCAAGCACCTCAACATGAAATGGGAAGATTTGGAGAGAAGGACAGTTGACAGGCAAGGATAGCAAGTGTGGGTAGCCCAATGTGCAGCAAAGCATGGGATGGACTGAGGTCTAAGGTTGGGATTGGGCTCATCTCTGGGTTATAATTTTTGTGTTGTATGGACTACAAAGGTGTTATTACAATTCAATGGGTGTTACTAATATCTGAGAAAAGGACATCCTATCAGCAAGAACAAAAAACTGTAACTTGAAAATAGCATAACTGATATTACTTCTGACAATGCTCACACTGATGGGGACCATAAGTTAATTGAGCAAAATAATACTGCACATCCAAAGTGCCATATTTAAGTGTTACAGCACATTAAAGTATATTTCAGTGAATTAATAGCCCTAAAATAGTGATAACAGGCATGGCTGGATGGGAGGAGGTGTATGCCAGTTACTTTCAGTCAAATATAAGCTATGTTAGGGAAACTAAGGTACACTTGCTTTTGATCAGACTTAATGACACATTAAGTAACAGTTTAGAGTGAATACAGCTATGGGAAAACAGCACTTTCCTATTACATTTTAGCAAAATATTAATAAGAATTTCATTTAACATTTATCATGTAGTGACAGATAGTCACAGTATATGCCTCACAATGTGATCTGGTCTATAGCTGAGGAACAGAGCATCCAAATCACCTCGTGGTCCCCTTACCACCTTATATTCACAAAGTGTTCCTAATGGAGCACTGGTATGCCAACCACTGCTTTGCCTGGAGTTGTGTCTAGCAACTATCCACGTTGTAGACCTCCACTGTCTGCACAGTAGCCATCCTGCTACTGGCCCATGGCCTGTCTGGTCTACTTTCTCACCTGAACTAGGCAAAGTGAACACAATGTGAACACAAAGTTGCACAATTTATTTTATAAATAATTCAACACAATGATCAAGTCACATTCATGGCTTTCCAGCTTTGAGATGCTGACCACTATTCAAAGGGAAAGAATTCCTTCCACATACATTCCTTTTCTGTAGGTCTGGTGAAATTTTCAGGACTGTATCTTGCACAAAGTGATGTATTTATTGGTATTCAGCCTTCAGGACCAGTGAACTGTTAGATGTTCAAAGGCGCAAAGGGGAATTAGGTGTCTTGCTCCTATTGATTTTCCATAGGAGTGGAGAATCTGACTCCCTTTTGTGCCTTTGAAGAGCTCCCCTTTAAAGTTCCAGGATAGTCTGGCCATTTCATGGCTGGCACATTTCTGCTGGACTGAGCTAAGAGATGCAAAGTCCTAGCTGACTGCACCTATCTTAGGAACACCAGACAGTTTTGTTTAGAGATTCACATATTTTTGAAAGTGGATAGGAAAAATATAAGCAATATGCTGGTTAGTTTTCTCAACTCATCTTCTACAAAGAGAGGAAAAAGTCTGTTCTGCTGTGTTGTGTAGCTTATGACTGTGCTGCTAAATGTGACTGAGTATCCTCAACAGACTAAATGATTGAGGTACAGACGTATCTGCTATAGAATTATAGAGCTCTGCTGAAAGGGGATTTTCTTTGGAGACAGATATCTGAGTTACAGTGGAACGATCTCAGAAAGGAAACTAAATTCCTGTGACTCTCACCTGCATCTATCTTAAGGGCAGCTCTACCAAATAATGAGGCGCAATGATTTCCTTAGACTTGGGCTCTTGGCCATACTGATATACTATTGCCATAAGCAAAAGGCACAGAATAAAGTAAACAAGTACATTACAATGCAATGCACACTCAAGAGTGTTGTAATTGTGGACATTATTGTAACAGCAGATTCCCGTTGTCCAGCTAAATAGAAAATCTGTAATGCAGACCATGAAGGTGCCAGCTTGGTTTGTGGCTCTCAGTATCAAATCTAAGGTTAGAAATCTTCCCCTCAATGAGTTACATTGCAAGTTTCCTCTTTATATGGTTTTGCCATCAATAGCAAAGATAAGCTCATATGTCATTTCACTGCTGGTAGGACTCACTGTATACTATCACCCAAATATCTCTAATTATAGTTTTTAAACTTGTCACTCCAGTAGAAATATCCTTTAATACCATAGTACCACTTTTTGCTGCTCCTGGAATTACACAGAATGGGGAGGACAAAAATTGCAGCCTGAATTGAAACTTTTTACAGCATCTTGATATTTTTATAAACCCTGTAACTACACTGTTATAAGTAGGGAACTAATATATGTTCTGGGATAGATGTTTAATTAAACCCTTGTTTTTATTCCAGAAAGCCACCACAAATTTTTGATTGTCCCCATACATTATTTTCCTAAAATATACTATTTAAAGGAAGGAATCTTTCCCCTTTAAACCAATTATATTGGTCTGTCATTTTGTTCTGCCCAAGTTAGATTCTTCCTCCCCGGCAAAAAAATCCAACATTGTAATGACATGGCTAAGGGAAGAACCAGATTTACAGTTTGAAGACAGTACAGATAATAATCCTAACAACAGAGGAGAGAGCCAAATAAAAAACAGTTTTGATTTCACCTTGTCCCTGACTATGTAATTTTCTCATTCTGTCTGTGGAAGGACACAAACTTCTTGAGCTACTCCTTCTGAGGATCTCCAAAGTCATCTTTCACTCATACATTTTAGCAGCATGCACGTACAGGAAGCTGTCACTCTGTAGAACGGCTGTGTATTACTTAAGAAGCCTTAGCCGCAGGACTGAAAGCTGTTTTTATTTTGTGAGATTCTTTGAACTAGAACATTGAGAAGAAAAACAATCACTTATGTCCTGTCAGTTGCATGGAGACCAGCAAACGAGTGCTTGAAATAAAGCATTTCTAGAGGAAGCAGCAAGGTCTAGTAGACAGACAATGGGCTAGGAGTCAGCAGACTAGGATATTATTTCCAGCTCTGCCACTGACCTGGTGTATGGCCTCGGGCAAGACTGTTAATCTCTGTGCTTATCTCCCCTCTCACTATCCTTTATTTAGACTGTAAGCACTTCTGGGTAGAGTAGTGTTTCTCAAACAGGGGCCCCAAACCCAAAAAGGGGGGTGGAGTCACAAGACTATTGTGTGTGTGTAGGGGGGGGTCACAAGAACAGCAGCTGCTGGCCAGGGGTCCAGCTCTGAAGGCAGGGCTGCTGTTGGCAGCAATGCAGAAATAACGGTGGTATGGTATGGTATTGCCACCCTTACTTCTCTGCTGCTGGCAGCGGCCAGGCCTGCCAATGGGGGCGGGGGAGAAGGGGGCAATGGCCATGGGGCATGGGAGATTTAAAAGGGCCCGGGGGCCCCCGGCAGCCGCCGGCAGTGCAGCAGGGTTAAGGCAGGCTTCCTGCCTCCCCTTGCTCCGTGCTGCTCCCGGAAGCAACCGGCACATCCCTGTGGCTCCTGAGGGCGAGGGGGTCTCTGCACACTACCCTCACCCCAAGCGCCAATGCCATTGGGAGCTGTGGGGGCGGTGCCTGTGGTCAGTGGTGCCTGCGGTCAGCAGTGCGTGGAGACCCCCTGAAGCCCCCGCCTAGGACCTGCTGCCAGAAGGGTGTGCCAGTCACTTTCGGGAGCTGCCGGAGATAAGTGCCAGCCCCGACCTCCTCCTGCACCCCAACCCTCTGCCCCAGCCTAGAGCCTGCATCCTGCACCCAAACTACCTCCCAGAGCCTGCACCCCCTCCTGCACCCCAACCCTCTGCCCCAGTCTGGTGAAAGTGAGTGAAGGTGGGGGAGAGCAAGTGACCGAGGGAGGGGGAACAGAGTGAGCAGGGGGCGGCGCCTTGGAGAGGGGGCAGGACAGGGGTGTGGTCTTAGGGAAGGGGCGGAGCAGGGGCAGGGCATGATTAGACAATTGGCAACCTTACAGGTGGGCATGTGGAAGCCCTGGCAGTGCTGGAAGAGCATGGGCACCAGCCAGCGTGGGTGCAGCACCGCCCAAATGTCAGGAGGGCCACGTCTACACAGGTGCGGCTTATGTGTGCACGGGGGTGCATTGACTATTGTGCCCCAGGGCCTGGAATTGCTGTTGGCAGGCCTGAAAGCAGTGCTGCCTTCAGAGCTGGGCAGCTAGAGAGTGGCAGCTGCTGGCTGGGCACCCAGCTCTGAAGGCAGCGACACTGCCAGCAGCAGCGGAGAACTAAGGGTGGCATGGCATTGGCGGGGTGTCATCACTGACTAAAATATTTTCAGAGGAGGTCCCAGGAAAAAAAAAGTTTGAGAAGCCCTGGGGTAGAGACGCTCATGCTGTTTGTACAGCACTTAGTACAGAGGCCCAGCCAAAGACTCCTGCGATACAAGTAATCAACAATTATGTTAACTGATTTAAGAAATAGCATATTTACACTACTAGCCAAACTCTTAGTTCTCAATCTCGAGGGTTTTCCCCCAGAACTGGCTAGCACAGATTTGAAAGGGGCTGCTAGATAATGTGAAAGTGTCTTTTATTAAAGGAGTCCTGGGTCCAATTTGACTCTAATATGCTATGTAACCTAAAATGCAGAGAAGCTTCTAACTGCCTCAGTTTCTCTACCTGTAAAATGGAATTGCGTTTGAAATGATCCTTGGCTGAAAAAGTGCAATGTAAGTGCAAATTGTTATTAATAGAGATGGGCCCAAGCAACAAATCCAGATCCCAAAGTTTGAGAACATTTGACTGGATACATCAGTCCAGTTCTCGATTTATTACTCAGTGTCCAAGAGCTTTGAGAGCCTCCCCACTAATCTATTTTTTATTATTAGTTTTGGTAAAAAAGTTAAAGGACACTGTCAATGATTGCAGGTTTTTTACCTTTACAACCCCCCCAAAAACAAAACAAAACAACAACCAACAACAACAAAAACAAACAAAACACACCACACCTGTACTGTGCCCATGTAAGAGGTGTTCTGGGAGTAAGTTCTACATTTGTCTGTGTTTATCCTTTAAAAAAAATAATCTTTTCCATGTCATTTGCATGAAGCAGAGACCTTCTGTTAGCTTTGATTGTGACCAACAGCATCTTCTGTCTTCATGAGGAAGCAGCCAAGCACCAGACCCTGTAAACACATACCAACATAAGTTCAGTGGGACTACTCATGAGGAAAGTTACTCACAAGCTTAAGTGTCTGCAGGATCGAGCCATGAGAGAGGACAACAAACAGTAAGTTGAAGAAATAGAAGTGATACTGTCTCAGCCTCAAATCGGGCTGTGTGATTAAAAGTATAATAGATGGCAGCAACCTGCAACAGCACAGCATTATCCGCTAGAGAAGGGAGCAGCTTTCTTTGAAAGTCATGGTCCAGAAATTCAATCTGCACTCACTGTACAGCCCATTAGTCAAGGAGATGTTGCCACCCATCTAAAGGGCGGATCGTGGACTGGAAGCAGAGAGAGAAAGGGTCAGAGAAAGATGTGAAGAAGATTGCAGAGAGACAGAAAGAAGAACTGAGAACAAAAGGAGTAGGAATATGGGGACCTATTAGAAGAACAGCAGGACAGTGTATGAAAGGAGGATTAAAAGTGAGATTGTGAGGGGCTTGAGAGAGTGAGCATGGAAGACAGGCGAGATTCAGAGACAGGTAAACTTTCCCCCCTCTTTACCCTAGGAGAAGAGTTTTAACTAAACCAGACTGAAAAATAAAAGAAAGTGGGCGAGGGTGTGTGTAATGAAGATGGAGAGAAGAAGAGAGAAATGTGTTCTGGAGAAATTAGAGAGAAGATTAGAAAGAATCTTAGAGAGAAAAATCCCTGACATTGTTAAAGACACTAATATACTGTAGAAAAGTTTACTGATAAGAGACAAAAATATGACTGAGGCAAGAAGACATGTAAGGAAAGATAAAACAGTAGAGGAAGAGAATAGAGACATTTGGAGAAACAGAGAAATGGTGTAACATGATAATTTGCATTGGTTGTATAGAAATGTTACTGTCAATATTGTATTAAAACATGTAAAAACAGTGATTATGAGCTAAGTTCTGCAGTGGAGAACAGAGATGTTGGCCAGTACACCCTCTGGTGAAGAAATTCAGCCAGCCAGGGTAATGGAACACAGTGTGGAGCTCACTTTGCTTCGACCCAAACCTTCTATCCGGTACTCCGTCAGCACATGTTACTGATTGTAGCATACATACTAGCCAGCTATGTGTATGAGTGCACAAGGCTGGGGGTGGGGCGGTGAGGGTGGAGAAATGATCTGCTTAACCTGCAAACAATATTTGTTTTGGCATGTAATGTGAGGGCTGCCATTAAGAGAATCAAAGGAGATAATTGTTTAATTACTAAAGGGGAGAGCCTGCAGGCTTTGGAAGAAGAGTGTCTTTGTTCTCTCACCAGTACAGGTTAAGATTTAGCATGAGCTAATAATTTATAAATTAACACCCAGATGCTGAATAGTCCTGCCAACTCCAATGAACTACCCAAAGTATATAAAGCTAAGCACTTGCATAAATCTTTGCAGGATCAACTTAATTTCTTTTTCTATTTGCAGAAAATTTGCAAAAAGACTGCAATTTCCCCCAATTAAGGTATTACCTTAAATTACTCAAATAAATGTTTCCATATGATTGATCATGAACACTTTGCTGTGAGTGATACTCCATGTTTGAGCTGTTAGCTGTCATTGGTCATAAGAGTCACATGGTATTTTCTGTTCTGACTGGATTAGCATAACTCACCTAATCAGAAGGAGGGTTTACAGAAGCCATTGTGGCTTTGAATAGCTAAAGGAGCCTTACCAGTTTAGAGAGAGCAAGGAAAAAAGCACTAGGAATTTTAGACAATGTCAATCCTTTTCCTCACTGGAACACATGAGTAAGGCTACGATTTAGTCACAGGTATTTTTAGTAAAAGTCATAGTCATGGGCAACAAACAAACAAATCACATCCCTGTGACCCATCCATGACTTTTACTAAAAATGCCTGTGACTAAATCTTGGGGGCGGGGGTGCCCAGGGGCTGCTCTGGCTGGCTGCCCAGGGGCCCCGTCGGGCAGCAGTAGCTGCTCCAGCCACCCCGGGGACTGCTGCTCGGCTGGCTGCAGGGCTGTCCGGGTGGCTGGCTGCAGAGCTGCTCCAGCAGCAGCTCATGTGGCTGTCCCCGGGATCAGCAACACCGGCCACTGCAAACGTCACGGTCGCAGAAAGTCACAGAATCCGGGACTGTAACGGAGGACACGGAAGACCCTGAACCCTACACATGAGCCTTGCCTGTGGCGTTGTTCCTAGAAAAATTAGGCTGTGTTAAGATTTAACTCGCTGAGTCTGGATTCAGTTTTGTCTCATCATATATGCACACAGTAAGTGTATAGGAATACATGGTTCTGGCTGCAAGAGGTATGATCAGAGCCTCATCTGGCTCATTTAATTGCCACTGCAAGGACTCTAGTGAGTGGATTTGGTTCCCTATCTCCCTGCTGTGTCAAGCCATCTCCTATCCAATATAAAATACACCATTGCTAGTGCACATATTTGTGGCATGAAAGCTTAAAATACATTCATAAGTGGTACGAGTAAGGCTCCACCATTCCAAGGCAAGGTCGGTAGGGAGAGAACACTAAAAGGGGCGAGCGCCAGGCCAGAGTGAATGGTCTCAGCATGTTTTGCTCACCTCTCAGACTTTAAGGTCAGAAAGGACCATCATGATCATCTAGTCTGACCTCCTGCACACAGCAGGCCACAGAGCCTGACCCACCCACTCTTCTAGTAGCAGGCCCATAACCTCGGGCTGAGTTACGGAAGTCCTCACATCTTGATTGAAAGAATTCAAGCTAGAGAATCCACTGTTTACTCTAATGCAAACCAGCAAGGGCAAAACAACTCCAGGGTCTCTGTCAATCTGACCTGGGGGAAATTCCTTCCCAATTCCAAATATGGTGATCAGTTAGACCCTAAGCATGTGGGCAAGATCCCCCAGCCAGACACGTAGAAAAGAATTCTCCGTAGTAATTCAGAGTCATCCCCATCTAGTGTCCTATTTGGGGCCATTAGAAATATTTGCTAATAGCAGTCATGGATAGGCCATATGCCATGGCAGGAAATCTCATCATACCACCCCCTCCATATTCATCCCCACTACTCCCCTTAGAAGGCTGTTCTAGAACTCTAGACACAAATTAGATATCTTTGGGGCAGAAATCACATCCTTAGCTTGCTTTTATAAAGGTACTAAGCATGTTTTTGGGCACTTGGTAAATAAAAACAAATATACATCTCATCTCTCTCGGCATTTCTAATATGCCTATCACTAGTACACAGGCAGTGCTGCAATGATGGGTAATGCAGACGTTACAGATTCAGCTGTCATTTTGTTTCATCATCTTTCCTTTTAAACCTGTCTGTAAGAGAAAGGAAAGAAATTGCTGTTTGACATGCATGTAAGAAATTTTGTTCCGCTGCTCATGTACATGTGATATTGAAGGATTTCGCTCAATTTTGTATTAGCATAATCAGAAACATTGCACTCTGTCTATCATTTAATTAAAGTAATCCTTGTTGTTATTCTGGAGAGAGACACATCCTCCTCAGTTGCACTGGGGTTTTTTCACTGCAACTTTACTGAAATCAGAATTACTCTGGAATTATATGGGGGTAAATGAGATGAGAATATGTACAACAAACATGTATTAAAGCTGTTCATGGATACCCAGTTTGGGGAAAATACCCTCAATCTTTCCCACTCCTCAACAGGGTTGATTTTTCTTAAGAAATGTTCAATCTTTCCTACCTCAGCTACAACACTGTCATTTTAAAGATGGGATTGACCCTTGACTCTCCCAGGACATCGCCTACTATAAACCATGAAATCCTACCCCCTGGGAGTTACAAGAGATTGGCAATGTTTTCTCTGATAACGAAAGGTATTTAAAAGGGGTTCTTGAGTAGTTGTCTCTAGCAAAAACAGATTAGCATTTTCTGTCAAAGAGGAAGGATTATTTTAGTAAACTTTGCCAAGGATTCCGTGCTATGTGTACTTAGGGAGCAGAAGGTGAGAAACAGACAATATCTCTGGAGAATTGTGTTACATTCACATGCACACATAGGCACCAACTCTGTGGGTGCTCCAGCCCTGGTGCACCCATGGAAAAAAATTGGTGGGTGCCCTGCCCCATCTTACCTCCGCCTCCTACATTTCTTAGGGTATGTCTACACTACAAGAGTAGTTCGATTCAACTTAACTCAAATTTGTGGAATCGACCTTACAAAGTCGAATTTGTGTATCCACACTAAGGACACTAATTCGACTTTGTGAGTCCACACTAACGGGGCAAGCGTCGACATTGGAAGCAGTGCACTGTGGGCAGCTATCCCACAGTTCCTGCAGTCCCCGCTGCCCATTGGAATTCTGGGTAGAGCCCCCAATGCCTGCTGGGGGAAAAAATGTGTCGAGGGTGGTTTTGGGTAACTCTCATCATTAAACCGTCACTCCAGCCCTCCCTCCCTGAATGCGCCGGCGGGAAATCTGTTCGCGCACTTTCCTGGTCAGTGACAGCGCGGAAGCCACAGCACTACGAGCATGGAGCCCGCTGCAATCATCGCTGCACTTATGGCTGTTGTCAACTCCTCGCACCTTATAGTCCACCTCTTCCACAGTCAGCTGCTGAGAAATCGGGCGAGGAGGCTCCGGCAGCATGGTGAGGACATGAAGTGTCAGAGTGGCACAAACCTCTCAGAAAGCACGGGATCCCGTGCCGTAAAGATCATGGTGGCAATGGGTCATGTTCATGCTGTAGAACAGCGATTCTGGGCCCGGGAAACAAGCACGGACTGGTGGGACCGCATAGTGCTGCAGGTCTGGGATGAATCACAGTGGCTGCAAAACTTTCGCATGCGTAAGGGCACTTTCCTTGAACTGTGTGACTTGCTGTCCCCTGCCCTGAAGCGCAAGGACACCCAGATGCGAGCAGCCCTGACTGTGCAGAAGCGAGTGGCCATAGCCCTCTGGAAACTTGCAACGCCAGACAGCTACCGGTCAGTAGCGAACCACTTTGGCGTGGGCAAATCTACCATGGGGGTTGCTGTGATGCAAGTAGCCCACACAATCGTTGAGCTACTGCTCTCAAAGGTAGTGACCCTGGGAAACGTCCAGATCATCATAGATGGCTTCGCCACGATGGGATTCCCAAACTGCGGTGGGGCTATAGATGGGACTCACATCCCTATCCTGGGACTGGCCCACCAGGCCAGCCAGTATATTAACAGAAAGGGCTACTTTTCAATGGTACTGCAAGCACTGGTGGACCATAAGGGACGCTTTACCAACATCAACGTCGGGTGGCCGGGCAAGGTTCATGACGCGTGTGTTTTTAGGAACTCTGGTCTGTTTAGACACCTGCAGGAAGGTAGTTTCTTCCCGGACCACAAAATAAGTGTTGGGGATGTGGAGATGCCTACAGTGATCCTCGGGGACCCAGCCTACCCGCTAATGCCCTGGCTCATGAAGCCCTATACAGGCGCCCTGGACAGTGACAAGGAACTCTTCAACTACCGGCTGAGCAAGTGCAGAATGGTGGTGGAGCGTGCTTTCGGACGTCTCAAGGTGAGATGGAGGAGCTTACTGACTCGCTTGGATCTCAGCGAAACCAATATCCCCATTGTTATTGCAGCTTGCTGTGTGCTCCACAATCTCTGTGAGAGCAAGGGGGAGACCTTTATGGCAGGATGGGAGGTTGAGGCAAATCGCCTGGCTGCTGATTACGCTCAGCCAGACACCCGTGCGATTAGAAGAGCCCAGCGGGAAGCGCTGTGCATCCGGGAGGCTTTGAAAGCTAGGTTCCTCAGCGAGCAGCGTGACCTGTGACTATTCAGTTTCTTTACAGAGAAGCTGAACCTGCCCTTGTTTCTTTACCCAGTTACTGTTCACTATCCTTTGCAGTTACATACCCCATTCACCCTGTTTCCCCCTTCCAACACATGTATAAAAATAAAATACATGTTCCATTGTTACTTAACAAAGGTTTCTTTATTAATGACTTTGCGTTAAAGGGTTGAAACTGGGACGCAGACTGTGCTGGGTAGGGTGTGCAGTGATGTAAAGACCGCCTCTAAACTCGAGGAATGACAGGCTCCTGCTCCTTGAGCGGTCCGCAGTGCCGGACTGGTTGTTTCAACGGAGCCTGCCATCCCTCCTTTTTGGGACTCTGTGTGCAGGGGCTATGTGACCTTGTTGCGGGGGAGGACGGTTACAGATTCCCCTGCTGCGTGGCTCTGTGGTCCAGGACAAGGACCGCTGCATAAGATCTGTAACCGCCCTCCCCGGCTACAAAGTCACGTACCCCCCCACCCACAGAGAACATGGAAACCACCTCCCATACCGACTAGGGTGCCTACTGACTGCACTGTGTGTGTGACCTGCTGCTGATCCTGCCCCCGTGTCTGTACCCTGGTAAAGGTGACTGTCCTATGCAATTACCAACCCCCTTCCCCCCCCTTCAAACACAGTCTTCAGTACAAAAACATGACGGAAACAGTAATTAACAGCAAAGTATTTTTAATAATCAACTAGACAGTTAGGGGATGAAACTGGGATTGGGTCTTGGGTGAGTCAGGAAGGGAAGGACTTCTCAAAATTTAGGGAATGGGTGCTTTTAGGTACTTGAGCACTCTGCTGGGGTGCTGTGACAGTTTTCACGGCCCCTGGCGCCCCTCCTTCTTGTTATTTTGGGTGAGGGGGGTATGGGACTTTGTGGCGGGGGTGGGCGGTTGCAGATACACTGCAGGGGGGCTCTGTCCTCCTGCCTGCGGTCCTGCAGAACATCCACAAGGTGCCGGACCGTGTCCGTTTGCTCCCTCATTAGTCCAAGCAGCGTTTGAGTCGTCTGCTTGTCTTCCTCATGCCACCTCTCCTCCCGTTCGCTGTGTGAGCGCTGGTACCGAGAGAGGTTCTCCCTCCACTGGCTCTGCTTGGCCGCCTCGGCTCGGGAGCAGCCCATAAGTTCAGCGAACATCTCATCCCGTGTCTTTTTCTTTCGCCGCTTAATCTGCGCCAGCCTCTGTGAGGGGGATGCTGGGGCAGGTCTGGAGACAGTCGAAGCTGTGTGATGGGAAAAAGGGAGTGAATTCCTTGCAAAGATACATTTTTGCGAACAATGAACACAGTCTAGTCTGTCTCTGTGAACAAGACCATGCACAGCACCTATCTCATGCACACTCCTGCTGCAGGCAATCCGGAAAGCATAAACTCTGCCCCTGTTCCACCCCCTCGCAGTCTCCCCCGACCCTTGGAATTCTGGGTTGAGATCCCAGTGCCTGATGGGGCAAAAATCATTGTCGTGGGTGGTCCTTGGTAAATGTCGTCAGTCATTCCTTCCTCTGGGAAAGCAATGGCAGACAATCATTTCGTGCCCTTTTTCCCTGGATTGCCCTGGCAGATGCCATAGCGTGGCAACCATGGAGCCTGTTTTGCCTTTTGTCACTGTCACCGTATGTGTACTAGATGCCGCGGACAGAGGTGATTCAGCAGCGCTACACAGCAGCATTCATTTGCTTTTGCATGACAGCAGAGATGGTTAGCAGCCGTTCTGGACCGTCTACCATGCCATTGTAAATTGGCAATGAGATGACGGTTACCAGTCCTATTGCACTATACCTTCTGCTGCTGTCATAGGTGCCCCTGGCTGAGATCAGCCGGGGGTGCAAAAGACAAAAATGGGAATGACTCCCCAAGTCAATCCCTCCTTTATGGTATCTAAAAATAGAATCAGTCCTGCCTAGAATATGGGGCAAGTGTACTAGAGATCCAGTGTATCAGAGAACCAGAGAGCACAGCCACTCCGTGTCAGATCATGCAGGAATGATGAGCTGCATGCCATTCACAGGGGGTGCTCCTGCAACAACTCACCTGTTGCTTCCCTCCTCCCCCAGCCTTCCTGGGCTACCGGTGCAGTGTCCCCCCATTTGTGTGCTGAAGTAATAAAGAATGCAGGAATAAGAAACAGTGACTTGTTAGTGAAATGAAATGAGGGGAAGGCAGCCTCCAGCTGCTATGATAGTCCAGACAGGACATTAAGCAGTGTGGGGGAGAGGAGCCCAGCATCCTGCTGCTATGATAGTCCAGGCAGTACAGAATCTTTTCTTTACACATGAAGGGCGGGGGCTGATGGAGCTCAGCCCCCTGTTGCTATGATGAAGACGGTTACCAGCCGTTCTGTACCATCTACTGGGAATGACCGGGAGGCCAGTCAGGAGCACTCATGGGCTGAAGATGAGGACGGATAGCAGTCATATTGCACTACACCATCTGCCACAAGGCTGATGATGACAACAGATATCAGCCATATTGTACCATCAGCCACCAAGGAGGGGGGGCGAGGATGCTACAGTACAGTGCCGCAGCATCGCGTCTACCAGCAGCATTCAGTACACATAGGGTGACATTTAAAAGAGTCAAGAGATGATTTTTTCCCCTTTTCCTTCTGGGGGTGGTGGTACATTGACGAGCTATGCCCTGAACCACCACAGACAATGTGTTTGACCCTACAGGTATTGGGAGCTCAGCCAAGAATGCAAATGCTTTTCGGAGACTGCAGGAACTGTGGGATAGCTTGCGTCCTCAGTCCCCCCTCCGTCCCTCCCTCCATAAGCGTCCATTTGATTCTTTGGCTTTCCGTTACGCTTGTCACGCAGCAGCGTGCTGAGTCTCTGCTATGGCGTCTGTCTGGAGATTTTTTTAAAATACTTTGGACCAGGCCTAACATTACACTAATTCCCCTAATTAGATGCAGGCGTCGCCGAGCGAGATCACCCTGAGGAGGGTCACTGAAGGAGATAGAGAGCGCATGCTGCGTGAAAGCCAGCACAAACCAGGGGCCTATGCTGCCATGCTCGTGGAGGCAATACTCCCAGAATACCTCATGAAAGCCTGGCGCGGAAAAGTGTGCTACCACGGAGCACCCAATAAGGCAGCTCTCCCCAGGAACCTCATGCGGAGGCTTTTCGATTACCTCCAGGACAGCTTCATGGAGATCTCCCAGGAGGATTTCTGTTCTATCTATAGACCTCCTTTTCACATAGTTCAGATTCCTGTTACATTAATAATAAAAGTTTACATGTTTAAAGCACTTACCAACTGATCCTTCTCCTGATTCAGGGTCCGGGGTAACTGCTGGGGAGGGTTGGTAGGGGATCTCAGTGAGGGTGATGAAGAGATCCTGGCTGTCAGGGAAACCAGCGTTGTAAGCGCTGTCGACTGCCTCCTCCTCCTCCTCATCTCCTTCCTCATCTTCCCCGTCCACGAACATCGCTGAGGAACTGGCTGTCGACACTATCCCATCGTCGGAGTCCACGGACACTGGTGGGGCAGTGGTAGCAGACCCACCGAGAATGGCATGCAGTGCCTCATAGAACCGGCATGTCTGGGGCTGGGCTCCGGAGCGTCCATTTGCCGCTTTGATTTTTTGGTAGCCTTGTCTCAGGTCCTTGATTTTCACGCGGCACTGCGTTGTATCCCGGCTGTATCCTCTGTCTCTCATGGCTTTGGAGACCTTATCGTAGGTCTTTGCATTCCGTTTTTTGGAGTGCAGCTCCGAAAGCACAGACTCATCGCCCCACACATCGTCAGATCCAAGACTTCCCGGTCAGTCCATGCTGGGGCCCTCTTTCTACTCTGAGATTGCATGGACTCCTCTGCTGGAGAGCTCTGCATCATTGCCGGTGCTGCTGAGCTCGCCACGATGTCCAAACAGGAAATGAGATTCAAACTGTCCAGACAGGAAAAGGAATTCAAATTTTCCCGGGGCTTTTCCTGTGTGGCTGGTCAGAACATCCAAGCTCTGACTGCTGTCCAGAGCGTCAGAGTGGTGCACTGTGGGATAGCTCCCGGAGCTACTAAGGTCGATTTCCGTCCACACATAGGCTAATTCGACATAGCCATGTCGAATTTAGCGCTACTCCCCTCGTCGGGGAGGAGTACAGAATTCGAACTAAAGAGCCCTCTAGATCGAACTAATTAGCTTCCTGGTGTGGATGGGTGCATGGTTAAGTCAAATTAACGCTGCTAAATTTGACATAAACTCCTAGTGTAGACCAGGCCTTAGAATTCAGAACAAACGAACCCAAAAGAGAAACAAACCAGGCTGCTCCCTAAAACAGAGAGCTCATGCCATCTTATTCTAGGCTGTCTGCAGAACTGATTGATCACATGCTTACCTATGGAATCCCCTAGCCTGCAAAATCAGGGTGAAACCTGAAGAGCTTGCAATTTTAATACAGTTTTCAATACACCACAAAGTGGTTAGTACAATCATTTGGGCATTTCTAAATATACCATTCTGAATGGTTTTAGACATGAAGAGAGTCTAAGAACTGTAGTGCTAAGCATTATTAAATTGTTTTTTCTTCCACAGCACCAACCTCCATTTGTTTCTGGAAGAGCTTATTATTCATAAAGTAACAAACGATATTTCACAACATACCTCTTTGTCACTCACAAGTTAATGGAGCTAAGAAAAGTTTTCATAAAAGATTCTCATGACATGCTCAGAGCAAACAAAAGAAACAGAATGGAGATGCTATGAAGATATAAAAATTATCTGGCTACAAGTTAACCTCTTGCAATGTAACCCAGAAAAACAACAAAACCACCAATAATATTTAGATCACTAGAGAGAAAACAATGAAATTAAAGTGGTCAGACTTCAACTGAGTTCTGAAGGCTGAAATTATATTAAGTAAATAGATTTAAAAAGGACTGTCATGACAAAGCCCAGCAAAAAACACAGGAGAGAAAAATACAAGATTATGTCATACTTAGAAGGCACAGAATTTCCAAATTCCCTTTTGGACACTTACTGAATGACTATTACATTTTTGACATTGAAAGTCAGGTCATGGCTGTTCAGTGGTGATGAATACTTGCATTGTGTTTATACACACACCCATCTACCAAGGAAGTAGTAATATGGATTGATTGTATACATGTTATATTAAAAGTTACATAAAAACAAAGATTGCAAAAAATCAAGCACTCCAAAGTTAATTGCCATTTTTACAGTTGTCCATGCAATCTTCAGTCCCCCTTGTGCATCTGCATTATGCTACTGTCTTTAGTTACTTGATCATATACTATTTTTCCACAGGACCCTTGACTCATTCAGTGCACAGGATTGTTGGTGTTCATTGAATGGATAGCTATTCACAAATCTTTTTATCCTCATCATTCAATGCATGGCCCCATGCATTATTTACTACACACCATCCAAACCGTGCACTGAATACAGAATTATTAATTTCTTCATGGGCTTTTTTAAGTTGCTCTCATTGTATCATCTTAGTTCTTTACAAATCTGAATTTATATTCACAACACTCCAGTGAGATAAGATGGTATTATCCTCCCCATTTTACAGCTGGAGAATGGAGATACAAAACTGTCAAGTCTCCATTAATTTTGGGTGCCCAAATTCAGTTGCCTAGGTCCAATTTTTCAGAGTACTTTGCATGTTATTAGCACTGTATATGTTCAAAGCACAGCTCCAATTGACTTCAGTTGCACCTCTAAGTGCTTGGTGCATCTGCAAGTCTGGTTCAGGTGTCTCAAATTGGACACCCAGAAATTGAAGAAGACAATTAATGACCACCTGTGAAAAGTTTAAGTGGCTTTCCCAGCATCACACAGGAACTCTGTGGCAGAGACAGAATGCTGCCCTGAAGAACTGGATTCTTCTGTCTCATTCATGATGCCATCGTCTCCCCTCCTGCAGTACCCTGTTTCATTCATCCCACATCTTTCAACATTTGCAACAAACCAGGCAGGACTCCCACAGATAACAGTCTCCTTCACCACATACCCAGATTCCTTCCATGAGTACTCTCCACCCTGTAAACTGAATTAGGCAGGGGTCATGTGGAAAAGGTAATCTTTCATTCCATGATCACATATCATTATACATATGCACAAGGAGGCCAAATTAAATTTACACAGGCAACCTTAATTCTGGCATTTCCTAACTTGAGTGCTTGACTTTGCAGCCTTAGTGTTCTTTTAACAGTTTTAAAAAGATTTTTAAAAACCTCAAACATTGAAAACAAAACAAACAAACAAACAAAAAAACAGCCTTCATGTGAAGCCATACTGATCACCATCCCCTATCCCCCAGCTGGTCCCGCGGCTTCGGCGGACCTTCCGGCAGACCTTGCCTGCGGGAGGTCCACTGAAGCCGCGGGACCAATGGACCCTTTGCAGGCAAGCCGCCGAAGGCAGCCTGCCTGCCGTGCTTGGGGCGGCAAAATCCCTAGAGCCGCCCCTGTTCAGATGGCAGAGAATCAATTAGTTCCGCAGCTAAACTGAGCATGTACAAATTGTTATTTTTCATAGGCTTATAACTTGGCCAGAGTTTCCACAGGCATAGTAAAGGGCACATCCCTTACACCAAGATGGGCCCCTTGGCAAGTTTCAAGCCCTTGCTTCAAATCAAAGAGGTGCTAGAGCTTTTAAACACCACAATTAAGAATTGTTTTACAGTGGACAAAACCATTTGCCTCTGATCTCATTCTTTGAATCAGCTGAACTGTTTTAACTGAAGCTTTCCAAAAAGATTCAGACTGAGGCAGGTAGCTGGCATGGGAAATTTCAGCCTGAAAGGTTAAAGTTTGGCTAAGTTAATAGTAACTGAAAACAGTGTCATAATAGAAAGTATTGGGCAACCATAATTATAGATGTTGCTACCTGTGTTGTCTATTATACACCTGCACAGTGGACAAAAGATTACATCATTTGAAAGTTTTTACTGTTGCCACTGATATTGCTTATTTTATATACATAGGAAATATCTTTCAGGCAGGTTAAAACTTACAAACTGGTGGAAATATTTTCATTAGAAGCAGCAAAGAATCCTGTGGCACCTTATAGACTAACAGATGTTTTGCAGCATGAGCTTTCGTGGGTGAATACCCACTTCTTCGGATGCAAGCAGTGGAAATTTCCAGGGGCAGGTGTGTATATATAAGCAAGCAAGAAGCAGGCTAGAGATAAGAGGTTAGATCAATCAGGGAGGATGGGGCCCTGTTCCAGTAGCTGAGGTGTGAAAACCAAGGGAGGAGAAACTGGTTCTGTAATTGGCAAGCCATTCACAGTCTTTGTTTAGTCCTAGACTGATGGTGTTAAATTTGCAAATGAATTGGAGCTCAGCAGTTTCTCTCTGGAGTCTGGTCCTAAAGTTTTTTTGCTGGAGGATGGCCACCTTAAAATCTGCTATTGTGTGGCCAGGGAGGTTGAAGTGTTCTCCTACAGGTTTTTGTATATTGCCATTCCTAATGTCTGATTTGTGTCCATTTATCCTTTTCCTTAGAGACTGTCCAGTTTGGCCGATGTACATAGCAGAGGGGCATTGCTGGCATATGATGGCATATATTACATTGGTGGACGTGCAGGTGAATGAACCGGTGATGGAGTGGCTGATCTGGTTAGGTCCTGTGATGGTGTTGCTGGTGTAGATATGTGGGCAGAGTTGGCATCGAGGTTTGTTGCATGGGTTGGTTCCTGAGCTAGAGTTACTATGGTGCGGTGTGCAGTTGCTGGTGAGAATATGCTTCAGGTTGGCAGGTTGTCTGTGGGCGAGGACTGGCCTGCCACCCAAGGCCTGTGAAAGTGTGGGATCATTGTCCAGGATGGGTTGTAGATCCCTGATGATGCGGTGGCCACTGTGGCCACTGCATGCACATCCTAGATTTTCAAAAATATCCTGTGACTTTAGGTTCTTCATGTTTTGGGTCCCCATCTAGACGCACCCTAGAGGGACCTGATGTTTAGAAGGTGGATTATCATCATTTTCTGGTGTCCAATTTGGGCACCCAAAAGTCAAAGCGTGCAAGATCATTTTTGAAAAATGTAGACTGCACCTCTCCTCACACTTTGATCCTGGGAGCTGCTCACCTTGAAGAGCTGGGCTTTTACTGTCAGGGGAGTAATGGTCTGAGGTTTTTCTTTTCTGCAATGCATTACATTCAAAAGCTTCTTATTGTACCCTCGAGCCTCTCATTATTGAGATGATTTTGTCTTACATCATACCATCACCTCCCTCCGCCAAATAGGACAGCTTCAATTCCCGGTTTGCACCACAATGGCATTTTTAAAAATAATCTCATGAAATTATATATTTTAAAATTCTCTAGCCTGTGCATAAGAATGGCCATACTGGACCAGACCAAAGGTCCATCTAGCCCAGTATCCTGTGTTCCAACAGTGGCCAATGCCAGGTGCTTCAGAGGGAATGAACAGAACAGGCAATCAAATGATCTATCCCCTGTTGCCAATTTCCTGTACACAATTGGAGAAAGGGACTGAAAATAAATGCTCTTTGGAATACTTGAACAATTTTTATAATGGTAATATACAAAAAGGCACAATATTGATTATATGATGCAACAAATGGTATAAGAAGTCACATTAAGCAGGAGAACCATAGAAGGTTAAGGACAGATATATTCATTGGAAAAGATATTGTTAGTGTCAACAAAATGATAAGCTGCACAAGTTAATGTCTACCATCAAAGCTCCCTTCAATGCAGGCAGGGGAAGGTTATACACAACTCAACTCCCCTTCTAGAGAAGCAGGAAACTTTATGAAGCTAAATCTCATCTGAGTTCCTCACAGGGATGAAATGTCACAATGGAACCATGACGCTTACAAAAGTCATAATACAAACATTGCTGATAGTATAACAAAGGCTCTGGATACTATTCAGAAAAAAGTGGGGCAGAGAAAAGGTGCATTTTAGGAGACAATACATTTCTTTGGTTGACTTGGCATAACCTGATCCAATTTTCCTTTCAATTTGCTTCAGTCCCACATGTAAGTCAAACAGAGCAGTGACACATGTATCCCCAGCAGCTGCAACAATAGACTCTTGTTTGGACATTGCTTTTGTGTCACATGGCTAATTTTATTAGGTCTTCAAGGAAGTGGCATTCCTTTCTTTATTTTTTAAATGGATCTGCTTTGTCCTGCTGATGCACTGTCCTTTTATGGTTTAAAAAGGATGTTTACAGCAGCCTTGCTAAGTTTTTCAACATCCACACTGGTACAAGCCACTTACTGGCAATGTTCTTTGTAACTCAAGAGTAAAACTAAAAGAAAGCAAGGCTATGGTTTCCAAGGGTAAAAAAAGCTGTCTTCTATTTGCAGTAATCAACAATAGCCAGAGCTGGCTTTTTGGTGCCTTCAAAGCTAGTGGCTAGGCACCTCTCCCCCATTTTGGGGAAACAAAGGAGAATCTTAGTTATCGATCTAAATTAGTGTCTACCCCTTTCCATTGCAAAGGCAACCTTGAAAACAAAAACCAACAAAGTGTTGAGTAGTATGGGAAGATCATCACTTTAAAAAAAATCGGGTTATTCACAGTCCCTGGGGCTGGCCATTTTGCCCCTGTGAAAGCCATGGCCATGGGATTCAATTGTGGTGAGAACAGGGGAAGAATTCTGTGCAAGCCTGCTTCTGGTTCTGACAATAGCCATGTTACAATTCCACAGAGTAGTCAGTTGGGTTGTAGGATTGGCTGCTACTCTCAAAAACAAAGCCAAAAACAGTACACCCTCAAAGATGCAAACACCAGAGTAAATTCTGTACTGCCTCAGGGCTGCAGCCCCAGGGTGGGTGGGGAGGAATCATGGCTCTGTGTGTGGGGGGAGATGGGACACCCTCAGGGCTTCTGACCCTCAGGAGCACCAGGGCTCAGGTCTTTAGACTGGGGTAGGGTGACCAGACAGCAAGTGTGAAAAATCGGGATGGGGGTGGGGGGTAATAGGAACCTATATAAGAAAAAGACCCCAAAATTGGGACTGTCCCTATAAAATTGGGACATGTGGTCACCCTAGATTGGGGGGAGCACAGGGGCTCAGGGCTTCAGCCCCGTGGTTCTGTTCCAAGTTTCAGCCTTGTGGGAGGTGCTGGGGCTCAGGGCTTTAGCTAAGAGGGCAGTGCTGGTTTCAGCCCCAGTACTAAAGTGTTAGGTAAAAAGCAAGTCCTTACTCACCTCTCCAGCACCCGAGTTTGTGCGGAGTTGGTATGGGGCTCACAAATCTGTCAGAGACCAGACAATTCGTTGATCAACGGGCTCACACCATCCTTAGCTTACAGAAAAGCTTCGGAGTAAGTGTGGCAAGTTTATTAGGGGTGAGCATCAATGTTTATACACAGAAGTAAACAAAGTGATTAACAGATCATAATGGTCATGCATAATCAATCAAGATTCTACAGGATAAAACAGGTTAAAATGTAAATTAGAGAAGACAAAGGAGATGGCTACTTATTGGGAGGGGGGGTGTCATGAGTAGTTCGCAGGTCAGAGCTTTTGATTAAAAGTTTCAGACACAGACATGTAGTCTGAGTTAAGTTTCAGTTCATAAAGAGTTCAGACTCAACATTCCTCCATTTGTAGCTATTGGGATAACTATTTACCAACAGCTACACCCCATTTTAAGGAGCCAAGGAATTTCAGCCTGGGCCAACTCGAAGAGAGTAAGTCCTTTGGCTGAAGTAGAAAAAGAATAAACTGACCCACATGAGTTTATGAGGGAGGGAACACACTGAATACAGCAACACAGTATTATAAGGATTACTATGGCCCCAACAATACCCACCAAGAGGTTTTTAACCCACCCAAATCCAGGCAACCAATTCCATAAGGCTCCCCACCAATCATAAGGTGGCTGGCCAGAGGAGTAGTTCTTAGCCATTTCCCTTAGATGTTGCATTTACTGGTTCCCACAAAAGTTGACCCTTTTTCTTTAACAAAACACAGTGATCCTGTCTGATTTGTTACCCTGAGATATCTGTTAATTGGCACTCCTGTTTTGTCCCATGTAAGATTGTGTTGGACTGGATCTTTTATTCTAGCCGGTGGCATCCAAGTCATATTAGCAGTGGTCAGGGGAATGGGTGTGAAGGGAGTCCCTGTTCTGCATTTACTGGAAATTGAGTACATACCCAGCAATTACTTCTATTTCCTAAAATACGAGTTTTAACCTCGTGGGAATATCTAATAAAGCATTATCTTCATAAGCAGAAAATAAACTAAAAGGCATAATAAAAACATACAGTTGTCAGAATAAAAGGTCCTCTCATTTTTTCCGAGTCAATTTAAGTCTGATGTCTGAAAGAGGTAAGCTGGTCCACTGGTCAGAGGCAGTGTCCTCAGTGGTGGCAAGAGCTGCTGGTCCGTCACTGTGGTCCACTACGGCTGGCTTGACGTGGGAGTGGTGGATCCAGGATTTGCGTCCTTCCAGGAACACTGCAGTCTGGGGTGTTAAAAGAACCTGGTGGGGTCCAGTAAACCTCGGCTGGAGTTTTTGGCCCAGACGAAGTCCCCTGGTTGGAACGGGTGGATCTGTTCTTCCAGCGGCACGGTCTGGGAAAACTGCGAGGCTTTCCAAAGGGTACGGAGGCGAGCCTGTAGGGAGAGAAACTGGCACGCGGTCATATGATCCCCTCCCAATAGTGAAACATCAGCACGTGGTAGCACCCCGCCTTTGAAAGGGGGATGTCCATAGAGCAGTTCAAAGGGGATAATCCCAATACACGGGTTGAGGTGAAACAGGACCAAGGGAAGTACCTGAGGCCACTTTAACCCTGTTTCCTGACAGTATTTAGCCAATGTGAGCTTAAGCTCCCTATTCATATGCTCAACTTTCCCGCTAGACTGGGGGTGGTAGGGTGTATGAAAGGAGTGTGAAATGCCCAGTCCTTGTTTTAAACGGCCAAGGACATTACCAGTAAAGTGGGGTCCGCGATCTGAATCAAGTATGAGAGGGATGCCAAAACGGGGTACAATGTCTCTAAGGAGGATCTTCGCCACTGTGGCAGCAGTACAATTAGCAGTAGGAAAAGCTTCGACCCATGAAGTCAGAGGGCAAACCAAAACAAGGAGGTGCTTTTTCTCAAAAGCCTTTGGCATATTTGCAAAGTCAATTTGAAGATGTTGAAATGGAGCAGCAGGCGGAGGTCTTTTACCCTTAATTTTGTTAAGAGGCGGAGCAGGTTTATTACGCTGACATGTGCTGCATGCTTTCACTATTGACAGGCAGTAGGGTTGAATGCCTGGAGCATACCAAAAGCGAGCGATGGTGTCCACAAGGGTGTGCGTTATCATGGTGCCAGCGAACTGTCACGGGGTATGTGGAGCGAGGAGGCAGGCTCGGCCATCCGGCATAAGCCAGGTCCCTTTGACCAGAGTGGCTCGAGGCTCTCCACGACTGTAGTTCAGCAGTGGGTACTGCATACTTGCTATTAGTAAAAATGGTAACGGTCTTACCAGCGGCAACTGGCAAGCTCGGGCCAGGGCATAGAGTTCGGCTTGGGCTCCCCAGTTGCCTGGCAGTGAGGCGGCCTCTTGAATGTCCCATTCAGAGGTGACTGCATAACCGGTGAAACGCTTGCCATCAACATAGAAGGAGCTTCCGTCCGAGAAGAGGATGCAATCAGGGTTGTCCAGTGGCACGTCAAACAGGTTGTTCCTTATCTGTAAGATGCTATGAACTACTTCCACACAGTCGTGCAGTTCCTGGAGGACTGGCAGGTCAGGAAGCAAGGTAGCTGGATTAAGGGGCCCACACCTTTCAAAAATTAGGTTAGTGTCTTCTAGGAGTTCGGCCTCTAGCTGCTGCTGACGATGGGACGAAAAGACTTGGGTCGTGCCCTTACGCAGAAGGGCTGACAAGGCATGAGAGGTCCAGACCGTGGTAAAATGGCCCAGGGTCAGGCTCTTTGCCTTTGTGATCAGCAGGGCAGCTGCTGCCAGAGTCCAGGTGCAGGATGGGGTTCCCTGAGCGACAGGGTCGATCTGCTGGGAGTAAAAAGCAAGCGGGAAATGGTGGGGCCCGCTCAGCTGGGTAAGGACGCCACTAGCAATTCCGCCCCTCTTGTGGACAAAAAGGTGAAAGGGTTTGCTGTAATTGGGGGGGGCGGAGAGACATGGAGGAGGCCACACTGTCCTTGAGTAACTGAAAGGCTTGGATTGTGTCTGGGGACCACTGCAAAGGGTCAGGAGCAAGGTTAGCAGTGAGTCGGTGGAGCGGTTTGCTTAACTCCCCACAGGACGTCAACCAAGGGTGACAGAAGCCAATTAATCCTAAGAAACCTCGAAGTTGTTTCTTGGTGTTTGGCAGAGGGCAGTTTTGGATAGTCTTTATGCGGACTGGGTCCATTTGTCTCCCCTCTGGGGTTAACAGGAAGCCCAGATATCGAACCTTCTGTGAGACCCACTGAATCTTGTTAGGGTCTACCTTGTGGCCTCTGGTGTGTAGGTATAATAAAAGTGCCTTACCATCGATGCGGAGGGCGGCTTCTTTGCGGTTACCTAGTAGGATGTCATCTACGTATAGGACTAACGTGGATCCCTGTGGACTGGTGAAGCCTTCCAAGTCGTGGCGGAGGCATTGGCTGAAAATCGTGGGGCTGTCTCTGTAGCCTTGAGGAAGTCGTTGCCAGACATAACTTTGTCCCTCCCAGGTGAAACCAAAGAGATATTGAGAGTCTGGGTGTACAGGAATGCTGAAAAAGGCTGATTTTAAGTCAATAACAGTGAACCATTCAGCATCCCAGGGGATTTGGCTGATGATAGTAGCTGGATCAGGAACTACTGCATGAAGAGGGACCACATACTGATTAATAACCCGTAGATCCTGTACAAAGCGCCAACGAATAGGGTCTCCGTCCTTTTTAGGAGGCTTTTTGACAGGCAGTATAGGGGTATTACAGGGAGTGCGCTGAGGGCGGACTAGCTTTTGTGCAATGAATCCTTCGACAATGGGGCGGATGCCTTCCCGAGCTTCCAGCGACAGGGGGTATTGGAGGACTGACGGGGGGCTAAGGAGGGCTTCACTTGAATCCTTACTGGCTCTGCTGAAAGGAGTAGGCCAACATCAGTGTCAGAAATTCCCCAGAGGGTTGAAGGCAAGTCAGTGAGGTCAGGGGAGAGAGGGGGGGGGTTTCCCAATTACCCTGAGTTAGGGCCGAATCTCCTAACACTGTCATCAATAATCCTACCCCTTCAGGAGTGCAGGTTAAAGTAGCCTCAAGCTTACAGAGTAAATCCCGGCCCATTAAAGGGATCGGACAAGCTGGGGAAAAAAGAAAACGGTGAGAAAAACATTTATCAGCATAAATAACATTTAGAGGCAAAGTGAGTCCCGGAGACTGTGGATTGCCTTCCACCCCAGTTGCAGTTTTAACCTCAGAGGATAGCCAGGGAGAGGGGGCATGATTTAAAAGAGAGAAAGTAGCTCCAGTATCAATGAGGAAACAGACAGGCAGTCCCTGGACTGAAAGGGTTAGATGAGGCTCTTTGCTGGGAGGGGAGAAAGTGAGGAAAGAGAAAGACATTAAGGAAAAAGACCATCACATTGTTTGCCTGGGTACCGTCATTGAGAAGGCTGAGTTCGCTGCAGCTGCTGCTGTTGCCCGTAGTTGATCCAGGCCTGAGGAACGGGCTGGGCTGGTGGTGCAGGAGTGTATTCGTCCCTGGTGTAAGTATCTGCGGATGCGACCGGACCCTCTGGGCGTCCCCAGGGGCATTCACGTTTAAAGTGACCGGGTTGTCCGCACTGAAAACAATTTCCTGGTGGCTGGGGTTGCCAGGACCCTCTCCCGAGCACCCTGAGATCCCCTGCCACGGCCACGGCTTCTGCCTCGAATACCACATGAAAAGCTAAAGCTATCCACTTATATTCTTCCTTTGTCTCTTTCTTTCTGCTACTTTCCCTTTCTCCCATGCAAAACTCCTCCCGAGGTGTGCCCCTCCATTTCCTCCTTATCCCTCTGCAGAGATTCCAATCTGGAGTCCTGCAGATTCCCCTCTGCACTCTGGAGAGGGAGGAATAGGGGCAGGTGCAGTGGGGACCAACTGACAAGTTAAAACACGCCGTGGTTTACACCCTTCATCGAAATAACATGGAGGTTCACTCTCGGAAGAATACCTGACTGCCATAATTTTTAAAGATTTCCACAGCTCTGCTGCTGTGTCCCAACAAAACCAGTAACATAACTGTCCCGGATGGTCTTTTTCGATCTGGCTCCTTACTCCTCTTAAGGCAGCCTGTTCGAAAGAGCCACCACCTCATCTCCGGGTCGGCCAATACCGCGTATACCCAGTCCAATTCCTTACACACAGTGTGTACAACTTCCTCCTAGACATTCCTGTCTGTACTGGGAGTTTCCTTCATTCCATAACTTATTTACAATCCCCAGCGGACTCTCAAGAGGCACGCTAGTCCCTTGACCCATGGTGTCTGACAGGAGCCCTCCAACTGGCGTTTATCCTACCCTCAATATTGAATTGGCTGGGAGAAATCTCCGTGGCGCCTGCCAATTCGTATGTGAGTGGTCTGGCCACTGGACAGAGGCACCGCACCAGAAGGAATCCGGACGAGCCCCAAATTGTTAGGTAAAAGCAAGTCCTTACTCACCTCTCCAGCACCCGAGTTTGTGCGGAGTTGGTATGGGGCTCACAAATCTGTCAGAGACCAGACAATTCGTTGATCAACGGGCTCACACCATCCTTAGCTTACAGAAAAGCTTCGGAGTAAGTGTGGCAAGTTTATTAGGGGTGAGCATCAATGTTTATACACAGAAGTAAACAAAGTGATTAACAGATCATAATGGTCATGCATAATCAATCAAGATTCTACAGGATAAAACAGGTTAAAATGTAAATTAGAGAAGACAAAGGAGATGGCTACTTATTGGGAGGGGGGGTGTCATGAGTAGTTCGCAGGTCAGAGCTTTTGATTAAAAGTTTCAGACACAGACATGTAGTCTGAGTTAAGTTTCAGTTCATAAAGAGTTCAGACTCAACAAAAGCACTGAGCCCTGGTGCCCTCTCCTCCACACCTGGGGATCCCTGAGCTCCAGCACCCCCCCCCCCCATGGGGCAGAAGCCAGGAGCAGATCCACGGTGCTGAAGCCCCGAGCCCCAGCACTCCCCCCAGGTCTAACACGCTGAGCCCCCCGCCTGGAGAGTCAGAAGCCCCAACTCCCCCTCCCCACAGAGTCCTGACTCCCCTCCCTTTCCCCCCCCTCGGCGGCAGGTCCAACCCCTCGTGTGGCTGAAGTCCGTAACCTCTTATTCAGAGTTACGGACAACCTCCATTCCCAAGGTGTTCATAACTGAGGTTCTACTGTACATCACCAGTATGAAACAGACAGCTCTGTGATAATATTCAGTTCTGAGAAGCAGCAGTCACAACTTGATGGATCTTGTTGGTTTGAGCAATTTGCCAAATATCTCAAAGCGGTTCTTAAAAGCAATAGACAACTTACATCCTAGGCCTGAAAATGCCAAAAAAATTATGCACCTCGGCAATACTTTCAATGTAATTAGAATGCACCATGTAGAGTCGATGCTCAATAATGTTTCATTGTTCTTCTGGGATATCAGGAGGAGTGGCTGAGAGCATCCTCCCCCTCAGTCTTACTTTTCTTAAGTGTTCAGTAAACAAAAGTTTATATTGTTCTTAATGATACATGATTTCCTGTACCTTTTAACTCTCCCACAGTGAAACCAGGGATAACCTCCAGAGATAGCAGTAAGAGTCTCTGAAAGGTGGGGATAAAGATGCTACAAGCTGCAGATGTAAATGGTTTTGAAGAAAGAAAGGAACCGAAAACAAAGACAACATCAGCTGAGGATACTTTTTGCTTTTTAAATCCTACTCCTTTGAGGGAAAAGACAAAAGTTGAGATGGAAATAATTTATTTTACGCAAAA
The DNA here is from genome assembly GCF_016161935.1 of Mauremys reevesii. Classification (NCBI taxonomy): domain Eukaryota; kingdom Metazoa; phylum Chordata; order Testudines; family Geoemydidae; genus Mauremys; species Mauremys reevesii. Next base: position 201,808,327 of record NC_052624.1, read on the forward strand.
TTAGACAGCTTTAGGCATTTGATTTAAAAAAAATAGCAAGTCCATGTCTATGCATGATTATATGTTTAAAAGTTGAAAATACGCCTGCAGGCAGCTTTTTGTGGGGAGGAGGGAAGAGGAGAAAAACGAGTTAAAATCCCTTCCTACCCAGAAAAACAGATTTGCAATACAATACTAAAACAAATTGAGTTGTAAATTGATTTGTGCCAAAATGGATTAAATTAATCAGTTTACAGTGTAACATACATGGGGACACCTGCAGGATAAAAAAATAGGGGCGGAGGGAATAGAACCAGAAAACACATGACAAATGTAGTATACATTTGATAGATGTTGGCATTTGTATACAAGATGTTGATTTTTCTTAAGCGTCCTACAAGCACTTTTTTCTTTTTTTTTTAATACAACTGTAATATGGGGATATTCTTCAATTGGTCATTGCATATTTTTAGACCAGACTACTCCCCAAATTGAGGTTTTATTTTTATGGCGTCTAAAATCAATACAAACGCTTCCATGTTTGTTTGGTTTTTTTTTTTTAACCCCAGGGGTAACAGGCAAGGTTCTTTTTTGTTTGTTTTCATAAAAAAAATCCCCTTCAAAAATCCAACCACTGCATCATTGTGCTAATGCATGTGAACAGGAAATTGAAAAGCAACTGAATATATAAATGAAGTTTCATTATCCAAGATAGAGAAAATGCAAAAGATAACAGAAAACAACCTGACTACAAGAGAGTGCCCTTGCCATATAATCATTCCCAGTGACCATTAATAGTCATTGACCGGGGGCGGATTTAGAATAACTCACCTACAATGTAGGAAACATGTTCAAGTCCCTTCTGCGGTGACCATTTAGTGATTTATAGATGACAGAACAACTTCAACAGGAAAGATTGAGAACGATCCAAACCAGATTATGCCAATCGTTGGGGCACTCTCCTGCCATGTGGGGTACCCCCATTCAAATCCTCGCTTCACATCAGGCAGAAGGGGGAAGTGAACCCACATCTCCCGCATCCCAGGTGAGTGCCTTAATCACTAGGCTAAAACATAGATGAGAAGCCACTCTGATTTGTTTCCGGTTGATTTATTTCACCCATCCCCTGATTTTTCTCAATTCAAAAAATGCCCCCCAAAATTTAGTGGATTTGTTTTGAAAATAAATACAAAATACAAAATAAAAAAATTTGATACTTTTTTTCTTAATTCACTGGCAGGTCCAAAAGAAAGTTTTTCACCTAGCTCTATTAGTGAGAGATGTTTTTTTTTAAAAAAAAAACCTCAGTGGGAGTGGCATCTGGGTTAAGCGAAGGGAGGAATTGGCCCTCTACTGATAGCGTCCTTTCTATATTCACTAGGGTTATAAGGATGCATTTTACCTACCTAGATCATAGGTCTAATCTTGCTTCCATTTAAGTTAGTGGCAAAACGCATTGATTTTAATAGAAGCAGCTTTATGCCCCCTATATGCTTAATAGCTTTAATATAATCACTCCCACAGGTACAGATCAGTGCTTGTGATAAATGACTAAAGTTAGTAATCCTTTTTATATTGATATTCATATGAAAGGCACAATTATAATATAGAACTAATATGGTCTGAGTAGGTAATTTGAAAGATTAGCCCATATAACATATTGTGGAAAATGTATTTCCAGATTCTAATTAGAACTAAAATGAACTCTGTGGACTCATCTTAACTCACATGGATTATCTTGTGCATTATGTTAATACAACTGGTTTTATTATTAAAAATGAGTTAGGATGACTTAATGAACCTTCAGAATTGATTGAAACTTTCACACAAGAATGAAGTAGAACTCTACAGATGGCCAGTGGTGGAGTAATTTTAAAAACAAATCAATTTATCACTATTCAGGTTCAGCCTCTTTTGATAGGCTTAGACTTCTGCTAAGGAAGAGATGTGTCAAATTATCTTTTGAAGCACAAAGGAGGAAAGGACATACTTTAAATGAAAATTCACATTTTGTGAATTACAGGGATGCCATTTAGGTTTCATATAGAACAGTCACCCATTGCAGGTACAGTACAATCAGCTATTAACCCTTTGGAACACATCTTTTTTTAATGCACATTTCTGAAAATTCTAACACGCTAATAGACTATTTTGTAACAATGCGCCTTATGCAAACAGGCAAATTAGCACATTGATTGAACACAATTATTTGTGCTAAGAGAAGCATGCATTTGGCAGCCGAAACGTAAGGTAATTTATTGTCAAAGCCAGAGGGCATTAGTAGATCAAGCATTTGGTGACACAGACCATATTTCTTTAACTCCCCAGGGTACACAAAAGTTTGAAGTAGTTCAATTTACTATGCAAGTAAATAGGCTGCCTAGTAGATAAAGATGGACTCAGAATGTATTGTAGTGAAGATAAAAGATTGAGAAACACATTTGCAGCTTGTTTACTGGTACTTTTCGCTAAGTGTTTGACCATTCAATCAAAGTAACTTCTAGCTTGCACTGCCACTGCCTGTGGTGGGCTTATTCAGTGCCTAAATAGAAGATTACAATCTAATGCTGAACCATGTCTGGGGAGTGCATGGCAACAGTCTATCAATACCAAACAAATATTTAGGAGCATACATGAATGTATTAAGTTGTTACTGCAGGAACACTGAATCACTCCTGCCCCTAAATCAAAAGGTAATGTGAGGAGGCCAAGGGGCCTTGCCAGGAGAGATGTGGCTCTGAAGTGGGCTGCCAGTAGATGCGGTGTGAATGCCCGAGCCCAGATTTGCAAGCTTGTTTCACTCTGGTTGTTAAATAAAACAACTTCATTCTGGCAAGCTCCTGTGCATGGTGTTTGCACTAGTAAATACCTAGTTGGAAATTTACAAGGCCAACAAAGCCAGCATCTTTAATGACCACAGGTGCTCCTCCAGCAGCACATTGCCTTCTACCAACACTTCCATGTACTCTAAACAGGTAGCAGCCTGAGCCTTAAAGTTCAAATCTGAACTTTCCCTCCACCTTCCCACTCAACTTGGGGAAGATTCATGGATTTGGTCCATCATGAAAATTGCATCCCAAAAGAAAGTTTTGATCTTGAGCCAAGTCCAATGTTTGGGGAAGTTCCGAACCAAAATTCTGGTGTGGGCTCATCTCTAAATATGATCTTAAAGAAAAACAAACTCTGTTACACATCATGGTGTATGAGAAATATTCCAGTTTTGTTAGGATAATTATTAACTTCATTTATGACCTTTACAGATGATAATGAAAGAACTGATACACAGCAGTAAGATACATAGAAGCAAAGGACTTAATGGAATGTCACCACTAATATTGCTGCAGAAGTTTCAGCAAAGTCAGAAGGCCAATGGAAATCAGTGGGATGAGTTTAGCCCGTTCTCTGTCAAAATTGTTCAGATAATATTAGGCTTTGGACCAAATCAAGGCTGCATTTTGCAGTTAATACTGTAATCTGACTACAAATGAAGTCAGATCCAACATGTATAAAGATAAAGTAAAAGTGAGTTGAAGGAAACAAAACCTGACATTAAGAAGGTTACTAGTTATTTCTTACACAATGCCACAGCTGTGTCAAGTTTTACAAGGAAAATTAAGACTGTATCCCCTTGGGGCAGGTACTCAATTAAAACAAGGGGTAAATTTTCAAAAGCAGCTGTGTCTTAGAAGTCTAAATTGCATTTCAAACATGAGGTAGGCATTTAGGAGCCTGAAAGTCAATAGTACTTGGCCTACTAAACCACTCAAGCGCTTTTGAAAGTTTTAACCAAGGACAACCTAGAGGGAGAGAGTTAACCATAAAGTGCTGGGAGTGTTCCATCTCCTCAGCAATAACAAAGGAAAAACACAAGTATATACCATCTGGAAATGAGAGAGGGCGCAGCAAGCAACACCTAATTGCAAAATGGCCCCTTTAGGGCTGCCAAATTTAAAGGATCAACTCAGGAAAGGCATGGTGGTGAAACAGTTCCTAAAAGAGTCACTTTAGACTGACAAACACTAAATAGAGGCCAGGGAATCCGCTAGGATGGTGATGGAACTAGACGATATAATCATGAAATTGCTTAGGAAAGCTGTCTTGAAGGTTATGAAAAAAATTAAATATATTGGAAAGACTATAGGTCTAGATTCATAAGAGGGACTTAGGGTTGTTCTACTTGGTGACAGACTGCCTGAGCTAAGTGCCCAGGCATAGGGGGAGTTAGGTGCCTAAACACAAGGCATTCAGAGGAACCAGCACACTAATTAGGCTGTGGCTACACTTAGCGCTTCAAAGTGCTGCCGCGGCAGCGCTTTGAAGCGCTAAGTGTAGTCAAAGCGCCAGCGCTGGGAGAGAGCTCTCCCAGCGCTGTCCGTACTCCACCTCCCTGTGGGGAATAACGGACAGCGCTGGGAGCAGCGCTGGGACTTTGACCACACTGGCGCTTTGCAGCGCCGCAATTTGCAGCGCTGGAGAGGGTGTGTTTTCACACCCTGCTGCAGCGCTGCAAATTTGTAAGTGTAGCCAAGCCCTAAGCAGGGAACCACCTCCAGCAGCCAGTCAGAAATGCCATCTACAGGGATTTAGCCTAAACCCTGACTTCAGAGGGGGTTAGGTACCTAAGTCTGTCCTAGAGAAAGGCACTGCACTCCATTCAGAATTCACAGCTGTGAGCGTTCTTCTGTAATTAGATCCTTCAACCAAGTAAATTCTTCTGTTCTTCTGTAATTAGATCCTTCAACCAAGTAAAGGGAGTGTGTGTGTGGGGGGGAATATCGAGGCGGAGTTTCCCATTGTTATACACAATAATCCACTGGTTAAAGCACTGACCTGGGATGTGGGAAAGCCTCATTCAAGTTCCCTTTTGTGGAATAGGAACTTGAACCTCTCTCTTCCGTCTCCTAGGGGCATTGGACTATAGGGTATTATGGAATGGGTTGTCTTCCATCTCTCCTTTTGGAATTATTCCACTGTGTATAAACTAACTATTCACTGCACCCAAAAGAGTGAGAATGACTTTATAGCTTAGTGGTTTTGACACTTGGGTGGGAGACCCAGGTCCAGGCCCTGTTCCAATGAATATTAATTCTTTATATACAATGGAACAATTTCAATAGGAGAAATGAGAAAAATCTGCTCCACAATACCCAGAGCCCACTGGTTGGAGGACTCACATGGCACCTCCCAAATAACCCAATTGATAGCCTTTTCACGTGGCATGTGGGAAACCTGGGTTTAAACACCCCCTCCCCTTCTGCCTGATATAGAGCAGCGGTGTGACCAAGGTCTCCAACATCCCATCTGAGAATTTTAATTGCTGGATAACTAGAGAGGCTGCTCCTCCTCCGAGATCCTTCGTGCTCCCAGCACATGTACTAGATCAGACCCAGTAGGCAAGATAAGTGAGGAAATGTCCAATTTATAAATCCCACTGGGGTTTAAGTGCGAGTTAGGCACTACGCTGCAGGGCAGTGTCAGAACTTAGCTGGGTATGTGTACTCCCAGCTGTTCACATTTAGATGCCCCACTCCAGGGACAAACAGTGAAAAGTAAGGTGCCTGAAGTCCCTTGGTGCCTACGGGGTTAGGCAGTTGCTGAGTGGTAGTTTATGAATGCCAGTTGTGCCTAAATGTTGGCTTTAGGAACCTAATTCTTCCTTGTGAATCTAATCCTATATAGTCTATACTTATCCCTGTAACCTTGTGCAATCTCTGTTAACTTATTTGTAAAATCAGGAGTAATACCGGACAGCCTTCTTGGTTGCAGGTACAAGCAACAAAAGGCAAGCAAGTAGAAACAGCAGTCTGTAGAATGGAGGTGTAAAGACGCTTGCTTGCCTGGCTTTAAGCAGAAGGAAAGGTACACTGAGCTACAGGGTAGTTTGTGGGCCTCCATCTGTCTCCCTGCAGAACATTGTCTGACTTTGTAGTTAAGTAGAAGAGGTAACCTGATTCAGCAAAAATACAGAACATCCCGCAAAAATCCAGTATGCTTGAGAGGTATAGAAATATTAATGTTTCCTGCCACAAGAGATGGGCAAACTGCCTGAGATTAAATCAGAACCAGCCAGACTATTTCCTGTCCTTGGAACCAAACATTACAGAACTCTTGAGGCTTGAAAATAATATTTTAGTCCCTCTGTATAGACATTATGGATGAAATGAGTGGGTGGTGATGTGGACAGATCAGATGTTGTCATGACTAACCTAAATAGCTACCTTAGTCAGAAAGGTATAGCCAATGCATAAAAATCCTATTAAGTGATATTTCAGAGGCTAGAACAGACAACAAGTTTATCTTCAAAGTTAATCAGAATCCAACTTTTCAAAAGTGCTATAGCAAACAATGAGACAGACAAGATGAGTGAGGCAATGTTTTATTAGACCAACTTCAGTTGTGGAAAGAGGCAACCTTTGGAGTTTACACAGAGCTCATCTTCAGGTCCTGACCAACAGAAGTTGGTCCACTAAAAAAAAAAAATATTGCCTCATCCACCTTGTCTCGCTAATATTCTGGGACCAACGCAGCTACAGCACTGATTTATATTGTTTTTTTGTTTCACAAATGGAGGCCAATGTCTATGGTACAGTTCTAGCCAACTGACATGTCTATTTTTAATATATTCATTGAATTATGTGTTCATGTAAGATGTTATTGGTTAATTTTCCATGATTGATGTGCTCATTTCATGCATATTAGAGGAGTAGAGACTATACATTTTATATTAACATACAAATGTCATTAAAGACTGCATTGTTTTCCACCTCTTTGATCAAGGAGCATGTCTATAAAGGTATCAGGCTTAATTCTCCATCCCGTACTCGTCTGAGAGGTCCCAGTGAAATCAATAGTATCACTTGTGAGAGTCAGGACTGCAGCACCTAGCCTGCAGTGTTAATTTTGTTCAACTCCGTATAAACCTTTTGGCCTCATGTGTCTTTTGTAATCTTTTCCCCACCACACACATTTGAGACCCTTCCTATGCTGACTGAATTAACTGGAAACATATCAAAGGAAGGAACAATAGTTCAATCTAACAGATGTACCAATTTGTGTGCTATGGATAACAACCCTGCACTTACAAGAAGATGGGGAAATTAGATCATCCAATCCCTCTCTAAATTCTATTTCAGTTAACTCAAAGACAAAAGGACAGAATTTATAGAATGACAGGGAATAGTTTTGCCAAAAGAGCACCACAGATCTCTACCATTTCACGCCTGATCCTGAAAACTCAGTTATTTCAGTACTCCCACTTCAGTCCTTGGTTCTGGGCCCCACAACTGGATCCACACAGGTGAACCCCTTCACTCATGAAGAACCCCAGTGGCTTAATTTTACAAGTCTTGGCCAGAGTCTCATTCACTGTACAGTTCTGGAAATCATTGGGGCTCCAGGTGGGGACAGACCTGATTACATTGTTGGGGTGCAAAGAAGTACACTTATATGAGTAACGACTGTGCAGGTAAGGGTTTGTTGGATTAGGCCCTTCAGTTATAAAATCCACACCAAAAATCCCAGTTTAATTAGTTCATTAAGGGTTCAATCTTGACAGTTGCTGGGTGCCCTAACACTCATTGGTATTAGTGGGAATAGGGGGCACAACAGCTTTTGGGATGGAGTATTTGATCACCACAGCCACCCCAGATCATGTGATCAATATAAAACAAAACTCATCTCTCCAATTAAAAAACACCAAAGAAAGCCTAAACTAATTTAGCATTTAAATGATTCATAAGAAAGGAAACAAAAGAATAGAAATTTTAGCCCTTTATTTTTCATATTTATTGTGCATAAGAATAGTAAAGTGAATGGAGATAAACATCAGGAGCTTCTGAAATAAAAAATCCAAATGAAGAAATGTGCTGAAACAAAGTTATGGAACCAGATAAGTGTCTGGTAGCATTGTAAGGGGGGTTTAAAAAAAAAACAAAACAAAAAAACACCACACATGGCAGAAACATGCCTGGCTTCCCCAGCATGTTATTAACATCCAAGAAAAACACTACTGAAATGTTAAACTAATTAAATTGGGCATACAAGGAAACCAATGGGAATAAATTATGCAAATATGTTTTCACTACATGAAGCAACTGCTATGAATCAATGCAGTACTAGCCAAACACTCTAGTGAATCTCTACCCTAGTGCCTTCTGTATAGAAAAGCACATGCGCACACAAAAAAAGGCTTGTCTATTCCAGGAGTAAAGCAGCACAGTAGGATTGCAAATGAACCTGATTAAAGAAAATGGAGTAGACTCCTGGCAAGGGGGAAAAACAAAGACCAACAACCCCGAAAGGAAAAACTTCCCACAAAGGAAAAAAGACAGTTACAGTATGAACTAGGACTCCTAAAGCAAGAGCACCATCTGCTGCTCAATCTTATATGAACAAGGCAGATTTTAATGTTATGCTATAACAGTTTGGGTGCATTTACAGTAGCTAATTTGACATGATGATACATATAGCAATAAAGTACACCGAGTTTTGCAGGGCAGGGTCAAGCCACTGGCAGTTGTATGGTAATTTATATTGGGCTCACCTACTGTAGGCGTTTGGGTTTATAAGATGCTGAAGCTATATGGAAATCATTTTTAAAGAGTGTCTTTAATAATGATAGTCTATTAATGAAAGTGAGTTACTTTCCTTAGGTGTATTAAAAAAAACACACACCCACACACCCTCTCAATCCTCACAGAATACAGTTTTGCCAGAAATTAGCACATCAGAGAGAGATATACCAGCAAATGCACAAATAACCAAACAACTGCTGACCAACCACTTTCCACTTCCATAACTCTGTCACTTTGTAATAGAGGGTAGCTTTTGTTTTCAGAAACAGTGGAAAGCTGGGGGTATTTTATATCGGTATTTTACCTGAATGCATAAAAACTGCTTATATCACCATGGTATCTGAGCACTTACATATGTTACATGTTGTAAAGAGGTTCACTTACCACAGGAGTGCCTCCTCTGGGAAATTAGCTTTAACCCTATCTGGCAACCTCTTCCATCAGCTACTCTCTCTCCACTGCTTGAGGTGCTCCCTTGTGAGGACTCAGCCCTCCAGCCAGGTCACCACAGAGTCTTCCCCTTCCTGGGTAACAAAGTTCCACAAATAACAGTCCCAGGTTATTACAACTGGTCTTCAGACTCAACTCTGGGTCCCATAGTCTATGCACCTTCTTGGTTCACGACTTTGAATGTCCTTATCCCCATACACCATGAGACTTTGTGCCAACTTTCCCAGCACCTGGTAGGAGAACCCAGGCCCTCCCTCTACACTGGGTTCCAGCCCAGGGACTCTACAACCAGCAACCAAGGTCTGCACAGTCCTAGTTCTTGTTGTTGTTTGCCCAGGCCTCTTCCTACCCACACTTTCAGACTTTCTTCCCCACCACTTCTCTGAGTTGACCCTTCTTTCAGGGCTAGAATTCTAGGGCTTATTCTCCCCCTGGGTTTCCTTCTCACCACCTCCTGCTCCCAGAGACCAACTCCTTTCTCTACAGCCCACTTCCATACCAAACTTACTCTGTTCCTGCCCAGCTGGGTTTCATAGAACTGGAAGGGACCTCAAGAGGTCATCTAGTCCAGTCTCCTGCACCCATGACAGGGCTAAGTATTATCTAAATCAGTGGTTCTCAACCTCTTTACCATTATAGGCCACATATGCAGCTCCTTATGTGGGCCACATACACACACTATACATGTATGGCCCTGAGGATATCACATGGGCTGCAGCTGAGTGCTGATTGGGCCACAAGCGGCCCTCAGGTTGAGAACCACGGATCTAAATGATATATTATTCATGTTCAGTTAACTCTGGCTCTCTCTCCAGGTGCAGCCAGGTAACATAATTGGCTTCTCAGGCCCACATTAATCCCTTCAGGGCCTGTAAGGTGTACACTCCCATCACACGTGTCCTGAAACAATTATAGAAAACCTTATTTTGTCTTGTAACTACACAAAATGTAGTAATGAATATGATACTTATCTGCAGCCCTCCAAACTCTGTAAATATTAATTAAGTCTCACATCATTCCTCAAATGTCTGTTTTATCACTTTACATGGGAAACCAAGGCATGGGGAGGTTAGACATAGAGATGGGCCCAAACCACAAAATTTGATTTGGGCTTGGACTTGAACTCTAGGGGAGTAGTATTCTGAGTTTCAGTTCAAGCCCCTGCCTATTTAAGGGAGTTCCCCAATATCATATAGGAAGTCAGTGGCAGAGCTAGAAGTAGAACACAGGCTTCCTGATTCCCAGTCGTGGGCTCTAAATACTACTAGACTTGCTCCCTTTGATTTGCTTAAATACCCAAATTTTCTCTAGCATGTTATTGGTTTTGGTATGATGACCTGTTATCCCTGATGAGTTCTTTCCTCTTGTGCAGACTGATGAGATACACTAGTTTTGTGTAGACTCTCAGCTGATTTAGCTATTGTTAAAAAAAGTTTGCAAACAGTCTTTTCCTACTGCTTAAAACAACAACGGTTCCCATTTCCCTGGACTTTAAACCATCTCCGTACTTTCAAACAGTAATGTAATTTGATCAGAATCTTAGGAAAATGAGCTGGTTTTGATAATGCCAAAACCAGCTCCAGAGCCTTTTCTCAAGTAGTTTCACTGGCATGGACAGGGTTCAATGAGTGTAACCAAGAATGCAAGTATCAGAGGGGTAGCCATGTTAGTCTGGATCTGTAAAAGCAGCAAAGGGTCCTGTGGCACCTTATAAACTAACAGACGTATTGGAGCATGAGCTTTCGGGGGTGAATACCCACTTTGTCGGATGCATGTAGTGGAAATTTCCAGGGGCAGGTATATATATGCAAGCAAGAAGCAGGCTAGAGATAACAAGGTTAGTTCAATCAGGGAGGATGAGGCCCTGTTCTAGCAGCTGAGGTGTGAAAACTAAGGGAGGAGAAACTGGTTCTGTAGTTGGCAAGCCATTCACAGTCTTTGTTAAATCCTGAGCTGATGGTGGGCGTAGTAGGTGTAGTCTTGCATCTTTGGCTACAATGGGTGTTGAACTCAATAGAACCTGCTAAACTATCCACACTAATTGGACAGCCCTATTTCAAAATCACTGCAAGGGATACCAGAAGATGTAATCTAGATGTCCTCCGATACCTGCACTTTTTGATACCATGAACATGATACATGCACTCATTCATTAAGTAGCCTTGAAAGAGCCCTGAGATATTTCCATTACGAGTATTAAGCTCTTTAGTTTTAATCTGCAGTCTGCGCCGTCATTTGGGTGTGTCCTCTCTGTTTGCTCTTGCTGTTGGACTCATTAGTGAAGTGTGGATGCCCCCACGGCATTGCTTCTGTTAGTGTTTTTGAACTCTACCTGGGACACCGAAACAATGCCCTACAGGATGGATCATTGGGAACATAGGAGAAGTGCTACACTGTTAAATTAACAGCTGTGAATGACACATAGGATTGGGATGAAGATAAACTTATTTTACTTTAATTTAATTTTCTCAGTGGCATGATGCCCCAGTTGCTCAGAGATAAAACAATGACTGCTTTAAAGGCCTCATGTTGTGCATATGACTCTTTTAGTAGAGGTTTTGAACAGACTGAATCCTCATATGGAGGAGAAGCTGCCTGTTTTGCTGAAGTTTAGCCTGAAGAGAAATAGCCATCGGGAACTAGAAGACCACCAAACTCACTTTTAATCTGTGTTCCAAATGGATTTGACTCAGGTAACTACAGGTGATAATAACTAATGCATTAACTCATGGTGTCACTGTGACCCAGGGCCAAATCGCAGAGGGCATACAAACGCTGAGAGTGCTCAAGGGTTGGTGTGTGCCTATTACTTACTTGGAGAGGGACAGAAAAGCCTGTATGGGCTGAGAAGGGAGAGCTTGTGTTGCCTGTGGCTCGGAGAGTCAGGGAGCTGACCCACGGTAGGCATAGAGAAAGCTTCCTCATGCTAAGGGCAGATGGTAGTGAGGTGCCTCACAACCCTGGGTGCCCCCGGGAAGCATCACAGCCATTTTATGTGTAAGCAGAGTCAGGATGAGCTCTACCCTGACATCTGGTGGTGAATTATGATGAGTGTGGAAAAGAATTTCAGGGGCTGATCTTGTTTGCATAGGCACCCCCACCCCGCCTAGCATAGCCCACAGCAGCCTAAAATGGTCACTTTGACAGCTGTGGGATCCCCAATTTCTCTGTTATTGGGGCAGGAGGAATAAAGTGTTGTCACCCTGATTATGTGAATGAGGAACTATGAAACTGTTTTATCACAGAGGGTCTCACCATAAACTAAGTAGCACTTGCTAGACAAGGGACATGGGTTCCAAAACCCAGTGAATTGAGAGAGGTGGGGGAGAGGTATATGGACCTGGTGGTGTGGGCCCCTTGTGTGAGCCAGAAGCACCAATTGCACCTCCTTCTCTCTCCACTGTTGAATGTCAGAGCTGATTTTTGATTCCATTAAGAATCTAGTTACAGGTTACTGAGCTGAACTCACTTTGGGCTAATGGTGCACCAGCAGTGGGGCTCCCCTACTATGAGCTGAAATCACTAAAGAGCTAAAATTACTTAGCTGAGATCACTGAGTGCTGTGCTAACTAGTGGGGCAGCCTGAAGCTATATTGCAGAGCGGAGCAGTTTGTGGGACAGTTGGAGTGGCCCGCGGAGCCGAGTGGTTTGTGGGGACGGCTGGAGCAGGTCACGGGATGGCTGGTGGAGCAGAGCAGCTGGCAGAGCAGAGCAGTCTGTGGGACGGTTGGAATGGCCCACGAAGTGAGTGGAGCCGAGCGGTTTGCGGGGATGGCTGGAGCGGATCACAGGATGGCTGTGTGGAGCAGGGCAGCTGGCAGAGCGGAGTGCAGTTGAGCAGTTTGTGGGGACGGCTGGAGGAGCAGAGCGGAGTGGCTGGTAGAGTGGAGCAGTTCCTGGTGAAGGCGGAAGCAGAACCCCACGGAGAGGCAGGGCAGTTGGGCAAGGACCATGTAAGTTGCCCCTTTCTACCCAGGCTGGGGGGAGGGGAACCCTGCAGATAGACTCTTGAACTCTGGGGCTGCACTGACCCGGGACAGAGACTTTTGGGTTGCGGGACTTTTGGGACTGTGGGTGATTTTGGGGTTGCTGGACTCTAGGGACATTTGGGGTATTGGACTTTGGAGTCTTGGGGTGATTTGGGGGTTGCTGGACTCAAGAGCCCAGGAAAAAAGACACGGCCCAATTTCCTGGGTTGAGTCTTTGCTCATGATTTGGTCTATTAACTCTAGTTGAGGTGTTTTCCCACTTTAATGCTGATGTTGTTTATCTCATGTTATTAAACATTTTCTGCTACACCGAGACTCTGTGCTTGCAAGAGGGGAAGTATTGCCTCTTTGAGGCGCCCAGGGGTGTGTGTAAGATTTTCCCAGGCCACTGGGTGGGGGCTTGAGCTGGTTTTGCATTACATTGTAGGGAAGGTACCCCTATGTACTGAACCCGGCCCTTGCTGCTATTAATTCAGCCTGGCAGAAGGGTTACATATGCATATCAACTAGATGACAAGGGCTGACATGAAGACTCACCATATATTGCCTTACAGGGAGTACCAAAAATACCTCCAATGACTCTTTTTCGTATGACAATATCTCGGTTTCTTTAACTCCTTTAGACTGAAGTAGCTATCAAATCTTGAGGCTTCACATCAATTATTTACTTGGATGACAGACTGTTATGTTTAAAACCTCACAAGCCTCCAATGGGAGGCTTTGTTGGTAAAGGGTATCTTCAGAAGTTTGAGATTTTGAACTCTACTGCCCTGCCCTCAGGTGACCAACCATCATCCCCACCCCATAAATTCCTTTGGAATTTTGTAAGTCCCCTTCCTGTTTGCTCGGTGATGCGTGCAGTGGTCTCAGCGCAACTTTCCAGGTGGCCATGCCTGCTCCATGCACCAGGCGATCCCCTGCTTGGAGCAATGCCGAGCTGCTGGACCTCATCAGCATTTGGGGAGAGGAGGCTGTGCAGTCCCAGCCATGGGAATTATGATACCTACAGACAGATTTCATGATCTATGACAGAAAGGGGCCATGACCAGGACACATTGCTGTGTAGGATAAAAGTGAAGGAGCTGTGGAACACCTAGCACAAGGCATGGGAGGCAAACTGCCACTCCGGTGCTGCGCCCATGAGCCGCGGTTCTATAAAGAGCTGGTTGCGATACTCAGCAGTGACCCCACCTCCACTGCAAAGACCATTGTGGATATTTCGTTGGCTCGCATGCCAGTCAAGAGTGGACCGAGCTAGGAGGAGGAAATCTTGGACAAGGATGTGGAGTGGGAGGGGGACCCAGAGGCAGAGGATGACTCGGAGGTCAGAGATGCATGCATCCAGGAGCTCTTTTCTAACCCAGAGGAGGCTACCCAGTCTCAGCTGTCAAATGCTGGTGAAGAACAAACAGAAGAGGAGGCACTCCATCGCTAAGAAACAGGAATTGAAGGAGTGGCAGGACAGCGAGAAGAAGGACCTCAAGGAGAACGTGGCAAGCCAGAATGAAGCCATGGAGCAGCTCTTAAATGTTATGGAGCGCCAAGCAGACATGCTCCAGGTGATACTAGCTCTGCAAACCAAGCAGCTCTGCGCCCGCACTCCCCTGCAGCCGCTGTCTCAAAACTCTTTCCCATGCTCCCCCCAGACACCATCAACACACTCTTATCGACCTCCTGGCTCCAGTCTATACCTGTAGCATTCGACTCCTCCCCCATCACAGTCCAGCACTGTGGACTCCCACTACCCACTGCACTCAACACCCATCTCTCTGCAGTTTGGCTCTGCTGAAGTACAGTACCTGCTGCATTGTAATCCAAAGGAGAAGGTTGGATATGATCCCTGGACATACACAACTCTTTAGCCATTCCAGGACCCCACCTTCTCCTGGGACTTTCCCTTCCCCCATCCCCCTCACTGCTGATGTGGTTTTTTTTGTGTGTGTGCCTCCTCCAATTGTTGCTTTTTAATAAAATAATTGTATTGGTTTGAAAGCAATATTTATTCTATAAATTGAAAGCAAATAGAGCCCTGCAAAGCAACAGACAATTATGTTAAACCTTCATATTGCATTGTCTGCACCAATCACAATCACCTCCTAGCCTTACAAGCACGGCAACAAATATTAGTGGCTTGCAACTTCAAATTACTGCATCAAGGCATCCCTGATCCTTATGGCCCCGCGCTGCACCCCTCCAATAGCCCTGGTCTCTGGCTGTTCAAACTCAGACTCCAGGCTTGGAGCCTCTGCAGTCCAGCCCTGAGTGAAGCTTTCACCCTTCCCTCCACAAATATTATGGAGGGTACAGCATGCGGCTATAAGCATAGGAATATTGTCATTGGTCAGGTCCAGCTTCCCACAGTGGCAGCAGTAGCAGGCCTTTAAATGGCCAAAAGCACATACAACAGTCATTGCACTTGCTCATCCTGTTGTTGAACTGCTCCTTGCTGCTGTCAAGTTGCTCCGTGTATGGTTTATAAGCCACGGTAGGCGTAGTCTCCCAGGATCACAATGGGCATTTCAACTTCCCCTATGGTGATCTTCTGGTCTGGGAAAAAAGTCCCTGCTTGCAGCTTTCTGAACAGGCCAGTGTTCCGAAAGATGCATTCATCATGAGTCTGGACCAGCCTGCGTTAATGTCTGTGAAATGCCCATGCTGATCTGCAAGTGCCTGGAGAACCCTTTCTAATTAATGTACATGGTGGCTAGGTGGTCTGGTGCCAGAATAGGAATGTGCATGCCATCAACATTTGCACTACCTCACTCCCCAGTAATTCTGCTAGGAGAAAGCAATTTAAAATTTCCACAGGAACCCCAAGGGTACAGGTTGCCTTTGCACTGTGATGAATCACTATAGTCCCTGTGTGCTATGGCTATGCCTCCACAGCCAGCATTGCCACCTTAAGGTCTGTGCTGGCCTCCATGAATCCCCCTTGAAAGGGAAGGATGCTTTTTTCTAAACACAGCTTTCTGCTGCTGTGGCCTTGTGCCTGGGAATAAGTCATCAGAAGCTGGTGTTACCTGAATCTAGCCTGACATCCTGGTGCTAACAGGATCGCTCTATTTCAGAAGCACAGAAATGGGTGATTCAAGGAAGATTTATAAAACTGGGCACAACTTACCTATGTTGATGGTTCAACCACCATCAGTACTGGTTCAGCTGCACCAATTGCTCACATCTTTCATCAGCGATGGGTCAAATTTTCTAGTGTGGAAAAGGCTTAGGAGGTGAAAAGGTAGTTGATTTCCAGTGCTGAAAATGCCTTTGACCAAAACATGACTGTTTGAAAGCATATAAATGAGCAACTACTTCCCAATGGGAACTGTTCTATCACAGCTCTTCTCCTTGCTTTGCTTCCTGGCACTATGCTGAGCAGTGACATGGAGATACGCGACAGGCCTGTAGGTAACTACGAGGTAAGTATTTGAAACAGCCAGAAGAGCTTTGGATATAGAAACAAGTATCCTAACTTTGAAATAACAGCTTTCTTATCTGAAGGTGGGGCTGTTTTCTTTGATAGTCTCATATAGAAATGATGACAAAAGGGACCAGCAATTCCACCACAAGCCTGTGAAATGAAAGCACCGAAACTATGGGGCCTGAGGTAAATAGTTTCTATTGTATTTAGCTGTAATTCCTGTGCAGATACAAAATTACACTATGAGGACATATTTAACCTGTGGGAGACTTGCTTTTTGAGAAGGGCTCTGCACATTATGTAAGAAATTATATGTTGAGCTAATGATATATTAGACTAGAGATAAGCCTTCCAGGAATCCCTAAATGTAGTGTTCGTTAATTTAGGAAGTATCATGAGTGACTCAATCTGCTGCAGGGCTAAAATGTAAATGCCACTAGGGAGAACACAAAAGAGCTCCTTCTGTGATGTCTGAGATCCCTCCTTCTTTTACCATGGGGGACACTGTGATTTAGAAAGCAGCCTTCCAGCATGTTGAACCATCGCACTGTGTTAACAGTGTAACCTTTAGTTTAACAAATGTGATCATTTTTACGTTACTGGAGGGATTGTTACATCTTGTTTAATATTTCATCTATTTGACAGCAAATTACCAAGTTACTGCTATAATTTACTAAACTACCCTTCTGGTCATGTTATTTGCTAGACTGTTTGTAGCATGGATCTTCCTTAGTTTCCTCTATTATATTAAACAGTGATTTAATTTATATTCTATTCTCTTGGGCCAGGAAGAAAATTCAGCTGACAGTGAATAACCAGTTCAGGTCTATTTCTGAGTCTTGAAAGGGTCCTGAAATCAGAAGTCTCACTATGGTGTGTGAATAGAAGCTTTTTTCTCCTTCCCCAAAGTGCAAAGGCTTATGCAACCTCAGTGAGATCCATACCGCAACTAGACTACCAATAGCTAATGAGAGAACTATCCCCAGCCCCATTTGATTCTGATATGAACAGGCAACCAGATAGAGTAAATTAAATTCCTACCATGTCTTAATGTGCTGTATATGCCTTGAGCCCAGTCTTGGGAGCCTTTTAGGTGCACTCTTCTTCTTAGCATATGCACAACATGCCTCAGGTGGTATGTGACCAGGATTCATCACCGAATTTGGTATGCTGGTTGGATCATTAGCTTCTCTGGCCCAGCCCGGATACTGATGGAAAGCACAATGTGAATGCTGATCCATGCCCCCATGTGCATTAAATACCCATGGACTTCAGTGGGAGTTCAACAGATGAGGGGCTTACAGGATCAGGTTCCCATTTTGGTTTGCTGCACTTGAGCACCATTTCTTTGCTTGCTAGCCAGCTGACATATACCCAGCAACCGCCTTTGTGCAGCATGTGCGAGTGACAAGTGCGAGTGGAAAAGCTGCTCAGGCTTACAGGTCGCCTAGCCAGCAGGCTAGGAGCCATTATTTGAAGAGCAGAAAGTCAGCCAAAGGCAGAGTTGTGTCTAATGGTGGTGGGATCAAGTCCCAGACCATGTGCAGCACATAGATCAGGCCAGCAGTTGGGGGTTTTTTGGATGCTGTTGCCTCATGGCTCTAACCGGCCTGCTTTAACTCCTTCCCAGTGATGAAAAAGTAGATCCCTGTATTTTCTAAAATATTTTGTCGTATTGCTTCAGCCTTGTGACAGATGTGAGACCTTGGCATCATGGAAAATTCAATAGACTATTATGCTGAGATGTGCCTGCAGCCTGATTTAGGGTGCACTAATAATATTAATGTAATTTATCAATTTAATTAAATTTATAATAAACACAATTAATCATTAATATTAATTAGTATGGGTCTTAGGCTTGCCAATCTGTTTGATCAGAAGATAAAAGTTCTTGTCCCGAATCAGGATCCACAGAATTTACAAAGCCATCAGTTACACAGCCTATGTTTTGGTGATTTATATAACAACAACATTACTGGGTTTTAACCTCTCAAGTATTCTCTCTCTGGTTTTGTCAAAGTAAGCCTTTGCCTTTCATTTGGATTTCCCAATTTTGCTGCTACCTGCAAGTGGATTTGATTTAAATGTTTTTGCAGATTTTGCAGGTAGGTACCCATTTTTATTTCCTCTAATTGAGTGCCACTGGTGTGCCAAATTAAATGTTCTGGTAATTTCATTGCCTAAAAGAGTGTTTTATGCAGTAAATATCATTAAAATTAGAGGCATGAGAGTGTTCCACTTACGTTCATTGGCATCAACCGGTTTCCTCAAAATCACTTTTATAGTTCGATTGATTCGTTCCACCATCCCAGATGACTGCGGTCTGTATGGGATGTGTAGTCTCTGCATGACTTTCATTAATTTAAGATAGTCCCTAAAGAACTGTCCAGTGAAATGTGATCCCTGGTCTGATTTTATCTTTGCAGGGATCCCCCATCGAGAGAAGACTTGCTCTACTAGGACCTTGGCCGTGGCTTTTGCACTATTGGCTTTAAGAGGAAATGCCTCTACCCACTTTGAAAAAGAATCGACCACTAATAGGTATTGGTTACCTCTTTGAGTCCTTGGCAAAGGACCTACAAAGTCAATCTGCAAAGCCATTCAAGGACCTTCATATACCTGAGTTAATGGAGGCCACCGGACGGTTTGAGGGTACCAAGCCTTGGCCTTCCATTATTATCTCATTCACGCAGGCTCGAAGTTTCCGGATATCCCATAGTTGAGCCTCAAGTGTCTGCTTAAACTTCATTACAACTGAGTCCTCATTTTTGACTTGGGAAGCAGTGACTTAGGTCTCTGCAGGTGTGAATTGTTCTGTGCGGTATCTGAAAAGAAAGGAACACAGTCCCGGGCCCCTACATGGGATCCAAACGCATAAGCCTGTCGAGGGGCAGGCCCACTCGACGGTCCAGGGTTACTATGTGGGTTAGGGTTATTTTGCCAACGCTGGTACCTAGGGAATTTAGGAGCACCTTGGCCTAACCCTGGGGGTTCCTCAATCCTCAAAGTGGGATTAGCTCGTGATTTCTGAAGTATTGCACTGGAGATAATCCTGGATGAGCATGGTAACTTTTCATAAAGCCTCTACATCCTACACTCAAGGCATCTCCACAGTGATGCAGGACATCTTTTAGTGGACATCTTTTAGTTCATTAAGATCTGGTGTCTTACCAGTACACCAGGTGATACAAGCATACACCAAGGGGGTGTAGAGGGTCCACGAAATTCTAGGGACCTAGGCAATGTGGATGATTGCCCAAACTCCAATAATTGTCCACCCAAAGGTGTTACTTCTCTGGAGCTGTTTAATTGTCCAAAGCCTTGCACTGATTTTAGATCTTGGAGGAAACCCTGTAACCCTCCTCGTGGAGCTAGAATACAATCCCTAGCTCAAAAAGATTTTATATATAATGTAGCATTTATAGATACAAAAGTCTATGGATATTCCATGTCTTAACTGCACTGGAAACTGACCACAGGAGGCGCCAGTGACTAGCTTGGTCACTTCTCACCCAACCACACTGTCTGGTATCAGACACTAGCCCAATCCATGCCTGCACATGTTGCAGTTGTACGTGTCGGGTGTATGCCATCATTCCTCAGAACTTCTAGCTGATTGTAATGGATGTCCCTGTGCTGTATCACTGAATCCCCTTTTCCCAGGAATATCTTGGTGAACCCCTTATTTACTTTCTTTCTAGCTTTGGCCATGTGGGCTGGGTCTGTTCCCAGCCCTGGCCTGTCAGTGAGTGTGCAGAAGTAGCATGGGTTGATCCCACTGAATGCCTCTTCTGGATGAGAACAGCTTTGATCCTGAAGCCCAACTGAGATCCGGCTGCCATCCTGGTTACCCTCTTGTGGGCCTAATGCACCATAGGGTGCCCACAAGTCCAAACATTTCATATGCTCTGGATAGCTTCTGAAACTCAAAACACTAACCACATTCTTGTAACTCTAATATCTATTTTAACAATAGTAACACACGGGTTTGCAGCTATGCTTTTGTCTGTGTTCAGTGAGGCACAGGGGCCTGGACATTAGTTGGCACCTGGTCTGCCAGCATCACAGACTCCATTAGGGCAGGGCTGGGTCCCTTCTGTGCCTGCAAGAAGGCACCTTACCACCTACGCCCCGACTCTTGCCGCTTTGCCTGGCGGGGGGGAGGGGGAGGAGAAAAGGGATGTGGCAGAAGGGACTGGGTGTTTTGCCTGGGTCCTGCCGAGCGGCTCCTGCTGGCCTGCTGTCTGTACTTGGCTAAGGCCTCACAAGCCTTTTCCGTCCCCCCACCAGAAGCTGGAATTGGAGGGGGTTGCAGCCGGACACAAAAAGCAGTGTGCTCCTGCAGCAGCTGCAGTACACCCGCAGCCTCTCCTCCCACACGCAGGGTGAGGGGCCAGTGCAAAAGACCTGGCACAGAGCTCCATACGGACACAGGCCCCCCTCAGCCACTGTAGAGGCATCATGTGACCTCCAGTTTCTACCCCTGCCCCCCAAGTGGGTGGGGGGAGCAATTTCCCTAGAGCTGGCTCCAGCAGGGCAACCCAGGAACACAGAGCCAATACCACCTGACCCTCCCCTTCCTCCCCTTTGAGCAGTGGGAATGGGCGGGCATGGCAATAAAAATGTCAGAGTGCGCTAACAAAATTTGCAGATGACAAACCTGGGAGGTATTGCCAACGGGGAGGAGGATTAGAGGATTTGAACATTTAGGAGTGCAAGTCATGCACTTAGGGACTGACCAAAAGAATTTTTGCTTTAAATTGGTAATGTATCAGTTGGAAGTGACTATCAGAGAAAGACCTGGGTGTACTGGTCAACACAGGGTGACTACGAGCTGCCAATGTGATGAGTCTGTGAAAAAGGCAAATGCAGTCCTACGATGCATCAGGTGAGGTACTGCCAGTAGACAGGGAAGTGTTATCACCATTATACAAGGCAGTGGTGAGACCTCATCCGGAATACTGTGTGTGCAATTCTGGTCTCCCATGTGTAACCCTTCTGCCCTCTGAGCAGCAACAAACAAGGGGGTCAGTATCCCAGGGTTCCCCGCTTCAATAACACAATGCAAACGGCTCGAGCCCCACCCAGTGACCTGGGACAATAATAAAGGACAAACTCCTCCAAGTACATTTGGCACTGGCACTGTCCTCCTAAGTGGGTCCACCCACCCCAAAGTCCAACAACAACAAAGTCTCAGTCTCTGTCAGTGTGCCCCCAGAGTTCAAAAAAGTTTCTGCAGAGTTTCTCCCCCAAGGTGGAAATGGGGGAGTCTGCTGCCACTGCCACCACCACCCCACACGCCACACCACCCACCACCAGCGCAGCCGCCTCCACGCCAGACCGCCACCGCTCCCCACTGCCAGCTGCTTCCTGCTCCAGAGCTTCAGTCAGCTATCTTCTTACTACACTACACACTAACACAGCACTCAGTGATTTCTCAGTTACTTCTTTCTTTTAGTCTTTTTAGTTCTTAGTACAGTAGGACAGCCCCCCCCAGCCCCAGGCCCAATTCAATTCAGTCAGCTCTCTAGAGGATAGACTCAGAAAGGATTCAAGCTCTGCTCTTTAGCTAAGGAGGAGAGAGGAAGAGAGGAGGGTGCAATTGGTGGCCCAAGGGGGGCCCATACCACACCATACACACCCCACCCTCCACTCTCTCTCTCTCTTCTTTTAACCCATGTCCTTGGCCATGTACTATGGAATGTAAGTTTTATTTTTTGTTGAGTCAGTCATTTAGTCTCATATTTCTCATAGTTCCTCATTCACAATTTTTTTTTTTTCCCTTTCCCTAATAACAAAGAAAAAATTGGGGACACAGTGTGAAAAAAAAATAACCATCCCTGCTGTGTGTGTGTTATGCTAGTGGAGTGGGTTTTCCAATGCAAATGCACATTAAAAAAATCCTTGCCCCACTCCTCATAATGTACCACCAGATGTCAGGGGTAGATCTCATCCTGACTGCTTACATCCTCCCCTACAAACACATTCCTACATTTACTGGTCACCTCCCTCCTCCAAGCCTCAGATAGCCACCCACTTTAGCTAAACCTGTGCTAAAACCTGTGTGCTCTCACTAATCACCCCAGGTGCATGCATGTTAGTTAGTTTTCACTGGTCTTATTACTCTCTGTCGCCTATGGAGAATCTCTGTTGCTGCTAGGGGGACATCCTCCTCTTGACGGATGGGGGGGGTTTCTGTTGTGAGTTCCTCGATACTGGGCATAGGCCCCTGCATTCTAGTTCTAACCGTGGAGGATCAAGTGCTTGGGACATCTTCCATCTGTATGTCGCCACTGTCCAATAATGTCCACTCTAAAGACAAGAAATCAATGCATACCAGCTCCAGAGGTTTATTGCTGGTGACCAAAGAAATTCAGGGGTAGATCATCCTGACTCTGCTTACACATGTTTAAGAAAGATTAATTCAGACTGGAACAGGTGCAGAGAAAGGCTACTAGAATGATCAGATGAATGAAGAACCTACCTTACATGAGGTTCCCTTCGTTTAGCCCTGTGACCTCACTCCCGTTCCTGTTATCTCATTAGTTGTCCCCCACAATTATTTGGTATCACGGACCTGTGGATCCTCCCCTTAGGCTGGGGGGGAGATCCTTTAGCAGTGGGCAGGCGGAGCTTCCTGGATACCAACAGGACAAGGAGACTTAAGGAGCTTGACATGTTTAGTGTAACATAACTAAGGCTGAGGGGAGATATGATTGCTCTCTGTAAATACATCAGGGCGATAAACACTAGAGAAAGAGAGAAGTTATTTTAATTAAGGAGAAATGCTGGCACAAGAGCAAATGGATATAAATTGGCCATCAATAAGTTCAGGCGTGAAATTAGAAGAAGGTTTCTAACCATCAGAGGAGCGAAGTTTTGGAACAGCTTTCCAAGGGGAACAGTGGGAGGGAAAACCTAACTTGTTTCAAGACTGAGCTTGATACATTTATGGAGGGGATGATAAGATGAGATTGCCTACCATGGCATATGGCCCATCTGCAACTGCTAGTAGCTAATTAGCCAACAGCTGGAGATGGGACACTAGAGGGGAAGGGCTCTGAGTTACTACAGACAATTCTTTCCCAAATAAGTTCAGGCTGGTGAGTCTGGTGGAGATGCCCAGGGTCTAACTGATCACTATATTTGAGGTCAGGAAGGAATTTTCCCTAGGTCAAATTGGCAGAAATCATGGGGGGAAGAGGGGAGTTCACTTTCTTCTGCAGCCTGGGGCACAGGTCACTTGCTGCTTTGAACTACAGGGAATAGTGCATTCTCTGTAACATGAATTCTTTACATCAAGATTTGAGGACATCAGTAACTCAGCTTTAGGTTATGGGCCTATTAGGGAAGTGGGTGGGTGAGGTTCTATGCGCTGTGCTATACAGGAGGTCAGATTAGATGTTCACAATGTTCCTTCTGGCCTTAAAGCCTGTCGTTTACTGTTTTTTCATTAAATTACTTACAGTACAATAATTGGAACTGAACGCAATCTATTCATACCTTAGCACAGTTTAAAATGAATAAGGCCATACAATTATGTGATTTTGCATATATATACTAGAGCTGCTCAGAAACTGATTTTTTTCCTGATGAAAAATTTTGATGAACACAAACCAAAAAATTGACAGAAAATGCTGAGATTTTTCAACCCAAATCCAAAACCTTTCAGTTGAGATTTAAAAGCTTTTGGTTGAAATCCAAAAATTTCTATTTGAAAATGTCACTGTGATGCTTCATGGGAGTTGTAGTTCAGGCATAAAACATCTTGACCAGTCTCTCCACCTTCCATATAAATTACTGTGAATAGCATTCCCAGTCAACTCATCTCATGTACAAATTAGTGTCATAGTATCCTTGCCTACCGATATACGGTGGGTGGGTGTGGGGAATAAAATTTCCAGGTGATTAATGTCACAAGCATTTAACCTTTCTGTAGCCCTCTAACGCATGGCTATCAACACTCACATGCAGTGGAAGATTTAGAGCTTGCGAAATGGACATTTAAAAGTATAATAATCCATGCCTGAAATAAAAACAGGGGTTATATTTCTCTCTCATTACTAATAATTGCAGTATTGCTTCACTTATCATTGTATGAAACACAAATTTATGCTCAATAAAAGTTTATAAAAAGCAGAACTTACTATATATCCTGTTACTTGAGTAAAAAAATAAATAAATGTAAAGCCTGGGTATGCAGTAAACGAATTCATCAACCCTATTTTACATTAACAGTTCAAGTAAAGACTACATTTTGCTGTCTGATACACAGCAGGTTTGTTCATTTTCTTGTATTACTCCTCAAACCAAAGTGCCTTTTAGAAAGGTCTCTACCTTCTCTAGGAACATAGGGTTTAATCCTTAATTGTACACTTGAAAACTGCAGTTGCTGAGCATAGCACTGAAATTCCTCTGTTAATAGAACCACATGAGATACAAACCATACCAACATCAAAAATTATGGTAACCAGTTCTCACCCCTTTAATTAGCAGAATCTTTAGCTCTATGTTCAATACTGCATTTGTACCACAGCACTAGGGTAACAGCTGAAGCTATTAGCTTCACAACTTACAAAGTACATTGCATGTATCCAGAAATTATTTCACTGTTTGTTGATATTAGGCTGTTTCTGCTGCCAGTGAAACAAATGGTTATTCACAGCAGTTAGTTATTTTCCATTAACTTCACTGGGGGGAAGGACCTACCCCCCACAACTACAGATGGAGAACGTATTACATTTAAGAACCAGTGATTTCTGAGATTTGACATAAGAAGTGAAATTCTCAAAGTTTTTCTGTATTTTCTTAATTAAATTTTTAAAAAACAATAGGCCTGCTTTTTCTTTCATTTTTACCAGCTTTACACCAGTCTCCACTGACCTCAGTGGAGTTACTCCAGAGTTATATTAAGGCTTGGAAGGATTAGATTTTTATCAGTAAATGTCAAATGCACCGTACACATACAAACCAATGAAAAAATATTTCCATTGATAACAGATATTTACAGCTAGGCTAAGTGAGAACTTTTGAATGTATTAGAGTTTAAGGATATTTTCTTTATATGTTTTGAAACCTGATGTTGACAATTTGTGTTTTAACGGTTATAAAGCTTTAACTTTTTGAATCTATCTGATGTCATTAAATAATTATTGTTTGACGCCCCCCATAACTTCCTGCAACTGAAAATTTAAATAGATAAACATTGAAAAATTCTTAAAAATAAGTGATATTCTATCAAAATAATAAAAAAAATTAAAATTGAATTCTGCCAAGCCTGTTTATACTGGTTTGAGAGGAGAATTAGGTTGAACAACTTTTAACAGCTCTTGTGTATTACCTGCTCTTACTGAGTATGAAATTTTAATGAAGGTCATTTACAAAAGATCAATATATAGAACTACATCAGACATGACTTTTATGCTCCCCGCTAATGCTGAAAATTACAGAAGTAGTTGGTTTTGAGGCTCTCACAAGCTGATGATTGGATGGATAGTGCTTTCCTGATAAAAAAATACTTTCAGTTCACCTAAAATATATTCTGTCTCCTGAATAAAGTTACTTTATGGCTCAGATTCCAGGGAAGTATGGTAAGGAAATGAGTGCAGTTGTTTATCCAGTAATATTAGTCACATCTTATTCAGACAATTTTCATTTGGTAAAATGATGATATCTCATGAAAGCATGTGTGAATTCCACCTAGAAGTTCTGATGTGTCTGTTACAGCTCCATTTTGTTTCTTACAGCTGTCCCCTTACTCCATTTTGTTCTTGTTTTCCTCCTGTGGCCGCCCCTCCCTGGCTGTTAAGTTGTTTGCCAGGGCCTCTGCCCTTCTCAAAGGGAGGGCCCCTTAAGCTGTTTAACAAGAGCCATTGCCCTTCTCAAAGGGATGGCCACTTGTGCTAAGTGGGACCACTGCCCTGTTCAAAGGGTTAGTCCTGTTATCACCTTGTTAAAACCTGGGCTTGGTGTAGGGTGGGCACTGTCTAGAGCTGCAAGACCTATTGTGTTTTCAAGATCCTGGGCATGAGTCATACCTCTGGGCTCAGGGCTAGTCCAAACATGCCTCTGTGGCTGCCTGCAGTTTTTTCTCTGCCTTCTCTCCTCCCTGTAAGAGGGGGAGCCAATCAGAGTTACTGGCGGGAAGCTGCCAGGGTTTGCCTTTAAAAACAGACATTTTTTTAACAGACTTCAGAAATGTTCTTGCATTGCTGCCTGGTCTGATCAACCAGGGGTTCTGGGGGTCCTTTCTCCGCTCTCGTTTTATTTTTGAGCATACCCGTTTTTGAACCCCCCCCCCACGAAGAACGAATTGCTGCCTGAGAGATCTCCTGATTATCAAGACTGTACCGAGCCTTCTGATGTTCTTGCTGCTTCTGCCTCTGCTGCTGCCTTGGGGGATGGTAAGAATCCCTCTGTGAAACTTTCTATACTTTTATTTTATTATTTTATCTGCTGGCTCTGTCTCCCCAGCACACAGACTCAAGCTAAACCTTGGTCTGTGTCTTAAAACCTCTCTTAAACTCCCCCTGTCTTGGCTGCTGGCTTTCTTTCCCCAGCAGGCAGACCCAAGCTGTATCTGTAATCTGTTTCTAGTTCTGCAGTGCCTTTGCTGCTAGAAATAAGCCTGCTTGCAGCCACCCCACTGCTGCAGTCACCCCCCCCCTTTGGAGCTGTGTCCTGGACACACACCACTCAGCCCTCTGTAACTACCCTTAGCATAAGGTGCACCCATTAAGTTAAGTTTAGCATTATACTTTGTAAGTTAGGCTTAGAGAATTGTTGCATTGTGTTTTAATTTGTGTAGTCTTGGTTAAGTTAGATCATAGATAAGATTTTGCTGTGTTCTGTATAATTGTAATTAAGTCTGTCTTCCCACTGCTAACACCCCCCCCAGCTTCTCTGTGTCCTTCTACCTTGTTACACTCTCTCTGCTGCTTAAGCTTGCAGCCTGTTTGTTCTGTCTTACTAAGTTTAAATCTCTAGCATAAAACCCCATTGGTTACTTTCTTCCTCTCTGATACCCCTCACATTCTACATTTACACCACTGTGACACATTTTTACCTAAAATTGTTTGTTATTTAACACATTTTATCCATAACTGTTAGTTGGTTATATGCTGCTGTGACACACCTTTTTACATAGAAATCGCTAGCTACCTGTTACATTTATACCTCAGTGTTAACTGATTACCCACTGTATTGTATCCTACTGTGTTGTACCCCACTATTGAAACACCCTTACTGTTCACCAAAAAGAAACCCCTCCCCAATTGTCTACCTTAACAACCCCATACCCCTCACTATTGAATTTTCCCTGTTTTTGCATTTGCTTAATAAAGTTTATTTTGCACCCCACCCGTGTGGTAATTGCTCCCCAAGATCCCATATACCTGCTGGCAGGGACATGATGATCCAGGTTTCTGTGATAATACTGTTGTAGGGGCCCTGGCAGCGTTTGTGGGGAAGTTTGCATGTTGCGGGGTGTGGAGGGTGGGAGACTTGTTTACCTTTGAGGACATTTGATCCAAAAAACTGGGAGATCCCCCAATTGCCTTCAAAATTTACTTGTAATTTATAGTGGTTAGCTCAAGCTGTAAAATGGAACTTAAGAACAGCCATACTGGGTGGGACCAAAGGTACCCTGTCTTCTGACAGTGGCCAATGCCAGGTGCATCAGAGGGAATGAACAGAACAGGTAATCAAGTGATCCATCCCCTGTCATCCATTCCCAGCTTCTGGCACACAGAGGATAGAGACACCATCCCTGCTCATCCTGGCCAATAGCCACATGGTGTTGAACCACACTAATAATGTAATACCCAACCGTTAATAGAGTTTGGGACATATTAGCAAATCTCTTTTGTGAATAAATCAAATGTTCCCCCTTGAAAGTCACTTAGATTGCAGTGCATGTTTGTGGAGTGGTTTATCTGTGTAGGAAGAAATGAACACGAATTAAAGTGCAAATGCACACCATGTACAGTAAATCTCATTTATATTAATATTACTGCAGTCTGAAAGATGACAAATGTACCCTTTACAATGAAAATGGCCAGCATTAATCTATTTATTTATAATAAAGAGCAAAATTTTGACCACAGTTTTTCCTAAAAGACACACCAAATACTGAAAAAGTTACAGAGAGGGATGTTTTAGAAAATACACTCTATGCACAGTTAAAACTAGATAGTCAGATTTCACATGCTTTCAGCAAACTTTACTGAAACCATCTTTAGTCTTTATCGTCTCCCTGTGTTATGAAATGGAAACCATTGATTAAAAAAGTGCACTGACAGGACTGAGTCTTGGTGACAGCGTTAATCCCAAACACAGGGCAAGTTTAGTTGTGTTGCTTTTTCTCTTTAAGGTAGTTGAAGAGCAAATCCAGTCCTCCCTCTACAATCTCTGGCAGTGGTCTGGACAATGGGTTATGTGAAATATGGAGCCCTTTATCCATTGGATTCCAAGCAATTTTTGGCAATCTGTGCAGCAGATAGAGATCATGTGGAAGGGTCTGAATAGAATTGTAAGCTACATTTAGTAACTCAAGTGCAGTGATGGAGCAGAGAGACCGTGGCAAGGTGCGAATGTTGTTATCTTCTACTATAAAGATCTGCAAATTTACCAGGTACTGGACACTTTCTGCAATGTTTTCAAGTCTGTTGGAGCCTAAGTGCAAGAAATCTAAACTCCTCAATGCAAAAACACATAAGGGGATGTGAACGAAACGATTGTTACTCAGATTCAGCTTCCTTAGGTTTGTCAAATCAGTGAAGCTTGAAGGGAGTTGTGAGATGCAATTGTGCGAAAGGCTCAAAACTTCCAGCTTTGTGCACAGACTGAGCTCTGCTGGCACTTCACTCAGGCAATTCATATCGACAAATAAAACCTTCAGGTTTCTGAGTAGCCCGGTCTCTTTAGGCAGACACTTGAGGCGATTGCCACACAAGTTCAGCACTGCTAATCTGTCTAGTTTCCCCAAAGCCGGAGAAAGAACCACCAGCTGGTTGTGTGAAAGGTTCAATTTCTGCACCTCTGACAAGCCCCACAAAAAATCAGGCACATTTGTCATCCCCTTCATTATGAGGCTCAGACTGACATAACGCAATCCACGCTTCAGCAGTGACTTTGGATCTTTTCCTGGGATAAGAGCTTCTTCCCATGCGGGAAGTCTCTGACCTTTCCTCAGCAAAAACATTCTTCTCTGATGCTTGTCCTTTGAGTGTTCTGCTCCCATAACACGCCAGACTGCTGCTGCTTTTGAAAGAAGTGAGGTTTCCTTCCTTTCTGAAATCAGTAGTGAAGAGAGGATTGCAGCCTTTTGAAGACAGTAAAAAAATCAAACCATAGAGATATGGAAAAAACTAAGAAGATCACCTGCTTCTGGTTACCAAAACCAGCTTCTGCAGTTATGGAGGGAAATTTTCACTTTTTTAGGATGGGTTTAAGTTGCTTTTCTTGGTGCTGCAGATTGTAATGAAAGACTTGCTCCCAACACTGCTGAACAGACCTGTTCAATTCAAACTGAATACCACAATGCAGCTGTCACTGTCATTTTGTCGAGGCTTTATTGGACAGATATTATCTTCATTGCAAAAAGGTCACTGAGATGCTGTATATAACTTTACTATGTCAGCTTTCTTGGATATCTGGTGCATGCAGGATAATTAACAAGAGTGACTTTAAAAAGTGACTCCTAAGGGCCTCATTAAACAGCTTAGAACCCTGTAGCAAATTGTACATTCCACAGAAGGGCTGGTGAAGAATCTTCACATCTTGTTTTCCTTTCCATTTTTTTTCTAAAATGCATTTAGTGCTTGTGAAAGGTACTGGCCTTTTTCCACTCTATGGTGATGACACTACTCTCTTTATCCACAGAAAGGGTACAGAATGCATAGCAGAAGTGGAGTTGCCCCTTAGGATATATCTTCACTACAGTTAGCCTGGGTGCATTACAGCTACTCACATCTGGGGTCAAAGTCCTACCCAAGTTACTGTGCAGTCACATACATGTGTGTCATTAGGACTTCTGGGGACATATCCCATGATTCTTTTGTGCTTGAGTAAGCTGAGTCACTCTGATTCTTTCTCAGCAGATTAGGTGAGAACTTGTCTGTCTTTCTGAGCACACAGGAGGAATTGTTGGCAAGCATTGGAGGACATCAACACTTGAGTGATTTAGCCTGTGTGGATGGATTATGAGCCTGAGTGAAAGTGAAACCTGGCTCTAATCCACACCTCCAGCCATGCCAGGTAGCTCAGGTTGAAAGCACCCCTGAACTCAGGTGAGAGGCGCTGTGTGTGGACTGGAGGGGGGGTTATGGACAACATCCAAGTAATAGCCCGGATTAACCCTGGAGTGAAGACATATTCTTAGTGATGCAATAACGTGCTGAAATTTGAACAGGATGGGCCCCCTTGAAGAGGCAAGTGAGTGGTTCAGTTTCACTGCTCAGCCATTGTCCTTTCTACTAAGATTGCCAATGAGGATGCACATTGTGGTGCCCTAGTAATGATTTTGTAATATGGAAACTTGTACACTAGGCACTAGACTGAAACTTCTACATGATCCACAGGTAACCATTTGGTAAGTAATAGTTTTCCCTCACTAGTAATTAGGCCCAAATCAAATAGTTTGAACCAGCAACCCATAATCGTATACTCAAGTGGCATTTCCACCCAGCTCCAAAATAATCAAGAGACATTGTGGGATCAAAATGCACCCCCTCCTGGAGTTTGGCTTTAATTAAAAAACTAATACAAAACAACCACAAAGTACTGTCCGAGCTTTCCTCCACAGGCCTAAGACTGTTCAACCCCGTAGATTCTTTTGATCAGAGAGCCATCTCCTTTTCCTTTATCTCCAGTGTGCGGCACCTACCTGCCCAGGATGCATGCAGGGCTCAGTGAGCATCTGCACACACAGGCCCACCACCACCTAACACAGTGGGTCAACAGAAGAACCTCACCATCCTGTTACAATACCATTATAATCCCTGTTTTACTTCATTCCCACGGTAACTCCTGCCATGATGTTGATGAACCTTTATTTACCATTCAGTCAGCAGCAGCGGGGATAAAAAGAATCCACCTCAGCAGATTCCATTGTCCAGCACTGTTCCTGCTTCTGAATGTCATGTAACCACTGCACACAATAATAATAATCTTTTTTTCTTGTATTCTGCAACAGAACCATAGATAATTTAATGCACTCTCACTGTCAGGGAGAGAGGAAACTCGCAGATAACTAAATTAAGTTCTTTTCTTGAGTTCAGGATAAGAAAACAGTGGCCACATCTGTACTGTCCACAGCTGAATTTCTAGTCAGAATTGTCCCCTGCCTATTAATGTTCTTGTTCAAAGATGATCCTGGTTCCCCTCTTCTGCATTATGGTTAAGTCAGTGCTTGAAAGGGGCAGGTCTACACCTCCTACTGGAGGGAAATTATT
Source organism: Mauremys reevesii (assembly GCF_016161935.1). Lineage (NCBI taxonomy): Eukaryota > Metazoa > Chordata > Testudines > Geoemydidae > Mauremys > Mauremys reevesii. The sequence continues at coordinate 201,840,188 of NC_052624.1, forward strand.
ATGGCCTAGTGAAAAGATTTTGAGGAATTTCATATTGCTTTCCGGGATTAATAGAAGAAAGACTTGGTCAAATTTAACCCCTCTTTGCTTCAACACCCATTATCTGGTTAATTATCTGGTTAATGCATTATTCCATATCAACAACTTTTACTTACATAGGATACTCATATGGAGTGAAATTCTCTTCTCTTGAGAAGGCCAGCCCTAGGTGTCTATCACTGAACACCTATTTACACCTCTTAAAATACACTTTAAATGACCTACAGGCCTCATGCTAGCCCTTTGCACAAGGATGAATTTTATCCATGAAAGTTTTGCATAAATAAAGTAGCAGGAATTAGCCCATCGTGGGGTTTGGATTAAACAAAAATATCAACACATGAAGAAGAAATGTCCCCAAACTTGCTGGGTTTTAAGAATCTTTATGATGTAAGAATATGATAAAAAAAAGGTTGATAAAGATCTCAGTAACTGATGGGCAAATAAGAGCATACCAGGACAATCCTCGATCAGGGAACTGTGTGATATAGTAAGTAACTAGGATATGCTTTTTTATCCAAGAAAAGTAAGCAGTATTGCCAACCCTGAACATTCAAAAATTGTGAGACAGGTTTCCAAAAAATCCTGAGACTGACTTACAGGATAGGTTTGTTTTTAAATAAAAATAAATGCTGGGTGTTTTTTATTTGCCTTCTGTTTCTGAGCTGTTAGCGTGCACTTGAGACGCATTTTCAAGCTTTTCTTGGAATCATTAGACTTAAAAATGTACTTAGTTTTCAAATGAAAGCTGAGATTCTCACATAATCACTTGTCTGCAGGAGCCAGGGCTTTAAGTAAAACATCAAATAGCATGATAAAGACACATGATAAAATGACTTAGATATTGGCATAGAAAGTACGCTTATTAAGTTTGCAGATATCATCAAACTGGGAGGGATTGCAACTGCTTTGGAGGATAGGGTCATAATTCAAAATGATCTGGACAAATTGGAAAAATGGTGTGAGGTAAACAGGATGAAGTTTAATAAAGACAAATGCAAAGTGCTCCACTTAGGAAGGAACAATCAGTTTCACACATACAGAATGGGAAGAGACTGTCTAGGAAGGAGTACGGCAGAAAGGGATCTAGGGGTTATAGTGGACCACAAGCTAAATATGATTCAACGGTGTGATGCTGTTGCCAAAAAAAGCAAACATGATTCTGGGATGCATTAACAGGTGTGTAGTGAGCAAGACACGAGAAGTCACTCTTCTGTTCTACTCTGTGCTGGTTAGGCCTCAACTGGAGTATTGTGTCCAGTTCTGGGCACCGCATTTCAAGAAAGATGTGGAGAAATTGGAGAGGGTCTAGAGAAGAGCAACAAGAATGATTAAAGGTCTAGAGAACATGACCTACGAAGGAAAGCTGAAAGAATTGGGTTTGTTTAGTTTGGAAAAGAGAAGACTGAGAGGGGACATGATAGCAGTTTTCAGGTATCTAAAAGGGTATCATAAGGAGGAGGGAGAAAACTTGTTCACCTTAGCCTCTAAGGATAGAACAAGAAGCAATGGGCTTAAACTGCAGCAAGGGGGGTTTAGGCTGGACATTAGGAAAAAGTTCCTAACTGTCAGGGTGGTTAAACACTGGAATAAATTGCCTAGGGAGGTTGTAGAATCTCCATCTCTGGAGATATTTAAGAGTAGGTTAGATAAATGTCTATCCGGGATGGTCTAGACCAGTGCTTCTCAAGGTGGTGGGCCACGGACCGGTGCCAGTCCACAAGCCATCGGCTGCCGGTCTGCGGTGAGATTCCTCATAAGAGCGTCAAATAGGATAACAATATGGCACCGGTCCCTGGCACATTGGAAAAAAAAATTGCCGGTCTCCCACATCAGATAGCTTGAGAAGCACTGGTCTAGACAGTATTTGGTCCTGCCATGAGGGCGGGGGACTGGACTCGATGACCTCTCTAGGTCCCTTCCAGTTCTAGAATCTATGAATCACTATGAGAGTTTGAAACACAGAGTAAAGGCCAATGTTCTAAAGTAAATTTCAATACTATACATTTTGTGCTAAAACTATACTCCATCACTGTAGTATTTTCATGCTAAGTATTTTATGCCTTGCTCAGCCTACTTTTAAGCAAAGTCCACCTTCTGTGTGAAGCCAAAAATTCACCCAGTTCCTTGGAGCAGGCTTTATTAACAAATACATTAATAAGATAACTTGAAGTTCAGCTTGAGCCTTTGCCACAGGCTCAGTTGTTCTTAGGATTCCTACCTCATGAGTGTTCAGCCAACACTCTAGATCAGGGGTGGGCAAACTTTTTGGCCTGAGAGCCACATCAGATTTTGGAAATTGTATGGAGTCAATACAATTGACCAGTTAGGGGAGGGGTGTGTGGCCCGGACGCCCCTCCCATCTGCTCCCCGTGCTTCTCGCCCCCGACCGCCCCCCGGGACCACTGTCCCATCCGCTCCTGCTCCCTATCCCTGACCGCCCCCGGAACCCCTGCCCCTGACTGCCCCCCATCACCCCATCCAACCCCCCCTTCTTCTTGACTGCTGCCCTGGACTCCTGCCCCATCCAACTACCCCTTTTCCCTGTCCCCGGACTGCCCCTGAAACTCCTGCCCCTGACTGCCCCCTGTCGCCCCATCCAACCCCCCTTCCTTCCTAACTGCCCCCCCGGACCACTGCCCCCATTCAACCCACCCTCTGACCGCCCTGACCCCTATCCACACCCCCGCCTCCTTCCCCCTTACTGCGCTGCCTGGGGCACCGGTGGCTGGCAGCGCTACAGCCACACACCGTGCAGCACAGAGCACTGGGTTAGGCTGGGCTCTGCAGCTGCACTGCTCCAGGAGCTTGCAGCCCCGCCGCCCAGAGCATTGCGCCGGCGGTGGGGTGAGCTGAGGCTGCGGCGGAGGGGGAACAGCAGGAGAGGGGTTGGGGGCTAGCCTCCCGGGCCAGGAGCTCAGGGGCCAGGCAGGGCCGTATGTGGCCCGCGGGCCGTTGTTTGTCCACCTCTGCTCTAGTTCCTCTGTTTCTAAAGATCCACTCTCACCTTTCTTAATTATCTTATCTCAGTAAGTCAGGATTAAACAGGTTCTGCTTTCTCTACCAGATGAAATGTTTCAGGTAAACATTGCCTGCTCATTACAGGTCCACTAGGAATGCTGTACCATAGGAATGCCTATGCTAGCAATGATTGTTAATAGGAAAATGTCCATAATAAACACTGAACCACTGTACTCCTGTTTTCCATTTCACTAAATAATTTTTTTTAAAGTCACAACACACTTATTACAGCCCAGGCTATCCTCAAGTCTTAGATCCCAAAAATGGAATTACAGCCACCTACAAGTTCTGTGACTTCTTTACAGTGGTTTGTCGATATTATAGCTATTCAGAATGACCAGTCGCATTTCAAAGGCAATTTGCGATTTATGAGAGGTGACACAAAAAAAGGAACAACTGTGAAGGCAATTTCAGATTTCCTGTTAATTTGTTTTTATTTGTGGTGCTTCTCAGAGCCTTTAACACCTGTATATCTATGGATCTCTGCTGGAATGTTTCACTAAGATCCCATGGGAAGTTGGCTGCTCCCCTGACACATGAAGAATTAGAACTGGTGGTGAATGAGTTCCCTCGTAGGGGCTCATTTAACAAGAGCTTTGGCAGACAACCCAAGTCTTTTGCTGACATAACAGAAGTTAAGCTCAGACTATCCAGGACATATGTACTACAGAATAAATCCAAATGAGTTTTTGTATAGAGCCAAAGGCACTATTCCTCCAGGTAACCAAGGTACCAACAACGCCTCTTTCATCCCAGGGAATAACAGCTAGTTTTGTTTCTATTTTTTTAAATTTGAAATAGCATTTTAAAAGTAAAACAACAACAAAAATAAATATAAATTAACTGCTAGTAGGTCAGGAGATCTGAGTTCAATTCTCATCCTGCATGACCATGGATAAATCACTTAATTTATCTATTCCTCAGTTTCCTCACATGTAAAGTGGGGCTATTAGTACATCCCATCCTTGGTCACTGGGAGGATGCATTCATTAGTTCGTAAAGTGATTTGTGGTGGTCATGTGGAAGAGCTATTGAAATCTGAAATAATATTTATAATTACTGAATGCCCATATTTGTGAAAAAAAACGGTACTATATTACCTGCCTGTTATCAATAAATATATAAAATTAGTAAATGTCATTAGAACTATTTGTTTTCCCATCTGCTTTGAAAATGTAACAGATACCGTAGGGATGGAACAATTTCATTATTAAAATATGCGAACTAACAGAATTTTAGTTGACCATGAAAGAAGAAGAGAAACAGGGAAACCAGACCAAAAGATCTTACTCCAAAGTACTTAAGAATTTACAGGTGTGGTGTTTCCAGGACACAATTGTTAAAATTCGGCCACCAAGTTGAAGGTAATGTTGAAGTGAATTCCTTGCATTGGATACAGTTACTCATTCTCTGGATGTTGCTACATCCTCCCTGCCATAAATGCTTTATCTCTGTTTATTATAATACTTTTGAAAAGGAATTTCAGGCTGCATCAAATAACAGGGTTATTCAGATAATAGGCCTTCCAGCAGAGGCCCCTCCCTAGGGTCCATAGAATATCTCCAACCAAGATTGTAAAAAGTAAGTAATGGTATCAAAGGTCTTGATATTTTGGTGCCTAACTTAGGATACCTTAAGAAAGGATATTTTGGTGCCTAACTTAGGATACCTTTTAGAAAGTGCGGAGCCCATCTCTCTGAAAACTAGACTCCTTCGAAGAGTTTCAAGTTGGAAATCCAAAAATTGAAGCCTTCAAGATCAGGTAGTTACTTTTTGAAAATCTTTGCCTTCATTAGTAGTCTCCACTCCACATTATGGAGGAGGTGAACTTTTGTCATAATGCTCAGTAGATTTTTCATAGGAACAAAGTATAAATATTTTGAGCAAAGTGCCTTTTATGTGCACTCTGAATTCTGGCTCATGTTAGATGCTGTTTGACCAGTGGCCAGTCCTGCTCCTGTTGAGGGATATAGGTCTCCTTGGCATATAGCATTGCTGGAGCTGATAGACCTCACACACATGTGCATGGCATCACAAAAACAACAGTGAATGTTGCGATGTGTTATATTAACATTTACTAATAAACTTACAAAACCGCTGTGAGGAAGGTAAGTAGCATTATCCTCATAGCTTAGATGGGGAAATCAAGTCAAGGAAAAGTTAAGAAACTATCTCAAGGCCACACTGCAGGTCAAGAACTTCTGGCACCATGCTAATTTTACTAGACTGGGGGTAAAAATTTTCAAGGGAGCCTAAATGACTTAATAGCCTATGTTCCATTTTCTAAAGTGACTTAGGCACTTAGCAGTCCAAGTGCAAGTCAATGGGACTTAAGTTGCTAAGTGCCTACATCATTTTTGAAAATGGGGCTTAGGCTTCTACATTGCTTAAGTGCTTTTGAAAATTTTACCATACACCGTAATGTCTCTAGGGACTGAAAAGAAGCTGTGAAGTATTTGATTAAATTAAATAAAATACCAAATGAGCCATCTGGTTCTGACTTCTATTGAACTGAAAACTAACACATATTCTTCAAACTGAGAACCCCAGAATTTTTTCGTAGCCATGATCAAAACTGGGAATTCAGCACTGTAAATCAATTGTACCCAGTGTGACGGGGTTAGGAAGTTCCAACTACAATTCCAATACATTGCAACAAAGATTACAAAAAGAATCAAGAAGTTAATTCACTCAAAGCTTCTGTGGAACATTAATCCCAGATTATTGAGTCATATGTTACACACATTTTACAGTTATAAAAAGGAACTCAGTGCATTTACCTTGATATGCCTGATAAATGTCAAAACAGAATCCAATTAAAATCTCCTAAAATGCATACCACCAACTCACTTCTGTTTATCAGAGACACTATCAAATGAAAGGGCAGGTGTGTCACCATTTTTGAAGACTGAATGCTGACAGTTAATAACTCGACTTTTAAATTATTGAGCTGTAACTTAAGAAAAACACATTGACTACACTACTTGGCTTCAAAAGGTTTGAATGAGCAAATAGAAGTTCTAAAGGAATCAGCAGAGCAATACATCTAAGTGTCAGTGGTATGACACTGATATTTGAAATCTCATGAAGTGAGTTGGGGTCTTATATGAAATTATACAGAGACTAATCCTGCAAGGTGCAGTGTGTTTTTAACTCTTGATGTATGTTAGGGGAGGTGAAGGCACTCTGAATCTCACAGAGACAGAAAGACTATGGCCAAAGAACGTGAAAAATAACTTGCAAGAACAGTAAAAATCAAAGGAAAAATAACAAACACATCTTAAACCAGTACAGTAAAAGGAAGGCCTATACAAAATGGTCTTCTCTTTTTCAGAACATCTAAATGAGCAATTTCCTAAGAGAGGAAATAAAATATGAAATTGTTCTGCAGCAAAACTGCACAGATGATTAACTGCGGCATAAGTCAATGGAGTTTCATTAGAGTGACTGGACTCTTGGAAGATATGTTATAGTTAATGATTCTACCGGAGGTGGAACAGTACATTCAACAGCCTTGGAAATAAATAGGTGTCTCAAGAGCTATAACTTGTATCCAAGTCAACCAACAACAAGGCAAGGTTTTTGGGGGTTTTTTACACAAAAGGGGAAAAAGAACATGCAGCTTTAAAGGAACAGGAAAACCAAGGATGAATCACTCATACAAAAATAAGAGGATTTCTTTTCCATTTGTTTTCTAGGCTCAGAAGGACTTCATGAAGTACTTGCAGCAGAAATGATAAAATAGGGCCAGCCTGTGTGTTAGTGGAAGCTCCTGTGCATTTGTCATGAAAGATTTACCAGCCATGGCAAAAGTCTGATCCACCTCTCCTGCTCCCTACACAAAAGCCAACTCCTCCCTCCCTTCCTTGTGCAAAATACAGCAGATTCTGTTCACAGGACACTATATGCACATTTTGCTGATTTGTGTGGGATCCCCTTTCATGGGTTTCACTTTTAGATTCTGGGTTTGAACAAATACAGATCATCCCTGGGAAAAACGAAGTTATAAACAGAATAATGTTGGTTTTTCCCCTCAAAACCCTGAGTGGAGAAGTCTCATTCAAAACAGGATTTGGATTTGCTCAACATTCATGAACTCTGGTGAACTGGTCTATGAACCTGGGCTGAGTTTTGGGGACCTTACATACTCCTTATTCAGGCCAGTTTGACACAATGCTGAACACCCTCCTTTCATTAGGTAGCAGCCTGGCAAACACCAGCATTCTAAGAGTTAAGACAGGTCTAATTTCACGCCTACAAATCTTTAGCACTTTAAAAGAGTGGCAGAATAGACTGGCAAGAGAAAAATATTTATGAGGATTTTGTTTTCCCCAACAATCAAATCATGGTGTGATGATGCTGGAGTAATATTTCTTCCTACAGTTGTAGATAGGCTATTCAAGCCACTGTTAGAAACAGTGAACCCTGTCTGTTTATCATATCATCTTGAACTTTCGTAACTTCATTTTTTCATTACGTAACTCTGGAGTGAACTATATATAATACAAATGGAAATGAACCAAGTACTTTTCCATGGGCACAAATTTTAATACGGAAATACTAAACATGGTCCACAATATTTTACAACATAAATACTGATCTGAAAGTATTAAAAGTCTGACTTCATAACATAAGTGAAGCAACAGCAGACTCTAAGAAGACTGAGGCAGAATGTGTACCAAATTTGTGATTAATAAGCATGTCAGGTTTTATAAGAACATCCTTAAGTGGACACAACTAATGGCCTTACCATTGCTTCCAGAATTAAAATTGAATGGTTGAGTAGGCTTAGGCTTTGTCTACACTACACAGCTTTTAGCAACATGGCCGTGTTACTAAGTCAGGCAGTGTAAACACTGTTTGTTGGCACTTCTGAGGACAAAATACTTCCACCTCCTACGAGCGAGCAGGGTTCTCATTGTCACTCCTGCAGACAACAAACTTTTGTCTTTCAGGGGTGGGGGGAATGGGGGTGCTTTTTTAAGCACCTGTGAACAACAAAAGTTTTGTCCTTCAATTCGCAGTGTAGACAAAGCCTTAGCCTCAAATGGTAAGGGAACCATTAAAGAAAATAGGGTTTCACATTTTTCCATCTGTCAAGGGAAAAATCACAGATGATGATAAGTCAAAGGATATGCCCATTCCTATATGAGTGGTAGAATGTTTGTGCTGAACAAGATTGCATGGCTGAATGAGAGGGAAAAGGTGAATGTAAACTATAGAAACCTGAACCATTATCTTGCAAATTAAACTCACTCAAGAGCAATAATAACTGCTTGGAATCAGCATTTCAATAAGATGAAACATTTGTATTTTGAAAAAGCTTCAGTAAATTGTTAACTCCTTAAGAGGTGAAAGGAGGACTAGATAGACACATAGGATAAGTATAGTAGGGCCAAAAATTTAGCAAGACTCTAAAAGATCTTTGCATCATAAAATTACATTATACATTGAAATTTGGCCTGAAATTTAGGCTGAAGTTTTCCACTGTGGGTGGCTAAAATTAGATGCATAGATGTCCTTATGTAGGTGTTTTACTTATAGGCAGATTTCCTTAAATTTCAAAATTTTCACCTTTCGTTTTGAAAAAAGAAAAAAGTCTGTGTCTGTAAGATTCTGATACCTTTACTCATGTTGAAGAATACCATATTTCTTAAGTAGTTCAGTTGGATAATAAGGTCCTCATACAGGTAAGTGTGGCAGAATCTGTGGCAGAGTTTTAGAGAGAGCTCAGGGCATCAGGAATTCTCTCTCAAAAGGCTTTGGCTACACTTAGCACTTCAAAGCGCTGCCGCGGTAGCGCTGCCGTGGCAGCGCTTAATTACACATTTTAAACAAATATAATGTTGGCTGAGATGATATGCTGAGAGTGTAATTAATGATAACAAGCTAAACTGATTTTGCTGATTTTTGTTGTCCAAGTAGAGTGAAATTTTAAGAATAAACAAAGCATAAAAAACCCTAAGTGGATTTAAAACTTTTCAGTTGTGTCATCTGAGGATTTTCAGAAACACAACTAAAGAAAGGTATTTGTTTCTTTACAAGACATTTTTTAATGTGACAATGTTCCTTTCGCACAGAAAGGCATCCAGAATCCAAAAGCGAGCTTGACAGAAAAAGAATATGGATAACAATATTTCTGAAGTGCTTCAGGTACATGAGATGTGTGCTGCATGGAAAGTTTAACCATTTATTTGGCTGGCCATAACTAATTTGCAAAGTGTGAACTCTTGTTGTATTCAGGTTATTTTCACTTAATCTGACTTTACCATTATTGCTGAAAGTCATTTGCTTTTTCCATCATTTTTCAGCTTGAGGCCATGTCTCCAGATCTTCAGTCACTGAACATACATTTTAAGTGTTTTATTTAATTGGTGGGTGTTTGATTCTGCACAATGCTAAGTATTCTTGTAAAGTTCTGAGCACTTTAGATTCTTGTAATTTCACGGAGAGTTGGGGCCCTCGGCACCTCTCAGAAGCAAGCCCTTAGTGTGACATGAAAGCAAGAGACTGTAGTTCTAGCTTATGAATATAGATGAGCATTGCACAATGTTCACAAGACAACACCACCAGATCACCTTCATCCTAACCTACAATATTCCCATTACTCTAATCATGTAACTACCTTGAGCAGGTACTCACAATCGTGTGATGTGGAAAATAACGATTAGAGGCCTGATTCGTTGTTAACCTAGACAATGCTGACAATGCATAGCACACATAAAATGACTCAGGAAATATCTCTGGCTCTCTGTGACACCTCCTCAGATGTTCCAAAGCTGACCAGGAGCAGAGGTGGGCCACAGGAGGGAAGAAGATGAGGCATAGCCAAGGCAGATATGCATGCTGGCTATTCTGCATCAATGTAGAGTAGGGACAGTGAAGCAAGGGGTTGCACCAATCCCTGAATAGGGAATATTCAAGCTGTCTGTCTTTCCCTAAACCAGTGCATGAATCTGCCCTTAGGATGAGATCCACTATATTCATTTTCACCTGTTTGTCTGAGACTGGATGGGAACCCGTATCTCCAGCAGAAAAAGTTTAATGTGCAAACTCAAATCACTGCCAAGTCTCTCCTTGATCCTGAAGTTAAAATATGTTACTTTGTTCCAGTATCAAATACCTATTCAGAGATTGTTTTATTTTTAAATACAACCCCTTGCTTTTAGGTAGGCTGGGGACTCCATGGTTGGATTAAGGCATTTTGTGTTCTGATTCCTGAGTTAACAGCCCCTTGGTTCATGATTTGAAAAACAAATTCAGAACCAATGTAAACAGGTATCACACATTTGATGCTTCAAGTTGCACCTGTTTACACCGGGTATGAATTTGGCCCAGTGATCTGAATCTTAAAAAACATTCACAATCTCAAAGTTAAAAACCTAGGCAGTTTATCACAAGCTCATCAGATTGGTATCTGTTAAAATAAGCATTTACTTCCACACTTTTGACACTAGAAGGGGATGTTGCTCTATGTTTGTTGATAACATAAAAATCACATCTGCGTAGCTGCTTTCCTCTTATTTTAACACAATAATTTTTATTAGTTTAGAGTTATTCAACACCCATTGATTTGGTGTGGCAGGGAAGACTGCAAGGATAGGGGCTTATGAGTCACATCTGTTTGTTGGATGAAGATTTCCATGCACTGCTAAACTTATTTCATTTATGCTACTTGCAATAGCCATGCTGGTCCCAGAGGCAAGGTGGGTGAGGTAATATCTTTTATTGGATCAACTTCTGTTGGTGAAAGAGACAAACTTTTTTAAGCTTACATAGACCAATAAAAGATATTACCTCACCCACTTTGTCCATGTACTTATGCTATTCGTTTATTAATTGAAAATTTCTGGTGTTTGACTAAATCTAGGAAATAAAATGACATTGTAAATATCACATAAAAGTGTTATGCTCAATTATACAAGGATTTTTAAAAGCAAAAGATACCATCAGAGTAGATGCAGCTGCATTTGTGAAATTCTGGAGCTGGCAATTTCTTTCAGAATGCTTTCTGTTTTACAGCACTGGTTCCCCAGAGGAGCACAAAGGAGTGAGTGAAAAATTATTTAAGAACAATTACTTTCATATGCTAAAATATATGTGCAGTCATATAATCTAAAGACAAGAGCTAAGTATGATACTAATAATGTTGTATCCAAAATAATTATTACATGGTTAAAAAGGTGTCAATGATCTGCATTTTCAGGAAGAGCTATGGCTTTGTGTTTATCATGGTGTGAAGAAATAAGGTTTGGAGCTGGTAATAAATAATTCAGGAAAGTGCAGTCCAGAGAATTCGAACACTACCCAAATATTTGAAAGTTAGAAGTTCCTTTAATCAGACTGTTACTAAGGATAGGGCTTTTAATATCATCTGAGTGACTTAAGAGCACAAGCCCCACTGAGTTTTGTATTTTGGCTGGAGGAATTGATCTAAGAAATTGAACTGTGTGAACATTGTCCTTTTTACTGGTTCTTTAAGAGATGCTACCTGGGGGCCAAAACTGTTGCCTGAACTTTGTCAGTGTCATTAGCCCTGTGGCTGAGAGCTTGCTCTTTACAAAAGATGATTCCATTTGGAAACTTACTGAGGGCAGGTCCATACTCACCGCGCAGGTCAACGCGGTGAGTTCGACTTCACGGAGTTCGAACTATCGCGTCTGATCTAGACGCGATAGTTCGAACTCCAGAAGCGCCGCGGTCGACTCCGGTACTCCACCACTGCAAATGGCGGTGGTGGAGTCGACGGGGGAGCCGCGGAGTTCGACCCCGCTGCGTCTGGACGGATGAGTAGTTCGAATTAGGGTACTTCGAATTCAGCTATGCTATTCCCGTAGCTGAATTTGCGTACCCTAATTCGAACCCCCTTTTTAGTGTGGACCAGGCCTGAGACACAAAATATTCAGTTCCCTGGGGAAGTAAGCTTTCAGTGAACATATTTTGAATACAGTAGTGTATTCAGTTTAACAATCGTTATATTTAAATCATTCTTATTATATAACCAACCTCTTGTCTCAGCGGTTAATCCGATCATCAAGAATGCCCTCCCGACTAAGGGACAGGTTGTCTCCTTCACCAATGTAGGAAAAAGAGACAGAAACCTGGCAGTTCTGGGGAGAGAGCATGCAGGGAGTTGTGCTTCCATCACATTGTGGCTGCTGGCCCTACATGTGATTCTTCGCAAATGTTGGATTCTGCAGCTAGGATGGGTGTGTGCTAGGGACAGAAGGGAGAAGGACTTGAGGGTTGCTCTTTTCTTAAAGGCCGATAATGTCAGCATTAATTTAGGGTGCATCTCTCCTGAAGGTATTTGTATTGGTTGAGCTACATCCAGGTAGTCACACAGGTCCAAATGCCCAGTGTAGATAACCTGCACCAGTGAAAAATGAGACTTGCATTGGTGCAGCTTACTTCACTTTTCAACTTGTGTAAACTGCAGTTGGTGTGAGCACTGTATTACACTAGTGCAGTGTATTTACGCTGGGGCTTTGCACTGATATAGCACCAGTGTAGGTACACCAGTATGAATATACCCAGCAGGACTGTCCTTAGGATTTATGGGGCCCTATTCAATATTATTAAACTGGTGCCTCTATGCCCAATGGCAGCCTGGGCTTGGATGTGTATTTTAGATAAGGGTAGTCTTTTGAAGGATTTATTTAAAAAAACTGGAAGATCCAAGCATTTAAGGCTAAAGATGAATACTCATATTGTGCATCCAAAAATCTAAGCAAGGATTTTTTAGAGATGTGATTTTATAATCTTCAGCGACACACAAATGAAATATTTTTAAAGCAAATTTTAAACTAAGGTCCTGTAGACTAACATGTTCTGAGTAAATATTACAGTCATGCACAACTGTTTTTGTCAGCAAATTCAGAAACGGACAGTATATACTTAGGGGTTGGCAAATGCCTATTAAATGGCTTCATTACAACTTGAATGGCTCTTTAACAGTTTCAATGTTGTTTTAATAGGTCTGGCAGGCTGGAAGGCTTTTTCACATTTAAGTACTAGATCCCCTCCAGAGAAAGACTCCCCAGGCTGCAGCAAACAGCTGTGGTGGGAGCCTGAAGGAAGGGTCAGGGACAAGAAAGGTGGAGGGTGGACACTAAGACCCAGAGATGCCCCAAATTTTTGGGTGCCCTACGCAGCCACATATGGCTAAGGACAGCCCAATCCCCAGCATAATCAAGTCCTTGGCCATTCTCCCCCTCTCTGCAGGGAAATCCCACACAGTGAATGGAGGTTTGAGAGAAGGGTTTCCAGGTGTCCAGTTTTCAACTGGAAAGTCTGTGAGAAAGGGGTTGTGTCCAGTCACATGTACTGACTGGACACCAAAAGTCCGATTACCATGGGTGGTGAGGTCAAGGGAGGAGGGGCTGGGACATCAACCCACACCAGCCCCTGCTCAGCTGACGCTACCTCCTTCCTGCATCTTGGGGGCAGGCAGGCTCCTAGCCCTGGAGCAGAGGGAGCCCAGCTAGTGAGGGTGAGGGAGGTGGACAGGATCGAGCGAGGAGGGAGGGGGAGAGCAGTGAGTGATGGGGAGGGGCCTCAGGGTAAGGGGTGGAGCAGAGGTGGGACTCGGAGGAAGAGATAGAGGGAGGGGACGTTCCAGCTCTCCTGCTGTAGTGTCCAGTTTTCAGAAATTAGAAAGTTGGCAACCCTTTTTGGGAGACTAGGTTTGCCAGGCTTCCGGTTTTTGACTGGAACACCTGGTCGAAAAGGGACCCTGGCAGCTTCGGTTGGCACCACTGACCGGGCTGTTAAAAGTCTAGTCGGAGGTGCAGTGGGGGCCCAAGCCTAAAGCAGGCTCCCTGCCTGCCCTAGCTCCACGTGGCTACTGGAAGAGGCCTCCAGGTCCTTGCAGCCCCTAGGTGGCCAGGGAGGCCCGGCACGCTACCCCTAGTGCCAGCTCTGCAGCTCTCATTGACCAGGAACTGTGACCAATGGGAGCTGCGGTGGCGGTGCCTGCGGCCGTGAAGGCAGTGCACAGAGCCTCCCTGGCAGCCCATGCGCCTAGGGGCTGTAGGGACCTGGCAGCCATGGTAAGCGCTGCCAAGACCCCGGACCCCAACTCCCTGCTTCAACCCGGAGTCACCTCCCACGCCCAAACTTCCTCCCGGAGCCCGCATCCTAACCCCCTCCTGAACCCCAAACCTTTCATCCCCAGCCCCACCCCAGAGCCTGCACCCCTTTCCCACACTCTGAACCCTTTGGCCCCATCCCAGAGCCCCCACTGCATCTCAAACCCCTCATCCCCAGGCCCACCCCAGAGACTGCACCTCCAGCTGGAGCCCTCACCCCATGACCCAGCCTGGTGAAAGTGAGTGAGGGTTGGGGAGAGTGAGTGACAAAGGGAGGTGGAATGGAGTGAGCAGAGAGGGGCCTTGGAGTACGGGCAGGGCAGGAGTGTTCGGTTTTCATAGATTCTAGGACTGGAAGAGACATCGAGAGGTCATAGAGTCCAGTCCCCTGCCCTCATGGCAGGACCAAATACTGTCTAGACCATCCCTGATAGACATTTATCTAACCTACTCTTAAATATCTCCAGAGATGGAGATTCCACAACCTCCTTAGGCAATTTATTCCAGTGTTCATCCACCTTGACAATTAGGAACTTTTTCCTAATGTCCAACCTAACCCCAGTAGCGTAGCTACCAGGGTTCAGGGGAAGCAACCGCTTCCGCTCAGCATGTTTTCAAAAAAGCGGCGCCTGCCGGGCCAGCGCTGGTGGCAGCACGGCCGGAGGAGCCATGGGGGGAGGCAGGGGCAGCCGGAGGATCGAGGGGGCCGGCTCCTCGGCCATCGCGCCCCACGCTCAGTGCGGCCCCAACATCGCCGCAGCCACCTTCTGCGGCGGTGGCTCAGGGCTCGGTGGCCAAGCGCTCCCTGCCCCTTGCTACTGTGGCAGGCGGGGGGGAAGTGAAACTAAACTACTCAAGATAGTTAAGACCAAAGCAGATTGTGAAGAACTTCAGATCTCACAAAACTAAGTGATTGGGCAACAAAATGGCAAATGAAATTTAATGTGGATAAATGTAAAGTAATGCACATTGGAAAAAATAACCGCAACTATACATACAACATGATGGGGGCTAATTTAGCTACAACGAGTCAGGAAAAAGATCTTGGAGTTATCGTGGATAGTTCTCTGAAGATGTCCACGCAGTGTGCAGAGGCGGTCAAAAAAGCAAACAGGATGTTAGGAATCATTAAAAAGGGGATAGAGAATAAGACTGAGAATATATTATTGCCCTTATATAAATCCATGGTACGCCCACATCTCGAATACTGTGTACAGATGTGGTCTCCTCACCTCAAAAAAAGATATTCTAGCACTAGAAAAGGTTCAGAAAAGAGCAACTAAAATGATTAGGGGTTTAGAGAGGGTCCCATATGAGGAAAGATTAAAGAGGCTAGGACTCTTCAGTTTGGAAAAGAGGAGACTAAGGGGGGACATGATAGAGGTATATAAAATCATGAGTGATGTTGAGAAAGTGGATAAGGAAAAGTTATTTACTTATTCCCATAATACAAGAACTAGGGGTCACCAAATGAAATTAATAGGCAGCAGGTTTAAAACAAATAAAAGGAAGTTCTTCTTCACGCAGCGCACAGTCAACTTGTGGAACTCCTTACCTGAGGAGGTTGTGAAGGCTAGGACTATAACAATGTTTAAAAGGGGACTGGATAAATTCATGGTGGCTAAGTCCATAAATGGCTATTAGCCAGGATTGGTAAGAATGGTGTCCCTAGCCTCTGTTCGTCAGAGGCTGGAGATGGATGGCAGGAGAGAGATCACTTGATCATTGCCTGTTAGGTTCACTCCCTCAGGGGCACCTGGCATTGGCCACTGTCGGTAGACAGATACTGGGCTAGATGGACCTTTGGTCTGACCCGGTACGGCCTTTCTTATGTTCTTATGTTCTTATGAAAGGGCTTCTGTGCCTTTAAGGCTGCCTGGCTGGCGAGCCCCACGTGGAGCGCACCCAGCGTGGGGAGCAAGCCGGAGACAGGCGGCGGCACAGGACGGAGGTGAGCAGGGGGGTCTGATGCCTTGCACTGGGGGGTCTGGGTGAGGGGCTCTCTGGGGCTGGGCCCACAGGGCAGGGGCGCAGGCCATGCTGTCTGGACGGGGGGCCCTGGCACGGCGCAAGAGCCTGGAGCCTGGGGTGGGGGGGACAGGACCCCGCAGGTGGGGCCGGGCAGCACAGCCCGGTGGGGGATACCTGCAGAGCGTGCTGGGCAGGAGAGACTCTCCCGGGACCGCGGAGGACGGGGGGGTATCCACACCCCCGGGAAGCCCACAAGAGTCCTGAGCCAGCCCCGGGATTAATCTGGGGGGGGGGATGGGAGGAGTCAGGGGCGTGGCCAGAGGAGGAGCCAAGGGGGCGTGGCCAGAGGAGGAGCCAAGGGGGAGTGGCCAGAGGAGGAGCCAAGGGGGGGCGCCTTTTTTATGTTTGCTCCCCCTACACTTAAAACCTGGCTACGCCACTGCCTAAACCTCCCTTGCTGCAGTTTAAGCCCATTGCTTCTTGTTCTATCCTTAGAGGCTAAGATGAACAAGTTTTCTTCCTCCTCCTTATGACACCCTTTTAGATACTTTGTGTGATTAGAAAGTTGGCAAATCTATGGGAGACTCCATTTTTCTATTTATCCATAGAGTAGGTCCAGCCTGGGTAACAGCAGTGCAAGCGTCCCAAGACCAATTTCCAAAGTGCCTCAGTCCTGATGTAGGAGGATCACCTTTGGGGTGAATGGCTAATTTAATCTCCATTTAGTTTCTTGTCTGCTCTGAAACTTCCACCCAGGTACCATTTATTGCCACTTGTCACTCCTGTGTGTGGACACTCCTGCGTGGCCATTTCACATAGTTCACCACCAAACAAGCTTTGTTTTTAAAACAGATTGGTTTTAAAACCAATCTATGAAAAAACACATCATGTACAGCTTAATATTTGTTTTGGTGGTTTTTTTAGGTTCCAGAGAGGTTTTATTAGCACAAATAAGAACTGGTTCCTGTAAGCAGAAAGTTCTGATCTCAAACAAAATATGCTTTTAGATTTCTTGGCTTCACTGAAATCACTGCTGCAAATTCTAGCATGTGATATTTACAAACTCTGGGCCCAATCCTGCACTCTGTGCTCAGGCGAAACTGCTGGTCACTTTACTGGGAGATTTACTTGAATAAGGCATGTGGGATTGGGTCCTCTGTCACCATTACATGACATATGCAAAAGTAACCACATACATCTTTACAAAGCAATTATATCCATGAACCCTAAGCTTTCCCCTTCTTGACATACCAGTTGCGTATGGTGCATAGAACCAGTTTCAGCAGGGACAAAAGATCAGAAGTTTTCAGGCAATGACAAACTCACCAATGCAGGAAGATATGTGTAAAGTGGCACATGAAAGAAGACAGTCACTATTTTCTTTTAATGAAATTAAGCCCAGCAGGTAGGAAGCACCTGGTTTCAAAAGATACTGCATCTCCATAAACTTTAGCATGTTATTTGAAACCATGTTATAAATAGTAATTGTCAGTTTTGCACATTAATTACAACATCCATCCACATTCCCCTCCCATCTGCATTACTCCCACCTTCATGGGACAGTTTCTTACAAAGATGCAATCCCGCTGAATAGCGTTCAGAGTAAGACTGACACTCTGTGGGGAACTAGTGCTCCAAATTCTGAATCTTTAGTCATTTATGTGCATGTTGAGAATATTTGTTGAAGATGAGCTACATTAGACTGGATAAAAAATGCACAAAGGTTATAGACCTCATGCTTAGGACATCAGCCAACTCGGTTCAGTAGGGAGAAAACTCCCCTTCAGTCAAGCAAATTACTAATTTTTTCATTAGCATGATTTCATCTTCCTCTGAAGCATCTAGAACTGGCCACTGTCAGAGATGAGGTATAGAATACTGGACTAGATGGTTCTGGGCCAATGTGACACTTCCTATAGTGCTGTCAATAAAAATGAAGTTGACTGCACTGATTCATTGCCCAGGCTGCAAAAAGTACCAAAATTAGACAGTTATGTGTAAGTGGATTTTGAAATTTGTGTGTTAATAATCTAGTTATGATTATTTCAGTAAAACAGGTACAGGTGTTATTTTGAAAAAAATTGTGTATAGTTCTTTTAAGGCCACAGTTTAATAGTGCCATCTAGTGGACATTTAAAATAACTGCAGAATTAAATTCCCAGAATGCACTCACTCTTTGAATTTGTTAGTGAGACTCCAAAATCTTCAGAAATTCTATGCTTAAAAAGATTTCCAGGGTGGATAGAAACAGAACATAGGACTTGGAAAGTGAAACTAAATAAAATATTCTATGCTAGCACAAGAATAATATACACCATAACAGACTTTTCACAGCTGTCCTCCTAACTATAATGATCAGAAAATGAAAACTGAACTACGGCTAAAAATTAGAATGAGGAAATTTCTTAAGTCACATGCTACCAGTATGCTTCTATCTCTACAGCATAATTGTTCTTTACTTTCTCTCCTATATTTCTAGCTGTGCTTCATCCCAGTGGTGGATGCATTTCTGAACAGCTAATTGAGCTATATGCATTATGGTATTTTGCAATTCTTCAGAATGAAAGGCACTATAAAGTCTATACAATAGAATTAGTATTTACTAGGAACCATTGTCTAAACTTGACATTACAACAACTTGAACATTTTGGAAGTGACTAATTTTAAAAAAATCAGTGTCTGACACATCTTTAATTAGTATGTTCTTACTTTTTTTAGGTTCGTGTAACAATATTTATAGTTCTTTTCTCCCTGCTCCTCACTGATATTTATGAGTCTTTTAAGTAAGAGAAAAACTACCTAATTAACTATGCTGAAGAAACAGTGAAACTGATCGTGTATTTAGTGCTCTCTGATACACAAAGGAAATAAAAAAAATAGAGAAAATATTTTAGTAACTGCAGTAAGAACAGAATTGTTCAGGCACAAGTGTGATTTTCAAGTTGATGGTGCCCCTAACTGAAGTTCCCATGTTCCTGATTAGACCATTTCAGGTGCATGATTATGGAAGGAAAAGAGCCCAAGGGAAGTACAGCTGTGGTTTTTAGAGGGGGAAGAATTTTAATTGCTGCCTTGAAGATGACACCTATGGCTCCTCCACAGCTAGAGGCAGCGAATTTTGTCAGAGCAAATCAGAAGTGTACACCCAGGAACTGTATCTAAGATTAAGGTTACAGGAATTTCTGCATGGTAAACAAACTGCTGACATGCCTTTAGAGATAATTCACAAACACCTGAAAATGTTTTCACTTGTCTAACTGCAGACATCTCCTGATGGAATCACTGATAAATCCCCAAGTAGAAAACCCACCTCTTGAGTTATCACCTCAAACTGATTCCATTGTGTATCTTTCTCTCCAGAACAAGCCTCTAATTAACAACCTGGTTTACATGGAAACACTATCTTCATGAATGAGTAAATCCATTTTATCAACCCATCCATCAGTTGTGTAATATTTACTTTGACAACATTGTAAGGACAGGGCTGTCCCTTCTTGTGGGACAATTTAGGACCTAAGCAATTCCAATTTCTCAATCCCCTCCCCGCCCCCCAGTAACATTTTGTAATTAATAATAGTTTCTAACTCAACTGATAAGCAGTTCTGAATTTATGTAATTTTGGATTGACTGGCCACTGCCCTGCACCTTGTGTAGTCATTTACAATGCAAAGGCAATGTAAAATGCTAATCAGCCCCAATCTATGTAAATAGCAATTTCACATGTTAGCAAGTGAAAGGATTTTCATATGAACTCTGTTCTCATAATTCTTATTTTCTATGAAGGACACATCTGATTTTTTACAGTTTTGACAATCAGGTTATTCTTCAATGCACTACTAAATGAATACACCTACAGATGACCTGTATTTAATTCAGTAGTCCTACATCATAAGCTTGTAATAATGCAAGTTAAGGTTAAAAAGTTAAAAGTTAAAAAAAGTCCAGAAAGCTTTAGTTAAAGTTCCAGCACCAGCCTTAACTCTGCCCCTTGACAATATTTTGTTACATTGTAATGAAATCCCCACTGTCCTCTGGGGTAGGGGTCTCCAGCACAAATTAGGAGAATGGATATTGGTAGATTGAGGGGTGGACAAGGGAGGAGGAGCAACCTACTGAGGATTCCAACCTATTTGGGTGGCTTGTGGTCAGAAAAGTGAGTCTAACTAGTATGGGGGGAGGTTGGGATACTAGGAAGCCTCTGGATCGAGCTGTTGGCTCACACAAGGATTTCTTAGATCTGTGGAGGTACGAGTGGGTCTCCAGTTGTATCCTCAGGGAGGGGGAAGAGGAAGATAGGGTCTTCTGTCTATATAGAGAGAACTAGTGAGGTACAGGGAGCAGAATTAGCGTTGGTACTGGAATTACGCTTCCAGGAGCTCCCACTAGGGCACAATACCTTGTACTGCCCCCTTACTGTGGGAAGCCAATTTAGCCCTTAAATTTTAGATGAAGTTTAAGTTAGCCTCTTGTTATCTCTAGACTTAATGCTTGGAAAGGTTGAAATGGTAAAAGCCAGATGGGGGTGATGGCTTCCTAAATGAGAGCAAGGAACTTTTTGCAAGAGTCAGAAACATTAATTAAGATAATTCAAAAATTGCTAGGCTTATGAACATGTTATTCTTTCCTAAATTACATAGGCTCTTTAATCTAAATTTGATTACTAAATTTTTTCAAGAAGAGAAGCATGAAATTAAGCTTCTAAGTGCATATTCAGGAATCTAAAGAACAAGATTTCAGAATTTCTGAGATCAATGGGAGATGTTGGGTTTTCAGCACTTTTCAAAAGTCAGGCTACTTATTTAGGTCTACACTTAAAATGTAGGTTGACCTCACCTGCATTGCTCAAGGGTGTGAAAAAGAGCACACCCCTGAGCACTGTAATAAGCTGATCTAGCCGGGGTAGATGTGTCTAGGTTGATGGAAGAAATCTTCCATTGACCTATCTACCCCCTTTTGGAGAGATGGATTATCTACTCAGCAGAAAAAACCCTCTGTCAATGTAGGCAGTGGCTATGCAGCTGGGCCACTGAAGGCCATGCTTACATTACCAGCGCTAAAATCTTGGCCTCTCAGTTTAACTTTATACCAGGGATCGGCAACCTTTGGCATGCGGCCCATCAGGGAAATCCACTGGCAGGCCGGGATGGTTTGTTTACCTGCAGCGTCCACAGGTTCAGCCGATCGCAGCTCCCACGCAGTTCACCATTCCAGGCCAATGGGGGCTGCGGGAAGTGGCGTGGGCCGAGGGATGTGCTGGCGGATTTCCCTGATGGGCCGCTTGCCAAAGGTTGCCAATCCCTGATATAGAACATGTTATGTTTTTAATCTAAACAGAACTAAATGCTCAAGGGAAATTTGATCTGGATCAGTGTACTATGGGGATGACTATAACAGACACTGAAAAACACAAATATACTCATTCAGACCAGACTCTTCAGTTGCAAGGTTTTTACACAGATGCTTAGTTAAAAAATAGTAACAGGTCTGATGGTTTTGTTCTGAGCTGTGTCTCAATATGCAGTAGCTAGCTTCATTTGGAATGTTGTGATGACCATTAAACTAAAAAGAAAAAGAAGCAGGGACTCATTTATTATAGCAGTTAAGAGATCAATCTTCAATCTGCTGGAATTTTGGGGAGAAGATTAAGTCCATTTTACATATATTTTAGGATTGTGACCATGTGGGACTTTATGTTGCACATATGCTCCTCTTTCCTTTACCAACATTTTGTCCTTTGTTCTTGGCCCCCAACTGATGCTTATGGCCCTGCACAGAGGACTCTTTAGCCTGACTTCTATGATTTTAAGACATATGACACTTTTCTTCTGGAAATGTGTTGACTTTTCTTTCTACGGATGTTTTGCTTTCCTCCTTCATGTCTGCACTGAAATGTAAGAAGTTCCTGGTGTTAGCAAATGACTGGTCTATAGAAATGGACAGATGTTGAACGCTATTTATTCCTAGGCTTAAATGCCCTTGATAATATTTTATAGCCAGCATAGGAATTTTGTTTATACTCTTATTCTGTCCTTGAACTGATTTTTTCCTATTTGTCTGTTTTGAATTTAAACATTTCTATGTATAATCTCAAGTACACTATTTTGTGTGATAATGAATAGCTTTATTTTATGTTTATGTTGCTGTTTTCTGTTTCTAGTATATATGTACTAGCGTATGTTTACGCTAGTACATATATATTTAATCCTTTTACAAAGCTGGGCCTTGTCTGTGGCCATATGATAAAGCAGTTTGGGAAGAAGACTAAAGCCAGAATGGTACAATCAAGGCTTCTGTGGTGGCTTTTAAAAGAAGGGAAAATAAAACCTACCCAAATGGCATATAGGCACCTAATTAAGGGCCTATCGGTGGCCTTCTGTCAGACTGTTATTGATGGATTCCAACAAAAGCCAGCAAAGTCTTTTTGAATCTCAGTGCAGCATTTCACAGAGTTTGGCATGATAAGCTCTTAGTTAAACTCAGGGAGATGAGAATCTGATAAAATGTACCTTTGGATAAGAGATTTCCTATAGTATAGGAAAATAATAGACTAAATGTTCCTTTTTCGAAGACAAGGCCACTCAGGGAGGCATTCTGCAGGACTCAGTTTAAAGTCTCTTATTTTCCTGCTGTTCTCCTCTGAGTAGTCATGCTGCTTGAAATCATCTGTATGCATGTATGCAGATGACGTGCTTCGTGTCACTGGTTGTCAAATAGATGTATTGGAAAATGAACTGAATGAGGACTTAGAAATTGTAACTAGATGGGCAAAGGAAAATACATTCCAGATGAATCCAGCAAAAACAAAGTCAGTCTACTTTACCACAAATCATATGAGATTTAAGTACAGTTTGAAACTGACATTGAATGGAGAATGTATTGACATTGAGAAGAATCCAGTATACCTTGGAGTGACCTTGGATACAGAACTAAGATTTGGACCACAAGTCAGAAAAATGACAGCCAAAGCAAAGAAGAGACTGAATCTTCTGTGATGTATTGATGGTACCAATTGGAGTTCATGTGTTAGAACGTGAACTTACTGCTTGATACTTCGTGCAATACTTGTATATGCCTTACCTGTATGGTCACATACAGCTCCCAATAATCTTGCTAAGATCAATATTGTGCAGTCACCTGTAGTTCACAATATAACTGGAGCTGTAAGATCCTCTCCAAAAGCAATTTGTGAACAAGAGTCTGATGTTCCACCTCTTGAGAATCATAGAAAAGAAAAGCTAATTTGATACGGAAATTGTCTTCCTTCCCTATCTGAATATCATCACTGTTCAGGATCTGCTCAGAAACTGGAAAACAAAACTGCAATGAT
Organism: Mauremys reevesii; assembly: GCF_016161935.1. Lineage (NCBI taxonomy): Eukaryota > Metazoa > Chordata > Testudines > Geoemydidae > Mauremys > Mauremys reevesii. The sequence goes on from NC_052624.1 coordinate 201,863,636, forward strand.
CATCTTGTTTTGAAAGGTGTGTAAAGGCTACTGAAGAAAAAGAAGCACTTGATGATGTTAGAAAGGTAAAGTGTGTGAAGAAGTTTGTATACCAGTAATTTTTTCACATGAACCTATTTGCTTTAGTAAATGCCTTTCCCTTTGGTATCTTGTTCAAAGGAACACACAGACTGCCAACTAAAGGAAAATTGTAGAAAAGACCCTTCAACAGTATAAGTCACAAGGCAAATTCTTTCATATGTACACTGATGGTTCATCAGATGTATCTTTCAAGAATGGTGGTGTCTTCACCCAGTGGTTTAATGGAGAAAATACAAGAAAATGCACTAGTTCAGGGTCTATCAGCTCAAACTATATGACTGAACTGAAAGCTATTCTCACTGCACTGCAAGAAATAACCAGAGCAGAAATGGAGGTGGACGTCGTAATAACTGTTGGCTTGCAGATGGCGATCCTTGGTTACTTTAGAATAAACAAGAGTGCTATCAACAATGCAATTCAAAAGGAGGCTTGGAGGATCAGAAAGCAAGGCAATAAATTGACTTTTCAAAAGATTCCATCATACGCCTATGTACATGAGAGTGTTGTAGCTGATGACCTGGCAAAAATTAGAAGATAGGAAACTGAAGTTGGAATGACAACATCAATGATACTGTCACCCTACCAAGGAAAATATTAGCTGACATCCATTATTGTGAGATTGTGGACAGGGCACACTGCAAGAATGAAAATCAATAGAAATGGGACCAAGAGATGTCTCCTCTGCAAGATGTGTTGGGAGCAGGTTTTAACACCTGCCCATACTTTAGAATGTAATATTGCAAGAAAAGGGAAACTTTTTGAATTGGACAGCTTGGATCAAGCTCTTACAAAGGTCCCTGTACAAGTTGCCAGATTCATTCTTGAACTTCATGGCCTGATAAGATTAATATGGGACAACATAGCAACACCACCACCACACTTACAGTGCCCCCACACACCTTAAGAGAACATTAAGGATGTATGCACAACCTAGACGTTGCTTATGCAACTCATATGCCTTATTATACTTTGTAACCCACCCTAGGTTTTTTTGCTGCAGAATGGCTACCTTTAAATCTGGTATTGTGTGTCCAGGGAGATTGAAGTGTTCTCCTACAGGTTTTTGTATATTGCCATTCCTAATATCTGATTTGTGTCCATTTATCCTTTTCCGTAGGGACTGTCCAGTTTGGCTGATGTACATAGCAGAGGGGCATTGCTGGCATATGATGGCGTATATTACATTGGTGGACATGCAGGTGAATGAACTGGTGATGGTGTGGCTGATCTGGTTAGGTCCTGTGATGGACAATGGATCGTCTACAGCCAAGCACTGAGGTACAACCGCATCTGCTCCAACCCCTCAGACAGAGACCAACACCTACAAAAACTTCACCAAGCATTCTCAAAACTACAATACCCACACGAGGAAATAAGGAAACAGATCAACAGAACCAGATGTGTACCCAGAAGCTTCTACTGGAAGACAAACCCAAGAAAGAAACCAACAGAACTCCACTGGCCATCACATACAGTCCCCAGCTAAAACCCCTCCAACACATCATCAGGGATCTACAACCCATCCTGGACAATGATCCCTCACTTTCACAGACCTTGGGTGGCAGGCCAGTCCTCGCCCACAGACAACCTGCCAACCTGAAGCATATTGTCACCAGTAACTGCACACTGCACCATAGTAACTCTAACTCAAGAACCAATCCATGCAACAAACCTCGATGCCAACTCTGCCCACATATCTACACCAGCGACACCATCACAGGACCTAACCAGATAAGCCACACCATCACCGGTTCATTCACCTGCACATCCACCAATGTAATATACGCCAAGGTATATTTATTCAAATCCTTTCACTTTTAAAAATGGCTGAATTTCTCCACTTGGGCAGAGGCTATGACTGAAAAATGACGCACAAAAGGAACTTTTCATATATTTATGAATGACTGAAAGATGGGGTCTTAGAATGGAACTGCTCTAGCAACCTTAACTATAAGCTGTTACTGTGCCCTAGCTCTAATAAACACTAAAGACAAAATTTACATGTCTCAAATTAAGAACATCAGAAAAATATTAATGTATAAACACTTAAAAAAACCAGAAGAAACTTTTAAAATATTATTCTGTTGTTCTTCAAATTACTTCGATCACCACATAAATGTTAGGAATTATTATTAACAATGATAATAATAAACAGGTTTCAAAGTGGTAGCCATGTTAGTCTGTATCAACAAAAAGAATGAGGAGTACTTGTGGAACCTTTGAGACTAACAAATTTATTTGGAAAATATATTCCACTGCATGCATCTGATTAAGTGGATTTTAGCCAACGAAAGCTTATGCCCAAATAAATTAGATAATAATAAAGGCATTTTTGTTAGTTTTATGTTAATGTCATTTAAAGGGTTTATTTAAATGTCCCATTGTTAATGACTTGTTGTGTCTTGATGGTAAGCTGAATATTTCTGTTGTTAAACCACTGAAGTCCTAATTACTGATTTGACATCTCAGTATAGAAAAACACATCTTGTGAAAAAATTAGTAGTGAAAAGAAAACAAGTCACAATGTGATGAGCTCCACTATACTGTATGTCAAAGTCGGAGAAATTTTTGATGGAAAAGACCACTTCCTTTGAGTGCAGGATTGATCTCCATTGTGTATTCTTCCTTGCATTGCCCAGTCTATTTTTAAATGTGGAAAACAACGGGGTTTCTACCATTTCCCGTTCCCTAGATTTCACTGCCAGAAAGTTTTCTCTGATTTCCAGCTTGAATGATCCTTTTCTTAATTTTATTCCTCTACTCCTTGTTGCACACTTATTACATATGTTCTACCAGCAATCACTTGTTGACTATATTTGTAAAATGACATTTATTTTTTTAAGAGGATGCTGAGCTTAAATAGTTAGAGGCTTGCAGACACTTTTTATTGCTACACTATTTCACCCACTCAGGAGCTCGGAATCCTTTTCGCACATGGAACTTACACCCCGCCCCCCAACTCAGCGTCTCTTGCTACCACAGCTACTGGTGGAGCAAACCAAAGAGGGGGGGTTCCAGACGCAATATTGGATCTGAGAATCAATTCGGAAGTAACACTGGATCTGAGAATCACTCCCAAGAGGCTTTCGAGTTTGGGCGCAAGGAACGTGCCGCTTTTACAGCCACCAGAACTGGCACGCTCGCTCCCGGGAAGCCCAGGGCTCTGCCCCAGCCTCCCCTCTCGGAGAGGTTTGTGCCACACCCTCTCTTAGTGTCTGGCCATGGCAGGCTCACTTGCTGTGCAGAGTGAGGGGGAGATAAGAGAGGGGGAAGGAAGGGAAGAGGCTGGTTTTCCTGGAGTGGGAGGGAAAAGCGTCAAAGAAGAATTTGCTCCCCAGGAGAAACATCCACCTGAGGTTCCGCGGCTGCTGCTGCTGCGTGAGCCGGGGGGAGATGTGCTGCTGCTGCTCCTGCAGATGGCTGCTGCTGGCTTCTCTGCTCTGGGCGGTAGGGGAATGCCAGCTTCGAGGTGAGACCCCGGCAGTCCCCAGCCTGGGAGATTAGCGTGCAGACAGGGGGGCTTGGCGGAAGCCGCCGAAGGGAACTTGTTGCACACGGGGGCTGTGTGCGCTGGCTTTGGCGGCGCCACGCTTCGGCAGTGGCTTCGCTGCTGGCTTTCTGGACCAGCCTTGGGAACGGGGGCGGGGGCGAGCTCGGGATGGCCCTGGTGAATACCGGTCTGCAGCCGTGCTTGCACATACCGAAAATCGGGAGCCACCCCGGACCCGAGGGGGGTTGGCCTCTGTTGGGGACGGAGCAATAAGGCTCCCCGCCAGAGCGTAGCTTGATCAGCTGCGGACTTAACATGCAACTTGCCCTTGTCTACACCAGCATCGCGAAATGTATCAGCCTCGCACTTTGGAGCACACGCTGTTTAGCCTCGCTATTTAGACAGACCCTAGGGGCCTGAAGAAGAGCATGGCTCAGTGTCTCTTGTTTTCTCCTTCATTCCCTGCTCTCTCTCTCTCTCTCTCCCTCCCCAGGCTCGTGAGCTTTGTCCTCTTCGCCCTTTTTTCCCATCGCCCCATCTCTCCCCCCTCCCCAGCCTCTGTAAATTACAACCCCCCGCCGCCCCCCCCCAGCTGCGGTAGTTCTTTTATCTCCTCATCTGAGGGCACTGGGGGTGGGGGCTGCCCGGCTTCGCTGCTGCCGTGGCGAAGGGGCCGCCCCCTGGCTTTGCAAGTTTGCAACATGCAGGGCCCTTTTGAAGTGAGGGGCGATCCCAGGGCCAGGCTCCCTCCCTCCCCCCGCCGGGGCGACTCGCCCCCTCCCGGGACGGGCCATCGCGGGTTCCTGTTGGGAAACCCGGCTGCTGCCCCATCCCCCTCGGAGCACTGACCCGCGGCTGGGCGCTGGGAATGAATGGGGCGGACACTCTCGCCGCGAAGTCCGCTTCGCATTGTCTCCTAGCAGAGGCAGCCAGCCAGAAACCGGCTCCTCTCCCTGCCCCCCCCCCATGCCACTCGACTGCTTGGGGCTCCGGGGGCCATTGTGAGCCTGCCTAGCCCTTCTTCCTCCCCCAGTCCCTGGGGGCTGCCTTTTCACCTCCCCCCTTTCCGCCGGCTGGAAAGGGGACGGGGCAGCCCGCCCTGGGCTGCACGTGAATCACCCTGTGTCCCCTGGAAAGGATGGGCCTTAGCAAAGGCAGAGGCTGGGCTCGACATTGCTACTGCCGAGGGGACGCGTTTAGGGGGCCAAGCCGGTATACCAGGGTGGCTTTGCGATTATTAATTTATTATCAGCTTTATAAGGAGCCTATCGCTGTGGTGTCTGGGAAGTTACACACCGTTTAGATGAGGACACAAATACTTATGTGCCGCTGCTGTTGACAGGGTGGGTGCAGAGATTAATCACAGAGCTCTACGCTCCCGGGGTCTGAATTCCTTATCACTTTAGGCTTAATATCTGCCACGCCTATAATCCCCCTCCCTCCTTGAGCATCACTGCAGTCGATGTTTTACAAATAAGACGCGGTCCCTGCCCCCAGGTACTCTTAGCTTGAGGAAGAGGATCAGGCACAAAGATTTCCTCACTTTCCCTGATGTAAATCAGAAGTAACTAACTCCACGGATATCAGTGGCCTTGAGCTCATAAGAGGAAGTCTAATATTAGCTGGCAGTGAAATAAGCTAGTGCTGGTCAATTTCAAAAATGGCTTTTGCAAGGATTTTTTAAAAAGCATTTTAATAGTGAACTAACTCTGCCCCGAGTTGTAGTAGGTTTGATTGCTTGTGGCATCTCCTTCTGCTACCTTTGAAGTGATACTTGGTCATGCTTGGAGGCTGCTGCCTGCTCTAGGTCCCATCCAGAGGGAAGTAAGGCCTATAGACTGTTTGCTTGCTTTGCCCCTCCCAGGGGTTGCAGCCAGCTTGCTGCTTTGCCCTGCCCAGGGGACCAATTCCCCAAGTGCAACTGCCTGCCCCAGCCAGGAGGCTGCAGGACTCTAGACTGTTTGCTTGCTCTGCCCCCCCGCCCCGTTAGTGGTTGGAATCACTGCCTTTATGAAGGATGCATGGTGCTTTAGATCAATATTAAAAAAGACTTTTTTAACATTTGGAAATCAAGCTAGTCCCCAGTCCCAGTTTGCATCTCTTGACTGGACACTGGGGACCTTAATAGGAGAAAATGTGGCTGCATCTCTAATGTGTCCCCTCATTGGGGAAAGTGACCAAAGGATCTTCCTATTCTGACTCTCTTACCAGGCCCTCACCTCAGCCAGCCTTTGGCCTACTCCAAACTCATTTTGTCTTTTGTTGAGCTGGGAGAGCATGGATTCCTCTCCATGATCTATATCAATTTCAACCCCCACCATCCCCTTACGCAACAGAACTGCACTGATTTTGCTGGCAGGGGTCCTATAAACTCATGGTGGAAAGGGATGTTCCCTAATGTCTAATGTTATATGCTTTGGTAGTTGATGGGAGGAGGGTTTATTTACATAAACTAGACAATTGCTATATGAAGAACGAGGACTGAAGTCTTTTACACATGTAAATTGGAATAATTATTCAGCATTATACACTTAAGGTTATTGGAGTAATCTGTTAGAAGTCTTTGTTTTTCTAATAACTTTCTCATACTCTTTCTTTAGGTCTAAGCTCAACATTGAAGATTTTTTTCCCCTTTAGAAAGTTAGAGAGAAAGTTACAGAGCCACTATTATTTCTCGAGTTTTTAGGACTGTTTTGTAATGCTGTTAGTTATTAATCCAGCTCCCAGTGAAGTGAGCAGCAAAACTCTGATTGATTTTAGTGGACACAATTAGGTCTCTACTGAAGAAATTAATTAGAAATGCTGGATACATGCTGGATATATATAGGACTTAATTTTCCTAAATGGAAATCAGTAAGCTGAAGTATGGCATTCAAGACAGACATATGTTGGCGTCTGGAAGTTTACACATTACAAATGTGTTTATTGCCATGATTATACGTTCAAAACTTCTATTGCTTGTGTAGGCATGCAGGATTGAGCCCAAATTAGGGTGACCAGACAGCAAGTGTGAAAGATCGGGACGAGGGTGGGGTGGGATAATAGGACCCTATATAAGAAAAAGACCCCAAAATTGGGACTGTCCCTATAAATTTGGAACATCTGGTCACCCTAGCCCAAATAAATGCTGAAAAATTCTGAATCCATATATATGTGAGAGCATTGAGTAAATGCACCTGTACTTCTTTAGATGAACAGTCTATTTAAAAACAAACAAACAAACCAATACAAGGCAACATCTATAGCTATGTTATGAACATTCAGGTAGACTATTTAAGTGCATATTCATCAGGAAATTTAAATGCCAAAGTCTTTCAGTACTAACTGCTGCTTAATGTATATTAGCATATCGTTTTAATAGCATAAACAGTAATAAAAAATACTACACTTTTACAATGGCGATAAGTTAATGTGAATGTGTAAACCCTAACTTTCATACACACAAATTCTCAAGGATCAGATTGAAAGAACTGCTGTAAATTAATAAGAGTATATTATTGATATGTCAAATAATTTTTACACAGTAATTTGAAGGCTTCCTGATGAAATGTATCTTGACTCTATATTAAAGATTACACATGCCATCAAATTTGATTGTAGCTAAACCTCATCTTGTCAGTTTTCTTTAGCGGTAACTATAATCTTTTCTTTCTTTCCTTTGGTTGTTTCTGTGTTTCTTTTTCAAAGATTGGGTCAGAAAATCATTCTTTCCATTAGCTTACATATATCTCTGCATGTTGATGTGGATGATAGCATTAAAGTAGTGAGTATCAGAACCCATCTGGTGGATAATGGTCTTACAAAAGCTAGCATTCCATTATTTATCTCATGATACTAATCCAAAAACAATGTGAGGAATGTTATGGCAATACAAATGATTGTATTACTTTTGGAGAAAGTAAAAACAGCCGAAGTCCAGAATATCTATACTTTTGAATATCAAGGTAATCTTAAAACCTGGTTTGTTGCACAGTTGGAAAGGTTTGAAAGACTAGACCAGAGTTGGTGCTGAGATCACAAAACAAACATTATTTTAGAATGCCCATAAAAATACCATTGATAAAATTATCTCTTCAGCATTTCCTGCTTTTCAGTACATGTCTCCATATTTCCTGACAGCAAATCAGGAAACTATAGAATACAATAGCTGTGTTGGTTTGTCAGAAGATGCTATAGTCTCTGGTGTGAAAAAGCAACATAGCATGATAAAGAAAATTCTGTGGTCTAGTCTTTCAATCAGTAATCTAAACACGGTTATGTGTAAATTTGAAAGGTTTCTTCAGTATAAGATGGATATTTTACATACACATTAAATTTCTTAGGTATTTTGATAGCATATCTATCCTAATTTTTTCCTCTTGGTTATTGAATGGCAAACATTGATTACAGAGACAAGGTGGGTGAGGTAATATCTTTTATTCGACCAACTGCTGTTGGTGAGAGAGATGAGGTTTCAAGCTTTTACCAACAGAAGTTGGTCCAATATAAGATATTACCTCACCCACCTTGTCTCTCTAACATCCTGGGATTGACACTGCTACAACAACACTGCACACAACATTGATTAGGTAATTAACTGACCCAATTCTTATTATTGAATTGGATTTCCCACTACTTGTCAAACAGTTGTAGTGTTGCTTCTGTAGATTCAACACCCAATCTCTCAATAAAGAAAGCAGCTTTTTTATAGGCAGATGGCAGTGGTGACTTTCAAAGTGATTGCATTGTAGATTGCAGCTTTATTCAGCTGCATGTCAGTAGGTCATGCCTCAACTCATTTTAATGAGTCAGAGTGTGTTGCGGTAACCTTGCTGTCCATAGATCTGGGAATTTTGAATCAGTAGTTTAAGCCTTTGCTCCAGTCACAATAATCTGTGCCAAATGCGGGAAGTCTCTGTATGCTGTCTAGCATACATCTATAGGCACATGCTCTTCGTTGTGCATAACCATAACTACATACTAGCCAAATGCATGTTTTATATAATGACAGGGTCACTTTCAGACCTGTGAATCTATGTTTTAACACTTTGAAACCAACTATTGTAACACTTTCAAAAAAGTCGATTTGAACTTTCAAGATGTGCTGGACAATATGTCCCTAAATATTGTGTGGTGAGGAGTGAAAAAGCATGTCATAAGGATTTAGGAATTGCTATACTGGATCAAACAGTAATCCTTCTAGTCTCGTATTTTGTTTCCAGAAGTGGTAAGTACCCGATGTTTCACAAGCAGGTATAAGAAAACTTGTGTTATGTGATGATGGGCTCCTAGGGAAAGTTTCTTCCTGAATGCCAATAGTTGGCTTATGCTCTCCAACAGGAGAAATTATATCTCTTCCAATGGTCTTATTTTTTTTTTAATGTTTATTATTGTAACTCTAGATATGGTAATTCTGGATATGCTTTTATCCATATAAATATCCTATACTTTTAAAAATTCTCCTAAGATAATGTTAAAAGAAGCTGCAAATCCCTTGACGTTTGGAAAAGAAATGGAGTGCTCTGTTTTAATCTATATGAAAAACTCAGAAAGGCTGTAGTGCAAGCAAACTGCAATTAAGAACAGTGAAATGATGAGCTAAAAAGGGGCGATAAGTCAGGGACAGAATGAGTTAATCAATGTTCCATCATAAGACTGAAAAGCTATATATCTTCTTACAACAAAAAATAGTCGGGCAGAAGTATCTGCTGTACAGCAATCTACAATGCTCAGTGCCCCTCATTACCACTGGTCTGGGAGCCTCAAGTACAAACTGGGACCCTCTACCACTGTGTGCGTGTGCACCTGTGAGAATGTGGGCCACAACAGCAACCCCAAGTTCTGGTGTTATGGGTTGTGCACTTTCTTTGACTACACAAGTCCCACTTTAATTTCCCTCCCTATCAGGTGGCCTAATGTAGTGCTGCTTCACTGTATATCCCTTAGGAATGTTGCCTCTATGTGTGCAGCATGTCAATAAAAATATATGGCTCATAGACTGACATTAAGCAGCATTATAATATTTTGGGATGAAAAAGAGCACTTGTATGTAAATCTCAGTTAACTGCCAATTTTTATCACTTAGATGTTCAGTTTGGGGGAGTGTGGGGAGGGGAATCAGGCGATACTTCAGCTATCCACAGTAACTGAAATAGAACAAGATACATGCCTGGATGAGAAACTTTCTAAAATACAACATTAAATGCCAGCCCTAATCAGTGTATACTTAAATGTCAAATTTTGCTCATATTATTTCTTCTGCATTTTCCTTCAGTTTTATTTTAAAAGAAAGCCAAAGCTAAAGAGCAACATGGTCTTTGTTCTGCCCACAGAGTACAAAGGTATGTGAAGGAGAAAAATCTTGTGAATGCATTCTAAGTAGACTGAAGATTAAGATAAAAAGCCACTTGTGTGCCATAAATATTTTTTTCCATGCCCTAAAGGCTAAAAAGTGTATCTTCTGTAAATTATCAGCATATCTTGATTAGTTGTTGGTATTTACCGCACTTTCACACAAAGCAAGGATCTTCAGACAGAGCCTGTCTCCTTTTTCTATGTCTTTGTTTAAAAAGGGCTAAAGGGCTGAGGCATTCCATGCTGAGATGGCCTTCCTGATGGGACAAAGAACTATAGTATCTATGTTAGAGAGAAGCTTTACAAAATGAGATTGCTTATTTCTTCTTTGATTTAGAAGAGTATTCATGAGTTTATAGTAACACAGTTGCATGAAAACTCCCAAATTATGTGTTTGAGGTCCCTTAGTGATCACCTTACATCTTACTTTAGTATTACATCAGTCAGCAATTCTCTACTTTGTGAGCTGCCCTGGAATGCTAATACATGCAGGTACCATAGAATGGGCACTGAATTTTGGCGTTTTAATTTCCAGTTTTTTTTTCAGCTGGACTATTCAGTGGGTACTAGTTCATATGATAGAGAGTAGTCTAGTGTAAAATGACTAGTGCTCCTGCTCCACTAATTACTTCTACTACATCTCTACCCTGATATAACGTGACCTGATATAACACGAATTTGGATATAATGCGGTAAAGCAGTGATGGGGGGGGCTGTGCACTCTGACGGATCAAAGCAAGTTCGATATAACACGGTTTCACTTATAACGCGGTAAGATTTTTTGGCTCCCGAGGACAGCATTATATCGGGCTAGAGGTGTATTTCTTTTTAATTAGAGGTTGTATTTGTATGCTTTTGCAAGAAAAAAAATACTGCAAATGTCCACCTAAATCAAAGGCTTCATGATTATTTATACATTATTGTCAGGCATTAAAAATAAGTATGAATGTAAAATTTTACAGGAAAACCAGTAGATTTATTTTATAGTTAAATTGATTACACTTAAAATTTTACATGAAAACTAGAAACCATATAGGAGCATAGCTATGTTGATATATAATGCCATCAAAACATAAGCCTTCAATCCCCCTTTGCCAGGGGCGGCTCTACTAATTCTGCCGCCCCAAGCAGGGCGGTGCTCGCGCTGCCGTTCGCGGTCCCGCGGCTCCGGAGGACCCCCTGTAGACGTGCCTGCAGAGGGTCTGGTGGTCCCCTCCAGTGGAGCATCCGCAGTCATGCCTGTGGGAGGTCCACCCGAGCCGCGGGACCAGCGCACCCGCTGCAGTCATGCCTCCGGGAGGTCTGCTTGTCCCCCGGCTCCGGTGGACCTCCCGCAGGCATGACTGCGGAAGGTCCGCCGGACCCGCCTGCCGCCCTGCCGGCAAAATGCTGCCCCATGCGCGTGCTTGGCGCGCTGGGGTCTAGAGCCGGCCCTGCCCTTTGCAAATGGGTAGATGCAGAAAATGTAGGGGCCAATCCCTCCATAAGATTTTTTTCTCATGAGAAGCCCCCATTGTGTGGGCAGGCCCCCATAATTTTTTTCCTGTTTTCTCCTGACAGGACAATGTGGACGAGTCTCTCTGAGTCCTGGTTTTTCTCACAGGAGAAGATGATCTGGTTTTTATAGTATTAGCTGTAAAACCTTGCTGGTTTAATCTCTGCTTGATTCGATGAGATTTTTCCATAAGTGCATTCACACTGTCTGTCTATCCTTACCCACTTCCACTCCTAGTCTAAGTCTTCCAAGAGTGGCAAAAGCCTGTAGATTTCAGAGTAGCAGCCGTGTAGTCTGTAACCGCAAAAAGAACAGGAGTACTTGTGGCACCTTAGAGACTAACACTTTTATTTGAGCATAAGCTTTTGTGGGCTACAGCCCACTTCATCGGATGCATGCAGTGGAAAATACAGTAGGAAGATATATATATAATATATATATTACACACACAGAGAACATGAAACAATGGATGTTACCATACACACTCTAACACACTCTAACGAGAGTGATCTATAGTGAGCTATTAGTAGCAGGAGAGAAAAAAACTTTTTGTAGTGGTAATCAAAATAGTCCATTTGCAGCAGTTGACAAGAAGGTGTGAGGAACTGTGTGGGGGGAAATAAACATGAGGAAATAGTTGTAGCCTGTAGGACATCCACAGAGGACACCTACTGAGTTGAGGAAAAAGGAGCATGCCACAGAGGTGATATTTCTATTCCCCTTCTATGCTTCTTCCAACAGCCATGTTCCATATTGGTTTCTGCTTGTGCAGACAGTGAGTAGAATTGAGCCTTTAGTTTCTGCAGTGGTTTTATGAGCTTTAACATATTAAGATTTTTTAATGGTTTATTAAACAATAAAGACTCTTGTCAAGGACATTCCCTGACCAATTTCATCTAAATTAAATTAAAGCTTTGTATTTGAAGACAGTTTTACAAAAATAAGATATATCATCTTGTTGAGCTCTTTCATTGTTCTGCGAGACCCAGCCCTCCTTTTGATTCCCACGTGAGAAGTCATCATAGTTAAGCAACTGTCTTCCTGAAATGAAGACTTTATTTCCCCGTCAATTCTGTCTTTGTTTTTACTGTTAGTTGTAAGTGACCTTGGAGATAGACACATAGACTCTAGAGGATGCAGAGGATATCATATTTGTTTAAGCTTTTCTTTTGCTAACAGTCTGCAGTGATTTAGGCTGGCTTGGTGGAAAGGAAAGGGGATGAGTAGAGAAAGTCTCTGTGGTCAGTGTACCCAGTTAATAAATTGGGAAGGCCTAATCTCAGAGGTTAAATGAAATTGTCTTCAGCTCAAAAAGGTTTGAGTGGACTGTGGATTTTTTATTTTATATAGGTTACTACTATATCAGCACCTTTATCAAGCATTGTACTAATATATAGATGCCTTGGGTCCGATACACCACTGCATTAACCTCCTTTTACTCCCTGTGCAACTACACTGCACTTACACCAGTGTAAAACTGGAGTAATTAAGAAATGAATTGAGCTTTTGGTCTTCATATATGGAAATTAGGTGTTCCCTATATCCTACTTCTTTTCTCTAATGCTGAGAAAATAACAGTGATTTTATGAATTGGGGGATATTTTGCATAAATTAGAAGCACATATTAAAAATATACAGTGTTGGAGATTTACCAGCTGTTTCATCCAGTAGTTCCATTTTGTTTGAAGAATTCTAAACAATATATTAATAAGTCTACTGTTATCCAGTGCCTCAGTAACTGACAGAATGGTGGTTACTAGAGAACAGATATAATGAAGTTTGCAAAGCACAAAGAGTGAAGTATTGCATATTTTTGTTCCTTTTCTTAAAAGAAAAGAAGTCCTATCAGACGTTACAATTCCTATTTTACTACTCACCTTAGAAGATGCAACCCAATGACTTATACTGGAAATTTCACCAGTGCCAAAAGACATTTAAGAATAATTTCACTGCAGAGTTAATTCCGTAAAGACTTTAAGGTGTCTGGTGTTTGAATAGTGATTGACCTGTATAACACAACTCAGACACTGGATGGAAAAAATACAAATGTCCTGAAAAAGGAAAATCTTGGGTGAAGAATGTTTCAGTTTTTCCAAAATTTATCTTTGTTAATATGACACATTAGGAAAATATAAGTGTGACATTTAAAAAAGATATAAAGACAGATGAAGAGTAGTATAGAAGATCAGCATAATTCAAAAGAGCTTAGATACTTTAGGTCTGATCATTAACAAAATTTGTTGTTGGACTGTACAAGTGGTAGACTTAATGGGCAAAATCCTGGCTCTAATGACGTCAATGGGAAAACTCCCATTGACTTCACTGGGACAGGAATTCACCCAAGGAACATAAATGCAGATAAACTTAACATGAAAAGTGTTAATATTGCTTTTAGATTTATACTGTTGGAGGTTTTAGTTTATTTACATTTATGAAAGTCTCCATGCAGAGTTGTGCCACAGCTGAAAACATAATTCAACAGATCAAATAAGCATTTAAAAAGACCTGTGTGTAAATCAGCAGCTGGCACTTTCTTTGTGACGGAATTGCCCAGGAACCCAGCTCTTTCAGGAATAATTGGCATGGAGGTGTTTGATTTTAAGCTTTCCTGTATTAGTCAATGGGCCTGATTATGAACTCATTTACACATTTACTCATTAAATCAGGACTTACTTAATGGAATGACATTGGAATAAAGACAGAATTAGGCTCACTTCTGGTTTTATATGACTGTACTTTCATTGACTTCAGTAAAGTTACTGCTGATTTGCACTAGTATAAGTGTATCAAGACAAAAATTGCTTCATCTGAGGTAGTTAGTGAGCATTCAACAACAGTAGTGGACCATTGTTTGTGCTTCTTTACTGACAGGTTCATTATGGCAGCCCAATGGTGAGAGTCTGCCATTCTTGTGCTGGCAGTTGGTTTGTGTGAAGTATTTTGTTCATGGAAAAACTTACTAATATAAAACATGGAAAAATATCATACTTTGCTATCTGGCTTTCTTTTATTAACTCTCCTTATTCTAAAATATAAGAAGCTGATACATCTAGTAGTTATCTGTCATACCAGACTGTAACATTTAGAAATTAACTTGTGCTCCTCATAACTCTTATTGTCACTCACTTGCTTCTATTGTATTCTTTAGCTGTAAGTGTAATGCTATGTGGTGTTTTTTCTTTACTGTGAGTTGTACGTGTGTGTGTGTGTATACACAGTATTGGTCTTTTTAAGACAAAATGTAATCCCCAGCCATGTACTTATTCGATACACCGATACTGACTTGGACACTTAATACATTCCATGGGTGGCATACCTGAGCCCACTTACCTACTGACGCTTTAAAAACTCCTGCACCCCAATCTGGGTCTATGCTGGTTATGTGATATGTATGTATCTCTTCATCCTTGTAACTGATACCTGTAATCCCTCATAACTCAAACCTGACCCCAGATGTACAGTACCTTCCCTCTTAGCTTGTGTATATTTAATTGTAAACATGAACTTTAATAAAAAATTTAAATCTATTTAATTGTACTGTGTCCTAATGTCTCTAGTGATCATGCTGTTTCTACTTAACAGGATTAGAAGAGCTTGATGAGGGAAGTTTAAAATAGAAATTGTTTGAGTTGTTAGGATATTCAGAAAATCTGGTTTAAATCAGAGTTGTGAAATCTATGCTGTTTAAAATTCTAGGATTCCATTTATATGCCTATGCTGATTGCAAACTGCCTATCATGTTACCATTATCTGAAAATACTTTTCAAAGAACATTGAAGAGCCCAGATTTTGATTTTTTTTTTTAAATCAGTGTAACTTTGTTGACTTCGGGGGAGTTACTCTGGGTTTGCCGAGGTGTAATTACTGAATAATTGTTCATATCTTCCTCCATCCGCACCCATACAAAATAAATAAATAAATAAATATGAACCACTAAGTCCATGATTCAGTAAAGTACTTAGGCACATACCTAGATTTAAGCTTATGTAGTCTCGTGGACTTTAGTGGGACAATTTATGTGCTTAATTTACAGAGTAAGAAATATTTTTTAAAATCACTTGAAATCTAATAAGCCTGTGCCTGTTAATGGGTTTAATGGAAATATCAGTATTCCATCATGCTTTGTGATGAAAAATGAATTTTTTTATCAAAAGTTATGAATTTATTTAAAAATCTGTTAAAAATGTAAACTTTTAGAGTCATTAGAGTTTGACAAAGAACTGTTAGTCTCTTAGCCAGAAAATGTAAAAAATACTAAATAAAAAATCTAATTAATGTATAGGTGCTTGGAAATAAACACTCATGATTTCCATCAAGATTCATAAAAATCAAAATCTGAATCTTTTCAAGCCTAATCACAATGTATCTTATTTGAAGTATGCTTATTTGAAGTGCCTGCCAATATCCTACTGAATGAGCCTGTCACTGTGAAAGGCACATTTGGGTCAAATTAATTCCTGGTGACTTCAGAGTGATTACACCGGGGATGACTTTGGTCTCCTATATACTGCGTCAGAATTGTAATGGGGGAAAATGGTTGTTCTGTGCAGTCTATAGTGCAGATTTCCTGTGATGTTTTCTAGAGGCATGACAAACCATTCTCTAAGCACTAGTGACCAGGAGGAGGTCTTGATGGGGGCAAATTGCCCTACATCTACATGCTGGGAGGATTCTTGGGTTTTTCTCTGAGTCATCTGGTGCTGACCACTGTCAGAAACAGACATTGGACAGATGTCCTACAGGCGTGATCCACTATGACAATTCCTATGCGAGACTTGTTTCAATTTCTCTCTCTCTCTCTTTTTTTTTTTCCCCCTAGTCAAAATCTATTGGTGAAAGCTGGACTTGTTTATTCAGTAGTTCAGAAGACAGAAATCTCAATGGATAATATTTTACATATCACATTATCCTATCCTTCTCCCCACAAAGAGAAACTTTAAGTAGAGTGTTTATAATTGTGCCTTTCTGTGTGGAAAGTAAGCCTACTCACCCAGCACTCAACAGGATTTTTTTTTTTTTAAGTGGAGGTTTGGGTCAGTGGATGGATGGTGAAATTTAAGCCAAGCTGTATTATGATTAAAGGGTGAATAGAGCCCCAAGTCCCTGGAAGTGGCACAGTAGTATCTGATCTTAGGGGAGTAACTAAGTAACACATAGCAACTGATGCAACATGTGACATTGATGACAGTCTTGAGGGTAAAGTTGTATATCCTGTACTTTGGTCGAGATGAAGCGTTATCTAGTGACAGGGATTAGAGGACTTCATCAGTGATGTAAAGATGGCCCCCAGAATGATGAAGTGGACAGTAATGCCCCTGTTTGGTGAGAGAAAAGCAGTTTGGAATATGACCAAACAAAAAAGAAATTCAGTGTACCATAAAGCAGGAATTGATATTTTCCTCCTATAAAACATGTGCAACCTTAAGGGAACTGTTCAGTCCTTGATGACCCTACCTGAAACTTAACAACCCAATTCTTTAGGCCCTTCCTTATGTCAGTAGTCCATTTCCCACATGAATTAAGCAGGGCTGTTTGGATGACTAAGGGTTTTCAGGATCCAGTCCAAAGTGTGTTTTACTTTTTTTTATGATAGTATCACAGTAGTGTTGCTGTAGTTTAAGTGAAAGACAAATCCCTGTCTTCAGGCTGTCACAAGTTTCTAAAAAAATTATCCTTTGGTCTGAAATGCCTCATGCTTGTTCTCAGGCCAAAGGCAAACTACTTTTGGAGCTTTGATTAAAATTCCATGTGGCTGTCTGAGTTATTTGAGCTTTGGTGGGGGTTAGGGAAGAACGGTCTTCCATGCTTTTTTAATTTGAAAAATTTCCCAGATTTTTGCCCTTTTATTTTTTTGGCCCTAAAATCCAAAATTGCTTAATATTTGTACTTGTTGGGAAGTTTGACCTGCATGAAGACAGGTGCCTTCGATGTGTGAAGTTAAGTGTTTGAAAATGCTATACAAAAAATGCGCAGAAAGTGACTTGTAACTATATATTTTTCAAATGTACAGAGATGCTGAGCTCTCTCTATATGCACAAGAGCATGTGAAGTTGGAGAGCAATTAATTTATAGGTTTCAGAGTAGCAGCCGTGTTAGTCTGTATCCGCAAAAAGAACAGGAGTACTTGTGGCACCTTAAAGACTAACAAATTTATTGTAGCATGAGCTTTAATTTATGTAACTCCAGCAAGAACTTCAGCAGTATACAATTCTACTTTAAAGTGAGAAAATTTAAATGTACATTTTGTTTTGGAAACTTAGCCATTTTCCAGCTCTTCTCTAGCCACTGTTGTTTTAAGAAAATAGGAGAAAATAGTTTAGAAAAAAAGTGTCAGGACATATTTTACTTTCTACAATCAAGAACAGAAGGAGGCTATGTGTAATATATATGCTAACTGGTGCCTTCAAAAAACAATTCACGGGCATGATTTGTGGTGTCTTACTCTCTATTTTTGCCCAATTAATAGCTTCTTTCTAAGGGGGAGATTTTGACATCAAAGGTAAGGGACTGATGCAGTGATGGCATATACTAGTTTATTTTATTTTACAGTTCTCCAGGCATGATCCTGAGCTGATGTCATTCATTGTAGCTTCATTTACATCAGAGTAGCTGTGCCCATTTATACCCACTGATTCTCTTACCCTCTGTCTCAGGGCTGATACAGATTTGTTGCTGCTTGAAGGAAAACTTATATTTCTTGTTCATCTGTAGAGAACATGTTTAAAAATACACTGATCTACAAAACGACTTATAATTCTATAGTGTCATGCAGAGACACTACCACTTGAAACAGTTATTGATTGTTATGAGATTTTCCACTTATTTTAAAACTGAAATTTAATTTATACTGATTAGTGTAATGTTCTCAAAAGTAGTAAGTTGAAATTAGAAAAGTTCAAAATATTGTGTACACAAAATATGCATTTACATTGTTACATATGACTGTTTAATAACTTGTTTACATCAGTCTGATAAAAAGCAACCTTACGTGTTTTATGATCCCTCTGAAGTACTATCACTTTTTGTCAGCCATGGGTTCTCCTCCCAGGGAGATGCCAATAGGTTTGGGGGTTACAAATGCCTTCCCGTTCCTTATGGATAAAAGAGAGGAGGTATCCTGATTTTTTTTTTTGGAGTCACAATACAGGAGAGGTTGGAAATTACTACTTTAAACCTTTAAAATTCTTGTTGAAACGCTTGTTTTCAAGTCTTTGTGGTCCTTATTTCACTGTGTTTGCAGAATCAGGCATAGAGAGGGAGTTTTGCATTGACTTCAGTAGAAACAGGTACAAGCAGACAGGATTTTCAGGTACAGAGAAGACTGTTGCCCCTTGGGTTGAAGATCAATAGACAATGTGTTGGGCAGGGGAAATCATGCCTACCCCAGAGCAGTAAGCATAGAGAGTCTCTGTGGGTGACCCTCTAAACTTTCAATGTATTTATACTTAACAAAAAGCCTAATGCCAATATTTTCAAACTTGTGTGCCTAGGCATGGGATGTAAATGCTTAGCATCTCTGAAAGTTGGGCTGCTTTTCTAGAGGCCTAATTATTTAGGTGCCTAAGTTTCTGGCATCCAAGTTTAAAAAAGCTGGCCTTAAACAGGTCTGGCAATATGGTCAGTAAGTTTCCTATTGCCCAGAGTCTCATAATTCAGTGGTAATGAATTGTTATGTAAGACCTCTTCACATACAGAATGTAAGGAGAAACTGACAAACCATTCAGTAAAATGTTTTAGTAGCCAGATATCATATTTACTAGTAGTTCTGTAGTGAAACATGTTCTGGAGTTTAAGGTGACTTCAGGGGGAAAAAAAGCTAGTGCTGTTGTAAAAAGATATAGGCTCCTCAGCATGTGGAAAAAGCTACTGGTGAACAAGCAAAAACTAATTTTATGGTCTAGCAGGTTTGTTGTTCCCTGGCAAGTTGCCTGTCTGTCAACCTTTGGCTCTTCTACTTTGGCTTAAATGCTGTGACAGAGAAACCATTTCCAGGCAGATTCTTGAACAGTGCTCATGGTCTAAGAATCAATACTTACAAGAAATGACTTAAGAGTTGTTTGAGGGACAGAATACTGAAATGATACTTTATAAATGCATGACAGCTGCTTAAAAATATACCTACAAATTAGCTAACTTTTACATCCAATCAGATTCTCTGATTTTGCTTAAATGCTGACTTTTTGTTCTTGTTTCTTTCCTCTGCATATTCCTCTTTAGCGTGTTACTGAATTGTTATGCCTCCAAAAAGGTATTTAAAGGGTTTCTTTTAAATTATTAATTTCTAAATGCTAATCACTGTGTACCTTATATAGCTCTTCTCAGATGCACTGATTTTATTACAAAAAATAGCACCAAATGTGCCTTCCCTACATTTTAGTGGCTTGCTAACAGACTTTTCCAAAATTAGATTTACAGATGGAGCAATTTGTGGTCAATAATAGAACAAGTCCAGAAAAGAATCTGAACTACTTGTTAACACCCAGACTTGCCCCTGTGCTGGAATGCTGTTGATGCAGTATGATTATTGGGAGAAAGAGGGATATGGATGATACTGAGATAGTAACCAATGAAAGTTTTCCCTTGACTTCAATGGGCATTGGATCAATTCCCATATGACTAAACTAGAGGGAGGAACACTGACTATCTAATTTTTGCATGGCACCCATCAGTGTAGTATCTGACCCATCTTGTACAGTGTCTGAGTATCCTGGCTAGAAAGACAATTAAGGAGGCCACAAAGTCTTATTAGAGGGTTTGAATGTAATTTGTCATTTAAAGTACATTCATAGCATTTATTTTAAAAAGCCCTAGCTGTATTCCCATTTAAAAACTAGACTTCAAATTGGACTTTGATATGTATAATTGATTTACATATCTGAAATGTTTGTTTATCACCAATAGAATCATCAATTTCTTGGTCTAAGATTTCATCAGAGAATAAGTCATTCTCCAGATTTATCTTTTCTTCCCCGTTCCCATGTCTGCCTTATTGCCCAACCATTCACTTTGTAATATGTTCACTGTACCTCCTACTATGCACATCTGCAAATTCTTCTTTAAGATTATAAAGGGAGCTGGCAGTGGTAGCAGCTCCAATATTTAAGTTGTCTAACAGTTCCCATCATAAAAGATTTTTGCATCCTTTTTTTTTTTAGAAACTCTTAATACTTTCACTGCTATTTGATCAAGCCTTTGAAATTTGGCAGGAACAAAGCCCTGAGGCTACAGATGCATTTTGGTTTGTCTGTTCAAGGCAGAGCTACATATTGTTAAAAATTCTGCTTTTTCCTCTTTCTTGATTCCATCCCTGAAAATTTTTTGGTCATTTTTCTAAAAACCTGGGCCTAAGCTGCTGTCAAAGCAGTGGCACACACTGCATTGGGAAAGCCTTATACCTCTAGTGGTAGATGTTTGTGCTGAGGTCCCAAGTTCAAATGTTTATATGAATCTAAACAAGGCAAGGGGGCGGGAGAAAGCACATTTCATGTAACAGATGACAGAAAGTTAGAGGCAAAAAGAATAGATTAGGCTATTTTCCCTTAATTTTGAAGTGCTGGGTCTCCCCTTCCTGCAATAAATCCTGTGGGAGGGAACTAAAGAGGAGGAACTCTATGCAAGGATCTACCCATGAAATTCTTCCCTGGGCATTCAATCATGAGGATGAGGTTTGCCCTTGCCCCCACACCTGTAGGCTCCCCAAGAATCTATGCAGATCCTGGGGAATCAACGAGATGTCAGGACTTTCTTTCCTGCCCCTCTGGCAGCCTTCTCTACCTCCTGGCAAGGGAACAGCACCCCTAACTGGGGTTTTGAGGTGGAGGGATGCTCAGCAAGGAAGGCACTATAGCCTCAGGCTATAAGACCTTTCCTGGGGAATCCCAAAAAATCCAGAGTGGGGATGGGGGCTGCTCACCACTGCCAACCCCCAGACAGCCCTGTGCCCATGTTTCGCCCTCTGCAGATCTCAACATCTTGTGTGGGGCTCTAACGTGAGGAGGATAGTGTGGCAGCGGGAGCTA
Organism: Mauremys reevesii; assembly: GCF_016161935.1. Classification (NCBI taxonomy): domain Eukaryota; kingdom Metazoa; phylum Chordata; order Testudines; family Geoemydidae; genus Mauremys; species Mauremys reevesii. The sequence goes on from NC_052624.1 coordinate 201,885,054, forward strand.
AGCAGGAGTCACACCTGAAGTGTTCACTCCCATGCATGGATTTTTAGGGTACAGTCTCACCCCAATGGAATAAAACTATTTTCCACCTTAAAAACAAGGTCACGTTCTATTGTTTTCTGCTTTGGAATGTAGTAGGGGAAGAAACGCTCATATAATGTTAGCATTTTACACCAGGGAAGAACAGGTTGTTTGCCTTTAGTAAACTTCAACAATAAACAATTAAAGCTTAATTAATGTAATCTATTATTTTCCATTAATTTTCTTTCATTTGTTATGTCAAGTGCACTTTTTAGCCCACTGACTTCTTTAAAAGAATTTCACAGTGTTTTGGACAAACTTACTTTTTTCTATAGTCTTTGTTATATTCTAACTTTGAAATAGTTGACTGATGTTTGAGAGTTTGAAAGAAGGCTTGTTGTGAAAGGCACAACTATTGCCTTGAATTCAGAGAAAAAGCTTAACCTTCATGAATCATATATAAATGGGGGAGGAGGGGAAGGGAATAGTAAAGCTGACTAGGATCATTCTTGAGCAAACAACATTGTTGCTAGCTTCACTTTCTATTTTCAGCTTGAATTTGAGATAAAACTTTTTCTCTGTTATGTTGCAATGTTCAATTGCTTTCAAATGCATTTTCAAACACTGTGGCATTAATCAGCATGTCGTCTAACCCAGTTCAGAGCATGTCTAGATAACACCAGTAGCTGCTAATGTCTTGTCTACATTGTTGCTGCCAAGGATGGAACTGAACTGGTGGTAGCAACAGTGGGACATTTTTGGCAAAAAATGCCTTTTGTCACTTACATTGGAACTGTGGAAGAAGGAAGGATAGACCTAGGTCTTCTGAGATTTGTTGGTATTCTAGCAGATTGCAGAATTCAAATTAAAGTGTTTTTGGCATAACTAATGTGGTGAATTTTCTGTAGTTCCCTTTGAAATGCCTATCAGATTATTAAAATGCAACCTGCAAAAGCGTTTACAAATCTGAGAACCGTAAAGCTGTCTGCAGAACGTACTAAAAAGCATCCAGACAGGGTCTGAATGGAAACTAACTCTGTTTACAACTAACTTGGGTCAACTGACATTATACCAGCCAGTTCTGTTTTATTATATTAGAAAGAACTGCATTGGAACAATGGAGCCATCTTTGGGGGAAGGTCATGGCCTGGTTTGGGGGTTTTATTTTATATATAAAATAAAGTTTTAAAAACTGTACCATGTACTAAAATCAACCCCTTATCTGAGCCTCTGTGGGGCTCTCTCTGTTTAGGGTGACCATATTTCCCAAAGTAAAAATGGGACACTGCGTGGGGCTGGCCTGAGTCACCTGGCATCACTGCTTGCCTGAGCGCACGCCCAGCCTGCATAGGGCTGGCCCGAGCCCACCCCTCAAGGACCCCTCACCCCCATGCTTACCGGGGCTGGGGCTGCCTGCCTGAGCCCCACGCTACCTGGGGTGACAGCCTGAGCCCTGCTGGGCTGATGATCAGTTGGCAGGAGCAAATGGGACAAATGCCCATTTTTGCCAAAAAAGTTGGGATGTACAGGACAGGGCTTAAAAGTGGAACTGTTCTGGCCAAAATGGAATGTGTGGTCACCCTATTTCTTTTGATCTAGTGGAGATTCAGTTAGCTGTAATGTTACGGCAGAGCAGTTAACTTGTGTCATGTCAAGGCTATTACTTTTTATTAAACTGGTTGAATATAATTGGTTACTTGCTGTTTTAAGCACAGTGTGAATATCATTGTTTGAAAATGGGTCAAAGCCACCTTTGAGGCAAATGTTTCAGCAGTGACTGTACAAAATGGAGAATAAGGTAGACCACACGTTGTAACATGAAGCTCTTGCTTTGTATTCCTATAGAAAAAGTACAGAGGATTGTTTTTTTTGCAATTATCTGCTGTTACAATTACCAAATTTCTGTGATTTTCACTATTCCAAGAGGCAGTTCTGCAAAGCTTCACACCTCTGAGTAAGGATTACTCACATTAATAAATGTTACAGAATTGGGCCCTTAACTATGAAGAAACTATTCAATAAAAAAGATCTGGGGACACTATGTCACTGCTGGAATAAATGATATAATTTTACTAGCTACAATAGGGGAATCTAGCCCCAAGACTCATAGGTTATATACATCTCTTGAACCCAGTAAGTTAGAAATTGGAGCAAGGAAGAACAATTAAAGCTAAGAGCTGTACTTTGGAAAACTTTGGAAAACTGTCTTTGAGAATTGTATAAGGAATGTGACCTCAGCTTGTGAAGTATAATACTATTCCACATTTTATACATTTTAATGGTCTTTAACATTTTATTGCTTTTTGCCCTTTATATCCTTTGTTTTCCTCCAGTGCTTGAAAGTCTCAGGAACAACTGACACTGTGTATTCTGTGTAAATGTTTTCAATAAATGAAAGATCTATTGCTGGTGAACAACTTGAACGTCATCTCTTTGCTATAAATTGCTGACTGTTTTACATTTTCAGAACACTAATTTGTGAATGAAATTAGACCCCTTCATGTATTTTTGTGCTTCTGAAAACTGAATCTGTAAAAAAGGCCCATTGTTACTGCTGATATCAGTTCCTTATGTTGTTCCAAGTCACATTTGCTTTATTCATTTGCAAATTCTCTCTTTGTTACTGACAGCACAGAAAGGCCAAAATAGTTGTGGGGAAGGAGAAAGGAATCAACTGGCTGCCCTACAGTATGAATCAGTAAAATTCCTGGCAAAGATCTGCTTTGAATCTTTATTGTATGTGTTGATATACAGTCCAGAAAATATTATGTCATTCTCTTGATCTAATTCATGGCTGACTTCAGATAATTGTTGTCTTCATGTCCCAAAAGTTCTTTGTTTTCTAATTCTGGGATGAATAGTTTTTTTCTTCCCTAAACTACTCAAGCTTTCCTGGAATACAGGACAGAGGCTTCATATCAATTAACCCTGTTTTGAAAGGAGCTATCTAAGACTTAAATGGTCCCCATTACCATAGACTCTGAAAACTTAATATATTTATCCTCACAATACATCTGTGAGGTAGGGAACTACTATTATTCCCATTTCACAGATAAGGACAGAGAGAGTTGTCCAAAGGCACACAGGAAGTCTGTAGCAGAGCAGGGAATTGCAGCTGATCACTCAAATCCCAGGTTAATGTCCTAACCCCTGGACAATTCTTTGAATTACATGAGTAGGATCGTTTCTTGCAATCTCATTTCTTTGGGATTATTGGACATCAGTTCATTTACAATACATTTGTTGCTTATTTTGTCTATGCTATTGAAAATTAGGTAGAAAATTAGTCTCACTACTGGATACTGCATTTTGCCTCTTCAGATGTTAGATATGTTTTAGTTCGGTAGTTTGTTTCTGTTTTTAATAGATCTGATGGATCAATTACTGGTATTATTTAAAAAATGCAATGAAAAACTGATGCACTATTAAGGCTGTACAGTTTAAAATCACACAGTCTGGAAATGCAAAGATTAAGGTTTCAGCAGCCATGTTAACTTGGCCATCTTGCAAAACCTGTATGTGACACCAGGAGTAGTCAATAGGCGGACCATGGGCCAAATTCAGGCTGCCAGACGCTTTTGAACAGACCCTGAAATCTTTTCATTTACTTATTATCATTATTGTTGTTTTTTATTATTATTTTCTCTGGAGACTGGACCTTGACTATACCTTTGACCAAGAAATTTGGACCTTGACAAAAAATAATTGACTTCCTCTTCTGAATATATTTGTACAATGTTGCTGTACATGGAGATAAAAAAATAACAGGAACAAAAAATAATATAATATAAAATTATAGAAAAAAATTTGCTTTTCCTGATTTAGTGTGATTTTAGCTTTAACTTTAAAGTTATGTTTTAATTTCCTAGGGTTGGCTTTTTTTTTTTTTTTTTAGGAAGAAAGGATGAAAATTGGAGTAGGGGATTCAGAACCTTAGAAACAGAATACATAGAAACAGAATACACCCTGTGGCCCCTGGTGTCTTAAGAAGGTCTGTTTCCAGTAAAAGAAAAAGATAGCAGCCATGCATCTCATTTTACCAAAATAAAGCCATCACTGAAAGCTCTGAATTGCTCAAACAAGTTTTTTCCCCAAATAGCTTGAAGAACTCTGAACTTTGGTTTCCACACACGTTTGATAGCATTGATATGGATTGCTTGAGGCTCAGAACAACTACTGAAACAAAGGGTCAGAGCAAAAAATCTAGTGTTACAGTAACTGAGCCATATAATATATTTGCAAACTTGCCTTGTGTATCTGGGTCCTGCCTACCTGGAAAGAAACTGCTTGTAACATGAAACAATAATTAATAGTATGGTCATACATTTTATGCAAAATGGTGCACAAGTTACAAGTCTATCTGAGATGAGTACTTTGTATGTGGAAGGCACTCAGATACTATGATGACAGGTGGCAGTATTAAACATATACGATAGATGCGGTTTCCTAGACAAGTTTGGGCCTATAAGGGTCTATGGAGTTATGCTGTTTTGCCAGCAAGGGGAGGCAGGTGAAACTGAAATGTAGAATTCCAGGGCTCACAATCCTCTTCTTTAGCCTTGTTTTTCTCTCGGCAGCAGCAGGCTTGGACCCATTCTTGATTCTTGGGTCTAAAGAGAGCTTTAAAACAACGCTGACTCTAGTATAACGTAGGCTTTATACACTGCTCAGTTAAGCCCCCTTTCTGTGTGGCTGTATGCACAGGCAACTGAATGGGCAGTCTCCTCTTGAAGTGCGGGGAGTCTTTGAGACACTGCCTTTTTGTCCTGGCTATCTCGCAACACAATGACTAAAACAGCAACATTAAAAAAAAAACGATGTTTTTTCTTATTTGTTTCAATTTTGTAAATTAAACTTATCAATTAAAATGTGAAATTACAGCCATCCGTCCAAAGGGCTACATTCCCTTAAATCAAATAAAACCAATACGTTCATTGTGTCTTGCGCTGTGAGCTGAGAGGGAATGGGGATTTTTCATTCTGCGAAAACTGGTGAAATTTTGAACTTTTTTGTTCCTCAGTGGAATGGGGAAAAAAGCTGCACAATTTTGTATAGAATGACCCTCCATCTGGCCAGGTGGGAAACTGCTCCCCAGGGACCTCTGCCTGACTTCCATTGGAATTTTGTCAAAATTGGTATGTTCCCCTTGGAATATTTTGATGAATCAGCATTTTCTGATCGGTAATATCTATACAATTGTTACTCTATTGGGACTTGTGACAAAGGGGTTTCATTTAAGGCAGTGGTGCCCAACCTTATTACACAGGAGGGCCCCATAAACCTAAGAACAACCTTGTGGGAGGTCAAACATTCTACATATTTTAATAAGATTTAAAGTTACCTGTATTGACTTATATTTGAAGTTCAGCTTGTTTTGTATGTATTCAGATGGGTGGTTTCTGTGTATAGTATTGGCTATTTACCCATTTGTGTAAATTAAAATGATGACAACATGATGACAAAATGCTAATGAATCGGCTGTTAGTATATTGTGCTGACACGTGAGCCTTATGAACTGCTCTGGTGGGCCATGTATGGCCCGCAGGCCAGGCGCTCCTAATTTAAGGGGAATGTGGAGTACTACTACCTGAGTAGCCTAATAAATATACCTTCTGGGTACTGGGGAGCGCAGTGAGGAGTGCCCTTTGCTACACCCATAGAATAGGTACATTCACCACTCCTTCCATGCTCCATACCTACCTCGTTCCAGGCATACATGCTCAACCTGTGCTCCGAACTTAAAATATAGCAGCCTCCTGAGCTGGGTGCACTGAGTGGAGAGGGGTAAGTGTTTGTTCCCTGGGCATTCTTCTTCTCTCCTCAGTGCTTCCATACAGGAAAGGTTATAACGTGACTTTGTAGTGCACTGAATTGTATAAGACAGATCATTTTCTATCCTGGGTGTCTGAGGCTGCAGGTATTAGTCGAGTCTCAATACTTTTGAGTTTCCTCTTTGCTAGAATGAAAGCATGTTTCACGTTAATACTGAGTAGCTTTGCTGTTACTGCGTTGCTCAGCTCCTTTTGTTCTAGGGAGAGGAACAAGACAAGGCTGTGCTTTGTTTCTCTACCTCTTAGTCATTGATGCTGAGCCTGGGCGCATGAAACAATAAAACAATTGGAGGAGCATTCAAAAGGTCCTCCTTTGGGCACTATCACACGATTTGGTTGACCCCATTTAGTGGCTCAAAAAACAAGGGAAATTTTCAAAGCAGTGTGTGGACAGTGCATGTTCTTTGAAAATATAATCTCCTTAATGGGTGCCCAAACTGCCTGGATGCTCAGGTTTTATTAGGCATCCAGGCACTGGCACTTTCTGACCGCTGTATGCTCTCCAAGTGCTGTTGTTTCCTTATTTTCAGTTCTCCGCCTGGTCCTAGGTTACTGCAGACACTTCAGTAATAGTCTCATGAGACACCTGTGGCATCCAGAGTCACATAAGGATTAATGAAACAAACAAACAAAAATTGGAATAGATTTAAGTCCTCATACTTCAGGGAATAAGTCAACTCCGATCATTGGGGGTTAGTAACTTATTCCATTATGCCCACTGTGGAGTTTCTTGTGCTTTCATCTGAATAATCTGGCACTGGCCATTGTTGGGGCCAGGAGCAGTACATTGATCCAATATGGCAATTCCTATGCTCCTAGGCATACAAATCCTGAATAATTTGGTGTTGGGTGTGTATATCTATATGAAAATGATTTGTAGTTTGTAATCCTGTGGATCATGGCATTTTGATAGTGCTAAAGGCAAAAAGCTCGCTGATTGTCTGACATCAGTTATGTTCCTGCCAATTCCCTGAAATGATTCAGGGGCAAGGATTCCCAGTGTAGTGGAATGGGGGTGGCACTGCAGGAAAAAAAGGGATCAAGATTGGTGACCCCATTCAAGGGATCCACAACCCCCGAGTACTGTGGAGCTGTCATTTCTGTGCCACAGCAGGCAAGGGTTTAGAGGGGTGAGGAAGAAGAAAGGGCAGCATGAGTGAACTTGCTGATCCACAGGTTTGTTGGCCATGTTCCACTGTGGAAGGGAAGTGCATTTACTGAGGCCCTGTGGCAGTGTTGCCACACAGCAATCTGCGGGTGAGTGGGTGGATTCCTTCTTTCCTCTAGTCCCTGAAGAAAACCACTTGGGCTGTGTGCTGAGATAAGTATTTGATTCTTAATTCTTCTCTGTTATTCAGCCAAGTCATCCAGCATTTTTGTGGCTCAAGCGTTAATGTGAAACGCTCTGCCACATCCAGATTGCAATCCTTGCTACTAGGGACATACAGTTCTCTTTGCTTGCTCGGTAACATCATTTTGGTACCAGCCACCCATTTCTTTAGCCTCCTTATGCTAACTTTTATTGATGGGCATGACCAAAGGCAAAGTCATTACAAACTAGAGTGGCAGGCTTCAAAACTGCCACGCTCTGAATACTTAAGAGTAAGAAGTACATTTCAGTTTGGTATTAACTTAGTGTTCCAGGTGTAGATCTTATTCAAGGTCAAATTGGTGTATTTTGAACACTGTTCATTTCCTGATACTGCACAGTGTTTTACTGTGGGAACCTCTCATGTTTTGGACAAGTGGGCAGCTGAGTAACCAGAGGAGAACAAATTAAAGACAAAATTTGTGTTATGTAAAGGGCTGGACAATGATCAGAAAAAGCGTGTATGCTTGTTTAGGTTAACAACAGGGTCTCTTTCTTCCTTGCTTTCTCATAGTTGTCACTCTTGCAGCTGTAAAGCAGAAAGGGGAAAAAAAGAACAGGCAGCATTATTAAATCAATATATTCATTTCTTTGTGGGATCTTTGTCTACAAATGGGAAATAGACACAATCCCTGGTTAAATATTTTAGCAAATGAACTTCAGTGAACCAATCTAAATTGTTTAGTTGGGAAATTCATCCTGCAAAATGTACACAAGTCAATGATATGGTGATGGACTCTAATCGAATAGTTAAGGAATAAAACAACAAGAATTGCATATGTGAAACTTCCTTTCTTCCCTGAGGAGAATATATGTGATAGATCTAATGTAGTCTATTGTGCTGGATTTTAGTGAGAAAAGGTTAAGTTAGATCAATGTCTTACACAATCTAGACACAGTTGCATACTGGTTTACTTTTATGAAATACAGTCTCTTTCTCCAGATGCTCTGTTATCTTATGGTGCCTTAGATGCTGTAGAGTGATATGACTGAAAAGTTACCCTTTTGCCTTTATTGGGCTCATCTAGTTCTGGGAGCATCTCCCTGCCCCCAAGACAGTAAATAATGCCATATTTCACTGATTTTTTTTTTTTGGCAGTGTGGGGGTGGAAGAGAGTCCTTGCACTCATCACACTGAGTAGCACAAGAACACTTTAACTTAGAAGGGAACATTCTACTGTAAAGCCATGAGACTCATTTGGTTTTAATGGATTTATACTCAAGGAGGGCTTGACCTTGCCCACTACGGAGCAATTCCTAAACTCCTTCAACTCCCACCAAATTGCCAGTGGCCAAATGTATCTATAGTTTAACTTCATTGGCTTGAAGATAATCAGAGATTAATTTGGCCTACTGGGAGTTGCGAGTGCTCAGCATCTTGCAGGATCAAACCCCGAGTCATTTGTTTTAGTCTGGATCCATAGGCTAAATGAAACTTTAGCTCCATTACTCTGTTTGTATCTTCCGAAAGATCCACCATGTGATCAACTGTCACAAGTTTCATTATCTGTGTAATTATGGATCTGAAGCCAGTGAAATGTTTGATTAGGAGGAAATGGGGGAGCGGGGAGGAGGGCTGGAAGAGGTTCAGTTGAAAACTGCTTTGCTACAGTTTTTGAACTCAATCCTAATATGACTTGAGGTTTTGGAATGACATTTTCATACAACACATCTCTTTAGTGCCTTTTTCCTTGGCACAAATCCATGGATTTAAGCTGTGGATGGAGGTCATTGCGGGTAGGCTGTGTTGCATGTAATTGTAGCCAGTGTAATGAATGACCCTGGAGGTGACAGAAAGCTGATGAAGGCTGGCTGATATTGGGAAGCCTAAGTGATTGACAGCAAATATTGAATGCTAGAGACTTCTGATTGCTGGAAAATGATGTAAATGAGGAATATTTGTCTAATCCTCTCACCTCCTCCATTTAGGCTCCATCTATGTTTCTCAGGAAAAAAAATAAAAGGAAGGGCATATTCTTCTTATGCTCATACCAGTAACTCAGGAGTAAAAGCAGAGTAAGTGAGAGGAGAATCAGGACCATATTCAGCACATGGCATGCAAGGATATCAACGAGAATGACAGAAATAAATTTTCAGTGTTACAGAAATACCCATCTGCTTCCAGTTAAAACATCTAATGAGAACAAGAAATAAGGACTGTGCTTAATTCAGCATTTATAGTTTATAGCTCCGCTCCCTCCTGTCCTCTTTAATGTTTTGAATACAATACAATTGAAAACACACTGAGCACTATTCAGATTGTGTTTCAGAACATTAGGATTTTGCCACATTTTGAGCTGAAGTTAAGATTTAAACTGAACTAAAATCCTTCCTTCAGGCTTTTCATGGGAGTGTAATTACCATACAAAGACTTTGGTTAAATTGTAGTCCTATTTAGCTCTGCCTTAGAAAACCAAAACACAGCTATTAAAAGCTTTCTTTGTATGTGCTATAGAAACTTAAGAAACTAATGAAAGAAGGCATTTGTTATTGGAAATACAATTGGAATTATTTTTATTGAAATAATCATGAACATAATTCTTTATAATGGGAAGAAAAATCCTTTCAGGACCAGCCTGAAATAGCCTCTCTGCTACAGCAGTAAAGATACGATTGCTTCTGGCACTTTTAATATGCCAGGCCAGGAGCAGGGTCTTAGTTGTAACCGGTCATTTTTAATCTTTAAACACAGCCTGGAACTCCAGAATTGTTTCTCTTTATCAACGTTACTTCTGACTTTAATGTCTGCAGGGGAAAGGGAGCAACTTGCAAATCTCAGCCTGATAAACACAAACAGTATTATCACAAACGGTATTATCACTTTGAAGTGAGTTTAGTTTGCTGGAATATATTTTATAGAGAAAAGTTGGAAAACAGTTAAAAGGAACTAAGGGGCTGTAACAGTGACTTATCTTCTCTCTGTCAGATGTAGCTACTTTTTCAGTTTACTTCTTGCTGGAGTGTAGTTTAACCCTCCAACTGCACCAAAAATCTACCTCTTCCAGTCTAACAAGAGTCCAAATCCTTCACCCTGTCTTTTTCCAAGGTCATAGGCATCCCCCAAGGGTCGATCTATTTTTCCCACGACTAGGGTACAACAGCAATACCCCTCAGAATCCAAAGGGGGTGTTAAACCATCTAAACTCCAGCCTTAGGGCCCTCAGCCATGAAATAGCATCAGGTTAAGCCACTAAATCTCTGCCACTTTTCTTCCCCAGTGCTCTTACTTTGCCACAGCCCCTTCGTTGTCCTCTAAGGAGTTAGCTCTTTCTGGCCTTCATGTTCTTGCTAAAATAATACCTCCTCCTCATGATATCATATCCTGCCATCTGTCCACATGTCCAGTCCCTCTCCCTAGGTTTTCCCAAGCCATGTCCCTAGCACTCCAAACTCTTTCCTAGTCTCTCAGTAAAAAAGCTCATGGCAGATCTCAGTCCCCACCTGGTCGCTTAGTTCTTATAAGAGCAGGGTGCTTATTTGTATATCTGCCCTTTTCCCAGCATTGTTCATTGTAGGATCCTATTATTCTCATTCTCAAATTCTCATACAATTTACATTGCCTCTGGGAATTATAAACCCCCAAATGCTTTGGTTCTGCACTGAACTGGAAATAGGGTCATGATACTGTAGCCTGCCTTAAAGGGACAGCACACTTGTTACAAGGATAATTGTGCATTAGTGCTATAACAACAGAGGTTAGATTTAGCCACCCATTCCCATACCAGCACTACTATCGTGACCCTTGGTTTTCTGTAGAGTTTAAGATTTCATTAGAAAAAAAATCATTAGCTATTAATTTGGGGATGGTAACTGTTTTGCTGTGCATGGAGTTGGTCTCTGTCCCCCTCTAGTGGTTGGATTATGGCTAATGATCCTCTATTGCCTTCAAACTAACAATTATCCCTTTATTTCAAGCAGTCAACTCATCCAGGGGCCTTGTTCTGAGTGGAAGTAATAAATGAGTGGTGCATACTGCCCCCATTCATATCAGTGTACTGTTTTGAAGCAAGATGGTGACAACTTAAACCATTATTTACAATTTCATCAATATTTACAATTTCTTGGGCCCAGAATAGCCAGAGCTCACTGCATTCCAGCTAATACCATCTCTCTTTCCAAACATGCCATTCTACTACTGTGCCACAAACTGCAGAAGGTGGGAGGCAACAAAAGAAGAATCCTCCTTATGTTTTATAGAGCTGCAGAAGAGCAGAGAACCAGGGCCTAAAATTCAATCTTTATGGGGATGTACAGGAGCATGAATGAAGCTTAGAGATTCAAAGTACATTGTCCAAATCATTAGTATTTCTGCATCTGTGAATTCCAATTAAAGGTCACCTTCCACAGAAATCGGGTACCAGTTATGTAAGTCTTCCATTCCTAGGCACTTTAAATTTGCCTCCTGGATTTCATTTGTTTTCACTGTGAAAATAGGTTTCAGTTTCCGCCCTTAAAAATAACTATTTTATTCTTCACTAATGATCCAGATATGACATGGAATGAAAGTGCTATTGCACTCTTACAAGATCTGTAAGATAATGCAGAAGTCATTTCATAAAGGTAACTTATTCTCAACATATCTTTTCCATTTTCCAAACTCTGTAGGACAGGGGTTCTCAAATTTCATTGCATCGTGACCCCCTTCTGACAACAAAAATTACTACATGACCCCAGGATGGGGGACCCAAGCCTGAGTCCATCTGATTCCCACTGCCCTGGGTGGGGAAGGGGTCAAAGCCGAAGCCCAAGGGCTGCAGCCCCAGAAAGGGGGCCTGTAGCCTGTGCCCTACTGCCTGGGGCTGAATCCCTCAGGCTTTGGCCCCGGGCGGTGCGGCTCGGGCTTCAGCAACCCACTTTGGGGTCCCGTCCCACAGTTTGAGAAGTGCTGCTCTAGGACATACATGGGGAGGCAGACATTTGCTATGAAACCCTATATGATCACATGTGTATCCAGCAATAACCATTACTTTTTGTTTTAATCAGTCATCTTATTATATTACTGGTATTCATTTTTGTTTTTTAAGGTTTGTTTCCCGCTATTTTAAATCTGGCTAGCCATGCTCATATCAACACCAATGCCACCTGTGGTGAGAAAGGACCAGAGATGTTCTGCAAACTTGTGGAACATGTGCCGGGCCGACCTCTACGCAATGCACAGTGCAGGGTGTGTGACCACAACAGTGCTAATCCCAAAGGCAAGTTTATGATGTTATATCTTTTTGTTCCCTTTCCACACTTTCACAAGACTGTGTGTAAGGTACATGTCTGCCAGGAATACTTACTAATGTTAGTCTGTATTGTTGTGTATGGAATTGACCTTTGTGCAGAGTGCCAGCATGAGGCCTATGTACCACTTAAGCCCTCAGGATAGGCTTAATAGTGACTTTCTGCAGAGGGGTCAATTTCACCCTAGATGCGCTTTATGGATGATTGTTATGAGGAGAAAAATATTCAGCATGCAGCTTAAAAATACTAAGTAAGAAAAAAAATAGGATAATGACATTTATTCTTAAGAGACTTATTTTGTTATTTAAAAACAGAACAGCACCCTATCTCCAATGCTATAGATGGTACGAATAACTGGTGGCAAAGTCCCAGCATTCAGAATGGGAGGGAATACCATTGGGTCACCATCACCCTGGATCTAAGACAGGTGAGTAATACCAGATGTGTAAAAGAATGTATTTTCTATGTGACATAAGCCTAATCAAATGATTGCAGCTGTACTTGATAGTTTTTAGGTACCCAGACAATTAGCAATTAATTATGAATAGGTACTATACAGTCACGACAGAATTTAGATGAAGGTAAGATCTGACGGATCAGTCTATTTAATTTAAACAACCATGTTTTGTCAATCAGTTGTTTAAAAACATATTACTTTGACAGTGTTTGAAATTGTAGTCCTATCATGTTGAAATGGGAATTAAATTTTCTGTTTACCAAAACATATACTTTCCCTTGATGAGCATGGAATATTTTAATAAAGGGAGTAAATGTTTTGGTGTAAGATCTAGCCAAAAAGTGCTTGGAGGCTATTGTAAGATAACAGAGTGCAGTATGCATCCAGTTACAAGCAGCCTTTGATCTGCAGTAAGTACGATAATCAAGGTACTGGATTTTGGAGGAAGTAAGTAAGTTAGAGAGTGACTTTGGCTTTGAGAATAACTGAACATAAATCAAGTATTGTTTAATAGTTCTCAGAACATAAACTTTTCAGTTAGTTTTACATTATCTAACTTATGACAACTTTTTCATATTGTTGCTATCTTTCAGCTTATTTACATTAAATACAAAAATGTGGTAATACAATGTAATTGTTAACAAGAAGTTCAAAGTTATGGTTCTCAGAGCAACTAAAACACACAAATACACATCTTTTTATGGATGAACTCTCAGGAACAGAAAATGATACACACATGCGATGGGACTGAGTTAACACTGCCGTCAGAACTGTAGCTTTTAGATTAATTGACTCTGCTCTTACTCTGCAACCTTAATATTGCACTAACATAGCTTATGGCAATCTCTCCCCCCTCCATTTATTTATTTATTTTTGGTAAAAAAAAATGGCCTACCCTTAACTTTAGCATTTAAATGGTCCCCATTAAGCGCTGATGCTGAAACATAGGGAAAAAGAGGGCTGATTTCCCACTTTTCCTGCTGCTACTGGTATTGGCTTTGATCATCTTCTACTCAGGAGGCAACTCCAGAGAAGAAAACTCTGGGAGAGTTCATTGTGGAGTTTTTCCCCCAAATTGTTCTGAGGCCTAGGGCTTATACCCCTGATTAATGAGCAATGGTTCTGTGCCCACCCAACCAAACACACAGAACCCGAGGAAATCACAGGAGACCAGGTCTGTCTGTGGTGAAGATAGTTCCTTGGCACTGGCTCGGTGGCTCCCTTACAATGCAGCTTGGAGTCATGCTACCAGGTTCCCCCTCACCTCTCCTAGGTCTGAGGCTCCATGAACCTTTTGCCAGCTTGTCCAGAGGGTTTGGATGCATGACAGGCCTCCACAAAAGAGGTGACAAAACCAATTTCGAGGAACGGTTGTTTATTTTTAAAGAAAGGTGCTTCTGAGAGTGTGTGTAAAATGTATCAGTCTTCAATGAACCTTTTCATTGCCCAACATAAGTTCTGTGAAAATCAGGGCTCATGGATCTTTAACCACCACAAGGTGGGTGGATAACACTAGAACACATCTAAAATCATGGAGAAATTCGGCTCATTGACAAAATGCAGATTTGTGAATTACAGTTGGTAACAAGGTTTTGCCAGGACTTGCAGTTTTGAAAGTTTGAAAGTTAAAATGGAAGCTTTGTCTGAGACGCCTTATAAAAGAAGCAAAGAATCCTGTGGCACCTTATAGACTAACAGACGTCTGTTAGTCTATAAGGTGCCACAGGATTCTTTGCTGCTTTTACAGATCCAGACTAACACGGCTACCCCTCCGATACTTATAAAAGAAGCAAGGGCTGAACTAGTATTTAGTTTTCTGTTTAATTAGGAAGCAGCATTGCGCTGTGGAAACATAACCACAGAATATCATTTGTCAGCTACAGAGTATTTAGATGGGAATTTCTTGTTGTTTGCACAGTTTGCTTTGTGTTTGGTTTGTAAATGAACAAACAGGAAGGAAGTAGCAGAGGGGGGTCTTAGCTTTTTGTCCTCCCATAATACTCTGCCAAATGGCTCTCCCATAATATTTGTACTCTGAAAACAAACCAGCTGACCTGACCTCTAACTCCTTTATTCTCCCTGGCCTATGCACTATTGATGGTGCCTCAAATACATATCTTTTCTCTTCTGACACATGCTCAGATTCGTTAATTTGGTTTGAAAAGGTTTCTCCTGTGAGAAGCCTTTCCTCTGTTTCCTTAGAGCACTTGAAAGAGAAAAGACATTTAGGGCTATGTAACCTGAATGTAAATTACTACTCCACCAGGAAGGATTTTGGTTAATAAAGATTGCTTGGGGTCAATGAGTTATTAGAGCTTGATTTGTTAATGTTAATACAAAGCAATGTAATGTGAGTGTTAATACTGAGCAAGTCAGTGCACGTAAAGGGTAACAAAGGAAACTTAATGCATGCATGAATAGTTTTAGGGATTTTTGGTAAATGTTTATTTCTAAAGGTTGATTGTGAATGGATTAGAAATATTCCTCTAGCAGTATTTTGCATTTTCTATTTTAATGTACATTTTAAAGAATCAATGTCTGTAACTGTGTACATTGCTCTCTATGCTTGGTATCAATACTGTCAGTTACCATATATCTGTGCCATATATCTCCCATCTCTTCAGTTAGTTACAGTTTATTTTTGTTTACAAAACTTAAGTGTTTTGTGATGTGAATAATTGTTATTTATCATCCATTCTGAATGGATGATAAATGAAACACTGATTGGGATGGCTAGCTATGTACTTTGCACAGTATTGTAATCCAACTGTCATAGAGTTGATGAATTCTAGTGTGTGTATAGCCTAGTGTTGAGGCAGGGTATACACACCCTGCCTCAACCCTGGGGCAGATCCTTTCAGCTGATGTAATTGTGATCACTCCACCGAGGTCAGCTGACACCAGCTGAGAATTTGCTGCCATGTAATCACTAGGTTCTACTGGCTGGAGGTTCCAGGAAGCAGAAATAAAAATCAACTATGTTCTAGCTTGCACCTAGGTTTTTGTAGTTGAGACACAGCTGGGCAGAACAGCAGCATGACGGATGCTAGTTAAAAGAAGAGTGCTGGCTAATAAGATGGTTACATTGTTCGTTAGATCTTTGCCTTTTTGGAATCTCTTTTTTATGTGCAGACAAAGTTAAGCATTTTGTAGGGCTAGCAAAGTGGGTACTTTATGAAACTTCAATACACGACATGGATCATAAAACTAGGTACACAGTATTGTGGCATATCTCTCAGCCTGTCAGGACCCAGATGTATGATGCTTTATATGTCTGTAGATATATACATATGCATTGCTAGGATTCAAGATTGTGGAAGAAGATTGAACAGTGAGGTACAGACACTCCCCGAGTTATGTAAACCCGACGTACAAAAATCTGAGCTTATGGAAAAAGTTCTGTAAGCTAGAAATAAGAGGGTTTTTGTTTTGTTTTTTGCGTAATGGTTGGAGATATGTTTCCGACTTACGCAAAATTTGAGTTACACAAGGTGTTCCGAAACGGATCGCTTGCGTAAGTTGGGAAGCGTCTGTACTGCATTGGTATATAAAATATTGGGATTTGATTCATGGTCTTTTGCTCCCTGTTCTGGCAGTACTATAGAGGCCAAATGCCAAGCCTCAAATTAAGGGAGAAGCAGCACCTTTATGCTCAACAGTAGCTGCTTTGGCTAATTTTTTAGAAATAATTAATAGCTATTGTTGTTGTTGTTGTTATTAAATGCCACAAATGTGTTTTGCATTGCTGAGTTGAGGTTGTGTGTGTATTGTGCACTGTTCAATGAGAAACAGTTTTCTCATTATTACTATTTATTATGGCTGAGATTTTCAAAGCTGGTTAAGGGTATTAGGTGCCTTTGAAAATCCCAGTTCATCATTATTACAATGTAATACACAGGTTCCTGTCAGCATTGGGGGCCCCCACTGGGCTGGGTGCAGGGCAAACACAAAAGAGAGTTCCTGCTGCAAAGAGCTATTCCTGAATTTGAAAGTAAATCCCATTATTCTAATATGGTCTTGGATAACAGGATGTCAAAATAGCTAAGCTTCTGATAAATGAATTACTCTTAAATATTTAATATATTCTAAATTACTATGTAGAAGTTAGCATACCATTAATTTGTAGTTTCTGCTATAGATAAATCAAATATCATTATAATAATACCGGTACTTACAATTTGTATAGAGATTTCATCTTGAAATCACTGTTCAACAAGTGATTTCTGTAAGGCCAGATCCCTAGCTGACATAAATTGTCAATGCTCCATGCTTCAATGGAGCGATGCCAATTTACATCAGCTGAAGATCTGTCTCAGGCTTTGGCTACACTTGCACTTCAAAGCGCTGCCGCGGCAGCGCTTTGAAGCGCTAAGTGTAGTCAAAGCGCCAGCGCTGGGAGAGAGCTCTCCCAGCGCTGGGGCTTTGACCACACTGGCGCTTTGCAGCGCCGCAATTTGCAGCGCTGGAGAGGGTGTGTTTTCACACCCTGCTGCAGCGCTGCAAATTTGCAAGTGTAGCCAAGGCCTCAGAATCTTTATGTTGCTTTAAAACTGGTGGACTCTTTTAATATATGTGTGGTGTTCGCCCTTTATCATTATTTAGAACATTTTGTTGATTGAAATCAACTGAAGGATCAATATCGTAAAACAAAGCTAGTTCAGGAATTTAGAATCGCTTTTCAATTGAGATTACAACATACTATAATGTCACTTTAACTTCTCTGAATAAAAACCAGAACGCACTTCTTCATGGGTTTCTGAGTTTCTTATAGGAGCCTGAAACAATCATAGTTTCTGAAACAAATATTGAAGGGTACAGGCTGATGCTAGGAATATCTCCCAGCATTTTCTGCTTATTAAAAGTTTGCATAAATTTAGTTTAGATTTTTTTTTGCAAGTAAAATCTGAATCTTAAGCATAACAGACTTCTCTGGTAACAAGGTTTAGTTGTACTTACAACACTGAGCAGAGTGGATTTTGCCATCCATTAAAAAGGCATAACATAGTTGCCCTTTGTATATGTTTTAACCACAAGTCTTGTCAAGCCATTGTGAAAAAGTACTATTCTTTTCTCTAAATTGCCTTTTTTGGAGTTTCATGGTACATGTTTCTGTGCTCTTACCCTGAAGGGAAGATTTAAAGTAACTTATTAAGATTAGCAGGAACCAGTCTGAAAAAACGAGTACATTCTTCAGGGCTCATTTATTGTGCAGTCTTGTGCATTATGTGGTAGGCATCACACTACTGTGGTTTTAGCAGGATATGGAAAAGGACAGTTAATGAGATCCTGAAATTCAGTAGAGTGTCCTAGCCCTAATATTCACTTTTTGGGAGGGAGATAGCACAATATTGTGAGGTTTGGATTAGGATGTGGATTTGAACTTTCCAACTGGTCCCATTTTATATAACCAATAGAACGCTCCTGAAATTTGGGGTCATCAGAATTGTCTAGGTTGGATTCACCTTTTATACTAGTCTTTCATTTCTGGTCTGTGGAGCTCAAGTACTTTTGGTTACAAAAGAGATGGGGTTTTGTGGCCTCTTTTTACAGTAGTCTTCATTTATGCAAATCAAAAAACTACTGCACCACTGGGAGTTCCTATGCAAGAGAGGCCTGTGGCTAAACTTGCCGAGATAGGAACAGGTCAGGATTTTAGAGCAATGACAATAATCTCTGGAGGAAGTTTAAATAGCATCTGCTGTATTGGCTATTGCCAGTCCAATTAGTCTCTCACTCTCTTGAGCTGTGGAATGTGCAAAATTGCCTGAGGATTAGGTGGGAAAAGTTTACTTTTTAGTTTAAAAATGGCAATAATTCTGCTTAAAGAATGAAAATACACCTCATTCAGCTGGATCTGTGTTTAGGGAAACAAATAATACCAACAGTTGCTGGCAATTTTGGAGAATTGCTAAATAAAACCGAATTAAGTGATAAGGTCTTAATGGCTTTGTGCATCTATAGACTTGCGACTCTTTTTAGTACAAGGTTATTTGTTTGGTCTTTGCCCTGGGTCCTGAATGCATTTCCAATCCATAGTTGCCTGGGGATCACTAAGTTGCTTTGCCCTTTTTACCCTTGTAGTCCAGTAAAGAAATCAGTTCTGGGAAAGTTGCAAAGTCAAATTAAAATGCACAAATGATTAACTCTCACAGCACAGCTGTGCAAACTAGTTTATCATGAGACATTAGTAGACACAGAATGATTGAAAGGGTATGTGGGGAAGCTTGTAAATCACCAGCAGTGTTAACCTTAAGAGTTAATAAAAAAAAAAATCTTGCTAGAAAATGTTCTGAGAATTGTATAAAATGATTTTCATTTTACAGAGTTTCCAGTATAGCAGCCACTCAAGTTATGGTTTGGGAGTGGGGAGTGTTTGCAGAGACTAGAGAGCCTGAGGCCTCACAAGCCTCTGGATGTTGAGGTTCTGCAGGGATGGGACCACACACAGCTGCGGCCATTGAAGATGTCCATAGAGATGAATGTGTCTGTGTGCTGCTTCATTCATGCTTCTCCCTGGCAGCACAGCCTCTGAAGGAACCATGAGGCAATGACTGGATGTTTCATGACTGCTCAATAGCAGCTGGACCTTGAAAACTTGAAAAATGTGTGTAGTCCCTTCTCCATGAATCTCCAGTGGAGCGGCATCCAGAGAGTTTCAGTGAGGGGGAAACAGTGCTATGGAAGCAGCCTCTCCATGATGGGGTAGCAGGAGCACTCCTGCCCTTGGTTATCATATTTTAAGAAGCAAAGATGTATAAATATCAAGATGATATAAAATGTACAGTGTATGGCATTGCATTCAGTTATAATATTTAATAAAATACTTCTCATTAAGAATTCCGTTAAATATCTATTTTTACAAAGTGGCCAAGTTTTCCTGTGTTGTTGGTGTTTTGTGTCCTATGAATTCACTTAGGAAGACATAATAGAGGGAAGGGCAACGGACAGGACATAGCATTATTTATTTAAGTGCTATGTGTTTTACATGGAGTGGAACCCAGACGCTCCAATGGAGAAAGATTGGGCTGACCATGCATATGCAACCACATTTTCAAAACCATCCAGCTATTTTTGGGTACTTCTGTTCTTGGTTGCCCAACTTTAGATGTCTTGTGTCTGATTTTCAGAAGTATCAAATATCCTAAGCTCTTATTGATGTCACTTGGACTTCTGGGTACTCAGGACTTTTGAAAATCTGGCCCTTGAGGTCTCAAGGAAGGCACCCAAAATCAGCTGCCATGTTTCAAAATGTTGACTTTAAATAACACACACTTTATAAGAGTCAACAATATAAGTTCATAACCTCTGTGAAAATTCCTTTGTTTGACTGAGCCCGCCTCAAGAAACTTGATATTCAAAATAGATTAAACGTACATAATTCTTGTAATATTGTTTATTTTCATTCCCATAGCAGTGACTTAGTTAGTGTGTGATGAAGGATAACTTGTTATTGTTGCTTGTTGAAACTGGATTTAAAACTAGCCACATCAGCTGCAGTTTGGCGAGACTATAACAGCTCTAGAAAAAACCCTGTGTAATCAAAAGTAGCTCATTTGTTGTTCAGCCAACTGTGTAATAAGCAAGAGGCAGTTTAGTTGACTATAGCCAACAGTGAGTTTAAAAAAAAAGGTATAATGGGTTTCAAGTAAAGCAAAGGGAGTGAATATCATTTTTTACAGTTACAAACAAATTTGGGGTCCAATGTACAACCTTTATTCATGGGAGCAACTTAATTGACTTCAAAGGGAGTTACAGGTGCTTTGCAACTCTCAGGGTAAGTCCACAAAACCCTTGATCTTTTGTCTTCTAAAGTTACCAAAAATTCCCTTTCAGGAACTTATACTGTACCCACTGAAATAAATGGCAAAACTCCAATGGACTTAAGTTGTAGCAGACAAGGACTTAAGTGATAATACCCCCGATTCTCCTTTTACATACACCAGGTGTAACTCCATTGATGTCCATTACATCAGGATAAAATCAGTGTGAGATAAGAATCAGGCCACTGTGTATGGAACACTGAAGTTGCCCAATTCAGCTTCTGCTTGATTTCTGTTTCCTTCCATGCTGAAAGGAATGTCAGTACAGTATTTGATTTTCACTAAAGGAGCCTGTTGGTAGCAAATAACTTTTTCAAATGGGATCCTTAAATGGACTAGGAGCCTTACATTCTTATATAGAGCCTTATATTCTTGGTAATGACCTGACCTTGTTTGGTTTTTGAAACTGTACTGTAGTAGAGAGGGTTTAAAAATATGTAGATTTTTCTCTTACTCTAGGAGTAGTGTTCTAATGATAAGCCATGATCCTGATTTTCTTCTTGCTGACACCAAAGTAACTCCACTGAAATCAGTGGGCCAGATTCTTTGTTGGTGCAAAATAGCATCTTATTAGGCTCAACTGAAGCCAGTGAAAGTATGCTTATTTACACCTGCTGAGTATCTGGTCCAAAGAGTAAAACTGGAGTGCAGGAGAAAAGAATCAGGTCCTGTGGGTATCAAGTTATAAGAAGATACTCACACCCAAAGCAAACCTGATAAAATTTGTCTTATTACTAGTTTAGCATTGGTAGGTGTGAACTGCTCCATTTTGGCCAAAATTTGTGGGGGGGATATTTATTCTCTTCCCCCACCCCCAAATATAGATATATGAGAGAGAGAGAGAGAGACAGAGAGAGGCACCTGAAAAACATTTTGGGAGGAGGGGCAGTGTTCAAAAGCAGTTTACTAAATTGCCCACATAGTGATTAAATAACATTTTTTTCTGTCTAATCATGGCTTGGTAGCAGAGAGAGAACATTAAACTATTGACTACTATCTCATCAACCTTCAAAAACTTCATTTAGGCATTAATGCATTTAGGCTGTATTCTGGAGTGGACGAGGGGTGGTGGAAGTGCTGTGGTGTGAGCAGGGTGTGGTAGAACTAGAACCGATGTACTTAGTGATCCTGGCTGACGGAATGGCTCCTTTGGAGCCGTTATCCATTGGCACAAGTTAGCTTTAAGGCTGCTCTAAATTGCACTGGGGACTGGTTTGGCTCCTGGCAGCCCTCAGGATTGAGGGCAGGAAAGGTGATATAAAAAGCCACCTCTCCCCTCCCCCTGCTTTCTCTCAAGTGTGCTGAATGCTGCTGTAGTGCATCTGAGGATCTGGCTTTGAGTATAAACCCGTAAGAAATAGTTCAAACATAGATTTTGCATTTTAAATGACTTGCCATTCTTAGTCAGAGTAGGGGCATGATGCCATATGTGTATTGCTCATCTTGTACTATACAATCTTATTTACCTTTCAGTGCTTCTGTTTAGATCAGGATATTGCTTAAATGACTTCACATTTACTGTAATATATCTGCAGATGCACCATAGGATGAAAATATTTGGGAGGAAATGCGCAGAATAGGATCTTCCATACAGGGCTTTAAAAACTGAACAGAGTGTAGACACTTATTACTGAGTGGATTAATGTCACCAGACAAATTTAAAATAATGGTGTCCCATCTGCATATGCTCAGAAAAATTCACTGTAGAGACTGGATGCCACCAAAGCTGAGAGAAACATATCCAGCTCTTCCTGAGCTACTATGGATCAAAAAAATATTTCAACTCAGTATTATAAAATGATGCAATAAATATGTCTGGTCACTTTCTGCATGGGTCACATATTAGAATTTTGCAACAAAGTGATTCACACTTCTGGTAAAACCAATGAAAAATCATGTTGGTTTTTGTCAAATATTTGTACTGAAAGCTTTATCCAAAGTCTCTCCTGGCAAACGTTACTGAATCCCCAGGCAAAATACATAATACTTCTTAAAATGTTCATTTATTTCAGAACCAAATTGACCACCTGGTGCTTGTTTTATATGGTAGTATCAAGTGTTAAAAGTTTTTGCTTGAATTTTGTTTAGGTCTTTCAAGTTGCATATGTCATCATCAAAGCTGCTAATGCTCCCCGACCTGGAAACTGGATTTTGGAACGTTCAGTGGATGGCACTGAATTCAGACCATGGCAGTATTATGCAATTAGTGACACAGAGTGCTTAACTCGTTATAATGTAACACCAAGACTTGGGCCTCCTACTTACAAGAGAGATGATGAAGTGATCTGTACCTCTTATTATTCCAGGCTAGTTCCATTAGAACATGGAGAGGTATGCTGTCTGTTTTTGCACTTGTAATTTGTGAGCATGAATGTGGACTAATTGCAAGTTTCAGAAATTTTAAATTACAGTTGCACAATTTATTCCTTACAACATTGTCAGGTGCTTTGGATTGTTATGATGCCTTTAATGATAGTATCTCTGTTTCATTTACCAATATAACAACTTTAAAAAAATGTTAGGAAAAATATCTTTGGCTCTGCGTATTCTAGTTATAAACTCTTTGTTGTATCTCTTCACATAATTTGATTATGGCTACTAATTGTGAATTAGACACTTCATCTTGAAAGAATAAAACATAGAGAATTTATGTACAGCCAGGTGTTTAATTTAAAAAAGAACATCTCTTCTTTAGGAGCACCTGGTTTTGTAAGATAAAGCTGCAAATGCTGTCTGAAATGCTCTGCACAGCTGGAACTGGAAAACAAGCCCTGGCATTGTTTCAGGGACAGAGCATAATTAAAAGAGCTATGCATTGTGCAGGCTCACTGTTGATTGTTCTTTCTTTAACTAAGACTATTCATAGTACTTATGATGAGCCAGGTTATCAGAAAGCCCATATATTCCCTTATTACAAAAATAATATATTTTAAAACATTTTCTGTTGAAACATTTTTAATGCATTGGACAAAACTGAAAATATAGGAGAAAAAACCTCTGTGTATGAGGAAATATACATACAAAGCAGAACACAGCTGATAAATTAGTTATGAAATTAGTTATGAAAAAAATGAACAGCTAGTTTTACATCTTACCATATAAATCTTTGCAGACTGCACGAGACATTTTGTGACGGATAAATACTGTACTCCTTGCTCACTGTGAGTGTCTCTTCCACATCTGTGAGCAGAAGGGTACCAAATGTAGTAGATCCAGACTAGTGCATAGAAGGCAAGGAATGATCTTCAGCATACTTCCTCTCCTTCCCCTTTCTTTTGACCCTTCAGAAGTCCCACCACAAGTGGATTCTGTGAACTGGTAATGGTGGTGCCAGGAAGATGTGACTCATAAATCAGGCAGTTAATATTATTAATATTGAAATTGTGAATAGAATGCACAATTGATTTGATGTCTCTGTTGATACATTGTACCCAATAACCCCATTTTGTTTGTTTTTGTGGGTTTTTAACTCTTGATAGAAAGACGTTAGTTATCATAACCGGGTTATAATTAAGTATCTAGTGAAGTCAGTCCCTCTCTCTAGATTCACACTTCGTTGATCAATGGTAGACCTAGTGCTGATGATCCTTCACAAAGACTATTGGAGTTTACTTCTGCACGATATATCCGTCTTCGCCTGCAACGTATTAGAACCCTTAATGCTGACCTCATGACTCTTAGCCACCATGATCCTAAAGACCTTGATCCCATTGTTACCAGAAGGGTAAGCTGATCTTTTGTATCTATTGTTCACCACACTGGACAGTAAAGGCTAAGTACTGTCCATCTTGATGAGGGACTAGAACCTCAACATTCACGATCAGTAAGGTTTCATGAGGTTGTTAAGTAAACATTGCCTTCTCTGAAATGTTACCACCAACTGTAAGCCTGCAGGGGACAGCTGTTCCAAAGAAAGATTTTTCAAAGTTTTTTTTCCTTCAGATGAATTGCCATTTAGCTACTAACCATGAGGTAGCATTGCTAACATTTCATAAGCAAAGATAAATACGTGATTTGTTTGATGAAAATGTCACTTTAGGCAAAAAGTAAATATATGAGTTACGTTTCATGTTAGGGTACAGTAATTTTTGATGTATTAAGTATTTCAGTTGCTAATGTGTTGATACATGAAATGTATTACTTGAAAACAGTAACTTGGTGTGAATTACAATGCTGTCTAATGGATGGAGGATTTTTTTTAAAGTGGATCCTTTTGCCAATTTGTCTTTAAGCCCAAGGGTATTTATTAATATTAATATATACCATTTATATAGAACTTGGAAATATTATCTTATCCTATTTTACACATCCCTGAGACACAAAGAGGTTGAACTGACTTGCTCAAGACCTCACAGGGAGTGAGGGACACAGCCACTAGTCAGTTCACTGAGTAGGGCATGCTGCCTGTTAAGTTTAGCTGGATGCAGTACTACACAAATTAACCAGTGTGTCCCTTTCTTCTTCGTAATCTAGTTGTTTGTCCCCCTGGTTTACTTGACCATGACACATTGGGTAAAACATCAATGATTTCATGTATTCACTTGCTAAAGTCTTTCGATTGTTTGTGTGACTATACAGCATGGAGGACCTCATCTGTTGAGGAGAGGGGAATGTGGAGAGTATCTCCAATAAATAGGTTCTCTCCCTTTAAAAATGTCACCAGACTTTAAATCTGAATTCAAAGGGGAATATTTGATTCCAAGGGGAATCTTTGTCCCCCGCCCCTTGCTTTTTAATAGCTCCAAACATTCCAGGGACAGAAGGGTCCATTGTGATTAGCTAGTCTGACCTCCTGTACAACACAAGCCATAGAACAGTCCCCAGAGTAATTCCTAGAGCATATTGTTTAGAAAAAAACATTAAATCCTGATTTAAAAATTGAGACAACACCATGACCTTGGTAAATTCTTCCATTGGTTAATTGCTCTCACCATTTAAAAATGTACACCTTATTTCCAGTCTGAATTTGTTTAGCTTCAACTTCCAGCCATGGAATCATGTTATACCTTTTTCTGCTAAACTGAAGAGCTCATTATCAAATATTTTTCCCCATGTAGGTACTTATAGACAGTTATCAAGTCACCTGACCCTTCTCTTTTTTAAGCTAATTAGACTGAGCTCTCTGAGTATATCACAAGGCATGATTTCTAATTCTTTGATCATTCTCAAGGCTCTTCTCTGAACTTTCTCCAATTTATCAACATCCTTTTGAATAGGCATCACAGCTGGACACAGTATTTCATTAGTGGTCACACCACTGCCAAATATAGAGACAAAAAATAACCTCTCTACTGCAACTTAAGATTCTCCTGTTTATTCATCCCAGGATCTCATTAACTCTTTAGCTCTCACTGGGAGCTCATGGTCAGCTGATTATCCACCATAACTCCCAAATCTTTTTCAGAGTCACTGCTTCCCAAGAAATAGTCCCCCCATCCTCTAAGTATGGCCTACATTCTTTGTTCAGATCTGTACCTTTACATTTAACCATATTAAAATGCAGATTGTTTGCTTGCACCCAGCTTACCAAGTGAACCAGATCGCTTTGAATCAGTGACCTGTCTTCTTCATTATTTACCATTCCTCCATTTTTTGTGTCATCTGCGATCTTTATTAGTGATGATTTTGTTTTCTTTGTGATCACTGATAAAAATGTTAAATTGAGGAGGGCCAAGAACTGATCCCTGCAGGGCCGCACTGGAATCACACATGCTTGATGATGCTTCCCTGTATACAATTACATTTTAAGACATGTCATTTAGCCAGATTTTAATCCATTTAATGTGTACCATGTTACTTTTATATCTTTCTAGTCTTTTAATCAAAATGTTGTGCAGTACCAAGTCAAATGTCTTAGCCTTTGGCTACACTTGAAAGTTGCAGCGCTGGGAGTTACAGCGCTGGTCGTGCAGCTGTGTAGGAACAGCGCTGGTGTGTGGCCACACTCACAGCTACCAGCGCTGGTGTGTGGCCACATTTGCAGCATTTGCAGCGCTGTTGGGAGTGATGCCTTATGGGCAGCTATCCCAGCGTTCAAATGGCAGCAACCTGCTTTTCAAAAGAGGGGGGTGGGGTGGGGCTGTAGTGTGACAGGGAGCGGGGGGAGAGAGAGAGGGGGGATTTTTGGAGCCAACACTGTGTGTTTAGCTTCCTGCCTTGAAAAATCAGAAAATGTTCGCGACCCCTTAGTCTTAACTCTTAATTGCAAACAGCCTGCATCCAAATGGACTCCCCGCTGTTTCTCTGTCAAGCAAACACTCCCTGCCTGCCTCATTATCTCATTTGATTGTTCACAGCCAGGTACAGATTGATCAAAGCAAACAGGAGCTGTGTTATAAGCAGCTCCGGGATCAACGGAGCTCCCCGTTCACAACAAAACAAAGAGAGGCTGCATAACAAAACAAACAGAGTAATTTATAAAAGCATTCTGGGATATCTGCTAATACCCGGGAGGCCAATAACAGCGCTGGTGTGTGTCCACACTTGACGAGCAGTGCTGGATCACCAGTGCTGCAATCGTTACACCCCAACCAGACCAGGTGTACAGCCAGCGCTGCAGCCAGGGAGTTGCAGCACTGGATGTGCCTTGTAGGTGTGGACGGTTACTAATTGCAGCGCTGGAAAGCCTCCACCAGCGCTGCAACTTTCAAGTGTAGCCAAACCCTTATAGAAATCTATTACATTAACACTATTATCTTTATCAACCAAACTTGTAATCTCATCAGAAATATACCAAGTTAATTTGACAGCATCTATTTCCCATAAACTCAGACTAATTTCCATTAATTACATTACCCGCCTTTAATTCTTTATTAGTTGAGTCCCATATCAGCTGCATTATTGTCTTGCCTGGGATTGATGTCAGGCTGACAGGCCTATAAACCTGAGTCATCCTGTTTACCCTTTTTAAAAACTGTCACATTAGGTTTCTTCCAGTCTTCTGGAACTTCCCTAGTGGTCCAAGACCTACTGAAAATCAACAGTAACTGTCCAGCAAGCTACTCATCCAGCTGTTTTAAAATTCTTGGATGCAAGCTATCAGGATCTGCTGATTTAAAAATGTCTGACTTTAGTAGCTTCTGTTTAACATTTTCCAGTGATACTAGTGGAATTGAAAGAGTAATATCTTACTGTGTGAAGAGACTATATCATCTGGTTTTATCTCAAATACAGAACAGAAATATTTATTAAACACTTTTGGCTTTTCTGCATTATTGTTTATAAGTCTACCATTTACATCTAATAATGGCTCAGTTGCATTGTCAGAATTCTTTTTGTTGCTAATGTATTTAAAAATCTTCTTATTGTCCTTAATTCTGCTGGCCATAAGTTTCTCCATGTGTTCCTTTGTCTCCCTTTTCTATTTTCTACAATTCCTAACTTCTGATTTACATTCATTACTATCTACTTTCCCTTTCTTCTATTTGTTATATATTATATTTTATTTTTTCCTCTAAATCAGGTCGTTTTCTTTAACCAGCACAGCCTTTTCCCTCAGTTGTGGGATTGTAGCTTTTTGGGCATCTAGTAAAGTGTTCTTAAATGATTCTCAATTATTATTCACATTTTTCTGGTTAAATTCTTCCTCTGAGCTTATTTGGCTCATAATTGTTTTCACCTTTGTGAAATTGGCCCTATTAAAACACCAAATATATATGTTACTGGTCTGGACTTGATTCTGCTTGCACATTACAAATGTGATCAAGTCATGATCACTTGTACCTAAGCCACCACTAATTTTTAGTTCTGTAATCTGTTCCCCTTTATCTTATGACACAGTCTAACATAGCATTCTACTATGCTGGCTGCAATATTTTTTAAGTTAGGAAGTTGTCATTTATAATGTTTAGAAATTCCAACATATGTCACTCCAGATGAAGTCCCCTATGATCACATGGGTTAGTTCCCTACAGTTTATAGATAGGCACATAAGGAGGCAGTCATCCTGTTCCCTAGACTGATTCAGTGGTCTGTAGCAGACACCAACTAATACCCTACCTTATGCTTTAGCTGTTAGGATATAGATCCATAAGCGTTCAACATTATTTTTTTTTTGAGTGATCAGTGACTCAGAAACAGGTAATGCTATTTTTGACATAGACAGCCCACCCCTTTGCCCACTCAATACTCCCTAAACAGTTATAACCATTGATTTTAATATACCAATTATATGACTCACCCCACCAGATTTCAGTAATACCAATTAGGTCGAATTTAAGATCATAAATGAGCAATTCCAATTCCTCTTGTTTATTACCCAGGCTCCTAGCATTGGTATTTAGGCAATACAGTATAGAGGTATACTGTCCCCTTATAGTCTAAGGAGTCTCAGTTCAACCAAAGTCACTGAGGACTTTCTGCAGACCAGACCAAAGAAAGAAAAAAGAAAAGGAGCTAGTTTGCTCCAGCTCCCTTCAGAGAGTAAAAAAAAAATCAAAAAAAAAAAATCAGTAAACTGGTCCGTACACACAGAACACCTACTGCGCCTGTCCCTGTAGGGGCCTTAGACTTGAGTGTCTTGAAGCCTTTCCCCAAAACTCTTAGAAAGACGTTGTTCACAATCCCTGTGAAGTGCCTGCCAAACCTGCTTAAAATGGAGCTGTAACTGAACCCAGCTGCATCACATCCTGCCTCTTTCTTGCTCTGAAAATTAATCCTTTCCCTGCTGTCCAGATGCATGGGGCTTATACACAGCATCACACACAGCATCTGGTACTTTGCTGTCCTACTGTTTCTTAAGCTAAACATTTGAGTAGAGCAATACAGTACATCAAAACTAGCAGCCTGGAGCTAGTGTGAGGGGAAGTTCATGAGCAGGTTTTGAATGAAAGTGGGAATCCCCAGTTTTGAGAACATACACATCAATGCCAGGATTTAAATTAAATTAAAATTCAAGTCTACAGGTTGTTATGTTGCTACCCAGAAAACATTCTGTTATGTCATCTGACATCCTACATGGCAAAAGGTGGATTTTTGAAGAGTCAGATTCTGGCTAAGGCACAAGTGCAAATAACCACTGAAATCAGGGAGTTGAGCATGCTTATCCATAATCAGAATTTGTCTCTTAATTTATTAAATACTACAGGGAAAAAGATCTAAAAATTTGCAAAATGGCAAGCTTGCCCAGGTTGCAGATAGTCAATGTTGTCAAATTGTTTGGAACATAGCTGTTCCCAAATCAATAAAATATTGATATTTTATTGTCCTGTGGAATTTAATAGAAACCTGAAATGTCTCCAACTCACTTCCTTTTCAACTTTACTTTTGTCCAGTATTACTATTCAATAAAGGATATCTCTGTTGGTGGCATGTGTATTTGCTATGGCCATGCTCGAAGCTGCCCACTGGATGAAACCACAAAGGTACACTTTAATTATTTTTATTTTCACAAAACAGTCTTTTGAATAAAAAGTTTAGTTTTTGCATAGAGAGAGAAGGATATTGTGGGGAAAATCCAAAGGAACATATATAAATTCTGGCCTTGATTCAGAAAGTATTTAAGGGCTAGTCTACACTTACCAGCCGGGTCGACGTGGTGAGTTCGACTTCTTGGAGTTCGAACTATCGCATCTAATCTGGACGCGATAGTTCGAACTCCGGAAGCGCCGCGGTCGACTCCGGTACTCCACCACTGCAAACGGCGGTGGCGGAGTCGACCTTGGAGCCGCGGACTTCGATTCCGCGGCGTCTGGACGGGTGAGTAGTTCGAACTAGGATACTTCGAATTCAGCTACGCTATTCACGTAGCTGAATTTGTGTACCCTAGTTCGACCCCGCTTCTTAGTGTGGACCAGCCCTAAAGCAGGTTCCTATCTTTAAGCATGCCCTAACTTAAAGCCGTGAATTGTCCAATTGACATCAATGGGAGTAATAGGGTGATTAAAGTTAGATGCACTGTTAAGTACCTTGCAGAAATGAGGCCTAAAAGCTTGATCCTGCAAATACTTATGCACTTTACACGTGTAAGTAGTCTCAAGTGATTTTGATGGGAATACCCACATGAGTAAAATTAGGCAGGTTAAATCTTTGCAGGATTGAACCCTTAATGCTTGATCCTTTAAGTACTTTGTGGGTGGAACTCTCATTGATTTCAGTGAGAGTTCAATGAAAGGAACGCTTACAAAATCCAGCCTCAGGTGCATCTGAGGAAGGACACTCCAGTTAATAACTTCTCATCACTTCATTTGAACAAATGAGGGGCAGAATTACCCTCCAGCACAGTTCTCTTGTTTCATATTTTCTACAGAAAATTTGAATTGGTGTTAATACCATAAGTGCAGATATAGATGTTATCCCTTTTGTCCTCTTCTTCCGCTCACTTTTTGATATAGCTGGATAATCACATATACTGAATTTCAATAGAGAAAATGTTCACTGATAATATTACTTCATATATAATCTAAGGTTCCTTTGGTGAAGCAATATGTATATGCTGCAGGCCAAGTTTTGCAATCTTTACTCATGCTGAACTCTGTAGAACTACTCCTGTGAGTAAAGAGCTGTAAAATCAGGCCCATAATATGTGCTTTTATTCTTCATTCTGTCTACTTGCTGTAATTTTCCTCCCTTCACTACCTAAACATACACAGTTCTCAGATAATGTATTTTCTTTGGAAGTGAATTCTTTTTGTCTTAGAACCAAAATCTAAACAGTGCTTTTGAGTGTAGCAAAGGCACTAAAGACAAGATCCTGCAGCTCTCACATGGCAGAGTGATAGGACTTGCTCTGAAAGGATACATAGCTGAGGAAGGGCCTCCCACATCAGTAAAGGTAGCAGGAGTGGGTTCTAGCACATCTATATAATTGCAAAATAGTTGTGGTATTTAAAATCATGTGGTAGAGTAGATTTGATATTAGTCACTTGGTTGAGTTTTCAGAACCTTGGTAAATTTTTTTTAATTTCTATAATTTCTTTTTTAGAAACTGCAATGCCAGTGTGAACATAACACATGTGGCGAGAGCTGCAATGAGTGTTGCCCTGGTTACCATCAAAATCCCTGGAGACCAGGAACTATTTCTGCTGGCAACAAATGTGAGAGTAAGTAGTTACAAAAATGCTTAATGGTTCCGTAAATGTTTACAGTTTTGTTCAATAAGGATCTGATCCAGTTCCCATTGGAATCAATGGAATAGCTAGATCAGGTACTAGAAATAGTAGTTTTCTTAAATTAAAAACAAACAAACCACACCCCAGAAGTGGAAGGCATGGTGAAAAATAATAAGATGATAATCATTTGGATTTCCTTTGAAATAATAATATATTATTATATACAATATAATATATAGATATCAATAATAACATTGAGGCTGCGGAAATGACATTTCATAGATGATCAAACAGAAGAGACTTAGTGGTTTACTGAGCTACAATGAAATTTAACATTTCCCCATTGGTAATTATGGGTGCTGCTTGTTGCTTAAATATTGTTAAATTCATAATTTAGTCTTAGTTAAACATAGTCATTCTTACAACATGAAGATTCTGAAAAAGCAATCTAAATGGCCAATAAATTGCAAACTGTGCTGAATGTCTGATAAAATGGCATAGGCTCTCCCAATAGTTGTATATTCGCACATATTGCTAAGATTCATTAGCCACACTTCCTTACCTCCAATCTTTAATGCCTGGAGCAAGCCACAGACGTTTAGGAGACTGTTAGGCATAGTTTATTTTCCAGTTGAAGCAGCCCTGTTAGTAGAACCTTTTAGAGACAAATTACAGTTAGAGATGTAGACTATTTTATTGGTATACAGGCCCAAGTCTCCTCTCACTTAAATAAGTTTTACACTGGCATAGCTCTAGTGACTTCAGTGGCATTAGTCACTGGTATAAGTGAGGAGAGGAATTAAGCTGATAGTCTTCAGTAAGGTAGAATGCTAAAAATGTAAGAACACTTACTAGTAATAACACATTTCACTAAGGGACGATAGGGTTGGGTTATCATGAGCTACAGAGCACTATTAAAAAAAATGTTGTTAACGTTGTGATTGTTTTAAAAGTTACCTGGCCAGGGATAAGATAAATGGGTATTACTGTTTTTGTACAACACAGCCAAGGCAAAGCATGCATCTGACATGTATTACTTTACTGTTCTACTTGTATTTTTCACTCTCTTTATTTTGGATGTGCTGTAACTGTTAGAAATGTAAATAGAAATGTATTTCTTTGCCATTTCTTCTTAGAGTGCAACTGTCATAACAAAGCAGAAGATTGTTATTATAACCAGGGTGTGGCAGATCAGAATAGGAGCATAAATATTCATGGACAGTTCATAGGAGGTGGAGTCTGTATAAACTGTACTCAGCACACTACTGGGATCAACTGTGAGATCTGTGCTGATGGATACTATCGGCCATATAAAGTAAGATTTATCAAACTACATCCCATTGCTTTGATTAATAATAAATGTCATCATATGCGTATTTCAATCCATTAAAGGATAAATGGACACAAATCAGATATTAGAAATGGCAATATACAAAAACCTGTTGGAGAACCCTTCAATCTCCCTGGACACACAATAGCAGATTTAAAGGTAGCCATCCTGCAGCAAAAAAACTTCAGGACCAGACTTCAAAGAGAAACTGCTGAGCTTCAGTTCATCTGCAAATTTGACACCATCAGCTCAGGATTAAACAAAGACTGTGAATGGCTAGCCAAGTGCAAAAGCAGTTCTCCCTTGGTTTTCACACGTCAACTGCTAGAAGAGGGCCTCATCCTCCTTGATTGAACTAACCTCATTATCTCTAGCCTGCTTCTTGTTTGCATATATATACCTGTCCCTGGAAATTTCCACTACTTGCATCCGACGAAGTGGGTATTCACCCACGAAAGCTCATGCTCCAATACGTCTGTTAGTCTATAAGGTGCCACAGGACACTTTGCTGCTTTTACCAATCCATTGAATGTTATTACATTTAATTTCCACACTTAGAGTGTGACTAAAAATTGTAAAGTCTTCTTCATAAATCGGATACCAGTCTTACAGGTTTAGTGCAAATTCAGGCTGATTCTCTAGCATGTTGAAAGGACAGTCCCAATTCCTTTGTGATTAAAGAGAACTCTTATAGTCATGTGTGATTCTTGGAGCAGTGATGAGCTATTGCAATAAACTGTATTCTTCTCAATATTTCATTTAGTAATTATGTATAGAGTATGCTCTTTCTGGGCCCATCTACATCTTATATCTCATAGTGACTTTCCAGTTCAGTGCTATTAAAGTAGAAACTCTGTCCCTACCCTCACTCATTGGATAAAATAACTAATAACTATATATGCAATCTCTCCTAGAAGGGGAAGGGAGAAGGTCATTCATTCAGTCCCCCCCCTGCCTTCACTAGCAGGACCAATTTTTGCCCCAGATCCCTAAGTGGCCTCCTCAAGGATTGAACTCTCAACCCTGGGTTTAGCAGGCCAATGCTCAAACCACTAAGCTATCCCTCCCCCCAATTACATAGATACATTTGTTATAATCTGGCTAAAAAGGATAAACATCACTAGAAAATTAATTTTGTTTTACTTCCAGCAATCTAGATAGGTCTCCCTACGTCTGGATGTACTGTGGCCAAGTATCCTATAGCAAGTATCAGAGGGGTAGCCGTGTTAGTCTGGATCTGTAAAAGCAGCAAAGAGTCCTGTGGTACCTTATAGACTAACAGACGTATTGGAGCATGAGCTTTCGTGGGTGAATACCCACTTCGTCGGATGCATGCTCCAATACATCTGTTAGTCTATAAGGTGCCACAGGACTCTTTGCTGCTCCTATAGCAAAGACATTTATTCTCCTCAGTATGGAACTTTCTCTTTTCCAGATAAGGCATTGGTTCAGCAAGTTCATCCATGGGGCACATTAGATTGGGGGGGAGCTCAGGTTTATGTTCTCAAGCACAAGTGTGAGTGGAGGCCATGTGTAGTTCAAATATAGTTAGCTAGTAGGCACAGTCCTTCACAGAGAGAAGCAAGTCTCATGTTACATGCACCCTGCTTCCTTATTCTAAAGAGGACCGAAGAGATACCAGCTTAAAAGTCTGATTTTTAGCCAGTAGATGACTTGTGTGCTTATGGTTCCAGATTGCCTTAGTCTGGCCCTGAGCCGCCTTGAAGCAAGGGCATGGCTCTCAAAGAGAAATTTGTGACCTCCATTAAAGAGAAAATCTCACTGTTATATGAATCTTTAGTTTAGTTTCAGTGGTCCCCAGCAAGAAACAGAAGTGAATTTTTACGATTTCCACTAATTAGTTTGAGTATGACAGTTAAAATGTACCATTTGTTTCAGGTTTCTCCCTATGAAGATAACCCTTGCCATCCTTGTGACTGTGATCCATTTGGGTCTTTGAGTTCTGACTGCATTAAGGATGATGATCATTCTGATCTTCAGCATGGTAAGGGATCATGAAATGCTTTTTCTGTAAACTTCAGGTGCTCAAATGTGAGGAAACATTATGCTGTTAAGGTATCACATTAAAATGCCAGTAAATACCTAAAAAGGGAGGGAAGACAGGAAACACCACATGCTACAGGAGTATAAGATGCCTTTAGGTTTTGATGTGCGTGGGTAGAGAGCTCAGCTTGTTAATAACAAGTTACAGGATTGGATCCTAAAACTGTTACATATATTAGTTCAAACTGTGAATTGATACAGTGGATTTTTTTCCTGGCAGAGGTTCTGTGGATCTGGTACTCTAACATGAAAATAATGTATACTGGGTTGGTAATATCCCAGCTACCTGTGAAAATGTGACTAGAGCTATATAGTTTGATAAACGAGATGGTTACGTTGCTTCTCCCACTATTCCATATTTCACCCCCAGTCTTCTATTAACCCTTCATTTTTTTATTCTCATTTTTATATTTCAAGGGACTCGGCCAGGTCAGTGTCAATGTAAAGAAGGTTACACAGGAGAAAAATGTGATCGCTGTGCATTTGGCTACAAGGGCTACCCAAGCTGTGTGCACTGTAACTGCAGCCTGGTTGGAAGCATTAATGATGACCCTTGCACAGAACCTTGTCTTTGCAAGGTAAGTGACCTGCTGAGTCTCACTTTGATTTATTGTGAAATTGGTAGCTGGGTTTGTAAGTGCAGTTTTAATAAGGGAAATTACTTCATACTTTTGTCATATATTATGTCATACTTTCATAGCAAGTAACTGAGATTTAAACATCATCCTTCTGACAGGGATTTAATAGTTCTGAAAAATTAAATTGAGACCTATATGTGAAAACTAATTTTATTTTAATTATTTAATTCAAAACATAAACTGCAACATGATATTTAAAAATTAGAGACCTGATTTGCAGACTATTTTCTTGGGCAAATGCAAATTTGTAATATCAGTAAATGTAAGTTCCCATTAAATTTCATGCATGTGTGGTTTCTGCAGAACCTTGATGTGAAGCTGTATTTTAATATTTGAAGATGTTACTCTTAATTTTCAGCAACCAAAGGTAGCAAATTGTTTGTTTTTGCCAGGTGTGACACTAGCCAAAAAACAAACAAACAACAAAACAGTGGTTGACATGACAATTTTTGTTCTGACCTTTTGCATAACTTATCTGATCTAAAATATTGAACACATGAACAAACAAAATGTGAGATTGCAAATAGGAAGCAGCTTTAGTGGCCAAATTAAACAAGAAACACTAATGGCTACTTTACTCTGGTATATATCAGAAGTAAAACGTAGTCAATGAAGTCAGATGGTGCAAATTTGGAAAGAATCAGGCATGTTTTTTATGCATCACTGTGAGGTGCAGACAACCAGCAAAGGGACACTGGGAGGAGCAGGTGTCCAGAACTGGGTGAGAGGAGCCAGTTTTCTGCCCCAGAAAACAAGTGGAGAGGAGGAGGAGGGCCACTGCATTCCAACTCCCTGGAGACTGAAAACACAGTATTGACAAACTCCCCCAATTTTAGCAGAAGCTTTGTGATATTTTGTATTTTTCTTGACAGCCCAGCACCTGGAGTCATGTAATTAGATAAGTATCTCAGATTTCATTTTAAAAAACAAAATTTCTAGCCCTCGTGCTTATAGAGAAAAACTTGAAAATGTGACCCAAATGCACCCAAAAGTTTCAGAAACCAGATGGAAACCAAATGAAAAAACAGAAACAAAATGTATTATTTTGTACAAAAAAAAATCATGATTTTTAAGCCAGTCTCATGATTTTTCAGCACTTGGATTTGGCAATTTACAGACAGTAAAAAGGTAACTTAGGCATTTGGATCAAAGTAATGGCCTGAAAATCACCCTGGGTTTTCCTAAGATTTGCAAAACTCGTCAGTGGCATATGTTGGTAACAAAAGCATGCAGCGTGCATTTTTAGAGTGTTTGTTATGAAAACTTCACACAACTAATTCATATCCACTGGAATTTACAGATAGTGATCTGGCCACCAGGAGGCTCAGACATTTTGCTGAGTGTTGTGAATGACTAAATACTGACTATAAAGGATCATATTCTGTTCTCAGTTATACCATGGTAATTTTGGAATCAGGAGTGACTCCGCTGACAGAAATGGCGTTAATCTGGATTTAACTAGTGTAACTGAGAGCAGAATTACTTAATAATCTTTATTTGTTTCTTCAACAAAAATTGTTGGTGAATAAATTGCTAAGCAGTCTTTGAGTAGTGTTTTTTAGGCTCTATAGGAATTTTGTCGAAGGGAGGAAAATGGGTCCTCTATTGTTCCACAGATACAACAGGAATACATTAAGGAATTAAAATAAAAATATTAATATAAAATCAAGTAGGACTTCACTTTCAAAGCTATATCCTAATTTACAGTATATCAGTATCTGTGTATATGACACCTTATGCATATCAAACTGAATTTACTGCAATCGTCTTCCTTGACAAATAGTAGGGAGTGAAGGGAGAAGAATAAGAACAAAAATCTTCCATATTTTCACTATAGCAAGCATGTTTCTGTCAGTAGGACATATAAAAATGACATTTTGTATGACAAGTCTGTGCACAAAGTACAAATAAAAGCCCAGATCTAGTTCTTGAGCTTCGACTAAACTACATGTGCTGCAGGTTGAGAAAGTGGTGTGCTAAGGTGGCTTTAAGGCAGCTTTATGCTACCCTGAAGTGATGTGACTGGTGGGATAATCAATGGTGTAAGATCAGTCTCAGGGTTGTTCTACCTTATGCTAACTGCCAACCTATCTATGCAGATATTTCAATTATCCTCCAAAGGGCAGTTCCAGTGGGAATCATTGAGATATAGGGGTGCCCTGACAAACAGACCTTTTGCCATAGCTGCATCATCTATGCTGTGAGGGGAGGTTATGTATAAGCAACTTTAGTAGCTCTACACCACCCAAGCTAAGGTCCCTCTAAGCAGTGTGGCCGCATTGCAGCCTATTAAGCATTGCTCAAGGCTGCGGTGGGGAGAGATGCCTCTCCCACAGCCCAGGACCTGCCGGAACTATGGGGAGAGGCACCCCTTCCCCTTCCCCAACCCCGCCCAGCCCCAGCCCTGCCACGGCTGAGGGGAGAGGCGTCCCCCTGGCCCCAACCCAGCCCTGTCCCAGACCTGCCGGGGGAGAGGCGCTTATCCCGCGGTCCCAGCCCTGCAGCTGCTGCGTCAGGGAGTACCTCCTCTCCTCCCCAGCCCAGGTGCTGCTGTGGGGAGTCCTTTCTCCTGGCTGTAGCCCTGGGGCAGCCTTCACCCCTGGCCCAAGCCCAGAACTCGCCCCCCCAGCTGGAGCCCTCACCCTCCCCACCCCAACCCTCTGCCCCAGCCCTGAGTCCCTCATCCTCGGCCCCACCCCTGCCACGTGAATTATCAGTGCAACACCCCGGATGTCTTATAAGGTTCAATGCTGTTGAGATGGTACTAAAAAAGTTCTTATTCTAAACTGGCTTGAGTCACTATGGTGGCCCAAAATCACAATCTTTTTATATCTTGTGCACAGGACGGTCCAACTTTGTAAATTTTTGGGCCTGATCCAAAGCCCACTGACGTCTGTGGGAGTCTTTCCATTGATTTCATGGGGCTTCGGATCAGGCCCCAAATCCTGTGCTCCAAATGCGAGATGCTCATTCTCAGACCATACATACAAGTTGCCATTCTCAGAAGTTCTCACTTCAATGACAGCAGTTAAATCTGCAAAAAGTCAACCTTAAAGCTGGGAACTTATGTGATGGGCTACTAATAGTTTGATTCATTAATGAGAGTGTCCTAGCATGCCAGCTTGTCATTAGGGTGCAATGTTTTATGGAGGAGCAGATGTTTTCTTTTCCTACATCAGTAATGCCAATATTCAATTACACTGCTTTTCCTGACTAAATACCAAATCAGTGCTATGCTGACTGTTTCAGATCCTGACTGCACCAGATGTTTTAAGTAGAACTGGACAGAGAGAGATACTCAATTTCACAGGCCATTTTTCTGTTTCAAAATTTGGTTTTATTCTGATTCAGAATGAAAACCAAAATGTCTAAAATTCTCTAAAAAAGAGGATGGTGCAGACATGCCAAACCCGCCAAAAAAACAAACAAAAAAACCCAAAAACAAACAAAAAAAACCCAACAGCAGAAATTGGGCTTGTTTTTGGCTTAATTGGCTTATGAGTTGTTTGTTGGCTAGTTTTTGGTTTGTAGCTTGTTGCTTCTTTTTTTTGATTGGCTCTCAACTGGCAGGGGCAAAGTGGGGGAGGGGGGAAGAGAGTCAGGGGTGCACAGTGGCACACCTCAGTCCAGGACTGCATGTTGGGGGGATCTAGTCACATAGAGTGTTGTGGTTCTTAGGGACTGGCTTGTTTTGGCTGTGTTTTGAAATGGGATTAGCTTGACTTTTGTCTTATTGTGAAAGTTGGGGGGCTTATTTACCGTGTGAAATTTGGCAGTGGTGGGATGGAACCTGGCTCTGGGGCAGTCTATGTGGTGTGCTTTCCTGGAACCAGAAAGCCTGAAAGCCCTGGGGTTCCTGACTCAAGGGCAGTCCACCTGGTGGGCTGCCTGGAGGCTCAAACCCTGGAAACCTGGGCTACCGAGGAGTCAGATGGGCAAGCTGATGGGGAGATTTCAAAACTTATCTGGGTTCTGTCACAACTTAACTGAAACTGAATCATCTGTGTGGAATGTTTTGATTTAGTTAAATCAGCAAATTCCAATGAAAAACTGTTTTGTTGGAATTTTCTGCCAGCTCTCGTTTTAAGATCAGTGAGACTTATTCAACATATGCCTAGTGTGCTGAAGTCTGCTTTGTTTTATATCTTCCTGAATGCTGTTATACCTAAATTACATCTAATCCACAATATTTGCTACCAATCTAGTGCTGATATAAAACAAATGTTATTCACAGGAAAATGTAGACGGCGAAAATTGTGACCGCTGCAAACCAGGATTCTACAATTTGCAAGAAAGGAATCCTCAGGGCTGTACGGAGTGCTTCTGCTTCGGGGTTTCTGATGTCTGTGACAGCCTGGCATGGCCCATCAGTCAGGTAGAATACTATGGCTGTGACCTAATGTTCCATAAGATTTCCCCAGGCAGTTGCAGAAATTGTATTACTGATTCCCTCTTGACATACAGCCCATTGAAAATTCTGGAATCCACACAGAGGATTGGACTGTGGCTGTAAAGTCATAATCCTGAGGTCTGCTGACTATAAAGGAGGCCAGCCCCCATTGGAGCTGCTGGAGTCATTATATCCTACTCAATCCCAATGCTTTTGGAAGTACTGGCTATTGTAGTGCCTGCTACACCCAGTGTTCACTCTCCTTGTGGTGGAAAAGCTTGTCGGGGAGGTGAAGAGGAGAGCCAAAACCATGGCCCCACACTCCTGCCGATTGGAGCCTACTGCAACTGCAGGTGTCAGCCTCATGCAGTCTTTGTGCTTAGGGAATAAAAGGACTATAAATGGCTACTAGCTCCCACACAGAAGTGCAATGAGAAGATCAACTTCCTTGGGTGCTCTTTTCCCACCTTCATCCCTTGCATAGTTTGCAGGATTAGACCAAATCTAGCACCAAAAGTTTTGTGTACTAAAAAACTGGTATAAGAAAATGCATTATATTCTTTTTAACTCTCTCCACATCCCTCTCTACTGGCCGAAATTCTAATGTGTGTGTATAGCTCTTCCCCTCAATAGAACTGGTTCCTATTCCTGACTCTTCCTGTGTCCTTGGGCAAGTAGCCTTTGGTACCTCAGCTATCTGTTTGTAAAATGGGGGAAATGGTACTGTATTTAACTATGTGGGTCCAGTATTTGTCAAGTGTTAATGAGATCTTTGAATGCAAGGTGCTACATGAGTGAAAAGTATTATCATTTGTTCATTCACTTTAGAGTCTAACACAGTGAACTTGCTTTTGCAGTCAGTTACACAGATGTAATTCTGCCCCAATCCAAATGAAGTCAGCGGCTTAACACTGGCTGGAAAACCCTTTAACTAGGAGCAGAATCAGGCCCTTCATATTTGTATTACTGTCTAATACAAGTGAAGTTTTATATATAGTGATGACTTACCCAGTGATGTAGATATGACTTCATTAACTTCTTTTTCTAAGGTGTCAGATATGGCTGGATGGCTGGTGACTGATCTGTACACTGAAAAGAGTGTGGAGCCCCAACAAGGCCAGTTTGATGGACCCCATCAAATAAGTGTCAACAACACAGCAGCTGTGAAAATACTGAAATCCACTTATTACTGGTCTGCACCTGAGCCATACTTAGGAAATAAAGTAAGTTCGCAAGTAAAAAGAAGCCGACTTTTAGTCCGGTCTCTCCATATTTTTTTCTTACTGTATTGCTCTAAAAAGCTCTGTGTTGCTTATTAACAGTAGACGTAAACTATCGGTACTGAAAAGGAAGTTTTTACCTTTAATGAACACTGAATACATGCTAAATTCACCTAAATATCTTCAACAACTTTTTCTTAGATTCTCCTTTTTTTTTGTAATATGGAACATTATTATTTTTCAATTGTAATGTTTGTTTCATAATGATGTCATCTGTAGTTTGTCATTTCATGCAATCTGTAATTGTGCCATAGATACTTTGTTTCCAGTGTTGTTGCATCCGTCATGGTCCCAGGATATGAGAGAGACAAGGTGGGTGAGGTAACATCTTTCATTGCATTAACCTCTGTTGGTGAAAGAGAAGAGCTCTGTGTAGCATGAAAGCTTAT
The DNA here is from genome assembly GCF_016161935.1 of Mauremys reevesii. NCBI lineage: Eukaryota > Metazoa > Chordata > Testudines > Geoemydidae > Mauremys > Mauremys reevesii. Next base: position 201,926,914 of record NC_052624.1, read on the forward strand.
CTCTTTCACCTACAGAAATTGGTCCCGTAAAAGATATTATCTCATCCACCTTGTCTCTCCCAAAGAGACTTTGTCATGTAATGTAAAACAACTGAAAATTACATGGTAGAGGTCAGTGAAGTGGATCTAAAGGTTCCTGCTGATGAATCATGTACACTTGGAAGTATTACATTTTTATCAGTAAATGTCAATTTCACTATGCGCATGCACACACACATGCACACACGCATGCACACGCATGCACAAACCAATGAAAAAAATTTCCATTGATAATAATCAAAATTTACATATAGGCTAAGTAAGCAAAGTGCTGCTTGAGAGCTGATTATAGTTTGATTTAGGATTATTTACTTTGTATATTTTGACATGTGATGTTGACAATTTTTGTTTTATTGTTATTAGTCCCACCTGTAATAATAACATAAGATTTCTAAAACGGAAATAAATGAGTGACAGGGAGACAAAGAAAAAGAAAGAAAGCAAAAGAAAGAGGAAACGAAAAACCAACAAAACCCCACTATTTTGACTGCATTTTGCATGTAGGTAGTTTCCCTCCTTCCTATGTACAGGCAGTTTCTCTGTTGCTGAAAATACACTTTTATGCCTAAAAACAAAGTAGCATAAAAAAAAACCCTTACTAATATTTTTAAAAGGAATTGGAAACAAATTATGGACATACTATTTGAAAGTTTCTTTTCCAGAAACTGGAATTTTTATAAATTATTAAAAAACCAAAATAAAAAAACTCTGACAATATATCTTTTTAAGTAATATAACCAGACACATACATCTATTTGATATTTTATTTTATTAAACTATGGCAAGTACACCCAATCACCCATATTAAAACAATGGTTTTGTGTGCCTCAGCCTTATTACGTTCTTTGTACAGTGACAGAATAAATGGCTATACCACACAGTGCCTGTGCATAATGTATCCAAAGTGCCAAGTTGTATAATTTAACGGTTGGTGAAATTCTGGTCTCACATCAGTCTTCTACTGTGTGAATGACAGCAGAATCAGGGCTAAAAGGTCCAAATGTTATTTAAAAAAGAAAAAGGAATGCCGAAGATCTATCAGAGAAAATGTTTCAAAAAGTTTGAATAAGTTCAATACACCATGCCCATTTGCTAAAAAGTAGTCTGAACTCGTGATGATTTTTGGAATTCACACTGGGGGCTTTATAATACACTATTTAATGCATCACTGCCGTTCTATAGAACCTGCTGCTAGCTTTCACAAATTGCACAGCAGGGATCCAAGACTTCTGTAGATGCGGGGACATGCCATGATACACTTCCAGTGACTTTCACTGATGTGCGATGGGGATCAAACACTTACTGTGTAAACATTGCTGAAGTGATCATCAGAACATGCCACATCCTCTGTTTAGTTTGCTGCATGTGTGTTGTACTTGTCAGCAGCTATCCTCCGACACTGATTGCTGTTAATTTAAGATTTGGATTTTATAATTTCAGCTCACTGCCTTTGGTGGATACTTGAAGTACACCGTGTCTTATGATATTCCAATGGAAAGTGTGGACAGTGATATGGTATCAAATGTGGATGTTATCATTCAGGTAAGTTTTTATTCAACTGGACTTTCCTCAAAAATATAGAGGACTGATGGCATGCAATGCTACATAAAAAAAAAAATAGTATAGTAACAATTTACACCAGTTTTATCTTCATTGTTAAAGGTCAACAAAATTGTATTGCTCAACTTCCTAATCTTTCCAGTCATTTCTTTTTAATCCTGGGCCCTGAGTATCTGACTACCTTTAAATAATAAATAAGTGCATGTTAACATAAAATGTATGGAGCTGAGCAAAAGTGGTGGTTACTATATGTACAGAGCTCTGTTTACACCAGGAACTAAAATAGGTTGTTTTCTTATTTATAAAAGAGATTTATTTGTTTATTGGATTAGATTTATGTAATAATTAACAAGATGCCTACACAAGATCTCTAGGCACCCACACACTGAATCTTACAGCATAATGCAGTGGAGCTGGGCAGGGAAAGTTAATTCTGTTTTGCGGAGAATTTTGATACTTAAATTTTGGTTTTGTTTTGATTCAGAATGAAAACCAAACAGTTCTAAATTGTCTGAAAGGGAATGGCACCCCAACTATGGGACAGTCCACATGGTGCTGGAAGCCCTGGCAACCCTGACTCCAAGGCAGTCCATGTGGACCTTGGGAGTCCAGGCTGCTAAGGAGCCACAAGTCTGGCAGCTGGGACTCGCAGGGATTCCAGGCTCTTGGCTGTCCATCAGCCCTCCAGGCAGGCACAGGTTCTGTCAGGACTTCACTGAAATCCAGCTACCTGCATGAAACGCTTTGATTTTGACAAATCAGCAAATTCTGTGAAAAAAAGGTTCATCGGAATTTTTCCGACCAGCTCTACACAGCAATGCTAAAATAAATGGAGCTTTCCATTCCCCACCATTCTCGAAACATACCTTCAGCTCTTTCTAATACCCTATCAAGCTGATGGCTCTTGTAGCCTGCTTGGAAGTTCACCAAATCTGGGTTATTTTGAATAAATGAGTGGAGCAAGTTCCAGAGATCTAAAGCCCTTATAGAGAATGTCCTTTCAACAGCTCCATCTCTTTTACAATATAAGATATCCAGCTCAAGCACCTCAGTTGTTCTCAATTGTGGATTTATATCATGGGAAGTAAAGCAGTCTTTCAGGCAAGTCCCAGTCCATTTGAAACTTTATAGGTCATAATCAACGCTTTAAACTCTACCCAGAAACTAATAGGTAGCCAGTTGAGATCCTGGGCCACTGGTGATATACGTTTGCAGCAATGCGCTCCACTCAGTAAGTGAGCTGCAGTCGCTAAGTGAACATCTACACAGCAAGCAGAAGCCCATGGCAGTGAGCCTTAGAGCCTGGGTCTACACTCGCACTTCTACGTTAGAAATAGTGGTGTAGCTGTTCGGGCTCTGAAGCCTAGTGAAGGGGGTGAGCTTCAGAGTCCAAGCTCCAGCCCAAGCCTGAACATCTACACATCTATTTATAGCTCTGTAGCACAAGCCCCATGAGCCCAAGTTTGCCACTTGCTGGGCGCAGATACCTGCGGATATAAATTGGTATCTGCGGAACCGCAGGGCTCTCCCGGAACCACAGGGCTCTCCCAGGAACCACAGAAGCAAAAGTAGCAGAACTGTACTTCCCCCAGCCCCACCCACTGGCAGCTGTCCCTGGTTGCGCTCTTGTGTTCAAGCGGTGTGCACGCCCCCAGACAGGAGATGCAGACAGCTGCGTGGAAGGGACGGGGGCAGGGCTGGGAGCGGTACAGCTGCACCAGAGGGGCTGCCAGCTCAGGGTGCTGGCTCCTGGGAGTGGCGGCCCCATGTTCTGCTCCTTTCGCCGCTGCAGTTCCCGGGAGAGCCCTGTGGTCCTGTGGATACCAATTTATATTCACGGGAATACGCATCCATGAGTATAAATTTGTATCCGCGCTGGCCTCTATGTATAGACACACCCTAGCTGGCTTAAAGGTGTAGCCCCATGTAGAGTACATTGCAATAGTCATTTCAATTTGGCTGCTTTTCTGACCATGTAAAACCCGAGGTAAGATTAGAACAACCTTCTTTAAAATTGTCCACAGGATCTGCCGCAGAGAGCTGAATGTGTCATGGTCAGTTGTTGAGAATGGTAAATCTGTGGCTTTTCACTGGCTTATATGCACTAAGTGTAGTGTGTGTGCACAGATGCATGCCCAGCATGTCACATAGGGTGACCAGACGTCCCGTTTTAAAGGGACAGTCTCTTATTTAAGCCCTCCTGCAGGTGTCCCATCTTTTTCTTAAAATCGGGCAAATTGTCCCATATTTTCACCTCCCCCCCTCAATCAGTACTGGCAGGTCCTGCTGCTGGCAGGATTCCTGCTTGCCCCCCCACCAACTGCCCCCCCACCAGCGGTGAGTGAGGGGGTCCAGTGGCCAACGATGGGGGTGGGTGTGCAAGGCTGGTGGCAGGGCGAAGATGCAATGCATAGGGCTGGCCGCTCCCTCTGCTGGTCCGTCAGCACAGCCCCCGCTGTGTGCCGTCTCTCGGCCAGAAAGGTCCTGCCCCCCTCCTGCTTCCAGCCGGTGCTGGCTGTGCGCTGTGAGGTGTGGTGGCTGGTGGCTGTGGACAGGCACCAGGCAGTGGCTGGTTACGTGCTCCCCCTCTCATTGTCCTCTTCTTGCTTTGCCCCTTCGCCCCCACTGAGCCCCGCTGCTCCTCCATATCCTCCCTCTTCTGCCCACCCCGCCCCCCGGCAAGGCGAGTCCCACTTCCAGTGCTGTGTGGAGAACCAGCCCCTGGTCGGAGCACTCAGCTCACCAACAGCCTGGCTGACAGGTTCCTTCCTTCCCCCACTGCCTCTGGCTGGGCTGGTGCCCCGGGAAAGCCCAAGACTCTCTGACCTGGGGTGCTGGCCAGGAGGAGAGGAGCCCTGTGTGTGTCAACCCCCGCACAGCACTGGCATGGGGAAGCCTCTGTGCTTGTCAGCTAAGCTCTGGAGTGAAGGAGGGAAGCAATTTCCAGCCTGTTCCCCCCCTCCCCCCGATCCTGCAGGCATCACAGCAGTCCTACAGGCAGAGGCATAGCACTCTCTTCACTCACCCTATCCCTGTCCGTTAATGTCTCTCTTTTGATTTCAGGGCAATGGACAGATTCTGAGCACCAGATCTGAGGGGTTGTCATTGCAACCCTATGAGGAGTACTCTAATGCAGTGAAGCTTGTGTCTGAGAACTTAATAGACTTTAATACAAAAAAGGCTATAGATCGGGATAGGCTGATGACTGTTTTAGCAAATGTGACTCATCTTCTGATCAGGGCCAGTTACAACATTGCAAAAAGAGCCATATACAGGTGAGTGACGAGAGAAAATTCAGATTAATTCATATGCCTTTAATAGTTTTATGTATATTAAACATCACTGACTTTGGCACTATTCCTAAAGTGTTGGCAAAAGATATTCCATTAAAAAACTTATTTTAATTTCCTCCCACCCAAGGAATTCCTTGTGAGCTGAATCGTCTCATGGTTGATCTCATCCCAAAATAAATATTTCCGATGTGTAAAAAAAAAAAGTGTGTTGTTGTTTCTGAGTTATCCCATAGTGGAAACATTTTCTGCATTATAAAGAATCACCTCACTGCAGTGACACTTGTCTCTAGGAGGGAGGGTGTTTTGTTAGACGGAACACCTTGTGAACACTCAATAGAGTTGTTTTATTTTGAGATGTAGGAAGCAAGCCCAACATTGGCTGATTTAAAGTGCTTGCGCTGAGGGTAATGGAGTTGGCTGGCATGGCATGGCATCTGAAGGGACGTTAAAGGAGGCCTATCTGCAAGGTAGCACTTGCTTCTTTCCCTTGGCCAAACCAATGGCCTTCCTCCCTCCTACCTTAATATGGTAGTATTTTTGAGTCACCAAATTTGGGTTTTCTAGTTATGCATGAAGCAGGCTGAGCTGTTTTGGCATTCGCTCTTGTGGAGTGGTAGTAAATATGTGTTCAAGGCTTGGCCTACTCATGATTCTGGATTGACTGCACAAGGTTGTTCTGATCACCCCATTTGTGGTTGGGAAGGAGTTCCTCCCTGTGGCAGAATGCCTTTGTTTGCATTAGGGGGTTGTGCCTTCCTCTTTGCATATTGGTGGGAATCAGCTGGCAAGGCTGATACTACATTAGTGAAATGTAAATATTTTGAAGTGTGGTCCAATAGATTGAACATACAAATGTTGGGGTTTTTTGTGTTTGTTTCAACTCTTTGATGAAGCTGTTATCTTAGCCTTACATCCCAGATTCCTGGGTTAGTTTGGAAAAATAGGGCAGGTTAAAGTTATTAACACTGGAAGAGGATTATCTTAATTACTGGGCAAAAAGCTGAGACTACTCAGTCAGTTGGTGCCTGGTTTTCTTGAGCAAAGAAGAAACAGAAATGCAAATTTTTAGTTAAGGGTACCATTTTCTCACAGCAGAGGGCACTGAGGTGCAGTAGTCATGCTAGGATAACACTGATAATGGGACCACTGCAGGGGCTTTGGCCACTGTGTTTCAGTTAACAGCCCTTATTCTCAGCTTGAAGTTATTAGTTACAAATAAAGTTCTTGTCTGAGGGTACGTCTTCACTACCCGCCATATCGGCGGGTAGCAATCGATTTCTCGGAGTTCGATATATCGCGTCTCATCTAGACGCGATATATCGAACTCCGAACGCGCTCCCGTCGACTCCGGAACTCCACCACCGCGAATGGCGGTGGCGGAGTCGATGGGTGAGCCACGGACTTCGATCCCGTGCCGTGAGGACGGGTAAGTAATTCGAACTAAGGTACTTCGGCTTCAGCTACGCTATTCGCTTAACTATTCGCATAGCTGAAGTTGCGTACCTTATATCGAACACCCCCCCCCCCAGTGTAGACCAGCCCTGAGTCTTTAAAATTGGGGATTTTTGTCTGCTCTTTATTTGACATCATCCTGAAGCAGCACTTAGCAATGTTCTCTCCAAAAGATTTATTGTGCAAAGCAAACCCTTCTGTTTATAATGAACATTGGGGAAGCAAGTGTTGTGATGGCTTTCGGTTTGGTCACAGGCTGGACTCTGTCACCCTGGATACAGCAAGTGCTAATGCTATCGATCTGTCATCAGCTGCAGAGGTGGAACACTGTGAATGTCCTCAAGGTTACACAGGGATTTCCTGCGAGGTAACATCTCAGACTGTTTTATGTATGCTCAAAGGGTGTATATTTTAAAGGGTGTCTTTAATTACACTGCCATGGAAAAATGTGTTTTGGCAAAACGTATATCCAGTTTGACACACATACTGTATTTTAATTTCTCAAACGGGGGCAGCAGCATACTCTATATAAATCATAGGTGGTAGGGTCTGGCGGCACTACATGGCACCAGAGCGTATTTCCTTAATTTTATTTGGAAACACTAAAGGCTGATGATATACTGGAGAACATCAATGATGGAGCTGAAAGTAGCTGAATATGCTTCCTTAAGTTTGCTATGGTGCAGTAATTGAGCCTGCAATTATACAAAATTCCATTTTCATTTTGTGACATTGGATTGTCAGCCCTGAGTTTATTGGAGAGACTTATGTGATGAGGGAGGCAGCTTGGTGACTAGGTCTGGTGAGAACATGCCAAGCATGCGATGAATCATATAAGAAGGCATGGACATACACTCATGAGAACAAGAGACTACTGAGGATGGCATCAGTGGCAGAGCAGAGGGGACCATTTTAGCAAATAATGACAGTGCAAAGCACTGCTCTTTTAGAAAAGCACCATTGGAACTTTAATGACTATGTAAAGGAGACAGAACATCTGTTTTGATTGTCTCATAAGAAAGAGTCTTACATATGTAACTGCACAGAACTTATTTTATCTCCTTCAAGTGGATGAAGGGCTGAATCAATGTTTTGTACATCTGATTCTTATCCTCTTTACACCAGTGCAAATCAGAAGTAATTTCACTGATATCAATGGAGTTACAACCGTATATAGTACCACAGTACTTACACTGAAAGTGAGAGCAGAATCAGGCTATATGTTTTCAGAAGTGGTTTCTTTAATAATTCTCTAACATGTTCTTTAACACACACTATACTGTATTTTTTTTCTTTCAGTCCTGTCTCTCTGGGTACTACCGTGTGGGTGGAATACTCTTTGGAGGTATTTGTCAACCCTGCGAATGCAATGGCCATGCAACTGAATGTGATATTCATGGTGTTTGCTTTGTAAGTCATCTTTCAGTGTGTTTGTGTTTTGAGCATCTTTTAGGAATTATGAGAGCATTTGGCTATGGCAGAGTGAGACAAGCAGTTTTATAGTATATTTAGAGCAATGGTCACAAGAACATTCTCATTGCAGAATTTACTTTGTTTATTGAATGGTGCTCTCAATAGGTATAGTTACATAGTCCATTCCGGTCTTATACTTGAAATGAGGAATATCGGTGGAATTGGTAATAGCTCTAGGATCAGAACTAAGATAAAGAAATACTTTTTCACTGTGTGTTAGCATTCATGTCAATGATAAAGCTTCTATTGACCTGGATGGGAACAGAATTGTGCCACAATGTAGGGTCAGATTCTGGCCTCAGATATATGTGAAACTCCATTGAGTGACTACAGTGGGAGTTAAGCATTTCCTTGTAGGGGGAGGACTTAGCACTCAGAAGTTTTTCTGAAATTTAAACCAAAAGATATATAATGGCTATAGACAAGCATGAAATATGTAATAGACTTGTTGTTGCATATGTGTACATTTATCAGAATAGATTTAGTTTTGTGTATAAGTAATGCTTTTGTCTAATGAGATATAGGGCATTCTAAAATGTTGGAGGGGGTTTAGTTAGAAATTGTTGTTATTGATGTGGACAAACTAACTTTGTTTTCAACGGTCTGCTCTGTTCTTCATGTTCCCTCCTGGAATCTTATTGACATATTGCATACAGACTCATGCTGAGATCCCCCTGGGGATGAAAAATCATCAAGAACAAATATGAAAAGATTTCTTGCATGTTTCATAGGCTTGCCAACACAACACTACAGGACTTTCCTGTGATCAATGCTTGCCAGGGTTCTATGGAACTCCATCTCGAGGAATGCCAGAGGACTGCCAGCCATGTGCTTGCCCACTAAGAACTGATACAAACAAGTAAGCTGCTTGCCTAAGGTTTTCAATTGCATCTTCAGCAACATCAGCTGGGTGGTGGAGACAGAAAGGAGGATAAAGAAAAGTAGGATGAAATCCAAAGGGGAGGTAGAAAGACATGAAAATAGAGGAAACATTTATCCCATCAGAAATACCTTTTGTCAGACAGACCGAGGAAGGCCAGATTCATAGGTGAAGCTCAGAGAACCTACGTTGGTGTAATTTACACTCTGAGGGGAGTGGAAGAAGATGCAAGTTACCCAGGCTTAGATTTATACTGGATTGTGGCAGGAAGGCCCTGGTTCTTGTTTACGCTAGGGCCACATTACCCCATTCTGACAGAGTAAAGAGGCCTTAGTGTAAATGAGAATCAGGACAGAATCTGTGTTGACAATCAGTGTTGCATCTGGAAAAGTTATGTGAGGTGAAGGGACATGATAGGTTTAATAAGGAAAGGGCCAAACTTTAGGAAGCTAAAAACTGTAAATCTTATTCATTTGAAAACAAATTACAGAGGTTTGAAACTCTTTGCATTGATAATGACCCCCTCAAAATATTATTGATAGTTTCAGTCCCACCTGCCACATGGACAATAGAGGTGAAGTTATCTGTGACAAGTGTCTGCCAGGCTATGCAGGATCACGGTGTGAAAGGTATGTAGTACAATGTTGGGAAAAATCTGTATTATTGTTATCCTCAGCCAGATATCTGTCTACCAGGGGCAGAAGTGTTTACATCAAGTGTATGAAAATATTCCTGAGAAAATATGGATTTTCCCCTCTCATTATATCTCCATTTGGTTTTACTCAGAGGATCTTTGGATAAATATTGATCAATAGTAAAACTTGCTGGGTGGGGTAACTATTTGACATGCCTGCATTCAGTCTGATACAGCTTTCAACTTATTGTACAGATGTGCTAATGGTTACTACGGAAATCCACTGGTGCCTGGAGAGTCATGTGTTCCTTGTGACTGCAATGGCAATATAGATCCAACAGAAGATGGCCACTGTGATGCACTCACAGGAGAGTGTCTGAAATGCGTGAGGAACACTCAAGGCCATCACTGTGAAAAGTGTGCTGATGGGTACTATGGGGATGCAGTGATTGCTAAAAGCTGTCATGGTAAGTTCTTACTATTATCGTTATATTTGAAAGCATCCAGAAATGTAGCAGGCACCTCACAGAACAGACTGAAAGACATTATCCCTATTTTGAAGAGCTTATAGTCTAGCATAAGATGTGTGATTTGACAATTCAGGATAACAAAGTGTAGAGAGGGCTTGAGTGAGCAAGTAGTACAGCAGTGAGGTTACATTGTTACCCATTTAAGCTTAAGCTTGTGCAGGTCCAGATGATTCACTTCTGGTTGTCATCACAGAAGAATTTGATGAAATGGGCAGTGCCAAAATGTATTAAGTGCATCTGATCTTGTGCCGTTGTTTGTATTCAGTTAGTGGTCCACTCAGCACTGACATTCAAGGTACCCATACCAGACATTTCCTATCTTGGAGTGTGTTGCTTGTGGAACTGGAAGAGCTGTAGAGGTGGCACACTTCTTTCCTGGAGATGGGAGACATTCATGTTGCTAAACAGTAACAAGTCCGGCTGATTTAAGAACAGCAGTGACTGGATCAAAGGGACACTTGTGGACAGTGGTATTCCTCTGTCACAAGAATGTTGGCCATGACAGACATCTGGCCAGGATGCTGTGAGTGTACAGCAAGGGGGGGGGTGTTTAAAAAAGTAATGGCCACTTTCAAAGCAATAATGTTAAAACTATAGCTTGAATACTGTATGTAAACTACAGTAAAGTAATGAGATCTGACTACAGAGGGAGTTACCCACATCTAAAATTTCCAAGCAGAGATGAACTGCCCCTACTTTGTAAGAAAAAATATAAGAACATAAGAACGACCGTACCGGGTCAGACCAAAGGTCCATCTAGCCCAGTATCTGTCTACCGACAGTGGCCAATGCCAGGTGCCCCAGAGGGAGTGAACCTAACAGGCAATGATCAAGTGATCTCTCTCCTGCCATCCATCTCCATCCTCTGATGAACAGAGGCTAGGGACACCATTCTTTACCCATCCTGGCTAATAGCCATTTATGGACTTAACCACCATGAATTTATCCAGTTCTCTTTTAAACACTGTTATAGTCCTTAGCCTTCACAACCTCCTCAGGTAAGGAGTTCCACAAGTTGACTGTGCGCTGCGTGAAGAAGAACTTCCTTTTATTTGTTTTAAACCTGCTGCCTATTAATTTCATTTGGTGACCCCTAGTTCTTGTATTATGGGAATAAGTAAATAACTTTTCCTTATCCACTTTCTCAACATCACTCATGATTTTATATACCTCTATCATATCCCCCGCTTAGTCTTCTCTTTTCCAAGCTGAAGAGTCCTAACCTCTTTAATCTTTCCTCATATGGGACCCTCTCCAAACCCCTAATCATTTTAGTTGCCCTTTTCTGAACCTTTTCTAGTGCTAGAATATCTTTTTTGAGGTGAGGAGACCACATCTATACACAGTATTCGAGATGCGGGCGTATCATGGATTTATATAAGGGCAATAATATATTCTCAGTCTTATTCTCTATCCCCTTTTAATGATTCCTAACATCCTGTTTGCTTTTTTGACCGCCTCTGCACACTGCGTGGACATCTTCAGATGAAGATGGATGGAGTCCACGATGACTCCAGGATCCTTTTCCTGACTCGTTGTAGCTAAATTACCCCCCTTAATATTGTATGTATAGTTGGGGTTATTTTTTCCAATGTGCATTATTTTACATTTATCCACATTAAATTTCATTTGCCATTTTGTTGCCCAATCACTTAGTTTTGTGAGATCTTTTTGAAGTTCTTCACAATCTGCTTTGGTCTTAACTGTCTTGAGCAGTTTAGTATCATCTGCAAACTTTGCCACCTCACTGTTTACCCCTTTCTCCAGATCATTTATGAATAAATTGAATAGGATTGGTCCTAGGACTGACCCTTGGGGAACACCGCTAGTTACCCCTCTCCATTCTGAGAATTTACCATTAATTCCTACCCTTTGTTCCCTGTCTTTTAACCAGTTCTCAATCCATGAAAGGACCTTCCCTTTTATCCCATGACAGCTTAATTTACGCAAGAGCCTTTGGTGAGGGACCTTGTCAAAGGCATTCTGGAAATCTAAGTACACTATGTCCACTGGATCCCCCTTGTCCACATGTTTGTTGACCCCTTCAAAGAACTCTAATAGATTAGTAAGACACGATTTCCCTTTATAGAAACCATGTTGACTATTGCTCCACAGTTTATGTTTTTCTATGTGTCTGACAATTTTATTCTTAACTATTGTTTCGACTAATTTGCCCAGAACCGACGTTAGACTTACCGGTCTGTAATTGCCGGGATCACCTTTAGAGCCCTTTTTAAATATTGGCGTTACATTAGCTAACTTCCAGTCATTAGATACCGAAGCCGATTTAAAGGACAGGTTACAAACCTTAGTTAATAGTTCCGCAACTTCACATTTGAGTTCTTTCAGAACTCTTGAGTGAATGCCATCTGGTCCCGGTGACTTGTTAATGTTGAGTTTATCAATTAATTCCAAAACCTCCTCTAATGACACTTCAATCTGTGACAGTTCCTCAGATTTGTCACCTACAAAAGCCAGCTCAGGTTTGGGAATCTCCCTAACGTCCTCAGCCATGAAGACTGAAGCAAAGAATCCATTTAGTTTCTCCGCAGTGACTTTATAGTATCAGAAAAATATTTTTTGCAACATAAGTGTGCAAAGTCTATGTTCTTCGTGATTATAGCAGATTCATTGCACACATTCTGTACATGTCAAATATATCTTTATGTTCACAAAGCTTAATGCAGGCACCAACATAACTCAACTGTGTAAACTGGGAATCATAAGGCCAGATTTTGCTGTTGGTTACACGAGTGTAAATCCAGAATTACCTCACTGAAATCAGTGCTAAACTGAATTTACACTGGTATAATAGAAGGCAGAATTTAACTCAAATAAATTTGAAATGTACGTGATCTGTTAGGCCATCCTATTCATCCCTTGCAAATGTAGGATTATGTGTTCCCCACAATATATTCTTGGTGCGGGGAGAAGAGAGCAAATGTAAATGAGCACAAAGAGTTGTAACTTTACTCCTAGTATTTGGGTTCTTCAACAGGGTACATCTCTGGTTTACTTTGTGCATCTCTGCTCAATACTACACAACTTTTTCTGTTTAGTTTGGCCCATGTGCACATAAGCGTATTAACACATGGGAGACAACAGTTGGATTTGTGCTTTATATAGAGATATGTTGTTCTGTATAATAATGAATTCATATCTATAGGCATTAATAGATTTTTCTTCCTCTCTTTTTAACATAAGTCTGTGAGTGCCATGTGAATAGCTCCCTTTCCAACATTTGCCATCCTGAGACTGGCCTATGTCACTGCAAACCAAATGTGATTGGACCAAGATGTGATACATGCATGGTAAGAAATGAAACCCCCTATCACCAATATATATTTTTGAATATCAGGTTCAAAATGCAATGGCAAAGAGGAAATTTTTGGCCTAGTTAAATGCAACGTGAATAATATAATTGCATAAAAAGGAGGTCAGAAGGGAAAGGTGATGTCTTTGTCAAAAGTTTAATTTAATTTCATCCAACTAGCTGTTTGTAGTGTTGTATTTAGCTCACATACTCCAATTTCCTTCCCCAACCCTGAAGAAGAATTCTGTGTAACTTGAAAGCATGTGCCTTCCAGCAACAGAAATTGATCCAATAAAAGATATTACCTCTTGTCTCAGCCAACTAGCTCTCGTTCATGCCGTGATGCTGGAAGAGATGTGCACATTCTCTGGGCTGGATGACATGGAGATATAAAGTTGAGCATTGTCAACATACTAAAAACTTCAGCCTATTTCTTCTAATTCAGTCTCCTAACAACCTCACATGCCCACTGAATAAGAGTGGTGATAGCAAAGAATCCTGTGGCAGTCCACATGAGAGAGCCTACCTAATGAAAGAACTTTAATCTTAATTTATTTGTCATCTTTTATGTTTATTCATTGTTCGCATTATTACAGCTTAGACAGTGAACCCATTTCACTGTATAGTCCTGATGCACTAACAAAATTGTGCTATGACTTTCACCACTTCAGGGAAGTGTTTAATTGAAAAAAAAAAACAACTCCAAAATTGTACCCTGAAAAATCTTGGGAGTATCTTTTTAACAAATGAGGTTAGAAGATATTAGTGCATTTTGGCCCTGAGCATACTGTGCTAGGCCTTGTGTCCTCAAAGGTAAAGAATCTTTCCCTCCTGGGTCTTCTGGAGGAATGGGATCATTGGACATTCCTACATATAGAGGAACAGTAAATGGATAATGTTGGGGATTCTTCCACCCCCTCCCACAGCCAAACAAAGCCTGCAAACGTTCATGCAGGTCAGGCGTCAGGAGTGGATAATATGAAGTGATCAAAGGGAGAGAATACTATTCCATTTTCAGTGTGTTCGGAAATTTAGCTGAAATGTGGTTTCCTTCCTGTCCAACAGAATGGCTATTATGGCCTGAATACTGGACTTGGCTGCCTTCCCTGCAATTGCAGTCAATATGGCTCAGTCTCCGAGGATTGTAATGATGAAGGACAGTGTCACTGTGTACCCGGAGTGGCTGGGGAGAAGTGTGATCACTGCGCTCATGGCTTTTATGCATTCCAGGATGGTGGCTGTACACGTAAGCTGTAATCTGTGTTCTCCTCAGAGTTTGTTTCACTTCGAGGGTTTCTTTCAACCAAGTATTTTATGTTAAACTTCAGGAAATGTCAGTTGTTTAAGAAATATTCACAAATCCTTGACAATGGAATGGTTCCCTCATACTTCTACTAAACAGATTTTTTAAAAAAACCTTTATGGAGTCTTTGTAAGAAGTGATGACTTTCAAATAGCCTGAAATAATCTAAAAAAATTGCAAGAGAAATGTAAAGTTTTAAACTATTCGGCGATCTCTTGCCAAAATGTCTCCACTCCTTCAGAGAAAACAGAAAGCAACCATCTTCTTTTCCCCCTTTGCCCCCAAAATGTAAAAGCTAAAAGTGAATAATGTTATATAGTTGTTTGCACTTCTTCTCTTCCCTCATTTTTTTCTGCATTTCATGTGTTCCATAGTTTGAGAGGCTACATCACTTATTATATTTCCAATACAGTAACTCCCTACTTAACGTTCTCTCGCTTAACGTTGTTTCAATGTTATGTCCTGCTCCATAACAGAACGTGCTCATTTAAAGTTGTGCAATGCTCCCCTATAACGTCGTTTGGCCTCCTGCTTTGTTCACGGCTTGCAAGATTCTGCAGAAGAGCAGCGACTTTATAAGACAGCATTGCACAACTTGTATCAGGGTGGGCTGGCAGCCCCCCTATCAGCTCCCCTACACCCCCCACCCAGCGCCTCCCGCCAGCAGATCAGCGCCTTCCCCCTGCTCCCTCCGCCTCCTGCCCATGGCAATCAGCTGTCTTGCAGTGTTCAGGAGGCTGGAGGGAGAAGCGAGGACTCAGCGCACAGCCTCCCCACTGCCTTCTGCCTGCTGGTTTGCAGCGTACAGGAGGCTGGCGGAAATGGGGAGGAGCGAGGACAAGGCGTGAGGAGTAAAGGGGGAGGAGGTGGAGTGGCGGGGGAAGAGGCAGGTTAAGGGTGGAGGCTTGGGGGAAGGGGTGGAGTGGGCGGGCCGAGGATTGAGCCCCCCCGCCCCTGGCAAAGTCGGTGCTTGTGCTTGCACAGTAGGGGAAACTGCCGCTGCTGCTGCACAAGGTGCTTCTCCTAGCTTGCAATGTCTCCTTTTATCTGACTGAAAACACCACCATTGTTTCTCACAGAATACAATAGTGGGTAATATGTAATGCAAAGAGACTGCATAGCTGTATATATTTTAGGAATTAAAGCTGGAATTTTCAAAGGGACCTAACTTTCTTAGGCCCTTTGAAAATTCCAGACTTAAATCTTTGTCTATTAAAAAAACAACAACCCAAACATTCAAAACTTTTCTCTTAAACTCTGTATTTTTTGTAGTTTGTATTTACATTTTTCATAATATTTAGGGTAGCTAATGTATGCAAGTAACCTATCTTGATACAATTTTTTTTTAAATCCCATTATTATAGTCCACTTAAATTATGAATGTGTAACAGTCCCTCCAATTGTTATAGGATGTTTTCAAACATTACCTCCTGGTAATCTACAATTTTCTACCTGTCAGTCCAGGTTCTTCTACTGATGCCTATCACTGTAGTATTTGAATAACCTAGAGCAGATTTACTGGGCCACATTCTGATTTCCATTCCAGCCTTTTACACTACTCAGATCAGAATCTAGCAGCAGCAGGCCACTGGAGAATTCTTTGAGTGGAGTGGAATGCTGCATTGGTGTACAGCTGGCAGTGCCAGCTGCCTTGCATTGGAGATCAAGGGGTTGCATCGGGTGGGGGGAGTTGTTCCACGCCACTCCATTCTACCAATTGTCTACTAGCATATGGTCCTTTAGGGACCACATGCCCATGATGAGTCAGAACAGCCCCTAGGACTGGTGTAAACCTACCCACAGTCTAACTGGCTCCCTGTTGCTTTCCCCCATCCTTCCCCTTCCCTGCACCAAGCAGAATTCTGATATAGAGGAGAATCTGGCCCATTATTTAGAACATTTATTCATAGGAATTTCTAGCATGTTCATCATTGTATCGGAGCGCTTAAGGCAAGCAGATGAAGGAAAAGATTTGAAAAAGTAAAGGCTATGGAGTCTATTCTACTGTCAACACTCTTATGAACTGCTGCGCTGTCTGAATAGTATTATGCATGTGAATCAAGCAGAGTATAACTATAGTCATAGTGGCTGGAACTTACCTTGTTGCCCAGCTGTGGTGAGAGGAGCCCAGTGAATGGCAAAAACTAATCATTTGGGCCTATTTCTCTTGCAGCTTGTGATTGTGCTCATACTCAGAACAACTGTAATGAGGATTCTGGCCAGTGCATCTGTCCCCCTCACACGCAAGGACCAAAATGTGAACTCTGTGAGGACAATCACTGGGGTCTTGATCCTGAACATGGCTGTAAGGTATTGTATGCTTCCTAAAACCCTGCAATTGTTTTAGGAAATGCACATTGTAGTAAGGGATTTATCAGTAGGTAAGTTGGTCAGAAGTGGCCTCAAGTTTTGAATGCCTCATTCCTGGTTGCCTGATTTGAGTGGAAACTGCTTGGCACTCAACAATTTAAATTGGTACTTTTGTATAGGCACCTACATATGGATTTAGAACCCTAAGCTTAGGCATCCATCTTTGAAAATCTTGTCAGAGTGTGTGCTTTGGACTGCAGCACAGGCCCTATTAAAAGTTTGCCATATGTTTTCTGACTCTAGCCAAGGGTGCTGTAGTTCTGGAATCTACAATAGTTACTGTCAGTAGGACATCTGGTTACTGTGCTATCAAATAGACATAATATTGTGCTTCTAAAACCAATCTAATCTAGTACGTCTGACTTCATTCATTTTTTAAATAGATAATGTATATTGTGTGTTTCACATTCTTAGGTCATTATATAAATATTATTGTCTGTCAACCAATTAATTAAGCATTAATAATTTGCTTAGATGTCTCTGTTGCTGAGTTAGCAGGGTGACTGGTGTAGACTGACTAACATGTCTTTATGGACATCATAAAATTAGATTAACATTCTATTTAAATCAAAGTTATGGGATGATTCCTGTTTCATGCGTGGAGAAGTAATTCGTTCCAAGTGCTCTGGTGATGATTAGCTTGAATGGCACCGTATGGAATGTTGAGCTCAGATTTTAGTCTTTATTGCTCCAGGAAGGACCTCTTCTCAACTGACCAATAATGTAAGCTAAAAGTTTATAATTAAGCAGTGCGAGTGCCAGCTCAGGGCAGTTCCTGTGGAGCAGTAACCAACTGGGAGAGTATTCATTTTTAGGCAATTAACCTCAACCGTTTAATTCCTCCCCATCCCCCACTTCAGAAAAGGCACTGGATCAGGCTTTAATGTAATCATAACATGTCTGGGATTTCAATAACACACTCCCATAATTTTGTACTAGTTGACTTCAGTGGTGATTCTTGTGGGCGAACTGCAAGGACAAGAAACCTGAAAAGTACTGCCAGAATGTAGTGCTGAATAGAATAAATGGCCAGTACAGCAGTCAGCCAAATTGTTGCATTTATTGAATTTTAATTTTTTAAAAATCAGGATTGCAACAAATTACTGTAATCTCTCAATAAAGCCTGCAATCTCATTGATTTATAACAAGTTCTTGCTTGCTTGCTTGTTTGGCAACCAAGTTTTAAATCTCTACTTTGTCAGCTAATATTCTGAATATTTGGTGCAGGATTGTGCCTGACCTCTGTGCGTGTTTGCTGAGCCACAGGAGGAGTTGAGAGGCCCAGAACCTCCTGGGCCTTCCTGTTGAGCGGTGTAACTCCGCAACCCATCAAATGGGCCAGTGCCTTATTGGTACAGTTGAACATATAGCAAACCCTGGAAGTTTTCTAACTGACTTCCTAGGCTAGAAAAATGGAATGTTGCCTTTTCATAGAACCATCACAGAGAAATTATGCACTCCTTTCTGCTAAACCCTTTTCACTTCTCTCTCTTATATTTTATAAATTACTTTACTCCAGGCCCCAAGCAATACACTTTGGGGTTAATCCTCAGCCGCAGTGAGTTTACTCATGGCTCACCTAAACTGTAAACTACCTTCCTGCACCTCGTTGTAGGCCAGTCTGGGCCTAAAATGGCCCCTGGTATAATTTTGTGCAAGCTAAATTACATCAGTTGCAGGTAGTCACTGCTCCCAGGCCAGGATCTGGTGCAATGCCATTCACTCCTCCTGGTCCCTTCCAACTCCAGGCAAACCCCAACACGCCTCTGAGATGGAATGGGGGAGTCAATGCCATTCAGCCAGCTATTCTGGCTTTGTGCTACCCCAGGAATCCCTTAGATTGGGGGAAATCTTCATTTGCCCCTTTAGGGCAGCTTTCTGCAGTGCTCAGCGGCACTAAGCAGCCAGATGCGTGGTCAAGGATTGAGTAAAAGCGTAGTCAAGTTATAAGACTATAGTGTGTTTCTCCTTCCTACAGTGCAGTGGTTTATACCGTAGTTTCCTTTTCTTGTACTTTTGCCATCCAGGTAGAGGTTGAAGTAAATTCAAATTGGCGCCTGCATTTAAGAAACTTTAAGTGGTTGTATTTAAACACAACTTTTCTCAATATTTACCATAAATTATTAGAAATATCAGTTTTTTTCTTTTCACTGCTTCCCACTTAGGAACCTTTGCTTTAGATCAGATATCATTGTGTAATAACTGTTGGCAAATGTTGCTTTCTTTATATTTGCCACTGAAAAGTGACCATGCAGTTTGTTATAACAAAGTTGCTTCTAAGTATCTAATGTATATTAACTATGGGAACTTAAAATTCTTGCTTATTTTTCTTTTTAGGCCTGTGACTGCAGTGATGTAGGTTCAACCAGTCTCCAGTGTGACTTACAGAGAGGTCAATGCCAATGTAAAGATGAATTTGGAGGAGAAGACTGTTCTAGGTGTGCCTTAGGCTATAGGGACTACCCAGACTGTGTTTCCTGTGACTGTGACTTGAGCGGCACCAAAGCAGGCAAATGTGATGAGAGTCAAGGAGTATGTAGTTGTGAAGAAGAAACTGGCATTTGTGCCTGCAAGGTATAATATTCAACAGGAGTGAGAGATTGCTGTTTTTTTGTTTGTTCCATTGTTTTAAATTGCCCTATAACTTTATTTTCAGCTTGTGGTCCTCGCATTAATAGACATGATCCTGCAGTCCTATGCATAGGCAAATCTCTCAAAGGAATCAATGGGGATTTTCCTATATTAGGAAACCAGGGTCAGGTCCATATCTATGTTCAACCATAAAAGGTAGATTCTATCTAGCTGGAATGCTGAATCACTGATAAGCTTAAAACTCCCACAATACATTCTGACAGAACAATGATTAGATTCTTTATAGTCTTGTATAGGATTTTGAATATTTCACGACTGCAGTCTAATTGCAATACTGAAGTCACATACACAGACACAGGTTTGTTCTCTTTATTTATCGCAACTGGGTGAAAGGCAAATCCATGTGTTTATTCTAAAAATAAATTTTGCAATGTGGGTTAAGAAGATTTCTGTGACAATCTTTTTTATGGTGCAGAGTGCCCTCTGGGACAGCAGCTAGTATTGCAGATCAGAAATGAATGATGATACATTTGTTTTATTTTCATATTTCATTAATAGGCTTTTCTCTATTTCATAATGGGTACAGAAGCCCATTATAATAAGACAAGACTGGCTATGAGTCCTGAGAATGTTTGTAGGTCTTATTAAGTTTATAGTAGTTTTGCCACTGACTTCAGTGGGGACCAGGATTTCACCTATCTACATAACGAGCTTTTCAATGGCAAGAATATCACATCAAAAAGTTTTAATTATACAGGTTCCTTGTATTCCATTTTTATTTAATGTTTTATTTCCTGAGTGATTTTTGCCTCATCAATACTATAAATAATAACAATTTTTACCCAATAACTCAAAAGAAAAAAACTTGATTCCATATTTAAAGAGAGATTTTCTCAGAGCATCTCTGGGAGGTGTATTACACAAGAGAGAACCAATTCAGTACAGAAAAATTGTTCTGACCTCATTAGTAGTGCAGAGATAGCATTTCAACCCAAGGCCAGAGAAAAATACATTGTCTCATTCTAAGACACTCTAGGGATGTTGTGCTAATGGCATGAAACCTTCAGAATGCACCATCTGAATGGATATAGCTGGGAGAACAATTTCTGATGAAGGTGATTGTTTAGTAATATACAAGTACATCCCCCCTCCATTCTCCATTTTGGTAGATAATTATTGCTTCACCCACTTTGTAGAGATAGCTAATGCATAGAAAGCATTTATACATACAAACCTGAATAAAAAAAATAACTTATTTTGATTAACAAATTAGTCTAGCTTTAATAAAACTTTTTATTTTATTAATGTTTAAACTCAAGTTTACTCAAGTTAAGAAGGAAGATACTATACATCTGGGTTCAGGCTTGAGTTATGAGAGATTACAAGTATCAGTTACAAGGTTCACAAGATACATACATTGTATATAACCAGCATAGACCCAGATTGGGGTGCGGGAGTTTTTAAAGTGTCACTGAATAAGTGATCTTGGGTATGCCACCATAGAATATATTTAGAGTCCAAGTCAGTATTGGTGTAACAAATTCAACTGATTCTATTTTTTAACCACAATAGTCTCCCCGAGGGAAGGTGTGCCATTGCAGGTCGTACCAGGTCGATGAGTGGAGTGGATGGAGCAAGCTCCTATTCCATCTCCCTGTTCCAAAAATCCATATAATATATAGTCTTCTATTACTACTATGCACTTCTACAGCTTCCTTCTGTCCCAGGATATCAAAGCACATAAAAAAATGATTAGTTAAGCATCACAAAATACCTGTGAGATAGGTGCCTTAAATATTATTATCCTCATTGTACAGATGGAAAAACTGAAGCACAGAAATGTTATATTGTACACAATAAGTTTTTACTGGAGTTGGGACTAAAATAAAACAAAGATTCTGACTACTAGACCTGTTTTATTACCATAAAAGCTTCTTCCCTCAGAAATAGAACAAAAAAGCTTTATAAAGATTGGGAGGAACAGACTAATGTAAATCCAAACCCTTTCATATGATGTAAAGCTTCTAGCCAAATGTAAAACTTTAAGCTTTCTCCATTGCAACCAAATACACTCCTTAAAAGATACATTTAAATACACTGATATTAGTGAGATCTGTAGTATCAGTCCTGTTTCCCAAAAATGTTAAAGATGTGCCTGTGCCAGTCGAATTGGGGATATAAATATGCCCAACTGGTGAACATCTACATCTAAAAGTCAGTAAGGATAGAAAAAAGTTTTTCTCCATATAAGTGAAAGTGGCACACTCAAAGGAGTTGCTAAATAGCTGTAAGTGTAGAAAGAGGTAGAAGGCCTCTCTCGAGGCTGCTGCGAAGGTGGCTGATCAGTGCCAACTGTAGTTGTGTTGGTTTTTATTTTTAAAGTGAACTCTATCCACTAGGAATTAGATTGACCTCACTAATTCATTTCACAGAATCACATCCAGGGTCAGAATCTGCCATCCTAACTCACACTGAGCAACACTCTTCTCTATGAGCCTTCCCACTTATTAGAAACAAAAAAATCAACAGAGAGTCAATTTTTTCCATCTTTTTCTAATTTTGTGGCTGCTAATTTTTAGTAGAATATTCCAACATCTTATTTTTGCGTGAAAATAAATTAGCTGTGTTTTTAAAAAATGTTAGTAATGTATAACAATGGAAAAATTGCATCTACTGTACAACTGCTACTGTGAAGTAACACTGAACAGTCACAATACCTGTTATAAACTTGTTGCTACACCATTTGTATAGCAGGGAAACATTGCCTTTCCTAAAATATCATCTTTCATTCAACTTGCAGAGCAATAAAATGTAAGGATATGTATTTTTTCTCCAGGAAAATGTATTTGGGTTTCACTGCAGTGAATGCAAGACTGGAACCTTTGCTCTCCATGCTAGCAACCCTTTAGGATGCACTCCGTGTTTCTGTTTTGGGCTGTCAGAGTTTTGCTCAGAATTGGAAGACCATGTGAGAATTCCAGTAAGTAAAGCAATTTAAACTTTTGGGTCCAATTTTCTGCCACCACAGTGACTTGAATGAAATTGCATAGTTCTGTCATTCAGAGCTGAATTTGGTTCACTCTCTCATGTATGTAAAAGATGTGGGGAGAGTATGGAAGAAGAAAAAGTTAAGAAAGCTAAGCATTGGTATTCCCATTTCTAAAAGCACATATTTCATTGCTGCAGAAATTTAAAAATTTAAAGATTATAAAGATTAAAAATTATAAAGATTGTGTCTCCATTTTTGTAACATGGCTATAGTATTTTTATTCCTCCTAAACAGAGTTTTAAAAATCTCACATAAGCTGAAACTGTTTATAGTACATTAAATTGAGATGAAATAATACTGTGGGGTGCTTCTATTGTTCTTGGTGTTGTAGGTAATCTTGACTCCAGATCAGTCCATTCTACATGTGGTTTCTCAAAGTAACCTCACTGGAACAGTTGAGGGTGTGTTTTCTCAGTTTTCTGATGTTTTACTGGATGCCACAACTGTCAGAGAACACTTGAAAATGGAGCCATTTTATTGGAAGTTACCAGACCAGTTCCAAGGAGACCAGGTGAGATATTTCAGCTAAGAACATGAATAGGTGTCATTTTATCATGATATGATGTCTTACCCTGATTGCAAATGTTTCTGAATTAAATCGACTATTGTAATTGAAGAGCTGAAACGTTCTGAATTTAAAGTTGTCGGACTTGTAGCATATATAGCTACCAATTCACACTGTACATCTTCCCATGAGGTTTTACTTGTCTCTTAAGTCTGGGGGCATCAATACTTTATCACTATGGTATTTTTCAGGGTTAGTATGGGGAAGAAATGTTGCTGATAAATAACCTGAAAGAGACTTCAACCATGACATTTTATATAGAAAATAGATTCTATAAACTTTTAATACTGAGAAATTAAATGAAATTGCATGGCACACCTTGAAACAGCAGAAGCCTAACAGAGACACATATGACTACTTTTTAGAAATGCGTATTTAACCTTATTGCAGGATTTGCTGAGTTTAAGTTTATAGATTTTATAGCAAATTCTTCAAAGAACTGACAGATTTAAGTCTTCTGATGGCAGTGATATATTTTCAACCAGTATCCTTAGAAAGAATAAATGCAATAATGTATCATCCAAACAGCTCATGGCCTATGGAGGAAAACTGAAGTATACTGTTGCTTTTTATGCTTTGGATGGCTTTGGCACGTCAAACTTTGAACCACAGATTCTGATAAAGGGGGGTCGCACCAGTAAATTGGTCATCTATGTGGATATCTCTGCCCCACAAAATGGAGTAAGACGTGAGGAGGAAGTAGAAATGAAGGAGGTGAGCTCAAACATTTTGAACAAAGAAGGGGTGATAATGTAAGTGAATAAAGATGGCCTTTTCCAGAAAAAAATATTTGTGGGTGTTTTGATAAACAAATATCTGACTTAAAATGAAACTCAGTGAATAAAGTCCTTGAATAAAAATGCACATTAGGAGAAAAATGGCTGACTAATGTCACGTCATGAAAATAAATAAATGGGGAATTAAACTGAAATTTAGTTTCTTCAGTTGTTTATGTAATGCTTTGAAATGCTGATTATGGGAAGCTTTCGAAAATTAGATTGAGATCTGCATTAGCAAATGAAATGCCCTTGAATGTTGTTTTCCTGGCCCAATCTGGCAGTTTAGTGATATTGTGTTGCTCTGTCAGAAAGGTTATCAACATTTGGGTTTGACTCGTAGCCAGGCAGGGACTAGGAATGTGTTGGAATCAGTATGTTGTCCAAAGGGAGGAAAGGAGCACCCCACATTGCTCTCTGGCAATCTTGTCTGGTCAGCTTCAGTGAATGGTGCAGATATGTTCTAAAATGAGATGCACTCAGCTTCCTTTGACCAGATCACTGCGATTAATGACTATATTTCTCAAAGGGTGGAGGGACACGGGGGAGAGATTGTTGCCTCTAAACAAGTATGTGACCATGAATACTTCTGATTTAATTAATGTAAATGAATTCTCTTCCCCCTAGCATGTGTGGAAATACTTTAATTCTGTGTCTGACCAATCTGTCACACGTTCTGACTTCATGTCAGTGCTTAGCAACGTTGAGTATATCCTTATCAAGGCATCATATGGACAAGGACTACAGCAAAGCAGGTAAAGCATCCTCTGAATCTGTTGTATTAATTAAAGCTTAACCTAGGAATAGTCCTAACTAGGCGTGGCAGATTTCAATTTTTATGTTTTATAATTTCTATGGAGAATATCGATGTAGAATTTTACACTTTTTATCAAATTAAAATTTTCACAGTTGTGCAAACTAATGGATTTTAAACACTTAAAATTTTTTTATTGATTACAATCTTTCTAGTTTGTGGGAAATGACGGTGGCAGGGGCGGCTCTAAGAATCCTGCCGCCCCAAGCAGGGCGGCGTGCCACGGGGCGCGCTCTGGCGCTGCCGGTCCCGCGGCTTCGGGGGACCTCTGGCAGACATGCCTGCGGAGGTTCCGCTGGTCCCGCGGTTCTGGTGGAGCTTCCGCAGGCACGTCTGCGGGAGGTCCACCAGAGCCGCGGGACCAGCGAACCCTCCGCAGTCATGCCTGCGGGAGGTCCCCGAGCCGCTCGGTGGACCTCCCGCAGGCATGACTGCGGAAGGTCCGCCGGAGCCGGCTGCCGCCCTGCCGGCAAAATGCCGCCCCAAGTGCGTGCTTGGCGCGCTGGGGTCTGGAGCCGGCCCTGGACGGTGGGGTCAGATCGTGGAGGGTGGGAGTCAGACATTAATTATTTAATAACAGTAGACAATGAGATTAAAAAAGTTAAAGCTTTAGAACTACTAAAACATAAGCACCTATTGCCTGGAATAGAAGCAGGATCGCCTCTAAATTCCTTCATTTTCTGTGAAGTGCTAAGTGTCACTGCTGCTTGTATTAGTATGAAAACTCATAAAGAAGCACAATGACTTGTCTACTAAGACAGCAGAGGCACTGGATATGCTTATATATCTCCTAAATGAACTGTCTCCCATCTTACTCTTATGTTTATTGACTTACTCACTGCAGTACTGACACGTTTCTATTCTTTTAATTTTCAAATGAAAAACAAGCCCTTTCATGAGAAAATAAAAAGTATTTAATGTGAAAATATTGGGCCTGATTGTACACTGCCTCACTACTAGTGTAAAACAGTTCCAAATCAGAATGATAGCATTTTACATGCCCTTTGGATTTACTTTGAACTAAAAATGGTAGAGAGATGATATTTCACCACATGCATTTATCTGCTAGGAAATAAGAGCATACTTAACAGAAATGGGCCCTAACCAAACCCCCACATCAGGACATTCTTGAATATTGAAAAAAGTTTATCTGTGCATCAAAACTCTGTGGCTTTGACATGGCAAACCAAAATTTCTGATCCAAACACCCTTGAACTTTACAAAAGTTTGGATCTGAACTTTATAGCTCGGGTTCAGCTTTATTCACTAGATATTCATGTTCTCTTACTCTTCATCTAAACATTTCTTGTAGAATTGCAAATATCTCAATGGAAATTGCAGTGAAGGCTGAAGAGATGCATTTGGGCAGAGAAACAGCACACCTCATAGAGCAATGTGAGTGTCCTACTGGCTATGCTGGACTCTCATGTCAGGTACGCAGCTTCTTATTAAACAAAATACCTTTTGGTGTGTCTTTATTTCTGATAAAACATCTTAAAATATATACCCATATTTTTTTCTTATTCACTGCTCCACTCCACATCTGCCGATGCAGAGCTGTGCGTTGGGGTACTACAGGGCGAAACATGTAGACCTGAATGTAAAAGAGTCTCACCAATTGGTTGCTCCTTGTGTGCCATGTCAGTGCAACAACCACAGTGAGACCTGTGATCTGGAAACAGGAAAGTGCCTGGTATGTACATTTCCATTGTTGTGTTGGTTTTGCCAGAACATCCAATGTCCATAGTCTACCAGCTCAAGAAAGAATTTCTAAAGCGTATGACGCTGTGACACTCCAGTGGGACACATAAATTTAAACATAATAATGGAAAATATCAGAGGACTTGTCTTCACTTTGGGGGTAAGTCGACCTAAGTTACGCTACTCCAGCTATGTGAATTATATTGCTGGAGTCGATGCAGCTTAGGTCGACTTACCGCGGAGTCTTCACTGCGCTGCGTTGATGGGAGATGCTCTCCGGTCGACTTCCCTTACTGTTCTCGGAGAGCTGGAGTACTGGGGTCTACCGGAGAGTGCTCTGCCGTTGAATTAGCGGGTCTTCACTAGACTCGCTAAATCGATCGCTGCTTCATTGATTGCAGCAGCGCGATCTACCTGTAGTGAAGACCAGTCCTCAGTAATACTACTTCGTTTCCTTTAGTGAAATCAATTAATGTTTTAAAGGAGAGCTGACTCAAGACCTTAACATTATGAAATTCCTATTATATGTTTTTGTCTTGTTTTTTAGTATGTCCCAGACAGTTGTTTACCTGTTTATTGTTTTGCTGCTGAGATTTAAAGGTCCAGTCCTTGGGTCTTGCCGAGCTGAGCATAGGCACCTAAAGATGGAAGAGAAAAAGTAGCAATATACTGGCCCTCACCCCCAAAATTGTACAAGGGCCAGATAATTTTTTGTAAGAATTATAATTTTCTCTGTTATGTTTAGTTTGAAGTTACTGTTGTGCTTGCTTTTCAAGGCTGACTTACTTTCTTTGAATTGCATGTTAAATTCACATTTAAAAAAATATTTCCTACTGTCCCTCTGGCTTGTCAGCAGTTCTTGCTTTGCCAGGCCTAACCCGACTCTAAGCTTGAGTCAGAAAGCACTTTGAGGTTCACCGACTTATTAGTCTAAGACCACAAATTATAGGTCCAGACTTTGTTACTCCAGTAAACGTCAGCCATTCCTACCCTCAACCTCAGGTTGTAAGTGTGTATAAGTAACCCTCTTGGAAGACTGTTAATTGTGCTTCCGCCAGAAGGGGAAATCATCATCCTCTTTCTGAAGCCCAAGCAATTCACTTCTTTAAAACACCTGATCTCCACTGGCCTGAGTAGCAAGATCCCTTAGGGCATTTCTGACCTCTGCTGGTCTCAGATTGAGGGGTACCTTGCATTACTACTGTTCACTAGCCTCAACTAGTCTGGTAATCTACTAGCATTGTCTAGTAAAAGAAGACACTGATATCGCTATAGGGGGAATAATAAATTTATTTTCTTTGCTATCTAATTTTGTATGGACTAATTAAACAGTGGGTGCGCAGGCTTCATTTATGAACATTTTGTAGTTCAGTTATCATGATTATTGAAACTTTGTTTTACTTCTAGGCAGCCAGTTGAATTTTCCATCAGATGCTCATTTATTTTAATAGTTTTTTTTCCTAGTACCGTCATTTCCTGGCCCTAATTGAATTCATGGTAGTGTATATCAAAAACGTCTGAGGATCAGGAAAGAAATTAGGTCAGCATGGTTGGCAGGGCATTGAGGGAAAATAAAGCATGAGTGTGATCGGCTGATTTGTGGAAACACAAAATGGTCTTCAGCACAGAAAATGCTGGCTGACTGTGATATTAATGATGATTAGTAAAGACTGCACCAATTTATTGATTGGAGAGATAACATTCTTGTTGCTGTTTTAAACTGTGTGAATTTCTTGTTGTGTACCAGAACTGCAGAGATAACACAGCTGGTGAGCACTGTAGTGTTTGTGCCCCAGGCTACTATGGGAAAGTAATTGGATCTGTCAATGACTGCTCTCTTTGTGCCTGTCCCAGAACCAACCCAATGAGGTAACCAAACATTTTGAACTCTGATGTGCATTTGATCACAACACTGGGGCTTACTAGCACCCTGACAATAAAGGGGCCTGTCTTTATTATATCTCCTTACTTGTAGGGGTTTGCATGTCATCTGTTTTTCACCTGTATGGGGCTGAACCTTGTACTTGGAGTTATCCAGCCTCAGAGGATTTTGAATTGTAAAAGTGGCATAGAATAAGTCAGTGAAGTTGCTTGCTGGATCCAGTTCTGTCAAATAGAAGGGTTTGTTAGAGAGCTCATGTTTCTGCCATGCACTAATTTAAGCCTAGTCCCACTTGTTACTTTAATAAGGATTTTTTTTTATCACTAAGAACCATTTCCCCTTTGTCCATGTGTGCATCTTCCACTGGTGTCAGTTCTAAATGTGAATGAATGCCTTTTGTGTGAGGTTTCCCCATTATCCGTTTTACAGAGGGACAATTCATCATATTTTGAAAGAGCATTTACTCTATATACACACAAGCTCTTTTTCAGAAAGCTCAAGCTTGAAAGGCAATATGTATGGATGACTGAGCTCAAGCCTGGGACCCAGGAACTCCTGAGTTCTAATCCTAGTCCTCATGAGATGTGAGACTTTGGCCGTGACAATAAACCCTCCTATCTCACTTTCCCCATCTGTAAAATGGGCATGGGTAATGGTCCAAAATAACTTAAGATCTGCACATCAATGTGTGCTGGCACATATCCTGGCAGAAGGCCCACAGTGGCACAGAGTATCCCTTCTTGTTTGGGAGCCTGCAGCATATTATCTGTGTCTAAGAAGCGAGCAGCACTCGCTAGTGTTGTGGTCTGGCTCAAGGAGACAGGATAGGTACGGATTTAGAGCTTCCCTTTGACATCTTCCATCAGCATGGTTCCAATGAAGCCCTGATCACAACTTAAACATGTCTTTCCACAACAGAACAGCTGAGGGAAGGTGACAGCAGAAACACTGTCCTCCCTCAAGCAGGGATGAAATTCCTCTGGGGAGACGAGAGGCAAGATTTAAGCAGCTCCATCAGGGAGAACTTAGTTCAATATCAGGCTGTTTGAGTGAGCTTCTTTTATATTGAATACGCAGCACGAGCTTAACCTTTTAGTGAAATACATAGGCTGAGACTCTAATGTAGTACACAGTTATCAAATAGCAATGAATTTATAAATGTCTTCAAGATACATAAAGATTTCACAGCATAAACCCTATTACACTACATCACAACGAATGAATGACACTGCAGCTTACAGTATTTTGTGTTTTTAAATGTCATGTGTTCACCTGGTAAGACTGCAGATGTCTGAACTTGTATAGTCTTGCATTTGGATTGTATCTGTCATTTAGCAACTCTTTCTTCCTCTAGCTTTAGTCCCACTTGTGTTCTGAAAGATGGTCATGATTTCCACTGCGATGCTTGTCTCGCTGGATATGAAGGGCAATACTGTGAAAGGTGAGATACATTTATGCTCCAGGAGGTTTTTGAAAAACCCTGCACATGTCTGTACCGTTGATAGAGTACTCAATTTCCATGTGATGCTTTTTTATAATAAATGGAATGGCTTAGAGTGATTTGTAGATTACTGTACAAAGACTAATAATTACAAATATTATGCTCCTCAATCACCTATGCAACATCTTAGATCAGCTAGTGATAATGAAAAAGAGAAGGTTTTTTGCTAATAGATTTAAAAATAATTTTCAGTATCCCTTGTCCCCCTATAGGTGTTCTCTAGGCTATTATGGTAATCCTGCAATGCCTGGCGGCAACTGTCAGCAGTGTCAATGCAATCCAAGTGGCTCGATTCACAATAATTGTGATCTCATATCTGGACAGTGCTTCTGTAAGCAGGGTGTGACAGGACAGCTGTGCGATGCATGTGAACCCAGACACATCCTTGTGGAAAACGAATGTGTTTGTAGGTATTTTTTCTTGTCTCTCACTGGGTTTGCGGTGGTCAGGTGGCATTTGTGTGGGTCTGAAGTGCTTGGTAGTAAAAAAAAAAAAAATTATCAGCCTTGTACATTAATCTACTTTTACATTGAATTACTAATGTAAGGTCAGATTCTGCCTGACTTTTACATCAGTGGCCAGTGGAGTGGGAGAGTACAAGGAGCCAATGGAATTAAAGCAGCATAGAATATGTTTAGTTGGGCCTGATTCTTTTTCCAAAGCAGTATGAATGCATCAGCTTCAATGGTATTAATCTGGATTTACACCAATGTAAGTGCGGGGATCTGACCCTCAGACTTACACTTGTGTTAAACTGGTGTGGGTGTGTGTGTGTGGTCAGAATCAGATACTATGTTTTTAAAACATAATACAGAATGTACAATATTGTATACTATCAATATTATTTGTAGGCTTTCTTAACACACAAAGAGTATGTATGTTAGCTGTAAATTTAAAATAATATTTCCTTTTCAAATAATGCCTTTTTATAGTAACATTACTCCCCTTTTTGTAAAATGGTTTCTTCAGCTTGCGATGATGACTGCACAGGTGTTTTGTTAAATGACTTGGATCAGCTTGACAAAGCCATATTTTCGGTAAACTTCACTGGTGTTACCTTTGCACCATATGGGATATTGGCAGACGTGGAGAATGCAACAAAATACATGAAGGTAAAAAATAAATAATGGAAATATTTACTGACACCTTGTAAACAAAACTTAGGGCTGATTCTGGTCTCACTTACTTTGGGGTAAGTCAGGAGTAACGTTCTTAAAGTTAATGGCTTTAGAACCGTGTCTGGTATAAAACTGGTGTACATCAGATCAGTATATGACCATAAATTTGCTTTCAGAATGTCAAACTATTTCCCCTGCGCCTCCCCAGATGTCTATATAACATTGTACCATTTTTCTTGTGTCTAATATTTAATAAACATTATTGTACCACATTACCATGCACATGTTTCACCTTAATATTTTTAGCCAGATCCTCAGCTGAAGTCTATGGAGCTACATTGATTTACTCTAGCCGAAGACATGTCATTTATTATTTTCCGTAGATCAGAGATAACCTTAGGGGACCTGTACACTACAGGAAAGTAGAAAATCAAGTCATGAATTGGTTTCTCCGTTGGTCCCATTGCTGAAGGTAGTGAGGGATCTGGCAGTGAGTTGTTTCTTCCCTAATGAGTTCTGCTGCTGTAGAGGGTAATATGGCCTGCCTGTCCATTACAGAGCTTTCTTGGGACACACTGGCTGGCTGCTTGCTTTGCTTATGCTTGCCTGACAGTAGTAGGTGCTTTCCTCTGTGACCTATACCAGAAAACAAATACGAGATAGGATTTTTCAGAACTTCAAAAAGATTTCAGTCCCAGAACTGCATGTTGTTTGAGCTTCCCTTATTCCTCCCCACCATTGAACTGAATATACTATCAAACAATTGCTTTATTAAGCTGGTGGGAGATTGGATTGGAAGCAGATGACTGGGCATGCAGGTAAGTTTAAGACAGGTTGTTTTGTGAGTTCACTGTGTAAACATGGGCTTTGGTGTCCCATCTCCATTACATTCTTCCTACTAGCAACCTTCTTGTTTTCTTTTCTATTATTAGAAATAATATTACCATAATGCCTCGGAGCTCTAGTTGTGGGCCAGTAATCCATTGTGCGAGGCACTGTGCAAACACAGAACAAAAGACAATCTCTGCCCCAAAGAACTTACAATCAAATTCTTCCTTAAAAACAATCACCCTGTTTGTGGTGGAGGTCTGTCGTTCCCAAAGTTTGGCTGCAAAGATGCTGCGAACAAGCTGTCATGGTAGCCTAAGTTCCTTTTAAGCTGTGCAGCCGTGCAGCAGGCTATCAAGGGCTGCGCAGGCAGAGAGAGGTACCCCTCCCCTGGCCCAGCCCAGCCCTGCCAGAGCTGCCATGGCCAGGGAAAGGCGCCCCTCCCCTGGCCCCGAGTTTTTGGGGTGAGGGAAGGCTGGGGGGAGTCCTCTCTCCCTGCCACAGCCCCGGGGCAGCCTGAACTCCAAACCCCACATCCCCGACCCCACCCAGAGCCTTCACCCCCAGCTGGAGCCCTCATTCCCTGCACCCCGCTCCTCTGCCCCAGCCCATAGCCTCCTCCTGTACCCTGAGTGCATCATGCCCAGCCCCACCTCAGAGCATGAATCTCCAGCCAGAGCCAACACCCCAACCCTCTGCCCCAGCCTTGAGCCACCTCCCACACTCCGAACCCCTCGACCCCACCCCCACCACACATCACCTCCATATTGGTGCACATAACAAAATTCATTCCGCACATGGACATAAAAAATTAGAGGGAACACTGATGGTAGCTCGTGCAAAGAATTTTGGGGAACATTTAGGAACAACAATTCTTGCTACATATGACTGAACAGAAACAGATACGCTCTTCTAGAGTGGAGGGGTTGCTGCAAACTTAACCTGTGCCTAAATGTTTGAGACTGAATTTTCTCCATGGATCTCTGAAATGTGTGTTAACAGTAAAGAGTTTGAGGCATGAACAGCCTAATCCTCATTAAGGAGACGCTCAGCTGCTCCATCTTTACTCACATATATTGTATTTCCATCTGTGATACTCCATGTATTCATGTGGTTGGTGCATCACAGCTTTGTGAATTCGGTTAAAATATTATAGGGGCACTTGTCATTGAAAACTAGGTTAATGTAGCCCTGCCTTTGTCCCTGCACAAAGCCAGTGTGAAAGGCATGCAGATTGGTGGAACAGAATCTTCCATGCTTCATGGCTGATAAAATAAGAGTGTGTAGAGAAGAGTGCCTACTCAGCAATAACTGTAGTGAGACAAACTCTAAAGTCTAAGTAAAACCCCATTTTTCTTTGTATTCTGTCATATCCTGACAAATGATTGATAAAGTGAGGCTTCTTATGCTGATGCATGCTGCAAATTAAAATGAAATTGAGTTAGACAAATAATATTTTATTTTATAAATGATATCCAGATTAAGAATACACTTAAGGATATAATTTAATATTTTATGTTTATGATATTAGAGGATCACCTTGATTAAATTACAGATTTATACTTGGCCAGAGGTCATTTTACCCTTTCATTTTAATCATGTTGCCATTGTTTTATGTACTAAATATATAGAAATATTACACTATTTCAGTACTTGTGTAATAATAGAATTAGCTTTTATTTTGTAATTGTTTCGTATTCTTGTAGGAAAATCATCTCTTTTGGCATATACTTTTTAAAACATATCATATGTTTAGCACTTTAATGCTAAAATGAAAACAGATTTTTTGTGAAAATAACATCAGTTTCAATTTCCCCTTCAGTGCACATATTTTGGCATTTAAGTCAAATGATCTAAACCAGCTGTCACTGCGCTGATAACTGAGATGCTCAAGGAATGCCAAAAAAATTGTAAGAAACCTCTATGGAATTTTGGACTCCGGAGTAGTTGTCAGGGTTATGGCTATAGTACAGATAGTCCAGTTCATGTTGTGCCAAAATAATTCCTAACCATTGTGTCTAAAGAAATTATTTGGTAACTTTAGAGAATAAAATGGTAACAACTGATTTCCTTCCCTTTGAGTGATGTCATACATACTTGTTTCTTTCTCTTTCTGGCTCACCTAAATATTGCACCTCTTCTGAGATAAACAAAAGTAAATCCAACTGAAAACAAATTTTAAAAATATCCAGTCTCTTTCACTGGGTCACAAGCTCTGTCAATCTTGTCTCCTCTCCATTGTATTGCATCAAAGCCCCCTGATGGTCCCTCAAAGTCAAAGAGAGGGATCTCTTCCATCCTCCCTCTTCCACAAGTGTCAGTCTTGGGACTCTCGAGAATGAAGTAGGCATCAGACCAGACCTGCTGCGTCTCTCTTTCCAAGGCTAAACTTACTCTGCTCTGCCACAGTCCTTAGTTTCTCCTCTCAGGACATGGATATCTCTGTCTCTCTAGCTCAAATCTCACTCCTGTCCCAGTTGACTGGGCTGGCTGTTTTTAGGCTTCTTCTTGGGCTCTTTCACCAGCTTCTTCAAAAGCTACTGCCAGGATTTCCAAGGGCCTTGCCCTGGAGAAATCCAGAGGTACTGCTTCTGGCCCTTTCCCAGTGAGTGAGTGTCTGTCTGTCTGTCTGCTTAGCAGGAATCATAGCAGGTCTTGGTCTTTCCCTGTTCTGAGAGAAGGGCCACTTATGTCCCCTGATACGTCTTCCCAGCGTTCCTTGCTATAAGGCTTACTGTGCCCATCAGTTTTGGGAACTATATATCTGAAACCAGGAACTGGACCATACTGGGCATATGTTAACTTAAAGAGATATTGAGGTGTTGACTCTTACACCTGTCTAGAAATCCGCACTTTGCCGAAGAGTGTATACCTTTTATATCTTGCATCTCTTAATACCTTTTGAGAAGCAATATTTTGTGGCACCTTTGTTTTTACTAAATATGAAGGGACAAGGTGGGTGGATCAACTTTTATTGGATCAACTTCTGTTGGTGAAAGAGACAAGCCTCTTCAGGTCCTTTTGTATACATTTACAGTAATTCTAGATATGCAGAGTAGGTTAGCAAACTGTACATAGAGAAGTGCCTGTCCTGGAATTCCAGCACTGGTGAACATCCTCAGACTTGGGCTGGATCCAGAGAACTGGCCCTTAATTTAAAAAAATGGCTTACCTTTGTGCACCAGCAATACTTCTGAGTTTAGTTTATGTTGCATCAGGTTCAGGTGTTTAAATGTAAAGATAACCTAAATTGTGCACATAGTTATTTGCATCCACAATTTTCTGCACACAAAAATGGTGGTGGCCTCATGAAAGCTGAGCTAAAAAAACCCCAGACATTAAATGTCAATCCGTTACTCTTTTTAGGGGTCTTTATTGTCTAGAGAGGATCCAATATATTCACTGGAGATGGCAAAAGAAGGTCTTTTGAATGTATCAGGAGGCACAGTTCAACTGCACAAAGAGGCAAGTACCCTGCACTTTCATTCCTAGCCAAACAGAGTGATCTTTGAGGAACCCCTTATGGAAAAGTTTTATAGAATGTAACAGAGCTGAAACAATAGGTATCTATAGAAAGGTAATAGGGTTGTATAGAAGTTACTCTAAAAACCTATAAAAATTAATAAAGGATACTATAGGTTTTTGTGCTATTCTATATAATTCTAAAGCAGAGATATAATGTTCTCTTAAATTCTACAGAATGGTTAAAAATCCTACAGAAGGGTTATAGTTTTTCTATTAGAAGTCTTTTCAGTAAGGTGCTCCTTTTGTATTATGATCCTTCAGTGGTTCATGGTGTAAGAAATGGAAATATTTTCTTTTCATTGGTTTTTACCCAGAAGGCTTATTTAACCTTTTGTCATTGTTGGACACTTTCCAAGAAGTCTTACACTTCAATTTTTCTGTAGTATTTTTTTACAAAATGAGTGTAAATTAAGCAAACTTTAAATAAATGGGAAAATCCTAAAGTCTATATAAAGTCTTTACTCAAGCAAATTCCCGGTGAAGTAAGGCGATTTACTTGAATAAGATTTTGTCTCCTAAAGAGTAAAAATATGAATAGAAACATCCTTCAGTGGAGATATGATGTCATTTGTTGACCACATATACCCTCCTATATATCTAATTTAATTCAACTGCTGCAGCGGTGACCATATTGTTATAATTACCAGAGATGCCGTATCTGGAAAATAGTTTTCTTAAGGTAGCATTGATGTCAAAGGGAAAAAAATGTCAGTTTTTCAAAGTATTTCTTTTGGGGGTAATAACGTTGATTGTGACAACTTCAATAACAGTTTTTCATTGATATTTGAGTTTGGGACTGGCAGAATACTTAATGAAGGTGTCTCATCGCATCTGTTTGGCAGATACTAGAAATCCACAAACCAATTTGGTCTGTCTCCTCAAGAACTGCTAATCATTTTCTTACATAATTAATTTCTAACCTTAGAAATGGAAAAGCCATCAGAGGGCAATGATCAGTCTTAAATTATTTTTTTTAAATG
The DNA here is from genome assembly GCF_016161935.1 of Mauremys reevesii. Taxonomy (NCBI): domain Eukaryota; kingdom Metazoa; phylum Chordata; order Testudines; family Geoemydidae; genus Mauremys; species Mauremys reevesii. The sequence goes on from NC_052624.1 coordinate 201,963,092, forward strand.
TTTATCATAAACGTTCATTTATTTATTTTTATGCTAGTTGACTAGAATATTGGAGAGAGGTTGGCAGCTCAACAATGCAACTCAAAGAACCATGAATGAGAGTCGACATTTGACTATATTTATTGACACAGTGCATACAACCATCAAAGGTAATGTGTCCGATTGTAAGCTATGACCACTTACATTACTGAAATAAAAATGTATTCACTTTGTAAATCTGTGAGAACTGTTTGCAAAGAGAGGGTGTTTATGTTGTTTGTAAGGGATTCATCTTATTTTGTCTCAATGATTTGACTGAATTGTTTCCTTCCCACTTAGTACTTGCCGAAGTGGCTGCATCTCTAAATGAGACGCTGGCTCTGGATTTCCAGTTGTCAAACAGTACATCTCAGAGTCTGCAGGAAGATATCTCCACCATGCTGGAAGCAATGCGCAGAAGACATTTCATGCAGCAGGACCAAAATGTCACCACTGTACTAAAGTAAACCTACTGTCTTATTGATATTTCTCTATTCATGGACAATCTATCATTCGTGTAGGGATGTCTGAGAGAAAAAATGGTCCAGTGTCTCCTTAGTATTGGCAAAATGTTATGAAGTTCTGTCATGAGGGGAAGTAGAAACTGAAATGCATGGAGTCAGCCATAGTTTAAATAGAATCTCAGTGCACAGTTGGGAAAGACTCCAAAAGACAGTTGATTTCAATGGGGGCCACCACCAGGTCTTGATGACATGCATATGATGTGTTACGGGGAAAGTGTCTAATTGCTTTTGAGATAGATTTACTACCTCTGACCAAAGTTCTGCTCCCTCTTCCATAGCTCTCTAGGGCCCAAGGTGCAGCATGACTGGTGTTGTTCTGCTGCACTGGAGTGTGCGTGATCAAACCTCTGAAACACACGTAAGGATTCCATAATCCCTAAGCACCATCATGCCCAGTTCCACCGGGGTTCTTCCCACATTCAAGCACAGCAGGATTCTGAGCACAGCCCAGGACAGTGACAGAGGTGGTTTATATGCCATCATGCAGCTCCACAGCTCACTGCCCCCTCAGTGGGTTTACAGCAGAAACAGGGATTACGGTAGCCTGAGGGCTGTACTAATTTGTGTGTGTGTGTGTGTGTAGGGTGGTACATTTCTTCTCCCAGCTCTCCAGTCAACCTCCTGTTGCACGCCCAGCTGGGGAAAGAAATAGCCTTTTGCTGGTATGATGTACATGTGGCATATATTTTGTAGGTGAAACCTCAGCATTTATTTTGAGCGTTCAGCTTTTATTCTAAGTCATAGCTTTGATTTCACATTGCTTTCTCTTTATTTGTTTTTCCTTGAAGACAATTTTAGATTCTTTGTTGCCAGAGTTGGGAAATCTAACCACCAAATTTTTCAGAATTTGGGTGTGGTTTTCAAAAATGCCCTTTATTGCTTTAATTCTGTTCCCATTGATGTCAATAAGAATTAGATCCTTAGAATTAGACTTTAATGGGTACAGAAGTAGACCAGTTCTGAGACTGAGTTTTGATTATCCCACCCTTTATTTTAAAATATTTTGGATTGGGAAGAGTGTTTGTCTGTGCGTGTCAGGGTTTATCTAAATGGAGAGTTAGTGCCCGGCAAGCTAGGGTGTAAATATACAGTGCACTAGCATGCTGTGTATGAACTGTCTGTGTGGACCCTGCTACTGCCCATTAGAGGTTCCCTAGTGCACTTGGACCTACTTCTGTGTCATATTCCCATTGAATAGTTATATTTTTATATGTTAATGTGAATGTAAGAACATAAGAATGGCCATACTGGGTCAGACCAAAGGTCCATCTAGCCCAGTATTCTATCTTCCGACAGTGGCCAATTCCAGGTGCCCCAGAGGGAATCATCAACAGGTAATGATCAAGTGATCCATCCCCTGTTGCCCATTCCCATCTTCTGGCAAACAGAGGCTAGGGACACCATCCCTGCCCATCCTGTCTAATAATCATTGATGGGCCTATCCTCCATGAACTTATCTAGTTTCTTTTTTGAACCCAGTTATAGTCTTGGCCTTTACAACATCCTCTGGCCAAGAGCTCCACCGACTGACTGTGCGTTGCGTGAAAAAATACTTTCTTTTGTTTGTTTTAAACCTGCTGCCTCTTAATTTCATTTGGTGGCCCCTAGTTCTTGTGTTCTGAGAAGGAGTAAATAACACTTCCTTATTTACTTTCTCCTCACCAGTCATGATTTTATAGACTTCAGTCATATCCCTCCTTAGTTGTCTCTTTTCCAAGCTGAAAAGTCCCAGTCTCATTAATCTCTCCTCATACAGAAGCCATTCCATACCCCTAATCATTTTGTGTTGCCATTTTCTGAACCTTTTCCATTTCCAATATATATTTTTAGGAGATGGGGTGACCACATCTGCACACAGTATTCAAGATGTGGGCATACCATGGATTTATATATGTGATCCCCAAATATAGTGTGGTTGCCAAGCATACTGTACTTTGCTCACCTTGCTTGCCTTGCTCCTGTCTATTAATTTCTATAAGAGCCAGATGGCCATGAAAATGGACTACAAATAAAACCTGGTTATAGTTATAATGAATTAGGACTGGGAATAGCTTCCTGACCTCATGAAAGTGTCTGAGAACACCTCGTTATATAACAAAATATTTCTGACTTTTACTGCAGTTTGGGCTGTTTATACAAGGCATTTATAAGTTAACTTTTTCAATTGTCTGCTTTCAGTAGAAATTTCTGAAAGATCTCTGGTAAGTGTCCTTTCACACACTGAAGAAGAGAGTTAAGATTTATACTAGCAGCATGAGAGTTTGCTTTACAGAATTTATCATACTCTACAGCTACAAATTCAAAGCTAATTTAAAAAAGGAGTTTGACAATGCATTTGTCAGGCAGCACATAGTTACCCCATGGCTCTTGGTAAATTTTGTTTATGATGATATATCATTAAACAATATCTAACTTAAGCCTCTCTAAATTTGCTATATAAGACACAATTCTTGAACTACAGTATAGCCTTATTACGGTATACTCAAGTATTGGGGGAATACTGCCTTGTAAAATACTGCATTGTAGCTTCATTCTACCAGTTCCTGTATTTTGTTATAATTTGAAACAATGGCTTTTGTGGGTATGGACTGTGGATCAGTAGTATGAAAATATAAATGCGTATCCATCTTACACAGGAATTGCCATTCAGGGTCACACCAATGGCACTTTAGGTTCAGTATCCTCCCTTTGATAGTGGGCAGTATCAAACGCTTCTGGGTAAAATACAAAAATCCTGTAATGGATGATCATGGAATAATTGCAAGCAGTTAGCAGTTGGCTAATTCCCTGAGTTTGGGCTGTAGTTCCAAAATCACACCTAGCACCATTTTTTAAAGATAGGTACAATACTTACTTCCCTCCGGTGGGATAGCTGACTTTCATAGGAGATTGCATTTTTTTTTAAAAGCAGTTCAGCCACTTTATTTTTAAATTCCTTCAGAGCCCTGGAGTGTATCCCATTCTGTCCTGGTGACTTGTTGATGCTCAGATTATCAGTATGTTCCAGTGCCACCTCCTACACCTTGGCATGTTGATCCTAGATTTAAAATGTTTAAACAAAAAATGTCTGAGGTAAGACATGGAACCTTTCCAGATGCATGAAATCTATGCAGGCTTTCAAATCAGAGGTATCCCAAATAGAGCTTTTGAGCCAAATGCAATCCAAAGTGTCCTCAAAAGTGATTTACAGTACCCATTTCCCTGTAACTACAGGGCAAGGACAAAGCTGATAAGCCACAAGGTTGTATTGTTTGCAAACACAAACCAGCAATTTCTAGTCTTCTATCAGTGGTGAGACAAGTGTAATAAATATTATGGTTGTAAGTATTTATTGTTGATTGAAAAAAATTGGTATAAGGTTATGTGTAAGTTAGTTGCAATTGTTAGAGCCGCAGAGTTTGTGTAATCCTGTTTTCAGTTCTTCCCTCCTTAAGAAAACACACCTAAATTTCAATTCCTACATTTATTTACTGTTTGCTCTCTGTTTATCAGTGCTGCAGAGAGGTTGCTGTTACGGGTTCAGAAAGAGTATCTCAAACCCCAGCAGGAATTTGCAGAACTAAAAAAAGGTGCAAGCCATCTCTTAACAAACCACAACATCAGACTACAAGAAGCCCAGGACCTGGTGAATGAGGCTTGCACTAACACCAACAAAACCAACCGTCTGCTTTTTCTTATCTACGGCAACCTGGCAGAGTTAAATGTAAGACTGGAGATTCCGCATTGTTGCATAATAAATATCAGATGCATAACTTGTTTTAAATACCTCACTTTTCAGACTGAAATGAATCCATAGACTTTTAAAAATATTAATATTTGTAATATTCAAGTAGACTAAATAAAAACCATGCAATGTGTTCAGAGTGGGAAGGATTAACTAGTAGATGAGTTCATTTGCACCAGCTGACATTACAGAGTACCATAAAACAATTGATTTATGCTACAGGTTAAAAAGCTAAACGTACAAGAAAACAAGGACCTTTCCATCATGCTAATTAAAGAAGGGAAAGTATTGATGGATGTTGCTGCTGCCCTTGCCACAGATGTAAAGAACTCTACGTCAGTAAGTTACTAACCTGTTTAACATTCATTTAATATAGTGAATTGCATTTGATTAATTGATAAAGGAAATAATTTCAATGTTTAGAATCTAGAGATCCATCGAGATGGACTGGTCCTATGGAATGCCAAATTAAGGCATCATGTAGATGACCTGGTCATGCAGATGTCGACGAGGGGAGCACTTGATCTAGTCTACAGAGCAGAGGATCATGCAGCTGAATTTCAAAAACTTGCAGAAGCGCTAGACAGGTGAGCACACCAAGATATATGAACTCAATAGATGCTTCATCTAAATTACTGCCAGATTTAATTTAAATAGATAATAGGTTTGTCCGCTAAGGAGCAGGTCATTTTTTTTTCATTTAAAACTGCAATAAATTTAATTACTTTTACTTTTCATGAAGTGAATGGTATTTTTATTAATGATGCAGAATAGGTTGATTTAGAGTCTTGCAATTTACATGAATGATCATTTGTGAAGTGATTAGTTTTTAAGTTAATAAATGTTCAGTGAATACTATGTGACCTAGCTTCTTTATATAGCTGTCAGTGGTAAAAAATATTCAAATGTTTAAGAAAGAAAAATTATTTTTATCATGAAAAGGTTATGTTCATTATATAAATACTTCTTTGTCAACATATTCAAGAACTCCACCAAAAAGCTATAATTGTTGTTAGGCTTCCACCTCATAACACCATAATCCTCAGAAATGGGCAGGTTACACTTTCAAGGTTACATATAGAAGCACTTTTAAAAACTTCCTTATATTCTCAGAGCTCATCCAATATCAACACCAAGAGTTATTAGCTGGAAAGACATTCTGATATGAAAATAAAAACACCGCTATCCCCATTTTCTTCTATGGTTCTCACAGTCCTACCTTTTAAAACTATCACATACGTTTTTTAAATGAAGCCAGGTCACAAAGCACAAGTGTATTGTAAGCCTGAAAGCAGAGAATTATGCTTGTAGCTATACTTGTGAAACTCTATTCACTTCAGCGTGGCTGCACAACCGTAACCAGGTAGAATATATTTCAGTTCTATCCTGCCTGCTGTGTTGCTGTACATTGAATTTGTAGTCCCCTATTTCTGTTTTGTTTTTGTTGAGTGTGTGAGATCTGCTTTTTTTTTTAATGGAAAATGTTACATTTGATTGTAAGGTTTTAAAAATGCAAAACACACTAAAGACACAGAGTTAAAAAAACAACAAAAAAACAAAACTGAAGTAGGCCTGAACTTCAGCCAGAAAAAATCAAGTGAAACACGTTGTGTAATGTGCTCTTTCTTTCAAAATGCCGTATGTATTCTGAAAACACGTACACCTGATAACTCAAAACCTGGAAACATGCTGCCTGGTTAAGACACTTGCATAAAGGATGTATAATATTTTTCTACTGCAGTGGTCTCTCAAATGTAAGAAATGTATCTCTGAATGCAACAAATGCTGTCCATGCCCACTCCAGCATTACACGTCTGATTGAAAGAACAGAAAATCTGGCAGATGATGCTTCTAGAGTTATAACTAACCCCTTGGACTCAGTAAGTATCCATGCTGGGATTTTCAGTTACCTTCTGATTCTTTTTTGAATACCTGTTTATATGCTGCTACCTCCCTGCAATCATTGAAATCTGTTTCCTTGTCTGACACTTCTGCACAGCCACTCTCACCATCTCTCACACACCCTACCCTGAGTCATGTCCATGGATGCCACCCTCAGCCTCTCCCTCCGCACTCTTCTCATTCCTCTTCCACTTTAGAGCAGTGCGCCACCGGTAGGGCCAGCTCAAGGCAGCAGTGGAGGAAGCACTTTTTTTTTCTTTTTTTTTTCCCTTCGGCAGTTCAGGTGGCTTTTTTTTTTTTTTTGCTTGGGGCGGCAAAAATGGTAGAGCCGGCCCTGTCCACTGGATATTGTTTCCCTCCATGTATCCATCATCAGTTATTACTTTTAACTCATCTTCCTGCCTGACATCTGACTCTCTTCCTCTTATCACAGCTTTCTATTCTTATCTTTTGATTACTTCAGCTTCAGGGCTCTGATGTCTGAGTTGCCGATCTCCTCCCTCTTCTTCTTGTGTGACCTTCATTTCTGGATCAGCTCCCCACTCACTCCCATTAACTTCACTAAACTCTGCTCCCGGTCCAATCTTTTAATATCAGAATTCTCTGTCTCTCTCTCTTCAAACACCTGCTTATTTAATTCAAAATGATCCACTAGTCCCATACCTCCTGGCCTTTCTTAAATTTGCAGACCTCAAATACCCATCACTTCTCTACTTCAATCAGTCTTTCCCTCAGCCCTTTTATTTACCACCACTGATTCATTTGTTGATTTCCTCTGGTTCACCCTCTTGTCCAACCCTGACCCCTTTGCCTAGCTCTGCCATCTCAAAGTTTATTCCACTTACACCTAACCCCAGCTCACACCCACCATAGATTTTCCCCACTGCTTCCATACAGTTGAATACCTCAGGAGAAAGTTCCGTGACCACATGTATTTTCTCACTGCATGTTTATTCTCTTTTCTTCTAGTTTTGCCATTTTCAATAATTTGGGCCGGATTCCCGGTTGTTGTTAAAACATTGGATTACCAAGACATGACCCATTATTACTTGACTGTTTTACTTTTATATTATACTCTTTTCCCATTCAACTGTCTTTATCTCTTTTCCTGTTTTTCTTCTCAATTGTAAGGTCTTTGGGGTTGTGCCTCGTTTATATTTAGGAAAAGCATAGCACATTGTGAGCACTACTGGAAACAAGTAAATAATATTCATCATACTGAGATTCGCCATAATTCACTGATTAATTATTTTTGTATTATGTATTCATACAGTTTGTGAAATTGGATTTTTTATTCACTCTTAGAATATAAGAGTGAATAATATATTTTAAAAAGCAATAGATACTTAGAATTTCTTTCAGTTGAACCTATTCTTTTCATATATAGTAAATAGTAAATGTTGTTTGGTTTTTCAGCCAGAGCAATCTCTTGATTCTCTTGGGAAAGAAACTTTACAGCTTAGTTCTAAATTTCTAAATGAAACAAAAAATCTGAAGAGGAAAAATGAAGGTCAGTTTCATAGAATGTACAATTTTAATGGTACTTTGATAGAATTATTCCTGCACTGTTAACAAAGTTTTAATTTTTTTTAAAATGAACGTAGGTTAAAGTTAAACATTTTATATAGTCAGGTATATACAGTAAAAGAGTAAAACAATGTATCCCAGATAAATGTAGTTATTGTTCTGTTTTGCTGGCAAATGAAGAAAGTAATTTTCCTTTGCGATTATTTAAAGTAAACCTTTTCCCTTCATCTCTTCTCTCACCAAAACTGATTGACCTGACCAAGAAGGACAACGCTGAGTGAATCCTCATGGACTTGTGATATAGTAACTGAGGATGTGATCAACATGGAGTGTGAAGCATATACCATACTCATATTGCACTTCTATGCATTTGCTGAAATACTCGTTCTGTTTAAGAAAACAAAAAAGCTCTCTTGGATCAATTATTGAATTTATTAAATATTTTTAAAATTTGGGGTTAGTCTGGACTGTATGGTCCTAACATTTGTATGTGAATAGAACAATCACAACTATTTATTCCAACAGGCCTTGTGTCTAGATTGAATGGATTGAAAAAAAAAGTGGAAAAGATTCAGGAGAGTGCTCATAAAATTACTGACCAGCTTAATGATTCACTGCTGGCACTGCAAGCATTGCCTAATGGTAAGTGAAATGTATCTTGACACACACATCCTTATTGCAATGCCATCTGATAACAACACAATACAGTCCTTCCTGAAGTCCGATAGAGCAGCCTAGCAATAAATCAGGCTGGAGGCTGATTTAGCCTCTTGCCTTAACAGGAAATTGAATTAGATGTTTTCCATTTATCTAATTAACATGGAAAACAGTGGAACTGCATTGTGATGTAACGATTATAGCCTGATTCTCCTCTCACACAGGTGTAAATAAGGAGTAACTCTGAAGGCAATGGAACTATATTGGTGTAAAACTATAATGTGTGAAAAAGAGAATCAGGTCCTAAAATTCTTAATCAGCTTTAAATGGAAAAAACTGTACTGGAGGTTAATTGTTTTGTTATCCCATAACAACAGTCTGTTTAAAAATCAGCTGCATTGCACCATATATCTTAAATGTTAAATCTAAATGTTTTGACAATATAAATACTGGACTCATTTAACTTTAAAAGTCCTTTGCTCTCTTACTTTCCATGTTGTTCAAAAGCCATACAAGAATCATCATTTTTTATTTTTTTAAAAAGGTCAGTATTTTAAACTAAGAACAACCTCAAAGTTCATAGAGGCTAATGGGAAAAATTGAAAATGGAAAAAAAATATGATACTTCTATTAATGTTTCTTCAGTTATGGGAATTATCTCTAAGGCTTCCAGAGCTGGTGCTAGATCCGCACTGTTTGTCAAGATTTAGAGCACTATTTTTTCATTAACTCTCAGGCTTTAAAACACCCTGTTTCACAATACAGGATCTTAAATTGCATCGAAATGCGACATTAATGAAAATAAAAAGCTATGTTTAAATGGTAGGGTTGGGTTACTAACTGACATAAGAACATAAGAGTGACCATACTGGGTCAAACCAATGGTCCATCTTGCCTGGTATCCTGTCTTCCGAGAATTGCTAATGCCACCTGCCTCCGAGGGAATGAACAGAACAGGGCAATTATCAAGTGATCCATCCCCTGCAATCCAATTCCATCTTCTGGCAGGCTGAGGTTTAGGGACGCTCAGAGCATGGAGTTACATCCCTGACTATGGCTAATAGCCATTAATGGACCTATCTTCCATGAACTTATCCAGTTCTTAAGTCAGTTACCCAACCCTACCATTTAAACATAGCTCTGTCACCCAGAGTAAGCGCATTTGAAATACAGATACATTGTCAATATTCCTAACTTTAGATACAAAAATGATACGTACATACAAATAGGATAAATATTCAGAAAATCATCACTTTTCCAATGACACCTCACATGACCCGTCTTGTACAAAATGCATCATAATTATGCCATAATCATATCATGTAATAATATCACTATGAAGAATATGGGGTGCAGTGTCACAAACCTTTTTTAAAGTGTCATAAAGACAGAATCAAGTCTACCATTTAGTAGTTCTGTGCTCATATAATAGTTAGAGTTAGTCAAGAAACAAGAATTGTTTTTGTGAAAATTCTATTCAATTTTTTTTGGGTTGAAATGTTGAAGAAAAAAATCATTGAAAAATCTAAATAAAAGAATTTTGACCAGCTCTAACCATCTGACTTGAGCTCTCTTAATGCCCTGAGATTCACTGCATATCATGAATCTGGCCCTATGCTTATTTATGTGTTTTGTTTTAAATTGTTCATTCTAAGGCATGGGTTCCCAAACTTGGGTCACAGCTTTTTCAGGGTAAGCTCCTGGCAGGCTGCGAGATGCTTTGTTTACCTGAGCGTCCGCAGGTATGGCTGCTCGCAGCTCCCAGTGGCTACGGTTCACCGTTCCTGGCCAATGGGAGCTGCGGGAAGAGGCGCGGGCCAGGCCACCGCTTCCTGCAGTTCCCATTGTTCGGAAACGGCTACCCACGGCCGCTGTGAGCTGCGAGCAGCCGTACCTGCGGACGCTCAGGTAAACAAAGCATCTCTCAGCCTGCCAGGAGCTTACCCTGAAAAAGCCGCGAACCAAGTTTGGAAACCCCTGTTCTAAGGGATTATATTTTACATATAGGGGCTCAGCCAAAAAATAACATTTTTCAGCCAATTTATAAATCTTTGAAAATGTAACTTCTGCCATCAGTTATAATCATTATAAAGCTTTGAACATGGCGTTGTAACAATACAGTCTAGAATGCCAAGAATGATTCTTTTTTGTCAAGCCTGAAATATTTGTTATGAACCTGACCCTGCCGTCTCTACTTACGTGACTTTGTTAAACCAATAAGAAAAATGACTTTTCTGATAATTGGGATATATAAATAATCCTTAAATGTAAATGTTTCAGATACCAGTGACACAATTTTTGAAGCAAAAGAGCTGGCTGTGTCGGCTAACACAAGTGCTGTTGCTGGTTTAAGCCACATTGTGGATTTCAATCAGAAGCTGCTGAACACTTCTTCTGAATTGTCCAAGGTTAATGACACGTTGAGGAAAACCAATGAACTTATAATGGACTCCTCAAAAGCTGGTAAGTTAGCTGCTTCATTGAACAGTAGAAATGTCATTGCATGTAGAAATGATTCTAATATTTAAACGTAATTAGTCTTAAAATAAGGATAGTGTGATGGACTGAAGAAAAATGCACTAGCTGTAGATTTCTTTTTAAAACAGAATACATAGAAATCACATAAGCTTTTTATACATGTATATTTTTTCTCTTTGATGTTGAAAGCTACTGAAATAAATTCCCCCAAATATATTATTTAGGCCAATGCCGTCCAGGAATGAATAATGAATTTCCCTCACAACCTGTCTGAACGTCTCATTCTTATTTTGGCAGCAGCCTCAGCTGAAAGACAAGTTAAAGAAGTGGAAGCACAAGCCAGTCTTTTATTTGACAGGCTGAAACCTCTGAAAATGTTGGAAGAGAACCTGATCAGAAATCTGTCTGAAATTAAAGAGCTCATCAGTCAAGCCCGCAAACAGGCAGCATCTGTAAGTACATCTTTCCTGCAATTTCTAGCTTCAAGGTCATTGGTTTCCCTTGTGCCTCCTCAACAAAAAAATATGTTAAAGGCAAAAAGCCTTGTACTCCTTCTTTAACCTACCCATCCTGTTGTTCTTTGGTGTAACAGAAGTTATTAGTGTTATCAATATCACATATATACTGAGGCATTTGGTGTGAGTTCGGACTTTGAGCTATAATCTCTTTGCCTCTGTGGTTTGTCAGAGCACTGAGCTTTTGTGGTTTTATTTCCCTGTTCTTTTTTTCCCCCATTGCCTCTTATTTTTAAGGGAGTATCTCCTTTAAAAATAATCCGATGCCATGTGCCAGGAAGAAAAGAGTTGTTTGTGTGAGCAACAGACAAATGAGTGGATAGAGCTGGCATTGTTTTTGGAGTGGGTGGGGGAGGGAAGGAGGTGGTGCATCTCCAGGCTTTTGGAAGGGAGTTGGTGTGAGAGGCTGGAATGGATTTATCGGTGATATGAAGGATTATGATGAGATTCCTTGAATGAATCATAACACAAGCATCAATTCTGTCCATAAGATTGTCAAACATATCTAACCAAATCCACATACTTAAACCTTTACGTTTTTGTTTTTTTGTTAGAAGCTGCTGCCACATTTCAAATTAATACATTGGTCATTTTGAAACTTTGATCCACTTCAAAGTAACAAAAGCAATTAAACCACATTATGAACTATACCTTGTTATAATTAGACAGAGAGTTTTTGAAACCAGTAACATTTCCCCATACATTTGATTTAAGCCTGGGCATATGATTTTAGATTTAAAAGAGAAAAAATATCCAGGCTTCTGGTGCTTTCAATAAAACTCAGCATACACATGAATGCTTCTTTTTCACAATCTACCGATCATGGAAAATTAATGAGCCTGGTATAGAATAATGGGAGTAGTATTTTCTGGTGTATCATAGACTACAGAGGTTTCTACGGGAAAAAGGTAAAACTCTTATGAGTAAAATCCTCTCTTTCACTTTTAAAGACTCATATTATTCCCTTGTAATCTTTATTTTTCTGAGAATTTGGTGAAGATAAGGCTTTTTTATCATTGCAACTAATTTCTAGAGATAATATTGAATTGGGCAATGAAGATGAGCTACCCTGATGTCTTGCACCTCAGTCTGAATGATTTTGCTTTTACTAGAAATAGAGATGGGCTAGGGATCATGCAAACTCTCATATATGTGAGTCAACACAGCTACTAAAGTTAGCAGAGTGCCCAAGGGTTTGCAGCAATGAACCCAATATTTGTAACAATGATAATCTGAGTCAAAAATCTGCCATGTAAGTGCATCTTTATTAAATTGAACTTTTAAATGGCTCCTAAACAGATATTCTAAAGAATTACTTAATTTTTTTTGCTAGTAATTTGAATTTCTGTCATAGCTATTTCTTGCAGATGCTTTGACTATTTGATTTTTAGCTACCTTGTTTTTGTCTCATTGTAAACCCCAAGGTTTGTTGTCCTTTTGTTTGTTTGTTACTCTGAGACTTTTCACATTTTCTCAAGACTTCCAGTCTTTTTTGTTATTAATATAGTGTTTTTCCTCGTATGTGCCCTCAAGCTCAAGATTTATTATTGGATAATGAATTTCTGGCTCTAAATCCCATGATTAGACCAGTAGGTTTTGAGGCACTTCTTTCTTCCCTATTCTGTATAGTCTAAACCACTACGCTTTTTCAACTCATATCCAGCCAATCAATAGTTGTATGTGTTTGTAGCTAATCCTACTGACAAATATTTAGAATCATATGAAGTTGTCTCAACACATGGCTTGAATTTAGCTAGCCAAAGGCTAAATCTGTATTCCAGAGGTATGTGCTGTGTACACAGAGTATACCATTTTTGTTCCAGATTAAAGTTGCAATCTCAGCAGACAGAGACTGTATTCGTGCCTACTCACCCCAAATTTCTTCCACTAACTACAACACCTTAACATTAAATGTGAAAACAACTGAACCTGACAACCTCCTCTTCTACTTGGGAAGCAGTGGCAATGTAAGTTCAGTGTTGTGGAGATTCACTAAAAATGTTGCCTATCTCTGAATATATCAGATATTTGACTTACATTTTTATTTGTACCAAGTAGCCAGGCTAGGGGCTGGGCAGATGTATATGGGAGAAGGAGGGAAACGATCTTCTGCCCCGGACCATGGTAGGGCTGATGTAATCCCCACAGATCCTTACATGCCACCCACCCTACCCTGCAGGAAAGAGGATAAGAACAGAAGATCCAGCAATCCTGCCTCTTGCCCTCACTCTGCACCACACATGCACACAGTGCACTGGTTTTGATGCCAGGGTCGTCCCCTGCTCTTACAGAGAAAACAAGATTTGGCTCTGTTGGTCATATGTCGAGGTCCTCGCTCAATGTATGGGATAATATTTATACAAGATAAAGGTGATCTCGTGTACATTATCTTGCATGGAATCCTCCTTCCACAAGGTGGAGTCACTATTTGATGGGTGCTTGAGCTGGGATCAGGCAGGGCTCCCATGGCAGCACAGTGCAAGTTCCCCACCATCCCAGTAGATGCATGGTTTGCATAGCTGCATACAATCACTGGCAGTGCTTCATGTTCCTGTTATTTCTGCATTGACCTTTTGAGATCATTCCAGGTGTAAGAGAGGGGAGAAGGTGGAGGGAAAATAGACACGTACCACTCGGATGAGTTTGCTTGTTCTACTGCAGGTGTTTCCTTCATTGGGCATGACTAAGGCTATGTTTTAGTTATGGGTATTTTTATTAAAAGTTATGGACAGGTCACAGGCAGTAAACAAAAATTCATGGCCTGTGACCTGTCCATGACTTTTACTATATACCCCTGGGAGGGTAGGAAGCCCAGGTGCGGGGATGGGTGGTGGCGTGCGGCCTGGGACCCCTGTTGGTGCTAGGGGGGGCAGGGCTGGCGGGACTGGCAGGCTCCCTGAATCCGTGCCTCCCCCACCCCCAGCAGCAGCAGAGTTTGGCTGTGGGAGAGGGTATGGGGTTGGGACATGGGACAGGGTGAGGTGGGATCTGGGCAGTGCTTACCTGGGGGGCACAGTGGACCAAGATTTCCCCAGCACCAGACGGTGCGACTGGTGCAGGGGCTGCCTGAGCTGCCCCTGAGCCAGACATGCTGGCGGGCTGCAAAGTCACGGAGGTCACAGAAAGTCATGGAATCTGTGACAAACTCGCAGCTTTTGGCATGATTTGGCTCATCGTAAAGATCCAGGAAGGTAAGATATATAGGAAGAGTTTTAGAAACAGATATGAGATTTTATAATCATCCAGCTGGAAAGAAATGTATTAAACAAAACAAAATGACATACCCTATGTAATGCATTAAAGCAAGAATCACCATTTTCCAGAGTGACTTCCTGGCAGTAGAGATGCGACGTGGTAAGGTGGCCTTCCTTTGGGATGTGGGATCAGGAGCAACAAGACTGGAATATCCAAATTTTCAAATTGACAACAACAAATGGCACAGAATACATATAACCAGGTAACAGAGGTTTCCTTCTTTCCTTCCTTCCTTCATTATTTATTTGTATTGCCGTAGCACCTAGGAGGCCTATTGATAGCCCAGGACACCCTTAATGTGAGTAACATAAATATTTTATTCTGTAAAATGGATTAAAATGAAAGTTCAATTTCTGCTAGTAAATTCAAATGAATTTTTACCTAATGTGGAGGCGTGGTTTAGTGCAGTGTAGAAGTGTACTGGCTACTTAGTTACCCAGTGCAAGAAGTAGTTCTGCAGTAAGCAGGGACCATGCACAGTAACTTCTGAAAGCGTTTAATCCATTTGTATTTGTGATTGTCAGGTTTGGGAAAACTGGTACATTGAGCATAGAGGAAACAAGCTCTAATCAGAAGTCCTTAAGTAAAACTGCAACTGCTCCTGGGACAGCTACTGTACTGGATTTAAACAAATCGACACTAATATTTGTTGGAGGACTTGGAGGGCAAATCAAGGTGAAAATCTGAAAATGCTATACTGTAAAAGGTTTTTATCCTGTTAGAAATACTTTTTCGATTAGAAATAATTGCATCGATTAGATACTCTACAGGGATAATTGACCAAGAAATGTCAGGCGTGCTGCGCAAAAGGCAAGGGTGCAAAATGTTATCCAGAGCTACCATCCCATTATAAAAATCCCCAGGAAACTGTGTTTAAAATGGTAATTCTGAAGTGCTGAGTGTGAGTGCATAGGAGGTGTTAATTCATACTAAATAGTTTCCTTTCTCCTCTATTTCTCCTTATTTCCTATCCTCCATGACTTGTAATAATTTATCATTGTTATCCATGTAATTGAGTATAAATGGGTCAGGACTTTTAATTTTCTTTTTTACTTATTGCAAAACTCTTCTACAGCTATGTGAAGTCTGATTATTAATAATAATGCTAAAACATTTTTGTTCTTCTGTTATGATTTTCCCCTAACATGAATTAGAACTGAATGTAGAAGTTTGCTGGAGAAGTTCCAAAGTATTTAACATTAATTGTATTAATTTAATATGTTTCCTCTCTAATAGAAATCGCCTGCTGTTAAGGTGACTCATTTTAAAGGATGCATGGGAGAGGCATCCTTGAATGGAAAATCTATTGGTCTTTGGAACTACATTGAAAGAGAGGGCACATGCAATGGATGCTTTGGAAGGTAGTGATTTGACCACTGTTTTCCTGAAAAGCATAGAGTGGGAGTGTCTGTATGTAGTCGTAACCTTTTATATATGTTTGTATGTTAGTTAAAAAGTGTAGTGCGCTTGTGCAAATTGCAATACTGCATTGATTATTAGTGGAATTTTAAGGTGCATGCCAAATTTAGTTACCACATGGTTTTTCAGTTCATGATATGGTTCTACAATTGATCAAATGGCTCCACAACTTGCCACATATATTTTCACATTGGTTGTGTGTGTTTGTCCATTGAAACTAATGACTACCAGTGTACATCTATATTTTTGGAATATTTAGTTTGTCTAATCATTTCAAACAAGGCATATTTATTCCTCCCCAGTGAAAGAAAGAGGTCTAAAGTATTATTTTAAAAGTCCACTCCAAATTTGTGGCTATTATATTTATTACCACTCTCACAGTGGAAAGGGGTTGTGGACTTGTGATGGGGTGTACAAACCCCACACTGGAGAACAAGAGGTTAAGGAGTAGCTCTGGCCCAGGTGGCTCTGCCCTGCTATGCCTGCAAAGCCTGCACAAGCTGGAGGTGGAGTTTAAAAAGGGAAGGAGAGCAGCTCACTGGGAGGCAGGTAGTGGAAGGGAGCAGATCTTTTCTCTGAGCTCTGAGAAAGTCCAGCCCAGGAACTCTACAGCCAGAGACCTGGCAACACTGACCTGACAAAGCCTGCAAAGGAGAGACAGGTGACTGATTGCAAAGGGCAGAAACTTTAATTTGATTCTTTAACTTATCTTGTGGGGAAGAAGAGGACTTAGATAGAAAGTGATCTAAGAGGACATTCGATGTGGTGAGACAAGGAGGATCAGTTAGCTAAGAAATCTGGCATCCAGGAAAGAAACAGGAAACTCAAGTATACCACACCAACATTCTGAAGGCCTGTAAAAACCAAGAGGTACTCCTCATAACACCCTATCCACCTGAACTAGGCCCTCAAGCACCAGTGACCCCAGAATTCCAAGCCATACCGATGGGGGAAGAGCTTCAACCAAAGCAGGAGGCCCAAATGCAGAAGCCAATTTAATCCCTCCATGCCATATTTTCAACCTTGCCATGTTGAATGGACTTACCTTTTGTATCATCGCATAGCCATTGAACCAGGACAGCAGGTCCATGAGAACCTGTGACCACTCCCATGAGAGATGTGAGACACAATGGAAGAGGACATACGACATGTCACCTACAGGACCTTGAGAGTTCTGGACTCACTGTGAACCTGGCCACATGTAAGATGGCAAACCAGGAAGTTGCATACTTCGGTTACACTGTGGGGAAGGGCAAGTTATGAACACTAATTGGAAAAGTACATGCCTTAGCAGCCTGCCTCATCTCAATAACAAAAAACAGAGATGATGCCTTTTGGACCCAGCAGGCTATTATAGACAACTCATACCTGACTTTATCACAATTGCAGCACCCTTCACAACCCTCGTGAGGGATACCAGTCCTAAGAAAATCGTTTGGTGAGAGGCCTGCGACAGGGCATTTAGGACTCTAAAAGATTTTCTGTGTCAGGAACCAGTGCTTTTTCATCCAGACTTTTCCAAAAAGTTCACACTACAAACAGATGCTTCTGATGTAGGACTTGGAGCAATCCTTTCCTAGGATGTTGAGGGAGAGGAACCACCGGTCCTCTATATAACTAGAAAACTATTCCCATGGGAGGTGGCCTATTCAGTCATAGAAAAAGAAGCCTGAGCTCAGAAATGGGTGGTAGATGCCCTAAGATACGGTTTGCTGGGAAACCCCTTTTTGTTAGTAACAGACCATGCGTGTCTTTGCTGGTTGAACAACATGAAGAATGCCAACTCCAGAATTATGCAGTGATACCTTTCCTTACAGCCATGTAGTTTTCAGGTAGTTCACCAAGCTGGGAAGGCCGACCAAAACACAGATATTTTTTTTTTCACGAGAGGGTGGGGATCTGGGGAAGGGTATGCAATGGGGTATACAAACCCCATGCTGGAGAACAACGAATTAAGGAATAGTTTTGGGCCCTTTACTTAGCAGGGAGTCCAGCAGGGGAAAACCCCGAATGCTCAAGAGTCCAAACTCCAAGTCCCTGGACTAAGGAGAAAGTCCTGAAGCTGTTGCAGGCACCGAAAGCCTTCCCCGATATCAGACTTTCTTTTGTATATCCCAAAAAAGGATGGACTGGAATGTGTGACTTGGCTAGGGAAGGGGCTGAGCCACAAAAGCAGGGAAAGACCTCACAAGACAGAACTGTAATGGAAAAGAGATATATCCTGCCATATCCCTGCTTCACCAGTAGGTAACGCTGGTGGTCAGTGTACCATTTTGCAGGAGTGTTTTCTGCTTACATCTCTAAATGTTTGTCTATTTAATAGGGTTGAAATGAAATAGGTTTGGCAACAACTTTTCGTAGAATGTCCCATTTAGAACCAGCAGAGGGTGTTGCATGATTATGTATAAAAATGTGGTTTTTAGAAGCATTGCAAGGAAAAAAGGATAACAGAATATTTGCTTCAGAGTGGTAGCCGTGTTAGTCTGTATCAACAAAAACAACGAGGAGTCCTTGTGGCACCTTAGAGACTAACAAATTTATTTGGGCATAAGCTTTCGTGGGCTAGAACCCACTTCATCAGATGTAATATTTGCTGTAATGTAAATGCAGTTATGCAAGGAATTTGGAAAAATGCATGGTATTCTGTAAGTTTGAGAGTCAGAGTGGTAGCAATTAATCATTTCCTTTGGGAACTGTAGTGTTTTTTCTTTTATAAAAAGAGGTAAAGACTAGTTTTCTATCTTGTGTAAATTCTCCCCCAAAGCTAAACTAGATATTCAGAGATTCAATAATAAAAGTGGTGCTTGGCTGGAAGCCTTTAATTATTCATGACATACAAGATTCAAGTCTCCTTCTACGGTCTCACTTCCTAATTATATTGCTAGTGGCTGCCCCAATTGATTTCATTCTCCTAGGTTGCATATGAAATATTGTGTTTGGAAAAATGCAAATCTGTCCTGTGGTATAGAGCATTTCAGCAACTTCTTTTTCATTTTTATAGCCCACAGGATGAAGACACTTCTTTCCATTTTGATGGCAGTGGGTATTCAGTTGTGGAGAGGGCCCTCCGTTCCACTGTGACTCAGATAATCATGTTTTTCAGCACCTTCTCGCCTAATGGGCTCCTGCTGTATCTTGCTTCTAATGGCACTGTAAGAAAACGTTTGAGATTTTACATTGATCAAAATTGTATTTAGAAATGAACCTTGTAAAGGTTTGATTTCCCCCCCCCCCCCCCATCTTTCTGCTTCTCTGTCTTGGAACCAATTATCACCTTGTATTGTGACATGGATATCTTATACGATTTTGACCCCTGAGAATCTCTTTGAAGCAATAGAATTAAAATATAAATATTCTCCATGGGGTACTAGTCCATGATGATAATTCAAAATGTGTTAAAAAAGGGTAGTAATCTAAGGAGATATTATCAGGAGGCCCAAAATCAACAAAGCAAATGTATATGTGACATTAATTATTGAAACCTGACTCAGCAAATGGGGTAAGCAATCCTGATGGTGAGTCAGACCACCCTGCATAGTAATGGGGTAAAAACAAAAGGAATCCAAATATGGGGATATCCTTCTAGAGTATTATTACAAGGGATCCTATTTTTCCCATGATAAACACAAAATTCTCCCATTAAAAAAACATAAAAATCCACGTTTTTCTGTGACTGAAATGAAATGGGTCACTGGGGCTTGGGCTGTCTGCCCCACATGGCAATAGTAAAAACTAGATTCTCTCTAAAAATGCAAATTATGCATTTTTCCGTGGCAAACAGATTTCTAGGATCCCTGATTGTTGCTAACTTAATGTTGTTGTTATTAATACTATTATTATTAAAATGGTATTAAAGAGATTAGATTTTCTGAACATAGGAAAAGTAGGTGCCCTGAGTACAAGATATTTTGGATACATTAGTCACTTGCAATTTTTTATAAGGCTATCCCAAGATCTTTGAAGTATTCATTATTACATACTTTTCTTCACTCAGTGTATCTGTATATTTTTTTCTGCAGAGAGATTTCTTGTCCCTAGAGCTTGTTGATGGTAAAGTTAGATTAACTGTTGATCTTGGTTCAGGACCTCTTACGCTTACAACCGAAAATCGTTACAATAATGGAACATGGTACAAAATCTCATTCAGTCGTAACAAGAAGCAAGGTAGGATACAGACTGAAAAGTAAATGTTTATGATTTTACAAATAAGTGTCTGAAGTAGTCATTAGGAATGTCACCATTCCATGCCAGTTTTGTCTGGTTATTCCCAATGCACATTCATTCTTTGACAGCCATTTTTGTGGTGCTCTCTTGTTGAAAGTAATTCCAGTGCCAGTTTGTTGTGTGACATATGAACACTCTGATGCATGAATGAAGCTTGGCCTTAATATTATTCCTTTTATTATTATTTTTATGTGTATTGTGTAGAAAGAAAGAAAAACAATTTAAATAGTCTTTAAACACTGGAACACTGGAACACTGTGTCAATTGTTTCCTCCACAGCCTCATTATAAGTGCACAAGAGGAGTCCATAAGGGTTAATAGCAGACCTTTTTCTCTAACGGGTCATTAGCTGTACATCCCATCTCTGTCTTGATTTATATTCAGTACTCTATGCATTGCAGTCCAGCTCTTTAGGTCAGGAACCATCGTTTTGTTCAGTGTTTGTGCAGCGCTGAGCACAATGGGGTTCTAGTCCATGACAACTTCTAGGTGCTACTGTAATAATAATAATAATTAATAATTAATAATAAAACATAAAGCTATGGGTTAGGGTGGCTAAATTTGCATTGGTGTTTGTAAAGAGAAACTGGTACAGTCAGATGGCATGCAAGAAGGTACTATCCAAGATATCTCTCAGCATGGCCTCTATAAATACCTTGGAAATGGGGAACTGTTGAAGTTACAACATGAGGAAGTTAAAGAAGAAGTGAGGAAAGAATATTACAGACAAATAAGAATGGCTCTTAGGATAAAACTCACATAGAAGAATTTAATCCGAGCCATTAGTATGTGGGTGATTCCAGTAGTACCATACACTGCTAGAGCAATCAAGTGGAATCAAGAGAAGAAAACATTTGACATCCAAACAAGAAAGTTCCTGGTGATGCACAGAGTAATGAATCAAGAGTCAAGAGGTGGGTAGGCTGTACATCTGATGATAT
The DNA here is from genome assembly GCF_016161935.1 of Mauremys reevesii. NCBI lineage: Eukaryota > Metazoa > Chordata > Testudines > Geoemydidae > Mauremys > Mauremys reevesii. Next base: position 201,984,276 of record NC_052624.1, read on the forward strand.
GATGGAGAAAAAGGTTTGCTACAGACAATGAAAAATATAACAGCAAATTATATGAGGAATCAACCAAAGTGAAGATCCTCTGGTCGCAATAACAAGCAATAGCTGAGCATGTGTCCCAGCCCAAGAAAGCATAAAAGAAAAAAGAAAGCAAATTGCCCAAGAAAGACTTGAAAGAGTTACACAGAAATTGGTGCACAGAGAGTGATGGTGAGAGATCGAACCCATTGGTGATCAAATATTAGCAAACTCATAGCTTGTAGCAGGTATGACAGTGTGACAACTTCCTGCAGTATCCTGGACAAACCTTATTGAATTAAGTTAAACCTTGTTAAGTTTAAGTATTTTAGGAGCTCACTGTATTAAAAATGTAAATGTTTATGTGTTACTGTGCGATTGTATGTAACTTGTCTGGGAGACATGACTAATGGGAAGTGGAAGTGTTATGTACTTCAAAGGATTCTTTTAAACAAAGGGCTAAGACAAGCATCTGGGAATTGAGCAGGCTTCCTAGGAAATACTTGCAAGGAGGTGAATGAGAAAACCCACATCTGGACTGGATCTTTTGAAGCTTTATCCTGGGGAGTGGTCCGTTGTCTCTGAATTACCTATTCCCAGGACAGGGCGGGAGGGGGGCCGGGGGGGGGGGCCCGCGGGGGGGGGCTCGCGCCCCCGGCCCGGGCTCTAGACGCCGGCGACCGGAGGCTGGGGGCTCTGGGCTCCCTGCAGGCCCCTGCGGCAGCGCGGGCAGACCCGAGCGGGCCGGAGTGGTGCGGCGGCGTGGTGGGTCCCGCGCCGCCAGCGAGCGCAGCGCCCCTCCGCCGTCCGCGCCTGCGGTCCTGTTCACCTGTCTGCGGCGCGGCTCAACCGAACCGCAGGGGCCCCAAAGTGGGGGGGGGGGGCCCCTGCTGGCCTGGGGGGGGGCAATTTGCCCTCCCCCCCTCTGGGCGGCCCTGTCCCAGGATCAAAAGGCTCAAACAGCCTAAAGGAGTAACTCACAGATTCATGAGAGTGCTTGTTCTGAGCTAACAGCTGATGAACTTGTGACCACAGAAAAACTTTTTGGTGGGTGTGAATGGGGTCCCATTTCCTCTCCAGGAAAACCCTGGCTGGTAAACCCTCTGAGTGAATTAATCAGCACACAGGTCCACCAAGGTACCTTCACCACATGTGTTTATTGTTTCTCTTTCTTAAGCTCCGGGTACAATATAACCAGCTAGCCTCAGTTATGAGGAGCCGCTTCCTGCTCTTTGACTTAGCCTTTTCAACTTTCCGCTTCCTTTCCTGGGTTCTCCGGTTGGTGATCTAATCACCTCATTAACTCGTCAGGCTACAAACAGGTGTAAGTGCTGTGTTCCACCTTAGCCACACCTAGAGCCCCAGGTGTTCTAAGTGACCGGGGTGCTGACTTTCACAGAGCCTAGTTTGAAGCAAGACTGTTGCAGGCCTGGTCTACACTGCAGAATTAGTAAGAGTAAGCGTAAGGCAGCATACGTTGACCTAACTCTGAAAGTGTCTACACTAAGATGTAGGTCTCACTGATGTAACTCGCCCATTACACTGACTTAACTTCGCCTCTGAGAGAGGCATAGCTCTAAAGTCAATGTAGGTAGGTCAACACAATGCCAGTGCAGACATTACATTGCTTGAACTGTTGCCGCCTTTCGGAAACTGTTCCACAGTGCCCTACACTGGCAGTTAAATCAGTGCAAGCGCTCCTGTCGAGGACGCACACCACCGACACAAGGAGCGTAGTATGGATGGGTAAAGCCGATTCAGTTACAGCAGTGGCTGTACATCAATGTAATTTAGGTTGATTTAATTTTGTAGTGTAGACTTGCCCACAGTTGGGTTTGAAGGACTGTTCACTGGCCAGAGCCCATGGTAGGGGTAGGATGATCTCTGATAAGCTTATTAGCATGTGTGTGGGTTCTTCTATTGTTTTAATGTGTTTTCTCTGTAATGTGTTCACTTTAGGAATAAATCCACTTGCTTAGAAAGAGCTGTGTGGTAATTTAATTGTGGCAATTACACAATTACTCAGGAGAATAGGAAAACAAGCCTGCTAACACAGTCTCACTTTGCTTTGGAATTCACAGGATAGGCAGGGAGCTGTGCAACCTGGAAATAGCCTGGTGGGAGGGAGAGAGACATGGGTCTCTGCCAAAGAGAGGGGCCAGCTGGGCACAGGGGCGGCTCTAGGCATTTTGCCACCCCAAGCACGGCAGGCAGGCTGCCTCCAGTGGCTTGCCTGCGGAGAGTCTGCTGGTCCCGCAGCTTTGAAGCCTGCGGGAGGTCCTCCGAAGCCACGGGACCAGTGGACCCTCCGCAGGCAAGCCGCCAAAGGTAGCCTGCCTGCCGCCCTTGCGGCACCAGCAGAGCGCCCCGCGCGGCTTGCCGCCCCAAGCACACGCTTGGCGTGCTGGGGCCTGGAGCCACCCCTGGCTGGGCATGCAGGTGCAGTTTCCCTTAACTGTAGTAAAAGAATACCCTCACGAGATTGACAGAGGGCCTCATTATAAGTGCACCTTTAAGGGTTAATTACATTGGAAACAAAATTGACCGACATATACTGCAGTTTGGAGAGTAGTTATGTTCCGAACCGGACTTGATGGTGCCACATGTGTTGAGCTCCTGCAAGAGCTGGGAGGGAATATATGACCAGACACAGTGAGATCGCCAAGTGGCTTCACTGGAACCTCTGGGCCAAATAACAGATTTAAATGAAACATGTGGTATTATGTCCACCACATTTAAAGAGCTCTAGAGAATGAAGAGGTTAAGATTTTATGGGATCTGGCAATTTTCACAGACCAAACAGTGCAAGCAAAGAGGCTGGGCACAGTTTTTGTATAAAAGACAAACAAGAACATGGCAATTGATATTGCCTACTAGCAGCCAGAAACATTAAAAAAATAAATAAAACAAGAAGAGAAGATGGTGAAGTATGAAGAACTCTGCCACAAAGTGGAACAATTATGGAAGACTAGAACAAATAAGATCCCAGTGATTACTGGAGTACTTGGAGCAATCTCTAAGGATATGAATGAACAATTTGAGAACACATTAGGATACAAGACATCATGATCAATGACCTCCAGAAGACAGTGCTCTTAGGCACTGTGAGAATGTTAAGGAAAGCCAAAGGAGAACAAGTGCATTTAAGCACCTAAAATGCAGGAGTTCTATGGAGGGTTTAGCAAAACTCCTAACTACCCAAACCTACGGAGTCGATTTGTGGTCAGGATTTATTGGTGATTCATGGGCATAAATTTTAGACAATAGCTTTCCTCTTTTTATGTTTAAATATTTTTGAAGGTGTGGGCGAGCAGGATCCCCACTTCTGTGCATTTATAATGTCCTTCCTCCCAATTTGTAGCACACGAGGGCTTCTCTCAGTAAAACAAACAGCCAAAAGAAAGGCCCTCTCCCCTCTTTTTCCCTCAGAGAGGGAAATCTGTATGAAAACAAAGAAAGGCAAAGATGGCCAAGCAATCAGGCAGGCTTTCTGGATTCAACCCTTTGGGCTTATTCTGTCAACATATTTATTTCCTTTTAATGGGGTCAATCTCTGGCCCCTCCTCTCGGGACATACTGCTTTGTAGTTGGGCTGTGCAGTTTTGAGAGTGGTGGGGCCTGCTGCTGTCTCCCTTTCAGCTGGCCTGTCTCTGCTGTCAGCAGTCTCTGAGGCAGAGCTGCCCTCCTCCTGTTCACCGCTCCTTCCTGTGGGCCAGTTTCCCCTTTTTAAACTCCACCCACTCCAGCATTGCAGAGCCCCTTGTTGGTGTTGAACAGGGCAGCAGAGTTTGTTAGTCTCCTCCCCAGACAGGGGCGGCTCTACAAAGTAGGCTGCCCCAAGCAGCGCGGAGCGCTGCGCCGCCCTTCCCCAGTCCCGCGGCGGGTCCCCTCTTCCCGCGGCTCCGGCATCCTGGGGAGGGCGGCATTTGCTCGGTGGAGCTCCGCCGGCATGCCTGCAGCAGGTCTACCGGAGCCCGGACGAGCGGACCTGCCGCAGCCGTCATGCCTGCGGGAGCTCAACTGGAGCCGCGGGAAGACGGGACCCGCCGCAGGCATGACTGCGGCAGGTCCGCTCGTCCCGGGCTCCGGTGGACCTGCCGCAGGCATGCCGGCGGGAGCTCCACCGGAGCCAAATGACGCCCTCCCCAGGATGCCGCCCCAAGCGGGCGCTTGGCCCGCTGGTGCCTAGAGCCGCCCCTGTCCCCAGAAGAGTGAGGGTGTGTCCATTCACAGAGGGGCTAATTTGTTTTAAATCCCCACAATCTCATTAAGGTTAAGATTTTGTCATGGGTGTTTTTAATAAAAGTCCCAGACAGGGCGCAGGCAACAAACAAAAATTCATGGAAGCCCGTGGCTGGTGTGAGGCGAACTCCCTGTCTGTGAGGGGAGGACTCCAGTGGGAACCCCACCAGGGGCTGATTGCTGGCCAGTGCTCCAGTCCTGCCACTGCTCCTGCAGTGGTGGTTGACCCAGCCTGGCTGCTGCTCTACCTGGGGCTGCTGTGGACCCAGCCGCTGCTTCGGCCCTAGGGGCTGACCTGTCGCTGGCTACTGCTCTGGTCCCAGCTGCTGCTCTATCTCCGCTGGCCCTGGGCCGCTGCTCCGGCTGCTGCTCCAGCGTCCCCTTGGGCTGCTGCTCTGGTTGCTGCTCCAGCAGCCCGGGCTGCTGCTCTGGTGTCCCCAGGCCACTGCTTGAGTTGCTGCCAAGTCACTGCTCTGGCCCACTGCTCCAGACAGCTGCTCTGGCCCCTGCGGGCTGACCCAGTGGCCACCAGCCACTGCTTCTGCAGTGGCAGCCTGCTGTTCCTGCAGCTTTGGGCCACTGCTCCTGCAGTGGGGGCTGACTACCAGCCGCTGCTCCAGTCCTGCTGCTGCTTCTGGGCAGGGGCTGAGAGCTGCTCCAACCCTGCCACTGCAGCGGGCTGTAGCTGAAGAAGTCATGGAGGGCCATTAAAGTAATGGGATCAGCAACCGCCGTGACAGAATCATATCCTTATTTATTATATATAGATACTTTTCTGTTGGTTTCTCCAAAATCTGTTTGCTTTTGGTAAAAGAACTGGCTAGCTTATCTAAAATCTTGAGAGTAAAATAGATTCAACTTCTATAGTGATTATACCTGTATTTGTTTTACTTGGGAAATTATTGTACGTTTCATACAAAAATATTGCCATGCTAGAAAATCATGTCTTAGTGTTTTTATCTGCTGATCTGTACTTCCTTTCTTTGCAGGAGTTTTGGCCGTCATGGATGCATATAATCTTAATTATAAAGAAACCAAGCAAGGAGAATCCCCTGGGGTAGCCTCAGACCTCAATCGCTCAGATAAGGATCCAATTTACATTGGTGGACTGCCAAGATCCAGGGCTGTGAGGTACAGAGTTCGTTCTTCCTTCTGTTTTTCCCCTCTGTTTACGAGTTTGTAAGTATTGGGGAGGATCTTCAGCTTGTGTAAATTTATAGTTCCATTGAAGTTACGACCGTTTACCCCAGCTGAGGATCTGGCCATTACTCATTATTATTAATTATTTAAATCAGTGGATCTCAAAGTGCTTTACAAAGGGAGGTAAGCATCATTGTCACCATTTTACTGATGGGGAAACTGAAGCAGAGAGGTGACATTACCGCCCCAAAGTTACAAGCAGACCAAGGCTCTTGGGTTCCAGTCCAGTGCTCTATCCTCTAGGCCACACTACGTAATTAGAACCACTAAGTGCCAGGGATCAACTGACCATCTACAAGATGTAGTCCTTGCTGATGTCTTTATACTTTACTTTATACCTCGTATTTAAATAACAATTGTCATTACTTCAGTGCTGTTTATAATGTTTATGGTTTTAAAATACCTATAGATAGAGTAGTGAGGACCTTGTTTCTTTTTAAAATAGCCAAATCAGTCTATATGTTACTGAAGTGTGAAATAAAATCAAATAAAACCATAGTCTGAATGCATGTAATTTTTATGTAGACACCATGGTTTCCAACTAGCGTTAATGGAAAAAAAACCTGTTCTTCAGCATAGATTTTTAAAAATCTTAAAATGGAATTTTTGCAACTCCGTCTCAGTACTTGGACTAGAGGAAGACCAAAAATAAAATATCCCAATAGGAGCCATTAAAAAAAAAAATTTTGTGGATGTCTCCAGTTTACAACATATGCTTTCTCTATTACACACCCACACTGGTCAATTCTTCAAGCTGCTTTAATTCACCCTCAATATAATGGCTCTAAAGTCTATATCTGATTTTTCCTGCAAATGAGGTAGTTAGATTTTTATATGGCATCTCTGTGCCTGGATAATTAGTGCCCACAGCTGAACCCCTAGGAAGGCACAATGAGCCAGTCCAAGTTAGACCAGGTCTTAGATTGTTCTAACTTGCACCAAAGAACAATTTATTCCCCAGACAGATCTAATAAGAAGGAAGGGGTGGGATAGGTGGTATAGAGTGCCTTTACCTCCTCCCTCACTGAGCATGTGTCATTGCAGCTGAGGATTCATGCTCCCCCCATTCCTCCCCACCAGCTTTGGAAATGAGTCATACTTTGGTTTTGCAGTGCATTGCTGTACATTTGTGTGTTTCAGCTTTTAGTGCTGTCTCTTCTAGATTTGGTAGTTCAGATAAGATTTAATGTATGTTGTGCAGCTACATTTTGGCTCAATTTTGCTCCCATTAAAAACAATGAGAAAACTAACCCTGACTTTAAAGAGCAGGATCAGCCCTTTAAATCAATCTCTCCTTTTCCTGTTGAATAATGTAACATTACATTTTCCCCAATAAATCCCAATTTAAATTATTAAACCAGTGTTTTGTTTTTACCATGGAAACTATTTTTTTTCTTTCAGGAAAGGGCTTAACAGAAGAACATATGTGGGATGCATTAAGAACCTGGAAATATCCCGCTCTACCTTTGACTTGCTAAAAAACTCGTATGGTGTGAGAAAAGGCTGCATACTGGAGGTAGGAAACTCTGGCAGCTCTGTTGGGTTGTTATACTCTGATTATTGCTGTGTATTAAACAATGAATCAATGTTTTGGGGGAGGGATAGCTCAGTGGTTTGAGCATTGGCTTGCTAAATCTAGGGTTGTGAGTTCAATCCTTGAGGGGGCTGATTAGGGGCAAAAATCTCTCTGGGGATTGGTCCTGCTTTGAGCAGGGAGTGGGACTAGATGACCTCCTAAGGTCCCTTCTAACTCTGATATTCTATGATTAAATGTAGAGAGTAGAAGTGTATTGATTTGTTGAGAAATTATCAATTAGTCCACCATTGGTATTGTTCTTTCACACTGGACATCTCATAGGGGACAAAAGCTATCATTTATTTCTCTCCTTTTGCAAAACAGCCTATCCGTAGTGTTAGCATCTTGAATGATGGCTACATTGAGTTGCTACCTAAGTCCCTGTCTCCAGAATCAGAACTGATGGTAACTTTTGCTACTAAGAACAGTAGTGGCATCATCTTGGCTGGTCTCAGCAAAGGAATGGAGAAGCGACGACGCAGACAAGCACATTTGGTTGGTACTAACTGCTTTTAAACCTTAAATACTTTTTCACAACTTTGCTTCAACATGTCTGATCACCTGTTTAGTTTAAGAATATAAACTGGATAGCAATGCTAGAAAAAAATCCACTGGGGTGTGAGTAGAAAGTTTTTCTCAAGCAAATGACATCCACTCTTTCAGAATGTAAACTTTCCCTACAAATTAAAAAATATATATCTAGCCCTGATGGTTGCAAAGAAAGTCTTCCAAATATGGGCCAAAGGCAAACCAATGCAGTGTTGTGTTCCTGAATCTGCAGACAGACAACTCCAATACCTCTGCTGCTGCTCATGGTTTTGCAGAATTGTGGCAGAGTGAATATTGTTGATTTTGCTGCTTCTATGTGGACAGGTTGAAATTGAAAAGAATCAGGTCAGTTTCACCCTGCTACTACTTCGAAAAGCTATGAACAGCAACAGAGGCAGGCAGTGGGGAGGAAGACCCAAACACAGAGATTGGGTAGGAAGTAGAGTGAAGGCACCCTAGACATCTGATTGTAGCAGCCAGGAGGCTGATAGAAGGGTAGGATAGTAGAGACCCACTCAACCTACAACATTCAAGAGGCTCTGGAATGAGAGGGAGAACAGAGGGAGAGACAATGCTGCTTTCCCTTTCCAGCAGCAGGTGGTGGTGGTTGGATTCAAATTTATCAAACACCTGCTATTTGGAGGCTGGTATGAAAGATGGAGCTCCCAAGCAGCATCCAAGGACAGCATCACAGCTTCCTTTAGCACTGTCATATGGGGATATAAAGAGATTGGGTTTTTACCTGAGCTTTTACCATGGACAGGGGGACTCTCAGCTTTCATGTCTCTTTAGTTAGAAGGCTTAGTTCTCTAGCTTTTATCTGTTCTCATTCACTATCACAAGTGTTACAATGTTTGACTTGCAAACACTGCAGGGGCCAGTTTGTGTTTTGGTATTTTATTTTTGAACTGTTTCCATTGAAATTTCAAAAATAAACAAAACAAATAAAATAAATGATGGATGTTTTCTTTTGGTTGTGGAGTTCATCAAAGTTTGTCTATAACACCTAAATTTGGTGGCAGATTTGACCAAATCACCCTTTTAAGTATTATTGATAGGGTATGAAAGAAAACAGTTGCAGTAAAAAAATTAATGGAATGATTAAATCTCCACAGCCCTTCTTTTCCATCATGCTGATTGATGGTCATCTTGCAGTGCATATTAATGCAGGAGACAGAGCAAGTACTAGAAAAATCATCCTCCAGCCTGCTAATGGAACATACAGTGATGGGCAAGAACATTCTGTCATCCTGATCCGGAATAAGAGGTACATGTGACTGTGAACAGTACCACTTGTTTAATTACTGTATGTCATTGTCAGTTCACCATGTTCCCTGAAGAACTGACTTAGCTAGCTCATTTCAGTGGAATAATCAGGGTTGTGTGTTTCTGTTGTTAATGGAAGAGTCCTGATTTATATGCTAATTACATACTTCCAGTGATTAAGTTGTGCATGAAAGCTCCCTTGAAAGCTTTAGACAGTCTGGACCACCTGAGTAAAATGTACTAAATATTGCTAGAAAAAATAGACAGTTAATTGACTATTTACTTATTTGACTAAGAAACATACATGTCCAATTTACTCCTGTAACCGGATTAGTCATCACATTTTTAAAGCTACTCAACAAATCCATCCTACTAAATAATAAAATATTCTTCAAAGAACCTCTTTAGCTGTAAATGGTGTAGGTGGATTATCAAAATCACTGAATCTTTACATAGGCGTGGGAACTAGGGTGTGTGTGGGGGGGGTGCTGCACTTACGCGGGGCTCTGCTCTTGGTTCCGCACCCAGGGTTCTGGCTGCTGGCCCGGCACCCGGGGTCCCGGCTGCCGGCCCCATGCTAGGGGCTCTGCTCCCAGCCCCAGCTCTAGGGGATGGGAGAGGGGTTCAGACAGGAGTAAGGGGGGCATGAGGTAAAAGATGTGGGGACCAGTGCTTTACAGTTTTGCTGGCTTTCAGCACCCCCACTATAAAAAGTGTTCCAGAGCCACTGAATCTTTATTTCTTAGCACATGGCATTACTGAAGTTGAAATTAAGTTCCTTGTTGAATGATTTTTCCGCTTCACCCTTTCAGGATGATAATAGTACAAGTGGATGAAAGTAATCCTGCAGAACTGAGACTTGGCTTGTCAGCAGAAACGAGCCCCATGAATATTTCCAACTTCTACGCTGGTGGGGTTCCAGCAGGAGAGGGCATTTCTGGGTTCAAGATGACAGGATCTTTTTACGGCTGTATTAGAAATCTGATCTTTAACATGCAGTAAGTCAGAGTAAATGGCAGCACTCTTTTGGAGAATGGAACTGCATTCCTGTGAATATAAAATATAAACTATCAGAGGGGTAGCTGTGTTAGTCTGGATCTGTAAAAGCAGCAAAGAATCCTGTGGCACCTTATAGACTAACAGACATTTTGAAGCATGAGCTTTCGTGGGTGAATACCCACTTCGTCGGATGCAGCTTTTGCTGTAAAACTGTTGCTTTTGACTATAAGATCTCCAGCGAATGGACCATATCTAATTATTTTTTTGTACTGTGGGCAAGCATAATGCCAGCACTCTGTAATAAATAGTAAAATGCAAAAGAGATTAGTATCAAACTTGCATCAATGAGTGTTGCAGGCCACGTTTTCAGAAATTCAGTCAGACTCAAAAGTGCCTTTAGTGTATGTAGATACATTGCACAAAACACAGTTGGGTTCCCAGTGATCTGATTTGCATGCACAAATAAGATAATTGGCCAAGAAAACTGTTGCATGAATATTGTTGTATAGAATTAGAGGATACTCTTTAATGATTTTCTCCCATTGTGCTTAACCCCTTTGAAGCATTTTCCACTGACGTGCAAGTCTTCACCCATTGACAAGTGGGTAAGTTCTTGTAAAGTACTTTCCTCTACTCAGAGCCCTCTCCTTTGTAAACCCAGGCTTCTGGATTTCACCACTGCCGTGAGGTACGAGCATGTAGATATGGACAGCTGCTTGCTTTCAGAGAAGCCTAAACCTGCCATCCAAGCAGAAGATATTGAGATTCAACCAGAACTGCGGCCTTTGCCAATTCCACTGCGGCCTCTTACCAATATTGAGAAAGTACATACTACAAACTTAGTGCATGCTGCCCCTGTCGGCAAAGTGAGTATTGATGGGGGAGCAAGGTCTATCCTAGCTGTGTTTTTGTTAACCCCAAATACAGAGCCATACGCTTACTTCCCTTCTGTGCCATGGAGAGATAGAGATGAATGTAAAGGACATGAACAAGGGCTTGAAAAGATGGTTTGTAAGAGAAAAAGCAATAGTATATCATACTATACCTCTGTACAGCAGTCACTTCTGGGCCTTACACCTGAAAGGCCGTGAGGAAGGGAAATGCAGTTAAGTGTGCCAATGATCAGCCACCTGTACACTTGCAACTGAGGAGTTCTCCATAAAAAAAGGGGGATATAGCCCTCAAGGCAGGTGAAGTTAGAGAGTAGTTGCTATTCTAGGCGTGTTCTCCTGCCAAAGTGGATCTATGTTGAGATTTGCAGTGCAAATTAAAGTTGATTGAATCGATGTTATGTCACCATAAAAACTCAGTGGTCATGTGCATACAGTTGCTAGTCCCTGCCGTGCTTTCATTGCTGAGGAGGAAGCCTGGACCATTGTGGAGGCACATGATCAATAATCGTATCACAGTCTTTACCTGTGAGTCTTGGGTCTATGTGTAGTTCGCACAATACCTGTGTGTGCTAGATTCCCAAGAACATGTTGCAGCATTACTTTTCTCTTTCTGAGGCTGTGTATTTTTATAACTGAGTGTTTCCTGAGTGTCTGGTAATCATTTTTATGTGGGAGGAGGAGATAGGTTTTGTGGATTTTATACCACATGCCTATAAAAAGAAATGCTAAGCCGTCTGAGACCTGTATTATAATTTCGATTCAGACTCTGATTCAGAGCTATTGATGCTCTGAATATGTGAGAATATCTCCCCAAGAGTAGCTAAGGAATTTCACACCAAAATTCTACTCTGACCTCCCAGAGACAAAGACTGAGAGACTAATGAATAAGTAAACTGGAAGTAAATTAATAAATCAAAAGCTGTAACACCTAACTAGCAGAGACTTTTGTGTTAGTGCTGTGAAGCATGGGCTAGTCATTATAACTAGTTTTCTTTGTGCCTGCCAAATGTCCCAACCATCTGAGAGGTCAGGCGATTGCTATTACAGTACACTTCACATTTTTTCCAGTGTGGCAGTTGCACACGGAGAATACAGCACAGCTAGGTCGCCATAAAACAGTACTATTTAAGCAACAAAATATTTTAATACCTCTTGTGGAGTATTCTCTTTAATGAAGCTCTTTCATTAACAGGGACAGTGTGCACAGGATTCAATACCAGATCATGTTCCCGGTGCCCACCAGTTTGGCCTTGCTAAAGGGAGCCACATAGTACTGCTTTTTAATCAGTCAGCCGTCAGAAGGAAGTAGGTATATCTTGAATTACACATGACACATAGTCTTGCATTTAGCTGCATAATAGAGAACAATTTCTATGAAGGAGTGGTGGAGCAGGGTTTCTCCCCAAACCCAGCGTCAGACCTTGCCTCTGCCTTAGTTTCTTTACTCTGCCATTATCAACTAAAGCACCACACCTGGTGGATTGTAATTACACTACTCTCCCAGGATCTTCTTTATTAACATAAAGTAATGGTTTAACTCAAAATCAGAGTCTCCCAGACTTCCTCTTCAGGCATAGCTGTCCTTTGTGCCCCTTGTGGGCTTCTAAATCTCTCACAGAGTTTTCCTTCCCCTCCCAAAATATTCCAGCCAGGTCTTATTCCAGAAACTTCTTCCTCAGTTCCCTCTGGATGCCCTGCAGGAGCCCCCTTCTGCACTCACTCCTCCGGCCACCTGCTCTGAGAGCTAAGGAGAGTCTTCCTGCTCAGTTTTTCCACCAGTAGGCTGGTTTCCAGCCTTCCCACCCTGCTCTTATATACACTCCCTAGATATCTGTCTATGTGCTAAGAAGCATCTCCCTGATCGTTTTAGTCTCTCCCTGAACTCAGGCTTCTCTATATATCCCAGCAGGCCTGGCTATGAGTCACAGGCTTCTACCAGGTTAGCCCAGGGCTCATTTCCTTTACCTGGAGAAGTGGGCTGAGCCTTTTTAAAAAAAAAAAAAATTGGAGATATACCTATCTCCTAGAACTGGAAGGGACCTTGAAAGGTCATTGAGTCCAGCCCCCTGCCTTCACTAGCAGGACCAATTTTTGCCCCAGATCCTTAAGTGGCCCCCTCAAGGATTGAACTCACAAACCACTGAGCTATCCCTCCCCTCCTCCGAAGGTGCAGCTGAATCCAACCCCCCTTAAAGAGCCCACTCACCCTGTGACAAGCTGTTTGTGTGTTTCTGATATATGGAAATACTTTTTATTGTGGTAACTCTATTGGTTATGCTCTCAAACATATCTAATGGGTTATAATTTGCTTTGGTCCTTTTTAAACCAATAACTTTTAGTCTTAAGGGAAGTTTTCTATCACTATAGAACAAGGATTTGAAAAATATTTTATTTTTATTGTCTAGACTTTCTATCCAGCTGAATCTGAGAACCTTTGCCACTAGTGGCCTGATTTACTACCTGGCTCACCAGAACCAGATTGATTATGCAGCCCTTCAGCTTCATGGGGGACAACTCTATTTCTTATTTGATCTTGGAAAAGGAAAAGCAGTAGCCTTTCACCCTGTGGCCATCAGTGATGGCAAATGGCACACGGTAGGTACCCAAGAGGCTTGACCTCACCTGCAATCAATTTTGCTTGCCTTATCCACACATTAGCAAGAGTGTTTGCATGCAGGACTTGGCCACTGAATAATGGACTTCTCTTTTTTATTCTTATTAACTGTGAAGTCAGTCCTGCACCTTGTAGCCTATAAAGTACTTCAGCTTATTGAGAGACAATTATTTAATGAAAAGAGGGGTAATAAGCCAAAGCTGCAATCATCCCTTCTATGGGAAAATCCTTCAGAGTGGCCTGGAAACTCTGAGTTTGCCTGCATGGAGTTGTAAGTAGTAGGGCTGGAGAACACCGAACCCCTAAGGTGCCAGTAACATGCTAGGTGTACCATGATTTGGAGGCAAACATTGCAGGTGCTCCAACAGCTAAGCCTTCTGGTGCTAGCCCTTGCGGATCTGAATAATCACCCAGACATGTGGTTAAGAGAAAAGGGTCTTTAACTAGGTCTGGAAGGAAAAGGAAAGGTTGCAAATACCATAGGTACAGAGGCTTAAACAGCTACAGTTCAAAGAGAACAGTAGCAGTTCTTGTTAGAGCCCTGGGACAGTCCAGTTGAGTCAGGGATCTTCATGCCTAGTGCCTGGGTCTCTCTCTCCAGTCCGGTCTCTATTCAAGCAAATAGGAGCTTGCAGGTTTCCAGGCCAGGCTCAGTTAGTGTCTCTCATTGGGACCTTGCTGCACTGGCTTGCTCTCCAGCCATTGTTGCTCCCCCATAAGCCCTACACAGATCTACGCCCAGCTATAGTGTCTGGCAGACACAGCTTGTTCCACACATGGCTCTGCTCACAGTTCCTGGGGTGGGGGTTCCCTATCTGCACCCAGCTTCTCTGCAGATCCTTGCTACTCGCTGCTGCTTCCCAAAGATGCCTAGTCATTTCCTCATTCAGGGTCCTTCCTCCTACCTGGCCAGGAGGAAGGGGATGTGCAGTGGGTAGGGAACTCATAGGAAATGTAGTCCCTGCTTAGCAGGTTCATCACAGAATTTTTCTGCAGATTCCTCCATTAGGGGCAGGAGTTGGTGCAATGTAGAGAAAGCGCGTGTGTTGGCCACAGATGTCAGAGAATCCAATAGAGATTCAGTGCAGAGACCTTGTATCTGTATACCTTGCCTCTCTCTCTGGTTCCCTGTCAGCAGAGGTCCACTGGACCCCCTTGTCTCTGGGAGGCTCCTCCCTTTGTGAGGATGTTGGGTTCCACGCTACACTGGAGCTACACACAAAGGTTAGAACTAACGCTGTCAGCATTAACTTTAGTGTGAATTTTCCTTGACTCTGGTGGGGAAGACAATATACATCCCATTAGTCCTTGCCCTTCTTCTCCATGCCTGGAGACCTGAGGGGGCTTCTGTGGGGATGGATGGCACAGCGGTGCCACCTTCCACATCCAGCCTGGGAATCCTCAGAATATTGTCTTGCATGCCTAATACAAGTAGAGCAACAGACAACATAAGCTACCACACAAAGAAAGCAAAGATGAGCTACAGTCAGAGACACCACAGATGAGCTCTAGTATATGTTGAGGGGCAGAATATTACAGAATTATGGTCCCCACCAGCAGTTTTGAAGCCAGAAACTTAAATATAACTAAAATAGACTCGTCGTTTTATTTAATGCATTAAATACTAATAGTAAGACCTTGAAATGCACTTGCAGGACAATAGGCAATCAGTGCAGGCCATGGAGTGTTTGAGCGTCAGTGATTTGAGGATGAAGACCCTTGAGCAGTAATGCTGTTGCGTTCTGAAATAACCTCAACTTGTAGATGACTTCTAAGAGTAACTCCAAATACAGCATGCTAACACAATCTAGTCTCTGAAATCATCGTCAGAAACGGATCTTGCCCACTCTTATTGTGGGCAGCAGGTTGACACAAACTTTGCTATTTCTTTTAGGTAAAGACAGAGTATGTTAAACGAAAAGGCATAATCACCGTCGATGGACAGGAATCTGCAGCAGTTAATGCTCTGGGAGATGTTAACACGTTGGATGTGGAGGGGAAGCTCTATCTGGGAGGGCTTCCTTTAGATTATACAGCTAGAAATATTGGAAATGTAAGATTTCTTTTGAAAATATCTTTGTTAAAAATATATAAGAGATAACCCAAATGGTTCATAGCATAAGCTAAGCCCCAACTATCTGGGGTTAGGAAGCATAATTTTCCAGTACAGGGTTTTTTCACCTTTCTCTATAGCACCTGGTACTGGTCACTGACGGGGCTAGGATACTGGACTAGATGGTCTGCCTCCTTGTATATTGTAACTTCACACTTACCTCTTCCATAATTGGACTTACTGTATTACAGGCTAACAAAGATGTGAACACTTTGAATCTATAATTTAATCAAAACAATGGTTAGAAATACTAGTGATTTTCATAATAACGTACTGAAGCAAATTCAAGCGCCTTTAATTTATGAGCTTGTTCTCTGTTCCCGTTAATGGCAATGGCAAACTCCTCATTTATTTGCATCACAGAAGGAATAGGCCCCTCAAGCATATGTCTTTGACTATTAGCATTTCTAGGCAGTTTTGATATACTCTGTCTATTTTTACTGCTGTAAGGCATCATATACATTTGTGGCACTATATAAATAATTATGTTGGTGCTTTAAATCCCTGAATGTTCTCTTCAGAGAATCCTTAATTTACAGTGATGTCAGGCATTGCTGTGAGAGATCAGCCTGCAGTTTGCCTAGGGTCACCAGACAGCAAGTGTGAAAAATCAGGACGTGGGGTGGGGGGTAATAGTAGCCTATGTAAGAAAAAGACCCAAAAATCGGAACTGTCCCTATAAAATCGGGACATCTGGTCACCCTAAATTTGCCTTATGTATTAACTGTCATATCTCACTACACTCAGGTCACTCACAGTATCCCTGCATGCATTGGCAATGTGATGATTAACAACAAGCAACTCAACAAAGAGAGCCCCATCTCCATCCTTGCTGTGAATAAATGTTATGCAACAGCACAGGAAGGCACTTTCTTTAATGGAAGCGGGTTTGCTGCTCTAGGTAAGTGTCATTAATAGAATCAATAGCTTATTGAATTAGTGCTCATGAAAACACATCAATTTTATGTCTAGATGCAACGAACATAATTAAATGACACTTCATTCAACTATTGTATATTCTGGGTATGTATTTCTAACTGACTTCTTCCCCCTTTATGTCCAAGACTGCCCCCTGCCCACTCGCTAATGATCTGGCAGTCTGCAAAGGAGTCTCTGACACAAGTAAAAGACATAACTCTTCTCCAGCTGAGAAAAGAAACAGTGGGGTGTGTGTGTGTAAGAGTTTAAACTGGTGTAATTTAAAGGCTGAGGAATCAGAAGGTATAAAGGAGTGAATTTGAAAAAGGATGGTGCTCACTTTACACTTTTTCCATAGGTGCTAGAACTGGGGGTGCTGCCACACCTCCTGGCTTGAAGTGGTTTCCATCATATACAGGGTTTACAATTTGGTTCAATGGCTCTCAGCACCCCCACTATACAAAATGTTCCAGCACCTCTGACTTTTTCCGTTTCCTCAACATATTGAACTACACCAATGTAAACTCCCTCAGATCTACTTAAGCCCAATGTACTGATGTAAGAGTCTAAATGAGTGAAAGGGAACTTCACCGCATGTAAGGGAATTTTAACTCTCACCACTTTTACACATAGTTTCTGAATTTGGATTATAGTCTACAAACAGCTTTCCAACAAAAACTCTGTCCAGTCAGGGTAATTATCATGCCTATTAATTATTACATGTACTATTGATTACTTGTCACAGTTCAGGGCAACTGCACTTGTATTCCCCCTCCATGCAATGGCACCCACTCTTAGGGCACATCTGCACTGCACTTTCCTCACACCCATTTATAGAGTATAAACACTGCATGCCCCCCTAGCATGGGTACAGATAGCAGGGTAGATGGTGAGGCACTGCTTAGGGGAGTAAAGATATGCTTAAACCCTGTGGATATGCACCCTATACATCTTTAGGTCCCCACACAGTGCTGTTTTTAGCAGTATGGTGTCCTGTGCCACACCACTGATGGAATCTTTCCTCACTGCAGGGAAAGGCTCAGGCAGTGGGGAAGGCTTCCTGCTGCTGAAGCTTTTCCATGCAGTCTCCCTGCTGCCAGTCTTTAATAAACAGCTTAATTGCTAAGTTACCAGATGGTTTTCTCTAAGCAAATACATTTATTCTTAAGGTAAAAGCATTACAGAAAAAATAACATATTAAAAATAATAAAGAACCTACACACACACACACCAAGAAGTTTACCAGAGATCACTCCTACCATTTCCATAAGGATTCTGGCCCATGTCAATCCTTCGAACCTTTCCCTAAGGATTGGGACCCTCCCCTTGGACAGAGGGTTCTGTCTGTTTGCTGCATCAGAAAGAAGGCCTTGCATTCTTTGTCTGTTGGCCTCTGGAGAATCTACTTTGAACTAGTATAAGCAAGCCTGCCACAGGAGTTGGTGCCTCTCTGGGGTGTTTCAACCTGAGAGAATTTGCCCACTGTTCTTAGTTCCTGGAGGGGCTGTGGTTACCCTACCCTATGGAATTACATACAATCCCTGGCCCACAATGATACATAAACTCAATACAATACAAAGATATATTGCAGAATATTGCCAAACCTGTCACATGCCTAATCTTTTACTTTATGCTTATCATTTATTTTTCAGTCAAAGAAGGTTATAAAGTCCGATCTGATGTGAATGTTACGTTTGAGTTCCGCACCATGGCTATGAATGGAGTTCTTCTTGGAATTAGTAGTGCTAAAGTAGATGCTATTGGACTGGAGATTGTGAATGGCAAGGTGGGTTGCATAGGTAGGGGACACTCACTAGGGGAGCTGAATTTAGGGATAGTTCTCCAAGGCTTGTGCAAAATGGGAAAGTCAGACGTGTTGAGCATTACATCAGTAATAAGTGATGAAACCAAAAGACCAGAAGACAATGTGATAGAAACAAAGATGTTGCCGTGATTCATAAATACAACATGTAATCTGGGGCAAACTTTTGGTCACAAGGAAGGTGGGTTCACATCATGATGTTCACCACAATGTGAAGCAGCACAGGGACTCCTCATCCTATAGTTACTGACAATAGTACTTATGTCAGCCTGAATAATTTGTGCTTTCCTTTCTAGTTGGACTAGCTACTATACTGTGTATGCTGTTTGCTGGACCACCAAAATACCTTTCATATATGTTGGTACCCTTTTCAATTAAGCTAAACTTGCCCTTATCCAAGCATGCTCTTGCAGAAAGTATTTAGCTGCTGTGTCTTAGCAAGAATTTTGTTAGCATAGGTGAAAGTCCTATTGTTATTCTGAGATGAGAAATTGTCTGGAAATGGAATGAGTCATCATAATGCATTCAATCATTTTCTTTTAAAGTGAGACTGAAGAGCTTGGAGGAAAGTATATATAAGAAAGTTGGCTTAAGTTTCCCTGTTTCTTTTGCTAGAAGTCATAGTTATTTATAAAACTGATTTATAAATCCATCAATTTAATTTTACTTAGGAAAAGAAAATAGTACAAGATTTAGTCCCCTTTTTGGCGACAGTTAAAACAAAGGAGAACTATAAATCTCTAAAACGGGATTAATGTAAACAGATGAGGCCTTTTAAATTGAATTAAAAACAAATTCTGTGATTACTTTTCAAGTATAAATTATATTTTTGAATTATATTTCTTTCTGGATACAATTGACAAAGCTAAAAGCTAACAACATTATCTAAAACTTTTCAGTGAGACTGCCTAATGATACTTCAGCAGTGAAGAAAAGCATAAGCCAGCTCAGAATAACAGAACCCAAAGAAAACACAATGGCTGTTTGAACCAAGCCATCTCATAAGCACTATTGTGAATTTACAGGAAATATTTTTCCATTAAGTGTATTTTTTTATGGAGGTGGAGGCTTTTATGCCTTTATGTGAGACATGGGGGCTGGTGGGATTGTCCACCACTATTTTCCCCCATGCATACACTCATCCTAAAGGCTTCATGTCCTAACTATCATCTCTTCATCTATCATCTGTATTAGAACGGACACGGCATCCTTGGACACCTTAGTGAACATGCGGGAAAACGGTAGCATTACCAAAGTATTGTTAGGTTTCTGAGAGTCCCAAAGCTAGTGGGAAAAGTGGGGACTTGCAGGGAAGAATCGGGATATGTATATAAAAACATCTCTTTATTTAAATAAATTAAAAAGGGAAAAAATTGCCAACTACAAAAATCACCTAGTTTACGGTGTTATCTGCTCATTTGCACCATGAATAAATAAGTAGTTTGAGCTCACTGCAAGAGCCAGGCTTCTGCCTCCTCATGTTAATCCCAATAGTGCCCAGGCTCTCTTGAGAGGGAGCCTGTGGCTATTCAGCTCAGCCCTCTGTGCATCAGGACATTTCTCATTATCTGTTACCCAGACAATTTAAAATCTTCCGCATCCAAGAAAAAAGAACCAACTTACATGTAATGCTGTTGACTAGGGAGCTCATCACCCTATTACAATAGAGTAACAATTCCTTATCCCACACTCCAGTTTATCCATTTGCAGACAATGCTCCCAACAAAAATTGCTTATCTAAATATTGAAGATTTGGTAGAGCTGGCTATGTCTGAAGTCAAGAATTCCCATCTTTTTATGGGTACAAAAATGCCCAGCTGCTAGCCATGCCTCCATTATAGGGAACTGCAATCTTTCTGGTTAGTACTCCCGGTAATTAACTGTGTTCCGGGTCTCAGTGGTCATTATGATTCAGAAAGCTACACAGAAAGTATCTTGTAGCAATCAGTTCATAGTTGCCCACTCCAAATAAATAAGTAAATAATACATTGCTTTTAAATATTTTCCCCAATTTGCCCTTGTTTTGAGGTAATATTTACATGTTTGAGAGTCAACACAAAAAAGATGTCTTTTAGTCTGTTTAAAAAAGAAAAGAAAAATGAAAGAAGAAATAGAACCACACATTCATACATACGTATCCACAAACACATTGGCACTGACTTAGTGGTTTCCCATCCTATACATAACTGCTGCCCTATTGAAGCAATTACTGGACATGATGGTCTTAGTGCTCCAGTGTAAATCAGGTGTAATACCTATTAAGTCAGTGGAAGTACATTGGTGTAGAAGACCCAGTCTCCATATTTATAGCAAACATTTATATCCCAAATAAAGAATGCCTAGCTTGTTAATGTATCATGGTTAGGTTTAGAAAATATTTTAATAAGGATTAAACTCCAGCAATTAAATTGATTACTGTGCTTTGGGTAATCGTCAGGCATTTATTTAAAAAAAAAAAAGGAACTCTTTGCAGCAGCTAGAATATGCTTTTATTCAATTAAATTGCTCCACGTGTTCTTACTGTCTGTGTCATTATTGGCATCTGGTTATTTGTTCAGGTTTTGTTCCATGTCAACAATGGAGCTGGCAGAATAACAGCCACATATGAACCACGAGGTGCAAATAGCTTATGTGATGGAAAGTGGCACAAGCTTCAAGCAAACAAAAGCAAACATCGCATTGCTCTGATGATTGATGGGAATTTGGTTCAGGCTGATAATCCCCACATCCAGTCAACATCTGCAGATACAAACAATCCCATTTATGTTGGAGGCTATCCAGGTATGTACTGTAGTATTTCTCTCTCACTAAATAGCTAACTAGTTAGTTCACAAAGTGCATAGACCATAATAACTTAGTGAATGTAATGTGAGATCACAGCTATGCTAAGGGCCTATTAACTTTTTTGAGTCTCCGGAATTTACTTTGTGGAGGATGGGTTAACCCCGGTCATGAAAAATTGATTCTGGCAGAAATTCTTTTGATATGGATTTATTGAACTAGATCAATTGAACTTGGCACAAGAAGGTGTACATTTACACTTCCCTGCCAAGTCTCAACCCTAACACTGGAGGAGAGTTGTACCTTGTGAAATACTTCCCTCCCTTGGGGTTTCCATGGAATGAGGTGACTTTTCAATCTGAGGTGACACAGGATCCTCACTTGTGGAGCATCTTGTGAGGGTGTGCTGTATCAATGGGCATATCAAAGCATTTCCCCTCCCCCCACCATCTGTGTAGGCATTTATACAACGCTCACCCCACTTGCTGTGGCCATGCCACATGGCTAGCATGACGCATTATGGGGCTGTGCTTGTCCTCTGAGATCCCACCCTCTCTGCAGTGGAGGGGAGGTTGCCAACTACTTGGTGTGACACTTTCTCTGGGTGCCCGGAACTGCGGGTGACCTTTTGTTACCCCTCTGCCTTAGTAAGAGAGAGACTTGCTGATGCTAAGCTGAGTGATAGCTCCCTGTCATCCCCATTTGTTAGGCACCCCCGACAGAGTTCTCAGGAGTCTGCCAGCCCTTACTTTGCCTTGCAGGTAAAGCTTGGTACACCCTAGAGCCCAAGCTCCTCCATGGTATCCAGTCCGGTCACTGGACACTCACAGTAATTACCAAGTCTGCTGCCTCCAAAGAGACAGTGTACACATCAGGTTACACACAAGCATTCACACTTTGTTTAATGTTACAGCACTAGGATTTACTTAGGATAAAACAAAGTGAAGTCTATTAACAAAGATAGGGATTTAAGTGATTGAAGCAAGGTGGTTTGGTCAGTCAGCTGGCCTAGTGGTCTGGGACTCCAACTTCAGTCTTTTTTTCAGTATGTCTCAGTCCCTCTTTATAAGTTCCCTGCTGGACTGGTTCTTTGCTGGTAACTCCTCGCCCTGTCCTTCCTGGGGTCAGAAGTTGGGACTTTGGCCTGGGGTAGGAAAACCTCCTGCTCCACCAGGTCCTGGCCAGGGCCATGAAAGTGTAACCATGTAGGATGGCCTGAGGTCAGCCTGCCCCCTGCTCACATTATCCTGGGCCACTTCCTACCACACCGTTTGTCTCTGTTTGCGGTGTGGCCATAGCTGAATTAAAGTCCTTGCCTCAACCCCATAAACCGATGCCTGAAATATCCTGGCAGGGGGTTGGAGGGCCTTACCTTGAGGTGGGGGGCTCCCACTGGCATGGCCCTGCAGCTTCTAAGCAGTGGAGGTGCCGGGCGGAAGGGGGGATCTCCGTGCTGCCCGCGCCCACAGGCCCTGCCCCTGCAGCTCCTATTGGCTGCAGTTCCTAGCCAATGGGAGCTGCAGCAGCCCGTGCTTGTGCCCCTCTGCCACCTAGGAGCTGCAGGGACAGGGAGCTGGGTAGAGAGCCCCTGCCAGCCCCGCCTCCCCCCTGCATACCAGCAGGGGGCCTGGGCCGTACACCGTGGCCCAGCCCTCCCCCCCCCCCAGCACCAGCAGGGTCCTAGGCCACCTCCCCCAGCACCCATAGCACCCCCCGCCCAAGTTTTAGTCGCAGATATTTTTAGTAAAAGTCATGGACAGGTCACGGGCCATGAATTTTTGTTTACTTCCTGTGACCTGTCCATGACTTTTACTAAAAATACCCCGACTAAAACGTAGCCTTACTTATGATGAGCAGTATGGTATAAACTTTTATTTGATACCTTACACGGCATTGCTAATAGGTAAATACTATGACAACAATGTGTTAGATGTAGTGAGTTAGGAGTTGCGGTTACAAGACAGTGATGCCTTTACAGTTGGCATTGAGGGGGTTATACTTGGGTCTGTGAGGGACTGTTTCTACAGGCCAAGAGAGACACTGGGTGTAAATTTATCTCTAGGTCTCAATTGCTCTGCACAATTTCCTTTTTCATATAAATATTTATTGTCATTAAATTATAATAATGCCAAGAAAAATAGAGTGTAGTGCTTTTAAGATTAAATTGTACTGTAGGCCATAATTTGGGTTAGGCCAAATTTTGCATTGAATTTACCCATTAAAAAGATTGCATTTGTAACATCAGAAAATTGGCCACTTTGCAAGCATGGTGAATATATTTATTTGTAGCTTTTTAATACCCATACTTCTATTGAGCCTGAATAGATGTCAGACGATGATGAATTATTAAACAAAGTGGGAAACACCCACGTAAATTGATCTCTGAAACAGTAGTTATTATTAGAACAGATAGGCCTGTGACGGGTTGGACCCCTTTGTCTTCCAGTGGAAAAACACTGGCATTCCAACAGGGGTTGGGGAGTTCCAGTACCAGGTGGCTCAATCACATGTCTCCGGGCAGGGTCATAGCAGCCAATACTTGTAGGCTGTCTCAAGCGTCCACAGGAAGACTAAACTCTTCCACAGTCCTTTGTCTTTTTGCTGATGGGCCATCAGCCCTGTCTGGCTTTGCATTGTTGTACCTGAAGGGCTAGTTGTGGGTGACACCCAAAGTAACACATCTGAAATATAGATACATGGTCAATATTCCTAACTTCAGATACAGAAATGAGACAGGCATACAAACTGGATAATCACATTCAGTAAATCATAACCTTTCCAATGATATCTTACATGAGCCATCTTACACAAAGTATATGTTATGCCATATCCATATCATAAGCATATTTCCATAAAGAATATGGAGTGTAACGTCACTAGGCCTATTTGTTATGAAGAGTTTAGATTGATGAAATCTACAGAGCAAATATGACTTTTAAGCATTTGGAAAGCTTTAGGAATAATACTTTGCACTTGTACATCACCATGTTTACAGCTATTAATGAATGACACCATCAAGCATGGCTACTGCTTGATCTCCTAGGATTCCATGGAAGGTTTTATGGGGGTTAGGTTTGTTTAAATGGTGCTAATGCAACAGTAATTGTTCCTCTAGCAAGATTCCTCTTGGAAATATGTATCATAGGTGCCAAGAAGGGAGAAATTCATCCACCACAGTGCTGCAGAAAGCATTCAGTGCACTGTTTCACCTCTTGTATCATGCAATAGAGCTTGTAAACAGTTCCATGTAGTTCAGCATGAAGGGATGGACTGGGGGGGAGCGACTAACGTCAAGGAGTACAAGGTTATGCAGCTCTAGCAGCTGCAATGTCCTGGTAGAAGATATGCTGGGTTCCAAACCAGCTTGTTCTGTAATAGTGATTGTGGCATGGCTATTGCCTCCCTTCCCTCAGGCTGAGGTGGTTTCTTTCCCTTACTGCTGACTGGATTGCCTGTCTAGTTTGGCTGGTGCAAACCATGTGGCAGTTTTTGAAAACTATGAGCCTAAGCCTGCAAGCACTGAGCACTTCCTGAGTGGTCTGAGCATCCTCAACTCCCACTGATGCTGGTAGAATCTGGTGCTCTGCTGCCCCTATTTCTATGTCCAATGATTTTTATTAATAACTTCTAAGCCTGGCACTTGCTAGCATTCTTCACATGCCACTTCCGTCCCCTTCCGATAGAAGCAGATTCTAGGTATTTCAATTTTCTTTTTCAGCTGATATGAAGCAAAACTGTCTGACAAGCAAGAGCTCGTTTCATGGGTGTTTGAGAAACCTTAAGCTGGTTAAGGGCCAACAAGTAGAATCCTATGACTTCAGCCAAGCCTTTGACCTGCGTGGCGTATTTCCTCATTCGTGCCCCGGGGCTGAGCACTAAACTTCAGGGAAGGATTTTGGGATCGAGATGGGTTTTAAAATTTCTTACTGAAGAGGTGATTTTTTTTTATGAGAACCCCAGGTGTCTGTTAACTTTCCAACTCAGGACAAATATTTTTAGAAGAAGTTCTGTGCTTATATTTTTTAACTAAAATCGTTTTATACAACCAATACCTCTACTAAAATGTTAACAGCATTAATTAGGTATTTTTCTCTTTTGGAAACTTTATTAATCAGTGTTTACAAGATGTGTTGTGTTTGCTTGACAGTATTTCGTTGTATTTTATATTGGTCTTTTATAATAAAAATAAAATTGGACCATACAGTGAAAATACAATAGAATGTGCATTATTTCATGTGGTGTAGTAGTTGTACACTTTAATTGTAAGAAAAGAACCGGCTACTATGAAGTGCGATACACAAGAAGACACAAGCATCCAGCAGAAGGCACAGGAAGCTAATGGCATAATTGTGATGATATAAAGCAAATAATGCTAGTATACTGAATGTGACTTAACAGATGACCAGAATCCTCCTATTTATGTTTTCTCTTTCATATTTGTTTTCTCTGTTAGCTTTTATTCCATTCCCTTTTGCTCAATACCAAACATTTAATGCTCCTGCCATCCCTTAGTCAGTATAGAAGGGGAGTTACAGATTGGCTGAAATGTCACATGGTCAGTTGGTGCACAGGCAGCAACTGCATGGTGTGGAGAAACGTGCACCATGCTGTGCATGGTAAACCAGACACCTCATTTCCCATGCCAAAGGGGACAGAGACTAGATTCTGCATTTCAGGCACTGGTGTTAAATACTAATCCACATTGAAGAGCACAGCAGCTATTTCCTTTGGAAACCAGTGTTGGGGTTGGGGGTCCATATGGTGCCTTGCAACTCTGCAGATCTTAGGCTGCTGAGTAGTTCTGCGCTTTGAGTGAGTGGCCTTTGAATGGCCCTCTCACACCTATGGTTTGCCTAGTGCATTTTCCTCTACCTGCATTCAATACTTTGCTTATGTGTTGAAGCAATGGGACCTAAGCTGATGTTTTTGGGATACTAAGTCACACTAACCTAAGCAGAGTAAACCAATTCATTTCACTGAATAGATCACTGAACAGTCATTGGATGGTAATGACTTGTGATTCCCAGGATCATGGGCTTGGCTCTCAACCATGGATCTACTGTAGATATGCAAGCTTCTTTATGATGTAACTCTCCTTTGTATTGTTTTTTAAAAAAACCTTTGTTTGCCTTTTAACATTTTGTTTGGATTTTTCCTTATTCATTTTGAGCCTAATTCTGCCACTTATTTAAAAGTTGGTGAAAGCCTGGCTCTACTGAAGTCAATGGAAGATTTGCCATTGATTTCAATGAGGCCAGGATTTCAGCCTGTTAGCAATACCTTACTCCCTAGGTAGTCCAATGGGACAGGAGTCGGCAGCCTTTGGCACACGGCCCATCAGGGTAATTGGCTGGAAGGCCGCGGGACATTTTGTTTAAATTGACCGTCTGCGGGCACGGCTCCCCCTTCAGCTTTCAGTGGCTGCGGTTTGACATTCCCAGCCAATGGGAGCTGCGGGAAGCAGTGGCCAGCATGTTTCTGTGGCCCGTGCCTCTGCCCACAGCTCCCATTGGTCGGGAATGGTGAACTGCAGCCACTGGGAGCTGTGACTGTGGACGGTCAACATAAACAAAATGTCTTGTGGCCAGCCAGGGGATTACCCTGATGGGCCATGTGGCAAAGGTTGCCGACCCCTAGTAGAGTATTTCTGTACTTTAGAATGGGTGACAGAATCAGGCCCTTTATTATTGTACTAAATTTGTCCATGTAGTTCTCTAAGTGCCCTCACAAAGGGGCTGCTTTTAAAATAAAATTGACTCATTTCCCAAAATCCTGACTTACCCATTTCCCAGGTAACCATGTATTAAAAATGCAGTGAGAATTTTTACGAGAGGGTTAGTTTACATTGTTTTTATTTTTGTCATGGATAAAATACAATGTACATGTTCTACATTACACTACTACGCAGAGAGTGAAATTTATTGTAACAAAACAGTCAACATTCTAACAAGGAGAGGTAAGGAAAAATATACATACAAACATTTGATTCACCTAATGGCATCATATTATTTTCCAAGGGAATGACATATTATGGAAAACTGCCCCCCCATCTGAAATAGTTAGGGTGTTCTAAAAACTGATCTCTTACCTAACATTCGAACCTCCCATGATTCACTACAGTTGTTTTGAATATGACCAGATATAAGATCAAAGAGTGAGGCAACACGTCTGGTGTGCAATTTCTTTCTTAGCAAGAAATAAGTCATTCTGGTTTTTAAAACTGGCTGATTTCCAGATCTAGCCCACTGAAAGGAAACATTGTTAACGCAGCAGTATCAAAGGCTGTGAGGCAAGCAGAAGTAGGCAATGCTACTACTAAGGAAGCTTTGGAATAAAATGCTTCTAAGCCAGAATTTTTTTTCCTGGCAAATGCACTGAGGTAGTTTACAGTGTATATACACATATAAAGACATTAGCAATATGAAAAGGAGTGGGATTGTTCCAATATGTTTCTAATAACTACTTCTTACATGCCTAGAGCTAGTGTGTTGATGCAGAAAATGATCTTTTTGCAGCCCATGGAGCGTGTAAACACTTAAGGCATCTCTGGAGGTTGTTGAATAGGTTCTACTCCTAAACATGTTCAGGCCCTTATTAATATTTCACTGCACAATTTTGTTACCTAATAAACCAACATGTAACCACTTTGAATGAAACTGTTGCTAATGGAAGCAGAAATCCAAAAACCTAAGCCAACCTTTTCAAACTGGTAGGCCTAATGTCAAGACCCCAGGCTTGAACATTTTGGCTGTAATATTTATTTTCCTGTTAGCCAATGTGGCCAATGTAAAACTTGTAACATAAGTAACAACACCAACTTACAATAAATATGACAAGTAATTAGTTCCTTCTCTCCTTCGTGTCAATAGGAATTTTAATTTTTAATTCAATGACAGCAAGATTTTGGCCCTACATTACCAGTCTGTATACTGTTCGTAGAGTCTAGTCCAATACTTATGTGCTATGCAAGGATTAAAGTGACAGACAGTTTTTATTAAAAAAGTAATCATTTCAGTATCAAAGGATGGATTTGCTTAAATCAAATTTGGCTTTCCTCTGTCCCTGTGCAAAGAGGGGATGTGGCTAAGGTATTCCAAGCAGCCTTCCTTCATGTGTAATGTATAGCGGTATTTGTTTTAGCAAGATTTCCAGTGGAATCTACATTTGAGAGTCCAAAACGTACAGAGTAAGTTACAGTCTGAATGCTTGGGGACAAGGTGGAGAAGTTAAATGTGTTTGAATATACTTCTGATAAATCATTTAAAATGAAGAACCCAAGATAACATTTCTGATGTGCAGGATTTCTGTGAAATCAGATTTCACATTCAGTGGTAATAAATATAACATTACTTTGTCCTTATATACTGCTCTTCACATTCAAAGGATTTTGCACATAAAATCCCTAGGAGCTGTTTATCCTTTTATAAGATATGTTTACAATGCCTTTTCAGCTCACAGGGGTTGCATGCACATATCTGAGAGCAGAATTTGACTGTAACTAATTCTTATGCTACCCCTCTGAGAAGAGCACTATTACCCCTATTTTATAGTTAAGACCATGGGGGCAGAGGGATTAAGTGACTTGACCACAGAAGGAACCAGTGTAAGAATCCATACTAGAACATTTGAGCTATTAGTCTTGTTCCCAAACCACTGGCCTACGTCTCTCAAATACACATGAATAAAGAGTTGTGAAAACAAGAAATATATTGTTTTTATTACAGCTGTGCTAGAACTATCCTAGCTAGAATTGGGCAAAGATTCAGATTATGCCCTGGAGCTGAAGAAAAGCAAGTTTGCAAAATTTAGGTGAGGGTACCCAATGTTGTTAAATTTTATCCTACCCTTAGCTTGAAGACAGGAAACCAAATTCTGCCCCCTATATGGTCAACTCAAAAAGTGAAATATTCCATATGCCACAGATTGGCTTTGCTTACTAAGTACCACCAATAAGGTTGCATGGGTGTAGTGGAGGGCATAATATAGAGTAATCTGAAACCTAAAGTAAGATTTCAAAATATATAACAATAGTAATTACACAGATGTAGCAAACCATCACAAGCTACATGGTCTTTCATCAAGATAAAGTACTTCACATTAATTTGTGGGACACAGTTCGTAACAGTTATCCATTGCTACCTCATGAATGAAGGATAATTTTTTTTTCTATATTCCTGTGGCCAATTCATGGAAGGAAAAAAACCACCCAAGTGATTACACAGGTCATACCACAGATGAATTTATCATACAGTAAATATGCCAATGGCAGAAATATCCCTTGTTAAATTTGAAGGATCTATAACTTCCTGTTTTTGCAGCTTGAGAAAGAAATTCTTGATTGCTAGAGCATCACCACATCTCTTCTTAGCAAATGTGCAAACATATGTCTATGCATGCAGTAGAGTACAGCCTGATCATGCCTAGCCAGCTGGAGGGCTGTGGCACTGCTACTGACTGGCTAAGAATTGGGCATATTCTAGTAAATACATTTGTTATACTGGCTCCCCAACCCCATCCCAGCCTGTTTGTTTGTCTTGACCTATTAAATCTCATCTTTTAGACTGTATGCAATTTACAGCAGGGGCTGCTATTTATTACTTGTTTGTGCAGTGCCTAGCACAGTGGGGCCCAACCCGCCTGTGGCCTTTAGGCACTACCACAATAGCAATGTTAAATAATAATAAATCCTACTTGTCATCTGGAACAGCCTTCCATGGGGTGCAGAGAGGGGCAAAAGACATATCTGGCTTCAAGACTAAGCTTGATAAGTTTATGGAGGGGGTGGTATGATGGGATAGCCTAACTTTGGCAATTAATTGATCTTTGATTATTAGCAGTAAATATACCCAATGGTCTGTGATGGGATGGGATCTGAGTTACTACAGAGAATTCTTTCCTGGGTGTCTGGCTGGGTAATGGGAGTCTTGCCCACATGCTCAGGGTTTAGCTCATTGCCATATTTGGGGTCTGGAAGGAATTTTCCCCCAGGACAGACTGGCAGAGGCTCTGGGAGTTTTTCACCTTCCTCTGCAGCGTGGGGCCCGGGTCACTTGCTGGAGGATTCTCTGCACCTTGAAGTCTTTAAACCATGATTTGAGGACTTCAATGGCTCAGACACAGGTTAGGAGTTTATTACAGGAGTGGGTGGGTGAGATTCTGTGGCCTGCATTGTGCAAGAGGTCAGACTAGATGATCATAGTGGTCCCTTCTGACCTTAAAGTCTATGACTCTAACTCTTCTTCTTCTCCATCTCTACGAAGAGGAAAAACCTAAAAATGCCTGCCTCAGTACACAAGTGTCAGACAAGATCTTTCTTCTGAACACGGCTGACAAGACTAAAAACTAGTTACACATTCAACTAAAATAGATTAAGGAAAAACAATTAGTCTAAAAATTAGAAAATACTAGGTTTTGGAGAAAGGGTAATGTCTGTAAATGGCCTCTTTAAGACCTTCAGCACACATATTAAGATAATTATGCAGAAAACATTTTAAACCCCTGACTAGTCAGTGAAAACTGGAGGGGAAGAGTAGTGTCTCTCTCAGAGCCCCGTGTAGAGTAGGGAGGGAGGGAGAAGGACGTATTGTTTAATTTGCGAGGCAGTGGTGCTACAAATACATTGGTATGTGGTCAACACTGGAGAAAGATGTATCAGAAGGCTGATAGTAGTAACATATACAGTACAACATACATAAACAGTACGTTTGTCTTTACACAGTAGTTCTTTCTCCTCAGTATCAGCTACTAATGAGGAGTGAGTCAGCGGCACAAATATTGTAACAATGTACATTTTACGTTATAAACTGGTTTGCTTTTGACAGAAGGGTTCGAGTTTATCACATAAACACATTTTGGCACTGCTGTCAGTCCAGCTCCCATAGTCCATGTTTAATAGATGTGTTTCCCTTCTTGCATACCATGTGATTCCTTTGCATTACCTTGCAGTCGGTAGCGTTCACTACATTCTCAGATGTCATTGTGTTATCTGTTTATAAAAATGTGTTTTCTCAGCATCAAGTCAAGAAGTGAAAAAAAAATACTCTATTCCACAGGTTTTGTCTAAGTACCTCTGTTCCTTCCTCCTTCATGTCTATTGAACAACTGGCACAAATATAATCCATGTGAGTGTCACCATTGTATAACTTTCCATAAATTGGAGTAACAGCTCTCATGACCTATTCGGTATTTGGAAAGGCTCAATGGTAAAGTACGTTGGGAGGAATATATATAAAATAACAAATGCTTTGGTTTCATCTGTGGCCAGGTCTTCTTGAGCTGGAAGGCATCATTGCCATCTTTTTGGCTTTTTTCCAAATCACTGAGGTGTGATATCTTTGTAAGCTTCAACTTGATTTTGGTTTTATCACCCATTCTGCTTGAGGATTTGCACGATAAACATCTAACATGTATGCATCTGGGTCCAAACAATGCAGTCCTGAAACAAAAATGAAGAGTAATTGTTCATACATTGTTCTCGGTATGCTGATAAATCCAACAGACCTAGATTTTCAGAAGTGTGCTTGAGCAAGTTTCCAAACTGCACAGAAGCGAGTCAGGTTTTGTGTGTGCACATTCCAATTTGAATGTGCATGTAACAGGTGGCTTGGAGGTCTGGGTGGCCTAGTGGCTAGAGCATGTGGTTCTCAACCCCATTGCTTGGTTGAGGAGACAGAGTCTTTAAGGCCAGGGGAGTAGGAGGACCCAGGTCCACCCTCTCCACCAGGTCCCAGCCCAGGGTCCTGTGTACATCAACTCCTGAATGGGGTGGGGAGGAGAGAGTCAAAATCCACTGTCCTGGGCAACCTGCTATCAGTCTGTTCAGTCTGGGGCGTGGCCCCTCTAGTACAGTTTGCTGGGCCGCTTCCTTCCTGTAGGTCCTCTCTTGGGTGGTGCCTTGCCACAGTCCCAGGCTTCCTTGGGTGGGGCATCTGCATGTTGGCGAGGGCAAGCCCCACAATGTCTCTGGGGATCACTCGCTCAGTTACCTTAGGTGCTGGAGGCTCCTAGGTCTCCTTTGCAGTCTCCCTTGGCTGGGGAGACAGTGCTTATTCCCTGCTGGCTGCCTTGGCTGGCAGGCCAGTGCTCCTTCCCCTCAGATTGGGAGGCAGCTAGCTTCTGCCTCTTCCTCAGTCAGCCCTGAACTGAGCTACACTCTTCTTTTCTGCCTCACCAGGCCTGGCATTGGCAGCAGGTCTAATGGGGCGGGGCTAGCTGGGCCCAAAGGCTCTCTTTAACCTTTGCTGTGCTGGCTGGCAGTGTCTCTGCTTTATTATAATGCAGAAAAGGATGCTTCTGCAAATCTGCTCTACATTGTTTCTAATTAATGATCAATCTACTGTCACTTGCTGGTTCACCTGGAAAATTCCTTGCACTCCATTTAGTTATACACTCAATGCACCAGCATTGTGGCTTCACTATAAACAGTAACCATATTGTTGCCATGAACATAATTGTAGGTATCCTTATTCTGCATGAATCTCTCAGTTTAGGGATTGTAACCAATAACCTTCCTTCTTATCCCTATATGTATATATTGTTTCTTACTGGCACTGATAAAAAGAAACTCTATGTTGCAGATATACTCCCATTTGAGCACGAACTGCCTAAGCAAAGATTTAAAACATAGTCCAAAATAATCTTTAGTAAGAAAGGAGAAAGGAAAACAATGTAGTTGTATAATATTGAATTAAAAGCTTTGTTTCTTCGCCTTTTGGGTAAGATCACATTGAATTTCAATGCATTGTTACTATCATATTTATTTCAAAGGTTGCTCAGCACTATACAGAACATGGATATAGTTCTGCTCCAAGGAATTTACAATCTAAATAAACATAGGCACACAGGGAGTTGTTGAATTCCTCCCAGCCCCTGCATTTCTATCTCAAGTTTTGGGGAGGGTCTTACTGAAAGGTATCAAGGGAGAAATGAGATTTGAGAATATATTTAAATGTAGGGAGGGAATTTGCTGGCAAGCAAGGAGAAGAAGGGTGCTCTAACTATTGGGATTACACGGCAGAAGGCATGAAGAAGGTGTGAGAAAAGTAAAAATAGGTCAGGTGAACTTGGTAGGAACACAGACATTGACTAGGGGTCCTGCAGCAATGTCTTTATCAGGTTGTTATAAGCTGAACTTGGTCACTGAACCTTCTCTGAAGCCCTTGAAGTCAACAGGAATCTTTCCATTGACTACTGGGCTTTGGATCACTCTACATTTTGCCCTTCATTCTGCAGAGGGACTGCAGTATAGAAGCTTCTACTCTGTAAAGATATCAAACAAATGGAGAATTAAGAAATTTAGAATTGAATTTTCAGAATGTTTACCTATGTTTCCTCCAATTTCATATAAACGTTGGATCTGGACTTCCATGTTCTTTGACGATGCATGGCTATTATGGAGAAGAAATTGAGTTTTAGTGTTTTATAGTATTACTGTGATTGCATACATTGAAAATGAGAATTATACCATAAACAAACAAGGAATTCTATAGATCTTGTTCCAGTAGTGACAAATTTATGTACTCAGTGTAAGCATTTATACCTCATTCAGCACTACAGAATATTGTTTGCAGAATGGGAAGTATATTATAGTAGCAGAATTAACTATAGCCTATGACAGTGTTCTCTATCAGGGGTATGTGTACCCTTAGGGGTACAGAGTGGTCTTCTAGGGTTACATCAAGTTTCAGCTCATCTAGATATTTGCCTAGTTTTACAACAGGCTACGTAAAAAGCATTAGTGAAGTCAGTACAAACTAAAATTTCATATGGAGAATCACTTCTTTATAATGCTCTATATACTATACATTGAAGTGTAAATACAATATTTATATTCCAATTGATTTATATGGTAAAAATGAGAAAGTCAGCAATATTTGAGTAATAGTGGGCTGTGACACCTTTTGTATTTTTATATTTGGTTTTGTAAGCAAGTAGTTTTTAAGTGAGGTGAAACTTGGAGTACGCAAGACAGATCAGACTCCTGAAAGGGGCACAGTAGTCTGGAAGCATTAAGAGCCACTGGCCTATAAAAGGCCAGGCTCTGCACCAATTTTTACCTTGTTAAATTTCCACTAAACTCAGTAGGATTATATGGGGTGTAAATTAGTGTAGGAACTAGTTTATCTGTGACTCGTGGTATATAGTATGCCAGGCTGGTGGTATAGTTATTCTGCTATTAAAAGTGGTTTTAAAAAGACTCTGGAAAATAGAAATATTGTTTGGAACAACAAATACATTAAAATGATGGCAGAACACTACTATTTTAGTTTATTTTTTTCTCCTACATAAAGCCTTTTGGCCAATTCTGCCCTCAGATATATGTGCATAAGTGCCATTGAAGGCAATGGAATGCACACATCCAGTTGATCTCTTATTTTGCATTCTATTTCTGTGATTCGTTTTAGAAGTCTTAATATATCAACAGAGTAACAAGGACAATTGCCATATCACATTACTATGATGGAGAGGGTTGTTATCATCTTAGAACTGTAGTTGTAGACATTGTTATGCTAGCTATAACTAGTGAACCTGTAGCATCAATACAACAAAGGATTACTGCAGGCAATTGATGCCAGATTTATTTTAAGAACAGAACTATGTAATAGCACCAAAGGACTTTGCTGAAGGACTTTCAGAATAGGGCTAGCAGACTTCCTCTTGCTCTACCTCTTATAAATACGAATATGGGTATTCATTTACACAAATAACAAAAGCATTAACATGTGCATTCAGATTTAAGACAATCTTTCCAGCTTATAACTGGAGAAAGCCTAGAAAAATATATTTTTCAGCACAGGCATAACAGAAGTCAGACTGATTCTGTATAGGTGCCAGTTACTAAGAAGAATTCGAAGAGCACAAATCAATCATTAGAATTTTTTTTCTGGACCGCCATTATCATAATTACTGTTGCCAGTGTAAAAAAAAGCATTCGAATAACAGAATGGGGCCTCTGAAAAGGGGCAACCTATTCTTTAATGACTGTGAAGATATTACTCCGGAAAACTAAAATGTTCTGATGTCCTCCTGCTTTTACCCACCTGTTTTCACAGTGAAATCGAGCCAGGATGTCTCTGGCTTTTGTTTGACTGTTCAGTTGAATTGCCATAGAAACTTTTGAATGCAGTGGAGCATAAACTCTTATCACCCCCTCGGGTATGTGAGTCTGCAGACACAGGGGAAAAAAATGACAGTTCTCTCATGTCAATATTCAACAGAGTAAGTTTAGTTACATATTGTCATAGCTCAGCTCAGGGGCAGTTCTTCAAGCACTTTCAAGTTTACTTTTAAAAATCAATGACATGGACTGCCTGAATCATTAGAGCAATAAATCTATGAGCTACAAATCATATATTTCATATAATCACATAGTTATAAATTTTATCTCACACGATAGTACATAAAGGTTATGCAGCTTAGCTGCTACACTGCAGCGTAAGTCCCGGGTTAGTAGAACTCAAATTAGCAGACCCTGGGTTTGTTAACCTAGGGCTTGATTGTCTACACTCATCTGTAACCCCAGGTTAGGAAATTTTGAAACCTGGTTCCCAATCGGGCTCCAGCATTTACATCCATATCCCAGACTTCCTAGCATCCTGCTACAACATGGCTGCTCTAACTCTTTATTAGGGGTGCAGCATGGGAAAACATGACAGTCCACCAAACTTTACTGTCCAGAGGACAAGAAAATTGACCCCATGGGACAGTGGGATACTTTTCGTAGATTCCTAGAGCACGAGTTCAGTGGGACTGTGTCTACACTGCAAAAGCAATAGGGCTTGAACCCTGGGTTCCAGCTTGACTCAGGCTTGGCCCCTTCATCCCCTCTGGGGTCCTGGCTCTGAGCCCTGGTTTAGTATAATTTGTATATAGACGGAATGGGAACTAATGACACCCAAAAATCAAACACTGTGCCATGTTTATGTAAATACATATGGAATATACTACAATCCCTGATTTTTAATTGCAGTCAGAAATAAGTCCAGATGTTAACTGGGATCCCTTTAGCACGAACCAGTGGACCGGCAATTGTTTAAAATCTATATTATATACCTGAAAATATCCTTTCTTCCTTTCTAAAGAAGAAATTCCCCACAGGCAAGGACACTGAGTTCACTCTTTGCCCTCTCTACAACCTCAACAAGATCCAAGTTTATACACAGTAAAATAATAAAATCCCATATGGTTCCTCTTAATTGATATGTGACCTTGTACAGAGTTCAGACCATCAACTATAAAAGTTTACTCATTCTTCTATGGTTAATGGCAGGATAAATCAATTAGTAAGGCTTGCTTCCCAATTCTAATCTAGTTAATACCACCCTGAGTAGAGAACAATAGCAGTCTCTCAGCCACTTTTATCGCTGCATAATTTAGAACATCTGAAAGATGGTGTTTACGTTAAATGCTTTGAAATTTAACTCACTTATTCACCCCCAAATTTTCCTTTCCTATTCCAATTACTTGGGAATGCCTATTCCCCGACCTGTCAGGTACAAAGACTTTTGCCATCTGCTGACCAGCTTATATTTCAGAATGCTAAAGGTATCTGGATGCCTTATCATTTTTCTCTCCCAGAATAAACTGTTTTTGTCCCATCACGTATAGTATGAACACAAGTCTAAAATGCAGTATCTTGTACCAACATTTAAAACAAATATGCACCACACATATATGTATGTGTGTATGCCATTCACAAAACACCTGTGCTAGTGCTCACCAAACATCTGAGTGGGTAAAGGCTAATCAATGACTCATACATAAGCACTTCCTCATCTCTCTTCCCCAATGTCTACTCTCTCTGTTTCCCATATTATTTTAGCATATGGCTACACTACAAAAATACCCTAGTGGCAGCAAGTCTCAGACTTACCAAGCTGAATAGAACAGATTCTTGGAGCCTGGGCTACAGCCTGAGACTGAACATTTACACAAGTCTTTTTAACCCTCTGGTGTGAGTCCTGCAAACCCAAGTCAGTTGACCCACTCTTAGACTGGCTGCTGTCAGTCTTCTTTTGCAGTGTGAACAGCTCCTTCATGTCTTTCCCTCAAATCCTAATCTCCTCTCTTGTAGAGCCCTGGACCAGCTCCCCAATTCCTCCTCTGACAAAGGTCCGGGAAACTTAAGGATAAGCAGGCAGAATGTTGTTCTAATTGTTATGTTAGTAACTTCTGCAGCAGATTAATCCATGAAACATTTTCATTTCGGTGCCATTTATGGTCCATGGAGAAAGCAGCTCCTCATTCGCCCATCTTCTAAAATAGCAATGGAGGAGGCCGAAAGAATCCCCGGCCATGTAGTTGGAATAGCAACATGTTGCTGCCTGCAAAGAGCCAGGTGAGCATGATTACTTTGCTCAATGGCTTGTCACCAAGCAGTGGAACCATAGCCAACCAGACAAATGCATGGTTACATGGCAGCCCAGCTCAGATCCAGGTAAAGCTGATATATTCTAAAGCAGGACCCACCACTTAATCTACTGTAATTCCATGACTTTGCTGACTCTCATCAGAACACTCAGCATTCCGTTGTGAAGAGCAGCCCACGTTCTCTTTCAGAACACATACTGTAAAACACCACTGGAGGGACTGGCCAATTCAGTTAATATCTTCCCTTGCAGAACTCAAGCACAGAACTAATTCTAGTCAGAAAACAAGAATTCAACCTCATGAAAGATTCTGGGGTTTTGGAATTTGCTTTCATTCCATATCAGAACAAAAAAGAGACCTTTTGAGATTTGTCATGAAAAAAACATGAGAGAGAGAGACCCAATAGTCCTATGACTAGGGCACTCACCTGGAATATAGGAGATGCAGTTCAAGTGCATACCCTGCTCCTCTACATTTATCATGAGTGCTCTAACCACTAGGATATAGATCCAGTGTCTGTCTTGCCCACTCTTGCCCATTGAAGCTGTCCTTATTTGGAGCAGTGACTTGAACCTGGACCGCCCACTTCTTAGGTGAATGTCCTAACCACCAGGTTATTCTGGAGTGAGTTGGTTTCTCTCTCTTGTTTTGACCAGAAATTCAATCCTGGACCTGAGGCCTTCCAGAGAAAATGGCATTTTACAAGAAAAAACATTTTGTCGAATAATTCCCAACCAGTTCTACACAGAACCTCTGTTATTTGTCTTAGCAACATGTCAAGCCCAGAGAGCACAAGTCCCAAAACAGCGTCTCGCACATGACAATCCAATTTGCTTCAGGCTTGTCTGATTCAAAAGTTAAGTTTCCAAATCAAGGGTGTTTTTATTTTAAATGAAAACATTTTTCTGTAAATATAAACCTACTATTCTAACATCTTAACTCACATTGCTCCTCGCTGGTAAAACATATTTGCCTCACAAACCCCCAAGGAACACATTATTATTGTTATTATTTATCTTTATTATAGTAGGGCCTGGGAACCCACAGTAAGTGTCCTGTTGTACTATGCACTTTACAGAAAAGAGCAAAGACAGCCCCTGCCCCAGAGAACTCTCTTTCTCTGCCAGACAGGATGTAATAGTCAGATGGGAAGGGATGGATGGAAGATGAGGTAGAAAATAAACAGTTTAATACAAGGACAAAAGTGAGAGCATGCCACTTGCCTAATCTAATGCCAGAGGGGAGTGATTTGTTAGTTTTGCAACAGAGGTAGATTTCAAGGAAGGATTTAAATTGGATGAGGTAGCAGCTTTATGAAATTTGACAGGAGATTTTTCCCATGCATGGGAGAAAGCACCAGGGGGATTGAAAAGACTAGTAGACATGATGGAACTCAAAGATGTCATTTAAAAATATGTTATGTCTTAATGAACCTCTGATCTTTCAGGTCTCTCTCGTTCCATGGTCTTTCTCCTCAGCAATCTTCTCACACCCTTGTCAAAAATCATCTGTCTCTTGGTGTTGTTCATTGTAGCCTCATTCATCTTCCGCACTTGAGAAATCAGGAAGGATGGGACCTAGAGAGAGGAAGCCCAGGCTGAGTGTATGCAAAAGGATGGGTGAAAAACCTCCCCCCCCCAAAAAAGCGAGTCCCGTTTACTCCCAGAAGCAGATATGGGCAAATTTCCCCAATATCACACAGCCACCACTAGGGATGAAATGATAGTTCATTTCCCATGCCCATTCAATCTATGACCTCTCTGCTGAAGCTGATAAGGATGCTTATCTTGGGGACTTGCATGTCCTCCATTACCATAGTTCCTGAGCACCTCAAATCGGTAATGCCATCCTCACACCATCCTGTGAGGAGCAGAAGTACTATTATCCTTGTTTTACAAATGGGGAACTGAGGCACACACAGACTAAATGTTTTCCCACGGTCAGACAAGCAGGCTATGGCACAGCAGGGACTTCCTCGGTCCAACACTAGTGCCTTAACCACTGGGCCATCCTTTGTCTCCTAGAAAAGGAAGTGAGACTGCCAGCACATTCACATAGGCCACCATAAGCTCAGGGCTAGGGGTAGGGGGTTGTGACTTCTGATCAATATTGACATGGACTGGATTTGAGTGAGTAGCCTTGAAATGAACAACTCCATCCAGTCCTATGAAAGGTTAATAAAAGAATGACACGCCAATGAGTAAAGCTGACCTCTATTTTCACTTTCTCCCTTAAGTGATACAATAAAAGTGAAAGCAGCAAAGAGTCCTGTGGCACCTTATAGACTAACAGACGTATTGGAGCATGAGCTTTCGTGGGTGAATACCCACTTCATCGGATGCAAAAGAGCAAAGACAGCCCCTGCCCCAGAGAACTCTCAGTCTCTGCCAGACAGGATGTAATAGTCAGATGGGGAAGGGGTGGGTGGAAGATGAGGTAGAAAATAAACAATTTAATAGAAGGACAAAAATGAGAGCATGCGACTTGCCTAATCCAATGCCAGAGGGGAGTGATTTGTTAGTTTGCTCTTTTCTGTTGCATCCGACGAAGTGGGTATTCACCCACGAAAGCTCATGCTCCAGTATGTCTGTAAGTCTATAAGGTGCCACTGGACTCTGCTGCTTTTACAGATCCAGACTAACACGGCTACCCCTCTGATAATAAAAGTGAAGAGTCTCACACTTGCTATGCAGAAGTAAAAGCACAATGTCACACTGCACATATATGGATGTAAATGAAAGAACTACGAAGTTTGAAGACATGAAACAACCACTACTGGAAATGGCTTACAAACAGAATTTTGGACTGACTTAAAGCTAGCTGTGCTTACATTAATCTAATCACACAATATATTAACGCTTTCCCTTTGGGCAAAGTTCAAGCTTGCATAGCAGGTGAAGACAAGGCTAATGGACCAAAGCATTGTACAGAGATTATTTTCACCATTGTCAGTTGTGTGTTCCAGGCAGAAATTGCTGCATGTTTCCTTGTCTCTGTGTGGCTGCTGCATTCAGCTCTGAAACCTAGAAAAACAAATATGGGAACCAAAGCACATATACTGTAGTCAGCATTACTCACTGTCCACAGGATGTCCTGGTACTTAATTAAAAGTCTCACTATGTGTGCTGTAGTGGCTGCTGCATGCATCTCTTCTTGGTTTGCATGTTTGCCTTTGTAGATGAAGACGTTTGGTGCAACAATCATGGAAACATTCCATAAGTTCATTTTGTTTTTCCCTTCATTAGCAACTATCTTCTTCAGGAACTGCAGAAAGGCCTGGGAAAAGCAGCGCCACTCATACTCAGTACAACTCATCATGAAATACAACATGAATACAACATTTTCAAATCCACAGTGCACCTGGCTAGAAAGCTGCAATCTCTCCCCTTGGATGTGGTACTTAGGAAAGCTATCTATGCCTTTGTGTCCTCCAGATTGGACTACTATACTGTGCTCTACCTGGGTCAGTCCCTGAAGACCACTCAGCAATATCTCCTACATCAAGCATAAATCATGAATAGATCTCATCCAAAGTCATTAAAGTCACTTGGAGGCTTTCTATGGACTTCAATGGGCTGTGGATTAGGCCCTCACTTAGCAGTGCTTCCTGGAGAGAGCATATTGCATCTCTGCTCTGCTATCTACTATCTGATCTCCACATACAATTCAAGATGTTGATATTGATCTATATGTCCTACATTGTTTGGGTCTTGATTACCTTAATGACCATCTCTCTCCTTTAGTACCAACCCTACACTGCTGGGATGATAGAAGTAAAGAGTTCTCAGCAGTGGGCTTCAACTCTAGAAATCACTGCTGCGTGTCAGTGCCAGTATGAAGGGCAGTTTGTTGCCCTTTTGGGTGCAGTGCAAGAATCATCAGTTTTTTCAGGCTTTCACTTGAATGAGTGCACTTGAGTAGGCTGAGGTTTTGTTGTTGTTATTGGGGAGTTCTTTGGGGGATTCATTCTGCCAGTTTGTTATTTTAGAACGTTATTTAAACCACTGCCTGTGTATGATAAACACATTTTTAGAAACTCAGAAATGACCCACAGAAATTGTGTTGAAGACATTTCTAAATTAAAACAATGCTTTGTTACAGGTGGGTAAGGACAAGAACATTCATTTTTTACCTTTAGTATTTCTAATTCTATTTCATTTAATAACTTATCATCAGTAATTATTAGCACTATTGACCCTTAGACTGCCCTGTGAAACACTGCTCATAGATATGGATTTTGGCCAAATACAACTATTAATACTACTTATTTCTTATATCAGTAGATATCAAAGTGCTTTGCAAAGGAGGTCAGTATCATGATCCCCATTTTGCTGACAAAGGAACAGAAGGACGGGGAGATGAAATGTCTTGTCTGAGGTCACCCAGTAGGACAAGGACAGTTCCAAGAATGGAGCCCTACTCAGCTGGCCATGGAGCCCTACTAATATGTAGTATTGGGAACACATGATTATAAACTATCATAAAAGAAATCCACATACTGAAATGTGCACAAAGATGTCAACATGAAATAAAACTGGAAATAAATGGATACATAACATACATAATTAGCGAACTGACAAAGAGAACACTCTGCAAAAGCCCGTAGTTTGAATGTTATTGATCCAAACTCTCTGGCAAATACCTGCCAATAATTAATACATTTAAAAATATATGTTTGTGAATCCTTCACTATTAAGCAAGGGGCTACATCCATAACTGATATTATTCCTAATAAATATCACATTCCATTAGCTGTTCCGCAGAGAACTGGAGAACTTTTCAGAGTGATGATAACGAACCAACATGAATATTTTTGTGGAGGGGAGGGGTGTCTGATCATTTGCTGTTACAAACAAACTCTGACTCTCATTTAAAAGTCAAAGAATACAGATGCAGGAATCATGAAACAAAGCACCTACCTTGGCTGTATCCCTGTTGGCATCAGGTAACAACATGATCAACAGATGCAAAGCTTGTAACTGTAACTTGACCTTGGAGACTTCTAAGAATATAATAATTAATATTTTAAAAGTCAGAATTAATATTAGATTTGTGCTAGAAAGCACTCTGAAATGCATAGTGAGGCTACTTTGCAACTACACCAACAGTGTAACCAGGGCATACAGCTCCTCTATCAACCCCCGCCCCCGCTGCTTTCTGTTGATTTAGGGAAATGCTGCTTGGGAATGAAGGGCATATAGTTACCACAGGATCAGGAAGGTAGTAAGGTCATTTTTTCACCCACCCTCTTGAGTTATCCTGTAGCTGTGCATCTGGAACTTTATCTCTGCTTTCATCTTCAACTACTACAAGGCCATAAAGACAAACTATAGGATTACATTTAAGGGGAAAGGTTATACTGAGAAATGATGCAGAGACTTCTTTTGTATATGGCAAGGTTCCTTGCTGCAGTAAGTGCTGAGAATCCCAGATGCTGCTCTGATACATGGCATTCATTTCTTCTTCTAAATTAAACGTTGGCCTTTCACCAGAAATGTCCTAAATTTAATGGGTATTTTCTTCCTTACATGTCGTGGACCTGTAATTATAGTGGACTAATCTGGGCAAATAGGAAGAAAGAAATGTAATGATACTAATGCACAGAACTTTGTTTTTATCTCCAATTTTGGTTTTACAGGATGCAGGGAACTTTAGAAAAAATCTCTCCTCTTTGGGGAGACATTCCCTGAATAACCTGTTTTCTGGGTCACATCAGGCTTAAATCCTTCAGTGCAGGTTACTAGCCAATTCCTCTTTAATGTCACTGTGGGATTGCCTTGTATATCAGATCGCACTGCTATAATATAGTATTTCTCAGTTTCAAGATGATATGGCATAATTTATTTTCAGGATAGTTTCAGACTAACTTTGTTAAGTGATTTTTTGAACCCAGCTGTCATTAGATTGTGGATTGATTTTTTTATCCTTCTTTTATTTTAATTTCACTCTTGTGCCTAGTCCTAAATCTGGCTCTTTATAAAAATGTATCACATGAGTGTAGATTTCTAAGGGCCATCGTGCCTTAAAGACACTAGCCTATTCTGGGGGGTAGTATGTGACTCCTGGAAGCAAATTGACTCCTGGGGCTCCCTAACATGAAGAGTGGATGGGTATGTAGGGGGGGGAAGAGGAAATATTGTTGCTGCTGTAGTACTTATGGGGTGAAAAGTGCAGTCACCTCTAGTCAATCTCACCTCCTTCATACTCTCCCCCATGAGGTCCTAGCTCCATGCACTCAGGTGAGCCTCATGACCAGCCTGTGTGCAGATTGCAAGATGGAGTAAACTGCTAGACCTTCCCTCCTTCTTTGAACATACACGGACTGCTTGGTCACAATCTGACTTTATAAGAACATAGGGTCTATGACCATTTTACCCAATAAAGGCACCATTCTATTCTTCTCATTCAGCCCTAACCCAAACAAGTCTCCTACTGAAGTCAATAGGAATTGACTAAGTAAAATCTGCACTACTGCATCCTTACGACTGAAAATAGAAAAAGTGGCTCAGAATTAGAATGCACAGAAAAATTAGGACCCAAAACTTAGCTACCTGCAGCCTTCCACAAGCAAGCACATTTCTTATGCAAAGATCCTGATAAAAATAATCTTTCATGAAAGAAAACAAAATCTAATAAAATACTAAGTATAGTGTGGTGATTAGATTTTACACTGGAGAGAATTTTTATTTACTAAATGTATAGTTCATTTAATCAAATATGGTAAAATCTATGTACAAAAGCCAGTTTTCAATGTGCTTGCAATGTTTACAACATTCTGCTTTAAATAGCTATTTAACTAGTATATGTTTAGTCAAATATGCCAAGTGCCATTAGAAAAGAAAGCTTACAGGAAATCAAAATGGTTATGACATACTGGCAATCTCTTTTCTCTTCTTTAGCTCTTTTGTATGTTTCATATGTATCCATTTACACTAATTTCTTTCTACTTACTTTCCACTAGTGTGATGAAGGCAGGCAGATATTCTACAGTGAAAAGGGGGTTTGGGAGTTCTCTTATAAACATCTTCAACAGTCCTGCTGCATCATTGTTTCGTACTTGGTCCCAGTCAAATGTGTCTTCATTAAATTTTATTTCAATTTCTTGACGGAGATTCTGTAAGACAAAAGAAAGTGACTGATTTTAATTACAGCTTCTGATTGGTGAGCTTTATTTCATCTCACAAATGCCAGGAACAACAAAGAAAGCTTTGTGAAGTATACAATTTGAAATGGAACAGTTATTTGAACAAACATTTCTACACCATTGTTTGTCGTCTTTATTTAAAACACACTTAAGAGGTTTTAACCCCTACACACAAGGGACTAGGATATTCCTCCTCAAAGTCATTT
Organism: Mauremys reevesii; assembly: GCF_016161935.1. NCBI lineage: Eukaryota > Metazoa > Chordata > Testudines > Geoemydidae > Mauremys > Mauremys reevesii. The sequence goes on from NC_052624.1 coordinate 202,028,982, forward strand.
AATCTGCATGTGTTTTGTATATGCCAGTAGTTCCCATTAGAGAGACCAGGTGGGTGAGGTAATATCTTTTATTGGACCAACTTCTGTTGGTGAGGGAGACAAACTTTTGAGCTAATCAGAGCTCTTCTTCAGTTAGCCCTTATTGGCTCTCTCATGTGTGGTCACAAATAGGCTGCTTTTTGACAGACAGAAATTCTTCCTTCTCTTCTCTAGTCCTATTATTTAGATAAGTGCCAACTTGTTTGATCAATTTTAAGGACCTATATGGTACCAATTCAGTACTCTGGCACAACTCTGGCCAAAACCCGCAGGCAGGTATAGTTATTGCATCATCCTGGCTTCCCACTTAAACCAATTGTTTTCTGGCATCTGTGCTCCAGAACTAGGGTCCAATCAGCTTTGAAGTGTAAGTAGTTAAAAATCCCGTGTGTGTGTGTGTGGATGGTGAACATAAGGAGACTCAGTAGGGTACCAAGTAAGAACAGAATTTGGCCCAAACTCTGCATTACAGTTTGGAAAGTCCAACTTCCCCACAAGAAACAAACAAACAAACAAACAAACAAACCCCATCTGATGTGTTAATAAGATACAGGGATTGAGACATTAACACCTTACATTGCTATTCTCCATTGATAGCCTGACTGTGAAAAAGTTCTAGGTGAAGAGGAACATTTCACTGTCTGACGGTGCTGAAGACAGCAACACAAAGAACTGCTAAATTGACGCCTCTTAAGAGGACAAAAATTGCCAATATAAATTAAGAAAAAAAAGCCTGTGTGTTATATGAGGGCCAGTACTAGCCTACACAAAAGATACTAATTTAATTTTCATTTAAACAGATTGTTGCTCTACTCGAAAGCTAGAAAGGAAAGCTTCTTAAAATGATATTCCAAAGAAGGCCTTACAAATGGCAGTCTGGTTTGTACCTTTATCTCCTGAAAATGGCCTTATCTGGCTGTAAGAGTTTCACTGTTTGTCTTCTCATTCATAATCATCACATTTAAAATTAAGTAGCTTTTCTAATCACTCCTAGCTGCTTTTGCCTTACAGACACAAAGAGTGTCATTGATTTCAATGGGACTGTTTATTTGAGCAGGATTTGGCTCTATATTTCATGTGCTGGTTTTTAATCATGTTTTCATCAAATCTGCATTAGCAATAGGCAAGGAAATATTCAGAAAGAAGAGTTGTTAAAAATAGTGTGCTTAACATGCCTCACATCAATGGAAAGAAATTACATCTCAAATATCGTTACATATAATGAAGTGAAACTGTTGGCACAAAAGGAAATATAAAGTCATTCAGGATTTGGTGTCTAGTGTTACAATACCATTCTTACTAGCACACTGTTTTTGCTGCACTCTCTGCTACCCCAACCTCCTTTACAGTCACATCCCTTGTTGCACCTAATCCAGTCAAACATCAGGATTAAATACCCTGACTGAGAAGTTTAGAGCAAGGCCCATCACTTCATTATAACCACAAGGGAAGAGAAAGAGCTTTCAAGATTTTGCTGCTTAGTATTTCAAGAATGGAAGGAAAGTCCCAGAAACAGAGAGAACTGAGAGAAGAGACATTGACTTTCTACATATACTTCATTTGTGTGTAATTAGTTTTTAGAAATATATTCTTGTAACAGTCTTCTTTGTTTGTTTTTTCATTTTGTTTCTGAGCTTACAAGAGAGTAGCTTAACATACATTTTGGGTCTGTACATACCACACATCTTAGAGGCAGAGGAAAACTTGTATTTATTTCTTTTATTTTTTGTTATTTAAAAAAGTAACTTTTAAGCACATCCATATGCCTTTCATTTTTTAAAACAAGAACTAATGTTGAGTTGGAATGCCCTCAAATCTTCATGTCATAATAATATACGATGGCTTTGAAGGATGAAATCTGGAACTGCTTAGGAAAAGCTTTCCCTCTGTCCCTTACAGGTTGACTTGTCTGACACACACAAATGAATAAAAACTCAAATAAAACACATAACATCATTCATGTGGATGTTTGACTTACCAGCTGGTATAGGAAAGTCAGACACATAGCACAAAGTGCTTCTCTGGGTACAGGTCAGAATAGCAGAACAAGACACAGTGTAGTAGGTGCACAGACTGCAAAAGCTAATTAACAAAAGATACAAAGCAGCCCTGTCACATAATGCAAACTTTCTTTATGGGGTTTACGTACAGAAAAAGTGAAAGAATAAAAAAATATGTATAGTGACGGAAATTGAAATCAGTAAGCTGCAGAGTCTCTGTTCAGGCTAGGGGCTCAACAGGGCTGCCCAGAGGGTGGGGCAAGTGGGCAAATTTTCCCCAGGCCCCCACAAGAGTTTTTCAGGGCCCCTGGAGTGGGGTCTTTCACTCGGTCCAGGGGCCCCGGAAAACTCTCGCGGGGCCCGGGCCCCCAGAGCATCTTCCGTGGCAATTTGGTGGCGGGGGGTCCTTCTGCTCCGGGACCCACTGCCGAAGTGCCCCGAAGACCCACGGCGGAGGGTCCTTCCGCCCCAGGACCCGCCGCCAAAGACCCCAGGCCCTCTGAATCCTCTGGGCGGCCCTGGGGCTCAATCCTGGAAGGTGCTGAGTGCGCTGAACACGTAATGAAGTCAGGAGGAGTTGAGATGCTCAGCACTATAAAGTGCTGAGTACCTTGCAGGATCAAACCCTACTATGACATTAGTTATCTTCAGACATAAATTTGCAGGGCCCTATCCAAAGTAAATAATGTGAGGCTCCATCTTATTCCCTCTACACTAATGAAAGGCTCATCCCTCATCTGCATAGCTCCAACAAACATCTTATCTTCTGCAAACTCCTCACCTGCTTTTTTAAATTTGATGAACTGTTCAGTGTGGAAGTGTCATAGAAGCATATAATTATTATACAGATCTCTCATGAAAAGCCTCCTCTTGTCACATTTTTATTAGCTATTACTAAGCACATGACCGAACCAGCTAATCAACATGCAGGATTCTCCAAGATTCTGAAGCACTCTTGCTTTACGCTGTGCAGATGTCACAGTACTGGGAAGCCTAACTGACTGTATGTAGGAAGGTTATTTTTCTTGCTGGTGAAATATTCAGTGATAGCCAGGGGAGCAGGAATCATTTAAAAATGTATAAACCAAAGAAAAAAATACAAAGATATTTAGTTATTAATGCCAGGCAAAAGGCAATGATTGTAAGTGAATGAGAACCAACTACTGGAGTATTTTTTTTATGATATAGACCTGTTCTCTCATTTAATGTTCTGAGTGCCAGAGCTACTGAGCATTGTTTTGTAGTCATCTCACCAGACATGCCGAACCTGTGGAAAAAACGCAGAAATTGGGCTTGTTTTTGGCTTAATTGGCTTGTGAGTTGCTTGTTGGCTAGTTTTTAGCTTGTAGCTTGTTTGGCTTGTTGTAGTTTGTTGCTTCCTTTATTTGATCGGCTCCCGGGAAGCAGGGGCAGGGAGGAGAGAGTTCGGGGTGCACAGTGAGCTAGAGTGTTGGGGCTCTTAGGGACTGGCTTGTTTTGGCTGTGTTTTGAAATGGAATTAGCTTGATTTTTGGCTTATTGTGAAAGTTGGGGTGCTTATTTACCGCATGAAAGCAACTGTGTATCTCTCCTGTAACAATATGTTACTTGCAGTATATTATTCAGCCACTAGAAAGGTGTCTTTGTGTACTGTATAGAGTTCAAGGCAGACAGGGCCTCTGGTAAACAAGGAAGACTGGTTTTGATAGTAACTCAGTAAGAATAACATCTGTTTCCCACCTTGGCTATTCCTAAAGTTTCTCTGTGAATATCCCTGCCCCCAATTCCCTCTAACACACCTAGATTTGCGTTAATTGGACTTATCCTGATTTAACCTCATGGTGACAGTAAACAAGGAAGACAAAGCTAGAACTTCAGCTGTGTGGAAGGCTGTTTGTCTCTTTAGTTTGTTGCTACTTTCTTTAATAATGGCCTTGTGTTTCAGATGAACTGAGAGTCCACATATCATGACATCACCTGCCAACACTCAGACAAAACCTCACTTTTCATATCATAAGATGGATGTATTAATTTACAATAAGCATTACAGGAAGGCATATATTATTATAGTCTACTTTCTAATAATATGGTACATATTAAGGGGGAAAGCGTAAAGCCATTGACTGTCACAAGCGCAGGCCAGTGGGCCCAAGCCTACTCATATGTGCTATGAAAATGGAGTACTTAATTTCATCAAACTGAGCAGCAGGGGAGGGATAGCTCAAAGGTTTGAGCATTGGCCTGCTAAACCCAGCATTTGTGAATTCAATGCTTGAAGGGGCCATTTAGAGATCTGGACCAAAAATCTGTCTGGGAATTGGTCCTGCTTTGAGCAGGAGGTTGGTCTAGATGACCTCCTGAGGTCTCTTCCAACCCTGATATTCTAGGACATACTTCTCACAGTTCCAAACATGGGACCCCAAAACTCCAATCAAAGGACAAATGAGTCATAACATTACAAGAAGCCTAAAATTATTTGGCATCAGATCTTTAGCTTAAATTCCTTGATATCCTCAATCTAGTGAATAAGTATTTCTGAAATAAGTTAAAATAAAAGAAGTGAGATCACAGCAGTTCTGAGTGACAAGGAGGTCAGATAAGTTCTAATCTGAGGGGCCTCTCTCACAGGGTTAGTGGAGGAGAGCTGCACTTTGACTCCATGTGTCCTCTAAGTAAAACATCAGCCCATGCCAAGTTATGGTCCTCAGTTTCAGGAAGCAAATGCCAAGCCACTGTTTTTGCTGGTAATAATGGGACTGAGAATCTCTCTATACAAACTTTGCCACTTTGTATAGACTCTATTGGTTACAAGAAGGTAAATGAGAAAACACAGGTACCTTAACTCTTGAGGCAGATCCAGGAACTCGAAGAATTCCTTCCATTTCTAAACCCGTTTCCTCAAGCTTGAGCAACAGCTAAAATGCAACAGCAGCATTTTAAAAATACTATTTACTTTTTAGCAACCTGCTTTCCCGAAAAACCATTTGATGTAGTTTATCATCAAGAATAATAAATACCCACATTGACAAATCAATCAGAACTTGCTCCATTTCCTAAAACTGTGAATTTTCAGAGAAGAAACCATGTTTTCTATGTGTTTGTACAACTCCTAGCATAACAGGAGCTCCCTAACTTGGGACTCTTGGCACTACTGCAGGTCTAATAATAAATAAGTAATAACAATAATAATGGGGACATCCTTACATTGCACAGTATCTTTCTTAGCAAGAAGTCACACTGATTTCCCTACCACACAGTGGAGCTATGTGGATACATTCCCTCATGTTTGTGAGATGCTCAACTATTATGGTGATGAGCACCATAGAAAAGCCTATTAATAAATGTGTAGGCAGAATTGAGAACTTAGACAAAAAAATAATCTTAGGAAAATTCTTTCTGGGATGTTCATATCCAATGTGAATAGACCTTTCTGGTCTCAGCATTTCTTCTTTACAAAAATTAAGTGCAGAGCATTTTTGTTTTGACAAAATGCAAAAGTGGGAAAAAAATTATTTTGTTGCATTTATTCACATGGCTCTCGATTTTCATTATTAACTGCCCTCCTCCAGCTCTATCCCTAACACTCTTTCTCTAACAAGTTATCAGATCTACAGCTGGGGAAAATGTTTCAAATGAAACTTTTTTCACCAAAAATACAGCTTTGGGTTGATGAAAACATGTCATATTTGCCAAATTGTTTTGGTTAAAAACATCTGAAAAAAATGAAACATTTTGATGTTTTGATTCAAAATGACTTTTTGTTTTGAATTTTACTTCAATTTTATTTTTGAATAAAGATAAAAATCCTCAGAACTTAAATGAAACATTTTGTTTAGGGTCAAATGAACTGTTTCATTTGGCCCCAAATTATTATTATTATTTTTTGGTCAGCCAATGTAACAAAAAAATCAATAATTTGGATAGCTCTGTAACTTCCCAAAGTGAAATTATAAAGGAATGAAGTGAAGTTGTTTACTGGCCATGCAGAGATTAATAACAAATGTGCCAAATTATCTCTATCTAAATTAATTGATACTAGCTCTTTGTTTTCTTTCAGGAGGTATTTACAATTAAATGTGACTTTAATCTTGAAACTGGATGTCCATATAAATCTGTGTGTGTATGCATGTGTACATGCAGGTGTGTGTCTAACTGAGCCATACACTGGATGTCACTGTAGCTTCACACTAATTCAGTTGAATGACGATCTTCTTGGCTCTGTGCACCTCATTCAGATCACACCAGCTCACTTCTGATAATCTCTAAGTCAACAGGTCTGCAATTTGAAATAATGTGAAATTATAAATGCTCCCCCTTCAAAAACATTTCATTGATCTACATGTCAAATGAAAAGGGGAGCAGAATCCTATCCAGTTGGTTCTGTACGTTTCCTGTGCAATATTTTATAAATATACTCCCCAAATTGGAAAAAACTCCCAGCACGCACATGATATTCAAGAACATGGTTTTTGATCTAAGTCTCATGAGATATTTAAATCACAACATATGGACAGAAGTAAATCGCAAACACCTTGAAGCCATTAAAGTCTGTCTTCTTTTATCTGATGTCTGCTCTGAGTGTCAATGCTAATGAGGAAAATTCAAGCCACACATGATTTTGTTCTACTCACTTTTTGAAAGATGAGAGGAACTTTTATTCCGGGAACCTTCTTTTGATCGTTTTCCAACAATATTGCGAGAGGGACTCCAAAAAGGCCATTTTCTTTTTGAAAAATGTAAAAAGAAAGAGAGAAAGTGAAGCCTAATAAGCATCTTCTTACTAAGCACTACAAATCACAAGACACCTGTCAGCCAGCTACCACTGTACGTTTACCTCGTCCTTTGATTCTTTCTGTTCGGTTCCTCTTTAGTTCTATTCCCAGAGCATCATAGAAGGCTGTTAGTTCAATCAGAGAGAGATTGCGAATTTTCTTCATGTCTTCAAGAGATAGGTCTCCAACCTCTGTCAGGCCAAATTGGCTTTTTCGAACAATAAAGTTCTACAAGAAGTATATGTAAATAGCGTTTTATTTTACATGCTTGAGAAATGTTTAGTTTTTAAAATTACTCTTTGTGAAGGGTTGTTTTTTTGTTTTTAAAAATAAAAGATGTGCCTTGGTGCTGCAAGAAGTCATGTGGTGGTGCTTTCATGGGTGGGCTAACTCAGAGCTGAACCTATGGTCCTGCATGTTGTCTGGCCGTTGTGCTGATGACTACTTCAATTTGAAATGTGCAACTGAGCACCTGATCCCTAGTGCTCAATTATAGATCTCTTGGCAATTTTCACAAAAGCAGGGATGTTAACTCTGGTGTCCTGGACATATTCCAATTTTCAACAATTAGCTACACTACATTCTAACTAAACTTTCCTCTCTAGTTCCAACAGGATTTAATAATCCACATCTCTCCCTTTAAATTCTTCCATAATATTGTTTGATGCTATTAAACAGCAGCCACATTTCATCACAGAAATGGCCGCATAGCAGTGATGGAGGAGATAGTTCTATACGTTATTTGCACTTTGAAGGAAGCGTGGTCTAATGATCTGAGCTCATTACTCAGAAGACAGAACACTTAAATCCTAATACCATCTAGATGTAACTCATGCCTGCTTGTTGTGGCACTCTAGCCCCCTCTAGTGGCACCTAGGCCAGCTAGAGCTTGATAAGCTTGTTACAGCTTTGGCTAAAAGAGCTCTCTTATAGCTCACGGAGAAGTAGTTAATGCATTAAGCTCCAGAAGTCCCAAGTTTGATCCTGGCCAACGATGACTGGGGTCTGCTGGTGTTACATAGGCACCGACTTAGACTTATTATAGGGTGAGTAATATGAAACATAAATGTTAAAAGGCCAAGGAACACCTATGAAAGTAGAATCCATGGATCATTTCTATGAATTGAATGCTACTTTGCAACTTCTGGGAAATGAAAATAGGAATATTGCTGCATCAGGATATGCGATGTTTCCTGCTGTAAAACTGTAAAAAAAAAAGTGAAAAGATGCTCTTTTCATATGTTTTGATGTCATTATCATCATCATTAGTATTATAAAATCTTGTGCTGTGCAAAGCTCTGTGGAACCTTGGCATCATTATGTAATTCAAACCAGTCACAAGCATTTACTAAATAAATAGTGCAACAAGTCATCTCTACTTTTGGGGATCCAACTTGGAACTAAAACCTTCTAGGGATATGAATCCATCCCTCCCTTTTAATTAAAATTAATTCAGGTTCAATGCCCTGATTTTAACTCATATTTCACAAACAGAGAAACAATAGTCAAGGAAAAGGCAAACTAAAAGGATACATCTTGCATTGTGCTCTAAAAGCAACAGAGGACAAAGCTCTGACTGACCACAGAGGAAGTGAGTTCCAGAGGCCAGTATCTCCAGCACTCCATTCCCAGTATTCTTAAAAGCAGGAGATGATCCTAAACAGGGGGAAATAGGAAGCACTGCAAGATACCACCATCTTCTGGCCAAATAGGGAATACTGGGAAGCATAGAAAATGACCCCAAAAATCTAAAAATTCTATTATTTCATTCATAGAACATATGAGAGTCTTTGCAATGACAAACCACTGAAGCAAAGAAAAACAGCAGAGGTACCTAAAAGTGTAAAACAAAAGGCAACCTCATTATTTGCAGTGTTTCATCAGGTGAAAAAAACCCTCAAACAGAGCATATTAAATCCCTCTGAAAATGTGAAAAAATTATTACCGGTGTGTATATAATTATACTGGTAATAAAATAATAATAATAATAATTTATATAAATATATATATATTTATATAAATATATATATATTTATATAAATATATATATATATTTAATATGCTCTGTTTGAGGTTTTTTTTCACCTAATGAAACACTGCAAATAATGAGGTTGCCTTTTGTTTTACACTTTTAGGTACCTCTGCTGTATATATATATATGTATATATATATACAGGGACATAAGGGAGGAATAGGGAATGAGAAGGCCTCTTTGCAATGAGAAGGCCTCATTTGCCAAAGGAAGGACTAAGTATTTTTAAAAAATTACTACAGTGATTTTCCATGGTGAGTTGTTGTCTCCTAGAGGCGTTTTGATGTGATGTAGTCTTAACATGAGGTTTGGGGCTGTCTCTCTTTGTAAGAACAGCACTGGGAATCTATGGCATAGAGCACAGCAAACCACAGAGTTAGAGAACTATACAGTATTAAAGTTGGCACAATACATTGTGATAAACTTTGAATTTACTTAATCTCTGTGGTTTTTAGAAATTAGATTCCTGGCATTTGGCTCCAGATCCTATGTTGCATCAGTTTACTATCTGACACATCTTCTGTGTGGGGGACTATGTACTGTATTTGGATGGACTCAATGTGCTAATAGGTTTTTACTGCTCCAACATCTAGGATTACATTCCATTTATCATGTTCCTAGTGGGCTAGATTGTGCAGTTTGAACGTAGTCCTGTGTATGGGTGGTGTGGAGGTGTACCAACCCTGGGGGAGCATTGGAAGAGATTGTATATAAGGAGGCAAAATTTCTCCCAGAGCTGCTTAGTTCTATGTATGTGTGTGCGCAGACACTACATGCTATCCACAAAACCCACAGTTTTGCATGCAGAATTGTCCACTTGAAACACATCTGTGAACTTTTCTGAAACTATTCAGTTGCATACCCATCAGGCCGCCAGGCCGCCTTCTGTATGCTACTTGCCCCAGATTGCTGTGCCTTGTCAGTTAGGAGGTTCATACTTATGGTTGGAAGAGTGTGAGGGATAGGTAACATCTCTAAAATTGAGGATGGAATGTCATGGTGAGGGTTAGGGGAAGGTTAGATGTTTTCTAGTAACAGGACCAAGGAAGAAAGTTCAGTATGCCAGGACCATGATAACTAGGGAGACAGCCTGATTCCCAAAAGGTGATCAAATTATTATCATCACAGAGCAATCAGACTGTACTCCATGCCATATGCAATCTACTTGATACTTATCACCCTACTGCAACATGGACATTTGAGGTTCTTGAGGTCTTCTCCATTGGTGGTGTTGGACACGCACAAACTGATTGTTCTTGGTGAATTCAGCATCCATGCAGACGACAACTATTCTGGATCAATTTAGGATCTCAAGGCCAATGTGATGTTTGTGGGACTCTCCCACATAGTTAATGGCTTGACTCATACATCTGGCTAAAGTCTGGAGCCAGTGTTTAGGCTTTTATTGGATGGCGGGACAGTGGTTGTGATTACATCCTTGTCACAGACTGATCATGAAATCCTCAAGTTTCGGGGCCAGGGCACACATTTCCTCTCAAGATGATGGACCTGTTTTAATGGTCCACCCTTAGAGGCTGATGGAATCAATAAATTGCCATCCAACTGATAGACTACACTATGCACAACTGGTTGGACAATAATCTTCTGTCCCTGGCTACTGATCTGGTATCTCCTATGCTGTACCTGCATCAAATACTAATCTGAGACAATCTGAGATACTAGTGAACAGAACCAAGGTTACTCTTCCTCCCATTCTGAATCTAATAGATCTCAGACACACAAATTTAAAACCCATGTCAAGAAAGGTAGAGAATCTGGGTGTGGATAAGGTGAAGGGAGTAGTTCAAGTAATAAAGATGGATAGCCACTCTCAGTACCAGTAACTGATCTTTGTTTTTATGTGAAAAGTTTGTGGGTGACACAATGCAATACAATTTTCAAGTACTGGGGTATGTACACTAAATTGCATTGGGTAGAAGATGTGTCCACGACTAAGCACACGCTTTGGCTTTGGTGCCTCATTGGGAATGCTGTGTGGTGGGCAACAGACAAGCACAGCAGGAAGCCTTTACAAATATATAAAGTATTAAAACACATGTATGGAAGGAAATCCAATGTATCTTAAGAGACTTCACTGTGGTGGGGGAAATGAAGCAGGAAATGAATGGGGTAAAGAAGAACTATTGAGTCAACATGAGGGGTTTAAACTTACAGGCAAAGCAGAATCATCCTTTTTGAATCTCTGGTTGTTCTGCCGTTCTCTGTTTTTTGGGACCACTGTGATGGATTCTGAGAAAGAAACCTCATAGGATAGCTCTTCTTTTACTGATGGGCTGTCTTTATCTAGTCCACAGTCTAGACAGCTATTAGCTGGAAACAAGGGAGACTATATATGAATACTGAAGGTTTGTTTGTGTTTGGTGCAGAGACATTAAAAAAATGGTAAAAACAAACAAAGAGCTTGTGAAAGTGTTAAGGGAAGAGCTTCACAGAGGAATTTCAGCATAACAATAATGCATGTTCCTGTTTTGTCTGGAGGAAATAAGCCCTTATACTTTCTGAAATCAAAGCCCTATTTTTATTTTAGATTTTTTGCTGTTGATATTTGTGCAGAAGGTGATTAAGCTGTAATTTTCTGTTTGTCAGTAGAAGAATCATGCTCATCATCACCTTTGTGCATAATGATCTTGTCTATCCTGACTAGGGAAACTATTTCTGCATTTGGCCAGTGAACAATCTTTTTTTCTTTTTAAAATTATTGATAGAAAAGTGCTGCTAACACTGTTTCTCTGGTCACTGTTGTTTACACTTTTTGTTCCTTACAATTTCCCATCACTGCTGCTCTTGGGGCATAAAAAACATAGTACAGGCACAACCTGAGCAGACAGGGCTCAGCATGCTACCATCTGGTTTGCAAAGCCATGCCAGCCCTAGTGGAATTTTTAATAGAATCCAGGAACCAAAAGACAAGATGATCTATTGCTCTGTTCCAGAAATTAGTTGCCTACTAGAATTAGTAGGCATAAGACGGAAATTTCTACTATAGAAATGCCCTGTCTCCATAGACTTCACAGTGTATTAGCCTGAATGAGTTCTAGTGTTGCCAACTTTCATGATTTTATCATGAGTCTCCTGATACTTAAAGTCCCAGCTCCTGGATTTGTGCAACTAGGTAAGAATCTCAGCTTTCATTAAAATAAAAAGTAAGTTTTTAGCCCTCAAGGTTGCAGAGGAAGCTTAGAAACATGACACAAGTGCACCCTAAAGGCTTAGAAATAAGATAAATAAAGTGAGCCCCAAATGTATTATCATCATTATTTAAATCTTAGGATTTTTAAGCCAAATTTATGGTTACTGGGGACCTGACTCATGATTTTTGAACACTTGGGGTTGGCAGTACTGGAAGTTCAAACATCATTCTTCCCATACAGGTGCTATCGCTCTTTCAAATTCTAGGATAGACAAAGCTAACTATGTTATGAAACACTTTACAAAACACTATTATGGCTGTAGGTCTCAGGAATATACTTACATATTTTGAATTGCAGTGCAGACTGGGCCATAGATTAGACACTACAGGCCCTGTTCTATGTTTGTAAAGAGTCCAGCACAACAGGGCCCCAATTCAAAATGGGGACTTTGAGCATTGCCATGTTTATTAATAATGCTGTAGTAATAATCTTAAAGAAAAGCATGCAGCATGTCTCAGCACCTAAAATAGTGGATTAACCAGATGATCCCAAAAGGTACTTTCTATCTCTCATTTCTATGATCAAATTAATATTGGTTACAGATTGGCATACTCACAACTCACTGATTTCCAAACTGGCTTCTGCCCCGGAAGCTGGATACCATTAGAAGGAACTGGTGACACCGGCACTGTCTCAAACGTGGGCTGATAGGCAAGGAAAAATGATCAGACGGCAATGAAATTAAAGGCATGTGGACAGACACTTCTACAACTCAATCAACAGTGTATCAATCCCAGTTTTTGTTTTTGTCACTAAGTTTAAACAATCCATTCTGATTTGCCAGAGAGAGATTTTCATTACCCAGCCTGTGCAAGTAATCTTCTTCAGGCTGCAGATGTGGATCATGTTGAGGTCAGTGAGTATTGCCACAGCTTTACACAGCTAATGAGTTCTCCCATATGTAATGACTGAAATTAACTAATGAAATTGCTTCAGATAACGGCAGCAAGTTAAAGGTTTGTATCAATGTGTAATTCGTCTTGCTTTTAATCACCGTGGTCACATTCTGCAAGGTGCTGTGCACCTCCTAAAAAGTGCTGAACACCCTTAACTCCCACTGAGGGGCTGCAGGAATTGAAGGCACTCAGTACTCTGCAGGACTGGAAATTTAACAAGTAAATAAATGGATGGCCAAAACCAGCTGGAAATGCACTTCAACATTTTCCTCCCATAGGCTACATTGTGTGGAAACTGGGGTTACATGAATAACACAGGTTCTTTATCAGAGTGGGGCAAACATTTTTTTAAAAAATCTCTTTCCTATTGCTTAGTTTTGTTTGGTTTTGCCCAGAAAATTGTTTTGCCTTGCGTAAAAATGCTGTGTGTGTGTGAGAGAGAGTGTGAGAGAGATGCGGGGAGGGGGAGGGAGAGAGACAAAACAGCGGATGAAAGTCAAAGGGTAACTTTCACTTGGTGTGACACATTTTTGTGTGCTGTATTTGCCCTTGTGATTAGCAGCTTTGGAATAGATCATGAGGTAATACTTAGTCCTGCCATGAGTGCAGGGCACTGGACTAGATGACCTCTCGAGGTCCCTTTGAGTTTTACGATTCTATGATTCTCTGAGGAGAATTTGGAGCAGGAAGACATGTTCAGGGATGAAGAAAGGGTAGAAATATTAAAAACAATTAGAAGGCTACTTGGTGAAATCAGCTTCATTGACTAAAATCTTTGTTTTAAAACCTGTTCTGTTCTCTACATCCTGCTGGCATCCCAGAGAATTGTGTTATTTCTCCCACACCCTTGTTTTACATGCTCCCCGGTCCCTTGAGGTTCAGCATCACAGCCATCGTCTTTCCAGTGGAGGGGTGCTGATGAGAACTCTGCTGAACCCATCAAAGCTGCTCTTTAAACAGCTGAATAAACCATTTAGCAATATGAGGTGATGCCTTCCCCAGAGGCAGAAAACACTGTCTTCCCAGTTTGTAGTTAATGCACACGGGAGCAGTACTCAGACTGATATAAAATGGCAGATATTTAAAAGGACGGCAGACCTTCCAATTTGAACACTGAAATAATGTTGCAGTTGTTTTATCCAATCTTATCCTTTGAGTTATTTTGATAACAAAGTTAAATGTAAGATGAATAAAATCTCTCCTGAGAGAGTCCATTTAATAGGCTACCAACCTGATAGCAAACAGGATTTGAATCACAAGGTTTCCTTTGAACTATAATCCATTAAAAAGCAAGGGCTGTGTAAAAGAAATGAAATATGGTAGCATGATTTTATGATTTCTAAACGCCCAGCATTAAAAGAAATGTTTTATGACAAGCTGCCTGAGCTGTGTGAAGTGCAAAAAGTAGGCAAACAAGAGAAATGGTGAACATGAATTAGATTTGTAAAATCCTTCCAGCCTTGATAATATAAGGCATTATAAATAACACAGGGAAAACTAACAGGGCACTCTCTCTGTTGCATCCTGTTTCTGCTGGGCATATGATTTAGGAAAGGGAGATTGCTATGGACCCAGCTATGGATCAATTACTCTCTGCCTCAACTCCAGTGTAGTTTAGAGCAGCTTGCAAGATGCTCTAATATGAGCCCGTTGAGTATATTCCCCTATAAACAATGCTGGGAATAACTAAAAGGCATCACATTCCGGCCTCTTGCCTCCCCACCAGTAAAGGGAGTGGCATGTAGGAGTCAACTCCGAAGGTTCTATGTGAGCCGGGGACACTATCATGATAGGGGTATCCCCAACAGGGGATTTACAGGAGGTTTCTGCTTGTTATAGCACCCGAGTAACAAAAGGGAGCAGATTGGGACGGAGAATCTCCTTCATTTTTGTTAGTACATGATTATGATATATTGATAGTGTCCCTTAAAAACAAAAGATTAGAAAGCTCATTTTCCAATAAATGTGCTAAACCTAGTGGGCCAAATTCTGCCCCCTGTTACATGTGTGCAATGCCATTGACTTCCTAGGATGTGGTTCCAATGAAGGCAGAATTTGGTTCAGTTTAGGTATCCTGATTCTGGCCTACACTTAGTTGTTCATCAAGTCATTACTGATGCTAAAAATGCCTCCGGTGTTTACTTGCACTATGTGCACAGGAAGAGGAAATCTGACTAGGAAGAAAAAGGTGGAGATGGAAATGCTCATTTCCTTTAAAAGCTTTCCACTATACACAAGATGTAAAAACAAACCATCAGAGCATCACAAAGGCAAAATTTTAATGTCAGCACTGCAGCCAAGAAACATAAACACTAAAGAGATGTTCGTGTTAAAGTTCTGTTCATGCTGCTCGCTGCCTTTGCTTTTTGAGAGATTCATATTTTCAAGCATGGTAAGTGCAAATGTCTTTTCATGCAAATGCCTCTAGTTTAGTTAGTGATTTACTATTTTAATTAGATCCTGGGTCCTTCATGCACTACTCTGAGCAACACTCCTTTGAAAATCAAGAGGAGTTTTACTTATCAAAGTGTGCAGGGTCAGGTCCTTCATTAGTCTGGAGCTTAACTTGCTTTCCACTTTTGGACTTTACCGATAGGTTGCACTAGGCACCAAACTAACTGATTTTCAGATCTGTTGAGCACTTGCAGCTCCTAGAGACCTTAATGGAAGCTGTGAGCATTCAACACCCATGAAAATCCGGCCACAGTGACTGATGTGCCATAGCCCTGTTTCAGAGATGGGGCAGAGTTGCCTCATCTAGGCGAGGGTAAGATTGCTTCAAGGGAGCACTATCTTCCTTGAAGCACCAGGGAGTTCCTCGATGGCCTAGAAGAATGTAGCATGTTTCCCATTTCTAAGCCAGGTTAGCTCTTCCGGCTGGAACAGCGGCAGAACAGGGTCGTGAACAAGGCAGAACAGGGTGACACTTTCTTGCCACTAACTTTGGGGTGGTTTGTGCTCTTTTGGGAGCAGTCCTGTGCTCAGAGTGAAGGATCTGTAACCGTGACTCAGAGTGAAGGATCTGTAACCTTGGCTAGCCTCTAAGCCTGGGTACAAGGACTACTTGTGCCTATTCCCCTTCTTGTGCACCCACCCAGGGATCATTCACAATCTGGCCTTATGCCTGTTTTTGGTTAGATAACCCTGACGTTAAGAGCTCCAATTCATTATGCAAGCAACTGAGGCAATAGGTTTCAAATGAGTCTAGAAACCCAGGTTTTTCCTTCTCTATGCAGTGTGGAAGACTTCACTAAACCTGTCAATTTGCCTAGGATGCTTTCCTCCCCCTGGTGCCTGTTGTCCCTGCTTGCTGACAGCAAAGTAAATCAAAAATAGAAAAAGAAAGGCAGAATGCTCTTCATAGCTATTTATGCAGCCCGAATGCTAACAATTTGTATTCTTCTTCTCCACTTGCCACTGGGCAAAGCTAAGTGAGTCACCCTCGTAAAAAGAAATCTCACCTTGTGGTTTAATCACCCTTTTCCTCATCACTAAGAGTAGAAGATAGTTATCCATCCCGTATCTCTCTCCTCTGGGCAGCTGTAGTGTTTATGATGCCTAGAGGGCTGGATGAAGACTGCATTTCTTCTTTTAATGTAGAGGGTTACACAAACTATTATGTGGAGAGACTAACACTTTCCATGGCAGAAGTGATTAAAAGTCCTGTATGGCATTTCAGACTAGTACGCAAACACTTGAAGAAAAGATGATTTATCTGGTACCAGCGATTCGGCCAAGCCAAGGTACATCAGTCATTGTGCACTAAACTGCCAACATTCATTCCCTACATTTCTCCTAATCACTGGAGAGGTGATAAATAAGACAGGCTTTCAAAATCCCATAGCAGCTAGTCACACAGAGGGAGATTTTCAATGTCACACAGCAATTGAGAGCCCAATTCACATTGACTTTCAATGGGTGTTTGCTGCCTGGCTGCCCTTTAGAACTCTCTCCTGTATTCTCTTTAAGTAACCGAGATAAATGTGTGAAATATGGCTGCGACTACAGTAAGTGTGTAGCAATACAGGTAGAATTGAACAACTGTATGGGAAGAAAGAATGAGAAATCCTAAGACTGTCATAACAGTTACTTTTTAAATCTTATATTAGAGTTTCACAATGCAGAACAATTAGATGGGCTCCGTGTTCAAAAAGGTAATTGCAAAATGAAAACTTGAGGACCATGCCTTTAACATAGCTCTGGGACATCTAGTCCATTAGTGAGACACAAGAAAAAGACCAGCAGATCAACAAAAGATCATTAGATTCAACACTCTGTGCAACAAAAAGAACTAGTGTCACCTTTTTTTCCCTGGTGACTGCTTTCTATTAGCGGGATTAAACTTCATTTTGCTGCAGCAACTGCACAATCTGCCATACTTATTGTATCTAAGAAGTTTCATAGGGTGACTAACATACCAATACCTCATGGTAAAAAGAGACCCAGAGCTTTAAGATAGGTGAAAGATATTTTACCTAAGGAAAATGCCTAATCTTACAAAAAGTGCCATGAGATCTTTAATGTCTGAGCAAAGTAGTCTGGGATTTTGGAGTCTTAACCAAGAGACTCTACCCACAGGAAACCATGGTACTTGGAGGATGTGGTGCTGTGCCAATCTTGCTAGGATATGAACTTGTGGTTCCAGGGAGGCTATTTTAAACTGGAGACTGAGACCACTAAGCTAATCCTCCAGATGTTTTACTTTTGAATTCCTATTTTAACGGGAAGCAGCTGTGCTTTGTCTGTTTAATGGACTTTTGCAGGTTATTAGTGCGTAGCGCGAACCTTCTGGAAAAAATAAACAAATGAGAAGGGACTGAATAATTCCATGGAAGAAGGCAGTTCCTTACTACTTTTCAACAATATAAGCTTCACTATACATGTTTAAAACAGGGCTTGGCAGTTTAGCTATGAGCCGCATTAAGGACAACAGGAGTTACTCATTTTAATTCATGCATGCTGCTTTTGAGTTTTTAGTATGTGGACTTAGGGCATACGATCAACTAAATCCGCGTAAATACAATGCATGGGGATAAGCAATGGTAATTCTATATCTGTCCTCAGGGACAAGTGGATGAGACCCTACAGAAGAAAGGTTCATTCCTGAACAAATGAATCATGAATGGATTTTTATTTGCTTTATTAGTGAAATAAAGTTCCCAATGAAACAATCGCAAAGATGCCTCCAGGTGTTTAACTGCTTATGCATACTTGCCCCCTATTGCTTCATTACACAGGTTTTACTTCACTGCTAAGATTGCTGAGTAAATAGCATGTGTCCTCAGAAGCCAGCAAAAATTTGCACAGCTGCCAAAAGCAACTCACTGATATCCAAAAAATGAGGGAGTAAATGTTAGTCTTGATAGTGGATTACAGAATGAAGGTTGCCAATGGACACAACATTACATTATAAGTTAGTTGCAAAACTTTGCGCCAGCTATTTTAGCTGGTTTTATTGTTCCCTTTAAAAGGTAGCACATTTGCTTATATGACATCAAAAAGGTCCAGACTTGGCTGTTTGGGACAAGAACCATCATTTACTACTTCTACAATGCCTAGCACAGTGAGATCCCTGGTTGAAGCATTTAGATGCTATAGCAATATAAATAAGAATAAAGTGCAAAACCCTCCATTACCAAGTATTTGCCACTTACAGAAGAGTCATTAACTCCAAAGATGTCTCGCACATCCCTGACAGAGTGTTTGTTCTTCTTCCTCATAGTCTGAGTGTAGGTGTTGTACCTTCTTTGTACTGCGGCGGCTTGTGTGCGGGTCAGTGTGGACAGCAGGGCTTGCCCATCCTCTTCTTCAGCCCCCGAAATCAATGTAGATAGGCCCACATCTTGCAGCCATTCAGCTTCAAGTTCCCCCTCTGTGAAGGAGTGAGAGTGTTAACATGCCTTGTATGGGATGGGTCGGAGGTAGCACAGTTGGTTTAGTGTGCCAGCCTTTACCTCAGGAAGACTCCGTTTCCAATCTGTCTTGGGCCACACAAGTAAGTAAAATTTACTTGTCAATCTTGAAAACAATCCCCAGCTTGGCTGTCTCTGCACAGAAGATGTTTAGAAGAAGAACAGCAGAAGAGTGGTAATTCAAGCCCACTGAGGTGCATCAATACAGCATTGTGAAGAAGATAGCATAGTGCCTGCCCATAATTGCCTAGAAAGTTCACTAAACAATAGCCCTCATTAAAGAAGATGAATGAAACCCCTTTCAGTCCCACATATGTTGTGTATGAATGCTGTCATTTGACAAAGGAAGGCTGGCAGTAATCCCCTCTGGTTTCATGATATCCAGTACTGCACAGGGTATTCCAGATGAGGCCACACCCTTGATTCATATACAGGCAACACAAACAAATATGCAAAAGAGGAAATGGACTAATTTTCTCTTTCAGAGCAAAAGAGCTAATCAATGAGCTCTTTCTTAATATATTATTTTTTAATAGCATACTTGCATTTCCACATTTGCTCTAATTTTCCTTCCTGATGTACCAGAACCTGTACAAGTTTGTCTATCAATCTGTAGATACAATTTACTGCACTTTGGCAGTTAGATGCACAAAGAAACAATTAAATTGCTTGGGTTTATGTAAGAGCCATTGACCTTGTTGCTTAACTTGCTTACCTATCCACAAGACCCCAGAACATACATAACTTAATCTCCCCGCTGTGTGTGTATGGCAGAGTGACCAATTTATTGATCCACTCCCTGTATCTGGTGTAACAGCTTACTTCCACAAATAGGACTAATGACTGCTCCTTTTCCTCCTGCCTGAGTTTGGAGATGTTGATTCTCATGCTGTTCTCACTCCTCTTTTTGACAGTCTCTATTTTCATCTGCATACATTGCTGCTCCATCTACATTCTCGCCTGTTCCAGTTTCATGATTAAATTAATCTTGGCTCTGGACCTGAAATGTTCTTTCCAAGAAAATGTTTGTAAACCAAGCTTGGCTTTCACAGTGCCAATGAAAAAAATAGTGGGACTATCAAGGGATTAAAAAAATTAATTGCACAGTTAAAGAAATTAATTGCAATTAATCGCACGATTAATCCCACTGTTAAACAATAGCATACAAGTTATTTAAATATTTTTGCATGTTTTCTACATTTTTAAATATATTGATTTCAATTACAACACATAATACAAAGTGTACAGTGCTCACTTTATATTTAAATTTGATTACAAGTATTTGCACTGTAAAAAAACAAAATAAATAGTATTTTTAAATTCACCTAATACAAGTACTGTAGTGCAATCTCTTTATCATGAAAGTTGAACTTACAAATATAGAATTATGTACAAAAGAACTGCACTAAAAATAAAACAATGTTAAATTTTAGAGCCTGCAGGGCCACTCAGTCCTATTTCTTATTCAGCCAATCGCTCAGACAAACACATTTGTTTACATTTGCAGGAGATAATACTGCTCACTTCTTGTTTGCAATGTCACCTGAAAATGAGAACAAGTGTTCTCATGACACTGTTGTAGCCGGCGTCACAAGATATTTAAGTGCCAGATGCGCTAAAGATTCATATGTCCCTTCATGCTTCAACCACCGTTCCAGGGCACATGCAACCATGCTGATGACAGGTTCTGCTTGATAACAATCTAAAGCAGTGCGGACTGATGCATGTTCATTTTCATCATCTGAGTCATATGCCACCAGCAGAAAGCTGGTTTTCTTTTTTGGTGGTTCGGGTTCTGTAGTTTCCGCGTGGGAGTGTTGCTCTCTTAAGACTTCTGAAAGCATGCTCCACACCTCATCCCGCTCAGAATTTGGAAGGCACTTCAGATTCTTAAACCTTGGGTCAAGTGCTATAGCTAGCTTTAGAAATCTCACATTGGTACCTTCTTTGCATTTTGTCAAATCTGCAGTGAAAGTGTGCTGGGTCATCATCCGAGACTGCTATAACATGAAATATATGTCAGAATGCAGGTAAAACAGAACAGAAGACATCCAATTCTTCCCCAAGGAGTTCAGTCACAACATTTAATTAACACATTATTTTTTTTAATGTGCGTCATCAGCATGGAAACATGTCCTCTGGAATGGTGGCTGAGGCATGAAGGGGCATATGAATGTTCAGCATATCTGGCATGTAAATATCTTGCAATGTTGGCTACAAAAGTGCCGTGCAAATGCCTGTTCTCACTTTCTGGTGACATTGTAAATAAGAAGCGGGCAGCATTATCTCCTTTAAATGTAAACAAAGTTGTTTGTCTCAGGCCTGGTCTACACTAGGGGGGGGTGTCGAACTAAGGTACGCAAGTTCAGCTACGCGAATAGCGTAGCTGAACTCGAACTACCTTAGTTCGAACTACTCACCCGTCCAGACGCCGCAGGATCGAAGTCCGCGGCTCCCCTGTCGACTCTGCCACCGCCGTTCGCGGTGGTGGAGTTCCGGAGTCGACGGGAGCGTGTTCGGAGTTCGAACTATTGCGTCTAGATTAGATGCGATAGTTCGAACTCCGAGAAGTTGAACTCTACGCGTCGACCTGGCAGGTAAGTATAGACCTACCCTTAGTGATTGGCTGAACAAGAAGTAGGACTGAGTGGACTTGTAGGCTCTGAAGTTTTACATTGTTTTGTTTTTGAGTGCAGTTATGTAACAAAAATAATCTACCTTTGTAAATTGCAGTTTCACGAGAAAGCGATTGCACTACAGTACTTATATGAGGTGAATTGAAAAATACTATTTCTTTTATCATTTTTACATTGAAAATATTTCTAACAAGTAATATATACTTTGATTCTAATTACAGCACAGAATACAATATATATGAAAATGCAGAAAAACATCAAAAATATGTAATAAATTTCAATTGGTATTCTATTAACAGTGCAATTAAAACTGTGATTAATCATGATTAATTTTAAATTGCAATTAATTATTTTGAGATAATCATGTGAGTTAACTGTGATTAATCAACAGCCCTAAAAAATTGTGAAATGGGGTGTGAGCATGGTCAAAAAGATATTCTGCTTAGATGTCACCAAGAGGTTGGTGGATAGTTTTCCTCATCATTTGGCCAGCTGTACTACTTAAAAACAAGAGCTAAGTAGGAATGACAAAACCAAAGGATGATTGAACAGGAGTGAAACTATTTTATAGAAGCAATTACTGCATAAAATGATTCAAACATGTTTTAGCTAAATGGGCTTAGTTAAGGACTAGGAGCCATTTTTGGTTTTGTTTTAAAGTTATTTTCACACAGTATAATCCTCTGGTTTCTATTTAGAAATCAGTGTCTAGATACCATGATAGGGAGCCAGAATCCTCAATGTACAACTCCCTTTTTCTTTCAGAGAGTATTAGGGAAGAGATATTTTTTCTTAAGGCTCATGACAATTTCCATCTCAACTTTTCCTAAATTCTCAAGCCACTCTTTAAGAATTCAGCTTTGCCCAAGTGTCTCTGCTCAGCTTAGGGTGCAGCTCTGAAATGAACCTATAGAGTTGCCCCAGTTCTCAAAAATGCAGAGAACCTGCATTTTGGTTCCTCTCATGATTCCACGCTTTCCAGTTCCATGGCACACAGCCATATGTCTAAATGCCTCACACATCATTGCTGATGAGATGACAAACCCGCAGCCAGGGGTCTCCCTGTACTGCTTGGTGAGCCTACTGCTCAGCCTTCTGTGATGTCACTAATGTGTTCATAGCTTGCCCCACTTCTTCAGCCCTGTAGCTCTCAAGATGAATTCTCTTGCCCTTGGCTACTAATGTCAATAGTATGAAAGTTCTCTGATCTTTCTGAAAACACATGATCATGAGAGAAGGATTATTTTGTCTCTAATAATATTATTTATGTTGGGCATGGTTTCCCCTTCACTGCCTCCTCAAACCATCTGTTTCTCTTCCTCTCCCATTTTCCTCAAAGATGTATCAAAAGATTTTTATTATTTTTAATGGATTTCCACATTGGTTTTCTTGTGTTTTGGATTATTAGTAAGTAGTACTGGTGTTATCTAAATTTGATTTATAATTATAACTGAGTATTCCAAAAACTGTTGGTCCAATACCCCAAATATTTTCCTAATGCTCAGTAGTTAGAATGAGCACTTCCTCACTGAATACGTTTCTGAAAGCAACAATATTCAGGACACATAGTGGTAACTACAGCGTAGAAATGTATTGGATTTTACCCTGCAATTTCATTTTTAATTCAGAGCAGAAGGGACAAAAAAAATCAATGCATGTAATCAGACAAACGATAAACCTGAGAATGCAGAATAATCTATATAGTTGTGAATGTTTCAGTTAACAGCAGTGTACTGTGATGTTTCTGAAAATGAGGATAATTGGTAGCAGCTCAGATATTGCCTAGACTCCACAAAGGTTCAGGTACCTAAAGAGTGCAATTAAATTGCATTGAATGTGGCGGTAAGCCAGTAACATCCTAATTCTCAATAAAAGTTGAATTGAAAGAACACAGTACAGTGCTTTTAAAATATAACCCTAGATGTTATGTCAGGTCAGGCTTCTGATAAAGAAGTATAGTTTGCTTTTGGATTGTAACAAACTTGTGTAATAATAACAGATATGTAAAATATCAAACACTCCCCATCTCAAATTTCAATTTTCAAATATACAGTATTAGGAAAAAGACCAGGGGTAATTTATTTTGAGATGGCATAGAAAAGTGGAAACATATTCAGTATGGTTCATATTAGTGATGGATGAATTTCAAAAAGTTTTGAAGTTTTGGATGACATGAGTATCCAAAAATACAGATCCAAACAATCTCTCTTAGGTTTAGATGTTGGTCTGGAAGTCTTATAAAAACAGGCCCTCACAATGATACATGTGAATGATAGCCAGATTGAAAATGGTTAAATAAACCCCTTTTTCTGGGTGTTGCACAACTTCCTCTTTGGGTCGTAGCTAAAACAAGGAAGAGAACACACACAAGAAATTAAAAGAAAACCAAAAAAAGATTAATTGGACTTCTTCTAGTCTTCAAATAGATTCAGTTTTGGTTTGTTTCATGTTTGGGATGAAGTTGCGTTTAAACTCCTCTCTTAGCTGCACCATTTCATTTATTTCCTCTCTCTTACTGAAACATGGGTAAGATCAATTCAGAAAAATCTGCTCCAGAAATCAGAGTGCCAAATTCCTGAAAACACAACATTGAGTAAGTCTCTCTCTATATCTATATCAAGAACTTACTTTGTGTTGACTGTTAAATTCAGAAATGGAGCTCCCATTGACATAGTATCATTTTGGCACGTTTGTGATTCTTGACTAATACTATGGATGGGTGGGCCCAAGCCCACCCTCCAGATGTAAATACCTTGGACTTTAAAGGAAATCAGCGTTCCAATCCACATTTTATGGCTCAAGCCCATCTGTACATTCATTACATCCATTCTGGGAGTTTGGAGGAGTGGAGATCAGGATATTAGTGAAAGAATTTAGTCAAAGTAAAATATGGGAGGACAAGTTTGGAATTTGTATGCTCACCATCAGCTGGTTTGACTTCTAATAGTGTTTGTTCTTCTTGTCCTTGTTCACTGTTTTCTTTGATACTTTCCACTTCACACCAGAAATCCTCCATTGAGGTGCTATCCACGGAGGCCTGGGAATTTGAACGGCTGAACATGGGAGGACGTAAGGACTCATTGGAAAGCATCCTGTTAATTCTTCGGCACTGAGGGAGGGATTTTCTGGAAGAAGATAACGATCAAAAATGGAAACACTGTATCTTTGTGTTTTTTCTGAAGTTCTATCTTCTAACACAAAAATGAAGCTTACAGTCAATGCATCAACTCACTCTGTTTTGAGGTGGGCAGTGAACATAATGGTGGAAACAAAGGACAGAATGAAGATAGTCTTCACTCAGAATATTCTCATTTCGCAGCTTTGTCACAATCTTAGATTACCTTTGTCATCATTTTGGTTTTTTTTTATTTAATAAAATTTTTTTTTATATTGTGAAGTGCTGATTATTAGCAGTGGACTGGGCACTGGACTGGAACTCAGGAGACCTGGCTTCTCTTCCCAACTCTGTCACTGCTCTACTGTGTGACCTTGAGCAAGTTACTTTACTTCTTTGTGTTTCAATTTCCCCTTCCCGCTTTACTCTGTCTGGTCTGTTTTGCTCCTAAATTTTTCCAGTCAGAGACTCTTATACTATATGTGTATATGTTCTGGATGTCTACTATATGACCAATGAGTATATGATCTTAGTTGGGCCATTTGCATGACTGTAATACACACAATAAATAATACTAAGTGTGCAGTGGGATTTGGAGAAAAGGTCCTAGTGGCAAGGAGAAATGTCCCAGGAACTGGAGAAGACGGTTCTGTCACAGGGCCATCCAGTACTCACCTACTTGAATTAACAGAAATACAATTTCTCTTTCTCTTCCTTTTCAATGTGTCATGATCCTGGCCAACAACCCTTTATTCAAACCCACAGACATCTCACTCCATAAAAATGTATTTCCCTTTTCAGGGTTCCCCGTCCCATCACTGTTTTCATGGTGGATTTATAAACAAAATGATTTAATGCCAAAGAATTCACTTATTCGTTCCCTCTTGTGTAGTTGTTCCGAGCTGAGGTGCTGGCTGTTTCTCTGAGAATGCTGGAACACTCCTTGATCATTTGGGTGGTCTAAGCTGATTAGTGCTGCAGCCCAGAGCTGAGCTCAAGGCTAGGGATCAACAGGGGAAACAATGGAACAACAAATTCCAGCTGTGGACATTATCAGTGCTTATACAAGGCAAAGCAGAGCTGCTGTCCCATTTCTCTCTTTGATTATGGAATGTACATTACAAATGGCATGCTTGCCAAACATGCCCATTTGCCACTAGCCAGATGATAAGGAAGGAATTTAAGCTTTTAAAGGGGTGAAGAAAATATTTCCAAAAAGCAGAAAAAAAATATGATTATGATAAATGCTCTTTTGGAAGAGCAAAGTTGTAGTCCACATATTTTCTCATGAACTGCTAGTAGTTTAAACATACAGTGTTTAATAAGGGCAAGGAACAATCAAGAAAATACAAGGGGAATTCATGACATCAAAGTGGTTAAAGCTATTTGAGTGATTTCCATGGAGTTTGTCCATTGGAGAGACCAGAGCATCTCAATTGGCTTCAGGACATAAAACCTCAGATGACTGAGTCACCAGTGAAATCACCATCTGGCTCTGTGTGGAAACTGTTATCCCTGTTATTTCCAAATTCACCCTCTCCTCCCCCGCCCCCATGCATTGGCAAGAAACACAAAAATGTAAATAAATCCCAGAGTCTTTAAAAGCCATGTGGCAATAGCTCACAGAGAGCTCTAATAAAGTTTTAGTTATTAAAATAAAACACACCACAGCCGATCTGAATATCTGGAGGGGGAGGCAGTGTTTGCTAGTCAAATCAATACAACTACTAATGTTTCTGATCTGATGTTCTCAAAGTTAATACAGAACATAAATCGGATGAAAGGTGCACGTCTATAGTGACTAAACCGAGATTGGGGCTCCGTTGTACTCGGCATTGCAGAGTTGTGCTCCAAAGGGCATATGATACAGCAGTTGTTCTTAGCCAGGTGCTACAATGCCCAGGGTGGTGTTAGGGAGCTGTGACCACTTCACCCTGCCCAGAGTGTTAAATAGGAGAGGGTTCCCAGCTGAATGAGGAGACAGGTCCCCGTATAGAAAAATTTGAGAACAACTAATCTAAATAGACAAGATAGACAAAGGTTAGGGGAAATAATTATTGTCTCTATTTTACAGATGGGCAACTGAGGCCTGGATAGATTAAGTGACTTGCCTAGGGTCACACATGAAGTCTGTAGCAGAGTCACGAACTGAAACCAGATGTTAAGAATTCCAGTCTAGCATCTTTATTACAAGACATCTTTCCCTTCTCTGTAATTAAAATGCAAGTGAAGATTCTTGTTTAAAAAGAGCTTCTGCATGACACCATTTCAAAGAACAGTATCTTTGTTATAAACCCTTGCCAAAAATCAAGCACACATATCAGGTCAGAATTCCTTTAACAACAGTCATTAAAATGAATGCTCCTTTCATTCTTGCAAGCAAATCTATGTTGAAGAGGCAGCAGAACATGTTCCCAGATAACATAACTGGCTGGATTGGACTGTCTTTTAGTCATTGTCAGGGAATTCAAACATTTCCTGCCTTCCCAGTGTGTGGAATACTGACCATGACCCTTGCGCTCCTGGAGCATCAGCCAGCCTGATCTCTGGGCTCTGACTCCTTCAGCACTCAGCTAACTCAAACTGAGGCCTTACATCACCATATTAGGAAGAATCTGTACAGAGTTGGTGGTTTCAACAGCAGCTAATATGGTATTTTGTAATATTACCATACAAAAAACTAAATGCAAAACAGATGAGTAGCATGGCAACATCTAATGTGACAACCAACATTTACCAAATACATCCAAGGTTACAGAGTAATTAACATATATTCAGAACAACATTAAAAGTACAGAACAAAATTTGAAAATCAGAAGAGTCTCCCAGGAGTTGCATATTTGAGGACTGTTATCTCATCTCAGATTAAATCATGCTGTGTAAGATTCACATCACAAGAAATATTAAGCAGTGACACATGCATCTTATTGGTATACAACTGAAGTTTGCTTCCAGGTGGTCTGGATTATTCTGATGCTTGCTATTAAGAGCATGTGCATTCAAGTAGACTTCCAGCTGCCTTACTGATCCATATATGTGGACCTTTGGTCCTGGAGGAAGTGTTTTTGCCTGTAAGTGACAGCAGTGTTTGTCTGCATTTCTTTCTAGCAAATGTTTTTCAAAACAGTTTCAGGAAAAATATCCCAGGAGAAGCAAAGCAGGGCTATATTCTTCATCACTGTTAACTCACTCTTGAAAGACACTGATCGAGCACTGACTCAGCACACTGGATGTGAGTGTTCCTAGAATAACAGCTCAGCTGAGGCTAAGTCACCAGGGAACAATGGAAGCAGTCATCCTACCCTTCAGCAGGGCCGGCTCCAGCTTTTTTGCCGCCTCAAGCGGCGAAGAAAAAGTAAAACAAACCTGATTGAGCTGCCGCCAAAGTGCTGCCAAAGAGGACGAGAGGGAGTGAAGGACCTGCCGCTGAATTGCCACCAAAGACCAGGGCATGCCACCCCAACAATGGACGGACTGCCACCCCTTTCTATCGGCCGCCCCAGGCACCTGCTTCCTTCGCTGGTGCCTGGAGCCGGCCCTGCCCTTCTCACACTTTCTTCACTCAGTGGGGACAGGTTTTTTATTTTTCTTGCTGGCTATTAGGCCACTAAACTACTGAGATGATCCTGTTGCTCTTTAAGAAACACTTGAAAAGAAGTAATGATACAGGAGTAGCAATAGTAAAGTTTAAGCTTCATCTATCTTAACTACCCTCTCTTCCTTTCCCAACTTTTTACAGGCAGGCATGAGTTGATCAGATAACAGTCTGACCAAAAATTAAGAGGAGAAGCTCATGCCCAGATCTTCTAGACAGAAGTAAAGACAAATGCAGAAAATGCTGGGAGAGAGAAATGAGTCTTCAAACATCAAACAAATACTGCTGTGATGTGACTAAAATGGATGAAATAGTTTATAGGGTTGGGATTTACAAAGCTTGCAAAAGGCAATGAAGATGGTAAAAGAGTGACAGTGAACGAACTTGCTGCAAGGCTCTCACTCATCATTGATTACAGAAGAAAGGGTTAATTGCCAGTAATGAGAAATATGAGGGTATCATGTTAAAAGTTTTCCATTGAAAACACTTTTGCAAGGAAGCAGGATATTTCCATAGAATACAAGGGAACTGACAGTTACCGTCTAACAATGAAGTAGTGTAATGGTGACTCAGACCTTTATATGTACATTTGATTTTCTCTCTGTAGGAAACCAATGTACAATTTAGAACTTGCTCACTCACACTGATTTTGATACTGCTCAGCCAAGCCAATAAGCAGCTCTTTTCACATACCCCTGGAAAAGATAAATCAAACCACACACAAGGGGCTAGTTTTGGTGACACCTAATTATTGTTCAACGGCTGAGAAAGGATAGGTCAGTGCTTGTGTTTTCAATTTAATTAAGTGATGGGTGGTGAAGAATCTATAAAACAGGAGAGCAATGTGAACACCTTGTACTCAAAAGTTGCATTTAAATCTTATACCGGCAGAAAAGAGAGGGGACATTCTTCTTGTGTGATTGTAAAGATTCATTTCATATGACCACTGAGGATGCCGCACCACAGTTAGTCTGTATAAACGCTGATGGGAAAAGGTAATTGGAAAATGAAGAGTAAAAGTTCTCACAAGTACTGTAGCATCAGGGTCTCTTATCGCATGCAGTATTCATCAGTGTTGTGTCTGAGTAGCTAGATTATCTACTGAGTGTTAGCATGCCTTCAATGGCACAAAAAATGCTGTAGGGTAATGTTGAATCTGGCCCCAAACCTCTTCATGCCTGAATTTCTGACACATGCACAAAAATGCACTTCTGCCCCCTCA
This sequence comes from Mauremys reevesii, assembly GCF_016161935.1. Taxonomy (NCBI): domain Eukaryota; kingdom Metazoa; phylum Chordata; order Testudines; family Geoemydidae; genus Mauremys; species Mauremys reevesii. The sequence continues at coordinate 202,058,392 of NC_052624.1, forward strand.
GCCCTCTCTAACTGCCTGGTTGTTATTTTTTAAAAGCTTTGTAGTGGGCACTTAAAATCATATAAGAGACTTTCCCCTGTGAATTGTGAACCAACTTCATTATAAGCTGTTAGAAAGCTGACATTTCTTTACCAGTTTCATTTACAATCTACTTTGAGAGACAGGTATTGTTTTTCAAGAGAACACACAACTGATGCCAAATATCTCTATGATACAGATATCCAGTGTAAAGCAGTAAGTTGGCCTACACTAGTACTGTTATGCCTTTTCACCCAAATATTTGAGGTCTTAAAAATGGATGAGTCAGCTATTTATTTAATGTAATCCTGTTTATTTACGAAGTGTACACAAAGTCCTGTTTCCTGGAACATAGTAGGAATTAAACAATAGAAGACAGTTTCTTTGGCCATAGTTCTAACCCTCTTTCCAGCTAGTATTCTGCCTACAAAGCTCTCTTTACCTTCTCTCAGGGCCTTGCTTCCACTGTTTCTCTTGCTGTCTACTAGGATATTTGGCTGCATGTCTTTGTTCCTCGTTGCTTCTGGGAGCTTCTGCCCATAGACACATGTACTTCCATCAGAAAATGACCAGTGAAACCTCCCTACCCACATAGCTCTGTTTCCGGCAAGCCTTGCATGTGGCCTGTGCTTTGTGTGGTGGCTCCTATTGTTTCAGGAGCCCTTACTCCAGAAAAGGAGCTTATCTGCTTCTTACATTTATCCTGACTGAAGGGCATCCATCATGCCCACCAACTTCAATGAAGCTTCACCCAAACTCCATTGTAACTCTACCATGCAGCTGACAAACAACATGACAGTGCACAATAGACAGTGCAAAAACATTGCCAATACTGGATTTCGCTATTGATTTTCACAAAGGGCCCAGTCTCAAGACCTTGTAGAACCGTGCCCCAAAATCACATTCACAGCTCTTTTTGGCAAAGTGCTATTGTTAAATAACCTGAGATCTCATGTTGGCATGACTTGATTATTTTATTACAAAACACACAGTATGTCAGTGTTGCACATTTACTAGTGAGCTATGAAGTATTATAATAAATACTGTAACTAATATTTTTATCTTTCAAGACCTTTCTTTCCACCTCCAAAATACATTTTGTCTTGTTGTAATCTTGATTTTTTGATATTATGCTCATTTGCTTAATCATAAAGCATCTGCCCATTCTCTCAGTCACTAATAGGAATTAGTAAGGTCATGCTATAATGTTTGTGTCCAAATGTTACCTGCCACCAGTTAATAAAAACCATTTTACTCTTTAACTAAAACTAGCTTTTATACGATATGTTCAGAAAGAGGAATTGAAATCTTGCTAAAATATCAGTAAGGAATACACTGTGCCTGGCCTGTGCATAAGCAGTAGAGAATGGTCATGAATCTTCCTCTGTTAATGAGCATGCAACTTGAAGGCCAGTCACAATCAGGGTCCCAGAACTTGGGGGAGCATAAAAACTATTCCTTCTAAGTGCTCCCTGGGGTGGATAATGACCCAAAAGGACAGGGAAGGGCAGGAATGAGGTGGCACACAGCCCTGATTCTGTCTTAAACTAGCTCTCTCACCAAACCTGTGGGCCCAACAGGGCTGCCCAGAGGGGGGAGAAAATGGGGCAATTTGCCCCAGGCCCCGCAGGAGCCCCCACGAGAATATAATATTCTATAGTTTTGCAACTTTTTTTTAATGGAAGGGGCCCCCAAAATTGCTTTGCCCCAGGCCCCCTGAATCCTCTGGGCAGCCCTGGGGCCCAATGTACCAGGAGTAGCATATAACACCCACTGAATGCTCCCCATGCAAGCTCTGGAAAGTATTATATTGCTCCTCACCCCCAAAACAAAGCTGTCCCTCAGTGGTATGCCTGAATCCTAAATGATTCAGAATAAGAAGTCTGTGTATTATCAATAATAATAATCCACTCTGAAAACTTTCCTTTTTTCTTTTGAGGGTTGGAAAAGGATGTTTTCTACAAACATATTAAGAAGCATCTTTACTTAGTAGAATTTGTATTTAAAAGCCAAATGTGCTAGTTTATAGGTTTTATGAAATTCAGATGTGAATAAATTGTAGGCCTGTACCTTAGGCCTAGATCTAAAGGGATATAGTTAAGATAACAATTAGTCATCATATTCAATGACCCCTTCCCTAGGCATCTCTTCCAACTTTCAAAATCCTGCCTTATGGGACCACTTTAAATATCCTCAACAGTATCCAAGATCATAAATGCAAGGGAAGTAAGTTCTTTTGGCCCCTTGGTGTTTGCATATGGCAGACTTCACTGTAAATGAAAACCCGCACAAAACATTAGATTATCAAAGTGTCTTACAAGCATTAGTTTATTAGGTCTCTATATGTGAAGAAGATACATTTCATTTGGAACTAGAATAAACTCAGGCACACAGCTAAGTGACTTGCTCAAGGTCACATAGTGAATATGTGGTGGAGCCAGGAATGGAATCTAGGAGCCCCCACTCCCAGTCTTCTGCTGTGATCACTAGATAACACTCCCTTCCTGTGTTTATATATGATGGTCTCATTTATGGATGGTATTGTACAAATGGTAAGGAGGGGAAGGAGCCTTCCCCAACACCATGCCCTTGTGCATAGGCAAGTCCCAATCTGATCTCTAAGTAAGTAGTAAAATCCATTTATTCATGTCTGAATATTGGTGACATCATAGCAGAATTTTCGGAAGCCTTCTCTGTTAATTGCTATCTTCGAACACTCAGCAGCTGTCCTCCCAATGATCTGCACACACTATCTATCCATCTCCTATCAGTTACCCACCTGTTATGTTGGCCCACCAACATTATAACTTTCTTGAGGTTATTTCCATCCCTACGCCTGATGTTACTAAAGTACATAGGATTGCACCTGTTGATTTTTGACAGCAGGGTCTGCGTCTCTCCGATAATATTTCTAACCTAAGCATTCATCTTCTTTTCTGTCCAGGAAATAAGTAAGAATCTCTGTCAACACTACATCTCAAAGGCTTCAATTTTCTTTTTGTCAGCGGCATTAATTTCCTATGATTCACATCCATAAATTGCTATGGAAAAAATTAATCTTTTCACCAATCATATTTTGAGATGGCACAATTTTTCCAAACTTTCATAAAGGATGCCATGGCTGAGCGAACTATTCTTATTCATCGGTTTTCTTTGGAACTGCCTCCTTGGTTGGATATATACGATCCCAGATAACTGAATTAATCTACTTGACTGTTAATCAGAATGTCCACTTGCATCTTATTTTTGTTAATCATATCAACATGCATGTATTTTGTTTTTGCCTCATTCAGGGATAGTCCATATTTTTCACTGAATGTTTTAACAGACTCCAACATTCGTTGTATTACATTGGTGGCTGTAAGCAAAGAGCATTGTGTCATCAGCATATCTGAGGTCAGTTAAGAGGTGTGCACCAGTGGAAATCCCAGCTCCATTTGTTTTGTCAAAACCTTCCAGGGTTTATCTCATAATAAATTCTGTATGCATACTGAAAAGACTTGGGGATAGAATATACTTTTGCCTCACACTCTGCGCACTGGAAAAATCACTTGCTGTCATCTGCGACTGTTTGCACCATAGTCTGTTGTGGACAGTAGAGACTTATACTGAGTTTAATGAAATGCTTTACAATCCTCAGGTCTGCCAGTATTCTCCAGAGAGGGTCATGTTGGATGGTCTTCAATGCTTTTAAGTAGTCAATGAAATACAGGATCAAAGCGTGATTATACTTTCTGCATTTTTCAATGATGTGATGGATGCTCATGATTTGATCACGTGTGCCTCATCCCTCTCTGATTGTTTTGGTGGTAGTCCTGTTTATATCATTTGCTTAATCTGATCCTGGATTATGTAGAGTAGAACTGTGCTTGCATGAGATATCAGGGTGAGAATAAGATTGTTACTATGCTCTGATGTCTCCTTTCTTTGGTTAGGGCAGAAAGATTCCCTTTGTCCAATCATCCAGCCAATTTTTTAGTCATCCAGACATCATTACCAGTTGTCCACATGAGAACAATATTACAGTCACCAATCGCTTTTAATAATTCTGCTCGTATGTTACCTACCCCTGATGTTTCTCCAGACTTCATTTTCATAATAGCACGCACCACTTCGTCTTGCAGCATTGATAGCTCCAGCTCTGTACTCCCCTTTCTGTTGTTGTCCTGTATTTTAAGTAGCTCTGATGAGACAGACACAGTAATTTCTCCACTACTGTTTGATATTCACCTTCAGCGAGGACTCTGTCACTATAATCTTTTATTATGCTGATTGCAGGGAAAACTTTTTGTGAAGAAGTAGGGCTGTCGATTAATCTCAGTTAACTCATGCGATTAACTAAACAAAGTTAATTGCGATTAATTACACTTTTAATTGCACTGTTGAACAGCAGAATACTAATTGAAATTTAATACATATTTTTGGATGTTTTTCTACATTTTCAAATATATTGATTTAAATTACAACACAGAATACAAAGTGTACAGTGCTCACTTTATATTATTTTTCATTACAAATATTTGCACTGTAAAAATGATAAGCAAAATAAATAGTATTTTTCAATTCACCTCATACAAGTAAGGTAGTGCAATCTATTTATCATGAAAGTGCAACTTACAAATGTAGATTTTTTTTTTGTTAAATAACTGCACTCAAAAACAAAACAATGTAAAACTTCAGCGCCAACAAGTCCAGCCAATCGCTACGACAAACAAGTTTGTTTACATTGTTGGGAGCTAAGATTGCACGCTTCTTATTTACAGTGTCACCTGAAAGTGAGAACAGGCATTCACATGGCGCTTTTGTAGCCTGCATTGCAAGTTATTTATGCGCCAGATATGCTGAACATTCATATGCCCCATCATGCTTCGGCCACCATTCCAGAGGACATGCTTCCCTGCTGATGAGGCTTATTGAAAAAATAATGCGTTAATTAAATTTGTGTCTGAACTCCTTGGGGGGAGAATGGTATGTCCCCTGCTCGGTGTTTTACTGCATTCTGCCATATATTTCATGTTATAGCAGTCTTGGATGATGACCCAGCACATGTTGTGCATTTTAAGAACACTTTCACTGCAGATTTGACAAAACACAAAGAAGGTACCAATGTGAGATTTCTAAAGATAGCTACAGCACTCGACCCCAGGTTTAAGAATCTGAAGTGCCTTCCAAAATCTGAGAGGGCCGAGGAGAGGAGCATGCTTTCAGAAGTCTTAAGAGAGCAACACTCCCATGCAGAAACTAGAGAATCCAAACCACCAAAAAAAGAAAATCAACCTTCTGCTGGTGGCATCTGACTCAGATGATGAACATGAGCATGTGTTGGTCTGTACTGCTTTGGATCAGTATTGAGCAAAACCTGTCATCAACATGGATGCATGTCCTCTGGAATGGTGGTTGAAGCATGAAGGGACATATGAATCTTTAGAGCATCTGGCACATAAATATCTTGCGACGCCAGCTACAACAGTGCCATGCGAATGCCTATACTCACTTTCAGGTGACATTGTAAACGAGAAGTGGGCAGCATTATCTCCTGCAAATGTAAACAAACTTGTTTGTCTGAACAAGAAGTAAGGACTTGTAGGCTCTAAAGTTTTACATTTTTTATTTTTGAATGCAGTTGTTTTTTCTACATAATTCAACAATTGTAAGTTCAACTTTCAAGCTAAAGAGATTGCACTACAGTACTTGTATTAGGTGAACTGAAAAATACTATTTTTTTTTACAGGGCAAATATTTGTAATAAAAAATAAATATAAAGTAGCACTGTACACTTTGTATTCTGTGTTGTAATTGAAATCAATATATTTGAAAATGTAGAAAAATTCCAAAAATATTTAAATAAATGGTATTCTATTAGTAACAGTGCAATTAATTGCAGTTAATTTTTTTAATCACGATTACATTTTTTCACTTGCTTGAAAGCCCTCCTAAGAAGTCTGACTACTGTGAACATACCTTTTGTATAATTACTGTCCTTGTAATACTTAAGTTTCGGACTTAATGTATTGCCTTAATGTATTACTCTACATGTGAGAGCTCATAAAGGCTAGTGCCTGTAATGGCACTGGGTTCACTAGAGTAGATGGTGAAGGTACAGGGTCATGGTGCCCATGCACTTCAGTGCAGTTGTCTCCACGTGAGATAAAAGCTCACACTGAACCTTTCCGAAAGGCAGTGCATCAGCCACTCATTGCTTCCCAGAGCTCTGGGAGCCATAAAATCTGAAGGAAGCACAAAACCTATGGGAGCACCATTGGATGGTGAGTATCTGCACTACCTATAGCTGTAAAAGCAGCAAAGAGTCCTGTGGCACCTTATAGACTAACAGACGTTTTGCAGCATGAGCTTTTGTGGGTGAATGCCCACTTCGTCGGATGCAAGAGTAGAAATTTCCAGGGGCAGGTAAATATAAGCAAGCAAGAAGCAAGCTAGAGATAACGAGGTTAGTTCAATCAGGGAGGATGAGGCCCTGTTCTAGCAGTTGAGGTGTGAAAACCAAGGGAGGAGAAACTGGTTCTGTAGTTGGCAAGCCATTCACAGTCTTTGTTTAATCCTAAACTGATGGTGTCAAATTTGCAAATGAACTGAAGCTCAGCAGTTTCTCTTAGAAGTCTGGTCCTAAAGTTTTTTTGCTGCAGGATGGCCACCTTAAGATCTGCTATTGTGTGGCCAGGGAGGTTGAAGTGTTCTCCTATAGGTTTTTGTATATTGCCATTCCTAATATCTGATTTGTGTCCATTTATCCTTTTCCTTAGAGACTGTCCAGTTTGGCCAATGTACATAGCAGAAGGGCATTGCTGGCATATGATGGCATATATTACATTGGTGGATGTGCAGGTGAATGAACCGGTGATGGTGTGGCTGATCTGGTTAGGTCCTGTGATGGTGTTGCTGGTGTAGATATGTGGGCAGAGTTGGCATCGAGGTTTGTTGCATGGATTGGTTCCTGAGCTAGAGTTACTATGGTGCGGTGTGCAGTTACTGGTGAGAATATGCTTCAGGTTGGCAGGTTGTCTGTGGGCGAGGACTGGCCTGCCACCCAAGGCCTGTGAAAGTGTGGGATCATTGTCCAGGATGGGTTGTAGATCCCTGATGATGCGTTGGAGGGGCTTTAGCTGGGGACTGTATGTGATGGCCAGTGGAGTCCTGTTGGTTTCTTTCTTGGGTTTGTCTTGCAGTAGGAGGCTTCTGGGTACACGTCTGGCTCTGTTGATCTGTTTCCTTATTTCCTCGTGCGGGTACTGTAGTTTTGAGAATGCTTGGTGGAGATTTTGTAGGTGTTGGTCTCTGTCTGCGGGGTTAGAGCAGATACGGTTGTACCTCAGTGCTTGGCTGTAGACAATGGATCTTGTGGTGTGTCCGGGATGGAAGCTGGAGGCATGAAGGTAGGCATAGTGGTCGGTAGGTTTTTGGTATAGGGTGGTGTTAATGTGACCATCACTTATTAGCACCGTGGTGTCTAGGAAGTGGACCTCCCGTGTAGATTGGTCCAGGCTGAGGTTGATGGAGGGGTGGAAGCTGTTGAAATCGTGGTGGAATTTTTCCAGAGTCTCCTTCCCATGGGTCCAGATGATGAAGATGTCATCAATGTAGCGTAGGTAGAGAAGGGGTGTGAGTGGACTGGAGCTAAGGAAGCGTTGTTCCAGGTCGGCCATAAAAATATTGGCATATTGTGGGGCCATACGGGTGCCCATAGCGGTGCCACTCATCTGGAGATATATATTGTCATCAAATTTGAAATAGTTGTGTGTGAGGATAAAGGCACAGAGCTCAGCAACCAGTTGTGCTGTGGCATCATCAGGGATACTGTTCCTGACAGCTTGTATTCCATCAGTGTGTGGGATGTTTGTGTAGAGAGCCTCTACATCCATGGTGGCTAGGATGGTGTTTTCTGGAAGGTCACCAATGCATTGTAGTTTCCTCAGGAAATCAGTAGTGTCACGGAGATAGCTGGGAGTGCTGGTGGCGTAGGGTCTGAGCAGAGAGTCCACATATCCAGACAGTCCTTCAGTGAGAGTTCCAATGCCCGAGATGATGGGGCATCCAGGATTTCCGGGTTTGTGGATCTTGGGTAGTAGATAGAATAACCCTGGTCGGGGTTCTAAGGTTATGTCGATTTGTTCTGGTGTTAGTGTAGGGAGTGTCCTGAGTAGATGGTGCAGTTTCTTAGTGTATTCCTCAGTGGGATCTGAGGGAAGTAGCCTGTAAAATTTGGTATTGGAGAGTTGTCTGGTGGCCTCCTTTTGGTAGTCAGACCTGTTCATGATGACAACAGCACCTCCTTTATCAGCCTCTTTGATTATAATGTCAGGATAGTTTCTGAGGCTGTGGATGGCATTGCGTTCTGCACGACTTAGGTTGTGAGGCAAGCGATGTTGTTTTTCTACAATTTTTGCCTGTGCACGTCAGCGAAAGCAATCAATGTATAGGTCCAGACTGTCATTTCGACCCTCAGGAGGAGTCCATGTGGAGTTCTTCTTCTTGTGCTGTTGGTGGGAGGGTAACTGTGTATCAGTGCCCTGTTCAGTGTTGTCCTGAAAGTATTCTTTGAGTCGGAGATGGCGAAAGTAGGCTTCCAGATCACCACAGAACTGTATCATGTTGTATCATGTTGTATCATGTTGGTGGGGGTGGCAGGGCTCATGCTGCAAAACGTCTGTTAGTCTATAAGGTGCCACAGGATTCTTTGCTGCTTTTACAGAACCAGACTAACATGGCTACCTCTCTGATACTTGATACCTATAGCTGGTCACTCTGCATTACAGACTCAGCATAGCAATGTGTGTGCATTTGTATAAGAACATAACATAAGAACATAAGAAGGGCCATACCGGGTCAGACCAAAGGTCCATCTAGCCCAGTATCTGTCTACCGACAGTGGCCAATGCCAGGTGCCCCAGACAGAGTGAACCTAACAGGCAATGATCAAGTGATCTCTCTCTTGCCATCCCTCTCCATCCTCTGACAAACAGAGGCTAGGGACACCATTCCTTACCCATCCTGGCTAATAGCCATTTATGGACTTAACCACCATGAATTTATCCAGTTCTCGTTTAAACGCTGTTATAGTCCTAGCCTTCACAACCTCCTCAGGTAAGGAGTTCCACAAGTTGACTGTGTGCTGCGTGAAGAAGAACTTCCTTTTATTTGTTTAAAACCTGCTGCCTATGCAATTGTAAACATGAATAAGATTAGAAAAGCGTGGGCTAACATGCAGACTGATCCAGAATCTATTCACACCACATAATATGGGATGGAAAGGCCTTTGCCAGCAGCTCACAGTTAGTCAGACTCATTATTTACAATATATACGTGATACTGCTACAACTGCAACAAATCTAGTGAGTCTAGAGAACAGATGAGGTTTAAATAATTCAACAAGCAAAGAAGGAGACTAAGTAAAACCCACATGAGCTTGTGAACTGAAGGGTGTTAAAATTTTGTTTTGCCTCTAGAACCATCAGCTAGTTTGCACAAGAAAGGAGAAACATGGAGCTATTAAACACACAAAATGGTGCTGAAATAACAGTTGGGGCAAATTTTCCATCATGCTCAATACAGCCTCTAATTTTGTCCAGGCAAATACGGTAATTGTGCACTTAATTACTGTATTTGCATGCAGAAATACTTGTTTGCAAGTGAAAGATTACCTAGGTACCTATTTATCATACTTGAGATATTTCTAATGTAGCTATCCTCTTAGCACTGAAACACCGTTATTACTGTCCTTAGATAGTAACTGAGAAAAGAATTTGGCCCTAAGAAACACTGAAAAACATGGGTATTTCACCCCTAATTCAACCCTTTATGACTCTAAGGTTTGATATAGTTTTACAATCTGATCCTTTGTACTTCTCAACTGCTGGCCCTCACTATTAGGATGGTATGTAGGGGGGCAATAGTACTATTTTCCATGAGTCTGACTTTTAAGTGTGACAGACTTAGTTTGTGATGACCTGCTCACATATGGCAGGGAGTCCCTATGACAGCTTTAAAAATGTAATTTTGTTTACAAAAATCCATTTAGAGCATCCCTCGATCCTTAACTTCAAATCTCAATGCTCTGTAATCATTCACTTTTCACCTTTACTTTTAATTCTGGTTATTGCAATTGCAACTTTCACTGTAATATATTTCAAGTAAGGGGCTAAGCCTTAGAATTCACAATATATTAACCACTAATCACATTGCATGATTCATATCAAATACCCTGCATTACATTAGCAAGCATTATGGTCAGTAACGTTTGCAGGATCGGCCTGAAAGAATGTAAAATAATCAAAAAGGAATTTTTAAAGACGTCTAAAAAAATTCTTTGGTGGGGACTTCTTGTTAAATATTTCCACAGAGGAGGAGACAACACTGACTGTTGCAATAAAAATCCTGGGCCAGATTCTCAGATAATTGTAGAGTGTCATAGGACCATTGACTTTAATTGATCTCATATGTAAAAACCAAAAATGCCCTTACTCATGATATTAATGGTATTAATTACACATGGAAGAAGTTTAAATACAAATGTACTTCTCACCATTTCTTTCTGTGATCCAACAGGTTGGGGTTTGCCATAGAACAATTTTTAACCCATAGTCTAACTTTTTCATGGTGTGTTGTAATTTATGGCATATTGGGTCACTGTGATGGAATGAAAACTTGGTTGGAAAGTTTTTTTACCTAAATAAACATATGAGCATAGTACTATTTTATGTTACACAAGTACATTTGTAGGGATTATAGATTACTTTGGAAAGAGTCACAAATCAGCCGAGTTGAAATACAGTGCTTGTGCTGGTAATACTACTTAATAAAAACAATGTAGCTGTGATGTCTAGAAGAATTACTTCATTGCAATCTGCTTCTGTTGTTGCCTAAAGAAAAACAATCATTTAACATGGCAGCTGCAGAAGAATGGATGATTAGTTCTTTATCTCTCTGTATTTCTAGGTACTTAATCTGGACCTTATCCCCAAAGTATCTAACTCATTTTACGTGCTAAAAAGTCAAGATACAAAACATAAACAGCTCAGCCATATAAAGATACAGGTTGAAATCCTCACCCTATTGAAGCCAATGGGAGTTTTGCTATTGACTTCAGTGTGGCCAGGATTTCATCCACAGTCTATATATAAACAGCCACATTAGAATTGAGATAAACAGGAGACAATTGGGGCTAACTTGTTCATGCTCCTAAATGTCAGATTTTTAGGTTTTATTAAATGTAATTTAATTTAGAATGAAATAAAGTAAGTAACAACTAACCTCATCTACCACTCAAGCCATCATTATTGGTATTTTTTGTAGGTATCAAGGCAGAGATGGGTCTTGAGGAGCTATTTAAAGGAGAAGAGGTTGGTAGACTCACATACAAGTGCAGGAGGGTGTTTCATTTATAACATAGGCACAGAGATGTTTGTGCAAGAAGTTGTCAAATGAGTGGTTGGGGCTGGTATCACTGACAGAGTGATGGCGGGTGGAGTGACACAGTAGGAGACAAAGCCAGGTTAGCAGGGAGGAGCAGAATTGAAGATGATGATTGAACTCGATGCAGAGAAACAGGGGAGCCAAGAAAAATGGAGTATAAGGTCGTAGAGTTCCAACAAACTACACTCCCTGGTTCCTATGCAAAATGGCATGAGAATCAGACTTCCCTTACAGTCCTTACTCCGTGTTTCCGTTTTCAACAGAGGTGTGAAGAAAAAGATGGAAAACAAGCATTTCTTACATTTTGGCTACCCATTTCTCATAAATGGGGAACCTATCAAAATAAATGATCATCTGTGGTGTTAAAGTGATTACTCAGCCTGTGCAAAACTACCATAAGAAACGTTTCTGCATGTGGGATTGTCAAGGCAACACCATAAATTCCAAATGTTATTTTTCTAACTTGGGCTTGACTCATTCATACTGAGATTCTCAGTATAAAAAGGGCTTGATTTAAAGAGCCAACAGATTCAGCAATGGCTCCAAACCACTTGGATGCCAATGTGGGCTGGTGCTACTTGGCCATATTACCCTTCTTTATAACAGCCATAAAAAGGACAAAATCACAGTAAGCAAAATATATTAAATGGGAACATAGGAAACCATATACCAAAGGCTGATCCAGATCCTTCCAGTTTCTCTCAGCTACATTAATAGTGGTCACATCCCACAACCTTTTGGCTAGGTATTTTTTCTACTTATTTTCTTTAAAGGTCGACCAAAAACATTTCGTGCTGAAGGGCTCTGAAGGCTGCAGAATGCAGCATGCCAGTTACTTCAAAGCAAGCTATTCACCCTGCCTCCAGATTCTTTGAAGGTTCTGTAGCTGGAGGGAATGCTAATCTTTATAAAAAACGATCACTTTAAGGGTCTGATCTTGCAATCCTTTACTTATGCACGCAGTCCTAACTCACAGATGTAACCTTTGTAGTCAACAGAAGTATTCTCATGAGGAAGTATTATATCTTTATGGTGTAATTCTGCTTCTATTGAAGTTTTTTTTTTTAATCATTGACTTCAGTGGACGTAGGCTCTAGCTCTTAGAAATCTGTGAGGGTGGTGGGCTTTTGTTCTGAGAGATGTATTCAAGATTCTAATACTTGATTAAGATCCAAACATGTTATTTTAGCTTGCAAACATTTTTAAATAGTACAAAATACCAATCTGGATTATTCCGGGAAATGGAATCCTCCTATGGCACAGAAACCCTCTAGCAAATTCTACCCCATCCACCCCAGGCATCAATATCCTGGATGAGCTCTGGCTGCTATGACAGCCTGTAGAAAGCTTGAGACTGTTCATAGCAGCACTGGGAGGCTAGCTTGGCATGGACCAATTCTAATATGGAGTATTCCCTCTTTGGTGATGCTGAGTGTTCCTCCACTACAACTGAAAATTGGACCCTAAACGTCAAAGATTCTGTTTTGGTGCTTGCTGGATGAGGGCAGCAATATCACTGAAACAGTAATAATTAAAATATCATCCCAGCCATAGTCAGGAGTACTTCACATCTTTAAAGCGCTGTACAGACTCTAGCTAATTGATCATCACTATACACTGAGAGTTGGGCAAATGAGCATTATTATCCCCATATTATAGATACAGAGGAGTAAAGGGACTTGTCCAAGGTTACACAGCACTTCTGTCACAGAACTACCGGTAGGATTAACATATAAGCATTCCTGGCTCCCAGTCCCATGCTTAGTCCACTAGAGCATGGAATCACTAGTCAGATTTAAAAGTGCCGCAGACCATGGACTAAAGCTCTTTCTGCTTTTAGAGTGTTGCCTGGGTGGAGCTTCTAACTGAGCTTTGTCAACTCACCACATATTCTTGTCTGGATGTTCTATAAAAATTATTAATATCACTATGCAAACATAGTAGATCATGTCCAAATGTTCAAATGTAAACTGCCTGGTAAAACTAAGCAGTTGTTGCTCTCCCTATCATCACAAATCCATGTTTCTCTTTCCAGTCTTGTCTAGATAAGTGCCATGATGCATGCTAGGAGTGAACATTCTCAGGGTGATCATCCATCTTTTAATGATCATATCAGCTCGGTGACTATGCAGGCGCTCTATGAATGTTACAAATCTGTAACGCTATCCTCCCACGAGGACCCTGTATTGCTTTTCCATGCCATTGTTATAATACACCTTGGCTGAACTGTTATAACATTCTCCCTTTGGAGAATTTCCAGGCAGGGGCTTTATTTACGTCAGTTACAACGGATTCAAAATGCCTCTGCCAAGATTTTTAAAACAGACTAACATCATCTTCTGTTTTACTCATATTGAGGTCACTACACTGCCTTCCTGTAAACATATTAGGTTGATTGTCAGTTTTGTTGTTTCAGACATTTAGGCATCAAAATCAACCGGAGTTAGGCACCTAAATAGCTTTGAAGATCTGAGCCTTACCTCTTTCATTTCAGCTACTATTGCTGCAGTCTACAATTTGCTGTTGATGGGTCACTTCCTGTTCCTGGAATCCCAGACAAGACTGTAGACTATGGGTAAAAATTTCAAAAGTGCTTAAGTGACTTAGGAGTCTAAGTCCCATTTTCAAAAGTGCCTTAGGCACTTGGACGCCTACGGCTCACTTGTGGTGTTCAGTGATCACTCAGTGTGTAAGGAGCTTGTAAGAGACCTAATTTATTCTGTATCTGGTTCTAACTGGCTGTGCATAACAAGAGCTTCCCAGTGCCTTGCTCAGACTCTGTGTCTGGGAAGCTCAGCTCTGAAAGGCACAGACCCCAGTACAGCAGCACCGAGAGTCAATAAGAACTATGTCCCTGAGTCATTTTGAAAATGGGATGTAAGCTCCTAAAATCACTTGCCCACTTTGGAAACTTTTACCGTAAAGCTTTAAACTGCAGTGCGCATTCTATTTGAAATTCCTATCCAGTGGACATTAAGCTTGTCATTTTATGGGTATTTTCACATCTAAATTCCAGCCTTATCTTTTAAAACTTGCCTTTGATTAACACAGCTGTTATTTATTCTTTTTACTTAGCTGAGATTTCTGCAAGCGCTCTGCAGAGTGAGCCTGTTTGTATTTTATTGTGCTGTTAATCTTTTTTCCTTAGAAGTACATGAACAATGTCCTCAGGGGAAGATTATTACATCTATATGAATACCTAACATAGATCAGAACAAAATAACTGGGGGAAGGAATATTTTCATAATCTTCTGTGAGCCTTATGAAGAAGTCTAGATAACATGTATGGAGAGACCTTTCATAAGACATATCTCAGGGGACCATCAGAAATTGGTTGCTTAATGGCAGTAGTCTTTAAAATAAAGATGGAGCAGAACTATATTTAATATATTCAATATAGTTGGGAATCATTTTGGGGGGTGGCATACGTCTCAAAACAGGAGGCTGCCTCATATCTATGTTCTCTTGCATAGGTTTCCCTCTATAGAGTTTTCCAAAATAATTGACAAGTTTTTATATGGTTCTAAAATAAAAGCAGAGGCTTTGTAATACAGGATAATTAAAATGTTTGAATAAAATATTGCATCATCTTATTCTTAATGTTGCTATGCCAATTTATAAAATCTAAGGATCTGGCCATTATGTTCAAACAACGTATCACTAGACACCCGAGAATTTCTATAAGTCTATGCCTCTCTCATGATGGTGCCAAAGGAATCCTACTTTTCTTCCTCATCAAGGCAGCAAGGCTAAACCACGCAAAATGTTGCTGAACCATAAATCACTTTGAAAACCTGAATTTCCTCCACTTAGCCCCAGAGCACAGCAACTCCTGTTACAAGGAAGTCTAACCTTAAATGTCCTTTTGGGATGTAAGGAATGTTATACACTAACACAGGAGGCAATTGTTCTGTTTACTTGGCACTGGTGAGGCATGACTGGAGTAATGTGTCCAGTTTCGGGCACCACACTTTAAGAAAGATGTGAACAAATTGGAGTTAAATTGACAAGAGGTTTGAAACCATGACCTACGAGGAAAGGTTGTAAGAACTGGGGATGTGTAGTCTTAAGAAAAGAAGGGTGAGGGGGGCTTGATAACAGACTTCAAACATGTTGAAGGTTATTATAAGAAGGATAATGATCATAAGTAGTAATAAGCTTAGTTTTAAGTGAGGGAAACTTAGTTAGATATTAGGAAAATAATTCTAACTATAAGAATAGTTAAGCAACTATAGGGATAGTTGGAGGTTTTTAGAACAGGTTTGACAAACACCTCTCAGGGATGATCTAAGTATATTTGATTCTGCCTCAGCGCAGGCAGATGGACTAAATGAAGATCAACATCTGTGATGGCTTCATAGACCATTGAAAGGAAGCCTAGAACATAACCAGAGGAAAAAATGTCCTTTCTTTCTAAGAATTCATCACATTCACACATGTAATAGTCATGGAAGCACAGAGGGCAATCTGAACCCCCATTAGTGACTGATCCTGGCACATGTTTCTGGCAGAGCGCCTTTGGAACATTTAATAACAATATTTCAACACCTCCTTTGATGCGGGGAATCTACTACTCATCTTAAAACATGCAATAGTTTGACCGGTACTAAGGAAACCACTGCTCAGAGACATCACAAAGTTCTACGCAGTGTCTAATCTCTCTCCCTTTTCTAAGCAATTTAATCAAGAAACTAGCTAGCAAAAGAAACTAGAAACTAGCTAGCTACCAACGTGGTCAGCTGCATGGATTTTTTGCAGCCAAATGTCAGGTCTGGGGATAGTACAGAGAGTATCTGCTGCTGTGACTTCCTGACCATAGACAACTGAAATACATTAATATTCATCCTGTTGGAATTCTCTGCAGTATTGGGTACCACTGATGGCACTGGCCTCCAGTGGATTCCCAGTAACCTGCCAGATTTGGGGCTAGGTCCTGTGGCTATTTGATGGGTAGGCACGACCTTTTCCACAGACAGAATAATAGGGGAAGAACTCCTCGAGGAGCTGCCCGTATAAAGTATCTACCATGAAGATTTATGTGGGAGGTGATGATCCAGGCTCGGGGGATTTTGGAGAAGGGATGGTTGTGTTAACCATTTTAGCATGTGCACATACACCTGTGGTCATTAGAGCTGTTAAAAGAAATGTCTCTCATGGCTCCAAAACTGTGTTCTTAAAGAGAAATGGTACCAGAGTTGTGCGAGTTAGCCAGTCGGTGTGACAGAAATCAAAAGGAATGTTGAAATAAAAGATGGGGGGAGCATGGCAATGGGGAAGAATGGGTATATTTTTATATTTGTTGACTTAATTTTATAAATACATTTTTCAATTCCTTTTCTTTTAAAATATTTTATTGGTTCAAAAAAGGCATATGTCATCTGAATTACATTTCACCAGAACGATGAGCTTTACAGTAACAAGGACATCTGATAGTTTATAGGTCCCTTGATAATTTCACCTTGTACTAATGATAAACTTTTTTTTAACTGATCTTCAACACATTTTTCTGGATTTCACCTAGTTGATATCAGATTTAAAATTCCTTTGGGTAAAAAGAGTCCTTTAGAGAATAGTCTGCAATATTTGAAAATCCTGGCTTCCAAGTACTCAGAGCTGAACTACATTTTAGATAAGTTCAGATTCAATGAACATTTGGAAATTGTAGATCTGGATAATTCATCTGTGAACTGAAAATATGTTGCTTCTCATCTAGCTGTGTAACTTGTGATATTGTGGTCCATTCAAGACTGAGGGCCTAATTCTGCTCTCCCTGATGCTGGTGTAAATGAGGAATAACTCCACTGAAATAAACAGAGTGTGCAACTGGTGGAAACAAAATCAGAATCAGGTCACAACATAAAGACATACCTCAATGTCATATATGTACTATATATAAAAAATTCAAGAAAGTGAATTTCTGTTACACAGTCAGGGGAAATAGAAAAAAAATTAAATGTTGTGTAATTTTATGTGAAGCAAAAATTCTATTCCAAGAAGTAAATCAGGAGGCAGTTACTGAAACTTGTATTTTAGGAGTAAACTATGATTAAAGTGTGTCTTAAACAATACAAGTATCAGAGGGGTAGCTGTGTTAGTCTGGCTCTGTAACAAAGAGTCCTGTGGCACCTTATAGACCAACAGATGTATTGGAGAATAAGCTTTCGTGGGTGACTGCGTCTGACAAAGTGGGTATTCACCCACAAAAGTTTATGCTCCAAAACATCTGGTAGTCTATAAGGTGCCACAGGACTCTTTGTTGCTTTAAACGATACAGTAATTGTAGAAACTACATGCAATATTAATAGGATCTTTAAAAGTTTTATGACATTAGATCATCAAGTAATTTTGGTTTTCTTTACATTCAGTCAACACTTTTGGAAACACAAAACACAAACGTATGCCTGTCTTGCAGTCACTTTCACTTACAATGTATCCAATTGTTTTTCTATAGTGGAACATTCTGTCCCCCCTTTCCTTTCCTGTGTAGCTGGAAAATTCCACTAGTTATATCTTTGACAGCTTTCTCCCCGTCCCGTCATTTCTTGTTTAAGGAAAACAAGAAAGGAGGGAACATTGAAAGGTAGAAAAATTATCAATTTAGTAAATTCTGTAAACCTTACCTTGGAGCCGAATAAAGTCTCACTGATGATATCCTTAAAGGAACAGAGCAAAATATATTTGAATCCAACTTTCTTCATGCCTCCAGTTGCAATAAATCCTTTCCCAGACTACAGTCACAAACATGCATACTCTGAAAGCTATCTGAACACACTGTGATAGGATAAAGCTTTATGCCTCTAGTCATACAAGGACTAGTGAAACAAAGAGCCGTGGAGTTTCTGGCCCTTGTGAGAAACAGAGTCACACTACTCAGTAGCTATTTAAAGAGTTGATGCCTTCAGGATAAATGCTCAGAGTGTGTTTTCCTGTTTGTGTCAGAACTTGAATCTTTCATCCATTTCCTAAGAGCAGAAATAAAAGCACAATCTGTTGCTAGTAGCTCTGTGATTCAAGAGAGACACTGTAGTGTGAGTGAAATAGAAAGGCAGGGCTAATTTATTTGTTTTCCACTGAAAGGATGTAAGGCATTTCCCATTAATGTTATTTTAAAACATCAAAAATAAGTGACCACATCTAATGTAATGAGGAGTTCTATCTGTATTGATATTGCAACCCCACCCAATCCAAAACTTCAGTACACAATTCCATCTAGGAAAGAAAAGGGAGCCAAAACATGGATTACAGGAAAATCTAACGTTTATGCGAAAGCCTTTCTGCTTCAGGAAAGTGTACAAGAGAGCAGATCAGCTGAACGCTTAGAACACGATGAAGCTTTCAGAGAACATGCAACAAGTTTCACATTAAGAAAACAATAGAGCTGGGCTTGTATCACAACATTTGCATCCAGATCCAAAACTTCTGAAGTTTGTGCATGATTGGATCCGGGTTTTGGCTTGGGTCCACCTCTAGAAAATACACCATGGAAACAATTCCTCACTGCAGTCTGTTAACTCACCGAAAGGAGATCTAATAAATAGCTTTCAAACAAGGCAAGTATTCCAAATGTTCTAACATATTTAAGAAAAACAGCTTTACTAGTTTGTTTAATTATCTAAACAGGTCTGTCTAAGACACATTTCCTCTACCCTTTCCATCCCCACATTGTAGGAGGAAGAGCTGAAACTCCGGTTACAGCCTCATGTGACATCTCAGTTCAGGGCCTCCAGAGACCTTGTTAAAGTCATCCAACAAAGTAAGGAAGAGAGAACCTGATATTTCTAATGTAAAAAACCAACCCAACACCAGCAGAAAAAAAAGAGAAAGAAATAGGAGGAAACAATCTCTGTGATGGCCATTATACATCTGCAGGGGCGGTAAAGGGGGGGGGCGGGGAAATGGGATTTTGTTTTGCAATTCACCTTTAAGCTCAAATTGTTTTCTTGTAAATTTTTATACAGGAAACCAAAACTCTTTCTCAGTCTCATCTCATAAAATTTTGTCTTTATGTAGCCTTTTGATTTCATAAATCCTTTTGGATTTTAAAGATTACTGTCCATGGGATCAAGAATGCAGCTTGCTTGTCACTGTGATTATGGACTGGCTAGTCATGCTTTAAAGGATGAGCTGCAGGGACCTGGATGGCTCAGGAGATCAGCAATGGGCTTTCATGCTATGAATTCAGCTTGAGTTGGCAATGACTGAAATAATGTGGTGGTCTCAGTCCATACCCACCTAGACACCCATATTACAATACCATCACCACAGGCACTAACTGAGAAGCTCAAGGCTGAAGGTCATGGAGACTGACCCACTCCCCCATCCTTAGAGGATCTCTCTCACCAGTTAAGTGGTGGGAAAAAAGGACTGTAAAGCTAGCAATGCTGCTTCTTGTGCGGGACCTGTTGTGTGGATAAATGATGAAATTAAAAGGTCACTGTCAGGTCATTTTAAACAGTATTTGTTTGAAACATTAAAACATTCTCTAATAGTGTGCGTACAATAATCTAAGGTTTTATTAGTAACAAAGTAAGGTTCAAAGAATGTGGCCCATGCACTTTAACCTAATAGTGTCTCTTTAAAAATTTCCAGGGCCACAATCCTGGCAGGAGCTCACACATGGGTGCTTAGAATCTCTAGGGCAGGAATTGTCTCTTATTATGTATTTGTACAATGCCCAGCACAATATGGGGCCATGACATCTTTTGGGGCCTTTAGGCACATATAATAAATAGAAATGATAAATAATAATGGACTACTATACCACTTGGATCCCCACTGAAGCCAGTGGGTCTCTGCATGTCACAGAGGTCTGCCTGACAACGTTCTTTGCAGAATCAAGGCCTTCATTGGTCAGTCGAGGAAAAGTTGTTTTAAGGAACTGTCATTTTTCATGCCATGTGCACAAGAAGCTCTGAGCTGATTTCGTAGATTGTTCATACAGGGCAAAAAGGGTGTAATATTTCAGAAGCAGTAATGCTGAGCATTTAATAGCTTTCAATGACCAATATATCTGGTCTTGCAGTATGATTTTCCTCAAAATTAAACAAAATGAGGCACATCAGAGAAATGTAATTGATCCAAACCTTTAAAAAAACACCATCTATTTTATTGCTGCATACATATATGATCTGCTCCTGTGCTTAAAGTTAGGTATGTGCTTAAGTACACTGATGAATCTGGGCATTAAACAGTAATTAAGAGCTCCCACTTTAACAGGTAAATGTTACTGTGATATTGCTTAAAGCAGTGATTTTCAAACTGCAGGTCATGACCCAGTACTGGGTCGCAGAACGTAACGCACTGTGCTGCGGAATGGAAGGCACTGGGTCACGGCAGCTCTAGTCAGCACCACCGACCAAGCTGGTAAAAGCCCCATTGGCGGTGCTGCTTGTCTAAGGTAGGTTAGTTCCTACCTGTTCTGACACTGCACTGCACCCTGGAAGCAGCCAGCAGCAGGTCTGGCTCCTAGGCCAGGGAGTCCTGCCTCGAACACCAGCTCTGCGCTCCCATTTACCGGGAACAGGTCAATGGGAGTTGGAGGGGGCGGTACCAGCAGGCAAGAGCCGTGCAGAGCCGCTTGCACACCTCCGCTGAGGAACTGGACCTGCTGCTGGCTGCTTCTGGGGTGCAGTACAGTCCGCGATGCCAGGACAGGCAGGAAGCCTGCCTTAGCACCCCTGCTGCACCGCTGACTGGGAGTCGCCTGAGGTAAGCCCGCACCCCAATCTCCTGCCCCAGCCCTGAGCCCTCCCCCAAATCCAGAGCCCTTTGCTGCACCCCAAGTCCCTCATCCCTAACCCCACCCCAGAGTCTGCACCCCCAGACCAGAGCCCTGACCCCCTCCAGCCCTGAGCTCCCCCAAACCCAAAGCCCTCTCCTGCACCTCAAACCCTCATCCACTAACCCACCCCAGAGCCCCCCCCACACCCTGAACCCCTCATTCCTAGCCCCACTCCACAGCCCTCACCCCTGCACCCCAATCCTCTGCCATATCCAAGCCCCTCCTACACCCCAAGCCCCTCATCCCCAGCTCCATTGGGTTGCAGGCATCAACAATTTTCTTCAACTGGGTCACCAGAAAAAAAGTTTGAAAACCACTGGCTTAAAGGACTCTACTAAGCTCTCATATATAGGTTCACAGATTTCAAAGCTAGCAGGGACCATTGTGTTATATAGTCTGACCTCCTGCATAACACAGGTCATAGAACTTCTGCCAAAATAATTCCTAGAGCAGATCACATATGAAGAGCATGAAAACGAAGCTCCAGAAAGGATGTGGAAGAGTCTTAGTTTGACTAATTATTCTGCAAAAATCAAGCTGACACGATCATAAACTCATATGGCCGCTTGCACTGAAACATAATTACTGCTTCTTTTACAAAGGCTCAACATATTGATTTATTTAGGGTGACCAGATGTTCCCATTTTATAGGGGCAGTCACGACTTTTGGGTCTTTTTCTTATATAGGCTCCTATTACCGCCCACCCCAGCCCAATTTTTCACACTTGTTGTCTAGTCACCCTAGATCTATTCCAGCTCACACCGGACAGAAATCAGAGAATCTTGCATAACAGAATTTTACATTAACTCTGATACATTAACCACACATGCTCCAGATCTGGCATGCTGTCATTGAAGTGAAATAACATTATCCTGAAACTCAAAGATAAGTAAAACATCTCAAGATAAGCCGTTAGAGGAAATAAAGAGGAAGAAATGATGGCCAAAATATTAATAGGTGACTTAGCCAACCCTCTGTCACTTCAGCTCCAATTAAGGGAGGTGAATTGGAGCTGGGTAGACCACCTGGCCCTGATTGGGGAAGCTTGAACAGCTGCTGCCTCATTAGGCTGGGGCTGGATAACAGCCCCAAAGGAAGGAAGGTGTGGGGGAGCTGGAAAGAGGAAAGCTGCAATAGAGGAAAGGCAGTGAGGGGAAGCAGAGAGCGAGCGAGCTTGCCCCCACTCTCCTGCCGGTGGACTGCAAGAAGGGGACTACTTGTATGGTGGAAAGTTGGTGGGAGCACAGCCTGTAAATAAAAGCACCAGGTGCGCCTACACCTAAAGGTCTCTGTGTGACGTTCTCAGCCCAGCAGGGACAGGAGCCAGGGGGGCCTTGCGGGGATGCTGTTACAGTGACATATGTTAAAGTAACTATTGTGATAGGAAGAACATAGAAATACATCCGCTTGCTTCCCCAGCCCTTACATAGGCAAACCTCCCACAGATGCCATTGGGGTCCTGCAGGACTGAACCCTCCATTACTACGATTCCAAAGATCTAACTCATCCAGGGGCTTTGCAGAGGGAGTTTTGCAAACATCTTAACAGGAATTTGTGATCAACAGGAGACTGCTAAACTTGAATTATAGTTCCAGCTCTGACTAGGAAAGCCTATCACTGCATTATTATACAGTGTATGAAATAGGGATTTTTAAAGTATTTAACCCACAAGCCGGTTTAAACATAAAGGCAGTCATGCAAGAAGAGAAGATTTACAGAGCATGACAAAAGAGAGGAAAGATTGCAGAATATGTAGTGCCAGCACATGAAGACTAATGGAAAAGAAAATTCACATTTATTGTAGGAGTAATTTTTCTTTTGCAATGCTGCTGTGTTGTATAGAAGGGCTGCTGCCTGATCACTTAGCTAAATTTCATAATCAAGCTGAAATGGCATTCTTTATCTGGAGTAAAAAATGTTGGCTCTGAAGGTCACCTTGACAAATTAATTTGCTTGTTGGATAAACCTTCTTCAAGAGTAAATTAACTGTGAGAGTACTGAGCTTGCTTTCACTGGGCATTGAAACAGGGATGGATGGATATTGAAACAATGTAAGGAGCTGTACGAACTGGGAGATATACACAGATTAGGCAAACAAAATATCCTTTAGGTCAATCTAGCTCAGGGGTACGTAACCTATGGCACATGTGCTGAAGATGGCACGCGAGCTGATTTTTAGTGGCACTCACACTGCCCAGGTCCTGGCCACCGGTCTGGGAGGGGCTCTGCATATTAATTTAATTTTAAATGAAGCCTCTTAAACATTTTAAAAGCCTTATTTACTTTACATACAATAATTGTTTAGTTATATATTATAGACTTATAGAAAGATACCTTCTAAAAAGGTTAAAATATATTACTGGCACGCGAAACCTTAACTTACAGTGAATAAATGAAGACTTGGCACATCACTTCTGAAAGGTTGCCGACCCCGATCTAGAACTTTTAAAAACAAAATATGCATGCATCTCAATATTTAGATGAAAACATCGATGATCTCAGCAATTCAGAACTAATATTTCCCCACTTCACTATCTTCTGACAATATTCTCTCATTAGATTTCTATAATGAGAGGTTATCTTTCTTCACTTTGCTTTATGCCATGTCATGGAGAAACTGGCTATCCTAATCCATAGTATTTACAGTAAGATTCACAAAGCAAAGCCAGATGGGGAAAATTACTTCCCCTACAAGCCATACATTTCTTTAAAAACTAAACAAGTAACACTCTGGGGCCAAGTGAGAAGAAAGGCAACAGAGTGATGGAAACAAACCATAAAGTAAGGAGGAAATGAGTGAAAGCCTGATACTATCACTCACTTGGCAAGAAGATGGAAAGGCAGTATTATTTGTCAGCATTTCTGAATTCAGATGTGTTTTCACTGTGTGAAATGGGCCTGAGCTAAAAACTACACATATGGGTTCAGAGCTAGAATTCCCCAAACTCATGAATGATTTTTGGGCTGGGCTCATCTGCAGCAATAGTCTAACAGCCATAACTAATGTGTGATCCTGAAAAGGTTTGCAGGTACAATTTGGATAAGTTCCCAAAAGTTAATGAGAAAGCGCCTGGCTATATTGAAATCAATGGTAAAATGCCCATTAATGTCAATAGGACCAGGGTTTCCTTCTAGATGATTATCCAGAGCTTACCTGGATCTTCTTCCTATCCCTTCTCTGTTTCCCATCATGTTCCTTCCTTTCCCAACCCACCCAGATATTTCTCCTTTGCCTAATGCTGCTCACCAGACGGACGATCTTTGGTAGTTTTGCAAAAGGTGCATGGAGTTCAGTCAGTTCTGAAAGTCTGTATGTTAGGCTCTGGTTATCTGGACACTGGTCAAACATTGTGTGCTCTAATTGGAACTACCCCAGTGGACTGACCAGTGCCCACCTCTGTTCCCTGGAACCCACTCACAAGATGTGATGACAGCTGCTGGACCAAAACTGGGTCTCAGACTTTGTGAAAATCCACAAAGGATTTCAGCAAAGTCTGGAAGACTGTCAGGGTTTGAGCAGGGAAAGGGGAACTTTGTCTCAGTCCAAACAAACCCAGGGGTGAAATACTGGCCTCACTGACAGCAATGGCAAAACGTCAGTTGTCTTTAATGGGGCCAGGATTTGACAAGGCTGCCATTTGTTTCAAGAATTGGGCTAAGTTTTTGGCTAGTTTCATATGATTTATCAAAGAATTTGCCCCTTTATATGGGTGAATATTTAATTTGAACTAAGGGTAGGTCCATACTTACCCGCCGGGTCGACGCAGAGAGTTCGACTTCTCGGAGTTCAAACTATCGCATCTAATCTAGACGCGATAGTTCGAACTCTGGACGCGCTCCCGTCGACTCCGGAACTCCACCACTGCGAACGGCGGTGGCGGAGTCGACGGGGGAGCCGCGGACTTTGATCCCACGGCGTCAGGACGGGTAAGTCAGTCGAACTAAGGTAGTTCGACTTCAGCTACACTATTCACATAGCTGAAGTCGCATACCTTAGTTTGACCCCCACCCCCCCAGTGTAGACCAGGCCTAAGTAATGTATCATTTTTTCCATTAGATGTTAACTTAATCAGCTAAGTTACTGCAATATACCCAAGGGATTTTTTTTCCAATACATCATGAAATGTGCTTTGCTAAAGTGACTTCTCAAAGTCATTGGCTAAAGTCAGGAAATTTTGATGGAGGAGGGAAGAAAGTTTAATATTTTGGTATACGCTTCAGAGATAGTTTTTAAGGTGAAAACTAGTATATATAATAGTTTCTGAAAATGTTCATTATTTTTAATATTTAATCTTCGGGACTCATTTTATATTTCCTTTAGAAAAAGATATAAGGCAAATGGCTGCCATATGAAGTGTACTTAAAATTTTATTTATTACTTGACATAGGCCAAACAGTAGACATGCACTTGGAAGCCTTGCAAATGTTTTTTTTTTTTTTTTAATTTTACAAAACAGAGCTCAGCAGCAAATTTGAAAACTACCTGAGGGAAAAATCTGTAGCCATTGCCCCACAACAAAACATCACAAGTAATGAAAGGACATTTAACAAGATAAAAAATGAAAGGTGGAAACACACACACACACACACACACACACACACAGCCATACAACAGTGCTGTCAGTTAAGTCAACAGAGTTACACTAGTTGAGGATCTAGCTCATAAGGCCTAATTCTCCACTCTCTTGCACCTTATTTATTCTTTGACTTCTTAGAGGCCAGAGCCCCATTGTGCTAGGCACAGCACAGACTTTTTGCAGTCAATTACAGTTGCCAAGTGAATGCAATAATGTTAACAGGTCAGAATGGCAATATTTTACACCCACTTTGCCCAGGTGTAAACGACTACACAAGATGTAAGTCAATGGAGAAATGGGCCCATTGAATGCACTTGGTTATCTGTAACATTTAAAACATAGTCCTGAATGGGATTTCTGCATGCTTACAAGATCAAGCCCATCATTAAGATTTATAAACCGTTATGAAACCAAGAGAATCACCCTTACAATTTTTTGTTTATTTACAATATGTGAAATCCACAATTTCAGGTCTAACAGTAACTGTATCTTTCAGATTTTCAATATCAGTTCCTGACATTCACTTTAAATCAAACTGTGATGCCTGGGAAAACCAATCAAAGGGTAATGTTATTGCTCTTATATATTCCTTATGCCGGATACACAATTATCTGAAACTGCAGCGGTTCCCCTGGCAACGTTCCTTCTGATATCAAACCACTCCTGAATACTGGCATGTGTTTGTGCAACAATTTTCAACAATGCAATCACTGAATATAATAAAATGGTGGGTTCACAACCACTGCTTTTGTAAGAAAAGGCTGCTGAGCAAAACTTTTAGAAAGTGCAGTGAAAATAGTGGATCAAAGGGAGGCAAAATGCATGAGATGTGATAAGATATCAAATTTCAGATGGGACTGGGGGGTGCTGGAAGCACTTCCATAATTGCAGTGACAGCCTCATTAACCAATCAGTATAATTGCAGGCAACATTCTCCAGACTCTATAATGTACTAATGTTTCATATAGTCTGCTTTTTGGTTTTGTGTAGATAAAATTGGTGAGACTGTGTGAGCTGGTATCCATTTGGCTGCCATAACTCAGGATAATAACCAGCTTTTGTTTATAGCAGATGTGAAAACATCCATATTAGAATCAATGGTAGGTGCCAACCCTGGCAAGATCACATATTAATGTAAGCGGGGGAATGGTCCCGCTATTGTGGGGAACTTTCCTGGCTTCTGCACTACCCCGGTTAAGTGGGCTAGCAAAAGGATCTGAGTTCTCGCTCCCTCTTCCTTTACCCAGAGGCCTCCCTGCCCTTGAGGACTCCCCTTCCACTCTCCTGTCTGGCAGAGTCCTCATAACCCCGACAAGGCTGGACCCAGGATTCCTGGAGGGCTCGACCCCCAACCGTGCTGTGGTCACCCAGGACAGGGGCTAGGGTATCCCCACACCAGGGTACTCTCTCTGCACTGGACACCTTGACCCACTGAGTATTCCATACAATTTAAAGCAAATACAAGTTGTTTACTTAACAATTAATTAAAAAAAGAATAAGGAATAATGGGAAAGGTTAAAGGAAAACACATCACCCTGCTCTGTGGCAGGGAACATTGCAAACAGTGTCTCTGGACATCAGGGCACTTCACAGTCTGTTCCTTGTAAGTCCCAGGTCTCCTTCTCAGGCCCTGGCTGTGCTGCAGGGATGCTGCGGGTTGGACACTTGCAATGGTGATGGCCACACATCTCTGGGCTTTGGGTGGTGACACCCTTCTTCCCAGCATCAGCCCCCTGTCGGGTTAAGATCCCCCTCCCAGTCTGGCCTGCAAGGACCCTTGGCTGGGGGTGTCTTTCTGCACTGGGCCCTTTGCCCAAGGTCCCCACTTGGCTGGCCCCAGGTGCTCACCACACCTGGCTCTGTGGCTGCAGCTCTGCTCCCGGCATAGGATCTGCTCTCTCTGGGCTGTGTCTCTGGCTCTGTGTCTCTGTTCCCAACTCTGACCTGTTTCCTGGTCTGCTTTCCTGGCCCCTCTGGGTCTGGCACAGCTCTGTTCCCCAGCTCAGCTTGGGCCCCTGTTTTCTCCTTAACGCGGTCCCACTCTGTCTGACCCAGGCAATTCCAGCTCACGCAGAGGACGGGGACCTCCCTGGCCTCCTGACTCCCTGATTAGCCTTCCTGCCCTGTCAATCAGGCTCAGAGGCTGAGGCTAACCTGGAGCATTGGCCTCCCCCCGTTCTTTTAGTGCTGGGAGCTAGCCAACCAAAACACTCCCACTGAATGTAAGGGGGCAACAGTCCCCTTACATTAAGTATAATATACACAAATATTCCCTTCAGAATCTAAATGTAGTGAAACCAGGACTAAATGTAAAACTCATCCTTTGATTTGGCTTTCCTACAGCAAGGTACACACACAGCAGTACCACCAAAAATAATCACTCTTCCTCTCTCTTAGGCCTGGTCTACACTAGGAGTTTATGTCAAATTTAGCAGCATTAATTCGACTTAACCGTGCACCCATCCACACCAGGAAGCTAATTAGTTCGACCTAGAGGGCTCTTTAGTTCGAATTCTGTACTCCTCCCCGATGAGGGGAGTAGCGCTAAATTCGACATGGCTATGTCAAATTAGGCTATGTGTGGACGGAAATCGACCTTAGTAGCTCCGGGAGCTATCCCACAGTGCACCACTCTGTTGACGCTCTGGACAGCAGTCTGAGCTTGGATGTTCTGACCAGCCACACAGGAAATGCCCAGGGAAAATTTGACACACTCCGGTGCCTTGTGGATGTTCTGCAGGACCGCAGGCAGGAGGACAGAGCCCCCCTGCACTGTATCTGCAACCGCCCTCCCCCGCCACAAAGTCCCAAACCCCCCTCCCCCAAAGTAACAAGAAGGAGGGGCGACAGGGGCCTTGAAAACTGTCACTGCACCCCTGCAGAGTGCACAAATACAAGAAGGCTCTCATTCCCTAAATGTTGAGAAGTCCTTCCCTTCCTGGCTCACCGAAGCCCCAATCCCAGTTTCATCCCCTAACTGTGTAGTTGATTATTAAAAGTAGTTTGCTGTTAATTACTATTTCTGTCAAGTTTTTCTACAGAAGACTGTCTGTGAAGGGGGTTGTTAATTGCATAGGACAGTCACCTTTACCAGGGTACAGACACGGGGGCAGGATCAGCAGCAGGTCACACACACAGTGCAGTCAGTAGGCACCCCGGTCGGTCTGGGAGGTGTTTTCCATGTTCTGTGTGGGTGGGGGGTACGTGACTTTGTAGCATGGAAGGGCGGTTACAGAACTTATGCAGCGGTCCTTGTCCCGGACCACAGAGCCACGCAGCAGGGGAATCTGTAACCGTCCTCCCCCGCCACAAGGTCACGTAGCCCCCGCACACAGAGTCCCGAAAAGGAGGGATGGCAGGCTCCGTTGAAACAACCAGTCCGGCACTGCGGACCGCTCTAGGAGCAGGAGCCTGTCATTCCTCGAGTGTAGAAGCAGTGTTAACTTCACTGCACACCCTACCCACCACAGTCTGCATCCCTGTTTCAACCTTTTAACGCAAATTCATTAATAAAGAAAATGTTGTTAATTAACAATGTTCCATTAACTTTATTTTTAAACGTGTGTTGGAAGGGGGGAAACTTGGTGAACAGGGTATGTAACCGCAGAAGAAAGTCAACAGTAACTGAAGCAGGGGCAGGTTCAGCTTCTCTGTAAAGAAACTGAACAGTCACAGGTTACCCCGCTCCCTGAGGAACCTAGCTTTCAAAGCCTCCCGGATGCACAGCGCTTCCCGCTGGGCTCTTCTAATTGCACGGCTGTCTGGCTGAGCGTAATCAGCAGCCAGGCGATTTGCCTCAACCTCTCATCCCACCATAAAGGTCTCCCCCTTGCTCTCACAGAGATTGTGGAGCACACAGCAAGCTGCAATAACAATGGGGATATTGGTTTCACTGAGATCCAAGCGAGTCAGTAAGCTCCTCCATCTCCCCTTGAGACGTCCGAAAGCACGTTGAATGATGACAGTTACCCAAGACCACCCTTGACACATTTTTTCCCCCAGCATGCATTGTGGGGAAATCCCGGAATTCAAATGGGCAGTGGGGACTGCGGGAACTGTGGGATAGCTTCCCACAGTGCACCGCTTCCAATGTTGACACTTGCCCCGTTAGTGTGGACTCACAAAGTCGAATTAGTGTCCTTAGTGTGGACACACAAATTTGACTTTGTAAGGTCGATTCCACAAATTCAAATTAAGTTAAATCGAACTAATCTGGTAGTGTAGACATACCCTTAGAAAGGAAGAAAGAGAGAAATATACTCCTGTTGTTTCTAGTTTTTAGAACACTTGGGACATTTTCAAGCACTACATTGATAGTAGGTATACGTAGAGAGAAAACCATATACTCAGGTTCAGCTGAGAAGCAATTGACACTAGGTTATGAGGTCCAGTTCACCCTTAGGGGTCCTGTAACTTGTGCCATCAGTAATGATTCATCCCTTGGGGGTTGTTTCACTGTCACAGAATCATTTATAACAAACAGGCTCTGGCGATGCAGGCGTGCTTTCTGACCCTACTCCTCCAGCACCCAGAATACCCCACTATGCCACAGGAGGAAATTAGAAGGTAGTAGGGGCTGGGCTACACTGGCTTTCTGACACTCAGGCCTATCACACACAAAGAAATCCCCAGCTGACTATTTAAGCTGGTTTTTCATTGCCAGGGCAGCTGGCTGATTGCCTCTGCACCAGCCACGCCCAATCTATCAGAACTACCAGGCAACTGGGAGTATCACCAACAAGGTTGTGACATTGAACAGACTGGAATGGCTGATTTCATTGGGAGCCAATACACCCACCTTAGGGTCTAACCAGGTAACCTTAACTTGTGGATTGGCTGGACCCTTAGGACTTATAGGGAATTATCTCAGATGACTCATTAGGTTCAGTGATGGCTCATCAGGCTCTGAACACTCATCGCATTCATCCCCTTTGCACTCTTAGAGCAATGCTAAGAGAATGAATTAGGGGCCAGGATCTAGCAATATTCATGCTATTGCTGTATTAAGTTTTGACTGGGAGCAGCAGGAGTTACACTCTAATAGGTATATATAACAAACAGGCCCAAACTTCTGGTCACTACTGTCACACCCAATTGGTTTGGATTTTATACTGTAGAGCAGGGGTAGGCAATCTATGGCACGTGTGCCAAAGGCAGCACGCGAGTTGATTTTCAGTGGCACTCACACTGCCCGGGTCCTGGCCACCAGTCCAGATGGCTCTGCATTTTAATGTAATTTTAAATGAAGCTTCTTAAACATTTTTAAAACCTTATTTACTTTACATACAACAATAGCAGGGCCGGCTCCAGACCCCAGCGCGCCAAGCGCGCGCTTGGGGCGGCATTTTGCCGGCAGGGCGGCAGCCGGCTCCGGCGGACCTTCCGCAGTCATGCCTGCGGGAGGTCCACCAGAGCCGCGGCTTCGGGGGGACCTCCCGCAGGCATGACTGCGGAGGGTTCGCTGGTCCCGCGGTTCAGGTGGACCTCTCGCAGACGTGCCTGCAGAAGCTCCACCAGAGCCGCGGGACCAGCGGACCCTCCGCAGGCACGTCTGCCAGAGGTCCCCCGGAGCCGCAGGACCGGCACCGCCAGAGCGCACCCCGCGGCGCGCCGCCCTGCTTGGGGCGGCGGGATTCTTAGAGCCGCCCCTGAACAATAGTTTAGTTATATATTATAGACTTATAGAAAGAGACCTTCTAAAAACATTAAAATGTATTACTGGCACACAAAAGTTTAAATTAGAGTGAGTAAATGAAAACTCGGCACACCACTTCTGAAAGGTTGCTGACCCCTGCTGTAGAGATCAGGCTGCTAATAAAAGCAAATAGACACATTCATTTTCAAACACACATTTATACACTAAAAAGTCAAAGAAACAACATGTGTAAGTACTTCTAAGGTGGACTGTCAAAGTGGAAGTTCCCTTAATTCCAGATCCCTAAGACTATGTGCATCATTTACTAATGAAAGAATGATGAAATACTGAAATGTGTCAATCTGGAATGAGAAGGGCAAAGGTGAGCACAATGCACAACTCTGAGCTCACTACTGGCACAGGAGGAGAAAGAAATCAGTCTTGCTCCAAATATTGAAACCATCAAAACACTTCTGTGAGGCAGTACAACAGCTAATGTCTGCAGCCCTCACATCTGAGGATGTGAAATTGTGAAACTAAGTAGGGGACACCAAGGTAGAAGACTTGCAAGGAAATCTTTGCATGCTGCAGGAAGGTGCTGGTGACTCAGTAGGTAGCACTCTTCCCTCAGAGCTAGTACTGAACCAATATGCCAGCATGATGGACGGGCAGGTCCTATAATGTTGGAGGTCCCCTTTTACAGATGGTACATTCAATTAGGGGCCCAGGTCTTTACGATTTTATTAAGATATCATGGTAATGTTTGCAGGAACATCTTCTATTGGTAGAGATACAAGCTTTTGAGCTTACAAAGAGCTCTTCTTCATCTTCTGTCTCTAGTATCCTGGGACCAACACAGCTACAACAATACTGCACTGTTATTCCTGGTGTTTTGGCCAATTTTCAGTGTAAGTAGTTGCCTACTGCCTATTTAAATTGCCCCTGTTGTTTCAATCAACTGTTATATACTACTTCCTTGCTCTACATATTTCTTGCTGTGTGCTGCTAACCTATTATTATTTATTGTATTCTGATAGCACCTAGAATTCTCAATCAGAGATCAGAGCCCCATTTGTGCTATGCAGAGTATACATACATGTATCAAAAAGATGGTCCCTGCCTCAAAGAATTTGCAGTCTAAGTAAACAGTCATCTTTCACTCCAGGCAGACCTGCATTTCAGAGATGGATGAAATGATTCCTTTCCAAACTGCACAAATCTCCAAGTCAGAAAGAAATTGCAACTAATCAAATATTACAAACTTCTGCAAATGATCTAAAGTGCCTTTGCCATATGCAATAATGTAGCTCTTTTTAAAAATTTGGTATCTTGGGCCCTTCTACGTATGTAAGAAGTGTCGTGTCCCAGTTAGGAATTTCCAATAACACAAAGCTCTCGTTTCGACTGCTTGTGGGTCCTGAGCTATCGGATCTTAAACTTGTCACTGGTCCAGGACAATATACTGTCTTTCCTGGGCTTCAGACCAATGTAATTTTATAAGCAGGGAGGTAGAGGATGAAGAAGGAAAGATTTTTTCTTCTGTCTGTTGTTTAAAAAACAACTGCTGTTTGAGGATGGTCAGCGATTTGGATTGTTAGAATAAATCTTGGTGAGAATGAACTAGCAGGCAGAGTGCAGGTAAGGTAAGGTAAGGTAAGGTAAGGTACACTGCTCTACAGCCAAAATGCTTCTGAAATAAATGTAGTCAAACTTTACTAATTCTGTGTCACTGAGAACAAAAATGATGCTTAAAATTGTTGATTGGCTCTAGTTTTCAAGTTATGCTATTATTTCAGTATATACGACCCTTGACTTGGGAATAGCGGAGGATAAGTGAGTTATAAAGGGAAGGGATCTCAATTTAAACCAGAAATGACTAAAATACATCTTTGACTGGATCTATGAATAAATCTATGACTGGGTTTGGACAGTACTTGCTTTTTAGGCAAAACAATGAATGATGCAATCTGAAGATAGTATTGTGTCATACATGATATGAATTGCATCATGTTATTCCTAGAAGTCATGGATGATGCAATGATAACGAAGCTTACATCACTCTGCTGAACAAATTGCCCTATATCAGCTCTAGAAATCATACAGTGTCGTGCTCTCTTATTTGTCAGTGTTTGATTTTGCAAAGGGACACATTTCTGTTTAGCCAAAGTGAGCAGAGATGCCTCGTACTTGTGTGAACAGTGCAGATAACTTCTGCTATGTTTGTGGAGAAGTGACTTTTGCATCACAAAAGTGCAGTATAACCACTATGGTTAAGAAAGCCGATCACCTTTATTTTGGCTGCAAAATTGGAGATCAGGACAAGAGGTGGGCCCCACACACATGCTGCAACACTTGTGCAACAAATCTTCGCCAGTGGTTGAACAGGAAAAGGAAATCTATGCCTTTTGCAGTGCCAATGATTTGGAGAGAGCCAACAGATCATACCAGCAATTGTTACTTCTGCATGGTGCCTCCAGTTGGGAAAGGTGTATCAAAGAAGAAAAAGTGGACTGTGCATTATCCAAACATTCCATCAGCTATATGCCCAGTACCCCACGGAGAAGGACTGCCGGTTCCTGATGCACCAGAATCATTCTCACTTGAGTCAGACGAGGAAGAGGAAGAGGATGAAACTTCTGGTCCTGAACCATCAATGTCACAGGACCCACATTTTCTCCCATCCTCCTCCTCTGAACCACACCTCATAACACAAGGTGAACTGAATGACCTTGTCAGGGATTTGGAACTACCCAAGAGTAAGGCAGAGCTGTTGGGCTCCAGACTACAGCAGTGGAATTTCCTGGCAGGTGATGTTAGGGTTTCCATGTTCTGTGACCGTCAAAAGGATCCTGTCCCATTCTTCTTCATGGAAGGTGATCTTGTAGCCTGCAACAACATTGATGGTGTGATGGCAGCCCTCAACATCGTTCACGATCCAGATGAGTGGAGACTGTTCATTGATTCATCGAAGACGAGTCTTAAAGCTGTTTTACTGCATAATGGCAATGTTTTGCCATCAATTCCAGTTGGTCATGCAGTCCATATGAAGGAAACCTATGACAACATGAAACAACTTTTGAGGTGCATAAACTATGACCAACATCAGTGGCAGCTTTATGGTGATTTGAAGGTTGTTGCTCTCTTACTTGGTCTGCAGATTGGATACACAAAGTACTGCTGTTTTCTCTGCGAATGGGATTCCCACTACATCAAGAAAGATTGGCCACTCCGACAGTCATTGGAGCCTGGGAGGAAAAGTGTTCAGCATCCACCACTTGTTGAATCAAGGAAGATTTTGTTACCACCCTTACACATCAAGCTGGGTCTGATGAAGATCTTTGTCAAGGCCATAGACAAAACACAAGCAGCTTTCAAGTACCTCCGTAAGGCACCACCTAGCTTTTGAGGAGTGACAGGGCTCAGAAGTGAAATGTGTGCTTGCAAGTTGGTAGAGTGGGTTATTCAGTCCAACCACAATAAAAAGAATCTTTACCAAGATATTTTCCCACAAATCTTTATTCTTGCGCTTTAGGAATTTTCAATTCTAACACAAGTAACAAGGATTTTTAAAAACAAAAAAACTTCAGCTTAGGTTACAGCAGGGGTTGGCAACGTTTCAGAAGTGATGTGCCAAGTCTTCATTTATTCACTCTAATTTAAGGTTTTGTGTGCCAGTAATACATTTTAAAGTTCTTATAAGGTCTCTTTCTATAAGTCTATAATATATAAGTAAACTATTATTGTATGTAAAGTAAATAAGGTTTTTAAAATGTTTAAGAGGCTTCATTTAAAATTAAATTAATATGCAGAGTCCTCTGGACAAGTGGCCAGGACCCGGGCAGTGTGAGTGCCACTGAAAATCAGCTCACATGCTGCCTTTGGCACGCGTGCCATAAGTTGCCTCCTCCTGGGCTACAGTCTCGTCCTCTAGACTTTGTGATTTATACACAGACCTATGTCAGGCAAAATGTTTTTAACCAGTGGCATTGGCAAAAGTGGTTTGACTCTGTTTGGTCCTGACCGTTAAGGGGCCAATCTGAAATACAAATAAAACACACCTTTACTCCAATATAACGCGACCCAATATAACACGAATTTGGATATAACGCAGTAAAGCAGTGCTCCGGGGGCGGGGGGTGTGGTCTGCGCACTCCGGCGGATCAAAGCAAGTTCGATATAACGCGGTTTCACTTATAACGTGGTAAGATTTTTTGGCTCCCGAGGACAGTGTTATATCGGGGTAGAGGTGTATTGAAAAATAACACAGCAATTTCTGTCAAAATCAAAGTATTACGCTGCACATTGACAAGAGCTTTTCCGCAAAATCAGAAAAAAAACCCAAGGGTTCAACCCTGCAAGGTGCTGAGCAATCTGACCCTGACCCAGTAAAGCACTTAACGCTAAGCACATGCTTTAAATGATTGGCGCCAGAATGCAGGACCAATAAAACTGCTTGATTTTAAAATGTCCCAAAACCCACTCTCCATATTTTGCTGTATGCAGCCTTTTCAAGTGCATGCACACGCGAGGTGCCAGACTGAAAGCTCTGCTAACTGAAGCCCTTTCTCAGAGATGGGATAGCCTGGGCAGCAGACAACTCCACATGCTCCCACCAGTGGGCCTCAGCAATGAGCATCCCAAAAAAGGGACTATTTCTAGTAGCAGCTGAGCTTCTGCGCTTTGACAAAGCTCTGTTTCCCATTACACTGAGTCAACCAGCTCAGCCCCCCATTCAGGTTAGGGAATACATAACTTCCAAGTAGACTGTAGCACCACTTTGCTTACTAGCAGGGCTGGCTCTAGGTTTTTTGCCGCCCCCAAGCAAAAAAAATTTTGGCTGCCCCCACCCCAGCTCTGGGCTCTCCCCGCCCACCTGCCCCCGCTGCCGTCCCAGCCCTGGGCTCTCCCTCCACACACACCCTGTGCTTCTCCAGCTCTGGGCTCCCCTCAGCCCTCCCACCAGTACCTCCCCCACACCCCATGCCACCCCAGCCCTAGGCTCCCCCCCCTCCACCTGCACCCCCTGCCGCCCCAGCCCTGGGCTCTCCCTGCCACCCCACCTGCACCCTCCTTCCGCCCCAGCCCTGGGTCACTGGTAACTTGCTCCCAGGGCGGGTCATTCAGCAGGAATTTTGGATGTGCACAGAACACAGACAGGATTGGTTCCCATATGGTTACAGAACTGCAGTAAAGTGGAACAATTTTCAGCTTGTGTGACTGGAGGATATCTGGATGCATATTAAAAGACTGTTCTTCACAAATGAGGAAAAGTTGAGGTGCCTTTATTATTCTTTTGTTCCACTCTTTGTTTCTATTGGGAATTTGTCAATGCAATATCACTGTCTTCCTTTTAAACAAATAAAAAAAAGGCAATGGCTGTTGAAAATAGCAATTCCAGTCCTAAAAACCACTGGGAAGCATTTCTTGCTCAATTTTATTCTACTTTTTCTACAGCAAATTACAGTGGATCAGTATATTTAATTTGGGAGAAATGAAGTAACAGCTGCCCAAACTGAGCTTGAGCACTCCTGAATTTTGAGGTGTTCAAATCTGGAAGGCAGGT
Organism: Mauremys reevesii; assembly: GCF_016161935.1. Classification (NCBI taxonomy): domain Eukaryota; kingdom Metazoa; phylum Chordata; order Testudines; family Geoemydidae; genus Mauremys; species Mauremys reevesii. The sequence goes on from NC_052624.1 coordinate 202,095,394, forward strand.
GCTAAATTCCCTTTCCGAATATTAGCTAAATCTGGAAAGGAAAAGTCAATTTCTGCTTCCATGGCTCAGAAGTGGAAATCCTCCTGCATGCCTGGAACTGTATCTAAAGCTGCCCAGGTCCAGTAGAACCTCCCCTCTCTTACTTTTCATTTTAAATTCTAGTGGGATCCACATACCTCCCTTGCTAGGCTTCAGATAGAGAGGGGCACTGTCCATTTAGTCCACCCAATTCCTTCTTTGGGGACTGCCAGGTGAGGTCACACCAGTATCCCTAATCCAGTCTGGGGATGTCTTCTGAAGGGGATATCTGGGCTAAAGCCTTCTACTCCTTGGGCACACTTATTCCCCATTCACAGTGCCACCCCACTCTAGTAGTCACCTCTCCTTTCACAGCAAGCTACAGCATGAGGTTTCAGCTACCATACTCCCTCCCCCTCCCTTTCCTGTTGATCATGGCCAAGGGAATGCTGGGAAATGTAGTTCTTTCCCTGCTCCAGGGCTGGCTCTATAGGCAGGGAGCTAACCAAGGAACTACAGCTCCCAGAGCTCCCTGTTGGTTCTCAGCTCCCAGGCTGGATCCCTGCCTGCTGCCGCCCCTGCAAATGGGCTGCCCCAAGCACCTGCTTGCTTTGCTGGTGCCAAGAGCCGCCCCTGCTTACTAGACTAAGCAACCATGTGAGTTACACAGTGAGGCTTCTGAACAAGTTTCTAGGAACATTTCAACATTTGTGAAACTGAAATTGAACTGGCCAGGGCCCATGGCCATTCCTTTAATGACTGTGTTAATCCTATCCCAGCCTTGGGGAGAAATCTTAAATTAATTTAACACACACAAGGAAAGAGAGCTGATGTTTTTAACATTTGGAGATCCTGCATTTATGAATGTTCTTGTGAAACAGCTTATGCAAGTTAGACATTATTCAAGGATAACATGAGACAACCATTTTAGAGGCACATGTCGGATAACATATTGTGATTTACAGGGTTTAAGTTGAATGCCTTGCCACTGGGCCTTTTAAACATCAGGTGTAACTTTTTCATGTAACTAAAAAAATAAATAAAAAAGGAATAACTCCTTTTCCATACTCAGTGTATCTTCTGAGAAAAAAAGATTTTCTCAAGCACAGTTGCTGAGTCGCTTTTAGCTAAGAAGAAAGAATTTCAATTAAATTTCATTCCAACACACCAGAGATAGTTTGGAAATGTCTGCACATCTGTAAATGCATGGGGGTTTAAGGATGTGTTAATAGTTTCATATAAAATAAGAACAAACCAAAGCTCAGCCATTTTCTCTTAATGAGCCGCATTTTGAAGCACTTCTCCCTGTCTTGTCACTTATAAGACACCTAGCATGAAAAACACTTATGGTTCCAGCAGGTCTAAGGTTACAGGTCAACCATTCCATTAATTTTTCCTACAATCTCCATAATGCATCTATTCTATCTAATGACGCAGTTCTACACATTCCTCCCTGGCCACACAGGGCATTTACTTTATGCCCTGAAGCATGAGACTGGAGAACATGTATCATTATCTTTGCTGTTATTATTTATTTGTATTCTAGAAGTCCTAATGGCCAACTGAGAATGGGTCCCAATTGTGCTAGGCTCTGGACAAACACCGAATGAGAGATGGTCTCTACCCTGAAGAGTTTACAATCTAAACAGACAAGACAGATAAAGGGTAAAGGAAAATGAATAGAAAAAGCTTTGCTTGCATAGCTACAGCTATTGAGCCAGGCTCTAATGCCCGTTCTCATGCAGAATAGCACTTTGCTCCATTAGTGGTCCCTGAGGTCCCATAGCATCACTCACAGAGTAAGGTGTTATTCACCATGAGTGTGGATATCTGAATCTGGCCCATTGTCAAGGGCCAGAAAATTGTGGGCCAGATCCAGCCTCTTTTACTTAAACAAACTATCACCTTACTACATGAGCATTCCTATTGAAACAAATAAATTTGACTAATCATGGAGTAAGGTACTATTCAAGATGAGTAAGGGGATCAGAATCTGGCTCTAAGTTCAGAAAGTAGTTCTGGTTACTGTGCATGTGACAGATTTCAAGGATAGGCAGGCACCTAGAAATCTGGATGATTTCATCCCTGCTTAATCAAATCATGATGGTTCCAGTTTGGGAGCATTGCTGTATTCTATGAACTCTGTTTTCCACAATACCCTTGTGCCCTTGATATCATAACTTACAGCCAGATTCTGACATTCTTACTCAGGGAGATTTACTCTCTCAATAGTGCCATTGGTTTCAGTGCCACTACTCACAGAGTAAAATACTATTCTTTTTGAGTAAAGGGTGGCAGAATCTGACCCTGAATTACTTCCACTATCCCTTTTCTAGTCAAGAGGCAGATTGTAACTCTACAAGTCTCTGCTCCAGGGGCAGCACAGCAACATACTTGCTTGGGTGGTTCATAGCAAAGTCACGCTTTCAGCTCCATGTGAATTAAGAGCACCTTGTGGCTGACTCATTCCAAGCAGGTACTGCAGGGAATGTGGGATACATCATCAGAATTAAATTTGGGGCCCAGTTCAGAAATAATGTAAATCAATATAGTTCCACTGACTTCCATGACACTACATTAGTTTACTCCTGCTGAGGATCTGGACTTTAACAGTCACAAAAACTCTGAGAGGACAAATACTGACGTTGCTTAGAATAAAGTATTTCAGAAGATCTTCTATAGTAGTGTTTCCGTAAACAATTTCTATTCAAGAAAGTACCTGATCATTTTCTTCATCCAAAATAGCCTCATTTCAGCTAAGTAAACATTGGTACTTAGCACGAGATCACTGCTAACTGAGAAGCTGCTCTCTTAGCAGAAATTCTAAGGAAGCAGGACTTTCCTATTTCAATACAATATGGTTTGAGAGTTCTCAAATACAATGTAATAAATCATTTCAAATCCTGGCCACTAAAAGACTGTATAGACTGACCCTTTTATAAGGAGTTCTTCCCTCAAACACTGTTTTTTTCCTTTGTATGCTTTGCTGAGAAACCCAGTTACACCCATAAGCTTCAGCCATGTGTTTAGACTTCCATATAACATTACTTAATATTCTAGACACAAATAGGGTTGCCAGTTTTGGTTGGATGTATTCCTAGAGGTTTCATCACATGAGTTAATCTTTAATTAAAGATTAAGCTTTAATTTCTAGAGACTCCAGGATAGTCCTGGAGGGTTGGCAACCCAAACCACCAACAAGCCTTTTGTAATTCAGTATTAGGTCCTTTTCAACCGTTTGGATTTTGACAAGTGCATTATCCATTAATTGATTAAATCAATCATTAGATCAAAAGTGGTTACTGCAGGTGAAATCTATGAAAAACACATCTTGATTATAATGATTTGTATGATCATTCATTTATCAACCTCATACCTCTTTAGTTTACTCCTCTTTTCATTGCTCACTAGTGTAGCCTTTCAAAAGACTATATTTAGCCAGAAAGAGCAACTCCAGTGATATCAAATGCAGCTCACTATGGTAAATGTTGGCTAGTTTACCTTGATGCTGGTGTCATTAAAATATACTGCATAACCCTCACCTGCTTAATATCATCATCCAAATGTATAAAATAACAGTTACAAAAATGGCCTTTCAGTATGTTATTATTCCATTTGTAAATTAACGTTTAACCTAACCAACAGCAAATATCCTTTACAAGAGATTTTTCTTGGCTCCTACTTTTATATTCGTTCACTGATTGCAAGACATACATCCAAGACATATATCCAAGAAAACATCATCAGGATGGCATAGCTCCTCACCAAATCAGTGCAAAACTCAAATCCATTGATAACCTTCTCACCTTAGTCACCCAGCAATTATATTCTCATTAATGTAAATTATTGCCTATGATCAGAAACACTTGAACGATCAGTATCCCTATGAGTTACAGTGACGGTTTGAAGGAGTGAAACTCTAAATCTACATCCTCTTAAAGTCCTAAGTAAAGGGCTTAATTTCAATAACAGAAAAGAGGTATTCATCAAGAAATCATAGAGTGAGACGCAAAAGGAGCTATTATAAGTACAGAACAAAATATTAAACACATAACTTGATGAAAACAATACTCACATACTTTCTTAAAATTTAGCCACCTCTTTCCAGCAGCCTGCTGGGGTCAGATGTGTGAGAAGCAGAGACATTTCTAAGTTTGAAACAGCAAATCTTTTCTTACCTCTCCACACCTCTAATCGAGCAGTAGTGAAGCGTGGTAAGTCACCAAAGAGCAAACCCATGAGCAGTGACATAATGACAAAATGACATCAAGGAAAGCAGGTACATGATTGTGCTTCAGTTCCTTTGCCTTCTGAACAATGATTCCCTTGAGGATGGCGATGCAGATTTCTCGTTGTTACTTTTGTTCACTTTGGGCTTTTATGGCTGCTTGGAGCTATGCATCATTGTATTTGATTTCAGCTAATCAAGCATACAAATGAACAGGAATGCAGACACACAACACTGTGAGAGACACATAAGGAAGTTTTTAAAACAGAATGCCTTTATTAGCCAGTGATTCCAGTGATGCAATCAGAATAGGAAGGAAAGTGTGTGTTGCTTCATTGTTTTATTTGGATATGTGAGTCCAGTGCTAACTTGTGATAACATTTCTAGAGAGAGTGAGAGAGAGCAATATATATATATATATATATATATATATATATATATATATATATATATATATATATATAGTCTGTATGTTGAACCTAATAGAAAAAAAATCCCATGGAAATCTGCTTTTTCCTTCCTGACCCTTACAGAAGAGTCCCAGTGAATTTAATACAGAATGATAAACATTCTATAGAATTTTTAAACCAATCTATAGTATTATATGGAAAAGACAGAATTCTCTATTAAATCAGGTAAAATCTTTGAGTGAATTCAGTATAAACCTACTTAATTTTTATAGATAATGGGATGAATAATATAAAGCATTAAACTGATTTTGTAATACATACCAAGGATAAGGAGATATTAGCAGCAATTTTAACAGAGCGAAAGTTAGGCCTTTAGGGATCAATCCATGGAGCCCTGCAAATCTGCGGCTATCCACTTTATATCTGCGGCATCATTTTTGCGGCTTGCGTATCAGATATGGATACAAATTTTGTATCCACACAGGGCTCCACCGATCCAAAGCCCACTGAAGTCAATGAGTGTTTTTCCATTGATTTTAATGATTTTTGGCTCTGCTTAAATGTTGTTTGATGGCATTTACATTTGTAATCCAAAGATTAAACTATATAATCTAATCAGTTTAGTTAAAACAGAGAACAAAACCACATCTCTTCTACAAACAGAACCCATGTGATCTGCTGATCACATGTTATGATTCTGAGTAGGATTTTCCAGGTATTGTCTACTGAAATGTTTATCTTGTGTTCAGGCTTTATATGTTGCAATTTTAATATGGGAGCAGCTCATCATCAGGAATATTGCCTTAAACAATGAGGGCTGCTTTGTTTAAACTTTCTAAAGGAAAATTAATTACAGCAATCTTGCAACTTTATAAAATTCTTGTCTTGGAATGAAAAGTGGAAACTGAGGGTTAAAAATGTTCATCCCTCACATCCATTTAGCTATCATATTAATGAGATAGTTCTCTTCAGTGTATATAAAAGGCTATATGTTATGTATTACTTATTCTTGAAGCCTACACAATTGCTTCTGCAATAGCTTTAGAGTATATTTATTTGAATCTATTTTTACTGGATTATGGAACAGGATTCATGTTTTATATGTTACCCTATGCACTGAATATTCATGTTCTGAGATTTCAAATAAATGAGGTATCACAGCAAAACAGTAAAAAGTAAATGCTACACCTATCATCTTTCCACAAGGGGAGTGACTATGAGTAATGAGACAACATAATGTTTGTATAAGAGTTGCTTAAGTAATATTTATATTAAGCTGCTGTGAGGACGCACAGTGTAAAGCAATAATTTTCAGAAACTAGAACAGATATAGAGTAAGCAGGATGCTCAAACTCATTAACAAAATCTTCATTCCAGGAAGCCTGACAATCTAGTCTATTATATGGAAACAGCCAAATCACAAACCATTTCCCCACGAAGTAATTCAATAATACATCAGCTTTTGCAAGTGAAAATTCAAGTGGCAAACATCACCAGAAGTACAAAAACATCTTATCTATGAAGACCACAGAAAAAGCATTCCCTGCTACCTACATCTCTATTTGCAGTTATCAGTGCCTGGTGTAAAGTGCTTCAATTAATTTAAAGTTCTACAGACTTAATTGTTTCTAACAGCTTTCAAGCACATTTATGAAGTGTTGTTTTTACTACACCGCTACCCCGATATAACGCGACCCGATATAACACGAATTCAGATACAATGCGGTAAAGCAGCGCTCTGGGGGGTTGGGGCTGCACACTCCGGTGGATCAAAGCAAGTTCGATATAACGCGGTTTCAACTATAATGAGGTAAGATTTTTTGGCTCCCGAGGACAGCGGTATATCGAGGTAGAGGTGTATATCCAGTGAAGCTCTGTCATGGGACGTAGTTAGATACAGGATTTAATGTAGCCCCCAAAATATGTATATTCACAGCATTTGGTTTACTGATATTAAAACAGTTGCACAGCCTGAGGTTCCATTTTGGACTGGATAAATTGTGATTTCTACCCAGTGATGGGAACTCATCAGGGCTAGTCTCAAAGGCAGTAAATGAATCTTGCCCTCCCCTTTGCTGATACAACTAGGAATGTACTTTGTCAGCCTTTGTGGCTTTAACTACAGCTGGCTGGGTATGAGGCAGGCTCAAAAATCTAATCTGTTCTTAGTAACACTACCGCCTCCATAGAATTACAGGCATGCTTTCAATGGGCATGCCCCTGTAACTGCTGAGTGATGATATGCCATCTGTATATACAGCAGTCAATGTCTTTTTTGTTTTTTGCATAGTTGCAGCACAGTATCAACTCTATTGAATCATGTAGAAATCAAGGAGTTAAATGATAGGACAAGAATAAAGTTTATGGGCCCTCATTTTGGGACTCAACAGAGTTACATAAGGGCTGAATTTGGCTTACAGCTTTATCTGAATGTCATTGTGCTCCTCCATTAATGATACTTAATTAGAAAAGAGATTTTATTAGACATGATGGAGGTGACCACAATGAATGTACACAAACCTCCTGAGGCTGTTTAAGAATCATAGAAATTTTAGGAACTATTTCTTAGGAAAATCAAAATTCTACTCTTTACATGACATGGAAAATGCAAAAACAATCTAACCAAATGATTATATAGATTACTATAGTTATACTTCTAGCCAACAGTTCTGATTCTGATCTCAGATACACCATTGTTAATCCAGAAGAACTTCACTGAAGTTTTACTAGTTCAGAATCTGGCCCTTAGATAAACTTAAGGCATCGATCACCTGAGACTCTCCAAAAAGAAAGAGAAAGATCAATCCCTAACATCCTGTTTTAAAAGTAATCACATTTCCAGTCAGCCGCCAAACTTTTGCCAACAAATTTTGCAAATACAGTTGCCAGCATTAAATCCACTTTTGTGCATTCAGATCAGGTAGTTAGATCTCTAACTGCCCAATTTGCACAGCTAAATGAGAATGTTTGTGCAGGTAAAATTTTGAAGCCTGTGTTAGATGTTGGATGATGATTTACCACATAAATTATCAAAAATTTAAGACAAATATAATTTGGGCCCTTTTTTGAATACATAAATAATAAGTTCTCTTTTTGTTTGCAGTATTTCCTTCATTTGCTTGTCTCTTTCCCTCTCCTTTCACCATGAAATAAAAATGCCACATAAAAGAATACGTAAAACTATCTTGGACTTTTATCAAAGTTTGGTACTTCTTTATATATAGCTTTACATTTACATGTAACTGTATCACTGAAAATTAGTAAAATATTACAACTAAAAAAGTGTACTTAGGGACTTTACCTTGAGCAGATAAAGCATATGTGAGGATGTAGCCTAAGTAAATTCCAGATAGCAACTAATCAACTATTTCAATATAAAATGAGAATTTTCGTACCCTCTTCATTAAGTTATAGTCCAATTTTCATCCCCAAACATTATTAAAATAATGTTTAGATCCATTTATTTTAAAAGTCCCTTAATATATTTTATCTGGATTCAGTTTAAAATCTGCATCCCTAAAGTCTGGGTTTAAATTTCCAGTTAATAATAATAAAGGACTAAATAGTGTATTTGGCACTAGATTTACAGACATCATCCATGATTTCACACAGAATGTATAAAAATTACTACGATTATTGATCTACAGTACTAGGAAACAGCACTACATTAAAGCACACTAAGGAACATTTAGTGAGCACAGCAGGGTCTACATGAACCAATTAATGTGAAACCTGTTAATACCCTTTAAAAAAATCACACCTCCATAGTGCTCATTACCCCACTGTGCAGACAAGCCCCTAGTTTAAAAAAGTATCCTTTGATTGTAACTTGTTACCAATTTTTCAAGTAACCGTATGAAAGCAGGATTTATATCTCCAACTAACTTTGTAATCTTCCGAATAGTTTAATGAGCCACCTAATTGTATGTGCATGAGTGTGCACCTGGACATCCCTGATCTCTGTTGGATGGAATCAGAACTGCTTAACTGTGTATCACAGGCTACATCTACACTATGAGCTGGGGGTGTGATTCCCAGCTTGTGTACATATACTTGAGCCGGCTGGATAAGAGAGAGAGGAATTGAATACCTGCGAGTATGTGTACACATGCTGGGAATCATACCCCTAGCTTGTAGTGTAGATGCAGCCATAGGCTCTACCTAGCTAACAAAGAGCTTCTCCTTTAGCTCAAGTGATGGGAGCCTGTGCTTTTGAAACAGGGAGATTTGAGTCATCCCACTGCTGTTGTGCAACCTAGTGATGACAAACACGGAGTCTGCAGTGGACACAGATTTATTGCCATTAATAAACTGCTTGGTATGCGATTGCACACTTTTGTATTTTTTACTGCTTTGTTTGATGCTTTTTTGCCTGTTCTATATATTTCAAAATGATCTAGGAATATAGGAATCACCATACTGAATTAGATGTGTGGGCCATCTAGTCCAGTATCATGTCTCTGACACTGGCATGGGAAAAGTGAAAGAAACCTTACATTAGGCATCCGTGGGATAATCTTTCCCACAAATTAGTTCAGATCCTAATTCCTAATAATAGAGATTAGCATAAACTCTGAGGCAAGAGGTTTAATATCTTTTCTAGAATTTTTGTTAGTGTGAGCTGTTCTGATGTTGGCTATTCTTGTTATTCAGATGAATGTCCAAATCTATTTTTGAATCTCATGAGGTCTTTGGCCCCAATGGCATCCTGTGGTAATAAGCTCACTTTCAAATTCTTGATTGCTAAAACTATGTAGACTCATTGCAATACAGAGTATGACATAATTAACTTCAGATGTGTACAGTATAGAGTGAAACAAGCTCCTTTGGCTTGCATTATCTCACTTCATCAAATATGACAGAGTTAACTTAAAGCATGGCTTGCCAGGGTCCTCCTTTTAAAATTATACAGTTACAAAAATCATAGGATGTGGAGTCCATGAGGGAAAAGCTTTCTACGATGAAACACAGCTCTAATCACAGCAATCAGCTGCAGAGTCAACCCTGTAATCTTTTACCTTATGATTAAAAATAGAGAGAGTTTTTTATTTGTGGTATTTTCAAGACACAAGACATCTATTATTGAAGTAAAACTCTGCAGAAGTGTACATACTGTTTTTTTTTAATTGCAACAATTCACCCATGTCAGCAGATGGTTTTAAGAAAGTTCCAAATGGGCTTCAAGAATCTTCAAGTTAACTATAATTTTGCTTTGTTAGCAGAACAGTTGTGATCTCTGTCATGTATTCTGTGAATTGTATAGGACCTGGATCCAAAATGGCCAAAACAGTCAAGTCTCAGAAAAATCTACTGAGAATGCATTCAGTTCCACTCCCCTCCACCCACCCAATTATAACAAAGATTTTCCACTATCAGTAGCATTACTTCTCTGCTCCTGGGAGATTGCCAACTTTCTAATTGCACAAAATTGAACACCCCTTCCCTGAGGCCCCGCCTCCGCTCACTACATTCCCCTCCCTCGGTGGCTTGCTCTCCCCCACCCTCACTCACTTTCACTGGGCTGGGGAAGGGGGTTGGGGTCCAGGAGGGCTGAGGGCTCTAACTGGGGGTGCAGGCTCCAGAATGGGGCCAGAAATGAGGGGCTCAGGGTGCAGGGGGGCACGTGGCACTGCCCTGGGCCCCGGAAGCCACCAGCAGGTTCAGCTCCTAGGTGGGGAGGTGGTGGAGGCAGGAGGCTCCGTGTGCTGCTCTCGCCCGCAGGTACCACCTTCCCCAGCTCCCATTGGCCTCAGTTCCCGGCCAATGAGAATGTGGGGCTGGTGCTTGGGCCATGGAGCCCTGTGGCCCCCCACCTAGGAGCCGGACCCACTGGCTGCTTCCGGGGTGCAGCGCGGTGCCAGGACAGGTAGGGACTAGCCTGCCTTTGACACACAGCACTGCCGATCGGACTTTTAAGAGAAGGTCCCTTTTTGACCAAGCATTCTGGTTGAAAACTGGACACCTGGCAACATCACATTTTAAAACTTGGGTATTTGATAATTAAATACATAGGAGGAAAGTACTGGGAAAGGAGAAAGGCCTAGTTACACATTTTTAAAATGTCCTATTACCTAAGGCCTCATATTGCAGTCCTTGTTCAGCAAGACTTCTATTGAAGTCAGTGGGAGTTTTGGCTAAGTACTGGATAAGAACTTAGGTCCAGATTTTTAAAGGTATTGAAGTATTGCTCCTAAATACCTAAGTGCCTACATCACTTTTGAAAATGAGACTTAGGCTTCTAAGTCAATTAGGCATTTCAACGTTGAACATAGCAATGCCTAAATACTTATGAAAATCAGGGCCTCAAAGATTTAGGGTACCATAGGAGTTAGGCACATGGGAACTTTTAAAAATCCCACCAGGTGCTTATCCACATCTTTAGGCATCTAAATACCCTTATAAAATCTGGTCCTTACTTTCAAGGGAACAAAACAATTCTTCAAGGACTTGATCCTCTTGCCACTGAATTCAATGACAAAACTTACATTGATTTCTATGGTGTAAAATCAGGGCCCACATCCCATTTTATCTTCCATTCTACCATCTGTTAAGTATTAGATCAAACAGTGGACTGGGCATTTCAAGTCGAAGTAGGACTTCATCCCCACTGAGCTCATTCTGCCATTAATTTTTAAGCCAACATGAGTTAAAAATGAAATCTCAGTCTTAACTTTGAATTCCCCAGATTTTCTCAGTTTCTGAAGAATGATTCTGCTTTTGTCATAAAAGAAGACATAGTTGTCTCTCTTTGCTTCTCAACATTAAAATCATTCCAGCATTAGAGGAGTCTCCTTCTAACATCACTTTATAGTGCTTTATATTTATTCTCAGGTGCTCTAAAAAATCCATACAAATAAAGGACACTAGTCTTTATGCAACTACTGTTTCTAGTAACTGCAGATTTACTCTCTACCAGTGATTCTTGTCCAGGCCTGATAGCACCCCTCTGAGTTTCTCTTAAATTCTTTTAAATTCCTTCCTGCCCTTAGGCCTTCCATCATGACCATCATCTGTCCAGGAAAGGAAACTGGATGAAATTTCCTTCAGATCCCTTAATTGGTCAGCAAGGTCGATGTTGACTGACATGAGGCACTCTATCTCCTCCCCCAGAGTTTGAGAACACTATCCTTGTGGCCTAGGTAACAGCATGGTTATTGATGCCTGCTAAATGCATAAAGAAGCTGGTCAGGAAAACATCACTCAGTGGGTCAAATTCAGACCTGGTGTAAATGAGTTCTTTCCCATCCAAAATTCATGTGCTGGCAAGACAGTATTTTTATTAGCTTCACTAAAATGTGAAGAGTCAGGCTTTATGCCTCAATGACCTCCCTAAAGCTGTGTAGTCAACTATGCCAGTGGCCCAATGTATTAGGTTGGGCATATAGTCATTTAAAAACACAACTTTCTGGGAAGCCTCTTGCTTCTGTTAAGTTTGATCTTATAAGCGACATCCGTTCCAGGTGGATTCATGGCTCCTTTTTCCTCCTATTGCTAGCAAAACTCTTCTGTGCACCCCAAATTCTATAGACCCCAGTAAACCTAGTACTGGTCCAGCATCAACAAAAGGATTTGTGCTTGTTATGTTTGTAAAAATCAGTCATGTGCCAAGACTGATTTTCTACAGTGAGAGATTTTACAGCCAATTTATAAAGTCTCAGATAAAGGCTATGTGAAAATGCCCATAGGCTTTTAGCTACAGCAAGACAATCTCTCTCTCTCTCTCTCTCTCTCTCTCTCTCTCTCTCTCTCTCTCTCTCTCATAAACATTGAGTAAATTCCCATCCCAAGCACTGACTGGCTTTACATATATTAAAATCCTACAACCTCAAATTGTTTGAATGTCATACATCACACAAACATGAAAATCCCCTTCAGAGCAGATATGTCAGTATCCCCCAATCACTGTTCACCCCACCTTCCTTCTTCAATGGCTAGAGAGAAAAGACAGTCTCTGCAGATGAGGGAGGAAGTGAATTCCTGAGTTGAGGAGCCCCCACCCCGAGGATAGGAATCTTTCCCTAATGTTAATGACAAGGGAGCTCAAGTTTGAGTGATGTTTCTGACCTCAACTGTAGCAGCAGTGCATTGGGAAAGGAACTGTGTTTCAAATAATTTGGTGTTAAATCACCTGGGAACTCACAGGCAACCCATGGAACATCAGTGTTATTGCAAATGATATCTCTGTAACAAACACAGCACTAGTGCAAATTCCTATTGAGGTATATGGTCTCCTCCCTCAACAATATTCCTGGGAGTTATACATGCCCATGGAGAGGAGAATCAGTTACGGGGGGTATTCTGTTAGAGAGAGTTAGTACAAATAAAGGGAAACTTCCCTTCCCACCATCAGTGGCTGCTCCCCATTTCCCAGCTACCATCTTGTCCCTCTCTGATTGCTCAAATTCCTGCTATTTCTTCTCTAAGGGGCCTTGGCAGCTGCAGCAGAACTAGAAGCAGTTCCATGAGAGCTGATGCAGCATAGTCACAAGGCAAAGAGGGAAGGAGGTAGACTGATGGGGCAGCTGCTTTGGCAGTCTTTCAGTCTACCTAGGATCTTGTATGGTTCTCATCACTATGATATCTGAAATGCGGGATAATGGCAGCTATTCCCACTGCTACGCTAACTTCTGTCAGTTTTGCTTCGCTCCCCAGTTGAGAAGTCTGGCCAATCAGAGCAGAAAACTGCCAGGGTACAAGTAACTGCTGGTTCTACAAGAAATCAGAATCCAGGACATTTGTCAATTTATCAGGCACTTGAAACAGAGCGTGGAAAACAAGTGCTGCATTGGGAAAGATTAGTGCATTGGTCTGGGACCCATTCACTTCACTGGGAATGCTCAGCACAATTTAGGATCTGGCCCTGTATTTGTATAATTAATATTTTAGATTCTGTTTCATATACTGAACCTTGCTCCAACTTTTACTAGTAATTTTTAGCAAGCTTTAGTTAAAAGAAATAATATATTGTAATTTCATTCCTACATAGTTTTCACACCTTACAGTATTTACACCGAATCATTATGAGCTATCATGCAAAAAACAATACAGCAATCTTCTTAATTTCTTACTCTTTGTTATGCTGTCTCTAAACTATGTCAGACTCAATATAAAGGTGCCTACATAGGGCTCTCAGATCTCAGCATTTTTGCAGGCAACTCCAACCATCATGTAATCAGAGATAAGTGACTTAGTTAAAAATGAATGGGGCAGCTGGCCAAATGCTCAACCAAACAAAATGATCAAAGGGACAGTGCCAGATGTTTTCCATCAGCTTTGCACATGGAGGTACCAGGGAGATCAGCAGGAGCACTACACTAAAAAGAAACCAGAGAAGCCAACTCTAGTTTCAACCATAACATGAAGAATTGACTATAAATACCACATTCCTTAGTGAGAGTCCCAGAGGACATTCTGTAGGTATTTCTAAAGCCTACAGGAAAAACGTGTCTACTATTGTCTGGTTTATTTATATTCATCCTCCTGCTAAATGTTTTAATAATAGTGCATAGCAACTTGCTGAAATATATACATATAAACCCATCTTAGGAAGTTGCTAGTAACTGTGAGTCAGTGGAATATGTCAAAAGCTGCTGTTTTCCTATAAAGTATGTGTTCGCCCAACCTTTGCTCATTTAACTTTAATGTTTCCCAGTTCCTACCCCTATTTCTTTTATCATTTTCGATTACTGCAGTTTTAAATTTTGATTTCATAGGCTTGGGACCTTAATTCCTGTGAAAGGCCCAGAGATGCTTCAAGATTTGTTCTTGAAAACGAGACTGTTTCATGTTTTTTTCTATTTTTGTCTTCTGAGAAAGTTTAAATATAAAAAAATAGTTAAGGTTGTTTACACTGCGCCTCAGCAAAAGACGTTCTTGACATCATTTGTATACAACTCCAAGCAGTAGGGCCGCTCAGTCAGTGCTGCCAGAAATCCAGCCACAGGGCCTCCACCCTCCAGACATGTAGGGCCCACCAATAATAGTGTGATGCTAACTGCTTCTGCTGTTGCATAACATGCACTGCTTCATGCAGTTCTGTGGTGAGAAAAAACTAGAGGTGTCCACCCACCACTGCCTTTATCACAACCCTGGTTTACACCCATTACAGGCTTCTCTTCCTGTTTAACAGAAACCTCCATTCACTCTCTCACTAATTACCACCAGGGCCACACACATCATTTCGGGCTACATTACCTATCCCTCATCCAAGTCACATCAGATAGGAGTTTGGGGCAGATAAGTGAGGGGGAAGAACATTGCATGAGAATTTTGTGCCATGCAGCATCCTTGCCCCCAATTTAATGGCTTTGCAAGGGCCCCCAAATCTGTTTAACTGGCCCTGCTGAGCAAGAATCTTGGAAACTGCTGCCAAGTAACTTGAGACAACTGAGTAATTTAAGGTTTCAGAGTAGCAGCCGTGTTAGTCTGTATCCGCAAAAAAAAAAAACAGGAGTACTTGTGGCACCTTAAAGACTAACAAATTTATTTTAGCATGAGCTCACTTCTTCGGTTGCATCCGAAGAAGTGAGCTGCAGCTCACGAAAGCTCATGCTAAAATAAATTTGTTAGTCTTTAAGGTGCCACAAGTGCTCCTGGTTTTTTTGAGTAATTTAAGACACTTTTCAGGTTCTTTTTTTGACTCTCCTGTTTAGTGCTGCCTGCCTGAGAGTGGGAGGAGGAGCTATGCCGAGCCTGCAGAAAATGAGAAGGATTTTTTCCCTGAAACAATTGAAAGATCTCAGGACTTTTTCTTGACTAATGTGCAAACTAATCAGATTGCTTAGAGGGTGCTGCTGAACATCATTTCTCATTTCATTTTTTCCTTTTCTTGCATATATTCATAAAGTCAGTAGTTATGGATTTGTCATCCAAAATGCTTATTTGCTATAGGGCTGTTTAATGAATGTATATAACGGGGTGATTGCATCTCGAGAAACTTTTAAATTCATTTTACGGGGATAAACCACTTTGGTCTGATTTTGATCTCGTATCCATTCATTTCAGTGGAGTTACTTCTGATTTACATTGGTGTAACTGTCAGCGGAATCAGGTCCTTCATTGGTAGCCATGCTAGCAATGAGGGAATAAACCACAGTCTAGCCATTATACTTGACCTTTAACCTGACCCAGTTAGGACTGCTTTGAATCCAGCTGCTTCATGGATGACTACTGAAGCTTCCCTCTTTGCATCACATACCTAGCAGCTGTGCATGCTCACAATCCTTGTGCTCCTTTGATTCCAGGCTGCTCCCTCCTAGCACCCCGGAACAGAGAGGGATGAGGTGGAAGCAGGGCTATAACCTTACTGCTCCTTCACCTTATCCAGCATAGGCGGCTGAGCACAACGAGAAAATCTCCCTGTATTACTCCCAGGAATGGTGTTGTGAATGCCCTCCCTCTACTGGAATTGAAACACTGAAATCAGTACATTTATCTTTGGAAACTCTTTTCTAATGAGACTTCATGGAAGTTACTATTTTAACTTCCCTTTTTCCCCTTAAGAAATCATTTAAGCACCCTGCTAATTTACTGAATTTGCAGGAAAATCATCACCTATATTTTCAGTGACTTCTTGGCTTCGTTGCTTCAAGAGAAAGATCAACTCAAAATGACCTCAGAAGCACAGTTCAATAAGAAAGAAGTATATGTATCTCAGTAGTTGCAGTTTGAAGGTCACAGTTGCCAAAAGCTCCTGGGCCATGGAAAATTGACTTGCACATTGTGGTGCTCCAGGGAATTTGGTCCACTGGACCAAACTGTGAGTTCCAGTAAACTAATAGGATAGATAGAAAAGTGAGAAGAGTGTTTGGTGAGTAATCGCACTCTACCATGCACACATACTCCAGTATTAATTAGATTAATCACCAATAAAAGCAAGAAGCATGCCAGTATTTTGTCCTTATGAGCAATAAGTAAATATAAATAATCACATTCTGAATTACGTGTTTAATCACAACCATGTGAAATATAAGACAAGTAAAAATTAAGTCCATGGAACTAAACATCGCACAGGGCAAGTGGAAAATTATTCTAATCTATAAATCCAAGTCGCCACCTCCTCTGCACTTTAATTGTAAGAAATAAAAGGAAATTTTGGGCTTAGTTCCCATGGATCTCACAGTAGTCGCAACACAAGCTTGTTTCATAATCTGCATGCATTTCATGGACAGAACTTGCACTGATGTCAAAGGGAAGTTCTGCAGATGAAACAAAAGGAGCGAAGTATGCAATTGAAATGAATGGTATGGATAGGTGAGGAGCTTTTTCCGTACCTTATAGGGCCCATATTCTGACATCAATTTTTTCAATTGACTTCTGTGGGAGGTATGGCACCAAGGATCCAGTCACGCAGTCTTTATTAAAGGCCTGGAGGAGGTGGCCAAAGGCAGGAGTGGAAGTTTAGGGAAGTAAATTTGGTTCCTCCACATTCTCTCCCTTCAGACCCATTGCTTTGCATCGCCATATGAGGCTTATTAACTTTCACTGCTTTGTCCTTTGTGCTGTGAAACTTGTAGTTAGAAGGTGTCCTGGGGGACTGTGTTTGGACAGGCCCTGAAAATGTCTAAACCTGGGCAGGATAAGTAGGATTGGGCAGCAGCGCATCTGTGTGGATGCCTGTTACCTCTGATGGATTGTTGAAATCTGCATCACTCTGATGAGCAGTGGGTTCAAGGCTACTTCCCTAGAGGAGCAAACCATTTCTCTCTGACTGAACAACTGAGTTACTCTGGCATAGGGGGGAATGGGACTCACAGGGCGAACTACCATTTAAGTCAATGGAAATTTTTCATGGGGAAGGGCAGCAGGCCGAGATTATCCAACTATGCCTACTGAGGCCTGATTTACAGAGGTGCTGAGTAACAACAACTGTAAAGTCAAGTCAATGGGAATAATGGAGCACAGAAAACCCCTGAAAAACAGGCCCTAGGCATCTCAAATTGGACAGCATTTGAGGAACCCAAAGTCAGCTGCCGTTTTTAAAGAAGTAACTGAAAATCAGTGCAAATAAAGGATCTTTAAAGTAAAACATTTGGGCCTTATTTTTGTCTCACACACATTTTACAGTGGTGTAACTCCATTAACTTCAAAGGAATTACTCCTGATTTACACTCATGTAAAGAAGAGCAGGAACAAGCTCCTTATCTCTGTATCAAACCATTAATTTTGGACCCTTTTAACAACTTGTTCTCTTTCTTCTGAAAGGCAGACATAAAGCTATAAAACTGTGCAATTATGCATTCCTTCACTCACTGCTGGGGTCATTTGGACTGATTTTCTGATAAAAGCAACACGTCATATCTCCAAGCCAAGAAAAGTGCTGGATATTTTCATTTCCATTTTTATGACTATGGAAATGAAACATCCCAATTCCCAAGATGATAGGATTTACTGCTCAATAGCCAATAAGTCAAAGGGTAATAATCAAGGACCTGATTCTATTCTCACTTACACCAGTGTAAATCTGGACTTACTCCACTATATCCACCTGTATAAACCCAATGAAAGGAAGAGGGGACTCAAGGCCTAAGCTCCTGATTATTTTCTGTTATCAAACACAAGATATGTGATGGCCTCTGGCTGTCTGCAGATACAGTCTGTAAATACTTTTACAGATTGCTGTCCTCAAGAATCATGGAATTCGCATACTGGAGTCACAGGGAAGTTAGATTGTGATTCAACAAAACCAGAAATAGTCTATACTAGAGAACCTCATGTTGTAGGATAGCAACAGAGCTCTCCATTTAGAAGCTGAAATGCAGTACAGAACTCTCAGAAGTTGAAGCAGGAATTAAGCTAGAAACTATTCTACCATTTGCTAAAACATTCAGTACATTTGCCTTCATGCCTTCTGCATTCCACAGGGCTGCATGCTGAGTTAATAAAACCTCTCTTGGAAAATGCTTTGGAAACACGGATGGAGTCTCTGACTGGCCATATGGCAGAATCTGGTGATTGCTACCAGACAGCTGCAGGAAGTGAAAGACAAGAAGTGGGAGACTGCATCACCAGAGTTATATATACAATTTTGGCTAATGTCAACAGCTTCCAAAATATTCAAAAGCACTAATATCTTCATTCTTTTCAGGAACTTTAAGTGATGCATATGTGATTTAGATTCAGACACATTACCAGCTGAGCTTTCAACAAGCTTTGAAACAATTAACCCCAAGTATGTGAAATGATAACAGACAACCACATTTTCATTGCTCAGCTCACAGATAAAAACTGAGATTCCAATTAACTTGCTCTTTTTAAAAAACAAATACCATTATCACCAGTAACAGTATCACCATCATTCTGTGATTTGAACACCAAAACAATACGGTAGGTTTCTTTTCTTAAAATGAAATTATGTATGTATTACTGCTGTGATGCAACATTTAAACTGAACAAAGAAGTTATCCGCATCAGATAAGGAGGGACAGTAAACACAAAGAACAGAAGGATGCTTGAAATGTTCATCTTTTCATGTACATTTGAACTAAATGATAAATTTGAAACTGAATAGCATCTTGTAAAATTCACAATATGAAGTACTTAGCAGAACACTTGTTAAGAACACACAGAGCTCATTCCTAAATGAAAAATATTTATCTGTGACTGGCAATGAGAAAAATCTAAACTACATCCACTATTTTCTCGTATTTTAGGTTTCATTTTATTCAGTTAAGCCATAAAATAACTTTGCATTTCCAATGCTAGTGTTCCCTAAACTTTTGTTTGACAATAGAAACATTCACAAATTTTAATTTTTAGAAAATAGTGTCAATCTATACACCTATATTTAAGAGAAAGGTGAGATTTACCAAGATAAAAGCATCTATGCTGAAATTGTCAAGACTGTATTGCTATGTCAGAACTGTACACACATGTGGACAAGTGCACAGTATGTAACTAAAATTAATCTGTATGACATTCCTGATTTATTGCAATACAACCTTTTAAAAGAAATATTCTCATTTAGATGACATCTTTAAAGAAGTAGCCTCACTTTGTCTGCCTGCCTGCCTGAGAATCAGCAACTGCAACATCCCAATAAAAGCAAGATGTGATTTTTGGGAGGTGGGGGTGGTAAGTATTTTCGTAAACCAACGTGGAATCCAAAAGTGAACTGAATTTTCTGATTAATTGTCTCACCTAGCACCAACCCTTCTAACTGTTCATAGCATGGTAAAAGATGAACTGAGAAGAAGCTAGATTTATGTATTGTTTATAAGGGATTGTTTTGCTGCTAATCTTGGATAGCAAGTAAACTTGATCTCTCTCTTGTACAAAAAACTTAAAATAAGCACTTGCATTTTCTATTTCTAATCAAGAACACCACAAGTGAATTGCATAAGTTCCCCACAGCAGGACAGTAATCATAATGCATAATAATAACGTGATGATTAAATGGCAAAAAGTGATCTGAAAACATCAACAAACTGCCTCACATACTAGCAGGAAACATGACTACAAAACAAAATCAGCTCAGACAAAACTTAATGGCACAGTACCCATTATAATCCTTCGTGCTTTACCTGCTGATTGGAGAATGGCTGGAGGAAATCTCTGGCACAAAGCTCTGTTCAATTATTGGTATCCTAGATGGAGTGTAAGAATGGTAGGCTGTCAGAACCACGCTGCCCGAGTCCTTTATCTCCATTATCACAGGCACATGTCTTCCCTACTGTCTGGTGACAAAGACAACTACCAGCATTTACTCACTTACTGGTTTCAAGTGACCCTGTCACAAAAGCAAACGCATGACCTTACACTGTAATAGCCTCTTACTACCGTTTGCTGTCAGGAGAACTGTGTAAGTGAGATGGCTCTTTCTCCTGTCAGGACAGCTAAATTAGCATATATTCAAAAACGCCGCCCACAAACACAACTCTGTGGGGGAAGTATCCCTGTTTCTTAGGAAACCAGAAACCCGAGGTAATCCTACATGGCTCAGGGCAGCTGCTCTGGACAAGTTCTTCTTGGGTTATTTCTTTTTTTGTTTCTTCTCAACTAAGGGCAGACTCGTTAGGATTTTTCCTATGACAGCAAGGAGCAAAATGAAATGAAATCATTCTTCAGCTAAGCAACATGGGAATGGAGCAGTGCTTTAAAAGAAAACATGTGACTAGGAAGGAGAGGGGGAATGCCTAGGAAGGAGAGGGGGAATGCAATTTATAATGTCCACGTGAAAGATTCATAAACTAACTGGATTATGTGGCTGTTTAAATAACCAGGGAAGAATAAACCTAATTTATTTAGGTCAGTTAAATTCTACAAGCTGTCTGCAAAGAGCCGCCTTTACTTTCCACTGAATACATATTAGACTTTCAACAATCTTTAATACTTGCTGGATGGATAATTAAAAGAGCAGTAGGAAAATAATAAAGATTTTTCCACAAAAATTTACAGAACAGGGCGATTATTATGCTCCCGGCACCCCCAATTTAACGGATAATGAAGGTTTCGTGAAATGGCAAATTCTTATAATCAGGGGCGGCTCTAGGTATTTTGCCGCCCCAAGCACGGCAGGCAGGCTGCCTTTGGCGGCTTGCCTGAGGAGGGTCCGCTGGTCCTGCAGCTTCGGAGGACCTCTTGGCAGAGCGCCCCCCCGCGGCTTGCCGCCCCAAGCATACGCTTGGCGTGCTGGGGTCTGGAGCCCCCCCTGCTTATAATAAATACATGCACCAGTTTGATATTTCTCATTTTTCAAAATTTGCCCTCTGTTAGAATGAAAATTTAAAATTTCTCTATTTACATGCAAAAATAGAATCATGGCCTTATTTTGGAGCAACTACCCCAGAAAACTTCGCAGCTCTTTTGTGAAGCTGAAATGCAATGTGAAAACTCTGATTTCACACAGCCCTAACATTTCCTGTAAAATAAACATTACTTACTACAATAAATACTTACTCTTATAGTAACCAACACCACCAGTTAAATTCAATGGAATGACTCTCTTTGATTTGTAAGTACCATGGGTGAGATCCTCATCCCAGCTCCTTCTCTTGTATTGTGTGTAAAAGGGCTGGAGTGGCATGCATAACTGGCTTGAAAAGCCCCAGGTCCAGCTGGGGGAGAATTTGCCCAGTATAGGCACTGTGTAAGACAGCCATAAGAGTGCCTTTTGACTTTGAGGAACCCTGGTGCAGGATTGTTTAAATGACACCCAGAGCAGACCAGGATGGGGATGGCACCTTACTATCCCTGCTCCCCCCCCCAGTGGGCTGTGAATTCTGTGTTGTGCGTCTTAGTGGCACAGCATAGACTCTTAACCCAGAAAACCAATGGAGGAGCCTGAAAGTAAGCACGGAAGCCTTTAACTACCCTGTTTTGAGTCAGATTGAGTCAAAGCGCCTCATCCTCTGGTATGAATGAGTTGTCAAAGCACCTCATCCTCTGGTATGAGTGAGTTGTGCTTGTCACAAGTCCAGAGTAGGATGGATGGGATAGGGTGGCTTTAAAGCTACTTCTGTGCTCCTTGATCTCTGGGCTGTGGAGGGGTATCAACTAGGCTGATTCATGAATGATCCATATGAATCACTGACTGTACCTTAACCTGGCATCCCCTAGCAGAACTTTTTGGGAGGGTGATCATATAATCACTACCGTTTGGGCTCCCAGATTTATCCTGCAAGGATTTAGGTTCCCTTGTTGGTGCACAAGGTGAAATTTGCATTTCCTTGTTCCAGCAGAAGTAAACTGAGCCCAGTGTCATCATTTGAAGGCATCCTCTAAAATTCACTTTGAGATGCTAACAGTGCAGCTGACAGTTGGGAAATACTGAAAGTAGCAGGAGCCAAATGGGAAGTTAAAAGCAGCAAAGAGTCCTGTGGTACTTTATAGACTAACAGATGTATTGGAGCATGAGCTTTCGTGGGTGAATACCCACTTCGTCGGATGTGCTCCAATACGTCTGTTAGTCTATAAGGTGCCACAGGACTCTGCTGCTTTTACAGATCCAGACTAACACGGCTACCCCTCTGATAAATGGGAAGTTGTAGTTTAGATAGCATTGGCCCTCTCTGAGGAGACCAGACCTGAGAATTCAAGACTGAAACAGGTTTATTTTACTGACTACAACCCCAGAAAAGCTACCCATACTTCCCTTTCCATCACCCATAGCACTTTGCTTTCTTCAGACGATCGTGTAATTTAAATTACGTTTGGATGAAAGTCACCCTATAAATGCAAAATACTTGTATTATTATTTCTAGTGCCTTCTGGTTTAGTATATGTGTTTTAAATAAGCATTTCATATTTAATAACATTTAATAAAGGAAACAGGATCTTACAGATAACATAAAAAGAAACATATGTTTAATAAATGGGGTTTTCTCTTTGTGTAAAATAAACAGTAGATTTTACTGAGATTTATAGTGTGTTGGCGCACAAGTTAGATGCTTGCTTAGAAGTGACAGACTATTTGGCTTAGGTACAAATAGATATTTGACATATTAATCAGTCAGTGCACATTCATAAAACAAAGATAGAAAATGTTTATATCCATAATGGCTCTTGAGGATGGATGAATATATATTATCAAAACCCCTAAAAACTCTGCTCAGATTTAAACTAACTAAAGATATAAATCAACCATTAAACAAAGTTTTAACTGATCTAGTAATATGGCAATAATAAAAGGGTACAATATATAGAGGGCCAAATTCTTCCCTCACTGACAACTCTGCAAACTTTTAAGCGACGTAAGAGTACAGTTCTGATGCCCACAATTCAAGAAGGATGTTGATAAATAGGAAAGGGTTCAAATAAGAACCACAAGAATGATTAAAGGATTAGAAAATATGACCTATTGTGATAAATAGATCGAGTTCTTTGAGTCTATGTTAACAAAGAAAAGGTTAAGGGTGGCTTGATTGCAGTCTGTAGGTATCTACATAGGGGACAAATATTTAATAATTTTCTCTTCAATCTAGCAGCATATAACATAATCCAATGGCTTGAAGCTGAAGCTAGATAAATTCAGACTGGAAATGAGGTATACTTTTTTAATGCTGAGTATATTTAACCATTGGAATAATTTACCAAGGCTTGTGCTGGATTCTCCATCACTGAATTTTAAAATCAAGATTGGCTGTTTTTCTAAAAGATCTGCTCTAGGAATTATTTTGGGGGACGTTCTATGGCCTGTGCTATACAGGAGGTCAGACTAGATAATCAGAATGGTCTCAGCTGGCCTTGGAATCTATGAATCTACTGAGTTTTAAAAAAATTAAATCCTGTTTGAATAAAAAACGTGATTGTACTCATATAGTAGCAGCGTGATTTAAATATAGCAATGCTTGCAATCATTTGTCAGTTGCAAATAATCAATTGTACCATGGAGTTTGCAAATACTCATAGTAATCTTAATTAGGCAAAAGATAAGATTCTGAGGATTTTATTAATGGTGACTACTATATGACTGGAGTCACAGCAAATAAGAAACTGTAGAAATTCTGGAGGCCAGATTCTCATACTGTACATTGACATTGATGAAGGTACATCAATTTGCATCAGCTAAGGATCTGGCCCCGAGTTTTAAAATTTATTTTGTTTTAAGGTCAAAATTGACAAACTTGACTTCCAAGGGCGTCTTCCAATGGGGGAACGACTTCCAGTACTCAGTTTCTTTGAAAATCAAACCAGTTTGTTATGTGGCTAAATACAGAGTTAGGGACCCAACATTTGAGAACTTGGTTTGAAAATTTTGGGACTAAAGCTAAGGCTAATTCTTATATTTTCAGAACCAGTCTGCCCATCCTGAGTCCTTATATGAATGCAACAGTTTGCTCAAGCTGTAAACTTTTGTGCAGAGGTGTCTCCATATAGGTTCCATACATAAAGTATAAGTGCACAGAAGGAAAGTGAAAGCCATTCAGTAACTATTAACATGAAATTATGCCATCTCCAACAGACTTATAAAATCTAAATTTACAAGTACTTTTATTTCTTTTGGTCAAAATTCCTTTTAAACAGAGAACAGACAAAAGAATGTTTATTGTCTAAATTATACTGTCAACTTCTTGAGGTACGGATCTTGTCCCCATAGTTCTGTAAGGCATGGTGATACAATGTTATTATTGCTGTTAATCATATGACTAAGGATGTATTATGGAAAAAATGATATATCTTGCTTATAAAAACTATTCTGCAGCAATTTTTTTCTAAACAGAAATTTCATATAGAGCTTTTCACCAAAGAGAATTAGTGCAGACTTAGAGAGACCTCAATTTCACGAGAGACTTAATCCTCTTACCAGTAAAGTCAATGAGAGTTTTCCATGGAGTACTGTGGGAAATTTCTATGTAAGGCCTTGATCCTGCAAAGACTTGTACATGTGCTATTTAAGCATGTGGAGCAGTCCCATTCAACACATGTATGAATCTCTGAAGGATCAGGGCCCAGAAAGGAGTATAGATGTGAAAAGTTGTCATTTAAACCACAAACCATGGAAAACTTGCCCCATATTAAGTTTCATTGCTAACTTTCATCTCAGAGCAGCCTTGACAAACATTTTGCTACACTTTGAAAAACTTTTGGAACAGTTTATGCAAACTTCAGCTAGATTCAGTTTTAATGGGAAACCAGATAACACTCAGCACTTTTAAGTGGTTAAGTCAAAGGAGAAAAAGAATGAAGCAAGATACACAAATTCAAATCCTAGAGTCGGTTCCCCCCACATCTCCCCTATCCTTGAGCCAGCAGTACCATATAAAAAAGTGCTTTTGCTGCATTGCAAAAAAGTGAAACTTCTCTCATTTGCCTTGAATTTTTCACCAAGATGAAAAGCAGCTTTTGGAGGCAGAAAGTGTTAGCCTTGTACGTCATACCAAAAAAAACCTGGTAATTTCAAACAGTCTCATGAGTCTGTAATGGCTTGGAATCTATTAAGCTGTAGTAATGTCCTCAGCTCTCTGGTAGGAGGTGAGGACTGTAGAAGGTACATGTTCCACCATTCAGTAGTGATACCTGCTGGCTGATTCAGAGAAGCATTAAACTAGCTCTGAACAGAGGTCAATTGAGTCTTTCTGTTCAGAAAATTGCCTATGTGATCTCAGCCTTTTACCCTGAATGAGTATGTTATATAATAGGAAAAGAGAGGTCTTCAGTAAGGTCAGACTAACTTCTGACCCCTTGCTCCCTATTACTGAGGTGTCATGATAAATATATTTGTTTGTCCTGAGAGGGTGAGCAATTGTGCAACTGTGTGTGTAGGGAAAAGGGGGTGTGGCCACTGCTGGTAGAAGACAGCAAAATTTTCAGAAGCAAAAACCAACCAAACAAACCAGAAGCAAACAAGGTTTACTAATTTTTTATTTTTGACATTTTCAAATTGAATTAAAAATAACAACAGGAAAGAACAGAGCTCCGACTTTACAACTGCTAAAGCAGTGAAGCTATTTATGTGAAGCATTTAGAAGCTAAACATCATAACATCTGGTGATGCTTCACAGACTTTCAATTAGAATCTAAAAAATGAAAAACTAATCTTTGCTAAATTATAATGCCACAGTTTTCAGTCCAAGTCCCATACTTAATCAGGTATCATACTTCTGTGAACTCCAACATGGACATATTTTATTTATTGGATAATCGTGTGCTCGTTTATCTTAAAACAACATCAATAGTTGTAGTTTCATGAATAAAATGAAGTACTTAAAGAGCAAGTTGCAAAGCTGTTTGCTTAGTAACTATTCATGTTTATTTTCTAGGAGTTCAAAAGTTGCTTTTCCTTAGGACATATTTAATCTACTCATGTAGCATTGTTCACATATTGACTGTATACAGAAAAGGAAGCTTCTTTAATCTGTCTCCTGGAGCAGGGCTTTCTGTAGGCATAGTTTAAAAAGGGCTTATATCCTTCCATTCATCCATTAAGCTCATGCCCCTTCAGGCCATGTTGATCTAACTGCTTCATCTGGCACAGCTGACATCACCACTGAATGCTGTGGTCAGGTTTTTTTTTCTGAAGCAGTAAAATTACCCAGAAGGAGTGGTAGGGGGTTCAGCTTGGGGAGAAAAAAAATAAAACTTGTGGGAGAGGTTGGCTTCTCTGAAATATTTCTGAAGCCGAAAATGGGAATCTGGTATAGGACTCTGAAGCTGGAAAGGCAAGGCATTGCAAGTAGCTGATACTTATTTTAAAACATACATTTGTATTCATTCTGAAGTCTCAAAAAAAAAAAAAAAGAAACAAAAACAAGATCAGGGTAGGAATTTGTGTACAGCAGGGGAAGGAAAAGTAAAACAGTCAGACAGGCATATTTGTGACTTAAAATACAGAGTAAGAGAGGACCAAATTAACACAAAGATAGTTACGAATGCTGGCATTGTTGTTGAATATGTATTTATTTGGGGCTGAATACAGTGTTCATGTATTCATATACATGGGTTGGGGTTCTGTAGCCAAGAAGAGAAGAATAAAAGGAAAACACTAGGCCAGATTCTGCTCTCAGTTGCACTAGTGTAAGCATGGAGTAATTCCATTCATTGCAATAAGCTTACTTCTGAAATATACTGGTGTAACTTACAACAGAACTTAGTCCAGTGTGCTTTAACTGTGTTGTTTTAAAATAGTCTCTGAACAACTGATAGAAACACAAATGAACTTTTATTAAAGTCTTCTTAGGGCCAGGGACACTTATAAAGTAAAATAACGAGAGGGTCAGTTTGCCATATAGATGTATCCAAGTGATAACAGCCCTACACATTTATCACTATTTTGTATAACTATCACTATCTTTCATGGTACCAGAATCATCAATGATCATAAACATAATGGTCAGGCATAAATAACATGCTGGTGTATATATAATGCA
Source organism: Mauremys reevesii (assembly GCF_016161935.1). Taxonomy (NCBI): domain Eukaryota; kingdom Metazoa; phylum Chordata; order Testudines; family Geoemydidae; genus Mauremys; species Mauremys reevesii. The sequence goes on from NC_052624.1 coordinate 202,122,855, forward strand.
CTGCATGACTTCAGGGCAGTAATAAAACAAAAATTCAGACCAACAGAGGATATGTCCCATTTTCTTGTATTAAAATGCAGCTGTGTTGTTATAATTAATTGATAGCCTTTAAATGCTACCATTTTTCAACACCCCGGCAAATTAATACTTAAATAGATTTACAAATATGTTCAGCTAAACATAATAAGTTAAGTCCTTTTACAGGCATTTTGAACTACAATATATAGTATCTGAATACTGTAGGAGTTAGCTGTCCATCTGTGGTATTTGTACCTCGTCTGTCACTTTGGCAGAGTATTAAGCACCTAACAAAATAGTAGACATGGCAAAAGAGTTAAGAAGAAAGTGTTCTCTCTCTCTGTCTAGTTACAGGGATGTCTGAATTGATAGAATCAGGATTTATTTTTTAAATTGTTTACAACTGTTATTCCTTGGAGAGGGCTTTATATAGGATGTAGCTTAGACTTCAGTCTAAATGTCAGGAGTGGGCTCCATCTGATTTCTTCCAACAAGCGGATCCATAGTCAGGGTCTTGTTGCTCATAAAACTCAGTCCCAACACCTTAATAATCTAAGCTGAATCTCTCCTGTCCTATTGGAAAGCTATAAGAGGTTGGGCGGTCTCTAAGGGAGTCAGGCTCCAATCTATGATTGGATCCTGACCAAGACTTTTAAGTGAATGTGTAACCAGTTGAGTTAGGGTTGTGGTTGTTTAAGTCAGGAGGAGACAAAAGCATTAACCACTGTGACTAGATCCTTCACCCAAAAGGAAAGGCCACAAAGTCTCCCGGCCAGACAAAAACAGAAAATGACATTTCTCACCACTGCTAGAATCTGCATGCCCAGGAGCACTTAAGAGCCCATCGTGATCTGAATCTTCATATAGCTTTGACAATCTGTGGTCTGATGTCCCGAGTCTTGAGTTTCTGAAGGTGTTTCCCAATAAGTTCACTTCTGTCATTCCTAGGCTGAACTTGAGTGAATTACTCCTCGTAGGAGGTGGCATCTTGGTGGTGGTGGTAGTTTCACTGGTGGAGAAGGAGACATACTGTTGAGTGTCATCCACTTATTGCTTGCACACAAGTCCGTGGCATCTCACAACCTCTCTGAGACATCTCTTGTAGATATCAGAGAGGAGTGAAGAGAAAATCAAGCCTTGTGGTCTCTGCATGATAAGGAACAGGGTAATGAGAAGTAGTTGCCCCAGTCATGACTCTGGATTCTAGCTGATAGGAATGAGTGGATTCAGCTGAGTGCTTCCTCATTCACTACTGCAAATTTCTGCATGCTTGTTGTCATCAGCATACAGTCAATGGTGTTGAAAACGGAGAAGAGATCTAGCCACACTCCCACAATAAAGGTTTGTTTCCTTAATCCAAATTTCTCAGTTTTGAAGAAAACCATAACTTGGCTCAGACTTGATGAAAATTTTGGGGAAGTTCTATGGCCTGTGCTTCACAGGAGTTCAGCCTAGAGGATCACATGGTCCCTTCTGGCCTTAGACTGTGAATTTTAGAAAATTGGCACAGGCTTGACAAAAGGTCTGTGAACTTTGGTGAATCTTATTTGGGTTATGGGGTTGTAGCAGAACTGCAAATGAAGTGAGATTTAGAGTGGAAGTTTCTTATAACCCATGTGTATAATCTATCCAGAATCCCTATACCAAAGGTTCTTCCAACATCTAATCTTCCTATTTTCATAATGCCAATTTCGTATCTTGTCAATATAACATTCCAGGGCATTAGCTAATGAATCAAACTCAGTTCTGTTGCAAGTGCAACTAGATTTCTACTGGCTTAAATCAGGTCTGAAGATGGCCCATTAAAAGCATGAACTAAAATCTCTGTGTGAATACAAAACTATAATTTGATCTGAAAAGTTTGTTAATGATGTCAACTAAATTCAGCAGTTTATATGGGCTACGAATGACAAGAGGAGAATGCTCTCAAATTAAATACTGAACAGCTTGAATATACCTATTACAGATTACTATGATTGCTCTCTAATATATAGAGCATACAGAAAATGCCTAATTTTAAAACACTGAGATATAATAATAACAAAAACAATAAAATAATTTGCACCTTTGCAGCACAATTTAACCAACAATTTCCAACTGCTTTACAGTATTGTTGAATTAAGCCTCTCAACACATTTGTGAAATAGGGAAGCTTTATTATCCCCATATTAGAGATAAAGAAATTTAGGAACAAAGAAGTTAAATGACATTCCCCAAGAAAACACAGGAAATTTGTAGCACAGCCAGAGATAGACCCCATGCTGCCTGACTCACAGTCCTGTGCTCTAACCACAAGACTTTGTGAGGAAGCAGATGAATTATATGCAGTTTACAGTGGGCAAGATTTTTTGTAAGAGATGAAAGGGTGACTACATTGTCTGACCTACAATAAGCTGTAAATATATATGGTAAATCTTCATTTCACATAGCTATTGATCATTCTGCTCTCTATAGACTGTGTGCTAGTATTGATGGAAGATTTAGAGAAGAGCAGAGAAAGTGCTGCCTAATAACTGGCAAGCCACACAGACTTTTTCATTGGAAACATAAATACGTGTGACATATCTTTGCTAAGCAGATAAGTAGACATAGGTTTCCAGGTTAGCTCAAACCCTGTTAACAGAAATACCTTAATAAACACTAAAAATAACCTTTGCCACAGCTCCAGCTGGATGGCTGCATCACAACCATGGGTTAAACATGCAATGATAAACAAAGACTGATAGCAGAGAGTTCAGCGGTGGATGGTATCCTTGAATCATAGGCTTGGGAGTCTGAGAGGAACATTACCAATTCGCCTGGAAGAGGTCACGCAGAAGGCATTGCTTTTGTGCCAGTTAGTACCAGGAATTTTGCTTCAGACTTGATAGATACATCAATGTTTGGGGGCACGGAAATTCACTGTTAAAATTTGCACTGCCTTGCATATTGCTCATAGAAAATTATGCTGTTCTAAGGATGAATTTGCCAGTTATGCAACTAACCCTTATAATACTATTCAAAAATCTGCTCTTCTGCCATTACAAAGACATTTTTGCTAGTAACCTTGTGTCAATCTTTTCTCTATTTGTTTAATTTTCGTTTGTTTTTCTTTACATTTTCTTTGTCTTTAGACTCAGGGGATTAAAATCATCCTTGGTATGTAACTCCACTGAGGCGAAATAAGGTCACATGAAGGATTAATTTGTTCAGTTTCCTCATATTAATCTGGAATATGTGGAATATTTCACATGATGAAGATGCCAAATCTCCAGATGACTCATTTTTGTCTTGGGACATTAGGAGAAAGAGGTGTAAGTGGCTGTATTAGCATATACTAATGGATCCATATAACAGCATTAGTTATTTGGCTTCATTGATTGCTTTGGTTGCAGTAAATATATGCCTTGCTGAGTAACCACATGATCTTATTGGAAATGTCTTACATCTCCTTACTTTATCCCTTTTTGGTCTGCTTTTGACTTTTGTGTCATGTCTGAATATAGACTACAATCTCTTCATGATAGTAATTGTGTCTACTTGTTTCTGCAAATTGCCTAACACACTTTTGGGTGCTCAAAATCAACCACAGCAATAGCAATAATTATTATTATAATTGAGTGGCATGGAGAGGAAATATGAGTGGGATTATGGAATTGGGGGCTGCATGGCTAGACTCCCTGATCCAATAGGATTGTTTACTAAAGAACTTGGGTTAGGGTTGCCAACTTTGGTTGGACAAATTTCTGGAGATTTCATCATATGACATAATCTTTAATTCCTGGGTTGGGAGGGTTGGCAACCCTGACTTGGGTGTATCACAGAGTTTTAGATAATGGGCACAGATACAATTAACAACTACAAAAATATTTAGCACTGTAACAGTCAGCCACCTCCCGAGCCCCCCTTTATGGCCAGGGGATGCCTCTCTAGTGCTCTGCCTCTGTTTCCCCCTTCTTTAGGGCTCCTTAAACTCCACACAGTCTCTTTCATCCAATCACAGCTCTTCTTGGGGCTCTGTTTCTTCAATAAATTAACAAAGTTCCAAAAAAACAGATACACAAAAAAATCTTCCATCCAGTCCTAAATTGGGCACAGCTCCTCCTCCCTGAGGTTCTGTCCCTTCCTGCTCTCTGAGCAGCTGGAGGAGATGCAAGGCCTGGCCTGAATTTCTTTGCCCTCACCCAAAGGAAAAACAAGACTTTCTGCCAGGTCTTGTTACCCATCATGAACTCCCTTTCCTCTTTCCCTATAGTTTCACTCTGCAGTTCCTCCTTCTAGCTCTGCCCTCACTGAAACGCCCTCTGACCCTTTATAGCCCAGGTGCAGCCCTTTTAATTGGCTCAACTCAGAGCGCCTGCTCTGTCACAAGAAAGCTGGACTTATTTTAATCACAGTGGCCAGGCACTCTGTGACAATATAGGAATATAGGAAAGGAGGATGAGAAAAACCATAGACATCAACAAGATGCATATCCCTTATTAAACTCTGTACAAACCCCACTGACAGGAGTGACTGTGTGTGGTTACAACACTTTTAAGGACTGGAACATTCTGGAAAAGTATAGCTCCAAACATTTGTCTCTGGAGGACTGGAGAATGAAATGTGTCTGGATGTAGCTTATAAACAAGGATCCTTTCACTGTGCTAACTCGTTTATTTTTGTTACTACTATACTTTTCTTATTACTATTTTGATCCAACAAGTCTTTGTAGTTAAATAGAAAGATATAACTGGCTTCTCTGATCTGGGGTCATAACATTTTTACTAGCCCCATATATTTCAAAGGTCATCAACACTAACCATCATTAGAACTTTGGTACTCGGATTCTGTAAATGGGTCTACCTGCCTTTTTGCCCTGACATTCAGAAAGGACAGGTGGTTTAGTAAGAGAGGTGAGTTCTGTCCATGAACATATCTCAGGATCACCTTCCACATTTTTAATAACCTGGCAAAGAGAAGTTTACATTTGCTAGTAGCTGTCAAAGGATGACATGAATGCACTCCCATGAAGAGATTTTTCTTATATTTAACTGGGACAGTATGTACCAATGTAGAACATGATGCCACTACCACTGTAGAGTGCACCAGGTGACAGTGTAGTGTAATTCCCACACAGTGCAGAGTGTTGCATGTTACATTTAAAGAACCTCTTTAAATCACTGTATTGCTACATTCATGATGTGGCTATTTCCTTCTCTTCTGGGGGTCTCTTCTGAATACCATGTGCAGACTTTCCTCCTCCTCCTGTTATTTTTGAACACAGCTGTTTCATCACATCACTGCAATTGGTTTCACTTCTGACATTTCAAACTGCCTCATCTTCACTGGGCCCAAAAAAACAAATTTAGGACTTTGTCTAAGAGGAACTTGGAAAGGAAGAGGGGACAACCCATTAAGATTTGGCAAATATAAGGGATTTGCATCAATTCTGTCTACTTCAACATATCTCAAGTTAGTATTTTTCATTCACTTATGATGAGCCAGATCAAAAATGATCAGATACCAGTAAATTAGGAGTCTTTCATCCTAATCAAAGAAACATAATCTGATGAGTGAGACACTTCAGGTCTGTTATTATATTGTCACATCTCTTGTGTCATCAGGTTAAATGTTATGGTGCATGCCTCAGCAAAGATATAGATATAGGGATATACCTAATTTACAGAAATCATGGACTTTTTTCTTTAGGCACATATAAAACTGCCACGTTTTCAGCTACAGGCCTAACTGCTATGTGTAGAAAAATGGGCAGACACCTTTAAAATCCGGTATTTGCATGTCCCAGTTGGGTAGCCAGTCTGACTCTTTGTTTTCATGTGCAGTGACCTAATCTGGTAATGCAAATGCAGGCTTTCATATGCAACAAACTTATGTTCCCACAGCTCAACACGTGGCTCACTGTGTCTTAAAACAAGAAATATACCAGTAAAGATACTAACACTTATGTGCCATTCAATGCTGGGTATTATATGTTGCTGGAACTTCAGCCTTTCAGCTGATTATTTTTACTTTCATTTGTTGTGCCAGACTAACTGAGCCTGGCCCACTCATATACCACCCACTACCTGACAGACAAATCAAGGAAAATAATCAAAGATCAGGCAAGAGGCTCCAACTAGAAATAGCCTGAAACAAAGAGCAAAGAATGCAGGAAGCTATACAAGACAGTTGGGTTTGAATGAAGAAAACCTTTTCTAAAAAGTCAGATTTTTTTTTAAGCAAAAGTTTGACTTTTCTCATTTGATTTTAAATTCCTGTCCTTAATAAGTAATGTCATGAGAGTCAGGAAGGATGAGGGTGAATTTTTCATATAAAAATCAGGGACCTGCCTGAAAAAACATTGAGACATTTGTTATGGATGGCCCCATACATCCATTGGCATCTGGCACTCAGAAAGCCAGCCATTTCCCCTACACATTGTTGTGAAACACTAAGAATGATGTGGAACATTAATATCAATTACATACAAAGTTTCTGTTCAGGTGTGGTTTCTCCTTTCTACTATGTGGAGACACATTTTTAATGCAGTACACAGGGAGTTGCTCTCACAGTATTAGCTTTAATAATACAGGCCCCAATCTTGCAAACACAGATCTGCTGTAGAGATTGGTATGTTGGTCATCATGCCTAATGTTTAAGTCAGGAGCCAGTGTCAGAGTCAGGTGACAAGCCAAAGGTCAGAGCCAGGGCCAGAGTCAGCAGTCAAGCCAAGGGTCAGAGATGGAATCAGAGTCAGGAGTAGGGACAGGGAGCTAGAGTGAGGCAGGAAAGTGGATCAGCTGGGGATCCTGGATAAGGAGGACAGGAACCAGGAACAGGCTTGGCGGCAGGAACAGGCAGAGAGGCATGGCTCAGGAGTCAAGCAAGTAGGCATGGTCCATAGTAGCAGCCAGCCAGGAATTCACCTAGTTGTTTGGACAACTTCTTGTACCTCTTTCTGCATCCCAGTCACTAGGTGGGACTGGACATCAACCCCACTCAGGAGCTTTGTAGGCCCGGCCCTTCAAGAGTAGAGCTTCACTAACCCCCTTCTCAAGCTATGGAGCTGCTAGGTGGCTATGGTCTGAGCAGTGCCTGAGAACCCCATGGGGGGATTCAGGTTTGAGGCCCATGATCCCTCACATCTGCTAGCAAAAACTCATGCACAGCCCCACTGATGTCAAGAGTATTCCACCATGGTTGATGTGTCCATGTTACTTTGAATTCCAATGCAAGATCAAGGCCCTACCTTTCATGTTCCTAGTGTCCTTCTTCAGAGGAGTTAATTAACTAACATTCATTAACTGGCCTCCCATCCCTCCTTTAAGGTGTTATACATATTTTATAGATTGGCAATCTGAGACCCAAATGGCTCATTTTGATGTCATATAACTTATTTGACAACAGTAAAGTCACTTCTTGTTTACACTAGTGCAATTAAGATCAGAATCAGGCTCAAGTGATTTCCCCAAGATCACTCTGAAGCATACAGAACAGAATCTAGGAGTTCTAAGTCTTTTGCCTGGCTCTAGCCACTAGAAGGGTTGGCAAGCTCACCAGAAAGCCCATTCTCACAATGTATCCAGACCAGCTTTGCAAACTCAGGAGTTTGGATAAAGCTCGGATGAGCATACAAAATTTCTGGGTCCTTATTCGAACTGAACACCTAAAGCTCCTGAGGTTCATCCATATCTATAGTAATTCTCTGTGTCTTGAAGGAATAGGATTGGAGCTTAATTTAATGCACCGCTCTCTTTCTACCTGTCTCATATTTTGATTTTTGTCATATCCCACAAGACAAACAGGATTGGACCAGGTCAATGCTTGGATTAAAGAGCTCCAAAAGAACACTCAGATACAGGGAGCGATGATTTAGTAGGTGGCACTCTTCTATCAAGTCAGGTACTAAAAAATGTGTTAGAGTTATAGAGTGCCCTGTCCTGCTGGTCATATTCCGGTAATGGATAAATTCATGGGTGCCATCAATTTGTGCATTACTATGTATTTGCATATGGATACTGGTATCTGTGCATGCAGTAGTTAGGTGAACAGGCACCCAGCTTTCAAGTATAACTGCTCTTTGCTGTACCACAAATACAGGGTTTGGTGTGCACAGACAGATATACCCTGAATGCGGCAGACTCCATTAAGAGTGTTTGTAGGTAATTTGTCCCTTATATAATCTTAGTCCTGTGTCAATTGTGTGCACCAGCACTCTTTCCTTAATTGAATGTTTGGAGTGCACTGTGTTGCAGGAGGTGTACTGAAAACTGATAAAAAAGAAAGTTAAAAACTACCATGAAACAAATTCCTCTGCTATTTTTAATGATTATCAAGATTTTTGTGCTTTTGCAATTACAGTACCAAACACTAGAGATACCATGTCTAATAAGTCACTCATAAAGTAGACTTTGCTCAATAGGAACTTGATCACTAAACTTTTCTTTATATTATTATACACACAGGAGATAAAACAGATAAACCTCTGACTTCTCAGTGAAAGAGCTGCATGGAATGTATTGGAACTTGGTGTAAATACAGTACAGTATGTAATATTATAAATGTAATTCACAGATGCCATGAACTATCTAAAAATAATAGTTTGCTCCACAGTTCACTGATCAAAAAAAGTGCAAAGATGGATTAATGATCCCATAGATCAATATTCTGTAACTCACTTTCATGACCAATAGCTTCAGGTCTCTGACTGCTTTCCCTGATAAATTGTTTGTTGTTCCTTAGGCTCAGAAATTGCTAACTTACTTTTTAGGAAAGGCAGAGAGCAGCAACAGTAGTTATCATACTCATGGAAAGAAAAACACCAGAACTAAGTGTGCCCTTTCAAGTGAAGTATATGATTAGAGAGCAGACAAGGCCACATAAGAACATTTTAGGAACTGTGACAGGAAAGGGCTGTCCAACCCAATATGCCCGGGCTTATTTTCTTTACTCTTTGTTTTATCTTAAACCTACTTCCCTCCTTCATTGTACTCCTCAATTCACTTTTCCTCTAATAACAAGTCTAGATGTCTCTTGAACCCAGTCTTTGCTTCAAATACCCTTCCCAGTAACATTGCATAGCTTTCTTAACTTTAGCATCAAATGGTTCTGATATATTTCCCTATTAACGTCCCCTATTTTTTGAATTTCATATTGAAGTCCTAATGTATTTGCCTCCAGTTTTAAAGGTAGGGTGCAGCCAATCCACAGAGTGCTGTTCAGGAATGTGTGCATGTGTGTAAAGTTGGCCTGGCTTTACCCTCCCTGGCTCCTATGTGTTGGATTCTAGGGAGGTCGTAGGCCCTCCCCAGGTGCTCTGCAAGAACGAGGCTCACACACACTGTGAGTTATTGGCTTTAATGAAGGTAAAGTGACACACCCGCAACAGGGACTCCAAGCGTTGCTGTCACGGAGGCGGGGAACCCAGCGCCCCGGAGCTCGGCCTGGTACGGAGTCCAAAAGCAAGCACAAATCATGCTCATATTTATATAAACAGCAGCAAAGCAGCTCATGCATAATGCAATAGGGACTTTCCACCCTTGGGGCCGCCCCCCTTGGCCAACAGCCTGGGGACTTTCCACACAGCTGTTCCAACCGGTTATGGCAGGTTGGAACTAGCATGCCGTGCCCTACAATAACTGGGCGCTGAGAAAGCGGAACTGCCTAAGTTAGGCCGTAACAAAATCTTCCGTGATTCCCTGTCCTCCTACATATGCCAAGCTAGAGCAGCCCAACAGCTGTTCTAATTTATGTTATCAATGGCCACAGGAGGTTGTAACTAGAGCTGAGTGTGAAATGTATTTCCCATATGTCAAAACTGTCAAGATTTCAAAAACGTTCCTGTTGCACACGGGAATAAAAATGAGAACTTCTGAATTTCCCCCCCAAAGAAAACAGACAGAGTGACCTCCCCTGATCATTCCAGGTGAGTTCTCCAACCACTGGGATATTGGCTTTTCTGGAGTGGACTCTCTCTCGCTCTGTCCCTGAGCAAATATCCTATCCTGGACCTGAGGCACCTACCTAATGAACATTTAGTTAAAACAAACCCTTTCCCACAAATTTAAACATTTCTGTGACTACTGTTGAGGATCAGCGTGGTACCGGGACATCCCAGCCATGGCTTCTTTTTCCTTGTTATGCAGCAGCAGGAAGAGGGAGTGGCATAAAGAGCCCACAGATCACAGTAACCCATCAGAGTATCACCTGGGAATGGGATGATTTTCCCAGGGCTGGCTAAACAAGTTTATGCTGGCTGTGTGGCAAACATAGCCACACTGCCCTGGAGAATCTAACCCTTTTGTTTTCAATATGCTCATCCAAATTACTTACAACTCAGTATCTCCCTAGAGGTCTTAAAATGGACCCTTCCGGTATTTCTCTTACAAACTATTACCGCTTCCCACTTGAAGAATTCCCATGTCTTGCTAGACTGTGTTGTCTCCTTCTTGAGAAAATTTTCTATCTTTAGCTCTTATATATTGCTCTGTACCTTCTCCCTTAATCTCAGGTGTGGAACAGTGTTAAATACCATTTGAAAAGGTAATTAAATTACATCCACTTCATTTCCCTTATTTATCCTGGCAGCAATATCTTCAAAGTTTCCTACCAGGTTAGTTAGAGTGACCTCCCCTGCTTGAGTACACATTGATTTTCTCAAGATGTTATCTCCACTACCCACCTTCAAATAGCTCCCAATAATTTCTTTACAGACAATTTTAATATCACTGGGCTATTGTCTCTTCCCCACCCCCATCTCTGCTTCCCTTTAAAATAAATAAATAAATAGAGTGTCTTTATCCTGACTGTTCTACTCAATGATCTCTCCTGAATTTAGTGAATTAAAAAAAAATCTTCTTCAAAAGGTTCATTGCTTTCTTCTCTCTCTCTCTAATCAATTCTATTATCTGTACAATACTAAATATTGCTGCTTTTCTGTCCCTGCACGAAGACTGATTCCTAGTGGAAGCAGTGCTCTACCCATTTCCTCTGTAAAGATGGAAACAAAGTAATGATTTAACAATTCTTCTGTTTTCTGTCTCTTGTATAATCTTTCCATTGTCTGTTTAAGTGCTCCAGTGATTATTTTGTCTTTAATTTGTTGTATATTTGGCTAGATCCTCAGCTAGTGTAAATCAACATCGCTCATTTAAGTCAATGCAGCTATGCCTATTTAACTCAGCTAAGGAGGTGTCCCATATATTCATATATATTGTATTATTTTATATTGCTTTTATTTTTAAGATCCTAATTTGGCTTTGGAGAAGTTTTTATATCTTTCCCATTCTCCTCCTTCCCAACTTCTCTTTAACATCCAAAAGCTTACTACAAAGTCTGCTGTATCAAATTCACTTTCTGCTACATACTTTTTCTGTTCAGATGCAGGGCTTACTCAGCACTTAACTCCGACTCAGCAAAAGCTCCTTTGTATTGACTTTGTTGCTGCCTCTGGCTGGCCTCTCACAGCTCATGAGGCACTTTCACTTCCTTTTTGGGCCCTCTTTGCTTACAGTACGTCTCTCAATCCTCCACGAGAAATGGTATGATCAGTCAGCACAATCATTTCCATTTATATGTATTCAACAGCCACTCTGATCCTGCCCAGCCCCCGGTGGAGGGCCCCCAACAGCACAATTGCACAAGGTATGAGTGTGAGAACATGGTATTTTGGAACGCATGCTAGTGAGAGATGGGCAGGAATGACACCAGAAGATCTACTGCTGCTCACTTGCATTGCATTCATTTGCATGCATTTGGACCACAGAATAGTAATGGAGAAAAATAAGGACTAGGTTAGCTAGTATAGTCCAGCTGATTTGCACCATTCCAGCAGTGCTAAGGAACTGTAAATCCAAGCTTCAGAACCAGTTACTGGTGGATAATTACATTTCCTGATCTGGGAATTCACAGTTCAGCTGAATTTATTTAAGAATCAGGGCCATGTTGTGCAACACTAAAAACTCATCATTTGCCACTCCTTCGTGCTTGCTGTACAGCAATTATTTCCAGTTCCAAGTACAGGAAGATAAAGTGGTCACTCTAGGTGCTGGGGCAGTGCATATTCAATTTTTAATGTCCCCCACTGTGAAAATTAAGTTAAAGGCCAATATTTAAAATAGAAATTATTTTCTACTTGAGCCTTTTGAGCAACTTTAATGGTATTATTTTTAGTGATGCTCTAATCATTTGTAGTAACTAAACAAATCAGATATATGAAAAAATTAAACAGAACAGAACACCCATGTTTGAGGCTAATGTCTGATTTGTTTTAGTAAGAAATCCTTTTTGGCAGATTTACAAGCATGTGTCAGACAAATGTTTTACAACAAAACCATTTTGCTAGAATCACAGGCTGATAGAATGACTGATTGTAATTTAAGAGCTCTTTTGTTCTGACTCCTCAGTGGTCTCTTCATGTGCCTACAGTATGAGATTCATTTCTAGCTGAAATTAAATCCATATGTGCTGGAGAAAAATCTATCCATTTTTCTACTCTGATGTCTTTTTTTAACATGACATTTTCACAGCACAAGATCATTGTTTTAGAATTTTAGCAAATGCAGTGGAAAATTAAGTTTAACTCCTGAAAGCCCAAGATATACACAGTGTATCTCTAGAAAGGACCAATTAAAAAGCATTGTACATCTTGCCTTTGCATTAAAATAGTATCTTAAAAGACAAAGATTTGCATTCAAGGAGATATTGTAAGAGTTGATAGCTAAAGGGAATAAGCCAGAATTCTACCTATTTATATGCTCCAGACCCTTTACCACAATACTCTGGCACCTCACAATCATTAATTAATAGCAGTTCTCTTAGGTAGTGACATATTATGCCCATTTTAGAGATTTAAGACTTGACTAGTGTTATAGTCTTTGGCAGAACTAGGACCTGAACCCAGTCTCAAAGTTCCAGTCTGGTGTTTTTATCACAAGATCATCCATCCTTCACATGATTAAACTGTTGACCTCTGGGAAGACACTGATATTTATATCTGTTCATATTTTGGTTTAGTTTTTTGCTCCAAAACATCCTTGAATCCTTTGGAACCAAAAGGTCCCTGAAATTCTTTGGTAGCCTAGTGGGACCTCTTGGGCTACAATCCACAGTTAAAATTCCTTAAATTTTAAATAGAGAGGTTGTGCTCAGTCCCATAATGGTGTTTGTCCACACCAACACATCATGGGTAAAGAGGGCCCTGGTGTTCCCTGATGCCACATGATAATGTTCAGGGACAGTTCCTAGGCAGCTTCTAGTCAGAAGGATACCAAGGACAGCTGAATTTGGCAGCCTGAGGGCCTCTGATGACTAGCATGATCCACCTTGGGCTGAAGAATAAGTGGAACTTTAGATTGGAGGGACAGAAGTCACTAGGAAGCTTATGTAAATCTTTCACACAAATTTTGGATTTTTATGCTATTTGCTTGGACCCACAAAATATACCAGTAATTTTCATATGATATATTCAGATTAGATTCATATTCAGGACTGAATGTAAATCAGTGTTGATCTATATTTCCATACATATTTATTTAAAACCACCACTACTTCAGGGCCAATCTAGCTCTGAAGAAATGCCCTGCCCACAGTTATACATTCCCACCCATGTTTTACTTTGAAATACCGTTTCTCTAAACAGAGACAATTCTGTCATTCCTGTGTGCCATATGTTCTTGTCTGAATATTCTTCTATGCAATACAAGTGGCTTAGTGCTCACAAATGCTCACAGGCTAACTTGGTTAAATTGTTTACTTCTCAGGCCTTTTCTTTCTGTACCTTTATGTGCATAGTACATACACCTGAGGTCAATTCACTGTTTGCCCCCGGTGTAAAGTGAGTGAATAGTGATTCAAAGCTGACAAGATGGTAACACCCAAGTCACAAAAAATAGAGTGAGAGGGTTCTTGCCTGGAAAATAGTTTAACGTACTCTGTTTCTGACAGAAGTTGACATCCCATGCATTATTAGCTTTTATGGTTCCACACAATAAGCATCTCACACAGGCTCTAAAACTGAGGTAACAGTTTACAGTTTCATTGAGACTAGTATACTACTCAGGCTAACAATCCATAAGAATCAGCATAGCTCACCTACCAGGGGCGACTCTAGCCATTTCGCCGCCCCAAGCATGGCAGCATGCCGCGGGGGGCGCTCTGCCGGTCGCCGGTCCCGTGGCTCCAGTGGACCTCCCACAGGTCTGTGGATGCTCCACCGAAGCTGCGGGACCAGCGGACCCTCCGCAGGCACGCCTGCGGGAGGTCCACCGGAGCCGCCTGCCGCCCTCCCAGCAACCGGCAGAGCGCCCCCAGCGGCATGCCGCCCCAAGCACGCGCTTGGCATGCTGGGGCCTGGAACCGCCCCTGTCACCTACTGAGAATTCAAGTAGACTGCTTCCCTATTACCTTTACAACACACAGAAAAGCAAGAGGGCCTTTTTATACTTAATTCAGCTACAGAATAAATAACAGAATACATTAGCCCAGCATGTGGCTGATAGTGTAACATGAGAAAATACAGACACTTCATTTTTTTTTTTTTGAGATCTAGAAATGTAACAGAACCAAACGGTATATGCTTCGTATGGATCTCTCCTAACCTGACTGTTACTCGTATTATGGTAAACATTACTCATCCTCACTCATTATTACAGGTTTGTAATAGAAATACAGTCTCAGTTTTCCTGAATAATTTTAATTGACCATATGGTGAACAAGCTGAGGACTTTATAGAAGTAAAAACTTTTTCTGAGGCTATTACTTAGTTGTCCTGTTCAGTCACATTTGTAAAATGTTTAATTTTTCAATGCAACCAATTTTAAATAATTTCACTGATCTTATTAGTGCCTCTCCTTAGTATACTGTACATCTTCTAAAGACTCAACCTCATTGACCCATGAGTAAGGATAGCTTAGCAGCGGGAAGAAATCTGCCCTAAAGCAGACTCAGTTGGCCACAGAAATATCAGAAATACTATTGTTGGGGTATTTCCAGGTAACCCAGAGATTCTGTAGTGTCTCCTAGATAACCCACCTCCCTGCATGGAATGTAGAGAGTTTGGCTGGGGGAAGGAGATGTGGCCAGGACATTAATGCACTCCAGCAATCTCTTGGGGCCATTAGAAGCCTGTGTAACTTACAGTAACCTTCATGCTCTTTAAAAAGGTGAGGCCCAGGGTGTAAGCAGAAGAGTGACATACAAACAAAAGGTTTAAATTTGAGAATGTGGATAGTCAGAAGAAAGCGGCTTGCAGGAAATTGGCAAGGACTCTTTTTTGGCTCTGAGAGATAATATAGACTCATAGAATATTATACACACTTTCTCATGTCATCTGGATGACATGTTGCTTTACCCTTATGTTGTTGTAAAGTATTACATTGAAGAATTTGACTAATTTAAAAACTGACTGAAAGTTTCAATTCTTTCCAGGCCTTTCAGTACATGTTCAGTTAAAGATTATCAGGTTTTCAGTACATATCTAGTATCAAGACTTAAATGACTGTCTGGAGTGGTTACAGGGTTCGTGGTCCTACACAGTTCCAGAGAGGACCAGGATGTGTTGCAGAGGGAGCTTAATAAAGGGAGGCGACTTCCCAGTCAGGGAATTTTGTAGTTACTGCTTGTGGCATGGGTCTTTGTATTTATGTTCTCGCACTACAAGATATCAGAAGTGAGTGAATCCTTCTCTCTAAAGAAGGAGTAAAGGAAAGAATACAGACTCCCAGAGTACTAGAGTGCTGAGTGAGTGGAAAGAGTTGAAATTCAGGGAGGAGATCTGTGAAAGCTGCACAAGAAGGAGGCATAGTCCTGTCTCAATGCAGTAATGGAGTCCATAGTGCATAGGCTCTGTTAGAGAAATTTAATTTTGGTAACTGAACCATCTGTCCTTGCTGGATCTGGAGATTTGAGTGGTTCCACATGGTTTCAGGTTTAACAGAGAAAGGTACCCTGATATTTGCCATGGGAGATGCTAATGATGGTATCTTGTGTGCTGTACCTAGCACTGATGAGGAAAAGATAGAATACACCAAAGTGAAAGATACTTTTGATGCCCATTTCTTAGGCAGACAAAATATTATATATGAAAGGCCCAAATTTAACAGGAGCTGGAAAAAACATGGGGAAACAGCTGAGACTTTGATTACTGCAGTTCATAGTCATGCTGAACATTGCAAATATGGAACTTCAAAAGAAAAAACTAATAAATGACAGGATAGTTGTTGGCATACAAAACATCAGTTTATCAGCACAGCTACCCAGATGTCACATGAGCAAAAGTGAGAATGCAAGAAACCATAAAGAAAGAGCAATGTGACTTAGCAGCATAGGGGAGACTGCATCAGGCAACATTGACGCAGTATAGAGAAATGTGAAAGGAACATTCAGACCAAATGTACAACGTAAGAACAGCACACAACTAGATACTAGGAGACCAAACAACATTAATAGGAGGGAAACTTGGAAAAGCTGTGGAAAATGTGGCAAGACATCAACCCACAACTGACAGCAGTGTCCAGCAAAAGAGGCAGAATGTAGGAGAGGTCACAAAATGGGACATTTTGCAATAGCATGCAGGTCACCAAGAATAGTGGAAACAATCCAAGGAGGAGTGTTATCATCAGATGATAATGAGTCCATACCTCTAGGGAATATATCCTCAATAGAACAGACAGCACTTTGGTCCACAAGCATGACACTGAACAGTTGAAACCTTAAATTTAAAATTGATATAGGGAAGCAGTCATTGCAGTTAAAAACAAACAAACAAACAAACAAACAAACAAAAAAATTGACCCCGGGATGGAGATCTGCAAAGTTCAAATAAGACTGTATGTGGAACTAGTAACAATATATTGGATGTTTGTGGCCAGTTCATTGGGAAACTGGAGAAAGGACAAAAGGTTCTTCAACAAATAATATATGTAATACAAGGACTGATAAACTCCCTACTAAGGTTTCTGGCAATATAAGGGCTTCACTTAGTAGAGAAACTGGAATTCATTAATTTTAGAAAGCAAACTATATATATATATGAGATGTATCCAACCATCTTCACATGGCTAGGAAAGCTGTCAGGGGAATACAAAATAAAATTGATACCATCAGCGACTCCCTTTGCTCTCACAGCACTTCCATATACTCTGGAGGGGAAAGTCAAAGAAGAATTAAGGAGAATGAAAGATATGGGGTTTATTTCTCAGACAGAAGAATCTACTGACCGGTGTGTGGGGATGGTTGTAGTACCGAAGCCCAATGGCAAAATCTGGATTTGTGTGGACATCATACAACTTAATAAAAGCATGTGCAGAGAAAGACACATGCTTCCCACAGTTGACCAGATATTAGTTCAATTATCAGAGCCTTGTCAAAGTTAGATGCTACAGCAACAGGCTTCTGGGAAATCCCCCTTGATAAAAAAAAATCTGTACCATTAACTATTATCCTGTTTGAAAGGTGTAATTTCAATCATCTTCCATCCAGTGTGTCTTCAGCACCAGAACCTTTCCAAAAAAAGAATCCCTCAGATCGTGTCAGGTTTACATGCAGCTGGTTTATTTTTATATGACAGAGATAAAAATGAACATGATGAATAACTACATGCAGTGTTGATGTGCTTCCAACTAGCCACTCTTACTCTGACTGGGAAATGTTAATTTGAAAAGGCACAGCTAAAAATTGTAAGACACATAATTAGCAAACAGGGAATTCAGCTGGATACGGAAAAACTGAAAGTATTGCTTACTTTACCAAAACCCCAAGATGTTTCTGTTGCAAAAAAGATTCCTGGCATGGTAAATCATTTTGGGAAATTCTTACCAAATATCTCTCATTAACGAAACTTGTAAGAGATTTCCTTAATGGTCACAATATGTGGATCTGGGGGAGTACACAACAGAACACATTTAGTAAAATAAAACTACTGACATCACCCTCTCTTTTTGCACAATACTCAGTAAACTATCTGATGATGGTAGAAGTAGACACATTTTCATAGGGGTTAGGATCAGTGCTCACACAAAAGCAGCCAGAAGGAAACCAGAAACTGTTGCATTCATATCTAGAAAACTGAGCAGCAGTATGCTCAAGTGGAAAAGGAAGCGCTAACAGTCACTTGAGCCTGTGAATGGTTCAGGGCATATCTGTTTGGCTTGGATTTTAACATAGGAACAGACCACAAGCCCTTAGTATCATTACTGGTTTAAAAACCACTGGATGACCTTCCACGTAGGACTCAAAGATTTTGACTATGGCTGATGAGAGAGTCTGTCAGTACTGAACACATACCAGGGAAAGCACTCATAGCAGCAGACACTCCATCTAGATCCCCAGCTAAACCACCACCAATGGAAGAAGAAAAGGCTTTAGAAAATTGTCAAAGTCTATATTGACCTTGTGCTGGCAGCAATTCCACCATCTGCAAGCTGACTTCAGAAAACTAGAGATGAAGAGCTAAAGATGACACTTGCCAGAAACTGACTCAGTTCTGCCAAAGAGGGTGGGGCAAAGACATCAACTTCCAGTAGAATTAATGCCATATTTTCAGGACCAAAATGACCTTCATATAGCTGATAGCCTGCTTCTGAAAGGACAATGCAGTCTTAATCCCTATAGTACTTCAGAAAGAGACGCTTTCCAAAATCAGTGAGGGACACCAAGGTATAAATAAATGCAGGGCATAAGCGCAACAAACTGCATGCTAGCCTGGTCAGAGTAGGCAAATTCAGATGTTAGTGGAGGACAGAGAGGTTTGTAACAAGGGAAAACTAAAAACAATCACAAACCCGTTACTTTCTACAAAGCCTCACAGACCTTGGCAGTGGGAAGCAACAGATCTGCTTTTCTGGAAAGGACACGTATACATTGTAGTCAATTATTTCTCCAGATACACTTGGCTATATTTATGCAGACTTCATTCGCACACTTCATCCCAAAAATTAAAGTCAATATCTGCTAGAAATGGAGTTCCTGAAGTCCTCAGATATGATAGTTGGTCTCAATTTACCTGTGAAACAATCATACCCACAGAGCAATGGAGAGGCGGAGTGAGCACTGCAGGCCTTAAAAAGACTTCTGCAAAAATTAGTTGATCCATACAAAGCACTTCTGGCATATTAGTGAACACTCCTTGTGACTGGACTATCTCCAGCAGAACTTCTGATGGGAAGACAACTAAAGACACTTTTGCCTGTGGCACTGATACAGCCTGACCTGAAGGAATTTCAAAAACGGGATGCTGAAATAAAAGTTTGGCAACAAGAAATGCAGTGTTTGGCAGAGAAGAAAAGCACTATCTGAGCTGAGATCAAAGAGAAAAGTGTGGATCAAAAGCTACCAGATGTTCTAAATTAGGTAGAAACTTCCAGATGCTACCTAATGGAGACTCCAGAAGGACTTCACCAAAGGAACTGGGTTCATCTTCAATATTTCCCAACACAACAAGTAGAGAATTGGGAACCTGCACTTCACTTCCTGACAGAGAACCCCCTTCACAGGGAACTCCACACACAAATACAACAGAAGTGGGAACATGTCTGAAAGACGGATCAGATCCCTTCAAAGATTTGATCTTTAGAATACTGCTTAGGACTATTTAAATGCAGTTGATAAGGGAACATAGAAGTGCAAATAGTTTTAAAGGATTTGATGTTTATTATGAATTTTTGTGTGCATATACATTGATTTATAATTTAAGTAATAATCTTTTATTATAAAGAAAGGGAGATGTGGAGTGGTTATAGCGTTCCTGGTCCTTCATGGTTATCAGAGAGGACCAGGGTGTGTTGTGTTAGGGAGTCTATGAAGGTAGGAATTTCCTGCTTTGTGAATTCTCTGATCGTTACTGAAAGCACAGTTCTTTGCATTTATGTAACAGGGCACAGACTCACCACAGCAGCGCCTCCTGCTGATTGGTTTGGGAATTAGCTCTTTCAGCACTGCACCTTTGTTAGTGGTATCTTGCCCTCCATTCCTTTCTTGGTCTCCACTGTCCTCACAGTTGGACCCACGTCACTCCTGGACCACAGTGTCTGCTTCTGGACACTGCCCTCTGGCTGTGCCAGCTCTGCTGGCTTTCCCCCCACTTCTGGGGGAATTGACAGCTTCTGGTTCTATCACTCGCCTCAGTGGCTCACTGCAGTCCTCAGTCTAGCCCCTTCCTCAGAAGGCAAACTGCAGCCTGCTTAGCCACTCTCATTACTGGCAAGTGGGGGGGGTGGGGTGGGATGGGGGAGGCCAGGCCCACCTGCTACTCTGGGTCTTGACCCAGGGACCCTCTAGCGGCGGCCACTTACTGCCCTCCTCCAACTCTCCTCTACTGCCTGCTTCCCTGGGCCACTTCCCCGTAGCCCCAGCACCATCTCTGCCCCTTTGTGTCAGGGCCCCAGTCTGGCGGTCGTCAGCCAAAAGCTTCCCCAGCCTTTGCTGACGCTGCCCAGCCCTGATCTGTTTTAGGTGCTTCTCCAAGAGCCAGTTCTTCTCCCTTTGCCCTCCAGGGAGAGACCCCACTTCACTCCACCCTGCAGCCTTCTTATAGGGCCCAGCCTGGTCCTGATAGGCTGCTTTCAAGCCTCCATTTGATTGGCTCCCAATAAGACCTTCCATGATAGGCTGGGGCTCTGTGCAGCCTCTCTGGCTTGCTTTAACCCCTTCCACCTCAGAGTGGGGCAGTTGCTCCACTATAGAAGAGAATAATCCTCTGCATTGTGGAAAATTGATTAGTTCATACAAATGAGAGCAGCAGTGATAACATTCAACGTCCTTACTTGACAACCTTCACTAACACACAGTGAACATAATGCTACCCTACTCTATCTCTCTGCTCCAGTCTGTAAGTAAGAAGGGTTTTGCTGTTCTCAAAACAGCATGAGTCTGCATTTTTCTGTAGCCCACCTGCTCAGAAGAATGGAACAAATTAGTTGTATGCTCATGAACACACACCAAAACACAGCTGGTAGGTCTAATTTTAGGCCTATTTGCCTTGACAGTGTTCTTTTAATAATCTCTCTCTATTTGGGAATTTATAGATTCATTTAGGACATATCCTCAAGTGATCTAACCAGTCCTTGAAACTACTGCTCACATTGTATTATTAGTCTGATTTTAGCAATGTATCATGAGATTGCACTTGTAAACAGTGGTTTGACCATGAATTCTTCCTCTGGTGTAGCTGCAAAACTAGAAGACTTCACGCTGCTGTAACATCAACGAGAGCATAAACCTCACAGAGAGCTCCCATAAAAACTAAATGATCTCAGAGTCATAGAAATTAGAGATGGAAAGAACCAAATCCAGCTTGTGATGTTTCAGTGAAAATAAATATGTTATGAGCTTCCAAACAAGACCAAGGCCCTGTGACAAGAGAACTGTTAAAGCCAAAGTGAAAATACACACAGATTTGGCTGCTTCTTTCCAGCTCTTTATTTTTTTCCCAGAAAGGAAACATTCCACAATAAAATTAAGATTTCATAGAATTTTCTGTAGATTAATGGAGTTTCCAGCACAATATTTTACAGGAACTTTACTTCAGTAATTGGGTATTTAATACCATCTTGAGCAGGCATGGGTGAACCGCAAGGAATTTAGATTTTGTGAACATCTCAGACCATCTTTTGTGTTCGGAAAGTTACTTTGAAATTTCAAAATCTTTTATTCCTTTTACATGAAACCTTCCCCAATGATAAATCACTTACAACCCATCCCCGTACCACAACGTTTTGCTAGTTAAAGAGAAGCCTGTGCTATGCAATAAAGAATACAGGAACCTTCCAAAAGCCAGGGTGGCACAGGTGCGTCACTATTTATTGTATACATACAGTATATATATATATATATATATCATCTATTTCCTATATGTGGTATTATGTATCCTGTGCTGATGTGGAACCACTGCAACAAGTGAATGCTGTCTGCCACAAGCCTTCTAATTTATGCTGGGAAGATGGGACAAACACACAGGAGCACAAGGGGAGTGCAAAGGTGAGCTCTATCCTATCTTTAGCCCCAATTTATCCTGTGTGAATACCTCCGCTGAAGTTAAAAATCTCCCCCCTTAAATGTTATTCCAATGCCTTTCACATGGCTAGTGAACATAAATGAAAGCTATTCCACTGTGATTCTGTATCAGAGGAAAATCCAACTGTAAAATTCATTGCAAATCAATTTCTACATTTCCACAAATACCGTTCTGTACACTTTTCCCCCTAGCTGCCCAGTTTTATTTCAGAATAAAAATGATTCCCAGACCTTCTTGGTTAGTTCATATAAAGGTTAAACATAAACCAGAAACCAACAATGATTATCGTTAAGCATTCCTGTGTCAAATATCTCACTGATACAAAATGATAAAATCTCAGAACGTCATTCTTTGCAGGTATGGATGAACCTTTTTTTAAATACTTTTACAGCTATTCATATTTTACCATATTCCAGTGAACATTTTTTTCATCCATATTATTTCAAATTTTTTTGGTCATCTGTCTGCTTATCTCTGGTACAAATCAGTATCACATGCTGCAAAAAACTCAGCAAACTGTTCACGGTGCATTACTACTACAAGAGGTAATGAACACTATAGAGCTAATGTGATATTATTTAGCTTGGCTAACTGATCAAGTGAAATTTAACTTTGAAAGGTGATTAAATAAACTGGCACCTTCTTAGTCTAACTTTCTCCCTGTTGGCCAGATCCTGAAAGGGGAGAGTGTCACCTTTCCTTCCTCCCAACCCACTCCCAGGTCTCTCTCTGTTAGGACAGACTTCATCTCATAGGAGTCTATGTCAAGCACATTTGCAGTGGTCAATCTCTTCTAAATACAGGGATTGATCTCTTCTGACTGTCCCCAGGGGTTCAATTTGCTCAAAAAATGGGCTAGGAAGGAAAAGAAACAAATGATGGCACAGCCCCATTGTCTTTTGTACTGCTAGTAGCATTTCTGTATTCCCTTAAGGGTTGGTGGGACATGGACATCTTGTGAGGGAGCATGAAGTTGCATTGCCCTCCCTGGAGTCCAATGCCTCACAAGCAAAATTTGGCCCAGTGTGTATTCATTCATATCTGCTTACATTATTAAGTTTTCACTAGCTTTTATTCCTGTTAGCCCTGCCAAGCCAACACAGCTACAGGACATGGAGCTGGATTCTTTTCTGCCTGGTGTTAACCAAGTTACGATTACAGAATATTTGTTGTTGGTGATGCCAAAGAGAACTCACCTTGATTTTCAAAGTTCAGCCTTAATTTGCATTTGACTTAAAACTTATAAAGAAAGCAAATTTGAACTGGAAATCATGGAGACACAGTACACATTGATCCCCATAATGCCAATTTTAAAAAAGTGAAACCACATTGTAAATGTTATAGTCTGCTCTTCCGTGTGTTCTGCACATTATATCTAAGGTATTTACGTATGTTACACATGTGAAAATTGGCAAGTGGCTCTGTCATGCATCATGTACGAATATTAACACACTTCATTGTTCAGAAAGTGGCAGACATTTCTGGCTTTTTCTTGGTTCTGCTTCTCCAAAATTAGATCAGAATGAAAATGCTATGGTACATAAAGTGTCTCACTGTGCGATCCGTTCATATTCTCATCCCCTGTCAGCACACCAGTATCATGTACTCGTAACCCAATCTGTTCTATTGAAGTTATAAGTCCCACTATCATATCAGTTCATTTTTTGGGTCCAGTAAGGATTTGTAGCTCTTCCCCATGGACTGCACCTTGATAGGGTGAGAAGGCTTGTGTGCTCCTGCGACCCAAGAGCTATGTTGGTGGGAACATAACTCCTGTCATCTCAGCTAGACAGGTGGAAGGGTAGGATGCAGACTAAAGGCAGTCCATTGGCCTTCCTTATGGGGGGGGGGGTTGGATGTGGGCTAATGACCCACTCCTGTAAAAATGCCATTACAGAAACCTACACTACTGCTCAGCTTTAGAAATGTAACCCACAGTAAAACAATTTTATTAGATTGCATATGACATATGTCTTTTGCAAAAAGAAAAAAGAAAAACATACACAATTTAAACCAAACACCAATGTCCAGGTAATACTTATAATACATTAAAATGTCAATCAGAATTTAGTAAAAACTCTCTTATACGGCACAATGCTAAAATGGCAAAAATTGCCACCAATTTGATTACTACCAGGGATTGAGAAAATACTAAAAACATAATCTTTTGTGATGGTGATAAAGACTGTTTTTAATCAAAAGAGGTAAAATCCAGTATGCTCACACAAACTGGAAAATTCTACAGTCCAAAAGATAATGAGATATATCTTCCAGCGCTCCAGGCAAAAACAAAGATGTGAAGGAAGTTGTCCATATCTACCTTTAGGGACACCGGTTTCCATGGTTTGGAATCTTAACTGAGTATATGGCTTACGTAAAATGATTTGATAACTCATTCAAATATGGTTCACAAACATGGGCCATCTTCAAAGTAGAAAACCTAAAAGCAAAAGTAGTGCTCATAGCTAAGGCTCCGTTTTTGTCATGGAAATCACATCCCCGACATTTTCTGCTTCAGCCCCTGGGGCCATAGGACTGGAGCTGGCAGCCAGCAGGGACCTGGCAGGGTTCCAGCGACAGGTAGCCTCACATGCGGGGGTGAGGATGGGGCGGGGGGGAGGAGAGTTGCGGGGAACCCAGCGGCTCCCAGCCACCATGGTGGCAAGAGAAATCATGGAGCCGCAGCAGCAAATGTCACAGACAGGTCATGGCTTCCGTGAATTTTTGTTTATTGCCCATGACCTGTCTGTGACTTACTAAAAATAACCATGACAAAATCTTAGCCTTGCTAATAGAATAAGATAAAAGCTTTCATCTAATATACTTCAGAATTTAGTAGCCTCTAGAAGAAGATATAAAGGTTTATTATATCATAAACCCCAAAAACATATTAGATCATTGTGCAATGATTTTGAAGCAGAAGCTAAAACTAAAAATTCTTCCATATTTTGGAAGATGGTGACCTCTGGCTTTGGTAGGTATACTCCAGTTTAGGAGCCCCATATTAATGATGAAGCCATTTTGGCCAGGTCTTTTAAAAAACAACTGGTTGGGGGAATCATTAATCTAATTCTACCATAATTGATGCAATGAGGAATCCTCTTCTTGATTTACCACTTTGGCCTTCAGTAACAGACAGTGAAATCCAGTCATTTGTTTTAGCCCAATGATGGGAAAAAGCTCCAGAGGAAGATTTTCTCTCAACTGAAGTTGTTCAGGAGACTCTTAATTGGTGATCCCCAGTCTTGGCTAAATTATTTACTGCCATGAATCATTCCGGATGGATTCTATCTGGCTGGAAGTCTAGGGTGATAGTCCCTATTTTAAAAAAAGGGGGACAAAAAATCCTGCTTCACATAGACCTATGTAGCAGGAAGAATTTATTCTAGATTTTTACTATCTAAACTTGAAACTCAGTTCATTTTAATTCAATTAGATCTAGAAGACAGAAGATGACAAAAAGTAGTCAAATCCACAAGAAAATTACTTCGCTGATGAATTTGTTCTCTCCTAGATCCATAATCAAAATTGATATGTGGAACATGCGGACACTATATGAGTCTGACAAAATGGTCCAAATAACAAAAGAAATAGATATAAATTAGATATACTAAGCCCAAGTGAAATGAGATGTGCAACATCAGGACAAATAACTTTGTCAACTGGGCACATTGTACTATGTTTTGTGCTACTAAATGATGCACACAGAGATGGCACGGGTCTGATACTATAAAGGAGAACAGATAAAAGCCTGATAGACTGAGCACCAATTTCAGAAAGGATTATAACAGTACAATTTAAATCAAAGTTCCAGAAAGTGTCCACTATTCAATGCTATATTCCAAAGAAATCAAGCTAGTAAGGAGAAAAAGAAAAAAAAACTTCTACAACCAGCTATAGAGCATAATAGCAGAATCACGAAAAGAGTAAGTGGAAACGTGAATGCTAAAGTAGGGAACAGCAATACTGCCAGATATGTAATTATGGGGCAAAAAGATCTCAGTGAAATGACCGAAAAGGGTGACGTTTGTTGATTTTTTTGGGGAATGAATTATCTGGTCACTGGAGGAGCTATTGTCTCTCACTGTACTTTTCACAAGATAATTTAGAGGTCACCAGACCACAGAACAGGCAATCAAACTGATCACTTTACAATTTGGTGCAAATGGAGAAGAACTTGAGAAAATGTACATAATAGGAATGGGGCACATGTAGGAATGGACCACACACTAGCGGTAAGTAAATTGAGAATAAAAATAGGAACAAAAAAGGGAATTGAACAACAGAGATTCCCATGTTATAACATCATCAAGCTAAAATAGATAACAACATAACAAGAGCTTAGAATTGTGCTAGCAAATATATACCAAGCCCTGGAAGATGAAAATGATGGAACAGTAGAAGGCAAATGGAAACATGTAAAGGAAACTTTCACCAAAATCTGCGGAGAAGTGCTGAGATTTAGAAAGAAATACCACTGAGGATACATTGTAGAAAATTAAAGAAAGCTGCAAAATCAAACAAACTAAATCAAGCAAGAACAAGAACTCAGAAACAGAAACTGAAGGGGGAATATGCTGTAATGAACAGAGGTCAGAAAGATTGCTAGGAAACACAAACAAGATTTTACAGACAAAATGACAACAGATACACAGGTTGCCGCAGTACAAAACAATATAAAAACAGTGTACAATGTCTCTAGACAGCTGTCCGGAAGAAAAAACAAACAGTAACCAGCCAGTCTAAGACAACAAGCGTAACTTAATAATGAAGACAGCAGAACAATAAAATATATGGAGGGAGTACTTTAGCCAGCTACTGAGTGGTGAGCCAGTGGTTAAGCCCCCAGATATGGAGGAAGAAGCAGATTGGGATGTCAAATTAGGATCTGTCATCACAGTTGCCAACTTTCATGCAGTAAATAAGTACCCTGACTTTCACAATAAGCCAAAAATCAAGCTAATCCCATTTCAAAACAAGGCCAAAACAAGTCAATCCCTAAGAACCCCAACACTGTATGTGACTAGATCCCCACCGGCGTGCAGTCTCGGACTGTGGTGGGCCCACTGTGCACCCCTGACTCTCTCCCACCCTGGCCCCTGCCTGCCCCTGCTTGCTGGGAGCTGATCAAAAAACAAGCTACAAACCAAAAACTAGCCAACAAGCATCTCACAAGCCTATTAAGCCAAAAACAAGCCCAATTTCTGCCTTTTTTTCACAGGGTTGGCATATCTGCCTATCATTAGAGTAAAAGTAGAGAGACCAGTCAGTCCATTAAAAGTAGAAAGGCACCAGGTCTGGACAATATCCCAGTGGAGGTCCTTAAGACAGTCTTGAGGAACAAAGTAGATATATAGATAGGCCTCTTATAAAAGATATGGGAAGAAGAAAAAGAAACTACCAAATGAGAGGGAAAATAGTCATACAGTAAAATTGCCAAAGATAGGACATCTCAGTCAGTGCAAAGACTGGAGAGGCATTCCATTGCTGTCCTTCCCAAAATAAAGTACTTATATGGCAATGTCCTAGACAGACTGAAGACAGAATTAGATTCAAGGCTATGGCAAGAACAGGCATAATGCCAAGGCAAGGATTGGTAGCAACAGACAGGTGCTCAAGGAGAAGGTGCCAGATACAAGCTGGACAATTGTTCAAAAGGGATGTCATGTCATTTCACTGTTGTTCTTTTTAAGTGGAAGACTCCCAGGGGTTCTTTCCTGTAAAAATTCCAGGTCTGAAACCAAACAGTTTAATTCTGTCTCCAGGACAGAATCTCAGCAGTGGCAGCTCCCTTCAAAGTCAATCCACCTTCTGAGAGAAGGGAGGTTCTTATATATATACTCTGCTCTCTTCCAGCATATCTGCAGGAATGGCCTTCAGTTTCCAGCAGCCTTGCAGGCTAAAAGACATACAGTAGTTCCTGCCCATTACTCTTGGGGAGATTGGAACTTGGGCTGTGAACAGACACAGCAATTTGAGATTTCTTCCAACTACCCACTATATTCCTGAGACTACATCCTTTCCCTAAACACCCATGTTCCATGTCCTCAAGATTTGAAAGGCTGGTACTGCCATCCGTGGTGGCTTCCTTCACTAGTTTTAAAGAGTCAGTACTCCCTCCTGGCAAAGAGTAATATCATTAGCCCAAGGCATTCCCTTGACAATGGCTTTGGAACCTAGTGATATTTTCTCTAATTAGCTGAGCTGAGCTCAATATCCTGTGTCTGTGCAGCACTGTTTGGATTAGCTCTCTGCCCAGAGGAGGAATTTTCCCTTTATCCATCATTCATAACTTGCTGCAGCAATTTCACGGAATCAGTACATATTGTGAAAAAATTAAGGATAAAATATTTTTATTCTTTAAGCAACAAGACAAAAAGACTAACTGTGTATGGATTTCCTTGTATATAGATTTCTTTACTTCTTCTTTATCTATATTTTTCAGTTAGATCCTTGTCAGTAAGTAAACAAAGAAAAGAGGAAAACATTGTGGCCTATTTTGGGGGAGTTTAAGCTATATATATAAAGTGCACATACTTGACCAAACCCTGATCTCATTTACTACAATATTAATCCAGAGCAACTCCACTGAAGTCAGTGGATTTATATTGGTGTAAAATAATGTGAGATCAGGCCAGACTCTCTAGAATTGCTGATCACTCCTCTCCCTGGACTGATGTTAGTCTCCCACCTAATATAATACTCTAGAAGAACTTGTGTTACCTAGGAACATTGGTCAAAGATTCCATTTTCTTACTATTTTAGCATCAGAAGTTACACTGCCTGAAAAATGTCAGTATTTAATTGTAATCGGTAAAAAGATAAAATAAAGAACTATATCACGTTATTGTTTTCACTATGTGTTAGAATCATAGGGCCAACTTCAATTAAATCGATGAAATTATACCAGGTATGTATTTGGGATGAATTTACAAAACAGTCCATGTAAAGTGCATCTACAAAACTCATTTTCAATATGGAATTAACATCCACAATCGGGAGTGTGCATGCAAATTTTATATGGTGCAATCTAGGCAGACCATTTTGAAAATGCATTCCATCTGATGCATATTCAATCTGTTTACATCATGACTATTTGTATGTTCATAGTGAAGTGTCATCTTACTAGCCCATTGCTAAGTTTGCTTATAGGCTTCTCATTACATCCTTGCTCTCCAAAATGGGGTGGAGGGGTACCACACCAAAAATAGTTTGACATCCTCTCCTTTTTCTGTCCAATAAGCTTTGAGATAAAGAGGAGGAAGGACTTCCAGCTCTTGCAGAAGCAGAGTGCTGTACAGGGGATTATTGCCCAATAGTCATTAGCCTGAATGATAGTGGTGGTGATATGGAGTAAGAAGAGAGGGATTTTGAAATAGAGGAAAATCAGAGGAGAATGTGAGTTCTAGAAAAGTGAACAGAATTGCAAATCATTGTCTCTCCCACACTACACCCACACAAAATTAACGAATATGTGCAGTAGGCTCATCTAAAAGACAAGTTGCAGTATGTGCTTATAAAAATGCTAGAATATAATTCAACAAGTACCATTGATAACATATTTGGCTCTTATATAGTTCTTTTTTCATGTGATGTATGACTCTTTCAGGCTTTCAACAGTGTGGCCAAAGTTATTTGCTGTAGTTGCGATAAAACAATGAGACATGCTAAGCCTGGAATTCATGCTGGCAGACCTTCACTCAGACACGATCTAACGTAGAAGCTGTGCATTGCTAGCAATACGTCACTGTTTGTCTATATGAGAAAAATGGCAATGACTGCCTATTGAACAACACATTCCTAGTTTCCCTCCCTTCTCTGCAGTCCCTAAACAAACTGTGAAAGCACTAGGGCTTTAGTAGAGCAAATAATTCTGAAGCATTTACCACCACCAATGAGACAATTTGATCCTGTCATTCCAGCTCCAACAATCTTTCTTCCATTTTTAGAGAATGTAGTGGAGATTCACACTTGGCGTATGGATTTGGCAGGAGTAGCAGCTGTGGCCCAAGTAATGAACTTATTACAAAGGAGTATAATTACTATTAATGCCAGTAGACAGTTCTCTCTGTTTCTATGAAGCAGATGTGGAGTATTCCCAAGAACATCTGTCTGGTTCTTGGCGGGCTGCAGACTGAAATACCTAATGTGCCAGATATGAATATCTGTTTATGAGCAACTGCTAATCCATCTGCCATATAAGACACTCGACACTGTGAGAGAAAGCTCCACATTGTAGCAGACAATACCATGAAACAAAGGCATAGTATATACTCATGTATGCTTTTCCCGCCACTTTAAACTTCCTCAGCAATAGAAATGTGTAAATACCCAAAAGATTTAGTGATAAAATAAAAGCTACCAGTTCACTGTAAAGATATCATGACCTCTTTTATTCACTAATTTACTGAGTTTCATCTAATTATGAACCTCTTAGTTTCCCCTAGTCTGTCAAAAGCATGAAAAACAATGAATTCACCTACATATGAAAACATAAAGCAGCCTGATTTTGTTTGAAAGGTACACACACATTTGTGAATCTTTCAGCAAACCTGGGCTTAGTTTTCAGTTTCTAATGAAAACTGAAACTAGTCAATTTGAGTATGATTCTCCACCCCTCTGGGCCCATTAGCTCAGCCAGCAGAAGGACTCTCTTTAGTATTTGTGAATGTCTGATACATTGCATTAGGTAGAGGGCAGTGATACATACAGAGCAGCTTCTCAGAGTGGAAGGAGGTTACTAAGAACCTAACATTTTCCATTTCAAATGCCAGCAGTAGTTCAGACCATGTTATGCTAATGTTCATGACAAGGTGGTCAGGTGAATGAGATAGAAAGCCTTAGACCCAGGAGAGAACCCAAACAAACACAGTAATGGACATTACTCTGAGCAGTTATGTTATAAACAGTAAACACACTGTGACTGATTAAATACAGCAAATGAGAAATAAACCAAAATAACGTAGCATGCTATCACCAGCTAGAAGCACCCACAATTATCAGACCTAGCTGGCAAGTCTACAATAATTAGTTTTGAAAAGCCTTGGTTTGATGCTGTCTCTTCTGGATATATATCAAAGACGGACTCATATTCTATGAGAGGCAATCAGATGCCTGGAATTAGACTATAAAATTATCTGATCCAAGATGTATTGTCTAGCTTCACTAACTACCATAGAAGCAGCAAAGAATCCTGTGGCACCTTATAGAGATATATAAGGCTTTTGCAGATGTGCAGCAGCAGCTTGAATCTTGATGCAACTTCAAACGGATCAAGGTAAGGAGAAGAACAAAGTATTCTGCAAAAAAAAAACTGTTCTCTAGTTGTACTGCCACATCTTTTGCTTGCTCTACAGAACCAGACTAACACGGCTACCCCTCTGATACTAACTACCATGTATCAAAAAACAATCAATGATCTTTGCAGAGCTCCAGAATGGCCATCTCTGTGATTCTGCTCGGTAACTCAATGCAACATATTTTTACCATGTTTGTGGAAATGAAGCTGACACTAAAGTGACAACCTTTACAAGGCTTATGCAAATTGAAAATAGAATGGAAATAAGCTGGGGAGCCTTCAGGAGAACCTACAGAATCTTATGGGGGGAGGGTAATCAAATGCAAAACATTTCAATCCTTTAAAGCCATACCCCTTTTTCCTCCCACTTTGTGTGTCTATTATTAGCTTTCAACTTTACTGGCATCTATCAGATAAGGAAGATCACTTGAGAAAGGCAATAACAGGTGCTAATCTGAGCAAACTAGAAAGACAGCCAGTGGTTTTCATAGTAGTTACAAAAGTATGAGCCACAACGTCTACATACTCAAGGAAAATGGAAGGCACAAGTCTGGAGGAAGTCTAATTGTAGCAGGTCTTCTAATACAGCCAACATGACATGCCCACTACTCTGAATGGCCACCACAGCAAAGGTGAGCCTCAAGTGACCTGGTACAAGCCTAGACAATCCTATGCTTCCACCCCAACTTGTCACGTGTCTCACATAGAAGTTAAGGGAGCAGCTGTTAAAGAAATATTATTTTTATTTCTTTTTTACATTGCTCCAGTGCCCCAAACATAAGAGGTGCTTTCCAAACAGAGGGGAAGATGCGGTCCCTGCACCAAAGAAAATACAATAATACTTTGCACATCTGTAGTGCTTTCTGAGAACCTCAGATCTCTTTACAAACAAAAGTTAATGGCCTCACAATGACTCTGTGAGGTAGGTACATTTTTTTTATCCCTGTTGTACAAGATTGGGAAATTGAGGCCCAGAGTAGTTAAGCGACTTACCCAGGACCACACACAATAATTCGTGGCAGAGCAGAGGATAGACCCTTGATCTTCTGACTCCCTGCTAGAATAAATAATGTAAAAGTTTTGAAGCTTTATAAATGGCTCATGCCCCAGGCCATAAATTAGCCTCTGAGTGATGAGAGCTATTGGCTATGAGCAGCTTATTCCAGAACAACCTACTGTCGAGTTTCTTGTGCCATCTACTGAAGCATTGTGTACCGCCCACTGTCAGAGAAAGAATATTAGATTAGATGAACTACTGGTCTGATCCAATATGGCAATCCCTATGTTCCTATGTCCCTTGCATTGAGTGTAGGTCCCATATTGCAAATTACTCCTGTGAAGTAGGACTGTACTATTCAAACCTTTCATTTCTAATTGCTAAGGTTTGTTGGTGTCAGTTTGTGCACTGAATTTTCTCTAACAAATAGCTTGTTTTTTGTAAAGAAAATGCCACTGCTTGACAAATGGTACTTTTGACTCTGACTGTTCTGGCTGCCAACTGGTTCTGAAGAGCTGGCTTAATCATATTTTGTTTCTCTTAGATTCATTGTCTAGCACTAACCACATGTTTGGCTGAGCAACTGGTGGGTTGTGTTATTGTGTCTTGATTCTTTGGCCTGTGCAAAGTTACGGTTCTTTCAGTATTTTCCATCATGAATCCTCTTTTTTCAGTAAGTTTCTAATTAGTCTATAAAAGCTGCTCCATCCTGAAGCTTAACGTATAAAGAGCACAACTCTGCTTTCAATTACACAAGAGTCAAGCCAGGGTAGTTAATGGAGTTATTCCAGATTCGTGCTGGTGAGATCAGAATCTGGCTTCAAGTTTCTACCCAAAAATACATTTTCATCTGTTTTGGGGAAATAAATTATCTGAGCTATTTTTATGTTACAACTGGCAAGAAAATAGCAATTTTCTGGATAAAGACTATTCCCCCACT
This sequence comes from Mauremys reevesii, assembly GCF_016161935.1. Lineage (NCBI taxonomy): Eukaryota > Metazoa > Chordata > Testudines > Geoemydidae > Mauremys > Mauremys reevesii. The sequence continues at coordinate 202,156,078 of NC_052624.1, forward strand.
TTACATTGACCTTATTCTTGCAAAAGGCTGCTATCATTGACACATGAATTGAGCCTGATTGTGATATGTTGATCGATGCACGGTGGTGGTCCTTTAGGCCTGGGTCTCTTCTGTCTGCAGCCATAGTTGGTCAACTGCCTTCACAAAACTATACCTGGGAGGGTGTGGCCTGGGGACAGGAAGGGGTCAGACACATTGTTCCTTTACTCCTCACAAGGAATCCAAAGCAAAATTATTAGAGCATGGGACTTTTTAAACTGCGGGATGTTTTTTAAGTTGTGTGGCTAGGGACAGCTGTGGGTGATACCATTGGAGCTATGCTTCTAGGGAGCTGAGGTGGCAGAATGGAGCTCAAGAGCTGGTTCAAGTCGTAAGGCCTCTGTGTCATAGCTCTGACTTCTAGTGGACCCCTGAGATGTGTGTGGCTCATCTGGGTTTGTAAGGTAAACTCTTGGCTTTTTGCATGAAAGGGAACAAAAAAATTCTGAGAAAAATTAAGTTCTCTGCCTTCTTTCCCAAGTGCCCTCTTCCACACACCCCTGTGGATTTTCCATGGGGAGGGGAAATCTGGGCCTTTATTTCCTTAAATTGATCTGGTGACTTTGGCCATATTAAGGAAAAAATGCACACAGACATGTTATGCCTTCTGCCACAGTAATATCATAGGGACCTTTCATGGTCAAGGCACTCTTGCTGGTTACCTTTACAGTTAATTAGAAATGGTAACTATTAATAACACATGTAAAAGACTGATTCCTAGTGGCCAATGGCTGTTGTGCATTCAGTAACTAATTGGAGGAAAGATCAGGAGAGTACTGAGCATGGGTGAATATAGAGGTGAGTAAGGGTGGTGGGGAAGAGTGGAGCTCTACAATAGGTGTTGGCAAACCCAGGGCTTAATATTTAATTATGCTGAGTGTGGTCTGGGCCTTAAGCCATATTTTACTTCCACTGATCCAGGGATTGGTTGGGGACCAAAGAATAGGGCTGTTCCAACTTATGGTCATTGAAATGGTTCCTCAGGAGAAACATTGCCAGCAGTATTTGGGGGATTGGTAGGGAGATAGCAAGGTAGATGCTTACTGGTCAGGTCAATCCTTTCATTGAAGGAGCTCTGAAATAGGCAGCCTCTTCAGTTGTAGAGGAGATTTTCAATTCTTGGGGCCTCAAAACATAATAAATTGGGATGTCATTCGGGTTCGTAGTATACTGTACCATCTCAGTTCAAGCACTTATTTTTACAGTAAAGATGTGCTGCTTCTGTGGAATCATGGATATGCCTGTGTCAAATTAATCTGAAACTGGCATTAAGATATTAGTCAGAGAAAAACAGAGTGGAGAGCTCTTGAGGCAATTCAAGCCACTAGATTATTTTTAAAAAGAATTACAAAAAAGTGGGCTGATTAAATGATTCATCCTGTAGAAATACCAGAGTTCAGAAGACACAATGGATCCCAGACTGCACTGAACATAACAGCACGCTACTGCAAGGAATTTGCTGACTAATTAACAAAGGATGGTCTCAAGTTATCCTGCTCCAAACTCTATCAAGGTTTCCTTCCCACTGAAGGTGAATGAGGTTTGAGAAGAAAATGTCTGAAATCATTTGTGAAACCACAGTGGCGTCTTTAGCAAGGAAGCAGAGTGATGTGGCAGGCTGTATTCAAAACTCTTCATGGAGAGAGATGGTCAACTGAAAAAGCTCCTATTTCTCTGCAAACTCATAGGAGGAGGATCAGGCAGTTTTTAAAGTGGGCATGTTCACAAAATCACTTCTACTTGACATTTACCCTTCAGACAAGCAAGCCAAACAGGATAATCAGCGAAATAAATAATCATTATCAGTAAAATCAATTGTGCTAGGAAAAAAGCACCCATGAGTTATTTCCCACTAGAATGTGTTGAAAAATATAATATAATTATATAATATAAAATATAATATAATGTTTTCTCTCTTTCCCAAAATTCTGATACCAAGACTGTAGGCATTTCAGATTGTACAGGGTCACCATTCCATTGCCTGAATTTATATAGAAGCATTTCGCTGTAGCTCATCACTAGAGAATCTGAGAGACTATAATTCTGTGGTCACTGTAATGACATTTTGCAAAAAGTTTCACAGAGCAGAGGTTCAGGCAAAGACAGTGTAAGTTTAGTGGATGAAGTGCCTGCCTTATAGCACAGATTAAAATGTATGGTTGTGTTTTAGTTTAAAACTGTGATGTGGGAACAGATTTTCAAAGAGTTTAGCTCCCACTTAGCTCACAAGAAGGGAGTGATTTTCATGTGTCAAACTCCCAGCATCCCTTTCAAAAATCTGGCCCCTTAAAGTGCCCAACAGGGAACTGTCTTGGATGTTCAGCCCTTTCAGAACTGGATATGAGTACAGAAGTCCACCATCCTTTGAAGCCTTTTAAAGGGGTAGGAACACAGAGCATTTGGAATTTTTTTTAGTTGATTTTATTTACACACAGTTGTGCTTAATTTCGCTGCTGAAGTTCTTTCCCTCCCACCCCCATATTAGAAAAGAGGTTCTTGGCTTCAGAATGTTTCAGAACTGTTGTCCTATAGTTAACAAAATATTGACATCAGAGGTGATAGACTCAATGAAGCTGCAATTTGTCCACATGTAGTATATTTGTCCACATCTGTTATGGTTATATTCTATATTTGGAACAACATACTATTAAAGGATTAAACTATTTCCCACAACTCATTAATGAAAACACACAGTATAGCAAGATTCAAAAAGAGTTAAGACTCTTGTATGAAAAAGAGTAAGATCTATAGTTACACTAGTGAGGATATAAATTGCAAGGGTCACCAGTCATCGGGCTACTGGTAATAAATGGAGCATGAGCTGGAATAAATCTCTGCTTAATGTGTGGTGTTTCCAGTGGAAGGTTTCCATTCTGGAATTAGATTCCCTCGTTGGTCAGACACAGCCAGAATTTGTGGAACTTTAGAGCACAGTGTAAAACCCATCCCTTTTCTCAGGTTTTACCTGTGGGTCTGGGGGAAGGGAGACTGTGACTAGACAGAGTGAAATCTTTACCTCTGGTTAACTAGCTTAATGATTTAGTACTTTTTAACATAATTCATTTACTCAGACAATGGTGATAGTCACGTCAATTATAAATCAATAAAATAAATATTTCAGTTTCCTCCCCAGTGCTATCTTCCCTCATCGTCTAGTAAGATGATGTTGGACAGATTTCAAAAAGCCTTTTCATGTCTCACTTGCCAGATGGAGAAATCTGAAAGAAGAGGGTAGTTTGGTTTTCACTTCCAAAAGGCTGCATAAGAATCCTGCAGCACGTAAGATTATTATTCTGCCACAGAATGAGGGGAATACATCTTTCTCTGGGGCTGGACTGATATGCCTCCAGATCAAATTGACCATCTGTCACTGGACATTCCTTAAATTTGATTTTTGTTTCCTGGGCACCATGAGGACCAATGTCCTTAAAATAATATACCTTGTGGAAGACAACCCCATAAATTTAAAACCCAGATTGCAGAAAAACAAAACTGCTTAAAGGTTAGAGAAAATCAAGTTAAAACCAAAATAAATTCTCTGCATAATATTCATGCTCTTAAATGCAGCAAACAACTAGGAGTAGATTCAGTATTAAAGCAAAATTGTACATTTGCAGAGAAATCAACAAAAGTGTATGCAATGACATTTCTCCGCGTGGTAGGTTAGCAGCTGCAGGTATATAGTATAGTTCTGAAATAATATGTATGTAGTATGCACTGAAGAGACAATTTGGCACAGATTATGGATATATAGGACAGGCACTGCTGATCCAAAAATACATTACTTAGAGACATTAAGAGACTTATATTTGTAAATTAAAGGCAATAAGACCCATTGAGTGTGTGTGTGTGTGTATGTGAACTCAGAGCACTATGTGACTCATATAATAAAAGGCAGCTGATTGAAAAATAGAGACCTTTTTGAAAAAGTGTTGTTATAACATTTGTCCCTATTTTTAGTGAAAATTTTTGAATTGGAAGTTTTTCAACCACCTCTAGGTAGATTGCTATATAGATAACAAAATAATGCTAAATTACCAGCTGCTGCAAGGAAATTTATTTAATCTAGGTCAGTGAAATTAGCAGAATCAAGGAACCATTTTTTAGAGAGAGAAATTAATGAAATGCATATGAGGGCTTTAAGTGAGCTGGTATAGAAGGAGAAGCTAGATATCATTTCAAAAAGGGAAATTTAGAGACAAAAGTTACCAAATTAAAATCAAAATAGACATCAAAGATTTTCTGACAGGCAATATTTCTTGCATATTAGATTGTTCAAGAGATGAGCCATGATGTCACACAACATTTGTTCAAATATGGCATAAATGAAATGGATAACAACATTTTTGAATGTTATATCTCACAGGTAAAGCTGAAAGAACAGCAGTGACTCAAATTGGAGAGGGTTCAGTGAAGAGTCACATGAATGATTATAGAATTAGAAAACGTGCCTCATTGTGATAGAATCAAGGAGTTGTTGTGATAACTGAGCCCTCAAATTTATCCTAATTGTGAGCTCAACTGTAAAAAGTGTGAGCGTTCATTAAATGTCGCAATAACATATAACAAATATTGATGGGAAATGGTGCGTAAGTGAGACAGAAAGATTGAATTAGTCCAAACAAAAAGGCCTATTGCTATAACTCAAGGTCTGTGGTCAGAGCATGCTTGACAAACAAGACAATTTTGGAACCAAAACTCAATGAACCAAAATTGGTGTGTTGAAAATTAGGCCTAATTGGTGGACAAAATAATGAAGAGATAAGGTAGTTTACCCCACTCCCTTTTGGGACCTTAAAGAAAGAGACTTTGGGAAGAAAAATTGGCTACTGGAGCAAATTTCACCATCATGGGCTCCATCACCTCCTGGGACCCCGGACATTCTCCATCCTAATCCTGAGAAGTGTCCTGACTAGACCGGGCCAGAGAGAGGGACCCAGATGACACTGCCACCTCTACGAGCTCCAGCTGAATCCCAAACACCACCTGCGATGGGAGACTTGTGTGTTCTTCTCTTTTCTCACCTTATTTCTTCTCTTTTGCAGTCCTCTCCTTTTTCCTGCTGTCTAAGACTTATCTGGCCAAGACAGTATATTTTGCAGCACTGCTGTAAGCAGGAGTGCTGGAACAATTTGCATAGTGGGGGTGCTGAGAACCATTGAAGCAATCTGTAAACCCTGTATATGATGAAAACTACTTCAAGCCCGGGGGAGTGGCAGCCCCTCCAGCACCCCTAGTTCCAGCACCTATGGCTGTAAGCCTGTGACCAGAAAGAGTCAGCTAAAAGCAATCCCTAAACAGTCCAATTCTGGTACAAGTTTGCCAGGTGTCTGAATGGCTGATAAGACAGTGTGCCATGCCTGTGCTTTTCTATCGGTAAGGTTGCAAGTGAAAGGCAACACCAGAGACAGAAACTGCATTTTCTATCTTTGCTATTCTTTGATCTCCCTCTTGGTCATGTTTTGTCTTCTAGGAAATGGGATTGGACTTTAACAACAACATCAACAAAGCCAGCTCCAGCTCGCCTCACCTAGCTTCTTCCCTTTTCCCTTTGATACCATCCCAGAGACTGTCAAACAAGGGGCTTTCCTTCAAAAAACTCTCTCCAACTATAGGAAAAGGGAACAAGAGATGTTGTTAAATAGAAGCTTTATTTAATATTTTACATTTCAAATGCTCTGCTTTTCCTTCTTTTCTGTATCCCCAATAAAAGTTTACAAAGAATTTTCAATGGTGTGTTTGCCATGGTACGAAGCAGGCTGACTGTACATCAAACCCCAAAACTTGTTTAAAACTGTTTAATTTTGGACAGTGGCTGGGTTATGTTAACACCTTTAACAATTTGGACCTATATAGTCTATCTACATTAATACAACAAAGGTCAAGGTACATAGCTTAACAAAGAGAAGGTTAAGGAGTCACTTGATCACAGTTGATAAGTATTGACACGAGGAAACAAATATTTGATAATGGGGTCTTCAGTCTAGCAGACAAAAGTATAACACAATCCGATGACTAGAAGTTGAAGCTAGACAAATTCAGACTGGAAATTAACTGTAATATTTTAACAGTGAGGGTAGTTAACCTTTGGAACAATTTATCAAGTGCTGTGGTAGATTCTCTATCAGTGGCAATTTTAAAACCAAGATTAGATGTTTTTCTAAAAAATACGCTGTAGGAATTATTTTGGAAGTTCTATGGCCTGTGTTATACAAGAGATCACACTGGATGATCACAATGATTTGTTCTGGGATCTATGAATCTGTAGGTATGTCAGCAGAGTGAAGTACTTCAAATTGGCAAATATACACAAACAATTGCAAAAACACATGCTTTAAAATGGATACACAAGCACAGTGTAATGTTATTCCAAGAAAAATATGTAACATCCTACAGAAGTTTGTTTCGTGTTCAGAACTAAAACAATAAAATCTCTTGAAGTAGCAGCAGCTAAACTCTCAGAAGCAAATTTTCTCCAGTATTAACTGTAAGACATGCACTTAGCAAACAGATTGAGATGTGTCATGCTCTCATTTGGCAAACACTATATGGATATTATAAATTTAAGCAAATGCTAGTTAGTAGTACTTTTTCCAAGATATTTTGAAGATCTTTGAGACATAACCACATGGTGAAGTTTTACTAGAGGATGTTTTAATTCGAGTGAGGGACCTTTTAGAACACAAAAGGACTTAGGCAGATTTTTCAGTGAGGAAGGGAAAGACAAGTTTCAAAAGTAAAAAAGCCGATTAACAGAACTGATCTGTTATGGACATAAATTGAGCAACTGCAGATAAAGTAATACAGTTAAAGCAGTGGGAGATGTAACTGAAGCATTCCTGATATCCGCTGATGCAATAAAAAAAGGTAAAACCTTATTTCTACAAAGAACAGATAAGGGCATGAGAGAACATGCATCAGTGCCAGGAAAATCATTACAGGCTCCAGCACTGCCATAATCACCAAATGCAGAATCATTGCAGGCACCCTCACCAAAATTGCCAAGTCCAACCAGCACATGACTGAAGCCAAAAGCTAATCAGTCTAGTCAGTATGACGGTGAGTATGCTAGTGCTGCTCTAATCAGTGAGGGTGGGATTTAAAATGCAAACACTTAGCTATGCCTAGTGGGAACTACATGTTCCCAGAAGCCAGAGCAGACTTAGATTCAACCGAGGGATTCAAGTGAATGTCTGAGGAGTTCATAAGAGTGACATGCATTCTGACAAACCTTACTCCTGAGTACTTATTAAATAATATACTGTCTACATGCTAGTATGCTTGGCTACTTCTGCTGTAGCATAACCCAGGATCAATATGTTGTGACATAGTGTATTGTACCAATATGGCATGAGCATTAACACAGAGCATTTCATACCACAGGTGATGCATGAACTTCAAATAATTCTGATGTAACAAGCAGGTATACTTATTCTAATTTGTATAAACTTCTCCATGATAAAAATTAATTAGAAAATTCCACGGAAAAGAGCTTTCCCACAAAATGTTAGACACTCCATAGTTTGGGCAGAGCTGGTAATACTGTGAGAATAGCCTTTTTTGCACTATTTTAATACGTCTGCATCCAGTCTTAGGTGAAACCAGAAAATGCATGAAAATGGGGGTGGGGGAGAGAAATAAAAATAAACAACATTTTTTTTAACTTGAAAAACAACGTGGAACAAATTGTTAGTGAAGATCTGAGTTAGTTCTTTTATTCAAAACAATTTGTCAATCCTTATGCCCTGCTGTAACTTCCAGGGACAACATATCGGGTTTTTTAAATTATTGGAACATGTGCTAACCTTTGTGCATATAAGTTTGGTATAGTAGAGCTTGTAAAAGTGAAAGGTACAATTGCTATTGTTAGGTGACAGTCTCTGGAAACTAAAAAGCATATTGGATGCCTCTAGTTTACTAAAAACATCTTTTTTATAGCTCTCTCTTTTCTCCTTAAGTCTATAATTGTGCAATGCACTATACAGCTCTCTCTATAAAACTACTTGAGGATGCTCACTCTAAATATTTTTGTACAAGCTGCACTCCAAGCATTTCATTGTCATTATTTACCTTTGCAGAAAGGAAATATATCATTGCGATAGCCATTTAGCTTCCAGGTAGAATGCTATTGGAATATTTTGACTTATGCTACTGAATCTGGAGCAGCAGCATTTACTAAAAAGAACAAATTGTCTTGCAGCTGCAAATCCATTTTGTTCCAAAGCTAAAAGTAACAATGTTTTTGTCATAATAGCAGCTTTGTTTGTATGTGTGTGTTTTATCAGACAATATATCTGAACATCCCCACCCAGGCTAAGACCTCTCATGCAGCATTTCATTCTGCCTCAAATGATATTTGTTTAAACATCCATGTTAAAACCTCCCTGAAAATAAGGGTGGGGGACCAAATTCTGACTGGCACAAACACATGCCTGAGAGCCAAACGACAGTCAAGTGAGTTGGAAACTGACCACTCATGTTATGGCTCCCCACATAACTCATAACTGTGGGAGGCAGCTCCACATGCTGTCCATAACAGGAGCCATGGAGGGCTATTTTTGGTATGGCATAATGCCATCTTGTGACATTGCATGTAATTAACAGGAAGGGCAGAGGCAAAAGGAAGTAGGCTCGAATGAGTCTGGAGACTGTCAAAGTGTAGGGATTCTCTGAGTGAGACAGTGTTAATGGTATATTGTGATGATAAATTAAAACCTTTCACTGAAACCTGAGTACTATATCTGAGAAGGGGATATGGGTTGGGGGGTAAGCTCATAAGTTTATATACATATGCCTCTGGCTTACCATTGGTCTATGCATATTCTCCTCATACCGACTATGCCAGTGTGGGACTCACATTGGCTGCTTCAAACATATGTTTTCTCCTTGTGCATGCATATAAGTGCATATAACACAGTATGTGCACTGAACACTTAGGTTTGCTCATTTGGGAAATCAGAATTTAGCCCTTAGACTGGGAAAGCTGACAAAACTTTCACTGAAGTGGCATCAAAATGTGATATTTACTGCAATAGTGACTGGAGCAGGGCCGGTGCAAGGATGTTTCATGCCCTAGGCAAAACTTCCACCTTGCTCCCCTCCCCCGTCCCCAAGCCCCCACCCTGAGGCAACCCCTGCAGCAGCTCCCCCCTCTGCCCTGAGTCGCCCCCCCTGCAGCAGCTCCCCATCCCCCATCCTCCGCCCCAGCTCACCCCTGCTCTGTGCACAAGCACCCTGAGTATACCGAGTATGCTGTCACTGCTTCACTTCTCCCACCTCCCAGGCTTGCGGCACCAATCAGTTTAGGCACCGCAAGCCTGGGAGGCGGGAGAAGTGAAGCAGCCATGGCGGGCTCGGGGAGGAGGCGGGGCAGGGGTGAGCTGGGGCAGGGAGTTCCCCTGCGTGCCGCCCCCCCGCCCTTGCTGCAAGCGTCCCTCCCCGCGCTCCCCTGCCCCAGCTCCCTCTGCTTAAATGCCGGTGGCGACCACGGCGTCCGAAGATCTGGCCGCTGCGGTTGCTGCCAAAGAAAATGGCGCCCCCCAAATCCTAGCGCCCTAGGCGACCTGGACTGGAGGGTTATTTACAGGCTCACTATTTATGTTTTAATCTACACAAATGATGCTGTCTAGTCCATAGTGTAGTTCATCACTAAATATAGAAATTATTCATGACTTAAAAGTGAGAAAAGGGCCCATTAGAAAGACATGAACAATATAAGCATTGTGACTGGCAATGCTGACAACAAGGGTACATACAATCTTTCAAAGGAAAACAGTGGGGCAGCTTTGAGGTCTAAACTTTTATCTTAGAAAAAAGAAACCAGGAAAGATCCTGAAAGCAGATAATGTGTCTGATGAGTAATTTAGGGCTAGCCACAAATAATCATCTCTTTGTTCTTACCAAGTTGTAACATTAAATATTATCCTTAAAATGCAGAATAGAATAACCGCTCCTTATAACTGCAATGTCAAGGAAATGGAGTCAGCAGTGCAGGCTTGTAATCTTTGCTCTTGCAACTAGAAACAATATTCAGCCCAAATCAAATATCAATTGGTCATGTAAAACATTCTTGGGAAGTCACATTTTGGAATGTTCACAGTAATTATTCTCTAGTGTTCAATTTAGATAGATGGGATTTAAAAAAAAATCAGACCAAAAATAGCACAGTATATCTCTTATGGAAATCATTCTACCTACAGCAGCTGAGCATCATTACACTGTGTAAACCTATAAGGTACCTGTTCACGTCATTTTGTATTAAACACATTAATACTAAGGAAGGGATTCTGTCCTTCAACCATGAGTCCTACCATACAGCACTGTCCACACTTCAATATAACAATGATTTATATTTACTAAAGCAAAACAATCAAATTGTGCTTCTGCTTTACCCATGCAAATCCACTGAAGGTCATTTCAGCTCAAGTTCCATATGGGTACTAGTGAAAGTACTGTATATAGCTCTTAAAGTAAGACATTAATAAGCCAAACATAAAAGTGTGTGTGTATATATATATATATATATTCAGGTCCTCTTGGTATCCAGGAAGTGGGGACAGACCTCTCCCAGCCTAAGGGGAGGATCCACAGGCCCATGATACCAAATAATTGCAGGGGACAACTAATGAAAGAACAGGAATGGGAGTGAGGTCACAGGGCTAAACGAAGGGAACCTGATGGGGATGCCACCAGGCAAACATCAGAAAGGATTCAGGAGATCAAAACTTTGGAAGGGAATCCTTTTCAAATCTGTGAGAATCTATTCCCCTGGCTTTTAGTACTAAAACTGCTAAGGCCCTCCATTGCAGCCACTAATTCTTTTGGCCAAAGATGACTGTGAAAGTCACTTAATTTCTTTCAAATTAATGCTTCTCATTTACTAGACAGAGAATTACTTTTGAGCTGATGTGCATACTTCCATTTTCAATGTGCAGATGTTTCATCGGCATTTTAAATCCTGCAACCTTTATGTAGGCAGCTCCAACTCCTTTGTAATGTTTTTACATTTTATATTTTTGAGTTTCATACTACAGTGTTGAGATTTTTTGGTTATTATGATTAATTTTACACCACTTATGTATACAGTAATGAAGTTTTAAATTGGGTTTCACTAGCACCGAAACATATACAGTAAGTATAGGATAGTGGGTAATGAGTTTTAGCAAATTACTTAGTTAGGCTTAGAGTTTCTGGATGACCTATTGTATTCACTACACTATTTTGCATGATGAAGCATTGGTTATGAAATCACATCAATAATCCATATGTCTAGTTTAGGTATATTTTCTTTGTATGGTTTTTATTTTTGTTTGACATCACTTGTATACTTGTCTCTTCTGTAATAACTTTCAACTAAACATTGGAAAGAGCTTTATACACATTTAAAAAGCCTCACAGCCCTTCAGTGAGATAGGTAAGTATTAATATTCCTATTTTACAAATGGAAAATCAAAGCACAGACTTGCCCAAACTCAAAGCGACTCAGTGGAAGAGTGGGGAACTAAACCGTGTCTTACCTTTAGGCATGCTCCCTCCCTATAGGCCTGAACCCAAGTCCACTAGAATCAATAGGAGTCTTTCCCTGCAATTGTATAATTCACATGGCAATTTATATATTATTTAAAGTTTAAAATACCAACACAAGAAATAAGTTAAATAAGATGCTGCTTCTAATGGTAATGGAGAAAGAAAGCAGAGTCACATTAGCCTCTTGTGGTTTATAAGAACTGGAGTAAAAACATTGTGTGACAAAGGGAGAGACACACTAAGAAATAAAACTCTTATTTTGAGCTTCTGAGTGGTATGTTATTCACTAAGGACTAAACACCACAAATGTGTCCTGAACTAATAGCAAGCTGGCACAGAATTTTTTAAAGAAACGAAGCTATTCAAAAAGAAACTTGAAATCCTAGTTACAGTTAATTCTTATGAAATTGCCCACTTGCCCCAACAACACTTAATCCCCTATCACACTATTTCTCAACAAGAGCCAGTGGACCGGCACCAGTCCCTGAGACAGACCTGACACAGTTTAGGAAGGCAGAGAAATACTGAGGCCTATCATAGTTGCTCTGTCTGATCTCCTTTTTCAGGAAGGGAGGAGGGGGAATAAAGGCATAAGAGGGAAGACAGGCATATTGATGGCCTCCAGACGAGAAGCCTGTTTCAAAGCCAATAGCACAGACCCTTAGTCTCCTTCCAGGAAAACCACACATTCAATATATTAATATTAAGAGACTCCTGCAATGTTCATAAACATAAATAGCTAAATCAGGAGTTCTCAAACTGGGGGTCAGGACCCCTCAGGGGGTCACAAGGTTATTACATGGGGGGTCACAAGCTGTCAGCCTCTACCCCAAGCCCCATTTTGCATCCAGCATTTATAATGGTGTTAAATATATTAAAAAGTGTTTTTAATTTATAAGCGGGGGTCACACTCAGAGGCTTGCTGTGTGAAAGGGGTCATCAGTACAAAAGTTTAAGAACCACTGAGCTAAATGGACTGGATAGCAACATTGAAATGGAATCAGTGGCAACATGTTAGTACTAGAGCAGAGGGTAATGACCATCATGAACTGGCATAAATCAGTCAGCCCAGTCCAACAACAATCTTTACCCGAGGAAAACTTTTTTCCTGAGTGGTTATTGACTCAACAGCGTGAGCTAAGGAGGTTTTAGCAGCAGCACTACCACAAAAACAAAAGGGGAAAATGCTCACAAGGGTATAAAACAGAAAACAAGAAGAGTCCCTTATAACCCAATGTCATTCTCTAACTCCTTGCTTAATTTGCTCCATACTAACCCTTCCCTATGGCTCTCAGGGAGTTGTATTTATAAAGTTCTCTGATGAAAGCCCTTAGCTCCTCATTATCATCAGCCAGGAGTCCTGTTTTATTCCCTAACTCTTTCCACCTGTATGGAGTAGACTCTGGAGGCTTGAGAAGGGAGTTAACTGCTTGTTTGCCAAACCCAAAATAGGGCTTCTGTGCCCTGTCACAGTCAGTAATGTTTAAAGAATTATTCAGGCCAAAAAAAGTTCTGAATAGAATGGAAAAAATATTTTGGAAAAGCTAAATTTTAATACCAATCGCAGTTTAAAATACTCACAGGGGGCAAAAAGAGAGTGAGAAAGAAATGAATTTATTAATCTAATACATAGAATTTCCTCTTGACTTTGGGTTACCTGGTTAGAAATATCTAAACTGGTAGGGCTGGGAATCTCTGCAGGCATAAATCAGATTCAGTGTAGTTGAACCAGTTCACTCCAGCATTTGGCTTGTAATCTGCAAAAGGAGAAATTTAGAACATTACTGCCACCTGTGATGATTAATTGTAATGTAGAACTCTTAGAGCTAGATTCCAACTTCTTGAAAATTGTTTCAGAAGGATTTTTTTATATATATTTTATTTGTGTTGTGCTCCAAAAGCTTGTTTTCTGTGCAAATAAGTTTTAAAATGTTAGACAAACATAGTGATGATCTGGTTTGTTTAAACTGGCATGAAGATAAATAAACAGACATAAGACAATAGCTAATTAAGCAAAGAGGAGGTGGGGACAGGGGAAGTTATGGAGAAAGAGATTAAGAAAAACATAGTTCCATGTTTTAAGACCAATACACAGCCAATCTCCCCTCTAAATTCCACTCAGTAGGAAATTACTAACTTCCCTATCAAGTACCAGGGAAGAAAACTGAGTAACCAGTAAAAAACCCCCACAATCAATAGATTGCAACAATAATTAACTAACTTTTAATCATATAAAATGTGTAGAAATGCAGTGCTACAAAATTCCCTGTCCTTACACAGCACAAAAGGGAAAGTGGCCACAGCTGCTAAGTTGAGAATTCCCACACTGCAGAAGAATTCTCAGCTGGTGTAGAGACAGCTTCAGTGCCTCACCCATCCTGGGATAGGAAGCGTGCTGGGGGAGAGAGGAGGGTATGCCAAGCTGGGGTAGGGAGGCTATGCCAAGTCACAGCTGGCATATGGTCCTTTAGGCATATGGATGCACAGACTTGTGTTAGCGCGGCTTGCACTAGCACACTAAAAATAGCTGTGTAGACACTATGGCTTGGGCTGGAAGTTGGGCTGTGATTCCTACCCCCTCTGCTCCCCGGCTTTAGAGTCTAAACTCCAGCCTGTACTGCAACATTTACACAGCTATTTTTAGCGTGCTAGCAGGAGTCCTGCTAGCACAAATCTGTGGACTCAGGCTGGGAATGTCATTTTTTAAAATAGCAGAACTATGAGTTTAGACGGTACCAGTACAAGGCAACCTGTACGACCAGTAAGTACTATATAGTGTCTGAAACCAGATATCCTGATAAGGAAAGCAGAGTCTTTCCATCCCAAAAGCTAGTCTCTGTTGCTTTTATAGGGTTCTTTATTGTTCTTAACTTAAGAATAGAATTCACAATTAAGGTATTAGATCCATGTTTAATTTTTAATCTGAGCATTAATTTAATCTTTAAGGATGCAAAAAACTTGCTTTTGGTGCAAAAGACTACAAATATGTATTACATGAACGTGAATCATGTAAGATCCACCCCACTGCTCTGTCTAGGGTGACCAGATGTCCTGATTTTATAGGGACTGTCCTGATATTTGGAACTTTGTCTTATATAGGCACCTATTACCCCACCCCGTCCCGATTTTTCACACTTGCTGTCTGGTCACCCTAGCTCTGTGAGTGCACTGTACATCCTTAGTTACTCCCTCTCTGCTACTCCAATTCAGGGCATCTCAAGCTGCATGCTGTATTTTTAGACTAGATTGAAACTACCAAACATTTCTGAACACACATTAAGGTCCATTTTTCCATTAATCTATCTTGGTTGACCTCTTTCTGCTCCTATATTTTGTTTCCTCACAGTTGCATCACGTAATAGTGCTCAGTTTGTAGACAGCACTGTTCTTGTGTAGAAACAGAGAGGACAATATCCCTTCTGTTCCCAAAGCACTACCTTTTTACAGGCTGAGAACAACATCACTTTTTTTTTTAAACTAGTCTGAACTTAAATCTCTCTTTAAAGAGAGTTACTTACAATTAGTGAAATTACAGTATTCAGATTTTTCCAGTGACTGAGTTTGGTGCTGTAGTGTACTCCACAGTCCATTCCATGACTGCTTAATCTGGGCCAGGAAATGGCCAGACCCAGTGTGACACTATGCAGCACAAATTGTGTCCCTCATTCTGCAAGGCGGAAAACCAGTGAGGTGCATGACCTGTGTCTTCCAGCAGCCTTGGTGATGAATCCCCCTTGTGCATACAGCTGAGTCTGTCTCAAGAAATATTACCCCTACTCATCATTGATTTAAACAGCTCCTCAGTACTGTCCTATATTTTAAAACACAACAAACCAATGCAACATTTTAGTCCCTGATTTTGTATTGAGATGTCCACATACAATTTATTGCACGATCAGGGCCATAAAACCCAAACCTTAAGAATACAGGCAAGAAAATATCACAAAATCCCTCCTAACAAATAAGAACAGATATATCATAGCCATATTGAAATGACAAGTGGGCCTTGGTTGCTATGCTATACTATGGTATGGTAAGAACGTAAAGACAACAACATATCAAGGAAAGTAAATTAAAAATCAAGCTATAACCAAGTGTGTGACTTAGCATGCTTTGACTATCTATTTTGAGTCTCTCCCCTGTCACACTCTAATAACCTTCAGTATTATCTTGATCTCATCTTTGTATCTGACTAGGTGTATCTTTTTTTGAAGGTCCCTGGTTACCATAGCTATGATTTCATACCTGCATCAGCCTTAGTTTCCGTTTTTTTTTCAAAATTCATGCAATTATTATTGTGAACTGACCTTGAAGTTATTTGCACATCATCAGCTGGTGTGGAGCAATACACATACACTGTTTGTTGTGACTGTGGGTTGTTTCAGATGTTCTGTCCTAACAACCTGTTCTACTATGCATTCTGATGAAGCACTGGAGGTTCTGTTTATCTGACCTGCTGTGGAATGTACAAGTTCTGAATCACATTAAACACTTTAACAATGAACATGCTACTTGGTTAGGCACCTAAGTATCTTTGTTTATCTGGGCTTTGGTGCCTATCTTTTCACACAGACAAATTCAAATTAGAAACAAAGCACACATTTTTAACAGTGAGGGTGATTCACCACTGGAACAAACTACCCATGGGAGTGGTGGATTCTTCATCTGTTGATGGCTTTAAAGAAAGATTGGATGTCTTTTTGGAAAATATGCTTTTGTCAAACACAAATTATTGGGCTCAAAGCAGGGGTGACTAGATGAAATTCTATGGCCTTTTGTGACCCAGGGACTCATTGGTACCATCTGGCAGAGGACAAACTGGGTGCACAGGATTTTACAGGGATCCCCTGGGTTGGATATCTGTATAATAGTTCACCAAAGGCTCAGGGTGGCATGAGAGGTCCCTACCAAGAGTCAGCAGTCATCATAATCATTGTGAAATGTGTGTGCAGATAATATTTAAGGAATTATATCTATACTGAAAAGTATGTTCTCAAAGTCTTCGAGTTAAGGCAGGACACCAGGGTGACATACCTAAGATATGTTCCTTTCAGGCACGAGGTTAACAGACACCTATTTCCCTGTCTGGACATTTGTGTATTGTGCATTACATGCCTTGCAATGTATTTGCACACTGAGCCAGGTGCCAGTTAAGAGATTATGAAATCTACAAGAGATGCAATCTACCAGAAGGAACAAATGGCGGGGGGTGTCCTGTTTATGAATAAAGACAAGGGATTGTTCTGGTATATTTTGAAGTGTAAAGGGACACACTGGATCCTTCACTGAGGAGGCAAACTCACACCCTGATTGTCTCATGAAAGAAGCACGGCAAGGATTTGGGGTGAGCAACACTCTACAAGACATGAAAATATTTTGCAAATTAAGTCTAAGGCTTAAGCTTTGAAACACATGTTATGATTTTATATGTAACCATGTTTCCAATACTTCTACTTGCTACTTTATGCTTTGCTAAATAAATTTATACTTGATTTTATTGTAAACATATATAAATGGTGTGTGTGAAGCGGAGCGATGACCTGAGGTGGAACTGTTTCTTTGGAAGCACGAGTCTGAATACTGCAAGTGTCCAGTGGACCAGTGGCTGGACACTCCAGGAAGATGCTCAGGGGGTTCAAACATTGAGATGTGCCAATTGCTAACCTATAGAGTGGCAGCAGGGCCTGTGAGGCCTAGAAGGGAGTGTTTCTGTTGCTCATGTCTGGTGCAGTGAGGGAGCTGATCCCTACATGGCACAGAAAAGGCTTCCTCACCCTAAGGTGGTAGCGAGGTTCCTCACAACTCTGGTATCCCTGGGAAGTGGCACACCTGTATTACACAGGAGGTCAGAGAAGATCTTAACATCTGTAAATATACCCATCTATTCCCCTTATTAGTTTAGTTTAATTCCTCTAAGACAGTGAATTAAAATTTGAAATAGATAGATTTTGAAATAGTCAATAGATTTTGAAATATTTCACAAAGTCACTCCACTAGTAAATTATAGTTTATTTCAGTCTGTCTGGTTTTCTCAGGATTCAGCTTCTAATTTGTGTAATTCCAGGCTGATTATCCCACCTGATTGAAATTTGACAATATATATCTTTTGTAATTGGGGTTTCAATTCAATGACAAGAAAACGTTTCATTTTCAATGAATTTTTTAATGAAAATTTTAATTTTTTTTCCTATTGGAGAAGAAAGTGTGTGTTTGTGGAGGCGTGGGGGGACAAAAATTCAAAACAATTTTTTTCTAAAGAAAACAAATATTCATTTTGAATAAAAAAAGTTTCAGGTATTTTTTGTCAAAAAGAAAATAATTGTGAAAAGTTTGAATGAAATGAAAACTCTTTTTTTCCTACATTTTCTATGAATAAACAAACAAACACATTTTGTCCAGCTCTAATCATTGTGTTATTACTTCAAGTAGGTGTTATATGCACTTGTCAACATTGTGATAGCTCTGATGGCACTGACAGTATTTTCCTTTTCTATTATGCAAGAAATCAAATATTCATCTTTTTTTGTGCTATCAGCCTGGATCTTCGATGTATCAGGCATTCCAAGTAAATATGGAAGATTTCTCCAGTGTCTTTCCCTCTCCATAATATATGATCATGGTCTTGCCGTGGTAGTAACAATTATGACTGGCTTATAGCTATGACTGTCTGTTCAGCTACAGAGCGGTTGCCCAGCTGTCTGTACAGTAGTTTTTTTTTAACTGCTCAAAGGTCTGTTGAAAATTCCTCAGTCTAAGGCAGCTCAGGCTTCTAGAAAACACCTAGTTCATATTGGCCGTACTCCAGGGTATAACACAGTTATTAGCATAGTAACTCTGCTGTTAGTATTATATTATCTGAGTCTTGCAGTCCTTCTTATACACATAGCTTGATATTTTTTCCTTGTAGGCAGCATGGTGCTTAGAGAAGGAAGTGGGTTTCAACTATCTGAGGGATGTTGATATATACAGCACCACCTCAGTTCACTGGCTCTTAATTCATGCAGCCACATTAGTTCTTATCCCTATTCTTTCTTATGGTGCACAGCACTCTATTATTACTGCTTGGCCCATCTCCTTCCTTTGTCCTTGTTAAAATTTGGCAGCAATGGGAGCAAACAGAAACTGCTGATTACATGCACAGCTGCTATGCTGTGGTTGCTATGCAGAAACCAAACTATTACATTTTTAATACAGTGCAGAGTATTGTACAAGCTTGTGCTGGGTACGCTGGCAGTTACTTGTGTCCCACAGTCTGCATTATGACTACTTCATACACATAACCAGAATTAAATTGTCAGTAAGAGACACAAAGGTACGATAATCAGAGGGGTAGCCGTGTTAGTCTGGTTCTGTAGAAGCAGCAAAGAATCCTGTGGCACCTTATAGACTAACAGACGTTTTGCAGCATGAGCTTTCATCCGAAGAAGTGAGTATTCACCCACGAAAGCTCATGCTGCAAAACGTCTGTTAGTCTATAAGGTGCCACAGGATTCTTTGCTGCTTTCAAAGGTACGATTGTTGAACTTCTCACTCATAATGGCAAGCAATCTTTGAACTCCTTACTCATAGTGGCAAACCAAAGTGACTCTCCATCAGGTTGAAAGAGTTCATAACCTATCCCGAAATTAGTGAATATCATCACTAGCAGCTCAAGATCAAAATTCTAGGTACTTGCCTTATCTTCTGATCTGTTCACTAAGGAAGACCTTTTTGACAGTGCTCCCAAGTGCTCCATTGTAGCTCCCATGATGATCGGTGAAATCCTGCATCTGCAGCTTTGAAGCACCCTAATAAGTGTATACTATTCAGACTGGAGCACCAGTCTGACTTGGCTCATTCATTTGGAAGTGCTAGTCTGTTAAATGAAGAGCTGTGTAGGGCACCCAGGAGTAGAATGACTGTAAATACATTTTACATGGATTTTAAATTTCTAAATATGGTAGGACAGTGCCCCAGGTTCCTCAAAGAAAGAGCTGTAACTCTATTTAGAAACTTGCTGGCACTTCTGTTCTCAAGTGCCCTCACTTTGTATTTTTTGCTTACTTTTTGTACTGTCAGCACAGTGTGGTATTTTAGCTGAGAAACTGATGCCATAGGTGCTGCACCTTTACATTTTTAAGCACTGCTCCTGTGTGCAGCTTTGTTTTTCCTCATAGCTCAATGCAGATTGTCAGTGAAGACAAATGCTGTGTATTCTTTCATAGGGACTTTACATTTCTTCTTTCCTGCTTCATTGTTCTTTTACCTGAAAAAGTCTGGGGACAACAGTATTGCTAACCCCAAACGATCAAAAGTCATGTCAGGCACCCAAAATCAGGAGATTGGTTTAAAAATGATGATTTTTTAAAAAAAATAGTGTTGGGGTTTCTTGTCATTCCTTCTGGTTTTTGAACCACTATGATTCACATTTTCAAGATTTTCTCTGAAGGCATGAAGACAAGAAACTTCCTTTTTTTTTTTTTTTTTTAAAGAAAGCTCACATTCTCATATAATTACATGTATCCAGGAGCTGGGACTTTAAGAAAAACACCAAGACACTAGATAAAATTGTGAGAGTTGTCAACACGGCTAAAATATAAAAAGAAAATCAGCACTTGGTTTTTGGTTGCCCAAAATGAAAATATTTTTGGTTTTCAGTTTTTGATGAAAATGGAAAGAAAGAAAGAAAGAAAGAAAGAAAGAAAGAAAGAAAGAAAGAAAGAAAGAAAGAAAGAACACCCTCCATTTTTAATTGAAAAAGAACATTTTGAATGAAAAATTTTGGCCAGATCTAGCTTCTTATTCACTCTTTCATGAAGGGACAGGTTTTACCTTCCTCCCCCCAGAACAGAGGATTAATCACTTCTGCACATGGATTTCCCCACTATACTGACTTCAAAACTATTTTCACATATTTAGGTACCTAAAGACCTGATATTGCAGCGTTGAGTACTCTGGCCTCAGTCCAGCAACCTACTTCACCACCAGCTCAGTTTTAAGCACATGAATAGCCTCATTGACTTTAATGAGACTGTTCACAAACTTAAAGTTAAGCAATATCTAATTGCTTTGCTACAGCAGGTCCAGAGTTCTTAGCACCTTATAGGACAGTGGTTCTCAAACTGGGGCCGCCGCAGGTTCGGCCGATTGCAGCTTCCACTGGCCGCGGTTCACAACTCCAGGCCAATGGGGGCTGCGGGAAGCGGAATGGGACAAGGGACAAGCCTATGCTCCCATTTTAGAAAATTTTGGCTCTTTTTTTTTATAGCCTTAGGTTATTGCTTTGATACAGAGAAGTCCCAGAGGATCTAATTTTTTCTTCTCTCAACCTTCTCTCCTCTTATGGATTTCAGTAGATTGTTTCTCTCCTGATTACACTTGTGGATCAATTAATGCATCTTCTTATAATTGCAATAAAAACAGTTAGTACAAATCATACTGGGTGAAAAATATTATAATTGATTTTAGACAAAAGACACAGTGGTGAACTTACCTTTCAAGTCTTCCAAAGCTCTTTCTTCTGTGGACTGTAATTTGAATGTGTCTCACAGCTTGAATTCTATGACCTTTTAGTGACTTTTACAAACTACTTATTGCAGTCATGGTTTTTTCCTAACATCAGATAAAGTGCTGATAGGAGGGTTCTCACAGAGTATGTCAATAGTTTAATGTGCTATACACATAATTCCTGTGCTAATAAATCCTGTGATTGGAAATTTCGTAATTGAATATAGTATTAAGACACAACAAATTGTATATTATTGGATTAGTAAATACATGCCTCGGGTGCTCTCAACTTGGGAGCTATGTATTAATGCTCATCTTCAAATACACCTGGGCATGTCAAATGCTACTATGCTAGGGACTTTTTAATGTTAACTGTATTTGAAACTATTCCATATACTGAATAGGGCCTGTTACTCCTCTCATTTACACCAGTGTAAATCAGGAATAGCTCCTCTGAAGTCAATGGACCTGGTTCCTTAAATCTGGTATAAGGGGCTGGGGCAAAATCCTTGCTCTGTTGATTCTGCCATTCATTTCAGTGCAGCCAGGATTTCACTTCTGCAGTCTTTTCATTGATTGCAGTGAGCTTTGGCTCAAGACCTAAGTGAGAGAGAAATCAGGCCCACACTTCACTATTTCCTCTCTTAGATACTGTTTATAGTGGAAGGATAGAAAAGAATAGTCCATAGGGAATAAAGACTCTTCCACTGGTTGTAACATTTTTTTATTCCATGGAGTTTTGAAGCATAATCTTTATATCCGTGGACAACCGTGAAGTGGGGAAGACCAAAACCCACTTCCATACAGGAACAATCAGGGAGGTTGTTCTTTAAAAAGATGAGGTTGTGACAGATATGGCAATTTCCTGCTTTATACTTGAAAGATCTCATGGTATTAAGTGTAGGTATTATTGTATGTAATTTCTTTATGAGGGAAGGTGTGACAAATATTACAGTGCCATGCAGTATCTTTAAGGTCCATTGTTTGAATGGTCTGTGTAAGATTGTTTTCTACTCTATGGGGAAGGGCTACCACAGTTCCTACAAGACCTAAAAACAGTAGGAGGTGATTAAATTAAATCAGTCAGGTTGTAATCCCACCTGGAGAGGCATGCATATACTACTTAAAACTAGATTCTCCAGAGACCAACAGACAAAGATAGCACTTTAGGCTATTTTCCCAAAGTTTACACTGACTCAGGACCTTCTTTCTGGTTCAGCAAACTGACAGGACTTTCTATCCCAGGGTGCCCCAATCGTTCCTGGGAAGGGTTGGAAGGGCTTTGGTCTACTGAGGCCCCATAAGACTGAGGGGTGACCTCTGGTAAGCCTTTAGCATGCATATAGGAACTTTTATTGTTTTTATATGTTTTCTCTGTAATGCTTTCACCTTAAGAATAAATGTGCTTGCTTATAAAGACCTGTGTGGTAACTCATAACTGCTGGCAATTATGGTGTTCATAGCCTTTGAAGAGCAAGCACAGATGCAGGCCTATTTAGGCAATCTGGCTTGCTGGATTTATAACACTGTAGGTGGGGAACTGTGCAGCCTGGAAAAACCCCTAGTCAGGAGGGAGAGAGACATAGGTTCCTGCCCAAGAGAGGTGATGACTGAGCAGCCAGGAGCCTAGAATTGATGCCCTTGGTAGAGCACAGAGGGGGAATATGAGTGCAGTTGCCCTGAACAGTGATGAGGTGATCTGGTTCATAATCATTCCTATATACCCTCTATGACATCTCAAAGTATAGATCATACTTAACAGTAGAGAGCTGGGGAGTAGTGAGAGAAAATCTGATTTGCAAATAAACACACCAAACTTAGTTTTGTGGGGGCATATTACTATTTACAGTTATTCAGACAACTCCAGAAAAGGTCTGAGAATCAGCGCCATGTGACATAAGTGATAAACCCAGCACAGCACGAATAACAAATAGTGACTAGTCAGAGTGAACACTGTGTGGAGAACTCAGAGTGTTTAACTTATTCATACAAATTATTCAGTGAATTTTTACCCATAACAAATATTTTCAGAGGAAATCAAGCTCAGTTCATGAATGATTTGATAACAAAAGAAAGGGCTATATTCATAAATCAGATTATTTTTTATATACAGTTTGACCAGTTCTGCTTGCCAGTGGGTCAGATTTTCCGCTGTCTGACACAAGTAGGTTGTGCAGCACATATAAATGGCAAAAGAACATTTTTAAATATACCAGTAATTTAAGTGGTAATCATGAAATAAAATGTGAATTTTAAAGTGGATGTATTGTAAACAATAGTTTATATAAAAAGTTGAATTAATTTTGGCTTCTAGACCATTTTTTTTAAATGCAAGCACATCCATGGAGGACATGTGTTAGATAAGATATAGAATCTATACTAGATAAGATTATCTTTCAAGGATGTTTTTGTGTTCCCACAGGAAATAATGGAAATTCCAGAAAGGCCTAAAGAAAGAGCTAAAACAATAGGATTTTGATGGATAGGTGCCTAATATTTTGTGTTCATTGGGCATACATTCCTTAGACAACACTGAAATGAGGTAGTTACTTACATCTGAATCAAACCACTGTCTCTAATTATAGAAAACACCCACAGCCAAATTCTGCCTTCACTCATACTTATACCACCCTCCTGAATGCACAGGCATTGTTTTGGGATGAATTTGTATGTAATTTTATAACTATAAACACATTTACAGTAATCTACCTGGCAGTGTTTGAAAAAACAGAAGAACGACATTAGCAATTTCAGTGACTAAGGATACATTTCATAGGTGGTTGTACGGAGGAAGGGCAATTCAGATATCAACAATAAGTTGATCTAAATAATATCACTGATACCGAAGTCAAGTATTTAGTCTATTACATTTTTCAGCTTGATGTATTCACCAAAATAGGAGTTCAAGTGCCTAATAGTTAATGCCTGATCTAATGTCCATAGACTTCGATAAACTTTGTAGCAGGCTCTCAAAGCACAAAGCAAACTGTAAGCCACATTAAACAGCATTAAACCTATAGCATTGTTTCCATTTTCTGAATGGAAAAAAATTATACATACTGCAAGAGATTTTTTCCTTCTGAGAAAAAAATATTGTTTGCAGGCAGTTTACAGGGATCTAAGTATCTCTTAATACCTTTGAATTATTAATCTTTTAAAATCCAAGATGCTTGTCATTAAATATTAAAGAATAAGATACAGCATTGTAAACTACAACCAAATGGTGAAGATACATTAGTAGTTGGGATACCATCTGGACAATGCTATTAAATACCCATCTGCTTTCAGCATCTTCCACATGTGATTGACAATAGGTTTTTCGTCTATAGAAAGAACTTTTTGATTTCTCGAGACATAAGTCTGTATTGCACCATTACCTTTTCTATGCCTACATAAGGGCAAATCTGCATTTATTGAAACACTGAGTATATTGTCAAGGAAACTGGACCCTGGGTGATCTGGCTTAGGGGTCAAAGCAGGAATCAGACTCAGAGGGTGGAGCGAGGGTAAGCACCAGAGTGAGAGTCTGAATGCCAGAGCCAGGGGTCAAGACAGAGTCAAACCCAGGAATCAGAGTTGAAGGTCAGAACCAGATTACCTGGAGTCAGGTAAGGCAGGAGCAGGGCTGGTTTTGAGGTGGAAGAATGGCTGGGACAGGACCGGAACAAGGCTGAGTCTATGCTGTAGTGAGTCTGGGTAAAGGCAGCATCTAGGCTGGAGCAGGGCAGAAGCAAGGTAAGCACAAGGAGACAGAATCTACAAGTGTGAGCTGAGGTGCTGGAACAATTTGTATAGTGGGGGTGCTGAGAGCCATTGAACCAAACTGTAAACCCTGTATATGATGGAAACCACTTCAAACTAGGGGTGTGGCAGCACTCCCCACACCGCTTGAGTTCCAGCACCTATGGTGTGAGCTACTGTTGCTGCTGGGCTTAAGATCTGTGTCTCAGTATTGATAATGCCCAGATATTGGTGGTCCAGTTTGGCCGAGAGGGGAGTTGATTTAAGATTTTGTGTGGTCAGCCAGATATTATCTCCTACGGCAAGGTCAGGGATGGTCTGGCAGTCCTGATCTGCATGATGTTTATATGCTTCCTTAGCTGCTTGTAATTTCACCTTGAGTTCCTGGTGTACTTGGTGGAGATGGGTAGCTAGATCTGCGACAGCAGGAACTGGGAAGTTCATGGGGATGTCATGTGAAAGCAAGGATGAAAACTGTTGTTGGCAAAACAACAACAACTACAACAAAAATACGGGGGGAGGCTTTGCAAAGTTGAGGCATGAGGAACATTATTGTTAGCTAACTCAGCACATGGAAGCAGAGACAACCAGTTATCCTGATAGCTAAAGAAGCATCATAGGTATTGCTTGAGAATCTGGTT
The DNA here is from genome assembly GCF_016161935.1 of Mauremys reevesii. Taxonomy (NCBI): domain Eukaryota; kingdom Metazoa; phylum Chordata; order Testudines; family Geoemydidae; genus Mauremys; species Mauremys reevesii. The sequence continues at coordinate 202,181,511 of NC_052624.1, forward strand.
GACCCACTCCATCTGTCCATTAGTGTGTGGATGGTAGGCAGATGGAAGAACAGCCTCAATCTCTAGAAGCTTTAGAAATTCCCGCAAAAAATAAGAAACAAACAACACCATGGTCTGACATGATGCCAGTTGGCAATCCATGGAGATGATGAAAGTTGTTCTCCAGGAAGACACAAACCATTTCCTGGGTGAAGCAAGGGATGAAATGTGCCATCTTGGTTAGGAGATGGATGATGACTAAGATTGTTGTATGCCACTGGTAACATCAGGGCCGCCCAGAGGGGGGGGCAAGAGGGGCAATTTGCCCCAGGCCCCGCGTCCCGCAGGGGCCCCCACGAGTGTTTTCTGGGGCCCCTGCGGTTCCGGTTGAGCTCCCGCAGGCATGACTGCGGAGGGGGCGCTCGTCCCGCGGCTCGGCTGGACCTCCCGCAGGCATGACTGCGGCAGGTCAAGCGGAGCCGCGGGAGCACGGCACCCGCCGCAGTCACTCGTCCCGGGCTCCGGTCGACCTGCCGCAGGCATGCCTGCGGGAGCTCAACCGGAGCCAAATGCCGCCCCCCAGGTCTTCGGCGCGCTCGGGTCTAGAGCCGCCCCTGAGCGGGGGCCCCCCGCCGCCGAAGACCCCGGGCCCCCGGAATTCTCTGGGCGGCCCTGGGTAACATGGCAGCTTCACAATGAAGTAGACAGATATGGTAGCCCATAGCAAAGATGGAATGGGCATGGGCTGGAGAAGGGATACATAGGCCCCACCCAGCACAATGGTTACAGGATCTTTTATAGCTCTTGGACTGAGGTGTAGAAACCCGGCCACCAGAAACTCCCTTACAATTAAGTTCCACATCCTGAAGTGGTCAAAGGGATATGACCAGACATAATTAAGAACCTGCAGTGTAATTTGCTGTTCCAGGATAAAGATACAGCCCTCATGGAAGAGAGGGGTTTGGGGTGCAGGAGGGGGCTCCAGGTTTGGGGTGGAGCTCATGGCAGGGGCAAAGAGTTGGGGTGCAGGATGGGGTCAGAGCTCTGGGCTAGGGGTGCAGGCTCTGGGATGGGGCTGGGGATGAGGGGTTTGGGGTGCAGGAGGGGGATCCAGGTTTGATGGGGGCTCAGGGACTGGGGCGCAGGCTTACCTTGGGTGGCTCCCGGTCAGCAGCGCAGCAGGGGTGCTATGGCAGGCTTCCTGCCTGTCCTGGAACCGCGGCACATGCTGCGCCCTGGAAGTGGCCAGCAGCGGGTCTGGCTCCTAGACGGAGGTGTGCAAGCGGCTTTGTGTGGCTCTTGCCCACAGGCACAACCCCCTCCCAGCTCCCATTGGCTGGTTCCTGGCCAATGGGAGTGTGGAGCCAGTGCTTGGGGCAGGGGCAGTGCACGGAACTCCGTGGCCCCCCCTTCCTGGGAGCCAGACCTGCTGCTGGCCACTTCCGGGGTGCAGCGCGGTGTCAGAACAGGTAGGAACTAGCCTGCCTTAGCTGGGCAGCACTGCCAATGGGACTTTTACATTCCGCGACCCAGCACTGGGTCACGACCTGCAGTTGAAAACTGCTGGAGTAGGTGATCTAATGATCCTATCTGACCTTAAAATCTAAGAATCTATCTCTATTTATGTTCTTACACCACAGCTATCAGTATACCTCCTGGCAAATTATGGGCAGGGCCGGCTCCAGCGTTTTTGCCGCCCCAAGCAGCGGGGAAAAAAAAAAGAAGCCGCGATCGGCGGCACTTCGGTGGCAGGTCCTTCCTTCTGAGAGGGACTGAGGGACCTGCCGCCGAAGACCCGGACGTGCCGCCCCTTTCCGTGTTGGCCACCCCAAGCACCTGCTTGCTGCGCTGGTGCCTGGAGCCGGCCTTGATTATGGGTGTATTTATACTCCGTGCAAACACATATAGCTTGTCAAATTATTCACTCTGAAATATACTCTTACATATTCAGAGCCTGCCAGGGACCTGACCATGGGATCTTTAGGCTATTTCAGTTTTAGGCCCTGATCCTGCAGACACTTATGTATATACATACCTGTGGCAAAAAACCCACGATCAAGTAAGTATGAAAAACACTGACTACAGTCAGTGGGCTAGTTCCTATTCCCCACCCACATTTTGCCTGCTTTGCCCTACTCTGACATTTTATCTGACTGACTGGATATTCTCCTGGTGTAAGGGATGCAACAGATGGCATAGAGCTGGCATAGGCCAAAAGATGAAGCTGATTTTCCATACTGGTAGTTGAGAAGAGGACTGGCAGAAGAACCCTCAAATGTGTTAGATGGTAATTGCTATTACTACAGATTCAGCAAACCAGCTTTGTATAATCTCTGAAACAATAACAATTTCCAACAAACCTTTTGTACTATCTTTTATGTTAGAATTGTTATGAAAACGTTACTAGGCAATGCTCTAAGTATGAACATTTAGTAATAATAAGTTCTGCTCAAACCATGCAAAGTTCTTCTGCACACAGATTGCTTCTGTAGTGCCAGATGTGCAAGTTCTCATTCATGTGAAGTAAATGACTAAGCTTGATTTTCATTAACTGTTAGTTGTTTGATTCCTGAAGTGAAAGCTTAAAAATGGATTAATATTTTAGTAGAGTGTTAAACAGCTTATTTTATGGATGTAATTTTTATTTAACATTAATATATACATCAGCTGTATATTGCAAAGAGCCTCATAAATAGAATGAACTTTGACATTAGTGTTTTTATCCATGCACCTTCCCATTTTTATTATATATTTCCTCCTATACTTGCAATTCAATTGCTACAAAATGATAACACGCTCTTCTAGAATTCCTTTTGCATGATAATATGTCTTCCTAGCTCATTTATTCATGTTATACACCATAATGCAACCTTCGTAGCAATGAATCATTCTAATTACATGCAGGTGCATAATTCTTTCATGTTAAGTAGTTTTAACAGCTCAGTATTTCAGATCACAACTGTTTCAGTCTATCTAGTTAACTGAAAGCTTTTCTATGATGCATAAAATGCTGTCTTTAGGGTAATGGTTTATATATGAGTTTTTATTTCATTTCAACATAGCCCCAAAACATCCTGACTCTCATTTCCAAAGTCCAGACACAACATGGTCTCACTCTCTCTCAGGGTGAAACTGCAGATTTCCTTCCTGGTTTAATTTCGGAAGTTAAACTCAGCAAGCCTGGCTTCGTGAACACTGCGGAACCCAAATAACCAATTGTTTTAATTCAAACAATATGTGACATAGTTAGTCATATAAATATATTTCTCATGATCACAAAAGACTTATTAAACAAAATATCCTCCAAGAACTGTATATTTACAATATGGCATTCAAGAAATATGCACTAGAGCATAATTTTTCAGGTGAAAAAAATCTTAAGAAATATCTTTGCTTCTTGGCTTGATATGACAAAGGTTCTGGGGACGCCTCCATAATTCATATTTCTTGTCAAAAGAAAAATTGCCTCTCTCCTAGTCCATTCAAAATGCATTTGCTAAGATCATCTTCCTTGCCCATCAGTATGCAATATTTAGAACTCAAACTCAGTGCACCATATAGAGACTAAATCAGTAGAGCTCTGTGCGGATACAAATTTATATTTGTGGATGCAGATATAAATCGGTATCCACGGAGCTGCAGGGTTCTACTGGGAGCCTCCACAGTGAAAGGAGCAACACATGTGGCCGCTGCTTGCTGGTAGTTCCTCCAGTATGTTTGTACTTCTCACAGCCCCGGCCTTAGCCTCGCCCACTGGGGAAGGCACCAGGCTCATCAGCAGCTGTCCCTGGTCACACTCGTGTGTCCAAGTGGCTTGCACGCTCCCAGATAGGAGACGCAGACTGATGCGTGGAAGGGAGCAGCGGGTTCCTCATGGATCTGTGGAAACAAATTTGTATCTGCGCAGGGCTCTAAAAATCAGAAAGGCTAAGGCACCAAATGAGTTACATCAAGCAAGAGACAGAAGGCAAATAGAGGTTCTTTAAATTCATTAGGAGCACCAGAAGGATGAAGGGAAGTGTAGGTCCTCTACTTAGTAGGCAAGGAGAGCTAATAACTGATGACATCAAGAAGGCTGAGATGTTTAAAGCTTATTTTGCTTCAGTCTTCACTGAAAAGGTTAGTGGTGACCAGATTCGCAACACAAATAATATTAATAACACAGGGGGAAGGAATATAAGCCAAAATAGGGAAAGAACAGGTTAAAGAATATTTAGATAAGTTAGATGTATTCAAGTCAGCAGGGCCTGCTGAAATTCATTCTAGAGTACTTAAGGAACTAGCTGAAGCAAGCTCTGAACCATTAGCAATTATCTTCGAGAATACATGGAGGATGGTTGAGGTCCCAGAGGACTGGAGAAAGCAAAACATAGTACCTATCTTTAAAAAGGTGAATAAATAGGATCCAGGGAATTTAGACAAGTCAGACTAATTTTGATACCTGGAAAGATACTGTAACAAATTATTAAACAATCAATTTGTAAGCATGTACAATCAATTTGTAAGCCAGCACCAATTTGTTAAGAACAAATCATGCCAAACTAACCTAATGTGCTTCTTTGTCAGGGTTACCAGCCTAGTGGATGCAGGAAAGCAGTAGATATGATATATCTTTAGTATTTCTGATGTAGACCCATATGAAACTCTCATAATAAAATTAGGGAAATGCGATTTTGATGTAATTACTATAAGGTGGGTATACAACTCGTTGAAAGACTGTACTTAAAGAGCAGTAATCAATGGTTCATTGTCAAACTGGGAGAGTGTATCTATTGGGGTCCCACAGGGACCAGTCCTAGGTCCGGTACCATTCAATATTTTCATTAATGAATTGGATACTGGTGTGGAGAGTATGCTTATAAAATTTCTGGATGACACCAAACTGGCAGGGGTTACAAGAACTTTGGAGAACAGGATTAAAATTCAAGATAACATTGACAAATTAAAAATTGGTCTGAAATTAACAAGATGAAATTCAATATATACAAGTGCAAAGTACTTCACTTCAGAAGGAAAAATCAAGTGTGCAACTGAAAAATGGGGAATAACTAGTTAGGTGATAATACTGCTGAAAAGGATCTGGGGATTATAGTGGATTAGAAATTCACTATGAGTCAACAATGTGAGGTAGTTGTAAAAAAGGCTAATATCATTCTGGGGTGTATTAACAGGAGTGTGGTATGTAAAACCTGGGAGGTAATTGTACCATTCTACTTGGCACTGATGAGACCTCAGCTGGAGTAATGTGTCCGATTCTGGGAGCCACACTTTAGGAAAGATGTGGATAAATTGGAGAGAGTCCAAAGGTGAGCAATAAAAATGATAAAAGGTTTAGAAAACCTGACCTATGAGGAAAGGTTAAATAAACTGGGCATGTTTAGTCTTGAGAAGAGAAGACTGATGGGGGTCCCAATGAAAGTGATCAATTGTTCTCCATGTCTGCTGAAGGTAGGACAACAGGTAATGGGCTTAATCTGCAGCAAGGGAGATTCACAGGAGCACCTCCTCATGGCCAGGTGTGGTGTAGCAGCTGTTCTTCACAGTGGGCCCCCTGATGATGGTAGCTCCATTGCAGCAGTGGTCTCTCTTCAAGCAGGTTGGCCCTCTGGATGACATGCTTTGGAGATTCCAGCCAGGCAATAGTCCAATGACCTTACAGCAGGTCTTCCATGTGTCTCTGGGCTCCATAATACTTATACGCCTTACCTCAGGGGATTTCACCACACCTTCCTTGGTGGCTAGTAGGGGAACCTCTACCCTGGGTTCCAGCTCAAAGACCCTGTAGCTGGTAGCCAAGGTCTACTCCCTCAGGATGCTTGCTTCCTCCTTGGACCACTTGCTACCTCTTCTATCCCCCAGGGAGTGATTGTAGACTCCTTGCTTCCTCTTGCTGATACAAGCTTCCTGGCTTTAGAATTATTACCCAGCCCCTCATCAGTTGGGTTTCATTATCAGTTAAGAGCTTTCTCTCTTGCAGGTTCTGCCAGGTATGTTAATTGACCTCTCAGGCATACATTAACCCCTTCAGGACCTCCACACAGGGAGATTTTGATTAGATATTGGGGAAAACTTTCTAACTATACGGGAATAGGAATAGGCTTCCAAGGGAGTTTGTGGAATCCCCATCATTGGAGAATTTTAAGAACAGGCTGGATAAATACCTGTCAGGATGGTCTAGGTCAGCAGTTCCCAACCTTGTTCCGCCACTTGTGCAGGGAAAGCCCCTGGCAGGTCAGGCCAGTTTACCTGCCGCGTCTGCAGGTTCGGCCAATCGCGGCTCCCACTGGACATGGTTCACTGCTCCAGGCCAATGGGGGCAGTGGGAAGTGGCAGCCAGTATGTCCCTCGGCCTGCGCTGCTTCCAGCAGCTCCCATTGGCCTGGAGCAGCGAACCGCGGCCACTGGGAGTCGCGATCGGCTGAACCTGTGGATGCACCAGGTACACAAACCGGCCTGGCCCGCCAGGGGCTTTCCCCACACAAGCAGTGGAACAAGTTTGGGAACCACTGGTCTAGGTTTACTTGGTGCTGCCTCAGCAGACTAGGCTGGACTTGATGACTTCTTGAGGTCCCTTTCAGCCCTACATTTCTGTGATTCTATGATGGAAAGTGTGAGAATTTTGGTAAAGACAATTCAAGATTTGGTTCATGTGTTATGCAATGTTGGGAAAAACAGAGCAGACCCCTGCTGAGCTGTTTTTATTCCATTAATGATTGTTTGTATTTTAAACCACTTTTTCAAATGTATTTGGATGTATTGTGTGTATAATATGTGCATGTGTGTGTGTATAATTTGTATACAAATTATACACACACACACACACACACACATATATATGAAACAAAGACTTTTAATTTGGCACTCTTTCCTCTTTTGGTCTTTGTTAGAAATGGCAATCTTTCATGATATAACAGTTGTAATTCAGTCAACACTTCATTAACAAAGGAAAACATGAGTAAGTAAATAGGCATCCATAATAGGTAACAGTGAATTTCCTGGTTTTATTTGTTATGTACTATTTAATTACAAAGGTGATTCACATTATTTTGTCCAATGAATACTTAAATACCAGCTTTCTACTAAAAGATTAAATTAAAGAATAATCAAAATAGAAACTTGATCTGCTTATATTAGAGCAAGATATGATGTAAAATGGAACACTTCTATTATTCTTGGCTCGGTAATATGTGATAATGATAATCTCCACCAGTATGGCCAGTGTCTGTCTTTTGTGACAAAACAGAGCAGGCCCCTGCTTAGCTGTTTTTGTTCCATTAGTGATATGATGACTTAACCACTTAGAGTCAGAATAAAGACTCTTTCTGTCTCAGAAATGGTTTCTTCCTGTACTCAAGAAATGTATGAAACACATAGGGACTTTTGAAAGTGAAAATATTATAGCCCAAGGCACAGTAATATGTGAACACAAGGGTCATTACTATTCCCAAGTGGGAGAGATTTTCCTCAGATTGATGGCTGGCTCTCTACTTATAAATCTGTCTTGTTGGATAGATGGGTAAAATTGCTAAAATTTTGCTAAAGGTAGCTGCAGGTCCAACAAAATGTAGCAGATTTTGAGGCTCATATAGCACAATCAGGAGGAAAGGAGACTTAGACAGATCCAGAACAGTATATTACATTGTAGATTCTGCCACCTACAGATAATGACAAGAAGACTTTTAAATGCAGTCCCTAACAATGAAATTATAGGTGACGAGACAAAATGATATATGCTATTAGGAGGAACAATGCTTTAAAATATGTTACCTAGCTAAGGGCCTGATTCTACAAAGTAATTTAAGCATGTGCCTAATTTTAAGCATGTGAGTAGTCCCACTGAAGTAAAGGCTGCATAATGAAGGAAAAAACGGGGGGGGGGGAACACTTCCTTTTGAAAAAATAATGATATTCTGTTGCTATCAGCTTTGGGAGGAAAGAAGAAAGTCTGGTTCTGGGGGCATGACAGAGGTGTCAGAGAGGTTACCTTTTGAGTTCTGGGATGATGGAGAGAATTAAAAGGTGTAGCGTCGGGTGGATGAGATGAGAAATCTACTCTTTTAAAATCATGGAGTCACCATCTAGGAACCCATGTGAAGAAAGCCAGAGACAGATCTTGGTATTGTATCACAAATCCCTGTAAAGAGTGAGAAAGAAGAGTATTAGGCTTTGTTTTCAACCTAATAAAAGATAGTCAAAACAGAAGAAAGATGGTTGTGGCTAATTTTTTGAGAAGATCTCAAGGTCCTGGTTACATGGCAGTGGTATCTGAGTGCTAGCATTATCCCAGTCTTGCAGGCATCTTTATACAGAGGAACTACAAATATATATCTCCTGAGTCATAATAATCACTAGCCAAAATTCTATCTACTCAAAACTTTAAAACTCTTAATTATTTACTCTTTAAATTATTTATTATTATTACTTTTATTATTTTCTAGCACCCAAAAATATGTGACACACTTTGCAGAAGAAAGTAGAAAGACATAATTCTTTCCCCGAGGCAATTCACAGTCTAAATTGTATATTACAATCTACATGAAAATACAATTCTAGTTAATGGAGAAACTGTCAGCTGCATTAGTATATAAAAAGTAATTTACGACACATACTTGAGAAGGTCTGATATCCTACACAGCAGAGGGTGTGGTGTGTACACACACACATACACACGTACACACACATACACACACCCCCCATGCCATCATGAATGACTAGAAGTAAGTGAGAAACACAAGATGCAAGACGGACTATTAGTTATATCTTAAAATTCACCTCTCTTGAGGAACTTGGGAAAATTTTAAATTGTATGAAAAATATGTGATGAGCAATGGACTCATAAATTAGCAACCATTTCTGGTTTTGTAAATAACCAAACTCTTGCCATTAAAAAGAGTAATTATTTAGCCTTTGATCAAATACTAACCACATTACCAATGTGCATTTGCTATATTATTAAAGGATTGTTTAGTTTGCATTGTGCTTTCTAAAGATCCCTATCATCATCACATACTACATTATGATACTGTCATTGGGAGGAATGCACACTGCAACTTTAAGGCAGAAATGAAACTTTATCGAGATTTCCTAATTGCGAATATTGTTGATTCAAAAGCTTCCTTTATTTAAGTATATATTATTGATCACGACTCATCTCCTCACAAACAGACATAGAATTAATCAGAAGGCAGAACAATTTAGATGTGAAGCATTCAAGGGTGCAAAGTTGAGTTATACAATTTAATGTCTATAAAAAAATCTCCAACTCTGTAGAATATTTAGACAAAGTTTCTGTCTGCTCTTTCTTGTAAAGTTGGTTCAGTTCAGAGGAACACGACATTTTGCTTTCACATCTTAGCATAATTCTTTGCCCTGCAGTTCAAGATAAATTGTCCCCAGACTCACAAGAAGTGATGAATTACAAGGTAGTGCTGCCAATTTTCCAATACACATGAGATGGGAGATGTAAACCATCACTTCCTCATAACAACAGCTTGAACTAAGCAGGGCTCAACCAGACTGAAACAAAATCTGCACAGTAGAACAGAACTCAGTTCTTTTTACGTTTTACAGTTCAGATTCTCTTTCGGGTCCTGATCGAGTCTGCAAGTACAACACTTAATTATGTTCTATTTTATATATTACACACACACATATAAAAATGCCAAGAATCCATAATGTTAATCAATGTATGCATGCACATGCACACATACAAAAAGCAGGTATCACTAATACTCCATAAAAATATCATTACACAAGTGTAACGTAGTTTTGAGCTACTACGTTGGGTTTTCTTCAATCTTCAAATAGGGTTTCTCCTACAGTCAGCTTTCTCTACCCTGGATTTGAGCTTTGGCAGCCTTCTGGCTTGTATCTCTCCCACCAACAACCTTCCGTTGGCCCTGATTTTGTGTTAAGTTGGAGTTTCCAGAAGCCTTGGCAACTTTCCCTTTTTCCTCAGGGACTTACCTCTGCATTTGATTTCAGACTTTACTAGAATAAAGCAGTTCATTAGCTGTAAAGATATTCTGGGTCCGGGGCCTGGTTCTCTTTCCTTTCTCCCAGTCACTCCACTGCAGCTATGATATTCAAAAGACTTAGCCAATGGCTTCTACTTCTTTGCATTGTGGAGTCAGGGCTCATCAGTACAGACTTCACCTCCATTGCAGCACTCTCCAAGACCTGAAAAATTTACCAGCTCAAGGAACAGTCTGATCAGCTGAACAGTCAGGAACACAATATTCACAAATAGATGGATAAGACATAATAAGACAAAATATGTCATAATGCCACTTGTATAAATCCAAGGTACACCCACACCTGGAATACTGAGTGCAGTTCTGGTCGCCCCATCTCAAAAAGATATATTAGAAATGGAAAAGGTACAGAAAAGGTCAACAAAAATGATTAAGGATATGGAACAGCTTCAGTATGAGGAGAGATTTAAAAGACTGGGATTTTTCAGCTTGGAAAAGAGACAACTAAGAGTGGATATGACAGAGGTCTATAAAATCGTGACTAGTGTGGAGAAAGTGAATTAAGGAAGTATTATTTATTTACTCCTTCACATAACACAAGAACCAGGATTCATCCAATGAAATTAATAGGTAGCAGGTTTTAAACAAAAGGAAGTGCTTCAAACAATTCACAGTTAACCTGTGGCACTGATTGCCAGGGGATGTTGTGAAGGCCAACAATAAAATTGGGTTAAAAAATGTTCATGGAGGATAGGCACATAAATGACTATTAGCCCAGATAGGCAGAGAAGCAAAACCATTTTCTGAAGTGTCCCTAGCATCTGTTTGCCAGAAGCTGGGAATGGACAACAGGAGATGGATCACTTGATGATTACCATTGCTCTTCATTCCCTCTGAAGCACCTGGCATTGGTCACTGTAGGAAGACAGGATACTGGGCCAGATGGACCATTGGTCTGACCCAGTATGGCCATTCTTATGTTCTTAATACTCAGATTTGCACGTGGATGTCTAAGGAGGATCCATTTAATCAATACTTCTCTTCCTTCCCTCAACACCCATCTAATAGGCTGTTCTTCTGTAGCAATTTCCCCTGCTACACTTGACAACAACAAGTTAACATGTGTTAAAGAGTATTATCTTGTGTCTACATGCTACAGCAATGCTGTGATTGACACAGTGTCAACCATGACCTCTTATTCCAACCTAGACAAAACCAAAGGGAGTGCTATGGAGAAATGATTGGGCAGTGCACTGGGCACAAGGGCAGGTGTAAAAGAAAATGAAAACTGAGAGCGGTAAAGATGGAAGCCAAGATTTGGAGATGCAGACAACAAAACTCCACTTTGTACAGAAGAAAACAGAAGCTAGTGAAGGGATTCAAGGAGTGGTACATACCGTTATCAAAGTAGCAAGAAACAAAGATTTTTGGCTCCAGTGTCTTGGTTAGATTAAAGAGAAGAAATGATTGAAGAACTGAAAGGAAGATATTACAGCAGTCAAGAGGCAAAGTGATTAAGGTACAGACTGATTGTTTAGCACGCAGAATAGAGAGGAAAGCAGATTTTAGGTGAGAAAGTGACAGGACCTTGTGAAAACTTGTATCAGGAAGGTGTGGAGAGAGTAGTTGCAAATCACGTTGAAGTTGGAAGGCAATGGAGTTGTACTAGTCAGAGAGAAGACAGGAAAGGATAGGATTAAGAGGAAATATACCTTTATTTAAATGAACCTTTCCATTTTAAGGAAGCTATTGTTAATACATCCATCAAAAATCTGGCTTTATAATTCATATAACAGTACAAGCTCACATTTAAGCAAAGAACCCTCCTGTATGTAACAAGGACTGAAGATGCACTAAATCCCACAGCAAGAAAATTAGCACGCCAAATTACCAAGACAAAAGTATTCAGTATGAGCCTACAAGACAAATACATTCCTGGTGTTACTCCATTGGCTTCAGTGGAATCATACCAGAGAAAAATTTGACATGGTATGATTAATATTTTACTCTATTCAAAAGTGAACTCACAATTATGCTGTGCAGCAGGCTGGCAGACTAAATATCCAGAAAACCCTCTGAAGCATTCTGCTTGCCTTGTTTATGCAAATGACTGAGTGTATATATATTGTGTAGGCGATGAAAATTAGTTCTTAGCTATAGTGAAGCCTGTCTGTCTATCTGCTTATTTGATAAGAACTATAATAAACCTGCTGAAATTCACTTTCTCTGCCATTCCTTGAAACAGTTACAATCCATCGTGACCATGGGATAAATCTATCAAATGGATTAACAGCCACATCCACAGGGGCCTGATGCATGTAAACAAAGAGCAAAAAGCAGCTTAAAAATTGCATGTCTGATGCATCATGACTGGGAGACAGGGAGGGAACAGTAATGGGAAAACCATACTTCCATGCACACCAGAGAGGAGATTTCTCCTTAGCTCATTGTGTGGAAAGACATACCAGGGAAAAGGCCAGTGAGCCTTTGTGCAAAACCCACACAGGAAGCAAGCTATGTCTGCCTTTCCTTCTCCCCAGCTCCAGCAGTAACTGTCTGCAGCCCAGATGTCTGGGTGATCTGGAACCTGCTTTTGACTTGTGAGTGAGACTATCTCCCCTTCAAGCAAAGTCATTTTATTTGAGCCTTGCTTGCAGGCTCAGAATTGGGTTCCAAATACAGCTAAGCATTCATTAGAATAATTGGATAGCTTGTGGTTTGAGCATTGACCAGCTAAGGTTGTAAGTTCAATCCTTGAGTAGGGCTATTCAAGGAACTAAGGTCAAAATCTGTCTGGGGGTTGGTCCTACTTTGAGCAGGGGTTAGACTAGATAACCCCCTGAGGTCCCTTCATATTCTGTGAAATCAGAATGCAAAAAAATATAAATGCCCAGAAAAGAAACAAACCTAGTGAAAGAAGAACTTTGCCTTGTCACATAACTGCACACAAGAGATCTGAGCTAGAACTCTCTCTAGTACATCTATCAGATCCTCACACTTAATTCTATTTTAAGTGTTTTGCTCACTCTTAGAGGCAGAGCTTTACTGTAGTGCAGAGAGAACAGCAAATATTGTTTCTTTTAAAAAGAATTGGGACTTCTAAATAGTGCAATAAAATAACCTTTGCTCAGATTCATAGAATTTCTTTCAAAATAAAACATCACAAACTTGGTTCTTCAATTTGAGCAGGAGGATAAGGGTGGGGTCAGCCAATTTCACTGCCTTGGTGATGATGGATTATCTTCCACAGGCACTGCAGGAGGATCTTTACTAATCATAGCAGCAGCAAAACTGAAACTAGAGAGACAGCAGGAAGGAATGTGCACAAAAAGAAAGAGGAGGGGTTACCATTCAACATAATTAATATGATGCTTTTCCTGCTCAAAAGAGCCTTCTAAACATCAACAGGGGAAAAGAAAAAAATCCTGATTATTTTTCCCAAAGAATATTTTTTAATTTAGAAAATACTAATAAAGAGACCCTCTATCAGAAAACTCATTTTTTTAAATGATCAAATTAAAAAAAGTTCAAGATGATAGTTTTCCTTTAAAAGGCTGATATACCTATTGCCTTCCTAATACCAATTACGTATCACTACTGCGTTTGCTATTAGAAAAAGCATTATTTATTGTCATCAGTAAAATATTAACTAGATTCCACTCCCCTTTGTCTTTTCTCCACAAAACCTTCCATTAGAGTCACTGGGAATTTTGCCTAAGAAGGAAAGGCGGATAGTCCACCCACCATTTAGAACTGGTACTAATGCCAAACAAATTATCTCATGAGCCAACAACCTCCCTTTGCCCCTCTACAAAAACACTATCATGGTTATTTATTTTTTTCAAGTATCTGTGGTGCATCTCTGGTTTCATTAGTTCTGAAAAGGGCACATTCTTTAGCAATGACACATTGTTGGACATTGACACAAAATGGAGTAGAGTGTACAGGATATGTTATCTGCTGTATAACATGTAGACCGTAAATTAACTTATATCAGCCAGAAGACAGACATCTAAATTGAACACTTTCATATAGACTTACTTATTATTGATTATGTCTCTATGTACCTATCTCATCTGTAATTAGTCTCATACCAGACATGACAAAATCAGTGCTGTCAAAACAAAATAGGAGATTATGGACTGTACAGAGAAGGCAAGTACAGATCTAACTGTCAGAAAGAAGTGTGTCTTGCTGCATAATAAACTAATGTCTCAAAGCCTATATTGCAAGCAATTATGACTCATTTTAATGGGGTATGTCTGTGTATATGCAGTACACACACACACACACACACACACACTTATACTTATACACCATTGGGAAGGGTAGATTCACAGCTTCTCAACAGGACCCCGCAGTTGGCTTTTGCCATGGAAGGGTTTGAGAAATTGTATTTTAAATTTGTGATATTTCTAGGAATAGAAAGACAATTTAAAGTCACTTTTAGAGAGGTTTTTTTATGGCTCCCTCTAAGTGCTGTACTCTTGGGCTTCTAGTAACTAAAGCATTTGGACATGTATGGGTATATAGTCAAAATACAAAATAGTTTATTCCATAATACTAAAATCCAGAAAGGTAAATTTCAATCAAAATACATAAATAATGCAGTCCAGTAGAAAGAATAGCACCAGATTCTGTCTTGGGAAATTGTAAAGTTATTTCATCAATACAGATTTCCATTAGTTATTAGAGTATGATCAAAACACCATATGTCTTTCCAATTTACTATATATATATATTTAGAAATTCCAATGCCATAATTCATAATGTGGATCTACCACCTGTCACAGTACTAAAGTGAGCTAGTATTCTATTACATTTATACATAGTATGGTCTCTCCAATGACAGGCCTGCATTATGTTTTATAGCAGTAATGAGAAATCCTGTCTAAAAAATTGAAACTTAAAAAGAATATTGTATTGCAGGGGTTCTCAACCTTTTTCTTCTGAGGCCCCGCAACATGCTATAAAAATTCCATGGCCCACCTGTGCAAAATAATTGTTTTTTTGCATATAAAAGCCAGGGCCGAAATTAGGGGGTAGCAAACAGGGCAATTTCCTGGGGCCCAGTGCCAGAGAGGCCCCCACAAGGCTACACTGCTCAGGCTTCAGCTTCAGCTCCGGGTGGCAGGACTCAGGGCCTCAGGCTTCAGCCCCATGTGGTGGGGATTTGGCTTTCTGCCCTGAGCCTCAAATGACTCTAATGCTGGTCCTGCTTGGCGGACCCCCTGAAACCTGCTAGGGGGCCCCGGACCTCTGATTGAGAACCACTGTACTGCATCAGCAAACCCCAGATGTTAGCCACAAATTCCAAGTAACTGGAGATGTTTCTGTATTTAAAAAGCCTGTGGTGGCCTAATATTCTTTGTTACTTACAGTTCTTTGTGTTTTTGAATTGAAAGGGATATTTCATAAATAATCTGGGCATTTTTGTATTATTCTAGAATAAACTGATTTGCAATTTGGATTATACTGCTGCTTCATCTTGGAGCCTGACATGTGTAGACTTTAGCCAAGAGTAATTGTCAGATAGGCAAGCACTATCTCACGTAATGTATTTGTAAGTGTCCTTTAACATTCCCAGTAGAGTCTTTTGATGTCATATAACCTGTCTTGTGGTAGTGAACAGCCTTTGAACTGACGGGAGTGGAGTAGAATGTTGCTGTTGGCATTCTGTTGCCATGGTTACTTTTGGAGAGAGGACTGATAGATGCTAAGACATTGAAACTCATGGATCACAAAGCTAAATTATTGCTGAATAGAGATGTAAGCAGGCCATGTAAAATGTGTTTTAACATGTGCTCTCTCTTTTGATGAGAGAGCACAAAAACTCTTTCTTCCCTTGTACTCAGTTATATAATCCAGAGGTCTTACTAAAAAAAACCCCCTGCTCTCTCATCAGGGCCATCTCTAGTGAGGTGTGGGGCCCAGGACAAATCAGCCTTTATGAGTCCACCTTAACATTTTTTATATAGGTAAAATCTGGTGTGGGGAGGGGACACCAGATCTAAGGCACGAGGAATGATAGAGAGTCACAGGGTGGCATCTGTGCTAGCGGCAAGGGGGCTCCCTGCAGGGCCGGCTCCAGGCACCAGGGCAGGAAGCAGGTGCTTGGGGAGGCCAATGGAAAGGGGTGGCACATCTGGGTCTTCGGCGGTAATTCGGTGGCCGGTCCCTCAGTCCCTCTCGGAGGGAAGGACCGGCTGCTGAATTGCCGCCGAAGAATGAAGTGGCGTGGTAGAGCTGCCACTGAAGTGCCGCCGATCACGACTTTATCTTTTTTTTTCTTTGCCGCTTGGGGCGGCAAAAAAGCTGGAACCGGCCCTGTCCCCCTGTGCTGGGAGGTCCTGGAAAAGGGAAAGGTCCAGGGGTGGAAGGGCAATGGATGAGGTCAGCCTGGTGCTGGTGTGTTCTGGTGGTGCTAGGATACTGGCGACCGGTGCAGCGGTGTCCGACGCCTGGAGCTGGTGAGGTGGGACAGAGCGGGGCGGGCTGGGATCGCTGCCAGAGACTGAGCCCGAGCCCCGTGATGCTGAGCAAGAAAAAGAAATACAACACATGCTTCCCTCCGGTGAATCCGGGGCCGACCCCCACTGCTGGCACCAGGCCCCCCGCTAACCTCCTGGGCTAGCTTGGCCCCCCAAACCCCTAACCTTAGCCCCCAGGTCAGCCTGGCGCCCCAGGCAACCCTAACCCCGCCCCCAGGCCAGCCTCATGCCCTCTACATGACACATGCACATTGAAGCGTGGGAGCCCTCCAAAGCGCAGGGCCTGGAGCAGTCGCCCCAATTCTCCATACCCAAGGGACAGCTCTGTCTTTCATATCTGTACCTTGTTATTTCATATCTCCTTTTTCATTCATATCCATAAGAACTTCCCTACAATTCTCTTCATCTAGAATTTTTGTTCTGTGCCTCCTATGTAAATGAGCCTACTTGATATGAGAATCTTGCATACCCTTCCTTGAATTTCTTTTTATTTACACTTCCCCCCTCTTGCATTGGAAAAACCTCTAATATGTTTTCCTAGTCAATAGATCCTAAATAATAAATTTTTGCCATACATGACTTCTAAACTATAAATTATTCAAACATTATACTTAAAAATATTATCTATGTTTCAGTTCACAGCCATTTAAACACAGAAGTGATACCTTCTCTCTTCAAGTTTTATTGTGCTGTCCTCCTAAAATATAAACAAACAAGATTTCAGTTGCAGATATGGTGGGCTGTTTCCCTATGACTGCACAAAATTAGTCCATTATAAAATAAAGTATTGTAAAAACAAACAAACAAGCAGAACGACATTTTTATAAAATCTGGTGAAAGTGATTTTTTTTGGCATGTTTTTAAAAAAAAAATCTATGAATTTTCATTGACCTTGAAAAGCTTTTTGAAAATACTCCTTGGCACAAATTACATAGCCCCATTACCAAATCACAATTCACCTCTACTCACGCATGGTCTTTTGGGTGGTAAAAACTGGCAATTATTTCATGGCAACTGTGAAAGTTGTGGGATGATGGATATTGAGAATATAGCTGAGATAACTTCCTTAAGCCAAGTTTGTTTGTCTGCTTCCCTATAAGTGAAAAAGTGGAGGGTTGGCAAAAAAAAAGTATGAGATTAAAATTAATAATGAATCCTCTGTTCAAATTATCTATCCTGATTTTGTAGCTGCATATTTGATAGCTTATAAAAACAATAACAGCCTAGGTGCCAAAATACAAGGAGTAAGTTTTCCAAAACTACAGATGCTGTAGATCCTGAAATAAATGGAAAAAAGAGAATTGTTGTTGGCAGAACATAGAGGTCAGTATTTAATCTCAGGAAGAAAGGGGCAGATGTCAGACATTCACCAGCATTCAACACAATTGAATAGCATTTAGAAAAACAAGACACTTATGTCTTCCCAGGATGGATCATCTTTCAAGCAAACTTTGTAAGTGCAACCAAATTGGTAATTAACCTCAGAATGTTTTCCATGAGGGATGACATCACTAGCTGACATTATTTTCCTTTCTTTCAGCATTTTTCCCAGCATAGACTTTGTAGGAGATGTTGATTTCTTGAGAAGAGAGAGGGATAACTGGAATAGAATTTATGATATATATATTGTATAATAGGAGAGCAAAAACTTTTACTCATCCGAGTGTCTTTGAGATTCTTTTCAGTCCTGGATACATATTGACTAGATAGGCTTAATTGATTTTACTAGATCTGCTGAATTTTAAAAGCATCCTCAGAGATCCAATGCAAATGTCTACCTGTAATATTGCTTCCTACTTTAGTGCATTAAGCCTCAATTATCTTGTGCTAGTAGCATGAGTCACAGCTGTTGAATACGGTTCTTAAGCTTATGGATGCTTGTTACACCAATTTGGAAGTGGGCTTAATTTTCCCACAAAGATGAAGGTGTTTGCCAGTCACATGAGGATGGACTAAAAGCCATTAACAGGCACTTATAGTTGATAGATACAGGCGTTCTTCTTCTGTTGCTCTCTATTCCTTATGTAAGGAATGTTTTAGCAAAGGGATGTAACAAAGAGATTCAGGATGAAATCTGTATATTCTGCAAGTGCCCTCTGTCACATTCTGAAACAGCAGAGAATTAACTATGGTCCAGATGTAACTTTCTGCAGAAGAATCGCTTTTACAATACCAATGAATGTTAATAGATAGAACCATCTCTCCAGATATTCAGTTCTCTAATCCAGCTCTGCACTATGAAGGCAAAGCATCTTAAATCCATGATTTTTTTTAAGGACATGATCAAATGTTTGTAGTCCTTTACGGTAAATTGTGCATGTTGTAATCAATAAACTCTTGAGCTAAAGAACAAAAAAATCTTTAAATTTTGTCTAAGCGTCTGGTTCGCTGGGTGATCCTGGACAAATTATTCCATTTCCTCATGTTCTAGTCCATCCAGCTGTAAAACTCAGAGCTAGCTACTGCAGCAGCATGTGTTTGTATGTTATTAGAACCTGCAAAGGGCTTCACACAATGCCACCATGTAATTGAGCTTCTGGTACAGCAACAGTGTCATGTTAAAGACATGGAAAGGGAATCATTTCCTACATATTACATAAATATGTACATTTACCAAACTCTCTGAATATTGTGCTCAGTTAAAATTAGATATGTTCTTGATGCTCTATGCAGTGGAAGACCTCTCTAATTCTTTAATTGCTTCCACTTTAGTTTTTAAAATATTGGGTAATAAAATCAAGATCACGAGCGTATGATCACATACTGCCACAGATGCTATGGCTCAGTGTCATAAGAACATTGCAGTGGCAATGCTCCTTAGCTGTTGGCCAGTGACATCCAAACAACAAACAGTATAGAAAAGTCTTGAAAATTTGTTCAGTTTTTAACTTTCAAAATGCCCAATCCTTCTGAAGCTTCAGCAGCTGAAATTACAAATCTGTGAAAATGATCAACTGAAAGTCAGAATCTAAAAACTCTCATGGCTGTGATACATGTAACAGGAGAAATTATAAGTATTAATCTATACATGAAAGGCTAGGACAACTCAGAGAAGTTGCTGTCAGTTTTTATTAATCGGACTAAACTCTTTTTGCATGTAGAAGAGTGATAAAGAGTAATGCCTGTTGTAGGAGGCTGAGGGTGAAACAATATTGCTATAAATAACTTCATAGAGGTTGAGATAATCTCCGTAGATATAAACATGATAACACCAGATTACAGAAATCTTGTCAAATAGAAGGTTTACACTGATTCATGTGCTGATTATGCACTAATTTAAAATCAGACATATTTCCTGGTTTTATGTAAGTGTTCTGGGCACTCGTAGACAAATTCCGAAAACAATTACCTTCACCAGTCTGATGTACAAGACATATCCCTACTGAATTAAAGTAAATAAAACAATTGATCAAAAAAGAGGGGTTATTGTAACGCATTAATTGTTACTAGCTGGCAAATTGTATAAGAATTGTTCTGAAGAATAACAAGGAAGACAAATTAGAAAGCTAACGTAATTCTGAGCTACATACTCTATTCAAAGGAATCATGTCACAGAGCAAAGAGGTGTCATTTCCACTTCAATATGGGTTTGGTGAGACTGCACCTTTATTGCATTCATTTCAAGGCAGCTCAATGGCCAGAAAGATGCAGACAAATTTTAGAGTAACATTAATTAATAACATTAATTAATTAATTAACTGATTGAAAAGACTGATCTAGGGGTAGAGATTAAAGTCAATTAAGGTCAGATTCTGATTCCTGTATGTTGTGTAGTACTGTATCCTGCCAATGGTTCCACTGGAGAGAAGGGAGAGACAAAAGGTGGCAAAGAGCAGCAAAAACACTAGAAACGGTGAGACTATTCGTGGATTAAGACACTACTCAGCTAAATAAGGATATCAGAGTCTTGATCCACTATCTAAAGTTTAGCCAACCGATGACTAGTTGGGGAAGTACAGAGAGTGAAAGAGGGGATATCTGTCCACAAATATTTGAAGGATGTAAGGCAAGTAAGATAACAATAGTTAGAGTAATAAAAGGGAGGTACTGGAATGAAATCAAGAACCTTTTATCTTAATATCAGCAGAATTTCCTAACTTTGAGATCTATTATGACTTAAAGTAATCCTCTAAGGTAAATGCTGGAAACCACCCCCACTTGAGACAATTAACAAAAGATGATATGAAAAGGTGTTAGAAATCATTGTAGAGAATAACTCTGCATTGGCCAGTGGAGATGGACCAATATAAATGTCCAGAAATGTCTATTCCATCTCAAATTTCCAAGATTTTTAAAAGAATGACAGGATGTCCAGAAAATTGACTATTACAGTTGTCCAGGTCAAATATATGAAAACTTTCCAAATGGGTGGTATCTTCTTAACCTCACTTCTGACAGCACCTATTCTACATTAATGTACACCTGCTTAAATCCTGTACTGCTTCTCAGTATGCAAATTTCACCCACTCAAACTCCCTTACATGCTGACATACATAGTGTAAGTAGGCCTAAGGGAGAGTAAGTGGGTATAAGGTGCTTCACTACACCATCTTTTGTGTCACTTCCGAATCTGCCCCTGAATGTCTTTTGGGAATCTATTTAATATGGATCTGAGGAAAATTCAGAGTTTAATCCTTCAACAACCAAGTAGTCTCTCCCTTTTTGTGTTCTGGATTACAAAGTAAAATTAAGTGATAAACTGCCACTGGTATCTTTAACTCTGCCTCTTCCTCAAGTGAACAAGGAAAGAACTGAAAATAGTAGAGATGGATCCAAGACAAATCCCTGAGTCTGAAGACCCCCAAGCTAATTCTAGCACTGGTGCTACTGGAAATTGTGTTTTGAGTGAGGGGAGAATATGGTACTGATTGGACTCCACATTCTGTCACCATTACTCAATTTGAATAGTGCTTACTCCACAAATAATCCCATTGATTTCACTCAGCAGGAGTAGCAGTTACAGAATAAATTGCAGATTCTCTCCTCATTCCACACACAACTTCCAATAATACTATTAGGAGATATACGCAGAGAGGTTATATATCTTAGTGTGCAAATATTTTTTAGCCAATATCTGCAGTTTTTAATTCCATGTACTGACACAAGTTAGTCCACTGACCAGGTAATTAGGAAGCTTCTGATCTCTTTGGTATGTTCTCCCAGGGCTGGTGAGTTTTGCTGAGCAAACTTTTCCTCTTTTCTTTTTTGTTAACAGAGCTACTTGAGTTCTGTTCAGTACTCCTCACATATTGATATATTTCCATTTATAAATTGCATTTATTCAATAAGGTCTACAGCTAGTGAGAAATAGAAAAGGTCATATATGACCAGATGACTTGCTTAGAACTTTTTTTTCATGATATGATATGGAATAAATAAAATATTTTAAATCACTGACCCAGACTGAGGAGCAACATGAAAAAAGAGCCAAATAGTTTTCTCTCTGGCAGCAAACTGTATTTTTTTTTCAAAGAGAATTTAGCCTTCCTTTGATTAAAGGAACAAGAATGTATGTCAACACACCATGCCACGTGTTCCATGTTCTCAGACCAGGCTAAACTTTCAGATATGATCCTATAAATAACACACACCTGCAAATCCAGAAATGATGGTAGATGTCAAGTAACATGTCACCAATTATTAAAAGGCTTCACATATGGAGTCATACTGACACCTTATGAAATCCTATTCCCCCTCCCATCACTCCTAACCCATTTACATACCAAGACAACCTTTGGCACATAGAATCCTCTGGCTCCAGATTATATCTATCCTGCCTCTCATCCCACATGCCTTTAATCTACAAAAAAATTGGCTTCAGCTGTTGGCAGAATTTGTGCTCTGGAATGGGAACAGCAATTATATTTTCTTTGGGGTGAAGACTAGGTGAAGATCTTTTTTGTAATGCACAGTATGCAGTTTGTCAAGATAACAAATACTGAAGTTCCCATATGCATTATAGGAGAAGAGGTCAACCTACCTTAAATCCCTTGGAAAATCCCACAAGTCTGCAGGAACCAGTGCTATTTCCCAGTCCTTTCCTGAAAATAGAGGTCAGCATGCATGGTCAGTTCTTGCTCTTTGCTCAGAAAGAAAAGAATTTGCTCCAGTCTTTGAAGAGTTGCATGGTGATTGAGGCAGCTGCAATAGGGCAGTGGAGAGTGTTCTAGAAGAACCAATGGACAGCCAGAGAGCAAGACCAGCAGCTCTTGGAATTATTGCTGCAACAACTGTATACCTCGCACTTCTGGAGTTGTTGGATCCAAGCAATATTTGATGATGTTCACCATGTACAGTGCTGCTTTTGGGTCTGGGCCATGACAACCTCAGCTGTTCTCCTGGATGAGCAGTAGCAACTGCATAACTTCAAAATGAGGAAGGAGTGTTTTCTGTACCATCCACCACTAAAATGCATCCACCTCAGAATTGAAGCAAGGTAGCTATTTAGCAATGCACAACACCACACACTAGTATAGACAAGAAGAAAAAAGTATCTTCAGTATGGATAGTGTATACTCACAGAGGAGAGAAGGGGTTAAATATGTCTGGATCATTTGTTATTAGTCCTCTGCATGGGTCGGGATTCAGCTGTGCTCAGGTCAAGGCTGTATTTTGAGTTTGGATGCTGAATCAATGCCATCTAGTGGTGGTAATTTTTTGGTACAGTTCTAAAGTAACTAGCCAGTTTAACAGCATCAAGGTTCTACTTAATGAGTGGGGCTGTGATTTCTGTTTTGGTACTTTGTACAATTAGTCTAAATTTACTCAGGGTGAAAGTAAGAAAAAGTCATAGAAATATAAGAGTAAAAAGAAGTACAATGTTATGGGTATTGTTTCTAACCCAATAACCCTTAAATTTGTTCATGTCAAGGAGTGAGATTTTTTTTTTTTTACTGGCAATGCTTTATTGCAGATAATCAAGAACTCCAAATAAAAAAAAAACAATCTCTCTCTTCTATTTTTGATAAGGGGGAAGGAGAAGCTAGACATTACTCCTTAGACACCTAAAGCCATCACTGCTTGTTCACCAGTCTTGCTGGAACAAGATCCTCAGAGGTATTTAAGTGCCTCAGTCCCAGGAATCTAAATACCTTTGAGAATCTCAGCTGTCATCTGTCTCACGGTAAGCTTGCTGCAGTAGTTCCTGCACTCTATTAACCTCTTTCCATTCCACTATCATCTCAGGAGGATATTAAACAACAGTTACTAAAGTCTGACATTTTTAGATCAGCAGGTCCAGATAACTTGCATCCAAGAGGTTCAAAAGAGCCATCTGAGAAACTTGCTGGACCATTAATGTTGATTTTCAATAAGACTTGGCACACTGGGGAAGTTCCAGAACACTAGAAGAAAGGTAATGTTGTGCAAATATTAAAAAAGATAAATGTGATATCCCAAATCTGACATTGATCCCAGGCAGGATAATGGAGAAGCTGATACAGGACTCAATTAATAAAGAATAAAAGGAGGGTGATGTAATTTATGCCAATCAATATGGGTTAATGGAAAATAGATCCTTTCAAACTAACATAATATTTTTTATTAGATTACAAGTTTGGTTGATAAGTAATAGAGTTAATGTAATATACTTAGAGTTATGTATGGGGTTTGACTTCGTGCTGCATGACATTTTGATTAAAAAGCTAGACTGATATATGAGTAACATGGCACGCATTAAACAGATCAAAATCTGGTTAACTGATAGGTCTCAAAATGTAACAGTGAATTGGGAATCATCACCAATTAGGCATGTTTCTACTGGAGTCCCGCAAGTATTTGCTCTTGGTCTTACTCCATTTAATGTTTTTATCAATGACCAGGAAGAAAATATAAAATCATCAATAAAAAATTTGCAGATGACACAAAAATTGATGGAGTGATAAATAATGAAGAAGACAAGTCATTATTATAAAGTGATTTTGATTAGTTGGTGCAAGAAAACAATATTCATTTTAAGACAGGTAAATGTAAATGCGTACATCTGGGAACAAAGAGCATAGGCCATACTTACACAATAGGAGTCTATATCCTGGGAAGCAGCTAGTCTGAAAAAGATTTGGGAGTCATGGTGGATCATCAGCTGAACATGAGATCCCAGCACAATACAGTGTCCAAAAGGGCTAATGATATCCTTGGCTGCATAAAAAGGGGAATCTGGAGTAGCAGTAGAGAGGTTTTTTTATCTCTGTATTGGGCCCTGGTGCAACTGCTACTGGAATACTGTCCATTTCTGGTGCTACAAAGGGAACAGACATTTAATAATGGGCTCCTCATTCTAGCAGAGAAAGGTATAATATGATCTAACACCTGGAACTTGAAACTAGACAAAGTCAGACTGGAAATAAGGCATACATTTTTAACAGTAAGAGTAATTAACCATCGGAACTATTTACCAAGGGTTGTGGTGGATTCTCCATCACTGACAACTTTTAAATCAAGACTGGATGTTTTTCTATAAGAGATGGCCCAGGAATTATTTTGGGGAAGTTCTATGGCCTGTGCTATACAGGAAATCAGACTAGATACTCATAGTGGTTCCTTCTGGCATTGGAATCTATGACTCTATTAACCCTTCCAGGTAGCCACAGCTACAACCACCAGATCCCTTAGTTAAATTTGTTCACTTGTTTACAGTCACATCTAGCCTCTCACACACAAAAAGGCCTGAATGCCAACAGCTGACTTTTACAAAAATATATATGACAACATTAACTTCAGAGGAAAAAATAAAATAAATTAATGGAGCTTTGACTCCTACACATATTCATGAGAAACAAGCTGCTTTAGAGGTTCTTCATTTTTCGATGGGACCACATTCTGAAATAAATCTTTCCTGAATCCCCTCTTCTGACCTTCAAACAATCCTGCAATCTTGCCAAGCTCCCCACAGACCAGGACACACCAGCTCAAAACAGCACCAGACCCTGCCATAATAACAGATCCAAAGCCTGCCGATGTATCTCCAATGATCAATACTCCTGACAACATGCCTTCCAAGAGCCAGGGGTCCGAAAGATGACTATCACAACATGTGGTGTACCTCATCCAGTGTACTTAATGCCCCAATAACAACTATATGGGTGAAACCAATCACTACGCTCTTGAGTGAATTCACAGAGAAAAAACGATAAAAGAAAAACACCATATTGCCTGTTGTGAGGCGAACCGCAGCTAGACCAGGGCTGCTCATCCAGCTGCCATGACTGACCCCTCCAACAGAGCTTGCAGTGACTCATCACTCAGGCATTCTGCAGCAGTCTGTTCCTGACCAGGGTCCCAGCCAGATGAACCTCAGGCACAGGTATTTCACTGACCCTGCAAGTTAGTCTGTGCAATTTCACTACTCAGCCAGGAACCTTCTGCTGTCTCATGGTGTTACAGACTCCTCTAGGCTTCCAGCCTGTCCTTGGTCTCATTCCTGTTCCTGCCCCAGCCTTGTTCTAGCCAACTCCAGCTCTGTACATGCCCTATTCTGACCTTGCTCCAACCCTGTTACTGACCTACTCCAGCCCTGCATCTGACTCCTGACCCCCAAGACCATCGGACTGACTCCAACCCAGCTTCAACCTTTAGCCATATCTGGACTCCAACTACAGTACTGATGTTGCTTTTCTATGAACTCTGACCTCAGTACTGACCCACAGCCTGTCCCCCAGACTCCATTTTCAGTGCAGCCCTCAGCCCAGTCCCAACCCACCATTCAGCTTTGAACAACACTCCACCCACCAGGCCTGAATGCCTGGAACCAGAGCTTGACACGTGGGGGTGAACACTTTTCACAAAACAATCTCTTCATATCTGACCTCTCAGTCCACGTCCTCAAAGGGAACCTGCACACCTTGAAAGGATGAACCTGGGAGCTTAAATTCATAACTTTATTAGACATTAAAAATCATGGTCTTAATAAAGACACTGGATTTATGGCTTATTACAGCAATCTGAAAGCCATTAACTCACTTTTTTTTGTCCTATGACTGTTGGGGTGTAAATGGGCCACTTCGCCTTGAATGATCTTTTAGCATATGTGTTAGCTACTTATGCTAAACAATCTGTTCCATCTTCTATTTAGCTGTAGCCCTGAAGAACTCTGTGTAGCTTGAAAGTTGGTCTCTTTTACCAACAGAAGTTGGTCCAATAAAAGATATTACCCCACCTACCTTGTTTCTCATCGTCTTTTTTACTAGCCACTTCAGGTTCAAATTTTGCCCTTGCTTACACCGTGTCTAGCCATGTTAAGACCTATGTTCAACTGTGTAGCTGAAGTGTAACTGAAACCAGAATTTGGCCATCTATCTATAAATCAGATACTATTTTGAACAAAAAGCAAACTCAGGTCTCAAAGACAGGTTGGGCTGACATTACCAGACCATATGACAACAAGGATTGTGTGGATGATAGGATGACTCATGGATGATTGTGAGCCAGCTACTGGAATGGGAGCTTGGTGCTGAAGATGTCTGGCTGAGTTATGGGGCCTGTTTTAGGTTATTAAATCCAAGTGACTGTTTTATTTATGTTGCACCTCTAATGGTATACGAGTACTATACAGTACTAAAGGAAAATATATGAAGTTCAATATTCAAAGAGTCTTGTCCTCGCATGGCAAATAAAGGTTACAGGAATGTAAAAAAATAGACTGCAGCTCACTCCTCACTGCATTTGCACTACAGTTAGCCATTTTAGCAGTGAGAGACCAAGGATTTAAAGGATATAGCTGCTCAAGGACCAGTTCCTGGATCTGGCCAACTTCTGTTCAGCACAGAGCCAAAAAGGATGGGAGTTAAAGTGGCTGTAAAACATCCTGAGGCCATCTAATCCTGGATCTATCCCTAGGCCATTTCCCCCCCCCACAATTAAACTTAAAGTGACCTCAGAGTCTCCTCATGTTAGAGCAGCCACAACAGGCTATTCTGGTAGCTAGAGATGTGCCCCTTTCCCTCATCACAATCCCAAGTTTTTCCCTCTGCTGGGGATCTGAGTGTGACTTGGTGTAGGACCAGCTATGCCACTGGAAAATTCCTCTGTGCAAGAAGAATCATCAAGTGCCACATAGGCTAGATTTAAATCTACTTTCTCCCCCCAATTTCCACCACTAGTGCCCTATGCAAAGTTGGATTATGGGATTTTATTTTTAATGTAGGTGAAGTGAATTTCACCTGAGAATTTGATTTTATCCAGGCATTATCACTCAGGAGAGGTGATGGCAGGAGAGCTGGAAGCCTGAGAATGGGTGTCCTTGGTGGAACATAGAGGGGGAATATGTGTGTGTTAATTGCAGACTGTACCAAAGTGGTGCGATCAAACTACCCTGTGTTGACACTGCTGGTGCAAACTAAAAGATATCTAGTTTGCATTAACATAGTTCTGTTTGAAAGAAGACCACATTAACACAAACCAGACGCCTTTTAGTTTGTGCCAGCAGGGTCCACATATGGCACTTAGATTGCAACACTTTGGTGTGCTCTGCAATTCACACCCCATAGTCTGCACTGTGATGCAGTGTCGACAAGCCCTAAATCTCATTTTCAAAAGTGATTTAGGCATCTAGGAGTTTAAATCCCATCAACTGTCAATGGGATTTTGGCTCCTAAGTGTCCAAATCCCTTTTGAAAATGAGATCCAGGCTTCTAAATCAGTTAGAGCGCAGCAATGCCTAAATACTTTTAAAAATTTGAGCCTAAGTGAATGACTGTACACCATCACTAATTTATGGTTGCTTTTCTCTAGTTACAACCTGTTCAGTTTGGAGAGTACTCTACTTCTTCTTTCAAAGGTCCTATTGTTTTAGATTCAAGAGTTTGAAGGGCTAAATGAAATAGCTGGTCTGGTCTCTGACTTTGTGCTTATCCTTTCTTACAATTTCCTGCCATAACCCCTTTACATTCAAATAATCATCCCTCCCTTCAGTTTAACAAGAGGACATACTGAGCAACTCCATTCTCACTTACTGCCTCAAAAGCTACATTTTATTGAATGGTATCAAAGGCTGTGCACTCAACAGTTGTAGTTCATCAGACATATATAATCAGTTCAGTTTGCTAACTATCTTGTTTATGCAGACACTCCAGATATAATAGTTAGAACTTCATTAGTGCAGACAATAAAAGTCCTATCAAACAGTATGCTATTCTGTCATTCTTTCCCCATTACCATTGGTAAGTGACTTGTACAACATTTGCGAAAATGCCTTTTGGCTCTGTTCACTTGATTACAGTTTTAAAGTTCTTTATAATTTTAAGGTGTCCTGAATGCTTATTAAATGAACAAAACTAATCATCCTCTATAAAAAACATAAATTTTGTGGTCCACTCCTTTGATGATATTATTTGAGAAATAACTTCAATCACCAAAAGGATAAGCACTGAGGGTTAAATAAATAATGATAAAGGGATTAAAACCAATGGTCTGATGCTCCATTCCATTCATTATAGATGCTTACCTTGGGAACCAGCAAGTAATAGAGCAGATATATTGCTGGGTGAGTGTTAGCAGCTGATGCCTATTAAGAGAAGAAACCAATTTTTCCAATAGATACCATATCTTTTATTGAAGAATCCATATAACAAATTAGACTTGTGATTCTCCAGTCTGTGTACACAAGATAAATTAAAGATTGTGTAGACTACAATAATTTATTATCATTATTTGGTCTCCAATTCTAGGGATTTTGCCGCCCCAAGCACGGCAGGCAGGCTGCCTCCAGCGGTTTGCCGGTGGAGGGTCTGCTGGTCCTCCGAAGCCGCGGGACCAGCACACCCTCCGCAGGCATGCCGCCGGAGGCAGCCTGCCTGCCGCCCTCGTGGTGCTGGCAGAGCGCCCCCTGCGGCTTGCCACCCCAAGCACGCGCTTGGCGTGCTGGGGCCTGGAGCTGCCCCTGCTCCAATTTAATCATTAGCTTCCTCTTTACCATTCAAACTGAATTTTGAATACTGAAATTAAACAGCTTGTAGGAGCTCTGCTGTTATCATGAGCAATGCTAAGCTTTAAGAAAGAAAACATGAAAAGGACAATATCACTCTAGAAAAGACACCCTACCTCCATCTATAAATTGATGGGAGCAGTGGGAATAAGGACATAAAAGTAATTTAATTGTAGATGTTTTATTAAACATTAAAAAATTTAGATGTATTTATAATTACAAGTGCTTTGGAGGATAGGATTAAAATACAAAATGATCAGCAGAAACTGGAGAAATGGTTTGAAGTAAATAGGATGAAATTCAATAAGGACAAATGCAAAGTACTAGACACAGGAAGGAACAATCAGCTGCACACGTACGAAATGGGAAATGACTGCCTAGGAAGGAGTACGCTGGAAAGGGATCTGGGGGGTCATAGTGGACCACAAGCTAAATATGAGTCAACAGTGTAGCACTGTTGTAAAAAAAGCAAACATCATTCTGGGACGTATTAGGAGTGTTGTAAGCAAGACACAAGAAGTAATTCTTCTGTTCTACTCTGTGCTGATTCGGCCCCAGCTGAAGTATTGTGTCCAGTTCTGAGCACCACATTTCAGGAAGGATGTGGACAAATTGGAGAAAGTCCAGAGAAGAGAAACAAAAATGATTAAAGGTCTAGAAAACATGACCTGTGAGGGAAGATTGGGGAAAAAATGGGTTCGTATAGTCTGGAGAAGAGGAGACTGAGGAGGAACATGATAACAGTTTCCAAGTACATAAAAGGTTGTTACAAGGAGGAGGGAGAAAAATTGTTCTTGTTAACCTCTGAGGATAGGACAAGGTTGGACATTAGGAAAAACTTCCTAACTGTCAGGGTAATTCACCACTGGAATAAATTGTCTAGGGAGGCTGTGGTATCTCTATCATTGGAGATTTTTAAGAACAGGTTGGACAAAAACCTGTCAGAGGGATGCAGGGGAATGCTGGAGGGGTGTGTGCGGTAGAACCCAGGCCAACCCTCACGGGAAGTGGGGAGGGTGCGTCATGCAATCCCGCTCTGCCCTCAGCTCTGCTCCGGCCCCACCCCCAGCCACATCCCCCAACTGGGGCTCAGTTGGTCCCCTTATCCCTGTCTGTGTTCCCCCCGGAAGGCACAGACAGGGGTAAGGAGGGAACACCACCCTGAAAAGTTTGGGGACCACTGGTCTAGATAAGTGGTTCTTAACCAGGAGTCCAGGGTTCCCTGGGGGTCTGTGAGCAGGTTTCTGGGGGTCTACCAAGCAGGGACTGCATTAGATTCACTGGGGCCCAAGGCAGAAAGCCGAAGCCCCACCACATGGGGCTGAATCCCAGGGCCCTGAGCCCTGCCATCCGGGGCTGAAGCTGAAGCTTGAGCAATGTAACTTTGTGTGGGCTCCTGTGGCGGGAGGGCACAGGAAATTGCCCTGCTTGTTACACCCTAATGCCGGTTCTGGCCTTTATATGCAGAAAACAAGTTATTGTGGCACAGGTGGGCCATGGAGTTTTTATAGCATGTCATGGGGGCCTCAGAAAGAAAAAGGTTAAGAACCCCTGGTCTAGATAATACTTAGTCCTGCCTTGAGTGCAGACGACTGGACTAGAAGACCTCTCAAGGGCCTTTCCTGTCCTACACTTCTATGATTCTCTGATTAAGACCCTGCAGTAATTAACTCGTTAGATAAAACACAATAAATTTGTTTTGGTGACTGATGTGAAGACCTCACTACCATTCCCTCACAGCACAGATACTAATCATAAAGAGTCTCTTACTCACATTGGTGAACAGTTACTCACCAATATTAATAAGGGGTTCCCAATCTAGTGCACAGATAGTTAAAGAAAAGTTGAGATGTAGCAGTACTGAAAAGTGGAGGATTGAATAGCTGGGTGACGAGTTATTTCCAGGCCCCAGCTCTTTCACTGGGTACATTAGCCCAACCAATCAGCATAAGGTATGTCAAACAGGCAGACGATGGTACAGGGATCTGGCATTTTGGAACAGAAAGGATTGTGGTTCGGCAGAAGAGGTGGAGCCAAGTGAGACAAATAGAGGCAGAGGTGTAGCCAATGACAATGAGTTCTTGTTATTACAGAGTGTGATGTGAAGGAGTTATACATGCTCCCAGGCTCCTGGTTAGCTGCTGATGGCAGCCGAGCTTTACTTGAGCCTTGAAGTGAAGGAGCAAGGGAGGAGTTACTCTAAATACACAGAGTCTAAGTTCATCATTACTAGCTGGCTGGTAATAATGGGGACACCTGATGACCAGTATCAAGGGCCTGGGGATCCGTGAAGCCTGGGCTCATGGATTCTGAATGAGATAGAAGGTGGTGAAGATGACCCATGAGAACAACAGTGGCTAAACCAATCAGGTATGAATTAGGACAGGTTTATACTATGGAGACTATGCCAACATAGCTACGCTGACATAGCCCCATAGTGTAGATGTAGCCTACACCAACAGAAGGAGTTTTCCTGTCGTGTAGGAACACCACTTCCCTCAACAAGGCTGCCTATGTTGACAGAAGCCCTCTTGGAAATTACAACCATTGGTAATAATGATCATCATAATAAAACATTATTAAAAAGAACACTTTTGAACATATTTTAAAATTATTAGAACTATTATATTATAGAGACAAGATGGGTGAGGTAATATCTTGTATTGGACAAACTTCTGTTGATGAAAGAGACAAGCTTTTGAGCTTACACAGAGCCCGTCTTCAGGTCTCTTTCACCAACAGAAGTTGATAAAAAAAATATATTTCCTCATTCACCCTATCTTGCTAATATCCTGGGACCAACATGGCTACAACAATGCAAACAATAATTTATTATAGTAATATTGGTAGCAGTGCTATATGAAGTTGAGAATATATTTCAACTTAAATCGCTGTTTCTGGAGGTTCATAACAATAAGAAATAAAATTCTTGTAGATTGAAATGTGATGTGAAGTCACAGTCTGGGAATAATTGGGATTATTTTGACAGAAAACATGGTTCGCCCATTTTTCAAATTATATGGTTTCTTTCTTTTAACTCCTTCAACACAAATTTACAGGTTTCAGATTTTTCTTACCTTTCCACAAATGATGCAGTTAAAAACAAACAAACAAGTGATTTAAAGTACTTAGTGAAGATGAATTGATTTGCTAATTTTTTTGTGGGGAAAAAAGACATTTTAAAATAAGGACCAGGATGATTTTTTCTAATATTTCCCTAATGTTTTACTTTTCATCAAAACTGGCTGAATGGCTAATTTTCAAAAGGCAAATGTCAGGGAGTCCTCTTTGAGACTTGTAAAAGGGATTATGATGGGGTCTACAGGCCCCACATTGAACCAGGGAGGGGAGTAGAGCTATATTGGTCTAGGGAAGCCCCTGCCCCCATCCCCCCGAACAGATGCAAAGCATGTTCCCAGTGGAGGAGCAGTTTAAAATGATACTGGTAGCCCAGGACAGGAAATGAGCTGCATGTGGCACCAAGAAGCAAAGCTGATGTTGAGAGCTGGGTAGGGAGTGGCAATAGCTTTCTGAAGCCTGCTTTAGCAGTAGATCCTTGGATTCCACCTTCTTTGGGAGTTGAAAGCACTGGGAGAAATTGACTGACCGAACTGAACACTTAGGTCTGGTCTCCACGACAAAGTTAGGTTGATGTAAGCTGCCTTGTGTTGACCTAGTTGTGCATGTATCTACACCTAAATTTGTCTTCCACTGATCTAAAAATCTCCATTATGCCGACATAGTAACACCGCTCCCCAAGCGGTGTTGAGCAACGGTTGATGTAGTGAGGTTGATATGGCGTGAATGTAGCCACTGTGTTACCTACGTTGACCCTAACCATCCTCCAGCAGCTATCTCACAATACCTGATGCTGACTGCTCTAGTCACAGTTATGAACTCCACTGCTCAGAGGTCACAGAGACTGGAAAGCCCCACGATTTTTTGAAATACCTTTTCTTGATTGTCCAGGTTAGAGAGTGTACAGTAGCGCTCCATTATTGTGTGCAACTGCCCAGCTGACCATGCTGGCTACATGCTCCAAATGCGCTCCCTCTTCAAATAGACAGGAGATATGGAGCTCCTGAGGCTGTCGGGAGAAGAGGATGGAGCTCCTGAGGCTGTGGGGAGAAGAGGATGTTCAGGCACAGCTACAGACCAGCCATAGAAATGTGCACATCCACAAGCAGTTTGCAGGAGAAGGAGTATGACAGGGATTAGCAGCAGTGCCATGTGAAAACAAAGGAACTGTGGCAGGCATATCAGAAACCCAGGGAAGCCAACAGTCAGTCTGGTGCTGAGCTGCAGACCTGATGCTTTTATAAAGAGGAGCATCCCATACTTGGTGCAGACTCAACTACCATCCTGCACACTACCACAGATCCCTCTGAGGACCCATAGTCACAGGCCCCTGGCATGAATGCTGAGGGGAAGAGGAGGTGGATGAGGAAGAGGATGGGGAATAGGCGATCAGGAGGTCCAGCTGTGCTGCAAGCCAGAACTTATTTGAGACTCCACCACAGTCCACCCAGTCTTGGCAGTGAAGCACAGGCTTGCCTGATGCAGGGGAAGGAATCTCAGATAAGTGGGTAAATTTATTTCCCACTACAGTGATGGCATCCCCAGCATAGCAGGACACAGTTGTCAACTTTTCATTAATTTACTGGTACTAGCAGAAGTATCAGAACAACAAAGAGAGGTAGAGTTGTTATCTGCTTTTTATTCCCCCATAGAGTTAGGAGACAAGGGGATTGTGTGTGGGGGGGAAGACGGGACATGCAGAGCAGTTTGTTTATGTAGGCAGGGAAGTCCCTGGAATCCTCCTGGGAGATCTCGATGAAACGTTCAGGAAGGTCCTCTGCAATCCTCTCCTGAAGGTTTCCATGGCAGCCTTATTTCTTCCTCTACCGTAGGACACTTTCCCATGCCAGGTGGTGATAACTTTGACAGTCACCAGTGCAATCAATAGGCTAGCAGCATACAGGCCCCAGGGCAGCTTTGATACCTCAGCAGCAGCTGTGCTCTCTGTGCCTTTGTTACCCTCTGGAGTAAGGTATCAGCTAAAATCACCACCTCCTGTGGAAAACAGTGCCAGTATTCAGTGCTATTACCCATCACTCATAGTTTCATGCAACTGATCAATTCCCTCCTCATTTCCCTCATCCCTGGCAGACCATACTCACCATAGCTGGAGCTGTGAGGGGCATCATGCACAAGGCCTCTGAAGCATATCAATAAGCATATCTTGTGTAAAACTTTAGCTGAGCAAGGGAAGGGAGTTCTGAATCTTAACTTCCACTTTACATTGTGACTATACAGTGGATGGTACGCTCTGTCTTTTACCTGTAGCTGCTGCCATTGCGGCCTGGAAGGGCTACCCCTGCACACGTGTGGAACACCTGAGCCAGATAAGAAGGAGAAATAAGAGGATGCAGGCAGATCCTGAAAGCCAGTGCTGCATCAGACCATGAACTGGGGGCCTGGAGGATGAATATTGCACATTATGTGGAGAAGGAAAAAGCAGACAGGAGAAAGGCCCAGGAGTCAGAGAGAAAGATGCACCAGGATGTAATGAGGCTTTTTCGGCAGCAAACAGATGCTTCAGACTCTTGTGGACCTACAGGTTCAACAATCCCAGGCTCACCTACTTTTGTAGTCCATGGAGAACTGCAGTACAGCACCTCCCTATTACCTTCCCCCGCAACATTCCATGTGGCATCAGGGGCCACATCCCTACTCCTACCACTCCACACCAGGGGCCCTTAAGGACAACCACAGATTCATATACTCTGAACTCTGAGAGCCACAGTTGAGGTCTATGTAGTTAAAATGGACATGAATGTTCCTTTTCCATCTTTAAGCTCTTTTCCATAAACGTGTTAAGGTTTTAATATATTTGCTTTTAACTTGCACAGAATTTTTGAAGTGTTTTTGTTAGTCAATAAAACTCTGTTTGGAAAATAATTCATCCATATTAGTTCCCAACATATGCTGCAGAATGGTTGGTGATACTGAAAGCACCCAATTACTTGTGATTGTACACTTTGACACACCTCATAAGATCAGCTACAAATACTGTAATAATCATAAACGTACAGCAAGCAACACAAAATTAGAAGGTGAATTGTCAGTGTTGTATTCATAGATGTGCAACAAGCACCACACAATTCCTAACAACCTCCAGACTGCAGGGCCAGGTAGAGCACAGTACACATTACTATGGCTCGCTGTTAAAGTGCTCTTTCAAAGCCATACAGTTCCATGATGAGCTCCTCTAACAGCCCATGTGTCTGGCTGTTCAAATTCAGCAGACAGCCACTCCACCTCCACCCCGCTGGCAACTTTTCCCCCTTTGCTTCATAGATATTGTGCAGGAAACAGTAGAGAGCTGTAACTGTTGGGATATTTTTCTCACTGAAATCCAATCTTGTGAGTAAACACCACCAACGCCCCTTCAATCTACCCAAAGCACATTCAACTGTCATTCTGCACCTTCTGAGCCAGTTATTGTCTCTTACCTTGGTGCTGTCAAGTGGCTGGTGTAAGTCTTCATGAACCAGGGCAATAAGAGGTAGGTTGGGTCCCCCAGAATCACTACTGGCAGGTCAACATCACCAGTGGTAATCTGCCAGTCAGGAAAGAAAGTCCCTGCTTGCAGCGTTCTGAACAATCCTGTGTTCTTAAAGATGAGAGCATCATACATCTTCCCTGACCAGCCCACACTGATGTTGGGGAAGCATCCCCAGTGATCCACCAGTACTTGCATAACCATAGAAAAATAGCTTTTCTGTTGATGTGCTCCTTGGCAAGATGATCTAGTGCCAACGTAGGGCTCTGCATGCCATCTATCACCCCACTGCTGCAAATCCATCCACTGAGAACCCCACTGCTGCAAATCCATCCATTATGTCCTGCATATTGACAAGAGTCACAATCCTGCATAGCAGGAAATGATTAATGTCCCTCACACTTGCATGACAACGCCCCACCCCCTGCCACCCAGTGGATTTTCCAACTCCAAAATGATTTCCCACAGACTAGTAGCAATGCAAATTTCCACAGTGTAATCACCATTCACTTCTCCATTGTCAATGCAGTTCTCATTCTGGTGTCCCTGCACTGGAGGTGGGGGTGAGCTTAGCACACAGATCCAGGAAGGTGGTCTTGCACATCCAAAAGTTCTGCAGCCACTGCTCATCATCCCAAGCCTGCATTATGGTGCAATCTCACTAGTATGTGCTTGTTTCTTGATCCCTGAAATGGTGCTCCACTCTTTGCAGTTTCTCTGTGAATGCCACCAGTAATCTTGAATTGGTTCTCACTATGTCACACAGCAATCTGACCTAAAAGAAATCATCATGTTCTCTGCAGCACTTAAATGAGAAACAGGTTGTCCTGGCAGTCAGACAAAATCCATTGTTCTGAAATCAAGCCAAGTTTCTGAATGGCTGTGCTACTGCCAAAATCATACAGAAAATTTACATTCCCAAACATCTCTCAGATCCTGGTCCTGGTGAAGATGCCTCCCTGTTCTCAACCTATATGCTGTGCTGGTCCTTAACCTTCACTTCATCCATTGAAGCAATTAATCTATTCTGTTCTACTGCATTTGTCAGGTGTGCTCTTTAAAACAAAAACAATCTTAAGCATCAGAAATATCTTTTATACAATTTTAACTCCTTAGAAGTACTATGTAAGCATTAAATATTGCCTTGGCAATAGTTCAGAAAGACTTAGAATATGATCTCAATAAAGGTGGACCACTAACTTTTTTGAAAAAATAAGTATTTTGTACTAGAACTAGGGCATGGTTAGTGCATCAAAATGATTAGGAGACAGGTTAGCTAGCTAAGACTACGGGACTTTGTAATCTTTTTTTAACAAAAAAAAAATTCAAAAAATATAAACAATAAAAAAAACAAAAATTACATTAAATCGGTGGTGGTCCGAGTGGTTCTGTCTAGCATGGTGTGGCTAGGTGATTTCTCTGAGAGTAGCTATTCCCTAGCTATCCCCCTGCCCATGGCCCTCCCCCTCCCCCCTCCCCTTCTTCCGCCATCCCCCGCCCCCTGCGTGATGGGGTTGAAAATTGTGGGTGGTGGTAAAAAGTGGGGTCGCTTGGTGGGTCTGGGAAAAGGAAAGCATTTGCAGCCTTTTCCTGCAGATTTCCTGGCCTGGCAGAGCTGGATGCATTTTTTTCATTTTTTGCATTTGGCAGATGTACTAGCATGGCAATCTAGATGCTATTTGCTATGCACTCTCAGCAGCAGCAGAGTTTGCTTTTTGCACAGCATGACAGCAGACAGCAGAGAGAGCCATGCACCACCATCCAAACTCCTCCACCCATTTCCATCCAGCCAGGACTGGGCTACAGTCCTTTTGTACCATTTTTTTTTTGTGCCCTGGGTCAATCAGCCAGCCAATAGTGCCCAAAGTGGTTACTAGCCAGACCTTCCAAGCCCATGTTGTACAGCCACCATTGGCTGCTTGCCTGCTGCTTGTACTTTTGGGGATCAGCCCTGGCTGCGAAAAGTGCCTGAGTCAATCCTCTCCTTCCAATAAAAAAATTAGAATCTAAAAATAAAAAATATCCTTTGGTGTCTAAGAAAATAACCTTGTGTCAGATAGATAACCGTGTGTCTTATCTGTATGCATATCATGTATTGGTATGCTATTAACAACCTGTTCTGTTCCCCACCCCACCTGTTGTTCTTCCCCTTCCCTTTCTTTTTTTCCCTGTGCCCATTGCCCTTGTGTGATGAATTAATAGAGAAAGAATGAAAATGAGAAACTGACTTGTTAGTGAGAAGAAGTGGTTGAAGCAGCAGAACAGATGCCAGCAGCAGACACAGACAGGGATAGTCCAGAGTGAGGAGCCACAGTGTCCAGCTCCCCTGTATCCAGAACTTACTGAATTTCTTGGGGCTGATGATTGGGGGTGGGCTGATGGAGCTCAGCCCTGTGTTGATGATATGATGATGGTCCCCAGCCCCACCCATCCCCAGCCACCAAAAACCCAGAAAAAATAGGCTCCTGAGGAGGTCCCATCAGCTGAGTTTTTGAAGCTGATCATTTTGATTGATCCAGATGGATTGATCATTATTGCAGATTTTGATGATATGATTTGAGATTGATTTGATGATGCATTTCCATCTTTTTGGGGGGGGGCAAGGATGTTGGAGGGGTGATGTGGGATGTTGGTGTTCTGTCTGCTGCATTGCACTATCTAGTACATCAAGAAGAAGAGTCAAGAGAGAGGAGAGGATTGTTTTACCTTTGTGGTGGGGGGGGGGGGGTGGGGGGGGGGGTGCCCTGGGTGCCCTGCTGCCTGGCACTGTGCTTGACCTTGTTTGAGCAGTTGGAGCCAGCAAGAAGCATAGAAAGAGGAGAGGCTGCAGGAAAGGTGGGATAGCTTCAGGAGGATAGTCCATTTCCATCATTTGGCTTCTTTTTCGCTTTCCTTTTGGCACGCGCCGCAGCGCTGCTGCCCTGCGCCTGTCTGGCTCTTTTCTCTTTTTTTTTAAATTCTAACGGAACGGCGAGATGAGGATGATAGAACGGATTTGCCTGCTGCATGCCGCGAACATCCGCATGGACATCCATTTTTTTTTTTTTTTTTTTTCTTTTGATTTGGACTGCGTGCTCGGATGATCGGAGCACGGCAGGCACAAAAAATTCAAAAAAAAAAGGGCTGCTTTTCCTTTTTACTGACCACTGCATCGTTCAGATTGCGGTCAGAGCGGTCACTGGTGCACTGTACTGTGGGATAGAGCGGAGGCCAATACCGTCGAGCAGCCACCACACACTAAAATCCGATATTAATGTTAATACCGCGTTACTCCTCTCTCCTCTCGAGTAGGAGGAGTACAGAAAAGTTTTAAGAGCCAAAAAAAAATATATAAGGTGCTGTAGTGTGGTGCGGTTTGGTTTAAAAAGTTTTACGCTCTAAAAAAACGATTTAAACGCCTAGTGTAGACCAGGCTTCTCTAGCTAGCTAGATAGACAAGGGATAGGCACTATTGTTAAAGATCCTTCTATTTTCATCAAGACATAGTGAGTGATACTACTAGAAATGTTAGTCTTTCAAACTGGTACATATCTTTAAGGGTGCCCTGCCTAGAAACATGGACGGATGGATGATTTCTTGGTGCAACCCTCTTCTAAAAGTCATTGGTCCCAAACATAGCATTTTTTGTTCTGAAGCAAGAACGCTTGTGAGAATAAGTAATGGCTGGGTAGTGAGGCTAGTAACAATGGATAAAATTCATCCTATTTTTTAAATCAATGGATTTACACCAGGGACAGAATCTCTAGTTTAATGAACACTTGTTAATAAGAGCCAAAGGAATAATTTTGAATAGAGAATTAAGCTGATAACTAAATACAACCATTAGGGTTTGAATCTGTAACAGGTCTTACCAAAGTCTCAGTCATGATATACAGGCTAATTTATGCTCACAGATTCAAAGTGCTGAGCAAAAACAAAACTGACATTAATGACCCAATTAATAGCACAATAGTGCAAACTATGGGCCATGTGGGCTACAAGCCATTGCAATCACTAATAGTGTATTCCTCCAGTTAATTTCTTCTGCAGTGTCTAACGTCAAGGGAGCAACCTGACTAGTCGTTAGAAGGTTAGCAATATAATTCAGTCTCTCAAAGTTATCAATCTGATGTGGCAAGGATATAGCCTTAGAAATCATTGTGCCTCCATTGTATTGTGTTTTCTTGCTTTTATAACCTGCTCAGAACAGCACCATGCTTCCATTGTTTTCAGATTAAAGAGGCTGAGTGAGACTATATATAAGCATCTTTGACTCAAAGATAACACAGTGCTATTAGTCTGGGAAAAGACAAACATTTCTTGGCTGATTCCATAATATCTGGTATAGACAGAAGTTTAGAACTGTTGGCAAAGATGATTTCATGATTTCAGTCAAGATCCTCAGACTAGATGGCAGAAAAAAATACATCTTGAAAGAAAAGCAAAAATGGAACAATTTTATTCAAAGAGATTGAGTAAGGTAAAAGTTCAAATAGATGTTTCTCTCCAAGAAACAGAAAGAAAACTGATAGAAGGGTGCATATGAATCAGTGGATTTTCTGTTTTGTTCTTGTTGTGATCATAAGGTAGGCCTTTTCCTGCCTCTTCGTCAGAGAAATTCATCCCTTTTTCCTCAAGCCCCCAACTAGCAATAATTTTACTTGGCCAAGGAAAGCTGGATTGGACCACTAGTGTTTTTTGCAAAACCACAGGAACGAACCACTCTTACAAAGACTCTGCATGCTAGCTCTACAGTGCTTTCAGCATCTGCTAAGCTGCTAAA
This sequence comes from Mauremys reevesii, assembly GCF_016161935.1. Lineage (NCBI taxonomy): Eukaryota > Metazoa > Chordata > Testudines > Geoemydidae > Mauremys > Mauremys reevesii. Next base: position 202,222,201 of record NC_052624.1, read on the forward strand.
TTGGTGAAGGGCTAATAAATTGAACTTAGTTTCTACAAGATAGCATGAAGTGGTAAACACAGGGCTACTGGGCCAATCATAAAGCAGAATTGTGTCTCTAATGTCAAAAAACTGTAACCCCAACTAGCCATGCTTAGTGCCAGATATATTAAAAAACTGGAGGTTTTCTAATTTTGTTTTTATAGAGAGTGCAGGTAAAATGGTCATGTACAATAGCTAAAAAATCTTCCAAGAAAAACTCAAAGAAGTTAATTACATATAAAGATGTGCTTATCAAAGATATACTAATTTCCATACTAAGAAAAGTAGAATCAAACTTGAAATTGTCATTAAAATATTAATTGTTAGTTATTCAGCAGTTGATGGCTAGTTAACAAAAACCTTGTGGTCCTGTTTCACGGTCATATTAACACAACTTTACACTGCTCTGGCACTGTAAAGGGTCCTTAAAGTGAGTGCAAATGTAAGGCTGTGTCTACACTACAAAACTAACTTACATTGGCATACAGCCATGGCAGTTATAAAACTGCATATGTGTGTGTGCGCACTTGGCTCATGTCAGCGGTGCGCGTCCTCCCCAGGACAGGACCATTGTATCAGTTGTATTGTCAATGTGGGGCATTGTGTGATGGTTCCAGAAATCCAGTAACAGTTGACATAAGCAATGCAGCGTCTACACTGACACTGTGTTGACCTAATTACATCAGCTGTGACCCTACGCGGCTCGGGAGTGGATGTTTCTAAATCGGTATAGAGAGGTACATCAGCGGGAGCCAAATTTAAGTGAAGACACTACCACAACTAGTCAACACACATTGACCTAATCCTGAAGTGTAGACCAGGCCTAAATTTTAACCACTTCAAGGCTACTGTACCCTGCCAGAGAGATGTAAAGTAGCCTTAAAATAAATGTGAAAGGCCCTATGGATTTCATTTAGATTTCTGTTTAGAACAAACCATGCACTATATTGTATTGCACATCTAAAGTTATTGCACATCTAAAGTTATTTAATATGTTCATTTGTACATAAATCAACAGAGAGGCATGCATTATAAAAAGTTGATAGAATACATCCACATAACAATGTAGATTTTTTGACAGTAGTCTAGGTATCATGTCTTTGCAAATATTAGCCTAATCAGTAATAAAAAACAAACAATAAAACACAGGACATTAATGCAATCTTTGATTTTCACATTTTATTGTCTTTCCTACTGAATCTCACCAAGGAATTGAGTTTTCTTGTTTATATACCAGACATTTAAAGGTATGTGTACACTGCACTAAAACTCCCACAGCTGGCCCATGCTGCGGAGCTATAAAATTGAATTCTAGGCGCCCGGGATCAGGCTAGAGGCCAGGCTCTGTCACCCTTTCCCTTGTGGGTTCCCATCTCAAGCTCAAACATTGCAATTTTATAGCCCTGCAACCTGAGCCTCGCAAGGCTGAGTCAGCTGACATGGGCCAGCTGCGGGCATTTTATTGCAGTTGTAGAGCTACCCTAACACACAATACAAATGTGTTTTTCTATTATACAATTCCTTGGGCCCAGATCCACACATAGGATCTGACCCTGATGTATATCCACATAGAAAGGAGGGTGGGGGACCCACTTCAATTTTTGATGGGCGGTGATGGTGGAATAAAGAGGCAAATGGTCCTATTCTAAAAACATCCCATGGCACTTGCAGCCAGTTTGATTGCCCTCTCCCTTGGTAGTTCCATCAGTGATTTGTTTTAATCAGCAGGTAATTTAATACAATTTGATAAAAGACTATGGGTTAGGGAAAAAATCCTGCTGTGTGAATGGACACACCCTTAGAGGTTGGGGGAGCAGATCTGGAAGGATGCTAAGGAGGGAAGGGGAGTCAGATGAAGGGGTCAGAAGCCAAAGAAATTAACTTTGCCACTGTAAAGAGCCTGCACAAGACCTTGGTAAGCAGACCCTTGGCTAACTGTCAGCCAGACCCTGCTGTGCCTCTTGGGAGCAAGGGCTGGGGGAGGAAGGAAACCCAAAGAAGGGCTGCACCCACTTTACCATAGTAGCTTGTAGGCTGGTCTCAGCACTGAACCATGGGCAGTGGCTGGGCCTCTCCCTCCTTTAAGTACCTTTCTTTGTGTGTACGGAGTCCCAGAGGCTTGTCAGTCAGGCCAGGCTGATGTGGGGTTGGCTCCTCTCTGCATGAGTTAAGGAGGACGAACACCACCAATGTGTCATTGTCATTCATGTTGGGTTAAGATGTTGCACTCTTGTCATTAGTGCGGCAATGAGTCGGGGGCTGGGGCGAGGTTACTATTTCCTCCCAGTCCTCAGTCTTTTTCTTCCAACACTGCCCGCACTGCACTCTTTGCTCATGCAGCTGCGCCTGCCGATGCCTGGCTTACCCTGCTTTCCCTGGGAAAAGCATCCACCCCTGGGGGGAGACACCAGTACATCTACGTAAGTAAATAACAGCACCAAGCGGAAGGGAGAGGAGGCAATTATTAGTTTCTCTGGATGGTGACTATTTTAGGAATTGCAGCACTTCAGTGTTTTTATTTATTTACTTTGGGGGGTAGGAGGGAGGAGTATATTTCTAGACTTGTCCTTTTTTCTCTGTCTGGCGTGTTTAGTGCTGGCTAATTGGGCCAGTCGTGCTATATGGAGAGTAGACTGGCCCCTTCTGTTTGAACATTTTGTTTCTGAGCATTATTTTATTTCTTCCAATTTTTTTCACTTGATCAATATGTGAGTATGAGAGTGTGTGTGTGTGTGTGTGTGTGTGTGTGTGTGAGAGAGAGAGAGAGAGAGAGAGAGAGAGAGAGAGAGAGTGGATGCATGCCACTGCCAGTGGATGGTGCATTGTGGGTGAAGAGTCAAGGGATGCCAACTGGTGAATGTGGTGCACAAATTAACCCAAACTGGAAGATTGCTTGGTGGCCTCAAAGGTTAGTTACCACTAAGAGCTGTCTAGTGGGTGACCAGTCCTGGCAAAAGGAATGACCCATCTATGGACTCCATTAATTCAGGGAAGTCTTTGCACTGGGTGTGCTTGGGCAAACTCTAGATCAGAGAACAGCAACCTTTGGCACGTGGCCCATTAGGGAAATCTGCTGATGGGTGGGACGGTTTGTTTACCTGCAGCGTCCGCAGGTTTGGCCGATTGCGGCTCCCCCTGGCTGCGGTTCGCTGTTCCAGGCCAATGGGGGCTGCGGGAAGTGATGCGGGCTGAGGGATGTGCTGGCCACCGCTTCTCACTTAGGCTGAGCCAGAAATAACAAAGGGCAGCCTCATTCCACTTGGCATATATTGCCAAACATCGGAACTCTGCTGCATGTTTACAACTGTTTGAAGTGCTGCTTCAGCTGTATGTTTGAGATGCAGGTCATCAAAGGTCACCTCCCCATTACTTGAACAAAGTCCTCAAATTGTCCCAGAAGTATGCTTGACTTTTCCAGGAGTAGAGGTGCCGAACTCAGGGCTTTCCTGATAAGCAGGCCTAATCAGTCTCCACAGGCTTGGTCAGTGGGGTAAGACAGCAGGTGAAGCAGAAATAGGAGCCAACACTGATTTAGGAACCCATGAAATTTGTCGCAATTGCTATTGAACTTGACAGCTTGGGCTTGTGAGGGTGAAGGGCAGAGGGTCAGATGAAGACTGTGCGGCTTGAACTTTCAGGACTGCATTCTGGGCCTGCAGAATGACAACCTGGACCTGAACGGTTTGTAGGACTCCCACTATCTCCATTAGAATGATACTGGCCTTGATAGGATCCATGCTTGATAGGATCCATTTTAGTTCCTTTATTGTTTGTATTTTTGGACTGCTCAAACTGTCAGAGACCAGGCTGTGGACAGATGTGCCCAGTGGTTGGAGCAAGAGTTGGTAGCCAGGAATAGGAACCCAGAGTCAAAACAGGAATCAGAGGATAGAATCCTGGGGCCAAGAGTCAGAGCCAGAAGTCAGGAGTCAGCGCCAAGGGTCAGGAGTCAGAGGCCAGGTGCCCAAGTCAAGGGTCAGAGCTGAAGTCAGGAGTTGGGGCTGAGGGTCAGAGCCAGGTTACCTGGGGTGAAGTAAGGCAGGAGCAGGGCTGGGTTCAAGGCAGGCACAACTGCAGTCATGGGCAAATGCTACGAGCAGCCACCAAACAGCTGCTGGGTGTCAGAGCCGGGTTGCCGACTCTTCCCACCAATTAGGCAGCGTAGCCAATCAGGGAACCTGCTACAGGACAGCTGTGCTATTAGGTTGTCCAGATGCTGGTTCTGCTGCTGGTCCCGATTTCTGACAATAATATGATCAGTGCCAAAGAAACCATCGCTCAAATGTAGAAAAATCACAAACCACCGCCTAGTGACTAATCTCTCTTTTCTAAGCAATCTAATCCAGAACTAGTAAGCAAAACAAAACAGTCTCTAGTGCCTGTTCTCAGTGCTAGTATCCTGCATCCTTCTCAGTCAGGCCTCAACCCAGGCCATAGTATAGAGACAGCATTTGTTACTCAAATGGATGATCTCCTGTGCATAGACAAGGGAAGTATATGCACACTCATCCTGCTGGACCTTTCTGGAGAATTTTAAATCAGTAATCACCCAATACTTCTGTATCTTGCCTACACACACGTCAGAGCTGTTCTCAACATGCCTTTGCTGACTCAGGGAGAGGTAGACAGAGCTGTGTTGATAAGGTTCCGTTATTTTCTCTCTGAGAGGACTCAGAGGGTAGTATTGGGTAATTGCACATCTGTTTCAATGGCTCTGCCAGATGGGGTGCAGTGGATTTCTACCCTGCCATACCTCTTGTTAAGTAGGAGAGATAGCCAGTGAGACAGCCTGGGGTGCAGTGTCTTCAGAATACCTAGCAGTATGCTTGGTAGTACACTGATGATACTCAGCCCTACATCTCCATTCCATCAGACCCGGATGGTATGGTTACCTGGCTTTCCTGGTGTCTGGTCAAGAGTGTGATCTGGATGAAAGTAAGGTCAAGTTATGTTCTTTGTCACCTTCAGACTGGATTATCAGCAAAGTGCTTTACTTGCAGTTGCCCTTAAAGATCATTTGGAAACTTCAGCTAATGCACAAAACAGCTGACTACTTATTCAGCTGTTTGAGCGTATTATACGTTGCATCATAGACTGCATAAACTTTTAACAGGAATAAAAACTTATTCCATGGTTGAAGTGAGAAAACATGACTCTGAATACTCAGTCACTTTTCAGAGTAGTACAAAAATAAGCTTTGTCCCTTCGGTTTCTTTTTTCCTTACAATTTTATTGAAATGGAGGTAATCACCCTAAATAAATTTAATTGACATATGGCTCCAAAAATAAAGGTTCGTGTTTTGTGCCTTGGTGTCAGAAATGAAAACACGTTGAAAAATTACAAGATATACACAAGTACTAAAGCAGTTTACTTACAAGTGTTTTATGGGAAAACACTATAATAAAGTAGCTTGTTTGGGGATACATTTAGCTGTATTAATGCTGAAATGGGTGGGATTGTTGATAAAACATTTAGGGTGACATTGTGAGTAGAGTATGAAGTCCTCCTTTTGTGTGGTTTAAAAACATATGTTTGTTGTATGTAACTGGTGCTTTACTGGAAAAAAATTCAGATTTGTTTTACAGCTTTCTTTCTGCTGGAATAGCAGTTGTAAATATACTTTCATTATTATTCCTAGTCCTTTTGGTAGGTGTATATCCCAGTAGTACATAGACTTGTAATGCTGCACAGAGGGTTAAGATTTTCAACAGATTAATATTAATCTAAAGGCACTGAACATTAAAATGAAATTGCATTTTTACATATGAATGACATTTTATGATGACATGATTAGATGAGATATCTAATAAACCCTGGTCTGTAAAAGGCTGAGTCTTACAATAAAAAAAAAATTAGTACAGCTGTCGCTAGACAGATCCAGACTAGAAATAAAGTGCAAATTTTTAACAGTGAAGGTAATTGACCTTTGGCACAAACTTACCTTGGGATGTGGTGGATGATTTGAAGTAGTTAAATCAAGATTGGCTATCTTTCTAGCTCAACCAGAAATCTTAGTCTCGATGCAAGAATCACTGGATGAAATTCTATGGCCTGTGTTATATAGGAAATCAGACTATAAGTTCATAATGGTCTATTCTGTTCTTAAAATCTATGAGTATGCAGTTTGTATGGGGAAAATATCTAGAGTTGTTGACTTTTCAGATACAATCACAATCTTAAACCAAAACCATTGCAATCTTAGATTCAGGTCATAAAAATCACCACTGAATGTTTCAGTGCAGAAGCTCCAGGCATACACTGTATGTATGTGTATATACTTGTGTGCAATATTTTAAATGGCCCTTTGAGTCAAGTACGTGTGAGAAAATAGTTACTATAGTAAATAAATATTTTGGTTCACCAGCAGAATACACAGGCTTGTAAAAGTCATTGAAGTTAACATGCATGTGATTAATTCAGTTAATAAACTAGACTAATCTGTTTTTTAATTCCAATTACCCATTTTAAGCCAGATGATGATGAAATTTCACAAGATGCTAATCCACTATGCCTGATGACTTGGCTCAACCCACAATTTGCCCTTCCCCTAGCAATAGGAAATATTTGTGGAGCAGATTTCTCCTTCAGGGAGCAACTGTTTGGCTTCCAATTCCTGCAAAATTCAGTTGGGCTTTTAGTTCAAGGAATGGTCCAGAAATCATTCTTTTCTCTTTTGCGGGGCCAGAGTGAGATTAGAAAGAGTAACCTCCAAGACACAAAGTAGGGGGAACCACTCTTTAGTTTCCCTTAAAGCCCTAATTCTCACGCTTAGGGAAAAGTCCTATTGAATTTAATAGGGATATAATCTGTAGGGTTCTACAGAAATTTAATATATATGTGGGTACAGTACTTAAAACCCTGAAATTTGATAATATATTATATCTGTTTTGCAGATTTTTTGAAACAGCCTATAGAATTGGATAGCAGGGATATAATTCCCTATTACATGCTATAATGCAGGGATCGGAACCTTTGGAATGCGTCTCGCCAGGGTAAGCACTCCGGCAGGCTGGGCTAGGCCGGTTTGTTTACCTGCCGCGTCCGCAGGTTCTGCTGATCACAGCTCCCACTGGCTGCAGTTCGCCGCTCCAGGCCAATGGGGGCTGTGAGAAGCTGCGGCCAACACATCCCTCGGCCTGCGATGCTTCCCGCAGCCCCCATTGGCATGGGATGGCGGACCAGGGCCAGTGGGAGCCCAAACGGCCAAACCTGCAGATGCAGCAGGTAAACAAATTGGCCCGGCCCACCAGGGGGCTTACCCTGGTGGTCCACATGCCAAAGGTTGCCGATCTCTGCTATAATGCATGGTGGAAGTGGAGGAGTTGCTTTGTATGTAAGACAGTGATATGATTGCTCAGAGCTCCAGTATGAAACTGGAGAAAAGCCTGTTGAGAGTCTTTGCTTTAAGTTTAGAGGCAAGAGCAACAAGAGTGATGTCGTGGTGGGTGTGTGCTAACCTTCTGATCCAGTAGTCTATGAGGTAGACGAGGCTTTCGTTAGACAACTAACTGAAGTTTCCAGATCACATGCCCTGGCTCTAATGGGGGACTTCAATTACCCTGACATTTGCTAGGACAGCAATACAGCAGTGCACAGACAATCCAGGAAGTTTTTGGAGAGTGTTGGGGACAACTTCCTGGTACAAGTGCTGGAGGAAACAACTAGGGGCCGTGCTCCTCTTGACCTGCTGCTCACAAACAGAGAAGAAATGGTAGGGGAAGTAGAAGTGGGTGGCAACCTAAGCAGCAGTGACCATGAGATGGTTGAGTTCAGGATCCTGACAAAAGGAAGAAAGGAGAGTAGCAAAATACACACCCTGGACTTCAGAAAAGCAGACTTATACTCCTTCAAGGAACTGATGGGCAGGATCCCCTGGCAGGCTAATATAAGGGGGAAAGGAGTCCAGGACAGCTGGCTGTATTTAAAGAAGCCTTATTGAGGGCACAGGAACAAACCATCCCGACGTGCAGAAAGAATAGCAAATATGGTAGGCGACCAGTTTGGTTTAACAGTGAAATATTTGGGAGCTTAAACTCAAAAAGGAAGCTTACAAGAAGTGGAAATTTAGACAGATGACTAGGGAGGAGTATAAAAATATTGCTTGAGCATGCAGGAGTGTAATCAGGAAGGCCAAGACACAACTGGAGTTGCAGCTAGCAAGGGATGTGACGAGTAACAAGAAGGATTTCTACAGGTATGTTAGCAACAAGAAGAAGGTCAGGGAAAGTGTGGGACTCTTACTGAATGGGGGAGGCAACATAGTGACAGATGATGTGGAAAAAGCTGAAGTACTCAATGCTTTTTTTGCCTCTGTCTTCACAGACAAGGTCAGCTCCCAGACTCCTGCACTAGGCAACACAGTCTGGGGAGGAGGTGAGCAGCCCTCAGTGGTGAAAGAACAGGTTAAGGACTATTTAGAAAAGCTGGACATGCACAAGTCCATGGGTCCAGATCTAATGCATCCAAGGGTGCTGAGGGAATTGGCTGATATGACTGCAGAGCCATTGGCCATTATCTTTGAAAATTCATGGCGATCGGGGGAGGTCCCGGACGATTGAAAAAAAGGCAAATATAGTGCCCATCTTTAAAAAAGGGAAGAAAGAGAACCCAGGGAACTAAAGACTGGTCAGCCTCACTTCATTCCCCGGCAAAATCATGGAGCAGGTCCTCAAGGAATTCATTTCGAAGCACTTGGAGGAGAGGAAGGTGATCAGGAACAGGAAACATGGATTCACCAAGAGCAAGTCATGCCTGACCTACCCGATTACCTTCTATGATGAGATAACTGGCTCTGTAGATATGGGAAAAGCGGTGGATGTGATATATCTTGACTTTAGCAAAGCTTTTGATATGGTCTTCCACAGTATTCTTGCCAGCAAGTTAAAAAAGTATGGACTGGATGAATGGACTATAAGGTGGATAGAAAGATGGCTAGATTGTCAGGCTTAACGGGTAGTGATCAACGGTTTAATGTCTAGTTGGCAGCTGGTATCAAGTGGAGTGCCCCAGGAGTCGGCACTGGGGCCGGTTTTGTTCAACGTCTTTATTAAGGATCTGGATGATGGGATGAATTGCACCCTCAGCAAGTTCACAGATGACACTAAGCTGGGGGGACAGGTAGCTACGCTGGAGGGTAGGGATAGGTTCAGAGTGACCTAGACAAATTAGAGGATTTGGCCAAAAGAAATCTGATGAGGTTCAACAAGGATAAGTGCAGAGTCCTGCACTTAGGAAGGAAGAATCCCACGCCCCGCTACAGGCTGGGGACTGACTTGCTAAGCAGCAGTTCTGCAGAAAATGACCTGGGGATTACAGTGGATGAGAAGCTGGATATGAGTCAGCAGTGTGCCCTTGTTGCCAAGAAGGCTAATGGCATATTGGCCTTGATTAGTAGGAGCATTGCCAGCAGATCGAGGGAAGTGATTATTCCTCTCTATTCGGCACTGGTGAGGCCACACCTGGAGTACTGTGTCCAACTTAGCAAATAGTGTAATGATCATCACACACTGTTCCCAATTGTAGGACTGTTACAAGCAAACAGAGACTACTGAGGCATCGAGTGAGATTAGCCAATGCTTCCTTGAACCCACAAGGGATGATTTTAAAAACAGGAGTTACTTTTGGAAATAGCTGAAGCAAAAGGTGTGCATGTATAGGTCAAGATATTCAAAAGTGAGTAGTGATGCTGGATGCATTAATTTTGGGGTGCGTAACCAGAGACACCTTAAAGGGGCCTAATTTTCAGAAAGCATTGAGCCCTCACCTTCTGAAAAGTAGGTCCCTTTAAGATACCTTAAGGCACTCAAAATCATTAGTACTTTTGTTGTTGTTTAGTTGTGCCTTTAAAAAAAAAAGATCTTTCTCTTTGGTAAAATATGTTATTTCTTCAGAAATACAGCTTCCAAAATATGCCCATTTCAGTACATGGCAATTAGGGATACAGCTGAAGTGAGAGTTCAGAACTGCATTTGCATTCTGAGCTCTCCGCCAAAGTCTATGAGTTTTTGTTTAGGCCCATTGCTAACTAATTCATTTCTGCACAAACTGGTTGCCTCAAGAATGCAAAGCAATTTCTGAGTTGCTGTGATTTGGCCTATGGCAGTAGTTTTCAAACTTTATTTCTGGGGACCCAGTTGAAGAAAATTGTTGATGCCCATGACCCAGTGGAGCTGGGGATGAGGGGCTTGGGTATGGGAGGGCTCAGGGCTGGGGCAGAGGTTTGAGGTGCGGGGGTGAGGGCTGTGGGGTGGGGCCAGGAATGAGGGGTTCAGGGTGTGGGAGGGGTTCAGGGTGCAGGAGGGGGTCAGGACTCTGGGTGGGAGTGCAGGCTCTGGGCTGGGGCCAGGGATGAGGGGTTTGGGGTACAGGAGGGACTCTGGATTTGGGGGGAGGGCTCAGGGTTGCAGCAGAGGATTGGGATGTGGGGTTGGGGCACGGACTTACCTCCGGTGGCTCCTGGTCAGTGGCGCAGCCGGGGTGCAGAGGCAGGCTTCCCGCCTGTCCTGGCACCTCGGACCACACTGTGCCTGAAGCGGGCAGCAGCAGGTCTGGCTCCTAGGTGGAGGCATGCAAGCGGCTCCACATGGCTCTTGACTGCAGGCACCACCCACCCCCCAGCTCCGATTGGCCAGTGCAGAGCTGGTGCTCCGGGCGGGGGCAGCATGCAGAGCCCTGTGGCTCCCCCTGCCTAGAAGCCAGACCCGCTGCTGGACACTTCAGGGGCGCAGCATGGTGTCAGAACAGGTAGGCACTTTTAACCATCCCGGTTGGCGATGCTGACCAGAGCAACCCAGTGCCTTACATGCCATGACCCAGTCCTGGGTCATGACCTGAACTTTGAAAAACGCTGGCCTATGGAACACTTCTGTTGCATTCCCTGTGGTACAGTTTGTATAGCGGGGGTGCTGAGAGCCATTGAACCAAACTGTAAACCCTGCATATAATGGAAACCACTTTAAGCCATGGGGTGCAGCAGCACCCCCAGCACCCCCCCAGTTTCAGCACCTATGCCCCTAGTGAAACTTTAGAAAAGCTGGTCACTGATAACAAACACCTTTAAAAATGATTACAAATTAACTGGTTCTACATGAATAAAAAGACCAATTGAAACATAAAATATTAATCTGTGCAGCTTTGCAGGTGAAAAACAGCAATTTCTGCAGTTAGGTGGCACTGTTTCCTTTTCTTAACAAAGCCTTGTTGTCAGCGTGTTTCAAATGCAGTAAGAAGATGTGATTTAGCCCTTTCAGATTAAGTAGATAGAATCAAGCCCACATGCTGGAAAGGAACTGGATAAACATTTCTGTATTTTACAGGGTCCTTAATTATTTACCTCCCCACTTCACTCTGGAGCTAATATTTACCCTCTACTGTATATGTTGAATTGACACTTCACCTTGTAAGGCACCATAATTGTGGTGTCTGCTGGCTAGGAAAAATTGCTGAAGGTGAAATGTCATGTCTGTCCAGATGTCCTGCCTGGAGTCCTGTGCCCTACTTAAACTTCACATTAAGGGTGAATTTCACTCTCACAAGGAAATGGAGGGCATGGCCCCCAAGACCACTACAGTCCTATATTGTGGCTGTGCAGCCATGTTGCTGGGGATCTTCACACTGGCCCAGGTGCATGGAGGGTCCATGTTTATGTGGATGAAATGTCTCTTATGTACACATCACAAGTGGTTTGGAGGGGCCATGACCATGTAGGGTCATGGGAGTGGTCAGAAGGTTTGAGCTAAACCCTGCCTCTGATATGTTGGGGGGAGTCAGGGGCGGCTCCAGGCACCAGCACGCCAAGCGCATGCCTGGGGCAGCAAGCCGGGGAGGGTGCTCTGCCAATCGCCGCGAGAGCAGCAGGCAGGCTGCCTTCGGCGGCATGCCTGCGGAGGATCCACTGGTCCCGCGGCTTTGGCGGACCGAGGACCTCCTGCAGGCAAGCCACCGAAGGCAGCCTGCCTGCCGTGCTTGGGGTGGCAAAATACCTAGAGCCGCCCCTGGATGGAGTTTACTTCCAAGCTCCGCCCACACATTACACCTATGTAAAGCCCAGTTACTCCGCCTTTGTGAAAAAATAGGGCAGGTGTCTACACTACCACTTAAATTGATCTAATATATGTTGCTAAGGGCGCTATGTCCACAATGGTGATCCTCCCAGCCCAGGTCAACAGACGCGGAGTAGCAAGGCTCCTGCTAGCCTGTAAAAGTAGCTGTGTAAAAAGAGCTTTGAAGTTGGAGGCTAGGCTATAAAGCCCACTCTGCTCCCTAGCTTCACTACCCGAGCTCCAGCCCGAGATGCAACTTCAAAGCACTGTTGACACAGCTATTTTTAGAGTGCCAGCACGAGCCCCACTACCCCAAGTCTGTCAACCCGGGCTGGGATGCTTGTTGCCATGGGCTGTATCAATATATCCTCAGAGACTTTGTCTAACAATGTAAAATAGACAGTACAGGGCAATAATACAGAACCAGTCTATATTCCTATATTCCCCTACAGAACCAGTCTATATTCCATCACCCGTAGAGTCTGGTAATGCTGATGATAGGGACAGTAGGGGATGGAGCAATTAGTATGAAAATGTCATAAAACCATGATATTTAGAAGTATATATTGTAGTCCTGGAATCCACAAACTCCCATGTTACCTTACTAAAGTTCCAAAATTCCACCTCAGTTTCATAAGGATTGTCTCAATTTACCTTGTAAGTTGCTCCACAACACAGGAATCAGTTCGTATTAAGAATCAGAACATCAGCCACTACTGACCCAGTTGTTCAGGAATGTATTATTCTTCTGTATTATGGTAGTTCTAGGATTCCCAGTCGGTGCTGAACAAACAATAAATCAAAAAGAAAGTCGGACAAGAAGCAACAAGTGGTTGAAAGTGCCAATGCAGTTGGCAGAGAGTGTGCTGGGAGGAGAACACAATCATTGTTTTGCATAATAAACCGTAGTCCCAGATAGCACCTTCCACCTACCACCCTAAATAAATGTGTCTTGATTTTCATAAATGCTGAGTAGTCACAACTCCATTTGAAGTCCATGGGAGCTGCTGGTGCTCAACACCTCTGAAGATCAGGCCCACATTTTAGCTATTGCAGCTCACAGACTATTATTATTATATCTAGGTATGTGCCATGTAAATCAACATGGTCGTTTTTTCATTGTTTTACAGGCTATAGCAGTACTTCAGTAACACTTCAGTACTAGTGCCACGGATTTACCAATGCTCATGTAACTGTCTCTAATAAACACTTGTACGCCTTTTAAAAATGTGGGTAGCCTAATGATTTTTTAAGTAACAACTGGATTGGTTATGTGGATATCAACAGCTGCTTTTAACTGATTATCTTTGTAAAAAATAATCAGTATGACAAGTTTGACTGATGTGAATCAGCCCCTTACAATATTTGCCAACTCCTTAACAATGCTTTCTCGAGCTATACAGTTTTATAATATTACATTTCAATAAATACGGCACCAGAGAGTCATTGTTTGTGCCTTTCTAAAATAAGTCTGAAAAGCTGCTTTTCTGGATGCAGTTTGTTCTGCTGCACTATATAATATAATGATAATTTTGAAAGAATTAGCTAAATAAACCATGTAATTCAGCTCCACTGTAATATCTGGATCTTCTGTTAATTAATTCTCTCCTATCTGATATCCTTCATGTAGCCTACTTCTGTTCTTTAATTCACAATAGTCTAACCAATCATTAGAGAGCTTATTAGCTTGGACAGTCCCAACTATAAATGCACTATAAATTATAGAGCATCTCAGAATGCTTAGCTAGTCTAATGCCTCTTTTTCAAAATACGATTCCAGCTCATGCTGTGGAGTTGCTAAAAGACAATTCCACTGTTACAGTTATTTATGGAGTGCATGTCTCTTGAGTGAATTCATTGGACAAAACCTTCCTCAAGGCAAGGAGCTCACCACATCTGTATAAGTGATGCAGCTGGTGACTCATCTTGATAATTAATTTGTTGATAAAAATAATTGTTTACTGACACAGAAAAAATATGGAGGGTGCAGATGTGAGGACGTGTGTGCTATTTCTCAAGAGCTGTAGCATGAAGCTAGGTAGGAGAGACTGAGATCTGAATAGCAACTCTACAATAATGCAAAGATTCAGAGTAGCATCAGGGATAACAGAACTTTTTATTCTAAAGAATGTTCGTTGTTCAGTGTTAGAACAAAATGGCTCTATCTGAGAGTCTTTACTCCTGTCACATAGAGCATGGAGGCACAGAGTTTCTGTACTGATGGAGCAGATATCTGGGGATCTACTGCAATGGCTGAATCCCCTCTCAGGTCTATAGTGTGGCAAGCCTTGGTTATGTAACAGGGTGGAAACTCCACAAGTTAAACTCGCAGAATTTTCTGCCCCCTATGCAGGAATAATTTGGCCCTATATAATCAGAATGGGATCAATGCTTTTTCCTGGTACTTCACTATTATCTCACAATCCCTCAATATATAACTAGTAACTAAAAAGTCAACATTTCTCTGAAGAGACGACACTGATGTGTAGTTGTGGCTAAGTGAATACTATAAATACAAATCCTTTCCCTAAAAGTACTTTTTTTTTAAATGACAGACTCTCAGTCAGTTGTGTCTCAATCTCTACATATACAAAACAAACATCTGCACTCAACATAATGTCTATTACTCTGTCTATTCAGAGCAGGTGTCTTCTGTGACAACTCTTGTTGGAGATCTACAAGTCAAAGAGCAATTCTAAAGCATATTATATATATTCAGTATTAGCATAATTCAGATTTAAGTCTGTTTATGAATACTAATACATCTCTGTGATTCTCTTGAGCCCTCTATACAATATTTAACACATATATTGTCCCCCTTCCCCCTTTTTCTGATCACAAAGTTCCTTTGGCTCAAGCTGTGCCTTGGGAAATTATGCCATATATTCATATGACTATGTGAAGTGTCACCAGCCACAGAGAAGGTGAAAAAAAATAATTGAAATAATTTATCAAAAAATTAACCACAGTTCTTCTGTGAATAGCTGTTAAAGTTCTCTGATGCCATTATGGATATTTGTTAGGGCTGTCAATCGCTGAAGTGATTAACTCAAAACAAATTAACTCAATTAAAAAAATTAATTGCGATTAATCACAGTTTTAATTGCACTGTTAAACAATACAGCACCAATTGAAACTTGCTATACATATTTTTGGATGTTTTCTACATTTTCAAATATATCGATTTCAATTACAACATGCAATACAAAGGGTACAGTGCTCCCTTTATATTATTTGAAGTCAGGACAGCTTCCAAGTTTGACTTAATTTTATGTGGGTCATCAAAATGCCACAAGAGTTACTGCTATAAAAGCTAGAAAATGATAACTATGCTATTCTTCTGCACCAAGCAAACCTACCTGCAGGCAGAGACCCAGAATCTGTTTTTATTATTTGAATCCATATGCTTCTGCGCATCTTCATTTAAAAAAGATATGTGAAAAATGTACCTGCTCATTCCATTTCCCATAGGAACAGGGGCGGCTCTACCTTTTTGGCCGCCCCAAGCAGTCATGCGCGGGAGGCGCCCCGGAGCCACGGGAGCAGCGGACCTCCCGCGGGCATGACTGCAGAGGGACCGCTGGTCCAGCGTGGCTCGGCTGGACCTCCTGTGGCTGCGGACGGTTCGCGGGTCCGGCGGCTCCGCTTGAGCTGCCGCAGTCATGCCTGCGGGAGGTCCAGCCGAGCCGCGGGACGAGCGCCCCCTCCGCAGTCATGCCTGCGGCAGGTCCAGTCGTCCCGGGGCTCCAGTGGACCTCCCGCAGGCATGACTGCGGCAGGTCCACCGCGGCAGGGGACGGGCCGCTCCTCGGCTCGCAGCGGCAGGATAAGCTGGGGCCCCAGCCTTTTGCCGCCCCCTAGATTTTGCCGCCCTAGGCACCAGCTTGTTTTGCTGGTGCCTAGAGCCGCCCCTGCATAGGAAAATACTGTTTTCTGATTTTTTTGTCCTTAAATATGGATTGTTTTCCATAGCATTTTGTATTTAGGTTAATGTTGGGTTATTGTGAAGAGAAATGGTTTTGAAGAAAACTATGGAAGAAAAATAAAATATTTTATTTAACACAACTGCTGTTCAGTATTTGAGCATATGACATAGTTAACAACCTTATCAGTGTGTTTTGATAAATTTCCTTGCCAGGACAAGAATGAAACTTCTCCTGTTGCCACTGAAGTCAACAGAAGCTTAACTATTTACCTCAGTGAGAACAGAAGTAATGAGCCTATGAATCTGCTCCAGGGTATGGAACAAAATACATCACTAGGCTTCCAATATCCTTTTCATTATGCAGTGGAAACTGATGAACAAGCAATTAGATCACCTATAAGTTTGTTTTAAGTAACTTCTTTTCCATTTCATTTTGCTTTCAGCACAAGCAACACATAATGAACACAGCAGTGTTCATTGCTAAACCTGATTTTTTAAATACTGTACTCTTTAGAAAGTTGCAGCTGTTAAATTTACCATGCAAAAAAATCCCAGCCAAACAAAAAAACTGTATACCAAGAGCTGCAGTAAGTAAATAGTTTGATAGTAGGTTGAAAAATTAGTTACAGGTTTACTTATCAAAGGAAAACAATATTTTTCTTACAAATTGTTCTTTTTAATTTTAAAACTGCTACCACTTAGGCATTTATTGCACAATACATTACTTTGGCCACTAAATTGATTCTTGAGTGGTTTAAAATTCTGTAACAAAAAATTTAAAAGTTTGGAAAAAAGGTTTTCTATTCAAGATTCTGGCCATTCCCTTACATGACCTACAACATCATAATCAACCAGAATTAAATATATGCAGATATCACGGTAATAATCAATTAAAGGAGCTTGGAAAATACAGTCTATAGGAACTTGAAGAATAATTGCAGATTAATTTCTGTAAGGCCCAAGATGAGATGAGTTCCATTTTAATTTCAGCATTTTCCCTTGCCAAATGAAAATGCTAATCATGCTTATTCAAATATTTAAAGAAAGGATTGGGACTGTTTAGGGCAAATAAAGCATCTGCAGAGCTACATTCATACATTCAACCTACCCTATCATGAACGAGGTCCTTCCCCTTAAATATTTGGGAAATATCTAATGTTAGCTGCAAACCAATATATGTGAAACCCATGTGCATAGAAATAAAAGAGGACTGATGAGGACCAACTAGATTTTAATGACCTTTAAAATTAATCATTCTGAAGTTTTATTTTTTCAGTTGTGGATTGGCAAAATTTTATTTTTGACAGTGAGAGATTGACAATACTGATCAACGTCTGGTAGCTGTTTGCCCCAATACTATCATACAGGTACAGGGATGGATAAATACATTTATGACATGGGAACCCACTGGTGAGAGAAAGCTTAGTTTTAGACCAACATTTAGATCTGTTTCTGGATTTTGAATTGTCCATATTTTAAGCATGCTGAGATCTGGGCTATATATATAGAGTGGGAGCAGCCGTGAAATTTGAATCCAGGCCCATATTCCTAACACTCTTCAAAATGGTGGTTTTCCAATCTGTGAGTTTTGGTTGAAGCTCAGATCTCATAGACAGCATCTAACTCTTGGCACCTCAGAGAATCTGTGTTTCAAATCCAAACTTGAAATACCAAAATAAGCACCCCACACATGTCCCAAAAAGAAGAAATAAAATATTCTAGGCCACACTTGCCTTTCCTTGTCTGAGTCTCTCTTCCCATTCTAAAGATCGGTCTCATTGCTTTTAGTGACACCTTAAAATTCGAGCCACTACCTGTAAAGAACTAGTGCAGCATTACTACATTCAAGTGCTTGCCTTGTGAAGAAAATATCCCAGTCAATTTCATTCACAGCAGGTAGATGCCAAAAGTTTAAACACTTCAGGACAGTAGTGCATTCTTTCAATTCCTATGTAGTTGGTAGTCTCATAGTCAGTGGTGCAAGTAAGCTGGTATGGTTAGGTATGCTATACCATTAAGACATTTATTGCCAGTACGCTGTACCGGAAAGACACTTTTTCAAGAATGAATTATAGAGCCCTGCACAGATACAAATTTATACCTGTGGATGCGGATATCCATGGATAGAAATCGGTATCCGCTGAACCACAGGGATCTCCCGGGAACCACAGCAGAGAAAGGAGCAGAACGTGGGGCTGCCGCTCCCCTGCGTCAGCAGCTCCTCCGTCGTGGCCGTACCGCCCCCAACCTCACCCCCAGCCCTTCCAGGCAGCTGCATCTCCTATCTGGGGTCTATACCACTCTGCAGGAGGATAGGTCTGGGGGCAGGGCTAGAGAGGGTACAGCCATGCCAGAGGACAGGGTTGGGGGTGGGGCACTGGCTCCTGGGAACAATGGCCCCATGTTCTGCTCCTTTCGCTGCTGCAGTTCCCAGGAGATCCCTTCGGTTCAGTGGATACCGATTTCTATCCATGGAAAGCCACATCTGCAGGTATAAATTTGTATCCATGCACGGTTCTAGTCACAGAACATTTTTTGTGAGGGCGGTCGGGGTCGATACTGTACCAGCAAGAGTTAAAATCTACTTGCACCACTGCTCATAATCTTCTGTGAGGGAAGATGATGTAATGCCCAATCTGCACCATAATTGCCTATTCAAAAAAAAAACAAAACAAAACATTGATTTACATTTGCTTACATAGAGATCACATACCATAGGTGTAATAAATTATGACATTTTTCAACATGATAGCGGTCCGCAGTAGTATACTCAGAAATGCTATGATCAGAGTGTGACGGGTTGGATCACAGAAACCCCCTTGGGAGCTGCCAAATGATGTGCCAAGACAACCTCTGCTCCTGTTTTCCCTGCCAGCTCAGGACTCCAGCACCCTGTCTTGCTGAGCCAGACACTCTTGTGTGCTCCAGCAAAGACCCAGGGTCTGAATTACTTGCCCCAAAGCTGCAGGTTTACCTGAAAACAGCTCACAGACATGTGCTTGTCTTTAGCACTCAGATGCCCAACTCCCAATGGGGTCTAAATCTAAATAAATCCATTTTACCCTGTATAAAGCTTATGCAGGGTAAACTCATAAATTGTTTGCCCTCTATAACACTGATAGCGAGATATGCACAGTTGTTTACTCCCCCAGGTATTAATACATACTCTGAGTTAATTAATAAGTAAAAAGTGATTTTATTACATACAGAAAGTAGGATTTAAGTGGTTCCAAGTAGTAACAGACAGAACAAAGTAAGTCACCAAGGAAAATAAAATAAAATGCGCAAATCTATGTCTAATCAAACTGAATACAGATAATCTCACCCTCAAAGATGCTTCAGTAAGTTTTTTCCTCAGACTGGACACCTTTCAGGCCTGGGCACAATTCTTTCCTCTGGTACAGCTCTTGTTCCATCTTAGGTGGTAGCTAGGGGATTCTTCATGATGGCTCTCCCCTCCCTTTGGTCTCTTCCACCCTTTTATATATCTTTTGCATAAGGCGGGAATCCTTTTGTCCCTCTCCGAGTTCCCACCCCCTCCCTCTGAATGGAAAGACACTAGGTTAAAGATGGATTCCAGTTCAGGTGACATGATCACATGTCACTGCAAGACTTTGTTACCCACTTGCCAGCACACAAGCATACAGGAAGACTTACAGGTAAAACAGCCATTTGCAGACAATGATCCTAGTTAATGGGAGTCATCAAGATTTCAAACCACCATTAATGGCCCTCACTTTACATAATTACAGTAGGCCTCAGAGTTATATTTCATATTTCTAGGTTCAGATACAAGAGTGGTACATTTATACAAATAGGATGATCACACTCAGTATATTCTAAGCTTTGTAATGATACCTTACAAGAGACCTTTTGCATGAAGCATATCTCAGTTACATTATATTCACTTATTATTAAATTTTTATAAACCCATATAGACTGCACAACGTCACACAGAGATTTAGCTAAAGCCTTCCTGAATTGTTGCATTATAGCATTGTCCCTGTTCAGGTCACAATGGCATAACTTGCAGGTCTTAAATGAATGGCTGACACTTAACTATATCTTAGAATGACTAAATGCATTGAACAGCTGCTATTAAGGAGAGGCAAGCCTGAAGAAGATTGTGAATTAGTTTTGTGAATGTGGGTTGAAATTATTGGTCTGTTCACTCAGATTGCACTTTTTCCTTTTGCATTATTATGGCTGCCACAACCAAACTCAACTTATACTAAAAACATAGGGAATGCCATATACATGAAGATTACAGTGCTAGTCTAAAAGCAACATATGGGTTTTTTCCCCACTTCTTTTTTTTTATTATTTTTATTTTCTATTCCATCTATCTTGCTCTCCTGCCTCCATTTTCTTCCTTTCCTTCTGTTCTGTTTTATTTTGGCTATTTGTTTATTTTTCCCTCCTCTTACTGTATTTCTACTTTTTTTATTTCTTTGGGGGAAATCCATTTATAGGATTTAGCAGCATTCTCTCCTCCACTTCCCCATATTTTGTTGTTTCCCTGCCTCTTTTCACCTGTTGCTGTTTTGATGCTTTTCCCCTTTTATACTTCCCCTGCTATTCAGTAATGTCTCCTCTCACCTATTACTCTGCTTCTTCACCCACCTTTTAACCTCAGATTCTCCCCTACCTCTGCAGCTGAAGCTCATGTTTCCTCACAAAGGTGCTTCATGCACCATTCCATCTGACAGCAGGGCTCAACTATCTCACAATGCCTTGCACAGAAAACTGTTGCCACTTGCAGGCCATAATACACCTCTACCCAGATATAACGCCACCGGATATAACATGAATTCGGATATAACACTCCAGAGGGGGGAGGGGCGGGGCTGCATGCTCCAATGGATCAAATCAAGTTCGATATAACGCGGTTTCACCTATAACACGGTAAGATTTTTTGGCTTCCAGGGACAGCGTTATATCGAGGTAGAGGTGTATTTTCTTGTGTTTGTGAAGAGCTTTGAGATCCTCTGATTAAAGGTGCTATGTAAGTGCAAAGATTATTTTCATTGGAACTTGTACCTTCGGAAGAGAGAATTTAGTAGTTCACTGCATTACCCAGACTTCAAAGTTACTTGTTTTACAAAAATCTGATTTTGCATTAGGTATTGTATTGATGTGACAGAGAATTACCTTTTACTTGCCAACATGTTATTAGTATGTCATACACTGGTTCTGAATTATCAACTCATTGTGAAGTAATTATTAAACAGCGAAAGAAAGAGAGACATAGTTGCAAAAATTACATAGGTTCTGAGTCTTTGTCTTGTGCCTCTCACACTTCGTGCACTTCAGTGCATCTGTATGTCAATGTGCTCAAGGTACAATGTTTCTCAGATACTTAGAAAAGAAGTTCCAGAAACTTTCAGTACATACTTAAACCTCTGGAGTTGCTTGCCAGGGTGATTTTCTTCAGTCATATGAACAGTCTAGTAATTGAGAAATGGAATCACATATAAGAGTTTACTTCCTATACTGACTTTTTATTAGCAATTTAAAAAATCTGTCAGTAAAATTCAGTTTTAAAAATGTAATGTTAAAAGTCATGGCTGTGAATATTTAATGTTTAATTATTTTAAACTGGACTATTAACATTATATATCAACATGGCATTGACAAGGCTGAATTATCAGGGAACCTCATATGTAGTTCGAGCTATGAAACAAGAACTGTGATAAAGAAGTTGTGTTGCAATGATAACAGTGACTTAGGCATTACATCATATGTAGGTATTTATAAATATATTTTAAAAGCAGTTCACATGTTTAGGTACAAAATCTGGCCTGTGTAACTGTTCAGTCATGCCTATAGTCCCAACTAAGATTAGGGCCTCAGGGTGCTAGCTGCTGTACATATAGATAGAGTCCCTGCTCTGTCTAAACAGATGAGATGGACAAAGGGAGGGAGGAAAGAAATATCCTCGTTTTCCAAAGTGGGCACTGAGACAGAGAGAAATTAAGTCTCCCATTGACTTCAGTGAGGTTTCAGTCAGGCTGTAAGTGACTTGCCCAAGGTCACACAGGAATTGTGCAGTATTTCTGGGAATAGAATCCAGCTCTCCTGAGTCCCCTGTCCAGTGACTTAACCATAAGCTTATTCATCCTCTCCATTCATAAACTATTTTAATCTAATGAGAACTGCCTTTTGGAATCAAAATACCCATTTCATAAACAGAAATGTTAAATGTATCATTCCACGTTTGAGAAATCTTTTTTTTTAAAAATAAGATCATATTGTACCTTATTTTAAACAGAGCTGGGGTGCAAAGAATGGGGAAAATCATTGCTTTCCTAAGAGGAAATCACAACATTAGTAGAGAAAAAAATGTGTACGTTTCTAGGAAGTACAATACATGATGAAGAAAGAAGAAGAAAAGGTCCGATCCAAAGATCACTTAAATCAGTGGGAAGTTTTCCATTGATTTCAGTGTCCCTTGGGTCAGGCCCAAAATGAAAATGTAATTTATAATTAACTTTCAAATATGCTGTTTGTAATAAGAAAAACTATTTAAATTATTCACTGTGAATCAGTTATCCAGCAAAAAAAAAAAGATCCTTTCACAAATTTGTTTGAGTGCATCCTAATTTCTATTAATATATTTGTTATTAAAATATTTAGCAAATACTTGTGATGTAAACAAATTTCAGCCTGTTGATTGTTAACAAACTTTACTTTGAGCATGACTGTTCACTATTCATTATATCTGGTGCATGGAATGTGATCTAAACCACATGATATTTTTTCTACTTCCTGATGGGACAACTGAAACCTTTTAAGTAGGAGAGTAACAAATGAAGATGGCACATAATGGATAACTCACCTGTCAGCATACATTGTCTAATGAATAACAATTTACGCTACAGTTCATGGAATGCATTGGATTCACAAACATTTTCACGACAAAACTAGCAATTATCAAAATACGCAAAAAGAATAAATAATATGACTATGGGCAATAGTGGAGCAAACATGTCACATTTATTGAAGAAGGAAGGTTTAAATCCTCTCTCACTTGGCAAATAGATGGGATCAATATAACACCTCACAGCCTCCAGAGCATTTTCCAAAACTGAATGGCTGAATTGTTGCCAAGTAATACTCAGACCATCCTTCTCCCTGGTTCACATGACAAAGGGAGAATGTGTAGCATACGGGGCTGTAATGCCCTGATTCAGGAAAACACCCTGTGACACTCTGCCCCCCATATTCACCACAGTGGTATGATTATGACATAATTATGATACCCCTTGTACAAAATGTGTCATATAAGGTGTCAATGGAAAAGTTATGATTCGCTGAATCCCATTTGTATGAATCTATCACTTTTGTATCTGGAATTATGAATATTGACTATGAATCTGTATTTCAAATGTGCTTGTTCCTGGGTAACACCCACAACTAGCCTTTCAGGTACAACAGTGAAGAAGCTAGACAGTACTAATGGTCCATCAATGAAAACAATAGGCCATGGAAAAGACGTGTCCTCACCTGAGGATGCTATGGATAATGGCTGCCATGACTCAAGTATGCAGGGACATATGACTAGACAAATGATACCAAACTCCATTTTGGTACTTGGCTGGGAACTTGGCTTGAAACAAAGGGGTTCCAGCCATATGGAAGAAACTATAAAATTGGGAAGAGACATCACCAAGGGGCCTTACTCCCCACATAACAGAATGCCTGGAAACACCTGAGGAACAAAGACTGAACTGTGGAAGGGGGGGCCCAGGCAGGAAATCTGCCTGTGTATGGAAGCTTGATGGATTGTTTGTACTATCTAACAGGGTGAGAGACAGCTTAATTCAAATCATATCTAGTGTATATGACTTAGATTGTGATTCTGTTAATTTTCTCAGGTAACCCATCTGTTTGCTATTGCTTAAAATCTATCTTTCTGTAGTTAATAAATTTTACATTTTTTACCTAAAACAGTGTGCTTTGAATGAAGTGTTTGGGAGAAAAAAAAAATCTCACCTCAGTTAACAACTGTTTTGTGCATACTCCTCTCCACATCAAGGGAGGGGTGGATTGGGTAATTGTAATAATCTTTACTAGTCAGGCTTTTGACCAGGGCATGCTGGTACAGCTCCAGGGTCTTAGGCTGGGGAACTGGGGGTATTTTGGCAGTAGCGTCTCTATTGTTAGTTCATGAGTGGCTGGCCGGAGCACTCATGAACACAGCTGGGTGTGGCCCCTGCCTGTGGATGTTGGTTTGAGGGCAATCTTGGAGGGCTTTTCAGCTTTTCACAATGACAGTGTGAGAGGGAACCCAGATTGGTAAAACAGAGGGCTCAGCTGTACCCCAGTTCCAGGTTGCACCTTGGGTGGTGGTGGGGGGGGGAAATCACACACCCCTCTTCTGGAAAGTGTTTATGCATGTATTAGCTAACCCCTACCTAAACTCAACAACTTTTTCTAATAAAGACAAAGCTTTAGTGCTATACCTGAGAGAGTTAAAGTATTAAATGAGCCTTAATAAAGTCATTCCACCCCAGATATAGAGTACAGTATTGAAGTCCAAAAAGTGTCTTGGATGGGTAAAGGCTTGGCTTTGGAAACTGGCCTGATCTTCAGAGGGCCTGTGCACCTGTGACTCCTACTGACTTCAACTCTCTGGTAATTCATTTAGGTGTCCGAGGGTTGTGTGTGCAAAAGGAATTCAGTCTCCAGAAGAACTGAGGGCTCATTATATGAAGTACAGTATTTGGGCAAAGACATACACACAGCCAGTAAAGTGATCTGTAAAGTAACAATTTGTATTTATAAAAAGGTTATAAAGGGCTCTAGGTATATTCAGCATTTGAAGAGACTTCTCTGTGTTGAAGCATAAAACACTAGTTACAAAATTTAATTATTTATTTTCTTTCAAGGGGAATTTGTAAATTATTTTTTGTTGTACCTTCCTCATCAATACTTAACAAAGAGACTCATTGCTGGCTATTTCTCTGATATAGGATTGGTGAAGGTATTTTGCTTTTTAATTTTATTTTTATTGATTTTAGACTAGGAAATAAAATGCCAAAAGGAAAATAAAATAAAATGATAATAATTAGATGCAACTTTCAGACATTTACATGATTATCACCATGAATTATTGTTAGTGAATTTTAGCCAGTTCACGAGT
The DNA here is from genome assembly GCF_016161935.1 of Mauremys reevesii. Classification (NCBI taxonomy): domain Eukaryota; kingdom Metazoa; phylum Chordata; order Testudines; family Geoemydidae; genus Mauremys; species Mauremys reevesii. The sequence continues at coordinate 202,247,334 of NC_052624.1, forward strand.
GCAGCCCTTAAGCTTAATCTTATAATGGCCTAAAAATACTCTCATTTTCAATTTCACTGTTATGCATTTAAAATTTTAGAATGAGCACAAGCAATTAAAAAGAACATTTTAGTGCGGAATGAGTCACGATTCCATCCACAGTCTAATTCAGGGAAGGTTCAAAAGTAAAGGATATAAACCTGAAACAAACAGGACTGATCATCTGCCAGGTTTGGATCTGTATTTAACATGCTTAAATTATTCTGTCCCATGCAGCCTGCAGAAAATATAATTTTACCAAATCAGTGTTCTTCCTCCAAGACCTTTGAAGTAAAATATCATTTCCAGTAGGACCTTAGCACAGTAGAGTGACTAAAAATGTAAGGCCAGATCTTCAGGTGAGCTATACCAGCATAGATCTACTGAATTCAGCAAAGCTGTGCTGATTTATATGAGGACCAGGCCTACAACCCTTTTCCTTTTAAATTAAACAGAGGTTTGTAGGGAAGAATAGGGCTATTACAGTCCTCAGTTTTCCAAATGCTTGCTTGATTCATACAAACTCTTTTGAATGTGCTTGTGTGGAAGTTGCCTGACTGCCCATTTCTTTTAAGTAACTAGTTAATTTTGTATGTATGTGGCATATAAGTTAGTACAAACTATTGTTATTCCTTTTTGTCAGAACAATATGTCTACCATTAGAGTACACCTCAATTTAGACAGTGTTTTATTAACAAGTATATGTGGGATATAAGTTAAATATGTTTACATTAAATTGAATATTTTCAGCCTTGGAAGAATCAGTTTGGAGTTTTTATTAGGGCTGGAACTTCCTCTCACTGGTTCTTTATTCTTAGCTTTTAGAACTGCCTCAGGCCGAGGCAGAAGGACATGTCCCAGATGTAAAAGATTGGTGACCAATATTCCTGTCTGTAATGTTCTGAGTTTTCACCTACAGCATTCTCAGCCTTGGTAGATCAAAATTTGATGGGTACTCGAGCTAAGATGATCTTCCTTCTCAGTTGTTCTGACTGGATCACTTCCTCTCTCTGGACCCTTCCATTAGCTCCACTTCCTTCTTTCTATCAAGTTCTAGCTTCTTGTTCTGACTTTTCAGGCCCTTCATAACTGGGCCTTCCCAATTGCTCCAGTCTTGTCTCTTACCACATGTCTCCAGCCACCTCTACTTCAGCAATGATTCTAGCCCCATCTCCCAATTAATATCCAGTCATATTTGCTTTCTTCCACAATGCCTTGCTTACAAGGAACACCTTTCCTGACTTGATCTGTAGGTCTACAATTCTCTCCAGTTTGCCACAGTGCATATATATTAAAAAAGAAAAAAAAGTCAGACATGTAATGATGACTAGTTTGAGGTCTAGATCAGGGATCGGCAACCTTAGGCATGTGGTTCGCCAGGGTAAGCCCCCTGGAGGGCTGGGCCAGTTTGTTTACCCGCTGCATCTGCAGGTTCGGCTGATTGCAGCTCCCACTGGCCCTGGTTCACCGCTCCAGGCCAATGGGGGCGGTGGGAAGCGGCGGCCAGCACATCCCTCAGCCCACACCACTTCCCGCAGCCCACATTGGCCTGGGACGGTGAACTGTGGCCAGTGGGAGCTGCGATCGGCAGAACCTGAGATGCGGCAGGTGAACAAACTGGCCCGGCCCGCCAGGGTGCTTACCCTGGCAAGCTGCATGTCAGAGGTTGCCGATCCCTGGTCTAGATCCCTGGTCTAAGTAGCTGGCACTTACTTTATATATTGTATACATGACACTTCTTGTAAGATACTAACTCTTTGGGGGAGGGCCTATGTCTCCATACTACAGTGTACAATGTCTAGCTAGCACAACTGGGCTCCAATCCTGCTTGGGGCCACTTGATGCTACTGCACTAGAAATATTAAGAATAATAATTCCTGTAATGTCCTCTTTGTCCTTCACAAAGTAACATAGCTCCAGTAGCCTAATTTTGAGATGATCTGTTTTGAACCAAGTATGAGTGGAGAAACCTTGTATTTTCTTATTTTCCTCAGTACAATCAATTTTTTGAAGAAATCTGTTCAAAATGATCTGAAAGCCAAATGATTTTTTCAAATTTACTGTATCTTTAGTACACCACAGCTTTTTAACTAGAGAGAAATAGAAGTCTGTCCTCATCAGGAAAGGCATTGAATGGCTTTTGCATGTGGAATGTTTACCAAAAATAGTAAATAGAATGCACTTATGATTATCATTAAACAAATATGCATAGCTCTTCACTATTGTAATCACTGTCTTTTGAAACCTGATGTTCCAGAACTGTCTCATAAACAATCAGTTATGTTCTAATTTTAGTTTTATTTATTAAGTTTGTCAATGACAAACCTTTCTCCCAGCTCTAAAAGATAACTGTGTACAGAAGATATTTTAAGTGACTATTTAAAGGGAGCAGTGTTCCCTAGTGAGAGGCTAAAGTGAACAAAGAAGGTCTTTTGAAAGGATTCTGTTGAGAAAAAGCAGGGTCCAGTCATATATATATATATATATATATATGAATGAGAAATACAGACTAGCCTCTGCTTTTTCTGAACAGAATATATCTATAAATGTATTTAATTATGCTAATAGTATCACCTGGCTCAATCAGTCTTCAGCTGTTAAGACTGCGCCGATCACAACACGTCCACTATTCTTCTTGCATTCTTGCCTTTCTTCTCCATGTTCGTCCAAAACGTTTAATTATGTCATCTTCCCATCTTCTTGGAGGCCGACCAGGTGGTATTTTCTGTTCTCGTAGGTACCACTCATTAATGACTGCGGTCCACCTATTGTCCATGAACCGTGCTATGTGGCCCACCCATCATATCTTATTATATCTGCTTTCCACGACAATATCTTTCACATCACTGCATACTCTAATCATTTCATTTGGGATATGATCCAGAAGGGAAATTCCCAACATAGCTCGTTCCATTGCCCTTTCAGCTGCCGACAGCAGCTGTTCTTCTCTCTTCATCCGTGCCCATGTTTCACTGACATACAGCATGTCTGGCAGCACTGTTGAATTGAAGATATTTGTACGTGTAGTCTTGTCGATTTTTCCTTTGAGGACGTTCTTGATGGAATTAAATGCATACCATCCTGCCCGAATCCTTCGCAAGAGTTCTCTGTTCATGTCTTGGCGCATATTAACTTCTTGGCCCAAATATACGTACTGTTCCACTTCTTCAATTTCTTCTCCTGTTACTGTTATTCAAGCTTTTCGTAAGATGTCTGATCACATGTATTTTGTTTTGCAACGGTTCATTTTCAGACCGACTTGACTACTTTTCTTGTCGAGTCTTCATAGCATGCTCTGCAGTTGGTTGGTGCTAGTACCATGTCATCCATGAATCTGAGATGTTCACCATTTATATTAATGCCACTCCTCCAATTGATCTTGTTCATAACCATTTCAAGGCAGGTGGTAAATAGTTTAGGTGAAATTGTATCCAGGGTCAGCTTTTTAGGCAGATTCCCCCGATTCCCGTGAATCGGGTCCCGCACCTCAGAGGGCCCTGCAGTGTCCAGAAGAGGGGTCACACAAGGTAAGGCCCCAGAAGACAACTGATGCCAAGGAAGGACCCTCCGCCTAGTGCCGCTGCAGACAGCGGCAGCCGATTGAGCTGTCGCCGAATTGCCGCTGCTATCTTCAGCAGCAGCTGAATCACTGACGCTGTCTTTGGCAGCATTTCAGCAGCGGCTCTTTCGAATCGGTCCCTGCACGTCCTAAAGCCGGCCCTGATCGTATCTCCTTGCTTTACGCCTTTCTCGATTGGGATGCGGAGGGGAGTTTCGAGGAGAGTAAAACATGGTTACTCACCGTAGTAACTGTTGTTCTTCGAGATGTGTTGCTCCTATCCATTCCATGTAGGTGTAGGTGTGCGCGCCGCGCGTGCACAGCTCTTCGGAACATTTTTACCCTAGCAACTCCGGCGGGCCGGCTGGGCGCCCCCTGGAGTGGCGCCGCCATGGCGCTGAATATATACCCCAGTCGGCCCGTCCGCTCCTCAGTTCCTTCTTGCCGGCTACTCCGACAGTGGGGAAGGAGGGCGGGTCTGGAATGGATAGGAGCAACACATCTCGAAGAACAACAGTTACTACGGTGAGTAACCGTCTTTTCTTCTTCGAGTGATTGCTCCTATGCATTCCATGTAGGTGATTCCCAAGCCTTACCTAGGCGGTGGGGTCGGAGTGAGACGTGGCAGAGTGTAAGACTGCGGAGCCGAAGGCTGCATCGTCTCTGGATTGCTGCACCAATGCGTAGTGGGAAGCGAAGGTGTGAACAGAAGACCAGGTGGCCGCTCTACAGATGTCCTGGATGGGGACATGGGCCAGGAAGGCGGTTGACGAGGCTTGCGCTCTCGTCGAGTGAGCGGTGAGGCGGCATGGTGGCACGCGAGCAAGCTCGTAGCATGTCCGGATACATGCCGTCACCCAGGAGGAAATCCGCTGCGAGGAGACCAGCTTGCCTTTCATGTGATCGGCAACTGCTACAAACAGCTGGGTCGAACGCCGGAAGGACTTCGTCCGCTCGATATAAAAAGCGAGGGCCCTGCGGACATCCAGGGTGTGAAGCTGTTGCTCACGAGGTGAGGCGTGCGGCTTCGGGAAGAAGACCGGAAGGAAGATCTCCTGATTGAGGTGAAAGGCCGACACCACCTTAGGGAGGAAGGCCGGGTGTGGTCGAAGCTGCACCTTGTCTCCGTGGAAGACGGTGTATGGTGGACTAACCGTTAGAGCACGGAGCTCAGAGACTCGTCTTGCCAATGTAATTGTGACGAGGAAGGCTGTCTTCCAGGAGAGATAGAGTAGAGAGCACGTGGCCAGGGGCTCGAAGGGCGGTCCCATAAGCTTGGCCAGAACGAGATTTAAATCCCAGGTCGGGGTAGGACGCTGCACCAGCGGGTACAAGCGGTCCAGGCCTTTAAGGAAGCGGGAAACCATCTGGTTGGAGAAGATGGACCGACCTCCCATGGATGGAGGGAAGGCGGACACGGCTGCCAGGTGCACCTTCAAGGAGGAGACCGCGAGCCCTTGTTCTTTAAGGTACCAGAGGTAGTCCAGGATTGTAGGGATAGGGACTAGGAAGGGATTAAGGCCGCACTGATCGCACCAGAGCGCGAAACGCTTCCATTTCGCGAGGTAGGTGGAGCGAGTGGAAGGCTTCCTGCTTTCAAGTAGGACTTGCTGTACTGCCACCGAACAGTCCCTCTCTGCGTGGGTCAACCACGCAGGTACCAAGCTGTAAGATGGAGGGACTGTAGGTTCGGGTGGCAGAGTCTGCCGAAGTCCTGTGTGATGAGGTCCGGCCATAACGGAAGGGGAATGGGATCCCGAACAGAGAGCTCGAGCAGCAGGGTGTACCAGTGCTGCCTCGGCCAGGCCGGAGCGACGAGTATTACGTGGGCCCTGTCCCTCCGAAGCTTCAGTAGCACCTGGTGTATGAGCGGGAACGGAGGGAAGGCGTAGAGGAGGTGATCCGTCCAGGAGCAGAGGAATGCGTCCGACAGGGAGCCTGGGGAGCGACCCTGGTACGAACAAAACAGGTGGCACTTCCTGTTCTCCTTGGAGGCAAACAGGTCTATCTGGGGAAACCCCCACCTCCGGAAAATTGTGTGCACCACATCCGGACGAAGAGACCACTCGTGGGAGAGGAACGATCTGCTGAGATGGTCGGCCAGCGTGTTCTGCGCTCCTGGAAGAAAGGACGCTTCCAGGCGAATCGAGTGGGTCACGCAGAAGTCCCACAGGAGCATCGCTTCCTTGCAGAGCAGGGAGGAGCGGGCTCCGCCCTGCTTGTTCACATAGAACATCGCCGTCGTGTTGTCCGTGAACACCGCCACGCAGCAGCCTTGCAGAGGGGCGCGGAAGGCGATACACGCCAAGCGGATCGCTCGCAGCTCCCGGACGTTGATGTGGAGGGAGAGCTCTTGGGGCGACCAGAGACCCTGTGTGTGAAGGTCGCCCAGGTGAGGCCCCCATCCCAACGCCGAGGCATCCGTGGTCAGGGTGACGGATGGGCGAGGAGGGCGGAACGGGACTCCTGCACACACGACCTCTGGGTCCAGCCACCAGCTGAGCGAATCGAGGGTAGGCTTCGTGACCGTGACCACCATGTCTATGGGGTCGCGATGCGGGCGGTACACTGATGCCAGCCAAGATTGAAATGGGCGAAGGCGCAGCCTGGCGTGCGTGGTCACGAATGTGCAGGACGCCATGTGGCCCAGGAGGCGTAGGCAGGACCGAACCGTCGTCGTGGGAAAGGTGTGTAGGTCCCAGATGATGGAGACCATTGTCTGGTGCCGAGATTGAGGGAGGCAGGCCCTGGCTAAATTGGAGTCGAGGACCGCTCTGATGAACTCCACTCGTTGCGATGGAGTTAAAGTGGACTTCTTGGCATTGATGAGAAGGCCCAGGAGCCGAAATAGGGATAGTATTTCTGTCATCTGGTCCATTACCAGCTGTCGGGATGCCCCGCGAACCAGCCAGTCGTCGAGATACGGGTAGACATGTATGCAACGACGGCTGAGGGCTGTGGCAACCACTGCCATGCACTTGGTAAAAACCCTTGGCACGGTGGACAGGCTGAAGGGTAGCACCGCAAACTGGTAGTGTGCGCTGTTGACCACGAAGCGCAGGTAGCGTCGATGGGGAGGGTAAATCGCGACATGGAAGTACGCGTCCTTCATATCGAGGGCGGCAAACCAGTCTCCTGGATCCAGGGAGGGAATGATGGTCCCCAGGGTGACCATGCGAAACTTGAGCTTGAGCAGATACCTGTTGAGCTCCTGGAGGTCTAGTATGGGTCGGAGACCTCCTTTCGCCTTGGGGATGAGAAAATATCGGGAATAAAATCCCCTGCCCGCATGTCGTACGGCACCTCCTCTATGGCCCCCAAGCTCAACAGAGTCTCGACCTCTTGTAGGAGGAATTGCTCGTGAGAGGGGTCCCTGAAGAGGGACGGGGAAGGTGGGTGGGAAGGAGGGGGTGAAACAAACTGAAGGCGGTAACCATACTGGATAGTACGAAGGACCCAGTTGTCCGATGATATTTGGGACCACGCCGGAAGGAAGTGGGAAAGGCGGTTGTAAAATAATGGGGTAGGATCCGGGAAAGAGACTGATGGGCCGTCCTCAGGCGTCCCATCAAAAGGCCTGTTTGGGCCCTTGAGGGGCCTTGGAAGGGGCCTGGGCCTGGTTGCGTCTGTTGCCCGATGGTCTACGGCGGTTTAAGTTAGCACGCCGACTATTATACAGCCTTGACCGGGCCTGGGTAAAGGGCCGGTAGGGCTGCTGCCGGAATGACCTCCTCTGGGTAGCCGGTGTGTGCATACCCAAGGTGCGAATGGCAATTCGACCATCTTTGAGGGTCTGAATTCTGGAGTCCGTTTTCTCCGAGAAGAGACCCTGAGTGTCGAACGGGAGGTCTTGAAGGGTGTACTGCACCTCAGGCGGCAAGGTGGAGGACTGCAGCCAGGAGATACGCCTCATGGTCACACCGGAGGCCAGCGTTCTGGCTCCTGAGTCCGCCGAGTCCAGAGCGGCCTGGATGGAGGACCGGGAGGCTTTTCTGCCTTCTTCCAAGAGGGCCGAGAACTCTTGACGTGAGGCTGTTGGGATCAGCTCCGAAAATTTCGCCAGGGACACCAAGATGTCAAAGGTGTAACAAGCGAGAAGAGCCATCTGGTTGGCAATCGAGAGCTGGAGGCCACCCGCCGAATAGACCTTCCGGCCCAACAGGTCCATGCGCCGTGCGTCTTTGGATTTTGGCGCCGGAGCGGGCTGCCCATGCCTCTACCGGTCATTTACGGACTGTACCACGAGGGAGTCCAGAGTCGGGTGCGTATAGAGATACTCGTATCCGGTGGGCGGGACCGAGTACTTGCGCTCCATGCCACGCGCGGTGGGAGGGACAGACGCCGGTGACTGCCAGATGGTAGTGGCATTCCGCTGTATGGTGTGGATGAAGGGCAGGGCCACCCACAGCGGGGCCTCAGCTCCAATGACGTTGGTCACCGGGTCGTCATCCTCTGGGACCTCCGCCACGGGGAGGTCGATAGCCTTTGCCACCCGGCGAAGAAGGTCTTGGTGGGCCCGCAAGTCAATAGGAGGGGGGTCTGCTGTAGAAGCCCCCGCCACCGCCTCATCCGGCGAGGATGATGAGGACAGACCTTGGACCACCGCTTCTGGAGCTGGTTCTTCCAGGGGGTGTGAAGCCGCCTCAGACCCTGGATGTTGTGCGGGAGCAGGTGGCGACGGGCCTCAACCGGTGGTGATGGAGGAGGTCTGCTCACCGTGGCTTCGGGCACCCTAGGTTCAGTGCCCACGTGGCTCGGGGGAAAGGGGAGTCCTTGAGGCTTGTGGTAGGCCCAGGGGACCCAAAAACCCCACTGCTGAGGTCCGTGGTCCTGGCCTTGGGGGTCGGCCCGGAGATCTCTCCCACTGCCCGCCTGAGAGGCGACTGAGGGCTGACAAGAAGGCCAAGGCAGGGCAGAGGCGCTGAAAGATTGCGCCGTGGAAGCCGGCAGTAGGTCCCTGGACAGTGCCGAGGATCGGTGCCAGTCATCATGGTGCCAGGATGGAGAGCGGGACCAGCGATTGTTGCGGTGCCGGGAGCTCGACTGGTGCCGGGAGCTCGACCATGACCTTGACCGACGGTATAGGGAACGGCTTCGGGAGTCACGGTGCCGGGATCCGGACCTCCCTCGGTACCAACGGTCGGGCGACCGGGACCGGGAGCGTCTCCGGGAGTGCGACCGGTGCCGAGACGGGGAGCGGTACCGCGATGGTGAACGGTGCCGAGATCTGAATCGGCGTGGCGGTGACCGTGTGCAGGACCGGGAGCGGTACCGGGATCGACATCTATCTCGTCCATCAGGGGGAGGCGGCCGCATCATCGCCGGCTTGCCCGCTGACTGAACGGCCCGCACCGGCGGTGCCGGGGGCCGGAGGCTTGGTGCCTCTGTGAGCTCAATGAGCTCTCTTGCCATCGAGAATGTCTTGGGCGTGGACGGGAGCTGCAGCTCAACCGCGGTTGGCACTGGGGAGCAGGGTGGTACCGGACTCAACGGCTCTTGCGGCACCGGAGTCGACGGTACCGTGCACGTTTTGTGCACCGCCACAGCCGGTACCGGAGGCGCCGGTGGTGGCTGGGCAAGCGGTCCCGTAGCATGCGGCTTAGAGGCCGTCTGCGCCATCTTCCGTTTCCTCGCTGGAGAGAGGGAACGGTGCCGGGACGCCGGTGCCGGCTGCGGAGCTCGAGCAGTCTCGGTACCGGAGCGGCTCGGGGCCGCGGGTGCGCTGCGCGCTGATGACGATTTCGGTGCCGCTGGGGTCGGCGCGGGAGGTTGAAGTGTTGCCTCCATAAGGAGCTGCTTTAGGTGAGTGTCCCACTCCTTTCTAGTTCTCGGCTTAAACGCCGTGCAGATGGGATACTTATCTGGACGATGGGTCTCCCCGAGGCAGCGCAGGCAGGAGTCGTGCGGGTCCCCGACAGGCATGTGCCGCTGGCAAGTCGCACAGGGCTTAAACCCCGGTGCCTTGGGCATGAGCCCGCACCGGTTGTGGAAGAAGAGGGGCTAAACCCCCCTAATTCCCTTACTATACTATATCTAACCAAACGTATTCAACTAATCTAACAACTAAACTAACTTAACCAACTATGTACACGTAGGAAATAGAGAAACGCTAGGGCTGTGGAGGTAAAGGAGCACTCCACTGTTCCAACTGGCCGTCACGGGCGGTAAGAAGGAACTGAGGAGCGGACGGGCCGGCTGGGGTATATATTCAGCGCCATGGCGGCGCCACTCCAGGGGGCGCCCAGCCGGCCCGCCGGAGTTGCTAGGGTAAAAATGTTCCGAAGAGCCGTGCACGCACGGCGCGCACACGTACACCTACATGGAATGCATAGGAGCAATCACTCGAAGAAGAATGTCTGTTGTACATCCAGTATTCGCTTCTTTCAACAAACTGATGTACTGCGTATTAATGCCCTGCTCTGCGAGCGCCTTTAATATTGTGTTGAACTCGACGCTATAGAAGGCCTTTTCGTAGTCGATGAAAGCAATGCACAGCGGGAGTTTGTATTCCCTTGCTCTTTCTAGGAGCTGGCTAAGGGTAAATATATGGTCAATCATGCTGAAATTTCTTCGAAACCCTGCCTGCTCTCTCGGCTGTTGTTCATCCAGACTCTGCGAGAGTCAGTTCGTTATCACCGATAATAGTATAGATTTGCAAAACTGAATGCATGGATGAGACAACTCACAACACACAACAACAAACAATATTAAATTTAAATAATGCATTAATGAGGCAAACAAAAAATCATGGCCTAACAAATATTATTTATTTGCCTATGTTTTATCATACACACTTCTAACGGGCTAGATTATATGCTTATAGTTTGTTTTGAGTAAGGTGCAATGTGTAGTTTTGTTGCTTCAGGAGCAGATTAGGGTGGGACTCCTGACTCTTGGAGACCTGTCCTCCCTCCCCCACTTATGTCGGGGGTGGGGAGAAGTAATCTGCTACTTTTCTAAGTCACTTGCAAATTACATTCCCTGCCACACTGGCCCAACTGCACTCCTTATACCCCGTCTCTCCATACTCACCTGCATGGGAGAGGAGCTATTGGTTCTATGGAAGCTTCTCTCCACCCTGCACTTCCAGGTGTGTAACCCCTGCAGGGAGTAAGGGAGTGCCTTATATTTCCTAACCTCACTATGCAGGTATATAGTGCAAGGGACAATCTTGTCTTATATTCACTGTACCTCTAAAATACCAGTGACACCATGAAAATGTATTTAAAAGGGTTGCAACATTGAAATTAGAGCTGTGTAAAACAGATCTTTTAAAATGTTCATAGGCAAATACATGCCACTGTCATCAGTAAAAAGCCTTCCCCCCTCATCAATAAACTGACAAATTTGTTCTGTGGAACATGGAACATTTTTATATATTTATCTCAAGCAAATGTTTGGCATTTTCTTTGAGAAGGTTTGTCAGTTTCTGCAGAGAAAACCATTTATCCCCTATGGAAAATTGCTTTCGGCTTTGTAGAAAAAGTTAAAATGAGGCTTCACAAGGTTTAGCTTTATTGAAAATTGGCAGACATACATTTTCCATTTGCTTATACATCTTTGCTTTTTTGCCTGTCTATGATTGCACAATTAAAGATAAAATGTCTACATTTATAAATCAAGGCTCAACCTGTGAGTCAGCATGACTAAAGTATACCATATTAGCTGTTTAGTAGCTTTTTATACTTTGCTATGAATTTGCTGTGGTTGTTGCTTTTTATTTAAGCTTTGAGGAACAGAAGATACATGACAGCTCCAAGAGACAGTGTCAAAACTGATTAGATGCAGTGTCATCTCACAGCCCCTAATTTTAGGTATGTGATGAAGCTTTTTCTGCTAATGCAAAACCAACAGGGGACCACAGCAAAATACGTTTGAGGAATTATGTTCAATAAAAAGAGACTTGAGACATTCCACAATGCGGGATTCATGGTAACTTTTTCAGTAAAAGCATGGCTAAATGTGCAACACCACGGAACCTTTGTTGGGCTTGCAGTAGTACTTCTATACTGTGATTTTGGCTTGAGCTAAGGATGGCTTGGGACTTGAAGTAAGAAGTGGTGATCTTCCACCATCGCTAAAAAAAAAAAAATGTGGCTGTGTATACCTATAAATATATGGTCAGTTACTGGCTTACTGGCTGCCCCAGCATGGGGGAAGACGTGGGTAGGAGACAGGGCAAAGGAAGCCCATTTCCTCACTCTTCTGCAACAGTACTTTGTAACACAAACAGCATTACATTATGTGTGTGTGTGTGTTTATTTCCATATATAAGTAAGTATTCATTTAGGTCCCAGTTCAGCAAGTTACCCAAACACATGCCTACCTCTAAGCATGTGAGTATTCTCAGTGAACAGTCTTATTTCAAGATCATAAAAAAAGTTAGGCTCATATTTAAATACCTTGCTGAATCAGGAGTATAGGGTCCAATTATTTACTGAAATAAATTAAAAGACTCATTGATATCAATGCGCTTTGGGTCAGGCCTGTGTATATTAGATAATGTTGTATTACTTGTGCTACAAATTGTTGTACAAAGAGAAGCAATTTTATGATATTATCAGAGCACCAGGGACAGTCTGTACCTCTGTGTTCAGGCAGAAACTGTAATTTCTGAAGAATTAGAACAACAACTTGAGAATTAAAAGGATTTTGACTTTGTTTCACTTTGGTTAACAATGCAGCCAGAGAAACAAAGAGCTATCCTGGGGTGAAAGGGCATCTGCATTCTAATAGAGAATAGTCTAACAATGACATTTTGACAGATGTTAAATAAAGTTATAGGCAACAAGGTTTCTGTCAAACAACTGTTCATGTTTAAAGGACTCCTTTGAAGCTGAAGAAAATTGAAAGGCTCTCTTTCAACGAGCAGTGGACATCAGTGAATTTGGGTAGAAGGGTAATATTTGACAGCACAGGGAACAGGTTTATAATCTCTCTCTAAAGGGTTGTGATTGAAAAATAGCATTGTATCTAAATTGATCATAAAGAGATCTAAATTGGTATAGTAATAAAAGATCCTGATACCCCAAACATTATTAGATAGATCTATTTTTATAAAGACAATTCTTAATGTAATTCACCAACTCTTTAAATAAAGGCTTTTAACTAATCATTGTGTGTGTGTGTGTGTGTGCACGTATATATATATATATATATATATATATATATATATATATATATATATTAGCGCTGTCAAGAAATTAAAAAAATTAATTGTGATTAATCACACTGTTAAACAACAATACCATTTAAATATTTTTGCATGTTTTCTACATTTTCAAATATTGATTTCAATTACAACACAGAATACAAAGTGTACAGAGCTCACTTTATATTTATTTTTATTACAAATATCTGCACTGTAAAAAACAAAAGAAATAGTATTTTTCAATTCACCTCATACAAGTACTATAGTGCAATCTCTTTATAATGAAAGTTGAACTTACAAATGTAGAATTATGTACAAAAAAACCCCATTCAAAAACAAAACAACGTAAAACTCTAGAGCCTACAAGTCCACTCAGTCCTACTTCTCATTCAGCCAGTCACTCAGACAAAACAAGTTTGTTTACATTTATGGGAACATTTATGGCACTGTTGTAGCCAGTGTCACAAGATATTTAGGTGCCAGATGCTAATGTTTCAGTTAAGGAAGGATAAGAAAAACTCTGATTCCTACCTACCTGGTCAGCTTGTAGATCAGCTCCACAGGTTGGTGTCCCACCTGCCATCACTTCTGCTCTGGGAAGCATGTCACTCCAAGGACTACGGCATCCTCTTCCGGACACAGCCTTTTGGCTGTGCCACGCTCTATGTTCCCACCCTTCCAGGGGAACTGCAGTCCGCTATCCACCAATTTCCCGCCAATGGAAACTGCAGCCAATTGTCTGGCCACTTCCTCAGTGGTGAGGAGGGGGGATCCAGGCCCACCCACTACTCCAGGTCCTGGCCAGGGACCCTGTAGTTAGCAGCCACATGCTGTATCCCCTTCAACCTCTCAGTACCTCTTCCTGGGCCACTTCCTGGCAGCCTCCAGCACCCTCTTCTCTCTTGCCTCATGGCCTCTGCCTGTAAATTCCTGCAGCCAACCCAGAGCCATCTTAGCTCCCCCCAGTTGCTGCTAGCAGCACTGCTCTGTCCAGGGTGCTGGCTCTCCTTCCTCCTGCTAGGAGCCTGATCTTTCCACCTTGGGCTCCAGGCAGCTACTGAAGCTGCTCTGCAGCCCTTCTTGTATGGGCTAGCCCGGCCCTGATTGACTGCCTCCTGCGCAGCCTCCCTAAGGCCCTCTCTAATTGGCTAGTGTGGGGCAGGTGCCCCATCACACTACCTCTCTTTAATTGAACATTAAAATATTGTGTAAAGCACTAGGTTTGGAGATTTGCTCTCTAATTTAATACACAGCAGCCAAATTGCCTTTATTTAAAATATCTTCAATATCTGGAGAGCCCTTAATATTCTGCCATTTTGTCTGATCAAATAACATGTAGTTCTTTCCCTTGGTGCAGAAAGATCTTTAGATGGGGTAGAACAAAGGTGTTTCCTACAAGTTTTTCTTTTTTTTTGGGTGGTGAGGGAGGGAGAGAGGAGATGTACACAATAATTGACTGAAGTGCCTCGGCCTATTCATACAAAGACTGCTAAGATATTGTTAAATGGATCTGAATCACTGGCATTTTGAACTCTACAGAGATGCCACCAGCTAGTATTGCCTATTTGTTATTTCTGTGGAAACATTTATCCAAATAACTCAAAATACCATGACATCCCAGATATTCAAACAGGCCATATTGAGCATAAAATTGCTCAGTATAGGAAGGATATGATTTTTTTGGCTCCTAAATCCTATAATTTTTTTGCCAAACTTAATAGAAATCTGTGATTTATTAGGTTCAGTCTCAAGTTTTAAAATTAACAGATACACCCTTAGAATCATAGGGTTAGAAGGGACCGCAAGGGTTATCTAATCTAACCCCCTGCCAAGATGCAGTATTTGTTGTGTCTAAACCATCCAAGACAGATGGCAACCCAGCCTCCTTTTGAAAACCTCCAGTGAAGGCACTTCCACAACTTCCCGAGGCAGACTGTTCCATTGTTCTACTGTTCTTACAGTTAGGAGGTTTTTGCTGAAATGTAATCTAAATCTTCTATGCTGTAGTTTGACCCTACTGCCTCTTGTCCTGCCCTCTGTGGCAAGAGAGAACAACTTTTCTCCGTCTTTTTTTGTGGCAGCCTTTCAAGTCTTTCTTAATCATACTACTATATGTCCAAATGGCTCTATGTTCAGAATTATTTCCTTATAAGTGACAAACATTTTATTCAATATTTAGTCATTAAAATCTCAGATAAGAGCCAGAATTTATTCAAACATCATACATATTCCACAGCTAGATACAGTATTTTAGAAAATGGATAATTGAAAAATGCTCATATTTTCCAGGGTGGCTCAAATTAATACTCTGAAAATGCATAGTCTGCCTCCACTAAATTATTTGTTTGATATTCTCCCAGTAGCATGCTCTTCTTTATTCCTCAAGAAACTTCAAAATATTCCTCTAATTTTATTTGGGCTGATAGGATAAAATTTAACAGCTTTTTGTTACAGAGAGATAATAGGCATTAATCTTATCCCATTTCCATTACTTTTATTAACCTAATTTAAAGTCCTTTCTTGGTACCATGTTTATCCTCAGGAATATGGGTTGGAAATTGAAGTTTTTGTATGTATCCTAAGGAACAATATGCTAAGTTATTTCTCTGGCAACCAATTTTCCACTCAGCTCAGGCTACACAATTAAGATATTTAGATATGTGTTAAGATAGCTACACATGTTAGATAGGATGGGCTTTCCTTTCTCCCCAGCATAACACATTTTTTGTCTTCCCAATACATTTAGAAAGTTTTAATATCTGGGCTAAAAACTGAATAACTCAAATATCCCAGCTAATCTACTCTAATAAAATCTTCACGCTCAGACAGTATTTTATGACATGTAAATTTAACTTCTCACCCAAATTTCAATATATTCTACTCAGGAAATACATTGTGCAAAATAATAATAAAGCATTATTACATTATCTTGGTAAATTGGAGATGCTTTTTCAGATAAATAATGCTAAAGGCTTGTTGGCTAAAATATAAGTGGCTTCATTATTGAACAAAACCAAAATGGTTCAAACTGAGTCCTGGGAAAGAGATATTAATATATGTGCTCCCATATTTTGGTTTAAAGTGTGTAAATATAATACACTTTTAAGTCCTATTTCTAAGTACCAAGTGTTATTCTGGACAGGTAATGTAGAGATATATGTCAACTGGGTTCTACTCAAAATGAACACTTTGGAGGCACTGTGGGCAACCAGTTGTAAGTGACGTATATTGTAGGGTGGAACTGCACAAATATTAAAGGGGTTTGTTTGCTTTGTAGAATGACAAAGCAATCTAATGAAGAATAATTCTTTGGCATTATCTCCTGCTCTAGCATTTCTAGGAGAAGATATTATTTCTAATAATCAAAATATACTGTTTTTCTTTTAGGGTTTGGTCATTTAAGGCACTGAGCACCCTCAGTTTCTATTATGGTCAATGCTTTTTGCGTTCAGTCAGGAGATGAAAGTGCTTAGCACCTCCCAGAATCTGACCTTGTCTTATTAACTGCTCAGATTAACAGCTAACTGGAGAGAAACAAATATCCCACACGGACAGATGGCTCATCAAAACTGGGAAGTTTCAGCCATAGAAAAATGTCTAGCCTAAGAACTGATACATACAACTAATACTATGCTTGGAAACTTAACTACCCTTCATCACATATATAGTATTGAAAAAAGGTGGATTGGCAAGCCTCTCTTTTTATCAAACGTCCCTTCATAATGAAATTGTACTGCTTTTTTAGTCTCTTTCATTTCCTTTTTATATTTATGTAACATTCAAAAATACTTTGCCTTTGACCCATATGACCTGCTTTTTGCCTTGATGTACTGTGTTCTTTGGAGACGTGGTTTACATTATTCATGGGAAGTCTCATGGGAGGCAGTATCAAGGAGGAAATTTCACTCAGCTTTTCCTTCTGAAGATTCCTCCTAAGTCCTTCTGGTGTAGGGAGAAAGGCAGCGCTTACATGGACAAACCATGGGGATCACTTAAAAGCTCTGTGGATCCCCCAGGAGATCTGGGCCATCCATGTGAGGTCCTGAGTCTCTGCACAAGTTCTAGGTCTCTGGTGTGGATACGATCCAGGCATGTGCACACACATACACACACATAGAGTCCTTGGCAGCGTGGCTCCAATGCAGTCATGCTGACAGGGCTTCCACAGTAGGCAGGTGTCCTCAGGATTTCTCTTGTGGATCCTACAGTTTGGAGGCCACAGAAATATGTTACAGCCCCAGGTTATATAGTTTGTCCTCCCTGCGCTCTACAGCATTGCTTGGAAGGATAATATGCGACCTCTAGCCTCATGGC
Organism: Mauremys reevesii; assembly: GCF_016161935.1. Classification (NCBI taxonomy): domain Eukaryota; kingdom Metazoa; phylum Chordata; order Testudines; family Geoemydidae; genus Mauremys; species Mauremys reevesii. Next base: position 202,264,376 of record NC_052624.1, read on the forward strand.
TGTCTTGCCTCCTCCTGTCCAATGCTGCCTTCTGCTCATTTATTCCCTGGTCAGAGATCCTGGACAAAAGTCTGGACCCTCTGCAGAGTTTAGGGGAAGGAAAGCTGCTCCTGTGGAAGCAACTTAGCCCTCATTCCTTGCAGGAAGGGGCAAGCTATGCACAGAGAGTCTCTTCTGCCCAAGTTTCTCATTGATAGGATTGAGCCTATAGCACTTTATAATATCCCCATTACTAAAAATTAAACTTTTCAAGTAGTGGGGACAGATTTTTAAAGATTTTTAAAAATGAGATCAGTGCTTCTGAAAATCCCAGTAGGCACCAATCTGCATCTTTAGGTGCCTAAATATCTTTTAAAATCTGACCCTAAGCAACTAACTTAATAAGTGGACCATTCCATTCTCTAAACAGCGGACTTTAAAAATACCATGTGTGTACATGCATGCATGTTGTGTGTATATTACTAATGTGTCAATATAGCTGTTTAGCATGAACTGAGAGAGAATCAGAACATGGAAGAGTCATAAAAAGAAGGAGTGGTCTAAGACGAGACGAGAAAACTCAGCTGCAAGAGTTGCCAGGGGAGCTGTATGGCTGATCTGTGTAAAAATACCCTTTTTTTTTAAGTTGGCTAACTTCTATTGATTTCAGGGCAGGCAGATGAAATGTAATACCCATATAATTAGTGAAGTATCATACACAGTATTATTAGTTCTCAAAATACTATTGATTTTAGAGGGTGTCTCTGCATTATAAAAACTTCAAATTTTAGAGCTGAAAAACAGAAATTCAAAGCAACAGGGATATCAAATTGCAATTTCATATACTTTCTTCCATATAGTGAGTATACAGTAAATACTAGGCTTCATATTTGACTTCACTTTTCTGCATCAGTGAATCAGACTAAAAATGGAAAGGAAACACTCATAACACTATGGAAGAGGATTTTCTTCAAAAATGGCTGACTGTATAGATCTTGCTCATATTTAAAAATCAAGCCAGGTCTGAAATCTGTGGCCTCTACTATAAGTTAGAGCAGACTCCCCCACAATCCATGTTTATTCTATCACTTTATCCAAACTTAACTTAGGTTTCTTACAGTGGCTTTGAACTAGTTTTCTTTGTCGTATTTCATCAACCTGAATTCACTAATGACCACACCTGAAGCGGGGGGGGATGTTATCTGGGCTTGCTGGAGGAAGGTAGCAGTACATTATGGCAGGTGGGGAGAGGGGGAAGGAGGTCAGAAACCGCTCAAAAAAAGGTGGGTGGTGGCCAGTTTGGTGGCGCTGGCTCACCCCCTGGGAACTTAAGGGTGGAAGACTTTAAAAGGTGAAAGCTCTGGTGTTGGAAGCCCTTTCTGCACACAGCGGACTGGGCAGTACCCACTCTTCCTGCCCTCATGGTGCGAATATCAGGTTGGCTTAGGACCTGCTGTGGGCATTGCATTCATCGCTTCTTTTTAGGGGAGGCTGGGAAGGAATTTTTCCTTCGCCACCATATTGGCTTTGGTGGAGTGGTTTTTTTTCCGCCTTCCTCACAGCGGGTGTCAGGTGGACCTATTATGGTGAGGAGGAAAGAGGGTTAAGCTATATATTGCAACATATTTTGTTAGTGTGGGGCAGACGTCCCATGGAGGTACGCCATAGAGAAGGCATCCAGTGACCAGATAAATGGCCTGGTAAAGAACTTAAAAAGAGGGTGCTAGTTAAAGGAATGGAATGGGGGGAGAGGGGTTGGGGCTCCTATCATTGGTACAGCAGGGAGTCAACCCCTATTTCTTATAGCCCACCTTAAATCTTCTATGGGGTGTGTGTGGGGGGGGTGGATGGTAAGGTCCCAGCCACAGGTTGGCTGGAGGACAGGGTTGGAAAATGAATGGGGGCTGGTGGAAGCTCCTGGACAGCTATTGAATGAACATGGAGTTGCCTGCACTGTACACTTTTAGCTCCCAGGTAGTCCCAGACATCTAATAATAAAGTTGCAGCCCGATTAAATCCATATCAAGAGTCTCCTGTCCTTCTTTTGGCAGAGCCAGACAATAATTGTTTTACATCTGTACAATTCCTTTTTAATTTACCATCTTCACTGCCAACTATCAACACCTCGGGCTTTTGGCTTCTCTCCTTGTGTTTGCCCACCGCAGCTTGATGGCAACACCACTCTCTGGAGGCAAACAGTTCTGTCCAGTCCCCTTGACTGAGGTGGAAAAAGGGGTGCAGGTTCCAGAACCCTTTACTATTCACTATTGCTCCTTGCAGACCACACATTTCTCTTCTCTTTAAAGAGGGACTGCAGAAGATTACTCAGACAATAGCCATCTTAACAAAACCAAGCCCTATTAAATAAAGAGAAAATGGAATTATAACAGACAACACCGTTTGCTTAACATAGCTAGATTTGCACCTGTCAGAAACTAAACTAGAGAAAGTGACAAAGAGTCCTGTGGCATCTTATTGACTAACAGACTTATTGGAGCATGACGTCTGACGAAGTGGGTATTCACCCACGAAAGCTTATGCTCCAATACGTCTGTTAGTCTATAAGGTGCCACCGGACTCTCTGTCACTTTTTACAGAGCCAGACTAACACGGCTACCCCTCTGATAGTAAACTAGAGAAGTTTAACTACAGAATACAACAAGAAGAGTGAGTTGCTTACATACCTTGAAAACATTCTCCTTCCTATGGCTTCTCTTTGGTCAAATTGTTAGCATCATTTTCTCACCACAGAGAGACTCCCTTGCTGTGTTCCAGAGATCTATCAAGTCCCTGAATCTGAGTTTGCTTGCAGTATCCCAGCATGCCTCCTCTAGGCAATCTTCCCTGCTTCCTAAACCAGTTTTTTTTCCAGTTATCTCCACGCATATGCAATAAGGTTTGGCTTCCCTGCTTTCTGTAAAAAAGAGAGAGCTCCGAGAGATATGAAGACGCTTAACAATGGTTAATAGCCATCTATTAGAGAGACAAGATGGATGAGGTAGTATCTTTTATTGGACCAACTTATGGCCATCTATGAAATCGTTATTGACTTAGAATAGGTACTGCAGCTCACAAACCAGTCTGCACATCTCTGGCTCAGCCTGTTTCTGCATTCTCTTTTCAAATAGGAAGTTTGGCATTTTTCTCAATACCACACATTTTCTGTTGTGATGAACTAGGGGCAAAGGTCCAGACTCTCTGACATAACTTTTTAAAAGGACAAAATCGGTCCTTGTATAACATCAGTAACCATTCTGGACATATTGTTCTAACATTTCAGTCTTCAAAGAATTTAGATGCCATTGAGCATGCTGAAAATGTTTTAGTCACAGTCTCTCACTTACTAAATGATGAAGGCCATATGGAAGGCAGGTTAGTACATATGATAATTATACTACTCTGGCCTATTCTGCAATCATTGAAGTCTATGGCAAAACTCCAGTTCAATGGTGCAGGATCAGGCTCTCTGTAATTAATTAAAAGTTGTCTTTGTTACCCTTAAAGTGACAGCATTTTTGGTTTTCCTCTTTATTTCATTTATGCATGTTTTAGATCTATAGGGGAAAAGATACTGTGCATGACGCAGCCTTAAGAAAAGATAATTTGTAAGGAGCAGTCAGTTGCTAGATGATTCTAGGTCTCTTAGCTTACAAGTCAGAAAGAAAGTGAGATATTTATTTCTCATGATGTTATGGGAGTGATTTTCTTTGTGTCAAGACAGTGAAGGCCTAGAGAAAGCTACGGTGTGTGTCATATTTTTGGAAGAGATATAGTTCCTTAGAAGGAAGGATAGTCCTGTGGTTAGGGCACAACACCCGGTATAAAGCCATCTGTGTGCTATTCCCTGCTCTATTCCAGTGTGTGTATGTGTATCACTGGGCACATCCCTTAACCGCTCTGTGGCTCAGTTTCCCCAACTCTAAAATAGGATGATGTAAGATTTGTCTGCCTCAGAGGGGTGTTATGAAAGTTAATTTGTTAACGTTTGTAAAGCACTTTAAGACACTTTGGAAGAGAAGTGCAACAGAAATGAAAAGTAATAGTATTAGCCTTTAAAATATGCCTTAGTAGTCAGGCTGTGAGTAGCCCTTGCTTGGATATGAGGGCGGGGAGGGCACATGTACCCCTCACAAACCCAGTCACATTCACAGTCTCTCCGCAGAAGGGAGTATAGGGAGTACTTCTTCCTTATACCTCCAAAGGCACATATTGCCCCAAGTGGGTTAGGTTGTGGCCTCATTTCCCCTCTGCATCAAGTTGTGGGATGGGACAAATGCACTGAAAGAGCAGGTTGCACCATCCTAAAGGATGGCACGCAGCATATGACTCAGGGAGCTAAGGGAGGGGCAGTGCCTTTTTGAGGCATAAAAAAAATGACACTTAAGTGCCCATTTAAGGGGTGAAACAGTTATCCTTTAAGGGGCAAATCCTGCCCCACTGAATTCTGAGTCAGCTAGACTTCTGGGGTTCAGCCCTACGTGTTCTATTGAAGTACAGATTATCTATACAACAAACTGGCATCTGAATAAGCCCAACCTTATGCACAGCTCTCTGGGCTCCTTAATGGCAACATCTTCCTCGGGACCCCAGCACTTTTACTTTGCACTGGTGGTATCTTCAAGAACAACTTGGCACTGGGGCTTTCCACCAGCACAAACTAAAGGGAGAAAACTGAGCATTGGAGAGGCTGGGTCAGGTTACTGTTTTGTTGGGCTGGTTGAACAGCATGAAGATCTGGTCCAGTGCCTTTTTAGTTGAGTGTGGGTAGTTGTTGGGAAAACTGCGCTGTTGATGCTGTGTCACCAGAGGCAGGACATCAAAGCAAATAAGTCAAATCTGTAGCTTGTGTTGGATATAGTGAAACTTTGTTTAGACAGAGTGTCTTGTCAGTTGTTTTTTGGCTGAGTTCTGCAAGATGATAATTGTAGCTTTTTCTTGTTTCTAGCTGACTGATGTTATCCTTTCCCTCTAGAAGAGTGAGCAACATCTTAGAAGTCTGTGGAACTAGTTAGCAGATAAGTCTTTGCTTTATATTGGGAGGCATAAAGGAACTACCATACCATAGTTATTAAGTGGTGTTTTGTAGTGTTATCAGTTAAAGAGTTGTATCTTCTAAGGCCTGGTCTACACTAGGACTTTAATTCGAATTTAGCAGCGTTAATTCGAATTAACCGTGCACCCGTCCACACCACAAAGCCATTTAATTCGACATAGAGGGCTCTTTAGTTCGAATTCTGTACTCCTCCCCGAAGAGGGGAGTAGCGCTAAATTCGACATGGCTATGTCGAATTAGGCTAGGTGTGGATGCAAATCGAACTTAGTAGCTCCGGGAGCTATCCCACAGTGCACCACTCTGTTGACGCTCTGGACAGCAGTCCGAGCTTGGATGTTCTGACCAGCCACACAGGAAAAGCCCCGGGAAAATTTGAATTCCTTTTCCTGTCTGGACAGTTTGAATCTCATTTCGTGGTTGGACATCGGGGTGAGCTCAGCAGCACCGGCAGCAATGCAGAGCTCTCCAGCAGAGGAGTTCATGTAATCTTTGAATAGAAAGAGGGACCCAGCATAGACTGACCGGGAAGTCTTGGATCTGATCAGTGTGTGGGGCGAGGAGTCTGTGCTTTCGGAGCTGCACTCCAAAAAACGGAATGCACAGACCTACGGGAAGGTCTCCAAAGCCATGAGAGACAGAGGATACAGGCGGGATGCAACGCAGCGCTGCGTGAAAATCAAGGACCCCAGACAAGGCTACCAAAAAATCAAAGCGGCAAACGGACCCTATGGAGCCTGCCACCACTGCCCCACCAGTGACCGTGGACTCTGACGATGGGACAGTGTCGACGGCCAGTTCCTTGGCGATGTTCGCGGACGGGGAAGATGAGGAAGGGTTTGTGGAGGACGAGGCAGGCGACAGTGCTTACAACGCTGGTTTCCCCGACAGCCAGGATCTCTTCATCACCCTCACAGAGATCCCCCACCAACCCTCCCCGGCCGTTAACCCGGACCCTGAATCAGGGGAAGGAGCAGTCGGTAAGTGCTTTAAACATGTAAACTTTTATTATTAATGGAACAGGAATCTGAACTATGTGTAAAGGAGGTCTATATATATGGGGATAGAACAGAAATCCTCCTGGGAGATCTCCATGAAGCTCTCCTGGAGGTAATCGAAAAGCCTCTGCAGGAGGTTCCTGGGGAGAGCTGCCTTATTGGGTGCTCCGTGGTAGCACACTTTTCCGCGCCAGGCTTTCATGAGGTACTCAGGGAGCATTGCCTCCCCGAGCACGGCTGCATAGGCCCCTGGTTTGTGCTGGCTTTCACGCAGCATGCGCTCTCTATCTCCTTCAGTGACCCTCCTCAGGGCGATCTCGCTCGGCGACTCTTGCATCTAATTAGGAAAATTACCGTAATGTTACGCCTGATCCAAAGTATTTTTAAAAAATCTCCGGACAGACGGCGTAGCAGAGAGTCAGCATGCTGCTGCGTGACAAGTGTAATGGAAAGCCAAAGAATCAAATGGATGCTCATGGAGGGAGGAGGGGGGGACTGAGGATGCAAGCTATCCCACAGTTCCCACTGTGTCCGAAAATCATTTGCATTCTTGGATGAGCTCCAAATGCTTCTAGGGTCAAACACAGTGTCCGCGGTGGTTCAGGGCATAGCTCGTCAATGTATAGCCACCCTCCACCCCCAGAAGGAAAAGGGAAAGAAATCGTCTCTTGACTCTTGTAAATGTCACCCTATGTGTACTGAATGCTGCTGGTAGATGCGATGCTGCGGCACGCTACGGTAGCATCATCGCCCCCTCTCCCCCACCTCATGGGTGACTGACGGTACAAAATGACTGGTACCCGTGCTCATCATCAGCCTTGCGGTAGATGGTGTAGTGCAATAGGACTGCTACCTGTCCTCGTCATCAGCCCATAAGTAGACGGCCTGCTAACCGTCTTCATCATAGCAACAGGGGGCTGAGCTCCATCAGCCCCCGCCCTTCATGTGTAAAGAAAAGATTCTGTACTGCCTGGACTATCATAGCAGCTGGAGGCTGCCTTACCCTCATTTCATTTCCCTAACAAGTCACTGTTTCTTATTCCTGCATTCCTTATTACTTCAGCATACAAATGGGGGGACACTACAACGGTAGCCTAGGAAGGCTGGAGGAGGAGGGAAGCAACAGGTAGGGTTGTTTCAGGGGCACCCCCTGTGAATGGCATGCAGCTCGTCATTCCTGCGGGATCTGACACAGAGCGGCTGTGCTCTGTAGTTCTCTGATACACTGCAACCCTAGTACAGTTGCCCCATATTCTAGGCAGGACTGTTTCTATTTTTAGATACCATAAAGGAGGGATTGACTCGGGGAGTCATTCCCAGTTTTGTCTTTTGCGCCCCCGGCTGATCTCGGCCAGGGGCACCTATGACAGTAGCAGAAGGTGTAGTGCAATAGGACAGCTACCCGTCATCATCTTGCCAATTTACATTGGCGTGGTTGATGGTGCAATATGGTTGATAACCATCTCTGCTGTCATGCAAAAGCAAATGAATGCTGCTGTGTAGCGCTGCTGAATCGCCTCTGTCCGCGGCATCTAGTACACATTCGGTGACAGTGACAAAAGGCAAAACAGGCTCCATGGTTGCCACGCTATGGCGTATGCCAGGGCAATCCAGGGAAAACGGGCTCAAAATGATTGTCTGGTGTTGCTTTCCCGGAGGAAGCAATGACTGACTACATTTACCCAGAACCACCCGCGACAATGAAATTTGCACCATCAGGCACTGGGATCTCAACCCAGAAGTGCAAGGGTCGGGGGACACTGCGATGGGGTAGAACAGGGGCAGAGTTTATGCTTTCAGGATTGCCTGCTGCAGGAGTGCGGACGAGATAGGTGCTGTGCATGGTGTTGTTCACAGACACAGACTAGACTGTGTTCATTGTTCGCAAAAATGTATCTTTGCAAGGAATTCACTCCCTTTTTCCCATCACACAGCTTCGACTGTCTCCAGACCTGCCACAGCATCCCCCTCAGAGAGGCTGGCAAAGATTAGGCGACGAAAGAAAAAGACATGAGATGAGATGATCGCTGAAGTTATGGGGTGCTCCCGAGCCAAGGCGGAGCAGCAGAGCCAGTGGAGGGAGACCCTCTCTCTGTACCAGCGCTCACACAGCGAACGGGAGGAGAGGTGGTGTGAGGAAGACAAGCAGGCGACTCAAACGCTGCTTGGACTAATGAGGGAGCAAACGGACATGCTCCTGCGCCTTGTGCATGTTCTGCAGGACCGCAGCCAGGAGGACAGAGCCCCCCCTGCAGTGTATCTGCAACCGCCCTCCCCCGCCACAAAGTCCCATACCTCCCGTCACCCAAAGTAACCAGAAGGAGGGGTGCCAGGGGCCGTGAAAACTGTCACTGCACCCCAGCAGAGTGCTCAAGTACCCATAAGCTGTCATACACAAATTTTTGAGAATTCCTTCCCTTCCTGACTCACCCTAGCCCCAATCCCAGTTTCATCCCCTGACTGTCTGGTTAATTATTAAAAATACTTTGCTGTTAATTACTGTTTCTGTCATGCTTTTTTACACAACGCTGCGTTTGAAGGGGTGGGTGAGGAAGGGGATAGGGTATTGCATAGGACAGTCACCTTTAGCAGGGTACAGAGACGGGGGCAGGATCAGCAGCAGGTCACACACACAGTGCAGTCAGTAGGCACCCTGGTCGGTATGGGAGGTGGTTTGCAGGTTCTGTGTGGGTGGGGGGGTACGTGACTTTGTATCGGGGGAGGGGGGTTACAGATCTCATGCAATGGTCCCTGTCCTGGACCACAGAGCCACGCAGCAGAGGAATCTGTATCCGTCCTCCCCCGCCACAAGGCCACATAGCCCCCGCACACAGAGTCCCAAAAAGGAGGGATGGCAGGCTCCGTTGAAACAACCAGTCCGGCACTGCAGACCACTCTGGGAGCAGGAGCCTGTCATTCCTCGAGTTTACAGGTGGTCTTTACATCACTGCACACCCTACCCAGCACAGTCCGCGTCCCAGTTTCAACCCTTTAATGCAAAGTCATCAATAAAGAAACCTTTGTAAAGTTACAGTGGAACATGTATTTTATTTTTAAACGTGTGTTGGAAGTGGGGGAAGCGGGGTGGACGGGGTATGTAACTGCAGATGCTAGTCAACAGTAACTTGGTAAAGAAACAGGGGCAGGTTCAGCTTCTCTGTAAAGAAACTGAACAGTCACAGGTCACGGTGCTCGCTGGTACTTGAAGAGTTCCTTGTCGCTGTGCAAGGCGCCTGCATAGGGCTTCACGAGTCAGGGCATTAGCGGGTAGGCTGGGTCCCCGAGGATCACTGTAGGCATCTGCACATCCCCAAGAGTTATTTTGTGGTCCGGGAAGAAACTACCTTCCTGCAGGCGTCTAAACAGACCAGAGTTCCTGAAAACACGCGCGTCATGAACTTTGCCTGGCCACCTGACGTTGATGTTGGTAAAACGACCCCCATGGTCCACCAGTGCTCGCAGCACCATTGAAAAGTAGCCCTATTTCTCAGCAGCTGACTGTGGAAGAGGTGGACGATGAGGTGCGAGGAGTTGACAACGGCCATAACTGCAGCGGGCTCCGTGCTCACAGTGCTGTGGCACCCGCGCTGTCACTGAGCAGAAAAGTGCACAAACAGATTGCCCGCAGGCGCTTTCGGGGAGGGAGGGAGGGCGTGATTGATGGTTCAATGATGACAGTTACCCAAAACCACCCTCGACACATTTTTCCCCCAGCATGCATTGGGGGGAAATCCCAGAATTCCAATGGGCAGCGGGGAGTGCGGGAACTGTGGGATAGCTTCCCACAGTGCACCGCTTCCAAATTCGACGCTGGCCCCGTTACTGTGGACTCACACAGTCGAACTAGTGTATTTAGTGTGGATACACAAATTCAACTTCATAAGGTCGATTCCACAAATTCGACTTAAGTTGATTCGAAATAGTCTTGTAGTGTAGACATACCCTAAAACATTGAGAGTAGTATGGATTTATTTCTTGTTTTGGATTAAGCCCTCTGGGAGCCCTAAAGATTTCTAGCATGTCCTGAACAAGCTGGAAGGAGCGGGAGAGAGAGAGAGCGAAAATATGAACAAAAAGATTTGTTTTAGTGTGGCAACTTGTGAGGCACCAATTATAATTAAAAGTAAGGAAGGCATCAAGACAGCCCTTGTGATACATAGTCCGGAGCTGATAATTGTGTGCCACAGGCACAGGTTCTAAATTGTTCATTTTTACAGAAATTTTACAGGTTAATTTTATTTATATACTATGAAATGAATCTGTAGTCATTGAATTAAATTTAGGACTGCCTTTTTGAGGCACTAAAGGCAAGAGATGATTAACTGTAAATAATGATTTTAGGGTAAAGAAATACAAAAAGAAAAAAAAGTAGGCTGTTTTTGTACCATGAGCTTTCTGCTATCATATTTATTACTAAGCAACAGCATCACTGATGATTCATTTGACTCATAATCCCAATTCCCAGTATTCTTTGTCCTCCTGATTAGGGGATTATATCTTTTAGCTCTCATCACTATCAAATATTCAGAAAAAGCTGGTGGTTGCTACTTCAAGTAACAAAATGCTTTAAACAAAATACAACTGATGACTGCTTTTACAAAGCTATTTCCTACCGCTATGTGTAAGTACACCATAAGACTATGAAGACACATTGCTTTATTAAGGTACTTGCTCTATTTTACAGATTGCTATGATAGTCTATGCATGGGTAAGATATTTCACCTGGTATTTGATTTGACAGTTTTGGTCAGTAAGAAAGGTAAATAGTTTTATAGACACACTATTTGTAAAGAGAACTGTGAGATTCACTTGCAAGACAGTCATACAGATTTCTTTCTTGGTACCAAAGACATTGGGAGATGTTTTTAAATGCTATTTAATGCTTAAAAAGTGGTGAACAAAAGAACTGTACTACATACCTTAAAACATAGTATATGACATGGTATAATGTAGTCTTTAAAACTAACTCTTGTGTTGGATTATAAGCAGGGCTGATAACACTGCCTATTATTAAGGAAGCCCAGCACTTCCCATTGTAAGAACCACACAAAATATTGACCAACTTCTAATTAATTGGGCACTATCAATCTTATGTGCTGAATGGGGCTTGTGGAAAAAATAGTATATTATCATTGTGATGCTGTCTAGTAAGTCACTAGCTCAGACCAAGGCAGGAGGCTAATTCTCTAGCATGCTAACAGAAATCATTAGGGTTAGAAGGGACCTCAGGAGGTCATCTAGTCCAACCCCCAGCTCAAAGCAGGACCAATCCCCCAACAGCCTCCTCAAGGATTGAATTTACAACCCTGGATTTAGCAGGCAAATGATCAAACCACTGAGCTATCCCTCCAGGCATTATAATGTGATCAGGCCAATTCACTTGTATGTTGGCATAATTCAAAGGCAATGTGATGGTATTGTCTTCATTTATCTGTAATCTGTTGAATGTTTTACATTACAATTTACATCATATATATACATAAGTGTATAATGTGTATACACTTAAATATACACATTATAGCTCTCTATATATCTCTATATATCCCTGTACGTAATTAGACCTAGATCAAAGGATGTATTAGTGTTTAGATGAGAATTTACTTATTGAGCAAAACTGCATGAAAACTAATGTAGGATTGTTTCTGGCTATCACATTGTTCATGAAAACTAATGAAAGATTGTCTGTATGGCTGTACCTAAATGCATTATGTAGTTCTCTGTAGTTGAATTGCCCATTAACTGGGATTGAAGACTTAGAAGTGTAAATGAGCAGCATGCTAACTTCAAAGCATAGGTCCTTACATTTGACAATGGGAAATCTACAGACTCCTGCTGTGATGGGAACATATGCCAGACTGCTTTCTAGGGAAGACAGCTATAAGAATGATCACTGCGAGCAATTCTGTATCTCTGACTGATGGATTCTCAAAACACAAGAACTAGGGGTCACCAAATAAAATTAATAAGCAGCAGATTTAAAACAAACAAAAGGAAGTATTTCTTCACACAACGCACAGTCAACCTGTGGAACTCCTTGCCAGAGGATGTTGTGAAGACCAAGACTATAACAGGGTTCAAAAAAGAACTGGATAAATTCATGGAGGATAGGTCCATCAATGACTATTAGCCAAGATGGGCAGGAATGGTGTCCCTAGCCTCTGTTTGCCAAAAGCTGGGAATGGGCAACAGGGATGGATCACTTCATGATTACCTGTTTTGTTCATTCCCTCTGAAGCACCTGCCATTGGTGATTGTTGGAAGAGAGGATGCTATGCTAGATGGATCTTTGGCCTGACCTAGCATGGCCGTTCTTATGATTCTGAAAGGGGAAATTCTGGACAACTGGCCAGAGATCCCCAATGCCATTTTGGGTACCTGTGACAGAGTGCTAGGTATGAAACCCTGAGTCAGCACTCTGGTCACAGCAGCTCCAAACAGGCATAGCAGATTTGAGCTGATGAGGCAGACCTGTGTCTAATTTGTGGATAGGGCAGGGCAGAAAGGCTAATTGAGCCGTTAGCCAGAGCCCACAAATAGGCACAGGAAGGACATGAAAAGGGGAAAAGCAGGCAGTGAGAGGGAGAGATTGTTGTCCCCCTGCTTGTAAAGGCACTAGGCATGCTGTGAAGGTGGCAGGACTTAATTATAAATCCACAGCACAGGGTGTTGAACCAGCACAAGAGTCTCTGTATGGTTTATTGACTGAAACAGAAGCAGGACTGAGGAGGCCCAGTTACAATATCCCTGAGAGACTTATGGAAAACCAACGGATTACTACACCTCTGCTACGATTTGGATTTACAGACTCTGATTTGCCTGTAATGTATTTTACCTGCTTTAACCTCAGTAACATTTGTTTTTCTTAACTAATAAATCTTTAGTTAAATTATTAAAGAAACTTGCTACAGCATTGTCTTTGGTGTGAGATCAAGAGTATTCAACGATTTGGGGATAAGTGACTGGCCCTTTGGGTCAGGAGTGACCTAATGTGTGGTGATTCTTAGGTTTTAATAATCTTTCATCATTTAGTCCAGTTCGTCTGGGTGGCAGGATGTACTGGAGAAACTACGGCAGACTGTTTCTGACTCCATGGCAAAACTAACATAGTAAACCAGGAGTGCACAGTTGTTACTGGTTTGGTGAAATCCAATTATATAATACACCACCAGTTTGGGGAATTTGCACTGTTTTCTGACAGTCTGACCTGAGACTGGCACTCTCAGCTGTGAGATACTCCAGACAGTGTGACAATCATGTAATTAAAGACTGTACCATAATGCCTGTGCACAACGGAGCCGAATTAAAGCTGCACAGGAAAACTTACTCTGAAATTTCCTAATTGTTGAGAGCTTGACTTTGCAAACACTGCTTTTTAACATAGCTTTTTGTGTGTAATAATAATGATATCTTGCTAAGGTTGTAGGGTAAAAATAACTTAGGATGTATAATCAGCAAAATCAAGCAGCTACAGTAAGCAGGAAAACAAAAATTAGATGATTGTAAGATGCTCTCTCTTTGGTGCTATACAGTTTATAAAGCTAACAGCAACTCCACTAATAATATGTAATTTATGCAGTTTAATTTTGTTCTTTTAGGGTGTAATTCACATATATACACAGTTCAAATGAAGGGGTTTTACACAAGAAACTCTAGAGGGACTGAGGAAAACAGAATTAAATCTACAATTTGTAGGCAGATTGCATAATCACGTGTTCTGTGTCCCCTCCCACAGTCTGCCTCTAATCTCTCCTTGCCCTTGTGCTGATTTATTTGAGATCAGTGCAGACCTTCTCTGTGTTAATACTCCAGTGGTAACTCCATCAAGGGATTGTTGTTATAGAATCTTGCAACAGCCATCAACACAAGGGGTGAATTTCATCTTTAATCTAATGGATGGGAGCAGTACCAAAAATAGAAAGCTTCAAAAGTTTGTACACTTGAGTTAAAATGGCTCACCCCAATTCTAATCTGAAAGGGAATAATTTAGCCCTTGAAATTATACAAAATTATTTATTATAAAAAACTGGATAAACCAGAAAAAATATACCATGTCACTGGTACTTGTAGTTTTTGCGATATTTCCAATTTAAGGAGTGTGAAATTCAGTGGTGGTTTTTTTTTTGTTGCTTTGTTTCTCAGCACTGATGGCATGACTTGTAATTTTTAAAAGGTTTAATGCAATGTAAAGAAAAGTTTTGGGAGAGATGTTCAAAGCCACTAATAGCAGTTAGTCACCTAACATCTGTGACCTTTCAATGGCATTTAGGTGCCTAACTGCCACTTTTGCCTTTGGAAAATCTCCCTTTTTTTCCCTTTCTTTTCTGTTTATTCACCTTCCTCGTCTCTGTGAGCTGACTGTGTTCTTTCCATGGCTGAAGAATATGAAATTGAGCTGGGTGACTATTAACATTACCATAAATATCCATCTAGTCATATGAAAAGTTTAATTTGATTTACCCATGTCCATGTCCTTTTTTCTATTTGCTCTACATGAACATAATAATGAACACGGTTGCTGTCAAAATTTCCAGGCCTCTACATGGGTTCATCCTGTCAAGGGCATTATTTGCATCATAGTTCTCAACTATCAATTGGGGGCTGATCCTGACAGGTACTGTACCTTCTACTCTTGCTGAACCCCTATGGGAGTTCAAGGTGTTCTATGCATCTTAGACCCTGAGGAGGACAAATATGATAACGTTTTAGAATCCTGTCCTTTTGTGTGTGTTGTTTAAATGCAGTATCACTGAACAGTGCCATGCAACAGTTAGCATTGTGTCTCTTGGTTGCTCCATAAAATACAGAAAATCTCAAGCAATTTGTATATGGCAGTGCAGAAATAGTAATCACTTTTTAAATATTGATAGTGCCAGCAAAACTGCATGCAGCCTCTTCTGAATGCAAAACACTACAGAAGGTACAAAAGGCTACAAAGGTGAACTGAAAAGCTCTTGTAAAAAAAATTAAGATCCCAGAGCCTTATAAAACTATGGGTTTAATTAAGTCCTGGACTATGCTAGTTTCTGCCAGCATAACCCAGGGTGCAGGACTTCTATAATGGAGAGTCCCCGATGTGAGCAATGTGCCCTCAATCTCTGCCCTACCACAGAGCCTGCGGCTGGCCAGCATAGCACAAAAGAAAGCAATGCTGGATGGGGAGGGAACAAGCCCATTCAGCAGGGAAATGTACTGATTCAGCATATTCCTCCAGCAACCTCCACCAACAGAGTTCCTGTGGAGATCTATCTGGAATTTAAAACTGCCTTCCTCAGTCAGGATGCCTAGAGGAGAAAGACAATGCAAACACTATCTACCTCATTCTGGGGAAAATCTCCCTTATGGCACAGGAAATCCCTGTTGTGCACTGGGGTGCAATTAGCCGGGCCCCCAATCCAGCACAGGAGAGTCAAATCCTATGGGTAACCAGACACATTATAAGCACATTTACGTTTTAAAAGAATATATCTGAAAAGTAGCTCCTCACTGTGGCTATTACCTTTCACTTCTCCACAATCATTTGAACTACTCATGCATGTTCTAAATTAACTACAATTACTTAGGAAAGAGACCTGGGGACCCATTATGGGCGGCTAAATGAAAATCTCTGGTCATTGTGTCAAAGAAGCAAATAAAACATTAGGATAAATGAGAAATGGGATGGAAAATTATACTGAACATGTTATGCCATTATGTAATTAATATTCACCCTCTCCGTGTTCATTTCTGGTCAGTATAGATCAGAAATAGAAGGGGGGTAGTTCAGAAATGAGTGATGAAAATAAAGTAGGGGCATGGAAATATTTCCTGATGAGAAGAGATTGAAAAGATTGGAACTATTTCTTTCAGACTGGAACTTAATATTGTTGGACGTGATAGAACTATACAAAATAATAAACAGAATAGGGAAGCTACACTGGGTCCTTCCATTTACCTTTTGTCATAATACAAGTACACCTGTACCCCGATATAACGCTGTCCTCGGGAGCCAAAAAATCTTACCGCGTTATAGGTGAAACCACATTATATCGTACTGGATTTGATCCGCTGGAGCGCACAGCCCCCACCCCCCCAGAGTGCTGCTTTACTGCATTGTATCCAAATTAGTGTTAAATCGGGTGGCGTTATATCGAGGTAAAGGTATAAAAGGTTTGGGTTTACAGTTCACACATTTAAAACAAATAAAAGAAAAAAGACGGTTACTCACCTGTGTAACAGTAGTTCTTCGAGATGTGTTGCTCATATCCATTCCAATTAGTTTTGTGCGGGCCGCGTGCACGATCCTTGGAAGATTTTTACCCTAGCAACACTCGGTGGGTCGGCTGAGGTGCCCCCTGGAGTGGCGCTCTTATGGCGCCCAATATATGCCCCTGCCGACCCAGCGCCCCCTCAGTTCCTTCTTGCCGGCTACTCCGACAGAGGGGAAGGAGGGCAGTTTTGGAATGGATATGAGCAACACATCTCGAAGAACAACAGTTACAAAGGTGAGTAAACGTCTTTTCTTCTTCGAATGCTTGCTCACATCGATTCCAATTAGGTGACTCCCAAGCCTTACCTAGGCAGTGGGGTCGGAGTGAGATGTCGTGGAGTGAAGGACCCCTGAACCAAATGCATCACCCCTGGACTGCTGCACTATCGCATAGAGGGAAGTGAAGGTATGTACTGATGACCAGGTTGCTGCCCTACAGATCTCCTGTATGGGCACATGAGCCAGAAAGGCGGAGGACGAAGCTTGAGCCCTAGTAGAGTGGGCAGTAAGGTGCGTAGTTGGGACACCAGCCAAGTCGTAGCACGCACGGATGCATGATGTAATCCAGGACGAGATGCACTAGAGACCAGGAGGCCCTTCATTCTGTCTGCCACCACTACAAACAGCTGGGTCGTCCTCCTAAAGGTTTCATTTGTTCGATGTAAAAGGCGAAGGCCCTGTGAACGTCTAGGGAATGCAGTTGTTGCTCTTGTCGAGAAGTGTGCAATTTCTGGTAGAAGACTGGAAGAAAGATGTCTTGGTTGACATGGAAGGCAGACACCACCTTAGGAAGGAAGGCATGGTGTGGTCGCAGCTGTACCTTGTCCTTATGAAACACCGTCTATGGTGGGTCCGACGTGAGGGCTTGAAGTTCCGACACACGTCTCACCGAGGAAAGCTGTTTTCCAGGAAAGGTAAAGAAGCAAGCAAGTGGCCATCGGCTTGAACGAGGCACCCATGAGCCTGGATAGTACCAGGTTGAGGTCCCACGTAGGGTCCGGATGCTGAATTTGCGGGTACAGACGTTCCAATCCCTTGAAGAACCTGCTGACCATGGGATTGGAGAAAACCAAGCACCCGTTTTCACCTGGGTAGAAGGCTGAAATTGCTGCTAGGTGTACTCTGATGGATGAAACTGCCAGGTCTTGTTGTTTCAAGGACAAGAGATAATCTAGGATGGTAGGTACTGTCACCTCCAGAGGGGCAGTATTGCTCAGGGCACACCAGCAGGAGAAATGCTTCCACTTGGCCAGATACATGGACCTAGTAGAGGGCTTTCTGCTACCCAGGAGTATGTGCTGCACTGAGTGGGAGCAACGCAGCTGAGACTGAGTTAGCCATGCAGCATCCATACTGTGAGATGGAGGGATTGCAGGTCCAGATGACACAGTTGGCCGTGCTCCTGAGTGATCAGGTCCGGCCACAACGGGAGTGAAATTGGTGTGGTCACTGACAGATCGAAGAGAGTGGTGTACCAATGTTGTCTGGGCCACACCTGGGTGTGGCCTTGTCTCTTCACAATTTGAGAAGGACCTTGTGGGCCAATGGGAATGGAGGAAAGGCATAGAGCAGATGGTCTTTCTACAGCATCAGGAAGGTGTCCAATAGGGAGCCTGGGAAGCGCCCCTGGAGAGAGCAGAACACCTGGCACTTCCAATTCTTGGGAGAGGCGAAAAGGTCTATGTGGGGAAACCCCCACTTCTGGAAAACAGAATGGATAACATCCGGGCAAATTGACCACTCGTGAGCCAGGAAGGACCTGCTGAGGTGATCTGCCAAGGTGTTTTGGACTCCCGGGAGAAATGACGCCACCAGGTCGATTGAGTGGGCTATGCAGAATTCCCACAGGTGAATGGCTTCCTGACAGAGGGGGGACGATTGCACTCCCCCTTGCTTGTTGATGTAAAACATGGCCATTGTGTTGTCTGTGAAGACTGTGACACAACGGCCCTGAAGGTGTTCGCGGAACACCTGACACACCAGGCTTACTGCTCTTAGTTCCCGTACATTGATGTGCAGGGTTATCTCTTGTGTGGACCAAAGGCCCTGTGTGTGAAGGTCCACAAGGTGAATGCCCTAGCCCAGAGATGATGCATCCATGGTTAGGACTAGGGAGGGTTGTGATGCATGGAATGGCATCCCCCCCGCGTACAAAGTTGGGGTTCAGCCACCAAGCCAGGGAAGTTAAGACTTCCGTCGGTACTGTGAGCACCGTGTCTAGATTGTCCCGGCCTGGGCGGTACACTGATGAGAGCCAGGCCTGAAGTGGACGGAGGCATAGTCTGGCATGTCTGGTCACCAAGGTGCAAGATGCCATGTGTCCCAGTAGACCGAGACACATGTGTGCTGTCGAGGTCCAGAAGCTTCCGAGGCCATGTATAGTGCTCACCATGGACTGGAAGCAGGCATGTGGCAGGAATGGCAGGCATTCATGAGATTTGAATCCAGGACTGCTCCGATAAAGTCTATTCTCTGGGTTGGCTGCAAAGTGGACTTTTCAACTTTGTGCAGCAGGCCCAGCTGTCTGAACAAGCTCATGATGAACCGAACATGGGATTGCACCTGGAGCTCAGATCGACCCCAAATGAGCCAGTCATCGAGGTATGGAAACACTTGGATCCAATGTCAGTGGAGCGAGGCAGCTATGAGAAGCCATACACTTTGTGAATACCCTTGGTGCCATGGATAGGCTGAAGGGGAGGACAGTAAACTGGAAGTGTCGTTGAGTGACCACAAAGTGAAGGAAGCACCTGTGCGGCAGGTAGATCGCTATGTGGAAGTACGCATCCCTCATGTCGAGGGCAGCATACCAGTCTTCAGGATTGTTGCCTGATTTGGGGAGGGTTAGTAGGGACAGTGGAATTTATCCACTTAATTTAGTTTTATTTATTAATTAATTTTCTAATTAATTAAGAATGTTAGTAATAATTAATAGATATTAATAATATGGGTATGGCTCGCCAATATGTGTGATCAGAAGATAAAAGTTCGTCTTGAATCAGGCTTCACAGAATTTAATACCAAGGAGATTGGGGTATAACAGGAATTACACTGAGACAAAGTTTAGTCAAACAAGACCTTTTATTTAAAATCAATGAAACAAGAAGTAAATGTAAAATGTTAAAAGCAGTATGAGATTACAAAGTATCACAATTCTTTAAGAGATATAATATGATATTATACAGTCCTAAATGCACTCTGCAGCAAAGAGTACTAAAGTGAAGTATAACTATACTTCCTCTGCTAGAGGAAGTATAGTTATAAAGAAACTGGTTGTAAATTAAACCCTTCTTAGCATAGATGCTTAGAGGTGAAGTAGAAATTAAGAATTATTTCATACTCACAAAGAATTAATACTACGACTAGCATTGACAGCTTAGGAGAAGGAGGAAGCAGGTTGAGACGACCAGGAAACAGAGAGATGTATCGCCTGCCCTAGTGGTGGATTATCACACCTTTTATAGGTAAAAATCCTTCCCTTTATGCCCAAATTTGTCTTTCCCCCATGGAAAGGTGAGGGTACCTGTTTTCATAGGCTGACCTTTGTGTACGTACTAATGACAACTATCTACGTATTTTGTGGTAGACTTGTTATATTTTGTGGGCAGAAATACCCTACTTTTGCACCTAACTAGGTGAAAGGTTAGCAGATATTCAGAAAGTCCCTAGACAATTTGCGTAGGTTTGTTTCCTAGTATCACTTTTCTGAGTAAGGGTCTTAAAGGTTGCTTTCAGCATCACAGAGGAAATAGGCCAGGATGTCTGGTTTAGAAGCTTCTAGGTATCTTGCATTTATAGCTATTGCAAATTCTATTAATCTATGCAGCCTACACACTTTTATCAAAAAGACATTTTATACAGACCAACAGATTAATCCTCAGGGCTACACGCCCCCCTTTGACGGGGTGGTTTACATAAAGAAACCCCGTCACCTAGGACTTAATATCTGTGGGGCCCTTTTTAGTTTCATACCTGGGCAAATTTTGGTATATATCAGGAATGGGCACCATATATATATATTCATCTTTATCCCCAGATGGTGCTCGTCTGTGCATTTGTTTAGGGGATTGTCTGGGTGTCTGTCCAGGTCTCTGCCTAGTTTTTGGCTTGGGTTTGTTGCGTTTATACAGCATATAACCTAACATAAGGAAATTAATCACAATCCCAATTCCTTGGATAATTATCCATACTTCTAATCCGAAATTTTCTCTGGAAGTTGTTACAGACTCATTCCCTTCATTCATTAATTGGGTAATAACTTGTTGGGCTTCATTCATATTGTTAGTAATTTGAATGAGGTGAGTCTCTTTACGAGTCATTAAGGATTTCAGTTGCAACCCTAATGGTGGAATATAAGCCAGAAAAGTAGGTGTACTTTGAATAGTTAAATTCTGGTAATCAGGGTTAGACTGAATAATGGTAATGTTCTCAAAAATAGGAATAGGGGAAATAACTTGATTTCCTATTACCGTGGGTTGCTCTGGGGTAAAACAGAAATTTGGCTCTGTGACAGGACACTCCAAGGGACCATACTGGTACCTCTTTTGGTTGGTAACCACGCAAAATTGGTTCCTTCCAGTATAGGTCACCCTCTCCATTGGAGTCTTCCATGTGGTCAGCCTCACCAGGCATGACGATGATGAATTCTGTGCTTTCTCTCCCTGTAGTCCACACAAAACAGTGTCTGTTTCAAACACATTACACCTACAGATATACTGGGGTCCCTTTTTAGAACAACAGGCCATCTGTGGTACCTTCCAAGTCTGAGTTGGAGTGTGATAGACTACCAGGGGAGGTGCATTAACGCGTTCCCTGTAGATGTCATCTTCGAGGTGACCTATAGAATGGATAGCAGCCAATTGCCTGTACACATCTCTGTCTGGGTCAAACAAGACCGTGAATGAGACATACAAAGACCGTGTCATCATACAATCTTTTGTAAGAGAACAACTGTCTCGGTTGGGGTGAGGTGTCACAGATCCTCTCTCTCTCATAGCACCCACTGACAAATGCTGGCATGCATCCAAACAAGTGGATCTTTCCTTTTCCAGCTTTTGAAAACATTTAGGACAATACCAACTCATTAGTTGTTCATCCTTAATTAAGTCAGGGACTTCTCCTAATTTTAAGGATCGCAATGCATCAGTAATTGTGCTTACAACATATTCCCCATATGCAGAACATATAATTTCTTTCCCCAAATGCTGATCTCTTTTCTGATCATTGTTTAAAGCAATTAACTTTAAAAGCAATTAACACATCTTTTTCCAACCACTAGAGGGTAGTGCAGTTACTTTTACTAATTGATATTCAAAAAGTAACATCCTCCCCCCGAATTCCCTTAACCTGTTGAATCGGGTTGTTGACCAGTTCTGGATTGAGTATAATAGTCCGTTCCTTCTTTGTTGGTATGTTCTGTTACTTGGGCTCAGACAACGGAGTACGATCCGGTCGTCTGGTTTCCTGGGGTTGCAATAGTTCGGTTTCAGACTTAATATTTTGGCATAGTCCTACCCTTAGAGCAACAATAAGGGTGTAATAAGTCAAAAATGTCAATGTCAATTTCATGGTTGCAAACTGCTGGGCTCCAATTGTTGCGATTTCGTCTGATCACTTAAGTCCTGAGGAGGAAGTTGCTCCTGCGACCTGGACGATCGATACAGCTTTAACTGGTTAGCATGATAAATCTTGTCTCTATTATGCTTTCCTCCTGTTACTCTGATCTTATATACTGCTGAACTGAGTTTATCAATGATTTGGAAAGGTCCAATCCATCGATTACACAATCCATGTTCTGGTGACTTATATGACAATAACATTACTTGATTTCCTACCTCCCAAGTATTCTCTCTCTGGTTTTTGTCAAAGTAAGCCTTTGCCTTACGTCTGGATTTTCCCAATTTAGCAGCCACCTGCAAGTGAATGTGATTTAAATGTTTTTGCAGATTTTGCAGGTAGGTATCCATTTTTATTCCCTCTAATTGAGTGCCACTAGCTTGCCAAATTAAATGTTCTGGTAATCTCATTGTTCGGCCTGTCATCACTTCAAAAGGTGTTTTATCAGTAGATGCAGCCGGTGTTGCCCTCAATGCCATTAAAATTAAAGGCATGAGGGTGTCCCAGTTACGTCCATTGGCATCAACCAGTTTCCTCAACATCACTTTTATAGTCCGATTGGTTCGTTCCACCATCCCAGATGACTGTGGTCTGTATGGGATGTGTAGTCTCGGACTCCCATCAATTTAAGACAATCCCTAAAGAACTGTCCTGTAAAATGTGATCCCTGGTCTGATTCTACCTTTGCAGGGATCCCCCAGCGAGAGAAGACTTGTTCTACCAAAACCTTGGCAGTGGCTTTTGCAGTATTGGCTTTAAGAGGAAATGCCTCTATCCACTTTGAGAAAGGATCGATAATCACCAATAGATATTGGTTACCTCTTTGGGTCCTTGGCAAAGGACCTACAAAGTCAATCTGCAAAGCCATCCACGGACCTTCATACACCTGGGATCTTAGTGGCGCATCTCTTTTGGATGGAGTAGGATTAGCTTGGGCACATGCCAGACAATTTTCACAATATTGTTGCACATCCATCCTAAGAAGTGGCCACCACCCTACAGATGCAAGACGTTGGACAGTTTTGTCCACTCCCTGATGTCCTCCTGTAGGAGTGTCATGGACCATGTACATCATTTCCCTTCGTAGGTGAGCTGGAACTACCCACACAGGGAAAGGACCTCCTGTATACATGAGAACTCCATCTACGACTTGTAACTGCTGTTCATGTCGTTTGTACAAAGGGTCTATTGTTAGTGATCCCTCTTTGTCTATTTTGGAAAGCTCTAAAATTACTTTTATTATGTCCTTATCCAATTTTTGCATGTCTTTTAGATCTGGTATATTGGATTGTACCAATTTAGTTGCAGCTATAGGACATTTAGGATTAGGGGTAATAACAGAATACTCCTGATCCTTACTTTCCCAAAATTCTCCTGATCGGGCTCCTTCACGGGCCAATTTATCAGCTTTCTCATTTTCCATAGCATAAGGGTCTAATTTCCAGTGAGCTTTTACTTTTTTTATTTTGATTGGCCGCTCTGAGACAGTAACTATTACTGTTAACCAATGGATGTATCTCATCAGTGATGCATACCTAATAGGTGTGCCATCAGAAGATGTAAAACCATTTGTTTCCCAATATGGGAGGAACTCTGTGAGAGAATTGCATACCCATGCAGAGTCTGAAAACAGACAGATATCTTGGTATGTGGTGGTGATGGAGAACTGCACACAGTACTCCAACACACAAGCCACTGCAGCTAATTCTGCATATTGAGCCGAATGTGGAGTGCATGAATATGCCTTTTCCCAAGGCTCTCCTTTCCCCTCAGGGGGAACTGCATAGATTCCGAACCCAGTATAGGGTTTGCCTTGATGGTAATAACTAGAACCATCAACAAAGAATTTATACCTATTAATGGGATCTGTCTCCTGGATTAAAGGTTGAAAGAGCTTTTGTTTTTCCTCCCCCCTTAGATCCAATTGATCAAAGTTGGGACACTTGTGTGGCTCTCCCTGATACAATAGAGCTGTTGGTAACAAGGATGGTGTCCTAATAGGTTTGACTGCAATATCTTTTTCTTGCAGTAATAATGCCCAATGAGCAAGGCGAGCATTTGAAACTTGCCCATCTTTTACCCTGTTGGACAGTAAAAACTTAATAGTCTTTTCTATGTATGGATTTGCTTGTTCTGGGTAAGGATACTGTTTTTGGGCTGAAATTTCTCCTCCTTCCACAACAATAGTGACGGCCATGCATCCACAGTCATGTTTGTGTTTAGCAAAAGCATCTGCATGTTTGTACAGTAATGCCTGTAACTCAGGTTGGTCTGCATGTTTAGCCACTATTTTGTCCAAATCATACCCTTCAGGTTCAGAGTTCTCCACTGGAGATACCATGCCACACTCAGGTATGACTACTGGAGAGTCATCCTTCTCCTGTTCTACTGAAAGACACAATAATTGGTTACACAAATCAAGAACACATCCCTGTTTGTATAAGAAATCAGTTCCCAATAAGGAATTATTTGGGTCTGCTAACTTCATTAATGCAAAAGTATGATTCTTTCTTAGGTGACCTATTTGTACTTCAAGGGGTCTAGAAAGTGTGGTAGTAACCTGATTACTTGCAAAGGTTGCAAGTGTCTTGGTACATCCTGATGATAGAGGAGAGGATCTAGGATCCTCGACATGGAGAATACTGATTGCTGCTCCAGTATCTATAATGAGATTCCTGTCTAGTCCCTCTATCACTGCAGATATTGTGGGTCTTCCACTTGTATCTCTTTATGACTACACTCGGGGTTGTTTGTAGTCATGCAGCATATGCTGTCAGATAATCAAGGGTTCCTCCTCTATCTCCTCAGAGGCAGCCAATTCTGGAGGAGTGGCTGTCCACTGATGGATCAACGGAGGCCACTGGACGGTTCAAGGTTGCTGAGCCTTGGCCTTCCATCATCATCAGCTCATTCACACGGGCATGAAGTTCTCGGATAGCCTGTTGCACTGTTTTAAACATTTTCACAACTGAGTCCTCAGTTTTGATTTAGGTCTCTGCAGACGTGAAATGTTCTGTGCAGCATCTGAAAAGAAAGGAACACGATCCCGGGCTCCTGCATAGGATCCAAACGCATAACCAAGGTCCAGTCATTTTGCCAACGTTGATACTTAGGGAATTTAGGAACTCCTCGTCCTAATCCTGGCTGAGGTTGAGGTCCTCAATCCTCACCGTAGGATTAGTTTGTGGTTCCTGAAGTACTGCAACCTCCACGACCTAATTTAGAGCCTCCCTGTGCATGTGCTTTAGCCAGTAAGGCTAATGTTCTTTTTAAAGAAATATCATCAGTGATATGCATATTAACCATTTCTCTTAACTGAGGAAGAGAATTATTAACTAACAGACTGATATATGGCAGTTCATCTGTTTCCTCTTTGATATGACTAAGCTGCACTCAACCGCAAATGAAACTGATGTGGAGTTTCATTAGGTTTCTGCTTTAAGTTAGACAGAATTGCTACTCCAGCTTGCCCTGGGTGCTGGTTATGTTCCAATAGGGCTACTGTCTCTTGAAAACTTTTCTCTCCTACCCTAAACTTAAGTGGCAAAGTACTCCACAATGCTCGATTCACTGTGAGTTGTAAGATTTTAACCCAATCTTCCCTTGGTAAGCCAAACACTTTTGCTGTCTCCTGCACACGTTGTGCATGCATAGCAACTGAAGAATCCTCCATCATTCCTACTTGCTTAGCTACCAGGTCTAAGGTTTTAATATCTGTGACAACTGCTACAGGACAATCAGAATTGGAACCTGCAGTTCCTTCTTCTGGATCTGAATCTGAGCTTTCATCTGAGCTTAAATCTACAATTTCTATTCCTTGCCTCCTTCTACCTGGATTCACATTTTCCTCATCTGAACCATCAAAACTTTCCACTGGAGATAATCCTGGGTATCTAGGATAATTTTCCATGAAATGTCTATGGGTTACATTCAAAGTGTCTCCACACTGACGCAGGACATCCCTTAGTCCACTAAAGTCTGGCGTGGTAGGGCGTTCTACTGATACACTAGGTGATACCAGCATATACCACGGGGGTGTAGAGGACCCACGAAATTCCTGGGGTCTAGGCAATGTTGATTGCCCGAATGCCAATAAATGTCCACCCAAAGGAACTGGATTTTCTACTCTATATGGTGCTAATGTAACATTGGGTGGAGGAGCAGGAATTCTATTTCCTGCTTGTTGTTGTAGCTCTCTTTGTAACTTAGAGATCACTACATCACATGCATTAGCTACCTGTGTTACCTGTGATACAGCCTCTTCCAACCCTTGAACAATGACCGATTCTAAAGGTATCGCTTCTTCACTCACAGAAGCTGTCTCTACAGAAGTAGAGATCTTTTCCTCTTTCTCTGCTTCTCTGTTTGTGTCACTAACTGCTTCACTGACTGTGACACTTGTCTCCGCCTCCTGAACTGTCACTTCAGAACTTCCGTCTCTTATCGGCAGACTGTCAGTTTTCTCTGCACTGCCAATTTCCTCTTCTGACTCTACAGATTCAACTTGCAAATTCGCTTCTAAAGGTACTGTGTTTGCTCGAGCTAAGTCTCTTGTTTTACTTCTAGTCACTGGTCCAATAAGATTTTCTACCTCTGTCGGGTCCACCATACCAATAGGAATGGGAATCAATTCTTCAACTTCCTCTGCTCTATTTTCTCCCTTTTCTAGTTCTTTAATCTTTTCCAACAGCCGACCACGGTCCACTCTATAGGCTACCAGCATCTGCTGAACTTCCTGAGTAACTCCATCTTTTATCCAATTTCTTTCCCAATGAACTACAAGCTACAAGCAAGCATTCAACAGCTATTCCTTCACCACCTTAGCTCTTTTCTTTTCTGCTCTGTTTCATCCTCAAATACATTACTCACAAAACCCCATGGGTTTCTCTGCTCAGAAATCATTCTACTATTTCTCAGCTGCTCCAAACCTCCACCATGTTCCTGAATATATTTCCTAGCAAAGTTTTCCAAAGCTAAACTACTAGAAATTCCAACACACTCCACTCCTGTGCTATCTTCACTTTTAACACTCTTACTACGAAATAGAGAATTCATCTCTTTCTTTTCCTAGTATATTCACTAGAATCTAGTATTGTCTAGTATATTCACTAGAATCAATCTTCTGTTGATTTACTCTGATATAGAATTCACAGAAACAACAGGATAATGGTTTAAACACTGTATCATAAAAGTCCCAAGTAAATAGAGGAGTGGGGATACTCTCTTCTCTCTTCTCTCGATGGCTTATAGCAGATCGAGAGGTCTTTCAATACTGAGGCAGACGGATCAGAGGTGCAGTCCGGAAGAGTTAATGGGACTAAGATAAGGTATCTTTGAACTATTCAAGTTCTGACTGATGAATACCTTGCTTTATTAAGCCACCACTAGTGTGGGTCATCGGATCCAATGCTACTGCAAATTATTTTATTTGGTACCATTCATTAACTTCTTCAACATATAAAGCTTATCACTTTAAAACAATATTACTTTAATATTCAGTTATCAATACAATTAACCTTTAGGCAAAAGTGAAAGTAAAGACCTTAAGATTGCTTAACCACAATACAAAACGGAAATACTGGGCGTGCTGCCAGCAACAATAATCACAGGAAGTTGTCTCTGGTTTAAGAATAAGATTTCAGAATTGTACTGAAATTAACTATTTACTTACGGTTCAAAGAAATTCCCTGAAATTCCTGTCACACACTCCTTAAATCTCCTCCTGGCTGGCTCGCCAGTCTGTTGCCTGATTTGGGGAGGGTTAGTAGGGACAGTGGAATTTATCCACTTAATTTAGTTTTATTTAATAATTAATTTTCTAATTAATTAAGAATGTTAGTAATAATTAATAGATATTAATAATATGGGTATGGCTCGCCAATATGTGTGATCAGAAGATAAACTTGAATCAGGCTTCACAGAATTTAATACCAAGGAGATTGGGGTATAACAGGAATTACACTGAGACAAAGTTTAGTCAAACAAGACCTTTTATTTAAAATCAATGAAACAAGAAGTAAATGTAAAATGTTAAAAGCAGTATGAGATTACAAAGTATCACAATTCTTTAAGAGATATAATATGATATTATACAGTCCTAAATGCACTCTGCAGCAAAGAGTACTAAAGTGAAGTATAACTATACTTCCTCTGCTAGAGGAAGTATAGTTATAAAGAAACTGGTTGTAAATTAAACCCTTCTTAGCATAGATGCTTAGAGGTGAAGTAGAAATTAAGAATTATTTCATACTCACAAAGAATTAATACTACGACTAGCATTGACAGCTGCAGGTTGAGACGACCAGGAAACAGAGATGTATCGCCTGCCCTAGTGGTGGATTATCACACCTTTATAGGTAAAAATCCTTCCCTTTATGCCCAAATTTGTCTTTCCCCATGGAAAGGTGAGGGTACCTGTTTTAATGACAACTATCATTTTGTGGTAGACTTGTTATATTTTACTTTTGCACCTAACTAGGTGAAAGGTTAGCAGATATTCAGAAAGTCCCTAGACAATTTATCACTTTTCTGAGTAAGGGTCTTAAAGGTTGCTTTCAGCATCACAGAGGAAATAGGCCAGGATGTCTGGTTTAGAAGCTTCTAGGTATCTTGCATTTATAGCTATTGCAAATTCTATTAATCTATGCAGCCTACACACTTTTATCAAAAAGACATTTTATACAGACCAACAGATTAATCCTCAGGGCTACAGGATCCAGGGAAGGGAGAATGGTCCCCAGGGAAACCATGGGGAACTTCAATTTTGCCATAAATGTGTTGAGTCTGAGCAGGTCCAGAATGGGCTGTAGCCTCACCTTTGTCTTGGGGATTAGGAAGTAGCGGGAATAAAAACCCCTGCCCCTCAGATCCCTTGGAACCTCCTCTATAGCTCCAATAGCCATGAGCGTCTGCACCTCCTGTAGAAGGAGATGCTCATGAGAAGGGTCCCTGAAGAGAGACAGGGAGGGAAGGTGGGAAGTGGGGGACAAAACAAATTGAAGTTGGTATCCACTTTCCATCATGCGTAGGACCCAGCGGTCTGACATTATACGGGACCATGCAGGGAGGAAATAGGAGAGGTGGTTGGTGAAAGGTGGGGAAAGATCCTGTAAGGACACTGGTGCTCTGCCCTTGGGCGCACCTTCAAAAGTTTTGTTTGGGTCCCGTTGATGGTTTGGGGGGGCCCTGGTTCTGGCCTGTCTGAGGACCAGATTGTCTCCTCTTACCACCGAAGCCATGTCTTCTAGAAAAGTCCTGTCTCAGCCGGGGGTTAGGGGAGGTGCACTGCGGTTGGGGTCGGAAGGGCCTACATTGCGTCACTGGGGTATGCATGCCCAAAGAGCGCATGATGGCCTGGTTATCCTTCAGGCCCTGGAATCTGGAATCAGTTTTGTCTGAAAATAACCCCTGGCCATCAAAGGGCAGGTCTTGAATTGTTTGTTGCAGCTCTGGTGGAAGACTGGACACCTGCAACCATGAGATACGGCGCATAGCTATGCCCGAGGGTAGAGTCCTAGCCGCCGAGTGTGCCACATCTATTGAAGCCTGCAAGGATGTCCTGGTTACTTTCTTGCCCTCCTCTAGCAAGGCCCCGAACTCCTCCCTGGATTCCTGAGGAACCAGCTCTTTGAATTTCCCCATCGAGTTCCAGGTATTATAATTATAACGGCTCAAGAGGGCCTGCTGGTTAGCCACCCTAAGTTGTAGGCTGCCAGTCAAACAGAACTTGCATCCGAGTAAATCCAGGCATCTAGCGTCCTTGGATTTAGGAGCGGCAGCTTGTTGACTGTGTCTTTCCCTCTCGTTAATGGACTGTACGACGAGGGAGCACAGTTTGGGGTGAATGTACAAGTACTCATAGTCTTTGGAGGAGACCAAGTACTTCCTCTCCACCGCCTTGGCAGTGGAAGGAATAGATGCCGGAGACTGCCAGATTGTATTGGCATTAGCCTGGATGATCCTAATAAAGGGCAAGGCTATACATGTGGGGGCATCAGCAGATAAAATGTCCACCACCGGATCCTCAACCTCCACCACCTCCTCCACCTGGAGGCTCATGTTTTGTGCCACCCTACGAAGCCAGAGGAGGACGTGCCCGCCACTGCCTCGTCAGGGGAGGACGAAGAGGATATGCCCAGGACTAAAGGGTCCTGGGGCACGTCCTGCTTGGGGTGAGGGTCCGGCTGCCCTAGGTCCTCCATGCTAGGGGCACGGGCCTGAGCTGAGGGTAGGGCCATCGCCTCCGAGCCCCCTGGTGGGGGGGACTGACAGTGGCCTCCGGGTCCCGAGGTTCTGAGTGGGCAGAATGAGAAGCTCCCGATGGGACACCTTGTGCCTGATGGTATGCCCAAGGGATCCAAAAGGACCATTGTGGGGGTCCCTGAGCAGGATCCTGCTCCTCATTGTGCCATTGGCTAGCGCCGTCCGCATTTTGGTCATGGACGCAGGAGCCACTCTCCACTTGGGACAACCTCAAGTTGGGGCGGGAAGGCCAAGGTGGAGCCGATCACTCATGCTGGGTTGCACTGTCATGCGTTGTTGGCCTGTGCCGCAGGGACGGAGATTGGCGCCACGGTCTCGAGCGGTACCGTGATCTGGACTGGGACTGATGGTTGTATTGGTGCCGGGAGGTAGATCTGGACTTCGATTAAGATCTACGGGTGGAGCGGTGCTGGGAAAGACTCTGAGGAGTCCGGTGCCAGGATCGGTGCCGGGAGCTGGACCAGTACCGACCATATCGGGAAGGAGATTTCTTGAGGCAGAGCAGCGCCGCAAGTATAACCGGCGCCGAGATGGTGATTGATGCCAGGACTGCAAGCAGTGCCGTGGAGGAGACCAGTACCTGGATCGGGACCGTGACCTGGACTGGGACCAAGATCGGTGCCAACCCTTCTCGCTCTGCGATGGAGGGCGCATCATGGAGGGCTTCCCTATCGATGGAAGAGCTCACACCGGCAGTATCGAAGTTTGTGATGGTCCCAGCTCAGTGAGTGCAATCAGGTCACGAGCAGTGGAGAGTCTCCGGGATGGAAGGCAGGCCAAGCTCGACCACAGTGCGCACCGGGGAGCTTATGTGCACCGGACTCAACGGCGCTTGTGGCACTGGAATCAGTGGTGCCGGAGTTGGAGCCTTCGCGGGGCGGTCCGGCATGGGACGCTGCTCCAAGGGGGGCATAGGCGGTGGTGGCAACTGTACAGGAGCAGCAGGTTGCTTCTGCTGCTTTCTGGCTCCCGGAGACAGCGAGCTGTGCCACGCTGGTAACGGTGCCGGAGACGTTCAGTGTCAGGAGACTTTACCAGTGCTGGGTTGATCCAGTGCCAGAGGCGTGCTTCGGACTGTGAAACTCAGTTATTAAAGTTTATTTTTCTATATAATAGGTATCACATCATTGATCATGCAGACAAATCACAATTCTGCTAATTATATGGCAAATGGATAAGACACTGCAAGTTTGTTTCCTCTTATTCTTTGCTGAACATTTTAGTGCTTCTGGAGAAGTGTGATGTTGATGGTACACACTAAAGCCAGGCATAGCAAAGGTTGCTGCTAGGCAGACTTTTCTGTGAAGCACAAGATGGCAACCCCAAAGAAAACTGGTGTACAGTCAGTCCTGATACTAGCATATTTAAGGGGAAAAGGAGGACTTGGAGATAACCCTGCTGAACACTACACTTAGGGCTGGACTGTGCATGGTTGGCACAATATTGAGTAGGGGATTGTGTAGAGCTGCATGGTACAGTGGGAGCTCAAGGAGAAGCTGCATGATCCTCCTTTCCCTTCTCTGGGGCAATACAACTCCACACAATCCCCAAATTGTCCTTGGCCTTTAAGCAGGGTCGGGGCAGGTGTGAAAAATCTTCTTGTACCTTTCTCCCCACTTACAAACTTGTGCAAGGGCCAGGGACAATTGAATCTTTAAAAGCTTATTCCCTCTTTGCCTGGAGCTCTGGAGCTGCATGTGAATTAGTGTGTATGCATTTAAATGGTTGATTATATGTGCATAAATCAATTAATAAAGATATTTCTTCAGTTTCTGTACATCTCAGATCTGCCTTTAAAACAAGATAAGGTTAATTGATAGAGTTTCAGAAGATATTATAAACTGACAGTAGCTATATATTACACTATGTAAACTGGTGAATTCCCCAAGAATCCTGAGCTAAAATAACTTTTGGCATCCCTCTAAGTATATTATTTATAGCAAGTAGGTTAATTGGCTGCATGAAATGAAACAATCTCTCAAAACACAGAGAATCTACAGATATTCTGTC
This sequence comes from Mauremys reevesii, assembly GCF_016161935.1. Classification (NCBI taxonomy): domain Eukaryota; kingdom Metazoa; phylum Chordata; order Testudines; family Geoemydidae; genus Mauremys; species Mauremys reevesii. The sequence goes on from NC_052624.1 coordinate 202,296,537, forward strand.
TGCAAGTGAATAATATTATTACAATGTATACCTGAATATCTCAATATATTTTACAAAGGAGTTAGAGCAGGGATGGGCAAACTATGGCCCACGGACCAGATCTGGCCCACCAGCCATTTTAAGCCAGCCCTCAAGCTCGGTCTGGGGCTTGTCCAGTGCTCCAGCTGGGGCTCAGGGGCAGCGGCCACTCTACTCAGCTCCCGGAAGCTGCGGTATAGCCCCCTCTTTAGTGCTCCAGCCAGGGAGCAGGGTTGGGGGGCTGCTCCACTTGTCTCCCAGAAACAGTGGCCTGGCCCCCTCCAGTGGCCCCTTCTGGCGTTCCTATGGTGCTTGCAGAGAGGGCAGTGTGCAGAGCAGCCTGGCTGCGCCTCCATGTAGGAGCTGGAGGAGGGACATGCTGCTGCTTCCAGGAGCCTCTTGAGGTAAGTGCAGCCCGGAGACTGCACCCCTGAGCCTCTCCCCATGCCTCAACCCCCTGCCCCAGCCCTGATCCCCCTCCCACCAGCCGAACCCCTTGATCCCAGCCTCCTACATCCCAAACTCCTCCTACACTCCAAACTCCTCATCCTCAGCCTCACCCCAGAGCCTGCACCCCCAGCCGGAGCCCTCATGCCCCCCCGCATCACAACCCCAATTGCGTGAGCATTCATGGCCCACCATACAATTTCTATTTACAGATGTGGCCCTCGGTCCAAAAAGTTTGCCCACCTCTGAGTTAGGGGTAGGTACCGTAAACCACGTTTTACAGGCTGAGAAACTGAAGTGCAGAGGTTGACTAATTTGTCAGTATTACACAAGTCTGTGAAAGAGCCTAGACTGGAACCCCAGTTTTTTTACTCTCATTCTCATGCCCTATTAATTCTACGTTTATTTTTCACACAGCTATGAAATGTCACCAACTGTAAATATTGTGTTTTACAGAAACTAACTAAAGCAAAAAAGAAGCTGAGGAATGAGGCAATGGCCATTTCTTTCCTTGGTAATTATAACAATTCAAAAGTTTAATTGTATAATGAGCCACAAAATCTCTTTGAGGAGAAACTAATCTGCTATGGCATGTTTTTGCTTGGCTGTTAAATTCTTTCATGTAACATTTTCTGCTGAATATTCCCATGTTATTGTTAACAAGGACCATGTACTATGAGGTGTAGGAAATATTCCCATTTCAAACATTTCACCTATTTTGCTTTGTCTGTTATATATATATGTTTGTGTGAGAGAATATGAGAGGAGAGTATGTGTTGTAGTATAAGATATTCTACCAAAATACATTTCTAGTTGCCATTTCAGTTTTCCATTTCAAATTCTGGTTACTTTGTTCCATTCAGTTTTTCTTGAAAATGGTCAACACTAAGAATTTGTTTCATGAAGAAGAATTAATATAGCTGATTATCCTATTATAATTGTTTTAGCATTCTGCCAAAAAGCTGATCTGTATCACTATTCCTATTTGTTTAGTGACTGATATTATATGTGAAAAGCTTTTATATCATTTTCTTTTTTCCAAGATAGAAAGAACATGTGGCATGTAATGCATGGTTCCTGTTATACCACCCACACATATCAAGATAATAATGTCAGAGGGAGTTTTGCCATGTCCCTCAATGGGGATAGGATTTCACCCTGAATGTTAAAGATTATGGGTATATTTTCATGCCTTAATACGTTGGGATTTACCCACATACATTTCCTATGCACCTAGATTATATTATACCTTACTGTATAGTTAGGCTAAACTATTTATCTCATGCCAAAAGATGGAGGATTTTCTCCAGAAGTAGTTGTTTACAGGTTTAAAATTTTTAGCAGACCCACAGGAGAAATGACAATCTGTTGAATGAGCTTAACTGAATCTCTAAGAGAGCTATGATTCATATAACACTATTTTCATGCCTCTCATACCACATAGATACACACTATGGGAGATTTGTGATCCTTCACCCTTTCCAAACAGGGGAGAAATACAAGCTTTTTTATTACAGTCAGAAAGCTAATACTTTAAGTATTTTGTTCCTACAAAGAGCTGTCATAGTTGCTAAAGGAGCATTCAGGGAAGACAAGGCCACTGCAAAGAAGCTATATGAATTATTTTCCTTTCAGAAGATGAGGGGGAGATCCTCACTCCTGAACCATTCTTTTTTAGGTGACAGATCTAAGGAACTATCACAGGTTGAGGTGTTGATAGAAGGGGATTTTGGAAAAAATTGATATATTAAACAGTAAAAAGTCACCAGGACCAGATGGTATTCACCCAAGAGATCTGAAGGAACTCAAATATGAAATTGCAGAACTACTAACCTATTGCTTAAGACAGTCTCTGTACCAGATGACTGGAAGGTAGCAATGTAATGCTATAACATGCTACTAGGGATACCTAGAGCTGTGAACCACAGTGCTACCTCTCTCCCTCAGCAAGAGTGAGTTTTGCTGGTGATTAGACTGTATGTCAGTTCCGTGCCACACCAGTCTGTCTTCCTCACCAGCAAACGCCTCAAGGTTCTTCTGGCCCAAGCCTCACGTAGCTGGTAAGAATCAGTGAACTCCAGCTACCAAGCTCCTCAGAGATGTTTCTCTGCAATGTACAGCCCCTACCACGGTGCTTTCACAGCAGATATTAAGTTCAGTACTTTGTTAAAGGGTCTGTACATCACAGCTTATTAATATAACTGGGGTGGATATACCCTCCCCATGAAATGCAGTTTATAGTAAACATAAAAACAGTTAATTAACAAAAGAACATGGATTAAGTGATATCAAGTAAAAGAGATAAAGATAGAGATGGTTACAAGCAAATAAATGCGAAGACACTTATCTTAAAGTCTAAAACTTAATCTAGCAAGACACAGTCTTTGTTCAACATGGTTTCTCTCACCTCATCCCCTTTCCAGCTTTTTATTGGCCAGGCCCCATCACAGAGATCAAACCCACTTAGCTTCTCTGTCTATTAAGGTGAAGGTTAAAGCTGGACTCTCTCTCTGGTTTTTACACCCCCAAAAGAATTGTCTTTGACTTACAAGGCAGGAATGCCTCCTGGGGGATTCAGTCTCCTGGGTCTCTCAACTCAGTAACAGGATAGCCCTTGCTGGTTTAGCACACTGGCTCTGTGCACTGCTAATATGTAAATTGAAGTAAACCCACATTCCTTTCTTTAGGGCCGATCTGTTTATCACCTTTACCTATGCTAGGTTGTCTGGAACAGTGTGTAGAGTATAAATACAGGGGTCCCCAGGATCACAAACACCTATTTTTTTAAAAAGGCTCCAAAGGCTATCCTGGCAATCACATGCCAGTAAGCCTAACTTCAGGCAAATTGGTTGAAACTATAGTAAAGAACAAAATTACCAGACACATAAATGAACACAATATGTTGTGGAAAAGTCAACACAGCTTTTGTAAGGAGAAACCGTACCTCATCAATCTATTAGATTCTTTGAGGGACTCAACAAGTATGTGTACAAGAGGGATCCAGTCAATACACTGTACTTGGACTTTCAGAAAGACTTTGACAAGATTCCTAACCAAACGCTCTTAAGCAAACTAAGCAGACATGGGATAAGAAGGAAGGTCCTCTTATGGATTATTAACAGGTCAAAAGATCCAAACCAAAGTATAGGAATAAATGGTCAGTTTTCACAATGGAGAGAGGTAAATAGTGGGATCCCCCAAAGATCTAGCCTGGGATAAGTGCTGTTCAACATGTTAATAAATGATCTAGAAAAGGGGATGAACAGTGAGGTGGCAAAATTTGCAGACAATACAAAATTACTTAAGATAATCAAGTCCAAAGCTGACTGTGAAGAGTTACAAAAGAATCTCACTAAACTGGGTGACTGGGCAACAAAATGGCAGATGAAATTTAAAGTTGATAAGTGCAAGGTAATGCACATTGAAAAAAAAATCTATACATATAACTGTACATACAAAATGATGGGGTATAAATTAGCTGTTACCACTCAAGAAAGAGATCTTGGAGTCATGGTGGATAGTTCATTGAAAACATCTGCTCAAGGTGCAGCGGCAGTCAAAAAATCTAATAGAGTGTTAGGAATTATTAGGAAAGGAATAGATAAGAAAACAGAAAATATCATAATGCCCTATATAAATCCATGGTATGTCCACACTTTTAATACTGTGTGCACTTGTGGTTGCCAGATCTCAGAAAAGAATTGGAAAAGGTGCAATGAAAATGATTAGGGGGATTGAACAGCTTCTATACGAGGAAAGATTAAAAACTAGGGCTGTAAATTAATTGCAGTTAACTCATGCAATTAACTAAAAAAATTAATCACAGTTAATCGCACTTATAACAATAGAATACCAATTTAAATTTATTAAATATTTTTGGATATTTTTCTACATTTGCGATATTGATTTCAATTACAACACAGAATACAAAGTGCACAGTGCTCACTTTATATTATTATTGTTTATTACAAATATTTGCACTGTAAAAGTGATTAACAAAAGAAATAGTATTTTTCAATTCACCTCATACATGTACTGAAGTGCAAAGTCTTTATTGTGAAAGTGTAACTTACAAATGCAGATTTTTTTTGGTTACATAACTGCACTCAAAAACAAAACAGTGTACAAATTTAGAGCCTACAAGTCCACTCAGTCCTACTTCTTATTCTGCCAATCACTAAGACTAACAAGCTTGTTTACATTGACAGGAGATAATGGTTCCTGCTTCTTATTTACAATGTTACCTGAAAGTGAGAACAGGTGTTCACATGGCACTTTTGTAGCCAGTGTTAATCGTTCATATAACACAAGTACTAGGTGTCACCCAATTAAATTAACAGGCAGCAGGATTAAAATAAACTTAAGGAAGTACTTCTTCATGCAAAAAAAGAATAGGTCCAAAAAGAATAGGGTCCAGGAATGGAAGAAAGCCAAGATGGCAAAATGGGCAAAAATGAATGAGGTCAATGGAAGATGGTGGTCCATCAATTAAGTAGATGGTCATTTATATATCAAAGATGCCATGGGACAGAATGCCTGCCAGAGTAATCAGTCACTCTGCTGACATATAGATCATATGAGGTGCAATGCAAAAAAGCAAAAGAAGTATTACACATTAGCAGTATTTATATAAATTTTCTTATAAAAAAGCAAAAAAATAAATTGCTGATAGTCAAATAATATATGAATTATACTTGATATGATATTGATATTGATTTTAAATTGATTGAATAAATTGCATATAATTCTATTTTAAACTTCATGATATTAAATAAACTAATTTTTTTTTAATTCATTCTGCATTGTATTCTGCATTGCTTTGTATTCTTTCTTACACACATCCTTAAATTGACTTCAAAATCATCTTTCAATGCATTTGCCTCTCCTGTTCTCAGTCCACTCAATTCCTCAAATTTTCCTTGAAAAAAAATAGGACTCAAACAAAAAAAGTTTCAAAAATGGAAAAAATTGGCCTTGTGGCTCTGCTTTTTCTCAAATTTTTTTTTAAAACATATTTTTGCTCATATTTTTTTTTTTTCTGAGAATCTTTTTCTTTTTCCTTCATTTCTCCTAAATTTCCTAATTTCTTTTGATTCAATTCCTTCAGGTCATTTCCCAGGTCAGGCAATCCACATTAGATTCACACAAGCCTGCTTTCCAGGGCTACTAACAATGGGGAGCTGGAATAAATAGGACTTTGGCTCCTGCCACTGGCTGGAGCCATATAGTCTTCATATAGTCTTTTTGGATAATTTCATTTATTATACACCAATCATATAGTACCTACAAATTAACTATTTCATTTATTATACCCTAAGTATAAATGTATATACTATACATCGACTCTGATCTCTCTCGTACCGACTCTGGAACTCCACCACAGCGAACAGCGAAAACTCTGCCGTCGATCTCCACCCCAAGAGTAGACAGCACTAGGCCTGATCCCCCAAGCAGAAGCTAGGTTGCATGGAAAAGAATCAGTGTAGGTAAAAGTTGAGATGTCTGGGAAATGAAAAGAAATAAAATTATATGTTTTTATAAAAATGAAATATGATTAGAAAAATATAAAAAATGGGCATTTTAATATAATTCTGAAGCATCCTGATAAAAAATATTAAATGAGTCTGAGTTGCTAGTGATCAAAATTTCAATCTGAAAAAAAAATGGAATCAAGGAAAAATTAAAATTATCAACATAGAAAAAAAAATGTCAATGCCAAGAAAAAAAAAAATGGAAAAAGAAACAAAGAAACAAAATTAATTTATTCACTGTAAAGAAGAAGTAAAATCAACTAAGAGATACTAAACATGGGAGACTTACTATACTGAATACTGTGATTAGAGTTTAATTCCACAAAGACTGTTTTCATAAATTTATATAACCACTGTAAATTAGGCACATTTTTTTTAAGAAGAGAGAAGAGAAGGTCATTAACATGACAATTGAATTGATTTTTTTAAGAAGGAAGAGAGAAAAATTAATAAATTAGCATATTAATAAAACTATTTACTTTTGATTACTAATATATTTTTAACAGTACATTGAACACACACATTATTTTACATTATTGAAGCTTGGCAACTCAACTCCAGTTAGCACAAAGAGAAGGTAAAAACTTGAGCAAAGTTTAAAAAATTTATTTTTTGTTTATTGGTTTAAAAAAACTGAACTTAAAAAATGATAGAATAGTTAAAAAAAATCTAATAGAACAGAAAAAAAAAAACAGTAATTTAAAGATAAAAAAATTAAAAAAATAAAAAATTACTTAAATATGCACACTTAAAATTAAAAAATTCAAAAGTCTTTTAATATTAAATAAAAAAAACACTAACATAAAGCAGAAAAGAGGATGGAAATACAACCATGCAATAAAATTACAATGATTACAAACAAACAAGCAATCTAATTCATACTTTTACTGATAATTTCACCGGATCAGTAATCACAATCGATTTATCAGGATCGGATCGATCATATATATATCGTGATATATATATCGATCGATCTCTGATATCCGATCTCCGACTCCGGAGGCTCGGCGTCGGCGGTGCGCTCCCGTCGACTCGTGAAGGCGCGTGAGTCGAGGAAGGGAGCGGAGTGGAATGCCGTGAGCCGATGATGGATCACGAGTCCGTCGGCCCAAGCTTCAGCTGCGCTATTCCCACAGCCATCCCCCCGCCATCCCCCAGCCCAACAGGCTCTGGCAACAATATTCCATATAGCAACCTACTCCTATTGTTCTATATCTGATCAGCAGTGGATCTGAAGTGTGTGGAGGAGGAATTAAAAACAACAAGGAACAGAGTTTAAATAGCACATTAAAGAGGATCAAATAAAAGACAAAACCAACAGAGTTCCTATTCCTTTTGGGTCCTTTTTTGTCTTGTTGGGACAGGGGATTGAATGAGGTTGCTTTTTCTCCTGTTGATTAAAGAAGGATTTTGAACTTGAAAGAAAAGAAATTTGGTTAGTTGAAGAATATTGAAACCAAAAAGAAAAAAAAACCAAAGCCCAAGCCCCCTTCACTCCAACTACATGCAGTCTATAAAACTAAGCTTTTCTCTTTTTCTTTAAAAAAAACTAGAAAAAGAAAAGTGTGTGTCTAAAAAAACTGTAAAAAAGTAAAGTGTGTTGGGAGATACTTATTTAAAATGTAACATTTTGTTGTGTCATTTCACATTGATTGTTCTTCCTTTGTTTTTTCATTGTGTTTATTTTTTTCTTTATTTTCAGGACTAGTAAAAATATTGTTCTCTTCTCTTTTCAAAAAAATTGAAATGACCTGTGGCAACCTGTTCTTTAAAACAGAAAAATTATTATGAAACAAAACTTGCTTATCTTACTTTTTTTTCCTTCTTCTTCTCTTTTTTTCCACCTTGTCTCTGAATCCATTCTTTGAATCCATGTCAGTTTGTCCTGTGTTGTGAATGTCCTGTTTACTGTTTATCAGTTACCTAGTCATCCATCATAGTGATAGTCTGAAGAGATAAGAGATGAAGAAACACATGATGGAGAAGACATAATGAAGAGTGACATGAAGGAAGACATACATGAAGGATTGTGTGTGGAGAAGAAGAGATGTGGAAGGAAGATTGTATACAGAATATTTATGAACAAAAAAGAAACAGAAAAGTCATTTTAAAATATGTAAAAAAAGAAAAAAGAAAAGAGTCTTTAAAGGAATCCCCAAATTAAGAGATTTTAAGCAGAAATTTTCTTCATTAAGGTTTTCTTTTTTCTTTGATTTGCTACAGTGTAGGCTTTGAAATTGTGTGTGCTTATTAATGTATGTATAATATAAATTATAAAGGGCTATATATAATATGCCTAACATATGCATGTATGTATATCTAATATAGTTATATAAATGTTATGTTGTTCATCCTAGTTGTATTTAGGCACCATCAAAGTGTTCAAAGTTGGCTGTATAATTGCTTATATTCTATTTCTAAGTAGCCTTACATTTTAAAACATTTTGTCACTTCTTGGGAAAATATTGTGCAAATTGGAATGTCAAAGAAAAAAACATAAACAAGAAAGCACTTAAAAAAACAAAAAGCACAAAAGAGGATGAGGATGTTCAAAGGGGCATGGCCTGTAATGGCTAATGCTAACCATATGGACCTATGCTCCTACCATGTGAATGATCATTTTGTAAATGAATCTCCATCATGAGGGAACAGGTGAAGACTACAAAGAGAAAGTTTATTTAAATCCTGGGAGACCTCTCCATTTTGTCCTCAGACCTCAAAAGAGGAGTCTCTTCCATTCCCCGAAACTTAAAGAAAAAAAAAAAGAAAAAAAAAAACACACAGAACAGTAAGTACAGGACAGACATTAAAAAAAAAAAAGAAAAAAAAAAAGTAAAAGGAGCTGTCTGTAAAAAAAAAATCTGTATCTATTTTTAGTTTAATTAAACATAGATATGCTTTTTTTTTTTTTTTTTTTTTTTTTAATACTTGTTTCTATCTATTACTACTTCAAACCACTTAAATCCTACTTTCTGTATTTAATAAAATCACTTTTAACTTATTCATTAACTTAGAGTATGTATTAATACCTGGGGGAGCAAACAACTGTGCATCTCTCTCTATCAGTGTTATAGAGGGCAAACAATTTATGAGTTTACCCTGCAGCATAAGCTTTATGCAGGGTAAAACAAATTTATTTGGGTTTAGACTCCATTGGAAGTTGGGCATCTAAGTGCTAAAAACAAGCACACTTCTGTAAGCTGTTTTCAGGTAAACCTGCAGCTTTGGGGCAAGTAATTCAGACCCTGAGTCTGGGTTGGAGCAGACAAAAGTGTCTGGCTCAGCAAGACAGGGTGCTAAAGTCCTAAGCTGGCAGGAAAAATAGGAATAGGGGTAGTCTTGGCACATTAGGCAGCAGCTCCCAGGGGGGTTTCTGTAATCCAACCTGTCACACACTTATCCACTGAAATGTTTAACAGTCATATTCTGAATCACACAAGCAAGGTGTTACCATCACTACCATCATTGACTTTTTTGTCCTGAAGCGTGGTTTTCTTTGGGTTTATACATGTATAAGAAAGATTGGGTCAATTCATTGAAGTCCTCATGAGGTAAAGCATGGCATTACAAAACTGCAGCATCATATTCTAATCTTGGGGGTGGAGGGTCTAATCAGTGTACAAACTGACCTTGAAATTTTGGAACAGCAACCTGTCAGAAGCCCTGGCTACTTCTAGTTCTCTCTCTTCTGAGCCTGTTTCACTGTCACATGCCGCCTCAACTCAATAGACACTTTGGGGTGCAGATGCTTACTTGGATAATTCTGTCATCTGAAATGAGCGAGAATCAGGACTGTGTAATTTAACTGACACCAAGAGTGAGCCACAATGAGACTGAGGATTGAAACATTCAGTAAATTCCAGCTATTTGGTACAAATTCTAGATCTCTCCCTTGTTTTAATCTTAGTATCTTATTACCGGAGAAATTTACTGTCATTTGTCTGTCATGACTGCAATTAATGCCTAAGCACCCAAATTCAATATTTGCAGGAATGCCACTGGGTAATCCACACTCTGCAATTTACTAGGAAAACAATCCATCTTCTTATCCAAAGTCACAGGATAACTCCTGCATGCCATCAAACATTTGTTTATATTCATTCAGGAACATTTTTGGGTTGAACTTCATTCAGGCATCTAGCAAAGTCATTCATCTTAATTTATCATGTCTTAAATTGTTAACAAGTTGTGTACACATTTCTTGTAAAGCCAAGTATTTTTCCATCTCCTTATAAATTACCTGAATGTTTTATGGCTCTTGGGTGAAAGCTATCACCAGTCAGTTCTGGAACTCTCCTTCCCTTCTTTTTAAACTTCCTTTGCTGTCAAAAGCAGCAACCTCAAGCATGACAAAGTGACTTAACAGCCAAAGCACTGCCTTGTTGCTGGGTGAAGTGTTGCCAGGTTTTCCCACACTGTAGTCTCACTCACCTGATATCCAGGTCTGCTGGTGGCCCCTTTTATCTTGTAATTCACCCATCCATCCAGGTCACTTTAAGTCTCACCCCTTTTGGAGTGTTAGTCAAGTCTAATAACAGTCCAGTCACCTGTGCCAGGCTCCAGCCCAACTCTAGGGTCACTAGGATTTATGATGCTTGTCCCAGGTCTTTCCTTAGTGGTTTGTAGGGGAATTCAGTCCCTCCCTCTACCCTGAGTTCCAGTCCAGTAGAAGCATATAAGGTCTGCTCCTTCAGACCTCCTGCTTCTTTCATGAGCTTCTTCCTCTCCATCTCTCTTCAGGCCTCAGAAGAAAGGTAACACAGGAAAGGCACAACACAAAAATAATTAGGGCTGTTGATTAATCACAGTTAACTCACACAATTAACTCAAAAAATAATTGCTATTTAAAAAATTAATCGTGATTAATCACAGTTTTAATTGCACTGTTCAACAATAGAATACCAATTGAACTTTATTAAATATTTTTGGATGTTTTTCTACATTTTTAAATATATTCATTTCAATTACAACACAGAATACAAAGTGTACAGTGCTCACTTTATATTATTATTTTTATGCAGATATTTGCACTGTAAAAATGATAAACAAAAGAAATGATATTTTTTCAGTTCACCTCATACAAGTACTATAGTCCAATCTCTTCAGCTCAGGTATTTACATGCCAGATATGTTAAACATTCTTATGCCCCTTCATCCTTTGGCCACCATTCCAGAGGACATGGTTCCATGCTGATGATTCTTGTTAGACTAATAATACATTAATTAAATTAGTGACTGAACTCCTTGGGAAAGAACTGTATGTCTCCTGCTCTGTTTTACCTGCATTTTGCCATATATTTCATGTTATAGCAGTCTCGGATGATGACCCAGCACATGTTGTTCATTTTAAGAACACTTTCACTGAAGATTTGACAAAATGCAAAGAAGGTACCAATGTGAGATTTCTAAAGATAGCTACAGCACTTGACCCAAGATTTAAGAATCTGAAGTGCCTGAGAGGGAATCTGAGAGGGATGAGGTGCGGAGCTTTCAAAAGTCTTAAAAGAGCAACACTTCCATGCAGAAACTATAAAGCCCGAACCACTGAAAAAGAAAATCAACCTTCTTCTGGTGGCATCTGACTCAGATGATGAAAATGAACATGCGTCGGTCTGCACTGCTTTGGATCATTATCAAGAAGAATTTGTCATCAGCATGGATGCATGTCCTCTGGAATGGTGGTTGATGCATGAAGGGACATATGAATCTTTAGCTCATCTGGCATGTAAATATCTTGTGATGCTGGTTACAACACGAATGCCTGTTCTCACTTTCAAGTGACATTGTAAACAAGAAGCAGGCAGCATTATCTCCTGCAAATTGTAACCAACCTTGCTTGTCTGAACGATTGGCTGAACAAGAAGTAGGACTGAGTGGACTTGTAGGCTCTAAAGTTTTACACTGTTTTGTATTTGAAAGCAGGATTTTTTTACATAATTTTAAATTTGTAAGTTCAACTTTCATGATAAAGATATTGCATTATAGTACTTGTATGAGGTGAATTGAAAAATACAACTTTTTTGTTTTTTACAGTGCAAATATTTGTAATAAAAGTAAATATGAAGTGATCACTGTACACTTTGTATTCTGTGTTGTAATTGAAATCAATATGTTTGAAAATATAGAAAATATCCAAAATATTTAAATAAATGGTATTCTATTACATAGGTGCTGACTCTGTGGGTGCACCCACCAGCAGCTCCCCATGGCCCCGCCCCCCTGCTCCAACTCATCTCCACTTCCGTCGCGAGTGCGCCGCTGCATCCTGCTTCTCCTCCCTCCCAGCCCTTGCGCCGCAACACAGCCGATTTACAGGGCAGGGAGGGAGATGACGGAACGCTGCGTGCTGGGGGAAGAGGCGGGGCCGGGATTTGGGGAAGGCATCCAATAGGGGCAGGGAGGGGAAGGAGTTAGGGCGGGGACTTTGGAGATGGGATTGGAATGGGGGCGGGGCTAGGGGCACGGATGGGGTGGAGTCGGGACGAGGCCAGGGGCAGGGGGCACGGGCACCCACCAGCGCCAGAGAAAGTTGGCGCCACTGTTCTATTATTAACAGTGTGATTCATCGCATGATTCGTTTTTTTAATTGCGTGATTAATTGCGATTACTTTTTTTAATCGCTTGACAGCCCTAAAAATAATCCAAACATTTCCCTGACCTCCCTCTTTTCAGGAGATCCCTGAAAAGCTGTAGGTTGGTGTCAAAGTTCAGGGCAAATGCATTTGTATTCCCCCTCCATGATCCCTTGAGGGCACCCACTCTTGGCTCCCAGGTCCTCAGCTCTCACCTCTTGGGCGGCGACCTTCATATCTCTGCCTCTGGACCAGGGGTTTATCCAGGTTGGACAGTTCCCTGCCTATAGTGCAAACCAGCAAGCCAGACTGCCTGAAGAGGGCAGTGTCTTTGCTTGGCTTTCTCTCTGAAGGCTACAAACAGCTGTAATTGCCAGCAGTTACACATTACCACACAGCTCTTTATAAGCAATCACATGTATCCATAAGGTAAAGCATTACAGAGGAAACTTAAAAACAATGAAGGAACCCACACACGTGTTAGTGAGCTTTATAGAAATCATCCCCCAACTCCAATAATGGCTCTGATAGGAGTCAATCCTTCAAATGCCACCAAAGGGTTTTCCTGTGGTTACAAGTTCATAACAGCCTGAGCTCAGAACTAGTGCAAGCCTGACTAGGTCAGTCTTTCTTTTACAAGGCTTGGGCCTTTACCTGTTCCTGAAGTTTCAAGAGCAATCAGGAAATAAAGGTCCTTTTCTCAGGGACTAGCTTCAAAAGACTGGCTTTTTGCAAAACTGGAGTTAGGGAATTTTCATTAACCTTCCCCAAGAGATTCCCCAGGCACACCATGTGACCCTGTTTGTTCCCGAAGTCCATTCTTGAGTGGCACATTTCTTAATAGTGTCTTCGGCAGATCCTAACATGCTGCCCTACAGCGTTTACATACTCACTCACATCACATCTTCCCCATATAGCCGTGGCCCACAATAATATATAACCTTTGCATTTAATCCAATGCATTCCGAAGATAATTAACCTTAATTCAATAGGGTTTTTCAAGGATAACTGCAGGAAACTGCCGTATCTGTCACCCCTGGATCAGTGCCATCTGGGTTATCATTCAGGGTCCACAGGAACTCTTAATCAGCTGTTTGCTGCATGGTGCTCTTTCCTGGGAGCTACTGAGAAGAGGTCTCTCCACCTCCCATGCCCGGCCCATTCTCAGCTGGGCTTCTCCCTTTTAAGACTCCTCCTCCAAGAACAGCATGCTTTGCAGATGCAGCAGGCTGCCCTGTTAGCTCAAAACAGTTTAACTATGGTCTACACAGATCAGAAGATGGGCTGCCTGCAGATCCCACCCCCCTCCCGCATCTATCATCGGGTGATTTATTAAGACAGAGGTAGAATAAGATGTAATACACAAATATTTATGATGTCACTATTCAGTAAACTAGCCAAGGACCCCTTCAGACAATGAACAATAAGCAAGACACACTCGGTTGTTAACAGTTACCAGAGCGTGAAGCTCAGAGCCCTTAAACACCCTTAACCTATGGATGTAAAACAGAGGAAAACCACAATGGGTATTACACTACCATATCCTGAGGACAGGGACACAATGACAAAAACTCAGGATACCGACAGGGATAGGGGTGAAACTCAGGGACACTGGACACCAAACAAGAACTCAGGAACAGGGTATTCTTCTCCTTCTGGACAGGTCCTCTGGGCAGGTCTTCTCCCTCAGGTAGGTCTTCAGTGCTTGCCCACACAGTATCTGCTTGACCTCGTTGTCCAGTGCAAGTATGTGCTCACTAATGGTGTGTAGCAGTTGAGTGCAAGTATGTTAATAGAGACCAAGAATCCAAAGTCCTATGAGTCCTGGTCCCTCTGGGGCTCCTGGCAGCTAGCTGAACTGTGTGGGACTCTGGCTGCCACTCAGATGGACAGCCCTGAGCGACAGGCCTGCCACTCACTAAATAACCTGCAGTTGCTAGGCAGATTATGGCTGGCACATGACTCTAACCACCCTGATCTTTCCCCTCCTTAATTTGAAAAAGGCTGAAAGGGCACTAAATCATCTAAGGAGAAGGGTATCCAAGATGGAGGCTTAGCTGTCCTCTTACAAATCCATGATGGACATTACATAAAACAGGTCAGAAACAGATTTTACCCAACAGCCTGAGCCCAAAGCTGCTGTTTAACCCCTTCTTGCCTGGTGTGGATTTGTACACTCTGTCACAACAGAAAGACTGGACTAATACATTGCAGAAGACATGTTGAGGAACTGGCAGAAGTCTGACCTAAAAAAGGAGGCTTGTCCTTTAGGTTTTGAGGTGATGCACAACCTCACAGTCCTTTTGGACTTCTCACTGCTCATGGACACCCAGATGGTAGCAGTGGCCAAAAATAAATTTTCACCTTTGGTTGGCCAGGAGGCCTTACTTCTCAGATGTGGAGCAACCCACAGTGATCAAGGCTTTTTCTCTGCAGTGCCCGTCATCAACAACTCAGAAAATAGCATGATACAATCTTAATTCTGTGTGTGGTTACCGCTAGTAATCAATGAGCCATAAGTGCCAAATAACTGCATTACTGCTTGAAAAAATATTCCTGCCTTAATGATTATTTAAGCATTTCTATATCAGCCATCACCATAATAAGTGTTTTATGTAAGAAATTACCAGATGGCAGCTTGAAATTCATGTACTCAGCTATTAGGTTTGCATAATGCCCTACTCATCTGTTTTTGTGGATTACTTAATGTGCTGTTCATCTACTTGACATTTGGCTTCCTGATACCCTTTTCAAATCTGCCAGTGAGATAGCAGAAAATTGATAAAAATCACTGGCATACTGGGAGAGAAGGAAAAAAATGTGGGAATTTCGAGCTACTGGAAAGAGGTTGAATCCTGACTGTAACGGATTTAGATTGTACTGAACATACTGACAGAGCACATCAGCCATCTACTGCAATGTCAGTATTAAGATTTTGCAGAACTGATCACAGGCTGTGAGAAGGATATTGAACTTCTTTCATGCCCTGATTATTTCCACTGTAGGAAATATTGACTCTGAATAAACTTGAACAACAACAAATTTGAACGACAACCCCAGAGTACTAGTCAAGGTGCAGAAAAATAAAAGAATAAATCCTCAGATAATGAAAGAGAATACTTTATGTAGGCCTGGCATAAGTAACTTGCCTCATTTCTTAGTGGGCGTAATTGGAAAGGTGAATGGAAGGTTATGTTGTAAATGGGAGCTTGACAAACAGCATGCTGGAATCAGGATATTTGTGCTAATTAGGAAGCAGCAACATCCTGATGCTAGGGACTATGGACAAAATAAACCCAGAATGTAAAGATCAAGTTCCATGTGAACAGCACATGGACAGAGCATGATGTACAGGGATTGGTTCCTGCAAAGTAACCAATCCAATCCAAAAATGTGTGACTTAATGTATAGCAAATGGAATCTAATGTGTAAAAGTATATAAAGGAAGAGATTGTCTGTGTAACTTTGGATGTGTGGTATGCCCTATACCCACCCCCTACGCTGGAGTCTGATCAACTCAGCACAGCTTTGCTGTATGCCAAATACAGGAACCTGAATGATGAGATCCAGAGTCGAACTGAGTGTTTTGGATTCCAGAGAACTGGATGAAGTGTTCTCCCAGAACTGGACACGGTGTTCCGGATAAGCCAAGTGGAAAAGGTCTCGGAGGGAATCCCAACACCCTGTGCAAAGTCACATATCTCCCATAAGTGTGGGCTTTGAAAAAGTTAGCTTAGTTAGAACATAATCCTTCTGAGTATTTACCAAATCAGAATATTGACATCTAAAATAATAGACAGAGGCAGGTTTAAAATAATTTACTATGTAAAGGTATTACAAAGGTTTCTACTTCATACAGGAGTGTGACTTATTAATGTGTGCACATAAGTCTCGATCCAAAGGCTATTGAAGTCAGGGGAATATTTCCATACATTTCAGAGGGCTACAGATGAAGCCCAGCATTGGTGCAGTTTAGTTCCTCTACAGGAAATGTCCATTGGACTATGCTCCTGGGAAACCTTAACAAGAGGTTGTGTTTGTCTATGTTGGGAAAGGGAACATAAAGTGTGTTAGACAACGAGCAGCAAACAGGAAAGGTCTCTGTCTTTCCTGACAAAAAAGAAGTGCTGCAAATGTACAAAATACCATACCGCCGATGAGGACAAGTGGAAATAGGAAGTAATGATGATCAAGACAGCAGGTAACTGCATCGTGTATACCCTTAATATATACCATAGTTTATATCCAGCATCCTGTATATGATGTTTAGGGTTGCATGTTTTTAAACAATATATCAGAATTAATTAAGCCCTCCTAATTTTTTAGCAACCATGAATCCTTTGACTCTGGAGGTCAATGCTAATGGTGCAGGAGATGGGGAATAATATACTGAATAATGTAGCAGCAGCAGCAGCAGCATCTCAAAACACCCCTCCGAGAAAACATGGCTATCCATTAGGGCAGCACAAAGCAGGAAAATGCAAGGGGCAGCAAGCTACCCAGAAGAGGAAAAATAAAACCAGGGAGACAAGAGTGAGAGACAAACGGTAAGACTCTGAAGTGTACTAGTACAGCTCCAGAGCTGCAAACTATGGAGAATTAGGAAAATATGATACCTAGTTTTGGAGTTACTTGGACAAGGTTGCTGTAGGCTTTAGATAGGAACTGTTTCTGGACATTTAACCCAGAATGTTCAGGCTTGAAAATATTAGTATACTTAAACTACAATTTTTCAATTAGATTTTACCTACCTAGAGAGCTGCAATTGAATATAAAGTAGTTTCCAGTCACTTGATCCAATGCAATGCATGCCTAAACCCACTAATAATTAGTTTAGAATACCCCATAGTTATGATAGGTTGTATGTTATTTTGCAGCTCCTGATTGCCCAGGTAGTAAAGATGTTGGGACATTATCTGCAATTTTTTAATTCTGCTGTGTAATTTCCTTCTTTAATTTTCTGTTTCACACATTTTGGACCTGTTTATATTCTCACATAAACTAATACAAAGAGTAATAGTTTTTATTAATTCAGTAGAATTACAGTATTGTAAAACCAGTGAGAGCAGAATGAGTCACATTTCAGAACACAGTTCCTATCCAAGGCAGAGGACAATATAATTCCACTTTACTTTTAATACTACGACATGTTTTGTACTTTATTTCTAACTAGTGCTGCCAAGTGATTAAAAAAATTAATCGTGCTTAACTGAACGATTAAAAAAATTAATTCTGATTAATCATACAATTAATTGTGCTGTTAAACAATAATAGAATACCATTTATTTAAATATTTTTGAATATTTTTTACATTTTCAAATATATTGATTTCAGTTACAACACGGAATACAAAGTGTACAGTGCTCACTTTATATTTATTTTTTATTACAAATATTTGCACTGTAAAAACCAAAAGAAATAGTATTTTTCAATTCACCTAATACAAGTATAGTAGTTCAATTTCTTTATCATGAAAGTTGAACTTGCAAATGCAGAATTATGTACAAAAAAAACTGCATTCAAAAATAAAACAAATGTAAACAAAACTTTAGAGCCTTCAAGTCCACTCAGTTCTACATCTTGTTCAGCCAATTGCTCAGACAAACAAGATTGTTTATATTTGCAGGAGATAATGCTGCCCGCTTCTTGTTTACAATGTCACTTGAAAGTGAGAACAGACTTTGCACAGCATTGTTGTAGCCAGCTTCATAAGATATTTAAGTGCCAGATACACTAAAGATTCATTTATCCTTTCATGCTTCAACCATCATTCCAGAGGACGTGCGTCCATGCTGGTGACAGGTTCTGCTCAATAATGATCCAAAGCAGTGCGGACCGACACATGTCCATTTTTATCATCTGAGTCAGATGCCACCTGCAGAAGGTTGATTTTCTTTTTTGGTGGTTTGGGTTCTGTAGTTTCTACATTGGAGTGTTGAGCTTTTAAGATTTCTGAAAGTATGCTCCACACCTCATCCCTCTCAGATTTTGGAAGGCATTTCAGATTCTTAAACCTGGAGTCAAGTGCTGTAGCTATCTTTAGAAAACTCACTTTTTTGTGTTTTGTCACATTTGCAGTGAAAGTGTTCTTAAAACGAACAGCATGTGCTGGATCATCATCCGAGACTGCTGTAACATTAAGTATATGGCAGAATGCAAGTAAAACAAAGCAGGAGACATACAATTCTCCTCCAAGGAGTTCAGTCACAAATTTAATTAACGCATTATTTTTTTAAAGAAAGTCATCAGCATGGAAGCATGTCCTCTGAAATGGCAGCCAAAGCATGATGCGGCATACAAATGTTTAGCATATCTGGCATGTAAATACCTTGCAATGCCAGCTACAAAAGCGCCATGTGAACGCCTGTTCTCCCTTTCAGGTGACATTGTAAATAAGAAGCGGGCAGCATTATCTCCAATAAGTGTAAACAAACTTCTTGTTCGTCTTCGCGATTGGCTGAACAAGAAGTAGGACTGAGTGGACTTATAGGCTCTAAAGTTTTATATTGTTTTATTTTGAGTGCAGATATGTAAAAAAAAATCTACACTTGTAAGTTGCACTTTCACAATAAAGAGATTGCACTACAGTACTTGTATGAGGTGAATTGAAAAATACTATCTTTTATCATTTTTACAGTGCTAATATCTGTAACCAAATTAATATAAAGTGAGCACTGTACACTTCGTATTCTGTGTGCAATTGAAATCAATATATTTGAAAATGTAGAAAAACATCCAAAAATTAATAAATTTCAATTGGTATTCTATTGTTTAACACTGTGATTAAACTGTGATTAATTGTGATTAATTTTTTTAATCACAGTTAATTTTTTTGAGTTAATCATGTAAGTTAACTGCGATTAATAGACAACCCTATTTCTAAACTTTACTTTGTATTAACTCTTTTTTTTCAGACTAGAAATGACATACAACATCATCTGAGATGTATCTAGTGCATTTAAATACAAACTCACAAATACAACACTTAGTAATAACCAGGGTCATTCATCCCTAACAGTTGTTCAGACTCAGAAGTTGGAGCCAAGTTGTTCTCCTTTACTGAGTCCAACTGTGGAATTAGTCACCCAGACATCATCACTGTTAGCGAAGGAGCAGGCTCTGACTGCTCTGGTGCTCAGACAGACTCAGGAAAATCATATTCTGAGTAGCCATGTAGGAGAGCAGATCAAAAACTTGAAGCAAAAACTTAACACAGTGAAGTCTAAAATAGACTCTCGATTTTCCAGTATGAACACTGCAATAGACTCTTGTTTGTCTGGAACGGATGCCAAATTGGAGAGGACATTGGCTATGGTGCAGTCAACCATGGACTTCAGAATGGCAGGCCTAGAGAACTCACTTAGACAGATTGCTCCAGCTGTTCCACAGCAAGAGACCAGACTTCTGCAACAGAGGTGGAGCAGCTGCACCAGGAGATAGATATGGCTCTTTCAAGAGTCTTCTCCCATTTGTGACCACACACAGGATAACTATTTACCATCTGAGCCCCTCTCCACCTTCATGGATGTCAGCTGCATTGGGGCTACCACACAGCATCCAATTCTGTACCAGCACTGACACTATCATCATCCACGAGTATCAATTCCACAACCACAACAAAACAGGCCACACAATCCACTCCTGTGGCTGCTGTATACATACCAACCTTAAGGGTTCGTGAAATTCTTAGGTTGTATGCTCCTTGGGCAGGGTAAGGTTATCTCTATGTTCTGTATAGCTCTGAGAATGCTTTTGGGATTCAAATGCTGTTACACGTTATTATGGAGCTTCCTTTAGAGAGCAGAAGCATCTTAGATCGCCAAAGGGCTCTCATGGTGTGACTTGAGCATTTCCATCACTATCCAGCTCCTTTTGGTTCCCAGTACCAGTGGTGAAAAATCAGCATTACCTTAACTGGGCCATTAAACTTCAGAGGAGAGATTGAGGTGGATCAAGACACTCAAAGAATAGCACAGACTTTTTGCTGATCCAGGTCTCGAGTAGTTCCATCACCATTCAGTTCTGCTTGCATTGTGGTGGCCATAACAATTAGATCATCTATTAACACTGTAGCTCATCAGCACAATCAAACAATTGTTGTTTTGAGCTGTCATGTACTGTCAGAGGGGCCTCTCCTCTGAAAGGCCATTAACTTTAAAGCTCATTCACACAAAGAAATAAGTGAGTACCATGTTAAACATAGAAGTCACTGTCATATTTGTGTTTATATATTACAAATGTAACCAGACCAGAGGACCCTTGCAGTTGTCCAGACTGGTGAGTTTTATTAACCATAACTCAGCCAACTATGTCTACACCAGTGGTTCTCAATAGGGGCTCCATAGTTCCAGGGGGCCACGAGCCCTTTCGGGGGGCTTCAGGACCCCGGGGCTGAAACTCCGAGCCCCAAAGTCCCTTGACATGGGGCTGAAACCCCAGCCCTGACACCCCTCAGTGTGGGGCTGAAACTCTGAGCACTGGTTGCAGTGCCAGAGCAGGGAAGGCCCAGGGGCAGCTCCACCCATACCCCTTCCTCCTCTTCCCACCCCTAAGGCCCCACCCTTTGGCCAGGTCGGAGGCAGGAAACTGGAGTTGGGTGGTGTGGGCAGCTGCTGCTGCTCTGGCTGGTGTCATGGAGCAGGCAGCCACTGCATTCTCCCATCTGCTACTGGTGCCTGGGGTTGTGGCTGCTCCTCAGCTCACACAGCCAGTAAGAGTCGCCCAGGCCAGGGCACCCGGCTTTGTGGCCAGCAGAGCCCTTGGGGAGCAGTGACCACAGGGGGGCCTTCCTGGCACACAGCCCCTAGCTACCCCCTGCCTGCACCCTGAACTACTCACCTGCCCACATACAGCCCATAGCTACCCCCTGCCTGCACCCTGAGCTGCTCACCTGCCCACACACAGCCCCTAGCTACCCCCTCCCTGCACCCTGAGCAGTTTTTAAACTTTTTGAGCTGAACCCCCACCACACACAACCTGGACAGGCTGGGTGGCCTGCTGAGGTGAGTCAGGGGATGGAGGTTGTGCTGCCTTCCTGGATCCTGCTGTGCCAGCTCCTGTCCCCCTAAATCGAAGTCAAAACTATGCCTATGCCCAAGGGCCCACCCCCGGCCCGGATCTCTGAGTCCTCCCCCTCATACTAGGCCCTGGAGTTTTTATAGCATGTTGAGGGGGGCCTCAGAAAGAAAAAGGTTGAGAACCCCTGTTCTATACCATATATGACTATTATGCAAGCCTCATTATCAATATCATTGCTGACATCTATTTATTAAAGCTACAGCATACTTGTGGAACATTGCATTATCTTATCCTTTAAAATAAACCAACAAGAGTAATGAACTGAACAACACTAAGCCAAACTTTTTTCAGTTAGTTTTAGCTCAGTTTTGAACCTGGATGGCTTGCTTATTATGCTGATGCTGCATGTTGTAGACATGTCCTTGTAACATTTCTGTTTGGTTCTTTAAAGCTATAATTATCAGTCTGTGGAAGAGACTTACACCTGAATGCACAAAAAATGAGTTAGGTGTCTAAGTCCCAGTTTTGGGACCACTACAATGCATGCACAGAACTCCCGTTGAACCCGATAGGTGCATAAACTCAATTTTTTCAGTAAAAAGTTCCCTAAACACCTATGTTTCTGCCTCTGAGCATGCACACTGCTGCATCTATCTAGCCGTTTGGGAGCCTGCCTCCCAAAGTGATTCACAAAGCACTGCCACATAAAAATCCCTGATGAAAATCAGCACCTTGAATCACACCCCTAAAGAAAAAAACCAGCCAGTGCAGTCTCTTGGCCACAGGTGTCACATGGTAAATTCCCTGCAGGAAATACCTCTAAGCAATTCAGCTGCCAATCTGTAATAATTGAACTTCCAAATGGTAGTCAGGTGTAGTCCCAGGAGGGGTCATTGCAGTAATTCAGTCAGGCATTATGCAGTACTTTTGACATTAGTTTCTTAAAGCCACAGCACCCGTACATAACACTATATCATGGCTGGTGTCTAGTAAAACAGTATCAATCAAATACACAGCAAAGTTCAATTCAGTTTCTCATAGATGAGCAAAGGAAAGATTTTACCCATGTATCGTGTTTTTATCAGACTCAGTCAGCTCTATAAACCCATGCTTGTGCTTGGCCCAAACATTTCTTGGAGCCTAGAGTTCCCATTAATCCCCTCAAGTTTACATGGTTGGTTCACAATTTGTAGGTTCAGCAGACTATATCTTTTACCAGATTTTACTTTCTGCCAGGTTCTCTGAAAGCTCCATCTCCTGGATTAGCTCTACATGCTGAGTACTGATGTCTGGTAGCAGCACTGCTGGAGAAGTTTTACCAGTGTTGGTGGCTCACCTTCTATCCCCTCAATTTCAGGGCACAAAACACTTTCAGAACATCAGGCAGATCCATGAGTTAAGTGGGGGAACCACCTCCATCTCCCACAACAGCCCCAGGAACCTAAAAGAGGCCAGAGTGAACATGCTTCAGAGCAGATACTGGATAATTTAGATACAGAAGGCAAATTAAAACTGTGCCTAACTTTAAGCATGTGAATAGTTCCACAGTGCTCAATGGTACTACTCATGTGCTTAAAGCCAAGCATATGCTTAAGTACTTTGCTGAATTGGGGCCTTTAATGGAGACAAATGTACAGGTAGGAAATATCCCATGGTTTGCAGAGTGTGCCTCTCCCCTCAGCAGTCCAGAAGAATGAACTCCACATAATGATATCAATTTTCAAACAGATACAGTTCACAAGGTCACCTATATAAACCATGCTGATATACAATTAAAAAAACCAACAACATGGCAGCAACCACAAGCTAAGTTGCAACGGAGGCACTATCCTAGCTCAGACCTGTCATGCACATGCTGCCCTTAGGTAGCTTCCTTGTTGAAAGCTAGGATGCCCGCAGGTACTTGATTGCTACTCAGTAGATACTAAGTTCAAATTCTTTCATAATATTAGCAGAACTGAGAGGTACCCAAGCGATAAGAGGAAAGAATACATCTTCTGCTGGTATTCCCTCCAGTGAATGCTGGTGTATGCATGGGCCTATGCATGTGTTGACTATTGTACCTTGGGCCAACCAAGAGCATGACTGTCACCCAGAAACTCCATCTGGTTCAAAATGTGGTATCCTGCCTGAAGACAGGGCAGACCAATATGGGCATATCACATTAGTGGCAAACACTAGAACTATTTCATGAGCTGACTCCTAAATTTTTAAAGCCATATACATTCTAGAGTTGAGATGTCTGAGAGAGAGGCTCTTGATGTATAGCTAGTCACTGCAGCTGCATTTGGGGAAAATGAGGCCAAGCAGCCTTGCAGGAACCAGGGCCAGAGGCTCTCAGCTGTCAGTCACAGTTGTGTTAATCACTACTTGCAGAGATCAGGCTAAACCTTGTCATCTTTACGCTGTCAGGCGAGACATCCTGTTTGTACACCACATGCAAGCTTTCCCCTTAAAACTGAATTGTGGAATGGCCCCAACTGTTTTATTCTAAAAAATAAATGAGATAACTGTGTTGTCTTAAACAGCTGTAGGAGAGAGAAAGGGGAGATTTTCTCCTTTTCCTTGAAGGAACTGGTGTCCAATATCTATGTAACAGCACTCTTCAAAATCCATATACTAACAAGAATCCTTTTGAATATTGAACAGGTTGAAGATTTGCAAGAATCTTGTGAGGCTGAGGGCCTTAGTTTTGAGTGCCCAACTTTAGATAGAAGAAAGAAGCTGGTTTTCAGAAAGTGCTAAGCTTCCATCCTCTGAAAATTAGGCCCCTTTTACAAGTTGGGCACCCAAAAATGGAGGCAACCAAAATCACTACTCGCTTTTGACAACTTGGTCCTGGTTCTTTTGTAATCAAGTTTGACACAGCTGGTCTTTTTCTGGAACTCAAGGCACTCAAACACAACAGGCTAGCACAAAGCAAATTAGCACTAATCTAATAGTCAAAATATAGAAACCCACACAGCTGTCTCACCATGAACTCAAGTGAATGCTCTAAAGTTATTCATTTAAGGTAAAGGAGTAGAAATGTAGATTTAATCCACCACTGCCACCTGATTTTGCTCCAACAACCCTTTCTAACAGATCATTCTCCAACTGAGATTTTTCTGTGAAAATGCCTTCTGCTGCTCTTTACGTTCAGTATGTTTCTATTACTGCATACCCAGTGAGCCAGTTACAATAATTTCAGTTGACATTTGTGTCATGTAAGATTTTATATACTTCATTCAAATCCTCTTTTTTGTTAGGTTATGAACATTAATACTTTAACCTGTCTCCCTCAGTCATACCTATTCAATCCAGGAACCAACCTTTATCTTTCCATGTGTTATATTTAGAACAATGTCCATGTAAATGAATCAGGCCCAATCCTATAAACCTGATCCCTGTAAGGTCCTGAATACCCTCATTTCCCATTAACTTGGAGTTAAAGGTGCTTGGTACCTTATAGGAGATACTCATCCTCTCAGGACTGGGACATTTATCATCTCTAGGTTATTAAGAGAGACTACAATTAAACCTTTGTCTCCACATTTTAATATGCTTTAAGTAGTTTTTCTTATAAAAAACATATCCTACTTCTCAGTCAGCCTTATTTTTACTGCATATATTTCTACTGTTGGCAATTCTCAGTTTGTTTCTGTTTTATTTTTTACTTTCACTGTTATTTTATATTTACCAGCATATTTCATTTCTAATTTAGCTTGCTTAAAAGAAATCCATAGCCCAATGAATCAAATGAGTTACTTGCTATATGTTCACTATTATTTCAATTACAGTGTGCATACTAGTACATATAACTAGTTTCTGGTTGGCCCCTGTGTGTAAGTCATTTATGTAGATTAGAAAGTGCAATGGTCTGAGCAATGATTTCTAAGGGCCTTATCTGATTCTTAGCCCCAATTTATCTAACCCTCCTTGCAAATATGGTCTCTTATTTCTCTTATTTCCATGCCCCTATGAATATCAAGAATGATCCCTCTTAGGGCACATTATAAAAAAAAACTATAAATACACATTTAAAAATTCAAATAATCTTCAATATAACGTATTGTTTCAGGTTTTGGAGACTGAATAAGAGACTGAGTTACTGTAAGAAGGAAGATAAGCCCGTATCCAATATATACTAAGGATGAGCTTCACTAAGCTCTACACATATTTTAAACTGAAAAAATGGCTTAAATAAGATGCTATACTTAAGACTTTGACCTTATGTTCTAGCTAAAATTTAGCACCTACAGCACCTCAGTGCCTGCTCTCAACCAACTTGGACAATGGTTCAGTACTGTCTCTGAGAGGAGAGTCCCTCCTAACGAATCACTAACACTTTCTGTAGCATTTCGGAAGTTACCTACAGAAGTGATCAGTCACAACCTTGCTTGTCTTATGAGAGCACAGCCCAAGGATCGGCTATGAGAGTCTGCCACATTGTGAGAAGGTGTTTGATAGTGGGAATACAGACATAGGTGCTGGAACTAGGGGTATGGAGATGCTCCTCCACCCCTTGGCTGGAAGTGGTTTCCATTATATATAGTGTTTATAGTTTGGCTCAGTGGCTCTCAGCACCTCCACTACACAAATTATTCCAGCACCCCTGAATACAGATGGTATGTGATACAAGCGGACATATCTCTGTCAAAAAATGGTCTACAGTGAGGGATGGAAGCAATGCTCTGTGCTCAGAACTTGTGGAAAGCTCAGACATGCAAAACCATCATGACTTTTTTCCTTACATATTACTGGTGTCAATATGAATTGAGGTGATAAACCTGCAAGGCATAACCCTGTTCCCATGTTACATGCTATTTAAAGAGCAACTAGAGGCAAGTCTTCTTGGGGTGATGGCCACTTGGATGGACCGGCACCAAGCTCCAGAAGTCTCATCAGGAGTCAAGCTTAATAGGTAATTACATTTATTAAGAAGGATTACAATTCATAAAGAGGTTTAGTTTGGTCTGATTGATTGAATATTAGAGGTTGAATTGGACAAGATTATGGTGGCTTGGGGAACTGATATGTTCTCTTTGGAGGTGGTGATGTTGTTTTCCAAGATCAAGGCTTTCACGGAAAAAGACCCCAAACCCTTTAGATAGTACTACCCTGATAGTAGTGAATATAACCTTCAGAATGTGAAACGAGTGCAAAACAGAGGTGCAGTAATGTCTGACAAAAGCCAGAAACAGAGGCTCTGAGAGGTCTGAACTGTCCCTTCACTGCAAATGGGTATGAACTCTGATAACTGAAATGTCCACATTAGTAGCTATCTCATGACAGAGCAGAGATGCAAGAAAGAATAAGGACAATGCTCAGCTGACCCAGAGAATGCTGGAAAGAAAAGGAGTGATCATAAGAGGAAGATTGACAACATGTACAGAACAGTGAGCAATTTTAGCATCTCAGGTGGGTGGGGCTTAGTATTAGAGTTGGTTTCTGCACAGAGTTTGGGATAGTGGCACTCCCCTCCAAGCCTTGTGGATGGAGGACAGTTGGAGTATAAACCCAAATGACAAAGGCAAAGTTGTACATACTGATTTTAGAATGATCTATGCAGATACTACTTTAAAAGAAAGGGGAGGGTATAGGCAGGAGGGAGGAGAAAGGACAAAGAGTGGCTCTAAGGTGTAAAGTATACCTGAGGTCTGACTTAACAGTTCTGAGGGATCATATACTGATCTTGCCTTTTTAATACTGTATCAGAACATAAGAATGGCACACTGGGTCAGACCAATGGTCTGTGTAGCCCAGTATCTCGTGTTCCGCCAGTGGCCAGTGCCAGATGCTTCAGAGGAAATGAACAAAACAGGTCAATTTTGACTGATCCATCCCCTGTCATCCAGTCCCAGATTCTTGCAGTTGGAGATCTAGAGAACCCAGAGAATAGGGTTGCATCCCTGACTATCTTGGCTAATAGCCATTGATGGACTTATCCTCCATGAATTTATCTAATTCTTTTTTTAACCCCATTATACTTTGGACCTTCACAAAGTCCCATGATCATGAGTACCCCAGCCTGACTGTGCATTGTATGAAATAGTACTTCCTTTTGTTAGTTTTAAACCTGTGTTTTAAATCATATGGCATATGGTCAAACCACCTTATTTAGCTCATTCCAGTAAACCCAGAGATTCAGTTAGATTTGCCATTTGAACTATGTTTTGTTTCCCAGCAGATTACTACTACCTGATGGGTTGTAGTTTTCCTGAGGCATAGTTTTTTATATAATTTGTAAGAATTACAGTTTCCTGGATTAATTTTACCTCATTTTTGAACAACATAAGTAGGTATTAGGACTAGTAATGAATAAAAAGACACATATTATAGCCTGACATATATAGACAATAAATTCATACACAGTTCCATGCTCTGTCTAGCTACCAGTTGTTTCTTGAATTTAAGGGAGGAAAAGGGTGGTGTGATATTAAACTCCTTTGTAGTGTTTTACTGGAAACACTGTGATTGAGAAGGTTCCTGTAAATGCTGCACATTTTTTTAAACCAAACATCCCCCAAGCTCCTTTTTCATATGAAACAAAACAATTATTAGTAGTTCAGATTCAGTGAGGATATGTTAGCCATTTCCAAGGGAGAAAACCTCCTACCAGAGCTAAGAAGAGCAGCTTTCAAATGCTGTTAACAGAGGAGTCCTAGGAGGATGGCATGGCCTCAAGGGAGATAGTTCCTCATAGATATGGCCCTTTTGAAAGCCGGACACACAAAAGATACACTGTTGAAAGCTTTTCTTGCATTAATAAAAAAATTTCATAAGCAGAATCTTTTATAATATTTTGAAAACTTTTAAAAAGGGGGCCTCCGATGTCCTAAGTATGTTTGGATGAGAACCCTTCCCTGCTATCATAATTTCTACAGAGAAGACCTCATCACTAGATCCTTTTTAGTCTCCACACATTAGGACAGCTATTGAAGTAGGGGAAGGAAAGATGAGGGGAATGAAATGACAATATTGTATGGAAATCAGCTCTTTATATTGACATAAAAATGTACAAAGATGTAACTTTACTAATTACTAGAAAGATGTGGATGCCTTCCAAGAGGATGGGTAGGAGAAGCAGTTATATACAGTGGAAAAACAGCAGCCTGAGAAATTTCAGAGGTGGCAACTTGCTTAACTGTGAGAACATCAATAAATTACTCAGAAAAAGCACTCATCAGTCTCCTCCCATAGCAGCTGTAGTGTACAAGGTTTAATCCCTCTGACAGTTAGTGATAACAAATAAATAACAATGAATGAAAATATTAAATTATTCGTAGTGTGGTAGTTCTTAGGACCCCAATCAAGAGTCAGGTCCCATCATTCTAGGCATTGAACAGAAATAAAACAAAAAAAAGACTATCTCTAGCCAGAGAGTTCACAGTGTTCATGACCAACAGGATGCAACAGGAGGACAAAAAGTATGTCTACAGTTGAGCAGGTAAGCGTGATTTCCACTTGCATAGATGTACCCGCGTTAGCTCTGCTCAAGCTAGCAACTAAAAATAGCCGTGTGCCTGTGGCTGCATGGTGAGCCACTTGGGCTAGCTGCCCCGAATACAACCCTGCCCAACCCCTTGAGGGTATAATCAGGCAGTCAGCCCAAGCTGCCGCCCGTAATGCCTCAGACAGACGGCTATTTTTAAGCGCTAGCTTGAGCAGAGCTAGTGCAGATGTGTCTAGTCGAGCTGGGAATCACACCTCCCAGCTCACATGCAGACATCCCCAAAGACAAAAGAGTGGGGACGGGTGGGAAACTGAGGTAATAAAGTAAAGAGAGTTAAGCAGAAAAGCAGATGTGTCAGCTCACCAAGGCCAATCTAGGTAGCAGTGATTTCTAGGCCTCCTGGCAGAGGTGTGGTTTGAGTAGGCATTTAAAAGAGGATAAGGTGCCAGCTTTATGGGTATTGACGAGGCGTGTTGCTTATGAATGAGGGCAGCATGTGAGGAAGTGTGGAGTATGTGACATTTTGTCAAGGCGATCCTACCCACAATGTTATCAGTTCTCTCAAAGATGTGATCAAGGAGGAAACACTCTTCCCCACCGAGAGAGAAAAAATAGAACGGGAAATGTCACCCCTCAGAAACTGAACATGTCAAAGAATAGCTGGAGTAATGTCGGTGAGACTGCATTTCAGTGCAAATTTTCTGGATTTAGTTTAGACCTAAGCTTTGATTATATAGTCACAGAGAACTTTTAATTGTAATATTCTGCCAAGGAAAAATATACCTGAAAGTCAGGAGAAAAGAAGAATTAATTCAGGTGACAGTTTGGATGGTGATAGAATTGCAGTAAACTACTGGTGATAATATAAGGAAGACAAGTCAATATATATATATAAAACAATTTTAAATGATTACTCTCTTCTTTATGATTCATTATTTGTATAGCACTAACTGTTTGCAAGTCTGTTTCAGACTGTTAAGAAGATAATGCCCATGCTCACAAACAGTAAGTCCCTGATTCTGCAATCAGATCTGTTAGTGTAAACTCCTTTGCCCCCACGGAGGCCCATTGGCTCTCTGTGGATACAAGGGTCTACATTAGTGATCTAATTCCAGGGTCAGGGCCTTAGTAGACAATATGCAAATATGAGAAAGTGGGACTAAAAGCACTGTTAGCAAATAGTGACATTTGGCAGGCAACTTGTCAGACCCACAATTTTACTTAGGAATTTAAAGAAGATTGTAAGTTGTTTAGTCTAACATTCCTCAGAAGGGATGCATATTGAAATGAACTTAGACTGTAATACAGGTGGATTCACAGTACACAGTTTAAGAGAGATTAAAAAACAGCCCTTGTGGAAGTAAAAGATAAAAATTAACAGTAAAGTAAAATGTAATGGACTACATTAGCAGATGTACTTATTTTAATTTGGGTGTCACCTAATATCACCTTTATCCCTCAATAAGAATTAAGTCTAGATCAATGTTCAGCTTGATACTCCCCAGCATGCAACCAATAGGCTTTTGCTGATGAATTACACTGGAATTATCAAAATTAGTTGAGACTCCTGCTTTGCCCTTTGGAAACAGTAATACTACATTTCAGTAGACTTCTCTGACAGCCTCACCGAGAAGGGACAAGGACAGGCTGATGAGCAGTGTAGTCTTCTCCTGGGCTTTAATGTTCCAAGTATACAATGAACAGTATACACTGCCAGTTATAACATGCAATATGAAACATTTTACAACCTTAAAAAAACTCTTTCCCCCCTGCCCCCACTAAAGAGTATTATTCTGTCATTCACCAAAAAGCAACAATAAAATTATTCAGTTGCTGCTGCACAGTTTGTCTTTAAATCTTTTCAGGCTTTCAGGTTTCAAAGTTAATGCACAGCAGTTGTAGCATTTCACAATTATAAACTGTACTAACATGGTTTCTTTCTGTGAAGGTCACAGAGAGTTCAGTTTTACAAAGGAAGGTCTTTGTGGATTAATGGCAAAAGCTTCTGTCACCGTCCTCTATTTAATTGGACAGAATTGTGCTTTACAGAAAGTGTTTAATTTCCTGAGTGGTTTTTTTTCTCTCTATTTGTGCCTACATGACAAAACTTAACTCTCTACTGTTGCTGGAATGCAAGGAATTCCTTGTGTTCAGTGAAGTTTACATTTAATTTTAAACCACACTCAAGCATTACTTTTTTTTAAATACAAAAATAGTACATTTCAGTTAAGTGTAACTGTCACCAATATTTAGAGTGGTAGCCATGTTAGTCTGTATCAGCTAAAAGAACGAGGAGTACTTGTGCCAATGAGGTGGGTTTTAGCCCATGAAAGCTTATGCTCAAATAAATTTGTTAGTCTCTAAGGCGCCACAAGTACTCCTCGTTCTTTTTATCAATATTTATGTTCTACTTAAATAATGCATCTAATATGACAATTTGTTTATAATGAGGGGGGAATTTTATATTGTTTTATTCATGCCTTATGTAACAGCAAAACAGTTTTTGGTAAGGATTTTTTTTTAAACAAAAAATAGTTAAGGACAGTTAGTCCTGCATCACTCAAAGAAGAGTTGGCTCTAAATTTTTATTGACAGAAAGTCTAAAGCAGCATGTTAGTAATTCAAATAGGAACCACATTAGCCATCTGGATATTTTTCCAAATCCGATTGTGTGTGAAAGGAGGTCAAGGTGAGTTTAATATTTGCTTAATATGCATGTAGTGTAAAGTTTTAAAAAAAACTATTACAGCAAGACCCACTTTGATGTGCAACCTTGGAGAATAGTTATATTTATAACTTTCATGCAATGCTGACTCTTTCCTCACTTCAGAGGGGCGTTCACATCATAGCAATAATCTCATGAGAACATCAGTTTAACTTTATGGAGACCCTATTATGATATTGGTACAATGTGAGACAATGAATATGCATTGGCAACATTATTTCAATTGAAGCCTGTCACAGCTTCCTTTCCAAAGGCGTTGGAAGGTCATTTGTGAGATCTGGATTGGTGTAATGGTTTCAGTTCAAGACTAAGGAGACCACTAGAGGTTTCTATTACAATGCTATGATGATATGATTATGCTAGGAAAATTATTTCATTTCAAACCTGAACCATTAGAGGAATCATTGCACATGACGGCCCATTACAATGTTATAGATTATGGCACTACAGTTATTTCAATATCATATTCACAATAAAATAATGGGAAACTAGCAAGACTAAGAGGAATTTTGAACAGTATGTAGTCAAAGGCATAAAACCAAATAACAAGAAATTCTTTAAGTATATCAGGAAGCCTCTGAGAGAATATCAGTGGAATAAAGCAAACCAGGGAATAAAGCAAACAATCAAGGATAAAGAAACTATAGCTAGAGAAGCTAAATGAATTCTTTGCATCAGTGTTCACCACACAGGTTGTTGGAAACATATCTAACCTGAACTTATTCTTTTTAGGTAACAAAGATGATGTACTATGAAAGACTGAAGTGACAAAAGAGGAGATGCAGGAAGAAATTGATAAGAGCAAACCTGGTTTGGTAAGTGTCCATAACAACCTTTTTAATACCTCCACCACATAGCAACACATAGCATTTCAATACATTTTAGTGATAGTGAAATCCTCTTAAGAAACACCAGGATAGTCTTGTTATGGTTAACAGTATTTTCTTACAACTTCTACTGATTACTTTTTTCCTTTGCTGAACTTGCAATACTTCAATATCCACCTTATTCTAGATTTAAGATATGTTTATGTAGCACTGTTCATTCCAAAGTGCTACAAAGCACATTGCAAACTATGGCCCTGATCCTGCAGTCTGATCTGTGCAGACAGACTCCTCCACTTGGGTGGGCCCACACTGACCTTGCAGAGTACTGGTGTTGTGGCAAGATACCATTCTTAATAAATGAGTTGCTGCATTTTGCACTAGCTTCAGTTTCTGGATTGATTTATGATTTAGTGCCACATAAGGCTCCCCAGTCGTGAAATATTAAAATGACAGAAGTATGCTTGAAAGTAGCAAGGCCTGCCTGCTTCTGAAAAAAATGTTCATATTCTCCTGGCCTGACAGAGATGGTAAAGAGCCTTTCTAGATACTGAACATCTAGCAGCAGGTGAGGATATAAAAATACCTCCAGATGGAGAGCTCTAGCAACAAGTTGCTGGAAAGCACTTGCAATGTAAAGAGGCAGATATAATTTTTGATACAACTTCTCTCAAACTACCAGTCTCACCTATGTCTTGTGTACATTGAGTCTACTGTCATCCATGCCCCAATCTCAGTCATTCACTCACTAAGACATTCAACAACACTGGCAAATTAGGATGAGAGCGAGAGCACACACATGCTCACGCATGCATGATAGATGTCATTAGCACACTGAAACCATTACATCCCATGCCTCCTAAACTTTCCCAACTGCTCCCTATACATACTGCTCAAGAGAAGATACCACTGGCTGAAGCCCCTTAAAAAGGTCTCCTTCCACCATTTCAAAATGATAAAACTTGAACACTTATACCAACAAGGTAGTCCATATAGTTTTCAGGAACAAAATGTACATTTTTCAAGCACAGTGTACTTTATTACTTGATAAATATATTGCCTTTCTCTTGCTAAACTACTGGAAGCATATCACTTCTATGTTGTGTTGCTCCTTTGTCTCGTATATAATTTTAGAGGTTTGTTTATGGACTTTCTGTATTGATGCAGCAGAGCTCAATTATCTTCTGGATAATTCCACTTCATGAGAAAACATTAGCACAGTATTTATAAATTCCTGGTTTGAAGATTGTGTTTCAACTTCACCTTCATATATCTTTCAGCCAACAAAAAATACATTTAATGGAAGTTAAGGTAATGGCAGGAAGTGCAGCATCCACCCAAAACCTTACAAGAATGGAAATAAGTTAAGTGGTAGATGTGTGCATTGCTTTCTACTTCATATTGCCTACAATGCTCTTGATATAACAAGCTAAAGCTGTCACTTCCATCTCCACCAGATACTCAAAAGTAATACTATCATGAGACTACTACCGTTAGTAATCCAACTGCTCCACACTTGTTAGTAAGGGTATGACTACCCTGCAGTAAAACACACATGGTTGGCCTGTGTCAGCTGACTCAGGCTTGGGGAGCTTGGGTTGTGGGGCTATTCAATTGAAATGTAGATATTCAGGCCTGGGCTGGAGCCCAGGCTCTGGGATGCTCCCCTACTCATGGGGTCCCAAAGTTCAGGCTCCAGCCTGAGCCTGAATGTCTACACAGCAGTTTTACAGCCCCACAGCCTGAGCTGCACAAGCCTGTGTCAGCTGGCCTGGGCCAGCCGTGGGTGTTTAATTGCTGTGTAGATGTACCGTTAGTGTCTTAAAAAAATCAGACTGTGTGTTCTCACTTTGATTGGGACTTCAATTCTAATAGACATTTAACAAAATCTAAGGAGGAAGCTCTTTCTCCTACTATATTTTTCAATTTTATATCATGTCTGGCATTACATAAAACAGGTGTCATTAGTAAAATGGATGAAAATATCTTATTTCTATTGGGATGTTTCCACTAACTTCCTTGGAAACTGCCTAGTACTCATTGTTCATCCATGCCAGAAGAAAGACAGGAAGCCATGGATGTGGTTAATTAGGCCCCAACTTGATTCAATTATATCTGAGAGTATCCAGCAACAAATTGTACAGTGGAAGGAGGGGGAATCAGCTCTTCACTGTTCCAGACATAGGAGACCCAAGCCCCCTGCCTCAGCTCCCTAAAAGAGGGCCAGGAAATGGAGAGGAGGTCTGTCCCCACTGACAAGATATAGGAGGCTGTGATGGGGCATCTGCTTCACACTGGCCCATAAAGAGTTAATAGAGGCAGACAATTAGAGAGGGGCTGTGAGGAACAGCCAATCAGTGCTGGGCTGGCCCATATAAGAAGGGCTGCAGAGTAGCTTCAGTAGCTGCCTGGAGCTTGAGGAGAGAAGACCAAGCTCCTAGCAGGAGGAAGGAGTGCCAGCACTCAGGACAATGCTGCCAGTAGGGATTGTGGAAGCTAGAGAGAGCTTTAGGCTAGCCGCTAAACTGGCAGGCTAAAGCCCTGAGGTAAGGACGAAGAAGGTACTGGAGGCCATGGGAAAATGGTCCAGGGAAATGAACTGAATTGGAGGGGATGCAGCAACTGGCAGCCATCTACAGGGTCCCTGGGCTGGGACCTGGAGTAGTGGGTGGGCCTGGTCCCCTCCCACCCCACTTGCCATTGAGGAAGTGGCTGGACTGACCGACTCTGACACTGTTCCCCAGACGGGGGGGAGCAAAGAGTGTGGCACAGTTGGAGGGCTGTGTCCAGAAGAGGATGCCGCAGTCCTTGGAGTGATATGGGTCCTGGAGCAGAAGTGATTGCGGATCTTTCAGCTTGTGGGACAGAGACCAACTCACATAAAGGTTACAGTGGGCCCAAAAGGAGTTCCTTGTTCATTGATATAGCACCTCTCTAGTAAGTTCCATCATGAAATCCACCAGACACTGTATGTTTGGGGGTATTTGTGGATTTAAGGGACTTGCTAATTGCAGAAGCCAATTCATTCACAGTAAATTGAGGTAAACAGGACACAGCTCAGCTGAAATATTAAGAAGTAATGTTTGCTAAAGCTGAAATTGGTTAATCACTAAGAATTATCAGTGTGACTTTGTGTGAACTTAGTATCAGCCTCAAAAGTGTTTTAGAACTGTAACATTACCAGATGTTTCAATTTTAAAATTACCCAATTAGTATTAATTACTAGCCCTGCATTGTAAGGCTAAGAAATTTTATCAAAGTAATATGTTACTCAATTTTTTTAATACACAGGTTTGTTGGCACT
Source organism: Mauremys reevesii (assembly GCF_016161935.1). NCBI lineage: Eukaryota > Metazoa > Chordata > Testudines > Geoemydidae > Mauremys > Mauremys reevesii. The sequence continues at coordinate 202,332,411 of NC_052624.1, forward strand.
ACGGGTACAATTTATTTGGATTTAACTAATAAACAAATATACTAAAATTAGGATGTATATATTATCATAATCCACAGGAGGTAGTTTGCTTGTGCTGCATTTTGAATAGTCATGTCTCTAGACGAGACTCCACTCTTTCAGATGTTTATTATATTTTCCTCACAGTTATATGACTGTAGTTAAAACTTAAAGTGTCGGACAAGATAAGGTAGTGCAGATATAATATTGTCTTGACAGTTTTGCTACAGCACTTTATTTTTATTGCAAAATATCGAAATGCAACAGTCACATATAGGATGATGATTCATATGACTCAATCTTAAGTCAATAACTTTGATGCTTTAACTATTTCTGGTTTTCATTGAGAAAATCTGATAAACCTGCTTTCACTGTAGCTGATTTAAAAATGAATAAAAAGAAGATTTTAAGGCTTTAAACATTTGAGTGTTCAAAGCAAAACCTTTGCTTTTGGATAATTTACACAAAATCATTACATACTGGATCCTAATTCAAGATCAAGCATGACAAAGTGTAGGGGCAGATGAAAGAAGAGGTCATTATTCATGCTGCTTTACAAAATTTCATAGGACAAAAGGCTCTGAGCACACCGATGTCATCCTCAAAGGAGGTTTAGAAAGCTGCTGTGATGGCCGCAGGAAGTGTGCTGTCCACGGGGTAGGGGGATCTATTGTTTCCTTGAGACATGCATATAACTCTATACTAATATCAATGGAAGTTACATATGCATATGGAGAAGAGAGTACAAACTTCAGATACTAATGGATCATGTCATTATTGGCCTTTATGCAGTTGCACTGGGTGAGCAGAAGGGTACAAGGAGCCATCCACGTCCCCCCATCCTCCTCCTCCTCACCGCTTTCCTCACCCTTGGACATCTGCACAAGGGCTAGAGATCTTTGCAGTCCTTTCATTGACAAAATGAAAAAGAGGATATGTCCTGTTTTGCTCCGGGAGTGCACAACAAGGCAGAGTCATGGTCCTTACCTCTGCACACCAGCCTGCTCCTCATGCTGAGCACACTATGGGGAGCAGGCTGCACTATCCCCTAGGATCCCCTGTGCACTGGGGAGCTCAGGAAGGGCTTATGGGGCACAGTCACTCCCCAAACTCCTCCCAGTAAGATGCAGTTCCACCTCCCTTTCAGTGCAGTGCTGAGATTAAATGGCAGAATTTAGCCCCAAGTGGTGATAAATGTGTGGCTCTTTCCCCCTTTGGACTGTACACCTCTACCCCAATATAATGTGACCCGATATAACACAAATTCGGATATAACGCGGTAAAGCAGTGCTCGGGTGGAGGTGGGGGGGCGGGGGCTGCGCACTCCAGTGGATCAAAGCAAGTTCGATATAACACAGTTTCACCTATAACGCAGTAAGATTTTTTGGCTCCCGAGGACAGCGTTATACCAGGGTAGAGGTGTACTTCTTTAGCTTGGATTTGTATTTCTTAACTAACGTCGTTGGGTAAATGAAACTGAACAAGATAAATAGATTGCATATCTGGACCCTTGCATTAACTTTCCAGAACAGAGCAGTTTAAGGTGCTTTATAGATTGGGTAAGGCCAGTGATGTGTCACAGAAGGTATCTGCCTGTGTGAAAAGCATTATCTTTATATTAGGTGATCTGGAGTGTCACATGTTAGCACCAATTAAATACTTCTGAGCACTGATTTCATCTAGTGTATTTCTTCTCTTGAGATCTGAAAAGACTAAACCACGAACTCTTTAAATATCCTACCTAGAGATATAAATTATTAACCTCACTGGGGAATTTGAAATTTATCTGATCTGACAAAGCTTACAGAATATGTGTTAAGCTTACAAGAGCAGGGTGTTGGACTAGATGATCTCTTGAGGTCCCTTCCAACCCTAATAATCTATGATAATCTGCTGATGTAAATGGGGACAGGCCGATTCACGGCAATGGAGCTGTAACCCTTTACAGCAACAGAGAATTTAGCTCAGTGCTTCTATATTGTTTCAATTTAGTTTTAATATTAAAAAGCTACTAACGTTTCCATTCTAGATACTTTTTATTCATTGGCAACTCCGAAGAAGTCATTGTTTCTTACCCTACTATTGTTTCTTGTCCTTTCCTTGTTTGCATAGGGCCACATCCTTCACCATGGTAAATCAGTGCAGCTCCTTGGACTTCAAAGTAATGCTGAATTACACCTGTTGAAAGTGTAGGACATATTCTTTTCATTCTGAAAATGTTCCTAAGAGAAAAATAAAGTCAAATAAGAAGTTTTATTAAATATCTGTCCAGCTTTGTCTGTAACAAATAAAACATGCTCACAATTCCTCTGTTTAGTGTTTAATTTACTTGTTTCATTCTTTTCAAATAAAAGAAAAATCTTTTAAACTGCTGTGATCTATTGAAATAGTAATTTGCACTTGTATACTTTGTTTATAGATTTCGTGTCCTTAAAATCTTATAGCAGCTGAATCTAATTTTGCCTTCAGGCATGTCTGTCAAAGGCTGATCTGCAAGTGAAAAAAATAATTACATACTATTTTATGTCCTGATGGAAATTTTGATATCCAGTGTAACTGAGACAGACTTTTTCTTTAGAAGGGAATGTAATTGGAGAAAAAACAACTTTGTTCCACTGGAGTGAATAGACCCATTTTCACTTATTCTAAAGAAAACTGTAATCAGGACTGGAAATGTACCCTGTGAAAAGCAGATATACAGAATACTCCTGATTTGCCATCTTCGTCTTTCAAAGCCTAACCAAGCAAATGTCTAGACTACTTCAAAAAAGAAAAATAGTGAATTTGTGATCACTGAATCATCAGTTCTGATGGACACTTGAGCAGAAGTGCATTGTGATTTAACCAACCTCTCAGCTCTGAACAATAAGTAAACACCCAAGATCTGAAAAGCAAGCACTCAATTTCAGGGAAGTTCTTTTCCAGAGCCAATTTTTGTGGCTCAGGCTTATCCCTGATTGTAGCTAGACTTGGGGCAGCCTTAGGTCTGGTCTACACTAGGAGGTTATGTCGAATTTAGCAGCGTTAAATCGAATTAACCCTGCACCCGTCCACACAATGAAGCCTTTTTTGTCGACATAAAGGGCTCTTAAAATCGATTTCTGTACTCCTCCCCGACGAGGGGAGTAGCTATCCCACAGTGCACCACTCTGTTGACGCTCTGGACAGCAGTCTGAGCTCGGATGCTCTGACCAGCCACACAGGAAAAGCCCAGGGAAAATTTGAATTCCTTTTCCTGTCTGGCCAGTTTGAATCTCATTTCCTGTTTGGACATCGTGGCGAGCTCAACAGCACCGGCAACGATGCAGATCTCTCCAGCAGAGGTGTCCATGCAATCTCAGAATAGAAAGAGGGCCCCAGCATGGACTGATCGGGAAGTCTTGGATCTGATCGCTGTGTGGGGTGATGAGTCTGTGCTTTTGGAGCTGCACTCCGAAAAACGGAATGCGAAGATCTACGAGAAGATCTCCAAAGCCATGACAGACAGAGGATACAGCCGGGATGCAACACAGTGCCGCGTGAAAATCAAGGAGCTGAGACAAGGCTACCAGAAGACCAAAGCGGCAAACGGACGCTCCGGATCCCAGCCCCAGACATGCCGCTTCTACGAGGCACTGCATGCCATTCTCGGTGCGGCCGCCACCACTACCCCACCACTGACCATGGACTCTGACGATGGGATAGTGTCAACGGACGGTTCCTCGGAGATGTTCGCAGACGGGGAAGATGAGGAAGGAGATGAGGAGGACGAGGCAGTCGAAAGCGCTTACAACGCTGATTTCCCTGACAGCCAGGATCTCTTCATCACCCTCATGGAGATCCCCTACCAACCCTCCCCAGCCGTTAACCTGGACCCTGAATCAGGGGAAGGATCAGTCGGTAAGTGCTTTAAACATGTAAACATTTATTTTTAACAGAACAGGAATATTAACTATGCGAAAAGAAGGTCAATATGAACGTGGATAGAACAGAAATCCTCTTCGGAGATCTCCACGAAGCTCTCCTGGAGGTAATCGAAAATCCTCCACGTGAGGTTCCTGGGGAGAGCGGCCTTATTGGGTCCTCCATGGTAGCACACTCTTCCGCGCCAGGCTATCCCCTGGTACCCTGGTACTCTGGTATCATAGCCTCGCAGAGCATGGCGGCACAGGGCCCTGATTTTTGCTGGCTTTCACGCAGCATGCGGTCTTTATCTGTGGCAGTGATCCTCATCCGGGTGATGTCGCTCATGGTGACCTGCTTTGAATTAGGGGAATGTTAGGATTGGGACTGCTTGCCTGTTCCTTTACATAACTGTAACCGGCGGTTTACAGCCACGCAGTGGAGGCGGGACAGGGGCAGCATACAGGGATCTTTCCCGGGGACAGCCGCGAGGGGGTGGGACAGGGGCAGAGTCCATGCTTTCCGGATTGCCGGCAGCAGGAACTGGCCAACGCTAGGAGTATTGCTTTGACCGTGAAAGGAGGGCACTGCTATAAATTAAATTTTAAGCAGCCAAAAGTCTACGGCTTACCATGTCTGCCTGCAACACGAATTCTGCTGTCCTGCCCCGCTTGTCTGATCTCCACTGAAAGGCCCCAGGCACTGAATGCGAAGGCCAAAAAGTCGACATTGTCCTGAGTGCGCATGAGATAGGTGCTGTGCATGGTCTTGTTCACAGAGACAGACTAGACTATGTTCATTGTTCGCAAAAATGTATCTTTGTAAGGAATTCACTCCCTTTTTCCCATCACACAGCTGCGGCTGTCTCCCGACCTACCCTGGCATCCCCCTCACAGAGGCTGGCGCAGATTAGGCAGCGAAAGAAAAGGACACGGGACGAGATGTTCTCAGAATTTATGGGCTGCTCCCGAGCAGAGGCGGCCCAGCAGACCAAGTGGAGGGAGAACATTTCACAGTACCAGCGCTCACACAGCGAACGGCAGGAAGACTAGCAGGCTGCTTGGACTAATGAGGGAGCAAATGGACATGCTCCGGTGCCTTGTGGATGTTCTGCAGGACCGGAGGCAGGAGCACAGAGCCCCACTGCAGTGTATCTGCAACCGCCCTCCCCCGCCACAAAGTCCCATACCCCCCTCACCCAAAGTACCAAGAAGGAGGGGCGGCAGGGGCCGTGAAAACTGTCACTCCACCCCTGCAGAATGCTCAAGTACAAGAAGGCTCTCATTCCCAAAATTTTGATAAGTCCTTTCCTTCCCGCCTCACCCAAGCCCCCGTCCCAGTTTCATCCCCTAACTGTGTAGTTGATAATAAAAAATACTTTTCTGTTAATTACTGTTTCCGTCATGTTCTTTTAGAGGAGACTGTGTTTGAAGGGGGGGAAGGGGGTTGGTAATTGGACAGGACAGTCACCTTTACCAGGGTACAGACACGGGGGCAGGTTCAGCAGCAGGTCACACACACAGTGCAGTCACTAGGCACCCTGGTCAGTCTGGGAGGTGGTTTCCATGTTCTGTGTGTGGGGGGCTATGTGACTTTGTGGCGGGGGAGGGCGGTTAGAGATCTTATGCAGCGGTCCTTATCCTGGATCACAGAGCCATGCAGCAGGGGATCTGTAACCGTCCTCCCCCGCCACAAAGTCACATAGCCCCCACACACAGAGTCCCGAAAAGGAGGGGTGGCAGGCGCCGTTGAAACAACCAGTCCGCCACTGCGGATCGCTCTAGGAGCAGGAGCCTGTCATTCCTCGAGTTTAGAAGCGGTCTTTACATCACTACACACCCTACCCACCACAGTCTGCATCCCAGTTTCAACCCTTTACCGCAAAATCAGTAATAAAGAAAATGGTGTTAATTAACAAAGTTCCATGTATTTTATTTTTAAACGTGTGTTGGAAGGGGGTGAACGGGGTGAACGGGGTATGTAACTGCAGAGGATAGTCAACATTAACTGGGTAAAGAAATGGGGGCAGGTTCAGCTTCTCTGTAAACAAACTTATTAGTCACAGGTTACCCTGTTCACTGAGGAACCTAGCTTTCAAAGCCTCCCAGATGCACAGCACTTCCCGCTGGGCTCTTCTAATTGCACGGCTGTCTGGCTGGGCGTAATCAGCAGCCAGGTGATTTGCCTCAACCTCCCATCCCGCCATAAAGGTCTCCCCCTTGCTCTCACAGAGATTGTGGAGCACACAGCAAGCAGCAATTACAATGGGGATATTGCTTTCGCTGAGATTCGAGCGAGTCAGTAAGCTTCGCCATCTCCCCTTGAGACGTCCGAAAGCACACTCCACCACCATTCTGCACTTGCTCAGCCGGTAGTTGAAGAGCTCCTTGTCACTGTCCAAGGCGCCTGTATAGGGCTTCATGAGCCAGGGCATTAGCGGGTAGGCTGGGTCCCCGAGGATCACTGTAGGCATCTCAACATCCCCAACACTTATTTTGTGGTCCGGGAAGAAACTACCTTCCTGCAGGCATCTAAACAGACCAGAGTTCCTGAAAACACGCACGTCATGAACCTTGCCCGGCCACCCGACGTTGATGTTAGTAAAACGTCCCCTATGGTCCACCAGTGCTTGCAGCACCATTGAAAAGTAGCCCTTTCGGTTAATATATGGGCTGGCCTGGTGGGCTGGTCCCAGGATAGGGATGTGAGTCCCATCTATAGCCCCACCGCAGTTTGGGAATCCCATCGCGGCGAAGCCATCTATGATGACCTGGACGTTTCCCATGGTCACTACCTTTGAGAGCAGTAGCTCAACGATTGCGTTGGCTACTTGCATCACAGCAACCCCCACGGTAGATTTGCCCACGCCAAAGTGGTTCGCTACTGACCGGTAGCTGTCTGGCATTGAAAGTTTCCAGAGGGCTATGGCCACTCGCTTCTGCACAGTCAGGGCTGCTCGCATCCGGGTGTCCTTGCGCTTCAGGGCAGGGGACAGCAAGTCACAGAGTTCAAGGAAAGTGCCCTTATGCATCCTGAAGTTTCGCAGCCACTGTGATTCATCCCAGACCTGCAGCACTATGCGGTCCCACCAGTCCGTGCTTGTTTCCCGGGCCCAGAATCGCCGTCCCATAGCATGAACATGACCCATTGCCACCATGATCTCCACGGCGCGGCGTACCGTGCTTTCTGAGAGGTCTGTGCCACTCTGAGACTTCATGTCCTCACCGCGCTGCTGGCGCCTCCTCGCCCGATTTCTCAGCATCTGACTGTTGAAGAGGGGGACGATAAGGTGCAAGGAGTTGACAACGGCCATAAGTGCAGCGATGATCGCAGCGGGCTCCATGATCGCAGTGGAGTGCTGTGGTGTCCGCGCTGTCACTCACCAGAAAAGTGCGGGAACTGATTGCCCGCCGGCGCTTTCAGGGAGAAAGGGCGGGAGTGACGGTTGAATGACGACAGTTACCCAAAACCACCCTCGACACATTTTTTCCCCCAGCAGGCACTGGGGGCTCGACCCAGAATTCCAATGGGCAGTGGGGACTGCGGGAACTGTGGGATAGCTGCCCACAGTGCACCGCTTCCAATGTCGACGCTTGCCCCGTTAGTGTGGACTCACAAAGTCAAATTACTGTCCTTAGTGTGGATACATACGTTCGACTTTGTAATATCGGTTCCACAAATTCGATTTAAGTAGAATCGAACTACTCTGGTAGTGTAGACATACCCTTAGACTTCCGAAAAGAAAGTGACCCCATCTCCCTGCACAGATGTTCCTTACTAGTATTGAGATGATGTTTTTTCTGTTTTCTGCAATTACATTAAATATTCCTGTAATTTATTATAAAAAACAGAGGAAAAGAGTAAATGCAAGCAATACTTCTCACTACATTTAGTTTCCTATATCTGTTTCTCTAAAAATCCCTCAGTTTGGGGGAAATGGCTAAGGAGAGAGTTTGAACAAGAAGAATGCACAATAATTAGGACCCAGCAGTGAAATAGTACAGTATAATACGAAGTATGGAGGATTCTCATAAATGTTTAATCAAAACTAAAGAAGAGCTGTGAACCTTCCTTTCTTGTACTAGGAAGTAGCCTTGGTGTTGAAGGCAGCTGCTTTTCCATTGTTCTGTCTGGAATACCCAGGAAGCTTCTATGGTGATGTGGAGAGACCACCTCATCCTCAGTTTCCTTAGACACCTGAATTTAATAATACCCAATCTGTAATATTACAACAAGAGAAGTTATTGCAGCAAGACTGTACACCACATTTTCTTCGAGTGTAAATGGGCACAGCTCCAATGACTACAACAGAGTTAACTCATTTACACCTGCAGAGAATTGGGCTTTAAGCTGTGGGAGAATCAACAGGAGCAGGTTAATTTTTAACAACTTTTAAGAAACATAAGGAAAGATTGTCTTGTTTCTCAGGTACTTGTGCTTGGAGTCAGAAAACCTAAATTCTATTGTCAGCTCTACCAAACACTATTTGTTTTCCTTTGGGCAAGTTATTTACATGAGTGAGACTAAAATGGATCAATATTTTAAAAGTGCTTTGAGATCTTTGGATTTAAGGTAGTATACAAGTAGATAGTAATATTGCTATCTTCATCCTGCATTTGTGCAACAGCTCCTGGACCAAAACAGAGAGAAAAATACACAGACTATAGGGTTATACACGTCACAATAACTTCTGATCACATTTTTTTTAGAAAAGTTTCCATTAGGCATCAGTTGCTTTTTAATCCATAACAATAAAATAGCAAGCATTCTAGGCAAATGGTTTTCTCCCTGGGAGACAAAGTATATGGGATACTACAGATGGTTATGTTCAATAAAGAAACAATAGACAACAGAAAGAGAGAGGCATTAGCTATAAGGATTTTTTGTTTAAGAAAATGTGGTGCTATCAATGTTTTCTGGTTAGCTACTGCTACTGATTCCTATTAATTTTTGAGTCTTTCCAGCAACCAACATTTAATTTATATTTAGATATTATATAGATTTTATTGAACAAAACAAAATCAGCCTCCCAGCCTTTTACATTTTGGAGACCAAAAGTGTATTGTCATTGAACATTACATATATCTCAATCTCTCTAAAGAGAGAATCTAGTCCTGTTCAGATACCCTTTGATTTTGATCATATGACATTACAGTGATGTGGTGTTAGGTTGCAGGTGGGGAGGATGGGGAGGTCCCTGTTTATGTATTTTATGTGGCCCACAGTCTCTCTGGGGTATAGCGCTAAGACAGGGGTTCTCAAACTGGGGGTCAGGACCCCTCAGGGGGCCACGAGGTTATTACATGGGGGGTCATGAGCTGTCAACCTCCACCCCAAACCCCGCTTTGCCTCCAGCATTTATAATGGTGTTAAATATATAAACAAGTGTTTTTAATTTATAAGGGGGGGTCTCACTCAGAGGCTTGCTATGTGAAAGGGGTCACCAGTAAAAAAGGTTGAGAACCACTGCTCTAAGACTTCATTTTCAAATTTACACTTCTGCACTTGTTCTCTTTAAGAGAGTGAAGAAAGCCTTATACAACCTTCAAGTACACTTTTCTGCAAAAATTATAACTAAAGAGAGACATAGGAACCAACATGACTTGAGCCTATGCAAGCATAAAACTAGTCAAGTGTTATCCATTTTACATCAGCTTCTCAGGACCTGTGAATATTTAATCCTAGATATTCACAGAAACAATGGCAAAAGTAGTAGTTATGAAGATCAAGGTTTTACTGTGGTAATCCCCTTGAAGTTAATGAATATAGTGGCATAAGTGAATTCTTTGGAAGATACTGCCTTCCCATGCTAATACACCACAGGAAGAACAGTTACTATGCAGTCAGTATTATAACTGGGTGAACAGTGAGCAAAAATTAGACACAACTATTTCATATGTATAAATAAAATTGTACATTGACTGTGCCTATGCCCTTTAGTATTCTGTCTTCACAAGCCCTTGTGTAAGTGAAGTATAAGTATAGGCCCATGGTCAATATTCATTTAAGTACAAAAACACATTCATTTTGTGACTGAACAAAATTCAGTTGGGATAAATCTAAAGTTTTTTTATAAAAGGTTAGTCTTGGGAAAGAAACACTTCTCTGTGCCCAATCAGAGTGCTCAGATATTGAATCACAACTATCAGAAGGAATCACTGACAGTTAAATAATCTTTGGACTGGCATTTGTTCACACAAAATCATTTTTTGATTTTGATCAAATTCATAAAAAGTTGTGGTGAGTTTATAGTTAGTTCACAAAAAAGAAAAAAAAGGGTAATTTCACTGAGTAAGTTATTTCTTGCAAATTATTCACCCAGCTCTTTTCAGTATCACCATTTATTCTAGAACTCCATTAATACAGTATCACTTATACATAAAAGTCATGTACTACTAGAATTTATGTGGAAATACTTCATAGGATTTATTTTTTATGCTGACTTTTGGTGACCAATGCTATCCAACTCACAGATGAACCGTTCAGTTTTGACTTTCCAGTACACATTTCTTTGAAAGATACATATGCTCTTGTATAAATTCACATGGGGCAGACCCAAAGCTCACTGAAAACAAGGAAAAGCCTTTCCATTGATTTGAAAGGGATTTGGATAATGCCCATTCTGAAAAATGTGGGTCAGAATCGTTTAGGCCAGATTGGCTTCATGCATGCATGGCTGCACAAAAGAATGGGAGGGTGCAGGGACCCTCTCCTATCCTGTGCCCTCTTGTCAGAAGCAGGGCACTGTTGTAGTCACTGCTCTCCTAATCTGAACTGCCCCCTCACATGTTAGCCACCACACAGGGGGAAGGGTGGAAATGGGATCCTGCCACCATCTTCATTCTGCAAGATTCAGAAGAGCTGGTCAGCCTTGGAGGAGAGCAGATGGTTTATCCCAGGGTTTCTCAAACAGGGGTCACCGCTTGTGTAGGGAAAGCCCCTTGTGGGCCAGGCTGGTGTGTTTACCTGCCCCGTCCGCAGGTCCGGCCGATCGCAGCTCCCACTGGCCGCAGATTGCTGCTCCGGGCCAATGGGAGCTGCTGGAAGTGGTGGCCAGCGGCGACCCCTGTTTGAGAAACCCTGGGTTAGAGAGTCTGAATTGTGTTTTCTATTAACTATTTTATGCAAATCATTAAAAAAACTGCTTTGATTTGTACTAGTGAAACTTATCAGATTAGTTTCTGGCTGTAGAGTTGCTGCTACTCTCTTCATATGAAAACATATAAACTGCTCCCAAGGGAACCATGTTGCTCTTTTATATTTGATGCCTGCCATTGTTTCTGCTAAGACTTCTAAAAATCTACTGCCTTGGCTTCTGTTGCTGCCAATTTCCATTCCATTTTTACTGATTTGATTCTTTCTCAGTTCTTCCAATTGTGTTTTACAGAGGCATGACAGAGTACATTTTTAAGCAGTGGAAAGTTGATGGCCACACAAATCCTGTTAAAGAAAACCTGCTGGCTAGCAGAGCTATAGTCAAGATGGCTGAGAGACTTAGCCATGCGTTTAGTTTTTTCCACAGACAGAAATGGCTCTTTGCACTGACCCTGCCTTTGCATTTCATGGCTTTGTAATATTTAAATAATATTCTGAATGAAAAAAGAGAGATTAGTGGATATGTGCACATCTTTTCTAGTTATCTTCGATTGTGTCAAATGATAGTGCTTTGATAAAAAAAACCTGTAAGCTATTTAATTCTGACAATATCAACATAGCTGAGCAATAAAACAAACAAAACCAAAAACAGTGAGTGAGTACGTCTTAGTATGACTGCCCACTCCATGGCACTAGTGATCCCATGCTCAGCACTGATTTGTAATTTAGAGCTATGTGATATCTCATTCACATTATACGCTACTTATAATTTATTAGATGTGGAAAATGTAACACACAATGTGAGAGCCTTCAAAGGAGTATTTAGTTGTAACAGTGCCTTGATCGATAATAGACCTTCAAGAAAGCAAGGACTTTACAGTTGGATACCTGCAGTACATGACTAGTTTGTACAGGTCCAAACTTCCCCATAAAATGGTTTTCCAAGTTTGTATGACATCCCTACATGTTCTGTGTGCCTGCTGTAGCAGAGAGGAGGAGGAATTTATTTTCATTGGTTGAGATTTACTTCACCCACATTAGGGCCATGTGTTCTACATTTGAACCAGATGTTCATAAGTGAGGTCAGATACTGTGTGCACTTTTGCACATTCAGTTACAGTAATGGCTTATGCAAATTGGATGTTTGTAATTGTGAATAGATATTGAGGCATCTAAATGCTCAGAATATCCCCCACAGAAATATGTGCAAAAGTGCACACCGACCTTGGGCCTTACTTTGGCCTGGATTCTGAAAGTCCTTGCACTGAACCATTATCATTGTCCACTAACATTTCTCACCCCTGAAAAATTTTTATATTTTTTTCTCTTTCCATTTTCTTCCATTCATAACTCTCTACAATTTAGTGCATCTTGAATTTCATTAACATGCTTTTATCCCTTCCAAAATTTGAAACATTTCATAATCCTGTTGGAATGTTTGAGTGGTTGGTTCACATATAGGTTTGATGGCCATCATCTTGGCCACCGTAGCAAGGCTTGAACCAGGACATCAAGAGCTGAAAGCCTGGGTCTCCTTCAACTTATATTGAAGAGCAAGGGTCTCCAGCTGGGGGCTGTAACAGATTCATATTCTTTTGATGACACAAATAGACACTGACCAATGAGTTACATAAGCATTAAAATATCATAGTAAACATGCTCAGGTACTCAGTGATGGGCATAATGTAAGTACCGGAATAGAACATACTATGATAGAAGATAGCAGTTAGTGTCTAAGTTCAGATCTAGCTCCAGGTTTCGATTCTCACACCCCCTTCACACAAATTCCATGTGAGTACAAGTGGGTCTGGCATTTTTTGGGTCTGAGTTTAAACTAGAGTATTCTCTAGTATAAGAATAGATATAAAAAGCTAACAAGGCCTGCACATTTTTGGGCTGCGAAGGATCTCATCACTGAGCAAGGACGTAATAATCCTTCTCTACAATGATCTACTGTGATCTCAGCTGTAATAGTTTTGTTCAGTTCAAGGTACCTGCTTACTGAAAATATATTTACCGATTGCAAAGAGAGCAGAGAAGATCAACAAAGACGATTAAGAGACTGGCAGGACAGATTATAAGAATTAAATTTGCATAGCTTGTCTAAGCGGTGATGAAAGGAAGAAATTATAGGAGCCTACATACATTTGAAGACTGTAAACTCTAGGGGAAGAAGAGGTATTGTTTAAAGTAGTATACCAGGATATAACTAGGGTAATGGGTTGAATGTGAAAGAATGTGAAAGTTACATAGCATATGTAAAACAGGGCTAGCCATGAGATCTCTTACATTTCCCAAGGAATGAGTGTTAGCCTCTTCCCTTGGCATGCTTAGAGGGTATGTCTACACTACGGGATTATTCCGAATTTACATAAACCGGTTTAGTAAAACAGATTGTATAAAATCGAGTGCGCGCGGCCACACTAAACACATTAAATCGGTGGTGTGCGTCCACGGTCTGAGGCTAGCGTCGATTTCTGGAGCGTTGAACTGTGGGTAGCTATTCCGTAGCTATCCCATAGTTCCCGCAGCCTCCCCCGCCCCTTGGAATTCCCTGGTTGAGATCCCAGTGCCTGATGGGGCAAAAATCATTGTCGCGGGTGGTTCTGGGTAAATGTCGTCAGTCACTCCTTCCTCTGGGAAAGCAACGTCAGACAAGCATTTCGCGCTTTTTTTCCCTGGATTGCCCTGGCAGACGCCATAGCATGGCAATCATGGAGCCTGTTTTGCCTTTTGTGACTGTCACCGTATGTGTACTAGATGCCGCTGACAGAGGCGATTCAGCAGCGCTACACAGCAGCATGCACTTGCTTTTGCATGACAGCAGAGATGGTTATCAGCCCTACTGTACCATCTACCATGTAATTTATTGGCAATAAGATGATGGTTACCAGTCCTTTTGCACTGCACCTTCTGCTGCTGTCATAAGTACCCCTGGCTGAGATCAGCCGGGGGCGCAAAAGCCAAAATTGGGAATGACTCCCTGAGTCAATCCCTCCTTTTTGGTATCTAAAAATAGAATCAGTCCTGCCTAGAATATGGGGAAAGTGTACTAGAGAACCAGTGTATCATAGAACCAGAGAGCACAGCTGCTCTGTGTCAGATCCTGCAGAAATGATGAGCTATTCACAGGGGGTGCTCCTGCAACAACCCCACCTGTTGATTCCGTTCTCCCCCAGCCTTCCTGGGCTACCGTTGCAGTGTCCCCCCACTTGTGTGATGAAGTAATAAAGAATGCAGGAATAAGAAACAGTGACTTGTTAGTGAGATATGAGGGGAAGGCAGCCTCCAGCTGCTATGATAGTCCAGACAGGACATTAAGCAGTGTGGGGGAGAGGAGCCCAGCATCCCGCTACTAGTCCAGGGACAATTGAATCTTTTCTTTATATATGAAGGGCGGGGGCTGATGGAGCTCAGCCCCCTGTTGCTATGATGAAGACGGTTATCAGTCCTACTGCACCATCTACCAGGAATAATCAGGAGTTTTTTACCCAGGCACCCCCGGCCGACCTCACTGGAGGCCAGCCAGGAGCACTCACGGGCTGATGAGAATGGTTACCAGTCCTTTTGCACTGCACCATTTGCCAAAAGGCTGATGATGACGCTGGATAGCAGTCATATTGTACCATCAGCCACCCATGGCGGGGGGGGGAGGGAGCGAGGATGTTGATGTTGACTGCTGCAGCATCGCGTCTATCTGCAGCATTCAGTAAAGATAGGGTGACATTTAAAAGAGTCAAGAGAGGATTTTTTTCCCTTTTACTTCTGGGGGTGGGTGGGGGTGTTAAATTGCCGAGCTATGCCCTGAACCACCGCGGACACTGTGTTTGACCCTACAGGCATTTGGAGCTCAGCCAAGAATGCAAATGCTTTTTGGAGACTGCAGGAACTGTGGGATTGTTTGAGTCCTCAGTCCCCGCTCCCTCCCTCCATGAGCGTCCATTTGATTCTTTGGCTTTCCATTACGCTTCTCACGCAGCACTGTGCTGAGTCCCTGCTATGGCGTCTGTCTGGAGATTTTTTAAAAATGCTTTGGAATTTCGTCTTCTGTAACGGAGCTCTGATAGAACAGATTTGCCTGCCCATACAGCGATCACATCCGTATGGTCCATGCTGGAGCTCTTTTTATATTTTGATTTCGGACTGCATCGCCACCCGTGCTGATCGGAGCTCCACGCTGGGCAAACAGGAAATATTCAAAAGTTCGCGGGGCTTTTCCTGTCTACCTGGCCACTGCATTCGAGTTCAGATTGCTGTCCAGAGCAGTCAGTGGTGCACTGTGGGATACCACCCAGAGGCCAATACCGTCGATCTGCGGCCACACTAACCCTAATCCGATATGGTAATTCCGATACTAGCACTACTCCTCCTGTTAGGGAGGAGTACAGAAACCAGTTTAAAGAGCCCTTTATATCGATATAAAGGGCCTCTTAGTGTGGACGGGTGTGGCGTTAAATCGGTTTAATGCTCCTAAAACTGGTTTAAACGCGTAGTGTAGTCCAGGCCTTAGAAACAGGCTATACAATGTACTGGAAGTAGTAAAAACCAACACCTTGCACTTATATCATGGTAGAGACCAATGCTGCAATAGCAGGGGAAAGACTGAATACTCTAGGTCCTTTCTCATTCTAATTTCTATACTTCTGTATAAAAGCAAAAACCTCCTAGCACTTGGTGTTTAATAAAGATACTGAGCCAAATTATGCTCTCATAATCACTAGTTCAGTGGCTGGTGGTGCATGTAGCTAACAGCTGTTTTGACTCACAGTTCTGGGTACAAGTAGAAAAAAACAGTGTTTGAGCATTATAAAAGAAAGGAATGAGGCTACATTTGGTATGCTATAGGCATTTCTGGTCACTGTATTACATGAAGGCTGTTGTAGAAATGAAGTTACAGCAGAGGGCAACCAGTATTCTATAATACAGAGACTTGAAGATCTCAATTTTTCAAAAAGTTTTGAGAAACTAGGTCGGTATTAATGGAAGAGAGGAGATTTAGAAGGGACATCATTGAAATATACAGTGTCTGATGGGAATTGAAAGGATTAATGCTACAAGACTATTTGATGTAAAGTCAGAGATAAGAACAAAGATTAATCTTTAACTAATGTTAAGGAAGGGCTTACTATCAAAGACATTACAGAGAATTTCTTTAGAGTATAGCTAATAAATACACTAATCAGTTTTAATGTGGCAGACAAGTGCCTGAATAGAAGAGTAAAAACTAAACGCTCAGAGCATCATTACCTACAGAAGGGCACTATTTCAGCTCAAAGGGCAGGAGCCTTTTTGTTTTGTTTTGGCTTGGTTTTTTGAAGTGTCATTTTAAAATGAGTAACTGTTTAAGATCAATGGGGCTGAAATCTAGTTTAGGTTCCACTCTTTCGCAATTCTCACATCTATAAAGTGCTTTAAGGTGAACAAGAATTATTTTCTGTGTGTAGATCTCTAGGATCATGTAGGTCCTGGCCTTGGTTTTCCTGCATTCACAGAAAGAACCAAAACAAATTGATCCTTGCGATATCCAGTAATCTAGATTTATACTATGCTTGAAACCTAAATCCCATAGGAAAGGAACTTTCTCTCTCTCTCTTTTTTTTTTTGGTTAACCACAGGACAGTTATGCACTGATGAAACAATTCCCCCTCCCCCCGGTGTATTGTATATTACTGTTAAGAAGTGAAGTTTTTAATTGTAAAATGTTATACAAAGTAATTTGTGTGTTTTGGTTTCAAAACATTTCCCCATTCCCTGAGCATGTTCCTCTGAATGGTCAACTGCTTCACCAAATACCTTGTTGCCTGTATGGATTATTTCTCAATCCAGGGCAAAATTCTAGCCCTACTGCATCCTCCTATTTATTTCAGTGAAGAAAGATTTCATCCCAAATATTTTAAATGCAATATGTCTTTGAAAGATGAGACCAATAGTCCATCCATCATTCAGCCTGTACAATGCTGTCAAAGAGATCACAGGGAGTAGGTTGCTGACAGTGAGATCTTTCACCACACCTCAGGGTGAGTATCATACCATCCATCTGTGGTCCTTGGAGGCATTACATTAAGAAATCAGCCCTTTCTGAAAATCATGAGCTTTTAAGGCATCTCAGGTTAGGCATCCAAAACCACTAGTAATTTCTATAAGGCATAGGCCCTGAGTGCAATTTTAGAGGCCAGTTTTGATATTTTGGTTTGAAATGTATATTTTGACATCTTAATTTAACACATCATTCACTGCAACAGCTACTGTAGGCTACATGAACTGCAAAAGTTTCATTTCTAGTTGATCAAACAGCTTATGGCTCAGACAAAACATAAAAATTAAAAGAGAGTGTACAAAAACAGGTATATTGAAACAGCAGCAGTAAATCCACCCGAACGAGCATTCTACCTGGAAGACTGAAAGGGAGTATGCATGTTTGGATATTGGAGGAAGAGAAAGAATAGTGTGAGATACAAAGAAAGAGTAGAGTAGAGGATCATATATTTATGGTAACATATATATATGATCCTCTACACTTTCTTTGTATCTCACACTATTCTTTCTCTTCCTCCAATATCCAAACATACATATGTGCCACAATACACAGAAGGACCTCAGTATAATGCAACTTCAGTGAAGTAAGTCTGACTTAGCATCTGGTCCGGAACATGTTGCTGAGACCCAAGAATAAGGGACAAAACAATTATTCATATTGGAAAGCACAGGAAGTTTATTGTTTAGTGTAAAGAACCCTTTCTGTACTGGCTTTATTCCCGATATAAATATTTTTAACAATAAAAATGAAGGCATGTCAAATTTATGTGGAACATAGATAGCTGGGATTAAAATGAACAACATCCCTTGAAAGGAGGTACATTTGAGAGGTAAATTGTCAGATATCTATTTATGATGATGTGTGTTGCAGTACAGCAAGATTCATCATTATGATTAGATGACACATTTATTTCTTCTAACAGAAAAGAAATTATAAACATATTTTAACCTGGCACCATTTGTAGATTGCTACTATATTTAATTCAGTTTAAAAACTCAAACACAGTAATCTATTTCAAATCAGATATGTTTCACCTTGCAGTCTACTCTTTATGGTACTTAATTAAAGTTTTGCAAATTGTAGTTTCTTTACTCAAACATGAGGGTTTTGGCATCATTTTGGGGGGGCAGGGGGATTTTTACATCAAATTGTACATTATGGCAGCAATTACATTGTTGTCAGAAAAATATATATTTAGTTGATCAGGCAGAGCACATAGCTAATTGCTCTTTTGAGAGCAATTAAAGCACTTGAAACTAGAACAGCATGTGCTGAGCCATGCAGCTGCCCCTAGTGAACTATATTGGAATTCTTTGAGATTCCAAATAAAAGAAGGGGGAAGAGGAAGGAAGGAGAGAAAAGGGGGGGAAGACAAGTGAAAAAATTAATTTTCTAGTAGAGTAAATTATAATACAAAGATGGTTTTCATTTATGCAAATTGCTATCAAGCAATTTCGTGTGTGATGATTTCTATGTTAATAAACATTTAATTTGAAAGATTCTCATTTGAAAAAAGGTGCTTGGATTAAACAGTTGCAAGCTGGGGGAGATACAGAAATATATTCAATTATACATGGAATCATAGGTTAGATATTCTTATTACTGTGGCTAGGTTTAATTCTGCTTTTTATATTTGGTTGAGTTGTGTATTATCTATATTTGATTGCTAAAAGTTGTATTACCATAATTAAAAATCCTGCCTGTAACTGGAAACAATGACATATGCATATTTTACCATTGCCCTTTTCTAGATAGATCTACGTCGTTCAGCTTTATTTTCCCATTAAATAGAAGAAGAGAAAAAAGTTTGTTAAAAGGGTGATTCTGATACAGTATATGATTATTGAACTCACCATTTCTAATTATTTCAGAATGGATAATCAATATTCTATTATACAATTATGGGCCAGATTCTGATGCAGCAACTTACTCCGATTGAGTAGCACCTTGCTCAATGAGTTGCCTCATTATGTTAAAGCTATTGCTCGTGCAGCAAGCTATCATTCAAATTGAGTAAGACGAATATCAGGCTGGTCTTCTATCAAGCAAATTTCTTGCAACCCAAGAACAGTTTAAGAAAAGTTGTATTTCATATGCTTCTAATATTATGCATTGAAACTCATCTCATACTCTGATGAACTCTCCTTAAACAACTTCACACTATAAAGCAAATCAAAATGATTGACTTTCTGCTATCCTTGCATGTGTCAGTGTTTAATACATTAAAATAATTTATGTTTATGTTGAATAACTCCATCTGACACTCACTGCCAGCAGTCTATTCCACATGTGGAGAACATACACTGTGAAACTTGTACTAAAAGGGAACCCCCCAAAATCCAAGTCAAGCACAAACAGCTGGGCTTGGTCTACTCTAGGATGATGGGGGAGGAAGGTTGAAGGAATTGTCCCCAGCAGGCTGCAGTAGCCCTTGCATCTCTAATGTGACCCCTCTATACAGTGAGGTGAAGGGGCAAGGAAGAGAGAGAGGATATGTGTAGCAGAGGAACCTCTAGCACCATTCCCTGAGTGCTGCCCTGCAAAGGAGCTGCTGGGGAGTTGAACAGCTCCCCAAATCCTGTCCCTTTTAGTCTTTGCACACTGATGGTTGTGCCATTTGAGCAGCCAGGTAATCTTCTGTGGCACTAAGGGCTTCCATTAGGCAACCCTTTTGTCTCCATCCACCAAAGCTTTCCTGCCTTGGCTCCCCCAAAAAGTTTGACTCAGTTTGGACACTCATTAAATAATTATCTCCACTGGACAATGGATAGGTATCCACTTCTGGCAGTTAGTGTCAGATGGAGTTATTCAACACAAACATAATGTTTTTAATTTACTATTAAACACTGAAACATGCAAGGATAGCAGAAAGTCAATCATTTTGGTTTGCTTTATGGTGTGAAGTTGTTTAAGGAGAGTTCATCAGAGTATGAGAAACAGCCAGCATGCTGATAAAAGAAACTGGTAAAGGCATGCTATTAAAGGAAACTGAGACTTTATATGACATTACTAATATGTAAGCTGCACTAAGAACAGTACAACCAATTTATAAACCTGCATAGTACCATGGGAGGAAAAATTCTTCCTGACCTTTGCTCTTTATCACGTTGTGCCTGGAAGCACAAGAGTTAATAATAACTATATGTGTTTACACTAACTACTTTAAATTAACAAGTTTTGTTTCGACTCTTCAGTGAATGCAAAAGCCCCACTGACCTTAGCTCTGGAAAGTAGGTTAATGTTATTTCAATCTACAGGAACCAGTGATATTTTCACAAATTCTGTGAGGACTTAAAGACACAGTAGCAAAAAGTACAGCATAAATACAGTAACATTAACTTTTATTAATGGAAACATTGTGTCTTTTCAGCATCAGGAAAAAATTGGAACCTTGCTTTAAATAGCATAATGTTGCCTCCTACATAATCTGTGGTTGCATAAAAAAAGTAGTTTATACTTTTCCTCTTAGTAGAAAATACTTACAGACCTATACAAAATGGAACAATATTTTATATGCTGCTTAACTACTTTGAAACAATTGATTTAAGTTGAAGATGATGAGAGAAACATGCAGATTTACAGTGTGTGTTGATACTCATGCTGTAGGCCAAGAGACAGCTAATTGGTTTTGTATGATTTTATAATAATATGATATATGGAGATATACCTATCTCATAGAGCTGGAAGGGACCCTAAAAGGTAATTGAATCCAACCTCCACTAGCAGGACCAAGTACTGATTTTTTGCCCCAGATCCCTAAGTAGCCCCCTCAAGAATTGAGCTCACAACAACCCTGGGTTTAGCAGGCTAATGCTCAAACCACTGAGCTATCCCTCCCCCCTTTTACAGGGAGTATTTTTGCAGAAGAGTATGCATGGTATATTTCCTATTTATAGTGGTGTACATACATCATGAACAAAAGAGGGAACCAAGATTTGGAAAGTCATAATTTAAAAAATTAGAATACCCTTTTTAATTATAGCTCTCTATAAGGTTTTTTTTGGTAGAGGACAGAGTATTGGTGATATTTGGGGATTACAGCAGAGAGAGGAATGAAGTGTTCTCTTCCTACAGGTGCAGCACACTTACCTCAATGAAACTTCTGTTTTAAGGAGTTTAAAAGTTCGGATGTAATCACCAGACCAGGAGGATGAGGTAGATGAGACTTTCTTCAGACAGCTAACAGAAGTTTCCAGATCACACGCCCTGGTTCTCATGGGGTTTTCAATCATCCTGACATCTGCTGGGAGAGCAATACAGCAGTGCACAGACAATCCAGGAAGTTTTTGGAGACTGCTGGGGACAAATTCCTGGAGCAAGTGCTGGAGGAACCAACTAGGGGGAATGCTCCTTTTGACCTGTTGATCACAAAAAGGGAAGAATTGGTAAGGGAATTGGTGGGTGCCAACCTGGGCATCAGTGACCATGTGATGGTCAAGTTCAGGATCCTGACAAAAGGAAGAAAGGAGAGCAGCAGAATACAGACCCTGGACTTCAGAAAAGCAGACTTTGACTCCCTCAGGGAACTGATGGGCAGGATCCCCTGGGAGGCTAATATGAAGGGGAAAGGAGTCCAGCAGAGCTGGCTGTATTTTAAAGAAGGCTTATTGAGGGCACAGGAACAAACCATCCTGATGTGCAGAAAGAATAGCAAATATGGCTGGCGACCAGTTTGGCTTAACAGAGAAATCTTTTGTGAGCTTAAATACAAAAAGGAAGCTTACAAGAAATGGAAACTTGTATAGATGACTGGGGAGGAGTATAAAAATATTGCTTGAGCATGCAGGGGTGTAATCAGGAAGGCCAAAGCACAATTTGAGTTGCAGCTAGCAAGGGATGTGAAAGGTAACAAGAAGGGTTTCTACAGGTATGTTAGCAACAAGAAGAAGGTCAGGGAAAGTGTGGGACCCTTACTGAATGGAGGAGGCAACCTAGTGACAGATGATTTGAAAAAAGCTGAAGTACTCAATGTTTTTTTTGCCTCCATCTTCACAGAAAAGGTCAGCTCCCAGATTGCTGCACTGGGTAGCACAGTATGGGGAGGAGATGAGCAGCCCTCAGTGGTGAAAGAACAGGTTCTGGACATGCACAAGTCCCTGGGGCTGGATCTAATGCATCCGAGGGTGGTGAGGGAGTTGGCTGATGTGATTGCAGAGCCATTGGCCATTATCTCTGAAAACTCATGGTGATTGGGGGAGGTCCTGGACAATTGGAAAAAGGCAAATATAGTGCCCATCTTTAAAAAGGGAAAGAAGGAGAATCTGGGGAACTACAGACCGGTCAGCGTCACCTCAATCCCTGGAAAAGTCATGGATCAGGTCCTCAAGGAATCCATTTTGAAGACAGGTAGGTGATCAGGAACAGTCAACATGGATTCACCAAGGGCAAGTCATGCCTGACCAACCTGATTGCCTTCTATGATGAGATAACTGGCTCTGTGGATATGGGGAAAGTGGTCGATGTGATATACCTTGACTTTAACAAAGCTTTTGATATGGTCTCCCACAGTATTCTTTCCAGCAAGTTAAAGAAGTATGGATTGGATGAATGGACTATAAGGGGGATAGAAAGCTGTCTTGATCATTGGGCTCAACAGGTAGTGATCAATAGCTCAATGTCTAGTTGGCAGCTGGTATCAAGTGGAGTGCCCTAGGGGTTAGTCCTGGGGCCGGTTTTGTTCAACATCTTCATTAATGATCTGGATGATGGGATGGATTGAACCCTCAGCAAGTTCGTGGATGACACTGAGCTGGGGGGAGAGGTAGATATGCTGGAGGATAGGGATATTTGTCAGAGTGACCTAGACAAATTGGAGGATTGGGCCAAAAGAAATCTGATGAGGTTCAACAAGGATAAGTGCGGAGACCTGCACTTAGGACAGAAGAATCCCATGCACGGCTACAGGCTGGGGACCGACGGGCTAAGCGGCAGTTCTGCAGAAAAGGACCTGGGGATTACAATGGACAAGAAGCTGGATATAAGTCAACAGTGTGCCATTGTTGCCAAGAAGGCTAATGACATATTGGGCTGCATTAGTAGGAGCATTGCCAGCAGATCGAGGGAAGTGATTATTCCCATCTATTTGGCACTGGTGAGGCCACATCTAGAGTATTGCATCCAGTTTTGGGCCCCCGACAACAGAAAGGATGTGGACAAATTGGAGAGAGTCCAGCAGAGGGCAATGAAAATGATTAGGGGGCTGGAGCACATGACTTATGAGGAGAAGCTGAGGGAACTTGGTTTATTTAGTCTGCAGAAGAGTGAGGGGGGATTTGATAGCAGCCTTCAGCTACCTGAAGTGGGGGTTCCAAAGAGGATGGATCTAGACTGTTCTCAGTGGTGGCAGATGATAGAACAAGAAGCAATGGTCTCAAGTTGCAGTTGGGGAGGTCTAGGTTGGATATTAGGAAAAACTATTTCACTAGGAGGCTGGTGAAGCACTGGAATGGGTTACCGAGGGAGGTGGTGGAGTCTCCATCCTTAGAGGTTTTTAAGGCTCGGCTTGACAAAGCCCTGTCTGGGATGGTTTAGTTGGGGTTGGTCCTGCTTTGAGCAAGGGGTTGGACTAGATCAGTGGTTCTCAAACTTTTGTACTGGTGACCCCTTTCAAATAGCAAGTCTCTGAGTGCCCCCCCTAAATTAAAAACACCTTTTTATGTATTTAACACCGTTATAAATGCTGGATGCAAAGCAGGGTTTGGGGTGGAGGCTGACAGCTCGTAACCTCCCATGTAATAACCTCACAGCCCCCTGAAGTGTCCTGACCTCCAGTTTGAGAATCCCTGGACTAGATGACCTCCTGAGGTCTCTTCCAACCCTAATCTTCCATGATTCTATGATTCTCTGCTAGTCATCATTTCAGACTCCTCAACACTAAGGAACATTTGCTTAAAGGGTATGGTTGAAGCCTACTAACTTACTTTGCATATTTTCTTCTACCATCTATTAAAATTGGTCACAAGATTGTGAAATTTTGTTGCAAATATTAGTGGTCAGAATTTCAATAATTTCCAATGAGCTCTACTATCATATAAATGCTTATATATATTGTGTGAGTGACTCACAAATGTTAATGAATTTGTCCTCATAACACACCTGAGAGGTGGTGAATGTTATAGATGGAGAGCTGAGGCACACAGAAATTAAGTGACATGTTCAATGTCATAGAGGAAGTCTGTGGCAGAGATCAGACTAGATAGTCCAGATTTCATGAGTCTAAGTCTAGTTCGTTACTCACAAGACCATCCTTCCCCCTGATTAGCCAAGTTTGTAGAATCTTATAAAACACCAGATGGAATGTGAATTAGTGAACTGTGGTTTGAAGAGGGTTAAGGACAGCATGTATAGTTACATCTAAGACATACAGCATATGTTCCTACTAGGAAATTCACATTTTAAACACAACTAAACACTATATATGTACTGGGCATACTGAGTGCAATATACCTACACAGGATGCTCGGTATGCTGCCCTGCCTCTTCTAGTTGTTTTGTAAGAGACCAAGTTGTTGACCTTCAAAATACACTGAATAAAGCCCATCTATTTGCTCCTTTTCTTGCTTGAGGTGGGCTGGATGTGAAGAGTGTTTCCTGTTATTGCCACCAAATGCAACATGAGGGTAGGAGACATTTTAGTTCTGTGGGGTGTGATGTTATGTAGGACCTGGGATGAGATTTCCTCTGAAGAATCAGGGGGAAGAGTCTTAGTCATAAGAATTTTACAAAATTTCTTTAAAAAAACCAAACAAACAAGTTTCAGAGTAGCAGCACCTTAGAGACTAACAAATTTATTTCAGCATGAGCTTTCGTGAGCTACAGCTCACTTCTTCGGATGCATAGAATGGAACACACAGACAGGAGATATTTATACATACAGAGAACATGAAAAGGTGGAAGTATGCATACCAACAGGCAGAGTCTAATCAATTGATCAAACAAACAAGGTAGCTCTTTTCACTATTCATATCGGCAAGAGGTATGTATTGTAATTGGTTAAAGCCTGCTCTGATTGTAGCACATTATTGTAGATTTGGAACTTTGGCTGCTCAGCCAACGCATACATTTGGCCATGCAAACTGTATAACACGATCAATAGAAATTGGCACTCAAGTTGATTATTCCTATCTTACTTTCACTTGTGGGCTGATTTGCATGTTTTTCTAATTAAGAGTCCTTTGTACTCAGTCATTCTTTCTCTGAGGAATATTCAGAAACACATTTAACTAACTAATGTTGTTTCCTTTAATAACTTTTCAACTGGTTTCCAAATTTTGAGTGATGTAACTATAATGTATTTGTCACTGGGCTCAATTTACAAAGTGAAGTCTTGGAATGAGTTAAGGTAAAAATGCAGAAAGCTCTGAATTCAGTAACAGAAATAAATAAGTTTCCCAGATTTCAAAGTCCATCCATGCTCTGACTTCAGAGTGGGAGACTATATATTGGATCCTTATTCACATTATCCTTTCTTCTTGGAGCTCCCACCTGAATTGAAACTAAAGGTTGATTATCCATAATGCTTACTTCCTGCCCACTGGCTACTGCAGACCCTATCTCAAATAACTCTCTATCCCTGCCATACCATCCGCACACCACTGACAAACCTATCCTGTCTCCACATGCCTCCCCCAAACCTCACTCTCCCTGCCGCTCTGTCACATCACAGCCCATTCCCTATATCCTCTGCTGTCCAACCTGGCTGCCTATTGTCTCTTGGGAAGTGGAGCTGGTGAGTCAGTGAGGCAGGCTGGCAGTGACGGAAATGGAATTTGCCGATGGAAGAGTTCTGTCAGCTAATCTTTGTGTAACTCAGTTAGGTGACCCTGAATAAGGAGAACAACTCTGTATTTTATTTTGAAAGTTGGCTGTGCATATGAGAGAGAAAGAGGGGTTTGGTTTTTAGCTAGAGGAACCAAAAATGTGAGGGAAAACAATATAAAATTTCAAAGAGGGACCATTTTAAAAAAGCATCTTCTGTAAAGGTTATTGTTTTACAAAAGAAAAGACAAAATTCATTATCCTTAAAAGAGTCATTGTGATAAATTTGGAGACTAAATTTGTTCATTAAAGTGTGCAAGAGGGGAGTTCTGTTTTAAGTCCAACTCTCAACACATCCTTAACTGTGGAGCTACCACCAGGGCCTCCATTGTAAATCTTCACCAAAGGTAATTCTCTCAGTCTGTGGTTGTTTGAGCTGCATCTGTTTCAGGAGCCCACAGATGGGTGGACTCTACAGCACACCACTGTATTTAGCAGAATGCACAGCCTGCTACTGACATTGCCATGCCTCACCTCCAAATCTCACTCACTGCTGTATAGCTAAGACAGCTTCCCATGGGATGGAAGCTTATTTAAATAGCTTCCTGCCTCTTGCACTTCTCAGCTTTGAATTCTGTGGACTCACCCTACTTTGCACATTTGTGCTCAATCACAAGCTTAGATTATGCAACCAGCAGGAGTTATTATAGCTGACATCCAAAATGGAGCTGTCAACAAGGAGAGAGACTGATAAATTCTGGCTGGAAAAACTTTACAATCCCACTGATATTCAGTCAGCTGGGGAATAACCTGCCCCTATCGTAGGGCCCTGGATGCACCCTAAGAAGACAACTGTGATTGAATAGGAGGGGGAATTAAACCTGCCTACCTAAGTGAATGAACTTAGCCTATTCTGTGTCGCTGGCCAGGGAGTCTCCCCCTTAAGATGAGGTCATAACTTATGTGAGCCCATATCCACAGACTCATTTTGCCCAATCAGGTCCTTATTAGATTTTAGACATTACCTTTCCCTTGGGGTGGTATGAAAATTAAGGGAAAATATGCTTTAATTAAATCATGAGTAACACTGTACAAATGCCACAGTCAAATGTTAAAATGTCTATTCGTAGAACAGCCTCAGAACAGGCACAGGTTTCTCTTTATAGCATTTGATTTTAGATCCATGCGCCTTTTCTTTAATCAGTTTGGTGTGGAAGACTGAAAATGTATTACACTGCAAATGCATAGTGCGGTACCTCATGGTAGTGGCAATGATCATGCACTACGCATCTGTGTAATATGTACTGGGTGGAAATGTAAACTGATAAGATTCCAATTTCATTTACACAATTGTAAATCCATAGGGGTTTCTACAGACTTGTCTGGATTTACCATGCAGGATAGCAACCTCAAGCATTTTCAGTTCCTGACAGTGTTGTAAGTGAGATCAGAATGTGGTCTATTAATTAAGAATGAAAATTTAGAGAATTGATTTTTTTGCCCTAGCTGTAACATTTATTATTAAATATTTGGAGAAATTAAAAAGATTTTCATGTATATTATTTCACATTTTTCATATTAGATGTGTGCACCTGAGCAATTGATAAAATTGTTCAGAACATTGGAGATACTTAAATTCTCAGAAAATGAAATAAAAGAAAAAACAAGAAATATCAAGCATAGTTATTACAGACATTGATGAAAGCCTGACATTTAAATTTAAACCTATATGAGATATCAAGGGGCTGTGGGGGAGGGGAAATACTGCGCCACACTAGAGATGGGTGGGAAATTGTTCCCTGTTCTCAACAGTTCTGTGGAGCTCCAATCACTGCAATAGCACTCCACCTGGATAAAAAAAAGGATGGCTTCCTCCCTGCCATGTCATTTTTAGTTTTCAGTCTAAATGTCATGTATTGACCTGTTCCTTCCATAGATTCATAATCAAGTTTTTGTACTGTGTTTTGCTCTTTTGGCATTTACCAGAGACATCTGATTGCACTAATGTTTGATCTCTTTATAACCAGTGTTAGACAACATTACCTGGCTTGCTGAATCTTCTGGAAAGTTAATCAATGTACATGATTTCCAAATGTCAATTGGTAAAGAAAAGGTCACTGCAAAATATAATCCCAATCCATCAAATGTACCCAGGGCCAAATCAGGTGTGGAAGGTTTTTGATAGTGACTACTTCTGTGGAAGGTCTGCCCAACTAGTGGAAAGTTTAGTCAGCCACCAAAACCAGAAGATCAACCCCCACCAACCAAAATCTCTACAAGGGGAGTTGTGGAATTGCTCATAGCAATGAGCCCTTCTCCTGCTGTACTCAATCTCCTCTATGCTCAGTTGATCTGTCCTTCTACCCTTGCTGAGATAATACTGCTGGTTCTGGTAACTTCAGGGCACAGTTCACAGATTTGTATGGGCATGTGAGGGGGAGGGCAGAAGTGTGGGAGGCTATGGGAGAAGAGGTGGAACATCTTGGAAAAGTCATGGGGCAGGATTATTTAAATAAATAAACTCAATCATACCTGGGAGGGATAGGAGATTTCTTGAATCCACGCCATCTCATTTGAATGGATGAGATTCATGCCTGATTGCTTTGTTGTTTTGGAAAATTAGGGAAAGAGGGAAGTTCTGGGTACAAAACTCCACTTGTGGTGTTGTCTCTCTTCTTCCTTCCTTGACTGGGATATGTGTAATTTCCATGCAGCATATCCCCTTTGTCCTTCTCCCCAATTCATTTTTGAAACAGTCAACTTCTTTAAATTCTTCCATGTTTGGCTGACATTAAATGAAGCAATAAAACTAAAATAATCACCAATGTCATTCCACTGAAATCAACTGCATACAGATGAACAAACAGGGTAAATGCACAGACATATTCACTTGGCAAAGAATTGGCAATTATGAAGGGGACAATTCCCCTTGGATTATGTAGCAGCTCTTGCAGATACATAACTCAGGAAGCCAGCTAGCACTACTTCCTTGAAGCAGAAGCCAGTCTTTCAGCTGAGTAAGGCCTTTTGAATATTGTAAATTTCCCCTAGCAGATTAAAGATTCTTAATTATACATTTCTTTTAGTATAAATATGTATAATGTACAGCCAACAATATTTCTCTTATTCAGTTTAGAGCATGTTATGATATTTCATAATTATTCTTTGCTTTAGTTACACAACGTATGTTCTCGAACCTGAAAGCCTCATTTCTGCCTGGCACCTTAGCAGAACTTTATTATCTATAGCAACTGATGGGAACATTTTGAAATGTAGTCGTTATTTGGCAATATTTGTTGTTGTGCAAACAAACATGTTGGGTAGACTTACAACAAATTAATATTTAATAAATGACTGCCTTATGGGAAAGGCATCTAAACTGTAAAGTTAATAATAAATGTGTTTCAAATAGATGTTTTCAGCATAAAGCCTGTTGAATCATTTATAAATTGAGTCGCTTCACTAAGGCTTTTCATATTTAATGCCTTAACTGCATGTATTTATTGCATTTCTGAAATGAACTAAGAATATTACATTCAGAAGCTGCCAGTCAGGAGTATTTAGATGAAAGGGAAAAAAACATGCATTTTTGCATTTTAGGTCAAACGTGTAACTAATTAGGGCTTGGATTGTGTCTTTAGGAAAGGGCAGTGACCAATCAATACACTGTCTTAGAAATACTGTAAGGGTTCCCCTGTCACATGAACATAGAAGTTTACTTAAAGCCTTTAAAAGGTTGCAGCATTCTCCTTTCATTTGCCAGTGTCATGGCGCTGTCTCATTCCTGCCTATTCCTCACCTATTTGCTCCTATGAGGTGCATTTGGCGCACAATTCCAGCACTCCTCACAGCCCTGCCATTGTCATGTGAGTACCGGTAGTTCTAATGTGTCTTCACAAGTGGGTTACAACAGCCTTACTTCCTCATACTCTTCTGCATGGCTGTGCTAACCCTAAATAGAAAAACATGGATATTTATAAAATATCAGTAGGGTTCCAGCTGAAATCAGCAATATTGCCATGTTGTCCTTAGCTAATGCTCATTGGCCCTAACCCTCAGCCCAGCACCTGGCCTCAGTGGTAGGATCACAGGCTGAGTAGACAGATAGTGGGGGTGGGAATCTTTACCACAAATACAGCCCTCGGAGCAGGTGTCTAGCTCTCTGAGGAGGCCACTTCATGTATGGATTTAGTGCTCATGCAGTCCTGGGGAAAGAAGGCATCTTCTACAGGCATGCTTCCTACACACACTGCCCTGTGGGCACACCTCAACTCTAAGACTTCCTTTGGGGATAACAGGGATAGTTCAGTCTCCCTGGCCCATGAAGTTCTTGGCCTCTCTGCAGAGTCTGCCAGTTTATAGAAAGTGTGGTAATGAATTTGTGATGTGGGAGTTGCAGCTGAGATCCCCCAAAATCACCTCATATAGATTCATAGATTTTAAGGCCAGAAGGGATCATTATGATTATTTAGTCTGACATCTAGATAGAGGCCCTCAACATCCATTAGACGGGAACACAAATATGTAATCCCTACTGAGTTAGGCTGGATTCAAACTAATTGCCAACAAGCAAAAGTTTCTGAAGCTCTCTAGCAATGTCCTGTCGCATCCCGTCCCCAATAAGTGCTAAAGTTACACCTTCAAGAGTGTTACACAAGCCTAATGTAGAAACAGCCTTAGAATAATGTATTCAACTTTGGGCACCATGTTCAAACATATAAATGAGGCATACAGATTTAAAAGAATTTTTTAAAAAAGATAAAAGTTTTAGAAAATAAAAGTTTTCATGAGGAAAAAGTAAACTGAATATGCAACATAAGGAAATATGTCAAGAAATGCTATAATGAAGATAGGGGTGAATAATTCTCACTAGTCAACAAGAGCAAAAAAGGAATGAGTTTAAGCTGAAGCAAGAAAAACCGAAAATGGAACAAACTGATAAGGCAAGTCCTGAAATTGCTATCATGGGATGTGTTCATCTATTTGGGATGGTTTAGGAACAACTAATTCTATCTGGCCATAAAGCAGAGGGGTGGAAATGACTACATGTTCCTGCCAATTCAATATTCTCTTAAATATGTCATTCCCATATTCTGTCTCATTTTCTCTCCCTGGACTGCAAATCACCATTTTTTCATAGACCAGTATCATGCTACTTTGTGTCACATCTGACATCCACCTTTTTCATTTGCATGTGACACCTGTCTTGTTTTTAATCCAGAATTTATCTACAAGAATCTGAACACGAAGTTGTATTTTTAAGTTATGCAGTTTGAAGTCCTCACCCAGCTCTAGTTTTGATCAATTACCCTTGTTTATCAATTCACATGGAACAGACTTTGATCCATCTGAAAGTGTTCAAGTGTTGAACGATTCCCTAGGAATCAGGGGCATAAATAAAGTTCTCCAGTACAATTGAGTCTATCATTATTTATTAATTATTACCTAGGTAGTGCTCAGAATATGGTAAGACTGTCCCTGCTCCGCAGACCTTGAAGTCTAAACCTACTTATTACGGATAGCTAAATCGAGTGATGATATGGTGTGGGGTAAAGGTTTTATTAGCTTGAATTAATCAAGAGTGGCAAAAGGTAAACATCAGTTATTCCAAATGAGCACTGATGAAGCCTTTATATCACCCCTCATTGCTAGGCAAGGTATGTGCCATGTCATAGAGGAATTTGCCACATTTTATAAAGAAACCCCATATTTGATAAATTTTTTAGAGATTTCTCAAAAAAGTTTCCATTTCCTGTGTCCCTCCACCTATGTTACCATTAAACCAATTGTACAGGCCTCAGAGGGAGAAATTTTTTTTGCTGTATATAAAACTACCATGACTTTAAGTCCACTGTCTCATAATGTTCCAGTGCTAGGAGCAGCATGCCTTGTCTCCATTATGAAACCAGGAATCTCTGTCTCCGATGCAGAGCCGGCTCCAGACCCCAGCGCGCCAAGCCCGCGCTTGGGGCAGCATTTCGCCGGCAGGGTGGCAGCCGGCTCCGCGGACCTTCCGCAGTCATGCCTGCGGGAGGTCCACCGGAGCCGCGGGACCAGCGGACCTCCCGCAGGCATGACTGCGGATGCTCCACCGGAGCCGCAGACCAATGAACCCTCCGCAGCTGCGGGAGGTCCACTGGAGCCGCGGGACCAGTGGACCCTCCACAGTCATGTGTGCGGGAGGTCCGCTGGTCCCGCGGCTCTGGTGCACCTCCCGCAGGCATGACTGCTTGGGGCGGCCAAATTCCTAGAGCTGCCCCTGCTCCGATGGGATAGAGCTTCCGGTTTCTAACTCAGATTCTGAAATCTGACCCAACTTCATCTGGAGTTAGTGGGTGCCGCTCAGGGGAGCTGAAACTCAACTGAGTTACTTCTATTTACACTAGGGTTACATGTTATTGCTTAAGGATTGTGAGGGAATCTCCACTAAGAACTTATTAGCATTTTTAATTTCACTACCACCACAACCTTAAATATTTTAATAATGCATTTGTATTTAATATCCTTTGGATTTGTTTTTAACCTTTGAAAACAATATACCAAAGACCAGATGTCCTAGTGTAACGTCACTGAGATCAATCAGCAGAAAAGATTTTGGCTCTATGATTCTATGTGTGGGTTTGGGTTTTAAGCTTTGCTTCATAACTCAGTTTTTAACACCAATGTAAGCAAGATCTGAATGTCTCTAACACCATCATGACACTGAACTTCTAGTATTTCTCAGTACACCTTGACACATTTTCAAAGCGTATACTTTACCTCTGCCTGAAGTAAAGCAGGTAGTGTGTGGATTATTGAAATGATGCATCATTTCATTATGTATAACTCCATTAATATGTTGATCATTGACACAGTCTATCATGGCACTGTTAGAATGTCAATGTGTTGCATATTATAGAGCCATTATGCTAATCATCCATACTGAAATCCATAGGATCTGGTGTATTACCATTGGAATATATTCCTAATGTACAATAAATGTCAGGCTACTTTATGAAAAGCAATAATTGCTGCCAATTTGCTAACATTCATAACATTCCTTTTCATATACAGTTTAAAGTGAGTCAAAAATCTAGGAACTGGTGACCTAACAAATATTTTTAAAAATAGAAAAGCATTCTTTTTCTAAGGCCTAATCCTTAGAACTACTCAGAGGCCTCAGCTCTCATTGAATTCCTTAGAACTGAGGGATGAAATCCTGACTCCAATGAAGTCAATGAAAATTTTGCAGTTGACTTGTGGAAGGCCAGGATTTCACATGAGGACTCTCATTACCTCTAAGGAGAGTGTAGCATCTTAGTTTGGTATTTTTACCACTTTTCTAACTAATATACATGTTTTATTTCTCCAACCTACAAATAGCCAAAGTATAAATCTAATTTTGCTAAAAACACACTCTAGAAGCATAAAACCAAATCAGGTTAGACAAGAAGTTTGAGTTATAAATTCCTCTAAAAGGGGCTTTCAATGAAAATTCCAGTACAGCCTTAACTGAAACAATATGCTTGACACAACACAATCTGGGGATGCGTACACAGTGACACTATGTCACGATGGGGTGAAAGAGAGGTTAAAGACCTCACTCCTGCAAATGCTTATTGCATATGCTTTACTGATTCAACAATAGCACTTCAGCATATGTGTAGCTTTATGCATGCGCTTAAGTGTTTTGCTGAAAAGGGATTGACTTAAGCATGTTCTTAAAAGCATTGCTAGAGAGGGGCCTGTGAGTAGTCCCAATTAACCCAATGCACATATTTAATATTATATGCTTTGAGTAGTCACGTCACCACGGACTTTGCAAATAGTAAATAACTTCAATGGGATTGCTGATGTTTCAAATATTATTAAATATTTTATAGCATTTGAGATATTACATGATATTTTGGGAGCTTCAAATAGATGTACCCGATCCCTGTTGACCAGCTCAAATCTCCAGCAGGGTTTCATGATTGATGGGGTAGCACCAGCAGAGAATGCCCTGATGCATCACTTAAGCTCCAGTTCAAGAAGCTATCCTTTTTTAGGAAACACTGAAGCCTGTTCTTTTGTTGGGACTTAATCATGTACCGTAGGGCCCAACTCACAACCCACTGAACTCACTGGAAGGAGGCCCATTGATTATAGTGGGCTTTAGGTAAGATCTTAAGTGCTTTCTTGAATAATTATGGACTAATGCACATCTGGACAACTATGGTAGAGATGGGTGTCACAGGCCCAAAATAAGAGGTAGGTGGGTAGGGAAAGGAAGTTTTGGGAGATATCCCTCTTAGCTTACCTGTCTGGAACATTTAACACATTTCTAAGGCTATTGGTTGATAAAGTTATTGATTAAAATAAATCTATTTGCAGGTCACCTTTTCAGCTTCACTTCAGCCATTGTTCAGATGTGGGAGCTGCAAAGAGACCTGAATACTGACAAAACAAGAGGTGTGAAAGAATGTATTGCTTTTCTTGTTTATGTATTATAACTGCATTTTCTGGTAAGCCTTTTAAAACATTCACTGTGTGTGTACATTCTTTTTCATATGCTTTCATATCATGTAGGCTTCTCAGAAGCACATTAAAGTACAAAAATGATATCTTATTTACTGACTCACTGATGCCAGTACATTGATATTTGAAGTGTCACAATTATGACTGATTAAAAAATTAAGTAGAGAGTCGCAGAGTATTTTGTTATAGCATGAGATTGTGCATTATAAGCAGTAGGCATATAAGGGGCACAAATGCTCAAGTATCTAACTATTTCCTTATGTCATATACAATGGTTTATATATGAAGTACAGAATATCGTTTATTCAAGCCATTGTGTACAGGAATACTATCCATGTAGCTGTATATGCCGTGAACCTATTAGTATCTAGATACCAAAATAGTAGGAAGGTGTGTTAAGAAGTAGCACTTTTGACTCAGTTAATAGTCAACTCCCCAACATAGAATTTGGCATTACTGTTTCTGAAAAAGTGGCATCTTTTGGTTGGTATGTGCCACAGAATTCTGGTGTGCTCATTAAAATGCCCTTGACCATGTTTGTATGAGTAAAGGAATTAATTCATAGATTCTAGGGCTGGAAGGGACCTCAAGAGGTCATCGAGTCCAGTCCCCTGCCCTCATAGCAGGACCAAATACTGTCTAGACCATCCCTGAT
Source organism: Mauremys reevesii (assembly GCF_016161935.1). NCBI lineage: Eukaryota > Metazoa > Chordata > Testudines > Geoemydidae > Mauremys > Mauremys reevesii. The sequence continues at coordinate 202,367,351 of NC_052624.1, forward strand.
AGACATTTATCAAACCCACTCTTAAATATCTCCAGAGATGGAGATTCCACAACCTCCCTAGGCAGTTTATTCCAGTGTTTAACCACCCTGACAGTTAGGAACTTGTTCCTAATATCCAACCTAAACCTCCCTTGCTGAAGTTTAAGCCCATTGTTTCTTGTTCTATCCTTAGAGGCTAAGATGAACAAGTTTTCTCCATCCTCCTTATGACACCCTTTTAGATACCTGAAAACTGCTATCATGTCCCCTCTCAGTCTTCTCTTTTCCAAACTAAACAAACCCAATTCTTTCAGCCTTCCTTCAGAGGTCATGTTCCAACCTGGGTGAAAATTCCAACACAGATAAAGATGCTGAGACCTTGTGCAAATGTGAAACATACTCCCATGTAACCTGGACCCGGGCTTTTGGAACTTTCTACACGTGAGATATGAAAGTCTAAACTGTACCATGTTTATGGGACTATGCAGGTTTCCTCCTACAGGAGGATGACAAAGGGCCAGCAAGATAATGAACATGTAAACAGGTAAAATACTAGAGGCATAGAGGTTTTAAATCTTACCTTGGGCAGAATGTGTTGTGAATATGAACTACATAAATGGCTTCTAGATGCTACAGTGATGCATTATTTGTATTACCATTTACATGGATTTTTGAGATGTTTACCAAACTGGGGAGTTAATGACAGTGCCTGGAAATCTGATTCAAAAGGCAGGATGACTCACCAGATACTGACAATCAGAATATCACTAATTGTAATCACTTATGGCTTTTTATAGTTTGTGAATATCCATTACAGCCAGACAAAGCCCACTGAAGTCACTGAAAGTTTTTCCAATTGATTCCAATGGGCTATTTAATGTGGACTTCCAGTTGTTGGCAAGTTAGTTAATTTTTTTCTATAAGTTCTGTTTATTTTCATTAGCATATTAATTTCTTTTTGGGGAGCCTAATCTAACAGGAATTATTTAATCACATAATTAATACAGTACATAGAAAGAGACACTTATAGTCAGTTTATTAGGGACAGCACATGATTAAGACAGGGGACTAATAGAAAACAACACAATGTCCTTTGTAGATATGGAGATCACAGTTTTTAAAGTTTAATTTCACAGCTGCTTGCAATATATTTTTATTAGCTGTTGCAAAGGCTCATCTACAGTTTGAATACAGCACCAGAAAGTATTCATTTTCAAACTCACTAAGTTTTTCAAATAAATTGTTACTACAACCTGCAGAGGCAGCCCAGAGTTATAGCAATTTCAGTGTTATGCTCTATGATAGAAAGCTAACCTCTGCCATTTTGAGTTATTAGATAGTGGGATGCAATAAATAAATAGGATGTAAATCAAGCCAGTTTTATAAACAAGACATTTGAATGTGAGAGGAAAAAAACCACCTGTCCCTAGTCTGAGAACTTGTGCAGCTAGCCTAGAGCACAATATTCCCCTGATCACTGAAGAGAAGAAATATAGGCCCTCATCCTGCAATTGATAGCATGCAGACAAAGCACTGCACCAGCACAGTGCTTCACTAATCAGTGAGAACCTGTACAAATGCAGCATAAAGATAACAGTGCACAACTGGAGTCTTAGTGGAAGTACTGATGCAATCTTAGGGTATGTCTTCACTACTGGCCAGATCGGCGGGGAAGCGATCGATCCCCGAGCGCTCTCCTGTCGACTCCTGTACTCCAGTGAGAGGTGCAGTCAGAGTCGACGGGGGAGCGGTAGCAGTCGACTCACCATAGTGAAGATACTGCGGTAAGTCGATCTAAGTATGTCGACTTCAGCTATGTTATTCACATAGCTGAAGATGCTTAACTTAGATCTACCCCTGCCCCCAGTGGAGACCAGGCCTAAAACACACACAAGTAAAGAAACTGAGGTTGATGATTGAGTAGACTGCAGTCAGTAGGGTAACTGGCTCTGTGCTGATGGAGATTCTACTGCAACAAATACTTGTCTGCAAATAATGGATGCCATTAATACTATCTATGCACCACACATTTACTTGGGGTGCTTTGAATACAACCCTTGTTCTTCAGATCTAAAACCAGACATCTACTATTTTAACTTGGAGAGACAAGAAGGAGGGGCCAGGAACCTATATATTCAAGTGGTTTTGTATGTGTTTGCTGCAGCACTGTATCTTGGTGAATTAAAACAAGATACGTGTGTTACATAACAGTGCTGTGTAAAGCTACTCAAAGACTGTTTGGGTTCCTAGTTATGGTGATGGTCACATTACAAATAGAGAGAGATCTGATGGTGAGGGCAACATAATTCTATACATAGTGGCATGAATTAGAATTAATGTGATTAGGCATAAAGAGCATTTACCATGGTTGTTCAATGTGACTTACATCAGGATGGAGCAAAATGGTTGATTCTAAAGTCCTCCAGAGAGAGGACCACAAGTTCCATAATTAGGTAGCTCCTGAATTTTGTGATTTAACATTGCATCCTTAACCTAGTTCTATTTCTAGTATTGATATGGCGTATCATAAATTACTTCCACCCCTGACTAAGTTGCTCCATGAATAGTTGAGTTCTAATGCAGTCATTGCAATCACCTGTTTACAGAGGTGTTGCAAGCAACATTTAAAACTAAGATGATAACACACTATAAGAAGCATGATATTCTATTTTGCAACATAGCTCATTTCTGGGATTTTGTTTCTTATCTGGAGAGTTTGATTTTCAGATGCTGCATCCCAGAAGGTCATAAAAGATAAGCATCTGTGCCTATTCAGTAGAGTGTATTAGATAGGCACAGTACTGGAACAAATAAATGGAAAAAAAAAGACCTATTCATTTATTTAATATGTATACACTAGTTTCAGAAAAGACACTTCCTTACTATTGTAATTCATTGTAAAAAAATGCGGTAAAAATGTTTTTACATAGCTTCAGATTTTCCTTTTGAAACATATGGGTATGGAATACATTCACATTTGAATTGGTTTGATAACTAATTTGGTATTTGGTGATTTCTGAATCCAAATTTGTTGGAGTGGTTTCAGGGAATGGAAGAAAAGCGCTTGGAAGTAAGAAACAGCAGTGAGGTAGTTTAAAGATGCTAGAGAGGGAGGAAACAGCAGAGGTATCAGGAAGCAGCTGCAGTGCCCTTAAAATGGCTACAGGCAATGGCCATTTAAGGGCCTGATCCTGAAAACCCTTACTTATGAAAGTAGTCCCACTGGAACTTACAACACTATTTAATTGTGTGAGTGATTGCGGAATCAGGCTGTCCATATGCTGTATTGCTATTTGATTTCAGACTTGTATTCACCCAAATAGAAATCATGCAGATACCTAATTTGAAAAGAATATTCATCACATCCTGAAAATTCAATAATTCAGGCAACTATACCTAGGCTGTCTTCCAGCAATGTTTAAAATTAGTGATGAGCTAAGTTTCAGAAGTTCCGTTTGGATAAACATCCTATTAAAATGTTAAACCTTTTGATGCTGATGTTCCAATATTGATGCTGAATTTGTTATTTTTTTCACTCTAAATGTTATTTAAATATAGCTTTAGAATGTAAGTTTACTTCAGTGTCTGATAACTTTGTTAGCCAACTGGAATACAAACAAACATACTAGTACCATTTTACTATTGGCCCTCCTGATCAGGAGTGAAATATTGTGTGAAATATCAGAAGCAACTAATAATATACCACAGAAGTAATAGATTACTTCAGTCACCAGCATATTATCTAGTCAAATGTCCAGTAATTTCTTCACGTTTTACATGAGCAATCTGAGACAAGCTAATTAACCACAGGTGGATAAACACAAAAATTGGGAATGGGGTTCATATAAGTACCTGAGGTAGATAGATCTAGGGATTTAGAGGAGTGAGTACTGAAGTAACATTTAGGAATTGGCTCAAGTAGCTATCATAGAACCGCCATGGATTGACAGTGATCACAATATAATTCAGTTCATTATCCTTGGGAAAAAGGAGTTTGCCAAAACTAGAACTGTATTAAGTTTTAGAAAGAGTAAATTAAGAAAATATTAGAAGAGAGGCAGAGACCCTAAAGTCAAAATTAGAATATTCAAATCCTTAGACTATGCCAGGCTATTTCACCATGCCGGTCACAGAAGGCCTATACACACAAACTAAAAAAGGAAGCAGCAAAGCAAGAAAGAGAAAAATGCAGTGATGAATACTTTTAAACTTTGATCCTTAAACTTAAGGACCTCAGTCCATGTTTAGGCACCCAAATAAAGGGGCTGATTTTCAGAGGTGCTGAATCACCAGAGCTCCTGTTGAAATGAGGCACACCCAAGCACAGCTCCTATAGGCTTTGAACAAGATTCCCCACATATTTCTGCTAAAGGACCTTAATCTTGTCCTATAAATCACTGCTCTGGCTGTCCCTTAAGCAAAGATTGCCTAGTGGTAGTGAATTATGGCATTATTGGTGCTAGAATTAGACCGGACTCAATATCATACACATATGTATTACATTAAAAATGCAAAAAGTCAAACACTCATGATTTAGGAAACACCAGAATAAAATTTGTCCTTGCCTTAATTCAGTTCCTTGTGCATACATTTTGAATGCAATTTTCTATTTTAAAATATATATGTACACAGAGAGAGAGAGAGGGAAAAATAGATACTCTGTTTAGAATCATATTGACTCCAGACTTGGTCGTTAGCAGGTTTTGGGTCTTTATATCTATACCAGAAATCTCTATCAGTTGAGCTAACAGAGTAACTGGTAGCAGAACTATGTGGAACAGCCACTAGAAGTGGATAAGACACACAGTTCACATAGTAAATAGCTCTGAAAGTGACTGCAAAGGAATGTAGAAACTAAGGAGTCCTACGTTCAATTCCAGATACCAGGGATCAGTGTACACTAATGGTTATAAACCCTTCTGCCCCATATTCTCAGCCTGTCCTCATCCCTCTCTCCTCCCATTGACTTGAATGAGCTTTGGTTCAGTCTCTGTATTTGAGACCTGTTAACAAATTACTTTGCAATATTATCCTTATAATTTGTTCACATCTATAAAAACTTTTCTTTGCTTCTCACGTCATTTTTATAGCTGGAATAATAAAGATGGTTATTAGATAGATTTTGAAACTACCTACTTACACAATAATATGGTATTTCAGGACAGGATAACTATCAGAACCACCATAGAGCAGACAGTGTTTTTAATTTTTTTAAAATAAATGTACATGCTCAGGCTCATACTATATACCAACGCTCTGCTGTCATCAATATTGGAGGAAATGTGAAAAAAAATCTATATACATTCAGAGTGTGGAAATGAAATAGGGTTTGACTACATTTGAATCCCTTTTTATCTTCTTTCTGTGAGCATTTAGGCAAGTGAGGTTTTATTGACACATTTTCGGAGCGGGAAGTGTGTGTTTGTGTGCACCACATTCATATTTTAAGTGCTCGCACAACCAGCCTAGGCTCACTTTGTTGTTTTAGGAGTTCAGATGTTAGGAGGCAGATAGTTGGGATTGAGAGATTACACTCATGTACACACACACACATGTGACAGTGATTATGATGAATGGTACTAGAGCACAGGAATAGTATTCCATATGGATTGGAATACAACCACAGCAGTGGATAGTGTTCCTGAAACTCCTAGCTAGGCAACTGACACAGAGACAACTAATTAAATGGGAAGAAAAGAAAAAAAGATGTAGCAGCACTCTTCACAGCTGGGACAAAGCAAGCAATTACTAAGCTGTGTGTGGCTATTACTGTGGTGAATGGTGTTAAGTGCTAGAAAATGGATGACCGGTAAATGCAATCAAGGCATTATTAGAAATGTTGCTGGAAAAAGCCACATGATGGAGAAGGTCTCCCAATTACCAGGGATAAAAAGCCCTGCCCTTAATGCAGTTAATTAAGTGAGATGGAGAAGGATAGGATAGGCTCTGCTCTAACAGCAATTAGGTTCACAGATAAGACTCTGGCCTTCTCCTTCATAGTTTAGATAATGTCCCAGCATGCCACAAACAATTCATTTGATGGTGACCACATAGAAACTCCAGATATTATCCCAGCCAATAATATTACAATAACCCTATTTTTCTAACAGTGATATCAGGCAATGCCTGTGTGGCTCAGAAAGGGGGTGGGGGGAAATGAGTCCTAAAGTTCTGTAATGCTGCCTTCAACCCTACTTCTGTGTAAATTGTACCCTATCTCCCTATGAGCGATTTAAACCCCCATTAACTTACTGAGTCCTTCTCCCTGGTTATCCAGTTAGAAAAGAAACAAGAATGTTATTTAAGTGACTACTTACACAGGTCTATCAGTAAATCTAGAATATGGAATCCTCACAACCAACACACTTTGAGTGATAGACTGAAATATGTTCATGAAAAAAGTCAAATATAGACTAAGAAACAAATGTGAGAGTCCCTCAATTTCTTCCAGACCGCCAGGCCCCGGTAATTTGTAGCGGCTTCCCCCTCCCCATCCCCCCTCGTTGGCCCTGTAGTTAACCCATCTCTAATTAGCAGTTTGCTTCAGTCCTCAGCAGGGGTTTTCTCTGAGAGATGGAGTGAATGTGAGGTAGTGTGACTACTCTTATTGGCTAGCTGCATAGAACATTATCAATCTTTGTTTGTTAATTCTGATGTCAGCAGTCATTGCTATCTCTCTCCCTACTTGAACCTAGAGTAGGTTATTCACAGCTCAGAGCTCTCTGACCTTGAATCCAAGATGTTTACCTCTATGCCTGGGAAGCTTTTGTGATCGGATTGTGCTGTCATAACTGGCAACTAGTTCCATGCACATAAAAATATTTCTGCTCTTAAGCTGTGAACGCTCTTGGGCAGCAGCACATTGCTCTGTTAGTAGAAAAAAAAATCTAAGGTTCAGATCATATTAGAGAGATGAGATTACAAGACTAATAAAAATGACTATACTCCATACAAGAGTCACTGAGGGCTTGTAAAGGAAGAGGTATGGGCCAGTGATTACAGTGCTCACCTGGGACCCAGGTGATCTGGGTTCAAGTTTCTTAGGCCCAGATCCTCAAAGGTAATTCAATATTTGAAAACAAGGGGAGTTAGGCACATGAATATTTGAGGATCTGGGCTTTAGCCTAGTTCAAGAGTATTTAGGTGCCTAACTCCCATTGGTTTTATATAGTTAAATACTTTTGAGGTGAGTTCCCCACCACCCAATTTACAAATGGAGAAGTAGTATTTCCCTACTTCACAGGAGTGTTGATATAAATACATTAAAATTTGAAATCATTCTGGTAACAGGTGCCATATAAGTATAATAGACAGTCATATTAGAAGTGCTAATATTACTTTTCAATATTATCTGCTTCTTAGGAAAGTCTGACCATATCAGCTCTGGAAGAAGTTCTGGCTTGTAGACTAATGGCAAGGTCATTGATAGCACAGCTACTGTCAGGATGGAAATAGCTGATGGGCAAAAAAAAGTTACTTTACTGGGAGGAAGAGAGTAAAACTTTTTCATGTGTAATGATAATAGTAAGCATGTAGCAGGATAATGGATATTTTATAAATCATCTAAGAACCCAGATCCAGCCTCCTTCAGCAAACTTAATCCTAATCAAGAACTGAGATCTGTAATTTCTTGTTTTCCTGCATTTGTAAAGTAGCCTAAACCCAATATCAGAACACTCCAAAATAGGTTTTGCGAAGAAATTTCCCACCAACCTTCCCCCGCACACACATGCCCCTCCTAACTTCCCGGTTCAGCTCCACTTCTGTTTGAAAACCAGAGAGGCCTAGATTCTCCTGTCTAGTCTGGTTCAAGTCCAGAAGTAGGGGGAGGTATATTTAAGCCTCTTTTTCAGCCCCCTACTCCTCCAGTTACTCATATTGTGGGCCAAACCTAGGCCTAAAAGAATACCTACTCTGATCTATGGTGATTACCAAGAGCCCTGAGGGCCAGTCTAGCAGCCATGGTTCAGATGGGCGTAGCAAAGCCCTGACCATGTCCTCTTTTCTTTGGACATGCTTCTTTGGCTGATGGGTCAAGAATGCGGTGGGGTAGGAGATGCTGTTGTAGCTTTGCTCCAGTGGATAAGATCTCTAGGTGGAGAGGATCTTTCAGAGGCCATGTAAGGCTCATTTTGCAGTAGCTTGCACTGCCATTGTTGCTCAAAGAAGCTGTATTGTACAAATGAATCAGACCCCAGAAAACCAAAGTGTTAGTGCTTGCAAACCTTGAATAGCAGTACAGTAAGAGCAAAATAAGAGATGTTTAGGTTGTTAGATCTCATTCATTCGCAGAAATAAAGATATCTGTGGAACAGACATTAATTTTTTTTCCCCTGTAACTCCAAAATGTACCTAACCTGTTTGCTTCTAAGAAACATCCATTTGTCTATTTAAAAAAATCCTTATTATTTAAAAAGCTCAAACTGTTTATTGTCCATTAGAACGATTATCTTTTTAAATATGATCAGTTAATTACTTCTGACAACTAAATGCTTCGGAAAAATAGTGCTGTCTCTCTTTCCGCACCTCCAATTTCCAGCAAATAAATAATTGCATCTTAATTTAATCACCAGGACAAATCTGAGTTAGCTATTTCTGGTAAATTGTCACCACTCACACCAAAATGTGGTAGTAAGGCATAATAACTACACACAAGTGCAAAATGCCCGTCTCTCACATACAGTACTTGTTCATTCCACAAGCTTGTATTCTACATTACTGGTTGTGTTTGTAGCCATATCTACATCAGATCATGTTTTATTCCAGTTTAGTAAAATGATAAACCTGCTGGCATAGTACAATAAACTGGAATTACTCTAAAACATATTTTCAAAATTCTTCGGCATACAGGCTATAAAAGGTATTTTAGGAATAAAAATGACAAACTTTAGGAAGCCAGTCTGATTCTAATGGTAATAAAACACTGAATATTATTCATCATGTTAGTTGCTAGCTCTGGTATGCAAGTCAGGAAACAAAATCATTTTCTTTTGAATGGCCTCACTATGAACAGCCTCAGAACCTGACATTTTTTTATACCAATCCTGCAAAAAGAACCATGTCAGTAGACCCGTGTCTGTGCACAGTCCCATGTGGGGCTTTGTGCAATTCTCTTGCTGGATGAGGGCCTTCCTTAAATGACATCTTAAGTCAGCCCATCCTTCACCAATATCTTATTTTGCATGGCTACCACCAGCTACATTGAGCAAGTGTGTCAGCTTCATAGCTCTGTATAGGTATTTGTGTAGCAATATTTTAAAGAGTTCTGAAAAAGTCCTAATACTGGCCCCCTGCAAGAAAACTTTTCCTCCTGCATGTTCACTTTCTTAACTTCATCCCATTTCTCCTAGCTATACTTCTGAGTGGCACCCTAAATAATTTCTTCTCATCCTTAGCGTCTTAAAATCTACAAAGATTTGTAAATTTAGGTCCTCCCACCTACAGTCGAGTCCTCCCTATCTGGCCAGGCATTCCTGTTTCATGGCCCCTTTGTGCTGGTGAAGTGATACAAAGCAGCAGTACTGCAACTAAGAATCAGAGCCAACATAGCTTCAGTACATATTCAGTTTATGATCTGAATTATAATCCATTTATAATCTGACAGCCTGTCATGCACATCAGAGTGAGGATAAAGTCATGATGACAGGTTAATCAGATAAGGCAGAAGAGTTACCTTTCAGGGTATTTGATATTTTTTGCTAAATTAAAGTTTCTTTCCCCACATAACTGGACACATTTCTTTATAATTGCCTTAAATTCTAATAAAGCTGCTTAACTTCAGTTATACAGAAGTTTGGACCCACGGAGCCAAATTCACTGCTGGAGTAAGTTGTTCAATTCCACTGACGTCATTGGAGTTACATCTGCTTACATAAGTGGTAAAAACAACCAATATGTTCTACATTAGGCCTGTTATAAGTGATACTTAAAGCTCCACGGTAGAATTTTCAGCAGGGCCAGTGTGATTTAGGAGCCTAAATCTCATTTTAAAAAGAGACTCAAGCACTTAAATGCCTAATTCCCATTGACTTTCAGTAAGACAGTTTCTTAAGTGCATACGTCACTTTTGAAAAATGAGACTTAAGAGCCTAAGTCATTTAAGGTGCTTGTGAAACTTTTTACTTCATGGTCTTTTGTGTCCTGTGCATTTTGCTAAAGTCTTTCAGACATTTTTATATTCAAAAATATACTTTGGGATACTTCATAGCATACAAGGCCCTGGAGTCACATAGTCAAAATTGTATTTAATATTTTAAACTTTTATCAATATTTTTTCAAAATGTTAATTCTATTCCTGTCTACTTTCTGATGCAACCAAGACCAGTATTGATAACGTCTCCTCTAAGTGTTTTTGTTTTAATGGAAACCTCTGAGAAACTATCTGTGATTGCATATGAGGAACTGGCTAGCATTGTGTGTCTTTGCTGTAATAGGTGTTGATTCAGTAAATCACTTAAGAAGGTGCTTGAAGTGCTTTGATGAATATAGATGAACTTCAGCATATACTTAGGTCCCTGTTTAAGTCTAATTGAAGGCAATGGAGAGAAAGATAGTTTAGTGATTAGGGCATTTGTTTGGGGCTTTAGCTACATAGGTTCAATCCCCTGCTCTAAAACAAACTTCCTGGATGAACTTGCACAGGGCAGGCCCAAATTTTTAAGAATATTTAGATGCCTCTGAGTTTTTAAAAATCTGGCTCTTAATCTTTCTGTGCTTCAGTTTCTGAGCTGTAAAATGAGAACAATAGCATGTTCCTACCTTCCAGGGTTTTTGCTAGGATAAGTATATTAAAGAATGTGCTGTTCCAGAAGCCATATATCTACTTGAGATACAAGTGCTTTGCTGAGTAGAGAGTTGGTTTGATAAAACAGAGACTTAGGCAAGTGCTTAAGTTCCATGGAAAGTGCTTAAATGTGCTGCTGAATCACAGCTGTAGTTCCCAGACTGTCAACCCTCCACAACCTCATTAAAAGCAAAAAAAACCCCAAAAAACATTTCCAGGAATTCTCTTTTGCTAGCCTCATCCACAACCCCCACCCTTTTTGTATCATTCATCAATACCTAGTGAGTGCACTGACATCATCATCCAAAACCAGGGGCGGATTTACCATGAAACATACCGTGCCCTGGCACGCCCCCCCGCCACCACAGCAGGGGGCCCCAGGGCCAGGCCCTCGGGCAGCCCACTCTGTGGCAGGGAATTGTGGGGGCAGAAGCTGTGGGGGGCGGTAGGGCAGGGAGGGAGGCTCACCTGCAGCCTCAGGGGAGCAGGCAGGTGGTACGGGTGGTAGTGAGTGCTGCGAACGCAGGCTGAAGGATGCAGGAGCAGCACGGGGTGGCCACACAACCAGCTGGAGAGAAGCGGTGTTTTGAAGGGGAAACCTTGGTTCTGCTAGTGAAGGCAGGGGGCTGGACTCGATGACCCCCCCCCATACACACACCCTCTCTCTCTCTTTTTTTTAGAAGTTCTATGAGATAGGTATATCTCCATATTATTATAATATTATTATTATTAACTACCATTTCTCTGCATCCACCAGCTGCATGGCTGCCCCCTGCTCCTCCCAAGTCCGCCGTTTGCACCACCCATACCTACCGCCTGCTCCCCTGAGGTTGCAGGTGAGCCTCCCTCCCTGCTCTTCTGCCTGGTGAGTGGTGGCCGGGTGCAGCACACGGGGCAGGACAGGGGCTGTCTGGGGGATGGGGATGGCCGCCGGAACTGGTACAGAGCCTGCGGGTGGGGGGGCGGAAAGCCGGGGGATGGGGCTGGCCACAGGAGCCAGCGCAGAGCCCGTAGACCGGGGGCTGGCTAGGGGAGGCGAGCAGAGATGAGTGCACGGAGGCAGCAGGGTGCTCAGGTGGCCTCCGATGGAATGGTTCCCTCACCCATTTTCAGGTGGGTGTTCAGCCCATGTGGGTCTCTGCCTGCTTCTCCAGGCCAGCCAGCGTGGGGCCACTGGGGCACCTGAAGCTGTCCTCAGTGGCCATGGAGATCTTGGTGTCTCCTCCCCGTCTCCTTCTCCAGTTCCGTGGTGGATCTGCTCACACGCTGGGCCCCCAGCCGCATCCCGCCCCTTCTGCCTGAGCTCCACCCCTTCTGGGGGCCCATAGCCAGCCCCTCCACCTTGCCCAGAGGCCTGGCAATTCTGTCAGCAGCCCTGCCCACACCCCTAGTTCCTGTGCCTATGGTCCCGGCTGCCGCCCTGCGACCCTCACCCAGTTCCGGACTCATGCCTAGGAGGGACAGGGGCTGGCTTTCAGCCCCCCACTACTAAAAACATTCCAGCGCCACTGGCATTAAACCTAAGTGGGTGGTCCACAGCCCACCTATGGCTAAGACTCTGCTTTTTCAGACATTTTTAATCTGCCTAAAATCAAGGTCAGTTTTTTTTAGCAATAATGAAGTGACACTATGAGGCTGGCAGTCAAAAACGCAAAAAAATGAAGGCAAGGCAAGAAGACGAAGCTAAGCAAAAAGACAGTTTGTCATCTTATTTTTAAAAGCTTGAAATATTGAATAGTGGACATTTATCAAAAAATATGGGTGAGGAAACATCTGAATTATCTGATCACTTGCCGAGTTGTGGGGATATCACGATGACTGCAAAAGTTGAACAAGTGGACTCTGAAGTTCAATGGAACTACAAAATATTGGTAATTTTGTCAAAGTAAGGGAAGAAACCTACTCTAAAGACATTGCATTATGGCCAAAATCTATTTAAATTGGATATGATAGAATTTTTCTTAGTAAATAAACCAAAAAACATAGGTAATATGGAATATTTGAGAAAAGAGTAAGAGGTTGGACGACGAAAGCAATTTAGAGGTTTTCATGAGTCCCATTTTCTGAGGATAAAGAAAAGCGGGATGACAGAAATGAGAAATTGGTTGATTTTTTTGGAAACCAGCAAGGCAGTCTACTGTTATGTTTGCAAATTATTCCCTGACCATAGTAAAGGAAAACAAACATTTGCTGACGGGCACACTAATTGGAGAAACATTGCAAGACATATTGCTGATCATGAAACTTCCAAAGCTCATATTAATGTTATGTGTAAGTTTGTTCAAAGTTTCTTTATTCATACCATGTTCCAGCCATTCCTTAAATTTAATCTGCAGTGCTGCAGCCAAATCTTGTGAGGGAGCTACGCATTTTTTTTTTACTTTGTTCAAAACACGTATGCCTTTTTTTCAGTTTCCACACATAGGTGGAGTATGCTACAATCACACTTGGAGCAGGCAAATAGAAAACATTGACAGTCAAAAGGATTTGTGACACCAAGTGGTCTGCTCATGCAGATGCTGTTTTGGCTTTGAAAATGAGCTATGAAGTTATAAAGAAAACCTTATTAGACATAGCCACATCAAATTCTGAAAAACTGAAAACTGAAGCAAAATCCTTAGCAGAAAAGTTTGAAAAGTACGATATTGCTGTTTTTACTTTTTTGTGGAACCATTTACTTCAAAGAATTAATGCCATCAGCAAATCATTGCAAAAGGTTGATACAAATTTATTGAATGCTGCACAATTGTTAGCCTCAGTTACAAGTTTTGTCATGGAAGTTCAAAATGACTATATCTAGGTGGAAGCAGAAGCACTAACATTAACAGAAAATATAAGTTTCTCTGATATCTGATGAGAAGAGTAAAAAAAACAGGACGTTATTTTTTGATGAAACTAGAGACAATGAATTCAAATTAAAAGGGAAAGAGAAGATTAACGTTGAGACAGTCACTGTTATTTGTGACACAATAATAGTGAAATTGCAGAGTAGAGGTGAATCTCTAAAGAAAACTGTTGATTTATTTTGTCTGTTTTTTGACAGAAGTATGGACAAAAATGCTAAAATCCGCCACGGTAAGAAATTACATGAATTCTACTGAGAGGACATAGACATAAATCTTTTTGAAGATGAAGTGAAATATTTCATTCATTTTATCAAAAATTGTGAGGCCTGTGCTTCAAGATTACCAGTTGATTTGTATAGACTTGTACGTGACTGTTTGCAGGCAATCCTTCCAAATGTAGAAACCATTCTGAAAATATTTTTAACAATACCTGTCACAAATGCTTCTGGTGAACGTTCTTCTGTACTGAAATGAGTTAAAAATTATTTGTGAAATACGATAAGTCAGGAACATTTGACAAGTTCAGTAATATTGGCAATTGAAAGTGCCTCTTTACAAAATATTACTTATGATGACTTAATTGATGATTTTGTAAAGAAAAAGTGTAGAAAAAAGCTATCTGAATAATTTTTTTTCAATTTGAATAAGTTTCTGCAGATGAAGTTAACTTATTTTCCCATTCATGCATCATCTATACTTTTTATTTTTACACATTTTTCACTTTAGCCTAATGCAAATACAAGCTTTCATCTAGACCAGAAGTTCTCAAACTGTGGTCTGAGAGCTCCATTCAGGCGGACCAAGGAAAGGTTATTATGGTTTTTTTTTATAAAGCGCTCTTATCCAAAGCACTTTGCAATAGTTAGATAATGGTACAAACAATATTTGGAAAGATTATTAAGTGGTCCGCCGAGACTCTCAGCACTTTTCAAGTGGTCTGTGAAAAAAAGTTAGATTACCAAAAAAAAAATTAAAATCAAGGTACCTCACTTTATTTTCATTTACTTCCTATTACTTATAATATAGGAGGACGACGAAGATAAAAAGAATGAAAAATGGGCGGGGGAGATGAGAGAATGTTCCTTTTCTTGGCTGGGTCCTGGAGGGGGGTGGTGGTAGGGGCCAAAAATGAAGCTGAGCACAAGGCCCCACTAACTCTAAATCTGCCTCTGTCCAAAACTACTTAATTTGGACTGTTAAGTGGAGCTTTGTAGCTAATTGTATTTCCTAATGATGGGCCAAATGGTCTTTTCCTCTGCATCAGTCTAGAACAATCCCATTAAAGAGGAGAACCTGGCCCTTAGAAAGTATATTAAGGCTGTAATGTGCAATTGGGTTTTTAAATAGGACTCCTTGTTATTTCAATGCAATTTCAAACTGTTTCAAAGTTGATGGCACAACAGGATTTTACATATTATTTTAATGTTCTGTTTGTAATTCTGAGAGATAAAAGTAAAGGACAAATGTGACTATATCTTGAAAGCAGCTATCAACATAAGCATTGCCAGAGAAAATGGAATGATCTTAGAGTTAGTTATTGTTTCTCCAGGAAATTCCATTTAAAAAAAATATTCCAGCCACACTTTACAAAAAAAAAAAAAAAAAAGGAAATCTCTTGTTCTTAAATAAAATGGAAGAATCAATGTATAAGAGGCCAGACAATACATACCAAGCAGACTGGAGTGAAATATCAGAATATTTAATACTCTCTCAGTGGAGACCATGTGATGTTCTCTGGAGCAATCCCCAGTGCAATGTGACTATCACATCACATTAGGATACCTTAACAGTTTCTGATGTGAACACACTGCATCAGAAACTTGAGAGAAAGCTAGCTCTCAAGGATGTGTATACTGTATTTCCAGAGAAATAAATGGTTTTTGTGAGTGCTAGTAAGAAATATGACCCAACTTGGAAGACGGAGTAACTCCTTTTATTGCTCAAACTGCCCAAGCAAAACTTTCATTATCAGCTACAGACACATATCAAACTCATTGAAAACTGCCATCACCAAATGCACTGAGACAGAAAGACAAACAAGTTGTAAAATATTCTAACAGTTTGGGCATTTTGCTTGTTCATAATAGGTCTATTTTAAAAAAATAATTAGAAAAGCTGGCCCTTAAATGAAGTCTCATATAAAAACTGTTCAGTTTTGGAGACTGATTTTTGGCAAAGACTGACATGAGAAAGCAGTGTCGCTATTGCCCCTAAATATATGGTGTTCAGAAATTATGGCCAAGAGTTTTAAAAGTGACCTGTAATTTTAGATGTCGCTATTCTTGGGTGCCCAATCTGAGACATTTTACAGGGGCCAGATTAACAAAAAGTTCTGCACACTCTTTAAAAAAAATCAAGTTCATATAAGGTATCTTAGTTTGGGCACACAACAACTGAGGTACATGAAATTGCTAATAATCCTGGCCTAAACCAGTTATTTTATTTAGAAATGTAGCTCCCAGTCCAGATAAACAAATTTCAGTTAAAATATCTTGAGGATTTTCACCATGTGGATTTATGGTATAGAAATGGCAACCATGTAATCTACAGGTATAGGAGTCCCTAAGTGCTCTTAATAGACAATTACACTGTATTAGGTAAAACATAGCTTTTTAAGAAGTCCCCAATTACATATTTACACGATAGGTCTATCAAGAAAATAGTATTCAAGAAGTCCTTACATTTGTATTGTCTTGAAAATACGACTCATTTTTAAAGTTCTTAAATATGTGTTTGTACTATAGTAAATTATTTGATTTTGTATGTATGTGTGGAGCCTTTATATACATTTGTGGCTATGTTCTGTCCAATGCTGTAATGTGATTTTTTTAAATGCTCAAATGGTCATCTTTTGTTTTAGGTGGAAATACATTTTTACTGCTTAGTTATAAACACCTAAAATGGTACTTGCTAATTAAAATGCTGAATAAATATCTTATGATACCTTGAAACACAAGCTCACAATTTCTTTAAATAAGCAGTCATCTTTTTCTATGCTATTAACTTCTTATCTAATATATCCAGATAACGTTAAAGAACTTTAGACATGGATGTATCTTTTAATTGCCATGGATTGAATGCACAGCTGACTCCTTATGTTGGGTATATACTGTGTAGTAGACAGGTTTGATTTTTACTTTTGTTCAAATAAGCAATGGGTTAACAATGATATTTAAAACCTCACTTAGTTCATGCTGAATCTGCATAAGCTATTATCTGAAAGCAATTGCATTGGTTATCATCTGTATAAAATTGGGACATTTCAGCATGTAATTATCACACCATTTGCATTTTATTTGAATATATTTACATAGGTATCTTTAAATAGGTGCATTTGTTAATATACAGTAGAAATATGAAAAATGAAAGTATGAGAGTTTATGCTATGTTTCATAATATGAACTAACCTTACAGCCTTGGTTTATGGTAAAACAGGAAATACGTATTGCTGCAGAGGCTCTGGAGGGTTTTGTAATGGTTCTGCTGTGGAACAAGAAACTAATTAATTCAGAGACCAACAGTTACCATTCGCTTTGCTCACAGAGCTTAAAGCTTGGATTATTGCTATAAAAGGGACCTTCCTATGCCTATATATGGGCCATAGTTAGGTCACTTCTTAGAACACTGTCTAAACTATGTGCCTAGAGGCATCCACATACAGTGAAGGCTGAGTGACGGTACAATTGCTGTTTTAATTACCCTTAAACGAAAAAAACATAGGCTTTCTGTAAATGTCTCTCAGTTTTCTGCTACCAGGCATTGCTAAGGCTGGATCATGATGGCTGAAACCCTCTCTTTATTCTTATTTCTATTTATTGCCTAGGAGGAGTTTGATCTGTCTTCTGTACTTCTATTGCCTCTGCCTTAGACAACCAAGGCACAAGCAAATGGTATTTTATGTAGAACCAAGATTTCTCTGGTGTTGTTTTGCCTCTCACAAAGGACATCAAGCCTCATGAACAAGACCAGCTGGTGGAGGGGTGATATCACCTCAGCCAGGGCCGGCTCTAGGTTTTTTGCCACCCCAAGCAAAAAAAATTTTGGCTGCCCCCCTGTCCCAGCCCTGGGCTCCCCCCCACACCTCCCTGCTGCCCCACCCCTGGGCTCTCTCCACTCCCACACTCCCTGCCGCCCCAGCGCTGGGCTTCCCTTCCCCACCAGCGGCCCCCAAACCCCTGCCACCCCAGCCTTGGGCTCTCCCCCCCACAACCTGCACTGTCCTTTCGCCCCAGCCCTGGGTCACTGGTAACTTGCTCCCAGGGCGGGTCATTCAGCAGGAATTTTGGATGTGCACAGAACACAGACAGGATTGGTTCCCATATGGTTACAGAGCTGCAGTAAAGTGGAACAATTTTCAGCTTGTGTGATTGAAGGATATCTGGATGCATATTATAAGACTGTCCTACATAAATGAGGAAAAGGTGGTGCCTTTATTATTCTTTTGTTCCACTCTTTCTTTCTATGGGGAATTTGCCAATGCAATATCACTGTTTTCCTTTTAAACAAACAAACAAACAAACAAACAAACAAACAAGGCAATGGCTGTTGAAAATAGCAATTCCAGTCCTAATAACCACTGGGAAGCATTTCTTGCACAATTTTATCCTACTTTTTCTACAGCAAATTACAGTGGATCAGTATATTTGATTTGGGAGAAATGAAGTAACAGCTGCCCAAACTGAGCTTGAGCACTCCTGAATTTTGAGGTGTTCAAATATGGAAGGCAGGTGCTGGGTGTGTGTGTGCGGGGGGGGACTGTGAGCTCCGCGGGGGAGCACGGCAGCATGTATGCAGCAGCATGTCTGGCGCTGCGCAGAGCCAGACACGCTGGTCTGAGTGGCATGGTAAGGGGGTTGGGGGGTTGGAGAAGGGATAGGGAGCTCCGGGGGTGGGGGCAGTCAAGGGACAGGGAGCAGGGGGGGTTGGATGTGGTGGAGGTTCGGGGGACAGTCAGGGGCAGGGAGAAGGGGGGGATTAGATGGATCAGGGGTTCAGGGGGGCAGTCAGGGGACAGGCAGCGGTTGGATAGGCATGGGAGTCCCAGGGGTTTGTCAGGGGACAGGTAGGGGTGGGGTCCTAGGAGGGAAGTTGGGGGTTTCAGGAGGGGGCAGTTGGGGACAAGGAGAAGGGAGGCTTAGATAGGGGGTGGGGTCCCAGGGGTCCCGGGGAGGGGGCAATCAGGGGACAGGGAGCGGGGGGGTTGGATGGGTTGGGGTTTCTGTGGGGGACAGTTGGAGGGAGTGGATGGTGGCAGGGTGGGCCTACTCTCCCTCCCCATGGAGTGTCCTGTTTTTGAATGTTAAAATATGGTCTCCCTACCATTCACAGTGCAACTCTCCACTCACTGCACATGCTGCAGCATGAGGTTCCCCTCCTTCCTTTCCAGTTGGTAGTGGCCAAGGGAATGCTGGGAAATGTAGTTCTTTCCCTGCTCCAGGGCTGGCTCTATAGGCAGAGAGCTAACCAAGGAACTACAGCTCCCAGAGCCCCCTGTTGGTTCTTAGCTCCCATGCTGGATCCCTGTTGCCCCTGCAAATGGGCTGCCCCAAGCAGGTGCTTGCTTTGCTGGTGCCTAGAGCCACCCCTGACCTCAGCAGTCTGCACACTGCTCCAAGTGTGTAGCTTTCATTTTGGTATCTCTCACCTTGATTCTTCGGTACTTGAGCCTATCCTGTGGTGCCATTGTCAGCCAGGGCATTTCCTTCTCAAGTAAATGTTTGTCCTGCATATCACATACTGTGTTTCACACAGTACCTCTTTTGTCACAGCACAGATATTATACATACCCTCTAATTAATCCTCTTTGCCTTAACATTTTATACAACAAAAGTCTTAACCGGACAACTATAAAGAGAAGCTGGGGGCTGACCAATGACAGCCCTCCATAGAGGAAGGGCCTGTTTTGAGAAGAGGGAACAATGACTTTGGCAGCTTCCTGGCCCTGGCCCTGCAATTTGGTTCGTGGCAGAAGAACTATAAGGAAAAGGTATAGAATGCACTTCTTCTGTCAAAATGGTTTTTACTCAATTTTTAACCAGTGTGGCTGTCTAGCACTGAGCCCATGAGCATTATCAGGCTGCTAACCTGAATTCACAGTTGTGGCATGTTTTTCCTTATTTAACATTAATCTTTTCCACAGCAGATATCTGGGTTGAAAAGCCAGGCAAAGGGGCCTTGCTGCTTGCAACAAACCTACTGGATTGTAGTTACATTTTTAGCCAGATCAAGAATGCAAAGACTCACTTATGCATGTTGGTTTATGTCTTGCTGGGTAGAAATTCAGCGTCACTTGTGACTTTTACTGAGCATTGTCTAGTTTGATATGCCTGTACTGAATAGTTGGCAATACCTCAAGCTTCAGTCCTCTCACAAAGAAATGGGAGTTTGATATCACTGTTTTGATAACATTAGCATATGAATTACCAAAGAATATCTATTAAAGATAATAGCCCCTTGTGCTTGTATTTGTTTTGAAAATAAGCATTTTCCAGGAAAACTATGAAGTATTTATATCATTTCACAGAGTATTTTGGGCCCTCACTAGCAATGAAACACTATGAATAATATCCACTCTTCTATTCTTAATTATAGGCACAGCTCTAATGAATATCACTGTAGCAGCATGTAAACAAACAGTTAATTTCTCTGTTCACTCATGGCAAAAATTACATTAAAGAGCTAGGCCTAGTGCATTTGCAGCAGAATGCAACAGAATAAGGAAAAGAAGATATATAATGCGGTAACGTAAACTGATGCTTTTTGGTTTGGGTTCTGGTTTGTAGTAACAAGGTGCTAGACTGTGGCTTTTGTGCCACAGTCCTGGGTAATCATCAGACAATTCCCATTCTCCCAGAATGTAGGGACTGCTATTGTATGACACTGTTGAGCAGGTATGGAATGGGGATAAAGGCATCTGGTATACCCCCTTTTGCAGCTGAGCTAGGGCCTCTCTGTCTAGTCTGTGATGTGCTTAACTCAATGCCATGTACATCTCTTTATTTGTACTGTAGTTCCCCAAGGTGGTGATAGGATTTGCTCATATAACATACAGCAAATTCTACAGATTTTAGGCATGCAGAATTCTCAGGACTGTGTCGTGCAATACAAACATTTTTCCTAAAAAAATATATATTTTTTTCCATTTAAAAGATTAACAGATGTTCGATTTTTTACAGTGATTCTATTTATATTGTGAGTTGAAGAGATCTGTGGATCAAAATGCTGAAGAGAGAAGCTATGGTTTGCTGTCATTTTCAGCTTTCAAGATGACATGATTAACTATGTAATTAGTAAAATCATTAATGAAGTTAGAACTGATCACTCAAGAGTATTTAAAGTACTCTTGTCCATTATTGTAAAAATCTTTGAAGGTTAATGTATAGGTGTCATTCCATAGTACAGGAAAATACTTATGTAAGCATCAAGTTTTGCCTGGACTCAAGGTGCAAACTAAAATTTTGGATTTCAAAGCACAAATGTCCTCATTATCCAGACGCACCCTAGAGAGTGACAAGCACTTGGGGCTTGAGCAAAAGAGTGCACAGTGCTGTTTGACATTAAATGTGGACATGGGAAGTAAATCTTCCCTGCCTCATAGAAATGCAGTTATTTCTTCATGTGAAAATATATTGTATGGTGACCAAGATAGTAAAATGCTCTATCTTACAGAAAATCAAGATAGCATCCAAAAATCATGAGGCATGTTCTGGTTATCCAGTCATTCAGTGCTCTCTCATCACCAAACAGAATAAAAAACCTTAGGAACTTTTCATTTCCACAAACTTAGCAACTTCTATAAACTCTGAGGAGTACAAGTCAAGATTGTGTTGTACAGGCCAGCAAGACAGGCAAAACTGGGAAAGGAAGAACCTATACAGGAATGATGGGCTCCACCTAAACCAAAACGGAACCAGATTGCTGGCATATGAAATTGTAGAGGAGTTTTAAAGGGCTGGGGGAAAAGCACATGGTTCAGCCAGAGACAACCCTTCGGGGAGGATCTATTAACTGCCATTTTCTATATCCTAGTAAGGAGGAGAGGATGTAAGTTAGTAAAGTACAGGTAAGAACTTAACAGAAACAGTCAACTAAAATAGAGTCCCATTCAATTACATCACACAATGGCAGACAGCTAAAAACTGACAAATTTATAAGTGCTTGTATACACATGCTAGAAGTCTAAATACAGATGGGTAATAAAGATGGGTGAACTTGAGTACCTGGTATTAAATGAGGATATTGATATAATAGGCATCACAGAAACTTGGTGGAATGATGATAATGAATGGGACACAATAATACTGGGGTATAAAATATACAGGAACAACAGAGTAGGTTGTGCTTGTGAAGGAGTGGCACTATATGTGAAAGAAAGCATAGAGTCAAAATCTTAAGTGAATCAAACTGTACCATAGAATAAATTGTGCCCCACACTACAAGAAGGATGTGGAAAAATTGGAAAGAGTCCAGTGGAGGGCAACAAAAATTATTAGGGGGCTGGAACACATGATTTATGAGGAGAGACTGAGGGAACTGGGATTGTTTAGTCTGCAGAAGAGAAGAATGAGGAGGGATTTGATAGCTGCTTTCAACTACCTGAAAGGGGGTTCCAAAGAGGATGGATCTAGACTGTTCTCAGTGGTACCAGATGACAGAACAAGGAGTAACGATCTCAAATTGCAGTGGGGGAGGTTTAGGTTGGATATTAGGAAAAACTTTTTCACTAGGAGGGTGGTGAAGCACTGGAATGGGTTACCTAGGGAGGTGGTGGAATCTCCTTCCTTAGAGGTTTTTAAGGTCAGGCTTGACAAAGCCCTGGCTGGGATGATTTAGTTGGGAATTGGTCCTGCTTTAAGCAGGGGGTTGGACTAGATGAGCTCCTGAGGTCCCTTCCAACCCTGATAGTCTACAGAATCATAGGCTATCGATGCATAGAAATTCCATGCTTGAAAAATAAGAATATAGTAGTAGGAATATACTACCAACCACCTAACCAGTGGTGATGGTGACTGTGAAATGCTTTGCGAGATTAGAGAGCCTATTAAAATAGAACACTCTATAATAATGGGGAGTTTCAGCTATCCCCACATTGACTGAGTACATGTCACCTCAGGACGGGATGCAGAAATAAAGTTTCTTGATGCCATACATGACTGCTTCTTGGAGCAGCTAGTCCTGGAACCCACAAGGGAAAAGGCAATTCTTGATTAATTCCACAGGTTCTGATCCAAGGGATTAATATAGCTGAATCACTTGGTAATAGTGACCATAATACAATTAAATGTAACATCCTTGTGATGGAGAGAGAAACACTAAAGAAGCCCACCACAATAGCATTTGATTAAGTCCTAAATGGAGCACATAAGAGGAAGGAAGTGAGGCCACTGGACAACGGAGATGCTAAAGGAGCACTCAAAGAAGATAAGGCCATTGCGGAGAAGCTAAACAAATTCTTTGCATTGATCTTAACTACAGAGGATGTGAGGGAGATTCCCACACCTGAGCCATTCTTTTTAGGTGACAAATCTGAGGAACTGTTCCAGATTGAGGTGTCAGTAAAGGAGGTTTTGGAACAAATTGATAAATTAAACAGTAATAAGTCACCATGAGTTCTGAAGAAACTCAAATATTAAACTAGAAGTACTAACTGTGGTATGTAACCTCTGATTTATATCAGCTTCTCTACCAGACAACTGGAGGATAACTAATGTGACACCAATTTTTTAAAAGGGCTCCAATGGTGATCCTGTCAATTACAGGCTGGTAAACCTCACTTCAGTACCAGGCAAATTGGTTGAAACTATAGTAAAGAACAGATTTAATAGACACATAGAGGAACACTATTTGTTGGGGAAGAGTCAACACAGTTTTTGTAAAGGGAAACCATGCTTCATCAATCTATTAGAATTCTTTGAGGGGGTCAATAAACATGTGGACAAGGGTGATCTTGTGGATATAGTGTTCTTGGACTTTCAGAAAGCCTTTGACAAGGTCCCAAAGGCTCTTAACCAAAGTAAGCAATCATGGGATAAGAAGAAAGGTCCTCTTATGGATCAGTAACTGGTTAAAAGACAGGAAATAAAGTGTAGGAATAAATGGTCAGTTTTTCAGAATGGAGAGAAGTAAATAGTGGTGTGCCCCTGGGATCTGTAGTGGGACTAGTGCTGTTCAACATATTCATAAATGATCTGGAAAAAGGGGTAAACAGTCAGGTGGCAAAATTTGCTGACAATACCAAATTACTCAAGATTGTTAAACCCAAAGCAAACTGCATAGAGTTACAAAGGGGTTTCACTAAACTGGGTGACTGGGCAACAAAATGGCAGATGACATTCAATGTTGATAAATGCAAAGTAATGCACATTGGAAAACTTAATCCGAACTATACATACAAAATGATGGAATCTAAATTAGCTTTACCACTCACAAAAGAGATCTTGGAGTCCTTGTGAATAGTTCTCTGAAAACATCTGCTCAATGTGCAGTGGCAGTCAAAAATGCTAACAAAATGATTAGGGATGCAGCCCCATGCTCTGGGTGTCTCTAGTCTCTGACTGCCAGGAACTGGGAGTGGACAACTGGGGATGAGTCATTCGATGATTTCATTTTCTTTTTATTCTCTCTGAAGTTCTTGGCATTGGCCACTGTTGGAAGACAGGATATCGGGCTAGATGGACCATTGGTCTGACCCAGTATGGCCATTCTTATGTTCTTGCAAGTTTCAATTATTGGAGGGAGGGATAGCTCAGTGGTTTTGCACATTGACCTGCTAAACCCAGGGCTGAGAGTTCAATCCTTAAGGGAGCCATTTGGGGATTGATCCTGCATTGAGCAGGGGGTTAGACTAGATCTTCTGAGGTCCCTGTGAACTCCACTGTGTCCCCTTTATTTAATCAGAACTGTCTTTTTGAAGTTTATAGCCTGCAGCATAAGAGCTGTTTTTGTATTTACTTGTTTGTACTGAATTGTTAAACAAGTGTGTGAATTGGGAGTGTTCCAGCTTGAGCAGTCACCGTAGATTTTTACACATGATTTGAGTATAATATGAAAAGGTCAATGCTTGTGAGCCTTGGGAGGAAAGGAGTTTAACAGCCCTGTGATTTAAGTGATTTCTGCTCTATTTCTGAAAACTAACTTTAAATGGTACATGATGCGTCTATGAGATTGTAAATTTAGGGTGAGATCCTGCCCTACTTCAGAAAGTACAAAGACAGAGCTAAGGTGGCTTTAAGGCTTTAAGACCAGGAATACCCCAGTCCCTCTGGCCCTCTCCAAATTTGGACCTAGAACTTCAGGGTGCCTTCTGCAGAGTCTGGAGAGAGAGGGGTAATGATGCCCTGGAAGCAGCTGAATCCCCTGCCCTCTACACAAGAAGGTTGATATATACATGTGGAGAGTCCTCTCTGTGCATAGATCTGGGGAGGGAGAGGAAATGGGGCCTTTATTAGCTAACACCATATCTTCTGGGTCTCTGAGTATGTTGCATCTATGTTCTTCAGATGATAAATTGCTTAGAACTGGGACATTCTCTTTTTTTGTTCAGGCCTAAGTACCACATTAACACCCAAATGAGAGTGATCACCAATTGATTTGTGACATTTCTGAAAGTAAGAGAGAAAATGTTAATATTTATAGAAGATCTTACTCTAAGGCCTGATGATTTCAGTGGGAACTTACATGATTAGCACCTTACGTGATTAGGCCCCTTTATTGTTAGATACATTATAATAGCAATTTCAGCATTACAAATAGCTCAGATTGCCCAACTTTTATATCTTTTCAGTTACAATCATGCCAGGGTCAGTAAATGATTGGTTAAAATGATCACAAAAAGTGAAAGAATATGCGTTTCAGTGACAATTTTTGTTTATTTAGACAATAAAATGATCAAAGTTTTCCTTGAGAAACACTGAGTATTAGGCTGAATTATGGTTGATGCAAGTAGTGGTTGCAAAGAACAGCTGAAACATTCATGATATGACAATGTTCTCGTAGGCACTTTTTTAAAATGTAGGCTAAATTAAAAGAAATATAATAAAATACAAAATGTGAGTGTAGCGGGGTGGTCACCCATTCCTGGCCTGAAAGAGGTTAAAAGCTAGCCATTGGAGATGGCTGGGAGCCTTAGGCCAGGCTGATTGAGGAGGCAGCCTAGGCTGTGGCCAGGCCCCAAACAGACCCAGCTGTCCCTATAAAGGCCAGGGATGCCAGGAGCAGACACACAGTCTCTCTCCAGCTGTAGAGGGAGATGGACCTGGCTTCAGGGACCCGAGCAGAGTACTTGAGTGAAGCAGGGCTTGGGAAAGGCATTGGAGCTGGGGAACTCCAGCCTGGAAAACCCCAGGCTGTGGCCTAGCATAAGGCCAATGGGTACTGGGGGTTGCAGAGGACAGCCCAGGGATAGGCAAAGGCAGCAGGTCCAACCCAACCTTGCCGGTGATGAGTAGGCTGATAGTGCAGTCTGCCCCAGGGTGTGGGGGCTAGATGACGACTGGCAATAGCCTTATAGTGAGGTGGGGATAGTGGGTGGGGGGTTCCCTGGGGAGGGGAAACCCTGAGACTGAGGGGTGTAGGGCCAGGGGGAAGCACCCCGGATAATGGGGCACCTGGGGCCAAGCAGCAGCGGGACACTGGCGCTCCGGAGAATGGATGAGCTAATTCCCAGAGATAGCCAACAGGAGGCGCCGCAAGGATGAGTCCTGCATGCTTACAGTGAGATACGAACATGTGATCAGGTGTGTCTGTGTGAAAAAATCAGAGTGCTTTCCATTCTAGTAGTTGGTTCTTAGATGCTTTTGTGCTAATATAAATTCCACTTGTATTAGCATCAGAAAATTCAATAACATTAAGGGATCCATTCAGCCAGGGCTGGCTCTAGGTTTTTTTGCCACCCCAAGCTTAAAAACAAACAAACAAACAAAAAAAACCACACACACACACACACCCCCACCCCTCCGGGAGCGCAACTGCCGAAGTGTCCCAAACGCCACCCCTGAAATTGTGCCTCCCCAAGCACATGCTTGGTTTGCTGGTGCCTAGAGCCGGCCCTGCGTTCAGCTAAAATTATCCACAAGCTTTCAGCTGCACAAAGAGAATGATCCTAAAGACCAAGAATTCTGCTTGTTCAATGCGTTAAACTGACCTAGTCAAACAAAGGTGGGCCTGCTGCACCAGGTGGGGGAAAAAAAAAAAAAAGGTGCAGTGCAGCTTGGATTTTCATAGCTGAGGAGGGTAAAGAAGCTCACATAAACATCTGCCTACTGCAATCTCTTATCATACCCGTCCCAGCCTGACAAGATTGAAAAACTCATAGAAATTATAGAAAAAGTCTATATCCTGGAGTTACCAATATGTGTGGTTTTATTGAAGTGAAGATGTAGAAAGACAAAACCTTATATAGGTTATACATGAGCCTTTTGCCGTAGTAGCTGAGTGCCTTACAAATTTGAAAAGAAACATTCCCTTTTTCATTTTCTAAGGGTATGTCTACACTACAAGAGTAGTTCGAATCAACTTAAGTCGAATTTGAAGAATCGACCTTACAAAGTCGAATTTGTGTGTCCACAGTAAGGACACTAACTTTGTGAGTCCACACTAACAGGGCAAGCGTCGAAATTGGAAGCGGTGCACTGTGGGAAGCTATCCCACAGTTCCCACACTCCCTGCTGCCCATTGGAATTCTGGGATTTCCCTCCAATGCCTGCTGGGGGAAAAACTGTGTCGAGGGTGGTCTTGGGTAACTGTCAGCATTCAACCGTCACTCCCGCCGGCGGGAAATCAGTTCGCGCACTTTTCCTGTTAGTGACAGCGCGGACGCCACAGCACTCCACTGCGATCATGGAGCCCCGCTGAGATCATCGCTGCACTTATGGCCGTTGTCAACTCCTCGCACCTTATCGTCCACCTCTTCAACAGTCAGATGCTGAGAAATCGGGCGAGGAGGCGCCAGCAGCGCGGTGAGGACATGAAGTCTCAGAGTGGCACAGATCTCTCAGAAAGCACGGTACGCCGCGCCGTGGAGATCATGGTGGCAATGGGTCATGTTCATGCTATGGGACGGCGATTCTGGGCCCGGGAAACAAGCACGGACTGGTGGGACCGCATAGTGCTGCAGGTCTGGGATGTGGGCAAATCTACCATGGGGGTTGCTGTGATGCAAGTAGCCAACGCAATCATTGAGCTACTGCTCTCAAAGGTAGTGACCCTGGGAAACGTCCAGGTCATCATAGATGGCTTCGCCGCGATGGGATTCCCAAACTGCGGTGGGGCTATAGATGGGACTCACATCCCTATCCTGGGACCAGCCCACCAGGCCAGCCCATATATTAACCGAAAGGGCTACTTTTCAATGGTGCTGCAAGCAGTGGTGAACCATAGGGGATGTTTTACTAACATCAACGTCGGGTGGCCGGGCAAGGTTCATGATGCGTGTGTTTTCAGGAACTCTGGTCTGTTTAGATGCCTGCAGGAAGGTAGTTTCTTCCCGGACCACAAAATAAGTGTTGGGGATGTGGAGATGCCTATAGTGATCCTCGGGGACCCAGCCTACCCGCTAATGCCCTGGCTCATGAAGCCCTATACAGGCGCCTTGGACAGTGACAAGGAGCTCTTCAACTACTGGCTGAGCAAGTGCAGAATGGTGGTGGAGTGTGCTTTCGGACGTCTCAAGGGGAGATGGCGAAGCTTACTGACTCGCTCGGATCTCAGCGAAAGCAATATTCCCATTGTAATTGCTGCTTGCTGTGTGCTCCACAATCTCTGTGAGAGCAAGGGGGAGACCTTTATGGCAGGATGGGAGGTTGAGGCAAATCGCCTGGCTGCTGATTACGCTCAGCCAGACACCCGTGCAATTAGAAGAGCCCAGCGGGAAGCGCTGTGCATCCAGGAGGCTTTGAAAGCTAGGTTCCTCAGGGAGCGGGGTAACCTGTGACTGTTCAGTTTCTTTACAGAGAAGCTGAACCTGCCCCTGCTTCAGTTACTGTTGACTTTCTTCTGCGGTTACATACCCCATTCACCACGTTTCCCCCCTTCCAACACACGTTTAAAAATAAAGTTAATGGAATATTGTTAATTAGCAACGTTTTCTTTACTAATGAATTCGCGTTAAAGGGTTGAAACAGGGACGCAGACTGTGGTGGGTAGGGTGTGCAGTGATGTACAGACCGCTTCTACACTCGAGGAATGACAGGCTCCTGCCCCTAGAGCGGTCTGCACTGCCGGACTGGTTGTTTCAACAGAGACTGCCATCCCTCCTTTTTGGGACTCTTTGTGCAGGGGCTATGTGGCCTTGTGGTGGGGGAGGACTGGTGGCAGGACGTTTACAGGTGGGTGTGAAGGAAGGGGTGAGGGGTGCAGGCTCTGGGCTGGGGTGGGGGCGTAGGAAGGGGTGAGGGGTGTGTGCAAAGGGGGAGGAGGTGTAGGGGGATGAGGGCTCTGGCTGGGGCTGAGGGTTTGGGGCATTGGAGAGGCTCAGGGCTATGGTGGAAGGGCAGGGTAAGGGCAGCCTGCCTTGCCATTTGTGGATGGCAGGCGCTAGGACCCTGGGGCACCAGACAGCATTTCTGCGGGGAGCCGCTCTACTGTCAGGCAGGTACGGAGCGCGGCGGGGCGGGGGGGAGACCCGTGGGGGCCAGGGCCCGATCCAGGCAGGAGCGGGGGAGAGACCCAGCTCCAAATATAGCTGGAGCAGGGCACCTGCCGCCTATGCACAGAACATGAAAAACACCTCCCAGACTGACCAGGGTGTGTGTGACCTGCTGTAGATCCTGCCCCCGTGTATGTATCCAGGTAATAGTGACTGTCCTATGCAATTACCAAACCCCTGCCCCCCTTCACACAAAGTCTTCTGTAAAGAAACATGACGGAAACAGTAATGAACAGCAAACTATTTTTAATAATCAACTACACAGTGAGGGAACGAAACTGGGATTTGGGCTTGGGTGATCCAGGAAGGGAAGGACTTCTCAAAATTTAGCGAATGAGAGCTTTTTGGTACTTGAGCACTCTGCTGGGGTGGAGTGACAGTTTTCACGGCCCCTGGCGCACCTCCTTCTTGTTATTTTGGGTGAGGGGGGTATGGGACTTTGTGGTATGGGAGGGCGGTTGCAGATACACTGCAGGGGGGCTCTGTCCTCCTGCCTGCGGTCCTGCAGAACATCCACAAGGCGCCTGAGTGTGTCCGTTTGCTCCCTCATTAGTCCAAGCAGCGTTTGAGTCACCTGCTGGTCCTCCAGACGCCATCTGTCCTCCCGTTCGCTGTGTGAGCGCTGCTGCTGAGAGAGGTTCTCCCTCCACTGGCTCTTCTGGGCCGCCTCGGCTCAGGAGCAGCCCATAAGTTCTGCGAACATCTCGTCCCGTGTCTTTTTCTTGCGCCGCCTAATCTGCGCCAGCCTCTCTGAGGGGCATGCTGGAGCAGGTCGGGATACAGGTGCAGCTGTGTGATGGGAAAAAGGGATTGACTTCCTTATAAAGATACATTTCCGCAAAGAGGAAACATAGCCTAGTCAGTCTCTATGAACAAGACCATGCACAGCACTCACTCAGGGAAAGTTTGAATTTTCGGAATTCGCTTTTATTGCCTGGGGGATTGCACTGCAGACCAGACAAGCGGGGCGGGACAGCAGAATCCGTGGAGCAGCCAGGCATGGTAAGCCAAAAACTTTTGGCTGCTTAAAAGTCAATGTATACCACTGTCCTCTTGCTACAGGCAATCCTGAAAGCATAAACTCTGCCCCTGTTGCACCCCCTCGCATCTGTTCCCTGGGAAAGATCCCTGTATGATGCCACTCTGCAGCCTCCACCACGTGGCTGTAAAGTGACGCTCATTGTTATGCAAAGGAACAGTGAAGCACTCCCAATACTAATAGTACATAAATTACTGTAATTGCAGGAGTCTCCGAGCGAGATCACCCTGAGGAGGGTCACTGAGGCAAATAGAGAGCGCATGCTGCGTGAAAGCCAGCACAAACCAGGGGCCTATGCGGCCATTCTTGTGGAGGCAATGCTCCCGGAGTACCTGATGATAGCCTGGCGCGGAAAAGTGTGCTACCACGGAGCACCCAATAAGGCAGCTCTCCCCAGGAACCTCATGCGGAGGCTTTTCGATTACCTGCAGGAGAGCTTCTCGGAAATCTCCCAAGAGGATTTCTGTTCCATCCCCATATATATTGACCTTCTTTTCGCATAGTTAATATTCCTGTTCTGTTAAAAAAATTTTTTACATGTTTAAAGCACTTACCGACTGATCCTTCCCCTGATTCAGGGTCTGGGGTAACGGCTGGGGAGGGTTGGTAGGGGATCTCAGTGAGGGTGATGAAGAGATCCTGGCTGTCGGGGAAATCAGCGTTGTAAGCGCTGTCGACTGCCTCGTCCTCCTCATCTTCCCCGTCTGCGAACATCTCCGAGGAACAGTCCGTCGACAGTATCCCATCCTCAGAGTCCACGCACACTGGTGGGGCAGTGGTGGCAGACCCACCGAGAATGGCATGCAGTGCCTTGTAGAACCGGCATGTCTGGGGCTGGGCTCCGGAGCGTCCGTTTGCCGCTCTGATTTTTTGGTAGCCTTGTCTCAGCTCCTTGACTTTCACGCAGCACTGCATTGTATCGCGGCTGTATCCTCTGAGTGCCATGGCTTTGGAGACCTTCTCGTAGGTCTTTGCATTCCGTTTGTTGGAGCGCAGCTCCGAAAGCACAGACTCCTTGCCCCACACACCGAGCAGATCCAAGACTTCCTGGTCAGTCCATGCTGGGGCCCTCTTTCTAGTCTGAGATTGCATGGACACCTCTGCTGGAGAGCTCTGCATCGCTGCCAGTGCTGCTGAGCTCGCAATGACATCCACACAGGAAATGAGATTCAAACTGGCCAGACAGGAAAAGGAATTCAAATTTCCATGGGGCTTTTCCTGTGTGGCTGGTCAGAGCATCCAAGCTTGGACTGCTGTCCAGAGCGTCAACAGAGTGGTGCACTGTGGGATAGCTCCCGGAGCTACTAAGGTCGATTTGCATCCACACCTAGCCTACTTCGACATAGCCATGTCGAATTTAGCGCTACTCCCCTCGTCGGGGAGGAGTACAGAAGTCGGACTAAAGAGCCCTCTATGTCGAATTAAATAGCTTCGTGGTGTGGATGGGTGCACGGTTAATTCGAATTAACGCTGCTAAATTCAAATTAAAGTCCTAGTGTGGACCAGGCCCAAGGCAAAATACCCAACAGAGATGATATACCTTTCACTTGGGCCCTAGCTCATACACACTTTTTTCTTTGAGACCAGTTGCTGTATAGTATGTTGCACAGGAGTAGGCAGTAGTGCATTACACAGCCTCTAACAAGAGTACTCTTCCTCGTTCCTTGGAATTACGAGCTGCTGTCATAGCTACAGTAATGACAGAAATCTGACTGCTAAAAGAAATGAAGGCTCCTTTTATGCTTCATTGAGGTTAGGGCACATTCCTGCAAATGTTTATGCATGTGATGAAAGTTAGCAAACATTGACTCATTACCAGTGAAGGAAAATATTTTTGTTTCACCATATTTGGGTTCTGTCAATTTGCTTGACTCCCCATAAATCATAATATATTGTAAACTGTATATTTCTCCATTTTAAAAGACACCTTGTTTATTGTCCTTTGCTTCAGATATGTACTATATAAATAATTTAAATATGTTTTTAACTATGCAATGTTGTCCCGTTTCGGTAACCTAGGTGGAAGAGTCTTTATTTTTAAAGCATTCATCTTTATCATTCAAAATTGTCATCTTTGTTTGCTGGTAACAGAAAAGAAAGTAAAAAATTGAATTCCTCTCATACGATTATGTTAACATTTTGAAATTCAAATCAGTTAACACCAATACAGTCAAATGAAATTATTTTAATTTTTTTCTTGACTGCAGTGCATCTCCTTTTCTCTTGCTATCTGTATATCTGGTTCTGTAGAATATTCTCATTATTTCATCTCTCATGAAATTGATTTTTAAAAAGAAGCAATCTTTTGAGGGAAATGTGATATAAAAATGATTTACAAAGATAACTCATTAACACTAATGGAAAGATGAGTTTACATTCCCAGTTGATTTAGACATGGGGCCTGTTTCTCCACTTCATTACACTACTTTTGCATCCAGGTAATTACATTGAAGTCCACAGTACTACTTTACTGTAAAACCAATGTAATAGAGTAGAGAATTTTTATATTTGTTATATTCTGCTCCCAATTTGAATACAGTTAAAGAAGCAAAAAAAAAAAATCAATGCAGCAGAATGTTCTTCACTTTGTGCATCATACAGCTTCCTGTATCAGGAATAGGAATGACAAATGCCCCATGAAAGGAAGACAAACCTCTACTAAATCAAGGATTCAAATATTTGGCCAAATTTATCCTGTGTAACTCCAATGAAGTCACTAGTTGTTACAGCCAGAAAGAACAAGGCTCATTCAGATTGCATGACCCTATCCAGTAGAAACATTGGAGTATGTTCTTTTCTCAAGACCCGATTCAATGCTTATGGAAGTTAATGGAAAGAGTCCCACTGATTTCAATAGGTGCTGGATTAGGTCCTTAATGCAGGTAGATAATTCCCATTAACACTTATTTTCATGGGGGAACCAAAGGAAGAATACAGCCAATGGTACATTTTAACTGCATTTTTAATGAAGCACTTTGAGCTACATGTATATGTAGGAAGGTAGGAGAAGGTATTCTGCCTTTCAGTCCAGACAACTACATGTAAAGACATTGTTTTAATCTCATTTAAAAGTTATGCAAAGAGCTAAACATGCATTAGAAATACCTTATCATTAACTTGGAGTTTCCATTCCAAAAGATTTTATAAATCTAAGAATGCTGCAGCATGTTATCCCATCGAAAATTATTGGTGAAAAATGAGAAGTCTGTGTGTGAGATGGAATACGAGATCAATAACTTTTATGCATCAAGGATATTTGGCTTATTTCAACAGAAAAATGAATGCTACGCTTATTTTTTTAAGCTAAAGTATGGTTTATAGTATGCTTGTTTAATAGGACTTTCATTTGTTCTGGAAATTGCATGCAATGAAAAAAAACAAACACAAACTGATAATATAAATTTCACTGTGGGAACCCTACAAAATTAAATTTACCAAAACACTGTTAATCCTGTACCAGTAAAACGTAAGATTACTATGTTATCTCTTGGGCAACTAGTCATGCCAGCCTATTTCAGGCCTGAGACCTTCTATGACCAAGTTACATATCTGACAGACCTAGAGCCTATAGGCCTTGGTTTACAGCTTTATCTTACTTATATACCTAATACACACTCATCAGTGATACATGCTTATTAGTTTTATACCCCTGTGGTGTAAGCCTACTTATATTTTGCCACTTAAACCTACAATTTAAATCTAATACAATACCCATACATTAGTTACGTATATACATTTAGATACACAATAAAGTCAATGGCAAATCAAGCTAATGATAGCTCATGCTATAAAATCTGGCTAGTCTCTAAATCCTTGGGTTTGAATACTGGCTGAGAGGCTTTGAAAGAGAAGATTTATAATTTATGAACAGGATTTGAAAATTCATTTTACCACAATGTACATACTTGACCATATAGCTTCCAATTCAGAAAAGTCATCCATATTCAGGAAGGGAAATTAAGCTTGCTTAATGTTTGTAAATCATGTGTTTAAGTTCCATTGACTTCACATGCTTTCCTGGCAAGGTACAGATTTAGGCAATACTCAAGTGCTTTGCTAAACTGGGACCATAGAGAGGAGGAGGATCACGCACTGAATATGTGTATGCTTGTGTTGGGGCAGCTGCTCCACACAGGCAGGAGAAGGGTTAAGGCAGCCTTGGAGAGGCTGTGCAGAACCCAGCCAATCAAGAAAGGGTTTATTGGGAGAGCCAATCAGGAGAAGGCTTGCAGGAGCAGCCCATATATAAAGAATGACCTGAATCCAGACTGTAGTTTGCCCCTGAAGCCAGGGGCTAGACTAGAGACTTCAATTGGTTACTGAGGCAAGCAGAAGGACTGAGGACTGTCTGTCCCCCAAAATGGGGGAGACAGCAGGCTGGAGCACAGCCAGAGGGCCATGTCCTGAAGAGGATGCTGCTGTCCGGGAGCAATGTGGGTGCAGCTGGTGGAGACGGTGGAGGAAGTTGAAGTAACAACAAGTGGGACACCGCTAGTAAAAGGTACCCTGGAGGTCCGAGAGCTAATTCTCAGAACAACCAGCAGGAGGCACCGCAGCGGTGAGTTGGCACTGTTACAATGCTCTAACATAACATGGACTTTGAAAGTACTACTGACTTTTGTTTATATATCTTAATATAGAATAGAACAAGGTAGATCCTCTGATGTGAGATTTTTTAAAACAAATTTACTTATCTTTCAGTCCTCTTGTATACATCTTTCTGTACTACTAGTATATGCCATTATTTATATAGTTGTATTACATTTGTGTGGGGTGAGTTGATTGTATTTCAATGACTGTCGCTTTAGGTATCTATATTAGTTTTAAAATGTGTAGCTACCTGAGTCATCTGCTGTTTGAATTACTGAAGAGTAACACAATCATTTGATCACAGAATTAAAAAATGTTTGAATACTCTTTTGCATGGAAAAAATAGAACAAACTTAATGAATGAATAAATAAATGCCACCTAGCCCTTACACAATGCTTTTCACCTGTAGTTCTCAAAGAGCTTTACAAAGGAGGGCGATATCATTATCCCCCTTTTACAGATGGAGACACGGAGGAACAGATTGATCTTGGGCAAGTCACTTCATCTCCCACCAAATCAGTGGGAGAGCCAGCAACACTGCCTCCATGTGATTTCATAAGGTATATCATCTTCACATTCTCCTCTCAAGCATGTGGAGTTGCTGCCTTGTTTCAGAATTCTACATTTTGGGTTGGGGGACTGAGGTGTCCCAGTCATTGGGTATGCCATGGATCTATGCTATTACCATGCAAATTCTTGGTCTGACTTACAGAGCACACATTTCTCTGAAGATTGAGCTAAGGACAGAAGTATCTGATTATGTGTAATCACAAAAACACTTTGAGAGACATTAAGGATCTGCCATCTACCCACAAATCAG
Organism: Mauremys reevesii; assembly: GCF_016161935.1. Lineage (NCBI taxonomy): Eukaryota > Metazoa > Chordata > Testudines > Geoemydidae > Mauremys > Mauremys reevesii. The sequence continues at coordinate 202,403,052 of NC_052624.1, forward strand.
AAATATGTAAACCAAAGTGGAAAGCATAGGCTGGTGCTCATATCATGTTTTACAATTCCCTAATTACACACTTACTTGATAGAGTATAATTAGCCATCAGGAAAAAATACTTAGGAAGCTATTAAAATTTCCTAAATTCACTGGATCTGGTAAATGTGTAATTACTGGCTTATTAAGATGCAGATGACTTACCTGCTTAACTGTAATTGGGCAAGGCCTTCTAAAGAGTGATTTTGTTTGCAACTTTCTTGATAGCAGTGTATTTACAATAGTTCTTACTTTGGGCAAACCATTATTGAAATCCTGAGTATAAAAATATGGATTGTGAAGAGAACATTTTAAAACAAAGTTATTTTGATATTACAGTCAATTCATATGCTATTTCATATATGATCAACGTATGCTAAATAGATTTAAATTACTAAACCATAGTCTTAAGAACACTTGACATGAGTGGATGACCTAGGAATAACCCTATGTCACTAAAATTACAAGATTACCATAAAAGATGTGCCAATAGGTGATGTTACAAAAAAACCTAGATTGCAATAAGCAACAAGGTATTGTCCAAGATCACGAGACACCTGACTAACATTATGGAATGTCCTGTCCATACTGCAGAGTACATGTGCATAGATGGTATGAGAATATACAAAACTAACAACAACCTATGAGAAATGGGACACCCCAATAGTCATGGGGTGTGGAAGTACAGATAAGGAAAAGAGGGTTGAAACCCTCATGCATATGCATAAAGTGTTAGGTGTGGTCAGAACAAGATAAAAGAGGTTCTCTGGTTGGGTAAAAGTGGGAAGACCCCTCCCCCCAAGGGAAGACCCATGGGGAAACCCCAGCAGGAATTATCCCTCTATTGATGATTGTGTATAGAGAGGTCCATCAAATCCTAGAATACCTTTGAGGATGTGAGTATGACTACAGTCTCAGTTATTCAATGGGTTTTTCTAGGCTCTATATATGCCTTGGGTAATTGTTACCTCACTTATCATTTTAGTAAAACTTGTAGTATAGATAAGACTTTGTACCTGTGATTGTGTCTGTGGTCATTATCCTTGGACTTTGCATGTTCCTAAAGTCTCCAAATCTGAAAAGAGACCCAGAGGTAAATTTCACTCTGTGGGGCTTGAAACTGTAGCAACAAGAGCTGAACGCCTGGTAGTTTAATACAAAATTATTAAATTCAATTTAAATAATAAAGACTACAGTTTTGTTCAAAACATTTACCAGAACAAAAAATAAGCAATTTCTCAGCAATATGTGTAAGGATGCCAATTTTATTAAATCACCACATTTATTTTGGATAGCCAAGAATAGTTTCAAACAACATCAAAGTTTATGGCCAAAGTATACTTCCCTGCAAACAGTTTAACAATAGACTGGCTGTGACAGCTTTAGCTAAAGGACAGAAATGGTGCTGGTCTTGTATAATACACAGATAAAGTACCATAAGTCATGGGATGGGGGGATTTTAATTAGTTGGAATGTGTATTTTTGATTGTGTATATAGCAGCTTTTATGAAACAATGCTATAGAGTAATTTCAAATATTTAATTTACTATTTACATTAAATTCAGTTGTATTAACTTATAGTAATTTTTAAATGAGTGTTTCTACTGTGCACACTTAAAGAGGGATAATCGGTTTAGTCACTTATCATGTACACTTTGACTTCTTCCATCCCTGACCAGGTTACTGGAAATATTAACATTTTTGAAAATGGATCAAACTGTTTTTTATATGATCAATTAAAGGGCATTACTAGTGCATAACAAATCGGTTGTGTATCCTTGATTTACCCTTTGTATGGTGTAGAATACTACAGATTTCCTTATTACTGCATTATAAAGAACATGGTAATGAAATGCTAAATTTTATAGCTTTTGTAAATGTTTTCTTGTTCTGCTTCAATCTTTTGTTCATCAGCTGTAGACGGTTCTCGGAAGCATAACAAATATTTGTACCTTGCTGCATTTCATCATATATATCTTGGATACATAAATGACATAACATATACATAAAACCCACTGAAGATTTTTCATGGAGAGGGTGCATCTGGCAGCAGAGTCATAAGACCAGACCTTAAGCTACGTTTAACAGGAGTCCTAAAGTACGACTAAGAATATTTACTCAAGGGTATCTTTGTGATGTATAAAGTTATGAGATTTTTTGTGTATTCTCCAGCTAAAACTGAAGTGCTTTTTAAAAACTGAGTCCATAAACCTTGATAAATAGAAATGCAAACCAGTAAAGAACTCATTACAAAAGCAAGCAATTAGATATATTTGTGCATTACCATCATCAGACCATTGAACGAAAATAAATTAGGCCCACTACTGCATGAATCTTTAATTTGAAAGTAAAAGGATGGTCTTGTGATTAAGGTACTGCACTGGGATGTCATTTATTACCTTTCATAAATCCCTTAATCCAAGGGCTGGAGAGCACCAGCTGAACTGAATGAGGCCATTTATTTGCCTTTCTACTTGACCCTCTTCCCCTCTCAAGTCCACCCACCCCCCACCCCAGCAGCAGCCTGATACCTCTAACCTATGAACCCTTAACATCCACCCTATCCCAGGCACCTCCGCCCTTGCCCCCCCATTCTCTCAGTCCAAAAATACACAAATATCTCTACGAATGGAATAACTAGGTAATAGTTTGTATACGGCCAAACAGTGGTTTTTTCTCTCATTGTTTATTTTATATATTTTCCCTCCACTAATTAAGATGTGGATAGCTTACTGACGAATCATAACAAGGAGAGATCACAGGTCTGTATAGATATTATGGAGACTGATTCAATATAAGAACCTGAACTGAACAGAATGTCTTTTCATTACAACTGTTTTGGTTATCGCAATGTGGTTATTCACGTATAAAAAGACCAAGACATTCTTGTGATGTTGCACTCCATATGTTTATGGAAATATGCTTATGAGTGTGAATATAATCTAACTGGAATATGCCTTATGCAAAAGGTCTCTTGTATTGTATCATTACAAAGCTTATAATCTACTGCGTGTGTTCATCTTATTTGTATGAATGTATCATTCTTGTATCTGAAGCTAGAAACATTAAGTATATCTCTGAGGTCCTATTGTAATTATGCAAAGTGTGGGCCATTAATAATGGCTTGGAATCTTGATGGCTCCCATTAATCAGGACAATTGGTTGTAAATGGCTCTGTTTACTCACAAACCTCCCTTGGGTCCTGCAGGCCAACCTTGAAAGAATGGAGAATGAGGTCTTACAGTGACATGTGACCATGTCACCTGGTACTGGAATCCATCTTAAACCTGGTGCTTTTCCATTTAGAAGGAAGGGTGGGAACCCAGAGAGAGATAAAGGATTCCTGCTTTGTGCCAAAGCTATAAAAGGGGGTGGAACAGAACAAAGGGGGCTGCAGTCATGAGAAATCCCCTAGCTACCACCTGAGCTGGAACAAGGACTGTACCAGGGGAAAGGACGGGGCCCAGCATACGAAGGAGTCTAGTCTGTGAAAGAAACTTATTAGAACATCTGAGGGTGAGATTTACCTGTATTCACTTTCTTAAATGGATTAGGCTTAGACTTGCGTGTTTTGTTTTATTTTGCTTGGTAACTTACTTTGTTCTGCTGTTATTATTTGAAACCACTTAAATCCTACTTTTTATACTTCATAAAATCACTTTTGTTTATTAATTAACCCAAAGTGATTAATACTTGGGGGAGCAAACAGCATATCTCTATCGGTGTTATACAGAGCGGACAATTTAAGAGTTTACCGTGTATATAGAGTAAAACAGATTTATTTGGGGTTTGAATCCCATTGGGAGCTGGGTGTCTGGGTGCTGGAGACAGGAATATATGTTGAGTGTTTTTCAGTTAAAGCCTGCAGCTTTGGGGATGTGATTCAGACACTAGGTCTGTGTTGCAGCAGGCTTGCATGTCTGGCTCAACAAGACAGGGTTCTGGACTCCCAGGCTGGGAGTGGAAAATGGGCTCAGAGGTCATTCAAGCATGCCAGGTGACAGTCCCAAGGGACAGATACTATGGAAATTGATTCAATATAAGAATCTGAACTGAACAGAATGTCTTTTCATTACAACTGTTTTGGTTATCACAATGTGGTTATTCAAGTATAAAGAGATCAAGACATTCTATCCCAATGAGTGCTGGGAAATCATGTAGACGCCAAGTCAATAGGACTGCTTATGTGAGTAGGAGATCACCAACACTAGTAGGAGTTGCACATTTGGGCTTTGCATGTTTGCATGTGTAATTTTCATAGAATCTGCAGTAGTAACAAATTAAATATACCCTAAAGTAACTATCTAATTCTCCAAAAGTTACATGAATGGATAACTTCATTTCTTTTTAGTTTGGCTTTAGGAGTCAGATTAAGTGGATATTGTTGCAAATACATGCATATGATTTTAAACTTTATTTTATGAATTCAAAATATTCTCTATTCAGAGCTTTAATCCTAACATTCACTGTAAAACAGATAAATTACAAGAGAAACAGAGGTAAAAAATAGGAAGAACAACAGTGGTGGAGAGAAAGGATGGACTTCTGATTAAGGCACTGCATTGGGATGCTCTTTATTACTTTAGAGCAGCGTTTCTCAAACTATGGGCCAGGACTCCCAAGGGAGGCACGGGAATGTGTCAATGGAGGTGCAAGCTATCTGGGTGGGTTGGGGGGGGTAGAGCTCTGTCAGCCCTAGGTGGCTGAGACTCATGCAGAAGGGCCATGTGCACTTGGGAGGTGGGGATAAAGCTGACAGATGGAGCGGTACTGGGCCGGGGGTGACAGCCAGAGCCCCACCACCTGGGCTTTCCCCCCATCCCACTCAATCCCTTCTGAGGAGGCAGCCCATGCTCAGGCTCTCCTATCCCTCCCACAATCCCTCACCTGGAGGCAGCCGGGCTCTGGCTGTCAGCCCTGGCGTGGCAGCAGTGCAGAAATAAGGGTGGCAATGGGGCTCTAAGTCTGCTGTGAAAAGTGATATTGACAAATTGCCACTTGCTTCTCTGCTGCTGCTGGCACACGCTGCCGTCAGAGCTAGGTGCCAGGTCAGCAGCCACTGCTCTCCGCTCTGCCTTCAGAGCTGGGTGGTGGTATATGTACTTTTGCGGGAGGGGAGTCCCATAAATGACTGCGGACACAAAGAAGAGGGGCCCATTCAAATACATTTGAGAACTACTGTCTTAGACAAATCCCTTAATCCAGGGTCTGCAGAGCACCATCTGAAGAATTGAGGAGGCCATAGATTTGCCTCTGTGACCCTCCTCCTCATCCCTACTGCCTGGTATGCTCCCTGCCACCAGCAGTCTGACACCTCTGGCCCATGAACCCCCAGCATCCACCCTCTCTCAGACACCTCTGCCCTTGTCCCCGCATTGTCTCATCTACCCCTTCAATAGCCTAAGTGGGGGACAGGGAGCAGCTGACTTTACCCCAGAGAAGTCCAGCAGACAGTTGCTGGGAATCAACTGATCAGTGCATCATGATTGGCCCACACTCTCAGCAGGAATATAAAAAGGAAAGCTCAGCCATGAAGGCAGTGGGGGGAAGCCGGGGAAAGGCTATTTTCTAGCCCAGTGGTTCTCAAACTTATTTGAGAGGGGCCCCCTTCATTGTGTCAGTTGTTTAATACCCCTCCTCCCCCACAAGTACATGTACCACCACCCAGCTCTGAAGGAAGAGTGGAGAGCAGCAGCTGCTGGCCAGGTGCACAACTCTGAAGGCGGCACGTGCCAGCAGTAGCACAGAAGTAAAGGTGGCAATATGAAAAGTTATATTTGTCAATATCACTTTGCCAAGCAGACTTAGCCTTCTTTGCCACCCTTACTTCTGGATTACTGCTGCTGCCACCCTGGGGTTGAACCGTTGCTTTAGCCAACAGAGCAGGAAGATGTAGGAAGGTAGGCAGGCCGGCTGGCCAGCCTTCCCGAACCCTCCCAGGGTCAAAAAGGGCCCTGCCCAGTAGCTACTGGAGGCCACAGGGTTCCCCAGTCAAACCTCTAACCACCCAGTTTAGTGTTTTTTGTATACTTTTCTTGCTTTGTTTGGGAAGACAAACAGACCTTTGAAGAAAGGAACAAACCTAATCTGGGCATGGCTGTCTACCTGTCTGCAGTAGGTGACTAGGGACACTAGCCTACCGTGCCTTTTACAGTCTTTGCTGCTGCAGTTTTTGCAGTTTCTTACATGTGAATAGAATCTGAGAAATCTGCTTCTATCATACTTTCCAGAGTGAATAAAAATAGATTTTTTAAATTATTTAAATTGTAATACATTTTTAAAAAAAAACAAACCTGTTTAAAATGAAATCTGAATTTAATAGAGTATGTTAAAGCCTAAAATTATGATCTCTTAAAACATTTAAATAAATAATAAATGATGAATTCATGCGCCTCTTTTAAAAACTTTAACTCAAAGGCTGCTTTTCTATATAAAGTAAGAATCGGGGAGGGGGGACATAAAACTTTTAAGGTCAAGCTTTATAAACATGGGACAATAAAAAAGCCTAAGTAATTTAGGAGACTTATTTTCAAGAGATTTAGGTGAGACTAGGCACTTAAGCTCCAATCACTTAGTTTTATTTAGACATATTTGAAAATTTCCGTAGGCTGACTTGAAATAATCAGTTTAATTCTCTGATTACAGTTAATCCCTCCATTTAATAGACCACTTAGTTGTAAATGTGAACCATGTTTTGGATATATAACTTTTATTAACAAAGCAACCTTAAATGTTAAGAGAATTAATTTTATATGCTGTTGTGTGTGTTTAATTAAATTCCAGTTACCAGCCTAATGCAGTTTGATACCAACCCTGGGCAAAAAATCTAATCTTCTTTCATATGGAAATAGCAACATTTAAATTAGCTAGTAAATAAGCAGTATCATTCACCATTTTCTAACTTGCTAAAAAGGTACAGTTAATAACAATCTGAAAATATTAAGCTAAATAACTGTTTCAGTAAATGTACATAGTTATAGTATACTCTTCTAGGTAGCAAAAAAGATGTACCAAATCTAGTGTAAAGTCTCTATTAGGTTGTAAGTCAACATGTTTTAATGGTTATATCAACCAGAGAGATTGTACCTTTAGAAAACAGAAGTGCAAATGGAAAAAGTTTATTAAAATCAACTATTTAAATAAATCCACGCTTGCACTTATGCATCCTACCATCAATTGTGTTAATATTGTGTCTAAAGGAAGGTTAAAAATCTCACATCAAGAATTTTTTCAAGATCTGATGACCTTTCATGCTTTGCAAATTTGCCTGGCATTACTTTCCTCTTTCAAGATCATTTCTCTTTGAACTGCATGATATTCCTAACTTTGCAGCCTGTGACACAGTAACTTCCTTACATGCAGTGAACTCAAAAGATGATAATTCTGATAAAGCATCTAAAAGGCCACCAAGTAAACACTAGCCATTTGAATGTCAAGATCTGCACACTGCATTCATTTGCTCACAATGTAAGTTTGAGCAGACAGTACACCACATCTTGGCCAAAACATGAAAAAAAAAGCCGTCTAAAATGTGTCTGAAACTGATAGCTTGCGAACAAACAAGTTTGGTGGTTGATTGTGTGAAGTCTTGATCTCACTGAAAGCATCAACACTCTCAACCTGATTTCATAGTGAATGGATTGCCTCTGCCTTTGCTGAGCATCCTCTTGTGCTTTGGCATTTTAATGAAATGATAATATATTTTTTCAATACATTCCATGACCAGAAAACAGGGTATAAGTCTTTAAGCAATTAGAAAAACAGAACAATTGGGGGATTAACAATTGTAGTTGCTTCTCCATCAAGATTCAGTAAGAAGACAATACAACACAAGAAGAAAGTACAGATTTACCTGCTGGATTCAATTTTGCACATCTTTGTAGGCTTCAACCATGTTAGCTCTATTGTCATAGTTTTGTCTCCTGCAATTAGCCACATCTACACAGTCTTTTTTTTAAGCTTCTGTAAAATAAACTTTAGTACTTTCCCATGTCTGGTGTGCGAGAGGGAAGGGAGGTGTCTCAGTGATATCTACAAAACTAGCAACTACCCTCACTCTGTCTGTTGAAACCTCAACATGTAGCTGGGGCCTGGCCTGACGTAAGTGATTGACACATGGAGGGAGGCCTCATTTCTGGAAAGATAGAATTTAGGAGGTGAACAGATCATTAGGCTAGAAAGACAATGTCTGGACCAGCTAAGATAAGAGGAAGGACACCCAGGGAACCATTTGCTATGAACAAGATACGTTAGGAATGTAGAGATGAGGTAAAGAGAAGGTCCAGCATGGACAATGCATAGACAGCACATGCTGCACAGGGATTGGTGCCTGCAATGTAACCAAGCCAAAAAATATGTGATGCCATGTATAGTACATGCAATGAGATGTGTAATGTATATAAAGGGAGAGGGTTTCCATTGTAACTTTGGAGCTGTGATGTATCCACCCCACCCGCATTTGGGCCTGATCTGCGCAGCATATCATTGCTGTATGCTATACCTGCAGGACAAAGTCTGGGGTCAAACTGAGTTCTTGGGAAGCTGAGTGGAAATAGGTCTCAGAGAGAATCCCAACACAACATACCTTAGTACGTCCGACATTTATTACTCCTGGTGTGCATAATTTTTAATTGTTTGGCACAGATTGTCCTCAGGAGTAATTTATTGCATTTGGGAGAGAACTGGAGTGCAATCAAACAGTATTTAACTTTCTTAACTTTGTCAATAATAGTCTGACATACTACCAATAAATAATTCTGAATTCAGTTTGATAAATTTTGAGGTACTTGCCTTAATAGCTTCCACATGATCTCACCCCACATCATCATCACTAAATCTTTCAAGCAATCCCAGTAAACCCAGAAATCATTATGGGAACCATCAGTTCCCCCCCTGAATTTTTCAGGTAAATACAGCAAAGTAGCCAACAGACACTACAAAATATTGCAGGTCTTTCTCCATCTGATCGTCAATGCAATGCCAAGCTTTGTGCGGAGATCAGACTCTGGCATCCAGAAACTCAATAAACCCAAATCAACATCCTTACTAGCTAAGGAAAGCTCAGAAGTGCAAGCAGCAAAACTGTCCACAGATTGTTGGCCTGGAACTGGGTCGAAATTTGCACATTTCAAGAAACTTTGTAGACCACATGCTCATTTCTGATCTTTTACATGGGCTTGCAGTAGCTTCCACTTTTGAGTGCCACTTCTTGTACTTGTAGGTACTTGTGGTGGATTTCACCCACCAAGTTCTTCATGAATGGACCAATTTGGAATGACTGGAGTAGCAGGGAAAAGATCTAACTAATATCTCTGTGAAACTGTGAGAAATCAGGTGAAAGATCATAATATCTCTGTGAAACTCAAAGCTATCTCAGGTGAAGCTAGCAAGCCAGAGTTCAGGAATGCAAATAAGGACAGTCAAGCTCAAGTGAAGGGGGCAGTTACAGAGAAAGCTAGAGCCCCATAATGGAAAAGAGTGAAATTTAAAAAAGGGGAGGGGGGCTTTCCAGCCCCATAGAGGGCTCAGGCCCAATTCCACCGGAACTGTTTGATTCCCACCCCCCTTTGCATGGTTCTGAGACTTATACCTGCTTAAAAGAGGTTGGGCTATGGCCTGAGTGCCACCCCCAGGGGACAAACTGGAATAGAGGGATAGTATTTCCATTCTCACTACTTCTTTGTCTGTGTTGTTCATTTGTATGCTATTCAGGGTAGGGACCATCTCTTACTCTGTGTTCATACAGTACCGCACACATTGGTGGGTTGTTTGGAGTTTGCAAGACAAATTCATATTAATTATAAGAAAGAAACATTCAATTACTTCATTCACTCAAGAATTAATATTGTCGCATACTTTTCAGCTTTATTTTAGCTAATCATTGCAGCATAACTATTCAATAATTTATAGTGAACTAAAACTTGATCTCAAACAGTTATCTGATCGTTCGGTTCTCTGAGGAAAGTGTTGCTAAAGAAACAGATTTCTTTTCAGTGTCCTGAGACTAATAAGCAGAATAATTATAAATATTAACATTAGACCATCACATTGCGATTTTACTAGTTTTACTTTTGAAATCTCAAGTTTAACACTAATTTGTTTAATTTTACATGATACAAAAGAAATCTCTTTACAATTTCAAAGTGGCTCTGAAAAATGAGGAAAGCTTAATACAATTGGCATCAGGTTTTGTACCTGCTGACAAAGGATATAGCTTGCAAAGTTAGAAGTAGTTTGTAACAAAGCAGTCTCTTTCTCCACCCCTCCCCACATCATACACATTTTAAGAAAAAAACATAATTGCTGCCAAACTGGTATCAATTTTCAGCTACAGCTCTATTTTCTTCTATAAGTTTAATATTTTTGCATGTATTATTCAGGCTACTTACTCACAGAATCACACTGTAAGTCCAGAAGGGATCATTAGATCACCTGTGTATATCACAGGCCATTAAATTTTACCTACGCACTAAAAGTTACTCAGCTCAATAAAAGCTTGAGTTATTCAACCCAATAATTAACCAGAAAGAACTCAGTATTATTTGTACTGGACATAATTCATTTAAAATGAAATACTATAAAAATAAATTAGGAGATGAGAGAGGTATGATTAGATTGGTCAATTCCTACTGGACTTTTGACCTCTAAATTTACACATTTTTGCAAAAATTCAAGATCACTATTTTAAGATAGCTTTAAAAATTGAGATATCTTCTTTCATTGCAAAATACTGAACACAAGCCAACCACACATTCTCATCATAGGTCCTAGACAAATCTTGAAGATGATCATGGACGTTTGCTGGCAAACATTCAGACATTTCAAAATGACTCCGCAGAAGAGCCCTCTCTATTGCCATGCAGAGTCTTAGAACATGCCCATTTGCTCCCTAGGTTTGAGGTATCCCACCAGGGCTGGACCCTGCCCTCTTTCCCCCCCCCCCACCCAAACCCTTCCCCCCAATCCAGGCCAGCAGGGAGCCCAGCCAGTTGTGGGAGCCCTGCAACATGGACCTTCCACCTGCTCATGGTGCAGAGAGCCTGAGAGGAGCTCCCCGCCCAGCCGAGGGCAGGTGGATGTGGAGGGTCTGTGCCAGCTCCACACAGATGCCCATGCAGCTCTCCCTAACCCAGCCCTGGTCAGGGTGGGACGGGGAGGGGGAGTGGCGGCATTCGGAGCTGCAGCCCAGCCATGGTAAGAGCCGGGTGGGCAGCTGTGGGGAACCACGGTGCGGACCCTCCACTTCCCCTGGGCAGGGGACTTGAGGGGACAGGTTCTGCAGCCCTGTTCCAGCTTCTGGCTTGGCCAGAGGCAGGGCCCTCGAGCCCCCCACCCCTCCCTCACACACACTTTTGGGAAGGCTCTGACACCCTTGTCCTGGACTATGTACTTTTTCCTCCTTTCATCTCTTACTGGTACTTTCCAACCTCTCAATGGGCTTTTCAGTAATAGAGCTTTCAGTCTGCAACAACGTTTTGCACTGTAGGAAAGGTGACAGTAGAGGTTCTTTTTTTCCCTGACAGAACAACTCTGATGTAATAGTCCCAGAACAGCGCTTCTGTTGAATCATAATTATTTATAGCTAACTCCTTCAATCTTCATTTGAGAGTGGGATTGGCAGTAGTTATAGCCATCTTTTTAGGTCTAGATATTCTGCAGCAGAAATGTTACATATTAAATGTCAGTGTTGCTTCCTTTATTTCCAACCTGTATGGTGACTGAATGAATTAACCCATTTCTGGCTCACAGATGCTGCTTGTTTAGGATAGCATAACACTATGTGGTTGACAAGAGTTGAAAGCACTGTAAAGATGACCTTGTGGTTAAGACACTGGATTGGGACTTGGAAGATATAAACTGAATTCCCAGTTTTGTCAGTCTCCCTGCATGACCCTTCGCAAGTCACTTAATCTCTTTGCCTCTGTAGAATCATGATACTTCCCTACCTCACAGAGGTGCTGTAAGGACACATCCATTAATGTCTGCAAGGTGCTCAGGTCCTAAGTCGGGGAGGGATAGGCACATCTTGATATTAAACTTATTTCCATAAGTAAGTATTGTCAAAGTGCTGCAGAAATGATAGTTTACAGCCTTACAATTTTTGTAGTTACAGCAATATTCCTTCTAGATTGCCGGCCTCCAAAGATTAACTAATTCACATAAAAGTCATGTGCCAAAGAAGGAGTACAAGTAATTGCTGTACGTAACTATGATTACCAGCAAATATATCTAATTATATCTGATCTATTGTAAAGCTCAGTGTAATAGTGACTATTGCCGAAGGTATGAAATTTAATAAAAGCCTAAGACAAAGCAATAAAAATTGAACACAATTAATATAATTGAAATGCCTGATGTCTCATGCAAAACTGAAAGAACTCTTTAGATTCAGTTTGGATACCTTATATATTTGTGTATAAACTAATAATTAACAACCAAAGTAGGATGATCTGCAGAGGTACCAGACCAGACTACACCAATCATTCCTTGTAAGGGTGGTGTCTAACACCCAGATGAGTGATGAAGATCCCCACTTACTTATAGAAGAGTTTGTAAACGCCCCAAGCATTCAGTCCCTGCAGTACTAGTAGCAAGAGTGTCTGCACTGTGCATGATCCCTGGACCTCTTGACTCTCCCCTTACTTGTGCCCTGTCTAAAAAAGAAGATCCAAGAACCCAGAGATAATCCAAAGTTTAAACTGTTTGCTATAACAATAAGTAGCTGCTTTTTCACCTGCCCTGAGGGTGGGTATCCTAGACATGGCTTGATCCTGTGGCTCTCCAGGAACAACTCTATATGCATGTATACAAATTACTTGGCTTATAGACAGGTCAAAAGCCACTTCTAGGGGAAACAATGGGAGCACTGTTATGGACCCAGGCTTAGCAGGGGCCCGGTACTACTGATTAACTGTTCCAGAAGCTTGTTTCTTTAAACTGCTGTTTAGGTAACTTACTGGTCAGTGTATGTGTTACATATCCCCCTCTGTGCTCAGTCCACAGAGGCGATAGGTCTTTACACGCCCACCTAAAGAGCCTTGCCCTTTAGCTCAAGCTGTGGAGCCTCATGGAGTTCCCCAGCCTGACAGCCAAGATAGCAGCTGTCATACTTGCGTAAGCTGTGGATGGGCTAGAGCTTACTTACCACCCCTCTCCTAGTGCCTCAACACAACCCCAGCACACGGAGACCCAGAATTCAGTCTTTGAGGATTTTCAGCAAGGATTGCACAGGGTTAACCTCCACACAGTCAAGTCCAAAAACGAACAAGAATGAAAGTACCAACTTTAAGTGATTGTTTCTTTATCATTATAATTTCTATTAAATACCAAGGCTACTTCATAACCCACTTGCATGGTCTTCAGTTTTAAATATAAACTAATTAAATCTAAACAAGTTAGTCCACAGTTAGTCACAGAAACACAGTGAGAAGTAATTCAGTTCCAAAAGTTCGAGTTCACCTAAGACTCGGTTTTTATTCATCAACTCTATATAGCCTGCTGAGTCAAAAAGCACCACAATATCCTCCCACCACTGGTTTGCAAAAATCTCCGAGTTGCTGTCTCCTCCTCTGGTGGACTGTGGAATCATTGAATAGTAAGTCAGCTAACAAATTAACCAACTAATCAGTATTAATTATGTAAATGAATTACCTGTTACACAGAAAGATACAAAACAGAGAATAGTAAAATATAAGTGACTCTTTCCCTATCACCACATTTAAATAAGAAGAGAGTTTAACTATACTGGCTAAAATAATTTGACTAAAACAATTTGGCTAGAATCAAATAAGGTTCAGAGTATACAATTAAAATGAAATAAAATTAATTTTCTCTCTCAATTTTCCCTTTCTATAAATAACGCTGCCAGTGCTTCCCTGCTGCAAAATGCTTCATAGTTGGGGGCCACATGATTGCCGGAAAACTGACCAAAACCAAGCCTAAATTGCAGGAAAAAAACCACAAAAACACAGAATATAAGCAGGAGGCAGCATTTGAATTTCTGCATCATGGCACTTAGCAGGGTTTGCAAATGCCTTCGGCAAATAGCTTAAAAACAACAAAAAAACTACAGCCCTTGAGACAAGCAGAAAAACCGCAGGTGGTGACTGCCTAAAAATGCCAGCCCGGCTGGCCAAAAGCAAACAAAAAGTCACTTGTTTTAAGTGGACAAGATCACATGTCCTATGTAGTAGCTGCCCTGACTACTTGCCCTTAATAGGGTTTATTAATCTAGTTACAGGGAGCCAATTGAGCATGTCTGAAACCATCACACTCAGTTCCAGAAACTTCTGGGCATGGAATGCTAATTGTGCATCTGCCTAACAACAAATGACCCAGATACAATTCATTCCTCCCCCTGCTTGCACTAGCTCTCTTTAAGAAATCTCCCTATTAGTCATGTAGGTTACACTTCTCTCCTCCAGTAATTCAGGCTGTCAGGAAAGGAACTCATGGGGAAAACACCTACACCCACACACCAGGGCCTTCCCTAAGTTGTGTAGGGCCACTGACCAGCTGAGTCCCCACAACACTTTCAGTGGGAGTGAGAGGAAAGGAAGAGAAATAGCTTCCCCTTGCCTGTGAGAACAAGGAGGAGGTTCCCAGGGAGAACCAACTGCTTCCACTGTCTGTTGGCCTGTGAGAAAATAGGAGAGAAAACATCTCTCACCACCACCACCTCAGAGTAGAGTGAATGAGTAGCAATAACTGACCGATCATAGTGATGTGAATAGGTGACAGAATACAGCTAAAGTGAGGAGTCATATATAAATTGGGTTATACTACTAAGGCTTCTTAAAAGGATTGCTGTGCCATGGTTGCCATAGCAGAGAAGACTGAAATCTCCATTAGAATACTGTGCTACATGGACTGTGGCGAAGACAACCTCATTTAACATCCTCTGATCCCACTGCAGAAGGTTTTCTATATTTCTCGTCTTCCATTATTTGATACAAAATAACAGTTGGATGAAAACAGAATCTTTTCTTAAAAGTCCATCGGTGCCTGCTTCTTACTCCCATCTGAAGTTATAATCCTCTGCTTATGATATTATAATCAATTTCCACAGCAACTAATCATGCTATCAAAAACAAAGGATTGTGATTTCAGAAAAGGAATAGACAGCAAGAGCAAATGACCTCTCAGGGAACAAAGACCCTGTTTATATGAACAAAAATCACCACAACCACCACCCACCTTTATTTTTTTTAAATGAGGGAGGTGTTTCTATGTGGCTTCACCAGGTCTTTAAATAAAAAAGACTTTTGTGCTTTGATTTTGACTGAGATGAAACTAGAAAGAGACAAGCTGGCATCTTTAATCATACAAGAGATAGGAAAAGCATTCAAGTGTAAAGAAGTGTGTCAGCTAAATGGTAGATCCCCAAGAGATCTATAGGAAGAAGAACAAAGTTTATGGCCTGACCTGTATTAATTGACTAAGTCAGACAGATGTCAAAGGCTTTATAAACTTATAGTCACTTATAGACACCTGTCCCTACTGAGCTCTCATAAGTTATTCCAGATAAAGCACAGGAATAGAGCAAGTTGAACTATCCATCACAAATAATGTTGTATGATGCCAGTTTATGAAACAAACCGGATTTTATTGAAATATATTTGTTATTCTTAAATATTGGTTATAGTTTGAATAATTGTCACATGATAGATTGTTAACATGTCCTCTTTGGCTAATAATTTATATCAGGTGGTTACTCATTTAAATCATATGATATTCCACCTGCTCTGTTTGAATGAAGGGTTTTGGTATTTTTTGTGATTAAACTTTGTACTGAGTTTCATAAGCTATGAAAAGGTAAATGACTTACAGCTTATATAGGTTTCCAAGTGCTATATGCTTCACAGGAGCTCCAACAGAATTATGGAATTTTACAATTTGCCAAAAAGCTACAAAACCAGATGATACTACACAGACATTACATGTTAGCCCCACCCTAACAGTGAGAAAGTGGAATAGGGAGAGTAGGGAAAGGAGAGGTTAGGTGGAATGCAGGTCTGGCATTCTTTGAGCCATCTCACCATTTTTATTCAAATGTATCAAGAAACAGAATCCAAATTTCTTTGAGTTCATATAATTGCTTTTTATGGCAAGAAGCTATTCTTTCTTTAGCAGCTAACTCAGACAGGCCAAATACCACTGCTCTATTAATGAAGTATATTAAGGAGCTGAATAAGAAATCCCACACTACAGGACTAACTGTTGAACAGATAAATTTTAGAACAAATTTGGATTATGAAAGTGAGTTCATGAGTTAGTCTGGGTCAAATTTCTACACTTTTCCTAACCACTATCCAAAATGTATTTAATTCAGTAATACCTTAGCCTGTAGCAGATGCAGTTATGCAAAGATTGGAAAGATAGAAATAAGACATCCTTGTGACTAAGGAAACATGAACAGAAAAGCAAGCAGGGAACACACACACACACACCCCTTTGCTTTGGGGCCCTACACATGTCAAAGCTGATCTCCACTTTCGCTCTTTTTAAATAAAGATTCTACAATTTTTCTTCTGGCAAAGAGATCCTTGAGAGTGGGGATTGGAGAAAACACCTTTCTACCAACAGGAGGGAGAGCTCAAAAGCACAAAGGTTCTTCAATCTAACCGAGAAAGATATGACATAATCCAATGGCTAAAAGGTGAAACTAGACAAATTCAGATTGGAAATAAGGTGTAAGTTTAAAAGGCGAGAATAATTAATCATTGGAACAATTTAGCAAGGGACATGGTGGCTTTTGCTTCACTGACAATTTTAAAGTCAGATTAGATGTTTGTCCAAAAGATAGGCTCTAGGAATTTGGGAAAGTAACATGGCCAGTGTTATACAGGTCAGACTACATGAACACAAAGGTCCCTTCTGGCCTTGGAATATATGAAAGAGGACTACAGGCTAATGGATTGAATATAAGGAACCTCCTGTGTTATAATTCTAGCAGATTGCAAAGCAGAGTAGCAAATATATTGTGGGATGGTAACTAATGTGGCACATTTATTTCATATATTGCACCAATAATGCATCTTGCACAGTTTTTAAGGTGTCAGATAAGTGACCTAGGAAGCAGAGCCCCTCTCCCCCACAAAAAAAAAGTCATGAGAGAGGAGGAAGGGTCAAAAGACAAAAAGGAGTGAAGAGAAGAAACAGAAATTGAGGTGTGTTCTAAGCCCCTGAGCTGGAATGCATAAAGGAAAAAGCAGTTTTTACCCCCTATATAGGAAAAGGAGAAGCTAGCACTGAACCTGGCCCATACTACATCTAACACCTGGTACAAGGGTTACAGGTGCATTCCAGGCAATATATTGATTTTTGTATGTTCAGCATCTGAGAATTCTAGGTATTGTAGCATCTTGTGATAACTTGTCAAGACCTAATGAGAATGAATTTAAGAAGAGAATTGTTAGAAAAGCAATGCAGTCTGTACTCTCTGAAGCAGGAAGTAACCACCTGGTAAAATGGTCATGCTCCAAATCCTCATTAGAATTTCAGAAAGGCATCCAGAGCTACATTAGGCAGTGCACCACAGACAAGGATTGTAATGGATCAGCCATCCAAAGGGTTGTGGCAATCCCCTCCCACCCACCCCCACACACACACTTAAAAATGTAAAATGCCCAGTCAAAGATAAATGAAGGAAGTATAAGCTGTCACTGGCAAATCTCTTTCTTTCTCTGATCTATCTCTGAAATAGAAGGCTTCTTCACTACTTCTTCCGGGGTTTCTATTGTGAACATAGAAAAGGGTGAGGATGGCTTGATATGTATTATTGAGCAATGTTGACATCTATGGTTCTAAGAAGTTTAGAGACTTTTATCCAACTTTATAGAATCTCTTCCTCCTGTATAAATATGGAACTTAGCAAATGTTGCCTGTAGAGATTAACATTATAATAGTGTGCTGTTTTCCTTGTATTATACTGTAGAATTTACATGGATGGAATAGCTGCCTTTCAGTTGCAGGCTGTACTCAATTTCAATGATGGTTTAGGCTTAAGAGCATCATCCCTGAAAAACGGCAAAGGGTATAGAATGCAGAATCTTGTCTGTAACTGGGGTTACTGAGCACAAGTCACCCCCTGCGTTCCACTCACTCCACTGGTTTCATATAGAACATTGCATAGCAATTAGTCTTGATTATTATTACTCAAGACTTTCAGTGATCTGGACCCAAAACTGCTGATCTTCCTCTCCAGGGCTCTATTGTCCTCATTAGCTCTGTCCTTTAGGAATAATGGAACATTGTGCATTAATGGTAAAATGAACATGTACAGGATACTGGGCCGACCCCATACTATAAAATGAATCACTGCAGGAAAGTAAAATTAGCACAAACTCCACTGCTTTCTGACTTTTCAATGAGGTTTCAATGCCTCACATTTTAAGTGACAACAGTGGGGGACTGCACCATCAGACTCTATAGCAATATTAGAAATAGATTGTCTTCCCTTTGTTGATGCTTATTCATGCACCTAAACAACAGATTTGCAACTCAGAATGAAATTACTTTCCATTTTATTACTTTTCTGCTCTTATATTTAAATAAGTGCAGCTATGCTGCACTTGAACAGCATACTAACCATGGATCATACCATGTTTATCTGTTGATAAACATCAAAGGTGAAATCCTGCTCCCATTGAGGTCAATGGGAAGTTTGCCATCAACTTCAGTGGAGCTAGATTTCACCCATGGTCTCTGCTGAGTACCAGCAATGGATGTAATGCCAGCCAGATACTGGGAAGGAAGAAAGGCCATAACCAATACCTTTAACTGAAACATTGCCTCAGTATGACCTAATATTCTTTAGCAATATCTACATATTGCTAAGTATTTGCTACTCTGCTTGTGAATACAACTACTGAGGATGTTCCTTTTTTCATACTCACTTGCCTGAAAAACTTCAGATGAACTGCAGTGACTGGCTTTACGGTTTATTGACTGAAAGGTGATCCAACACACTAAGATTGTTTCTGTAAATCACTTGGTGCCCTGTAATTCGCTGCCTTTTACAAAGAATGCTAATTAGAATAACGCATAATGTTAACTTTGCATCAAGATCCCTTTTACCCAAGCCCTATTTCAAAATCATTGCTCTGCAACTGCTAATTTCAGTATACTATACAGGTTCACTGAGGCTTATGCAAAAAAAATCTGCTGGTACAAATAAATACAAATACAGCTTTAATGATTATCATTGTTAGAGTTCAGGAGTTGAGACATAAAACTGACAGTTTAATTTTCTGCTGTCAAAACAGTTCTACCATTTTAGTGATGTAATGGGAATACATTTGAGAACTTATTTCTTATTTGGTCTCCCATTTATCTGGATAATTTGCCCTGTAAATCTATCTCCAGTTTAGGAGAGACTTCAGTGCCCATATTTACCTATTTGTTTATATAATTTATCTGTATTTCTTCACCAACTGAAAGTGATCAGAAGTTATTCTAGCCTCTTCCCTCTTGCTGACTGCTGATCAGAAAATATCTGTTCAGCTACAGTCATTTTAGGTCAATGAACATTTATATGAAATGAGCAATAACTGATGCTGTGTTACCTTCCGAAGTCTGCAGACAGCCTAAAACAACTGTGAGAGGTGTGGCCTTCTCCCAGGCCCACTGACAGGGGGACAAAGGGGGAAATTGCCCTGGGGCCTGGATGATTTAAAAGGGCCTGGGGCCCCTGACCACCACAGTAGCAGTAGGCAGGAGCCCCAGGCCCTCTTAAATTGCCTGGGATGGCCGCAGGGCTCCTAGGCATAGGTGCTGAGACCTCACTGGTGGGCCCCTCCTCCCCCCCATGCCTCCCACCAGCAGCAGGCCCAGCTGATCAGCTCATCCTCATCACCCCCAGTGCCGCCCACCTGCCACCATCAGCTGTTTGGCAGCATGCTGGAGGCTCTGTGGGGAGGGGGAGCAGTGGGAGGTGGGAAGAGATGGGGTGGGGGCGGGCCTGGTGACACATGGCCCAGATGCCAGGAGTGAAAGGGGCAATACCAGCCGCTGAGACGCTGCTCTGCAGCCCTGTGCAGCAGCTGCCTGAGAGAGTCTGGCTGGGGAGGTGACCAGAATTGCTGTCAGAGGGCCTGCCTGCCCCAATTCTTCTCAATGGGTCATTAACTCCAAAACTGGAAGACAACACTATAATTGACCAAATTAACTCTCACTGCTCATCATTTTCAAGTAAACGTCTAGATAACTTGTTTATCCTGCAGTCAAATACTGCAGTGCCAAAAGCCCCGGCCTAGCCAGCTGTCAAAGCTCCAACTTCCCCGACAAGCTTCTACAATGAAAGATGTACATTATCAATGTAAAAGTCCGGTTCAAATTGAAAACAAAGTATGGAGCAAAACTTTAACAAGATACATAATGGGGCTTTAATACTGATTTTAATCAGTTTAAGTCATCTTTTTTACTTAAATTAGACTACCCCTAAAGCATCCAACTTTTGAGCGTTGCAGGAAATAGAGTTACTTATATTCTAACTGTTGTTCTTTGAGATATGATGCAGATGTGTATTCCATGTAGGTGTGTGTGCCCAGTGTGCGGAAGCCAGAGAACTTTTCTTAGCAGTGTATATAGGGGTGGTACTCTTGCCCTGTGGCCCTAGTCCCTTCACTGGCTACATAAGGGAGGCATCACCCTGATCCCGTTCAGTTCCTTCACACTGAATGTCAAGAGTATAAACTCCAATGCAGATGGGATAGTGGGACTACACATCTGCATCACATCTCAAAGAACAGTTACAATGCAGGCAAGTAACTTCTTTTTCAAGTAGATGCAGCTGTGTATTTTGTGTAGGTGACACAAAAGCAGTATTTGCAAGAGGTGGGGCTTGGTGTGCATTTAAACAAGGACTGTAGGATTGCCTTCCAAAGTTTGCATCTGATCTGGATGCAATAGAATGGCATAGTGGTTTGTAAACATATGTACAGACGACCAAGCCACAGCCCTGCAAATGTCCAGTATAGAACCATCATTTAGAAATGCCATTGATGATGCCCGAGCCCTCGTGGAATGAACTCACCCACTCTGAGGAGGTGCGTTGTCAAAGCTCCAGGACCTTGATATGCAGAATAACTTCCAGTTCTGATCATAGGCCTTGAGCTTTCAGTGACCCCAGATGCACTCCAGCCTACTAAGGAGGCATTGGTGACAACCCTGGTCGGAAAGAACCAAGCAAAAGGAACGCCCTGGCACACATTGCCCTGAACCATCCACCACCATAAGGAGTCCATGATCACTGGAGGAAGTCAGACCAGTCTGTTCAAGGGATGATGATTCAAATGATAGACCAACTTCAGCCACATTTGAACAGGATGAAGGAGCAATCTGACAAATTGGACTACCTGAGTGCATGCAGCCATATGACCTAGAAACCTCGGGCCTACTCGGGCTGTGGTTTGAGACTGCAGTTCCAGACATAGATAGCAAATGGCATGGAACTGATCTGTTGGCTGAAATGCTCTCAAACTCAAATGCTATCAGAGCCCCAGTGAACTTGATTCTTTCAGCTGGGAACAGTGCTGACTTTCCACTCTTTAGGATGAGACCTAGATGGTGAGTAAGCATAGTATAAACTGAATGAGGGAGGACTTCTCTGGACTTGCCCCTCAGTAACTGATCTAGATATGGGATTCCCCTCTTCCTGGGATATGCTGTCACTACAATCATGCATTTGGTAAAAACCCAGGAAGCAGAAGACAGACCAAAGGGGAGCATGGTGTACCGAGAGTGCTGGTGGGTTGGGAGCACTGCTATGTGGAAATATGGACAATGACTGAACACTGATGAGAGCATCACACAAGGCAGCCAACTACTCTACTCTAACAGAAAACTAAATACAAGGTGCTACTATTATCTAGCGGAAAACAAAAAACTCTCAGACAGCCTGAAAACATAAGGTGAAAACACCACACTGAGCTCCCACTATAGCTGTGGGTGGTGAGAAGGAACTGAGGAGGTTTGGGGTGGCACCGCCCATATATATATAGCCAGGAAAGGGCTAGGACTACAGGAGGCAAGTGCCAACCTTATGGGTATTGCAAGGCAAAGAAGTTCTCCTGCTTCAGTGCACTGGGCAAGTACACACCTACATGGAATTCATGGTTGCATCTACTCAAAGAAGAATTATGTGGTAAAGTCTCTGGATTTATGTAACCCAACGTTCCATGTGTTACAAGTCCACCTCGGTGCCTGATTCAAAAGATATGATTTGGTACAGCCCTCATATACAGAGGCTTGTCTCTTTCGCTCAAGTTGTAGCAGCAAGGGCTTTTAGCCCAAGATGGCAGTCACAACACTTATTATGGAATACATGGGGCCTTGACTACACAAAGTCAGTTTATTCTCTCCCTCATAACAAAACTAGAACCTTTCTGGGAACAAACAATTTTTCTGTGGAGCAGACAAATTTTATTCCTGAGCCATCAAAGCTGAAAAAAAAAAAACAGAAAAAAACATTGCTTCAAACTTTAATAGAAAACATAAGATGATGAATGGGTAATACGCTTTTTTGCCTGCAAATGCGTTTACAGTAAAAAAAATTGTTGAAAGCATCCTTATTGTCACAAACACTGTGCTTGACCGTAACTTTCCACTTTGTAAATGCTCCTCGCTTTCCGCTTTAATCTGCCTGCTCCAATCCCTCCTAACAGTTCCTTTTCAAATCCTTCCAGCTGAAAGAAAGTGGATGGGTCTCCCTTTAGATCTCATCAGTATCACTCTTATTAAATAGATGGATCACTGTTGAGCACCACAAGGCACCCTCTTCTACAAAGAGGCTGAACCCACTGCCTCAAGAGCTTTCCTAGCCTAGCACAAATCAGTAAATCAGTAGTAAGTTGTATCCCTGTTTCCTGCATGGAATTACAGAGCAATGTACCAAACTAGTGGTACATTTGTATTTAAGTAGAAAACCAGGTCATTGTTGGAATCCATTTGGAAGAGATAAAGGGGATCTAGTATTTACCCCTGACTATCACTGATGGAAAGTGTCAGCTAACTGAGTCAGACAGGTAACAAGTTCCTCCAGTTTCTGACTATCATTTATATTGATTAGCTAGCTAGTCACTTCCTAAAATTTAAGCCATAATAGTAATTGTTCAAAGCCATTTCACTAAATTATCCAGTACTACTGAAGGCAGTAAAACCTAGAGGTGAAGCATGAAGTAAAATGGTCATTTTGAAGTCTGTACTGTTGGAATACATAAAACCAGCATCTAACTTTGCCAGTTTTTGTGTCCTGTGATGCTCTATTAAAAAAGGCTTCTGCCTCATTGATTTATCTCAGCATGTTCAGCTGGTCTTTAAATGCATGCCTGCATCATTCTCTGGTAGCTCAGCTGTCTATTTCTGCATCCACTGCTCTACTCAGCTCTTTTTTATTGTTATTTTGGTTCCAGTTCCAAAGTTCCCCTTATTTTTTCTATATTCTGTGCTTAGCAATTGTCCTACTTGCCTCACCAGGATAACACCACAGGTTAAACTCCCTGTTCCTTCTGCAGCTCACCTGCATTCACAGGCTGTGCTTCTGTTTGCCGACTTCCTCTACCTTGCTTTCATAAGGAAGCCTATTACTGTGGTACCTACGCATTTAGTCACACACACACACACACACACACACACACACGTCAAGCCAACTACCACGAGTCCCAACCTTGTTGATTCCCAGCAGGAAAAGAGAGCAAAATAATTTTAAAATTAGGAGGGTTTTCCATCACAGTTAACTCAAGCAATTAACTCAAAACAAATTATCACAATTAATTGCTGTTTTAATCGCACTGTTAAATAATAAGAGTACCAATAGAAAATTATAAATATTTTTGGATGTTTTTCTATATTTTCAAATATATTGATTTCAATTACAACACAGAATGTGTACAGTGCTCACTTCATATTTTTATTACAAAAATTTGCACCATAAGATAGATAAATAGAATTTTTCAATTCTCTCATACAAGTACTGTAGTGCAATCTTTGTTGTAAAAGTGCAACATACAAATGTAGATTCTTACGTAACTGCACTCAAAACCAAAACAATGTAAAACATTACAGCCTACAAGTCCACTCTGTCCTACTTCTTGTTCAGCCAAGTGCTAAGACAAAGAAGTTTGTTTACATTTACAGGAGATAATGCTGCCAAAATATATTTGAATATATTTGAAAATGTAGAAAACATTCAAAAATATTTAAATAGAACACTATTTAACAGTGCAGTTAAAACTGATTAATGATTAATTATGATTAATCAATCGTCTGACAGCCCTAATAAATTAGGAATGTTTGCTAAGCTACATTGTCTCCAAATTCCAAAGCAGCCTCTTCCCCACTGAACTAAGGAAATTTCAAATACAGAATATTTGATAAATCATTTCCTTTATAGTAGCTATTAGTCAGATATAGATGCCCTGGCCTACCCATTCTAGATATGGGCCAGCTGCATCCCAACCACCGTGGACTGACTTTGTTACCCTTTAGGACTTGACACTCACATTAACTGATGAGGGCCCCTTCCTACTCCCTAATTACCCCCAAATCACCCGTTTTCTGCTTCAAATCTGAAGCTTTTAACTTTACCTGTCAGACCAAATGAAGTTATGGAATAAACCCAGTGCTTACAACATCATTGTTGGAAATAACTGAGAAAAAACCCAGAGCTTCACACTCAAAACATCTGTTTCCTTTATGTCTTTGTTAGACTTACTGACTTTATTGACAAAGGCACATTTCTTAATACTGTTAGCACTGCAGAGCCATCAAAGCTATGGAACAGTGAATAGAATTCTAGTCTTCATGCATTATCAATAAAATTGACAGCTGTGTTCCAAATGCAAAATCTTATTTACTAGTGACATACAAGAGGCAAAAAGACAATAGGTCAATTTTCAGAACTTGGATGGACTGGCTGACAGAAAATTATTAAAAACTGAAAGCTTTTACTGAGAATTTTAATACAGGTAAACACCAATTTTGGGGATATTCTGAATATCTCCATTGCCATAAGTGGTTGATTCCATGTCCCAATTTGTTGTAGAAGCTGAAATTTATTTTTATTAAATGCTGATATTTATGATTGTATAGAGGTTTTGGGGGGAGGGGACATCATAAAACAAACAAACTTGCACATAAGATGGAAGAGACTAACAGCTACACACAAAAAGAGGGAAGGGAAGGGGGCGGGGAAGAAAATGGCCTTGGTGGAAGTGAATGATACACAGTTCTTATTGAAATTTACTCTATTGCCAATCTAAGTATCATTCAACAATCCAGTTTATGTTTAGTTACATAGACTCCCCAAAGCTCTATAACTGAGAAACAGAATACCACCAATCACTGGAATGTTACTGTGCCTAGTCTTTCCATTGTAGAACAGAATTAGTGAGTGCAGTAACAGACATTTACACATGACTTTAAAAAAAAAAAAAGTCAATACTTTCAGGAACTACTTCAGATTTTAAAAAACATCACAGCCAACCATTGTGAAGATGGGTTTTGCAGAACGCCAGAGGTATGACCCCTTTGCATGGGCTCACTAACTCTTCCCTCCATATACTGTAGGATGACGAGTCCTGACATTAGGGGTTTTTGTCTAATACACACAACTATACTCTCCCTTTCCCCCCCACCCCAAAAAAAAGTGTCCTGATTTTTCACACTTGTTATCTGGACACTATTATACTGGAACTGCACTGCTCCCACTGTCTCTGGAGTCTTCTGTGGCAGCAGAGAGCCAGAATTTGACTCCAAAAAGGGGAATGAATTTATGGAACACTATGTCATCATTTTTATGGCTTTATTTGTCTGAGTATAAGCGCACTTGACATAAGTAATCGATCAGGTTAAAAAACAACAAATCTGCCTTCTTCACTCAGATAATTAGAACACCTGAAAGCTACCAACAAAATGCAACGTGTTTGCTTTTCTTTTTAAATATTCTAAGGCTGTAGCTCTTACGGCTTTCTTCCAAGCCCAGAGTTGGAACAGAATTGAATAAACCAGATATTTGGTAATTTTTCAGCATTACAATTCACTATTAATCTTGCAAGTGAGCTCTATTCCTGTAAATTTAACTGGTTCATTTTTTTTCCTTTTCAAAAGTAACTGGAAAAATGCCAGGTGACAGTCACATTTGGGCTCATGAAAAAACCACTGCTGTGTTCCCAGTCGGGTTAAAAAAAAAAGTTTAGTTGGCTGTCACCCCTTTAGTTGGGACATCACCTGCAGCCACCTGCCTGCACAACCATAGGCAAATCACTGGCTGTAAACCCAAAACCATTGTCCCATGTCAGGCCTACAGCAGGCAGCCAACTAGTCAGTTCCTGGCCCCAGTCAGGCTCCTCTCACAGATTACAGCAGGAGGTCTGCTTTCCCTCCCAGTCAGCCCTCAACTGAGCTAGGTTCTGTCCTTTTAATCCCTCCCTCTAAGCCTGATACCTACTGCAAGTGTGGATGGCCAGGGCTGATTGAGCCCACAATAGCACATTAACCATTTCCTGGCCAGTGTGCTGTTTGTATACTCCATCACAGGCCCAGGGTAAAATGGCCTTTCTAAGATAGCAGTTATAGATTAGCCCCAGTTTATGTATCTCTTTTCAAGTCAGGGCATCTTCTCCCCTTAGGGTGACCATATATCCCAATTTTACAGGGACAGTCCTGATTTTGGGTCTTTTCCTTATATAGGCTCCTATTACCCCCCACCCCATCCCGATTTTCACATGTGCTGTCTGGTCACCCTATCTCCTCTCCCCCTTATTTCTGCTGGTCATTTTCAGTTGTCTGACCTATGGCTGATTTCTGATGCTTGTTTCAAACCAAAACGCACTCACTTGGGAATTAGTACTGGAGTTCCATGAAGAAAATATTTGTGTTTTCATTCATCATTTTTCTATACTCATTTTAAAATAAATGTTCTGCTTCCAAGAGGATCCTTTAAAACAAATAGGTATAAAAGCCACAGCAACATGCTTCCACTGTTCTCAACTTCTGTATCTCTGATTCTGGAAATCCCACTTGAGACCTTAATATTGCTGCACCAGTACTAAGGAAGAGAGGTGACATGTTCTAATTTTAATCATGCTTTCAGTGCCATTCTAAATATAAACATATCCATAAATCTATCACTGCGGGTAAACAATGAGCCATCACTTGATTTTATTTTCAAATGACACTTGTCAACAAAACAATCCTCCTCCTCCAAGATCCATTGCTGCGTTGATCCATCTCAAAGCGATACAGAACAGCAGAAAAGCTTTCCCTTTGTATGTATGTATGCTCCTAATCTGAAAATGCGCATCAGGCAGTTAGAACAATGCTCTGCACTAACTCAGGGACCCAAAATATTGCAAGAGCAATGGCTGAATCATAATGGTCAACCCTCCAATATCTCCCTTAACATGCCTATTATAATTAAAAGGGAAGGAACCTCTAGCAATGGAGAGGCCACTTATCTTTACTTCTAAAATGGCAAAAATTCAAAACTAGAGCTGGTTGCAAAAATTTTAACAAAACAGATTTCTATTGTAAAACTGAAATATCTCATAGGAACTTGTTGATTGCCATATTTGGAGTCAAGAAAGAATTTCCCCCCAGGTCAGATTGGCAGAGACCCTGGGATTATTTATTTATTTAGCCTTCCTCTGCAGCATGGAACGCAGATGACTTGCGGATTTAAATTAATGTAAATCACGGATTGTCTGTAACATGAAGTCTTTAAATCATTATTTGAGGACTTTTGTAACTCATTTTCAATAGGGAGAGTCAGGAATAACGCCAGCAAAGTCAATGGAGTTATGCCAGCAATAAAGTGGAGTGAGACCAGAATCAAGCCAATTGTTTGTTCTATGAAAACATAGTAAGATTATGCAAGACATAAGCAAAATGTATGTTTAAAACGGTGTCTATTTCTCTAAGACTTTATTACTGGATAAATAAAAATATGCTGTTTAATGATAGTATCTCACATCATTGAAAAATAAAATATATCCGATTTTCTTGAACTGATTCTCATACGAGAGTGATACTGCACAATTCACTGAAATCCAGATTTTCTAGGAGCCAGTCTTACTTTGGAAAATAAAAGTGTTACAGTAAAATGTGTGCCTTATACTGCCTGTGGCCTCATGAATAAAACAAATATTAAGTTTCTGCAAACCAGGAGGACAAAACCTCTGCCACTGGAAACAGCCTCAGCAAAATCATTTTCTTTCCTAATATCTACCTGGCCTTGAAATGGATATTCTTCATCGAGCACTGCAGTGCAGCATGAAAACCCAAGCAGCATTCTATTTATTTATTTTTGTTCTTAAGCACAAGTTGAATGATGGAATGGAAGAGAACCTACTTCTTAAAATCATCTCCTACCTTCAGTGGATGTAACCAGGGGCGGCTCTAGAAAGTAGGCTGCCGAGCGGCGCGGCGGCGCGCGCCCTTCCTTCCGCGGGCGGTCCCCTCTTCCCGCGGCTCTGGTTGAGCTCCTGCCGGCATGCCTGCGGCAGGTCCCCCCGGGATGGGATGGAGGGATAGCAGCCGCTGCGCGGCTCGAGCTCAGAGGGCGAGCGGAAGACGGGCCGCGGAGTGCCAGTCATGCCTGCGCGCGGGTCCCTCTCCCTCGCCGCGTGACCTGCCGCAGGCATGGCGGAGGAGACCGAGCCCAATGCCCCGCCCGAACGGCGCCGCCCCGCGCCTGCTTGGCGCGCTGGTGTCTAGAGCCGCCCCTGGATGTAACGGTACAGAGGAGATGTGTATTCTGTCAACACTATAGGGCCAGCAAAAAGGACAATTCGGGCACATCAGAAAACTGACAAAATAATACTACCCACTATATTCCTTCACCTAAAATAATGGCGGCAAAAAGCAATCCAACTTTCAGATGGCACTCTGTCAAGTGCACTTATCACAGGGTGTGACTGCCCTGTTGTGCCCCTTTCTGGCTAAATGCAGCATTCACACATTCCCTACCTCTGTTTCCCCCTTCAGGAACCCAGGAACACCACTTCAAGCTCTCTTGACTCAATAGTACACTCACTGAGGCTGGTTTAGTATAAAGACTCATTAAAAATAGTTCATAACAAAAAT
This sequence comes from Mauremys reevesii, assembly GCF_016161935.1. Classification (NCBI taxonomy): domain Eukaryota; kingdom Metazoa; phylum Chordata; order Testudines; family Geoemydidae; genus Mauremys; species Mauremys reevesii. The sequence goes on from NC_052624.1 coordinate 202,432,161, forward strand.
CCCAAACAAACAAATGTTTCTTCTGGCTTTTGGGATTTCTCCAAGACTGTCTTCTGATCCCTGTTCCCACTCCCCTCAGGGTTACCTCTCAGTCACTGTGTCTCTCCTTACAGCAGGAGACCCAGCATTCCTCCTGGAACTGGGCTGTAATTTAGCCCTTTTAGGCCCTTAGCCAGCATTTCCCTCAGATGGCCTTTTCTCTAATTAATCCATAGGTTCCACAGGCCTATCCTCCCCTGCTGGTGTCTGACCTGTTCTGAGGGAGCAGGAAGCAGTATATATGCAAGTCCCCATCTTCCAGCTCATTCCCCATTGGTTGGGTGAGTGGGGAGGCACATCCTGCCCTCTCTTCAATGCCCCAGTCTCAGGACTTAAAAAAAACAGTGATGGGATTTCCTCCCAAGAACCACTTATTTCCAGGACTGCTTCCTCTCTATCCATCTCCCTCAAGTCCTTAATTTAGATCTTTTAAACCCTTAAGGGCTATTCCATATGACAGGGTGGTCTGATAACTAGGTGCTACTGCCACTATGGGGCAGATGACCCCATCACATTATTACCACAAGCTTCTTACCCTATCTATTGTATTTAGGCAGAATGGACCAGATTCAGACAGTGGCCTTCTCTGATGGTACAAAGGTAGTGGAAAGCCACAGGATTTCTCCTGCTGCTGATGATTCCCCCAGTGCTGGGACTCCCTGTCAGGTGTACAGCAATGCACCCAGTTTCTGAACAGGGCATGCATGTGAGGAAGGGAACAGCAATGGGAGTGCCCTTTCACAGACTATCAGGGTTGGAAGGGACCTCAGGAGGTCATCTAGTCCAATCCTCTGCTCAAAGCAGAACCAATCCCCAGACAGATTTTTACCCTAGTTCCCTAAGTGCCCCCCTCAAGGATTGAACTCACAGCCCTGGGTTTAGCAGGCCAATGCTCAAACCACTGAGCTATCCCTCCCCCCTTAAACTGGAATGCTGCTGGGACTCAGGTGCCACCAAGAATAGATTACAGCAGTCCCAGAGCCACTGTAATCTATTGGGAGCCGGCATAAAACCAGCACTGGAATCCAGGAGCCACAACTTGTTCCTTTATGCCCCTTTTCCTTCTCCTCTGGCCACAACTGAAAATCTGGCCCAATATATGAATCACACATAACACTATGGGATGTTAAAATAGGTTCCAGTTCTGTAAAGAAAAGGAAATTTTGTTCCTAGACCCTTTTCTTATATAAAAAAGGATTACTTCTTTTCAGTCTCAGAATTGAATGAAATCTGTTCAGTTTATACACATAGTATCCAGCAATGTACCTAAGGAATCTAGATATTTCACATGGACTATGAATACATGGAAGGAAGTATTTTATTAAAATATGATAGGAGTTTAAAGAGCCAGGTTAAATCATGTAAGTCATATGATTTTTTAAAAGTATATGATTTAAAATGTTTTCATTTTGATTCTAACTAATGTCTTATTCAGTCTAACAATTTAAAATAAATCTAATTTACTCTTCACTGTTTATGCTGCTTATTTTTATTTTTTCCTCACAGTTTGGAAAAAAAATAAGCCTAGTCAGCTTCACTTTCATGTATACTAATTTTCTAGGTTATTATTTCTAGTTTCATATATGAGCACAGCACTGCAAAGATTGGGATGCATAAACTGCAAGAGAATATTTTTTCTTTTTTTAAAAAATACAGTTTTCCTGGATTAAAAAAATAACTACATAGAAATATTTCCTTATCATAGATGTTGATTAAGCTTGTGTATAAGCTTAGATTTTTGGCCAAATATGATCTGAAAGTGTCCCTTAAGGAATTCTGGTTTTCCTTTTAAGTTTGAATTTTGGGGCTCAAAGTTTAAAAAAACATCTTTAGAATCATCTATAAACAAGAGAAAATTGAGTAATACCCGATGCAATAAAATACAATTTAAAAAAAAAAGTTTGAAGGAACTCCAGTCAGACATCCATGCCTTCAAATAAATCCACCTACAATCATTTTAATTAGACTATCAAATAAAGTTTAATACTCTCGCTATTAATATTATCACATTATATATTTAGTTAGATGCATGTATTTGAATGTGCAATCAGTCATAACCCTGATTTTTGGGGTGGCTTTAAAAAGGGAAATCAAATCCAAAACATTAATGCAATATTATGATTGAGAATTGCATGCTCTAGTGTAAGCAAACTCAGAGTATGGTTTCCAGAGCAACTGTAAGTCAGCCAGCTTGCAATTTATGTATCTCCTGTGGGCAAATCCTGTTTCCTGCACACAGCTGGAGTAAATCCTCCAAGCTACTCAATGCTTAGTCTTGGAAGGATCAGATTTTTAAGTGTCAGTAAATGTTGATTTCACCATACACACATGAACTGAGGAAAAAATATTTTCATCAATAATAACCGAAATTTACTGATAGGGAAAGTAAGAAAAATGCTACTTGACAATTTCCTAGAGTTTAAGGATATTTACTTTGTATGTTTGGACACATGATGTTGACAATTTGTGTTTTAATGGCTATAAAGTTTGAACTTTTTGAATCTCAGCATCTACTGTCATTAAACTATTGTCTGACCCTCCATTGTCTAATTCCCTCATAATTTCCCCACAACTGTGAAAATTTAAAAAATGCTTAAACATAAGTCATTGATATTATCCACTGAAGTTATAAACATGTCAAATTGAATTCTGCTAAGCCTGCCAATGCTGCAGAGTGGTTCGGCAGTTGCTTCTCTAGTATCAAGGTTGCAGCAACCATACAGCTGCTGCATTTCCTATAGAGAAAATTCAACCATTGGATCTACATAGTTATGGATTTCCCAGCTATGTCCCTACCCACTCACCAAATCCTCTGTGCTAGTACCAAAGGGTCCCCCCACAGAACTGTGCACATGCCACACATGGATGCAGAGCTGTGCATGAGCTCCCCAATCCTGCTCCAGAAATACACTGGCTGTGTTTGTGGCCTTCTGTGACTCTTGCTTAGACAGCAGAGCTTAGTCCTAAAACATTAAAATTAGGATAATAATGCAGAGGACCTAACTACAAGTGCAGTCCCACAGCTGATGTGTGTCTGGAACGCCAATCAAAAGGCATGCGTGGTCCAAGTACAGAATGACGGCTAATTTGGGCCCTCAAATAGCTCTGGCATTCATAAGATTGAATTTCTTGACTTCTGTGAATGTAAAATCTCGAGCATAACATTGCATTAACATAAGGCTCTGATTCACCATCAAACGAAATAAAAATAAGCTCCTGTTCACTTCACTTGGCCTTTGGATCAATTCCCAGTGGAACACATTCCATCCTCATATATACACCCAATTCCCATGGAAGCAAATAGGAAGTTAAAATGTCAGAGATCTGAATTTTGCAAAATATATTTTGGTATGAACAGTGGCTGTTTGAACTGGTCTGCGTGGTCAAACCCTGGATTCTATAAAACTATTTTCCATTGCATTCCATTTCCATAGCTTTGAAAATGTAGATGGTATAAAAACATAAATATGAAACAGGCTCTCTGTAAAAATCAATAAAACATTAATTCATGCATAAAGGAATTACAAATTCTCCAAAACCAGGGATGAATACCCATGATGGCCATGACATCTATTTAAGCAAACAAACAAATAGACTAGACCACACCCCTCCAGCTGCAAACAAAGGGGCCCCTCCATAGCACTGTCCTCCCCACCCATTCCTGTGATCCCACAGAGGCCAATATCTGCAGAGGCAGGTATGGGGTCACCGGTGGGCAGGTCTGCATTGGATGAAAGAGTTAGAAGTGGGGCTTGTGACACACACTGTGGGACTGATTCTCCACTTACACTAGAGGAACTCCACTGAAGTCAGTGGTAGTGTTCTCAATTTACATTAGTATAAATGAGAGGAGAATTTGACCCATTCTCCCTATGCCAGTGCCATGGAGGTGAAGCAAAACCATTATGCATATAGCCTAGAGCAATATTACTTTTCCAGGGAGAACCTCTCTGATGCATCAGTGGAAGCTGTAGATAATGATCAGAGGCAGTATGCTAAGAACCCAAAACCAACATGGAGATACAGGGCCCATGTATAGATGACCCTTGTCTACCACAGGTGCTCCAGATACAAGTAGTGTAGGGTCTGGCACCCCAAACCCTGATGGAACAAAATGAGGAAACTCAGAGCAATGTGGCCTTGAGTAATTTTTCTAAAGAAAATCTTTTGCCTTCAAAATAAAGACCTTTAAAAATGTCAGTCTAAGAGCTTAATATTGACTGTGTTAAACAACTAGCAAATACCAATTTATCCACGTCATTTTTTATTGAAGGTTCTAAAAATTTAGGTTAAGGCAATACATCTGTGATATTAGTTTGAACCTATAGACATGACTGGGTAGTTATAGAGCAAATTAATAAAGTCTAATTTTGAACAATAGATTTTGTTCAAACCAAAATCATAATCAACAAAAATTTGAAATTATTAACTGCCCCTTAGCGAGTGCTAAACAAGTAAAATTCATCAATGGTTAACAATTATTGAAGGCTGCAGAGAACACATCATCCAGTAAGTTCATCTGCAACAACTTTTATTTACATTTAAGCTATATGTACATGCTGAAACATCTGTCTCAGCCTAAGCTAAAGTTCCACTGGAGCTATTTTATAATTAATGCATCCCATGTATAACTGCTCAAATTGCTGCCCACCTGCAACCAACACAGAATATTTTACATTAAATGTATGTATTGCACCAATACGTATCTTAACCATAATATTATTGTAGAAACCAAAATATGCATTTTACTAGTATGCACAATGGTGTATATAAACAGATTAGATGATCATTTCTCTCATAATGATCCACACTGTCATTCCAACGTTATACAACTGATAAAGAGAAAAGAGGGTACTACATGAAAACAGGCAACGTCAAAGCCTTATTTTGTCAATATTTCCTCATCCCCCCTACTCCTTTCTGATGTCACCCCTCCTGTGTCATTTCTTCTGCAATATTGCAAGGTTCCTGAGACAGGATTTGGAGCCATGCTTTTATTCTGTCTGTAAAGCTTCATGCATACCTATAGCACTGCCTATAAATGATAATGTTCACCTGGGGCCAAATCTCAGAGACGGCGATGGCAAAACTTTTGTTGCTTTCAGTTGATCAGGATTTGATTTATGAGTTTGACCCTGTAAGGTGCTGAGAACAATTAGCTCCCGCTGGTTTCAGCCCCGGTTCAGGAAAGCATCCAGGAAGCATTTAGGCCCTTTCAGGATCAGGCATTAAATGCATGTAAGTGCATAACAAATGTATATTATCTACTCTCTGGCATCAGCTGATTTTTTCAGAATGTGGAATAAAAAAACCTAACTCCACACATCATGTACTGAAAATTGCATAATAAACAGTTGCAAAATGAAACCTTACTTCATATCTATATTGTTGTAAGAGCCAGATTCTCAACTGGAGTAAGTTAATGTAGCTCTGTGGCCTTCAAAGGACTTATGCTGATTTACACCAGCTAAGGATATGGCTAATCATATTTATAGTGTTGTAATGTGTGAAAAAAATCCATAACTTCCCAACCCAGATCTGGATAAAAGCACGGAAGGACTGGATACTACAGCTTACTGCTATGCCAGTAATATTTCTATATGGCTAACAGAGCCTGCTTCTGCTCTTATTGGAATTGAATGGAATTTTTCTATGGCATCCACTGGGAACAGGATTGGGCCATCTATGTTATTCAATTACTTTAGTACATTAGCAGTTATAATGTAACTAATTTAGCTAATTTATCATTATCAGTAATAAATGCTAAATTCTATGTCCTTGTTTTCCACATTTTTTCTCACTATGAAAAGCTCTGAAAATGGACTCATTTTGGGGAAGGTTTATGGATACCCAGGTGTAATTTTTATTTTTTTCCTAAAGTGGATTGGAAAATGTATTTCAGCACTTTAGAGTTGGATGTGTAAACAAAATTCTTACTCTTGAAAACTGAATTTTTTTTTTAAACACATTTTACTAAGGAAAATTTGCTGCAGCAAAATGCCTGCTGATTCACTGCTGTTTGACCCATAGTGTTCATTTAGATAAGTGCTGCTATAGTGATTTAGTTCCACCTCACAGAATACTGTGTCTCGATTTTATTTCTGTTCCTTGCCCACGCTTCTACAGAAAGATAAATATCTGAAAATCAAAGAAAAATAAGGTATTGACTTAAAAAATTATTAAGGGCTTGTCGACATAGTGAATAATGCACTCTACGGGGATGTGTACTAACGTGTTGTACATTAATTAGTCTGTGCACACTAAAGGTTCCCTGGTGCACTTTAATGTACTAATGTTTCAAAAGGTGTTACATTAAAGCACACCAGCAAGGTCTACACAGACCAATTAATGCACAACATAGTGTGCTTTAGAAAACACTCCCCCATGGAGCATGTTACCTCACTGTATAGACAAGCCTTTAGACGTACTGGATGAAGTTTTTTGCAAAGAACATTTTTTCCTACACCTCCCCCCACATTGTCTGATAGAATTAAATTATAATTTAACTGCATAAGAAAATTCAGATACATTTTCTATTTCCCACTAAATGCAAATGAGCCAGAGTTCTTTACCACCAAACTGATTGATCTCAGAGAAAGGTTTGGTCAATTGATCTGAATACGGGTCTGAAAGTCAGGAACTCCTGATTTCTACGTGTAGCTCTGCTAAAAGCTTCCTCTGTGGTCTTAGAGAAGTCACGTGTAGTAATGGGACTACTCATGTGGGATCTGGGCTTTAATTACCCTCTGCAGTGAGGTTCCACTTTGACAGAAGATTTCAAAGACAGGTAAAAATGAATAGATGTCTACTTGTGGACGATGTCTAAAAAGCCCTCAACATTCCTGGAAAGCAAACCCAACTCCATGGCTACTTTGATTGCAAGCTCTCTGGGGCAGGGGCCATCTTTTTGTTGCATATTTGTATAGCACCTAATGCAGTGGGGTCCTGGTTCATGAATGGGAGCAGCATCAAGCCCTAAATGCAGCATGGAACCAAAATCTTTTCTGATTGATTTCAATTTATATCTAGCATAACGGGGGTCATTACTCACCTGGTGCACCTCCTCATGGCTCACCTGGGGATTAACTCGCCACTGGTTGGATGCCCCATGCTGCCGTGCATTTTATAAGTTGCAAATGTTAACTAGATATGGGTAATGATCCAAGGACAGTCTTTTTGAAGCTGACAGAGGAGATATGCTGGGAGGGACTATAAGAGTTAATACCCCTCGCTACTCCTAGAAGAGACACTGACTATCTGCATTATATATACACCGGTATAGGCTGTTGATTAATTATTATTAATTATTGAAACCCTGGTCTTCACTATCTAAGAATCCCGTCTCATAATTTGTAACTGCTATCTACCTGGCATACATTCTGGGTCACTGCTCAAAGTGAATGATTCTGCTATTTTATATTTCTTCTCACATTTATCAAAAAGGATTATTTTATCATTCCCTGCACCATTTCACGGAAATAACAAAGCTGTAATTATTCATTGTATCTTGAAAAGTTTGACACTTTTTATAAGTGCAAGTCAACCAAATTGAATTCCCCTCCAATTTATGTGACATACAGTAATTCCAGGCCTAGCATAAAACCTTATATGAAATGCTTTGCCCACAGGACACTTTTACAGCTATGTTAAACCTCTGAAATACAGTATTAGAGACCTGTAAGTACAAAAGCAGGAATGGCAACATGTTAACACAGTGCAGATACACATACTGTAGACAAAAATGGTAACAAGTGTGCTTTGCACTAGTCCTTCCAAAGTAAGCTTCAATCCTCATATCCAGTCAACTTGTACTCACAGCAAGACCTAGGGAGAGGGATGAAAAGGTGACCTGCATCACTTATTCCTCTCCCTGCAACCAGCCAGGAGTTGGTTTGTCCCAAATGCAAATCAGAGCAGCCAGAGTATTGTCTGTCACTCTGTGCTTTTTCCACAAACACAAGAGCTGGGTTTATGCGGCCTCTGCAATTATGACAGACATTTTCCTCCAGACAGTGGAGTAGTGTGACTTCACCTTACCTGCTTCATCATGAAAATGTTACCCTGTAACGGGGCAGGGACTCACCACCTGGCGCCTTCTGCTGGTGACTCCGGGAATTAGCTCTGTCCAGTGGAGCACCCCCTCCTGGTGGTGTCCCGTCCGTCATTCTGCCCTCTGTTGCTGTCTCTGGACCCACGTTGCTCCCTGCTCGGCGGCATCCTCTTCGAGGCCACTGCCCTCCAGCAGTGTCCCTTAGTCCAGCTGCATCCCCTTCCGGGGGTTGGTGATCAGCAGTCCTATCCCCCAGCCACCATGTCCAACCACCCTCTGAATCCAATCCCTCTTGTCAGGGATCTGGCGTAGTATAATGGCCGCTCCCTACAGCCAATGGCTGAAGGCGGGGGACTGCAAGGGGTGAAGGCGGGGGACACAGGCCCGCCCTCTACTCTGGATCCCGGCCCAGGGACCCTCTGGCAGCAGCCTCACTGTCCTCCTCCTCTCCCCTCGTCTGTCTGCTTCCCTGGGCTGCTTCCCCTAAGGCCCCTTGCACCCACTAGGCCCTTCCTTTCAGGGCCTGCAGCCTGGCAGGCTACGGGCTCAAGCTCCCTAGCCTCTCCAAGCCTGGCCAGCACTGCGCTGTCCGTGGTGCTAGTCTCCACCCTTGGAGACTGATCTTCCCCTCTCAGATGCCTGGGACCAACTGACTGCTCCTTTCCTGGGCAGCTTTTATATGTGGCTGAGCCTGGCCCTGATTGGCTCCCTCCAATCTGGGCCCTGATTGGCTCTCCATAAGCCCTTTTCTGATTGGCTCCCTGTCTGCGCAGGCGCCCTGGCCTGCTGCAGCCCACTCTCACAGTGAGTGGGGCAGTCCGCCCCACTACATACCCCCAAAAGAAGGAATGAAGTTGTCCAAGACTCCCTTTTCAGGGAAGCCCTACATACTTCACATACCCAGAAATGTCCAATTTACTTATGAGTAACTAATTATTCTGGGTGTTCCTAATTACACCTATCTGTATCAGGCACAACAACGTTTTTCTTCAAGATTAATTATGCAGAACAAAACCAACCATTAATTATATTTTATTTTGCAGCTGCCTCCATAAACTTTGGCTTGACAATTAGCATTTCAAAGAAGGGAATTATCTATCATCCACCAATACCAATCAGTATGTTGAACCACATATCAAGGTTAATGGTATAAAGCTAAATAGGGAGATGATATGTACCTGCCTTGAAAAGCAGTGATTTAACAGGTGAAGATGTAAAATTACATGTCCCTAAAGTTCCTGTATCTGTGCATTTAGTCATCTACCTAACCATGTGTGGAAGCAACATGGTGTGTGCCTTTGAACTGTACAAAGAACAAACTGTATTGTGCAGTGCTAGTTTCCACCTATTCTATTGTTACAGCAGTTGTCATCTGGTGGTGCTGTTACACAGTTTTCCAAGTTCATTTTCTGAGGGTGCAAGCAAGTTTTATAACCCCACCTATTACTCACACTTAAACCCCAGAAGCAAGAGTCTCAAGGTGCGTAAAACAAGCTACATTCCTGGAATGCTGAGATGTATCAAAATTGTCCTTTGCTGCCTTCGACAGCATAGCTATGTTATGTGGGCAGATTTATTGGCCTGTTCAGACAGCCAAAAATATAATGCCTTCCTTCTCTTAGAATTGGCAGGACCTTCAGCTCCCGAGAGCAAAACCATGCCACTAAGAGGGTAAGAGCAACACTCCAGAGAGTGCACAGGCAGATAGTGAAGGACCCTGAAGGGACTGCTTATAGGGATGGACAAGAGAAACCAGGAGCAATTTGAATTCCTCGAGGCATTGGAGGACATGTCTCTTCAGCAGCAGGACACACAGATGAATTGATTCATGGAGATAGAGACACATAATAGGGATGTCACACTGTCTATAGTGGCTCATGACCATGAATGCCTATCTCAGGGAAGACTGTCAGAAACAAGGTAGACACCCCAAACTGGTGGGGTGTTCTGTAATTAGATTTCACAACCCAGTAACAAATGTGAACTCCTGGATCACTGTAACAGCCCTACCATGGAGTAACAGAGAGTCTCCTTTGACTCTCCAGTCTATCTTGCCACCCAAACTGGACTTAGAGATAAATGGTCACTTACACCAAAAAAATCACAGCACATTCAGGTTGCTTCCAGGCCCAAGAGACCAGCCACTTATCCCAGAAGAATTAGTACCTTACACCAAGGACAATGCCTGTAGCCAATCCTGTAATAAACTAAAAGTTTTGTTAACTAGGAAAAAGGAATAATGGTTATTTACAGGATTAAAGCAAACAAACATATACACACAAATGAGTTACCAACTAAATCCTAAGAGTGACAGAGTTGTAGTGATCTGTCGATTCAAAAGTGTCTTTCAGGGCAGACCCAGAGGGCAGCCCTGGGCATCTCTGGGTTCAATTTCGAGTCTCTGCCACTGTCAGAGTTCAAACAGCCAAAAAGATGGAACATTTTCCTATGATTTTGTTTTATTTCCTTCATTCAGCTTCCAAGTCCACACGAGGAGCTTCCTTGAATGTAGCATTTCCCAGGTGAGAGAGGGCCATTAACCAATCTTTTATACTGTGATGTTCCTTGATGGCCCATCTGATTTTGATAGTCATTCTGGATGGGCAGAGGGAGACAAGACAATTCCTGTGCCTGTGTTCAAAAGTTCAGAGCAAACATTTGCAAAAATGTATAAAAGCAAAATTTACAAATTTTCTTATAGCACGGCATACAGACATTGCAAGCGAGCTTAATACACACAGCAACTTACAAGTATTTCATAAAGTCTAAGCACTAACTACCTTTGTATAGGACTAATACCTATTTTGAGCAAAACTAACATAAAGGTGAACTGGTCTGGTCTCCAGCTATGAGTTTGTTAGTTCTTAGCTAATTTCTTCAGCCTGGGCAAGAGTTGACATCTGGCCTGCCAGCGTCACAAGGAAATGGGAGCATTCACTAATGGAGCAGCTCATTGAACTGGTGGCTAACAGAGTGGATGTCAGTGTGTTGCTGAGGCCTCAGAACCAGCCCATCAGCTGCTGCCACCTCCTCCTCCTCCAGTTGCCACCCACAGTGCTGCTGAGCCAGAGAATCCTGTTTCAATAACCTCTTCGAGGAGAATGATGATCCATCAGGGGTAGCGGAACACCACCGTGTACCAGCCCCCAAAACCCTTTGCATGAGACGTCCCTGGTTGTCACTAAGAGTCATTTTATCCCTTCATTCACACCCTTCTCATGAAGATGGGAAGGAGACTGCTGCAAAGACATTAAACTGTACAGACTTTCTTGGTATGAGCAGTTACTTTGGTAAAATAGGTTATTCTGATTTCAAAACCTTTCCATTAAACCTTCTACTTCATCCTTTAATAAATATTTGCTTTGTTTAACTGTGTATTGGTCCTCTTTCTAATGATGAGCTGAAGGTGTTTTTTTGTTCTTGAATGGACCACAAGCCTCCTACCTCATGTATGGAATTCTATGTACAAATCTGGTGTTCTCATGGTGAAAATACTATAATGTCTCCTCCCACATCCCCTCCACAAGGTTCAGAACTAACTTAAGTCATATGACACATGGATGGAGAAAGTGCAGTGTATGTGTCATGTGCATTAAAAAGCACTTCTATTTTTCTATGTAGCAGATGTTTAAAACACAAAATGGTGATCAATTTCTTAATGGCTTGATTGTTGAAAATCAAAACCAAAGAACAACAACAAAGAAAGAGGGAACATACTGGCAATAACAACATCTGGCACTTCCCACTCAGAACCATCACCCCACTCCAAAACCTTAACCAGTTTCAACCAAGGTAGTGATCAGTGCTCTGTAATAGCTGTTAATTGCACCTAGCACAGCTGACAAGTCAAAAAACACAATGGCTGCAATACTCCCCCGCAATAAACAAACCATCATAAGCTCATTAAAAAAAATTAAGTGCTCCAGACAAAAGATGTTTCTAAAGAAGCATGAACAGTGAGGGCAAGAACATTGCACACTGACCACATATCATCAGCCGTTTTCAACAGCACAAACCCAGCCCCTGGTGATAACCCAATGGAGATGCCCTGATATAATGGTCATTAATGTCAGCAATGACACACTAGCAAACAGTTCATGACCTTTGGCTACAGGGAAACATAATATGCAGCCCATAATATGTACTCGTATTCACTCATGTGCATTTCAGCCGCTTTACACCATATAAAGGTGTCCCTCAGCACAGGGAGATGTCATCCCCTGTCTTCCTGCTGTTCCAAGGTGTGTGCCCATATGGCACCCCTGATTTCCCTAGCCTGCTGAGAAATAGGACCAGTATGCATGTGGGTAGTATGCATGTGCCTGTACAGAGTTTGTAAACCAGACTGTCCTGAACCCACTCAGGATGGAAAAACTCCTCTTCACCCTCACAAGTACTATGTACTGTGCAGCGGGTGACAGACGGGTGCATAGGCAGAGCCAACAAGCTTTCAGCATACCAAGTGTACACCCCATGACCAGTGTTCCCTCTAATTTTTTCCATCCATGTGCAGAATTAATTTTGTTATGTGCACCATATCAAGGTATGTGCAGATGTGTGCCACCAGCAGAAACAAAAAAATCTAGATATAATATATATTTTTAGAAAGTTATCATAGGGATACTTATTCCAGCCAGGACAGGTTAGGCATTTTAGAACTCAGTACTCAAATAATTCAATTTAAGCATAGGGGAGAAATAAAAAATATGAAATGTATAGATCAGTCAAAAATCTAAAATAACACCCTTTGAAAGAAGTATCAAGTAACAATAACAACACAAGTATGTGTTGGGAGGTGAGTTTGAAAGACAGAGTGAGTGTGTGTGTGTGTGTGTGTGTGTATGTGTGACAGAGAGATGCACAGTGTGTGTGTGTGTGTGACAGAGAGAGAGATATGGCCCCTTTAAGTACGCTGCCCTTTTAAGTAGATTGGCACTCAGCATTCTGAAGCCTGCTTGTTCAGACACAGCAACAGCTGCTAGCAAGTTCTCTCCATACTGAGCCCTGTCCTGAGCCCTGTAGTGTCTATCCATCCTCCTACTCTCTGGAGATTGGGCACAGCCGGGATGGGGGGAGGGCAACACTCTGACATCAGTGCACCCCTCCCCGCTCTGCACAGCAAGCCAGAGGCTCCTGGGAACAGCTGGCCAGGGGCTCCAAGGCAGAGGGCAGGAGCAGTGCAGCGGGTGGGGCGGGGGGAGGGACACCTGAAGTCACGGCACTTGATAGCCTGCTGGGTGGCTGCGCAGCTTAGAGGGAACTTAGTCCATGACCATTCTACAGCTACTTAGCTAGTAAATGAACTCCATTTTTCTAAGGTCACTGATATTGGGGTATGGTTTCATGAGCCAAGGCAGGAGCAGATATGTGGGATCCCCAACATAACAGTTGGCACAAAAACTCAGTATAAAACCATGTCATTTGTGGGAAATAAAGTCCCTTCTTCATCCTTAAAGTACAATCTTGATCTCCTCAGCCCCCTGTTATCATGAAACCTTTTGGTATTTCCCACATTGGTAATCATGAATCTGCCTGCATGGTCTACTACACCTGGCAGAACAATTGAATAGTAATCTGTTTGGCTTACATCCTGACTTGACCCTTTTGCTGGGCAAAATATTGGTATATGAGTTCCATCGATAGCCCTGCACAGTTTAGAAATCATCTCTTTTGAAATCCAGCTATTATTTCTGGTTCTTTTCTTATTATTAGTATTTTATTATTATTTCTTATTACCTCCATCCATGGGAAAATCACAGTATTAATTGCCTCACAAAACTGCACAGCCACAACCCTGACAGTGGACTTTCCAACCACAAAGTGGTTTGCAACAGCCCTATCTATAGCTGTCTGGTGTAGCCAGCTTCAACAGGGCAATAGCAACCCACTTCTAAACCAGTATGGCTTCCTTGAATTGAGTGCTCTGGCACTGGAGGGTTGGTACAAGCTCGTCACACAGCTCCATGAAGATCTGTTTCTTTATTTGGAAGTTCTGAACCCTCTAGTCACCCCAAGTTTCCAAAATGATGTGATCCCATCACACTGCACTGCACCAGAAGTGATGGCCAACCAAAAAGGCATACCATGACAATACTGGCATACACCAGATCTGTACAGTATGAGTTAATGAATTGTCATTGAACCTCATGGTCAACGTATCAGAAAATCCTGCCCAAACTCCATCCAGTGCCTACTGCACTGCATAACCATATGTCTCACAACAAAGAGCATGGGCAAAACTAGATAATCATCCATTCCAATTGCTCCATGTCTTCCACCCAGTTTTGCAGGAACTGCCATCAGCAAATGTTTGAAGGCAGGGGACAGTACCAACAACACACAGCAAAGCTGTCTCTCTGATGCTCAGAACCCTGGGATACCACTCCTGAAATGGTAATGTTAATGTCACGTAACAGCGGTAATGTGGACGCGGATATACACAGAGTTATATGTCGAATCTTGGGGGCAGGTATGGGAAGCACACGGGAGCATTTACATGATTCATTACTCAGGTATGTGCACATGTGTAACACTGTGTTGTTGTTGGGTGTGGGACTTGCAAGGTTCTGGGGAGAAAAGGAACTGTGTGAGCCATCGGAGAGTTTGCTCTCTGTCTTAGACTCTGATTAGCGTCAATTCTTGAGGCAGCGTCACACACTGTAAATTGCGCACTGATGTTGGGCTGAGATTCCTAGAAAGAAGAATTGTGCTGCATGCTGTTTGATCATTGTATTGCAGGACTGATATATGCATTGTGATACAGCATGGCCAGAGGGCAGCAGGAGAGAGTTAGAAGGGAGCCTTATTCCCTGTAAGGGAAAGAAAGTTTGCTATAGATTAACTAGAGCACCTGAAGCCAATTAGAGCACCTGAAGCCAGTCACATGATAAACCCCCCTGCTTCAATCAGACAGTGTGAGAGTTGGAGCAGAAAGGATTGGTGTTGGAGCAGAGAACAGTTTGAAGGGAAGCAGAGGACAGTTTGGAGAAGTGCTGTAGTGGGCTAAGAAGTCCAAGACCCTAGGTAAAGGGGCACCTGCCTGTACAGAGGGAGGGCAGGAAGCCCCCCACAAGCTGAAGGGCAGGAGAGGGAAGTAGCCCAGGGGAAGGAACCATCAGTTCAAGTGGTTTACCTCTATCCTCAGGACCCCTGGGCTGGAACCTGGAGTAGAGGGCGGGCCCAGGTCCCTCCCTCTCCACTCCCCTCCTCTAGGACTCTAGTGGGGCAGTTAATATTCCAATTCAGGGGCAAGAAATGGTGCCCTGAATGCCCCCCCTACCCTCCAAAGAAGAGAAAGTGCGAGACCCATCATAATAGTGCTGGCAATTTGCCACAGCATGTAAATACAGCAAGTTACAGAGAGTATGAACAGACTCTACATCAGTGATTCCTCCTCCACTGGAAAGCCAACTTGCAACTTGTACATCACTACTACTCATCAGCGGAGCGATATAGGTGTCAGAACAGGATACTGGTGTCAGACAAAGGAAACATTATGCTGAGGAACAGACCTCTGTTACAAATGTAATCTGAACAACTAAAAAATCCTTATACATATATGTAGACATGAGAGCTCACCAATGGATATAAAATATAAGCTAGCCAACACTCTAATGGAGAGTACTGGTCTCATAGCAGACAGGTAATATTAATGCAGATGCATCTTGAACTCGTCATGATCTCCAAAGGGATCAGAAAGGTAAAGCAAAGCAATTGAACTGAGGTGAACAAGCTGGTGGGAAATATATGAGAGAAGGACAAATGAAATGTTGTAAAGTTACCACAAAAGCTCCCTTCAGGTTCAAATTCTGTGCTCATTTACACCCATGTCCATGGTTAAACTGAAGCCAGAAAAGGACAGTTAGGACTTTTTAATTTTTATACTGAGGACTGGGAAGCTACAGCTGCCAGCTGATCTAATAGTTTGTGAATGCAAATGAGAGTGTGAAGCTGTCTGAAAACCTCCTCAAAGAAGGAGCAACATTTCTGTGTTACAGAGCCAGAACATGCAAATCAGCTTCTGCAGCCATGACTTATAGTTATAGAACCTACTTTGGTAGACCATGACTATAGTCACCCTCATCAAGAACAGTCATCTTGTCTCACCTGGTAGAGATCTGGTTTGGGGTTCCCATGAAATTCTTCAAGTATCCAGGGGAACTCTGTTGAGTTTGACTCATTCATCCTTTCCCTGAGCACATATACTTTTATAAGCAAAACATGCGGGCACAGGGAATTTTTGGGCCTCAGAAGTGGAAAAAAATGACAGTGACAGAAATCAGAGGGAGAAATGACAGTAGATTATATAATCTACTCTCTGCCATTATAGGAGTGTGCAAATAAAGATATGAGGAGACTACACTGAGACAGGAAAGTATTACTGGGATATTGCTCTAAATACCTTTTCACAAAAGCCTGCGGAATTAGTTTATTAATTTGAATTCCAGTTATTTTATTAAAATCTGTGCATTCTATTTACAAATACTGTAATACTGTACACTACACAGAGTGGTCACCACTAAAATTCAGAATTGCCAATAGCTGCCACCACAGCAGAACATGAAATGCCATTGTTTCCCCCTATAGTAGTAAATAATTGAGAACTGCATGGCATCTGTTTCCAAATACTGATTTTTTAAATGGCAGTCGCTCAGTGAATATTTGCTCTCATATCCTGCTGTGCAAGTCTTTATGTTTACATTTGTTCACTGGCCTTTCGTAAGACACAATTACATAATAATGAATAATGTGCTGGCTTTACTGATCTTCGCAAAAGGAGCTCTGAGGATCTGCTATCTCCTAGAGCACTTAGCAGACCAGCGAACAGACAAATATTCAATATCTGGTGAAAGCAGAAGAGCATAACGTAAAATCAGAGCTGTGTGTCACTGATTTCTCATTTTAAATGCCTATTACTCAGGTAAGGCTTATAATAAAGGAGATTCTGCTCATTACAGACATTCAGAGGAAAGACAGAGTTGTTCTAATTATGCAGGATATATGAAAAGCTCCTGGATGCATATCCAAGTCCAGATTGAAGCAATGAAAATGAGGATAGTTGCTAGGCTCCTTTGAGGCATAGGATCAGGTAAAATTGTGCTGATCAATCACATTAGAGGATTTCTTATCTCAAAATTCTCCCACACAGCCTCCCATTTCAGTACCTGATGCTTTGAAAAAAAGATGTGCAATGCTAAATTCTGGAGTAAAAAACCCAATTAAACCTTTCTGTTCAGTTCTGAACTGTGGAATTGTTTTATAAATTGTAAGGAGAAAGTGTAACATTTCAGATATAGAAAAAACATTTTTAAGAAATATATAGCAAACATAGACTAAAAAAAATCTGCTTGTTAAATTAAATTCATATTTTTGGATATAAGGGCTGAGGGATTAATATTGGAAAATGAAACTTACTGTAGACTGAAACATCTGTGATATACTCTAGGCAGCCACAGTGTGAGCTTCCTTAAAGTTACAGAAATATTCTTTACCCTCACATATCATCTCTAGACCTCTTCCTGCCTCCTCCTCCCCTCCAAATAGACTCTGCCTTTATATTACAGCAGCTCACATCAGAGTGTATAACCAACACTACAAAATTAGACTGAATTATTTATGTCACCTTTTTATGACTAGATGCTGTAATCCACCTGGGATTTAGCACCAATCAACATAAAACATTTACGGAGACACATGGGGCATGTGTCTGACGAAGTGGGTATTCACCCATGAAAGCTTATGCTCCAATACATCTGTTAGTCTTAAAGGTGCCACAGGACTCTATGTTGCTTTTTCAGATCCAGACTAACATGGCTATCCCTCTGATAATTAACATTTACTGAGTGTGTTTTATGTTGGAATAACAGCTTTGTCCATCCAAAAAAAAAATCACCACACCTGCAGGGCACAGGAAACTCTGCAGATGTCTTATTCAGGAGCTTCACCACTAACCTATGATAGTGTTAAGCAACCATCTATTGTATGGCAGCTGCTTTACAAGGGTGGAGTCTAATGAATCCTCTCAGGGAGGCAGGTTCTTATCCAGCATGTTAGCCGGAGAAGAATTTTAAAGGAGCCATACCACAAAGCAAACCCTCCCTGGCTTGCAATTCATTTATAGAGATTAGCCAATCAGATGAGCATAGAGGCCAGGTGGTTCTGACGATGACTCCTAAATGACTACCATTCAAATAATATTCACAAATATTGCTGAAAATAAACCCTACTGAATTGCATCACTAGCATTTGCAACTTCCTTTCTCTTTTGTTTATTTGTCAGCTTTCGGGTGGGCAAGTTTTTATTTGTAAGAATGTTTGCAGAAAGCAAAAGCATTGTAAATACTACTGTGAATAGATATTGCCAAGAATATTTGCACTGAAAGTTCCCTTTTATTGTTTAGGCAATAGACCAAACAGTTATGAAAGTTCAAAGAGAATTTGAGAACAGAAAAAAGGAGATCATCTTGCGTATGAAGGGTAGATCAGCAAATCAGGGAATAGAAACAGAACCATTTGATTTAGCCAATCAGTTATTTAGTGTATACAGAAAGTGATTAACATTGAATACTCTGACCAGTTTGTGAACAAACCTCAGTTTAAAATTTGCCAGTGCAGACAATTCAAGCAATTGTGAATAATGAATAGAACTATAAACACCACCTCTCTGTGGGTAATTCACAGAAAAAGGATAAACTATTCACAATGAATATTTTGACAACATTTTCTTTCTAAGTACCTGTCTCAGCATCTGGCAGGGCTAAGACACATCTGTCTTATTATATAGGCAAAAGTATCAAATTATTTCCAATTTAAGATCATATATGAATTCCTATGGGCTGCAACATCACAAATGAACACAGGAAAAGGCAATGGACCAATGGCAAAGGAAGGGGTAGAATGTCGGACATGGAGAGTTAATTTATTATGTGCATTCTTCTCCCTCTAAGTGGCTCCAAACCTCTCTGACATGCATCTTGAGGGTTTACAGAGATTTGGATATTTGTGGGAGGTGACCCTTCTCCTTGGCTACGTCAACCTGCCTTTGAAGTGAACAGAAATTAACTGCCCAGCAAGGCCTCTAATAATTGTTCTAACTGAGCCTGAAGATGCAAAATACCTAGTACTTAGAAAGAATACAAAGAAACAACCGAGTTTCAAGGTATTAATGACAGTGATGTGCAATTTTTTTTCAGACCAGAAGATTTATTACAAGATGTCTCTTTGAGATAGATTGGTCTGAAGTGCCAGTCTTGAAACATGGGAGATCAAAGGGCAGGAAGCGTGGTTGCTTTGCCCAACCCTCTCTCTCTCACTATGGGAAATAATTTTGATTTAGTAATTAGGATGGAACTCTAGGTGTATTGTATACTACCTAGTTTGTCTCCTTTTGAAGATAATGATACTATAAAGGTTATGAAGAAATCTTTCAGAACAAAGACAGATTATGAAAAAGCCTATTACAATAAAAACCGTATCTAGAAAGTAATTATAGTATATATAAAATATGTATTATACATCAGTTAGAGATTTATTTGGCTATTCCACAATGAAGCCATTACATGTATTGTTGTTGCCATAGTTACAGTGGCCTTTGGGGCATATTGTGTATCACTTTTGTCTTGCACTTTATTTACTAGGAAAAGCAGCAATTTCATCTATTATTTACATCATTCCCAGTTTCATTCACCACTTCTCTTTTCGACTCTTTCCTGTATTCACTTCTCTTTTTCCAACCCTCTTTGAAGATGGCTTGTACAATATCAAATGCAACAAACAGGAAAATAGCTAAACAATTTTCCTTATAGCATTCTGTTGTCAAGTGTAAAGCTTCTGATGATTTTTAATATATAAATGAACTACAGATTGTGGCTTACTTGCCAATTATCCATCCCAGTAAGATGAAGTGTGCTCATTTTCATTGTGATTGTAGAATTATTTCTCAGGAAAAAAACATTAACTGGAACTCAAAAGTAATATCATGCAATATTGGAGTATTTATAGTATCTGGTGACCCAACTTTATCTTGATGAAAATCTCATTACAAATCTCAAGGACTCATGCTAGTGTGAATTGTGATTTACTGAACATAATGAGATTGTTCTGTTCCTGTATTCATGAAGGTAAAGGACAAGGGGAGAGGGAGAAAGTGCCTCTGTTAATTTCTTTTTCTTTTTTAGCCTGGAAATAATACTTACAAGGAAAGTAACTTATTTTGTAGTGTGCTCACTACAAAATAAGAGCCAAATAATTGGTTATATATAATACTCTACATATCAAGCACAGAATTTCAACCCTATTGCCTTCTACAGACTGATCAAAGAAACAAAACTGATGTGGGCATGGAGATGCATCTCATGAGTTGTGCTGTTCTGAGGTGAGGGAGGAGGGGCATTGGTATAACACAAAGATCAGCATAGAGCAGTGGTTCCCAAACTTTAACAACTTGTGAACCCCTTTCACTAAAGTCTCACGAACCCCCTCCTAAAAATGTATATTTCCAGTGATTTTCTCCTTTACCTGAGTATAAATTATAAAAACAGTGATCTTGGAAATATAAAATTTGTTTTTATGACATGCTTATTACACACTATTTATTATTAATCATTACAGTATTTTTATTACATTATGAAAACAGCAACACTCTTCCAAGATCTCACTTTCATAGCTTGTAGCTTGAATAAACCTGTTATAAGACAAGGCTCCTATGTTTCATCAAGGAGTATCAGATGTGAAACAGCATGAAGGTATTTAAGAAGCCAACTCAAAGAGTTCCTCCTACACAAGCATTCAGGTCTTGAGCAGTCCAGGCAAACAACGGATGTTACAACAAAGCTTAAATTTGTTCTTCAGAATAATTTTAAAAACAATACAAGCTGCCTATTTAATTTTAAAAACAGCAAAAAATATCTACCTCCCTTTCCATTTCTTATAAGGAGTCTTGAAGTTTAAATCTCCTCAGTGTGATAGATATGCTTGCATTGATCTGCTTAGCTCTTGGAAGTCCAGGGGCTCCGGGCTGCTGGCCCCATGCTGCCCGGGGTCCCTAGGGATAGCTCTGTCTGCCATTAGGAAATTTTTTCCCCCCCAAGAACTCCCTGAAACATTTTGTGAACCCCCAGGGGTTCATGAACCCCAGTTTGGGAACCACTGCCATAGAGAAATCTTTGGCCACTATTCTAAACTTAACAGTTGAACAGCGGAAGTCTATGGAGGGGCCATAGCAAAAGCCTTGGAAATCTTATTTTGTTTTCTTTAATAGAGGGGCAGTGAAGCCTACAGCTGAATATCATTTCAGCAGCTCACTATGGCATTCCTCATTCAGCCAGATGACAGTCCTCATTTGTTAGACTGAATGCATCTCTACCTGGGCACAGAGAGTTTTTCTGAGTTTGACAATCTTATCTATGAATAAGTTGCTTTGCTGTGATCATTCTTATTTTAAGGAAAAGTGCATGTTTCAAACAAAAGCTATGCAAGTATCTGAAAAACATCTCAAATAATTCATCATAGGTTCTCACTGACCAGGAAAGTCTGAGCACCAAAACTGGATGGTTTTCTTGTCCGAGAAAGTAACAAGTTGACGCGGACACAGGTTACCAATGTATTGGCACATATGTAATCAATCTGCCAAGGGGTGCTCCCCCTGGCTCTGCCCAGACCCCGCCCCCACTCCACCCCTTTACCAAGGCCCCACCCCACCTCTTCCTACCCCCACCCCACCTCTTCCCGACCCCATCTACCCTCTTCCCCACCCAGTTCTGCCCCGTCCCCTGAGTGTTCTGTGCCCTCGCTCCTCCTCCTCCCTCTCCACCAGCGCCTCCTGGTGCTGCAAAACAGCTGATCCATGGTAGGCAGTACGCACTAGGAGGGAGGGGGAGGAGCTGATTGGTGGGGCCTGCCAGTGGGCAGGAGGCCTTGGGGGAGGGGGAGGTTCTGATAGGGGGGCTGTTGATTGGTGCTCAGCACCCACTATTTTTTCCCGTGGGTGCTCCAGCCCCAAAGCCATAGGCGCCAACTTTTTCTGGCGCCAGTGGGTTCCCGCACCCCCCGCCCCGACTCCATACTTTCTCCACCCCTGGCCCACACCCATTCCAACCCCATCCCCAAAGTGCCCACTGTAACTCCACCCACTCCCTACCTCATTGGATCCCTTCCCCAAATCCCCTCCCTGGCCCTGCCTCTTCCCCCAGCGTGCTGCGTTCCCCCTCCCTCCCTGCCCCGCAAATCAACTGTTCCGCAGCGCAAGCGCTGGGAGGGAGGGGGGAAAAGCAGGATGCGGTGGCGTGCTCACGGAGGAGGCAGAGGTAGAGGTAAGCTGGAGCACGGGGGGCAGGGCAGAGTGGGGAGCTGCTGGTGGATGCTCGGCACCCACCAATTTTTTTCCCATGGGTGCTCCAGTCCCGGAGCACCCATGGAGTCAGCACCTATGTATGTAATGACACACCAACACATTGTAGAGCAGAAAAACAAAAATGCAGTTTATAACTCCCAGTTGCAGAGCAGATACACCCGTTACGAGGTGTCAGGTTATGTGCAATCAATAAGGGGTTATGGCTCAAGTGGCTAGAGTAAATACAGTTGTCCTAACCTATAAAGTGAAGTGGTATGGCCTGCTGGGCTGTCCTTGCAGCGTGGCCCAGAAGCCAGAGTCCTTGGGCAGTGCCCACATCCTGCAGTGGGTGTGGGGCAGGATAAGGGGACCTGGGCCCACCCTTCTCCACCAGGTCCCAACCGAGGGCCCTGTGAAACCAGTAACCCATGGTTTGACTTGGATACTTATTTTAAAACTCATGAACCCTGGATGGCTTCCTACCCTTGGTTCCTGCTCTGTCAGTTCTCCTGGGGGATGCCAGCCTCCCTGCTTACTCTCCTCCTCTGGGGTCAGTGGGTGTTCCACCGTTGATCCCACTGGTTCGGCCTCCACAGTCTGTAGCTCTAGCAATTCCTTGGCAGAGACCTTCTGCTCACATCTGTTCTCCACCACCACCAGCTCAAATTGAAGTGGGCCACTCCCTTTTATAGCCTGTCTCCAAGTTGAGCATGCCCAGTTGGGTCAGTGCACGGTAGATAACCCCGTCACATTCCCATATGTAGCACACAACTCTCAGAACACCAGGAAATAGTTATAGGTGGGACTTGTGCCCCCAAGTCACTCACCCTCTGCCTTCAAGTTCTCGATTTCTCTCATCCTGTTTGGGAGGCTGTAAGTCTCCTCAACTCAGAACTTCAAAGGAGCTACCTGAATATACACCAGCTAAGAATTTAATCCAGTATGCTTTAACTCTTCTCTAAACACAGCATATCTTTAGGAAAATATGTAGGGAGCATTCCTCAAAACCACACCATTCCCAGTCATCCCAGTTGGATAGCACTGATCCAACTATAACTACTTTTCAATATAAAATGATATTTGAATTCAATGACCAGCCCTCTTAAATATAAGAGGCCACATTCTTGGCCCAAGCTATGCACCATGAGGAACTACCCTAAGAGGGTAGCTGGGGATTCCCTTTGCCATAAAACTGCCATACTTGGCTCTGCATCATATGTTCCCAGCCAACTGGTGTATTGAGGGTGCCATGGCAGGAGATGCACCATTCTAGCTAGAACAATACGTGGATCCCAGGATCAGGAGGATGGGAAGATGGCAGAAAGCAGGTTCATTTATGCCCTCCAATCCCCTCTTCAGATGTGCTCATCATATCCTATCCAGTTTGAAAACATCTGTTATCACTTACTCACATCTGAGATGGAAGGAAATTCTGCAGAAAGGGTTAACAGCCATTGTACATCCATCTAACCCAGTATTAAAATGAGTAATAAGTCATACAAATGTATGTATGCCAACCCCAAATAGGGAATTAGCAAGAAAGAAGAAGAAGTTTATGAACTGTGAGGTAAAGATGCTGCATAGGGGTTGATTCTGAGAGGTGTGGAGGATTTGGAACTCCTACTGGTGTGGTCTTCTGATTAAAACTCCATTAATAATTGTGGGTGCTCAGCACATCCCAAGATTAGGCCATAAATCAGACAAAAAATTGTCTTGCAGTTGAAAACAGAACTATAATGCCCTGTCTAGACAGAGTGAAAAATAATATGCTGTCAGTTAAACCACTGTTTTGTATGTTCAAACATGTTCTTAATTAATATTATTTCTCTTGTGCTCAGTTGTCTTCAGAAAAGCTATAGTTCATTTACAAACATTATTAAGGGTTATAACAGTCCACACAGCAGTCTTACACAGTGATTTTCTGAATATTTGTCATGTGGGATCTAGGTTTAGATATTGGGAATCTTATATATCTTGTTAGTGCATAGCAACTCTTCAAGTCTGTTGATTAGTAGGAGGTAAACTTAGATCATGGAGACAGTCATGACTGAGTCTTACTGGCTCATCTCTCAAAATGTAATGAGTCATAGGAATTCACTATTGCATGAATAGTTGGTATGATAAGGAAAAAGTGTCTCAAAGTACAATGCTTCCGTACTACAAAACTGTTATAAAATAGGATTACAGTATTTCATCCAGGTCTTGAATATAATTCAAATGGGATGTAATTATCATCACTCTCTTTATAAACATACAAATTGTATCATGCACAGCTTCTGGATCCCAAAAATAACCTTACTGAGAAGTTCAGTATGCATACATGGAGAAAGCTGGACATACTGAATGCTGGATTAGAGGATATTCCATGTATACTAATATCTTCTATGACATGTACATTTGGAAAGTATCATTTACACCATATCAGGTGCAAGGAGTTTTTCTTTCTTCAGCATCAAAGAGTAAAGATGCCTTCTTTTTCAATGGAATTGTCTTACACCAGTATATTGACACTTTTGTAGGCTAAGTGATGATATACTAGTACCATTACAATGTCAGTGCCAAACACTGGCAAAAGAGTAGGTTCTAGTATGAAGAAAGAAATTACCAATATTGAGATTTAAGTCAATCTGTCTTAACTCACCATGCTGTATGGTTATTCTAACAGTTATGATATATACTCTAGAGACCCTCATTGGGCTTCATTATGCCTGGGGAATGACACTTCACCTGGCATAATCAAGGGCAAAAGGTCCTCACTAATGGAAAGCTCAATAGTGGGCAATCTGGGAAGCTACTCTTTGTCCCAACAGCAGCAGCTCACATAAAGATCTGCATTGCTAATGCTGACTGGCCACTTCCTAGCAGACCGGGATGTTCAGTTTGTGCACTGCAGTGCCACTGGGAGTGACTAGCTTCCTCTGCCTGAGACCCCAGCAATATAAAGACACACCAACATAATGTAAAGGTTCAATAACAACATTTGTCTTGATTCGAATTAGAGATAAAATCTTGCCTCGCCTATTGACTTCTGGGTGCTCAGAAAGTCAAGCCATTTTAACTCTAAATTCCATTGCTTGAGTCATTTTGTTATCTCCATAATGTTATTGGCATTTCTGTAAGAATGTTTTGCTCTTGGCAAAATGACCTACTTACAAACTGCTTTCACTTTTGGCTTCTCTTTCACTTAATTGTGTTAATATGATTTTTTTTTTAAACCTAATAGTTTGCCATCCTGTAGACAAGTCTTATTTAATCATGATTCTGCAAGGGAGTTCACTTGAATGGGAATTAACTTTTTTTTGAGTAGTGCTATATTTTATTTTATTTGGCAGTTGCTGTCAGAAAACAATTAATTTAGTATACAGAGGTACCTCTTTTTTGTGTTTTTAATGCTTTCATATTGTAAGCTCACGTTTTTAGAGGCCTTGGTTGATAAGTGACATTTCTCACTTTTTTTCATGCTCATCTTTCAATTTATCAGGTTCTTTTGACTACTTTGTTATTGATGTAAAATGAAAATTATAAGTAAAAAGTTAAATAGAAAAAAAGACAGATACCATGCAGATATATACACATGTACCTATAAAACCTAGATTAATTATAATAGTTCTATGACTGATTGTTGTGTTGAATTGGCTGGTAATTAACCGTCATGCAACATTTATCTCAAAACACAAACAAAATCAAACATTACTGATGTGACAGAGGAAATATTAGGAACATTTCCACACAACATATATATGAGGGAGAATGATTACTAGATTAATAGATTTGAGGCCAGAAGATCATCTAGTCTGACCTCTTGTATAATGATATCATTTCAAAATAGCCACAAGCCTACTGTTACCTTTCACCAAGAAAAGACCAACTATTCATCACTAGATAAATATAAATTTTCCTTGAATTCAGGGCTTCGTAAAACTGTCCTGACTTCCTTCTATGTGTTTTATCTATGCACATCTTATTAAAAAATTACTACATTTGCCCCAAAATATTAAGTCTGTTAAGTTTTACAAACGATGCTCTCTCAGATTTGGTGGTTTCTAACCTTACGTTGCACCACTGTGTTACATCTCAGCCGGCACTTCCCCACAGAATGAGCATCTTTGCAGCTATGGCAACACTCAGAAACCATCTTCTTTCAGGATTTATTTAATCTGTCTGACTGGTATCATGATGTATCACTGACTCAAAGTTTAGGTTGAAAATCATATTGCAGAGCTAGACTGATACTAATAGCTTCCCTTTGAAAGCAATAACCATTAATCAGGCCCCTAGCATGGGATAGCTAGTGTATTTCTAACAAACATCTAGAATAGGAACAATTTTTATAGGCAGTTAAGTGTAGGGTCCAATACTGTATTATACTGTGTTTAAGATCAAGTGAAATAAGAAAATCTAAGGATGTTATTTAAAAAAAAATGACACTCCATTCAGGCGATGGGACTTCCTTCTGGATATTTTCTCTGGCTGATAAGCAATCTTCCGCTATTAGAGAGAGGGGCAAAATTAAACCTGTGTGATGTTTTAAAATTCATCAGTCCAATTAGAGAAGAAAGAGGGAAAGTACCATAGGGTGAAATCCTGGCCCCATTGAGGTCAATGGCAAAACTCCCATGGACTTCAATGGGACCAGGATTTCACCTCATGTCTTTTCATTGCTTCTTTCATTTAAGTTTTCCACATACATGCTTGCATCTTTATTCTTCATTCATAATTTGTTGTGCACTGACAGTGTGTGTCTAGTGCTGTACATAATTAGGAGACAAATGGTCTTTCCTCAAAGTGTTAAAAAAATTAAAGTAGACAAAACACTACAAGAAGATAGAACACTTCATGAGCAGAGCATCATCTTTTAAGTATCTTAACTCCTTTATCTAGCCACTTGTGCCATACAAAGTTAAGTTCCTCTATCTTATGTGCTTAATATAACTATAAGGGGTCTATTGTTGTATGTACTTTTAACATTTTTTATATTACCCTTCACATGACCTGACTGTTCCATAGCAGAGGATTAGTCTCATTTTTCCTATTTAAAAAAAAGTTAAAATGGAATTTAATGGACCAGATGCTGCATCACTTGCTTTGGTCTTTGCCCTGTTATACCTGCTCATTTTATCTTGTCCACTCAGCATTAACAAGCACTGCGTAAAAGAGAACACAATTCTATGAAGACATAAATTGGCTTGACTGACTCTTGGTCTATTGGAGTTTTGATTTTTTGTATTGAAAATGCAGCTCTCTTTAAATATTTTGTCTAATTCCTTTACCAAAATCACTTTGAAGAGTCTCTAATAAGGACTGTTTTTCACCATGTCAGTGAGATGCAAAGTAGTCCATATATCTGGGTTCAATAATTTGTACTATCATGGCACAACCAAAAATTCTAGGATGAGAATACATTGCTTAGGCAAAATCTGAAAAGTGGTAAAGCCTTACTTCACCTAACTAATCTTAAAAACAGAAAATAATGAAGATGAATCATTCATGCTCAGCAGGTTAGACATTGATTTCTGGCTTCTGTAGGACAAGAGTTAGTTCATCAGTATAAATCTACAATTTCTGATATAACTGATTCATATTAACTCTTTGTATATCAGGTTACTCAAATTTTGATTACCATAGGTTCCATCACTAACACAACAACAGAGATGGAAGACAACTCTGATGCATTTAATCCTAGACAGATTCAATTTCTCAGAGGATATTCCATTAGCCACAAATATATCAGTCCACCAGTTATGAATATACCAGTGATTCTGTGTAAAGTAACATTATCCATGCTTTGATTTTTTCCAAGTTTAAATGTAGGCAGTAACTGCAGAAGGGAGCCCACACCAATTCAGCAAACACCTTCTCTGCATCCAGGGGAAGGCAACATCTTGCTGACTGTAGAATCAGCTTTACTGTTACTACTTTAAAGGTGTCTTATAATATCTGCAGGTGGTCTATTTAAAAACAAAGAAAAGAAATGTAGATTGACTGGATGAAAGACAAGTCTCTAGACATATTGCTAATATTTTCTCAAGCATCGTGCAGAGTTGATCAGTAAGTGATGTAGAACCAGAATTTTTTTTTGAACTATAGAAATTTATGCTGAACACCCTCTCTCTCTTTAAATGCATTTAACATATTTAGTAATAATTATATTAATCATCTGATAACCTTATAACATTTAGAGGACAAAACAGCAGGCTAGAGCTCTTACTAATTGGAATTCATATTATGGCATTTTTTCTTATTGTGATTAGTGCTTCCATTAGAAGTACTTTATATTACTATAGGCCCCAGCAAATCCCTTAGAAATTTTAAGCCACTGGTTTATGCATGTTTTTCTTCATAATATCCTTCCTGACCTGTAAGGCTACTGTCCATTTCTTCTTTAAATCTTTCCTCAAGACCCACTGAGTCCATGCAGGGCCAACTAATAATGGATAGGTTGAGAGCAGGTATTAAGTACACTCAGCTGACGTACATTTATTAAACAAAAAACTAAAACACTCCTGTGAATATAAAATTCACTGGTCCAGAGTCCCACTGAAATCATTAAGTCTCAGAGCAGATGGAGGGATGTTCTTGGGCAGATCTGATTGCAGGATCACAGCCTATGAATGTAGGATCAGAGCCAATGATTGTACTCCCCAACGCTTTTGGATCTTCCTTATCCTCTTAGGTCGTGCACTCTTTGAGGCAGGGACTGCATCTCACTGTATGTGTGGGCAGTGCTTGTGGGCAATTTGTTATTACAAATAAAACAGAGTACATACTGTATAGATACTAGTGCCCAAGAGAATGGCACAGATTCCATGCAAGCCCCGTTCCCATAAATTTTCATTTATACAGCAAACCAGAAGGCCCTCTCAATGGACCTGTTGTGAAAATCATTGCTACCCAATCACTTTTTAGGCAGGAATTGCCTTTGGCTAGAAAATTCTTCAAGTTTTTCAGGAAAGGTCAGGGGTGGGGGGGTGGGGGGGGAATATTCCTGACATGGCATCCTGCTGATCCACATAAACAGTCTAACACAGCAGAGAGAAAAAAAACCAAGAGGCATAGCACAAAGTTCATACCACAAATCAAGTTTTCACAACACACTGTATATCAAGGTCCAATGGAGGATAAATAAAAATATACCAAGATGATTCACCTCCCTTAGTCAGGAGGAGCAAGGGCAATTCCCCTAACTGGTTCAGCACAGGATCCTACCTACATTCTGAAAGGATGGATCAGACTTTTGTTTATACCCTATATAGCCCATGAGTCATAAAAATTACATAGCTCTTTCTAAAATATCAGTTTCATGCTGCAGATAAAATCAACAAGAAATGTACTCTTTGTGAACAATCAATAGAGATCTTTCTTAACAAACATATACAAGACAGAGGAGGGCTGGAGAGTTTGATGCATCGCATCGGGGGATACACTTCTTGTATGACTGACCTTCAAGTATGTTCCCAACTCATGTTCCTTTATTTTCTTCTTTATGAGGTTTGTTTGGGGGAGTTGGATGATTAGGATAAAACTGAATCCTGCAGCAAACTATCTCCAGAATTACTAAGTATCTTCTTCAAGATAGTGGGAGATGAGCAAGTATTTGATTGGGGTAATGTGCCATCTCCTCCGGAATAAGAACGGGAAAGCATAACAGGACGAGTTAACACTTACCAGATGGAAGAAAGGGAGATCCAGCAAGCAGCAGCCACTTGGACACTTTGGAACTGCAGCAGCTTTGTTCTTCCAAATTTAAAGGGCCAGCCCCAAGAAGACCTGCTGGGCATAATGATTCTA
The DNA here is from genome assembly GCF_016161935.1 of Mauremys reevesii. Classification (NCBI taxonomy): domain Eukaryota; kingdom Metazoa; phylum Chordata; order Testudines; family Geoemydidae; genus Mauremys; species Mauremys reevesii. The sequence continues at coordinate 202,462,367 of NC_052624.1, forward strand.
TAAAACGTAGGGATAGTTAGTGGGAACCTACTCATCATCAAGGAAAGTACTTCTGGAGAAACGGCTGGTTCTGTGTGTTATATATCACCACTATATCACAATAAAGTCTTGTATTAGTCATATGACCCTGCGATTTCCTGGCTAGAAACAGTCAGATAGATTTAAAACACAAGAAGCCAGATTAGAACTGTCTGAAGTCAATTATTTAGAAATCTCTGTGTACCATCAATACTCAGATTATTTGGAATAAACATTATCCTACATACATACTTACATAAAACCTAGTTCATTTTTGAGAAATGTTATTGTTTTCAATTCCACAAATAACAGTTTAATGTAAACTACAAATACTTTTGCTTCTCTGTCAAACATCCTCTTCCCCATATGCTTAAATTTTTGGTTTATCAGTGTGATAACATCCAACCTTTTATTAATTTGGTCATTCCCATAAGCCACCAGGGCCAAAATCTTTAGACTTGGTAGCCTAAAGCTAGAGGTCTAAATCCATATATAGGCACCTAAACAAATGTGGGCTAATTTTCAGAATAGCTGAGCACCCACCAATCACCTTGAAGTTGATGGGAGCTTCAGATACTCAGCAACTTTGAAAATCAGGACACTCATTTTAATGTTTAAAAATGGATTTGAGATTTTTACATTAGAACACCCAGGTTAAGGTGTTTAGGTGCCTCACTTCTATTGAAATCAGTGAGAGTTAGACAACTAAATACCTATAAGGATCTGGGTCCAAGTCACTAAGGGCCAGATCCACAAAGGAATTTTGGTGCCTAACAGCTTCTTTACGGAACCTATGTCCAAAATCTAGACTCTTAAACCCCCCTGCACAGCTGCCATCTAATCCTGGAGGTGCCCAATTCCCTGGGTGACTATGTTTCTGCTGGGTCAAATCCCTTAGGTATCTAAAAATCTGCTAGGCACCTCATTCCTGAAACCCAGCTCATGCCTAAGTGCCAGCAGGATCCTTATAGTAGGGGTTGCCTCACCTATCTCATCTGAAAGGCCTGATCCTATATGCATGCTGTGAGCATGCCTAGTGAACCTGGTCTCACACAGAACACAGGTGTAGTCAGGGGCGGCTCTACCTTTTTGGCCGCCCCAAGCAGTCATGCGCAGGAGGCGCCCCGGAGCCGCGGGAGCAGCGGACCTCCCGCGGGCATGACTGCAGAGGGACCGCTGGTCCCGCGTGGCTCGGCTGGACCTCCCGCGGCTGCAGACGGTTTGCGGGTCCGGCGGCTCCGCTTGAGCTGCCGCAGTCATGCCTGCGGGAGGTCCAGCCGAGCCGCGGGACGAGCGCCCCCTCCGCAGTCATGCCTGCGGCAGGTTCAGTCGTCCCGGGGCTCCGGTGGACCTCCCGCAGGCATGACTGCGGCAGATCCACCGGCCCAGCCTGCCGCCCCCCCACCCCCGGCTGCAGGGGACGGGCCGCTCCTCGGCTCGCAGCGGCAGGATGAGCTGGGGCCCCAGCCTTTTGCCACCCCCTAGATTTTGCCGCCCTAGGCACCAGCTTGTTTTGCTGGTGCCTAGAGCCGCCCCTGGGTGTAGTGCTGCCACTTGTACTCAGAACAGTCACTCAGAAGGTGAAAGACCAAGGTTCAAATCCACTCTGTGTAGAGCAAGGATTTGTTCCTTGCTGTCCCATCTCACAGAGGCATGCCTAGCTGCTGTGCTATAGGGTGTCCTGGTATGGGACGCTTTCAATCACTCCTGTTAAAGCTGTTTAACATTGTATGAAATATCTAGTAGTCATTAAGCCAAAAAAATAAAATAAAAAAAAAAAGCATGGGACTGACTCCATAGCCCAGTGGGTAGGGCACTCACCTGGGTGAGGGGAGACCTAAGTCCCTCTTCCAATGACTAAACTGTCTAACTCTTGCAGAAGTGAATGGGACTTAGGAGCCTAAAAACCTTTGAGGATGTGGGCCTGGGCATCCAGCTCAGGGCTATGGCTTCCACTAGGTGGCAGGGCATCTAAACATTAGGTGTTGCAGTGCTGAGCATAAGTCCCCTTTGTAGGTCTAACCCTAAGTTTCTATATACCTTGAACATGTGTGGATCCCACAGATATGCAACATTTGCAGGTGAAGCCTAGACGCTAAGTAGTGAAAGGGCCTATTACGCCATCTAATCCTTTTCTCTTTCAGTACAGAATTGTTCTCTATTTTTTTCCCTAGTGAAATTCAGTGGTCTATTTCTAACAAGGGGGAAACTTACCATGAAGAATACACTGTTTCAGTTTTCCATATTTGGCTTTAAATATAAATGTAGGATGCCAAAACTTCTATGGTTTTGATGCTAACCAATCAACCCAAAAAAGCACAAACAAGTAGAAAAGCAAATGAATAGCAAAATACGCTGAAATAATGGTGTCTCATCAGCAGCATATAACCCATAGCATAGAAAGCAGGATGACCAGGAGATGATGCGGAAATCTCTTGGGGAAGAGAGACTTTGAGAAAAGTGAAGGATCCGAGAGGGAAGGTGTCTCCGAAGGAGTGAGGCAATTCAAGGATGCTCTAGGGAGAGGGATGGTCTCACTGGCAGGATGCACTAAGGATTTTTAGGGAGAGGAATGAGAGTCCAAACATTAAGAAATCACAACACTGCAGTTGGGAATGTGCTTCTTAGTGCAGGTATACAGATACACATTAGCTATGCTTGAGCTAGTGAGCTAAAACTAGCAATGTGGCTCACAGTAGCTGCCCAAGTATATATCCAGGGGTTCAGGTACTTGAATGTCTAGCCAAAGCTGCCACATAGGTCATACTGCTATTTTTAGCATGCTACCTAGAGCAGAGACAGCCCATGCCAATTTACGCATGCTGGGCAGCATGCTCCCAACTGCAGACATACCCCCAGAAGTAGCAAAAGAGTATAGCACCATTAACCACACTATGTGTTCCTTCTTTTAAATAGATTCTTTTGTGTAATTATTGAATAAGTTCTCCAGAACTGGGCAAAGCATTTAAAGTTCTGATAGTCAACAAAACAGGCATTTCAATATTTTATCGTTATTTCCTACAGTACCTAAATGTATGCAAAGTGCCATATAATACAGATAGAAAGTAGAGCTGTCAAAAAATGTAGACTTTTTTGGAAAATGTGTTCAAAAAAGGTTCATGGAACTTTTGTTGAATCATTGCCTTGTTTGAAAACTTTTGACCATTCAATACGCTGTTTGAACAGCAGAAAAAAAAGTTTGCAAACTTTTTTGTCAAAATTTTGAGAAATTTCAAACAGCTCTAATAAAAAAGCAAGATCTCTGTCCCATGGCCTAAAACTTTCCGATGCAGCCATATAGACCCTACTATCTGTGTAGGGCCCACTGAGTTCAAAGGTATGAGGAGCTAATTACAGACACAATGTAACAAGAAGGTAATCATTGTTCAATGTGTGGCCCTAGGCCTATTTACTGTACTCCAATCAAACTGTGCTATGGAGACAGATTTATTCATTTCCTCATGGATTTTTCCATTGATCTTATCACTACAATATTTGAATGTTACACAAACAGTAATTTTATCTTCACAGCACCCTTTTGAGGTGAAGGGGTGGTATTATCCTGAGAGCTGAGGCATACAGAGATTAAGATCAAAAGAAGCCTCTACATTTATGCACCTAATCTGAGACTCTTTAGGATCTGATTTTTCAGTGCATTTATAATTATATAGCATTTTTTATGTTCAAGCACAGCTAACATTGACTTCAGCTGAAGCTGGGAGTGATCAACACTTCTGCAAATCAGACCACATGGTCTCAAGTTGAGTGCCAAGAAAACAAGGAATACACAATTAGTTACCCAAAAGTTGGATTAAGTCACTTGCCTAGCATCACATAGGAAATCTATGGCAGAAGCAAAGAGGCAGGGGTAGACTCCAGTTCTCCAGGGCGGAATTCAAGTATCTTAACCATGAAGCCCTCCTTTCTCTTCCTGAAATCCCCAATTCCCTACCTCATTCACTTCAGACCGTCTAACTTCTGCAACAAAGGAAGCAGGGGTCTTACAGAAAACAGCTTCCTTACTTCACCTGATTCATCCCCAAAGCAGGTCCATCCTGTGCACTAAACGAAGGCGGGATCATGTGGAAAAAATAGTATGTGATCATGTAAGTAAAAACTGTATCATAATGCATACACTTACAGGGGGAGAAATCAGATTGTACAGGCAAACTTAATTCTGGCATGTCCTAATTTTTAACTACTTGGCTTTGCAACCTTAATATAGTTTTGTGTGTGTGTGTGTGTGTATGTATATGTGTGTGTGTGTATAGTCTTGTGCAGAGTATGGTTTGGGGAATTGTACTTGGTATGTTTACGTAACAAGACTTCATGCTATTTCTGTATGCTTTCCAGTTTGTCGGTTATGGTTTCCTTGCAGACTAATGATGACAGAAATTCTGTATATCTATTTGTTAGCCTCATTACTCAATGGGTCTTGAAACACAGAAAATGCATTAGTATTTGCAGAAGAAAAAACTTGCTGCTTGGAGACCTTAAACTGAGATTTTTCCCTCCCCAATCTCAGAAGAAAACACTCTGATGAGAACAAATGACCTTTCATAATTTAAGCAAAGTTGCTTCTCTTAGTATTAGAAAGGTCAAGGGAGTCTTTGTGAATTCCTGTACTGCCTGCCTAAAGAAAGAAATGTCATATGCAGGAGTTTCCATTTCAGTGAAATATACTATACAATATTTATATGGTTATAAAAGTAAGATGGTCAGAAGCCATTTTAAGGACTATGTTTCATCTTTTGTATGGTATTCAGTCCCATACATCAAGAATGTTTTGTTCAAAGGAAGCCTTTCAACCTGTGTACATTTTAAGCAGGGATCCATAGGCTCTTTCAATACTTACAGTTACTTAATAATAATTCAACATTTCCTAGTTGTAATTTAAGATCAGATCTTGTGGCTCCAAAGTTGGCTCTCCTTCTACTTATCAGTTGTTTAAAAATGAAAGGTTTTCTAAGATCACCCAGGAGCAAAATGGCAGCATAAAATGTGTGTCTCTCTCTCAGTTCCTGTGTATCTAGTGCCTTCATGTCTTACACCATTAGGCTGCCTTTGGTCTTACTTAATCTCTTATTTCTAAGCATAGTTGACAACCTGCTCAGGCCCAAATGTGGCATACAGTATTGACAAGGATCCTGAATGAGCACCATAGTACTGGAAGGGCCCTTCTAGATCACCGAGTCCAGACCCTGCTATCAAAGACACCCGCATCATATAATCCCATTCATAAATGTATAAAGCTCCATCTTAAAACTAGTTAGGTTGTTTGTTTCATTGGAAGGTTGTCCCAGAACCACACTACTCCAATGGTTAGAAACCTTCTTCTAATTTCCAGACTTAATTTATTCATTGCCAGTTTACCTCCACTTGTTCTTATGCCAACACAGTCCTCTAGCTTAACTAGCTCTTCTCCCTCCCTTGTGTTTACTCCTGATGTATTTCTTGTAAAACAGGCTCTTTATTCCCTTATTCATCTTAATAGCCCTTCTTTGCAGTAGTCTGAATTTATCTTTCCTGAACATGCAGGAAAATTAGAGTGCTGTGAAATGCCTTTATTTACTGTAGATAACTTTCTATAACTTTCATTATTCTTTTTTCCGATGTAAAAAAATGTTGACAAAAATTAGGGGGTTACAAAATTTGTGTGGAACATTTACATGTGGGGCTAAAATGGGTGATGTCCCTCAGAATAAGAGACGCTTGAGAGGTATAGTTCTGGGAGCCTGCAATATTGCTATTACATTTCAGATTAGCAGTTAGCAACAAGATCACAAGTGTAGGCAACAATTTTAGTTTATTGTTCATTTATTGTGTGATGTTATAATTAACAAACATATTATGTCATAAATAATCATTGTAAGTTACATGGGGTAAAATTGTAGGTTTATAGAAGTACAAGATTGATTAGTAGTTGGAAGGGATAATTATGTAGTAGGTATATAACTTAGTGGGGCTGAAACAGCCAGCACTAAGAGTTTAAATGATTGTGCTTTATTTGTAAAGTCACCAAAACAGACATTTAGCAACTGAGCAAACAATCCCAATATCAGAACATCTCCATCAAAACCCCATTAGCATAACTCAACTGCAATCCAGCCCAGTGGCCAAAAGGCATCTTGATTAGCAAGTGAAACCAAATAGCTGGCTGGCTATAAACAAGACTCCTGTGTAGCTTGACAGCATCTACTTCCACCAGCTGAGACCCAAGCTGCAGGCTGTTTCCACTTTTAATGCTGTTCCTTTAAACCATCAATTCTGAATGTATAACAAAAAGATATAGTGTTAGAACTAGGATATTCACAATGGCTTAATGTGGAAGAGAGAAATGGTAAAGTAGCAGAGAGTGTGTTGACATATAATGAAGTGGTGGAATGTGTCTGTTTCCACCACTGCTCAGCTCTCTGAATTGGTAGACAGTTATAGGGAGCAACAAATATTCATGTTTGGTTTGAATACTGGTCAAGATTTTTTAAAAAATTAAAGGGATCAAATCTGGCTTCCCCGGTGGACAGGGTGCCTTAGAAGGCACAGGGAGCCCTTTTGAATCTCAAAATCCTATTGTTGTGCTCAGTGAATGTAGCAAGAGAACCCAAAGTGAATAGATGTAGTTATGGCCTTCCCATCTTCTGCCTGTATCCCCAGACACACTGGGGAATGTATGTTTTACACAGCTATCAGCTGTCTGCCCTTCACAGGCATAATGACTCTGGGAACTGACACAGTTAAAGTGCTTCTTTATCTCACCCCAGTGGCTTTAAAAGCCACACTAGAGCCCTAAGTCTGTGAAAGTCTAGCCTTCAGGAAATTACTAAAACAAAAATATTTGCTTTTGCATCAAGCAAGGAACTGATTTCTGCACATGCATTCATATACCAGAAATTGAATGTGATAATGAAAATAATAAAACAGGTATCCTGATATGCGGTATGGGCCATATTCTGGTCCTGGTTAAGATGACACAAATTTTGAATTCAGCTAGTCACGTAGAATTACTCCAGTTGTACACTGGCATAATGGAGAGCAGAATACAACCCTTTGAAAACTGACTTGAAACACATTAAATATTGGCCCACCTTAGTTTTCTGAAGTTATCAAATGTTTTCTTATGCCCTAACTCATCTCACATCCTCACACCAACATTTTCAAACATAAATGCCTAAAATTAGATATTTACATTCGCATGCACCTACATAAGTGGCATCATATTCAGAGATTTTATTTCAATGGGTTCAGATACTCAAGATATCTAAAAATTAGGCCACTTATTTAGATTCCTGAATGCAGATTTGAGTTTCTAACTTTGGGTAATCAAGTCCCCAGTCCTACAAACACTTATATAACTTTACTAGTGCAAGCAGTCCCAGATTCTTGTAGTGTATCAGAAATAGGAAGTCTGTGAACGAATCAGTGGGCCCACTGGATCACAAGAGGTTAAAAGGAGCATTTGAGGAAAACAAACACATTGCTGAGAAGTTAAATGATTCTTTTGCTGTCAAAGATGTTGTGGAGATACCAGAAAACAGCAGGTCTGGGACAGGTAACAAAGATGAAATACTCAGAGATTGAGTTGTCAGAAGAAGAATTGCTGGAGCAAAACTGATATTTTAAAACACAGTAAACGACCAGGTCCAGATGCTCCGTTCAAGAAGTTTGATGCAGCTTAAGTGTGAAGTGGCTGAGCTGCTAAGCAACATATGAAATCTCATTAAAAACTGCTAATATTCTGGAGGATTGGGGCGTAGCAAATGTTGTATCTATTTTATTTAAAAGCTCTAGGTGTCATCTGGGGAATTATATACCAGTAAGCCTTATAGCTGTTCCTGGCAAATTGGCTGAAATGAAAATTAAAAACATAATACACCTGGATGATTATGATATGATAGGGTCTACTCAGTATGGTTTCTGCAGAGGAAAATTATATCCCATTAGTCTCTTAGAATTCTTTGTACATGACAGTAAAGTAGTATATAAAGGAGAATCCATTAACAATTTATTTAGATTTCTAAAAGGCCTATGACAAGGTACCACATAAGATGCTACTAAAGAAGCGAAATAATCATAGGGTGAGAAGCAAAGTATGGATCAAAAAATGTCAGAAAGCAAAGAGTAGGATTAAATGTTCAATTTTCATCATGGGAAAGGTTAACAGTGAAGTGCCTCAATGTTCTATACTAGATCTAGTATAGTTTAATATATTTATTAATGCTCTGAAAAGGGTGGTGAGTAGTGAAGTAGCAAAATTTGCAGATGGTGCAGAGGGGACTATGAGGAACTTCAGAGTGAAACTTAAACAAGCTAGATTAATGGACAATACAATGGCAAATATAATTCAGTGTCAACAAATGCAGAGTAATACACATAGGAGGGAAGAAATTGCAATACTTGTACACCTTACAGGGCTCAAAATTAATTATCAACACAAGAAAAGGACCTAGATGTCAGTGCAGACAGCAAAGTGAAGATTTCTGCTCAATGTTCAACTGCAGTCATGAAACAAACAAGATGTGTTACATTCTGGGGTGCAATCCAGACTAGTGAGGGGCTGCATCACCTCTTACCCAGTAACCCTGAGTGCCTCGCAATACCTTGCCACTGTGGCTCTCTGCCTGGGATGCCCACAGCCAGCCACAAGCATGCCCTCTATCTCTTTGTATCAGGCAGACACGGTCCAATGTTCTGAATCCTGGAGCCTGCCTGCAATATCTCAGACTTTAAAGTACAAAATGATTAAGTATTTCCTCATATAGTGTTCATCCAGACATTTTACAATATTAATCACCAGTGTGTCATTAGCTTTCAGAAAGAAACCTCAGTGTACACTTTTATAATACAATATTATTGTATATAATACACTCAATTGATTCAATTGCTTATCACTTGAGGTTCAGACCTCTCTGTTTTTATAGACCAGTCAACTTTGAAATGGATTTTTCTGAGGGCTACCATCACAGTAAAGTTTATTTCATCTGTGAGAGGTGACATGGAGGTGGTGAAGGAAGTTCCATGCTGTTTCTTTCCCCACTTGTGTTTGCTGAAATGCAAATTTTTCTGTTTCCTGCCATCTCCTCCCCATGCCATCTTGATGGTCCTGTTTAATTCACTTTACATATAAGCAGTAAAGGTACATTCCTTTGTTTAGGACAGCTCTGTTTAACAATTCCCCCTGACATACCTGGTTTACACACACTTTAGTCATAATTTCAGCATATATTCATAACTCTTAGTACACCTTGTGTATGTCCATCATGCCAGAATATTAATGATCAATGCATTTATTAGTTTTGAAATGATACCACTCAAGGCATATTTTGTACAGTTTATCACACTAGTACGTAAGGTGTGAATACTGGTGTTCCTAGTGATGCTGACAGACCAGGTGCCAGCTCATGCCCCTAGGCCTCCCTGAACACTGACTAATGAAGAGCAGGAAACAAGTCTGGCTAGAGTGACCATATTTCCCAAAGGGACACCCCCAGCCACTTGCCCAAGGGCCCTCCCCCCCATGACTCTTGCCCACCTCTGGAACCCTTCAGGACCCACTCAGGAGGCTGTTGCTCATTGCTGGAATGCTGCCTCTCACCTCAGTCCTACCTCCCCCCTGCAGGGCACTGGCATCTCCGCTCACCACCACACACACACACACACACTTTCTTCCACACTGCACTCCACTTTTTTTGACAACAATGGGCATTTGTCCCATTTGCTCTTGCTAACTGATTGAGTCGGCAAGACCAAACAGGAAAAATGTCTCCTTTTGGAAAAAAAAGTCAGGAGAACCAGGACAGGGCTTAAAAAAGGGATTGTCCCAGCTAAAATAGGATGTATCATTACCCTAAGTCTGGCTCACCTGTGTGTTAGTATTGTTAAAATACGTATTAGGTTTATTTTAAAAATGTGTTTAGTGTTTAGACTTTATGAAATGCTTTTGAGTTGCTGCATGTATTAATCTCACTTACAATATCTGTATCCCATAGTATAAGATAATATTTAAATGTTTGCTATGAAATTGTAAATGACCAGCCAGGAAAGCAGCATAACCAAGTGTGAAATCCTAAGAAGCAGTGTTATCTCCTGCCCAACAAAGAAGGCCAATAGACACCAGACAAACTATTGTGGAACATCAAAAGACAGAACACTTCACTAACTGCCTCCCCCCAATACACACATGAAGAGGAGACATGCGTGTGGACTCATTAACATAACATAAGAACATAAGAAAGGCCGTACCGGGTCAGACCAAAGGTCCATCTAGCCCAGTATCTGTCTACTGACAGTGGCCAATGCCAGGTGCCCCTGAGGGAGTGAACCTAACAGGCAATGATCAAGTGATCTCTCTCCTGCCATCCATCTCCATCCTCTGACGAACAGAGGCTAGGGACACCATTCTTACCCATCCTGGCTAATAGCCATTTATGGACTTAGCCACCATGAATTTATCCAGTCCCCTTTTAAACATTGTTATAGTCCTAGCCTTCACAACCTCCTCAGGTAAGGAGTTCCACAAGTTGACTGTGCGCTGTGTGAAGAAGAACTTCCTTTTATTTGTTTTAAACCTGCTGCCTATTAATTTCATTTGGTGACCCCTAGTTCTTGTATTATGGGAATAAGTAAATAACTTTTCCTTATCCACTTTCTCAACATCACTCATGATTTTATATACCTCTATCATGTCCCCCCTTAGTCTTCTCTTTTCCAAACTGAAGAGTCCTAGCCTCTTTAATCTTTCCTCATATGGGACCCTCTCTAAACCCCTAATCATTTTAGTTGCCCTTTTCTGAAACTTTTCTAGTGCTAGAATATCTTTTTTGAGGTGAGGAGACCACATCTGTACACAGTATTCGAGATGTGGGCGTACCATGGATTTATATAAGGGCAATAATATATTATCAGTCTTATTCTCTATCCCCTTTTTAATGATTCCTAACATCCTGTTTGCTTTTTTGACCGCCTCTGCACACTGCGTGGACATCTTTAGAGAACTATCCACGATAACTCCAAGATCTTTTTCCTGACTCGTTGTAGCTAAATTAGCCCCCATCATGTTGTATGTATAGTTGGGGTTATTTTTTCCAATGTGCATTACTTTACATTTATCCACATTAAATTTCATTTGCCATTTTGTCGCCCAATCACTTAGTTTTGTGAGATCTTTTTGAAGTTCTTCACAATCTGCTTTGGTCTTAACTATCTTGAGTAGTTTAGTATCATCTGCAAACTTTGCCACCTCACTGTTTACCCCTTTCTCCAGATCATTTATGAATAAATTGAATAGGATTGGTCCCAGGACTGACCCTTGGGGAACACCACTAGTTACCCCTCTCCATTCTGAGAATTTACCATTAATTCCTACCCTTTGTTCCCTGTCCTTTAACCAGTTCTCAATCCATGAAAGGACCTTCCCTTTTATCCCATGACAGCTTAATTTACGTAAGAGCCTTTGGTGAGGGACCTTGTCAAAGGCTTTCTGGAAATCTAAGTACACTATGTCCACCGGATCCCCCTTGTCCACATGTTTGTTGACCCCTTCAAAGAACTCTAATAGATTAGTAAGACACGATTTCCCTTTACAGAAACCATGTTGACTATTGCTCAAGAGTTTATGTTTTTCTATGTGTCTGACAATTTTATTCTTTACTATTGTTTCAACTAATTTGCCCGGTACCGACGTTAGACTTACCGGTCTGTAATTGCCGGGATCACTCCTAGAGCCCTTTTTAAATATTGGCGTTACATTAGCTAACGTCCAGTCATTGGGTACCGAAGCCAATTTAAAGGACAGGTTACAAACCTTAGTTAATAGTTCCGCAACTTCACGTTTGAGTTCTTTCAGAACTCTTGGGTGAATGCCATCTGGTCCCGGGGACTTGTTAATGTTGAGTTTATCAATTAATTCCAAAACCTCCTCTAGTGACACTTCAATCTGTGACAGTTCCTCAGATTTGTCACCTACAAAAGCCAGCTCAGGTTTGGGAATCTCCCTAACATCCTCAGCCGTGAAGACTGAAGCAAAGAATCCATTTAGTTTCTCCGCAATGACTTTATCATCTTTAAGCGCTCCTTTTGTATTTTCATCGTCAAGGGGCCCCACTGGTTGTTTAGCAGGCTTCCTGCTTCTGATGTACTTAAAAAACATTTTATTATTACCTTTGGAGGTTTTTTTGAGTTTTTTCATTGCATCAGCTTGAACTCTGGGAAGAGAATAAAAACCCCTAACAATGAGATACTATCTTTATGCTGCTTTGGAGTCTGAGGAGCAAGGATTACTAAGTATAAGCACAAGATCCTCAGTACATAGCCTGAGTTAGCCTTCAAGGACCTATAGAGCTTGCTTATTATAGAAGCTTCCACCACCTTTTGAAAACTAAGACTGTAACTCATGTGTGTGTATGTTAATTTTCTTTTACCATGTCAATAACACTTCCTTCTTTTTCTTAATTAATAAAACTTTAGTTAGTTTATTATAGGATTGGCTAGAAGTGTTGTCTTTGGTGTAGATCTAAAGTGCAATTGCTCTGGGGTAAGTGATTAGTCCTTTTGGATTGGGAGTAACCTGAATATTATTGTGATTTTTGGTGCAAGGGACCATCTTTCACAAAGGCAGGCTTACCTGGGTGGCAAGAAGAGGACTGTCTCTGGCTCCTTGTTAAGGCTGTTATAGTGCTTGAGGAGTTCACACTTGATAATTGGTTGGTGAAATCTAAGTACTGTATAGAACTCACAACCAATTTGAGGTATGTGCCCTGCTTCTTAAAAATCTGCCCTGAGAGTAGTACTCATGCTCTTGAGCCACTGCAGGACAGCTTGACACTTCACAAGGCATACTTTGTACAAAGTTTATTACAATAGTGTGTAGGTTGTGAATACAGGCACACTCAGTGTGATGGGGTGTGAGGATGCATGAGGAAGGGATATGATGAGTTCCGCCTTGGTGTCACCTGGAACTGAAGGACCACTGATCCCTCTGATCCACCCAGCCTGGGCTCCCTCTCACATTGTGCTGCTGTGACAAGCTGCAGACACTCCCAGTCCTACACTTGCACCAGCAAACACACAGGTAGGGACACACCCAGCTCCAGTTACATGCAGGCTCTCTGACCAGCCACTGCATGAACAATAGAGAGGCTACAGCCAAAATAACCACCAGCTTTCCAGATTCATTCCCCCACCCTCCCACACACACACACACACACACACTGGAGTATAAACCCAAAATTATACCATTTGGGAACTGTACAGTGTAAGTTCATAGAGTTTGCCCCTCCCTCAATGTGGAGAGGAAATGCAACAACCCCTTGAGCTAAGATTCCCAAGCACTTCACTCTAAATTTACTGGTTCAGATTAAAACATAAAATAAATGTACAAACAACAAAAGATAGATTTTAAGTGATAGCAAACAGATCAAAGCAGATTACCTAGTAAATAAACAAAAACACAAACTAAGTTTAACATACTAGAAAGGGTTTGAATTAATCTATCACTCACCCTGACTGATGATACAATCAGGCTGGCAGATTCCCAAGGTACAAGCTGCACTTGCTTTACACCTTGGAATCCCCAGGTTTTTCATACACAGACTAGAAATCTCTTTAGCCTGGATTCAGCACTTCTTCCAGTTCAGTCTTTGTTCCTTGTGTGTTTTCATGAGTCCTCTTGTGTGGGGAGTGAAGAACAACCAATGATTTCACTCCCTGTCTTATATAGCTTTAGCAAATGGTGGGAACCTTTCTTCCCAAACTCAGTTTGTGGAAAAACACTGACATCCCAAGATGGAGTCCAGAGTCATGTGGCCTGGTCACATGCCCTTGCATACCTTGCTGAGTCAGAGCAGCCATTACCTACAGGCTGTCTGGAACATTCACAGGAAGGTTAAGTTCTTCCAGGGTCCATTGTCGTTGCTGACTGGCCATTAGCACTGTCTGGCTTCTTCATTGTTATACCAGAAAGGCTAGTTGTGGATGTAATTCATGACTGAAATGTAGATATGTAGTCAATATTCCTAACTTTAGGTACAAAGATGATACATGCATACAAATAGGATAATCATTCAGAAAATCATAACTTTTCCAATGACACCTCACATTACTCATCTTGTACAAAATGCATCATAATTATGCCTTAATCATATCATAATAATATCACTGTGAAGAATATGGGGTGCAGTGTCACAACAGGATGGTGAATAATACAAATAACATTATAATGCTTTTATATTCATCAGTGGTGTGGCCTCATCTGTAATACTGCCTAACCCCATCTCAAAAAGGATATTGTAGAACTAAAGGGGGTTCAGAGAAGGGTGACTAGAATAATTAGGGGCAGTAAAACTCTTATATGAAGAAAGACTAAAAAAACTGCAATTGTTTACCTCAGATAGGAGACAAATAAAAGCGAGAGCTTGGTGAAAGTATATAAAACAATGAATGGTTTAGAGAAGGGAGATAAGGAACTTTTCTTTTTCCTGTCTCATAACACAAGATGGGGACATTCAAGAAAATTAAAAAGGCAGGAAATTCAACTGATAGAGAAATACTTTTTCACATCATGCATAATTAAACTGTGGAACTCATTTTCACATGAAATCATTATAGCCAAGAATTTAACAAGATTCAAAAAGGGATTGGGTATTTATCAAGAATATCCAGAGTTATCATAATTATGACAAAACAAGTTTGGAAGGGATATTAAACTTTATGCTTCAAGGCTTAAGCCAATCCCTAACTATTGGAGAACAAGATGAGATTTACTCCATATCTGTAATTTGGGGTTCTTACATCTTCCTCTGAATAGTCTTGTCTAGATAGACAAAAGGTCAGATCCAGTATGGCAATTTTCATACTCTGTTAGACACAATGGGACCATTCCCATGAATAAAGTTACTTAGGATTGTTCTCAAGATTGGGTGCCAAGTTGTGAAATTTTGGCTAAGATGCGCAAAATATTTAGTATCATATTTCACATCTTTAAAGATCTTGCTCTAAAGAACAATATAAGATGCATGGACATTATGGGTTGAAAAGTAGCTTATATATCTTTACTCACAAGAACATTTTAAAACAGCCTGCAATGTGATTTTAAGCACCTTCAGTCAAGATTAAAAAACAAAAGGATATCTCTTAAACTCTAACCAGAAAGCTGCTAGACAGACTGCTGGGACTGATGCCATGAACAACTGCACATGATAATCAGAAAGGATATGTTGGCTGCCTGCATTCATGTCTAAGTTTTCAGATGGCATTCAACCTGCTGAAGCACATATTGGTCAGACATGTTGATTAAGGAATGGATGCCAAACCATGCTAGGTTTAGATGGGCAGCTTTGATAAATAACGTTGTTGCCATATTATTTGCAGGAAGTCCTCTGTATATTCCAAAAATTCATAACCAATGAATTCTGAAGAGTGAAGGGAAAAAGAAGGCAAGGTGTATCATGCTGCATACCAGTGACCACATGGAAAGCCCATTAAGATATCTTGTAGTCTTATTGGGTCCAAATTTGATTCCATACTTTCCTTATTCTCCAAGAGATGTGTATGTTTCCACAAAAGGATAAAGCTTTTCTCTAGAGTACCCCTCCCCTGTATCAGTATCAACATTCTCTTAGTGTGTTCTCCAGAGGTGAAAATAAGCTAGTACGGTCCGGTATAGCATACCAGCAAGAGCCGGTACACCATGCCGGACTGGACCGGCTTCTCCGGTGGTGATTTAAAGGGACCAGGGCTCCAGCCACTGCAGGGAGCCCCAGGCACATTAAATCACCACTGGTGCTCTGGCAGCCAGGCTCGGGCGGGGATTTAAAGGTCCCGAAGCTCCGGCCCGTGCAGGGAGTCCCGGGCCCTTTAAATCCCTGCCCGAGCCTGGCTGCAAGAGCTCCGGCAGCGATATAAAGGGATCAGGGCTCCCTGCAGTGGCTGGAGCCCCGGGTCATTTAAATCACTGCCGGGCCCCTTAATTCACCCCTCAGCCCCAGGGTTCCCATCTGCCTCTGCAGCTGGTAGTTCCAGGGTGATTTAAAGGCCCTGGGGCTCCCAGCTACAGCCAGAGCCCCAGGGCCTTTAAATCTTTAAAGGCCCCACCTCTTCCGGTTGAGGCCCCACCTCACCCAGAACTCTGGTGTACCGGTAATTCCTTTAAGTTACTTTCACCCCTGGTGTTCTCAGGTTGGCCAGAGTTATGCCATTATTGTAGGTGAACTTCAATATGTAGCTCAGGGGAACTCTTTACTCCCATTCTTCCCTGCATCTTCAAGGGGGCAGTGGAGAAGAGAAGGAAGACAAAAAAACTGGCCCACTCTACCTCTTTTCCTGTTTGGTGGGCCAATTGTTATTCTTTCTACTCCTTCTTCCTTTCTTGTCAGTTAGAGTAAGCAGGACCAGGAAATGTCCCTCCAGTGCTGCTGCTTACAGGCCATTTAAGAAGATTGTTGAAAGAATACTGTCAAAGGAGATAATGCAAGAGGGAAGCTTAGGAGCATGAAGAGTTCAATGTGGTTTCACCCTGGAGAAGAATAGTTTGAAGAAGGATGGGGGTTGAATAGAGGGGAAATTAGCAGTAAGAGGACAAGGAAACAGGTAAATCCAATTTCAGTTCTTCAGATTAAAATAGATGTCTACTAACTTTTAATTAATTGGCTTTTCACCATTTGGAACTAATTTAGTTGCATTTAATTTAGTGAGCTTTTTATAGAGAATTTATATTTGTATGTATAAAATATTGGAAGTCAATCATTAACTGGAATGAAAATATCATCTTATATTATATCACATTCTTTTCAAGGTACTTGCATCATTTTCCCAACTTTGTTACTGTCTCCACTCTTATTTTAGTATCACTTAATCTTCACTTCACTGACATATTTCTCTCCACTTCCTCTGCCAGACTTCCAGTGACTCACCTTCTCCTCACAGCTGGGTTGAGGCTGAAGTGCCTCCTTCTGGATCTTGGACTCAAAGATGGACTAAAACCTGCTGTTCTTTGTCTCATTCAAACTTCTCAACTGCCACTTTGGGTTGTGGTCAATGCTCTCCTCTCCCACCCACTCCTGACTACAGCTGTTCATTCCTTGCTCTTGGCCCCACTCCCTTACAGCACAGAAAATATTCCATCTTTTTCTTTCCACTTCCCAACCCACAAAGAACTTTCAAAGTGGTCATGGAAACCCCCCCACTGCACATAAACTCAGAAATGTTTACTCATGCTACTGTTTTCAACACTTTGGTTTGCTGCAAATGCTCTTCATGACAAGGCATCACTCACCCACTGTTCATGAACAAGTCAATGCAACTTTGATTCTGCACCTTTGAAGTCAATGGGAGTTTCACTATAGGCTTCAATAGAAGTAAGGTCAACCCCTGAAAGCCAGATCCAATACCCATTACAGTCAAAGAGAATACCCACTGATTTCAATGAGCTTTGGATCAGGCCCTAATATGAGCCATGAATACCAATGATACAAATTGCATTTTATTCACCGGAATATTCATAATCTTTTTTTTTGCTTTACTCTTCCTGTTCTAGACACAAAAAACATGGATCCCCATGTTGCCAACACTAGTTCAGTAGTGCAGAAACATTACTTAAAGCCCTTGATGTATAGCTTTCTATTAATGGTTTTGTTACATAAGGCTAATTTTATTATTATAAATAGTGATTTTACCACACTGAACTAAGGAAAATTGACAAAGACTAGTTATTAAATACTGCTATTGAATGAGAATTTACTAGAATGAGGCTTTATTTTATTGGATGTGGCCAGCACTGTTGACTCTTGATTATTTTAACTTTTTTGGCCACAATATATCTTGTATTTTTTTAATGACATAATTTCACTGTTTGATGAGGAAACATTTAGTGATCCAGCAATGCACATAAGTAATAGGACTGCTATAAGCAGTGGGATGTAAGCAATGGTTCAAAGCATGTGTTTTGCTGGACTGAGGGCAAAATGAATTAAAATGGCTTTACTGTAGACTCATAATTGTGCTATTTCTATAACTATGAGTTACTTTGTCCCGTTTCTGGTGAGATAAATACTTTACTTTATGACGGTAGATTTTATTTTCAAAGAGCACTGCAATTAACATGTTTGATCGTTGATTTGTTTGTCTCAAAGCCTTTATGTACTGACATCCGACGTCTGTCTGAGAGACATTGCTTGTCGTAGTGTATGATTCATGTAGTTCTGCTTTGCATTTAATTGCTGACACATCATAATCAAAATCAGAGACAAAACTTTAATTAGTTCAAACAATATTGGCACTAAAAGAAAATAATTATTCTAAGACTAGTGCATGCTGCGGAGTACAGCATTTCATCAGCGTAACTCACAATAATTTGACTGATAGACTTGAGAACTTCTTTACAGTCTGAATTTTGCTGGAATAGCTAATAGGTAGACTTGTCAGTATTCTCCAGTGGTCCTGCTGTTATTACGAGAGTAGAAAGCACCTTAAAGCTATATAGTCTGCTTATAAACTGTATATTATTAGCAGTGACAGACTCTCTCACTCCCTTAGGGATTTGTTGTCAGGCTGAGTTGGGCTCAGAAACTGGCATATTGTTACTGTATTATGGCTCCAGCTGATTTGCCTTCTGGACACAATTTGAACCTATAGTTCTGTTTTGATTTGTTGTGGCTTTGCACAAAATGGGCCAAATTAGACGTACAACTGGGCAAAACTCTACCACAGTGCTTAAACCTATAGTCAACAAGAGGAGAGCACCCTGCTACAACACACCTGAATTTGGCTCAGCAGCTTCTCTCTCTCTACTGACACAATCATGGAGTTCATCGATTTATGATTTAATGCTATTTAATGGAAGGAACCTTGTAGTTTGTCTTAAAGTGAAATTGGAGTTAGGCTACTGCAAAAACTAAAGTGCATAGATTTGCTTACAGTAAAGGAAGAATTAATAATGATGACTAGAAAGTAACATGCAAGTATTAGTGAATGTATATTCTGAAAAATTTCCTTTGTTAGTACATAGAATTTTTTAGATCAGCTTGTGGGGAAAGAATTGAACTGACAGATGGATGAATATCTGTGCATGGTGGTTAGCACTGGGGTGCTTGTTTCAGCTTTTAAAGTGATAACTTATATTTATTTATGTATTCATCCTGATTAGAAAAACAGGCTTGTAAAAATAAATCTTGCCGAACAAACAATTTCATTAATATATTAACAAGCTGTGTGGATAAAAGACAGTGGACACAGTGTACTTGACTTTAGCCAGGCATTTGGGAAAGTTCCACAAAAGAGTTTCATGGGGAAAGAAGAGGAATGTCAAGTAGATTGTACTTCTGTAAGGTGGTGTAATGGGGTTCAACTCACCACTGCAGTGCCTCCTGCTGGCCGTCCTGGGAATTAGCTCTGGTTCACCAGTGCGCTTTTATCTAGTGGCATCTTGCTGCCGTTGCCTCTACCATCAGGACCACAGTGTCCTCTTCTAGACACATCCCTCTGGCTGTGCCCCACTCGATTCTCTCCCACCCTTCCAGGGGTGGAGGGAGAGCAGTCCTCTGTCCAGCCACTTGCTTCCATGGCAGGCTGCAGTCCAGGGTCTAGCCACATGCGTCAGAAGCAAACTGCAGGCGCTACTCTAGCCACTTCCTTCAGTGGCAAGTGGGACCAAACGTGTGTGTGGGGGAGATTTGGGCCCAAGGACCCTCTAGCCGGCAGCCACACTGCATCATCTGCAACCCCCACCTTCTGTTTCCCTGGCCCACATCCCCACAGCCCTAGTACCTTCTCTTCCCTTGTATCAGGGCCTCTGTCTGGCAGCAGTCTGCCAGGAGCTCACTCACGCTCCCCTGACCCCACCCAACACGTCTCAGACCCTTGTGCTCTCTCATCTCCCCCCTTCAGGGCAGCCAATCCTCCCACATCAAACTCCAGGAAGTGACTAAAGCTGCTGTTCAGCAGCATTTATATGGCCCAGCCTGGCCCTGATTGGCTGTCTTTCTAAACCTTCTCCCAATTGGCTGTCTCTACAAGCCCTTTCCTAATTGGTCACCTCCTGTGCAGTCTCCCTGGGGCTGCTTTAATCCCTCTTCTGTCAGTGTGGGGCAGATGCCCCACCACACACCCTCCCTCTTAAGACCATGCACCTGGGGGGGGGTCTCTACCGTCCCAGCATTCCTCGCAGCGGGGCCCGCAAACTGTCCTCTCCTGCCTCGGGCTCTCTACCAAGAGGAGCAACCTGCTTCCCTATTCCCGGGCCCCACCTACAGGGGCTGCCACACCCCATAAGGGGTGCTGCAATGCTATAGACTCTGGCCGCTAGGCCTTGCTGCCCTGTGCCAAAGGGCTGCTTTATGGACTCTGACCATTAGGTTCCACTGCCCTGTAGCAAAGGGTGGCTCTATAGACTTTGGTCGCTAGGCCACGCTGCCCTGCACCAAAGGATGGTGCCATAGACTCTGGTCACTGGCACCACCCTTCAGTGCAGTGCAGCGTGGCCCAGTGGCCAGAATCTATAGCACCACCCTTCAGTGCAGGGCAGCGTGGCCCATAGACTCTGGCCGCTAGGCCATGCTGCCCTGCACCGAAGGGTGGCTATAGATGCTGGTCGCTAGGCCACGCTGCCCTGCACTGAAGGGCTGCTTTATGGACTTTGACCAATAGTCCATGCTGCCCTGCACCGAAGGGTGGCGCCATAGACTCTGTCCGCTAGGCCATGCTGCCCTGCACCAAAGGGTGGTGCTATAGACTCCGGCTGCTAGACCACGCTGCCCTGCACCGAAGGGTGGCTCTATAGAATCCGGCTGCTAGGCCACGCTGCCCTGCATTGATGGGCTGCTTTACGAACTTTGACTGATAGCCCACGCTGCCCTAACCCTAGTAGGTAGTAGGTGACCTCAGGGTACCCTTCTGGCTCTGTCACTGTTTCTTCGCTTCCCAAGGTGGGTACTGTAGTTTTAAGAACGCTTGATAGAGATCCTGTAGGTGTTTGTCTCTGTCTGAGGGATTGGAGCAAATGTGGCTGTATCTTAGGGCTTGGCTGTAGACAATGGATTGTGTGATGTGGTCTGGAAGAAAGCTGGAAGCGTGTAGGTAAGTATAGTGGTCAGTAGCTTTCCAGTATAGGGTGGTGTTTATGTGACCATTGCTTATTTGCACAGTAGTGTCCAGGAAGTGGATCTCTTGTGTGGACTGGTCCAGGCTCTCTGTACTTCAGCAAAATTTGTCCTAGGGAGTTGATCTGAGATGTCATTAAACAAAAAAGGTATGAAACACAGATAATAATTAAGGGCCAGGTTGTGTATCCTTATTAATATTGATGAGCACATAATACAACAAGTAAACCAACTGAAGCAATAAGAACAATTTATATGAATAAATACTTAAGTACATGGATAAAGGCTATACAATTTAGCTCTAAAATATGAAAGCAGACGGAACAGAATCCATGAGCTGGTGGAAGAAAACAAAGCCCTCACTCTGAGTTTAAAGCAACAAGCCAGAGGCAGTTTTATTATGAGCAATTGCAATGGGTCAGGAGAGTACGCACGGGCAGGAGTTCCACTACCTAGGCAGGTGTCCGCCAGATAAACAGTTAGGGCAAGCATTTATACTTTTTGTTACATACAGTAATGATCAACAGCCGCATTTTGTTTATACATATTCCTTCCTGATATCTTACTTTTCTCAGCAATTTTCTGCTACAGTCTGCATTCCATTCTTATCTAACACAAGGTCAAAATAACCTCTCACAGTTTTTTTTTCCCACTCGCCCAGGCCCTGCATTAAAGTCTCGCGTTATTAAATAAGAAGAGTTAGCCTGATTCTTGCTCTTCCTGGAAGACTAAGATGTCTGTGCTTTTCCCAACTTCCACAAGCCCTAGTCTTCCAGATCTGTACACATTTCTTCTATGGTAACAGTATATTTTTGTCATAGAAGTGGGAGATCAGGACTTGGTCAAATCAAAATCCATTTCCTGCAGAACAAGGGAAGGTACTGCTCCTGTTTCTATGCTAAATTGAACCCATCAGCACATTGCTACTTGGTCTGTAGGGTTGTTTAAAAAAAAAGTCACTAGCATGGTTTTCTAATGGGAAAAGTTAGCTTTTGGCATTTTCTTCTCACTCAAAAAAAGATTGCACTATTTTTGCTGTAGCTTTATTTTTTTACATTGCCTTTGAGCAGAAATCAAGCACAGAACATTTTCACCTAAAAGGCGAAAGTTTTCAAAACTGATGGGTGACTAGAACAGGGAATTATAACAGAAACTATTATTCAACCTTAACAATAGAAGCTCAATACCAGAGCCCATCTATAAAAATGGATTTTAGATTGCCTTTTTATATTTTAATTCAATTTATTCAAATGTGTTTTGAGAATTGATCTTTCTGTTTGCAATTTGGTCATTAATTTGAAAATTATTTCCAAACTATGAAAAAATTATAACACTCCATCTGGCTAGTTTAAAAAAGCATAATCCAGGGTCCTTAATATTATTTTATGATTTACAGTGAAGCAAGAATGTAATGTAGACTGATATTAAATGTTTAGCCCAGGACTCTGCATGGTCGGAGTTCTGCCTGTGCAAATCCAGTTGGGGGCTAAATCATTGCATTAGAAATTCTGAGCCTGTCTTGGGTCATCTAGCACTATGAATATTTCAGCTCAAAACTAAGTTAAGGTCAAAAGTGGAAGGCAAATATTTTTTTCTTCTCCTGGCCAGAATAAAGGTTATTTTGAAGTTGTAGTTAACTGTCATATTTGCCTGAAATGAATTTGATCTCCAGCTAATCAGAAGATGGTTTGTACAATATTACAGTAATATCACATTCCAAAAGCAGTATATTTGTGTACATGGACAAAAAGGTTAATGAATGGTTTAGCATTTGTGATTTAGCCTTTATCTGCAGCCTTTTAAATATTACAATTTTTTAAAGTCATAACACTAAGCATGACATACATTATAAAAATTTTAATTTATAATGTCATCTTCAGACCATGGGCCAGATTCTCTGGTTTCGGCTGCTCACTTTTATCACTCCGTTTTTTACCACTGAATTGATTTCAGCCATAGCTGGCAAGTGGAGACTTCCCTTTCTATCTCTGGAAGGAATAAAAAGAGGGCATGTTGCTGGCAGAGAGAACGGGGTGTGATGGTACAGATCTCCATTACACCTCTCCTCTGCTGGTGTAACGCTCCTTTTAAACACTTACGCCAGTGGCGTGAAATAGAGCAGGCCCATGATTGCTTTAACTTCCACCAGATATGGTAGACACTAGATTAAAGAGCTGTAATCTGCTCCGGGCATCCCACCTCTCCCTGGCACCCAAGATCTGCTTGGGCAGAGTGAAGAATCCAGCTCTATATGTTTACAAAGCTCCTTCACAAATATAACATTGCATTTATTGTGTTTGAAATATAAAATAGTGAGGTATTTCAAATGCCTTTGTCATTGATCATACTGCCCTGACTCCATGCAGGGAAATGATATGCACTGATTACTAAAAGTCAACTTTATTTTTTTTAATAGCTTTCTTCATTCAGTTCACTGTCTGTCTAAGAAAATATTGAATAGGTCTCTAAGCATCAACCTTTTCAACAGCAGTAAGGCACAGACATAAATAACAGGCATTGACTTGGTGAATTTTAATCATAAGAGTGACACTTGAAAAAAGAGCAGAATAATTTTGCATATGAAAATTATTTTGCAACAGAAGAATTTAAATAATAGAAGATGTCTGACTGGCACGACTTAATAATAATAATAATAATAATGATAATAATAATAATGAAAAATTGTATTCCACAAGGTTACATCATGCATTTGATTCTAGGTGTTCCAGTGCTGCCCACATATAATCTGTGGTCTGTCATGACTCCCTTGTATTTTGAAACTGAATGTGTACAGCAGAGATACCTAAACTCTTGGTCATTTTAATTAGAGTGGGCACTAAGGGCATTCAACTTAATGATTATAATTAATAGCATAGACCATCGTCTGTCAACCTTTACAATAAAGGAGGAATTAGACTGTGACTATCAAACTCAATTTCACTTGTGTCTTCAGCCAGGATTCAAACATGGGTCTCCACAAATGAAGGAATGGAGCAATCCCTGTAGTTCTTAGCTTCCTCTTTATAGAATGTTAACTCAGAATAAGATGCAGTAATGAATGGTGCTAGGATTTTGGACAAAAATAGCACCACTAATGTGTTACCACTGTAAGGAATGTATGGACAAGAAAAAGTATCTTGTCCCACAAATCTTGGCAGAGAATATCTGGTGTGGTCTGGGCAATTCCCAGGGGAGAAGTCTAGAAGCAGCTAACCTGTAGAGCAGATTTGAGCTGGTCTTGTTGTTGTTTTCTTTGCTGATAAAGCAAAATCCTGAGGAGAGAGGTATATTTTGACTTTACACACTATGTGGACTGCACTTGGAGGTCAGTCACCTGCTCAGAATGATGAAATGAGAATTTTGTAAATCACGATTTGTAAAATGTTTTTCTTAAGAGTGGGGTGGATTTTGTAAAAAAAAAAAAATGCCTAGCTAGCTCTGAAGAAAGATAGCTCAATATTGGCAGTGTTGCATATATGAGAACTGAAATGTAAGGGAAAGGGTAGAAAAATAGGGTAGAAAGATAGTGGAGGAAGGGGAGAGGAAGAAATAGAAGGATTTTCTCTCTGTCATTCTATCCAGGACTTCACATGTCAGTTATTTGACTAGGAATTAGACAGGCTTGGGAGCTAGGAGTCAGGGCCTGGAGATGACAACTGGTGGGGATGTCTAGGTTGCAAAATTTTCTTCATGTCTGTGCTGTGCATCTGTGCAGATCAGAAGGAGGGTTGAAGAGTGGGATGAGCAGACTCGAGAAGGATTGAAGAAAGCTAAAAGGAAATGATTGGGATGTAAGCTAATGATATATGTCATTAATTAGGTAGCCTGGTTACAGAGTGTAATCACTTGAAAAACGATTTCATTTGAAAAATTAACAGTGATGTGCCTAAATTCTGTAGCTGATAAACATGAAGCAAAATGCTATGAATTCTGATCCTTTGCTACACATTTGCAGGTAATTACTGTTACCCATTAGGGGGTAGATTTTCAAAGGTTTGCATAGAAATTTAGCTATGTGACTCCATTTAAAGTCAATGAGAATTGCTCAACTTAATCCCTGAGCGCTGCTTTGAAAATATACCCGCTAGCTGTCTGGAAGGTTGAAAACTACGATTTTTCATCCCTGTCTTTGAAAAGGCTCGCAGTGCTTTAAGTGACTTTTTTTTTTCAGGATTTATCCTCAAAACACCTTATTTGTTACAGAATACTTTCTTTCTTAAACATATCCTCCAAAGCCCAGCATTTTGATTTCTGCATTTTATTTCAGCATTTTTATTCTTTGCAGTTATAGTCAAACACAGTTTTGCCCCATTTTCTCCCTACACATATGGGTATTAGTTATGCTTTGCTGCAAGGCAAGTGTCTAAACTTATTCATGAAATTACTATCCCTACTGTTGTTAGAATAGTACTGCTCACGCATTTGAATTGAACTGAGTTTGAATTGTTAATGCTCTGTCCGAATTTTCATTATGAATCACACCAAAAAATGAACAGATACAAAAGAAATCAAATTATCCTAACTATATAAATTCCACAATAACATACAGAAAATATGGGACTCATACAATATATACAACCATAATTAATGCCCACTTTACTCTACCTCAGTCAGACTTCTAATGAATAAGATCACATTTGTCCTCAAACATATCATATTTATCATATACACAAGAATTGTTACTTCCTAGTGTACTCCCTGTGCATTTGAAACCAGTATTGGAAATAAACAAAACTAATTACCCTGCTTTAAATTTTGTTTCACTGGTTATTTTCTTGATAAAATCCTATCATCACATTGAGAACACTAACAAAAAGGGAATCTATATAATATGACATGGTTCAATATTGACAAGTATTAGTTAGGAAATGGATATATTTATTCAGGCAGATCTCTATTTTAAATAGTGATGCAAACATTTTTTTTAATCTGTTTGATTCCATAAAGCTGCAATTTAAACTCTCTTAATATGACAACCCATGATATTTCACCTTACCATTTTAAGAGGGCTTTTTGAGCCACTAATTACAGTTACCCTCCTTTTGCTTGGAGTCTGAATCCCAGTCTGACATGACTTATTTTTATACAGGGTCATGTTCATATCTAATTCTGGCTTCGTTTTACGTCCTGAGTAATGTGAGCCTATCAAATTTTAATCATTATTCTTTATTTCTTTAAATTCTTAGGAGAATAATTAAGGCAGAATATCATGTTATCTAAATAAAAGGAGAGAGAAAGGGAGAGAGCATGAATCATTCCTCTCAACTCTGTCATGGGAATCTAGGGCAACACTGATAAAAATCACAGAAATGAAGGCTAAAACCAGGACTCTAAAAAGAAAAAAAGCACTGCAGTCTTCAGTACAAGTGGTTGTGAATCTTAAAAACCATTTGAAAGCAGTCTCAGGTACTACTTTCAAAATCTGTGCTTAATGATCAAAGACAAGTGCAAAGATGAGGAGTATTTCTGATAGAAACCTGGGAATATTTTAGATCAGTGCTTCACCAACCTTTCCATAGTGAGGAATGCATCTTAGTGATGTTACCCTCAGGTACCCCACTGATATTTTCAAGAGCACCTAAGCCACTTAGCAGCCAAAGTCCCATCTTCAAAAAATGACTTTTAGACCATTAGGAATCTAAATTTAATTAAAAGTCAATAGAACACAGTTTTCTAAGTGCCTAAGTCTCTTTTGAAAATAGGACTTAGGCTCCTAAATCACCTAGTTTGAACATTTTGCTGTGACTGCCTCAGTCTTCTAATGTATTTCCCATCACAAACCTCTGTCATACAGAAATCCCTCTGAAGGACAGAGATAAGTGACAGAGAGACTAAGATAAGTCACACACACAAAAAAAGGATAGATTCACAAACTTGCTGCCATGCCTAACTTTAGGCCCCCCTTGGGATTAACAAAGTTCGAGTTTGTTAATACAACGAATGGGCAGGTAGGTGCCTTAGAATGGTATTCACAAAAAACAGAACACTAGGCAGCTAGCAAATGAGAGGTGACCAGGTGAGGGATGTGTCCTAAACCCAGCCCCTCTCAGGGAGATTGGCACCTAAGTCTAGTGGTAAGGAAACACCTCCTCTGCTTAGGACTCTCGGCTACAAACCATCTCTAAGCATTAGGTGCCTACATCGTTTTTGCAAGAAGGTGAGAAAGAGGACCTCCCTCATGATTTTTAGTTTAGTGGTTAGGATACTGATGTGAGCTGTGGGAGACCCCCAGTTCAAGTCCCACCTCCACAAAAGGTGATTTGAATAGGGCTCTACTACTTCTCAGCTAAATGCTCTCACCACTAGGCTATGGGATATTCTGATGTTGGGGCTCCTTCCTGGTCTACACTACACAGTTAGGTAACTGTAGGACAGCTCACACTGACCTGGCATAGTGCTGCAGTGCACGTATTCAATGGTAGAAACAGAGGCACCAAGGGAACTTTTACTGCAAAAATTAGGTGCTAAGTGAGTTTAGGCACCTACAGGGTTTGGTAGCAGCTGAGTGGGTGTTTTATGAATCTCAGTAGGACCTAATTCTGGGATCTAGATATCTAAAGGGACTTTTAGGTGCCTAAATTATTTTTTGACTCTAACCCACAGAGACTAAGGGACAGTTTTTAATGGTATTTAGATGCCTACAGATATCTAGTGGGTTTTCAAAAACACCATGGAGTTAAGCACCTACTGGCTTTTTGAAAATCCCAGTAAGTGCCTACCTAAATAGGTGCCTAAAAAGTTTTAAAGATCTTTAAAAGTATCCTGCCCAAGGTCACACAGAAATCCCATGACAGAGCAAAGACCTAGGGTTTCCTAAGTTTCAGCTGAGTTCCTCCAATTGCACAACCACCCTCCCTCTCATCTTCTAACTACTGTCAAGAACACATAAAACATATTGATTGGTATCCTTTCCAGTATTTGGTACGAATCCTTAAATAAACAAATATATTTAAAAATATATGTAGGCTACAGATGGCCAAGTTACCGTCAAAAAGTTCCAAATATGAAGGGCCCAAAGATTGCTTCATGGACATGCAATATGCACTTGGTCTCTTAGAATGCAGTTCTGCCACCTTTACTGATGGAGTGCAGTATTCTTCAGTGGGATTAAGAGTGGCAGAATTGGGCCAATGATGAATGAGGAGAGGATTTGCAAACATAGCTGAATGAATACCTGTGAAATATATTTTCACTTTTCAAATTTTTCCTGAAAATATATATAATTTTTTTGCTAAAAGCTCCAAATGTTCCTTGATTACTGTTTTATTTGAAAAATTCCTAAACTTTTTCTTGTAAACACCTTTTTTAAACTTTCACTGAACCCTTATCCTATAGTTAGCGTAAATGGAACATTTTAGCCTCCAGCCTTCACTCTGCGTGAAAATAAAGGTTGAAATAACACTTAAAAAAATAAAACAGCAGTGGGTAGCATGGATTTGATTAAAATTGGAATCTACATCACCCTTACTTACTATTTGATTGAATTGTTACCTTGGTGTGTCAATGACTAGCATGAACACCACTATAGCAACACACAGATGGCAAGAGACAGAGACATGTCTCTCAGGTTTACAAAGGTTAGGCTTTAGCTATTTATTATTCTTCTGTTTAAAGGATTCCAGTCATTCAAACAGAAACAATCCTATGTGAAATAGATGACTAGTCGTGCATGACACACATCAAATAGCTAAGGCAAACAATTTGTGAAACTCGCATCTGATGAAAATTGTTCATCTAAACTATTCAGTGAATACATGTTCATAATAAATATTTGTAGAATGCCAAATCAGTTCTTAAATTATTTGCAAACAGAAGAAAGGGTAAGATTCATCAGACAGTTTATTTGCAACTAATACTTTGACAAAATCTAGTTTGTGGCTATGTCCCTTATTCAGTAAAACACTTACATATGAGCTTAACATTAAGCACATGTTTAAATCCCACTGACTTTCAAAGTTAAGTACATACTTAGTGTTATTTTTGATGGCAAAAACACCACTTGCATTCCTTTTGTATTAACAAAAATATAAATTGCATCTGCCAAATCTGATTGGTTTCTGACTACATGTTAGAAAAACATGGTAGCCTCAACTCTTGAGGAAATAATGGAGCTGGCCACTTTTTCTGTCATCCATCAGAGGAAGTTAGATTACCTGACTCACCATGGAGGTGGTTGAGATAATCCATCGGGTTTCATCATACAGAATTCAAGGCAAAGATAATAGCATGGCTGTACAGCGGCAGCCCAAAAAGAACCGGAGAAAAACAGGGCCAGGACCTCAGCTGGTGTAAATCATCATTGACAATGAAAGCAGTGTGGCTACACTATTTGCATAAGCTGAGAATCTGGGCCACAGTCTCTAGTGTTTAGTCATTCTGCATTGGTTGTCTTGGAAATAGTAAAAAAGAAATTGTGTCCACACATGTATGTTTGACAAGAGCAAAATTATCAGAGGGCCATGCAGAGTCACCATTTAAAGACATTCTCAGTAATACTGATTTTAAAAAAAGATATGGGCAAAGTTTGAATAATTGTGGGCCTGGCTCTGTGAGAAAAAGGTACATGTTATTGTGCACCTATATTTGCACACACAATTACTAAATTACATGCACAAATCATCATTTAGATAAACATCTGCAATTACCATAGTTATCTGAATAATTGCAGTAACAATGCAGCTAATATAGGCATACAATTATATATGTGCATTTTTTCATTTGGGCAAGGGGTCTGTACACAATGAAAAGAATCTGCCCTTATATAAATCCATGGTACGCCCACATCTTGAATACTGCATACAGATGTGGTCACCTCATCTCAAAAAAGATATACTGGCACTAGAAAAGGTTCAGAGAAAGGCAACTAAAATGATTAGGGGTTTGGAGAGGGTCCCATATGAGGAGAGATTAAAGAGGCTAGGACTCTTCAGCTTGGAAAAGAGGAGACTAAGGGGGGATATGATAGAGGTATATAAAATTATGAGTGATGTAGAGAAAGTAGATAAGGAAAAGTTATTTACTTATTCCCACAATACAAGAACTAGGGGTCACCAAATGAAATTAATAGGCAGCAGGTATAAAACAAATAAAAGGAAGTTCTTCTTCACAAAGCACACAGTCAACTTGTGGAACTCCTTACCTGAGGAGGTTGTGAGGGCTAGGACTATAACAGCGTTTAAAAGAGAACTGGGTAAATTCATGAAGGTTAAGTCCATTAATGGCTATTAGCCAGGATGAGTAAGGAATGGTGTACCTAGATTCTGTTTGTCAGAGGGTGGAGATGGATGGCAGGAGAGAGATCACTTGATCATTACCTGTTAGGTTCACTCCCTCTGGGGCACCTGGCATTGGCCACTGTCAGTAGACAAGATATTGGGCTAGATGGACCTTTGGTCTGACCTATGGCCGTTCTTATGTTCTTATGAGTCTGGAGAACATTCTCCACAAGTTTATTTCAAGGACGCATTTTTAAGCTAATTGATGACATAGCCCCAGGTTTACCAGTACAATTTCAGTAAAATCTTTACTTCTCAACAGAACAATTGACGATTCATATTTTTAAAAAGTTACTATTATGTTTTATTAGACATTCTGGTCACATTTTAGATGATCCATTTTTCCTTTCTCAGAACACTTTTTTTTAATTTTAGGAAGCATATCATGGTCCTCTTGGCAATATTAGATATATTTTTATGAGTGGTACTCACAGTATTTAATTTACATTGATATTTTCTGTTTGTTAAACTTCAAGAGAGTCATTGAACTTTAGTGTTAATGATGGGGGTCTATCTAGTGCAGTGGTTCCCAAACTTGTTCCACTGTTTGTGCAAGGCAAGCCCGTGGCGGGCCGGGCCGGTTTGTTTACCTGCCACAACTGCAGGTTCGGCTGATCGCAGCTCCCACTGGCCGCAGTTCGCTGCTCCAGGCCAATGGGAGCTGCTGGAAGCGGCGGTCAGTACATCCCTCAGCCTGCGCCACTTCCGGCAGCTCCTATTGGCCTGGGACAGCGAACCACAGCCAGTGGGAGCCGCAATCGGCCGAACCTGCAGACGTGGTAGGTAAACAAACCGGCCCAGTCTGCCAGGGGCTTTCCCTGCACAAGCGGCAGAACAAGTTTGAGAACCACCGATCTAGGGATCATGTAAGGTAAGAGTTTCCTTTTCAATGTAATTTCAAAATCTTTCATGTCAGTTAATACCAAATCAACATTTACTTGACTCTGACAATTTTATATTGTTGTTTTCTGCATAAGGTCTCTATGATGGTATAGTCTGCCCCTTAAGGGCAGAACTATCTTCCTGTCAGTGCATCCCACCTCCTGGCATGGCTCTTTAAGAGTTGAAAGGTCCAATCATAGATACAAGGAGCTGGGAGCCATCTGGAGAGAAGAAGCAGTCCTGTGAATAAGTAGGGTTTGGGAGGAAACTCTGGTACTATTTTTCTCAGGGCACAGAGCTAGGTTCCGCTCTCTCCCCACCAATTGCAGATAAGCTAGGAGTAGGGGACAAGCATAAATGCTGCCTCCTCCCTCCTAGCAGGGCAAATGCCTGTGCAGATACTGAAGAGAGTAAGAAGGCTCCTACAGGGCCCTGAGTTAGCAGAGAGTAGAAGACTGCCAAACCCTCTGAGCCTGAGGACTAAGTGGGGCCAGCTGAGGGGGATAAGTTACAACCCCGCTCCCTGTGCAGAGATGGAAATTCCTGGTAGAGAGAGAGAGAGTAATTGCTTGTATTACCCAGCTCCAGGAGGAGGGTTAGGACTCCTGCCATAAGGAGAGACATAAAGACTGTGAGGAATGGGACCAGAGTTTACAGGGCAGACTTCAGAGGAACCCTGAAACCCAGAAGCACCTTTTTGTTCATTTGGGACTCTTTGTTATGGCCCCCTTTGTGTGAAGTTTTGTAATAAATAAATCCTAAGGAGGGTATTATTGAGTCAAGTATCAAAAGGACCTGAAGTGAAGGCTTCCTGAGAGGGTAAACTGAGGCAGGAAATATGTGTAGTGTCCCATTAACTCAATAAGGGTGCTACAAGGCAGGTATCCCTTCGAATAGTCTCATCAGGGGATGCAGTTTTCTCTACATAAGGTGGTTCTTGCTTAGTGGCTACATACTGACAGTAAAGCAGATCCAATTACAGTGATGTATCTGATATGGAAATAACAGGAAAATGATTGAGCAACTGTGGTAATAAAATTTTATCTTCACTTGGGGTTCACCGGGTCCAGATCTTGAGCTGGTGTCAATCAGCTTAGCTTCTATGCCTATGCTATTACTTAACTAATACCTTATACATCCTAAATATTTTGGCCTAAATATAAACATGTTAACGCACACATATCTAGAGATATATTGCTTGCACTGATGCAGATCAAACTGCAGTCCAGAATTTGCCCTGTGATGCATGGACACTACTCCTATTGTCTTCAATGGGATTTGGACCAGTGAATCTGAAATGACACAAATAATAAAAAATGATGGGTGGAATAGTACAATTTTTAGCTTCATGAGTTTGAAAAGGACATCTAGAGTAGCTACTGGCAGAGCAAAGGGATACCATATCAAAGGAGAGATAAGTAAACATAGAGACAGAACAAAGATTAACTGGCTCTAGGGGCAAACAGCATAAAATATTCCTATTAAGTGTGAATAGTTTCAATAGGGCAATATACACAATT
Organism: Mauremys reevesii; assembly: GCF_016161935.1. Taxonomy (NCBI): domain Eukaryota; kingdom Metazoa; phylum Chordata; order Testudines; family Geoemydidae; genus Mauremys; species Mauremys reevesii. The sequence goes on from NC_052624.1 coordinate 202,495,148, forward strand.
TCACTAATTATTTTTACTTAAAGGTAAGGTGTTTTGGTTTGGTTTGGTTTTTTTGCTATCCCTTAGAAACAGTATTATTTTAATAAATTGGGGGGGGAGTCTGGCGGGTCTCGGGGGGGGGGGGATTCCGACCCACGCAATTAAGTTCTTCCATATTGGAAACTCCTTGTTGGGGGAAACACCCTGGGCCTTCAATACTTCTCACACGAGCAGTCCTCTAGGATTGGAGTGGGACCACTGGAACTACCTCCAAACATGCTTTTGAGAAGAGAGAGATTCTTCAGGAGAAAAGCTGATCTAAAAGAAAGTGACAGACCATGTGCCTTTAGGGGAAGGGTGGATTTCAGCACCTTTACCACCATCAGGAGGAGTCCTGAGGGAGGAGGTTCCTGAAGTGTTTTTTTTTTCTTCCTCCCTTTCAGGGATTGGTCTCCATACCTCCCCAGGACATAATGGAGAGACACAGGGCCAGAACACACACATTTTTCCCTCTTAGCACTGATAAGACACGATAGATTTCATATAACTTGACAAGTTTTTAAATAACTGCAATGGCTTCAAAAACCAAGAGCACTTCAGCAGTTTAATGAAACCAGCAATTTTCCCATCGGATTCATGAAACTATTAATTTCCTCTATCTTGTGCTATATCTATATATAAATAATAATATAGCATTTGTCAAAGTAGCCCCATAATATATCTTACCATGTTATTAATTCAATTTTCAATAATGAACTGAACCTGTGTGTGCTCCTTTAATTCCTGACCTAAATGAGATTGATTCATTTCAGATTAAATCAGGTTAGTCAGCATGTAACCAGTCCCATTTTTATTTCTGTCAGTTAGTGAAATGGTGTTATAGACATCTGAGTGCACCACCAAAAAGCAGTACATTATGGGACAGTTAAAAAGCACTTCATTATCATATGATTATTCTTCTATTGCTTGAGAATCAGGCTGGCACCTGTAATGAAATAATAAAACTTATAATATACCAAAAAACTTAAATCTTTTTAGCTTCTAAGAAACAAAATGGTTGTCCTGTATCTTGTACATTTATTCACTTCAAAAATTGATGGCTGCAGCAGAAGCAAACCTGGAAGATTTATGATCCTATGCTAAATTATTTTGATTAGACACTTATCTCAAAGGACATCCCCTCATAGGAACATGAACATAGTACAGTGTATTGAGAATGACAGCATGATGCTGCCTGAGTGATGCCCTGAAGTAGTGACAAGACAGTTGTCCCTACATACCAGGAAAGTTCATGATGGGTAGGTCAGGGTCATCTTTTGAAGTGATCCTCGTGTTCTGAGGGGTGATTCTTCTGTTGTACCAGTCTTTTTCTGTAGCCCATCAAAACAGCAGAGCTGCATACTCCTGGAGGACTTTGCTGTGTCTTTTATGATTAATAAAGGTCTGTGTTGTAACTTATCCCCTGACACTGCCTATGATTTAGGACAGTCTTGGGTGTTGTCAGAGCGGTACCGGTGTGGTGCTCTGCTGTCTCCTTGTTGATATCACTCGGCTGCGTGTGTGAGTCCCTCTGTGTGCTGCCCCAGCTCTGCAGAAGCTGACACAGCAGACCCGACGAGAATCCCCAATGACCACAGAGTCCAGTAAGATGCAAAGCCACATCGGGCTAGGTTTATTGCGACCTCGGACACAATTGCAGTTCCCTGTAGGTTTCTTAGCCTAATTCAGGGCATACTACGAGAAAGTGCCTCTTGGCAAGGACCCGGCTTAGTGGCGGGACTTTCCACTCCCCCTACGGCCGGACAAAGACACCTCCCCAGGGATGCATTCTTATACACCGATACAAACAAGTTACACATCACACCTGACGTATTGAGGTACAACCTCTCTACGTAGCAAGTTACAACCCTTCTACGTATTAAGGTGCCGCCTTCTACCTTGCACATGTTGGTTCGAACAAAACAACTCTATTCATCATTTTACCCTTTTGCCCCTGTCATTGGGATGGGTCGGCCTGTCCTCCTGTTATCTATGGAATGTTTTAGTATAATATGTTCTAGTACTATGTTTATTTTTTGGTATGCTAGGTGAATATGTATTTCAGCATCAGCCCTTTTCGTGCCAGCTTCTGTGAACCAAGCCGGCCTCTGGCTCACAGCTTAACTTTGCTTTTTGTTAGCAAAGTCTTGTTCATTACTTCAGTTCAGGCCTTAGGCCTCATAATAGGCCTTTATCAGGGCCTGCACTTACTACATTGGGCAAACAGGATTATCAATTACAATGATAGCATTGTAGCATTGTAGGATGCTAGAAATAACTTTGGTGTATTCTAGGTAAATGTCTCATTTAATTTGCTTGGCTTGAACATGCTACAAAGTAAGAGCTACATTCTGCCTAGCTCTTCTGTGGGTATATAGTGCATGGGAAGGAGCTTTCCCTACTTCTGTTCTGTGTCTTAAGTAAGGGCAAGGCAGAATAGCAGCTGCTGCTCAGGGGAAGCACAAGTCTAATCCACCCTATTCTGCTAGGGGCTCATGGTGCCCAACAGGGGTCTGGAAGGAGTTTGGGGGCCCTAATTCCAGAGCTCATTGGCCATATGGGTAGGAATAAGCTGCACCCTACAGACAGGGTGGGCATGCACACTCAGAAGTTCCATTAGGCTTTCTGCGCCTCTAGGTTCCTCCCTCTGAGTCCCTCTGGGGTAGCATAACAGGTACATTCTAGCCCTAAGATACCAAAAGTAACCATCAGTTTTGCCTTTATATAGATACACACTTTCTTCAGAAATCCTCTCTGAATTCACATGGACTGAACTACACTGCTTGAAGAAAGCTGTCCTATTTCTGACTTCCCACAAGATTACAACCACTGTCACTCACCATAGGACATATCGCCTCACCTCCATCACAACTTGGCACATTTGTCTGTCTACTGCATTCCTGTCTTGCTGTCATCCCTGGGCTACGAGCCAGGAAAAGGGCAAAGGTTTAGCATGCTGTCTTAATGACTAGCGGCATCCTGAACTATTGTATCATCCAAAGACAGGAGAAACCTCTAGTATTAACCATTTTCCTTCCAAATACTACAGTTTTAGTTATTTACCTAATAAATCAAATATTACAACGTCTATTAAACCTCTGGAGAGAGTCTTCATCGTTCCCAAAGGCTGTTTCTCTAGGAAGTCCCTTCCCTTTCTTTCTTTCTTTCCTTTGTTCATTTTATTTTTCTCTGTGTTTTTTATTTCATGCTCTTCTCTGAACAATTTGATTCAGGTAAAAAAAACCAGTTGTTTTGACACTGTTGCTCGACAGGTTAATTTATCTGAAAGAATAGTCTTGCAGTCAAGTTTTATATGGGTGAGTGAAAGCCTCCTTAGCGCTGTTCTATTTTTATGGTAGAGCTCTGGTTTAGGGATTTTCTGACCCTTGCAAAGAAATACGTGCTTGGGTGGTGCTGTAAATAAGCCAGCTGGGGCGCTGGCCCAACATATCCTCCTTCTGCAAAAAAAACCCACAGCAAACTTTTCTGGATTCTTTGTGTTTCCTGTCTGGTATCTATCCCTCATCAACTAGGCTGGATGGAGCCAGATGGGGCCCCCATATCTTCTTTCCCTGATACCCCAGCTGCCTTCTCCCTGATCTGTCTCTACTGGGATCCAGTACAGAGAACCATGAGTAAGGAGGTAGAGGTGCAAAGCATCATAGCAGTCCAGGCAGCAGGAAGGTCATTGCTACAACATGGCTGGATGGTGTGACAGAGCTGTCATATGTGTGTGTGTCACTCAAGATGTGTGACACTTGGCAGATCTGGGCAGTCTGAGCAATCTCTAAAAACTGCCAGTACCTTGCATGAATGTAGCTCTCTGGCTTCGGTACCAGGATCTAATAGAGCAAAAGAATTTGTTAAAGAACATTGAAGGGGTTAGTGAATGTAGACAGGGAACACAGAAGTTCTCAGTCTCACAACACAAGAATGGGATTTGCAATGACATTTAAAAGTTGACAAATTCATAACCACAAAGAAACTGCTTTTTCAAACAATGTGCATTTAAACTGTGGAACTCATTGGAGGTTAAGATTTTAGCAAGTTTCAAAAATGGATTGGATGTATATGTAGATATGTATATCTGAGGTTATAATGGTTAATGCTAACATACATTTTGGAAGAGATAAGCAATCTCATGTTTCAGGCTTTAATCCAATATCTAACACAGAGTTAGAAGGGGACCTAATGTGGGGGCGCAGATTATCCCACATTCCTCTAAAGCAGGGGTCGGCAACCTTTCAGAAGTGGTGTGCCGAGTCTTCATTTATTCACTCTGATTGAAGGTTTCACGTGCCAGTAATACATTTTAACATTTTTAGAAGGTCTCTTTCCATAAGTCTATAATATATAACTAAACTATCGTTGTCTGTAAAGTAACTAAGGTTTTTAAGATGTTTAAGAAGCTTCATTTAAAATTAAATTAAAATACAGAGCCTCCCGGACTGGTGGCCAGGACCCAGGCAGTGAGAGTGCCACTGAAAATCAGCTTGCGTGCTGCCTTTGGCAGGTGTGCCATAGGTTGCCTACCTCTGCTCTAAAGCATCTGGTACTAGCCACTGTCAGATGCAGGAAACTTGACTAGCTGAACCATGGTGTAAGCCGGTATGGTAAATTATGTGTGTCACAGTTCAGGGCAACTGCACCTGTATTTCTCTTCAAGAGCCTAGTAATGGCACCCACTCCCAGGCTTCCAGCTCTCCAGCCCTGGCCTTTCTGGGTAGAGACTCAGATCTCACTCCCTTCTGAGTGGGTATATCCAGGCTATACAGTTCCCTGCCTTTGCTGTGTTATTCCCAGCAGATCCAGGCTGCCCAAGCACACCTGCTTGCCTTCTCTTCAGAGCCTGAGAACAGAGTGATTGTCAACAGCTGTAAGTCAACACACACAGTGCTTTCTATGCAAGCCTATTTTATTCTTAATGTAACAGCACTTCAGAGAGGACACGTTCAAAACAGTAAAAGAATCTATACAGATGCTAAGAAGCTTACCGGAGGTTCCCCCCCCACACACACACACACCTTAACATGGGTTCTGGCAGGAGCAGTCCTTCACATTTCCACCCAAGGGTGTTTCTTGTGGTTACACGTTCATCACAGCCTCAGCTCAGAACTAGCACCCTCATAATAGTTCAGCTGTCTTCAATCTGGAGTTTCCAGGAACAAGTAATTAGTTTTCCTCCTCAGGGCATAGCTCTGAGCGAGAGTATTCAAAGTGGGTCATTTGCATTCCCTTTACCCCCAGGTTCTTCCTAGGAAATACATTTCCCCTGCGTTGTTCCAGAAAGCCCTTTGAAGTTCCTAGAGATTGCATTATTCAGTCTCCTAGGGAAGGTGCATACATTCAAATTCACAATAACACATACACAATTGCATTTTAATAAAATTGACCCCAAAGTTATTCAAACTAATTCAATAAGGTTTAACTTAAATAAAGAAAGTTCATTCGGGACATTACCACTCTCTCACAAGATGTTCTTGTATAATAAGGGTTATATATTAAGATTTTAGACTCCACCTGAGATAGGAAAACAAGACAATAGCCCAGAGGTGGGCAAACTATGGCCCGCGGGCCACATCCAGCCCACGGGATTGTCCTGCCCGGCCCCTGAGCTCGCAGCTGGGGAGGCTAGCCCCCGGACCCTCACCTGCTGTCCCCTCTTCCCTGCAGCCATGCCGCTGTGTGGGCAGGGCTCTAGGTGGTGGGGTTGCGCACTCCTGCAGAGCAGCATGGCAGCGTGTCTGGCTCCGGCTGGTAGGCATGGCTGCCAGACATGCTGCTCTGAGTGGCATGGTAAGGGGGCCAGGGCGGGGGGGTTGAATAAGGGGTCAGGAGATGGGGGAGTTGGATAAGTTTTGTCCTCTGTGCAATACAGTTAGGCACTGACAGGCCAGATGCCAACTCTTGTCCAGGCTGCAGGCATTAACTAAGAACTAACAAACTCATAGCTGGAGACAGACCAGTTCACCTGTATGTTAGTTTTGCTCAAAATAGGTATTAGTCTTATAAGAATGTATTCTGTGTTTCAACTCTATGAAATGCTTGTAAGTTGCTGCATGCACTAGTCTTTCTTCCAATGTCTGTATGTCATGCTATCAGGGCCGGCTCCAGACCCCAGCACGCCAAGCGCGCGCTTGGGGCGGCATTTTGCCGGCAGGGCGGCAAGCGGGTCCGGCGGACCTTCCGCAGTCATGCCTGCGGGAGGTCAACCGCAGCCGCTGGTCCCGCGGCTCCTGTTGACCTCCCGCAGGCATGACTGCGGACGGTTCGCTGGTCCTGTGGCTCGGGTGGACCTCCCGCAGGCATGACTGCGGATGCTCCACCAGAGCCGCGGGACCAGCGAACCCTCCACAGCTGTGGGAGGTCCACTGGAGCTGCGGGACCAGCAGACCCTCCGCAGTCATGCCTGCGGGAGGTCCGCTGGTCCCACGGCTCCAGTGCACCTCCCGCAGGCATGACTGCTTGGGGTGGCCAAATTCCTAGAGCCGCCCCTGCATGCTATAAGGAATTATGTAAGTTTTGCTTATGTTTGCTCTGCAGGACTATCAAAATCAGATGGACCATCACAATGCAAAGGATTGATTAATGGCCCTATTTCACCTGGGAAATGCTACATGCAAGGAAGCTCATCTTGTGGACCTGGAAGCTGAATGAAGGAAATAAAACAAAATCACAGGAAAATTTTCCAACTTTTTAGCTGTATGAACTCTGACAGGACTGGAGACTAAACTGAACCCAGAGATTCCCTAGGGGCTGCCTCCTGGGTTTACCCTGGAAGACACTTTAAATTGACAGATCACTACAACCATGTCACTCATAGGATTTAGTCTGTAACTGATTTGTGTGTATGTTTGTTTGCTTTAACTGGTAAATAACTCTCATTACATTTTCCTAGTTAATAAACTTTTAGATAGTTTAGTACAAGACTGACTACAGGCATTGTCTTTGGTGCAAGATCTAGGGTACCAATTGATCTGGGGTAAGTGACTGGTCTCTTGGAACTGGAAGCAACCTGAATGTGGTGTGGTTTTTGGTGTGAGTGACCAGTTATCACTAAGTCTAGTTTGTCTGGGTGGCAAGATAGACTGGAGAGTCTAAGAGGACTCTGTGATTACATGGTAAGTCTATTACAGTGATTCAGGAGTTCACATTTGTTACTGGCTTGTGAAATCTAATTATAGACCACACCACCAGTTTGGGGTGTCTGCTTTGTTTTTGACAGTCTTCCCTGAGGTCGGGACTTACAGTCATGGGCCATTCTAGACAGTGTGACAAGGTCAATCTAAATCCCACCATATAGATACACGTAGGTTGAACACAGAATTCTTCCATGGACCTAGCTACTGCCTTTCAGAGAGGTGGATAATCTTCATAAATGGAAAATCCCTTCCATTGATGTACGAAGCATCTGCACTGTGGTGTCACAGTGGCCCAGCTTCAGTACCACTGCTGTAGTGTAGACATACCCTTAGGATTTTATAGCGCTTCCCATCCCTTTTGTATCTGAGTGCATTCCACATAAAAGCAATAGCAAAGTCCATTTGCAGGATATCTGGCATTTCTCCCTTTGCAGGGTCAAAACTCTGCTTCGAGTATTTGTCCTATGACAACTGATGTTTCAACCATATCTCTCCCTTAACTTAATTTTATTCCTCTATCTTATCTCTCATGCACACACGTACATCACTTAACGTTTTTCTTTTGCTTCCACATCTATACAAGGAGGATCACACAGTCTGAAGTCCCATTCTGTTTTTAATTTGCTAATTTTAGTAACCTCTTTTTAAAAAAAAAGATCATAAATGTGAAAATGTGTTTGCTTCAGCTTTATCAACTCCTTTCATAATTCTAAATTCCTCTTTTAGTCACCTTGAAGTCCTTTCTTTAATCCAACCTCTTTAGCCTCGCCTTATAAAACAGTCTTAATACTTGAACTCATTTTGATTGAGACACATTGCAATGATTCAAAAATTATAATGTCTCTAGTCTCCTTGTAAAAATAATAATCTACTCCAAACACAATATTCTCAAGGGGGCTCCACTGGTATTTTCTACAGCAACAGGATTATTTCTTTCTATGAATATTCTAACCTAGTTCAGTAAGTTTAGGGCTCATGAAACTTGCTGTTTGAGTCTCCAAATTCATTCCTGGCCAGACTTGGAACAGTACAATAACCAAAGGTGATCCTAAATGTATCCTAAATGACTGTGTTCCAGAAGGCTATATAAAGTTTTCAAAAACAGGTTGTTACTCTCTAGTATTCTTTCCTGAGATTGTCAGTAAATGTCAACTCTGCTGTAGACACCTGTTTATTATGAACTGTATTGAGACCACCAAATGGCTATCAGAAGGCAACAGGTCTTGGACAAGATCAGACTAGGTTAGATTTGAACCAGTGATATAGAAGTGAAATTCTCCACATCTCAGCCTAAGCCACCTGATCTGTGCATTTAATACCTGTTTTCTACTGAATTTACCAATTTGTTTCTTCTACTCTATTAAGTTGCTGCCTTCTAGGATTATTAACACCTACATTACTTTCAGTCTCTATTAATATTACAATGGCTGTAGTGCCTAGGAGACCAGTCATGGACCAGGATCCTATTGTGCTAGGCACTGTACAAAGAGAACAAAAAATCTCTCTGCTAAAGAGACAACAGATAAATGCAGACAGACAGAGAACACAAAGAATGAACCTCTGTCTATTCTATGTACAACAAAGAATTCCAATCAACATTTTTTAGGATACTCTGTTTCATATTTCTTCACTCAGCATTCTAAGGGTGTGTCTACACCCTCAAACATGCGGCCCAAACATGTGGAATCAAACATGCGGCCCGCAAAGTTATTTTCTGTGGCTTGCCATAAGAACGGCCGTACTGGGTCAGACCAATGGTCCATCTAGCCCAGTATGCTGTCTACTGACAGTGGCCAATGCCAGGTGCCCCAGAGGGAGTGAACCTAACAGGTAATGATCAAGTTCATCCATCTCCATCCTGTGACAAACAGAGGCTAGGGACACCATTCCTTACCCATCCTGGCTAATAGCCATTAATGGACTTAACCTCCATGAATTTATCCAGTTCTCTTTTAAACGCTGTTATAGTCCTAGCCTTCACAACCTCCTCAGGCAAGGAGTTCCACAAATTGACTGTGCGCTGTGTGAAGAAGAACTTCCTTTTATTTGTTTTAAACCTGCTGCCTATTAATTTCATTTGGTGGCCCCTAGTTCTTGTATTATGGGAATAAGTAAATAACTTTTCCTTATCTACTTTCTCCACATCACTCATGATTTTATACACCTCTATCATATCCACCCTTAGTCTCCTCTTTTCCAAGCTGAAAAGTGCTAGCCTCTTTAATCTCTCCTCATATGGGACCCATTCCAAACCCCTAATCATTTTAGTTGCCCTTCTCTGAACCTTTTCTAATATATCTTTAGTATATCTTTTTTGAGATGAGGAGACCACATCTGTATGCAGTATTCAAGATGTGGGCGTACCATCGATTTATATGGGCAATAATATATTTTCTGTCTTATTCTCTATCCCCTTTTTAATGATTCCTAACAGCCTGTTTGTTTTTTGACCGCCTCTGCACACTGCGTGGACATCTTCAGAGAACTATCCACGATGACTCCAAGATCTTTTTCCTGATTTGTTGTAGCTAAATTAGCCCCCATCATATTGTATGTATAGTTGGGGTTATTTTTTCCAATGTGCACTACTTTACATTTATGCACATTAAATTTAATTTGTCATTTTGTTGCCCAATCACTTAGTTTTGTGAGATCTTTTTGAAGTTCTTCACAGTCTGCTTTGGTCCTAACTATCTTGAGCAGTTTAGTATCATCTGCAAACTTTGCCACCTCACTTTTTCCCCCTTTCTCCAGATCATGGTTGAATAGGATTGGTCCTAGGACTGACCCTGGGGGAACACCACTAGTTACTCCTCTCCATTCTGAGAAGTACCATTTATTCCTACCCTTTGTTCCCTGTCTTTTAGCCAGTTCTCAGTCCATGAAAGGACTTTCCTTTTTATCCCATGACAACTTAATTTATGTAAGAGCCTTTGATGAGGGACCTTGTCAAAGACTTTCTGGAAATCTAAGTACACTATGTCCACCGGATCCCCCTTGTCCACATATTTGTTGACCCGTTCAAAGAAGTCTAATAGATTAGTAAGACACGATTTCCCTTTACAGAAACCATGTTGACTTTTGCCCAACAATTTATGTTCTTCTATGTGTCTTACAATTTTATTCTCTACAATTGTTTCAACTAAATTTACCCAGTACTGATGTTAGACTACCGGTCTGTAATTGCCGGGATCACCTCCAGAGCCCTTTTTAAATATTGGCGTTACATTAGCTACCTTCCAGTCACTGGGTACAGAAGCCAATTTGAAGGACAGGTTACAAACCATAGTTAGTAGTTCCGCAATTTCACATTTGAGTTCTTTCAGAACTCTTGGGTGAATGCCATCTGGTCCCAGTGACTTGTAAATGTTAAGTTTATCAATTAATTCCAAAACCTCCTCTAGTGACACTTCAATCTGTGACAGTTCCTCAGATTTGTTACCTACAAAAGCTGGCTCAGGTTTGGGAATCTCCCTAACATTCTCAGCCATGAAGACTGAAGCAAAGAATTCATTTAGTTTCTCCGCAATGACTTCATCATCTTTAAGCCCTCCTTTCATCCAGGGGCCCCGCTGGTTGTTTAGCAGGCTTCCTGCTTCTGATGTAGGCGGAGGAGCGGGGAGGCAGCCTGCTGGGGAGGCGAGGGGTGAGGGGAGCTTGGCTGCCGGTGGAGTCGGTGCCTAACAGGGAGTTTTGCAAGGGAGTTTGAACAAGTGAGGGTCACCTTAGAATGCAGTAGGAACCTTGAATTTAAGCCATTGCACTTATCAGGTGGTGATGGGGGGAAATCAGGGAACATATAAAAATAGTTTTAAATGCATCAAGAAAGAGCCTGAGCCTTCTAACCCATATGGGCCTTAGGCATTCTCCCCGGCTGCTTTCATACTGCTAAAACAATCTCTACAACTAGGAAACACGGAGGGCTTCACATTTACTGCTTTTCGGTGACAAAAATGGCAATAGCCAAAATGTAGCACGAAGTGTAGCTATAGCCAAGAACAAATCAGACTGCGTCTCTGCTGCCGCAGAGCTAATAAGGCCCTCAAGCTATTTACATTTCCTAAGGGCTTCCTCGGCAATTTGGATTGGTTTATGTCCCAGCCAACACCTGTACCTACATCAATGGCACTGTAACAGAGAGTGAAGAGATTTCTGTGCCAGAGATCAGAATTTGCACTCATCTCAACTGCAGAGACGTGAGACCAGAAGTAGCACAGATGCCAGTATTGGCATTGTTACCTCTGTGGGTTGCAGATGCCATTACTTACTGTCGGGCTGAGTGCCAGTTTTGTTGCTAGTTCAGCCATTGTCACAGCTTTTGTTGCTATCATGAATGTACCACTCTAGACAGAAAATCTAAACAGTTAGTCCTAAGCTAATGCAACACTTTCAGGGTTGGGGGTAGGGATAGGTGAATCTCTAAGGACTGGAAGTTGTTAATCACACAAATGTTCAGGTATTTATTGAACCATTCTTGGCTGTCCCATTCCATGTAACTCCCAACAGTCACCTGTCTCTCTCTGTTGATTCCCAGTTTCCTCATTTGGGAGTGCGGCTCTGAAGCCCCCACTAGGTCACCATCCAGCATCATTATTATAGTCTTCCTGACTCATATTTCAAAGGAGGCAGAAGATTCTCCTCACCCCCACTGAGCAGTGCTGCTCTTCAAAGAGGAGGGGGGCCCAAAATGTTCACCCAGCAGCCTGTGTTTAGAAGCTCCCAGCTGATGGGAGAGCAAACTTCCTGGAACATCAAAAATGCTGGCGCTTAGTTTGAGAGTTAGAATTCTTAATCAGTTCACTCTTCCAATTCATCTCCAGTTCAGTGGACCCTTTGCCATGAAATATACTGGATACAGAATTATTTTAATCAAATGATAATTATGCCTGACATCTCGTAAGGTAGTACCTGAAGGGTGTACCATCTTTTAAAGAAATGGAGGTGGATCACTATTTTACCACTGGTCATCTTCACTGAAGCAACTTGCGTGGAACTTGTGTGGGGAGGAGCACAGGTTGCAGGAAGAAAGAGTTTGAAGGAGGCACAAGGGAGCCAGTCTATGTGCACATGGCTGTCATGCTAACTGCAGTTAAATCATCTCCATAAATAGTTCTCTTAATGAAGAGCCATTTTAGTTTTAGAAACACGAAGGCTGCTCATGTTATTATCCGGCATGCAGTACATAAAACACTCACGGATACTCCAGAAAGCTAGGTTGGTTCTTTTTGCTAAGACATCTAGGTCTTATCCATACTTGACATTAGGGCTGAATTAGGAATCAGTGGCCAGCAACCAGTGTACCTGCACTGGTGCAAACTCTAAGAATAGACAAGGAAAGATGTAATTTGCACAGTTGAGTTTTACCTACTTGAAATCTAGCTAAACTCAAGCCATGAAAACTACAGCCTAATTTGTCCAGACATAGGGTTTGCCTCAGTATAGCTCTATTGGCTGCAGGCTACCAATGACTGAACCCCAAGTATTGACAAGACCTGGGATAGTCTAACCTTTCATTTTATGAGGGTTCAATTACACTGTTTGCCCAAATGCAATTTAAAAAAAAGTCTCAGAGCTATGGACACGTTTTATCTGGGATGACTTCTAATTTAAAAAAGAATCTGAGAACAAATAGCTTTTTTTTCCTTATTAAAAGACTGTCTCAACAAGTCTTTCATTAGTCTCATACAAAAAAAGACTAAAAACAGAGGGCAAAATTCTGCAATATACTCCATTGACTTCAACAGAGTCTCAGAGTCATGTGTCAGTGGATAATTCTACCCAGAGATTTATCATATTTACTAACAGTGATAATGTCTGTGTATACTAGGTCATAGTGTAAGCTGTTTAAATGAAGGAAATTCAATATTGAAGGTGTAAGTGTGTCCAAAGAGAATATTTGCTGTAGTAGCATCAAATTAAAAAAACAAAGAGAAAACAACTCTCAGTGCATAAGATACTAAGAAAAATAAAAAAGTTATTCTGAATGTACTGAGATGCTGTGACACAACTGCTCTGTCAAGCTGCTTTCTTGATTAACAGTTAAAATTGATGGGTGATTATTTCTGCTGAACAGAAAGTAACTAGATTTTTTTTGTCTTTTGGCCAGCAAACCAAAACAACAGTAGCTTGATCCAGATACCAGCTGTTTCAACAGCAGTCACAAATCCACTGATAAGCTTCTCGGAAGTTTCGAGTTCATACAGCTGAGAAAGATGTTTTTGAAGCAATGACTCACTATCGGCCTAGAGCCAGTGCTGAGGAGAACATTTACAAAATACCTCTGCCAAATGCTTGGAAAAACTCAGAATATTGCTATGTATGGCTGCATATAAATACAGCAATTTATGGCAAATTTCATGGCAATTTGAGATGAGTGAGGTAATCTTATTCAAGAGTCCAGGGAAGGAGGGGGAAAAAAAAACAGGAGCCACCAGTCCCGCTCAGGGTTCACTCCCTCCCAACCAATCCTTAGCGTAGGGTTAAACAAGAAGCTGCCTCTAGGCCTGATCCTGTGAGGTGTTCCAGGCAAGCAGACTCCTGCCCACAGCAGCTTCCTGCATCCAGGCCTTATTGCACATTTCATATGCTAGGCATGTAGCGATCCTCCAAGAACCACATGAGACCATAACAACTGACTCAAAACAGCATACTTAGACAAATACTTAAGCCAACTCATTTCTGAGATTCTTAAAAATGTGCTTAATGACCTCACAACAATATTCACATGCCCCCATTTTTCATGTGTTCTGCACTCTCTGGTTTAGTCTAAACTAGAGGTGTAAGTACCCAGACTCATTACCATAATGTTTTTGACTCCACCAAAACAAAAAGAGAGCCTCTTAGGAGATTCTTTTCACCATGATTTCTAGATGAGGGGAATCCTCATTTTGGCTGCACCTCCTGGAAAAAGGCAAATATAGTGCCAATCTTTAAAAAAGGGAAGAAGGAGAATCTGGGGAACTTCAGACCAGTCAGCCTCACCTCAGTCCCCAGAAAAATCATGGACCAAGTCCTCAAGGAATCCATTTTGAAGCACTTGGAGGAGAGGAAGGTGATCAGGAACAATCAACATGGATTCACCAAGGGCAAGTCATGCCTGATCAACTTGCTTGCCTTCTATGATGACATAACTGACTCTATGGATATGGGGAAAGTGGTCGATGTGATATACCTTGACTTTAACAAAGCTTTTGATATGGTCTCCCACAGTATTCTTGCCAGAAAGTTAAAGAAGTATGGATTGGATGAATGGACTATAAGGGGGATAGAAAGCTGGGTAGATCATCGGGTTCAACAGGTAGTGATCAACAGCTTGATGTCTAGTCAGGGCCGGCTCTAGGTTTTTTGATGCCCCAAGCAAAAAAAATTTTGGCTGCCCCCCGTCCCAGCCCTGGGCTCCCCCTCCTGACCCCCTGCTGCCCCAGCCCTGGGCTCTCCCCCACCCAACCACACCCCCTGCCTCCCCAGCGCTGGGCTTCCCCCTTCACCCCCACAGTGCCCTCCCCCCACTCCACTGTTGCCCCAGACCTGGGCTCCCCTCTTTCCCCCCACCTGCACCCTCCTTCCGCCGCAGCCCTGGGTCACTGGTAACTCACTCCCAGGGCAGGTCATTCAGCAGGAATTTTGGACGTGCAGAAAACACAGACAGGATTGGTTCCCATATGGTTACAGAGCTGCAGTAAAATGGAACAATTTTCAGCTTGTGTAATTGGAGGATATCTAGATGCATATTATAAGACTGTCCTCCATAAATGAGGAAAAGTTGAGGTGCCTTTATTATTCTTTTGTTCCCCTCTTTCTTTCTATGGGGAACTTGCCAATGCAATATCACTGTCTTCCTTTAAACAAACAAACAAACAAACAAAAAAAGGCAATGGCTGTTGAAAATAGCAATTCCAGTCCTAATAACCACTGGGAAGCATTTCTGCTCAATTTTATCCTACTTTTTCTACAGCAAGTTACAGTGGATCAGTATATTTGATTTGGGAGAAATCAAGTAACAGCTGCCCAAACTGAGCTTGAGCACTCCTGAATTTTGAGGTGTTCAAATCTGGAAGGCAGGTGCTTGGTGTGTGTGTGGGGGCGGGGACTGTGGGCTCCGCAGGGGAGCACGGCAGCATGTATGCAGCAGCATGTCTGGAGCTGCGTGGAGCCAGACACACTGGTCTGAGTGGCACAGTAAGGGGGGTGGGGAGATAGAGAAGGGATAGGGGGTTCTGAGGGGCAGTCAAGGGACAGGGACCTGGCGGGCGGGTGCATGGGGTGGAGGTTCAGAGGGGCAGTCAGGGGACAGGCAGCGGTTGGATAGGCATGGGAGTCCCAGGGGTTTATAAGAGGACAGGTAGGGGGTGGGGTCCTGGGAAGAAGTTGGGGGGGTCTCAGGAAGGGGCAGTTGGGGACAAGGAGAAGGAGGCTTAATTAGGGGGTGGGGTCCTGGGGACAGTTAGGAGGAGGGGTCCTGGGAGGGGGCAATCAGGGGAAAAGGACGAGCGGTGCTTAGATAGGGAGTGGGATCCTGGGGGGCAGAGGTCCCGGGAGGGGGCAATCAGGGGAAAAGGACCAGTGGCGCTTAGACAGGGGGTGGGATCCTGCGTGGCAGTTAGGGGCAGGGGTCCTGGGAGGGGACAATCAGGGGACAGGCAGTGGAGGGGTTGTATGGGTTGGGGTTTCTGTGGGGGGCAGTCAGAGGGAGTGGATGGTGGCAGGGTGGGGCTCCCCTCCCCCTGGAGTGTCCTGTTTTTTGAATGTTAAAATATGGTCTCCCTACCATTCACAGCAAGCTGATGCTTGAGCACTCCCTCCTTCCTTTCCAGTTGGTGGTTGCCAGAGGATGCTAGGAAATGTAATTCATTCCCTACTCCAGGGCTGGCTCTATAGACTGGGAGCTAACCAAGGAATTACAGCTCCCAGAGCCCCCTGTTGGTACTCTGCACCCATGCCACCCCTGCAAATAGCCTGCCCCAAGCAGGTACTTACTTTGCTGGTGCCTAGAGACGCCCCTGCCTATAGGTAGGGCATCATGCCCTGGGGTTAGGGCTCCTTAGGGTACTGAACTTGGAGATAGGGTTAGGGTGCCTATGGGTAGGGAACTGCGTCTTAGGGATAGCGTGCCTATGGGTAGGGCTCTTGGATCTAGGGTTAGGGTTCCTATGGGTAGGGCTTTCTGCCGTAGGGTTAGGATTCCTACGGGTAGGGCACTTGGAGCTAGGGTTAGGGTTCCTATAGGTAGGACGCATCACCCTGGCGTTAGGGTTCCTAAGTGTAGCACACTTGGAGCTACGGTTATGGTTCCTATGGGTAGAGAGCCCCACGCTAGGGTTAGCATTCCTATGGTTGGGCACTTGCAGCTAGGGTTTGGGTTCCTAGAGAAGGGCAATTGGAGTTAGGCTTAGTGTTCCTATTGGTAGACATTTACGAGCTAGGGTTAGGGTTCCCATGGATTCGGATTCCAGACCTGGGGTTAGGGTTCCTATAGGTAGGGCTTCCAGAGTCACGGTTAGGGTTCCTTCGGGTAGGGCACTGGGAGCTAGGGTGAGGGTTCCTATGTGTAGACCTTCCCGACCTAGGGTAAGGGTTACTATGGGTAGGGCACATGGAGCAAGGATTAGGGTTCCTATAGGTAGGGCATCCAGACCTAAGATTAGAGTTCCTAGGGGTTGGGCACTTGGAGAAAGGGTTAGGGTTCCTATGGGTAGGGCACTTGCAGTTAGGGTTAGGTTTCCTATGGGTATGGCTTCCCAACCTATGGTTAGGGTTCCTATGGGTAGGACTTCCCGAACATGGGTTAGGGTTCCTATGGGTAGGGCACTTGGAGCTAGGGTTAGAGTTTCTACGAGTAGGGCACTTGGAGCTAGGGTTAGGGTTCCTATGGGTAGGGCACTTGGAGCTAGGGTTAGCGTTCCTAGGAGTAGGGCGTCCAAACCTAAGATTAGGGTTCCTATGGATACGGCACTTGGAGCTAGGGTTACGGTTCCTATACTTAGGGCTTCCCGACCTTGGGTTAGGGAACCTATGGGTAGGCCATTTGGAACTAGGGTTAGGGTTCCTATGTATAGGGCACTTGGATTTAGGGTTAGGGATCCTATGGGTAGACCTTCCCGACCTAGAGTTAGGGTTCCTATGGGTAGGGCTTCCAGACCTGGGGTTAGGGTTACTATGGGTAGGGCACTTGGAGCTAGGGTTAGGATTCCTATAGATAGGGCACTTGGAGCTAGGGTTAGGGTTCCTATGGGTAGACTTTCCCAACCTAGGCTTAGGGTTCCTATGGGTATGCAATTTGGAGCTAGTATTAGGTTTCCTATTGGTAGGGCTTCCCGATCTAGGGTAAGGGTCCCTACGGGGAGGGCACATGGAGCTAGGGTTAGGGTTCCTAAGGGTAGACCTTCCCGAGCGAGGGTTAGGGTTCCTATGGATAGCGATTTAAAACCTAGGATTAGGGTTCCTATGGGTAGGGCTTTCAGACCTAGGGTTTAGGGTTCCTATTTTTAGGGCACTTGGAGCCAGGGTTACGATTCCTATGGGTAGGGAATTTGGAGCTAGGGTTAGGGTTCCTATGGGTAGGGCACTGGCAGTTAGGGTTAGGGTTCCCATGGGTAGGGCTTCCCGACCAAGGGTAAGGGTTCCTATGGGTAGGGATTCCAGATCTAGGGTTAGGGTTCCTATGGGTAGGGCTTTCAGACCTAGGGTTTAGGGTTCCTATTTTTAGGCACTTGGAGCTAGGGTTAGGGTTACTATGGGTAGGTCAGTTGGAGCTAGGGTTAGTGTTCCTATGGGTAGACATTCCCGAGCTAGGGTTAGGGTAACTATGGATACGGCTTTCCGACCTACGGTCAGGGTTCCTATGGGTAGGGCTTCCAGACCTGGGGTTAGGGTTCCTATGGGTGGGTGTTCCCGACCTAGGGTTAGGGTTCATCTGAGTAGGCCACTTCGAGCTAGGGTTAGGGTTCCTATGGGTAGGGCACTTGGAGTTAGGGTAAGGTATCCTATGGGTAGGGCTTTCCGACCTAGGGTTAGGGTTCCTATGGGTAGCGCACTTCTAGCTAGGGTCAGGGTCCCTATGGGTAGGGCACTTGGAGCTAGGTTTACGGTTCGTATGGGGAGGACTTCCCAATCTATGGTTAGGGTTCCTATGGGTAGGGCACTTGGAGCAATGATTAGGGTTCCTATAGGTAGGGCATCCAGACCTAAGATTAGGGCTCCTAGGGGTTGGGCACTTGGAGCTAGGGTTAGGGTTCCTCTGGGTAGGGCACTTGCAGCTAGGGTTAGGTGTCCTGTATGGCGGCTCTTCAACCTATGGTTAGGGTTCCTATGTGTAGGACTGTACGAGCATGGGTTAGGGTTCCTATGGGTAGGGCACTTGGAGCTAGGGTTTGGGTTCCTACGAGTAGGGCACTTGGAGCTACGGTTAGGGTTCCTATGGGTAGGGCACTTGGAGCTAGGGTTAGCGTTCCTAGGAGTAGGGCGTCCAAACCTAAGATTAGGGTTCCTATGGATACGGCACATGGAGCTAGGGTTATGGTTCCTATAGGTAGGGATTCCCGACCTTGGGTTAGGGTTCCTCTGAGTAGGCCACTTCGAGCTAGGGTTAGGGTTCCTATGGGTAGGAAACTTGGTGTTAGGGTAAGGTATCCTATGGGTAGGGCTTTGCGACCTAGGGTTAGGGTTCCTATGGGTAGCGCACTTGTAGCTAGGGTTAGGGTCCCTATGGGTAGGGCACTTGGAGCTAGGTTTACGGTTTGTATGGGGAGGACTTCCCAATCTAGGGTTAGGGTTCCTATGGGTAGGGCACTTGGAGCTAGGGTTAGGGTTCCTATGGGTAGGGCACTTGGAGCTAGGGTTAGGGTTCCTATGGATAGGGCACTTGGAGCTAGGGTTAGGGTTCCTATGGATAGGGCACTTGGAGCTAGGGTTAGGGTTCCTATGGATAGGGCACTTGGAGCTAGGCTTAGGGTTCCTATGGGTAGGAAGCCCCACGCTAGGGTTAGCGTTCCTATGGTTGGGCACTTGCAGCTAGGGTTTGGGTTCCTAGAGAAGGGCAATTGGAGTTAGGGTGAGGGTTCCTATGTGTAGACCTTCCCGACCTAGGGTAAGGGTGACTATGGGTAGGGCACATGGAGCAAGGATTAGGGTTCCTATAGGTAGGGCATCCAGACCTAAGATTAGGGATCCTAGGGGTTGGGCACTTGGAGATAGGGTTAGGGTTCCTATGGGTAGGGCACTTGCAGTTAGGGTTAGGTTTCCTATGGGTATGGCTTCCCAACCTATGGTTAGGGTTCCTATGGGTAGGACTTCCCGAACATGGGTTAGGGTTCCTATGGGTAGGGCACTTGGAGCTAGGGTTAGAGTTTCTACGAGTAGGGCACTTGGAGCTAGGGTTAGGGTTCCTATGGGTAGGGCACTTGGAGCTAGGGTTAGCGTTCCTAGGAGTAGGGCGTCCAAACCTAAGATTAGGGTTCCTATGGATACGGCACTTGGAGCTAGGGTTACGGTTCCTATAGGTAGGGCTTCCCGACCTTGGGTTAGGGAACCTATGGGTAGGCCATTTGGAACTAGGGTTAGGGTTCCTATGTGTAGGGCACTTGGATTTAGGGTTAGGGATCCTAAGGGTAGACCTTCCGGACCTAGGGTTAGGGTTCCTATGCATACGGCACTTCGAGCTAGGGTTAGGGTTCCTATGGGTAGACCTTCCCGACCTAGTGTTAGGGTTCCTATGGGTAGGACTTCCAGACCTGGGGTTAGGGTTACTATGGGTAGGGCACTTGGAGCTAGGGTTAGGATTCCTATAGATAGGGCACTTGGAGCTAGGGTTAGGGTTCCTATGGGTAGACCTTCGCAACCTAGGCTTAGGGTTCCTATGGGTATGCCACTTGGAGCTAGTATTAGGTTTCCTATTGGTAGGGCTTCCCGATCTAGGGTAAGGGTCCCTATGGGGAGGGCACATGGAGCTAGGGTTAGGGTTCCTATGGGTAGACCTTCCCGAGCGAGGGTTAGGGTTCCTAGAATCATAGAATCATAGAATTCAAGATCAGAAGGGACCATTATGATCATCTAGTCTGACCTCCTGCAAGATGCAGGCCACATAAGCCGATCCACCCACTCCTTAGCAAGTGAACCCTGCCCCATGCTTCGGAGGAAGGCGAAAAACCTCCAGGGCCATAGCCAATCTTCCCTGGAGGAAAATTCCTTCCCGACCCCAAATATGGCGGTCAGCTGAACCCCGAGCATGCGGGCAAGACTCTCCAGCCAAACCCTCTGGAAAGGTTATATCATACCAGGCACATAATTGACCTATTGACTAAGCCCGTTATCCCATCATACCATCCCCTCCATAAACTTATCTAGCTTAATCTTAAAGTCATGGAGGTCCTTCGCCCCCACTGTTTCCCTCGGTAGACTGTTCCAGTATTGCACTCCCCTGATGGTTAGAAACCTTCGTCTAATTTCAAGCCTGAATTTCCTGACTGACAGTTTATATCCGTTCGTCCTCGTGTCCACATTAGCACTGAGCTGAAATAATTCTTCTCCTTCCCTGGTATTTATCCCTCTGATATATTTAAAGAGTGTAATCATATCTCCTCTCATCCTTCTTTTGGTTAAGGAAAACAAACCGAGCTCCTCAAGTCTCCTTTCATACGAAAGGCCTTCCATTCCTCGGATCATTCTAGTGGCCCTTCTTTGTACCTGTTCTAGTTTGAATTCATCCTTCTTAAACATGGGAGACCAAAACTGCACACAATACTCCAAATGAGGTCTCACCAGCGCCTTATATAATGGGACTAGCACCTCCTTATCCCTACTAGAAATACCTCGCCTAATGCAACCCAAGACCGCATTAGCTTTTTAACAACCACATCACATTGCCTACTCATAGTCATCTTGCGATCAACCAGGACTCCTAGGTCCTTCTCCTCCTCCGTTACTTCCAACTGGTGCGTCCCAGCTTATAACTAAAGTTCTTGTTAGACATCCCTAAATGCATAACCTTACACTTCTCACTATTGAATTTCATCCTGTTACTAATACTCCAGTTTACAAGGTCATCTAAATCTCCTGGAGAATATCCCGATCCTCTTCCGAATTGACAATACCCCCAACTTGGTGTCATCCATAAACTTTATCAGCCCACTCCTACTCTTGGTTCCCAGGTCAGCAATAAATAGATTGAATAAAATCGGACCCAAAACCGAGCCTTGAGGAACTCCACTGGTAACCTCCAACCGGACAGTTCCCCTTCAATACTACCCTCTGCAGTCTCCCCTTTAACCAGCTCCTTATCCACCTCTGGATTTTCACTTTGATCCCCATCTTTTCCAATTTAACCAGTAATTCTTCATGCGGTACCGTATCAAACGCCTTACTGAAATCCAGATATATGAGATCCACCGCATTTCCCTTGTCTAAAAATCTGTTACTCTCTCAAAGAAGGAGATCAAGTTGGTTTGGCACGATCTACCTTTCGTAAATCCATGCTGTAATCTATCCCAGTTGCCATCGGCCTCATGCTCCGGAACCACTCTCTCTTTTAAGATTTTTCCATGACTTTGCATACTACAGATGTTAGACTAACAGGCCTATAATTCCCGGGTCACTTTTTTCCCCTTCTTGAATATAGGAACTACATTAGCTAATCTCCAGTCAGTCGGTACAATCCCGAATTTAGGGATTTATTAAAGATTATCGCTAACGGCTAGCAATATCCTCGCCAATTCCCTTAATATTCTAGGATGAAGATTATCCGGGCCCCCGATTTACTTCCGTTAAGCTGTTCCAGTTTGGCTTCTACCTCAACTACCGTAATGTCTACCCCCATATCTTCATTCCCATCGGTCCCTCTATCGCTATTCCTTAGCCCTTCATTAGCCTCATTAAAGACTGAGGCAAAGTATTCGTTCAGATATTGTGCCATTCCAAGATTATCCCTAATCTCCACTCCATTTAAAGTTTTAAGCGGTCCCACTTCTTCTTTCTTGGTTTTCTTCCTATTTATATGGCTAAAAAACTGTTTGCTATTGCTTTTAATCCCCTTCGCTAGATCCATCTCCACTCGTCGCTTTGCCTTTCTCACAGCTTCCCTGCACCCTCTGACCTCAATAAGGTAGGTTTCCTTGCTGATCCCTCCCATTTTCCACTCCCGGCACGCTTTCTGCTTTTCTTAATGACCCTCTAAGACGCTTGCTCATCCAGCTCGGTCTAAAACTGCTACCTACGAGCCGTTTCCCCCTTCTCGGGATACATGCCTCTGATAACTCCTGCAACTTCAACTTGAAGTAACCCCAGGCGTCATCTGCCCTTAGATCCCTAAATATGTTAGCCCAGTCCACTTCCCTAACTAGTCGCCTTAATTTAGTAAAATTAGCCCTTTTGAAATCATACACCCTAGTCTCAGATGCACTATTGATTATCCTCCCATTTATTTGGAAACGAATTAGCTCATGATCACTCGAGCCAAGGTTGTCCCCTACAACAATGTCCTCAACAAGGTCCTCGTTACTCACCAAAATCAAATCTAAAATGGCATCCCCCCTCGTCGGTTCAGCAACCACTTGATGAAGGAATTCATTAGCTATCACGTCTAGGAAAAGCTGAGCCCTATTATTATTACTAGCATTTGTTTCCCAATCTATATCCGGGAAGTTAAAGTCCCCCATGATCAAGCAGTTCCTATTAGTGTTTACCTCCTTAAAAACATTAAAGAGCTCTCTATCCATCTCTAAGCTAGATCCCGGCGGTCTATAGCACACCCCAATCACTATCCTGGATGAGGCTCTGGTAGTTTTCTTCCCCAATGTGACCATTGCCCAAACAGACTCTGTATTGTCCATTGCAGCGCTAGTTATCTCATTACATTTTACCTCATTATTGATATACAGTGCTACTCCCCCACCTTTACCTTTGCATCGGTCTTTCCTAAACAGCACATACCCTTCCATACCTGTACTCCAGTCATGGCTACCGTTCCACCATGTTTCTGTTATTCCTACGATATCCGGTTTCAATTCCCGGACCAGGAGCTCCAGTTCCTCCATTTTGTTACCTAAGCTTCTCGCATTGGTGAACAAACATCCTAATTTTTCCTGTTGGGCTCCTCTCACTCTTTTCACCCAACTCGGTAGGGACACAGTACTTCCAGTATGACTTGTAGATCTAGAATCTGTCCCCCCCCTCTTCCTTACACGTAACCGCCCCCCTCTGGCTATATCTGTTATCTTGTTGTCCTCACTCCCAATGTGAAAATTTGGCGTGGAGAGCACTAGGACCTCTCCCGACCGTCTCCCCCCAGTGTCTAGTTTAAAGCTCTTTTAATCAGATGAGCCAGCCTCCCTCCTAGAAGTCTACTTCCTTCCCTACTTAGGTGGAGCCCATCCCTTGAGAACAGTTGTCTGTCCCCAAAAGCCTCCCAGTGCCCATACATCCCAAAGCCCTCCTTGTAACACCACTCTCTCAGCCAACTATTAATCATCACGATCCTCTCTCCCCTTTGGCGCCCTTCCCTAGGGACAGGTAGAATCCCACTGAAGATCACCTGAGCCTCAATTTCCTTGAGCGTCTTACCCAACCTGGCATAGTCTCCCTTGATCCTCTCTAGCGAGAATCTAGCCGTGTCATTTGTTCCCACATGAAGGATGATCAAAGGGTTCTTACCCGCTCCTCTTAGGATCCTTTTCAACCTCAGGTCCACATCCCGTATTTTAGCACCCGGTAGACAGCACACCCTTCTGTTCTCCGGATCGGCCCTGGTCACAGGCCTGTCCAACCTTCGCAGTATGGAATCCCCAATCACGTAGACCTGCCTTCGCCTGGGGACAGCACGGTCCTCTAACCTATCCCCCGTTCCCCCTGGTTGCAAGCTCCTTCCATTCCTATCATCCCTTGTGGTTCCCCTTAAGCCATCCTGTATCTTCCCTGGGCCCAAACTTGGTGCTACTTCCATCGACTCCTCCCCTTTATCTATGGGACTGGCCGCTCGACTCTTTTTCTTTGGCCTCTCACTGTCAGTTACCACTTGCTGTACCCCTTCCTCATTCTCCATACCTTCAAACCTGTTCCTTAGCTCAATTTCCCCCTCACTGGCTCTCCTTTTCCTTGGCCTGCTTCTCACAGTCACATGCTTCCACCGCCCATCTTCCTCCTCTGGTGGTCCCCCTTCCTTGGCCTCAGCCCCTGCTCCCCCCTGTGCCCCTGGGCGTTCCCCCTCAGTTACTGCTTGCCATTGCTCCATCAGCCTCTCAAACCCCCTTCTATTCTCTATCAGGGTTTCCACCTGCAGCTCTAGGCCCTGGATCTTTTCCTCCAGCAGCTCTATTAGGCGACACTTCATGCATATATAGTACTGTTCTGGGTCCCCTGCTAGGACCAGGTACATACCAC
The DNA here is from genome assembly GCF_016161935.1 of Mauremys reevesii. Lineage (NCBI taxonomy): Eukaryota > Metazoa > Chordata > Testudines > Geoemydidae > Mauremys > Mauremys reevesii. Next base: position 202,519,675 of record NC_052624.1, read on the forward strand.
AGCTGCTGCATGCTCTCATCCTTGGTGTGTCCTCTGCTGCTTGGCTCATGGCTGCTGGCTGCTGCTTTCTTGGCTCCGCTTGGTGTTCTTTCCTAGGGGGTGCAGGGCCTCCCCTTCCACCTCCCCCTGCCAACTCCCACGCTAACTCCCCTGTTGGCAGCCCTGTTAGCTGCCTCCTGTGCCGCTGCTCGCAGCTGTGCCACTGCCTGGCTGGGCAAGTCATGCCTGATCAACTTGCTTGCCTTCTATGATGACATAACTGACTCTATGGATATGGGGAAAGTGGTCGATGTGATATACCTTGACTTTAACAAAGCTTTTGATATGGTCTCCCACAGTATTCTTGCCAGAAAGTTAAAGAAGTATGGATTGGATGAATGGACTATAAGGGGGATAGAAAGCTGGGTAGATCATTGGGTTCAACAGGTAGTGATCAACAGCTTGATGTCTAGTCAGGGCCGGCTCTAGGTTTTTTGATGCCCCAAGCAAAAAAAATTTTGGCTGCCCCCCGTCCCAGCCCTGGGCTCCCCTCCTGACCCCTGCTGCCCCAGCCCTGGGCTCTCCCCACCCAACCACACCCCTGCCTCCCCAGCGCTGGGCTTCCCTTGCCCCACCAGTGCCCTCCCCCCACTCCACTGTTGCCCCAGACCTGGGCTCCCCTCTTTCCCCCCACCTGCACCCTCCTTCCGCCGCAGCCCTGGGTCACTGGTAACTCACTCCCAGGGCAGGTCATTCAGCAGGAATTTTGGACGTGCAGAAAACACAGACAGGATTGGTTCCCATATGGTTACAGAGCTGCAGTAAAATGGAACAATTTTCAGCTTGTGTAATTGGAGGATATCTAGATGCATATTATAAGACTGTCCTCCATAAATGAGGAAAAGTTGAGGTGCCTTTATTATTCTTTTGTTCCCCTCTTTCTTTCTATGGGGAACTTGCCAATGCAATATCACTGTCTTCCTTTAAACAAACAAACAAACAAACAAAAAAAGGCAATGGCTGTTGAAAATAGCAATTCCAGTCCTAATAACCACTGGGAAGCATTTCTGCTCAATTTTATCCTACTTTTTCTACAGCAAGTTACAGTGGATCAGTATATTTGATTTGGGAGAAATCAAGTAACAGCTGCCCAAACTGAGCTTGAGCACTCCTGAATTTTGAGGTGTTCAAATCTGGAAGGCAGGTGCTTGGTGTGTGTGTGGGGGCGGGGACTGTGGGCTCCGCAGGGGAGCACGGCAGCATGTATGCAGCAGCATGTCTGGAGCTGCGTGGAGCCAGACACACTGGTCTGAGTGGCACAGTAAGGGGGGTGGGGAGATGGAGAAGGGATAGGGGGTTCTGAGGGGCGCAGTCAAGGGACAGGGACCTGGCGGGCGGTTGCATGGGGTGGAGGTTCAGAGGGGCAGTCAGGGGACAGGCAGCGGTTGGATAGGCATGGGAGTCCCAGGGGTTTATAAGAGGACAGGTAGGGGGTGGGGTCCTGGGGAGAAGTTGGGGTCTCAGGAAGGGGCAGTTGGGGACAAGGAGAAGGGAGGCTTAATTAGGGGGTGGGGTCCTGGGGACAGTTAGGAGGAGGGGTCCTGGGAGGGGGCAATCAGGGGAAAAGGACCAGCGGTGCTTAGATAGGGAGTGGGATCCTGGGGGGCAGAGGTCCTGGGAGGGGGCAATCAGGGGAAAAGGACCAGTGGCGCTTAGACAGGGGGTGGGATCCTGCGTGGCAGTTAGGGGCAGGGGTCCTGGGAGGGGACAATCAGGGGACAGGCAGTGGAGGGGTTGTATGGGTTGGGGTTTCTGTGGGGGGCAGTCAGAGGGAGTGGATGGTGGCAGGGTGGGGCTCCCCTCCCCCTGGAGTGTCCTGTTTTTTGAATGTTAAAATATGGTCTCCCTACCATTCACAGCAAGCTGCCGCTTGAGCACTCGCTCCTTCCTTTCCAGTTGGTGGTTGCCAGAGGATGCTAGGAAATGTAATTCATTCCCTACTCCAGGGCTGGCTCTATAGACTGGGAGCTAACCAAGGAATTACAGCTCCCAGAGCCCCCTGTTGGTACTCTGCACCCATGCCACCCCTGCAAATAGCCTGCCCCAAGCAGGTACTTACTTTGCTGGTGCCTAGAGCCGCCCCTGCCTATAGGTAGGGCATCATGCCCTGGGGTTAGGGCTCCTTAGGGTAGCGAACTTGGAGATAGGGTTAGGGTGCCTATGGGTAGGGAACTGCGTCTTAGGGATAGCATGCCTATGGGTAGGGCTCTTGGATCTAGGGTTAGGGTTCCTATGGGTAGGGCTTTCTGCCGTAGGGTTAGGATTCCTACGGGTAGGGCACTTGGAGCTAGGGTTAGGGTTCCTATAGGTAGGACGCATCACCCTAGCATTAGGGTTCCTAAGTGTAGCACACTTGGAGCTACGGTTATGGTTCCTATGGGTAGGGAGCCCCACGCTAGGGTTAGCGTTCCTATGGTTGGGCACTTGCAGCTAGGGTTTGGGTTCCTAGAGAAGGGCAATTGGAGTTAGGCTTAGTGTTCCTATTGGTAGACATTTACGAGCTAGGGTTAGTGTTCCCATGGATTCGGATTCCAGACCTGGGGTTAGGGTTCCTATAGGTAGGGCTTCCAGAGTCACGGTTAGGGTTCCTTCGGGTAGGGCACTGGGAGCTAGGGTGAGGGTTCCTATGTGTAGACCTTCCCGACCTAGGGTAAGGGTGACTATGGGTAGGGCACATGGAGCAAGGATTAGGGTTCCTATAGGTAGGGCATCCAGACCTAAGATTAGGGATCCTAGGGGTTGGGCACTTGGAGATAGTGTTAGGGTTCCTATGGGTAGGGCACTTGCAGTTAGGGTTAGGTTTCCTATGGGTATGGCTTCCCAACCTATGGTTAGGGTTCCTATGGGTAGGACTTCCCGAACATGGGTTAGGGTTCCTATGGGTAGGGCACTTGGAGCTAGGGTTAGAGTTTCTACGAGTAGGGCACTTGCAGCTAGGGTTAGGTTTCCTATGGGTACAGCTTCCCAACCTATGGTTAGGGTTCCTATGGGTAGGACTTCCCGAACATAGGTTAGGGTTCCTATGGGTAGGGCACTTGGAGCTAGGGTTAGAGTTTCTACGAGTAGGGCACTTGGAGCTAGGGTTAGGGTTCCTATGGGTAGGGCACTTGGAGCTAGGGTTAGCGTTCCTAGGAGTAGGGCGTCCAAACCTAAGATTAGGGTTCCTATGGATACGGCACTTGGAGCTAGGGTTACGGTTCCTATACTTAGGGCTTCCCGACCTTGGGTTAGGGAACCTATGGGTAGGCCATTTGGAACTAGGGTTAGGGTTCCTATGTATAGGGCACTTGGATTTAGGGTTAGGGATCCTAAGGGTAGACCTTCCGGACCTAGGGTTAGGGTTCCTATGCGTAGGGCACTTTGAGCTAGGGTTAGGGTTCCTATGGGTAGACCTTCCCGACCTAGAGTTAGGGTTCCTATGGGTAGGGCTTCCAGACCTGGGGTTAGGGTTACTATGGGTAGGGCACTTGGAGCTAGGGTTAGGATTCCTATAGATAGGGCACTTGGAGCTAGGGTTAGGGTTCCTATGGGTAGGGCACTGGCAGTTAGGGTTAGGGTTCCCATGGGTAGGGCTTCCCGACCAAGGGTAAGGGTTCCTATGGGTAGGGATTCCAGATCTAGGGTTAGGGTTCCTATGGGTAGGGCTTTCAGACCTGGGGTTTAGGGTTCCTATATTTAGGCACTTGGAGCTAGGGTTAGGTTTACTATGGGTAGGTCAGTTGGAGCTTGGGTTAGTGTTCCTATCGGTAGACATTCCCGAGCTAGGGCTAGGGTAACTATGGATACGGCTTCCCGACCTACGGTCAGGGTTCCTATGGGTAGGGCTTCCAGACCTGGGGTTAGGGTTCCTATGGGTGGGTGTTCCCGACCTAGGGTTAGGGTTCCTCTGAGTAGGCCACTTCGAGCTAGGGTTAGGGTTCCTATGGGTAGGGCACTTGGAGTTAGGGTAAGGTATCCTATGGGTAGGGCTTTCCGATCTAGGGTTAGGGTTCCTATGGGTAGCGCACTTGTAGCTAGGGTTAGGGTCCCTATGGGTAGGGCACTTGGAGCTAGGTTTACGGTTCATATGGGGAGGACTTCCCAATCTAGGGTTAGGGTTCCTAGGGGTTGGGCACTTGGAGCTATGGTTAGGGTTCCTATGGGTAGGGCACTTGTAGCTAGGGTTAGGTGTCCTATGGGTGCGGCTTCCCAACCTATGGTTAGGGTTCCTATGGGTAGGACTTCCCGAACATGGGTTAGGGTTCCTATGGGTAGGGCACTTGGAGCTAGGGTTAGGGTTCCTACGAGTAGGGCACTTGGAGCTAGGGTTAGGGTTCCTATGGGTAGGGCACTTGGAGCTAGGGTTAGGGTTCCTAGGAGTAGGGCGTCCAAACCTAAGATTAGGGTTCCTATGGATACGGCACTTGGAGCTAGGGTTACGGTTCCTATAGGTAGGGCTTCCCGACCTTGGGTTAGGGTTCCTCTGAGTAGGCCACTTCGAGCTAGGGTTAGGGTTCCTATGGGTAGGGAACTTGGTGTTAGGGTAAGGTATCCTATGGGTAGGGCTTTGCGACCTAGGGTTAGGGTTCCTATGGGTAGCGCACTTGTAGCTAGGGTTAGGGTCCCTATGGGTACGGCACTTGGAGCTAGGTTTACGGTTCGTATGGGGAGGACTTCCCGAGCGAGGGTTACGGTTCCTATGGGTAGGGCTTCCCGACCTAGGGTTAGGGTTCCTATGGGTAGGGCACTCGGAGCTAGGGTTATTGTTCCTATGGGTAGGGCTTCCAGACCTAGGGTTAGGGTTCCTATGGGTAGGTCACTTGGAGCTAGTGTTAGGGTTCCTATGGGTAGACCTTCCCGAGCTAGGGTTAGGGTTCCTATGGGTAGGGCTTCCCGACCTAGGTTTAGGGTTCCTATGGGTAGGGCACTTGGAGCTAGGGTTAGGGTTCCTATGGGTAGAGCACTTGGATGTAGCGATAGGGTTCCTATGGGTAGGTATTCCCGAGCTAGGGTTTGGGTTCCTATGGGTATGCATTCCCGAGCAAGGGTTAGCGTTTCTATGGGTAGGGCACTAGGAGCTAGGGTTGGGGTTCCTATGGGTAGGGCACTTGGAGCTAGGTTTATGGTTCGTATGGGGAGGACTTCCCAATCTAGGGTTAGGGTTCCTATGGGTAGGGCACTTGGAGCTAGGGTTAGGGTTCCTATGGGTAGGGCACTTGGAGCTAGGGTGAGGGTTCCTATAGATAGGGCACTTGGAGCTAGGGTTAGGGTTCCTATGGGTAGGGCACTTGGAGCTAGGGATAGGGTTCCTATGGTTAGACCTTCCCGAGCTAGCGTTAGGGTTCCTATGGGTGGGTATTCCCGAGTTAGGGTTAGGATTCCTATGGGTAGGGCACTTGGAGCTAGATTTGGGGTTCCTATGGGTAGGGCTTCCCAACCTAGTGTTAGGGTTCCTATGGGTAGGGCACTTGGAGCTATGGTCAGAGTTCCTATGGGTAGGGCTTCCATACATAGGGTTACGGTTCCTATGGGTAGGGCACTTGGAACTAGGGTTAGAGTTCCTATGGATAGGTGTTCCCGAGCTAGGGATAGGGTTCCTATGGCTAGACCATCCCGAGCTAGGGTTAGGATTCCTATGGGTAGGCCACTTGGAGCTAGCGATAGGGTTCCTATGGGTAGATCTTCCCGACCTAGGGTTTGGGTTGCTATGGGTAAGTATTCCTGAGTGAGGGTTAGGGTTCCTATGGGTAGGGCTTCCCGACCTAGGGTTTAGGTTCCTATGGGTAGGGCACTTGGAGCTAGGGTTAGGGTCCCTATGGGTAGGCCACTTGGAACTAGCGATAGGGTTCCTATGGGTAGATCTTCCCGAGCTAGGGTTTGAGTTCCTATGGGTATGTATTCTCGAGCTAGGGTTAGGGTTTCTATGGGTTGGGCACTAGGAGCGAGGGTTGGGGTTCCTATGGGTAGGTCACTTGGAGCTAGTGTTAGGGTTCCTATGGGTAGACCTTCCCAAGCTAGGGTTAGGGTTCCTATGGGTAGGCCTTCCCGACCTAGGGTTAGGGTTCCTATGGGTAGGGCACTTGGAGCTAGGGTTAGGGTTCCTATGGGTAGGGCTTCCAGACATAGGGTTAGGGATCTTATGGGTAGGGCACTTGGAGCTAGGGTTAGGGTTACTATGGGTAGGTCAGGTGGAGCTAGGGTTAGTGTTCCTATGGGTAGACATTCCCGAGCTAGGGTTAGGGTAACTATGGATACGGCTTCCCGACCTACGGTCAGGGTTCCTATGGGTAGGGCTTCCAGACGTGGGGTTAGGGTTCCTTTTGGGTGGGTGTTCCCGACCTAGGGTTAGGGTTCCTCTGAGTAGGCCACTTCGAGCTAGGGTTAGGGTTCCTATGGGTAGGGCACTTGGAGCTAGGGTTACGGTTCCTATAGGTAGGGCTTCCCGACCTTGGGTTAGGGTTCCTCTGAGTAGGCCACTTCGAGCTAGGGTTAGGGTTCCTATGGGTAGGGAACTTGGTGTTAGGGTAAGGTATCCTATGGGTAGGGCTTTGCGACCTAGGGTTAGGGTTCCTATGGGTAGCGCACTTGTAGCTAGGGTTAGGGTCCCTATGGGTAGGGCACTTGGAGCTAGGTTTACGGTTCGTATGGGGAGGACTTCCCAATCTAGGGTTAGGGTTCCTATGGGTAGGGCACTTGGAGCTAGGGTTAGGGTTCCTATGGGTAGGGCACTTGGAGCTAGGGTTAGGGTTCCTATGGATAGGGCACTTGGAGCTAGGGTTAGGGTTCCTATGGATAGGGCACTTGGAGCTAGGCTTAGGGTTCCTATGGGTAGGAAGCCCCACGCTAGGGTTAGCGTTCCTATGGTTGGGCACTTGCAGCTAGGGTTTGGGTTCCTAGAGAAGGGCAATTGGAGTTAGGCTTAGTGTTCCTGTTGGTAGACATTTACGAGCTAGGGTTAGGGTTCCCATGGATTCGGATTCCAGACCTGGGGTTAGGGTTCCTATAGGTAGGGCTTCCAGAGTCACGGTTAGGGTTCCTTCAGGTAGGGCACTGGGAGCTAGGGTGAGGGTTCCTATGTGTAGACCTTCCCGACCTAGGGTAAGGGTGACTATGGGTAGGGCACATGGAGCAAGGATTAGGGTTCCTATAGGTAGGGCATCCAGACCTAAGATTAGGGATCCTAGGGGTTGGGCACTTGGAGATAGGGTTAGGGTTCCTATGGGTAGGGCACTTGCAGTTAGGGTTAGGTTTCCTATGGGTATGGCTTCCCAACCTATGGTTAGGGTTCCTATGGGTAGGACTTCCCGAACATAGGTTAGGGTTCCTATGGGTAGGGCACTTGGAGCTAGGGTTAGAGTTTCTACGAGTAGGGCACTTGGAGCTAGGGTTAGGGTTCCTATGGGTAGGGCACTTGGAGCTAGGGTTAGCGTTCCTAGGAGTAGGGCATCCAAACCTAAGATTAGGGTTCCTATGGATACGGCACTTGGAGCTAGGGTTACGGTTCCTATACTTAGGGCTTCCCGACCTTGGGTTAGGGAACCTATGGGTAGGCCATTTGGAACTAGGGTTAGGGTTCCTATGTATAGGGCACTTGGATTTAGGGTTAGGGATCCTAAGGGTAGACCTTCTGGACCTAGGGTTAGGGTTCCTATGCGTAGGGCACTTTGAGCTAGGGTTAGGGTTCCTATGGGTAGACCTTCCCGACCTAGAGTTAGGGTTCCTATGGGTAGGGCTTCCAGACCTGGGGTTAGGGTTACTATGGGTAGGGCACTTGGAGCTAGGGTTAGGATTCCTATAGATAGGGCACTTGGAGCTAGGGTTAGGGTTCCTATGGGTAGGGCACTGGCAGTTAGGGTTAGGGTTCCCATGGGTAGGGCTTCCCGACCAAGGGTAAGGGTTCCTATGGGTAGGGATTCCAGATCTAGGGTTAGGGTTCCTATGGGTAGGGCTTTCAGACCTAGGGTTTAGGGTTCCTATTTTTAGGCACTTGGAGCTAGGGTTAGGGTTACTATGGGTAGGTCATTTGGAGCTTGGGTTAGTGTTCCTATCGGTAGACATTCCCGAGCTAGGGCTAGGGTAACTATGGATACGGCTTCCCGACCTACGGTCAGGGTTCCTATGGGTAGGGCTTCCAGACCTGGGGTTAGGGTTCCTATGGGTGGGTGTTCCCGACCTAGGGTTAGGGTTCCTCTGAGTAGGCCACTTCGAGCTAGGGTTAGGGTTCCTATGGGTAGGGCACTTGGAGTTAGGGTAAGGTATCCTATGGGTAGGGCTTTCCGATCTAGGGTTAGGGTTCCTATGGGTAGCGCACTTCTAGCTAGGGTTAGGGTCCCTATGGGTAGGGCACTTGGAGCTAGGTTTACGGTTCATATGGGGAGGACTTCCCAATCTAGGGTTAGGGTTCCTATGGGTAGGGCACTTGGAGCAAAGATTAGGGTTCCTATAGGTAGGGCATCCAGACCTAAGATTAGGGTTCCTAGGGGTTGGGCACTTGGAGCTATGGTTAGGGTTCCTATGGGTAGGGCACTTGCAGCTAGGGTTAGGTGTCCTATGGGTACGGCTTCCCAACCTATGGTTAGGGTTCCTATGGGTAGGACTTCCGAACATGGGTTAGGGTTCCTATGGGTAGGGCACTTGGAGCTAGGGTTAGGGTTCCTACGAGTAGGGCACTTGGAGCTAGGGTTAGGGTTCCTATGGGTAGGGCACTTGGAGCTAGGGTTAGGGTTCCTAGGAGTAGGGCGTCCAAACCTAAGATTAGGGTTCCTATGGATACGGCACTTGGAGCTAGGGTTACGGTTCCTATAGGTAGGGCTTCCCGACCTTGGGTTAGGGTTCCTCTGAGTAGGCCACTTCGAGCTAGGGTTAGGGTTCCTATGGGTAGGGAACTTGGTGTTAGGGTAAGGTATCCTATGGGTAGGGCTTTGCGACCTAGGGTTAGGGTTCCTATGGGTAGCGCACTTGTAGCTAGGGTTAGGGTCCCTATGGGTAGGGCACTTGGAGCTAGGTTTACGGTTCGTATGGGGAGGACTTCCCGAGCGAGGGTTACGGTTCCTATGGGTAGGGCTTCCCGACCTAGGGTTAGGGTTCCCATGGGTAGGTCACTTGGAGCTAGTGTTAGGGTTCCTATGGGTAGACCTTCCCGAGCTAGGGTTAGGGTTCCTATGGGTAGGGCTTCCCGACCTAGGGTTAGGGTTCCTATGGGTAGGGCACTTGGAGCTAGGGTTAGGGTTCCTATGGGTAGAGCACTTGGATGTAGCGATAGGGTTCCTATGGGTAGGTATTCCCGAGCTAGGGTTTGGGTTCCTATGGGTATGCATACCCGAGCAAGGGTTAGCGTTTCTATGGGTAGGGCACTAGGAGCTAGGGTTGGGGTTCCTATGGGTAGGGCACTTGGAGCTAGGTTTATGGTTCGTATGGGGAGGACTTCCCAATCTAGGGTTAGGGTTCCTATGGGTAGGGCACTTGGAGCTAGGGTTAGGGTTCCTATGGGTAGGGCACTTGGAGCTAGGGTTAGGGTTCCTATGGATAGGGCACTTGGAGCTAGGGTTAGGGTTCCTATGGGTAGGGCACTTGGAGCTAGGGTTAGGGTTCCTATGGTTAGACCTTCCCGAGCTAGCGTTAGGGTTCCTATGGGTGGGTGTTCCCGAGTTAGGGTTAGGATTCCTATGGGTAGGGCACTTGGAGCTAGATTTGGGGTTCCTATGGGTAGGGCTTCCCAACCTAGTGTTAGGGTTCCTATGGGTAGGGCACTTGGAGCTATGGTCAGAGTTCCTATGGGTAGGTATTCCCGAGCTAGGGTTACGGTTCCTATGGGTAGGGCACTTGGAACTAGGGTTAGAGTTCCTATGGGTAGGTGTTCCCGAGCTAGGGATAGGGTTCCTATGGCTAGACCATCCCGAGCTAGGGTTAGGATTCCTATGGGTAGGCCACTTGGAGCTAACGATAGGGTTCCTATGGGTAGATCTTCCTGACCTAGGGTTTGGGTTGCTATGGGTAAGTATTCCTGGGTGAGGGTTAGGTTTCCTATGGGTAGGGCTTCCCGACCTAGGGTTAAGGTTCCTATGGGTAGGGCACTTGGAGCTAGGGTTAGGGTCCCTATGAGTACGCCACTTGGAGCTAGCGATAGGGTTCCTATGGGTAGATCTTCCCGAGCTAGGGTTTGAGTTCCTATGGGTATGTATTCTCGAGCTAGGGTTAGGATTTCTATGGGTAGGGCACTAGGAGCGAGGGTTGGGGTTCCTATGGGTAGCTCACTTGGAGCTAGTGTTAGGGTTCCTATGGGTAGACCTTCCCAAGCTAGGGTTAGGGTTCCTATGGGTAGGCCTTCCCGACCTAGGGTTAGGGTTCCTATGGGTAGGGCACTTGGAGCTAGGGTTAGGGTTCCTATGGGTAGGGCTTCCAGACATAGGGTTAGGGATCTTATGGGTAGGGCACTTGGAGCTAGGGTTAGGGTTCCTATGGGTAGGTCAGGTGGAGCTAGGGTTAGTGTTCCTATGGGTAGACATTCCCGAGCTAGGGTTAGGGTAACTATGGATACGGCTTCCCGACCTACGGTCAGGGTTCCTATGGGTAGGGCTTCCAGACGTGGGGTTAGGGTTCCTTTGGGGTGGGTGTTCCCGACCTAGGGTTAGGGTTCCTCTGAGTAGGCCACTTCGAGCTAGGGTTAGGGTTCCTATGGGTAGGGCACTTGGAGTTAGGGTAAGGTATCCTATGGGTAGGGCTTTCCGACCTAGGGTTAGGGTTCCTATGGGTAGCGCACTTGTAGCTAGGGTTAGGGTCCCTATGGGTAGGACACTTGCAGCTAGGTTTACGGTTCGTATGGGGAGGACTTCCCAATCTAGGGTTAGGGTTCCTATGGGTAGAGCACTAGGAGCAAGGATTAGGGTTCCTATAGGTAGGGCATCCAGACCTAAGATTAGGGTTCCTAGGGGTTGGGCACTTGGAGCTAATGTTAGGGTTCCTATGGGTAGGGCACTTGCAGCTAGGGTTAGGTTTCCTATGGGTACGGCTTCCCAACCTATGGTTAGGGTTCCTATGGGTAGGACTTCCCGAACATGGGTTAGGGTTCCTATGGGTAGGGCACTTGGAGCTAGGGTTAGGGTTCCTACGAGTAGGGCACTTGGAGCTAGGGTTAGGGTTCCTATGGGTAGGGCACTTGGAGCTAGGATTAGCGTTCCTAGGAGTAGGGCGTCCAAACCTAAGATTAGGGTTCCTATGGATACGGCACTTGGAGCTAGGGTTACGGTTCCTATAGGTAGGGCTTCCCGACCTTGGGTTAGGGTTCCTCTGAGTAGGCCACTTCGAGCTAGGGTTAGGGTTCCTATGGGTAGGGAACCTGGAGTTAGGGTAAGGTATCCTATGGGTAGGGCTTTCCGACGTAGGGTTAGGGTTCCTATGGGTAGCGCACTTGTAGCTAGGGTTAGGGTCCCTATGGGTAGGGCACTTGGAGCTAGGTTTACGGTTCGTATGGGGAGGACTTCCCAATCTAGGTTTAGGGTTCCTATGGGTAGGGCACTTGGAGCTAGGGTTAGGGTTCCTATGGGTAGGGAACTTGGAGCTAGGGTTAGGGTTCCTATGGATAGGGCACTTGGAGCTAGGGTTAGGGTTCCTATGGGTAGGGCACTTGCTGCTAGGGTTAGGGTTCCTATAGGTAGACCTTATCGAGCTAGGGTTAGGGTTCCTATGGGTAGGTATTCCCGAGCTAGGGTTAGGGTTCCTATGGGTAGGGCACTTGGAGCTAGGGTTAGGGTTCCTATGGATAGGGCACTTGGAGCTAGGGTTAGGGTTCCTATGGGTAGGGCACTTGCTGCTAGAGTTAGGGTTAATATGGGTAGACCTTCCCGAGGAAGGGTTAGGGTTCCTATGGGTAGGCCTTCCAGACCTAGGATTAGGTTTCCTATGATTAGGGCACTTGTAGCTAGGGTTAGGGTTCCTATGGGTAGGGCTTCCAGACATAGGGTTAGGGATCTTATGGGTAGGGCACTTGGAGCTAGGGTTAGGGTTACTATGGGTAGGTCAGGTGGAGCTAGGGTTAGTGTTCCTATGGGTAGACATTCCCGAGCTAGGGTTAGGGTAACTATGGATACGGCTTCCCGACCTACGGTCAGGGTTCCTATGGGTAGGGCTTCCAGACGTGGGGTTAGGGTTCCTTTGGGGTGGGTGTTCCCGACCTAGGTTAGGGTTCCTCTGAGTAGGCCACTTCGAGCTAGGGTTAGGGTTCCTATGGGTAGGGCACTTGGAGTTAGGGTAAGGTATCCTATGGGTAGGGCTTTCCGACCTAGGGTTAGGGTTCCTATGGGTAGCGCACTTGTAGCTAGGGTTAGGGTCCCTATGGGTAGGACACTTGCAGCTAGGTTTACGGTTCGTATGGGGAGGACTTCCCAATCTAGGGTTAGGGTTCCTATGGGTAGAGCACTAGGAGCAAGGATTAGGGTTCCTATAGGTAGGGCATCCAGACCTAAGATTAGGGTTCCTAGGGGTTGGGCACTTGGAGCTAATGTTAGGGTTCCTATGGGTAGGGCACTTGCAGCTAGGGTTAGGTTTCCTATGGGTACGGCTTCCCAACCTATGGTTAGGGTTCCTATGGGTAGGACTTCCCGAACATGGGTTAGGGTTCCTATGGGTAGGGCACTTGGAGCTAGGGTTAGGGTTCCTACAGGTAGGGCACTTGGAGCTAGGGTTAGGGTTCCTATGGGTAGGGCACTTGGAGCTAGGATTAGCGTTCCTAGGAGTAGGGCGTCCAAACCTAAGATTAGGGTTCCTATGGATACGGCACTTGGAGCTAGGGTTACGGTTCCTATAGGTAGGGCTTCCCGACCTTGGGTTAGGGTTCCTCTGAGTAGGCCACTTCGAGCTAGGGTTAGGGTTCCTATGGGTAGGGAACCTGGAGTTAGGGTAAGGTATCCTATGGGTAGGGCTTTCCGACCTAGGGTTAGGGTTCCTATGGGTAGCGCACTTGTAGCTAGGGTTAGGGTCCCTATGGGTAGGGCACTTGGAGCTAGGTTTACGGTTCGTATGGGGAGGACTTCCCAATCTAGGTTTAGGGTTCCTATGGGTAGGGCACTTGGAGCTAGGGTTAGGGTTCCTATGGGTAGGGAACTTGGAGCTAGGGTTAGGGTTCCTATGGATAGGGCACTTGGAGCTAGGGTTAGGGTTCCTATGGGTAGGGCACTTGCTGCTAGGGTTAGGGTTCCTATAGGTAGACCTTATCGAGCTAGGGTTAGGGTTCCTATGGGTAGGTATTCCCGAGCTAGGGTTAGGGTTCTTATGGGTAGGGCACTTTGACCTAGGGTTATGGTTCCTATGGGTAGGCCTTCCCGATCTAGGGTTAGTGTTCCTATGGGTAGGTATTCCCAAGCTAGGGTTAGGGTTCCTATGGGTAGGGCACTTTCTGCTAGGGTTAGGGTTCGTATAGGTAGACCTTATCGAGCTAGAGTTAGGGTTCCTCTGGGTAGGTATTCCCGAGCTAGGGTTAGGGTTCTTATGGGTAGGGCTTCCAGACCTAGGGTTAGGGTTCCTATGGGTAGGGCACTTGGAGCTAGGGTTAGGGTCCCTATGAGTACGCAACTTGGAGCTAGCGATAGGGTTCCTATGGGTAGATCTTCCCGAGCTAGGGTTTGGGTTCCTATGGGTATGTATTCCCGAGCTAGGGTTAGGGTTTCTATGGGTAGGGCACTAGGAGCTAGTGTTGGGGTTCGTATCGGTATGGCTTCCCGACCTAGGGTTAGGGTTCCTATGGGTAGGGCACTTGGAGCTAGGGTTAGGGTTCCTATGGGTTGGTCACTTGGAGCTAGCGTTAGGGTTCCTATTGGTAGATCTTCCCGAGCTAGGGTTAGGGTTCCTATGGGTAGGGCTTCCCGACCTAGGGTTAGTGTTCCTATGGGTAGGGCACTTGGAGGTAGCGTTAGAGTTCCTATGGGTAGACCTTCCTGAGAAAAGGTTAGGGTTCCTATGGGTAGGGCACTTGGAGCTAGAGTCAGGTTTCCTATGGGTAGGGCTTCCCGACCTAGGGTTAGGATTCCTATAGGTAGGGCACTTGTTGCTAGGGTTAGGGTTCCTATGGGTAGGGCTTATCGACCTAGGGTTAGGGTTCCTATGGGTAGGGCACTTGGAGCTAGGGTTAGGGTTCCTATGGGTAGGGCACGTGGAGGTAGAGTTAGTGTTCCTATGTATAGGGCTTTCCGACCAAGGCTAAGAGTTCCTATGGGTAGGGCACTTGGAGCTAGGGTTAGGGTTCGTATGGGTAGACTTCCCGACCTAGCATTAGGGTTCCTATGGGTAGAGAACTTGGAGATAGGGTTAGGTTTCTTATGGGTAGGGCTTCCCGACCTAGCGTAAGGGTTCCTATGGGTCGGGCACTTGGAGCTAGAGATAGGGTTCCTATCTCTAGGATAGGGTAGGGCACTTGGAGCTAGGGTTAGGGTTCCTATGGGTAGTGCTTCCAGGCCTAGGTTTAGGGTTACTATGGGTAGGGCACTTGGAACTAAAGTTATGATTCCTATGGGTAGGCCACATTTATCTCTGATTAGGGTTCCTATGGGTAGGGCTACCCGACATAGGGTAAGGGTTCCTATGGGTAGGGCACTTGGGTCTAGGGTTAGGTTCCCTATGGGTAGGGCTTCCCAACCTAGGGTAAGGGTACCTATCGGTAGGGCATTTGGAGCTAAGATTAGGGTTCCTATGGCTTCGGGTTCTCAACCTAGATTTAGGGTTCCTATGGGTAGAGCATTTGGAGCTAGGGTTAGGGTTCCTATCGCTATGGCTTCCCAACCTAGGGGTAGGGTTCCTATGGGTATGGCACTTGGAGCTTGGGTTAGGGTTCCTATGGGTAGGGCTTCCCTACCTAGGGTTAGGGTTCCTATAGGTAGGGCTTCCAGACCTAGGGTTAGGGTTTCTATGGGTAGGGATCTTGGAGCTAGTGTTAGGGGTCCTATGGGTAGGGAACTTGGAGCTAAGGTTAGGGTTCCTATAGGTAGCGCTCCCCGACCTAGGGTTAGGGTTCCTATGGGTAGGGATCTTCGAGCTAGTGTTAGGGGTCCTATGGGTGGACCTTCCCGAGCTAGGGTTAGGGTTCCTATGGGTAAGGCACTTGTAACTAGGGTTAGGGTTCCTATGGGTAGGCCACTTGCAGCTAGAGATAGGGTTCCTATGGGCAGGTCACTTGGAGCTAGGGATAGGGTTCCTATGGGTAGGGGACTTGGTGCTAGGGTTAGGCTTCCTATGGGTAGGCCACTTGGAGCTAGAGATAGGGTTCCAATGGGTAGGGCACTTGGAGCTAGGGTTAGGGTTCCTATGGGTAGTGCTTCCAGGCCTAGGTTTAGGGTTACTATGGGTAGGGCACTTGGAGCTAAAGTTATGATTCCTATGGGTAGGCCACATTTATCTCTGATTAGGGTTCCTATGGGTAGGGCTACCCGACCTAGGGTAAGGGTTCCTATGGGTAGGGCACTTGGGGCTAGGGTTAGGTTCCCTATGGGTAGGGCTTCCCAACCTAGGGTAAGGGTACCTATGGGTAGGGCATTTGGAGCTAAGATTAGGGTTCCTATGGCTTCGGGTTCTCAACCTAGATTTAGGGTTCCTATGGGTAGGGCACTTGGAGCTAGGGCTAGGGTTCCTATGGGTAGAGCATTTGGAGCTAGGGTTAGGGTTCCTATGGGTAGGGCTTCCCTACCTAGGGTTAGGGTTCCTATAGGTAGGGCTTCCAGACCTAGGGTTAGGGTTTCTATGGGTTGGGCACTTGGAGCTACTGTTAGGATTCCTATGGGTAGGCCACTTTTAGTGAGGATTAGGGTTCCTGTGGCTAGGGATCTTGGAGCTAGGGTTAGGTTTCCTATGGGTAGGGATCTTGGAGCTAAGGTTAGGGTTCCTATAGGTAGCGCTCCCCGACCTAGGGTTAGGGTTCCTATGGGTAGGGATCTTGGAGCTAGTGTTAGGGGTCCTAGGGGTAGACCTTCCCGACCTAGGGTTAGGGTTCCCATGGGTTGGGATCTTGGAGCTAGGGTTAGGGTTCCTATGGGTAGAATTTCTCGATCTAGGGTTAGGGTTCCTATGGGTAGGTTTTCTCGACCTAGGTTAAGGGTTCCTATGTGTAGGGCACTTGGAGCTAGGGTTAGTTTTCATATAGGTAGGGCACTTGGAACTAGGGTTAGGGTACCTATGGGTAGGGCTTCCCGACAAAGGGTCAGGTTTCCTATGGGAAGCGCATCCAGACCTAGGTTTAGGGTTCCTATTGGTAGGGCTGCCCAATCTAGGGTTAGTGTTCCTATAGGTAGGGCTTCCAGACCTAGCGTTAGGATTCCTATGGGTAGGGCACTTGGAGCTAGGCTTAAGGTTCCTATGGGTAGAACTTCCCGAGCTAGGATAAGGGTTCCTATGGGTAGGGCATTTGGAGCTAGGGTTAGGGTTCCTATAGGTAGGGGTTCCAGACCTAGGGTTAGGGTTCCTATGGGTAGGGCACTTGGAGCTAGGGTTAGGGTTCCTATGGGTAGATCTTCCCGACCTAGGGTTAGGGTTCCTATGGGTAGGGATCTTGGAGCTAGGTTTAGGGTTCCTATGGGTAGGGCAATTGGAGCTAGGTTTAGGTTTCCTATGGGTAGGGCTTCCCGACCTAGGGTAAGGTTTCTTATGGGGAGGGCACTTGGAGCTAGGGTTAGGATTCCTCTGGGTAGGGCACTTGGAGCTAGGGATAGGGTTCCTATGTGTAGGGCACTTGGAGCTAGGGTTACGGTTCCTATGGGTAGGGAACATGGAGATATGTTTAGGGTTCCTATGGGTAGACTTTCCCGATCTAGGGTTAGGGTTCCTATGGGTAGGGAACTTGGAGCTAAGGTTAGTGTCCCTATGGGTAGGTATTCCCGAGCTAGGGAAAGGGTTCCTATGGGTAGGGCCTTTGGAGCTAAGGTTAGGGTTCCTATGGCTATGCCTTCCCGACCTAGGGTAAGGGTTTCTATGGATAGGCCATTTAGAGCTAGGGTTAGGGTTCTTATGGGTACGGCTTCCCGACCTAGGGTTAGGGTTCCTATTGGGTGGGCTTCCTGTCCTAGGGTTAGGGTTCCTATGGCTAGGGCACTTGTAGCTAGGGTTAGGGTTCCTATGGGTAGGTCTTCCCCTGCTAGAGTTAAGGTTCCTATGGGTAGGGCTTCCTGACCTAGGGTTAGGAACCTTAATCGTAATTCGGGAAGTCCCATAGGAACCCTAACCCTACGTCGGAAGACCCTACCCATAGTTACCGTAACCATAGCTCAAAGTGGCCTACCCATACAAAACCTTACCCTAGCTCGGGAAGACCCACCCATAGGAACACTAACCCTAGTTCGAAGTGCCCTACCCATAGGAACCCTAGACATAGGTCTGAAGCCCTATCCATAGGATCCTTAACCCTAAGTCGGGAAGTCCTACCCATAGGAAACCTAACCCTAGCTGTAAGTGGGTACGGTTCTTGGAGCTAGGGTTAGGGCTCATATGGGTCGGTTTTCTAATGTAGGTAGGTAACTATCCTAACCCTAGGTCGTGAAGCCCTATCCATAGGAGCCCTAACCCTTAGTCGGGAAGACCTACCCATAGAAACCCTAACCCTAGCTCCAAGAGATGTACCGTTAGAAAGCCTAACCGTAGGTTGGGAAGCCCTACCCATAGGAACCCTAACCCTAGCTCCAAGTGCCCTACTCATAGGAACTCTAACTCTAGGTCAGGAAACGTTACCAATAGAAACCCTAACCCTATCTTCAAGTGCCCTACGCACAGGAATAATAACCCTAGGTCAGGAAGCCCTACCAATAGGAATCCTAACCCTAGGTCCAAGTGGCCTACCCAGAGGATCCCTAACCCTAACCCTAACCATAGCTCAGGAAGCCCTACCCATAGATCCAAGTGTCCTACCCATAGGAACCTTAAGCCTAGGTCGGGAAGCCCTACCCATAGGAGACCTAACCCTATGTCAGAAAGTACTACACATAGGAACCAAAACCCAAGGTCGGGAAGCCCTACCCATAGGAACCCTATCCCTAGCTCGGAAAGCCCTACCCATAGGAAACCGAACACAAGCTCCAAGTACACTTCACATAGGAACCCAAACAGTAGGTCGGGAAACCCTACCTATAGGAACCCTAACCCTAGCTCCATGTGACCTACTCATAGGAACCCTATACCTAGCTCGGGACGCCCTACCCATAGGAACCTTAACCCTAGGTCGGGAGGCCCTACCCATAGGAAAGCTAACCGTAGCTTCCGAAGACCTATCCATAGGAACCCTAACCTTAGCTCCACATACCCTACCCATAGGAACCCTAACCCTAGGTCGGGAAGCTCTACCCATAGGAACCCTAATCCTAGGCCGGGAACTCCTACCCATAGGAAGCCTAACCCAAGCTCCAAGTGCCCTACCCATAGGAACCCTAACACTAGCTCCACTTGCAGTACACATAGGAACCTACCCCTAGGTCGGGAAGCCCTACCAATAGGAACCCTAAACCTTGGTCGGGAAGCACTACCCATAGGAACCCTAACCCTAGCTCCAAGTGGCCTTACCATAGGATCCCTAACCCTAGCTCCAAGTGCCCTACGCATAGGAACCCTAACCCTAGCTCCAAGTGTCCTACCCATAGGAACCATAACCCTAGCTCCAAGTGGCCTTACCATAGGAACCCTAACCCTAGCTCCAAGTGCCCTACTCATAGGAACCCTAACCAAAGGTCAGGAAGACCTACCCATAGGAATCCTAAACTTAGCTGCAAGTGCTCTACGCATATAAACCCCAACCCAAGCACCAAGTAACCTACCCGTAGGAACCCTAACACTAGGTCGGGAAATGCTGGCAATAGGAATCCTAACCCTTTTTCAAAGTGACCTAACCACAGGAACCTTAAGCCTAGGTCGGGAAGCCCTACCCATAGGAACCCAAACCCTAGCTCCATGTGCCGTACTCATAGGAATCCTAACCGTAGATCGGGACGCCCTACCCATAGAAACCTTAACCCTATGTCGGGAAGCCCTACCCATAGTAACCCAAACCCTACCTCCATGTGCCCTACTCATAGGAACCCTAACCCTAGCTCGGGACGCCCTACCCATAGGAACATTAACCATAGGTCGGGAGGCCCTACCCATAGGAACCCAAACCCTATCTCGGGAATACCTAACTATAGGAACCCTAACCCTATCTCCAAGTGGCCTACCCATAGGAACCCTTAACCTATGTCGGGAAGCTCTCCCCATAGAAACCCTAAGCCTAGGTCGGAAAGCCCTACCCATAGGAACGCTAACCCTAGTTCGTGATTACATACCCTTAGGAACCGTAACCGTAGCTACAAGTGGTCTACCCATAGGAACCCTAACCCAAACTCGGGAATACCTACCCATAGGAACCTTAAACCTAGCTCGGGAAGGTCTACCCATAGGAACCCTAACCCTAGCTCCAAGTGCCCTACCCATAGGAACCCTAACGCTAGGTCCAAGTGCCCTACCAATAGGAACCTTAACCCGAGGCCTGGAAGCCCTGCCCATAGGATACCAAACCCTAGCTTCAAGTGCCCTAACTATAGGATCCCTAACCCTAGGTCTGGAAGCCCTACCCATAGGAACCTTAACCCTAGCTCCAAGTGCCCTACCCATAGGAACCCTGACCATAGCTCCAAGTGCCCTAATCATAGGAACCCTAAACCTAGGTCTGGAAGCCCTACCCATAGAAACCCTATCGCCATCTCCAAGTGCCCTACCCATAGGAACCCTAACCCTATCTCGGGAAGGTCTACCCATAGGAATCCTAACCCTAGCTCGGAAAGGTATACCCATAGGAACCCTAACCCTAGCTCCAAGTGCCCTACCCTTAGGAACCCTAACCCTAGCTCCAAGTGCCCTAATCATAGGAACCCTAAACCTAGGTCTGGAAGCCCTACCCATAGAAACCCTAACCCTATCTCCAAGTGCCCTACCCATAGGAACCCTAAACTTAGGTCGGGAAACCCTACCCATAGGAACCCTAACCCTAGGTCCGGAAGCGATACCCATAGGAACCCTAACCCAAGCTCCAAGTGGCCTACCCATAGGAACCCTTAACCTATGTCGGGAAGCTCTCCCCATAGAAACCCTAAGCCTAGGTCAGAAAGCCATACCCATAGGAACGCTAACCCTAGTTCGTGATTACATACCCTTAGGAACCGTAACCGTAGCTACAAGTGGTCTACCCATAGGAACCCTAACCCAAACTCGGGAATACCTACCCATAGGAACCTTAAACCTAGCTCGGGAAGGTCTACCCATAGGAACCCTAACCCTAGCTCCAAGTGGCCTACCCATAGAAACCCTAACCCTAGGTCGGGAAACCCTACCCATAGGAACCCTAACCCTAGGTCCGGAAGCGATACCCATAGGAACCCTAACCCAAGCTCCAAGTGCCCTACCCATAGGAACCCTAACGCTAGGTCCAAGTGCCCTACCAATAGGAACCTTAACCCGAGGTCTGGAAGCCCTACCCATAGGATACCAAACCCTAGCTTCAAGTGCCCTAACTATAGGATCCCTAACCCTAGGTCTGGAAGCCCTACCCATAGGAACCTTAACCCTAGCTCCAAGCGCCCTACCCATAGGAATGCTGATCATAGCTCCAAGTGCCCTAATCATAGGAACCCTAAATCTAGGTCTGGAAGCCCTACCCATAGAAACCCTAACCCTATCTCCAAGTGCCCTACCCATAGGAACCCTAACCCTATCTCGGGAAGGTCTACCCATAGGAATCCTAACCCTAGCTCGGAAAGGTATACCCATAGGAACCCTAACCCTAGCTCCAAGTGCCCTACCCTTAGGAACCCTAACCCTAGCTCCAAGTGCCCTAATCATAGGAACCCTAAACCTAGGTCTGGAAGCCCTACCCATAGAAACCCTAACCCTATCTCCAAGTGCCCTACCCATAGGAACCCTAACCCTAGGTTGGGAAGCTCTACCCATAGGAACCCTAACCCTAGCTCAAAGTGGCCTACCCATAGAAACCCTAACCCTAGGTCGGGAAACCCTACCCATTGTAACCCTAACCCTAGGTCCGGAAGCCATACCCTAGCTCCAAGTTCCCTACCCTTAGGAACCCTAACCCTAGCTTCAAGTGTCATAATCATAGGAACCCTAAACCTAGGTCTGGAAGCCCTACCCATAGAAACCCTAACCCTATCTCCAAGTGCCCTACCCATAGGAATCCTAAGCCTAGCTCGGGAATACCTACCCATAGGATCCCTAACCCTAGCTTGGGAAGGTCTACCCATAGGAACCCTAACCCTAGCTCCAAGTGGCCTACCCATAGGAACCCTAACCCTAGGTCGGGAAACCTTACCCATAGGAACCGTAACCCTAGCTCCTAGTGCCCTACCCATAGGAACCCTAACCCTAGCTTTGGTACGCCTCCCCATTGGAAACCTAACCCTAGCTCGGGTACACCTACCCATTGGAACCCTAACCCTAGCTCGGGTACAGCTACGCATTGGAACCCTAACCCTAGCTCGGGAAGGTCTACCCATAGGAACCCTAACGCTAGCTCAAAGTGCCCTATCCATGGGAACCCTAACACTACCTCAAAGTGACCTACACATGGGATCCCTTACTCTAGCTCCAAGTACCGTACCCATAGGAACCGTAACCCTACCTTGGGAAGGTCAACCCATAGGAACCATAAACCTAGCACCACGTGGCCTACCCATAGGAAACCTAACCCTAGCTCCAAGTGAGCTTCTCATAGGAACCCTAACACTAGGTCTGGAAGCCCTACCCATAGGAACGCTAACCCTATCTCTGGAATACCTACCCATAGGAACCCTAACCCTAGCTCGGGAAGGTCAACCCATAGGAACCCTAACCATAGCTCCAAGTGCCGTACCCATAGGAACCCTAACCCTAGGTCAGGAATACCTAACCATAGGAACCCTAACCCTAGCTCCAAGTGCCCTACCCATAGGAACCCCAACCCTAGTTTCAAGTGACCTACCCATAGGAACTCTAACCATAGGTCTGGAAGCCCTATCCATAGGAACCCTAACCCTAGCTCCAAGTGCCCTACCCATAGGAATCCTAAGCCTAGCTCGGGAATACCTAACCATAGGAAACCTAAACCTAGCACCACGTGCCCTACCCGTAGGAAACCTAACCCTAGCTCCAAGTACCTACCCATAGGAACCCTAACCCTAGGTCTGGAAGGTCTACCCATAGGAACCCTAACCCTAGCTCAGAAGTACCTACCCATAGGAACCCTAACCCTAGCTCAAAGTGCCCTACCCATAGGAACCCTAACTCTAGCTCCAAGTACCCTACCCATAGGAACCCTAACCCTAGCTCCAAGTGCCCTACCCATAGGAACCCTAACCCTAGGTCGGGAAACCCTACCCATTGGAACCGGAACCCTAGGTCTGGAAGCCATACCCATAGGAACCCTAACCATAGCTCCAAGTGCCGTAACCATAGGAACCCTAACCCTAGGTCAGGAATACCTAACCATAGGAACCCTAACCCTAGCTCCAAGTGCCCTACCCATAGGAACCCTAACACTAGCTTTGGTACGCCTCCCCATTGGAACCCTAACCCTAGCTCGGGAAGGTCTACCCATAGGAAATCTAACGCTAGCTGTACGTGCCCTTCCCCTAGGTACCCTAACCCTAGGTCGGGAATTCCTACCCCTAGGAACCCTAACCCTAAGTCGCCGTGGCCTACCCATAGGAACGCTAACCCTAGCTCCAAGTTACCTACCCATAGGAACCCTAACCCTAGGTCTGGTAGCCCTAACAATAGCAACCCTAACCATAGCTCCAATTTCCCTACCCATAGTAACCTTAACCCTAGCTAGGGAATACCTACCCATAGGAACCCTAACCCTAGCTCCAAGTGCCCTACCGATAGGAACCCTAACCCTAGCTCCAAGTGCCCTACCCATAAGATCCCTAACCCTATGTCTGGAAGCCCTACCCATAGGAACCCTAACCCTAGCTCCAAGTGCCCTACCCATATGAACCCTAACCCTAGTTCCAAGTGACCTACCCATAGGAACCCTAACACTAGCTCTGGAAGCACTACCCATAGGAACCTAACCCTAGCTCTGGAATACCTACCCATAGGAACCCTATCCCTAGCTCCAAGTGCCCTAGCCATAGGAATCCTAAGCCTAGCTCTGGAATACCTAACCATAGGAACCCTAACCCTAGCTCGGTAAAGTCTACCCATAGGATCCCTAAACCTAGCACCACGTGCCCTACCCGTAGGAAACCTAACCCTAGCTCCAAGTGACCTTCTCATAGGAACCCTAACACTAGGTCTGGAAGCCCTACCCATAGGAACGCTAACCCTATCTCGGGAATACCTACCCATAGGAACCCTAACCCTAGCTCGGGAAGGTCAACCCATAGGAACCCTATCCCTAGCTCCAAGTGCCCTACACATAGGAACCCTAACCCTAGGCCTGGAATCCCTACCCATAGGAACCCTAACGCTAGGTCGGGAAACCCCACCCATTGGAACCCTAACCCTAGGTCTGGAAGCCATACCCATAGGAACCCTAACCCTAGCTCCAAGTTACCTACCCATAGGAACGCTAACCCTATCTCGGGAATACCTACACATAGGAACCCTTACCATAGCTCCAAGAGCCGTACCCATAGGAACCCTAACCCTATGTCGGGAAACCCTACCCATTGGAACCCTAACCCTAGATCCGGAAGCCATACCCATAGGAACCCTAACCCTACCTCCAAGTTCCCTACCCTTAGGAACCCTAACCCTAGCTTCAAGTGCCCTAATCATAGGAACCCTAAAGCTAGGTCTGGAAGCCCTACCCATAGAAACCCTAACCCTAGCTCCAAGTGCCCTACCCGAAGGAACCCTAACCCTAGCTCGGGAATACCTACCCATAGGAACCCTAACCCAAGCTCGGGAAGGTCTACCCATAGGAACCCTAACCCTAGCTCCAAGTGGCCTACCCATAGGATCCCTAACCCTAGGTCTGGAAGTCCTACCCATAGGAACCCTAACCCTAGCTCCAAGTTACCTACCCATAGGAAACCTAATCCTAGGTCTGGAAGCCCTACCCATAGGAACCCTAACCCTAGCTCCAAGTGCCCTACCCATAGGAATCCTAAGCCTAGCTCGGGAATACCTAACCATAGGAACGCTAACCCTAGCTCGGTAAAGTCTACCCATAGGATCCCTAACCCTAGCTCCAAGTGCCCTACCCATAGGAACCCTAACCCTAGTTCCACGTGACCTACCCATAGGAACTCTAACCATAGGTCTGGAAGTCCTACCCATAGGAACCCTAACCTTCGCTCCTAGTGCACTACCCATAGGAACCCTAACCCTAGCTCTGGAATACCTACCCATAGGAACCCTAACCCTAACTCGGAAATGTCTACCTATAGGAACCCTAACCCTAGCTCTGGAATACCAACCCATAGTAACCCTAACCCTAGCTCGGGAATACCTACCCATAGGAACCCTAACCCGAGCTCCAAGTTCCCTACCCATAGGAAACCTAATCCTAGGTCTGGAAGCCCTACCCATAGGAACCCTAACCCTAGCTCCAAGTGCCCTACCCATAGGAATCCTAAGCCTAGCTCGGGACTACCTAACCATAGGAACCCTAACCCTAGGTTGGGAATACCTACCCATAGGAACCCTAACCCTAGCTCCAAGTGGCCTACCCATAGAATCCCTAACCCTAGGTTTGGAAGTCCTACCCATAGGAACCCTAAACCTAGCACCACGTGCCCTACCCATAGAAAACCTAACCCTAGCTCCAAGTGACCTTCTCATAGGAACCCTAACACTATGTCTGGAAGCCCTACCCATAGGAACGCTAACCCTATCTCGGGAATACCTACCCATAGGAACCCCATCCCTAGCTCCAAGTGCCCTACCCATAGGAACCCTAACCCTAGCTCGGGAATACCTACCCATAGGAACCCTAACCCTAGCTCGGGAAGGTCTACCCATAGGAACCCTAACCCTAGCTCCAAGTGCCCTACCCATAGGAACCCTAACCCTAGCTCCAAGTGCCCTACCCATAGGAACCCTAACCCTAGGGCGGGAAGACCAACCATTGGAACCCTAACCATAGGTCCGGAAGCCATACCCATAGGAACCCTAACCCTAGCTCCAAGTTACCTACCCATAGGAACCCTAATCCTAGGTCTGGAAGACCTACACATAGGAACCCTAACCCTAGCTCCAAGTGCCCTACCCATAGGAACCCTAACACTATGTCGGGAAGCCCTGCCCATAGGAACCCTAACCCTAGCTCCAAGTGCCCTACCCATAGGAACCCTAACCCTAGGTCGGGAAACCCCACCCATTGGAACCCTAACCCTAGGTCCGGAAGCCATACCCATAGGAACCCTAACCCTAGCTCCAAGTTACCTACCCATAGGAACCCTAATCCTAGGTCTGGAAGACCTACCCATAGGAACCCTAACCCTAGCTCCAAGTGCCCTACCCATAGGAATCCTAACCCTATGTCGGGAAGCCCTGCCCATAGGAACCCTAACCCTAGCTCCAAGTGCCCTACCCGAAGGAACCCTAACCCTAGCTCGGGAATACCTACCCATAGGAACCCTAACCCAAGCTCGGGAAGGTCTACCCATAGGAACCCTAACCCTAGCTCCAAGTGGCCTACCCATAGGATCCCTAACCCTAGGTCTGGAAGTCCTACCCATAGGAACCCTAACCCTAGCTCCAAGTTACCTACCCATAGGAAACCTAATCCTAGGTCTGGAAGCCCTACCCATAGGAACACTAACCCTAGCTCCAAGTGCCCTACCCATAGGAATCCTAAGCCTAGCTCGGGAATACCTAACCATAGGAACGCTAACCCTAGCTCGGTAAAGTCTACCCATAGGATCCCTAACCCTAGCTCCAAGTCCCCTACCCATAGGAACCCTAACCCTAGTTCCACGTGACCTACCCATAGGAACTCTAACCATAGGTCTGGAAGTCCTACCCATAGGAACCCTAACCCTAGCTCCTAGTGCACTACCCATAGGAACCCTAACCCTAGCTCTGGAATACCTACCCATAGGAACCCTAACCCTAACTCGGAAATGTCTACCTATAGGAACCCTAACCCTAGCTCTGGAATACCTACCCATAGTAACCCTAACCCTAACTCAGAAATGTCTCCCTATAGGAACCCTAACGCTAGCTCCAAGTTCCCTACCCATAGGAAACCTAACCCTAGCTCAAAGTGCCCTACCCATAGGAATCCTCAGCCTAGCTCTGGAATTCCTAACCATAGGAACCCTAACCCTAGCTCGGTAAAGTCTACCCATAGGATCCCAAACCCTAACTCCAAGTTCCCTACCCATAGGAACTCTAACCCTAGCTTGGGAAGGTCTACCCATAGGAACCCTAAACCTAGCACCACGTGCCCTACCCGTAGGAAACCTAACCCTAGCTCCAAGTGACCTTCTCATAGGAACCCTAACACTAGGTCTGGAAGCCCTACCCATAGGAACGCTAACCCTATCTCGGGAATACCTACCCATAGGAACCCTAACCCTAGCTCCAAGTGCCCTACCCATAGGAACGCTAACCCTAGCTCGGGAATACCTAACCATAGGAACCCTAACCCTAGCTCGGTAAAGTCTACCCATAGGATCCCTCACTCTAGCTCCAAGTACCCTACCCATAGGAACCCTAACCCTAGCTCCAAGTGGCCTACCCATAGGGACCCTAACCCTAGGTCGGGAAACCCCACCCATTGGAACCCTAACCCTAGGTCCGGAAGCCATACCCATAGGAACCCTAACCCTAGCTCCAAGTTACCTACCCATAGGAACCCTAACCCAAGCTCGGGAAGGTCTACCCATAGGAACCCTAACCCTAGCTCCAAGTGGCCTACCCATAGGATCCCTAACCCTAGGTCGGGAAGTCCTACCCATAGGGACCCTAACCCTAGCTCCAAGTGCCCTACCCATAGGAATCCTAAGCCTAGCTCGGGAATACCTAACCATAGGAACCCTAACCCTAGCTCGGTAAAGTCTACCCATAGGATCCCAAACCCTAGCTCCAAGTTCCCTACCCATAGGAACTCTAACCCTAGCTTGGGAAGGTCTACCCATAGGAACCCTAAACCTAGCACCACGTGCCCTACCCGTAGGAAACCTAACCCTAGCTCCAAGTGACCTTCTCATAGGAACCCTAACACTAGGTCTGGAAGCCCTACCCATAGGAACGCTAACCCTATCTCGGGAATACCTACCCATAGGAACCCTATCCCTAGCTCCAAGTGCCCTAGCCATAGGAATCCTAAGCCTAGCTCGGGAATACCTAACCATAGGAACCCTAACCCTAGCTCGGTAAAGTCTACCCATAGGATCCCTAAACCTAGCACCACGTGCCCTACCCGTAGGAAACCTAACCCTAGCTCCAAGTGACCTTCTCATAGGAACCCTAACACTAGGTCTGGAAGCCCTACCCATAGGAACGCTAACCCTATCTCGGGAATACCTACCCATAGGAACCCTAACCCTAGCTCGGGCAGGTCAACCCATAGGAACCCTATCCCTAGCTCCAAGTGCCCTACACATAGGATCCCTAACCCTAGGTCGGGAAACCCCACCCATTGGAACCCTAACCCTAGGTCCGGAAGCCATACCCATATGAACCCTAACCCTAGCTCCAAGTTACCTACCCATAGGAACCCTAATCCTAGGTCTGGAAGACCTACACATAGGAACCCTTACTATAGCTCCAAGTGCCCTACCCATAGGAACCCTAACCCTATGTCGGGAAGCCCTCCCCATAGGAACCCTAACCCTAGCTCCAAGTGTCCTACCCGAAGGAACCCTAACCCTAGCTCGGGAATACCTACCCATAGGAACCCTAACCCAAGCTCGGGAAGGTCTACCCATAGGAACCCTAACCCTAGCTCCAAGTGGCCTACACATAGGATCCCTAACCCTAGGTCTGGAAGTCCTACCCATAGGAACCCTAACCCTAGCTCCAAGTTACCTACCCATAGGAAACCTAATCCTAGCTTTGGAAGGTCTACCCATAGGAACCCTATCCCTAGCTCCAAGTGCCCTACCCATAGGAACCCCAAACCTAGCTCCAAGTGCCCTAACCATAGGAACCCTAAACGTAGCTCGGGAAGGTCTACCCATAGGAACCCTAGAACTAGCTCCAAGTGCCCTATCCATAGGAACCCTAACCCTAGCTCCAAGTGCCCTACCCATAGGAACCCGAACCCTAGCTCCAAGTACCCTACCCATATGAACCCTAACCCTAGCTCGGGAATACCTACCCATAGGAACCCTAACCCAAGCTCGGGAAGGTCTACCCATAGGAACCCTAACCCTAGCTCCAAGTGCCCTACCGATAGGAACCCTAACCCTAGCTCCAAATGTCCTACCCATAGTAATCCTAACCCTAGCTCAGGAATAACTACCCATAGGAACCCTAACCCTATCTTGGGATGTTCTCCCCAGAGGAACCAAAACCCTAGCTCATAGTGCCCTACCCATAGGTACACTAACCCTAGGTCTGGAAGCCCTACCCATAGGATCCCTAACCCTAGCTCCAAGTGCCCTACCCATAGGAATCCTAAGCCTAGCTCGGGAATACCTAACCATAGGAACCCTAAACCTAGCTCGGTAAAGTCTACCCATAGGAACCCTAACCGTAGCTCCAAGTGCCATACCGATAGGAAACCTAACCATAGCTCCAAGTGCCCTACCCATAGGAACCCTAACCCTAGGTCTGGAAGTCCTACCCATAGGAACCCTAACCCTCGCTCCGAGTGCCCAACCCATAGGAACCCTAACCCTAGCTCGGAAATGTCTACCTATAGGAACCCTAACCCTAGATCCAAGTGCCCTACACTTAGGAACACTAACCCTAGCTTCAAGTGCCCTAATCATAGGAACCCTAAAACTAGGTCTGGAATCCCTACCCATAGGAACCCTAACCGTAGCTCCAAGTGCCATACCGATAGGAAACCTAACCCTAGCTTGGGAAGGTCTACCCATAGGAACCCTAAGCCTAGCTCCAAGTGGCCTACCCATAGAAACCCTAACCCTAGGTTGGGAAACCTTACCCATAGGAACCGTAACCCTAGGTCTGGAATCCATACCCCATAGGAACCCTAACCCTAGCTCCAAGTGCCCTACCCATAGGAACCCTAACCCTAGCTCCAAGTTACCTACCCATAGTAACCCTAACCCTAGGTCGGGAATACCTACCCATAGGAACCCTAACCCTATCTCGGGATGTTCTCCCCATAGGAACCCAAACCTTAGCTCCAAGCGCCCTAACCATAGGAACACTAACCCTAGGTCTGGAAGCCCTACCCATAGGAACCCCAAACCTAGCTCCAAGTGCCCTACCCATAGGAATCCTAAGCCTAGCTCGGGAATACCTAACCATAGGAACCCTAAACCTAGCTCGGTAAAGTCTACCCATAGGATCCCTAACCCTAGCTCCAAGTGCCCTAATCATAGGAACACTAACCCTAGTTCCACATGACCTACCCATAGGAACCCTAACCCTAGGTCTGGAAGTCCTACCCATAGGAACCCTAACCCTCGCTCCGAGTGCCCAACCCATAGGAACCCTAACCCTAGGTCTGGAATCCCTACCCATAGGAACCCTAACCCTTGCTCCAAGTGCCATACCGATAGGAACCGTAACCATAGCTCCAAGTGCCCTACCCATAGGAACCCTAACCCTAGGTCTGGAAGCCCTACCCATAGGAACCCTAACCCTAGCTCCAAGTGCCCTACCCATAGGAACCCTAACCCTAGCTAGGGAATACCTACCCATAGGAACCCTAACCCTAGCTCAAAGGGCCATACCGATAGGAACCCTAACCCTAGCTCGGGAAACCTTACCCGAGGTACCGTAACCCTAGGAACCGTAACCCTAGGTCTGGAAGCCATACCCCATAGGAACCCTAACCCTAGCTCCAAGTGCCCTACCCATAAGAACCCTAACCCTAGATTTGTTACGCCTAACCATTGGAAACCTAACCCTAGCTCGGGTACACCTATGCATTCGAACCCTAACCCTAGGTCGGGAAGGTCTACCCATAGTAACCCTAACCCTAACTCGGAAATGTCTACCTATAGGAACCCTAACCCTAGCTCCAAGTTCCCTACCCTTAGGAACCCTAACCCTAGTTCGGGAAACCCTACCCATTGGAACCCTAACCCTAGATCCGGAAGCCATACCCATAGGAACCCTAACCCTACCTCCAAGTTCCCTACCCTTAGGAACCCTAACCCTAGCTTCAAGTGCCCTAATCATAGGAACCCTAAAGCTAGGTCTGGAAGCCCTACCCATAGAAACCCTAACCCTATCTCCAAGTGCCCTACCCATAGGAATCCTAAGCCTAGCTCGGGAATACCTACCCATAGGATCCCTAACCCTAGCTTGGGAAGGTCTACCCATAGGAACCCTAACCCTAGCTCCAAGTGGCCAACCCATAGAAACCCTAACCCTAGGTTGGGAAACCTTACCCATAGGAACCCTAACCCTAGCTCCAAGTGCCCTACCCATAGGAACCCTAACCCTAGCTTTGGTACGTCTCCCCATTGGAAACCTAACCCTAGCTCGGGTACACCTACCCATTGGAACCCTAACCCTAGCTCGGGTACAGCTACGCATTGGAACCCTAACCCTAGCTCGGGAAGGTCTACCCACAGGAACCCTAACGCTAGCTCAAAGTACCCTATCCATGGGAACCCTAACACTAGCTCAAAGTGCCCTACAAATGGGATTCCTTACTCTAGCTCCAAGTACCCTACCCATAGGAACCCTAACCCTAGCTTGGGAAGGTCTACCCATAGGAACCCTAAACCTAGCACCACGTGCCCTACCCGTAGGAAACCTAACCCTAGCTCCAAGTGACCTTCTCATAGGAACCCTAACACTAGGTCTGGAAGCCCTACCCATAGGAACGCTAACCCTATCTCGGGAATACCTACCCATAGGAACCCTAACCCTAGCTCGGGAAGGTCAACCCATAGGAACCCTAACCATAGCTCCAAGTGCCGTACCCATAGGAACCCTAACCCTAGGTCTGGAAGCCCTACCCATAGGAACCCTAACCCTAGGTTGGGAAG
This sequence comes from Mauremys reevesii, assembly GCF_016161935.1. Taxonomy (NCBI): domain Eukaryota; kingdom Metazoa; phylum Chordata; order Testudines; family Geoemydidae; genus Mauremys; species Mauremys reevesii. The sequence goes on from NC_052624.1 coordinate 202,550,772, forward strand.
CTCTACCCATAGGAACCCTAACCCTAGCTCCAAGTGGCCTACCCATAGGAACCCTAACCCTAGGTCCGGAAGCCATACCCATAGGAACCCTAACCCTAGCTCCAAGTGCCCTACCCATAGGAACCCTAACCCTATGTCGGGAAGCCCTGCCCATAGGAACCCTAACCCTAGCTCCAAGTGCCCTACCCAAAGGAACCCTAACCCTAGCTCGGGAATACCTACCCATAGGAACCCTAACCCTAGCTCGGGAAGGTCTACCCATAGGAACCCTAACCCTAGCTCCAAGTGGCCTACCCATAGGATGCCTAACCCTAGGTCTGGAAGTCCTACCCATAGGAACCCTAACCCTCGCTCCAGGTCCCTACCCATAGGAACCCTATCCCTAGCTCCAAGTTACCTACCCATAGGAAACCTAATCCTAGGTCTGGAAGCCCTACCCATAGGAACCCTAACCCTAGCTCCAAGTGCCCTACCCATAGGAATCCTAAGCCTAGCTCGGGAATACCTAACCATAGGAACCCTAACCCTAGCTCGGTAAAGTCTACCCATAGGATCCCTAACCCTAGCTCCAAGTACCCTACCCATAGGAACTCTAACCCTAGCTTGGGAAGGTCTACCCATAGGAACCCTAAACCTAGCACCACGTGCCCTACCCGTAGGAAACCTAACCCTAGCTCCAAGTGACCTTCTCATAGGAACCCTAACACTAGGTCTGGAAGCCCTACCCATAGGAACGCTAACCCTATCTCGGGAATACCTACCCATAGGAACCCTAACCCTAGCTCGGGAAGGTCAACCCATAGGAACCCTATCCCTAGCTCCAAGTGCCCTACACATAGGATCCCTAACCCTAGGTCTGGAAGCCCTACCCATAGGAACCCTAACCCTAGGTCGGGAAACCCCACCCATTGGAACCCTAACCCTAGGTCCGGAAGCCATACCCATAGGAACCCTAACCCTAGCTCCAAGTTACCTACCCATAGGAACCCTAATCCTAGGTCTGGAAGACCTACACATAGGAACCCTTACCATAGCTCCAAGTGCCCTACCCATAGGAACCCTAACCCTATGTCGGGAAGCCCTGCCCATAGGAACCCTAACCCTAGCTCCAAGTGCCCTACCCGAAGGAACCCTAACCCTAGCTCGGGAATACCTACCCATAGGAACCCTAACCCAAGCTCAGGAAGGTCTACCCATAGGAACCCTAACCCTAGCTCCAAGTGGCCTACCCATAGGATCCCTAACCCTAGGTCTGGAAGTCCTACCCATAGGAACCCTAACCCTAGCTCCAAGTTACCTACCCATAGGAAACCTAATCCTAGGTCTGGAAGCCCTACCCATAGGAACCCTAACCCTAGCTCCAAGTGCCCTACCCATAGGAACCCTAACCCTAGCTCGGGAATACCTACCCATAGGAACCCTAACCCTAGCTCGGGAAGGTCTACCCATAGGAACCCTAACCCTAGCTCCAAGTGCCCTACCCATAGGAACCCTAACCCTAGCTCTGGAATACCTACCCATAGTAACCCTAACCCTAACTCGGAAATGTCTACCTATAGGAACCCTAACCCTAGCTCCAAGTTCCCTACCCTTAGGAACCCTAACCCTAGCTTCAAGTGCCCTAATCATAGGAACCCTAAAGCTAGGTCTGGAAGCCCTACCCATAGAAACCCTAACCCTATCTCCAAGTGCCCTACCCATAGGAATCCTAAGCCTAGCTCGGGAATACCTACCCATAGGATCCCTAACCCTAGCTTGGGAAGGTCTACCCATAGGAACCCTAACCCTAGCTCCAAGTGGCCAACCCATAGAAACCCTAACCCTAGGTTGGGAAACCTTACCCATAGGAACCCTAACCCTAGCTCCAAGTGCCCTACCCATAGGAACCCTAACCCTAGCTTTGGTACGTCTCCCCATTGGAAACCTAACCCTAGCTCGGGTACACCTACCCATTGGAACCCTAACCCTAGCTCGGGTACAGCTACGCATTGGAACCCTAACCCTAGCTCGGGAAGGTCTACCCACAGGAACCCTAACGCTAGCTCAAAGTACCCTATCCATGGGAACCCTAACACTAGCTCAAAGTGCCCTACAAATGGGATTCCTTACTCTAGCTCCAAGTACCCTACCCATAGGAACCCTAACCCTAGCTTGGGAAGGTCTACCCATAGGAACCCTAAACCTAGCACCACGTGCCCTACCCGTAGGAAACCTAACCCTAGCTCCAAGTGACCTTCTCATAGGAACCCTAACACTAGGTCTGGAAGCCCTACCCATAGGAACCCTAACCCTAGGTTGGGAAGCTCTACCCATAGGAACCCTAACCCTAGCTCCAAGTGGCCTACCCATAGGGACCCTAACCCTAGGTCGGGAAACCCCACCCATTGGAACCCTAACCCTAGGTCCGGAAGCCATACCCATAGGAACCCTAACCCTAGCTCCAAGTTACCTACCCATAGGAACCCTAATCCTAGGTCTGGAAGACCTACACATAGGAACCATTACCATAGCTCCAAGTGCCCTACCCATAGGAACCCTAACCCTATGTCGGGAAGCCCTGCCCATAGGAACCCTAACCCTAGCTCCAAGTGCCCTACCCGAAGGAACCCTAACCCTAGCTCGGGAATACCTACCCATAGGAACCCTAACCCAAGCTCGGGAAGGTCTACCCATAGGAACCCTAACCCTAGCTCCAAGTGGCCTACCCATAGGATCCCTAACCCTAGGTCTGGAAGTCCTACCCATAGGAACCCTAACCCTCGCTCCAGGTCCCTACCCATAGGAACCCTAACCCTAGCTCCAAGTTACCTACCCATAGGAAACCTAATCCTAGGTCTGGAAGCCCTACCCATAGGAACCCTAACCCTAGCTCCAAGTGCCCTACCCATAGGAATCCTAAGCCTAGCTCGGGAATACCTAACCATAGGAACCCTAACCCTAGCTCGGTAAAGTCTACCCATAGGATCCCTAACCCTAGCTCCAAGTACCCTACCCATAGGAACCCTAACCCTAGCTTGGGAAGGTCTACCCATAGGAACCCTAAACCTAGCACCACGTGCCCTACCCGTAGGAAACCTAACCCTAGCTCCAAGTGACCTTCTCATAGGAACCCTAACACTAGGTCTGGAAGCCCTACCCATAGGAACCCTAACCCTAGCTCGGGAAGGTCAACCCATAGGAACCCTATCCCTAGCTCCAAGTGCCCTACACATAGGAACCCTAACCCTAAGTCTGGAAGCCCTACCCATAGGAACCCTAACCCTAGGTCGGGAAACCCCACCCATTGGAACCCTAACCCTAGGTCCGGAAGCCATACCCATAGGAACCCTAACCCTAGCTCCAAGTTACCTACCCATAGGAACCCTAATCCTAGGTCTGGAAGACCTACACATAGGAACCCTTACCATAGCTCCAAGTGCCCTACCCATAGGAACCCTAACCCTATGTCGGGAAGCCCTGCCCATAGGAACCCTAACCCTAGCTCCAAGTGCCCTACCCGAAGGAACCCTAACCCTAGCTCGGGAATACCTACCCATAGGAACCCTAACCCAAGCTCGGGAAGGTCTACCCATAGGAACCCTAACCCTAGCTCCAAGTGGCCTACCCATAGGATCCCTAACCCTAGGTCTGGAAGTCCTACCCATAGGAACCCTAACCCTAGCTCCAAGTTACCTACCCATAGGAAACCTAATCCTAGGTCTGGAAGCCCTACCCATAGGAACCCTAACCCTAGCTCCAAGTGCCCTACCCATAGGAATCCTAAGCCTAGCTCGGGAATACCTAACCATAGGAACGCTAACCCTAGCTCGGTAAAGTCTACCCATAGGATCCCTAACCCTAGCTCCAAGTGCCCTACCCATAGGAACCCTAACCCTAGTTCCACGTGACCTACCCATAGGAACTCTAACCATAGGTCTGGAAGTCCTACCCATAGGAACCCTAACCTTCGCTCCTAGTGCACTACCCATAGGAACCCTAACCCTAGCTCTGGAATACCTACCCATAGTAACCCTAACCCTAACTCGGAAATGTCTACCTATAGGAACCCTAACCCTAGCTCTGGAATACGTACCCATAGTAACCCTAACCCTAACTCGGAAATGTCTACCTATAGGCTCCCTAACCCTAGCTCCAAGTTCCCTACCCTTAGGAACCCTAACCCTAGCTTCAAGTGCCCTAATCATAGGAACCCTAAAGCTAGGTCTGGAAGCCCTACCCATAGAAACCCTAACCCTATCTCCAAGTGCCCTACCCATAGGAATCCTAAAGCTAGCTCGGGAATACCTAACCATAGGATCCCTAACCCTAGCTCCAAGTACCCTACCCATAGGAACTCTAACCCTAGCTTGGGAAGGTCTACCCCTAGGAACCCTAAACCTAGCACCACGTGCCCTACCCGTAGGAAACCTAACCCTAGCTCCAAGTGACCTTCTCATAGGAACCCTAACACTAGGTCTGGAAGCCCTACCCATAGGAACGCTAACCCTATCTCGGGAATACCTACCCATAGGAACCCTAACCCTAGCTCGGGAAGGTCAACCCATAGGAACCCTATCCCTAGCTCCAAGTGCCCTACACATAGGATCCCTAACCCTAGGTCAAGAAGCCCTACCCATAGGAACCCTAACCCTAGGTCGGGAAACCCCACCCATTGGAACCCTAACCCTAGGTCCGGAAGCCATACCCATAGGAACCCTAACCCTAGCTCCAAGTTACCTACCCATAGGAACCCTAATCCTAGGTCTGGAAGACCTACACATAGGAACCCTTACCATAGCTCCAAGTGCCCTACCCATAGGAACCCTAACCCTATGTCGGGAAGCCCTGCCCATAGGAACCCTAACCCTAGCTCCAAGTGCCCTACCCGAAGGAACCCTAACCCTAGCTCGGGAATACCTACCCATAGGAACCCTAACCCTAGCTCCAAGTGGCCTACCCATAGGATCCCTAACCCTAGGTCTGGAAGTCCTACCCATAGGAACCCTAACCCTAGCTCCAAGTTACCTACCCATAGGAAACCTAATCCTAGGTCTGGAAGCCCTACCCATAGGAACCCTAACCCTAGCTCCAAGTGCCCTACCCATAGGAATCCTAAGCCTAGCTCGGGAATACCTAACCATAGGAACGCTAACCCTAGCTCGGTAAAGTCTACCCATAGGATCCCTAACCCTAGCTCCAAGTGCCCTACCCATAGGAACCCTAACCCTAGTTCCACGTGACCTACCCATAGGAACTCTAACCATAGGTCTGGAAGTCCTACCCATAGGAACCCTAACCTTCGCTCCTAGTGCACTACCCATAGGAACCCTAACCCTAGCTCTGGAATACCTACCCATAGTAACCCTAACCCTAACTCGGAAATGTCTACCTATAGGAACCCTAACCCTAGCTCTGGAATACCTACCCATAGTAACCCTAACCCTAACTCGGAAATGTCTACCTATAGGCTCCCTAACCCTACCTCCAAGTTCCCTACCCTTAGGAACCCTAACCCTAGCTTCAAGTGCCCTAATCATAGGAACCCTAAAGCTAGGTCTGGAAGCCCTACCCATAGAAACCCTAACCCTATCTCCAAGTGCCCTACCCATAGGAATCCTAAGCCTAGCTCGGGAATACCTACCCATAGGATCCCTAACCCTAGCTTGGGAAGGTCTACCCATAGGAACCCTAACCCTAGCTCCAAGTGGCCAACCCATAGAAACCCTAACCCTAGGTTGGGAAACCTTACCCATAGGAACCCTAACCCTAGCTCCAAGTGCCCTACCCATAGGAACCCTAACCCTAGCTTTGGTACGTCTCCCCATTGGAAACCTAACCCTAGCTCGGGTACACCTACCCATTGGAACCCTAACCCTAGCTCGGGTACAGCTACGCATTGGAACCCTAACCCTAGCTCGGGAAGGTCTACCCACAGGAACCCTAACGCTAGCTCAAAGTACCCTATCCATGGGAACCCTAACACTAGCTCAAAGTGCCCTACAAATGGGATTCCTTACTCTAGCTCCAAGTACCCTACCCATAGGAACCCTAACCCTAGCTCGGGAATACCTACCCATAGGAACCCTAACCCTAGCTCCAAGTGCCCTACCCATAGGAACCCTAACCCTAGGTCTGGAAGCCCTACCCATAGGAACCCTAACCCTAGGTTGGGAAGCTCTACCCATAGGAACCCTAACCCTAGCTCCAAGTGGCCTACCCATAGGGACCCTAACCCTAGGTCGGGAAACCCCACCCATTGGAACCCTAACCCTAGGTCCGGAAGCCATACCCATAGGAACCCTAACCCTAGCTCCAAGTTACCTACCCATAGGAACCCTAATCCTAGGTCTGGAAGACCTACACATAGGAACCCTAACCCTAGCTCCAAGTGCCCTACCCGAAGGAACCCTAACCCTATGTCGGGAAGCCCTGCCCATAGGAACCCTAACCCTAGCTCCATGTCCCCTACCCGAAGGAACCCCTAGCTCTGGAATACCTACCCATAGGAACCCTAACCCAAGCTCGGGAAGGTCTACCCATAGGAACCCTAACCCTAGCTCCAAGTGGCCTACCCATAGGATGCCTAACCCTAGGTCTGGAAGTCCTACCCATAGGAACCCTAACCCTCGCTCCAGGTCCCTACCCATAGGAACCCTATCCCTAGCTCCAAGTTACCTACCCATAGGAAACCTAATCCTAGGTCTGGAAGCCCTACCCATAGGAACACTAACCCTAGCTCCAAGTGCCCTACCCATAGGAATCCTAAGCCTAGCTCGGGAATACCTAACCATAGGAACCCTAACCCTAGCTCGGTAAAGTCTACCCATAGGATCCCTAACCCTAGCTCCAAGTACCCTACCCATAGGAACTCTAACCCTAGCTTGGGAAGGTCTACCCATAGGAACCCTAAACCTAGCACCACGTGCCCTACCCGTAGGAAACCTAACCCTAGCTCCAAGTGACCTTCTCATAGGAACCCTAACACTAGGTCTGGAAGCCCTACCCATAGGAACGCTAACCCTATCTCGGGAATACCTACCCATAGGAACCCTAACCCTAGCTCCAGAAGGTCAACACATAGGAACCCTACCCCCTGCTCCAAGTGCCCTACACATAGGATCCCTAACCCTAGGTCTGGAAGCCCTACCCATAGGAACCCTAACCCTAGGTTGGGAAACTCTACCCATAGGAACCCTAACCCTAGGTCGGGAAACCCCACCCATTGGAACCCTAACCCTAGGTCCGGAAGCCATACCCATAGGAACCCTAACCCTAGCTCCAAGTTACCTACCCATAGGAACCCTAATCCTAGGTCTGGAAGACCTACACATAGGAACCCTTACCATAGCTCCAAGTGCCCTACCCATAGGAACCCTAACCCTATGTCGGGAAGCCCTGCCCATAGGAACCCTAACCCTAGCTCCAAGTGCCCTACCCGAAGGAACCCTAACCCTAGCTCGGGAATACCTACCCATAGGAACCCTAACCCTAGCTCTGGAATACCTACCCATAGTAACCCTAACCCTAGCTCCAAGTGTCTACCCATAGGATCCCTAACCCTAGGTCTGGAAGTTCCCTACCCATAGGAACCCTAACCCTAGCTTCAAGTGCCTACCCATAGGAACCCTAAACCTAGGTCCGGAAGCCCTACCCATAGGAACCCTAACCCTAGCTCCAAGTGCCCTACCCATAGGAACCCTAAAGCTAGCTCGGGATTCCTGAACAATAGGAACCCTAACCCTAGCTCCAAGTGCCCTACCCATAGGAATCCTAAGCCTAGCTCGGGAATACCTAACCATAGGAAACCTAAACCTAGCACCACGTGCCCTACCCGTAGGAAACCTAACCCTAGCTCCAAGTGACCTTCTCATAGGAACCCTAACACTAGGTCTGGAAGCCCTACCCATAGGAACGCTAACCCTATCTCGGGAATACCTACCCATAGGAACCCTAACCCTAGCTCGGGAAGGTCAACCCATAGGAACCCTATCCCTAGCTCCAAGTGCCCTACACATAGGATCCCTAACCCTAGGTCTGGAAGCCCTACCCATAGGAACCCTAACCCTAGGTCGGGAAACCCCACCCATTGGAACCCTAACCCTAGGTCCGGAAGCCATACCCATAGGAACCCTAACCCTAGCTCCAAGTTACCTACCCATAGGAACCCTAATCCTAGGTCTGGAAGACCTACACATAGGAACCCTAACCCTAGCTCCAAGTGCCCTACCCGAAGGAACCCTAACCCTAGCTCGGGAAGGTCTACCCATAGGAACCCTAACCTTATCTCCAAGTGCCCTACCCATAGGAACCCTAACCCTAGCTCGGGAATACCTACCCATAGGAACGCTAACCCTAGCTCCAAGTGGCCTACCCATAGGATCCCTAACCCTAGGTCTGGAAGTCCTACCCATAGGAACCCTAACCCTAGCTCCAAGTTACCTACCCATAGGAAACCTAATCCTAGGTCTGGAAGCCCTACCCATAGGAACCCTAACCCTAGCTCCAAGTGCCCTACCCATAGGAATCCTAAGCCTAGCTCGGGAATACCTAACCATAGGAACCCTAACCCAAGCTCGGGATGGTCTACCCATAGGAACCCTAACTCTAGCTCCAAGTGGCCAACCCATAGAAACCCTAACCCTAGGTTGGGAAACCTTACCCATAGGAACCCTAACCCTAGCTCCAAGTGCCCTACCCATAGGAACCCTAACCCTAGCTTTGGTACGTCTCCCCATTGGAAACCTAAGCCTAGCTCGGGTACACCTACCCATTGGAACCCTAACCCTAGCTCGGGTACAGCTACGCATTGGAACCCTAACCCTAGCTCGGGAAGGTCTACCCACAGGAACCCTAACGCTAGCTCAAAGTACCCTATCCATGGGAACCCTAACACTAGCTCAAAGTGCCCTACAAATGGGATTCCTTACTCTAGCTCCAAGTACCCTACCCATAGGAACCCTAACCCTAGCTTGGGAAGGTCTACCCATAGGAACCCTAACCATAGCTCCAAGTGCCCTACCCATAGGAACCCTAACCCTAGGTCTGGAAGCCCTACCCATAGGAACCCTAACCCTAGGTTGGGAAGCTCTACCCATAGGAACCCTAACCCTAGCTCCAAGTGGCCTACCCATAGGAACCCTAACCCTAGGTCGGGACCCCCCACCCATTGGACCCCTCACCCTAGCTCCGAAGCCATACCCATAGGAACCCTAACCCTAGCTCCAAGTTACCTACCCATAGGAACCCTAATCCTAGGTCTGGAAGACCTACACATAGGAACCATTACCATAGCTCCAAGTGCCCTACCCATAGGAACCCTAACCCTATGTCGGGAAGCCCTGCCCATAGGAACCCTAACCCTAGCTCCATGTCCCCTACCCGAAGGAACCCCTAGCTCGGGAACACCTACCCATAGGAACCCTAACCCAAGCTCGGGAAGGTCTACCCATAGGAACCCTAACACTAGCTCCAAGTGGCCTACCCATAGGATGCCTAACCGTAGGTCTGGAAGTCCTACCCATAGGAACCCTAACCCTCGCTCCAGTTCCCTACCCATAGGAACCCTATCCCTAGCTCCAAGTTACCTACCCATAGGAAAACTAATCCTAGGTATGGAAGCCCTACCCATAGGAACACTAACCCTAGCTCCAAGTGCCCTAGCCATAGGAATCCTAAGCCTAGCTCGGGAAGGTCTACCCCTAGGAACCCTAAACCTAGCACCATGTGCCCGACCCGTAGGAACCCTAACCCTAGCTCCAAGTGCCCTACCCATAGGAACCCCAACCCTAGGTCTGGAAGCCCTACCCATAGGAACCCTAACCCTAGCTCGGGAATACCTACCCATAGGAACCCTAACCCTAGCTCGGGAAGGTCTACCCATAGGAACCCTAACACTAGCTCAAAGTGACCTACCCATAGGAACCCTAACCCTAGGTCTGGACGCCCTACCCATAGGAACCCTAACCCTAGGTTGGGAAACTCTACCCATAGGAACCCTAACCCTAGGTCGGGAAACCCCACCCATTGGAACCCTAACCCTAGGTCCGGAAGCCATACCCATAGGAACTCTAACCCTAGCTCCAAGTTACCTACCCATAGGAACCCTAATCCTAGGTCTGGAAGACCTACACATAGGAACCCTTACCATAGCTCCAAGTGCCCTACCCATAGGAACCCTAACCCTATGTAGGGAAGCTCTGCCCATAGGAACCCTAACCCTAGCTCCAAGTGCCCTACCCGAAGGAACCCTAACCCTAGCTCGGGAATACCTACCCATAGGAACCCTAACCCTAGCTCTGGAATACCTACCCATAGTAACCCTAAGCCTAACTCGGAAATGTCTACCTATAGGTTCCCTAACCCTACCTCCAAGTTCCCTACCCTTAGGAACCCTAACCCTAGCTTCAAGTGCCCTAATCATAGGAACCCTAAAGCTAGGTCTGGAAGCCCTACCCACAGAAACCCTAACCCTATCTCCAAGTGCCCTACCCATAGGAATCCTAAAGCTAGCTCGGGAATACCTAACCATAGGATCCCTAACCCTAGCTCCAAGTACCCTACCCATAGGAACTCTAACCCTAGCTTGGGAAGGTCTACCCCTAGGAACCCTAAACCTAGCACCACGTGCCCGACCCGTAGGAAACCTAACCCTAGCTCCAAGTGACCTTCTCATAGGAACCCTAACACTAGGTCTGGAAGCCCTACCCATAGGAACGCTAACCCTATCTCGGGAATACCTACCCATAGGAACCCTAACCCTAGCTCGGGAAGGTCAACCCATAGGAACCCTATCCCTAGCTCCAAGTGCCCTACCCATAGGAACCCTAACCCTAGGTCTGGAAGCCCTACCCATAGGAACCCTAACCCTAGGTCGGGAAACCCTACCCATTGGAACCCTAACCCTAGGTCCGGAAGCCATACCCATAGGAACCCTAACCCTAGCTCCAAGTTACCTACCCATAGGAACCCTAATCCTAGGTCTGGAAGACCTACACATAGGAACCCTTACCATAGCTCCAAGTGCCCTACCCATAGGAACCCTAACCCTATGTCGGGAAGCCCTGCCCATAGGAACCCTAACCCTAGCTCCAAGTGACCTTCTCATAGGAACCCTAACCCTAGGTCTGGAAGCCCTACCCATAGGAACCCTAACCCTAGCTCGGGAATACCTACCCATAGGAACCCTAACCCTAGCTCGGGAAGGTCTACCCATAGGAACCCTAACCCTAGCTCCAAGTGCCCTACCCATAGGAACCCTAACCCTAGCTCGGGAATACCTACCCATAGGAACCCTAACCCTAGCTCGGGATGGTCTACCCATAGGAACCCTAACCCTAGCTCCAAGTTCCCTACCCATAGGAACCCTAATCCTAGGTCTGGAAGACCTACACATAGGAACCATTACCATAGCTCCAAGTGCCCTACCCATAGGAACCCTAACCCTATGTCGGGAAGCCCTGCCCATAGGAACCCTAACCCTAGCTCCAAGTGCCCTACCCGAAGGAACCCTAACCCTAGCTCGGGAATACCTACCCATAGGAACCCTAACCCAAGCTCGGGAAGGTCTACCCATAGGAACCCTGACCCTAGCTCCAAGTGGCCTACCCATAGGATGCCTAACCCTAGGTCTGGAACTCCTACCCATAGGAACCCTAACCCTCGCTCCAAGTTACCTACCCATAGGAAACCTAATCCTAGGTGTGGAAGCCCTACCTAGAGGAACACTAACCATAGCTCCAAGTACCCTACCCATAGGAATCCTAAGCCTAGCTCGGGAATACCTAACCATAGGAACCCTAACCCTAGCTCGATAAAGTCTACCCACAATATCCCTAACCCTAGCTCCAAGTACCCTACCCATTGGAACTCTAACCCTAGCTTCGGAAGGTCTACCCCTAGGAACCCTAAACCTAGCACCACGTGCCCTACCCGTAGGAAACCTAACCCGAGCTCCAAGTGACCTTCTCATAGGAACCCTAACACTAGGTCTGGAAGTCCTACCCATAGGAACGCTAACCCTATCTCGGGAATACCTACCCATAGGAACCCTAACCCTAGCTCGGGAAGGTCAACCCATAGGAACCCTATCCCTAGCTCCAAGTGCCATACACATAGGAACCCTAACCCTAGGTCTGGAATCCCTACCCATAGGAACCATAACCCTAGCTCCATGTGCCCTACCCGAAGGAACCCCAACCCTAGCTCGGGAATACCTACCCATAGGAACCCTAATCCAAGCTCGGGAAGGTCTACCCATACGAACCCTAAACCTAGCACCACGTGCCCTACCCATAGGAACCCTAACCCAAGCTCGGGAAGGTCTACCCATAGGAACCCTAACCCTCGCTCCAGGTCCCTACGCCAAGGAACCCTAACCCTAGCTCCAAGTTACCTACCCATAGGAAACCTAATCCTAGGTCTGGAAGCACTACCCATAGGAACCCTAACCCTAGTTTCACGTGACCTAACCATAGGAACTCTAACCATAGGTCTGGAAGTCCTACCCATAGGAACCCTAACCCTATCTCGGGAATACCTACCCATAGGAACCCTAACCCTAGCTCGGGAAGGTCAAACCATAGGAAACCTAACCATAGCTCCAAGTGCCCTACCCATAGGAACCCTAACCCTAGGTCTGGAAGTCCTACCCATAGGAACCCTCACCCTAGGTTGAGAAGCTCTACCCATAGGAACCCTAACCTTCGCTCCCAGTGCACTACCCATAGGAACCCTAACCCTAGGTCGGGAAACCCTACCCATTGGAACCCTAACCCTAGGTCCGGAAGCCATACCCATAGGAACCCTAACCCTAGCTCCAAGTGCCCTACCCATAGGAACCCTAACCCTAGCTCCAAGTGCCCTACCCATTGGAACCCTAGCCCTAGCTCCGGAAGCCATACCCATAGGAACCCTAACCCTAGCTCCAAGTTCCCTACCCTTAGGAACCCTAACCCTATCTTCAAGTGCCCTACCCATAGGAATCCTAAGCCTAGCTCGGGAATACCTAACCATAGGAACCCTAATCCTTGCTAGGTAAAGTCTACCCATAGGATGCCTAACCCTAGCTCCAAGTACCCTACCCATAGGAAGTCTAACCCTAGATTGGGAAGGTCTACCCCTAGGAACCCTAAACCTAGCACCATGTGCCCTACCCGTAGGAAACCTAACCCTAGCTCCAAGTGACCTTCTCATAGGAACCCTAACACTAGGTCTGGAAGCCCTACCCATAGGAACGCTAACCCTATCTCGGGAATACCTACCCATAGGAACCCTAACCCTAGCTTGGGAAGGTCAACCCATAGGAACCCTATCCCTAGCTCCAAGTCCCCTACCCATAGGAATCCTAAGCCTAGCTCGGGAATACCTAACCGTAGGAACCCTAACCCTAGCTCGGTAAAGTCTACCCATAGGACCCCTTACTCTATCTCCAAGTACCCTACCCATAGGAACCCTAACCCTACCTCGGGAAGGTCAACCCATAGGAACCCTATCCCTAGCTCCACGTGCCCTACACAGAGGATCCGTAACCCTAGGTCTGGAAGCCCTACCCATAGGAACCCTAACCCTAGGTTGGGAAGCTCTACCCATAGGAACCCTAACCCTAGGTCGGGAAACCCCACCCATTGGAACCCTAACCCTAGGTCCGGAAGCCATACCCATAGGAACCCTAACCCTAGCTCCAAGTTACCTACCCATAGGAACCCTAATCCTAGGTCTGGAAGACCTACACATAGGAACCCTAACCCTAGCTCCAAGTGCCCTACCCATAGGAACCCTAACCCTATGTCGGGAAGCCCTGCCCATAGGAACCCTAACCCTAGCTCCAAGTGCCCTACCCGAAGGAACCCTAACCCTAGCTCCAAGTGACCTTCTCATAGGAACCCTAACACTAGGTCTGGAAGCCCTACCCATAGGAACGCTAACCCTATCTCGGGAATACCTACCCATAGGAACCCTAACCCTAGCTCGGGAAGGTCAACCCATAGGAACCCTATCCCTAGCTCCAAGTGCCCTACACATAGGATCCCTAACCCTAGGTCTGGAAGCCCTACCCATAGGAACCCTAACCCTAGGTTGGGAAGCTCTACCCATAGGAACCCTAACCCTAGGTCGGGAAACCCCACCCATTGGAACCCTAACCCTAGGTCCGGAAGCCATACCCATAGGAACCCTAACCCTAGCTCCAAGTTACCTACCCATAGGAACCCTAATCCTAGGTCTGGAAGACCTACACATAGGAACCCTTACCATAGCTCCAAGTGCCCTACCCATAGGAACCCTAACCCTATGTCGGGAAGCCCTGCCCATAGGAACCCTAACCCTAGCTCCAAGTGCCCTACCCGAAGGAACCCTAACCCTAGCTCGGGAATACCTACCCATAGGAACCCTAACCCTAGCTCCAAGTACCCTACCCATAGGAACTCTAAGCCTAGCTCGGGAATACCTAACCATAGGAACGCTAACCCTAGCTCGGTAAAGTCTACCCATAGGATCCCTAACCCTAGCTCCAAGTGCCCTACCCATAGGAACCCTAACCCTAGTTCCACGTGACCTACCCATAGGAACTCTAACCATAGGTCTGGAAGTCCTACCCATAGGAACCCTAACCTTCGCTCCTAGTGCACTACCCATAGGAACCCTAACCCTAGCTCTGGAATACCTACCCATAGTAACCCTAACCCTAACTCGGAAATGTCTACCTATAGGCTCCCTAACCCTACCTCCAAGTTCCCTACCCTTAGGAACCCTAACCCTAGCTTCAAGTGCCCTAATCATAGGAACCCTAAAGCTAGGTCTGGAAGCCCTACCCATAGAAACCCTAACCCTATCTCCAAGTGCCCTACCCATAGGAATCCTAAGCCTAGCTCGGGAATACCTACCCATAGGATCCCTAACCCTAGCTTGGGAAGGTCTACCCATAGTAACCCTAACCCTAACTCGGAAATGTCTACCTATAGGCTCCCTAACCCTACCTCCAAGTTCCCTACCCTTAGGAACCCTAACCCTAGCTTCAAGTGCCCTAATCATAGGAACCCTAAAGCTAGGTCTGGAAGCCCTACCCATTGGAACCCTAACCCTAGGTCTGGAAGCCATACCCATATGAACCCTAACCCTAGCTCCAAGTTACCTACCCATAGGAACCCTAATCCTAGGTCTGGAAGACCTACACATAGGAACCCTTACCATAGCTCCAAGTGCCCTACCCATAGGAACCCTAACCCTATGTCAGGAAGCCCTGCCCATAGGAACCCTAACCCTAGCTCCAAGTGCCCTACCCGAAGGAACCCTAACCCTAGCTCCAAGTGACCTTCTCATAGGAACCCTAACACTAGGTCTGGAAGCCCTACCCATAGGAACGCTAACCCTATCTCGGGAATACCTACCCATAGGAACGCTAACCCTAGCTCGGGAAGGTCAACCCATAGGAACCCTATCCCTAGCTCCAAGTGCCTTACACATAGGATCCCTAACCCTATGTCGGGAAGCCCTGCCCATAGGAACCCTAACCCTAGCTCCAAGTGCCCTACCCGAAGGAACCCTAACCCTAGCTCGGGAATACCTACCCATAGGAACCCTAACCCAAGCTCGGGAAGGTCTACCCATAGGAACCCTAACCCTAGCTCCAAGTGGCCTACCCATAGGATGCCTAACCCTAGGTCTGGAAGTCCTACCCATAGGAACCCTAACCCTCGCTCCAGTTCCCTACCCATAGGAACCCTATCCCTAGCTCCAAGTTACCTACCCATAGGAAACCTAATCCTAGGTCTGGAAGCCCTACCCGTAGGAAACCTAACCCTAGCTCCAAGTGACCTTCTCATAGGAACCCTAACACTAGGTCTGCAAGCCCTACCCATAGGAACGCTAACCCTATCTCGGGAATACCTACCCATAGGAACCCTAACCCTAGCTCGGGAAGGGCAACCCATAGGAACCCTAACCATAGCTCCAAGTCCCGTACCCATAGGAACCCTAACCCTAGGTCTGGAAGCCCTACCCTTAGGAACCCTAACCCTAGGTTGGGAAGCTCTACCCATAGGAACTCTAACCCTAGCTCCAAGTGGCCTACCCATAGGGACCCTAACCCTAGGTCGGGAAACCCCACCCATTGGAACCCTAACCCTAGGTCCAGAAGCCGTACCCATAGGAACCGTAACCCTAGCTCCAAGGTCCCTACCCATAGGAACCCTAACCCTAGCTCCAAGTGGCCTACCCATAGGATCCCTAACCCTAGGTCTGGAAGTCCTACCCATACGAACCCTAACCATCGCTCCAGGTCCCTACCCATAGGAACCCTAACCCTAGCTCCAAGTGCCCTACCCATAGGAATCCTAAGCCTAGCTCGGGAATACCTAACCATAGGAACGCTAACCCTAGCTCGGTAAAGTCTACCCATAGGATCCCTAACCCTAGCTCCAAGTACCCTACCCATAGGAACTCTAACCCTAGCTTCGGAAGGTCTACCCATAGGAACCCTAAACCTAGCACCACGTGCCCTACCCGTAGGAAACCTAACCCTAGCTCCAAGTGACCTTCTCATAGGAACCCTAACACTAGGTCTGGAAGCCCTACCCATAGGAACGCTAACCCTATCTCGGGAATACCTACCCATAGGAACCCTAACCCTAGCTCGGGAAGGTCAACCCATAGGAACCCTATCCCTAGCTCCAAGTGCCCTACCCATAGGAATCCTAAGCCTAGCTCGGGAATACCTAACCATAGGAACCCTAACCCTAGCTCGGTAAAGTCTACCCATAGGACCCCTTACTCTATCTCCAAGTACCCTACCCATAGGAACCCTAACCCTAGCTCGGGAAGGTCAACCCATAGGAACCCTATCCCTAGCTCCACGTGCCCTACACAGAGGATCCCTAACCCTAGGTCTGGAAGCCCTACCCATAGGAACCCTAACCCTAGGTTGGGAAGCTCTACCCATAGGAACCCTAACCCTAGGTCGGGAAACCCCACCCATTGGAACCCTAACCCTAGGTCTGGAAGCCATACCCATATGAACCCTAACCCTAGCTCCAAGTTACCTACCCATAGGAACCCTAATCCTAGGTCTGGAAGACCTACACATAGGAACCCTTACCATAGCTCCAAGTGCCCTACCCATAGGAACCCTAACCCTATGTCGGGAAGCCCTGCCCATAGGAACCCTAACCCTAGCTCCAAGTGCCCTACCCGAAGGAACCCTAACCCTAGCTCCAAGTGACCTTCTCATAGGAACCCTAACACTAGGTCTGGAAGCCCTACCCATAGGAACGGTAACCCTATCTCGGGAATACCTACCCATAGGAACCCTAACCCTAGCTCCGGAAGGTCAACCCATAGGAACCCTATCCCTAGCTCCAAGTGCCCTACACATAGGATCCCTAACCCTAGGTCTGGAAGCCCTACCCATAGGAACCCTAACCCTAGGTTGGGAAGCTCTACCCATAGGAACCCTAACCCTAGGTCGGGAAACCCCACCCATTGGAACCCTAACCCTAGGTCCGGAAGCCATACCCATAGGAACTCTAACCCTAGCTCCAAGTTACCTACCCATAGGAACCCTAATCCTAGGTCTGGAAGACCTACACATAGGAACCCTTACCATAGCTCCAAGTGCCCTACCCATAGGAACCCTAACCCTATGTCGGGAAGCCCTGCCCATAGGAACCCTAACCCTAGCTCCAAGTGCCCTACCCGAAGGAACCCTAACCCTAGCTCGGGAATACCTACCCAGAGGAACCCTAACCCTAGCTCCAAGTACCCTACCCATAGGAACTCTAAGCCTAGCTCGGGAATACCTAACAATAGGAACGCTAACCCTAGCTCGGTAAAGTCTACCCATAGGATCCCTAACCCTAGCTCCAAGTGCCCTACCCATAGGAACCCTAACCCTAGTTCCACGTGACCTACCCATAGGATCTCTAACCATAGGTCTGGAAGTCCTACCCATAGGAACCCTAACCTTCGCTCCTAGTGCACTACCTATAGGAACCCTAACCCTAGCTCTGGAATACCTACCCATAGTAACCCTAACCCTAACTCGGAAATGTCTACCTATAGGCTCCCTAACCCTACCTCCAAGTTCCCTACCCTTAGGAACCCTAACCCTAGCTTCAAGTGCCCTAATCATAGGAACCCTAAAGCTAGGTCTGGAAGCCCTACCCATAGAAACCCTAACCCTATCTCCAAGTGCCCTACCAATAGGAATCCTAAGCCTAGCTCGGGAATACCTACCCATAGGATCCCTAACCCTAGCTTGGGAAGGTCTACCCATAGTAACCCTAACCCTAACTCGGAAATGTCTACCTATAGGCTCCCTAACCCTAGCTCCAAGTTCCCTACCCTTAGGAACCCTAACCCTATCTTCAAGTGCCCTAATCATAGGAACCCTAAAGCTAGGTCTGGAACCCCTACCCATAGAAATCGTAACCCTAGGTCTGGAAGCCATACCCATAAGAACCCTAACCCTAGCTCCAAGTTCCCTACCCATAGGAACCCTAACCCTAGCTCTGGAAGACCTACCCATTGGAACCCTAACCCTAACTCCAAGTGCCCTACCCATAGGAACGCTAACCATAGGTCAGGAAGCCCTACCCATAGGAACCCTAACCCTAGCTCCAAGTGCCCTACCCATAGGAACCCTAACCCTAGCTCCAAGTGGCCTACCCATAGGAACCCTAACCCTAAGTCTGGAAGCCCTACCTATAGGAACGCTAACCCTAGCTCGGGAATACCTACCCATAGGAACCCAAACCATAGCTCGGGAAGGTCTACCCATAGGAACACTATCCCTAGCTCAAAGTGCCCTACACACAGGAATCCTAACCCTAGGTCTAGAATCCCTACCCATAGGAACCCTAAGCCTAGCTCCAAGTGCCCTATCCATAGGAACCCTAACCCTAGCTAGGGAATACCTACCCATAGGAACCCTAACCCAAGCTCGGGAAGGTCTACCCATAGGAACCCTAACCTTATCTCCAAGTGGCCTACCCATAGGATCCCTAACCTTAGGTCGGGAAGTCCTACCCATAGGGACCCTAACCCTCGCTCTAGGTCCCTACCCATAGGAACCCTAACCCTAGCTCCAAGTTACCTACCCATAGGAAACCTAATCCTAGGTCTGGAAGCCCTACCCATAGGAACCCTAACCCTAGCTCCAAGAGACCTTCTCATAGGAACCCTAACCCTAAGTCTGGAAGCCCTACCTATAGGAACGCTAACCCTAGCTCGGGAATACCTACCCATAGGAACCCAAACCATAGCTCGGGAAGGTCTACCCATAGGAACCCTAACGCTAGCTCCAAGTGCCCTATCCATAGGAATCCTAACCCTAGGTCTGGAAGCCCTACCCATAGGAACCCTAACCCTAGGTTAGGAAGCCCTAACCATAGGAACCCTAACACTAGCTCCAAGTGGCCTACCCATAGGAACCCTAACCCTAGGTCGGGAAACCTTACCCATTCAAACCCTAACCCTAGGTCCAGAAGCCATAACCATAGGAACCCTAACCCTAGCTCCGAGTTACCTACCCATTCGAACCCTAACCCTAGGTCCAGAAGCCATACCCATAGGAACCCTAACCCTAGGTTTGGAAGTCCTACCCATAGGAACCCTAACGCTCGCTTCAGGTCCCTACCCATAGGAACCCCAACCCTAGTTTCACGTGACCTACCCGTAGGAACTCTAACCATGGGTCTGGAATACCTACCCATAGTAACCCTAACCCTAATTCGGAAATGTCTACCTATAGGAATCCTAACCCTAGCTCCAAGTTCCCTACCCTTAGGAACCCTAACCCAAGCTTGGAAGGTCTACCCATAGGAACCCTAAAACTAGCACCACGTGCCCTACCTGTAGGAAACCTAACCCTAGCTCCAAGTGACCTTCTCATAGGAACCCTAACACTAGGTCTGGAAGCCCTACACATAGGAACCTAACCCTAGCTCGGGAATACCTACCCATAGGAACCCTAACCCTAGCTTGGGAAGGTCAACCCATAGGAACCCCATCCCTAGCTCCAAGTGCCCTAGCCATAGGAATCCTAAGCCTAGCTCTGGAATACCTACCCATAGGAACCCTAACCCTAGCTCGGGAAAGGTCTACTCATAGGAACCCTAACGTTAGCTCCAAGTGCCCTACCCATAGGAACCCTAACCCTTCCTCGGGAAGGTCTACCCATATTAACCCTAACTCTAGCAGCAAGTGCCCTACCCATAGGAACCCTAACCCTAGGTCTGGTAGCCCTAACAATAGCAACCCTAACCCTAGGTGGGGAAGCTCTACCCATAGGAACCCTAACCCTAGGTCTGGAATCCCTACCCATAGGAACCCTAACCCTAGGTCTGGAAGCCCTACCCATAGGAACCCCAACCCTAGCTCCAAGTGCCCTACCCATAGGAACACTAACCCTAGGTCTGGAAGCCCTACCCATAGGAACCCCAAACCTAGCTCCAAGTGCCCTAACCATAGGAACCCTAAACGTAGCTCGGGAAGGTCTATCTATAGGAAACCTAACCCTAGCTCCAAGTGCCCTACCCGTAGGAACCCTAACCCTAGCTCCAAGTGACCTTCTCATAGGAACCCTAACACTAGGTCTGGAAGCCCTACCCATAGGAACCCTAACCCTATCTCGGGAATACCTACCCATAGGAACCCTAACCCTAGCTCGGGAAGGTCTACCCATAGGAACCCTAACCATAGCTCCAAGTGCCGTACCCATAGGAACCCTAACCCTAGGTCTGGAAGCCCTACCCATAGGAACCCTAACCCTAGGTTGGGAAGCTCTACCCATAGGAACCCTAACCCTAGGTCGGGAAACCCCACCCATTGGAACCCTAACCCTAGGTCCGGAAGCCATACCCATAGGAACCCTAACCCTAGCTCCAAGTTACCTACCCATAGGAACCCTAATCCTAGGTCTGGAAGACCTACACATAGGAACCCTTACCATAGCTCCAAGTGCCCTACCCATAGGAACCCTAACCCTATGTCGGGAAGCCCTGCCCATAGGAACCCTAACCCTAGCTCCAAGTGCCCTACCCGAAGGAACCCTAACCCTAGCTCGGGAATACCTACCCATAGGAACCCTAACCCTAGCTCCAAGTGCCCTACCCATAGGAATCCTAAGCCTAGCTCGGGAATACCTAACCATAGGAACGCTAACCCTAGCTCGGTAAAGTCTACCCATAGGATCCCTAACCCTAGCTCCAAGTGCCCTACCCATAGGAACCCTAACCCTAGTTCCACGTGACCTACCCATAGGAACTCTAACCATAGGTCTGGAAGTCCTACCCATAGGAACCCTAACCTTCGCTCCTAGTGCACTACCCATAGGAACCCTAACCCTAGCTCTGGAATACCTACCCATAGTAACCCTAACCCTAACTCGGAAATGTCTACCTATAGGAACCCTAACCCTAGCTCCAAGTTCCCTACCCTTAGGAACCCTAACCCTAGTTCGGGAAACCCTACCCATTGGAACCCTAACCCTAGATCCAGAAGCCATACCCATAGGAACCCTAACCCTACCTCCAAGTTCCCTACCCTTAGGAACCCTAATCCTACGTCTGGAAGCCCTACGCATACGAACCCTTACCATAGCTCCAAGTGCCCTACCCGTAGGAACCCTAACCCTAGCTCGGGAATACCTACCCATAGGCACCCTAACACTAGATCGGGAAGTTCTACCCATAGGAACCCTAACCCTAGCTCCAAGTGACCTACCCATAGGAACCCTAACCCTAGATCGGGAAACCCTACGCATAGGAACCCTAACCCTAGTCTGGAAGCCCTACACATTGGAACCCTAACCCTAGCTCCAAGTGCCCTACCCAAATGAACCCTAACCCTAGGTCTGGAAGCCCTCCCCTTAGGAACCCTAACCCTAGCTCAAAGTGCCCTCCCCATAGGAACCCTAACCCTAGCTTGGGAATACCTACCCATAGGAACCCTAACCCAAGCTCGGGAAGGTCTACCCATAGGAACCCTAACCCTAGCTCCAAGTTACCTACCCATAGGAAACCTAATCCTAGGTCTGGAAGCCCTACCCATAGGAACCCTAACCCTAGCTCCAAGTGCCCTACCCATAGGAATCCTAAACCTAGCTCGGGAATACCTAACCATAGGAACGCTAACCCTAGCTCGGTAAAGTCTACCCATAGGATCCCTAACCCTAGCTCCAAGTGCCCTACCCATAGGAACCCTAACCCTAGTTCCACGTGACCTACCCATAGGAACTCTAACCATAGGTCTGGAAGTCCTACCCATAGGAACCCTAACCTTCGCTCCCAGTGCACTACCCATAGGAACCCTAACCCTAGCTCTGGAATACCAACCCATAGTAACCCTAACCATAACTCGGAAATGTCTACCTATAGGTACCCTAACCCTAGCTCCAAGTTCCCTACCCTTAGGAACCCTAACCCTAGTTCAGGAAACCCTACCCATTGGAACCCTAACCCTGGATCCAGAAGCCATACCCATAGGAACCCTAACCCTACCTCCAAGTTCCCTACCCTTAGGAACCCTAACCCTAGCTTCAAGTGCCCTAATCATAGGAACCCTAAAGCTAGGTCTGGAAGCCCTACCCATAGAAACCCTAACCCTATCTCCAAGTGCCCTACCCATCGGAATCCTAAGCCTAGCTCGGGAATACCTACCCATAGGATCCCTAACCCTAGCTTGGGAAGGTCTACCCACAGGAACCCTAACCCTAGCTCCAAGTGGCCAACCCATAGAAACCCTAACCCTAGGTTGGGAAACCTTACCCATAGGAACCCTAACCCTAGCTCCAAGTGCCCTACCCATAGGAACCCTAACCCTAGCTTTGGTACGTCTCCCCATTGGAAACCTAACCCTAGCTCGGATACACCTACCCATTGGAACCCTAACCCTAGCTCGGGTACAGCTACGCATTGGAACCCTAACCCTAGCTCGGGAAGGTCTACCCACAGGAACTCTAACGCTAGCTCAAAGTACCCTATCCATGGGAACCCTAACACTAGCTCAAAGTGCCCTACAAATGAGATTCCTTACTCTAGCTCCAAGTACCCTACCCATAGGAACCCTAACCCTAGCTTGGGAAGGTCTACCCATAGGAACCCTAAACCTAGCACCACGTGCCCTACCCGTAGGAAACCTAACCCTAGCTCCAAGTGACCTTCTCATAGGAACCTTAACACTAGGTCTGGAAGCCCTACCCATAGGAACGCTAACCCTAGCTCGGGAAGGTCAACCCATAGGAACCCTAACCATAGCTCCAAGTGCCGTACCCATAGGAACCCTAACCCTAGGTCTGGAAGCCCTACCCATAGGAACCCTAACCCTAGGTTGGGAAGCTCTACCCATAGGAACCCTAACCCTAGCTCCAAGTGGCCTACCCATAGGGACCCTAACCCTAGGTCGGGAAACCCCACCCATTGGAACCCTAACCCTAGGTCCGGAAGCCATAACCATAGGAACCCTAACCCTAGCTCGAAATTACCTACCCATAGGAACCCTAATCCTAGGTCTGGAAGACCTACACATAGGAACCCTAACCCTAGCTCCAAGTGCCCTACCCGAAGGAACCCTAACCCTAGCTCGGGAATACCTACCCATAGGAACCCTAACCCAAGCTCGGGAAGGTCTACCCATAGGAACCCTAACCCTAGCTCCAAGTGGCCCTACCCATAGGATCCCTAACCCTAGGTCTGGAAGTCCTACCCATAGGAACCCTAACCCTCGCTCCAGGTCCCTACCCATAGGAACCCTAACCCTAGCTCCAAGTTACCTACCCATAGGAATCCTAAGCCTAGCTCGGGAATACCTAACCATAGGAACCCTAACCCTAGCTCAGTAAAGTCTACCCATAGGATCCCAAACCCTAGCTCCAAGTTCCCTACCCATAGGAACTGTAACCCTAGCTTGGGAAGGTCTAACCATAGGAACCCTAAACCTAGCACAACGTGCCCTACCCGTAGGAAACCTAACCCTAGCTCCAAGTGACCTTCTCATAGGAACCCTAACACTATGTCTGGAAGCCCTACCCATAGGAACGCTAACCCTATCTCGGGAATACCTACCCATAGGAACCCTATCCCTAGCTCCAAGTGCCCTAGCCATAGGAATCCTAAGCCTAGCTCGGGAATACCTAACCATAGGAACCCTAACCCTAGCTCGGTAAAGTCTACCCATAGGATCCCTCACTTTAGCTCCAAGTACCCTACCCATAGGAACCCTAACCCTCGCTCCGAGTGCCCAACCCATAGGAACCCTAACCCTAGCTCGGGAATACCTACCCATAGTAACCCTAACCCTAACTCGGAAATGTCTACCTATAGGAACCCTAACCCTAGATCCAAGTGCCCTACCCTTAGGAACCCTAACCCTAGCTTCAAGTGCCCTAATCATAGGAACACTAAACCTAGGTCTGGAAGCCCTACCCATAGAAACCCTAACCCTATCTCCAAGTGCCCTACCCATAGGATCCCTAACCCTAGCTCAGGAATACCTACCCATAGGAACCCTAACCCTAGCTAAAAGTGGCCTACCCATAGAAACCCTAACCCTAGGTCGGGAAACCTTACCCATAGGAACCGTAACCCTAGGTCTGGAAGCCAAACCCATAGGAACCCTAACCCTAGCTCCAAGTGTCCTACACATAGGAACCCTAACCCTAGCTTTGGTACGCCTCCCGATTGGAAACCTAACCCTAGCTCGGGTAGAGCTACGCATTGGTACCCTAACCCTAGCTCGGAAAGGTCTATCCATAGGAACCCTAACGCTAGCTCAAAGTGCGCTACACATGGGATCCCTTACTCTAGCTCCAAGTACCCTACCCATAGGAACCCTAACCCCAGCTTGGGAAGGTCTACCCATAGGAACCCTATCCCTAGCTCCAAGTGCCCTACGCATAGGAACCCTAACCCTCGCTCCGAGTGCCCTTCCGATAGGAACCCTAACCCTAGCTCGAGAAGGTCTACCCATAGGAACCCTAACGCTAGCTCCAAGTGCCCTATCCATAGGAACCCTAACGCTAGTTCCAATGCCCTACCCATAGGAACACTAACCCTAGTTCCAAGTGCCCTACCCGAAGGAACCCTAACCCTAGCTCGGGAATACCTACCCATAGGAACCCTAACCCAAGCTCGGGAAGGTCTACCCATAGGAACCCTAACCCTAGCTCCAAGTGCCCTACCGATAGGAACCCTAACCCTAGCTCGGGAATACCTACCCATAGTAACCCTAACCCTAACTCGGAAATGTCTACCTATAGGAACCCTAACCCTAGATCCAAGTGCCCTACACATAGGAACCCTAACTTAGGTCCAGAAGACATACCCATAGGAACCCTAACCCTAGCTCGGAAATACCTACCCATAGTAACCCTAACCCTAGATCGGGAAGGTCTACCCATAGGAACCTTAACACTAGTTCAAAGTGCCCTATCCATAGGAACTTTAATCCTAGCTCCAAGTGCTCTACACATAGGAACCCTAAGCCTAGTTCCAAGTACCCTACCAATAGGAACCCTAACCCTAGCTCCAAAGTTCCTAATCATAGGAACCCTAACTCTAAGTCCGGAAGCCATACCCATAGGAGCCCTAACCCTAGCTCCAAGTGCCCTACCCATAGGAACCCTAACCCTAGCTTGGGAATACCTACCCATAGGAACCCTATCCCTAGCTCCAAGTGGCCTACCCATAGGAACCCTAACCCTACCTACAAGTGTCCTACCCATAGGAAACCTAATCCTAGGTCTGTAAGGCCTACCCATAGGAACCCTAACCCGAGGTCGGAAAACCCTACCCATAGGAACCCTCATCCTAAGTCAGGAAGCCATACCATAGGAACCCTAACCCTAGCTCCAAGTGCCTTCCCCATAGGAACCGTAACCCTAGGTCCATGTGCCTTCCCCATAGGAACCCTAACCCTAGGTCCAAGTGTCCTACCCATAGGAACCCTAACACTAGCTCGGGAATACGTACCCATAGGAACCCTAACCCAAGCTCGGGAAGGTCTACCCATAGGAACCCTAACCCTAGCTCCAAGTGGCCTACCTAGAGGAACCCTAACACTAGGTCTGGAATTCCTATCTATAGGAAGCCTAACCCAAGCTCGGGAAGGTCTACCCATAGGAACCCTAACCCTAGTTCCACGTGACCTACCCATAGGAACTCTAACCCTAGCTTGGGAATACCTACCCATAGTAACCCTAACCCCAGCTTGGGAAGGTCTACCCATAGGAACCCTAACCCTAGCTCCACGCGGCCTACCCATAGGAACCCTAACCCTAGGACGGCAAACCCAACCCATTGGAACCCTAACCCTAGGTCCGGAAGCCATACCCATAGGAACCCTAACCCTAGCTCCAAGTGGCGTACCCATAGGAACCCTAACCCTAGGACGGCAAACCCAACCCATTGGAAACCTAACCCTAGGTCCGGAAGCCATACCCATAGGAACCCTAACCCTAGCTCCAAGTTACTTACCCATACGAACCCTAAACCTACGTCTGGAAGCCCTACGCATACGAACCCTTACCATAGCTCCAAGTGCCCGACCCGTAGGAACCCTAACCCTAGCTCGGGAATACCTACTCATAGGCACCCTAACCCTAGCTCGGGAAGTTCTACCCATAGGAACCCTAACCCTAGCTCCAAGTGACCTACCCATAGGAACCCTAACCCTAGATCGGGAAACCCTACGCATAGGAACCCTAACCCTAGTCTGGAAGCCCTCCCCTTAGGAACCCTAACCCTAGCTCAATGTGCCCTCCCCATAGGAACCCTAACGCTAGCTAGGGAATACCTACCCATAGGAACCCTAAGCCTAGTTCGGGAAGGTCTACCCATAAGAACCCTAACCGTAGGTCTGTAAGCCCTACCCATAGGAACCCTAACCTTAGCTCCAAGTGCCCTATCCATAGGTACCCTAACCCTAGCTCGGAAAACCCTACCAATAGGAACCCTAACACTAGGTCCGGAAGCCATACCCATAGGAACCCTAACCCTAGCTCGGAAATACCTACCCATAGTAACCCTAACCCTAGATCGGGAAGGTCTACCCATAGGAACCATAACACTAGTTCAAAGTGCCCTATCCATAGGAACTTTAATCCTAGCTCCAAGTGCCCTACACAGAGGAACCCTAAGCCTAGTTCCAAGTGCCCTACCAATAGGAACCCTAACCCTAGCTCGGGAAACCATACCCATAGGAACCCTAACCCTAGCTCGGAAATACTTACCCATAGTAACCCTAACCCTAGATCGTGAAGATCTACCCATAGGAACCCTAACACTAGTTCAATGTACCCTATCCATAGGAACTTTAATCTTAGCTCCAAGTGCCCTACATATAGGAACCCTAACCCTAGCTCCAAGTGCCCTACCCATAGGAAACCTAACCCTACGTCCGGAAACCCTACCCATAGGAACCCTAACCCTAGCTCCAAGTGCCCTACCCATAGGAAACATAACCCTAGCTCCACGTTTCCTACCAATAGGAACACTAACCCTAGCTCCAAGTTACCTACCCATAGGAACCCTAACCCTAGGTCTGGAAGCCCTACCCAAAGGAACCCTAACCCTAGCTCGGGAAGGTCAACCAATAGGAACCCTAACCGTAGCTCCAAGTGCCCTACCCATAGGAACCCTAACCCTATCTACAAGTTTCCTACCCATAGGAACCCTAACCTTAGGTCTCGAAGTCCTGCCCTTACGAACCCTAACCCTAGCTCCAAGTGCCGTACACATACGAACCCTAACCCTACCTCGGCAATACCTACACATAGGAACCCTAACCCTAGCTCGGGAAGGTCTACCCATAGGAACCCTAACCCTAGCTCCAAGTGTCCTACCCATAGGAACTCTAACCCTAGGTGTGCAAGCCCTACACATAGGCATCCTCACCCTAGCTCCAAGTACCCTAACTACAGGAAACGTAACCATAGGTCTGGAAGGCCTACCCATAGGAACCCTAACGCTAGCTCCAAGTACCCTACACATAGGAACCGTAACCCTAGCTCAGGAATACCTACCCATAGTAATCCTAACCCTAGATCGTGAAGGTCTACCCATAGGAACCCTAAACCTAGGTCTAAGTGCCCTACACTTAGGAACCCTTACCCTAGCTCCAAAGTTCCTAATCATAGGAACCCTAACCCTAAGTCCGGAAGCCATACCCATAGGAGCCCTAACCCTAGCTCCAAGTACCCTACCCATAGGAACCCTAACCCTAGCTTGGAAATACCTACCCATAGGAACCCTAACCCTAGCTCCAAGTGCCCTACCCATAGGAATCCTAACCCTAGCTCCAAGTGACCTACCCATAGGAAACCTAATCCTTGGTCTGGAAGCCCTACCCATAGGAACCCTAACCCGAGGTCGGAAAACCCTACCCATAGCAACCCTCATCCTAAGTCAGGAAGCCATACCATAGGAACCCTAACCCTAGCTCCAAGTGCCTTCCCCATAGGAACCCTAACCCTAGGTCCAAGTGCCTTCCCCATAGGAACCCTAACCCTAGGTCCAAGTGTCCTACTCATAGGAACCCTAAAGCTAGCTCGGGAATACGTACCCATAGGAACCCTAACCCAAGCTCGGGAAGGTCTACCCATATGAACCCTAACCCTAGCTCCAAGTGGCCTACCCATAGGAACCCTAACACTAGGTCTGGAATTCCTATCCTTAGGAAGCCTAACACTAGGTCAGGAATTCCTACCCATAGGAACCCTAACCCTCGCTCCACGTCCCTACCCATAGGAACCCTAACCCTAGCTCCGGAATACCTACCCATAGTAACCCTAACCCCAGCTTGGGAAGGTCTACCCATAGGAACCCTAACCCTAGCTCCACGCGGCCTACCCATAGGAACCCTAACCCTAGGACGGCAAACCCAACCCATTGGAACCCTAACCCTAGGTCCGGAAGCCATACCCATAGGAACCCTAACCCTAGCTCCAAGTGGCGTACCCATAGGAACCCTAACCCTAGGACGGCAAACCCAACCCATTGGAACCCTAACCCTAGGTCCGGAAACCATACCCATAGGAACCCTAACCCTAGCTCCAAGTTACTTACCCATACGAACCCTAATCCTACGTCTGGAAGCCCTACGCATAAGAACCCTTACCATAGCTCCAAGTGCCCGACCCGTAGGAACACTAACCCTAGCTCGGGAATACCTACCCATAGGCACCCTAACCCTAGCTCGGGAAGTTCTACCCATAGGAACCCTAACCCTAGCTCCAAGTGACCTACCCATAGGAACCCTAACCCTAGATCGGGAAACCCTACGCATAGGAACCCTAACCCTAGTCTGGAAGCCCTACACATTGGAACCCTACCCCTAGCTCCAAGTGCCCTACCCATAGGAACCCTAACCCTAGCTCGGGAATACGTACCCATAGGAACCCTAACCCTAGCTCCAAGTGCCCTACCCATAGGAACCCTAACCCTAGCTCGGGAATACCTACCCATAGGAACCCTTACCCTAGTTTAGGAATACCTACCCATCTGAACCCTAACCCTAGCTCCAAGTGCCCTCCCCATAGGAACCCTAACCCTAGCTCGGGAATACATACCCATAGGAACCCTAACCCTAGCTCAAATGCCCTACCCATAGGAACCCTAACCCTAGCTCGGGAATACCTACCCACAGGAACCCTAACCCTAGCTCCAAGTGCCCTACCCATAGGAATCCTAACCCTAGCTCCAAGTGACCTACCCATAGGAACCCTAAACCTAGGTCGGAAAACCCTACCCATAGGAACCCTCACCCTAAGTCCGGAAGCCATACCATAGGAACCCTAACCCTAGTTCCAAGTGCCCTCCCCATAGGAACCCTAACCCTAGGTCCAAGTGTCCTACCCATAGTAACCGTAACCCTAGCTCGGGAAGGTCTACCCATAGGAACCCTAACCCTAGCTCCCAGTGCCCTACCCTTAGGAACCCTAACCCTAGCTCCAAGTACCCTAATCATAGGAACCCTAACACTAGGTATGGAAGCCCTACCCATAGTAACCCTAACCCTAGCTCATGAATACCTACCGAAACGAACCCTAACCCTAGCTCGGGAAGGTCTACCCATAGGAAATCTAACTGTAGCTCCAAGTGCCCTACCCATAGGAACCCTAACCCTAGATCCAAGAGCCCGACCAATAGGAACCCTAACCTAGGTCTGGAAGCCCTACCCATAGGAACCCTAACCCTAGCTCGGGAATACCTACCCTTAGGAACCCTAACCCTAGCTCGGGAAGTTCTGCCCATAGGAACCTTAACACTAGTTCAAAGTGCCGTATCCATAGGAGCTTTAATCCTAGCTCCAAGTGCCCTACACATAGGAACCCTAAGCCTAGTTCCAAGTGCCCTACCCATAGGAAACCTAACCCTAGGTCCGGAAACCCTACCCATAGGAACCCTAACCCTAGCTCCAAGCGCCCTACACATAGGAACCCTAACCCTAGCTCCAAGTGCCCTACCCATAGGAACCCTAACCCTAGCTCGGGAAGGTCAACCAATAGGAACCCTAACCGTAGCTCCAAGTGCCCTACCCATAGGAACCCTAACCCTATCTACAAGTGTCCTACCCATAGGAACCCTAACCTTAGGTCTCGAAGTCCTGCCTTACGAACCCTAACCCTAGCTCCAAGTGCCGTACACATACGAGCCCTAACCCTAGCTCGGCAATACCTACACATAGGAACCCTAACCCTAGCTCGGGAAGGTCTACCCATAGGAACCCTAACCCTAGCTCCAAGTGTCCTACCCATAGGAACTCTAACCCTAGGTGTGCAAGCCCTACACATAGGCATCCTCACCCTAGATCCAAGTACCCTAACTATAGGAAACGTAACCATAGGTCTGGAAGCTCTACCCATAGGAACACTAACGCTAGCTCCAAGTACCCTACACATAGGAACCGTAACCCTAGCTCAGGAATACCTACCCATAGTAATCCTACCCCCTAGCTCGGGAAGGTCTACCCATAGGAACCCTAAACCTAGGTCTAAGTGCCCTACCCTTAGGAACCCTTACCCTAGCTCCAAAGTTCCTAATCATAGGAACCCTAACCCTAAGTCCAGAAGCCATACCCATAGGAGCCCTAACCCTAGCTCCAAGTGCCCTACCCATAGGAACCCTAACCCTAGCTTGGGAATACCTACCCATAGGAACCCTAACCCTAGCTCCAAGTGCCCTACCCATAGGAATCCTAACCCTAGCTCCAAGTGACCTACCCATAGGAAACGTAATCCTTGGTCTGGAAGCCCTACCCATAGGAACCCTAACCCGAGGTCGGAAAACCCTACCCATAGCAACCCTCATCCTAAGTCAGGAAGCCATACCATAGGAACCCTAACCCTAGCTCCAAGTGCCTTCCCCATAGGAACCCTAACCCTAGGTCCAAGTGCCTTCCCCATAGGAACCCTAACCCTAGGTCCAAGTGTCCTACCCATAGGAACCCTAACCCTAGCTCGGGAATACGTACCCATAGGAACCCTAACCCTAGCTCCAAGTGCCCTACCCATAGGAACCCTAACCCTAGCTCGGGAATACCTACCCATGGGAACCCTTACCCTAGTTTAGGAATACCTACCCATCTGAACCCTAACCCTAGCTCCAAGTGCCCTCCCCATAGGAACCCTAACCCTAGGTCCAAGTGTCCTACCCATAGGAACCCTAACCCTAGCTCGGGAATACGTACCCATAGGAACCCTAACCCTATCTCCAAGTGCCCTCCCCATAGGAACCCTAACCCTAGCTCGGGAATACCTACCCATAGGAACCCTAACCCTAGCTCAAGTGCCCTACACATAGGAACCCTAACCCTAGCTCGGGAATACCTACCCACAGGAACCCTAAACCTAGCTCCAAGTGCCCTACCCATAGGAATCCTAACCCTAGCTCCAAGTGACCTACCCATAGGAACCCTAAACCTAGGTCGGAAAACCCTACCCATAGTAACCCTCACCCTAAGTCCGGAAGCCATACCATAGGAACCCTAACCCTAGTTCCAAGTGCCCTCCCCATAGGAACCCTAACCCTAGCTCCAAGTACCCTAAACATAGGAACCCTAACACTAGGTATGGAAGCCCTACCCATAGGAACCCTAACCCTAGCTCATGAATCCCTACCGATAGGAACCCTAACCCTAGCTCGGGAAGGTCTACCCATAGGAACCCTAACCCTAGCTCCCAGTGCCCTACCCTTAGGAACCCTAACCCTAGCTCCAAGTACCCTAATCATAGGAACCCTAACACTAGGTATGGAAGCCCTACCCATAGGAACCCTAACCCTAGCTCATGAATACCTACCGATAGGAACCCTAACCCTAGCTCGGGAAGGTCTACCCATAGGAAATCTAACTGTAGCTCCAAGTGCCCTACCCATAGGGACCCTAACCCTAGATCCAAGAGCCCGACCAATAGGAACCCTAACCTAGGTCTGGAAGCCCTACCCATAGGAACCCTAACCCTAGCTCGGGAATACCTACCGTTAGGAACCCTAACCCTAGCTCGGGAAGTTCTGCCCATAGGAACACTAACAGTACCTCCAAGTGCCCTACCCATAGGAACCCTTACCCTAGGTCTGGAAGACCTACCCATAGGAACCCTAACCCTAGCTCCAAGTGCTCTACCCATAGGAACTGAAATCATAGATCGGGAAGCCCTACTGATAGGAACCTTAACCTTAGCTCCAGGAACTCTGCCCATAGGAACCCGAACCCTGGCTCCAAGTGCCCTACATATAGGAACCCTAACCCCATCTCGGGAAGTCCTTCCCGTAGGAACCCTAACCCTAGCTCAGCAAGACCTACCCATAGGAACCCTAACCCTAGCTCCAAGTGCCTTACCCATAGGAACCCTAACCTTAGGTCGGGAAGCTCTACTCATAAGAACCCAAACCCTAGGTCGGGAAGCCTTACTCATAGGATCCCGAACCCTGGCTCCAAGTGCCTTACCCATAGGAACCTTAACCCTAGGTCTGAAAGCCGTACCCATAGCAACCCTAACCCTAGGTCAGGAAGCCCTACCCATAGGAACCCTAACCCTAGGTCAGGATGGCCTACCCACAGGCACCCAAAGAGTAGCTCGAAGTGGCCTACCCATAGGGATCCTAAGACTAGATCGGGAAACCCGACCCATAGGAACCCTAACCCTAGGTCTGGAAGCCCTACCCATAGGAACCCTAACCCTAGGTCGAGAAGCCCTACCCATAGGATCCCTAACCATAGGTCGGGAAGACCTACCCATTAGAACCCTAACCATGGGTCCAACTACCCTACCCATAGGACCCCTCACCCTCGGTTGGAAAGCCTACCCATAGGAAACTTAACCCTAGTTCGGCGAGACCTACCTATAGGAACCCTAACCCTAGCTCCAAGTGCCCTACATATAGGAACCCTAACCTTCGGTCGGGAATCTCTACTTATAGGAACCCTAACCATAGGTCGTGAAGCCCTACCCATAGAAATCCTAACACTAGCACTAAGTGCCCTACCCATAAGAACTGAAATCCTAGATCGGGAAGCCCTACTGATAGGAACCCTAACGTTAGCTCCAGGAACCCTGTCCATAGGAACCCGAACCCTGGTTCCAAGTGCCCTACGTATGGGAACCCTAACCCCATCTCAGGAAGTCCTTCTCATAGGAACCCTAACCCTAGCTCAGCGAGAACTACCCATAGGAACCCTAACCCTAGCACCAAGTGCCTTACACATAGGAACCCTATTCTTAGGTCGGGAAGCTCTACTCATAAGAACCCAAACCCTAGGTCGGCAAGCCCTACTCATAGGATCCCGAACCCTGGCTCCAAGTGCCTTACCCATAGGAACCCTAACCCCAGCTCAGGAAGCTCTACCCATAGAGACCCTAACCCCAGCTCGGGAAGCCCTACCCATAGGAACGCTAACCCTAGGTCAGGAAGCCCTACCCATAGGAACTGAAATCC
Source organism: Mauremys reevesii (assembly GCF_016161935.1). Classification (NCBI taxonomy): domain Eukaryota; kingdom Metazoa; phylum Chordata; order Testudines; family Geoemydidae; genus Mauremys; species Mauremys reevesii. The sequence continues at coordinate 202,584,671 of NC_052624.1, forward strand.
TATATCGGGAAGCCCTACTGATAGGAACCCTAACCTTAGCTCCAGGAGCCCTGCCCATAGGAACCCTAAGCCTAGCTGCAACTGCCCTACCCATAGGAACCCTAACCATTACTGCAAGTTTCCTACCATTAGGAACCTTAACCCTAGGTCTGGAACCCCTACCGATAGGAACCCTAACCCTAGATCGGGAAGCCCTACTTATAGGAACTCTAACCCTAGGTCTGGGTGGCCTACCCTAACACTAGCTCCAAGTGGCCTACCCATAGGAACCCTAACCCTACCTCCAAGTGGTCTACCCATAGGAACCCTAACCCTTGCTGAGGAAGGCCTACCATAGGAACCCTAAACCTAGGTCGGGAACCCCTACCCATAGGAACCCTAACCCTAGGTCAGGATGCCCTACCCATAGGAACCCTAACCCTAGGTCGGGATGGCCTACCCACAGGAACCCAAACAGTAGCTCGAAGTGGCCTACCCATAGTAACCCTAATCCTAGATCGGGAAGCCCTACCCATAGGAACCCTAACCCTAGGTCGGGAACACCTACCCATAGGAACCCTAACCCTAGCTGCAAGTGACCTAACCATAAGATCCCTAACCGTAGGTCTGGAAGCCCTACCCATAGGAAACCTAACCCTAGGTCCGGAAACCCTACCCATAGGAACCCTAACCCTGGCTCCAAGCGCCCTACACATAGGAACCCTAACCCTAGCTCCAAGTGCCCTACCCATAGGAACCCTAACCCTAGCTCGGGAAGGTCAACCAATAGGAACCCTAACCGTAGCTCCAAGTGCCCTACCCATAGGAACCCTAACCCTATCTACAAGTGTCCTACCCATAGGAACCCTAACCTTAGGTCTCGAAGTCCTGCCTTACGAACCCTAACCCTAGCTCCAAGTGCCGTACACATACGAGCCCTAACCCTAGCTCGGCAATACCTACACATAGGAACCCTAACCCTAGCTCGGGAAGGTCTACCCATAGGAACCCTAACCCTAGCTCCAAGTGTCCTACCCATAGGAACTCTAACCCTAGGTGTGCAAGCCCTACACATAGGCATCCTCACCCTAGATCCAAGTACCCTAACTATAGGAAACGTAACCATAGGTCTGGAAGCCCTACCCATAGGAACACTAACGCTAGCTCCAAGTACCCTACACATAGGAACCGTAACCCTAGGTCGAGAAGCCCTACCCATAGGATCCCTAACCATAGGTCGGGAAGACCTACCCATAGGAACCCTAACCCTAGGTCGAGAAGCCCTACCCATAGGATCCCTAACCATAGGTCGGGAAGACCTACCCATTAGAACCCTAACCATGGGTCCAACTACCCTACCCATAGGACCCCTCACCCTCGGTTGGAAAGCCTACCCATAGGAAACTTAACCCTAGTTCGGCGAGACCTACCTATAGGAACCCTAACCCTAGCTCCAAGTGCCCTACATATAGGAACCCTAACCTTCGGTCGGGAATCTCTACTTATAGGAACCCTAACCATAGGTCGTGAAGCCCTACCCATAGAAATCCTAACACTAGCACTAAGTGCCCTACCCATAAGAACTGAAATCCTAGATCGGGAAGCCCTACTGATAGGAACCCTAACGTTAGCTCCAGGAACCCTGTCCATAGGAACCCGAACCCTGGTTCCAAGTGCCCTACGTATGGGAACCCTAACCCCATCTCAGGAAGTCCTTCTCATAGGAACCCTAACCCTAGCTCAGCGAGAACTACCCATAGGAACCCTAACCCTAGCACCAAGTGCCTTACACATAGGAACCCTATTCTTAGGTCGGGAAGCTCTACTCATAAGAACCCAAACCCTAGGTCGGCAAGCCCTACTCATAGGATCCCGAACCCTGGCTCCAAGTGCCTTACCCATAGGAACCCTAACCCCAGCTCAGGAAGCTCTACCCATAGAGACCCTAACCCCAGCTCGGGAAGCCCTACCCATAGGAACGCTAACCCTAGGTCAGGAAGCCCTACCCATAGGAACTGAAATCCTATATCGGGAAGCCCTACTGATAGGAACCCTAACCTTAGCTCCAGGAGCCCTGCCCATAGGAACCCTAAGCCTAGCTGCAACTGCCCTACCCATAGGAACCCTAACCATTACTGCAAGTTTCCTACCATTAGGAACCTTAACCCTAGGTCTGGAACCCCTACCGATAGGAACCCTAACCCTAGATCGGGAAGCCCTACTTATAGGAACTCTAACCCTAGGTCTGGGTGGCCTACCCTAACACTAGCTCCAAGTGGCCTACCCATAGGAACCCTAACCCTACCTCCAAGTGGTCTACCCATAGGAACCCTAACCCTTGCTGAGGAAGGCCTACCATAGGAACCCTAAACCTAGGTCGGGAACCCCTACCCATAGGAACCCTAACCCTAGGTCAGGATGCCCTACCCATAGGAACCCTAACCCTAGGTCGGGATGGCCTACCCACAGGAACCCAAACAGTAGCTCGAAGTGGCCTACCCATAGTAACCCTAATCCTAGATCGGGAAGCCCTACCCATAGGAACCCTAACCCTAGGTCGGGAACACCTACCCATAGGAACCCTAACCCTAGCTGCAAGTGACCTAACCATAAGATCCCTAACCGTAGGTCTGGAAGCCCTAACCATAGGAACTCTTACCCTAGGTCGGGAAGCCCTACCCATAGGAACCCTAACCCTAGCTCCAAGTGCCCTAACCATAGGAACACTAACCCTAGGTCGGGAAGCCCTAACCATAGGAACCCTAACCCTAGGTCGGGAAGCCCTACCCATAGAAACCCTAAACCTAGGTCGGGGTGGCCTACCCATGAGAACCCTAACACTAGCTCCAAGTGGCCTACCAATAGGAACCCTAACACTAGCTCCAAGTGGTCTACCCATAGGAACCCTATCCCTAGCTCCAAGTGCCCTAGCCATAGGAACTTGGAACTAGGCATACGGTTCCTATTCTTAGGCTTTCCCGCCCTAGGGTTATGGTTCCTAAGGGTAAGGCCCTTGGAGATAGGCATAGGGTTCATATGGGTAGGGCTTTCTGCCCTAGTGTTAGGGTTCCTAAGGGTAGGGCACTTGTAACTAGGGTTAGGGTTCCTATGAGTAGGATGCCCCGCCCTAGGTTTTGGTTTCCTATACGCAGGGCACTTGTAACTAGGGTTAGGGTTCCTATGAGTAGGATGCCCCGCCCTAGGTTTTGGTTTCCTATACGCAGGGCACTTGGAGCTTGGATTAGGGCTCCTATGGGTAGGGTTTTCCCCCCTAGGGTTAGGGTTCCTAAGGGTAGGGAACTTGGAGCTTGGGTTAGGGTTCCTATGGGTAGCGCATTTAGAGCTAAGGTTAGGGTTCCTATGGTCAGGGGCAGCTCTAGATTTTTTGCCGCCCCAAGCAAATAAAATTTTGGCTGCCCCCCATCCCAGCCCTGGGCTTCCTGCCGTGACCCCCTGCTCTCCCAGCCCTGGGCTCTCCCTCCCTCATCCACACCCCCTGCCGCCCCAGCGCTGGGCTTCCCCTTTTCCCCCCCACCAGTGCCCTCCCCCCACCCCACCGGCGCCCTAGCCTTGGGCTCCCCCTTTTCCCCTCACCTGCACCCTCCTTCCGCCGCAACCCTGGGTCACTGGTAACGCTCCCAGGGCAGGTCATTCAGCAGGAATTTTGGATGTGCATGTAACACAGACAGGATTGGTTCCCATATGGTTACAGAGCTGCAGTAAAGTGGAACAATTTTCAGCTTGTGTGATTGGAGGATATCTGGATGCATATTAAAAGACTGTCCTCCATAAATGAGGAAAAGTTGAGGTGCCTTTATTATTCTTTTGTTCCCCTCTTTCTTTCTATGGGGAATTTGCCAATGCAATATCACTGTCTTCCTTTTAAAGAAACAAACAAACAAACAAAAAAAGGCAATGGCTGCTGAAAATAGCAATTCCAGTCCTAATAACCACTGGGTAGCATTTCTTGCTCAATTTTATCCTACTTTTTCTACAGCAAGGTACAGTGGGTCCGTATATTTGATTTGGCAGAAATGAAGTAACAGCTGCCCAAACTGAGCTTGAGCACTCCTGAATTTTGAGGTGTTCAAATCTGGAAGACATGTGCTTGATGTGTGTGTCGCAGGGGGACTGTGGACTCCGCGGTAGCACGGCAGCATGTATGCAGCAGCGTGTCTGGAGCTGCGTGGAGCCAGATACGCTGGTCTGAGTGGCACGGTAAGGGGCGTGGGGGGTTGGAGAAGGGGTAGGAGGTTCTGGGGGGGCAGTCAAGGGACAGGGATTGGGGGAGTTGGATGGGGTGGAGGTTCAGGGGCAGTCAGGGGACAGGCAGTGGTTGGATAGGCATGGGAGTCCCAGGGGTTTGTCAGGGGACAGGTAGGGGGTGGGGTCCTGGGGAGAAGTTGGGGGGGTCTTAGGAAGGGGCAGTTGGGGACAAGGAGAAGGGAGGCTTAGATAGGGAGTGGGGTCCTGGGGGCAGTTAGGGGGAGGGGTCCCGGGAGAAGGCAATCAGGGGACAAGGACCAGCGGTGCTTAGATAGGGGGTGGAGTCCTGGGGGGCAGAGGTCCCGGGAGGGGCAATCAGGGGACAAGGACCAGCGGTGCTTAGACAGGGGGTGGAGTCCTGGGGGGCAGTTAGGGGCAGGGGTCCCAGGAGGGGGTGATCAGGGGACAGACGGTGGAGGGGTTGGATGAGTTGGGGTTTCTGTGGGGGGCAGTCAGAGAGAGTGGATGGTGGCAGGGTGGGGCTTCCCTCCCCCTGGAGTGTCCTGTTTTTTGAATGTTAAAATATGGTCTCCCTACCATTCACAGCAAGCTGCCTCTTGAGGTCCCCGTCCTTCCTTTCCAGTTGGTAGTGGCCAAGGGGATGCTGGAAAATGTAGTTCTTTCCCTGCTCCAGGGCTGGCTCTATAGGCAGGGAGCTAACCAAGGAACTACAGCTCCCAGAGCCCCCTGTTAGTACTCAGCTCCCATGCCACCCCTGCAAATGGGCTGCTCCAAGCAGGTGCTTGCTTTGCTGGTCCCTAGAGCCGCCCCTGTGTCTAGTTGTGAGCCGGTATCAATCGGAGTGCCCCAGTGGTCAGTCCTGGGGCCAGTTTTGTTCAACATCTTCATTAATGATCTGCATGATCAGCAAGTTCGTGGATGAAACTAAGCTGTGTGGAGAGGTAGATATGCTGGAGGATAGGGATAGGGTTCAGAATGACCTGGACAAATTGGAGCACTGGGCCAAAAGAAATCTGATGAGGTTCAATAAGGACAAGTGCAGATTCCTGCACTTAGGATGGAAGAATCCCATGCACTGCTACAGGCTGGGGACTGACTGGCTAAGCAGCAGTTCTGTGAAAAGGAGCTGGGAATTACAGTGGACAAGAAGCTGGATATGAGTCAATAGTGTGCCCTTGTTGCCAAGAAGGCTAACGGCATTTTGGGCTGTATAGTAGGGACATTGCCAGCAGATTAAGGGAAGTGATTATTCCCCTCTATTCAGCACGGTGAAGCCACATCTGGAGTATTACGTCCAGTTTTGGGGCCCCACTACAGAAAGGATGTGGAGAAATTGGAGAGAGGCCAGCAGAGAGCAATGAAAATGATTAGGGGGCTAGTGCACATGACTTATGAGGAGAGGCCGAGGGAACTGGGCTTATTTAGTCTGCAGAAGAGAAGAGTGAGGGGGGATTTGATAGCAGCCTTCAACTACCTGAAGGAGGGTTCCAAAGAGGATGGAGCTAGGCTGTTCTCAGTGGTGGCAGATGACAGAACAAGGAGCAATGGTCTCAAGTTGCAATGGGAGAGGTCTGGGTTGGATATGAGGAAAAAATATTTCACTAAGAGGGTGGTGAAGCACTGGAATGGGTTACCTAGAGAGGTGGTATAATCTCCATCCTTAGAGGTTTTTAAGGCCCAGCTTGACAAAGCCCTGGCTGAGATGATTTAGTTGGGGTTGGTCCTGCTTTGAGCAGGGGGTTGGACTAGATGACCTCCTGAGGTCTCTTCCAACCCTAATCTTCTATGATTCCATAGATTGGAGTGGCCAAAAACAGCCTTAAGCAAAAGCCAGGATCTGGTCACTTCCAGCAAAGACACTGAACTAGATGGATCCTTGTGATGAGGTATGGCCATTCCTATGTTAATCAGTGAAAACTCCATTTCAGAGCAGAGACACGCCAGCAGAATTAACATCTTACTATTAGAGCTGCATTATTAGACATGGTGTTTAGTGGAACTGTACCCATTAGCACCTGATTCCCATGAGTGTTTCTTCATATACACACATATTATTCATTAATCTATACAACTTCCTCACATAACATCTGTCTTCCTGCTTTTCCAGATGCCACTGGTTGCCCCTATCTCTGTTATTATATGCAATAGAGATTTTTCACATCTTGTGGGGGGTTGCCATGGGTTAAATGTTACAAATGCACCTGTACTTATAAGATGATATTGTCTCTTCCTTATATTAGAACATCCATCATTACTGAGTTCACACCTCTCTTTGCTGCTCACATTGCAAATCTAGATGGATTTGAGGGAATGCAGTTCACGCTTTCCTGTTTTGGAGTAATTTTTAAATCAGCTTTCCCCCTGGGTGTTGGCCTCTTTGTTTTAACGTCAAAGGGGGTTGACTGAGACTCAAGAGTCAACTGTAGCGTAGCTCAGAAGATATGTCACAGTTGAGCATCTAACATTCACCCTACTTTAAAACCTGAAAGAAGTAGAATAAATACTGTCCAGATAAAATATCAATTGAATGCGAAAAAACAGTTGAGAATGCAACCCAAGCAATGTTGCATGAGGAAGGTTAACAAAGGTCAGAATTTATTGTGATTTGTTCCTAGGAGAATGATTTCATAAGTAAGCTCAAACTGGTCTAACACACTTTAGTGTCTTTCTCAGGGTTTCCTCTCTCTCTTTAAAACAAAAAACAAAAATCTCCTACTTTCCAGCTGGAAAATCCTAGAAAGACACTGGAAGCCATAAAACTGAAAAGACTGACTGACGATGCTTAGATATCCAGGGAATCATCTACCTGAGTTTTCCCAAACAATTAAATCTGGCTCTAGCCTTGGCTTCTTGAATATACCCTGGCTGTCAATGATAAAGGAATAATTTATTTAGTTTACTGAGTCATTTTTAATGGTAGCTGGGGGAGGGGAGAGAAGAGGTACTGTAGATTTATTTTGGTTTTCATTGCTATTTTTAGGTTGTAATACTGGGAGAAGGAGTTAGGCCATGTCTACACTGGTGAGCTTACAGCAGCACAGCTGTACCAATGCAGATGCGTTGCTGTAAAAGCACTCATGTAGTCACTCTATGCCAATGGGAGAGAGCTTGCCCTGTAATAAAACCACCTCGCCAGGTGGCGGTAGAAGCTCTCCTGCCGACATAGTGCTGTGCACACTAACACTTATGTCGGTGAAACTTATGTCACTCAGGGAGGTGCTTTTTTTAACCCTCCAAGTGACATAAGTTTTGCCAGCATAAGTGGTAATGTAGATATAGTCTTAGTCTCTAAAGCAAAATGCTGCAAATAAGATCATTAACCTACAACGAATTGTCTTTTTTACTGTTGTGGGACTATTATACCACTTAGTCACTGATGCCTGTAAACTCAACAAGCAACTTTCAGGTTATGACCCAATATAATGTCCGTGTTGTTCATCAAGAAAAGCTCTCAAGACTGAAGCATTTTTTGTTTATAATCCCATAGAAACACCTTTTTAGAAAGAGATCGTTCAAATTTGCCTCTTATTACTTGTAGCTGTTGCATCCCATACATATAATAGTGAAATTGCTCTTTGTTGTACAACCTAGGTATTTCTAGGCCAGCTAGTTCTCAAGGGTAATAGTAGGACACACATTTTAGGTCACGAGGAGGGAGGAGGTTTTCTTGCTTCCTGTAAGCTCGTTCCTTGGGACCAAATCTCCACTTCACTCCACCAGTTTCACACTGAGATAATTCCACTGAAGTCAACGGCATAATACTGGCATAAAACTAGTGTAACAGAATGTGAGTTTTGCTCCTTATCTCTGCAAAGAGTGCAGTGCTATGCTGTTTCATTTTCAGCCACGTTGCTGCTTCTGTGTGTGTGAGATTAGATACAGGACTAGCAGAGCTTCTGAAAAACAACAGAGCAACACATTTCCAGCTCTCACACAGTGCACTGGTGGCAGGAGATGGGGAAAACAAAAAATCCCCATACCCCTTCCCAAGTGCTATGGGACTGTTACAGTTGCCCAGGCACCGTTTACATATGTATGCATGGTTTGCATCTACACTGCAGGTGGGAATGAGCCTGCCAGCCCTGATGGACTCATGCTAGTGGGGCTCAAGCTAACCTGTTAAAAACAACACTATGGACGTCATGGCTTGGGCTGCAGCTCAGGCTCTCAAGCCCACGTGGTCTGGTGAGCTGGAGAACACAAGCTGTATCCTGAGCAGCAGTCTCCACCCTGCTAATTGTCGTGTCCTGACTCGAGTCCCGTTAGCGTGAATGTGTGTGTGGGCTGGAAAGTTCACGGCCAGCTACAGTGCAGACATACCTTTATAGGATCTGTATGCATGCATGTAAATGCAGAATTTAGCCCTCTGGGGAATGGATTGTTCAGGCTGTACAGAACTATTCCATTTTAAATGATTTATCACAATGAATTCAACTATCCTAATTGAATTTATTAAAGAACAGTTATTTCAGCTAGGATATTTTTATCATTCCTTTTACAAATCACAATACAGTATGGAATAATTTCTCTGACTTCCCCAGTTACCTTGTCCGAGTGAGCAGGATCTTGATCATACATTAGACAGAACAGTACAGAGCATTTGTTTTGTTGCTGTCTCCCTCTAGCCCAGTGGTTCTCAAAACCGGTCCACCGCTTGTTCAGGGAACAAAGCCCCTGCCAGGCCAGGCCAGTTTGTTTACCTGCCGTGTCCACAGGTTCAGCCGATTGCGGCTCCCACTGGCAAATGGGGGCTGCGGGAAGGGCAACCAGCACATCCCTCAGCCCGCACCGCTTCCCGCAGCCCCCATTGGCCTGGAGCGGCGAACCTCTGTCATAAAACAGTTTCATAGTCCCTCATTCGCATAATCAGGGTAACAACACTTTATTCCTCCTGCCCCAATAACAGAAAAATTGGGGATCCCACAGTTGTCAAGGTGACCATTTGGGGCTGCCGTGGGCTCATGCTAGGCAGGGTGGGTGTGCCTATGCAAACAAGATCAGCCCCTGAAGTTCTTTCCCACACTTGCCATAATTCATCACCAGATGTCAGGGTAGAGCTCATCCTGACTCTGTTTACATAAGCGCTAACTGTAGAATTTTTAGTTGACTAAATAAAGCACTATCCCTATTTATTTTTTTTATAAATTATTGCATTCCAATTCTTTTGGGGCTGTACTTTGATGAAAAATTCTTCAATTCTTTTAGTGCTGAGCATCAAGTGGATAAAAATCCGGCTTTAACATTTTCTTTGTTTGCACAAGATTTTGGGATGGTTTATGGCTGGTCCCTGCTAAGTTATGCAACAGTGAGACCTGTTGCCAAGAGTGAAAGAGGATGCAAGTACCCACCGAAGCACATGGTGGCTCCCAGAAAGGCAGACCCTCCGCTTATGAGGCCAGAGACCCCTCCCACCTTCACTACTCCATAAAGGGCAGGGAAAAGGCAGGGTCAGACTCCATCACCACCTAGCCTTTGTAGCCTGCTATAGTTCCATTAAAAAATTGTCTCATATTGTATGGGGAGCTGGTTACACCACCTACAGTTAAGGTTTAATGTACATGGAGCTCAAATCCTGTAAAGGCTTTTATTATAGTTTCTATGAACATTTTTCGGTCAATGCAACTGTTTACTGATTTGATTTTTATTGCATTTATTATGCCAAGAAACAAAAATCTGATCCAAAGCATTACATGTTAAAAAAAAAACAGAGCAAAAAAACCAGCTCAGCTTTATGAAGACAGGATATTTACGAAGATAATATTTTGCTCTGAAGTACTGAAGTTTTTCATTCATAACTAGGGCCCTACCAAATTCACAGTCCATTTTGTTCAATTTCACAGTCGTAGGATTTTAAAAATAGTAAATTTCATTATTCCACTTATTTAAATCTGAAATTTCACAGTGTTGTAATTGTAGGGGTCCTGACTCAAAAAGGAGTTGTGAGGGAGTCGCAAGGTTATTGTAGGGGGGGGGGTTGCAGTACTGCTACCCTTACTTCTGCACTGCTGCTGGCGGCAGTGCTGCCTTCAGAACTGGGCAGCTGGAGAGTGGCAGCTGCTGGCCAGGAGCCCAGCTCTGAAGGCAGAGCTGTCACCAGCAGCAGCACATAATGCAATGGTATAGTATTGCCCCCTTACTTCCTGCTGCACTGCTCTGCTGGGGGCCCGCAGTAAGCACCCCACACCCCAGCCACCCAGCTTTGGGCAGCAGCACAGCACAGAAGTAGGAGGGGGTGGGATTGCCACCCCTTCTGTTGTGCTGCTGCTGCTGGGGTGGGGTGCTCATAGCTGGGCACCTGTCTGTCAGAGCGCCGCTCCAGTCACCCAGCTCTGAAGGCAGGACCGGTAGCAGCAGCATAGAAATAAGGGTGGCCTGGTATGGTATTGCCACTCTTACTTCTGCAGTGCTGCTGGCAGTGGTGTTGCCTTCAAAGCTGGGTGCATGACCAGCAGTCACTACTGCTCTCCAGCTGCCCAGCTCTGAAGGCAGCGTAGAAGTAAGGGTGACAATAAAGTGACCCCCCTGCAACTCCCTTTTAGGGCAGGACCCCCAAATTGAGAAACAGTGGTCTCCCCCCTGAAATCTGTATAGTATAGGGTAAAAGCACACAAAAGATCACATTTCATGGGGGGAGACCAGATTTCAGGGTCCGTTACATGTTTTTCATGGCCATGAATTTGGTAGGGCCCTATTCATAAATTTTACTAAGCTTTTCTAAAGAAGGTATCAACCTTAATTTAGCTTTAGCAGAGCTGTTGCTCTGCTGTAACTTGTGGAGGAGGCAAGTTACTCCTTATCCTTATATAGTTTGACCATTTCAATGCCTTTTCAAATACAGGACTGCCAAGTGTCACACAACCATAAAGGCTAGAAAATGTCATTAAAAAAGTAAGCTGAGATTCTCACATATCATACCATTTTTGCCAGTAGCAAAAATCCCCAACTGCTTGAGATGGGACATTAGATGGGAAAGTAGGAGCTCAGAGTCCTCCCCAGGTATCTTCCAGGCACGTCTTGCCCACATGCTCAGGTTCTAACTGATCACCATATTTGGGATCAGGAAGGAATTTTCCCTGCTACCTTTTACTGCAACCAGACCAAAAGAGGGACTTTGATACCAGCTTCAGCTGGTGGGTTTAAGTGAAACATAGGCCTCCTTAGAGGACTGATTTAAATGACATCATTAGCACTTGGTGTCCTGGAGCAGCTACAGTCTGAATTTAATCACCATATTCTGACCATTGTAAACTGTGCTCCTGACCATTGTATGTTGTGCTTTACTTTTGCTATCTAATATCAATTTTCTGGGGACAATATTTGCAATGTTGCACAAGCGCGCACATATTTCCTCAGATCTCAAGATGTAACCAAGTGTTGTCACCAGGCTCACACCACCAGGACCAGGATGGACCTAAGGATTTTTTGGAAGGTTAGACTTTTGGACGGGGGGGATAAGCTTAACTGATTCAGTTTTGAGAGCTAGCCAACAGAAGAGGAAAAAATAAAAATGAAATTTCAGTACAAATAAAAATTAGTTTTCCTGATTTTTTCCCCACTGAAATTTCAACAAATGTTTTCCACCCTCTCTACTTGTTCTGCATATATGATGGAAGGGTGATATGTTTAGGCTGCCTCCAGAAGAAGCGAAACCCAGGTTCATGGTCCAATCCAGTGATTGGTTTTATATGGGTTTATATTTTTAAGGCTGTATTCATGAGGATAAAGGAGGCTGTGCATGACCCAGAAGCATTTTCTGTCCAATACACTGTAGAACCTGTACACAATGTAAATAAAAGTGAACTAGGACCAAAAAAAAAAAAAAATCCTGAGTCTGTGTTTGCTCATTCACTGCTGGTGTTTAGACATTTCTGACCACTCAGGGGTCATAACATGGTTTATTAATTTACTAATGGTTTACAATACAGGCCTTTGCTCAGTACCTAGTTTGTACTACATGGTGTGTACCTTTGCTGCTTGCCTTTCTGCATGAAAGCCTCTGTAGCATCACTGAACCTGAGAATTGCTTTCCTGTAAAACACTGTGTTGAGAATTCACTCTTACTGTACATAGTATGCACATTATATTCTCTTATACTGCACCTGGCAAATTCTTTAATAATACTTTCACCTGAAATTCTCTATGAATTTTTCTCTTCTGAACCAACTGCCTTATATCTGTTGTTTACACTACACATACTAAAAAGGTCAGTGTGGACAAATCAGCATTTAAGAATGCATTTGTTGCTGCATGCAAGTCAAGCATAAAAATTTGTTTGAACCCAGAAATGTTGCTGTCTTTTTATCTTCATGTACAGCAAGCATTAGTAAATATGCCTAAAACATCTATGCAGAGACATAATAGCAGTGTTTTATGGAGAAGTCAGATGGCTGGCAATCTCATTCATTATACAAAACCTTTCTGATTCCTACTAGTCACATGGAAGTAGAGAGACTTATTATGTAAAGTATGGGTCAGACTCATCAGCTAAAACATGTAATTAATTCAAGGGTATAACATTTGCATAATAGCTACTTCATATTTTCAGACCCAGTTAACAGGATTCAAACCATCATAATGGGCTTTGAATTATGTTTATTTAACTTTCTGTATGTGAGAGTGCAACCAGAATACATATTGCTAAAAATATTTATTCATTTCTGCACATTTAAGTGGGATGTTCTTAAAAACATAAAGGACCAGCTCCTCTGCTGGTATAAATATGCAGAGCTCCACTGACTTGATTTGGCCCCAGGAGGTCAAACTTACCAGTACAAGCTTAAAAATCCTGTGTTGTTTCCTGTTTAACTCATTGGCTGAAATTAGGAATGCCACAATATTGCTGATTCTCCTATTTTTCTCCTTCCATTACATCTTCACCCAGATGCAGTCTGGTTGGCTCCATTCCTGTGGTATAATTCATACATGTTAGGGCCTAATCAGCAGTGAATTTAAGTTCAAGCTGCACCTCCAAGAAAACCTTCTTTTCCCTTTATGTAACCTCTTTCCCATGCCCTGCCTGTGCCTCACCTCACTAAAATTCTCCTCCAGCCTGAATTTTAGTACATTAGTTCCTATGCTTAGTATGTTAGCAAGGCTAACAACTCCCATTTCCTTCCTGCCACATACACACACAGACATTCACACGGAGGTACATTAGTTCCTACTTGCTCATGGTATGAGGTTCTATGATAATTCCAAGATAATTCCAACTTTCCCTGGATAGTGCTATATGCTATATCTAGGCCCATAAGCAAGTTTCTGTTTTTCAAATCCTCTGACCAAAAAATAAATAAAATTTATTTGTGTGGGTTGTTGTTCTTTTTTATTAACAAAGTCACCAACAACTGCTGATTAATAAACTAGATTTGACACATTTTCTTGTTCAGTTGCCAGCTTAGTCCTCTCATTTGATCATCCTAGATTAAGCTATTGCATCATGTTTCCGTTCTGAATTCTTTTCTTTTTAAGATTGCTTTCTCCACGGACGTTAGTTACTACTACATGGAATGCGTATTATTGTTGCAATAGGATTCCTTCCTATACAGCATTAACAAAATGCAATAGTATAGGTCTTAAAAAAATCAACACTTAGCCTATCATAAAGTATAGATTACATATTTTTATTTTGCCCAACATACAGTACCTAGCAGGCAGAATGAAAGGCATCTACAGGAGAGAGAGTTTGCAACTGAGATTGAGTGCCTCACCTGACTCAGTTTTCTTCTTTAGTATTTCCCATTGAAGATACATAGCAATCACTTCATCAGTCTGTCTTCATGTAAGGCATGAAAATCCCTCCCTTCCTGAGATCTTCTGCTCTGCTTGGAACAGTACTGCAAGGTACTTCCAGGTGGGACTAACATTCAGACCAGTAAAACAGCTATAATATTATTTACCATTGGGAGTGCCCAGTGCTTAATTTGTAATGAAAGAGGTGCCGTTGCTCAAGCAGTTAGGTGCTGGGGCTCAAGCAATTTTTTTACACTCATAACTGATGAAGCAAGCCCAGAGGTGCCGGGGCTATGAACTACCAAACCTAAAGGTGCCGGGGCTCACCTTACCAAGCTCTGGCACAAATTAAGCACTGGAAGTGCCCAAAATGTAGTTAGCACTTTCCATATAGAAAAGAAGAAACAGTCTCTGCCTTGAGATGCTCACAGTTTATGTGGGCTTGTTTGCAGAGAGTCAGTGATTGGCATTTGAAGATGCTTTTCCTGAAGCTATAAAAATGTGGCATTAAAATGTCTATATACTTTTTAATAGAATTGAGTTTTCTTTTAAGGATGCGAACATCCTTTCTGCTGTGAAATTGCCCTGTGCTAGTCCTCAGTGGAATGATTCCAAAATATAATTAGTTATAATCCAGGCATCAGTTCTCGACATTTGATGAAGTCACAAAGTTGTTAAGATTTAAATTTGGAGAAGAAGAGTTGGGACATTTCAAATAAGTGAGGAAAGTGATTCACTCAGTCATTTACTCTGAAACCTTCCTTCCTTATCCTGTTTCCTTGTCCAGCCCTGCTTGCAGTTCAGTACAGATTAAGGGACATATTATTAAGAAGGGACATTTTTACTGTCCTGTGGTGGAGTGCACTTGGGGCCAGCAGGTTTAGGAGCAAGCCATGGTTCAACAGTCTCTCGGGGAATGTCTACATTGCAATGTAAGCCCAGGGTTAGTAGAATTTGAGCTAGCAGACCCTGCGTTTGTTAACCCTGGGTTTTATGATCTACACACACTTGTAACCCCAAGTTAGGAATTGTTGAACCCTGGTGTGACACTATTCCCCATATTCTTCATAGAAATATTGTTCTAATATGATTATAGCTTATCTAAGATATATTTTCTGCAAGATGTGAGATATCATTGGAAAAGTTATGATTTACTGCATATGATTATCCTATTTATATGCATGTATCATTTCTGTATCTGAAGTTAGAAATATTGACTATGCATCTGTATTACAAATTGTGTTTACACATGGGGAATGCCCACTAGACAGAATGCAAGCAGGCTAGAAGGCTAGCTGGAAACAAGTCAATGGAACATTAGGCAGAAGAACAAGTCTTAGAAGCTGCTAATCTCCCACTTTCCTGCAAAGTCTTCCTGTGGATGCTGAAAATAGACTTTGAGTTATGGCTGCAGGGTCATGTGATCAAGTCACCTGGTACTGGAATCTATCTTGGAATACCAGTGTTTTTCCACTGACTGACATGGGAACTAAGTTTGGAAACAAAGGGTTCCCACCATATGCAAAAGCTATTTAAAGCAGGGGAGTGACCTCAACATAGTTGGTTCTTCACAATCTCCCTGCCCAAGATGACTGCTGTAAACACCTAAGACTGAACTGGGGAAGAAAGGACTGAACCCAGGCTGGAGGGTGTCTGGCCTGTGAAAGAAATACCTGGAGTTTTAAGCTGCAAGCAAGAGCAGCTTGCCTTCAAGAACTTCTGCAATCTGCCTAAAACAACATTTAGGGTGAGAATTTCTAGTTATAACCAGTTTCTTTAGTAGATGAAGCTTAGCTTGCATGTTTGTTTCATTTGCTAGGTAATCTGCTTTGATCTGTTTGCTATCCCTTATAATTACTTAAAATCCACCTTTTGTAGTTAATAAACTTGTTTTGTTTTCTCTAAAACCAGTTTGTGAAATTCATAACTGGGGTGGGGGGCAAAAAGCAGTGCATAGCTCCCTCCACATTGAGGGAGGGAGTGAATTTCAATGAGCGTACGCTGTATAATTCTCTGTGCAGTATAAGATGATACAATTTTGGATTTATCCTCTGGGGTGTATGTGCACTTGAGCGTCTGGGCAGTTCCATAGCTGAAGCCTTCCCATGCAGGGACTAGTCAGAAAGCCTGCATGCATGTTACAACATGCTGTGTGCCTACCTGTATGTGTGCTGGTGAAAGTGTGATACCGGGAGCAGGTCTGCAGCTTGTCACAGCAGTACAGTTAAAGGGAGCCCAAGCTGTTGGGTTACGCAGGCTCAGTGGTACCCCAGTTACAAGTGGCACCCCGGGGAGAACCCGTCACACCTGGGTCCCAACCTGGGCTCCAGCATCTACACTGTATTATGTGGACCCAAGTCCAACCACCCATAACCCAAATTTCCTATTGCTCCTCCCAGATGTGGCCACTCTACCCCTTTGTTCATTGTGCAGTATATGAAAATTTGACTGTCCACCAAACTTTACTGTCCAGAGGACAAAAGAAAGTCAGCCTGTGGGATACTTTTAGAGGACTCCCAGACCATGAGTCCAGTGGGCCTGCACATACACTGCAAAGCAATAGGACTTGAACCTTAGGTCCCAGCTTGACTCAGGCTGAGACCCTCCCCCATGGGGTCCTGAGATCCAGGGACTAAGCTCTGGTTTAGTGCAATTTGTATGTAGATGGAAAGAGGGCTAGGCTTGAGCCTGAGTTTGAACCCTGCACTTACATTGCAGTGCAGACAAAGCCTCAGTCTCTGGATGGCTGTGCCAAGCTGTCTGAAGTCCTAACAGCCAAGTTAAAGTCCACTATACCTTGGTGTTCCCAGGTCCCCCACTCAGGCAGAGAAGAGTGAAAAATGGTAGGGTGACCCAGGGCCCAAGGAGAAAGGGGTGAGGAGAATATCAGTCCTCTCTAACTGTACAACAGACAACACTTCCTACCTCCCCTGATCTCTCCTCAGCTCGGAGCATGGACATGGCACTCATTTTCCCTCTCAGCAAAAGATTGCTCCCACACTCTCAGTAGTTCAGCCTGACAGCTGGGTCTTCCCAGCTCACTTTCCAGCAGCCACTTGCTCCCCCTTGCCAGGCAGAAGGGCGTCCGGCCCTTCGGCGCCTGGTTGGGTCTCACCAAAGTCCAAAGTCCCTCTAGCCCGCAAGCTGCAGCCACTCTCACCTTCACTCTCTCCGTGCTTGCCTGTCAGCGTCTCCATTTTAGGAAGGCTCTCCATTTGGAGTATGCTCTGTGTGACATACCAGGATTCAGTCCAAACCAGTGGGGGACTGTGTCACCCCTGCCCTACAACTTTGGGTGCCTTACAATTCCTTGATGAAGTAGCTCACACCTGGAGTGGTCATAAACAGCCTTCCAGCATGTAAGCCACACCCTTGTGTAAATGCAGCATGCCAGCCACACTTGGGTTGCACTCTGGATCTCATGAGCCTTGGTTATACTGCAGGGTAACCCCAACATACCCCCAGTCTCAGATTTCCCCCCCAGAAATGTACTTCGGTACTCTGCAGCACTCTCCTGCACAGTACAAATATCTTAAACCCATTCTTCCTTAAAGGGAATAATATGCCCCCTTATCTCAAACAGTTATTCAGACACTTCAGCTTAAACACACTGGATTAGATAAAACAGTAATGTAAGTTTATTAACTACAAAGAGATAGATTCTAAGTGAGTATAAGTAATGAAGCATAAAAGTCAGAAATGGTTACGAGAAAAATAAAGATAAGACCTTTACTAATGCCTAACTTAAACTATGTTAGATTAAAGCAAAGTTTCTTGCCACATGCTCCAGCAGATTACTAACCAAACACTCAGTTCAGGGCCCCACCCCTAGCATCCAATGAATGCTTCCTTTGTCTCTTTAGGTTCAGTGAATGTGATAGACATGGAGAGAGAAGAGGTGCTTGGGGTGTCTGACCCTCCTTTTTATAGTTTCAGTCCCCCTCTTGAAAAAGATTTCCAGCTGGGCACTAGGCAACAGAGTGTCTACATGGAAGGATGTTCCCTGCTGGCTTTTTCTCACCTTTCTGAGCTTTCTTTGTTTCCCTCCCTGATTGATGACCCTGTTTACTGCATAAATGCAAATTAAGGCAAGCATATGTTCCTTTGTTTAGGTCAGACCTGTTTGTCAACTTCTGTTTGGGCAGGGCTGTGCGGCTGGGAAAATGAGTTAATAATACCATATAGGGGGATCTTATACAATGTTGCCACACATATTTTATCAGGAAAATAGTGATCAGCAAATTGTAAGTTTTAAGATGATACCTGTCAAGGCATATTTTGTAAAAAAGATTATTACAATAGTGTGTGAATACAGGGATGCATTCTGTCATATTCTGCAGCTGCTGAGAGGTGGAGCCTTTTTGGCCCAGTACTACTCCATTATTCCTTCAATCTTAATGAGGGGTTTGTAAACCATATCACATCCCCACTAAAAGTAATAGAAAATTGTACTTAAGAATTAGTGGTAGCATATGGCCCTTTAATTATTGAAACCTGATCTTGTTAAGTGCTTAATTCCCATTGACTCCAAGAGGCACTGAAACCATTCCATGCTTTACAGGACTCACTCAGTACCTGGCAGGGTCAGACCCTTCAACCAAAACCATGTTAAATATTTTTAGACCATTACTTTTGGTCATTGCAATTCAGTCCAATAAATCACTCACTTCACTTTCCCAGAAGTGGCAACAGTATACTACAATTTAGGCAGAAATCTGCTGGCTTTGTTTTTCTCCTGCAGAATAGATAATGCTGACATTGTTCTTTACTGTGTAGTCTTTATAACACAATGTATCCTAGACCAACAGTATCGTTTTTAAGAGGAATCAATTATGCATGTTGCTTGGGTGCTTTTCATGGGAATTGCTGCAGTTACGCTGCAGCTTTAATTTTTTATTTGCATCAGTATTCTGGAGTATCAAGCCATGTTATGAGGTTCATTAAATAGTTACGGCTATTTTCCACTAAACTTGTATATGTCTTCTTTGCATTTTTTGCACATGTAGTACACTTGAATCTAATAAAGAAAATGATCAGTATATACCGATATCTATCTATCTATCTATCTATTCTACTTACACTTCATGTATTTTTCATTTTCACACACATTCAGTGAGCAAGTCCTAGAAAATTACTTTCTGGTTTGAATTATATGAATTCTGTATTCTGCCATCTGAGTTTTCACAACATTAACAATTTACTTTATTTTGCAATAAACATTAATAGTGAAGACACTTAAGATGTTCCACTGGTTTGAGAACTTCTATTAGTTCCAAAGATAGGGCTGATCTAAAGCCCCCTGAAGTCAATTGAGAGGTTCATGTTGAATTCAGTGGGATTGTATCAAAACCATATATCTTTTGAAATGGAAAATGCTGTTAGAACCATCAGAATCTTTCAAAGCAGTGGAGCATTTTAAGGACATCCACTGTAGCTTTTTTCTTTTTAAGTGAATGCCACAAACTTTCTTTTATATATTCTGATATTCCTCAAATGTGCACAGTGCTCATTTCATACCTCACTATGCCAGTGAAATTATTTTATTTCAAAATAAGATCCATCTACCTTAAGCATTATCTTAATCATCATGAAAGAGGGACTTAGTTATATAAAAATAAATATTTAATAAAAGTACATAAATTTAAATATAGCCTATTCTAACTTACTATATAACGTGTAAAACTATAACTTTAAGTGCTCGTCTGAAGGAAAGGATAATGCTGTAAAGTAAGGCAATACATGTAAATAATCATAATGGAAGCCTAATGGAAATATCTCAGTACAGGTTGCTTACTATAATTGGCAGGGTAACTTGTGGGGCTGCAGAAGGCTCTGATCTCTCTGTCTTTTTTTCCTCCTTATCCCTTGTTGCAGTAAAAAGACTACACTGAATATGTAGGAGGAAATATAAGGGTGAGGAAGAAGAAATGAATGGTGAAGAAATTATTTTAAAGTTACCTTTCTAATCCTGGTATTTATTAGGCACTGAATGGTTCCCTTTTTTTAACTGTAAGTCTAGTAATCATTAGGAGACAACATGAGGATTTCTCAGCCTATTTTCAGGGCAGGGGGAAACTCAGGATGACGCTGAGAGGCTAAAAAGAGTGGGAAATAGGTACAGGTTATGAAGGACACTCTTGTATGCTTCTGTCTCTAGCAATGAACCTGACTGAATAGTGACAATAGGTTCACCAGAGACATGAAAACAAAGTTCACTGTGCAATTTCAGTGTCATTCAATGAGATTTGCCAGAGGGCAAAGATACATAGGAAATAAAGTAGAAGAATGTTTTTAGATTCTTGTGTATATCTGCCAGTGATATAAATTCCACAAACAGGATTTCATACTGATATCATTTGGTCATAAAAAACAAAATAATTATGACCTTATTTTATGCTGTACTGATGCCTGTATATGTACATGTACTACAAATGCATGTAATGTGATTAGCAGTTCCTTTCAACATTGCTTCAGTCCAGGCAACAA
The DNA here is from genome assembly GCF_016161935.1 of Mauremys reevesii. Taxonomy (NCBI): domain Eukaryota; kingdom Metazoa; phylum Chordata; order Testudines; family Geoemydidae; genus Mauremys; species Mauremys reevesii. The sequence continues at coordinate 202,605,092 of NC_052624.1, forward strand.
CTTAAAGAGACCATATGGGGTGAAATTAGACAGCACAGGCTATGTTTAGCTTGTCTAGGAAATAGAGAGCTAGAGAGAACTATAGGGCTTTGTCTGGGTCCAATAGTCTGAATAAAGAATCTCCTTTATGCTCTCCGTTAGAAGGGATGCTACATCTGTAACCAGCACCATATTGTGTGTGTGTGTATATATATACACCTGTCTGTACTAAGAATCTGCAGGATCCAGGCCTGTCTGCCAAAACTGTGCATGTATTTTACTTCACACAATGTAATATGTCGTATTAAAATCTTAACAATTGTTAGAATCCCCACCCACAGAGTACTTCCAAAAGGAAAATATATAAGCTAAAAAAAGGAGGGAAGGCCATGCTTTGTTGTTGGCAACTGTTAAAATTTTGAAATATATGAAATGCTAATGCAGTAGGCATAAAGGGATCACTAGCTATTCTGGGGCACTCTGTCAAAGCCAGTAACATTTATGTTATTGTGTAAGTTTTAATTTACTGTTTAAAGCTCCTGTCCTCAACTTCATACAAATCCATTTATGAGCAAGTAAATTTTATCAATGAAGGTGTAAAATCCATCATAATCCACTTATAGACTATACTAGGTATTATGGGTAATGCTCAGATATAATGCATTGTACATTATAATACATTTCCCCCAAATACACCTCAGCTTTTGCAAGCATCATGCAGAAAATTAATGTGAAATTCACACTTGAACGTTATAGAAGCATTAGATGTATGTGAGTGATACAGAAGTTAAAATGCACTATTGGTATGATGCACTGGATGTTAGTATACTACAATGTAAACACTGCAGTACATTCAGAGGAATGTGTCAGTTAACCAGGATATGCAATAAGCTAGTAAAACCATCCACACCCCTGCAAACCAGTAGTAATTGATATTTTAATTTGAGATCTGAAGATAAAGGCAGCCCAATAGTGATGGCCAGACCTGCTGAAACTCTCTAAATACCAATATTCACCACATGTATAGAATGAAAATAGCCAGAAGAATTGCACTCAAATATTTTAGTAACACAGGAATGTCCAATTTTGCTTACTGTCAACTGTGGCATGTGTTTATTAAACGGGTCTTGTGCATGTAGCACACCAGAGCAAGCAATCAGTCCATTTATTGTCAAATTCCTAAGAAACTGGAGGCTGCGCTTGGCAGTACTACCTAGGTTAATAACGACCCATCTGCATATACATTTCCCTGATTTGTATATGAATTTGTGTTAAATGTGCATGCAAGCAGGCATATATAAATTATATTTTAAATACACAAGTGGGCCTCAGTCTCATACTTTTAAAACCTCATACTTTTATTGTTTATAAGAAATAATTTAAATCTACATCTCATCAATATCTCCACTAGTATCCTGATGAAAGTTCTGTGAATGACAGATTTTTCATTTCACTGTTAATTCTGAAAAATCAGAAAAGTTTCATTTCAGATCAAACCAAAAAGGAAAAATTTCCAGTGTTTTGGCAAATTGAAAAGTAAAAAAAAAAGTGTTTTTTGGCATTGAATGAAACATTTTGATTTGACAAAAATCAAAAGGTTCCATTTCAATTTTGACCATTTTAAAACTTCTCATTTTTTAAAAATAAAATGAAGGGGAAAATTTGAACCAAAAAAAATCTAAACATTTTGTTTTTGAAAAAGTTAAAACAAAATGGTTGTTTTTTAAAAACTGAAAAAATTGGCTAAAATGATATGAATTTTCCAAATGTTTCATTGTCACTGAATGAAAAAACTTTCCTACCAAAGATTTCACCCAATCTAATCCTGGTACGTTGTATTTTTAGAGTGAATTTCCTTTGCAAATATGAAGGAAAGAACTCAATTCATTTTCTGTGCATAAAAAGAGCATGTACAATGTTTTTGCATCAGTAATATAAATACCTGCTTTTTGTGAATTCAGCCCTTAGGATATTTTTGCTAAAGAGGTAAATATGGCCTTTTATTTCAGCTTTTTATTCCCATGTGGGCGATATTTTCTATAGTGCCATTGCCACCTGTATTAATAGCAACACTGCTGCTGTTGTAATTTGTAACTGCTGTGACTATGCATGCTGAAAGTACATTTGGAGAGTTCTTGTTCATGTGTAAAAAAGATAAGTGCAATAACCTGGCACTTGGTGAATAAATTCAGCTTCCTCAATGCTAGGGCATAGCTCCCGTAATTGGCCATAACTAAAGATCATTTCATAAAATCTGGTTCTCTACATGAAGCATCTTGTAATTGGTAGCAAATTGGTGGCGGGGTGGTAGGGATACAGCAAGTGTTGTGTTATAAGCCGTTATGCTTTACCTGCTAATATCTACTAACCTTTTTATTATGAGGCTTTTAGCCTGGAATTACAGCTCTTTTACAGCATTATTTTTTTCTGAAGAAATTAAAGAGGAACGTACCCTATAAAATATGACTCAAAATAAAATCATGCTTGTAGTACCTAAGGTAATACAGAATCATTGACAAAGTCATGTCTCAACTGCTTCTCCAAGAAGGCACTAAATTCCTGTTTAGGAAATATTGGACATTTTTATTTTGTATTCTGGGTATCCTTTGTCCTTTCTGGATTCTTTCCCCACAGCCTTTACTTTTGTAAAAATACTTATTAGGAAAATAATTCCGGTATAATTCCCCAAGGGGCAAACCCTTATTCCTAGACACAGGCGGAGTATGGGATGCTCCAGGAGGGTCAAGGTAGGGAAAGAAACTTGTTCCCTATGCATGTAGACTAATAGCATAGCTACTCTGTAGCTGATACTGCAGCCAGAGAGGCTGCAGTAACCCTTCCATGTGCTGCACTCTATTTATATAAGGGAAAGGGATATCCTGAAACTCCCATTTACCCACAGCTCCAAAGTCTTTAGGAGTGGCAGGCTGGTCCCTTACTAAAATATCTTTCAGGGTGGCTGTCGATTCCTATTCCACCCAATACCAGTTGGTTTGTTTTTTCCCCCCTGAGCAACTCTAGCTGCAGCTCTCTCTGAAATGTTTAGGATCATTCATCTTCCAAGCTAATGGAAGTTGGATCAAGCCCTTAGTCACTACATTTAGTCTCACATCTTGCTATCTTCTCCCTATACCTCTGCATCATTCAGGTTTACCCTAACCCTCATTGTCCAAGTTTATTCCAGGATCTCAGATATAATCTCAGACTATGGCCATGACATTCTCCTATCACTTAATTCCGCTTCCAAGCAATCCTTCCCATTCCCCAGGTCAGAAGAATTTGGGTGGTGATCTCAGATTTGGCAACCAAAAGCGTCATTTCTTTAAGAAGTCCAGACACTATTTAGTATTACCAAATAACACAAAAAGAGTTTTAAATCATTGTGTTATCTCCAGAAGCTGGCATTTTAACTGACTAAACTCTTAAAGTCCTCATAACTCTGTAGATATTAATATTAAAAAATTAAGAAGCTTGATTGCTTTCTCTTCATCATACTTATAAGTTTACTGAAATTATTAAAATATATTAAAATTAATGTAATTTTAAAAATGATTAAAACAGTTTCACATCACGAGAGACACTTGAAATATCAGTTCTATATATATACACACTTGTATATGCCATGATTAAGGGTTCATAATTCAGCATTTTCATTATGTAAAAACAGTTCATTTTTTCTTTCTAGCTACTGTAATTGCTTACTTTACAGTATTTTTTACCTTCTAATTGCAAAAAGATACCTGAGTAGGATTCAACTTGTGCTAACGTATTAAAGGTTCATTCCAAAGTCAACTTGAAATCTACTATACCCTTTCCATTGTTTTAAATGGGCTTTAGATTAGGCCCCAATACCTCAAGAGATTAGCTGTATTTTGTTTCATAGCAAATCCCTGATCATGGCTTGCATATGACATAGTAGTTAAGCATTACATCCAATACTTATAGTAATTCTTTTCCATCTATTGGATTATTTTGTACATTACAGGCCCAATATATGGTATTTTATTGAAGTAGCTATTTCAATATGATACCCCACTTGCACAGTATGGAAATAACAATGAGTGAACCAATATGGCTAGTGGCTAGTCAACATCTCTTTTCAACACCCCACTCCTTACTTACATTGGTCATCCTCGCATATTGTAATTTATTGACAGCACTAGCCTCTTGAATCAGTACTTGAAGGCATGTCTTCAAATTATTCTGAGTGACCATGAGTACCTACATGTGATATGTTTTTGTAAGCCTGCTCTGCTCCACATGTTGGTTATTTTTCTCATTGGTAGAAAGCTCTATACTATTATGAGAACAGCATGGACAACACTACAGCAACAACTCCTCTGTTAATATTGAATGCTGGATGCATCTATCTCAGCATAGATTTATTTTTAGGAGGAATTTAAAAGATTAAACCATGGACACTATTATTTTCTGCATTGAAATGTATCTGTGACTTCCTGTTTCAAAAAACAAGGTGATCAAAATGACCTCATGTTGTTGTTTCCTGCCTGTCTAGTCTGTTGCATATAGAAGCAAAGAGTATTTCCAAGTCCTTCTTTTTTTGAACAAAATACTCACTTGGGAGATTATTTACAATGAGGTTTGGTACAGTTTTATTTCTTGAAGGCTTACACCACGCAGAGTAAGCTTCAGTTTTTGGCATCTTACATATATTGTATGAACTGTCAGATACCATTGGCTTAGTGACTCTAGCAGGTGGAATCTACAAAACAGGTTGACACATAAACTTATATCCTCCAAAAAGTTCTCTTCCCCCCATCAGTACTATGATACTTTCCTTGCCAATAGCATCTCTGAGGCCCCAGTGGCCTCTGCCTCATCCTGTTACCTACTGGATGGCTCTTTCATCTAACTGGACTGTCCTCCCTTCCCACATACAATAGCCTTCACAAAGCCAAGGCTTTCCTATGGAACAAGGAAGAATCCTGATTTAATTAAACAGATGGCAGTAGGAGACTGAAACCCTGAACTACAGAACTGATCCAATTCCCATCAATGTCAACCAGAGTCCTTCCATTAACTTCAGTGGGAGCTGGATCATTCCTTAAGTCCAGAGGAAGGTAAAACACCATAAAGTTACATACAGTAGCTAAAGCACTTAGGGAATAGTTGCTACTTTGCTAAGCTAACAACCATTGCTCCTGGGGGAATGCTGCATCACTGCATGTGCACAGAATTCATGTCCCCTGCAGATTTCTTTCCTTCCCTACAGAAAAATGACTTTCTGATGGGGAGGCAAAGGGAAGCCACATGAGCGGACATGCATCCCTCCCCAGCAGCGCAGGCACATCATTTTGGGTACTCAGAGCAGCCAGCGGAGAAGCAAATTGCTGAGGGAAGGATGGCTGAGGATGCACCAGCTGGTGGCTCCTACCATGTGCCAGGCTCAGCTGCTAGTCCCAGTTGGGCTTGGGATGGGACAGGATGGGACTTCCTCTTCTCCTGCAAGGAGCAGCTGGGGCTGGGTCAGACCCCCTCCCAGAAATCTCCCCCAGGTGCAGGAAGGTCCACAACCCCTGCTCCCCCCCCACACACTTCCTGCCCCCATCAGTCCTCAGCCACTGGAGGAGGGGTTACTGTACAGGAACCTGCTCCCCCATCCTACCAACCCCCATACATCCAGACCCCCTCATACCCAGAACCCACCCATCAAACCCCCCCCGCTCCTCAGCAAGCCTCATCCCCTGCATCTAGAGTCCTCCTGCACCGAGATCCCTCGCTGAATCCCACACACACCCAGACAAGCCCCCCGCACCGAGACCCCTACCCCACTGAGCCCCAACCAGTTGCACCAGGACCCCCACCCCAGCAAGTCCCAATCCCTCAGTACCTGGAACACATGCTGAACCCTCCCACACACCCAGACCCCCCAGCCAAGCCCCATCTCCCCAAACCCAGGCCCCCAACCACGTTCACCTAGACCCCACCCCCTGCAGAGTCCCATTGCATCCAGATTCCCCCTGCACCCCGCACATATGTTTTCATAATTCATTAATTCCTCTCAGTCTTTGCTCCTGTAGTCATTTCTCTGTTACACACAAGGATTATTCAACCCAAAGGGGGGGGGAGTTCTGACTCTTTTCAACATAAAAGAGCACAGATTTTTTCTCTTAAGACTGAAAGTCAGTCAGAAAGCATCTGCATAAAGTAAGCAATATATTCATTAAATTGCATTGTATAATCTGATAATAACACTAGTATATCCATGAGGAGATAGTTACATTATGAAAACTTCAGTGTTGTTTGCACTCCTTTAAAGGAAACTATTGGGGATACAGTAACAGTCTTGCTTTTCATGGCATACACATAAAAAAACACTGTAATACACTCAATTGTCTGCAATTATTTGTGTGGATGTATATATCAATTTGAAATATTGAAATCTGAAAATAGAAATAACATTTATTCTCAAATACCCCCTTCAGCAAGATTTACAGAAAAAGATAGACTAGGCTGGACATAACTTACAACATCAGTTATTCAGGAAACCCAAGCTAATGCATGTTTGTTGTTCAGGAACATACAAGACAATATTTCATGAGTTTCTGTACCAGACACTGAAGGCACTGAATAAATATAAATATTCCTAGTCGTCCTGACATCAAGCACTTACGTTACTGAAGTGATGAAGAGCTGGAATGCATTTGCTTGAATTTCTCCTTCAAGCTTTTGACATCCATACTTACCTAAACAAAACCTGTATCCTTTGTATGCTTCAAGAGATTTTGCTGATCAAGTGCCAAGAATGCTTTAAGCCCATAAATATGTAAACATTTGTGTTCTTTGGTGGAGTCTTTTCAGTTTTGATGCATCACTGTAAAAAGACATAGCCAAGAATTCCATATATACGTGAGTTTATTCCCTAGCCAGAAAAGATCTACCATAAAGGAAGTGATTTTACATGAGAAAACCCTCAGCTGGTTGAATAATAGAGAAGCAGTATTCATAAATATATTCTTAATGTTTTTAATCAAGATGACATCTTTGCTCAGAATTGCCATCTGGACTGTGATGAATCTTCAGTTATGTACTGAAAAAGATAGGAGGGCTCAGTGCTTTAAAAAGAAAGCATGTCAGATTTTTGTGTACTTATAAAAAAATAAAATAAAAGCATTCATACTTTCCTAAGTAAAGCACATGTTTTCATGATTCATTAATTCCTCTCAGTCTTTGCTCCTGTAGTCATTTCTTCGTTACACACAAGGACTATTCAATCCAAAGGGGGAAAAAAGGTCTGACTCCAACATAAAAGAGCGCAAATTTTCTTTTCTTAAGATTGAAAGTCAGTCAGAAAACATCTGCATACAATAAGCAACGTATTCATTACATTGCATTTTATAATCTTATAATAACACTAGTATCTCCATGAGGAGATAGTTACATTATGGAAACTTCAGTGCTTTTTGCTCTATTTTAAAGGAAAATATTGGGGATACAGTAACAGTCTCGTGTTTACCCAGCTTCTAATGTTAATTACTGTTTGCATCGACTTCTTACTCTTTTATTTCAGGTTTCATAATATTTGTTAGTTTATCTGTGGGCAGTCCATGGAGAATTAATCATGCTAGAGTTCATTTTGGCCAAGATTTTCAGTTAGGTATATTTGGTACCTAAATAAATGGCCTCATTTTCAGAGCTTTTGGACATCCACAGCTTCTTATGTTAATTGAGGAAATTGATAACTTAGGGCCAAATCCTGCAAACACACCGTCATTTCACTCCTGCAAGCAGCCCCTGGTTTGTCATTTTAAAAATATTAAAATATTGAAATTGTTTTTGACTGAAAAACTGATGACACTGTCTTGTGTCATTGGGGATTAATCAATAGAGGCTCAGTCCTGGAAACACACATGTATGTAACTCTACTTGTACAAAGAGTCCCACTGACAAAGCAGTTGAACATATCCACAACAGTTTATCTTTGACACACATCTTTTCTTTATACTTGTGTACGTGGTGCCTTAGCTAGAGGAATCATCATCACCATTATCATCCTGCCCACACCTTCTGGTGCATAAGACAGAAATCAATGGCATGAATCATCTCTATCGTAGGCTCTTTTTCCTAGGTTTTTTATACTGAGATGTAACAATGCTGCCTCAGCCGCTGTGCTACAGAGTGTTCTGGTCAGCCGCTCCATCACCTGCCAGGGCATCACCAAAGAAATGCTAGTTTAAGCCTATAATTAGGCATTCTGAAAAGATGTTCCAAACATGCCCGTTTCTTCTGCTGTACTACTTGTATTATTGTAGGTAGTTGCATCCAGTGTAGGACCTCTTCATTACTTTTCCCTAAGTCCACTTTACTTAGCATAAGAACTAAATTCCTCATCTCAAATATTTCTATGTGCTAAAGGCTGACTTTTTTTATGGTGATTCCTCTAGCAGGGAATCGTCCTAAGAATCCTCCTGTATAGACCAGAGTCCTGGAAATGTAATAAGTCCATCCATTGCAAATTGAAGAGCTTTTTATGCAGGTGTCTATAGATTATTCAAAGTCAAGTGATAAACTATAGTGTTTTAGACACTATTGGTGTAGTAACTATTAGTAAATTGACTTTCTCATGCTGTCAGTAATGTTTAAGGATGTTTGGAGGTTTTTCCACCTTAAATGTTAATTAAGAATGTGTGGTGAGAGGGAAGATGAATATGAACCAGTGAATGAAACAGGTACATTTTTTGTGATCATTGTGTTCTCTTGTTTTGGACAGTTTATCTCATGGAAATAAGCTTTCTGTGTGCTACCTCTTACTAGGTATTGATGTTGATTTAGGATTGGGAGGGAGGTCAGTACAGCTAATTGACTTTTACAGGCATCCCTGAAAAGGGGGGGATTCCTAGTTGCAGAGCTTTGGCACTACTTCATTTCTGATTGCTCATCTCCCAAGAAGGGCGGTGAGGGCACAGTGCAGCACTATGGCAAACAAACTGTGGCCATGTCACTCCTAGAATTTGATTCCTTGCCATTTCATAGAATCTCAGGGTTAAAAGGGACCTCAGGAGGTCACCTAGTCCAATCCCCTGCTCAAAGTGGGACAAATCCCCAGACAGTTTTTTTTTACCCCAGTTCTCTAAATGGCCCCCTCAAGGATGGAACTCACAACCCTGGGTTTAGGAGGCCAATACTCAAACCACTGAGCTGTCCCTCCTCTCCTGCAGAGCACTGCTTAATATGAGAAAGATATGATTCCTTTCATTTCTAATACATTAAAACTTGGCTATTAGCCCAGAAAAAGTTTAGGGCTTTTGACCATCATCTATATCTAGTATGGCTCCAGAAAGCGCATATATTATGACCTTGCACCCTGCATGTAATACAAAAGATTTTTGAGAAGTGACAAAGCAGGATTAACTCACTTTGAACATATGGTAACGAGTAATAATTTTGCACCTTTCCAAACTCCAATAAAGAACATGGATATACACCTCTACCCTGATATAACGCAACCCGATATAACACAAACTCAGATATAACTCGGTAAAACAGCGCTCCGGGGAGGTGGGGCTGTGCGCTCCCGCAGATCAAAGCAAGTTCAATATAATGCGGTTTCACCTATAACTTGGTAAGATTTTTTGGCTCCCAAGGACAGCATTATATTCGGGTAGAGGTGTACCTGGAAACTCCTGGTTAGGATTCTTCCAGATAAGACACTATGTTCACATGACATCCAAAGGATGTAAGTGGGTGCATAACACATAATGTTGGATCAAGAAACATACTGAAAATGTCAATCTTATATTTCATTCTAATTGTGAGCATTGTAAGCGGACTATAGAAACTCTTCTGCTTTTTCTTCTGTAAATTAGGTTATTGAACAGAAGTCCAGAATGGATCATTAAAGCTAAAGAAATATGGGACCTAATCCTTCCCTGTTAACTGGCATAGCTCCACTGACTTCAATCTACAGCTCACACCAGCTGACGATCTGGGCAATGATCTTTTATTGATGCACAAGGTGATGTTATAGGGACAAATCCTAACAACCATGCAAAGCCCATATAGACAGGGGTTGTATGTGATGTATGCAATCTTCCTCCCCACCACAGACAGTGGAGCAATGTTTGTAGCCACAGGACATGTCTATAGTCCTGCACTCCCCCACTGCATGGGATTTTGTCCAGTGGAAATGTGTAGTTATATTTAATATGCCTGTGATACTTAGGGGGGCAGAGACCCTGCATGGCAGTCGCCAGCTGAGATGTGATAAACAGCAGAACCTGTACTTTAGAATGATCAAGGGGGGAGGGATAGCTCAGTGGTTTGAGCATTGGCCTGCTAAACCCAGGGTTGTGAGCTCAATCCTTGAGGAGGCCACTTAGGAATCTGGGGCAAAAATTGGTCCTGCTAGTGAAGGCAGGGGGCTGGACTTGATGACCTTTCAAGGTCCCTTCCAGTTCTAGGAGATTGGTATATCTCCAATTATTACCTTAGCTTTGTTTGGAGAGTTTTACTCTTTTCTCTATAGGCTTTAGAGTGTGTATCAGATTTAGCACCCCATTTTCAAGTTTAACAATCTTAGAAAAATGCAAATCGAGCTTTGTCTCCATTGCTCCAGTTAGATGGAGAATTGTATCTAAAGGAGTAGTTGTTGGTTACCAACACTCTAGGAAGATACCTTACATTTTCAATAGAAATATCAGTACTCCACACCCCATTTCCACTGCCAGTTTGGTACAATTAATGCTGGAGAGAGGATGTGAACATGGAAGCCCTTTTCTGTTTGGACAACAATTGCTTCCTCAATAAGCCTGCATGTTGTCTCTGCCTATTAGATGACAATGATTTCAAAAGACATATCTATCCATTAAACAATAGCGTGGGATCTATTTTCAAAAGTATTTCACTGTTAGCCAATTTCAATAGGACATACCCTGCTCAGGCTTTATGGCTAAACATTCAAAACCTCCCAGCAGCAGATCAAAGGGCCACGGGGAGGCGGGCAGAGCAAGCTTGGGCACTGCAAGGGAAGTGGAATGAAACACACCTCTCAGGTTTCACTACCTGCTCATCTGCTGACAGAAAATGTTTCCTTTCCCAGAAGCCAATTTTGACATCACATCATCCATCATTTTATACCTCACTACAAACAAATAAAGATGACAACTTAAAGAATCTATTAAATGGCACATCTTAGTCATTAGAAATTTCCACTCCTACCTACTCTGATCCTCTCCACTCGTATATCTATTCCCAGCCCGTGCCCATAAAACCTTTATCGTATACCAGTATCAATTCTCTTTCTTTCTCTCTGTGTATATATTATTATAGTATATACATAAGTGTGCACACACATACACTCATCTAAACATAATATTATAATAATGTTTAGCCCATATTGCATTTTTCCTGTATAGATTTCAAAGCATTTACAAAAGCAGGTACACACTAATAAACCTCATTCTGCAGATGGTGAAAGCCAGACACACAGAGGTAAGCGACTTGGCAATCACACAGCTGATGCATGAGAGGGTTGGGAACAGGACCCAGTTCTCTTTGCCTCTCACTCTAGTACTCTACCCACTGGACTATATTACCAGAGACCACACATTCAGGAACACAAAGTAACAGCCTAACATTGACTTCAGTAGAGTTCCACCAGCTGGGAATTGGGCCCGTAGGTTGCAGTACCCAAGGATCATTTGGTATCTATTGCAAAAGGTGAGTAACAATAAAATTCATAGTCTGTGCCCTAAGGACTGGAGTCAAGAGGGATGGAGGTTGACATATATTGTCTTCCCACTGAATTAGTATCATATTTGTAGCTTACCCTCTCCTCTCCCCTCTCAACAGCAGTGTTTCCCCTGCTGTGCCCCTTCTCCAACAGCAGTGTCTCTGGCTTCCCACCACTATTCCTTTTTTTTTTTTTTTGCATTCTCTCCTCTCCCTGGTTATCTTTCTTGGGCAAGTTGGGTTATAGATGCTCCCCTTTCCCATTGCCAGATGTTCCCTTCTTTACAGGGATGCACATACACCTCAGTTGGGGGTACATACACCTCCATGGGTGCACATACACCTCAGTTGCTAGATATTGGAGGGCTTGAGGCAAGGTATCTTGTGGGAGTCACTAGTCCTGAAGCTGCTGTAGCTGCTATTTGAAACAGAAATATAAGAGAGACTCCCCCAACCCTTATTTACAACAATGCCGTCAGTAATGCCATTATACTATTTTATCAGAGAGATATATACATGTACACTCAAGAAAGTCATGGTCCTGCCCCAAATGTGCTTACAGTCTACATTTTAGCAGGGCTGTCTCTAGGCACCAGCAAACCAAGCACGTGCTTGCTTCAGCAGTTGCGCTCCCGGAGCGGCAAAAAGCCTAGAGCCGGCCCTGCATTTTAATCATGGCAAATCAAACCAGTGACAGTAGGGAAGGGATGAGATGGGGGAAGCAGAAGGATTGCAGCAGTCTGATCTATGTATATGTATGGATATAAACCTAACAAGATATATATAAAAGCAGCTCCAAGAATTCCACATGACTAAATGAGTAACTGTGTGATTGTACTGCTACAGCCCTTGTTGCTGCAACCCTATCTTGTTGCTTCCCTTCTATTTGCCACTGGAACTCGATTTATCATGTCTAAAATTTAGATTACAAGCACTCTAGGGCAGGGACCATGTCTTTCTATGTCATCCCTTAGGTGCTTAGCACGCTTTTGGCTGCCACAAAATAATAAATATCTATTTTATGTATAATAGTTGAACTTGGTATATATTTACAGAGCCTAATTGTATTCCCATTAAAAATCCATGGGACTTTTGCCATTGTCTTCACTGACAGCAGGTATGGACTCATTGAGGTTTATGTATGAGAACCTATGCAAATTCCATGTGTGTCTGATCTCTACCAAATTAGGAGAGAAGTAGGTTTTGCCTCATGCAAGTATGATATCAATAGACCTATGTGCTTTGGTCATCTAGCACATATAATATGTCAAAAGGGCATAGTATATGAATCCTTCCCACTGTGTAGGAAGTATGCAGCCTAAGTGCAAAAGAACAGAGCAAGGTCTTTAGGTCACTCTGTCTACAGGTACCAAGCTTAAAGAGACATAACAAAGAACTCTTCAGAAGCTTACCTTCAATAGCTGAGAATGTTACCAGTTCATAAGGACTGGGACATGACACTGCTCTTTAAATATGTTTAACATGACCGCATAATAATATAATGCTGCCACAAAGTTTAGTTTTTATTTTCTGAAGTGTAACACCAATTTAATTTCAATTATTATTATGTAAACTGTTGTCTGGCAAACTCTGCACAACTTTACTTCATTTGCTGTAAGAAGCAATTAAGAAACGGGCAATCAGAAATTCTTCTTATGTAACTGGTTTAAATAATCAGGAATTTTTGTTTTTCAATAACACTTAACAGATTCATTAATTTTATCTTAGCAACTCACCAATAATTATTATGCATAATTAGAGCTCTCTGTATATGCGTCTGACGAAGTGGGTATTCACCCACAAAAGCTCATGCTCCAATACTTCTGTTAGTCTATAAGGTGCCACAGGACTCTGCCACTTTTTACAGATCCAGACTAACACAGCTACCCCTGGCAGGGAGGTGTGGGGGGGAGTGATACAGGAGGGCCAGGGAGCAGTGGGAGAGGAGAAGTATATAAGCCCTAGGCTAATTAAGGTGTGGTTCCCTGAAGACTAGGGAAGGTTGCTACAGGTTAATTGGAGAACCTGTAGTCAATTGGGCCCTGTTAGCAACCTAATAAAACCCCCTGCTTCAAGCAGTCGGGGAAAAGGAAGGAGAGAGGACTGGAGCTTGGAGATGGGCTGTGAGACTTGGGAGACCAGAAAACCAGAGTAAGGGAGATCCTGCCCCAATGTCTAAGGACTGAAAGTACCCCACCCAAGGGGGAAAAGGGTAAGGACCTGCAGGGGTTGAGAGGGCCTGGGACTCAGAATGAGAAGCAAACCCAGACCCCTCCCCTGCTTCCCCCTCTTTACCACCTTCCTGGGCCCTTGGTGCCCCAAGAGTAGGGGCAAAGGGTGGCATCTTAGCCCCCTCTTTCCCCCCCAGCAAGAAAAACACAAAACCCACCATACTACATTGGCCATCTTGTCACTATATAAATTATATATTTCATGTTTAAAACCTGTGTGCAAAACCCCCTTTTTGTTTATTTAAGGGCAGATTCTAATATACTTACTCACTGTGAGTAGTACCTTAGTTTTCAGATAGCTGCACTGAACTCAGTGAGACTCTTACAGAAGTAAGCTACTGCTCAGAGTTGACCCCCCCCAGTTCAGAAGCAGCCTCTCCTAGGAGAGCAGCACAATCTCTATAAGGCACACACATATACACTCACACAATTTGTTCTTGGGAGATGCTGCACTTTGCTTGGTTTTGTCTTGCTTTCTGTTTTTGTCCAGACTGAGCCCAAGCCTAATGGTGTTCAAACCATGGATAAAACACACCTTTTTGATAAAACCTTCCTCCAAAATAATGCTGATAAAGGAAGCTGGGGGGGAGAAAAGCTACCCACAAAAAGTCACACACCCCTGCCCACCCAGGAGGAACAAAGGGCTTTTGTGTTCTTTGTGAGGGATTAGGTATCTCAGTGACAGGAGATATAGACAACCTATGATAGATGTGTCCATGTAACTGGCAGACTGTTTTTTCAGCTCAGGTGACATTTCACACATTAAATATCTGTCCCTAAGTAGCTTATGACAAATAAAAGTAGTTGTATTCTAAATGTTTTAGAACAATAACATTTGTCGCCAAACACACATGATTTAATCTTGTATGTAATTCTCCTTCAGCTTCTCAGCCACTTTCATTAAGAGACTGTTTCCCTTACGAGGCTACTTATTATCAGCCCCTTGAGGTGTCATTTAAAACAGGTTTCGCCATATGTAATGGCACTCAGTAAGCATACTGTCCACAGACCATTGAATAAAAAATAAATATTATTAAGGAAAGAAACAGTCAAAGAGCTAGGAGACATCATCTTTCTTTATTTTGATTTCAAGCCACCATTATCCACTCACCTTCTCATTACTTTAAAGCCTGCCAAAATGATAAATTTCAGTGATCCTATCATGTCCTATTTTCAACAAGCTGCCCTTTAAAGATTTCATCCTATCCCTGTCAAATGATGCTGGATTAAGTTCCATTAATCCCACTAATTTCCATATTCCTCCACCCCACCCTCTACTTACTACTTTTGTCACTATTGCTTGCTCAGATACAAAGCATTATCATAGTTCCCTGAATGCCCTCTGAGCCGTCAGGTGTAGAAACCATGGTCTGTGACCTGATTCTGCCAAAAGTAACTATATATTTGTCATATTGCATCCTTTCCATCTGCCATGATAAACCGTGTAGAAAGAAATAGTTGCGGGAAATTGAGGTCATGGAAAAAGAATGTTGAGATTAGACAATGCCTAGATTTGCACAGATGCACATGGGGTACAGGGGTGATGGAGCAATTTGTATTGTGGGGGTGCTGAGAGCCACTGAACCAAACTGCAAACCCTATATATGCTGGAAACCACTTCAAGACAGGGGGTGTGGCAGCATCCCCAGCATCCTTAATTCCAGCACCTATAAAGGGTTATTGGTCCTGGGGGTCTGTGCCAATAAGGGCTGAGCTTCCCAGACTGTCTTGACAGGGGTCTGAGAAGCTCTTGCAAGCAACTTAAACACTGTGTGATCATTGAACATCACAAGGGATTAAGATGGTTAAAAAATAACCACCAACAACTTTCCTCCCTTGCACTCAGACCAAGCCAGATGGACAACCTGTTGCACTCCCAGCACACACGGATCAATAAACTCCAATGCCAAAGGGGCACCATCATTTCTATGGGATAGTAGGGCGGGGTGATGCCCAGGGTCCATTCTCCTTCATATTGCCCAGGTACATTGGGCCAGCAAAGGGAAGATTAACGCTGTACCCTGTAAAAGGGTGTAGCTAATGCTGTGTGGCCTTTGCCAGAATGAGGCACAACTCCTGCAAGGGGCGGAGTGCGCTGACAACATTTCCCCTTACTCGGTCACACACCACAAACTGTGGTTTCGATTTAGAGCCACAATCTAGCCCAGTGGTGGGCAACCTGTAGCCCATCAGCCTCAGGCTGCCCACCACTGATCTAGCCTTTAATTTGAGCACAGTCCTAAAAAATCCACTTGGGTATGAAAAGATAAGCTGCACATTTCTAATGGTGGCAGCTATTAACCATCAGAACAATTTACCAAGGGACATGAAATTTTTAAATCAGGATTGGATGGTTTTCTAAAAGAGGTGCTCTAGGAATTATTTTGGGGCA
Organism: Mauremys reevesii; assembly: GCF_016161935.1. Classification (NCBI taxonomy): domain Eukaryota; kingdom Metazoa; phylum Chordata; order Testudines; family Geoemydidae; genus Mauremys; species Mauremys reevesii. The sequence goes on from NC_052624.1 coordinate 202,621,385, forward strand.
GTTCTATGGCCTATGTAATCCCAGGGGTCAAAGTGGATCACAATGGTTCCTCCTGGCCTTGAAATCTATTAATCAACTCACTAAAATAAATACCTTATAGTTGAATTGCAGTTTCATGCATTTATAAGGTGTGATATAACCATGTTTGAAAAAATAAGGAGTCTTCATTTAATTTTTGGTCAATTGCTAGTCTACCAAAAGTTTTTTCTATTACCTACATTTTAAATTAGCCTACCTTAATAAATAGGAATACTTTCCAGTTCTATAGCCCATTCCACTGAGAATCTCAGTCTTTTGCAAATATGAATACGGTGAACCTCACAAAACTCCTGTGGTACAGATAAGCATAACTACCTCATAACTATCATTTTGCAGATGGAGAAATGAAGAAAAGCCAACATGACTTGCCCAAGATCACACAGGAAGTGTCAGGCATAGCTGGGAAGAGATCCCAGATTTTCCAGTTCCATGCCTTAACTCCAAGAAAATCCTCCCTCAGTGTCCTTGACTCTCTTAGGGGCTTGGTCCTGCAAAGATTTACTACTGGTTGAAATGTTTTAGATGCTTTTTTAATATGAAACTGCCTTTTTCAAAAATTAAAACTTTCTATTTTTAAGAAACTTGAAAATGGATAAGTTTCAGTTTTCATTTCTACCCCTCCCCCCACCTATCTCCCTCTTTTACATTAGCAAAATGGAAAAAATAAGGACAGCAGAGGGGGGGAAGGGAATATGGGAAAACAAACTGAAAAAATTAAAAAGGAATTTTTATTGAAATTTTTCATGGAAAAACTTCAAATTAAAGAAAAATATTCTTTTTTTATTTTTTTTTATAATGTTCTGGTTTTTTGTGACCAGCCTTTACCAGTTTTCAATCAGCTCCTCTGACTATCCTGGCATAGCACTTATTGTCCTGAGTAGTCTGTCTTTAGGTACTCAGAGTAGCAAGTTCTACATCAGGTGATAAGTCTTTGCCGGATCAGGCCCTTAGATGCTAAATGAAGTGGAAAGATTTGTGATTATTTTTAAATTGTTACCTGAAGCCTTTATTACATATTCATTTAGAGCCAAGAGATGTTTATATATAAAGCAAAATGGGCTAAACTGAGGAAGGCCTCATACAAGGATGACAACTCAGTTTTCCTTGTTTTTAATCAAAAACGACTATTTTGGGTCAGTGAAAACAAAACTCTCACAACAGGCTGGGAAGGGGGGAGCTGAAAATCAAAGAGCAAAATTCCTGTTGCTGTGTCACGTTTCCAAAGGCTGCCTCATACTCACATGATTGAAAGTGTGCACAATGTGCAGCCACTGAAGAGGAAGGAATTCCACACAGGCATCTTAAGGAGGGCTAAGAACTACTGCTAAAATATTTCAGTAAATCTCTGTGTAGTTTAACTTTCTCTTTACTATTTTCTGGACTCACAAAGAAAATAAATGAGTACAAATTTCATTCTCTCCTAAAGGAGAACCTTCTGTGAGTGGGACGATCTATTTATTTATCTGTTTAGATTCTTTACACCATACCTATCACTATGGTAAAGGTGAAAGGGAAAGGTCGGGAAAACGTATTCATTTAAAAGTGGCAGCATGAAAGATAGGACCGGTCTACTGCACTGTACTTAATTATTTAGATTTATAAAAACCTTTAGATGCACCCATCTGATACTGATACCCATCCCATGAACTAAAATACTCACCAAAATACAGTAGATAAAGGACTGATTATGCAATTCAGCACATATAGATCCACCACCTAATATGAGAAAAATAAGCTGAAGTTTGTTGTAACTAGATGCTGAATCAGGAGCTGACTGAGTACGTTATCACTCAAATCCCCACCAATATAGGTTAATTGGGACCTAATTAGAGGATCAATCAATATGTGGAGCTACAGGGAGAAGGGCTAATTAGAGGGGGAAGTAGCTGGGGGCAGAGAAATGGAGAGGAAGGAAGCAGAGAGTCTGAAGGAAGCCAGATCTGTTAATACAACTCCCAAGTTGGGGAGTTGGCCAGGACTTGTAACTATGTAAATAGCATTAGTGGTGTCCTGCTGGAACAGCATAAGAGAGCACTGTGGTGGTGAAGGAGACCTGGGGATTCGGGGGGGGGGGGTTGTGCATAAAGTGACAAACTCCCAATGACACTTGTTCAGCTCTCATCCCAACAAGCCTGGGAAAAGGCAGGCTCTGCAACATACCATAAGGTTAAAAAGAAATCCAGCCTCTCACATCCCAACAAGGTGATGAGAGTTCCAAAGTCAGGGTCCCCTCATGGAGATCGCCATTTATAGGCCCCAGTTCAGCAAAGCCGGCCCTTAAGCATGTGCTTGACTGTGCTGGCACTGCACAGGTCTCAGCTGGGGTTGGGCCAAATAGACTCTTATCCTGCATATTCTTGCTGAAGACAGTCTCATAAAGAAACCTTGGAAAAAGTGTGTGCACTAAGAATTGCTTACTTAGAGGGAGGTAAGTGAGATGTTAGCTTGAAACTATGAACCCAACTACTGTATTTCAGAGTCGCTGACCATGAGCGTTCTTGTTAAATTGGCTTGCGCTATGGCCATTTCAGTTCATGTCGGCATTAATATTAAGTAACAGAAATAAAAGTTAGTCTAGTTGATTGGCACTCGCAGAACAGTAATCAATTGTTTGATGATACTCCTCTAAAAATATTTGTCACCTGAGGAAACCCAGGGAGGAACCTAGGAAGACAGGAACTGACAAACTGGATCAGTTCCGTAGCCCATCTCTGACAGAGGCAGATGCTTCAGAGGAAGATCCTATAATCTAAGTAATGGACTGTTTTATTCCTAATCCCAGGCAGTTAACTTGGTTTTTACCCTGAAGCAGGAGGGATTTAATTCCCTATATTTTTATCCTCATGTAACTGTGGATGTCGTCATTCATTACCAATATAAATGTCTAATCCTTTTGTGAATCCTGCTCCAAGAAAGTGACACTATCCCATTTGTTGTTTCTTTCTAGTATTAGTTTCAATGCATTTTGATAACTGTTGTCCTCTAAATGGATGTAAACAAAGGCTGGGGTCCCCTTGCTGTGCCTGGGTCTTGTCTGCCCCATCCATCATCAGCTAAGCTTCTCACTAACGGATATGACAAGTTAGAGGGTAAACACATAATTCACCACTTTGGGGGCTGGGTTTTGCTTTCCTCCCAATTTTTCTTGCTTTGAAAGCATAACCATGCACCTCCTTCTACCATTCTCTCTTCAACACCAGGCTTCCCACTGTTCCACTCCTCTGAAAAACTGAATATCTTTTTCATGTCATTAATGTTTACCAGCAACACTAAAATGTCATGAAAAGACACTGAAATTCTCTCAAAACAAAGTAATATTAACAGATCAGAATGTACAGCATGAGACAGCAAAAGCACCAGTTTCAATACGGTAAACTACCTTTCTGTTTGAAAAGATGAAATTGATAATAAATACGATTCAAATCTGTTACATCAATGTAAATCAAGAGTAACCCTAATGAACTCACTTTTGCACCACTCGTGCAAGCTAGTGTAAGATAGAAGAGAATCAGACCCACCAAGCTAGTACAGGAGGTGTAATTTACATCTCCCTGTACCATTCTGCGCTGTAGGAGGATTCAACCCTGAAAGAGAGCAGGCACAGTTACTGATTTGTTCCTTTAACGCTTTCCCCTGGGAAGGATCAGCTTTCTGTTAGTATCATGGTTCCCTAGGGCACTCTGCCTGAAGAAGCTGCTGAAGAAATGTGCTGACACAGTGCATTTACCAGCTCCTGGCCATAATATATCCTTGGCCAGAAATGCTCACTTCTGGGGCTTTACTGGCTTTTATAGAACTCCCAACCCGGTGTATGAAAGATTGCAGCTGCTTTTTGGTAACATAAACTTCCTCCCACAGGGAAACATTCTGATATCAGAAAACTCCATCTACACTATCAGAAGCTGGCATAGTCCCCATTCTGAATTTGTCCCAGCTCCTTTAAGAGAGTATACTGACCATTTAAATGTCACTGGTATTGAAATACTGGGGCCGGGGGTTTTGTCGTACCCACAATTCTGACCACTGCTGACTGAAAAAGAAAACAGGCTAACAAAGGAAGACAAAGCTGAGTAAAAGGTGGAGACCACCATCTTTTTTTTTGTCGTCCCCCACTTTGAGCACTGAATGTTACCAAACCCTGGGAAGAAAGCCAAAAATCAGCATTGTGCTGATGGGAACATGAATTGTATATGAGGAGGTGTTTCCCTGCTTCCACATAGTGTATAAATACTGAAGCACAGTGATGTCTGAAGTGGCTATGCTCAAGGCTCTGCAGAAGTTCTAACAGGAAAAAATTGGTCATGCTAAAAGGATTCTGAAGGCTGTGCCATGACATTCTTCTACAGGAGTCAGCAAACGACAGTCTGAGATTTCTCCTCAAAAAGAAACATTACTGTGGCAATCTAAAGGACAATGTGAGCCATCATGGTTTTAGACCTTCAAAGGACCTTGTAACAAAGATCACACACACAAGAGGTGAAAAGAAAAAGTATATAGCTCCACGGTTTAGAGGTTTACTTCTCAAAGCTCTCAACCATTTGGAAAAGTTTGAATATAGGTGAGCCTTCTGAGGTCTTACATCCTTCTCTTTCCATTCCTCTTTCTTCTTTCTTTAACCCACCTCCTGACAATGCCTCTCTTCTCTGACCCTCCACTTCAAGCTCCAACATCACTTGACTTCTCACTCCCTGATAGATTGTGGGTCCCTGTCACCACAGGCACTGGCTTCTAATTTTCTAATCACCCCTTCTCCGCCCCACGTCCCACCCAACTCCACCCGCCACCTGCCCGCCCCTGCTGTTCTGAGGCATGCAGGAGGTGCTGGGAGGGAGGGGGAGGAGTTGATTGGCAGGGCTGCAGGCAGGTGGGAGTGGGGGAGAGGGAGGAGAGCTTGGCTACTGGTGGGTGCTAAGCTCCCACTAATTTTTTTCAATGGGTGCTCCCTGGAGCAACCATGGAGTCGGCGTCTATTTTAAGGCAACTGCACCTGTATCCCCACCTCCATGGTTTACTCCAGGAGTGCCCAGTCAGGTCTCAGGTCTCCAACCAACACATGTCTCTGGGCAAAGACCCTTGTTCCACTCCCTTCTGATGGAGGGGGGAGGAGTTTTAAGGCTGCACAGTTCCCTGTCTTACCCTGTGATATCCTCAGCAAGCCAGTCTGTGTAAAGGCTAGCACCTATGCATTGGTTTCTATCCAAGGGTATGGACAGCATACTGCCAGCAGTTACAAGTTTCCACATAGCTCTTTCTTAGCAAGCACATTAATTCTTAAGATACAAGCATTACAGAGAAAACCTAATGAAAACAATAAACAGACCTAAACATGCCAGGAGTCACCATCCTCTACGTGTGAAGTCAGATAGGCCAACATCCCTTCCACCCTTCAACAAGAGTTGGCGCCTCTCCTGGGATGGAGGAACATGTCTATTTGTTGAACCAAAATGAAGGCCCTGTGTCAGTTAAACCCAGGCTTTTTTATATCAAAAGCCCTTTCTTTGTCTGTTGGTCTCTGGAAAACCCCATTTGAACCAGTACATGCAAGCCTCCCAAGGATGCGGTACCTCTCTGGAGGTACCACCTTACAATTCACCTAAATTACTCCACACTGTTTCTAGTTTCTGAATGAGCTGTGGTAACTGTCTCCCTGGAGTTGCACAGAATACCTAGCCCACAGTGATACATAAACCATTCAGAAACTTAATACAATAAGGTCCCCAAAGATATCACAGGGGGTTGCAAGATCTCTCACAGTTCCCAACAAGCCCCCTAACTTGGGTGATATATTCCATCTGCTGGGCCCTAAGTAGCTACACAATTCAACTTTTGTGACCTTCAGTGCTTCTCTGCATCAAAAACACCAGAGTGAATTTCCAGCCCCAAGAAACTTCCCTGAACATGTGAGATTTGAGGATGAGAGCAAGTTCAGCAAAGACTGCCAGACCTGCTGAGAATCCCAGAAGGAAGTCACAAAGGTAGGAGGCTTCTTGGGAGTTGAAGTAAGGAGGAAGAAACTTGTCAGGAACTGACAGTGATCTCAAAACAGTCAGGTCTGGTTGTTAGTTAGCTGAATAACTAAGATTTGACCTTAGTTATTCAGGCTAGTTATTTTTTCTGATTTCTTTTTCAGAATTGTTATTTACTGAGCACTGATGCTCTGTTCAGCACTGTACAGGCTATAAAAGAGGACAAACTTCCTTCCCCAAGGAGATTGCCACTTAGACACAGAGATTACAGCACAAACATATGTAATTAATCTACATATAGATACACTGCAGTGTTGTGAAAGGGCACACAGAAAATGTGTGTTTTAAATTGCACAGTTTTGATGGGAAAGTGGGAAGCTAATGATAAAATTCAGAGTCAGAGTTTTCACAGGTCGGTAAAGCAATAAAAATCTCCAAGAAAGATTTAGAAAACCTGAGGGTGGAACCTCCTCAATCAAATTACTCTTCAGATTATTGCTGTGCTACTGTGCTTCATTAAAAATTGCTACATGTGAAGCTTCTGAGGTACAGTGGTGACACTGATACTTTGCATTGTGGGCACACAACACCAGGTTTGACAGATTTCATCAAACTTCCTGTAATCGCATTCCATTGCCTCCTGGGCTAGAAGACTGACTGTGAGAACCAACCCCAACTCCATGTCACAGGCTAGCCAGGCCGTGGGTCCAGGTATGCAGGAGTAAGTGAGCACTGATTGTCCACTCCATCCCTTCATAACAGAAGAGGTGCGTGGGAAATGGGAGAGGCGAGGCAGGGAACTGGCAACTCTTTGGCTCCTCCCCCTAGTACATTAGCACAGCTGAGCTGACGTAGGAGGGATTCTAGTTTGCTGTTATAGAGACCAACAGCAAATCGCTACCCCTACTGGAGTACAGTGGTGCTGGAACACTTAATAGAGTGGGGGTGCTGTGCCCCCACCTAACCTCTGTCTGTGCCCCCAGCCATCCCCTAGAGATGTTATTGATATAAACTGGGACCATATAGAACATGGTTTGCAACCAAGGCTGTGTGTGACGTTATTGATATAAACTGGGACCATATAGAACATGGTTTGCAACCAAGGTCCTGTAGTGGCACCAAATCTTATGTAAAAGGGGTCATATGAGGTGTCTAAGACCAGGTTATGGGTTGCTGGTTATGATTATGCTGTCTGTATCATTTTGTAGTTGAAGTTATGAGTATTGGCTGTATACTGTCTGTATTTCAAATTTGTGCTGTTTTTCTGGGAAAAATCCCAGACAAGTTGGTGTTAGCTCTGCCTAGCCTGCTTGATGGCCCATTAAGGACCATTAGCTACACAATTGACCCATTGAGAGAAGGCAGACACGCCTTGTAACTCAGCAAGGTGTGCAGGAACTTGCCCATGTGACTGCAGACTCCATTTTGCTGTAATTTTCCACAGTAAGAACAAAGAAGTGTTCTTACACCTGGAAGAGCCTATATAAGGCTGATGCCTCATCTCCATCTGGTCTTCAATCCTGTTTCCTACCTCTGGAGGGACTTTGCTACAAACTAAGCTCTACACAAGGGACTGATGACCCATCCCAGCTGGGGATGTACTCCAGAGACTTGATTTGAACCTGCAGTTATTCCATCACTGCTACAAGCCTGAACTAAGAACTTTGCCATTACTGTATGTAATTGATTCCATTTAACCAATTCTAGCTCTCATCTCTACCTTTTTCCCTTTATGAATAAACCTTTAGATTTTAGATTCTAAAGGATTGGCAACAGCGTGATTCGTGGGTAAGATCTGATGTGTATATTGACCTGGGTCTGGGGCTTGATTCTTTGGGATCGAGAGAACCTTTTTCTTTTATTGGGGTGTTGGTTTTCATAACCCTTTCATCCCTAGGACGAGTGGCACTGGTGGTGATACTGGGAGACTGGAGTGTCTAAGGAAATTGCTTGTGTGACTTGTGGTTAGCCAGTGGGGTGAAACCGAAGTCACTTTTGTCTGGCTGGTTTGGTTTGCTTAGAGGTGGAAAAATCCCAGCCTTGGGCTGTGACTGCCCTGTTTGAGCAATTGGTCCTGAATTGGCACTCACAGTTGGGTCCCGCCAGAACCGCTTCATCACACTGTGGCTCCAGGATGAAGGGACAAGGGTAATGGGGCCGAGGCTTGGCCACAGCTGGGGGCAGGTGCAGAGCCCTGGGTCCGGGGTCAGGAGCAGAGACCCAGGCATGGAGCTGGCAGCTGGGACCCTGGGTGCAGGGCCTGGAGTGGAGCCCTGGGCATGGAACTGGCAGCTGGGACCCCTTGTGGGGCTGGGAGCAGACCCCCAAGCACGGGACCAGGAGCAGAGCCCTGGGAACGGGGCCTGCAGCCGGGATCCTGTTTGCAGGACCAGGAGCAGAGCCTCAGGCGCAGGGCCAGAGCTGGGGCCATCAGCCAGGACTGTGGGACTGGGACCATCATCCAGGACCCTGGGCATGAGGCTGGTAGTGGAAACATGGTGGAAATTGTGCTTCAAAGGGGTGTGTGGCACAATACCTCATGGAGCTGTTCTTTGGATGGGTTTTGCTCAGGGCTGTGCCTAAAGGCACAGTCTAGCCCTGTGGAAATAATTACAAGCAATACTGAGGTCCTTTTGCAAATAATGACACAGGGAAGCTGACAAAGGCAAAATTCATCACTATAGCAAACTGAGGTTTGGAAAATGTTCTGAAATCTGAGGAAGGAAACATGTTTGGAACTCATGTACCAATATTTGTGAGTGAGAATGAATATTGTCAGATGACTGTGGCATCGTGTTCACAGTGCTATAATTGAGGGTCAGGCGCCATTTCCTTTATAAACAGCGTAGTTCATAATATTGCTGTTCAGCTGCTTTTGCTCACTGTAGGCTGAAACTTGGCATTCATACCTTCAGGCCAAATGCAAATCTGTCTCTAAAAATGACTTAAATGGGTTAGGCCAAATTTAGTACTGAAGCAATAAAAAGAATAATTTTGGTTCAGGTTTCATATTGGCTCACAATAGCAATGCCACTGCTAGTCTTTTGAAGATTTTAAAGCTCTAAAATACAGTAGCTCGAGAGTGCCTAAGAGACACACTGTAGACCTTGCAAATCACAAGCTAACACAGAAAAAACAAAAAATTAAAATAACCTTAAGGGTCAAGCCAAAATGTACTAAGGATCAGATTCTGCCATCCTTACTCGTGCTAAATAGAAGCTCACTTCACAAGTGGCCCCATTAAAAAAAGAACAGGATCACTTATGAAATAAGGAACTACTTAATGTGATAGACTTGAACCCCAAAGCAAGAAAACAATTGAGTAACAGCCTTTGAGCATCCTTGCTTCTGTCAGCTGAAGGATCCAATTGAACAAAATAAACACCCAGCTTCCAGTGTGGCAGAAGCCACTTGTCAGAGCTTCCACAGGCTGCTGCTGGTTTCTGCATAGAAGTCATGGACCTGGCCTTTGTCTCATTTAAACCAATCTAAATCAGGAGTAACTGCATGAAAGTTGTGGGTAAAAAGCTGGTGTGAGCATGGAATCAGACCCGAAGTTTCTTTTTTGCTCAGCTGAGTCTACAATTAAGGCCTTATTATAAGAAGCTTTCCCCTGTTATTTTGAAAAGCATTTGCATTGAGTGATAAAAAAGAAATTATTATGAGGCTTCTTATTAGATCCCTCCCTTTCCCATAATTTTCAGTACATTGCTGGGAAATAACAAGCCCCTGAAAACATTTATGAAATATGAATAGGATCAGGCCTCGAACAAGAACATTTACATGAGGGGGAATCAATAGAAGAATGTAAAGTACAATATCTTACATATTTAAAAACCACCCTCTCTTATCTCTGCTCTCCAGTAATGTACTTATATGGCCTTCATCTCTACAGCATCTGAGTGCTTCACAGACATAAATAGATTTATGCTCACAACACGTCTGTGAGGTAGGAGTGTTATTATTTTCCACATTATACAAATACGGAATGACTTGCCCCAGGTCAGAGAGGAAATCTGTGGCAAAGCCAGGACTTGAACCCAAATCTCCTGAATCTCCTATCCATAAGATTTTCAATGCCATTTGTCCTGTAAACTAACAATGTAGGCTGAAGTCACTGTAAAAAACACGCGGCAAAACCAGTTTCTGTAAAGAGGCTCCACACATCTCTGAATTCAAAAATGGATTATTTCCTCTATAGCTACACAGCCTGTGACAAATGACCAGACTGACTGATTGCTCATTTTGAGTCAAGCATAAAATCTGAGCCCTATTTTGTTACATAGGAACAGTTTAATGAAACATACAGAGCATTCAGCAGCTAAAAAATAGGATTGTCAATGTTAGAATCACCAACCAATAGTAAAGAAACTGAGAGGCAGAGATGCAAACTACCACATTGCCCCTTTATCCAGTCTTGTGCACATATTTCAACCACTAGCCCATTTGTAGATCGATAGGAGGTTAACTGTGGGCCAGATGTCAATTAATTTCCAAAAGTAAGATCATACTCTATTAAAAGAGCAGTGTCAAACTTGTTATGATTTTTTAAAAGTGGCCTACCTTGGCAGTGTACCCCTTATTCAAGATCTGACCTTCAGGATTTGTTCCATGTCATGTATTTTTTCAGATAGATCCATCTAGCCTCTGAAAGTATGTTTAGCTCCCTGGTGAGCAATATTATGTTAGACTCACAATTTTAAAATAAATGAGTGCACTAATTACTACTGTAGTGTGTTTATTGTGCATCATCTCAAGTAAACACCCACAAGGAGGGCAAAAGTTCAAGAGATAATTCCACAGCCAAGACAGCAGTTACGTTCCAATCACCCTTTTGGGATGGGTGAGTTTTGGACTCCCATCACAGACAAACAAATCATGTGAACTGTGTAAGGGAAATCATCCTTCTAACTTGCAGATGGTCCACGGTCAGCAAGGAAATCTCATGTATTTAGGGCAATCTGTGGGGGATGGTACATCTGTTCAAAGGCCCATTGGCTCTATGCTACTCCTCAGGCCATTTCTCCCCCCTCATAGCAATGCAGTTCCCTAACCCTAACCGGATACACAGACAGGTCTTTTTCCACCCTCCCCGCTTTCCAGCCCTTGCATTTGAAAGCCTGCAGTAAAACTCCATTTACATAACACTGCCAGGGTCAGCACTTACACAAGGAATTCCACAGATCTGGAGAAATTTCTGTACCCAGGCCACTCCTTTTCCTTCCTGCCATGGGCCCTAAAATTGTAGAGCCCCAGAACTATAGTCAAGACTTCAGCAAGAACATAAGAACGGCCGTACTGGGTCAGACTAAAGGCCCATCTAGCCCAGTATCCTGTCTACCGACAGTGGCCAATGCCAGGTGCCCCAGAGGGAGTGAACCTAACAGGTAATGATCAAGTGATCTCTCTCCTGCCATCCATCTCCACTCTCTGACAAACAGAAGCTAGGGACACCATTCCTTACCCATCCAAGCTTGCAGGGAGGGGAGATGCAATGCTTAGATTCAATCCCTCTTCTGCAATACATTGGACCATTTTTGTGAGTTTCCTGCTATCTCCTATGTTTTTGAAAAGTAAGTAGCAAATGTGGTTGTAGATACATATGCAGAAAATGGAAGGCTTATAATGAAGAAGGGTAAGGGGCTGCAGGAAGAGAATGAATAATAATATATATAAAAATAATAATTGGAGATACACCTATCTCCTAGAACTGGAAGGGACCTTGAAAGGTCATTGAGTCCAGCCCCCTGCCTTCATTAGCAGGACCAAGCACTGATTTTTGCCCCAGATCCCTAAGTGGCCCCCTCAAGGATTAAATTTACAACCCTGGGTTTAGCAGGCCAATGCTCAAACCACTGAACTATCCCTCCCCCAATAGATTATCTTGTGATCAAGGCAAGTGAATGTCACCCAACTGGATTCTGTTATAATGCACATACACAAGGGGACCAAATTAAGGTTGCATGAGCAACCTTAATTCTGGCATTTCCTAATTTTTGAGTGCTTGATTTTGCAACCTTAATGCTCTTTTAACAGAGGTTTTTGGATGTAATAGATAATATATTCTTCCTCAGCAGCCCTCGATCTCCCACCAAGCCAATGACTCATAGTCTCTTTAAATCTCACCTTAAAACCTTCCTTTTCTCTTTACCTAGTGATTGACAATCTCTCTCTCTCTCAAGCATTCTGTGACACTGTGTATTAAAGATGCCATATAATGACAATTATTTTATTGTACTGGGAAATTAAACACCCAGGGAGCACTATTAGAAGAATTCTAGGTGAACTCCCTGATGTTTTAAGAAGGAGCTCTGATACCTCTCATGGTGGATGGCCAGACTAAATGCAACTGCCCAAATCCCAGTTCTAGCAGCTGAATTCCAGTTATGGGTAACTTGGTTAACAATTTTCAGCTACATTCCGTAGCAAATGTGAATTGAAGTTATTAGGACCTGTAATGTATCTTTCTATGCTTTTTTTTTAACCATTCTTTGTAATTTGCAGAATACAAAAATTGCTAGACATTATGCTGAAAAACTAAGCAGGTTTCTGCTCCGCGCTTAACAATTTTTTACTACCAATGTATATAAGATGCTGTGCCCCATGGTCTCCTGTTCTCAGAGTGGAAGGAGCTAAAAGCAGCAGAGCTAGATTGGCTTGAGGGTGGAAGTTGGGAAGTGCCAGCTCCATGACATGCTTCTCCAGTCCCCTGAGTGAGATTCTTCGCTGATGCTCTGAAGAGATCAGGTAGGTTGGGAAAGGGCAGGCTGTGGAGACAGTCACTCCCCACTGAACCCCCCACAACCCCACTGCTAACATCCAAATAAATTAATGCTGACCTAGTTAGCATTAATTTACACAGATTCCTCCATGTGGTGGAGGATTTAGGGCCAACAGATTGACATGCAGCCTTTTGAGCTATACTATGTGTCCTCTAGGTAAAATAAAAGAGTGAAGCAGCTGTTGCAAGGAGTAAAACTAATGGCATCACAGTTTGAGACTCACTCATCTTAAACACAAACTGCCAGATTCTGCTCTCAGTTACACCAGTTGCATGCATCCATTGAAAATGATGAAGTCCCTCCAGATTTACACAGGTGTAACCAAGAGCAAAATTTGCCCAATTTTTTCCCCACACAAACTAGCCAAGAGTTAAAATAAGAAATTCTAAGTGTTTCATTATATATTCCACCAACTCCTAAATCACCATTCTGTGAATGCGAGACACTTCATTTTTATCAGAAACAATAAAATATTTACACAAAGCACAAAAGGTCTGACATCCATCATAGTATCTTGTCACCATAATGCTATGCTGTATGTTTTGTTTGTTCAAATAACGTCTTTGCTTCCTGTTTTTTCTCAGAATAGACATTCACAAGAAAGATATTAGTCATGGCCACTCAAGGTTGGTAAATAAAGCACCCACACAGCTGCTCTTTGCTTTTAATGAATCTGTGTAATGTTTAATGAACTGTTACATGTATTACATTCCCATTTCTGGAACCTTGCCATAGAATTTGTCCTATGTAGCCCTGTTTCATTATTTTATGACCAATTAAATGGGAACTGCAGCTAGTCCACAGATCAGTGGGATCTGGAACAGACCCTGCCCCTCCCATGTGTGAAGACAAGAGGGCAGCTCAACTTGTACTCCATGTTAAAGAGCCCTGTCAAAATACCCCCTACGTATCCTTACCTCAGTCTTTCCCAGACCTGTGCATCGGAGTGGGATAAGCAGTGGCACTGATTATTAAAGTAGTGGTTCATTGACTGTAGCTGATCAGGAATATTTTGATAAACATTTTTTGTTAGAAAACACCAATTTGTTGAAACTGAACGTGTTCACAAGAGATAATTATTTTACACAAATTTCTTGTTTTGAAAAGTTGTGGGGGAAAAGTTTCAAAATTTTCAACTTCTCATTTCCTAACAAAACAATCTTTTTTTTTTACAACTTTTTGTTTTGAAATGTAAGCTTCAAATCATTAAAAAAAGGGAAGAAACATTTCAAAATTATCAAAACCAAATGTTTTCATTTGACCGACATTTAATATTTTTTTCAGATGGTTGGTTTGCAAAAATATTTTGCAATTACATCTTTTCATCCTAATTTGGGATGGAAAAATGTTCCAAATCTCAAAAATTGTCCCAGGATGGGAAAACCATTTCCTGCCCAGCCCTAGCATAGACTTCTATCAAAGTACAGCACATTCAGGAGAAAGCATAAAGAAATCCACAACTATTTCATTGCTGCTCTTCAATTACTGACAAAATTCCTCCCAGCCCAAAAAATGGCTCAGCAGAAAGGTTGTAATGGCATAAAGCTAATGAAACTACAATTTTGTGGAAAGCAGAATGCCCTCACAGCCCACACTGGGGTAGTTTTGTGGGGGGGAGTTCCCTTATAACTAGTGGGCAGGTGGTGAGACTGAAACCTACAACTAGGGCCAGATAAAAATCATGCCAGGCAATTGTCTGTCAAAAACACTGCCCACATGCAATGAGCATAGGGTAGCAATGTTTCCTCCTCCTGCAGGGATGAAAGGGAGCTAACCCCATTATTATAGAGGCAGATGGTCTATGCCAGGAGTCGACAACCTTTCAGAAGCGGTATGCCAAATTCACTGTAATTTAAGGTTTCCCGAGGCTTAACATTTGTAGAAGGTCTCTCTCTGTCTATATTATATCAATAAACTATTTTTGTGTTTAAAGTAAATAAGGTTATATAAATATTTAACAAGCTTCATTTAAAATAAAATTAAAATGCAGATCTTATCAATTTACTGTGATCCCTCCTGGGATTGTTGTCTCGGGTTCCAACCACCAACCCTGCTCAGCCCGCTGCCGGCCTGAGGTCCATCCACTGGTCCTGCTCAGCCCGCTGCCGATCTGGAGTTCCATTTACTCAGCCGGCAGTGGGCTGAGTGGGCCGGTGGCAGGCTGAATAGGGCTGGCGGGGGGGGGCTGAGTGGCTCAGTCCACTGCCAGTCTGGGGTGCCAGTAGCACTCAGCCTGCTGCCAGCCTGGGGTTCCGGCTGCCGGCCCCTTGCCAGTTGGGGTCCCAGCAGCCAGCCCTGCTCAGCCTCCTGCCAGCCTCAATGAGCAGAACCCCAGGCTGGTAGCGGGCAGAGGGGGGGCCGGCGGCCGGGACCCCAGCTGGCAATGGGGCAGCAGCCGGAACCCCAGAGCAGTGCGTGCCATCAAAAATCGGCTTGCGTGCCACCTTTGGTACATGTGCCATAGGTTGCCGACTCCTGGTCTATGCCAAGAGCCCCATCACACTGTGAATTGTATTTATTTTTTCTGCAGTCCTTACACATGCAATATTCCCGCTGACCTCAATGGAAGTTACATCCTTACAAAGACTGTAGGATCAGGAGCCAATCTTGAAATCCTCATTCAACCTTTATTCAGACAAAACTCCCATTGGTGTCAAGATTCAAAAAGGGACTGGACATTTATATGGATAACCATAAGACTATATATAGGAGAGCTATCATAATTAATGGTAAACTTTTTGAAAGGGACTATAAACCCCACGCTTCAGGATTTCTAATTATGAGAGATCACAATGAGACCTGGTGTGTGTGGGGACAGAGAGGGGGGTAGATTATCCCACATCTGCCAACTGTGAGATTCTTGCACCATCTTCTCTAGCACCTGGTACTGGTCACTGTTGGAGACAGGATACTTAACTAGATGGACCTCAGGTGTGATCCAATATGGCAATTCCTATGTTCCTAATGGGAGTTTTCCCCCAGATGAGAACTGAGAGTCTCTCCACTTTGAGAGCTCCTCCCCTCCTATATGTCTGGGCCACAACAGGAAAGGGAAATGCTCCCCACTTCCCTTGGCCATACAAATGTTCAGGGATGTCCTTCTTCAGGGATTTGGCTCAATGGGTTTTGTGTATATGTGTAGAGGGGGGAATATATGGGAGTCTCAGGGCTGCTTTCCATTGTAAGCTTCTCCCAAGTTCCTGGGGTAAACCAGAGGTATTTGCAGTCTGTAGGTTCCCGCTCTGTGCTATGGAATACCCCTGAGGAAGGTTCTGAGACAGTAGTAGTAATCATGGGAGCCTCTGGAGCCTCACTGTCAAGAGGCTGTGGGAGCCAGGTGGCTGTGCAGAGGCACTGGGCTTTTGTACAGATCACCATTACTCCCATCAGTCCCTCAAATCCTGTGACATGGAGAGCTGAACCCCTGCCGCTTCCACTGGGAGGCAAACCCCACCCACTTGGCAGATGAATGAGAGGAAAACATCTTGGGTTTCATTCTCTTATGTGAGGATGATCCAAGTAGGGGACTTGGGGCTCTGAGTAAGGACTGTATAAAGATACTGAATTAGTGGGGATTTTTCCTTATGCTCTGCTTGGCTGATTGTCTTTTAAGTTAAACAGACAGTTCTTAGTGCCTCTGTCATCTTTACATTCCTGGTTATGCATGAGTAATAAATATTCACTGAGAAATGGACTTGTAATAAATGGGGGAGGGAGGGAAGAGAGACCCTTTTTAACCAGGGTAAATGACAAGCTTCATTGCACTCCCAAAGTGTCCAAACAAAAGGAGTATCAAACAGCAGGAAAGGTCCTCACCTCCCTCCATTGAGCAGGGCAATCTATTCACAGATAAATGACAGAAATACAAAACTGATGCTATGTTTGTTTTCTGAGCATGCCCTCCAGCATACTTACTCTCTTTCAACACACAATAAAACTAAATGAAGTAACTGTTTAAAAAATATGGATATAAAACTGACTGAAAATCAAGTAAGCTCTGCATAATGCTATGCAATATGCATTCTCCTTCCACTCACAGAAAATAGTCCTCCTCCTTAGGAACCTGCAAGTCTAAAGGGCCTTCTCAAAACACCTAGATTGTTTTATGAACAGTACGAGGTATG
The DNA here is from genome assembly GCF_016161935.1 of Mauremys reevesii. Lineage (NCBI taxonomy): Eukaryota > Metazoa > Chordata > Testudines > Geoemydidae > Mauremys > Mauremys reevesii. Next base: position 202,638,296 of record NC_052624.1, read on the forward strand.
TTTTACATTTGGGGCCAAATCCTGGTTCCTTTATACAAGCAAATATTGCCAGGCAGTCAAAGGGCCAGATGTTGCTCGCAGTATCACTGACAAAACTCTAGAGTAAATTAATTGACTTCAATATAGATATACTGATGCAACTGGGTCATGATCTTCCCCACTGGACTAGTCAGATGATTAGAGCAAGCTGGGTTTGGACCTTAAGTATAAATCATTTTAGTCTGCACAATTTAAAGTCTCTCTTGTTTTTCTCTCCTTAAATTTTAAGGAAGGAAAATAGAAGGAGGAACAGAAGGGATATGCAATGTTTCTACGAATCCCTTTTTAATTATTCTGTTTTTCTCTTTTGTGATAATGTTTCTACATTAGTGAAATAACTACTCCTGGTGATTTCCTGCTGTGAATGTGCCCTAACTTGGGCAAAGATAGTGTTTACTGTATGTCTGTAGAGTTCCATAAATCCCATTCAGATGTATCTATACAGATTAGAAATACAGAGAGCTGTATTTATTTAAATCAAGGTCAGCCATACAACTTGATATCTACAAAGGCTGGGAATTATAAGAATTATACAATACTGGTCATTTGACTAATGCTTCACTAGAAAGGAATTACTCACTGCAGTCGTATTAAAAAACAAATTACAGTCACATGTGTGTATATCGTGAATTCCAAAGAAATAATGGTCACCCCCTTGATATGACGTGTTGTAGAACATCTTCATTGTTTTTAATTAAGTGGCATATAGCTTAATTACAATATTCACTACCTGATTCTGAAAATGATTTCATTATTTATTCATTTTAGCATTTACCAGCTATAGACCATTATTTGGTAAGTATACAAGTTTGATTGTTTGCTATTAGGTTATGAGAAGAACTTTTGTTTATGTTTGTTAGAATTTGGTCACTTAAGATACAGTTTTACACTCCCGCTCAGCCATGCCCTAGGCTACGTCTACACTACCCGCCGTATCGGCGGGTAGCGATCGATTTTTCAGGGATCGATATATCGCGTCTCATCTAGACGCGATATATCGATCCCCGAACGCGCTTCTATCGATTCCGTAACTCCACCGCCCCGAACGGCGGTGGCGTCGTCGACATGGAGAGCCCCGGACATCGATCCCGCGCCGTGAGGACGGGTAAGTTATCGATATAAGATACTTCGACTTCAGCTACGTTATTCACGTAGCTGAAGTTGTGTATCTTATATCGATTTTTCCCCTTAGTGTAGACCAGCCCCTAGATGCACCTGCAACATTCCCCCTATACTGAGGAGGCTGTGAAGGGGTGGCATAGAGCTCTACAAGTCCAGTGATTCCTTAGCTGCCCCAGGAAGGCATATTCCCAGCTCCTTTATGGTGCTGAAATTGGATCATGGATCTGGCCCTGTATTTTGAGCAGCCCTTTGCATGTCTTAAATATCTGGTAATGAAATATGGAGCCTTTGAGCAGTAGGGTGGAATTTATTATCTATCAGTAAACAGAATTAGTATTTACTAAAAAATGTTGCCATGTAATTACTGTTATGTGAGTTTGTGGTCTTGATCCAGTTTCTAGTGGGCGGGTAGGTGCCCACATCACAAAAAAACAACAAAATCAGCACAATAACTGGCAGCCTCAGTAGAATGACTGAGATTCTGAAAAAAAACAAAAATAAAGATCAAAATATTGGGCTGACCAATCTTAATAGCACATGAGTATCATATTTAAACAGTATCCATTTTTATAATGCTAATTTACTCTTTTAAAAACTTAAGAGCACAAACACCTATATAAAAATGCACAAGAACACAACGAACGCTGATCTGACAACACACTTCTTTTAGAGATAAGGAATAAGACAACAGATGCATTGTTAAGCTGATAAGAGCGTACAGTCTACACAGTCTATGCTCTCTGCACAACATGCTTTTATATTGGTTGCACAGATCACCTTTCATTGGTCATTATAATTATTACTATAATTTATTGTATTCTGGTAGTACCTAGACACCCCACTCACGAACTGAGGCCCCACTGTGGTAGGGTGTAAAAGTTCGCAGTTCACCATCTGAGGAACCCCACATTGCCTCATGATGGCCCTACAAGCTGCCCTGCCTCCGCTTCCCTCTTCTAGGGTCCCCAGTAACTCCTCGCAAACTTTCCAAATATAAATAACCTTTTACATGGTTAATTTATTATAGGAGTCCCACAATCATAATCCAGAATTCTCAGCACAGTCCAAACAGTACATTCAGTCCTTCAAGTCCCAATAGTCCATCAGCACACCAAATACAACTCCAGACTCTCACCCCACTTTGACTCTCCAGCATCTCTCACCATGCCTCCCCTAGTCCCTCTAGCCAGGATGCTTCTCTGCCCTGTTTCTTTCTCAGATATAATTCTATCTCTGTCCCAGAGACATCAGCGGGCTCACTCCTCCACTGTTCCCCAGCCTTCAGCCCTCTCTGGCCTTCCAGCTCAGAAAGCCAGCAAGCATCTCCCTCCGTGGATCTTAGCCTTCAGTCCTCTCCAGTCATGGCTGTCTGGCCTGGGGAAGTTTGTAGGTGACCCCTGGCTGCCTTCAGCTTTTGCCCACCTGCTATAGTTCCACTGCTCAACTAGGGGACTCTCACTGCTCCTTCCTTCAGGGGCATCCACTCCCTGAAGTTTTCAGCCAAGCTCAGCTTCTGTTTTGAGTTCTCTCTCTACTTCTCTAAACACCCTCAGCTCTTCTCCCCCCATCTCTGGATTCTACACTCTCCCTTACCTTTGGGCCCGCTCTCATTTATAGATCCCAGGGGCAGCCCTGCCTTCCTCATTACCTCAAACTAGGGCACACCTGGGCCCATTGTCGGTTAAGGGGCCAGCTACCCTGTTACACAAGCACTGATCACAGCCTTTGTCCCACATAGTTTACAATCTAAGTATATGATGAGAGACAATAGGTGCTAGCAATAAACAGGGGAATCATACGGTAACAGTAAAATAATTAAGATTAGTGTAATAAACAATGGTCATAGCACATCAGCCGCCTAGCCAGCCTTTCCCAGCTACACTGCCTTGTGACTACTAACTTGACCAAATTCTTTCACAACTTTACATACAGTTTGTTAAGGAAGATCGCCTCAAGATACAACATTTAGCACTTCATGATTAAGCAGTGTTCTCATTTGCTCATCAAAACCCTTTTGATGTCAGTAGTTATGCTGAGCGATGTGAATAAGGGTCATACACCTCTCCTTGTTGAAAAATTCATGTACGGTGCTCTTAGTGACAGATATTTTTTTATCTAGATCAATAGAATTCTGCAAAGCTGCATTAAATTATCAAACGCAAAAAAATTTCTAGCATCTGTTCTGCTAGGAAAAAAGAGAGCATGTGACATATATGTTACTGTGGCACTCTAATATTCTCCTTCTATGGCAAGAGCTTGGACATCCATGTTAGTTATTTTAACATCTCTTCCATTTTCCAAAACTCAACTGAACATAGTTTGGCATCACCACTTTCATAAGCAAGCACAATCCCACAGACTTCAAAAGATTATTTGTGAGTTTGAAAGATAAAACCAGCTATCCATAATTTATTGATTTTATGAAACACATGTTCATTATAATTTGTTTACATACTGAAGAGTCCCAACCATCCAAATTTGGGCCACAAAAATTATGTTTGGGTAATAATGAATCATTAAACCTAAAGTTAATAAAACAAGAGCACACACAAGCATTCATTAAAAGGGAGCTTTCAATAGTTATTCATTATTATATTTACTTAGATAATGGTATTGGGCCCCAGTTAGAATTGGGGCCCAATCAGAATTGGGCTAGGGGAGGGCATACAAAAAGAAGGGATAAGAATAGTGTTTGGCTAATGTCATTTTAGTTCCAGATTTTGGGGGTGGGGGGTTGTGAGTGTTCAAATAGTCAGGATTATACTGTGTGTGTGTGTGTGCAATGAGTTAATGAGTTAAAATGCACTGAAAAGGGAATTTGCAGTTCTGTTGTTTAGGGCCAACAGATCAAAATGATTAACGTGGCTGGAAAAGTCCCTCCAGCTTTCTATACAAGCTGAGAAGTCAAGTGTAGGACACTTAAAAGAAACTGAATGACACATGCCCTGAATGCTGTTTATAATCCCAGGATGTGACCTTCCTGCTCTATCTGACAACTGACCCAGGAGCTTTTAACAGTCAGTCCTTTTGCTTAAAGCTTTCAGCAGAATGTCAATTTCAGAAATATACAAATTGTGCTAGGTGTCACTACATGCCTCAAAAAATCAGCATCTATTTACAGTGAATTTCAATGAAAACCAAGGGGAGTTAGATCCGTAGCTCCTTCACTCTTATTGCAAAAGCCTGTCCATCTTAAAATGTTAAGTGACTTTACTTTTCAACAGCCAGATTTCATGGCTGTGTGTTTCTTTCATCCTGCTGAGCATTACCAGCAGTATGCATCTGAGCCATAATTTATTTTGAAAGAACAGACATGTAAATTGCCATTAGCTCTCAGTGAATTATACTAAGACTTCCTAGACAATGAAAAGTAAAGTTACTTCTGATTCTAAATACTTCGGATAAGTACTATGAGGGTATAATGTACAAGGAGGGCTTTCACATATATCTTCTGTGAGGATGAACGTATATAACTCACCGATGGTTCTGGTTTGCTCCTTTTGTATTTGAGCTACCAGATCATCATTAGTTTGTGATAATATTCATCATACCACACTCCCCGCCATTATGCACTCTCTGTCTCCCCATTTATCTTAGGCCTTGTCTACATAGGAAGCTTTTTTCAATATATCTTAAGGTGTGAATTTAAACCAGTATAACTCCCATGTCCACACTCTTATTCTGGTAGGGGTACCTCTTTTTTCTTTGTTCTTGTTGTTCATCTTATGTAATTTGGTAAGTGGTTTAAGATAAAGCAAAAAAGCCACTTTTATACTAGAATTAGAGTGTGCACATTGGGTAGGGGGTTATACCATTATAACTATACTGGTATAGCTATGTAACTATAACTGTGAAAACTTTCCAGTGTAGATAAGTCCTTAGATTCCAACAATAATACTCTGAGCTGTTAGTTTATATATCTTTAAAGTGTGTGGACAGAATGGATACAGTCTTATTTTACAGTGCATGTAACAAATATACTATAGATTAAATTTAAAATTAAAGTGAGAATGAGCAATATGACTAGAAGCAACCCAGAGTTTCATCCCAGATAAGTGGCCATCCTTCCTGTACAGCTGGCACTCTGCTAGGGTGGCAGGCCAGGGTTTGCGTTGGGAATGACCCTCCAACAGTCAGGAGGTCCACTCTTAATCTGTGTCGAGAGATTGTAAGGATGAGTTACTATGGGGAAAGCTGAAGCCTGTTCAAAGATTATCTCTTCATTCTATCTTTTTATTTAAACATTCATCTCATACTTAGATTGTAAAGCACTTTAAGGCAGGTACCAACTCTTTAGTATGTCTTTGTACGGTGCCTGGCACAACGAGAGCTTGATCCATGATTGGAGCCCATGTGTGTTACCTCAAAACAAATAAATATACATACACATCTGCGTTAAGTTAAAGGGACACAAAGAAATATAAGGGATATATGAAACATTTCAAAGAGTGAATATCTTTACACATTTCCTGTGCAAAAATTACATGAAAAATGCAATTGCCCTTTGAAGAATTATTGTGCCAAATATCAAGAGAATTACAGTTATTAAAGTATAAATCAGAAGGTCTGCTTTATGTGCAAATTCCAATGCAATCTTAACCATGGAGTCACTGTCAATGCCTCCACACAGTTAGATTATCTGAAATAGTGGGCTTTAGATATCTGAATTAATCCAAATATATTTGATAACCAACCATGTAGTCCCAAGAGCTGTTTTTTTCTTAGATAGGTAAGGTTACAGAATATTTTTTGCTATTTTTTTCTTTATGCTTCTATTTTAGCTATACCTTAGGGGTTTTATTTATTTAGACTTGTACAATAAAATATACCCATACTAAAGGCTCCAGATTTCTTGACAATTAATTAGTCTCACAACATAACAACAACCACCCAGAAGCATTACATAATCATATATGGATAACACATAAATGAGGCCTGCTAGCAGCATTAAGCAATCAGTATAAACATTACACAGACAATTACAAAGTCACTCAGCCAAATAGTAAACCAAATCAATAGAAAAGCTCCCTTCCACCTCCACCCATCACCTCTGGGAGTATAAAAGCAACCTTCCCCAAAGCTCCCTATCAAATAAGAAAATGGAATAGTAAATGTTTGATTAGTTTGCAATAAGTTTCTTAGTAAACAAGAAGGCACAGTAGTTTTACGATATACATCTCAGCATTATAACTTGCTATAAGGAGTCAGGTTTGTGATTATAGGGATGATCTTAATATAATGTGAGATCAAAGTCCAAGTCTTGTGATTATACAGCTAGTCTCTGTCTTTATATTATTGTATCACTTTATCATCTGTATTATATTATTGTTGTTGTTGTCATCATCGTCAAGAGCTTAGCTGCCTTTCTTTTCGCAATGCCTGGACTGGACTACAATGCCCTTTGTTTTGTATGTTTTGAAACCCCTGAGTATCAAGGAGATGGCCTAGTGACTCAAAACTTTTGAAGCTATTTGAGGAAGGTATAAATAAAATGGTTTGTCTTAACAGATATAGAACAAATGACTCAGGTAAGGAAAGGGTCTCTTTTCCCTGTAAAACCTCTGTCTTTCTCTCTCTGTATCTCAGGGGCTCTTCAGGGAGAGTCTGGTGATACTGCATTATTGATGTGATACAGGTCTCCAGTGGAAACAGATGTGATATGTTTGGTTTCCTCTGATATCCTGGGTCGAACACAAAGCAAATTACTGAACGTCAGAAGACTCAGGTTCAATTAAACAGTTCAAAGCGCAGTTTGAAAAGCAGTCCTTGAATACTAAATCTTAGATTTAGGCCCTGTTTCAGAAGGAAAAGTTTGATGTGTACGAGAGAAACTGTGCTCCAAGCCATTTTGACAATACAGCTTTCAGCAGAGATTAAAATGCATATAGGAAATATGCCCCTTCGGGATTTGTTTGTTCTCAGATCAAGCAATGATAGCTGGGGTCAAAGGCATTGAATAGCAAAAACCTGATGAAATGTATATTTAACCTCTCCCTGCAATTCTTCCATTCTGTGTAGAGCCCTATATTTTTAAAATCTCAGTTTCAGATTCAAAACTTTCCTTTTATTGTCCCTTGGAGACTTGTAGTTAGTTGAACACGGGATATTCATGCCTCTCAATAGATCAAGCAGAGGTGGAGGAGAAAGGACTGTTTGATCAAAGGCCAGAATCCTCTTTAGCTTGAATAGGAGTCCAAGGCTACTTTTACAAACAGGCAAGTGCAGTCTCTCCATTCCAGAAACCCTGCAATATAAAACAGCAGTGAAATCCCAATTAGACATCGAGACTTCCACATTCACTAGGCTGTTTTGTTTAACCTGCCTTTCTGGCTAGCGGTAGCCACCAAATAAAGACCAAGTTCTCCTCTGATTTACACCCAATGCAATCACCCATGGGTCTGTTACCTCAACATGGTAGGTGTAAGAGAAACACTTCAGTAAGACACTGTGGGCTGTATTCGGTGGCCTTAAATCACACAGTTTTGTATATCTTCAGTTTAAGAAGTATCTTCCCAAAGACGCTCAAAGCTGAATTTTGTTTCCTGGTATCTATAAAGGCCAGATCTCATATCTTGGCCATCAGTTTGTCGGTTTCTTCCTTTTTTGCATTCTCCCTCTTTTCATCTGTTCCTTGGATCACTCCTTGGATTAAAAAAAGAAATCCTCTTGATCTCCCTGCCTCTGGTGTTTCCCCTTTTCAAACAGAATCATTTCATCTTGAAAACACCATCTCTCTCCTGTTTTGCATGCACTAGGTGAGAGCACAGGAAGGGAGAACGTTACTTGGAGATTATTTCTAGTGAACATAGACAGAAAACCTCCCACTTTTCCCCCTGTTTTCTGCTCAGGGAGGAAGCCCAAAGAATTGAGATGTATCAGGAGTAAGGCGACAAAATCAGCCAGGGTCTCACTCAGCCGGAGACTGAACAAGGGATAGCAGTTGACAAGAGATTGACAGATCAGTAGGGAGAAGAGACTACAGCTCAAACCAGCTGTGCTCAGCCACACTTCAGATTCCCCTCCCCCCCCCAAAATGTTCACAAATCGAGGGAAGCACTTTTTAAAAAATGATGCATTTGGTGCTTCCCTGATTTCTCTCAAAGAGCCAGTGAAATATTTGATGGGAAGAAAGAGAAGGAACTAATGTCTGACTGTATTTAATCTCCCCTGCGACCTCGTGGATCAGACAGGTAGTTCTGCAAAGAAAGCGCAGGAGGCAGAGAGAGATCCAGCTGGGACCCTCCACGGGGCTGGCTGCAGACAATGCCATGGCACCATCCGCTTTGCTTCTGGAGGCCAGGGGAAGGGATCGGGGCAGGCAAGCTCACCTTGTTACTTGCAGGTGGGCATGGAGGAACAGGCGGCAGCCATGGGAGGCCGGGGGAGGGAGGAGAGAGGAGGAGGGAAGGGTGGATGGGGGGACGGTTCCTAAAGAGGCGAGTTAGGAGGGTAATGATTGCCATCCTGCAGCAATTTCCCTGTGTCATGGCTCCTGTTTCCTAGCAACAGCACCGAGTCCGGCCAGCACAGCAGCAGCTGCTGCCTGAGCACCATTCAAGAGCAGCAGAAGCAGGAAGCAGCAACTCCGCCAGGCTGGCAAATCAACTAGCAACAACCGCCACCACAGACAGGAGGAGGAGGAGGCTGCATCTGGCAGGGGGAAACAATAAAACAAGCAGGGAAGGATGAAGGATGGAGAAAGCACAACACTTCTAGGAAACTCCTTGGAATGGCTCTGTCCGGGGGCTCCGAGGGGGCTGACAAGATCCGGTCGATCCCTCCCGCTTTCTCTGCTGGGATTATGAGCAAGGGCGAGATTACGGATCTGGAAGGGTTGTGTCTGCGCTGAGATGTCCACTTGGGCTGGAAAGTTTCTCCATGGTTTCTTGATGGTGCCTGAGCTCCTCGCTGCCAGCTGTGATTCCCCCCGCCCCAGTCTTCCTGGGTAAGTGAGGTTAGACTTGCTGCCATTTTGAGCAATAATTTCGCCCACGATCCCGAGGGGTTTTTTCACCCTAGTCTGGTCGGAGGTGGGGGTGGAGTGGGACGCGGGGAGGTCGATTTTCTCTGCCTTGGAGAAATTCAGAGGCAGCAGTTCAGCATTGAATGGCCCCATTACTTTCCTGGAGGCGACAAAATTAGTCCATCGCGTTGATGTGGTTATAAAACCGGGGGCAGGGTGGGACATTTACAACGGGCTGTTGGCTGGTTGCCAAATCAATTCAAGTCTTTGGTCCTGGTTTCGGTGCCCAGCCGGGTTAGGGACCCTTGCTGGATTTTGCACACGCTCTGAGCCTTCATTAGTAGAAGCAACCAAAAGTTCAAAGTCCTGGCAGACCGCCTGGCGAGCGGTACTCAATCAATAGCTACAGACCTACCTCATTAACAGGCAGCTTCATTGTTAGACATTCTGCCAGCCATGTATATACTGGAAACTGCATCGAAACTACACCCCATGTAAACTGGCAACTTTGCTAACTCCCTTATGTATAAAGAAATACTGCAAAGCATGTCAGCCACAACATTTTAGTCCCTGGTAAACGTTGCAAAACCTATTGCAGCATACTAGAAAGTGTCCTAAGTGATGTCGAGCAAATTATCAATCGCTGCAAATTAACATCCTTCCAAATAATTCATTTCCCCCAGAACTGAGAGTATTCTTCCATTTTCTGCACATACAAATAGATGAAGCAACACAAAATCCTGTATTGGTCAATAACAGATAAACGAGCATCTTAATCTGTTATTAGTGTCCAGGAAACAAAGTGTTAATCCAGCCCCCACCGTGTACGTTTTAAAACCTGTGACTGAGTGAGATTAACAATTCTATTCCGTTTTTGCAGAGCATCCTTAAAATAGTCATGGAGATCCGGGTTAAAACATGACATATCCTCTGGGGATTATTTAAATAGTGCTCACTATGACATAAGTATCAGTTTGTTAATGATTACAGACCACATCCAGTTTATATGGAATGTGATTGTATACCGTGTCTTTCGTCTGTTTGACTTTCGCTGTTTTCTAATAATACAATAATTAATAATGGTTGGTGGTTTAAAAAAACCCACCCTCCCACGCATCCACCCTTGTTTCTGCGTATTGAAAACGAAGTGTCAAGGCAATATTGATTGCAAACGTTGTTCAGGTCTGATTGCCATCTGTTTTTCCATCTTAACTGAGACAGCATCTTGTCTAGTGGTGTAGTGGGGAGTATCAGATCACAAACTAAGCCACCACTTAAAAAGAAATCATGCTCGGATAATTACACTTGTGTACCAAACCATTCTAAAAAAAGCAAATACATGGTCTGACAATAGGAAAGAGGAGGCAAGACTCCATTCATTGTTAAATTACTCTCAGATATATTGTAGATTCTCTCAAAACAGTGCCCTCAGCGATAACACCATTATTTTATGGAAAAATACATTCAGAACAAATGGAACGCAAAACTGTCGACTCTGGGGCTATTTGGGAAAAGGATAGAAACGAAATTTAGAAGCTGGGTGGGGGGAGGGATCACTTTAGATGCTGTTAACCAGCTTTCAAGGCAAGGAATGTAAATTTATGAAGCATGTTGTATTGATAACCGTCATGTTTCCTTCCTGGACATTAGTGTAGACGCTCCCCCAAAATGAGAGAAAAGCCCCTTCTTTAGCTTATCAAAGCTTCCCTGAACGGTTTGCAATATCGTGTGAACTGTTCATACTTAGTTGTCTCCCAGCTATTTGAATACTCAGATGATGAATCCCGACGATCCCATAAATAAAGTAACAATGTTATTTCATATGCCAGTTTCCCGACGCATTCTCTGTTTTTTCATGGTGATTCACTCTTTAATAAGATTTGACATACTATCTTTATATACCAGCTACATTTTAACATGGAGGGGGGGAGGGGCAATCATTGCTGTTACATAACCAGTTACTTTGAACATCATACATGTTTCCAAATCAGGCAGCTGTCCAGATGATGTACCCATACCGTAAGCAGAAGAGGATGGGTTTCTAGATCACTGCAGCTAAAATATGAAGGAAATGATCTGGAAGAAGCTTCCAAAAGGTACTATTATCTGGGTATTCAAATGCTTCCCTTCTGTATTTCCAGTAATTAATTTCCCATTCACTGACACAAAAAGTACATAATCGGTTAAAATCCCTCAGCTATGTTTAAGCAGTGTAATAAAATCAATGACATCCATAAAACAATTCTTATTGCCCGTCTGGTTTTATTTCCAACATATCCAGATCACTAAAAGGCACTGGTTTCTGCGTGATACTTCTGCTAACACCAACCCCCCACACTGTGCAGTGCAACCCTGTGACCCCATTAGAGGAACAGGGCCCAGGAAAGAGCTCAGCAGGTTCTTTAACGACAGGAGCAGGCTGCCCTGCAGACTCATTCTCTACCCAGCACGGATGATCTTCTGTTTGTTTGCACTGGTGACACGACTCTTTCCTTAACTCGTTTGGAATCTACAGAAATCAATTAGCTGTTTGCAAAGAGTGAACTGAGCAACGTCATGGGAGGGACACATGGCTGCTTCTCTTCCCAGGTTACCTAACGTTGCTATCTTGGCTGTCTGGATGCGTAAGAGGGCCCAGCTTGTTAGACTGAGACCCTGCTTGTCAGGACTTTAGCTAAGAATGGATTTCCCTGGCTGTGTTAAAGCCCGGGCATTTTGTGAGGTATCTGCTCCTCCAGCTCTGTCCCCGGCCCTTACCCTCTTCTCTCCCTTTTGCTGCAGGAGCTGGAGCCGCTCTAGGGAGCAGTGCCCTGGGTAGCCAGCCATGATCGCCACTGGAGGCCTCCTGAGGATCTCGGCCAGGAAACAGGACCCCCTGCGACCCCAAAGCCAGCCCCCGCAACGCAAACGCAAAGCCAAAAAGAAGCGCAAGAACGACGTGGTGGTGGTGAAGGGGAAGCTGAAGTTGTGTTCCGTCTCGGGGCTCATCGCCCTCTGCGGCATCCTGGTACTGCTGGTGGGCATCGCCTTGGCCGTGGTGGGCTATTGGCCCAAACCCAGCCCCGTCTACCGGGAGGGCAGCTTCGGGGGGAGCAAACAACTGCCCGCGCAGGGCGGCGCCACCAAAAACCGCTCCAGCCGGGGCCAGCCGGGGGCGCAAGGGGGATCCCACCCGGACACCCCTAGAGCCAACTCCTCCTCCTCCAGCAGCAGCAGCAGCCGAGGGTCCCCCCGCGCCGCGCCGGCCCCTTCCTCGGTGGGTTTCCTCTTCCAGCTCTTCTCGGGCTACCTGCACTCGGACAAGCTCAAGGTGCTGGGCCCCCTCATCATGGGCATCGGCATCTTCCTCTTCATCTGCGCCAACGCGGTGCTGCACGAGAACCGCGACCGCAAGACCAAGATCATCAACCTGCGGGACCTCTACTCCACCGTCATCGACGCGCACAGCCTGCGGGCCAAGGAGGGCGGGGGCCCGGCCGCCGCCCCGCTCAATGGCTTCGTCAGTTACGTGCAGCAGGCCCGGGGGCTGGGCGGCGGCGGGGGGGAAGCCTTGGGCGCCGCGGCCAGGCTGGCCCAGGGCACCTGGCCCCCGGCCCTGGGCGCCCCGCGCCCCGCTGCTCCTCCTTCTCCGCCTCCCCGCCCAGCCTGGCCGAGGCCGTCTACAGCATCTACCGGGAGCGAGCCGCCCTGGCCGGCCGCCCGCTGGGCGCCGCCACCCCTCCCTGCAGCCCCGCCAGCTCCCTGGTGGGCTCCTCGCTCAGCGCCTTCACGCTGCTGCCCCTGGGCCAGGCCGGCGGCGAGAGCTGCGGCTGGCGGCGGCCGCCGGGAGAACTCGGGGCCCGGGCGAGCCCGCGGGGCGAGTTCGAGCTGAGCCGGAGCGAGCTTGGCAGCCCCCTAGGGCCGGGGCGCAGGCACAAGCGGGTACTGCGGCGCCAGAGCACAAGCTGCCTGCCTGACGCCAGGCGGCCCCTCTCCCCTGGCCCCCCTCAGACTCGGGCTAGCAGCAGGGAGCTGGACTCCACCAGCCTTTTAGCCAAGGCTGCTTCTTCCCCCTACTCCAGATCTCTGGATCTGGGCGGCTCGCCTCCCTGCACTCCGCCTGGGGGCAGGAGGGGCTCCCCGGCAGACCCAGCCAGCAGCAATAAGGGCTACACGCACCTGGAGGAGGCAGGCACCTCCTTGGAGTCTATTGCCAACACTCCAGCCCGGAAAACCCAGGACTGTGAGGAGGACCCAAAAGGGGAGCTCGGCCCCCTAGCGGGAGCCAGCGAACAACAAACAGCGCAGCAACCTCAGCAAATTCAGAGACAATATACAAATAAAGAGAAGCTCTTCATGATTTCCAGGTCGCACGCCACGGCAGGGGTGGAGGATGGGGAACTGGAAAGCACGGGCGTTTGAACAAACAGAAAAAGCACCAGGACAACTTGCAAGCCCTCTTCCTCCTTGAGGACGGAACCCGGTCAATATCCAAAGAGCTGCAGTATGTTATCCTGGAATTGCATTCAATAATTGCCCCTAGATGACACCAGGAAACAAACAAACAAAATCTTTCTGTCCGATTGTGATTGTATGTTCCATGCAAACCAAATTGTATTACACACCAGTAGTGCAGCAAGTTCTTCGAAGCAAAAGAATACAATTTTGGACAACATAACTGCGCACTTTATAGTTTTAATTTCTAAGTGCCCCACCCCCTTCCTTGGGTATTCTGATGCTGGTTTGTCACTAACTGTTTCTAAACCACCACCTCCTGTTCTAGCTCCAGAGCAAAGTGGTTTTCCTTCAGCAAAACTGAGCTCTCCCCTTTTGTTTTGGTTAAATCAATTAAGTTGGCAGGGCCTTATGGATGAAGTATCTTCACAAAGAACACCTACAGGCATTTGTTTAAATTCTGGAGAGGTGACAAGGGAGGAGAGTGTGGAGCGGGACAGAGCTCTGATAAGTTAATTGGAACTGTTACAGTCTTAAATTAGAGACCTAAGAAGAGATGATACTTTTATTAAGTATTATCACACATGTACCAATAGCATTAATAAAAGTTTTTTAAAAAAATGTTTAATCATATTAAAACAGTTCTCCCCCCTACAGCGCTTACAGATCAAAGAAAACGTTTGTATCAAACTATTCAGTATTAGAGACAAGGTAGAAAGGAAGAAGGTTTGTTTATGTTGCTTTTCACATGGTAATAGTAATTTAGTAATATTTTCTAAACAAAGATATTCGGGTTCAATCGCTGAGCACACTGCACTTTAGTACAAGCAGCAGATTCTGCCTCTACTTCTAACCCTTGTTTAACTGGAATTTTAGATGGTAAGGAATCAGAGATTTCAAGATTCTAAAGAGAAAAATTGATTAAGGTTTTACCTTCCATTAAAACTAGATTTTTCATGACTAATACATTAATCTCAGAAACAATGACCCATATTTCATAGATCTTTTACTTCCCCAAGAACAGTCACTCTAAGATTAAGGTTTTTTGTTTTTTGTTTTTTTTTTTTACAATTAAGGCTCCAATCTTGCAAACACTTATGCACATGCTTACCTTTAATGGTGCGAATTGTCCTATACTCTGAGGGTCAAATTCTGACCCCATTGAATTATATAGGAGTTTTACCATTGACTTCAATGGAGGCAGGATTTCACCTTGAGAGTGAAATAGCATGTTTCCTGATGGTTGGACTATATATATATAATATATGAATCAAACAACTATTTGGTAACTGGGAATTATTTAACTTTAATGATTATAAGAAGACTGGCATTTGCTTAATTTACTAGAAAAATCTCTTTCAAATCCTAATTTCAGATACCAACAACATTTTCTATTTCAAATATATATTTAATATGCATATGATGTTTCATTATGTTAACTACAGAGTTATTGAAGTTAAACAATATATGTAAGTAGTGCATTGGTTTTCTCTCTCAATTAAAGTTTCCGTAATAGATTAGTATTTAGTACATATCTAATAATTAAATATAGGTACAATATAATAAATATACTGATCAGTACATTTAATTGTGAACAGCAACAATAATTATTAAATATAAGAATGAATAATTTAAAACATATCAGATAAGAGACTGCCATCTTGAGGCTCTACAATTTTCCAATGAGGAAATGAAGTTCCCTTTGGCAACAGAAAGGCACAAGCATCACAACCTCACGTATTGTCAATGGCAACTGAGTAAAGTAAGCATATAAACTTTGTTGAAGCACTGTTCTTGTTAAACTGCTATCTAATGTTGTTTAGCCAGCCAGTGTGGAAGTGACCAAAATATGTTTTAAAACTATGTGCGTAGGCTGGAACACTAATTTGCTTTACAAAAAGATAAACAAACAAACAAACATGACTAGGCCCTGCATAAAGTGGGCAGCTTAATGGTGTTAGAAGGCAATTTAATCCGAATTGATTTCAACATGATTACTTCTGGCTCAACATTAGTCCTAACAGCTAGAAGGAAACTGCTGTTCTGTGCTTTTCCCATGATTTCCAGCAGACATCTATTGAAATATCAGAAGAGAGTCATCAGGCACTGAGACAAGGATGCTAGTTATACACAGTTATGGAGATTTGCCTTGATCCTGTCTGGGAAGGTGCCTATTCAAATCCACATGGGTGCAGAGCAGGAGTCTACCCACCAAACCTCATTGCAGGGTTGGGACCATAGTGGAAAAATGACAGATTTTTTTTTAAATAAACCTGAAAAAATCATATCATATATACTGTTTCTATTCTCATTCAGTAAAAGTTTATCCAGCCATCTAAGCAATATCAATCACTTTTATTTAAAGATAACACAAGATGCGACCCAAACCTTTTATTTGATTAGAAGAAAAGTACTTTTAAATTGCTGGGCTAGAGTTCGGGGGCTTTTTTTCTTTTTGTAGGACAGTGAGAGAGTATTTTATTTCATTGAGATTATTACAAAATTTGTTATCTGTATTTCAGAATCCATTAAATGAGTCAAAATACAGTCAGGAAGCCTTTTTAAATAGCACAACTCAATTTCAAGTATCATACTTTTCAATAAGTACTGTTTTAGACTTCTCCTAGATTGCTGAACATATTGAATAACAGAATGTTTGTATACAGAACTGAGCTTGACCAATGAAATTCCACTTCAGTGGCTAGTAGAGCCGAGTGAATAATTTGTAGCAATTAATCTAATAAACAGATGAAGCCTTTTTTCCAATTTGCAAATTGTCCATGAATCCCTATATTTTTGCAAATTTATTTGCTAATTACAGTTTTTCACAGAATAATTTGTGTAAAGACTTTGCATTCTGTATGTTCAAAACTCAAGCTGAGTGAGTTACTTTTGTATGGAAATGTTGGTCAAAGGTTAGTGTTTCTGTTTTCTGGTTGGATAAGCTTAACTCCTATCAGCAGCAGGTTTCTTGTGTGAATGTTCATACTGTTAATATTAAAGTATCCCTAATGCTGTCAAATTGAGATTGGTTGACAGAGAAGGATAACCTAATCCATTTTAATGGCATTAGACCTGGTGACATAACTCTTTGAGTACCGCCTCTTTTGGACATTCATCTTTCCCTGTTCCTGCCCCATCTGGCACGTAGCTTTTCCCCTTGCCTCCTGGACCTGCCCCTACCCCTATCACTTCTATGAATCAACCTTCACTTGCCCACTCTTTCCCCCCTCAGTTTCTCTTCTCTCTCTTCCCTTTCCCAACCCTCTCCTCTCCTGTCCCCTCCTGGGCACTGAGTTCCTCCTTCCAACCTCTTCCCCACAACCTGCCCCCAACTGGTTCCTCCACATGCCTTTTGGAGGCTTAGGATCTGTACCCATAACACTATCTGTATCTCTTGCAAATACATTTTGAATATAACAAACATAAATTATCAGATGTGTGCACTGAGCTAACATATAAAAGCAAAAGACCTGCAGAGACCAACTATTCCACCAAGGTCCTAAGAAAAATTCCTTGAGAAAAAGTTGGGTTTCTGCTTGAATTCCTCAGGGCAGTTGTATGACTGGCCATAAAGTTGCCACTATCCTTTTGTAACACAGATACTTATTTTAAACTAGTCTATAAGACAAAGGGGGGAAACAGATGTGAAGCCTAGAGGCTCGGTAAGGACCAGACCCAGGAGAGGAAACAAGGAGGTGGGGAATAGAAATAATGTCACTGAAAATGATGTTGATGGAGAGTGTGTGACTATCCTTTTTTTTGCATCACTCAGTTCCTTGTTTTATCTATCAGTCTTGCTTTGACAGTTGCTCGGGCACTACTTATATATACATTTCAAATTCAATTTCTGTTAATAGTCTCTTAAAATTCACTATTTCTGCAAAGATTCTGGCCAGTAAACTCATTCAATAGAGTAGTTCCAGAAAGCAAACACCAAAGGGGGTACAAATATCACTGAAGTGAATTCAATATTTTATTCAAGTAAATCTTAATAGAAAAGTATTTGAGGATTTTATATTTATATAAAATTATATATTTATATCTATCTTAGGGGTTCCTTTTTATTATTGAAATTGTGCCCATCACTAGTTTCTCAGTGCTTCTCAAGTAAATAAGTCTGCATGGCCAGGTGCTTTATAGGCTTCAAGGCCAAGATTCTCAAAGGGTGCCTCACATCTTGGGTGCCCAAGTAGAGATATTTAAAAGTGGCCAGATATTCAGGGAATGGGCACCCCAAAATGAAGACACCTAAAATCACTAATCACTGTTGAGAATCTAGGCCCATGAACTTTCTGCTCTTTTTCCTTCTTTGGTATCGAGAAGGCTCTGTCTTAGATATACTTACTTGCAGGGCCGGCTCCAGACCCCAGCGCGGCAAGCACGCGCGTGGGGCGGCCCTTTCCCGGGGGGGCGGCAGATTGGGCCGGCGGACCTGCCGCAGGCATGACTGCGGAGGGGACGTTCGTCCCGCGGCTCGGCTGGACCTCCCGCAGGCATGACTGCGGCAGCTCAAGCGGAGCCGCCATACCTGCAGCTGCGGTGAGCCCCGCGACCAGCGGACCCTCTGCAGTCATGCCCGCGGGAGGTCCGCTGCTCTCGCGGCTCCGGGGCGCCTCCCGCGCATGACTGCTTGGGGCGGCCAAAAAGGTAGAGCCGCCCCTGCTTACTTGTGGGGTTTTCTTCTTTTATCCTCTTCCCACTCTCCCCCTCTTCATTCTGGTGAGAATGAACCTCAAATCCAACCAGCCCTTCCTGAACTTTGAGAAAATTTGAGTCCAATTCCACACTAAACTTTGCAGTCAAAGCTCAATACAATAAGAAAGAAAGAATGTACTAGGATTATTTAGATGATATTTTGGGCATTCAATCTTTTACTATCTACCCCCTGGGCTAAATAAACTCAGATGCTGAAGGGAACAGAATCTATTAGTCCAGGATGTGTTTATTACCAAGTAAAAGGAGAAACTATCGAGTTATTTTACTGAAATGTCTAAGTACATAAAAGACAATTAAGCTGGGGCAGGTTAGTTTTTGATTTTTTTTAAATGTCAGCTAGAAAAAATAGGAACTTGAGGTAGCCATGTTTATTGTAGGGGTATGGATAGGGAGTTTGCATGACAGTAGAGAAAACAAAGCATGGGGACTTGCATCCTCTATGCCTATTGAAACCAGTGTTTTCAAGTGTACAGTGGGTTCAATACCTGTACAAAGCCACTGATGGCAGCTGACATTTTGCTGATACTTCATTAAACTAGACCTCCTGCTGGGAAGAAGATGGAGACACAGGAAATGCAACTCACCTTTCAAAACCATGGAAAAGGCACAGTCTTTCAAAGCGGATATTAGCTGTTTTAAAGGAACAGAGTTTAATAGCTTAGCTAAACCTTTTAAAAATTATAATTTACAACAACTTTGGCAGCATCTTCTCTGGGCTAAGAATGGCCAATAACTCCCGAGGGCTCCCTCTGGATGGCTCCGCAGCTCAGAAGCATGGTAGCAGCGCACCCTACAGGGACTTCTCTCTTGCTCCTAAGAGGCTCCCAATGATACTGGCATGCCCCTTTCATCAGGACTTGTGAAGAGTCTTGTGTAAGGATCCCAGACCAAGACTCCACAGTGCCTGCACCAAGGGAAATCCTCTCTGGCCAACTACAAGGTTTGTGTGGCCCACTTACCACAGTGTGATGCCCTACGGGAGCTGTAGGAGAGATGGGGGCCTTATTCTTGAAATGTATTTTAATACTATTAGGGTTGTATAAAGTATAGCATGTCTTCTACTTCAGCAGATTTACACCACCAATGCATTTTAAAATAAGACATTTTGATCTCAGCTGTTAATATCCAAGATACTTCTATGGCTCCGATTATTGCAGTACCCAAGCATCTCACAGTTTTTAATGTACTTATCCCCAAAACATCCCTGTGAGGTAGGAAAGTGCTGTAAAGTGGGGAACAGAGAGACTAAGAAACAGAGAGAACCATGCCAGAAAGATGCTAAGACCCAGAGCCTCAAAGGTGCCTAACTCCCAGTGAAATCGCTGGTACAGAATTGTTTGGTACATTAAGTGGGGGAGGAATAGCTCAGTGGTTTGACCATTAGCCTGTTAAACCCAGGATTGTGAGCTCAATCCTTGAGGAGGCCATTTAAGGATTTGGGGATTGGTCCTGCTTTGAGGTCCCTTCCAACCCTGATATTCCATGATTTGAAAGTGTACCAGAGAATTTATACATTCGTTTTGGTTTAACTCCAAAATTTTAATTGGGAGAGGGAGGGATGTACTTTCCTTTGTAGTCTAAACCTGACACAGGTTATTAATTTACTGTGGTAATAATACAGCAAGCAAAAAAATATTTGTCAAATGACTAAATCTTGGACACTTTACGAGGACAAAGTACCGGTAGCTGTGGCTTGTAGTGAAGAAAAATAGAATGCTTCAAGAAAAGCAATAGAGTTCTAAAGGCTCATTGAGTGACCTAAATACTAATCCCTCCTCTGTTTATGTAACCACACAAGTCTCAGAACTAGAATGGTTTGGAGAACTAAATCTAATGTCTATGCTGAGGATACTTGCACAATTCTTTACATTTCTATTGCTAGTTTAATTCAATTTGTACTGGAGAAAATCACCTGATTTATTGACACTGCTGATTAATGATCATTTAGGGATATCATGTGTTGATAAGAAAAATGTAAGATATTTAAAGAAAAAAGAATCCTTTGAGTGTTTCGCTAACAATGTGATAACTATGTACTTCTGATTTTTTATTATGTGCCAGAAGAGAATGTTGGTTGAGTGGTTCCACTGTGGAAAAAAAATAGGGAGAGGAAATCTAATTCAAGCACACGTTTAGAAATGCTTCAGTCTGCAGAGAGCATGGATACTAGAGTGAAGAAGCATTTAAACTGGCAGCAGCATTCCATTTTTACAGTTCACCTAGTGCTGAACACAGCAAAGTACTGACAAATGTATTCATTTTACAGCAAAACACAGACTGGAAAGGGTAAAAGTGGATTTAAACAATATCAACCATGCCTCAATGGCAAAATGCCAGTTGTAATCTCAAACTGACTCAAATCTCAGAACCCCCTACCATCCCAAATGAGCTCATACTGGGTTCAAAGCAGAGTCCAGGACTCTCTTCTCAAGTAGGCCTTCCCTTAGTAATGTAGGTTTCTAAACAGCCAAGCAAATCTCTACATAATCCAAAATCAGTTCTCAGGAAGGTAGCACATTCTTAGGGAAATGGGTAGTGTGGGATGAGAGAGGAGACTGAAAATGAGCCTATTTAGACTGCAGTCATTTTGGGGCGGGGGGTTGAGTAGTTTTGTATTGGATGCCTAGATACCCTAGTGATGGGTGCATTTGAAATCCACAAATGACACTACATAGGTTAAATATTACATTAGCAGCAGTAAAGATAATTCTAAAAGGATAACAAGAACTAATGAATGAAAAGCTTGAAAGAGTGAAAGCTTGAATTAAAATTATGGTGCTCTATCATGGGCTTTCTGGAGAAAGACAGATGGAAACAACTCATGCTACAAGATACCAATTCCCTTTATGACATCATTTTGGAGAGGTGGGGTAAATTAGCCAACTCAACCTCATATGGTATCATTGCATACATGTTGCCATATGGCCACAGTTCCCTGCATGGCCCCAGAAGCAGTGGCTTGTGGAACACTTCAAAGGGCCTTATAGGAGCCACAGCTCCCATGGTTCTCTAGGAAACTCCCAGTTTATTGCTGTCCATATATGGACTGAAGCAGGTCTCAGAAAGTTCCAAATAAACTTCCACTTATGGCTAACCCATTTCACTTCTTACTCCCTGAGCAGAACCCTCAACTATGATTCTCTAAAACAATTATTCTAAAGCACAGACATGCTAAACAAGTTATACTTTAAATGACCATCTCCTACACACTTCACCTACATAAATTCTACCAACCTCTTGTCTAGTTCTTCAATTGCAACCTAAAAGCAATTTCCTCCAGCTCCAGCATGAACATTTTTCTTCCGACTCATTACTAAAGCCTCCCAACTGCTGCTGTCCTAGACTCCAAAGCAAACCACAAATTAACTTTAACAGCATCCCACTGGTAGCTCTGCTCTCCCAGAACCAGAGTAATCTTGCACTGGCACTGAATCCAACAGCATCTCCTCTCTGCCCCAACATTGGGAACACCAGTAGCAGTTGAGAGGCGCTAACAGGGAGCAGACTATCAAAATCCCAGACACTCGGGGCTCCTTCCTCAAACTACCTGGCCTCAGCTTCAGCTTCCATTCTTTGTGTGTGTATGGGAGGAGAGGGTAAGTCAGGGCCTTTCCACCACCCTTCCTATTATCCAACTGGGCCCAAAGCAATCTGCTCAAAATACTTGTCCCACCCCTGCCGCCCATGGGGAAAAGCAGCAGCAGCCAGGAGAGGCCTCCACAGCCTTCTGATTTTCATTCAGCTCTGAAATTTGGACTCTGCTTTATGTTTCTGTTTTGCTCTATAGCTATCAGTTGTCAGTCCCCCTTTAGCCCACCCCTGCCTTACCTCTGCAACCCTTCAGCAGCCCAACCTCAATCTCTCTCCCCATTATGCATCTCTCCCTCCTTCGTTCCCCTTTCCTTCTCTCCTCCGCTCCCCCTTCTGGCTCCCTTTCCCCACTGCCTTCACTTACCCCAACCATCCCTTCCTCTTTACCACTTCAACCCCCAAGTATCTCACTCATCCTCCTTTCAAAACAAAATGTTTGTAATATAAAAACTACATTACAGTGATGTGATATTAAATATGGCATGACTGACAACATGACACCATCCCTAACCCTAATCTTTGTTTGTATGTAGTACCTCTTTCCCCACCCTTTGTCTTTGTTTAGATTGTAAACTCTCATCACAAGTAAATTATGCTTTCATATCTACAATCAACCTACTGTACTCTAATCAGCTGTCATTTGGGACTAGCAGGTGCCAGAAGATACTCAGAAGGTGATAAAAGCCAGCAGAGTGGGAGAGAAGTAGCATAGCTGTCCTGACACAGCGCTTAAAAGAGCGAGAGACAGTGTTCAGAACAACTGAAGGTAGGAGGAGGCACAAATAAGTTAAAGAGGTTTGACAGTAACCTCTGCAACCCAGTCACAGATTTCATTGTATCCACCGGTCATCACACACAGCCAGGAAGTGCAAACAGGAGACTGAGAAGAAAGGACAGGTATTTGGAATGGCAGAGAGTGATGCTATGTACTTGCTGTGGATACTTAGCAAGCAGTTCTGTGTCGGGGGTAGTAGAGCCCCTCTTTGCTTCCTTTATCATTGAAGATTGATGCATTTCCTGGCCCGTTGCCTAACACTGTCTCCATTGTCACAGTGCATTGTCTTTGCAGTGTGCTTTCTGCACAGCCATTGTGAGAATACTATTTCAGGTAGATAGGCTTTTTTCTGCTCGTTTTGATTGGTGAATCTAGTGCAGAGGATGAGATGCACGACCCCACCTAGCTTTTGCATAATTTTACATGTGCACACCCCTTCGCTGAGAGAACTATGACCAAGTCATCATGCCTCATGTGCTGGAACACTTTCTTCTGGATTATTACTAGGGTTTCAGGGCTAACTTTCTTCTGTTTTGCTTATTTTTAATTGTGGATGCAAAGGGACAATGTGGCCCAAAGTCAAAAGTATTCAATGCATTTTAATTCATTACAGTTGAAGAGATATATTAAGATAAAATGCTTGCTGTATTTTTTCATTCCACTACTGAATTAGTTTAGTCTCTGTTCAAATAAGCATCGTATACAGCGTAATGATTCACCAGCCAGTTCTGTTAATTCTCATATAGGCAACATTGAAAGAAATTCCTCAATGGCAAGTTTTTCTGACAAACTACTCTAGCTATGTATCCAACTCTTCAGTGGAATGTTCTGTTTAACATAGATAAAAATCACGCTGGCATTTTAGCCAAATATGTGTTTTAAATAATTCAGCAACCAGGAATAAGGGCTGTACTATCTTTTTTGCCAATTTTCTGTGGGCGTAGTAAGAAGACAATGTGCAGTTTCTCACAGGGCAGTCTCCATCCTGAACTACAGGACATACCCAAGCAAACTTGGAGAGGCTTCTGCAGGCTCTAGAAGATGGGATGGTGGAGATGGCTGAGCACACTTCTCCACTGAAAGGTGGGGAATCATGACAAGAGGATGTCATGTTAATTGACCCTTCATGCCCAGGGGTCAATTAAAGCTATAAACCCTTCTGTACAGAGGTTTATACACCTCCAAAACTGAAATGATACAAAATTGACACTAATGTAAGGGTTTGTTTTTTGTTTTGCGTCAGCAAAGTAATGAAGGAAACCAGTACATTTAGTATTTCTGAAATTCTAATCTTCAGAGTTTTCTTAAACTTTGCTGCCACTGTAAAAATGAAAAAAAAAATTAAGTAATAATATTTAAGGTTGTATTTAAATTATTGAGTTATCATTTGCCCGGTGAAGCTGTATCATGGAGTTGGGTTTGTTGCATGTGATCATTTTTGGGGGGGATAGGTAGGGGGAAAGATGTTATAAAAATTCTCTCACAGAGATGCATAGAGGTGACATCCAGGCCATCTGATAAATACATTCATCTCACACCTTTGACTGCCCCTAATGCATCTCAAGACTTATTCTAATGCTAAAACCCCCTGAACAGTTTCAAACAGCTGCCATTCAAAAAAAAAACAAAAAACCTGCTAGAAAAACATTTCCTCTTTCTCCCTCACAACTACCCCTACCTAAAGCATAGGATGGGTAAGATTCAGACCTGACTTTGCTAAATAATATTTCTCTAAAAGTGTAATTGTTTTAATGTCCAATATCCCTCATTCTTGCAGGGACTAGAAGATTTACCCTACTGGGATTTGCGATTACCAGATTGCTTTGGAAAGAGTTGAGATTTCAGACTTAAAAGCATGATGAATTTAAGGTATAGAAAAGCAATTTTAAGAGTTTTTTTTATGGCTCCATCTGAGCTCTATGCAGTTGGAATCTTGGTAATTAAGACATCTTGCTTTGCAGGAGAAGGAGGGAAACAAAGGTATTGCATGTGACGAACTGAGAAATAGGTATATTATTTTTCTGAATGTGTGTTTGTTTATGGTGGGTTAATTGCTCTGAATTTTATCAAAAGGGATTGTTAAAGAAATCAAGCAGGAATGGTAAAACAAGAGCCCAGGTAAGGAGCATCTCTGCAAACACTCAGATACAAGAGCCAGGTGTATAGCTGTGATGGGAGAGGGGGAGATCAAACAGAACAATAAACCATTACAGGACTGGGCTCAGAAAAATAAGTGGGGATTGAAAAAATTGGGAGAAGCTTCCCAGGCGAGACAGTGAAAAGCTGACAGGTGGGGACTGACTGGGAGACGCAGAGGAAGGTCTGCTGCCAGCATGCAGTCTTCCTTCTAAGTTTGGGGTGAAAGTTATGCATTTAGGTTTGCTTTATCTTCCTCTGGCAATGCATGTATAATTATATTTAATCCAGTGTTCCTAAATACTGTACTCCTGTTTTCTAATAAATAAGGTCTTGTCCTGGGTCACTGCAAAAAGCTGTTGGCTGCATAGCTCCAAAAGGGTAAGTCTCCCACAGGAGTCCAAACTCATTTGGACCTGATGAGCCACTGTGGGAAATAGGTACTGAAGCCAGGGACCCACTCATGAAGTAGCAGAGCCATATGGCTCCCCTTTGAGAAAAGTGAAGGCCCAGGACCTATCTAAGAGGGATACGTTCCACGAAAGCCTGTATAAAGATTAGAGGCAGATAGCGCTTCATGGCAGCACACAAAAAGGGTGTTTTTACACATTCTTAAAATAGTTCTATAATATAGGTAGCAAACAGTATTCATGATTGTGCAGTCAAAAGCTTTCATCAGCATGCGTTTGGAATGCCCGGTGCAACTCATTCAGGACTTTAACATTAGTGATAATGCACCTGTGTCTCACTCATGCTGGCAAAATCTCTGTGCTACACCACTTCATCATTTATTCCATGTTTACTCACATGCATATTTATATAACATATATTTTGCTAGTCAGGTAATCAAATCCTGTTCCTGTCTGATTTAAAAATAAGCAGGGCAGACTGCCTGTTCTACAGTAAAGGCTTCAAATTTGTATGTTTTGCAAAATATATAAATATGATTCATTTTTACAATTTCAAACTAAGCCTCTCAGCAGGTAGATTATTTTCACCCTCTTAAAAACCCCACACACTTCTAGCAATGCATGTATAATTATATTTGTAAATGTTCTCAATGAAAGAAGCTACTTAGAATTGTTTGATTGAAATACCCTTTGGATTCAAAGTGCCTGATCACCGCCCCTAGTAGTGCTTTAAATGGCCTTAGCACTTGATCTTACATGATTAGTAGCAGCATTAGAGTAGTGTCCAAAGACCTCAATGAAGCGTGGGACCCCATTGTGCCAAGAGATGTACACACACACAGGGAATTCAAGGCCTGCTCAGAAAACATCAGTGGCCAACTTTTCAGAGAGATCACAACCTCTGCATGTGCCGAGGTGTGATTTAAATAGCGTGGGAAAATGTGTACACAGTTATTTAGTTTACAAGTGAAAAAACAATTTGTGCAGAAATTTGCATGCTAAAGGGAGATCGTGTGTGTGTGTAAATCATCATGTTTACGCATAAGTGATATATACAGTTTTTGCACACAGCCAGTAACTGAGCCAAATCCTGAGAACTCTTTGGAACTGTGGCATAACATATGGTGCAACATATGCATAAGAATTTAAAACAGGTGTCCTAGAATATGTAATGAGGCAATGGCTGCTCCCATCATAGCAATGTTTTAAAGGCATAAGCATGGCAATTAGGAAGTTGGCCAGAAATGGTGGCATAGTGCGAACTTGCCAAGAATTACAGAAAAAGCGGTAACACCAACAAAGTCAAAATAAAGAGTGCCCACACATCCAGAACTCATGAAAGCCGTGGGAGTGCCTCAGAAGAAGGGAGACCCAAAACACCTGGAGTAAAAGTCTGTCACAAAGTACCAAGGCCCCTGCACTGAGGTAATGCACGAATGATTGCCAATCAATGTACACAATATGGGCAATAGGATGCTGGCACTAAGTCTCAACTTTTAAACAGCATGCAAGGTGCAGCTTGTGCTCCTTTCCCCAGTTGTGTTGGCAGTACCGCACTATACAAATTGCCCTTTGCTTCTAAGGAGCATGTGCCTGTCACCTTCAAGTAACAAGTATGTTGCAGAATTATCAGCTGCTCGTGTTCTGTGTCTGTCACACTCACTAAATTCTTACCAGCCATTCCATCTGTCATGTCTGTGTTATCAGGGTCAGACTGGAGTATAAGGGTAGAACATAACACTATGTCCTCTCTTGCTGCTGCTTCTGTGTAATCTGCATAGGTGCTGCCACTGTGGATACCTGTGCCCTTTTTGTCTGATGTTACATTGCCCTTTTATTCTTGCCACGTGTTATATGCTTAGGAGCGACTGGGCTGCATAGTGAGAGTTTCCTTACTGCACCAGCCTTCATAATGTTAGCCCTGGTCTGAGACACTGGATGCATGCTTAGCAACATATTTTGTCACACCCCCATTTTGTGCAGGCTCTCTTACTCCCTCAAACAACAACAGTGATACATTCATGTCAGCTCCCTAGGCACGGCCTTGAATACCCAGCCACTGCTGCCTACTCTCTGCAGTGCATAAATCAAATGATCACCTGATAGTTCTCAATGCTGATTCTTCTAATAGTGTAACCAACCCCTCTAGAGGTATGAATGTTATGGTACACTGGTATCTTAGATGCTTAGTAGCATACTGTGTGTATCACCAGCTCACAGGTTAGCAACACAGGTCCACCACAGGCTCACAGGTGCTCCAGGCACTAGAATCTTATATTAGGTGAGAATTGCAGATTTTTTTGGTTTGTTTGTTTTTAAATAAAGTTTCTAGCTCTCATGGCCGCAGAGAAAAACCTTAAAATGTGAACCATAACGGCTCAAAAGTCAGAAGGAAAATAAAAAGCCCATGCAAAGGTATTCATTTTAAATGATTTTGAAGGCAATCTCATAATTTTTGGAGGTTTGCCTAATTTTTCAGCTCTGCGGACTGGCAGTTCTATAACGCACTTCAAGTAAGAGAGAACTGCTTAACTAGAGCTGCCAGAAATAACCAGAAATAGGCCTGCAGCTACTCTTGCCAGAATCTTATTGCATATTTATGGTCTCCAAATGACCTTCAGTTGAACTTTGGTCAGTTTACAAGTGGAATATTTTTAATTTAATTTATTTAATAGATCTACTTTTTAACTAGCAGTCCTGCCCATTCAGGCTGAATTGTTTTAGGCTCCTATATCACCAGCAGTAATAAATATTTTACAGTAGAGCTGGTAAAAAAATCTTTTTTCCCCCCCTCCATGAAAAAGTTTAGATTTCTGGCAGAAAGTATTGGAAATACTTTGATTTGAAATGCTGCTATGGTGTCTCATGGGAATTATAGTTTGGGTCCCTCAAGCTCCTATTTTCCCCTCTATAGGCCAAGCTCCTTAGTCAGATTACTACTCTCATGATGCACCATGGTCTTGTCTCTTGGAAGAGGGGAAGTGGTGCATCATGGGAGATGTAGGAGCTGCCCACACAGCAAGTAACCACCAGCAGCAGGCAAGGGTCAGTTGACTCGGGCTTGCAGGGCTGTAAAATTGCTGTGTAGATGTTCAGGCTCCGGCCACCATGATGGGGGAGTGTCCCCGAGCTCAGTCTTCAGCCCGAGCCTGATTGTCTATGCAGCCCAAGACTCATGAGCCCAAGTCAACTGATCTGGGCCACTGTGGCCGTGCCATGGGTCTTTTATTTCAGTGTAGATGTACCCTCTGTCTGTCCCGGGAGCCCAGGGACTAACCTTTTAGGACAATTTCACGAATAGTTTTGTGTAAACACTAATATCATTGTGAGGATTCCAAGTTATTTCAGTCAGGCTTTCTGGATGAATAATTATGGATGTATGCTATTTTAGCTAGAATTCTGATCTACTCCCCAGCAAGGGTGTGGTGGCTAGTCTCTGCTCCCTTTGCAGTACCTGACTGGCATGAAGAGTGTGGAGGCAGAGAATCTCTCCCTTACGACCATCGTGGATTCCTCACACTACCAAAGATATTCTCAATTATGATTCTTCATTTAAACCCAGAGTTACAAGGGCTTTGAATTCTTTTCTTTTCTTGACTCTTCCCCTCCATCTTTTTGTCTTTGTTAAAAGAACCGTTAGTTGAACTTACTAACATGAGAAAGCTGAGCAAGTCTGGCTCAAACACCATGAAAGGGAAGATATAACAACCACTGTGATAGAAGCTGCCTCCTAACCTGTCAGTTCATCAGGGGGATTGCTTATAGTTTTAGCATAATTCAGCATATAAATTTTTCCCTAAACAGAAAACAAAGCCAATGGACAATATTTCACACAAGACTTCTTCTTCCCTTAGGTCATACTAAATTCAATTAAAACAAATTAGAGGATTGTATTTATTCTCCATATAACCGCCAGTACTTATAAAGAAAATTGTTCACAAAGGGAAAACATAGGTGATCAGACACCTTAAAGGGAACATCGTAGGTATTATGGATACTGATAGAAGAGTAAATACATGAATCATAAAGAATGCATCAAATCAAGACCTAGATTTAACAATGTAATTTTCATACAATTGCCACAATGCACGGTAATTCATCAGTTTCTGCAGTACATAATTACTTTCATTTTAGAAGCTGTCTCCCACCTGCCTTGCCCAATCATAAGTGTATAATAATCAAATGTGTTTCCAATTAATTTGGATAGAAAACACAGGGGTGGGAACAAGATCATGGATCACCACAGCTAAAACAAAAAACATGAAGCCACGCCAACATTTGTAATAGCATGTTTTCACCACAGGTTGTAGAATTGGAGGAAACTTGAACAGCATTACATAAACTTGTTTTGACATGATTGCCAAGACAAAAAGTTGAAAATTGTACATGCTAAACATTTTATACTTTAAAAACTGCTCTGAATTGTCAAGAATAGCGGTAGCTGTACAACATAATAAATAGTATTTAACAATTTCCTCGAAATAAGTGCACAGTATTTCTAAGAGATAAGGTAATCTACTTCCACAAATGTCTCAATAAACCAAAAGCAGCATTAAAACTTAAATCTAAATATGTACAATGCAATTAGAAAAGCAAATATTTCAAAAGGATAACAGGTTCAGCACACATTTGCTATGTTCTAGTGCCATCTTCTAGAAAAAGATAATTAGAATTTTCTGTAGTAAAAAAATAGTTTGGACTGGGGAATTTGTGTAATCCACTTAATTTCATAAGAAGATGTGTGATTATACTATTTCTCTTTTCAGTTATGAATCATTAAGAATCTCATTGTTTCTCAATGCCAGCTTCATATTTAGTGCAAATACTTCTGAAAAGGATTTTCCAAGACAAACTATGTATTGGCTTTAATATATAATTAAGAGTTTAAGATATCCAGAACTTAAAACCCATGAAAATAATAATCCTTTTCTTACACTTACTTTTACTTAAAAAAAAAAAACCCCTTTTCAACTGCATCCTTACTAGAAGCGTACACTATAATCACACTTCCAAAACACCTAATGGAAGAAGCTGTGAATGAAATAGCTAGAAATTCCTAAAGCTTGGACCAAATTCATCCTGGATATTACTCCACTAGCTGCAGTGGAATTACACAAGGGATGAGATTGGTCCCTTCTGCCTCAAGATACTGCACCTGTGCTTTACTCAGCACAGTGCATGAAATAGTGCAAAATGGCTATTTTTAACACTAAACTTATCTTTTCCTACAAACCTCCTCTTACAGGAAATGTTAGAGAGTGATCAGTATGCAAGTCTGGTTTAAGTTTAACAGACTTTCAAACATCATAGTATTAATTAGATGTATCAATTCAGAAGCACTGAATTGCCTCAAGATTAGTATTTCTATATCATGTGTGGAATTCCCAGCACCATATGCTTGAAACTATTTTTTCAGAAACTATGTGTGCTCTTCATTTACTTGAAATAGCATGAATTTACTGGTAAAAAATAGAGCTTTTAATATACCAACATGACTATTTAATGACCATTCAAAGCAGGTTACTGAAGTATGGTATTTTATAAATGTTTCAACTGTCCTTCCTCTCAACATTTACTTCTGCCCTTTGTGGATTTTTAGTCTTCGGGTAAGTACAAAAGAAAGATCTTCAGGGTAGCACTTCTCCACTTGCAAATTCTGCAACCTTTCATTTTTATGGTGTTTCAGCAGTTACATCTGTTTTTCCATTAGTGCCATCTACTGGTGTAACATTGCCACTGGGTTCTAAATCCTCTATGCTCATGTAAGCTAACAAACACACTTTCTATGAGCAAAATGGTGATTACCTTATTCATGCAGGTTATCTCGTTGATTTTAATAGGACAGCTTGCATGAGTAAGACAAGCAGGATTTGGCCCAATAACTTTTTGTAACATTGAAAAACAAAAAATACTTCATCTCTACAAAGAAGAAAGTAATTCTCTATTAATTCTTTTACTGCATTCTTTATTCCTATATATTTCAGTTCAGTCTCAAATAACCCCATATTCTTGATTGAAAGGCTGTTGTGCCCCATCTCCTCCTTAAATTAGACATCTCACAAAAACATACTATATGTTATGGATTTTTGTTGTTGTTGTTTATGCATTACTCCTTTGTGTAATACTATATTAGTTTAAAGCCAAAAACCAAGGACTCGATTTCTGTGTAGATTTTAAGTGAGCTATTTCTATTATTCAAACACAATATTTTCTCATTGAATAGCTATCATTCAAAAGAAATTTCAAACTTTATAAACTAACATCATCCACCAAGTATGGGCATGAAAGCAAAGGTTGTTTGTGTATGGTTCTTTTGGAGTAATGAATTCACTACTTTTAAGGATCCATTCCCACAGATACATGCTCATGAGTATTCATAATATCATTAGTCTCTGAAAGTGCACATTTAGAGAGCTTAAATATTTGCAGGACTGAGCTCTAGGTTTACACCCAAATCTGCTTCATTTACTCAATTTTCCCATGTAGAAATCTTTGTCCCACTTCTGATTTTTGTTGGCTACTTTGGAAAAGAGCTTCAATTTCTGCTGAAAAGTAATTAATCATCCTAATAGCATTCAGAATAAGTAACATTTCTCTGTCTTTGTACAGTATCTAAATCTAATTGGATTGTACCCTACTGGCTTTCCTTCATTGATTGGCATCAGCGATAATGGTTACATCTACATTTGCTGAGGACTGGAACAGTTTGTCCTTTATGCTGTAATGTTTAGCTGATGGGATGCCACTTCTGTTGCCTCAACTCTTTGCAAATTACCATCTGCAAGCTTTGCTTTTTCTTGTCTCTCATCCACACCCTTTAACGTGTCTGGGCTTACTGGCAAGAGATCAGGTGCTGACTGTGAGCAGACCTCTCCATCTGCAGTGAAAGTCTCATCCTTAGCTTCAGGCTGTACATCCTTCTCATTGATTTCTGTCTCTTTATTTGTGACTGACGCATCAGCAATATTTTCAGATGGTTTGTCATCATCTTTTGCTACACAATTACAGCCTGCAGTAATGTCTCCAGTTTCCACCTCTGCAGCACCATTTGGAGGAACCTCAGTGGCCATCCCACCCAAGTATTCTGTCTTCACCGTTTGCTCCTTATTCTCTTCTGCACTGCCAGAGCCTACATTAATTGAACACTCACAGTGATAGTAACCAGATTCCTGCTTCTTCTTATGCATGGCACAAAGATCAATTTGACTGAAGACCTCTGTGCCAAAAGGGCTGTCTTCATATTCCTTATATAGATCCGAACTAATCTTTCTGAAGCCCTAAACATTAAGGAAGCATTTTAGCATTACATACTTAGGAAAGATTTTAGTCTTTAAATAAACTTTTTAAGTTTCATAAAAACATTTAAAACTTTAATACACTATAAAAATCAAGAAATTTCCTCCTCCCTCCAGTGCAGCCATGTTTATACAATACTAAATTAAGGGTGGGGGGGAGTTGATCTACTCTGTTTTTCAGTTTCAAGGTGTAAAGAGATGGATGCCATGAGTAAAATAAGGTATAGCGATATTTTTGGCTAAGCAAAAGATGTGTAACTTTTTTTCAAACAAGATATTATGGGGTCATTTTCATTAGGACAATCAAAAAGAGCAGAGAAGCTAGATCAAATCCAACATCCCAATAAGTTTTAAATGCCCTGCTCACTTTAGTTTTAAATATTTATCAAATGATGTTGTATCCACCACATCCACTGGGAGACTTTCACAATCTCCTTCATCACATTCAGGAAGGTTTCTCTATTATTCCACATAAAGTTTCATCCCATTACCACCTTGTACATACTGAATAATTCATCTCCCTCCTTGGTGTTTACACCTTACAATGGAAAGTAAATTGTACACTAGAGACAGATTACAAATAGAGCTCATACAGTTTCTTTCCCCTTTATCCAGAAGCAAGAAGTGCTAAAAAGATTCAACTTGGTGGCCTATTGTGAAAGCAAGCTTATTTCAGCAAACTGAAAGAAAGGAAAACACACACACCAGAAGCCCAAGCTCTTAGAGAACTACTTATCGCTGTTGATATCTTGGCAGCTGAATACTATAGTAGTCACAATGTATAAATGGAAATGTCAGCATATGAAAACACTTCAAAGAATAAATATGTTCTCTTCATACACATACTAATAACTGCCATTCCATCATGATCTAGGAGTATGTTCAATGATCTTTGTAAATTAAGTGTTGTCAAAATTAAAAAAAAAAACATTTTCACTAAAAGCTCCCATAACTCCTCTGGTAAAAATATGGTCTGAGTAATTTATTTGCAATTCTCCTTATTAGTGGATTCAAGTATTATGAAGCTAGCTGCCCTTTACAGAAACTAATTAAGTATGTTTGAATAATTTTACAGTTAAGCTATCCCTAAAGGCTCTAATTCACTCAGTAATATGCTGCCAATATTTTAACAAGGATTTCCCACAAAACTTTTTGCCCCTTAGCCTATAACAAACCATATGTGTCAAAGGTCCATGTGCTTACACAGAAGAGGAGTGAAGGCTAGATGAACTAGTAAAAAGCAGAGAAACATCCCAAATTTCCCCTCAACCTAATGGGAAAGCTTTAACAGGGCTCCTGGGAGCTCTTTGCAGAACACCAGTGAATTCCCCTGTACCAATTTTGTTCAGCCCAGCAGTCTGAAAATACTTAAGATTAAGAGAGTGCAACATATATGAAAATAAAGAATTCTTCACAGTTTACTTTCTAAGTCTACAGCTAATGGTGCCTACAGTGCAGAAAATTTGCATAGTCTGCAGCATGGAAGTGTCATGAGAATTGTAAAAACAGTCACAAAGTCACTTTGATGCTGGAGTAGGAATCAGAAAGAGAGCTTCAAAATTCAATGTTCTGTTAAAATATTAGACGTTACAGGCTAGCCATTTAAAAATAAGGACAGATGTATGTAAACCTGTGTGAATAGTTACCATGATGAGTAAAGTTGTGAGACTTTTCCTCTGTGCATTCAGTTACCAAAAATACATGTGCAATCTATATTTGCAAGCAGAATTTGTGTTTTTGTGTGCACAGTAGCATGGGCAGACTTCTAAGTGTCTGTATTAGAAATAATGTTGTGATGTTGTGTAACCCCACAAAAAAATCTGTCCCTCTATAGTGCCACCTGGCCCAAGTAGAGATTGATGAGTCCACTACAGCCTTGGCTAAGAGCCATTAATGTTCTCTTATCACTTTTTATCAAATTCAGGCTCAGTCTACACAAGGAACTTATGCCAGTATAACTATGTTGCTCAGGGGCATGGAAAACCCACACCTAGGAGCAACGTAGTTTTACTGACCTAGCCGCTGGTGTAGATAGTGCTATGTTGACAGGAGAGCTTCTCACAGAGGTGTAGTACCTGTGCCAATGGGAGAAGCTCTCCTGTCAGCATAGGTAGCATCTTCACTAAGCACTACAGCAGCACCACTGCAGCACTGTCAGTGTAGACAAGCCCGGAGATATATTGGGACATATTCCTCACTGCTCTTCCTGGGAGAGTGATGGGGGCTCTCTCGAGGTTGTTCAATATGTGCTGGATGATGTTCTAAATCAATAGCAAGACTCATTGACTTCAATAGAAATAACATCAGGCTTTAACATATGAGGTGTCCCATTTGACTCATTTCCCATCTATGGTTAAAAGGACTGTGGTGAGAAAATGAGCTCTATCCCTGTAACTTACATTAGCACAAAGATGCTGCCAGCCAAACTTGCCCAGTTGACAGTTGCTCATTTGGTAGTAGCTGAGTTGAATAGCATGCAGCCAACACACCCAGCCTGCACCTACAAGTCTTTTGTTACATGATAACATACTATTTCCATGAAGACAAAGGCTAGTGCTTGCAAAAGTGTTTCATTGAAAGAGGATCAAAAGTTAATCTTTTCTAAGTGACAAGACCTTTGACAACTATCCATGCCACACATCTTACTAGCCACTGGTAATATAAAATATTCTCAATATATGACCAGGTTATAATTATTTTTCCAACTTCACATAAGAAGCACTCAAGATGCATTTGGTATAATGGTGAAGTGGTAGTTTATTATATGAAAAATGTAATTATAACCAGTAGATGGCATCATAATAGCTAAAACAAAATTTTGTCCTTTATTTCTTGATTTTTATAAAGATTCATTTCTTTCCTTTAGTCACTAGTAATGGATCAATTCAAGATAGTCCATTCTCTGTCCCTTCTTTACCATTACATTTTCATTCAAAACGGTTCTAAAATCAAGTTAATTCTTAACACACACTTTCTCAGTTCTCATGTCAGATCTTTCACATATATACACCCTGATCCTCCAGTTTGATCTGCCTGAGCAAATCCTATGCCCTTGCCACACCTTATTGACTTAATTGGGACTATGTTTAGGCATAAAGAAGACGGTGATCCGTTGACCTTCATGTCCACTGAAGTAGGACAAAAAGTAATGGGCTTAATCTGCAGCAAGGAAAATTTAGGTTAGATATTAGGAAAACCTCTCTAACTATCAGGGTAGTTAAGCACTGGAATAGGCTTCCAAGGGAGATTGGATGTTATTTAGGACAGGTTGGACAAATACCTGTCAGGGATGGTCTAGATTTACTTGGTCCAGCCTCAGTGCAGGGGGCTGGACTTGATTGCTCCAAGTTCCTTCCAGCCCTACATTGCTAGCATTCTATAACAGCAGGACTGAACTGAGGCAATCATAGGTCCTAAGGACACCCTACATGGCCAGATCCTGGTGGCATGGTTTCAGAGTTATGGTGAATGGGGCAGTTCACACCTCTTGGAGCTATTGTGTTTAAGGCTGTTTGCAGATTCAGATGGGCAGCAGTTATCAAATATTTTTATAAATGAAATCTGAAATTCTGATCTCAGCTCCTCACAGGCTATGACCTTAAAGCACAGACATATTGTGACTATGTCTTAATCAGACCCTGAACAAGGGACCATCCAGATAGATCAGATTATAGGATCAGAACCTTAGACATGACCTACGCAATATGCTGAACACCTTCAACTCTTCTCAGAAAGTTCTCAGCACTTCAGGGGATTAGACCCTTAATTGGCTTTCAAAACATTCATCCTACAATAATCTTGCAGACAGAAAAAATAATGCATTATTACAGGAATGCCAGCATTGATCTTTAAAACACAGATGGATGCTCTACTGTTCACAACTGCCAAATTAAAAGTTCTATTTCCAGTAGACTTTAAAAAAATCTTGAGAAATTCCTGCTCAAAAGATGACAATTATCTAGAAAATAATACTGTATGCTGTGTTAAATTACTGAACACTATCCGTTTACAATGACACATATATTCATTAAAATCCATTTATTTATTTTAAAGCTAAAGGTGCTGCTAAGCAAATTTCATAGTTTTGAGACAGAAGTCAATTACAGTGACTACACATTAATACAAAAGAAAAATAGAATGTGACATCGATAGTGCCTGTATTTGTATAATCCCCCAAAGACAATTAAAAAACCAAGATTTCCAGCACAGAACCATCAGCTCTAACTTCTGATATTTTCTATCTAGCCTGGATTATATTTCATACACTAAAGGCAAACATCAAGTCAATCTGACACACCTGATGCACACAAATACAAGGTCACTTTCTTCTGCTATTATAGTTTTTTTCTGTTTTCTTTGTGCATGTACTTTCAGTGTATTAGTTTGGGATTATATTGACCTCATAAATATGAGAACTATTCTTGGGAACTAACAGGAGAATATTCCACTGGGGAAAGAATAAACTAATCACAGAGTTATTTTTCACTTTAATTGTAAGTGATAAAAACAGCCAAATCCCATGCCATGTTGCAGTAAAGGTTAGATCAGCACATCATATATTTATATTGTAAAAGAAACCAGCAGTTTGGCTTCAGTGTGACATTACTCTTGTTCCAGACAAATGTTTTTCAAAAGCCATCCTGTTGGTGTGGATGCAGTTAAACAGTGATATCGGCCATGGCAACAAAAGCAAACTATACCTTCTACAAACTACAAGCTTACACAATGAAGGAAGGACACACACTGTCTCTCTCAGTTGGGTATGAACATAAATGCATCCTCCATTTTGGCCAGTCTGCAAAACAGCATAGTCAGAGCTAGGAAATTATGTATTTCATGAATTACAATGAAGACTATTTTTTGCAGAGGAGTCTTTAAAACAAAGCCTAATGGGAAGAATTTAAATCAACTTAATTACCTTCCTTCTCAATGCAGGTGCTTTGGATAGCTTCAGAAATGTAAGGTGTGGTTTGAAGTCCTTACTCCCCGTAATATCGAGACCCATTTCACTGAAAGATCCCTCCACAGCTTCTGGTAAACAAGTGAGTGAGAAGAGACAGTTATCTACAGGAGAGATCGTCAAAGACTATCGTTTTCTTATACGAAACACTACATATGGCCATGGCTAGCCAAACTGCCATGGTTTACATTTCTTCATTCGTCTCAACATTCAAAATAAAAGTGAAATGTAAAACTAGAAATGGGCCTGAGATACAAAGCTTGGCTCTGGAGTCAAACTTCTCCTAAGTTCAAGAGACTGGAAACAAGACACTTCTCTCCTTGCATGGCCTTCCCATAATCAGAGTTCAAGGATGTGGGTGCATATGTCAACCCCACAAGAAACAGTATGCAATACCAGCAGCTTCAAGTGGAGGAAACAATGAAGTGGAAGGTTACCCACACTCCCATGCAGAGCAGGAAGATGAAATAGAAGCTTGAAATGTGGGGGGAGAGAATTGGCAGATTACCCACAATGGCAAAAAAGGGTTGTGAATCAAAAGTAAGTATTACAGTTAGAACAGTACAATAAAGGAAAGTCAATTCCTTTATACCCTTAAACTCTACATATACACTCTTTTCTCATTAATGAATACTCAGTGATATGAAATGCTCATGTTTCCTACTGTTTGGTTCTGAACTGCTTTGCTAATGAGAAAAAGTGTCTATTTCCACTGAAAGGTGATTTTGCTGTTGGCTACATGTCTTCTCAGAACTCAAAGAAAACCTTTTGGAGAAGGCAGTGTCACAATTGCTTTGATACCTTTTTTTTTTAAAACAGGTTATTTACAAAGGAAAGGACAAATAGGTGCCCTTGGGGCATTTAAAAATTGGGGCATTTAATTAAAAACAATGTTTTATTCTCAAATTAAATAGATTGAATGGGGCTCCATCATTTACTTTCTTTCAGACCTGTCAATTAAACAATGTCAATTAAACAGATTTGGCAGAGAGCACACACTCTTCCTTGGCAAAAAAAATAAGCAAAACTGCTAGGGAATTATGTGGAATCTAGTGTGGTTTTATTAAAAAAATTCCAAAGTAACACTAAATAAACTCCAGCCTCAGCCTCTTTCTCAGGCTGAGTTGATTTTAAGGTTTCTTTCCCTCGGGATCACTCTGTCCCAGATCACATCACCTGCCAGAGATATCAGAGGGGTAGCTGTGTTAGTCTGTATCCACAAAAACAACGAGGCGTCCGGTGGCACCTTAAAGACTAACAGATTTATTTGGACATAAGCTTTCATGGGTAAAAAATATGCCCAAACAAATCTGTTAGTCTTTAAGGTGCCACCAGACTCCTTGTTGTTCCTGCCATAGAATTATTCCCACTTTCTTTATATTCAGGGTGTACTCTGAAGAACCACACCTGCCCAATAAATCAGCAGAAGCAACATGCAACTCCCTCCAACACCTAACAACAGTGGTGTAGCAGGAGCCCCTACCTTATCCTTATATTTTTCTCTCATTAATTGCTTCAGTGCTAGGGCTCTGGCTAAGTGCAGAATGTGGACCTTTAAGTATTATGTGCTATATAACAGGACTTCACATGTCTGACAAGTGTATTCATTGCATTCACCCATCTCCCATTGTCCATCTCCATCTTTGTAAGCCACAGTCCCCAAACAGTTTAGCAGCCATCTGTGTCCCAGATACTGCTTGCAAAAAGGAGCTGCCCCATGCCATTCTGCATCTCATTTGATTAAATGTTAGCATCAAGTCTCTGGCTTTGGGTTTAGAAAAGTGATATGTTAAAGTGTCCCATCCTACATAAGGCATTTGTTCTCTAGTTACTGCTCCCTTACCTCAACATCTGGCCACTCTGCAAACATAATATCTCCATGTGCTGGAGTTAGAACAATCCTCAAGTGTCTCCAGTCAAAGGACTGCTCTTTGTGCTACATCTCAAGCATTCCCCGTTAATACTCTTTCCTCCCCTCCTCCTCACTAGTGCTGATCAGTACTTAATTTTATTCTTATAAAAACACATTTTTCTCATTGCTTAGTCTCCCTTTGTTTCTTAACACTCTTACTCACAAAACCATAAAACTAATACATAAGGAGTGGCCGGACAAGCACTTCCAGTGTGAACACACACTAGTGCAGGAGAATATGCAAGATCATGCTCACTGAAGCCCCTCTCCAAACATTCATAAGAACAAAACCTGTTCTCAAGATGGAAGTGAACATGAGAACCTGAAACATGCCCAAACTGAAATGTAAGTTGTGAACATGTCTGTAAATAGTTTCCTCCGCTATTCAACCAAAACCAGTCCTTTCACCTCTGCATTGCTACTGAACTGAAAGTCAAGACTTTGGCAATTTGGTGGCTTATGGATTGGGTTGCGTGTGTCTACATCACAAAGGGCTCATCATGACTGATCAACCTGTTGCTAGTTTCATCATAAAGGTCAATGACTGAATGACTAGGTATTGAGACTGAGTCCTGGACTATGCTGAAGAGTTAGGTCAATGTAAGCTGCCTTACGTTGATCTAACTCTGTAAGCATCTATTCTACAATGTTACTCCCACTGATGTAAGCCACCGACCTAATACCTCCTCCTCTGCAAGAGGTGTAGTGCATAGGTCGACGTACTTCATTTACACTGACACTGAGTCAACCTCTCTATTGACTGTTCCGACTGTCAGTGCCTAGCAGCTAACAGCCCAGAGCCCTGCCGCCCAGGGATAACAGAAATCGTCTGGCCTGATCTATAACCTGTAAGTCACTCTAATGCTGAATTTCACCAGGATTAGATTCAATTTAAA
Organism: Mauremys reevesii; assembly: GCF_016161935.1. Taxonomy (NCBI): domain Eukaryota; kingdom Metazoa; phylum Chordata; order Testudines; family Geoemydidae; genus Mauremys; species Mauremys reevesii. The sequence goes on from NC_052624.1 coordinate 202,678,548, forward strand.
AGTGTGACTTAAAGCACCTGTGGATTCCACTTCTGGGGAATACTCTAAAGAAGGTTTCTGGCAAATTTAGGCAACTCCGCTTAACCTACTTTGAAGGAGTCAGTAATTACAGAACCTTAGCGCCGCTCAATTTTATATTCATTTGATGCATGGAAGAAAATTATAACTTGTTTAAGTAGTGCCTTATTCTTGACAAAAATGAGCACTTTCTAATGTATTGCCAATTAATCGTGAGAGTTTCACTCTTAAATATTTCAAATTACTTGTATAGAGTGGACAGAACAAGTACCTATGATTAAAATGTCCTTAACAGAGCCAGAGGTCTATGACTACTGATTTTTAGGGCATCACATTTCATGTCAGGAGACAGTAACACCTCCCTAGAGACCAACTCCGGCATATTAGAATGAGAGCAGGTTAAAGCAAATAGGAAAAAGATTTGTGACATTTTATTCCCATATGTTGGAATTCCAATTAAAGTTGCATTGAAAGTTCAAATTTCAAAAACATTGACCAACTCCAATGAAAACCTTCTTGACAAAAACATGCAGAGTCAATAAGGGCACATTGAAGCAGATGAAGCTGGTAATAAGTTGTTTGAATTTTGCTTGTATAATCATTCCCACAGAGCGGGTTTTCCCTCATGCAGCCTGACCACATCCAAAGGCAATGTATTTTTTTAAGCAAGCGTGACCATGCAGTGAAGGAAGGATATTGTTTTTCGTCTCTACAGCAAATTCACCAATTGTTCAATGTCAGAATCATCTAACAAACTTGGAAGGCATTTATTCAGATATTTTTGAAAGAGGATATTTTGATGCATATTTTCAAGGCTCATATGCAAGAAGATGATCAAAATTGTGGATAAAGGAGAATAAAAATATGGAATATTCAATTTCTTGAGTATTTTCTCAGTAGCAAGAGCTGGTAACTGAGTGAACAGTACAAAAAACTGGCAGGTTGTCTCATGGTCGGACAATTTTGAAGTAGTTCAGGCAATCAATGTGCAATCAGATATTAAAAAAATCAAGCACTGAAAGCACATGCCTGGGGTTTGCAATCAAAATTATTCTCTTCTTAAGGGGGTAGAGGGAGGGGTCATATTGCTGGGACGAGGTGCCAAGTTTCCAGAATCTCTGAAAATACTAGGTTACCCATGCAGGGAGCACAAATGGGAATCTGTAAGCCCAATATTTTAGTAATTCTAAAAGTCATGACAATCTTACTATCATTAAAAGGGGGAAGGTACACAAAACATTCACGTGTGGAGCTGACAAAATTTAGCACATTTTTGCCTGTGCTAGAGTTATATGCTGAAGGTTGGTGTTGTATAGCAGTACTGATTGGCACTAAAAATAATACTGACTGCAAAAAAAAAACCTTTAGGGTTGTTGAGGGAGGACCAGGAACAGCATCTGGACAAGGAAAAGGCAGTCAAAGGACTGACTGCCCTTCTGGACAACTGATGGAAGAGGGAGAAGACCATTTTTGGAATACTTATTTTTGGTTTTGAATTTTGAAGTACTCAGGATCAGAGAGTTAGTCATTTCTTTGGGGGAAAAAAAAGAGGAGAAAGAACAGACTGGTACACAGGATCTCACCACAGGTAATCCTCTCCCTGATACCTTATAGACTAACAGAAGTTTTGGAGCATGAGCTTTCGTGGGTGAATACCCACTTCGTCGGATGCATTCACCCACGAAAGCTCATGCTCCAAAACTTCTGTTAGTCTATAAGGTGCCACCAAGGGTGGCTCTAGACATTTCGCCGCCCCAAGCAAGGCGGCGTGCCGCAGGAGGCGCTGTGCCAGTCGCCGGTCCCGCGGCTCCAGTGGGCCTCCCACAGGCGTGCCTGCGGACGCTCCACCGAATCCGCGGCACCAGCGGACCCTCTGCAGGCACGCCTGCGGGAGGTCCACCGGAGCCGCCTGCCACCCTCCCGGTGACCGGCAGAGCACACCCCCCCCCCCGTGGCATGCCGACCCAAGCACGAGCTTGGCGTGCTGGGGTCTGGAGCCACCCCTGGGTGCCACCCCTGGGTGCCACAGGACTCTTTGCTGCTTTTACAGATCCAGACTAACATGGCTACCCCTCTGATACTCTCCCTGATACACATGTATTAATCTAAAACAGACCAGAAGGGCATGCAAGTTAGGAGGATGTTGCACAGAACAATATACGCAGTCCCTTTTTCGGTAGGTTTTCAAGCATATGCTGTGTGCTCCGAGGAAGTAAAGGAGCATTAATTTAGATGGTATCCAGATTGGTGGATGATTAAGTAAAAGGGGCACATGATGAGGATTCACTTAACCCCAATCAGAATAATTTTGTCACAGACAAAATGTGCCAGAAGCACATCAAAAAAGAAACAGTTTGGATATGGTGAAATTTGCTGAAGATCTAATCCAAATGAGTGAGGACAGTGTTAGAATATTTTTAACAAAAGCACAGCTGGTTTGGTCCAAAATTATCCTCTGCTATGGATGGAGATAATCAAGGAAAATGAAGACTACAGAGTCAGGCAAAAGGTAATGGAAAGTAAAGTGGCTAATTTCATTCAGCAGAGCTGCATAGAGATAGAGAAGCAGACAGGTCTGCTTAAGAGATACAGGCATCTCCCATGTGGATGCAATACTATCTGCTTACTTCATACAGAAGAGAAAAATAATTAAAAAGGGAAAAGCAAAATTGCTATAAGCCAAGATTTCAGAATTCAAAAGGAGTAAGGGTTTTGCCCTGAAGGAAATATAATAATGAATATACTTTGTAGCTAACTTCATTGCCTCAGCAACATAAAACCAAGCAGAACTTTGCAAAGGATAGACAACTGACATCTAGGTTAGTGGACTTACACAGCATCCTCTTATTCTTCACTAACTGTGGACATTTACTCCCCTCCTAACGGGGGAATATTTTGACAGAAATTATATATGAGCACATGGATTAATTCTGTGTTGGAAGAAGCTTTTTTTTTTTTTTTGCTAAGTATGAATTTAGCCAAGAAAAAAAAGATCATGTTGATTATTTCTGTTCTGCTAGAACTGGGAACCCAGGATACTTAGACTAGGCTCTGAATTGCAGGCTAAAATAGCTCTTGGAAAGTTAAGCAAAGAATGAAAAGCCATTCTGAATTTAGCAAATGACACTGTTTAAATGGATCATATTCCAACCCTGAAAATAAAGATTTCATTCATTTTAATTACTAGTTCTTCATAAATCAATTTCTAGCCAATTTCTTTAGAAAGAAAAATGTATTAAAATGTGTACATCATAAACAAATTATTATTATGAATATTATATTATACTTCTAAAGCACCTATATCCTAAAGGATCCTAAAGTGCTTTACAAACTCCACCCATACACAACCACTGAAATACAGCCACCTAATGGATGGTAGCAGACAGGTTAACAACTGTTACAAGCAAGTTGCACAACTTGGAAAGGAAATGTTCGTTAACACCACTGGGGCAAATATCCACTCTCAAAAAGAAAATGTCATGCGATGTTTATGGTCTATTAGAGTGGATAGGACCCCTGTTCTTAAGGTCATATCTTAAAGACCCACACATAAAAGAGCAGAGTGAGCCAAAAGTCACAATAGTCAGGAGAACTGTCTTCTGTTCCCTGCTCTGCAACCTTCAAAAGTTAACATTTCTGTGACTCAGTTTTCCCATATTTTTGAACTGCATAGAAATTAGTCTATCCATCCATCAGTTTCTATGCAGTCTGGTTATTCTAAATTTTATGCTTTGACTACTAAAAATGCCTCTCCAGGGTACATTTCTCCACCCACCTTCTAAAGAAACACGAAGCACAGAAGTCACAACCACCCCGATCATTTAAAAACCAGCCTAAAAAACCATCTCAAACAAGAGTTATTTTACACAAATGGTAAATCTGTTTAGATACTCACCTGCAATTTTGCTTAACATTTGCTGTTCATCGTCTGACATTTTCACATATATCACTTGGTTGTTAAATTGCCCAATCCCATGAAATGTCATGTTAAAGAGTTTACCCTGCAAAATGGCTTCCACTTTAGCTTTGCTCTGCTCCAGTGCCACAACAGCCCTTAAAATAAATAAATAAAATTCACACTCAAAAAGGGAGATCACATGACAGCTAAATAATCATCTGGAGGGTATGACATTGGAGATATGATGGATTGTTATGATCCATTGATTTTCAGCAGGAAGGTCATTCCACAGTATTGCACAAGACATGAAAGCACAGTGTATTTTCACTATAAGTTTGGATATAATCACTTTGATTACAACTAGAAGATGTGCAAGTGGTTTATGTACCCCATGATACATTAGAGAATTAATAACTTTAAGTATGTACTGACTGAGCCCTTTAAAAAAATTGCCTGACATTGTTGCTAGTGCTTCATAGTGATCAAGTCATTAATATGCAAAACCTCTAATAAACTGCTGCTCAAGAACTGAAAAAATCCCAAAAGAATGAACTTGGACTTTGTGGTGTGAAGGTTGAGCCATACTGTTACACAGTTTTGAATTAGTCTGTTTTCTTTCTTTATTTCCCACAGTATTCTTGCCAGCAAGTTAAAGTATGGGCTGGGTGAATGGACTATAAGGTGAACAGAAAGCTGGCTAGATCGTCGGGCTCAACAGGTAGTGATCAATGGCTCCATGTCTAATTGGCAGCTGGTATCAAGCAGAGTGCCTCAAGGGTCGGTCCTGGGGCCAGTTTTGTTCAATATCTTCATCAATGATCTGGAGGATGGCACCCTCAGCAAGTTTGCAAATGACACTAAAGAGGGAGGAGTGGTAGATATGATGGAGGGTAGGGATAGGATACAGAAGGACCTAGACAAATTAGAGGATTGGGCCAAAAGAAATCTGATGAGGTTCAACAAGGACTAATGCAGAGTCCTGCACTTAGGACGGAAGAATCCTATGCACTGCTACATACTAGGGACCAAATGGCTAGGCAGCAGTTCTGTAGAAAAGGACCTAGGGGTTACAGTGGATGAGAAGCTGGATATGAGACAACAGTGTGCCCTTGTTGCCAAGAAGGCTAATGGCATTTTGGGCTGTATAGTAGGGACATTGCCAGCAGATTGAGGGACACGATCATTCCCCTCTATTCGACATTGGTGAGGCCTCATCTGGAGTACTGTGTTCAGTTTTGGGCCCCACACTACAAGAAGGATGTGGAAAAATTGGAAAGGGTCCAGCAGAGGGCAGGGCCGGCTCCAGACCCCAGCACGCCAAGCATGCGCTTGGGGTGGCATGCCGCGGGGGGCGCTCTGCCTGTCGCCGGGAGGGCGGCAGGCAGCTCCGGTGGACCTCCCGTAGGCGTGCTTGCGGAGGGTCCGCTGGTCCGCAGCTCCGGTGGACCTCCCACAGGCATGCCTGCGGATGCTCCACCGGAGCCGCAGGACCAGCGGACCCTCCGCAGGCACGTCTGCAGGAGGTCCACTGGAGCCGCTGGATCAGCAACCGCCAGAGCGCCCCCTGCGGCGTGCCGCCGTGCTTGGGGCAGCAAAATTACTAGAGCTGCCCTTGGCAGAGGGCAACAAAAATTATTAGGGGGCTGGAGCGCATGACTTATGAGGAGAGGCTGAGGTAACTGGGCTTATTTAGTCTGCAGAAGAGAAGAATGAGGGGGATTTAATAGCTGCTTTCAACTACCTGAAAGGGGGTTCCAAAGAGGATGGATCTAGACTGTTCTCAGTGGTACCAGATGACAGAACAAGGAGCAATAGTCTCAAGCTGCAGTGGGGGAGGTTTGGGTTGGATAGTAGGAAAAACTTTTTCACTAGGAGGATGATGAAGCACTGGAATGGATTACCTAGGGAGATGGGGGAATCTCCTTCCTTAGAGGTTTTTAAGGTCAGGCTTGACAAAGCCCTGGCTGGGATGATTTAGTTGAGGATTGGTCCTGCTTTGTGCAGGGGGTTGGACTAGATGACCTCTTGAGGTCCCTTCCAACCCTGATATTCTGTTATTTTATGATTTTATTTGTTAAATCAAAACAAATCCATTATCTCAAATGAAGTACATTTATTGGATCATTGACCCAATACATTACAAATCCAGGAAAGCATTCTTAAAGTTGCTACAATGTCAGGTCAGTGCAAATGTGGGAGCTTTATGCCTTTACTGATTCAGCAAGGTATTAAAGCACATACCTAACTAAGCACTAGCAGCTCCATCAAAATTAGATTACTCACATGCTTAAAGTTTGGCACATGCCTAAAAGTAACTTGCTAAATCAGGGCCTTAATGCACTGAGAAACTAATACACTGTCTAGATGATGCATCTTTTAAAATAATAGGTGTTTTATGTTATTTTGGGGGGATTGACATAAGCTAGATGTAAACCACTGGATCACTGTGTGTTAAAAATTCCTTTCTCTGTGCAGATGTGATTCTGTAGAGCCCCCAGCTATAAAGCCTGGCTTGAACTCAAGCTGTAGAAAATCATGCTTTTAGCTCTGGCGGTCTTTGGTTCAATCCCTGGTGTGTCAGCCAAGATAAAGCATTATGTACTTACATCACAGCAGTTTAGGGACATTTAACTATTGTTTACTTTGACTTATTATAGCCCCATTTAACGTTATGGAACACTACACCATATGCAAATTACATGCCAACAAATTTGATTTTGTTGCATAAAAATTAGTAAAGTAATGTTATAGAAAGCTAGGACAGGCTGTGAAATCCACTGTATGTTGTGCATAGGAGTTGTCCACACTAATCCCATTAGGAAAGCATTTTCTGTGCCTATATAAAAGCCACTTTTATGAATCCCAATAGCTACTAATCCATATTATGGACAAACAGTCTTCAATATTATATGAATCTTATTTTTCCAATTATAATAGCATAATTATTGGCTCATTAGGACTTGTAATTGTCTGATTCATATTTTACAGGGGAGCAGCAAGAGCCCTTTGAAGAAGATTCTGCATGCTCATCATCAACTACCAGCACTGCAGTGACCCATCCTTCAGATCAGTTGATACTGTCCTCCAAACTAGCGATACAATGGGATTTGCTAGAGAGATTTTTGCAACAGGGCAAGACATTTCCTCTCTCGAAGGCTGGGTTTGCTTCTTCAAATATATTGTTGGCATGAGGAGTGAAATAGTAAACCTACCAAGTAAGAACATAAGAACGTCCATACTAGGTCAGACCAAAGGTCCATCTAGCCCAATATCCTATCTTCTGACAGTGGCCAATGCCAGGTGCTTCAGAGGGAATTAACAGAACAGGTAATCATTAGTGATCCATTCTCTGTCACCCATTCCTAGCTTCTGGTAAACAGAGGCTAAGGACACCATCCCTACCTATCCTGGCTAATAGCCCATGATGGACCTATCCTCCATGAATTTATTTAGTTCTTTTTTGAACCCTGTTATAGTCTTGGCAAAGAGTTCCACAGGTTGACTTGTGAGTTGTGTGAAGAAATACTTCCTTTTGTTTGTTTTAAACCTGCTGCCTATTACTTTCATTGGGGGACCACTAGTTCTTGCGTTATGAGGAGGAGTAAATAACATTTCCTTATTTACTTTCTACACACCAGCCCTGATTTTATAGACCTCTGTTAATTAAGACCAAATGAAATGGTCTTTCATGTGACTAGTACAGAATACCTGCTGTAGGAACTGGACCTATTTAGTACATCTTTATAAGCAAACAGAAGATAAAGGATGGAGAGAACTTGACAAGACAGATATGCTTTTCAATAGCTACTCCTGTTATTTTTGTATTACAGGCACATGTCCATTCTTTTCTAAAGTTCATTAGTACTACTTAGCTCCAATCACTTCTGTAATTGTCTGATTCATATTTTGATTGCCTCTTTCCACCACCCTCTTATCCTCTTGGAGAACAGCCTTCCCTGCCAACAGCAAGGGCAGGAATTTATTACTGAAATGCACTACATAATCTATTCCCTTGCAGAATGAACTCTCAGAAGAGCATTCACATCTCTTCTCCCAGCCCCACAAAAAAGCTATACCAGTAGAAATGCCCATTTCAGCCAAATAGATGTATGATGTCCTTTTGGGTCTGATGGGTGTGACACAGAAATGCATTTGTGATTCATTGCTGTGTGTCAGCAGCTCATCAGGCCTGACAGACTACACTTAACACACTGTTGTCATTATCTGTATCTAAAAGATGACACGTAAGATCTCATTAGAAAACTAATAAGTCATTCATAATTAACATTCTTGCATGATGTATGGATGGGTACAAAAGGTGGGTACAAACAGTTATGAATAAGTGCTAGAATTATGTTCTCAAAATGTCCTTGGCAAGCAATGCAGTAAGCACCGTCTGCCCTAGACAAAGGAATGTGTACTAGTTTGTTTGTCATCAGGCAGTGACAACAATGGATGGTAAACAAAGCTATTAAGTTGGGCAAAGGCAGCCTAGCATCTACTTCCCAGCAGGACAGAGAAACATTGTCTGGGCTATAAAGACAGGGGGACTGAACCTTAAATGATAAGCAATTGAATCAACTGATTGTATAAAAATATTTCTGTATAATAAAAATGGAACAAGTAAGGTCTTTTCTGAAAGCTAATGACACACTGGTGATTAACATAATTGTGAAATGCATATGTGAACACTGTATGTGGAAATATGAACACTTCATGATATTATGCTTTAACGTCTGTGACCAAACACAGGGAAAAACAGGTTTTCTCCAAGACAGGAGGGAAGGCAGCTATCTACCTGTTTTCAATGAAATTAAGCAAGGTGTGACCAAAACCAGTGGAAGACCCATTTACATACAAATTAACAGGGAAGACCACAGGAAGAGGAGAACAGCATGAAGTCATAGTGTTTTGTCCTCAGACTCATGAGGCTTAGGAAGATATAAGGGGAGAGAGAGAGAGAGAGAGGAGCCGCCAGCTTGGCATCCATTACTAGATAGACAGAAGCCAGAGCTGTTCCAAGCTGAGAAAGATGCATCCTTCAAACAAGGGGGTTGAAGTATCTCAGAACCAAAGACTGATAAGGAAACAACAAGCTACAGCATTTGTTCAAGGTAAAGTTACGTCTTAGACTCTAGAAAGCATATTTCACTTTTGTTTGTTTGTAACCCTTTCTAGCTTTATTCCTTGTGCTTGGTATCATTTAACCCATGTCTTCTTGTTAATAAACTTGTTATATTTTTACAATATACCAGTTCAATGTTGTACTTGAAGGGAAAGGTGTATTTACCTCAGTTACGTTAATAAGCTGTGATGAGCTTTTGTCTCTTTAAAGGAGAAAACAATCCTCATTATTCCTCTGAGTGCTCCAAGAGAAGGCTATTCACTCCAGGACAGATGATTGGTGGGGAGGGAATTCAGGACTGGACGTATGTTGGGGTTACCCCTGCATAAGTTTACTGGATAATAGAGATTAGAGAGGCTGTTGAGTTGTAGGCAGGCTGCTGTGGTCAGGGAGATAAACCAGGGCTGCACAGCACACAGCCACTCAGGATACTGCCTGTGTCCAGAGAAGAGAATCACAGCAGCAGAGCATTTTGAGGTACTCAGGATTACAGAGTGGCAGTGATACAATGTGTCACTGGTCTGGATTGCACCCCAGAACATGATAACAGGTTTTCAGGCACAAGAGACAGGTTTTCTTCCAATAAAGTTAGTTCAACTGAGTTTGCTTAACTAGACTGAAAATCCCCCTTTATATCAATGTAGACCCTGTTTAACACCTTCAAGTTCATATGAGCTAGTCATGTCAAAGTCCTAATGCTCAGGTTGGAGTAATTAACCTTGGCTTCCTTCAGCAGGCACACAGGAAAGGATGCCCTTTTAGTCCAGTTCCTACTTCCACTATGCTGGAGTCTGTCAGCTAGGCCGTAGAATCTGGGAGCCTTCCCCCACAGCTTTTAACCTACAATTAGTTAGGCTCCCCAACAATGCATATTCAAAGCGGTCTTACAGCTAGTCAATATATAGCTCCCTATCAAGCTGTACCAACCACGTTTCAATTTTTTTTCCTCCTCTCTTTTCAATGTTTTATAGAATACTAAGCTATCCCAGTTGCTAAGGCTTTCCAGATACCACAAGAAGGCACCCCTTTTCAAAAGTCTGTGGTTGCCAAATAACTTCCATGAGCTTTTCTGTACAGATACATTTACATTCTTCCTTCATTTAACTCTATAGGAAAGGATCATAAAGCAACAATACAGTTAATACACATGCTGCTCACTTTCCACCACTTAATGAATGAATTAATTAAAAAAATTCAAACTCCAAAGTCACTGTACCTAGAGTTCATGTAAGAAGCTCTTGGCTATGCATTCAATAAGCTAGCAAGCCAGATACTGTTTCAAAAAAGCAGAAAAGGAAACCTTTATCTAGGCCCTGGTAAAAGTAGTTATTCAGTGCTGTATATGTCATCTTAAAAGTTAGCCTTGCATTTATTTTAAAGAATTCTTACTTTTTCACATCTTCTTCTGTTCTCAGATGGGCTACAATGATGGTGAGATGCATTGTTTGAACAGGAATTAGAGCTCTCAACAAGTCGGGTTCTTTAGTGAATATTAGCTCCTGGACATCTTCAATTTTGTCCAAAATCTGCAATGCAATAAATAAAAAGGAGAAACCATCATTGTACATTTTAAAAAGGCTTAGGGCTTGCTGTAAGAATTTCCATAAAACTGTAGCCTGCAGTTTAATGCAGATTAATGCGGAAGTTGGCAGCCAGGTTTCTCCAGTTTTAGAAAACTGGAACTTACAGCTCAAAATCTCAAGTAAATACATCATGTCACTCAAAGGGCAAAATTTTGTCTTCAAATATATTTGTCCAGCCCATTAACCTCAAGGGAGTTGCACAGGTGTAACAGTAGAATTTGTACCAAAGATTTTTATATCAAAATCATTTCAAAAGGTCAAACTACTTTCCTTTAAAATCCAAGGGGTAAATTCAGAACTGGGGTAAGCAGGTGCTAATTCCATGGACTTTACAACAGCTCTGAATTTGTCCTTAAGTGTGCTGGAATAAAGTCACAAATTCTGTGCAAATATTAATGTGATCATCATGCAGTTGTCAGTTGTTAATAGTGTGTGGAAATTGAATAGCATTTCCATAATTAATTTTATGCCATTTTCTGATTACAAGTTTGATCACAGATGAAATTGATGTCTCTTCCCAAAAGGGAACTGTAACGGCAAACAAAATAGTTCATCTGACTAAATGCATTGTTCCTTGAGATAGCATTTCATAGAGCTGCATGGGCAATCTCTAGCTCTTCTGGGTCTATTTGTATATTAATGTAATCGACTCAATGAAAAGTGAAGGAATTCTTTTGAAATAATTTTGATATGGGTTAGGAATGAAAAAAGGAATAAGAAAAAAGAAAAGGGAATTCTAGTACACAGGAAATTTAGCACATAATGGAATTGTATAATAACGAAACTCTTTGTAAATATTTAAATTTCCATATGGGTCCAATTTGTAATTCATGTGTGCATGTGTGTGTGAGAGAGAATTTGTAAGGATTCCACTTTACTCTTCGATAGTAGAAAAGCTTGGCATACTTATTGTACAGTTTAGTTACTGGCCAAAATGCTGATTTTGGTATTGGGTGTAATGGGCATTTACTGAACATCTTGAGATACAACTAAAGACAACTTAGTTTGAAAGTATGAAAAAATATTGAACCACTTGAATTACAATGTTATGGCCACCTTTTGCCACCCTTTCAATGACACCTATGGAACCATTCCTACAGTCAGGTACCTCTTGTTATGACTAAAGGTATCTTAAACTGGCCCATTACCTGTGGCACATTTGCAAAAATATCAAGAAAAAAAAATCAAAATATTTACAAGAGAATGGTTTTTCTTCAAAGAGAGCTTCAGTGGTGTGCAGAGTGTCAAACAGCCCTGGATACCAAAGCCCTCACCCCACATAAGAGGACAAGTGTAGGTGGGAGCCATGTAAGATTCCTTCCCATCATCCAAACAATGTGTTTCAAGAATATTCTTGAGATGAGAGAGTAGATCAATCTTTCCGCCCATTCAATTCCAGTCTCTAGGAGACTGACAAAGAAGCTAATTATGATGCCACTTTCTGGTGCAGATCCCTGTGCATTATGAAATGGACTTCAAACCTCTCCCCACTGCCAGAACAATGTGGGGAAGCACCATCAAAAATTTCAGGGCTTTCTTCCTCAATGAGAGTGTACAGTCTCACTCAATTACAATATCTACCCAACATCATCAGCAACCTTTCCAACGCAAGCTCATACTGAAAGCTGATTTTTATTAACCTATTCTTGTTTTTTAAATCAAAAGTAATGACAAACTGCAAGGCTCAACTAGTCTAATTTGGGTTGGTAGAGACATAATTGCCTCCCATTGATAGAATGCCTCCTGGCGCTTCCCTTCACACTGCAGTATGAGATAACTTCTGTGCTTATCTGGTCCAGAAGGAGGGAGGATGGTAGGTTGGCCCCAGGTCCTTATGGCTGGATATCTCCCTAAGGATACTAGCAAGGAGAACTTCTGTTCAGGAGACAGTAATTGTGCAATTATACAGATGGATAGGGAGAAAGGAAGTTCATTATGTCCCTTCTGCACTTTTGTTTACCCATTCAAGGGCCACACATGACCAGTAAGTTTTAGGGGGCCAAAGAAAGTTATATGGAGACCTCTCTCCTGCCTCATGGTTGCCTCCAGAGATTACGCCAATCAAACTCAGTTAAAAAACAACACTCCAGTAAGAACAAGGTCAAATGATGTGTTTCAAAAAAAGCAGTAATATAAATGAGTCAAATAAAATAGCATGAAAATAAAGTGCAAGAGGGGTGCATTTTCATATAGACACCTAAAAAAGCACACAGGCTGGTAACTGTATGCATTACACCAAAGCTGAATTCACGTATTGCTTTGTAGAAGAGGATACCAGATTGTATATGCTCACGCACAAATGATGTGCACAACTTTGGCCTGTCTTGTGATACAGCAAGGCCAGAGAGCAGTGGGAGAGAGGAGATATACAAGCTAAGGCTGTCAAGTGATTAAAAAAATTAATCACGATCAATCACACTGTTAAACAATAATATAATACCATTTATTTAAATATTTTTGGATGTTCTCTACATTTTCAAATATATTGATTTCAATTAGAAGGCAGAATATAAGCGTACAGAGCTCATTTTATATTTATTTTTTATTACAAGTACTGTAGTGCAATCTCTTTGTAATGAAAGTTGAACTTACAAATGTAGAATTATGTACAAAAAATAACTGCATTCAAAAATAAAACAATGTAAAACTTTAGAACCTACAAGTCCACTCAGTCCTACTTCTCGTTCAGCCAAATCACTCAAACAAACAAGTTTGGTTGCAATTTGCAGGAGATAATGCTGCCCACGTCTTGTTTAAAATGTCACCTGAAAGCGAGAACAGGCATTCACACGGCACTGTTGTAGCCGGCATTGCAAGGTATTTACATGGCGGATGCGCTAAAGATTCATATGTCCCTCCATGCTTCAACCACCATTCCAGAAGATGTGTCCATGCTGATGATGGGTTCTGCTTGATAACGATCCAAAGCAGAGTGGACCGATGCATGTTCATTTTCATCATCTGAGTCAGATGCCACCAGCAGAAAGTTGATTTTCTTTTTTTTGGTGGTTTGGGTTCTGTAGTTTTTGCATCGGAGTGTTGCTCTGTTAAGACATCTGAAAGCATGCTCCACACCTCGTCCCTCTCAGATTTTGGAAGGCAATTCAGATTCTTAAACCTTGGTTTAAGTGCTGGAGCTCTCTTTAGAAATCTCACATTAGTACCTTCTTTGCATTTTGTCAACTCTGCCATGAAAAAGTGTTCTTAAAACGAACATGTGCTTGGTCATCATCTGAGACTGCTATAACATGAAATACATGGCAGAATGTGAGTAAAACAGAAGAGGAAACATACAATTCTCCCCCAAGGAGTTCAGTTGCTAATTTAATTAACACTTTTTTTTTTAAACGAGCATCATCAGCTTGGAAACATGTTTTCTGGAATGGTGGCTGAAGCATGAAGGGGCATATGAATGTTTAGCATATCTGGCATGTAAATACCTTGCAATGCCAGCTACAAAAGTGCCATGGGAATGCATGTTCTCACTTTCTGGAGACATTGTAAATAAGAAGTGAACAGCATTATCTCCTGTAAATGTAAACAAACTTGTTAGTGTTCGCAATTGGCTGAACAAGAAGCAGGACTGAGTGGACTTGTAGGCTCTAAAGTTTTACATTGTTTTGTTTTTGATTGCAGTTATGTAACAAAAAAAACCCTACATTTGTAAGTTGCACTTTCACGATAAAGAGATTGAACTACAGTACTTGCATGAGGTGAATTGAAAAATAGTATCTCTTTTGTTTACCATTTTACAGTGCAAATATTTGTAATAAAAAATAATATAAAGTGAGCATATTCTGTGTTGTAATAGAAATAAATATATTTGAAAATGTAGAAAAACATCCAAAAATATTAATACATTTCAATTGGTATTCTATTGTTTAACAGTATGATTAATCACAATTAATTTTTTTTAATCACAGTTAATTTTTTTGAGTTAATTACATGAGTTAACTGCTATCGGGGCAGCTCCAGGCCCCAGCACGCCAAGCGCATGCTTGGGGCGGCATGCTGCGGGGGGTGCTCTGCCTGTCGCTGGGAGGGCGGCAGGCAGGGCTCCGGTGGACGTCCCGCAGGCGTGCCTGCGGAGGGTCCACTGGTCCCGCGGCTTCAGTGGAGCCGCGGGACCGGCAATCGGCATAGCGCCCCCCCGCGGCATGCTGCCGTGCTTGGGGCAGCGAAATGTCTAGAGCCGCCCCAGACTGCAATTAATCAACAGTCCTAATATAAGTGCTAGGCTAATTAAGGCATGGTTTCATGTAGACTAGGGAAGGTTACTACAGGTTAATTGGAGCACCTGTAGCCAATTAAGGCGGTCAGGAACCTAATTAAAAAAAAACCCTGCTTCAGGCAGACAATGTGGAGCAAGGAAGGAGAGAGGACTGGAGTTTGGAAGTGTGTTGCTGAGAACTGAAAGACCTGAGAACCATAGGAAGGGAGACCCTGGCTCAGCAGAGCAGGGAGACTCCCCCTCCCACAGCATCAAGGACCAAGGGTAACCCTACCCAGGGGGAAGAGGGTAAGTGAGGCAAGACCAACTGAGCCGGGCCAAGAGCACTGGAGTGACGTGTGTCCAATATGGATTGAGATACAGGGGAACACTACCAAGATGACTGCAGAGGTGGTCCCCAAGCTCCCCTATGCAGCCTTAATTGGCAGGGACATCCCTGGGTTTTGAGAGCTTACTTCCCCTCCCCCATTGAGTTAGGGGATGGCAGTAAGCTCCAGGCAGAGATCGAGGCACCTATGGATGGCCCCACCCCAATTTTGCTGGGTTTTCCCGAGTAATTTTCACCCCCAGAAAGTGCCCAGAAGGAAGGCAGATAAAAGATTAGGAACCAGGATTTTGGTGGCAAACCAGAGAGCTGCCCTGGTTGGTAGGCAGCCCCATCAGGGAAACCTCAAGGAAGCACAGACCAGTGGAGACCCAGAGACAGCCCCCGCAGCATGAGCGGAAGCACCCCAAGGGATGGAGGGGAGACCAATCCAATAGAATCAGGCCAGATCGGTCCCACGCCAAGTTTTTTGGGCAGGATGAAGCCTATGACCCGCTGTATGTGAATGTGAGGGAAGAGGTAGTAGAGGTAAACAGCATGCCAGTAGAAGGGAAAACCAAACGTCCAGGGCCATACTATAAAATCAAGCAGGATCTGTTGTACTGGGTAGTGCCAATCCAGGAGGAAGTAGCAGAACAGCTCTAGGTTCCACGGAAGCACACAAGGGCTGTATTAGAGTTAGCTCACAGTCATCTGTTTGGGGGACATTTAGGAGCAGACAAGACCCTGGATAGAGTCCTAAGGAGGTTCTACTGGCTGGGTGTACGAGCAGAAGTCCAGCACTATTGCACCTCATGCCCAGAGTGCCAGCTTCATAGCCCCCAACCTCAGTTAAGGGCCCTCAGCCTCAGTCATGGGCCCCATTGGTACCCTTGCCTGTAACTGAAGTCCCTTTTGAAAGGATAGCCATAGATCTAGTGGGCCCACTAGAAAGATCAGCCTGGGGCCACCAAAGCATACTCATCAACCTGGACTACACTACACGGTACCCCGAAGCCATTCCTTTAAGAAACCCCATGTCCAAGGTGATCACAAAAGAACTGGTCAAGGTTTTTGCTAAGGTAAGCATCCCTAAGGCAATCCTGACAGACCAAGAGACTCCCTTCATGTCGAGAGTTAAGAAAGATTTATGTACCCTGCTCCATATCCAAGCCTTGCACACCTCAGCCTATCATCCCCAAACAGATGGTCTGGTCGAGTGATTTAACTGCACTCTCAAGAGTATGATCGAAAGGTGGTGGCCCAAGATGGAAAAGACCCTTCTACCATACCTGATGTTTGCAATACGAGAAGTTCCCCAGACATCTACTGTATGCTCCCCCTTGGAGCTACTGTATGGACACCACTCATGTGACATATTAAACATTGCAAAGGGGGAATGGGAGGAACAACCCCACCTAGGAAAGAATGTCATTCCACACATGGCCCAGATGAGAGAATGAATAGCCCAAATGACCCCTATAGTATGAGAGCATTTGGAGAAAGCACAAGAGGCCCAGAAAACCTACAACAACTGTCGGGCAAAAACATGGAAATTCAATCAGGAGAATGGGTCCTGGTATCAACAACAGAAAGCAAGCTCCTGGCCAGCTGGTGTGGACCCTATAAGATTGTGGAAGCCATTGGGGAGGTGAATTATAAGGAGAAGCAGCCAGACTGCCAAAGGCCAGAGCAGATCTACAATGTCAATTTACTGAAACCCTGGCTCAACTGGGAGATGTGCCTGGCCATCCTGCCTCAACTGTTCCACCCCAGGCAGATGGCACACAAGGGCAGGTAAGGATATCCCTCAAATTAGCCCCAGAACAACAAACAGAGGTCATCAAGATGATTCAGTGGAACCAAAACATGTTCTCCACGCAACCAGGCCGTATGACGCTGATCCAACACCACATTGAAATCTGTCCCAGAGCAAGGGTGACGATAACACCATATCACATACCAGGAGCAAAAAGAGAAGAAATTAGGGTGGAAGTAAGGAAGAAGATGGAACTTGGGGTGACTGAGGAATCACACAGCCAGTAGTCAAACCCTATTGTCTTGGTCCCCAAGCCTGAGAGTACCCTGAGGTTTTGTCATGACTTCCAGAATTTAACAAGGTATCCCAATTTGATTCCTACCCGACACCACGTATCAATGAGCCAGTGGATAAGTTAGGCAAGGTCCCATACTTGACAAAAGGCTACTGGCAGATCCCCCTGGCTGAAGACGCCAAGGAGGTGATACAGCAGGGCCAGGGAGCAGTGGGAGACTGGTAGAGGGGAGATATATAAGCTCTAAGCTAATTAAGGCATGGTTCTCTGTAGCCTAGGGACCATTAATACAGTTAATTGGCACACCTGTAGCCAATTAAGGCCCTGTCAGGAACCTAATTAAAAAACCTCTGCTTCAGGGAGTGTGGAGTGAGGAAGGAGAGAGGACTGGAGTTTGGAGATGTGTTGCTGAGAATTGAAAGACCCAAGAACTGGAGGAAGGGAGACCCTGCCTCAACAGAGCAGGGAGACTCCCTTCCCCCAGCATAAAGGACCGACAGTAACCCTACCAGGAGGAAGAGGGTAAGAAACCCACAGGGGTTGAGAGGGGCTGGGGCTCAGAATGAGGAGCAAACCCAAACCCCCCTTCCCCACTTCCCTCCTCTATCACCTTATTGGGCCACTATCAGGGCCCTTGGTGCCCCAAGAGCAGGTGCAAGGGGTAGCGTCCTACCTAACCCCACCACCACCACCACGAAAAGTGTGGGACACCCCCCATACCAACACTGGCCATTTTGTCAGTCTTTACAAATGATCACCCTGCTATCTGGAAGATCTCAGCTGGGAACAGTTGAGGCATTTTTCCACAATATTGCCCACCCCCCTGCACCCTCCACAAACAGCCACCCTCCCTTTAGTATGTGGAGATTAATTTTTATCTCTTTCCCTCTGAACTACGCTGAGGTTTTCAGGGTTCCCAGGACAAAATCAGAAACTGGGGTCTTCCAACCCTTCCCAAAAATTACCATGGAGATGAAAGAGTTCAAGAAGAATACTACTGAAAACTTTAAAGCTGGTTTATTATCACAAAAGACACATCACATCATTGTTGCCTGAACTGAATGGTACCACTCTATGGGCTAGACCAAAAGTGAAGTGGAAAGCTACTACCTATGAAACTATAGTGCTGATGCAGCAGCAGTCGTTTCACCATAAGAAATGGAACTGTACTCTGGACTGTGAAACCAGTTCTAACTAAAATATGTAATTTGCTTTTTTGCTGTAGTTACAAGACATAATTGGATAAGGTGTGTTGTGCGACTAAAAAACTAATAGAAGACAAAGCATATTATATATTACTAAAATGCTTTGTATTTATGCTGAATTGTAGAACTAAGAATTGTTCTCATACTTAAATTTTATGGAAAAGTACTAGTAACTGAACTGTTGCAATCTCTGTTTTTTGTATATGTAGCTCTTTTCTTTGTATGTGTACAATCTGTCAGAAACTAAGATGTATGTTCTGGTGAGGCTTGTGAGATATGCACCATCTGCCAGGAATGGATAATTATCTGTATTGGTTTAGGATGGTACAGACACCTCTGTGTCTTGTAAACCATGTATGGAACCAGATAAGAAAAAGGATGAAATTGTTGTGCTAATACAGTGGAATTTGGGGATCTTCCATCTGTTATAAACAAGCAGAGTGTAAAACAGACAGGCCTGGTCTACACTGGGGGGGATCAATCTAAGATACGCAACTTCAGCTACGAAAATAGCGTAGCTGAAATCGATGCATCTTAGATCGAATTAAAATTACTTACTTCATGTCCTCGTGGTGCTGGATCGACGGCGGCAGCGCCCCCATCGACTTTGCTTCTGCCTCTCACAGTGCTGGAGTTCAGCAGTCGACGGGAGAGCAATCGGGGATCAATATATCATGTCTACACTACAGGCGATAAATCGATCCCCAATAGATCGATCACTACCCACCGATCCAGCAGGTAGTGTAGACATACCCACAGTTTCTGTAATCATTTTGAGACAGACTAGATGCTGCAGGACTGTTTCCCTCTCTGTATTGTGCTGATTTATCTTTGATTAATAAATAGATAACCAGGCTCACAAATGAACCCATTCATATAAATATCATGATTATAGCCAAAAACTCCAAAGATAATAACAAAATGTTTTTAAAGTACATCAGAAGCAGGAAGCCTGCTAAACAACCAGCGGGGCCCCTTGATGATCAAAATACAAAAGGAGCGCTTAAAGACGATAAAGTCATTGCGGAGAAACTAAATGGATTCTTTGCTTCAGTCTTCACGGCTGAGGATGTTCGGGAGATTCCCAAACCTGAGCTGGCTTTTGTAGGTGACAAATCTGAGGAACTGTCACAGATTGAAGTGTCACTAGAGGAGGTTTTGGAATTAATTGATAAACTCAACATTAACAAGTCACCAGGACCAGATGGCATTCACCCAAGAGTTCTGAAAGAACTCAAATGTGAAGTTGCGGAACTATTAACTAAGGTATGTAACCTATCCTTTAAATCGGCTTCGGTACCCAATGACTGGAAGTTAGCTAATGTAACGCCAATATTTAAAAAGGGCTCTAGGGGTGATCCCGGCAATTACAGACCGGTAAGTCTAATGTCGGTACCGGGCAAATTAGTTGAAACAATAGTAAAGAATAAAATTGTCAGACACATAGAAAAACATAAATTATTGAGCAGTAGTCAACATGGTTTCTGTAAAGGGAAATCGTGTCTTACTAATCTATTAGAGTTCTTTGAAGGGGTCAACAAACATGTGGACAAGGGGGATCCGGTGGACATAGTGTACTTGGATTTCCAGAAAGCCTTTGACAAGGTCCCTCACCAAAGGCTCTTGCGTAAATTAAGCTGTCATGGGATAAAAGGAAAGGTCCTTTCATGGATTGAGAACTGGTTAAAGGACAGGGAACAAAGGGTACGAATTAATGGTAAATTCTCAGAATGGAGAGGGGTAACTAGTGGTGTTCCCCAAGGGTCAGTCCTCGGACCAATCCTATTCAATTTATTCATAAATGATCTGGAGAAAGGGGTAAACAGTGAGGTGGCCAAGTTTGCAGATGATACTAAACTTCTCAAGATAGTTAAGACCAAAGCAGATTGTGAAGAACTTCAAAAAGATCTCACAAAACTAAGTGATTGGGCAACAAAATGGCAAATGAAATTTAATGTGGATAAATGTAAAGTAATGCACATTGGAAAAAATAACCCAAACTATACATACAACATGATGGGAGCTAATTTAGCTACAACGAGTCAGGAAAAAGATCTTGGCGTCATCGTGGATAGTTCTCTGAAGATGTCCACGCAGTGTGCAGAGGCGGTCAAAAAAGCAAACAGGATGTTAGGAATCATTAGAAAGGGGATAGAGAATAAGACTGAAAATATATTATTGCCCTTATATAAATCCATGGTACGCCCACATCTCGAATACTGTGTACAGATGTGGTCTCCTCACCTCAAAAAAGATATTCTAGCACTAGAAAAGGTTCAGAAAAGGGCAACTAAAATGATTAGGGGTTTAGAGAGGGTCCCATACGAGGAAAGATTAAAGAGGCTAGGACTCTTCAGCTTGGAAAAGAGAAGACTAAGGGAGGACATGATAGAGGTATATAAAATCATGAGTGATGTTGAGAAAGTGGATAAGGAAAAGTTATTTACTTATTCCCATAATACAAGAACTAGGGGTCACCAAATGAAATTAATAGGCAGCAGGTTTAAAACAAATAAAAGGAAGTTCTTCTTCACGCAGCGCACAGTCAACTTGTGGAACTCCTTACCTGAGGAGGTTGTGAAGGCTAGGACTATAACAGCGTTTAAAAGAGAACTGGGTAAATTCATGGTGGCTAAGTCCATAAAAGGCTATTAGCCAGAATGGGTAAGAATGGTGTCCCTAGCCTCTGTTTGTCAGAGGATGGAGATGGATGGCAGGAGAGAGATCACTTGATCATTGCCTGTTAGGTTCACTCCCTCTGGGGCACCTGGCATTGGCCACTGTCGGTAGACAGATACTGGGCTAGATGGACCTTTGGTCTGACCTGGTACGGCCTTTCTTGTGTTCTTATGTTCTTATCTTTTTTTAAAGCAAACATATTTATGACACTACCATAATTTAGGCTCCTTGCAAGACTGCACAGTGTTGATAGCATTGCTAAGGTCAACATTCAATCTTTGCCCATAGTAGATCAGAGGCAGTTTTATTTTTTAAAATCAGGGCTAACCTGCTAAAGGAGTGTTCTACGTCAGAAACTGAAATCAGTGTTGGGATAAAAATCCTTAGAGCGATGCAAGTATGCCTAAAAACACTACACAGTCCTTTTTCGTAAATCTTGTTTGACAACTTAATTGAAGCCACTTTCAAAATAATGTGTCTCTCAGCTTGTTTAAAAGGTGAGATTCTTCAACAAAATCCCTATGAAACATTGATAGGATGAGCATTCTTCAGGGGATCCCATGGTCCCATACCCACTGCATGTGGTACAGTGGAGCGGTGCCATCCCTGTCACTGCAGTGTATACTACCTCCACCCAAGTTGGAACCCTGCTAATGCTAAAGCCACAAAGGGACAATGGAGCTGTACACCCAGGAGGATTCCCCAGCTGAACCGGAGACAGCCCTGCCCATCACCAGAATAATAGCTCTTTTTAATCCTAGATCTCAAAGTACTTTACAAAGCAAATTCATCCCCATTTTGCAGATGGGGAAACTGAAGCACTGAGAATGAATTGATTTGGATTTGGTCATTCAGCAGGATAGTGGCACAGCTGGGGAAAGAAACCCAGACTCCTGAGTCTGAGTGAAAAGTGATGACTCAAACCTCTTCTGAAGGAGAGACCAGCAAACCAGCCATTGGTAACTGAAAGTTCCCTCAATTTTGCACCACCTCATCTCCTCTTTACCACATGGGAAGTCCTTGACTGACTTCAAATTATATGACATTACACCATTCCCCCTCATATGGAATTTTAAACCATCTTATTTTACCCATGAGGAAGCTTGGCCAATGAAGCTAGTGACCGCGACCTCTGCTCAATGGGTTACTCTTCCTTCAATTCCAACATCAATGTGACAAGGGTGTGTGGAAAAGGAATTCTGTCGGCAAAATGGGATCCTAAGTCAGCCTGCAGATTCCTACTAACTAATTTGAGGGCCAATTTTAATTCAACAGAGCTACGTCAATGGGAGGCTTCATCTTCTCTTTGGCCTTTGAAAAGTTTAGTTCCACATTTAGTGGTCAGGGAATCAGGACATAGGCAGGTTGAGCATTATGTTCATGATTTTCTTTTTGTAGGGAAAGTAGGGACTGTATCTGTTGAAAACATTTCAGGCACTGGACAGGCTATGTGGAGTACCAACAGCAAGAGAAAAAGAGAAGGCTCTGACCTTGTTTCCCAATTGGTATATCTGAGGGATAAAATTACACACAGCAGTGAGTGTTTCTTGTCTCTTCTTTTTAAAAACTGCTCCTGTAACACATGCCTAGTGGTGGCTACAATGGGAATTACCAGGCCTCATCATTATATTAAAGTAACCCAGGAGATGTAATAAGACTTAAAGGTTTGAGACAGGGTTGTTGGTTTTTTTTAGAACACACAATAGGGTATCCTTCTGGTGTGAGGAGTGGCTGCTGCCTTCAGGTCCACTCAGATGCTGCAGGAGGCACAGGTGGCAAAGTGTACTTCCAAGGGACTGGTATGGTCAAAGAATCAAATCATGAAGGACATAATATTTCTGCTATTTTTTTCCTCTCTAACCCTACTAGCCATCACTCTGTGGGACTTCAGGTTCCAAAACAAGCAGGTTTATTTCTATAGTCATTTAAATGAATCATTCGGTAGATTGCAGAAAACCAGTTACTATTTTTATTAAAGGATTTAAACTGTGGGCGTAGTAGAGTCCATTGGGCCAGCAAAGGAGCATCTGTCTCGCGTGCAGGCTGCCAGCTAGGTTCCCCCATTTGACTGTCTGTCTCAGGTGGCAGGGAAGGAGGGGCATGTGGGGGAGGGGGACCAGCTAGTGCCCCTCTGCCATTCTATGGCAGACTGTTTTCATTCCCTGTAGGTGATAGTTATTCACCTGAGGTAGAATGATTTAGGCCTAGCAAAAGGGGTTGATTTGATAATTGTAATAAAGAGGAATACTAGCCCTATCGAGATCTCATTTCCCTGGAGTGATCTTGACCAGGTCAGAGATATTTCTACATCAGGTTTTATGAGGGCAACCCGACTTGCCAAAGATTGATCAGGCCAGAAAAATAATTAACTGGAAAGTTGGTATGTATACTAAAATGACAGGGGGCGGGGAGAGTGATTTCCTACGTGGGAATTAAGTATGCCTCCCCAGCACAGTTTTGAAAGGATGGAGTACATTTATGTGGGGTCAGACAATTTGTGGGAGGACCTCAATGCTACATGGATTCCTTTCTAGTTGGCCAGCAGGGTAGAGAAGGACCTCTAAAGTGAATGCTATCATCTGCTGTGGTGGTTTTCACTGTGGTTGGTGAGTTAGAAGGAGTCTGATTAAAATATCTATAACCTAGTGGGCTGCTTGGAAATTGGTTCTGAGCACAACACTGCATGGTGAGGGTGTCTATCCAGTTTGTGGCTTCCCCCCTCATTTCTGCTACCTCTGGTGTTGAGGAGGGGAAAAGGTCAGGATCCAATGACAGGCGTGAGATTGGAGAGGGGACATGGTCTCCACACTCACCCTCAGGTTCAGAGTACATGGGGGCCATTGGTGCTTCCTATTGGAATAACCCTGCCAGGTAGTTTGGGTGATTTACACTAGTGTAGTGGCATGGCTCAAGCAGCTCCCCCGATGGATCTTCCAGGTGCCCCAGCACAACTACGGGTCTCCCAATAGGAAGAAGTCTCTGTCTCCAGTGTCCACTGAGGTAGAACGTGGCCCACCGGCTAATTGTCCATTCAGTCCTATCCCTTTCTGGGTGGCTGGAGGGGCTGAGCGAAATGAAAAGGCAATGCAATACTGGGGTGGCCACCTGTCTTTGCATAGGGTGTCCCTGCCCTTTACTGCAGGCTTGGTTCCCAAACAGTCTTTACTCATGTATCACTCACTCCTTGGGATCTAACTGTTCCTTCCAAGTGGCTTCTCAGACTATCAAGCCCATCTTTCCTTAACCCTGAAGGTTGAGCTCCCTTTAGGCAGAGAGGCAGAACTCCATCCCAGCCAGTCAGCCCAGAACTGAGCCAGGTTCTCTCCTTTTATTCCCTCTCCAGGCTTGGCTGCAGGTATAGCAGGGTAGGACTAGCTGAGCCCAGAGGCTCTTCTTAAAGCCTTCTCTCCTGGTGTGGGGCCTCTCTGCCCCATCACACTCAGTTATGTAATAGTTTTAATAAAGTTGTGGCCTCCACATTGAATCCTATTATATAGTGTCTGTATCTGTGTTTCCATGCCCACCGTTTAGCATAGAAGATACAAACTGCTATTAAATCTTGTTTTTAAAAAAGCAGAACTGGGCCAACTATCTCTGAGAAAAAAATATAGTAATTGAGAACAGCACAGGCTTTTGCTAATCCTGATCAGTTGATAACGCTGTGCAAATAATTCCTCCACCACAGGCAGTTGAAATAAATCTTGTTCTTGACACATTTCAAGAGGATTCATAGTAAAAATTCCTACCACTTTCCTTAAAACAGGAAGGAATTTCAGGTAATAGAGTTTTCTTAACCTTACAGCCAGGCTCTTGACCAACCTTGAAATTATTACAAAGTTATCTATGATAGCCTCCTTAAAGAAATTAAATCTCAGCTCTGGTGCATACTGTGTTTTCCAAACCACTTTTTAGTACAAACACACACACACAGGTTGAGCAAGCCACCTCTTCCTCTTCAAATGCTACAACTAGTTAACTAGCAAATACTATTGCCAGAGATGCAAACACTCACTGACATCACCCCAATGAAAGGGAACAACAGAAGTTAAAAAGAAAACCCATTAAATAAAATCTGCATATTTACCAATGCAGAAAAATAAAATCAGGGTCTTGAAAAAAAACCTGAACATGATGCAAACAACAGGCATAAGTTTAACAATATTTTAGAATTGCCAGGTATGCATATATAACACGTTTACTTAATTAAGTCAGCTACTTGAAAATACCTGATCATTTGTTATTGGGATAGAGACAAAATAATTTGGCCTCTCTCTCAGGTGTTTCTTATACAATGTTTGTTTATCTTGCCCCTGGTCCTGCTGCTCCTCCATCTCCATAGTCTTAAGCCCTTCCTCTTCTTGGCTTGGTTTTTGTAGATCCACTGCCTTTGACCCTTCCTCATCTTGGCTGTTGTCCTGCTGCTGCTCCAACACTTCTGTCCCTTTCTTGTTTTGGCCGTGCTTCCCTTCCAGCTCCAGCTCCTTTGGCTCTCTCTCATCTTCGACCCTCACTTTGGACTCTCTCCCATCCAAGTTCAGCTGCTGTTCCATGGCCTTTGACCTTTCCTTATCTTGGCTCTGGTCCTGCTGCTGCTCAATTGCTTCTGTCCCTTCCTTGTCTTGGCCCTGGTTCCCTTCCAGCTCCAGCTCCTTTGGCTCTCTCTCATCTTTGGCCATCACCTGTGATTCTCTCTCATCTTGGTTCAGCTGCTGTTCCATGGTCTTTGACCCTTCCTCATCTTGGCCCTGGTGCTGGGTCTGTGTTACCCGGGACCCTTCCCTGTCATGGCCCCTCTGCGGCTGCACCTCCAGTGTCACCTGCAAGGATGCTCCTCCTTGGCCCTGCTGCTGCACCTGCACAGTGACCCCTGGGGCTTCCCATCCTGGGCCCATCTGCTGCGGCTGCACCTCCACAGTCACCTGCAAGGATGCTCCTCCTTGGCCCTGCTGCTGCACCTGCACAGTGACCCCTGGGGCTTCCCATCCTGGGCCCATCTGCTGCGGCTGCACCTGCACAGTTACCTGAGGTGCCTCCCATCCTTGGCCCTGTTGCTGCACCTGCACCGTCACCTGTGGGACCACCCCTCCTT
Organism: Mauremys reevesii; assembly: GCF_016161935.1. Classification (NCBI taxonomy): domain Eukaryota; kingdom Metazoa; phylum Chordata; order Testudines; family Geoemydidae; genus Mauremys; species Mauremys reevesii. The sequence continues at coordinate 202,704,734 of NC_052624.1, forward strand.
GGCCCTGTGGCTGCACCTGCACAATCACCTTTGGACCTTTATTAGCAGGGTTCTGCTCCTGGGTTACGTCTTGACTCTCTTCTCTGCCCTGTTGCTGCTGCTCCATCACTTTTGGCCTCCGGCACCAGAGTTTTCTCCTCCAAAGTTGGCTCCTCCTCCAAAATTGCCGCCTCCTTTTTCGGGGCTTGAAATCATTTTTTAAAGGAACTGAAACAGATGGCAGAACACTTCCATCATTTGCAAGATAGAGATAATTACATGCCAGTAATGCATTATGGACCCAGTTCTACAACCCTAACTCACGCTGAGCAGAACTCACCAATAGTCCCAGGGGTGACAATGGGATGACTCCCACCCCACCCAACATAAGGATGGCAGAAACAGGTCCTCTAGAAAAAGCCATGGATGAAGTTGTCCAGCATCCCAGGAGAGTGGACAAAAACAAAAGGCCGAGTTCACCACTGGTGTAATTCCACTTCTGCCAGGGATGAATTTTATCCTTTATCTTATTTACCTGGAGATGTAATGTTTGATGTCACATATACAAGGAGGAGCTTGGTCTAGTGGGAAGGGTATTGGACTGGAAGGCAGGAGATGCAAATTCTGTGTCCAGCTCTGCCACTGACCTGATGTGTGGCCTTGGGCAAGTCATTTACTCTTGCTGCCTATTACTCCTCCCATCCTTTGCCTGTCTTGTCTGTTTGGCTTGCAACCTTCGCAGGACAGGGGCCGTCTCTTACAGTACATTTGTACAGTGCTGTGGCAGCCCAATCTCATCTGGGGCCTCTAGACACCACAGTAATATAAAATAACTATGTAGAAACAAACTTAAAAGAAGATTAAGGTTGTAAATTCAAGCACGGAAATATTAGAATTATGGTTGTCTGTGCAGCCTTAATTCTGCCCCCTTGTGTGCATGATGATACAGTCTTTAATATTTTTCCTACAGCCTTTTTCATTCGGTGTCCTCTCTATCCCCATTCTCTATATTGCCCTACTTTATCCTGTTCCCTATTCCCCTCTGCTGGCACATCCCTCTCTTCTTTTGTCCCATCTTCATCTTACCTACCCCTCTTTCACCCTCCCTCTGCATTCCTTCCCCTCCACTCTGCCTGGGCACCAGAATGTTCAGAATTGACAGCACAAGAGTGAGAGTCTCCCTGCTCTTAGTTTCAGTGACAACCACAGCAGCCACTAGGAGCAATTCCAGGAAAAGTCCAGTTCAGTAACCGCAGGAGCATGCTGAGTGCAGATGGAATGTTCTGAAGAGCGAGCTACCAGTCTCTAACAATCTGCTTCTGACCAAACAGTAATTTGCAGAGGCTTATATCTTGGCTACATTTGAGTGTATTTTCATGGGGCCTCTGTCACTCTGACCTTTTCCCTTTGATCTTGCCAAACTTCAAGTCTCTGCTTCAGAATGTCAAGATGCTAGAGCTTCTCAATGGAATGATAAAAAAAAAAAAACCCTGGCAGAACAATGTCTTTTTTAACTCTTTCTCAAGAACAGCTGATTTTGTTGATGTTTTAAAAAATATATAAAACAAATCAGCCTGAGATAGACACCCAGAATAGAAAATTTCAACCTGAATGGTTAAAGTTTGGCAACCTTTTAAGCAGCTGAAAACAGCATCTTAATGTGCATGTTAGGCAACCTGAATTATATGCAGTTCTGGCTAGTTCCTGCTATAAATAAGACAACCGCGACATTTACTAGTATTATTCTGTGGTCATCTGTGTGTTACACTGCTCAGCAAGTGAAACATTAAATTTGCTCTGGTTAGGATGAAAATATTATCCTAATTTCCAAGAGTTCAAAAGGTGAAGGAGTTGTTCCATAGAATGGATTCATTCCTTTACAGGAGAGAATTGAGAGGTCATAGACCACAACTACTCTGATTTATTTGCAATAGGCACATCATTCAAGGTGAAAAGAAACTAAGATAGATAAAAGATCAAAAGCTTTTACAGGTAATTATACTTTTCCAGAAGCGTGTTTATATATTTCAAAACCAATGGCCTGAGAAAAACATTTTCTTAACACTTCTACAACCTCTTTAAAAATGCAAGAAAACACATTCTTACAGGAAAAAAAGAATAATGGTGCCTCCAGATAGAGGACGTATTGTGATCATAAACTAATTACAAGTCAGATATTACCCTAGGTCTTTATCCAAAGATAAGGCTTTCTAGAAGAGTATTACATCAAAGCTGTGATAGATTGGCTAGTAGATTGCCTATAATGAAAGGCAGAGAACTAGCATGGTATCGCAGAGCTAAAGTAGCCCAATACTCACTTTCAAATATTTCTCTGATGTCAGCTTTAAGAAAGGGAAGCTCTGCCATTAGAATACATTCCTCACTTCTTAAGTGATTAACTGGAAGAGACACAAAACAATATTATAGCCTACAAATCAAGAAAGCTGTTAGTTACATGCACACAACTGCTGAATAATAGATTTATGCCTACATGTGACAGGGTAAGCGGATGGTGACATGATATTATGTATAACTACACACTCTTTCTTCCTGTAACTCAGCTCAACATTTTGCTGAAGCACAGGCCACAGTTCTGTCTTAAGACAACAGAGTTTAGCCCTAAGGTTTTTCTATAAGTCAGCTTCAGGGAGAGTAAACAAACATTTAATACATACAAAAAATTGTAAATATTCCAAATTCTGTTATGAATAACTTCTTAAATAAAAGCTACTAGGTAGTAGATTTACTACACCAGTAGAAACACCTTCTTATTAGTGCTGCCAAGCAATTAAAAATCATGATTAATCACAAGATTCAAAAAATTAGTAGTGATTAATGGCACTGTTAAAACAATAGAATGCCATTTATTTAAATATTTTGGATGTTTTCTACATTTTCAAATATATTGATTTCAATTACAATACAGAATACAAAGTGTACAGTGCTCATTTTATATTTATTTTTTATTACAAGTATTTGCACTGTAAGAAAACAAAAGAAATGGTATTTTTCAATTCACCTAATATAAGTACTGTAGTGCAATGTCTGTCATCAAAGTGCAACTTACAAATGTAGAATTATGTACCAAAAAATGCATTAAAAATAAACATCTAAAATTTTAGAGCCTGCAAGTCCATTCTCTCCTACTTCTTGTTCAGCCCATTGCTCAGACAAATACGTTTGTTTACATTTGCAGGAGATAATGCTGCCTGCTTCTTGTTTACAATGTCACCTGAAAGTTCTCATGGCACTGTTGTAGCTGGTGTCACAAGATATTTTACATGTCAGATGTGCTAAAGATTAATATGTCCCTTCATGCTTCAACCACCATTCAACAGGATATGCATCCATGCTGCTAATGGGTTCTGCTCGATAACAATCCAAAGCAGTGCGGACTGACTCATGTTCATTTTCATAATCTGAGTCAGATGCCACCAGCAGAAGATTGATTTTCTTTTTTGGTGGTTTGGGTTCTGTAGTTTCCGTATCAGAGTGTTGCTCTTTCAAAACTTCTGAAAGCATGCTCCACACCTCGTCCATCTCAGATTTTGGAAGGCACTTCAGATTCTTAAATCTTGGGTCAAGTGCTGTAGCTAGCTTTAGAAATCTCACATTGGTACCTTCTTTGCATTTTGTCAAATCTGCAGGGAAAAAGTGTTCTTAAAATGAACAACGTTCACCAAGTCACCATCTGAGACTACTATAGCATGAAATATATGGCAGAATGTGGGTAAAATAGAGCCAGACACTAACAATTCTCCCCCCAAGGAGTTCAGTCAGAAATTTAATAAACGCATTATTTTTTTAATGAGTATCAGCAGCATGGAAGCATGTCTTCTGTAATGGTGGCCAAAGCATGGAGGGGCATACGAATGTTTAGCATATCTGGCATGTAAATATCTTGTAATACCGGCTACAAAAGTCCCATGAGAACACTTGTTCTCACTTTCTGGTGACATTGTACATAAGAAATGGGCAGCATTATCTCCCGTAAATGTAAACAAACTTGCTAGTCTTAGTGATTGTCTGAATGAGAAGTAGGACTAAGTGGACTTGTAGGCTCTAAAGTTTTGTATTGTTTTGTTTTTGATTGCAGTTATGTAACAAAAAAATCTACATTTGTAAATTGCACTTTCACAATAAAGAGATTGCACTACAGTACTTGTATGAAGTGAATTGAAAAATGCTATTTCTTTTATCATTTTTACAGAGCAAATATTTGTAATAAAAATAATATACACTTTGATTTCAATTACTACACAGAATACAATATATATGACAATGTAGAAAAACATCCAAAATATTTAATACATTTCAATTGGTATTCTATTGTTTAACAGAGCGATTAAAACTGCAATTAAATCGCAATTACGTTTTTTAATCATTAATTTTTTTTAATCGCATGAGTTAACTGTGATTAATTGACAGCCCTACTTCTTATACAGACTTTCCCATTTTGTTGCTGTTTTACATACATATATTAGTTCCAATATAACATTTACCATTCTGTACTTTAGCACATACATCTGAACACATTTCCCTGTGATCTTCTTTCAGAGATCATTTCTCAGTCTTTATAGCATGACCGTAATACATAGTGTCCTGTGGCACCTTATAGACTAACAGACGTATTGGAGCATGAGCTTTCGTGGGTGAATATGCATCTGACGAAGTGGGTATTCACCCACGAAAGCTCATGCTCCAATACGTCTGTTAGTCTATAAGGTGCCACAGGACTCTTTGCTGCTTTTACAGATCCAGACTAACACGGCTACCCCTCTGATACACAATACATAGTGGGCATCATCTGGACTCTTCAGTGCTTGAGAAGAAAGGCAGCATCTCAATTCTATTCTGAACACTTCAGAACCCTGTCAGCTAACCAAGTTCTATAGGCTCTGTAGCCTTTAGGGATAACAAATGCTCCTGTCCCAGATATTCCTCTAGGTCCATCAAATTCACCACAGCAGATCAAACATTATCCTAATGGATAAAGTAAGTAAAGTTGGAATAGCACTCACCTGTATCCAAAAGGCTACAGGTATTGGGACCCAGCCTTCACAACAATCCAACTGCTCAGTCCATTAGGTTGTCTAACTCCTATATTTATAACCTCCCTCACCCCTATCTGAGCTTCGATTGGCTCCCCTCTCAGATAGTGAATGTGTGGCACTGCTTGCCCTCAATGTAATCCCTTGCATAGCTTCAGAAACAGCTACTGAATTTGTCATACTTCTGGATATTTCTGGGCTCTTCTAGCCAAGTTGTCATGCTCTGCACTCTGTGTGTGTGTGTGTGTGTGTGTGTGTGTGTGTGCGCGCGCGCGCACACACGCACACACACACACTATTAAATCAAAAAATGTCTGTTTCCTCCCTACTGCTGCTCTCCCTTTCTTTGCACTTAAAAATAATCCAATGCTACAGAATAAGGCATGTAGTTACATACATAATTAAACTTTATTACTCTAAACTTAGGTTTGTTTAGTGTGAAATTCATCCCTACACTTTTGGTTGACAAACTGCACCAGCTGTGCCAGTATGAAACCATTGCACGTTGGAGAGAAATCCATCACCAGGAGTGGGTAGGCAATGTTTACACTGACACCCTCTCTAGAGGTTCAGCCAGTGGTCAATCGATTTATACTGTTGTCGGGACTCCAGGCACCCTGCAAGTGGAAGCTGTCTAGGGAAGGTACTGAACTAGCCTATCCCTATGAGGCCTTCGCCACCCTTGAGCCCCAGCCAATCCCAGCTAGTATCAACTGCCTTCCTGGGCAGACTAAGCCAAAATAGCAGCTTTTATGTGGCTACTCTACGTCAGGTCAGACAGAATGCTCAAAGCTGTTTGGGTTACTGGTGAGACAGCCGTTTGCCTGGCCTAGTGCCTGGGGATTTAAAGAGCTCTACTTAGCAGGCCTAGAAAGGTGCCTACACTATGCCTTTTTGCCAAGGGTTTCCTATTGTTTCTACCACAGTCTCAGCTCCACCAATGGTAGCAACAGTGGGGCAGCTAGAATAGGAAGGGTTCCAGGTGACTGTTGGCGTTTTAAGTATCATGTCAACTAACCCTGTTCAGGACATGCCTCAATGACATGGGGAGATTTTCCAGGATACAAATAGGAGTTAGGCACCTAACTGCTCTTTGTGTTTTTGAATTTCTTCCCTCATGGCTGCCTGGAGTCCTGTCTATACTAGTATCCCCCGCACTTTGGGGAAACTAGGAACTAGGTCATGCCTCACCTCCCTGCCATATGGCCTTGGGAAAAGATTGTAGAGAGGAACCAGCCAGAGACTGGCAACCTTTGGCATGCGGCCCGCCAGGGTAAGCACCCTGGTGGGCCTGACTGATTTGTTTACCTGCCGCGTCTGCAGGTTTGGCCGATCACGGCTCCTACTGGCCGCAGTTTGCCCCTCCAGGCCAATGGGGGCTGCAGAAAGCAGCGTGGGCCGAGGGATGCGCTGGCTGATGCTTCCCGCAGCCCCCATTGGCCTGGAGCAGCGAACCGCGGCCATTGGGAGCCGCGATTGGCCGAACCTGCGGACGCAGCAGGTAAACAAACCGGCCCAGCCCGCCAGGATGCTTACCCTGGAGGGCCGCATGCCAAAGGTTGCCGATCCATGGTCTAGCCCATAGCAGTAGCTGCAAAAACAGCCAAAGCAGGGATTGCTGCTCTTGGGGGAGGGGTAAAATAGGGCCACCTCCTAAGACTCCAAGCTGTGCAGGAGAAACAGCCGCCGCGCCCCCCCCCCCCACCACCACTTGGGAGAAGCTAAGACCCAGGTGGTGACGCCCCTTGGTACCTTTTTAAATCTCAATTACATATTATGTGGCATAGGGGAATGGTGCCACACCCCCAGCCATGTGGCCTGCAGAGACACTAGCAGTAGAAACAAAGCAGGGGCCTTTGGACATATGGAGACATTTCTACAGTTTTAACTGGACTTTCTCTGCCCTGTGCTGATTGGCTGTTTGCGCCAACCCTCCCACTCCTCTTCCCCTCAGCTTTATTCCATACTGGATCTTTTTACCCTCTTCTCCCTGCTGTCTCCCCTCACCCTCTTTCTCATCAATGTCCCCTCTCCCCTCATTTTTCTTTCCATTTACATATCACATAACTAAACCTCTTCCCCATAAAAAAAAAGTTGTGGCACCAACATGATGTTTGCCACCATCGCATTGTTCTCTCTGCTTGTGTATTATGCCCCTTTCCCCACTCCACATCTCTATTGTCTATTTAGAATGTAAATAGAGGTAGGGGCTGTGCCCTAACACAATGGGACCCCATTTTGTACTAAACATAATTAACAATAGTCATCACTAGTGGAGCTGAAATGGTGAAAACAATGTTGAGGAATCTTAGCAAAGCCAAAGGTAGGAAATAACCGAGTCAGGAAAATAAGCCATTTTCTGAAACACTTGGCCTCTGTCAGTCCCTTGTGGATGGTCCAAATCATGCAGTATTTGTATGACTCATATGGGAGATTAACATATATTTTAGTTTACACTCTAGGGAGATACTTTTTTTCTGTATTTGTATAGATAGGGTCCTAGTTTTTTCAAGGAATTTTTACAGTGTTACATTAGATTGGAAGTCTAGTAGGCACACACATAATATGTAATTGATTTGTCAAGATATTACAATTTTGATAGTCATATCCTCCCCTATCAAAAAAAGGTGAGGTGGGGGTTAGGGAACTAATTGTTAATGGTCTTTTAAATTGCATGTTTTCAGTACTGAGTTCTGTAGTCCTCTCTAATTCACCACAGTAGGTCACAAAACATCTTCCATTTGGTTTCCATTTAAACTTAAATAGAAGGCATGTCAGCTGATGTGAATGCAGAATATTTGTGACAGAGCTGTTAATATTTGCTAGTTTATTCCATCCTGAGAAGAGCGAAAATTTGTCACTGATAGACAAGAGCTGGTATAGGAGAGAGGAACTGGGGAATTAAGCTTAACAAAATAAGCCAGCACTTATCTATACATAATGGAAATTTAGAATTTGTTTTACCACTCATAATACCTTCTAGACCTTTGCCATTTCTTCCTGAGTTGTCAGGGGATCCAATATCCAAGTAAAAAAGAGTGGTAAGAAGAATCTGGTGTCCCTGACAAGTAACCACAATGAGAGAATCCAACTCAGTCTATGTAAAACTCAAGCTCCCAAATTTGTATGTAATACAGAAATTTATTCAAGGTCTAAGCCAAACCATTTCAGGATGAAGACATTCCATCAAATGTCTTCTGTTATATGGTAATCGAGAGTTACTGAAAAGAGGTTCTTGATGTTCCCATTTTAAGTTTAGTTCCATTCCACTCATATAAAAGTAGTAATGTATACCATCTTATACCTCTTATTTTCAAATCTATATTGTACTGGAGTACATCTATATTTGCCAGATTGTTAGTCCAAGTAACAAATGCATAATGTGTTCTAAGTTTCTATTTAATATAAGGCCACCAATTCATTACAGTGACAGCCAATTTATAATGTTTGTTACCTGCTGTTTAATAGAAGTGGAGCCTTGAAGAAAATGGGGTTTTTGAATATAAAGAAATAGAAGCTATAAAGAATGAAGATTCTGCCCAGTAATTAATTATGGTTGGTCAAAAAGTGTTGAAATCAGATACAATTGGCCCACTGCAAAGGCAACAAGTACTTTATGAAGCCAGTTTTTCCTCCGTGACATATTATAATGCAATGCATTATTAGACCACACTGAATGAGCTGATCATAGAGTACCTTTTAAAGACATATAAAGCTTGACTTGTATTTAATAATGAACCATGTAACATATTGATATCTGAGCAGAACTTTAGCTGTTTTATATTGATACAATAAACATATAATGATGATGATTGTTTTTAACAAAGCAGAACAGTTTAGGACATGATGTGAAGAATACCCATATCCTCTTAAAATTGGACGGGCAATTCAGTTATTAGCTTTTAAGAGATGGCAAGTAATTTGATTTGTCAGCAATTGTTTCAATACAAGTATTGAGAGATGTCAGATATGCAAGACAACCCATCTTCATTCAGTTCACATATACTCCTTTGAGTTACAGTAAGATTAATTAGTGTTAGTATAGATGTTTTTTGTCAGATTTCGTTCCACAAATTAAAACATGTAACCATGATGCCTGTGGTATTTCTATTTTAGTAAAAGCAATACCCCCTTTCCATTGAAACAGGTACTGCAGGCACTACCTACCTTCGCACAGGCCACTGAACAGCTATTACATAGCAATTATCTTTGGAACTACGCTGGGCTTTAAGTCATGACAGAGGCAAAGGCTCTATATTTCATCACTGATCCTATGAACCATCTATGCCTTTGTTATTGCATTTTTTAAATAAAGTTACACCTCTTGGTCACAGCTGTAACTGATATAATATTGCTCATCTGAGGTTTAGCAATATCGTTCGACTTGCTCCAAGATGAGAGTCTTAGCCCAAGAGAAATTTAAGACTATTTGCATAAGAAAGTCAGTTAGCACACACTTGAGATTATGCTAATATTCTATATTTAAGACACTTGTATAACTCAATATCATTCCTTGAGAGAGAGATTAAAACACTTCTGGTATTTTAAGGAATTAAAACAATAACTGCCCTTTGGAGATTTAAAAATCAGCTACTTATCTCATATGATTAGAGCTCAACAGAACAGCATGCTGTTTCCTCAGAGCCAAAATGTTTTGCAGAGTTGTACTGGTTTCCAGAAAACTTTCATCAAGAAGATTTTTGGGCCCGGAGAGGGGAGTGGGGGAAGGAGGGAAACAAAGACACACACACGATAATTGGATGGTTAGGGTACTTGCCTGAAATGTGGAAGACTCAGATCTAAGGTCCTGCTCTATCTGATTTGGAGCCATCAAAGATGAAAAACTGCTCTAAATAAGGCAGTAGAGCAGGGGTCGGCAACCTCTGGCATGTGGCTCGCCAGGGTAAGCACCTGGCAGGCTGGGCCAGTTTGTTTACCTGCCGTGTCCGTTGGTTCGGCCAATTGCAGCTCCCACTGGCTGCAGTTCACCGCTCCAGGCCAACTGGGGCGGCGGGAAGCGGCGCGGGCCAAGGGATGTGCTGGCTGCCACTTCCCACACCCCTCATTGGCCTGGAGCAGTGAACCATAGCCAGTGGGAGCCATGATCGGCTGAACCTGCAGACACGGCAGGTAAACAAACCAGCCTGGCCCGCCAGGGTGCTTACCCTGGCGATCCGCGTGCCAAAGGTTGCTGACCCCTGCAGTAGAGACTTGAACCTGAGTCTGCCACATCCCAGGCCAGTGCTCTAATCCCAGGCTATATAGACAGACTGACAGACACACACCCCTATCTCTCTCACTTGACAATTCCCTGTTTTCACAGGATTGGCTTTTGTTCTAATACAGAATAAAAACACATCCAAAACCTCAGAAGTTGCCACAAAATGGAATTGTCATCCTCTGGTCAGCTCTATATACAATACATTTTTCAGAGGATTTCTGCCTTTGTTTTATACTTTAAGATAAAACAAAGTGCAGCACCCTTTGTTCCACACCATAGAAAGCCTGCCTTTTTTAAGCAGGCAGAGGTATAATCCAGATAACATCTGCTAGATGCTCTATTTCAGACAGATATTCTTACAATTTTAAGGATTCCATTATGTTCGTAGTTTTTCACAAACCAATAGTGTTACTGTTATAGGTGCTTCATTTCAAGCTGTCTTTTAAAGACATGACCTTCAAGCAGAAATAAGGCATGAGCAGTAGCTGAAGTGACACAGTTTTATAGTCTTCATTGGAACTGGCTGCAACAGTAATCTGCAATCTAAAGGATTTACTCTAATGGTTCCTCATAAGTACCAAATATCCCCTGTGCAAAGAGCATCTAAAACGTGGATTACATATTCATTTTATATATTTAATTCTTCAAATGCATAGAAATGTCTAAGCACCCCTCGTTTTATCTGGGAGCATATAGCCACATGTTAGAACACAATACAGCTAAGGAGTCACTACAACTTGTCAGTAAATATGCATTTCCAAAGCTAGCTTAAATACTAAGGTCCATATACTGCAAGGCACTCCACAGACTGTGCCTGCATGGAACATCATTAGTTTCATTTGGGGTCCACCCACACAAATCTCATTGAAGGATTTGGAATTAAGCTTAAAGGAATTCAGGAGCCAAAGTGCTCAAGTCACTTGTGATATAGGACATGGGCACTTTTGAAAATTTTACTCTAAATGTGTACTTAACTGGTTAAAGAATATAATTATCAGCTGCCGAGAGAAAAAAGGCCAATGAAGTTTTCCTGGGATAGTCTTCCTAGATATTTACATACCCAAGAGTCAACAGAAAGGCTACAAAGCAGGAGAATTTACAGATGGAAAAGATTTATTAAGCAAAATTTCCTAAGTGGCCCTCAACCTGGCCTCCAGTTCTAGCTGGTATAAACATTAAAATGTAGTAGCTTAACTCTTGATTCACAAGAATGAACAGGTAGAATTCTAAATTCTAGCACTGGTGCCTCGCTGATTCATATAGTCCATTAACCTATTGCAGAGATGGGCAACTTTAAGGTAGCAGAGGCCATAAGATCCACTAAAACCCTTCGGTGAGCTGTCATGACTGAGGAAGAAGTGGCCCTGGCTATCCCGGGGCAGCTTGCCTGGCTGCTACTGTGAGAACGTACACCAGAGCAGTGAGTCCCACACCAATACCAACATGCTGCACTGTGTCACATATACCTGCCCACCCACGTTCACCCCTATGGTCTCCAGGTCAGCAAATGAGCCTGCACCCCTAAATACTGCCCCTGCCCTGGTCCCTACTGCTAGTGTCACATTGCCCCATTGGTAGTCAATGGGTGCTGTCCACCAGGGCCATTACAGAGCAAATCTGCTGCAGTCAGGGAGCTGTCACCTCCTGCCCTTACTCCATGAGGTGCCAAGTAGCAGCCTCCTCTTCTCCTCCAGGCAGTAGGAAGAGCAGCCTCTTGCCCTCATTTGCCATCCTCTGCACTGGCAGAGCTTCTCTCCCCTGCCCTCATTCCAAGGGCTTGCAGAGCTGCCTCCTCGCCTCAGTCTCCTCTTGTTGGTGCGCCAGATAAAATGATCTGGCATGCCAGCTGCCCGTCCCTGACCTTCTATATGCTTGGTGTAAACCCAGAACCATCAAAATCTGAGATCCCCAGGCCATATGCTGTTAATTCATCTACCTAACATGGTAAACTAAGAACAGAGTAGGAGGCAAAAGATAAATTATCAGCCTTCACCTTGAATTTCCCAATTTGGATACAATGTTCAACCTTGTTTTAGGGAGAGAGGGCTAAAATTTGAAACATTTCTCTAGACTAATATCTGCCCCTTTTAAAAAAAATATGCAAGTGAGCATTTCAAATCTTATTCTCTGACAAATGAGAGAAAGTGAGGATCTTGTGAGCAAAGAAAATACCTTGTAAATTGAGATCTGTGGGCAAACTTAAAAGGAGTGAAAGGTGAACAGAATAGAAGGTGGAGTCTTGCCCAAAGCTCAATGACTAGCAAGTAATTTTGCCAGAGGGAAGATTTTTACTTATTTTGTTACTTATTATTTGTATTAAAGTAGCACACAGAAACGATGTGGCTTTGGGACCCCAGCGTGCGGGGTGTTATACAAACACAACAGAAGTCAATCCTTACGCTAAAATGTTTAGAGTGTTATGTCCTAATCTTGCAAAGATTTACACACATGCTTAACTTTCCACATGTGAATAAGAAGGAATTTGCTCCAGTATTTATTTTTTTAAAACATATTGTTCAGCCAGTCCCAAGAGCTTTAAAGATAACAGTGAAACTTCATGGAGTCTGGCTGATCCTCAGTGCACAAGGGGTTCACTGCAGCTTCACTTTCATCTCCCTTTGTACATGTACTCAGGGGAAGAGTTCTGAGGAAGGCAGCTGGAGAGACAGAAAAGGGAAAACTCCTGATGTGGTAGAAAGCTGTGCTCCAAAAACAGGTGCAGAATGAATCTTAGGATGGGGCAATTCCTTGATCAGCTTGTTTGTCTTTATTTATGCTGATAACTGCAGTTTTATTTCTGCAGAATTATCCCCACTATTTTACAAATACTTAAAAATAATTATTTATCCCTTTGGCCAACGCAAGTCCAATTTCGAAACCTGTAAGTCCCTTAAATAAATCCTGCATAGTAAGAGTTGTTTTAGATATTATGCATTTTTTTCATTGTATAAATCAGGTGTGGGCAAACTTTTTGGCCCGAGGGCCACATCCAGGAATAGAAATTGTACGGCGGGCCATGAATGCTCACAAAATTGGGGTTGGGGTACAGGAGGGGGTGAGGGCTCTGGTTGGGAGTGTGGGCTCAGGGGTGGGGCTGGGGATGAGGAGTTTGGGGTGTAGGAAGGTGCTCTGGGCTGGGATCAAGGGGTTTGAAGGGCAGGAGGGGGAGCAGGGCTGGGGTAGTGGTGTGGGAAGGGGTGCAGGCTCTGGCTGGGGATGCAGGCTCTGGGGTGGGGCTGGGGATGAGAGGTTTGGGGTGCAGGAGGGTGCTCCGAGCTGTGACTGAGGGGTTTGGAGAGCGGAAGGGGGGGATCAAGGCTGGGGTTAGGGTGTGGGGAGAGGCTCGGGGTGCAGGCTCCAAGCGGTGCTTACCTCAAGCGGCTCCCGGAATCAGCAGCATGTCCCTTCTCCAGCTCCTATGTGTAGGTGCAGCTAGGTGGCTCTGCACGCTGCCCCATCTGCAGACACTGCCCCTGCAGCTCACATTGGAGTGCCAGAGGGGATCACTGGAGCGCATAGGAGCCAGAGTGGGACAATGTCACAGCTTCTGGAAGCAGCATGGTGCTGGCCCCCAACCCAGCGCCCCGGCCAGAGCGATGCCAAGCCACGTGGTGCAGCCCTGACCCTGCACCCTGGCAGAGCACCAGACCGGGCTGAGCCGTGTGGTGCAGCACCCCGGCTGGAGTGCCGGAGAAGAGCCAAGCCACGTGGTGTGGCCCCCGACCCCACTCCCCAGAGCTCACGGGCCAGATTAAAACGGCTCATGGACCGGATTCAGACCGCGGGCCGTAGTTTGCCCACCCTGGTATAAATCAAAGATGTGTTAATTATTCATCTAACCCGAAATAAAAATAATCCCAAATAAAATGTAAACATGCTGAATTTAAGGAGTTAGATTAGAAATTAGATATAAAAGATAGCCAAGGTCTAACATCTTTATAAAAAAAATTGTCAATGCCTCAAAGATTTTTCTGCAAAGAGAGCACAAAGGAAGATGAAATATACAATGGATGTAACCCCTTTGAAACTTTGCCTTCCACATCAGTAATTTAAACCAGGGCAGAATATGCATCAACTAAAACAAACATTCAGAAAGATGTATTCCATCAACATTGCGTATGCATTACACACACATTTACTTGTGAATGTTTTAGAGGTGTACGGAGAGATTATGGAGAGATGCATAGCATGCATACACAAATTTAAACCACTACTTGGACATTTTTTTCAGCATATAAACAAAAGCTTCCGCAGTGCCATACTCCTGCTGCAATTCATCCTGAACAAGCCAATGTCTCCCCCGTGGCAATTATGCAATTTACTGCTTTTCTACAGAAACCGAGCACGGCTCCCCTCCCCACACTGCCATCACCCATGCCCTGTGCTGCTCATAGAAGAGACTAGAAAAATCAGTGTAAAGGTTTCTTATTCAAATTTATGATGCAAGTAATTGCTTCTGGTTAAAGAAACAGGAATACTGTAGATACTGCTCGGAGTGCATGGTTTTTGTCATTATTAAAGGAACAGAGCTCCTTTTTCCAAATAAAAATATCTGCACTCTGAGCAGAGAGTGATGGAAATGTGATGTAAAAGACAAATGCAGGTGAGGAAACAAAAGCAATGGGCCTCTAAATGTCAACAAAAGCAACTGGCAAACCTTGCTTTGTTCAATTTCACATTAATATGTTCAATATATCAGGACACAAAGACTCCATCTAAAATTAAACACCAAAAGCTGCTATTTTATTCTCCTCTACAAAGTGATGCTATTACAGTAGTATCTTTTAAAGACTGTGCAGCACAATAAACGATTTTCTTTAGTAAACTAAACATAAGCCTTTCCATTTTTGGTGCAAAGCCAAAACAAGTGACAAAAGACTCCAGACTGCAATGAAAGTACATGATTATGTAGTACAATTGTATAACACTGCAAGTGTAAATTAGAAGCTTTGATTTTCAATTTAAATGTAGTCTTTGTGCCCTGTGAATATCTAAATGGGGATCTGAACAAAGGAGTGTGTTGTGTGACAATGGTTAAAAAAATAAAGTGAGGTTCTCCTGACACTGAACAAGCAATGTTAGCAGAAATAAGGAAAACAGCATTATCCCTAAGGCTACTTTCTCTCTTTGCTTAACTGTGGAAAGCTGCTGCTTAGAACGTTTGTCAGACCTTCCTGTGTGATTTCCTGCTATAGATTTAAAGAGTATTTACACATGAAGTTTGCCAATAACTCTGGCTGAAAAGGTTAAGATTCATTGATCTTATTTCCCCACTGATTGTGTGCACCTCATGTTTCCATCACACCCTGTTTGTTAGGTGGTTTTTATGTCCTTTTATTTGGAAAAAATGGAACTATATTACTTTAATGATGACAAAAGACATAAAAACTATCTACTCATGTTTATCAGTACTGAAGCAGTTACACTTTGATAATAAATCTGAATAAGAAAACTTTCTATTGATTTTTCTCATTGCTCCTGTGAGCAGCACAAGATTGGGGGAAGGAAGAGAGCGTGTGGGCTCACCTATTGAAAAGTAGTAACCCTCACAATCTGCACAGGTGATGTTGACCTGTTTAGGATGATCTGCACTGGTTGTGTAGCAAAGCAGAGTTGCATTTGCTTACATGATGGAAAATTGTCCATATATCACTTAAAATTTGCATATTTTTTATTCAGATACAAATAGTTTTACTGCACAACCAATATATGGAAATAGAGAGACGTGTGTATGTGTGTACTCTGCAGATAGTCTTCAGAAAAAATGAGAAACCTTTTACTGCACCTCACACATTCCAGGGGGGGGATCACCTCAAATGAGAAATCATCACAGGCTCCCACATGCTGGAAGTAAAAATGCATAGAAAGTTAGCTGGAAAACATCCAAGAAATCCAAAACAGCAATAAAAAAAAGACCCTCATGGCATTCATCCAGCTATGACTACTCCACAAGGCACAGAACACCACCTCCAAGAGAAACCGTAGCACCAGTACCCACCACAGACACACTACATGACACCCCATCATCAACAATTTATCATGACACCCCTAACTAGAGCTGAATTATCCACACTCTCTAAGGGACTGAACTTCTGCTCCACCACAGAACCTGAAACTCTACTAATATGGAGAGCTAGAAGAATTCTTCCGCCGACCCCACCTCAGAGAATACTTTCACAATGACACCACCACTCCCAGTTATAACAGAACTTGGTCCAATAAAAGACATCATCTCACCCACCTAGTCTGCCTAAGAATGTCAGATTCAGTCAGCAGCTTCTAGGGGTCCCGCCACGGATTCTAGCCTCTGACAGTTGTCAAAAGGACTTCACCATAACCAGGATCAAAGCAGTTGCCCTGGGGTGCCACATCACTTGGCCAAGCAATATTTTTTTTTCCTCCACAGCTGAGGATGGGGGTCATAGCACTGAAAACATTTTCCACGCATGATAACTGTGACCATGACAAAATTAGTTCAATGCAGTTCAGTTCTGTTCAGATCAATTTCAGCTACTGGAAAAAAGTTCTTTGGCATCTATTTAAACAAGCAGTTCATACTTGCTGTGGTTTAGTGTACATCCAGAATGCTCAGATACACTGGCCTGGATAAGCATGGATAATAAAAGATAGCACATACATCATATTTCTTTTCCATTTACTATGCCCCAAATCCTCCTATGCAATTGTAGAAGCAAATCAGAGAGCTACACTAGAAAAGTCCACTTGCACCTCAGCCAGCTGCACCTCATCATATATGAACCTCCATATACACACCTCAAGGTACAACAATGAGCATAGTATATCAGAAGGAAGATATGGGAAGATCCACAGTACCTGCAGAAGTGATTGCAGTGTAGGGATATCCAGTGGGCTATGTACGTAATCCATTTTGGATGTTATGACCTGTCCCTTTGGATGTGCGCTTGAGAGTGGTCTAGACCTTTGAACTGGGAAGCCAGTTTCTATTACAAATTTTAGCAATGAATTTAAGAACATAAGAACATAATCATTTACTGACAGGAATGCCCACAGGAACTGCAAGATGTTAACTAACGTTGGATAAGCTGTTACTAAATGTTTGTGCAATACCCATTCTGAATTCCTAGGGACTAGTAGTCTCACTGGCCACAGATGCTAAGAGTTGTGCCCATCCAGTGAAGAACTACAAAATCCACCACACACAATACTTCCTAAGTGTCCAATCAAAACAAATGAAGTTTTGAATATAAATATTCTCTATGAGTCACTCAAAGGCATGACAAAAAAACAATTATTTACAAAAATTATTCAGCCTTAGAGATTTTTTAAAAGGCAGTACATACTAACATATGATGGATGTAATTCAGCTTTCTACAAGAAATTATCTGGGACACGATAGCGTAGTCACATAAAGTTATATTTGCACTATTAATTGCAGAGTATAGGATTAAAAGGAATGACTCTGTCCTATCTCCTTTTGTTCTACTGGTTTCTGACAAGTAAATTGATTAAGAGGTAGGAAAATTAAACCTTTCTATCAACATCCTAGCCTGGATTTGATCTGAGCTCTAAATAAACCTCCATTGATTTTTGATGCAACTGTAGCAAGAATTGAATAGATTTATGGGCATGGAATAATCACACAATCCCAGATGAAGGACGTATAAATACATATGATCAGCAATTTCAGTAGCACCCCGAAGAGATCTATGACAGAGGCATTCATCACCTGGAGTTGAATTTTAACATGTGTGATAGGACTGGGAGACATGGAAAACTACAAATACAAGAATACAAATTTGTTAGGCAAAAAAGCTGGGTGAGTCTTCTGTAGCCTTTGTTCCGTATTCAACATTTCAAGGCAACATTTTGATACCACTGCGTACAATGGATCAGTCCAATGCAAAGACATAATAATGATTTCATGAATCTAACATTTAATAAGGAAACCTTAAGTAATTTGTGGGAGAATAGTGAAAACGGCATTTCAACTAACAGATACTAAAATAAAGATAATTTGCTTAGTAATAAGAATATGGTTCAAAAATTATCAGTGCAGCCCCCAAAAGAGATGCATAGTAAATATTATTTACACCAATCAACTGATGTGGATCAAATATTTCCATAGTATAGTGAATCCACTGGTTCCAATAACGATTGGAGAATTCTTCGCACATCCTTTCCTACATGCCTTTTAATGGTAGCCTGTTTGTGCAGTTTCTAACAGGGAAAAAGTTTTGAATCATACAAAAAGACTAATAAACTTTTCCATTTGTAAGATGTATAGTACAAGGGAAGAGCAGCTGGCAGTTTTAAGAAAAATGAAGCACCCTATCACAAATAAAGAAATTATAATTGCTTTTGCTACTGCTGTAGGAAAAGTGACTGAAGGAAAGTCATTGGCAATTGACTAGGATTTTGTTCTAGAACTGGCTGAATATGATCTGCAAAAAAGATCAGATGAAGAATAGTCATGGAGATGGGGGGAAAACTAAGGCTAGAGGAGAGGTTTTATTTGCAATAACTTTGGGAGAGCAGAACACTCGTATTAAAGCTAACAAAGGGCATGGAAGTGAGGCAGACCTATTTAAAGCTTTCTACTAGCATTAGGGTAGCAACTTATTAACAGTCAAAACTATCAGCAACAAAGCACTGGCATAAATCTCACAATCACTATATTCCTAAACATTCAAAGAACAGCCAAAGGAACAAAGAGACTCAGTGCATTAGTCTTTCAACTCTGTAAAACTAGCAGGTTGACTACATTGGGATACTCAGAAAAATGAATGAGTTAAAACAAGATGTGAATTCAAAGTGGATTAGTTAAACCACAATAAACCCTTGTGTGGACAGTCACATTCAGAATTACAGTGGACTTACTTCAATTTCATTTTAGAATTAATTAGCCACTTAAATTCCTGTGTAGATGTTCTCCTTCAGAATTCAATGCCATTTAACTAATCCACTTTAAATTCACCCCTTTATTTAATTTGGATGAACATTGAGTGTAAACCCTAGATGAAAGCAAGCTACTAGACAATATTACAACACAATTATATGTGCACATCACAAAACTCTCCAATAGTTTTGGACAACGCAGCATAAGTGGTGGCCTCTGCTCAATTTTTTCCAATTGGATTTAAGGAACTCTGTATTTCTTGTCTTCTCTTTCTGTTATGGATTTATTATTTCCCCACAGTTCCCCAAAATGCCCACAATTCAGTCTAGCAAAATATATTATTTATATAAAAGCCAGTGGCTGCTTGACTACAGGTACCAGAGACCATTCCCAACCCGCCCACACACTGCCTCTTAACCTCACTACTTTAGCATGACCAAACAGAGAGTAGATACATTTTAGGCTCAGTCTAGAGATTGTCCCTCCAGATCTGGATTGTGGTATGTTGGCAGGGCAATTTGGGGAGGTCTGCACCACTGCTGCTCATTCTGCACTTGTTCTGTGAATAAAGTAAGGACTTTAGACTTCAGGGCTACCAACCCTGCATTTTTCATGAGTAGTTCAACAACAATTATAAAAACGAGGACACATTTGGATAACATAACTCTCTTTTTCCTCGGGGTTAGCACCTTTATTTCAGAAAACCCGGCAATAGCTAAGGCTCAATCACAAAAGACTGTTGAGAATAAAGCAATCTATCAGAATTTCACAACAGTGAAAAGCTGAGGGTGTAGTACAGTGGAGATGGGTGAAAGAAAGGAGGAAATTTAAAGATTTGGCTGCTTTGGACTCATTTTGAATACCCCATCAAGTCAGTGTCTACTACCCACAAGGTCTGTGCACCCAGTATTGTGCTGGGATACAAGGGGACACTATCTATCCAAAGGCAGAATTGGATCCTATTTGCAGATAATGCATTCAAATTATCAGTAAATTTAATCTAAGGAAATGGCATGTTTTTCAAATGTAGTTTCAAATGACTCATTTATTGGTCTCTGACTTGTGACTCTTAAAAACAAGCTGGTTTTTTTTTTTCAAAACCTACTAAAACTAAATGCACAGTAGCCCAGTATACTAAACATTTACTTTTTAATGGGTCAGCTTTCTGTTTTTATTTGTCCCAGTTTTAGTCTCCATCAGGTTTTTAAGCTCACAATAATCAACTTCTAGGTGTACGCTGTATGGCTGTGGTCTCTCAGTGACAAGAACAGTTGTCTTAGATGGTGGGGGGAAATGAGAACAGAACAAATTTGTTCTTTTCATCATTGGTCTAGAACACGCTATTGATTAGAAGCAAATATTAGCTAGAAAGTAGTCTAAGGGAATCCATAATTGCTTCAACCCTGTTCCTCCCAGAACATGCCAGCACCGTTTGGGAGACAGAGTTAGGAATTAATTTGGCAGGGGGGGGGGGAGGTGGGAATTAGCCAGAACCACTTTAAAATATCCATTTGAATGACTGACATATGTCCTTGACACACCTTTATACCATGTGGTGACAACCACAAAGTTACTCTTAACAATGGCATATCACCATTAACAGTCTTTGAACACTCAACACAGAACATCTCCTGGTATCCAGCTTGCTCCACGGGTAGGGCAGAACAAGGCAAAGGTGGCTTAAAACTATCCTTGCATATTTCCAATTACAGATCTGTACTGTAATTTGATATACTACCATTCTGATAGTTTTGTACTGTATGAAACACCCTCTTTTCCCAGTTTGCTGTATCATTGACAGTTTCTTAAAATAAAAGTTACAATAAAAATTGTGCTAGAAACCATTATAGCAGAGACTTCAAATAGATTGTTGCCCAGGGAAGGTAGATTCCTTTCTGGGGTTTCCCACTCATTCCTGTAGTTTTGTATCTTGGTTTGCAATCTGCTCAATGCTGACTTCATTGACTAACATACAGCAGGGACTAGAGTTTACTTAGTCTTGAATATATCAGAGTGATAAATATTAGGGAGGGAGAGGAATTATTTAAGCTTAGCACCAATGTGGACACAAGAACAAATGGATATAAACTGGACACTAGGAAGTTTAGACTTGAAATTAGATGAAGGTTTCTAACCATTAGAGGAGTGAAGTTCTGGAACAGCCTTCCAAGGAGAGTAGTGGGGGCAAAAGACATATCTGGCTTCAAGAAGAAGCTTGATAAATTTATGGAGGGGATGGTATGATGAGATAGCCTAATTTTGGCAATTAATTTGGCAATTGATCTTTGATTATCAGCAGGTAAGTATGCCCAGTGGTCTGTAATGGCATGTTAGATGGGGTGGGATCTGAGTTACTACAGAGAATTCTTTCCTGGGTGCTGGCTGGTGAGTCTTGCCCACATGCTCAGGGTTTAACTGATCACCATATTTGGGGTTGGGAAGGAATTTTCCTCCAGGGCAGATTGGAGGGCATGAGGCACAGGTCACTTGCTGGAGGATTCTCTGCAGCTTGAGGTCTTCAAATCACAATTTGAGGACTTCAATAACTCAGGCATAGGTTAGGGGTTTGTTACAGGAGTGAGTGGGTGAGATTTTGTGGCCTGCATTGTGCAGGAGGTCAGACTAGATGATCATATAATGGTCCCTTCTGACCTTAAAGTCTATGAATAATTTATTGTAAAGTGCTTCTAATTGTCAGATCACTCTTGCTTTCTCCTGGACTGTCCTTAGCAGGAAATGTGTTCAAACTTAGTGCAGGGCCCACAAGTGGCATAGCAGGCCATGATTTGAAAAAAAGGCTTATTTATCATGTGGCGTGTCCCAGAACAAACTGCACCTTCATCTATATTATCTGGAGCTCTGCACAAAGTGTCCTCCTGAACGACTCACTTTCAGTGTGTTCTGATACATTAGAGTACAAGATTTGTATTAGAGCTGGTCAAAAAATGAAGGAAAAAACAGTAACACCACCATTGACTTTTGTTGTTGTTCAGTGAGAATTTCAAAATTCAAGAACATTGACTAATCTCTCTTTACTAGCATACACCCAGGAGCTACCCCACTTTGCAGCCAAGCTATGCCACATTCTCAACTCATATAAACAGTGTCAGCTTTCCTGTTTGCTGAGGGACAGTTACTATTTAAGAAAAGCATCTATTTCTACATCATAGCCCTCTTTAAAGAGAGAGAAAGACACCCTTAGTACTGTGTATTTCAGTTAAACTAAATGTAAAGTGCTTAGCCTCAGCAGAATTAAGCCCCATAAAATCTACATTTATAATACAAACACTGCTTATTCCACTACTAATGGCCAGCATTACAATACACTTCACATCTCAAGGAAGACACTCCCAGGGGATCCCCCCTTGCAAAGGAAAGCAGCATACCACACCACTTAGTATCACATCACACATTGCTGAATGCAGAAACCAACCACTGACCAAATGATAGATTTTTCCAGGTTTAAAAGGTCCATTCAGTTCTAGATAGTATCAAGTCATTTGTTAGGCCACAACATTTTTCAGTGAAATCCTACTAGTCTTAGCCATTTCCCAAATAATGAAAAAAGTAACTCTTGTTGTGAGTTGCAGTTTTTTGTATGGAATATGTTTGTATAACCACATAAAGTTCCTCTAGAGACAAGGGCAGCACAAAGAGGAAATTATAAAGCTACCTAAGTGCTTGCTTAACTACCTACCTGCTGGTAATGGTGCTGTGTTTTCACTGTATGAAGTCTTTGCACTGATATGAACATTTCTGTCCATAACCTCAGATGGGCACACAAACATTGCCATGAATTGTTAATTAAATCTGATAGCACCTAATAGAAAGGGTTGTTTCCCTGAGGTGGATTTTTATACCAAGCACCCCCTACATGCTCTAATCCTGCTCATAATCATGACCTACCTGCACCTGTGAGGGGTGACCCAGTCAATCAGGAAAAGAACCTATAACTGAGCAGGCTACTGTCTATTTGGTTTCTGAGGGAGCGCACACATCTGGATCACATCAAAGGATACAGCATTCAGAACTCACAGTACATCAGTTTATATGCAAACATTCATTACAAGTCAGTTCCTATTCTGATCTGTTTTCTTGGTTAGATCTTGCAGACCCTACCATGTATCATCAGATAACAGTCACGGAATTGGTGTTTTGGCTGAAGACCCTATCAGGTGTTGTCAGATAAATGTTAATGCACCGATGCTTTAGGCTGGTTGTGATCCACTTTCATAAAAACCTCTCCCAGAGCCTGTTCTTTTTTTTCACTCACCACTCATTTGTTTGATATTCAAGAAAAGGCTCATATTGCACTTGGATGTGAAATAGAACTGAGCAAAGAGATGTCAGGAGAAAACAGATGCTGTAGAAAAATACGGAGAAAAGGTTAGGGTTTTTTTTGTGTGGTTGGCTGGGTTTTTTTTTCAAAGGGGGAAAATTATCACAGCTAATCAGAGTAGTTTATGAGATTTCTCCAACAGTCTGAGATATTAGCAGATTGGCAGTAAAATGTGTTTCCCTCAGCCAGCAATATGAGTGGCCAAAGCAAAGAGGGTCTGGACAACAATTACTACACAACTAGGTTGACCTTTTGGGTGGGAAAGCAGCCTAGTAAAGATGATGCAATGTATTATGACATTTCACAGTCTGCTGGTGCTAGTAGATTGTGTTCTCTCTGTAAATATATCACAAGAGAAGGAATATAAATTACTAGTCCCAGAAAAATCAAACATTATATCAATCTGCTATTGCCACTTTTTTCCAGTGTATCAAGAGTGTTACAATATTTTTTGCCATGATGGTGCACAAGCACATTTTAATGTAATAGGGTTTCTATGCAATACCACCAGGAGCCATTGCATCAGAAACACATCAAAATCATCATTACAGGCAGTCTTGATCAAAGGATTGTCCTATAATACTGGGAAGATCTTGAAATCCTCTCACGCAATGTATGAAAATAGTTACCGATGCTAGGGGCATGGTACCGATCTCCGTTACACTGGTATAAATCAAAAGTAATTTCAGTGAAGTCCAAAGGCCTGAATCTCTCTTCTATTACACCATTTTTACACTAGTGTGACTCCACTGACTTATACAGAGTTACGCTAACAAAAAATTGGTGCAACAGTGTGGAGAGTTGGGCCCAAACTCAAGGAAATCAGGATGAGACTAGAGCACATCCTGTGTCATTATGGTTTCTTCCTAGGCCCCACCTTTCAAACATCATTCTTTGCACTCAAAGTGATATCAATGGAAAGTCTCAGAAAGCAATAGCCCAGAACTTTCACAAGGTAGGAAAAACAACATTCCTTAGAAGTGTTGAGTTGATTGTGTCTTCTTTTGTCTTGTCCTGTAATAGGAACAATATTCGTGCTTTGGGATAGCCTCAATAAATTACTTTTGTGGCTATCCAAATGCATTGCTCCAGAATTTAATCACCCACTAAACCCTCATCTGTTCTTCCATCTTTAACGCTGTCATTTAAACAGCTGACTCAATGACATTTGCAAGTATGTAGGTTTAAAAAACAAAATCTATGTATGAGTGTTTGAATAAATGCTGCTACTTCTTCCTCTGTCTTAAACTTTAGTTGTTTGTGCAGAATTTGTGCTTGAGGCCTAAAATTAGCATTTGTGCAGCATGGTCCATGTCCCAAGTGTGGTGTGAATGATCCTCACCTCAGTGAGATGTTTTTGGAGCATTTCTGGGGGTTTATGTTCTTCTTATATATGTGATACACCCATTTAGAAACACTATCACGGACATTCAGTCTCAGGCATATTAACCTTTTAAATACATGCAATTTTATTAAAAGTTTAAGAGGTAAACAATTTTCTTTTAAAAATATCTGTGCTGTTCTTTAGATGGGAGTTAAAATATAATGGCCCAACCTCCCCAAAGGGGCTTAAGTATTGAATCACTGAGAGTCACAGTGCCTTACTTTTAGGTGCCTAGAAAATCATAGGGAGAACACTGCAATCCACAAAGCCTGAGTTAGGTGCCTAGACTCCTATGCAATTAATGGGAAATGAGAGGTGCCTTAGACTATGATCCATAAAGCCAGCACACTAGGTGAGGAGCTGCCTAAAGTAGCTAGTGGGAGATGCCAGCGAAAGGAGTGCATGCTAAGCCCTACCCCTCTCTTGGAGTACAGTGACTAAGTCTGGTCTGCAGGGATGAGCCATCTCTGCTTGTAATTCACAAACTGGGAAGAGAGGCATTTGACTGCCTAAGTTATGTGTGGGGCCTGATCAGAGGCCACCTAACTCCACACAAAACAGCTGGGGGTGAAGGATGAGCCCATCTTCCTTTATAGCCTGTAGCCCAGTGGTTAAAGTACTCGCCCAATGTATGAGAGACCCCCAGTTCTGCCTGACAAAAAGGGACTGGAACAGGGATCTGCCAACTCTTAGGTGAGTGACTCTGTAGGCTAGAGCATTCTAATATGCACCGGACCAATTAATTATTATTCAGTTAATGTGGAAGAGGTTAAAGGAGCCCTACATCAGAATATACCATAGCCTAAGGGTTAGGGTATTAACCTGAGATGCAGTGGACTCCTGTTCAAATCTCTCCTCCTCAACATGTGGGGGTGGGGCTTGAACTGAAGCCGGTCACCCACATCTTAGATGAATACCTTCGCCATTGGGCTAAAGGTTACTAGGGAGGTGATTTTTTCCTAGCTAGGTGTGTGTGTGGAGTTAGGCAGGCTCTGTGCATACCTCTATTGGATCATGTGGAACTTGGTGGCTGAACAGTTTGTTTTCTCCTGGTTCACAAATTGCTCTAGGACTTAGGCAGGAAATAGGCACCTGGGTGCCTAGAACAAGGCAGCAGTGCACATGCCAGAGACAGAAACATGGAGAGTTAGGAAACTTTTACTGCAAAAACTTGGGCACAGAATGAGATTTGGCACATGCAGGGTTAGGCAACAAAGAGGGAGCTTTGTGGATCACAGGGGGTGCTTAAGTACCTTTATGGATCTGACCCAAAGTAACTAGTTTAGTGATTGGTGCTTCTATGCAAAACACACAAGTAATTCTAAGAGTCAAATCTTCTACTTCTACTCAGCTGGCAGGATAGCAGCAAATGTGTGGGGCCTAGAAAGGGGTTGGTCAAATCTTCAGGGCTAGGTCACTGCTTTTAAGTTTAAAAAGGTTCAGAAACTCATGACTTAACCAGAAGGCCCAACAACTGATCCATTTTTGAGCTGAAATCTCCACTCACTGATATTATTTCTATGGTTCTCTTAAGTTCCCAGATAATCACTTGGCTGTTGTGCAAGCTAGAGCCAGGAGAGATTCCACAGCTGCAGAACCCCACTGATATTTAGTGGCAAGCAAAGAACTGCATTTTTTTCCCAGAGCTCAGCTGTTTGAAATACACTGAATGCAAAATCATGGGTAAGTTACAATGTGTTAATTACACTAAATGCTTCTGTAGTATGACACAGTTCATGATATTCCTTTGAAAATTATAGCTCATGCACCTACTGTAGTGAGTAGGCATAATTTCTTCATCTTTTTATGCAGAAATTAAGAAGAATGGAAAGAATCAAACCTTTCAAGTTAATTGCATCCCAGTCAGGCTTTTATTATCTGAAATATTTTGATAATCTTTGAGCACCTCTAAAATCTGACAAAGAGGTAAATGGCTGGCATGAATGGCTTTCTCTGACTGACATCAGGAACTGACCTGTCAGTCAATGGGAGCTTTTGGCTGCTCCTAGTGTTATGTAAGGGTTTGGTTGGAAAATACAAATGGTCACACTTCACATTGCAGTGAATGGCTTGATGAATGCTGTTCAGAACAGAGAGCTGCTTGCTGCAGCTAGGAGCAGGCTAGTTGTGGGGTCTGAGGTAGAGGTAAAGATAAATAATGCATTTGTTTAACACATTTTCTTTGTGTTAATGGGAAAAAAACACAGTGGTCCCTGTGAAGATCTTCCTCTGATGATAGGAAATGGCACAGAAAATCTGTGGGGCTCCCTGTTATGTTCAGTGGGGTTCCTCTCAAAAGTTTGATTTTTATATCATATTGGATGAATGAGATGGGTAGAGTCCTGGATTCTGCTCTCGTGAAGAATCACAATTGGCATCCATGACTGGAGAATTGCAACTGGTCTCTGTCACTGTGGAGCTTCCAGGGATTAGCAGTCTGACCAGTCTACACTTGGATTTTACACAGTATTTACCCCCTTCTTATATGTAATTCAAATGTGACAGCAGAAGATTTGATAGAATGTAAAACAAAATAGATGTAGAACTCTCTGGTTAAGGAATATGAATTGATTGTTTTATAGTACTTCTGTGTCATACTATATTTACGCATAGGAACCAAATCCTGGTCACAGTGTAGCGAATGAGAGTTTTGCCATTGATTTAAATGAGACCAGGTGTTAAGAATACTTAAGACTTTCTAAATCTATCCGGCAAGAACACTAAAGAAAGGAAGATCCACTGAATATATACTAAGAATTGATGTTACAACATGAAGTCCTGTGTCTTTTCCCTAAAATGCTTTCATTTGACTGCAAAAATACATATTTACAATTTTTGCATAAAATTTGTTTAAGAATGGATTGCTTTTAAAAATAAGTCAACATGCTTCAATACCAAACTGAATATTTTACGTGTTTTCCTTTAGTTACACAGGTGCAGTATAATGGAGTCTCTCTCTCTCTCACACACACACACACACACTTTTTTGTTTTGAAATAAATCACACAGTCTGCCCTTCATGGGTAACTTACTTGCAGCAGAAGGAAATGAAGAAATAATCTTCATAGTTCTTATTGATCTCACATTGCATTATCACAAGCTGGGAAGTCAAGCTATTTATTGACTGAACTCTGGATAGCCACCTCTAATTAGCTCAGCTTTTGCAAGCAAACGTTACAGTGCAGTGAAAATACGGCAGGCTGTCAAAGTGTAGGAAGATGTGATATTACAAAACAGCTGTCATTTTATTCTTTACTAAATAAATTTAAAATAAATCACAGTTAACCTGACTATATTTGATGCCTAATCAGAAGGTGTTGGCTAACATGTTCAAGATGACACTTTTCTCATTCTTAGTGGTAAAAATATCTAACAAATTTTCAAAAATTCTTCAGTATATTTCATCTTGAAAAAATATGGCAGAAATCAAGGAACTGGAGACACTGAAAATTTGCTTAATTAATCTGGATGAAATCCTGCCTCCACAGACTTCAACAGGGCCAGGATTCCACCCTCTAAGTTAATATTTAATGCAAGCAAACATAACCATGCAGAATAAAGTCACTAAAGCCTACCCTGCATTCCTTGTGCACCCAAGTCTCACACTGAATCCAAGCATTGGGTGTGCAAGGCGTACAAGATTGGGTCTTGCACTGGTAAATATAACAATGTAAGGCCCCCAAATCCTCTAAGCTCTTCTGCTCTGGCCATTGCAGAGCAGAGTCACATAGACATCCCTGGAGAACTCCAATTAGGATTGAGGCCTAATATTAGGCCTCCTTTTTTCTCTCTCTCTCAAGTTTCTCTTAAGTGTCTGGGTTCTCTCTCATTCTGTTTCAATGGGACATCTGTAAGAGCATGCATATTTTCAACCATAAGTCCTTCCTTCCTAAATAAATTCATTTCCTTTTTTCATATCACATTAGTTGCACTGCTAGAAACTTGGTGGACTTTTGGTGGCATTTTTCTAAGCTTCTTAAATTCACTACAGCTTAAGTTTATTAGATAAATATTCACAGGATTTTCTGTTTAAAACTGCAGCTTTCTTTGGGTTTTTTTATGAGAAAACCTACAAGAGTTCAGCCTGGATTGAAATGCCAAGTAACAACATCTGGGATTAACAAACATCAATTTTAAAAATAGCTCCTTTCAATTACTGAGCTGGAAATTGGAAAGTCAGTACAACATCAAGAGGCTGTTGTTGTTTTTTCCTATTGAATGTGAATAATTTTTACAAGTGAGATGTGCTCTAACCTTTTAATTTACACCTTCAAGACATTTTACCGAATCGCTTACAATTCTAACTTCTTCCTGTTTATTGTATATGGTTTGCAAACCAAATTTTAAAGCCCAGAATAAACTTTGAGGCCTGATCCAAAATTCCTTGGCAACTCAAATGCTCATTGAAAGGAGCTGTAGTTGCCAAGGCCCTGATACTGAATTCCTTAGGACCAGATTTTCTTTAGCTGCCTAAATAACTTTGTAAATCTGGCCCTTAGTTAATACTAACCAGCTGGATGAACTGTGCCACAGTCACATTTTCTGATGATTTGTTCTCCCCCTCTATTAACCTAGCTCTTTCAGAAAGTAAAGAGAGGTGTTATTCTCCATATGGCTTTACCAGTACATGTATTTAAAACTCATATGGAAAAAAATGAGGTGCCTGTAGGAAAATTCCACAATGTAAACTTTGGTTTCCTTCCAAGATACAAATTCTAGCTTTATCTAATTAAAATATGGCAACCTAAGAATGATACAGTAACATCATTGTAACCACCCATCTCATTCTAAATAGCAAGTTTCTGTTTAATTAAACTGCATCCTATTGAGAGCTCCTCATTTTCAGCAGGTTACATTATTTTAACAATAAAGAAAAATTAATGCCCATCCCAGTCTTAATGAAGTACATTGGCAACTCATGCATAAAGCTGGATTTGTTTGAGGTGATGACCTGCCTCTTTGAAGTACCCCCTTCCAAATAAGCCTTAACTTGACTATTCATTGTACGACACCCAGCCAGAATAGTTTCCACTGTTGAATAAGCAATGTTAACTTGACCAAAGCTTGACTTTGAAATTTGCTGTCTATTGAGAACATAATCATTAAAACATGAAAGTATAGTCACTTAGTTTTACGAGAAATTCCAACAGAATAGTCTATATTCTCTTTATTTGGTCAATTTTCTATTGCATGGTTCTTTTACAGAGTTCTGAGAAGTTTGTTGTCTTTTTTAATTAGTATATTTCTTAAGTGTATTTTATCAGCCCTATGTGCCCACCTTCATTTTGTGAAGAAATCACTTTGAAGACATCAAGGTAGAATAAATATCCGCTCGCTAAGGAAACAGCACTCTTTAGGACAAATTCTGGTCTTTGTTACACCAATGTATATTTGGAGTGACTCCACTGGCTTGACCACATCATCTGAGACAGATGAGATGGAGACACAAAGCTTGTCCCTAACTCCAACTACATGTTGGACAAGAGTGTTGATAAGATAGAACCAAGCAATAGAGTGTCTTGGGCAGAGGGTTAAACGTCTTACAAAAGTGATGACTAAGTGGACATATGATAGAGGTCTATCAATCATGAATGGTGTGGCGAAAGTGAATAAGGAAATATTATTTACCCCTTCACGTAACACAAGAACCAGGGTCACCCAATGAAATTAATAGGCAGCACATTTGAAACAGACAAAAGGAAGTACTTCTTCACACAATGCAGTCAACGCGTGGAACTTGTTGCAGGGGATGCCGTGAAGACCAAAAGTATAACTGGGTTCAAAAAAGAGTGAGAGAAGTTCAGGGAGGATATATCCCTCAATGGCTATTAGCTGAGATGGTCAGGGACACAACCCCATGCTCTAGGTGTCCCTAGACCTTTGACTGCTAGAAGCTAGGCTTGGATGACAGGGGATGGATCACTCCATAATTTTCCTGTTCTGTTAATTCCCTCTGAAGTATCTGGCATTGGCCACTGTGAGAAGACAAGGCTCTGGGCTAGATGTACCATTAGTCTGACCCAGGATGGCCATTCTTATGTTCTTAAATTCTTAATCCTGCAGGATCTTTCAGAAAGAAAAAAAAGAGCTACTCCAAGGCAGTTTCAGAGTATTGGATATTGTAAGTGCTCCAATGTTTTCCTGGCCTGGAGCCCTATTACCCCATTCATAACAAAATTGAGGAAAGTGAGGATTATGACACATTCTTCAAAAGTTACCTCAGGCCAGATTTTGCATTACCACACATGTAGGAAGGAGTAAGATTGCATTAGGGCATCCCATACTGCAGCTCTAGGTATTTAGGGGAGCTGAAGGGCTATACCTGAGCTGCTTCTTCCTCCCCAAATCACTGATGGTGAGTGGACAGAGCCATGACCTGCCTTTTCTATGTACCAGGCAGCAGAGTTGGCTGGATGCATGGTGGGGAGCACAAAGGAGTGTCATAAGACCAGCCATATGGGCGCAGACCAATGGCCCATCTAGCCCAGTAGCCTTCTCTGACATCTGGCACTGGCTGCTGCTTCAGAGAGAATCAACAGAACAGGGCAGTTTCGAGTGATCCATCCCCTGTCACCTTTGTCTAGTCCCAGTTTCTGGCAGTTGGAGGTTTAAATTATTCTCCGACTCCTTCCTATTTTTCCTCTTTAACCAACTGGAAGTCCTAGAGGGCCTTAGAGAGGCTTTCCTTGGGCCTGGCCTGATGTGCCTGTTGGATGCACTTTAGGCTTGTCTAGACTAAGACGAAAGATGCGGTGTTGGAGCATATCTGCTAACACGTTTTAATTAGGGTGTTTGAAAAGTCAATTGTAGAAAAGGCATGCTGCCTTTAACATGAGCTAAAATGGTTGAATTAAAGCTTCACCACAAATTTTATTTTTGACAAACACCTATCTTTCCAAATGGAGAATATGTTTATGGTGGTCTGTAACTGCAATGTTTAACTGCAGTAATGTCATTTAATCTTATGTTTGAAAAGCACCATGCAAATGA
Source organism: Mauremys reevesii (assembly GCF_016161935.1). Taxonomy (NCBI): domain Eukaryota; kingdom Metazoa; phylum Chordata; order Testudines; family Geoemydidae; genus Mauremys; species Mauremys reevesii. The sequence goes on from NC_052624.1 coordinate 202,736,576, forward strand.
TGTATAAACGATTTTTAAAGTTAGTGATAGTAAATTACCCCAGCCAAAATCTTCCCCATCTAATACAGGTATTTATCTCAGCAAGTAGAATTTGTTAGGTTAGATGTGAATTAGAAATTATTTAATGTAGGTAGCACATTTCTAAAAGTAGATTGAATTTTCAATGAAGCTTTAACATTCTCTTGCCAAACTTCACACATCTCATTTGATTTCAGAAGAGAAAAAGCAAATGCTGAAATTTCCCTCACCACTTTCCATGGAGTACTCACAACAATAAAATAGAAGTATGTCTAACAATGCCAGCATGCATTTTAAGTAGAGAACAAATGCCCATTTCCTTTACAGGCGAGGAAGTCAAATTCCATACTGAATTTCGTGCTATTTTTTTCTCTTTATTGGGAGAAATGTAAATTCTCGGTGCAAATTGAACTACTGCAGTAGTTCAGATAAACAGTGAAAAAGAACTGAGAAGGATGGAACTAAATTACTTCTGTCCATCTTAACATGGCTTTTTAATGAATTTTACTTATACAACCCTGAATCTTGCCACATTAAATTATCACTTCAGCCATGTCCACATACTTGTTAAAGTAGTTTAACCAAGGTACAGCAGGTTATGGTAATGAGGATCGTTGAAAGCAGAATGGCCACAGCAAGACTCAATAGCTCCCTGAATTTAAATAATTTTTCTTCTAAAGTGACAGCCCATTAAATCCCTAAATTGTTTTATTTGCCACTTATAAGAGTCTTTGCTTAGTCTTTGAGGCTGACAGACTAATAAAACAGGCTTTGGAAAATGTTCAGCTTCTATAAAAATAGGGCTAATGTGACACGCACAGCTTGTGCAATGTGATTTTTTTTTAATTTAGCTTAGTAGAAAGTGAGACTGTAGATCATGCAGTGTTTTATTTCTCTGAGAAGAAATAACATTTATTACTACATTTATAAAACGGTTGAAAAATGTAGCCATAGCAAAATGTTCTAGACAGTCTTAAAAAAACCAAACCTTTTCATCAAGAAAATTTCAGTATATTAATTTTATTTCATAACTGACTGCTGCTTGAACTTTTGAAAATGTAACCCATTTTAGTAGTTCACCAACTTTCTTTTAATTCCTGTCAGAGTTCAGTACAAAGAATATTTTGAAATATCTAGTTGACAAAATTGAAATGGCTCTTATTTTAAATTAAATTGTGGGTTATCTTCCTCCCCCCTTCCCCCTTCAGATATCTTTTGAGTTGAATTTCACTCCCGTGAAAGCTCCAGCCCTCATAGGCTATGTCTTCTGACCTACTGAGAGTATAATCATGGAGATCTTTCATATTCTTCTATAACATACCAATTTAAAGGAGTTTATAGCATGTGGTAATGTTAATTTGGTAACGTATCAAAATGACAAATGTACCATTTCACTTGCTGCAGAATTAGAAATATTTTTCCAATTTCCCTTCTCCATATCAAGCTCTAACTCCCATGTCTTATCCTAAGTATTCATTACTAACACCAGTAGGAAAGGCTATGGAGATTGCTGAAATTATTCAATAAAAGTGCTTTTCCAATTCTATTTCACCAAGAGGGTAAATCATCTACTTCTTTGAACAATCACTAGTTAATCTTCCTCTGCATCCTATATTCTTTTGTTTTTATACAGGCCAGAGGGTAGCTTTCAACAGCAGGACTTACTTATAATCTGCAGTGAGATGAGCCAAGATTTTCAAAAGTAATGAGGTTTTGGATACCCCACTGGAGATTTACCATGAAGGGGGCCTGGTTTTCAGAAAGTGCTAAGTAACCACCCTCAGAAAATCAAGTCCGTTAAGGTGTCTCAAGTTGGCCACCTAAAAACTGAAGCACCTACAACCACTAGTCACTTTTGAGTAGCAGCCATGTTAGTCTGTATCCGCAAAAAGAACAGGAGTACTTGTGGCACCTTAGAGACTAACAAATTTGTTAGTCTCTAAGGTTTCACAAGTACTCCTGTTCTTTTAGTCACTTTTGAAAAGCTTGACCCAACCTTTTAAAAATTCTATGAATGCAGATAGCCCTGACATATACTGTGTGTAACCAAATTGTTTTCACTAGGGTTGTATGAGACTTACATTGGGGAAGAAAATGGCCCATAGGGCCAGATCCTCAAGAGATTTTATGGAAGTTAAGACCCTAAATACCTTTAGGGATCTGAGCCTCAGTGACTACGAGAGGCATTGAAACAACAAGGGCCATCCATTTTTAAGCACAGCTCCTCGTTGACTTCAAGATGAGATGCAATGCAAAAATGAATCAGCCAGTAACTCTGCTAGTAAATGTTTTTGTTTTTTTGCTAGTGATATAGAAACAGTAGGATTTACTCATACCCTGCTGTGGATAAATGGGCCTGTTTTTATTTAAAAAAACCAACAAAAAATAGTATTAAAATTTCCTTTAGAGGCTAGATAGGGGACATTTCACTTATTCTGCAAATTATAATAAAGTTTAAGAAACTTTCTTTTTGTGGGAGTGAGAAAGCTTTTGCATTGTCCACAAATCCAAGGAATGTTTCAGTAAAATTTACAAGTGAAGCATTTAGTTTTATTTTTAAACATAGCTCATTTTTAAGAGTCACAAGTCAGAGACCAATAAATGAGTTATTTGAAATGACATTTGAAAAACATACCATTGCAATTTCCTTAGATTAAATTTAATGCTCATTTGAATACATTATCTGTAAATAGGGTCCAATTCTGCCATTGGATACAAGGTGTCCCCTTGCATCTGAGTGCAGTACTGGGTGCACAAAATGTAAAAGCTTGTGAGTAGTACACACTGGCTTGATTAGGTAGTCAATATTAGTCCAAAATCTTTCCATTTCCTCCTTTCCTTCACCCATCCCCACTGTATCCCAGCCTCAGCTTTTCACTGTCATGAAAATCAGATTGATTGCTTTATGCTAGACTTAACTTCCCCGGTGACATTTTAGCTAAACATTCTAATGAGAGAAGATAGCAATTTCTAACAGTTTCTCTGAAATGCCTGCTGCAAGGGGTGGAAATATGATTTCTGCCTGAGACTGGGCTTATTCCAGGTAATAAATAGTATTATGAAATGTATAGTTTATTTGATCTGATGTCATGTCATCTGAGGCTGTGACTATTATTTTATGAGGCATCCCAAGTCAAAAGACTGGATGGATGTAAAGTATATTTTGGTATGACTGTGCTGTATCTCCATAGGAGCTATAGCAATTAAAGCAATCATTCATGAAAGGATATGAACTCTTTGCTGTACCTAAACCCAGCCTGAATGCTGATCTAGACAGACCTTACTTTTCTGCAACTCTATTTTGGTGCTTCAGTTTCGTATCAGTATTCAGTCAGCAAGCACCTAAGCAACCAGTAAAAACAAAAACAACTTCTTGACTAGCATAGGTGTTTTTAAGTTGCAGGACAAACAAAATTTGTCTGGAAACCTGGAGTATAATTCAAAGATAGGTGTTGCCTCAGTGTAGTGGGCTTTAGTGCAGATTTCATTTACAGATTAAAACCCTTTGTTAGACAGCTACTATGATGCAATCTTTACTCTAGACAGAAAGTTAAGATGCCACCACTGATATCAGCACAAATACTACTACACCAATTGTCCAACCTAAAGAAAAGGGAGGAATTCATGATGTTGTATGTTTGCTGCGGCAATGACACCTGTGACATAAACCATCATATCTAGTTTGTGGTGGTAGTGGTGTTTTGGGGTGTTTTTTTTGTTTTTTTTAATAAAAACTTATTTTTGTCACTCTTGACAGCCTGCTATAGAGAAGGGTTCTCAGTGCATTTTTATAACTTTGGTTATCTGTACGTACATTGTAGTGGAGTCTGAATTATTATTTGATGTTTTTCCTCATAACTGATTACAATATTATGTGCTATTAACTTTTCCTTTCTTAAAATTAAAATGACTTTTTTCCATTTTTTTTGCTATACCGGACAACCAGCTTTATGCATTATGGATCCAGTTCAACAGAGTAATTAAGCATGTACTTAAGTCCATCTCTATTCAGCAACACAATGGTACTTAAGCTCCTGCTTAAGTGCTTTGCTGAATCAGGATTGACAGTCCACAGAATCTAAACACATTACCTTCTGCCAGAAAATCTATGGCCGATAGATCCTCAGTTGGTATAAATTGTCCTAGTTCTATTTCCACAAGTTGACCATCTGCCCCTAGTGTCCACTTACAGGCTGCTTCTGTCATGCTGTCTCTAAGCCATTAAATTGAAACTGGTCCATAATGAGAGATCCTGGAAATCTAGTGCAATTCTTCCAGCTTTGGGTAAATTCTCCCTCAGATTCTACGGAAGATTTTGGAAAATCCTTAGATTTTTGTTAGGAGAAAATCACTCAAAGCACATATGAAAGCAATTGTTTAATGTAATTGTATCTTTGTGGAGTAGCTTTAAATAAAATTCATGAACTTCATCTAAGCCTAATTCTTTTTCTTTTAATATAATCATCTCTAGAACTACAGCAGTCTCCCAATCCTGCTAAACTTATTTTCTCTCATCCCATCTTTGAAGAAAAAAAAATTATTTGCATCTTTAAAATTTGCCACCTTATTCCAGTAGAATGTAATTTTAAATTAATCCAGCTGTTATGCACAGAGCACCCCTTCAGTTGTACGGAAGAATGAAAGGGGGGAGAAGGCAGCTGGGATGGGGGGGGCAGTTGTTAGTGGGTTATAGATAGTTGTAGTAAGCCATAAATGCAGAGTCTCTATTCAGTCCATGATTTTTAGTGTCTAGCAAAGTTATGATTTAAGCTCCGAGGCTCATCTTTTGAAAGAGTTCTGCAGATTTCCTTTGAGGATGAGAACTGATTGGTCTGAATTACAGCAACTGCTTTGTGAAAAGTGTTCACCCACAGGTGAAATGGAGTTTTTGTCTTTTGTCATTTTCCTGTGTGAGTTCACTCGAGAGCTTAGTGATTGTCTGGATTCATCCACATAGCTGTTATTGAGTTATTTAGTGTTCTAGATGAGGTACATAACATGTTGTGTTAGGCATGTGTATGGATCTTGAAAAGTGTGGCGTAAAGGGTGTTGACTATTCTACCAGTGGAGATGTGTGGGGTGTTAATGGGCTGCCTCACCTTGAAATGTCCCTTGAAACACATGTTAACTACTTATGCTAAACAATCTGTTCCACCTTGTATTTAGCTGTGACACTCTGAGTATATTTCCCAGACCTGAAGAAGAGCTCTGTGTAAGCTGGAAAGCTTGTCTTCCTCACCAACAGAAGTTGGTCCAATAAAAGATATTACCTCACCCACCTTGTCTCAGCAGTGACATAGTTAATATTGACATTTAAATTGCTGCTATTCAGCTTTAATGTCAACATCCCACTGAGACAAACAGGGAAGGTGGCACCTCCCCGTTATTTCATTGTGCATGCATGCTCAGAAAGATACCACACCCCTGCTTTATATTCAGAAGGGTAGCTACACAATAAGAAGGGTTTTTTTTATTGAAGAAAAATCGATATACGTTTGGCAGACAACAATGGGGAGAGACCCTTAATCCATCCAGCTCAGTCCTGTGAAGTGTGGTGGACTATATGGCATGATCCAACAAAGTACATAATCATGTGCTTAACTTAAAGCATGTGAGTAGTTCTATTGAAGTCAATGGGGACTACTTGCGTTTAAAGCTAAGAAAATGCGTAAGTGGGTTGCTGAATCAGGTCGAGGTGCTTAGCACCTGGCAGGACCAAACTCATAGCGTGGAATTTCTGTAGCACATATTTCCTGTGGCTCTATCCAGAACTGCTCTTTGATATACTGTTTTCAGCTTCCTCCATTCCACATTTCTTATCTTCCTCATCCCATATACAGTAACAGTAGGGAGAGATTAGTATTGGAGAAATTAGCTTTAGGGTTTGTAATGATCCAACCACTCCCAGCCTTTATTCAGGCCTAATCTGATGGTATCCAGTTTGCAAATTAATTCCAGTTCTGAAGCTTCACGTTGGAGTTTATTTTTGAAGGTTGTTTTTTGTTGTTGTTGAAGAATTGCCACTTTTAGGTCTGTTATTGAGTGACCAGAGAGGTTGAAGTGTTCTCCTACTAGTTTTTGAATGTTATGATTCCTGATGTCAGGTTTGTGTCCATTTATTCTTTTGCGTCGAGACTATCCGGTTTGGCCAATGTACATGGCAGAGGGGCATTGCTGGCACATGATGGCATATGTCACATTGGTAGATGTGCAAGTAAATGAGCCCCTGATAGTGTGGCTGATGTGGTTAGGTCCTATGATGGTGTCCCTTGAATAGATATGTGGTCAGAGTTGGCACTGGGGTTTGTTGCAGGGATTGGTTCCTGGGTTAGTGTTTCTGTTGTGTGGTGTGTAGTTGCTGGTGAGTATTTGCTTCAGGTTGGGGGGCTGTCTGTAAGCAAGGACTGGCCTGTCTCCCAAGGTCTGTGAGAAGGAGGGATCGTCCATCAGGATAGGTTGTAGATCCTTGATGATGCGCTGGAGAGGTTTTAGTTGAGGGCTGTAGGTGATGGCTAGTGGTGTTCTGTTTCTTTCTTTGTTGGGTCTGTCTTGTAGTAGGTGACTTCTTGGTATCCTTCTGGCTCTGTCAATCTTTCTTCACTTCACCAGGTGGGTATTGTAGTTTTAAGAATGCTTGATAAAGATCCTGTAGGTGTTTGTCTCTGTCTGAGGGATCAGAGCAAATGCGGTTACTACTGTTTCTTTTGCTCTATCTGAGCATTTTGAAAAACTCCAGCATTTGCAACAGGTGTATTTTGCAGAGATTAGTTTCTGGGAGCCTTTTATGTTAGGAAGAATTCCTCTAAGCCATCAGGCCCTCTTCTTTCCCAGGCCTGCCTGACACAAAGCTAATTTAATGCAATTAATGTACTGATCCAGGAGGAGTAGAAGGCTTGCATGCATGTGTGCACCTACACACACACACTATTTGTTTTATTTAGCTGCTATGTTGCTCATTGCATTACTTTTAAGAGTTCCTAGCCTTTTCCAGCATGCACAACTTTGTACTGAGCAATCCCATATATTGGGAAAATAACATGAGGGGGAAAGGAGTCCAGGAGAGCTGGCTGTATTTTAAAGAATCCTTATTGAGGTTGCAGGAAAAACCATCCCGATGTGTAGGAAGAATAGTAAATATGGCAGGCAACCAGCTTGGCTGTTAAGTGAAATCCTTGCTGATCTTAAACGCAAAAAAGAAGCTTACAAGAAGTGGAAGCTTGGACAAATGACCAGGGAGGAGTATAAAAATATTGCTCAGGTATACAGGAGCGAAATCAGGAAGGCCAAATCACACTTGGAGTTGCAGCTAGCAAGAGATGTTAAGAGTAACAAGAAGGGTTTCTTCAGGTATGTTAGCAACAAGAAGAAAGTCAAGGAAAGCGTGGGCCCCTTACTGAATGAGGGAGGCAACCTAGTGACAGAGTATGTGGAAAAAGCTAATGTACTCAATTTTTTTGCCTCTGTCTTCACAAACAAGGTCAGCTCCCAGACTGCTGTACTGGGCAGCACAGTATGGGGAGAAGGTGACCAGCCCTCTGTGGAGAAAGAAGTGGTTCGGGACTATTTAGAAAAACTGGACGAGCACAAGTCCATGGGGCTGGATGCGCTGCATTCGAGGGTGCTAAAGGAGTTGGCAGATGTGATTGCAGAGCATTGGCCATTATCTTTGAAAATTCATGGCGAATGGGGGAGGTCCTGGATGACTGGAAAAAGGCAACTGTAGTGCCCATCTTTAAAAAAGGGAAGAAGGAGCCAGTCAGCCTCACCTCAGTCCCTGGAAAAATCATGGAAAAATCTCCCACAGTATTCTTGCCAGCAAGTTAAAGAAGTATGGGCTGGATGATTGGACTATAAGGTGGATAGAAAGCTGGCTAGATCGTCGGGCTCAACGGGTAGTGATCAACAGCTCCATGTCTAGTTGGCAGCCGGTTTCAAGTGGAGTGCCCCAAGGGTCGGTCCTGGGACCGGTTTTGTTCAATATCTTCATTAATGATCTGGAGGATGGCATGGACTGCACTCTCAGCAAGTTTGCAGATGACACTAAACTGGGAGGAGTGGTAGATATGCTGGAGGGTAGGGATAGGATACAGAGGGACCTGGACAAATTAGAGGACTGGGCCAAAAGAATCCTGCACTTAGGACGGAAGAATCCCATGCACTGTTACGACTAGAGACCGAATGGCTAGGAAGCAGTTCTGCAGAACCTAGGGGTTACAGTGGACAAGAAGCTGGATATGAGTCAACAGTGTGCCCTTGTTGCCAAGAAGGCTAACGGCATTTTGGGCTGTATAAGTAGGGGCATTGCCAGCAGATCGAGGGATGTGATCATTCCCCTCTATTCGACACTGGTGAGGCCTCATCTGGAGTACTGTGTCCAGTTTTGGGCCCCACACTTCAAGAAGGATGTGGAAAAATTGGAAAGAGTCCAGCGGAGGGCAACAAAAATGATTAGGGGGCTGGAGCACGTAACTTATGAGGTGAGGCTGAGGGAACTGGGATTGTTTAGTCTGCAGAAGAGAAGAATGAGGGGGGATTTGATAGCTGCTTTCAACTACCTGAAAGGGGGTTCCAAAGAGGATGGATCTAGACTGTTTTCAGTGGTACCAGATGACAGAACAAGGAGTAATGGTCTCAAGTTGCAGTAGGGGAGGTTTAGGTTGGATATAAGGAAAAACTTTTTCACTCAGAGAGTGGTGAAGTACTGGAATGGGTTACCTCGGGAGGTGGTGGAATCCCCTTCCTTAGAGATTTTTAAGGTCAGGCTTGACAAAGCCCTGGCTGAGATGATTTAGTTGGGAAATGGTCCTGCTTTGAGCAGGGGGTTGGACTAGATGACCTCCTGAGGTCCCTTCCAAACCTGATATTCTATGATTCTATGATATTGAAGTCCGACATTACGAGGCAAACAAAGCGTCCTTTCCCAGCTACTGAAAGTGGAGACTCACATGATGTATCAAGTCGAAACAGCAGGGATCCTTAGGCAGCTCTTTGAATTTTTCTTGCCGCACGTTCTGCTTCTCCTCTAGTCAAGCTATCCAACATGCCCAGCTAAAATATTGCTCCCTTCACTCCCCTCACCATTTCACACACTCTCTCCATATAAAAATCAAACTTCTCTTCCTTAATCTTGCAGCTCTGTGCCATCAACATCTCAATCTCCGTTTCCTCCCCCTTCTGTCATTCTGCTTTTTCTTATTATTTATTATTAGTTCTGTTATGGTAGCTCCTTAAATCCCAATCAAGGTTTAGGGCCCCATTGTTGCTAGGCATTGTACAAACAAGTCATAAAGAGAACTCGTTCGTCAGCCAGTTTGCAGTCCTGCCCCCACCTTCTGACAACACTTCTTGGTACCAATGCCACACCTTCAGCAGCACAGCTGTACCTATGCAGCTGCACCGCTGTAAGATCTCTTGTGTAGCTGCTCTATGCCAGTGGGAGAGAGTTCTCCGGTTGACATAGCACTGTGCATGCTGCCACTTATGCCAGTGAAACTTGTGTCGCTCAGGCAGGTGGTGTTTTTTTCCCTCACCCCCGAGCGACATAAATTTTGCCTACACAAGTGGTAGTGTAGACATGGCCTTACTCTCTGCATCATCCCATGTGATGGTGCATGCCTATTTTCATCCTGTAACTTCCCTTTCACAGTATCACTTCCTCTCTGATCCCACTTCTGTTTCTTTCCACTGCTGACATCCATGCATGCGCTAGCTTTTATCCACCCCCTCCCTCCGCCATTATCAATATTACGTTAAAAATAATAATCAGAAGTTTTATTACATCAGGTCTTAATACCGGGATTATCTTTTTCATTTCTATGTGTCATGCTAATTTTATGATTCCACATCAATGTTTAATGAAGTTGGTTGCAATATTTTGCATATTCTTTTCTTCTTAGAATTGAAATATTTTGACCAGCCCTAATATTGAAATCCAAGCTAAGTTGCTATTATTTAATAAGTGACCTACAGATTAAAGATTACATTGCCCGTTACCAGTGCCACACACTGAGTTATCACATGAGAAACTTGATTGGAGCTGCAAGGTTCCAGACAGCTTAAAGATGACAAGGGGAGTGTATACAGGGATAGACCCCTCCTCCCACAGATGCTCTGCTTCCCATTGGCCAGCTAGAGAGATGTAAGCTAATTAATTCTTGCTTCCCACATTTATTTAAACCCTGGTCTGGTGTTTCTTAGGCCTCTTGCCTCATTTTTAGTCGAGCTCACCATTCCCCACTAGGGACAAATTGCTGGGACCTAGTGGGTTGTTTTGTGGGTTGTTTTTTTTTTTTTGCCTTCCTTATAACATCCTGGAGACACACGTTAAGCAGTCATAGGATTTAGGAATTTAATATGAGGAATTGTATTAACTGTTTGTTCATCGCAACTTACAGCCAGCATCCAGCGCAGCTAAAAGGTCAAAGGACCAGCAACCAGAAAATAAGAGACATGGGATTTTCTTGGTGGACCATATGTCAATTGGAAAAAAGGAGACCTGAGGTTCTTGCAAACCAGGGTCCCTCTTTGGTACCTTCTTTACCTTTCACAGTGGGGAAGGTGAGAGGATTCAGCAGAGCCAGCTGAATCCTTGGGCTAGGCATTTGGAGTGTCTACCCTGAGTTACGAGCTATATGATTAGATGCCTGAAAACACCACACTGGACAATCAGCCACTTAAATGCCCAGTCTGGGGAGATGAGCAAATAGCACCCCTCTCCAATGTTACAATTTAATAAAATGGCATCTGCCATTTAAAATCCATTTCTGTGTCTGTCCTCATTCTCTTTCATGTCCAGATCAATGCTAGAAGCTATTGAACTCCATCAAGTGCCACCTGCTGCTTTTTTGTTGTTTGTTAAATGACTGCTGTGTGAGCCTGACAGTAGTATAATTCTGAAAATATTTTAACACTGAGATCAAGTCATAGCTTTGGAATTTTCTTCTGTGTGATTCTATAATGTGTGTTAAAGCAGATTAGTAAGAAAAACACTATATCATTTGCATTCCAAGCGCACTGGTAAGGTACTTGTGTCAGACTCCTGAGCCATATCTGCAAATGAAATAAAAATCTAATACCAAGCAAGTAAATATAATTGCACTTGCTTAATGGTAACCATCTCCTTGTAACCCACCATTTTCTTTTTCCTCTTTGTGACTTTAAGAAACATTTGGAAAATGTGTTTATGAATTACTTACCTGTGTTGAAGCTATTAAATTAGAGGCGCTTCTCTTCAGTATAAAAAGTAGATTAAAACTCAAGTCATTTCATGGTCTGAATCTGCAGAGAGTGTCAATAAAAGAGAAATAATGTTTGTACAGTTTAGTAAAGCATGCCAACCTTTCCTTTTTGTGAAAAGAATTTCATTCCTGAGTCCTCTTAGCTTCACAGCAGTACTTTTGTAATATATCATGAAAGAGGTGAAAATATCTGTATTGAGCTGCATGTATTCTTATCATTACCGCTTACTAGATTTACGAAACAGAGCAGTCAAAGAATCCAACAGAACTGTCTGAAAGATCAGTTATGTCAGTCCCAGCTTCTTTTTTGGAGGAATTTTTGTTTTCCTCTGCAGTACTATGATAGTCAGAATAGAGTAGCTTTAGAAGTTTTAGCTACTGTGTGTCTACTTTATATTATGCTGAGTTCACTGCTGGTTTTAAGTGTCAAATGCTGCTTGAGACATTTCTATAAGCCTATTTCCTTTCACAGATGATTCAAGACAAGACTATGGGAGAGTGAAGTTCTTCTGCAAGATTACATCCATTGCTATATTAAGTGGCACAAAATCTCCTAGTCATTCTAGCCTTTGAAAATGAGGATCTAAACTGAGTGATTGTGCTCATATTCTTTATTTGACTGGGTGGCTGCCACTCAGAATCTATCTTCATTGATACCAAATGACTGTGACGGTAAGAAATGAGGGGGGGGGGGAAAGAGCATACAAAAGAACCCTACAAGTGTGTATTTAAAACAGAAAAAGGTAGCGTATGTTATGCAGTGTGAAGCATTGTGTACAGTTCATCGTTTTCCTTCATACATTTGTTCTGTTACATGTAATAGCTTACTTGTAATCTAAAAATTAGCCAATTAAGAATGTGGTTTTCTCATTCTTTTAATTTTAGAGGGACTTTTAGAATTCTTAAACCAAACCCATTTACTGTGGAAAAAGCTGCTAATTAAAGATAACACATAAAACAATCACATGCTGTACTGAATATGGTTAAAGCCACCAATGTACTGAATAACCTCAGATAAATTCAGCTGCTGATGGGAAAATATCCTGCTGTCTCTTTCATATTGCAGATATTTCCCTGTCAGTTTCACATCTATCCATTATTTTAAAATACCATAGTCCCAATGGCTTAATACTTGGCAACCAGCCCAAACCAAAGCATATTCCTCTTCATATTTTGGCTGTGACTTCCCCTTATGATGCAGCACTTCATGTTGTGCATCATAACGTAAGCTGATGTGATACATAATGTAACAAAAACATTCACTCCACCAGTAAATGATGCGCAGCGACCACAACCCATATTTTTTTCCCTTTTCCTTTCCAGTTGATATTGTTAATTTAAACTGCTAGAGGCTGGTCTTTCAACAAACTGGGATAATAGGTAACCTACCACTCCAACCTATATATTTCAAATTACTATTCATTTTCTTCATGACTCTCCTCTTCAATTGTTTTCCTCATTAATGGATATAGCAGCCCAGGATGCAGTGAAGCCAGCTAATATGTCAGGCATAAAACCTGAAGAGCTCTGTGTAAGCTCAAAAACTTGTCTCTATCACCAACAGAAGTTGGTCCAAGAAAAGATATTACTTCACCCACCTTATTCCCCAGGCATAAAACACTAATCTATTTAATTTTTGAAACATACTAGATCAGCTGGCGAGAATTTCAGGATACTGAATTAACTGATTCAAATCCAAGCTTGTTTATATCTCCAAAAAGTCAGGCCAATCCAATTATGCTCAATTCCCCCATCTTGGTGTATGCAGAGAAACTTACTATCTTGGCATTAAATTACATGCCAATTTAGGGATGCTAGCTAAATCCAGTCTCATCTTCAAGAAAAATCTCTGACATGAACAGATGATTATGACAAAGGTTCAAGTTCATCCTTTGTATAACTCCATTAAAGTTGATTATGTTTGCCAGGGATTAATTTATTCCAGGGAGTTTATTGTTGACACCAAGGCAGGTATTGATGATGACTAATATACCATGTAATCTCAATGGAATCAACAGGGGTGCACAAGTAGTAAATTAAGCAATGAATCTGATCTAAAGAGTTGATTGGAATTAAAGAGGTGGTGGGTATACATAAACCAGTGTAACATGAACACCACACCAAGATATATTTAAAGGGATAACAGCCCTCCTACTTCAGGATGTGGTTACCAGCAGGGACTTCTTAGAATGAGAACAAGTACTATTAGTCCATTTCTTTCCTGGGTATATTAGGATTGCTTTGAAGTTGTTTTGGCCAGTGGCAGGATACTAAACGGATGAATGGTCTGGTCTACAGGTGGCTCTATTTACAGATGATATTTACACTTCTAATTTGTGGCAGATAGATTTCTCTGTGTTTTAAGTGTTATATTTGATGACAAAGACATTAGCATATGAAGAATATTTCCCTTCCCCTTTAAAAAGAAACATTGGGCCTTATTCTCATTTACACTACGGCATTGCTCTGGGAGCCTGTAACTGTTTCATTACACTCTAAGGCCCGTTTACACTGCCAGAGAGGTGAAGAGACTTTAGTGTTAAAAATAATGGACTTGATTCTCATTAATATCATTGGGAGAGTATTAGAAAGCTACTTGTAGATTAATAAATGAGATTGGTAAGAAAGTTAAATATAATTATGTTTGGAATATATCACATCTCCCAGATAAAGGATTTTATGATTAAAAGTTAACTAAAAACTAAATTTTCCCGAATATTAAATATTCCCCTGTCCGCCTCAGTTCTATTTTTGACTTTAATTATTCATCGCAATCTATGCCAATCTAAGAGTGCTCATCTTTTCAGTCCAAAGACTGCCAGTATATCCTCGTTAAAAATACGGAAGCAAAGGATAACTTGGCAGAAAACTGTTACAGCTTCCCCAGTTTATCCAACTACCATGATAACTAGATGGAAATGGAAAATGAAATTGCTCACCAGGCTGACCAATGGGGATGAGGGGGGAAGGTGAATCTGTATGTGGTGGGTCTCTGCTACATGTGGATACAGGAGGGTATAATCCAGTCCTCAGTAATTACTCTATTCTGATCTAATGGAGTGAACAGTAACTACATGCATCAGCCATTCTATTGCATCTGCTTTGCTCAAACAAGAACATGTAATTTATATGGACAGGTGAAGATAGAATATCTACTTAGCACATAACCTAAAATTCACAACAATAACAAAAGTTACTTGATTCAAAGGTTGTGTCTTAAAAGGCCTAGCAACATTTCCTCAAGACTTTCCAAGTCACGTCTATTTAAACAAAGCAATGAAATAGATGGAATTTTACTCAGTTTCTCAGAATGTGCGATTCCAAGAGAAGGGCATTCTGATTGAGGGTAGAAGGGAGGGAATCCCCTAGTGGTCAGAGCACTAGCTCACTATACCCCTTTTTCAGTCAAGTCCACAGGTTGGTGGTAGAGGAGCCCAGGCCCTCATGTTCCCACCCAGACCGCTGGGGCTAGCACTACAGGAGTGAATCCTGAGCAAGGATATCACCAAGCCTGTTCCCAGTCACTTCCTACTGCACCCCCTGCCTCTCCAGAGGCCCACAGGGGGGCTGATTGACTTGCAATGGAAGTGTTGTGCTGTTTCTCCGGCAGCATCCTGCAGCTTCCTACTGAGGCCAACTCTGGGAGGCATGAGACTCCTGCTATAGCCCTGCAGGAGCTACCAGTGCAGGTCTACTTCCTCACACTGACTGAGCTATGCTGCCTCCTTTTAAGCTTAAGCTCCATCTCCACTGGAAGCACTCCCAGCAGATGAGAATGGGCAGAGCCTCCTGGGCCCAGAGTTGCTCTGTAATGATCTTTTCCTCAATGTGGAGATTGTACATCTGACCACAGGAATAAGTAGAAAATGGCAACTTACATTGTTACTAAATCTAAGGAATAAGTTTGTGTCATGGAGTCAAAAACTGATGGATTCAAAAGCCAAAAGGGATCGTTGTGATCATTCAGTCTGACCTCCTTTATAACAAAGGCAATAGAACACCCCCAAAATAATTCCTAGAGCAGATCTCTTAGGAAAATATCCAATCTTGATTTTAAAATTGTCCATGATGGAGAATCAGTCACAACTGTTGGTAGGTTAGTTACTCTCACTGTTAAAAATTACACCTTCCAAATGTACAAATTCCAGTCTGAATTTGCCTAGCTTCAACTTCCAGCCATTGGATGATGATATACCTTTCTCTGCTAGAAGAGCCCATTATTAAATATTTGTTCCCAAAGTAGGTACTTACCGGGTATAGACTCATCAAGTCACCCTTTCACCTTCTCTTTGTTAAGCTAAATAGATTTATTAAAATATGCTTTATAGTGATAAACTAGAGGAGCTCATTCTCCTGGCTCCTTTCTGTTTACCAACCTCCTTCTTGAATATTGGATCACCAGAGCTGGACACAGTATTCCAGCCATGGCCACACTACTTTATACTCAAGAGTCTCCTGTTTTAAGTAACCCAGGATCACATTAGCCCTTCTTTTGGGCATAGCATCACACTAGGAACTCATGCTGATCTCATTATCCACCACAACCCCCAAATCTTTTTTTAGTCACTGCTTCACAAGAGAGACTTCCCCATCATGTAAGTGTGCCCTACATTCTTTGTTCCAGATGTATACATTTACCCATATTAAAATGCAGATTGTCTGCCTGTGCCTGGTTTACCACGCAATCTAGACCTGTCCTCTCCATTATTTATCACTCCCCCCAGCTTGCGTGTCATCTGCAAACTTTACCAAACACAATTTTAAATTTTCTTCCAGGTCATTAATAAAAATGTTGACTAGCATAGGGCCAAAATTTGATTCCCCCCAGAATTATACTAGTAACACACTCATTCAATGATGATTCCAACTTGTTAATTTTATATCTTTCTAGTTTTTTTAATCAAAATACGAGCAAGTCAAACAACTCAGAAGTTTATTATATCAACACTATAACCTTTGTCAAACAAATTTGTAATATCATAATAAAAGCTCTCTAGTTAGACAGGATCTATTTTCCATAAACCCAGGCTGATTGGTGTTAATTATATTGCCCTCCTTTAATGCTCCCATATCAGATTACTCCATTATCTTGCCCAGAATCGATGTCAGACTGACAAGCCTATAATTATTCAGATCGTCCCATTTACTCTTTTTAAATATTGGCACAGCTTTAACTCTCTTCCAGTCTTCTGGAACTTCCCCAATTTTCCAAGACTTTTTGAAAAAAACAAAACAAAAACAAAACACCAACATTAATGGTTCAGTGAGCTCCTCAGCCAGCTCTTTTAAACCTCTTGGATGCAAGTTACCTGGACCTGCTGATTTAAAAATGTCCAACTTTAGTAGCTTCTGTTTAACATCCTCTTGAGATAGTAGTAGAATGGAAAGAGTATCATATAATATGACATCATCATAGCTCCCCACCCCCACAAATACAGAAAAGAAATATTTACTGGACACCTCTGCCTTTTCTGAATTATTATTGCTAATTCTACCATCTCCATCTAGTAATGGACCAATACCATTGTCAGAATTCTTTTTGTTCCCAATATCCTTAAAAACTCCTTTTCTCTGTTAGCCATAGATTTCTTTTGTGTCCCTTTGCTTTCCTTATCAATTTTATACACTTCCCTTTTCTTCTATTTCTTTACATCTGTCCATATTTTCATAGCTACCTTCATTTCCTCTGTAAGCCAGGTCAGTTTTTTAACTAATACAGCCTTCGTCCTCAATTGTGTTTTTTGGGCATCTAGTAACGTGTTCTTAAACAGTTCCCAATTATCATTCACATTTTTCTGACTAAATTCTTCCTCCCAGCTGATCTAGATCATAATTGTTTTCAGCTTTGCAAAAGTGGCCCTTTTAGAGCACCAAGCATAAATACTACTGGTCTAGACACTATTAATAGAACTTAAGATCAGAAGGGACCATTATGATCATCTAGTCTGACCTCCTGCAAGATGCAGGCCACAAAAGCTGACCCACCCACTCCTGAAATAATTCTCTCCCTTGACTCAGCTGTTGAAGTCCCCAAATCCTGATTTAAAGACTTCAAGTAGCAGATAATCTTCCAGCAAGCGACCCCTGCCCCATGCTGCGGAGGAAGGCGAAAAACCTCCAGGGCCACTGCCAATCTACCCTGGAGGAAAATTCCTTCCCGACCCCAAATATGGTGGTCAGCTGAACCCCGAGCATGTGGGCAAGACTCTCCAGCCAGACACTCAGGAAAAAGACTTTCAATATCCCAATATTGACCCTCGGTACTAATTACCAGTGGTGGCACGTTATTGACCTATTGACTAAATCACGTTATCCTATCAAACCATTCCCTCCATAAACTTATCAAGCTTAATCTTAAAGCCAGAGAGGTCCTTCGCCCCCACTGTTTCCCTCGGTAGGCTGTTCCAGAATTTCACTCCCCTGATGGTTAGAAACCTTCGTCTAATTTCAAGCCTAAACTTCCCGACTGCCAATTTATATCCATTTGTTCTCGTGTCCACATTAGTACTGAGCTGAAATAATTCCTCTCCCTTCCTGGTATTTATCCCTCTGATATATTTATTCTGTTTGCACATCATAAATGTGATCAAGTGATGATCACTTTACCTAAGCTACCATTATTTTGGAGTTCTTAAATAGAATTTCTTCATGTTGAGTACACTTTTTGAGTTAGGAAACTGTCAGCTATAATATTTAGAAATTCCAAGGATGTTTTATTTCTGGCAGCATGAGACCTTTAGCATACATCAATATAACTGAAGCCACACGGGTTTTTTCCCCCCTACACTTTATCTATAGGTGTGTGAGGAGCTAGTCATCCTGTTCTCAAGTGTGATTTGGTGCTCTGTAGCAGACACTAACTAATACTCCATCTTGTGCTTTTTCTGTTAGGACATTGATCTATAAGCACTCAAGACCATTTTCTTCTGAATTATCAGTGACTGGGAAATAGGTAATGCCATTTTTGAGAGAGTGCCACTCCCCCTCCCCTTTTGCCCACTCAACATTTCCTAAATAGATTATACCCATTTATTTTCACATTCCAGTCATTGGATTAATCCCACCAGCTTTCAGTAATACCAACTAGATCAAGTTTATGCTCATAAATAAGCAATTCCAAATGCTCTTGTTAGTTACTCAGGCTGCTAGCATTGGTGTAAAGACAATTAAAGTATTTCTTCTCAGAAGGGGAAGGATCAATACTGCACTGTAGTCTCTTGTCTTTTATTGCTCAGAACAGCAGCAGATCACCTCTCAAATAAAAGACTGCTCAGCACACATGATGTTGGGGCAGCACTGGAAAAAAAAACTTCTCTACCTGCTTCTAATATCAAATCAGGCAACAATGGGCCAAATTCTCTTCTTTCATTGGCAAAACACAGCATAGCTCAGTAGGATTACACCAGGGTAATGGAGAGGAGAATTTGCTTTTAAGGAGATCAACAGATTGATGCTTCTGACTGAGAATTTTTACCTATAATTTTTGTAAGAAATATCTAAGACTACTACAATTTAAAAAGATTAGTGGGAATTTTTTTCTGTTTTCTCAGTTTTAGTGTATTTGACAGTGCTTTAAGTATAGTCAGTTTCAACATTTCACACACAAGCAATTATTGTATTGTTTATATTACAATAGCACCCAAGGGCCATGTCATAGTACAAGCTGCCCCAGAGCACCCCCTTGTGGTCAGGTATGGTGCCACTGGTGAGGCCTGACTTGATTTCCCTTCACCCAGAGTATAAACACATCCACCACACAGGCTTCATATATTAAGGATTACCCTCTGGGAGGGTGGGGGCAGGGGTAGGGATGTGTCATTTATTTAACAGAAAGTCCACCACAAAGCATAAACAAAACCTTCATCCCAGATAAGAGATGGAGTCAGACTCGGTCCATATGCCCCTAGGTGAGTCTACATCTTGCCTCTATCCAGTCTCTTCACCTTGGGCTCTCTCAGCTCAGATCTCCTGCTACTATGTGGATAGAGCCCTTCTCTAGAGACAGGGGTTTGTGCAGATCTATCAAGGGCAGCTCTTCCCCTGGACAGCTTGCAGTTCCTGGCAGGCCAGGCTTCTTGACACTGTTTGTGATTCCCCACTACTAAATCTAGGTCTTCCTGGATCTCTGCCAACTGCAACTCTTCCTCCAGAATTCTCCCATCTCTAGGAACATCCCTCTGGTAAGCTCCCCAGAAGTTCTCTGGCTCCAGAAATACATCCTATACTCTCCCTGCCTTAGTAGCACACCTTCTACTTATTTCCCCAGGTAGCTCCCCTCCTCAGGAACTTCCTTTCTCTCTCTCTCTTCCTCCCTTAACTGAGCTTGGGTGACCTTTATTAGATCCCGGTGCTCATTGACTACTCAACTCTTAATTGACCACCTGGCAGTTCAGTTACCCCCAGATTGGCTTTCAAAAGGCAGTCACAGGCAGACTGAGGCCCTGATTCCCTTTAACAGGCCTGTTGCCCTTTGACAGGCCCAATCAGGATTAGGGTACCATTGTGCTCAGCACTGTACAAACATATCGGCAGTGACGAGCTGCTAAAATCTTAACAACCAGTTCCCTATAAAATGTTCTGATTTAAGAGATGTGCCACAGTGTGTATTTTTTGTACCACTAGGGTTACCATACGTCCATATTTTCCCAGGTTACCATACGTCCACCCAGACAGAGATTTAAGATCCGAAAAGCCTGACATCTCCGGGAAAATACAGATGTATTTTAACCCTACCTAAAGTTCTTTTTTAAAAAGATGGGCCTGAACTAGAAATGAGCTCTGTTTCACATGTGTGGGTCCCCACCACTCCCTTGGGGTGTGCTAGGGTGACCAGATGTCCCAATTTTATAGGGATGGTCTCAATTTTGGGGTCTTTTTCTTATATAGGTTCCTGTTACCCCTCACCCCCTGTCCCAATTTTTCACACTTGCTATCTGGTCACCCTAGGGTGTGCACATGTGTGGGTCCCAGCTCTTCCCTTCCCCCCCTAATTGAAGCACTTGTGCAGGGTTACTGCCCTGAGAACTGCAGGGCACCAGTGGAAATGGGGCTGGCTGTAGACAGGGGCATGGGGCAGGGCTAGCTGGAGGCAGGGAGTGTGAAACGGGCTGGCTGCGGGCAGGGCTCTGGGCAGGGGGTGGCTGCGGGCTGGGGTTTGGGCAGGGGCTGGCTGTGGGCAGGGGGTGCAGGTACTCACACGTGTAGAGTGGCTGGGAGCAGCCCGAGCAGCAGGACGCAGCCGGGAACCCACCAGGCAGCAGGAGGAGCCCCAGGGCCAGAGATCCAAAGACCAGCAACAGGGCCAGGAGGCAGCCCACATGGCTCCTGCAATGCAGCGCAGCACCCCCAGCAGCCAGGAGGAGGAATTACACGCTTCCCAGCCGGAGACCATCAAAGCTTCCCTCGCAGGGAAGCCAGTTAACAAGCGGTTCTCAAACCACTTCTAAATTTAACAACCGGTTCATGCGAACGGGAGCGAACGGTTCAAGCTCATCCCAGGTACAGCACTTAGAGCTAAATTAGGGTTCCTATGGGTACAGGACCCCGCCCTAGGGTTAGGGTTCCTATGGGTAGGGCATTTGGAGCTAGGCTTAGGGTTCCTATGGGTAGGGCGCTCTGCCCTAGGGTTAGGGTTCCTATAGGTAGGGCACTTGAAGCAATGGTTAGGATTCCTAGGGTAGGGCACTTGGAGCTAGGGTTAGGGTTCCTAAGGGTAGGGCACTTAGAGTTGGGGTTAGGGTTACTATGGGTAGGGCACTTAGAGCTGGGGTTAGGGTTCCTATGGGTAGGGCTTCCCGCCATAGAGTTAGGGTTCCTAAGGGTAGGGCACTTGGAGCTAGGGTTAGGGTTCCCATGGGTAGGGCTTCCCGCTGTAGGGTTAGGATTCCTAAGGGTAAGGCACTTGGAGCTAGGGTTAGGGTTCCCATGGGTAGGGCTTCCCGCCATAGGGTTAGGGTTCCTAAGGGTAAGGCACTTGGAGCTAGGGTTAGGGTTCCCCTGGGTAGGGCTTCCCGCCCTAGGGTTAGGGTTCCTAAGGGTAAGGCACTTGGAGCTAGAGTTAGGATTCCTATGGGTATGGCTTCCCGCCATAAGGTTAGGGTTCCTAAGGGCAGGTTACTTTGAGCTAGGCTCAGGGTTCCTATGAGTAGGGCTTTCCGCCATAGGGTTAGGATTCCTAGGGTAGGACACTTGGAGCTAGGGTTAGGGTTGCTAAGGGTAGGGCACTTAGAGCTAGGGTTAGGGTTACTATGGGTAAGGCACTCTGCCCTAGGGTTAGGGTTACTATGGGTAGGGCATTTGGAGCTAGGCTTAGGGTTCCTGTGGGTAGGGCACTTGCAGCTAGGGATAGGATTCCTATGGGTAGGGCTTCCCGCCATATGGTTAGGGTTCCTAAGGCTAGGGCATGTTCAGTTAGGGTTAGGGTTCCCATTGGTAGGGCTTCCCATCCTAGGGTTAGGGTTCCTAAGGGTAGGGCACTTGGAGCTAGGGTTAGGGTTCCTATGGTTAGGGCACTTGGAACTAGGGTTAGGGTTCCTATGGGAAGGGCGCCACACCATAAAGTTAGGGTTCCTATGTGTAGAGCACTTGAAGATAGGGTTAGGGTTCCAATCGGTAGGGCTCTTGGAGCTAGGGTTAGGGTTCCCATGGGTAGGGCTTCCCGCCGTAGGGTTAGAGTTCCTAAGGGTAGGGAACAGTGATGAGCTGCTAAAATCTTTACAACCGGTTCCCTGTAAACAGTTCTGATTGAAGGGATGTGCCACAGTGTGTAATTTTTGTACCACTAGCGTTACCATACGTCCGTATTTCCCCGGGAGAATTCCGAGACAGGGATTTAAGAACCGAAAAGCCTGACATCTCCAGGAAAGTACAGATGTATTTTAACCCTACCTAAAGTTCTTTTTTAAAAAGATGGGCCTGAACCACTCCCTGGGGGTGTGCTAGGGTGACCAGATGTCCCAATTTTATAGGGATGGTCTCAATTTTGGGGTATTTTTCTTATATAGGCTCCTATTACCCCTCACCCCCTGTCCCGATTTTTCACACTTGCTATCTGGTCACCCTAGGGTGTGCACATGTGTGGGTCCCAACTGCTCCCTGCCCCCCCCCGCCTAATTGAAGCAGGTGTGCAGGGTTACTGCCCTGAGAGCTGCAGAGCTCCAGTGGACGTGGGGCTGGCTGTAGACAGGGGCGTGGGGCAGGGCTAGCTGGAGGCAGGGAGTGTGATACGGGCTGGCTGCGGGCAGGGCTCTGGGCAGGGGCTGGCTGTGGGCAGGGGGTGCAGGTACTCACAAGGGCAGAGTGGCTGGGAGCAGCCCGAGCAGCAGGACGCAGCCGTGAACCCACCAGGCAGCAGGAGGAGCCCCAGGGTCAGAGATCCAAAGACCAGCAACAGCAACAGGGACAGGAGGCAGCCCACATGGCTCCTGCAATGCAGCGCAGCGCCCCCTGGTGGCCTGGAGGAGGAATTACATGCCTTCCGGCTGGAGCCCATCAAAGCTTCCCTCGCAGGGAAGCCAGTTAACAAGCGGTTCTAAAACCACTTCTAAATTTAACAACCGGTTCTTGCGAACTGGCTCCAGCTCACCCCTGGATGTAGGTAACCATTGTTCTTGCTCTAAATAGCTAACAGTCTAATTAGGAAAGACAAAGCAAGGCCTTGATCCTGCACACACATGCAGTGGGACAGCCTGTATGTACAATTAAGCATGTGCTGTTAGTGTTTGCAAGATCCAGGTGCAAGTGAGCATGTAGCCACCTCCACAGAACTTGGGGGAGGAGCATAAGTTGCAAGAGAAAAGTGATTGGAGGAGGCCCCAGGAAGCCAGTGTGTGTGCACATGGCTGATACTCTAGTTGCAGTTGCTTTAGTATTAGTTACTAGTATGAGGTACAGGAAATGGATTGTAATAACCAGGAAAGAAGTGGGATAGGAGGGCGAGTGTAAGAGTGCTACGGTTCGATGGTTACATAGATTTGCTTTCTGCACAACACGATGGTCCCAATGCAATTAAACATTTGTCCAATAATTATTTTTAAAAAATCACACACACACACACACACACACACACACACACACACACACACACACACACACACTGCAACCTTCCTAAACATTGCTCATCTTCCCCAACAAGAAAAACTGACCCTGGGCCTCAATGACTATTTTAGTCATTTTTTTTCTTCCCTAACAACCCCTCTGCTGAGCATTACTAATTCCTTTATAAAAAATGAGCTACCCCGACAGTTCCATCAGCCAGTGAGTCCTTTTTCTCCATACAAGATCCCCTCTTGGTAAAATGGGTAAGCCACCAGGGTTCTCTCACTCTGCCTAATGTCCAGGGAAGGCAGGAGTTGATCCCTGCAGATATCAGATGCAAAAGGGCAGAAAATCCATTGATGAGTTATAAAGCATACACTTTGAGGTCAGAGACTGTGAAAGTGTCATGGAGGTTTGTCTATTACCTAACTCACAATACTGTTCCCCCCATTTTTCCCCACTTCCGGAAATCATTCTCCAAACCCACAAAAGAGCTCAGAGTTCAGCATCAGGGCATCTGTGATATGGGGGGCTGCATTATTGCTTGGGCCATGTGTCCTCAAAATTCTGCCTCTGGAGACCCTGGGCTGAGCTAACACCCTGCTCCTGCGTGCTCATGGCAGTTGCTGTTTGCGTAGGTGTTTCAGAAGAAAGAAAAATACTTTAGAAAATAAGAAAATGGTTATAAAACCACTAGCAGGGGGATTCAGAGGCAGATTTAGTACCAGAACGGACTTTTACTCTTAGCTCCTTTTTGGATATTCACAAGATTTTAAAATGCATGGTGCCCCATTTAAAAGAAATATCAAGCTTAAAGTAAAGGGCCAGATCATCCCCCCCCACCCACCCACTAGGTCTGTCCTTGGGAACCTCCCTGTTTGGCTCTTACTCCCTCTTTGAGAAAGGGAGACCCAGCCACTTCTGTATCACCAAGTTCTGCTGACCCTCAATGCTGAGGAGGGCACTCCATGTGATCCATAGTTTGCACATTAGTAAGGGTAGAGACTGGGTACACCAGGAAGAGGAGTTGGTGAGCTGGGATCAGGTTCAAAGGAGATATGGATTCTCCCTGTCCAACCTCACTGATAATTACAGGAAGAGGTAACACAGTGTGGGCTGTACTAACTTTTCTATGGAGTCTCCCCATGGAGGTTACAAAAGCAGCTGCTGCCTGAGTGAGTACCTGCCAAGACTGCACTTGCTCTTCTACCTATCGCAAATGATAAATTATACTGCCTATCATAAAGCCAAATTTGGCCAGATTTTCACAGGAACAGAAAGGCACATCCCTGACACAAGGGCTACCCCCCACCAATTTCAAGTCACTTCTCCAAGGCGTAAAGGCATTGAAGCATCTCAACAAAATGGTGGTAAGAATATTTTTAACATGGGCAAAACAATATTTTTCCCTAATCTCATTCAGAAAAACAGCTGAACCATTCATTTTAGGTGGAAATTTCCAAAATCATTCAGCCTGAGGAAGACATGTGGTATGGAAAAATCTCAACCCAAGGTTAAAGTTTGGAAAAAAAATTGTACACAACTGAGAAAAGGGTCTTATAATGGAAAGTGTCTGGCAAACTTAACTATCAATGTTGCTACTAGCCCTACTTTTAATAATAAATCAGTGTATTAAACCTATTACTGCTCACAGATAGGCTCATCTTGGAGATGTAATGGAGGGAAGAGTTTGGTTTGATCTTTCTCCAGTCCTGAGTGGTCACAATAAGAAAAACTTTTTATATCCACTCTTCCAATGTACGCAACAAGATAAGTAGGTGGAATCTCTTTCCTCTAGGCCTATGGCAGTGTTTCAGTCCACATAGTTACAGGGTAGTATGTAAAGATAATCAGTTTAAACACTTCCAGGACAATCTCACTACAATGGCTCGGGGCTTAGCTATAAACAGGGCTTTGAGAGTTCCATCACAGCACAATCTATATAATGCCACAGAATTGTAATCCAGAATCTAAGCTTCCATTTTAAAAATAACACTTTTCAAATATGAACCAATGCAGCAGTGTTGCCTAAGTCTGCAGACAGCCTGAAATAATGGCTCTGAGGTGTAAGTTGCTCCCATTCTTCTTACTGTGGTGTTAACTAAAAACCCTAAGGATCATAAATAAAATGTCAGCATTATTAAATATTTTGCTGCTGAATATATTAGCAGAAACATCCAGCTCATGTGCTTATTTTACATTTGCAAACCCACATTTTTCTGGGTGCCAAAAATCACCATCCGTCCCTTTCCCAGTTGCCAAAACATCCAGATTCCCTTGACAATACCTAGGCTTTGGGCTAAACCTCACATTAGTAAAGATTTTTTTAAAATTTACTTATTTTACTACTTCAGTTATGAAATGCTTTTCTACCCATCAAAAGATGAATAAAGATTATCTCGGTGTTGAAGAATAACTGAATGAATATCATGATGGGGTTACCAGAAATTATTAGTTTTACTATAGGAATGAAAGTAAGATATTAAGGCTCTAATTCAAGAAAGCATTTGAACAGTAGGGTCAAAGCAAATAAATGGAATTTAATATCAAAATGAATAGCACAAGTAATACTTTACTGATTGTAATACCCATTTTCATATTGAACTTAATAAAACTTCCATCATTGAATTTATCTGGAACTTTGCCAAAACATTTTCAGTCTGTTGAACCAAAATGCCACAGAAATCAGAAAGAATTTGCCACAATGCCTCAGAAACTTGCAGGAGACTTTCAGTCCAGTTTGCTGCAGAGTTTGTAACAGAAGGCCTTGGCTACAAATGTACTATCATACACTATGGTGAATATTTTCCAGGAAGGTGTTTGACAGTCACTGATGCTTCCTCCTATTAATGCTCCTCCTTCAGTTTGCCTGTAATTTGTGCTGTGTCAGACTCCATACTCCAGCTCAAGCAAATGAGCTGTTGAAAACATTGCCAAAGAAATTATTTATTTCTTTTGCCGTACTTCTAATGCTCCTTTGAAGCACAACGATGGGTGGTCTTCTCGAGTTAAGGCTAAACTCTCAAATTTTTCCTTGTCCATGAAGAGTAATTTGCATTTTCACGGGTAGAGCTGTGTGTTGCAAACTGTGTTTGAATATAAAATCTCCCTGAATGCACTTCTGTGCTTTCAAATCAGAAAACATAAGTACAGAGAAACATTTCAAGATGGGACCAAATTTTCCACAATACCCTCCTTCCCTGGAGGCTAGCTACTAGGTTACTACAATGGTTGCCCATAATAGGCATGGCTGTGAGATATGGTTGATATGGATGCAACACTATGGGTGCATGAAAATGTGTTAGCTAGAACCAAGCCAGACAATGATTTGAAAGTATAATTGAGCCTAATATAGTTGTAAGTTACTGTATAACTTTGCCCTTGGTTGTTTATGGTTGCTCATATCTTTACATTCATATTTCTCTTCTCACTCTTGATTCCAAAAGCTATCCCATTATTTTCTAAAATACCAAAAGTATTATTCTTATATTATCCATATCACTATAAAATATTTTACAGAATTTTTGATATAGCACAAAAATCCTAGATTTAAGGAAAAGTTAGTCACTGGGCTGACTCTAGTGGAAGCAAATATTATATTGGAGACTCCAGTGATGAGTTTGTTTAACATGAATATTTCCAAGAATGTTACTGAGATATGAATAAAATGATAGAACCTTCAACCTGATTCTCCACTACTGGTGTAACCTGACTGACATGGAGTTACACTGGTGAAATGGAGAAGGGAATCAGATGCCATAGCATAGATTTCCTTAAAGGCTTTCAGGTGAAGCCTCTGCTTCTGAAGATATGTCCTGCCGATGGCCAAAACTACATAGAGGGATGAAAGAGAAAGCTTTTATGTCAAGACATGAGTTTGTATAATCACTGCTGTAAAAATCAAATTAAATACTTCTGTACTTTCAAATCAGAAAATATGAGTAAGGAACAACAAAGAACTTCACAAGAAACATTTCCAAATGGCACTAAAATTCACATTAAAATACCCTTTAAGCTGCTAGCCAATACAGCCTGCACTATCGTGTCAGACTTCCCCAGTCTGTCACTTTGCTAGAAATAAGGAAAAGCCTAATCTGAACTAGATCCTGCTGTCTGCTTGAAATAGACTCCACTTATGCTCTTGGAAACAACTAATCGATAAACACTTTAAGATCTAGAATTTATTTCCCGTCACTATCATACCATCTATGTAACTGGCATGGAACACTAGAAACCTTCTCTTCTTATGTACTCAGAAAGTTAGCATTTAGTTCAGTACATCCTATTTTGATCTCTTACCATGGAAATATAGCATTGGTTATATTGGCACACCACCAAGGCCCACTTGACAATGAAGTGGCAGCAACTTTGCCATCACTTCTGAAATGTTAACCTAGTACAGAAAAAAAAAAAGGATTTGGTAAGCAGGCAACACTGTGTTGGAGGATACTCAAATTTGCACAACTGAAAGACTAGGATACAATGTAACAAAAACTAAGGGAGAACAGGTTTCTAGCTATACTATACTTTATTTTATGATAAGTCAATCTCTACATCTTCCTCACTATTTAGTTAATCTTCTCTGAACTCTCTCCAATTTGCTAATATCTTTCTGGTAATAATATGGTCAGAGCTGGGGAAAGAACTCCTAGTTTCCCTTGAGTGATGTTATTTTTTGTATTAGGTACAACAGATATTACTTTAGTGTGTCTGATAGTCCAAAAATATTGTGGCTGTTCTGATTTCATAGTGAAATATTCTTTTTGTATCTCTTGAGAAGTGGGGGATCCCATTAAAGAGATTTAAAAAAAAAGTCCCATTCTGCCCTCTGATGCTATAGTGAAGAGCTTTTCCTATGTAGGAATAAAAAAGATTAATTGTAGAAATGCATAAGTAATTGAGTTGTATAAATGCACTCTGGTGAGGCAAGATTTCAAAAACCATCAGCAATGGAAAGTACAGTACTATAGATCCACTGAACCACTTAACAATTGTATCCAAACCACTGAGTACTTCTGACATTTGACCTACAATAAAAGTAATTTATTTGGCCTCTTCCCCTCCACAAGGAAAACAAGCTAATGGCTTATTGTTTGATAAGTGACTTCAAAGGAAACATTTCTTATTCTTCAATAACAATATAAAATCAATTGTAGAGGTCTTTGCTCAAGTGAAAGGTTGTGAAGACTCTTTCAAAAGTCCTTAGCTTAGCTCAAGAGTTTGCATAAGTAATGTGATTTTTCACCTTTGAAAACTGTTTTCACTGAAAGTGTGAAATCCATCCAGTTATCACAGAGAAAATAATCCAAGGTCTGATATAATTTATGTTCTAATATAGTCAAATACCAACAATTTCCTCCTTCTAAAGCCTTATTAACCAAAAAGCACAATTGATGTGTTTCTACTTCTTCCCATTTGTTATTGCAATGTGATTTTGTTCAGCTTCTTATCAAGGAATTCCTATTTTCTCTAATTTTGTCTCTTCCAACAAAACAAAACCCAAAGATTATCAACAAGTGACTCAGATGAAAAATGCTCACAGTTGTAGAAATTAGAGTGGTTATGATGTTTGCTGGGTAACTTATTTCAGCAAAGAGCCAAAAGTGTTGACTCCAAAGTAGCAGACTTGTGTGCACATCTCTTATGCCCTAATACTGCAAATGAATCTGCCCAGGAAGATCTTTTGACCAGTGTGGAGTCTCATTGAAATCTGCAGGATCAGGGCCTTAAACTGATTCCAGGTGTGTTTAGTGAGAGGAAATGGTTGTTTAAAGGGGCAACCTTCAAAAAGAGCTACAAAAAAAACATCAGTGACTATTTCTTAGACTTTGTAAATAAATTTGCTTCTCAGCTGGTTTGTTCTTGCTTCTGTGTTTGCTTTCTCAGACAGTCTAGTAAATAAGTTCAAGAACAGGAATTTACATGGAAACAGCATTTTGAAAGTAAATATTGAAGAATATTGACAATAAGCAAATTTGACTTCATAAACATGAGTACTTGGACCAGATAACAGAAATGTGGCATGTCCTACTGTATGTATCTAAACAACTAACCAACACACCTCAAGCTTATTTCCTGTGTATTTATTTTCATTTAATATCAAATGCTATGGGATCATCATTTTCACCTATCCAGTCAACCTAGTGATTGGAAATGGCCTTCCTTCTATTTCTGTTCAGTATAGATCTTCAGACACAAGCTAAATCTGACAGTCATTACTATGCTGGCAACTGTTACAGGCAGGTAAGGAGATTAGACAGTGACACCTGCTTTTTGAGCAGAGCAGATATAGTTTTCAGTTTTACTGGAATCACATACGTTTAGAAAAACGTTTGTTTGCCTCTGTATCCATAATGCTCATTTGAGATCCTAGAATTTTTCTCCCTTATGTGAGACGGATCTTATACTGGATGAAACATTTTGAAGCATATAGGAGAACTTTTAATTTGCCATGTGATCAAGTCCAAGGTTAGAGAAATCCTGAGATCTAATTTTAAAACATACAAATTAAACTGGACCTCTTTACACTCAAACACTGGAGTTCCTTTATAATTCTTTGAAAGAAAAACTATTTAATAGGCCCATATTTAGATTTAGTGTAAATGGGTTAAATGCCATTGAGCTCATTGGAATTGTACCCACCTACATTAAGTCTGAATTGAATCATTAACATTTTATATCAACTGCCTCAGCAACTTGCAATCTGAATCAAAGTTTGAAGTCTATTTTAGGAGCTACAGTAGATGGCTTGAAATTTTATAAACAAGATGAAAAGGATAACACTTCCAGTCCCAAGATATTCATTCTGTAATGATAATGCTCTCTAGGCAAGGGAGAATATGATTTTAAATTGAGAGGCAGATAAAAATTGATAGTTTGTATTGTCTTTCAAGAACATTTACCATAGACATCTCTGTAGGATTGTGTGAACAAATCTTGTACCTTCAGTGTAAAATTCTGAAGTTGAGAATGTTTGGCTTATTCTATGAAATCTTTTATTTTGAATTGTGCCTTCACTGTTCCTAGATGCATTAGGAATGAGAGGTTGTGCAGATGACAGTTATAGATTTTTTTTTATTTCAGAGTACAGTCAAAAGTGTTTCCATCTTTCAGGAAACATATTTCATAGTGAAAGTAATCTGTTTCAAAAGTAGAGGTTGGTCTTCTACTAGTGCTTCTACTGTAAAATTCTTGTAACTTCCTGACAAAATAATCTTATAATAATTTGATTGTAGTTTGGAAACTCAATTTTTAAAGGATATTGGACAAAAACAGTGCCATTTCTCTAGGTCTCTTGTGTCTACATGGAATGAACGGAAGTTTCTGCATTTGTTTTAGGGAAAAAATCATTTTATGGTAAGAATAATCCATAGTGTCATAAACTCTTCTTAACAGTATGAGAAGAACAACTATGGCAAGAGAAGAAATGGGGTTCACCATCTCCATCATGGTGACTGAATTGTTTCTACAATGCTTGCCTTTCAAAATAATGCCATTTGGCAATCAGGATCTGTTAGCCATTTTGTTTCTGTCCTATTATATATGTAATTGGAATGGTCAAATACTACTATGGTTACCAGAAATTATTAGTTTTACCATAGGAATGAAAGTAAGATGTTTAGGCCCTAATGCAAGAAAGCATTTGAACGTGTGTCTAAGTTCATTCATGTACATGAAAGCACTTAAAGCATGTGCTTAAGTGTGCTTTATTGAAGAGGAGGCTTTCCTGAATTAGGGCCTAAAGCACTGTGCAATTTCATCAGAAGATCTCAAAGCACATTAAAAATATTATAATAAATAAGAAAAAAAATGTGCAAATTCTGTAATTGGGTTCTATTCAATCACCAATAATATGAAACATTTCAAAAGCTAAGTGACAATTCCAAGCACTCTGTTACTTTTGAAAGTACAGTATGTCCTCCAAATTGGCACACATACAGACCGAGTAATGGAACAGAAACTTGTACAATGCACAATCAACCTTCCTGCAGAAACTGTTGATGACACCTTTAAGAATGGTGTCTCATTGCCTGAATAGAGCCAGCTCTAACAAATGCCAATTTACACCAGCCAAGGATGTGGTACACAGTGTGCAAAAGTTAAGGTTTGGTTGAAAGCACCTCAGAAAGATTTTTAACAGAGAGATTAATTGAATGTGTGAAAAAACAGATTGGCAAAAGAAGCGGTAACCGTTGCTACATAGATAGATACATAGGTAATATATACAATGTCCCAAGATAAAGTATACTGGGATAAAAATACTAAGATACTAAATTAAAGATACTAAGTTGCACAAATATGTCATGGTTTTCATATAAACAATATGTATATGAAAATATATGGAGAATTTGAATGTTTAAAGAAAATATATGTCTGTAATGAGCCCACTCATAGATTGTGAAGCCAGAAGTAAACATTGTGAATATGCAGTCTGACCTCCTGCATAACACAAGCCATAGAACTTCCCTGAATTAATTCCTGTTTGAACTAGAGGATATATTTTAGAAAAACATCCAATCTTGATTTAAAAATTGCCAGGGATTGACAATTCACCTTGGTAAATTATTCCAACAGTTAACAACTCTCACTGTTAAAAATGTGCATCTTATTTCTTGCTGTATTGGTCTAGCTTCAATTTCATGAGTATGAGCAGACATGATTCCTCTATTAACAAGTTCAGTCCCCATCCTGCAACTCTTCGTGCTTCGTCAGACTGCTGCCCCATTGATGTTATGTTCCATGTATGTGCAGACGTTTGCCCGCAAAGGATAAATTGCAGGATGAGGGTACAGCGACCATATTTCCCAAAGGGAAAATAGGACACCACATGGGGCTGGCCCCAGCCCTCCCCGCTCCTGCAGGGCTGGTCTGAGTTGTTCGCCCAAGCCCTCCTCCCCATACATATTTCCCAAAGGCTTGGGCTGGTGTCAGTGCTCGCTCGAGCCCTGTCTGCCCCCACTGGAGCCCTGCCTCCCCCCTATGTAGGGCTGGCATCGCCGCTCTCCCCAGCATGTTCCTCCGTACCCACCTTGATCAGTTGGCAATAGCAAATGGAACAAATGCCCACTTTTGCCAAAAAGAAGTCAGGATGGCAGGGACAGGGTTTAAAAAAGGGACTGTCCCAGCTGAAATGGGATGTATGGTCACTCTAGATGAGGGACTTACACTCAATTTTTCTTTAACTATAACTTAGTTAATTTTACACTCAGTCTTTACATGCATATTCAAGTTATAAAAGAAATGAGTAACAAATGGCACCTTCTCACTTAATATCTGCTCTCTGTGGGCCAAAGTTTTTAAAAATGACTAATTAACTCACTGAGTTTATATCTTTTGGTTAAAGATTCTCTACCACTTTGAGTTAAACCTCACATTAGTAAGATTTTTAAAAATCTATTTATTTTACTACTTCAGTTATGGAATGATTTTCTAGATACTCAAAATATTAATAAAGATGATCTCTGTGTTGAAGAAGAACTGAATGAATATCTGTGATGGGGTGACTAGGCCCAGAGGCCCCTTGCTTGGGGCTTCAGTCTCCTGCCTACCTGTCCCAGAAAAAGAGCAGTAGAGGAGAAGGGATAGCTCAGTGGCTTGAGCATTGGCCTGCCAAGCCCATGGTTGTGAGTTCAATCCTTGAGGGGCCATTTAAGGAACTGAGGAGTCCTCCAAGCAGCCTACAGTGGCTTCAGGAAAAGCACCCAGGAGGACCATATAAAAGGAGCTGCAGAGCCAGAAACAGTCAGTTCCTTGCTGGAGGAAGAGGAGTGCAGCTGATACTCATGACAGGCCAATGGGAACTGCAGCACTATGGACAGCTCCATGCTGGCACGAAATGAGGAAACGTTCCTAGCTGGCTGCTGGGCCTGAAGTTAGATGAGCCATGAGTTAAGTGTGAAGCTTTGGCAAAGGCTGGGGCCAAGGGTAAGTGGCCCAGGGAACTAAAAGCAGTGTAGTTAAAGGGACATGGTAGCATGTGACAGCTATTCTTAGGGGACCTGGCATAGTTGGTCCTTTTCATAGATAGTCATAAACCCCAAAAGGGGAACTGAACTGCATAGTGGCCAAGCAGAG
Organism: Mauremys reevesii; assembly: GCF_016161935.1. Lineage (NCBI taxonomy): Eukaryota > Metazoa > Chordata > Testudines > Geoemydidae > Mauremys > Mauremys reevesii. Next base: position 202,769,941 of record NC_052624.1, read on the forward strand.
GCCAGAATAGACCAAGAAGGTGAAACCCTTGCCTCCTAGAAGGAAGCCTGATACTACAGCTAGGGCTATTTAAAGACTGCAGACACACCTGACCTGAAGGGGTGCTAATTTTAGTGTCTGCCATTCGATAAACTTTATGGCAGTAGCCCAGACGTTTTCAAATGGTGAGGCATGCCCTCTTGTTGGGGGGAGCATGGATGAACATTTGGGCCAGCAATACCAGGTGGCTCAGACTAGCAACGCATGGCAGAACTCAAGGATACTTGCCATCTCCACCCTCTGACTCGCCTCAGTGCACCACCCAGCCTGTTTACAACCAAAAATTGTAAATCAAAGGGGAGGCTCAGCTCAAAAAAATTGAAAACTGCTGCAGTAGCCAAATATGCTAAAGTGTAATATTTGAACCTAATCGGTATTACTTTTCATTTGATCATGACCTACATTTTATTTGTGGGGTCTACTTAATACTCAAGCTGATTTGAAGTTGTTTGTATCTCAGACAAGAACCTAATGAACATTAATAACCTTTCTGCTTTTACAATAAGTGAAAGACCTATTTAGGATCCTGTTTTAATCATTTGTGTTATTTTTCTTTGAAATTAAAATTGTGGACTCAGACATATTTCTTCTATCACTGATGCCAAGAAAATTAGTCTTGCCCATTCTCTTTTTAATGATACCACAATAGAATGTAAACTCCACATTGGCACTGAATGATTAAGGGGAACTGAGGAACTCAATTAGTGCACCCAGTTGCACCTGGAGGATGGACCAGGACCAATTTAGGATGAGACCCAGCTAAGGAGGAGCTAAGTGGTTATTAGAAAGGAAAATCTTTAGGGTGGGTGGAAGGAGAAAGTATGTGGGCCTTGGTTTCAGAGTGGTAGCCATGTTAGTGTGTATCAGCAAAAACAACTAGGAGTCTTTGTGGCACCTTAGAGACTAACACATTTATTTGGGCATAAGCTTTTGTGGGCTATAACCCACTTCATCAGCTGCATGGAGTGAAATATAGTAGGCAGATATAAATATACAGCACATGAAAAGATGGGAGCTGCCTTACCAAGTGGTGGGTCAGTGCTAATGAGGCCAAATCAATCAGGATGTGGCCCATTCCCAACAGTTGACAAGAAGGGGTGAATATCAAGGCTTGGAAGTCTTGCCTAAGAAGATGCTCTGGTAAGGCTCAGCAGAGACATAGAACAAGTTCCAATGGGGAGTTCTGATAAAAGGGCAGGATCTGGACCTAAAGGGAGAGAGTCTTGGAAGGTGTTCAAATGAGGAATGGAGCAGGGGATAAGGTAAAGCCTGAGGAAGGCAGAATTTGGTGTAAGTTTATATCTGCCACTGGAATTTGTTGGAGGATTCTGGAGGCAATGCTGTGAGTCTGGGCCTGAAGAAGGGTGAATCTTGAGAGGCTGTGGAGCCTGAGAAGAATGCAGATACACAATGCTCCCAAGAACAGGCTGTGGGAAAGGCCTGCTGAAAGGCTGAGGCAGGAAAAAGCCCAAGGAGGTAGTAGAGGTTGGGTCTGAATGGACCGACCTTGGCTGCTCACTATAGAGTTCCTGGGCTGGAACCCAAAAGAGATAGATGGCCTGCATTCCCCTATCATGCACTGAGGATGGTGATATGAAGTCCCCTGACATAAGGAGATATGGACTCTTTAAAGCCTGGAGTCATGGGGCCCTTAGTTGGGGCTAAAGACTGATGTAAGGACATTGGACTATATTGTTGGTGGGAATTAAATCAGGAAGGGGCAGCAGAGGTGGGGGGAAACTATTAGTAACCTGGCTGGAGGACTGAGTCATGAGAACAGGGTGACCAGAGAAGGGCTGGAGCAGTTATCTGTAGGGGGCATTAGATGAAGAGAGCTATACCATGCCTAACTAGAAGGGGGTGGCTGGCAGTAGTGAGTCCACTCTTCTACATATAGGTGTTAACTTATTTTAAGCGAATTTCCTCTAGCTGTCAGGAGGTTTTATCATTCCCTTTTGGAGCTTGGAATCTGTAGGGTGCTCAGATATAAAGAGCACAGTATAAATGCTCAGAGCAGGTAATAGACCAGTGGCTTCCTTTTGCACCTCCAATATGTTTTATTTTATGTTATATATGGTCTCCAAATTAATAATTTTCAAAATATACAATGTATCTTTCACAGTGACTCTAGATTCATGAACTGTAAAACTGTAAAAACACATACAATAACCTAAATTGCTGTAATTCTAACAATAATAAAAATAATTGCATAGATCCTGCATTTACAGTGTGGTCAAGTTACAGCTGCTATGCAACACTTACCTTTGAATTTCTTGACTTTTAGATACCTTAAGATTCTTTTTCTTCCCATTATATTTCTTGGTTTGCTTTTGAGGAGAAAAAGAAGCTGCAGTAAGCATGTAGGTAAGATGCATTCTTAAGTAAATGGGATCTCATAGTAAACTAAAAACAGCTTCATTTATTTCTGTATATGGCTCCCCAGATAAATGCATGTATGTGAGGGTGTATAATTATGGGCTTGTCTGCGTTAGCAGATTTAGAACCTGTCACATATGCTCACTGGACTTAGGCATTTTCAGCACACTGATTCTCCTCACCCTGTGCTCAATGGCAAATCTTCCAGTGACTTCAATGGTACAAGACTGGGGTCTACATCCTATGCTCTGCTCTATCAAAGGCTTCTGGACCTGGTGCTCAAAGTGACTGACTTCCTGCTTCATTTATAGCATCAAAGCTAGTGCACCAGTGCTGAAAAAGAGGCACAACATTTGCTGTTATAAATATAACAGAGGTCCACAACATGACCTACTGCTAAAAAAGGAAGTGGAAATTCATGAATCAAGAATGAACAGTATGCAATGTTCAAACACTTACAAAGTCATTCTTTCTAAACCAAATTTCTTTAGTCATAAGTAAGGCTGCAGGTTTGTCATGGAGGTCATGGAAGTCACAGATTCCGTGACTTTCTGTGACCTCAGTGACTTCTGCAGTGGCCGGTGAGCCTGGCTCAGCGGCAGCTCAGGCAGCCCCTGCACCAGGGTGCACCAGCCACAGCTGGGTGGCGCTTACCTAGGGGGCTCCCCGAAAGCGTTGATGTCCCCTTTGCTCAGCTGCTAGACAGAGGCGTGGCCAGCCAATGGGAGCTGCGAAGCCAGAGCCCAACTCATCCCATCCCATGCCCCAACCTCCTGCCCCCTCCCACACCCAAACTCTGCTGCTGCTGCTGCGTGGGGAGGTGCGGAGCAAGGTAGGGAGCCTGCCGGCCCCACCAATCCCCGACCCCAGCTCCAGCGGGGCCCCCCGGGCAGCCCTTTCCCCCAAGTTTTATTCACTGATATTTTTATTAAAAGTCATGGACAGGTCACAGGCCCATGACCTGTCATGACTTTTACTAAAAGTACCTGAGACTAAAATGTAGCCTTAGTCATAAGGCCTTTGTTCTCACTGAGGACTAAGGGCCTACTTCTGTTCTCTCCTAAGTTCATGGAAATCTTCCATTACTTCACTGGTGTTTAATTAAGCATTAGAAACTTAAAAAATAAAGTTTTGTTCTTCAAGTAAAAAGTTACATGTAAGAATATCTTAATATAATTTTTATATGGTCAAAAATGGTGATTTAAACATGCAAAATTGAAATAGTCTTTGGGCTGCATGAGAAACTTCAACTCAAAGAGTAAAATTTTGTAAAAAGTTGAAAAGATGAGCTTATAATAAAGCATTGCTTCTGCAATAACATAATATCCTGAAGGTATTTGTCATGTCATTGGGGATGACACATTTTCCCTCCATTGCAGCATTGCTGTAGACTGCTCCAGGAAATCAAGCTGTGACAAACATCTGGATACCTCTGTACACAAATGGCATCATATTTAAAGATGAGCAGCTGGCAACAGAAAAATCAGTGGTCCATGTAAAATTACACATTACTACAAATTCTCAGTTCAATAGGAATATGAGAGACTGAACTGCTGATGTCAACTGAGAATTGTGTGTCAGCAAATGTTCCTTTTCATGCCACAGACCATTCAGCCATGAAAACTTACCTGGAGAACAATCTAAGGGATAGTTGACTAATATTTTTCCATTTAAAAAAGCTGTTATGACTGCATGCTTTGAAGAACACAAAGAAATGGGAGACAATGGCACAAACTACTGTCTGCATTGAAATAACAGGTGTATAAGCCTAATGCATTCAGAGAAATCAGACCAGTCTAATCTTAAGAAATTCATCAGGATGAAGCTATTGAAGCAGCTGAAAGAGTTATTAACACAAAGTAGATGTTGATTCGTTATTTCTCCAGCAATAGGCCATGGATTCCTGGGATGAGATTTTCCATCAAAAGGAAACATGAGAAAATGGCAGCGCTATCTTTGTGAAACCAGAGCTCATCGTCAACATAACAACATCTATGATGGAGCAAAAGGGTATCAGTCTTGACCGTCAGTATAGACAATATCTCCATAACATCTGTGTATAAGCTCCCAGAGAAGCGATTTGCCTTTGAGTTCAGGAAACCAAGGTCACAACAAAGCACACGTGATCACTGGTGACTTCAATAGCTGCAGCATCACATGGGGCTATAGCGAAAACAATGAGAATCGTGACTTGGTCAGGATGTGGACCGAGGCATAAATCTAAATCCGATCTATGATTCAAACCTCTCTGGGTCCTTTAATAGCTCCCGATGGAAGGGAAGATATAATCCAGACCTCGCCTTTGTTGAGAGCAACACAGAAGTTATGTGAAAAAAAGATGTTGGAACCCAGCCCGCATATACAACACAGACCAATTGCAATCAGTGCAACAGCAGCCATAACTCCAAATCTGATATCAATGCATAGATGCTTCAATTTCAAGAAAGCAAATTGGAGAGGCTTCCCTGAAGACCTTGACAAAAAATGACTGGCACTGATCCAGCCTCTGAGAATTACAATCTCTTTGTGAATCGCACTGCACAACACCTCCAAGAGGTATGTACCTCAAGGATATAGAACTAAGCACATGCTAGGCTTCACTCCCGTGCTAGCAGCTGAATATAAAAAATACCAACAAATGTTCCAAAGAGACCCTTTTTGAGAAGACACTATTGTGGCAGAGACAACTCTAACAAGCTTCAAGAAGAAAGGCAACAGAAATGGAAGGAATAGACATGACCCACACTAGTAGGAAAGCATACACACCAGCTTCTGCTCAGTGTGAAAGAACTGAACAAGAAGTCTAAAATATTAATTAGACAGCTAACTGATCTGGAAGAAAATCATTTCAGTGCACCATACGCAATAGACTAACTCAATGCCAGAATAAGTCACTTGAAGAACAGAAAGCACCTGGACTCAACATATGCATGGAGCAGATTAAGCATTTTGGTCCTGCAACTAATTTATGGGTATTGTACTTTTTTAACAATTGCTCATCAACCTTTAGAATACCTAAATTAAGGTGACAAGCCCATGTAATAGCTCTATTGAATCCAGGGAAGGATGCCTCTGACCCAAAAAAACTTCAGGCCAATATCACTTCTATGACACACTTGTCACATGGTATGTACACCCCATTCTCCTTTGGGCCATGGTGGGGTTGTGATAACCACCATGGTTACAGTCTTCCTGGCAGTGTTTAGGCTGAAAGCAGCATGGCCCAGAGGCCAGAGACAATACAGTGGCCCTTAAGGTCAGGGCAGTGCACCTCAATGGCCAGAGTCAATTACAACTGCCCCTCACATTGAGGGTAGCACGACCTAGTGACCAGAGTCAATATAACGGTCCACCGACACAGGGCAGTATGGCCTAGTGGCCAAAGTCAATTAGTGGCCCTTGCATCCAGGGCAGCATGATCTAGTGGCCAGAGTCAATTACAGTGGCCCTTACGTTCAGGGCAGTGCGGCCTAGTGGCCACAGTCAATATAACAGCCTAGAGGTCAGAACCTGGGGGGCTAACAGTGGTGGAGTGGTCTGCCACTGGGTCAGCTGGGAATCCCACAAAAACACACTTACCTCACTCGGATGGGAGATACCACTCGCTCACCCTCCCTGGGTCACTTCCTACCATGCTTCCAGAAGCTGCAGTCCATGGGGCATCAGGGTCACCGGGCTTCTCAGCGCAAATGATTCCCTGGGGCTCCAACTCTCAGGATCTCTGGTTCCCGCAGGCAAGGGCTGTGATGGCTCTTCAGCTGGAGCCTCCACCAAAGGTCCTTCCCCTCTGGCGGTCAGCCTAGAATGAGCTGGGCTGCTCCCTGGGCTGCTCCCTTTTATACTGAGGCAGCAGTTGGAGGATTCCCACCATGGTCTGACAGGCAGGACTTCCGCCGCCTATGGGTGTGCATTTAACCCTCTCTTGTCCAATGCTTGGTATGCATACCCTGTAACATATCTTTATAAACTCCTCATTCTCAGTCGCCTCTCAGCTCATATCAAACAGCATCTAATACCAGAACAAGCCGGATTTAGACCAGGAAAGTACTGTACTGGCCAAATATTAAATATCATCCACCATATTGTAGATGGATTCATGTGAGGGATGATAATGGGCGCTGTGTTCATAGATCTACCAGCAGCATACAATACAGTCAACCATCAAAACTTGCTTGCCAAAATCTACAATATGATGCACAACTACCACCCAGTGCAGCTTATCCAATCTCTTTTGGAGAAAAGACACTTACATAGAACTGTGCAAGAAACAGAGCCATTGGAGACAATAACTAAATGGCCTCCCACTGGGCAGTGTGTTAGCCCAATCCTCTTCAACATATATACCAATGACCAGCCCATACAGAGCAATACAAGGAGCTTATATATGCCAATCTATGCATCACTTCACAGGAGAAGGACCTTGCCACTGTCAAGAATAGACTGAACTGTTCACTGAGCAACCTCTCGACTTATTACAATAAGAACCAGCTTCATGCCAACCTGACCAAGACACAAGTGATGGCCTTTCACCTACACCATCAAGATGCCAAGCAGAAATTAAACATCACCAGGGATGGAATCCCACTGGCTAATCATCTGAACCCTGTCTACCTCAGGGTGACATTTGACCAGTCCCTTTTCTTCAAAGTACATGTAGAGAAGATGAAAGGGAAAGTTATCACCCATAACAACATCCTCCAAAAGCTGGTAACCTCAAAGTGGGGAACCAATCCAGTTACTTTGTGAACCACTGCTATCGCCTTGTGCTACTCCAGAGCAGAGTATGCATGTCCAGTGTGGGAACAATCTGTCCATGCTAAGAAATTAGACCCTGTTCTAAACAACAGTTGTTGCAGAATAACAGGATGCCTAAAGCCAACACCAAAGGAAAGCCGATACTTACTGGCAGGCATTGCACCACTTGATATCAGGAGGAAGGTAGGAAGCCAATGGGAAAGATCATGACAGATGGAAGATCCAAAACATTATATGGTCACACAGGAGTAATCAAATGCCTTAAATCGCAGAAGTGTTTTGCCTTTGACTATAGCAGCTGGTAAGGCACAACTGAGGTTATGGAATGAAAGACCGTATGTGCAGTCAGATGCACTTAAATAGATCTGGAGCCTCAGGAGGACCTTCCTGGAGGGGCCAATACAGATGGTCGACATGGCAATGCCTGAACCACCTACACACACAAACTGGCAGATCAAAGACTATATGATCAAATGGGGCTACTCTAATGACATGAATATATGCAAGTGCAGTGAAGTGCAGACTATGGAGCACCTGATTGTTTGCCAACCTTTGGGGACACCTGTACAAAGGAGGACTACACTACAGAGATGGAAAGAACCATTTCTTGTGCATCATTCTGGAAAAACATCTAGTTTGTGACAAGGACATAAGAAGAAGAATTATTTGTACATAAAGAAAGGCATGGTTCCATATCTTTGTGAAACAAAATGAGATGCCAACACAAACTCGGAGTAAGGCTATAAAGGTAATCTATCCTCTTAGCCTTTTGTGATGGAGGGGATGAGTGATGGTTGATTGGGCGGGGGTTACTCCTTTTGGAATTTATGGAAACATAGTTTAAGAGTTATGATATGAGGATTATTGTGGGTTATATGACATTGCACTTTGATATTTCCCCTTGGCTGAGCAGTTAGCGAATATTTGAGCCCTTGCTGGGTTTGTGTCTATTAGGTGGAGACATTTATAACAGTGAGGTATTTCTTTGATAAAATCCTTTTTCATTACACAGAATGTCCATAAAGTCCTGTTTCCCTGAACATAGTAGGAACAAACAACTGGAGGCAGTTTCCATGCTCACAATTTTCAGGAAGGCCTTTCCAGCAGTCCTGTGTCCAAAACGTGCTCTCTCAGCTACCTCTCAGGGTTACACTCATACAGCTTCTCTCACTGCCTGCTCACTTCTTGTTTCTTTTCAAACACAGTTGGACACAGCTGCAACCAAATCAGTGCAACTAGTCCCTGAATTTGAAATTGGTCCCCAGGGAAAATCCTTGGGCCACATGGCTCATCTTCTACTCAGGTCTAAACATGGTAGCCTGTGTCTTGGGAAGTGGATTTTATTGTTTCAGCTGTCACTAAACTAAGGGGCATTTAATTTCTCCCTCATTTAGCCTGATTAATAGATGTCTAGCATGTCCGGTACACATAGGTGCTGGAACTAGGGGGTGGGCGGTGCTGCTGCACCCCCTTGGCTTGAAGTGGTTTCCATTTTATATAGAGGGTTTACAGTTTGGTTCAATAGCCCTCAGCACCTGCACTATACAAATTGTTCCAGCACCCCTGCCAGTATACTCCAGCGAGGACTGTGATTGTTCATACGTCAACAACTTGCTTGCTGACAGCCACCAACACTCCAGCACAACAGTATAATACAACAGAGACTCCCTGGATTTGTAATTTAATTGTATTAAGGATACATATTGGGTTTGTCTGGTTTGGACAGTAGCTTTGGTTTGTACTGCTGATCCATTACAAGGCAGACTGCTTAATCTGTGGTAGTGCGATTTCACTTGTAAATACCTTAATTTGTTTGATCAAAAACATGGCTGTATAACATTAACAGTGTATATTTTTGTATTGAGGAGACAACATTCTCATCATCTCACACTTCATATATAAATCTCTTTATTTAAAACAAATGCACAATAGACCATCTATAATTTCCCTGCTGATTGGGAGACCCACTGTGAATTACTCAAGCTTACAGGTTAGCAAGTAAATTAATATACACATGGTATAATGATGATGCATAATTCAATTAGACTCAGGGGGAAATTTTGGAATGGCAATTTTTTCAGTGAAAAATACAGATTTGGGTTGACTGAACCATTTCATGAGTATGTCAGTTTTGATAAACTGTTTTGGTTAAAAAGAAAAATCTTTGGAGATGTCAAAATGAGCCATTTTGCAATTAATGAAATGTCCTGTTTTGGCATTGGGTGGTTTTTTTCCAGGCTGGATTCACACACCAAAAAGCAGAGGGGGAGGGCCTCTGAATCTTTATCCCAGTGACTAGGGCATTCCCTGGGATATGGGAGACTCAGGTATAAGGTAGGGACTTGAACACAATTCCCCTCTATTCCCAGCTGAGTGCTCTAAATCCCAGGCTTTGGGTGTTCTAGGATCGAGTGCTCTCATTCTTTCTTATTGAAGCTGTTCCGTTTTGAATAGTTATTGGGCCAGAGAGAGATGCTGTAGCCCAGTGTTTAGGAAATGCCCCAGGGGAGGGGGTGGAAGACCCGAGTTCCACTCACTGCTCCTCTGTTTTGTGAACCTAGCTCTTCATTTCCTTTGCTTTTATTCTACCTATCCAAAACAAAACACTTCATTCAACCTGAAACATTTTCTGATCTTTTGATTCACCAAAAAAACTTCAGTTTGACCTAAACCAATTTTTTTCTTTGGAACTGTCAGCAAATTGAGAAATCAGTTATTGACAGTTCTTATAGATTCATAGAGTGTAGGGCTGGAAGGGACCTCAAGAGGTCATCAAGTACAGTCCCCTGCCCTCACAGCAGGACCAAATACTGATAGACATTTATCTAACCTACTCTTAAATATCTCCAGAGATTCCGCAACCTCCCTAGGCAGTTTATTCCAGTGTTTAACCTCCCTGACAGTTAGGAACTTTTTCCTAATGTCCAACCTAGACCTCCCTTGCTGCAGTTTAAGCCCATTGCTTCTTGATCTATCCTTAGAGGCTAAGATGAAAGAGTTTTCTCCCTCCTCCTTATGACACCCTTTTAGATACCTGAAAACTGCTATCATGTCCCCTCTCAGTCTTCTCTTTTCCAAACTAAACAAACCCAATTCTTTCAGCCTTCCTTCATAGGTCATGTTCTCTAGACCTTTAATCATTCTTGTTGCTCTTCTCTGGACCCTCTCCAAGTTCTTCACATCTTTCTTGAAATGCAGTGCCCAGAACTGTACACAATATTCCAGTTGAGGCCTAACCAGCGCAGACTAGAGTGGAAGAATGACTTGTGTCTTGCTCACAGCACACCTGTTAATGCATCCCAGAATCATGTTTGCTTTTTTTGCTACAGCATCACACTGTTGACTCATATTTAGTTTGTTGTCCACTATAACCCCTAGATCCCTTTCTGCCATATTCCTTCCTAGACAGTCACTTCCCATTCTGTATGTGTGAAACTGATTGTTCCTTCCTAAGTGGAGCACTTTGCATTTGTCTTAATTAAACTTCATCCTGTTTACCTCAGACCATTTCTCCAATTTGTCCAGATCATTTTGAATTATGACCCTATCCTCCAAAGCAGTTGCAATTCCTCCCAGCTTGGTATCATCTGCAAACTTAATAAGCGTACTTTCTATGCCAATATCTAAGTCGTTGATGAAGATATTGAACAGAGCCAGTCCCAAAACAGACCCCTGCAGAACCCCACTTGTTATACCTTTCCAGCAGGATTGGGAATCATTAATAACTACTCTCTGAGTATGGTTATCCAGCCAGTTATGCACCCACCTTATAGTAGCCCCATCTAAGTTGTATTTGCCTAGTTTATTGATAAAAATATCATGTGAGACTAATATCAAATGCCTTACTAAAGTCTAGGTATATCACATCCATCGCTTCTCCCTTGTCCTTCTAAACTCAATTTACTCTGTTCATGTATTTAACAGGTGTAGCATAGCTTAATACATTTCATGATATACTAATAACGAACTGCATAGTTTGTCAGTCTATAAGTCTTAGTAATATGAGACTTCAGTGTAATATTCTGTTGTTCATCTTTGAGAAATGGGGAGAGACTGCTGTTTAATGTGTAAACTAGTGAGGTGGATAAGGGAGGGTCTACTGTGAAATCAGATGTAAGTGTAGTTTTTACTGTTGTCTCAGGGGGCAAGTTGTGGAAGTTGAGACCTCAGCATATCACAAGATGAGGCCCCAGTTTTGTAGCAATTTAAAGCATATCCAGTACATTTTGCTAATCTGAATTTATATGTTTCAGAACAGTGAGATTCTCATGGAAATTTATAGCCTCATGGAAAAAAAAAAGAACATTGTGACATAGTGAAAGAACCACATTGGGGAAAATTCCATTCCATTGGGTGAAAACATAGCGTGCGATTTTAGAACAGAAAGCAGCATGTAATGTAAGTATGTAATCACAGAAGTCAGAGCTACAACAGACCTATCAGATTAACCAGTCAGTTTCCTTGTCAAGACTGAAATGAATTTTGCACAAACTTTATATATGTTGTTATGGGGCAAGGCCAGATGGCTACAGTAAAGTAGTGAGGAACAGGTATGTTAGCCCCAGGCTAAATAAATCCCTGGTATCATGGTAACCAAATGGCAGTTGCTCCAGGTTAAGCAAGACACCTGGGGCCAATTAAGATCCTTCTAGAAGGCAGTGGAGCGAGCTAGATTGATTGGGACACCTGAAGCCAATCAAGGTTCTGGTTGGAGCTAGTTAAAAGCCTCCCAGTCAGTCTGTGAGTTGTGGGTGTCAGGAGCTATAGGAGAGAGAGTCATGCTGTTGGAACGAAGCAGTATGAAGCCATAGCAGGTGCAAGGAAGGAGGCCCTGAGGTAATGGTGAAGGAGCTATTGAGTGGGGCCTGCTGTGAGGAAGTGGCCCAGGGAATTGTACATGTCCTATTTCCAAAAAGGCAGCTACCATAGCAGCTAATTTTAGGGTCCCTGGGCTGGAGCCTGGAGTAGTGGGTGGGCTTGGGCTCCCCCCTTCCCTCCCTGATTAATCACTGAGACTGGGAGACAACAGAGACTGTGAGGGAGGATTTCTTCTCCTCACCTCTGTTGTTGACTTATGTTGAAAATGGCTCAGTAAGCTGTGACCCTTCTCTCTAGAGAGAGAAGGGCTATGTGGAGGGTCACAGTGAGCCTCTGAGGCTAGCAAAATCTGCCAGGAAATGCAGGACCCATGGAGTCAAGGACAGAAGTTTGTCACAATGTTTTGTAGGTAGTGCTTGTGCTTTCTGCAAATCTGAAAAACACACTTTTGAATAAAAGTAACTACTCTGTTTCAGAGGTGGGTATGGGAGGGATAGAGGGATGAAATCTCTCCACTTTGTCATAACAGGCCAGGTAATGGATTAAACTAATCAGTGTTGGTCCTCCCTTATAGTTTATTCTTATTTGGGTTTTACAAGAAAAATGCTATCAAGCTTTGTAATCCAGTGCAAGAGGGCAATCAATGGCAAAACCCACATTGACTTAAGTCGGCATAGGACCAACCCTTGGGCTGTAAATTCTTGAGGCAGAGACCCTGTCTAACAGTTTTTTGAAAGTATCAGGCACGTATGACATTACAAAAAATAATAGCTTTGGAAAAATCAGATCTAAAATAATCCTGGTCCTTGATTCAGAAGCAATCTCTGATGGTTGGAACATTCTAACAAACTATTGCTTAAAATTTACCAAACATACTGCAAGGCTCCCTAGCTGAAAATAGAGGATTTAGACAAACTTCTTTCTATGGCTTTTTAATCTAAGGCATTCAGATTTTTCAGGAGCAGATTTGCAGGGTAAGGGAAAGAGGATTTGTGCTGCAATGGCAGGTCTCCATGTTATGCATCAAGGGGCAGATAATGCCAGGTATGAGTATCACCAGCTATTATCCTAGGGGAGATTGTAGCCTAGAGAGTACAGAAAGGACTTTCTGTACTGAAAACTCTTGTGCAGTAAATGTGATATCCCTCTTTTGTTGAAGACAAATTTGTTTGTAAATGAAACACTGAGATTCAATTATATATGAGGCCAGTCAGATAGTACTGATGTGGCCCACATCATTTCTAAAGCCTTCTAATGCTGGCAAAACATTTCAGCCAGATTCTCATCTCATTTATACTGGTTTTGTACTTTTGTAACCACATTGATTTCACTGCAGTCATTCCAGATTTACACCAGTGTCAAGAATCAGGCCCTTTATGTCCACATGCAGAAATTCTGTGAATATTGCAGATGAATTGTTAGTGCTCTTATGGTTGCCCCATCTCTGCCAAAGTCTCAAAAATGCCTTTGCCCGTATTGGTTTAATTCTGTTTCAGTGCTACTACAATAGGAATCCAGCATTTGCAACTGTATTGATGCAGCTATTCCTCCCAGTGTAATCCCACAATGCTCCAGCTTTTCCTTCAGCAATTATTAAGGATGAAACTTCCTCTGCATTCTCTCTTCCCTGCCGTGCTGGGGGTTATCGACATTCACGTCTTCCCCAACTGGATTCAGCCACTGAACTAAACCACTGGAACTACAAACACAACTAGCAAAAAATAACTGTAATATTAGTATTATGGGATGCCTGGTAGCAAACCTCTTATAAAGGTTGACTGACATTTCCCATTATAAGAACCTTTTTCAGTTGCTTATAGCTTTCTTAAAATCTAAGTGTTTGGGTTGAAATTATCCATTCTAGCTCAGATTCAGCCAGAATGGTTTTTGGAAAGTTTCTACCAAATCAGTCCAGCTGGTTCTGAGAATAAGGGGGGAGGGATAGCTCAGTGGTTTGAGCATTGGCCTGCTAAACCCAGGGTTGTGAGTTCAATCCTTGAGGAGGCCACTTAGGGTTCTGGGGCAAAAATCAGTCCTGCTAGTGAAGGCAGAGGGACTGGACTAGATAACCTTTCAAGGTTCCTTCCAGTTTTAGGAGATTGGTATATCTCCAATTATTACCTTTTTTTACCTTTAAAAATATACAGTATTTTTCAATGACAGAAAAATTTGACCAATTCTTTGAGACACTCTAGTGCCCCCATGCTTTGTCTAAGGACTTGATATTTGGCAGGGGGATGACCTTTGAGGCAGTGATGTGCCTTTTGCTATTTCTGTGAAAATGCATCCAAATTTGGGAAATGATAAGCCTATGAGAAATAGCATTTGCACATGCTCAGTAGAAACTTGCTAGAGTTAAAATCTCTTAAGATTTCACCCTCAATGAGCATGCTCAAACCTCTCACATCTCCAAGGCTGATCAGACTGTTCATGCACTATCCTCTACAAAGCAACTTTCAAGGTACATTATATATTGTTATTACCTCTTTTGACCCAAGCAGTTAGCTGATATTTGTCTGTTGGACACCAGTCTCATATGTTGCAGAAGTTGGAAGATACATAGAGAAAGAGGCAGGGAATTGCAAGAGGGTGGGGAAAGGATAGTAGGATGGTAGTGTAGTTGAATGCTGCCCTGGGAAACCAGATTCTACCCCTGCCTCTGCCACACAGTTTGTGTGTGATGCTAGGCACATCACTTAAACCAAACTTTTTTCAGAGATGGTCACTAATCGTGTGGTCTTCATTTTCTAGGTTCTCAACTGGAGATCTTGGGGTCTGACTTGTAGTCATGCTGAGCACTCACAGCTGCATCTGATGTCAATAAGAGCTGTGAATTCAATATGTAAACTCTATAATGCTAAATACTCCAAAAAAATCTGTCCTTGGGTGTCTCAAATTAGGCATGTAAAATTAGTGCATACTGTACATTTCACCTTAATCTTTGTGCATCTGTTCCCCATATGTGGAATGGAGATAATACCATCCATTCAGTTAATAGGGGCTTTGTGAAGGAAAAAATAGTGTGTGTGTAGCATTCAGATACTACAGCGATGAGCTCCATAGAAAATTTAATTAAGAAATTAATAATCCTCTATTCAGATTATTTGAATAGTGTGCAGTAGACAAGGCATGGGGCTACATACTGCATATTGAGCACTGGCAGTCTTGTGCACTGAATGAGGCAAGGGTCCTGTAGAAAAGAAGTATATGATCATGTAATTAAAGCCTATATCACAATGTATACACACAGTGGGGCAACCCTAATTCTAGCATTTCCTAACATTGAGTGCTTGAGATTCTAATCTTAAAGTACATCTACACAGCAGGTGGGAGGGTGCTTCCAAGTGAAGGCAGACATGCACTAGCTCCACTAAAGCTTGCACACTAAAAATATCAGTGTGGCTGCAGTGGCATGGGCACCAGCTTGGGCCAAGTGTCCAAGTCCAACCCCATCTGACCCCTGGGTACTTACTTCTCAGAGACTAGGATGCGGGCAGTCATGCCTAGTGTTTAGAGCAGGAGTCACTCCTAGTGGTTGGACAAAGAGTCACAAGCCAGGAATTGGAGCTGAGGGTCAGAGCTGGGTTACTTGAAGTGAGGGAAGGCAGGATCAGGGTTGGGTCCAAGACAGGAGCAGGAGCTATTGCAGCCATGGGTGAATACTTTCAGCAGCTTCCAAACTGCTACAGCTTCTGGGCTTTAAGAGCTGATCTGCTGACTCTTCCCACCAAATCAGGCAATGTTGCCACTCAGACAGCCTACTGCAGGCCAGCTGTGCTCATTAGGGTGCTCAGAGACTGGCTCTGCAGGCCCTGATTCCTGACAGTATTGCCATCTGAGGTTACCTCAGGTACCAGTTTCTGGGGGTACTTCCAATAGAATTCTAGCAATAGGTCTGCAGTGTGGATGTTTTCTACTGGTTCCAAAGGCTGTTCATCTGTACTGTAGCCTTCCCAGTCTACCAGGTACTGGGTCCTTCCCCTAATTCACCGAGAGTCAAAGATTCAGTGGGCCAGGTACTCTTCCTGCCTGTGGACTGTATGGGTGGCAGCGGCAGACTGGAGTGGTTTGGGTTTGGGTGTCAGTGTAGGGCTTTAAAAGTGACATGTGAAAGATGGGTGGATCTTCAAGGATTCAGGCAGCTGTAACCTGAAGGCCACTGGCTTTACCTGTTCTAAAATCTTGAAAGGGCCTATGTATTGGTAGTCTAATTTTGTGACTGGGCAGCTCGATTTAAGGTCCTGGGCAGAGAGCCACACCTTGCTCTCTACGGACAGATCAGGGGCCAGTCTAATAGTCTTGGTTTGCATGGTGTTTTATAAGGCTTTTTGGGCAGACTGCAAGTGTTCTCTGAGCTCCCAGTGTAGCTGGGAGGCTAAATCTGCAGCAGCTGTACTGAGGAACTCATGGGTAAATCTGTTTGGAAGCAGAGGTGCAAACAAGAGTTTGCAAAGAACAGGCTTTCTGGGTTGAGGCAGGGGTTGAATCTATGAATTTGGTCCAGCAGGAAGAGCCAGTTGTCCTCGTGGTAACTTGGAAAGCAGCAAAGATCATCAACTGTTGGAGCAGTGACTCTCTGTTTGCCTGTTAGTAGGTGGATAAGTTGAGGGATTTGATGCTAAAGAGTCTGAGAAATTTCTACAAGAATCGGAAGACAAACTTGGATCCCCATCCAACACAATGCCGGTCAGTAACCGTGGTAGTGGAAGATCCTTTCTAGGAAGAGCCGAGCAGCCTTCCATGCAGTAGGAACAGCAGGGCACAGGATCAAGTGTACCATCTTTGTTAGAAAGTCGACACCAATCAAGATTATTGAGTGTCCCCAAGAGTATGGCAGTTCTACAATGAAGTCCACTGATATAATAGACCAAAGCTGCCAAGGCCTGTGCAGAGGCTGGAGGACACCTAGCATTTTTGATTCTGGCTTCTTGGTATGAGGTCACAGGACCTAATCCTTGATGTAAGCTTGTAGGACTGGCCAACAGAAGCTCCTCGATACTAGATTCAAAGTCTTGAATTGGCCAAAATGGCCTGCAAATTGTGGCATAGTTTCAATGCCTGAAGCCTAGGTTGTACCTCCAGAACATAAATACAACCCTTGAGAGAGGAGGCTTGTGACAGGGTGTGTATACCCCGCACTGGACAAGAGAGGGTTAATGCCACACTATGGGCAGCAGAAGTCCCTCCCCTCAGACTGCGCTGGGCATGCTCCACCTACTGCGTCAGTATAAAAGGGAGTAGCCCAGCTCATTCTAGGTTGACAGGGAAGGACCTGGGGCAAAGGATCCAGATGAAGAGCCATCACAGCCTTAGCCTTTGCCTGTGGGAACTGGAGACCCTGAGAGCCAGACCAGAGGGCTGCAGCTGATGGAGACACAGGGAATCACCTGCGCTGAGGAGCCTGGGAGCCCTGATGCTCAATGGACTACAATGCCTGGAAATGCGGTAGGAAGTGACCCAAGGGGGTTGCACGAGTGGTATCTCCCACTCGAGTGAGATCAGCATGTTTCAGTGGGAGTCCCCGGTGACCCAGTGGTGGACCACTCTGCCACTGTCAGGGCCCTGGGATAAGGCCCAGTGGAGCTGGGTGGGCCCTGGCCTCCCTACCTGGGCCACCACCCCCCAGTGGCAGCCCCTTTCTCCTCCCCCAGATGCTGGCCATTGGGCCTCACTGCCCCATGCCTAGGGGCTGTGATATTGAGACTGGCCATTGGGTCGCACTGCCTTGTACCTGAAGGCTGCTACATTGACACTGGCCTTTGCGCTGCATTACCTCGTACCAGAGGGCTATTATATGGACCCTGGCCACTAGGCCATGTTGCCCTGTGCCTGAGGGCAGGTGTATTGACTCTAGCCACTAGACCACACTGTCCTGTATGCAAGGGCTGTTGGAATTGACTCTGGCCACTAGGCCATGCTGCACTGAACATAAGGGCTGCCGTAACTGACTGGCCGCTAGGCTGCACTGCCCTAAACACAAGGCCTGCTGGAAGTGACTCCGGCCATTTATGGCCTCAAGGCTGTTGGGGAGACTGTAATGGCAGTGGTGTCACAACCCTGCCCCACCCCGAAAGGGGGACACGGTGTGCATACACTGCAACAAGGCTGTTCTGAGAACTCTGAACTTTCAGAACTCTGAGTTTGGTTAGGCACCTGCATTGTTCAAGGTCTGGTGGTTTTGGGTTAGTAAATGTGCATCAGGAAGCAGATGGAGAATGTCAGACTTCTGTCAATCATCCTGTGACAGGTTTGGTCACAGAGATCCCCTTGGGACTGCCATCTGATGTGCTGAGACTACCTCTGAGCCCATTTTCCCTGCCAGCTTGGGACTTCAGTACCCTGTCTTGTTGAGCCAGACATGCTAGCTTGCTGCAAAAACAGACCAAGTCTGAATCATTTCCCCCAAAAGCTGCAGACTTAACTGAAAACAGCCTAAGAAGTGCTTCTGTCTCTAGCACCCAGACACCCAGCTTCCAATGGGATCCAAACCCCAAATAAATCTGTTTTGCTCTGTATAAAGCTTATACAAGGTAAACTCATAAACTGTCTGCCCTCTAACGCTGATAGCTGTGCATATCTCTCTGTTTGCCCCCCTCCAGGTATTAATTGCTTACTCTGGGTTAATTAATAAACAAAAGTGAGTTTATTAAGTATAACAAGTAGGATTTAAGTTGTTTAAAGTAATAACAGACAGAACAAAGTAAGTTACCAAGCAAAATAAAATAAAACACACAAGTCTAAGCCTAATACAGTAGGAAATGGAATACAGATGAAATCTCACCCTCAGAGATGTTCCAATAAGCTTCTTTCACAGACTGGACTCCTTCCTAGTCTTGACTCAATCCTTTCCCCTGGTCCAGTCCTTGTTCCAACTCAGGTGGTAGCTAGGGGATTTCTCATAACTGCAGCCTCCTTTGTTCTGTTCCATCCTCTTATATAGCTTTGGTACAAGGCAGGAATCTTTTGTCTCTCTGGGTACCCACTCCTCTTTCTGAATGGAAAAGCACCAGGTTTAAGATGGATTCCAGTACCAGGTGAGATGGTCACATGTCCTCTGAGACCCCAAGCCTTCATTCTTTCCTGTCTGACTCACAGGAAGGCTTGCAAGTAAACAGCCATTTACAAGCAATTGTCCTAGTTGATAGGAGCCATCAAGATTCCAAACCACCATTAATGTCCCACACTTTGCATAACTACAATAGGACCTCAGAGTTATATTTCATACTTCTAGTTTCAGATACAAGAATGGTACATTTATACAAATTGGATGACCACACTCAGTAGATTATAAGCTTTGTAATGATACATTACAACAGACCTTTTGCGTGAAGCATATTCCAGTTACATTATATTCACACTCATTAGCATATTTTCATAAAATTATATGGAGTGCAATGTCACATCCTATTTATAAAGTTGGATACCTTGAGCATGATGGTGGAGGGCTCTTCACTAGGTCTGAGATATTCGTCTTTGAGGCATAGGGCATCTGCCTTCCCATTTCTCATTGTGAGCTATCACCCAGGACAAAGTTGAAGTGAGCTAAGAAAAGGGACTAGCAGAACTGGCACTGGTTAAGGTGTCTAGTAGTCCATAGGTACATTCAGGGAGAAGCCAATGAGGCCCAGAAGGGCCATATAAAAGGAGCTGCAGCACAAGAAACAGTCAGTTCCTTGCCAGAGCTAGAAGAGTAGAAATGGTGCTCCTGACTGGCCAATGGTAACTGCAGCACCATGGACAGCTCAGTACTGGCAGGGACTGAGGGAGTGAGCGAGAACTCAGGGCTGGCTGCTGGGCCTGAATTTAGATGAGCCTTGAGGTAAGGGTGAAGCACTGGGGAAGTGGCCCAGGGAACTGAAGCCGGTTTCGTTAAAGGAAGTGTGTAGCTGTCGTTCTTAGGGTTCCTGCAGTAGTGGTTGCACCTGGGTCCCCCATAGGCCATTGGGGAACTGGCCTACAATTGTACAGTGATTAAACCCCCTCAAAAGGGGAACCGAACTACTTAGTGGCCCAGCTGGAGAGTTGAGGCCAGAGTAGATCAAGAGGGCAGAACCATTGCCTCCAGGGAGGAAGCTCTGGGGGTATGCTCCAATATCAGGGCCAGGACTATATGAAGACTGCAGGCCCACCTGACTTGAATAGACACTCGTGAGAGGTCGGTGCCACACTGTTGCTGGTGAACATAATTTTTTTTTAACTGCCCTTAAATACATTCAGTTCCTGAGGAGTACAATGTCTTGGCAAAACTAAAAGCACAAAAATTCAGATTTCTCTTAGCAAGCATCCTGACCATTCCAATGAATATTTTTAGAACTCTTCACTATTAGGGTCTTTAATGTCTCCATAACTGGAACTGGCAGAGGCCTTTTTCCCACACCAGCATGAGTCAGCCTTTTTTCCAATAAATTTTATCAGACTATTACCCTACAGTTCCCTAAAGCCAGCTTCTCCTAGTAGTACTTACATAACAACTGCTTTCCCTGATAGCCCTCTTCCTGCTTCTAGTCTCCTCTGTACAACAGTTCTCTTGATTCTTTCAGATCTTCTCAGTTAAAGGCCCCTGGCTACTTCCTTCACCACAGGCCTAAACTGCTCCTGCTACTCTGATGTATCTGCATGTCCTCCCCACTGAAGCGAGTGTAAATCTGCACAGCTGTGTTTAAACTAATGGGGCTAGGCTGATTTATGCCAGTAGAAGACCTGGGTCTAGTTCTCTAATCTGTTGTAGGCTCCCCCATCTCTCTCAATACAGCTGCTGTGTGTCATAGTACCTGAAGGCTCCCTATGCTTATTCTGGTTTCTGTCTACTATGAAGCAGCTGATGAAAAGAAAAATCCTATTGTTCAGCCAATTGTCGCCAAAGCCGCCAACCAGCCAATTGTCTGGTAGTCAGAAAGGAAATGCAAACTGACTTTAAAATCATGCACATTAATCTCATCTAGATATTTATACCTGGCTCATCACCACAGTATCTGAGAACCTAGGCCTGACCTCAATCTGGGAATTTAAACTGGTTTATTCTCTTAGGTCCCAGTCCTGCTGCTGAGACCTTCTGCAGAGGCCTAATGTTACAGTTCTACAGTGGGATGCACAAACATGGACCCTTGTGTGTATGTAGGGTCCATGTTTGTGCATCCCAGTGTAGAACTGTAACATTAGTTTCCATGTAAATTCTGCCAAGCAACAGAAAGAAAGAAGGCATTGCTATTACCCAGCTATTTGCTAAATTCTTTCTCTCTGGCTCTTACAATCCATTATGTCAGACTCCAAACTGGGACATTTCACAAAGTTAATTATATGTAGCTGCCTAGGAAAAAAAATGCAGACAACCAGCAGCCTTTCTTGACACATAACTACATTTGAGATCAAGATAGGCTGGCTCAGCCAGGTTAAGGACATCTTTCTTAGCTTATCATGAAACAACAGTCTTGCCCTATAGAGCAATGGTTCCTAAGTCTTTGCCACTGGTATTTGGCTAGCTACCCTCCCCTTATTCAATGATCTCCAGCGTATGCATCCTCTGCACCTTAGAGTTACATACAGTTTTAAGCAACAGCCTCTGTAGTAGGGGAATTGAAAGCCAAAGCTGCAGCAGGAGCTTTTGTAGGCATACCTGAGACAGACCTAATGTTTCCAAGAGCTAGAGTGCAGCTGCTGCTACAAACTCTGAAAGGCTGCAGTGGGTGCTCCTCTCTACTGGCTGGTGCTCCATGAGGGAAGGTGGAAGGCATTTCCTCTACCCCTTTAAAAGGCTAGTACCACCATGGAAACAAGCACTGCACCATCCTTGTGCTTCCTGAATGCAGTGATTCTGATTTTGCCCAGACCAGAGGAAGTGACTCATGACTATTCCCCTACCTCATGCAGCTCTGTAGAGTGAGGAACAATTTGGATCTTACCGACCTACTCTTATAAAAGGGAGCTACATTATTACTGATCCAGAACATTAGAATGACTCTGTGTTCTGGGTGGTTGCTGTAGAATATAGTAAGGTTTTTTGTTTGGCTGGTTTTTTTTAACAAATATTTGTGGACCATAAGCTGCCCTCAGACTCAAGGGCTGCATGGTTACAGTTGTGTCCTCTTTTCTCTCCCTGACCTCTTCCATTCTATCCTCCTCCTCCTAACCTCAGTGTGCTTTTGTGCAACTAGGACTACCCATAATTTGGACAAAGAAGGGCTTTAGCAGGACTGCTGAGGGAAGGGGGGAGATAGGGGATAAAGCTGGGATTTTCAAGCCATACATTTTCCCACTAAATCCAAGGCCCAATTACATAGCACCAGTCCTCCCTATTAACAGTTGAAAGGTGACTTCCCTGGGTCAGTTACTGGATCCCTGTTTACTGTATGAATCATTATTTTCTCTCTACAACATTACTAATTGTATTAAACTATTTTATGTTATGCTGCAGAGGCCAAGATCAGATCATTTCTATCATTACTGCTGAGATTGGTCCCTAACATGCTTAGATGAGGAAAATGGCACTAGATGATGCAATAGCTCTGGTATTGTTTTCCCTTTCTGTTTTCTACTCCTTGTAGAGAGAAAAATGATGCTTGGAAATCTGTCACTGCATTTCCATGCATATCTTTTACAATTTCTGGAAAGGTGTGGGAGGGAAAGTTTATATAGCCTCCAGTCCTCTAATATGATTTTTCTAGAAGGTCCTGTCTAGCCGACCAAATTAAAACAGGCCTGGTCACTCTGTACTTCAGAACATTATGAGAAAAGGGATGGGAGGAGTGAGGGGAAGTGTCCCCATCATTTTCCTAATATGATACAATTAGCCCAAAAATCCTCAGAGCTGTAAAGTTCTGAGCAGCCTGGAACTAGATGCTGATTTCACATGGGGAGGGCTGGCATTAGGCTTCTTAAGCAGACTGTGCAATTGCTTAGGGCCCCAAGCAGCTCCAGAGGACCCCCTATTAATTTAGTATGTGTTGTGTGCAGGGGAGGGTCCTCCAAAATATTCCTGCTTAGGGTCCCCAATGGGCTAGCATGGGCCCTGCACCTGGGTGTAAATGCAGAACAGCGCCTCAGGGTTACACCAGTGTAAATGAGATCAGAACCCTCTGTCCACACCCTCTCCCATCCCATTCCCATCCATGTTTGCAAATTAATTCCTCTTTGGCTGCCTGGGCAGATCCGTGAGTCATGCAAGCAGCAATTCCCCGAAGCCCGCGCTCACCCACATCCCAACACCTCTGCTGCAGAGAGCGGCGGCAGCACAGGTTGGGCGCGGGCTGCGCACAGCGGGGAGGGAGGGCTGGGAGCCGAGGGCGCACCAATGGGGAGGCGCGGTGGGCGAGCGGGGCGGGGCCGGCGCGACGGGCTCGGGCGGGGCTGACTCTCCGCCCGGCGAGCGCTGCAGGTGGGAAGTTGGTGCCGCCGCAGCTCGGCTCTCTCCGGTTCCCGCCGCGTTGGGTGCAGAGCGCGTCAAAGCAGCCCGGGGCGGCGGGAGAGCGCGCGTGCTGAGCCGCGGCTGGGGCTCCCCCGGGCCCCTTGTCCTGGAGAAAGAGGCGCATCGTCCGGAGCGGCAGGAGGAGCTGCTCCCTCGGAGGGCTCAGGTGAGGTGCCTCAGTTTCTTCCCCCCTTCGCCTGCTCCTTGCCCTGCCGAGCCCCGGTTGTTTCTGCACGCCCCGGCCAGCGCCGGATAACGATGCGCAGAAGGACCCGCTCTGCTGTCCTTGGCTTGAGGTCAGTGGGAAAGGCTGGTGGACGTCGGCAGCTTCTGCTTCTCTGCCGGCTGCCTGCCTGCCTTCCCCGGTCTGTTCAGCTGCGGGGATGCCAGGCGCGGACTTCATCCCTGCCCCTGGAAATATCTGCCCGTGCGTTGCCCTGTGCCTGCGGAGCCATAGGTTAAAACAGCTGCTCGGAGCGGGTGTCACATCTCACGCACTCTAGACTGCAGTGGCAACGGGCTGACATGCAGCAGAGCGGCTCTGCGAAGTGCGTCTTCTCCCGGGCACGGGGCTGCAGGAGCAGCGTGATCCTCTAAGCTGGGCTCTAAGCGGTTAACCTGCAGCTCTCAGCAGCCGCCTGATTTCATTGCTTTGATTTTTTCCTTCTGTGCAAACCCCGGCTTTTCTCTCGCTCCCCCGCTAATATGTAGTTTCGAGTTGCTTTGGGGCTTGTCTCTTCACTATCAATAGGAGTTGAGCTGCAAGCGCACTTGCTTTCTGCGTCTCTCCAATGCTGTCAGTTGCTGCGGGGAGCGACGGGCGCGGAGCGCGATCCTCCTTCCCCTCTTTGACTCCCTTCTCCGCTTCTAAAGCGCAAAGGTGAGAGGGTCTCGATCCTGCTCCCACTGAAGCCCACCCTGGGGAAGCTCCCAGAGGCTTCCGCGGGAGCGGGTTCCAGCCAAGCGCAAGTTTGCTCCAGTGGAGCCAATGGTAGTTTGTTTGGTCATTGACTTCACTGCTCCCAAGATCCTGCTCTGGAAGCTTGTGCGCTCTTATTTTGAAGGCTCTGATGCTTTGCAGAAGATTAGGCTGTAGCGTTCTGCATGCTGCCACTGCCAGTCATGGCTGTGCGGTGGGAAACCTTATCATTCAGCAACTGTCTACTGCTGTAAGGGTCTTCTTTGCAATCCCTTGGCTCTGGGGAATGCCGCTCCCCCGTTTATATAATGTGTCCTAATTGAAAGAACCACGGAAGGCGTTTGTGGATATAACGTAGGGGATTGTAGGAGGCTATTTACATCTCCAGCTATTATTAGCATAGGGTGGCTGGAGGAGGGGGGGTGCTAAAGGCTCCCTCCGTAAACTCAGCAGCAATTAACGTTCTTCTTTAGTAAAATCGCTTTGGGATCGGACTGTTTGCGAGAGCGTTTGTGCGCTTTCCTCCTTGGGAAGACAGCGATCTTGTAGGGTTCCTGTAACCTACACTGGGCACGTTGCCTAAGCTAATGGACTTGCTGATTGTCCGAGCGCGTTGCTGAGATGATGACACTTATCGAGCTATTAGTGGCTGGGCGGTTTCATTTCATTGTGGTTAAAAGGAGGCGCGGGTCGTTCAGATGCATTTAAAGGGGAATTTGCTGAAAGTTGTCGTTTCCAGACACACGGCGAGCCTTAAATAGCCGCAGGCGTGGGGTTGTAGCGCACTGATGACTAGCAGAGATCAGAGTACAAAGTTACACACTGAATCAGCAGATTCAAGGTGGGTTTTCTCAGTGACAGGAGCTTGCTGGAGGTTTTAGCAGCATTATACAAACAACTCATTGCCTGGGTGCATGATGCTGATATTACCACATGCATTCTTCTTGACTGATAAAAAGAGCCCGCACTGTACAGGTGGCTCGGACCCAGGACTACAAGGCACTGAGGAACACAATTTTAAATTATTGTCTAGAAAGTTATTTATTTACTGCATATTTAAGCTAATTTGGAGGACTTCAGCTTTTGAGAAGACTACAAATGTTGCATTTCCTAATGAGCTGCAAGCTTTGTGGGTTAAACTGGCAGGGTGGATGCAGTCTTCAGGATTAGATGAAAGCTATATGCTTACTGATTTTTTTTGCCTATTTCTCTGCTTTTTTTTCTTACGGAATATATGTATACTCAATGTTAAATTCTAATTACCCGGTATAAATATTGGAAATGGCCTAACATGAAAATAAGATACATACGTAGTAATATGAATGGATAAATAGAATGAACAACATGATTCTGAAAATCTTCACTTCCACTGCATCAGGAATGAGTTTTTAGGGACAGTGCTGACTTTTAAAAGCATTTTGAAATATATGCGAGTTGTGAAAGATATTGTAGGACTCAATACAATAATATGAGCATTTAGAACTCTGAATTTTGTGTACAGTTCAGCATTGGGAAGCCATTTTTCTAACTTTTCCTGACAAACTATAGGACTCAAGTGTTGTTCAAAATGCTTTTCCACCGTTATTTGATTTGTAAGGGCTATTTTAATATCTGATATTGGCACTTGTGTGTCTGGCGGCAAGCTTTTGCCTCTGGGAGCATAATGGAAAAAGAAGAATCCCTAGATGCCACTATGTATCTCTGTAGAGTTGGGGCTACTCTCCTAATGGAAGTGGTAATAGTCTGTATCCTTTTTTTAAAAAAAGGAAAGCCCGGGCCTTTTTATTTTTTAAAGTTGATTATGGATCAGCTTCCATTTCTTTTACATGAAAAAATCTAACACTTGCTCATTCTTTTGAGCAGATACATGCATCTTGCATAGTACCGGTAATACAAATACCATATACTTCCAATGTATGATTAACTCCTCTTCATGTATAGTTCCTCTCTACTCTTGTATGGATACTTTAGCTCAGGCATTGCTGCTCTTGATCTGAAAATGATGCCCACTCTAGCACTGAGATTTTTTAACATGCAAAACTTTTTGGTTTTGTAATAAATTTTTTTTTTCAAAAGTACTTCTGTAGAACAAACGTCTTTATCTTTGGATTTCATCAGAATGCAAATATCAGGTGTTTAAGAACATTTTTCTATGGACTGTTCCCCTTTTTCCTCCGACTTCTCACCTGGCATTCCGATGTCAGATCACACAAGCTGAGCACTGCACTATTCTATAAATACTGTGCATTCCATTTTGTTTTTCAGGAACGAAGTATGACCACTTCCAGCAAGTGCACTTAATATAAGCTTGTTTGCCAAATGGTCTCATTTTTCCTTGGTTGTAATTATGAGAGGAACATAGGAAAACAGATTAATTGATTTCCACAATACTCCCCCATCCTTGCTGCAATGACATATCCTCCAGCATAAGATTTATTACAGACTCTAAGAGGGAAAATTTTGTAGGAGCCCCTTGTTCAAACATTGGCTGCACACTGCTGCCTAGAACAAGCTTATGAAGGCACTTTGTTATCTAACATAACCTTATCTGCCATTCCAGAACTTCATAACAAACTTACTGGAACATGGAACGACCTTAAAAAGGAATCTTCCAATCTGACGTACGGTGTTCTTGTACTTGGAATGGAAATGCTGCACACAGAACTGACATTTTTAGATTGATGCTTCTAAACTGATTCTCTAAAGAGAGTATAGAGATGGATGGTGCATTTAGGTGGTGGGGGGGATTTTTTGTTTTTGTTTACTAGTGGCAGTACCTATTTGAAGAATGGGTATATTGAGAATTCACAAATTATTATGACCTCTAAATTAGAGATTAAATCAGATTCCATTTTAAATCTAAGGAAAATCACCACTGCTTCAGTCATTTGAGACAGCCTTCATCTTGCTAATAGTCTAGGAAGAGTTTGCTTTCTGACCATTTATGCACACCTTCAGAAGCCCCAGGTTATTAAGACTAACTAAACATTAGTTTGGTGTGCTAAAGCCTGATGACAGATCTGTTTTTAAATTTATTATCTTACATTTTATACAGTATATTTCTTCCATTCAAAAATACTTCAGAGTACTTTATAAATTGTATGCAGGAATCACTTCATCTACTGAAATGCTGTCATCTCTGGAAAGGAATGCAGCAGTAGCCTCTGAGCGCTCCGCAACAATACGCAGCAGCTTAGGACAAGAACTGAGGAATAATATTGAAACTGTAGGGGAAATGTATGCAGGCAGAATATCATGACCTAAGCTAACATTTGGCCTGGGCACTAAGGCTAACACCTCTGTTCTTGCAGAGTTTAATGACAACTGGAGCATTGGTTTAAATTCTGTCAGAAAGATGAGCCCTTTGATTGCACAGTGCCACCTAACGTAGTGCTGGAGTATTGTCTGAGTGCTGACTCAGTGGTAAGATCCTACTGGATCTTACACACACCACCACCTGGGGTATCTTTGGGAGGGTCTGCCAAATACCATCCAGAAGCAATCCTGCTTAGCTTGTGAGATCTGATGACCTTCCAGCCTGAGATAGTGTGGCTGTAGACTAAAACAGTACATTTGGGTTTGAAATTTTTAGCTGCAGATAGAGGAAATTTTGGGATTATCAGTATTTTATTCAGTGTTGCATTTGTTTTATTGAAGGACAATGTAATTGGGTGAGTACCTCCACTTATGCTACATAATGTTCCGATAAATATCAAATATATAAACTGAGGTGGATAGTCTAATATCAAGCTCTGAAGACTTCTCTTGGAGCACTGAGGTATAATTTGAGAGAGGTAAACTAAGCATTACATTATGTACAGCCTGCTGTGTCACATTTTGAATATCCAGAACACTCCATAACAAATTAAAAAACATAATAAGAAAACCAACAAAGTAAAAGAAGCAAAGGCAAACGGGCATCCTTTAAAAAATGGAAGTTAAATCATAGTGAGGAAAATAGAAAGGAGCATAAACTCTGGGAAATGAAGTGTAAAAATATAATTAGGATGGCAAAAAAAGAATTTGAAGAACAGCCAGTCAAAGACTCAAAAAGAAATAGCAATTTTTTTGAAGTACATCAGAAGCAGGAAGCCTGCTAAACAACCAGTGGGACCACTGGACGATCAAGATACTAAGGGAGCACTCAAGGCCATTGTGGAGAAACTAAATGAATTTGTTGCATTGGTCTTCACGGCTGAGGATGTGAGGGAAATTCCCAAACCTGAGCCATTCTTTTTAGGTGACAAATCTGAGGAACTGTCACAGAGTGAGGTGTCCTTAGAGGAGGTTTTGGAACAAATTGATAAACTAAACAGTAATAAGTCACTAGGACCAGATGGTATTCACCCGAGAGTTCTGAAGGAACTAAAATGTGAAATTGCAGAACTACTAACTGTTTATAAGCTATTATTTAAATCAGCTTCTGAACCAAATGACTGGAGGATAGCTAATGTGATGCCAATTTTTAAAAAGGGCTCCAGAGGTGATCCCAGCAATTACAGGCTGGTAATTCTGACTTCAGTACCAGGCAAACTGGTTGAAACTATAGTAAAGAACAAAATTGTCAGACATATAGATGAACATAATTTGTTGGGAAATAGTCAACATGGTTTTTGTAAAGGGAAATCATGCCTCACCAATCTACTAGAATTCTTTGAGGGGGTGATCAAGCATGTGGACAAAGAGGTTCCCATGGATATAGTGTACTTAGATTTTTCAGAAAGCTTTTGACAAGGTCCCTCACCAAAGGCTCTTAAGCAAAGTAAGCTGTCATGGTATAAGAGGGTAGGTCCTCTCATGGATTGGTAACTGGAAGCTAGGAAACAAAGGGTAGGAATAAATGGTCAATTTTCAGACTGGAGAGAGGTAAATAGTGGTGTCCCCAGGGGTCTGTACTGGGACCAGTCCTATTCAACATATTCATAAATGATCTGGAAAAAGGGGTAAACAGCGAGGTGGCAAAATTTGCAGATGATACAAAACTGCTCAAGATAGTTAAGTCCCAGGCAGACTGCAAAGAGCTACAAAAGGATCTCTCAAAACTGGGTGACTGGGCAACCAAATGGTAGATGAAATTCAGTGTTGATAAATGCAAAGTAATGCATGTTGGAAAACCTAATCCCAACTATACATATAAAATGATGGTGTCTAAATTAGCTGTTACCACTCAAGAAAGAGATCTTGGAGTCATTGTGGATCATTCTATGAAAACATCCACTCGATGTGCAGTAGCAGTCAAAAAAGCGAACAGAATGTTTGAATCATTAAGGAAGTAGGGATGTAAACGGTTAACCGATAAGCATCAGACTTATCGGTTTCGGTTAACGATTAAACTCCGCTGCCAACAGAGCCCAGGACTCCGCTTTCCCCCTGGGGGTGGTGGCCAGCAGCTGGGACCCCGCATAAAATGGAGGGGTGATGCTGCAGCACCCCCGCACATCTAGTTCCCCAGTTAAATGTTTAACCGTGTAACCGATAAAATTTTAATTGTTACACGGTTACTTTTTTTAACTACTATTTACACTCCTATAAGATGGGGATAGATAATAAGACAGAAAATATCATTTTGCCTTTATTTAAATCTCTTGAATACTGTGTGCACATGTGGTTCCCTCATCTCAAAAAGATATATTGGAATTGGAAAAGGCACACAAAAGGGCAACAAATTATTAAGGGTACGGAATGTCTTCCATATGAGGAGAGATTAATAAGACTGGGACTTTTCAGGTTGGAAAAGAGATGACTAAGGGGGGGTGGATTATGATTGTGGTCTATAAAATCATGACTGGTGTGGAGAAAGTAAATAAGGAAGTGTTATTTACTCCTCATAACGTGAGAACTAGGGGTCACCAAATGAAATTAATAGGCAGAAGGTTTTAAGCAAAGAGAAGGAAGTATTTTTTTCACATAATGCACAGTTAACCTGTGGAACTTCTTGCCAGAGTATGTTCTGAAGGTAAAGACTATAACAGGGTTCAAAAAAGAACTAGATAAGTTCATGGAGGATTGGTCTTTGAATGGCTATTAGTCAGGAGGGGTAGGGATGGTATCCCTAGCCTCTGTTTGCCAGAAGCTGGGAATGGGCTACAGGGAATAGATCACTTGATGATTACTTGTTCTGTTTATTCCCTCTGGGGCACCTAGCATTGGCCACTGTCAGAAGACAGGATACTGGGCTAGATGGACCTTTGGTCTCACCCAGTATGGCTGTTCTTATCTTCCTGGTTTCTTTTCAAGGCATTGGCATCCTATTCTGACATTGCTTAGCACTTTATTTAAAATTTACATTTGCTAAAGATTCACCACATACAGAAAACATTAATATTATTTGGCAAGGAAAGTTTGTTTGCATAAAGCTTTTTCATTTATTTTAATATTCTGAAGTTGTCTTTACTAATTTAGCTATGACAGTAAATTATTAACATGTTCTATAGTGAAGCTTGCCATTCTTTGGCAGCTCAGACAATAAAAGTAAATCTAAAATCATCAACAATAATAAAGATTTCCATTATCTTCCTTTTCTCTCAAAATATAGGAATATGTAATGGCAGATCCTGCAACTGGACCCTAGTCCCCATGTGAAACAAGTTTCAGGATCAGGGCCTTGTAGTTACTTTGTATTTTTCAGTATAATATTACTGAAAGATGTGCAGTGCAGTTTGATTGTTTTCCTCATTGGCAGCTGACCAAATTGAGTCTGATAGTTAATACTCTGTGTGTCTGTGTGTGTGTGTACTGTATTAACTATGTGTTAGACTGGCATTCTTGCATTTTAGTGGTGTATGATTCATTTCATGTCTTTATTACTCCTACCCATGGGTTAGGATGGATCCAAGATGAATCATACATACATGCATGTATGTCTTGCAGCTAAAAACATTTAAGTGTGAAATAAATGGCTGAAATTTTGCACAACACTTTGAATGCTTACTCTTTTATTTAAGATTTGTGGCGTGATGTATGAGTTACAATTCTTACCACCAAATAGGCTGGGTGGAAATGCAACAAGTAGTACACTTGCACTATATCATGAAGACTGCAAATTGGAATCAGACCCCAGCATAGAAACAAAATAGATATTTCCGACTAAAAAAGATTCTTATGTGGGTTGTGAGTAGAGGGTCCACACTGAAAATAGGAAATAAAAATCCACTATCCTCTAAAACCTTCACAGCTAATTTAATGCCTGGGAAAACTGTGATTTCAGCGTCTGGTGAAGAAGCAATTGACCCTAAAATTGCTGCCTGGAGCTGAACCAACACTTTCAGCTTCATAACCGTTGTCTTGCACAAATGGAGAGGGTGAGGGTGGGGAGAGAGTACATAAGGAGAGCGTGAGAATTAAAAAAAAAAGTCTTAATTGCTCTGTAGATGTAGTCTAATGTATCTCCTTCTTACCACATGCTAGCTGCTTGATTTAGGGTATGTGCAGCAGAAAATGTAGTAGTGACCTAGGTGATGGCCCATGTTTTCATTCCCACTTTCTATCGCTTCTGCAATATTTACAACACTCAGCATCCAAAAATCATAAGATGGCTCAGATTTGAAATTTAAAAAAAATACGTCTCTCTTTTTCACATGCTTTCTGATTTTTTTTAAATGTATTTATTTTAGTGGGAAGCTGCCTATACAAAATTTGTGTGTGATCATCTCAGGTTCAAAACTGAACCTTATATACCAGGGGTAGGCAACCTATGGCATTTGTGCCGAAGGTGGCACGGAAGCTGATTTTCAGTGGCACTCACACTGCCTGGGTCCTGGCCACCAGTCTGGGAGGGCTCTGCATTTTAATTTAATTTTAGATGAAGCTTCGTAAATATTTAAAAAACTTTATTTACTTTATGTACAACAGTAGTTTAGTTATATATTATAGACTTATAGAAAGAGACATTCTAAAAACGTTAAAATGTGTGACTGGCACGCAAAACCTTAAATTAGAGTGAATAAATGAAGATTCGGCACACCGCTTCTGAAAGGTTGCCGACCCCTGTTATAAACTCAGAAATGCAGGCTTCTCTGCTCACTATGTGGGGACTCCATGTAGCCTCTCCTATCCCCTAGGGTGTGGGAAGTTGCTATTCTATCCCTTTCCATCTCTACTTAAATAAGATAGGTGTCAACCCCTCTGATATTCTCCCTCCATGCTTCCCCACAGTCACTTGCCCCCTCTATATCCCTCCATTTCTCCTCACATTCTCCTTCTCTGCCCTACCACATCTCCCTGCATCCCTCCCACCACCTATGCGCTTTCCCTGCACCACTCTGTCAGCTGCTGCTTCCCCATGTTTTTTTGACTCCTCAGTTTCCTGATCATTTTACTAACACATCCACTTATCTGCACCTCTGCATTCTCCTGTCACCTATCTGGCCTTCCCAGAGTGATTAAATGGCCACCATTTTTGCAGGGGGGGAGTCTTGCTTTCACTTGCGTAGGCTGAGAGGAGATGATAATTCTTGCTGAGCACAGCCTGTTGCTTCAGTCCTATGGACAGTAGTGGTAGACAGTAGCCATTCTGGATAGGGGCAGAATGTCAAGCTTGAATGTAGAAATCAGAAGTTAATGAGAAATCTTTCACAAAAAAAGTTCACAAGACCATCAGCAGAATTCTGAAAGTTGGCAATACTGCTTCCTCCTTCGCCCTGCTGCATTCTCCAAGAAAATTTGTTGGCTAGCAAGCTGGCAAATATATTCTCAATTAAGTTTGTGTGTGGAGGGGGCAGGGAGCGCGGGGGGAACACAGTTGAGAGTATTTGCTAATTTTATTTTTATGGGTGGAAAGCAAGGAAGGTAAATGTGGGAGATCTCTCACACTCATTGCTTTGGGGGAAAATAGTGAACTACTTGTCTTGTCACTTCTTCTGGGAGCATAAACTACTGGAACAAACCTATATTTTTAAGAAAATGAGGTGTGAGCAATCAGGGTCTTTCATTTTTAGTCTGTTGCAGTGCAGCCAGTGGCACTGAAGTACATACTTCAGACAAACAGTAATTCTTGCCACAGTTGGCTACCTCTTAGTTCTATTTCCAGTATAATATTAGGTACTGACACTTGTAGCCTTTTCATTATAGACATGAATGGGAATTCACAGTTTTGTACTTGCCACAAACTGTGGCCATAGTTTTGCATCTACAGTTCATTCATGCTTTTCCTAGTCATTCTCTTGTGGGTCCAAACTGAGTTCAAAATTGCACCTGAAAAAATATAAGCCTGATGTTAAAAATGTAGTAGCCCATGAGCAGGTTGAACTCTTTATTTGGGTCACTTGCTCTGGGTTCATGACTGGTGTGCTGGGGTGTGTGTGGCTGCACCCACTGACTTAAAGTAATAATAACCAAATACATGGTTTCTGCTTGGAGCACACATAGTATAAAAATTGCTTCTGCACCACTGTTCATGACACAGGCACATTACAACTTTTGGTGATAGATTTCAATTATGTCCTTAAAACATGGATTGAGCAATGTTTTTTTCACATTCCTCTCTTTAATACTTATTGGATTGGAAAGTAAAACATTTAACGTTCGCTCATGGTCGCATACAAACTAGAACGTAGATGTAAAGAGCTTTTACTTATTATGCCTATTATGCTGAAGCTGTTTGTGAAGATATAGCTAAGGTTGTGTTCAAATGTAGACAGAATGACTTGCTCAGAACACCTGATGTTAGAGAAAATCTTGTTGCTGCAACAGCCCAGAATTCTTCTGGCTCTAGTAAAATGGGTTGTGTCTGACCGTTACATAGTTATTGTGAAAGAAATCACTGATGAACAAGGTGAAACATACATGTGTGTGTGACTGACTAACCATTGTCTATTGAATACAAATATGATGGCCTCATTTCATAATATAATCTATGGTTCAAGAATCTGGTAGTAACTCTGGTTCTTGATGTTACAAATCCTGTGGCAGATTAGTAGTAATCTATTACAATTTATATATCATTTCACTTCAAAGTGCTTTGTTTCATTTCAGCCACCAGCTAAATGTATTTACTTGTGGGATGAAATGTGGCAGTTTTATAACAGCGTTTTAGGAACAGAAATGACAAACACAGTTTCAAGTTAAAAATGCATAGGCAATCCAGGTAGGTAAAATGTACTAATCTGTATTTTAGTCAAATTGGCCTACAGCCAAGACACTAAACTGACACCTCTTTTTGCAAAGTGTCATGGGCAAGGCCAAAGTAGTGGATGGATGCAAGTGGTATAGGGAGTACAAAGGGAGTTGCGGTAAAACATTTGCTTGAAGTGGTCAAAACAATGTATCAATATGCTATCTGTTTGCTTCTTGTAACTTGTCTCTTTTCGCTCACCATTATATACACCGGGGGGGGGGGGGGAATTTTTGGCCTGAGGGCCACATCTGGGTATGGAAATTGTATGGCAGGCCATGAATACTCATGAAATTGGGGATTGGGGTGAGGGCTCTGGCTGGGAGTGAGAGCTCTGGGGTGGGGATGGGGGGTTGAGGGTGCAGGAGGGTGCTCTGGGCTGGGACTGAGGGGTTTGGGGGGGTGGGAGGGGGATCATGGCTGGATCAGGGATTTGGGGTACAGAGCGGCACTTACCTCAAACAGCTCCAAAAAGCAGTGGCACGTCCCTCCTCCGGCTTCTACGTGGAGGCGTGGCCAGGTGGCTCTATGTGCTGCCCTGTCCGCAGGTGCCGCCCCTGCAGCTCCCATTGGCTATGGTTCGCAGCCAATGGGAGCTGTGGGGGCAGTGTGCTGAGCGCCTTGGCTACCCCTATGCATAGGAGCCAGAGTGGGGACATGCCACTGCTTCTGAGAGCCGTGCGAAGTGAGGCAAGCCCCAGACCCCACTCCCCGGTGGGAGCTCGAGGGCCGGATGTGGCCCCTGGGCCATAGTTTGCCCCACCCTGGTATACACCAATATTCTTTACTTCCATAGTAGTAGCCGTTGGAGGTACGGGAGGGGGGAGGTGATGAAAAGTGACTCAGCAACTGCCATCCATAGGAGTGTTTGAGTATTAGTGATGTTTGCTGGTTACAGTCTCCTTAGAGCCAGTAGATTATTTTCCCCCCGTTGGCCCATTAAGGACATTATTTCAGCACCAAGTCAGAGGGAAAAAGTACCACCTTTTGCATTGCCAGTTCTGCTTTTTGCAGTGCTTTGAGTCCTCTGGACATATAAACACTGATCATGCCAGATTCTGCTTATCTTGTGAGATCTGATTAGATCCCAGCCCAATATAGAGACAATGCGGCCTATTATAGTGCTTTAAACTTGACACTTAAAAACACACCCCTGAGCTCAGCAAGTTTCAGTGCTGTAAAGTGCCAGTGTAGACAATGCAGCAACGCTGGGAGCCGCGCCCCTCATGGAAGTGGTTTTTTTAGAGCACTGGGAGCTCTCTCCCAGCGCTGTGCCGCGACCACACCAGCCACTTTAAAGTGCTGCTGTGTAGACTAGCCCTTGATTTGAAGAATTTGGGCAGGCCGGGAAGATTATTACAAATCTCTGACAACAGATTAGACAAACTTTATCTTTTTGGCTCATTTTCAGTATTGGCAGTTTCTTGTGGTACAGGCAAACTGTGGTGATCAAATCATTAGTATAATAAAGCTAGTATTTCTTGTCCTCCTCCTTTCCATTAGAGTCCATGTTTTCTTTATCTGGCATAGTAACTCTGCACTTAGTATCTCTAATTCTCGCTTAGATAATCTGATTGTTTCTGGAATTCATCTAGGAATACAGACTTTGCTCTGCTGTTATATACACACAAAATATTCTGGTTAGTCAGAGATGCATCTAGAAATTTGTACAGTGTCTCAAAATAATTCCATCCCCCAAATTAAAAAACAAAATGCATTCTAGTTAACTATTTCAGGATATATTTTAAATTTATTTTTCTTAAATACTGCAGGTGCATTCTATTAGGCAACTTGCTAGCTGGAGCTAAGAGTGAAATTATACTTCCCTGAATACAAGAGCTCTATCGACCTACAAAATCATTGATGGGGTAGGGTAAGCTTTAATGGGAAAGACTTTTCTGGATGATTTTTTTGGCCATACAAGTACTTTTTGACCGCTCCAGTCAATGGAAAACCTGCATTATTTTGACTCTGGTTACCACATAACTGTTGAAATTACCAACATTCAGGATGGATGTGATAACTTCTTATAGATAAGGAGTGGGTGAAATCCAGTGGCTTTCAGTTTCACAAAGCTTTTGCATATATTTCTAGCCCCCAGTAAATCCGTTCACAAGAGATAGGATCCTGAAAATTACCATTTGGTGTGGTCCTAGGTCTGTTTAATTCTGTCCTAATAAATAGTATATCTCAGTATTCAAGGGGCTAGCTCAGAGGCGGATTTACAGTAGAACACAGGGTGCCCTGGCATGGGGCCCCCCAACAACAGGGGGGCCCAGGGCCAGGCAGCTGTGGGGGCAGAAGCTTGGTCCTGCTGGCTCCTGGGGCTCCTGCTGCAGGCTCTGCACCCACCAGTAGCCAAGCTCCCCGCTTCCCCATCTCCTCCCTGCCTCCTCCGGCGAGTGTGCTGCATTCCCACCCCTCCTCCCCAGCGCTTCCCCCCCCCCACTCAAACAGCTGTTTGCCAGTGCTCAGGTTGCTCTGGGAGGGAGGGGGAGAAGAGGCAGGGGCGGGGCCTTGGGGAAGGGGGTAGAATTGGGGCAGGGCTGAGCAAAGGCGGGGCCCCTACACTCCCTCTACCCATACACATACCCCCCACACTGTGAACTACTCAGGGCAGGGGGCTGGGAGCACCCCCACCTATACCCCCGCCCTGACTCCTGCACCTCTGACACATACCCAGCCCCACCACACCCCATGCCCTGACTCCTCCACCCCCCCATCTCTACCCTCACCTGAGCACCAAATGGGATCTCCTGAACGCCCCCCCCCCCACCTGCATCCCTTGCGCCAAATGGGAGCTACCCCAGGTAAGCGCTCCAAACCCCAATCTCCTGCCCAACCCTGAGCCCCCTCCTGCATCCTAACTCCTGGCCAGACCCTGCACCCCAACCCCCAGTCCACTCCTGCACCCTAACTCCCAGACCCTGCACCTCCAGTCCTGAGTCCTTCACCCCCCTCACACACACCCCGTCCCCTGCACTCCCTGAATCCTGCACCCCCCTCACACACTCCCAGCCCGGACTCCTGCATCCCCCCACACCTCCAGCCCCCTGCCCACCCTGACTCCTGTACCTTCCCCCACATCCCCACCTGCACCCCTCGCACAAAATGGGAACTGCCCCAGATAAGCTCTCCACACCCTAACCCCCTGCCCCAGCCCTGAGCCACCTCTCACACACTAACTCCTGGCCAGACCTGCACTCCAGCCCCCAGCCTGCTCCTGCATCCTAACTTCCTCCCAGGCCCTGCACCCCCAGCCCTGAATCCCCTCTCCCACCCTAAGTCCTGGCCAGACCCGGCATCCCAACATTGTTTTTACATTTCTGTTTATAAAGTGCTCTTATCCAAAGCGCTTTGTAGCGTTAGCTACCTATTGTAAACAATATTTGGAAAGATCATTAAGTGGGCTGCCGAGACCCTCCGTGATTTTCAAGTGGTCTGTGGAAAAATAAGTTAGACTACAAAAACAATCAAGGTACCTCACTTTATTTTCATTTACTTCCTATTACTTGTAGGAGGAGGATGAAGGAAAAAAAGAATGAAAAACAGGGGCGGGGGAGAGATAAGAGAGAATGTTCTTTTTCTTGGCTGGGTCCCAAAGAGGGGCCCCAAAAATGAAGCTGAGCACAGGGCCCCACTAACTCTAAATTCCCCGCTGAGTTAGGTATGTGTATTATCTGTGAAAATGGCATTCCTTTTCTATGCACCGTGTAGATGCAGTCTTTGCTGCCTAGAATTATCAGATGAAAAGAATACAAGTAAAAGATACATTATTCTTCTAAAGCCTCATTATGATGTCATCTTTGACAGACCACTACTAAATCTTAATTTTTTTCAGTGCTAAACTATGCCATCATGTTTCTTTGGGACTGGATTATTTTATGGAGAGAATTTTTCTGTGTTCAATCCAGTCAGTCAATTGATGGTTTACATTACAGAATGGTTTCTAATTTAATGTTTGTTTTTTACATAAAAAATGACATTGTTATTGAATTACTAAATTGCTTTTCTTTTTCTTTTCTGTTTTTACCAATTGTTATGACTGACTGCAACATGAACCTGATACATTGGATGAAACTCTGGCACATGGAATGTGGATAATTTTGGGGTGAGTCTTAAAATCATCTTAAAGTCATTGATTTTTTTTCTCTTCTCAGTGGAAGGAAAAGAGCATTAGTAAACTTGGATTGGATTTAATTAGAGCTCTAGTTTGTGGGCCCCAAAAAACTGCATGAGTGTAGAAGCAAGATGCAACTTTTATTGAATCTGATGTTTATGTGGGTTGGGTCTATTTTTTCCCGTAAGCTCTGTTTTGATATTGGCAGAAATGTGGAAGATAACATTAAGAGGATTAATTCTAAATGATGATTTTTTTAATGAGCTTTAATATTTATCACTCTTGTGTAATTGTTGACATGAAAATATTTTCTAAACTATTCTATGAAGCTTACAAACAATTGATTGCCCCTAAGGTTCCCTAGGTTTATACTATTGCTTCTGTAAACCATTCAAAGAAAAAATTTATTCATTGTGTGACTTTTCAGAAATATACGGTGCAAATCAATTAATTTTCTCATAATACCACTGTTCCTTGTGGCATGAATCCCTAGAAGAGGTATATAATGTTGTTGACTTGTTTGTATTAAATACTGTACCACATTCTTGTGTATGTAAAGGATTTCCAACCCAGCTAGTCTCTGTGAGGTTGTTTAAAAGTAATGCAGCATAGCTACTCCATGTTCTTCACACAAATTGAGGGTAGAATACCAATGCCAAGGTAACTGATTTCGCTCTGCAGATGAGGCTAGCATATCTAGCATTCTGGACTTTCAGTTAAAGGTGGTTAGACTGCTGCAGATAAAACCATTTGTTGCAACCATATCAGCCAAGAGACCCATTCCAGAAACATGTTTGGAATTCTTAATATTCACTCAGAATTGTTATAGGAGTAAGGTTGCCTCTTTGAAAGACTTAACTCAAAATGTTTTTCTGTTTTAGAAAGCTTTAAACATAACTCTTGGAATTATCAATGTGACTCTTATTTTGATAGACATTGTGACACAACAGCATGAATCATTCATTTAGGGCTAACAGATTGAGTTTTATAACTAGTGGGCACAATTCAGGAAAGCATCTCAGATCTGAACAGAGATGAGCATCATCAATGATTTAGATAAAGGCATAGAGAATACACATAAAGTTTGTGGATGATACCAAGATGAGAGGGGATGCAAGTGATTTTGGAGGATAGGATTTTAATACAAAATAGTCTGGACAAACGAGAGAAATGGTCTGAAGTAAATAGGATGAAATTCAATATGGCCAAATGCAAAGCACTCCACTTAGGAAGGAACGATCAGTTGCACACATACAAAATGGGAAATGACTGCCTAGGAAGGAGTACTGCAGAAAGGTATCTGGAGGTTATAGTGGATCACAAGCTAAATATGAGTCAACAGTATAACACTGTTGCAAGAAAGGCAAACATCATTCTGGTATGTATTAGCAGGAATCGTATAAGCAAGACATGAGAAGTAATTCTTTGGCTCTACTCAGTGCTGATTAGGCCTCAACTGGAGTATTGTGTCCAGTTCTAAACCTCACATTTCAGGAAAGATGTGGACAAATTGGAGAAAACACAGAGAAGAGCAACAAAAATGATTAAAGGTCTAGGAAACATGACCTATGAGGGAAGATTGAAAAATTTGGTTTGATTAGTCTGGAGAAGAGAAGACTGAGAGGCGGCATAACAGTTTTCAAGTACATGAAAGGTCGTTACAAGGAGGAGGGAGGAGAAAAATTGTACTCTTACCCTCTGAAGATCGGACAAGAAGCAATGGGCTTAAATTGCAGCAATGACAATTTAGGTTGGACATTAGGAGAAACTTCATAACTGTCTGGGTAGTTTAGTTAAGCACTGGAATAAATTGCCTAGGGAAGTTGTGGAATCTCCATCATTGGAGATTTTTAAGAGCAGGTTAGAAAAACACCTGTCAGGGATGGTCTAGATAATATTTAATCCTGCCATCGGTGCAGGGGACTGGACTAGATGATCTCTTGTGATCCCTTCCAGTCCCATGATTCTATAAGCATGTGCTTTTCTGAATTAGAGCCATAAAACATAACCATAAATTCAAAAGTGGGATCTTCTAGATTTCCCACTAAAATGCAAGTAGTGTGGAAATGCTTCTGTTCTGATGTTTTAATTCTCTGTTAAATGTGCACAGACTTTGTCATTAGCCGCTCTTTGATGTATTGTAGTTGGATTTAGTTATTTGTAAATTAACTCCCTTTCTCATTGATTTCTATCTGATATGCACCAAAGATCTCTCTCCCATCCCCTCTTCAGATGCCTAGGTCTTAGAAGCAGAGGGAGATTATCTGGGCTACTTCTAATACAACAGAAGAGGTTAGTTGTGGCTTCTATCAGAGCTCATCAGCTAGAGGGGATTGCTCAGAACCATTACAGAACCCCGACTTGTCACTCCCCCTTTTCACTGACTAAACCGGTTCCATCCATGGACTCCCCACCCCTGCTGGCCTGGGGGCAAGAGAGTGAAGGACAAGAACCCCATTTGGAGAAGACAAACATGGCTTTTTATAGAATTTCCTAATAAAAATTGACAAATTTATTTTTTGTTGTACCTTTCCAGGGTAATGCCTCTTAATCCCTTTTTATTGACCCTGTGCTCATGCTGCAGAGCTTTTTGTCTTAAGGCAGTAATATGAGTTCAGGGTCCTGGAGTGTAATGACCTTAATCATTTTCCATATGTTGTTTCATGCTGGGTGAACATACGTTGCACTGCTACTTCTTCTCATGGATACCTGTTATTCCTCAGAAATGTAGCTAAAAATGCAGTTAAGTGGCCTTCTGCATGACTGATGCAAAGTAATTTCATAACTGAGTAGCAGTGGGCTCTGTAAATGAGCTGCTTCAGATTCCCCTTCTTTGATGTGCTAAGAAGCCTTCATCAACTTCAGAGAGTAATGACTCCTGTGCCCAGGAATATGTTGCATATTTTCTCTGCTATACATACTAATAAATCCTCAAGTCTAAGAACTATTGAAATATATTGTTCACTACCAAACTTCAGCAGGTATTTCATTTTACTTTTAGGCTACCTTAGTTAATATTTTACAATGTAAAAGTATAACTGACCATTCATATGCTGCATATACAGATGCAACATTTAATACTTTGTTTTGTGGGGCAGAGGTGCTTCCTCATACTGTTATAACTAATGATGATTAAAATGGACAAACTTTATTTCATCTAGTTTTCATTGTTGTAGTTTTGATTATATCTGGGGCTGAGAAAAAGCAATCTGGTTATATTTGAATGTCACCAAAATACAATACATTTATTACAAAAATGTAACAATTAGAAGAGCCCGAGGCTTGGTAAACAAGCTAAGTGGCAGGGGAGTGTTGTATGTCTGGTAACAGCATGGTTCGTTAGTGGTTCTGAATAAAGTTCACTTTAAGCACTCTCTCACAACAGAAATGTGATATACCACAAAATCCATGCCAAACTATTGGCACACCTGGCAGCCTTTACTCATTCAGCTGCTGCCTTGAAATCTTATATGCTCCTTGCTTTCTTGTGGTCAAAGAATTCTTGGCAGTCTGATCTTGAAGAGAATCCTAGGTTATCTGGTGTGAAAGCTGTAGTCAAACCAGCTATGGTAACGAGGATACAAGAGGGTTTTGTGGTGGTGGTGGTTTGTTTTTTGTGCCTAACTGAAATGCCTTTATAAGGCATTTTTAAATGGTGGGTTCTCAGCACTTTCTGAACACTGGGCTTCTTTAAGGTGTCTCAGGTTAGGCATGGAGAATTGCTAGTTACATTTGAAAACTTTGAACCTAAGATCTTCTGAGATCCTATGAGAGAGAGCTATTGGGATATCAGCAAATGTAAGATGCAGATTGTTTTGGGAGGAAAAGGGTGTTGGTGACTTCATAGAAAATGTGTGAGTTGGTGGTTGTGTGGAATCAACCGGAGCACAGGTTGTAAAAGGAGGGAGGGGAAGAGAACTGGGAATGGATTGGGAGGCTAAATGGATGGAAGAAATGAGATTTCAGGAAGAATTTGCACATTGTAAGGTGCAAAGTTGGAATCTGGAGGGGAAGAGACTTCCTAGCAACTCGTATAAACTCTGAATAAGCATCCAAACCTTAGGAAGGTGACCTATCCAAACGGAGCCACTCCACCAAATGCTTTGAATTCAGTTACCACGGGAAAGAATAGAAAGCCTGAGGATACTTCATTTGTTAGAAACATGTTAAATTGTCCATCTCTTTTTTTTTGTTGTTTTTTGTTTTTTGAACTGCTTGAATTAAACAGATTTTGTTTTGTTTTGTGAAGGGGCCTAGGATAATTTACAAGTAGCTTTTCCTTTGCTTCATATAACCCAACAAATGGGTGGAGGAGGTTGGTGGGGTGTCCCCAAGACAGTGGTTAGAATATAGATTTAACAACTCCAAATGAGATTTCAGAGGCTTTGACCCACCACTTTATTCTATGCCTCCTTTTTCTACCATTATCCCATCTGCTCCCACCCACATAGCAGCTGAATTCTCTATGCTTGTCCTGTTGTGACCTGATCATGACCAACTGCGGCCAACAGTGGAGGCCACAAACACAGTATTTGCTGTACACTTCCATTTCCAGGGCTGCCCGGGAGGGGGGGTGGGGAGGGGCAATTTGCCCCAGGCCCCGCAGGGGGCCCCATGAGAATATAGTATTCTATAGTATTGCAACTTTTTTTAATGGAAGGGGCCCCTGAAATTGCTTTGCCTCCGGCCCCCTGAATACTCTGGGCAGCCCTGTCCGTTTCCAGAGGCTGAAAGCACAATGACCATAATATTCTCATCATCCCCTATGAGAAGCTAAAACCCTGAGGTTTCTTCTCCACTTGAGTCTTGAGTATGGCTGTGTACAGTGACTGTCCTCAGAGTTGTATTTAAGGAACAATTGTGTCTTAATGTTCACTTTTCTGTTAACCTCATATACTATGCAGGAAGATCAAGCTGAAGAATTTGCCTTTTATTTTTAATTTCTTTTATATATATGCAGAGGCTTTGTATTTTTTTTACCATAGCTGTTCATTTTCAGTTGTTGCCTGGATAATA
Organism: Mauremys reevesii; assembly: GCF_016161935.1. Lineage (NCBI taxonomy): Eukaryota > Metazoa > Chordata > Testudines > Geoemydidae > Mauremys > Mauremys reevesii. Next base: position 202,813,496 of record NC_052624.1, read on the forward strand.
GTGCTGATGAACAAGTACTTAGTCTGACACACAAAGGCTTTGCTGTAAAGAAAATGAAGCGCAGAAAATTACTGTGGCAAAGGTTTCTAAATTATACTTCAACAGGAAGATGTTGATAAGGAAGTAGTTAAAAATTACTGTTTAGAGAAGGGGAAGAATGCCCTTATGACCTGTATTTTAACTATCAGCAAAATGAGGAAACAATTGATTCATAAGGTCAGTGAGGTAATTTTGGTGCTAATAAAGTAATTGCTCTATTGAATCTAGCGCCTGATCCAAAGCCCATTGATGAAATAGTCATTCTGCTGTTGTCAGTGGGCTTTGGATCAGGCCACACATGAGTATAAGTGCAAGTTATTTTCATTTGCTTTGAAAATAAAAATTAAACTGTATATTTTAAGTACTTGCAAAACATATTTGTTTTACTCCCACTTGGGCAGGCTGAATATTTTTTTAATTAACGTATGTATTAAAAATACATGTAGCATAATAGTGCTACTGTTGGGACAGAATAAAAAATAATTTAGAAGTTTTAGCATTGTAACCAACTATATCCTTATTGAAGCGAATGACAAAAATCCCGTTGTCTTTGAAGGGAGCAGGGTTTAGGTCCATGAGCCCTCATGCTGCAAAGCAATCCAGATGCAGTTAAAGGTCCACCTACCCAGATGGCTTTGTAGGATCAGGACCATTGTTTGTGAGAAACTTTTTTTTTTGAAGATTTAAATAGAAGGCATAGTCTGCTAGCAGTAAATCCTTCACATAATACCCTTCAGCTTGTTTCAAACAATCAGCACTAAGTAGCTAATGTAATAGTTACAAGCCATATATTATTTATGGTCCCTTTTTCTCATCCAGGATGTGAGATAAAGAAAACATACTGTACAAATCTTTTAACCGAATAATGAATAAGCAGGATATTTCTTTGATGGCTGAGCCCCTCCCTGTACACACTTCACTTCTGCTTCTGGAAATTGTATTTAGGATCCAACAGTGAATTTGGATTAGTAGTAATGTCCTCTGGCAAGACCTGTCCTGCCAGGTCACTTATGAAAAGTACTAAGGCAAATGACCACCACAAAATATAGCTTCTGTGATTAATTTAGTGTGATCAGAACAAATCACTGATTATGAACAAAATGAAGTTTTTTGTAATGAAGCATGAAGGCACTTAGCTCTATCTTAACCTTGATTGGCCCATATTCATAGCTTTGTTGGAAATGAGTTAAGTGAGGCCAATGGCCTGTACTGTTCAAAGGTTAAAATAATCCACAATAGTTCAGCTGTCAGCAAAATTGAACTTTGTGTGGCCTAGGTTTTCATGTAAGGCCTTAAACTACTTTTATTGTCCCCTGAGCTGATAGATATTAGCTGACATGTCCTTTATCAATCTGAGAAATGGGCAAGGGTTGCCTTCTTCTGAGTTGTATCTGAACTTTGCCTTTTGAGACAGGTTAGACAACAGTCTAGCTGAAATACTGCAGAAGTTGCAATCTTTTGTGATTGCAGCCTCAGATAACTGTTCGGATTTATCCAGTAGCTGTGAGTGATTACCAAGTTAGATATTGTATCTTAGAAGGTTTTTTCTCCCCTCTTTCTCTCACACTCTCCAGAATGTCTGTACAGAGGTGTTGTGCTGTTGCATCCTATTTTTAACACCAAAGCTCATTTACCATAGCTAATCATAGGGTGTGTTGTGTTCAGTGAACTGCATTTTATCAAAGGCATCCCAAAATATTTTAGTTTTCTGATTACAACTAGTGAAAGCTAAGCAAAATTCAGTTAAATTTAAGCTATTTTATAGATAGGAAAATACTAACGTAGTCTGAGTCAATACATTTGTATGTCAAAGTGGAGATACCTGACTAATTGATTTTACTCCTCCATCCATCTCAATACATTGTTTGTCATATGGCACTTTGTCACTGTTTCTAGTTTACCAAACTACTGTAGCTCTTTTCTTTTTAAACTAATATAAAATGTTTTTAGAAAATTCACATTCTTCTAAATCCATTTTTTCTACTGCCCAGTGTTAAAACCAGTGATTTTTATTCAGAGATATAATTGTCTAGTGTATATTTTGGCTGTAATGATGATTGCCACAGATGTTTGATTTTTTTTGTCATGTTTATTCATAACCAGCTATTGCAATAGGCTTATAAGAAGATATTGTAAGGATAGTTTTCATTCTCAGTTTTGGGAAGTGGGCTCCACCTAGTGTTTAAATTATAGGATTAAATTTCTCAAATATGTTTTCCTGAATGCCCTTGTTACATAGTTAAAGGACACACAAGCAAGTTGAGATGGGTATAGTTTTCAGTAATGGTTATCTAAACTAGGAAGTTTATAGGTACAGTTAGTATACTAATGATGATGACCTGTAATACTGAAATGGTTATAGTCTTTCACAGAGAAAATATAATATTCCTGTTCTATACAATTCCTGTTATAAACAATGGCAGGCAAGCATTTTAAAAAGAAATTAAAACAGCATGGTAATATGTTCCTAGATATTTTGCAGTTGATTGCCATATATTTTTTCTGATATGGCATATTAGAAAACGGCATGATAGTTGATTAAAATCTGATGCCGAAAAACTAATTAGAGTTCTTTTAAAAAGGCAATAAATGTGAGACAGTTTGTCTGGATTAATATTGAATCAACAAAATATTTTTACTATATACGATACCTGTTGATTAACACACATGAGTTCTGCCTATATTTCTTAATTACACCATAATTTTTTAGTAAGAGCAATTTATAGTTAGTCTTTGAGTGGTTGCAGATGTGTATTCCACTCAGGTGCATGAGGGCCCAGCACACCAAAGCCAGAGAACTTTGCTAAGCAGTGCTCATAGGGTTGGCACTTGAGCCCTGTGGCCCCTCTTCTGGCTTTTTAAGGTTAGTGCTGCCCTGACCACTGCCTGCCCGCCCCCAGTTCCTTCTCACCACCTGTGGCTAGAGTTCAAGCATTCGGTGTGAGATTTACCTCACACGTCCTTTTTTTTCCTCATTCTTTTCTGGGAATTTAATTTATTGTATATAGTTAGTGTAGCTCCGTGGTACCCCTTATGTTTAGTTACAGTAGTTAGGCTAGATAGTTCATTGCCCCGGATAATGCCCTCACCGGGGTTTAAACATGTGGAGTTGCTATCCCCAATAGTGACCACACTCACTCACTCACTCTGTTTGTAGTGCCCAGGAGAAGGGCACATTAAGGAAAAGTGCTCGCTTTGCAAGTCCATTTAAGAAGTGGCTAGACACTTGCATCTGAAACAGCGCTTCTGAGAGCAGATCATGAGGCCCACTTTGGCACCAGGGACCTCCTCAGATTGCCTGGTCCCACTTTGGAGCCATGAAGAGTGGCTCCTACCTCAAGAGTCAGTGCTTCTCTTATCAGGGAGAGGGATTGTTCCCTTGCATCACCATTGGTACTGGGATTGGCACCATTCCTGCAGTAAGGATATGGGTCCTTGGCCTGCTACCTACTGGCCACTAATGCCTCACCCCTATTCCTAGTTGTCTCCATGGAATCCTTGGCATGTGCCTTGGTCTGGGAAATCCCACTCTTTGGGAGTCCTGGGCAGGATTGCTGATTCCAGCTGTGGTTTCTATCCCTGAGCTGCCTCTATTACAAGTGTAATCAGAGATTATTCTTCCTGAGTCACTCCAGACTGACCGTCTCTTGCAGATAATTTAATAACTGTTCGGATAGTTACGCACTGGAATAAATTGCCTAGGGAGGTTGTGGAATCTCCATCATTGGGGATTTTTAAAAGCCAGTTGGACAAACACCTGTCAGGGATGGTCTAGATAATACTTAGTCCTGCCTTGAGTGCAGGGGACTGGACTAGATGACCTCTCGAGGTCCCTTCAGGTTCTGTGATTCTATTCTTGGTCTCCATGGCCTCAGCAAATATGTGATGTTCCATATGGTCTACTCTAGCAACTATCCTCCTTACAATTGAATCACAATGACTGGTTTACTGCCATAGACCTTCAGGATGCTTATTTCCACATGGCAATTCTCCTGAGCCATGGGAGACTTAAGGTTTTTTTTATGGCAGGCAACCACTGTCAATACACTATGCTTCACTTCAGCCTATCCTTGGCATATTGTTTTTTTACAAACTACATGACTCAATAGTTTCACAGTTTCACCTTAACCAAATGATTTACTTTTCAGTGTTCTTTCCTAAACCACATTCCAGTGTGGACGAACAGCATCGTCACTCACTGGATGTGAAATGATGCTTAGTGTTCTACCTAGATAGAACTAAGCTTCCTAAGAACTTAGCATCACTTCATTCGTATCCTATGAGGCTCAAATGAGTGATCAGATGGTCTCTGTACAAACGATTTCCAGATGGATAACTTCCTGTATTACATCAGCATATGAGACATACCTCCCTACTTTGGGGTGGGAATCCCCAAGTGGTCTGTTAATACACTTTTTTGCCTGTTTTGTGCTACAGGAGTGATTGGAGAACGGGGTCCAAGATCTGGTCCTGTATCTTTGGCAAAAGGCTGGTTCTTATTTCATCTGTAAAACATTCAAAGTTTACAGATTTTCCAGCTTAAGCCTGTCTGTGCTTAAACAGCAAACATTTAGACACCAGATTGTTCACATTATGTTTTCTACTGAAATGTGTGTTGGGTACGGTGCCCATTTTAAAATAGTAAGTTAGTAGCTGTGGTGGTGGCTCAGCGTGCTCAGCACTAAGTTAAATTGCACTACGTTTGAATTTGTACAGTTCAAACTAAGCTCCAGATTGTACCTCCTGACTCCATGGAGGGGGGAAAAAACACCACAGCTCCCTGTCTGCAGTGGGGGGCAGGAGGAGGGAAGAATGTAGGGTAGGCTGTTTCTCTGAAGCATAATTCCCACATTTCCTTCCTCTCTCTGCCCACCCACTTCCCCAGAACTTGTGGAACCCCCTTGATGGAGCATAGAATCCACACACAAGGAGAGAGTATAGTTAAGCCATGACCAGGGATAGGAGGAAAAGATTAATTCATTATTAACTCTTGTTTGCATCTCACTTCACTCTCTGGGGCCTCTCCAAGAGGGCAAGGATTCAGGGACAATGGCAAGAAGCCTGGCTTCAAGAACCCAGTCCTAGGAAAGCTGGAGTGGGGATTGCATCTGCACTAGTTGTGAGGTTAAGTGCCTCTGGAAGACCCACCCAAGTTCAATCTGGAGACCTAAAGCTCTGCTGCATCAGATGTTGGGGAAGGCAACCTCATGCCATCACTCCCAAAGGAATAATGTCCACAAAATTCTGTGAGTTTCCTTAATACAACAAGGCTTAGTCTTGGCCTTCGTAATCGGTAGAGATGGTTAAAAAAAAATGAAATTGCAGTTAAAAAATGAATTTTAAATGATTTTTTCCATAGTTTGTCATCATTCAAACAATTCCATGTTAGGAGGAAATATTACAAGTGTAAAATTGGTTTCCCCGCTCCTTCACAAGATAACCCTTCACTCCCAAAAGGGAGCTTGAGGCCCAAAATTTTCATTGGCATTGGGTCCTAAATTTTGTAAGCAAATGTATTTCTTTGTTACTAATAATGTGTTTAAATTACTAAAAATAAAATGTTTGTAAATCCAGTTTTCTTTTTGGCTGTTTGTGGTGCTTACTTTTTGCATTTCTCCTTGCTTGAACAATTAAAATGAATGCAATTTGTTTCACTTTAAGCTTCTTAGCACTTCTGGGGAATTGTTTATTTAGAAGCAGCAGTTTCCACTGGAATTTCAAAACAAAAACATGGAAACTTATTTGTTAGACTTAAAGTCATTAAAATTTGGGTTTCTGTAATCTACATTTTGGACGAAACTTGAGTTCATGATGCCCATCTAAAATCTACTTGTAAGACATAGTGGGTGTTTTTTTTTTCTTTTAGAATGTGAGTAAAATTGAATTGATGCATAGAGTACTCTGCCCACAAAACAACTTACATAGGGACTATTGGCACATATTATTTGAAGGTTCAAATTTATCACAGTCCAGAAGGACTTGACACCTCTTAAGACCTGTAGTGAGGTGTTGCAGGAATCAGCTATTGTTAGGCCCATTTATTCTACTAGTATCCACTACATTTTCAGTAGTCATATACATCTTCATTATCAGTCTATTAAAAGCATAAGGTACAATAATAAAAATATTTCCAACAATTGGTGGTGGTAAAAATGGTAGTTCTGGAGCAGTTTAGGATTAATGGAGTTAATAAGTGACCCTACAAAGGTCTTTGTTGGGGGTTTAGTTTGTTTACCTTGGTACAGAAAAGGCTATGAGGAAGGTAACATTTTGAAAGAGGCTAAATTTAGAAAATTGAATGCTAAATTGAAAATGAAGTAAAAACAAAATGGAAAATTTAAAAGAATGATGTATTGTGATTTATGTTCTGTATAAGAATTGTTCAGTGTTGAAGTGTAAAGTAATAGACAAACACAAAATAATCAGTCTCTCCTGGGAAAAGGTAATCTAGAAGATAATCTGGAAAAAAAGTGGAACAATTTTCAAAATAATTGCTGCCATAAACTGTTTACTTTAACAAGAAAAGCAAAACAAGTTTTGGGAATTTGGAATTATTATTTTGCCAGAAGAAAATCATATTAGGAGCTTTCTGTGCAAATACTGGTCACCCTATTGTAGGACAGTAATTGCTGAGATGACAGTGCAGTAGACAACAGAATAAGATGAATCAGGTGGTTGAGGTTATGAAGAAAATGTAGTCTTGACTTATTTAGCCTAGAAGAAAAAGAGGGGTATTTCGGGTATGGACAACTTTAAAATAAAAGGGATGACCTGATGATAAAAATTGTTTGAGAGAACTATTTCACTCTAACTTCAGTCCAGTCAGAATTTCTTTACAGTATAGGTGGCAGGAATGTATACCAAATTGTTTAAGTAATTAATAAAGGTAGGCAGTTTATATCAGCTAATCAGAGAATTACACTGTCTTTGTTTGTTTGTTTTTTGGTTGGGTTTTTTTGGGGGTGGGGGGGAGGATGAAGGGAAAAAAAATGCACTACATCAAATAACTAGATTATTGGTGTTAAGATAAGTGCCTTAATTAGATCTACATTTCTTGCATTTGTGAAGGCAGTCTTTGATGGTCTGAACACCCTATCACGTTAGAATGGATTTCTCACCCTGTATGCTAGAAGTATCATCATTAGGTTGTAATACATGCACACAGTTTGTTTTTGTTTTGTTTGAAAATGACACCTAATCAGTGGTCAGTTTTTTCTCCTTTGTTTCTCAATTTCCTGATTCTAAAAACAAGAATGTAATGTCTTCACTTTAAGGATTGTTCAGAGCGACCGCTAACCCGTTGAGTCTACACCATCATGTAAGGCAACGTTAGAGATGTATGCTGTAGAAGTCTAATGCCAGCAAATAGACACATGCTGTTCTACAGAAAAGAGAGTTAGCTTTATTACCAAAAGTGGGCGAGATTAGTGATCTCTCTCCTGCCATCCATCTCCATCCTCTGACGAACAGATTGTTTTTGTTGCTTAAATTTATTTATTTTTTTGGAGCGTATCAGAGAAAGAGTTGTTGGTTATATAGCAGGTTGCCAGCATACTGCATTCTTATTGTGCTTGCAGAAAATTTGGGATAATAATAGAATGGTCCAGTATTGTCTAAAATTCCTCATTATGAAGCACTTTTCTTCCTTTTTATAGCTGTTTAAATGATTTTTTTTAAATTCAATTTTTAGTTATTTATTTGGTAGGCATTTATTTGCCTGTTGTAATTGTTATAATTTCTTCTCTGGCTGGCCACTACCACCTCACATTGGAATCATATTACTGAATCTAATTTAAAAATTGCTAAGGCTAATAAAGAAGAGGTTAGCTGTAAGTGTTTTGTTGGCTCAATCCAATCTGTGTTCTTTGCATTCACTCTGGGTTTGTATCTAGCTCTTCAGTGCTGACAAGTGCCATTTAGCTTCATTTATTCATTATGGGAAAAACAATTTTAAAAGGTTAGTTACTAGGGCTACCTTCTGAAGGGGAAATAAATGAAATTGCCTTGTCCTAGAGACATAAGTTGTATAACCTAATATCAAAATCCAGAACAGCATGCTTAAGTCAAATTACCGCTATTAAAAACATTAGAGGCTCATTATGTTATGAAAAACGAGAATATCACCTTCCATCTATAATAGTTTGTAAGGCAAAGAAGCCGAAAATACATTGTGCAGATAACGTTATATAGCAAGACACCTTGACCCAACAGCAACTGTTTTTGTCCATGAAACAAGTATAGCTTGTAGCAATTTTTCTTATATAAGAATAATACACATGCAGTGATTGCTGGGCTGTTTTTTGTTTAAATATCAGACTAAATCATGCTGGGTTGTGGAAAAACCAGTGGTTTTACTGTTTTACACAATCCAGCATAATTTAGTCTGGTAATCTTATTTAAATAAGCATGACATATACCTGAACATTTTTTGATACTAGAAAAATTAGAACCTAATCTTTATTTGTGAATAAACATTTTACTTCCCTTTGAATTTGTTGGAATAGTTAGGAGAATACTGTGGTACTTTATATGCCTATTAGCTTTACAATTTTCTTATTTCCTATCTAGAAACCTAGACAGAACATGAATTGGTAGAGTCAATGGTAATTGGAAAGAGGGGTAAGGCTAGCAGGAGGACTTGACTGACACTGGATGTTGAAGTGAGCAGAGTGGGCATAGTTATGAACTACTGGGGGCTTGCTAGAATCTACATGGCGAGATTCTCAGCTGGGTGTATCAAAGTAGGGACATTGACTTCATGGAGCTAGCTGGTTTACCCTTGCTGAGAATCTGGATCAGAGATTTCTGGAAGGTGAGTAGAGAAACTGATAACACAATTCTGTATAAAGCTGGCTATCCTACTTTTAGTTTTCAGTGTTGAATTCAGAATGAGATGGTTTCTCATAACCATGGTAAATGTGAAAACTGCTGGTCAATATGGCAAAAGTGTGAGTCAAAATTTAATTCAATCAAAAATATTTAAACTTTCTTCACAAAATTCATTTCACTTTTTGGCCAGCTCTTAGTGATCAGTAATTACCAAACATTAATGTATGAACTCTTGACTTACCATGCCTGAAGTTGATGGAAATAAGGTGTTGACAAAAAAATGATGTAAACTCTCAATTCTTTTAAAATAAAATGTAAATGTAAATATTTTCAAGAGTTAGTGAGATTTAAAAAGAAGAAGAATGCAGTACATCAGTTTCTTTGGATTCTTCAAGATTGAAAGTGCCATTGAATGAACTTTGTGTGTTGACTAGAAAAGCAACGTACTGCTGATATTGATACTGCAAGTGAGACATTTTAGATATCTACATTTTGGTGACAAGGCGTGGTGATAATTTGTCTTGTTCTGGGCCTTCCATCAGCCCTTCAGTATCAGCTTAATTCCGGAGCAGTCTCCTTGACTTCTGTAGGATTCTTTTATTGACTTTGAGTGTTTAACTTTCTTCAGGGGGGGGAAATCAGTGCATTTTTTTTCCTTCAGATTTGTGAAAATCACAACAGGCCTGAGATCAGATGCACAGGAATTTTCTCTCAAAGAATGTGTGGGGTCCTAAATACTTGATAGTGTGCAACTCTATGAAGGAGTTCTTCTGTGGGGCATCATTTAAAAAGGTCTTAATTTGAAGACTTGATTCAATAATTTCTTATTGTTGAAAACCTCTCTTTTTAGTTACTTGACTAAAGGAAATGTTCTGGTAAATTAATTGACTGTGGCATATTAAAGCACTAATTTCAGGTGGAGCAATGTATTTTCACATACACTATCAATTTAGAAATACAATTTATTTATTTCAAAATTTAGTTTTCCTGATGTTACGATACACTTCCAACTGTTTATTAAAGTGTTTAGTGGTAATATTTCTATTACAAAAATGCTATTTTGGTTGAAACAAGCACACAAAAATCCTTCCTGTTACAGATCCAGGCTTTTCTTTGAAAAGTAATCATGTAAGGGGGTATACTGAAGGGAACGAAATCAGGAGAGAAAGTAGAAGTTAGAGACTCTTGTACAATTAAGGGTTAAATTAAGGCACCAAGCCTGCAAACAGTATGCACCTGCTTAACTTTGAGCATTGGAATATTCCCACTGAAACCGAAGGGGCTATGCATTGCTTATAGCTAAGCAGATACGTAACTTTTTGAATAATCAAGGCTCAAATCCATCTCCTAAGAACCTGATTCTGAAACACTTGATCAACCTGTAAAGTATATAAGAAGAAATGTTAGCATTTTTTATTTTGATAAACTGCATGCCAAAGAAACAAAAAACTTAAGTTATGAAGCAAGTCATTACAGAATACTGATGCAGGAAAAGTATCCTCTTTAAAAAAAAAAAAAAAAAATTACCCATACTACCACAACTGGCATCCTCATACTCCTAGTCTTGCAATTATTGATACTATCTCATAGATATTTCTAGTGGGGGGTCCCACAGGGATTGGATCTTGGGCCTATGCTATTTAAAAAAAATTGTTAATGAAGGACTTAAAGAAAACACAAAATTATCACTAATAGTTTGCAGATGACCCATCACTGGAAACTTTAAAAACAAGACTGGATGTTTTTCTAAAAAGATGTGCTCTAATTCAAATAGGAATTAGGTAAGTCATATGGCGTTTGTTTATACTGGAGATCAAACTAGATGATCATAATAGTCCCTTCTGGTCTTTAAAAAAACAAAACAAACCTATGAATTGATCCATATGGCACAAGTTTTTAAATGGTTTGCTCATCCTTCAGTATAGTGAAACCTGTATGAGAGACTTTCCTTGTGAGGCTTGTCTCTTAAGAGGCCATCCCCAAGCATCCCATATGCACTGAGTACAATTCGTCTCCACTTTTACTAGAAGACCACTTCAGTCAGTTAATAGCTTTTGTTGGTCCCTTGAGTGGTCTCTGAAGACAATTTTCACCATGTAACCTTTGGAAAAGATACTTTTCCAGTAATGAAATTTAGTTTTATCCCTTTTTGCCAATATTGCAGACATATGGGTTGTTTTGTCTTGTGGGAGATGGGAAATGTTTGCATAGGAAGTTCAATATTTTAATTATACATTGTACTTTCTTAATTTATTGGAAGAGATCTGCATTTCACTTAAATAAATTTAGTTTTGTGCCCTATTCCAGGGCAGAAATGAATTATCGGATGTTTGCTGTATCATAATATTTCACCTTTAATATATTCTTTACAATAATAAATCTCTCCAAATTTTAAATTATTAATAGAACATTGTATGCCCAAATCTCTGGAGTAGAATATGGTACAAGTAGTTATTGCTGCTTATATGTAACAGCTTAGATAAATTAATCATTAGTTCATGATAAGGATGTTTGCATTGCAACAATAATCACATTTTTACTGAGTCCAAGAAATTTACTGCTGTACTGTATAAATGTCATGAATCATGACAAAAAGCTTTTTATTCACTAAGCATAACTCTCTCAACCTTCACTTACTCCTGCTTTCCCAATTCCCTTTTTTGACTATAAAGTGGGGTTTTTGTAAGTACTCTTAAAGCATGGAGTAATGGCCCTGGTTATAATATGCTACAATCTGTCTCCGGTGAAAATCCCATGATCAGGCTGACTTCCTTCACTACAAATTTGTTCTCTCCTTGTTCAGTTCTGCCATCTTCCTAGCTAAGCATCTCTTTTTCAGTTTAGTTGACTCCCATGTCCTCAATCCCAGCTGCCTCTAATTCACTCCTCAAACCCTCCTATCATCCTGCCTCTGCTTCTCTTCCAGCATAGGATCTCACTGATTTCTTCCAAGAAAAAACTGGAAAAAAATATGATCTTCCTCCTCCTCCTCTTGATTTGCTTTCCTTTCCTCCTTCCCCTCCTACAGCTCTCACTGCCTTTTCCCCATCACAGACACGTGAGTTTCTCCTCTTCTCTCTTCCTTTGCCTCTGTGACCCCATCCCATCTCCTGATCTCCCTCATGCCCACTCTCAACCCCGTCCTTACTCTTCTCCTTAACCTCTCATTCTGCTCTGGTTCTTCCCCTTCACAAGCACAACCATGCTTAAGTCACTTCCATCTTTATTTGAAAAAAAAAAAAAAGCTTTGACCCCCCTGCCTCTCAAATTTCTTTTCATCTCTAAGATCACTGAATGCACTTACAATCACAATCTGACGTTCCTGTTTTCCAGTTCCTGCCTCAATCCTCCCTAATGCAGCTTCTTCCCCTTGCTCACCACTGAAATGGCTCTCAGAAAGGACCTCTTCCTAGCCAAAGTTCAGAACTCCACCCCCGTCCTTCTTGACCCATCCTTCTTTGACATTGTTGAGCCTTCTCATGAAAATCTTGCCCTCCCTTGGCTTGACTGTGAACCTTTTGTTCTCTTTCCACTTCTCTAACTGCATCTTCAGTGCCTCCTGAGAAGGAGACTCCTTGTCCTCCTCAGCTTTCCGTTGGGGCTCTGTCCTTGGTCCCCTTCTATTCTCTATATGCTTTTATCTCTGGGTAGTCTCATCCACAGACAAATTCAACTACCATCTCTATGCTATTGATTCACAGATGTCCCTCTCTACTCCACAGCAGTCTTTCTGCTCAAGCTAAAAATCTTGGCCTGTCTCTCTAACATCTGCTTGTGCATGTCCAGCTGTCAGCTCAAGCTGAACGTGGCTAAAAGAGCTCTTAATCCACCCTCCCGCAAACCCTACCTGCTACCTCATTTCTTGATCACTGTGGACACCACCACCATCCAGCCCATACTGGATTTGGACTTCTTTCCAGGCTATATCTAAATCTTGCCAATTCTTTTTGCATAGCATCTCTAGGATATGGCTGTTACACTCTTTGGAGTGGGTCACGACCCTGAGTGCCAACCTCAGGGTAGACTGTCAAAAAAGCCGGGCAAAAACCCCAAACTGGCTGTATGGTCTGTAATTAGATTTCACCAACCCGATAACAAGTGTGAACTCCTAAGACTGATCTAGTGCTTTCCCATGGAGGCACAGACAGTCTCCTTCTGTCTTGCCACCCAGGCAAACTGGACTATGTGATTGATAGATAGATAGATAGATAGATGGTCACTGTGACGGGGGTCCTAGTGGGGAGCCAGCTTTGGTCACTCAATTAGGGTGAACTGCAAAGAATGGGGCAGACAATACCCCAAAAGCTGGTTGATATTCCAATACTTATTTACCAAGCCAGCATAAAACAGCTGCTTTATTACCTCACTGGTTACTAAGAAGTCCAAACAACACAGTTCCCTTAAAATGATCCAGCCTCAGGTACCTAAGTCAAATATAATGACTTCTGAAAAATCTTATTTCATCATATAAAATAAAAAGTTCTACCAATCCCAAGGGATCAGACATGTTATCTCCCAGGTTAATTAATGCTTCAGATCTTACCCAAATACACGCTACAGCCAATTCTTATTAACTAAATTAAAATGTATTAAAAAAACAGAGTATGGTTAAAAGATCAATATACATACACACGAGTTCAATTAATTGAAGTTCAGATTCATAGCATAGATGGTGAGCTTTGTAGTTGCAAAGATTCTTTTTCAGAAATAGTTCATAGGTTATAGTTCAAAAGCCAAATATCCTATTCAGGGCATACCAGCATAACTGGGACCTCAGTCTTGTGAGTCAAACTTCCCCTGATGAAGCCTAAGCAAATCTGAGATGACAGAATCAGGACCCAAGGATCTTTTATACAATTTCATGTCTTTTGACAAGTTGGGAGTTCAGAAGGTTATTAGCATGATTTTGAAGGAGGTCCATCACCAGTACTTCGCTATAGAATTAACGTAAGGCAATTTGCTTGTTCCTCCACCAGTCACAGATTTGCTATACATTTCAAAGAGATGAATACAGAAATATCCTGTGTTTACAATTCATTTAAATTATGATAGGATTTTTTTTTAACCTCTGAATTATCAGAATACAGCATATACAGGGACTGTTGACTAAATTGTCAACCCTACTCATACATATGTAAATACACAAAAACACAAACATTATCTCCCTACATGTCTTTTGGGGGTTATTTATTTTGCAGGATGTTTAACCCTTTCTAGCCATGCGTCACTCACTTTACACCAAAAATCACAACATTCAGGTTATTCCCAGTCCTAAGGGGACCAGTCACTTACCCCAGGTCAGTTGTACTCAGATCTCAAACCAAAGACAATGCCTGTAGCCAATCCTGTATAAACTAAAAAATTATTAACTTAAGAAAAGAAATTAGTTATTTCGAAGGTTAAAACGGGAAACATACAAACACAAATGAGTTACAGTCTTAGATTTTAAAAGATAATATAAGCTTCTATAATAAGCAGCTCTGCTCTTATCCTTTAGGGCTGACCCATGCCAAGAAATCTCCTTGTCAGAGATTTTTATCTCTGTCACCCCAGAATCCAAGCTGATGGGGTGAGTTCATGTGCAGGTCTCCCCTTACTGCAGGGAGTGAGGAATGCAGTCAACAAGGTCTCCGTCCTTTGATGCTACTAATGACTCCTTTGCCCATCTTGAACATAAGAACATAAGAAAGGCCGTACCGGGTCAGACCAAAGGTCCATCTAGCCCAGTATCTGTCTACCGACAGTGGCCAATGCCAGGTGCCCCTGAGGGAGTGAACCTAACAGGCAATGATCAAGTGATCTCTCTCCTGCCATCCATCTCCATCCTCTGACGAACAGAGACTAGGGACACCATTCTTACCCATCCTGGCTAATAGCCATTTATGGACTTAGCCACCATGAATTTATCCAGTCCCCTTTTAAACATTGTTATAGTCCTAGCCTTCACAACCTCCTCAGGTAAGGAGTTCCACAAGTTGACTATGCGCTGCGTGAAGAAGAACTTCCTTTTATTTGTTTTAAACCTGCTGCCTATTAATTTCATTTGGTGACCCCTAGTTCTTGTATTATGGGAATAAGTAAATAACTTTTCCTTATCCACTTTCTCAACATCACTCATGATTTTATATACCTCTATCATGTCCCCCCTTAGTCTCCTCTTTTCCAAACTGAAGAGTCCTAGCCTCTTTAATCTTTCCTCATATGGGACCCTCTCTAAACCCCTAATCATTTTAGTTGCTCTTTTCTGAACCTTTTCTAGTGCTAGAATATCTTTTTTGAGGTGAGGAGACCACATCTGTACACAGTATTCGAGATGTGGGCGTACCATGGGTTTATATAAGGGCAATAATATATTCTCCGTCTTATTCTCTATCCCCTTTTTAATGATTCCTAACATCCTGTTTAGTTTTTTGACCGCCTCTGCACACTGCGTGGACATCTTCAGAGAACTATCCACGATAACTCCAAGATCTTTTTCCTGACTCGTTGTAGCTAAATTAGCCCCCATCATGTTGTATGTATAGTTGGGGTTATTTTTTCCAATGTGCATTACTTTACATTTATCCACATTAAATTTCATTTGCCATTTTGTTGCCCAATCACTTAGTTTTGTGAGATCTTTTTGAAGTTCTTCACAATCTGCTTTGGTCTTAACTATCTTGAGTAGTTTAGTGTCATCTGCAAACTTTGCCACCTCACTGTTTACCCCTTTCTCCAGATCATTTATGAATAAATTGAATAGGATTGGTCCTAGGACTGACCCTTGGGGAACACCACTAGTTACCCCTCTCCATTCTGAGAATTTACCATTAATTCCTACCCTTTGTTCCCTGTCCTTTAACCAGTTCTCAATCCATGAAAGGACCTTTCCTTTTATCCCATGACAGCTTAATTTACGTAAGAGCCTTTGGTGAGGGACCTTGTCAAAGGCTTTCTGGAAATCTAAGTACACTATGTCCACCGGATCCCCCTTGTCCACATGTTTGTTGACCCCTTCAAAGAACTCTAATAGATCAGTAAGACACGATTTCCCTTTACAGAAACCATGTTGACTATTGCTCAAGAGTTTGTTTTTCTATGTGTCTGACAATTTTATTCTTTACTATTGTTTCAACTAATTTGCCCGGTACCGACGTTAGACTTACCGGTCTGTAATTGCCAGGATCACCCCTAGAGCCCTTTTTAAATATTGGCATTACATTAGCTAACTTCCAGTCATTGGGTACCGAAGCCGATTTAAAGGACAGGTTACAAACCTTGGTTAATAGTTCCTCAACTTCACATTTGAGTTCTTTCAGAACTCTTGGGTGAATGCCATCTGGTCCCGGTGACTTGTTAATGTTGAGTTTATCAATTAATTCCAAAACCTGCTCTAGTGACACTTCAATCTGTGACAGTTCCTCAGATTTGTCACCTACAAAAGCCAGCTCAGGTCTGGGAATCTCCCTAACATCCTCAGCCGTGAAGACTGAAGCAAAGAATCCATTTAGTTTCTCCGCAATGACTTTATCATCTTTAAGCGCTCCTTTTGTATTTTCATCGTCAAGGGGCCCCACTGGTTGTTTAGCAGGCTTCCTGCTTCTGATGTACTTAAAAAACATTTTGTTATTACCTTTGGAGTTTTTGGCTAGCCGTTCTTCAAACTCCTCTTTGGCTTTTCTTATTACACTCTTGCACTTAAGTTGGCAGTGTTTGTGCTCCTTTCTATTTGCCTCACTGGGATTTGACTTCCACTTTTTAAAGGAAGTCTTTTTATCTCTCACTGCTTCTTTTACATGATTGTTAAGCCACGGTGGCTCTTTTTTAGTTCTTTTACTGTTTTTCTTAATTTGGGGTATACATTGAAGTTGGGCCTCTATTATGGTGTCTTTAAAAAGGGCCCACGCAACTTGTGTGCAGGATGAGCACTTTACCTTAATTAATGCTGCTTTTCCTCTTTGGGATGTTACACAACAGAAGTTTACAATGCAAACACTTGATATTTTTATCCCATAGTATAAAGTTATATTATAAGCAAGATTAATACCTGCAGCATCCTACAAGTATTCCATAAAGTCTAAACATAGTCTTATAACACTAATATCTATTTTAACTATACTTACTCACAGGTAAACGGGACTAGTTTCCAGCTGTGCATTTGTCAGAGTTCAGTGAAGGCCTGGGCCTTTGCATGAGCTGGCACCTGGTCTGCCAGCATCACAGTGGCCTTTCCTATCCATCCACACATCGAAGTTCTCACCTCACATCTCAGTTATTGCAACATCTTTTTCTCTGGCCTTAACACATGCAATCTTGCTTTACTCATCCATTCAGAATGCTGCTGCAAAGATCATTATAAGGTCATCTTTTTCTTTTTGTTCTCTTTGTATATCACCTAGCACAATGAGATCCTTGTTCAGGACTAGGGTGCTTGGTGCTACAGTAATACAAATAATAAATAATTATAGATTTCTGGGTCCAGGAGGGTATGATTGTTGGTCTTAGGGGGCAGTAACCAAATCTTAAGATCATATCTCAAGGTGAGGAGGTGGGGTTTTGCCCCCTAGAACAACATACAGAGGGGAACCTGTCTACACGGGAGGGAATTTAAAAAAAAAAAATCTGCTTTCTGTGTCATCTTCAAATCCTCCAGGCCTCAGGGAGGATTGTCTTTGAATCCAGGGATCTCTGTAGAAAGAGTTGATGAAGAGTGGATGAGAATTGGGTTTCCAAGTGTGAGGGACTTCCATGGCTTTGAAGATTGCCTTTTTTCTCCAGCATAGTCATATCGCCTGGGATGTATCATCTTTTCCTTCAAGTCCCTCTGTGTTAGGGATTCTCATTTAGCAGGCACTTGGGGTGAGAGCAGTAGGTGCTGGAACTAGAGGTGCAGGGGGTGCTGTAGCACCCCCTGGCTTGAAGTGGTTTCCATTATATACAAGGTTTAAAGTTTGGTTCAGTGGCTCTCAGCATCCCCAGTATAAAAATTGTTCCTGCACCTCTGGTGGCACCAGGAGCCAGAACTGTAGTGGGGGATAGAGCCTCTGCATATATGGCCCAGTCTTATGAAAGATTTCCCAGGATCCACACAACTTATGTCTGGGTAGGTCTTATAGCCTGTTTCACAGATGTGTAAACCCTTCTTCTTTGACAGTAACCTTCCAGGAGGAACTCTGTGAGAGACTTCTCCTTTGGGTTTCATTGTGGGAGGAATGAAACCTTCTGTTTTTATTTAGCCCTCAAGTGAGGGCTATGTGGAAGGTAATAGAGGAAGTCAAAAGCAGCTGCATGAGTGAAAGATAATCCACTCTCCCCCTGAATTTTTGAAAACTTTATTATAGAAATGATTGCTGCTATTAAAATGTTAAAATAACTTTAAATCAACATTGTTTTGCCTGTTGAAGCCATTTTTTATTTTATCATGCTCTTTTTTTCATATTTTTCCATTTTTATTTAATGAAGTCATTTCTAGTGGACTGGCTGTTCAGCTCCTACGTTGTAGGATTTTTAATGTATGTTATATCTGAAATGCTGTTAGTCATATGGATGCACTGTTTCACTTTAAAAAAATACATGTCAGGATATCCATTATGAATCCTGGTTTTAGAGACTGCAGACAAGCATATAAACATAAATTCTATATATGTCTTTATAGCACAATAGAATAAAGAAATACCATCAAAACAACTGTCACACTTCTGTGTGATAACTTGCTACCTAGTATAACAACTAATACCTTAGATCTGTTTAACTGAAAATGATTAGCACATAATTCAAAAATAATTCTCTATTTGTTCAGTGTGCTTATTTTGTGCAGTTAAAAGCAGTTTGTATATAGTCAGTTTTGCTGTTTTCAATTCTCTAGTACATTTGTTCAGTTTCCCGTTTGAGTGTGTCTTGGATTTTGTTACAACAAAAAGAACATTGCTGTACCTTCGTATTCTACATGGGGAACTGGAGATTGTCTATGATGGTTAAAGAAACAGTGGCATTGTTTAATGTTTAAATTTCCTTCCTCCCACCTTACCCAGTCAACCTGATGCAAAATTCAGTAGAGGGATTAGAGAGGCTTTTCACTCCCTCCTTTCTTTTTTTTTTCTCCTCCTCCTGTCCCAGAAACTAAATAAAACACACTCCCACTAAGCAAGCATTTTGGCAATTACCTAAGCAGAAGTATAATACCCCTGTTCTATTTGGCAGACATGAAATACAGTAGCTGCTAAATCGACAGTGAACTGGGCAGTTACTATTTAGTGGTGTTGGACATCACTAAGGAATCAAGAAAAGAAGGGTTTAGAAATGGCAAATAAGTTCCAGTAGTGTGTTGTATTACACAAGCCGTGAAGCTGTTTTAATTTAAAATACTTTGCAGATATTATTGAGAATTTCTGGTAGTTTCAAAATATATGAACCCCCTAGTATAACATTTTGCTGTAAATATACAATTAGTATAGCATTCAGTTTCCCCTGTTTGAGTGTTTCACAGTGGTGGTTGAAGTTTGCAGCTCTCCTTAGTTACTTTCCCCTCTTCCTGCACTAGTATTTTTCCTATGTGTAGCCCTCTGTGACAAGGCCTGGGCTTACTGGTGTTGGTGTCTAGTGGTTAGGTTGCTGGACCTCCCACTCTGCCTGGTCGCTGGTGCCTCTGACCAGTAACCATTCCAACACTCTGACAACCTGTCTCAGGCCAGGTCACCAATTTGTTCACCCCCTTCTGGGATAACAGAGTTCAAAGAAATAGATAAATATATAAAGCCCCACATCCTTACAGCAATGAAGGTCTTAAATCCATCTCCTAACCCCTGTAGCTGGCTTGCCCTTGCCTTGGGGTTTTCCAATGTCTTGATCCTCTCCTTACTTCTGAGAGTGGGCTGTGGAAAGGAGATTTATGCCTCTGTGCAACCAGGGTAGCTGTTAGGGGAGCTTGGGCCCTCCCACTTCAGTAGGCTCTGGCCCAGTGCCCTATCAGAAGCAACAATATCAGATGCCCTGGACTTTCTCGAGGTTGGGTCACTTCCTACCATTCATCTCTCCCCAGAGTCTCAAAGTCCAGGATAAGATGGCAAAAAAGAAAATAACTAAACCTTTAGTCCATCTGGGATCAGCTGATAGACCTATCCTGAAATCTCTTGAAAAAGGGAACTGCAGAAGCCTTCACTGACAGGAAGGGATTACCTTCCTATCCTGTATGTCCCCTTCTGAGCAGTCTGGTTCCCTTTTTAAGTTCCTTCTCTACCTGGAGCAGGATCTGCAGGTGCAAGGGGTTGAAGTCAGCTTGGGCCCAGAACTGCTTCTTATTCCTTTCAGTTCCAATGTGGAGTTTATATACCCCATCACACTCTCCTTTAAAAATAGTGGTCCAAAATATTGCAGTCAGTGGAGCTGCACTTGTTTATACCAGCAGAGAATTCGGCTCCGTATTCATTTAATAGTTTATGTACTGATGATCTTGGAGAGTAACGTTGTATGGACAGGTGAAAACGGAACATTAAAGAATATTAAAATAATTTGCATGTCCCACCACCAGCAGTTTGTGGCCATATGCAAAGATATGTCATTGCAGAAGAGCAAACCAGTGGCATCCATTGGTTCTGTTCCATGGGCCTTCTTAGAAGATATGCTGTCAAAGTTGTTCACTCTTCTCCCTGTCTTCCTGCTTCTGTTGTGTTTAGTCTGCTCCCTTTGGCAATCAAGGGAGCAAGAATCCCAAATTTAATCTTGGATTTAGCACATGGCAAAGCAGCACACAGCTGTTCATGTTACGTAGAGGAAACCGATTTTGCCTAATTACATTGAAACATAAATTCTGATGAAGCCCCTTAGCTCTACTATGGGATGAATTAAAAATTGTCATTTAGAATCGCCTCAAATTTGATTGGTGCTGCAGTTTGGTTTAACTGTTCCCTACAGGACAACTAATCAATCACTCTTTGACAGCTAGTTGGTTAAGGCCAAGATGTTCACATTATTGTAGCTTATGTGTAGAATTTAAAAATACTGCTACAGTGACTATTTAACAACTCTCTGTGACTTCAAAAAGAAAGTTTCTTTTTCTGTCCCTCTAATCTACTAATCACTTGCATTTTTCTTGTTCAGATTCTTACACTCATCTCCCTTTAGGTGAATATATTAGTATAATCAGACATCAGTACATTTTGTGATTGCTGGCTCGTCTGAATGGATTGGGATATTTCTCCCCCTTCAGCTTTATTGCAGGATGGATAAAAATTATTTAAAAATGGATTTTAAATTTAAAATAAATACAGGTTTATTTTTTAAATGTCAATTTCAAATGGGTTAATCTATGTAAAGCCTAACTTTCAATAATTAAATTAAAATAAAATTTAAATTAAATAAAAATATAATATTAAGCAGTACATGTTTGCTGCTAAGTTTTAAAGAATGTGAAACAATTGGACCAGTGAAAGTCACTGACTAAGCACTTGAAACCAGAGTTCCTTGAAGTGCTAAACTAGCTCTTGGCAGCAGTAGCCTCTTCTGCATGTTCAGAGAGAATATTTTTTTCATTTCAGTTGCTTTAACTAGTTCAGGTCAATGATTAATTCATTCAAAGTTAAGAAACTAAGGGAAACTGGAAGAGGAAAACACACTTTTCTGCTTTTTTCAATCTAAGAATAAATACCTAGTAGTGAGAAGGTGAGATCTACTAGTTTTACAATCTTGAACAACATGGTACCCAGAAATAATTAGTTCAGTGCAATAACTACTTTCTTTGTCTAATAAATCAATTAGGTTTTTAAATGCAAAACATGTTTGACAAACTTTTGTATGTATCCACGTTTAAGAAAGCTTTATGTAACTAATAAAAAGCATTTTAAAATGCTGATTTTGTGCATTTAATTGAATTTGAATTTCCATCCAAGTAGAGCTTGATACAAATCACAAGTAAAAAATAATCATCTAGTTAATTAAAAATGTATAGTTTGCCATTTTCTAGCATAATAAAAATTTAAAAATTAAGAATTTGAATTAAACTATGTAATTGCTTAAACAAATGTGTACAGATGTTGTGTATACCTCTAGTGTGTAACAAAAAAAAAGCACCACATTTAGTATAAAGACTATATTTGGTTGCAAATCAATATGTTTTAATGCTTATTGACCAATGAGAATCAACCTTTCTTTAGGAAAATAACTAAGAAGTTCAAATACAAAACATAATTAAAATTGATTGATTAAATCAAGGTTTCTTGCTTGCTGATTTAAATCATGATAGAAAGTTGGCGATATAAATCAATTCACCCTGCTTTGTTTGCAGCAACACAAGAAGAACCGTACTGGGTCAGACCAATGGTCCATCTGACAGTGGCCAGTGCCAGATGCTTTAGAGGGAATAAACAGACTAGGGCAATTATCAAGTGAGCCAGTTTCTGGCAATTGGAGGTTTAGGGACCCCCAGAGCCTAGGTTTGCATCCCTGACCATCTTGGAAAATAGCCATTGATGGACCTAACCACCACAAACATTTAATTCTCTTTTGAATCCAGTTCTCTGACTTCAAGATCAGAAGGAACCACCATGATCATCTAGTCTGACCTCCTGCACATTGCAAGCCACAGAACCTCATCTATCCAGTCCTGTAATAGACCCCTACCCTCTGGCCGAGTTACTGAAGTCCTCAAATCATGATTTAAAGACTTAACATTGCAGAGAATCCACCATTTACACTCGTTTAAACTGCAAGTGACCCATCCTCATGCTGCTGAGAGAGGCAACCCTCCGCCCCCCAGAGTTTCTGCCAATTTGATCTGGGAGAAAATTCCTTCCCAGCCCCAAATATGGTGATCAGTTAGACCCTGAGCATGTGGGAAGACCCTCCTGCCAGACATCTGGGAAAGAATTCTCTGTAGTAACTCAGAACCCTCCCCATCTAGCGTCCCATCACCAGCCATTGGAGATATTTGCTCCTAGCAGTTTCAGATCGGCTACATGCCACTGTACGCAGTCTCATCATACCGTCCCCTCCATAAACTTATCAAGCTCAGTCTTAAAGCCAGTTAGGTTTTTTTGCCCCTTACTGCTCCCCTTGGAAGCCTGTTCCAGAACTTCACTCCTCTGACCATTAGAAACCTTTGCCTAATTTCAAGCCGAAACTTGTTGATGGCCAGTTTATATCCATTTGTTTCTGAGTCCACATTGGTTCTTAACTTAAAAAACACTTCTCTCTCCCTGATATTTACCTCTCTCATGTATTTATAGAGAGCAATCATATCTTCCCCTCAGCCTTCTTTTTATTAGGCTAAACAAGCCAAGCTCTTTGAGTCTTCTCTTTATAAGGTAGGGTTCCCATTCCTTGAATCATCCTAGTAGTCCTTCTCTGCACCTGTTCTAGTTTGAGTTAATCTTCCCTAAACATGGGAGACCACAGTTGTACACAATATTCCAGATGAGGTCTCACCAGTACCTTGTATAATGGTACCAACACTTTCCTGTCTGTGCTGGAAATACCTCACCTGATGCATCCTAGAACTGCATTAGCCTTTTTCTCGGCTGCATCACATTGGTGGCTCATAGTACTCCTGTGATCAGCCAATACACTCAGGTCTGTCTCCTTCTGTGTCACTTCCAACTGATGCATCCCCACCTTATAGCAAAAATTCTTGTTTAGTCTCTAAATGTCTGACTTTCCATTACTAAATTTCATCCCATTTGTATTACTCCAGTATACAAGGTTGCCCAGATCTTCTTGTATGATATTCTGGTCCTTCTCCTGTATTGGCAATACCTCCCAACTTTTTGTGTCATCAGCAAATTTTATTAGCACACTCCCACTTTTTGTGCCAAGGTCAGTAATAAAAATGTTAAATAAGATTGGTCCCAAGACTAATGCCTGAGGAACTCCACTGGTAACCTCCCTCCAGCTTGACAGTTCACTTTTCAGTATGACTCATTGTAGTCTCCCTTTTAACCAGTTCCTTATCCACCTTTCAAGTCTTATATTAATCCCCATCATCTCCAATTTAACTAATAATTTCCCATATGGAACTATATCAAATACCATCTTGAAATTCAGGTACATAAGATCTACTGAATTTCCTTTGTCTAAAAAATCAGTTATCTTAAAGAAGAAGATCGGGTTGGTCTGTCACAATTTATCTTTTGTAAAACTATATTGTATTTTATTCCAATTCCTGTTAACCTCTAGGTCCTTAATTACTTTCTCTTTCAAAATTTGTTTAATGCATACAATTGAGGTCAAACTAACAGGCCTGTAGCTTTCTGGATCACTTCTTTTCCCTTTCTTTAAAATAGGAACTATATTAGCAATTCTCCAATCATAGACTATGACCCCCCCCAAGTTTACAGATTGATTAAAAATCTTTTCTATTGAGCTTGCAATTTCATGTGCCAGTTCCTATAATATTCTTGGATGGACTATTTCGAGGGGCCCAGATAATCTCCCATTAGGCTGTTTGAGTTTGCTTTCTACCTTGGATGTAGTAATTTCTACATCCATAACTTTGTTCCCATTAGTCACTATGCAACTACTCGCTATTCGTTAGCCTCATTAAAAACTGAGGCAAAGTATTTCTTTAGGTGTTGGGCCATGCCTAGAGTATCTTTAATCTCCACCCCATCCTTAGTGCTTCGCGGTCCCACTTCTTTCCTTGTTTTCTTTTTATGTATATGGCTATAGAACCTTCTACTATTGGTTTTAATTCCCTTTACAAGGTCCATCTCTGCTTAGCTTTTGGTAGTTCTCACTTTATCCCTATGCTTTTAGAGTTCCAAGAGATAGCATTTCTTTTTGCTCCATTCCATCTTCCATCCCTTGTAGGCTTTCTGCTTTCTCTTAATCACCTGTTTGAGATGCTTGCTCTTCCAGCTTGGTCTGCAACCTTTTCCTATGAATTTTTCCCTTTGATGGGTTGCAGGCTTCAGCTAGTTTTTGCATCTTTGACTTAAAATAATTCCAAGCTTCCTCCACGTTCAAATCCTTGAGGTCTTCCGTCCAGTCCACTTACCTAATTGCCTTAATTTTTTTAAGTTAGCCCTTTTGAAATCAAGGACCCTAGTTGCAGATCTATTTTTGTTTATCCTTCCATTTAGTTTAGTTGTGGTAGTGCCTAAGAGCCCCAGTCATGGACCAGGACCCTGTCGTGCTAGGCACTGTACAAACACGGTGTACTGAGGCTACGTTTGGAAATTCAAAGCTTGCAAGGGGAAAGACCACTTTCCTATAGGAGGGCAGAATACAGATTATCAGTAGCTTTCTTGGCTGTTGACAGTAACTGTAGCTGGAATAGTTTTTTGTCCCTCCCCCTCCCCCCCAATCGGTAGTTGATGGGATTCTTTCCTTATGACACTTTAACCAAATATTCTAGCTACCTAAATCTCTCCTTTTTCAAATAGCATCCTCCACAGTGGTAGCTAATGCACTGCGGATGTGCCTTGCCCTATCTTGTCTTTTTTGCTGAGGCAGACCATTTCTAGTACGGAGTGGACATAATTATTCTACTATATAAGTGTACAAGTAGAAATGCCCATCCCAAGACCTGAATTAAATTCAGAATTAAATTAATAAGTGTCACAATACAACACCTTTATATCAATCACACATAATACCAGATAAGAGGAAAAACATGCATATGTAAAAATCGAAGTCTTTGCTATTTCTTCCCACACCCAGATAAAACATTACTTTTAGTATTGGGGGACTGAAAGGGTGCTGAGGACAGGGTCCAGATCCTAGTTCTTTTGAAATGTATTTTGTCACACCCCTACCACACAACAACTTTAGTCTTTGGTGGAATTCTAGCTCACCCAGGCAGAATTCCCCAGGGTTCTAGGGGAGCACATACTGGAGCAAAAGCTCTGACACCCTTTGAAAACATGTGTGCTTCAGGGCAGTTCTGGTGGGACAGTTGAAGGGGGTAGGACCATGGCTTTATCCTACCCTCCACATCTATCTTGTATGTGCACCCTCGTTACCCTTTCCTCATCCTCACACATCCCAGTTATGTACTTATGCAATGCCAGCCACTAACGCAGATGTATGCTAGCAAGAAACTCCACTTAATAATTGGGCAGCTGCGTTCTGTGCCACCTTCTATTCCTGACTGGCCTTAAGGTGTGACTCCATTTAAACTGCATTGCACTAATCTCATTTTGAGACCAAACTAATCTAATTTACTGCATCCGAAATAAACCGTTGCACTCTTCTTCCCAATTGTAGATGGAAACCATAAAATTATATATGAGAAAATATATGGAATGATACTGGTTGATATTAGGCAACCAAAAACATCCTGAAATAGATGTGTGACCAGTTACATAGGTCAAACTTGATAGGCTACATTGACACCTTTCTGTGGGACATTGGGTACGTCTACACACTAATACTAAATTTAATTAATAAATAATTTAAAAAAAAACACATTAAATAAAAGCGCAGAAACAACAACAAACACACACATGGTGTGCGTGGTCGGCGTCCGGTCGAGCTCGCGACTTCTGGAGGCGTTGCTGTGGGTAGCTATTATTCCGCTATTATCCCTTTCCCCTCCCCCCCCCCCGCCCCGAATTTTTGGTTTCCATCCCAGTGCCTGGGCAAAAAAAAATCATTTGGGTGGGGTGGGGTAAGGTAAATCAGTCACAGTCCCTCCTGGGAAAGCAAGCAAGCACAAGCATTTTTTTTTTTTTTTTTTTTTCCCCTGGATGATGCCATAGCATGGCAATCATGGAGCAATTTTTGTTTTGTGACTGTTTTGATATATGTGTACTAGATGCCGCTGACAGGCGATTCAGCAGCAGCACAGCAGCAGCATGCTTTTGCTTTTTTTGCTTGCAGAGAGCAGCATCAGCCATATATACCCATGTACCATCCACCAAATTAAAAAAAAGATGAGCATGGTTACAGTCGGTTGGCACCATTTTTGCTGTCATAATAAGCCCTGGCTGCTCTCTTTAGGGGGCGCAAAAAAAAAAATTGGAATGACTCCCAGAGTCAATCCCTCCTTTATCTCCTGGCTAGAATATGGGCAAGTGTGAGAGAGAGACTGAGTGCAGAGTGCAGCTGCTGCCAGATCCTGCAGAAGTGAGCTGCTGTATGCTATTCACTAGCATCAGTATGAGCTGCCTGCAGCCCCTCTTCTTCCTGCCTGTTCTGTTCCACTTTTCCTTTTCCCCCCCCCTCCCCTGGGCTACTGTAGCATTGTCCCCCAAAAGAAAGAAGAAGTAAACTGACTTGAAAGAAAGAGAAGGAAGGAATGAGTGCAGTGCCAGAGCCAGCTCCACAGCATGTCAGACAGGCAGCAGAGGGAGCAGAGGAGTGTCAGATCCAGCAGCAGCATCCTCTCTTTTCCAGCAGCAATTTTTTCTTTTTTTTACACAGGAAGGTGACAGGGCTCAGCCCCTGCGATTATTTATCATACATACTAGATGGTATCTACCCCATATGTACCATCTACCAGGAAAAACCAGACCCCAGGCACATTAGACCCAGCCCTGCATGTGCTCCTATGCATATGCATAGTTATGCAGTGCTGATGAATATTTGACAGATCACACACATCACATATCATTCCCATTTGCCACATGGGGATGCCATGGCGGCAGGAGCGAGGAGCAAGCATGCAGGGCATGCAGTCTGCAGCAGTAAAGAGTCTAGAGAGGAAAGAGAGAGAGTTTTTGAGGAAGTTCTGGGGTTTTTTGGGGGGGGTTGTGGGTGAAGTTGCGAGACTGACCCTGGACACACTGACTTGACCACTGTGTTTGAAGAGAACAATTTGGAGCTCAGTACTTTGAAACTGCAGGACTTTTGAGGAGAGCAGGAACTGGGATGTCCTCCAGTCCATCCATCCCCAGTTGTCATTCCATTTTTTTTTCCAGCTTTTTCCGTTGCATGCGCGCTGAGCCCTGCAATGCTGCCTGTCTGGAGTTTTTTTTTTTTTTTTTTTTTTTTCTCTTTCTCTTTCTGATAGCTGAAATTGCAAACCCCTACAGCGATCACTCCGCCCCGCATCATCGCGTCGTCTTTCTTTTTTTTTTTTTTTTTTTTTTTTTTTACACATTTCACTCTGAGCCACACGCTGGGCAGCAAGGCAAACAGGGAAAGTTCGGAAATATTCTTTCTTTCCTGGGCTGCCACTGCATCAAGTTGTTCAGATTGCTGTCAGGTCCGGTGGTGGGTGGTGTGGTACCGCGGGCCCGCCAATACCCCCGATCTGGCCACACACACCCCAATCCGATATATGTAAACCCCGATATTAGCGCTCCTCTCTCTTAGGAGGGGAGACAACAGAACCGGTTTAAAGAGCCCTTTATACCGATATAAAGGGCCTCTTAGTGTGGACGGGTGTGGCATTAAATCGGTTTTACGCTCCTAAAACCGGTTTAAACGCGTAGTGTAGACCAGGCCATTGATTTGTTTTTAAGGTTTCTCTTATACAGCTGCCATTATTTGAAACCATGGGCTGTCCTTCATAGAGCACAGTCTAATTGTGTCATGTTTAAGGTTTCAAAAGTAAATATTTAATGTTGCGGAAGACTAAACTATAGGTTCCAGATGTGATCTGATTCTGTGTGAAAAGGGATTTAAAGCCAATGACCCCTTACTAGCTGTGAGTCAGCTACCCCGTCTCTTTTCCGTTCTTCTGTTACCCCGGTGAGGAATTTCAGAATTTACTTCCAACTTGATTTGCTTTCTGTTTTTTCACTTTTGCTGGCAGCTTTCCTGGGCTGCGTATCAAATTGCACCTCACTGAGGTTCCTCAACAACTTATGTGTAAAGCTGCTTGATAGTGACGTCCCCTGGGGCTCTGAGTTTTGACTTGAGAGAATGTGCTTGTGCTCCGTGAATACGAAGCCACTGAGGAACCTCAGGCTGAGATGTCTAGAGGCCTTTGTTTTAGTTTAAAAATGGATTGCCTAGAAAGTCATTAGTCTGTCTCTGCTCTTGCTACCCTTTGTACAACCTTTCACTGTCATTTACTTTAGAAATTGGAATGATGAAGCAATCTTGACAAAATCAAATTGAAGGCTCAAAAAACAAAAATGCAATTGTAAATGTCTTAGTTGCTAATGGAACATAATTTAATGATCTAGTTTAATAATTTTGTTTTGAAATCTGAGAACAAGGTTTCATTCAGTGACTGTCAGCCTAGACGACAAAACCTGTTGCAGAAGGCAGCTAGGGCCCATTCACACTATGGGCCAGATTCTCAGCATGCAGCTATGCTAATTTACACCAGTTGAGATTCCGGCTCCATTAGTACAACTGTGTTATGTAACTAGTTTGACCCTCTCATCCAACCCAGTTACAACAAACATAGTTGAACTGCATGCAACCAGCAGCTTTTTTCACAGTACAACAGTGTGTATCAGCCATCTTCCACATCTACCTTACTGTCTAGCTGTTGGTGTATTCTGAGAAAACTGGGCAAGTATAGGATACTTGCATGACATGCACACAAAGCAGAACCAGCAGCACATCGGGCAATGTACTCTGGGATTGCACAAAGAATTTAGAGGAAGGAGGATTACCAAACTAGATATGCAGCCATAATTCAGGGGTTTGTCTAAAGAGCAAAATAAGTGTTATGACCTGATTACAGGAAGATAACCATATGACAGGCTGGGTCACTAGCAACTAATATTGTGTGCTGCGAGTTAGTAATCTTAATGTGTGTAGACACAAAACCATGTGTAGAGCCAACCATGTCTCTCGATGGTTACAAATTTAATTAAAAGTGTAGACACAGCCTAAAATGACGGTTAGCATCGCAGCATCAGAACCTAGTAGCAGTACGTGTAGATGAAAATGATAGACCTCCCACTCTAATTTTTATTTTAGAAAAGATGGAATCTCTAGTAGTAGAAGATGGGATGTAGAGTTGCTGTAGCTCACAATTCCAGTTGTTTCTTCTTACAGACTGGACCCTGTCTCAGTCTGGACTTACCCCTGCCTTTCCCTTCAGGTTAGCTCCTTTGTCCCTTCAGGTTCCTTCAGCAGTCTTTCTTCTTGGGTAGGCAAAAGAGGAGAGTCCCGTTTGCCTTCCTCCCGACCCTTAAATAAGAGTTACATAAGGCAGGAATCCCTTGTTTCCCAAACTTGACCCCCTTCCTTCCCTTTTAGTGGAAAGTTACAAGAAGTCCAAGATAATGTTTAGTACCAGGTGACCAGACCACCTGGCCTAGTAGTGTCACAGTTACCTCCTAGGACACCTCCCAGGAGGGGGAGAGATTAGTATCTTCACAGTCTTATTGTTCCTGTCTGATGGCCTGTCCTCTGATGGGTGTCTTTCCAATACACACCCTGTTGTAATTGTTACAAAGTCCATATTCCTAACTTTATATACAGAAATGCTACATGCATACAAACTGGATAATCACATTCAGTAAATCATAACCTTTCCAATGATCACTTACATGCGCCATCTTGCATAAAGTACATGTTATGTCATATCCATATTATAAGCATATTTCCATAAAGAAAATGGAGTGTTAACATCACAGGGAGATACAGAAAATGTGTAGGAGGAGTTGAGTGGAGATTGGGACTTGGACTGCAAGCCTGGATGAGGCTACTAGAACTGGCTGGGCAAGGAGATTGGGATTGAGATGACACGTCTGAGGAGTGGAGACTGGGATAAAGAGCCAAAGGTGGGGAAGAGCCTGGACAGGAATAGGGATGGGGACAAGATGAAGGGGATGGAGTAGAAGGGGTCAGACTTGGGGCAAATGGGCAGAAGATCTGTGCCCACTAGAGCACTCTCACCTCCAGTGAGTCTGACCATTCCTCTGCTGTCAGCTCATAGAAAATTACATGAAATGGTAAGGCTGTGAAGTCAAGCACTCCGAAGTTAGGAAGCCAGAATTCAGAATGCCTATAGCTTTTGTGTGTGTAATTTTGTATAAAGTGTGGGGGTGGGTATCTTTATTTCCCCTTCTCCTCCAGTCACTGTTACACAAGCGGGACCAAACTTCCTATTCCTCTCAACCCTAGCAATCACTTTACACTTAAGGGCTAGAATCTTGTTTTTAAACAAAAGTTGATCTTTTTCATAGACAAATAAGTCAGCTCTGTTAACAAGGGGGGGTGCACAAGCCTCTTCTATCTTGTCAGTACTAAATATATATTTCCTCCACATGTAAAGTGGCTTTATTCACACATTGGTTCCTGTTCATGGAACTGTGACTTCTTTTTATTTTTAGAGTGCTGCTATCTTCTTCCCTTTCTGCTATGTTTGTCCATGGCTTATTGAACTCATGCCAACATACCACTTGTTCTACATACACCATTTGAAAGTTACATGTAAGCTTCAACATAACTTTTCTTTTGAAATATTGTTAATCTTACTTGTTGTCTGGAGTCCCTAGGTGCCATCACAAACAAATGAATAACAATACTTATGTATTTCTACATTGAAAACTGGAAATCACTGCATTTTAGCAAATAGTTCCAGTTATAGAATAGTTGAGATAACTAATTAAAACATATATAAACAACTGATCCAATAAAACTTGACATAGAGAGAAGCATTTATCCGTTACCTTTTCAAAAGTGTGTGTGTATATGAGAGAGAGATACTAGGGGCTAGAGAGGAAAAGATTTTACTTGGTGGCTGTGGTGATGTGTTTCTACATGATGAATACAATAGTCCCCTGATTGTAGAATGAAATGAATAGACTATAATAATGGCTTCTAGGCATTCTAAACATCAAAATTCTTGCCCTAGAGGACAACTTTACACCTTTTTTCAATTTTTTTTAAAATTCTAACAGCAAAATAAAGATGTGGTGGTGTCAATGATAATTCAGTGGACACTTGTTTCCATTTAGCACTGAAAATAAATACTTTCAAGCTGAAATGTAATAAAATGTGTTACCCAGAGAAGTGTATTCATGATATGTTTGCCTGTGCAAGTGTTACAGGAATAACAATTTATTAATGGTCTGGATTATGGTATTCACTACAGTGCAGACACAAGATTGATTTTAGCTGCACAGATATTCTATGTGCTATGAAGCACATTGAAAATTAATTGTGTGCAACTGTGCACCTACTCTGGGGATTTACACATGCAAATTATGTTAGCAACTTAACTGGGCTTTACTTGCATGCGTACCGCTAGGCACATGCAGTACTTGCATGTATTAAGCACATAATTTCACTGGTTTGCATGCAGTAACTCTGTGTGTGTGTGTGTGTGTGTGTGTGTAGTTTTCACATACTGAACAGCTTTAAGATTTAATTTTAAAACTGCATATTACATATAACATGATGGTATGTCATGAAGTTCATTCCAAATTTATTTTAATATTCATAATCATTACTTCACAATATGGTCATTTCTATTTGTATGCTCTCTTCATTTATTTGAAAAAATAAAGATGGTGGTTGTTTGGTCGCTGAACAGTTTTTAATGTTAGTATAGCTAAAAGATGGTCTAGTGGACAGAATGGAAGTAGAGGATAAAAGCATAAAAACCAGTGAAGTTTATTTCATGGTATGGTGTGTGTTTTTACACATACACAAATGTCCAGTTGTTAAAATGCTTCCATTTTTGGAATTTGTATGTGGTGTTCATATTCCTGCTACATGTAAAGTTTCTGGGTTAAATACTGACCTGATTTGTATCCGGTGAAATCCTGGACCTATTGACGTCTCTGATGAAACTCCTGTTAACTTAAATGAGGCCAGGATTTCACCCACTGAGTTTTCGAGATTTGACTTGTTCCATTGTGGGAGGAAGGGTCTTATTTGCTTATGTAAAGTTATTGGGTGTCAAATATTAGACATCACTTTGATTGCTGACATGAATTAGATTTATCCAGAATTCCTATTCCCTTCATTAGACTTTGATTAGGCTCTTCTTGAGCAAGAAACAGAGAAACAAGATCTTAAAAAAAAAGAATAAAACTTCTCTGCTGTTCAGAAATGTGGATTTTGTTTTTTTTCTTGTGAAGAATTGTTTCAAGATAAAAATATCTTGATTAGTGCTAGCAATCAAAATACATTAAATATTTGATATGATAGTTTTAAATAAGCAAAGCAAGATGCTTACCTGCAAGGAGGCTGAAGGTGCCAGAGGCTAGGAGAAGCACATTGCGCAGCAGCAGCGGCAGCTTCCCCTATTGTGCAAGCACCAGGGGCAGGGGGCTCAACTCTCAGCCTACCCACTCCACCCCTTCTCCCAAGCTCCCACCCTTAACCCGCCTCTTCTCCCCCCTGCTCCACCTCCTCCTCCTTTACTCCGCATGCCACATCCTCACTCCTCCCCCCTCCCTCCCCCACCTTCCTCCTGAATGCCACAAACCAGCTGATTGTCATGGGCAAGGGAGGGGAGCAGGGGGAAGGTGCGGATCTGCAGGGTCCGCTGGCGGGTGGGAGGCACTTGCAGGGGAGGGGCATAGGGGAGCCGATAGGGGGGCTGCCAGCTGTGGACAAAGCAGGCAGCTAAACAACGTTATAGTGGAGCATTGCACAACTTTAAATGAGCATGTTCTGTAATAGAGCAGGGACGTAAGATCCAAACAACGTTAAGCGAGAGGACATTAAGTAGGGGGTTACTGTATATGGCTAAATAATTCACTTGCTGTGATCCCAGTTTTGAGGGTAGTAGTTTCAACAGCAATCTGGTTTCCATGAAGCACTAGTATCTGTTCCAGTACTACAAAATATTATCTTCAAATTCTGTTTCAACTTACTATTGAGATGAACAGACCTTTTTGTAATGCCTTTTATCTTTAACTGTTACTTAATAACCCCTTGTTACAGCTTCTGAGAATTGGAACCAACAGCTATAAACAAGAAACTAATAGGAGTTTATATAAAAATTGTTCATCACCCTTTCACTTCAACTTAAAATTGTCTTGCTAATTTAGTATTCAGAGAGAGAGAGAGAGCATAAAAATGAAGGACTGCTGGCTTCAGCAGAGCATGGTGGAAAGAAGCAGCTATGCAAGCAAGCAGTTTTCCTCGAAACAACTTTTCCAATGTATATTCCACTCTGAAGCAGGAATTGATAATTACCAAATGTAACAGGTATTTCACTATATTAATAGTCTTGTTCTCGATAATAGGCTGGGCAGAATTAGATTTTTTTATAATTTCAATAGATTTCACTATTTTAAGCATTTTTTATTGATTTAAATTTTCCCAGGTGCTGGACATTATGGGCTTGAAGGAGAATCAGACAATTATTTAATGAAAGATGTTGAGACAAAGTTAAAGCTTTAAATGTTAACACACAAACTGTCAGCATCACGTGCCAAAATATACAAAGTAAATATCCTTAACTTTAGTAAGTACTCAGGAAGTAATTTTTCTTTCTTTGCTCATCTGTAAAATTTAATAAAATTGATGGAAATATTTTTCCAATTTAGGGTGTATAGTGAAACTGGCCATTTACCAATAAAAATCCTTCCAAGCCCATCTATAACACTGAGAGCTAAAGTAAGTTATATACGGAAATTGAAGAGAATATTTTATCCCACTCAAATGGCATATTTTTGTTTAAGTTCTAAAATTATTTTCCAGACTGCGCCATTGCTATTCTTACATGATACTAGTAATACAATTTTTTAGTGATGAACTGAAAGACCAATTTTTGAGATTTGCTTTAGGATATATAAGGATTGCCTTCCAACTTGCCTTTTCCTTCTGGATGACTTTAGCAATCTTTGAAGGAAGACCTGGAATGTGACCTCACAGCTGGATGTGGAAACCTGATCTGGAGCTCTTGCTAGCATAAGACTCCACATCCCCTCTCCATTCAGTTGGAGCTACAGTTCAGGTTTTATCATGCATTGGTACTGTCACATTCCAGGTCCTTCAAAGTTTTACCAGGATCTTCCAGGAAAAGAGATGACTGGTTCTGGTTGTGACATTGCACTCTGTGATTTTATGAAAGTATGCTGATGAGTGTGAATATAATGTAACTAAAATATGCTTCATGCAAAAGGTCTCTTGTAAGGTATCATTACAAAGCTTATAATCTACCATTCTGTACCATTCTTGTATCTGAAACTAGAAATATGAAATACAACTCTGAGGGCCTATTGTAATTATGCAAAGTGTGGGCCATTAGTGGTAGTTTGGAATCTTGATGGCTCCCATCAACCAGGACAATTGATTGTGGATGGCTCTGTTTGCAGGCAGGCCTCCCATGTGAGTCAGGCTGAGAGGAATGAAGGCTTGGGGTCTTACAGTGACATGTGATCATGTCACCTGACCTAGAATCCATCTTTAACCTGGTGTTTTTCCATTGAGAAGGAGGGGTGGGAACTCAGAGGGACAAAGGATTCCCACCTTATGCAAAAAATATATAAGTGGGTGGAACAGAAAAAAGGGGGAAGCCATCATGAGAAATCCTCTAGCTGAGCTGAACAAGGGCTGTACCAGGGGAAAGGATTGTGCCCAGACTAGGAAGGTGTCCAGTCTGTGAAAGAAACTTATTGAAACATCGCTGAAGGTGAGATTTTATCTGTATTCAGTTTTATTATTGTACTAGGCCTAGATTTGCATGTTTTATTTTATTTTGCTGGGTAATTCACTTTGTTCTGTCTGTTACTACTTAGAACCACTTAAATCCTACTTTCTGTATTAAATAAAATCAC
Source organism: Mauremys reevesii (assembly GCF_016161935.1). Lineage (NCBI taxonomy): Eukaryota > Metazoa > Chordata > Testudines > Geoemydidae > Mauremys > Mauremys reevesii. Next base: position 202,848,925 of record NC_052624.1, read on the forward strand.
TTTTACTTATTAATCCAGAGTATGTATTAATACCTGAGGGAAGGGGGGGCGGGCAAACAGCTGTGCATATCTCTCTATCAGTGTTATAGAGGGTGAACAATTTATGAGTTTACCCTGTATAAGATTTATACAGGGTAAAACAGATTTATTTGGGTTTAGACCCCATTGGGAGTTGGGCATCTGAGTGTTTAAGAAGGAACACTTCTTAAGTTGCTTTCAGTTAAGCCTGCAGCTTTGGGGCACGTGGTTCAGACCCTGGGTCTGTGTTGGAGCAAACTGGCGTGTCTGGCTCAACAAGACAGCGTGCTGGAGTCCCAAGCTGGCAGGGAAAGCAGGGGCAGAAGTAGTCTTGGCACATCAGTTGGCAGTTTCCCAAGGGGGTTTCTGTGATCCAACCAGTCTTACTGGTATTCCTAATACAAAACGGGAGGAAACTCCTTGACACCATCTTTATACATCATAAAAATTGAACAATGGGTGCAAATATCTTACACTAAATATTTAAACAGTGTTAAGAAAAAAGTTTTCAGTCTGCTATTATTTACTAAGATACAAGAAGATATAAAAATAATTTTTTTAACAATATTTTTCTGAGGAACAGATATCTGCCTTCACCACAAAAAAAACCCATATGAAGAATAATTTATTCCTTAAACTAAGATTTGTGCAATAGTTATTCAGTTGTACCTGCATTGTTAGATTCCCGCTGTTAGCCCTCAGGTCTCCTACTGCCCTCAGTGATCTCTCCAATGGAGATGCTCCATAGCTAAGGTTACTTAAAATTGAATCAGATAGTCACATTGGCTTTTGTTGTTTCTCTGTTGGGGAGCATTTGGGGGTCTTACTCTGAAAGCTATTTTCTTAATCCTAGCTCACGTCTTGCTCATCTGTGTCCCTGCTTCATTTCTGTCATTTAGCATAATTGTTAAAACTATAGATTATCTTCTGCACGGAAAGATACAAAGAGAAAATAAAAGTGAAACTCCTAAAGTGCATTTGGAAACAAAGATGAAATGGTATTTTGCTGCCAGCCAGGTGAAGTGAATGAGTGTATTTTCTAGTAAATGTAGACCAAATGAATTCAGGGCATGGAAATTCTGATAGTCTGACTTGCAGCATTGAGCTCTATCACAAAAAATAAGTTTGATTTCTGCAGTTCATATTTTCTCTTAGCAGGATATAAAAAGTTTGAAATAAAAAGCATCTTTCACAGTGTTTACCACAGGTTTCAGAGTAGCAGCCGTGTTAGTCTGTATCCGCAAAAAGAACAGGAGTACTTGTGGCACCTTAGAGACTAACAAATTTATTTCAGCATAAGCATAAGATGAAAACTTCAAAAACGGACTCCAAAGAGAGACTGCTGAACTCGAATTAATATGCAAATTAAATACAATTAACTTAGGTTTAAACAGAGACTGGGAATGGTTGGGTCATTACACTAATTGAATCTATTTCCCTATGTTAAGTTCTCCTCACACCTTCTATGGGTCATCTCAATTGTCACTTCAAAAAATTTTTTTCTCCTGCTGATGATAGCTCATCTCAGTTGATTAGATTCTTCCAGTTGGTATGCATATTTCCACCTTTTCATGTTCTCTGTATGTATAAATATCTCCTGTCTGTGTGTTCCATTCTGTGCATCCGAAGAAGTGAGCTGTAGCCCACAAAAGCTTATGCTGAAATAAATTTGTTAGTCTCTAAGGTGCCACAAGTACTCCTAGTGTTTACCACAGTTTTTTTTTCCTGTATTTGGCACTTTAAGAGTTAATTAAATAGTTGTGAATTCTAATTTATTTTGTTAGATACACTGACATTCTGTTGACACTTTGCAGCAATTTCTTGTTTCCTCCAAGTAACTTTATGGGTCAAGCTGCCTGACAGCAAGAGAATCTGATAAGTGCAATCACTTGATAAATGCTCAGTCTGAGGAGACAATGGTCTTATCTGTCCTACTGATGAAACCATTTGGGGGGGAATTTGGTTACAGCACTGGTTGTAATGCAAAACACTGTTAAAAACAAGATTCCATTTTGCAATATACACAGGATCTAACTCTGATTTTAAGAATATGTAAAAGCTTTGAAAATAATGGACTTCTGGCACTGCTGTTATTAGAAGTAGCTCCACGGAAGTCAGTGGAATCATACCTGTGCGCAAAAAAACTCAAATAAGAGGAACATCTGTTTCCATGTGTCTTCCCCCAAACTCAATACTCTGTTCACAAGTTTTTTTTCAGAAGTTAATGCTTTTTAATTACATGTATGTGACCCCAATCTAGAAATGCACTTAAGCATATGTTTAAACTTTAAGCGTATGTAATCCCGTTGACTAAGTTACACATGTGCTTAAGCATCTTGCTGCATCAAGGCCTGTGTCCGCAATATTGTGCAATGGGGTGGAAAGGCAATAAGTGCTACTGTCCCTTTAAATTTCCAGCGGTATAGCTAGAAAGATGGAATGCACATTGCAAGTTAGTGGTGTTTAGATTCTGATTTCAACCTAAGGCACTTCAAGCATGGAAAGTTGTTTTCTTTATAGTCATTGGAATCTTGTTAATTTTATTTCCCTGTTAAAAAGGGACATAAAGTGCAGATAGTATTTGAGATTTAGGACACCTGTTGCAAATGTTAGGAGAGCATATTCTTGAAAGGCCATCTGCAGTTCAAGTTTGCCTAATGCTACCTAGCATTAGGCAGCTTGTGACTTTTTTTGACAGATAAGGCACAAATCACAAAATAGCTATTTCCACCCCCACCCACTGTGTAATTTAAAAGTGTACCTTGTTTCTAGTGAAGCAGCAGCAGGTGGGCCGGGGAACTGCAGCTGCCATTGCAACCCAGGCTGGCATCAGGTGCAAAGCATGAGGGAGTCCAAGGAAGGGGCTGGGAAGGTGCAGCCCCAACCTTACCCTCTGTAAACCTCTTGCAGCCTGGGCTTAACTGCTACAATCTTGTTGTGGCCTCACCAAGCAGTGGTTACCACAGCAATTCCCTGATAAAGAGACTCCGGGGTTGGTAAATTGCCACGGTAACAAGGCAGCTTCTTGAGGCATAATTAGCTGTACCAAGATCTGAGCCTCACACAGCACTACATTCTTCAAACTTCCTGGCATTGCATTTTGCTACTGGAGAGAGTGAGTTGTGACATTCAGATCAAAGCATAGTTTGTCTTTAAATCTGTTCATATTTATCAATTAAATAAAGAATATGTAAAATGTATTTTGTAGCTTTGGGGAATTCTTGGTTAGGCTGTGCCTTGCTGGCCTGGGCTGAGGAGCAGCCCCTGGTAGGGCATATAGAGGGCAAGGGAAGATAGAATAAATGTAAGAGACAGAGATGCCATTTGGATACTTAGAGTTTTCAGCTGTTGTTTGGCAACATTGTATTATCTGTTACTCTCCCAAAATCAGTCAGTCAAATGTTTAGGTACAGACAGACCTATACCTGGCATTTGATAAATAAACAAACCATGGTACTGAATTTATCTAGACTAGTAGTTGGGGAACTGTTGTAAATTAAAACTTGGCTTTATAGGAAGCTGTTTGTCACTGTCATTTATTAGCAAAGCATAAAGAGGTTTTTGTTTTGTTTTTAAAGTTTTGAGAGGTTATGGGTGTTGGGACTCAAGTCTTTATAGATACATAGGACACACAAAATTATTAAAATACTTGTAACTAATGAGAACATGAGTTTTTGAATTGCAGTTTAAGCTTTTGAGGAGGAGGGAGAAGCTTAAAATACTCTTTCTTCTCTTGGAGTAATGACAAAACCTCTTAAATATCATGACCATGAATAGGATTAAGCGCTAGCTGTATTTCAGTTACAAAAGAACCTGTCTGATGTATTGAATCTGTTTTTATTTAGGGCTGTCAAGCGATTAAAAATTAATCACGATTAAAAACATGAATTGTGATTAATCCCATGATTAATCATATTTTTAAACAATAAACCATGTAGAAAACATCCAAAAATATTTATACATTTTCAAATATTTTGATTTCAATTACGACAGAATACAAACTGTACACTGTTCACGTTATATTTTTATTACAAATGCTTGCACTGTAAAAAAACAAAATAAATAGTACTCATACAAGTACTTTAGTGCAATCTCTTTATCATGAAAGTTGAACTTACAAATGTAGAATTATATAGTTACAAAAAATAACTGCTTTCAAAAATAAAATAATGCAAAACGTTAGCGCTTACAAGTCCACTCAGTCCTACTTCTTGTTCAGCCAATCGCTCGAAAACAAATTTGTTTACATTTGCAGGAGATAATGCTGCCCGCTTCTTGTGTACAATATCACCTGAAAGTGAGAACAGGCGTTCACATGGCACTGTTGTAGCCAGTATCACAAGATATTTACATGCCAGATGCGCTAAATATTCATATGTCCATTCATGCTTCAACCACCATTCCAGAGGCTATGCATCCATGCTGATGATGGGTTCTGCTTGGTAACGATCCAAAGCAGTGCAGACCGATGCATATTCATTTTCATCATCTGAGTTAAATGCCACCAGCAGAACAGCAGAAGGTTGATATTCTTTTTTAGTGGTTTGGGTTCTGTAGTTTCCGCATCAAAGTGTTGCTCATTTAAGACCTGAAAGCATGCTCCGCACCTCGTCCCTCTCAGATTTTGGAAGGCACTTCAGATTCTTAAACCTTGGGTCAAGTGCTGTAGCTATCTTTAGAAATCTCACATTGATACCTTCTTTGCATTTTGTCAAATCTGCAGTGAATGTGTTCTTAAATCAACAACGTACTGGGTCATCATCTGAGACTGCTATAACATGAAATTTATGGCAGAATGTGGGTAAAACAGAGCAAGAGACATACAGATCTCCCCCAAGGAGTTCAGTCACAAATTTAATTAACACGTTATTTTTTTAATGAGTGTCATCAGCATGGAAGCATGTCTTCTGGAATGGTGGCCAAAGCATGAAGGGGCATATACAAATGTTTAGCATATCTGGCATGTGAATACCTTGCAATGCTGGCTACAAAAGCGCCATGCAAATGCCTGTTCTCACTTTCAGGTGACGTTGTAAATAAGAAGCGGGCAGCATTATCGCCCGTAAATGTAACAAACTTGTTTGTCTTAGTGATTGGCTGAACAAGAAGTAGGACTGAGTGGACTTATAGGCTCTAAAGTTTTGATTGAGTGCAGATCTGTAACAAAAAAAAATCTACATTTATAAGTTGCACTTTCATGATAGAGATTGCACTAAAGTGCTTGTATGAGGTGAATTGAAAAACTATTTCTTTTGTTTGATTTTTACAGTGCAAATATTTGTAATAAAAATAATATAAAGTGTGCACTGTACACTTTGTATTGTGTTGTAATTGAAATCAATATAATTGAAAATGTAGAAAAACCTCCAAAATATTTAATAAAATTTCAATTGGTATTCTATTGTTTAACAATGCGATTAAAAGTGCAATTAATTGCAAATAATTTTTTAATCATGATTAATTTTTTTAGTTAATCCCATGCGTTAACTGGGATTAATCATCAGCCCTAGTTTTTATTATTTATTTGTATTGCAGTAGCTCCTAGGTGCCTCAGTCATAGACCAGGGCCCCGTTGTTCTATCCACTGTACAAACAGACTGAAAACATGATCTCTGCCCCAGAGATTCCTAACATTCTTCTTGATGAGAAGACTGTTCTTTGAGTGTGCTGCTTTTCCGTATCTCACAATTCTAGGACATTGACATGTATTTTATGAAATGAGATCTAGAGAGTTACACTTGATCCTGGTCAGTGTCTCTTTATTTGTCCTTCCTCACCAAACATGAGGATAGATGGTGAGGGGAAAAGTAAATTAGCTAAGCTGAGAAGAATGACGTAAGTGTTTTGCTGCGTTCCACTTGACTCATTTTATGTTTGAACTGTTCCTTGCATACCACTTGCATCCCTTCCTGTCAGTTAATGTGAATTTGAAAGTGAAACTGCAAATTGAATTGAAGGAATAGTATGAATGTAAGAGACAATGCTTCTTGAGAGGGACTAAGATGCTACAAACATAACAAACTAGGGCCCAGTGGAACTGCTATTATAGCCAATGGGAGTCTTTCAGTTGATTTCAGTAGGAGCTGGATTAGATCCTGTGAACCTGATCATGCAAATACTTAGGAATGCAAGTAATGTTATTGATTTGAGCAGTCCCACTGATGTCCTGGGGACTGTTAATATGAGTAAAATTAGGTGTCTAAGGGCAAGTCTACACGAAAGCACTACATTGGTGCAGCTGGTGAAGATGCTCTAGGCTGACGGAAGAGCACTCTCCCGTCGACATAATTACTCCACCTCTGTGAGAGGTGGAAGCTGTGTTGGCAGGGAGAGCATCTCCCGCCAACATAGCACTGGTGTGGACAGTGTTTAGGTTGATGTAATTTATGTTGCTTGGGGGGAGGGGTATCTTTTTCACACCGCTGAGCAACGTAAGTTACATTGACTTACGCGGTAGTATAGACCAGCCCTAAGTTTTTACAGAATTTAAACAAAGACTGGGTATATGAAGCCTACTGTAAACTGCTCACATTGTGTTGATTTAGGGCCAAGTGAAGTCCATTGGCCTGTTACTGGCTGGGCTCACGGGCAGTCTTGCCTAGTGTTAGATCATTTGCTTCCCACTTGGCCTGCCTCCAGTGTCTAACTGGTAATTACTATCTCTGTGATGGTCTGCCTTTTCATGGGTCACAACAAGGCCCTCTAGCCAGATCACCAATTTAGTTCCGCCTCTCTCTGGGGTAATAGAGTCCCAGGGAGAACGTAGGGTCTTACACTGTCCTGATTGCCTTGATTCTAAAGAGACTAAAGAAGTGAACCAGTAGATAATAGTTACATGTCTAAATAATCTTTTAAATTCTCTCAGTCAGCAAGTTGCTACAGGTATGAAAATGACAAAGGGCAATGCTGAATTAATTACAGTAAGAGAATCCTTACTCAGCACTTTAAATGCAATAGCTCTGGGGACAGACTTACTGCTTGTTCCCTCAGTAATCTTAAAAGGATGGTTTTGGCTCTGGGTGGGAAGGGAAGACCAATTTCAGACAATTTCATGTGTCCCTTGTATAACTCCACTGAAGTCAATAAATGTATGTGAGGGGTAAATTTGACCTATTGAATCACCAAAACTGAGATATTTATCTACTGTATGTCATGGGTATGTATGTATGGCATCCCAGAAAGTGGTCTCTTCAGTTAATAATACACACAGCTTTATTCCCTAGAGGGCATAAGGCCTCTTCTGTCAAAATCCAGGGATCAGGGTACAAAAAAGGAAAAATCCCCTTGAAAAGATATGTGCTTCTGGTACCCTTAAAGAGAGGGGAAATAAGTCAAAAATAAAAGGAGCACAAAGACAAATTTAATAAATGCAAGATGAACCCTTCCCGGAATTCATCCTCTAATGCAGGGGTGGGCAAACTATTGCCCGGGGGCCACATCCGGCCCTTCAGATGTTTTAATCCAGCCCTCGAGCTCCAGCCAGGGAGTGGGGTTAGGGGCTTGCCCTGCTCCACGTGTGCTGTGGCTCCACATGGCTCCCGGAAACAGCGGTATGTCCCCCCTCTGGCTCCTAGCATAGGGGCAGCCAGGGGGTTCCGCACGCTGCCCCTACACCAAACACCGCCCCCACCGCTCCCATTGGCTAGGAACTGTGGCCAATGGGAGCTGCAGGGGCAGCACCTGTGGACCAGGCAGCGCGCAGAGGCGCCTGGCCACACTTATGCCTAGGAGCCGGAGGGGGACATGCCACTGCTTCCAGGAGCTGCTTGAGATAAGCACCCCTGTCCCCCTCCCACGCTCCTGCTCCAACCCTGATCCCCCTCCTGCCCTCCAAACCCCTCGGTCCCAGCCCCGAACACCCTCCTGCATCCCCAACCCCTTATCCTGAGCCCCACCCCAGAGCTTGCACCCCTAGCTGGAGCCCTCCCCACCCCTCATCCCAACCCTCTGCTCCAGCTCAGAGCTCCCTCCAGCACCCTGAACTCCCCATTTCTGGCCTCACCCCACCCTAGAGCCCGCCCTCCCAGCTGGAGCCCTCACCCTCTCCCGCACCCCAACTCCCAATTTTGTGAACATTCATGGCCCGCCATACAGTTTCCATACCCAGATGTGGCCCTTGGGCCAGAAAGTTTGCCCACTCCTGTTTTAATGCCTCTATTGCTGAGAAAAAGAAAGTTTTATGACTCTCTAAACTGTTTAAAAAATAATTAAAACTTTAGGAGATATGAAAACAGGAGGGTCTTATAATCTTGAAAGACTATAAAGCACTTGAAAGAATGAGGTGTTTATCCCTCTTAAAGCAGCTTTCAGAGAGTCAATATGCTCTAATGGAACAGCAGCCCAGTAAGGACTTAAGACAAAATATTAGTTCTCTATTGGTAATAGTGGGCCTTGAAATAGACACAGGTTGTGGCTGGGTTCCATTTCTCAGCACATCCTGATACAATCAATGGTGAACTATACCATTTAGTGATATATAGCACTGGGAGACAATAACTGTTGAGTTCTATTACCAGTTCTTCCAATGACTCATGGCATATATATCTGTTATATGCCAACATGAGCCTTGTGAGAAAAGATACAATTTATGGCATAATCTTCATCATAACAGATCTGTTTGTTATTGTAATTTTGTTTGGCTAACATGGTGTATGTTGTTTTTGCATTCCTTACATTTTGTAGCCATATGTATTGAGGTGAACTTGAGGAGGGAATTTGATATCCAGAGTGCACATCTCACCTTGAACTTTACTGTCTTACAATATTTATCATAACTATAATATTGGCTTAATATAGATTTGTAGGTCTTATATTTGCATAGAGAAGGAAGGAAGTATTAGATGGCTCCTTCTAACTTCCAGAAGCCTTACTTTCATTCATTGTCGCACAGTGATCATTCTTAATTATTTGAATTTTATTTCATTGCCATGCAGAAGGCTAAGCTGCATGAGTCATGAGCAGAAGCTTGCTTTTAAAAAACTGAAAATATGGGAATAAAATCAAAGTGAACCTGAAATCGTCAGACTGTCTACACCTGTAATTCAAAGTGGTATTTACTGAAAATGTCTTACTAATACTCTTATAGTACTTTCAGTTTTCCTAAACTAATTAATTGTTTAATGGGAAAATTTACTATTTAAGAAAAAAAAGTTTAAATAGTCATGTAACTGTATCATGGTAAAGAATTGCAAAAGTATACTTTGTTGTTTGATTTTGATAGTGCTCCATGAAAGAGAGAGACAATGGTACTGGTGAGAGCCATACGTAGTATATTTGGGTACTACGTTGCTGATCCTGAAAACCAGCATGTGCGTAACTTAACCATCAGTGTGACAACTCACATCATAAAATTATGCACATGCTTAAATATTTGCAGGATAAGGGAGGAACTTCTTTGCATAACGCACTTCAAAGCATGGATCTCCTTTTGAGCGGAAATTGCCAACTGTGACTAATTGTACCAAATTGTAGTGGTTATTGGAGACAAACAGATGCTAACATAAAACTATGCAACTAATTTTCATTTACTACTGACACCTACATTTTAAAGACAAAGCGGGTGAGATAATATCATATTGGACCAACTTCTGTTGGTGAGAGAGGCTAGTTTTTGAGCTTACCTGAAGAAGAACTCTGTGTAGCTTGAAAGCTTGTCTCTCTCATCAACAGCAGTTGGTCCAGAAAAAGATATTACCTCACCCACCTTGTGTCTATCTAATATCTTGGGAACAACATAGCTACAACAGCACTGAATAGCTAGATTTGAAGACAGTCTCCGGAGGTGAAAGGAGTGATCTGGGGTCTCTTCCTAGTGCTGTCTAGACCTTGGGTCTGATTCTTCTCTCTCATAATTGAACACTGCTGTAACTTCAATCACTACAATGGAGTTATTCATGATTAAGGCTACGTTTTAGTCACAGGTATTTTTAGTAAAAGTCATGGACAGGTCATGGGCGGTAAACAAAAATGAATGGCCCCGTGACCAGTCCATGACTTGTACTGTATAACCCTGACTAAATCTTGGGCAGTGAGGATGGCCCAGGGGCGCTGCGGGTTCTTTGGGGGAGGAGGCAGCCTAGGGGCGCCACTGTGCTTGGGGAGGGGACTGGTGGAGCTTGCAGGCTCCCTACCTGGTTCCTCATGGCTCCCCCTTAGGCAGAGGTTCAGCGAGACAGTTCTGCGTACTGCCTCTGCATCGGCTCCGCAGCTCCCATTGGCCAGGAATTATGACCAGTGGGAGCTGTAGGGGTGGTGCCTATGGGTAGAGGCGTCACGTGAAGCTGAGGGAGGGGCATGTTGCTGTTTCCGGGGAGCCCCCTGAGGTAAGCGCCATCCAGCCGCCTCCCATGCCCCAGCCCTGAGCCCCCTCCCACACCCAAACCCCTGCTGCTGCTGGGGGCACGGCGGCCCAAGAATGCCCCAGCAGCAGCCTGTGCAGCTGACTCAGGGGCTGCCTTAGCTGCTCAGGTGGTCCCTGGGCTAGCCACACCAGCTGCTGCAGAAATCATGGTGGTCACTGACCTCAGTGACAAACTCACAACCTTAGTCATGATTTATGACTGGGTGGGAAGAGAGTACTAGAGCTGGTTGAAAACTTTTCAACAGAACAATTTTCTGTTAGAAAATGCTGAGCTGATGGAATTGAAACATTCTGCAGAAATATGGCTATTCCATCAAAACTTTTGAGGAAAACCAGGCAGGGAGGCAGACTGGCTGGCCCCGTTCAGGATTAAATATTTTGCAAAAACTTGAATTTTTTGGAAGAAAGGAAATTCTGCTTTCCAGCCAGTTCTGGTGGAGACCTTTTTGTGAGGGCCTTGGGAAAATCACAAAGACCAATGTTTTCAAAAGTGGCACAGTCCTTTGGGGTGGGGAGCTGTTTAGCTTTTGGGTTTGATTTGAGACTCCAGAGATACTGAGCATTTGAAGTATCCTTTGTCTTCCACTGGAACTGTGAGTGCTTAAAAGCTTTGAAACTCAGGCCCAGGACTCTCAAGTTTCACATCCAAAGTCGATGGCCACTTAAGCTCTCTGTTGCTAAGATTTCTCATTTCTAAAATGCGGTCATTAGTATCATCCTCCCCCAAGTGCTGTAAGGCTACATCAATATACATAAAGCCCTCTGAGTTCCTCAGGCCTTGTCTACCCTACAGGGGAAATTTGATCTAAGCTATGCAATTTATAGTGTAACTAAAATTGACGTAGCTTAGATCTACTTACCGCGGGGTCCACATTACGCGATGTCGAGTGGAGATGCTCTCCCGTCGACTCCCCTTACTCTTCTCAATCTGGTGGAGTACAGGAGTCTACGGGAGAGGGATCTGCAGTCAATCTAGAGGGTCTTCACTAGACCCACTAAATTGACTGCTGATGCATTGATAGCTGTAGATCCCACAGTAAGTGTGGACAAGCCCTCAGATAGAAGATGCTATTTATCCAGAAGTGTTGGTGTAAATCATGATTGAGGCAAATCCATCAGCGGTGTTATCAATGGACTGGTTACTCTGAAGTGCTGATGTTCTAGTGGCTTTACTGTGCTTAAAAATAAAGTTACCATGTTTCTGCAGAACAGAAATAACAGCTCCAAAAGGTTAACCCAGTATATCTTATGCATCTTTTAAATGTGTGATACTTCTCAAGTCTCCACCCTCACTTTAGAGACCAAAGATTTGATTCAAACTGATTGTCCTTTTCTCACAAGTTTTAAAATCACATCTCATCAATTCTAGTGTATATTTTATCTGTCAAATACTTTCCCCTGTATTTCACAATGATTTTTCTGAGTTCCTGGTTGAGAACAATATATAACTCTTGCTGTTTAAACTGCATGTCTTCTTTGAGTTGATGGCACACATTTTCCCTTTGAAGAATCTCTCTGTATTATGCATGTTACTGTATGCCAGATCAGCTGAATGGCAGTTCTGCATCTAGGGCAGGGAGGGAATTCTCTGATTATTCTACATTGGATATTGTCTGCTGTTCTGTTTAATCAGAGAACCTAGATGGCCATTGCATGCTGTAAGAACCCTTTTTCTCTTGCAAGTCCCAGAGACGCTATTAATTAATTAAAAAAAATTCTTCCTCTGCCATGATTCAGGTCTGGGCAAGATCCCCATTTTTGGGCCCCGTCAGCCCCTCAACTTCCACTGCCTAAATGGAGAATAAACCTAGCTACTACTACTGCACAACCCCCTCACTCTCCAACCACACACACCCCACACAGATCCCCTACATTCTAGCACAGCAGCACTGCCAGTACTCAGAGCTGGCACCAGGATCTTCTTGGATCCAGCTATTTTTGGCCCTACCTGTGCATTCCACTATCTAAACACAGAACAAATTTAGTTGTTCCTACTCCGACAGAAAAATCCAGAAATCAGTGCCTCTAAATGCAGTGCTGCAAAATTCCAAATCTGGATCCTGTCAGATAAAATGTGATCCAGGTTATTCTAGTGTACTAGGAAAAACTGCATATGTTAGATGGGAAAGCTAGAGGAATGCAGCCCAAAAACTAGCCAGATCCAGGTGTTAATTTAGAGATTTGGGTAGAATAGTAGAAGCAAAATATAATCTATTGTTGATACAATTTATGGTCGAAAGTTGGCAGGCTCCAGAGCCTGGGTCTGAGTTTGTTGTGATCCTGTTGAGCTGCAGTGTAGCAGGGTGGATTCTGAAGGTGCGTGAGGAGCAGCTTTTCTAGTCTCTCTTTAGACAGTGAACGTCGGGGGCTTGAGGGGGAGGGAACGGGGGGAGAGGAGGATCCAGGTGTTGAGTCTGCAGGTTGGTCGCTGCCTCGGCGTGCAATGATGCTTAACGCTCTAGGTCTGTGTTTGTGCGCGGGCGCGCAAATCGAAGCCCCTACACTTGATCTCCCAGCAGCGGTATTTGCACGGAAAGGGGCGGATTACACTGGGATACATTAGGGCGAGGGGTTCCCCTTGGGGTCGGAGCCTCGAAGCGCCTCTTTCTCCATGTAGACGGGGCGGGGCTGCTGAGCGCCAAAGCCGGCGGATTCCGGCGGGATCCAGCTTTTCCCGTTTTCCGCGGCGAGGGGCTTTTTGAAGGAGCCTGTCTCCACATTCCTGATTTGCTGGGATATTGTGGAGGGCTCGTCCTGGGCTGGGCTGCTGCTGCTGACGCGTGGCCGCGGCTCTGCTGCTGCTGCTGCACGTCCCTCTGACGTGTTGGAACCAGACCTAGACCCAGCAGAGACCCGGGCTCCAGCTTGCTGCTGCTGCGCCGGTTTGCCAAGGTACCTTATCCCGGCACCTCGCTTCGCTTTCCCCCTGGCTGCTAGTGTGGTTGCAGTTTTCTCTTCTGGGGGCGGGCGGGGGATCTGCTACCAGGGGCGTTTTTACTATTATTTTTTTTAAATCTCCTTTCGAGGAGCCATTTTAAAGTGATCAGCGGCTGGTGGCGGGGGGCGGGGGAAACTAGGGCGAGATCTGCGTGCCGACCCCTGGGTGTCACTTGCCCCTTCCCTCTGCACCCCTGGAGAGCCGCTCGGATTAAAAAAAGCCATTGACCCGCCTGCCCTCCAGCTGCTGCGATGCGGCTCGCCAGCCAGCGGCTATTCCGGGGCCTGGCTCGGATGGTCCCGTTGCTTTGATGCGGTTGTGTCAGCCGGAGGGGAGGTGTCTGTTTGGGTGCTGGGATCTTCCCGCTGCCACGCTGGGAAAAGCCTGGGCTGGGCACCGCGTGCCAGGGGAGAGGGCGAGGGTGCGGTGGGGTGGGGGGGGGGATGAGGGGTGATTACACAAGGCATCGATTTTTTGTTCCTAGAGGAAACTTCTCTTTTATAGAGGACAGCAGCGCCAGAGCGTCTGTGGGGGAAGTGGGGTGCGTGGATTGGGCTCTCTTGTAATGGTACCTCCGTAAAGCCCCCAAGCTGGGCAGCCCCCAGTAGAGTTGTCCCCATTCACCCCCATGCGGAGCACAGCGGAGCGCCAACTGCATTGTTTACCTGGCGGGCTGTCAAGGGGGGTTGTTGCGTGCATCGTGTGAAGCCTGGTGTGGGGGCGGTGATACTTTTGCGAGTGAGGAGGGCTGGGAGTTAGCGGTCCATCTTTTTGTCCTCTTGAAATCGGTTAGGCTCTTCTTGTGCGTCTTCTTGTGGCGGCGGAGTTACTGCTTGTTGTTATCTGCGTACCCCCCTCCAGCCCGTGGCTTCTGCAATGCGGTGGGTGTGGTTACATAGTAATTTGGAGCTCTGGACCTCTGCAGTGGCAGCGCTGTCTCCGCTCCTGTTTTTAACATTTCCAATTGCAAGGTTCCCTCCGGTTTCTCTCGGCTGCACACTGAGCTGGCGTCTTAAGTTGGGGAAGAGAGGTTCTTGTAACTGAAAGGGAAAGCTCAGGGGAAACAGATGGTATTAATCAGATGTGTGGGATGGGGGGAGGGAGAGAAATAAAGGGTCAGACAAGTTTTGCAATCGTGTAATTTCAGCACTTGTGTTTTCAGATGTGAATCCTCTTAGCCTTGGGTTGAAGTGTGTACTTTAAAGATGTTGCAGAGATAGATGTGTCCATGAACTTCACCGCAGCTTAGACAGCAAAGATAAACCAGGTGGGCTAGAAAGTTTACAGTGCTGTCATGCCGTTACAGTATTTTCATGTGTAGTTACAGAATTATTCATATTCTTTTGGTTTTATCCGCTTTAACAGGAAACTTGAGGGTATTTTGTGGGATTTAAAAATAGAAGAGGGAGTGGCTCAGTCAGTCTCCTGGTAATAGGTTCTGTATTAAGCTGAGAACCGAGTATGTGGAGAAAGAAGGGATAGCTGAGAGGGGCATTTTTAATTGTTTTAACTTTGTCAGATATACAATTAACTTGAAAATTTACATTTCCATAATAATTAAAGTCAGTAAAATCAGTCTTTTGTAGTTTCTTTATTTTCCTCACAGTATCGTCATTTTATTGAAGTAATAGAATGTACTGAAAGACGAGCATTACTCTGAATACTACTTCTGAATATGGGCCTAAACCTTATTTATACTTGAGACAAAGATGGAACACACTTGCTAAACTGAATTTTGTGCATCACTTTGAGGTAGGAACAAGCAAAAGTACTTATTTCACTTGACTTGTAAGCTTTTATTTAAGGAGAAGAACTGAAGAATCACAGGTCAAAGGTGACTCTCCACAGTAGTCTTATCTCCTACGCAGTGAACCATTTACAGTTAAATTAATCCAGAAATAAAGTAGGTTTTTTCACTCTTAATTTACTGTTAGACTTTGGTTAAGTTAATATAGTGCATTGTGGCTTGTTTAAAATAAATATGGAAGATAACTTTTTAAGTACAATATAAGAAGCAAAGCTAATCTTCCTGTGTCAATTAATTGATTAAAATCATTGTGTGACAATTTGTTGCATCAGTATTTTTTTTCCTTCATGATGTTATACCAGTCTCCTTGGTTGGGAAATCTCCACTCTAACGTGATGATGAAATTTGCACATGAGGAATAATATAGGGGATGGAAAGAGAGGGATCACATTAGAGTGAAGAGCGACTGCAAGTTTATTCTGTATGATTCCATTAGAACAGGAAGGCTCCTTGTGATTCTGTTCCTGCTACAGTCCTGTTCACTGCAGTGGTGAATGATTAGTACCAGAGAACATTAGCTTAAACACATTGTGAAATATTTTTAATATATCATACTTTATTTTTATTTAATATACTAATACAACCAACACTGAATCTCCCTTCAACTAATTCATCTTACAGTGGCGTCCCCTTATTAAAGTGATGTTTAATGATGCAAGTGATGTTTTTCTTCTAAAGGGTTAGCCAATATTATTGGAAACTTGACAGGTACATTATAGGAGCTCATCTGATGTGAGTCTGCCTTTTATTTACTGCTGTGGTCGTGAAGAAGAGAGGGGTTGCATGCCCAGAAGCAAGGAGAACTGTAGCAATGAAGTCATTGCGCTGCCTTGTGTTATGACATCACTGTGGCTCAAAGAAATGAGGGTGGGGCACTGAAAATCAGACTGTCTGAACCATCTTTGTTTTAACTTTGTGTCTACCAAATGAGAGAGACTGATGCAGCCTTGCCTTAGGAACTGCAGCACAGCTGGGTTTTTTGTTTTTTTTTCCAAAAGAGGGACAAGTAGAGGTGAATCTAGAGTTTGTGTATATTTACAAATAAAACAAGATGAGATGCGGGTTTTCATCTATAGTGGAAACCTGCAAAATACTTACCTTTGCTGAACAAACAGGTATTTGTGTGAGGACTTTGTTTGTTTGAGGGCTTCATTGTTTTATAAATAATGTGACTATTCACAATCAGTTTGGTATATGGAAATGTATTCATTTAACATATATTTCTTTATTAGGTATATTATATGTTTTGGTGTATTGGAAATGATGTATTCCTTGTTAACATTTATGTAAAATGTCTTCCTTGTATTTTAAATATTTATTTTGATTAAACTAACAGTAAAATAGAACTTGAAATGGGGTATTCATTCAGTGGGTAATATTTAAACTTGATTCATGTAATTCTCATGTACCAGTAAATGGTGGTATATGACCAGGAGAAACAGTCAAGGAATTTTTAAAGTATGTTACAAAAGAACATTTGGTTCCTAAGATACAGTATATCAGCAGTATCAGTTACTACATTGACAACATACTCATAAGTACTTGCTTTTACAACCATGAAGTTTTTTTCCTTTGAAATACAGAATATAGGTCTAATTCTGCAAGTACACGTGACTAACCTTGAGTAGGTCCATTGAAATCAGTGCGGCTATTCATTTAAGTACATTTATTTTGAAGGATGTGGTTCTTTAAATGTAGATGACAATGTTGTGGTATATTTTGTTTCAGGATCCTATTTATCACATTTTATACTGGCAAGATATTCCGTTACCGAAAAAGTGTTTGAATTTTCAGTGTGTTCTGTTAGAGCTTTGACTTCCCTTTAATTTAATCAATTGCTGATAAATATGAGTATAACTGTGAAAAATGTGATTACTTCCCAGTTGCACTGAGAATTGAGCGATGGGTTCCTGAATAGGGTATGTTAATTCTCTAGGTGGATTGTCTATACTAGGTACGCAAGCTGTAGAACACACAAAAAAGTCTACAATTATGGAGAATAATATGATAAGAATGTTAAATGAAAATAGATTTAGAAAGGGGTGGTTAATAACTCAGACATTTACTGCAGTAGCAAACTTTTTTAAAGACTTCATAGATATGAGCAGGCCTGGTCTACACTGGCGGGGGGGGGTCGATCTAAGGTACGCAACTTCAGCTACGTGAATAGCGTAGCTGAAGTCGAAGTACCTTAGCTTGAATTACTTACCCGTCCTCACGGCGCGGGATCGACATCCGCGGCTCCCCCGTCGACTCCGCTACCGCCACTCGCTCCGATGGAGTTCCAGAGTCGACGGGAGCGCGTTCGGGGTTCGATATATCGCGTCTAGATGAGACGTGATATATCAAACTCTGAGAAATCAATTGCTACCCGCCGATCCGGCGGGTAGTGAAGACGTACCCTTACATTGAAAATAAATTAACTTCTAACCTCTTTTTTGTTTTTTGTTTTTTTTTCCAATTTGTGGTGATGAGGGAAATGTTGACTGATTAATTTCTGAAATTAGATATTTAATATATATTCCTATGTTCACTTGTTGAAAACAAGAGGTCTGGCTATAGTCCTGATTCCACAAGCTTGTAACTAAGAGGAATCATATCGATTTTTCCATATTATCAGAAGGTCCATATGTGGGTCATAAAAGGACATGAACATTTCCTTAAGCAGGGCTTCCATTTCTTACCCTGGCAGTGGACCTAGTACTTCAATTATCTAGTTAGAGACTCCTAGATGTGTCATAGGAAAGAGGCTGACCTTCCAAAGCTCTTGACATCTGGGAGCAGGAACAGCTTTGGGTAGCAGAGAAGAAATAATAGCTAACCTATCAGTCTGCCTTCAGTAAGAGAAGTCCTGCAGGCTTATTGCTCCTGCCTCTGCCATTACTAATGGTTGTCACTATGGGCATTAGTGCAGAGGAACCTCAGGAGGAATGTGCAGAACCGAATGGCTGGAAAAAACCCCAGAAATGGGGTCATAGTATTTGAGACAACTGAGTTAATATGAAGATAATGTGGAATGTCTGCATGCAGATTCAGTGTTTTTCCTCTTACAAATAACTGAATAAATAAACTCAAATAATTGACTTTTTGTCTTTTAACCTAAATTAAAATTTAATGTTCACATTTTACCTGGTCATTGTTTATTATTTTATGGTACCACCAGAACTAAATTATATTTAATTCTTGCTTTCATGAACATTCCATATTTTAGCCTTCTGAATCACTTGTGACTTGCTTTGGGTGCAGTCAGTGAGATACAATGTATGAAAGGTGCTACAGAAATAAAATGAGGCCTGGTGAGTGTTTCCTGTCTGTAGGGTGCTTATATGAAATACTTGTTTTCACTTAAAACCCTCGCGGTCTTCCACCACCCTCTCCTGAACAGATTGTCTTTCTATAAAGCAGGGTGCTTTCAAAATGAGCAGTCATTTTTCATTGAGTTCTTAATCCATAAAATTTGAATCCCTTTGCAAGATGAGAAACCAAAGTAGTAGTAAGAGAGTGTATGAGGGGTGGGAGGGGGGTGCGAGAGAGAGAGGAGGGAGGAAATTGGGGGAGGGAGGGGAAAATTGTCCACCAGATGTCTGATCCCACTGTGAAAAGGTTTTCATTTATAGGGTTAAAAAAGAATGTGGAACCCAAGGGGACTTGGTGGGGAGGGGAAAAGGGCTAGAAGAAAATTAAAAGCATATGTGATCAGTATACAAGATTTTAGGGGAAAAGAACAATTGAAATGAATGTGTACTGTTATGAGCATGTACAAGTATTTACACACGTGTAATGTGTGTCTGTGTGCAGGCACTGTAACATTGATAAATATAATAGCATCCATAGGTGGCATTAGAGGAGGTCTATAAAACTCTTGAATGGAGTGGAATGAAGTTGAAGTTCCTGGTTAAGCCTGAGTTAAAAGCTGGACAGGCTACCCTAGTACAATATATGTACATTGTGAAGTAGATTTGGCTCTTAATACAGCATTTTTTTCCCTAAAAGAGGTGGTCAGTGGCAGCTGGTGCCCAGAATAGCTGGTGGGAATATGGGGAACAATCTCCCTGCAAGGAGATGATATTTTTCAAGTGGAAAAACTGACATGCTCTGGTCAGTGGATGGGTGGGTGGGGTACAGAGACAGGGCGGGGTGTTTGTTGGGGATGAGGGAGAAAAGGAAAAGAGGTACTGTCTTTTCTCTTCTCTCCTACCCATTCTCCATTTCAAACTGGAGCACTTCACAGTTAAGAGCAGGATAGACGATAATAGTATATTTATCATTGTCAGTCTTCACTGTTGTCTCCTATTCCCAATCTCTTCCCTTCAAATCTAGCTCTTATCCTATGAACTCCCTCCTCCCCCCACACCACCAACTGACCTACAACTTAATTCACCAGTTACTTCTTCCTTGCAGAATCAACCATGCCAACTAAATCCATCCCTTCCTGAGTCAGAACCTCTCCAACCCAACCCCTATGGGCTCAGGAACACTCCTCACCCTCCTTACTTAACCTCTCCACAGCTCAGAACCACACCCTCAGCTCTTAACCTTTTCCCATCGTAGGACAGTCCTCAGAGCAACCCCTACTCCTGCCTCACACCCAAGGTTAATCATCTTGCCCCCTCCCTCAGAAATCCTATATTTTGTGCTGGGTCTGGAAAAGCCGGAGCAGAGGTAGTGGGAGGATGAGTGTGCAATCTGAGGTAGTCCCTATTCCTTGCTTATTTTCTCCTCGCACTGCTGAGTGCAGCCTACATGCTTCAGGCCAAGAAGTCCCTGTGGAAACCACATGTATTGCAGCCTCAATAGGCTGGAAAATGTCCAGCCCCTGCAAGAGTTTCCCAGTGGCAGCACGTGATACAGAACCCTGCAGCAAATCAGCCACAAAATGCAGTTGTGACAATATTGGGGATTATTTATGTCATTGGTCCCTGGTGGGGGTGGTGATGTCTGGTCCTCATGAAACCAGCGCAACTGTAAATGACACCTGAATGTTTCCTCGGGTGGAGTGGTTGCAATAAAAAATGTTAGTTAAAAGACTGTAGCAAACACACTGAAGAGAAGGTTCTTGCAGACCCAGGAAAAGTATGTTTTAGACTGACTCAGGGCTGGATTCCCCACCCTCACTTGTGCTGAGTAGTACCTAACTCTGAAAATAGCCCCATAGAAATGAATAAGGCTATTTATAGAGCTAGGCACTATTCAGTAAAGTAAAGGCATCAGAATTTGGCCCTGTGAATGTTAGTTATACTGAGAGCTTCCCTAGGGCTTCTGGAGATGGTAAATTCTACTCATTAGGTAGAGTAATCAGAGAGATTAGCATTTCGGTTGAGTTATTACTGTTCAACTTTTCAAAAGTTGATAGCAATAGATCACTTTAAAAATTGCCTTGTATACCTAATTGTATCTTTCCTTTCTTCCTTTTTCCTTCATGCTGATATGGTTTTGTTGGTTAATAGCAAGGAGCACTGATTTAGAAAAAATGGCTAATACTTCTGCTCTCACCCAGAAGGGAGAACCTCTCCCTTCCCCTCCCATTATTGTAGGATTACTTTCTGTACTTTTCCTGACCAAGAGTCTGGAGTCAATTTGAAATAAATGTACATGTTAGCAAATAGCTGTTTATAATGGAGGGTTTCTATCTTCATTCAGTTTCTATGGTCTAATATTTGCCAAGTGTTCAACCATGACTCCTTAGCATGCACTTGGAGGGCCAGACGTGCCTTTCGCTAAGTGGTCACCGCCGCCAGCTACTCTCACTAGATGTGGTGAGGGTTGAGTGAGTTGCCAGCACCAGCTGCAAGCAAACCACCCCTTATGGTTGTGGCTGTCTCCTATGCAGAGATACTACCTGTTAAACTCACCCCATACACCCCCATGATGCAGTGTATGTGATCTTAAATAAGAAAAGACGTAACTGGAAGTTCAGATATAAAAAGGTGATGTATCTGAATAGTGATAGTATTTTATTATATCTCATTGTTTGTCTCACTGTTCGACTGGAAGTCCTTGTGTCCTAGGCACTGTATGCATAGTAAGAGGCAGTCCCTGGTAGAGCCCTTCAACCTGACCTGAACCCAATGGGACCTGACTCCAAGTGTCAGGTCTGGGATGGGTGGGGCGGGAAAACAACCGGATCATCTTGGTCTCAGGTCGGGTCAGCTGTCCTTCTCCTGCCCCCGAGGTCAGTGTGGCAGAGGCTGCATGCCATCACCACCTTGCTGCACTTTGTGTAAAGTGGAGCATGTGGGTGGAAAAGTCACAGCGTCCCTCACTCCGCCGAACATTACTGCTGCTGTGCTGACCCCACAGGCTAGGGGGAGGAGAGCTGACCCCATAGGGAGGAGGAGCCGAACTCACAGGCAAGAGGCAGCAGCATTGACTCAGATTCCCGGAAAGGGTTGGGAAATAACTTGATCCTTTCAGACTGAGTGGACTTGGGTCGGGCCTAATTAGACTTGTAGACCCTGGTGCAAAGACCTTTTGATCTAAACAGGTAAGACAGACAAAGTATGTCTACACTGCCATTAGACACCCTTGGCTGGCCTATGCCAGCTGTCTCGGGCATATGGGGCTGTGTAATTGTGGTGTAGATGTTTGGGCTGCAGCCCAGTGTCTGGGACCCGCCCACCTTGCAGGGTCCTAGAGCCTGGGCTCAGGCCCAGTCTTGGACATTTACACTGCAATTGAACAACCCCTTAGCCTGAGCCCCACCAGTCCAACTCAGCTGGGAATAGAACCCATAACTCCTGATTCCTAGTCCTGTGCTCTATCCACTAGACCAAGCTGACTCTCAGCCAGTAGTCTTCGGTACCAGGGCTTGATTAACCAATATGTTACTCCAGTGTTGGGCTGGTGTAGCCATTGATTTCAATGGATTTATACTAGTGTAAAATGTAGGAAAAGAAATGGAGCATCAGGCCCAAGATGTAGTATTCAAATATGCGATAACATTGTTAATCTCTTACACTGCAACATGCAGTCTCCATGTCTCCTTATGGATCACTATAGAATCCAGAAAATTTCTGTTAATTATATACATATATAAGCCCCTTCATTTTCAGTTTAAACTGATTTTTACTGTAAAATCCCGGGTTTTACAAAAAGCATTATTCTTGGTTTTTTTCCAATTTTCACCCTATTTTTGTATCATTCAAATATATAAAAAATAACTTGTTTTATTAGGAAAATACAATACATTGCATGAGATATATGTATTACGAGACTACATCAGTCTGCGTGTATATGCAAACCTGCCTGTTGAAGGCTATGTATTAGTCTAGAAGACACACACAATAAACAGGCAGGCATGCAAGCTCTGAAGTGCATATGCATCTGAATGTACTGCTGAATCTCACGCCTACCACATACATATTTCAGGCTGTTAGCAGATAACTGTTTAAAGATCTGACACACTAAAATGGGAAGAAAATGAAAATCTTTATCGGAGTATGTTTCAGAACACAAAGAAATATTCAAAAGTTTAAAAAGAAACAGGAGAAAAGGATGAAGTTGAGTGTATGCGCTGCAAATGGTGTGTTCCAATTATTAAATGTAAATATTTATAGGCCTATAGTTCTGTCTACAACAGTAAACTGTTTATTCAAATTAAAAGTTTTATTTGGGTATTAGAGAGAGAGAGTGGTTTTTTGTTTTTAAACTCAGAGGTGGCATTGTGTATTGAGTTCTGTTTTACTTCTGTAGCAAACGACATTGAATTCCATTAATCAAAGCATTAATCTACTGAATACTTTCCCCCCGTCCTTCTGTCCACCAAAATAAACCCTGATATTTACCCAGAAAAATTAATATTTTTTTCCACTGATTTTCATCTTTTTGTTCTTGTAATAAACACTGATGAATTCCTGGGAAAAATTAAATAAAATAAAAACCAAAAATGAAGAGCTCTGTATATATAAAAGAGAACAATAATGTTGTTTCCATGTATTGGAGCACTATTGTAGTACAGCTCTAGTTAGTAGCTTTTCATTCCTTTACCAAACCTTTTTCTCCTAAAACTAGTAGCAAATTTTAGCAGATTACTGGAGTGGCAAAATAATGTTTTTGAGCAACAATTTTAGTTGAACAGTAGTTGACTAGTTGAACAGTAGTATTAAGAGCAGAGTTAGGATGATCCAGGGGGTATAAATAGGGATAACATAATGAAATGGAGGAAAGGAAAAACTAGGCTGGACAATTAGGGGAAAATGTGCTAACAGTGAGACTTATTGGACTGTGTAAACAGTCTCCTTAGGGAGCTAGTAGAAAGCCCATCAGTTGAATCATTTAAAAGTTGACTAGACAGAGCACTCAGCAGTACAATATAGGGAACAAACTTGGGGTGGGGGTGGTGGAGATGGATGGAAAAGTTGACCTAATTTCCATCTCTGATTTCTATGATTTATTAAAGACTTTTGCAGGCCTTCTGCTAGAGGGCTACTAATGGAATTTGAAACATGGCAATTAAAAGGGTCCTTTAATAGTGTGCCAGCACACTGTTGTTTTTGATCACTTAGTTGTAGCATTAGTGTGGATAATTCTCCCCATTGCCACAGACTGAACAGACTGCAATTACAGGCAGGGATTTCCAGTTCATTTTAGCACTACTATTCATACTGGTTTAAATTCTATGTTGAGTCTCAGTCCTGCAGTCCTGTTGCCTTCAAAAAAGCCTCAGCTGCTGAAGGGTGGTTTGGCTGTTTTAGTTTATTAAGAGCTGTGAGGCCTGATGCTGCTTGCGGATCCTTTGAGATGGTGTGCTGGGGAAGAAAAGACCTCCACTGAGAAAACCCTGATGCCCTGGGAAAGGAAAAAGAGACAGCCGCTACCCACTTCATGCAGAGATGTAAATATATTCAGTTAGGCTCTCTCTGCATATATTAAATGCACGTCTACTTATATATCTGCATAATTGAATATACCACATCATTAAATATTGATGATATGGGGAGATACTGCACTCTCCAAAGTTGCATCTAAAGCCAGCCTGATTTTGACCCATTCCTACTGACCCTAATTCATACAAAACTAAACCATCCACCTGACATTTCACAGGCATAACCTCATACCTGGATAAAAATTTTCTCACTTATTTTCTTAATGGGGATAGTGGAACTCTTCTTTCCTAGGTTGTTGATGCTTTGCCCTCTTGCCTGTTTGTGTATACTGCATGCAGCTCAGAGAAGGAGCTTTTCCACAGACTGGATCACTGAGCAGCTAGTGGAGAAGGGAAAAGAAGACGCAAAACAACTGTGGATCCTTCCTTGAAATAACAGGTTTCCCGTTCTTCTTAGATCCTGTGTTTTGGTTTTTTCCTCCCCACACAGAGTGCTCTCAGTGGTCTGGTCTGCAGGCTCAGCCAAGAGGCTATGTCTACACTGCAGTTAAAATCCCACGGATGGCACCAGGTGATTTGGACTAAGGGGCTGTTCAACTGCAGTGTAGATGTTTGGGCTCGGGATGATGCCTGGGCTCTAGGACCTTATCACTAAAGTAAATATCTTGATTATGCCACCATCTCTACTTTTCCCAGGCTTTGCTCAGTGTATTTACAATAAGCACAAAACTGAAAGAAAAGCTGACTTTCACATTTTTCATTGAGTCAATATATTTTTTTTATGGAGAATGATGAAATTTATGTTTTCTCTTAAATCCATGCCGAATGTTTAATTCTGTCTCCATCATAACTCATGAATAAGAATGAATAAGACTCCATGTTTGTCATGGAGGTCACGGATTCCGTGACTTTCCATGACCTCTGTGACTTCTGCAGCAGCCCAGTGTGCCTGGCCTGGGGGCCGCCTGAGTAGCAGGAGTTTGGGTGTGGGGAGGCTCAGGGCTGGGGGTTGGGGTGCGGGACAGTGCTTACCTGGGGGGGGCTCCCCAGAAGGGCAACAGGAACTCCCCTTCCTCATCTCCTAGCTCCACATGCTGCCTCCACCTGTAGGCACTGCCCTCACAGTTCCCATAGGCTGTGGGAGCTGCAGAATCAGGGCTTGGGTGGAATGTAGGTAGCACATGGAGCTGGGAGATGAAGGTCGCCGCTTACCAGGAGCTGGATAGGGAGCCTGCCCCATCTTCCTCCCGCCCCCGAGCACCTGCAGTGCCCTCCTCCAGGCCTTAATTCCCCCCCCCCCGACCACCCATGGTACCCACATCCCTGCCGCAACTCCCTCCCCAGCACCCACGAGGTCCCCAGGGCAGCCCTCCTGAGCTGCCACCCCCGCTCCCAGTTTTAGTCAGGGATATATATATTAAAAGTCATAGACAGGTCATGAGCTGTGAATTTTTTAGTGCCCATGACTTTTACTAAAAATACCCGTGACTAAAATGTAGCTTACTCATGAATGGTTTGGCCTAGAAACACCAAATGTGTTTGGTCTTGATGAAAGTGGTGCTTTGACTATCCTTGGAGGTTATGAGGGAATTTTACATAGTGAAAGCTGCTTCCTCATGTTATGAAAGGTGCCCCCGCTGGAGATTCTGACTTTGCACAGATTTAGTGGATTTAAGACAACCTGCAGCTGCCCACTGAATTTCTTTAACTCCTTATTTCTTCCATCAAAATGCATGCTGGTAGATCAGCAGTGGGTGGGCAGAATTAAGGTTGTGTAGGTTACCTTAACTCTGTACTTCCATACTTCCTAATTTATTTATTTTTAGGTGAATCTTTACATACAACTTCCATGCTATCAAACATTTGTGCTTTCTGAGAAAACAAATCTTTACTTAAAAACCTTTCCCATTAAGTAACAGATGGACAGTTGCAAGCTTAACTTTAGCTTATAGTTTTGTTTGTGTTTTTTTTTTCTTGGTGTTTTTTTCAGGTTTGGGATCACAGAGTAGGTAATGCTATCTCTTCACTGCACCCAATTAATGAAGAGGGAGATGCAGAGTTAAGCAACTGTGGAGGGATTTTGGTTTGTACAGTACTCAGTACTTTAGAATATGTTTACACAGCAGCTGAGTGCGAGCCTACCAGTCTGGGTGGACAGACTCAAGCTAGTATGCTAAAAATAGCAGTGTGGATGTTGCTGCGCTGGTGGAGGCTCGGCCTAGCTACCCGAGCTTGGGTGGCTAGCCTGAGCCTCCACCGCTGCAGCCGTGTCCACGCTGCTCTTTTTACCTCAAGCCCTGGTAGCATGAGTCTGCCTGTCCTGGCTGGGAGGCTCGTTCCTTGCCGCAGCATAGACAGACATACCCATAGAGTGTTGGTCCATGAGTAGGGCTCCTAGATGCTATGGTAATAGAAGTGATTAATAATAAGGATGGTATTTTTTTTTAAGTCGTGCTTAAATTCTTTCTAACGTTCCATTAGCAAATGGTTTGCTATGGAAATATCTACATATTCAAAAGGCTCCTGTGAGGTAGTTTTGAAAACATGTTTTGCATCTATGCTTCGCTTGTAGATTACGTTTAAAATGTTTTTAATTAATGGGAGTTGTGTACTACCACTGCATTGATTAAAGATGAGTGTAGACTACATAACAAGAACATCTGTATCAAAGTAGATTCTTTGCCTGTTCTTGCATTCAGTCCCTACTGACTGCTACTTTCTCTTTAATTACCCCCTAGTCAACAAGAGCAGTGCATTTCCTGCATTCCCTCATTGTTCTGAGAATCTCTTGCAAAAGCAGCTGTACTGCTCCACTCTGCTTTGCTATTTGCCCTTCCTTTTTTCACTGACATTTTTGTAATCTTGTCAGTGTTTATTCTGTCTGAAGGGTAAGGCAACATGTAGGAATGAGGATGCCTGATACTCCACTCTGATTTTGTCACATTACTTTGAAAAAACTCATTCAAGATGCTTGGCCCCAAACTTGACCTGCCTTTGTAACTGTTTGCGAAAGTCTGTGCAAATATTTGTTCCCCCTCCTCCCCAGAATTGAAACACCTCTTTCTATGGTGTTTTTTCATAGAACAGATACCAGTATGTATTCAGTGTTATAGCAACAAACCATTGTGTACATACCATGGTGATACAAATTTCAATAAGGAGACAGATGTCATTTTCTAGCTTCCAGGGGGTTATAAACTGTTAAATAGATATATTTAGATTATTAAAAATGCCTTGCCACATTCCTTTTAGGCAGCTCTGGGGCTGGTTGTCTCTGTTCATAACCCCAGAGTTGAGGATATGTTTCCTTAATAATGTCCTCTCAGCTTATAAAGTTGTAAAAAAATAAAAACGCTGTGGGATGGAGCTTGGCAAATGAGCCAAGGTCTCAGCCAAGGAAATGCATTGTCTGCTAATTTTCTAAACAAAACTGGTTCAGCTGAGTGCAAGTCTCCCTTTCTCTGTTTTGGGTGCTTTTCACACTGGTATGATGTGGGCAGATTTGATTTTTGCAAAATAGAATTTGATAAACCGTTATTAATTTCGGTGGTGTAGGAGATTGGAATTAAAAAGCTGCTAAAATAGTGATTGAATGGTAGTTATTGTGCATGAATGGTAACTTAAAAAATAAAATAAAAGTTTATAGAGTACATAACCTTGAGTATGAATGAGTTTGCGTGATAGCATGAACAGAATGGCTTCCTACTTAAAAATTACATGAGCACTCATCAGAGGTGTTAGCTAGGCCATTATTCAGTCCTGGACCATTCTGTTTGAAGTCCAATATCTGGCAACCCATCAGGCCTTGAATCCCACTGTCCAGTGATATCGGGCTTTTGTTTCTAGCCCTCATAGATTTCTATAGAGCTGATCTTGATATTGTGTGATGACATGTATAGAAAAGCAATTTTAAGTAACCTTTTTTCAAGTTTTACTTGTTTTCTCTGTGAACTCAGTACTGTTGGACACTTGATAACAAAGGCACCTAACTTTAAAAATAGAGGGATACAAAATGACTTCAGACATTATTAAAATATTATTTTTGTAAAATATGTAACATATGCTGAAAATCTGATGTGTGGAATAAATGGTTTTTAATGCTCTCATGGGAGGATGTACTTAAGTCACTCATGGTTTCAGTGCTTGTGAGTAATGGAACCATCCCAAATTCTTGTGCCCCATTCCTCACCAGCAAAAGAGGGCAGCTGTTTGAAACTTTGCAGAGGCTTAGAATATTAAAAATAGTCCAGCGAAAGATAAAATAAGTGAGCAAAATACAGTGAGGCATTCAAAGATGAGTTTCACACAGTTCCGCAGTTTATTACAAGGAAAGCACCAAAACAGAATGACCAGATGTTTAAGGCACAGCACACTCTCTATCCCTCAGAGAACAGGTAAAGCAAGCTTCTTCTCTCATTCCACCATGCCCAAAACCAATGCATCCTGCACATGGTGGTGTCTGCACATGGACTGCAATGCATATGATGTGGGCAGATTTGATTTTTGCAAAATAGAATTTGATAAACCGTTATTAATTTCGGTGGACTGCAATGCATAGGAAAGTGAGAAAGCAACATCACTTGCACAATTTCCACATAGAATCCTCATCCGTTGCTGTAGCCTCTAAAAACCAAGCTTCATTTGCCCAGTCCTGGTCCAGATGTGACCTACTACCCCCTGCCCTGGCAAGTCACAATTGTCTGGCGTTCTATAATTGGCCAGTGATGGGAGGAGGGCGTGTTTTATCCTCTTCATCATATAACCAGGTCACCACTTGAGGGTTCTGAGCAATGCAATTTTTTCCCAAGTAGTTGTTTGTATTTGATTTTTACATACAGGTAGCATTGTTACCTGAAACAAATGAATCATAATGGTAGCGCCCATCATGTGCTAGACACTGTACAGATTTACCAGGACCACATCAAAACAGTAGAGCAGATGGCAAACTCAAGTTAGATGGGTAAATTTAATTTAACCCTGCATTAGTGCATTGCTAAAGTTGCACAGTGAAAGCCATAAAGTCAGGAAATGGAAAAACTGGAGATTAGACCACCACATTAACCTGGCTACGTTGCTCATTTTGTGTGTTTGATACATGTGTTAGGTGATAATATATTAGGCTGAATCTATAATGAGGAAAACAGAAGTAGGAAATACGTGTGAAATGCAGCCAATTAATGATGTATTGGAATATTACCGCTTTCATTTCCTGTAATTTGTATATGGTGGAACCTTAACTTAAACAAAACAAAACAAAACCTTTTAAACATTTTTCCCCAGAGTTTTTAAGGAGTTGGAACGGGGGTGGTCCCGTCCCCTTGCCCCCCAAAAAGTGAGAGAGATTTAAAATGAATAAAAAAGGGAAACAAGTACAATCTAAAGCTCTTCACTTGAGAATCATATAAGGTCCTTGCTCTGGGAATTCAGGTGGGAAGAGGTTAGAAGCTCTGCTGACTTTGCCAGGGTACCTTGTAAACTCCTTAAGCAGCTACAGTAGGAGAACCCTCATCCTAACTTTCCAAAGCATTTGCATTTGACGTTTTAAACAGTTCATACTCTCTCTGTGCTCAAAGGTGATTTTTAAAAAATCAGTTTAAGGTAGGGAGATAGAGGGAAGGAGACTTTCAACTGTGTTTTTTGAAAGAATTACTAATACATTATTTTCCCCCCTTAACCCCCTCCCTCCAAGGAAAAACTCATATATGACTTGTACATCATCCTTGGCAAGGAGTGATATTTTTTAAAACTTGACATGGCTGAAACAGAATTATTAATCCTTTAGGAGTCTACAGAAAATATCTAGCTCATTTTAGCTGACAGTTTTCTGTGTAATTATTAGAGTTGGCTGGAAAACAAGAATTGTTACATGAACATTTTATTTTGAGGTTTCCATTCTGATGCAGAATGAAACCAAGACCTTTAAAAAAATTATAGCGAATCCTACCCCAGAATAGCCAATAACCCAGCAGTTAGGGCACTCACTTGAAGTGTGGGAGACACATGTTCAAACCCTGCTGTGCCTGATTTGAACTTGGTCTCCCACATCTCAGGTGAGTGTCCTAACCAATGGGCTTCGCCTAAACCAAAGTGGAACCAGACTGCTGGCAATTAACATTAAAAAGGTTGATGGGGGGGAAAGCTGACTGCAGAGGAGCACGTGGATCGGACAGAGCCTTCTCTTAGAGGAGAGTCTGTTGATAGAGATTCTCTAGGTTTTAGTCAGGAGGAGAGGATGGAAGAGGATAAAGTAGGGGCCAGATCAGACAAGAAACATTCACATAAAGAATCCGACACATCAGAAAAGGGCAGACAAATAAACAGTGACAAGTTTTTGAAGTGCTTGTACACAAATGCTAGAAGTCTAAATAATAAGATGGGTGAACTAGAGTGCCTTGTGTTAAAGGAAGATATTGTTATAATAGGCATCACAGACACTTGGTGGAGTGAGGACAGTCAGTGGGACACAATCGTTCTGGGGTACAAAATATATCGGAAGGACAGAACAGGTTGTGTGTGTGGGGGGGGTGGCACTGTATGTGAAAGAAAATGCAGAATCAAACGAAGTAAAAATCTTAAGTGAATCCACATGTTGCATAGAATCTCTGTGGATAATAATTTCATGCTCTAAGAATATAACATTAGGGATCTATTATTGACCACCTGACCTGGACGATGATAGTGACGATGAAATACTAAGAGAGATTAGAGAAGCTATCAAAATAAAGAACTCAGTAATAGGGGGGGATTTCAATTATCCCCATATTGACTGGGAACATGTCACCTCAGGACAAAATGCGGAGACAAAATTTCTCGATAGTTTAAATGACTGCTTCTTGGAGCAGCTGATACAGGAACCCACAAGGGGAGAGGCAATTCTCGATTTAGTCCTGAGTGGAGCACAGGAGCTGGTCCAAGAGGTAACTATAACAGGACTGCTTGGAAATAGTGACCATAGTATAATAACTTTTAACATTCCTGTGGTGAGAAGAATACCTCAACAGCCCAACACTGTGGCATTTAACTTCAGAAAGGGGAACTATGCAAAAATGAGGGGGTTAGTTAAATAGAAATTAAAAGGTATAGTGACTAGAGTGAAATCCCTGCAAGCTGCATGGACACTTTTCAAAGACACCATAATAGAGACACAACTTATATGTATACCCCAAATTAAAAACCACAGTAAAAGAACTAAAAAAGAGCCACCGTGGCTTAACAACCATGTAAAAGAAGCAGTGAGAGATAAAAAAGCATCTTTTAAAAAGTGGATGTCAAATCCTAGTGAGGTAAATAGAAAGGAGTATAAATACTACCAAATTAAGTGTAAAAATGTAAAAGAAAAGCCAAAGAGGAGTTTGAAGAACAGCTAGCCAAAAACTCCAAAGGTAATAACAAAATGTTTTTTAAGTACATCAAAAGCAGGAAGCCTGCTAAACAACCAGTGGGGCCCCGGACAATCGAGATACAAAAGGAGCACTTGAAGACGATAAAGTCATTGTGGAGAAACTAAATGAATTCTTTGCTTCAGTGTTCACAGCTGAGGATGTCAGGGAGATTCCGAAACCTGAGCCGGCTTTTGTAAGTGACAAATCTGAGGAATTGTCATAGGTTGAGATGTCACTAGAGGAGGTTTTGGAATTAATTGATAAACTTAACATTAACAAGTCACCGGGACCAGATGGCATTCACCCAAGAGTTCTGAAAGAACTCAAATGTGAAATTGCGGAACTACTAACTATGGTTTGTAACCTGTCCTTTAAATTGGCTTCTGTACCCAGTGACTGGAAGGTAGCTAATGTAACACCAATATTTAAAAAGGGCTCTGGAGGTGATCCCGGCAATTACTGACCGGTAGTCTAACATCAGTACTGGGTAAATTTAGTTGAAACTATTGTAAAGAATAAAATTGTCAGACACATAGAAGAACATAAATTGTTGGACAAAAGTTTCTGTAAAGGGAAATCATGTCTTACTAACCTATTAGAGTTCTTTGAAGGGGTCAACAAACATGTGGACAAGGGGGATCCGGTGGACATAGTGTACTTAGATTTCCAGAAAGCCTTTGTCAAGGTCTCTCACCAAAGGCTTTTACATAAATTAAGTTGTCATGGGATAAGAGGGAAGATCCTTTCATGGATTGAGAATTGGTTAAAAGACAGGGAACAAAGGGTAGGAATTAATGGTAAATTTTCAGAGTGGAGAGGGGTAACTAGTGGTGGTCCCAAGGGTCAGTCCTAGGACCAATCCTATTCAGCTTATTCATAAATGATCTGGAGAAGGGGGTAAAAAGTAAGGTGGCAAAGTTTGAAGATGATTCTAAACTACTCAAGATAGTTAAGACCAAAACAGACTGTGAAGAACTTGAGAAAGATCTCACAAAACTAAGTGATTGGGCAACAACATGGCAAATGAAATTTAATGTGGATAAATGTAAAGTAATGCACATTGGAAAAAATAACCCCAACTATACATACAATATAATGGGGGCTAATTTAGCTACAACAAATCAGGAAAAAGATCTTGGAGTCATCGTGGATAGTTCTCTGAAGACGTCCGCGCAGTGTGCAGAGGCAGTCAAAAAACCAAGCTGGATGTTAGGAATCATTAAAAAGGGGATAGAGAATAAGACGGAAAATATATTATTGCCCTTATATAAATCCATGGTACGCCCACATCTTGAATACTGTGTACAGATGTGGTCTCCTCACCTCAAAAAAGATATACTGGCATTAGAAAAGGTTCAGAGAAGGGCAACTAAAATGATTAGGGGTTTGGAACGGGTCCCATATGAGGAGAGATTAAAGAGGCTAGGACTTTTCAGTTTGGAAAAGAGGAGACTAAGGAGGGATATGATAGAGGTATATAAAATCATGACTGGTGTGAAGAAAGTGAATATGGAAAAGTTATTTACTTGTTCCCATAATATAAGAACTAGGGGCCACCAAATGAAATTAATGGGCAGCAGGTTTAAAACAAATAAAAGGACGTTCTTCTTCACGCAGCACACAGTCAACTTGTGGAACTCCTTGGCTGAGGAGGTTGTGAAGGCTAGGACTATAACAGGGCTTAAAAGAGAACTGGATAAATTCATGGAGGTTAAGTCCATTAATGGCTATTAGCCAGGATGGGCAAGGAATGGTGTCTTTAGCCTCTGTTTGTCAGAGGGTGGAGATGGATGGCAGGAGAGAGATCACTTGATCATTACCTGTTAGGTTCACTCCCTCTGGGGCGCCTGGCATTGGCCACTGTTGGTAGACAGATACTGGGCTAGATGGACCTTTGGTCTGACCCAGTACGGCCGTTCTTATGTTCTAGCCACTGGGCTATTGGCTGTTCTAGGTGGATGCTCTCACACTCATGCTTTCCCACACCTACCAGAAATTTCATTTGGGACTTGAAAAACTGTCTCATTAGTTGTTGTTGTTTTCAACAGAAAACCATTTTGTTGAAACATTCCCAACCAGCACTAGTAATTATTAAACTGAACATCTAGTATGCAATGTTTAGAAAAGACTTTTCCGTGT
Organism: Mauremys reevesii; assembly: GCF_016161935.1. Classification (NCBI taxonomy): domain Eukaryota; kingdom Metazoa; phylum Chordata; order Testudines; family Geoemydidae; genus Mauremys; species Mauremys reevesii. Next base: position 202,882,393 of record NC_052624.1, read on the forward strand.
GAATGTCTGAAGGTAAGGCATCTTAGAGATACTCAAGAAGAAAATCAACAACCTCAACAATAGTGTAATTTTAATGTTAATACATTCCTTTCCTGTGATGGTTCCCCCACTTTGTTTAAATAGCAGATAAGTTTAAGAAAGGTGCAGCCTTAATCTCATTGTAAAGCATTCTGTAGTTCCAGCAACATGAAAGCTGGATCAAAGTATTCACTTTATCTCTGATGTACTAGGCAAGACTTAAAGCCAAAGCATGTTGTGACTTCTGAATGTTTTAAGACAAGACAAGGCAGTAACTGACCTAGAATGTTCATCAACAGGCTAAACAATTGCTTCATGGTAATGTTTTATTGGGATTGTTGATGGACATTTGCCAGTCTTACTGTGAATAGAGTCTTATTGTGAATAGACTGGCAAATGTCCATCAACGATCCCAATATAATATTACCATGAAGCAATTGTTTAGCCTGTTGATGAAGGTTCTAGGTCAGTTACTCCCTTGTCTTGTCTTAAAACATTTAGAAGTCACAACATGCTTTGGTTTTCAGTTTTGCCTAGTACGTCAGAGATAAATTGAATACTTTGATCTAGCTTTTTTTCTCATTTGTAAGAGTACCACTTCAACAGTAGAGCAGTGTTGCTTGTTTGTATTCTGAAACTTCTGAGGGCTCCATCCTGATTTCTAATGTATGGAGTACAAGATCTGTAGTTTGAAAATAAGCTACTGCACAGCCTTGTTGCCAGCATCACAATGAATGCAAGAGCGTGTGATAGGTTTTGCAAACCTCTCAAGCCGTATTTTATTTTGTGGACGCTCATCTAATCTAAGTTTGGCTTTTTTATCTGTCAGTTGTGTAATGTTGTTCCTACTGTTTCTATGCTAGGTATTGTACAAAGGATAGCATAAAACCCCCTACCCAAAAAGAAACTTGTCACTAGTAGTTATCGTAGTTGATATGTGGCATATAAACAGAGTACTTGGTTTCTTTTTATTTCAAGCATTTTCTCTCCTTTTTCAGTTGCCAATTGAGTAATGTTTAAGTCAATCAAAATTTTGCAGCCATGATGTTCAAATGGACTCAAAGTCAGGAAAATGAAGTTTATTCACCCCTATTCAGAAGACAGGATATTTACTGATGTGTGAAAAGCAGTCTCTTCAGGTGGTTGGATATATATGATCCTAATCCAAATTAAAAGCTGCAAAGTGAGATGTTTGGTCTTTCGCTTGCATTTATTCAGAATGGCCTTCCACACCCGAGCTACTTCATGGCAATACTGGTGTCTGAGCTTTAGAATTAAACTGAACATTTTTGGAAATGGTTGTGGGTATACTGTTCTTTTCAGAATATTTTGCCATTCATAATGTGGAAGAGTTTACCCACTTTCATCCACCATTCTTCAGTTCCATTTTGCACTCAGGCTATTAATAAATCCACTTTTTTAAATTAAATTCATTAATAAAAGATTACCTGATTTAGAAAATAATGAGCACATTTAATACAAAACTTGAATCTCAAAAGAGGTGTGGTTCCTGTGCCTCGCTCTTAAAAACAGTAAAAAGAGCTTTTTTAGGAAATATTATAAAACAAGTGATGCATATTGGTACCATCTATGAGCGTGGCAGCTGGAAAGTTTAATTATAGGCTGGGGAGCCCTTCAGGGATTAAGGGAAGTGTTAGCAGAAGGGGTGAATGTTAATGACAGCTGTTTGCCGCAGGCCTCAAAGAGGCAAAGTGAATGTAGAATAAAAATAAAGTGTAGTGTCCAACATATGGTGGCTTTAAACATTTTAAAAGCCCCAGCTTATTTGGTTCTTGATATATGAAACTGATTTATATGAAATCATTTTAAGAGCTTACGCAGGAGAATACTTATTTGTAAGGGAGAAAAATGTGTTCATTTCACAAACAAGTGTGTTGGTTTGCTCCCTATTCAAGGATAAAGCATGAAACTGCATGACAGCACTTGCACATGACCAGATATAAATAAAAACTAGAGAATAAGCATTTTGCACCTTGAGTTTGGTTATCAAAACACTAATTATAATTGCAGTTGTGCTCGGAATCTGCATTAATGGTTAAAATTGGGTAATTCCAAATCCTTGTGCTCTTGACAGCAAATGGCATGGGGAAGTCCTCCAGTTTCTATTAATAGTGCCCACTAGCATCACTGCATAGTTGAGGTTGGGTCAGTATTCCTTTAATGCCTTTTTTCTTGGGTGTGGGATAGTTAATTATTCCATAAAATTTGATCTGGCCAGAACCTTCAAAATATTTTCCTATTTAAATGCAAGTTCATCCAGAATAAGTTGATCACAATATTTTTTTTATGCTTGGATAACGGAAGAATTGTTTTTAAATTGGCAAATTATTAATTCATGATATGCTCTAATAACTGTTGCTGGTGCTTTGGGAGGAGGAGGGGAACAATAACATGCCCAGATTATTTAATTTTGCATGGTGGTTATAGTACCTGTGTAGTAATTTCATTTCATCAGGATTTTTACTCTAAATACCTCAGAGAATAATGGCATTTAAAGAGATATTATTACTTACCAAAGAAGATCAGGTGTGTTTAAAATCTGTCTTCATTAAATTAATAAAAAGTATAACAAATCTGCCACATCTCTATTATAGATCTTATGGTGTGGAAGCATTGGTACATTGGTGTGGAAGTTCATTCCCGGGTACAAGCTAATTTTAAATATCTAGCCATTATTTTAATATATTAAATAGTAATATATATATCTCGTACATGATCTTATTTGGAGATTTAAAAAAATACGCAATCTCAAGACAATGTATTGTAAGTATAAAAAAAAAAAAAAAAAAATGGAACCTACGTAATCACATACATAGCACACTTTTCGTAGCGTATCGGGTCTCTGGATATTCGAACAGTTATCCCTGGAGGAATTTGAGTGTGAAGACTAATATTAAATGTATAGCTAAGAGATACGTCAGTGCAACTAACTTGCTGAAAAAGAATGAACAGTTTTAGTTTAGTATTGCTCATTTGTAATCTTTCATATTGTCTGTTAAACTTGTAGTCCAAAGCTGCTTGCTAGTGTAGCGACATGGCTCATGATCCTGCAGTCCTTACTCCCACAAATATTCACTACTCACATGAGTGTTCAATGGGACTACTCATGTGAGGAAGGATTGTAAGCTCAGGCCTACGTCCAAAACTGAAGCTCTTTTGCAGAAGTGAGTGATTGTTGGCTATGAGTCTAGTGCAACTACTTTTCACTTGACAGAAAAGGACAAAAATATTTACACCTCTTTTTTTCTTAAAGTGCTTATGTTCCTTGGGAAACTATCTGGCAATGGAAGTAAAGCACTTCAGTTGGTATTTAAAATGCTGGACAAGAATTTGCCGTCGGAATTTCCTGTCTTTCTGAAGTGCAAATGAATAAAATCCAAAGTAAATATAGTGCAGTCTTGAGTATGGTGAAAATTTTTACACTTTAACCTCCTTATTACTTAAGGAAAGCATTCCCACATTCTTTTATGTCAGTAGGAAGACTAATGGAAGTCAAGTGATAAAGTGAGTTGGTGTTCAGCATTGGCAGCTCAGTCTGTCCCTGGAATCCAGAATACCATGAGTCAGTCTTAAAGTAGGGTTCAGGGTGTTTCAGATGTGTGTGTTTTTTGTTCGTTTGTTTTTTGTAACTCCCTCTCTCAGCTTATGGGCTGATTGTGGGGGTTTTATCTGATTCTTTTCTTCCTCTGCCTGATGTACCAAAGCTTGGAAAATCATATGAATTACAACAGCAACTCTAATAATAAGAAGTTATCTCGCTGCAAAAGACTCCGTCATGTGCCCTGTTTTATCAGTATTAATGGAGTTTGATTATACAAAAATCCTTTATCTACATCCCTAAAATATTCTGGTTGCTTTTCCTGTTAAGAACTCCTAAACACCCCAGTCCACAGTAACATCTGCTAATCACAGCTTGAGGGAACTTTTCTCTAAGCTTTCACCAGAAGAATCCTTAGAATGCCAGTCATTGTTTAGCAACTGGTGCGCCAGTTTATGGGAATGCATCATGTAATTGTGTGTCAGCCAGTTGTCTGGCATCTCATCCAAATGACAATTGCTGTGGATAACCCACTTTCAGATAAACTAAGTTGTTTTTTTTTGACTGATAGTTTCTTAGGGTCTGCTGTCAATTGAAGATATTTAATTGCTGAAACGGAGGAGATGGAGGAGAAGGAAAAGCAGCCAAGCCACTCCATAGTTGCTGGGGCTGCACTGTTTCCTAAGGTTCCTGTGCCCCTGTCCTACAGTGGTGGAAAGATCTAGTTAGTGGCACATCCTTCAGCTCCATGTTTATGGCTTCTCTGCTTTTCCTTGTCACAAATTCCTGTAGTGAGGAGATGAAGAGGAAATTGCTATGGAGTTTGACACACCCTGCAGAGTTCAACTCCCATGTAGCCTCTCAAAATTCTTCTCACCCTTCCCCTACAGTGCAATGAAACTGCACTGTGCTTGGTCCCCTCATAGCTCTAATGTTGTATGAGTGTAATCAGAATGATGTGATTTTTTTTTTTAAAAAAGCAATCACCTACACTGCATCTAATAGAAATGCTTTGGCAGAGCAGAACAAAATTAAGGACCCATAAAATCGAAACATACTAGACTTGGACCAGTGAGCATAAAGAAAAAATCAGCCAGTGGCTGAGCATTTTTTAGTTGTGAGACCTAGCATACAATACTTTAAATGAGCATATTGAAGTGTAAAATGCACAGAATAACATGAAGTTTTAATCTGTGTTTGCCATTCTAATCCTTGGTTCAACAAGGGTTGAAAGCATACATTTGCCAGCATGTTTAAGGAAATCTGAAGACTCTGTTGTTGCAAATAGCATCTCTCAGGAACCCTTTCTGATGTTGCAGTAGTCTCTGAATTCTGGATTGCATCTCAGTTAATCTAAACATGTTACAAGAAGTGACAGGTAGAAGGAAGTAATATATATTTAAATATTCTTGAGTGGGATCGAGGCCAGTGAATGGTATAAACCATCTTCTGCCTTTCTCATGGACATGGATTTACTCCTAATTTATTAATAAATTATGATACTGTCAATGCTGCAACTCAGGTCACCATATGTCCTAGGAGCTCTTAAACCAAAGAAAGAGAGATTCCCCCCCCCCCCAATATTAAAAGTGTGTATAGCACTGCAACAGACTGGCCAAACAATTATTCATTAATCCAACACTTCTCAGATCCTAAGGCAGGTACTTCTTGTATCATTGCTAGATCGAAGGCTGATAAATGAAGGGGAGGGAGGGAATATTTCTAAGTAGTTGCATTCACTAGCACATTTTAATAAATAAGCAGAGGTAAACAAAAGAGAACACACCTACTTGAGTTTGCTTCAACTGGGTCTTGTCTGACAAAATTTACCATTTTAAACCATGGATGGAGAGTACTTCAGTGTTGTTCTGTTATGAAATATTTAATATATTCTGCTTTGTTCGACTAAGAAATATAATCAACAAACTAGGCAGGAAAATCTGATTTATATAGATGACGAATTCAGTCCAAAATATTACTCGAGAGTTTACCACCCCCCACCCCAAGACATCTTGCATTAGGCCTGATCCAAATTCCATTGAAGTCAATGAGAGTTTTTCCATTGGCTTCAATGGGCTTATTATCATGACCAATGTGTAAATAGAAGGCATGTTGAAATGACCCCAAACTTTCTGCCCTACACACTTAACTGAATATAATTCTGCAGAAAATATATGTAGAAATATTTGTCCTCCAAAAAGTAGAGAAGTTTGGATACATAAACTGTTGAACTAAAATTCTTCTTCTCCACTAAGGCATGCCCACTAACTTGGCACTGAGTTGGATCAGTCTCTAGTGCTTGGAGACAGTCATGCATCTCCTGTGTGTTCTTACAAAATTGCTGTGTTTTGTTTATTGAACAAATTTATTGTAGAGAGATCAATGTATGCAACTCAGAAAATAAAATGTGCTTATTTTATATTGGTATTGTCAACCGGCAAACCTAAATAGGATTTTACATTTTCCTTTTAGCTAAGGTTAGCTCAGCAAGCAGTGAGAGGTTAAAAATGACAGAACAAAAAAAACAAAGTGCTCTTTATGGAACAGAATTTTACTCTTGTGTAGACTAAGTCCTGCAAAAATGTGCATATGTGGTTAATTTTAAGCACTGTGACTATTCCCATTGACTTCACAGTATGTAAAATTAAGCACATGTATACATTTTTGTGGGACTGGGTAAGAAATTTGTGATTTTTGAAGAGGACATCTAGGGAGTAATTAGGTTATGTCATTTTTAGTTTCAGGTGCAATAGACGTGAATCTTAGATGCCAAGGTTTCCACCCCCACAGAAGAGTAAGATGATTTGCTGGAAGGCAGTATGTAGAGTTAGCAGGAAATAAGAAACGTGAAATCCCTTATTTTCTACTTCCGGTCATTTGGTTAGCCATCAAACATGGCTGTTGGGAGAAGTTTGTTGGGATCTGGAAGGGAGCACTTCTCAGAATTCTTTGCAGTTTCAGCTTTCTTCTTTGATTCCTGAAAAGTTTGGGTAACATGTTAGGATATAAAAATTGACTGTTACAGGTAAACTTTTAGACTACAAACACATTATTGGACAGATCTGAAAAGCATTCCCTAAGAGGGAAGCTGGTACAATTCTCATAGCTCTTTTTCTCTGAAACCACCAACCAGAGAGTCAAAAATAAAAAGGAAGAAGAAATAGTCTGAATTATTTTGTCTGTTGTGCTCTGATCTGGAGGATGCTGGTCCTGGTGCACAGGTATATCTGTCCCACTGTTTTGAAATTATGCAGTGCAAACAGATACCTGGGTTGAACATGAAATGTAAATCATACGAGGCCGATTCAACATGTGCCAATGCTCAGCAAAGGCTGGTTGTGTCCACATTCTCTGTGGACATATTTTGTTGGAGAATAGAAGCATTTGAGAAGACATTCGCTCTCCTTTGCTAATGGGAGTAACATATGTCAAGGCCAAGAGATCCAGATTTGGCTAGTCCCCAGTAATAAATCTTCTCCAGCCACAAGCCAGTAATAATATAGTTAGTCCTGTGGCTCAAGTTGACGGTTCTGTGATGCATACCACAATTGCACTTAAAATAATTTTGTTTTAACTTTAAAAAAAAATTGGAAATTGCATATGAGAATAACTATGTGAAAAGAACATTATTGAGGTTGCAAGGTCACTCACTCACTGAGTATGGAAATGTCAGAATTTAGGTTGTCCATTTAAATGGAGGTCATTTCAGAAAAATTTGGCAGGGGGATAGGGAGGGAAATTTGGGTCAGCAAATAGAATATTGAATTACATCCTGCAAAGTCTGGTGGGGCAAAAAGTGGAAGACATAATGGAGCATATAGGCTTGTGAGAAGTCTGGGGGGCAAAAGGGTCCAACCGCTCCTCTTCCCCCATAGCAAATGATGCCCTAGCATTTAAAATGATTAAAGGAGACTGTGATCAACAGGCTCAAGTCCGTGGACAACAAAATGAATTTATGTCTGAATTATAACCTCATTTACTTCTTTCTACTCCAGCAGATCTAGGAAGAAGTCAGATTTGGCCAGATGTATTCTATATCTGAGGTAGTGTGATCCAGCGTCTGGGACATTGGGTTGGAAAATTGAGCTAATAATAATAACCTTTCTTCATGGTGGAGCACTTTTAGATCTGTAAGTGAAAAGTACAAAAGCATCCTCTTCAAAAATAGCAATTTTCAGAATTGAATTGATCCGCTTCTCAATGATGAACTTTATAAGATGCCAGTGTTAGTCTTTAACTGTTCCTTTAAAGTAGCTGTAAAGACCCATTTGGGTACCAGAGCTACTATTGAAAATGTTTCAATGTCCTGCTTCAGGATATCAGGGAAGAGATAAGGTGTTCGGTCTTCTTTAACAGTGGAGTTGATCATCTGTAGAAACTTAGCTAAAAGAGAACTATTGTATGTTCCAATAGCATATATACTGTGTTCCGTGTTCCATAAAGCATCTTCAGGAAGTAACTGAGCAAAAGTGAACCCATTCTGTGAAACTGGGATGGTGTCCCAGTTGCTCAAGGATTTTAAATGAGATTGCTGTAATATGCAATATGCATGGGTCCATCATAAATGTTCTCCTAAATAATGCATTTCCATTCTGACTGCTTTGTACATGGAAATTTTTGCTCCCACACGATCAAACGTGATTTGAATTTGAATCCACACGATCAAACATGATTTGAATCCAGCAAATTGTTTAACAGCTGGCTGTGACATTATTGATATAAATTGGGACCATATAGAACATGGGTTGCAACCAAGGTCCTGCAGTGGCACCAAATCTTAGATAAAGGGGGTCATCTAAGGTGTCTAAGGCCAGATTATGGGTTGCTGATTATAATTATGCTGTCTATATGTCTGTATCATTTGTAGTTAAAGTTATAAGTATTGGCTCTGTAATGTCTATAGTTTGTATTCTGCTCTGCCTCTGGGAAGTGTCCCAGACAAGCTGATGTTAGCCCGGCATAGCTGGATTGATGGTCCATTAAAGGGCCATCGGCTACACAATTGACCCATGGAGAGAAGGCAGACACGCCTTGTGACTCAGCAAAGTATGCAGGGACTGGCCCATGTGACTCTAGGCTCCATTTTGCTGTAAATTTCCACAGTGAAGACAAAGGGATTCTTACACCTGGAAAAGTCTATATAAGGCTAATGCCTCATCTCCATCTTGTCTTCAATCCTGCTTCTGACCTCTGGAGGGACTTTGCTACAAACTGAAGCTCTGCACAAAGGACTGAAGGACCCATCCCAGTGGGGGATGTTTTCCAGAGACTTAATCTGAACCTGCAGTTTACTCCAGCACTGCTGCAAGCCTGAACTAAGAACTTTGCCATTACTGTATGTAATTGATTCCATTTAACCAATTCTACCTCTCATCTCTACCTTTTTCCCTTTGTAAATAAACCTTTAGATTTTAGATTCTAAAGGATTGGCAACAGCGTGATTTGTGGGTAAGATCTGATGTGTATATTGACCTGGGTCTGGGGCTTGGTCCTTTGGGATTGAGAGAACCTTTTTCTTTTATTGGGGTGTTGGTTTTCATAACCATTTATCCCCAGGACGAGTGCACTGGTGGTGATACTGGGAGACTGGAGTGTCTAAGGAAATTGCTTGTGTGACTTGTGGTAAGCCAGTGGGGTGAGACCAAAGTCCTTTTTGTCTGGCTGGTTTGGTTTGCCTTAGAGGTGGAAAAACCCCAGCCTAGGGCTGTAACTGCCCTGCTTGAGCAATTGGTCCTGATTTGGCACTCTCAGTTGGGTCCCGCCAGAATCGCTCCGTCACACTGGCACATTTTAGAAGTTGATGGGGAGGAGTTATATGTTTGACCCCACATCAATGGGCTGTTTTGTGGCACATATTTGAGTTTTAGCGATACTTCCAGCAGCAAAAGCACATTTCAGCAGTATTTCCCAATTTGATCATCTGGCAGACTGTAGTCTTGTTAGAGCTAAAGGAATGTTTTCGTAGTGCCATTATTAAAAATGTATTTTGGAGTATGGATATTATGGTCCAGTTAACTTTGCCAAATGAACAGGATTCTTGTAATCTGTAGCAGGGGATTAAACCATAAAGGAACACAGGAGACCTAGAAAAGGTAAAATATAAAATTATGGCTATCTGATGCCACAATTTCTGGCTGTTTATACTCATAAGGTTTTATTTGTTATGGGGAGGCAGTAGTATTTACTTCAAAAAGCCAATGGTTTGCGTAAGTGAAGCTCAAAATTGGAAAGCCTGTTACTTGCCATTACAGAAAATGCTTTATATTTAGAGCCAGCTAACATGATCACCCAATACATTAAAATATAAATGTAAGAACGGCCATACTGGGTCAGACCAAAGGTCCATCTAGCCCAGTATCCTGTATTCTAACAATGGCCAATGCCAGGTGTCCCAGAGGGAATAAACATAGCAGGTAGTCATCAAGTGATCCATCTCCTGTCACCCTTTCCCAGCTTCTGGCAAACAGGAAATTTTGTCACCTCACTGTTTACCCCTTTTTCCAGATCACGTATGAATATGTTGAATAGGATTGGTCCCAGTACAGACCCCTGGGGGACACCACTATTTACCTCTCTCCATTCTGAAAACTGACCATTTATTCCTATTCTTTGTTTCCTATCTTTTAACCAGTTACCAGTTCATGAGAGGGCCTTCCCTCTTATTCCATGACAGCTTACTTTGCTTAAGAGCCTTTGGTGAGGGACCTTGTCAAAAGCTTTCTGAAAAATCTAAGTATACTATATCCACTGGATCCCCTTTGTCTACATGCTTGTTGACCCCCCTCAAAGAATTCTAGTAGATTGGTGAGGCATGATTTCCCTTTACAAAAACCATGTTGACTCTTCCCCAACAAATTATGTTCACCTATGTGTCTGACAATTTTGTTCTTTACTATAGTTTCAACCAGTTTGCCTGGTACAGAAGTCAGGATTACCAGCCTGTAATTGCCGGGATCATCTCTGGAACCCTTTTTAAAAATTGGCATCACATTAGCTATCCTCCAGTCATTTGGTTCAGAAGCTGATTTAAATGATAGGTTACAAATGACAGTCAGTAGTTCTGCAATTTCACATTTAAGTTTCTTCAGAACTTTCGGGTGAATACCATCTGATCCTGGTGACTTATTACTGTTTAGCTTATTCATTTGTTCCAAAACCTCCTCTAAGGACACCTCAATCTGGGATGTTTCCTCAGATTTCTCACCTAAAAAGAATGGCTCAGGTTTGGTAATCTTCCTCACATCTTCAGCTGTGAAGACAGATGCAAAGAATTCATTTAGTATCTCTGCAATGGCCTTATCATCCTTCAGTGCTCCTTTAGCATCTTGATTGTCCAGTGCCCCACTGGTTGTTTAGCAGGCTTCCTGCTCCTGATGTATTTAAAATTTTTTTTGCTATTACTTTTTGAGTCTCTTTGGCTAGCTGTTCTTCAAATTCTTTTTTGGCCTTCCTAATTATATTTTTATATTTCATTTGCCAGAGTTTATACTCCTTTCTATTTACCTCACTAGGATTTGACTTCCACTTTTTAAAGGATGTATTTTTGCCTCTCACTGCTTCTTTTACTTTGTTGTTTAGCCACGGTGGCGCTTTTTTGGTTCTCTTACTGTTTTTTTAGTTTGGGGTATACATTTAAGTGAGCCTCTTGTATGGTGTCCTTAAAAAGTTTCCATGCAGCTTGTAGGGATTTCACTTTTGGCACTGTACCTTTTAATTTCTGTTTAACTAACCTCCTCATTTTGGTGTAATTCCCCTTTCTGAAATTAAATGTTTCAGTGTTGGGCTGCTGTGGTGATTTCTCCTGCAGAGGGATGTTAAATTTAATTATATTATGGTCACTATTGCCAAGCAGTCCAAGTATATTCACCTCTTGAACCAGATCCTGTGCTTCACTTATGACTAAATCAAGAATTGCCTCTCCTTTTATGGGTTCCAGGACTAGATGCTCCAAGAAGCAGTTATTTAAGGTGTCAAGAAACTTTGTCTGCATCCTGTCCGGAGGTGACATGTACCCAGTCAATACGGGGATAGTTGAAATCCCCCATTATTACTGAGCTTTTAATTTGAATAGCCTCTCTAACCTCCCTGAGCATTTCACTGTCACTATCACCATCCTGGTCAGGTGGTCGGTAATATATCACTACTGCCATATTCTTATTATTAGAGCATGGAATTACTATCCATAGAGATTCTACTCTACTGTTCGGTTCATTTAAGATTTAAGAACCATGAAGTGAATAATCCATTTTAAGGGGAGGGGAGGTTTTTGCCTGCTTAACTCCGGGCGAAACCTAATAACATTGTCCTGCTGTGTCAAACCCACCTAATTTCTCAGGAGGCTGAAAATCCATAGAGGGGATAGGTAGAACATTCAGAAGACTCTAGTAAAATTAAGTTGGAAAATTTTAGGCCTTGATCCTCCTAGTTGATCTCTGTGGGCAGACCCCGGAACCCACATGAAGCTCCATTTATTTTAGTGATACTCCATATGGGTGCAGGGGTCCGCCCATGCAGGTCACCTAGCAGAATCAAGGCCTTAGAGAGTTTCTTCTGATTGATTAATGCTCCTACTGTCTCAGTCCTTACGTGCTTGTGGGTAATGGCAGCATATGAGGGTCTGTAGGGGGAGAAAGAACAAAGTTGGGAAACCTGGGCTGTGCCTGTTTGGGGGCGGGAGGATGAATAGGAAACAACAGGAATATAGACTTAAAATTGGCACTAGAATTGTACCTAGCCTCACCTTTTCATTTTGCTCGTATGTTGCACCCCTTCACTCCATCCTGAGCCTGTATATTGCCTGCTTATACTGTAAGCACTTCAGGGAAGGGACCAGAATGAAATCCTGACATCAGTAAAGTCAGTGGGAGACTCATGCTACCCAGGAGGCCTGAAGCTGTTGCCCTTTTAACACTCTAAACATTGACTATTAAGAGGAATGAGGAAATGAGAGACAATATTAATTGTAATCCACAGACTAGGGCTATTGCTGAAACTCATTTTGTCTGACCTGACTGACATTTGAATATCCTTTTTATGTGCATGACTGCACCGAGAGCAGTGGAGTTTCCTCACTGGTGAATTTAGCCCAATTGCTTTAATCCAGCATTCAAAAAATGACATGTACTCTTCTTGAAAATTGCTGTTAAAATTGGAAATAATTTAATAGTTTCTATATGGATGGAAACTGTGTACTGATCTGGTACGATAACTAAAGACACATGGGAAAAATAGTCACCCAAGTGCCTCGTTATGCATGCGCTCTGCCAGCTGTCTCCTTGTGACATTCATAGTCTAAATGATTGATTACATTTTAAAAAAATCTTCATTCTGGATGGGTTTACAAAATTGAACTGGCACCTATCGAAACTGAATATGAAAATGGACAGTAACATTTTTGTGCCTTTGTTATGACTGATCATCTTTACAGCCGTAACTTCAGAGCCATTTTAAAAAATAATGCATTAGCTACTTGTATAAACTACCGGTAACGCCAAATGATGGAAAAGGTAGGGACTGACAATACTGCATTTTTCCAGCTGATTTTGAAATCTTCATCTTCTCTGTTCAAACGCTTTTCTCCTTTCTTTTTTGATACTGGGTGGTAGGGGGAGATATCAAAACCAGTAAAAATGGGGAAACTATCCACTTACTGTAAAGGCATAAGAATCTAACACTACATCTTTCTCATCATACAATAGATTCATGAGTGTATAAAGCAATGGTGCATGGTATTTCATGAATAGTTTAACTGTCACTATATAATGTAAAGCAGAAGCAGTTGTTTTTTTAATTGAATTCTAGTTATTAAGATGCCGTGGAAATTAAAGCAGGCATTTAGATAATTCTAAATTATGTTGTATAATGTGAGGTGTGGGGCTCCCCCTCCACTTTGTAGAGTTTTGCATAGAGTTAGTTTTTATTTCTCTGAGGTGGCAAAATAAATGGGTGGGGTCTAGAGAAAAGGCTCTTGCATGGGATGGGCTTGTTGCTCTAGTAAGTCTCTTGCATTTCTAATTCTCTAATGTATATAATGATGGACTCGTCATTTGCTTGTGGGTGCTGAGGTATGATAATTATATATGAACAAAAGCAGGTATGTAGAATGTTGGTCTTTTTAACACTTAATTCAGTATGGTGTGTTAGCCTGAAGGGTGAATGGCCACTGTAGCCATCCACCCCCTGTTTCATGTGCAACTTTTTATTAAATGCATTCTCTTGTCTGTACTCGAGGTAAGTAAAAGTGAAGTCTGAAGAGCTGATGCCTGAAGCACATTCAGTTTTGTAAAGCATTAAATGAAGCTTTTAAGTGGTCAATGGTGCATGTGCCCCCCTGTAAACAAGGCATTTCACAGCAACCATTGAGGCAATGGGTTGGGACTGATGATCCCCCCTCCCCACAAGAAAGTGATGAGTCAGTAACTTGAGCTTTTTCCAGAAACTCATCTGTACCCACTGAGGTCTTTATAGAGAGCTCACTGCAGCCTTCATCAATCATAAGGCTGGAGATATTGGCTGATGCATAGCGATGAAAGTAGGATAAATGAACACTTGGCTCTGTAGTTGTTCAGAAAGGTCAAAATCTCAAGGAAATTTAAACCTGAATATTCAAAAACGCTAGTCTACAGAGAACCATAATATGCCATTTCTGTGGCTCTTTCTACTCTTCTTAATGGCTTGATGAAATATTTATCATTCATTTGTATTCACAGTAATAATAGCAGTTGAGCTGTAATTTCTTCTGTATGCATTTTTGTTATATACATGTAGTAATAGAAACCAGCAATGGATGAAGTCAGCAATTTCTACTAGTCCCATTCCCCTCCTCCTCAACTGTCTCCTGATCACTTTCTGTATCCTATATTCTTGGTTCCTTCACTTCCTTCTCCTCCCCCTAATAACATCTGTTTTCTTGCTCAATCCCCCATTGTTTTTCTACAGACTCTATTATTTTACTATCTCACAATACCTTATTGAGAGCACAATACAAGATGTGGATTAAAGCTGCTCAGTAATAGGCAGCTTTATGGAACACCATTATAAACAACAGGAGTTTCTCAGGTCTTTCAAATGAATTTTGATATTTTTATACTGAATGAAATAACCATAATAGCTTTGTTATAATCTGTGCAGTTTTCAACAGTTAAATTAAATTCAGAACCCTCTGGAATGCTTATGTTTGCCAGCTTTGGTGTGTAGATTTCTTTTAAACTGGAATGCTAAATGAAATTGCAGCATTTGGGGGTAGGCAGGGAAATGATGCAATACATCTTATGAGGTGGTGGGAAAAACTCAGGGCCAGATTCTCTGCTGTGGGTGAGATCTGTTTGCTACAGCAGAATGGGTGGTGTCAGGGAGCTGGTTAGGGCTCCCTGTTTGTCCTTCCGCCTTTCTCCCAGACAGGTTAGAGCAGCCTGGGGGCAGTTCTAACCTTTGCCAACTGGTAGTGATCTCAAGGGGATTATTCATTAGCTGGGGATAGCCAATGCATGCTGTGCTCTGGCCACTCCCTGTTTTACGTCCGTGTCCTAGAGTCTAGGCACTTTGGCAGTGTAGGATGCTACTATTCTGGTTCTACTCCTGCTGAGAACTGCCTCTCATTAGAGAATCTCCTGCAGAGCCAATGCAGTAGTTTCCGACTGCTTCCTGCTGTTTACTGTCTTTTTAAAAAATGTATGAATTTGGCGGTGTGATCTTAGACACTCTGTAATGCACAGCATGCTAGTGACCTAAATTCAAACACAAGAATCAATAGGCAGCAGGAGAGTAGGCAGCCTACGTGGAAAAACCAAGCACTGAGTTGTTGATGTGCACCAGGGAGATCATAACACAAAGTGGCAATGGTACTTCCAACCCACTTATCAGAAGGGAGATGAGACAGATTTTTTTTAAACCCTGCCCCTTCTAGAGCCTTAATGGAGGAGATGATGAGGGTGGGATAGAAAGGTGCAGTGTGAGCCGCTATAGTCCTAAACACTCACCATAAGTTCTTCTCTACGTTTCCTGGAGGTCCTTCTCTCCCCAGATCAGTGTGTGCAGAACCAGTATTCAGCCCTAAGTCCTTCACATACATGAACACAACATGCTTAAAGGGCAGTGATCTCATGTATGGTCTACTCCTGCACTACATATTTATATATATTACATGGTTTTAGTAGTAAGATTGTCCTCAATAAGTTAGAAAAATGTCATCCTTTTTCAGAGGTCATTCCTAGACAAATATATCTCTTGTTGTTTGGAACATAAATATTAAAATTGGAATCATTGCTTTATTATGCAACTTGCAAAGCTGACTCTGTAGTAATTTATAATAATATTTAGAAATTTATTATAATTAAGAGAACTTTCCTCAAAGGGATTAATTAGATCATTGAAGTTTTTTAAATATAAAGCATTGATCAGTACATTACAGGAAATAGTTAGAGACTATATTTAGTTCATTCAATTAGAGTTGGTTTCAGTGTTTGCTTTATTATTACATTGCTATTTATTTTGGAATTCAGCGTCAGTTTCTCCTGTAACTTGACTTTATTTTTACTTTATGTATCCAGATTTTTTTTTTGAGGCTATTGAAAATAAATTAAATTTTATTAAATGCTTCACCTAGATTGAATCTTGGGTTATGCTGGCCACAAGCTTTGATTAACAGAGTATTTCGAAGTTTTGTGGCCTGCATGTATAGGGTGAAAAAAGATCTATGTTTTATAACTGGAAGGCAGGGTCTGAGACTCTTAATGACCATGTGAATAGGGAAGGTATAATAGGATTTTTTCGGTCAGGAGAAGGAGTGTGGTAGAGAGAAGAGTGAGCATTGGCTCACAGTAGAATGATAAGTATCAGAGGGGTAGCCGTGTTAGTCTGGATCTGTAAAAGCAACAAAGAATCCTGTGGCACCTTATAGACTAACAGACGTTCTGCAGCATGAGCTTTCGTGGGTGAATACCCACTTCTTCAGATGCAAGTGTAGAATGATAAACAGGGTAGTTTCTGAACTGTTACTCCTGAGGGAATTCTGTGCTACTGTGCATGGGCAGAATTTATGTCTCCCACAGATTTCTTTGCTTCCCACAGAAGAATAACTTTTTCATGGGGAAGCAAGGGGAAGCCACAAGATTGGTCATGCAACCCTTCCCAGCAGTATGTTTCGGGTGCCCAAGGCAGCCGGCAAAGAGGTGGTGCAGGAGGCGGGACTGGGGAAGACCTGACTCCTTACTCTGCGCCGGGCTCAGCTGATAGTTCTGGCTGGGCTGGGAAGGATGGGACTTCCTCTTCCTCTACATGGCATGTGGGGCTGGGTCAGACCCACCCCCATATTTCTCCCACAGCTGCAGGAAGCTCTGCCAACTTCCCCTTCCTCGCTTCCTACACCCATTTCTCCTCAGCTGCAGGGGGAGGGATCCTTGTACAGGGAGCTGCTCCCCCATCCGCCCAACCCCTGTGCAACCAGAACCCCTCATACCCAGACCCTCTTGCCGATCTTCACCTCCCCGCACTCAGAACTCCCCCTTGATGAGCCCCACTACCTCTGCACTAGGGTGACCAGACAGCAAGTTTGAAAAATTGGGACGGGGGTGGGAGGTAATAGGAGCCTATATAAGAAAAAGACCCAAAAATTGGGACTGTTCCTATAAAATGGGGAGATATGGTCACCCTACCCTGCACCTAGACCACCCCAACAAGCCACCCGCACCTGGATCCCCACCCCACTGAGCCACATTCTCCCAGCATCTGGACCCCGCACTGAACCCCTCACACCCAGACCCCCCACTGAGCCCCAACAGCCTTCACCTGGACCCCCTGCAGTGCCTCATTATCATTGCACCAAGAACCCCCCAACAAGCAGCTGTGCATCCAGACACCCTCCCCCCTGCACCTGGATCCCCCACTGAGCTGCCCGCACCCAGATTGCCTCACACAGAACCCTCTCAACCCACACCTGGATCCCCCCCTGCACTAAGCCCCTTCGTACTTGGATCCTGCCTTGCTGAGCCTGCCTGCCCACTCCTCATGCACCTGGCATGGAGAGATGGGTGTTTCTGGGGCAGACCTAGTCCTTGCGCTGTGTCAGGATTGGGTGCAGTTTCACCTCTGAGTCTGTGTCCGGGGTTGTGGGGGGCTGTGCAGTGATCTCCCGCCTCTGTGCAGAGAGTGGCCTGTGCTCCCCAATGCCATGCTGGAGCCTTCACATTTATTTGGCAAATAAAAATTGCAGAATTTTTAATTTTTTGACACAGAATGCCCTCAGGAGTATGATCAGTATATGGAGAATGAGGTGATATGCTGTTTTGTCTTACTTGTTATGATTAATTGGAGAGGAGGAGGGTAGAGTCTCTGGTCTGCACACAGAAGGTAAGAGATAAGGTTTTGGTGTCTCTACTTAACAATGACTAGGTAAACTGGAGGATAGTTATAGGCGATATGTGATGTGGGGAGTGATTTGCAAGGTTTTGTAGCCCATGTGTGCATATGCAGGCTAAAGTGGAGAGGTGTATGAAGAGTTCTGGTCTATTGACTGAGGCTGCGGATGCATACAGAGGACAGAATTATGATTATTTTTAGTGTATTCGGTGTGTGGCATTTCACTTGTGTATATTTAGTTAAAATATTTTTACCTGTGAGTGTACGTTAATATATAAATATATTACCTTCCCTTTATTGTTCATCCTGATACTTTCAAATGCTTAGACTTTTGTTTTTTAAATATAATATTGCTTGGTATATACAGTATTTTTTAACTTCAGTGTGAAATAGTCATCCTTTAATTAAAGTGAACAGTCTTTGCTACATTCTTCAAAACAGTAAAGGCCTATAATTCAGTAAGAATATTGACTTCAACTGGAGGAGCCTTTGCCTATTCAGTGGCAATAGCATTTTTATTAGGGGTGAGAATTTAATTTTTGGAATCTTTGGGTTCAGAATTTTTAGGCAAAATTGTATTAGACACCCATTCTGAATCTATGTATTGAATCATATCACACAATTTGTATCAAACAGTGACTTGTTTATTTAAAAATTGACTTGACTTCTGATTAACCATTTCATCAAGTGTGCTTTTAAACAATTCATGTTTAGGAGGAGGAACATGACCCCGGGCTTGCACTAAATATGGGAAAACTTCAAATAACTCAAATGCAGTGTCTCTTTGTCTTAAATATATTACTTCCTCAGATTTGTTTCCCCAGTACTACGACTTCATGAGTTCAGATCACAGGGTCATATTTTTGGCACCAAAACCTATTGATTAGCTAGAAGGGAGTAGTAAAGTGAAGATGAGAAGTTATTTCAGCCAATTGAATTATGTTTGACAATCCACAAATGTGGTTTGTGTGTACATTCCTCTTGCTATGTACAAACAAAAGTGAAATCATTTAAATTATATCTTTCCTTTTTAATATTCCTATTCTGTTTCCTTAAAAAAAAAAAAAAAAAGGGTTCCATGTTTGTCACGAAGGTCACAGCAGTTTCGGAATCCATGACTTTCTGTGACCTCCGTATCTTATGCAGTGGCCAGTGCGGATGGCCTAGGAGCAGCCTGAGGAGCTTGGGCAGCCCCTGGGCCAGCCACACCGGCTGCTGCTGGGGCAGTTTTGGGCCCACCCCCCAGCAGCAGGAGTTTGGGAGTGTGAGGGGCTCAGGGCTGGGTGTTGGGGTTTGGGGCAGTGCTTATCTGGGGGGGAGGGAGCTCCCCGGAAGGGCGAGAAGAACTCCCTTCCCTCAGCTCCTAGCTCCACGTGCGCACTCCACCTGCGGGCACCACCCCTGCAGCTCCCATTGGCCGCAGTTCCCAGCCAATGGGAACTTGGGGCGAAGTGGAGGCAGCAAGTGGTGCTAGGAGCTGGAGGTCCCCACTTCCCAGGAGACAGGTAGGGAGTGTGCCCCAGTCCCGCCAACCCCCCATCCCGAGCACTCGCAGTGCCCCCCTGGGCTGTGGCCTCTTTCCCCCTGAGTACCTGCGGCACCCCCAGAACCTCCCCTCCTCCCCAAGTTTTAGTCAGGGGTATATAGTAAAATTCATGGACAGGTCACGGGCCGTTAATTTTTTGGAGCTACACTGATTTCTGCCAGCTGACAATCTGACCTGATATTAGTGAAGACACTCAAGACAGTGGATTGATTCCATTTTAAACAGGAGTAATTCCATTAACTTCAGGAGTTGCTTCTGACTTACACTGGTGTAACTAATATGAAAATTAGGCCCCTTGAGCAAAAGTCTTAGTGAATTATATATAATTTATGCTCTTTATAAATAATGCTCTTGATAATTTTATGCTATTGAGAGTTAATTTTTCATTGGTTTTTGTAGTTGTAACTTAATTTTGATTGTTGCTAATCCATTAATATTTGTAAACTAGAAAATCCAAAAATAGTAATTTGTTAGTGAAGCTGTTGAGTGAATATTTGAGTAGTGAGATATTATTATCTGTGTTCTCAATTGTACAAAAGAAGGTGTAGAATTAGAGGGAGGAAATTTTAGGATTTTTTCCGTTCAGAGACCGTATTTTTAAAAAAATGTGGTTTATAATAGTGAGAAAAGGCGGTGAAGTAATATCTTTTATTGGACCAATTTCTGTCAGTAAGAGAGGCAAGTTTTCCAGTTTACACTGAGTTCTTCCAAGTTTTGACCTGAAGAAGAATTCTGTGTAGGCTGAAAAACTTGCCCCTCTCACTGACAGAAGTTGGTCCAATAAAAGATATTACTTCACCTGCCTTGTCTCTCTAATATCCTGGAGTCAACACAACTACAACAACACTGCCAACCACAGTGCTTTATAATAGTGGCAGTAGTAGCATCAGATGAAGGATAGGTCATTACACGCTGCTATGACAGATGGGCAATGCAAAACAACAAGAGATTAACCTTATTTTACAAATTATTTTTAAAGTAAACAAAAATGAATGGTTTAATGAATTGAACTCTGAGCCATTATCAGCCCTTTTAAAATGACCCCCAACAATTCTTTTTCCTCTCTCTCCTGCTCCTCTCTGTTTGTTTATATATTGTTAAAATAGTAAGACTGTTAAAGGACACATTTTATATACCTGCACGAAAGAAGTGTATACAGAAGTATATGGTGTCCTTCTAAATGAATACCTGATAAGGTAATAGATTAAATATTTGAGGACAGATTTCCAAAGTGTGGTGTCAGTTTGCGTGTTCTTAATGACTTGCTCTCACAATTTTTGCATCATATCACTTGTTGCATACAGTGTAAGAATTTACATACACACCCTACACAAAAGTTGAACACATTGATCATTACTGATTTATTCACCATTTGTGTGCACAAGAGAGTGCACAAAAATTGCACACACAGCGATACATGTACAAACAGAGCCCCTTTGAAAATTTGGTCTTCAGTGTATAGAAGATGTCAACCAAAAGACAAATGACTTGTCAAATTATATTTTCAAATACCTTATTGAACATTTTCATTTAAAACAATGGAACCCTAGTAAATGGTGTGGAAAAAAAATAAAGCTGTTAAAATGGAAAAAACAAACAGAGATAACCAAACTTATTGTACTAGCAAGCATCATTAGTTTAATCTAGGAATTGATAGTGGACTCATATACAAAATTAATAAGCAGCTTTATGTTCTGTGGAATTGCTTGTAATTGGCAAGTAACTATGGTTACCAGGTTAAAGAAATTATGACTTGATGAACAGAAATAGATGGCAAGAGCCTGATTTTTTTTAAATAGCTTAAAATCAAGATGTAGATCTATAAGATAGTGATGGCTAATAAGGTTCAAATATTGAAGATAATGTTGGATTTATTCATTGTGCCACTTGTGCTAATATAGAATATGTTCTTTCAAATCCTCATTTGATGTAGCATGGTTGTGACGGTGTTTATCTGGGTTTTGTTCCTCTATGGTATGAGGCTCTGTGCTGACAATATGTTCTTTTAATGTGAAATATTTTCTTGCTAATATTTTCATGTTGATTTATTACTGAACAAACGAAAATAAGCTCAAACCCACACTTTTCATACTGAGGCCTCTTGTTGTTTCCATTTTAACCCCCCCCCCCTCCACAAAGTTTAGAGATCTTGGGATAAAGTAATAACGTTTTGGGTTTGTTGTTTTTTGTTTGTTTTGTTTGTTTGTTTGTTTTTAACATTCAGACATATTGCGGGGAATGATGAAAGTATAATTGACTCATATCCGTGTGGGGCTGAATAAAATAAAGGGCCAAATTCTGCTTACTCATTCAAGTAAAGCTTTATTAAAGGCAGTGGGACTGTGGGGAGTGCACTTAAAAAGTTCATACTGATTTTAGAGAGATTGTGGGTTTCGGAGAGATTCCTTTAACTTAAAATGTGAAATAGTGCTAGAATCAATAATAGCTCTAGAATCAGAATGAATTTTTATGTGCATCCACTGAACCTGGGTAAGTATAACCCTCTACCCTTTAGTTGAGGTCACTGAGCAGAATTTGGCTCATAGTAACACCTTCATTAAAAGCTAACCATGTCTCATAGCAACAAAGTGGCTAATTTTCCTGCAATATCTCTCTATAGCAGTTAAATATTAACACTAAAGATACTGAGTAAAATTTGCAAAAGTGCCTAAGTCCCTTTTTCAAAAGTGACTTGGAACTAAAGAACCGGTATCCCACTGACTTTAAGGAGCTCTTAAATGGTTAGGAAAATCAATAGGACTTGGGCTCCTCTGTCATTTGCATGCTCTAGAAAATTTTACTCATTGGCTTTCACACACACTATTAATTTATTATATCTGATTATTATTATTATTATATTAATGTACTTGTGCTACAATATGTTCATTAAATGACAATACAGAGGGAAACTTTATGGATCCATAAACCTCCTTAAAATTCATAAATGTAATTAGTCCTAGTCCTCTGCATCAAGAGATGCTTTTCCAAGAAACCAAACAGCGGGCCACAAATGAATATGATCCATTGTACACTATTAGATTTTCAGGGCCAGAAGCAATGAGACAAAAACTTTGTGGTCGTCTTTCTCCATTTTCAAATGTAATTGAAAAAGAGAAAATAGCAGAGGCTGCAAGAATAACATTGAGTAGGTTTGATCATCTTGTTTTACAGCATAATCAACCATGACTACAGAATCGGGATCAGACTCTGAATCCAAGGATCAGGACCAAGACCAGCAAGAAGCCCCTGCTCAGCAAGGGACAGCTGGGGCACAACCTCAAGACCACCAGCAGCAGCAGCTCAGTGAGGAACATCAGAACGCGATAGACCAGTTCTCTGCTGTGGCAGCACACAGTACCCCTGTGAAAAAAGAGCAGGCAAGTGAACCATTTCTAGGTTTGGTGAACGTGGTTGATTAAATGCTATCTTATTAACTAATGACTAGGAGGTAGCCTGTGGTTTAGTCAAAACAATTTTTTTTTCTGAATTAAAAAGTTCCATTAGTTTGACAGTTTTTGCAGCTTTTGCTATATTGATTGACTGGTCCTGAGGGCTTAAAAATATTTTAGTTCACAGTTAAGCAATATCTTTTGGAATTAATGTCAGATCTCCTACCTGCTGCACTTAATTTCAGAGTCCAATGTTATCCTTAAAGGGAGGGGAAAACCCTTCAGTCTTTCACTGCATCAGATCACACTAATATTATTTTAGAAACTGAAAGAGTTTATAGGATTTATTTTCACGCTGACACCTGCTGAAAACTGATGTTTGTTTTGTGTGTGACCCGTGTAAAATCTCTGAGGTCTTTTAAACCACTATAGTTCTAAAACAGGGGTTCTCAAACTGGGGGTCAGGACCCCTTGGGGTTGCAAGGTTATTACATGGGGGGTCACAAGCTGTCAACCTTCACCTGAAACCCTGCTTTGCCTCCAGCATTTATAATGATGTTAAATTAAAAAACTCTTTTTATATATTTATAAGGGGGAGTCGCACTCAGAGGCTTGTTATGTGAAAGGGGTCACCAGTACAAAAGTTTGAGAACCACTATTCAAAAACAATTGCACTGTAATTACTTTTAAGCTGTACTGTTTTAGCTATGAGGAGTTGTTAAATGGTTATTCTTTTTTATTCATCTGTACATTCATTATAGTTGTGAAAAATGATCATATCAAAATTTTATCTCACCCTTTCCAGTCAATAGGTCAGGAGTGCCAACAATTAGCTTTAGCAGATAAGAGACCCTCCATTAGCTTCAGGTGTCTGGAAAACACAGCTCTTAGTGTCCTAGGGTTAATGACGCTTGTCTAATCTCATTCATCTTTGAAGTATGGAATAGAAATCAGTTTAAACCTTTTAATACTGTTAAACCTTTTAACAAGTTTGGGGCATTGCCTTTGAAGTGAGGACACATTATTTTTAACTGGACAAACTATAAGTTCGAACATACATTTAAAGCATTCCTAGTGACCTATGACTGCTTCTTTGCAGGTTGTGTATTGTGGATTTGAAGATTTCTCACTTGGATTTGAAGATTTCTCAATTTGTGCCCCCAGTGTTACATCCAAATTTACTTTGAGAGCAAAATTGTAGGCACAAGTAATTTCTGGTGCAAATGATAGCATTTTGATGTCTGCCTGGTTGGCCCAGTGTATTTGCATAGTTGAACACCCAAATTCTATCATTTGTGCCAGCAAATGATGTGGTGCAAAATTTGATTATGTGGTTATAAATCTGTTGCCTTATGTCAGAGTTACTACTCACGTTCACTATTTGCTATTCATTTTCTTCTTCTTCAAACTTATGCACCAGTTTTTGCCATCTGGGTCTCAACTTCCCCTATGAGACTGGCGGGATAACATGTTCTCACTAATTACTTAATTCTCTGGGTAGTTGAAGGCTCTTAAAAAGCTGGATTTCTCAGTAGATTGGTAAAGGAATATGGAACCTTTTGCCTCTAGGTCACCAGTCTGACTTCAGAAGTCATTACTATGAGATGGCTGTATAAACTATTTCCGAGTGCATGGGCGCCAACTTATATGGGCTCCTGGGGCTTTAGCCCCAGGAATATTCACAGACAGGGGCTCTGCTCCAGCAATATTTGGAGCTAGGTTTCTCCCCTGCTCTGCGCTGCCGGCAGCCCAGAGCCCTTTAAATCCCAGCCGCGGCCAGGAGTCAGAGGGCTCTGGGCTGCCTGCAACCGCGGGGAGCCCAGAGCCTTTTAAATCCCGGCCGCGGCTGGGATTTAAAAGGCTCTGGGCTCCCCGCTGCCGGCAGCCCAGAGCCCTTTAAATCCCAGCCCCTGGCCGCTGATTGCCCCCTCCCCAGACCTCTGCCCCAACTGCCCCCCAGGACCTCCATCCCCTATCTAAGCACCACTGGTCCTTGTCCCCAACTGCCCCCTCCTGAGACCCCACCTAACTTCCCCCCAGGACCCCACCCCCTACCTGTCCCCTGATAAACCCCCTGGACTCCCATGCCTATCCAATTGCTGCCTGTCCCCTGACTGCCCCTTCGAACCTCTGCCCCATCCAACCCACCCTGCTCCTTGTCCCTTGACTGCCCCCCCGGAACTCCCTACCTCTTCTCCAACCCCCAAACCGCTTACTGTGCCACTCAGACCAGCGTGTCTGGCTCTGTGCAGCTCCAGATAGTTGCTGCCATGCTCCCCCATGGAGCCCACAGCCCTCTCCCACCCCCAGCACCTGCCTTCCAGATTTGAACACCTTAAAATTCAGGAGTGCTCAAGCTCGGTTTGGGCAGCTTTTACTTCATTTCTCCCAAGGTGCCAACTGAAGGTGTTGGAGAACAGAGAGATTGGGTGGCCTCCTAATGCCTGGAAAAAGACAAAGGCCGGAGGAGGGAGTGTCAGTGCCTGTGCGGACTTCTGGGAAGTGCACGGTGTGGAAGGGGATGCTGTGATGCTTTGGAACAACTCCATACAAAGCCAGTCAGGACTCTGGGGGAGCCGCCTCTCTTGGAGCATACTGTCTCCAGGGCAAGAAGCTTACACCTTCCTGGGTCTGACCTCAGAGCATTCAGCATGCCCTTCCACACCATGCACTTTCCACAGCGAGTCTGCCCAGGCTGGTCCTGGGGCAACCAGAGGGCCCTGCACCCCAACTCCGCAGTCAGATGTGACTCTCAGCCAGACAGTAAAACAGAAGGTTTATTAGATGACGGGAACACAGTTTAAACAGAGCTTGTTGGTACAGAAAACAGAACCCCTCTGTCAGGTCCATCTTGGGGGGTGGGGAGCCCAGGACCAAGTTCTGGGTCTCTCCCCATTTCCCCAGCCAGCTCCAAACTGACACTCCCTCCTCTGGCCTCTGTGTCTCTTCCGGACAAGGAGGCCACCTGATCTCTTTGTCCCCAACACCTTCAGTTGGCATCTTGCAGGGGAAACTGAGGCACCCACACAGTATTCAGAGAAAATATTAAGAACATTCCCACTTCATCACAACAGGTGCAACAAAATATAATACTGTATATTGAAGTAGGCAAGTGCTGCTTCTGACTTTCCACTTTTAATTGACCCTTGTAATCTTGTGGCACTGACGCATTGTAGCTTCATTTTATATCGGCTTACAGGGCGGGAGCGGGGGGGCACCACCATTTTGGGCCCCACCAAAAATTATACAAACCTGCCGCCTATGTCCAAGTGGACAAGTCACAGAAAATACGATTAAAATTGTCATTAATCAGCACTATTGTTGGCAGTTTCAGCAAAAACTGGTTGGGCAATTATTTTCTTCTCATTCCTCTGTCTCAGAAGTGAGAGAAACAGTCAGAGTGAGGACGTTTGTACTGTTGTTATTACCAGTTCTGTGAGAGAATCCCTGGGACAGGATATATTTCATTGCCCAATTACAATGGTTTTCCTTACTGTCATTACATACACAAGAAAAGTTGTTTCATTTCCTTTTTTTTTTTTAAGGAAGAAAAGTACTGTGTATTTTTTACATTGATGCTGAGCCCCCCACCCCCCCGGAATCCATTCCCAAATGAACACACTTTCCATACAGTACAATAATTTAATCCCCCCATCTTTCTGCCGTACCCCCAGGTGATGTAGTGAGAAGAAAGTCCACATGCTGGGCTCTAAACACTGAGCAGCTACCTAAATCTAAGACGTGCAGCTATTCAGCAGATTTATTAGTATTTCATGCCTGATGCAGAGGCTGGACAGCATCAAAGACCACTGTTGCTAGATTATGTGACTCTGAAGTGTCTCTATCAAAAGGGATTCCAGTTTCAGAAGGGTTGAAAGCGTGTTGCATCAGAGCTGGATGGAAAAGTCATGGATGGAAAAGTCATAGGTCTAGTGTGTCAAGTTATATATATACACCTTGGCCTTGACAAAGGCTGAGGTGTGTGTGTGTATGTATATGTATATATATGTATGTGTATATATATATATATATATATATATATATATATATATAGTGGCAAAGTTCCTCCTCTCCTCTAGTAGGTCCTGCGCTTATTGGCGGATTTCCTCCCCTCAGTGGTCTTCCCCTTGGATGAAACCCACAGTCTGGATCACTTCCTCCTATGTCTGATTAGGAGTAGCGAGGCTTGGGGGGGACCCGGGCCCGCCCTCTACTCCGGGTTCCAGCCCAGGGCCCTGTGAATTGCAGCAGTCTCTATAGTGCTACTTGTAACCGCTGCTTGATCGCTACAGCTCCCTGGGCTACTTCCCTATAGCCTCCTTCAAACACCATTTTTATCCTCACCATAGGATCCTCCTGGTGTCTGATACTGCTTGACTGCATGGTGTTTCCTTAATCCTCCAGTAGTACACCCTCTCAGTTCTTAGTTCCTTGTGTCTCAGGCTCCCAGCTCCTCATACGCCCTTCCTTCCTCTGGCTCCTCCTCCTTGACTGGAGTGAGCTCCCCTTTTTATACCAGGTGCCCTGATTAGCCTGCCCTGATTTGCTGCAGGTGCTCCAATCAATGTAGCTCTCTCCGGTGCCTTCTAGAAAGTTCTTAATTGGCCCCAGGTGCCTTAATTACCCTGGAGCAGCTGCCATTTTGGTTCCCATGGTACTAGGGATTTGCTTAGCCTGGGGTTAACATAGCTGTTCCTGAGTACTTTCCTGTAGCCATCCAGCCTTGCTCCATCACACACTCTCTCTCTCTCTAAAATATACACACACACACACACAGCTTTCCTATTTTTTTTTTAGAGCACTGAAATGTGAACTGGCACTCCTCTCCAAATGCAGCTTTCTGCAGGAAAGATTTCTATTATGTAGTGTTTCTAAAAATACCCAGGTGCAATCAGTTGCAATAAAATTCGTGTTCCTTATTTACTGGGATTGAACCTGAATTATGAGTTGTAAAAAAGTAGGGGTGGAACAGAAGAAATTATTCTGGTTTTACTTGGCCCTTTATCAAGGGCTTTTTCTCAGACATAACAAGAAATAACCACAAAAAGAACAGGAGTATTTGTGGCACCTTAGAGACTAACAAATTTATTTCAGCATAAGCTTTCGTGGGCTACAGCTCATTAAAAAATGTTAAGCTTTTTTTCTATCACAGTAATAACAGTGATAATATGAATGTGGTCAGCATACTCGTGTGACTGTGCTAAAGGAGCTGCAGTAATATACAAGAGTAACACACCTTTCAGGTACTCTGATTTGATTTACATAAGACAAATTGTTAGGCCCTTTATAGTTAATGAACTGTGAAGTGGAAAGCCAAGGAAGATGTTCTTTGTATTTGCTTAAAGCCGAGATGACCATACTGTTTTTAAAGCTGTAAACCCCAAATCCCAGTGATCTACCATTCTGGTTTTTGACACTTACCCTCCATTATTTTTGAGGGAAGATAATTGCCTAATCCTCTAGACTACTTTGTAAATCTCAACCTGTGGGTCTTGAATTTTTTTGCCATTTTTGCCCAACTCAAGATAAAAAGATGACATCCTCAAGCTGCACATCCCAAATTGTCCTGTGGAGTCCCCTGACTTGTACCAAGCCCTGACTCCTTTCCTGTCCTCACAATGTTCTTACCACCAGATGAAGTCCGTTTTAAATTATCCATTTCTTGTCCAGTTTGTGACTACTGGCCCAAGTCTATCACTTTAGGGGCTCTACCAACCCAGCTATGACAGTTCTCCCACTCTCATGGCCTCTATAGTTAATCCAGGTTTCCATCACATATATCCATAAATCCAGGCACCTTGAAACTTACCAATAAATAGATCTTGTTAGGGAATTTTCCATCAGAATGATTTTTCAATGGACAGTGTAGTTTCCACAAAAATCAACATTTTCTGTGGGAATATCTTGATTTTGCTAATATATTTTTGATATTTTTTTCATCAGGAAATTTGGTTCAACCCAAATTGGAATACTTCATTTGTTGAACTGCCTTGACATTTTTAATTTAGAATCAGTTCAGTAAAACATTAAATTGCATTTTCTTATCAGTGCATTGCTTTATGGGAGTTGTAGTTCAGGCCCTTTCTCTCCCATAATGCAATGAAAATTGCCCTCTGACCAAGCTATGTGTGATGCATAATGGGAGTCACATGACTGTGAATGCATCATGGGAGATGTAGTCCAACCGGGCCCATAGGGGAAAATTGGGGCTTTGGGTTTCTGAACTGCAGCTCCCATAAAGCAATATGCTACAGTGGGAAAATGCAGTTTTATGTTGAAAAGACTCAAAACAAAACATGTTGTTGGGTAATTTCAACAAACCAAACTAGAACAGATTTTGGGAATGTTGAAAAGATTTTTGTGTTTAAATTTCTGAATCACAATTTTTCAGAATTTTCATTCCACAAACATTTTTGCAACTTCAACTTTTGGTCCCAATTTGGGATAAAAACAAATGGAATTTCGCACGGTATGAAAATTCCAAATCCCTCGCAGCTCCACCAGTACAGCATTCTTCCAATGCACGAAAGGAGAGAAAACCCAATCTTCCAAGGAAGGGAAATATTTTTTCATTCTCAAGGATGTTGCTCAGTCTACCTGGTGCAGGCAGCAGAAACCAAAAGAGGTCCCTATAAAGCAGCATCAACAAAACATTGAACTAACTCAAGCAGAACCACACCAATATCTTGACTGAGGGACAGAAAAAACTGTATAGCTGGCCTCCTCTAGTGCTATAAATGGTTCACACCCATGTAGCTGGACCCTTTTAATATACCCAATCCAGTGACACCACTTAAGGCCAAAAAGTCATGTGATGATGTGATTAGCCCTTCACTGCATGCCATTTAGAAGGAGCTTGGGCATGGAGAAGAGGCAAAAGCAGCTCCTACAGGCTCCTTGAGATGGTGGGACTTGAGGAAGACAGAGCAGGGTGGCCTGGCAAATGAAGAGGATGTCTCTGTTTTTTGAAGAAAATCTGTTCAGCTGTTTTTGAGTTAAGCAAGTATGAAAAATATACATGAAAAACTGTCCAAAGTATTTTTGCTGTCTCATCTTAAAAGGGATTTGTTTAAAAACTTCTAGTTTGGTATGTACATTGTTTTCAATAAGGAAATTAGAACTGATTTTGAAGCATGTGGTGCACACTGTAGTTTGTGTGCCTTAATGAAATAGGCACTTCAGATGTTCAGACAGATCCATAAGCACGGCAATTGCATGTTCAAATGACCACAGCAGTGTGAGTATTCACATGTTTTTATTTGAATTGCCCACTTATGAGGGCCCCTTCTCAACAGCTGAATGTAACTGTAACACAAATCTTCCAAACCAACTGCAGTTCATGATCTCTCTCCCACACACTCTCCATCTCCTGGTTCTCACAAAAACGTGACTCTCCCTCTGACTTCTCCTTTATTACTCTGCGTGGCTGTCATATATCAGTCCCCCACAGTTGTGGGTCTTCTTTCTCTTAGATGCTTCACTTTTCCTTGTCCTCTCTCCCAGTCTTCCACTATTATTTTTAATCTTCTGTGTTGATGATCCTCTCACTGCAGAGAATAGCACTGAACTGCTGACTTCACAGCGACTGGAAAAAAATGTTACTACTTCTTTACACATGTATGTTTTGGGATTTCCAAACTGTGTTCCCTTCTGAACTAATCTATTTAGTAAATCCACCAAGTTCTTGGAGGGTGAAAGACTTCTTAAACAGACCCCAATTGTACCAGACCAATACCCAGAGGATTTCTGGGATTTGACACTATCCTCTCTCAGCTTCTAAAGCCAACAAGCTGAAATGAAACCCATGAAAATGAAATGGGGATGTATCAAACTAAACACCAGATATATGCCCACCCCTGAAAGATTCAGAAGTAAAACATTTTAGTACAAAACCCCTTATTTATTCACTGACTATGAATCCCCGAACTGGCAGTAAATTGCTTGAACAACGCCCAAATTATATGATCAGAAGACAGCCCTGCTGCTGTTCAGCTTTTCTGTCTGTATCACTAATGCTGTAACTGCAAAAATTATGTTCCAACAACAACCCTGAAGCAACTTCTGCTCTATTAGATGTTGATGGCATCGCAGGCCGTGGCATTGAAATGCTCCAAAAATACAGCATAAATGGGCCGTGAGGAGAATGTGGCTCAGGAGAGAATGCACCTATGCATGCAAAATTCAAAATAACCTAGTGAATGCGGTTGCTTCTTAGTGGTTGCCTTTGTCCTAGATAATGGCACCAACAAAATGTCAAGTTTCTTTAAGAGGAGGAGGCTTAATTCACTTTGAAATCATCTCAATGCATGGACATGTCATCACAGTTTTGGGGCCCTCTCTAATAGTTCCTGGCATGTTTTTGTGCTCTGTGCAAATTATAGAAAATCCTTTGTGGTTCTAACCTTGGACAAATTTCATTTAGTTTCGTTTGGGTCTACTTGATTAGTTCAACAAAATAATACCAGTGCCACCTCTTGTATGCGTATGTAGAGATATTAACGTCTGTTGCAGGTTTCAGTGAAACAAATCAACAACCCATAAGAAGGAGGTCTGGGAGTTCTTTCTGACTGAAGATGCCTCTTTCTCTTAAAACAGCAATCTCTTCGGCTTTTGTTATCAGTCTTTCCTTTTGAGCAACTTACCTGCCTTCTTAAGGGATGTTCATCCCCCTCCCCCACTCTCCAAAGCTTTCCTTCGTCTACCCACCATGGGCACTATGGACATTAATTACTCTACGAGGCCCTAATCCCATGGCGCACTAAATGCTGTCAACCCTCATTAGCTTCAGGGGGAGTTGAGGTTCTTGGCCCTACGTGCCTGAAAGAGAAAGCGTTCAACTAATATGTGGCTGAGCTAAAACAGGAGATCCAGCTGAGATAGCAGGGATTGTTTTCCATTGTCGTCCCCCGCCCGCCCCCAGCATGTTTTATTGCTGTTAAGAGGATGTGCTGGATTTGAAAGAGGCTTCTCTATTCCTTGTTATATCTTCCTAGGCTGACTCTCCTTCTTGCTTTCTGCTCCAAGATGAGGGCCAGGCAGTGACCCTTACTGTGTTCCCACACAGGGGAGCAAAAGGCATATGGCACTGCCTTACTCCCACAGAGAGACCAGTCTCTGCATATGGACGAGCTATGAATTAGTAGACAGAGGCGTGGTAACGTAGTACACCAGCCAGTGTATTTAAATGGGCACAGGAGGGGAAATAATGTGAGCCAGATATAGGGCTGGTCCCTTTTAGTTCCTGCCTGGAGGAAGGGGGGAACCCAGGACCAGATTGTGACTATCCTCACAGTCTGGTTCCTCGTCTGCTCCTGGGACAGCACTGCTATGCTCTGCCCCTTGCCCTGGGGCTGTAGCAAAACCACAACTGAGCACTATATTTGCAGGCTTAGATCACTTGGCATGTATCCAGCCCTAAGTGCCCTCTCCCCTTCAAACAGAATAAAGGAGGGAAACTAATGTTTGGGAGACCTTTTTCGAGGAGATTCACCAGGGAAAGATCCCTGCATTTAGGTGGAATATTGTGGTGATGCAGTGTGTGCTGTACAGTCTTGTGCACTACCAGTGTGACGCAGGACTGTTTTGGTCTGAAAGCAGATTAAAGCTTTTGGACAGATTTGATCCAGTCTCATGAAGGCTTGTTGCGCTGAAGGAAAACAGACTCAGAGGATTAAATTGTGATGAATTTCAGTGCTGCTGGCTGCTGATTATATTGAATTTGTTCAGAGCCAAATCAGATGTATTTTTTTTCATGGTAGTGAGATGACTAAAAGATTAATATTTTATACTTTAGCTTAGGTATTACTATGCTTTTGTTGTTGAAATTTTGTCTGGAGGCTAACAGGGGCACAACTGGTTATAGAGGTAACCATTACTGGAATGGAGCTTCAACTGATATAATGCATTTACTATTAAAGGTGGCTATATGAAGGTTAGAGTGGCTCTGACAATCTGTTCCAGGGGAAAGGACCACAATCAATATTGCATCATACCAGCTTTATAGATGTCTCAGATGCTGACCCAGGGATAAGCCCAAAATAACACTACTGCAGTGGGTTTTCCCAGCCATATATTTATCTTTCAAAGTGGCAGTTACACAAAGACACACAGTTGTTTTATTGACTAAGGCAGGCTTTCCCAAACAATAAAGATGAAGTTCTTGTTTGTATGCTGCAGCTGGGTAACTGTTAGTGGTGAATAGTCTCTCCATAAGATGAAAGCCAGTTGTGCATTTTGATTCTGAATGGCTGCATTGTACAGCCACTATTTTAATCTGAAATTGAAACTTAATCTTCCCATTTGCTCTTCACAGGTCACTGACAGAGAACGGGAGTTTGCTGCTGCTGCTGCAAAACAGCTGGAATACCAGCAGTTTGAAGACGACAAGCTCTCTCAAAAATCATCGTCTAGCAAACTCTCCAGATCTCCTCTAAAGATTGTTAAAAAGCCGAAAAACATGCAGTGCAAAGTGATGCTCCTGGATGGCTCTGAATATGGATGTGAAGTGGAGGTAAATTGTTATTTCCTCTATTTTGCTTTATCTGTTGTTCCCTGTATATCCTAATTCATTCTATTGTGGAGAAAAGTTCTACTAAAAAACCGAGTAGACTCATGGGGCAAGAAGACTTTCAAAAATGGGAGCCTAAATCTAGATCTAAATAAATGGCCTGTTTTTTCACAAGTGCCAAATGCCAAGCAGCTCCCAATGTCTTCTCTAGGAGATTGAGGACTGAACTCAGATTTAATCCACATTGAGGGGTATAGAAGCACTCCGGAGAAGGAGCATCAGGGCCAGCTCTAGGTTTTTTGCCACCCCAAGCAAAAAAATTTTTGGCTGCCCCCACCCCAGCCCTGGGCTCCCCCTCATACCCCACTGCCGCCCCAGCCCTGGGCTCTCACCCCCCCCCCAACCCGCACCCCCTGCCGCCCCAGCCCTGGGCTCTCCCCCCACATAAACCCCGTCCTGCCCCAGCTCTGGGCTCCCTCCTTCCCCCCAACCAGTGCCCACCGACCTCCCCCTGTCGCCCCAGCCCTGGGCTCTCCCCGCCCCCGACATCTGCACCCTCCTTCCACCCCAGCCCTGGGTCACTGGTAATTTGCTCCCAGGGCGGGTCATTCAGCAGGAATTTTGGATGTGCACAGAATGCAGACAGGATTGGTTCCTATGTGGTTACAGAACTGCAGTAAAGTGGAACAATTTTCAGCTTGTGTGATTGGAGGATATCTGGATGCATATTATAAGACTGTCCTCCATAAATGAGGAAAAGTTGAGGTGCCTTTATTATTCTTTTTGTTCCGCTCTGTTTCTATGGGGAATTTGCAATATCACTGTCTTCCTTTTAAACAAATAAAACTAAAAAAAAAAAAAAAAAAAAAGCAATGGCTGTTGAAAATAGCAATTCCAGTCCTAAAAACCACTGGGAAGCAGTTCTTGCTCAATTTTATCCTACTTTTTCTACAGCAAATTACAGTGGATCGGTATATTTGATTTGGGAGAAATGAAGTAACAGCTGCCCAAACTGAGCTTGAGCACTCCTGAATTTTGAGTGTGTTCAAATCTGGAAGGCAGGTGCTAGATTCTCTTTGTGAATATTAGCTAAATCTGGAAAGGAAAAGTCAATTTCTGCTTCCATGGCTCAGAAGTGGAAATCCTCCTGCATGCCTGGTACTGTATCTAAAGCTGCCCAGGTCTAGTAGAGCCTCCCCTCCCTTACTTTTCATTTTAAATTCTAGTGGGATCCACGTACCTCCCTTGCTAGGCTTCAGATAGAGAGGGGCACTGTCCATTTAGTCCACCCAGTTTCTTCTTTGGGGGCTGCCAGGTGAGGTCACACCAGTATCCCTAATCCAG
The DNA here is from genome assembly GCF_016161935.1 of Mauremys reevesii. NCBI lineage: Eukaryota > Metazoa > Chordata > Testudines > Geoemydidae > Mauremys > Mauremys reevesii. The sequence goes on from NC_052624.1 coordinate 202,917,111, forward strand.
TCTGGGGATGTCTTCTGAAGGGGATATCTGGGCCAAAGCCTTCTACTCCTTGGGCACACTTGTTCCCCATTCACAGTGCCACCCCGCTGTAGCAGTGAGCTCTCCATTCACAGCAAGCTGCAGCATGAGGTTTCAGCTACCATACTCCCTCCCCCTCCCTTTCCTGTTGATAGCTGCCAAGGGAATGCTGGGAAATGTAGTTCTTTCCCTGCTCCAGGGCTGGCTCTATAGGCTAATCAAAGAACTACAGCTCCCAGGGCTCCCTGTTGGTTCTCAGCTCCCAGGCTGGATCCCTGCGGGCTGCTGCCCCAAGCACCTGCTTGCTTTGCTGGTGCCTAGAGCCACCCCTGAGGAGCATGGGGTTCTAGATGCATATGACTATCTGTGACACTCAGCCTGGATCACTGACAGTGAAACTCATTAAAGAAAGGGAGCCTCTGATCTCCAAGGGCTTCCCCTTTCCCGGGTCCTGTAGTTACTCACATAGCACCTGATTGAGCTAGTGCTCTGTAAACAGAGTGTAGCCACCCCAGCTCGAATGTCAGGGAGAGGCTGGCTGCCCCAAGTATGTACCTGTTCAAGACACTAGCATTACCATCTAAACCTGTCACATACTCAGGGTGGGATAGCCCCTCCCGCCACTCATTCTGCTACGGCTGCATTCTATTTTTAGCACACTAGCTTGATCAGAGCTAGTCCGGGTATGTCTCCTTGAGCTGGAATTTACACTCACTGCTCAATGTGTAGACTTACCCTAAATCCCAGCAGTAGAGAGCAGCTGGCAGCTTTATAGGCACACACTCTTCAGGCAGGCTGCCCTTTTATGTGCCATGTCAGTGCTCCCATTGCAACCCGTAGGCTTCACACTGGAGCCATTTGCTCCCTTCACCCAGCATAGATCCTTTTGGTAACTGAGAAGTGTGTGGTAGGGAAGAGAAGCCACCAGGTACAGAAGAGGAAGGGGAAAATGAGATGGTAAAAGTGTGGAAGAAGGTGAAGCAGGGAGAGGGAAGAGTAGGGATAGAATAAAAATGAAAAGCAAAATCTGTGAAAATATGTAGAAAAGAAAAAGTTCTGATGGTAGAGGGAGGGGAAAGGCTGGGGAAAAACAGCACCAAAGAGAAAATGGGGAAGCGGGGAGAAGAAGGTGAGATGTGGCAACCACACCAGGGGAGGACGTGAGGAACCCTAAATGGTGAAGCAGCCATTACTCCATCACAAATTTTGGGGCTATAATCCAAAAAGGTTGGGAGCCACTGTTCTAAAGGTAGAAGGTTGCTGCTGCATGTGGGTCCAAATTCTGAAGTTCTTACACAGTTTTCACTCACTCTTGACTATCGATTTCAATGAGGAGCATTGCTTGAGCAAGGACTTCAGAATTTTATTCATGACCACGCTTTAAAATTTGGAGCAAACGTATTTTTGCAGTGCCAAGAGCTTAGCTGTAAACAGTGATTTATTACATACATAGTAACTTGAAAAATATGCTGTCAAGTACATTTTAGTTTCATTGGCTGAGTACTCTACAGTTTCTTTCTAGACTAGCAGTAGATAGCTGGTGTGATACACTGCTGTGACATTACCACTAATCTCAGATTGTTGCTTTACTTTTTGACCTCCAGACCTGTTTTTATATCTGACAGAAAATAGTGTGGAAACCCACACATAGGTACTTGCTTTAATGGGAAGAGTTGAACTTACCGAAGTCTTAATCACTTAATGGAAAATCGAAGTCACTGTGTGGAGTGCAATCAAGCAAATTTCACTAGATAGATGAAAATATTATGAGTAAGACCAGTTTTATGAGGGCATAAGATGAAGTAGAAGGAGAAATTTATTAAGTTAGACTCTGATTTATGCAAATAAAATAGTATGAATATTGATTTCTTCTAGGAATTTGCACTCTTTCTCCAAATATGTACTGAATGTAAGTTGAAGTGTCAAAATGCTGGCATATAGATGTCATTGTCTTATTGCCTGTCTTATTTCTCTCCTAAATGTCTGTATGATTACTCAATGTCTGCTTCACAAAATGTCCACTATCCAATATAAATTGCACAACTAAGATAACTAAAATATCCTTTATTCATAATATTCACTATCGGGGCGGCTCCAGGCACCAGCACGCCAAGAACGTGCCTGGGGCGGCAAGCTGCAGGGGGCGGTCTGCCGATCGCCGCGAGGGCGGCAGGCAGGCTGCGTTCGGCAGCATGCCTGCGGAGGGTCCGCTGGTCCCGCGGCTTCGGCAGACCTCCCGCAGTCGTGCCGCCGAATCCGCGGGACCGGGCACCTCCCGCAGGCAAGCCGCCAAAGGCAGAGCCGCCCCTGTTCCTATAGTCCAGAAATGCTTTTGTCTGTCCAAAAGTTATCCAAGTTAAGTGGATAGCACTTCAGCTGTTACATGTGTAAGGATATGTAACTGCATTCACCAAAGCAGATGTCAGTTTAGGTACTGGAAAGGCAAAATTAAACATATTTGAGAGGACCAAAGTTCCACTGCTTTGCAAATTTGTACATGTGAATTTGTGCACATGACAGACAACAATGTTGGCATTGCAGTCCTGTATCAGGCCTTCCTACCAATATATTAAACTATCAGCATGTTTGTGTATTAAACTTGTGCTTTCTCAAGCCAGCTGCAGGCTACTGTGCAGCACTCAAGAATGCATGGTAGATCCCAGGAGAGTCTAATTTCTCTGTACAAAAGGTTCCGCTGCTGGCACAACTGATCTGGCAAGGGAAAGATATGACGACATGCCAAGAGGAATGATGCCTCTTTAACTCTATACACTGACCTCCTAAGAAGGGTTAGTTGGCCAGGGAGACTGAGGAAAGAAAATGAAGAGATCTCAGGAGAACTCCATGCCTCAAATAGAAGTGGAGGGAAAAGTTCCTGTGCAGCAGCTCTGGCTAGCAGTAGAGTTATATGGCTGATCCAAAGAGACTATAGCATAATGATGATAAGGGATACCTCACCTGTCACATCTCCAAAAAGCCCGATCAACATTTTAAGGACAGCCCCAAAAGACAGAACTTATTATGTTCCTGGGCGCAGTTATGCTAGTTCCATCTTGGTAAGCTGAACACTAAGAGATCAAGGGGAAAGGCCTAAAAAGTCATGCATGGATGTGATGTGAACGCCATAAAAACCAGATGCTCTTTTAGAAAAATATACTCAAAGATTAAATGCTGAAAGTTCCTTGTGCTTCTGTCCACTTAATTCCCTTTTACAAGAGGTGTAGTGTTTATTTTTAATTTTTAAGGCAGTGAGCCAATGTGAAATGTGGCAAACCACCAGCTGTTGGCAGAAGCATCACCACGTAGTAATAACCCCATCAATGCTATTGTGTTGAATGCATCATGTCCCATTCCAAAAGGGGCCAAGAGGAAGCAAAATCTCAGAAAGTTAGAATCCCAGTCCTCAGTTACAATTACAGCTTTGCCAGTCACTCCTTGTGTGGCCTTGTACAAGAACTGCATTCCCCACACTGTGAAACAAGGATATTATTTCACTACTTGACTCTCTGAGGACTGTGAGAATCAATTAGTTGGTTGTCGAGTGCTTTACAGATGACAAGCACCTTATGAATGCTAAATATTAATATTATTTAAAGGAGTATATTGCTCTCAGGTAGAACACATCCTATAGCATGTCAATTATGTGCTCATCAGGGTAATAAACTGACAGTTAAAATTGCACACACTCATGGAGTCAGACACATCAGAAACAGGTTTTACTAATCCATTATCTCCTTACCATTCTCTGTATCATCAGTCACACCCTGCTCTTCCATCATTACCACGTAGGAGTCTTCACCTTCTACTAATTTACCTTTCTGTCTCTCTCAGGCTTCCAGTATTTTGTATTATGCCAGGATACTCTCTTTTGATAGTGCTCCAATGCCTATTTGCAAAGAACTCACCTTGAGCGTAACAGTGGGCAGACCCAAAGTCTCTGTAATGTGGCTTGTATTCACAGAGAAAAAATTCTAAGACTCAGCTGAAAACTTCCTCTTTTGGTCCTCCAGCATCCCTGTCTGTGGTGAGTTTTTTTTCTGGCCCAGGAATATGTTTCATGGCATGAAGGCATTCCAAACCAGAAAGAGACAAAAATAGGTCACAAAACCTCCTTTTTGTTCTGCGAAAAACATAAAACAGTAGGTTCAATGCCACAAACTCCCACTGCATTTTTACATTGTGAATCTACTGAGGGTAGCAGTTGGCTTATGTCTAAGAATGCATTTCTTTTGAGGTCACAGAGACTGTGTAACTGTAGATGGGGAGGGGCATGTATTTTGAACCCCCCACCCCAAAGAAACAAAAATATAAACCCTGGCAGAAAACTTGGTGAGCACATGACCCAACGTGCTCCCTCCCCCCGCCTCACCTCTAGATGGTCAAATACCTTTGTAGTCCCTTCCCAGGAACAACTACTACTAGAAGAGCAGAAGTCTTTATTCATACATTGTTCCTATATATACAATACAGTTGTCATTGAAAACACAAAATGATAAAAATAAAAAATTAGGAGATGCTGTATGTTTCCTGTAAGGGAGTTCCATGCCAAAAAAAGTCTTGGAATTTCAGTCTTTCTAGAGACACTGCTTCACCGATCAATAGACCTCCTCTCGGATCGTCTGAGGTGTCTACTCATGGTGAGAGTTCCATCTTATATTTTGGTGTAGCTATTGTCAATAAGGTTAAAATCCTCACCTAATAGTTCAGAAAATACAACTCCTGCCGACAAAATAAACTGCAATAAAGAATTATTGGTCTGTGGAAGACTTTAAAAAGTGGTGGAAAGGACCAAAAAAAGGGATAATGTGAGGACATAAATCCCTTCCAAAAACAAAACGGCCACTGGCTTGGAATACACTACAAGGAAGAGAGAAGCTGAAGGAAAATAGGACAAAGGTTGCTTAGAGCATTGCAGCAGAAGTCACAGAAAGCATGCAATCTGATATAACAGTGAACACGAGCAGACGTATGTAAAGTATGTGGTATGTAGCACAACTAGCAGCACTACAGAGGTGGAATACCAGTCCCAAACATGGTGCAAAAGTGATGATAAACTCTTGGGAGAAGGAATAATCTCACAAATGCCACAAGAAGGAAATGAAGAAGATTGACACCTAGAATGGGCTGAAGATAGTTCAAGAATTGCTGTGCTTTCTAGGGAGATTACAGACAGATGAGTGAAATGAAGCAGAAAAGGAACAGGTCCGTGGTTCAAATTGTGAAGTATTAAAGTACTTGCCAGTTATGAAAATCATGAACTTGTCATTTAGAGATTGAGTTGGAAGGATAAGAAAGAAAATACTCTCATTCAGTATTGTTAGATACACAACTCAAGGACTTGCTCTGTGGAAATGGGAAACCTGAGCTAATCCAGTTGAAGGAGAGACAGAGACAAATTTTAACCTCTAATGGGGAGATTATAGATGAAGAAAATTGTAATTATTTTTTTGTCAGACAATGCTTCTTAGAAAGATTACTGCATCAGCTCTATAGCCTGCTATATTAAGCATCCTAAAGAGAGAGAATCTGTTTTTCAGCATCTCTAATGTAAAATCACAGCCCAAGAGGAAAGGAATCCATCCAGTGCTGTACAGTTTAAGAGCTTGACTTATGAATAAGTAGTACTCAAAGTACAATTGTCTTAGACTTTATGTTCCCCAGGTTTTGAATGTGAAAGATTTGCTTTGATAAAATGTTTCATGTATTATTATGCAAATTATCTCAATAAATGAGCTCAATTTAGAAAGTGTTTCTGCATTTCTGAATGCAAAACTGATATCTAGATATATATTTTTGTGCATGCAGCTGCAGTGTTCTCAGACAAATTTGAATGTTCATGTGCACAAGCTTACAGTAGGTGAAAAATGTGTTTTGCTTACAAAATTTGGGACCCAAGTTTTATGCCTTTTTGAGAATTTGGTCATTTGTGTTTAGATTATGTTGAACGAAGTTTTTGCTTAAATGCTTTTAATATCTATATATACAGTTAGATGACTCAATCACTTTGGAATGAATTGCTTCATAATACATAAAATGATCAATGACAGTATTAGATATTACAAGATTTATGAATACAAAACTAATCCTCTAAGGCAGGGGTAATGAATAGATGGACCACGAGCCAAATCCTGACAACCAGATGCTTTTGAATGGACCCCCCAAGATCTTTTTATTTACTTCTTAACTTTGTTGCTATTTTTTTAATTATTATTCTCTCTGGAGTCTGGACCTTGACTATACCTTGACCAAGAAATTTAGACCTTGACAAAAAATAATTGACTACGCCTGCTCTAAGACCTGGTCCTGAACCAGTGCAATCAGTGGAATTGTTGCCAGTGACTTCAATCAGTTTAGGATTGGGCCCTAATTCCAAAGGGCATTCTATGGGAGAAGAGTCTTTCTCTCAAATATAGATATGACATCATCCGTGAAATGTGGGCAGGCATCAGTGTCAGATGTGTGAGTATCAAGTGAGCTGTCTGACACTTGGCAGGGCGTCTCATCCTGCTCCACTGAACAAGGCAGCATAGTAGTCCTGCAGTGTGTACCACCAGCCTGCCAGTGATACTGCTTCTTGCCCTTGGATGTAATCCCATAGTAAATATCAGGATTGATCATAGAAATTAAATTAAATGCATTGTACCTCAACGATATGGTCAGGTCAAAAAAAGGCGCTGAGTACTATTTCCACCAATCCTTTCTCACCTTAGAAGAAAGCCCAGTGCGAGATGTCCCCCATTCTTTCTCAGATTACTTGTGAAAGAATCAGAAACCTGATCTGATGAATACATCCAGGACAGGGGTTTGAGTCCAAACTAATCCCGCTGAGGAGAATAATCCTAGAGATATGTAATCCTCTAGCCAAGCAGTGCAGAAACCAGTTAAGTAAACTTCTTGGTCTCAGGCCTGACCTGTACTTTAAAGAGCCCAATAGCAAAAGAGATCCAGAACTGCACTTTGACAATATATCCCTTGATTTCAGGTCCTCTGAAACATTGAAAGTGAATTCTCTGATTCAGGGTTTCCAAAAATGAGGAAAATGAATATTGTTTTTCCTTCTGAGCTCCTCCAGCTTCAAGCAGAGCATTTCCAAGTGAATGTGTATAAGAATTCTATTTCCCTTTTCCCTCCCCCCGTTTTGGCTTTCTATTCGACAGGTTGGTGCAACCTAGCTGGATGCCCTGGAATCTTTTAATTATCGACCATTCCGTACAGATGATCTAATATGGAATGACTTCCTAAACAGACTGTAGTCTGTCTTCATGGCTTTTGCTGTAAACCTATAAATGTGAATATTTACAGACAGGGGATAACCAATTTCTTGAATGAGCAGAAAGTTACAGTCTACTAGGTCTAAATAAATGGCAGAATATTTGCTTTATTTTCAAAAGGCTCAGCAGTTAGAGTCCCCAGAGAATTTGTTCTTCATCTTCAGTCCTGTATCTTTTTGAGTTTTACCAGACAGGTAGAGCCCTGCGCAGACACACGATCCACAACCTGCAAAAATTATCTGCAGATATCTGCGGATTTGCAGGGCTCTACACTGGGGGCCAGGCTGAGGCTCTGAGGCATTCCCCTCTCCCCCCGCCGGAGCCCGGTCGCAGAGAGCTGCGTGGGCTGCTGTGGGGAGCCTGTGCAGATTCACAGACCCTCCACTTGCTCTTGGCCGGGCAGGGAACCCAGGGGGAGCGAAGACACGGCCGGGGGCTGGTCTCAGCCCACCACCCCGCACTGCAGGCAGGTGGAGGGTCTGCTTCAGCTCCCCACGGCTCCCCGGCTGAGCTCCAGGCTGGCCTGGGAGGAGGGAGACCTGTAGAGCTGCCCAGGGGCTGCTCAGGCCTCCCTGCCCAGGGCAGGTGGCGGGTCCACGAATCTGCACGGGCTCCCCACAGCTGCCCACATGGCTCTCTCTGCAAATCCGCAGATAATTTTTGTTGGTCGCTGTGGGGAACTGCCGTGGACCCTTCACCTGCGCAGCCCCCTCCCCTACCATGCTGGGACCGAGGCTCTCCACAGCTGCCTACACGGCTGTCCCTGACCCAGCTCCGGCCGGGGGGTGGCTCGGAGCCACAGCCGAGCCACGATAAGAGCCGTGCGGGCAGCTGTGTGGAGACTGTGTGGACCCTCCATCTGCCCTGGCTGGGGGGGCCCACGTAGCCCCCAGCCCAGAGTCCCTGCCCCCCACCTCTCTGCCCAGGGCAGGTGGAGGGACCCAGGCGCCCTACAGCTGCCAGTGCAGCTCTCCCCAGTCCAGCTCCGACTGGGGCAGGGGTGGCTCGGAACCGCAGCCCAGCCACGATAAAGAGCCGGGCGGGCAGCTGTGCGGAGACTCAGCGGCCCCTTCACCTACCCTGTGCATGGGGCCCAAGCAGCCCCCCGCCCAGGGCAGGTGGAGGATCCGTGCTGTGGTTCCTCACAGCTGCCCGCCTAGCTCTTACCATCAGCGCCCTGCTCAGATACAAAATTTGTAACCACATCCACGCTGCTGTCCGCAAAAATGGTCCACGTATATTAAGCGGATACCCGTGGATTTGCAGGGCTCTACAGACAGGGTTTCAGGAAAGGAAAACAAAAGTTTCCATGGTAACTATTTCTGTAGTCTTTACAGCATTAAATAAAGCAAGTTGGGTTATTGCCATATTATTTTGGTATTCCATAGATGAGTTGGATAACTGATATTTCAAAGAGCACTCTTAGTTTTGTCCCTCACTTTTCCACAGGACTGAATCTTTCTTTCTTCCAGTTCTTTCAGTCAACTTGATGATCCTTGGTAATAATTGGAAGAACATGTCGACTCCATGTATTTATTAAAAATGTTCTATGAGAAAAAAATGAAAATCCCACATCTTAACACCAGAGGTTTCCCCTGGTTCCCCAGGCAGTATCAAATGTTCATGCTTAATTTGAAATGAAATTAGAGGTTTTATGTTCAGACATTTGTGTCTGGCCAGTTACATGATTTATTAGATACCTGGCATTTCTCAAATAGTATCCTAAAATGAAAGGAGTATACTGGAATAAACAGATTATTTGTTCCACCAGTGCATGGTGGAATTCCTATTTGAGAGACATACTTAAGCTAGATAAATAGTGCCCCACATATCACAGAGTCATATATCATCTCCTTCCCTTTTGAGAGAAAGTTCTTTAAGTGGGAGTATGTAGATCCTTTCCAGGAAGAACTAGACAAGGTCAAAATGGCATTGTAGCAGGGTGCTGGTGCACAAGCACCTAATTAGCCCCTGCTCAGCCAGCCTCAATCCGGGGAAATAGATTGGGGCTGGGGAAAAGGCTGGTGCCTGGCCTCAGGAACTGGCTACACCTGTGGGCCTGCTCAGAGAAGAGCTATAAAGGCTGGCTGGCAGCCAGTGCAAAGTGGGGGATTGGCCAGGGAAGGGGTAGTCTCCAGAGAGAAGAGAGAACCCCTGTAAAGAGGAGACCAAAGCCTTGTAAACTTTGTATATAGTGTTGCTGGTGGTGGGTACTAGATATAAATAAAACCACGGGTGCTGCAAAAGAGAAGCCTGAAGGTGCTTTATTAAAGGAGCCCAGAGCAGCGGGAAGGCAGGCAAGGAAAGGACCCGGTTACAGGCATCTAGTCCTAAAGGACTATCACAGGGTAGATTTCAAATGTATACAATATGCAGTCTCGCTTTTTCCTTTACCACCATTGCAAGCAATTAAGAGGCATGGAAAAGAAAATTTGGTCTCTTACTTTAGTGGCACCTGTATTTGTTTTTCTGCATTTTCCATACCCAGTTCATAATACTACTTTTGGATAGAAGATCCCATGGAGATTATTTTCTTTACTTGACAAATGGGTGTAGTACTTCCCTTACCTCCCAAGGAATTATCCAGATTATCCAAGGAATTCAGCTAAGGCTATGTTATCTGACACATGTCGGTAGGAGGCTTCCAAGCTTGAGTGTGCTCTTAATAAATATAGTTACACATGCAACTTTGCCGGCTTTTTATCTAAAGTTACTGTTTCTGAATATAAATACTTAATTTCAAAAGCAGAGTATTCTAGAAATCAATAGCTGGGCTGTGGTATTTTCCAGCTGTTTCTTCTGTTTCCTTCCACTCAACAAACAAGTTGGAAATGAGTGGATGGAGGGAGCCTTGCTACCCTCTGAACAATGTTTTTGTCTGTGGCACACTGGAAATCCAGATCTTATGGTACAGCTTGTACATAGCCCTAAGTAAGACTTGAAGAGGAGAGACTGCTTCACCATCACTTTGCATCTCCTGTGCAAGGGCAGCTACAGATGCAGTCTTGCTTTGTCCTCTGCATGAGAACTGCTCCTTGCTACAAGGAAAACTAAGCTCCTGGAGAGCTAAGGGAGTAGGGGTAAGGCAGGTGATGCCTTCCTTCCCATTCACTCTGCACAAGCCAGCAGAACTTGCTTGATGTACAGGGGAGTATGTGCTGCACCTTGACAGAATGTTGCTGCAAGGACATCCCCTCTGTGTTAGGGGGCACTGAAGGAGGCAGTGTGACTTCTGAAGCCCAAATGCCTCTGTTACTTCTCCTGATTGTGGCTAAAAGCCACAGCAGTGCTTTGTGTCCCTAAAATTGTTCCTTAAAAATAAATTATCCATGGGTCTTTGCCCAGGTTAACCCTTAGCTGTAGATTTGTCATTTGTGAATTGCACTGTAGACAATACTGTATGTTTCTCCATAAACTTTGCTCCAGACCACCCCTTTCAGCTACTTAACATGGAAAGCAGTGTGGTCTAGTGAATAGGGCACTTGACTGGGAGTTCAAAGACTGGGGTTCCTGCCTCAGTTGCTCACTGCCTATTTGACCTTAGACAATCACTTCTCTCTGTGCCTGATTCCTTTCCCACTCCAAATGTGTCTTGTCTACAGAGATTATAAATTCTTTGGGGCAGAGACTGTCGGTCTCTTACTACATGTTAGTACAGAACCTAACACAATGGGGACCCAATCTTGGTTGAGAACTGTAAGCACTACTGTAATATAAATAATCAACCTATCCCCAGCAGCTGAAGTGTCCTGTTTAACCTTTCCTCTCCCCCGCCAAGTAACCTAACTTGTAACTAAATCCCAGAAGCTAAAGCCTCCTGCTACTTCTGAACCATCTACTCATTTCCATACTGATTCCAGTTCTAGCTATTCCATCCCAGACCTTTGATAAGAGCCATTATCCAACCCTCCCAGACGTCTGATTTTCCTGCCACCTGCCCAAATCACCCTGCCACTGAGCCTCCCTGATGTCTCCTGGCACATGTCCTACCCCCCTCTCAGTTGCTGAATTGTCCTTTTACCCATTCCCCTTCACCCCTGAACAACCTACATTAACCTCCATCTCAGGAGTCAATTGCTCCCATTTTCATCTATATGGAAATCACTGTGAAGACACTGCTTTCTAAGTGAAAGCAACAAAGAATCCTGTGGCACCTTATAGACTAACAGACGTTCTGCAGCATGAGCTTTCGTGGGTGAATACCCACTTCTTCGGATGCAAGATGTTCTAAGTGATAACAGGCCATAACAAAAAATAAAAACCCCACTCCCATTTCTATCAGCTTCTAAAAACATTAACTGTCATATTTATATAAAGTCCTAATGTGTCAGCTGGGTAACTCTCCAGTCAAACCCAGTGCAATATTCTCTGGGTTTTCAAACAAAGGCTGTATCTACGAGCTTAGGTGTGATTTACCAGCTCACAAACACATACCTGCACTAGCTTGATGAGTGCTAAGGTGAATATAAATGGTAGTGGAGTCGCTTTTAACATGGGCAGCAGTGGCTCAGCTTAGCCTGCCAAGCACAAACTCACTGGAACCCTGTGGGTACGTACTCAGCACTGGTAAGCCATGCCACCACTGCCTGTGCTGCTGCTGCTGCTATTTATATGTACACTAATGCTCATCAAGCTAGCGTGAGTATATATAAGCAAGCTAGGACTCGCACCCCATGCTCATAGTATAGACACAGCCAAAAAACAACAGTGAATATTAAAAAATATATAGTTCAAGCAATTTTTCTTGATAGCTACAGGCAGTGAATGGTATGATTATAGAGGAATCTCAAATCTAAAAACCTGAATGCCACCACCGCCTGTCCCATTGCAGAAAGTGTCTATCTGTGCTTTAATTGCATTATGATTTTTTTCCCCCCGAGTGACAATGTAGGTCAGGGATAGCTCCATGGCTATTAAATTCAAATGGCAAGATTAGACATTAAATCATTTTGTATTGACTGGAGATTTCTTCCTATTGAAAATAAACAAAAATGTTAACAGTAATACAACAGACAGATGCTATAAACTAGCCCAATATATAGTGCTTGATTAATCTTCTAATGCAGGAAACAATCAACTGTCTTTACGGCAAGTTTACATCAGTGAATCCTCTGCATCATCTTGCAACAGATCGACATCACAAATGAAAGGTAGCATGCAGTACAGGACAGAGGAGAGTTTGCTGATGCCATTTAAGAACATGGGGAATGAGGAAAATGTCTACCTTTATTATGCCAATTGGAAGGCTTCAACTGCTGCATTTGAACCCAATAGATCCACCTAATTACTGCAGAATTTTTATGGAAGTATCTAGTGTTGTTTTTAAAAAAAAAAGTATCACACAATTTCAGAAAAATACCTTGTACCCCAAGACCATTGTACGTAGCTAGTTTTATCTGGATCAAGAAGCCTCCAGATGCACAAAGTCTGATTTAGCTCCTTTATGCTGTAATTTATTATATACAGGAGCCTAACAAACATACTGGATATTTAATTCATGCTTCAGAAATATTCTCCTGATACATTTGTTATTTGGAATGCCCAAGTACTTGATAATTATCACATTGGACAGTAGAAATGATGGGCTACTATACATTTAAGCAGCTGGCATGCATGTGTCTGTATGGCTTGTTTCTGCTCCCATGTGCAGACACATACTCTTCAAATATTTGTTTATTATTATTTACATATTTCCTTTTGCTGCTTTGGATTACAATACACAAGTTATTCTGCGATGCTCATTTTTATACAAAAACATGCAAATTCTGTGACCCAAACCAATGTAGTCAGAGTTCATATAATGCTAGGTCTAGTGTGATCTCTGCTGCTGATGTAGCAGGCAGAGATCCTAATTTGGTCCAATTCCAGAATCGGGACTAGGTCACCAATCTTCTTAGCAGGATTTAGCAATCCTTTTTTTTAAGATTAGTGCTGTAGTGCTGGCTTTTTAGAATTGTGAGCTCAAACAGTATTAAAGAAGGCTGTCCCCAATAGAAACTGTCATGTTATACAATGTCACTGACATTTGGCCTATACATGTTACTATAGCATAGGACATACATACTGGAATTAAACACTTCAGAATCTAGGACAGATATTTTCAGGAATGGAAAGGTGGTGGAAGGTGCTAGATACAATGAATATGAAGGACCTTATATATTATAGTAGCATAGTACACAGAAGAATTAAATTATAGCAAATGAGCACCCTTAATTGTACATCAAGATGGTACTTTCCAATCTGTAATAAGAGGTTTATTTTTTTATGAGGCATTAATTTAAGTTTGACCGTATGTGTAGCACTGAAGTAACTGGAGATATAGTGGAGTTTTTAGTGTAGCAAACACATTTCTCTCAAATAATTTCTGTAATGCAATTCTTTAGTGTTCAAGATATGTATCTTTTAGTCAGTAAGTTTTTTTTATATATATATATATATATACATATACACACACTGATCCACTTAGAGTGAATAAACAAATGGAAGTGTCTGTGTGCAAAAATAATACATATATATTTCTCCTAAAAACCTAATTTTTTTTAAACCCACAATTTTTAAGAACATAAGAAAGGCTGTACCGGGTCAGACCAAAGGTCCATCTAGCCCAGTATCTGTCTACCGACAGTGGCCAATGCCAGGTGCCCCAGAGGGAGTGAATCTAACAGGCAATGATCAAGTGATCTCTCTCCTGCCATCCATCTCCATCCTCTGACGAACAGAGGCTAGGGACACCATTCTTGCCCATTCTGGCTAATAGCCATTTATGGACTTAGCCACCATGAATTTATCCAGTCCCCTTTTAAACATTGTTATAGTCCTAGCCTTCACAACCTCCTCAGGTAAGGAGTTCCACAAGTTGACTGTGCGCTGCGTGAAGAAGAACTTACTTTTATTTGTTTTAAACCTGCTGCCTATAAAATTTTTATTAAACTAAATCTTTTTGAATTGACCAGTCCTCAGTGATTTCTCATAGCCAGTTAAATACTGTCCAGTGAATAGATTTTATTGTGATGTGCACTTTTCAACATCTACCAGTGGATTTACCATCAAAATTCTTGAGTGCACAATCAGTGATAACTATAGTTAATATATTTACTTGACAAGTTAATGCTCATTTTTAACTACCATAAAGCTGATTGTTTATTCTCTCTCTCTCGCTCTCATTTTATGAGGAATCTTTTCAGATTAGGAGTCTGAAAGATTGCCAGAAAGTTCTTTTTACATGCTGTGTAACTGGTTGTAAACTGATCTTAGAATTTTATGCTGGTCCGAGAGAAGCACATGTCTGCATAAACATTTATTTACAGTAGTCTGCATATCTGTTTGATTATGAAACTGAAAGGACAACAGTTGCAGTAGAAAGAGACAGGTGGCTCAGTGCTTATATACTTCAATCTGATTACTCGTGTGTAAAGGTATACATGACTGCCTCAAACTTTGCAAGATGGCAGTCTGAATTTTGATTTAGTAGGCTTTGCCACTTTATAGTAGAACATTAGCATGATTTCTTGGATTTTAATTTTTTGGTGACTGAGTAGTGAGCTATTTATAAAATGTTTCACATAATCCATAGGATATTTCTATCAGAATGCTGTATTTTCCAAGTATGTCAAATTTGGGGTTTAGGTACCCCTGAGGTAACATTTTCAGAAAGCACCTCAGAGACTTAGGAACCTAAATTCAACAGTTCAATCACATTGGTTCTTTTAAAAATTCTATGCCTTAACCTGTAAGCCATGCATGTGCAAACCAAAGGGTCAGGCAAGGGGCACGTTTGTTAAAATTGGCTTTTGCTCTTTTGATTTAAATAAATGTTAATATTTGAAAATCTGAAGACATTATTGGGAGTAAGAAAATAACTGTTTTCCTTTAACGATGTGCTGAATTGTGTAGGCATTCTATGTGTATATACAACACACATGAGTGCAGAGTCCAGTTCAGGGTCTCTGCCCTAATATTCAAAACTCTCCATGGGATTCATTGGCCATGGCAATCTGAGAGATCACACTAAGCCTCCATGACCAGAATATCTCTCAACAGCTACATTGACCAACAGGGGAAAGCTTATACATGCAGGAGACAGAACTTTCACAAGAGATGGATCTTGAGCCGTGGGGCTGTCTCTTTCAGCCTGAGGGCTAAACCTACTTCAGAAAGGTCAAGATGCTCCATCAGTGCTTTAGGGCAGATTCTCTGCCCTATTCTGTTCCCTTTGCACTCTTCAGATGATAAAAGTGGACTGGAAATGATCCACAAACCTCTTGATGGGGATTTCCCCAACATGGGGGGGAAATAGAAAAACAGTAAGGACATGGAAAAAGTAGGTTTTGTCTCAATTTCACATACTTTTTTCCCCTACCGAACCCCTCTTTAGCTCATAATCAAATACAAATATTCTTCTTAACATGGTTACCGTTTAGGGTCCCAATTTAAGACCACAAGTTAGACACCTCTGATTAGAAAATGGAGCTAATTCCCAAAGAGATATGAATGATTGATGGCTTCACTGCATTTGAAACTAAATTCAAAATTCAGTTGTCATAGCGCTCGCGCTCTCTCTCTCTCTCTCTCTCTCTCTCTCTCTCTCTATATATATATATATACACATATACACACACACACACCAAACAAAAAATGTAAACTAATTGAGAGAGTTCTTCTACCGTGTGGGAAAGAGAGTATTGTTTCAATTTTTAAATATTTGGGTGTCACTTAGATAGTACCAAAGTAATGACCCTGATCCTGGAGATTTGTCTGTACGTGACTAGTTCCACTGACTTCGCTATAACTGATCATGAGAGTAAAGACTGGGTTTTTCAGGATTGGTCCCAATTTTTGTATAAGACCTCTGATGTCTGAGGAAAGAACGAGTGCAATTTTATTGCCATTAGACTGTCATGGAAATCAATCAGAGAATGACCTACTGTAGAGAATAAAATCTTTCCACTAGGGGAAGTGGAAGGGGAAGGAATGCTCGCTACAGCAAATACATAGTACCTCTGACAACCAGCTAAGGATTTATGCTTGTTTCTGCAACAGGGATAATTGTGGAAGGTGGAGCATGGTGGAGATCAGGGTCGGCTCCAGCTTTTTTGCCACCCCAAGCGGCGAAGAGAAAAAAAAAAAAAGATAAATCTGCGATCGGTGGCACTTCAGCAGCAGCTCTACCACGCCGCTTCATTCTTCGGCAGCAATTTGACAGCCGGCCCTTCCCTCCAACAGGGACATAGGGACCCGCCGCCAAATTGCCGCTGAAGACCTGGATGTGCCGCCCCAACCACCTGCTTCCTGCACTGGTTCCGGCCCTTGGGGAGATTGTGTGTGTGTGTGTGTACTAGAGAGAGAGAGAAGGTGGGTGAGGTAATATCTTTTATTGGACCAACTTCTGTTGGTGAAAGAGACAAGCTTTCCAGTCACACAGAGCTCTTCTCCTGATCTCAGCTCCGTGTAGCTTGAAAGCTTGTCTCTTTCACCAATGGAAGTTGATCCAATAAAAGATATCTCACCAAACTTGCCCATCTACTATTATGGGCCCAACAAGACTACAGCAATATTGCAACACACACTTTTTCCATTTTTCTCTTTGATTAGCAAAAAGATTGTGAAGAGGCTACCATGTGATTTTTTGCAATGCAAAAACTAAAGTGTATAAGAAAATAACCTACAAAATTTATGGAGCCAAATCCTGTCCTCCTTACTCAGACAAAACTCCAATTAAAATAGTGGGTTTGATTAAAACTATAAATTAGTATTGAGATAAAATATTACCTTTTCCATAAGGCACATTGTGAAAGAAAAAATGGTCAGTAGACCTGCACTGAAAAGAATGAGAGGAGATGGAAAAGATCTATACCTTCACATGCCAAAACATATTACGCTATGCAAGATTAGAGTAAGCACAGTTATTTTGTTAAGATCCACTGGAAAATGCAAATGCTAATTAGGAATGAGAATCAGATAACCTCAAAATAATTCTAAATCCAATTATTTCTACCAGTGTTGCATGATGTTAATCTGTGTCTTTGTTCCAACGGTCATGGCCACTGTAATTTTTATAGCAATTTTGTGCTGAAATAAACAACCCAAAAGTCACTCGTACTAATTCTGACTCTAAGGGCTGCATTGGCAACTTTCCAGCAGTCGTGTGTGTGTGTGTGTGTGTGAGAGAGAGAGAGAGAGACACACACACACACACACATATTTTCAATTTAAAATTAATGCCCAGAGCCACAGTATTTATTTACACCGCTGTGCTCCTTTGCCAATGAACAGAAAGTGTGTATTTGAACTCTGTTTTGTCCGGGCCCTGTAGTTATCATACAGGGAGAAGATGGGCACCAGTGATAAAAATAAATTCATTTATGGCTAGCCTTTTGTAATGTTTTTCCATCTTTGTTTTTCCCCTTGCCTATAGAACTTGTGCTGAATGTGATCACTTTTAATTGCCTTCAGAAGACAGACATTCCTTGCCTGCTGCAGTGGGCTGTGGCTTTTTGTCCTCCTTGTTCAGCATTTTGTATACACATGAGACTGCATCATTGCATGCAAAAATAGCTTCACTGTAAAACGTGGCACTTTGGCCGCTGTAATAGCTTTAATTTCTAAGAAAATGAGAATGTTGTGCTCCTAACCTGCTCACCCTGTGTCTGATACATCTGCAAAGGGAAAGTAAATCAAGCAGTGAATTAAAAATAGAGGAAGGGGGTAGCCTGCCACTCTACTACTCAATCAGGTATATAGCAGTAAGGGTAAGTGACTGTATGCACACACATGTAGATACAAATATGAATGGTGTGTGAATGTATAGGGCTGGATTCTGGATGCAAATGGCCAGCATGAAATTCCCCTGACATAGGGGAACTTCCCCCTGGGATAAAGCTAGCAGAGACAGCATCTGTGCAGACCATGCTCTCCACACTAATAGTAGATTGTCAGGGGAGGGCGAGAACAAGGAGAGGCATGACAAAGCTAACTGCCAATGCCGGGGAACTTCCCACTGGCATAAAGCTTGTAGAGGCGAGTCCAGTGCCAGCCACACATCCCAACCCCATAGGAGATGTATCTGGGAAGGAATGGAAAGGAGCATGATGGAAAGTATCAGGGGGTAGCCATGTTAGTCTGACGAAGTGGGCTTTTTTACCCATGAAAGCTTATGCCCAAATAAATCTGTTAGTCTTTAAGGTGCCACCGGACTCCTTGTTGAGTATGATGGAGTACATTACGCTATACCATGCCTGTCCCATGGGCCCTATGCCAGGGCAGAAATTAAAGCGACATCTTGGCCCTCGGAATTAGGAAGCTATAATCAGCTCCCTGCCATCTCAGCCTGACCTTTTAAGTGCAACTGAGATAAGGCACCCAATCTGCTTTCTGCCGGACTACATTTTTGCCCTCTCACCAGTCCCATTATTATACCCGAAGTCCTCCTAAATTTTTAAGAGAGGTTTTCTGTGGTCCTCACAGCACCAGCATGACCAACAAGCTGATGGCATCTCTTTCTGCTGGAGGCAATGGTGGACCATTCTGTTCATTGTCCATCCTCAGTACACTTTCACTAAGATGCAGTATCTTGTCCCAATTCAGTAATCTTTGGTTTGACAACCCAGGTGCTGTAGCACAAGGGTTGAGTGAAAAACTAGTTGGAATCGGTGCTCAACATGCTTCACTCCCCCAGAAAGAGATTCAATACCGTGGTGTAAGCCAGAATCTGGAAGAAGATTAGATAGAGGATAAAGAGAAACGTGTTGAAGGATCAGATTCCATGTATTTTGGATTTCTTAGAAGGAATCTGAATTGGTTTTACTCTGATTGCCCTCAAGATGCAGCAAACTATTGCTAGCATTCTCAGCTAGAACAGAAAGTTTGGTTATCTTCCTGAGGGCCTCTTGTACCTCTCAACTTCAGAATAACTATCTTTTGAGAAGTCTTAACTTGGCCACCTGTTCATTGATAGGTTCAGTACTCACTGTCCCTATGTCAGTTGCCTGGAAAAAAAACTAGCACAAGGTGGATTTTTCCCTAAACAAATAACATTCATCCCTGATGTCATTGATTCATAGATTTATAATAAATAAAATGCTTTTCTAGTGTAAATTTGATGAGAATAATTCACAATACTTATTTTGGTGACTAGAATGGCATAATGTATAAGGAACAAAAGAATATACAAAAGCTTTTTCTACTCTGTTGCTATTATGTCCTTTCATCTTGTCAAGTACAATGCAGTTCATGGGTTTAATGCATAAGTGAACAAAAACGTCCTCCTTATTTCCCTGCTCTAAGAAACATCAGGGATTGTACCCTGCTGTTAACAAGTGAGAATAATTGGCTTGATAGAAAGCCTGTTATCCATACAATGCTAGGCTGAAGTGTTTAATTTTCAGGCTTCTCATTCACGTCTGATGAGTAATATGTTACTTCAGTCTCATATTTTATTGCTGAAATGTGAGGAGTGGAAGTGTGTGTGTATTTGTAATGGCTTGGATGAATACTACGGTATGAGAGGCTGAAGAGAATTTCAAAGCTCTATAATTTCCTCCCAGTGGACATGTACCTAGAGAATATAAATTTGTTTCACTAACCATTATTTTTCATACTGAGTCCCTTCACTCCAACCTCTCTTTTCAATATTGTGAGGGTGAAGAAATCAGTGGCGAGGAGCCAGATAGGGAGTGTGTTCATAGGACAGGGAAGGGAAGAAGGGTCAGGTGGGTTGTGGCAGCTGGGGATGCCCTTAAACAATGGGAAAAAGAGGAGAAGCAGTCAGGGGAAGAAGAGGGAACTGGAGAGGGGTAAGGAGGGAAGCTAGAGTGACTGGGTAGAAGGGAGGTGAAGTGGTGGGTAGGGATTGTTAAAGTAGGATAGGAAAAAGGAACAGAGTGGGAGAGGCAGGCTGTCTATCACGGTAGGATCTGCAGAAGCCGTTTGGGAGAGCTTGAGGATGGAGAGGTGCAGATCGAAGAATAGAAAAGGGGGTAACAAAGAAAAGATGCATCTTCTCCTCTTCTTTGCCTATGGGAATCACTGACAAGTGCAGACCTGCCAAGTGTACCGCTTTTAGCCCGTTCCACTAGGAAGCTTGACCAATTTACTGCCTGTTCTGGTTCCCAGGTCAGTGAGAATTGTGGGTTTCCTATGAATTCAGAGAGCAGTATGTTTTGAAATAGACCTGGCACTAAAATTCTGAAGAGTTACCTTTTTACTCCACAACTTCTCCCCTACTTTATATTATCCAAATCTAGATTTCTCATACTCTATCACTTGCTCGCTCACTCAAACTACAGTAATTCTAAGCAAATAGTTTTCTCAGTGACTTTTAATGGCCACGTGTTTCATTTAATCCCATTCATGTTTGAAATGTGTTTGAGAATTTGTTGAGGAGGGTGCTGTTATGTTTGAATTGTTTAGGGTGTTCTCTTGGATTAGAGGGCAAATGTTTTTGCAGACAGGGAAATTGGAATATATCTCTTTTGACCCATGACTTTCCAGTGTACGCACTTAAGATCTCATTGTGATTCTGCCAAGCACATCAGTACAGATTGCTGAGAATGGCCTGACACTTTTGGCATTGAGAGAATTAAGTTGAGTCTTACTAACAGACAGTTGTTCCTCACATCACTTTACTTCTTAAGGCTTGTCACCAGGGAATAGATGATAGGAATCATATTAGAAATATTATGGCATAAACTGAGAAGCTTTGTGATCTTGTTGCTGTACTCACTGTCCTCCTCCTCTCTCTTCTCCTCCAGTTTATCCCTCTTAAGGGGCAGGACCATGTCTTATCTATGCTGTAATGTGCCTACCACACCTTTGGGCACTGCAAAATAATATTAATTAATAATGGCCTGGAAGTATTATTTATTTATTTGTTTCATTGATATATGGCATGTAACTAAAACACTATGCCCCATCTATATATTCAGTTATCTCCCCATATTAGCATAATTTTCAAATGGGAAGGCGCACATGTCTAATGATGTTTGTATACTAGAACTGGTTGGGAATTTTTCAGTGAATTTTTTCCAGTGGAAAATGCCAACTTGTTGACACTGAAACTTTTGATGGAAATGTATCTGTTACAATGAGGTTTTCATCAGAGAGGTTTCTCAGGCCCGTGGTATTGGGGGACAAGGAGGAAGAGAGGAGGGGAGAAGGTGTGTGTCCTGCCTGGTGGTTAGGGCAGTCACCTGCAGTGTGAGACCCAAGTTCATGTACCAACTCTGAATCAGACAGGGGTTTGAACGTGGGTCTCCCACATCCCAGTTGAGTGCATAACCCCTTGGCTATTCTGGAGTGTTTTCTTTAAACAAAAAATAATAATAATAAAGTTTGAAAGGTCTTGTTTTCAACAAAAACAGATTTCAAAAGCTCAACATTTTTTATTAAACAAAGTTCTTGTTTTATGGCCAGCCCTAATGTATACAGAAATTTTTGGAAATATATGAACAGTTATGCAAATCTGTGCCTTGTGGGTGGGAAGCATGTGTCTTCTTTTTTCTTGCTGTTTGCAGCAGGAGGTCTCTGATATAGGTGGTGGCATCTCTTCCAGAACTCATTCATATACTGTATAACAAGGGCCATATAAGTACCCAGTCATATAGCGTGAGATAATGTACAGTGACTCATTAAGATTTGATTGTGGCACTAAGGGGCAATGGAAGGGTTTGACATATGAAGCTCATCTATCCTAATACCGACAGGCAGGTAGCAAGGCCCCTCCCTTAGCCACCTCCTCATCACAGATTTGCATCGGATGCACTGGGATAAGAAGGTTCCCTGCAGTAGTACATATCACTCTCCAGCATCCTTTTTAGCAGCTGCCAGAGTAACAAGAAGCAGATTTTGCCATATTCTGTTCCGCTGCAGTTACAATGCTGTGGAGATTTCCTGAGTAGGTATAGGGTATCTACACAGAAGGGAAAAAAAAGGCTAGAGAAAGTAAAGGGCATTTTATAACAGCTAAAACATGAACCGTCCAACTTTGCACACAGCTAGCCAAACTTATTGCTCTTACCTTCACCTATACCCACTGAGCATAGTGGGACCCTGATCAGGGCTTTTGGGTGACACTTCAATAATAAAAGTGATTAGAGATCACATTTGGCCTTTCACAGTACCTTATCTGCCTTATTTTTATGTTTATTATACAATATAGCTACACATTAAAGGCAACTTCCATTCACACACATCTTCTTTAAAACACTTTAACTTGCAGCTGCTCTGTATTATTTGTCAAAGCTGCAACTGCATGGATCCTCCAGCTGAAACAGCGTCAGTTTTGACCTTGTGTGATAAATGAAAGGAGATGGGGATATCTCCCTTTTATGGACACCCAGCCAGCCAGTAGCTATAAAATCCCTCCTAGTAGCTGTTCTCTAATTGCTCTACCTCTAAAGGGTTAAAAAGTCTCACTGCAATGCATAGGTAAAAGGAAGTGAGTGCGCACCTGGCCAAAAGAGCCAATGAGAAGGCTAGAACGTTTTAAAATTGAACAAAGACTCGCCTTTTGTCTGTCTGTGGTGGCTCTACCTGCTGGAGAGGGGACAGGGCAGCAGTAATGCTGTAAGAAGCTTGGGATCAGGTATGAAATATCCTCAGTATCATACCTAGAAACTAATCATTTAAAACCCCAGATATGTAAGTAGATCAGGGAATGTCTAGGAGGACAAGATTAGGTTTATCCCTTTTATTTCTTTATGGCCTGTGGACTCCTCTGTGCTAAGCCCAGGTGCTTTTGTTTTGATTTTAACCTTTTAAGCTGGATCTCAAGAAAACTGTTCTTGATGCTTAATCCTTGTATTGCTCTTATAAAATCTAGCAATAGCCTGAGTTCCCAGATTTATTAATTAAAAAAAGAAAGAAAGAAAGAAAACACAATTTACCTTTTTTAAGAACAGAATTGAATTTTTGTGTCTTAACAAGTTTATGCACATGGTGTTTAATTAGCTGATGGCAACAGCTGATTTCCTTCTTTTTTCTTTCTCAGCTCTTCCCCAGAAGGGGGGCGAAAGGGCTTGAGGGTACCCCACAGGAAAGAACTCCCAAGTGCACCTTCCTAGGCTCTCAAAGGGGTTCTGCACTTGAGTGGTGGAAGCATCTACCCAGCCAAGGTCAGAGAAAAGCTGTAACCTTGGGAGTTTAATACCAGCCTGGAGTGGCCAGTATTAATTTTTAGAATCCTTGCGGGCCCCACCTTCTGCACTCAAAGTGCCAGAGTGGGGAATCAGCCTTGACAGCTTGCATGACTTTTAAATGACAGGACACTGAGCTGTCATAATGCAAATACATGTAAATATAACAGTTGTCGTATTATTTTTCTTAAGACAAAGATTTTTGTAGATTTAAATCCACCACTTACTCCCATGCAGAGATCTAGTCATTTAGATTGATATTAAAAAGTAAAGCAACAATGTGGGGAAAAACCTGGTGTTGTCTACTGTTTCAAACCAAATAGTTTTCAGATTTCTGCTAGAAAGTCTTGTTTTCCTTTCTTCTCAGTGTCTCAGTAGTAGGTTCTGTCTTTTGGATGTAATTAAAAAGCTATATAAAGCTTAAAGAAAAAAACAGCCAACTTCTATTATCTGTTGAATTCTGGGTTTTAGGAGAGTGGATCTGTTGGCTGGAGGAATAGACTAAATATTTGTTTGAAAGTATACAGCAACAGTGGCTATATAGCAAAGCACTTCATTTAATCTAGTGTTTAAAGCAAGTGACTAGTACAATGCCCTGGGGCTAGATCCTCAGCTGGCATAGGCAGCCATAGTTCCATAGTAGTAAATGGAGTTACTCCAATTTACACCAGCTATGGAGCTGGCCCCTGTGGTCTATGCCCTACAAATTTCCTTTGTGTTCTTGGACAAGTCACTTTAACATTTCATTTCCCCATCAGGAATAATTTTTTCCTACCTTTAAGTGCTCTGAAATCTTAAGAAGAAAATGTCAAGTAAGTGTAAAGTGTTACTTTGTTGTTGTTCATGTGCAAGCTACTCTTACCATTTCCAAAATGTTTTCTCAAACACTTGATGGTGAATTGTACAAGAGCCTTCATTCGCATTTGTTTGTTTGTTTGATTTACTTAAATCTAAAACAGTTTGAGACTTTAAATGGCCAGCTTTTGTGGAGTGACAGGTTGTAATGAATTTACTCCATGTTACTCAAAACACAATTTACTGTCATACGAAGTAGACTGAAATAATATCTACAGTGCTCTTTAGTCATGTTCATTATTTTAATGAAAAAAGTCAACAAGTACTAGAGTATTACTATTCTGCTTATATACATGTTGAATTTTACTAATAATGAAACTGTTCCGCTTCTATCTATGTTAAACTAAAAAATTGTGTGTGCGTATATATACACACAAAATAAAAGAAACAGAAGTATTCATGCTTAATATAAGAAGATTCTGCAAAGGGTCTAGCTTTGAGGGATGTGTAACACATGATGCAATGATGGTCAGAATGCTGCTTGAATTCTGTGTAGTATGAACTTTAGATATGACTAAATAACATAACAAGGCATAACTAACGAGTGTGCATTGCCACACAGGCAGATCACAAAAAGGGGTCTTTTGCCTTGCAAACCTTATGCTTAGAGTAGGAAATAATTTGAGTTCTTAAGATCTAGCCCAAAATTTGCTGAGTGTCTCCTGCTATGTGTGGAATATTTATCACTCCCATTAGTCTCAATGGGAAGTGCAGGTGCTCAACAGTTTACAGGAGACACTTTAGTGCCTCAGAGAATCTGGCTCTCACGCAGCATAATACAGCTTAAATACCCATTAGTAAATAAAATATGCATTGATCAACCTTAGAATTGATTGATTTAGGTTTCATGCTCCTAGTAGTGTTGGCTGTTGAACTGTAATATCACTCACTATTGTAACAGTTTTACTTCAGCTGTTTGTTCATTAATAGAAACTGTTCGCCTCCAGGTCACCAGTTTTATCTGGCTCAGAATTACAGCATTTGAAAGTTGCTATAAACTCATGGCTCTCTTGGACTCAATGTACTTCATAAGGGGCATATACCCATATAACAAAACCATCACCACAACTGGTACAATCTCAGCAGATAGCCAGGTTCTAAATGAGCATCAAAAACTAGCTATCCTCTCATAGAGGAGGTCTGGGCTGAGAAATGTCAGTGGGATTCTGGAGAATCCTGCGCTTTCACTTTCCTAACTCAGTCCAGCTCCGGTGATGGTAATGGGAGTTTTCCGTTGACTTCTGTGGGTGCTGGATCAGCCCGCCCCTGTATGTAAACATAAAAGAAGGACTTCATGGAGCCAATCCACACACATGCCTTTGCTCCATCATCCACAGGTTTCAAACCTGCTTAAGGGAGTATTTTGGGCCCTCTTGTTACTACTGTTGCGTATAGAGAAGGCTATAGTTCTAGTGCAGTATAAGCTCAGAATATATTAAGTGCCAGTATTTGTGAGATAGAGGAAAGCTTCTAAGCTACCCCTTGAATGTTACATCTATTGATTTATTTTTAACTCCACATCGAGACCAGAATTTTTATAGGAGGCAAATTAGCCCAGTTCAACAGATTTTGTACAGTTCCAAATCAATGGTTTTGAAAGGTTTGTAGGTTAAGGTAAATCAATATTGGCTTCATAACTTGATTATACCAAAGAGGGTTTATTTTAAATGTTGCTGTACCTTAAAATTGATGAAAATGTTCTTTTGTTATCCATAGAAACGTTCCAGAGGTCAAATATTGTTTGACAAAGTATGTGAACATCTAAATCTTTTGGAAAAGGACTACTTTGGGCTAACATACAGAGACATGGAAAACCAAAAGGTAAAAAAGACACATCAGCCAGGGTTTTCTTGAATTAAAAGGAAGTAGAATGAAAATCAACAGAACTGGAATCTTGCTAACTGGCATTGATCTTGAGTTTGCATGGGATAAGATATGTGGCCATCAGATTTTTTTTTCCCGGTGATCAGTTACCTATAATCCAGAACTGATGTTTTAGTTTTACCTCCCAAAGGATGCGTCTTTATTTAATGCCATCTCCTTTTTAATTGTTTGTGCCTCCCAAGAACAGGAACAATGTTCTCCTGTCTTCCTTTTGCCTTGGTTATTTATGATGTAAGAGAAGTGAATCATGTAGCTTTTCCCTTTCTAGTATGGTTTGTTCCAATACTGCCTTGAAAGTCAGATTTACATTCATAAATATATTTAATTCTAAAAACAGTTTATTTAATGTTAAGGTTGTGACACAAACAGGCAGAAGTTAATTCACTATTGCTGCTAATTCTCTTTCAAGACTCATGTTATCTTTACCTGAGCATTATTGCTCAATTAGTACTGGGATACAATTATCTAAGATCCATGCAACATATACATTGTACACATGTTAGGACGAGATAAGGAGCATCAAAGGACCCTCTAAATATTTTTTAAAGTATTTTGTTAACTCCCTTTTGATATGTCTTGGTTAAAATGTATATTATAAAAGAGTCCTCTAACAGGTTTTCATATAAGTATGTGGTGGTTTTCTCTCTTAGTGAGAACCCTTGCTTTCTATATTTATGGATTTTTTAAAATGAGGATTTTGGCACTAATGCAAAAAGCAATTGAGCAGGTGCTTAGTTCCATCCTGATTCAAGAAAGCACTTAAGCGCGTACTTAACTTAAAGTTAAAGCTCAAGGTAAGCATGTGCTTAACTTATTTCCTGAACAGTCATGCTTTCCTGAAGTGGGGCCAAAATAAGTGTGTATTTAGAAATCCTGTCAGATTACTAATAATAATGATGATCAATATTTATAGATCTCAAGTTACTTTACAAAAGTGTCTAGAATAAGTCAATAATTAATTTAAAACACATGTACATGATAGTGTCAGAGCAATAGTTTATTTTTAATTTCTACGTATATTTTTAAATTTTACAATGTAAAAACAGCTTGTTCATCCTTCCACCACCCCCTATTCTCGCTCCCCCCCACTCCACCCCAACACAGGAAAAACATCTTCCAGGCTGAAGATCTTTATGCTTTATAAGAATCCACATCAAATTTTTCCATCTGAGTTACCTGAGTTACAAATATCTGAAAACAAGGCTTTAAAAAGAAACCCTGAGGCAATCTTAATTGTGGTGGCATATTATACTCTTGTAGCCTCATACTTTGGAGTACAGACTAATTGATTCTGAGCAGCTGCCAGCTGATTAAGGAAAGGCGGGGTAAGGTGCAAGGGTTGTTCTGAGGTTTGTTTGATTTGGGTTTTTGCTATATTTGTTTACCTTTCCTTGGAGAAAGTGGAATTTTTCCTAGGGGGTTAACAAACTGCTTTTGTTATGAATGATATACATATTAAATATTAATTTGCATTGGATAAGACAATGCTGAAGTTCAGGGACATAACCTCCCAATATCTGAGAGAGAAAAACAGGTACAAAGCAGACTAGACTGTGGATTTTAAACCATGCCGCCTGCTGAAATGGTTAGTGATACTATGCTGCAGTAAGATATCCCAAGCAGAGTTGTGATGCAGCCACAATTCCGCCTTGACTGCCAGAGAGCATGCACTGCAGTGGCTGTTCCCCATCCTTTCAACTGCTGTATTGTACAGTTCTCTCATACACCTGACTAGCTCTGCTGGTCAGTGTGGATGATGGCACTGCACAGAACATCTCACCCTTTTGGATAGCTAGCACTGGAAGAAATCCTAGCAAGGGACAATGTCTGAACTCCTCAATGGATTAAAGCCTGATTCCTGCACTGAAGCACAAATAAAGGAGAGGCTCATGTCCTCTTCCTCCTCTTTATGTACCTAAGCAGGGCCAGACTCTTCAGTCCCTCCAGCCTTTCAAGGTTTAAGCAAACAAGAGCCTCCTGGTGTGCTAATGAAAGGTCAGTGGACATGCTATTAGAGGGTGCCTGTGTTCTAACCTAGTCTGCAGGTTCCTGTGATCTAAGAAGTTCTTATAACAACAAAACCCTTCAAGGAATCAAGGAAATGTATTAGCATAAAATAATTGCTGTAGCTACAGTATTCCAAAGGAAAGAGATGGAGCAAGAAGTTAATTTAGCCAACAAATGTGGCATTTGATGCTGAGTTTTTAAAAGGCCACTGAACACATTTAACGTTACTTTGTCTCATTTCAGTGCTGTTAATATCAATGTTTAAAAATAATTTTCACTGTATTTTTAGTTAAATTAAAAAAAATTTCTTTTCAGAACTGGTTGGACCCTGCAAAGGAAATCAAAAAGCAGATCCGAAGTAAGTTGTAATCAATCATGTGTCTGTGTGAGGCAATCTGGGAAATGTTTTAATATGGAGAGCAGTGTTGATAATATGAAATACTTTTGAACAAAATTAAAACATTTATTGAAAAATAACTTTACATTTCTGTGTATAAAATTGGAAATGCAGCTTTCCCTGGTATTCCACGTTGTTTGCATGTAATAATGGTGTGAGAAAAGTCCTACATACTCATACAAAAGAGTTTCATGTTAACACACTTTCCCAGCTTGAGAGAACGTATTGCCAATATAAGTGACTTTATATAAAGCAGCAGTAACTACTGAGAGATCATCATCCAGGTAGGACCCTACTAAGCACACTGACACAACACATATGGTTTAAGGCCTCCAGATGCAACTTCATTTATGAACCAAGTTAACCTGGTACTTAACTATTAATTTATTGCCCAACAAATAAATCCACCAAGCAAACTAATGGTTACCCAAAAAAGATTCAAACTCACTCCAAGCTGTGTGTCACCCCATGGCCATCTCCTTCTGAGAGAAATTAAACTCTTCACTAGAAGTGCCCCACACTATATACCTGCTATTATCTTGCCCAGTGCTCTGGGTGCCTTTCGGACATTAAAAATAATATCCCCCTTAAAAGATCCAAAAAATTACTACCCATCCACCTATGTCATCTGCCTTCACCAAAACACATGTTTATAATTATATCAGGACTCTGCTGGACCAAGCAGGGAAGTGGAGGATGACCTGACCCCAAATGTGACAATCTATCTAACCTGCTGTAAGGCACAGAGACCCAGAAAGAGTGGAGGACAAAGACAATTGAACTCCACTTAACTGCGCCATAATAACATATTGCCTCAGTGGGAGATTCCTGTCCAATGTAGTGTGTAGGGGTGGATCACTGCAAGCGAAGCTCTCTGGCTGGCAGCCTGTAGAGCAGGAATATTCCTCACCCACACATGTGGTTCTTTAAATGCCCTCACCCCCTGGGCCTGAGTTACCAGTTAGAATGACCAGTGGGGTGCAAACCTACCAATCACTTGCAGGCCTGAGCTCCAACCTCAAAGACTGGTACTGAATGGGGAAGGAATAGAGGGGAGCAGCTAGTTGGAGAAGTCTCCGTGAATATTGCACTCCCTCTTCAAGAGAAAACATCACTTTTATCATTAAGCCCCATCTCAAATGTTAAGTTTCATATTATTTATTCAGGTCTGTTTCTGAGTCTGTAGAAGAAGAATTGTTGGATGTTTTTCTTCATCTTTTTTTTACCCTCCAACAAAATCAATCAGTTGGTCAGGATCATGAAATATAAATGTCTCATTGCTAAAAACAACTTGACATTTACAGAGAGGGAAAAGTCTAAACTCAGCATTAAGCAATATAATCTTTGGGGCCTGGGTCACAAGACAACAATTTATATCTTTGAATTACTGTCATTTGGGTCACATCTGGAAACACTGCTGGCCTCACATACCAAAACACGTAACTGTGTTAGTACAGATATCCCTCTACCCAAAACATCTTTGTCTCATTCCTGCATTTCTCCAATAATTTGAACTTTGTTCCTAAGGTGACTTACTGCTTCACAAGGAGAATCAATTTTCTGCTTCATGTGAATATTTTAAAAGGCTCAGTTGTTAAATTTAGCTGTATGCTGTGTTAGTAATCCAAAAATGTTTTGAAGGGACCCTGTGTCAAGGCTCCTAGGCTCAAAATGTGACCTACCTTTCTTTTCCTCCAATAGCTCTTTGGAAACCTGTTGTAATGTTTATAAATGTGATTTTATTTTGGCAAGAAAACTTCAGTATTCTCCTCCACACACCTTATAAATAATCACTTTCAGCAGCCTAGCATTTACAAGGAATTACATCTGGTAGTTTGTGTTTCTAGGATCAGGCCCTAAAATACTAGGTTACCATTTCAAGATTCAAAGGATTAATTTAAACTTAGTGTGGAAAATTTCCCTTAATCATTATGAAAAATATTCTAACTTCACCTTTTCCAAATTATCCTAGATATTATATATACTATCTAAAAATGAAGTGCAATGAAAAATAATTGAAATCTGTGTTCCATTGTGTAATTGTTAATAGGATACTGAAAAGTTATCACGAAAAAAAAAAAGTACTTTGATAACAATACATAGTATGTAGATTGTTGAGTGCAGCAGGCCAAACATATATATAGTTGATTGCAATGTATTTAACGTGTGTCTTAGCTAAGAGCTAGACAATGAAAGATTGTGACAGCAAGAGACTAACCAGGGCAGAAAAGGCTAGTCCTACAGTTGACACTGGGAACAGTTAAAGTTGTCATAGATGATGGTGTTAATTTGTTTGGTTCAGATAATTCTGTTAAGAACTTTGGAATAGTAAAACTATCTTACAAGTTATCTATTTCATGAATGATTAAAACCACAATCGTATTGAATACTGATGAGAATATAGGACAAATGTCTGCTTTCAGGAGTGCTTGGTTCCACTGCAGGCAGGAGGAAATCCAAGCCAGTATTTGAGAAAAGAATTTGCCCAACACTGTTTATAGAGTTTCTGGGTCTGATTCTCCTCACACCAGTTGAAAACCATTGACTTCAATAGAGTTATTCTTGATTGAAACCAGCATAAGCAAGAGGAGAATCAGGCCTGTTATACTTTTTTTTCTTACAGAATCATACTCCTGAGGCACACAATATGGATTTAATTTATATCTTGTTTGTCAGGGGCATCTTCTCTCTCCCTTCTTTCTCAAACGAGGGTGTGTATCCAAAAATTTCACAGAGGATTTGGGGCTATCTTCCTCTGTATTAAATTTCAACCTCTTTTAGCATATGCAATCTATGTTCTCGAATAGATTCAGCAAATTAAGGCCCTGATTCTGCAATGAGATCTGTACAGCTGAAGAGCTGAAGGACCTGAAATCAACAGGGCCTTCTGCATGAGGCAAGGAATGAACCACACAGATCTCATAGTAGGCCCTAAACAAACAGTCCCAAATACATGATCAAGAAAACTATATGGAATTTTAAGGCAATTTAAAAGTAGCATGTGCAATATAGTCAACATTAACACTTCCTTTCTTCTATCCAGCATAAAATCCAGTAGTAGAAGTTGACACACCTTCAAAACATACATTCATCACAATTTAGACAATGCAAAATACCTGTTAGTTGTGTTAGAATGAAAGGATACACTGTAGAGTTTATAAAGAGGAGTCCTATTTCACATAGTGCCCACAAAGAATCTGTAGCCCTCATTATACAACAAGTGTGTTGGACATTTTTTTTAAAGTGTATTTTTCAGTTCAGTGCTGTATTTTAATAGGTTATCATATTTTAAAGCATCAGGTTCTCTTGATGTCCATTTCTCAATTCCCGCAGTAATGTCACCTCAGGTATTGGTTGTGTGCAGTGGGGTGATCAAGTAATATAGGGTCTCTGTAGTAGTAATATAGGTGTAGTAGTAATATAGGTGAAGAGCTATGTAATTAATTCAACAGAATCTTGGTTGCTGATAGGCTCCACCAGAGGTGTGTGGGGGTGGGGGAGGGGGCTTGTGTGTGTGTGGTTTTTTGTTTTGTTTTGTTTTTTTGCTTGCTAGTTAGCCAAGCATTTGGCTTTTTTATCAGTGCCATTTATTAAACATGAGACATCAGTTTTATCTTCTAGGAATCCTTATCCCCTTAAATTTTCCCTAGTTTTTTGGAATGTTCTTGGTATTTTTTTTTATCTATAGTATTGAAAAGTAGGGTCCTATTAAAAATGTCTCATAAGATGTGTAAAGTTATTGCCTGTGACATGAGTTATCTAAAGTACTATATTAGTAATATTTACCTAGTGTTAAAAATTTGGGTCCATTTTTTTCATTAATGGCTTCTAAATTTGTCCTTGCAATTTTATCTGTATGATAATTTATGCCAGCTAAAGAGACAGTGTGTGCGCTAAAACAGCATTCAGACACTGCTGAGTGGGGGGTTATAGACTAATAGAATTACCTATTTTGCACATAATTGTGGTCACATATTTAAAGCCCATTTTCATTTTTAGCCTGTGGTGTTTCCAATGCTTATCTCCATGTTTTGTTTTCTTTTTATTTTATTTCTATAGGCTACTTTTTAATATATCTAATCTCAGTAAACAGACTCTTGCTCAATTTTCAGGGCATTAGAAATAAATTACTGTTCACTATGCAAGAAAAGAACTGTAGGCCTCGAACTGTAACTGTGAGAAGTAGGAAGGTATTTTAAATATTGTATACAAGAAGAAGACTATAAAACCTGTCATTACTGAATATTTGACTGGAATATTTCCTAATTTATCTTTTAGATTGCTAGTAACCTAACAGTGTGAACATCTTCATTTGTACTTGTGTAGGCAATTTCAATGAACCTGTGGGTTTTTTTCAGGTGGTGCTTGGCAGTTCTCCTTTAATGTGAAATTCTACCCTCCAGATCCTTCCCAGCTGTCTGAAGATATTACCAGGTATTTGAAAGGATAAATACCTTTCCAAAAGTGCTTTTAAACACATTTTTGACAACAGTGACATTCTGTCTGGAAGCATGAATGTTTTTGTTTTACTATCAGCCGCCTTCTAATTATGAGCTAATGGGAAATAATTGATGTTCTATTAGTAGAGAAAAGGTTAATAGTTGGGGGTTTTATTCATTGTTTTGACTTCCAAACTAGAAGACTTTCACGTTTGATAAACTGATACCAAAATCAGGCTTTCTCAATACGTATTTCTAATGAGAAGAATTAATTCTAGCTTCAGAGTTCACAAACATTACAGTACCTAGGCTTGCCTATTATTGTTTTGTTGGGTCCGCTAGACACTGTGTGACACAAATACAACTATAATCATCAAACTGGACATGAACATGAACCAGAATTTCAAAAGTAAACATTACTTACCTCTCTCCCTCAATTATGTGTTTTCAAATTTAAATCCCCAGCTCTAAGCCTGTTCCCATGGTTTTGGTTCAGGGTTGATCCAAACCCAGAAGTGGGTTAATTCCCAGCTTTATTTTTGGATACAGCCCAAAGTAGCAGGAATTCACATCAATTGGTCTCATGAGACTTCTGCCATTTGAGGTGCCAAAATTTCACAAGAACAGCTCAGGATGCCTTTGAATCTAAATCCTATCCTTGGTTCACCCTCAAAACCAAGTCCCGAACTAGAGCCTAGCCTAATCTAATTTCTGGTAGTCCCTTCTCACCGTGAAGGACCTTTTGGGGGCTAAGTGACCCTGGCTGGCTGTCCCTGTGGTGCAGCACCCTTCTGCTGACTTTTTGACCCAGTCATGCAGTGCAGTCTAACGCATTCTGCATCCCAGTCTCATGCAGTCTGGGCTGTTGTGAGATTTGGAAAAGACACCAGGCTGCAATGTTCACTTACACAAGTAGAAAGGCCCAGAGCTGCAGGGAATTATGGGGCCTCAAACAAAATATAAAACTGTGGCTCCCCTGTAAACCATTATTTGCACAAACTTTTCTCCCATTCTGTTTCTCCCCCTCTATCTTCTACTTCTTAGTTTCCCCTCTATCGTCTTTTTGTTTTTAACCAGATTGTTCACTTGCAATTTATACTTTTCTTTTGTCCAATTCAGCCTACCCTTTTTTTCACCCCACTGTTGCCAACCACCAAAATCATGAGTCAGACCCCAAAAAATCATGAGATTGGCCCCAAAATCATTCATTTCTTTAAAGTTTGAGCTATTTTCTGACTTTAACTCCCCCACATCATCCTCATCATGATGGAGAAATGCGATTTTAGCCACCTCATCTCTACAGCAATTAATTCTGCTCCCCCACCCTTCCGTCACATTTGCTCCAGACCCACATCAACTCCGCCCATACAGTTCTTCACTCTGACCCTCCTTTGCTCCAAAGCTGCTCCTCCTGTAACTGTGGAGGAGGTTCTCCCCATTGCTAGCCCTGGTGCAGCAGCATTAGAGAGGAGTAGAGGTGGGAAGAACCAATTACTTTTCACAGGAGGGGGTTGGAGGAGAAAGGATCAATCCCACAATGAGCAGCTGGGGTCTCTCTGCTCCCGCCTCCCTGGCCCCCTTGTGCAAATGGTATTGCCTGTTTCCTCTCTGCTCCTGGGGGGGTGAGGGGGAGAAGAAAGCATTGCCCACCTGCCTCCTGTAGCAGCCCTGATTGGCTGCTCTTCCCCAAAAGGTGGCTAGTGAGAGAGGGCTTTTTTCCACTAGGCAGGACTGAAAATGGCTAGGGCTTGAGGTTTTTTCCTTCATAGTGAGATTGGCTGTAAAAGGATAAAATCGGGTCAGTGGTAATAAATTGCCAGTAGTTGGCAACAGCATCTTCCCTCTTTCCCCAGGAGGAAGAGGGGACTGCAGAGGAAGATTAGAGTCAGCATGGCCTATTCCTCCAGTGCCTTCTAGAGTTTCTCTGAGTATGTCTACACAGCAAAGAAAACCTGCAGCTGGCCCATGCCAGCCAACTCGGGCTCACAGGGCTGCAGGGTCATTTCGCTGCTGTGTGGACTTCTGGGCTCGGGTTGGAGTCCGTGCTCTAGGACCCTGCTCACTCTTGTTATTTGAGCCTTCAATCACTTGCTGCTTGATGTTAGCATCTAGCAGCCCCAGATGAGATTGGGGCCCCATCATGGTAGGCACTGCATGGAAATATATGAGAGGCAGGCACTGGTTCAGAATTTACAATCTAACTAGGCAATACAGGCAAAGGGTGGGAGAAAGGAAGACTTATGATCCTCATTATACATATGGGGATTCAGATGCAGGGATTAAGCAATTTGCCCAAGGTCTCACTGTAAATCTGTAGTAGGGTCATGATTTTCTCCTAGTCCTGTGCCTTAGCCACTAAACCCCACTTCCTTTCTAGTTCCTCTGAAACTATTTTCAGTTTCTTCTATCTGGCCCTCACATTGCATTATTAATGGGATCATTTTTAGCAGCATAGTTGCCCTTATGGGAAATAGTAATTTGTTGTTTTTGCTTTTTAGCTAATCAGTTAACTGATATTTCTAAAGTGCTTATTAGAGAAAATTATAAATCAAATAAGATGAATTGCTCAGGATATCTGAATGACAGTAGATACCTTAGTATAGTTAATATCTAATGGGGAATTTTCTCTGTAATTTATACCAGAGGTTCTCAACCCTGTGGGGCCATGAGCAGGTTCCAGGGGGTCCACCAAGCCTGGCTGGCATTAGACTCTCTAGGGTCCTGGGCAGAAAGCCAAAGCCCTGCCACGTGGGACTGCAGCCTGGGGCCACAGACCGAAGCCTGAGCAACTTAGCTTTGCGATGCCTCCTGTGGTTTGGGGCCCCAGGCAATTGCCCTCCTTGTGATCTCCTAACACCAGCCCAGGTCTTTATATGCAGAAAAACAATTGTTGCAGCACAGCTGGGCCAGGGAGTTTTTATAGCGTATTAGGGGGCCTCAGAAAGAAAAACTTTGAGAACTGCTGACTTATAGTATAGTTATAAAACTCAGAGAGTAGCCTACTTCATCAATGAATCTCGAAGTGCTTTACGAAGATTAGTTATTTAAGAGTTAGCACTCATTTGTTACATAGGCAAGCATTTATCCCAGTTTTACACGTGGAGGAACTTGGGCATAAATTGGGTGTTTTGCTCAAGGACTGTCAGTGGTAGAGTCAGGAAAAGACCCCAGAAATTCTTACTACTGACTGAACCACATCGCTTCTCTAAAAGTGCTGGAAGAACTCCTATAAACTCTTGCTCTTATTTTTTGTAGGTACTACCTCTGCTTGCAGCTGAGAGATGACATAGTGTCTGGACGGCTGCCTTGTTCTTTTGTTACTCTTGCTCTTTTGGGGTCCTATACCGTTCAGTCGGAACTTGGAGATTATGATCCTGATGAATATGGAAGTGATTATGTCAGTGAATTCCGGTTTGCACCAAATCATACTAAAGAACTGGAAGACAAAGTAATCGAGCTGCACAAGAGCCACAGGTGAGCAGTGGACCTCCACTCAACTTCCACTCAACTTTGGAGCTTGAGCATCCTCCATGTGAAATATTAGAATCTGCTGCAAAATGTTATTTTGAGGGAACTAACAGTTCTGCACAGGTCTTTTGGAGGAGTGAGACTGTTTTGCTAGCAAAAAAATGTTCTTTAGCATGGAAGATAACAATGCAAAGTGTGTGATGGCTTCTAGCTAAATTCTGACAATGTGTTTCCCATGTACTGAAGTTTATTCCATACTATGCTTGCTCAAAACTGATACTAGTAATGACTGTTTTTCTTCAGGGGAATGACACCTGCAGAGGCTGAGATGCATTTCTTGGAGAATGCCAAAAAACTATCCATGTATGGAGTGGATCTACATCATGCCAAGGTCTGGACTATGATTAAAAACTCTTTGTTTCATATTATGGGGCCCATTTCTATACCCCTTCTCAGCTTGACTAGTAATTTATTTCACAAGGTCCTGTTGATTTAATTTTTCTTTCTGATTTCAGTGGAAAAGCTTGTAGATTAAGTAACTACAAGGTGAGCAAAAGTGACAGAAATAGGCCCAAAGTGATTAGTGTGTAATGATGTAAACGCAGCTACATTTTGTAGTTTTTGCAGAATTTAACTAGTTGACTCCAGTTCCATCAACTGTTGGTACTCATGGTTCAAAAAGTCTGTCTAGCTGATTAAACAAACAAATCTTTTTTGAAAGCTGTGATCTGAGAAACAGTTAATGTAATGAGCCTCAAAGCTATTGACTGGATTTGTTTGAAAAATATGCATGCATTTTTATCAGAAGACATCCAGACAATGATAGATTATTTCATTCAGCTGAATTTTCCAATTTAATAAAGTCAATTATGGTGTTTTATCTAGACAAGCAGACCACTTCTAACACTGCAAAAGTACTTTGAAGCACTTTGTTAACCATATTGGAACTTAATCAGATTGGTAGTAATAAAGGGACTGACGGTTAGCTCTCATTGAAAGAAGTGTATTTGTTTCAGTTAGCCCAATGAATAGGAACTCTCTTGGAATCAATCTGCCATGATGAAACTGTCTCTAAAATCATCAGCTAACTTAGGTACATTCACAGATCAAGAGGTACTCACTCAATGTGGTTGATCAGAGATCTCCAGTCATTTCGTAGTCTTGTGGAGGGGGTTGTTTTTTAAATTTTTCTGCTTCACTATTCAGAAAAAGATTCATAGATTCCAGCAACTGTAGAGTGAAGTCAGTAAATGTCCTTGGCAAATTGATGCTGGACAGAAGACCAGAGCTTTGGAAGAGCACCAAACTTTTTGTGAAGGGTCAAATTACTGTAGAGCCATTTCCATTCTGCATCAGAACCTTTCAACAGCTGAGATAAATATGCTACTTGGATCTTGAAAGGGCCTTCATCCATGTGCATGAGGCATTTTGTAGGAACTGTGTGTGTGTATTACAGACTTCAAGGTACTCCTTTGTAGTCTATTAATTGTCTACACTGAAAATGAAAACGCTGTCTATGGCTCAATGGACAGCGTTCTCCCAATAGGTATGCTGTTGCTTTTCTTGTCTCTTGCATGTATGCTCAAGATCTTGAGGCACATTTGGAGCAAAGCTAGAACTGGAATAGGAAATGTCACTCCTTTCTTTGTAGCATTTTAACATCCTCCATCACTCAGAGGGAGAGCAGAAAAGAACATTTGTGAGTTCTTATGCAAAATCTGTTTTGGTCTTTGATACCAAAAGTTAGTTACTTTGCAATAGGGCCTAGTTATTCTCTCAAAAAAATTATGTAATGCTGGAGAAATGCTAGTAACTAGAAGAGTGCAACTATTGAATATCAGAGGGGTAGCCGTGTTAGTCTGGATCTGTAAAAGCAGCAAAGAATCCAGTGGCACCTTATAGACTAACAGACGTTTTGCAGCATGAGCTTTCGTGGGTGAATACCCACTTCGTCGGATGCAAGACTATTGAAGTAACCTATTCTGTGCAACAAAGACCTTGTTACCCAGTTTTATCTGACAGAGAATGAAAAACAAAAAGGATCAGGGCAAAACTTTCAGTAAAATTGATGTGTATTTATATCAAAGCTGCTTACTGTCTAGAGAAGATATCATAATAAAAGCTGCATCAATGTGCTGAAGGCTGCAAACAGTCACTAAGTTAATTATTCTGTTCCTTGATTAAGCACTCTCCTTGAAAACTGGACTGACAGTTGTGTTTATAAATGGGAATTAATATTTTGATGTTAATTATGTAAGTCGCATACATATGCAAAACTGTACAAGTATGTGTAATGTATTCTCCAATGTGGCTACGACCTTGCTGCTCGTTAGAGCTGCCTTTGGTAGTCTCTTCACCCCTATACTAAGAACCAGAGTCTGCCACTCATTACTCAATGTGAGTAAACCTGCTTCCTCAAGTGCTCCCATTTAAATCAGCTGGACTGCTTGGGGAATGGAGGTGGCAGGATCTGGGCCTGAATGCAGGTATAACTGGTACAAAGGTTAAAGTTCAGGGGAGAAATCTTTTCTTAAACAGGTAAGATGAAATAGTTCCTTGCATCTGGGACATTGTGTGTGCATTTTGCTTATGGGCCTGAAGCCTTTATTTTTGAAAATCTGGCTCAGTATGTTTAAACACTTCTTTGTTCTTAGAAAAATGAAAAATTGAAATACACTGCAGACACTAAATTTGATTTTTGGATAGTACATTCCAACACTGAAATCTAGTTTTATTTAGACGTCATTCCCCTTTGAGGGCCCCACACACATTATTGCTCTATCTCTTATTGATCTCTCATTCATGGTGAAGTACATTTTATACACTGTCTAGTTCTTTGCTGTATATCTCACCTTAAGAAAGTTTAGCATGAGCAATTTTTGAATTGCAGTAGGATTTTCAAATTGTGCGTGTCCTTTACATCTAAATTAAATATGCCTCTTGTCTTTTGGTTCACCTTAAAATGCAGCCAGATTTTCAGTATATCTTTAAAAGATGATTTGCTAGGAGACTAAAGGAAACCAATTCACTCATTTCATGACTGTTATCGTGTGAAAGTTTTGTAAGTTCTGTTGTCAGATTGCTGTTAACTTAAAATTGTTTTAAAATAGTTTTTAAAAAAGCCTCCAAGCCTAAAGTGATAACCTTTTTGTTTCCAATGGTACTTAATAAGTTAGATGAAACATATATAATGAAAAATTAATCCTTGACA
Organism: Mauremys reevesii; assembly: GCF_016161935.1. Classification (NCBI taxonomy): domain Eukaryota; kingdom Metazoa; phylum Chordata; order Testudines; family Geoemydidae; genus Mauremys; species Mauremys reevesii. Next base: position 202,956,791 of record NC_052624.1, read on the forward strand.
AATCTCTAGGTGCATGCATCTGTGATAGTAAATGGCAAAGGTCGTTTTTTAGACTATTGTGTAAGATTTCTAAAGGGGTGCTTTTGACACCTTAAACTCCTGAGAAATGTGAACTGCAGCCTGGTTTCTCAGGCAAAATGAGTGACAGCACAAGCCCCATAAGCAAAGACTTTAAGGAACCATTCCATTCTAAATGCTGCCCTTTATTTTTTTTTTTTTTTTTTTTGCTATTTATGAATTCATTTACGCTGGCAAAGAAATGAGGAAGGAAGAGTATTGGCATAGGTGCAACTACATAAATAAATAACCTTGAGAAGAACTAGATGTGAAACTGCATAAGACAAACAATCATGATGATGAGGGATATATAGTAAACAGGATAGTAAAGAAATGTCACTCGTCACTCCCAGTCTTATGGTTGTGCTTATAGCATTAGAGAGGTAATACTGTTTAATAAAGCAATTATCAATGTAGTGAAACCTCTTATGCTATCTTTTTTTTCCTTTTTGGAGTCTTTCAGAGAAGTTTTTAACATTCAGTAAAATCTATCATCCTCTTTGTATATGATGTTGTTAAATATGGCACCTTACAGCTGTTTGTATAGATATGAATAATAAGTAAACTAAGGTTACCTAATGAGTCACCACTGCTAACACAGTTCAGATATGTAGCTCAAATAAGAACATGACATATAAAAATTATGGAACTTTGGAAAAGGAGAGAAGAAATCAACAAAGTATGTTGCTTACTTTTTCAGGATTCTGAAGGAGTTGAAATCATGTTAGGGGTTTGTGCCAGTGGTCTCTTAATATATCGAGACAGACTCAGGATAAATAGATTTGCCTGGCCAAAAGTTCTGAAAATTTCATACAAGAGGAACAATTTCTACATCAAAATCCGACCAGGAGAGGTAAGTCTGACACATATATTAGTAAAAGAAACGTATTCAGAGTACCCTGTGACCTCATGGACTGGTTTGTTTGGTATTGTTCACAAGTTTGTATCAATACTCATCTAAATTTTTAAGATGTATTGAATTTTTTTCCCCTTAGGAAAGATTAGGCAAATCTCTTATTTAAAATATGTCTAAAATATATTCTGGGTCATGAAATAACATGAAGGATGAATTTGTCCTGTTGCATTTAAAGATAACACTCTCATATACCATGTCATAAATATTTTGTGAATGTGAATAATATATTTACTAATATTTTATCAACATACTTATGTATGGGGTGCTTCTCACTGTAGCTGGTCAGAGATTATACATGGTTTAAACTGGGGTCTGTTCATCCTTTCCAGTCAGAGGAGCACATAGGCCACGCATTCAGAGCTTTACAGATAACCTGGAATACTAAATCAATGGAATAAAATATCTATCAATCAGTAATATTGGTACATAAGAATGTTAGTTGTTTCAGATCTACAGCACTTCATCTTCTGAAGTGCTTGAAGGTGTTATGAACTATTGTATGAAGAGTGCCCTCTGGTGGTTTGATTGGATGCATAGCATCCACCACAAACCCTTTCAGTGACCTGCCCTTCTCATTTTCTTCTGAAGGTATTTAACCCCATAGAGATAGATTAGACAAATGCTTCCCACTCTCATTTACTAACTCCAGGTCCTTTCCTATATACCTCCTTAATCCTAGTGGTCTCTGAAACCCATATCAGTCTCAGAGGACTCTTTGTCACCTCAGGCTACTCTCAGAAAATCCAAATGTTTTCTCATCGCAGTTAAGTTGTTAAAACATTAGAGCAACAAATAGTTGAGAGGCACTAACCACATAATTCTTTCTTCTAAATCTCCCAAACTCTTTCTTTAAAAGTCTGTTCTGTGCTACAATGCACAGAGCAGCCATCTTAATCAATAAACTCTGACTCCTCATTCGGAGTCCTAACAAACTATTCCATCATCACCCAAGCCGGGATTTCAAGACAGGAATCAGGAGAATGTATGTGTATATATTTGTAGAGATGTGCAGGTATGTACATACGAGGTAATGAAATGATATAGGTAGAGAAAATTAATATGAAACTGTACCTAGACAAACTGGAGAAATGGTCTGAAGTAAATAGGATGAAATTCAATAAGGACAAATGCAAAGTATCCCACTTAGGAAGGAACAATCAGTTGCACACATACAAAATGAGAAGTGACTGCCTAGGAAGGAGTACTGCGGAAAGGTATCTGGGGATCATAGTGGATCACAAGCTAAATATAAGTCAGCAGTGTAACACTGTTGCAAAAAAAGCAAACATAATTCTGGGCTGTTGTGATGGGGTGGACTAGACCATTAGGCCCCTGCTGGAGTCTTTGTGGCCCTGCCACACTCCATCCCAGGAAAGGCCAGTAGAGAGGTCCTCCAGACTGCCTAGACCGGCTGTGTGGTAAGCAACCAATCAGGGCCCAGCGGGTCAGTATAAGAAGAGATGCAGAGCAACAGTGAGGTTCAGTCCCTTGTTAGAACTGGAGGCGTGTGCATGGTGTGTGCTGGCTGAGGGAGCTGCAGGACCTTGGATTAAGTAGTGCTGCCAGAAGCCAGTGAGTGTGAGAAGGAGCCCTGAGCTGGTTGCAGGGACTCCATCAGGACAAGGCCCTGAGGTAAGGGTGAAGACGACATGGGGCCACAGGGCAGTGGCCCAGGGAATTAGAGCAGTATCACAAAAATAATTAAAGGTCTAGAAAACATGACCTATGAGGGAAGATTGGGGAAAAAATGGGTTTGTATAGTCTGGAGAAGAGAGACTGGGGTGGGGGAGGACGACATGATAACATTTTCAAGTACATAACAGGTTGTTACAAGGAGGAGGGTGGTAAATTGTTCTTGTTAACCTCTGAGGGTAGGACAGGAAGTAATGGGCTTACATTGCAGCAAGGATGGTTTAGGTTGTACTTTAGGAAAAACTTCCTAACTGTCAGGGTAGTTCAGCACTGGAATAAATTGCCTAGGGAGGCTGTGGAATCTCTGTCACTGGAGACTTTTAGGAGCAGATTAGAGAATGGTGTAGATAATACTTAGTCTTGCCATGAGTGCAGGGGACTGGACTAGATGACCTCTCAAGGTCCCTTCCAGGCCTATGATTCTATTATTAGAAAACATGCTTTATAGCGATAGACTCAAGTAGCTCAATTTGTTTAGCTTAACAAAGAAAAGGTTAAAGGGTGGTTTGATTACAGTCTATAAATACTCACACAGGGAACAAATATTTGATAATGGGCTCTTCAAATTAGCAGAGAAAGGAATGGCAGGAAGTGAAGCTAGACAAATTCAGATTTGGAAATAAGGTGAAAAATTTTAACAATGAGGGTAATTAACCAGTGGAACAACTTACTGGGGTTGTGGTGGCAATTTTTTTAATCAAGGTTGGATGTTTTTGTGAAAGAGCCACTCTATTTCCAAGAGGAATTAATTCAGGGAAGTGCTATGGCCTGTGTTATGTAGGAGGTCAGGCTAAATGATGATAGTGATCCCTTCTGGCCTTTGAATCTATATAAATCAATCACTACTCAGGTTTTCTTTCCTTCTACCTAGTTTGAACAGTTTGAAAGCACTATTGGGTTTAAGTTGCCAAATCATCGTGCTGCAAAGCGTTTATGGAAAGTATGTGTTGAACATCACACGTTTTTCAGGTATGTGGGGTTTCCTTTCTAAAGGTTTAGAATAAAGCGTGACCAAAAAAAAGAACAACAATTGTGCTAATACAGCTAAATGACTTGGGATCAAATTATTACCTCTCTGATCACTGAACTGGAACCATATTTGGAAAGATTACTATTCCCAAAGTATTTGTAATGCTTCACCAAAATTATTCCAACTGTGGCTGGTCCTAATTGGACCTTAAAATATCACATGATTTTGATTGCCAACTTGATATTTTTCATTTCATATGCACAATGTTGTTATCAGCTAATGTTTGTCTAAAACCTGCAGTTAATGGCTGATTAGAAGTTTGTCCCATCATTTCTGTATCCATTCTCTTTCTCACACACACAACTTGTGTGGCAATTGGAAATTTTTTGGTAGACTTGAGTAAAAGTAAAAAAAAAAATGAGATTTTGGTTGAATTAAATATGAAACTGCAGAATTCAATCATGATTCTTGGGATACATATATAGATGTTTGAATCAGCTTATTTTATCCATCCCATAATTTTCATTATTTAATGTGCCTTGGGCATCTGAGGGATTTAGCAGCTGTGAAGATACAGCCAGGCTTTTGTCACCCGAAAATGCCTGACAGGTTGGGAAAGTGGGAGAAAAACATGCTGGATGTCAACAGAGGTTGACAGAACACAGATTAAGATAGATAAAGATACACAACATTTTACTTTTTTTTTTATCCACAAAATAAATTCCTTGTGTGTGGAATAATATTTTTACTGTTCTTTGTGTATTATTAGGCTGTTGTTACCAGAGGCACCGCCAAAGAAATTCCTTACACTGGGTTCCAAGTTCCGCTACAGTGGAAGAACACAAGCCCAAACCAGACGAGCTAGTGCACTAATAGACCGTCCTGCACCTTACTTTGAGCGTTCTTCCAGCAAACGTTATACTATGTCTCGCAGCTTAGATGGGGGTAAGATCCTCTTAATTGTCTTCCTTGGAGTTTTGTCACAAATTTATAATCATAAAGGACAGTGCTAGAGAATAGCTATAAACCTCTTGTGATCTCATATCCCTTCAGCTTCTGCTGAATGAGACCTGTAAGTATATTCACCATGATTCTTTATTATAAGTAGATAGCCTTTAAATAAATATTGGCCCTTCTCCTGCTTTTAGTAACTTTGCACAGTCTGTAGCATAATACTTATGTAGCAAGAGAACCAAACATTTTTCTGGACGGTTGTTCATCTAGGTGGATTTTAAAAAGTTTTGATTCTGGACAGATGTTATGTGATGCTAAATAATCACACCACTGAGCACCTTTCTCCAGTTAAGCAAGCAGGGTGAGATTTTCAAAAGATCCTAAGATACTTAGACTCCCAAGTCACCAAGATTTTCAAAGGCTCCCAAGTCACCAAGTCCCACTGGCTTTCAAAAGAAGTTGTTCTCCTCTGTCACTCAGGGCCTTTGAACGTACCATCCACAGTCAGTTGTATGCACTCAAGTCAGGATTAGGAAGCTAATGAGCTAGTTATTTTCTTGAACTAAAGGGTTGGTCAGGTCCCCCTTGCTTGCAAGCGCACTGACTGTATCCTGGAATCAATGCCCATCTGTTGGCTACTGGTGCGTAAGGAGCACAAAGTATGATGGGACAAGACATAGAAATAGCACCCTGTTGACTTCTTCTCCATGCTGCTGATTTCAGTTACAGTAGAACCTGAGAGTTCTGAACACCTTTGAAATTGAGGTTATTCGTAACTCAGAAATGTTTGTAACGCTGTACAAAACATTATGGTTCTTTCAGATGTTTACAACTGAACATTGACTTAATACAGCTTTTAAACTTTACTATGCAGAGGAAAAATGCTGCTTTCCCTCTTTTTTTAATAGTTTACATTTAACACAGTACTGTACTGTATTTGCTTTTTTTCCCCGTCTCGGCTGCTGCCTGATTGTGTACTTCTGGTTCCAAGTGAGGGGTGTGGTTGACTGGTCAGTTTGTAACTCTGGTGTTCGTAACTCTGAAGTTCTACTGTATGAAGAATCTCAGCAGGCATTCCCAGCAGCAACCTGCATAGACCAGCTCCCCCTCTCGATGCCTTCTGGCTCCCAGCTACAAAGATGGGCCTTACCATTCACCTTGCTATCCAGACAGGATGAGGCAGAGGCCCAGCTCCCATGTGCTTCCTATGGTGTACCTGATCTCCACTGGAGATCAAGAATCCCTTGCACTGAGAGTTTCCTTTCTAGGCCTCAGGAGGAAAAGAGATGATCTCGAGAGAGAGCAAAGATCTCCCTTGCTCCATCAGCTTTTTAATCCAGCCAAAGAAGGAGAAGAACAAATTTCCTAGCTTTTGAAGACTGTGAAAGGCACCCAGCCTAGTATGCCCCTTCACTTTAAGAGACATTGAAAATGCACTAGCCAGAAAAAAGGATGAGTGAGTGCCTCATGGAGTGGGTGAAGCTAAGCTGGGAGGGAGGAAGAGTGAGAGCGAGAGAGCTGAGTGCGCATGCAGAGGTGGACCGTGAGAAGGAGCGGGGAAGGCTGGGGTAAATACATAATTTTAAAAAAAATAGTGAACAGAAATATGTAAAGTTGAATAGAAAACAGTTACAATAAAATACACCTGTTGTCAGATTTTACATAGATAAAAACTCTCGCTGTCTTTCCCATCTTGGAATGTTCCTAGTCCATTCCTGCCAATGATGACTTTTTTATCCTGGACTCATGAAGACCCTTCTGAAGAACACTTCACAGAGTATGGGATGCACTAAACTGCATGTACAATAGTTTAAAAAAATTGTTTGGAGGCTATATCCCTGGAAACATCCTTCCTGGGCTGCATTCCTCAGCCCCATCACTGCAAAGTACTTTTGTCTTTGGGGGGCTGTTCAGAAGTGTTTGCATGGGCTGCTAGCATCTGCCAGTATGTGTGCAGCAAATCAGCATTCAAAGTTTTTCTCCAGGATTTAGATGAATTATTGGTTTCGTATGAAGGTTGTAATTTAATTTTCTGCGTGGAAATGACATAAGAATATGATAGAAGTTCACAAGTGAATCATTTCTCTTCAGTGAGTAACAAATAGCATTTGTTTCTTATTTCCAGTCTAGCATAGCTGCTTAGCATGATATGAAATATAGCTTTTTACATAAACTAATTCAGATTATGTTATATAAAGGATAATATGGCATAGGCTAATATTACTTCCTTCCTCCTCCTTTTTCCTTCTCTGTAGCTCATGGAAATCAAGGTTCTGCTTCTCCTTTAGGTTAAACCAGCATGCTGTTCAGAAATCTAAACTACTTGGTCAGTTTTTAGTGCTGTACTGTTTCACCCCACATTCATGATTGGTTATTTATTTATTTATTTATTTATTTTTGTGGAAAAAAGTCTTTTAAGAAGCTTTATTTGAAATGACTGCATTTTTAAAAAATGAATGCTGACAAAAGGATATCAGAAATGCTACACAGATGATACATAATGAAGACTACTGAGGTTAAGGGAGAAATCTGGGATTAGTGACAATCCCTCCCTTCTCCCCACGAAATGGATGCCAACGGTGCTTATCATTCATTAATTTGGATCCTTCTAATTCTAATATGCTTCATGCTTGTTACCAAGCAACTAGTGACCTGACTGCTGTGCATGAATCTCCAAGCACAAATTACCCTTCTGTGTTATTTTATTTTATTTATAATATCCGAACAGCCCCCACCCCACAAGGCCATCTAAGAGACAAGAAATCTGAAATGCTTTCTTATGAGTGTATTAGGATCTGCCAGGTTTAAAATGCATTAACTTGCATAGATAGACTTAGTAGGGTGGGGAATAGAGGTCTTTTGGCATTCATTCAGATTTTTTCATGAACATTGTTATGTAATGCAAATCTGACTATAACATTCAGCATTGCATGAAATTGCAGGATCAGGGCTAGTGTAAACTTTCACATGCGCTAGTAATCTTATGGGTGTGAGCAATCCCATTCGATTAGGAACTGCTTACATGCATAAAGTTATTCTTGTGCAGGATCTAGGCACATAGTTGTATTTAATCTGATACTTCTTTTGGAATCGTTAATAAGTATTTAGGTTTATAGATTATTGAACATTTAAGATCTAAAACACTGAGAAAAGCCATATCCTGTTTGGCTTACTCACATAGATAGTCCACGGGCCTGAACACTATTTTTGCCATCCTGTTTTTGAGGTTATGGGAATATTTGACTGTCAGATTTTAATTCTGAATAATAATAATGAGAGAAAAGCTGTTTCTTGCTTCTCAGATGTTATGCATGTGTTACATTAAGAATGTCATTTTGTGTAATGCAGTGCAGCTATATACAATGCATTTGATTTGCATTAAGTTATATTGTGACAGAGATTCAAAAAATTCCTTTGTTTCTCTACCCATGGCTGAAGTCATAGCTATTTTTCTTACATTCCTGACCTACTAATATGGCAATGCATTAATTTCATTCAGATATTAAATCATGGTAAGCACTTTAACAGCTTACTAACAGTTCAAAATAATGCATAATACATGCATTATGAATGTAGTATGTGTATACACATACTTCTGAAAAATAATGTGTGTATGTATGTCTATACAACCCAGACCTTTAAAGTAGGCACATAACACTTTTATTTAAGTATATATGCATGCTTTTGGATACCTGAAATATATTTTCATGTTTTCAGCAAAATAATGTTTTACTAACCCAGCTTCTAATTTTATTCAGATCTGCAGAACAAGCTATTTCAGACTTTATCTCTTTAAATTATATTTGCTTTTAGCATCAGTGAATGAAAACCATGAAATGTACATGAAGGATTCTATGTCTGCTGCAGAGGTTGGTACTGGCCAGTACGCCACAACAAAGGGCATCTCTCAAACCAACTTGATAACCACTGTGACTCCAGAGAAAAAAGCAGAGGAAGAAAGAGATGAGGAAGAGGGCAAAAAAAAAGGAGAGGAAATCACTCCAGTCTCTGCAATACGCCATGACACGAAGGTAATGTTTTCAGGTTTACTGTTTAACTCACCCAGCTGTGAAGTACTTGGAGCACCACAGTAATTATTAGAGAGAGAAGCAAAATTCAGTAAAGATAAGAAGGATAATGTGTATTAAACGCATAACAAGAAAACTTTGTATGGTGCTATGTACTCTCTGAGAGTGAGTAGGTGATGTGTTTAAAGTTGATTCATGCTTTCTGCTATTTGGTTTAGAAACAGTTTGATTTAGCAGTCAGTGTGATATGGCTTTCAACAGGGAGGATCTAAAAAGTGGTATTTACATACTACACTTTTGCGCTTTCTTTTTTGTTTTTGTTTTAATTTATTTTGTTATTGTTCACTTTTCAATGGGCAACAATATTTTTCAGGTTTTTTTGCACAGTTCAGCATTTGAAGAATCACTTGGTTTTTTTTCTGGTCACATTACATACCTCAGCACATACTTAATGGGCATATATTCTCTACACCTAACTGTTTGGCGCTAGTGTACTGTAGCATGTCTTTTTCTGGCTTAGTAGGGTGTTGGCTTCCCTTTTATGTAGTTTTGCACTGAAAAGCCTATTCTTACTGGCATTTCTCTACTCCTTAGTCATGTGGTATAGATTTCTGTCATTCACTACATCCCATCCTCCTCTCCCAATAACTCTGGAATTCAGCTTACTCTATTCTTGATAAAGAGTAAATCAAACAGAGCAGATGCTGAACTTCAGAGATTAGCACTGAAGAAAAAACAGGTAGAATCAGGAAATATGCAGCCAAACAATCTTCCTGTTCTCCTACATCAGAAAAAAATAGTGTGTGAAATATTTGTATCTAGGATATAATGCAAAGGGACATTTCTTGAACTTTGATGCTCCATATTAAAGAGCACATTTTCAAAAAGGGTGAGGCCCAGCCTGCTTAGAAGCACAAAATTTCACCTCCACGTTTTATACCCACAAATGAATTATGGATACAAATCTGAGAGCTTGCACTTCTTACTACCTGAGATATGCCTGCAATGAGGTAAGGAATTGGAGGTTCAAGTCCCTAAACAGACACCTGCAATTAAGTTGCAGGTGCAAAAATTCAGGGAAAAAATGTACACATGCAAATTGTACCTCAAAACAGAGACCACCCTTTAGAGCTCTCTTTAAAAAATAATACATTTTGTAATTTTTAAGAAGGATTGTGAATGGAAAAGACTAAATTGAAATTCAAATGTATGGGGAGGGGAGAAAATATCCACTGGAAATAAATGCTGTCCCTATGGGATTATTAATTTAGGTCAAGCAGGAGGGTGAGCTGCAGTTCAAAGGAGACATATAGCTGGAAATTGCTAATGAGACTTTCAGAAGAACATTGTGAAGTTACTTACCCACCCTCAGAATACATCATTTATTTTTCAAAAATAAAAATTGTATTTAAATAATCAATTAAGAGGGCTGCAATTTTAAAATACTATTAAAGACCTAGTTTGGTTTCTATTGAGGACCATGGGAGTTTTGCTGTTGACCTAAATGGGAATATGGTTCAGGCCTTAAGAAGCAACTGGACCAATTTTCAATTTGATTCTTATTCAAAGAAATCTAAACTTTTGTATATAGTTTTTCAGCTTTTCTGATAAGGAATTTTACAGTTTGAATTAACCCTTGCAGGTCTAACTAGTATACCAGGAGAAATTCTAAATGTTAATTCTCCAAGCATGTAAATAAAATCATTAAAATATTACTGGCAGAAGAAGAATTTACAAATTATGACTTTTGGCTTCATATTGTAAAGAAATGTTTGTGTGCATATATCACATATAATGAAGTAATTGCATCCAGATTTAATCTGTGGACACTTCAGAACAGGTATGGACTTGGACATAGCACTTGAACATAAAATTATTGGCAGATAGTTAAAAAAGGAATCCATTTTGAATAATGTTTAAGATTGATGTTATATTAAACATAAGTATCTAAAATGTATAAAATGCTTTTCACTTGTTTTTGTTTTTTTGTTTTTTTAATTCTGGAATGCTATGAAATTGGGTGCATCATTACCTAAAGGCTAAAGGAAAATAATGGGAAAAATCAGTAATTTTTTAATGTAAATGTTCATCTTAAGGGGACCAGCTCCTGCTACTAACATACATAGTAAGGTTTACACACAGTAACCAGTGATAGCAGGATATGGCATTAAGGCCCCTTATCTTGCAATTGGCTCTGTGCAGGCAGGTGCCTGCTCCCACATGGAGCTGATTTTGGAATCAGGATGTAAGACTGTAAATGCATGTGAAATGTAGAAAACTGGTCTAGGAAGACAGTAATAATGGGTGCAGTTCAAGTTGTCACAGTTTGAGTAATGGAGCTGGTTCTCTGTTTCATTTATTCACAATGGGCCATATTGAATTTGACCCAGTGTGTCTAAAAATAAATAAACATTATAAATCTACTGGCCTTTTTTTTTTTTAAGAATGCCAGTGAGAGGCTACGAAGGAATGTGATAGTTTCACAGCACACTAATAGAGTGCATTCCCTCGTGGCAACTCACACCATTGTCTTGTTTTATTTGTTTAAATTTTAAATATTGTGTTGAATGCCCTTCTAACATTCTTGCATGTCAATGAAAGAGTAGTAAATCGTGCCTCTTCTTCATAGGTAGAGCGAACTTTCTAGCAAGAGTATTGGCTGCATTTTTTTGCCTGTGCATAAAGGGTAAAAAAAAAATTTACTCTTCTAGCGCAAAACCAGAGGAATTTGGCTTTGTATGTAGTTCAGCCCTTACCCACAAGGCTCATGTAGTTAGAACCCTAGCCCATAGACTGCAATGGTATTCCCTTGCACAGCCAATGAGGGGCTGTTGGGGACATTGCATCTATATAGCCAAGGATCCTGTGTCCCCTCCTCCAGTCTGCTCCCAAACCTCCTGTACCTAGTGGCCTGTTTGAGGCCAATGCAATTGCTCTTTCCAAGAGATACGGAAGTCACACTGTGTAGCTGTGAAGCCCTTGGTGAGGAGGGCCATTCCTGGGCCTTCTGAAAAGTTATTTACAACTATTATTTGATTATTAGGCGAGGCTTCTTTCCATGTGGCCAAATTGATTGTGGGTTTGATGGCCCCAATCACAAAACAGAAGTGGGACCAGAAATTTAAATATACTGAGTAGATCTTCACCTGTTGTAAAGCTAGCTGAGGATCTGTCCCACTGTGTTCATCTACTGAGTGTGATTTTTTTTGCTGAATTACCCATCCATGAAACTGACAATGGCTGAGCTAGTAATTTTTCCCAAAACCAGAGTAAGTTTTCATTTTTGATCATCTTTAATTTTGGGACATTTTATTCTGTCAGATATTCCGTGGAGGAGACTTGAGAAAAGACTATTGAAAGCCTTGATTTTTTCAGTCATTTTGGGGGAGATTTTCAAAATCTCAGATGACAGACATCTAAATGTCTTTTGTGCTTTTGAAAATCTCCCACTTTGTGCCTAGTCCTTGCCCACGCTAATTTCCCACTGACTTGACTGAGTAAGGACTACAGGACATGTTGTCATAAGCAGAATAGTTATTAGAAGTTATTTTCCTTGCTTCAATGCCTTTTTTTGTTTAGGGATTTTTGTCTTTATTTTTTGGGGGGTGGGGAGGTGGCTGTTATCCATGTACTTCATGTTTGAAAGTACTTATAGATAGGAATCCACAGCATCTGGAGATGCACATAGACAAGGTTCTTTTAAAGGACTTTTATTTAAATTGTGTACTACAGTATGACTGGACAGACAAATGTTGAATGAAGAAGTTGCTTTTGTAAGCTGCAACCCTCCATCACTAATAATTGGCATGCAGTGTGAGAATTGGTCTCATTTAACTCAGTGAAAAGCTCTGGTGTTAAAATTCTGTTTTGTAAGTTTTGTATATATAAACACAGAAGAAAATTAACTAATTACAGTTTTCTTTTTGTCCTTTTGCTTCTGCACCTTGTTTGCTGCTCTTTCTCTTTCATCAGTCATCTTTGCTTGGCACTGATTCATTTCATTCCTCATCAACCTCACAGTCTGGTCCCCCTGTATCTTCAACAAAGCTTCGTAGGAGATGTAAGGAGAATGCTCAAAACCCATTAAGTTATGAGTCATCTAAAGACATTATGCAAATGCACGGTGAGTCTGACTTAGACTCTGATAGAAAAGGAAGAGTTTGCTCTGCTGAACAAGACATGGCGTTTAGCTATAAGCAAAAAGCTGGTAACGGCGGAACACTGTTTTCCTTCTCCTTGCAACTTCCAGAGTCATTTCCTGCTCTCCTGGATGATGATGGCTATCTTTCCTTCCCTAACCTCTCTGAAACCAACTTCCTGCCTGAAAGTGTGCAGCATTACCTTCCCATCCGATCACCATCCCTTGTGCCTTGTTTCCTTTTCATATTTTTCTTTCTGCTGTCTGCCTCGTTCTCAGTGCCATATGCTCTCACTCTCTCCTTTCCTCTGGCTATGTGCCTCTGCTACCTGGAGCCCAAGGCGGCCTCCTTGAGTGCCTCACTTGACAATGACCTGAGTGACAGTTCAGAGGAAGAGGTGTGTACCTCGGCATAGAACACACTTCTTTTTTGTGTTCAGTGCTTCAGTCCTAAACAGTGTTAGAATGCTGCAATAGTGGTCCTACTTTCAGAACCTCATTTCTGTCTGTGCTGATATGTAAGAGTTTTTTGTGTTGGGAGTGCAGCTTGGGTCCCAGGGTTAGGCACAACACTGTGAATGAAATAGCAGCTTGGTTCAAACTTTTATCAGTTGTTGTGCAGTGAATTACACTTACAATTTGCCACAACTCAACTCTAAAGAACAATATCTGAACTCTTTCTTCCAATCAGATTTTTTCATCCAGTTAATACTAGTTTTTACTAAAGACAGTTTAGAAGAGTTGTTTAAATAACGAGTAGTTAAGTACAATTGCATGCATAATTACATATCAAACAACTAATAATTGGCACTATCCCAAATTTTGGGGGTGCTCAGAATCCAAACCAGTCAGAATTTTGAAAATGGTCTTTAATTTTGTAACAGGCCAAGCAAAATCCCCAGTTCCTAATATCCCAAACTTTGAATGTCAAAATCTGGATCTGGTCTTTGTGGCTTGATCCTGTCTCTACTTTAGATTCAGCTAGTATCCCATTCAGAGCAGCATTCCACTGAAAATTTGCATGGGTACGTTTTTCAATTGCAACTGCAGCATGTCCTAGTTACCACTTGCTGCCTTGAATTAGCACTACCAAAATTAATGCTTTCTGTCAGTAAACTGGATGGCTTATAACAAAATACAGCTAAAGCAATTTGCCTGGCAACAAGATCTGTAGTTCTGGTGAGAAATTTGGATGTAATTACATAGACAAAGAAGAAAGGGAATCTACTTGATTGTATAACAGATACTGAGTAATCGGTATCTATTTTACTCCTGACCCTTTCTATGCTGACAGAGTAAAAGCATGGGGTCGGATTTTTAGAATCTTTACATGCACAACTACATGCTTGTTTTGTTCATACAGTTGTACCATCCTTGCAGACACAAATCAGGTAATTGCATATATAAATTACCATTAGCCATTTGTACATGTAATTATTAGTCTGACTTGCATTGTATGCACATTCTGTTCATCTAAAGATTTTTAAAATCTGCCCCATGAGTTTCAGCAACATTTGGCCATAGGATTGTGATTCCCTTTTATGGAATGCCAGAGTTACTTCCGTTTGCACCATAACATTTTCTTCAGATGTTTTTGGTTCCAGTCTTTAAGAAGAAAACTGCAATTTAGGATGAAAGGCGTCCAAGATCCATTTTACTGTCTCATTTCATGTCTTCACTTTGAGATAGCATTAAATTTCAACTTACAATAGCTCTACACTCAGATGATTATTATAATAAAAACATAATAATATATTGTCTGTTATAGAAGCAGAGTGTGTAGCCAAAAATAATAATAAGGCAGTGTTTTATATAATCCATTTGTGTATTCTTCTTTCAGAAATGAGCACCTCTTTTGGTATTAAACTTAGTGGTCAAAGTGAATATCATCATAACAATGTGTAAAATAAAGTTGGCAATTTAGTCCTTTTGTGATAATGGTTACCCCAGAATCAGTACTTGTATGGCAAATTACACAGACTTGTGCCTAATCCAGGGTGTATTTCTTGTTCAAAATATTGCATGAAAGTTAATATGTTTTAAAGTTGGGCATGTCTGCATTACATTGGCAAAACAAATCACAGCAGTTATTGTCACAAATTAGAGGAGAAGCAACTGAAGCTTATCACAATATAGTTGTCTTTTTTCTTTCGTATCCCCTAGGCTACCAATAGTGCCAGCAGCTGCATATCATTCAGAGCACTACAGTTGGTCTATAATTTTAACCAGCCATTCTTTTAACTCTCTGTTCCTAGTGAAATCTGCCTTGCTGAGCCTCTTAAACCTCCATTTCACTGCTTTTTAATGACTTCAAATATTTATTTGACAAGTAGTTCAATAACATCAACTTTTAGTCTCTTGGTGTAGATTTGTTTATTAGCAGATTTGTCCATCATGGTTATATACTGATTTCTATATTTCATTTAGAATTTGTTTCATTAAGGAAGAAATAGGGGGAAAAAACCTCTCTGTATAAACGTGTACTTTTAGCTAACAGTAGTGTACCCAATGATGTGCATGACATATTTAAGAGCTACAGTAAGTATCCTGCCCCTGCAGACTGTATTCTGATCAAACCTCTTCTTTAACCACATTCTATCCTGAGACGTGCATCGGCGTCAGGCTCTCTCTCCAAGGGCAGAATTTGTCCCTTTATATTTCATTAGCTCCACGATTCACACCTTAGTGATTAAAATTCTTGATAGCCTTTTCTTTCCAAATCATAACGGTTGTAACAACAATCTGTGCCAAAATTTAGCATTACAATGTCTTGGCCCCAGAACATTTTTATTATTTAAAAAAAATGCTTGGACTCAGCTATTCAGATGTTTTTAAGTTACAAGTGTAAATTGGATTTTAGTTGTACTGTTTTAACACAAAAACAGTTTTGCTTATAAAATTGTAATGATGTCTGATCTTTTAGTATAAAAAATGAATGCTTTACTAGCAGTGCTTTTACAGAATCTTTTTATAACACTATGTTTATAATCAGTGTATTTTGATTTATGATTTATTCTGGCACTAAACTTTCATACAAAAAAAGTAGCCTGTCCAGTCAAATCCACTTACTAGAAAATTGTATATACTATATATACTACCAGTAGACCAAAATGACTTAATCGGTTCTGGCTAGCATATAAATAATGCACATTCTGTACGCTTGATTTAAAACAAGGAGTGATAGCCAAAGGCAGTGAAGGAAGTATCAAAAGTGTCTTTAAGGTAACATTAAAATTGTCACAGACTGACAGAAGGTAGGAAATTCAGAGTTGAGTCTGACCCTCCATCTGTACCTTCAACTATGTTGCCTTTTTTTCTCTCTCTTCATGTTGATGAGACTTAAGGATGAAGAGTATTGTCTTAACTATAAATTACCTGACTTTTATTACTTTATATATAGTCTTATGACCATTTATGATCCTTGGTCAGTTGAAGAACTCTCATTGATTTCAGTGAAAGTTGTGCATGCACATCAAGGGCAGGTTACTTAATGGTACTTAATGATATTTAATTTTTGCTTTTAAAGTCGTTATTTTGATGATCTGCAAGCCTATTAACATTTTAACAACCACCTCATTAGGAGTTACCTAAATTTGACTCTAGACGTGTTAAATTATTGACACTCATATTGTCTATTCCAAGAGGTACTTGACCGTGTCAGTGTTCTACGTGTGCAGCCTAAAAAGTAGGGGTACATTAGGCTGCATAATGCTGTGCTTTGTTTCATTTTTACCACTTGTACTTGGGTTTGATTTGGGGTGTTTCTTTTTTTGCGGGGAGAAGGGTCAGTATTTTTAATTGGAATGAAAAGTGTTTAAAATTGTATTCTTTTTTTAAATGGTAAGTTTGTTCCTTTTTAATATTGGAAACAATATCGGCAGCTCTATCTTAGCACTAAGAAATGCGGGGTGAGCCATACAAATGACATAGGTGGACTGTAGATGACTATATACTTATTTGAACTCCTTGGTAATGCAGACAGCCTTGTAATGTTTAAATGTGGGGACAATAATAAAATCTGTACAGATGAGGGGCTGAAAGTCAGGTGACTGTTAAAGTAGCTTTTTTATTTTATTTTTTAATTATCATCTTTTCCCCCTCTAACTACAAAATCAAACGCCACCGTAACTATGTATACTAGCATAAACAATTGATTAACAGGACTGTATTTTTATGTTGTGGGGGAAAAGTTTGTTAATCATATATATTTTTACAAGGTTTTAGTTCTTTAAAAAGCCACCTGGCTTTCTTAAGAGGAAAAACCTGTGATTCAAATAACATTTTTTCAGGTAAGGTTTTGTTTGGCTAATAAAGCTGTTATGGTAAAGCCATATACTGTGTACGTTATGCCTTGAGTCTTCCTCTGAGTCTGTTCTGTTTATTAAATATAGCATTTTTTTTGCTGCTTTAAATTATATATGGTTTAAAAAGCCACATCACAGGGATGTAGACTTAGCAATTCAAGCTGTGACCTGCATTTACTGACAATATGGGTTTGTTCTTTATTCTTGCTTACCTCTTGGAACCTGGTTACTTGTGCAACAAAATAGACGGACAGTGAACAGACGGATACTGCAGCTGATGGTGAAACTACTGCCACAGAGGTTTGTACAGTCACCAGCATATAGTTATCAAAGAATGTAGCATGTAGCTTCACCTCTCTCAGATCCTGTATATTAGCTCTATTCTGTGCCTCTGTTGCTGCAGTTTAGATACCTTTCTGTATATGTGTGTGTTGAAAAGTTTATTTGATTCCTTAAGTTTCAAACATCCATTCTAGAGTCATTTTATTTTGGGTTTCTGTTTGGGAATTTGGCTTAACTGCTTTGTGTGTTGTGTAGGTAACAGATGGTAGTAAAATAACTTGAACAAATGCTGTTTCCCTGGGCTGTAATGCTGACTGAGGTTATGTTATCTTGTTTTTAAAATGAACATGTTAAGGAGAATTAAATGTATAAAAAGGGAGAACAGACAGATATTCAAAAGTTTCTGCTGGGAGAATTTTTATCCTCCTGGAATGTACTCAAGTTTCCTCAATCATATCTGAGACTGTGCCTTGAATTCTGTTTAACATGTAACATTTATAATACATGTATTGTTACATGTATTATTTTCAGAGGATGAAAATAAATAGCTTAGCCCTCTTCCTCAAATAAACAAACAAAACCCTAAAAATGTATACAATATAGTAAGTATACTGAATACATAAAATTCAGCCCCATTACAACTCCAGTGAAGAGGGTGTAACTTCTATGGCGTTAATGGAGTTGCAGCTGCATACACCAGGGCTGAATTTGATACAATATGAGGTAAAACCGCACAGTGTTATCAGATACATTATTAAAGGGTTTCAAAATGATCCAATCACTATTTCAAATGATAATTAAAATTACCATCAGGGAAATATTCTGTATGCAGCATATCAATGGCAATCAGATCTTGCCTGTAAATACAGTAGACTTGAATAAAGTGATAACTGCAAATTCTGTATTTGACATTCCCATTATTTGAATAATTAAGAGTAAATTTAAAAATATCAACAAGAAAATAGTGGCCCAAAAATCAGCAGAACCTATTATGAAACGGACATTATGAATGTTGATACCGGTAGAAAAAATAGAATTTTGTATTGTGTTTCCCATCTAAAATTTTATTTTTAACTATACAGAAAGGATATATTGAAAACATTTAAGATAAATTTTCACAGGTAGAGATTTTGGAACCCTGAACTTTTGAGTTCCCAACATGGTGTCTTATTAGGGACCTGATTTTTCAGAAAGCGTTGAGCACCTGACAGCTAATAAGGGCCTGATTTTCAAATGTCTCAAGTTGGGCACTCACAAACTGAAGCAACCGAAATCATCAGTCACTTCAGAAAATTTAGGATCCCAATGAGTATGCCATTCCAGAGTGCAGTTCCTGTAAGTGGATCCAGAGACAATGTATACATAATATAGCTAAAATGTGTGTATAAAAACACTCACAGAGGCAGAGAGCAAATGAATAAAATTAGTGAAATAGCATTTTATGGAATTAGATGATGTTCCAGCTTTGTATGCAGCATTGTGCACTGTCACCTTGCTTCAAAGTTTGTAGGAGACTGCTAGTAGACCATTATTTATAACTTTTAAACTCTTAGTGTCATGTAGATCTGAAGCTCTTACTATTAGCATTAAAGTATAATACAACATTACATCTCAGTAGGAGGTCTGAATGCTGGCTCATAAATGGATAGAGGATCTGTGAATATTTGAGCACACGGACATACAGAAAAATGAAGTTTTAATATCCTTTTTTCACATTTAGCAAGTTTAAAAGAAGGCTCTTGTATGAGATATGAGAACCATGCAAGGTTGGGTTGATAAATGTGTCCACCCATTTCTCCAACACTCTCAGTGGAGAGAAAATGTGATCTTAGCATTATAAAATGTACAAATCAGCTTTTGTCACCTTACATTGTTTTGCATTGGTAACGTTTTGTTTTCAAATCTTTCCTATGCTGGCAGTCGGATCAAGAGGAAGATGGAGATCTCAAGGCACAGGTACAGAATGGAAGGCCATGTGCGTTACTGAATTGTGGGTGTCCGCAGTGTTCATATCTCTCAGCATGCCATTTGCCAAGTCTTTGTGAAGCAATGCATAGAACAGCATTTTGTATCCTTTGAATATTGTGTCCCTTACCTTTCCCTTTCTTTTCACTTCTTTCAGAATAGTCTGATTAAGCGAATAAAGGGTGAAAATGTGTATGTCAAACATAGTAATCTTATGTTAGAGGTTGGTATTGGTATATACCAGTGCATGTACTGTACATGTGTGTTGGTTTTAGTGGTAAACCTGTGGATCTGCACTATGATGCATGAACTGTGTACTCCCACCTGCTAATAAATTAAATGGCTATTTTTTCTCAGATTACGATGGCTTTCTCTACCTTGTTCCATAAATATATGTGTATACATTTTGAAAGTTTCTTTATCAAGTATAGCTTATAGTGTATACGGGTAAACTTAGGAGTATTTTATTGCTCCCATGAACTAGATTTTCTGTGGAGTTATCCTTCAAAATATCACATTTTCACGAGTGTTGTGTTAGTGCCGTGATCCCTGATCCCCTAAAATACTTATTACCTTCTTCACTAACCAATTTACACATTTTGATTTTTACATTTTGGCAGCTTAGGTGAATGTTACAAAATGCCCTTGTTTTTATATTATCCAGGAGCTAGACAAAAATCAAGAAGACCTGATGAAACACCAGACCAATATAAGTGAACTGAAACGAACTTTCTTGGAAACCTCCACAGACACTACAGTGTCTAACGAATGGGAGAAGAGGCTTTCGACATCTCCAGTTCGACTTGCTACAAGACAGGAGGAAGCTCCTATGATTGAACCACTTGTGCCTGAAGAGGTCAGTGCCTTTTCATCAGACTCAGAATCATAGAAATGTAGGGCTGGAAGGGACCATGAGAAGTCATCAAGTCCAGCCCTCTGTGCTGGGGCACAACTAAGTAAACCCAGACCATCTTTGATAGATGTTTGTCCAACCTGTTCTTTAAAACCTCCAATGATGGGGAATCCACAACCTCCCTTGGAAGCCAGAACTTAACTGCCCTTAGAGTTAGAAATGATCTAATCTTCCCGTACTGCAAATAAAGTCCATTACTTTTTGTCCTGCCTTCAGTGGACATGGAGAAGAATTGATCACAGTCCTTTTTATAACAACCCTTTAACATATTTGAAGACTATTATCAGGTTCCACTCTCCCTCAGTCTTCTTTTCTCAAGACTAAACATTCCCAGTTCTTTAACCTTTCTCGTAGGACAGGTTTTTTAAACCTTTTATCATTTTTGTTGCTCTCCTCTGGACTCTCTCCAATTTGTCCACATCTTTCTTAAAGTGTGGCGCCCTGAATTGGACACAGTACTCCAGCTGAGGCCTCACCAATACCAAGTAGAGCAGGAAATTACCTTCTTTGTCTTTCATACACACTCCTGTTACTATATCTGTCAACTGCTCTTGGTGCAGTATCTCTAGGGGTCCCAGCTTTTTCCTAACTGGTCCCATTAAATTTATCTGCAATTAGACCAGTCCATAAATTCTTAACTTAAATTGAGTCTACCAGCCTTTAAATTCCAGGGCCTACAGTCTCCTTTTGTCAGTTTCTCAGAGGCCACCTGTTGCCCCTCTTCTATCCCAGACCTTTCTGCCCCCTTTCTCTCTGTTCTCCATCCTATATAGCTGGGCTCGTTTTCTTTATTGGTCCAATCTGTGGGTGCATGTTTCCATGATTGGCAGTTCTAGCAGCTGTGCTGGGGTGTGGTCAGCCTGATTGCCTCTAGCTTCTGCCTATGCTCAGTATGGAGTTTGCAAACCCCATTACATAACCCCAGAATGATTATTAGGCTTTTTTGCAACTGCATCACGTTGGTGACTCATATTCAATTTGTGATGCGCTGTAACCCCGAGATCCTTTGCAGCAGGACTACCCCCTCACCAGTTATTCCCCATTTTGTAGTTGTGCATGTGATTTTTTCCTTCTGAAATGAAGTACTTTGCACTTAGTTTATTGAATTTCATCTTGTTGAATTCAGACCAATTCTCCAATTTGTCAGGGTTGTTATGAATTCTAATCCTGCCCTCCAAAGTGCTTGCACCCCTCCCAGTTTGGTGTCATCTGCACATTTTATAAGCACAATCTTCATTCCATTATCCAAGTCGTTAATGAAAATATTGAATAGTTTTGGACTTTGGACTGACCCATGCCATGCACCACTGGATACGCATTCCCAGTTTGACAGTGAACCATTGATAACTACTCTCTGGGTACAGTTTTTCAACCAGTTGTGCACCCACCTTATAGTAATTTCATCTGGACCACATTTCCCGAGTTTGCTTATGAGAATGTAATTTCGGACTGTGTCACAAAAGCCTTACTAAAATCAAGATATAGCATATGTACTACTCCCTCCCCCATCCAATAGGCCAGTAACCCTTTCAAAGAAGGAAATGAGGTTGGTTTGGCATGATTTGTTCTTGACAAATCCATGTTGGCTATTCTTTATCACCCTATTACCCTCTGTGTATTTTATTTGAGGTCGCTCCCATTAGGTGCTTACCAAGCACTTAAAGGCATTCTCTGTTCTGAGGAAATCGCAATCTAAAGGGGACAAGATACTTTCAAATCTCGAGGGGGAGGCTTTTGTTTGTCTGTTCTGTTTTACCCCTTCATATATCTTCTGCATAAGGCGGGAATCTTGTCCCCTTATTGGTCCTTTTGGTCAGGTGCCAGCCAGGTTACTTGAGCTTCTTAGCCCTTTACAGGTAAGAGGATTTTGTGCCTCTGGCCCCCATAGGGAGGGACCCCATAGCACTGTATACAGAAAGGTGGTCACCCTTCCCCTTATATTCATGACAATGGGTCCTGCGCTTTTTGGCGGAATTGCTAACCTCAGAGGTTCACGGCAGCCATCAGTTTGGCCACTTCTGATAGAGGCTCAAACCTGCCGTTCACTCAGCTAATCTCATCACTGGCCAGTGTGGGGGAAATGGAGAACAATCCCCGCAGTCTCTGTGTCCTACCTCATGGGTCAGGGACAGGCCCGATCCCTTTCCAAATTAGACCTTCCCTTCTGGTGTTGCTCACAGACCAGGTCAACTCCTCCTGTGTCCGATCAGGAGTTTAGGGGAACCCAGGCCCACGCTCTACACTGGGTTTCAGCCTAGGGCTGTATGGATACCAGCTGTCTACAGTGTCCCCTGTATCAGCTGCATGACAGCTACAACTCCCTGGGCTACTTCCCCATCGTCTCCCCCCAGAACTTTCTTTATCCTCACTGCAGGATCTTCCACCTGAAGCCTGATCACGCTTGAACTCTTCACTCTTCCAGCAGCACATCTTCTTACTCCCTGCTCCTTGCACACCCCCTCACTAACTGGTGGGAGGTCCTTTTTAAACCAGGTGTCCTGATTAGTCTGTCTGCCATAATTGATTCTAGTAAGTTCTGAATTGGCTCCTGGTGTCTTAATTAGCTTGCCTATCTTAATTGGTTCTAGCAGGTTCCTGATTGCTCTAGGGCAGCCCCTGCTTTTGTCACTCAGGGAACAGAAAACTACTCATCCGGTGCTACCAGACTCCTGTACCCCACTGGTCTGGGTCTGTCACAGACAGTAATGGGAAAATATGAAGAAACTTGCACTTGTATGTTTGGAAACACTCCTCAGCTTCCAGTTCTTTGAACACCTGAAGAGAGAAACAGACTTTCACTCAGAAAAGCCCTGGATCCCAAATATTACAAGGAACTGCTTATACTGATCAGGGCAATGCGTTCAGGGATTGTGTACAATCTCAGACTTGTAAGGAAGCCTAAACCAGGAATTAGAAAGGGATGATTCTAAGGATCTTTCAATTTGCATCCAATATATGCAGTGCTTAGACACTGTGGTGATTGATATTCTACAGATGCCTAGGGAAGAGTCTCCTAAAAATGCAGCTACATAGTAGGAATCCAGTTCCAGTATAGTAAAAAGATATCATTCCTAAACACTGTATTTAAGCTCTGATTCAGGAAGTATAGAGCACAATTGGTAGCTTTAAGCGTGCAAATAACCCTATTGATTTATGTGGGGCTACTCAAATGTTTAAAACTATGCAGGTGCTTAAGTACCATGCTGAACTTGGTGTGGCCTTACAAAGTAAATTATGTACAGTTCTGCAGTAAGTAGTAACCCCTTTTTCTAACAATGTGGTGCAGTAACTTCTCTGCCTTTACATTTCCTAAACTAACTCTTTTTTCCCAAAGAGAGATCACACTGTCTAACATCAGATAAAGTTTAATCCATATAAAGGTAACCAACGGTACATCTTCACTA
This sequence comes from Mauremys reevesii, assembly GCF_016161935.1. NCBI lineage: Eukaryota > Metazoa > Chordata > Testudines > Geoemydidae > Mauremys > Mauremys reevesii. The sequence continues at coordinate 202,980,414 of NC_052624.1, forward strand.
CCCGCCATATCGGCGGGTAGCAATCGATTTCTCGGAGTTCGATATATCGTGTCTCTTCTAGACGCGATATATCGAACTCCGAACACGCTCCCGTCGACTCCGGAACTCCACCACTGCGAACGGCGGTGGCGGAGTCGACGGGGGAGCCGCGGACGTCGATCCCGCGCCGTAAGGACAGGTAAGTAATTCGAACTAAGGTACTTCGACTTCAGTTACGCTATTCGCATCGCTGAAGTTGCGTACCTTAGATCGAACCGCCCCCCCCCCCCAGTGTAGACCAGGCCCAAGCAACATTAAATGTATTAAATCTCTGAGTGCCTCTTCTATAAAACATAATTTCTTCATTGATGGTTTACATGAATATAAGAGCACAGATTGTGTCCCCTTTGTATTGAGAAAATCCTCAGAGTTTATACTTAGAATAGCAGCTTCATGAATGGGGCGGTATCTTTATAGTCACTGTAATCTGTTACGTCATACATCAATGGTAGCTACAATTAGCTGGAATGCTCTTGCTATCCTCCCCAAGGGATGAATCCCTATGAACAGATGACAAAGCATTCATGATGAACAGCTCTGGCTTTAGAAATCACACTATACCAGAGTCTCAGTTTGGCAGGCTTCTGGGATACAGTGCAAGACTCATCTGTTTACCTTGGCTTTTTAAAATCAGTGGCTGGGAAGATATTTATTATCAGTGGAAGAGGTGGTTATTGAAATGGCTTTTTTTCTTACTACTATTTGATAGAAATCATTTTGGTTGTCATTTTGATAAATGTGCCCAAATACGACAGAGAGAGGCTTGATAAAAATGTATAAGCAACTAAAAATCCCTGTTTACTTTGTTTTGAACGCAATGAGACTCTAGGCACATTCAACAAAATAAAAGCCCAAGCCCATACGTAAGACAAAAAACCAGCAGTAGCAAACAAACTCCCCACAAAAACAGCCATTCCCCCCCAACCACCTAAACTCTCTCAAAACCTACATGCCACCCAATTTCACCAACATTATGCACCTCAGTTCTCCCCAAAATCCACCCAAATAGATGAGGTTCAGCAAAATGCTCTAAAGATGCACAGATGTGAGGGCTCTTCTGGACCAACGGTGAGAGGGGGAATTCCAAAGGCGAAGGGCCCTCACTAGCCATGACATCTCAGCATCCTACCTCTCTTATAAACCAAAAGGATTCCTGCTCAATCAAAATCAATACCTCAGATTCCATTTGGAAACCCAGTGCATAAATGGGACAAGAAGATACAAGTGTACCCAGATTGACAAAGGTCAAGGAGTATTCAGATGCTGTGAGAATTGTCTCATGACAACAGTCTTCCCTCAGATCGTTTTTATTATTTCTTCTCAGTCAGATAGGGTCAGATTACAATATTCTTTCTCAGATAGCGTAGAATCTTTCTCTACTGTTAGCCCCGCTGACTTCAACAGGAGTCAGGGTATCACAATCTGACCCATAATAAGTTTCATTCAGCTCAGCACACCATTTCCCAGGTGTTACCCTCGTCTTCCCCAAATCAGTCCTTGAATTATTATTAACTTAAAATTTTTCTAGGCCCTCTACTGACCCATTTGGTAACATCTGACACAGGAAACTGGGAGATATTAGTTTTTAGTATCACCTACTAATTTTTCAGAGGGGTAGCCATGTTAGTCTGGATCTGTAAAAGCAGCAAAGAGTCCTGTGGCACCTTATAGACTAACAGATGTTGGAGCATGAGCTTTCGTGGGTGAATACCCACTTCGTCGGATGCATGTCATCCGGATGCAAGCTCATGCTCCAGTACATCTGTTAGTCTATAAGGTGCCACAGGACTCTTTGCTGCTTTTACTAAATTTTTGTGATTTGTATTGTAAATTGTCATAATGGCCCCATTTACTTAGACTAAGTACCACTGATCTCTCTAGTGCATTGAGTGATACAAAATAACATAATTCTATGTGCTGGAAATGTATGGTGTTTAAATAAATGGCATGGTTCCTCTGGAACACGATATATTAAGATGAGTTTTGATAACATCCAATTTCACTTGTTTTTTTAAAATAATGTAATCAATTCAAAGAGATACAGTCTACTTAAATCTCACCTAAGAATTGTTTAGTACAGTTAAAAGTAGCACCTAAGATTACTATAAGGAAATGTATAGTCCATTAGTCAGTTTCACACAACATAGGCAAAAGACTAACATTTTAAAAAATAGGAAAATGTGATTTAAAAAACACACACAGAGCTTTTGTCAGTGAGGTTCAACCAGTAGTAGCTGTTTGTTTCCTGAAGCTCAGTGAGTTATCTTTCCATGCATAGTTTGTAAATGTTGCTTATTTTGTCTGTTTTTTTATTGTTAAAATTTATATTCTTCTCAAGTGCCTAAAACATGTAGAATACATGTCACATTAAATGTTGAAAGATTACCCTTTTATCACTTCAGCAATAATACTTGCAAAAAAGATAATAAAGAATAATACACTAGATGTTATAGTAGATGGGGATTTTTCCACAACTCCCTCTCTCCCTCATCACACTGCGGGGGATATTTGGTCATAAAAATGCATTGCCTTAGAAGTGAAGGGGAGAAATGTCCCCACCCCCGTCTCAACAAGTGAGATTGTGGGATGTTGGTTGGATCAGAAAAGGGGATGGACCCCTCCTAGAAGGTATGGATGGAGTAAAACCCATGTGCAAAGATGCAGAAGCCGTGTCCCGCCTCCTGAGGTTCTTGCCTCCCATTGGCTGGCTTTGGGGTGTGGGGGGAATGGGAGTTGATTGGTCCATCCACACCCTTCCCAACAATTTAAACTTTCCCCTGGACTTCACAAGCCTCTTGCCTCTTCATCTGCTCTCCCCTCCCTGCCTTTAGCTGTAACCACAGTGAGTTTTGTTTCCAGAATGCTGGATAGGAAGGGATGGGTCTGACCAATCACTCTTTTGGGGGATGAGGATTTTTTCTCCACACTGGGCCAAACGATTAGTTTCCAAAGGGTTTTTCACTTTCCTTGCATCATTGTGGAGGCACAGTTCAGGAACAGAAGAATAGGATTTGGAAGTCTGTTAGTAAGGGATTATTTAGGAATCTTCAGTTTGTCACAATTTACAGCCTGTGTCCAGTGTGCATAAAGGTTAAAAGGGCCAGCTACCAGTGGTAAATGAGGCCTAAGTTTACACAGACCGAGATCCCCCATTTGTAACCTCTATCCCTGTCATGGGGAGTGGGTGAGAGGACTCAGAAGTGGGCTGGGCCCTGTGGAACAAGTTGTTTTTGGTTATATGGTGGGAACCCTGTAACCCCACAGTAGACTCCGTTAAATGTCTGGTATATGAGATGGGGTGGTTATATACCATCCATACCCAGTTGTAAGTTAATAAAGTTGTAGCCTGCTGCTTAAAATCCATCCCAGTGTCTATCTTTCATTCACCTGTATGTCCTGAGCAAAGAGGTACTCCTGGATTTTATTTTATTTTATTTTATTTTATTTATTATTGCTTGGAAAGTTCTTTGCTACAATCATTCCTGTTTAATTCTGTTTGCTAGTTTCTCACATGAAATAGTCTGGCAATGAATGGTTTGCTTGTACATTAGAAATGTATGAAACATAGATAAGTTTGTATATGGTATGGAATAAGAATGCATTTCAGTTATTAAAACTGTCTACTCCCCGGCCCTCTCTTATTCATTAGACCAAAGAAGAGAGAGAAAAATCTGAAAAACTTATATTTTTGCAGAAGGGAAGTACTACATTCCTGGAGTCGCAGGTAAAAACAAAACATACTTTCTTAAAATGCAATCAAATAGACTGGCACAGAGTTACTCTTTTGCTATCGTTTTCCTTTTCAAAGCCACAACTTTATGTAAAAAAAATGCTCCACAAGTAGGTATGTTATTGTGGGCAGAATGCTGCGGACGGAGAACAAGTACCCTCCAAAGATTTTGTCTACCTACTAGAGATTTGTTTCCCTGTAACAGCCTTGGGTGAATGGATTTGGGGGAGGGGAAAGTTCTCTAACTGTGCATGCATTTGCAGAATACAGAAGTCTCACTGAAAATGTTAGTGTATGAGGCACTGTTGTCATTAGAATGAATTTCCTTTATGGTGTCAAGTGAATTCAGATTATCTTGATGATGAAGTTTGAATTCTTACTGGTTTTTCCATTAGCCAAGGGAGATAGAGAAGAAGCTGCAGGAAGGAGAATCTGCTGGCACTGTTGTTACTTCTCATCAAATCATTTTCCAGAAAAGTGTTCCATCATCCTTAGAGGTTATTTTTAATTAATTTTATTTAAACCAGTGCATTGGTTTAGTTGAATAAATTAAACTATTGTAGGAATAAATAATTGGACACTGTGTACAATGAAACTGGGGTGACCAGATGTCCCAATTTTAGAGGGACAGTCCCAATTTTTGGGTCTTTTTCTTATATAGGCTCCTATTTCTCTCTCTCTCACACACACACACACACACTCTCTCCTGATTTTTCACACTTGCTATCTGGTCACCCTAATTGAAACTAAATCACGTAGCATACTTGTATGTGTATATGGGCACATTGCATTAGTATATTTTGTATTATGTTCAAACAAAATCCACAATACTCAGGATATTTAATATACTGCATAGCTAAATTTAAATAATGCTAAGGGAGTCTGATTTATTCCCATAAAAGCAAGGAAACTCAGTTAAGACTCTGCATATACAAACATGTGCTGTCCAGAGACCTCAAAATACTTTCCCAAAATAATATTTGCATGGGAGTGGGGGGGGTGACTGAATGGGCTAATTATCCTATTTTTATAACTTACCCTATTTCTTTAAAATAAAGGTCATTGTTATGGTGCATGAGCTTATAGCCAGCCAAGATTACTCAAAAACAGCCAGTCAGATGTGTTTTTTATTTTTTTTAAATGCTACTCAGCTGCAAGTTATCAGAGTAAGACCGTGCCTAAAGTGAATTAAAAATGGCCTCAAATGGGGGTCACAAAAGAAACTCTTTGCAGATTTGACGTTGCAAACAGTGATGCTGTTTATAAGTTTAATTGCTGCTGTGCCTGGTACAGCTATTACATGTTCTCAAAATAGCTACGTCAAATTCCTTAAGTTTTAATATTTTAGTGTTCCTAAAACAAAAATAAGCAATTGGATAATCTAATGTAGCTTTTATATTTCAAATATAGGGCACTGAGGATTGGGTTATTGTAGACAAAATACCTACTGAGGTAGTTGATGGTGAATCGAAAAAAATTGTGACATACAAAGTAATGACTGTGCGCAGTAAAACTGGTGACATTCCACCTGAGATATTAAAATCCAGTACCATTGAAATGCAAAGCTTTGAGGACTTGGAAAATGAAATACAATCAAAAGAGGAGAATAAACAGAAAATGTACACCTTAGGAAAGTCCTATGACACTGTATCCGGGAAAATTGTAACCATGACAAGTAAAGCTAAAGAGGGAGAGAAAACAGTGCAGTCATCACTAGAAGCATTTCAAAAAATGGAGAGGGGAATGCCAGAATCTGTGAAAATCATTCCAGTAGTGGCTGAATATGAAATTCTAGAGCCCATCACAGACGAAAAAGCAAGGAGGGGATCCGATGTACAGAGTACAAAAAGAAAGCTGTCCGAATCTTTGACACCTATAAAGGAAGCAGAGTCTCAGTTGCATAGTCCTGAAGAGGAAAGTTTGAAGAAAGCACAAAAGATGGACCAGGATTTTCATGGTGCACTGGGAAGCTTGCAGTTTGGCAGAGCTGAAAAACACCTTGACAGTGAAGCTCTGAAAGCAGGGGCATTTGGTCGGAAAGATAAGAGCCTGTCTGAGTGGAGATATTCCAGAGAACAGCCATTTACCATTGCTACTGCTCACTATGTTTCTGAGTCGTCTGCATCAAGAGTAGTGGTAACAAGTGGCTTTGACTTTGTGCCACAATTTAAAGATTAAAGCATGACATTTTTCAGGCAATACCCTCACACTACCCTACCTTGCTGCTTGGCTTTATGTTGACAATAGCCAACCCAGTTTATTTTTTTTTCTCATGATTTAAGTCAGTACCACAGTCCAAAGCAGGCATTATATAATGCTTTAAACTTTTCAAATTTATTTAGAGATCCATGTTGCTGAAATGTAGTATTGCTGCTGGGGCTTGTAATGGGGGGAAAAAAAGGGTTTGCTTGAACCAGTAAAATCCCAGTGCTAACAAGTATGCTTTTAAATTACTGCTTATAGTCATTACAGAGTTGTGCTCATTTATTTTCCCATTCCATTCCCTGTTTTCAACCTGTCTGTGTCCTTGCAACCTTATCCTCCTCTCCTCTGTCTCAGCCTAGAGTTTTGTCAGTTAACATATCTGTGTGTGTGTGTGTCTGTCTCTCTTTTGTGTATGACTCTGCATTTCTTTGTCCACTTAGACTAAACAGTCCTCCAGTGAAAAAACCTTGGATGGTTCAGATATCTTCAGTTTATTAGAGTCTGCAAGAAAACCAACTGAGTTCATAGGAGAGGTTACTTCTACTTCACATAGCAGGGCTCAGGTGGCCATTTGATTCCATCTATTAATTTTATAACTGCACACTACTGATTTTTTTTTCTTTTGTTCCCTATATTTGCACATAAGTGTGTTTGACTTATAGATATTTCAGAATCTGCATGGTTAATATTAATGCAAATGCTTGGTGTGCCTTTTACTTCCTAAGCTAGATCACAGCTAGAAACCTCACAAGAAAATCAAGTTCTATTCCTTTTTTTTTTCTTTTGTCATTTTACAGGATATTTTATTTGCTTTTAGAATGCTAGGGCATTGATACAAACAAAAAGGATAGTATGAGATTTCTTCTCCCCTTTTTAAATGCTGATTCATGGTGTGTTTTTGCTATAATAATTACCTTAAAGTAAAAACTTAAGCAACTCAGGAGAAACAAAATGGCAAACTTTAATATCATTTGTTACTTATATTTACAGTACATTGGCATTAGTAACTGGGTTAAGTTTTATTTTTCACTTCTGACATTTAGATCCATTTCCCTACAGAAAACGGAAACAAAGACCAGCCAGGAGATAAGTGTCAGCGAAATGAAGGAAGAGATTCAGCCATATCAGGATTCAGTGAAGAAGGTTGTGCAGGACACTGTACTGGTCGAGGAGAGATATGTGACGAATGTGCATGCAAGTGGGGATGCTGTTAAATTGGCTGGAGATCAGCTGGATGCTATGGCACAGGCAGTATCTGCTGTTGCTTCTAGTATGAAAGGAAAGGAGGGTTCAGCTGTGACTGAGGGGGCTAAAGAGGAAAAAAGGGAGGAGGCTGATAAAGCTGTAACCAAGCGGGAAGAAATTGCTGCTGCTTCTCATCAGCAAGAGGAGGAGCAGAGTGCAACAGTCCACGTTTCCGATACATTGGAAAGAAAACCTCATTTTGAGGTAACTAGTTATTAATAATCAGTTCTTTCTGCATTGAAGTATAAGGCAGTGATACTCAGACTGAGGCTCGGGAACTGCATGTGGCTCTTTAATGAGTCTCCTGCAGCTCTTTGCAGCACGTGATATTAAAACACCATGTGATTTAATTATTAACCAATCAGGATATTTTTGCTATATTATTAACCAATTGTAGAATACTTGGTCAATCATTTTGCTGTGAGGAAAAAAAATAGATATATATATGTATGTTTATAGACACACACAGACTCGCGTGTGTGTGTGTGTGTGTGTGTGTGTGTGTATATATATTATACACACAATGAATTTACACTACTGTGGCTCTTTTGGCTAATGATGATTGCTAATTTGGTTCCTGACCCGCTGAGGTTTGATTATCACTGGTATAATGTATACAATATTGGACTAAATTAACTCCACCGATGAAGAGTTAAATAAAATATACACAGGTAGTAGATTACATTATCACATCTTTATAGTGGGCAGTTTGTTTCTCCTCTTATTTCTTTCTTGCATGGCAGTTCTGAGGCTTGTTGCTGGTTTCCATTATCAACAATATCAGGGCCGGCCTTAGGGAAAACGGCGCCCTGACCAAACTCGTATTTTGGCGCCGCTGGCCCCCGCTGCCTCCCTGGGCTCCCCAACCCTCCATCACCCCCAGACCCTGCTGTTTTCTTCCTCATTGCCCTGAGCTCCCTTCCGCAGCCTCACAACCCAGGCCTGCCCCACTCCTTTCCTTTTGAGCATGGCATCCCCCTGGACCACAGAACCCTGGGCCGTCACCCAGGTCGCCCACCAGTAAGGCCGGTCCTGGACAACATGCAATGTATATTTTACCTAAAGGAGTGTGCAGTGCTGAAGACTGATGCCTTTTATGTAACGGATCATAAGGATTCAGTGTCCACTGCCTGTGGAAAGTTCATTAAGATTTATAGAGTTCACTTGTCCAAAAGGAACAGAAAATAATACATTCTTCTCTGTTTGTCTCAATTGTAAATAATTTACCTTGTTTTAAACTACTAAGTTTTTTCATTTTAGCTTCATTAACAGGATTTCTAAACCTATTTGTACTAAGGTGTTAAAAACCTTCATATTGTTTTGCTTCTCTTTCTGAGAGGTAATTACAAGAAAATAAACTTGTAATGTCAATCTGTTCTATTGTATTTTAAAATAAGCAAATTTTTAATATTTGCATCTTTTCTAAAGTCGACTTTCTTGAAGTACAACTTAGCATTAGATATAAAAACCACCTTGGAATATTGTTAACATATATACATGTATGGACCATTATGCTGACATTTTTTTCCTTCCTGTAATGCAGAGCACATTTATTTTATTTTTTTTCCATTCCCCAACAAAAAAAAAATCTCTGAGAAATCCAAAAGCTTTAATAAATGCTCCAATTACTTTTCCATTGAAGCAGTCACCAGTTGTGAAGACTGAAACCATCAGCTTTGGCAGTGTTTCTCCAGGTGGGGAGAAGCTTGAAATGTCTACCAAGGAAGTTCCCATAGTTCATACAGAAACAAAAACCATTACATATGAATCATCACAGGTAAGAAACTCTGCAAGACCCAGGACCTAATTTACCAAGGGCTAAAAAAATACCTGTCAGCTGCTTTAAATATGTTACAGTATTAAGTAGTAATATCACCCATAGTAAGTCTATACTAAACAGAAGGACTATATAAATATGTATGTTTATCTGAAGGCACTCTTATTTGTACCAGTATGCGGTCTTTTGTGAACACTGCTTAGACTACAGGACTTTGATGTATATCCTTAAAAAACAGTATGAGACATATACAAGGGGGGGAGGGATAGCTCAGTGGTTTGAGCATTGGCCTGCTAAACCCAGGGTTGAGTTCAATCCTTGAGGGGGCCACTTAGGGATCTAGGTCAAAAATTGGTCCTGCTAGTGAAGGCAGGGGGCTGGACTCAATGACCTTTCAAGGTCCCTTCCAGTTCTAGGAGATAGGTATATCTCCTATTATTATTATAAACAAAAGTACTCTTGTAAACTTATGAGGTGATGCAAAATTCTGAAGTAGAAACGTAAGTAATGAAATAACATCTAAGTCCTATGGGACGGGTCTGACCACTCCTGGCCATTAAACAACCACATCATTCTTTTTGTAAGGGTATTACAAAAAGAATATTAAGATATTCTTAATACAATAAGATATTAATTTTGGTGTTCAGATGAAATACCAACTCAAGCAATTACCTTCTACCTCTGAATTCTCCAGGCAGTTCCAGTTGCATGTAGAATTCTTCACTTCATGTTCCAACTGTTGATGTTTATTGTTAAGCAGCTGCTGCATTCCACTCTAGAAGTAGCCACAATAGGAACTATTTGCAAAGCACTTTGAACACCACCAGGCATAATAGAAATGCTGCTGTTTCAGTCAAATGGACTAGCCTGTCAGCTATAAAGAAATATCCCAGCAGCAAGTAGTTTATATCATCAACCACATTCTTTATGCAGAAGTCTAGAGACAGGAAAGCTCAGCCAATATCTCCATTTTTCACAAACTATTTGTGGCATTTTTTTTTCTTTTGGCTATTTAGGCAGATTCTGGTGCTGACTCAGAGCCAGGTGTGTTGATGAGTGCACAGACCATCACATCTGAAACTACCAGTACTACAACTACTACACATATCACAAAAGTAAGAAAATGAGGGGTTCAGTCCTTGAATAGATGTATTTTCAGAACTTTGACCTGACTGTATAAATCAATATTTATTTCAGAATATGGATGTATGCTAATATTTTCTGTGTGAAATCCTATCTAGTGTATATACTTATGTAGTCCCTATGGCAGTAGTGTCTGAGCACCTCACAACATCCCTGTGAGGTAGGCAATTGTTATCTCCATTTTACACACGAGGCACAAAGAGATTAGGTGGCTTGCCCAAGGTCACCCAGTAAGTCTGTGGCAGAGCAGGATATTGAATCTGGGTCTTCCAAGTCCCAGGCCAGCACCCCAACCCCTGGACCATCTTTCCTCCCTAAGCGTAACTCCCATTATCCTCACCGAGTATGTCTACACAGCAAAGGAAAACCAACAGCTGGCCCATGCCGGCCGACTCAGGCTGCGGGGTAGTTTGATTGCTGTGCAGGCTTCTGGGTTCAGGATGGGGTCTGGGCTCTAGGACCCTATGGGGCGGGAGGTCCCAGACCTCAGGCTCCAGCCCAAACCCAGAAGTCTACACAGCAATAAAACAGCCCCACAGCGCAAGCCCGCGCCAGGTGGCACAGGCCAGCTATGCGTGTCTAGTTGCTGTGCAGACATACCTACTGGGGCCAGAATTTAAGCCTATCTGGGTGAAATTCATCTCTGGGCAAAGGAGTCACACAAGGTCACACCCCACTTAAGAGCCCTCACAATTGGACTTAAGTAGGAGCAGAGGCTTTGTGTTTCTCCTGTTGTGCGTGTAAATATGCTGTATAACCATGCTTTTCTTTCATATGTTGGATATGCAGTTGATGTCAACCATTCTGATATATGCACTATATAACCATCTTTTCTGAAACTCTTGCTAGGTGAACTGTTCCTGCTCATTTATCGTCAGATTCTGGAACTGTTTCTTTGAGCAAGCAGCACCACTTTTAAATGAGTGTTTATTTGTATTTGTTCCTCTCACTTTTAGACTGTGAAGGGAGGCATTTCAGAGACAAGAATTGAAAAACGAATAGTCATCACAGGAGATGCAGATATTGACCATGATCAGGTAGAGTATATAAGCTACAAAAAGCTGCCCTGAACTGAAAACTACCAAAGAGGGTATATTTAACCTTAAACTTTAAAACACTGTTCATACTGGCATGCCTTAAACTGGATTAGTATTTAAATCAATGATAGTATATTTTAATCATTTTTCCTCATTTGTAAATTGTGTAATTTCTCATGAATCTCTCCACCTTGCTACTGATCATGCATGTTCCACCTCCTTTTTGTTTTTGCCCTTCTGTGGTTTCCTTGGGCTAGGCGCTGGCTCAGGCAATTAAAGAGGCCAAAGAGCAGCACCCTGACATGTCAGTGACCAAAGTAGTGGTACATAAAGAGACAGAAATCACACCAGAAGATGGGGAGGATTGACCCACAGGTAAGAGGAATAGATGATTTTCCTAGGCACTCACTGGGCTGGCATGCAGCTAAGACATTCTCCTTCCATAATTCACCTCTAACTCCTTATTTCTCTCACTGGCATTTGCAAAAACCATGTGAGCCAAGTATTAATTCTGGAATTTACTTCAGATGTAAATTATACACATTTAGGTCTATGTATTTTTCTTTGTTTAATAGTGCCAGTTAGAGAAATGGAAATTTGCTTTTGTTGGCTCTCTGGATGTTACTCATCCGTGCTTTGATGTATTCCTAAAATTTCTAACTCTGCGATCAAAAATCTGTTGTCTGTTTATATATGTGACTTAAGAACAAAAACATTTTGTTCTTAAAGGTACAATTTTAATTTCTTTTAAAATGCTGAGGGAAATAATTATAGCTACTTATCCTATTTTAGGCACAAATATGGCACAATTTAGGATTTTAGTTCAAACTTGTAAAGCTTTGTGGTTCAATTTACTTTTATTAAACCCAAATTAATTGTTGTGTCAATATTTGGATGTCTTGACTTCCTCGTGTTTTGTAAGGATATTTTGTGTTTGAAAGTGGCATTGTTTCTCAGAATGAGATAATAATGCAGCTTTTCTTGTGTCAAGCTGTCTTCAGTAAAGGCATGCTTTCCAACTAAGTTTGGCTAAACGGTCATCTTGATAATATTGTATTTACTGTATGTGCAGAAACATATCATACATACTAACCTGCTATGCAAGAGCTCTTAATGACAGCATCATCCATAGGCTGCTTTGAATGCTGTATGCACTCACAAAAAGAGGCTGTGGTCTAATTTGTCTGAAATGATAGCAGCATCATAGTCTTGAAGCACTATGTATTCCCTAGCATTTGGTATAAGTAACATAGTATGATGTGCAGCATCTCTTGAAAGTTTACTACTTTCCTGCTTTGGATGAGGAAATATAAATGCCTAAAGCAAATGTGAGTAAGACCACTATTACTTACTTTGGAAAATGGCGCCAGTCGTTAAGGAATGAGCACCAATAACAGTTATGGTCTTCTGCTAATCAATTCAGAGAAAACAGTAAAGTGGCCTGATCCAAAGCCCACTGAAATCAATGGGGGTCTTTCCAATGCACCTTGGATCAGGCCCAAGGTTGGCAGTTACTTATACTGGAATCATGTGGTTATAATATTGTTGTCAGCTGAAGTATGCAACATGAGCCCCTTTTCACCCTTGATTTGAGAGAGAGAGAAACTCAGTTGTTTCAAATAATTAACTCGGTTCTCTTTCCTGCAGGAATAATTTAGCTTGCATACGAATCCAGTCATGCACACCCTTAGGAATACCAGAGCCTATATGGAGTCTCAGTTCTAACCTGACTGACTTGTATCTGTCCATGGAAAATTTCAGTACCGAAGAATTGATCGTAAATGCTAATAAAGACACTGGCAGAGATATTTTCCCGTATAAAGCAATCTGAATCAGCATCAGTAAAACAATATTGCATGAAGCAAAGATAAATTTACAGAAAAGCAGCATTTTAAATTTTCATTATATCTAAGTTTTCAGCTATACCTGCACGTTCATAAACAATATAAACAGTGATCTAATGTAACACATAAACAGTTCATGCCTTTCACATTTTATTAAATCTAAACATACTAAAATTTGTTAGGTGGCAAACCTTTTGTTTATGGATTCTGTAACTGAAGATTACCCTAAACTGCTAGAAGCTGTATAGGTACTATGTATAATGTTTTATCACACATTAGATGTGCCAATAACACAGTTTATACAGGAAACAATTTGAATCTTGTATTTGTTTTATCTGGTTTTATTACTGTTGCCTGATTAAAAAAAAAAGATGAATCTCTAATCTTATCAAAATATTTAAATTCTTACAAAATGTGCTTTGCATACCTGATTTAATACCTTGTGAGGTAGTAAAGATTTCAGCACATTTACTTGACTTTAAGATTTTTTGTCAGCTTTGTTCAGAGTTAAAGACAGAAAGTTTCCAGTCACCCTTCAGAAGTTCTAACCCTGTAAATTATATGTGGTTATTTTGGAGAAAGTCTGTATTTTCCTTAGTTTATAGTGTTACAAAATTATTACTCTGAAATAACCTTGATGGTTTTTTATTGACTTCCCTTTTGTTCTCAGAGAAAAAAATGCTTCATTTCAGAATCTGGTCAGCACCATTTATGATCTAGTTCAGAGCCAAGCCTTAAAATGTACAGAACATCCACCGAAAACTCATTAGTGTTCCGTTATAATGTCCACTGAAGGGATATAGTCTCCATTACACTCTCAGCTGCGTCACAACACATGGTGAATGTATGTTTCTGCATAGTGAAATAAAAGTGGTAAATGCATCCAAAATTGTATTGTTCTGTGTCTAAAAGAATCCAGTGTTTTTATATTCAAAACCCAAGTAATATCTGTATGATATCAAAGGCTTTATTCATCTGCATAGGAGGTGAGTCCTGTCTTACAATAGACCACAGTATGCTGTGCAGACAACTGGAGTTTGCAGGGGAGCCTACGGGATAATAATATGAAAATGTACTCCTTTGGGTAAAATGATGTTAGCAAAGGAAAAAGAACATTATGCTTCTTTTTTCTATAGCGGTGTACTGTGTTTCAGTTAAGTTAAATGGAAATTATTTGTGTTTGGCTAACAAAATTATAATGAAAATGTAGCATTGGCTCAAGATCTGTTTTCTTTTATATATTTGCTCTGAATCATGGATGAATTATCTATTTAAGAGAATCCTTACTTTTCTGTTTGCTGTTGCTTGCTCCTTGACCACACATGGCTGGCATTCCCTTGGTGATTTAAGATGAATTTGTAGAGGCTAACTCACCCGTCAATCCATAAACCCTGGTAGGATGCAAGAAATAAATACAAGTGAACTTGTGTACACAGAGCTCCCTCTTATTGACTTCAGTGGAGAGCAGGATTTGGCCCACAGATTTGTTACAAGTATTTATTTTCTTAATTTAGAAAGAAAGAAAAGAGAATATATCAAGAGAAGAATCTGTAGTTAATAATTAAAAAGAAATCTCCTGAGGTTTTGACTGCTCTACTCTGTATCTCTAAAATGATGTTTTCAATCAGCCATTCTTCATGTCTTTGTTGTTTAAGACCTCCCTTTATGTATCTGCCCTTCTAGCACATCAGTCATCTCTCACCTATTACCTAATGAATAATGCAAAGATTGTGTTCCCATGTCCATATTTTTGGAGTTATCTCTTCCTGACCCTCTTCCTAATATAACAGAATGTGTCTATAAATTCTATTCCTTCCTAGAATAGGATTTCTTTCCTCGCCCCGTCAGCTACAGAGAGAAGAGGTATCTACCCTGTTTCTCAGCAGACTACATTCCAGGCTCTTGCTTCTGCATCAAGAGTTTAAAAATAGACTCTGAAGCCATATTGATCTTCCCTCAGGTGGCCCTTACCTTGTCAGCTAAGAAACAGCATTATGTTACCTCAGAGATGTGAGTGGCTACTATACTGCCTTCTGTCCAGAGTTACCCTTAGCATTATATTGTAGCATGGCTTGAGGGAAATGTACTATAGTGATTATGTACAGTATGTATGCTGTCTGAAGATACTGTATCTTTGAGGTTAGTCTCCTTAAAAAGCTGGGGTATGGCCTAAGCATGTACAGAGTAAGAGAAGATTAGAGTGGATCGGCAATGACATCAGTCATTGTTAGCAGCAGACCTTTGTTTGGGGTAATTCCTCGGGATGGTTCCTGGGAATAATAGTTTTGATTTTTGTTAGTGACTGTTCCTTGGGTTGTCTGCCTAATGCTGTGCCACATGAAATAAAGAACACTTTCCTGTTTCTACCAGATGCCTTTTGTCTCAGTCTCTTCTCACTTGTCCAGCTCTGAGCCGTATGACAGTCCCTACAAACAAACTGTCACAAGACCTGCACCATTACTAACACAGACCAATACAAAGAGAAATCTCACTCATTACAGCTGGAATAATAATTCCTGACAATACAGCACTGTCTGAACGGGCTGTTCTGCATCATTAAGATAAGGGATCCTGATGTGTAGGTTAAAAAGAAACGTAGCAGGTATCACCATTCTAGATACAGAAAGTATAAATACAATAATCTGATAATCATGAAAAACAAATACTGTCCTTAGGAATCAGTTAGCATTGATCTTTCTTAAGCTTTTTGAGGGTCAACATTACTTATTAATGTAATAATAGCAAGTTCAAGCATTACAGGAATTTTCTGATCGGCCTCCATATTCAGAAATTAGATCAGAACCTGAACCGATGTCTTCACCCATATTCTTCAAACAGACAAGATTTGTTCAGCTGGAAGAAGGGTGGGAGGGTGACAAATATTCACTTTGTCAGCTCTCATTCAGATATTGTTCCTTGTTAGCACATTTTCAGATAAATTAGACAATGAGGCCGTGCTTCAGTCTTTCAACCAACTTGTAATTCAGGAAAATCTGATACCGATTTCTTCTGTTATCTCATAAAAGATTGTGGGACACAATCCGAATTTCAGTATTTCATTTATTGGCTTTTCCATGTAGTCGTGAACCATAGAATCTTCCCAATTCACAAGCACTAGTGGTGAGATGATATTAGTATCCCCATTATATAAATGGAGATTGAATGCACAGAGGGGCTATATGACTTGCTCAGGAAATCTGGACAGAACTCAACCCTGATCTTCTGAATCCTACTCCCATGCCTCAACCTTTCTTCAACTTGAGTGCTACTTCAACTTCTGTAAATATTTTGTTTATACACCCATTGTTATAACATCTGGGCACATGGCATGTGTTATATATAAAATATTGAAGCTGCCAACAGTAGACAACACTTCAGATTACCCTTGCCTGTCATAAAGAACCATAACAACAGTGCACAGTTAATAATAATATATGGAGATAGGTCTATCTCAGAGAACTGGAAGGGACATTGAGTCCAGTCCTCTGCCTTCACTAGCAAGACCAAGTACCAATTTTGCCCCAGATGCCTAAATGGCCCCCTCAAGGATTGAGCTCACAGTCCTGGGTTTAGCAAGCCAATGCTCAAACCACTGAGCTATCTGTCCCCCAAATGTTTGATCAAAGTTACCTTGCATCATGCTTTGATAGTCTGCCAAAGCCTGGGTTACTATCAGTGACCCTATACAAAAAACCCTATACCTTCATTCTTCAGAGGTCTGTTAATACTAACGAGAGGTCTTTAGCTGATTTCAACCATTGCAGTGAAACATAAGGAAAAAAGGCAGCATCTAAGGCAAGCAAGTCCCAAACCATATAAGGGGGATTGGACTGGAAGAGTGGTCTCAACCTTTTTCATATTGTGGACACCCCTTCCCTCCCCACCTCACAGTTTTGAATCCATGTCATCCCTGCAGCAACTATAGTGCCTGGTTATGTGAAGTAAAAGTGTAATATATCAGGCCAATATTAAGGAGCTATAATGAAAACAAGCTACTTGGTTGCATCTCTGGGCAGAGGTTTTTTGTTCATTAATATTGAATCTCTTCATGTTGTCGGCAGCCCTTACTGCTCTAATCTCTCTCAAGATCCCTTTGCAGTTTAATTCTGCCCCTCTGTATGTTTTATAGGTCTCCAGTTTTGGTGGTGTCCATAAATTTGACCACAGCCGAATATATACCAAAGAAACTCCCAAAGAAGAGGGACAAAAAAGCAGTTGTTCAGTGAGATGCTTGTTTCTTTGAGTTTAGCTGATGAAAACAAAACCTCTGGAAACCCTGGGAATTTGGGATTGAACTGCAGCTAGTAGCAAGAAGCACAGCTGCTTGAATAAGACAAACGGTTCCACTGTGACAGAAGAAACTACATAGAATACCTTGAAGTGCTCTGTGGACCACCAGGCTTAGTTGCAAATATTTACTAAATATGAGTGCCAAGATGAGGGTTCATTCTATCATATAATTTCTATGTGAAAAAGAAAATGAGGGATTGTATTAATTCAGTAACTCCCAAAGAGGGCATCATTCTCCAGGTGCAAATGCTGCTTGAGTTGAGTGCACAGAGGAAGCACCTTTATCACTAAAGTTTGTGACACTTCAGAAACCAGAGATTCTTCTTCGAGTGCTTGTTCACATTGATTCCAATCTGGTGTGTGCATGCCGTGTGCATGGTTGTAGGAAACTTTTTCCCTTAGCAGCTCCTGTAGGGTCGGCTAGGGAGCCCCCTGGAGTGGCACCCTCATATATATGACCCTGCCAACCTGATCCCCCCTTCAGTTCCTTCTTACCGTCTGTGGCGACATTGGAACTGCATTTCGCTTGCTTGCAAGTGTTCCCTTAGCCTAGTACCTAGTCCTACCCAGTTTCTTGTTTTAGTAGATAGTGTATTGTTGTTTATAGTTAGTATAGAAATTGGTGAGTGGGATCGTTCCTATCCTCTTACCCTGCCTTGGGCTTCAGGGCATGCCTCAAGGCCAAGGGTTTAAGTATTACAGTGTATGCCGAAAGTCTATGCCTAATAGCGATCCCCACGACTCATGCCTGAGGTTTCTAGGGAAGGTGCATCAGTCTGAGCGCTGCAACATTTGTAAGGCTTTCAAGCCTAGAACTAGAAAGGAGCGTGACTTCCATTTAAAGCAATGGAAGCCATGCTCCGTCCTGACTGCCAGGGCCTGGTGTGGAGCACCCCAGCATCGGTCCATGAATCAATGCCGAGGAAGAATGCTGGTGTGAGAGAACCTTGGCGCCGAAGATCCCTGGCACTGCAGCAAGGAGCAGGGCCCCAGCACCGCTCCACAACTTTGGTGCCCCACAATTTGTTTATAAAAATATGCTAATGAGTGAATATAATGTAACTAGAATATGCTTCATGCAAAAGGTCTCTTGTAAGGTATCATTACAAAGCTTATAATCTACTGAGTGTGGTCCTATTTGTATAAATTTACCACTCTTGTATCTGAAACTAGAAATATGAAATACAACTCTGAGGGCCTATTGTAATTATGCAAAGTGTGGACCATTTTGCTTGGTGACTTACTTTGTTCTGTCTGTTACTACTTGGAACCACTTAAATCCTACTTTCTGTATTTAATAAAATCACTTTTTACTTAAAAGCAGCAAAGAGTCTTGTGGCATCTTATAGACTAACAGACGTTTTGGAGCATGAGCTTTCGGGGGCATTTGGATGCATCCGACAAAGTGGGTATTCACCCACGAAAGCTCATGCTCCAAAACGTCTGTTAGTCTATAAGGTGCCACAAGACTCTTAGTCTGGATCTGTAAAAGCAGCAAACACGGCTACCCCTCTGATACTTTTTACTTATTAATTAACTCAGAGTATGTATTAATACCTGGTGGAGCAAACAACCGTGCATCTCTCTATCCGTGTTATAGGGGGCAAACTATGAGTTTACCCTGTATAAGCTTTATATAGGGTAAAACAGATTTATTTGGGTTTAGACCCCATTGGGACTTGGGCATCTGAGTGTTAAAGACAAGAACATGTCTGTTAGCTGCTTTCAGGGAAACCTGCAGCTTTGGGGCAAGTAATTCAGACTCTGGGTCTTTGTTGGAGCAGACGGGAGTGTCTGGCTCAGCAAGACAGGGTGCTGGGGTTCCAAGCTGGCAGGGAAAGCAGGGGTAGAAGTAGTCTTGGCACATCAGGTGGCAGCTCCCAGGGGGGTTCTGTGATCCAACCCATCACACACATGTCATTGCAAGACTTCATTACCCACTTGCCAGCACACATGGTTTTGGGCTCCCCTATGGGGCAGACACTCCTGTATCCCCCAAAAGGGAAAGAGACCCTGATCCAGCTGTAGGCTCATAGCTACCAGCTATGACAGACCTTTCACTGGCCAGCAAAATCCCCCTCCCCTTCACTCAGGTTAGGTTTGCTTCCAGCTAGAGTCCTTGAGGTTTGTTCCCACCTTAGCAGTCACCAGGACCCCAACTTCCAGCTCAGGATACAAGTCTCTGTGCGCCTCTTCCACTCCATTACAGCCAGTTCATGCTTCTGGGTCTTAATAGCTTTGTCTTTTAAGTCCAGGCTGGTGGGCAGCCTTTTCCCGGGCAAATTGTACATCAATTTCCATTTGTCTTCCCTTGAGACCGTCACTCGATGAGCTGGGATATCACAGAGAACCCCCTCCCCTCCTGTCTTGCTAAATTAGACACTCCAGTCAGCTTCAGCATAGACACAGAGGTTGGGCCACACCTGTCTACAGTTCACCGAAACTGGGATGCACTCGGTTTAGGGGTTTCTTAGTTAACAGAGACTTTCCCAGCGCCCAGTGTTCAGCCTTTCTGGGCAATTTGAAACTTGTGTAGTTCTAGCTTCTTCTGATCTTCATTCTTACTTATTTTGCTTCCTTTTCTGTCCATACTTCCCTTACCCGAAATAAGCAAACAGAAAATAACAAACCAGTAACCACTTGTCTGTTCTCCAGCCACCACACTTAAAACTACTACCAGTACCTCAAAGCAATCAGCTGTGCACAGATCCTGCTGACTACGCCACTGTGACCGGTTGGATCACAGAACCCGCCTTGGGAGCTGCCACCTGATGTGTCAAGTCTATTTCTGCCCCTGCTTTCGTGCCCTGTCAGGTTAGGACTTCAGTGCCCTGCCTGGTTTGAGCCAGACTCGCTAGCCTGCTGCAAACCCAGACTCAGGTCTGAATCACATACAGCTGTACGCTTACCTGAAAGCAGATAACGGAAATGTTCTTGTCTTTAACACTCAGACGCCCAAGTCCCAATGGGGTTTAAACCCAAATAAATGCATTTTACCCTGTATAAGTTTATACAGGGTAAACTCATAAATTGTTTGCCCTCTATAACACGGATAGAGAGATGCACAGCTGTTTGCCCACCCAGGTATTAACACATACTCTGAGTTAATTAATAAGTAAAAAGTGATTTTATTAAATACAGAAAGTAGACTTTAAGTGGTTCCAAGTAGTAACAGACAGAACAAATTAAGTCATCAAGCAAAATAAAATAAAAACATGCAAATCTATGTCTAATCAAACTGAATACAGATAATCTCACCCTTAGAGATGCTGCAGTAAGTTTTTTCCTCAGACTGGACACCTTCCAGGCCTGGGCACAACTCTTTCCCCTGGTATGGCTCTTGTTCCAGCTCAGGTGGTAGCTAGGGGATCCGTCTTGATGGCTCCGCTCCCTCTTTGTTCTGTTCCACCCCTTTATATATCTTTTGCATAAGGCGGGAATCCTTTGTCCCTCTCTGGGTTCCCAGCCCCTCCATCTCAATAGAAAGACAACAGGTTAAAGATGGATTCCAGTTCAGGTGACATGATTATATGTCACTGCAAGACTTCATTACCCACTTGTATACAGTGTGGCAAATTGCCAGCACTATTATGATGGGACTCATGCTTTCTGTTCTTTGGGGGGGGGGGTTCAGGGTGCCATTTCTTGCCCCTAAATTGGAATATTAATTGCCCTACTAGTGTCCTAGAGGAGAGGAGTGGAGAGGGAGGGACCTGGGCCCGCCCTCTACTCCAGGTCCCAGCCCAGGGGCCCTGAGGATAGTGGTGAACCACTTGAACTGACAGTTTCTTCCCCTGAGCTACTTCCCTCTGCCGTCCTTCAACTTGTGGGGGGGGGGGGGGCTTCTTGCCCTCCCTCTGCACACGCCAGGTGCTCCTTACCTAGGGTCTAAGACTTCTTAGCTCACCACAGCACTTCTCCAAACTGTCTTCTGCTTCTCTTCAAACTGTTCTCTGCTCCAACCCCAATCTTTTCTGCTCCAACTCCCACACTGTCTGATTGAAGCAGGGGTTTTTATCATGTGACTGCCTTCAGATGCTCTAATTGGCATCAGGTGCTCTAGTTAATCTATAGCAAACTTTCTTCCCCTTACAGGGAATAAGGCTCCCTTCTAACCCTCTCCTGCTGCATTCTGGCCATGCTGTATCACATATCCCTCCCCCCACACTCAACACCATGGGGTTGGGCTACTTGGGACGAGAGGCAGTGTTGTCGCGATAGGCCATCAGCATTGCCATGTTGGCTTCCAGCCCTATGCTGTACCCGGAAATGGAAGGGCTGCAGGGATAGGAACCACCTAGTCACTCTTGCGTTCTTCTCCTTGTTTCTGCGCATCCACTGGAGCGGGGCGTGGTCTGCCACGAGGGTAAACCGCCGCCCCAGTAGATAGTAGCGGAGAGTCTCCAAAGCCCATTTTACCGCCAGACATTCCTTTTCAATGACAGTGTACTTTTGTTCCTTGGGGAGGAGTTTCCGGCTGAGGTACAAGATTGGGTGTTCCTCCTCCCCTACCATCTGTGAAAGGACAACTCCTAGCCCTACCTCCGAGGCGTCTGTTTGTAGGATGAATTCCTTCTCGAAGTCTGGGGCTATGAGTACTGGATGGCAGCATAGGGCTGTCCTCAAATCTGCAAATGCTTCTTCTATCATATCGGTCCACTTTACTATCTTGCAAGCTTTTATCAGATCCGTCAATGGCCCTGCTCTTGTGGCGAAATGAGGGATGAATCTCCGATAGTATCTTACCATCCCTAGAAATGCTCTGACTTGCTTTTTGCAGACTGTTCGAGGCCAACCTTGTATTGCCTCCACTTTGTTCCATTGGGATTTCACCAAACCTCTCCCTACTACATACCCGAGGTATCTGGCCTCAGCTAGTCCTATCACGCACTTGAGAGGGTTAGCAGTGAGGCCGGCCTTCCACAGGGTGTCTAGCACTGCTTCTACTTTTCCTAGGTGCGTTTCCCAGTCAGGGCTATGGATGACTGTCGTCTAGATAGGCGGTGGCATACTTGGCATGGGGTCGCAGTAACTTATCCATAAGTCGTTAGAATGTTGCAGGGGCCCCATGGAGTCTGAAAGGGAGGACAGTGTATTGAAACATCGGGTGTAGAGAAAGCAGTCTTTTCCTTGGCATTTTTGGCCAGGGGAATTTGGATCTGGCCAAAGGATATTGGCAGAGTGGTTAGGTATCAGGCCTTGCCTAACTGATCAACTAGCTCATCAATGCATGGTATCAGATAGGCATCGAATTGGGATACTTCATTCAATTTCCGGAAGTTGTTGCAAAACCTCAGGGTGCCATCAGGCTTGGGGACTAGGACGATGGCACTGGACCACTGACTCTGGGATTCTTCAATTACCCCGAGTTCCAGCATCATCTTCACTTCCATCCTAATTTCTTCCCTTTTAGCTTCTGGTATTCGGTACAGTCTTATCGTCACTCTTACTCCAGGGCTGGTGACAATATGATGTTGGACCAGTCGTACGGCCCGGTTGTGTACAGAACACATCCTGGTTCCGGTGGATCATCTCAATTACCTCTGTTCGTTGTTCTGGGGTTAATTCAGGAGATATCTTTACCTGCCCCTGTGGGTCATCTGTCTGGGGTGGAGCTCCTCGAATGGCCAGACACGTCTCTCGGTCACGCCAGGGCTTCAGTAAGTTGACGTGGTAGATTTGCTCTGGCTTTCGGCGGTCTGGTTGTCTGACCTTATAGTCCACCTCCCCAATGGCTTCCACTATCTCATATGGTCCATGCCAGCTGGCTAGGAGTTTGCTTTCTGCTGTCAGCACTAGCACCATCACCTGTTCCCCCGGCTGAAATCTCCGTACTTTCGCCCGACAGTTGTAATATGTCCGCTGGGCCTCTTGTGCTTTTTCCAAATGTTCTCATACTATAGGGGTTACTCGAGTTATTCGCTCTCTCATCTGTGTCACGTGCTCAATGACATTCTTTTCTGGGTTGGGTTGTTCTTCCCAATCTTCCTTGGCGATATCTAATATCCCACGTGGGTGGCGTCAGTATAGTAGTTCAAAGGGAGAGAAACCAGTGGACGCCTGGGGGACTTCCCATATAGCAAACATTAGATACGGTAGAAGGGTATCCCAGTTTTTTCCATCCTGTTCTACCACCTTCCGGATCATACTTTTAAGGGTATGATTAAAACGCTCGACCAGTCCATCTGTTTGTGGATGGTAGACTGAGGTCCATGTGGCCCGGATGTGGAGTAGGGCACACAAGTGCTTCATTAATTTTGACATGAAAGGGGTTCCTTGGTCTATCAGGATCTCCTTAGGGATGCCCACTCTGGCAAAAACCTGTAGTCATTCTTTTGCTATTGCCTTGGATGTGGGGTTTCTTAAAGGAATGGCTTCTGGATATCGCGTGGCGTAGTCAAGAATGACTAGTACATTTCGGTGGCCCCGTGCTGATCTTTCCAGTGGGCCCACTATGTCCACGGCTATCCTCTCGAAAGGGACTTCAATAATAGGCAAAGGTACTAATGGGGCCCGCAAGTAAGGTCGGGGGCTATGCAACTGGCATTCAGGGCAAGAGGCACAATAGCGCTGGACTTCTGCATGTATCCCTGGCCAATAAAACCTTTTTAGGACTCTATTCAGTGACTTGTCTACTCCTAGATGTCCCCCAAATAGATGAGTGTGAGCTAACTCTAATATTGCCCTTGTGTGTTTCCGTGGGACTAAGAGTTACTCTACTTCTTCCCCTCGTATTTGCTCTATCCTGTACAAGAGATCGCATTTGAGCACATAATATGGCCTTGGGCCTTTGATCTTTCCTTCCACAGGCATGCCATTTACTTCCACTACCTCCTCCCTCACATTCGCATATAGCGGATCATTGGCCTGGTCCTGCCCGAAATTCTCATGTGCGGTACCGATCTGACCTAATTCTAGGGGGCCTATTTCTACTCTTCCCCCTGGGTTGCTCCTACTTGGGCTAGGAACCTCCTCCGAGTCCTCCCTGGCCTGAATTATCTCCTGGCCTCCTGAATGGGTTTGCCTACCCACAAGGGAAGTTTTTTGATTCTCTGCTAGAAAACTGGTCCCTAATCTTTTATCCGCCCTCCTTTCCCGCCTAGACTTTCGGGGTTTCCCAGGGGATGAGAATAACTCTGGAGCAAATTCGGCAAACGTTGGGGTGAGGCTATCTGTAGGCGCCTCTGTCTCAGCCTGGGGGTTGCTGCCTGGGAGTAAGCTCTCAAACCCGGAGAAGTCCCTACCAATTAAAACAGGGTAGGGGAGCTTGGGGACCACCCCTGCAGTCACCCTGGTAGTATTCCCCTGGATCTCAATCCATACCGGGACTGTGGGGTAGAAATTCACGGTGCCATGAATGCACGTTACCCCTGTGGTTTTGGCCCGGGTTAGTTGGTCTCGCCCCACCAACTTCCCCGAGACCAGCGTGACAGCACTCCCAGAATCTATTAATGCTATGGTCTTAATACCATTCATTTTTACTGATCTTGTATACCCATGTGAGGTCATTGTGACCCCTACCAAGCCGATTAGGACACATTGATCCCCGTAATTCCCCAGATTACACTGCATAGGTTCTTCCCTGTTGGGGCATTGGGCTGCTATATGCCCCAATTCCCCACACTCATAACACCGCCCCCTTATTCCGGTTGTCACCCTCTGCCTGGGGTTATTTGGCTGGCCCCCTACCTCTCTTCCCAAACCCCCAGGTCCCTTCTTGGCTTCAGGCCCATTCCTCAGTGTCTTTCCTACCTGTTACAGTTCTCCTGTAGTTCTCGACAGTCCAGGGTCTTGGGTTTGGGGTTGGCTTCCTGGATTGCTGTGTCTCCCCGCCTGGGGTCTGGAACAGTTCACGGGCTGCCAGCTGTCTTTCCACAAGGGAGACCAACTCATCATAGGTGGAGGGGTCATTCTGGCCAACCCAAGACCGGAGTCCTGGTGGTAGCCCCCTCATATACCGGTCCAGTACCAAGACCTCCATCATCTTCTCAGAGCTGAGGGCCTCATGGCACAGCCATTTCCGGGTCAGGTGGATCAGGTCAAACAGTTGTGATCGGGGTGTCTTGTCCTTTGTATACTGCCACTCATGGAACCTCTGGACTCGCAATGCCGTCGTTACTCCGGATCTGGCTAGGATCTCTGCCTTCAGCTGGGGGTAATCTGCTGCAGTCTCTGCAGCCATATCGTAGTAGACGTTCTGGGCCTCCCCACACAGGAATGGGGCAAGGATACCAGACCACTGATCTCAGGGCCAGGCCTCCCACAGGGCTGCTCTTTCAAAAGCCAGGAGGTATGCCTCCACATCATCCTCCCGTGTCATTTTCTGTAGGCAGTGGCTGGCCCGTATGGTCCGGGTCCCTTCACAGTTGCGGTTCAGTTCCATAAGGGCCTTCATCTGGTTCACCAGGTCTTTCAGCAGGGCCCGGTCCTGGGCAGCCTGACTCATCAACAGATGATTAGTCTCCTGCTGCATCCGAGTCACCTCCTGTTGAGCGGTTGCTTGGACCTGGGTAGCCTCCTGCTGGGCTGCGGTGGCTTGTATTAGGGCCGTGACCACGTCGTCCATCTTAAGGACGGGAGGGGTTTGGCTAACCCTGGTTTAAGTCCCCAGCGCGCAAATCTCACCCCTGACACCACGTGTGGCAAATGGCCGGCACTATTATGATGGGTCTCGCGCTTTCTCTTCTTTGGGGGGGGGGGGTTCAGCGCGCCATTTCTTGCCCCTAAATTGGAATATTAATTGAACCACTACTGTCCTAGAGGAGGGGAGTGGAGAGGGAGGGACCTGGGCCCACTATCTACTCCAGGTCCCAGCCCAGGGTCCCCGAGGATAACGGTGAACCACTTGAACTGACGGTTCCTTCCCCTGGGCTACTTCCCTCTCCTGCCCTTCAGCTTGTGGGGAGGGGGGCTTCCTGCCTCCCTCTGCACAAGCCAGGTGCCCCTTATCTAGGGTCTAGGACTTCTTAGCCCACCGCAGCACTTCTCCAAACTGTTCTCTGCTTCCCTTCAAACTGTTCTCTGCTCCAACTCCCACACTGTCTGATTGAAGCAGGGGTTTTTATCATGTGACTGGCTTCAGGTGCTCTAATTGGCATCAGGTGCTCTAGTTAATCTATAGCAAACTTTCTTCCCCTTACAGGGAATAAAGCTCCCTTCTAACCCTCTCCTGCTGCCCTCTGGCCATGCTGTATCACAACAGGAAGACTTACAGGTAAAACAGAGCCATTTGTGGTCAATTGTCCTGGTTAATGGGCATTATCAAGGTTCCAAACCACCATTAATGGCCCACACTTTGCATAATTACAATAGGACCTCAGAGTTATAGTTCATATTTTTAGTTTTAGATACAAGAGTGGTACATTTATACAAATAGGATGATCACACTCAGTAGATTATAAGCTTTGTAATGATAACTTACAAGAGACCTTTTTGCATGAAGCATATTCTAGTTACATTATATTCACTCATTAGCATATTTTTATAAGATCATATAGACTGCAATGTCGCACACTGATCCTCAACGTGATTGTTACCCCACCGATCCCTGACTTCCTCTTCATGGCACTGACAGCCAGCGCAGAGGTTGTCTGCACCACCGTGGTTGTTTGCCCTCAGGCTCTTCAGATTCGGAGGCTGACTCATATTACTCAAGGCACAGTAGACATAGATCTGCTAAGTGCCGAAGAGACGTTCAAGCGGCCTGGCAGCCACAGTGGCCACTCATCGCACAATGGCCCTTCTGGAACCCCTGGGCTTACCATCAGGTCCAAGGCACCCCTTCAAGGGCTTCTAGGTCAGTGGCCTTGGGACATCACTGTTCATGCTACCCTGGGGAGACCGTCCAATGTATGCCTTCCCGCATATACCATTCGTCCACAGGGTGCCACAGAGACAAGGCAGAGGTAATTCTGCTAGCACCTGCGTGGCCACACCAACATTGGTACACCACGCTTCTGGAGCTGTCAGTGGACACCCTGATCACACAGGACCACAGTCACCTCCTTCATCCAGACCTCCAGTCCCTCCATCTCATGGCTTGGAAGCTTCATGGTTAAACCCAATGGAGCTCCAATGCACGGAATTGGTGAGGGAGGTGCTGCTTGGTAGCAAGAAACCTTCCACCAGGACTACTTACCTAGCTAAGTGGAAAAGATTCTTGTGCTGGTGTGAGCAGAGTTGTGTACCTCCACTTCAGGCATCTAGACCATCCATCCTGGAGTATTTACTGCATCTGAAGCAGAAAGGTTTGGCTGGATTAACCATCAAAGTACACTTCGTGGCCATCTTGGCGTTCCACCCAGACAGTTGTGGTGCTCAGTATTTGCCAACTCTATGGTGGGCCATTTCCTGAAAGGTATGGAAAGGCTATATCCACAGTCATGACTGCTGGTACCTGCTTGGGATCTCAATCTGGTCCTCTCTAGGCTAATGGGGGCCCCATTTGTACCACTGGCTACATGCTCCCTACTGTATCTCTCATGTAAGGTAGTATTTCTGATTGCCATCACATCAGCCAGGAGGATATCAGAGTCAAAAGCGTTAACCTCTGACCCCCTTCCCCCCCACAGTCTTCCATAAGGACAAAGTACAACTCAAGTCACACCTGGCCTTCCTGCCCAACGTGGTATCCCAATTGCACATTGGCCAAGACATTTTTCTACCACTCTTCTATCCCAAGCCACATGCTAATGCACAGGAGCAGAGGCTTCACTCGCTAGATGTCCGGCGTGCGCTAGCATTCTAATTGAGCGCATGAAGCCTTTCAGAAAGTCAAACCAACTGTTTGTAGCAGTGGCAGACCAGATGAGGGGGCTTCTGGTCTCCTCACAATGCATTTCTTCCTGGATCGCGGACTGCATCCGTACCTGCTACGAATTCACCAAGGTCCCAGCCCCAGCTATTACGTCCCACTCAACACGAGCTCAAGCCTCGTCCACCACTTTCCTGGCCCAGGTGCCCATCCAGGAGATTTGCAGAGTGGCAACCTGGTCTTCGATGCACACATTTACCACCCACTATGCCATCACCCAGCATGCTAGAGAGGACACAGCTTTCGGCAGGGTTGTTCTCCAATCCAATCTGATCCCTTAACTTTTACCCCACCCCTGGAGGAGAGCTTGGGAGTCACCTGACTGGAATCGATGTGAACAAGCACTCGAAGAAGAAAAGACGGTTACTTGCCTTCTTGTAACTGTTGCTCTTCGGGATGTGTTGTTCACGTCCATTCCAATACCCACCCTCCTTCCTTCTATCGGAGTAGCCGGCAAGAAGGAACTAAAGGGGGAGTCATGTTGGCAGGGTCATATATTGGGCGCCATGAGAGCGCCACTCCAGGGGCCTGTCATAGGTGTCTCCCCCACTTGGAGCTTTTGGGTTCACAAGATGGGGACCTGCATGGACTCCCCTAAACTAAAATCCTAGTTTAGATCTGGTTCTCGCTGCCACCAGTCAGTTTAAAGTGTCTGACACACTGCCTGTCCCCCAAGCTTCCCCTGGGGAACCCAGATTCAAACCCCTTGAATCTCACCAGAGACAGAGAAACAGCCAGTTCCCCTCCCCCCGCTTCCCTCTCTCCAGCCTGCTCCGGAGAGAAAGATACCTTGATTCAAACTCCTTGAATCTCTACACAGAAGGAAGCAGCCCACTTCCCCCCTCCCTCTCTCCTAGCCACTCTGGAGAGATACACCCCGATTCAACTCTGTGAATCACCCTCAGGAGGAACTCACTCTTCCCCCCTCCCCTTCCCTTGAATCTCCACAAGAGAAGGAATTAACCAAGTTTTAAAAAGAAAATATTTTATTAAAGAAAGAAAAAAAAGTACACTCTCTCTGTATTACCAGGATGCAAAAATACAGGGTCTAACTAATAAAAACTGGAGAGACTTCCCCTCCCTCCTCCTCAGCATAATTAAAGTAACAGCAACAGAAATAAAGAATTTCTCCAGCAAACACACAATTGCAAATGTAGAAATCAAATTATAAGACTAATCCGCCTTTCTAATTAATACTCACTATTGAATAGTAGGAACTACTCCAGGAGAACTTGGAGACATGTCTGGCCTCTCTTAGCTCCAAAGAGAGAACACAGAGCCAACAAGGAACACAGACAAAGGCTTCCCTCCACAGGGATTTGAAATTATCCTGTCCCTTGATTGGTCAGGTGTTTTTCAGGTTACTGAGCTTGTTAACCCTTTCCAGGTAAAAGAGACCTTAACCCTGATCTGTTTATTTATGACATGCCCCCCAAATCGCAGACAGTGGGGGAACCACACTGGCGGTGATTTTCTTTTAGAACTTTAAA
Source organism: Mauremys reevesii (assembly GCF_016161935.1). NCBI lineage: Eukaryota > Metazoa > Chordata > Testudines > Geoemydidae > Mauremys > Mauremys reevesii. The sequence continues at coordinate 203,010,027 of NC_052624.1, forward strand.
ATAAACAGATTAACAAAACACATACACTATTACATATACTACTAAGTATGTAAACAACAAGATATTTGACATTTAAGAATACTTTTTAACCATTTGACCGGACATACTTGGCAACGTCCTTGCCCATCCCCTCCCAGTGGAAGGACTTCCCCAACCTGTCCTTGGTGTTGTTCACCCCAGAATGACCACTGTGATGTCATGGCCCAAGCTTAAGAGCTTGTCCCGGTACTTAGTTGGAACTACCAACTGTTTTTGAGGATGCTGGCCTTTCTGGTGTCCACCAGAAAGAATCTTCTTATATAAAAGTCCTTGTTTTACAACAAACTGGGATCAATTAGAAGAGCTGAGAGGCGGTGGGTTGCTTCGTGCCGCCGCCCAAGCTTTTTTAAGGCTGTTATCGGCTTCCTGCTCAGTCTGGAACTGTTCCCTTGAGGCTGCAGACACCAGTTCCTCCGCAGACTGTGGACTTGGGCTTGATCCCTCTGGAAGCGATGTAGGTGATGAGGTTGTTTCCGTTGACTGTGGACCGCTCTCCACTGGTGCACTAGGTGTTATTTCAGGCTCCGGCTGAGCCTCTTGGGTAGGGTTGTCTGCTGCTTCTGCCAGTTCAGGCCCGTTGGCGCCCTCTGGCGGTGGAGTTGCAAGCGCTGGCGTCAGTGCTGGTGCTGGTTCTGCCGCTGGTTGTTCTTCCAGTTCCGGTCCTGGGACTGGATGTACTATGGCTGCTGTAGTTGTTGGCATGGGATCCAGTTCCACCACCTCTGTCTGGGTCTCTGGTAACACAGACGGGGTCTTGGTGGACGGCTCAGGAACAGGGATGGGAGTGGAAGCTCATTTGGCCTGGCTGTGGGTGACCACTCCCCGGCTCTTGGCCAGCTTCACATGGTTGGCCAAGTCTTCCCCTAGTAGCATGGGGATGGAATAATTGTCATAGAAGGCAAAAGTCCACTTTCCTGACCAGCCCTTGTACTGGACAGGCAATTCAGCTGTAGGTAAGCTTACTGATTTTGATATGAATGGAGAAATTTTGATTTTGACCTCTGGGTTGATGAATTTTGGGTCGACTAAGGACTGGTGGATAACTGACACGCTTGCCGCAGTGTCTCTTCACGCAGTAATCTTCTTCCCGCCCACTCTCAAGGTTTCCCTGCGGTTTGGGGGGGTATTTGAGAGATATCTGGGCCTAGGGATCCTTGGTGGGATGCTGGGGTAATGGACTGTACTCGATTTGGGTTCTTGGGGCATTTGGCCTTTATATGTTCCAGTTCATTACATTTAAAACATCGCCCAGCTGACGGGTCACTGGTCCGAGGTGGATTACTGGAGACTGGTGAGGTAGAAGAATAGGTAGTTTGCGGCTGTCCTTGGGTTGTGGGTGTGGGCTTGATTGGCCCTCGATGGTAGGGTTTAGTGTCGGTGTGTACCCTGTGGGATTCGCTCCCCTTGACAGTAGCGTTCGTGGTTTCTGCCACTGCTATCCATTTGGCTCCAATCTCCCCTGCCTCAGTGAGAGTTTTTGGTTTTCCATCTTGTATGTAGCGTCTAATGTTCTCAGGAACACCAGCCAAGAATTGCTCCATCAGTATCAGGAGGTTTAGTTTGTCCATGGTGTTAACATTGGCTCCTGACAACCAGGAAAAATACTGCTTTTCAAGATAGTAGGCGTGTTTTGGAAATGACACCTCTGGTTTCCATTTCTGGGCTCTGAAACGCTGACGGGCATGATCAGGGGTTATGCCCAGTCTGTATCTAGCCTTGGTTAGGAACAGTTTATAGTCGTTCATTTTGTCCTTAGGCATTTCAGCTGCCACCTCTGATAAGTCTCCGCAGAGCTGTGACCTCAGCTCTACCATGTACTGGTTTTCAGGGATGCTGTACCCAATGCAGGCCCTTTCAAAGTTTTCTAAGAAGGCCTCAACGTCATCACCTGTTCTGTAGGCGGGAAATCTTTTCCGAGAAGGATGATCAGTAGGTGGAAGGGGGGTTGGATTGGTTGGATCATTCTGCTTAGCCTTTTCTAATTCCAGAGCATGCTGGTGGGCCTCCCTCTGGAGCTCCAGCGCCCTCCTGTGGTCAGCCTCTTTGGCTCTGTGGTCAGCTTTTTGTTTCTCCAGCTCCCTCTTGTGGTTAGCCTCTTTGGCTTTTTCATTTATTTCCATCTCCTGGAGTTTTAATTGTAATTCCTGTTCTTTTAATTTCAGTTCTTTTTGTCTTGTTTCCAGTTTAGATGCATCCTTGGCACTTATTGTTTCTGTTTTCTGGTGTTGGCCACACCACACTGCAGGCAGGGAATTGTGTTGCTCCAATTCCTACCCCTTTCTATTCCCGGATAGACTGAATAGAAAAGAAACAAAACTTTTCATTTGCAAATGGTGTTTGGTTGCTGGCTCACAAGAAACTAGAAAAACTGGTTTGGTAACTTCTCTTGCAAACTGTTAATTACCCTCCAGCTAAACCCAGCTGGAAATCCTTTCTAACAAAGCCCTGTTAGAAAAACCTTACACCTCTTCCCTAGCTGTTTTTTCAAGCAGCCAGAAAGAAAAAGAAAAGAAAAAAAAAGTCTCCTTCTAACAAAGCCAGTTAGAAAACCTTACACCTCCTTTTCCTCAAGCTGCCTGTCCAAGCAACCAGAAAGAAAAACTGCTTCCCGCAAAGCCTGCTGGAAAACTTCATTCCCTCCAGCTAGCCTCGCTGAAAATCTCCTTCTAACAAAACCTTGTTAGAAGCTGAATACTTCTACCCCCCCCCCCCTCTTCTCAGGCTGCCTCCCTGCTCTAGAGGGAAAGAATAGCTCTTAATGGCTTCTGGTTCTTAATACATCCCACCGCTACCACCATGTCATAGGTGTCTCCCCCACTTGGAGCTTTTGGGTTCACAAGATGGGGACCTGCATGGACTCCCCTAAACTAAAATCCTAGTTTAGATCTGGTTCTCGCTGCCACCAGTCAGTTTAAAGTGTCTGACACACTGCCTGTCCCCCAAGCTTCCCCTGGGGAACCCAGATTCAAACCCCTTGAATCTCACCAGAGACAGAGAAACAGCCAGTTCCCCTCCCCCCGCTTCCCTCTCTCCAGCCTGCTCCGGAGAGAGAGATACCTTGATTCAGACTCCTTGAATCTCTACACACAGGGAAGCAGCCCACTTCCCCCCTCCCTCTCTCCTAGCCACTCTGGAGAGATACACCGCGATTCAACTCTGTGAATCACCCTCAGGAGGAACTCACTCTTCCCCCATCCCCTTCCCTTGAATCTCCACAAGAGAAGGAATTAACCAAGTTTTAAAAAGAAAATATTTTATTAAAGAAAGAAAAAAAAGTACACTCTCTCTGTATTACCAGGATGCAAAAATACAGGGTCTAACTTATAAAAACTGGAGAGACTTCCCCTCCCTCCTCCTCAGCATAATTAAAGTAACAGCAACAGAAATAAAGAATTTCTCCAGCAAACACACAATTGCAAATGTAGAAATCAAATTATAAGACTAATCTGCCTTTCTAATTAATACTCACTATTGAATAGTAGTAACTACTCCAGGAGAACTTGGAGACATGTCTGGCCTCTCTTAGATCCAAAGAGAGAACACAGAGCCAACAAGGAACACAGACAAAGGCTTCCCTCCACAGGGATTTGAAATTATCCTGTCCCTTGATTGGTCCTCTGGTCAGGTGTTTTTCAGGTTACTTTAACCCTGATCTGTTTATTTATGACAGGGCCTCCCTAGCAAACCCAACGGGAGCTGCTAAGGGAAAAAGTTTCCTATGACTGTGCACACAGCACCTGATTGGAATGGATGTGAACAACACATCTCGAAGAATAACAGTTACAAGAAGGAGAGTAACCATCATTTGTGGCTGGCTTGCTCCAGGTTCCTTCCAGTAACCCAGTGCAAAACATGATTAGACTTCCTAATCTAGGAATAAGTAGTTTATCGGATAGCTAGTGACACCATTACAACCTATGCATCTTGTAGTTCCATCTCAAAGTAGAGATTTAAGTGGAGGTAAACAGTAGCTGTGACACTGCTTATTCTTACCGAGTAACCACAAAATACTGTATTCATTATCTTGAAGACTAAATAGTACATTTTATTGGAAGTAATAGTAACCACTTAGTAATTCTGTTAAATATCCTTTATGCTTCTTCATATCTGATTTGTTTCCCTTTCCCTGCTCCTGTTCGAGTGCACAGTCATGCTTCTCAGACTGTTGGCTCCAGGATTTAAAAATACTAGTTTGAAAGAAGACTGATCTGCTTATATGTAATCCACAGTACCCCCTCTCCTTTCATCTCACGGACCAGAGTTCAGATCTCACCATTATAGTCTGATGCCCTCATTCCAGTCTGTAACATAATCACCATTCCACATAATTAGGATTAATGGCTATACTGGAGAGAGTGTCTTAAAGGAAAATAATGAAGATGACAGCAACACTTCTAGCCTCATTACTATTTTACTTTTATCTTTAGAAAGCTCTATCAGGTCTGTTTTCTCCAGTACAATAGCTTAGCTAACAGCCACTTTATGTTCAGAGAACACTTCTGCCTCTCAAGATGTACCATGATTTTTTTTATTTTATTTTAAGAAATTGCTCTGCTATTTAGCAGGAAATGATACAAGAGCTCCTCCATTCACTCACACAAACGTACCCCAACAGTGGTGCCAGCCTCAGTACTATTCTGCTTTCCAAAATTCTGTCTGGACTCTAGAACATTTTACTGGTTCTAAAGTTGCTTCTGAATCACAAATTGTACTGTACTTTTCAACATGGCTGGATTAAAGTTCACCTTGTATTCTAAGCCAGTCTTTATTATTTATTTATTTATTTATTATTAAGCACTGACAGAATGTTTTTTTCCAGGATAAGGTCCAGTCTTATTTCTCAGGGTGATGATAGTCCCAAAGATAAAGCTTAGATAAAACACATGAAAGGACCCAGAGGATGGATATACACAGTATCCAAATTCTTCCTGTAGAATGGGGTTGAAGGAAGTGATTTGACATTGAAGGGAAGAAAAATAAAATGTGAAAGTACAAAATCAAAATGTCCATGAGTCTCCAAAACCTCTTCCAGTAGGAGGAGTCAGGCCAAACACTATACTCATCCCTGCCACAAGGAGTGGAAATAGCACAAGTAGTGCTTCTCTCAGCTAAGTGCCCTTCTCGCAGGGACTTTTAAGCCAATAGGGGCCTAGTTCTACAGGCATTTATTCCATTGATCTAGACCACAGCCGGCACATAATTCACACAAGTGTAAATCTTGTTACACAGCGGGAGGGGGTGTTGTTAATCTACCCACTAGCATTTAGCACCTCCTGGTTCCCTAGCTACTGATGAAACACATACATGTGCACCATGGTCATAGCTCCAATGCCAACGCTTGTCAGTGATACTAACCTGCAGCACAGTACTGAAACTGACTGTGGTGCAGCTTCAGGCAAAACAGTGCTTCCTTTATGTCATCCTTGGAATAGACAGACAATCACTTAAGTCATAATTACATATGGAAAACTTATAGATGGTTAACGCTAAGCACATACCTCTGGCATTACTGTCACAAGACAGTTGTAATGTGCTGATGTACAGTGTTTTTAGCATTCTCCTGTATAAGTGGACTCTGTGGGGTAAGGACAGCAACACTCTCCTTCCTTCTACTTCCTTGACAAATTAATCTGGACTTTCCATGTGCCTTTACACTAGGAACATACATTCATGGAAAGGTTACTTGAATCCCTTTGTGGGGAAATAAGAAGGTCAGCGTAACTTTCTTTTGAAGCCACTGTCAAGTTGCCAATACATACAGTTTTCAGAATTTATGCCTGTCCTAAAGATTTGGTAACTTGTTGCAGTTCCAATCAGACTTCTGAGCAAACCTAGGAATTTTATTTTGGAGGATTCCCCTTACACAATTGCTGCAATTTGTATGAAGTTATGTTGCCTCATATTTTGCTAATAACCAACTACATATATGTCTGCAAAGACATGTCTGAATATCCATTATTTCATGATGCTTCCCCATAATGGACAAATAAGTTGCCTTTCTTCATGCCAGAATCATCCTTGGCAATTTCTTGACCATACATGAAGGCAGTATGCAATGACTACTATGTAATACGCTACCTACTAGTGTAATGGAATAAATTAATTACATCATCAATGAATTGACACCTACTTGTTCAGAAGTCCTACAGCCTGTCACATGCATTATAGATCAATCCCTTCAGAAACAAAACCTAATTAGAGACCAGATGATGGTAGCAAACCCCATGGAAGTTGGTTCCTTGCTCAAATTGCATAGAACTACATACTCACTTTTGACCAGGAAGACAAGTCAGTCATTGAGGGCTGACACTGTCCTCTCTGGTGTGGAGTGGGCTTTTCATCATTGTGGATCACTGACATCTAACACTGCAGAGTAAGAGAAACCAGCTAGTGCCTCAGCAGGACAAAGTTCACAGCTCTACTGAGTTGGAAAAGACCTCTCATGAAACATCAGGTAATGTTATCAGCCTGTTACACTGAACTTGATTAATGACAATGTGTCTCAGGGGATACACAATTTGGGGAAAAAATTATCTCAGCAGTCAAGGATTCTTATACAGTATTCAATGGAAGGCACAACTCAATAGCAGCCATCCTCTGCATCTCTGGGCATCCAATGCAGAAACCACACTTCAGAACCAGTCCTCAAATGACCTCAGTCCCATTACCGGTCAGTGGTGTAGTCAGGTTATACCAGCAGGGGGAGCAAACACATAAAAAAGGCGCCGAAGCAGCGAAGAAAAACTCAAAAAGAAAAACCCAAATCTTGCCGCTGAAGACTGAAGGACTTGCCACCAAAGACCTGGAGCGGCTGAAGGACCTGCCGATGAAGACCCGGACTGCAGAGGTAAGTGTAAAAATTAAAAAGGCGCCACTTTGGGGGAATATGCTCAGTGGGGAGGGGCTGCTCCCCCCCTAGCTACGCTACTGCTCCAGGTGGGCTGGAGAGCTTTCTGCAAGTCTGAAGAGGCCATTGATATCCAGAAAGGCCAGCACAAGTTAGACCATCTGCTGGCTGGGTACATGAAAGCCATTGAAGGGAAGGTGGGCAGACTCATGCAGGACAGGCTAGAGATGAAGATGCTGCTGAAACCCAAGGAGGTGGAATGGGAGTTTGCAAAAAATGTGGAAGGAAACCTTAACAGGGCTGCCACTGGAGAACTTACCCCAGCTCCAAATCCACAAAGATGTCCATCACCAGCCATATAGGGACCTGGAGCACAGAAGGAGTCTGGTCAAGTAAATGCTTCATACTAGGAGCTAGCTGAGCTACCAAAGAAAACCCTTCCATGTGAAGGGGTATCTGGACCTGGCATGGTACAATATGGTCATAGAGTTTGTAATGCAGGAATGTTGGTGTAAAGTGAGTTTGCTACGTCTCTAGAGGAATAGGCATCTTGGGCAGAAGGTCCACTTATGTGGGGATTACTGCAGGGAATTGCTGTAGATAATCAGTGAGAGGCTTCAACAGGAGAACCATGGGAAACTTCACACCAGTGCTTCCTTCCAAGTCGACCTGAAGCTTCATAATCCAGAGGAGGCTGCCAGTACCTTCCAGAAGATGCATGAAGACTTTTTAAAGAACAAATGTCTTCATCACCTGAAGGAGCTGAGACCTCAGTATTGCTCCACCTTCAGAGACCTTTACTAAAAGAAGGATGCCTGCCAGAAGAGGGCCTTTGATTTCTGCAACCAATGTCTGCAACCTACCCTGCGGGACTGTATGATGACACTCAGGATAGAAAAACAGGAATGATTTTTTTCTGCTGCAGAGAGTCCATCAAATCCAGCAGCCAGAGCGTCTTTAAATTCATCATGCAGAAGAAGCTTCTGGAGTAGATGAACTTCAATGACTGTGTGAAATACATTGACAACAATGAAGAGATTGTCAAGACCTGGATCGATTGCTGCAGAGAGACTGGGATTTTTGGGGAAGCTGGAGAGAGGGATTATAGCCATAATAATGAAGAGCACAAAGATACCTTCACGGTTTTGAGTTCTGGGACACATTGTGCAAGGAGCTGGTCATCTCCAAGTCTGGTATGGAGATTATTCTCTTCAGAAATATCGCTGGTATCAGGCAGTTCTCAGCTGCCATCCAGACCTTCCTCACCCAGGTGTAAGAAGGAGCTGAGTGTGGAAATGACCTTCACACAGCTCCAGTTCAAGTCCCAGAATGAGCTCTTTGAACGAGTGTTGGGTTGTAGGAAGCAGTATCAATTCTTCATAGACTCCTGTGAAGCCAGAGGCAGAAACCACAAGGAACAAGGGACTGTCCACCCTCATCTTCAGAAAGGTCATTGTCCTCCTTGTCAAAGCTATCTGCATCAACAGTATCATCCTCATTCAAGGGCAGAGTTCTCGGCCCCTCAAAGTTGTGCAAAGTGGCTCTTCAACTACATAGCCAGCCAGTAAGCCTTCCTGGGTTCTATCAGAGTGGTGAAAGCCGTGAAAGTACATCCTCATTATCCCAACCAGACTTTCTCATTCCTATTACTCATCATGTTTTGCAATGGGAAATATAAGCTGCTTCTGCCAGAGTTGACTGGCACCAGAACAGTGTAAGTAAATACAGATGGACTTTCTCTTCCACATCTCCTGCAATGACAGAACATTAAGGTGCTGATCATTTTCTGTCATGTTGAAACCATATGATCATAAATAGCACAGTACCCCTTCAGTGCACTACATTTATTTTATCCATCTGCCGCAGTTAATGCATTGGATACCACACCCATTGTTATCATTTAGTTCATGTCACACAAACATGCTCAGCATTGCTCCCAGCTAATATCTGCAGTTAAAAACAAACCTGGTCAAACAATACTTCAAAATAATATTTGGACAAATTGTCCTAAGCTCAAGGCCCCGGTAGGTGAAAATTCACAGTGAAACACCAGCTGAATAGAGCACAAATGAAAGCAATAAATAATTGGATTTGCTTTATAAAAATACACTGACTGCAATATATGGATACCTTCTTATTGTTTATTGCTGAACAAAAAATATTCACGGAGCTTATGCTCATTTCCCTGCCCTGCTCTCTCAGGGCTTACAGATAAATACGTAGAGATACGGATCATATCACTATTATGTGCATTCACAATTACCAACCACACACACCAGCCACATGTCATTGATTACGGTGTGTAGTCTGTAAGCTCTTTGGACCAGAGGTGATCTTTTTGTTCTGTGTTTGGAGAGCACCCTGGCACACTGGTGCCCTGATTCATGTCCATGGCCCCTAGGTGCTACCACAACACAAATACCTGTCTTAGGAACTTGTACAGCTGCTATTACCAAAGTAGCTGAGTGTCTCACAATCTTCAACGTATTTATCCTCACAAAACCTTGGTGAGGTAAGGAAATGCTATTATCCCCATTTTACAGACAGGGATCAGAGAGACGGAAGGGACTTGCCTAAGGTCACTCAAAAAGTCTGTGGCAGAATAGGGAATTGAACTGGGAACAGGTCTGCAAAATCCCAGGGTAGCATCCTAACCACTGGACAGCCCTTCCTCTCTATAATAAATACTTAATGCACAAATTGCCATGCTATTCCATTGGCAATTTGCATACTACTCCTGTTTTCATAACTTGGTGTATCACAAACAATTCTTAAAGCATCCACTGACTTCAAATGACTTAACACTGGCCTTTGGGTTCTAAGGTAAGGGAAATCAGTAGCTGAAAATTAAAATAAACTAGAATTCAGATTGAAGAATCCGGCGTCAGTCTGGTATGGGCAGGCGCATAGGATCACGTTTGCCAGAAAGAAAAATGCTATGTATCACAACATTCCATGTAGCTTGCTTATTCACCATTACCACCTCATTCACAAGGTTCTGTTACACTCAGCCTGGCGTACACATCCTACTGTCTACAACTAGACGCAGCATGCTCAGGAGAATTTAGACAGATTATAACTAAACATGATCACTGTGTATTGAAAAAAATACCATCTTGCGTTTCCTAAGATAAAGGATGCATCGGCTGCACATAGTTCTGATGCACAGCTAGTTATCTTTATTTACACAAGCAGCGCTGTGAGGATGAAATTCACTTCTTGGCAGAAGGCCAGCACCAGACTAGCTCTGCACATCTTCAATCACACACAAGCCCTCAAACTAGCAATTAAAAGTTTCTTGGGGCTTCTGGTGGCCTGCTGCAGAGATGAATTTCAATTCCTTGGCAAGATTCAACCCTAGTGCTATTTCTGCTGTGGCCAAAGCACAAGCTAGGGCTGTCATGGGGCTGCTGTATCTTAATTTTCTTGGTGCCATAATTTTATGGTTTATGCCCCTGGGGAATTGTAAACCATGGCCACACTCTGTCTTGGCCCACTGCCTCCTCTGCACCCCCAGCCTTGCTTCAGAATATCCCCTGCTCTGGGGGTTTTGTGCTGGCTGCCCCGAGCCTAAGTGGCTGAAGTGCACAACCCTTTCCTCACCTATTAGCCACCGTGTCCCTGCAGACCACAGAGCACAGGCTCCTTGCTTAGAGCTCCCATCAGAGTCATAACGGGAAGCCTAATTAATTAGCATGAATATTTCTAATGATGTTATACACACTACACATACACCCAGAACCTTCTCGCCCTGGACATTTTTCCTATTGATATATGTCTCGGTTACTGGGAAGACTGCACACTGGTGGCTTGGCTACACTTGAGAGTTGCAGCGCTGGGAGTTACAGCACTGGTCGTACAGCTGTGTAGGGAAAGCGCTGGTGTGTGGCCACACGCACAACTACCAGCACTGCAGTGTGGCCACATTTGCAGCATTTGCAGCGCTGTTGGGAGTGATGAATTATGGGCAGCTATCCCAGCATTCAAGTGGCAGCAACATGCTTTTCAAAAGAGGGGGGTGGGGTGTAGTGTGACAGGGAGCTGGGGAGAGAGAGAGAGAGAGAGTGGATTTTTGGAGCCGACACTGTGTATCAGCTCCCTGCCTTGCAAAATCAGAAAATTTTCCTGACCCATTACTCTTAACTGCAAACAGCCTGCAGACCAGATAAGCAGCTGTTTCTCTCGTCAAGCAAACACTCATCCCCCTGCCTGCCTCATTCACAGGGGTTATCTCATTTACAGATTGATCACAGCAAACAGGAGCTGTGTTTGTTTTTTAGATAAGCAGCTCCCGGAGCTCCGGAGCCCCGAGTTCACAACAAAACAAAGAGAGGCTGCATAACAAAACAAAGAGAGTAATTTAGTTAAAAGCATTCTGGGATATCTCCTAATACCCTGGAGGCCAATAACAGCGCTGGTGTGTGGCCACACCTGACGAGCAGCGCTGCATCACCAGCGCTGCACTCGTTACACCCCAAGCAGACCAGGTGTACAGCCAGCGCTGCAGCCAGGGAGTTGCAGCGCTGGATGTGCCTTGCAGGTGTGGACAGTTACTAAGTTGCAGAGCTGGAAAGCCTCCACCAGCACTGCAACTCTCAAGTGTAGCCACGCCCTGGGTTGTGCCATCCATCTATAGCACCAAGTACATTGGGGAAATTAGCTGTAACCTAAAGAAACATCTTCTATCACTGGTATGGCTGCAGGTGTACATGGGAAAATGATAGAACCCGCAATATTTATATCTAATACATTGGCAAGGGCTACCGTGCAATGTAAAACTAATGACTGAGGCCAGCTACCCCAGCTATTACGTGCTGAAATGTTACAGCTACTAGAACTGCCATAGTACTGCTTGATCATTGCTCAGCGTTAGTGCAAAATGCCAATAATAGAAGACTTGTCTAGATAAAATCTCCTAATAGTCTCATGATTAGTCATGTTTAGAGTCCTATTCTGGGGCTTTCCAAGACAGCCCTCTACTTCCATGTCTTTCAAAGCGTGCTATTAGTGTAGCCATAGATACAAATTGGATGCATATTTATAGCCTCCATCACTGGTGACTATCTATACTACCATCTAATTGCTCCTTGGCACTTGCACACCTATTAATAATGCAATGCAATTCAGCATTAGTGAAAACACTGCAGTTTTGCTGGCTAACTGAGATCCTCATTTAATCTCTGTCACTGTTACAGGGTGAGATGTGCTTTAGACCCCTTCTTGTCCCTCTTGAAGGCACTCTTCAGGTGGCAGGCCTGGTCTCCATCTTTCAAGGATGGAACCAAGCAGTTCAAGGGTCTCTAGGCTGTTTCCCAACCATGTTAATACAACAGACCCAATGGATTTTGGCGTGCGTAAGCCCTTTCACTCCAAGGAACTGTGACAAGAAGCTGATTAAAGTTACTGAAAAACAGCATCTTCAAAACAAAGCATTATTTATTTGTTTACCCAAAGATACATAGCAATCGGAGACAAGTGTTAAAACTATGAAGACCTCTATGCCTGGGTCATACCTACACTATATTCATGCCTTGCCTGTGTTGGGTAAATTCTACTGAGTCCAGCCTTCCATATGCCTGGACTGGGAGTGATAGAGAATGCCCTGCAGCATCCTCTTGCTCTCTTTGTCAGAGACTTCTCCCTAGACGCTGCTTCACAGATGCACCCTTCGTCCCTAGGCCAGGATCTTTAGATGATCACAAAGGTCTCTTCTAGCCTTGGAACCTATGAAATTTTATAATGTATCCCCTAGGTTTGGGGAGACTAAACCAGGCTATCCTGGATGGAGCCAGACAGGGACATTCCCCAATTAACTGTATCCCCATTGTTTCCTCAAGGACCCTTGGTATTCTCTCTAGCTGTACTTTATTTTATTATTCATAGTTTCATTTCCTGTTTGTGCCCCCATCCGCAACCCAACATCCCCCTCTGATACAATTCCTTGCAGTCAAGCAGGATAATAAGCAGATAAACTGAAATGCATTTGCTGTTCATACAAAATACAGATAACAGCTTCATTCTCCACAATGTACAACTAACAATATGAAACAAATAGTTTAATGGCAATAAATGACAATCATTGAATGCTAAACTAGCTACACTTTGCTGATACCTGCAAGTCACTAAGTGTATGAGTCTATGGATTAAACCTCAATGTGGTGTAAATTTCATTTTGCGGGACATTAAGAACTAGGCAAGACTATCGCTACATTTCCTGCCTTTCATTTCATCAAAGCAAACAAATCTAACATGCAACATTAGTGGTTAGTAGTTTGACATAAAGTCTTTCATCACAGCAGCTACACCAATCCAGAATTGTTGCAGTCACATGGCCTGCCAATCAAAACTCAATAAGTAATTAATTGACTCCACCCACAAATAAATAGGGATATGAGTCCCCTTTATTGGGAATAACAATGTACAGCCACACTTGCTTCTACATTCTTATAATAACTGTAATCACAGCATATTTCTTATGACTAAAACATATTTAAGTGCATTCAAGTCCAGCAGCAGTTGTGGGCTTTGCAGCAAAAATCCTCTGGACATGGCTCTAAAAAGCCAAATTTCAGCCAGCGAGACTGATTTGAGAGTTAAATGGTGTACAGATCATAGCAGAGAAGCCCACTGTGTGGACACAACTGCTCTACAAGCCAGGGACCTGATATATCATTGCCTTTTGCTGTATGTAGTCACTTAAACCCGTGCCAAGTAGGTGGAAAAACCCAACCATTTTGACTGGGTATCAGTTCACGTTCTCTTTCCATCGCTGTCAATAACTACACAAGGGACAAGACAATGGGAATTGAAGAAACCATGGTGAGTTTTAGCTACCTGGGATAGCACTACTGAGAAACGCATGTGTGATGGAATGCATGTACCCTTGCTATCTTACATGTGTGCAGTGGAGGTAGAACAGGAGGAAAATACAGCCCCTGCCTCAATTAGAGGGGTAAGAGTAAAAAGACTTCTCATAGGAAAGGTATGATTTAGTTTGGAGAAAGATGGTTCCATTGACGAGCTGGAGCTGAAGGCCCAAATCAGTACCACCAAAAGGAACTTAAAGTTTGGGACCAAAACAAGCCATAAGATACAGTTAAGGGAGAGGACCCCACTTAGGGATCAATGTAAATGCAGTAAAGATCTGATTGTTATTGTTTGGGTTGGAAGGAGCCAAGGATTTTATTTTGACTTTTGAATAAAACTTTTTGGGAAGCAGCAAAATTGGTTAGTAAACAACGTAATAGGACCATTAAAAAAAGCCCAGTTTAACCTCTTAAATATATTTCTAGTAAGTCACTTTAATTATTACATATGTTTTGGATAGTCATAATTTCAGGCATCTGATAACAGTGACGTGTACACACTTTTGTAACAACAGTTCTACTAGTTACAACTTGGAAACGTCTGCTTTGCTCTTCCAACCTGTGGTCTCCAAAGTCCTCTTAAAATTGCTCAATTTAAGGCATTCCTGGAGAATGATCTTGTGTCACCAATATAGATTATGGGACCAATATTTTTAATGACACACTGATTTTTTCTGCCCCAGACCTGGAAAAAAGCCCAAAGCAATTATTAGAACTACAATATTATGGCTGCTTCATAAGTACAGACACCAAACATAAACAAAGCAAGTACAACCATAAGACAGCAGATGTTCTGGGATGAGGGGTTGTTCCCAGCATGTGACGGTAATTCATATGGCAAATATGCATATGTTTTGAACTGCAGTGCCTCTTTTTTCCCCCGCAGGAGAAACAAAGAAAACACACTGTCCAGAAAATCCTGGTATCAGGTTCAGGAAAATCAGGAAAATGTATTGAAATAGATGTTGTACATCATGTGTGCTATGTCAATATCTTGTGGAAATAATTATGCTGGAAACATGTCAGAAAACCTGCAGGAGGGGGGAGAAACTAATACAGAATTAACTGAAACACATGATGCTGTTCCAGAATTCCTGGCACACCCCAGCAGAGCGTTGCTAACACTCACTGCAACCCAAAACCTACAAGTGAAGCAGGGACTGCCTGACCCAAGCTGGAAATGATGATGGGCCAAAGGTACTTGTTGAGGCATTTGTATTACTGTCATGCTTAGGGCCCTGGTCCATGACCCATTGTCCTAACTGCTGTCTAAACACAGAACAAAAAGATGGTTCCTGCCCCAAAGAATTTATAATTAAGTATGGAACGAGACAACAGGTGGACACAGACAGATAGACCAGGGTATACAAGAAAACAATGAGACAATATTAAATAGCATGATATTGGTACCAGCACACTAGCAGCCTAACTGTTGTCAAGTTTTTTGTAGGCATCCCAGAAAAGGGGAGTTTGGGGGAGGGTTTGAAGGATGATAATGAGGTAGCTTTGCAGACAAGGAGCTCCTTCTAAACGTGAAGGGCTGCCTGGATGAAAGCATGAAGGTGTTTGACAATTTAACAAATGGGCACTGGAGGCTGGCACAATGGTCCGCTCAGAGGCAGTGGGCGACATCTTGATAGTGAATGAGAGATGATAGTAGGGTGGGGATATGCCGTGAAGGGCCTTGAAAGGGAAGACAAGTAGTTTATGTTTGATGTGGTAGAGAAGGGGAGCTAGTGCGGGGATGCAAAGTACGGATCACATGGTCACAGCAACAGGCTAGAAAGATGATGTTTGCAGCAGGACGCCGAATGGGTGTGATCAGGGCAAGATTGCATTTGTCAAGGCCAGACAGAAGGCTGTTGCAGTAATTGAGACATGACCTGATGAGTGCCTGGATGAGAATTTTGGCTGTGTCGCTTGATAAGAGAGGCCATATCTTAGAGATATTATGCAGAAAATATCTGTAAGATTTAGACATAGTCTGGATGTGAGCACAGAGACAGATCTGAGTCAAAGATGACACTCAGGTTATGTGCTTGCATGACTGGCAGGATGGTGGTGTCCACAATGATCAAGGAAGAAGGTAGAAGGGAGGACTTTAGGAGGAGGGAGAGATTAAGAGCTGTCTTTTTAGCCATGTTGATCTTGAGCCAACAGCTAGATGTCCACAAGGAGATGTCAGGGAAAGAGGCTGAGATTTTTGGTTAAGCCAAAAGACAGATCTGGAGTAGAGGGTAGAGCTGTAAGTTGCCAACATAGAAATGGTAGTTGAATATGTGTTTGTGGATGAGATTACTCAGAGATAAGGTGGAGAAGGGGACCAGGGACAGAGCCCTGTGGAACTCCTGCACAAAGTTGGAGGGCGCATGAGGAGGATCCTTCAAGGGACACTTTGAAGAAGCAATTAGAGAGGTAGGAGGAAAACCAGAAGAGGTTGAGAAGAAATATACCCACTGCTGTGAAATTGAAGCAAAGCAGCAAAACACAGCATTAGAAAAGATGTCAGGCTAACAAAGTCTGATTAACAAAATGATTTTTAATCAAAACAAATGAATTACAAATACCAATAAATCCTTGAACAAATTCATGGAGGTGGAGCTCTGAATCCCCATATGTGCTACTGGCTTGAAACACTGTTAAAATGAAGAAACAGCTACCAGACCGTCTACAGCTCAGTGACCAAGAAAATGGGAGCAAACTCTACATTATGGTAGCTGCAGAAATAAAGAACTTTCCAAGGGATTTGCTGGAAAAGATACAGCCACTGTCATTGGATACATACAGTATCCACACACCAAGGAAAAAGGGGGGAACAAAAAATGCCAAGACTCAGTCTGGGAGACTGAGAGATTGTGGAAGAAATAAACAGTGCGCTTGATTCTCATTTGTGCTTGGGTCCCTTAGCACCACTCTGGAAGTGTAATGGGGCCTTAAAGTGGGCATGAATTACACTTTAAGGCCCCCCTACTCTGCCAACGTAAACGAGAACAGGCCTGATGTTTCTACATGCTTACTGTAGCCTACCATTGCTAATTACAATGTATAATTGGGATACCATGTGTGTTTTGTGGTTCTCGAGTTCTGTCATTTATCATAATATTACTACATTTTAGCCCTAAAATCATGGTTAAATAATTCAGTGTCTGTGATGAGTGTCAATAAGAACTCAATAAGCTTCACTTGTATTATTGTTTTCATGGACTACTGTAAGCAACACATGGCACATTTCAGGGCAAGTAACAGTATTGCACGACCAAGATTTATGGTTTTGTTTTTTCCCTTTAAAGAATTCGTATTGATAGGTACTTTGGGGCCATTGCAGGATAAGTAATGCTTATCAAAGACTATTGGAAGAATAAGCCCTGTTTGATATAATATCTACACATGTGCGTGCTAAGCTGACTACATAGAACCATGCAGCTCTTGTAATTGTGATGGCAAACTATGAATACTGTGAACAGTATGCAACATATTAATCAAAAGGTAATAGAAATAGCAGCTCTTTGCTACATTGGGTGACTAGAGGTACATTATTAAACTCAGTAAACATTACTACTGATATGTTTCTGACTTCTGCTCCACAGTGCGTGAAATATTAGTGCTCTCTTAAATATGTAGGTACAGAATCAAAATCAAAGTAAACACAGAGCAGTGTTATTGCCTTGAGATACTGTGATCTACATTCTATGGTCAACATTTTCATAAATGGATACAGTACATACAACCAGTGACCTAAGTAAGGGCTGCCCCTGTTGGTCTCCTGGAGAATTGCACCCATAACTGTGAGTGTGTGAAATATATCCACTTGGTTATAATTTGCATATTTGCTTTTGGTTTTAAGGAATTGTTATAAAAATTAGGCTTTGGAAATAGTCACAACTTGCCTATTTGTGGATTAATGTATGTGGTATAACCCCCACCGCCACTGGAGAGGTAACATTTCAGAACACCTGTTTGAAATATGATCTGGTGTTCTGTTTATAAAGCTGCTCTTTTACGTTCTAAGTTTCATGACTATGCCATGAAGAATTTTAATGTACAGCTCTCTCTCTTTGAAAAATTGGAATAAATTGTACACCAGTAACCAGTGCAAAGGGAGTACCATTCATGATCTTGCTACAGTGGGTGACTTTCTGCATACTGTAAACTATTTTTCTAATACTCCATTTAAAATTTTAAAATTAAATATTTGTATCTCTGACATTAACAAAGCAAACCATAAATTGATGGGACCAGATTCTCAGCTCATGGGAGTCAGTGTAGCTCCATTGGGATCTGGCCAGTGTTATTTTTAGATGCTTCCAGGTAGCCCATATTAATGTATAATAGCTGCACATATTTGATATAGAAATTATATCATAAGCATGACTCTCAGATGATCACTGTACCAAATCTCGTTAATGTTAGGATATTTCATGTTGTGTTCCTAGTGTATCCAACCACATTCTACAGCTAGGGTGACCAGATGTCCTGATTTTATAGGGACAGTCCTGATTTTTGGGTCTTTTTCTTATATAGGCTCCTATTACCCCCCACCCCCTGTCCTGATTTTTCACACTTGCTGTCTAGTCACCCTAGCTACAGCCTTTAATACTATGTACTGCAATAGAACCTCAAAGTTATGGACATCTCGGGAACTGAGGTTGTCCGTAACTCTGAACAAAGCACAGTTTGGGCTCCAGATCCAGCAGCTGAGAATCCAGGCCAGGTTTCAGCAGCAGCTGAGCTCCCTACTCAGTGCCAGCATGAGTTTTCAAGCTGTTGTCCCCCACCTGGGGTGGGTGGGTGGATGTGTGTGAATGAAAACAGCAAGTCCCTCTCCCAGAAGAGGAAGGGTAAAAAACAGCAGGTCCGGGCGGAGCGGGGGGGGGGGGGGGCGGGGTGAAAGTGGCGTAGATCCCAGCGCTGCTCCTGCCTCTTGCTGGAAGTGGCTGCCCTGCACGTGGGGACGGGCAAACCAGATGTGCCTACCTTTAAGCTGCAATACAGGCACAGTACAGTATTTGCTTTTGTATCACGCTGGTGTTCGTATCTTTGAGGTTCTTCTGTACTACAAACAAGCAAACATTGTCTATCTTGATATAAGTGTGTGCCCCACATCTGATAAAAATTAAGTGGCCTTGGTTGACAAAATATATGATGGATGTTGCACATTTGCAAGGAATTACTTTTGATAGTGAAATAGCAACATAAATTCACTAGACACCGGTTTCTTTGTAAGCTGACACGTTTACAGCTGATGAGATTAATAATATTGCTACCTCATTTTTACTTCTCACAATTTTTTGTCCATTAGAGACTTACTGGAAACAGGCTGTTTATTGTTTAGTCACTCAATTATGTGACCTAAATTGCTGTTTTCAGAATATGTTAGCACTATTCCCTCAGGCATCAATGGGCAGAAAATTAAGTAGCTAGCAGAAACATCAACAACTAGCTGTTGAATATTTTTGAGGCAAGAAAAATCTTAGCACTGTGAGCTGTTTCAATATGCTTGTAGTTTATCAGTTATGGAAGTCTGCAGTTACATGTGCATTGCATAGAACTTCTAAACTTTGGTTGCTTCTATCACCAAAGAGGTTCCTTCCTGACATAGATAGCAAATTTCATTTATACTTTATTTATACTTGGCTGATGACCAAAAATGTACCCAGAGCCATCCCTTAGGTATGGCAAATTGGGATGACTGCTCCAGGTCCCATGCTTTGGGGGTCCCTGTGCTTCAGCGTGCATGTAGGTAGCTAGGCCAGCCCAGGGCAGGTGCCTGGGGAGGCTAACAGGAGGCTTGGTACTGGGAAGCACGTGCTGTATTTCTTTTTTGCCTGCCACCGCACCAGCCGCCAGCATCATAGAATATCAGGGTTGGAAGGGACCTCAGGAGGTCATCTAGTCCAACCCCCTGCTCAAAGCAGGACCAATCCCCAAACAGATTTTTGCCCTAGATCCCTAAATGGCCCCTTAAGGATTGAACTCACAACCCTGGGTTTAGTAGGCCAATGCTCGAACCACTGAGCTATCCTTCCCCCTCCTGGCACATGCCAGTGCCAGGCTAACCCCATCCATTGCCCTTCCACCCCAGAACCCTCCCTTTTCTGGAACCCCCCCAGCACAGGAAGCCTCCTTGCCTCTAGCACAGGTGCCACTGTGTGACTCTCCATCATCCCTCGTCCCCCCAGCACTGATGTCCCCTCCTCACACCAGATTTCACCTCTATAAAAAATGTTAAGAAGGGCCCGTATAGGCTGATTTGTCCCAGGCCCTGTACCCTCCCTAGGGACGGTCCTGAATGTACCCCTTCCTGATTATTTTCACTGCATGACACAAGGCTGAGCAAGGGTCATGAGGTTCCCAAAAGTACAGTACTAGGTGACCATAGTGCATTTGTAGAAAGAGATGGTGGCCTACAACATATTTATAGATATTGCAGTGTTTGTATGGTAAAGATGAAAGACTTCCATAAATGGAATGAAATATGAGCAATGGCACCTTATCTCTTTTACAGACTAGTTATCTCTTCATTTTTTGTTTTTTAGATACAATTTCACATTCTGTAGCTGCCACCACTTAAATGATGCTTTGTTTGTCTTTTGGCACAATATACCTAATGAATGAACTTTCTACAAGTTACAATGAGTAACTAAAGGTGTTCTTCATATCTGCACTTGCTCTGGACACCTGAGACATTCATAGGTTGATTTAATACACACCAGCAGTACGTTCTGTACACAAAACATTTTTGAGACAGATACATGGTGAGTGGTGGTCATACTGAAATGGCAGTGCTGCGTGCATATGATTTCTTTGCACACTTGGAATGTCTACACCAGATTGATGTGAACATCAGTAGTAATAAGACATGGTTGGTTTAGGGATGGATAAAACTTGAACAGGAAATGCTTATGTGGAGGTAGAAAGTCATGCAAAGTCCACTGTAATGAAAGGGAGTCTTTCCATTGATTTCAATGGGATTTATGTCAGTCCCGTAATCCATACACATATTTAGCAAGACTGGAAGAGCTGCTTTTCAAATATGGAATTAGTTGGCACATCGTAGACCTGAACCACTGTACAGATATCCTGAAAAAATGTGCCCTCTTGGCATGTGGCTCCTTATAATATGTACAACATACATATAGTCAGGGAGGAAGTGCTACAGATACTCACTCCTGAGCAGTACACATCTATTTGTGCCTCAGATGCAAGGTCTCTCAGTAGTCTGGAGAAGTAGCTATGTCTTAGGGCTTGTCTACACTTACTGGGGGATTGACGAGCGGTGATCGATGCATTGGTGGTCAATTTAGCTGGTCTAGTGAAGATCCGCTAAATCGACTGCAGATCACTCTCCCATCAACTCCTGTACTCCACTGGATCTAGATGAGTAGGGGGAGTCGACAGGAGAGCATCTCCCATCGACATCACGTAGAGTGGACCCCACGGTAAGTAGATCTAAACTATGTCGATTTAAGTTACACTATTCACGTAACTCAAATTGCATAGTTTAGACTGAATTTCCCTGGTTGTGTAGACAAGGCCTTAATCTGTGTCACAATCATACTTGTACTAGGGTTGTAGAATTACTCAAAGGTTTTTCCAAAATGGGGTTTGGGAGGTAGATTTTTCTCTTTTTCCCAATGTTCCTCTGAATCAATGTCAAAATAATACTTGTAGGGGAATTGTGGAGGAAAGACCACAAGGGGAAATGCTGAGCTATATCTTCCAAGAGGTTGAACAATAAATGTGGTTCAGCTGCAAGTCACTAATAGTTGTGATAATGCGACTTCTGCAGCCTTATAAATGGCATTTGCATGCATGATTGTCACAGGTGACTGACACAATGTTCTACAACCCTACATGATTGTGAAGTATTTAGTTACAGCAAGCAAAGAAGCTTGGAAGATACAATTAGCAGAGACTGTAGCTATATCAATAATGGCTTTGGCTGAAAAGCTAGAGGGTGTTCAGAGCCAAAGTATCCATTAGGAAAAGCAGACTATGAGTAATGATAAGAGAGCTTGATGGTTATTCAGTCTATTTTTACTTATAATGACTGAGCAATGTTAACTTGCTCCGCACAGGTTGGAGGTCATGACTGTTGGAAATGTTCCATTTTGTTTGAGTACATCCTACAGTTTTGAAAAGACTCAGTGATCAGTGAAGAATGGTCAGCCAAGCAAGCACACATGATTTGTAGCTATTTCAGTGGCTACGTATTTACACAGCTTTCAAATAGTAAATTTTATATTTGCTGTATTATGTGATTTCACTAGTAGTCAAACGCAGTATCTGTGCCCACATTCTTTCTGTGGATTTCCACCCACATATTCAACTGATCTATCCTACTGCACATATATGTGTCAGCGAAAGTAAAAGTTGCACAGTTCTTTCATTGTTAGCCCTGTTAAAAATACATATTGGTAATTACAGCACAGGCACATTTTGTCAGCTTCTTTTTTGACTAATGTTCAATGAGCTAGTAGTTAAGCATCCTAAGCTGTTTTTTAAACACAAAGTACAACTATGTTACTTTTTATTAGGAAAGGTATCTACCAGCAGCCAGCACTGTTAATGGGGTGGAGGAGGGAGGGGGATGTACAGCAGCATTACCTTGTGATTGTTTTCCGACATTCATTTTATAATGCAAGCACTTCAGCTTTCAAGTGTTCATGAATATTTTGCAGCAGCATGTGGTACTCAGCAATACTATGCCCCACTATGGGAGACCATTTAATGGTTGAACTCCTTGATGAGCATAGAGGGGCTGTGAAGCTATTTCTGTTGGTATGTGTGACCTTATTCTTAATAGTAGGTTTTCTACATAACTCACCATGTTTTATCTTAAGGGTGGTAAGTGAAGATATATACCTAAAATTGTTTGAAACCCATCTAGACTGCTCTACAACTCTATCAAGAATCCAGTTCAGTTCTACCTGCATTCTAATATACCATTTTTCTCAACAATGCATGACTAAACATAGTTTTTAAGACATTTTCAAGCCTCACAATAGCATAACCAGGCTGGTGGGCTTAGGGTGCATCCAAATACTGAGAATGACCTGAGCAGCAAAACCATTCAAGTCACTTGTGCTCAAAAGGACAGCCAGATATAAAAGTATTAAAGGCCAACTCATAGAGATTAGTCCTCTTATTTCCCTAGGCACTTTATCTTTCTCTCTTGGGCTCCAGGGGGTTATGAGTGAACTTCATGGTTGCAGAAAAGGCGATGTTTGGCTCTCAGGTCTTTGGACACTGGACTCCAACTGGTTGCATGTGGGAAAAGAGAGTATATCTTCGGTGTCGCTCTGGTGAGGGTAGATACATAAAAGCCTGCCAATGCTAGCCTGAAATATTCTACCATGTTAGCGGGCAATGATCCTGCAGGGAAAGGGATTGCTGGTTCACTGAGATACTTCATAACACCTCACATATCTAAGGGAGTCAGGAGCTGGTCTCCAAGAAGAGAGGAGGATCTACAGTTTGTGTGGCGTAGTACTGAGGTTGGACCTCTAGGAGCAGCCGAGTCTAGGGAAGGTTTGAACTGAATGCTGTTATCTAAGGTTGAAATTTTTAAAGAAGGCTAAGGGAGTTGGGCACTTAATTCCCATAAGATCTTTTGAAAATCCCAGCCTAATTGTTTATTTCTTTGTTAATGAAGCCAACCCCCTGGAAGGAGGTGGCTTTTTACTCTATGCAGTGTGTGAATTTTGTTTTAGAGCAGGTTGGAAAAGGCATCTCCCCACAGACTCTTCAATGTAAATATTATTATGTCTTTTAACAGATTGGGAAACTGAGGCAAAGAGATATTGAAGTAGTGTGTTCAAGATCACATGGCAAAGGAGATGCAGAGCCTAGTTCAAAACCCAGATACTCCAAAGGAATGTCTTAATAATTTGACTATGCTTTCAAATACCAAGCTGGTACCTACCAGATGATGTTGTACATGCTTATGGTCCGAGTGCATTTAGGGGATTGACCAGAGCTCATAAATAAGGAAGTGGCAATCTCAGAATCAGAAACATACGTACAGAGAATATGACTATTGAACACTCAGTCTGCTTAGCTTGGCCTTTACCTACAGTTACTCTTTCTGTGGAACTCAGTTTCAGTCATACTGTTTTCTCTGGGTGTTCTTGAGCAGATGACAATCATTTCAACCAACAGTATATCTGGTTGTGTTTCCGTATGGGTTTTGCTGTGTCCACATAATCAAATACTGGCACCTCAAAGCCCCAAATGAGATCAAGATCCCACAGTGCTAGACACTGTGCAAACCTATAGCCAGAGTCAGTCTCTTAGCTTAGTCAGTCCCAGACCCTAAACTGGCAAAACAGACAAAGGGTAGAAGGAGCAATAGAGGCAGAGAGAAGTGAAGTGTCCCCAGTCACACAGCAACTCAATGGCAGAGCTGGGAACAGCTCACTGGTCTCCTTGAATCTTAGTCCATTGCCCAATCCTCTGGAGCACAAAGGGATCTACCTTCATATTACTGTCTGGTAGCCTTGCATTTCGTTATTTTAAATTTATGTAAAGGGTACAGAGAGCCTGGAGTAGAGCCTGGAGCCTTTTGGGTAGAGCCTGGAGCCTTTTGTGCCTTTGTATAAGTCTAAAGAAATACAATATGGATAAGCTCTCTGAGCTCATACTTCTAAAAATCTTCTAAAAATAACTCATATTTCATTATTGTGACATATGATTTTTCAGTCTTCAGAAAAACCTGATATTTCCTGATTATTGTAAAAAAGAAAAGTTAGTACATAACACACTTACATTTAAGGAAGAACCATACAGCTACCAACTAATTAACCTGATGTCTCTTCTGGGCAATGTATTTGAGCATAGTAAAGGAGTAAAGCACATGAGTATAATGTATATGAACATTTGGAACGGACTTTAGGTCTCATAACCAGCTAATGTAGATTTATTTGGTCATGCCAAGTAAATCTAATAACCTTCTTCGGCATAGTCACTGAAGTCTGGACTCTGCAACCTTTATTCACATTGAGTCGTACTAAATAATGGAAGTAGCCTCATTGAAGTCAATAGGATTAGTCACATGATTCAGTACTGGTCTTACAGAATCTGGCCTTGAGTTACTAGGGACAAAGAAGGCAGTATGTTTGATTTCAGCAAGTTGTCTAATGCTTCATAATTTTTAATGTATAATCAAATCAGACTGTGATATGTAATTGTTCTTCACCTTACAAGAAATAGGGCTCAGGTAGTTAATTTGCACTGATTGCTTTTGATTTATCACTTGACACAGAGAACAAGGATGGTGGTTCATGCATTAAGATGCACAGTCAGCCCCATCTTCTGCAGGCCTGATCTAATTCCCACTGAAGTCAATGGAAGTTTTTTCCATTGACTTCAGTGAGGGGCTGGATCTGGCTCCATGTGCAGAAGGCTGCTGTGGAATGTTGGAGGGCTGAATAGGAGGGGGTAATGAAAAGACAAATCCACTTGAAGTTTCTTTACACGTTATTTGAATCTCTCTCTCTCTCTGGGTCTCAGACTCTATTGCAATGTTGTGATGCCTGAAATGCGGAAGATGCAGGAGAATGTTTAAACCCAAAACAAAACAAAAAAATGGATTTATAATATCATTTTACCCCAAAATGACCTAAATTTGGGGTCTAAATAAACCTGTAGGCACTTAAAAATTATTTATATATGTGTCTATAGTCTTAGAGAGGAGTATCTTTAAAAAATAATTTTAAAAGTTAAATATAATTCTCTTCATTCCATGAATTCATCTCTAAAAATATACAGTTAGTTGTCCAAGAATTTTTCATGTAGTTGATATGTCAGTTTCCCCTATAGAGCAAGTTAGAAATTAAGGGCCCAGGAATGCTTCTCTTGTAATCAATGGCAGAACTCCCACTGACTTCAAGGGGAGCAGGCAGGGCTGCCCAGAGGGGAGGGCAAGTGGGGCAATTTGCCCCAGGCCCCGTAGGGGCCCTGCGAGCCCTGGCCCGGCGGCAGTCTGGGTCTTCGGCTGGCATTTTGGCAGCGGGGTCCCTTCAGTGCTGCCGAAGACGCAAAGCGACTGAAGGCCCCCCTGCCGCCAAAATGTCGCCGAAGACCTGGACTGCCGCCAGGTGAGTACAAGTGCTGCAGCTCCCCTGCTTTGCCCCAGACCCCCTGAATCCCCTGGGTGGCCCTGGGACAAGGATCTGCTCCTAAATGCAAATATCACCCAGTTATCCCTGCATTGAGTCCAATAACTTGTGTTTGACTAACCTACATCTTCCAGAAAGGCATCCGGGTCATGATTTGAACAGGGGCGGCTCTACCTTTTTGGCCGCCCCAAGCAGTCATGCGCGGGAGGCGCCCCGGAGCTGCGGGAGCAGCGGACCTCCCGCGGGCATGACTGCAGAGGGACCGCTGGTCCCGCGTGGCTCGGCTGGACCTCCCGCGGCTGCGGACGGTTCGCGGGTCCGGCGGCTCCGCTTGAGCTGCCGCAGTCATGCCTGCGGGAGGTCCAGCCGAGCCGCGGGACGAGCGCCCCCTCCGCAGTCATGCCTGCGGCAGGTCCAGTCATCCCGGGGCTCTGGTGGACCTCCCGCAGGCATGACTGCGGCAGGTCCGCCGGACCAGCCTGCCGCCCCCCCTGGCTGCAGGGGACGGGCCGCTCCTCGGCTCGCAGCGGCAGGATGAGCTGGGGCCCCAGCCTTTTGCCGCCCCCTAGATTTTGCCGCCCTAGGCACCAGCTTGTTTTGCTGGTGCCTAGAGCCGCCCCTTGATTTGAAGACTTTAAGAGATACAGAATCTACCACTTCTCCTAGTAGTTTGCTCCAATGTTTAATCATGCTCGTTGTTAAACATTAGTGCTTTATTTCTAATTTGAATTTGTCTGGCTTCAGCTTTTAGCCATTGGATCTTGTTATGCCTTTCTCTGCAAGACTACAGAGTGTTTTAGTACCCCATATTTTCTACCTACGAACGTGTTTTAACACCTCTCAATCTTCTTTGTGATAAACTAAATAGATTGAGTTCTTTAAGTCTCTCATGGTAAGTCTCCAGCCCTTAAAACATTTTTGTGGCTCTTTTCTGAACCCTCTCCAGTTTTTCAACATCCTTTTTAAAACATGGGGACCAGAACTGTACGCAATATACCAGTATCAGCCTCACCAATACCATATCTTGGGGTAAAATCACCTCTCTACTCCTTCTCACTATTCCCCTGTTTATACATCCAATAATTATATTTAGCCCCTTTTTGCCACACATCACACTAGGAACTCATGTTGAGCTGCTTGTCCACTATGACCCCTAGATCCATTTTCAGTCTCACTGCTTTCCAGGATACAGTCCCCCATTCTGTAGATATGGCCTACATTTGTTATTCCTAGATAACTTTGCATTTGGTCATATTAAAATGCAGTTTGTTTGAATGGACCCAGCTTATCCTACAATCCAAATTGCTCTATATGACTGCCCTGTCCTCATCATTATGTATTTTTCTACCAATCCTTTTTATCAGCAGTGATTTTATATTTCCTTCTAGATCATTGATGAAAATGTTGAATAGTGTCAGGCCTAGTACTGATCCCTGCATAACCTCACTAGAAACCTCCATTCAATGATGATTCCCAACTGAAAACAACCTTCTGAGATCTATCAGTTAGCCAGTTCTTAATTAATTTAATGGGTGCTTTACTGATATTGTACAGTATTATTTTTTAATCAGAATGTTGCATGATACTAAGTCAAAAATCTAAGTATATTACATCTATGCTGCTACTTTTACCAGCAGTAACCTCATCAAAGCATGTTGACTGGCATTAATTATATTCCTAACTTTTTAATTATTTTTTAGATGAATCCCATATAAAATTTTCCATTATTTTTCCTGGGACTGATGTTTGGCTAACTGGCCTACTGTTCCTCAGGTCACCCCACTCGCCCATTTTGAATATTGGCATGCTTCCAGTCTTCTGTAATTTCCCTGGTATTCCAAGATTTATTAAAAATTAACATTAGTGGGCCACAGATCTCCTGATCCAGCTCTTTTGGGACTTTTGGTTCAAATTATTTATGTCTGCTGATTTTAAAATGTTTATCACTAGTAGATGTTGTTCAACATACTTGTTGGTTACTAATGGACCGGAAAGTACTTCATCATCCTCATATGATATGAGTACATCATCCTGCTTCTTTCCAAATACAAAACAGAAATATTTATTTAATACTTCTGCCTTTTCTATAGCATTATTAAAAATTTTACCATCTCCATCTAGTAACAGACCTATACTGATGGTAGGCGTTCTTTCGTTTAAAAAAAAAAACTTATTTTCCTTAGTCCTGCCAGTCATGGATTTTTCCATGATGGCTTTAGCGTCCCTCATCAATTTTCTACACTTCATAACTTCCAATGTATATCAATAGCTATCTATTTCCCATTTTTTCTATTTGTGATATATATATTTTTTATTCTAATTGCTTCCTCCAGGTTCACCACTGAATTAGGGTGAGCTTTTATATAAAAAGTTGTCCTCTTTCTTGATTGTGGAATCATGACTTTTTGGCCATCTAACAAACTCTTCTTAAAGAACTCCCAATTTTTATTTACATTTTTTCTGTCTAAATTTTTCCTCACAATCAGTTTTGGGAAATTAAATCTTTTGAATCACTAAGTATGTATATTACCAATTGGGGCTATCCTCTCGTTGCCAATACTGAATGTAAACAGGTCACAATCACTGGTCCTTAGGCAACCAGCAAGTTCCAGTTCAGTAACTAACTCATTTCTATCCATCATAATTCAGGTACAAAGTAATTACCCCATGTTGTGTGCAATAGCTTTTTGTGCTGCAAAATTCTCTCTATATTTCTAGAATGTCTGGTAATGTTTTGCTATTGACTGCATGAGTTCTCCAGCATATATCTCCTAAACTGAAGTCCCCCAGAATAACAGAAGTTTTCTTTCCAAACATTACAGACACATGCTTAAGGAGTGACTCATCCTATTCTCTAATTTAATTCAATGGTCTGTAACGGACACCCATTTTATTAGTTAGCACATTGAACCATATCCATTTTAAATGCTGTGGTTCTGAGTTATCAGTAACTCTAAAACAGGAAACAGCATTAAAGTAGGGTGCCACCATTCCACCTCTTAACCCATTCTATCCTTAGTACCGGGTTTACAATGGTTGCAATGCTGCCTTGGTGCCGGGCCCACGCTCAGTAGGGGCCCCACCCCCACTTGGCCTCTTCCCCCTGAGACCCTGCCCGCCACTTACTCCTCTCTGCCCCCTCCATCCCACTGATCGCTCCTCTCGGTCCCTCCAACCCACCCATCACTCGCTCCTCTCTGTCCCCTCCCCCTGCCTGCATGCCAGCCACTGGCTCCTTTCTCCCCTCTTGCTACTCCCCCACAAGCAGTTGGAGGAGCCTCAAGTGGAGAGGCTGAGCAGGGGTGGGGCTTCAGGCAGAGCATGGGCGGGGCCTTGGGGCAGAGCAGGGGCAGGGCCTCGGGGCATAACATGGGCAAAGTGGGGCCTCGGTCCAGGTGCCAGGGCCCCCAAAAGTCAATCTGGCCTTGTCTATCCTTCCTAAACAGGTGATAACCAGTGATTTTAACACTGCTGATGGGCTATAGAACTTTTTGTCTATAGTTAGAATCTAGTCCAGTTCATTAAGGGCTGAAAGTTTTTCCATCTGTGACATTATCTGATTAAACTATGACCTTGTAGAGCATTGTTGCTACCACTGTTATATAATTGCAACAAATCTTGTCTATGTGGCATGTAAGATGTCTATGGAAAGGTTATGATTTGCTTAATATAATTATGCTATTTGTATGCATGTACCTCTCACCTTTCTTTCTTTCTTTGTATAAATAAACCTTTAGATTTTAGATACTAAAGGATTGGCAAGAGCATGATTATTGGGTAAGATCTGAGTTATATATTGACCTGGGTGTGTGGCTGGTCCTTTGGGATCAGAAGAACCTGTTTGATGAAATTGGTTTTAAATAACCACTCATCATTGAGTTCACTGTTTTTGGTGGTGATACAAGGACTGGAATGCCTAAGGAAACTGCTGATCTGATTTCTTGTTAACCAGTGTGGTGAAACAGAAGTTGACTTTTGTTGCTTGTTTGGTATATGTTATGGGAGAATAACCACCAGTTTTTGAGTGTGTCCGCCCTATTTCTCAGCAGTTTGTCCTGAATTTGGTATTCTCAGTTGTGACCCACCGAGGCACAGTTACACCATCTAATGGATGTTTGGTGCCCGCCATGTGAGAGGTGTTTCGTGGATCTCAATTCCAGCTCTGACATCACAAAATCACCACTGCACTTTGCATGGACTGTCAGACTGAGCAGTGAGACTTAAAAATTGCACTGTCATGAATTACTCCTATTACCCCTGAAGGAAGTTCCTCATCAGAGGAAGTTTCCCGTCAGATCAGGACTGTGTCCCGTTGGCATGGCAGGGTGTATGGGAAGCATGCCTTTCACAAGCACTAAATCATGCTTTTTCCCCCCCTAAGCTGAAGTTCATAGTTATTTGTAAATAGGCACACTCTCTCATTAAACGTTTATAAATGTCACACAGGGAGTTGCACAAAACTTGGCAGCTATGTGAAGTTCTCAATCTGTCTTTAACATATGCTTCTCCAAACACTCTCTTCAACTACTTAGAGAAGCCTCCTTAAATATATTGACATTAGGAAAAAAATCGCCAGAGGAATTCCTGTAATCTCTGCAAATTCATGCCTCTTTCTGAATTGTTGTTGATTTTATATTGATGAGGAAGTGAAACAGGGGAAGGAAGGAGAGTGATTTCCTACTTTATTCTACTGTTTGTTTGTTTGTTGTCATGCACAAAACAGTGGCTGATACTATGGCTTGGTAATTATGGAAATTTAGATGTATACACAAAGTTGCTGCTGTTAGGCACTTGGTTTCAGTATTTTCTTTAACCAGTGATTCCCTGGTTATTAAACCATATACTTTCAGAGAGAGGAAATCATGCTTTGCATCAGTTGTTGCAGGAAACAACTGTAGCACCCAAAAGTATGCTAGGTTCTTCACAGAACAAAGAAAAAAGACACAGGGCCTTATTCTTTGCAGACTTTTATAACGCACCTTACCCAGTGTGGTTCTTTATTCCTCAGTAGTTTGTGAGGTTCAGGAGTCTGCTACTGGATCTTGATTCCTAGTTAAGGGCCCTTGTCCTTTAGTGTAAACCATGTGGATTCAAGTGTTTAGCTTCAGTGGACTTGGGTTCGGTCCCTGCAGGTGACTCCACCAGGGGTATTGACATCCTTACATCTTATTTAGCCATTTACACTTATGGGTAAGAAACTATACAATCAGAATTAAAGCACTTTGTATTTGCCTGCACAGGTGTAAATGAGAGTATAAGGCAATGGAGACTCTGGTACACTGTTCCTGCCATAAAGACCATGCAGTCTAATTTTAGACATGGACTACTGTGCAGTTAACAAAGAATTGGGAAAAGAGAATGAGGGCTATAGCAATATAGTAACATGATTTATCAGTCATGGAATGTGCTCACTTTGGAGGCAATGTCTTCTGCATGAATGTCACAGACCAGAAGCTGCTTTCACTTGTTTTTTAAACAAAATAATTAGCTTACGGTAAATGGCACTTGTTTACATTTTGGCATGTTCAATTAGATTCAGTCCATGGGAAAAACATTGCACAATGTCAAAAGTACACACATTTTGTAACTAAAAATAAGGATTTCATACATGGACATTGCAAGATTCCTCACTATGGTTTGCTAGCTACAAATCTACCTTGAAGCAAAACTAAACTGGCTCACCCTCCTTACCCCTACCCCTAACACATACACTATCCAAGAAATCTGCTCTAAACCTAATCAAACTACTAGACTAAGACCATCAAGTAAATGTTTGACCAAGGAGTAAATAAACTCTTCCATTAACTATGTACTGAAAAATCTGTCTTGAAACTGAATTGCAGAGGGCCAGAATGAGTAAGGTCTCTGGGACAAAGGATTTTGGCTACCCTGTAGACACAGTAGAGTACATAGCCCTTTAATAATGCACAGCTTAAGGATCCTCCAATCCTGTTGAATTTTGGGAATCCACAGACACATTTTCACTCTACTCTGCTCCTAAGCCTCCCCCTTCCTTCTGGTAGAATAGCTCAATCAAGGGCTGTGCTGTCATTCCCTCCATACTGCAGCCCAGCCCTCCCAGGGTGTCTTCACGCTATCTTCTTCTCTGAGGATTCTAGAAAATAGAGGGGAGTTAATGCTGCAAGAAACATCATTAACTCCCACATGGATTTCAACTGGGAAGTCTGCCAGGTTGCTAGGGGAGCATGCTGCACAAAGCATCTGCTCCCTGACTCCATCCCCCTCTGCCCTAGTAAATGCACTTACATCCCATGGAAGTCCATATGCAGTTTGCCATGGGAGAGTATGCTGAACAAGTTTTGCTACCCCCCTGCCTTAATTAACTTTGGGCCCCTTGTGTTTATTTTCTTGTTCTTTTGCTTATTCAGCACAGTAGAGAGAAGCATCTGATCCAAGAAAACTACTGTAAATGCAAAAACCTACACTATGTTTCTGCAACACTAAAGGTGCACATTTAAATGCACACAGGTCAGACTATGAAAAGATTAAGCTTTGCATAATAAAATTAACTTACATTGACATTGTTATATTACATTTTTATTAGGTTGACTATTATTTACTTTAATATGTAGTTGGCTAAATTCTGCCCTCAGATATGCAGCTGCAACTTTTATTAATTTTAATAAGATATGCAAGTACAATTTACATTAATTTTGATGGGAGTTGTATGAACATATAGATTGTCACTATATGCTATTACTGTCACACTCCTCTGCTCTATTACATGAGGAAATACAGATACACAAAGGTACAGCGAAAACAACCAGATTGTTAACATTTTATATAAGATACGTAAAATAGTCTTATACTTAGGTTTAAAATAATTAACAATTGCTTTAAAATTAAGTGCTTTTATTATATTATTTATTATAACAAGGTAGACTTCTTTGACTTTGTGAACAAATTCAGATTATTAGGTCCTGTAGGTGTAGATACCTTTTTAACTGTTTATGTCCATTTGGGTAGGAGATTTATGAGTACAGATTGGATGACGTCTCTTTGTAGATTAATTTCTTGTTCCAGTTTGTGGTATGTAGTTTAAATTTCCAAGTACATTTTTTCAGAGGTAATAGTACTACTGTATCCATTGCAGAGTACCATCAGTATAGACTGCCTAAACGCTTCTCTTCTTGCTGGTTGGTACTGTTTCCTTGACAGTTGGAATCACTGGAATTACTTCTAAAAATTCTGAGGTACCTGATTCTTCTCTCACACTAGTGTAAATTATGAGTGAGTCCTTTGAAATAAATGGAATTATGTCAGCATAAATCAAGAGTGAATGAAAATCAGACCCTGAAAGTCCACTAGAAGGGAGTTGATCAATTGGATGGAGAGTCTCCACAGATTTATGTTTCCTGTCATATAGCCCTTATGCCCTTGTACATACAGTTCAGCTACTTCCATGGTGCTTGACATCAGCTGAGTCAGATATTTCATTGACATTACACTGATTTATACCGATTGAGGATTTTGTCTGGTATCTTAATCTCGTCCTGGTCACCAGAAATAAATCTTACTATGTACAGTTGAAAAGCCCCCTTAAACCACAAAACTAAGCCACCCATTCATTAAACTTGAGCTAGAATAATGTCTTCTCAAATCCCTTCACCAATATCTTCTGAAGATTTTTATATGGTGATATTGATAAGCTATCATTTCCAAGGTCTAATTACTTCCATTATTCAATGTTATAAATATAAGTAAGATCAATGCCCAGTGTTGCATCCTCAGTGGGGTGTGTGCAGATACTGCTGACACAGAACCTTAAAATGATCATCAAGGTGTTGTGGTCAGTAACTAAGGTACATTTTCAGCTATATAGTTGTGGAATTTTCATACACCAAAAATTATGGATGGAGACTCTTTTCTTTGTACATGATTCAAAGTCAATCAGTCTCTCCTTATCTTCCTCATAAGCGATACCACAGTGCCTTCTCCATATGCATTGCAAGCTAAATTAAGACTGTGTGCCTTAATGCACAAATACATTTCTACTGAATAGCTGCTATCTTCTCTTATTAAAAGTACCATTTGATCATCCCCCAAATTTGTCACTCCTTAGTTTCACCTTTACATGATTTGCTAATTGATTTTAAATGTATGCTTTCCCCATGCCAACATTTTTTACTTGTCCTTTTTTCTTCCTTCTATTTTACGTGGGATCACTGTAGGAATATTTTATACATTAGGGTTTTTGCAAAAACATTTGGTTTTGCTGTGTCATACATTTGTCCTATTTGTTGGCCATCTCTACTGCTTAATCATATTTCAAAAGTGAACTGGAAAGTTAAATCTTTAGTCCTAAGCTCACAATTTGCAAATCATTACTTTAAAGACTGAATACAGTCAGAAACTTTTTCTCCTAGTTTCAACAGGGAAATAAGTAAGCACTAACAATTTAAGCTAAGCTGTTTATTAATGCCTGGTTGAGTTCCCATGTAACTTGTTTCATTATGTGGTGCTGCTAAATGTAAGTAACCCAAAACCTTAGTTCCTGTTGCTCATAGGCACATACTTGTTTTTATTCAGCCACATCACTAACAATCACACAGTGCCCTAGCACCACCAGATAGAAATCAGCAAGTCTCTGTTTGCTCTGTCATGGGGTTGAGGGTGCATTCCAGACCAGTAAGAACTTGTCACCTACTCTGTAACCCTGAGTAGTTCACACTGCAGAGTGCTACAGTAGCAAAGCATTGTGAGGCACCCAGGTTTCCTACTGTAGCTCTCTGCCTGGGTTGCTTACAGTCCTCACCAAACATGCAGGTCACACTCTGAGTCTGTGTGCTATGCAGTCAGCCTTGGTTCAGCAACTCTGATTCCAGCAACCTGTCCCTTGATGGATGCCAAAGACAGCTTCTGTCTTTGCTTATATCTTCTAAAGTTCAATGACTTTGTTCCAAGAGGCAAGATGACCTTATGCTTTTTTCCTCTTCCTTTGGGTTTCCCATCCCCCCTGTATGTAAATAGGGCTTCCGTTGTTTTGATTCCACCATACCTAATTTACCTTGGAGACAGGTAAATAGCTGCCTTCTCCCCTGTCTGAAAGGAAACTTGTTTCTCCCTGTTTGGTGACAGACCTGAAAACACATCATTAAGTATCCATATTTCCTTACATAATATTAATACATAAATTTCACGATATTAATCACCAGTGTGACATTAGCTTTCAGAAAAGACCTCTCTCTTCAGCACCCGTGTCTTTATAGATCAGTAAACCTTTGAAATGTAGTCTTTGAAAAGTAAAATCCAGATCAAGCTTCTCTCTTCTGCTGGGTGTAGATGCCAGGCTGTCTCATCCCCTACTTGTTTAGCTTTGCTTACCTAATATGTAAAAATGGACCTTGATTGTCTTTGCCTGATGAGCTGGTCAGAGAAGCAAACACATTCCTTTGTCTAGGGCAGACCTGTTCACTAACTTCCTGACATGCCTGGTTTAAATACACTTTAATAATTTTTCAGCATATATTCATAACTCTT
Source organism: Mauremys reevesii (assembly GCF_016161935.1). Lineage (NCBI taxonomy): Eukaryota > Metazoa > Chordata > Testudines > Geoemydidae > Mauremys > Mauremys reevesii. Next base: position 203,045,399 of record NC_052624.1, read on the forward strand.
AATACACACCATGTACATATATCTCACAAGAATATTCATGAACAGTGAATTATTAGTTTTCAAATGATACCTCACAATGAATATTGTGTACAGATTATTACAACAGTGTGCAGAGTGTGAATATGAGGTGCTCAGGGTCACATCCACATCATTGCCAACTTTTGGATCACATTGTACAGTCAGAATTTTGGGCTTGGGGTGGAGCCTGGTTCAGAGACCCGGTGAGGGAGGGGTCTCCAAGTACAGGCTCCCTCTGGAATGTTTACCCTGCTATTTTTAGCCACATAGTGTGAACCTGAGTCAGCTGACACAGGCTTTGAAACAGGCTCTGTGGGGTTGTTTTTTCTTCTTTTTTGCTGGGTAGACGTACCCCCCGTTTTTGCTAACTATTCTGGGTAGTCTGCATGTATTTCCTGTATTAAGTAGTACTACAAGACTTACCACCAGAGGGACATTCAAATATGTAGTACATAACACAAAGAAAAGGTGGAGAAAAAACATTGCAACACCTGCTGTCACTGAGTTGTGCAATTGTGTTTTTTTCTCCACTGAGAAATTCTTTAAAGGACTCTACTTATTTGTATTGCAGTAGAAGTATCTAGGAGCACGCAATAGACAGGTCCCCACTATTCTAGCCACTTTACAAACCCATCAAAGCTTGCTTCTGCAGTAAAGCACTTAAAATCTAAATATAAAACAAAACAGCAGGTGGATATAGCAGCTGGAAGGAGCACTAACAGTTAGATAATATGGGTCAGCACAATAGGCAGTGGTTTCAGCATATCAGCTGCTTATCTGTTGTCAAGATTGTTCTAGGTATGACAGTAAAGAAGTTTTAAGGGGGAATTTGAAGAAAGAAAACAAGATGTCTTTGTAGATGTTTAAAAGATGTTCCATGCATGAGGAAACTCAGAATTTGTGTTTTCCAGAAAATCAGCTCATAACAATATTATTTTAGTGTAGTTAAAGCACTACTTCTTGGCTATAACCTACCCATATTACTGTTAAATCCTAAGGTTGGCAACTTTCGGTATCCAGTGGCATACTGAAGCATTATTTCTATTGTATCTGCAACTGACAGACAACAAGCTTTAACAGTTAAAAGATGTGGCTCAGGTAGAAAGAAAATTAACAGAAATATATCATTACATAAAAATATCATGGAGGAGTGAGACACCAGGATAAGGGTCAGCAATTATGAAGGTCACCACAGTATGAGCTGATTTTTCTAGTAAGTTTTTATTGCAATATTCTGCCAAAAACAGTTCCTGAGTCAGTGGATATGTAGCCATCAAGATTCTGCATTAATCTTTTCCAAATCAATTTCTGCTTTTGTGCTATTCTAAAAGATTTAGGCATTATTTTGCAACATTTTAAATTTATATTTGCCTGCAATTTATTTCACTGAACATCTTGCCATCTGGCTGGTATTTTAAGAGCTCACTTTTCATTTGGAAACAGAAAAGAACACAAGATTGGTAATGAAATAAATTTTCCTTATTGTTCAGTGGACATATTATTCTTGCAAAAATTGAACCCCTAGCCTAGGTGCTGGAACTAGGGGGCTGGCTTGAAGTGGTTTCCATCATATACAGGGTTTACAGTTTGGCTCACTGGCTCCCAGCGCCCCAAATGCTAGATGGGTGAAGCAATTGAAAGTGATGGTCTCAGAAGTGATGTAGTTCCTTAGCCCGGCCCCTTCCTCTGCTGTGGCGGAGCGATGGGTGACAGGGCAGGTGTTATAGTGAGAAAGACACATCGCCATGGGCGGGTATTGCTCACGTCCCTCTGCCAGATCAGGCAGGTGCGTTGCGGGCGCTGATCCAGGTCTGGCCTTGTCGCCGTCACGCAGGCGCGCGGCCAAGGGGCACTTCGCTCACGACCAGCCTCCCGGGCTAGGGCTGTTACTGCCCCGCAGGTTTCCTCCACCCTCCCCGCGCCGCTGCAGTCAGGCCCGGCCGGAGAAAGCTGGGCCGCCGCCCCCCTGCAGCCCTCATAAGCCGCTGTTACAAGAGGGGGGTAGGGGCCCCCGCTACAACTGCCCCCCCCCCGGAGCTCCCTCATCCGCCTCCAGCAGCCGGGCCCGCGGGGAGCGGCCTCACCTCGGCCCGGCGCTGCGGGTGTGGGCGCGAGGCGGCCCCGCTCCCCTGCCGGGCCCAACCCCCAGACCGCGCGGCGACCGTTACCCCGCTGGCCTGAACCAGGGCAGCCCGCCCAGCTCGCTGCCGCGCAGCGGGACGGCTCCGTGAGGCGGGCGCTAAGCTCGCGCACGCAAGCGCGGCTGGGCGGGTTCCCGAGAAAACGGCTCCTTCTTTTGGCGCCCGCTTCGGGATGACGTCACCGCCTCGCGGCCGCGCGAGCCTTGCAGACACCGCGGCGCGCGAGCGCCACCCCCCCCCCAAGTCTTGCACAGCGCGGCCCGCGAGGGAGGGGGGACCCGCCCGCGAGAATGAGCAAGTCCCCCGGCCCCCACTCGGCAGGCGCGCCCTGCCCGCACCGCGCATGCACGTACCCCGGCGCGTGCGCGCACTGGATGCTCGTGCAGGAGGCGGCGGCGACGGCCAGAGAGACGCGCAGACCCCAAAAAGCCCCCGTCCCACCAGCAGCAGCGTCCCCGCGAACTGCGGCACTGAGCGCGGCGGTGGCGGCGGCAGCAGGTAAGCGCGGCTCCCCTGCAGACACACGGCGGGGCCGCTGCGCGCGCTCTCGCCGCTGAGGCTGCTGCCCGTCAGCCTGGCCGGCTCGCGCCGGGGACATGGAGGCGCCACAGACGCGCCCGCCGCCGCCAGCCGCAGCAGCCCCCGCCGCGCGCCGCTGCCTCCCCCCCCTCCCCGTCCTGCCAGCCGCGCGCCAGGAAACGCCGCCGCCGCCGCGCGCCCGCCCCGAGCCCCACCGCAACAAAGGGGAGCGGGGCCGCCGCCGCCCGCGCGCCCCGGCCCGGCCCCGCGGGGCAGCCGCCGCCGCTCTGCGGGCGGGAGGGGGCGGGCGCTGCGCGGGCACCGCGCGGGGGATCCCGCCTCCGCCTGTCCCCGGCGCAGCCCCGAGAGGCGGCGCGGGCGGGCCCGGGCTGGCGCAGCGAGGCTCGCGCTGGAGAAGGAGCCGGGCTCCGGCCCCTGACAGCCCGCAGCGAGGAGCAGAGCCCGCCTGGCGCCGCGCACCGCCATGGCCCGCGCACTTGGCCTCTGCCGCGGCCCCGGGGACGCTCGCGCGGCTGGCTCCGGGCGCACGCACTGGGCCAGGGACACCCAGGCCCGTGGGCGCCCGCCTGGCTCGGCCCCTCACTCGCGTGTTCGCCGCAGTTCGGTGCGCGCCGCTGCTTAAACCCGGGTGACTTGGTGAGCGAGAAACAGCACGTGGCTTCATGCAGCTTTGTTGTTGTTTGACGTTAGGCCCAGTGACCGGGACGCTTTAGCGCTGGGTGCTGTGTGTACACCACAGAACACAAACACACCCCTGCCTCAGTGGGGCGGGGGCGGGGCAGCTGTTTAACAAGGGGAAAACAAAACATTATTTTACTTGCCTGTTTTTTTTTAAAAAAGTGACCCTTATTTAAGTGGAATTTTACACAGTTGCCTCATACTGCACACCAGCTCCATAGTAGGCACCACAGTGCATGCTGTAAGATCACAAGCATTGAAAGAAGCTAGCAAATTTTCTATTTTCAGTGTGTATATACCTGTGAATTCATATAGATTAATAGTTTCCAAGGCCAAAAGGGACCATTGTCATCATCTAGTTTGATCTCCGGTATAACACAGGCTAGAGAACTTCCCCAAAAATAATTCTTATAGCATATCTTTTAAAAAAAAATCCAATCTTGATTTCAAAATTGCTGGTGATGCGTCCCTCATGACCATCATTGTTGAAAATATATGCCATATTTCCTGTCTGAATTTCTCTAGTTTCAACTTCCAGCCATTGGCTCAGGTTATACCTTTCTTTGCTTGATTGAAGAGCCCCCTCAATATTTTTTTCCCTAGGTAAGTACTTAGAGATTTGACAATGTGTTATGTATACACTATTTCAGTTTTCCCATAACAATCTGTTAGGTTGAAAAGATGCTTATCAATGGGACAACAGAAAAACTCATAAATTTTAAATCAGTGTTTTGTTTATACAAAAAAATGACAAGACATGCTATTGACCATTAACAGGAACTCTTTACTATTTGTAAAAAAAGTTAGTTCCTAGTCCCATAGTTTTTAAAGTTGTTCTTGTTTACTTTGATACATTGAAATTGTTCTGTACGCCTCTCGTACCTGATTATTTTAGAATGTAGTTACTTGGGAGGAGGGGAATCCTGATCCATAAAAGGACTTAGGCTCCTAAGGCCAACATTGAGGTGCCACTGAGAGCCTCAGAAATGCCACTCAGCTGCCATGTAACTCTCTGTAGGTGCCCAAACTCCCAAGGCATCTAAATTTCTATTGTTAAAGTCCCCTGGGTGCCTAAGTTTCTGCCAGTGAGCATGCCTCAGTCTAGGCCAGAGGTGGGCAAACTATGGGCCGTGGGCCACATACAGCCCGCGGAACCCTCCTGCCCGGCCCCTGAGCTCCTGGCACGGGAGGCTAGCCCCTGTCCCCTCCCCTGCTGTTCCCCCTCCCCCACAGCCTCAGCTCACTGCACCACCGGCGCAATGCTCTGTGCGGCTGGGCAGCACAGAGGGCGGAGAACAGGGGACAGTCAGGAAGGAGGGGGGGTTGGATGAGGCGGTGGGGGGCAGTCAGGGGACAGGAAGCAGGGGGGTGAATGGGGTAGGGATCCTGGGGGGGGCCCATCAGGGAATGGGGGGTTGGATGGGGCAGAAGTCCCAGGCGTCCTGTCGGGATGAGAAGTGGGGGAGTCGGAGACCGGGCCACGCCTGGCTGTTTAGGGAGGCACAGCCTCCCCTAACCAGCCCTCCCTACAATTTTGGAAACCTGATGTGGCCCTCAGGCCAAAAAGTTTGCCTGCCCCAGTCTAGGCGCTCAGGAGACCATCTCATACCTAAGCCCCAGCCTAATTTTGGCAATTAATTTGGGAACTGATCTTTGATTATCAGCAGGTAAGTATGCCCAGTGGTGTGATGTGATGTTAGATGGGGTGGGACCTGAGTTACTACAGAGAATTCTTTCCTAGGTGCTGGCTGGTGAGTCTTGCCCATATGCTCAGGGTTTAACTGATAGCCATATTTGGGGTTAGGAAGGAATTCTCCTCCAGGGCAGATTGACAGAGGCCCTGAAGGTTTTTTGCTTTCCTCTGCAGCATGGGGCACGGGGCACTTGCTGGAGGATTCTCTGCAGCTTGAGGTCTTCAAACCACAATTTGAGGACTTCAGTAACTCAGACATAGGTTAGGGGTTTGTTACAGGAGTGGGTGGGTGAGATTCTGTGGCCTGCATTGTGCAGGAGGTCAGACTAGATGATCAGAATGGTCCCTTCTGACCTTAAAGTCTATGAGTCTACGATCCTCAAACTAGGTGTTCCCTTGCTTATATTGCCTGCAGTTCCCAATCCAGTAGGAGTAGATGTTGTCAAAGCATGCCTAACCCCCCACAAAACAGCTAGAGAAGGTGGAGGTGGTGACACTGTCCCCATTATAATTTTAGTACAGAGGTTTGGCACCTAACTCTTCCCATGAATCCTCAGGCAAACAATATGTTTGTTTGTTTTTTAAATATGGTTAAATGTAAATGTGTACATTTAGAAACAAAGAATGTAGGTCATACTTTCAGGATGGGGGACTTTATCCTGGGAAACAGTGACTCTGAAAAAGATTTGGGGATCATGGTGGATAATGAAATGAACATGAGCTCCCAGTTTGATGCTGTGGCCAAAAGGAGGCTATTGCAATCCTTGGCTGCATAAACGGGAACCCCAAGTAGGAATAGATAGGTTATTTTACCTCTGTATTTGACACTGGTGCAACTGCTGCTGGTGTCTACAATTCAAGAAGGATGTTGATAAATTGGAAAGGGTTCAGAGAAGAGCCATGAGAATTATTAAAGGATTAGAAAACATGCTTTCTAGTGATAGGAGCTTAATCTATTAAATTTAACAAAGAGAAGGTTAAGGGATAACTTGATTACAGTCTGTAAGCAGGGGTGCTGGAACCAGAGGTGCTGGGATGTGTGTGCCAGCACTCCCTGGCTTGAAGTGGTTTCCATCATATACAGGGTTTAAAGTTTTGTTCAGTGGCTTTCAGCACCTCCACTATAAAAATTGTTCCAATGCTACTGTATGTAAGAACCTACATTGGGGACAACTATATAATAAATTTACTCAATCTAGCAGAAAAAGGGTACAACACAATCCAATGGCTGGAAGTTGAAGCTAGACAAATTTAAGACTGGAAATAAGTTGTAATTTTTTGACAGTGAGGGCAATTAACCATAAGAACAATGTACCAAGGGTTGTGGTGGATACTCCATCACTGGTAATTTTTAAATCCTAAAAGATACACTCTAGGAATTATTTTGGGGACATTATATGGCCTGTGTTATACTTGAGGGCAGACTAGATGATCACAATGATTCCTTCTGGCTTTGGAATCTATTAATTGTATGGGGAGCCTAGGCCCCTAACTTGGGGCTGTGGATTCCATTGTGTCATTAGCGCACAATTCTGCAGCTGTGGTATATTTTTATAGCTATTTCCTAATCACCTATACAATTCATAGATCAAATACTATTAGCTATAAAATTAGTCAAAACTTAATTTCATTTAAATTTTACTTTAACAGAACAAGTTGTATAGTTTTTAACTGCTTGAAAATGTGAGAATAGACTCTTAATTTCCTGAATAACTTTTAATATTGCTGAAAATGTTAATTATGTTATTTAATTTAAGAAACAGATTAAGATAGTGTATAATTCTCTGTTCTTACCTTCTCCAATGTTCTTTGTTTCAGGTTCAGGGTGCCAATAATAAGGATTAGTCTTCTGTCAAAAGTTTAGTGATCGATTATTAAGAAAATTTCCTGCATTGTTCATGGTACGGCTTAACCATTTATATTTTATATTTAGTTTGGGTTACAATGGTAAATGGTTATTTTGTGTACGTTTCTAGAGCTTATATGTTTTAAATGTGTAAATACTTATTGACATTTCTTTTTGTTATAAGAAATATTCAAATTTAAATATGCCAGTTAGAATTACAAAAGCAGATTTAATGTAAATATGTGAGTAAATTTATATTTCCTTACAAATAAAATTGGTCATTGAAAAAAAAATAGCATTTTTTTCCTTCAAAGTATATACATGGTACTAGGTGAAAAACCTTTGCATATGTAATAATTTTAAATGAGAATTAACATTAATCTTTTTTACAGTCTGGAGGACGTGTCCTGATCAAATTAAGCTAATGTTTTCATTTGATAATTCTTATTTTTGATTTTGTAGATGACCTTTAGAATCATATCTTATGAGTTAGTGTTTTAGTAAATAGTCAAGACTTTTTTCCTCTCTCTTTCTCTACAGGAGTTTTTCATCAGTATGTCTGAAAGCATTAAATATAATGATGATGATCACAAAACTGTGTTTCTGAAAACATTAAATGAACAACGTCTGGAAGGAGAATTTTGTGACATAGCTATTGTGGTAGAAGATGTGAAATTCAGAGCGCACCGGTGTGTGCTTGCTGCATGCAGTACCTACTTCAAAAAGCTTTTCAAGAAACTGGAGGTTGATAGCTCATCAGTAATAGAGATAGATTTCCTTCGTTCTGATATATTTGAAGAGGTTCTAAATTATATGTATACTGCAAAGATTTCAGTTAAGAAGGAAGATGTAAATTTGATGATGTCATCAGGTCAGATTCTTGGTATTAGGTTTTTGGATAAACTTTGTTCTCAGAAACGTGATGTATCTAGTCCCGAAGAAAACGCCCAATCCAAGAGTAAGTATTGTCTGAAAATAAATCGTTCTATTGGAGAATCTAATGATAACCAAGATGATGAGGTTGAGGAAATTGGAGATCATGATGATAGCCCATCAGATGTAACAGTAGAAGGAACTCCTCCAAGTCAGGAAGATGGGAAATCCCCTACTAATACATTAAGAGTTCAAGAAGCAATTCTAAAAGAGTTGGGGAGTGAAGAGGTTCGAAAAGTAAACTGCTATGGTCAAGAAGTGGAGCCCATGGAAACAACTGAATCAAAAGACTTAGGATCTCAAACCCCTCAAGCTCTAACATTTAATGATGGCATAAGTGAAGTGAAAGATGAACAGACGCCAGGATGGACAACAGCAGCTGCTGACATGAAGTTTGAGTATTTGCTTTATGGTCACAGGGAACAAATTGCATGCCAAGCATGTGGTAAGACATTTACTGATGAAGCACGATTGAGAAAACATGAAAAGCTCCATACTGCTGATAGACCATTTGTTTGTGAAATGTGCACTAAAGGGTTTACCACACAGGCTCACTTGAAAGAGCACCTGAAAATCCATACAGGTTACAAGCCTTATAGCTGTGAGGTGTGCGGAAAGGCTTTTATTCGAGCTCCAGATCTGAAAAAGCATGAAAGAGTCCATAGTAATGAAAGGCCATTTGCATGCCATATGTGTGATAAAGCTTTCAAGCACAAGTCCCATCTAAAAGATCATGAAAGAAGACACCGAGGGGAAAAACCTTTTGTCTGCAGCTCTTGCACTAAAGCATTTGCTAAAGCATCTGATCTAAAAAGGCATGAGAACAATATGCACAGTGAAAGGAAACAAATTACTACAGCCAACGCCATCCAAAGTGAAACAGAACAGTTACAGGCGGCAGCCATGGCAGCTGAAGCAGAGCAGCAACTTGAAACTATAGCTTGTAATTAAAGACAAAAGCAGAAAACTTTATCCAAGAAGTAACTTAAGAAATTAAATTGAACAAAAATTTAAATGTTGAAACATGTTTAGACTGATCATTATCTTTTCAGGATAAAATATTTTTAGAGGGATTGAACACTGCATAGGAGCATATAGCAGTGCTTGGCTAGGTATTTTAAAATACTTCAAAGATATGTATTCTTAAAATGTAAAAATAATTTTGTTATTAGCACTAACGTTTCAATTTCAGGAAATGACTGAATCCTTTATAAACAAAATGAGGAAATCGCTATTTGATGTTTTAGTACAACTTCTGCATACTTGTCCTTTGTACACATTAGTAAAACCAATGAGATAAATTATGTCTAACAGAATTGAAATTTGTAGAAAAAGTTATAAGTATGGGAACAAAATATTAATTATTTTAAAAGATTTTTGGGTGTAGTTATGCAAGAAGCATATAGTACACCTAGAACCCATCAAAATTCACCTGTTGGAATCTTGACATTTTTATTTCCTTTTTCCTCATTCACTGTACTTATTAGCTATTAGTGCAGCTAATTTTGGGTAGTTGGTCAAGCGGAGTTATCCTGCTTCTTTGTCCATCCCCTTAAATTCCTCTCTTTAATCTAGCTAGTGAGCTGGTGTATACAATACTTGCTCTTCTAAAGGTTAGACTTTCCACATTCATAATAGCCTAGATGTGTCCCCTGGATCAACAAATGGAGAGGACACAGCAACTACCCTTTCTGTGTAGAAAAGAGTAGGGCTCAGTTGCTTCCATGTACTCTTCAGAGGCCTTTTCATGCAGTATACGGGAGATGGACTGGAGGTGGGAGGGAGGGCAGGTGGGCAGAATGTGTAGAGAGAGATATTGTTCCAAATCTGGCCCCATGAAAATTAATCAAAGATAATGCAATCTGAGGCTGTATTGTCTTTGTCATGTAGCTTCCTCCTCACTCTCCCTAGGACAGCCAAGGCAAAGGGATGCACAGGCACAGACTCCATGGGTGCTCCAGGGCTGGAGTACCCTCAGGAAAAAAATGGTGGGTGCTGAGCACCCACCGGCAGCCCCCTATCAGCCCCCCTGACTCTCCCCAGCATCTCCTACCTGCCGACAGGCCCCACCAATCAGCACTTCCCCCTCCCTCCCAACGTCTGCTGTGGATCAGCTGTTTCGCAGCATCAGGAGGTGCTGGGGGTGAGCGGGGAGGAGTGGGCGCAGCGCTTTCGGGGAGAGGGCAGAACTGGGCGGGGAAGAGGCAGGTTGGGAAGAAGCAAGATGGGGGTGGCGCATTGGGGAAAGGGGTGGAGTGGGGGCAGGGCCTGGCCAGAGCCGGGGTCGAGCACTCCCCAGCAGATTAGAAACTTGGCGCCTCTATGAAGGGATGTCTGTAGAAATACACCTCAGTGGAACTAGCTGTGCTGTTGAGGGGAGGGATTTGGTACCAGGTGCCCTGCAGATCACTGCCTGCAACTTTAAGGGTAGGTTCCATGGCCTTTTAGGGGGGCACCGCCCAGTAGGATTGTGTGTAGAAAGATCTCTATAGGGGAATCTGTGTGAGAATGTTTACCCTCTGAGAAATCTCCCACAGGAAGGGATGATCTTGGCCAGCGTTTCCAACTATCATTGCCACAGAATCTGTGAAATCTATTTTTGAAATCATTCAGGCAAGGTTTTGTTTTGTTTTGGGAGTTTTTTTGGGAGAAGTGGGGGGGCAGGAAGGGGTTGTTAATTGTTCCTTAACTTACCACAGTCTCAACAAAACTTTTAAAATACTACAGACTGAGCTGTCTCCTGGACATGGAAATAGGGAGTCACAACTTCACAATATTCATTGTTAAAATGATCCTAAGGAACATGAACACTTCTTTATTTTAAGTGTAAATAATATAATTATTATCAATGTTATATTTCAACTATAAATGGGCAAAATGCACTCTTTTGCACATCAGGTTGGAATAAATTGGTCACTTAAGAGACCCATGACATATAAAAGTTGTCAGACAAGTATTTATAAATTATTGTGTGTTAAATCACCTCTTGCATTTCTAAATAGAAATTGAAAATAACATTTTTGTAACTGATCATTTTTGTTACAACTTCATTGTGTATCTTTCATGTAATCACCAGTTTTAGCAATTATATTAAAATACCAACAATAGTTTGAAAATTGTTCTGTAAATAAAACATGAATTGAATATTTTAGAATATGTAAATTTTGGACTTTGTCCTATATATTTTTTTAAATGTTTCTTCATTTTACATTTAGTGGTTTTAGTTTGTAAACCAACTATCCATTTTATATTTGTGCAATGTCAAATAGTAAGTACTCATTTCATTTGATAGCTTCCCACAAAGGAAGACACTAAATTAATACTGTAAAAGTATTTTACGGTTTGTTATATGTAAGCATAGATAAAGATGGTAGATTCAGAATTTGAGCTGCACCTTTCTTCCCTGGTGCTTGCAAAGTTTTAATTTTGTTTGTTTTTTAAAACACAGTTCACCACTTGTAAAACACCATAAAATAATTAGTTAATGCATACACCATTAAGGAATGAGGACAGATTTGTTTCAGGTTTTCAAGAATTTAATCGCTATAGTGAGATAAAAATGTTTTAAACTTTATTTTCAGTCTTTTTTTTTAAATATCTGCAATATTTTCCCCCATATATTCTTTGTTTTGGTATAATTTCAAAATATGATCAGGAATCGCAGTTGAAAAAACAAACAGTATACATACTGTAATAATTACAATTTACATGGGACAAAACCTTTTTGTTCTCAATGATTTGTACAGTTGCATAAATACATAATTTGGGACTCAATCCTGCAGTCCCTCAGTCACAGCGGTACATCCATTGAAAGCAATGGGACTACTGCTAGGACTGCAAAATTGGGTCATAGGCTTTCTGCTAAATTTTAGTTACCTACACTCCACAATTTCTAGAATCACTATATATTCCAGAGAATAGTAGGGATGAGGTTCTTCAAGAACATGCGATTACAAAAATTAATTGTGATTAATCATACGATTAAGTGCGCTGTTAAACATAGAATACCATTTATTTAACTATTTTGGATGTTTTCTACATTTTCAAATATATTGATTACCATTACAACACAGAATACAAAATGTACAGTGCTACTTAATATTTATTTTTTATTACAAATATTTCCCCTGTAAAAAACAAAATAAATTGTATTGTTTAATTCCTCCATCATAAGTACTATAGTGAAAGTTGAAGTTACAAATGTAGAATTATGTACAAAAAAATCTGCATTCAAAAATAAAAGAATGTAAAACTTTAGAGCCTGCAAGTCCACTCAGTCCGACTTCTCATTCAGCCAATTACGCAGACAAACAAGTTTGTTTACCTTTGCAGGAGATAATGCTGCCTGCTTCTTGTTTACAGTGTCACCTGAAAGTGAGAACAGGCATTCACATGGCACTGTCTTAGCCGGCGTTGCAAGATATTTACATGCCAGATGCACTGGAGATTCATATGTTCCTTCATGCTTCAGCCACCATTCCAGAAGACTTGTGTCCATAATGCTCAATAATGATTCAAAAAGTGCAGACTAACACATGTTCATTTTCATCATCTGAGTCATATGCCACCAGCAAAAAAATGATTTTCTTTTTTGGTGGTTAGGGTTTTGTAGTTTCCGCATTAGAGTGTTGCTCTTTTAAGACATCTGAAAGCATGTTCCACACCTCGTCCCTCTCAGATTTTGGAAGGCACTTCAGATAAACCTTGGGTCAAGTGCTGTATCTATCCTTAGAAATCTCACATTGATACCTTCTTTGTGTTTTGTCAAATCTTCAGTGAAACTGTTCTTAAAATGAACGACGTGTGCTGGGTCATCAGAGACTGCTATAACATGTAATATATGGCAGAATGCGGGTAAAACAAAGCAGAAGACATACAATTCTGCCCCAAGCAGTTCATTCAGAAATTTAATAATTTTTTTTTTTTTAAACAAGCGTCATCAGCATGGAATCGTCCTCTGAAATGGTGGCCAAAGCATCAAGGAGCAAACGAATGTTTAGCATGTCTGGTATGTAAATACCTTGCAGTGCCAGTTACAAAAGTGCCATGCGAACGGCTGTTCTCACTTTCAGTTGACATTGTAAATAAGAAGTGTGCAGCATTATTTCCCTTAAATGTAAACAAACTTGTTTGTCTTAGCAGTTGGCTGAACAAGAAGTAGGACTGAGTTGACTTGTAGGCTCTGAAGTTTTACATTGTTTTGAGTGAAGTTATGTAACAAAAAAATCTACATTTGTAAGTTGCACTTTCAGGATAAAGAGATTGCTCTACAGTATTTCAGGTGAATTGAAAAATACTATTAATCATTTTTACAGTGCAAATATTTGTAATAAAAAATAATATAAAGTGAGCACTGTACACTTTGTATTCCGTGGTGTAATTGAAGTCAATATATTTGAAAATGTAGAAAAAACATCCAAAAATATTTAATACGTTTTAATTGGGATTCTATTGTTTGACAGTGCGATTGAAATTGTGATTAACATTTTTAATCGCGATTAATTTTTTTGAGTTAATTGCATGAGTTAACTGCAATTAATCAACAGCCCTAATAAAAATATCTGAAATAACAAAGTGATACTGTAGATACAAGAATATTGTGCATGATATAGAAAAACAACTTGTTTAACTAAAATATTTATTTCCTTTGTACCAGAATAAAAAAGAAAAAAATAGTCTCACTAAAGGGATCTGATCCTGTAAACAGTTACACTTCTTTGAGTGCTGTCCCTGTGGATGCTCCACTTTAGATGTTCGTTCACCCCTGCGCTCGTCTCAGAGACTTTTGGTAGCAGTGCCTGGTTGGGTTGCACATGCGTGGTCCTGTGCTACTTCAGGCAGTTAACTGATGCTGTGCGACCAACCCCCACTCAGTACTTTCTCTTGGCTATGAGTTGGAGCAATCAGCAGCACCTCACTACTTAGTAGTTAATCAGTAAACAGTTATTTAGTTTCATCGTTAGCACCTGGTTAAATTGTTCCCTTTTTTTTTATCCCTGTCACCTAGTTAAAAAAAAAAAAAAACATTTTTACTTTTACTTTCCTTTTGAACTACTGTCTGAGGAGAAGTTTCAGTTGAACCTCTGCATACACAGCTGCTTTGAGGGTGAAAGCCGCCCCTGACAGGAATGCCCGGTTTCCCAGGCTTTAAATGCTATCTCAACTGCAAGCTTGCTATACCTGTCTCAGACGGACACAATCAGTGTGTTTGCTGCCTTGGCGATACACACATAGCTCAGAAGTGCCAGCACTGCCTCAAGCTCACTGCCAGGACAAGAAGGGCTAGAGATTTGCAGCTAAAACTCCTTATGGAGAAGGCTCCGACCACTACTGGTCAAACTTTGCCAACCACAGCTTCTGACAGGGGTCCCTCCTCAACCCATCCATCTGAGCAACCTGCCAAAAAACTGTCAAACAGGCAGGCACCTCTGTCCCCAACACAGGAATCGGCCAAGAAGTGCCATTCCACGAGTGGACAATCAGCACCAGCACCGACTGCATTGTCAGCACTGGTAGCCCACACAGTGGGACCATCCAGCACTGCCAGTACCTCTAGAGCCAGGGACTCTAAAAGCCGGATCTGACAGAGACACTAAGGGGAAATCTAAACCTCATGTCTCCGCACCGCCAATACCAAAGCTGTGATCTGCACACAGCAGCACAGCACCAGGACAGATGGCGACTCCTTCAAAGGCACACTCAGTGCACTCAGTTTATATAAAGCAGCTCCTGGCACCGACAATGATATAGCCTCAGGTTCCAATCAAACAGGCAACACAGCAGTTTCTAAGACAAAAGGATCTCGTAGTCAGCTCTGCCCCTGACTCCCCTATCATCAGCACGGATGCGAACATCTCATGCTCGGCACCGAGTCTCCTCTCCTCTCGTATACAATCCGCTCCTCCCTATTCGAGTGAGGAGGATGAGAGCGAGGAAGGACAAGGAGATCTCCCTCCACAATCGCCTCTCTACCATGAGCTGACTAACTCAGGATCCCCTCAGGATACATTTACACTGATCCCAAGTATTTCCAGTGGTATGACAGCCCTGGGCGCCCTCCATGCCTCCCGCACACCAATGGGCATACTGGAGCCTGTGGGTGACATACCCCACACAACAGGGACTGACCACCACAGCCAGATCCAGAACACAGTCACCTGCAACTTCGGTGCCTGGACCTTTGATGGCAGCAGGGGAAGCGGGAGAAGAGAAAGAAGAACCCCCGATCCTGGAATGGGGCACCATCTACCTACTTGTCACCACTATCCACAGATGACACTGTCACACCTCCTCCCCTAATATAGGGGATGTTTTCAGACCATTCCAGGATCTATTTAAAAGGGTAGCTAGCTCTCTGGACATCTTCCTTGAGGAGGTCCAAATGACACAACATAAACTAGTGGACATTTTGCTTCGTCCAGAATCACTCTGCCCATGAACAATGCGCTGATGGACCCTGTCAAAACCATTTGGCAGACCCCTGCAACTGCTCCTCCAACCTGCAAGAGGTCTGACAAAAAATATTATGTACCAGCCAAGGACACAGAGTTCCTCTTTTCACATCCAGCACCCAATTCCCTAGTGGTGGACACAGTCCAGGAACATGGTAGGCAACAACAGCCCAAAACACACCTCACAACAAAGAGTGGAAAAGACTTGATCTGTTCGGCCGCAAGGCTTATTCTTTGGCTACACTACACCTCCCCATAGCCAACTACGAGGCATTACTGGCGAAATATGACTATATTAAGTACACAAAAATGTCTGATTTGATTGATTTTTATTTCTGAGGACAAGAGAGAACAATTCACAACACTTGTATCAGAGGGATAACTCATATCCAAAACAGCCCTGCAAGCCACACTTGATTCTGCGGACACATCTGCAAGATCCGTGGCGATGGCTGTCGTGATGAGAAGGGCCTAATGGCTCCATCTCTCTGGCTTCCCTAAGGAGGTGCAATCCACAGTTGAGGATTGCCATTCGAGGATCCCGAACTCTTCACCGAGAAGACAGATGACTCTCTCCATTCACTCAAGGATTCACGAGTGACACTCTGATCCTTGGGAATCTATACACCCAAACCCAAGAAAAAACAGAGGAATTATTATGTAACCCAATGCTACTGCCAGACCATGTATTCGCAACAACGCACCATGGGACCTCAACCTGGTCCTTCAGGCCCTCACCCGTTCCCCATTTGAACCCAGGGCAACGTGCTCATTACTACATCTTTCCATGAAAGTGGCATTCCTTATGGCAATTACATCTGCCAGATGTGTAGGAGAACTGGGGGCACTCATGGCAGATCGCCCATACACGGCCTTCTTTAAAGATAAAGTATCCCTGAGACCACGCCCCCAAGTTTTTACCAGAAGTTGTTTCAGTTTTCCACCTTAACCAACCCATTTACCTACCGACATTCTATCCCAAACCCCACACAGATGGAACGCATAGTCCACACTTCACACTCTTGATGTACAGAGGGCATTGGCTTTTTACATAGAACAAGGCCATTTCATAAATCACCCAGACTGTTCGTATCCATCATTAGAGCAACAGTCAACATCTGATACTTTGTTCATCATCTGTCACGACTTCAACTCTGAAGCCCCTTCCTTCCACCGGAAGTCATCTAAAGTGGAGCACCCACAGGAACAGCACTCGAAGAAGAAGATAAAGTAACTGACCCTGTGCAGTAACATAGGTTCTTAGAGATGTGTCCCTTTGGGTGCTCCACTATCCTCCCTCCGCCCCTCTACTTCAGAGTTTCTTACTCAGTCTCTGCAGTAGAGAAGGAACAGAGTAGGGGTTGGTCGCACAGAATCAGTTAACTGCCTGAAGCACATGAGACAGGGACCACATATGTGCGACCCAACCGGCCACTGCTACCAAAAGTCTCTGAGTAGAAGTGCAGGGGTGCACGAATACCTAAAGTGGAGCACCCACAGGGGGATACATCTCAAAGAACCTACGTTACTGCACAAGGTGAATAACTTTCTCACATTTAGTCCTATGTGTAAAATTACTCCACCACATAAGTGTTTTGGGGATCAAAGCCTGTCTGTTATATATGCAGGATAGCTAAAACTGAAAGCTTTTGGGCTATATCCTGAAAACGCATGGGAGTAGGTCTGTGGTTTTATTGCAACTACCCACATGTGTAAGGTTGAACATCTGCATGAATATTTGAAGGATCAAGGCTTTTATACATAATGAGCCAGATCCTCAGCTCCTGTAAAATGGCTACATTTTCAAAGTTGCTTCAATGGAACTATGCTGATTTACATTAGCTGAGGGTCTAGCCTAAAGGCTTCTCGATAAAAGAATAGAGAATCATAGAAATGTAAGGCTGGAAGTTCAGATGTCATCTAGTCCTCTTAAGGAAAAACAGCGATTAAAAGATTTGGTTATTTTTAAACAATTTAGATTGAAGAGGCTAGAATGAAAAAAAAATTGAATATTAGAGCCTTACTTGTTCAGTATTCTAAACTATTAACTACTTCTGCTATTAGAAAGTACATTATATATTCTACATTGGAAAAACAAAAGACCAAACTATAAATTCTGGATTGAACTTCGGAATCTGCTCTGTCTCTGATCCAAGTTACGTTAAGAGATGTTAGCCTGATGATTTAACAGGATTAATGTAATTCATTTTCAAGTTAAATCATTCTACTCCTCCTAAGGGCATTTAAGAATATTTGCCCTATTTTCTGGTGTTCAGAATTTTGTACCTGTTTCTTTGAAAATAAATCACATATAGACGAGGAACAAAGGGATTCTCACAATCACACAAAAAGTCCACATATTGTAAACAATCTTTTGAAAATATTAAGTCATTCCATGTTCAGTCAGATATTTTTGGGTGAGTATTGTATTTTTTTCAGTTTTAAATGTTAACTTTGTTAAAGATTTGAGATATAGAGACAGTGGGCCAAAGTCAGGAGTGATTTGTAACGTGTAAAGAGGAGCACCTTGTACTGACATCAAATGCCAGGTTTTCAAAAGAACAGCTCCCAATTGCACATGGGAGATACTGGGTGCTGAGCACAGGTGAAAATCTGGCTACGTTTTAGGTGCCCAAATTGGAGCTGTTTTGAAAATGTGCCCTGTGTTTTTTACATTCAGGCTCTGTTAGACCTACTTCTGCTTAGTCTAGCAGTGGATAAGGGACTTTAAATTGATATACATGGGTAGGATCTGAAGGAAGTGTAAATGAAAGTAAACCTGCCTGTATCTTAGTTTACCCCTTAAGGGGTGGAGGGCAACTGGTGTAAATTGTCCTACCTCCATTAACTTCAATGAAGCTAGGACAGGGGTGGACAAACTACGGCCCATGGGCTGGATCTGGCCCACAGGACTGCCACCCCCATGGCGCCACGGATCCCGCACCACTCCCATAAACGGCTGGCACCACATCCCTGTGGCCCCTGGGGGTGGGAGGGCAGAGGGCTCTGTGCACTGCCCTTGCCTGTGCGCACCACCCCCCACAGCTCCCATTGGCCAGGAACGGGGAACCGCGGCCAATGGGAGCTTCGGGGAGGTACCCACAGGCGAGGGCAGTGCGTGGAGCCCTCTGCTCCCCATCCCCCAGGGGCCGCAGGGCCGGGATGCTGGCCGCTTCCGGCAGCGGCATGGGGCTAGGGCAGGCATGGAGCCTGCCCTGGCCCTGGTGTGTGCTGCTGCCACCCCAGAGCCACTCCAGGTAAGCGGTGCCGGGCCGCTCCTGCACCCCAACTTCCTGCCCTGAGCCCCCTGCTGCACTCTGCCTGTACCCCAACCCCCTGCTGCACCCCACACCCCTCCTGCACCCCAACCCCCTGTCCTGAGCCACCTGCTGCACCTCGCACCCCTCCTTCACCCCAACCCCCTGCCCCAAGCCCCCTCCTGCACCCCAACCCCCTTCCCTGAGCCCCCTCCTGCACCCCAACCCCCTTCCCTGAGCCCTCTTGTACACTTCACACCCCTCCTCTGCCCCAACCCCTTGCCCTGAGCCCCTTCCTGCACACCACACCACACCCCACCCTCCCTCCCACACTCCAACTCCCTGCCCCAGCCCTACATTCATGGCCCTACATACAATTGAACACAGACTGCTGCTTCTTGCATGTGTGGACAGTGCCTAGCACATGGTGAGCTCTATAAGAATAGAAATGGTGCTTATCTTCAAATGCTTAAAGAAGGGCATCTACATTCATATTTAGGCATCAAAATAAGTCTGATTTTTGGAGGTCCTGGCCTTCCAAAACCTCATATTGATTTCAATCAGGGAGATTTTTACCTCTGAAAATTAGGCCACCTTGCTTAGGTGCCTATATATGTATTTGGGTATCTAATTTTATGCACCGATGTTTGAAAAAAATAGAGCACAAGAAATAACTATGTGGACCAAATTCTGGTGGTGTGCTATGCATGTTCCTGAAAAGGTACAGCTAAGATTAGCACCACAATGCAATTGTTACACCCCTGTCCTGCCTTCCCTTCAAAAACATGGAGTTGATGCTGTATGGCCTCTATGGATAGAACCTCAAAGAGAATTCCAGAGTGATGCTCACAGGTCAATAGTAGAGGTAGTCAGAAAACAGAATTTCCATTCCATAGGAAACTTTGACAGTTCAAAACTTGTTTTTGTTCCAAATCAGAACCAAAAGTCAAACTTTCTTGTGGAAATTTTTATTCAGAAACATTTTGTTTTGATAATGCAAAACATTTCATTTTGGTAAGGTAAAAACATTTTGTTGCATGTCAAAACTATATAAAATATATTAAATATAGTAAATATTTTAATGTAAAACTAAATTATATTAATTGAAAAAATAAAGTTGAAATGAAACATTTTTACTTTGACAAAATGAAAGATTAAATTATTCATTTAGTCTTTTTCCCACTGAAAAAAGTAACCACCTCTAGTCAGTAGAACAGGCTACATATTATATCGCCAACCTTCCAGTTTGATTACTACTAAGGATCCTTCCTCCTTGGCTCATTCATAAGTTTAATGTGCATAGGTTGAAAGCAGCTGGTTGAAATACAAGGTCAACATTTATAGCATTTATTTGTATTCTCAGAATCAGTGGGATTATTCTTTTGAGTAACATTTACTCACATGAACAACAATTTGTATAATTGGGGCCTTAAATAAAACAGAGGTTAACAAGGGATGGTAAATGCAAAGGAAGAAGCATTATGAGAAGCACAATGGCCTTCATTCTCCACTGTCAGAGCAAGTAGAGTGGGACGGGCATAGGGAGCCAGTTGCAGCTCCTTCTTTTAAGACCTCCTTGCCCTAAGACAAGTTAGGGCTTCATAGGGACAGCCCTGACTTATACCACTGCTGTAAGGTCCCTCAGGGACCTTATTCCTCCTAGAGATCTGGTTATAGCTGAGCTCTACTCCAACATGCCAGCTCCCCAATCTGCTCTCCTTTTCTCTATGCCCCAAGTGGATGGGGAAGCTGGCACAGGCATGGTGGAGCACCTGCATTAACTTTCCTCTGGCAGAAAGTTCCTGGCACTGGGGAAATTCTCCACTGGCTATTTCCTGTTGATTTAAGGCTATGGAGCACTGCTTACATAGTATAAGTTTGCTTTGAAGATTTGAAATTCCAGCCCCTTATGCTATTGTTTATATGTACCTTGTTTGGTTCATTTTGTATAATAATAAATCATGTGTGTTATTTATTATATTTAAGGTCAAGGGAGCAAAGTCAGGCAGGAGTGATGGAGTGGATATGAGACTTGAAAGGCTACTTAAAATAGTGTGAGGGCACATCTAGACTAGGAAAAATGGTTGTGTTTTAAAACACATTAGCTACTCATTTTAACTGACACAACTTTGTACCTCTAGACAGGACAAGTTGTATTGAAAAAGATTAGCTGGTTGTGGGCAACCTTAGGGGATGCTTAATGCTGAGGACCTATGGTTTACCACAATCAATTGACACGTTTCTACTACCTGTAAACCAGTGGTTTTCAAACTGTGGGTCGAGACCCTGTACTGGGTCGTGGAATGGAAGGCACTGGGTCACAGCACCTCTGATCAGCACCACCGAATGGGCTGTTAAAAGTCCATTGGCAGTGCTGCTCAGCTAAGGCAGGTTAGTTCCTACCTGTTCTGAGACCATGCTGCACCCTGGAAGCAGGTCTGGCTCCTAGGCAGGGGAGGCCCCTAGGGCCCACACGCTGCCCCTGCCCCAAGCACTGGCTCCGCACTTCCATTGGCCGGTTCCCCACCAATGGGAGCTGGGGGCTGGTGCCTGCAGGCGAGAGTTTCAAGAAGCCGCTTGTGTGCCTCCACCTAGGAGTCAGACCTGCTGCTGGCTGCTTCCGGGGCACAGCGTGGTCTGCAGTGCCAGGACAGGCAGGAAGCCTACCTTAGCACCCCTGCTGCGCCACTGACGGGGAGCTGCCTGAGGTAAGCCTGTGCCCCAATCCCCTGCGCCAGCCCTGAGCCCCCCAAACCTGGAGCCCCTTCCTGCACCCCAAACCCCTCATCCTTGGCCCATACCAGAGCCTACCCCCCACCCCAGAGCTCTGACCCCCTCCTGCCCCCCAACCTCCTGCCCCAGCCCAGAGCCCCCTTCCACACCCTGAACCCCTCATTCCCAGCCCTCACCTCTGCACCCCAACCCTCTGCCCCTCTGTCTCCTTTGGGTCATGGACATCAACAATTTTCATCTGGGTCACCAGAAAAAAAGTTTGAAGACCACTGCTGTAAACTATATCCTAAATCTAAATGCTAAATTTAATCTAATCTGTATCTTAAATCTACATCCAGTCTATATTCATATATTTCAACTGCATCATAGAAATATATGACAGTTTCCCATTAACAACTTCTGTTCTGGGCAGTACAGGACCTATGGGTCCCAAAACATGTTCCTTATGATTCTCCCATTTCCCAGTTTCTCTTATGAAACAGCTAATCTTTGGCCCTGGGACCCAGAGGAATATTCTACTCGTGCTCCAGGGAGCAGAGGCTGGGGAAACTGGAACCAATTAATAGGTGCAAATATAAGGCAGCAAAGAGGGTGTGTGGCTGCTGCTGTAGCGCTTAAAGTGCGCCAGGTGGAAATGGATCATGGACCTGGGAAATAAAATTTCTAAGCAGTGAGCTGGGTCACTGAGGGGTGCACAACTTTAGTATCATATAGGGGAGACCTTCTCTAATTGGCTGCTTTCCCCACTTGCCTACCTCCTGGGGAAGACAGGTCGATCAGGGTTTCTGCAGAGCTCTCCCCTCACCCTCCCTTCTTACAGGAGGGAGTGGGGAGGAAGAAGATAAATAGCCCAATGCTCAGTATGACTACACTCCTTCCCTGTCTCATTGCAACACCCAGCCTGAGAAGGGGGAGAGGAGACTCTGCTGCAGACCCCAGGCCTAGGAGAGAGGTTTGAAGTACCCCAGGAGGAGCAGTGATGAGGGTAGGGAGAAGGGCAGAACTGACAAGGGGGAAGAATTGATCTGGGGGTTGTGGAGCATAATTAATTGCTGGGCAGGAGGAAGGACAGATGTGGGAGTGATGATAGACACCTGCTCTCGCGCACACACACTCTTTTCAGACCACTTTGAGCACTGGAAACAACCCTTCACTCCCTGACTAGTGGGTCTGAAAATGTAGGTATTCTGTTTCATTTGTTTTCTGTTGTGAACCTTGTCTTTTGGGTAAGCAGCCTAAAAGGACTGAGGACACCCGTGAAGAGAGTTTTCCAGGAGCGCTCTCTCTCTCTTACAAATTCTATTTTGCTTCTTTCCCATCTGTCATGGAATAGTATTGTCCACTGTGTTGCATTTCTTCTTTTATATGGCCTGGATTCTGTAGTCCTTCAAGGGGAATCCAGTTGAAGCCAAAGGAGTGTTTTGTTTACTGTTTTTATAGCCATAAAGAAAAGTTATAATTCAATAGATGTTTAGATGGGTGCAAATAGCTATCATTGGCAGGCTATGGGTCTTGGATCCAAAGACAATCAACAGACCTCATTAATACCAATGAATATGTCAAGTGCTCCTTTATAGGCTCAACAGAAGGATCAATCAAGACCCTTTATGTAGTAAAAATAACTACAGACACATGTGGCTCATTGCCAGGGCAGAGCTAAATCAGAAGAGGTTCCTCTGTTTGCAAACCAGGGGCTAAGATATTGGTTACAGGTTGTGTGTTGGAAGGAGCAAGCAAGAGAGAGTTGTGAGAGTGACCCTGAAAGGAAGCAAAGAGACACAACTTAGACACACAGAACTCGCAGCAGTGACACATTTGGGGATTTCTGAGCAAGTAAACTGTCTGCTGTTATTCGTTTTCCATGGTGTTCATGAAAACAGGACTTTGTGTACTTTTTTTGCAAATAAACAAGATTACATCAAGAATGTACCTGAGTCATTGTGGGTAGTTCTCTGAAAACAGCTGCTCAAGGTGCAGTAGCAGTCAAAAAAGCTAACAGTGTTAGGAACCATACAGTCAGGAATAGATAATAAGACAGACTATAAAACCATGCTGCACCACACCTTGAATACTGCATGCAGTTCAGGTCTCCCCATCTCAAAAAACATAGACTAGAGTTGGAAAAAGTACA
Source organism: Mauremys reevesii (assembly GCF_016161935.1). NCBI lineage: Eukaryota > Metazoa > Chordata > Testudines > Geoemydidae > Mauremys > Mauremys reevesii. Next base: position 203,068,820 of record NC_052624.1, read on the forward strand.
GAGAAGGGCAACAAAAATGGTTAGAGGTATGGAACAATTTCCATATGAGGAGAGATTAAAAAGACTGGGACTGTTCAGCTTAGAAAAGAGACAGCTAAAGAGGGATAAGATAGAGATCTATAAAATCATGAATGGTGTGGAGACAATGATTAAAAAGGTATTATTTACCCTCTCACATAACACAAAGAACTAGGGATCACCCAATGAAATTAATAGGCAGTAAGTTTAAAACAAATGTAAGGAAGTATTTCTTCCCACAATGCTTAGTCAACCTGTGAAACTGTTTGCCTGGGAATGTTGTGAAGGCAAAAAGTAAAACTGGGTTTAAAAAAGAATTAAGTTAAAAGATAAGTTCATGGAAAATAGGTCAATCAAAGGTTCTTAGCCAAGATGGTCAGGGACACAACCCTATACTCTGGGTCACCCTAAAATTCTGACTGCTAGAAGTTGACCCTGATGACAGAATCTGCCCTGCTCTATTCAGTCCTGCTGAAGCATCTGATACCAGCCACTCTGGGAAGATAGAATACTAGACTAGTTGGACTATTGGTCTCACCAGTATGGCCATTCTTCTATTATTTTCTTTTAAAGTTGTTTCTGGATTTCATTTTCTTCTTTGTTCTTTTTCTCCACCTCTGTATCTTTCAGTGCTTATTGTTAATTACTGAGGCATTAATCTAGGCCAGTACTAAAATGACTACTTATACCATTAATGTAAATCACTTTATTAACAAGTTGTTAATTGATCTGATCTTTCAAACCTACACTGAGTTCCAATGACATCTTCACAAAGGCCTCCTTTTAGTTTCACATGCTATGAACTATGCATTGATTGGTTAGGGCTTTCATTCTGACAGCCATTCACTAAATTCCAAAAAGAGATTAAAGTTTATAACAATAATACCCAACACTATAAAGTATCTAAAATAGTTCAACCAATTTACTGATTAGATTAGCAATCTGATTATGCTTTGGGTTTTTGGTGGGTTAGGGTAAAAAGAGGCATTCACTTACACAAGACAATGTCTACCAGTCTGCTTCATTCTCAGTGTTGGGATGGAAGCTTTTTTAAAATAATGTAAAATATCTGGTCTACCTTTCTGATATCATAAAATGTTTGTTTTCATTTGCTGTCTGATTCCATCAACCTCTTACATATGGTTTGCTGTGCTTGGTATCACACAAGCAACTCAGGAGGACACTTAATACAGAAGGAGAAAGGAATGGAAACTCTCTTAAAAAAGCAAAAACATGTTTGAACATCTTTGCTAGATCATGCTAACTGGAATTTAGAGCTAATAGCAATTCAGGTGCAAGCATTCCAGAGTTTCTGGAGAGACTGATAGGAAAGAGTTTCATCCTTCCCAAAAGCTGGGAATCAAAATTCCAATTGGAAAAAATAGCATTTAAAGAGCTATCATACATAACTTAAATTATCTTGAGTTTCTTAGTCTAAAATGGTTTTCTTGATCAAAAATGTATTAATAATAAACTTGTGCCTATTTGTGCTGGGGGGGGATCAGACTTTTATTGTTAAGCTTATGAATTTGTATGACCAAATAATGGCATTTATCAGGGTTAAAATGAAGGGATTAGAAGTAAATCCACAGTGTTACAATGGACAGACAAGAAGCTTAAATAACAGGAGATCTAATAAAATATTTATGTGATTTAACAGGACACTATCAACTTGTTTTTTTTTTTTACTGACTTGTTTTACAAAAATACAGTTCCTGATGGAGCACCCTTTAAATAGGTCAAAACTTTTTAAAACAATCCTTTAAAATATTTGATAAGGGATTTTCAGCTCTCTTATTGATGTTTATAAGAGTCTCTTCAGCCAGGGAGAACCTGACTGATATATAAGGGAAACAAAACTGACTAAATAAAAAATCACTAATTTATGGGTCAGTTTTAGTAATCTTAGGTGTTGCAACAGTAGCAGGTACAAAACTTTAACACAGATATATGGTTCCCCCCAACCCCTTAATAGTACCCTTTAAATGAGCAAGTACAAATATCTTGCTACATAACAATATATCTGGCATAATATATGGCCCTAAAATGTTAAGGACCTTTTTCAGTAACCTGACCATACATGGTATTTTTTTCACTGACTTGCAGTTGAATGAGAGATTAATCATTATTACAGCATTTTCTCTGGATGAGTGTACTATATTAATTATAATTCTTGCCTACTGTGTCTATCAGCAGCTGAAAAGCTGCCTATGTGGAAGGAAAATCTTCTCTCCATTCATACTTCAGTTCTTGAGTATAACCATTCAGTACAGAACTATGCCCTTTGCAATTATTTCAGTAAGTACTTATTGATTCCACTTCTATGATGATGTGTCCTGAATTGTATTACATCTCATTTTTTTTAATATTCAAGGCTGTGACACAATCTTGTATTTTAAAATTTTTCCATTAGATAGGAAAAAAACCCATAAGATGCCTTTTATATTTATTGTAGTCTAGAAAGCATTGATTTGTGTTGGTATTAAACATGAGCCAGAAATGCTAAGATTCTGAAATAAAATGTCCACTGTGCCTTACTCATTGGATAATTTGAGGTTAAATATAGAATTCCAATAATCAAATAAATGATTAAACAACTTCATATACAGTGGATAGCAATCACCTGCCCTTCAACAACAAAAATAACACTTCAGTTTCTCAATAAATCCAACACATCTACCCAGAGTTACAATGGGGAACTATGGAAGTTCATGTCACAAGATAACACACAATTTTTTGGAAATCTTTTTTTGGAAACAGGCTTCATTAAACAAGAGATATTTGTCTTCCCTCCCTTGCCACCACTCCCAACCACCTCTTGCTCTTCTCCCAGGAACCCATTATCTTATGACAAATCAGTAACCCCATCAATAGTCTAGTTAATAGCAATGGAAATTAATAGATTTTATTTTAGAATAAGCAGATTTTGAATTCATTGCTTCCTGCTGAGGTCAAATCTCCACTAAATACTTGAAACTCGAAGAAAGAGTCCACATAAGTGTACATCATAAACTAAAGCAGCTTTGCAAATTTTCCTATGCTATCCTAAAACTGTGTCCGAGTCTTGACCTAGACCACTGAACTTCTCAGAAATGATAGCATGCCTACTCAATCCCTGATCTTCCTGCTGAGACTACCAATACAGGTGTTAATTTGTGCTAATATCATGCTTTCTATGTATGACATAGCCACTTTAGGCCCAGATCCACAAAGAAATTTAGGCATTATGACACTGAGCATCTAGCTTCCCCTGGTTAATGGATTGCTTTGGGGCTTAGCCAGAGATAGGTGTCCAGACACCTAGAGTGAGGCAGCAGTGCACATGCCCAGAGGAGCCTGTGTTTCTGCCTACAGAACTTCTACTGCTGAGTACTTAGGTGCTGAGTGAGTTTAAGTACCTGTATGGTTAGGCACCAGTCAAGTGGGAGTTTTGTGCATCAGAGTGCCTAAACCTGACACTTAGGCACTTAAGTACCTTTGTGGATCCAGGCCCTATCTACTAGAAATTGGACTAAGACTAACTCACTTCCATAACAGTTTTCAGAACTGAGGTGAATTTGAACCGATGGAAGGTTGGTTATGCTGAAGGTGAAGAGGCTGTGGTCAAAGAGAGAGAGCTCAGCTATGGAGAGATCAAATGGGACAGGGTTTAGAGAAGACTATGCCAAGTGAAAGCAGCAAAGAGTCTTGTGGCACCTTATAGACTAACAGACGTTTTGCAGCATGAGCTTTCGTGGGTGAATACCCACTTCATCGGATGCATGTAGTGGAAATTTCCAGGGGCAGGTATATATAAGCAAGCAAGAAGCAGGCTAGAGATAACGAGGTTAGTTCAGTCAGGGAGGATGAGGCCCTCTTCTAGCAGCTGAGGTGTGAAAACCAAGAGAGGAGAAACTGGTTTTGTAGTTGGCAAGCCATTCACAGTCTTTGTTTAATCCTGAGCGGATGGTGTCAAATTTGCAGATGAACTGAAGCTCAGCAGTTTCTCTCTGAAGTCTGGTCCTGAAGTTTTTTTGCTGCAGGATGGCCACCTTAAGATCTGCTATTGTGTGGCCAGGGAGGTTGAAGTGTTCTCCTACAGGTTTTTGTATATTGCCATTCCTAATGGACTCTGTTTCTGCCCTGCCACCCCCACTAACATGATACAGTTCTGCTGTGATCTGGAAGCCTACTTTCGCCATCTCCAACTCAAAGAATACTTTCAGGATAACACTGAACAGCCCACTGATACACAGTTACCCTCCCACCAACAGCACAAGAAGAAGAATTCCACATGGACTTCTCCTGAGGGTCGAAATGACAGTCTGGACCTATACATAGAATGCTTCCGCCGATGTGCACAGGCAGAAATTGTGGAAAAACAACATTGCTTGCCTCATAACCTACGTCGTGCAGAACACAATGCCATCCACAGCCTCAGAAACCACCCTGACATTATAATCAAAGAGGCTGATAAAGGAGGTGCTGTTGTCATCATGAACAGGTCTGACTACCAAAAGGAGGCCGCCAGACAACTCTCCAATACCAAATTCTACAGGCCACTTCCCTCAGATCCCACTGAGGAATACACTAAGAAACTGCACCATCTACTCAGGACACTCCCTACACTAACACCGGAACAAATCAACATACCCTTAGAGCCCCGACCAGGGTTATTCTATCTACTACCCAAGATTCACAAACCCGGAAATCCTGGACGTCCCATCATCTCAGGCATTGGCACTCTCACTGAAGGACTGTCTGGATATGTGGACTCTCTACTCAGACCCTATGCCACCAGCACTCCTAGCTATCTCCGTGACACCACTGATTTCCTGAGGAAACTACAATGCATTGGTGACCTTCCAGAAAACACCATCCTAGCCACCATGGATGTAGAGGCTCTCTACACAAACATCCCACACACTGATGGAATACAAGCTGTCAGGAACAGTATCCCTGATGATGCCACAGCACAACTGGTTGCTGAGCTCTGTGCCTTTATCCTCACACACAACTATTTCAACTTTGATGACAATATATATCTCCAGATCAGTGGCACTGCTATGGACACCCACATGGCCCCACAATATGCCAACATTTTTATGGCTGACCTGGAACAACGCTTCCTCAGCTCTCGTCCACTCATGCCTCTTCTCTACCTACGCTACATTGATGACATCTTCATCATCCGGACCCATGGGAAGGAGACTCTGGAAAAATTCCACCACGATTTCAACAGCTTCCACCCCACCGTCAACCTCAGCCTGGACCAATCTACACGGGAGGTCCACTTCCTAGACACAACGGTGCAAATAAGTGATGGTCACATTAACACCACCCTATACCGAAAACCTACCGACCGCTATGCCTACCTTCATGCCTCCAGCTTCCATCCCGGGCACACCACACAATCCATTGCACTGAGGTACAACCTTATCTGCTCTAACCCCTCAGACAGAGACCAACACCTACAAAATCTCCATCAAGCATTCTCAAAACTACAATACCCACACGAGGAAATAAGGAAACAGATCAACAGAGCCAGACGTGTACCCAGAAGCCTCCTACTGCAAGACAAACCCAAGAAAGAAACCAACAGGACTCCACTGGCCATCACATACAGTCCCCAGCTAAAACCCCTCCAACGCATCATTAGGGATCTACAACCCACCCTGGACAATGATCCCACACTTTCACAGACCTTGGGTGGCAGGCCAGTCCTCGCCCACAGACAACCTGCCAACCTGAAGCATATTCTCACCAGTAACTGCACAATGCACCATAGTAACTCTAACTCAGGAACCAATCCATGCAACAAACCTCGATGCCAGCTCTGCCCACATACCTACACCAGCGACACCATCACAGGACCTAACCAGATCAGCCACACCATCACCGGTTCATTCACCTGCACGTCCACCAATGTAATATACGCCATCATATGCCAGCAATGCCCCTCTGCTATGTACATCGGCCAAACTGGATAGTCTCTATGGAAAAGGATAAATGGACACAAATCAGATATTAGGAATGGCAATATACAAAAACCTGTAGGAGAACACTTCAACCTCCCTGGCCACACAATAGCAGATCTTAAGGTGGCCATCCTGCAGCAAAAAAACTTCAGGACCAGACTTCAGAGGGAAACTGCTGAGCTTCAGTTCATCTGCAAATTTGACACCATCAGCTCAGGATTAAACAAAGACTGTGAATGGCTTGCCAACTACAAAACCAGTTTCTCCTCTCTTGGTTTTTCACACCTCAGCTACTAGAAGAGGGCCTCATCCTCCCTGATTGAACTAGCCTCGTTATCTCTAGCCTGCTTCTTGCTTGCTTATATATACCTGCCCCTGGAAATTTCCACTACATGCATCTGACGAAGTGGGTATTCACCCACGAAAGCTCATGCTCCAAAACGTCTGTTAGTCTATAAGGTGCCACAGGATTATTTGCTGCTTTTACAGATCCAGACTAACACAGCTACCCCTCTGATACTATGTCAAGTGAGTGGCTCTTTGGAAGAGGTAATCCAGAGTTGAAGTGCAGGCAAAGATGTAAAATCAAGGAGGCAGATGGCTAATGGGATGAACAGGATGGTCATAGGAAAATTGAAGTTGCTGAGGATGAGGGCAGCCAGGAGGCAAAATCTGAGACGATTGTGGATGAAAAGGAGCCTGGAGGGCAGTAAGGATAGCTCTATAACTAGAGGGAAATGTAGTTTCCTGAAAAAGAGCAGTAAGAAGTAGTGGGAGTTATCACTAAAAGGGTAGTATCTTGAGTTTGATGATGCCACATTTGAGTTAATTTACTGTTAGGTGTGAATGACTTCTTTAAAAAAATGTTAACTATAAGTTTATTTGATTTCCATAACTCACACACAGAGTCCTGAATTTCACCATATTTATTCTTTTGGGGGAAGGAGGGGAGCGGGTTAGGGAGAAAGATGGTTGAGTAGAAAAGGAGCAAGTTGAAGGTGGGGTTGTAGGAGTCTGTGTGAATTATGAAGACCGAGTGCAAAACTGTATTGTGCCCTGCAGAAATGCATGTTTGCCACCTGCTTTCTACTTTGCTTAATTTGTATTGCTTGAACAGCCAGTACGGGAACATGGCACGCAGGGCTAGGGGTCAGTCTACAAGGAGCTCCCCTACATTTGTGTTCAATCTCTGTCTGACCAGGGATTGTTCTAAATTCCAGGGTGGCGGGGAAGAAATTGCTTTGTTAGACATGTGGGTGCTAAATTTTATCCCTCAGAACAGCCACAGAGATTAGGAGGATCCAAAAGTTAGTGAATTGTTTTCTCCTCCACCACTGTGTCTCCATCTACCCTTTATTTGCTCTTTGGGGCATCAGCAACCTCTTCTTTATTTCTCCCAGCCTCTTTCACATTTCTTCTCTCCTTATTCGCGTGGCCTAAACGCCTCAGCACCTAGGTAGACGGCGGCCAGCCCAGGAGATCAACTTGTGAAGTCTCTCAAATCTTAACTCTAGGGAACTAAACCCAGCCTCACGGAGTCCCACGAAGCCTGAGCCCATTAGCCAGGGTTGCAGACGGTTGAAAGGCAAACCCCTAAATGTCAGGCAGCTTCCAGTGGGGCCGCTGACAGGAGTTAATTAGGAGCAATTAGCTTGTCCCCGCTGGGAAGCGCTGCTATTCCCTCTCCCGCCTTCCCCTTCCTCCCGCTGCTGCGCCAGGCTAAGGGGAGGCTTGTGCTGGCTCCTTGCGCAGGACTGGCGTGTGCAGCAGGCAAAGGACCGAGGAATGCGCCGAGTCCCGGTCCCCCTCCTCCCCTTGCCGCTGGAGCGGTGCATTGTGGAGGGAGCCCGCGTCCCGCCGCCGCTGAGGAAGCCTCCTGCCCTCGGGAAGCGCCTCGCCTGGGAGCTGTCCAAGGTGCCGGGGCCCCTGCGACACCCCCGCCCGCTCCTGCGCCCCGGCCCTCCCGCCTCCTCCCGCCCTGTCCGCGGCGCCCGGCCGGAGACGAGCATGGTGTTTGCTCCAGGTAACGCGCTCCCCTCTCCCGCGCCCATTGGCCCGGGTGCAGGCGGGCCGGGCCCTGCTCTCCTGGGCTGGGGAGGGGGCTGAGCATCCCCTGGCTACTCACCTGGGAGCGCCGCGCCCGCCAGCGGCTCCCCGCGCCCGGCCCCTGCAGACGCGCCTGGCTTCGCTGAGGCTGCGGTCCCCTTGGGCAAGCGCCGGGCGGAGCCCCAGACCCTCCGCCCCCCGCCCGGAGCCGCTCTCGGGGCCACCTGGCAGGGCTAAGTTTGGCGGGGGCATGGGGTGCTCTGCTGGCGCTGGGGCTCAGGCTCTGCTGCCGAGTGCGCCTGGCTACAGCTGCTTGTGGGACAGCGAGGCAGCTCAGCCTCCAGCCCGAGGGCTGAGGGAGGGAGGCTGGAAAGGCTCTTTTTGGGGGGGAGGGGAGAGAGGGAAAGAGAAGGAAAACGCACAGTCTTGCTAGCGGGTTGGTGGTCTCCAGGCGGAAGAGGAGGAGGGGAGGCTGCCTAGGGCTAAACTTGGGTAAGTTCGAAACAAAAGGTCACCTAGGTGGCTGCTGTCAGGAGAAAGATCCTTGGGGGCAGGCAAGAGAGCAGCTATACCAGAGAGCGAGGAGAGGGCACAGCATGGTGCCCCAGTGAGGGGGGAGCCTGCCTCTCCTTTTCAAAAGGGTTCCAGAGGCTTTCCCTCAGGGATAGGCTTCTAAGTCACCCAGGTCCTCTTGAAAATGTTACTTGCCGACTGAGGAGATCTAGAGCAGTGCTTCTCAAACTGGTGGTCCACGGACCGGTGCCGGTCCGCAAGCCATCGGCTGCCAGTCCGCAGCGAGTTTCCGCATAAGAGCATCGAATAGGATAATAAAAGCGGCAAAGAATCCTGTGGCACCTTATAGACTAACAGACGTTTTGCAGCATGAGCTTTCGTGGGTGAATACCCACTTCATCAAATGCAAGGATAATAATATGGCACTGGTCCCTGGCACATTGGGAAAAAATTGCTGGTCCCCCACATCAGATAGCTTGAGAAGTACTGATCTAGAGTATCTGAATGGGAGAGTTCACTCAGGCCCCTCCTGCAATCCTTACTCAAACTCCACTGAGCGCCTTGTAGTATCTGACCCGAAAGGCTTAAGATGCACAACCATTGCTGAAAAGATCATCACCGGAGTTGCATTGGACTCAGTGTAGTTTGGTGGGATGGGGAGAAACTGAAGAAAATCAGGCTGGTGTGCGTAAACATAACTTGTGTAAAATGGCATTTGTAAGGGGGAGCTCACTTCTTCCCTAAAACTTAGGGTACTAGTATAACTGGTCCTGACCAGTGTAGCAGAAGAGAGATAAGAGAGACTTGAGAGGGTTTAATTTTTAAAGTTTTCATTTTCCTAATCTCAAGTTTCTTTTGCTTTGAGAGTGTATCCTGTCAGTTAAAGAGATAGGAGTCTGAAATGCTGGAAGGATATAATAGCCTCAGAAAGCCTGTTTGGATTGAATTGGTCAGCCTGACAATTGAAAAACACAGCATTTTGAAAAATTATCTGTTTTCAACAATCAAAATATTAGGCCTGTATTTCAAGTTGCCCAGTTGCTTGCTAATTAGATACATTCCCCCCCACCCGACTGTTTTGGATTGGAAAGAAAACCAAGGAAACAAGCTGTTTGTCTTAACTGAACCAGATTCTGTTTATTGTAGCATCCCTTCATACACCTTTTATCTGACAGTCCAGATGTCTCTCACTATTAAGCATAGCATTGTAAAAAGGCACCATGGGCTGGAGTACTGCAGCAAGAGATAAAATAATGAAAACAATTCCACCACCACCCCACAAGGATGGCAATAAACTGACAACAAATCTTCCATTGATAACTTGTGCTACACAGAACTTTCTTTTCACATGCCTAATCCATAAATAGGAAATTGTTTTATGCAACGATTCTGTTTCAGTCAATAAGAAAAATCAGCAATTCCTTTGCTCATGTTCCCTTATAACAATTGGTGCCATATCATAGATAAGGTAATGAATAGGGATAGCTAGGAGGTTAGAAATCAATCATGGGAGTTTGACAGTATCCTAAAATGAGAGGAAAAAGCTTGAGTGGATTGCATTTTTAATCAGTTTTCTTATTACAAATCAGTCTGGGTATTATTTCTACTTTAGATACAAGAAGTTTACAATTATATAAGAAGTTTGGGGAAATAGTTTGTAAACCTTTATCTTTCTTATAGTAGCTGTGCTACAAAACAATTTCCATGTTTGCTTTGGAATAGGAGTTTCATTCTGTCTTAAATTTTCTGCTCTTATCTTATGATGTATGAGCTGGTACTCTGTTTCATTTATGTGCCTTTCACAGCACATAAAGATTGTTTGTATAACTGGAAATGGTTATACAGTGATTTCCTTAAGCTTAATGTCTACAATGATAAACATCCAGTAGCCTTTGGTTCCAGAAAATAAATAGGATTTAGGATAATGCATCTTATTTAGCTGTAGGCAGCTATAGCTTCATTTTGTTCATACTCAAAAATCTATCAACTTCTGAAATAATAATGAATAAGTTACTCCGCAGCACTAATTTATACTAGATTATAAATTGTGAAATAGAAGTAAATCTTCTGACTTAAATAGAACTTTTAAAAGGCTAACCCAACTGACTCTTAACAAAATTTATATTTTCCTTTAAATTCCTGCTACCTATACCTATTTCCTTAAATTCTCGCACCCATTGCGACCAATATACAGGTACCTATAAATCATTGGACCCGATGGACCAAAGCCAGTAAATGAGGGGCATCTTTCAGTGTTCAGAAGAAAATGGGCCTAATCCTTCACTGATTTCCACGATGTGTCTTGTTTACACCTGTGCAAAATGGGCATAAGATGCTACCGCTTTGATGTGATAGTGTTTTACACCCACATTTAATTCACTGAAGATAGGTGCCAAGGAATGGAGAAGCTAATCCAAAGAGAAGAGGGTTTTTTTTGGTTTAACTATCGTTCACTGCATTGGTTGACTTGCTAATCACTTAGACGCTATGGGTCAGGCTCTTTGCCAATGTACAGGGACTGTAAAGCCATTTCAGACAGGTACCTGGAGGTCCTACATTGTAGAGGACAGCCTTTGGTAATGTAGCTCCTCACAGTGGAAGGTGTATGCTCCATGAGAAGGTGGCATGGACAAAGTTCCCTTGTGTTCTGGCTAACCCCAGTGGTGACTGCTTTAACACATGCCAATGAGTGAATTGGCCTTTTGTTGGCCCAAATTAGAAGGCTGTAAAAGAGATGTGAAATCCTTTTTGCACCATCTTCCCCACCCGAAGTCATAGTTGCAGTACAGTTCAGTTCAGCCAGAACCAAACCTTGGGGTCTATGCCTTGAGGTTTTGTCTGCTTGCTGAATTCAGCAACAGTATTTCAGGCAGCCTACAGAGTGGACTAGTTTCCGCCCCCCCCCCCCAAAAAACACACACACACTTCTTTGTGTCATTGGGTGGATGGGAGACTGCAATAGACCAGGGTCAGATCACAAGAAAATGAACTCTGCACTTCCCAAACTGCAGTCTGTCTTACAATGAATTCCAGACATTTAAAAAAAAAAAAAGCTTGCAAAACTATATGCCATATAAAGCCAATTATTATAAATAATTCCACTACCTACCACTTTGTTTTCATAGTGTAATGAATACCAAATTATTAAAGCATTCAGTAGTTGGCACAAACTAGGAAAAGATGATTCTATAAAGTAGGGTGACCAGACAGCAAATGTGAAAAATCGGGACAGGAGATGTGGGGTAATAGGAGCCTATATAAGAAAAAGACCCAAAAATTGGGACTGTCCCTATAAAATCGGGACATCTGGGCACCCTACTATAAAGTGACAATACAGTGTTGTTACCTAGCTGTTACAAACTAATTCGTCTTGTCCATTCATTAAACCTAAGATGTTCATCTATAAACATTAATTTTATATAGGCATATTTCAAAATAAAGGTAACATTTAATTATGTTTCTTACAAATTATAAAGTACATTATAGCACCACTAAGAATTACTTTCCAATATCGTATTTTTAGTAACTTATCAAAATGTATCTTTCAAGTTGTAGCCATATATGCTTATTCTCAACCCAAATGTGATTCTCTCTCTCCGCCTCCAATGTGGAAATATTGAATCAAAACCAGTAATTTTGATTTGTCTGGGCATGAGCAAAAAGAATGTGTCTTTAAGGCAATTTTCTGACATTATTTTGCACTCAGATCCATTTTGTTTTAAACCTTCAAACTGTGTATGTGTATATTCCTGCATAAGGAATGCTTTTGTTTTCAGAAGTGAGTCTGAAAATGTTAAACATATAAAAATGTATTTATTTTGCTAATGATCTAATGTTGGAATAAAATTTATGCAAGCTTATATTATCCCATCTTTATTAGCTGCCAAGAATGGTAGTTTCCTAAAGTTTTTAAAGCAAGAAGAGACCATTAGATCATCTAGTCTAATCTCCTGTAATCCCAGGTCATTAAATTTCACCCAGTTACCCTTGTATTGAGCTCAATAATTTATCTGAGTAAACCAGAAATTGTGTTTTGGCTAAAGCATATATTCCAGAAATGCATCCAATCTTGATCTGAAGACCTCAAGAGATAGAGAATCTACCACTCCCCTGGTAGCTTGTTCCAGTGGGGTTAATCTTCCTTACCGTTAAAAAGAATTGTGCCTAATTTCTAATTTGAATTTATTGGGCCTCAGCTTCCAGCCATTGGTTCTTGTTACACCTTTCTCTGCTAGATTATAGCCCTTTAATACCTAGTATTTTCTACCTGTAAAGGTGCTTACAGTCATGAAAGAGGGAAGAAAAGGTAGGGGTTAGTTAAACCTGGCAGTATTTATATATGAGGATAATTGAGCAAGCACATTTCTATAACTTCTAACTAGCTTGGACTTTTAATTCAGGGTATTCACTGCTCAGCACCATTTTCCTGCAACAATAACTCTGTCACTGACACAGCTGTACATAAAATGTTTAAAGCTAATAGTATTGCCAACTGGCACAACGACACAGCAGATTGTGAGTGCAATCTGTACCAAAGGAATTTTAGAAGTCACATTAAAATGCAATTGAAGAGATAGCAGCTGCATACTTAAACAGATGTTTTTATTGGTCTGAATAGTCATAATCCTGTCTAATTTAAAAGCTGCAGAGGTTGGGGTCTGGTGTTTAGTCTGATGTGACCACATGATACTACATCGTGTTTTTTGCTTGTTACTAATGATTGCAGTGGCTGCTCTCAATCCTAAACTCTGTCTCCAATGCACCACCCAAGCCCTTAGGGGAGTAAGAAACAAAGAGAGAATTACATACCTGTAACTTTGCTTCTCTGAAGATACCCTATTGTAAGATCCTGAGAGTTCCTTAGCATGAACTGCCTTACCTCCAAAGGAAGTTTGACCCTTGAAAATAGCAGTAGCAGGGTAGAGCATGGACTTGGTGCCTACTGGTTATCATGCAATATCCCTTATGGCTGTAAATGTTGCCCTCCAGTATTCTAGTCTGTTCTTACAAAAGTAGAAAGAGCAGCCAATTCATGAAGATCAATGTAAGATTTAAAGCATGCACAGTGTAAGATTACTGCTCCTTAGCTCGGGACTGACAGAACTCATTGTATAGCAACATTTCTACTGGTCATAAGATAGGGTTTGCAAACCCTACAAGCTTGGCACAGTATGATATAAAGGTTGAATTGCAATGAGTTTGGTGTGGCTGAGTGGTTAAGTTATGCATGAATTATGCAAGTACTTGAAATATACAATGAAATAAAAAAGATTAAGGTGTGGTCAGAATTAGTTCTAGTATTAATTTAAGATCTGAATCTAATTTGTCAAAAAAAATCTTAAATGTGTTAATATAGTGAGAGTTGAAATACAATTTATTTTCTTAAATTATCCTGATCATATGTTAAGTCAAATTCAGATAAAGAGTTGAAGGCACACTTCATTTTCAGGTCAATGGGTTGAATCCAAAGTAGATCATTAGTGATCACCAGAAATAATGGAAATTAGGTTTCTGTGCAGTAGTCATGTTAAATGAGATGGTCTTAGTGTTGGTTTTGGTGGGGTTTTTTGTTCCAGACATATCAACTACTGGCCTTGGGAATAATCTGCATCTACTAAGCAGATAAATAAAGCAGTGAATGGGGAAAAAAAGAATGAATTACTCTTACCTCTACAGTTTGTCCCTCCAGGTCAGGAATGAGAATATGTTCTTCTAGAGGAAAATTGCTCGCTAATGTCTGCTGTACTTGCTCTATGGATAAATCATAGAATCATAGAACTTAAGATCAGAAGGGACCATTATGATCATCTAGTCTGACCTCCCGCAAGATGCAGGCCACAAAAGCTGACCCACCCACTCCTGAAATAATTCTCTCCCTTGACTCAGCTGTTGAAGTCCCCAAATCCTGATTTAAAGACTTCAAGTAGCAGATAATCTTCCAGCAAGCGACCCCTGCCCCATGCTGCGGAGGAAGGCGAAAAACCTCCAGGGCCACTGCCAATCTACCCTGGAGGAAAATTCCTTCCCAACCCCAAATATGGCGATCAGCTGAACCCCGAGCATGCGGGCAAGACTCTCCAGCCAGACACTCAGGAAAAAGACTTTCAATATCCCAACATTGACCCTCGGTACTAATTACCAGTGGTGGCACGTTATTGACCTATTGACTAAATCACGTTATCCTATCAAACCATTCCCTCCATAAACTTATTAAGCTTAATCTTAAAGCCAGAGAGGTCCTTCGCCCCCACTGTTTCCCTCGGTAGGCTGTTCCAGAATTTCACTCCCCTGATGGTTAGAAACCTTTGTCTAATTTCAAGCCTAAACTTCCCGACTGCCAATTTATATCCATTTGTTCTCGTGTCCACATTAGTACTGAGCTGAAATAATTCCTCTCCCTCCCTGGTATTTATCCCTCTGATATATTTAATGATAACTCGTTTTCCAGTGGTTTCAGTCTAGCAACATTAATAGGAAATAAATTCACCTAAATGAATTATCAACTATAGTGAAAGCTGGATTTATTCATATACTCTTGTTGACCTGGTCTCCCTTGTATTAAAGGTACAAATAAGAAGTTTAATTTTTAGTTTGAAAAGAACTTTTATTTATCTATATATTGACTGACTGAAATAAATTGCCTCAAAGTGATCAGTCTATGATCAGGGTACACACACTGTGATAAATGAAGCAGAGGGTAGCTCCCTTTTATGGACACTCAGCCAGCCAGTTGGCTATAAAATCCCTCTTAATAGCTGTTCTCTACTTGCTTTACCTGTAAAAGGTTTTTTTGTTTGTTTGGGGTTTTTTTTGTTTGTTTTGTTTTTTTAAAAAGCCCATAGGTAAAAAGAAGGGAGTGGGCACCTGACCAAAAGAGCCAATGGGAGGGCTATAACTTTTTTAAATTGGGGAAAAACTTTCCCTTTGTCTGCTGCTGTTGTTCTCTGGAGAGAGGAGATGCAAAGCAGGAATAGGGCTGAACTATGCTGTAGGAAGCTTTAAGCCAGGTATGAAAAAGCATCTGCTCGTATCTAGAGACTACTTATTTGAAACCTCCAAATATGTAAGTAGATCAGGGAATGTCTCGAAAGACGCAATTAGGTTTATCTTTTATTTTTCTTATTGGCTTGTGGACTCCTCTGTGCTAACCCCCAAATGCTTTTGTTTTGTTTGAAACCTTTAAGTTGAACCTCAAGAGAGCTATCTTGATGCTTAATTTTTGGTATTTTTTTAAGACCTAGCAAAAAGCCTAAGTTCTAGATGTATTTTTTTTCCTTTTTAATAAAATTTACCCTTTTTAAGAACAGGATTGGATTTTTGTGTCCTAAGAGGTTTGTGCATATGTTGTTTAATTAGCTGTGGGAAACAGCTAATTTCCTTTGTTTTCTTTCTCAGCTCTTCCCTGGAGGGGTGTGTGTGAAAGGGCTTGAGGGTACCCCACAGGAAGGAATTCCCAAGTGCACCTTCCTGGATTCCAAAAAGGGGTTTTGTGCACTTGGGTGGTGGCAGCATCTACCCATCCAAGGTCAGAGAAAAGCTGTAACCTTGGGAGTTTAATACAAGCTTGGAGTGGTCAGTATTAATTTTTAGAATCCTTGTGCCCCCTCCCCCTCCACACACACCTTCTGCACTCAAAGTGCCAGAGTGGGGAATCAGCCTTGATACACATACTCTAGTAGTTTGTACACTTGTACAGAACAGCATGCATTACATTTTAAAAAGATGGTCATTGGAGCAATATCTGTGTCAGTGCTGGCAGACATGACTAGTATGACCTTAACAATGGTACACTGCTTCAGGATTCTTCAGTCTATGAAGTCCAAGCAGGTGAGCTCTGTATTGCTCTCATATAACCTCATTAATCTCTGAAGTAGCATTATCAGAAGATTTTTTTTTCTACCTCTGTCTACAAGAGATCTTGGAATCTTCTGCCCGAAGGAATAAGATTTTCTTTCCTACGGATGCACAAATGTGTGAGGCAGAAAGTGGTGTACTGTATGCTACTTACAATGGTGCTCTTTGTGAGATGAGTCTTTAACATAGCAATACAAAAAACTCTACCTTACTTTTCTAATTCAGAGCAGCTGCTGAAAACATGAAATGGTTGCTATTGATTATTGCCTCCATTCATAACTTGTCAGTGGGAAGGGGGTGCACATCTGTTAGCCCAAAAAAAGGCTTCCTGGTTATGATTTCCTCCCCCAATGCTCTGCAAACTCAGGTTCCCTGCCTTTGTCTGGAGAGTGACAAGTAGGACCCAAAGGAGTTCACAGAAAGGAAGCAGGTCAGCTGCACCCAGTTTCTAACAGCACTTGTAAAGAGGACAGTCTCCTAAGAGGGGAGCAGCTGCTGTTCAGAGAACTACTCTTCACTGATTGAAGGAGTACTCCACATGTACATAATCTTGTTTGCTTTATTGTCAGTTGTGACCTTGCTTGTAAATAATTAGTCTGAATTACTGAGAGACCTCCTGAAGAGGCTGAATTTTCTGCTGGCTTTCTAAAATAACCAAGCCTCTTTTCCAAAAGTCTGCAGTGGTTTTTTTTTTTCTTTTTCCGTATGTGCCAAAAGGGTCATCTCCTTTTACTGGCTGGATTTGGGGGGAGGGAAGAACTCTCCTATAGTCAGGATTCAACTGTGCAATTTTCATTAGACTATGTATATATCATCTGAAAGTGACCCAGCTTGAAAGACCCCTAAAGGGAATAACGGACAACAAATCAGATATGAATTTACCTGGTTATACAATAAGGGGAAATGACCTCAGGTAAATCCACACTAGGAAAAATGTGTTTTTTAGCAAGTAAAATGAGACAATTTGTAGTTTTAATGTGTGTTAGTGGGTCAGAGTAAACATTTAGTAAGGAGTCTAAGGGTCCAGCTTGCAGTGCGGGCAGCTGAGAGGAGAAAAGAAAAGTCTCTTCACTTTTAGACTGAGCACATCTGATACACAAATTGACAGACACACATTCCATTTTCAGAGTAGAACTGTCCTTTAATGATTAGGGATATTAAGCAGTTATATATAATTCAAAGAGCATTTAGAAAAAGCTCATGTTTGTGTTCACTAAGCAAGCAAGATGACCAGAGGAGGTCTAGGCCAGTCAAGCATATTTTCACATTAATCCACCCATCTCTCTGTATTCAAATGAGAAGCAACTGCTGTTTGCGGCTATCATGTTGGTAATTTGGATGCCAGGTATCTTTAACTAGACAGGAAGCCACATATATAGTTTGTAAGAGATTGGGGAGTGGGAACCAGGAGATCTTAGTTCTATTCTTGTTCTGTCACTGGCTTTGGTTAAGTCACTTAACCTCACTGATTCTTTTCCCATCTAAATAAAGATAGGATAATTCCTACCCCACAAAGATGTTGTTATAAATCTTAATTACTGTTTGTAAAGTTCTTAGAGATCTTCAGATGCAAATCACTATAAAATGTGTAACGCATTACATCAAATGGCAAAATCTAATATTATCCACTGTGCTCTCTTTGTTGGAGACCTTCCATTCATTTATAATTTAAATATACAATGGTGCATATAAGACCTGATCCAATCACAGTGAAGTCAGCACTCTCTTTATTTCAATAGGAATTGGATTGGGCCCACAATGGTTTTCCACTCTAGAGAAGCTGTATACTCTGCTCAGGTCTTCCCTTCAGCAGATTTCTGAATTTGCTGCAGAGATTGTGCTCTTTGAGAGAGAGAGAGGTTAACCTGAAGCTTTAATTTATCCATTAAAGGGAATAACTGTAAAAATGGAAATTAAAGTCTCCCTTTAGCTTTAGAAAAACTGGGCTTAGATGTTCTGTAAGAATCAGCTTTGTTTGCTGAACTCTGGCTCTAAGAAGACTTTGTGTTTAGACTAGCCTTCAGATTCAGTTCCATACAGCTTTCTCTTGGAGCTGGGTCTGCTTACCAGACTTGTGTATCAGCCATATTCTGAAGTCACAACAAAATATTTTATCCTGATGTATTATCTCCAATAAAATGTATACCACAAATATGAATAGTCTGTGTACTACAAGATTTCTAATGGCTAAAATTGTTTAAAGAACTAAAACTGCATCCAGCCCCTGCAGGTGAAGAATAAATATAGCTCCTTGCAGAACATATTTATTATAGATGATTAATTTGAATAGTCCATAATGACAGAATTCTGAATCTTTACTTTTTGGTAAATTGTATAGTTGGCCTATTTAGAACTTGAATGTTCTTCTAGAATGTATTAAACTGAGAAACTTAATTTGCTTCTAGTTAATCTTATTGAAATAGTTGTGGGAACAAGTTTAAGAATAGCAACAAAAATAGACTGGTTTAAAAATATTGTTTGAACTTGTGAATTCCTAATGCAAGTTTGATGCTTCATTTATAGTGAGCATATTTCAAACAGAACAAGAAAATTCACAGAAGTCTTTTTAATATAGTGTTGATACAACTAACATAGCCACTGAAATTCCTGGTGTTTTTTTCCTTGGTTTTTGTAAAGTGGCAAAAAACCACCAGACAGAAGTCATGAAAGCTCTGCTTCATGAGATTCTTGCTTGGATGCTATATCTAGATACTTCTTAAAGATGTGAATGATGAATTCAGCATTAAATCAGAGTTTATGGGACAGGTTATACTCATCTCCCTGTTCTTTCAGAATTGGATCATACTGAGTCACAATCTATCAGCCTCTGACTGTTGCTGGCAAAGTGATCTGTACTAGCTCAGCGCTGGCTCCAGTGTCTTGGCTGATGGACTGGGGGGACTGGAGGCTGTGCTAGGAGCTATGCTGGGTTCATAGGTTATTATAAAGCCAGAATGGAGCACTGATCTAGTCTGATCTCTCTGTATAATAGAG
Organism: Mauremys reevesii; assembly: GCF_016161935.1. Taxonomy (NCBI): domain Eukaryota; kingdom Metazoa; phylum Chordata; order Testudines; family Geoemydidae; genus Mauremys; species Mauremys reevesii. Next base: position 203,088,202 of record NC_052624.1, read on the forward strand.
GCCATAGGACTTCCATAAATTAAATTTGTTTAAACTAGAGCATATCTTTTAGAAAAAGATGACTGAGCTCTAAATGTTCTAGTAAGAGTGAATGCTAAAATATCCCCTAAAACTAAGTTAGGAAAATATGGAACTATTCCTGAAGGCAATCTGTGCCAAAAAGTAAGAAATTCTGCACCCAAAAATTTAAAATTCTGCACACAGTATTTTAAAATTCTGCAAATTTTATTTGTCAAATAAATGTGGAGGCTCCAGCACGGTACTAAGGAGCACAGGCCACTGGCTGCACTGAGGTGAGAGATCACTGTGCAGCTTCCCTCCCTCCCCTGGGACACAGACTCAGAGCTGAGGCTGCACCAAACCCCGACACAGTGCCAGGATGGGAACTGCCCCAGAAACAACCCAGGGCCCTGCCCCTCCATGCCAGGTGCACCAGGAGTGGTCAGGTAGGCTCAGCAAGGCAAGATCCAAATGTGGAGGGGCTTAGTCTCGGGGAGATCCAGGTGTGGGTTCAGAGGGTTCTGTGTGGGAAAATCTGGGTGCAGACAGCTCAGTGGGGGATCCAGGTAAGGAGGGGAATCTGGATACACAGGGGCTTGTTGTGGGGGCGGGGAGTTCTGGGTGCAATGGTAATGGGACTCTGCAGGGGGTCCGGTGAAGGTGGTTAGGGCTCAGCGGGGGGGGGGGGTCTGGTTGTGGGGGGGGGGGGATAGAGCTTGGCAGGGGGGATCTGGATGGTTTGTTGGGGTGGTGCAGGGCCGGGGAGACTGGGGCTCATCCGGGGGGGTTCTGGGTGTGTGGAGTATGTGGCTTGCTGGGAGGGTCTGGGTATGAAGGCTTCTGTATGCACAGGGGTTGGGTGGATGGGGAGCAGCTCCCTGTAAAGGGATCCCTCTGCCTGCAGCTGAGGAGCAATGGGTGCAGGAAGCAGGGGGAGGGGGGAAGGAGGAACTTTGCAGAGCTTCCTGTAGCCAGGGGAGAAATCTGGGGGTGGGTCTGACCCAGCCCTGGATGCCATGCAAGGGAAGAGGAAGTCCTGTCCTCATCAGCCCAGCCAGGACTAACAGCGGAGCCCAGCACAGAGTAGGAGCCACAAGCCAGGTTTTCCCCAGCTCTGCCTCCTGCCCCATAGTGATTTACCTCTCTGCTGGCTGCCCTGGGCAAGCGAAACATACTGCTGGGGAGGATTGCATGACTGCTCTTGTGGCTTCCCTTTGCTTCCCCATCAGAAACTCATTTTTCTGCTGGGAAGCAAAGAAATCTGCAGAGGACATTGTGATGGGTTCCCCACCCACCCCTTCTGGGGTGCCACCTGATGTACTGGGGTAGCACTGAGCCCGCCTGTTCCTGCAGGCTGAGCTCCCTCACCCTGTCCTGCCAAGCCAGGCCCTCAAGCCTCCTCTAGCATACACACAAATAGGGACACACCCACCTACAGAAAGACACAGACACTGAAATCAGTGCTGCATGGGAAGGCTTTCACCTAAGGAATTGCCCAGCACTCAAGTGCACTCCCCTTTTGGAGAGTAAATCCAAAATTTTATTGTCTTGTGCTGCACCGACAACTGTACAGTGTAAGCTAATTGAAATTTGCCTTCTCCTTCACTGTGGACAGAGATATGCACAGCTTTTTGCCCCCCAGTTATGAATTACACAAACTGGTTTAAAAACAAAAACAAGTTTATTAAGTACACATGGTAGATTTTAAGTAGAGTTACCAGATGTCCCGATTTTATAGGGACACTCCTGATTTTTGGGTCTCTCTTATATAGGCTCCTATTATCTCCCACCTGCTGTCCTGATTTTTCACACTTGCTGTGTGGTGACCCTAATTTTAAGTAATTATAAGGGATAGCCAACAGATCAAAGCAGATTACCTTAGTAAATAAACAAAAAACGCAAATTGAGCAGAACACACTAGATAAGTAGGATATAAATTAGCAAATTCTCACCCTGAGTGATAAACTGGCTGGCTGACTCCTAAGGCACAAGTTGCTTTGGCTTTCCCAGGTTTTCATACACACGCTAATGAGCCTTCTAGCCTGGGACCATCACTTCCAACAGTTCAGTCCTTGCCCATCAGGAGTTTCCAGGTGTGTTGTTGCAGGTAGACTGAGGTCCTGCCCCCCAATGTCATTGTCCCCCTTTTGTATCTTCTCCCCACTTGCTTGAAAGCTCTTTTGCTGTGACCTGGGTCAGAAGTTCCCATTGTGTAGTGCTATCTCTGAGAGGTTTCTATTGTACACAGTTCCTGAGGTAATCCTGTGCTTGTGTTCATTTCCTCAATAAGTCATTAACATTGTTTGGCCTTTTTACTGTTGTACCTGAAAGGCTGCTTGTGCGTGTTTTCAACCTCATAACATGTTTCAGTGTAACACACATACTGAAACTTCATATACAAAGATAACACATACAATCCAATGAGAGATTAATGTCTAGCAGATCAAGATTTTTAGAATGATACCTCACAAGACATACTCTGTACAAAGCATATCCTAATTACATGACAGTGATGAATATTGAAGTGTCAGTGTCACAGATATAAATTCTGCACATGCGCAGTGGAGCAGAATTTCCCCGGGAGTATATGGAACCAATGAATGAACCTTATTCATTCACAGCTTAAAGGCTGAAATACACATAAGAATCTGATTGCGCAACTGCTTTTAAGCATTTTTTATTCCCTTCTCTTTCTGCTGTAGAATCAGCTGGGTATTGCCCTCAGACTTTCCACACTAGTCAGTCATGTCTCCATATAACTCCAGCATAAAGAATAAGAGGCAATATTAGACACAACTAACTCTAATACCAAGAAAGAGACATTTCAGTCATTTAAACATATACTTTTGTTAAGGTTACAACTTAATCCTATAACGTACACCCAAGGTTTCTTGTCATACATCTAGATTCAGATGTGTCCAAAGCAGGCCCCTAATCCAGCACAAAGTTCAGCGGGAACTATTCATGCATAAAGTTAAGCATTTGCATAAGTGTTTGCAGGGTTGGGGTCCTGGTGACTGCCTCATTCATTCTTAATATACAAGCAACGTGACCAATTAACTCCCTGATCTTGGACACCAAACAACCTCACCCTTTAAATCTCTCCTTGAAATCCTCCTTATTTTGTTTGGGCTTCCAGGGCTGAAACTCTTCAACCAGTTTATAAAAGTAATTGGAAAATAAGCTTTTCATCATCTTATATTAAATTATATGCTAAAAACAAATCATGCTACACACATTACATACACAAAAATATGTAACCAAAGAAGAATCATCAGATGGAAGAAGATCTCACTCTCCCAACTCCTACTGAGGAACTGACCTCAGCTTCCCACTTTGTGGTACACTATACTGCCACACACCACCCACCCTAATTATTTGTATTATTATAGTGCTCAAAAATCCTGTCCCTGGGTGCCATTGCTGCTGCACCCCATCTCCAAGCATGCACTGCCACTCCCAGTTAAGGATGTTTATTCTTTTATAACAAAGGTTAAACAAACAGAACACAATCTTAAGCCAATACCTAGCCCCCAGGCTTCAGAGCCACCCGTCCCAGGGATCTCTGCCACTCCAGCTCCTGGCAGCTTCCTACCCTCAGCCAGCTCTGCTTTCGGCTTGGAGCAGCAGCCACAGGATTGCTTCCCTGATATTCTGGCTCCACCTTGTTCCAGGGACTCACTACAGGAGTTAACTCGACACCAGTATGGCCTTTGCTGCCCAGAGTTCAGCCTGTCTCAGTCTTTCGTTCCCAGTCACCTACTAGCAGCCCTTTATAGGCCCGGACCACTCTAATTAACTGGATTAGGCTCACCTGCTCCAGTCCAGGGGGCGTTGGGCTCAGTCTATCCACAGAGACCAGCTACCCTGTCATAACCCCATTCATGGACCAAGCCCCATTGTGCTAGGCACTGTACAAAGAACAAAAAGACTGTTCCTGCCCCAGAGACTTTACATGCTCATCCTGCGAGCTAGGAGCGTCATCCCCCTGCTTGTGTACACATACTTGTGCTAGTTCTCATTGAGCTAACACAACTATAAATAGCAGTGCTGCTGTGGTAGCACAGACAGTGGCAGTAGAGGCCTGGATAGACTGGCCAAGTGCAAACCCGCCTGAAACTGGGGGGTTTCAGATGTACTTGGCACCTCTAAGCTGTGCCTCTGCTGCCACTTCCCATGCTACTATGGCTACACTGCTATCTATAGTTGTGTGTGAGCTCCATGTATGTAAGCAGGGGAATTACACTCCTAGTTCATAGTATAGATGTAGCCTAAGTACAAGACAAGAGACAGCAGATAGACAGACGGACAGAGGAGTATAAGGAAACAATAAAATAATATTGGTCAGCATGATAGGCAGTGGTCTCAGCACGCCAGCCGCCTACAGGGTGTTAATATAGCAAAAATGAAGACAATATGTCCTCAAAGAATTTTTCCACTGGCACAAACCAAGAGGAAGATGTATGGGTTGCAAACTAAGGTCCTAATTCTGCAGTGAACTCCATGTAGATACAGGGATCCACCTGTACAAGCTTAAATTACTATCGTGACTGTTAACAATTACTTTATATTACAGGCAACATCCTGTAGCTTCTTCCACAGAGATAAAATACATCAACTCCACTTATATCTTTCTTAAACTGTATTCTCTCCTCTCTGCCTTAATTAAAAGTGTGCCTAAAAGAGGTTGTCGTAGTTCTTAGCTAATCATAGTCTCCTTTTCTCACACTTCCATCTCAATTTGAAATTTCATTAGGGCTTTTTAGTTGTGAACTTATAAATCTAATTTTAGTAACTTTTAATATATGATTGAGATTTTCTAGATAGCAATATTTTTCTCCATTTGCTGTATCCAGACTTTATCGGAGCAATTGTGTAAATAAAATCATAATTGTGCTATCATATTGCAATTAAATAGCACAATACAGTATATTATATAACACCCATGAAAATGGAAATGCATAAACAGGTTTATGTAAATCATTAGTCTTTCAATCCAAAACTGTATGGTTATAAAATTAAATGGTACATTTTTAAGGATGGCGAATATACGCAAGTACTACTGATATGCAGTTTCAAAATGCAGATCTGGTTCAAGATTCACTCAGACTTAACATATTTACATAAATTACGATTGTAGCCAAGTCAGAGAAATTAATCCCCATTGCTTCAATTAAAAGTTCTAAACTACTACCAAGAAATTTGCCAAAAAGAATGTGATTTTTAGTTTTAAATATGGGTAACTTGAAAGCTGTTTACACAAAAAGAAACTTGAATAAAGAACAGTTTCTAGTGTATATGTTTGCTGAAATGAAACTACACTCATTGCTGCGACAAAGCAGAACCTAAGCTTTTACCTCTGACTTCCTTTCTTCTTTGAATGCTTGGGATTTATGTAACCTGCTATATGTGCTCAGCCATTCTCCTCACATGCATATGTGTTCATGCGTAATATGTGCTACTAAAGATAAAGCCCCTGCCTCCACTTACTACAGCTGCTTTTAGGGATCCTAATTGCTAGTGAGCAGTCACAACTTTGTTGATGAAAAGGAAAAGGTACCTTTCATTTTATGAGCCTTCAGTGCAGCCCTATACTGTAGGAAGATATGATGGGACGAATAAACACCACATTGCTTGGCAGTGAAGAGTGATGTCTACTCAATTTTTCCTAGTCTAAGATGCCTCACGATCACTCCTCATTTACCATCCTGCCACTGCTCTCCTTCAATTCACCAGAAATGCTGCTTCTGTTTCCTGCTAAATACCTGATTTGGCTGCCACTTAAACCAATTTTATAACTTTGAAACTTCATTGATTTTTAATGGAGCTACTTCTGATTTACCCGTGTGTAATAGCAGGCTTGTGTCTTTAATGGGTTAACTTCACAATAATATCCCACAACTTTGCACATGGATATGTGGAGAGAAATGAGTGATTCAGAGACTTACTGTAGAGTGACTGTCTGTTGAAAACTCACTTCCTGTGGCATACACACATTATTAAAGCTGGTCTGTAGCAAGCTGAAGGCAGAAAGTCTGAATGCAGGCCCACACTATAGGGGGTGGGAGAGGGATTTGATTTCAAGGTCATGCAAGAAGACTCATGATGCTTGTGAGGGGGTGGAGCAGGTGCAGGGGTGTATATGTGTGTGTGAAAGTGACTATATGCAAACTGGGTTGACACCTTCTGAAAATCTTAATCAGTTTTTATAATCCTAGTTTATAACTCAGTTTCCCTGAAAGCATTTCCTATATGTACTCTGAAGCCAGGAAACACCACAGAGCATGTGAGATCTTCCACACAAGAGGTTCTTGATTTTTAATTACAATAATTCCATTGATTTGTGGGAAAAAAGCCTTGGAATCTATTTATAATACTATATTTTCCCAAAATTATTAATAGTTTTTCTTTCATGGAGAGCAGCTTTGATCCCAGCCAAGAGTACTTCAAAAGCTTAGCTGCTGATATACAGTGCCAGTTTTTGGTGAAACTGGAACTCTAAGTCTGAGATTGGTGACTCTTTGGGTACATTTGCACTGCAGTTGGAAACATGCTTTGCAGCTTGTGTAGAAAGACAGGCTAGGTCTGCTTGAGTTAGTGTGCTAAAAATAGCAGTGCAGCAGGGATAGAACAGCTGGCAGCTTGGCCATCTGTCTGACTACAAACCCATCCAGACCCCCAACGTCTGTACTCAGGTGGCTAGCCTGAGCCACACTACGCAAATAGAGCTAGCATATGTCTACTTCAGATGGGAAGCATGGTCCCAGCAGCAGTATAGATGTACCCTTAGAGTCTGAGGCTTTGTGAACCTCTCAAATTATTTTGGGGGGTGGGGTACAAAACTACTGACTCTGCAAACCATTTTCCATGTATTGTGTTAGCTGGAGTAAAAGTTAAGTTAAATGCAGTTTCAGGAATTGAACTAACTAACTAAAGGGAAGCCTGTGTTGTTTATTAGTGATAATATAACCACTCCCTGCTCTGCAAGTGCTAAGGTTTTTTTTTTACTTAAGAGTCAGATAACTTAGAAATTTCTATTATGCAGATAGAGGAACTATAGTGATGGGTGCCAGTATAAGAACCTAGATTAAAATGTATGGATACCAAATCATCCCTTCCTACTCTTTGATACCCAGATCAGGATCTTAGTCATTAAACAAGTCTAGTTTCTGGACACAATGCTGTTACCTTACTACAGCCCCTCTGCTGAAAGATGTATTAGAGTTAGAGTTTTTTGGAAGTGGACCTGCTGCAAAACAAAACTCCTCAGCACCAGCCAGAGCCTTTTCCTGCCCTCAAAGCACCCTACCTGGTGCCATGGACCAAGCCCTTCAGAGCACCACTCTGGGAATGTAGGCCCCCCCCCCACGATTTTCCCTTTGTAAAATAATTAGATCAAACATTCATGCAAATACTCACACAGCAATAGCATGTGGAGTTTTAGTAAATTGCTTACTGTTACACATTTCCAAACTTCATAGGCTGATCCATTATGTAATGTCAGCATAGTAAATCAGTGATTTGCTGGACACTTTCAAAACACTAAACAACAAATTAATCACGTTACATTATGCATGCTGCAGTCTGGAGTTCTGCAAAAATTCTATCATCACAGGCAAAAAAAAATCACAAAAGTCACATTTTCATGGATTTGGGAAACATACCACACTTAATTGTTTGCCCATTTTTCATGGGGGTGGGGAGAACAAACTTCACAGGAAGAAAATTAATTCACATGTGGCTATTCACAGTGTGAAAAATGTCTGTGAAGCTCTGGTATTATTGTGGACAAGACCCTGATGTATCATCTTCAGAAATAAATTCAAGTTCAGATTTATATAATATAATCTAAATGCAGAAAATCAGGAAGAACTTGTGAAATAAACATGGAAGTACCCCTAGATAAATGCGGGGAGGGAGGACAACATTCAACAGCATCATGCTTGGTAACAGTATGTTTTGTTAGGAATAAAAACTGATTTGGTGGATGAAGCGAAATTTTTGGACACACATCAAGCTTCTAGAAATTTATATGAAATTGCATAAACCCTACTTTAACACATGTTGCTTTGTTTTCAATCTTATATTTATCCATTCCTCTTGATAAAATATCACCTTTAGGACACCAGCTGAACTTGGATGACCTCTGACTGCCTTACAGGAGAACAAATTGGCTCTGTGATACATTAGTTCTTGGATAATAGAGAAATATTGTGCATTTTATTGTTAAATGACATTGAACTGCATCCAGAAAACACTTACTGTTTCAAATGCTTGGGAATGGAAGAAACTGAATAGACGGGAGCAGGTAGTGCCAAGCATTCAAGTGGTTCCATTGTGTCAATGTTTTCATCTAAAATCTGACTTTCTAGGAGTTTGATTTAGCTTCTTTAACATGGGACCAAATGTTGTCAGCTCCAATACTAAGTATAAATTCTTTCAAAACTGTAAACCACATTTCTATTATATATTTTGGCCAAAATCTATCTTATAGTATGGTAATTTAAAAATAAAATGACATTAAGTTAATCGTTACATTTCAAAATGACCTCGCTAAAACTAAACAACATCTATCCTTACAAAGTATTAGAGTTCACAGATTCCCTTTCTCATAAGTTTAGTAGTTTGGGTGGTGTTGTGCTTTTGATTTGGACATATAACACCAAGACTTTGCATTGTTTTCCATCAGATGCGAACAACATTTTGCTATTTACCCTGTCATAAGAATCTTAAATTTTATCTTGAAAGATTTGTAAAGTAAAGACTGGGAATTTCTCACAGCTCAGAATGCTTCACACAGAACTTAATCTTCAGTGGACTCTGATTTACCCTAGTTATTATGTAAAGAACTCCTCTCATGTGGCTTCAGAACAGAAAGACAATTACATATCCTGATACTGAGGCACAACAGGGCCAATTAAGAATGAAATGAGCTCACTTATTATGCAGAGTTTGCATTATGAGTAAGGCTACGTTTTAGTCAAAGGTATTTTTAGTAAAAGTCATGGACAGGTCATGGGCAGTAAACAAAAATTCATAGCCCGTGACCTATCCATGACTTGTACTATATACCCCTGACTACATCTTGGGGAGAGGGGTGGCCCGGGGGGGGTGTGCTGCGGGTGCGGGGGAGGGGAGGCCAGGACCCCCGCTGGTGCTTGGGGCAAGGGGAGCAGGTGGCGCCACATGGCCTGGGACTTGCACTGGTACTTTGGGGGTGGGCATTGGTTGGGCTGGCAGGCTCCTTACCCAGCTCCATGCCTCCCTGGAAGTGGCAACATTCCTAGGCAGAGGTGTGACCATGCAGCTCTGTGCACTGCCTCCCTGAGCGCTGGCTCCACAGCTCCCATTGGCCAGGAACTGTGACCAATGGGAGCTGCGAGGGCGGTGCCTGCAGGCAGAGGCAGCGTGCAAGGCCCCCTGGTCGCATCTCCCCTGAGGAGCTGAGGGATCCCACCCAAGCTCCTGCTGCTGCTGGGGGGGAGGTGGCCACTGCAGAAGTCACAGAGGTCATGAAATCTGTGCCTTCCGTGGCAAACTCGCAGACTTCTGAGCACTCTCAGACAGATTTTCAAAAGCATTTAGGTCTCTATAGGTGCAGATAGGTGGCTAATGGGAATTTCAAAATCATCTAGGGCCCCAATCCTCAAAAGGTATTTAGGCACCTAACTCCCATTGAAATCAAGTATCTGGAGCCAAACATCTCTTGCTGTTGAAAACCCCATTAGGTGCCTATCTGCATTTCTACATGCCTAAAAATATCTGGCCCTGTGTCCTTAACACTGGCATTTCTTTTCTTTTCTTTTCTTTTTCTTTTTCTTTTCTTGGATAAAGACAAATCCTTAACATGATACAAGGTTTTTCCTGTTGAATGATTATTCCTGACTGTAGCCCATCTACATTTACTTCACTGCAAACTTTTGGCCAGCTTCTCTGCTCATGTAAATCCTTGTAGTTCCATTGACTTCAGTGGAGCTGCACCAAGTTTACACCAGTTGAGGATCCTGACCCTCTGTTGCTACATTACTCCAATTCTTCTCTTGATTGTAACACTGATGAAACAAGAATCAATAAGACAACTTTTCTTAAGTAAGCAATATGCACCTCTAGTTGCTTTTTCAGTAATGTGGGTAGTTCTTCAAGTGGTATTCCACTCAGATGTGTTCACACCTGGTGCACTGAGAGCCAGAGACTTTTCCCCCACAGCAGTACTCATCGGGGAATAGCGCACACCCTGCTCCTCTCCATGGACTTTCCCAAGGCCATATAAGGGCAGGGCCCTCAGTCAGCAGCCGCCACTCTCCGGCCACCCAGCTCTGAAGGCAGCCGGGCAGAAATAAGAGTGGCATAGTATGGTATTCACACCCTTACTACTGTGCTACTGTTGGTGGGGTGCTGCCTCAGAGCCGGGTGCCTGGCCAACAGCCGCCGCTCTCTGGCCACCCAGCTCCCAAGTCAGTGCAGAAGTAAGGGTGGCAATACCGTGACCTAAGTTCCTGTAAGCCGCGCAGTTGGGGGAGGGCAGGCCGAACGCAGTCATGGCTGGACCTGCTGTGGCCATGGCCGTGGCACCCGGCCCCTCGCCACAACTCAGCCACGGACCTGCTGCAGCCAGGGCACCTCTCGCCTGGCCCAAACCCAGCCCCAGCCCAGACCTTCCACGGCCAGGGGAGGGGCACCTATCCCACAGCCCCAGCCCCAGAGCTGACACAGTGGGAGAGGTGCCTCTTCCCCCCCCAGCCCAGGTGCTGCTGTGGGGAGCTAGAGCTGTGGGGGGAGTCCTCTCTCTCCCCACTGTAGTCCTGGAGCACCCTCCTGCACCCCAAACCCCTCATTCTTGGCCCCATCCCAGACCTCACACCCCCAGCCGGAGCCTTCACAACCCTGCACCCAACTGTCCGCCCCAGCCCTGAGCCCCCTCCACACTCCGAACCCCTTGCCCCTCCCACATGAATTTTTTTTATATGCACCAATATGGAGGTGATGTGTGACACATCACCTGACACATCACCTCCATATTGGTGCACATAACAATATTCGTTTCACACAGGTGTGGGAAAAATTAGAGGGAACACATCCCTTGTCCTGCATTGCTTCCCGCAGCCCCCATTGGCCTGGAGCAGCAAACCTCGGCCAGTGGGAGCTGTGATCGGCCGAACCTGCCGGTGTGGCAGGTAAACAAACCGCCTGGCCCAGCCTGCCAGGGTGCTTACCCTGGCAAGCCGCGTGCCAAAGGTTGCTGATCCCCGGTATAGGGTAAAAGCGCACAAAAGACCAGATTCCACAGGTCCGTGACACGTTTTTCAGCTGTGAATTTGGTAGGGCCCTAACTATGAGGCCTGCCTCAGCATCAGGGCCTTCATCAGATCATTTGGCCAGCCATCCTCAGGCATCCTCTACCTCTGCGGTAATTCTGGAAGACCCCTAGAAGGGAAAGGGGTCGTTCGCCTTCTCCTGGGGTTCCCCATAAGAGGACCCATAAAATAGATCAGAGTCAGCAGACCTTGAAGAGAAATTCATTATCCTCTTCATCCATAACAGGGCACTAAGCGACATCAAGACCCAGGTACCCAAGGTAGATCTGGACCATCAACTTGTGTCTCCCCGGTAGTGAGGTGGGAGGATCCTGGTATGATACTATTGACTCCAGAGCCATCCAAGAGACAGACATCGCGTTCGGCACCTAGGAACACTGTGGCAGTGCCATCCCTTTCAGTAAGCTTTTGCTCTGCAATCCTTTATGGCAGCAGCAGATCTCCTATGTCTCTCTGTGCCTCTGTTTACACAAGAGGTGAGCTCTACATTGGGACCCACAGTGACTCTATGTCCATCACATCCTTTGACTTCGGGACCCAGTTTACAAATGCTTATGGCCCCAGTACTGATGAAGAAACAGGCACTGTCCATGGTCGTTGTGCCTGTGGGGCTGGTACAATTGCCCCCTCTGTCCTCAGTGCCTGCTACACTTCTGACCTTGATACCTATTTGCTTACTTGCTTGGTGCCTAGTTGCTTTTTGGAGTTGGGACTGGCTCCATCAGGCTCATCAGTACCAGCAGTATGCTCCTTCCTGGTCCTGGATCCATTCATCCAGCCATCCCAAGACACCCTTACAGTAACTGATGGTACCTCCCCTTCATTGGTCAATACACAAATTGGGATATCCAGTGGTCCCACTGGGGTGGGCTCCACCAATGCCCATGAACTACTCTGAGGACTCATCAAATTCTGAGTCCAGCTCTCATTCATCTCATTCTCAATGAAAGGGGTCAGGCAAATCATCCAAGCATCAGCTAGGGGACAAAAAAGAGCACAGCCACTCTTATAGCAAGGGCAGATCATCCTGGTCCAATATGTACTGGCCTATTGTGCCACAGCCCTTCCCACAATGGCCTTCAGGGGACTGATGGGGTGGATCTCTCTCCCTCAGGTCAGGACCTCAGCACTTGTCCAAGGATAGATTCCCCCTCCCATCCAGTTGTGAGACAGACAAACCTCCAGAGCCACCTTTGATGCAGATACAGAAGGATACCCGTCCTCCTGAACCACTTCTTGTGGGTGAGCCCTTGCCAGATGATCAACCTTTGCCTTAAGAGGCAACATTGGCCCCCGCAATTCTGGCTTTGCCCTCTCTGAATGACTCAGAGGTACTGACTTCCTCTTCTCCAGTCCCAGAGAATTTTAAATTCTACCAAGACTTACTTAGGAGAATGGCTATAGCCCTGGACATTGAACCTGAACTAATATAGGAAAAATACCCACAAGTTATTAGACATCCTCCAAGCATCTACACTGGGAAAGGTAGTTCTCCTGATTAATGATGCCTTTCTGCAGCTGGAGAAAACCTTGTGACTCACATTGGCATCTCTAACTCTGACAGTGATGTCCCTTCTCAGGGGTTCTAGTGTTTTTACTCCCACCCAGCACTGAACTCCCTAGTTGTCAACAGTTGTTAATGAGAGATTGCTGCAGGGGAAATTGCAATCCCACCCCCAAATAAAGAGTCTAAGAGACTAGATGCATTAGGAGGAGAGATTTATACTACTGCCTCACTCCAGATGAGAATAGTAAACCAGCAACCCTCCTGGTGAAACATGATTTTCTTAATTAGCAAGTGATGTCAAAGTTCCTGGACAATACAAAGGAAGAGTTCAGGGCCTTATTAATGATGGCAAAGATTTCACTCTAGTCTGCCCTAGACATTGCAAATGCTTCCTCCAGGGCTGTGGCCTCTGCAATTATAATGAGAAAGGTTATGTAAATCCTGGATAGTGCTGGACATTCAGCAATCTATTGAGGACTTATGTTTTTACTGTCAATATTTGTTTTCAGACAACACAAATGAGGTGTTGCACTCTTAAGACTCACACATTCTGGGGGTGGAAGACAGTGTGTGTCCTACACCTGGCCACCAAGAAACGCCAGTATAAGCCTCCTCAATAATATTCTCAATGATACCAGAGGCAACCCTTTTATCCCCCAAGGCACTATGATTCTCCTAGGAAGAGACAGACGCCTCAGAAGAGGAGAGCATCCAGTTCCAGTCTAACCAATCGTATCGCCCTCAACCTGCTGTAGGGAAACAACTTTTTTCATGAATTCTTCAAGACCAGCAATGCAACCACCAATGATCTACCCATCCCTTCCCCCTGCCCCCAATCACCCATTCGGGACAGATTTTCCTCACTTGGGAGACCATAATCTTGGACAAGTGGATCCTAACTACTAAGGGACTGGGATATTTGATCCAGTTCTTATTCGTCCCCCTTCCCCAATCCCCTTTCAGGGACCAATTTCACAAGTCTGTGCTCCTTCAAGAAGTTCAATCTCCACTCACTCTAAGGGCTATACAGAAAGTTTCCCTGCAGTTTCAAGGACAGGACTTCTATTGCCATTATTTCCTTATTGCCAAGTCCAAGGAAGGACTGAGACCTATTTTGGACCTTAAGATTCTCAACAAGTTCCTCAAGCAACTGAGATACCACATGTTTACCCTTGCTTTTATACTCCCCTCGCTAGATATCAACAGTTGGTTTGCTGCTTTTGATCTTTGAAATACATATTTTCCCTGTGGTGGTATTACTCAATCACTGGAGATTCCTCAGCTTTCTGGTGAGGGGTGGGGGGAACCGCCATTGCCAGGACATGGTAATTCTATTTGGCTTGTCTTCAATTTCTTGTGTATTCACTAAATGTTCAGTGGTAGTGGCGGCCTTCTTAAGGAAGAACGGTATCCACATCTTCCCTTACCTGGATGATAGGCTGGTACAAGATTCTTCACAGGATCTGGTTTGGGGCCACATCAGGTTAATCATCTGCTTTTTCAGTCATCTGGGACTCGTTCTGAACAAGGAAAAGTCTATATTTATTCCAACTCAGAGGCTCAAGTTCATTGGGACCCTACTGAATTCTATGAATTTGAGTACTTTTCTTCCTCACAGGTTTTAAATGATTCATGACTTGTGCAAATCCCTCAGATCTCATCTGTCCATCACAGCTCGGACTTGCCTGAGATTGCTGGGCCACATAGACAGATTTCAACCATGAGGCTATCACCTAGACACAACCTGAACAGATTGGTGTCATAGGCTGGGATGTAGATGGTCAGACCAGTGGTGGTCAGGCCTAATGGTTGCTGCAAGAGTCAGGAGCCAGGAATCAGAGGTGTAGGTCAGAGCCAGAGGTCAAGCCAAGGGTCAGAGCCAAAGTCAGTAGGTAGGGCAGAGAAGTAGGGATCTGGAACAAGGTGGGAACCAGGGGAACAGGACAGGAAGGCAGAAATCAGGAATAAGGTAGGGCTCAGGAGTGAAGTGAGAGAGTCCAACTTAGCAGTCAGCCATGGATTTACCTAGTTGCTCAGACTACTTCCTATGCCACCTTCTGGCTTAAATAATGAGTTCTTCTGGCTTAAAAAGCTCCTGCCTGCGGTAATATGTTCCCTGGAGTGGTGAATGACCCCAGACAATGGATGTGTAGGCATTCCCTTTTCTCACCCAACTGCTCTAATAGGCTGAGGTGCTCAAAAACTCAAGTGCTTTGGTTGGAGGAAGAGTCCAATCTGCATAGCAACTTGTCCTTGAGCTCTGAGTTATTCGCAGAGTGTCTTGAGTCTGCCTTTCTCGTATCAGGGGGCTTGTTGGGCCAAATTTGGACCAACAATACCTTTGCCTTGTACTATCTGAACAAGAGGGGGCAGGGCTTGCTCCACTCAGCTCTGTCAAGAAGACATGAGCTTTTGTGAGTTTTGCATCACAGAGGACATCACTCCTGTAGTGGCACATTTACCTGACATTCAGAATCAGTTGGCTGATTTCCTCCACAGAAGATTCTCCCACAACTACAAGTAGTCTCTCAAGAACAGGATGCTGAAGTCCATCTTCTGAACATGGGGTGTTCCCTTAGTCAATCTGTTCGCTGCAAAAGACAATAGGAAGAATCATCCATTTTGTTCTTAAGTGGGCCACAGTCCAGACTTTCTCACTGACACCTTCTTGTTGGTGTGGAGACTGGATCTAATGTATGCACGTCCCTGATCCTCCAGTCATTCACAAACAAACAAGATCAAGTCAGGTTAATCCTCGTAGACTTGGCATGGCTCAGGCCATGCTGATCTCAGACTTCAGTCTCTCAGTTTAGTTTCCTCATCCTCGGCCTCTCCTCCAGGACCTAGTGCAACAGCAGTATGGTCACAAACTGCATCCAGACCTCAAGAGCCTTCACCTCACTGCATGGCTTGTGAGTGGCTAGACAAAGAGAAGTCATGTTCCTTGGCAGTTCAAGAGGTTCTGCTTAACAGTAGAAAGCAGTTAACAAGGACAACTTACACGGCTAAGGAGAAAAGGTCTTCCATATGTCCCCCTAGTTATGAGCTACAAGCTTCAGAGGCAAGGATCCAGAACATCTTAGAGAACCATCTTAATTTGAAATCCTCAGCCCTTTCCATGAGTTCCCTGAGAGTTCACCTTGCAGCAATCTCAGCTATCTATCCCCTTGTCCCAGGGGCTTGGTATTCTCCAGGTTGCCAGGACTAGATTTCACAAGGGAGTGATGTGCCTTTTTCCACCTATTAGGGATGTGGTGCTAACCTGGGACCTTAACTTTGTGTTGGCAGCTCTTAGGAGCCTGCTTTTGAGCATTTGCTTACTTTTGGCCCGAACAGAAGACCATATTCCTCATAGCCATTACATCAGCCAAACAAGTATATGAACTGCAAGCTTTGATAATGAGCCATGCTTACACAATATTTTTCAAGGACAAGATAGTTTTGAGGCCACATCCAAAGTTTTTAACCAAAGTAGTGTCAGTTTTTTATTTAAATCAGACATTAGAATGTCTGGCTTTCTTTCCTAAGCCACGTTCTAATAATGATGAGGAATTTCCACATATCTTAGATGTTAGGTGAGTGTTTGCCTTCCACCTGGACAGGACCAAAACTTTCAGACAATCACCTTGTCTTTTTGTGTCCTCTCCAGATTGTATGAAAGGGCAAGTAGTCTCAATGCAGACGATTTCAAGATAGATCACCTCCTGGATCACGACAGCATATTGGATAGCTGACACTCCTTCTCCAAACTCTCAGCCCATTCTACTGGGGCTCCACCTTCAACAGTTGCTTTACTGAGAGATGTTCCTATATTGGACATTTGTAGGACTACCATGTGGTCCTCACTATACACATTCATGCATCACTATGCCATCCTAACTGCATCAGGACCAGATGAAAATTTTGGCAAATTAATATTATAGTCATTGTTTAACTAGACTCCAAGCGTGTACTGGGGGTGAGTCACCTGAGTGGAATGAACATCTGCACACATTTGAAGAAAAAATAATTACTTGCCCGTTCTGTAACTGTTGTTCTTTTTAGATGTGGGTGCAGATGTGTATTCCATGACCCACCCTCCATCCTCTGTTCCCTGGAGTCTTTGTTTCTCTCTCTGGTCCAAAGGAATTGAGGTGGGGAAATTAGGAATTAGCAGCACCCTTACATAGACTCAGAAGGGGCCATGAGGAGACCGAGGGTGTATACACTGTCCTGACAGTGACAGGTACTGCTGCAGGGAAAAAAAATCTCCAACTCTTGGTGCACTAGGCACAAACACACCTGAGTGGAATACACATCTGCACCCTCATGAGCAGCACTTACAGAACAGGTCAGTAACGTTTTTATGCAAATATATTTGCAGGTGTAGTTTGTTAAAGATTAATCAGTTTACACCTTAAAATAATTCAAATTCTGAAGCCAATGGAAATTTTGACACAGATGTCAGCAGGACTTGGGTTTGGTGCTTTTTTTTATTATTAAAGGTAAATAAACTGTTAGAAGCATAGTCTTTCTTTATATAGCAGTAAAGGTGAAGGTGTCAGATATGCTAAGTCTATATCCTCATCCAAGAGCATAGCCCAAGTAAATTGTTGTCCAGGAGGGTTGGTGGAAGGCTCCTCTCCTCTCAACCTACCAAGTAAACATGTATCCATTCCATATCTGAGTTGCGCTTCTATCTGACGCACACCCCCTCCTCCATTCAGGTGGTGGATCTATGCAGGAACAAGCCATCCCTCTTCATTCTTGCTGAAGGCTGTGTTGACTCTGATAATGTTGTAGACAGATCCACCTTTCTAGATCACCTCCTGTTATGGCAGGTGTCTTATTTAATCTTTACCTTTACAATTTGCTAACAGAATTTTTCTGTATTACATTTAATGTATTTTAAGTAGCAAAAATACTTAAATTCCTTTTTTTCAAACTTTTTTTTTTGTAGGTGAGAAATCTGGAAATGAACAAGAAGAAGTTGCACTGCAGAATGCCAGCAAACAGATTGTGCAAACTGCCATCCTGCAGGCAGTTCAGCAAGTCTCTCAGGAGAGCCAACAAAAGGAGAAGAAAGTAAACAGCAGTGTGAGTCTGCAGTTAGAAAGAGGAGAATTAACCAAGAAGCATGAAAAGAAGTAAAAGAGTGAACTACTTGTTTTGGTCCTCCAGTTGGCAGTATCTCCAGCTTGCCTCTTAGTATCAGCTGTGTTGCCAGTGCAATGTTACTACTGTAAAGCAAACCAAAGTATAATCAGCACCTAGACATAGAGTAAAGCTGCAATAGTTCTCAATTGAGAAATATTAAGTGCATTAGGTGACTCACTTCATATTTATGCAGTGCCTCTTAAACATAATGAACAAAAATACTGTAGCTATAAAATAGTTTCAAGCACAATCTCTTCTTAAGGGATGGTTTTATATGCAAAAGCTTATTGTTAGTGCCCTTCTGTATGAATCTTATGTGCATTGTCTGTGTCTGTTCAGTTGGCAGATATCTCCACTGAGTTACAGATTTTACTAGGGATTGGCCATGTCAACTAAACAATATATTGTAGCGTGTAGGAGATGCACTTTCAGGCTCCTTGAAACACAAGTTTGTGTTTTATTTTGATAGAATGTGGACTATACAAAATAGCTGCTGTAAAATGGATCTGGAAAGTTTCATGCACAAATATCTTTTTTTGTTCTTTTACAGTCTCTTTACAAAGTACATTATCTATGACTATATAGTTCACTCATTATGCTGCAGATGATGTAAATGTCCGGTATATTTCTAATTTTTTGCACAAAATATTATTTGTGAGCCTCAACGATTCCTTTAATTTTACCAGTAATAAAAGAAAAGAAAAGAACCCAGGATGTTATACTGCTGCCTAATTCTTCCTCCAGTTTTTCAAATTCATGTATGCTTAGATTTATAATAACTAATAGAATTAAAATAGCTAAAATATGTAAAGCTTTTGAATTTATGAAAATTCAGGAGGTTGAAAATACACTATGCAGGGGCGGCTCTAGACCCCAGCGCGCCAAGCAGGCGCTTGGGGCGGCCGTTTCCCGGGGGGGCGGCATTTGGCTCCGGTTGAGCTCCCGCCGGCATGCCGGCGGGAGGTCCACCGGAGCCCGGGACGAGCGGACCTGCCGCAGGCATGACTGCAGCGGGTCCCGTCTTCCCGCGGCTCCGGTTGAGCTCCCGCAGGCATGACTGCGGCAGGTCCGCTCGTCCCGGGCTCCGGTGGACCTGCCGCAGGCATGCCGGCAGGAGCTCAACCGGAGCCGCGGGAAGACGGGACCCGCCGCGAGACCGGGGAAGGGCGGCGCAGCGCTCCGCGCTGCTTGGGGCAGCCTACTTTCTAGAGCCGCCCCTGACACTATGAATTAATTTTGGGATAGAAGACATTTGTTTCCCAATTGCTGGGTCTAAAATGACTTCAACTATTTGCAATTTTAATATAGATTCACATTATATACATGTACACTAAAGTAACACTTAAGAAATGCCCTTAAATGCTAATAATAGAACTGCATGAAGTCTATATGAAAGCCAAATTAATTCAATGTAACTTTTTCACTTTATGTTCAGTTGTTGAATTGTAGGTTGCATTTGGATACCAGTGGAGTGAAGATCCATGTACACCAGGCAAGAAATGATCTTGCCTTTGCCTCAAATTAATTTCTGTAATACTGGCCACAATGAGCACAAGATGTAGCACATGTAGAAATATTTCACTTGGAGAAAGCAGATGCAGCATCAGGAGTCTGTAAAGAGGGAGACAAACTTTCCTAAATGCATTTGCTTCTCAATGAGACATTTCTCAGAGTATTCTTTTGGTTTATAGATTAATTGGCTATTACTTGGTGCACCGTATTGCTAGTACTAAACTACCGCCAGTGCTAAACTTCAGGATTCTTTCTCATGGGCTGAGGTTTAACTCCATAATAACCACCTATCCTCTAATGTTCTGCTTTGCTCTATTAGCTCCCATTGATCGATGCTGATTTACACCAGATAATGATCTGGCCCAGTCCAAATCCAAATAATAAAACCAGTTTTTCTTAACCCTTAAATGGTGGAAAGCTGAACTGAACTGCAATGAAACATCCTCCGTTTACTCACATAGGTCTTAGTTTTTATTTAATGAATTTCACTAATCAAAGACGGACAAAAACTAAGAGAAGGAAGAAGCTGTTGTGTTGTTGTCTTTTATGGTCATATGACAGATGGCTGATGGGAAGTATCAACCTTGAGCGGAGAGAGGGCTTCTGTCTAAACAACCAGCATATTGCTAGTTACTCTGGAGCTCTAGAAAAGTAGATCAAGAGCAAGGTCCAATTCTGAGTCTGGCGGGCAGGAAAGGTCAATTTAGAATATGATGTTAGTTTGGAGTGACTCCGTAGTTGGAGACAGAGGATGCATTTCAGCCTCTGAAATTCTCACTTGGAGAGCAAAGGAAAGGAGATGCACATCATCCCTTTAAGGATATTCTTTCCGTTCACAGAAAACATCCCAGATTATCCTTTTCCTTCCCAAAGTTGCTTCTAAATTGTCTTTTTAACTCAAACAATCTTGGCTCAAATACATAAAAACCTTCAGTGCAGTTTCAAAACCTCTTTGAAATTCCGGTTCTCAAAACCAAAGTGCAGTGTGCATCATGTTCCTCCTTAGCTTAGTGGCAATATGGCCTCTCAGAATTCTAGATCACATTTCATTATGTTCAGTGCCTTAGCTATTCTTAACACTCTTTCCCACAGGTAAGTCATGGCCACCAATTCCATTGTCATGACAGAAGTCTGAGTTCTGGGGAAAAGGGAAAAGAATTCATTCTTTGATCTAGCTGCTTAATTTTCAGATTGAAACTATTCAGGCCTAATCACACTAGATTGAAACTACAGATGGGGCATGGAGGAAGCATTGAAAACAATAGTTATCTAAATAGTATAGTTTCTCTCAGAAGTACAATGTGGGTCTCATATCCATAATATGTAGCTGTACTACATATTGTACACTTAGGCTCTTCTGTTGACAGTGGGAGTTCCCATATATGGGTTGCACCCAGACTATGTAGCTATGATCTGCCCTGTGTGTAAATGAGCGGCAGTGTAGCTCACAGAAGAAAATTTTACCCTAGCTTAATGCATACTCAGTATGGTAAAGCAGCATAATCTGCTTCTTGGTATTTGGTAGAAAGAGTGTGTTTGTAGATGAAAATAACTGACTAGAAATTATTTCAGATAAAATGGAGGCCTTTTTACCAATACTCAAAAATGGCAGGTGGTGCACATCTCTAATGGTGGGTGTATATCAGCAGCAGAAGAAAAGCAATCTTCACTAGATGCGCTTCATAGTGCACAGATAGCAGATCATGGGGGGAAGATGCAGTGTTCAACTCAAACACTCATCTTTTAACAGAGTTTGAGACAATCAAAAATATTTTAAAGTAAGATATAGAATAATATTGCACACCACTTGCAGAAGAAATAAAAGGAGATATGAATAGATAGTGGTACTCACGCTCAGCCAAAAACAAAAATGCTAAGTAAGATTGGGTTCTTCCGTGACTATCCCTAGCCATGCCTACTGACATCTTGCGTGTTAGGTTAACTTGTATAACTTATTTCCAGGTAACTGAGCTACACTATATTTGTGATCAAACATTTCCTCTGAAGATTTTGGGGAAAAATAGAAGCAAAGTGTTGTGTCTAATTGCCTGTGCAATGTATGTCCATACTTTTCATCTATTATTTGGAAAGACATTTGTTTTAATTTTAGTGCATATACATTATTTATGGCTTAAATTAACATTGTTGCTAGAGTTCGAACATCTTGTATATCTGTTGGTAATATCACAAAAAGAGCATTCAACATTTTAATTATAGCTGCTGTTCACCATTGTGTCTAACTGATTTTCCACTATCATTCCAGCACCTGAGAATGGAAATTGTCAATAATAATAATAAACATACAAATCAGTTAAATTCCATCAGTAAGAGGCACTTTTAATTGAAATATATAGATTGTCCTTTTTATGTGTGACATGAAATACAAATGCTATTAAGTCGCTAGGTTTATATTAAAAGAAGAAAAACAAATCTCAGATTCACTAGATAATCTTTCATAGTGTACAAATAGGAGATGATGGGGGGAAGATGAATGCAGCATTCAATCCAAACACAATAAGAATAAAGTTAGTCTGCGCGGGAGAGAGAACCTTCTCTGGGGCTGGTCAAAGCCTATGGAATGAACTCACCCAAAATATGACCATCACAAACTTCACTGCTTTTGACTTCCAGTGCAAGGTGCATTTCTTTCACCTTGTCTTATCAAAGTACATAGCAACAGATACATCTATTGAAAAACAACAACAAAACCCTACCAAAAGAAGGCACTTTACTGCATATGCTTCTTCAGCTGGGTGTGGGGGCGGGAGGAGGGAACAAACAACACAAAACTGATGTTAGTTGCTGTGACTGGGGAGCCAGGGAGCCACACTGAAGTCACTCAATTAAGGTGAACTGAAAAGAATGGGGCAGACAATCCCCAGAGCTGATGAATATTCCAATACTTAAATTTACCAGTCCTGAAAAAAACAGCCTCTATACTACCTCACTGGTCACCCAGAAGCCAACAACACAATTCCCTTAAAGCAACTCTGCCTCAGGCCTCCACTGGACACCCAAGTCAAATATGATGAGGATTACTGAAAATCTTATTAATCATATAAGAAAGTTCTATCAATCCCAAAGGATTGGACACATTACCTGCCAGGTTAATGAATGTTCCAGATCTTACCCAGTTCTTATGAACTAAACTAAGATTTATTAGAAGAGAGAGAGAGAGAGAGTGTGTGTTGGTTAAAAGATCAA
This sequence comes from Mauremys reevesii, assembly GCF_016161935.1. NCBI lineage: Eukaryota > Metazoa > Chordata > Testudines > Geoemydidae > Mauremys > Mauremys reevesii. Next base: position 203,110,876 of record NC_052624.1, read on the forward strand.
TATACATATAGACATGAGTACAGTTCTGAGATCAGATTCATAGTCAAGATGGTGAGCTTTATAGTTGAAAAGAGTTCTTTTAGAATTAGTCCATCGGTTATATTCCAATGCCCATATTCAGGGTGATCCAGGACTCTGGAGATATCAGTTTTATGGCTTAAGCTTCCCCTGCATGAAGCATCAAGCAGATCTGAGATAACAGAATCAGGACCTAAGGGGTTTTTATACAGTTCCAGGTCTTCTCTCAACAGCTTCCGGAGTCCCTAGGTGAACAATAGGCAATCATAGAGACTTTGAGATAGACTTATTTCCTAAACATCACCGGTAATTAGCTACACAGATTAACATAAGGCAATTTATCCATTGGGCAATTTATCACAAACTTTAAAGAGACACATAGACAATGACATTATTTCACCCAAGATTCATCTAAATGTTAATATTCCCTTTTGATCTCTGAATCAATAGCTATAGTGACAGACAGGAACTGTCTGGTTACATGGCTAACATCTAACAAGATACAAATAAACACATACAATTAGTATCACTAAGTCTCTAACAATACAGGTTTGCACTTCAGAATTCTAGCCTATCTAACATGGACTGGCCCTAATTACCATTCATATACTTTTCTAACATGTCTCTAAAGGTTGATTCTGGGTCATTTATCCTGCAGGTTGCTTAACCCTTTCTAGCTATGCGTCACACTTCATTTAAGATTCATTGCAATTATGTAACAGTGGTACCAACAATGATTTAATCAGATAATGTCACACTTACCTTGGTTAATGTGTAAGCAAAAGCCTAATGGGAAGAAATTGTCTCAAGTAAAACTGTACTCCATTTTGCTTATTTTGCTTTATACTCCATTTTGCTAGTTTTGAATTAGTAAGAAAAAAATGTAGCCTTGAATTAGTAAGAAGAAATTGTTCTGAGTTTATTCTATACTGATTGTGTTCATAATTGTTCTTAAAAGGATAGAAGCTTTATGGCCTTATTTACTGTTTGGTGTGTGTAAAGAATGTATGGTAATTAACTAAAGAAGGACAGCTGGGCCAGATGGTCAAGAAGGAAGTGGAGGAGTCAAGAGGCACAACTTTCACCCAGATGGCAGATTGATGACCCTAAAGCAAAGGCATACACCCCAAGGACAAGATAAAGAGTGGAGCCAGAGGGATGAAATAAGAAACTGCTGTGGATAACTCCCACTAACAGCCCAAATAATGCTGATTGGAGCAATCTTGAACAGCTCCGGTGTAACACAGAAAGGTCCAGAGACTTATATGGGAACTTATTACTATGAAAAAAGGGTGTATTGCCATGGGAGTTTGGGTTCATTGTGGAAGATGATGAGATACTACAGTGATGAGTGTGGTATAAAAACCTATATAGAATAGCTCTGTTAAAGGAATATTTTTAAGGAGACTGACCTAGTTTGAATTGGAATAATTGGGGATAAAATAGCTACTTGAAAGGATATCGGACAGACCACTTTCCATTGGTTACCCACTCAGGACCCATGAGGGAAAACCCCTGGGCTTTGCACAGCCTCACTGATCTCAATGGGGCCCTACAAGAGTGCAGGGGTCCACCTGTGCACAACAGCTTGTAGGATCATGTATTTAGTGGGTTAAGAAGTAAGCCTATGGTAATATATTCTTCTTCACAGTAGTATGGGATTATCAAAAGCAGAGGTTTTACTCATTAATTAGAGGTTCTATTTTGCTTACTTACAAAAAATGTAAGGGCATTATTCTCCTAGATCCTGCTTATTTTAGAATATTTTTCCCAGTGATTTATTTATTGGGGTTTGTGTATGGACTTGCTAGTCTTAAGCTTTAAGAAACACTAATTCACACATTTTTGCTTATTTTACTGCCTAGTACTTCAGTGGAATTATAGGGTGTGCTATGATGTTGTGGGGATTTTTTTTCCCCATTCATCAAGTCTAGCAACAGCAATAAATAATATTACAGAGGAAAGGAAGCATTTTTCAACTGTCTTTAGCAGGTGTTCTCTCAGAATACATTACACACTTCTTAACCTTCAAACTATTTGCATTTGCTTTGTAACTATAGCTAAGATTAGAAATATGGTGGGAACACGTTCTGTTTGCATTCTGAAAGAGGGACATTTAAATTTGGTGTGAACATTAACCTAAAAAGCCTCTGTCACGTGGTGATGGGTGCTCAAAGGGGAAGATAGATCCAGTCCCACCTGTGAATAATCAGTGCTGCGGTGCTAGGGAGCAGGTGATAGCTTGAGGAGCAGCTAGTTCTCATAAAAGCCAGAAAGAGTTCAGCTGAGGTAGAAAAGCTGTAAGAAGCAGCTAGGTTTCCCTAGTGGGTGTAGGGGAAAGAAACTGTTAGGTGATTCCCAGGCATTTGGTTTGGGGAATCAAGAGCTGTAGGGGGTATAGAGTTGGGACAGAGATACCTGGTATAGGAACCAGAGCCTGGATGATGATGTATTAAGGATGCCCCTACTGAATTACAGCATAGCCCTGGAACTGTGAGTCTAGGCTCACTGGAGTGAGACCACAACCTGGCTGTTGGTTATGGGGAAGCCTACCTGAATGGCAACACAGCTCCAGGAAGGAGTCCTGGAATCAGGGGGAAAATGTCTGTGAGCTTAGGGCTTGGAGGGGGGCCTAGTGAAAAGATGGGCTAGAGAGGGACTGACAGAGTGACCTGGATTGAAGGGCACTGGGGGCAGCTGGAACCTGAAGCCTTGGAACAAGGATGAGTTAGAGCCCAGAAAGGAAGGGCTTGGGGCTGAAGGGGTAAAAGGTATTCTATAAAAGCTTAATAAACTCTCCCCCCAAGAGTGGGAAATGGCATAGTACTCTGGTTTACGAATGAATTATTGGAAGAAGTAGGAGTGCAAGGGGATCTACCATGACAGATGTACTCTGTGGCTACAGCCTCATGGTACGTGTGCCTGAGAAACAGCCTCTTTTTTCCAACTGTCACCACAGCAGTTGAGATCACCTGATGAAATTGAACTAATACTCACTAGACTTAAAAAATGGGAGTCTGGTGGCAGGATTTTGTTAGCTGAGGGACTTTAGCTCTGAAATGCCATTCCCACACCCATACACAAAAGTCTGATGCTCAGTCCCCTAGGTTTTTGACTGAATGGTGATTATATGGATTGGGTGTAGCTCAGTGGTGGATGAGAGGCTTCTAGCACTGAAACTGAGTGAGCTAATGTACCTTATTTTTCCAGTATTGTTCAATAGTCCCACGCTACCTGATGGGAGTTTTTTTTAATTATTATTTTAGTTTAAAAATCAGGGTTTTTTTGAAGTCCAATTTGGATATGTTCAACTTGGATCTATGGGCCTATGCTACTACATAAACAAAGTGATTTAAGGAGAAATCAAGAATGGTAAACTGTAAATTAATGTCTGTAACTTACAGATCTGTAGGTTTTACAATATTCAAACATAAAAATATAGCTTCTGCTGTCTCACATTGTCTCTGAAATAGACATGGGAATTTATTTTTCTAATTGAATGACCCTGTCACCTCCCACTTTTGCCAAAAACCCTTTCATTAAAAATATCTTTAGGGTAAAGCAAGTATGTCATAACTAATATAAATTCTCTGTGAGAAATAACTCACTGCTCAGGTGAAGAGAAATTGCTTGTAACTGAGGCTAGGAAATACAGAAAGGGCTCTTGTGAAGAGGCAGACTAAGAAATAAAACAGGATTGCAAAAAAAACAACAACCCTGATATAATCTAGCAATAGGCCACAGAAAGCCAAATGGCACCAAGCAGCATAATAGGATCACTGAAAAGTCCTGATTACATTAAACACGCTATACTGTCAACAGGAAATATAAAAGCTATGGGTTGACTCTTGGAATCCTTATTCAGGCCAAACTTTCATCAAAGTCTCCAGGAGTTTTGAGAGAATAAGGACCGTAGGCTCTGGTTCAATACTTCTTTAAACAGAGCTTCACATTTCAGGACCAAGTCAAGCCTTGGATCATCATAGAGATGATCTTTGAAAACAGTTGTCTAATTAACATTAATGTATTTTTCTAGCAAATGTGCATAATACTTTGTTTTTTGAGGCACAAGGATCATGAAAATACAATAAACTAGGGCATTCTAGAATTGTCATTCATTCATTAATAGTCCCAGGTCCAAATTGTGCTCTTGCTTCCATAAGGTTCAGGGAAGAAAACAGAATAATTGGTGCAACCTCATTCAAAGCAGCAGAAGTCTGAGTGGAGAGGGTCTTCTACATCCTACCTCCTGTTCCAGCTAGTGCATGCAGACTCTGCATTACCACTCTAGAGTGAGACACTGCGTGTGGATGAGATCAGGGCATGGATGAAGCTAGCTGGCTGAGACTCAATCCAGAGAAGACTGGGGTGATGTAAATTGGTTTAGAGAAAAAGCTGGAAGAGATGGCTGAGAACATCACAATCTATCATTGATGAGGTTTACTCTACATATGGTGGGGAAGGTGCAAAATCTAGGAGGATAGATGGACTGTAAGAGCAGGCAGCAGCTATGGCAACATCCATTTTTTCTGTTTGTACACAGCCAGAAGACTGCATTAGTTTATTTTGGATGCAGACTTTGCAACTGTTATGCATGTCTTTGTCACGTCCGGATTATACTGCTGTGGTGTACTCAATGGGACTACATCTCTAGGGGCTATCTGAAATTGAAGCAGTTGCAAAATTAAGAGGCTTGTTTGTTATATGATACATCTTGCTGGGAGCACATGACATTACTGCTTTTGGATCTGCACTAGCTACCAATTAAGTAGCTGGTAGACTTCAAAGGATTGGTTTTGGCCTTTAGACAGGGCCGGCTCCAGCTTTTTTGCCACCCAAAGCGGTGAAGGAAAAAGAAAAAAAAAAGAGATAAAGCCGCGATCGGCAGCACTTCAGCAGCAGCTCTACTGCGCCGCTTCATTCTTCAGTGGCAATTCGGCGGCTGGTGCTTCCATCTGAGAGGGACCCGCCGCTGAAGACCCGGACGTGCCGCCCCAAGCACCTGCTTTCTGCGCTGGTGCCTGGAGCCAGCCCTGCCTTTAGATCCTTAAATAGCCTGGGGATTACTATCTGAGAGACCACAACTTTCCAGACCATACTGCCCTAGATGAGATCAGTGAGGGTGCCTGCATTAGCAAGTATGAGTGAGCAATAAACAAGATTCCTGTCTGATTGCACATAGCTGCCTGCCAGTGAGCTGTGCAGTACAATCACCCACTCTCATCATCATCTGATGAGTTGAAAGGACCATACTGCTGAAAGTGCCCTTCACAGTGTAATTATCTAGTAAAGAAAGTTGCTTCATTCCTTTATATTTCTAAGAATAGTGATATTACTATCTAAAGCCAATCCTGCACAGGAAAGAACCTAAATGCTCTGTCGTGCCTTGGTTGTGGATCTTGCTGGAGCTTGGTACATAAAGTTCTGCTGAGCCAGCTTTCCAGAGAAACGTTAGAATCAGCTCCTCGCTTATTGTGATTACTTTCCAGATTATCCTCTGTGCAAATTTCCCCTGTCTGCCCTTCCCCCAACATCAATATGAAAATTAACAGAGAGTTGTAATTATTGTACACCAGGCTCTTAACACAGCCTTACCTGCACACCCACTGTGAGGGTCATGTATAAAACTATGACTGGGGAAAGAGTATCTCAGTAGTAATTCCAGTGACTCTCAAGGAGTGGAGGTTACTTCATATGCTAGGAGTGTAATCCTGGCCTCACTGAAGTCACACCAGTGACTTTTGTGGAGCCAGGGTTTCACTTAATGACTGTAGCCATTATCTGGCCAGCGACTCTAGCTCTATTGATCTGTTAAGGATTGGGTTCATATCCACTTTGCCCTTTAACAAGTTAGCTAGCATTTGTTTTAATAGGAAAGCTTGTTTTACACATCCACCTGATGGAAGATTTGAATACCATTGGTATGTTTACTTTGTGTGGTGAAGAGTACAGTGTGCACCCAGGAAATGTGTTTACAGGCTCAGCATAGGATCCTAGAGAAGAATGACAGGGCGTGCATATGAAGACTTCGGCCTGATTGCATATCGCTCCTGGATCTGTCTGACCTGGAAAAATGCTGTAGTTAGATGTGCAGTAATACACAATTTTTAAGAGAGCATGATGTCTATGTATCCCCCCACTCACAGGAGGCTGTCGTGTGTTGCTGGAACCCTGATGAGGGCCCCCTCAAGAGTCTGTCACCTGCGGTTGGAACCTTGAAGGGGGCCCCCTGAGGGTGCTGTCACCTGTCGCTGGAATCCTGCCGGGCCCCTCTGGCTGCCAGTTCCAGTCCCACAGCCCCTGGGGCTAGAACAGAAAATGGCAGGGAGGTCTCTGGAAGTCATGGATTCCATGACATAAAAAATAGCCTTACCTATGTGTAAAGTCTATTTGGTTTAGAAGTTGCTCTGCAAAGTCTGTGCATTACTTGTGTCAACTGTTCCTGAAGGGTTAAAAACTAGAGTACCTGTAAGAGTGGAACCCTCAGGAGGGTGTGTTTGAGGGACTGGGTTTTCTCGGGGGATTAGTGCTGGTCCTGTCCCCAGGGCAGCGGGGCTGCAGCAATTCATTTCCTAGAAATGGCATCAGACAGAGAAAGCATGCCTAAAAGGCCAAAGTCAGCCATTGCAGATGGAACCTACCCAGACTCAGAGGAACTTAAAAGCACCTGGATTCACAGTATAGATCCAAACACAGCTACCTGGTGAGTATCCATAAAAGGGAGCTAACCTCCTCCCCCTTATGGACACCCAGCCAGCCAGTTAGCTATAAAATCCCTCTTACTAGCTGTTCTCCACTTGCTTTACCTGTAAAGGGTTAAAAAAGCCTACAGGTAAAGGAAGGGAGTGGGCACCTGACCAAAAGAGCCAATGGGAAGGCTAGAATTTTTTTAAATTGGGGGGAAAAAAATTTCCTTTTGTGTCTATTGTTCTTTGTGGAAGAGGGGAACAGGGCAGTAGTTATGCTGTGAAAAGCTGAAGGCCAGGTATGAAAATTATCAGAATCATACCTAGAAATTGCTTATTTGGCAACCTAGATATGTAAGTAGATCAGAAATGTATAGAAAAACGTGATTAGGTTTATCTTTTATTTTGTAAGGCTTGTGGACTCCTTTGTGCTAACCCCAAATGCTTTTGTTTTGCTTGTAACTTTTAAGCTGGACCTCAAGAAGGTCATTCTTGATATTTAATTTTTGTAAGTGGGATTTTTAAATCTAGTAAAAGCCTAAGATCCAGATGTATTTTCTTTCTTTTTGTTTTTAATAAAATTTACCTTTTTTTTTTTTTAAGAACAGGATTTGGATTTTTGTGTCTTAAATTTGTGCATATGTTTTTCAATTATCTGGTTGCAACAGCTGATTTTTTTGTTTTCCTTTCTCAGCTCTTCCCTGTGGGGTGGGGGGTGAAAGGGCTTGAGGGTACCCCACTGGAAGGAAATCCCAAGTGCACCTTCCTAGGTTCCCAGGAGTTTTGCATTTGGGTAGTGGCAGCTTCTACCCAGCCAAGGTCAGAGAAAAAATGTAACCTTGGGAGTTTAATACAAGCCTGGAGTGGCTGGTATTAATTTTTAGAATCCTTGCAGCCCCCCACCTTCTGCACTCAAAGTGCCAGAGTGGGGAATCAGCCTTGACAGGAGCTCAGCGAGGACTGTGAACACCTTGCTTGCAGGAAGTAGATGGTTTGAGGATCAGACTAAATTGTTCATTCAGTGTTGTCTGGTCATTTTTATTAAACCTCAAGGTATGTAAGGACAGTAAAAAATTTTGTGAACACGTTGCAATAGGTGAAATCTGCTGTCTCTGAAGGATAGTCAATCATATATGACATAACTGACTGTGATGGGGTATACCAACCACACACTGGATCTGAGAGAGTTAAAACACAATATTGGGCCCAGGAAGCCCTGCCCCTCCAGAACTACCAAGCCTGCTCCAATTGGAGGAGTGGGTTAAAAGGAGTTCAGAAGCCCAGGCAAAGGGTGGTGGACTGGCTGCAGGAGCCTTCTCCAGGAAGCTAGACAGAAGGCTGAGTCTGAGAGGAGACCACAGAGTGGGTAAGGCTCACAGGCAGAGCTGTCTCAACCACCACCTGTCACCCTTGAAGAACCCACTGGTCCTGCAGGACCCTACTCCATTTGACTCTTTTGTTATGTGATTGATGGTTTGGACTATATGGGCCATGCCCCAAACTGAAGGGACATATAGATAGGAAGTAGCATCAGCAGTAAACTTAGACTCGCTGCAGGGAGAACCCTGCCAATGTTGCTTCCCACAGGGCCCTGGAATGGGACCTAATAAAGAGGGAAGGATTGGGTCCCCCTACCATACCTCTTAAGGGCCAAGGCCCAGATGTGGTTGGAGAGCTGAAGATTCCCAGTTTAGGGAGAAGAACAAGCAACTCTACTGTCCTGACAGAGAAGCAAGGGATCAGAAGTCATATAAGCTATCCACTATGTCCGCTAAGCCACCTGGTCCTCTGAGCACCCTATCACACTGACTCACAAATCCCATGATGCCTTATGTGATTCAGTAACAGATTTCACTTGCCATTGAGGATGTACATGGTAGAGTGTCAAGACTGTTTCCACAACAGACATAAAAGTCTTATAGAATGTTCTCCTTGTAGGTAGGTGTTATACCTACCTGTTCTGCTGATTGAACTTCTGCTGGTAGGGCTATTAAAAAATAAAGGCAGATTTTCTTGTTTTGTGTTTAGAATAATTGTTTTCCTCTATGTAGAAATGAAGAATACTAATTTTTGATTGAAATTGCTAGGGAATTGAGGGAGGCAGAATGTATTTAATCTGAGTTCAGTACATTAGTAGGTCTAGTAATTGTTTTAGAAAAGCAAACATTTATTTGAGAACTGTAAAACTGAGTCTGTTTTGTTAATACATACTAAAAAATCTTGATTCACAAGAAGTGTACTTCAGGACTAAATGTCCTACCTACAATCTTGCTATCTATTATCCACAATGACTGTAAAATCTCATCCAAGCAGCTTTTGATTTCACATACATCTTCATGAATACCTTCCAGAAACAATACAATGCTACATAGCTGTCACTTTCTATCAAGGGGACTAACGGGTTACAATAAATTGTCTCTTTTTGGAGGCAAGTTGTACTTGTCCTTTTGCAAAAAATAATCTGCCCAGCCATCCATGATGCAGTAGCCTGTATCAATTTAGACATACCAAAAAAGCCACAGGCACTGGCTGATGTTTAGAAATCTGACACGTTTAGGTTTTAAGTGTAGTTAAAGTATCTGATGACACTGTTGGAAAGGCAACTGGCTGAGTACTGTCTCCAGTCCACTTCCCTTATGAAACCTATACTATGTCCATTTTGATTCCAGAAGATTTAATTAAACAGATTAATATTTTGAATAAGATGTAACTGTTTTTTTCTACATGAAGAAAATCTTAGCCCAGCTCTTACTAATGGAGGATCAAGACAAAGTTAACAATGAAATCCTAGCCCCACTGAAGTCACTGGCAAAATTCCCATTAACTTAAGTGGGGCCTGGATTTCACCCAATAAAACTTTTATCACTAATTTCAATGAAAGCACAAACAACCGCTTAACCTAATAAAGCTGCTGCCTGCACAATCCTACTCTATGGCTTGGCAGCAGAGGTATGCAACAAAGCAGAATGAGCTCAGCTAAATCTATGGGGGGCACACGTGGACCTTGATAAATTTATGTGGCATGACTAAGGTCAGGAGTGAATGCTGTGTGCTTTTAAGATTTTAAATCAGTGTTTTAATCCCCAATTTCAAACAACCTATATTGGAAAGGTTGGACATTAATCTGTACTGAATATTTCTTAGCACCCTTACCCAACAGTGACTCATTGGATACTCCAGCACTGCGTTGCTCTCTTGTGCTGAAGTAGAACAGAACCTTTAAAATAAATTGATTTTAAAAAAGAATATTTTTCCTGTGCTCCCTAATAAGGAAATGGATTGTAACTTCAATGCAAATAGTTTTATTCCATTACCAAGAGATTTCCTGCTGCAACCACAGGCACTCAGGCTTCAGTAAATTTCTAGCTATGGTGTAATATTTTGTTACAGAATATAAACCACTGATTATTTCTGTGCCAGGAAATTCATATACTCAGAATACCAGAGACTAGGGATGAATATGCAGGGCCATCCCTACCCAGACGCAAAGTATGCAGCTGTGTAGGGCACCAGGAAATGTAGGGCACCACATTTCCTGGTGCCCTACACAGCTGTGTGCTGCTCCAGCCCCTGCTCCACCTTTTCCTCATGGCCCCTGCCCCTGCTCTGCCCCAGCCTTGCCTCTTCCCGCCCCTCCTCTGCCCTAGCCCTGCCCCCACTCCCCTGAGGACTGCAGCGGGGGTGGGCCTGCACTCACAGGTGGCAGTAAGTGGAACGACCTGGCCCCAGCCTGCTCTGATCCCTTGGCTCCCAGCCGAGTGCTGGGGGGCAGTTCCCCCCTGAGCCCCAAGGCTCAGAGCCAGGGGAGCAGAGTGGAGTGAGCTGGGGCTGGGTCACTCCACTTCCCTCGCCCCATGAGTGCGGGGTCGGGCCTGCCCTGCACTCACCAGGTGGCAGGAAGTGGAGTGACCTGGCTCCGACCTGGCCGGTAGGGCGGGAAGGGCGGCCATCACATCCCTCAGCCTGCGCCACTTCCTGCTGCCCCCATTGGCCTGGAGCGGCGAACCGCGGCCAGTGGTAGCCGCGATTGGCCAACCTGTGGACGAAGCAGGTAAACAAACAGGCCCGGCCCGCCAGGGGCTTTCCCTGAACAAGTGGTGGACCAGCTTTGAGAACCACTGGTCTAGGGTACCAATTGATCTGAGGTAAATGACTGGTCTCTTGGGACTGGAAGCAACCTGAATATTTTTTGATTTTTGGTGTAAGTGACCAGTTATCATTAAGTATAGCTTGCCTGGTTGGCAAGATAGACTGGAGAGTTTGAGTAGACTGTCTGACTCCCAAAAGACAGTGTTGTAGGAGTTCACATTTGTTACTGGCTCGGTGAAATCTAATTATAGAACATACCACCAGTTTGGGGTGTCTGCCCTGCTTTTGACGTTCTGCCCTGAGGTTGGCACTCAGGGTCATGAACCACTCCAGACAGCATGACAGAGTCCACAGTCTATGAGGAGAGTGTGAAATATACTGATAATTGATTTGTGTAACAGTAGAACATATTGTGCTAGGCAAAGCTGTAAAAAATGGTCCTGCCAAGACCTCACAACCTAAACAGATAAGACAGGCGGGTAAGAGGGAAAACAGAGGTGAAGTGACTTGTACAAGGTCACTCAACAGGCAGACAGCAGAGCCAGGAATGGAACAAACTGACTCCCACACAGTGTCCTGGTGGCTATGGGACCATGCTGCTGCCAGGGCCAGCTCCAGGTTTTCTGCCGCCCCAAGCAGCAGGAAAAAAAAAAAAGCTGATCGGCAGCAGCTCAATCACACCACTCCAGTCTTTGGCGGCAGTTCGGCAGCAGGTCCTTCACTCCCTCTCTCCCTCTTCGGTGGCACTTCGGCGGCAGCTCAAAGAAGAAGAGAGGAACCTGCTGCCGAATTCCCGCCGAAGACCCGGACGTGCCACTCCGATACCAGACAGAGTGTATTGCTTCCTTAGCTGGTGCCTGGAGCCGGCCCTGGCTGCCACTCAACTATATAGATAGTGGAGAAAATACAATGAAAGTCCATCCAGTCATTGAGACAAACTTAGTGGAAAAATGAATATTGCTGGGAAAAACTTGATAAGATTGAACATTCTATCAACTGGTATTCAGCCCCCAAAACCTGGAAAGGATCAGAGATTAGTGGATGGTGCAATACAGATTGCTGCTGCTATAGAAAGAGGTTTACTGAAAAGCTCTTAATGCAAGTGTAGTAAACTACCCATGCCTGAAATAAAGTTTCTGAATTAAAATTCTCAGTAGGTAGTGAGGATTGAATGCTTTTCAGTGTAGTTGATGTGAAAACATAGATGAAAACGCCATTTAAATGCATGGCTTATGTAAAACATTTGGTAGTTCAATGGCAAAAATTACACTGATGCAGAGTTAAGGTTGCGTGGTGGTATGTCAACACCTTGCTGAATGTCGACCTGAGCAAAACTCAAACTTCTGAAAACCAGGTAATGCCCTCTTCAGCAATGATCCAATGCACCCTATTAACACACATACCTTTACTCTACCAACCCGATAGTTGCTGAAATGTGCAAGCTCTTCATCTCTTATTTTCTACCCACAGGATTCCATCTAACACTATTACAGGGGGGGCGCGCACACACACACACACTCTCTCTCTCTCTCTCTCTCTCTCTCTCCATACCACCCTGCCTCTGTTCCCCTGGCACTGGCAGTAGCCAATGGGAATTATTTGCATACACTCCAAGTGCAGTCAATGTATTAGGTGTACCTACACTAAATGATGGAGGCAAATGGTGCTTCGCAATGGTGTTTGCAACGTGAGAACATATGTAGATTACTTTGAGGTGAGTAAACAGAGCTGCAAATTATGATATGAGGAGATCTATGTTTTGTACCCTCTCGTGTGAGCAAAGGGAAAAGCTGCATGTGCCCCTTCAGGACCAGTGTGCATCATGTCAATGCAGAACTGTGTAAGTTATATCAGAAGTAGGGAACAGGGCTATTATTATTAGCAGTGAGGTGGAACATGATATGAGAGGATCCTAATGCTTTAACGACGGTTAAGTGAATGTGTAGATTGAGATGCTTTGTAACGGAGTTATAAAGGCTGCGAAGTAGTTCCTAAGTTGTACACATGTAGCATTCTTTCTTGGGAGCTTGCTCAGTGTGAAAGTGTATGCCGGGATCTGGAACCTCCTGAATCGTACAGTGCCAAGAGGCAGTGTGAGTATGTGCATATTAAGGCATTGCTCAAAATGGGTAGAGGGAAAGTGATGTGAGCAAACTCCGCCCCCCCCCCATTTGTCATTTAATAGTGTTAGATCAGTGGTTCTCAAAAACTTTTGTACTGGTGACCCCTTTCACATAGCAAGCCTCTGAGTGTAACCCCCTCCCCTTATAAATTAAAAACATGTTTTTATATATTTAACACCATTATAAATGCTGGAAGCAAAGCGGGGTTTGGGGTGGAGGCTGACAGCTCACAACACCCATTTCTGTAATGTTTTTTACCTTAAGAATAAAGTAGGCTTGCTAGAAAGCGCTGTGTGGTAGCTTATATCTGTAGCAACTACACTGTTATCCATGTCTGAAGAGAAAGCAAGCAGGTGTCCTAGGGGAAACCTGTCTGAGCTGGGAATGACCCAATGAAGGCAGGGAACTGTCCAGCCTGGGAATATCCAGGTCAGAAGGGAGAGAGACACATCTCCACCCAAGAAAGGTAACAATTAGGGAGTTGAAAGCCAAGAGTGGGTGCCCTTCCTGGACTACTGAGGGGAAATACAGGTGCCATTGCCCTGAACTGTAACAATACACACTGCCAAAACCTATAAACTAACTATAAACCTAGTCTCTCTGAGTCAGACAGTGTCTCCACTGAGGAGCTCAGCACCCCTGGCTCATTATTGGCCCAGGAAACTGCTTGCCCAAATTATCCTAAGCAGAAGCCTCCCTATAGGTCTCAGCAGGAGTTTCTAGTCCATTCCATCCCCACAACTGACTCCAAGCATGCTGGGAAATGGTGTTAGAGGGCTCTGGTAGCCATTGCAGTTGTACTCCTTTGTATAGTCTCAGTCTGGCACTTCACAAGCTAGCAAGGTCCAAGTGGTGGTTTACACTTTTACTTAGTATTTGTTAGCATGAATGTTTCAGTTGGGGTCTTCCTGTGGTAATTGTTCAGTGTTACAAACTTGCATTAGAATTTTGAATCCCAAGACTTTTGGGGCTCCAGGATTAGTAATTAGTGTTCTGTATTAAGATATGTTACTTGGTAGAGATGTAGAAAATCAATATTGCCAGGTTATGGTTATCCCTTTAGGTGTAAAATGGTTAGTAGGGAGGGTAAATTCCAGTTTTAATTCATTACTGGGATGAAAATAATCAACAGCTAAAGCCAGTTTGAGACCTGCAACTACTAATTTGTTTATTAGGATGATGCCAACATCATGCCTCTTATAATTTTACTCACTGGTGATGTGGTCACTGATATAAAATATATTGTTCTGTAAGGGAGGGAGGAAGTCATGCTTCCCATTGGCTAGTGTTTATTCTCTAGTCCGTCTCTTTTCATGTGATAATTTATCTCAATTTCACTTTCATCCTCTTGATGAAGTTAGCTGAGCTCTTTTCAATATCAAATTATGCAGCGCACATAAACTGATGATTTGGAGCCCTAAGCTCTTTTAACTAGCTTCTCCTTCCCTAGGCAAACCTCTTTGTTAAAGATTTATTTCATTTGCCCATTGAAACTAGTGAATTACTTTCCATTTGGAAATTTTGCTAAGGTTATTCCTTGGCAAAAAGAGGAAGCAAAATCAATCTAAGCCACTGCAAAACCATTCCGATTATGTCTGTATCATGTAACCTTTAAAGAAATTTGATTGCACTCAGGTTTCAGATTACCTGACCCAATATTATTATTTATTATTATAATTTTAACACTGCTGCAGTTTGGTTTATTTTAGAGCTTGATAATTCCTCTAATTCTGCCCTTTGGAAAGCTGAAAATGATACTCTGAGTTTAAACATCTTGCTAGGATCTTTATGGATCCCAGCAAGACTTTTAAATTGAGAATTTGGGCTTTGATGTTATGAATCATCTTCATATATTCATACTAATGGAAAATTTGATTTCAGTGTTATTAGCAATATTGCACTGCAGGTGGTTGTGGGCTGCAGTACTGTTCAAGCATCCACAGAAAATGACCATTGGCAACCAATATCCTGATAATAGACAACCGCCGTAGGTTTCCACCTTAAGACCACTGCTGTTAATTTATATAAATAACATTGTGTGGGAGGTAGGTTGTGGCAAAGTAATGTTCTCAGGATAGATCCAGGGAGACAGACCCCTCCGCGAAGCCTCATTGACTTTGTCCTTTAGGGTCTCTCTCTCTCTCTCACTTCTCCCCCAACTCACCTCCCACCCTATCATGGACCTAGTTCCAGGAATCTCACCCGTTTTTTCGGTTTTGAGGGAATCTGTTCAAATCTTTCTAAGTTCAAAAGTAATTATGAGTGTGGGGATCTCATTTCCCCCTCCTAGCACTTACCTCACAAAGCCACCCCACGAGAGCCAGCTTTTGCTCCTGACAGGAATAGTATTGCATGCCATTATTGCTGTGAATTAGCAGAGCTGTGTGGGCAAGGCTTTCTCAGCATTATCCTGCATTATGTCTGCCTCCATCCAGTGTTGTTAGTTTGTACCAGAAGTACCATACAAAATTCATCTGATTTATTTTTAGAAAAAAAAAAGTCCTATCTTTGCAAGGCTTGGGCCTGATCCATTTCCTTGACTTCATAGAGTTTTCTGGCCATTCTGATTTGGCTGTGTTTTATGCACAATTGCACAAATGTTAATGAGTACACTGCATGCAAGGCAGTGGAGAATCAGACCCCGGGTCTGTATCCATGTATGTTGAACTTGGCGTAGGACTTCATTTTTTTCAAGATGCATATAATCTTCAGTCTGTCTCTAACAAAACCCAGCCTGGATTTAACAAAACCCACTCAGTATTTTATTTGAATTATCTATCTATCTATCCCTGATAGGCTCACTCACTGATTGAGCTTGTACAGACAGCAGAAGGCAGCAGTAGTGGGATCTCAAGAGGCTGGTTGGGGATTTTGTTGCTGCTCAGAATTTGTCCATAAGCAGTTTATTGCATCAAATAAATGTTGAGTTTTAGCAGGAAGAGAGAATTACACCCTGATTCTGCAACTGCCTTTGTGCAGAAATCCACAGAGTTCAGTGGGGTGCCACGTGGCTGCAGAGGTCTGCAGTTGCAGGACTGGACCTTTATTTGGGCAGGACAGATTGTCCCTGTATGTTTTAAATATCCCTGAGAAATCAATGAGCTGCACAGGAACCACACAGGAGTTCACTGGGGACATAAAGAGATGGGCCCATAGGGGGCCTTAAGCAGGATTATTTTTGCCTCCCCCCACCAACACACACAACACATAACAACAAAAAGTAAATAGGGGGCCCTCTTGAGCTGCTCAGGACCCCTACGCAATAGTTTAGTCTGCT
This sequence comes from Mauremys reevesii, assembly GCF_016161935.1. NCBI lineage: Eukaryota > Metazoa > Chordata > Testudines > Geoemydidae > Mauremys > Mauremys reevesii. The sequence continues at coordinate 203,127,069 of NC_052624.1, forward strand.
TGTGGAGTCTGTTTGGACATCCCTCCATGGTATGTTGCCTGTTTGTGGATATTCTGCTTTTGTTTGAGTAGCTAACCCAAAAACACTGCACAGAAAGTTTAAATCTGACTTCCTTTTTTTTGGTGACGTAAACAAATAACATAAATGAGGCCTCTGAGAGGGGTGTTTCTTTTGTTGTTGCAAAAGAGGCACTGGTGGCAGCAGGGTTGGGCTCCAGACATATCTCGGCCAGCTTTGTAAGGAGATCTGACTTTATATGCTAGGGGCCAAATTGTAGCTGTTAATTGCAGCCCTCTGTAGGAGATTGCTAGTGCTACAGGAGGGCAAGGATAGTGGGGACTTGGTCCTGAGCTGCTTGCTGAAAGAGAAGAAAGGAGATCTTGTCCAAGGCATCAAAAATGAGGGAGTGGTGAAGTAGGAGGGGATCAGCAATATGCAGAACAAGGAGAGGCAGTGGGGTTAATATTTTTAAAAAGACAAGGTACTTGAACTTGAATAAAATGTTGCTCTGGTACATTTCCACTTTAATCAGATCTGACAGTGCAGATTTTTTTGATAGTCATAATCATAATACTTTAAAAATGCTATTTACAAACTAATACAGAAAAATGCTCTACCAATATTACTTGTCTATGTTAGAGCCCTGTGTTTGTCACAGTGATGTTGCAGGCTGTGGAGCTTGGGAAGGGAGGTCATCCAAAGGGAACCTCCTAACAACTACTCTGCACTCTGAAAAAAAGACAGTTACTCACCGTTGTAACTGTTGTTCTTCGAGATGTGTTGCTCCTATCCATTCCAGTTAGGTGTGTGCGCCGCGCGTGCACGGCTCTTCGGAACATTTTTAACTTAGCAACACCGGCGGGCCGGCTGGGCGCCCCCTGGAGTGGCGCAGCTGTAGCGCTAGATATATACCCCAGCCGGCCCGTCCGCTCCTCAGTTCCTTCTTGCCGGCTACTCCGACAGTGGGGAAGGAGGGCGGGTCTGGAATGGATAGGAGCAACACATCTCGAAGAACAACAGTTACAACGGTGAGTAACCGTCTTTTCTTCTTCGAGTGATTGCTCCTATGCATTCCAGTTAGGTGATTCCCAAGCCTTACCTAGGCGGTGGGGTCGGAGTGAGATGTGGCAGAGTGTAAGACTGCGGAGCCAAAGGCTGCATCGTCTCTGGATTGCTGCACCAACGCGTAGTGGGAAGCGAAGGTGTGGACAGAAGACCAGGTGGCTGCTCTACAGATGTCCTGGATGGGGACATGGGCCAGGAAGGCAGCAGACGAGGCGTGCGCTCTCGTAGAGTGAGCGGTGAGACGGTTAGCTGGTACACAAGCCAGCTCGTAGCATGTTCTGATACATGCAGTGACCCAGGCGGAAATCCTCTGAGAGGAGACCGGCTTGCCTTTCATGCGCTCCGCAACTGCTACAAACAGTTGGGGTGAACGCCGGAAGGGTTTTGTTCGTTGTATGTAGAAAGCAAGGGCCCTGCGGACGTCCAGGGTGTGCAGCTGTTGTTCCCGACTCAAGGCATGCGGCTTCGGGAAAAAAATAGGAAGGAAAATGTCCTGGTTTAAATGGAAGGCCGACACCACCTTAGGAAGGAAGGCCGGGTGTGGCCGAAGCTGAACCTTGTCTGCATGAAAGATGGTGTACGGTGGACCGGCCGTCAGGGCATGGAGCTCGGAAACTCGCCTCGCTGAGGTTATGGCGACGAGGAAAGCTGTTTTCCAGGACAGATGGAGCAGGGAACACGTGGCCAATGGCTCAAAGGGGGCTCTCATGAGCCTGGTCAAAACCAGATTCAGATCCCAGGGTGGAGTAGGACGTCGCACTGGCGGAAACAAGCGATCTAGGCCTTTGAGGAAGCGGGAAACCGTCGGATCGGAGAAGATGGACCGGTGACCGACGGGCGGCCTGAAGGCGGATATGGCCGCTAGGTGCACCTTCAACGATGAGACCACGAGACCTTGCTCCTTAAGTGACCAGAGGTAGTCCAGGATCGTTGGTATGGGGACAACGAACGGATTCAGGTCTCTCTGATCGCACCAGATTGCGAATTGCTTCCACTTCGAGAGGTAAGTCGCGCGAGTGGAGGGCTTCCTGCTCTCTAGCAGGACTCGCTGGACCGCCACCGAACAAGCGTGCTCCGCGTGGGTCAACCACTCAGGCACCAGGCTGTAAGATGGAGGGACTGCAGGTCCGGGTGGCGGAGCCTGCCGAAGTCCTGCATTATCAGGTCCGGCCACAAGGGGAGAGGGATGGGATCTCGTACCGAGAGCTCGAGCAGCAGAGTATACTAGTGCTGTCTCGGCCAGGCTGGAGCGACGAGTATGAGGTCGGCCCTGTCCCTCCGAAGCTTGAGGAGCACCCGATGTACGAGTGGGAACGGAGGGAAGGCATATAGGAGGTGACCCGACCAGGAGCAGAGGAATGCGTCCGACAGGGAGCCCGGGGCGCGACCCTGGTACGAACAGAACTGGTGGCACTTCCTGTTCTCCCTGGAGGCGAACAGGTCTATCCGGCGAAACCCCCACCTCCGGAAAATTGTGTGCACCACATCTGGGCGGAGGGACCACTCGTGGGAAAGGAACGACCTGCTGAGACGGTCGGCTAGCGTGTTCTGCACTCCTGGAAGATAGGACGCTACCAGGTGAATCGAGTGGGTTATGCAGAAGTCCCACAGGAGCATCGCTTCCGTGCAAAGCGGGGAAGATCGGGCCCCACCCTGCTTGTTGACGTAAAACATCGCTGTCGTGTTGTCCGTCAACACCGCTACACAACGCCCTTTGTGACGGGAGCGGAAGGCTTGACACGCGAGGCGAATCGCCCGCAGCTCCCTGACATTGATGTGTAAGGAGAGCTCTCGGGGCGACCAAAGACCTTGGGTGTGCAGGTCGGCTAGGTGCGCCCCCCACCCTAGCTCCGAAGCATCCATGGTCAGAGTGACGGATGGTTGAGGAGGGCGGAAAGAGACTCCGGCACACACGACTTCTGGGTCCAGCCACCAGGTGAGCGAAGCGAGGGTCGGCTTCGTGGGCGTGACTACCAAATCGATGGAGTCGCGGTGGGGCCGGTACACTGACGCAAGCCAAGTTTGAAACGGGAGAAGGTGCAACCTTGCGTACGGAGTGACGAACGTGCACGAAGCCATGTGGCCCAGAAGGCGGAGGCAGGAATGCACCGTTGTCCGTGGAAAGGATTGTAGGCCTTGAACTAGGGAGACCAGAGACTGATGCCGAGGTTGGGGCAGGCAGGCCCTGGCCAAATTGGAATCCAGGACCGCTCCGATGAACTCCACTCTTTGTGATGGAGTCAACACCAACTTCTCGGCATTTATCATAAGCCCTAGGCGCTGAAACAGGGCTAGGATTGTGGTCATGTGGGACGCCACCAGTTGGCGGGATGGTCCTTGGACTAGCCAATCGTCGAGATACAGGTAGACATGTATCCGACGACGGCGGAGGGCCACGGCAACCACTGCCATACACTTGGTGAATACCCTCGGCGCTGTGGAGAGGCCGAAGGGTAGCACCATAAATTGGTAGTGCATGCTGTTGACGACAAAACGCAGGTAGCGTCGATGAGGAGGGTAAATCGCGACATGAAAATATGCGTCCTTCATGTCGAGGGCGGCAAACCAGTCTCCTGGATCCAGGGAGGGGATGATAGTCCCCAGGGTCACCATGCGAAACTTGAGCTTGACCAGATACCTGTTGAGCTCTCGGAGGTCGAGTATGGGTCGTAGACCTCCCTTCGCCTTGGGGATTAAGAAATATCGGGAATAAAATCCCCTGCCTCGCATATCGCTCGGCACCTCCTCTATGGCACCCAAGCTCAGCAGAGACTTGACCTCTTGTAAGAGGACTTGCTCGTGAGAGGGGTCCCTGAAGAGGGATAGGGTGGGGGCGACACAAACTGAAGGCGGTAACCGGACTCTACATAAGAACATAAGAACATAAGAAAGGCCGTACCGGGTCAGACCAAAGGTCCATCTAGCCCAGTATCTGTCTACCGACAGTGGCCAATGCCAGGTGCCCCTGAGGGAGTGAACCTAACAGGCAATGATCAAATGATCTCTCTCCTGCCATCCATCTCCATCCTCTGACGAACAGAGGCTAGGGACACCATTCTTACCCATCCTGGCTAATAGCCATTTATGGACTTAGCCACCATGAATTTATCCAGTCCCCTTTTAAACATTGTTATAGTCCTAGCCTTCACAACCTCCTCAGGTAAGGAGTTCCACAAGTTGACTGTGCGCTGCGTGAAGAAGAACTTCCTTTTATTTGTTTTAAACCTGCTGCCTATTAATTTCATTTGGTGACCCCTAGTTCTTATATTATGTGAATAAGTAAATAACTTTTCCTTATCCACTTTCTCAACATCACTCATGATTTTATATACCTCTATCATGTCCCCTCTTTTCCAAGCTGAAGAGTCCTAGCCTCTTTAATCTTTCCTCATATGGGACCTTCTCTAAACCCCTAATCATTTTAGTTGCTCTTTTCTGAACCTTTTCTAGTGCTAGAATATCTTTTTGAGGTGAGAGACCACATCTGTACACAGTATTCGAGATGTGGGCGTACCATGGATTTATATAAGGGCAATAATATATTCTCAGTCTTATTCTCTATCCCCTTTTTAATGATTCCTAACATCCTGTTTGCTTTTTGACCGCCTCTGCACACTGCGTGGACATCTTCAGAGAACTATCCACGATAACTCCAAGATCTTTTCCTGACTCGTTGTAGCTAAATTAGCCCCCATCATGTTGTATGTATAGTTGGGGTTATTTTTTCCAACGTGCATTACTTTACATTTATCCACATTAAATTTCATTTGCCATTTTGTTGCCCAATCACTTAGTTTTGTGAGATCTTTTTGAAGTTCTTCACAATCTGCTTTAGTCTTAACTATCTTGAGCAGTTTAGTATCATCTGCAAACTTTGCCACCTCACTGTTTACCCCTTTCTCCAGATCATTTATGAATAAATTGAATAGGATTGGTCCTAGGACTGACCCTTGGGGAACACCACTAGTTACCCCTCTCCATTCTGAGAATTTACCATTAATTCCTACCCTTTGTTCCCTGTCCTTTAACCAGTTCTCAATCCATGAAAGGACCTTTCCTTTTATCCCATGACAGCTTAATTTACGTAAGAGCCTTTGGTGAGGACCTTGTCAAAGGCTTTCTGGAAATCTAAGTACACTATGTCCACGGATCCCCTTGTCCACATGTTTGTTGACCCCTTCAAAGAACTCTAATAGATTAGTAAGACACGATTTCCCTTTACAGAAACCATGTTGACTATTGCTCAAGAGTTTATGTTTTTCTATGTGTCTGACAATTTTATTCTTTACTATTGTTTCAACTAATTTGCCCGGTACCGACGTTAGACTTACCGGTCTGTAATTGCCGGGATCACCCCTAGAGCCCTTTTTAAATATTGGCGTTACATTAGCTAACTTCCAGTCATTGGGTACGAAGCCGATTTAAAGGACAGGTTACAAACCTTAGTTAATAGTTCCATAACTTCACATTTGAGTTCTTTCAGAACTCTTGGGTGAATGCCATCTGGTCCCGTGACTTGTTAATGTTGAGTTTATCAATTAATTCCAAAACCTCCTCTACTGATACTTCAATCTGTGACAGTTCCTCAGATTTGTCACCTACAAACGCCAGCTCAGGTTTGGGAATCTCCTAACATCCTCAGCCGTGAAGACTGAGGCAAAGAATCCATTTAGTTTCTCATAATGACTTTATCATCTTTAAGCGCTCCTTTTGTATTTTCATCATCAAGGGGCCCCACTGGTTGTTTAGCAGGCTTCCTGCTTCTGATGTACTTAAAAAACATTTTGTTATTACCTTTGGAGTTTTTGGCTAGCCGTTCTTCAAACTCCTCTTTGGCTTTTCTTATTACACTCTTGCACTTAAGTTGGCAGCGTTTGTGCTCCTTTCTATTTGCCTCACTAGGATTTGACTTCCACTTTTTAAAGGAAGTCTTTTTATCTTTCACTGCTTCTTTTACATGGTGGTTAAGCCACGGTGGCTCTTTTTTAGTTCTTTTACAGTTTTTCTTAATTTGGGGTATACATTGAAGTTGGGCCTCTATTATGGTGTCTTTAAAAAGGGCCCACGCAACTTGCAGGGATTTCACTTTAGTCAATGTACCTTTTAACTTTTGTCTAACTAACCCCCTCATTTTTGTATAGTTCCCCCTTTTGAAATTAAAGGCCACAGTGGTGGGCAGTTGGGATGTTCTTCCCACCACAGGGATGTTGAATGCTATTGTATTAGCAATACCGTGCGTAGCACCCAGTTGTCCGATGTAATCTGGGACCATGCTGGGAGGAAGCGGGAAAGATGGTTGAAAAATAATGGGGAAGGAGCCAGTGGAGAGACTGATGGGCCGTCCGCGGGCGTCCCATCAAAACGCCTGTTTCGGCCCTTGAGGGGCCTTGGAGGGCGCCTGGGACTGGGTACGCTGATTGCCCAATGGTCTACGGTGGTTCATCCTGCCTCTGCGACCATTATCAGGCCTCGACCTGGACTAATTGAATGGGCGATAGGGCTGCTGCCTGAAGGACCTCCGCTGGGTCGCAGGCGTGTGCATGCCCAGGGTACGGATGGCAATGCGCCCATCCTTAAGGGTTTGGATTCTGGAGTCCGTTTTCTCCGAGAATATGCCCTTGGTATCGAAGGGCAGGTCTTGCAAAGTATACTGGACCTCTGGCGGCAAGGTGGATGATTGTAGCCAGAAGATCCTCCTCATAGTCACTCCTGATGCCAAAGTCCTGGCTCCGGAATCTGCAGAGTCCAGTGAGGCCTGGATGGAGGACCTGGAGGCTTTCTTGCCCTCTTCTAGCAGGGCGGAGAACTCCTGCCTGGAGGCTGTGGGAATCAACTCCGTGAACTTAGAAAGAGCCACGAAGTTGTCGTAGGCATAGTGGCTAAGGAGAGCCAACTGATTTGATATCTGAAGCTGGAGGCCGCCAGCCGAATAGACCTTTCGGCCCAACAGGTCCATCCGGCACGCGTCCTTGGACTTCGGCGCTGGCGCGGGCTGCCCATTTCTTTCCCGGTCATTCACTGACTGTATAACGAGGGAGTCCGGGGCCGGGTGTGTATACAGGTACTCGTACCCGGTCGGGGGTACAGAGTACTTCTGCTCCACTCCTCGAGCAGTGGGAGGGATGGACGCAGGCGACTGCCAGATTGTAGTGGCATTTCTTTGAATAGTCCGAATAAAGGGCAGCGCCACTCACATGGGGGCCTCCGCTCCAATCACATTAGTGACTGGATCCTCGTCCTCAGTGACCTCTGCGACCGGGAGGTTGATGGCTTGTGCCACCCGACGGAGGAGGTCCTGATGGGCACGCAAGTCAATCGGTGGGGGATCCGATGATGAGGACCCCGCCACCGCCTCGTCCGGCGAGGAAGACGAGGAATGGCCCTGACCCACGGCTAGCGGCTGTGGCTCGTCCATGGGGTGCGAAGCCTCCGCCTCTACAGGATGTTCTGCCGGTACTGGTGGCGGTGGAACCTCAACCGGAGGTGATGGAGGGGGCCTGCTGACGGTGGCCTCCGGCACCCTGTGGTCGGAGGGTCCGTGCCGCTGGAGGGAGGGGGCGCCCTGAGCCTCGTGAAAGGCCCAGGGGGTCCAGAAGCCCCATTGCTGAGGACCGTGGTCCTGTCCTTGGGGATCTGCTCGGTGATCCGTCCCGCTGCCCTCGTGCGAGGCGACCGACAGTTGGCGGGAAGGCCATGGTGGGGCAGAGGCACTCAGTGACTGCGCCGTCGACGCCGCCAGCCTGTCCGTGTACGGTGCCGGGGACCGGTGCCGATCATCGCGATACCGGGAGCGAGAGCGGGACCTTCGACCGCGTGAGTATCGGGAGGTTGACCGCGATCTCGACCGTCATCGACGGGAGCGGCTCCGAGAACGGTGACGGGAGCGGTGCCGTGATCCGGACCTCCTTTGGTGCCGACGGTCCAGAGATCGGGACCGGGATCGCCTCTGGGAGTACGACCGGTACCGCGATGAGGAGCGGTACCGGGACTGAGACCGGCGCCGAGACGGAGAGCGGTACCGGGATGGTGACCGGTGCCGGGACCTGGATTGGTGTGAAGGTGACCGTCTCCTGGATCGGGAGTGGGAGCGGGACCTGGATCGCCTTCTATCCCGTCTTTCAGGGGAAGGAGGCTGTATCATGGCCGGCTTACCCACTGACTGCACAGCCCGCGCCGGCGGTGCCGGGGGCTGGAGGCTGGGTGCCTCTGTTAGCTCTATGAGCTCCCTCGCCGTCGAGAATGTCTTGGGCATGGACGGGAGAGGCAGCTCGACCACGGCTTGCACCGGGGAGCACGGAGGTACCGGACTCAATGGCCCTGCTGGCGCCGGAGTCGATGGTACCGCGCACGGTCCGTGCGCTGTCGAGGTCGGTACCGAAGGCGCCGCCACTGGCTGCTGGACAGGCGGCCTCGATGTAGCAGTCTTCCCAGACTTGGGCTGCGGCTTCCGTTTCCCAGATGGCGAGAGGGAACGGTGCCGGGGCTTCGGTGCCAGCTGTTTCTTAATAGTCTCGGTACCGGACCGGTCGGGGACCGCTGGAGCGCTCCGTGCCGAGGACGATGGCGGAGCCGATGGTGTCGGCACCGCAGGGGTAAGCACCGATTCCATCAGGAGCTGCCTTAATCTAATGTCCTGCTCCTTTTTCGTTCAAGGCTTAAACGACCTGCAAATAGGGCACTTATCTGGTCGATGGGCCTCACCAAGACAACGCAGACAGGAGTCGTGAGGGTCCCCAATCGGCATGTGCCGCTGCCAAGCCGCACAGGGCTTAAACCCCGGTGTCTTGGGCATACGCCCGCACCGGAAGGGAAAAGAGGGGCTAAGCCCCCCTAATTCCCCTAACTCTACTTAATAACTAACTTAACTAACTATTTTAACAACTATATACACTAACTATAAAACTAGAACCAAGGTGAGCTAGGGAAGTGGAGGACAAACGAGCACTCCACTGTTCCAACTGGCCGTCACGGGCGGGAAGAAGGAACTGAGAAGCGGACGGGCCGGCTGGGGTATATATCTAGCGCTATAGCGGCGCTACTCCAGGGGGCGCCCAGCCGGCCCGCCGGTGTTGCTAGGGTAAAAATGTTCCGAAGAGCCATGCACGCGCGGCGCGCACACCTAACTGGAATGCATAGGAGCAATCACTCGAAGAAGAAGTTTAAGACCTGTAATGTGCTCCCCATACATGGGAGGATTTGAACTGTCCATCCCCGAGAGCTGCCATGCAATGCTTTTGCAGCACAAATTTGGATTTTGAGATCCTTAAAAATTTAACTCCGTAAAACAGGTGTTCTAAAAAAGTCACTTTTGAGTAGCTTCATCTTGCATGGTGGTCCATAACAGCAGGTGATGCTGGGTTTAACACATTTTGGCAGCATTACAAGACAGTCTTCATATGAGCAAAAACTGCTCCAAAAAACTTATCAGCGTGTTAGACATGAACAAGCTGCTTCTCAAAATCAGGAATGCAGAGCTTCTTAGTGTTTATTTTTTTTCTCCTTTGAATGCACATTTACTTTGGACACAGTAAAGAAAATGCCACTCAATCTATTTTCAAGTTCCTCCATTGCACACCTACTAAGCCAGTGTAGTGATACCGTAGGTCTTGTTTCAAACTCATGCATTAAAAACAAATTGCTTTTTAAGCCAGAACTGTCAGACAAGTGAGGCTTGGATAGTGAACTGTCCACTGTGTGATATAGCAGATAGGCAGGCTATCAAGGTAAAATCCATTTCTTTTTTACATCCTGTAGTGAAGCAGATTGGCCTCCCTCCAGTACAGAGGGGGTTAATTCCCACTGGTGGTGCAATAAACCCCACCCTGCCCCGCGCCCAGGAAGTGTGGAGTTGGGGCAGGAAGTATAAGAATGGGGCTCTGCAGTTCAGTTGCAGCCAGACCAGGGAAGGAGGCAAACGTCCCGCCCAGGGAGCTGAGCCCTCAGCAGAGCCCGCGACCGGCAGTGGGGAGAAAAGGCAACCCAGGGCCCCAGAAAACAGACGATCCCAGGGAGAGACCAGAGGAAGGGACACCTGACCGTGAGACTGAGAGGCAACGGAGCAGAGCCAGCAGGAGCCAATAGGAAGTAGCCCAGGGAACAAGACTTTGGTCTGGTAGTGCTGCTGGGATGTGAGGCTTGACTGCACATTTCCCCGCTGATCAAGAGGTAGGATTGCCCGCCACTGTTAGGGCCATGGGCTAGGACCTGGTGGAGCAGGATAGGTCTGGGTCCTCCTATCCCTTAACCTCAGCCCCACACGTGGGGCTGACAGCGCACTAACCCTTAGGCCAGAAGGCCAGCAACAGAGACTGTTTAACTGCTCTGCCCACGCCAGAGGGCCAGAGCCCTAGTCTATTGCTGTTTCCCCAGGCAGGAGGCGGAGAGCTACAGACTGTTGAAGTGCTTCGCTCATGCCCAGAGGGCCAGAGTCCTAGACTCTGCTGTGTACCCCAGCCAGGAAGCCAGGCCTACCAGCTGAGTCGTGCTGTGTCAAATCCTCCTTTTGGAAACTAGAACTAACATCTGGGTGATTGTGTGGCCCCCAAACAGCTGAGGGACATACTGACTCCCTGATGCCACCTCCAGAAAGCACTGGATTTGATCCTTTTTATTTAGTAGTTTCAATCTGCTAATGGGTATAACAGAAGTTTAACAATTCTACAGTTACAGACATCAACAGAGCAGGTTATTAGCACTGATTCAGACTTGCAGATGACACTTAGGCAGAGTCAGGGTGGCAGAGCAGTGATCAGCACCATGGGGCAATCCTGGCATTGGTAAGGTAACCCTGACAACACAGGTTGTCGGTGCAGCAGTCAGGAAGGATCAGGGCTCAGGATGATGTGGTCATATGTAGTGACATAACGCAAGGCAAGACATTGGAGTCAAGTTAGGAACATGAAGTACTGAACATCTCTCCCAATTAGAATCATAAATTCCAACCTGGGGTCACGGTAGTGCTGGTAACGATAAGTACTACAGGCACCCAACCCACATTGGGTTGTTAGGAGCATTTTGCCTGAGAAGCTGCTTAGAAAACTAGATGCAACATGGTGAATTCTTTTCTCCTCTGTGGTAACCGCTATTTCATTTGACCTTATCAACGCAGTTTTCTTGTGTATTGTATACCTTGTAATCGAAAAGGTCATGTTGACTAGTTTTGGAGGTAGCCTCCTGCCCCTACTCTTGGCTGACAAGTGCTTTCATACAATAGCTGCTGCAGCAAAATCTTGAAGATTAGGGATTGAGAATGTGTAGTGTGCACAACACAGAAAAAAGAGTAGCTGCCAATAATCCAGTCATTTAAAAGTTAATTTAATAATATTTTTTACAATTAATTATAATAAATTTAAAAACGCATAAGGTACTGGATATCTAAGTCTGGTACAGATTTATTTTTTGTCAATAATTCATATTTTATCTAGGGTGGAAATCCTGGCAGGAGGGAGTTTATAGTGAGAAGAATGTATGCTGTCTCTTTATTAGCAGACAATGGGTTGGTTTCAAGGTCAACAATGGTTTTACTTCCTTTCTACCTCCAAAGGGCTCACCAATTCAAATTTCAGACCAAGTTAGCATTGAGAGAGTAATTGAGTAATGTCCCCACAGCAGACACCTAACTGTGAATAGCCCCAGACTCTGGAGGATTATAATATCTGAATCCGGCTCCAATTTTCTCAGCCCCTAGTTGTGTAATTGGTGAAATCCAAAACCCTGATCCCCACCCTTCAGAACTTTTAGGGTGGGGAAATGTAAAATCAGGTCTGGATTTTGCAGCTTTGGCCTTTTTCCAATCTATCAGAGCCTGGTCTATGAAAAGCAAACTGTTGTCTTAGTCCACAGCTTAGTGTAGATATCCACACTGCAAATGGCACTAATTAACTCCCTTATCTGCAGTTTCAGCTGACAAGTGCTAATGCAAATTCTATCTGTCCGCCTCTTCCAAAAATAGAAGCAAACCACAGGTTTTTACTTTCGTCTCAGACAGATATATAATCACTGACAAGAAATTATTTGACTCATACACAGTGAATACATGAGGCGAGACTTGCCTACAAGTGAGAAGAAAAGACCTGACCAGTGTCTCCTCCTTGCTATGACTGCTGTAATTTGACGCCCTGTACCTTTGCCAATGTGTGGTATTAGCCCTTAAAGTGATAGCTTGCTGTCTACGATGCAAATAACTAGGTTTTCTACTCAGGTGTCTGTAACCACCTCTCATTCAGATACAAAAGTGGAATGCAAGGTTGGAAGAGAGATGATGGATTTTTTTAAATGAGGCGGAGCAATTCCAAACAACAAAAGGAGTGGATTTATTTTAAAAATAAACAAAAAACAAGAAGATATGTGTCTAATATCTCTCCTCGTGTTGTATGCCTTTCTTCTATCCTTGTCTGAGACTACAAACTGCTGGGCCTGTCTCTCTCTTGTGTGTATATTCACTTAAAGAGTTAGATGCTCTGTAAACAATAACAGCCAATGTTCAACACCCAGTCGTGTCTATTCTCAACAGAATTTAGTACTGCTAGAAGAGGGCCCCATCCTCCCTGATTGACCTAACCTCATTATCTCTAGACTGATTCTTGCCTGCATATTTATACCTGCCTCTGGAAATTTCCACTACATGCATCTGACAAAGTGGGTATTCATCCACAAAAGCTTATGCTCCAATACATCTGTTAGTCTATAAGGTGCCACAGGACTCTTTGTTGCTTTTTACAGAATTTAGTATAGTGATTTCTTATTATCACTGTAAAAATAAATATCTGCACCATTTGCTGTACAGAGAACATGCTTACGTGTTGTCTCAAAAATGCTCCCGTTCAAGTGTGTATTTCATATAAAATTTCAGCAGAATGAGAATTATGCTCCATTACCTTAAAAAAATTGTCCTATTGAAGAAAGAATGGGTTCTGCTCTATCTGAATTCTACATCTGATGACACTGATGACAATTACTATGCTCTGTTACTGAGACTCTGACAAGCTGCCTGTTCCTCTGCAGAGAAAAATGGCTTAATTAATCTTCATTTTAACAGTCTAGCATGAACATCATGTTGACAGGTGGATCAATATTGCCAGTCACAATTTGGTAACAAGAAATGGGTTGATCATAGATAAGCAGAACTCTGAGGATTTAAAGCAACTGGGAGAGAATAAGAAAGTGTATTAAAGTCTCACATAGAAACGTAGGGACAAAGTAGGTAGAGACTACTTAATCAAATATTTATTAAGACCATTCTGCATCAACACAGTCTTTCTATTCCTTAGTATTGCATATATTTATCTTGGGATATTTCAAATCAACATTTTTCCTTTGGTCATATATTGATCACAGACTTTTAGTGCAGAATGTGATGTCTTTATTTTTAATATGTTTTATACATGCAATACTTTTCAATCTGTTAATAATTGAAGATACGTTTCCCAAATGGAACGTGAAAATGTCTGGGATAGATTTAACAGAAAAAGTAGTTGCAGCAGGGGACTGATGTTGGCTTTGGCCTAACATTTTTTAACGAGTTTGTCTCTCTACTGAACCTGATTGATGACTCATTTTGGAGATCAAGATCAAAATGTTCAGTCTCTTCTTCAAAGGAAATCTGAGCAATCGGCTTGCTAGAAACGGGGAAGGGGGGGAACCCATTAATGTTAAAGACCAAAGGGACTCCTCTGTAATCAAAGTCAATGTAGATGTTCCCAAGGGCCCCTGCCAATATCAAGAAAGAAAATTATAGCCCATTTGGAATTAACCAAACCACTAAGAGTCCAGTCTACACAGGGACCAGAAGAGAAGCTGGCATTTCTAGCAGACATAAACAGTCCATCCACAAGTGACCAGAGAGACATCTGATCTGAGGAACCCACACTGTTCAACTAAAGCATGTATTGAAGAGTCAACACCAGAGCTGATGCAAGTCACTCAGTGAGACAGAATCAGCGAAGCAACAGTGGAACTAGAGTCCATGGCAGGACCAGACCAGAATGAGCTGTGCCAAACCACAGTGCAGTATCATGCAGTGTCTAGACCCAGTGCTGGCCTGACAACCAAGAGCTAATGCACCAACCAACAGCCTGTGCTGATTGGCAGGGAGAATAAAAAGCTGAGAAGCGGAGGGGCAGGGTCACAACTGCCAGAGGAGCAAGCAGGCTTCAGAAGGAAGGTCCTGCCAGCAAGCTGGTGAGAAGACACCCCGAAGATGGGATGACTGGACCTACAAGTTGGAGAAGCCTATAGAACCAAAGGAGGTAGGAAGGAGGTCAGGGCACAGCAGGAGTTATTGTTGAGGCTTGATTAAGCCTGTCTGGTTTCTGGACCTTGAACTGGAACTGAGTGAAGTAGGTGGACCCAAGTTCCCCTACCGATCCCTCAGCAGAGATCTAAGAACCAAAGTGGTTTCCAGACCCCCAGAGGACTGCACTGCTTACTCGTCTATCTTGCCTAATTTTAATTCTGTGCTCATTGACTTACTACTCAGGAGTCTGTACAGTTTTGTCACTTCAAATGTTTCTATTAAATAAGGCTGCATCTTCCCACTCTACTTGGTTCTGTTCAGAATGGTCGGTAGTTCTATGTCTTAAAGGCGTCCTTACATTCAAGAAAATTCGTATTTCTTTCATACTCACTATCTCCTAATACTGTTGGTGATAGATTTCCCTAATTCCAGTTATGTCTCTGCTGGTCATGGGACTTACAAAGGAGTATTTTTGGAGCTTGTAACCTGCCTTTTATAAAAAAAATTTCAAAATCTAACCAGAGACACCTTTTAAGCAGCTTGATTTTCACAAAGCATTGAGCACCGGTCTGTTGAAAATCAACCCCCTCTATGGCATCTCCAGTACAGTACCCATAATCACTAGCCACTTTTGAAAATCTTGGCCTATATTTACACCACCACCAAAAAAAACAAAAAAACAGGGCAAGAGAGAAATACTAATGAAAAATAAACGCAGCCTATAGACTAGCCTTATTTCTTGTGGAAATTCTTCCATCCTTATTGTGCAGCACTTGGCTGCACAGTCTTCAGCCTAAATAGAATCACCACTGAACAAACATAGTGAATGTTTTCAAACAGGGATGCTTAAAGGTAGGTGCCTAAATAAAAGTGAGATTGTTTTCAGAGGAGGTGAACATCTTTGGAAGTCCAAGGAAGCTGCAAAGGAAGTCCAAGGAAGCTGTGAAAATTAGGTCAGCTTTAGACATCTGACTCTGAAAGTTTTGACTCATAGATTTAAATTACAAAGGTGTTGCGGGGAGTCATGTTGTTGGAATCATGACTTCCCTGTATAAACCCTGAAACTGTATCAAGGGTTTCCAAACATCTTGAATTCATCAAGGTTCCTTTTACCCTAATATACTTATTTACTGAACCTGTTTTATTGTAATTCATTAAAAGAAGATTCATGAAGGGGGGGAAGGTGCTTTTGAAACATTTGATTCATACTTAAGAATGGGAGATCTAAGGAGGTCATAGATGAGGGGAAAACTATATATATCATTACACAAAAGATCAAGGCGAAGTGCAAGGGCAATATTGTATTGAACAGCATAAATGCGAATGCACAGTTTGTGTACCGTCAATCCTTGCAGGGTTTGGGTGGAAGGTGTGCTTCAGACAGCAATATGGAAAACAGTGCAAGTCACAATGTATTTGCATGTTGCTTGGTATGGAGGAAATAGCCCTTATAAAACAATCAGCCCATTGTTGATTAGTGCAGCATGACTAAACTGCCTCTTGTGAGGCCCCTAGCTAGGTTGCCAAGTAAAGTTAGTCTGATATGCCATTTTAAGGTAATATTGGTGAATGACTTCATTCCAGTTAGAAGATTACACTGAAAAAGTTTGAGCAGTTATAGTAGCTTCATGAGATAGGGTTGAATAACTTGATGCTTCACAGGGCTCCCTGCTCACACTACATTCCCTCAGTTGACTAGGAATTCTCAAACCCTTACTATAATCTTCCAGCCAACAGTTTACCCTCTAACACCCTTGAAATGGCTAAGCACACAGAAAACCTTTGTAAATACTCAGAAGATAACTATTACGTGTGTCAAAACAGAAGACCCCAAATAAGTCATCCTGACAATACTTATTCAAGGGGAAAAGGGAGCAGCGTCATTAATAACAAATTTCTCAAACAGAACGTCCATAAATAGCTTCAAATGATTCTTTGTCCACCTATTGTCCCTAAACGATAGACTGAACTCTATCTGGAAACAAATTAGAGTTTACTTCCTCATAGTAGATTATTAAATCCTATTAATGCAACAAATGACTGTTTGTTCCACTGTGGAACCTGAATCATCAAGGGTTATCTTAGTAAAATGCTATGTCTGTGGAACAAAACTTTGTTTTTCAGCCAATGTTATGAGAGACAGGTGATGGGAAAGGAGGATTTCAACCTAAAAAAACCAACAAGGTTGTCATTTAAGCTACTTAAAATAATTGGCAAGGGCCTGGTGGGGAGGTGGGAGGAAAGAGAAGGAATAGTCATTCAGGCCTGATGCAGAGGCAAATGGTTTTGCCTTAAAACATTGGAGACATTTTTGGAGCGTGGTTAATGATTAAATAAATATTGCCCCATAATGCAGCCAAGTAAGAATGCTGTCCTGGGGACCTTAGGTTATCCACTCTTTAAGTGCTATGACAGACCAGTTAAAGCTGTTTGCATTTGTCATAAGTAGTGTTAAATGAATATGTCCCATGAAGCAACATTTCATCAAATTGTTCATGACAGATATGCCACCGAGCGGTAGTGGTAGTGTTCAGCAATAACAGGCAGACTTTGAGGCAAGGGAAATGTGGTAGGGAAGGTACATTCCAGTCAAGTGATTTGCCCAAACTTACATAAGAAGACTATGGTAGAGATAATAATTTAAACCCATGTCTCCTGAATAGCAGTCCAATGACTCACGTGAAAAACAATCCTTCCAATTTTCGTTGTTTCTCCTCTATAATGGAATCACCTGATTGTTTTTCCCAGACAGAAGGAGAATAGAGACTTCAGAGCTAAGTTCCCTCTAAGCTGCATGGCCACATGGCTGCACAGCAGCCTATTAAGAACCGCGCAGGCGCTCAGCGCTACGGTGGGGAGAGATGCCTCTCCCCCAGCCCAGACCTGACGCAGCAAGGAGAGGTGCCTTTCCCTGCTGGCCCCAGCCCAGCCCTGCACCTGCCATGGCTGGGGAAGAGGCGCCCCTCTCCTAGCCCCAGCCCAGACCTACCACGGCTGGGGAAGAGGTGCTCCTCCCTCGGCCTCAGCCCCGGCCCGGACCTGCCGCAGCCTGGGAGAGGCACCTCTGCCCCCCCCCAGCTCAGGTGCTGCTGTGGGGAGAGAGTTGTGGGGAGTCCTCTCTCCCTGCCATAGCCCCAGGGCAGCCTGTACCCTAAACCTCTCATCCTTGGCCCCACTCCGGAGCCCTCACTCCCAGCTGGAGCCCTCACCCCCCACACCCTAACCCTCTGCCCCCACCTTGAGCTGCCTCCCACACTCCAAACCCCTCAGCTCTACCCCCACCATATGAATTTTGTTTGTGCACAAATGTGGAGGTGATGTGTCACACATCACCTCTGTACTGGTACTCATAACAAAATTCATTCTACGCATGCATGGGAGAAATTAGAGGAACACTGCTTCAGAGTAGCTTTGATCAAATCTAGCTGTGGCTAAATTTCCTGGCAAAGTGATGGGGGTGGGGGCTGGGGAGGTATGACTGTTCTCAGTATTTAATTGGCAATCAGTGTTAAGAGATCTATACATGTGACACAAATAAGATCTTAATACGTTAAAATGTTATTTTATTTGAAAGGTTTTTGTTTTGTTTGATGAAAACAGCATAATTTCTCTCTTGCTCCAAACATTTTAAACAAATGGTTGGTAAAGTGCATAATAGCTTTTATATTACAACTCCCAGTGAAATCACTGTGCATTTTGCTATTCACTTCAATGGGAGCAGGAGTGAATCCCAGGGATAAAAATTCCCTTTCAGATTTTATGATTCTGCCAATTACAGAAGTGCCGAGGCTATTACATTATGTACTTAGAAACAAGTATAGAATGTAAATCTTTGTTGATATATTAGTGCCAGGCTGGTGTGCACATACAACTTTCATTAACTTTAATGGGAGCTGCATGGGCATTATCAGAGATGAAATCGTTTACTTAACATATAATGTGGGCAATACATTTTGATTTTAAATTTTATTTATGTGGAATTTGGGCCTTCATGCCAAGCTTTTAATTTTTTTGTAATAAGGTGATGTGAAAGGAGATGACATGAGAACAGGTTTTGAAAGAGAAAGTCAGCTGCAGAAAAGAAGGAGGATGTTATTTATTGTATGAAAACCATG
The DNA here is from genome assembly GCF_016161935.1 of Mauremys reevesii. Classification (NCBI taxonomy): domain Eukaryota; kingdom Metazoa; phylum Chordata; order Testudines; family Geoemydidae; genus Mauremys; species Mauremys reevesii. The sequence goes on from NC_052624.1 coordinate 203,145,483, forward strand.
CTCACAGTCCCCAGTGAGGATCACTGCTCCATTGTCTCAGGTGCAGTGCAAACAAACTGGTCTTGGTTGCTCTGTATTTTTTTTCCCCAATGGCCAGCCTGAAAAGGTGTATTGTTGTGTTTGGGAGATGTAGCAAGGACTGAAGTTTTCAGTATATCTCTGGGAAATAGCTGCTTAAGACTTGATTAAATGTAGATATTTGGGCCCATCCCTTGAAACAGTGGTGCTGGATGACCTCAAATCTCCTGGACTTCAATAGGAATTGAGAGAGAGAGAGCAACCCATCCTAGATACTGGAAGCTGCTGAGTACTGTCAGGCCTGTCAAAGGGGCCAGCTACTCACATGAGTAAAGACCATTCATATGAGCAAGAGTTTGTAGGTAGAGATGGGCAAAATTTTTCCGCCCAATAAAATAGAGATTTGGGTTGACCAAACACTTCACAAATTCATGTTGAATTTACTAAATTGTTTCAGTCGGGGGGAGGGACCCAAAAAAATCAAAACATTTTGTTTTGAAAATGTCAATTCAAAACAACTTTTTGGTTTTGAAATATATTTCAATTTTGTTTGGTAAAATAAATAAATAAATACAAAGCTCAAATGAAAGTTTTTGGGGTTGAACAAATACTTTGTTTGTTTGTGGTCAAATATATCTTTACTTTTCCATTCGCAGCAAAATTTTCATTTTGGTTTAACCCAAAACCAATTTCTTTATTGTGGGGTCGGGCCAGCAGACTGAACAATCAGTTATTCACATAACTCTATTCGAAGGACTGGATTCCTGATATGGCACATGGAAATTGTCACAAAACTGGAAAATCCCTAGCTCATGACAGAATTCTTTAATTCTCAAGAATAGTATTAAAAGCAGTGTGTGATTTTGTGAAATGATTTTAAAAGGCACCATTTAAAGCTTGCAGTCTAGAGGGAAGATATAGGGCTTTTAATCCCTTTTTACATAGAATGTCTGGGGAAAAATAAGTATCTTTTGTGGAAAAAAATGAAAAGAAACACATTTTCATTTGATTTCAAAGTTTTCATGAAATGCTTCAGTGTGCTTATGGCAAAATTCATTTAGGTGGGGGTAGGGAACTGCTTTCTCTTTTTCTTTCCCTCTTCTTATGGAAAAAAGGAAGGAAAATGTTTTTAAAAGTAGAGTGAGATGTTTTCCCTCCACCAAAACAAAATTGAAAAATGTCAACCATGTTTTACCAAGAAGGAAAAATCTTCATCCAAAATTAGAACAGAAATTTGAGTGAAAAACCTTCTGTCTTCCTCTTCCCTCCACCAACTTTGAGATGGGAAAAAAAATTGAGCAGCTTTCCCTTAGTGCCCTCCCGATTCCAGCCTGCTCTCAAGGCTGAGACAATTCAAGGTGTAACTTAGGCAGCCCAAACTAAACTTCCTCTGGGCAGCAGCCCTGCCCAGAATCACCAGAGTGGCATCTGTAATGGCCCACTTCTGGCATACTACCTATAGTGGGGCTTGCAGAATGGGACCCATCAAACTGTCTACAAGTGTCCTATTCATTTTCTGTTCCAGAGAAATTATCTCCCAGCTAGACTGAGGTGGAGGAGAAGGGGGATTTCACGGCCACTTTAGCTGTGGCCACAGCAAAAGGAAGAATCCTTCCTGGAGCTAGGTAAAAACCTCTGTATTCTGCAAATATCCATTCAAATAGAAACCTGTACTTGTTTTGCACGTTTGATTTCTGTGACAACTCTAGCAAATGAATGTACAGGCAGGAATGTTTGGAGAAGCAGTGAATTTTGCATTTTGTAATGATTGTCCACAGTGAGCTGCTTTTAAACATGAATATTTGCATTACAAGCCGTGTCAGGCTTCTCACCTCCACTGCGGGAACAGATATCCTGCAGTGCCATGTGAAGAACTGCCAATACAGCATGAATTTTGAATATACAATTCTCACAATGTATAGACAAATATTTATTTGTGGAAATGATTTGCAAAATAATTTCCAATAACAAAACTAAGAGAATCATAAGATGCTCAGGGGTGGGCTATGAATAAAAATAGAGGCCAAATCAGCTGAATAAACTATTCACTATGAATTTAGTCATCTATAATTAAAAATGGAATGCAATGTACATATTTAACAAATTATGTTTACACTAATTATATTAAGGAAAATAAATAGTCTCCTGTTTTTTCCATGACTCATGTGCATTTTAAAGTATTTTTTTTATATAAAGAGTATTGGGAGGTAGACTACATAACATAAAAACAGAACAATTGTGCCACCTAATGCCCAGCAACAGAAATGTCAATCTGATTTTTCTTTTCCAAGGGTCCTATGCATCTTACAGCTATTACCATAAAATATTACATCACTATATCTAATAATGCTATCACTCAATGCAACACAAGATTATTATTGCCTGTCCCTGTGATAATAGTAAATGACAAAGTTAGAAGCAAAGCTCTTCATTTATAATCATTTGCATTTTTATTTTTAATAGAAAATTGCAGTTGTTAAGAGAACAGTTTACAGTAGCAGTGATTACGTGACCATAAGAATGAGAGAGGACAAAAGCAAAACACAAATGAACAAAGACAAGCTCTGAATCTCATTCAGTGTCCAGAAAGTTATCACCGTTTATTTACTGTAGTAAAAGAAAATATTATGAGACCATAAACGTTTTAGAACTATACTATCCTACTGATAAACTTTTTAGTTATCAAGTCTTATCAATTAGCCTGCTCCTTTGAGGATTAGGCCCTTAGTCTTGAAATCTTTTCAACGTTCTTTCATAGGCTGTTGTCCTGGTTGGGAGATCGGTTTTTCTGATCTTTTGATGTGTGAAGTGCCCCATCGGGTGGTAAAGGATTATTTGTTTTGCTATTTGTGCTTTTTGTAACACACTCTCTTCTGGGTAGTTAATATTCACAATGGGTGGGAAGCTTGGAGCTGTGTGCCAGGTGTCTGCCCCCATCCCAGAATTGCTTCCTGGAATGTATGCACTTATTTATAGCACTAAAATATACAAATAAAGTTACCTAGTTCACTTGTACTTTTAAAATGTATTTGTTGATATTCATGGCCACTTCTGCATTTCCGAAAGAGCATCTTAAACAATTCCAGTGCAGTTAGGCATTATGTAGCTCCCTTTAGTATTAAATAGCTGTACTGCAGTAGTATCAACAGACTTCAAATGAGATCCAGACCCCATTGTGCTGTACAGACACAGAATAAGAGACAGTACCTGCCCTGAAGAATTTACAGTCTAAATAGACAAGACAGACGCAGGGTGGAAGAGACGTATTATTATCTTCATTTTACAGATAAGGAACAGAGGCACAGAGATCAAGTGACTTGCCCAAGGTCACAAAGGAAGTCTGTGGCAGAGCTGGGAATTGAGCTGTTTGTCTTCTGAGTCCCAACCCAGTGCATTAACCACAAAATCATCTGTCCTCTTTCTTTTGCCTTCTATTTATGTTAGTTCCATTTGCTCAGGTGGTTCTTTTTGTCCCAGTTTAGTTCTAGCATCTGCTTCTCAGTTGTTCCACAATCTCTTTCTATCAAATTTCTGCGTGTTGCTTAAAACTGTTCTCCATAATTGTTTCAAATATCTTGAATATTTTGTTAGCATAACCAGAGGGTAGAACTATTCAGTTGAGAGTGCTCTGCACATCAAGGACTGAGCTCTTGGTGTAGAAGAAAATTGTTTTGTTATCTTTTTTGATTCAGCCACTACATGATTGGGCTGAAGATACCAGAATATTAAATATGTATTTTTCAGTCTGAAAGTAACTTCTATTCCTGTCTTTTCTCTTCATACAACATGTTCATGCTTGTACTTCAAGAAGGCAGTGCAGATGTGCTGTATTAATAGAGGATTCTTCTCTGGTAGGAAACTTTAGATAAGGCTGAGTAGTAGTTTCAACCTTCTTTCTCCAAATAGGTAGACAAAACAAAACCCCTTTGGTATTGAAACTTCCCAGGCTTGGTATAAGCATGAGGTAAACTAGGGAAAATCAGTTCCATTGTAATGTGTGAGGGATGAAAATAAACCTCTTGACTATTCTGTTTGCATGTTTAGGTCAAATATTTGGGTAGAGAGCCATTAATATGTCATGTCTTCCACCTCATTCCTGCCCTCCGTTTCAGTCAAGTTCCCTTCACATTTAGAATGCCTTATATCACTGCCTATGGATGAATAACTACACAAAACAGCTGAAGTGTTAGAGATTCAGAAATATCATACATACCATAATCTACATCTGGATTCTCCTATGCAATTACAGGGTTAAGGTGCTAATGTAAACAGAACACTAAGCCATCAGTCTAGCACTAATGAGTTTAATTATGCATAAAATGACAACCTTCTTTAAGCTCTCTCTTGCAGTTTGCATATTTCTGTGATTATATAAATTACATAAATAGGGAAAATCTCATCTACCCATCCATGTTTGACATGCCCAACATTCTGTACACTATGCTGGTTAGAATGGTATTTAACAAAACAAACTATTCTGACATTGATCTATTTTCCATTTATAATGGTTAAGACTAAATTTTTTCAGGGATATTTTTAGTAAAAGTCAGGGACAGGTCACGGGAAATAAATCCCATGACCTGTCCCTGACTTTTACTAAAAATATCCCTGACAAAAGGGGTAGGTGGGTTCAGCACCCACTGGTGCTGGGGCTCCCAGGTCCACCACTGATGCAGTGTGCGGGAGCCCTGGGGTCCCCCTGCCCCTGGGGCTGGGTTACTGCACGGTCCCCTTACCCCCAGGCAGCTGGGAGCTGCAGGGTCCACTAGCCGCAACTGCAGCTGTGGCTGGGTAGCTGTGGCTGGAAATCCCCACTGCGGCTGGGCAGATGAAAGAGGTCCAATGGCTGCCTGCTGTGGCTGAGCAGATGCGGGGTCTGCAGCCCTGGTCCAGCAGCTCTGACTCAAGCAACCTGTCAGCAAACTAGATACCATTAACTTGGGTTTGAATAGAAACTGGGAGTGGCTGGGTCATTACACATATTGAATCTATTTCCCCATGTTAAATATCCTCACACCTTGTCAATTGTCTAAAATGGGCCATCTTAATTATCACTACAAACGTTTTTTTTTCTCCTGCTGATAATAGCTCATCTTAATTAATTAGCCTCTTACAGTTGGTATGGCTACTTCCACCTTTTCATGTTCTCTGTATGTATATATATCTCCTTCCTATATGTTCCATTCTATGCATCTGATGAAGTAAGCTGTAGCCCACGAAAGCTTATGCTCAAATAAATTAGTTAGTCTCTAAGGTGCCACAAGTACTCCTGTTCTTTTGACCCACACTCTGACTTTCACCTGCCTTGCTTACTACTTGCAAGGTGATCCCAACAGACTCCCAGTCCTGAATTTTTCCCTAAATGTGTGTTATGCACTGTCCAGTCCTCTCCTGGACAGATCAGATATTATAGGTCCATTGCCCCTGTAAGGGGGCAATATCCAACAGCCTTTAAATGGAGTTACCAAACAGCACAGTTTAAAAACAATAGTGGATTAGTTTTGATTAAAAAATGAAACTACAAAGAGAGATTTTAAGTGAGTACAAATGTAAAGTATGAAAGTCAGAAATGGTTACAAGAGAACAAAAGAGAAAACACTTTCTGGGAGCTAAAACTTAAATTAGACTTGGTTCAAGGTAAAATCGTTACCACAGGTTCCCAGCAACATGGCTGACCAAATTTTCAGGTCAGGAATCCCCCGAAGTCAAAGGGCTGGTTCCTTTGTATTCTTGGGTAAAAGAGAGAGAAAGATAGATAACCTGGAGTATTTTTTGCCCCTCACTTTTATAGTCCAGTCAGCCTTTGAAATGCATTTTCCTGAGGGTTACCCCTAAATAAAGTTCCTTCCTCCTGTGAGGAGGGAGACATGGAGTCTCGAGGTGAAAGAGGTTCCATGTTGTGGATCTGCATTTTAGCAACAAACCTTTTCCTGCCCCCGCCTTCATTGCCAAAGAATGGCCACTTAACCGGGGTGATTAACACCTGGCTAAGGCAGCAGCTTGTCCTTTGTCTTTGTGAAACTGGTTTACCCCATCTTTCTGTCCCAAGGACCCTGTTTACTACTTATATGTAAATTAAGGTAAACACACATTTCTTTGTTTAGGACAGACCTATTTAACAACTTCTGCCTAGTCAGGGCTATGAGGGTTTGAACACATGCCAACATCATCATACAGGGGCAATTAGTAACTTTATGTATAATGTTGGTACATACATTTCACCATGATATTACTGACAGTGACTTATTAGTTTTCAAATGATACCTCGCAAGGAATATTTTGTACAACAAGTATTACAATAATGTTTAGGGTGTTATTACAGGGTGCGCTCGATCACAATCTCATCTACAGTGAACGCAAACCAGACAAATGTGTAATTTCCTAGCAAGGTGCAGCCCTCCTAGCAAAACAGGCTAGGGAGAATGGATACTGACTGACCAGAACTAGCCAACCAGTAACTCCAAGGCCACAAGAGCAGATAAGTGAGAAGACAACTGCTGTAAGAAATATTGGAGTACATGACATGAATGAACAGACAGCTGGACTGAGTAATGTATCCGTTAAAAGGATTTGGGGTTAGTGTGTATGAAAATATATTTAAAACTACCTCATCTATAAACAGTCTATTCTAATCATCTGCACCTGTGTGATGGTACAAGCCAAGGTATAAAGAATGAGTGTTTAACAACTGGAGGTGCAGAAGCAATGCAGGACTTGCATCAGATCAGACTGACATGGATCTGATGATGACCATAACAACTTATCTGTACCCCAGGACTGGGTAATTGATCTTTACACTATCCTGCTCTATCTGCTTTACTCAGGCTTTATGCTCATGTATAGTAATTGTGCTTTTCACCCAACAGGTCTGTGGGAAGAAAACACACCTGTGAGGTGAAGATATGACCCTATGTCTGCAGAATAAGAAAATGATTGTTTGATTAGGGATGAGTCAGTCACTACAAATACTGATACATACTGCACCTTAAAACAAATCTGAACTAAACTTTTGAGGGTCACAGGAACTTGGTTCGCTTTCCCTTCCACCTCATTTACTTGCTCATTTGCACTTGTAGGTGCCAGGTTGTGTTGAAAGCAACACTGCACGAATCACATGAGAAGGGCTGTTCTGGGGATGGAGGGTTGACAAGAATGTGGATTGTGGGGCAAAATGTATTTCTATAAATAATTAAATAAGAGGTAATGGATGTGAAAATCCCACTACTGAAAAACATAGACATTTACAAGATTGCATCATGTGCTTGCTACTACAGGAGATTTTTAGGTGACAGATTTCACAATGCAGTGTGCCCCCTTATAGCCAGGAAAAAGCCAGAATTCCTTAAGTTGTGGTTAGAGCAAAAGCCAGTCCCAGTTATATAGATGGGCATCCTGCAGAATGCAGATGCAGGGCCCAACAGGCATTAAAGCTCAAAAATATATAAAACATTGAGGCAAACATAGCCAGGAAAAGTAATTTAGCACACAGCTCCAAATGCCCTGTTGAATGCTTATTAATAGTCAGATTGTGACTGGCTGTAACAAAGGGCATAGCAGGGGGCTCACCGCTTCTACTGCCTATGTAAGGGCCTGTCCAAAGAGCAATCTGTACACTCAGGACAACAGAGCGTCTCCTTCCATGCACTTCTTAGGGACCATAGCACCCCAAGAGGAGAAGGGTAGAGTGCAGCCTGTTTAACTCTGATTCAGAATATCAGGTGGTATGGAGAGGGGTTGTGTCTGCCTCAGGCACAATGCCTCCCTAAACTCTGGGCCAAGGGGTAGCAAATTAGGCCATAAGAGAGGAGCCAGAGTGCATCATATAGTGTCCATGTAAATCCAATGACCACAAAATGCCCCTCTGCTCTGTGTTTGGGCCAGCTTGTCAAATTTCATGCCAGATCATCAGCTGGCATAGACCAGTGAAACTGCTTTTGGCTCTCACAGAGCTGCAGTGATTTACAGCAACTGAGGATCTGGCCCACTATAAACAATGGAGTTCTGTGCGATTACAGTTCCACTGGAAGAAAAGCCTAAGTGATTTATGTAATGACCAGAACTCCCTCAATAGAATAATAGCTACATAAAGCACAATCACCCTTTTTATATGTAAGACAGGTATCTGCGTTCTATAGTCACACCTTGTCTCAGCCACCACTCCTTCCTTGCTGCTGTTGCCTCTCCACACTTCTTCTCCATCCCCTGTTGCTATCATCCTCTTCCTAACCCTTACTCTGGTCACCTTCATAATGTTGCTCATTATGTCTTTTGACTCTTTCCAAATCCTATCCCACCCTGGTCCCATCCCCTCTGTTACACATCCTATACCTTTTCTATGTCAAGTCTGGCAGGTCTCAAAACCAGGCCTGTAGAGTTGCCAGGCAGCAAACAGCACCATACTGCCACCCAGCAGCAGCTGTAACCAACTCGCTCTCCACTATCCATGACTCACTGCTCAAAGGGTCCAACAAGCAGCAGCCTCATGGCTCCTGGTTGGCTCCCGCCCTATATAAACCTAAGGGGCATTCCAGGAAGTCTCCAGGCAACAGTGTGGATTTAGGGTAGCTGTCATGACTATGTCTGCCCTTGCACCCCTGGCTTTGACCCATGCTTGGTGTGGACCTTGCCTCCCGACCTGGACCCTGGAACCTGAGTTAGACTCTGATCCTGGGTACTGACCCCAGCCTGAAACTTGATTGAGAGCTGCTCTGCTATTCTTCTCAGATTTGACCCTGTTCTGACCCTTGGTCCTGACTGCTTTTGTCAGAATCCTAGTGCTGTCTCTCTCCCACTCTTCTTCCCCCATCTCCCTGTTACACTGGCTCACTCTGACTGCTCTGTTACTCCAACCCCATCCCTTCCAGCAGAGTAGCCATCATCTACCACTCCCAACAGCCTGCTTTCCTCCCAAGGGCTTAGTCTTGTAAAACAGGCTTAGCACTGTCAGGAACTGAGGATTCTTTTGCAGTGTTAAAACATTGCAATTCGGCTATTGCTATACTTAGAGCTATGTCTCTCTTTATCGCTAGACAGTAGTCCCAATAGTTCCACCCACTCCTCCATTTTTGTTTCAAGGGGAGAAGAAGAGGGGAAAGGAGAGAAGGAGAAGGAAAAGTGAAGAGTGAGGAAGGGATTTTTTTTGCTTGGTTGGTTGTGGCTTTTTTATTTTAACCAGCTGGTTATAATTCAGTCATATTAATGTTCATTAGGAAGTTGACTTCTTTGAAAACAAGAGAATAGTGAATTATTCAGTTTTTCTGTCATATATTTGTACAGCAAACTCTGTACCTGCAACTGACTACACAAGTCATCGTGTAAGTACAGAGAAGCAACTCCAGTGAGTACTGCAGTATTTAGCTGGGAGAAAGATGTACTGGCCAGGAGAAAGACTGGCGTAGCTGTGATGAACCCTTTCCCTAGCACTCCCCAGGCCCTGAACTGCAGAGGGGTGACCCCCTGCTACATGAGTATTAGGACTCAGGTTGTACCCTGCTGTCCTGCACCATGTGGACTTTTGAAACAAATTAAATCCCAAGGAAGAGCCAGCCCTGGGGGCCAAAGAAACTGAAGATGGCAGGAGCAGACACAGAATCAGACCCAACTGTTCCTACTGCAGGGACCATCCGGCACTGATGTCTGCAGAGTGGTTTTTATAACTCTGACTAGATAGTGTCTGCCTGGTACTGTTTTCTCCAAGCTCTTCTTATCTCCTCCCTCCATCTTTTCACCTACAATCTGTACACCCCTCCTTGCTTCCTTCCCTCTTCTCCCCTGCCCTACTTCCTCCCTCCCTCCAATGTCCTCTCTCTTCTTTCTGCTTAGCTAACCTCCTCCTAACTAAACCCCATCCCAAAATTAAAAAAAAAAAATCTTTGACCTACCATGACATTTTATGGCCCCCTTTCTGATCAGTCTCCTTGTGTGTTCTAGTCCTTTCCCCTACCCTTTGTCTGGTCTAGTTCAATTGTAAAGTGTTTTGAGGCAAGGACTGTCTACTACTTTGCATGGTGCCTAGCACAATGGGGCTCTTCCGAATCTGTTCCTAGGCACTCCTGTAATAAATAAAATAGCATCATTATTATTTTTATTTTCTAATTCATCGCCATTGTCTTCTCATTAGCGATAGGGTGGTTAATCAAGGTCCAGTCTGCAGTAAATTAATATACACAAGAGTTGTCCTTGATTATGCTTTTAAATTACCTAAACAATACATGACTTTGACTCTCTCCTAATCTGTAGGAATGAGACTTGTATCAAACTGGAAGAAGGAGAAACTCAGGTTTAAGTATTTATGAAAATAATTGAATAAGAATAAATCATAAAGGAAACTTCCACCTGAATGTTTGCTATTTGTGTTCTGGAAACATGTAATTAGCACTTGGCATGTAAGTGTAGAGTATTGATGTCCTTATATTACAGGACACAATATATGGGTGAAATTCCCATTGAAGCCAATGTTGGCTGCTGTTGTATATCAGAGGGCAGAATTTTGGTATGTTAGTATTTCCATATTGTGCTCCTAGAAACATAGACATTGAAAAACACTGTTGTAGTTTTAATTAATTGTATACAATTATTATTTAACTATTTTGATACCATTAGCCACATATATTAAATTGAACTGTCAGAATGAAAATAGTCAATAAGAAGATTTTCTTTTAATAATAACAAATTATTATATATATAGACTAACAGACGTAGCATGCAGAGGTGAATTTGCTGTTCTTACCACACTAGAAGTTCTCAACTGAACTGAAGCTTCAAGTGCTGCAATCATGCTGTCTGTCATCTGTATCCTACAACAGAATCTTTGTTTTTACAGATCCAGACTAACACGGCTACCCCTCTGATCTTTTAATAATAGGATTTATATTGATTTATATTGATTTATATTGATTTTTTTTTATATTGATTTTTTTCCAAGCTGAAAAATCAGCCCAGTATAAAAAATGAAAGTACAGATTTTCTCTGACTGGCTGAAATTAACATTCAGTATCTCACCCTCCCAAAGAATAAGCATTTTCTCTTCTGTCTTCCAAAAATCACCTCCTATATTTTAAAGGTTTTTGGTGTCTGCTGTTAATTTGCTTTGGGATTTTGAGTGTTTTGCCACCCAAACATTGTTTCATTTTAAGAATTAGTTGATGCCTTGCATCTTTTAGGTAGAGCAGTCTTCTCAAGTATTAACATCCTCACACTTGTCAGTTCAAACTGTCTCCTCCAATACACCTGTGAAATCAGTGGGATTGAACAGGAATGTAACTGAGGGAAAAAATCTAGCCATTGCAACAGGCTTTGGAAGATCATATGATGTCTCATAAAATATGCTTAAATATGTTTGGGAACAACATTGCTCCTATTATGTATTGTATGAATGATTCTTCTCTCTGATTTGCATACAACTCCCATTGATTTCAACAGGAATTGTGCGCAAACATGTCAGGGCATAATCTTGCACAGGCGTTCTATTTTCTTTCTTTTCTTTTTTTTTATTACTAGGGTCCTTACCATGACAATGACCTCTTTGTTTCTTAGTAAGTCATCTGCTCTTGCTGTTCATTCAGCACCCAACATGCTACTTTAAACACAAGTGTCTCCACATTACAATCAGTGACATCAGAAACAGGATTCTGACTTCAGGCATGGAATAAGCAGCAAGAGCAAATGAAGCCCTACATGTTGAAATGCTTTCTTTTTATGTAAATATTTTTTACAGTAAAAACAAGGAGGAAAAAAAATACTTCCAATGACACAGAAGCAGAATTGCCCCTGAATAGGATGATAATCAGTCATTGTTTTGGAGAGCCTCTATCTTGAAGTCAGTGGAAAGTCCTGTTTAAAAATCAGTGGTACAATATGGCTTTCGGAGCTCATGGGGGCAGTGAAGTGTCGCAAAACATTTCAGAGAAGGATTGGGATTACAGACTGTGGGCCAAATTCTGAGAGGAATTTTAGTGAGTATAATTTATGCCTTCTTCTGGACTTCCCTCAACATTTACATTACATCTGGGGAAAAGTGGAGGGAGTTTAAATGAGTGTAATTTACATTACAATCTATTCTCTGCTGGGACTTGTCTCTGAAGTCTGTTTGCTTAACTCACAGGCCAGAGAGCAGGATGCAGTGAGAAAAGCAGTTAAACCAAGAGTGTAAATGACAGTAGGCTACCCAGACCTTGTAGCTTCTCAGCATGTAAATTACACAGATTTTTTTATACATCGGTGAATTGATGTAATCCAGTCAAATTTACCAATTAATTCTTTGGCCCTGTGAATGCAAGGGGGGAAAGATTCTTTCCTCCCTTCCCCTCATCCCAAAGCTGTGCAGGGTCTCAATGTGTGGATGAAGCTTCAGAATTTAGTAGCAAAAACCAGTACATGCATTGTGAACACTTGTGACAACAAAAAATTAATATAATATGAGCACAACCTCTGCTCTGCAAGTTACTATTAATTCACACATTTCCTCAGAGAGAAGATGCAGCTTTTGGCCAAACATAAGTCAGATGGAGCCCCATGTACATATGAGGCAAGAAGTTAGCCCTTTTCACTTCTTAAAAAGTGATTTTGCTAGTTCTGCTGAATAAATTCCAAATGAAATTAATGAGTCAGTTGTGATTTATACTTAGAATTAACCACTTTGTGGGCTTTGCTCAAAAGGTAATTATCATTTAAATTATACTGACCTGAAATGGTCTTTTTTTGTTTTTACTTCTATCACTTAGTGTTGTACTTTATTCTTAATGGAGTTCTGAGTTGCTTTAGTCACCTGCATTTGTATTATCTCAGCAGATCAGTAATATACAAATGTGCTGGCCAGATTCAAAGTCCATTGAATTCAGTGACTTCACTGGGCTTTCAATCTGGCCTGTAATGCACAAGAGATGGTTGAAATATGTATTACCTAATTTTGAATCTACTTGAACACTGTGCAAAACTATGGAATACTATTGCTATTACATATCTAATTGTGAAGGGCCCTGTTCTGATTCTGCCACCCTTACTCATATGGAATAGTAATTTACTCTGTGGGTATTTTCATTGAAATTAGTAAGCTCTCATTGAATCGTAAGGTACCTCTCAACATTGCAGTAGCAATGATTGCAGAACTGGATCCTAAATTACTCTACATAATCTTTTTATTAAGCAGTTTTGAAATATAACATTTAACAAAATGCAAAGGATTGAAGTGATAAAAGATAACTTGGCACATAAATACATTGTAATTTTACCTTTACCTCAAAACGCTTTGTTGTGGTTTGTAGAAATATTATTTGCTCTTTGTCTGTTCTTTTGGGTCTAGATTTTTTTCATTAGCCCAAAAATGTTGAGATTAATGATGGTGGCTAGAAGGACTTGGAAGAATTTGTAGCTTTGGACATAATGAGTCAGATCCTTAGCTGGTATAAATTTGTCACAACTCCCTTTACAGTACCTGAGGATCTGTTGCAATAGCATCATGGTGTATGGGTTTCCAACAGAGACTGTTACATATGTCCATATGTCATGCATATGTTGTGGCTTATTTTAAGCATGTGTCTTGAAGTCCCCACTTCTTAAACATTGTGCCTTTATCTGCAATCTGACAGTGAGGGAAGAGATGATCTGGGATTATAAAAAGTATATCTGAGGAGAATCAAACAATAGGAAAAAATAAAGGGGAAGAAAATAATGGAGATTGGAGGAGGGGTTACAGTAGCCAGTTCCCGTGTACGTGGTCTTTTCATTATAATATAGCCAAAAGAATTAAAATAGTGTAGATAACCAGCAGAGAAGGCTTCAGAAACTAAGGCATAATTTAAAATAGTTGTAATGAAGTGTGCTTAAATAGTAAGAGCCAGATCGTGACACTCTTGCTCACACTGAGTAGCACCTTCTTCCACAAGCAGCCTGACTGAAGTGTATGAGACTATTTGTAGTGGTTAGATTCTACTCCCCATGAATAAAGGTATGAGAGCATGATCCTAAATGGATTCGATCAAAAATCTTGAGTTTTTTATTAAAACATTATTACATTTTACAAATTTGGGGTTATTTTAATATCATAGCTTCTTTAGTCCTTGGAAAAGAGAAAATGAATGTGTCATGCCTGACAGCACACAGACACCAGTGTGAGGAAGAAGAGATCACTTAGCTGAGTCAATTACTATGAAAACTGGAGGAGCAGACAGATGACAAGAGAAATTAAACAAATACCATGTAATTAATTCTCACGATACTGGCTAATGCTCTATGGCATGCCTTTCACTAACATTGTCAGAAACTATAAGTGAAACAGGGCTGGAATAATTTTCAGGCAACACTAGTACCACTGCCTGGTGGAAGAATGCTAGTCTAAAATGGTTGGCTCTGATCTGGTACACAGCTCAGAGTATTTGTGAAGACATAGAATTTTAACAAGCTTAAGTTGTTCTATATTGATTTTCCTTTTTAAAATGACATTTCCTTTCCAACCAATATTTATTCCAGTTGACACACACAAATATTTTTTCTATTTTACTTCCCTTGAGGACACTCTGAAATTACAGAAACTATCACAGAAGCATACTAATACATGCTTTTGGTGACTTTCTCATGCTTACAACATTATGCTTCCTTCTAAGGTGCTTCTATTCTAGTCTATTCTCCCATTAATGCACATGGGATTGATGTAGGCAATTATACAAATTGATAGGAGAATAAATCCTACATTTTCCGATTCATTAAGCACAGTAGAATGCCCACCTCCTATCTTATCATACCTCCCAGACAGATGTATACATATAAAAATAATAAATAACAATTGATGTGCATACCTTCTTCCTTTGTACTGCCATATTTTCTGGATCTAGCTACAACATAAACTTCTTTTCGGGGGCAGTGCTGATTGAAATTATAGGTGGCACTGGTAGCATCACCAACAGTTAAGGTTGCACAACATTTTCCATTGTAAGCAACTGAAAACTTATAACTTTGCCCAACTTTAAATGTTCTCAATGAAATTTTTCATTCCTGATGAGTGCTTCAGGCTGAATTATTATGGAAATCTTCAGCTAAAATGGTTCAGCCATTTCCGAGAACAAGGCTAGTGAAAAATGCATTGTTTTGTCCACATTAAAACAACTCTTACAACTTTGTTGAGAAGATCTAGTGTTTCTATCCTTTGGAGCAGGGACTTGAAATTTGGAAAGGAGGTGGCCAGGGATGTGCCTTTTGCCACCCCAATGAAAATGTAGTCCAAATTTGGTCAAGATATAAGCCTTTGAAAAATCTTGGTTTACACATGGTCAGTAAAGACTTGTAAGAGTTTGGCCGCTAAATTCTCTGGAGATTCTATCTATGCTGGACATGCTCTATCCCCTCACAGCTCCTCTGTGCCAATCAAACTGTGCTTGCAATAGTCTCCCAGAATGACTGAGCATTCTCCAGCCCAGGGGTGCATGGACTGAGCACAAGTTTTCCTGCAATTGCACATCACAGCTGCCAGGGGTGACTGGGGGCAGAAACTGAATGCAGGGTGATTCTCTGTCCTGTACTGCTGCTACCTAGTCAATGGGGAGAGGGTGGAAATGGCGTGAATTGAATGCAAAGGGCTGATGGGAAAGGTCAGGAGCTGAGGAGGAAGCAAAAGAAGACTGGCCATGGTGGGAGGAAGCAGAGGAAGAGTAGGAGAGGAGCTGATGGGGGTGCAGTGGACAGAAGCAGAAAAAAGGGAGCAGGCAGTGGCTGACTAGTATGCAGGTGCAGAAGGATAGAACCAAAAGAACTGGATCTGCTTGTCAAAGGTACAACATGGTGCCACCAATGAAAGGCACAATGTGTTGGAAGAACAAGTGTGAGGTAACATTGTAATGGCTGCTACAAAACCTGTGCTACTGAATTGAACTCCCTCACAGCCCTGAGAATCTAGGGAAATGCTGAACATTACCGGAAAAGGTTCAAACAGCAATTTGAACTATATATGAAAGCCACAGAGCAAAATAAATGGCAGGATGGGCAAAGAATTGTTCTGCTCTTAACAGGGGAAGCCACAGAAACCTTAGATGTCTACAACAAATTCCATACAAATTGTGGCAGGGAAAGAGAGGGAAAACTGTGGAAATAATGAAAATGTTTGAGGATCATTGTCCTTAGAAAAAATATTACTTATGAAAGAGATGTATTTAGGACAAGAACACAGAATGAAAGAGAAACAATAGAGGAGTGTAGCGAGGGGGTATGACATCCCTCCCAGATGAATGGTGGGACAGCCCTGACTGCTTTCTGGTGGGCAGAGCTGGGACACCCAGCCTGCTGGAAGCAGAGGGGCAGGACAGGAACTGGAAATATAAAAGGCAGGCCCTCCAGCTCAGTTGGAGAGGAACTGCCGGAGAAAAAGGACGTCACCCATCTGCTGCTGGAGCTCGGACCTGACAGCAGCCATTACAGCACCAGACAGCCGGAGGGACTGCCAGATACACCAAGCTGCTGTTGGGGCTACCTTTAGCTGTTTATCCTAGCAAGACAAACGTCAAACCTGGGACCCAGGTACGCCCCCTGAATGGGAGTGTTGGAAGTAGCCCAGGGGATCCAAATATAGTTTGACTGCATTGCTGACTGACAGCTGGCCAGTTTGTTGTGACTGGATTCCCCGCTGACCCAGTAGCAGACCACTCTGCCACTGTTAGGGCCTGAGCTGGGACCTGGTGGGTGGCAGGCTTCCCACTCTATGCCAAAAGGCCAGCATTTGTCACTGGTCTGTGAGAGCCAGGACCCCTGACTGTTTGGTGCCCTGCCCTGCCTGAGGGCCTGGGCTTATAGACATTGCTGCTATGCCCTGACTGCAGGCCAGAGCCCATTAATTGTTTGGTGCTCCGCCCTGTCGGAGGGACTGGGATTTGAGGTTACTGACTGCTCTACCCAGCTGAGCGGCAGGGGCCCGGGTGCTAATTCCCCCTGAACTGTGCCCCCCAGAGGCTTTGTAGAGAGGGAGCATGGCTTCCCTACCAGATGGATAGCCGCAAACGCCCTACAAGGAGTCTGTCACAGACTTAGAACTAAATAGCATATGGAATAGTAAGATGCTCTCATTAAAGATTGCTCTGGGGGTGTAACAGTAAAAAAAAAAAAAAAAAAAAAGTCCATGAACAGTTACTAAGGGATCTGACACTAGAAATCATAAAATGTATAAGTCATGCAGCAGAACAGCAAAACAAACACAGATAAAAACCCTAGAGCAGTATTTACCAAATGGTGCATCATGGGAAGGGTCTAGGTAGGTTGCATGTTCTACACACACACACACACACTCTCTCTCTCTCTCTCTAACTTGCCCTGGGCAGCAGGCTGCCGCAGCAGCATCATGAAGAAAGCAGCTCCAGGGCATGCGCAAAGCAGGACCAGGATGCTAATGCTGCCCAGGGGAAGTGCGAGCACAGGAGGGAGCACTTCTAGGACATGTGCTTGCTGGCTCTGGCTGCTTCCTCTGCATCGCTGCTGCTTAGATCTCACTCTCACTTCCTCCAAGCAGCAGGCAGTGGCAGTAGCAAGGATAAAGTGGTCAGTCAGCAGCAGCCTTGTAGCGATGTGCAGCCTGGACAAGGGAGAGAGAGGCCAGCTGGGGCTTCAGGAAGGGGCAGGGCTGGGAGACTCAGAGCAAGGGGGCTGGGGCCAGAGCCAAGCAGGGGCCTTGGGGACTGGGCTGGAGGGTTGAAGTGAGGACTGGAGGCTGGAAAGATGAGGGAGAGCAAAGGGCTGAGAGTGGGAGGGGGAGGGAGCAGAGGTAATGGTGGGTCCCCAAAAAAGAGAAAATGCAGTTGGTGGATCACAGTAGTTAAAAGTTTGGGAACCACTGATTTAAAGCATATCCTGACATCAGCTCCAGTGCTGCAATTTTTGACCCATTGAAAGATATCCAAACCCTCAAAAGGAGGGTTGGGAGCAGTACACTTATAGTGTCATGGAACTGATTGGTTGCCAGTCTCATATGCATCGAGGGCTATGACAGAGAAGATATACACACGAACTGAAAAAGAGATGTGAGGTCTGGTGTATGGATGTACAACATTTCATGACTTTCTCTATTGTCATGGCTTCAAAGCAGAAACTGATCACAAACCTCTGATTGCAATACACAGAAAGGAACTTGGAGAAACATGACCAAGAAACAGTGATTACATTTGAAAATGCAAAAGTATGATGTTGGAGTTCTAATCTGGATGCCACTTCGTAATGGGAGATGCACTCTCAAGAGCATACACTCTATCTGACAGTATGCAGCCTGATGATCTGGAACAAGCAGTAAACATACATGTGAACCTGGTAAATGCATCATGTGCTGTACCTCCAGACATATGGAATTAAGCGGAGACAGAAATAACTCAAGATGAAATGTTGCAATCAGCTATATAAACAATTATATAAAGGGGGGGGGGGGAGGAAACACTTCCTACCCGCATATTCCCTCTATAAAAATGAGCTTTCAGTGATCTCAAGAGTGCTTTTGAAGGAAACATAGACTGTGGTTCCCACAGTGATGAGAAGAAAAATATTAGAACAAATATAAGAAGGAAACGTGGGAATGACCAAATCCAAAAGGAGAGCTAGAGAAGTTGTATTCTGGACACAGAAGAATATTAACATTGAAGAAATGGTGAGCAGGTGTGGAGCATATCAGAAGTACAGAGATTCCCAGCAGAAAGAACCAATATTACTGCATAAATAACTCATAATTCTATGGAACAAAGTTGAAATGTACTTATTCAACTTGAGAAGATGTGATCTCCTAGGGACTACTTTCCAATTTCCCAGAAGTAATTGTAGAAGTAGGAGCGCCAGAGACATAAGCCCTGGTATCAGAGGCCTGGTATGAGGCAGGACCTGCTCACGCAATCTTGCAAGAACAGGGCTGATATTACAGAAATACACATTTCTAAGAAATACTAAGCACAGAGTACTCATGCAAATGACATCCCAATATCAAGAGGTACCAGAACATCCCAGTGCCAAGGATGGTACAAAAACATTCCCCAAGGATAACAGGAACACACCAACCCCTCCTAAAAGATAAGATCAGGATGACAGTATATAATGGAGATGTTTTGATTGAACCAACATGTACAAGATGATAACTTGCCATGTCAGGGGGCAGTAACTAATTATGTCAGAGGCAGTACTAACTTGTTTGTATTAGGGTATAAAGATGTATCTCAGAGGGAGTATGTTTGTCCAGCCGAGGGGGGAATGGAAAGTCCCATCATTCACTGAAATGCATCCATTGTCATGGGCATACATGTCTTAGTATCCTCGTAGAGTTTGCCAGGTGCTATTACTGTGCTTTGTTAACAATAAACCTGGGCTGATACATTCATACCTTAACAGAACTTGTGGTCATTGGGCGGTTCACTCGAGGTCTGCTGTGATGGCTGTCTGTGCAGAGCTGGGGTAGCACACAGGGAGAACACACACACACAGCCAAACATCTGACCACAGTAGTCACACTTGAAAATATCATAGCAGCAACAATTATGAGGCACATTAAATCTGTATTTGCATGTCATGAAATTCCAAGAACAGTAATAACTGACAACAGACCACAGTTTAAAAATAGGGAATTCCTGGACTTTGCTAAAATATATGACTTTCATAACATGACTTCTAGTCCTAGATAGCCTC
Organism: Mauremys reevesii; assembly: GCF_016161935.1. Classification (NCBI taxonomy): domain Eukaryota; kingdom Metazoa; phylum Chordata; order Testudines; family Geoemydidae; genus Mauremys; species Mauremys reevesii. The sequence continues at coordinate 203,165,130 of NC_052624.1, forward strand.
AAGCTAATGGATTAATTGAATATGGTACACCTCGGGGAATTCTGCAACATTGCGTATGTGCAGAATTCATGTCTCCCACAATTTTTTTTTTCTCCACAGAATATAGATTCTGCTGAAGAGGCACTGCAGTTTCACCTTTTGCCAAGGGGCTTCTGTGGTGCCAGAAGAGAGGGCAGTGCCGGCAGAGAATGAGAGGGAAGAGGCTGCGTTCCTCACTGCAGGCCAGGTGAGGAGGCACAGGATGGACAGAGCAGGGCACACAGGGCTGCTGGGTGGGGTCACAGACTGGGGTTCAGAAGGGCTAGTGGTAGGGACAGACTGAGGCTTAGGAGCTAGTGCGGTGACAGCATTGAGCCAGGGCCACATGGGGATGAGGAGTGCAGGGCCACATGGGAATGGGAGGTGCAGAGACACATGAGGACAGGGACAGATGTGCCTGACTGAATGGGAGAGGCTAGGGGTCAGCCAGGGTCTGCATGGGGGAAGCTCCCCAACTCCCTAACAATCCTTGCCCTCCCCCCCAAAAAAACCCTGTTCTATACTTCTCCCTCCCACACCCAACCCGGAGGCTACTTCCCTTTCCCTCTGTTACTCCTGTCTCCCCCAAACCTTTGCACTGCTTGTGAGGGGTGCAGGAGATATGTTTCTGAATTGTAGTTTAAATGAATTGCTCAAAGTTCTTTATTAATATGCCTAGTAAGGAATCTATTTGTCAAAAAATATTTCCTGAATCTTTTTGTTGTCTGTATTTTTACAGACATACTTGCTGACAAGCATTTTGAAATAAATTACCAAAATAATTGAAACTGGTGTGATTATATTGCATTATTTTGACAAATAAAACTTGCAGAGTTTTAAAATATTGTGAGCAAAATTTTTAATTTTTTTGAGCACAGAATTCCCCCAGGAGTAATGTGGAATAATTATAGTGAAGAAATTGCTCAGAAAAGCAATGGATGCAAAGAAAATCCATATTTAGTATCACTCGACTATAGAGCTACACCACTGTAATGTGAAAAGTCACCAGCTGAACCCCTCTTCAACATGTATAAATACTCGATTACCATATACAGGACAAAAAACAAAGGATGATTAAGGAGTCTGATAGCAAAGAAAAGACTGAGAAAATACAATCAGACAAAATGTTACAATAAAGGGAACAAGATCTTTCCCACAGTTTAAAAAACAAAGACTTGGTGAGAATGGGGCAAAATGGGCACTTTTTGCCCGTTCCCCCTGAACTATTGCTGCCCCCACTCTCTGCACTCCCTGCCCCCGGGGCAGCACAGCGATGGTGAGTGAGGGTGAGGGGCTGAGAGGGCCAAAGCCCCCAGCCTCATTGAAGTCTTCTGTTCTGTGATATCGGGCACTCTCTCTTGTCTGGCCCATGGCAGGAAACAAAGAGCCAGCCAGGCAGTGGAGAAAGGGGATGCAGATGCTGCAGCCACAGATATGGGGAGGAATAAAAGGCAGCAGCAGCCTAACCTAACTTCAAGGGGGGGTGATGGAGCGTGTGCCCCACTCTGGGCTCTGAGGTATCTTGAGCACATGCTTCCGATTCCTTCATGAGGTTTTGCCTTCATCTGTGATCACTGAGTATGAAAAGTGACTCTTCTTGCCAGTGTACTGTTGCCAGCCTTGGTGATGTTTCAACAATTTGGCTACTTCTGAAAGGGCTCTAAGGGGTTAATAGAGCCCTTGGGAGGCTGTGCAGGAGGCAGCCAATCACAGAGGGGCTTTGAGGAGCAGCCAATCAGGGCCGGACTGGCCCATATAAGGGCTGCAGAGCAGAGTAGCTTTAGTTACTCCCTGGAGCCTGAGGAGGACTAGCTGTCTTGCAGGCTGAAGGCAGCAAGCACCCTAGATAGAACAGTGCTACAGGCAGAGATGGGGGGAGCTAAATGCAGCTCCTGGCAGGCAGTTGGAATCTGCAGGCTGAGGCAGCAGCGTAGCTAGTGGGGTGCAGGGGAAGCAACTGCTTCCCCTCAGAACATTTTCAAAAAAGCTGTGCCTTAGGTGGGGTTACCATTGTGCCAGGGGTGGGGCCCACGCTCCACTCTGAAGCTTGGCCTGCCTAGCTTCCCCCAGCTTGCTGCATACCCTGCCCCTGCCGATCAGCTGTGTCTCCCAGCAGGAGGGAGACAGCTGATCCTGCGGCGGGGAGGGGAAGAACTGAGCTCCAGCAAGCTGGGCTCCTGCAGGCAGGCTTTGCTGGGTTCCCCTAGTGTGCTGCATAAACCCTGCCCCCTCCCTGCCTTGACGATTTGCTGTCTCCCAGCAGGAGGGAGACAGACAGCTAATCAGTGAGGGGGAAAGAACTGAGCTCCAGCAAGCTGGGCTCCTGGGAAGGAGCAGAGGCTGGGGCCTTGGGTAAGAAGGGGGTTGGTCGGGGCATGCCCCTATAGGGGGCAGGAGCACCCACCCACCAGCCAACTGTTTATGGGGCCTGTGGGGGCCCACGAGCCATCAGCTGCTTGGCCAGGGCGGAGGCAAGGGTAGCTAGCTAGGGGAGTGGGAGTGCTCACTGTTTAGCTGGTTTTTGGCCAGCAGCAAATCAGCAAGGGGAACTGCTCCTGGAGCAAGGGGCTGAGCAGCTGAGAGACCCCACCTCCTTCTCCTACCTGCTTCTTGTGGCACTGTGGCAGGTGTGCTTTCTCTGGCTCTGCAGCAGCTCCTAACCTCTCACCCAACTAAAGGCAGCCAGTAGCAGCAGCTGGTAAGTGTATTTCAAAGGGGGTCTTTCTTGTAGTGAGGGTGGCCTGGAGTGGGGGGACTGAAAACCCTCCAGGTGACTGAAAGCCAGCACCTGGCTGCTGGTGGGATGGCCATCTGCATGGTGAGGGGTAGGGGGCTCAGCCAGAGGCATCTCCAGAAACATTCCTTGCACCTGGGCAGCTGGACCAGGATAGGCATTGGTGGGGAGGGAGGCGCCTTTCCTGGTATCCTGTGGGGTGTGGTGTCCCTGCTTGCCCTCCCTACCCAGGCAGAGACGCCTGCCTCTCAGAGACAGTGGCCATGTAGTGTGCTTGGTTCCCCCTCCCTGACATCTGGGTGACTGCCTCTTAGGGGGTGAGGGGTGGAAGGAAAGAGGCAGGTGGGAAGGGATGGGGCGGGGGGTAGGAGAGGAAAACTGAAACTATGAGGGGAAATCTTCATAGCAATACAATCTCTGCCTTGGGGGTGTGGATGGAATTGTGTCCCAAGGGAAGGCTGGAATGAACTATCTGCTGTTGTAGTATGTGTTTAGTTTAATCCATGTGCTCTGGCAAACACAAGTCCAGGCACCATGTTGGGGGGCAGGGAAAGGTAGCCTGATTTTTCCCTCTCCTATCAGGGGAAACCTGAATTGTCTCTTAAGGGAAGGGCTTGCGATCATGTTGGGAGGAGGGGGAGGCATTGCTGAGTCCCAGGGTTGAGTAATTATCTGGTGATGGTGGTCATTAAGTTACTAATTGTCATTCACTTGCTGCACACAATGGCTGGTGATGGTTGTTTAACATCCACCCAGCCATTTGGTCAATGCCTTGTTTCTTGGGAGTTGCCTTCTGTAACTTCTCTAACTTCATCCCACTCTCCTGTGAGTACAAATTCTGGTTCTAAGGACCTGGTCCCTGGATCCCATATTGCCTTGCACTGGGATTGGGAATTAGTGCCCTGACATGCAACTCCTATTGTGCCAATGTAGATCCTGCTGTTAGTACAACTATTTGCAGGTGCCCTTGTGTTTAGCTGAAACTTTGGACTTAGTTTAGTGGGGATGGACTCAGACTGAGAGCTAAACTGACACTACTATCCTGCTGTGTGGACAGGGGCGGCTCTAGCCATTTCGCCGCCCCAAGCATGGCGGCATGCCGCGGGGGGTGCTCTGCCAGTCGCCGGTTCCGCAGCTCTGGTGGAGCTCCCGCAGGCGTGCCTGCGGATGCTCCACCGAAGTCGCCTGCCGCCCTCCCGGCGACCAGCAGAGCGCCCCCCGCGGCATGCTGCCCCAAGCACGCACTTGGTGTGCTAGGGCCTGGAGTCGCCCCTGTGTGTGGATCCCAGTGTGCTTGTACTGTGAATTTTTGGCATGCACATGTGACTATATTTATCTCATTGTGCTGATAGTGTGTTTCTGGAGACGTGATCAGAGATGCCTTACTTGTTAGCATGCGACGGAAGACTGTGTGACTGTGACTATGTGTTGTGTTTTTGCATTAAAGCGCCAGGGTCACTCTTCAATGGATTTGGAGCTAGCTTGTACCGTAATTTTTTTCAAAAACATCTACTTCCTTGGTGTGATGATGACATTATGCTAAGATGAATCATGAAAATAGTGTCCTGGTGTGATGGTGGTCACTCTGTGCTGTTCATGTGAATCTTGCATTTTTGTATGCTGGGTTGGTGTAGCCCTGTTCCCAGGAAATTAGAGCCACAAGGTGGGTGAGGTAATGTCTTTTTATTGGAGCAACTTTTGTTGGTGAGAGAGACAACTTTGGAGCTTTCATGGAGTTCGTTCTTCTTCCTGAAGAAGAGCTCTGTGAAAGCTCAAAAGCTTGTCTCTCTCACCAACAGAAGCTGGTCCAATAAAAATATATTACCTCACCCACCTTGCTATATATTACCCCCGCCCCATATTACCTCACCCAGCTTTCCAGGAGTGAGTTTTCATGATGACATGGGAAGTGCTCTGACTGGTCCTGACTTCTCTGTATCGGCCCCTCTAGCTTGCACTGCAGCCCAGTGGCTGGGGGCTGGGGGCCTGCAGCGCTGTGACTCTGAGATCAGGGACTCACAGACCCAGCTGAGAGGGGAAGGGCACCTCCTCCTCAGCCTTTCTCTTGCTGCCTCCTTTTTCCCGAGTGCCTCATGATGCACAGAGCCAGTGTGGCTAGGTGCTGCATTGGAGAGTCTCCCAGTGCAGCCCCGCACCCCCTCTCCCCCATGTGAATCCCCAACAGACCCTGCCCACCTCTGTCCAATTGTTTCTCTTATGTGGGGAACTGTGCCTCCCTGCCACTCCTGTGTGCTGCCTGCTTCCAGGGGCCACAGATTGCAAAGCAGCCCCCTCAGGAGAGATGAGGGGCTGTCCCACCAGGTGCGTGCGCAGCCCCCCGGAGCACTGCTTTGTCTCGTTATATCCAAATTCGTGTTATATTGGGTTACGTTATATCGAGGTAGAGGTGTAATTTGATATGTCGGGTGGCACCTTTTTTATGTGTTCGCTCCCCATGATGTTAGAATCTGGCTATGCCACTGGCCTAAGGCAAAGGCAAAGAGGGTGCTGGGGCCATGGGGAAGTGGCCCAGGGAGATCTACAGAGACATTGGAGGGGATGCAGCAAGTGGCAGCCATTACAGGGTCCCTGGGCCAAAACCCAGAGTAGTGGATGAGCCTGGGTCTCCTCTCCTCCCCCTCTGCCCCCCACTCTTCTGCTGAGGGAACTGGCTGGGCCATTGGACTGCAGTACATTCCCCGGAAGAGGAGAGCACAGAGTATGAGACAGCCAGAGGGCTGCCTCCTGAAGAGGATGCTGCAGTCCTTCAAGTGACACGGTCCAGGAGCAGAGAGGCTGGTGCACTGAAGAAGAAGGTGCACTGGCTAGCAGAGCTAATCTCCAGGACAGCCAGCAGGAGATGCTGCAGTAGTGAGTGAACCCTGTCACAGGGGCCTCTTGCTCTCTGAGTCAGGGAGAGTATTACTGCGGGGGGTGGGAGGGCAGAGCATATTGCTGCTCTGGGGAGAGCAGGGGAAGAGGGTTACTGCTATTGAGGAGGGGTGAAAGGAGCAATATTGCCAATCTCCGCAATTTTTAGGCTATTTTTGCAGATGATCGGCAAAACCTCAAGCTTTGAAGTTGGCAACACTTGCTGTGGGGCGGCAACAAAGAAGCCCAGGAAAAGGCAGTCACAGAGTGCTAGAAAGATTTGTTATCTCATATCTGTACATGGTTCCTGTTCATAGTAAAGTGTTTATTTTGAAACCAGGCTGCTAATCAGAGAGTTTCCTTTTCTGTTGTTCATAACATCTTTAACTGCCAAAGCAGTCCAAGGAAGGCAGCCCCTTGCACAAAGTGGAAGGGATAGCTCAGTGGTTTGAGCATTGGCCTGCTAAACCCAGAGTTGTGAGGTCAATCCTTGAGGGGGGCCACTTAGGGATCTGGGGCAAAAATTGGTCCTGCTAGTGAAGGCAGGGGCTGGACTCAATGACCTTTCGAGGTCCCTTCCAGTTCTAGGAGATTGGTATATCTCCTATTTACTTACAAAAAAAAGTATACCATTGCTGGAGATTCACAATCTGTGCTAATTTTTGCTCTTACTTGCTCATTGAATCCCAATGTGTTTGTGACACCATAACTTGGCCTAGAAGCTTGAACTCAGGTCTTGGCAGATTAAAAGTCTCTCAATTCACTTTTATGGAATTCAACATAGAACTGGAATTTTTGACCCTATGCTAAACTTCAGAAAGCAATTACATATTGTAAATTAAAAACTGATTTTCATGGCTGAGCATTTGTCAGTCATCCACTGACTATACACACCACAGCTGAGTTGAAGGTATGAATACATAAAATGACTAATTAATAAATGTGCACCTCTTTTGTGTAATGATGCTTAGACAATTTCTTCTTTAGAGTCAAAGCCTTTTTAAAATGTTGCTTTACACACAGACTTAAAAAAAAAAGATACACTTAATTCATTTCCCCCCTCCCCCCATAGGATATCAGTCATTATCAGCAATAGAACTCAATACCTCTACAGTTGTCCCAGTAGCTAGAGTAGTAGTATTTAAGGCAATGTGCTGAAGTCTCAGCTGGTGGAAACTGGTTTAACTGTTACTGAGCAAATAGTGATATAATTACATTGGCTGAAGAGACTTGCAGTCTGCTAAGCTGATTTACTGTAGCTAATAAATCACTAATCAATCAATCCAGTGCCTGATTCATGACTGGCGAATGCCAACACAATGGCTGGCTCTATTTGCTTTGCAGTGACAGTAGTTCATAAGGAAAACATTTGTATATCATTTGACTCCTTTGACATAAGCATAACAAAAATCCCCCAAAGTGTCAGTCTCCAGATCTATGGGATAATTAAACCTACTGGATATTTGAGTTGTAAATTGAGAGTATTGAGTTAGAGAATAGTGGAATCAGTTGAGAGAGCAGGAATTGCTGACTATGTAAATTTTACAAGGCTATATAAATGTATCTTAAAATAATATATAAAGCCTAGACCTTTTATAATGGTCAATCATTGCATTGTTTTGATTATAAAATTAGTGAATGGAACCTTTATCAAGGGATCTGAATCTGGAGGAGTGTATAACATTTTTGGAAAATACTTGTTGAAAATATTTGACAAAAAGAGCTCGAGCTATTACAAGCTGATAGCACTGGGATGACTGTGTTGGAACACATCGTTTCCAAGGTCTATAAAGGAATGCATTTATATATTTGTGTTGTGCATGATATATAATAGAATGAAGTACAGGAACAAAAAATGACAGCAACAAGAAATGAATTGTGGAAAGAGTCTGATTCTCCAGTCTGTTAAACCAGTTTTAATCTGGGCTAACTCTATTTAAGTGAAATTACTGAATTCTCAACTGGTGTAAGTTGACTTTATTGAGGTCCATCACTGGAGCAGCACCAATTTACACCAGCAAAGAATTTGAGCCAATGATTAGAAAAAGGCCAAAGTAGACAAAGCAGTAGAAAATGTACTGTAGTGCATTCACCTGCTAATGCAGGATGCTTTCTAACAGGTCATCTTCATGCCTGTCTATTAATAAAAATAGATGAGTGAGTGTTAAACAGAAACTGATCAGGTTGAAAATGCTATGGATTTCAGGGTGGATTTGATTTAAATAACTAATCAGGAAGATTCGATTTAATCATGGTATTCTACATAAAAGTGCATTCTTGTTGGTTGAATAACCTTAATACATAATCTTCACAACTCAGATGTAGGTTTCATTTTTAGAAGGTACACACTATACATTTTAAAAGTGATTTATTTTGAAAACTTTTTTCAGATTAGTTTTACAGCTATATCAGAAAATGAATTATTATTTGGTTATTTCATTTACCAAAGGTAATTGAAGCAGATATTTATGAAGTCATTGGGACATGAACTATCTCCAATTCAACGGGTTAATCATTCATATTTGGAGGATTTTTTTGCCATGATGTATTCGGAGAAGAACATCACCAGACAGACATTTAAATGGTTTTATTTAACTAAAACAACATTATGTATTCTGGATTTTTTTCTTCAACAGCAAACATAAAATATTTTAACAAAACAAGCATATGAATTTTTGAATTTAGTTAAACACTCAAGGTTTTTAAAATCAGGTTTGTTTTTGTTAATTGTTTTAACCAAAATAGTTAAATTAAATTTTTTAAAAACAAAAACAAAAATGAAATAGCCTGTGTCAGCCAGGTCAACATGAGAAACTTAAAATATTAGCTTCTGCTGCAACTCAGTCTTCTTCACCTTCATTTTCCTGTTTGTTCATAATCTGGAAAAGAGAAACAAGCATTCCTGCTTTTTTGGGTCCCAAAGTATTTCTCAATTTGTAATGAATTAGTCCAAAGGAAGAGAACATTTTTTTTTCTACACCATCAGAAGCTACTGCTGTTAAAAGTGAGATTATCACTTCAACAGTCTCTGAATCCAAGTGCTTAAGTGACTTCCACCAGTTCACTGGTGTGACTTTCTTTAAAACATCATCAGCAAACATGTATTTCTTGAATGGCTCACCCATAGCTCTGAAGTTTATTATAGTAGGCATTATGGAGGGATGATTGCTGGATTCCATGTCATAGCCAACTCCTTTTCAGCAGTTAAGGTTTGACCCTGGTATTGAGTATTGATAAAGTGCTTGTCCCATTCATTTAAATTACAAGCATAAAAAAATCTGTCATTGCATATTTCTCTTTTTTTTTAGATCTCACTCAGTTTCTTACAAATTTCAACAGCAATAAAATAGCTATTTCCGTGCATTTTGTTCAAGCCTACAGAAATAGGCTTCAGGGCACTCAGCATGTGTTCAACATTTCTCTTAAGTCCAAAGCTGAGAACTTTGGCTGTGACAGTGCCATCTATTTTTTCACGATTTTGTTCACAAAGTGTCATCAGATGAGGCCAGTTCTTGATATAGTGCTCAAAACAGTCCACTACTGAGTTCCATCATCTTGCAGGAGAATTAGCTTGGTTCCTCCCACTTTTTTTCAGAGCAGCTGCTGCAAAGTGGTTGTTACGGAAGTATTTTGCAATTTCAACAACGTTAACCTTTATTTCTGGAACACTGAAGTCTTTGGCTAGCAGGTGCATCAAATGAGCACTGCAACCGTATGCTGTTAGCTTGGGACTCTCTTCTAAATTTCTTCTCATCTTTGATACATTTGCAGCATTGTCTGTGACCAAGCTGTGTATTAGACATTTTAATTTTTTTCAGTTTGTTATAGTTTTTACTGCTACTTCTTGTAAGTATTCTGCTGTGTGTGCATTTCCTGAAGTATCTATTGTTTCTGTAAGGAAGACATTCCCTTCTTCTGTTGTCCTACAAGCACATACAACAGGATCATTGTGGACATTGCTTCACGCATCAGACTAACAATTTTACCCTCTAGACCTTTTGCACACCACTCGATTTCTCTTTCATACACTTTATTCAGCAATTTGCCTGCAACATATATCCTGGTCTTAATGACTGAACCATGTTAATGAAGTGTGGGTTCTCAATCATGTGGAAGGGAGAGTTTGTTGCACAAACAAACTGGGCAATTTTTTTCATCAATTACCTTTTTTTTTTGTAATCTGCTGGTTCTTATCAAACTTATCTATGGCTGTTTCTGGATAGAGATTTTTTTTTTTGCTACAGATATACTATGGCTATGTGACATACATGATGTGACTGAAACACTATCACCAGCAGAGAACTATGAAACTATAGAAAATATCTTGAAGGTGGATAGTCTTCAGAATCCTGTATGCTGAGGATAGATTCTCCTAAACAAAATAAGTCAATGCAGTTACTAAATGAGCAGTATGATAATTAAATATTATTCATTACTACTTTAAAGGTGAAATTGTAAAAGGAAGAGATGCCTATTTAAGCTATTTATTTTTTTATCAGAACTGCATCTAAAATGATAGTACCATACAGGAACAAATATATATTTTTTTTTGCTCAAACAATGAGAATTCAAGAATAGTCCAGAAGGAAGACAGGCAGTCCTTAAGAAAGAAGTATGAAATAAAAAAATTTACCAACCTGAAGATCCTGCATGTTCAGACATGTTCCTTTCATCAGCTTCAACACAGCTTCTTCCTGAGAAGGAACGCTTCTCATGATGATTCATTCGGGCAATCAGGTCTTGCATTTCTTTGTTGCATGCATGCCCGTCTTACCAACAGGTAGAGGAACTTCATTAAAATATTCACAAACTGGGTCTCTTTTACAGCCTGCTGCCATGATAGGTTTTCCTTTCTAGTGAGAGTAGATCTCAAATCAATGAAGGCTACACTCAGAAAGACTAAGACTTCAGGAATTTGCTGCTCAGACAGTTTCACTTTTATTTCTACTGCCTGTCCCTCCCTTCTCACATTATCTCCAGACAACATCTTCTTGTCCAGATCTATTCTGCCCCCAACAATCTTCTATTCATTGAACTTTTTTTGAAACTTTGCACTTTCAGGGGAAGGGATTGATTCTGTGTACACAAATTTGTGAAGGAACAACAGGGTTGAGGTGTTATTTCTCACCTCTATTTATTTATTTATTTTATTTAAAAACATTTTTGCTGTTAACAAGCATGTTATCTCTGGAGACACAAATCCACAGTTTGTGAACTGCAAAACTAAGCATCTCTGATGGTATTTTCTAGACACAACATTGAGTCCCATTGGGTAGATAGAAAGATTAACCTAAATCTATACAGAAGCCCCTGGAACCCCCATAAGATTGGGTCCCTAATCCATGAACTATTGGAGCTCACTTACAAAACTTCTTAAACATTACATGAATATATTGTCTTCTGCTATAGAATTAGAATTATCCCTATTCCACGATGAGACATTATAGCTCAAAGATATATCTTAATTAAACCTATCTTTAGATAGGCTTTTCCTCAAAGTATTTTATAAAAAAAATCCAATTTAAATAAAATCCCTTTTTATTTTTTTAATCAGATTTTTACCCACTCTGATGGATTGACTCCCTGCTGCTGTACCAGAGGAGGGGCAAAGAGATCAGCCTTTAGTGATCCACAATTCCTACCTCTATCTCTTGAGGCTGCTACTGCTCCCAAGAGAAAATGAACATAAAGACTGAACCTGTGAATTGCTGAGCACCTTGTGGAAAGTGCTGACCACCCTTCTCTCACTGAATCAATGATAGTAAGGGTGCTTAGCACCTCACAAGATTTGGCTCGAATAGTATAGAGAGCTGCACTCCCCTCCAACACTACCAGTGCTACAAACTAGTCTCCAAATAGCTGTCATCCAGACCCTGATCCAACTGCTGCTGTCAGGAGAGAACAAAGGTGGAAGGTGTTGGGCCATAAGCATTCTAGGAACGTGGCATTTTTTTTCTGGCATTATTTATTCTTAAATCTGGCAAATGGGCAAATATTCCTTTCTCTTCTGATGACTCCAGAAGACCAAGAAAAATCACTATGGATATTTTTTTAAGCAAAGAAAAGGTCACTCACGGAAAATATATTGATTGAAACCCTCTTTAATGAAGGAACGTAGGGCATTTTACTGGCTTCTGTGTTAAAGATGTTGCTGGGATTCTTTTCTCTATCAAGTCTGAGGCAGTCCTATTAGGAGTTCTAGCTAAAGCACTGGTCTGCTCAGACCACAAATCAGACATGATACAATCTTCAGTAAACTGGCTAGGTATTCAAGCTAATGATCTACAATAAACCACAGCTCCTATTTCAGAAAACAAATGAGTTTTCAAAAAACAACCTTTCTTTTTATACACACAAACTAATTTCCAAATTCAAGGTAGATTGGCTTGAGGAGGAAACTTGTGAGTTTAGAAAATATTCAGAGGAACCTTACATTTTGTTAATTTTCCTCTTATTAGGCCAGAGAAGTCCATTTTGGATATGAAGTCCTATTTATGGTAAATTATTAAACTGTACAGCAAAGTTCCCATGGTTTATGTAGGATTTGATTTCTTATTTTCCACATACGAACCTTTCTGAGTAGCAAATCAGGATGAGCTTGCTTTTGTGAAGCATGGTAAATATCTCAAATTAAATCCAGCTCCATGGTAGTCAATGGAAAAAAAAATTGATTTAAACAGAGCCAGGTTGTCTCTCCTAGATTTGGTGGATGTTGTTTCTATTTTAATTTCTGAGTGTTCAACAAAATCTACCCTAGAATCTATAGTGCCATTCAGGTATCAGTTGCAAATAGCACTACTTTGACCCATCTACCATTTATTACTATATTTGCAGTGTTGCCAACTCAGTTTTATGACAAGTGATATTTGGTGCTTTCATTAAAGCTGTGCTCCTAATTATGTGAAAATCTTAGCTTTCATTTACAATGCTATGCTATGAATATCATTTCTGGAGATGAGTTTTGCCTGTTTTTCTGTCACTGGAATACCTATAAACAGGTCACAACTTTCTCTAACATGTCAACATTTTCAAAATTATTTCACAAAGATTTTTTTAAATGATCTCTCTGAATTCCAGATCAGAAATTCTGAGCTGTTTAGTTGTGATTGGTCATATAAGTCACGTGATATTGTTTGTATTTCCTGAATGATGAGCATAGATAAAAAAAGGTAATAATAGGAGATATACCAATCTCCTAGAAGTGGAAGGGACCTTGAAAGGTCATTGAGTCCAGCTCCCTGCCTTCACTAGCAGGACCAATTTTTGCTCCTGATTCCTAAGTGGCTTCCTTAAGGATTGAACTCACAACCCTGGGTTTAGCAGGCCAATGCTCAAACCACTGAGCTATCCCTCCCCCGAGGAGGGATCAGCTTTCTGTTGTAAATTCTTGCAGAAAGCAAATTTTCACAGAAAATGAATACATAAAGCATAAGAACATGACTGATACAAATTGGTTTAGAAATTAGAATGAATATTCAACAAAGTTTATTTTACAATGTTAACCCAGTTCTAGTGATAACTTATGATCCCGAGGCTTACAGCTACCTTAGAGCAGGTGCTATATGACCTTGTGGGATATGCTTATTACAAGTAGACTGCCAAAAGTTTAACCTACTTTTACCAGATATGTAAAGCCCTGTAGTAATATCTGATCCATTTTTATAGGTTCTCCCCCTGCTTCTACCTCAAAATGATCACAGAAATCAATACTATAAATCTTTAAACTATTCTTAATTACATTCTACTGTGAATTAATGCCCCTTCTTTGCAAAAGTCTTTAATCCTCCTTTAAATTAATCAGAGCACAGAGCAGATTTTCAGAAACTCTGGCAGAAGTCCAAAACAGCGCAATAGTTTTTTCTAAAACAGGCCATTGGCCAAAAGAGCCTGTATGTCAGGGACCCACAGCTGAAGACAGACCCTGCCCATTGCCCTCGGCCGATGAAGATTTCAGCAGGCCCAGTCTTAAAACCTGCAGGGGTACTTGCTCCCTGGCTGCTCAATAGTGTTCCATGGTGGCTGCAGTTGTGTTTTCTGGGCCTGGTCCCAGCTCACAGCCCTCACTCCAGACCCCTGTTCCCACTTCCTGTTCCTTGTCCTTGGTTCTGCTTCCGACTCCTGGTCCCTACTCCTGCTCTGAACCCTGATTCCTGGCTTCCAGCTCTAGCTTGCTCCCTGGACTTGATGACTTGGCCACTAGACCTGGCTACCTCCATTTCAACCATTAAGACAGCTGCCCACTTTGACCAATAAGAAAGGTTGCCCATGGCCTGGTTTTTACTGTATTAATATTGAAACCATTCATTACAATCAGGTGTACTGTATATAATGCCTCCAGTATGTCCCCTGGCTTGCGAAAGCAACAGTAAACTGTCAAAATGTTAGACAGATCTCTCTCTTTTGGAAAACAGACCAAACTTCTTGGGATCCTCCCTGGAAGAAAAAAGTTGAGATTGTAGCCCTGGGATCCAGTCACAACCAATTTAGAACTGGGGAACCGCTGTTCCCCTCTTAGCTCTCCACAGTGCTCTCCACAAAGTTGTCTCTCACAGTGCTTTGCTAGTGACAAGCAGCAAATCCCTCCAGGTGCTGTTATCATTCAGTACAACAGCACGTGAAGCCTCAGACCCAGCCAGATTGCATGAATGCTCCTTGAGCCACTCATGAATCACCAGCCAGAAAGGTACCAGACAATTCCACCCCCAGCCTTGCGTCACAGAATTGTACCATCTTGCCCCAGTCACAAGCCTGACCAGTGTAAGTTTATTACCCAGTCTTCCCCTCCCTTGTTATGGAGAGGACATACAAAAGCCATTGTAAACTGAGCTGAGATTTCCCAAGCACTTCAACCAAAACACACTGGTTTAGATAAAATATAAAACAGCTTTAACTACAGAAAGAGAGATTTTAAGTGATTTATAAGTGGTAGGCACAAAAGGTCAGAGAGTTACCAAAGAAAATAAGTGCACAGTCTAAATCTTAAACCTTATCACACCAGGCTGTATTTGGACCAAGCCATTTTCTGGATGTTACTGTTCTTAACACACAGGCTTCCCCTTTTAAGCCTGGGACCAGTCTCCTCAGTTGAAGTCTGTCTTCCCAGCATTCTTATTGCTTCGAGCAAAGGTGGGGGAGGAGAAAGGCAAAGATATGATGCCAGTGTCACTTACTTTATACCCTCAGTCCATGTGCCTGGAAAATACTAGCCCAGACATGTCCTGGTGGGCTTTGCTGAGGCATGGAGTCAAGCAGTCCCCATTGTGTGGTGCTTGTGCAACCATCATTGAATTGTTTATCCCTTGTTTACAACCCCCTTATTGATTGGTCACTTAGCATGCTCCTGGAAATGGATCTCTGCCTTTGTAGTAGAGACTCTGAAACTTACAGCAAAATCTCATAACTTCATACACACTAGCAATAGTCATATTTGGACAGAACAATGGGTTTCAGCAAATCATGACCTTTCATATGATAACTTGCATGTCATGCTGTGTATGAAATATAGCATAATTATATGATGAGTGAATAGGGAGGTTCCAGGGTGCTGTTTTAAGATAGAGTGCCACACTGGTCAGCCAGAGAAGGATATAACAAATGAGCAACAGTATCAGAAGAATGCAGTTGGTCAGTTTTTATCCCTCCGAAGGACAGATGAAGAACTGGTTGCTTTAAACCTCAGAAGTAGGTTTCTGATGGCATGAAAAATACCATTTCCAAATCCCAAGGTCCACAGCAAGGTTTGATATTCTCCATTCATGTTCTAATCTATGACCTAATACTTCCAATTTATGGAGTTCATTGTTTTAATTCTTCTTTTTCTGCTGTAACTGACACAGTGGCACCACTGTGCAGTCATTTCAGCATAACTTCCATTAGAGTGCTCTGGCTAAACAACGTACCAGGTTGTGAACACCCAGCAAATCATACTGCTACAATTCAGAACTCATTTAAAGGAGTAAATGACATTACCTGATCCATAGACAGCATGTGGGGTGTGCAGTTCTCAGTGAGAGGAGCCCTTTAGAGGGTGGATAAAGATCAATAAAATCATTGTATGATGTGACAGTAATATCATATTCAGAGTAATCTTGGTGACAAAATTTAAATTAAAACTTTATCTAATTTTGACCCTAAAATTTAACAATTTACTAAATTAGAAGCCAAAAATAACCTTGAAGTCATCCAGTATCGAAACTTCAATAGCCAGAATCCTCAAATAGAAATCATTTGTTTTATGGGGAAGGAAAATTTGTACCATTTAAAAATGAAAGACAAGCAGAAAATACTAGGATAGTGCCATACTGTAAGGAAAGACAAAATAAGAAAGTAACCAGTTCCCTCCCTCTGTGCTGTTTCTCAAAATGAATGAGAACTATAGATTATTCAAAGGAACAACATACTCTAAAAATTGACTGATCAGCCTACTCTTACTACAAGTTCTCTTCACGTCAAGAACAATATGTAACTAGGGGTTCATGCAACTTCTGCCACCAAAATCCTATGCACAGGGCATCAGTGGTAAACAGTTTTACCACTGGAGGTTGGAAAATAGCCAGAACCTCCCCACCTATCCCTCAGGAGGCTGAGGGTCAGCCAAAACATGGTGGAAAGATTGCTAAGGTAAGTGGTGAGCCAATGCGTCCCCCTCAGCAGTGCTGAGCCATAACTGTCTCTCCTGCAAGTGTCCTGACTGTAATCTAAAGTTACATTGCACGCGGACAACAGTAGTTAAAACTTCCACTGATCTCCCACTTCCCTGGGTGAAGCCATGCTGGGATGCAGAATGCCAGGCAGACACAGGAAGGTGTAACACATAGGTTCGGTGAATCTGTCCAACATCATTATATTCAGGTTCTTATCCTGTGCCCATAACCATGGTATCTGAGCACCATCCAGTGCATTAAGTCACATGTCTTTCACTTGTGGCTCTTTCAATCTTTATTTTCTTTCCCATCCCGGGGGGGGAAATTGCATATGGATTTTTAAAATTATTTATTTTTTTGTGCAGTGTGTATTATTGATGGTAAGGTCTTGCACACGAAATAGTAACTGAGGTTTGTGGGGATCTGTTTAACCTTGATGAAACATTTCATAAAGTGAAATATTTTAATGTTGAACAGAGACATATTGATAGTGGCACAGGGCAGGCTGGCCCTTTAAGGGAGTTGGGCTCAGCCCCACCTGCAGCCCCAGATGATGGACATGGAGGTTTCCTACATAAGGAAGTCTGCTGTGATTGGGAGTGGAGGGTGATATTTGCAGGAAGTTGAGAGAGAGAGAGAGAGAAGGAGACACACACTCCTCAAGGACTGGGAAGGCACTTGTTCAGTAAAGTCATATGGATGCTAGAAAGTGCTCGTAGGCAGTCTGTAGTGGGAAGAAACTGAGGGAGAGGCAAACGTGCAGAAAGCCCCCGAAGGAAATGTGAAAAAGGCCTAGCGACAGGCTGGGTTAGGAAGTGGACCAGAGAGATGAAGCAAATTGGATCTTTGTTTTCTACAGGACTGGAATCCAGAGTAGAGGAAAGGCTTAGGTTTCTCTATAGTCCCACCAAGGCAGGTGGTGTTAAGATCTGACATGGAGGGTGGCAGAACTAGTGAGCTTGGAATTGGGCTGTAAGATTGGCTGCAAGATTTTTGTATTGGATTTTTGTTTATCTCCTGAAGGATGCAAGTTTTACAAGAGGAAATCAGTCTCTATACTGAGAAATTACACTCTGAAATAAAACTAGACTAGAAAGATAATGAAGTTGGGACTGGGGTGACTTCTACCCCCATCCATGCCTGAGTGCAAAATCTGGCCCTTAGCATGTGACTTCTCTAACTCAATAAGAGAATAAAAAATAAAGTGGGGGGGGGGGGGAGAAATAGGCCAACAGTTGTGCAAGAAGCACAGTTTCCCTGCTGTATGCTATTTGTTAGCAGCAAAAAGCATGCTGCTGAGAGACCTGAATAGCATGTTACATTTTTAAAGAATAGTGTGCAGCAGGTAATCTGTGGTGGGGTTTTTGAGTTATATCATGTAGAACCGTGCTACAGAAGGATGTTGTTTATATGCTTGAGCACTTGATAAGAGACAGTTATTAGGTCTAAGTCCTTCAGAGAGCTTTTAGAATTATAATGTCTCAAGTTTAACACAGATGCAGCAGAGCAGGGGAAGGATTCATGAAGGCTGTGATATGCTCTACTGGTGTTACTTTTTTTTTTAAGTTCTTATTTGATAATGTTTTGCAAGAAAGTTTATAGTGAAGACTAGTAAGCCAAAAGCTTTTCCCCTGGGTCTCTGAAAAGCATTTTGTTTTCATGATCTGCCCTGGTTTCTGGTGGCTTTTCTTAATTTTAGGTGGCAACAAAAACATCTGAAAAACTGATTGTTCAGTTGGGCTCTGTAGCCTTCATTGGTTATGGTAATGAATAACACTGATAACCCCTTTCAAACTCTAGTATTAGACAAAAGTCCAATCTCCATAGCTACTCCAGTATTTAAAACATGAGGGCTAACACTATCATGTGAGCCAGCATAATTGTTGGAGGCTTGCAGTGCATGTGAGAAACAATTACCATATTTAATGAGGTGTACCTTTACTAAAAGTCTTATCACCTAGAAAACCCCACTTAAAACTACCACGTAAATTGCAATGGTTGGAAAGAAACGGTGTCCAGTATCAGTATTTCTAATTCTTTCACATTAAAGCATATACCCATGTGGAATAGTGAAGGGTGGAGGTGACCAGCTCCTGTTGAGGGTCAGGAAACAATGAACTCAGGAAGCAGGCAACCTCCAGCCATCTGCCAGGCTGATATGCATAATAGGTTATGCATACGCTCACCAAAGCTCATTAAGGTATTTTTTTAACTATAGTGTAAGTTCTCACAGAAGAGGGTTCCTGCTCTTTTCCTTTCAAACGTATTTCTTCTAAACTCCCTTAATGTCTCTGACTCTCCACTGAGCCACCTCTTGCCTCTTCCCATCTCCCAATTAGGAATGAAAGTTCAATCAAGACCAAATACATTAGAATTGTACTTGGGCTGGGGCTTGCTGGTGACCCATAGTGGACAGCTAAAATGTGTCACACAGTGACAGTAACCAGTGCCCTGAAATGAGGGGTTTCTTTTCACAGAAATCAAACCTGACTGGAGCAAATGCATAAACTGAAGTTCTGCTGTTTAAAGGGGGAACCATCTAATCCAGTGTTTCTCAAACTGGGGCCCCAACCCAAAAGGGGGTTGCATGGATATTGTAGGGAGGTCACAAGATCACAGAAAGGGTGAGGAGGAGCTGGCGGGGTACAGCAGCCCCAGCTTGCCAACTGCCCTGCTCTGAAGGCAGCACCACCAGCAGCAGCACAGAAGTAAGTTTGGCAATACCATGAGTGTGTTCCTGTGAGTATGGACAGTAATTTGCTATCACTTCTTTTGAGGTGGGGGTGGTCATAACAGGCTGAATTATTTCCCCAGCAAAACAAAAGTTTGAGAACCCCTGATCTAATGTGTTTAAAGGGGGAAGCATAAGGAAAATAAACAGAAAAGTCTACTGAGAGAAGGGGCCTGATTTTTAGACATGCTGAACCATTGCAGTTTCTGTTGACTTTATTTGAAGTCATGGGTGCTCAGCACTTGTGATTATCAGCCAGCTGTCATTTTAATTGATTTCCAAACAGAGAGAGAAGGTGGCACAGGAAGGAAAAGCAACATTTTAACTCTGTTTGTTTGACAGTGTATATAGAATTAGAATGACTCTAGATTTTTTTTATGTAGCTCTGTCCTTTGTTTTATAAGATTTTAGTATTAAATACTAATAACCATTGATTTCTTGTTCAGAAGGGAGCACATTGCACACTTCTGTGCAATCTTTTATTTAGTGCAACCCAGGATGGTTTTAAAGCCTGAAATCCATTTGCTCCAGTGCGTCTCTACTGACCTTGATTCCCCATTCATATGAGAGGGGAGAACATTTTAGAGCTTTGGGTGCCATCCTATTTTATTTTGTTTTCACTTTTTGACAAGTCTTTTTGCTTTCACCAAAGAGCCACATTGCCTGACTGATTCATGCCAATGTCCACAGTGAATACTTAGGTTTCAAATGAAGGAGTTCAGAACAGACCTACCAGAACATACATACTTCATTAGTCTTGCCACCTGCAATGAACTGAAAAAAAGGGGGGGGGATTGTTCTTACTCTCTAAATAACTTATTAGAGAAAACCCATGTTTGTAGTTAGATCCATCCTGGAATAAAAAACTAAACAGAAAATGATCTTAAGTAACCTGAACGTAACTTGAAATCAATCAAACACTTTAATTCCCTTTCATTTGTTTACAATTAGATAGGCCTAAACTGCAGAATTTCAATCCAGACCTCGATTTCAAATCTCCTCTTCCCACCCAAAGTTAGATCCAGGGTTTTGGTTTTCCTCCATTCTTAGAAAGGGAGGGTGAGAGAGGTCAACCGCAAAATGTTGATCTAGATTGGGAATACCACCAACTTTGTAAGAGGGGCACCTACAGAGGTTTTGTTGTAGAATGGTCTCAGTTTCAAATATAAGGGAGTGACAGTAGCACCACATGCAGTAAGGCAAAATATAATGGCTTTAGCACATATGTATTTAATAGAAATGAAGGTCAATGCTTTCCTTTCAGATATCAACTGTGGTTTACTTGATAATCTGTCATTTTAATCCAGATTCGCCGATAGGATTTGATACTGTCATATTGCAAACATTGCTATAGTGGGGGGCAGGGTAGGGGGAGAAGGGGGTTCAGATAATACAACTCTTTTGCTGAGAGTTCATAGTGTACAGAAGCTTTAACTACATCATGAAGAGGATGTAACTGGTAGAATAGTTTTCTAGTTTGTGCCTGTGCAGAACAAAAGTATTGAAACACACTTTTCAAAACTCTTGCCAATTTCATCAGTTTTTTCCTTAGTTTTACCACTATTATCATTTTCTTATGCAACTGGGCTCCCTGCTGACTTGCTAAAAATAAGTCTGAGCATCTCCTACTTCCTTCCTTTCTTAGGCATGTCTGAAAACCACACCCACAATCTAGGGGTATGTCTACACAACAGCTGGGAGGTGTGATTCCCAGCTTGGGCAGATGTCTGTGGTGCTAGCTCTGCTTAAGCTAATGCCTTAAAAATAGCAATGTGGCCACAGTAGCACAGATGGTGGCTTGAGCTAGTTACCCAAGTACAATCCTGCATGACCCTCTGGGTACATACCTGGGTGACTAGCCCAAGCTGCTGGCCAGGCCACCATGGCCACACTGCTATTTTTTTAAGGAACTATCTCAGACAAAGCTAGTACATGTCTACCCACACTGGGAATCACACCTCCCAGCTCAAGATTGATGGACCCTAAATTGAAGTTTCAAACATCACCTAGGCACTAGGTCTTTCCATTATGGCATTCCTCTTGTCTCAGAAAGTGTGTGTGGGAGGGGGGAGGGACCCTAGAATCTTCAGCCTAGCATGGAAAGTACATCAAAGCCTACTTCTCTTTCCTGTTAGTAATGATAAACTCTGCACCACCATTTTTATGCCAGTGTATACATGGAAGTATCCCAGTATAAATAGATGTAAAAGAATGGAGAATCTGGTTCATTATATAAACATTCTGTAAAAAGAATTTTAAGGCTGCAGAGTTAAGCACTAAAAAGTTAAGAAATGAGGCTTCTAACTTGGCCAAGTTTGGGCATATTTTCACAGACAAAAGGGCATCCCTGACACTAGGAAGACCCTATTGCTAAATTTTCCCTGTTATATTGCAAGTCCCTGCTCCAAACCATGGAGATGCTATAATTTCTCAACCAAACAGTTGTAACATGGGCAAAACAACAATTTTTTTCCCCTTAACCTTATTCCTGGAAATGAGCTGAAACACTTTAGCTGAAACTTCCTACAAATAAACTCAGCCTCAGACACCAAGCATGGGACTTTCATAGGGTTCTCCCCCAGCCACATAAGAACAGAGTAAACATTTCAGAATTTGGCCCTCCTTTTTCTCTCTCTTTATCCTGGCCCTCTAAGTGCTTCATCCAATACTGTTTGCTACCTTACTTCTGTCTACTTCTTCTGTATCTGTTACACTCCTTCCTTTTCTTGTTGCCTCTTCTTTTCCTCTGGTTCTCAGACATGCACTCTTAAGACTACATTCCACTCCCAAAGGCACATATAGTGGTCCCAGACCACACTGGAAATATTGTAACAGCTTATTCCAGTATCTTCTAACTGAAAACAGCGAGAATAGAAGCTATTGCAATATTTTCAGCAGAAGACAGATCAGTAATAAGGGCCTGATATAAAGCTTATGAAAATCAGTAGGGGCAGGGGGAGGTTGTAAGATCTGGTACATCCTCCTATATGTAACAGACTATGCTCACATACATAAAACACGTAGTGGCCTGATCCTTCAGTCCTTATACATAGAACTTCATTCCTAATGTGAGTAGCCCCCCTGGCTTCAATGTGACTCCTCCAGGAGTGGGAGTTGCAGGATCCAACTCCAAAAGTTATATGTGCAAATAAATGAAGTTTGTCAGGTGAAAAGTCTCTTGCATCACTTGCGTAAATATACACAACCTTGAAAGTGAAAGACTTTGCTTACAATTTTGTAAATATAGAGCAGTCTTTATTTCCTGGCTACTTCTAAAACTATAACCCTGAATGTCAAGATGCCAATCTGAAGCATCTAAAGTAGTAGCATCTGATTTATAGTGAATTATTACATTACAGTAAACTTCAAATAATGAACTGTAACTGCAGTGCACTTAAACGTATATTTGCACCATAAAAAAAGAGTGCAATATACAAGTCAAAGCATGAGGGGGCATACAAATGTTTAGCATGTCAGGCACATAAATTCTTTGCAGCACAGTTTACAACAATGCCAAGTGAATGCCTGTTCTCACTTTCAGATAACACTGTAAATAATGGGGCAGCATTATTTCCCATAAATGTAAACAAACTTGTTTGGTTTTAGCAATTGGCTAAACAATAAGTAGGACTGAGTGGACTTGTAGGCTCAAGTTTTACATTGTTTTGGGTGCAGTTATGTGGGGAAAAGATTCTACATTTGTAAGTTGCCCTTGCATGATAAAGAGATTGCACTAAAGTACTTGTATGAGGTGAATTGAAAAATACTATTTCTTTTTTAGTGAATTTTTTAATATAAAGTGAGTACTGAACACTTTATACTCTGTTGTAATTGAAAGCAACATATTTGAAAATGCAGAAAAATATCCAAAAATATTTATAATTTGAATTGATATTCTATTATTAACAGTGTGCCTTAAACTGTGATTAATCCTGACTATTTTTAATCTAGTTAATTTGTTCTGCCTTAATTGCTTGAATTAACTGATTAATTGACAGCCCTAGTTTCAAGCCTTATTATTTAGGTTTTGAAGTCAAGCACTTAAAAGTTAAAACATGTAAAATTTAAGGTTGCCCATATAATAATTCCATCCTGTGATGGGGTGGAGTCCCCACACTAGCCCTGCAATAGCTGAATTAAGACAGGTGGGCCCAATCAGCTAATTAGGCTGTAAGCAGGGGAGATTTAGGCTGGCGATAGCTAATTAAAGACAGGCTCACCTGTGCAGGAACAGGCAGAGCCTGTACAAAGCTGGATAGCTGGCTTGGTGGGGGGGCTGTTCATGGGAAAGTCAGTCCCTGAATGGAGGGCGTTGGAGGCTGGATAAACCCAGAGGTGGGGGGGAAGCTGGATGTATAGGAAGAAGCCCAGGGAAACAACTACAGCAACAGGTAGAACTGTGGTTGCTTGTTATAGGGTGTCTGGGTTAGAACCCAGTGTAGAAGACAGGCCTGAGTTCCCCTACCAGCCACTGGGGAGTGGCCAGGGTGATGGAGGTGCTATCCAGACAGCAGGTCTGGGCTTTGAACTCTCCAGAAGGGGAGGACTTTAGTGACTTGGCTGGATAGCTATACCATAGAGAGGAAGCTGCAGACCCAGGAGCGAGCAGAGCAAGCCAAGTCCGGAAGGAGAACACAAGCTGGCAGAACTAGTCCCTGGGATGGCCAGCAGGAGGGATTGCTCACAGTAAGTGGATCCTGTGACAATTTCTCTTGTGCTTATGTATTTTGAGACTATTTTTAACTATATGATCATACTATATTTTTCCATGGATCCCTTCCTCAATCAGTGCACAGGATGAACATACAAAGGGGCAAATTGAAGGTTGCCCTGGCAATTTTATACCTGGCATTTCCTGAACTTTGAGTATTTGAACTTGCAACCTACATAGCATTGCTTTAACCTACTTTTTTTTTTTTTAATTAGAATGGCTGGATGATAGTACAGCACAAGCTCATTTCAGTCTTCCACAAGCATGTGCAGCTGATTCTTAAAAAAAAAAAAAAAGAGAGAGAATCATATCTAGAAAGGCCCTTTCCTGTCACTTATGTATATGGAGTGTGAGGTTGTCAGCTCCAGAGTGAAATCAGGTGTTTCCAACATGGATGGTTGAAAAGTCTTAATCTTTTGCTTCATTCATGCTTTTGAAAAATGCTAATAGATCAACCAGATTTTTATTGATGCTTGCTAAAAATAGCAGGGAAGCTGCGGCAGCATAGTGGTGGCATGGGTAGGCACCGCAGTACGTATCAGGGTCCATGGTGGGCTTGTACTCAGGTGACTAACCTGTGCTGCTGTGACTTAACTGCTATTTTTACCTCCATCAAAGCTAGCTTGGGTATGTCTCTGTATGCTGCACACTCAATTCCCACTTGCCATGTAGATGCAGCCTTAGGAGGCATGTTACTGCATGTGTTCTAGGGACGGTGGTTGTTAAAGATGTGACTTATTGTGATTTTTTTTCTTTAAAAAAGGAAGAGGAGCTGCGGGAGGGGACTTTCTTTGAGGGCAGTAGTAGAGCTAAGTTGGGTGCTGCACTACAATGCCCCTACCAACAAAACCTTTGATCCTGCAGACCCTAATGCACAGCTATAGGCATATGAGTTGTCTCACTGAAGTCAGTGAGTCTTGTGCTCCTGTGTCACAGTGGTGCTTTAGCAAATCCCACGCTTAAAGATGGTCTTAGAACCCTAACTTTGGCCAAAAGTTTCAAAATCGATAGTGACTACTCATGCATGTGCATAACTTTGCATCAGTCATTGCAGGATAGGGGCCAAGAGAGCTCAATGACGGGCGTAGATAACAGCAGACTCAAACTAGCATATTTGAGATTTTTTGATTTATTATCTTTTAAAGAGGAGGGCAGAATTTAAAAAAAAAAAATTAAAAGCATCCCTCCACCAGCACTGTGTGCCATGTTTTAGGCAAAAGGTAGTGGCATGGCATACTTGTGGGTTATTTAACATTGAAATTATGAAACATTTGAGAGTTTATAATAGGATTGTCTCCTTACTTCCAACAGAAGTGCTGCTTCCAACTGGTACTCCAAAGGTTTTAAAAAAATTAATTGGTCCCAGAATATAAATTTAGGATTGATGTTAAATTCTCTGGGCATGTAGATCTAGAATATGCACCCCAATCTACCAAAGAGCGCACATTTGCATAGTTTCTGCATTAATTTTTAATTGGGTGCTAGTCAACAATGCAAATCGAATTGCAGTTGTTCAGCAGCCCTGTGATTGTGCTGTCCACCCTAATTAAGGAACAGCTTCCTCCTTGAGTAGATTAAAGGAGGTAGTCCCATTACCCAAAGCTATTTCAGTCACGGTTATAGTGCACCTCATCAGAGAAGTGTAAAGTGAGGCAGCATTTCAATTAGCTGTTATACAGTAGCTGCTTTTTAGCTTCTCAGCTATTTTTTTTAAAATGAGTTTTTAAAAACTCTCCTGACCTTTTAAAAACTCTCCTGACCTATCTCCCCATCATCCTAATGTACACAATAGTGTCTCTAAAATGTCATTTCACTGTTAAAAGAAAACTAAATCTGATCACGTTCTCGCTGTTACCACAAAACTGAAGTGAAATTCAACACTATCCTGCTTAATGTACAGAAGAGGAGCCTCTGGGCTTGACTCTCCATCTAGCATCACCTGCACAAAGTGGGTGTAAATGCTACTACCTGATTAAAATGGCAGCTAACAATCACGTTACTCTGGTGTAAATGGCTATAAAAGGGGCCAGGCCATAGCAAATTGAGCTTCTCGTTTGTTCAGTTGCACATGGAAGCCTGACAAAGATGGCAGAACAGGTTATCACCCTCTGTGGTTCTACGGCCTGATCCTACAAACAGGTAAGAGCCTTCCACATGGACCTGAGTACCCTCACCTGACATTGAATTTAGTGTAAAACCCTTAAGCACAGCGTTAAGTCCCAGCATCTGTTTAGTTTAAGCACATGCTTAGCTTTAAGCAGCTGTTTAAGTGCTTTGCTGAATTGTTTTCTAAACCAGCAGCTCTCAATCTTTCCAGACTACTGTACCCTGTTCAGGAGTCTGATTTATCTTGCATACCCTTAAGTTTCACCTCATTTAAAATCTACTTGCTTACAAAATCGGACATAAATACACAAGTGTCTCAGCCCACTATTCCTGAAAAATTGCTTGCTTTTTTATTTTACCATATAACTATAAGATAAATTTATTGGAATATAAATATTGTACTTGCATTTCAGTGTATAGTATATAGAGCAGTATAAACAAGTCATTGTATGAAATTTTAGTTTGTACTGACTTCACTAGTGCTTTTTATGTAGCCTGTTCTAAAACTAGGCAAATATCAAGATAAGTTGATGTACCTCCTTGAAGACCTCTGCATACCCCCAGGGGTATGTGTACCCCTGGTTGAGAACCACTGTTCTGATTTCTCTGTATTGTTTAGATTTTCCAAAGCCTGCTTCTGTAAAAGAAATACAAGTTAACTTGCATTTCAGCAAGTTGCTTCCAGCTGCAGCTTGCCACTGACAGAATCATAATTATCAGAATGCATGTGGCTCTATATATCACCTACCCTATGGTTATAAGCCAAGGTCTGCTTAAAAAGAAGCCATTTCAGTTCAGGCCATTCAATAATATTAAATCAAAGAATATACTCTCACATGCACAAATAACTTGTGCTGGTGGTCCTGAAAAGAACTCAAGTAGAGAAACAGTGGATCTAGTAGAACAAATGTCAGAATTGTATTCAAGTTCTTCTCTACCTTATCCATCACCATAGGATCTGTACCCATTGTCAACTTGGCAACAGGTATACTTATGCAAAGGTGTGAATTCTTCATGGGGAAACTGCAAACAGACTTTAGTCCCATCCAAAAACCAAGAACTAATCTCTGAGCAGTCTACTGAGGATGGTGAGAAATTGAGAGAGCTGATATGGCACTTCCTCCACAGTCAGCCCATGTATGAAGGTAAAGTAGATAGTTAAGCAGTCCTATCAAAAGTCAGAATCTCTGTCTGTTAGCAAAGTGTAGATGTACCTGAGGAAGAAATACATGTATTGGCATTTTCTCCAAGAGCATTTGACTCAAATTTATTTTTTTCCAAGATTCTAACAACTTGTGGTTCTCCTAATGATCACATTTCACTTTTTGCATAAGTTGGAGTGTTAGCTTGGATGTTTTGGACACATTCAAATTGGGCAGTTTCATTCTGCCTATAGCATTAGTTGTCTACAATCCTCCTTTTCCTGCTCTGCAATGTTGAGTGGTGTGGCTGTTAAAACATCTGCCACATTTCACCTCAGTAGTGGCTGAATTTCTGTGATGGGTAAAGTGAGTTCATTCACTATATATTGGTGACTTCCAAACTTGTTTTGGTTAAAGCTGCCTTTTTTCCTTTTATTTGATGCCTTGGGTTTCATTACCACGTACCCTCTCCATTCCTCTGACTTTTCCTTTTTTTCTCAGGCCCTGGCATGGGATCTGCATGTATTGCACAGAATCCATCTAAAATACCCACCTTTAGTGAGATTGAGAATTTTAAATAGAAGTGGTCAGAACCCAGAATTTCATTTCTATGGGAAATACTGAATTAAAAAAACATTCATTCCACATCAGAACAAACTTCACTTTAGAGAAATCCCATCAAACAGGAATTCTGAAAGGTAAATTTGAAGTAAAAAGAAAATGTCATGTTGATATTTTCAAAACCCAACTTAGGAGGCTCCCTCAGCTGCCTGGAGATCTGACAGCCCTGCATCCAGACTCCCAGTTGTAGACTGGGGAAGCTAGAAGCCCTGAGAGTCCTGGTTCTAGCTGTTTTCAGGGCTGCCAGACTCTCTGCTCAGGAGCAGCCCACCAGGTGGGCTACCAGAGAGGACGGAGAGCTAGCAGGAAACCAGGCAGGTTTCCCTAGGCAACCTGCTTAGCTTCCATTGGAAGATGATTAATTGAAAGTGACATGCTCCCACAGAGCATTCTGATTTAATCAAATTGACATTTTCCAACAGAAAAATGTTCCTTTAGAAAATTTTCTGACAAGCTGAGTTTAAACAGACCCAGCAGACTCTGTGCCCCTGCCCACAGAGTGTTAAAGGGCTGCAGCTGCCTTATTAGGGCTGGGGTGCTTTTCCAGATACAGGGGTTTTGGGAAGGACTGACTGACAATGCCTCAGGAAGCCACTGGATTTGTGGAGGGAGCAGCCCATCAGGCCAGCTTGCTGAAGAAGCAGGAGGTGGGACCAGCCCTGTCCTCTGTCCATTGGACCAGCTGACTACTAACTGGCCTCCACCGGAAGATGACCAAGGGGAGACCCCAAATCAGTTGACGGGGATAATAAAAGCCTAAGGTGAGGGAAAGAACTTGGCTTTAGGCTTCATGACACCTATGACCATAGGCCCCTCTATTTCTACATATCTAGGGCAATATAGAAACATGAAGGAATCTTGGCTTTGCTTAAAGATTTTAAAAAGCAAGTTTCTAACCCTCTTTCCTTTCAAAGAGCCTTGTAAACATCACCTGTTTAAACTCACTGATTGTGAGACTTAAAAAGAAGCAGTAACTAAGCTCCCCTTCTGCAGCAGGAGGCTGGGATGGTGGGAGCTAAAGACCCAGTTATATATGGGGTGACTCACCTCATTAATCCTTTCCTGATTCCTCAGGTTGGCCATGTACGCATGAGACACAGGATTTGGTTGCGGGGGGGCATAGGGACACAGCAAAAATGGCAAGGGTAGTTCTACATAAGGGCCCAGGGAATAGTTGGACTGTCTCCATTCCCTTTTGTGAGGGAAATGATATTGGCAAGTCATCTGGGTTCAAGATCTAAACTGGTTGGGGAGGGTCTGACTCTTGGTGACCAGGATTGTGGGTCATTTGGTTAGACTGCCTCATGTTGGAGGCAGGGTGTTTCTTGTGGTATCTGAGTGTGAGCACCTGTATGGTACCAGCCTTTATACCACTGCAACACTCTTCAGGACTCAACCTGCAAAGCAAAGTTAGGAGTGGCAAACATTAGGTGCACCCAATCCTTTGAAAAGCATTCCCTGTAGTATCCAGCCCCTGCCACTGGACACTTTAAGAAATTACCAGGTCAGCTGCATCCCAAAAAGAATGTATACACACAACTTGGAAGGTCACAACTCAGGTTTCACACTCTGTTTAATAACACAGCGCTGAGATGTATTCATAATAAAACAAGAATATACTTATTAACAAAGATGGAGATTCAAGTGATACTGAGTCAGGATAATGGACACAGAATTGGTTACAAATTAAACAAAAGTATAACATGCTTTCTAGACACTAAAACTTAATTTAACAGGCTACAACCCTTGTCCAAAGCAGTTTCTCGCCTTTTCAGTCAAATTGCCCATCACCTAATCTGAGTGCTTGTCTTCACTTTTAGTCTGAAAAGTGGCTTCCTTTCATAGTTGTTGGATCAGGATTCATGCTGATTCAAATTTGACCTATGAACTTGGGACTTAATAAATAAGGGGATATTACCTTTCCAGTGATTATATAATTCAACATTATTTCTTATAATCTAGGGAAAACTCTGGCTATCTGTATAGTCTGCTCAACAGACATCTTCATTTTCATGTGTTTAGTTTCCACTATTGCATAGTTTTCCTATCCTCCAAACAGGGAGAGGCACCCAAGTCCCCTTACAGTTCAATGGAGTTGGATACTCTGAGTCTCCTTTGACAATCCCAGACTTAAAACATTCGTTATCACCTGGCTTTTAACTAGTCCTTCAACACTTTATGGAAGATGTGAAGAGTTGCCTAAAGGGTGGGCCTGTCTAGAGTTCAAGAAAGATAATCTATCTCTGGTTTCCCACCAGTTGCCATCTATGAGAATTGTTCCAAAAGTGGAAGGATTCTCACTGACTTCCAAAGGGGTTGGATTGGGCACCAAATAAGGATAGTGCAAACTTTTTCCTTTTTAAAAACCACTAATGATGACTGGTCTCTGAATCAGCCATAATTTCATTAATGAATATCATTCAAGTGCTGTTACACCCTTTTCCAGAGCACTACTGAAGATGTTAAAGAAGGCTGGACTGAACACTGTTACCTCCAGACCACATTAGATACCTCATTTAACTCCATAATTTTCCACTCATTGGAGTGAAATGAGTGCAAGACATTTAATGGATTCATTGAACTTTCTTACATCTGCAGTCAGAGCACTCTCCCCTTCAGGGGCGGCTCTAGACAGTTCGCCACCCCAAGCACGGCTGCATGCCGCAGGGGGGCGCTCTGCCGGTCGCCGGTCCCGCGGCTCCAGTGGACCTCCCACAGGCGGGACCAGCGGACCCTCTGCAGGCATGCCGCCGAAGGCTGCCTGCCTGCCGCCCTCCCGGCGACCGGCAGAGCGCACCCCATGGCATGCTGCCCCAAGTACGCACTTGGCGTGCTGCGGCCTGGAGCCGCCCCTGCTCCCCTTGTAATTTCACACATCTTGGCACTTACTCTGAAGAAAACAATATAAAATCCATTACTCAAGGATATTATAATTTTGATACTTTATAGAAGACTATAAAATATGACCTGACAAAACAATGAGATTACACTAAACCCTACCATTTTTACATCTGTAATAGTTACAATATTGATCTTCATTTAACAAGCCATCCATATATAATTTTTTACTAGCGTAAGTTAGCTCTATTTTTAATTTCATTTAACTATTAGAATGTTTGTGGAAACATCTTTGGATTTCTCAAATGCTGTAGCACCTTTCGGTTGGCTTTTTTTTGCATAGCTTTTCAGCATTAGCTAAGTACTTTTGTTCCAGGAAACAGTTCTTCTTTTAAGTTTCTGCAAAATCACTCAGTTAAGGTGACTACTTTCCCATAGTCTCTATTAGAAACATCTTTATTGGTCTGTTTGCAACCATGCACCTCAGTTAACCCTGTGTAGAGAGCAGGTTACAGAAAATTTAATTACAGCATTAAGATTTAGCATTAACATGAATTACTAGTTTTAGTGAACATACCTACGCTACCTGGACATCTACACAGCAGTGACTAAAACTCCTGAATCCTGTCTCCACATGTACTGTGTCTGGTTTAAAACCTGTGAACTACTTGTGTTGTCCCTTTTTTCAGTTGTTCTGCAGGCCCAGCTTGTAGGATCAGTTGTGCAGAGGCCTTGGATCAAAGTTGTCCAAGGTAACAAAAGTCCAACTCGGACTGTTTTTATATAAAATCCTTTAGGAAAAGGCCCGAAAGGGAAGCAGACTGAATTAGTTCAAACAGAAAGGTTTTCTGATGCTGCCCAAGGAGTCTGTTGATCATGTCTGGTAAACAAGAGGAGAATGGGACCAGAAATTAATGGGCCAAAATTGGAGTGGCAGAAGTTACGGTTAATTGGTGCTCAAAGTAATGAGGGATGCATTATTCCACCTATTAGCCCCTTTGAGGTCCTCAAAAAAGGCTTTGGGTGGGGATCAAAGTGGCTGGGAGAGGGGTGGACTGAAAGGAGAACCTCATGGCTGCCACTGTTTCCTGGGATCCCAGGATCCACCATGACACCATTGGGGTTTCACCATCCTGATCCTGAGAGAGATCGCTTGGCCTGGGCAAGGGACCCCGATGATATCACCACATCCACCAGCTTTGGCTAAATCCTGAACACCAGCTGGAATCTGAGTCTTGGATTCCTGCTGTCACCTCCTTCCTTGAGCATTCTCTTCCTTCTTCCTCCACCCCCACCTTATTTCCTTCTCCAGCAGCAAGGTTGCAAGTAAAAATCCGCACCAGGGACCGACACTGCACTTCCTATCTTTGCTGTTATGGTCCCTCATTTTGTCTCCAAGGAATCAGGATAAAACTTCAACTCCAGCCCCAGATCATATTCTACTAACTTATTTTCACTTCCCTAGAAAGGACAGTTACTACCATCTTTAATGCCATCTAAATGACTGTCAAACAGGGAGATTCCTTATAAAAACTCTACAGCTAAAGGGAATAAGGGATATTGTTAAAATAAAAGCTGTATTTAATACTTCACATCATAAATGTTTCCGCTGTTTTTCCTTTTTCTATATCTTTAAGTTTATTTTAAAAATTAATGGTGGTTGCCATGGGACTGAATAGGCAA
Organism: Mauremys reevesii; assembly: GCF_016161935.1. NCBI lineage: Eukaryota > Metazoa > Chordata > Testudines > Geoemydidae > Mauremys > Mauremys reevesii. The sequence goes on from NC_052624.1 coordinate 203,197,228, forward strand.
AGGTGTCTCTATTTGAAACCCTGAACATCCTGTGACTGTACAGCACTGATAACACATGGAACACTTTGGGCCACTTGTTTCATCAAATGTAATGGTGTAGGAAGATCTGTTGCATTAAAATATAGTGTGTTGCAGAGGAAGTGTCTAGTTAATTTCAATGGAACATTAGGCATTATTTGCATGGGGATTTTTTTTTAAAGGGAAGTATAGGAGTGCCCTTATTTTGATCAGTTTAAACTGAGGACCAATCTGTGTTTTCAGGGTTTGTATACTCATTTGTGGATTTCTCACTGCCATTGTTGGATGCTAAGCACATACAGCTATGGGCAGAATTTTATTTTTCCTTGAACTGCCATGCTCTGAGAGCTGCTACAATTTTGGATCTTTAAAACTCCTTCTATCCTGCAGGGGATTTGATAGATGAAATTGAGTTCCTAACTTAAGGAAAAGACACTTTCTTCCCTTCCCCTCCCCCCGGGTAAGATGGTGCAAATTTGAGGACTGTCGCTGTAGGAGACGCACAGAATACAAGTGATATGGCCTGTATGAACTAGGGGACTCTGATAAAATGGAGGTTTGATTTTATTGAAGACCTCTTTCCTGCCATGCTTTGAAATGCAGACAGGGTACCTCCAAGCAATCATCTCTTCTCCTTTATGCAGGCTTTCATCAGACATGCCAAACCTGTGGGGGAAAACACTGAAATTGGGCTTGTTTTTGGCTTGTAGCTTGTTACTGGTTTTTTGTGTTTAAATAATTTGGGTCCTGGCAAGCAGGGGATGGGGGAGAGTCAGGGGTGCAGAGTGGGCCCACCATAGTCCCAGACTTCACGCCGGGGGATCTAGTCACATAGAGTATTAGGTTCTTGAGGACTGGCTTGTTTTGGCCTTGTTTTGAAATGGGATTAGCTTGATATTTTTTTTGGCTTATTGTGAAAGTCGGGGTTCTTATTTACCACATGAAAGTTGGCAACTGTGGCCGACATCCTATTTTCTTTCTTTTTGTGAAGGAATTGGTGTCGGTTGATTGGGAAGAAACCCCAACAGTGAGCAAGTTAGTGCATAATTAACCATCCTGAGGTTTATGAACATTCCTATGAATTAGAAATAGGATGCTGGAGTAGATGGACCAGTGGTCCAATACAATATGGTAATTCTCATGTGCCTGCTCTTCCTTCTTATTACCAACTTCATCAGTGCTGGTCACCTATAAAGAACCATTTCACTACCACCAACCAAAACTAGAAATGAAGTGTACATTTTTAACAATGAGAATAATCATTGGAACAATTTACCAAAACTCATGGTGGAGTCTCCATCTCTAGTGGTTTTTAAATCAAGATATGCTCAAGTTCAAACCGGAATTTTTTTCAGGAATGTTCTATGGTGTGTATTATGCAAGAGTTCAGACTAGATGATCATAGAGGTCCCTTATGGTATTAGAATCAATGAATCAGTATAAAAAATTAACGAGAGCAACAATTCTTCCTTCTGAATATGCTTGGACAGTAAAAGTAGTGTACTGATACAAAACTCAGCAGGCAGTTTTATGAAGTCAAAAAGTGACCTGGTGACAATAAGGCTCACATTAAGAACTTGACTGCAGTTATAACTTTTCAAACTGAAAACGAAAGAATATATTCCTATATTAGTGCTATGGAAAGGAAATCCATGGTGTGTGTGTTTGTGTGGTGGTCCAGTCTTTCATGACAACCCAACTCCTTTCTTTCTTTCTTACCATGCACTACTATTGATGTGCACACTACTCAGCTGACTTCTGAGACAGGTCTCCTACTACTTAAACTCATTTCACTGAAAGTCCAGGAGACCAGCTCTGAGATATCAATGAGACCTCTGTGGACTGAAGAAACACTTGTAGTTAAGCATTTATGATTTTGTTGGATCAGTGCAGGTAGCAATGAGTGATGTATGGTATGAAATGCAAAAGCCCTATCCAGGAGATACAAACTGGCACTGAAGTTTGTGGTGCTGCACCATTTGTCAGTAGTGTGTGTGCATCCTGCTTAGTCAGAAACACAGTGAGCCAAGCCTACTACACCCAGAAGTCTCATGAAAGACACACAAGTCCTTTAATGCCTGTCCACAGTAAAGCTTTTAAACCACATAATCAAAGCTCTTCTGAAAAAGTTAACAGGTTCTCAAGTAGGAAGTAGCAGAACTTTCCTCATCCACTGCCTCATAGGGGAGATTATATATGTCCAGTAATTACAGAAAAATTGAACTCTCCCTAGAAGATCTGGAGAGGCAGAAATAGTAGTTTTTCCAGTTGTGGAAACTCTTACAAAAGTTCCTTCTTACCATTATCTAAGTACTGATCTGGCTCCCATCCTGGTGAGCACCTCACAATCCCCCAGCAATTTTATCCTTGCATCACTCCTCTGAGATGCAAAAGTACTACTATCTCTGTCTTAAAGAAAAGAAACTGAGGTGCATAGAGATTGTAACCTGACCTAAATCGCATGGAGTCTGGGGTAGAGCTGGGAACTAGATCCAGTTCTCCAGAGCCCCAGTCCACTGTTAATCATAGGGCCACCTCCTACTCCAAGAATGATTTGAACAAGTATTGGTTTATCTGGCTGTCTGCAGCACAGAAGTGGTACTTAAGCTACTGTACTCCAAGTTTAGATGGAGACCTATGTACAGACTTAGCCAGTTTCCATAACATTTTAGGCCCATTTCTAATTAGCTTTATTGAGTTATTTATGCTAGCCTGTGCTCAGGAAGACTAAACAAAACCTGAACAAATTATCTCACAATAAGAGAAATTCCAGGTCTTTTCATTCATGGATGTAGCAAATGAGCATTTTCATATTTACAATGGAGCTACAGCTGAACAGTGACTAAAATCTGAAACATGAAGCAGAAGAATAAGCTTCATTAATCAGTTTTGACCTCTACAGGCAGTTTACTTCAGTGTTAGTGACTGAGAAACACCTATATTTCATGCCTGTATGCCACAGAAATAACCAATTAGGTACAATATGGTAAGGCTAATTATAGAAATGATAGCTGGGTATGAAAGGCTGAACAGAAGAGCTCACAGCTGGTATAATGGAATCCTTTACACCTGAGATCTTGCTGAAAGCTGTATCTTGCTATTGTATTTTCTTCCTCTTTCTTTTGACAAAAACATGCAAATTTTTTTCAGCATTACATAATTGTTTCAGGGCATGACCTGATCAAGTGTTCCCTGGTGTAAACAGTGTGTGGTATTTACACAAATTGGGTTCCACAACTTATTATACTAGGGCTGGGTTTCTTTTATTGCCTCTGAATTTTTTTTCTTTCCAATTTCCTAAAGGAACAAACGATCTGTGAATTCTTAAATGGAATAAAAGACTTATTACAGCTATATCTGCCACCAGCCTATCACAGGGAAGTTAGTAAACCACTCAATTAGAACTGAGCGGTAGCAACCTTGCAGCTGGAAGGCCATTGTTGTATTTATAAAGCACTCTTCATCCTGGGATTCCAAAGCACATTGTATAAACTGAATTGCTATGTAATCACTGAAGTACAGTCACTTCAGAAGTGCTACATGTGCAGGGGGATTGCCACTGTGCTGTCACACCTTATTAGTTATTTTAAAGTTCTTTGAAGATGTAAAATGTTAATTCCCGGCACTTACATAGCTGGGTATGACCTGCTATAACTAAAGTTGCATAATAGTTTCCATTCTAATTCTCAGCTTTTCAGTCATTCATAATGCTCTCATATTTTCATCTTTTGGGCCAATGTTTTCTAACAGCATGGCCTCAGAGTGAAGGCATTTTTTCCCCAAAAGAACCACTTTTCTTTTGAGAAGAGAACAAAAGTGGAAGATAGGTCCATCAATGGCTATTAGCCAAGATGGGCAGGAATGGTGTCCCTAGCCTCTGTTTGCCAGAAGCTGGGATTGGGTGACACAGCATGGATCGCTTGATGATAACCTGTCCATTCCCTTTGGGGCACCTGCCATTGGCCACTGTCAGAGGACAGGATATTGAGCTTGCTGGACCTTTGGTCTGATCCAGTACGGCTGTTATATTATGTAAAAAGGAATACTCTTCCCATCTGTTTTGACACTGCTGCCCTTCCCTCCCCCACAAACAGCGCTGATATTGGAAATTCTAATTTGGTATAGAAATGACTTTGGGGAACTGTGAACAAGCTTGTTCTGAAAGAAACTGGCTTTGATTTCTCCATTATGAGTATCTGGAAAAAATGTACTTTGAGCAGGTGTGGTAGACTTTCCCCACTGCACTTGTTAAATGCTCATGTAAGGAAAGCTGTGCTGCCTGTGCACTCAGATCCACAGTAAATTAGCTTTGCTAACAAATGGCTTGTCACCTATATTGCTGAATTCAGTAGGGAGAACTCAGGAAGAGATGTTGTGCAGACCTTGTAATTTGTGCAGGACTTGAGGAACTTGAATGCAACAGTGACCAGAGTTAAACATTTACAGAGCTACAGGACAGGCAAGAGCTCCTAAGGCATCCTTGATTATGCCCCTGTACACCTTGTAATGTGCCCAAGGTGTGGAGGAAGTATTCTACAGAGCTCCTAAAAATGTGTAGGAAAATGTCTCTCCCTTCTGAAAACATAGGTTTTCGGAAAAGAAGCCCTTATCTCCCCAAAACCAGTTTCATAATGTATTTAATTTTGCTATTTGACATAGAGATAGTAAATCATGTAATTAATCTGTGTGGGTACACAATATTGCACATGCAACCTCAGTTGCAGTTTCCTGAATTTCTAATGTTTAAGTGTGCAATATTGATCTGTTAATGTTTTTACTGGTGTAATTTTTGGCCATATGACTGCTCCAGCTATGCAAATTGAATTGGGTGGAACACTGTCGAAGATGCTGAGACTATCAGAAATGAGTAGAATGTACTTTTGTGTGTCTTTTACAGAGTGACAAATCAGTGCTTAAAGTGTTAAGAGTGGCATTAAATATGCTCTCAAAAAATGAAGTACACGCTTCACTGCAGGTCAGCAACAAAATATTACCGATATTGTATGTAGCTAATGAGAGAGACAGACTTAAGATGCTACACTGTCATTGTTAAGTAAATTTTGAAAAGGGTCATTTATTTAATGCTGTGGACTGTGGGACTGACTTAATAGAACACCAGCTGGGAGAAGGAGTGTTCTCAACCTAAGCAGATCTGAAAAGTTACTACTTGGGCTGCAAGGGAGTGGCCACTCAGATCCCCCTGAAAACAATGAGAAGGAACAGAATGGACTCCCCTATTCCTGGAATGCGGCAGTTATTCTAGTCCTTGACAAAATCTAAAGTTCAGGGGTCCCAGATGCTGACTGGAAGGGGGTGGCTGGAGAAAGACAGGTCAAAGTTGCTTGTGTAGACTGAACATTCCTGGAGCTAAGTCATGCTTGCCAATTGCATAAGAACCTGAACTCGCTCAGATTTAGTCTTGTGATAACAGGCACAGAGCTCTGCTGTGCACCCACCTTCAGTAAAACCTGGAGTCAGACCTTCTGGAGTGGAACTCTGAATTTGTTGAGTTCAGCCTTCTAAACGCCATTGAGTAGGGTTACAATTCAGAACTAACTGCACCTCTGATCCCTTTTCAGGCCTTTCTGAGTGCACCTCTCCCCTACTACCACCGGTATAAGACCTTATGCCTTGACCTACATGGGGTAGAATCCCATGACTGCCCTATTCTTAAAGGGGGTGCGACAGGTCCAGTAGCACCACAACAGATCCTACTTGACTCAGTACATGTGATTCTTCCCTTTGGGAACCACAAAGTAGCAGTGAATGCAGTGACCCAGAAGAGCCTAAAACAAAGATTATTTGCCTTCTTCCTACTGTTAAGAACAAAATATAAGAGGTGGTTGTTTGTTTTTCTTTGTTTTTTTTAAAGCGCAGAGTCTATACACATACATATCTTACCTAAAGGCTTAGACAGGCCTATCTTTTTCTAAGCTTCTCTTGAAGTTCCCCTGTCCTTCAGGAACTGACTTTTTAAATCCAGCTCAAAGTCTTTGTTCCCTGTTGTGTTTCCTGAGCCTGGTTAATCTAGTCTGGGCAGCTCAGCAGGGAGTCTGTGGTGGACTTCGGGGGTAATGCAGATCTATCTACTTTGAAGTCTTTGCCAGGAGCTGGCTTTCATCTGGAGCCATTATCTGGCCTTCCTGCTTATGTGTAGTCAATCCCTGCTTGAAGTAACTCCGTACAATGGTCAGCCGAATATATAGCATTCATAAATTATTACAGAGACTCCAAATCTGTCGTAAGTATCATAATGTTTGTTTTTATTGGGGAGGGGGAAGGGCTAGGCTGGAAAACACAAATATGAATCTGACAAGAACCAAAAGAACGAAAATGATCAGGAGTAGCGGGGGAAAAAACACCAGCTGAGAGCAGGGCTACGCTATAAACTTACAGCAGTATAACTACATTGCTCAGGGGTGTGAAATCCATACCCCTAACTCCCCTGTGTAAACAGGGCTCTGTCAGTGGGAGCGCTTCTCCTGCCACCTCTCGGGGAGGGGGAGTACCTATGCAGATGAGAGAAGCTCTCCTGTCAGCATAGGTGGCATCCACACTGAAGCCTTACAGAGGCACAGCAGCACCAATGCAGCTGCAGCATTTAAGTGTAGACCTGCTCTGAGTTTCCTTTCTACCATTACCCCCTGCTCTTCCCTATCCCCTCAGTTCCCACCCCACACAGGCACGCTCACTCCCATCTACGGCCGAAAAGATTACACGCTGTAAAAGTGGAAAAGCAAACAGCAGAGCTACATGGTTCGGCCATTGCAGAAGCTAAAGATACTGCAGTTTCACTGCTTCTAACTTGAGAGGCAGAAACTAGTACAGCAGATCATCCTACTTCAGTCACAAGGGTCTCATTTCAGAATTCCATCCGCATCAATGCTGGGCTGTCCCTTTCTTCTATGAGTCTGTGTAAATGACTGGAGTAAAAGTATGGAATTAAGCACCATTAAGACAGCTTACATTAGCAGTTTCTATTAGAGGATGCCCTCTGCATCCAGTAATGTGCTTTATGCCTCTGAGGTTCTCAGCCCCTTTTTTAACTTGCAGTATTGATAGATGTACTGGGTAATACTGGAACTCCATGGGGTAGCGCTGATGCTGCATCAGTGGAAAGATGCTTAAAATATAACTCGAACGCTGAGTCAACAGTGATTCACTAATGGCTCCAGTGGTGCGGTTTCAGTTTTTATTTGGGGGCATGGAGTGTGTCAGACAGTAGTTCTGATCCACTGGTGACAGAAAAGAGATTTCCTAACTTAGATACAGGGTGCCTAGGTGCTACCATGATAGGAAAAGCATTAGAAATGCATAGGTATTTCAAACAGTTGGACTGTAACCTCAGCCCACACAAGGGCATTATGGTGTGACGGAGCGATTCTGGCGGGACCCAACTGAGAGTGCCAAATCAGGACCAATTGCTTAAACTGGGCAGTTACAGCCCTAGGCTGGGGTTTTTCCACCTCTAAGGCAAACCAAACCAGCCAGACAAAAAGGACTTTGGTCTCACCCCACTGGCTAACCACAAGTCACACAAGCAATTTCCTTAGACACTCCAGTCTCCCAGTATCACCACCAGTGCACTCGTCCTGGGGATGAATGGTTATGAAAACCAACACCCCAATAAAAGAAAAAGGTTCCCTCAATCCCAAAGGACCAAGCCCCAGACCCAGGTCAATATACATATCAGATCTTACCCACAAATCACGCTGTTGCCAATCCTTTAGAATCTAAAGGTTTATTTACAAAGGGAAAAAGGTAGAGATGAGAGGTAGAATTGGTTAAATGGAATCAATTACATACAGTAATGGCAAAGTTCTTAGTTCAGGCTTGCAGCAGTGCTGGAGTAAACTGCAGGTTCAGATTAAGTCTCTGGAACATCCCCCGCTGGGATGGGTCAACAGTCCTTCGTGCAGAGCTTCAGTTTGTAGCAAAGTCCTTCCAGAGGTCAGAAGCAGGATTGAAGACAAGATGGAGATGATGCATCAGCCTTATATAGACTTTTCCAGGTGTAAGAATCCCTTTGTCCTCACGGTGGAAACTTACAGCAAAAATGGAGTTTGCAGTCACATGGACAAGTTTCTGCATACTTTGCTGAGTCACAAGGCGTGTCTGCCTTCTCTCCATGGGTCAATTGTGTAGCTGATGGCCCTTAATGGGCCATCAAGCCAGCTATGCAGGGCTGACATCAGCTTGTCTGGGACACTTCCCAGAGGCAGAGCATAATACAAAATACAGACAGTACAGAGCCAATACTTATAACTTCAACTACAAAATGATACACAGACATACAGACAGCATAATCATAACTAGCAACCCAGAACCTGGTCTTAGACACCTTATATGACCCCCTTTACTTAAGATTTGGTGCCACTACAGGACCTTGGTTGCAACCCATGTTCTATATGGTTCCCATTTATATCAATAACGTCACATATGGTAAGAGTACGTTTGAGGGGGGTGTTCTAAGGGACACCTGCTTATTCCAATTCCCCCTGCTCCACTATAAGGAAAGCCTATTTAACATGACAAAAGGCCATCTTTTCCTGGGATTTTTGTGCAATTGACTGATGGTAACACTTCAGTCAGTAGGCCAGATTCAGCTCTGATCAAAGCAGGCTTGACTCCACCTGAAGTCAGGGGAGTTATACCCAAGAGGAGTAAGGGAGAAGACCCAGCTTTGCAAGAGACCCATTACTGTAAGATGACTAGTCAGTCTATCAGGGCTGAATATTTCATAATGAAGAACAAAATTAAAACTTTTGAGTAAAAGTCCCACTATTTTAGGACTTGTCTGGGTCATTAAAGTCAATGGGGAACAGGCTCTGACCTTTACTCACACTATAAGATTTTGTTGAAATACTCTCCACCCCAAGTTTCTTACAAATCCACACAATCCTGTCTTCCTCACTTGTCTGTTTTATTTTCTTTTGATTGCTACATAACATCTATCAGTGTCATAGCTAAGTGCTGTACAAAATTAAAGAATGCAAGTGCTCAGGAGGGACAATAGGTATGATAGAAGTAATAACTTAAGCCCCACAACCCAAGAGTAGTCATCCCTCGTGTAGGAGATCTTTGCAGTAGATCATTAAAGTGTGAAGTCAATGAGGTTACACAGGTATAACAGACCAGAAGATGGCCCAATGTGCCTTCAGTTCACAGCTTCATAGTGACAATTATATATACTTTAAAAAGTTATGCAGTTGTACAAATGATACAAAAGTGGGTATGCTCACAACTCCTCCCCTAAACTTCCAGCACAGGCCTGTATGATGAATGCATTTGGACAAATATTTCAACCTTCAAATGCTAATGCACAAACTACTCATTTGTGCTCCTGTTTTTATAAGCATCATAGCCATTAATTCGTTATGGTCACCAGCCACCTTTCCCAATGGTGACAATCTCTTATACATAGTCACGTACTCTCAACTCCACCACAATGAGCCTACTTGCATAGTAATGACACATCCTCAAAACTCCTTTTCAATTGACTACCAAAGGACTGTTTGGTTTTATCTCTGCCTTCTCCTTCTCTAGTAATTTTCCAGTCCAGATAAGCGGAGATGGGCTATGACTGGGGCTTGCTAAACCTAGTTGTTTTTGTAGGGTCACACTCCACATGTGGTTTTTAAATATTATTAGAAGTTGACTTACAGCTGAGGAACATGTAAAAAAAACCACAACCCTCCACTTTTCAAGTCTCCTCTTGTCATTCATGAGTACCTGAAGCTAAATACTTATCTTAGTATTACACGGGGAGTAAACTAAAAATATATACACACCCCAGGCTCACCATGGCAAATATAGATGCTATATAGGAGCATGCAGTAAAACAACCTCCAGCATTGCCAAAATGCATACAGGAGTACACAGTAAGGCATCCCCTGGTATTTTCAATATTCATGTTAGAGAATACAGTAAACCAATGCCCATATTGACCACATGTGCACAGAAGCATCCACAAAACTAGCCTACATCATTAACTTAAACAGAGGTTCACCCAGCAAATCAGTCCATTAACAAAAATCCATCATAGTATTCGCAAATGTACATCAGGGTGTGGGATCAACTAGCCCCTACCTATGCCCTTCTGCTTGGTGAGTCAGGATTACTGCATGCTTCAGTGTGAATTTTGTTGTAAGATAATGCTCCAAACTGGGTGGCTTCAGCATAGCAAAATGCATATGTATGGAGTAGTTCATTTTGCGCTCGTGTGCATTTTTGTTAAAGTTGCTTTCCTGCATGCTGTCCTGTGCCCTTTTATTAGGACATAGGGGAAAACAGCCACATAGTCAAAATACATGAGTTCAAAAGTACACTGGCTCCTGTGTGTGAGCCTATGGGTGGGAAATATACTGGTGTTCATATTTTCTTCTTTAATTGGTTCCAAATCCACAAGCCCATTTCTGGCTTTTTAGTTCGTAAAGTCTAGTTCCTGAATATATCCTCCAAAATGTACGTTAGGATTCATTGTATTGTGTAGAGTCCTTTTTTAATAGGGAAGAAATCACACTTCTTTTAAAGCATGCAAACTTATCTGCTGATTATTAGCCAAGTAAAAAGTTTGTTAGCAACACTTTCTTCTGTGGTATAAATTATGCAAATTGTTTCGTCAGTAGATTGGCTAATGATAACCCGACTTGCCCCATCTGTATAACAAAATGTATGAAATAGTACATCTGAAATTCCCTGTAGAAAGTTATAAATAATCCATGTAATTCAGAATAAATGAATATTGGGAAGAGGAATGAGAAGGCCAAAGAAATGCAGTGTAGGATGGAAGATTTTGTTTGAGCTGCTGCCAATCACAGCTGAACAGAGAAACCATGGGACCTCTTCCTTCCATATATGTACTTGTTCCTCCTCTTTCTCTTCCCCCTCTGTGGCTGACTGCGTACTAGAAGTGAGGTGCCATATTTTTCAATGTGTGAAATATACATATTCATGGGAGGAAAATAAATGCTTATGCAAGAACAGTGCATACACTGCAGCCTTCAGCTGTGCCCAAGTGACAAGTGTGTTACATTGTATAACTGTCATCTGCTAACTGATTTTTCAAAAAGGTGTGGTTACCACAGCAACTGCTCTATACTGTTATTTACAGTATGCTACCATTTGAATATTGTACTGGGCAGATTCTCTTTACTCCAAAGGTTAATTTACATACTTTCTGTTCTACTTAAACTGTGGCTTTCAGAACTCACCAGAAAATTAACTGACCCTCAAATCTGACAGAAGATTTGCGGAAGAGAAGCAATTGGTACCCTTCAGTTGAATTCTGTCCGGGTCAGGGTGTTCAGAGATTAACTTTGAATTTAATGTCCTGACTTAGAGGTTCTGCAGTTGTACTGGTTCCACAGCAGTAACTAACTGAAGAACCGTAGCTGGTAGAGACTAATACGGCTAGCCCACTCTAGTGTTTTGCTTTGGGATGCAGGAGCAGGCTGATCAGATCAACAGCACACAGGATTCAAAGGAAAACTGTACTACCATGAGCAAGCTGGTCTGCTTCAGGTGAACTGCAAAGGATAGTCTCATTACAGCATTCTCTGCCTTTTTTCTTTTTTGATATTATCACAAGAATACATTGCTATATATTCATCAGCAATGATACAAACTTCTACCTCCAGGGGAGTGGTATGAACGTGTTTTCATTAATGAATGTACATATCCATCTGTCTACCTATGTTATGTATTTATACAGCCCTGTCATTGTGGTATCTTAGTATCTAGCTATGTTGGAGTAGTAAGTCCATGTAATGTAGGTAAAAGTAATTAATGGTGGTTGCCCATTTTTCTTCAAACAGCATGCAAGATTCTCAATTATGTGCCCTGACCTACTTGACTTGAGTGTCAAGCTTTCCTTAATTAAACAGTCACAGCTTGTGGTTTGGTCCCACAGACTCTACTTGCTTTGTCCAGATGCATTTATTTGCTGAGAGGCAATGTAGCCTGTTCTATTAGTTTTAGAAAGTTGCATTTTGCTTGAAGACCTAAGGTACCTAGAAGCAGTGAAATTATGGACTGTATTCTTCTCCATTGAGCTTTAGCAGACTTGTGCGGGGAGGCAGGGACTGAGGAAAATAATCAGGAAGCCAGTTCTGAGTCCCCTATCCTGCACTGTCCAGACGAGCAGAAATTAGAGCTGCTAAGGAGTATACCAATGCAAGCTAAGCTGATTTTAAGCAAATTACTGCATTAAATTCCATCAAAAAGAGCTAAACCTGTTTGAGTGGTTTAAAATCAATTTGTCTGTCCACACTACAAGCACCCCAGTATAGACACTTGCCACAGGGATGGAAGGGGGATTTCCACCCTTTCAAGAGGCAACGAAAGTTCTTCTATTGACCTAGCAGTTTCTATACCTCGTCTTAGAACAGCTTAGCTGCATCTCTTAGGGGTGTGGTTTGGTTGGTTGGCGGTGGTTCCCCCACCCCCACTCCTGAGCAATGTAGCTATGTTGACCTAAGTTTTAGGTGTAGCCTAGGTCTCAGTTAAGCTTGTGCAACTTTTCTAATATAGACAAGCCTGCAAGTAGGAAAGTAATTGTGTGTCTCCATTGCAATCTGAGGTGTGACTGTAGCATTCATAGACATACCCAAGCTAGCTTTGGTCTAGCTCACTTGAGTAACAATAGTGATTAAGTCACAGCAGCACAGGTTAGCCACTCAGGGTCCTGGGCAGGCTGGTAGAGCCACGCTGCTGCATGTGCTGAGGTGGCTTCACGGCTATTGACATTGGAGCCAGCTTTGATCTAGCTAGCTCCAATGTCAAACTTGTGTACCTCTACTTGCCGCAGTCTCGCCTCCTGAGTGCAGTGTAGACATATCTTAAGAAGAAATTAGGACAGAGATGTTACATAGGGGCTATACACCTGGCTGACCATGAATTCACAGTGATCTATATCCCATTACCAATTCCTTGAGCCTTCAGAGAACAAAAGTGTAAAACAATAATTAGCCACAAACAGATTTTTGGTAGTCTTTTTTGCCCATGCCAAAACCTGAACTAATTATAGGCAATCTAGTAAAGGAACACTTCAGAGAAAACAACCCAGCAGGAAAATGAGTTTTTTACAATGTTATGTAAAGGAACATAGACTGCTTTAATAGCAAGGAAACTGTTTTGTGCAGAATTAGCTATCAGTACTAAACATCTAGGGAGTACTCAAGTACAGCACCAATGTGATATTGTTACTATAGCATACATCTCCCAGGCTTACTTGTCTCATTACTGGTTTAGATTTCAAATAAAATACTAATAATATGACAAGCTGTAGAGAAACCAGAGAATTTTTATATAACTCATATCTGCCAAGATACAAGAATCCAGGGAGAAATGACACTAAATCTGTCATAAAAATTTAATGAATTCTAGCAGCTTTTCCAAAGTCTGCTTTGAAAACCCTTAAGTTTTAAAGATAATGGTGATGAAATTGATGGAGAAAATTCCCACAGATTTAAAGGAGAAAGCAATTGGCATTTTCCACTCTATAAAAGCACACTGTCATACATAAATATCTTGTAATATTTGTATAATAATACGTTATGCAGCAGTTACTTACCATGAGCTTAAGGCAGATAATACAAGATAAAGCCAGTTCTTATGTAACTTAGATGAAAAATAAATATATATATTTTTGGTCCTACTCCAAATCAATAGCCTCCTACTGCATTGGGAAATACATGTAGGACAGTCTCTAGGTATGAGGTTAAAAGTTTCAAGTCAAAAAGACAAGGAGAAAAATAAGTTACATCAACTGTTACAGGCAAAATGAAATGAATGAGCAATTTTTTATTTTTTTTATTGCTGTATCCTAGCTTCTGGCTTGTGCAGCTGACGTGTAGTATGTATAACCCACATAATGCCTGTTTTCAATGGAGTTGTGCTGGATTTAAACTGGTGCAAGTGAGATCAGAATCTGGCTGACTGATTTTGGTGGCATTATGGGATCCTTTCTTTGGAGAAGCTGTCCACTCTTGTGCAATGTATTAAATATAAATAGGCTCAGGTCTTTTTTTTTTTCTTCAGTTTAGTCTTTTAAAATGATGCTTTCAATTTAGTTCAATCCCCGTGACATTACAAAATCTGAAGTAAATGGGAAATATTCGGTGTTTTGGCTTCTTTTTTTTGTCATTACAGATTTTTGGATGTAAGTGGTCCCTTGCAACATTAACAGCCCACATAACACCATTGTGCTAGGTATGGAGAAACAGAAGTTGAGTAGAAACAAAAATGAAACTCATCTATTTGCACAGACATTTTTGAAAAATAAATGAATTCAATAAATTGTGCAAAATAAATTACTTTTAGTTAAGTGGTACATAGACCTTATCCTGGCCTCCTGGGTGGGATGATGTTTCACCCAAAGCCCTTAAAATAGTGTTGAGAGGGTTTTTTGTTTTTTTAAATATATGGGATCTCTGCTCCAAGGAGAAATTTACACATTTCTGAAACACTCCACTGAGCAAAAACTTGTATCTTTATTATATGAAAAAGTAAGGCATAAAGCATTCTACATGTGCTTCCGATTTAAAAATCATCTTTTGATCAAAATAACTTTTTATTGCAGTGGAGACTGCCACCATTTTTCTCCACCAGAAAAGGTTATTTGAATTTACAGTACCCTGGACTGTTTATAGTGTAGTGCTTCAATAGAGGTGTTTCCCAGTCTAAAACTTGTACACAGAGAAAGTACAGACATTGTGTTCAGATTTGTTGCTAGTTCACTTGACCTTGATGCATGGGGACTGTGTTTTTTCCTGAACGTCTTTACTGTCATAATTCTTGCCGACAGATACATTAATGCTTGAAGAAAAACTACTTTAAGCTAAATCTCACTCATCAGGGTCCTGTGAAAAATGTTTGAAACTGTTGCATTTGATTAACACTGCATAACTTCCTTTTCAGGTTGTCTGAAATGAATGTACAGTATTATGAGCCAAAGTCTGCCTTCACATAAGTACATAGATACATTTAAATTGCTAGGCACAGAATGAATCTGAGGGCAGAATCTAGACCAAAGACTGTAGGGGAAAAAAACACTTTTAGTACTTCATAAATAAAACTTAGGTCCAGGTTCAGCAAGGTATTTAAGCATGTGCATAATTTGTAGACCCATGGAAATCTATGGGATTTCTCATATGCTTAAATTTGTGAACCTGCTTAAGTAGCTTGATGAAGTGGGGGGGCCTTAATTAGTAATATATGTGCAACTAATGTTAGTAATACCTGGAAAAGCAAGCTGGGTTTCTTACATTATAAATTCTTCTTATAGGGAGATACTTGGTGCTTTTGTATTGTACCAGCCTTTTAATCTTAGATATAATCTAGGTGTCAATTTTAGATTTTGCCACAGTTGGTCTGTCCTATTTTCTTCCCACTATCTTGTATGAGTTGAGGAGCTGGCCTGATTTAGTATCATGTTAATTAAGCTCTATTGAAGTCCACGTCACTCTGGTTGTGGATCTGGCTTATCCTATGCACTTCAAAATACCTGCTGGATGTTTGACACAGTGTGTCAAATTAATCTTTTTGTGCTGCAATTTATCCCTCTACAAAATGTTTGTAATAACACTTACCTGTCTCACAGGGGTGTTGAATGATTTTTAATTAATTTTGTTAAGAATTTTAAAGAATCTCTGATGAAAGGTACTGCAAAATCGTTACACTGTGTAGTACACACGCACTTCATGCTTCACCCTGCAGGGTCCTAGACCCCAGGCTCCAGCAATGAAACAGTCTCTCAGCCCAACCCCATGAGCCCAAGTCAGCTGGCACAGTCCAGCCATGGATTTTTCTTGTCTGTGTAGACACGTACCGTTGGAGTTGAAAAACAGTAAGTGCACAAATGCTGAAATACTAAGTGTCCAGTGAAGGCTGTGGTGAGTCAATCCTTGCAGTCCTGGATTTGCTTTTCTGCCTTTAATTCAGTTTGGGGGTCAGTGAGGCAATTCTGATATGTGCTTTCAGAACTGAGTAGTTTCATATCCTCAGTCCTGGTGCATCATGTGTACTTATGTCTTCAACATACCTGATAGACAATGTGGGGCCTGAAGAAGAGCTCTGTGTAACTCTAACACTTGTCTCTTTCACTGATAGAATTGGACTAATAAAAGATATATCTCATCCACCCTATCTCTCTCTCATATCCTGGGACTGACACAGCTACATCACCACTGCATTCAACATACCTGACAGATGTTTGACACAAATCAAACTTCTTGATTGTGATGATTTTATTTATCCAACACAAAGAAATTGGGTCATATTCATATCTGGCTTAACTCCCTTGAAATCAGTGGAGCTATTCCAGAAATAAATATCTCCTATACTATTTTTATACATGATCCTTCATTTGCCATTTAACATTTCAAGGGAGTTGCTTAATTTTCCTCCTCAGGGTTGTTTTGCTAAAATGCTTGTCAGTATCTGGCTATTTCAAGCATGCAGCCCATGTTTGCTGCTTGGCAACAGAATTTGTCAGGTTAGCATGTCTTTGATATGTCAATTATCCCTTTCCCAGCTGCTACAAAAACATCTGTTACCCAATCGTTTCACTATGTTTGGTGGGTTAACTCTCTTTCTTGCCTGCTGCTGAAGATTGTGCTAATGCACCTGCAATTTTCCAACTCCTAAAGAGAGTCTTTCTGGATTTGGCAGCACAGAAAGGTTAAAGGCAAAGTACTTTAGGTAGGCACAGAAACTACATCTTTCTCAAAGGTGCTGAACCACTGCTTTTGTATTTTTTTATGCAATGAGTTATAAAAACAAGAAATAAGTATAGTTTATGTGACACCCAGCAATACAATACATTGGATTTAATGTACTATTAAATATAAAATGTTGGGAAGGGATGAAGGAAAACACCATTCTGATAAATAGAAGATAAAATATTCTTAGTGGTATTTGGAAACTGCAGGGGCTACTATTGTGCTTGACTGCTGTGTAAAAGGCAAAGAGGCTTCTTGCACACCCTGGCTGTGGCCAAGGTAATCTCTGGCAGCATGACTCTAGTGTAGCCAGAACTCGTTGGAAGCCATGGGGCAAAATATGGAGGTAGGTAGGTCCTATGGCTAATTCTGGGGTAGGTAGGTGACCAGTCCTTATGCACTGATCGTGAGCAAGGAAACTGTGGGGACTATGACCTAAGGACCTCTTGATGCCAACTCAGAGTGTACATCGGGTGCAAAAGGGTTACAGGGATCCCCGGGTCTGGTATTTACACTCCAGCTCACCAAAGAGTGCCATGTAAAGTTTCTACTGAAAGCACGTCACACTGGTCATCAGAATCTCTGTGAAGTGTGTGTGTGTGTGTGTGTTCTTAAGGCCTTGTAGTTAAAGGCAAGTCACCAGAGGTAACATGCCTTGAGACAGATATCACCAGACAGGTGGTGGGAGACACTTATCTCCCTAGTTGACCGTTGTGTATTGTGCATCTTACAATCAGATGCCCCATGCTCCCCAATAGCGGGGGGCAGCAAAGTGAAGGCAGCTGCCTTCTGCAGTGTTACTAAACATGCTCAGTACAAGCCAAGCAGCAGATCCAGAGGGGCACATGACCCTGCATCCCCCCTCCCACATGTTGCCTATGCTTACAATAAGAAGTAATGAGTCAAATGCTAATTAAGAGAGTGCAGGGAATTTAGATGGGAAAAATTAACAGGGAAGGTAAATAACTGGGTTGGAGGGAGAGGACCCTGTTTTACTGAGCACTAGTCTAATATATTTAGTGGCACAGAAAATTGCCCTGGCATCCTTCTTCATGGGGAAACAAGGTGCCAGTGGGCTCCTGACAAGAAGGTTTCAGACTTTGGGGTATGCAGTACCTTATTAGACAACAGGGCATCTTGTGAGCTAAGGCTCTAGAATTCATGTTATGATTTTATTTTATACGTAACCAGGAACAGAGGATCTGGCAATGCTCTGAGCCTCCAGCGGGTTAGGGGCCAGATACCACAGGGGGACACTAGGAAGTTGGAACATGCCTATCTCTAACCTTTGTGAGGGACTGCAGAGTCCACATGGGCTGAGAAGGGAGTGCTTGTGTTGCCTGTGGCTGGGAGAGTCAAGGAGCTGATCCCTGGCAAGCACGGACAAAGTGTCCACAAGCAAAGGGCGAGTGTTACCCAGAGTTGTGATGAACCTGGCTATCCCCCATGAAACATCACAGGGTTCCTCACTTAGATTGCCTACCTCAGGGTGCCCTTGGCTCACCACTCCCTTAACTCTCCTATTTTGGTTCTGATCAGCTGCTCCCCCTGGCACTGAATTGTACCAAATGCTATAGTGGTTTTTATGATGCATGTTAGAACTTTCTATCCTAGAAATAGAATGAGTCCATGAATCTTGTTCATAAGTGAGCTGTGTTGAATTGAACCTAGGTCTAATATAGGTGAAATTTCTTATGTAATGGTATCTCTTTTTAAAGCTGCCATCTGGCCATAACTTAAAGACCCCATCAGCAAGGATCAGTGATTAGTACATGAGCTGAGGTAGAGTGGGAAGCAGGCTGCTGGATATCTGCTAATAAAATAACATTGGATCTGTTCCTGTATGCGAATTGATCTTTCCCCACTCCCTCTGACAAACTGTTTTTAATCTAAGAAGTTTCCTTCTGTCATTCACACTTCCTCTGAGTCAATGCATTGCAGACAAGATATTTAAAAATGAAAAACCTCCACCATACTTTACACGGTAATGTGAGCATTTGCAGTTTAGTTAGACATTTCACTTCCAACATTAAACCGAACGATCAAGAAGATGAGGGAAATTATCTTGGATAAAATAAAATGCAGAGACCCTACCTATCATCCAAAAAACACAGGGACAAATTCTGCTGGTGGGATTTGTGCATGTTTTACCATTGGCCTCAATGGGAGCTCTGGGTGTGACAGAGGGCAGATCTATTCCTCTCAAACATCTAGCAATGCCTGCTTGGTTAAGGTATTTTGAAGGTGCTTTTGAAACAGCTTCCTATCTCCCTGTTACATATACTCAAGATTTCCAAAATAGAGAGACCTTCTTTAAAATGAAGCTGCATGTGGCCAATGTACTGAGTCATGGGAAGGGAACCCCTGTGCTATCAAAATTAATCACTCTATAAACACACACCTGAGAGCTAAGTGTCAATAGGCTTCTTTCAGGTGCATATAGTCAGTATAAGATGCATTCAGCTTGAGATGTCTGGGTAATGGACTGGGGGAGGTAACAGTACTTGCTGTGCATGGGAAATCTTTGCATAACCCAATTTTAGGAAAGATTCTCTGGTTCCTTTTGAGCTTTGTTTTGTGAGAGTTGTGACTTAATCCCAAATCATCAAAGGTATTTAGGTCCCAAAACTTTTGAGGATCTGGGCCTTAGTGTTGATCATATACATGCTGTATGCCCTGGGAGGGTGTGACAGAATGCTGAGAGCCAGCAGCTGACCCAGCACTCTGGTCACTTCAAACTAACTAGTTTTCCCAGAGAAGCCCTGAATGAGGGGTGGAAGACTTAATTACCTAATCAGACCACTGAACTAAGGGGCTAACTATCCCATCAACTGAGAAGGTAGTTAAAGCACCAAAAGGATGCACAAAAGCAGGAGTGAGGGACTAGCAGAGCTCCGTGGAAGCTAGGTCTTTGGCCAGTGATAGTACAGCCTCTTCCTGGTGAAAAGACTGAGCATTGAAAAACACTGTAGGTAGAAGTGCTGCATGGAGATTTTGATGGTGGCTTAGTGGTGGTACCATAAATGAAAATTCACAGAAGCGTGGACAATCAAAAGGTCTCCAAAATTGTGTGTGACCTCAGGGGGGAGAGCTGCCTGCCCTGTTAGAGAGGGGTTATCTACTTTATGGCATTTTTAAAACTTCTTTGTGGGTTTTTGTGGCACGTTCTTATTTTCTGTTTTTTTCCCCTATTTCTATAAAATGCCACAGGATGAAATGTCTTCAAGTTTTTTTTATTTGTGTGGCTAGATAAACTACATTTGTGTGATACTATCTGCTTGAAGTCAGTGGGAGCTGCAGGTGTCACTGGTTGGGCACCCATCCATCCAAACACACACATTCTTGGAAAACTTTTGCTTGACTTTATGAAATAATCCAAGTAGACTAAATATGTAACTGCATCCTAGAGCTTTTATTAGAGATCTCAAGCACTATTCCACTTTGGTTATCTGGGGAATTTAGAGCCTTCAAATTTCAACCTTGCCTGGAAGCATTTTCTAACAACATGAACATAATGAGATCAATAAGTGCTTGACCTAACTTTGTGTTTCTGAGCATGGATGCTGTTGTCAGTACAGTCCATTGTAATGGCAAACATTGCCTTGTCACCTGTTGCTTAACAATATGCACAACTTTTTTTTTAAGTTGGATTTAATATTCCTTTTCAAACTGCACAGTGAATCCCCTTTTGTACAGGAAACTTCTATGTGGTGTCTGTTACTATATTGTTTGTCTGCTCTTCTTGTAGGCAAATACTCATTGCTGAAATATCATCTACTGTATGTAGGTGTGTGTTTATCACCTTGCATTCCAGCAACATTCTCCTGAGCTGCTTGCAGAAACTATCAGAAGCCTGCATCCCAAGAAAGGGGGGAAAAAATCCATAGGCAGGAGTTGTAGACCAATCTGGATGAGCAAGCATCTCAGAGGTGATTAAGGAAAAAGCAGAAAGCTTACAAGGGGTGGAAGATGGGAGGGATCAGCAAGGAAAGCTACCTTATTGAGGTCAGAACATGTAGGGATAAAATGAGAAAGGCCAAAAGCAATGTAGAGTTGGACCTTGCAAAGGGAATTAAAACCAATAGTAAAAGGTTCTGTAGCCATATAAATAAGAAGAAAACAAGGAAGTGGGACAGCTAAACACTGAGGATGGAGTGGAGGTTAAGGATAATCTAGGCATAGCCCAATATCCAAACAAACACTTTGCCTCAGTCTTTAATGAGGAGCTTAAGGATAATGGTAGGATGACAAATGGGAATGAGGATTGGAGGTAGATATTACCACATCTGAGGTAGAAGCCAAACTCAAACAGATTGGTGGGACTAAATTGGGGGGCCCAGATAATCTTCATCCAAGAATATTAAAGGAACTGGCACATGAAATTGCAAGTCCATTAGCAAGAATTTTTAATGAATCTGTAAACTCAGGGGTTGTACCATATGACTGGAGAATTGCTAACATAGTTCCTAATTTTTAAGAAAGGAAGGGGGAAAAACAAGCCTGTTAGTTTGACATCTGTAGTAAGCAAGGTCTTGGAAAAATTTTTGAAGGAGAAAGTAGTTAAGGACATTGAGGTCAATGGTAATTGGGATAAAATACAACATGGCTTTACAAAAAGTAGATTGTGCCAAACCATCCTGATCTCCTTCTTTGAGAACATAAGAGATCATTTAGACAAAGGAAATGCAGTGGATCTAATTTACCTCAATTTCAGTAAGGCATTTGATACGGTTTCACATGGGGAATTATTAGCTAAACTGGAAAAGATGAGGATCAATATAAAAATTGAAAGGTGGAGAAGGAACTGGTTAAAGGGGAGACTATAATGGGTCATACTGAAAGGTGAACTGTCAAGCTGGAGGGAGGTTACTAGTGGAGTTCCTCAGGGATCGGTTTTGGGACCAATCTTATTTAATCTTTTTATTACTGACCTTGGCACAAAAAGTGGGAATGTGCTAATAAAGTTTGCAGATGACACAAAGCTGGGAGGTATTGCCAATACACAGGACAACTGGGATATCATACAGGAAGATCTGGATGACCTTGTAAACTGGAGTAATAGTACTAGGATGAAATTTAATAATGAAAAGTGCAAGGCTATGCATTTAGGGGTTAATAAGAATTTTTGTTATAAGCTGGGGGTGCATCAGTTGGAAGTAGTGGAGAAGAAGGACCTCGGAGTATTGGTTGATCACAGGATGACTACGAGCCACCAATGTGATATGGCTGTGAAAAAAGCTAATGTGGTCTGGGGATGCATGAGGCGAGGTATTTCCAGTAAAGATAAGGAGGTGTTGGTACCATTATACAAGGGACTGGTGAGACCTCATCTGGAATACTGTGTGCAGTTCTGCTCTCCCAGTTTGAATTAATCCTTCTTTAAACATGGAACAGGTACAGAGAAGGGCTATTAGGATGATCCATGGAATGGAAAACCTGTCTTATGAAAGGAGACTCCAAGAGCTTGGCTTGTTTAGCCTAACCAAAAGAAGTCTGAGGGGAGATGATTACTCTCTATAAATATAACAAAGGGATAAATACCAGGGAGGGAGAGGAATTTTTTAAACTCAGTACCAATGTGGGACACAAGAACAAATGGATATAAACTGGCCATCAGGAAGTTTAGACTTGAAATTAGACAAAGGTTTCTAACCATCAGAGGAGTGAAGTTCTGGAACAGCCTTCCAAGGGGATAAGTGGGGGCAAAAGACATATCTGGCTTCAAGACTAAGCTTGATAAGTTTATGGAGGGGATGGTATGATGGGATAGCCTAATTTTGGCGATTAATTGATCTGTGACTATTATCGGTAAATATGCCCAATGGCCTGTGATGGGATGTTAGATTGGATGGGATCTGAGTTACTACAGAGAATTCTTTCCTGTGTGTCTGGCTGGTGAGT
This sequence comes from Mauremys reevesii, assembly GCF_016161935.1. Taxonomy (NCBI): domain Eukaryota; kingdom Metazoa; phylum Chordata; order Testudines; family Geoemydidae; genus Mauremys; species Mauremys reevesii. The sequence continues at coordinate 203,219,868 of NC_052624.1, forward strand.
CTTGCCCCCATGCTCAGGGTTTAGCTGACTGCCATATTTGGGATTGGGAAGGAATTTTCCTCCAGGGCAAATTGGGAGATGCCCTGGGGGTTCTTCACCTTCCTCTGCAGCATGGGGCAAGGGTCACTTGCTGGAGGATTCTCTGCACCTTTGAAGTCTTGAAACCACAATCTGAGGACATCAATAGCTCAGACATAGATTAGAAGTTTGATACAAGAGTGGGTGAATGAGATTGTGGCCTGCGTTGTGCAGAAGGTCAGACTAGATGATCATAATGATCCCTTCTGACCTTAAAGTCTATGATTCTATGAAAAGAAATCTGAGGTTCAACAAGGACAAGTGCAGAGTCCTGCACTTAAGACGGTAGAATCCCATGCACTGCTACAAACTAGGGACCGAATGGGTAGGCAGCAGTTCTGCAGAAAAAGACCTTGGGGTTACAGTGGCCAAGAAGCTGGATATGAGTCAACAGTGTGCCCTTGTTGCCAAGAAGGCACACAGCATTTTGGGCTGTATAAGTAGGAGTATTGCCAGCAGCCCAAGGGACGTGATCATTCCCCTCTATTCGGCATTGGTGAGGCCTCATCTGGAGTACTGTATCCAGTTTTGGGCTCCACACTATAAGAAGGATGTGGGAAAAATTGGAAAGAGTCCAGCGGAGGGCAACAAATGATTAGGGGGCTGGAGCACATGACTTATGAGGAGAGGCTGAGGGATAGAATAGGGGAGATTTGGTAGCTGCTTTCAGCTACCTGAAAGAGGATTCCAAAGAGGATGGATCTAGACTGTTCTCAGTGGTACCTGATGACAGAACAAGGAGTAATGGTCTCAAGTTGCAGTGAAGGAGGTTTAAGCTGGATATGATTTAGTTGGGGATTGGTCCTGCTTTGAGCAGGGGGTTGGACTAATGATCTCCTCAGGTCCCTTCCAACCCTGAGATTCTATTATATGTTGAGCAATGTGAGGTCTTGCACTCAGGCCAATAGCAGCTCTGTCTCTTTCGCATATGTCAGCTCATCAACTTCAGGGAACGTTCTAGGCATCAGTGGGCATAACATTATTGACTGACTGGTGAAAATTGAGGGAGGGGCTAATCCCCCCCATTATCCCTTACACCCCTCTGCCCCCCCCACAGGAGCCTAGTGTGGCCACAGTGCCCCCAGCTCCAGTGCTGTTGGCACCGGGCAGCCAGCCCCCATGCACCAGCAGCGGCCCTTACCCCGGTGCACCTGGCAGGCAGTGCAGCCCCAGCCAACTCGAGACCCTGCAGGAGGCAGGCCGGCCTGGGCTAGGACAGAGCATTGGGAACTGTAGTAGTGGGCCTGGCAGTGGAGTATGGGCAGGGCCATGCTAAGCTGTTTAGGGAGGCACAACCTCCCTCTGCCTATGATACCTGCTGCCCGTGGGGGGCGGGAAACAAAAGGGACATATGAGACACATACAGCTCCTGCTAAATGGTTAGCAGAGCCAGTAGTTTCACCACTGTCAGTCTGTCTAGCTCAAAGAAATGATTGAGGGCAGACCCCCATGCACTCTCTCCTCTCCCAGTCCCAGAAAACAAGAAATGGGAATGAGGGCACAAGGAATCCCTGCTGGGGGTTGTGGGGGCAATATGGTGGGAAGAATGCCATGGGGCATACAGCTCCTGATATGAGGTAAAGGAAGAATGGGGGGCCACAGAGTCCTTGGCATATGGAGAAAATGGGGGACATCCCAAGGCATGAGAGAGGGGTGGGGAGTTGCAGGGAGTCCCTGAACCATTGAGAGATGGGAGGGTGGAGCATAAAGAGCTTGTCCAGAGCAACTCAAGAGCCTCTGTTGTGTGCAATGTGCTTGGCCTACAGACAGAGGTGATACATGGGAGGCGGGCATGTGGGGTCATGGGGGGGGCGGCCTGATTTGCTGCTCGGCTTGTACTGAGCATGCTCAGGAACACTCTTGAAGCCAGCTGCCCTCACTCAGCCCTCCCATTATCTGTAGGTATGAGTTGTCTCTACCTACAGAAGCAACTGGAGGCCCTGAGTGCGATCAGGGCCCATTATGCTTGGTACTGCACAAAGTCAGTTGGGCAAGAGTCCCTGAAGAACTAACAATTAAATCAGACAAAGAGCAAAAGGGGGAACAGTCGATGAGAGACTGTATTCACTGTTCCTGTAAGTCCTATCCACACACACAAAACCCCTTTATGGGAGCATGGAGATGCTTTTAACATGAGTTGGCTGCACCATCAGGAAGTATTGATTACAGCTTGAGGTAGCAACTGACAAGTTGTGCTAACACAATCCCTCTGAGCAATAATACAATTACTCTGTCCAGTTCGAGAGTTATTTTGCAGTGTGGCTGCTTGGTGAACTTTGAGAGGAGCTAACTCTGCAATGATTTGCCAAACATCACACAGAAGCTCAGTGCTAGAGCCAGGAATAGAACCCAGGTGTCCTGACTCCCAGTCAGTGTCCTATCTGGTAGATGCTACATTTAGTTCATTGGAGCTAGCTGAATTGGTCGGTTTTTCTAGAACACATTTTCTTCATCTAAGACACTATCACTGACTCTGGTAGAATCCTATTAAAGAGTTAGTGAGTTTTCATTATTTTACCATGCTCTGTAAAGTCAGACAACGCATCCTTCTCTTAAATGATTCAAAGCCCAGTCACTTCAAAGAGCTTACATATATATGACATGCTGTGGCTTTCATAAATCTGTAAATTCTGCTGTTTGTTTCTGACTCCTCCTGGAACTCTCAAAGCTTTGGCTTTGCTTTTGGCATAATGTGGTGTATATTTTGTTTTGTTTTATTTTACACTGTTAGCATCCTTGTCACTAAAATTCCACTAAAATGGGGAGGGATAGCTCAGTGGTTTGAGCATTGGCCTGCTAAACCCAGGGTTGTGAGTTCAATCCTTGAGGGGGCCACTTAGGGATCTGGGGCAAAAAATTGGTCCTGCTAGTGAAGGCAGGGGGCTGGACTCAATGACCTTTTGAGGTCCCTTCCAGTTCTAGGAGATTGGTATATCTTCAATTATTACCTTTTTACCTATTACACACAGTTGCCTGATTTCTTTTGGTTTTTGGTCTATTTCTGAGAAGTCAGATTTCCCAGACATTTCTGGATGCTCAAAAGACAGTATCCATAGAGGGCAAGTTTCATTTTGTTCTGATATGCATCAGGATATGCTGGAAGAAAACAATTCTTACTCCAATTCACATCTGCTCATTATGAATCCAAATGGAAAATTTCCTCTGTATAAAAGTCCCTCCCTCCAAAAATGGCTCAAGGAGGCTGTAGTGCAAAGAAACAGATTAAGGCAAATGACATATCACATTCTGTTACAGGTTACAACTCTAGTTTAATTTAGATTTAAGTGTCAGCAAATAGCAGCAAAGAGTCCTGTGGCACCTTATAGACTAACAGATGTTTTGGTGCATGAGCTTTCGTGGGTGAATACCCACTTCGTCGTATTCACCCACGAAAGCTCATGCTCCAATATGTCTGTTAGTCTATAAAGTGCCACAGGACTCTTTTCAGAGTAGCAGCCGTGTTAGTCTGTATCCACAAAAAGAACAGGAGTACTTGTGGCACCTTAGAGACCAACAAATTTATTTCAGCATGAGCTTTCATGAGCCACAGCTCACTTCTTCGGATGCATGTGTGTTCCATTCTATGCATCCGAAGAAGTGAGCTGTAGCTCACGAAAGCTCATGCTGAAAGAAATTTGTTGGTCTCTAAGGTGCCACAAGTACTCCTGTTCTTTTTACAGGACTCTTTGCTGCTTTTACAGATCCAGACTAACACGGCTACCCCTCTACTTGTCAGCAAATAGTCCTCCTGCAAACCCTTCAAACTACCAAGTTTTTCTTAAGGGGAAGCAACAATGTTATGTCCAAAATAGTTACAGATTAACAAAAATCTGAGAAGCTTTCTTGCATTGGGAGACTAAGACACCACGGTTTGTTGATGATGCCATATGTGTTGCTCTGGTGAAGGCCATTAGAGGATGGTCAGAATTCTTCCTAGAGGGTTGGTCCGAGTGTGAGCATCTGCTACTGCAAGGATTTGCTAACTACAGAATAGTTTGGGGTATCTGTTGCTGGGACCTTTTGAGGTAGGATGGTGTGTGTGTGTCTCTGTCTCTGTGTGTGTGTGTCTCTCTCTCTCTCTCCTCTTCCCCCAATCCGCCTCCCACAACCCACAAAAAGAAATAGCTAAAGCTGTTGAAAACAAGATATCAACTGTCTGAGGTGGTTGTGGGCACGTTGTAGGTAACTGTGAAGGGTAAGAGGACTAAAGGATTTGATAGGAATTCCCCTGTTAGTGTTCCTTTCCCTCCCATCTCTTCCCCCGCCCCCAACCTCTCGCCCTATGGAAGGGCTTTCTCTCTGTTGCTCAGGCCACCTTTTTTCCTTGCAGAAGATGCACTGCCATTACCAAACCTTCTTTTGGCTGTGAAGTAGTAGTAATAGAGGGAACCCTGTAGTAACAAATACTACCTTGAATACCATTAACACCACAGATTCCTAATAAATCTGAGGCATTGGCAAGGAACAATGCCATAGAGCACTGACTTAAGCTATTCCCTTTGCTACTCCCCTCTAATCCTACCTACAAAGTACTGCAGATCCCCAAACTATATGTGGAGCTTTCAGAGTCCTAGAAAGGTGGCTAGTGTCAATGAGGTTGTCAGACCAGTGCATCTCTGTGCTCCCTACCATGAATGTATCACTGACTTTTTTTTTCCCCACATCCTTCCACCTGCAAACAAAGTGCCTTGGTTCCCTTACCACTAACCCAAGTGTACATGGTTCAAAATGAGGGCATAATTGTAACTAATTTTTAGAAACTTTTATACGTCACCCAAAAATAGTTCTTCCATCCATGATACATTAGAAGCTAGAGTTATGTATTGCTGTGTAAACAGAGAAAAGGTTTATCGAATGCTACAACTTAACTGGTTTTTTTTTAACTACAACTTGAGATTGTTGCCTGCGACATCTTGGTCCTCCTTTTTTTCTTCCCTATAAAAGAAAAGGAGATTGAGACTCTTTAAAAAGTTCTCAACTTCCATATACTGTGTTTTTTTCTCTTGTGTAAAATCATCTAACGGGGCGTGGGAGAAGGGAAGGAAAATGCTGGAAAATCTCTCAAATGGCATCCAATGCCCTTGTTTCGGGAGTGGGAGGGAGAGCTCTTAGAGACACGCTCCTATTTTAGTGACACCTGTTTTATGACAAATGCATACAAAGGCAAAGAGAAAAGAACATAAGATGAAAACAGAGCTGCATTTTTCTAGGTTACTGGAGGAAGACAGGAACAGTATTCAATCATATCAGCAACTTCTGGACTCTGGCTATGCACCCCTCGCTCACAAAAGCTGAGTTGCTCTGGCTTAGTTGCTCTGACTTTTGTGTGTCGCCGGGTTGAGGAAGGCAAAACACGTTTTATCAGGGTTAAGTGTCTAAAGCATAGTCTTCAATCTGCCAAACTGATCACAGGAAAATGCTAAAGTTAAACTTGTTCTGCAGTAACTCTCAAAATTGGACAGTTATTAGACCAGGCCGGAGAGAGAGGAGAGGACTGAAAATGAGAAAGTAATGAGTAAGAGAGCAGGGAGCTAAGTTTCATATTGCAAGAGGCTCAGAACAGTGGATATAGTAACTCTTCTCATCATCTGGCCTGCCCAGAACAGATCCAATCCACTGTCCTCCAGGATCAGGAAATATCATGATAGTAAATCCTGGCTTTTAGTATGTGAAGGTAACAAGTGGTGCTGAAAATGGCAAATGTCGTGGTGCTGCCCCTGAAATTGCCAAGTGTTTCCAGAAAGATGTGAAAAAGGAGTGGCAACCTTGATCAAAGGGTTGCATCAATTTAAGTTTCTGCTAGTACTTTACTGTTGAAGGCCTGAAATGTGAGGCTGTTAATCATGTTGGTGATTACTTACACAAGGATCGTACTGAAATGAATAGGACTACTCCAGAGGAAGTGCCCATGTAACACTGACAGACCGTGGTGGTAGGCAGGTTCAATCGCATCTGAGACCTCTGGAGCTTAGTGCATGAGCCTCTACAGCATGAGATAAAAGCTAACTGGCTGTTAGCTAAGGCTGTAGAGGAGACTCATTTTATCTCTCGCTTAAGTGGTCTTGGTGTCACTAGATGGGACAGAACTCTACACCCAGAAGGTGTGTGAGTTACACCTGCACCATGTGTAAAATCTCCATAAAATGGCTCTGAATAGGACCTTGGCTTGATACCACAATTGTAATCACAATTTCTAGTGAGACTATAGCAGTCTTGAAAACTCCTAATAAGCAACTTTTCTAGTTCAGACAAACACACTTAATGCCATTTCTCTGGCCTCGTACTGTTTCAGCCATTTTACATAACGTTCAGAGGTTTAAATGACTGTCCATCTCTTTTAGCTCACATTTTTAACACCTAGCCGAACACAAGTGTTCACCAGAAAATGAAATGTTCCAGTTGCAATCAGGGGCAGCTCCAGGCACCAGCAAAGCAACTGCGTGCCTGGGGCGGCAAGCAGCGGGGGGGCAGCCTGCCAGTCGCTGTGAGGGCAGCAGTCAGGCAGCCTTCGGCGGGATGCCTGCAGGAGGTCTGCTGGTCCCGCGGCTTTGGCTGCAATTCGGCGGCGGGCACACTAAAGGTGTGGGACTGGCAGATCACCCACAGAAACACTGCTGAATCCGCGTGACCAGTGGACCACCCGCAGGTGTCCCACCAAAGGCTGCCTGACTGCCATGCTTGGGATGGCAAAAAACATAGAGCCGCTCCTGGTCTCAGTGTTCTAAGGTTCCTAGTCCAAATGGTTTGCAGGATGTGTCACACTGCACCTGTCACTGTGTGGGCCTGAGAGATGGCTGTCCTGCAGCTCAGATTTGTGCATTGTTGGGGAAGGGAATTCTACCTTTTTGGGAGGGAGGCAGGGGAAGAAAAACTGTCTACACACACAAGGCAGCTGTTTGAAGCTGCTTGGGGAGTTGGTGTGTTAAAAGTAGCCTCAGTAGAGACAGATTGGGGTTTAGGATACAACTAGGGATGATGGCGGGTAGAAGGTGCATGGCTAATGCAACTTGTCACATGACTTAGCAATTTTGGATATCAATGCCACATATGGGATTTGTGTATGTAGGCTCCCCCTCTTGGAGCTGGAAGAGGCTGTTGCTTGTAGAGGGGGAAAAATCATGTCTTCACTAGTAGGGTAATAAACCATGGTGTATCTTTCGTGTTTTTAATTTCCTCAAACAGTGAATTCCTAAGTAAGCTAGCACTAAAATATCAGGGGCTGGCTGTTGATGAATCTAGCCAACTGTTATCGCCATAGCAACCATACATTCTGAATCCACACTGGAGATGTCTGACTCTTCTTGGATGTTAAAATATGATTTTTTTAAAAAAAATTTATAGCCGATTAGGTACACTTCTCTTCTTGCATATGAAGGAAGGATTTCTTTAAATCCTGTTGCAGAAAAAAGAGTGGATGTACTGTACATTGCAGTATAGTATGTATACCTTGGCTTAGTTCCTAGATAGCCATATGTGAATTGCAACAAGAGTGTAAAATCTATCAAGATCAGGAAAACTATACAGAAAAAATATTAATGCCAGACATGAGTTATTGCTTTCACAGGAAGAAATTATAACCCTAATCCAAAAATCACTAAAGTCAATGGGATTCTTCTTTCCCCCCCCCCCCACACCCCCCACCCCTTGGCTTCAATTTTATTTGCATCAGGTCCTAAAGCTGAAAGTATGACTGTTTTTACCACTGCTGTAAAATGAAATAAATATCTTGTTAAATTTCACAATGTGCACAGTGTTTGGTACATCTGTGGTCTTCTCCAAGAATTGGAAAATGAAAACAAGCCAAAGTCTTAAATGACCTCTGGTTTTCCATTGAAGAAACTACCCAAAAATCTGTGTGGAAAAAGGTTGGACTAGATCAGCCTGGGGCAATTCAGCACGCTTCTTTATCAGCTGCTCTTGTTTGACACGTTGTTCCCCTCCGTGAAATCAGCCAAACTGCGTTTTTTTATTACTATATTTTAATACTGGGCTAAATTACCAGGATTAAAAAAAAATGTTTATACAGTGTAAATCCAGGCCCTAAAATGCATGCTTTTGTCACTCTTAATCCGTTGCTTTTGTCTTGCAGAAAACGCACTATTTTGCAAGATGACTGTCTTTAAAAATTGGAGTTGGCACCTTTTATAGCAGTTGGGTGCCCTTGTATTGTATACATGCACTGTGGCCACAGGAATAATGCCCCCCTTTCCCTTCTAAACAGAATTGGCACTGAACATTTCCCAGTGGCCTTTATGAAGAAAGGTTAAGGCACAAGATGGCTTTTGAGCCCTGACTGCATGCAATTTGTCCAAGCTTTTCAAAGTGGTTGCTGATTTTTGAGTGCACAGCTTGGATACCTTGCACCTGATTTTCAGGGTTCTGTAACTGTATTGATTGTTACAGGAGCTCTCTGCTTCTGAAATCTAGGCAAATCTTGAGATGCCTAGGGCCCCTAAAACCCCTAGTCAGCCTTGAAAATGTTGGTCTTAATCTTTCCCTCACTTCCTTGTTAATAGGTAGTAGCTATTATCCTTATCTAATCAGAAGAGGTGACCACAATAAGTGACGTTCTGATGGAAGCATTATTTTGGTTTCATACTGAAACATTAACAGACAGACATCTCTGCAGAGAGGAAAGAGAACCTACTAATCTATTATATGCCTTTTCCACAACTGACTCGGGATTTACAATGACTGGCTGATTAATCACACATCCTAAATTGTAGGGCATGAAATGGCATTCTGACATCACTTGTACATTAGCTATGTTTTTTCCTTTTTTGAAGTCACTGACAGCAAGAGGCAATATGCGGCTAGACAAATTCAGTCCTGGTGCAAGCGAGCACAACTCCTCTATGGTCAATAGGGTTATGGCAAGGCTGGCTTTCACCAACTCCTGCTAGTGTGTGTGGGGAGGTTATCTCTAATATAGTCTACATGTGTTATACCCAGGCAGTTTGCTTCACTTCCTGGCATGTTTTCAGTGTAATTAATGGGCAAGTTGTTGAATGTCATACCACTGTCTAATGTTTCTACTGACTCCACACTTGTTCTAGAGCTTTCCGTGTTTGTCTTCTAGATAACATTTAGAGAATGGTGAATGTAGAGATGGGATTGAGAGAGGGTCGGGGAAAGAGAAGGGGGGATATAATCCTTGACTACAACACAGTCATTATTTGAACCTTGCCATTTTTCATTGAATAACTTAACATACCTTTTTTTAATGTGATCAGCTGTACTGATTACCCTCACAAAAACTATTGGCTGCCACCAATCCATTCATGGAGGCAGCTTTTCCCACAGGACACTCACTCCCACATACTCACTCTCCTGGGAGAGTAAGGAGGGGCAGCCATGGACTATGAGAGGCTATCCAGGGAGGTGTTAGTACAGCCTGGGGAGGAGCGGGCAGGGTTGGGGGAACTGCATCACAGAAAAGCAAGTGTCCCCAACCTTCCATGATTTTGGCCCCTATTACAGGCAATCTTGCAATGATGCAAAAAGTGCTTGCTGCCTCATAATTTTGGGAAAGCTAACTCGGAGAGCGTGAGGAGCGCTCTTGCACATGATGGCCTGTTGCCATGAAGAAGGTGCACTAAACTGCAAGCCTGCGATCATGAGGTCTAGTTCAAGCTCTTCCGCTGCCTTGTTAATATTTCTGTGCACTTCACAACCCTCATTATGAGCCAAGGTTTCATGCTGCAACTTTCTGGGGGTATAGCCATCACTCACTTGTCTCAGATAAGATAACGGAGAGCTTGCAGAACGTCACGTCAAACAGAGCTGTTAATATCACAGAGTCGACTCTCATTCACTTTGTCATGGTCTTTCAGAAGAAACATTACAAATCAGATGCTTCTGTAACCCACGTTATCACAATGGGTAGGTGTATTACCAAGGGGGAAAAAAGCAGTGAGTCTGAGCCTGGGACTACAGCCTCAATTTCATGCTACCGCACTAAAACAGCACTGTAGACATTCCCCCTCAGGCTCTGAAACCTTTCCCCCTCACTAGATTTCAGAGCCCAAGCTGAGCCTGAGCAGGAACAGCTACATCAGTATTTTTAATGCAGCAGTGTGAGCCCCATGAGATGAAGTCTGAAGATCTGGTCTCTGAGACTTGCTGATACAGATAGGTACCTTTGGTTTGGGATTATTTTTGGCAAGTAGATGTACCTAGCGTCCCACTGCTATCTCAAAATACTTAACCCACCAGCGATGTGTGTTGTGTCAGCTGTCTTGCACCGAGAATAACAGCATGACCTGCTCTCTCCCAAATCAGTTATTCCAACAGCTTAGTAGAAGAGGTCTGCTATGAATCTGAAGGTGTGGATAGAACATGTAAGGTCCCTAGTGTAATTGTTGGGCTGTTTTATATTGCAAAACATTGGCAACAAAAAAAAAAGTTGTCTATTTTTTTTCTGATAGTCTTTTGGAGGTAGCAGAATCTGACACCTGTGACAAGGCAAATCCTTGTGGGTTTTGCTGTGCAATGGTGGCAGTGTTTCTTTTTAAAACAAATAACCCACCAAAAGGATCATTTAATACAATTTATGCAGGATGTGTGGAAAGGATAGAAAATTATCTGAGAATGAGGTACAGTTTATAAACTGAAAGAGGCGGGTATCTATTGCTTATAATTACTCCTGAGAGCATTCTACACCCCCCCAAAAAAAATCTGCACACTATTTTACAATTTGCAAAATTGTATTTGTCAAATAAATGTGGAGGCTCCAGCATGGCATGGGGGAGCACAGGGCACTGGCTGCACAGAGGTAGGAGATCACTCTGCAGCTCCTCCACTCCTCTCCCCACCCCGCAGGATACAGACTCAGGGGTGAGGCTGCACCCAACCCTGACACAGTGCAAGGACTAGGCTTGCCCCAGAGCCCTGCCCGTCCATGCCAGGTGTGGGCAGGCAGGCTCAGCAAGGCAGGATTCAAGTGTGAAAGGGTTAGTGTGGGGTGCTCCAGGTGTGAGTTGAGATGGTTCTGTATGGGGGATCCAGGTGCAGGGGGATCTGGATGCACAGGAGCTTGTTGGGGAGGGTTCTGGGTGCAACAGAATGGGACTCTTCGGGGGGGGGGGCAGGTGAAGGTGGTTGGGGCTCAGTGGGAGGGGGTCTGGGTGTGGGGTGATCAGTGGAGGGGTCCAGATGCTGGGGTGTGGAGCTCAGTGGGGTGGGGATCCATGTGCAGATGGTTGGGGCTTGGTAGGGTGGGGATCTGGGTGCGGGTGGCTTGTCAGGGTGGTTCAGGTGCAGGGGCAATGGGGCTCATGGGGGGCGGGTCTGGGTGCAGTGGGGCTGAGCCTCAGTGGGAGGGTCTGGGTATGAGGGAGTCTGGATGCATGGGGGTTGTATCTCCCTCTACAGTGATCCTTCCCCTTGTAGCTGAGCAGTGATGGGTGCAGGAAGCATGGGAGGGGGAGTTGGCAGAGCTTCTTACAGCCGTGGAGGAATTTAGGGGTGCATCTAACATGGCCCCGGATGCCATGCAGGGGAAGAGGAAGTCTCGTCCTCCCCAGCCCAGCCAGGACTAGCACCTGAGCCCAGCTCAGGGTAGGAGCCACCAGCCAGGTCTTCTCCCCCACACCATCCCTCTCCATGCCCCATAGTGATTTACTTCTCTGCCAGCTGCCCTGGGTACCCAAAACATATTGCTTGGGAGGGTCGCATGACTGCTCTTGTGGCTTCCTTTGCTTCCCTGTCCGAAAGTCACTTTTCTGTGGGGGATGCAAATAAATCTACAGGGGACATAAATTCTGCACGTGTGCAGTGGCACAGAATTCCCCCAGGAGTATTACAATAGTCCCCCTCATGTTTCCACTCTTTCAAAATCTTCAGACTAATAAAGGATATTATGTTGTCTTGGTAGGGCAGGATTTAATCATCAACTGTTAATACTATTAAGCAGATTGAGAGGAAATTCGACCCTTTTTGGTTGAACATAACTGATCTTGGCTTCCTGAACATCCCTAAATAAATGCTGATTGTCAGACAATAGTTCTTGTTGGTTGGTGCCTATAGTGTTAACAGCCTTTGGTGTTCTATGCACTACACAGACACAAAGTCATATTCAGCATCCACACAGAATTTATAATTTAAATAGACCATATGCAGTTATGAGAAAGGGATAAAACCTACATTGATCCAGGTGGGGATTGTCACAGTGCTGTTATGTGTATTTTCACTCTTTGGGAAAGTGCCCCAGCCACCCCTCCAATTTACCATCTGTCCCTAATCTGCCCATTCCCCATTGTTAACTCATGTTGTTAATATTCTTTCTCCAGCTCTAGTCTTCATGCTCTGGTAGTCTTTGCTCCTAGTCCAGATATAGAAATGTTAGCCCTGGGCATGAGTAAATTTTATTGCCATCATATTTTCTATCCAATATTTTTCAGTACCGCTACCAAATGAATGCTACCTAATGTGTTACACTAATGTGTGCACCATAGGAACACTCTGATGCATTACTCTACAATGGAATATCTTAAAGGCAGGGCCTGTGAGTCTTTCCTGAATTGCCAAAAGACTTTAATCATGTAGGCCAAGAATAAGTATTACTGGGTAGTAGGTAATACCCTTTTTGTAGTGTCTTTTTGTTTGTTTTTTGGTTTCTTTTTTCTGACTTCCTGAGGAAACTACAATCCATTGGTGATCTTCCAGAAAACATCACCCCGGCCACTATGGATGTAGAAGCCCTCTACACCAACATTCCACACAAAGATGGACTACTAGCCAGCAGGAATAGTGTCCCTGATGATGTCACGGCAAACCTGGTGGCTGAACTTTGTGACTTTGTCCTCACCCACAACTATTTCACATTTGGGGACAATATATACCTTCAAGTCAGCAGCACTGCTATGGGTACCCGCATGGCCCCACCACATGCCAACATTTTTATGTCTGACTTAGAACAACGCTTCCTCAGCTCTCGTCCCCTAATGCCCCTACTCTACTTGCGCTACATTGATGACATCTTCATCATCTGGACCCATGGAAAAGAAGCCCTTGAGGAATTCCACCATGATTTCAACAATTTCCACCATTTTCACCATCAACCTCAGCCTGGATCAGTCCACACAAGAGATCCACTTCCTGGACACTACAGTGCTAATAAGAGATGGTCAGGTAAACACCACCCTATACCGGAAACCTACTGACCGCTATACTTACCTACACGCCTCCAGCTTTCATCCAGACCACATCACACAATCCATTGTCTATAGCCAAGCTCAAAGATACAACCACATTTGCTCCGATCCCTCAGGCAGAGACAAACACCTACAAGATCTCTATCAAGCATTATTAAAACTACAATATCCACCTGCTGAAGTGAAGAAACAGATTGACAGAGCCAGAAGAATATCCAGAAGTCATCTATTCCAGGACAGACCCAACAAAGAAAGTAACAGAATGCCACTAGCTGTCACCTTCAGCCCCCAACTAAAACCTCTCCAGTGCATCATCAAGGATCTATAACCTATCCTGAAGGACGATCCCTCACTCTCACAGATCTTGAGAGACAAGCCAGTCCCCGCTTACAGACAGCCCCGCAACCTGAAGCAAATACTCACCAGCAACCACATACCACACGACGAAAACACTAACACAGGAACCTATCCTTGCAACAAAGCCAGTTGCCAACTTTGTCCACATCTATTCAAGGGACACCATCATAGCACCTAATCACCTCAGCCACACCATCAGAGGCTCATTCACCTGCACATCTACCAATGTGATATATGCCATAATGTGCCAGCAATGCCTCTTGCCAAGTACATTGGCCAAACCAGACAGTCTCTATGCAAAAGAATAAATGGACACAAATCAGACGCCAAGAATAACATTAAAAAAACCAGTAGGAGAACACTTCAACCTCCCTGGTCACTCAATTACAGACCTAAAAGTCGCAATTCTCCAACAAAAAAACTTAAAAATCAGACTCCAACGAGAAACTGCAGAATTGGAATTAATTTGCAAACTGGACACCAGTAAATAGGCTTGAATAAAGACTGGGAGTGTATGGATCATTACACAAAGTAAAAATTATTTCCCCATGCTAATTTTCCCCCCTACTGTTACTCACACCTTCTTGTCAACTGTTGGAAATGGGCCATCCTGATTATCACTACAAAAGTGTGTTTTTTTTTGTTTTGTTTTTGGTTTTTTTGTTTTTCCCTCCTGCTGATTAGTCTTATTATAGCTGGTATGGCAACACCCATTTTTTTCACGTTCTCTGTCTGTGTGTGTATATATATCTTCCTACTGTATTTTCCACTGCATGCATCCGATGAAGTGGGTTTTAGCCCATGGAAAGCTTACGCTCAAATACATCTGTTAGAAATGTTGTGTTTGATGTTATGTTCTTCACTGTACTGGCTTTGCCCGAAGCTCACAAGTTGTTTAGGGCTGATTAGAGCCTAACTCTGTGGTCATTGCTGAAAAGCCTCTGCCTACAGCAGCTGCAGTTTTATCCAGGAGAATCCAAGGTGGCCTCTCTTCAATGAGCTCATTATTAGTGCTTTGACTGAGCCTAGCCCTTTCTCCATTTTTAGATGTTCTCTGACATCCCCCAGCTCTTTCAAGAGCTGTTAAACACAGCAGGCACCTGGGTCTTGCTGGGGCAATTTCCTCTTCAAAGGGCTGTTCCTTTTGCTGCAGCTATTCAATTCTGTGAAGGGAGCAGAAGCCATAGGCAGTGTTGAGGTTTCATTATGTAGGTGGCCAAATGTGAATCCTTCCCACACTGACCGATGTCCCTTAGGGGAATGAGGCTGTGCCATCCCTGTCTATCATGCTACTTGCTGGCATGACTACCTGCTTATTTCTATAACTAACTTGCTTGTTAATACTGTTTGTTGGCCTATCCCTCAGTCCTTGGTTTGGAGGGCCAGTGGACAGCTCTGTATCTGCATGCTACCTGATTGGGATGCCCGTACAAGGAGTTAAAACTCCCACCAGCAGAGCTCTCAAGGTTGTTGGAACACACAAGCCTTCTTATTGAATCAAAGAGTAGTCCCCAGGGAACAAGGTGGCCATAACTAGAAACCATTATAAGAGAGCTACTGGAGTTGCTAAAGATCCTCTTGGTCCTCATAATTTAGAACAATTATAAAGGAACAAGGATTTTTTTTTAAATCTAGTTACTGTGTTGCAGAGCTGCATCTGTTAAAAAGGCTTCTATTCCCTACATGGAACCAAGCAGCCATAGCAAGAATCTTGAGGAGGAAGTTCTATCAGTAATGGCAAGCCTCAACTACAAAATTAAGTCGAGCTAAGGTACAGCGACGTACAGCCACCACAGTAATTGAAGCGGTTTTACACCTCCACACTACACTCAATGTGTCAGTAGTACGCATCCTCACCAGGAGTGCTTGAACCACTTTAACTGCCAATGTAGGGTAGTGTGGGACTGCGTCTGAAAGGCAGCAACAGTCAATGTCAGCAATACAGTGTCTATGCTGACGCTGTATTGACCTAACTACATCAACCGAAGCACTATGCCTCTCGCAGAGTTGGAATTAAGTCGGTGTAGTGGGCAAATTACGCCAGTGGGAACACCATTGTAGTGTAGATGCTTACAGAGTTAAGTCGACATAAGCTGACCTCACCCTGTAGTGTAGACCAGACCTTGGTATATCTAAAATAGTAATTTTTGTTGCAGGCTCAAACCGTCCTAGAAGTGCCACAGAACAGCAGATAATCTTTCAGGGAGGGTCCAGACTTAAAATAGCCTGAGGAATTAACTAAAATGAGACTCCTGCACTAAACATCCCCCTCAGACAAAAACAGCCACAACTGGAGCTTTTTTCTTTTTTTTCAGCCCCAAAATTCCTGGGGAGTAGTGAGTGATTACACAGGGAAGAGCACCTGTGTAGTGGTGGTGGGGGGCAGCATTGTCTTTTTTTTTTTTTCCCTCCTATTCTTTGAGAATTTTAACTTCAGGCCCTTTCTCCTGAGCATCCTGTATTTTCCCCATCCACTCTTTCCCTGCCCTAAAGTGATTAAAACATAGCTGGAATGAGAATACAGAAGAAAAATACTTCATAATAGAGTGTTCTGCTTGCTGAAGAAACTGTATAATCCTGGAATTAACATCCACTGGGAAATATGATATGGCTTGAAACTTCACACCAACCACATCAGTTGTCATTCAAAGCTATTTCATAACCGTCCTAAGATTAACACTGACAGCTTTACCAGGCTGGCTAGCCTCTGCTACATCTGGTTCAGACTGCTCCTGTATAATATCAGCATACTCCTGTATAATATCTTTAGGGCCCTTTATTTTTTGTTTAATTTTTCCAGGGAATTTCAGTGTTTGACTACAACAAAAACTGCTGAAAGTTTGTGCAAAAAAACTATTACTAATTTTTCTTTTTAAACATTGGGGTTTATTTTGGTGTTGGGAAGGACGGGGTGGGGAGGGAGTATTCAGTAGATTAATGCTTTGATGAATGGAATTCAGTGTGGTTTGCTGCAGAACTCAAAACAAAATGTCACCTCTGAGTTTAAGAAAACAATATATCTAATCCCCAAATAAAACTTTTCATTTGAATAAACAGTTTATTGTTGTAGACTTAGAACTATTAGCCTGTAAATATTTACATTTAATAATTGGGCCCAATATCTTCACATAAGACTGAGTGTTTATAAATATTTTAAGTCCTTCAGTGTCATTTCCAAAAATCCTGCATACCATAGGCTCACAGCAATCTTTTAAAGGAGTCTTTTTGAAGGCCCGTTCTCTGTTAACAGCTTGAAATGTGTACGTGGTGGGAGTGAGATTCATCAGTACATTCAGATGCATATGCACTACAGACCTTGCATCCATGCCTATTTGTTGTAAAGCTATCTATTAGTCTAAGATACACACTTCAACAGGTAGCTTTGCATATACACAGACTAATGTATTATCATAATACATATATCTTGTGCAATGTATTATATTCATAATAAGACATGTTTTATTTTTATATATTTGAATGATACAAAAGTAGGTGGGGAAATCTGGTGGGGGTGGGGGGAGGAATAATACTTCGTGTAAAACCTGGGATTTTTTTTTTCAGTAAATCAATTTTAAACTGAAAATGAAGGGGGCTTAAATCTCTTTTATACAGAAGTTGCTTCCTATTCTAAATATTGGAGGGGAAATACTGCAGTGTCCACATACTAAGGCTTGGTAAATGTTGATGTTTTAATGCCAACCACTGTACTTTCTATTTTTGTCTTCAGCAGTCTTTTTAGTTATCTGTACTGATTTTTTTTAAAGATTGGAGCAAAAAACCATGTGATCCAATTTACAATGCATAGCAACACTGGTACACTAATTATAATTTTGCCATGAGCAATTGTCAAAATCATGAAACTGCCAGTCTGCCTGGTTGTGGGCAGCATTCTATATCACAGACATCTGGCAGAACCAGCAGAGGATGATTGGCTTGCCAGACTACTGGCAGTGTGCAGGAACACAAAAATTCACTGTGTGTGGGAGAACTAGTTGTACTTTGCAGCTGAAATGGTGCCTCCAGCCCCTCCCCACCCCACCCCATCACCACCTAATGAAGTGTCAGTTGGTAGTAGGCAAATGAATCTGTGACTGCCACCCCCACAGTTGTGGTTACAAATACTCTTGCTGCTCTCAAACTTCACCACCACTCTCTACAGAGACTTGGATTACTGTGTGTGTCTAGTAATGCCTGGCACCTTTTTGTAATATACAAGGGCCAAATAGCTTTGCTGCAAGATCCACATATGTGCCACTGCCCTAGGAGAAGAGTGAGCAGCTGTTGCATGTGGACCATTGCATTGGTTTTTTTGCATTATTTCCATAGAATATCAAATTAACCAGTACATAAACCATCAACCAGGTTAAATTGCTAAACCGCTTCTAATTGACTTCAGTATATAAGGTCTTTGGGGGCAGGGACCATTTTGTTTTAGGCCCTGTCTACACTGGCAAGTTTCTGTACAGTAAAGCAGCTTTCTGCGCTGTAACTCCTGAGGTGTAGACACTGCCAAGCCACTGTTGCAGCGCTGTAAAGCCTCCACCAGCACTGCAACTCTCCAGTGTAGCCAAGCCCTTAGTGTGCAGAAACTTGCCGTTGTAGCGCTCTTTTTTTTTTTTTTTTAAACACCCTGAAGAGAGGTGTACAGCTTTCTGCACTAGGGCTACAATGCTGTGGTGCCAGTGTAGATACCATGGTTAATTACAGCGCTGTGATTGGCCTCTAGGAGGTGTCCCACAATGCCTGTCCTCGCCTCTCTGGTCATCGGTTTGAACTCTACTGCCCTGCCATCAGGTGATCAACCATCATCCCCACCCCATACATTCCTTTGCAAATTTGAAAGTCTGCTTCCTATTTGCTCAGTGATGCATGCAGTGGTCTCAGCACATCCTTCCAGGTGGCCATGCCTGCTCCACACACCAGGCGATCCTCCACTTGGAGCAATGCCGAGCTGCTGGACTTCATCAGCATTTGGGGAGAGGAGGCTGTGCAGTCCCAGCTGTGCTCCAGCCATAGGAATTATGATACCTATGGACAGATTTCAGGATGCATGATAGAAAGGGGCCATGACCGGAACACATTGCAGTGTAGGGTCAAAGTGAAGGAGCTGTGGAACACCTACCACAAGGTGTGGGAGGCAAACCACCACTCCGGTGCTGTGCCCATGAGCCGCCAGCTCTACAAACAGCTGGACGCGATACTTGGTGATGACCCCACCTCCATTGCGAAGGCCCCTGTGGATACTTCGTTGGCTCACATGTCAGCTGAGAGTGGACTGAGCCAGGAGGAGGAAATATTGGATGAAGAGATGGAGGGGGACCCAGAAGCAGAGGATGACTCAGAGGCCAAAGATGCATGCAGCCTAAAGCTCTTTTCTACCCAGGAGGAGGCTACCCAGTCTCAGCTGTTGGCTCTTGGCAAGTGCAAACAGGAGAGGAGGCCCCTGGTAAGTAGATCTGACTTTGGGAATTGCTGAAGTGAGTTGTTGGGGGCAGGAGGGTTGCAGAAAGCAGGCTTGTCTCCCACTGCATGCCTAGTCTGATGGAACAGGCTGTTGATTGACTCCCTCACTTCACAGGAATCTCCCTCAGATCTCCAGGAAACTCTCCTGGAGATACCGTGCCAGTGGATTACGCAGTTACCTTGGCAGAGCTGCTTTGTTTCTTGTCCCATTAACAAAACTTTCCCACACCACTTTGCCATCTTGGGAGGGGAGATGACCATTGCTGCACACAGGTGAGCCTCAGAGGGGTAGGCCAGAAGCTGCAGGTTTGGAGAAGACCCTCCCTTGATTCCCTGCTCACCCTCAGCAGCGAGATAGCTTCCATAATGATCACACCCTGTGGAAAGTGTGGGGACAAGAATGATTTATCGGGGTTCTCCCCAAGAGTCATATGCCCAGTGTACAGCAGGGTCTGGGAGAAGGATTTACCCTGCCCCTGAGGCTACTCACCAATTTGGGGGTCTTGTGGTTCATGTGTGCTTGCCTGGGGTCAGACAGTTAGTGACAGGTGTGAGAGTACTGGCTGTGTTTTAAAGCACTGAATCAGTGTTGTCTGTGTTGCAAACAATACTGCTTCTGTAAAATGCTGCATTTAAAGTTCACAGAGATGACCTTGGGAGCCCAGCCTCCCTCTTTTGTTATCAGAGGCAGAATGGCTGCTCAGAATTAGAAAGCAGCCAAGAAGAGCTAAGGAGGACTTTCTCTGTGAGGTTATGATGCACTCTGCTGCCAAGAAACAGGAATTGAAGGAGTGGCGGGACAGCGAGAAGAGGGACCTAAAGGAGAATGCGGCACACCAGAAAAGCCACGGAGTAGCTCTTAAACATTTTGGAGCGCCAGGTGGATATGCTCCAGGTGATACTAGCTCTTCAAACCGAGTAGCTCTGTGCCCACCATCCCCTGCAGCCACCGTCGCAAAACTTTCCCATGTGCCCCTGCAGACACCGTGAACACACTGTCATCAACCTCC
Organism: Mauremys reevesii; assembly: GCF_016161935.1. Taxonomy (NCBI): domain Eukaryota; kingdom Metazoa; phylum Chordata; order Testudines; family Geoemydidae; genus Mauremys; species Mauremys reevesii. The sequence goes on from NC_052624.1 coordinate 203,239,930, forward strand.
TGGCTTCACTCTCTACTCACAGCATTCCACTCCCACTACCCACTGCACTCAACGGCCACCCCGCTACATTTTTGCCCTCCTGAAGTACAGCACCCACTGCACTGTACTCCAAAGGAGAAGGTTGGGTATGATCCCTGGACATACACAAATCTGTAGCCATCCCGCGACCCCTCCTCCTCTTGAGACCTTCCTATCCCCTCCCAGCTGATGAATTTTTTCGTTTGACTCTCTCTTCCACTTGTTGTCTTTTAATAAAAGAATTGTTTGTTTGAAAGCAATCTTTATTCTATTAAGTGAAAACAAAAAGAGCTCTGCAAAGCAATATACAATTATGTTAAGGCCCCTTCTTACATCATGTTCATCAATCCTCTCCTAGCATTACAAGCACTGTAATCCTGAGCATAGCAACAACGATTAGAGGCTTTCAGCTTCAAATTGCTGCCTCAAGGCATCCCTGATCCTTATGGCCTCTCACTGTACCCCTCTACTAGCCCTGGTCTCTAGTTGTTCAAACTCAGCCTCCATAGAATCATAGAATCCCAGGGTTGGAAGGGACCTCAGGAGGTCATCTAGTCCAACCCCCTGCTCAAAGCAGGACCAAACCCAACTAAATCATCCCAGCCAGGGCTCTGTCAAGCCTGACCTTAAAAACTCCTAAGGAAGGAGATTCCACCACCTCCCTAGGTAACTCATTCCAGTTCTTCACCACCCTACTAGTAAAAAAGTTTTTCCTAATGTCCAACCTAAACCTCCCCCTCTGCAACTTGAGACCATTACTCCTTGTTCTGTCATCTTCTACCACTGAGAACAGTCTAGATCCATCCTCTTTGGAACCCCCCTTCAGGTAGTTGAAAGCAGCTATCAAATCCCCCCTCATTCTTCTCTTCTGCAGGCTAAACAATCCCAGTTCCCTCAGCCTCTCCTCATAAGTCATGTGCTCCAGCCCCCTAATCATTTTTGTTGCCCTCCGCTGGACTCTGTCCAATTTATCCACTTCCTTCTTGTAGTGTGGGGTCCAAAACTGGACACAGTACTCCAGATGAGGCCTCACCAGTGCTGAATAGAGGGGAATGATCACGTCCCTCGATCTGCTGGAAATGCCCCTACTTATACAACCCAAAATGCCATTAGCCTTCTTGGCAACAAGGGCACACTGTTGACTCATATTCAGCTTTTCGTCCACCGTAACCCCTAGGTCCTTTTCTGCAGAACTGCTGCCCAGCCATTCGGTCCCTAGTCTGTAGCAGTGCATGGGATTCTTCCGTCCTAAGTGCAGGACTCTGCACTTGTCCTTGTTGAACCTCATCATATTTCTTTTGGCCCAGTCCTCTAATTTGTCTAGGTCCCTCTGTATCCTATCCCTACCCTCCAGGGTATCAACCACTCCTCCCAGTTTAGTGTCATCTGCAAACTTGCTAAGGGTGCAGTCCACACCATCCTCCAGATCGTTAATGAAGATATTGAACAAAACCGGCCCCAGCACCGACCCTTGGGGCACTCCACTTGATACCGGCTGCCAACTAGACATGGAACCATTGATCACTACCCGTTGAGCCCGACCATCTAGCCAGTTTTCTATCCACCTTACCGTCCATTTATCCAGCCCAGACTTCTTTAACTTGCTGGCAAGAATACTGTGGGAGACTGTATCAAAAGCTTTGCTAAAGTCCAGAAATAGCACATCCACTGCTTTCCCCTCATCCACAGAGCCGGTTATCTCATCATAGAAGGCAATTAGATTAGTCAGGCATGACTTGCCCTTGGTGAATCCATGCTGACTGTTCCTGATCACTTTCCCCTCCTTTAAGTGGTTCAGAATTGATTCCTTGAGGACCTGTTCCATGATTTTTCCAGGGACTGAGGTGAGACTGACTGGCCTGTAGTTCCCTGGATCTTCCTTCTTCCCTTTTTAAAAGATGGGCACTACATTAGCTTTTTTCCAGTCATCCGGGACCTCCCCCGATCACCATGATTTTTCAAAGATAATGGCCAATGGCTCTGCAATCTCATCGGCCAACTCCTTTAGCACCTTCAGATGCAGTGCATCTGGCCCCATAGACTTGTGCTCCTCCAGCTTTTCTAAATAGTCCTGAACTACTTCTTTCTCCACAGAGAGCTGGTCACCTCCTCGCTGGACTGTGCTGCAGAGTGCAGCTGTCTGGGAGCTGACCTCCTCTGTGAAGACAGAGGCAAAAAAAGCATTGAGTACACTAGCTTTCTCCACATCCTCTGTCACTAGGTTCCCTCCCTCATTCAGCAAGGGGCCCACACTTTCCTTGACTTTCTTCTTGTTGCTAACATACCTGAAGAAACCCTTCTTGTTACTCCTAACATCTCCGGCTAGCTGCAACTCCAAGTGTGATTTGGCCTTCCTAATTTCACTCCTGCATGCCTGAGCAATACTTTTATACTCCTCCCTGGTTATTTGTCCAATCTTCCACTTCTTGTAAGCTGTTCTTTTGTGTTTAAGACGAGCAAGGATTTCACTGTTAAGCCAAGCTGGTCGCCTGCCATATTTACTTTTCTTCCTACACATCGGGATGGTTTGTTCCTGCAACCTCAATAAGGATTCTTTAAAATACAGCCAGCTCTCCTGGACTCCTTTCCCCGTCATGTTATTGCCCATCAGTTCCCTGAGGTAGTCAAAGTCTGCTTTTCTGAAGTCCAGGGTCTCTGTGCTGAGCATCTGTGGTCCAGCCCTGTTCAGGTCCAGCCCTGAGTGAAGTTTCCACCCTTCCCTTCACAAATATTATGGAGTGTACAGCACGCGGCTATAAGCATAGGAATATTGTCATTGGTCATGTCTAGATTCCGATACAGGCATCCCCAGCAGGCTTTTAAATGGCAAAATGCACATGCAACAGTCATTCTGCACTTTCTCAGCCTGTTCTTGAACCGCTCCTTGCTGCTTGTCAAGTTACCCTGTGTATGGCTTCATATTCACAGCATTAAGGGGTAGACACAGGGCTGGCCTTACCATGAGGTGAACTGAGGCACCTGCAGGGCCGGCTCCAGTTTTTTTGCTGCCCCAAGTGGTGAAGCGAGGACTAAATAGAGAGAGCTGCAATCGGCGGCACTTTGGCGGCAGCTCTACCGTGCCACTTCATTCTTCCGCAGCAATTCGGTGGCGGGTCCCTCATTCCGAGAGACTGAGGGACCCACTGCCGAAGACCCGGACGTGCCACCCCTTTCCAAGTGCCGCCCCAAGCACCTGCTTCCTTCGCTGGTGCCTGGAGCCAGCCCTGGGCCATGGGTCCCAGACTGTGTGGGGGCGCCACTAGGACCCAGAGTGTAGAAAATTGTGTCTGCCGCTGGTGCATATGTATTCTCTCTGCTCGAGATGCACAGAGATGGTGGAGTGCTGGGCTGGAGGAAGGAGGGCACAAGAGACATAACAAGCAGGCAGGAGAAAAGGTGAGAGGGAATAACAAAGCAGTAGGAGCTGCAGGGAGAGAGAGAAGGAGGATCCTCTTATGTACCTCTTTAGCACCCCCAGGAGCCTGGACTGATTAACACCAGCTTCTCAGGGAGCTTCCTGTTTCCTGTTGCTTCCCTGAACCCATTGTGGAAGCCAGTAAATAATTAACAAGGTTTTGAAGAGATCTTAATGAATGTTAGTTAGCATGAGTTAGGTTAACTGTGACCCTGGTGACGTGAGGAAGCAAGATAATGTAAGACAGAGTGAATTGTGTGAAAGTTATTACGACCTTGCAATGTGCAGTCTTGCAGTCTTGTTTTTCTAGTGAGATAGGAGGAAAGCTTATGTATAAACAAAATGTATTTGTTGTTTTTTACTGTCTGTATTATTGCTAGAAATTGTCTGTAAAAGGTATAAAGGCTTGCTGTGATTGTTTACCAGTTGAGAGACCTGTCCAGGACCCTGTGTCCTATGGCACTCTCTCCCTCCATGGTAATTACTGGAGAAATAATAAAGTATTTGATTTTGCTGCATCCAAACAAAAAGTGAGAACTGAGTTTTTCTTCGACACCATCTATCGCCTCTCTACAGTTAGGGAAGCCCATTTGGGCAAAGCCATCCACAGTGTCATGCATGTTGCCCAGAGTCACGGTCTTTCAGAGCAAGATGTGATTAATGGCCATGCACAGTTCCATCAACGCAAGTCCAACCATAGGCGCCGACTCCATGGGTGCTCCGGGGCTGGAGCACCCATGGGGAACAATTAGCAGGTGTTCCGCATGCACCGGCAGCCAAGTTCCCCCTGCCCAAGTGCCCTGCGTCCCTGCTCCTCCCCCTCCCTCCCTGTGCTTCCTGTCCCCCCACCACCTAACAGCTGTTGGCGGTGCTTAGGATTTTCCGGGAGGGAGGGGAGGAGGCGGAGAAGAGGCGGGCAAAGGTGGGGACTTTGGGGAAGGGGTGGAATGGGGGCAGGGCGAGGGCAGTGCAGGGGCGGGAAGAGATGGGACCACGGGAGTGGCAAGCACCCACCAGGCAGAGGGGAAGTCAGCGCCTATGAGTCCAATGGTTGACTTTTCCACTCCAAACTGGTTGGCGAGCGATCAGTAGCAGTCTGGAGTAGGCAGCTTCCACAGTGCAATCGCCACACACTTCTCCAGCGACAGGGCAGCTCTCATTCTTGTGTTCTTGCACTGCAGGGCTGGGGCGAGCTCATCACACAGTCCCATGAATGTGGCTTTCCTCATTCGAAAGTTCTGCAGCCGCTGCTCGTCATCCCCGACGTGCATCACGATGTGATCCCACCACTCAGTGCTTGTTTCCCGAGCTTCTTTCCTGGAGATGTGCTGAGGCAACAATATCTACTGCTATCGATGCTTAGCTGTAGGTGTAAAGACCTTTCCTCTGACAAATTTATTTAGCAGATAATTAACTCGCTCTCACGCTCGGTCTCTTTCTCTGTCTATATGTGTAATGTTTATAAATTTTGTCAGAGGAAAGGTCTTTACACCTACAACTATTATATATAATGGTACACTAGAGATGGGGGCGGTTTTAGGCTATGGCTACACTAGAGAGCCTACAGCAGCTCAGCTGCACCGAAGCAACTGTGCCACCGTAAGCTCTTTTGTGTAGTGGTTCTAAGGAATTAATTACACCAGCTCCTGACGAGTGGCAGTAGCTATGTCCAGAGGGAGAACTTTTCCCACCAACATAGTGTTGTCCACACTGGCTCTTAAGTTGTCGTAAATTATGTCGCTCAAGGGGGGTGGCTAATTTACATCCCTGAGCAACATAATTTATGTTGACTTAAACTGTAGCGTAGCCATAGCCTCCAAAGAGAAAATTAGCATAATGGCACGCACACGCTCTTGCAATGGTTTAAAAACCCTGCTACAATAGTTACATTTAAACTTTTTCCCCCCTTATTGACGGGGCAGGCCTCTTCTGCCCTGATTCCAGCAACCAGTGGGGCTACACCGTGCAAACCCCAATCATAGACGAGGAAAGTCAGACTTTGTACCAGTGGTGCTTAGCTCAGTTTTAAGCAAATAATGGCTTTCCATGTCTGCACTATGGATTTGTACTGGGGCAGATACATTGGATAGTGATATCTGGGGAACATTCCCAATATAAACAAGGCTTAAATAACTTAGCACAAATACTGTGCGAACATTAGCTAAGGAAGAATCATATATTCTGGTGGAAATCTATCGGGGGAGGGAATGACGTACATAAAGCCAGGCCTTAATTGGTTCACAATTGCCACAGAAGCGGGACTTCTGGAATTTTGTTAAAATTGAAGAGATCTATAAAACTCTTCTTAACTGTAGTCCTTATTAGTATACGCTACTTCCGTACATTATAAAGCTGTGGGTGCGAGTGCTACTAAACATGAACAAATAGGTTTTTTTTTAAACAATCCAGTCAGTTCAAAGCAATTGTTACACAAAATATCATCTTAAATAAAAACGGTCATATTACCTCTTCTGCAATGTCACTGATTATATGCAATTAATCTCTTTAATATTCCAAAGCTAGTTTAGATAATGATGCTAAGGCTAGGGCATACTATAAAAGCTGTGGGGCGGGCGGGGGGGTGTGGAGGGGAGCAGAGTTATTGGTTGGTTTTGTTGTATTTTCTATTTTTTCCTGGCATTGGGTGGTATAAAGAAATGCAGTGAGACTTTGTGTCGGTATGATAATGCCAGAGAATGCTTTGCCTGCAGTGGAGCACTGTAAATAGCAGGTAGAACAGGGCTGGCTTTAGACTACAGACAGAATAGGCTGTAAACCAAGGCAAAAGAAAATGGAGGGTGTAGATATTCCACTTTGCTGAGAGCCTTGATTATTTTGTAACCTGAATAAAAGGACTTGGGAGCTAAAACATCCTGATTTTCTACTGCTTTTACCTGCTGTAAAAGAACAAAGAATTTTTAAGGACTTGTGCACCGCTAAAATGCTACAGCAGTACAGCTGCGCCGCTGTACCACTTCAATGTAGCCGCTACTTGTGCTGATGGGAAGGATTGTCCCATGGGTATAGGCAGTCCACCTCCCTGAAAGGCAGTAGCTGGGTGGATGGAAGAATTCTTCCATTAGCCTACTGCTGCCTATATGGGTGCTTAGGTTTGGCTTAACCATGCTACTCAGGGGTGTTAATTTTTCACACCCTTGACTGACATTGTTAACCCAACCTAATTTTCTAGTGTAGATCGCCCCTAAGTATGAGACAATGGAGAGAGAAGCTCTTTGTGGTGCTGGACTGACTCTACTGTTGCCCTATCTGGGTTGCAACAGTGGGGAAAGAGAAGCTTTTGCAGGGCAAGGAAGAATCTTCAGCTCCAGCAGCTCTTCTCAGAATCTCACTCTGGGGAAGTTCCTATGAAGTGGTACATTCTGAATGAGTGGATTTTTTTTAATTGTGCTAAATGCACCCCCTTTGTTAGTGGTTCCTTATGATAAGCTCCCCTCCCCCACACCAGGTAAATGGATTGCAGACTTTCTGCCACTGCAGCTTGGTCCCTGTGGATACCTGCCAGGAGTTATGCTGAACTTGGCCCTGTGTTTGTGATCTCTCTTTAAAGCAGCATACTGAAAAGTGCATTATAAAGAGAGAGAGCTGAATTTAATTTGGAAATTCTATAAAACGTTGCCTTTCTGGAATGAAGTATTGCTTGGCATATCAAGTTCCACTCTGAATAGAATTGTTATCATGGAATGGTATAGTGCTGTTAGCTAATTCTAGATGGGTGAAAGCTATGCTTTATAATTGAAAAACATTGTGTATTCATTCCTTCTCTCGCTCTTTTGGTTTCTGTCTAGTTGGAGGAAGTTTTAAAAGTACTAAATTTGCTGCATTGAGCAAACTGGCTTAAAAGCTAGTGATTGTGCATTTTGATAGTCCCTTAAGCTCCTTTTTTCTAGTCCTTTATTCTTTTAACTTTCTCTCCAATATTTTCAATCAGATTTGTCTTCTGACATTCTTTTGGCTCAGGTTTGTGTAGAAATGTTTCAAGAGAACACATTGAGCACGTATTGTATATTTGTCTTTATTTTTAAAGTAATACACTTAAAATTAAGTAAGCTATTTTCCTTACATTCTTTGTATGTTTTAGAGATTAATGCTATTAACTTTCCTTCACAGGACCTCTGACTAAGAATTCAGAGTTATTTCAGTCAAGAACTAACTTTTTTGCATTTTATTGCGACACCATCACAGGAGTTTCCCAGGGAGAAAAAGTCTGCCAAATGCCTTTCCCATTTAGTGAAGGCGGGAAAAATCTTATGGCCTAGTGAATATTGATGTAGGATGTGAAGGAGACTTTAAGCATGCAACTTACACTGGCAAATATGAAAATTACAACTCCACAGTCCATTCATCTAGAGATTAAGCTAGCCACTAAAATAATCTAACTACCATCCAGGAGGTTAGAGACTCTCATGATCCGGATACCCCCAAGGCGAGAACAGGGGTTGAATCCCAAAGAATAAGGAGTCAAATCAAGTGATTGTGTGACAGTTAGCAGCAACCCTCTCAGCTAGGCGGACCCAACATTTCGGTATACAATGTTTTTGGGCTGTTAAAATATGTTGAGGTTTAATGTTGCTCTAAACTTAATCATTGAGATGTATCCAGGCTATGGGTAACAATTTATATAGTTGTGTATAGTTGAGAACTGAGCTCACAAACTTCAGCGTTATCTCACAGCAGGACAGTGAGTGATCAGCCAGGCAGAGGCACTTCCCACACCCAGTGTTGACATAAAACCAGACTCGAGTTCCATTGTACAACCCACGAAAAGTTACATGATGGGACATTAGAGTTAATGGAAAGACATTAAGGGCAGGTCTACACTACGGGGCTAAATCGACTTAAGTTACGCAACTCCAGCTACGTGAATGTAACTGTAGTCAGTGTACCTTCGATTGACGTATTGTCTACACCATGCTGGGTCAATGGGAGACACTCTCTCGTTGACTTACCTTATGCTTCTCATTCCAGTGGAGTATTGGAGTCGAGAGCAAGCGGCAGTCGATTTAGCTAAATCGACCCTCAGTGGATTGATCGCTGCGTGTTGATACCCCGGTAAGTGGAGACAAGCCCTAAGACAACTGGGAATTTTTGCCACTCTGAATAACCATGAGTCACCTTGCCAGGAGAGGAGAGAGAAAGTCTTATAAAAGGAAGACTGGAAATTGAAGTTTTAATCCAGAAACTGAGGGACAGCACAGCCTCTAAGAAGGAACCTGGATTCCCCCCTACAGCTTGGGGGTACAATGGTAAACTGTTCAGTGGCAATAGGTAACTTGTATTAGAAAAGGGATTTTATCTAACATAGAAGTGTAAGCCTGAATATTCACTGTGTAACTTGTATATGTTTGCTCTCCCTCACTATTTCATCTTTGAATCTGTGGTTTTTCTATTAAATAAACCTTTGCTTTTACCCCCAAACCAGTTTCCGTTGTGTGGAGAGTGTGTGCGCCAAAGTAACCTGAGGTCTAAGGAGCTGGTTTTAGACCTTCAAGGGCGAAGAACCAGAAAGAGGGAAAAGTCAGAATGCCTGGTAATTCAGAACTCCAAAGACAGATTTGGGGACAGTCAGGACTGAAAGGGCTGTTGGTGTCACCCTGCCAGGAGTAACTAGGCTGATGAGGCCTTGTGCCTGTGGGCAGGCTACCATAAGGCGCTTGAAGGTTACAGGGCAGGCAGTGAAAGCCTCTTACTGGTCTAGGTGATCTCTTACTGGGTCTGGTTAATCCCCAAAACATCAGAGGAATTATTTTGGTTAGTTGACACTAGAGGATTGTGAGAGACTAACGAGGAGTTTAACAAATCTAGTTGACTTGGCAACACAATGCAGATGAAAGTCAATGTAGACTCATGCAAAGAAGGCACATTTGAAGGCACAGTTGGAACAGCTCAGATACCTTTGAGAAAAACATAGTTCTCACTCTCTGGTTGGGTGCAGCAAAGTCAGATACTTTATTCTCAAGCAATTGCATAGAGGGAGAGAGTGCACTAGGACATAGGGTTTCCCCCCTCCTAGGCAGGTCTCTCTCCAAGTAAACAATTACAGCAAGCATTTATACCTTTTGTTGCTTATTATTGTATGTAACAGCTGCATTATGTTTATACATAGGTCATCTTGATATATTTTTCTCACTTTAGACTCCAGTCTACATTCCATATTTATCTACACAAGGTCGCAACAACTTCTCACAGTTCTTTCCCACTCACCTCGCACAATGCTCTCTTCTACAGATCTTGCGTTATTAGAGTTACAGCTAGCCTGACTCTTGCTAACAGAGACTATCATGCATTGAAATCCCCTTCAACTCCCTGTCAGTTCTTTCTGTACTTCCACACCTTGATAAATTTTAAGTTAACTTGGAGGGGAGAGAGAACTAAGCATCACTGAGATGTTCTCATTGTTGTCCTCAATGTGAAAAAGCTATACAGATTTTTAGACTGTATTATTATGAACTGGGTGAAACCTTGTTATGAATTAACTTAAAACTGTTGTGTGAGCACACCCTTCTCTTGAAATAGTTGTTGGCCTGTGTATTGTAACACTGATACAAATATGATTTTTGTACAATATTTCCTTAATAGGTCTTAACTCTAAATTATCAGGACTGTTTCCAGTATAGGACATTTTAATCTTTATTTACAAAACTCTACCATATAGTTGGTGACTTTTTGTTTTTGTTTTTTTACTTCCTTAGTAAACAGAACTTTTGGACAGAATTTTAATGATTGGAGGTTTTGTAATGTTTTTCAATGGCTGCTTCACCATTCAAAGTAGCTTTATTATTCATAATTAATCTGTTAAAAGAAAACAGAATTTGGATGGTAGTTTTGAATAGGATTTTGGTGTTTAGGCTTTACTGATATTTACTGGTTTTGTTTCTTTTTCCTTGATGCTGGGTTGGTTTTTGCTTTCAAAACACACAGCTATCTGAAAAAGAAAACACAACGTATTGACTCCTTTTTCGAGCCCTTATAGGATTTTAATTAAATAGCATGGCTTGTTTCCTTTTTCCTGTATACATTGCATGGTGCATGGGAATGCACACTTTTGTGTGTTTTAGTTTGTTTGCTATAATATCATATAATCCATATTAATTTAATTATATAATAGCTTTTTCAGGTATTGTTTTGTTACTGAAAAAGAGATCCAGGTATTTTCCACTATCCTGGTTTTGGTCACCCTTTTACTTCCTATTTTTATTTACTAATTATGTTTAAACTTTATAAATTAAGTTAAACTTGGTAAAAGCACCGAGACATCCAAAAGGCTAACTAACAAACTTCAGACTGTATGCAGTATTGTGTAGCCATGCTGATCCCAGGATATTAGAGAGAAAAGGTGGGTGAGGTAATACCTTTTATTGGACCACTTTCTGTTGGTGAGAGAGACAAGCTTACAAAGAGCTGCTCTTCATGGCTATGTAAGTTCAAAAGCTTGTCTCTCTCTCAAACAGAAATTGGTCCAATAAAAGATATTACCTCACCCACCTTGTCTCTCTAAAGTAAATGTAAGATTGCCAGGAGATGTTGGCTGCTGCCCAGGGTGGGTGGGGGTGTGTGTGTGTGAGAGAGAGAGCTTTGCAACACTGATTGAAAGATTTGGGTGGACTTTTAGTGGGATCTTTTAAAACCCAGTTCATTTTACTCATACACTTCTTTGTAAATAGGTGTTTTCTTAAATTCTGTGGTTCTTTGCTATGTTGTGAACAGTTCATTATGAGGGACCAAATAAACATTTTAAATTTGCTCAGCTTAGCCTTGCTAGCGAAGCCCGTGAACCACCTTGTTTCCTAAAATGGTTTTGCCTCCTGAAGTTTTCCATTTGTAAATTGTAAGTTATGAACAAGTGACACATTCAAGTTGCCTACTGCAAACTCTTTTTATATTTAAGCCTTTGAGTAAGTTCTTCATAAGCAAGAACATATTTGGCCTGGGCTCTGATAATTGCTGTATTCTAGCAACGTATTACACTACCTTTTTCACTCCCTTATGTGTCTTCTGTATCTCTGCTATCTGAGACTTTAGTAAGCTCACTGTTATACTTAATGTTTTCTGACAGGCAGTTTCAGCTGCTGTTTCATTTATTTTTTGCTTTAACTTAACACTACAATTTATTACTTTCCTTTTCTGTGCCCAGGTTACGTCCCTGCTTGTACATTTGGAAGCAGTTAAGCCATATAGGGATTTCTATTTCCTTTAGTTGTTTTAACTAAATTGTCCATAGTTAAACAATTTCAATCAGATTGTCTCTGTGGCTGCAGCAGCCAGCACAATTGCTTTAGACACATTCATCGGTAAGGCCCCAGTTTCCTTTCAGAATGGCTGTAAAGACTTCTTGGGGCGCAGGGAAAAGCATGATGCCTGACCTTCCATTTGCATAATTTGTTCGATTACTCAGGATTTCACCAGGCATGACTGCACCAAGTTACACTTCAATAACTGGGTTTCATTATCAAACCAAGCATTTGCTTCTTTAACACTTTCACTGTTTAACATTTCCACAACCCCCAACTGCTTAATTCCCTCTGAACTCTGAAGTGTTCCTTTGTGCAAAATCTCCTTTTAACTTCTCAGTCTCTTTCCTTAAATCACTTATCTCCCAAAATAACACATTTTCTCCACCAAATATTTTTGTCAGCTCTTAGTTTGATATAGTTTGCACTTATTGCTTCACTTAGTACACTGTGCCAGCAAAGTTGTACTCACTAAATACAGTCCTGGAAGGATGGCCACTTTTTCCTTTAGATTTACTCAAATGGGTAACAGACACTGTTTTGGTTTTTTTTCCCCTGACATTTCAGGATTCTTTTCCATTAGGTTGTTTCATATTCTACAACTTTGATTTATGCTTTTTGCATTCATCCCTTAAAGTGGCACATTTCATTTGCAAAGTTTTAGTCATCAGAAATAATCCTCATGAAACTGATGCCTTGATTTGGGCTCTCTTTGCCAGTGGATTAATAATAATTAATAAAAAACTAGATACTACATTTTCCATGGCTGTAAGTGGGTCTCCTCTATAAAAAATGTCCATGGCATTTAACAGACCTCTACTGTACTCTGCCGAGCATTCTTTTACACAGGTATTTAAACTACCTCTCTAATTTTGTAACAACTTTTATTGTTTCAAAAATGCCCGAGACTGCACCTTATCTCTTTGCTCTTCCATCCCATTCTTTTCTTTTTCAATATTTCCCACATAACTGGCTAACTCTCTTACTTCTCTATACAGAGCTCGTATTCCCAGGATTAGTCCTGCAATCACAAGTTGTTCCAGCTCTTCTATAGTGGGGGTGCTGAGAGCCATTGAACCAAACTGTAAACCCTGTATATGATGGAAACTACTTCAAGCCAGGGGGTGTGGCAACACCCCCAGTACCCCTAGTTCCAGCCCCTATGCCTGCAATAACTGGATTTTGGTTTGGTTTGGTGTTCTTTTTTGCCTTTTTTTCCATCTTCTATCCACCCCTTTTCTTTTCTTTTTTTTCCCCCACCAGTAATACCTCCTCCTCTTCTCTCTCTCTCCAGCTCCTCCTTTTCTCTCCCTCTAAAAGCTCTGCTAATGCCAACCCTCTTTTAATACTGACAGTCTAGTTACAAAAATTACACATATAACAAAGTGTATGTTACCTACTCCGGTGACATAACATATGATAGTATTACCTACCCGATGTTGGGGAAGTCTCCAAGACCTCTTCCATTCAATTCTCCATGAATCTCATTTTCCTCTTCATTCATTTCATTTCCACTTATTCCATATTGACTCTACCTATTTCATGGACACCAGTTATAGAGTATAAACCACACCTGAAGCCTGAGCCCTACTAACTACTAGACTAAACTGTTGCTGTCTATTACTAATGCCTAAGCTCTCCACTAAATAAACTCCACCTAACTCACAGCCTCCAAGGCAGCATGTTACTAACAGCATTGTAGAGAGGCTGCACATAGCACTTGTGTTGATGTGCTGAGTTGCTGTACCTTCTCCTCACTGTCCCTGACCATCCCTCCAGTCCTCTGACAGGGGAAGGACAGGAGAGTGAAGGAGGGAGAGGGAGGGGGGAAAGGAAGGAGGGGAAAGGAAGGAAGGAATTGCAGCAGTGCAGGAGAGCAAGTTGCAGAAGCAAAGCAGCATCAGTCATCAGCAAGGTGAAGTGACGCAACACAGTGCAGTACCCAAGCACAGACACAAGCACCAAATGAAATGAATAAAATGAGAATGACTTTTTTAATTAGTGTAGACTTTAACTTTTAGACTTAGTTTTGTAGTGTAGACATGCCCTGAGTTGATGAGAATCAATATATATGCATGGATAGTAGATACTAACACACTAATAGTTACCATTACACAGCTTTCTTCTTTATTTATACACTTTACTACATGCACATCTACTTTTGCATACTTCTCTTTTTTTGTTTCACTTGTCACTTTGTAAGCATTGCCCTACAGCATGCTTTACTCTTCTTTTTACTTCTACTTTTTCCATTTACATTACTTTTTGTTTGTTCTTTGTGTTCTTTTTGTATTCCATTTTTTTCTTTTTTTTTTTTTATTTACATTTTTTTTACTACTACAATTTACTCCCTCACTCTTGTCCAAGTCTCATGTCAAAAGCTTGTTACACATGTAAGAAAAAAGCCCTATAAACACATAAAAAATAAGGCATACAATGAATACAGAAAGTAGCTCAATGGGGTGTGTGTGTGTGTGTGTGTGTGTGTGTGTGTGTGTGTGTGTGTGTGTGTGTGTGTGAGAGAGAGAGAGAGAGAGAGAGAGAGAGAGAGAGAAGACAGACAGGAGAGAAAGAGAGAGAGAAAAAGAATGATGTCCAACCCTGAAACCTGAGGAGGCTGGAAGAGAGAGGGTTGACTGGGTTTTGGGTCAAGAAAAAACTTTGATTAGCTGCTCAGCTTAAAAAGGGGAGCAGTATTAGAAAGAGAATATTATTATATTTTCTTATTGGATTTTTAATAATATGATATTCTATTTTCTTCACAATATAATATACTAGATGCCATCCAACATTTTAGGAAGTATTGCAAAAGGGCAACAGAAATGATGAGGACTAGAAAGAAGAAAGAGAAAAAAAGAAAAGACTTTATACAAATAGATATAGATGATATGTAAGAGTATGAGGTAGTTAAACTCTCTAAGATAATTTAGACTTAGGAGAAGAGATATAGATAATGACACATAATATGAATATATAAATATAATAAAATCAGGACGACACTACTTTATGTCCAAAAAAAAAAAAATCTAAATAAAATCCACATGCTGACTCTTACTGTCTTGAAATTTGCTGTTCCACACAGGAACACACAGGAATATGGGCTATATAGTATAGAAATTTATTTTTGTTTTTGCAAAGGGATATGCTGCCCCAGCCCCTATCCCTAAATCATGTATTTGTCTTGCTGTTCTTCTGTTCCTCTGAGTAAGACTATATGCTAAGATATCCTCCCTCCTGCTTTAACCTTTTTTTTTTTTTTTTTACTTCTGCTAGGGGACCACTGGCCCCACCTTTGGGCCCTAATATTATTATTATTCGGGATACAGTTAGTGACGCCAAATCAGCACAAGCTTAACTGACCCACTGGAGGTGAAATGTGCAAGTGCAGCAAGATGAGGGCTCCAGTGCTAGCTAGATGCTTTACAGACAATCTGTTATCACAGTGGCTCAAGATGACATGCTGTGGTCCCTGAACCTGAGCTGCACCTATGCACTGGGAGTTGGAGCCCTAACCATGGCAATTTTTCAGAGAATGTCTGTTCTGTATGCTCCTGCATGCTGTAGGGGCTCCTTCGGAAAGCTTTGCCCTCTGCTCTAAGAGCAATATTCTAAAATTCATGTACCAACTTTGATTTTTCTTTAGGAATATTGACAGAGAAAATAGCATCAATTAAATAGAAGGAAGATGAAAGGCTTTAGTATTCAGGTAAGATAATACAAGCATGACTCATACTCTTCACCCTTTCCCTGAACAAGGGGATGGAGTGTGACCAAAGGAAAATAAGGTCACGAGCCATTTGGTCAAAGGGTTCCTGATACATAGTGTTACAGGGCTTATTCCTTCACCCTCTCGCTTCCCTGGTCCTTCTCACATGAAGAGAGAGCAACAATACCCGAAGTCCGAAGGTGCAAGCAATTCAATGTTTATTGGGGTGAACTTCCAGCAAGCATGATTCCAGTTTCCTTCCTTAGTGTCCCCCTTCCCAGCTCTGACACCACAGAGCCTTGCCTGTGTCCCTGTTCCTGTTCCCATCCCCTCTTTAGCAAAACATGATCCCAATTCCCCCACCCCCGTCCCTGTTCCCATTCCCCCCACTTACTTCCTGATTGACTGCAGACTATATAGTAAAACTTGAGTTCTGCTTAGCTATACCGTAACCAATCATTTTACTGAAATTTAACTAACCAATCCTAACATGTATTGTAACATGGTTATTTAACCAATTATATCCCACCACCTTAATTGGTTTACATCCAACAAAATTAATTATACAGCAGACAGAAACAATCACAGAACCAGACAGAGATGATACAGACAAACAATAGGGAAGTGGAGACTACAGTGATAGAACAATACAGAAATGAGGATTTCACATCCCAGCTATTGATAAGTGAGTTCTTGCCAGACAGGATGCTATTAAACTAAGTTTCCTTTTACATCTTCTAGGCTCTTCCCTTTCTCTGGAGGTGATAGGAATACAATCCTGTCCTGATATTCCTAACAGCCCAATAGCACCTTATTTCAATGTGACTAGTTTGGAATGTGAGGATGTGACCATACACTTCCCAGTTTATGGCTGGCCTCTGCTGCTTAGCTGAAGGCCTTAGCCTAAGAACCAGGCCTCAGACTCTCACAGTAAGAGAAGGCCCTTACACCGGCAGACAGTGATTTTGATTCTCTCTTTTATACCTCTATAACTAGCTAAGTGATAAGAATACACCTAAATTCTTAAAGTATAGGCCTTTGCAGACAGGCCTGAATATCTATATCCTAACACATAGCCCCCAACATAAATTGCTGATAACATTTTCAGATTCTTATTCACTACCTCTTCACCAAAAAATTATATGCGTGGGGATTTCATAGCAATGAGGGGATATATTTGGTGGTGGGAAGCAGTGTGAGGATTGGAAGGCTGTTGATAGAGGAAGCAATGAATGGAGTGTGGGGATTGGAAGGCCGTAGAACCCCAACACTATCTATAAACTTTTTATTTAAAATGAATTTAGTAATTTTGTATTAATTTACCATGGGTTCAGCTCTTGTTACTACTATTTCAAACTCCACAGAAGGAAAATTACCTCTGGTGCTTTTCTCAAATGTGGAGACTCTAGGAACACACAAAGTCCAAAGATAATGAGCACAGACAATTCATAGTCATTCATTACTGACCATTCTCAGTGGCTATTACCAGCCTTACGGGGGTGATGTACCTTAATTTTGTATTTCCTGGTTTTCAGAGGCTTGAGCACAGCTGAACTCATTGCTCTAGAAAGCACAGTGAACCACTGGGAAACCTTAACTTTGTGTTAAGTTTGGGGCAGTTAAGAATTGATCTATGGAACTTACTGCCACAAGATATTGAGACAAAGACCTTACTTAGCTAATAATTTCTTAAATCCAGCTGTTTATGGGTAGAATTCAGTCCTGTGGAGTGGCAAAACATACGTCTTATTTACCACTTGAATCCTCAAAAATAATGCTAACTCCTGGGCAATACTGAATTTCACTCTTCTATGAATAACAATAACTGCAGTTGCACTAGCTAGTATAAAAACTTAATAAAAGATATTTGTCCTAATGATTCAGGCTATATACCAATCACTAACTGCCTGGGACTAGGAAGAGAGGCCCAGATCCACAAAAGCTATTTAGGCTCCTAGCATTGATTTCAATGGACATTAGGAGAGTAAAAACCTGTATGGACCTGAGCCAAACTTCCTAGTCCCCATCTCCCTCCTCCCTAGCATTTTGTGGCACATTTTTCCACTTCAGGATTCTGCTCTTTCCCCTGGTCCTGGACCTGTCACAGACTAGATACATTACTGGTGTGTGCCAGCCTAGCCAGTTATACAGCCAATAGCAGGTTGGGGTGTTTTTTAATTCTGGAATAAATTCCTGAACCAGGATCTACTTTAAATAAAACAAACACTGTTTAGAGACAGACACGCTAATCAGAGAGTGATCTGTTCCTCTTCTAGTATGAATAGACTGTAGACCTCTTGTTAGTGAAAATGAGTGAATAGACCCCATAGAGAATAGTATATTTACCTCCCCTCTCACTTCAAAAATTTGATTAATAAAAGGTTGTTTTTTGTGGTATTAAACAGTCTTGTTTTCAAATTACCTTTGGAATCAAAACCTAGACAAATTTTTCAAGAGTTTCAGGGGGAATCTATTTCCTAGAGTTTTTGAAAGTGAGGGCAGAACTGAATTTAGTTTCTCCACTAGATGTTCCCAAACTCTCCTGATCCCTGGACCAATGTGTACTAAATTGACCCATGAAAAATCCTTAGGAATAGCCATTTTTAAAAGGTAAGATATATTTGCAGTTTCCCTTTTACATTTTTAGTCACCAGCTTTATATAAAAGGAAATTTTAATTCTTAAATCTTAGCATTGTTTTGGGAGGTATTTTTAATGCAAAAGATGGAGCTGATGACTTATGGTCTATAAATCCAGACTGAAGCACAAAAAACTCCCTATAAGCACAGTTTTGACCCCTACTGGTCTTGACTCAGTCTCTCATGCTTCTGGGTTAAATGAAATGAGCTGCAGTGAAGATTGTGTCTTTCTCAGGAGACTTTAAACAACAAATTCTTGTTTTGCTTTCTGTAGACAGAAAAGATCCAATGACCGCTATCAAAAAGTTAGGGATATGTCCTGGTTCCCTTTGCCAAGCTCCTCCTGTCGTCTTCCCCAAAAATTCTACCACAGAGGATTACAACCATCTGACTGACATAGTAATGACTGTGTTTTAGCTCGGCTTTTTTTTAAGCTTTTTTCTGTTTGTGAATTGTCCAAAACAGACTTCGATTGTTATGAATTTTAAAAATTACTCAGATTTTGGGAACATATTTTAATCCCATTAATTGTTCATGCAGTATTCATTTTGGCCCTACCTTCAGGTATTTAGTTATTTGTTCAAGATAGAGGATTATTGCTCAGGTCACATGGTATAATCTTTGGTCCTGATTGGATAACTGAAACGTTTATAAATAGTCAGAGGGAAATTGGAGACTTCAAGATGTCTACAAGCACTTTGGTGGAAAGCTTAACTTGAATGCATTTGTGAAACGTTTTTGTTTTCCTCAAAGATTCCTGTGAACAAAAGCAAATCACTCATAAATGTGATTATCAGGGCCATAAATACCATCGCAGAAGACTGCAGTTATTACTTGAACAAATATTTAAATGTTTTTGTAGATTTTTGCCACAATCTATTATTTCATTAACTCTCTAACCCTCTACATTAAGTATTATGTGTTTAAAGAATCTGTTTTATAAATGCCTGGGTTTGTTTTCATTTTAAAATGAAAAAATGTGTAATAGTCAAAAACACTTTACTAAGTACTGTGTAAATGTCTTGCCAAATTATATGAATGCATATTGAGTAATATCTTTTTTCAGTATGGCAGAGGTCTGCGGACCACCATTCAGGTCGTCCGCAGATAGTTCCCTCTAAGGTGTGCACCTGGGTGGCCACACATGGGAGAATGAAGGGCCACCCACTTAATTAGTGGAGCCGGGCAGGCATGGCTCCACTAATTAGGTGCCTGAACCCTGGAGAAGACACACATGTAAAGTGAGGTGGTGGCCTTGGAGAGTAGGTGGGAGAGGACAGTGAGGTGAGAAGAGGAGGTGGGGGGGGGGAATTCGGGACACGCAGGGCTCTGGCGGCCAGAGAAAGAGGCGACTTTCCTCAGCTCCAGGGCTGCGGCTGCTGGAGAGAGACAACTCTCCTTCCCAGCCTTAGCTCTGTGACTGCTGTGGCGGGGGGGAGAGAGGGCACATCCATCACATTAGAAAGGCAAGACTACTGATATTAAAATATGAGTTGTGCGCTTTTATTTGTAGAACAAAAAAAAGTTAATTATTAAAACAAAATTTATCTAGCGCTTTTATCCAAAGTGCTTTACAATAGTTAGCTGACGGTACAAAAAACATTTGGAAAGATCATCAAGTGGTCCACCAAGACTCTCGGCAATTTTCAAGTGGTCCACGAAAAAAAAGTTTGAGAACCACTGCAGTATGGGATATATGTAAATACGGTAGTTATCATGTGTAAAGAATGTGAGGCTTCTTTAAAACATTGCATATCAGCAGAATCAACTAGTACTGAAGTAACTAAATGGTATGAGTGAAAACAGTTGCCAAAATAGTGTTCTTAACAATGGTCTCTATAAATATAGCCTGTTATCATGAAGTCTAGTTCTATGACACATGTGATTACCAAGCCTTGTGTAAATTTAAAATATAATCCTCTTTTGTACAGTAACATGTGGATTCTTTATAAGAGCTTAGAGAGTAATTAGCTGAGGATTTTGGATTTATTGACTGCTTACAATTAGAGCAGGGGGAGGGAAAGACGGACAATTTTCTGCCCCATACTTGAGATCTAGTTTTCTCCAGCACATAGTAGCTCTAGGTGTAATTCCATCAGGTACTGATACTCAAATTGACTCTGTCAGTGATTCCTCTAATTCATCCTCTGCTTTTTAAGTATTAGTCCTATTAGGGCTGTTGATTCTACTTACTATTAAGTTAGTGTCTAATGATGTGTCCACTGAGAATATGCCCTGTGTTTGTGTATGGTGGGTGAGACAGAGGGGGAAGGGGGTTGATGGTCTGTGAAGACATGGTAGATAATCTGTGATTTTTACTATCTCAGTCTCACTTCTTATGGAGACCTTACTACTGCAGTTAAAACCTCCTCCCATTTTGCATTGTTATCACCTCTAATTCCCTGCTGATTAGTAGTGATGAATTCACTGAGTGAGCATTAACATGTACTACTGTATTAGCTCTTACTGTTTGTAAGATTTCCATATGCTTACCTGTTTAACTGGCAGCAATAAGATTCTGCATCACCCTACTGGCCTCTTAATACAATGTGATTCCTTTTTTAAAAATTAATTACGAGTGTTTGAAATGCCCTGTACCTACACAATTCTCAGTGGGATCAGTCATCTCTTTTAAAGGCTATACATTACTTTGTTCTGCTTAAAGATTAATGCTATTTTATGTGCTATATCCACTGCACACAGCATCTGTGTAAGTTCTTGGGTGATAATTATTTCACTCAGAAATAGCCTTCAGTAGCAGACAGATTTTTGTGGGGAGGGTCTCCCTGGAGGTGCACTACAAAGTGTAGGATGAGATGGAGTTCCAAGGCAGCTGATATCTGTGCAGTTTACAATGATCCTGATTCCCACTCTGCTGAAAAGATAAAACTTGCTGGCAACGTTAGAAGCTTGGGCTCTTTCCCTTTGCCCTTTTATCTGTTGCAACCTATTCCTGTCTGAAGTGCAGCAAGAAAAGAGCCTTTTTCTTGTTGAAAGGAATGGGGTTGGGGATGGCCTTTTGGTGGAAATGAGGTTAATGTTTGAAATCTCCCGTCAGGTTTTTTTCTTTCTTTGAATTGTAGCAGGGTAAGAAGAGAAAAATCATATGAGGCAAAGTCAACACGGTATTTGAAAAAATAGAAGCAAAGAGTATGGGATTTTCATTGTCCTATCCCACAGCCTGCCATTTTGGATCAGTGGGTTCAGAACATTAGACTGAATGGAAGTCAGGGAAGAGAGAGCAGGAACAGAATGTTTTGAGGAGGAGATTGGGGTCAAGTAAAGAAAGTGATCTCAGGAAAAATGGAGAGATTTTGGTGGAAAAGTGTGGATTTAGGTAACCTAGGGAGGTTTATGAGGAAACACTTTGGCAGCTAGGGTGAATATTTTGGTGGTGTTAATTACATTGAGTGTTAGTCAATATTAGAATGTGTTGCTAATATGTGGTGATGTACTAACACCAAGATTCCATCCTTCCATCCAATCCATGAAAACAAGACCAGCTGGAGTCCCATAGAAGCCAATGGGGCTGTAAACAGGTACAGGGGTCACTTACATGGATCAGATTGCAGGCAGTGACGAGCTGCCAAAATCTTAACAACCGGTTCCCTATAAAAAGTTCTGATTTAAGGTGGGGGAGGGGCCAGGGGCCCCTGCAGGGCCTGGGGCAAATTGCCCCACTTCCCCCCCCCCCCGGCAACCCTAGAGCTTGCAGCCCCCTTCCCCCTTACCTTGCCGGCAGCTCAAAGCAGCAGGACGACTCAGGAGCTCAGCTGAGCTGCCCAGCTGCTGGCCATGCTGTGGCTCTTCGGGGTGGGGGAAGCGGGGGTGGGCCCGGGGGAGACATCCTCGCGGGGCCAGGGGCCTATGCAGGGCCCGGGCCAATTGCCCCACTTGCCCCCTCCCCTCTCCTCTGGCCAGCCCTGGAGCTTGCAGCAGGACACCCCCCCCCACCGCCCAACCTTGCTGGGCCTCTCAAAAAGTGGCAGCAGGACGACTCCAGAGCTCAGCTGAGCTGCCGAGCTGGTGCCGGCGGCTGGCCACGCTGCAGCTGGGGGGGGAAGCAGGGGAGGGGCTGGGGGAGCCTCAGCCTCCCCAGCTGGGAATCCTGGGAGCAACAGGATGGTCCGGCCCGCAGACCGGAGTTCTTTGCCCATTCCCTGGCCCTTTAACAACCGGTTCTCCACGGAGGTCTAATTTTAGCAACCAGTTCTTGGGAACCTGTGGGAACCGGCTCCAGCTCACCACTGATTGCAGGGGATCTAATGGAGAAGATACTGAGCTGATAGGTGACTTGGCAGCAGCGGCTCCAGGCCCCAGCACGCCAAGCACGTGCTTCGGGCGGCATGCCGCAGGGGGCGCTCTGCTGGTCGCCGGGAGGGCGGCAGGCAGGCAGCCTTCAGCAGCATGCCTGCGGAGGGTCCGCTGTCCCGTGGCTTCGGTGTTCCTCCCGCAGGCGTGCCTGCGGAGGGTCCGCTGGTCCCGTGGCTCCGGTGAACCAGCGGACCCTCCGCAGGCACGCCTGCGGGAGGAACACCGGAGCCGCGGGACCAGCGACCAGCAGAGCGCCCCCCGCAGCATGCTGCCATGCTTGGGGCGGCGAAATGTCTAGAGCCGCCCCTGTGACTTGGATAGATGAAGTATATCTGTTGCTGTTGAGCAGGAACAGCAAAACATCTAGCAGTACATTGCTACTCTTTCTAGCTGACAGTATGCAGCAAGTATGACAAGGTTTGCATAGTATGACAAAATGAAGGAAGCTTGTTAGTATCTAAGACTGTCTTTGTTTGCTCTTTTTAAATTGGATGGGGTCATCTCTGATTCTCAAACCACCAATTTATCTAGCACCGAGATTTCTTGGCATGCTTTTTCAGTCACTCAATTGAAACACAGGCCAGCTTTTGGTGGAGTAAGGAAGATACTGTCATAAAACAGCTGTAGAGACCCAGAGGTCAGCAAGAAGTAGGCTCAGGCAGGAAGTTTCTCTATTGAAGGCTTTTTGAATAAAAGGACAAATTCAGGCAATGGTGCACAATCAAATGTATCACACATCCTTTTATGGTAGATCTTACAAAAAAAAAAAAACCAACACAAGAAATAGTTATGCTAAAAGTTTGGGGTTTGTTTTCATTTGAAATGTTCAAAATAAGACTCACTATTTAGTTTTGGGCGGAAATGTGGGAGGTTTATCTTTTTAATGTTAGTTTATCACATTGTTGAAATTATCATTTACATTTTATTTACCAAAACCTGGTTTTGGTTTAAAAAAAAAATAATTTTGGTAAAAATTGAAGGAAGGTTTTTAAAAAGCATAACTCATTTTTTGCAAAAAAATGAAAAAATGTAGACAAATCTTCAGTTTTTAAAAGGCCTTCTCCCCCCCCCCCCCCACACACACACAATTGGTTAATTTTTTCAACTTGTTCAAATAAAGTGGAGTGGCTCTAATCTAGAGCCAGAAGTCTTAGTCCCAGTTTACTTCTCAGTATCCTTCACTTAAGGCCCTGGTCCTGCAAAGACTTAAATTTTGTGTAATTTTCTCTGTGTGACCAATCCTATTGACTCCAGCTCATATATAAATGTGTACATATGCTTAAATCAGTTTGGTGCCAATTTCAATCTTGCTCTATATCAGACTCCAACATTCCTCCAGAGTATTAAAAGAGAACTGAAGTGATTTTCATTACTTTACTATACCCAAATCCTGCGAACACTACTGAACTTATTTAACTTCACTCAAATGAGTACTAATCTCATTAAGACAATTACACTATTTATGTGAGTAAAGTTAAGCATGTGTTGAAGTGTTCACAGGATTGGGGCCTCAGCGAGTTACAGACTCTTTCACTTCGCATGGAGATATATCAAAGAAACGGCAAACTGCTATCTAAAATATCTCAAGATGTTTCAGATATTAATTGCTATGAATTAGGCAGCTGTGGATTCCCTGGGGGCTGTCATTTTCATGATTATTTCAAGAGAAATCACAGCCCGATTACTCTTATCAAGATAAAAAGATCAAAGATGCTGGGAATAGCAGGAGATTCCATAGCTCTTTCTATATTAGAAATGCAAGTATCATAATGCATTCTCTCTCTCGCGCACACACACACACACACACACTTGTCTGAAAGAACTGTTCAAGTCTCTTATTATTCCTGTGACTACAGCACAAGGTCTCAAAATACAGTAAAGGTGGGATTTGAATGGTGCATAGGTCTTTGACTGGTCTCCTGCGAGTGTGAATTGTCCCCTGTGTCTCTAGCTGCAGCTCCTCATGTTCATATGCTTATGCTGACAATATGGTTGACTCCTGCTTGATATGCAAGGGATTGTAAAACAATAGTTATTAATGAATTAGGATCAGCAAACACTTATATGCATGAGTAATTTTGAAAAGGACTACTCCTATGCATAAATTTACTCACATGCATAAGTATGTGGTAACTGTGGCATGTAACCTATCACTTAAATCAGCCTCTGCTAGATGACTGGAGGATAGCTACTGTAACACCAATTTTTTTTAAAAGGCTCCAGAAGCAATCCTGGCAATTACAGGCCAGTAGGCCTAACTTCAATACCAAGCAATTTGGACGAAACTTTCATAAAGAATAGATTTATCAGACATAGATGAGCACGATATGTTGGTGAAGGCCCCACAGCTTTTGTAAAGGGAAATCATGCCTCACGAGTCTATTAGATTTCTACGAGGGGGTCAACAAACATGTGTACAAGGGTGATACAGTTGATACAGTGTACTTGAACTTTCAGAAAGCCCTTGATAAGGTTCCATACCAAAGAGTCTTAAGCAAAGTAAGCAGTCAAGGTGTAAGAGGGATGGTCCCTTATTTGGATAGTAATAGGTTAAAAGATAAGAAACAAAGGATAGGATTAAATGGTCAGTTTTTACAGTGGATAGAGATAAATAGCCGAGTCCCTCCAAGGATCTGCACTAGGACCAGTGCTGTTCAACATCTTCAGAAGTGATGTGGAAAAGGGAATACACAGTGAAGTGGCAGAGTTTGCAGCTGATACAAAATTGTTCAACATAGTTAAGTCCAAAGCTGAATGCAAAGAGTTACAAAGGGATCTCACAAAACTAGGTGCCAGGGCAACAAAATGGCAGATGAAATTCAATATTGGTAAGTACAATGGAAACACTGGAAAATATAATCCCAGCTATCCATAAAAATGATTGGATTTAAATTAGCTGTTTTCAGTCAGGAAGGAGGATCTCTGAGTTATTATGGATAGTTCCCTTAAAACATCTGCTCAATGTGCATCAGCTGTCAAAAAAAGCTAACAATATTAGGCACCATTAAGAAAAGTATAGATAAGACAGAAAATATCAATGTCACTATATAAATCCATGCTACCTCCACACCTTGAATACTGCATGCAGTTCTAGTCACCCCATCTCAAAAAATATATTTTAGAACTGGAAAAAGTACAGCGAAAGGCAACAAAAATGATTAGGGGTATGGAACAACTCCCATATGAAGCTAGATTAAAAATACTGGGACTGTTCCTCTTAGAAAAGAGATGACTAAGGGGGGATATGACAGAGGTCTATAAAATCATGAATGGCATTGAAAAAGTGAATAAGGAAGTGTTATTTACCCCTTCACATAACACAAGAGTCAGGACTCACCCAATTAAATTAATAGGTAGCATATATAAAACAAACCTAAGGAAGTACCTCTTCACACAATGCACAGTCAACCTGAAGAACTCGTTGGCAGAAGATGCTGTGAAGACCAAAATATAAGGGGGTTCAAAAGAGAATTAAATAAGTTCATGGATAAGGCTATGGTTTAGTCACGGGTATTTTTGTAAAAGTCATGGACAGGTCACAGAGGGTAAATAAAAATTCACAGCCTGTCCATGACATTTACTAAAAATACCTGTGACTAAAACTTGGAGGGGGAGGCAGCTCAAGAGGGTGCCCTGGGGGTGTGTGGCCTGGGGGAGCACACCGCGGGTGCTTGGGGGTGGATGGTTGAGGGGCTGGGACAGGCTCCTTACCCAGCTCTTGGGAAGCAGCGACCCCAGCTCCTAGCTCCACATGCTGACTCCACTCCACCCCAAACCCCGGTTCTGCAGCTGCCATTGGCTGAGACTCAGTGCCAATGGGAGCTGCGAGGGCACTGCCTGTGGGTGGAGGCATCATGTGGAGCTAGGAGCTGAGGGAGGGGAGTTGCTGTCACCCATCCTGGGAGGTAGGCACTGCCCCATTCCCAACCCCCAGCCCTGAGCCACCCACACACTCAAACTCCTGCTGCTGGGAGGCAGGGGGGCCCAAGACTGCCCCAGCAATGGCCAGGCACACCGCCTGGCCCAGGGGCTGCCCGAGCTGCTCAAGCGGCCCCAGGCCAGGCGCACTAGCTGCTGCTGCAGAAGTCACGGAGGTCATGGAAAGTCACAGAATCAGTTACTTCTGTGACCTCCGTGACAAACACGGAGCCTTATTCATGAAGGATAGGTCCATTTATGGCTATTAGGCAAGATGGTCAGGGATGCAACCCATGCTCTCACCATCCCTAAACTTCTGACTGCGAGAAGATGAGACTGGATGACAGAGGACGGATCACTTGATAATTGCCCTGTTCATTCCCTCTGAAGCATCTGGTACTGGCCCCGTCAGAAGACAGGATACTGTGCTAGATCGATCATTGGTCTGACCTGCATGGACATTCTTATGTTCTTATCCTTGTGCTGTTATATTACCTCTCATTTCCAGTGCTCTGTATGTTACAGCAACCTAATGCAAACATTTATCCAACATACAACAAGCTTCATTGACTACTGCATTACTCCAACTTTGTCCCAGTGTAACTTAGATTGGGGGTAATGCAGGCCTAATATACCAACAGTGAGCCCAACTATTGTTTTTTTTTCCTCATCAATCTTGTGATAGTTTTTCATTAAATCCCCAGCTCCTGGAGTCAAGTGATTACATCAGAAACTCAGCTTTCAATATCTTTTTTAAAAAGTAAGCTTTTAGCCCTATTTGGTTCAGAGAAAAGTTTGAAGACATGAAGTGAATGCACCCTAAAGGCTCAAAAATGAGAATGCAAATAAATATAACCACAATTTTATTATTTTTAAAATTTCATTATTGTGAGGGGCCTTGAGTATTTTGAGTACTTGATGTTGGCATAAATTTTCATTTGAACGTCTTAACTGTTACTATTCTGACTTTTCTTTAATTATTTCTTATCTCCTCATACTCTTACATGGTTTTATGAAAATTAGCAAGGCTTATTTTTAAATTTTCTAGGAATAAGAGTCACTGATGCTTAAAATTGGCAGTGCTTTGCTAAAGTAACTGACACTTATGTAATTTTGGTTACAAATATATGGAAAAAAAATTTCAAGTAAAATTGCATCACACTGCAGGCAGGAAGCCTAGCTACTGCAGAATCTGAGGAAGGGAATGATCAATAATGGCTAATTAACTTTGGTGTGAATGTGGGTGGAATAATTATTGTGTAGGAGGAATAATTATTGTAAGACATTGGTGGGAGAGTAGATAGGGTTGACAGTTGAGCTCTGAAGATAGGATGGTGGAACAATTGCCTTGTGATAAGGAAATATGAACAAGCCTGGTATCCTGTGAATGGACATTGTCTCTTAAAAAGACAATGGTCCATCCATATCTTATTGTTGAGATAGGGGAAGATTGATACTGGAGTTCCAGTGGTTTCCCTCTCCCCCGCCCCCCACCAGGAATCAACAATGGAGGTGAGATTTTTTGAAGAGAAGTGGTTTTGTTTTATGCAATATTGATTTAAACAAGAAATTAATGGTCTTTATGCTTGTTTACACACACACACACACACACACACACACACCCCTCTCCCCTCCCTGCAGGTATTTCCCATGTGCTTAATACCTTTTGTGTTTGTGAAAAGAACTTGTGGGTTGCCTAAAATAACTTAAATCTGACTGAGAGAACTAAAGTATAACCACAAAGTGACAGCTGCCAACTTGCAATTAAATCCTGGCACTGACCAGCCAGTGGGCCCAATTTCAAACTGAAAATGAAAACTGGCTTTTTGCCTCTAGTTCCTTGTAAATGGCTCTGAATAGCAGAGGGAATCGGCAGTTTCCACAGCCTGCTATAGTGGGAGGAGAGCAGATGACTATATATGTACTCTCTCCAGAGAACACCATGAAGAGCTGGTGACGCAACGCAGCCTGATGTACCTGTAGCATGTGATTGATGCCAAGCCTCAGTGCAGTACACTACAGTGGAAAAGCAGTACACCATCTCCAATATTCTGCAGTACAGATGTCACAGGGTTCACTCCCATGTGGCCGCAGCAGTACAAGAAAATCTCACCTCAATTTCCCCTTACTGTCCCCTCATGTCAACTGAGTTGCCCATCTTCCACACAATAGACCAGAGGGATGGTTAGCTCCCCCTCGAGGGAAAAGAATGATGTCCTTTTCCATTTCAAGTCCAGTTTCTGGGTATAATTTATTAGTACAATTCCAAGCCTCAGCAGATCCCTACAAGTAAATCAAATCACCACCCCCCAAAGTAAAACAGCTGGAAAGGCAATCATGTTCCATCTGCACTCTAAGGATACTACCTCCAGTTCCCCCACCTCAGAATCTATACCAGTCCATTTCCCATTTCCACTATCCTTATTCCAGCACCCATTCTCCAGGCCATCTACCTGGGATGGAACCAACCCCATTCTGTAATTCCTGTGCTTCTATTCCAGGCCTCTACAGCACTGGCCATTCTTCATACTATATATTACTGTTCCACCAAATCCTCAAGTCAGGGCTTCTACAATAGGGCTCTCTGTAGCATTCCGCTCCTCTGACACCATCACTGGTGAGTCCCACCACAAAAGAGCTCCTCCAGACACACTCTCTTGTTTCTGGGGGCCTCCACATGAGCCTTTTACCCAGCAGCATTCCCCAGCTCTGGCCAGTCTTGTGCTACCAATGCTCTTCAGTTATTTCTCTACACCAGGTCTCCACTACTGCTCACCTTCTCTCCATCCATGCAGGTGTCACCCCCGAGAATTCCAGTTAATACCACTACTGCTTCCCATTACTCTTTAGCAAGGCCCTTTGCCCTTTATCAGGAAGCACCTAATTAGTCACAAATGAAAGGAACCTTTTAAAGAAGCCAATCACCCTGGGTGAGATCCACACAGGTACTTAAGTGCATAAGTCTGGGATCTAAGAACCTAAGTCCCAGTTTTAGGCTCCACTGCAATCCACAAAACTCCTGCCAAAGCCATAGGTGCCTAAAATCACTTGATGCCTACGTTTTCAGGATAAATGTTCTTTTAGTGCCTGAGTTTCTGCCTCTGGGCACGCGTGCTGCTGCCTGCCTCCGTCCATACAAATATGCAGAGGGAAAACAAGGATTTTTTTAATCCCTTCAGAATCATTTTAATTTTTGTAAATGAGTGAGAGAAAATCTATCTGCAATGGCAGGAGAAGAAAATATATTTATAGTAGTTGGAAACAAAACCCCTCCAGCAGCTCTGCAAATAAAGTAAAATCAAATGACTATAACAGGCATGATCTAGCCAGAAGAAATACGGCAAGTAAAAGAAACCTCAAAGATTTCTCCCCACCCTCGCAGGTCAGAAAATGCCCCAAAAATATTTTTCCCCCTACAAAACTTTTCCTGGCAGCATTGCTCTGATGGAGGACCATCTGGTTGTTGGTATGTACGTAATAGTACTGAGTGTTATGCATTGAAGAGGCACTAGGCCTCACATATTACCTTTTTTTCCATCCCCTCAGAAAACCAGAGCTTAGAAAACCAGGGTCTAGTTGTAACAATAGCTTTTTCCTAAACCCAGCATTTTAGTCAATAAGATGGAGAGATTTATACTTCTCTCCCATTAGGACCCTATCCTGTAAACCCTTATGCACGTTCTAATTATAATTTTGTATCCAGGAAATAACTAAAGCCCAATTACGATCGCTCATGTGTCAAACACTGTTATCAGTGTATAAGCACTATCCAGCTGATACATTTATCTATTGCATTACCGGGATGTGGTGAATTACCACCTTGGCCACTTTATTTATGTTTTCCCTTTGTCCATCTGTTTTTAGGTCCTATTTCGAGTACACTTCATTTATTGATAAGATATCTAGTAACTCAGTCTAATCAGTTTATTAAACATAGATAAATCAACACAAACAGAGATGTTTGTACTTTACCAATCTGGAAAACAGGCTTGCAGCAGTTATATCTTCACTCTTTTCCAAACTATGAGCTCAGTTCTGCTCATATTTATATTCCCCTTGTTCATAACAGATAGAAGATTCCACTGTATTACCACAGACCTTAACTATTACTTCTTATCTAGCACAAAGACATCTGTACCACTTATCCCAAGCATCTGTACCCAGAGTACCTAGCACACTGCTCATATCTGGCAATCCTCAACAGAACATACATCTTGTTTCTGACAGATTCTACACATGCAGAAGAGACAGGTGTTACAATTGTTTAAATCCTAGTAAATTTCCACAAACAACTTAGCATGAATACAAAGCATTCTGGGAGTACAGTTCATAGTTGTACAAGTTGGCATGACTTTAAACCATTCTGGAAATGTATGATATTGGCTAACAGCCCCAATTCTGCAAACACATAAACCATGTGTGATGGGGTGTACAAACCCCACACTGGGCAAGAAGGGGTTAATAACAACCTGTGGGCTCAATCAGCCCCGCCCGGCTACATCTGCAGTAGGTATCAAATCTGAAGGAAGGAGCTAAAAGGGTTGAAGCTGGGTCAGCTGAGGGTCTAGAGGGAAGTAGAGCAGATCTCTGGCTCTTGCTTAGTGAGAGAAGCCTGGCAGCTCAGTTGGGTTCTGATAGACAGAGCCTCCCTGAGGGAAGGTAGGTCTGAACCAGGACTATTGTTTAAGTTCCTTTCTAGTGTCTTGCTTGTTGGGTCTGGGAGGGGTGGCTGCATGGCAGAGCCTTCCTGAGGGAATGTTGACCTGAAGCAAGGAGCCCATGGTAGTTGTGGTGGAAAGCTGGGAGAAACTGAATTCACTCAGGTTTCTTTGCTCTGGTGGAGAGTGAATCAAGGTCAGGGAGTGACCAGTGAAAATAGCGGAGAAAATGCTACTGAAGCAGAACCAAATGAGTGGCAGAAAGTGCTAGGTAGCTGATGCAGTGGGCCTAGAGAACCTCACAGGTATGCAATGAGCCTGAGAAGAGCTGTGGGAAAGGCCTAAATACAGGCCAAAGTAGGAAGTGGTCGAGGGAGGAAGTGTGGGGTCCGAGTACAGCAGCGGTTCTCAAACTGTGGCTCAGGACCACAAAGTGGGTCACAACCCCATTTTAATGGGGTCACCAGGGATAGTGTTAGACTTGCTGCAGTCTGGGACCAACGCCCAAGCCCCACCACCCAGGGCCAAAGCTGAAGCTCATGTCCCACCACACAGAGCCAAAGACTTCAGCCCTGGGCGGCAGGGCTCAGGCTACAGTCCCCTACCCCGGGGCTGAAGCGCTTTGGTTTTAGCCCACTCCACCCGGGGCGGCAGGGATTGGGTGTGCTCAGACTTCAGCCCCTGTTCCTAGGGTTGCGTAGTAATTTTTAGTGTCAGAAGGGGGGGTGCAGTGAAACAAAGCTTGAGAACCCCTGGAGTAGAGGGACTCTGACTGTGTGTTACAGTCCTTGGACTGGATCCTATTAGAGTAGCAGGAATCCTGGGTTCCCCTTCAGGCCAACAAGGAAGGTTGTACAGAAACCCCCGATAAAAGGAGTATTGAGTCTGGAGACCCAATGTGAGATTGGCAGATTACTGTTTGTTGTGTAATTTGTCTAACCCAGAAGGTGAGAGACTGTGTGATCAGGCCAGAAGGCTTAGTCAAAAGTGGCTCACCACCTGACTATTAGGTGGGGGTGACTGAGGGGAAGGCCCTGCAATGCCAGGCCAGGCCACAAGGGGGTGCTCTGGTAGTGTCATATTCTTACACCCTGCTCAGCACTGCCCCTTCCCCTATGCCCACACATAGTCTTCTTAATCTTTTTCCCAATCCACAATCAGAATTGGTTTTAAGCAGAACAGGTTTTCAAAGCTGTGTCACACAGTAGCAGCTGTCTACTCAGCATCAACTCTTGGGAATGTTCTATCTGTCTCTCTCTATTCATCTCACTGACTCTCTTTGGCTATATACATAATATTCATTTAAAAGCACTCAACATATTCTTTCCACTGGCAAAAATCATTGAGCTCTTAACCACATGGGATCTGATTATTCAGTAATCTAAGTGTGTACTGATGCGAGCATATACATTCTGATTCGCATGGGTATGGCTAGATGGAGGCCTATCTGTGTGTGCTTGCACAATAAATTCAAACATGCATATATACATCCATTAGTGTATGTGAAAAATGTCTTCATTTGCCTACTGCTATGCACAGAAAATCAAACTCCTTATCTGGGAAGCAGTGTGGTCTAGCAGAAGATGTGAATGCAAGTCAGGAGGTCTGGTTACTCTTCTCCACTCTGCTCCTGATTTACTTGGGATTACCTCACATGTTTAAGTTTCCCATCTTTGTATACTACTATGAGAACTGTAGATGAAAAGCAAAATAAATGCAGATAATTATGACTAGACATGACTATTGTTTTAAGTCAGTGGTTCTCAACCAGGGGTACGTGTACCTCTGGGGGTACGCAGAGGTCTTCCAAGGGATATGTCCGCCCATCTAGATATTTGCCTAGTTTTACAACAGGCTACATGAAAAACACTTGTAAGGTCAGTACAAATGAAAATTTCATACAGACAATGACTCGTTTATACTGCTCTATATACTATATCAGTGTTTCTCTACCTGGGGACTACGATTTATTTTATAATTGTATGGTAAAATGTGAGAGTCAGCAATTTTTCAGTAATAGTGGGCAGGGACACTTTTGTGGTTTTATGTCTGATTTTGTAAGCAAGTAGTTTTAAAGTGAAGTGAAACTTGGGTTACGCAGGACAAATCAGCCTCCTGAAAGGGGCACAATAGCCTGGAAAGGTTGAGAACCACTGATTTAAGATAAAATGTTAAAAGCATTTGTACCAAACAGAAAAGGAGAAATTATGCAATGTGATGTTCATTTATCACAATATAGGTTACATGTAAAAAGGTCTCCTAGGGGATTAACATAAAATCATGGTGACTGTCTTAAATATTACACACATGCAGGGGAAAATAGTGTTAGTTGTTAAAATCTGAGAGTGACTGACAGAGGCTGCAAGGCAAGAATTCACAACATTTTTTCTCAGTAAACATAGCCCTTCTGTGCCATGATGTCCATTCCTTTGTACAGGGGATTACAAAACCTTTTGTGAGTAATAAGCCACTTTTGTACAATAACACATGTGGATTCTTCCTAAGAGCTTACATTGTAATTAGTGAGGCTTTTAGATTCATTGACTGGATACAATTGTAACATGGAGAGAGAAACCCTGGCTGTCTTGTTTTTTTTCTGACCCGTACCTTAGAATTTCCCATTATAAAGCATCTGCTACATTAAACATCATGAAGAAATGTGGTCTAGTGGGTAGAGCCTGGACTGGGACTCCTGATACCTAGAGTCTATTCAGGGCTCTGTCAGTGGCCTGCTGGGTGACCTTGGGCAAGCCACTTCACCTTTCTGTGCCTCAGTTTCCCAATCTGTAAAATTGGGACAATGATACATTAAGCATCTTTAAAATTACCACTGATGCTCATTCTATCTGGTGGGGTATTTGAGAGATTTCTCGAAGGAATACTACAAATCCTGTTTTTTAAAAAAGATAAATACAGTGTAGTATTTTTTAATGCCGCCCACTATTTCTCCAGGACGGCACCACATGGATCTAAAGCCAGAAAAGATTGATTAGCTCTCTAGTTCTTCATAAATCAGTGTAGACTTGCCTGGTACCATTCTTCCCTTATGGCTGTTTTAAATTGATCTTCAATTCACTTTGTTCTTCACTCTGCTCCATTCAAAAAACAAAACAAAACTCCTGCCATTTGGCATTATTATCTCTAGGTCCCAGCAGAGTCTGATGATCTGTGGTGCTGAGTTCAGCCAATGTGTTACCTCTCAGAATTTTTCAGGTTTCCGCATGTCTTTAACTGTCATCAGATTTCTCGCTGCTATTGATTCCTTGGTCCCTATGTTATTTCTCTTGGAATCTTTGAGGTAGTGAAACTCTGCTTGTGGTCCCTAGTATTCTTCAACTGCACCTTCTTAGGAGTAAGGTAATGCAATAAAGGCGAATGAACATTGTTCTA
The DNA here is from genome assembly GCF_016161935.1 of Mauremys reevesii. NCBI lineage: Eukaryota > Metazoa > Chordata > Testudines > Geoemydidae > Mauremys > Mauremys reevesii. The sequence continues at coordinate 203,274,236 of NC_052624.1, forward strand.
GAAAAATCTGGTAAATGTCTAACTCTGGTTAACCTAGTCCAGGTGAATGTAACTTTCTTGAACTGTTAATGATTGTCACAGAGTGATATTGCTCAGGGGAAGCAGGGCCAGTACACACATGACTCATGAGTTTACCCTAAAAGAGGGCATCAGGACCTTAGAGGTGAGAGAAACCTCATGCGTCAGGACTGCTTGGTTCAGTGAGGAAAAGCCAGATGAGAGTTGCCTGGGAGTCAAGAGACTGCAGGAGGTCTGGGGGAAAGCTACAGAGAGCAGAAAGGTGGAAAGAGTGAGGCATTGTCAGGAAAGCAGTGGAAAGGACTGAATGCTCAGAGCAGCAGAGGGAGATGTGACCAGAGAGTGCTGAAGGCTGGGAGTGAGGAGTGGTGAGATATGACAGAGCAATACCTGTGTGGTGAGAGATGCTGAGAGTCAACTGACTCGGGCTGGCACTGTGAGCTAAAAATAGCAGTATAGATACTGGATCCTGGGCTCTGAAAGCTGGAGAAGGGGAGGATCTCAGAGCCTTACCTCTGGTCTAAGCCCAAACATCTACACTGCTATTTTTAGTCCCATCGGACAAGCCTGAGTCAGTTGACCTGGGCTCTGAGACTTGCCGCTGTGTGCTTTTTTTTGCTATGTGCCTGTACCCCTGAGGACTTGGTTGGTTATAATGGAGAAAAGTAATCTGAACACTGGGTTGCCCTGCAATCTGTCCTTGTGGCAGTGAGCTTAGTCACAAAGGTCCAAGATCATGTCATTTAGGCAGCACTGTGCACAATAGGTAGACATGCAGTGTTTAAGGAGACAAGGGTCTGTCTTCTTTATGGGAGAGTGTGGAGAGGAACAGTCCTTCCACTTTCCTGAGAACAGGGACTATGGTTGTGCTAGGCCCCTCTTGCATGGGGGACAGAAGAAGGTTCCTTGCATTCTCTCCCTGATCAGGCTGGTCACAGTTTGTCCCAGAAATACTACATATTTCATTATATTTCCACTTAAGCTCTGAGACTGATGATGCTTTTAAAAATTACTATTTAAGATGTGGTTTTTCTTCCCCTTCAGAAATAATGCTGGGAGGGGGGGCGAACAACTTCTTTTTGTGGGTTTTTTTTTTTTAAAAGCTACTGGCATTCCAGTGGGATTTCCAAACTTCAGGGAACACTAATGAATGTCACTGGATGTGCAGGAAACTGACTTTTATATTTTTAACCTTTAAGGTGGAGATGTACCTTGGCAAATAACCAGAGATTGGTTAAACTACTGCCATTATCAGTGCATTTAATATTCGATACAGTAGGCAGTTGATAAAATTGGAGGCAGAGATTAAAGAATAAAGGCACCAATCGTGCAAACTCGGACGTATGTCCTGAAACTTCCACATCTGAATAATCCAATGAAATCAGTGTGACTACTCATGTGATTACAGTTCAGTATCTGCATAAGTGTTTGCAGACTCTGGGTCCAAAATACTTATACAATCGCTAATGAAGTAATGGAAAATGAATTTCCTGTCTAAGGGCTTGTCTCCACTTACCAAGAGATTGACAAGCGGCAATCAATCCACCAGGGGTCAATCTAGTAAAGACCCGCTAAATCAACCACCGATCACTTTGTCAACTCCTGTACTCCACTGGAACGAGAAGCATAAGGTAAATCAACGGGAGATTTTTCTCCCATTGACCCGATGCGATGTAGACACCACAAGGTACGTCGACTCCAGCTGGAGTTGCATAACTTAGATTGACTTAGCCCCATAGTGTAGACCTGCCCTGAGAACTTGAAAGGGAAATCTTTAATGAGATGAACCCTAAGTCCTTTTCCAGTAGGATATTTTAAATCCGTATGGTTGCTCAGTGTTAGAGACCCTCTGTGTGCTTGCAAAACAGTTGATCCATAGTGTAACTATTTATAAAAGTAAAGCAGGCTAAACGCAAACATGTACAGAACTCCAAACTTTGAATTATTTACTACGAGCACATAGAGGATTTCCCGTAGAAGAGGGTAAACAGTTTGCTGTCTGAAGGATCAGTTTACTCAGTTAATAAAAATAAATCTGGTGACAAGCCTGAAGACATTTCTCTAGCTTCAAACTGCAAGGAACAAGACACATCTGTTTACAAAAGGGATTGTTGAAGAAACAGATGAACTAATGCTTCGTCTTCAGTATCTCTCAGCTTGAACTATAGTGAAGAATGGAATATCACTGAAGCTAATCAGATCTCTTCATGAACACTGGTGACATGCTGAATCTTTTAAGAAAAGGAACGGCAGTTATTAGGCTTTTCAATAATAGTATAGCTGTTAGGTGAGAGTCCTAACAACATCTGAAATACTAAAAAGTACATTTTCAACCTACTGTCCTGCTTAGTGTCTGAAATGTACCTTTTGTCAAAGAAGGTAACCTTCTAGGACTCTTCCATTGGGTCCACATGTACATAGCCTAGGAGGAACCTTGAAATGTGAGATTAATTCCTTTCTAATAAGCATGCTATAAGATCTCCATATATATTAAGCAGAAGTCTGCTAAGGAACACTGTAGTTTCTTTGCTGGGGACTTTGAGTTCTCTCTTGGTATATTGTACATCTTATGTGGGGGGTATTTTTGATCTTACTAATGTGCATGTGCCTAAAGAAACTATAAACTATAAGAAATGTTTTTAAACATTTTTTTACAACATTCAAGTCAACGTGTCTGTTTACAGAATAGTAGTTGTGTTAGTCCCAGGAGAGTAGAGAGCGAAGGTGGGTGAAGATTTTATTCTGTTTGTGAAAGAGACAAGCTTTTGAGCTTACACAAGTCAGATTTGAAAAGCTCTTTGTAAACTCCAAAGTTTCTCTCTTTCACCAGTGGAAGTTGGCCCAATAAAAAATTGGGGAGACAAGATGGATGAGGTAATGTCTGTCGGAGACACAGTAAAAACTGAGCTAATGCTAGGATTGTGTGAGACAGAGGATCTAAAATGAGTGAAAGACCTTGTAGCAATGAATTACAGTTGAGGGATATGTAGGCCATAGCTGAGAGATCCTCTATACAATATGTAGATATACTTTATTTAAATATAGATTTTTGTGTGACTTGGATACTTCAGATGTCTTTTTGATATGCATTAACTTTGAAAAATTCCTTTGATATAAACCAGAACTCTTTTCTATGCATCATCAGCATGACTTATTTGCATGTTGTGTTGCAAGATGTGAGGAAAGGGAAGATGACTGTTCTTTGACAAGCTGGAGCATTCTTTAAGTGCATGCCTACAAACAACATCCGCACTGCAGTAGAATGAAAAACTGGTAAATTTTCCATAAGAAATGGGAACATCTTTCTCCCTCCTCCTGCAACGTGACTCCATCCTCTGCATAAGTGAACTAGGTAAATGACCAATCTTTAAAACAAATGTTGCCCTTGCACAAAAAGAACCTGAAGCTTTTGCTCTATTCTTCACTAAGAGCAAGTATTACCTCTAGCTACTAAAAAGACTGGGGAGGGATATTTTTAAAAATCAGATTCTCTGATACCAAAAAAAAAAAAACCAGGAGTACTTGTGGCACCTTAAATTTGTTAGTCTTGGCCATGGAAACTGTGTGTGTGTGTACGTGCGTACACACACACTCTGTGCTCCCTTCAGGTGGCCGTCCACTTCCCCCCTCTCCCCTGGGAAACAGTGCAGGTGGACAGCTCTGTTTTATGCTAGGGCTCCATAGGAGCCCTAAAATGGAAGTTCCATTTGGAGGTGCAGTGAACAGGCATCTACCATCCCCTCTCTTTGTAGCCAGCATCAGCCAGCTTTAGATCCTTTGCAGGGGTTATGGGCATCTGACACTACTGTATTCCTATTTCTTGTTGGAGAGTGAGTAATTTCTACCAGTGAAAGACTTAAAGCCTGGGTTGCACTGCTTGGGAATAAACTGGGCACCTCATTTTAAGGATTTAGCCCATTTCTGATTAATGATGGACCCTCTGAGACATCTGAACATCTGCTTTGTCAGATTCCATGTGTAGGTCAACTTGTCCAAAGGGGCACAGAGTCACTGTCTCTGTTTAAAGCTGGAAGCTTTCACTGACAAGTGAAGTACATATTTTTATGCCAACACATTAAGAAAAATCTGCTGGTTTACATTCAAGCAAGCCTCTCAGCAGAGGTAGAAGAATGTCTGGGGTGAGGGGGGCAAGAAACCCAAACAAATAAAGCTTTGACTACAGAGGATTCCACTTTTCAGTCAGTACCAAGCATTGCTGCACCTGCCTGTGAATGATTTTCTGTTTTACATATCTGACTGCTTACTTTTCATGCCACCTTGGTTCCTCCGTGAACAAATTAACAATTTATCTATGGTTTGGTGTATTAGAAGTTACACAGTTTCTTCCGCACTACGATTTTGTACTCATGTTTCAGACATGAACATGATTGGTTGATTAATAAAATAATTGTAGCAAACTGACCTGCTGTCCACACACCACCACCATATGCTGTACAGTTGAGAAATTTTGTTTACCTAATATCCAAATTGTGTGTTTTAAAAACAGAACAAACTACTTTGCTTGCCATCTTGGTGCAGAGAGGACAAAGTGAATGAACCTATGACCCTTCCTTCCTTCCTCCTCGACAGGCCCTGAGATCAAAGATCCCTGGGTTTGGAAGTGGAGGCACTCCTACCATGATACTGCAAAAACTGAAAAGTAAATGGAGGTGTGCAAAAATGCTATAGCTAGACCTATTTTGTTATGAAAGCAAAACTCTTGTAGGTTCACAGGCCTCAAAGAAGATTCTGCTGAGCAGTCCTCAAACAGGCTTTGGGATTCTACCTTGTGTTATGCAGTGCTCAGCTGGAGGAGTGTCACAGTGGCTTTACTTTATCCTTTAGAGTGACAACCAGCTGGCCTCTGAAATTTCCCTCCACCTTTGAAGATTCAAGAGCAGTGTTTCTCAGTCCTCAGCCCCTAGGCCACTTGCAGCCCAATCAGCACACAGCTGCAGCCCATGTTGTGCCATCTTCAGGGCCATACAGGTAGTATATATATTGTGTGGATTCAGCCCATATAACACATAGAGAGCTGCATATGTGGGCCACAATGGTAAATAGGTTGAGAACCACTGTTCAAGGGTGACAAGTTGAACAGGCCCATTGCTTTCACCCTCATTTCCTGTGTTGCTTTTATATAGATTCTAACCTTCTATTTCCAGGAGGCAAGCAAGATGGGTCTGCTCCATTGCTTCTGTTGCTCACAGGAATCCCATTTGGAGTCATGTAGTCTTGGGAAGCCTTTCAGCCTCAGAAAGGAGTAAGAATAAAGAATGATGGCAGCATGGAGACTGCCTACAGATATGTTTGTACTTTTACTTTTGGTAATGTATAGGAGACTTTTTTCCTCTCCCTTAGTCTGAGCTAACAACTTTAACTTTAACAGAGAACAGATCCAGATCATGGCCAGCTAGGATGATTCACTGCACCTTGAGTTCTTTAAACCATGATTTGAGGACTTCAATAACTTTCAGACATAGGTTAGGGGTTTGTTACAGGAATGGGTGGGTGAGATTCTGTGGCCTGCATTGTGCAGGTGGTCAGACTAGATGATCATAATGGTCCCATCTGACCTTAAATCTATGAGTCTGAGTCTTTATTGAAATGCCATGAGAGGCGGGGATTTCCAGTTGTGCTAAAAGTTACAAAGATTTTGTCTGAGCATGGACTTGGGTGGAATCAAATTCCGCAATTCCTTGAGCTGTGGGCCCATAGGAGGTGCATTAAGATATCTTTTTTGAAAATTTGATAGGTCCCAGAATGTGGATGTTTATCCATTTCTCTGCTCGTGACATACTCCTTTCTTTGTCATTCTCCCACTCTAGGAATAAGTTCATCTAACGTAAGGTTTTTCTTGGCCAGCTGATTGCCAGTGGGGCCATTCTTCTGTTACTATAACATAGGGATGAGTGCCTGGATTTCAGATTATTTTACTGCAACAATAGTAAATCAAATGGGCTCCTCTCTCTATGGGCATGTGCTCCCAGAGCTCTGAAAAACATCTCTTCTCCTTTTATTGGTGGTCTTCTGATATTGACTGGCCACGCTGAAGCATGTCATAACATCTTTTGATGCAAAATGTCGCCTTGGAGGACCAAATCCCAAAGATAGTTTGTCTGCTGCCAATCTGTGTCTGCAATACTTGGATTCAGTCTGCAAAATTATGATGTAGCCTGTTTGGGCAGGTTTGGATTTCTGCCTGAACTGTTTCCTTGACGATAGTCAAGATGCTAAAACTACCAGAGTTTAAAGGGATACTGGGCAGAACAGAATTTTGATATATCAAAGTCATTTCACTGAACACTCTTGATGGGAATGAGTCACTTGTTCATTGAGATGCAAAATCAAGGTCTGTAATCTCTCTGCCTGGCCAATCATGTTTGAATGACAATACAAAGACAAATGCTATTTATAAAGATGACTAGAAAGAGTTAGCAGGCTGATTGGATAGCACAAATTTCAAAGGTGTAGATTAATCTCTGAATTACACAGCTCAGAAGAAATGCCCTTCAGTTAATGAAGTTGAATGCAATATACTAGTAGCAGGACATATATATACATTAGATCTGATTTTTTTTTTCCACTGCCTGGCACCTTGTGGATTCATTAACACTTGTGGAAGGTGTTAAAATGCTGCTGAATTGGGTGTAAAGCACCATTCCACTTTCCACAGAAGTAAATTACTCCCCAAGGGGCAAGGCATATGGAAATTCCCCACACAGAAATGTTTAATGACAATAATGCAACCCTAAATACCTTGAAATGAAATTGCCTCCACCAACTGGAGTGCAGGGATGCTGTATTGACCCACAGTTCTGTAGTTATTTCTCCGTTACAGACGCCTGCACTCTGAGGCCATGTCTACTCTACCACTTATATTGTCAAAACTTATGTCGCTCAGAGTTGGGGACAAGCACACCCCTGAGCGACCTAAATTTCCCCAGCATAAGTGGCAGTGTGCATAGCGCTATGTCAGCAGGAGTTTCTCCCACTGATATTGCTAGCACCGCTTGTTGAGGTGATTTTATTACGTCAACGGGAGTGCTCTCTGCGTCGGTATAGAGAGGCTACACAAGTGATCTTACAGCGGCACAGCTGTCTCGGTACAGCTGTGCCTCTGTGAGTTTGCTAGTGTAGACGTGTCATGGCCTGATTTGGCCGTTGCCTTCAGACCTCTACATTCATATGTTGATGACAAACATGGCTGGTTTGGCTTCTCATCTTCTCTCTACTGTTGAAGCTGCTTGTTTCAGAGGAAAGGAGTGAGAAGATGGAAAGCATGTTCCTGCACATGCAGTATCCACCAGTTATAATAAGGCCCTTCATGGAACTTTCTCCCCCTCTGGCTGCCTTTTTTCAGCTTTGCTGTATTCCTGGATTCTGCACTGTCTGGTTTGCAGTGCCCACCTCAGCTGGGATCTCCTTCTAAGAGGTACAGTGCCAGGGACACAGAGATGTCATGTTGGGGCCAAACCCCAATCTCTTGACAGAATGAATTTGAAGAAACCTCCAGGAGGAAAATGTTGTGGAGACTTTTTCCACTTAACCCTCCCATGCAAATTTTCCCACAGGAGAGGGCACCTGGGCCCATAGTAATTCCAGCATGCTGGGCTAATAAACAATTCAGTCTCTGCCTTCGTTAGCCCAGGATGTGGTTATTACTGAGTTAATCTGAATTAATGCTCAAATGAATTTACACTGAAACCTTAAACTGTACCTTTTAAATACAAGGAGCTGTAATAGAAACAACAAAATTGACTATTGAACTGCTACAATTTGAAAAATAAAAGTGAAATGCTATGGTGGGCTTCCGCATCATTTCCCTTTATAGCTTCTCTTTCTCCTTCTTTCCCAGGCCACTGAGGTTTTATATTGCTTTGTAACAACATTAGCTTCCATGCAAGCTGGGAGGAAGTGGCTGTGTTCAGCCTCTGAGGATAAACAATCTATCAGAACAGGACTGTTTTGGGGGTTAGGGTTTTTTTATGTGGAAGCAGTGAGCTGAGGAGAGTGGGAGGAAAGAAGGAAAGATAAATCAGACTCTAATTCTCTTTTGATTTTTAAAGGAGTTTCCTAATCCTGTTTTCTCTGCTTTTTGAATTCCCCCTCACCCCTCTCATCAGAATGTTACATTTTCCATTTCAGATGATGCTTCGGGGGGAACAGCTTGTCTGCTAGCACAATATGAAAAAAATTGAGTCCTAGATGCTGCTTAGTGTAGCAAGTTGCATAGTCCTAGTACAGTCAGTCAGAAATGACAGTTTAGGGCTAGATTCTGCCACCCTCTGCTTTGTATGGGACTATCTGGAGTAAAGCAATATTCAACAAGAATAAAGGTCGCAGATTCTGGCCCATGGGGATTATTCAAATTAAATGTAGACCAATTGGAAGGTGGCATCTTTGCAGTCTGTCTATAACTATTCAATTTCAGCATCGTATCTCAAACAAGAACCTCCCCTGAGCTATTACATCACATACTTTCTGATAAGTTTGGGTAAAACCACAGAATAACTATTTCTTATTTTGCATTACAGAAATAATGGAGTAAAAACTGCAATGCTAAGTTAATTCTTTTTAATGAAATATTGTGTTCTACTTTCTAAAACACATTAGAGGTTTAATATTAAAAAAATGTACAGTTACCGTAGAACTTAGTGTATGTGGTGGCTAACAAATCCCTTTTGGTAACTGAAGTCTCTCTCCCACTTCATCTTGATGTTACGGTTTCCGTAAAGAAAGATACACAATGCTTGCTATACAGGATGATTTACCAACAAGAGTACCAGAGACCATAAACAGGATAGCTCTGCCAGGAAGGACTCATTAAACAGATGTTTAAATTGCCAGAAGACTTCACACAAGATCTGCCAGGTTTGGAAGCATATCTATCGTTCATAGGGACAGGATTCAGTCATAAAGCACAACAGCACAGTGAGAATGAAATGTCCTGACAGTAGAAATGTCATGTCTTATTTATAATTTGACCATATTACTCTGAGTGACAGTTCAATCACAATCTTTTTTCAGATTGAAATATGACTCATCAAAACTAAGGATAAACATCAGTGATGTACTTTCATTCAGGCTTGTATTTGCTAAGGTGGAGAGACAATAGGATCTCATGCTAGGCAATGGCTAGAATTTTTGAGAGGGAACCTGTAATTATTAAAGCTGAAGGTGTTAAGAGTGCCCTTTATCTGCTATAACTGAGCATTTCAGGTTAAAATGGAGGGTTTTTTATCTGACTCATGCCCCTAAACCTGAGGAGGAACATTGTATCCAATCACATGCTCCTTTTTCCTCAACCAGAGTATTTTGCTTCTATGTGGCCAGTTCGAAACCAGCTCAGATCTATAGTGATCAAAAACTAATACCATCTAATAATGGCCAGCAGTCTGACACATCAGTTAATGGAAGAACTGGGGGTAGAGTAGTGGACAAGTGCTCTTATCTTAATCAAACTTGATACACAACACTCAAAAGCGTGTTCAAGAGTTGAATGGATATGAGGACTGAATTATCTTTGGTATAGTTCTATTTAAATGTGGGGATACATCATTTTCTGCTGTGAAAAGGTTTACATTGTTAACTGTTCTGTGGATGGAGAAGTATGACCTTGAGGGCTATCAGTCTAGGGCTCATGAAAGGAAGCTAAGTTAGTAGCCTCAGTGTGCTACCCACCCATGTTTGATCACATTTTTCTGGTTGTCTGGATATTCTTGAGGTGGCGCATCATGAGGGACATCTCGGGTGGAAGGTGTTGGAGGCACTGGTTGTTGCACAGCACTCACTGGAACAATAGGGGTATCAAGCTGTCTAGCCAGACTTTGGTTATTCAGGAATGTTTGAAGCAGAACTTGACATTCCTCCATCTTGCCCCTCCCCCAAAAAGGCATTTGGGGATAATTCACCTACAGGCCAGTAGCAGTGAGCCCTAGTTCTTAGTACCTTGGGCACATGATCATCTCCCTCCCCTCCTCCTCACACAGTATACAAGGCTGGCCTATCTGTCAAGGGTAAAATTATCATGATATACAGTGGAGGCAGCAGCCTAGGAAATATGGTCCTAGGATGACCAGAGGGTGAAAATCCTCCACCAATCAGCTATCACCTGACAGGAGCAGTCAGTCTGCTGTAACAGCTGTTAGGGAATTCTCCTTGATTCTGATCTTGAAATCAGTGGGAGTTATATAATACAATCCTAGCATTTGTCCCCCAGTTTGTGCATACAGTTCTTAGGAATTATAGTATAATGAATTGGAGGAATTATCAGACAGAGCTTTAATCACTTTGTAATGGGCTGGACTAGACCCAGGGGGCCCTTGCTGGGGCTTCAGGGTCCTGCCACACCCATCCCAGGAAAGGAGTAGTGGAGAGGTCCTCCAAGTGGGCCAGAGTAGTTGCAGGGAAGCAGCCCATCAGAGAGGCTTCAGGGAGCAGCCAATGAAGGCCCAGCAAGCTCATATAAAAGGGGCTGCAGGGGTAGACAGAATGAGTTCAGTCTGCTTGCAGAGACTGGGGGAGCAAGAGGTGCTCCTGACTGGCTGTAGGGGCTGAGGCAGGTAGGTGCTGGCAGGGACTGGGGAAATGAGGGAATAGCTTCTGGTGGGCTGCCGTGACTCAATTCAGACAGGCTACAGGGAAGTGTTCCAGTGAAAAGCAGTTAAATGGATGTGGCATGTGGCTGCTACTTAAAGGGTCCCTGGGCTGGGACCCAGATTAGTGGGCTGACCCAGATTCTCTCTTCCCCCCCCCCCCCCGGTTCCCCCAGCCATTGGGGAAGTGGCAGTGACCTGAGAGAATGGAGTTTAGACAGACCCAGGGAAGGGACTGTACTTGGACTTGTTCCCAAGAAGGGAGCTGAACTGGGATGGGCCCAGCTGGAGAGCTGGGATTAGAGGACTAAAGGGCAGACAAAGAGCCTCCAGGAAGGAAGCCCTAGGGGGTGCTGCTCCATCCCACAGCAGGAACCTTTGCACATAAAATGGCCAACTAGGGTACTGAGATTAGTCCTTCATCTGACCAACCAGGCCTGAGATCAGGGAAAGCTACAGGGACATTGCCAACGGAGAGGTACCAGGATGGGTCCTGTTGGACTGTGAAGGGACTGAGCCCAGTGGGGGCTACAGGACATAGGCCCAGTTGCACAGTGTGCCCCATAAGGGGTTTGTTTTGTTTAGTTGTCTCACATGGACAGAGTGTGACTTAGCTGGAGGGCTGAGTCACCAAGGACTTGCCTGACAAGTGCAGCGACCGATGGGGCACCATGAGCCGAGAAAATTGCAGGCATGCACATGCTCAACCAGGGGGTGCTCAGGAGGGATGGGTTCCACCCTATTACACACTACTTCCACCACTGCAGGCTGTAGTGGGGCATCTTTCAAAGAGGGCAGGGTTAAAGTAAACAATAACATCCATGCCATTTTAACTCTGCCCTCCATAACACACATACTCTCACTCTGCCTTTTCATTATAAAGGACAGTCACTAGATGCACTTGCCTTACACTAAAACAAGAAGCCTACAGCCCTGACAGAATACCATGCTTGTAAAATTTAACAACCACTTCATACCCTCTTATACCCCCTTTACACAGGATACCACTTAAACCCAGTACTTCCCCTACTCATCAGTTAATCCAGACTGCTCTCATGTCCCTCCTCACTACTGACGATACCCATGGCACAAAGAGCCCTAAATAATTATGTAGTGAAATGATGCAGGCTGGAACCTTAAGGTACAAATGCGCCTCTTTCATGAACACACATGGGGGACTCAGACCCGGATCTTCAATGCTACTCCAACTTGTTCCTCCACCATTCAATACAGGAGCACCTAAGACCATGATTGCAGCTGGAGTGCTTGCGACTAACTCCCAATGGCTAGAGCCAGCTCCAGGCGGGCAAAGTTAAAATTGCATGGGCATCTACATTTAACTCTGTATTTTCCCGTCGTCAGAAGTATGAGTTTTGCTGAACTTGATGTTCTGGCAGGCCACAAGCTATTACCGAGAAATTTTAACTGTGTGTTAACAAGGGTTTTGCTGTTTAACTTCCTAGAATTTTTTTTAAACAGAGAAATGTTTGTTGGTAGGAGCTAATGCTCATTTAGACAGTTGTCCTCATGTAGGTTTGCAGCTGATGTGCTGCGGTGGTTAATCAAAAAATATCTACCTATTTTTTATATATATAGCGCTTTTTATCAGATCTTAAACTCTACAGCATCCACATTTTACAGGTGGGAAAATGAGACACAAAGGTGAAGGGATTTGCCCAAAGTCACCCAGTAGGCCAGCAGCCAAGCTAGGTATAGTCCCAGTCCAGTGGCCTCTTCCCTATGTGATTTCTCAGTGTTCTTCCCCACCCCCTGCTCTCCTGCACACTTTATTATAGTGGAATGGAGATAATGGTTGTGCTTTGAAACATTTGCAAAGTATAGCTGTTAACAGGGCTGGTGGGAGAAATGTTATCCGTGGTCTATGCCCCACAGCCTTGGCAGTTGTATTACATATTTGCTTAAAGTTACTGTAACAACTGAGAGAAGACTGGTGTGTGTCTCCTTCTCCACCTTCTGCCCTACCTTTTCCTGCAACGTGTAGCCCACCTAGGGTGACTATATTTCCCAAAGGGAAAATGGAACATTGAGTGGGGCTAGCCTGAGTTGTCCTCCCCTCCTCATGCCCTTCCCCACTGGGGGTCTGGCCCGAGTCACCCACCTGCGCCCTGCCTGAGCCCTGCGGGGGGCTGGCATCACTGCACATTTCTCCACACCCCACTTTTTTGACAAAAGTGGGCATTTGTCCCATTGGCTTTTGCCAACTGATCAAGAGCCACTTTGGTACAAATGCTTACTTTTGCCAGAAACGTTGGGATGGCTGGGACAGAGCTTAAAAAAGGGACTGTCCCAGCCAAAAGACCTAAGGCACCCCCCTTCAACGTTTCTAGCTCCCCCCTTGCTTCCTGTCCCCTTAAGGCAGTGGTTGGCACTATAGAAGACACTAACTTGTAGGAAATTGCTCCTTTGTTGTCTCCTGCCTTGTGCTGCTGCATTCATGTCACAGATTGGATTACTGGAAGGCTGCATGCTACCTTCAGTCCCCCAACTGTAAATCCCAGCTCACAGGGAGACAGGCTCAGACTTCCCCTAGACGGCAAGCCCCTTCAGAACCTAGGGGGTCAGAGGTGGTGCAGTCAGAACCCCTTACATGTGTAGAGGCCCTCCAGACCCTGACCCATGTGTGGGAGGCAAGGCATGGGGCTCCGACACTTGCAGAGGGCAATGAACCCAGCTTGCATAGGGGTGCAGGGAGAGGGGCTCATGCCTTCACATAGGCAGGCTCCCTCCAGAACTTAGCTCACATGAAGTGGGGGGTCAGACCTCTGTAGATGGGGGGAGCCCCTGTACTCCGGCTCCCATGGGGGAGGAATGTGGACTTGACAGGTGTACTTGCCCCATTCTTCTCCCAGTCCCTTTGTCACTCACCTCTATGTCCCTCTTTTCAGAGTCTCACCACTCTCCCCTTATTCCTACCTACTCTTCCACTTCTAATCACCCTCCACTCCTAACGAGCATTTGCTATGTAGCTTCCTTCCAAAAAAATACTTTCAGCCCCTTCTGAATACTCTGCTGTACTTGGATTGCATTTCTCTAAAATTCATTCTGCATTGAACTGAAACTCACTTTGCAAATATCAAAATGTCCCACAAACTGGAAATCTCCCATTTCAGCCAGCATTAATCCTAAAATGCTGGGAGCTTTTTTGATTGCAGCTGCACATTAAATAGGTCTTAACTGAGATGTCCATAATGATGCACAGGTCCCTCTTCTGATTTGATACACTTAATTTAGAACCTAGCAAGATGTAGGAGTAATTTCCCCATACACACACACCTGACCCTGAAAAGCTCAGGGACCACTTTAAAATCCACTGCGGGAGGCAGATCCACTATCACTGAGCTCTCACTGCACCCTAGGAGTCCAGCTGATGGTGGCTGTAGGAGAAATATGCTCAATCAGGGCATTTTCCAGCTATTCTGTCCTGCTGTCTCCCAAGCCACCACCACACAATGTTTGAGCTCTGCTAGCTTCCACTTGAACCACTAAAAGAGTGGAGACTATTCCGATGGAAGATGGCTACAGTCCTACCCCTGTGTCTCTCACATAGCTCAGTGGTTTGAGCATTGGCCTGCTAAACCCAGGGTTGTAAATTCAATCCTTGAGGGGGGCCATTTAGGGATCTGGGGCTAAATAAATAATTGGGGATTGGTCCTGCCTTGAGCAGGGGGTTGGACTAGATGACCTCCTGATGTCCCTTCCAACCCTGATATTCTATGAACTTTCTGACCCAGGGGGTCTTTCTGGGGTCTGCCATGTTAGAAGCAGGCATAATGCCTGAATGAACTTACTCCTGTGTGGTTATGCTGTTAAATTACAATTCTTGTGCTGCAAAGGACATCTGTTCTTAAGGGTTTCATCTCTAAACACGCACCTCTTTGGGAGGAGGGCAGAGGATATACTGAGAAACAGAGCGCTGACTCATCCCCAAGTTTTAAGGTGTGGAGTGTATTTTGTTTTCTAAATGTTAAACTAGTCCATGCTGTGCTGGCAGGTAAATGCTTTCCCTTATGACTCAGTTTGCACCTGATGAAATTCGTGGCTTTTTCAAGAGGTTTGGGGGAAAAAATGATTATTACCAAGTTGGCTGTGTCACTTGCACAGTGGAATCTTAAACATTCAGTCTTGGCATTAGTATAGCCATAGAAGATTGAAAAGTAAACCAGGCTTTCTCAGCATGTGTCTCCAGATCATGGAAGGCAAAAAAGCAGATCTCCTCTTGTTTTAGTAGTACCCTCGAGGACAGAGCAAATCAAATAACCCAGACTCATTTAAAAACTTTATTTCTTGAGGGAGCATTTCTTCTAGCCAAAAACTGTCTGGATCAGCAGAGAGCTATTTGAGTAACTTTAAAAATAAGCAGCTTAGTACTTCCTGCTTTGACAAGGTTTATACATTTTGTTGTAACCAGCTACACAGACTTCTACACACCAAGCTGCCCTGGACTCAGTTTCTTCTTTTTTTAAAGGGAAAATACAATGTGCATACACATACACCCAATTTCCAACTGGTTTTATGGGGCGCTGGTTATACAAGAGCCCTCATTACAAAGCCTACTAACAAAAATTACTATCACCTTTGCTCTAGCTTGTGATGGTTGTGACTACCTTGACAGACTTAACAGATACTAAGTGGTGTTTAAGCAGGTGACATTCTTCCCTCAGAGTTCATACTGAATTAATGTTCTAGCAAAGTGGAGCAGGTCATAGCCCTAAATTTGCAACCAGAGAAATTTCTCTGCCTGTAAATCTGTACCTGGCCTGTACTGTATATATCAAACACTTCCATGATACCATTTCCATAGCTCAGTGGTTTGAGCATTGGCCTGCTAAACCCAGGGTTGTGAGTTCAATCCTTGAGGAGGCCACTTAGGGATCTGGGGCAAAAAATTGGTCCTGCTAGTGAAGGCAGGGGGCTGGACTTGATGACCTTTCAAGGTCCCTTCCAGTTCTAGGAGATTGGTATATCTCCAATTATTACTATTACCCCCTGTATTTCACTAGACCTCAGACTCTTCTCCGGTCTAGGGAATTGATGAAGAGAAATGTCACAGTGAACATGGGGAGGGGAAAGAGCATCCACTCTCCCAAATCCTGTGGGACCTCGGCTTGCTCAGCAGTTAATAATATAGCCTCAGGATGTAGTAACCGATGAGGAGGCTCTTTGCACTCTGGGGGTTTCTTCACTTGAAGGGGGGGAGGGTGTCAAAGGACATCTGCTAGCCGGGGAATGCCCTGTTGGCGTGGCTAGGAGCTATGCTGATAGTGATACTCCTGGGAGGAGTTCTGCGCCGCTGCACACACACAGGATTTGTGTACCCTGCAGATTTCTTTGCTTCCTCTGCAGAAAGTGATGGGGAAAGCAAAGGGAAGCTGCAAGAGCAGTCACGCGCCTCTCCCAAGCAGTGCAGGCATGTCATTTCGGGTGCCGGGAGCAGCCAGCAGAAAGATAAATCACTGTGAGTGGGGGAAGAGCTGGGAATGCCGCAGTCGGTGGCTCCTACCCTGTGCCAGGCTTAGCTGCTAGTACTGGCTGGGCTGGGGATGAAGGCCGATGGGAATTTCCTCTTCCCCTTCAAGGAGCAGCCAGGTCCTGGTCAGACCAATTCCCATGCCCAGAAAGCTCCCCAGCTGCAGAAAGCTCTACAGTCTGCCTGCCCTGCTTCCTGCCCCCACCACTCCGCCACTATATGGGTAGCTGCTCTCCCATCTGCCCAAACCCCAGGCATCCAGATCCCCCTGCCAAGCCTCACCCCCCACACACACCTACAACTCTCCACTACATCCCCTCACACCTGAACCCCAACCCCTGTATCTGGACTCTCACCCCTGCACACAGACCAGCCCCCGCTGAGCCCCCTGCACTTGAACTCCCACCCCAATAAGCCCCACCCCTTGCATCTGGACCACTCTGGTGAGCCCCACCCCACCCTACTGAGCCCCAACCAGCTACACCCAGACCACTGCTGATCTCTCCACACCCCCAAAAAAAACCCTGCCAAGTCCCAACCACCTTCACCTGGATCCCCCCCCGCCGGCAGAGAAACTCACCAACAAGCCCCTGCGCATCCGTATCCCCCCAGACTCCCATCCAGATTGCCCCACACAGAACTCTCTCACCCCACATCAAGCCCTTCCACACTTGGATCCTTCCAGGCTGAGCCTACCTGCCTACACCTGGATCAGGGGTCAGGGCTAGGCATGTGTGCAAAACTCTGTCACTGTTGCTTATCTTGGTATACCTGGCATGGAGGAGCAGGGCCCTGCGGTATTTCTGGGGCAGGCCTGGCCCTTGCACTGTGTCATGGTTGTATGCAGCCTCACCACCATGTCTGTGTCTGGTGGGGAGAGAAGGGCTGCAGGATGATCTCCGTGCAGCCAGTGGCCTGTGCTCCCTGCTGCTATGCTGGAACCTCCACATTTATCTATTAACAAATAAAATACGCAGAATTTTGCAGAATTTAAAATATTGTGTGCAGATTTTTATTTATTTATTTTTGGTGCAGAATTCCCTCAGGAGTATAGTGAACCAGGGTAGAGCAGCAAGGGCTGATAGGCACAGGCATAGAGCACAAGACAACTAAGGGTGTGTCTACATGGCAAAGAAATCCCACGACTGGCCCATGCCTGCTAGCTCAGGCTGTGGGGCTGTTTCATTGCTGTGTAGGCTTCTGGGCTTGGATTGGAGCCTTCTTTTAGGACCCTGTGGGGTGGCAGGGTCCCAGAGCTCAGGCTTCAGCCCAAGTCTGGAACTCTACACAGCAATGAAACAGCTCCGCAGCTTGAGTCCCACAAGCCCGAGTTGGCTGACTTGGGCCAGCTGCAGGTTTTTCTTTGCTGTGTAGACATACCCTAAGCCTCCAGCAATCTCTCTAAGGTTTCTAGAGATCTTTGGGCTATTACAGGGTTGAAGGCCAGATTTACTGCATGTAGGAGAACAGTGGAGCCCTCTGAACCCAACAGAAGAATGTGGAAGAAACTTCCATCTCTTTAGACCACCAGAGTGCTGCACAAACACTTGAGTTATACACACAAGGATCAGCTACTCATTAATTTTCCCCTCTGTGGGTATATTATAGATGGTGTTACCAGCTCTGCCTATTACTGTTGAGGATGTCTGACAATTCCCGTTATAAAACCCTGTTTTCAGTTGCTGATAACTTTGACAAACTTTAACTATTTGGTCTGAAATCTTCCATACAAGATGTCTGCCTCAGGATGGCTTTTTTTAGGGAGTGGGTGGGGGAGGGGAGTGAGAGGTGGCACTCACAGGGCTTAAGCTCCAAAAAAAATGGTTCAGCTGTTTCCAAGAACAAGATTAGGGGAAAAGACATAGTTTAGTCAATTGTTAAAAATTCTTACAACCTTTTTGCTGAGAAGCTCTAGTGCCTCCTTACTTTGGAGCAAAGGCCTGAAATTTGGTGTGAGGAGAAAGGTAATCACCTGGGTATCAGTGAGGTGCCTTTTTCTGTTCCTGTGAAAAACCACTCAAAGGTCATAAGCATTTGAAAACTATCTCAGTTCACACATGCTCAGTATTATTATTACCAATTCATTAGAATTTGACAGTTGAACTCTCTGATTCCATACATACTGAGGGTATGTCTACACTACGAAATTAGGTCGAATTTATAGAAGTTGTTTTTTTAGAAATCATTTTTATACAGTTGATTGTGTGTGTCCCCACAGAAAATGCTCTAAGTGCATTAAGTCAGCGGACTGCGTCTACAGTACCAAGGCTAGTGTCGACTTCCGGAGCGTTGCGCTGTGAGTAGCTGTGAGTAGCTATCCCACAGTTCCTGCAGTCTCCACTGCCCATTGGGATTCTGGGTTGAGATCCCAATGCCTCATGGGCAGGGCCGGCTCTAGCAATTTCGCTGCCTCAAGCACGGCGGCACGCCACGGGGAGCGCTCTGCCGCTCGCCAGTCCCGCGGCTCCGGTGGACCTCCCGCAGGCATGCCTGCGGATGCCCCACCGGAGCCGCAGGACCAGCGGACCCTCCACAGGCACGCCTGTGGGAGGTCCACCGGAGCCGTCTGCCGCCCTCCTGGCAACCGGCAGAGCGCCCTCCGCGGCATGCCGCCTCAAGCACACGCTTGGCGCGCTGGGGTCTGGAGCCGGCCCTGCTCATGGGGCAAAAACAGTGTTGTTGGTGATTCTGGGTACATGTCGTCAGGCCCCCCCTCCTTCCTTCCCTCCATGAAAGCAACGGCAGACAATCATTTCGTGCCTTTTTTCCTGGGTTACCTGAGCAGACGCCATACCATGGCAAGCATGGAGCCTGCTCAGCTCACTGTCACCATACGTCTCCTGGGTGCTAGCAGACGTGGGACTGCATTGCTACACAGCAGCAGCTCATTGCCTTTTGGCAGCAGACGGTGCATTACGATTGATAGCCATCGTCGTCATATTCCTGGGTGCTCTTTTAGCCGACATCAGTGAGATCGGTCAGAGGCGCCTGGGCAGAGATGGGAGTGACTCAGCCAGGTCATTCCCATCTTCTGCCGAGCACCGAAGAGATGACGATGGCTAGCAGTCCTACTGCATGTCTTCTGGAAAGCAGCCAGAAGATGATGATGGCTAGCAATCGTAATGCAGCATCTTCTGCTGACCACCCAGCAGATGACGATGGCTTGCAGTCATACTGCACTGTCTGCTGCCAGCCTAAGATGTAAAAGATAGATGGATCAAAACAAGAAACTGACCCGATTTGTTTTGTGAAATCAACGGCCTGCTAAACCCAGGGTTTTGAGTTCAATCCTTGAGGGGGCCATTCTGTGTGACAGTTGTTTGTGTTTCTCCTTGATGCAAAGCCACCCCTTTTGTTGATTTTAATTCCCTGTAAGCCATATCGTCAGTTGCCTCTCCCTCTGTCAGAGCAATGGCAGACAATTGTTTTGCGCAAAACCAGGCGAGGAGGTGACGGCAGCATGGTGACAAGAGGAAAATGGTCATAGACTTCTCACAAAGTACAGGCCGGGCAATGTGCCCCGGCAATGTGCACATCATGCTGATAAGCTCTGCAAATTTGACCTAAAGTCGTAGTGTAGACCAGGCCTGAGCATGCTCCCATTTAAGATGCAGGGACTGAGCAGGGCTTTCCTGGCAAATGTTGCTTTGGGTTGCTATGGCACTAGATACCAGAAATGAGGCAGGAATCAGTGGAGGGAGGAAATTGTAATGTCTTAATGCATCCAAATAAGGGGACTGAAATAAAGTTGTTTGTGTAATCTTAATTCAGGCATTTCCTAACTTCTGAGTGGCTGACTTCTTAACCTTAATATTCTTTTCACGTAGTTCTTTTAATGTAAAGGGTATATAATGTTTAATTAGTATTGTGGGAAAGTTAAGTAGAAGTGAATTTAATATTTTGTTCACTTTCTGATACTTCATGGAAGTGAGGTCTCCAGTGGGCTCTTTTGCACTCATGAGTTTTCCCACTGGTTCACAGTACCATCTATCCAGAGGAGCATAACTGTCCTATCTCCAGGGCAACTGGCATCAATCCTTTGAAGATTAGGACAGACTTTCAACTTAGAGGAGGTTTTGGAACAAATTGATAAACTAAACAGTAATAAGTCACCAGGATCAGATGGTATTCACCCGAGAGTTCTGAAGGAACTCAAATGTGAAATTGCAGAACTACTAACTGTAGTTTATCATTTAAATCGGATTCTGTACCAAATGACTGCAGGATAGCTAATTTGACACCAATTTTTAAAAAGGACTCCAGAGGTGATCCTGGAAATTACAGGCTGGTAAGCCTGACTTCAGTACCAGGCAAACTGGTTAAAACTGTAGTAAAGAATAAAATTGTCAGACACATAGATGAACATAATTTGTTGGGGAAAAGTCAACATGGTTTTTGTAAAGGGAAATCATGCCTCATCAATCTACTAAAATTCTTTGAGGGGGTCAACAAGCATGTGGACAAGGGGGATCCAGTGGATATAGTGTACTTAAATTTTCAGAAAGCCTTTGACGAGATCCCACACCAAAGGCTCTTAAGCAAAGTAAGCTGTCATGGGATAAGAGGGAAGATTCTCTCATGGATTGGTAATTGGTTAAAAGATAGGAAATGAAGAGTAGGAATAAATGGTCAGTTTTCACAGTGGAGAGTGGTAAATTGTGGTGTCCCCCAGGGATCTGTACTGGGCCCAGTCCTATGCAACATTTTCATAAATGATCTGGAAAAAAGGATAAACAGTGAGGTGGCAAAATTTGCAAATGATACAAAACTACTCAAGATAGTTAAGTCCCAGGCAGACTGCGAAGAGCTACAAAAGGATCTCACAAAACTGGGTGACTGGGTAATAAAATGTCAGATAAAATTCAATGTTGATAAATGCAAAGAAATGCACATTGCAAAACATAATCCCAACTATACATATAAAATGATGGGGTCTAAATTGGCTGTTACCATTCAAGAAAGAGATCTTGGAGCCATTGTGGATAGTTCTCTGAAAACATCCACTCAATGTGCAGCGGCAGTCAAAAAAAGCAAACAGAATGTTGGGAATCATTAAGAAAGGGATAGATCGGGGTGGGCCAACTTTTTGGCCCAAGGGCCACATCAGGGTTGTGAAATGGTATGGAGGGCTCGGTAGGGAAGGCTGTGCCTCCCCAAACAGCCTGCCCCCACCCCCTATCCACCTCCTCCCACTTCCCGCCCTCCTCAGAATCCCCGACCCATCCAACCCCCCCACTCCTTGTCCCCTAACCACCCCCTCCCGGGACCCCCCATCCCTTACTGCCCCCCCGGGACCCGACCCCCTATCCAACCCCCCTGCTCCCAGTTCCCTGACTGCCCTCTCTTCACATCCCCACCCCCGAGAGGTGCCCCGGGACACTCATTCCCTATCTAATCCCCTCCCTGTCCCCTGACCACCCCTCCTGGGACCCCTGCCCCTAACTGCCCCCTGGAACACCACCCCTATCCAACCCCCAGCCAACTCCCCCCAGCCCCTTTCGGAATGTGGCCCTGTGAACATGGGCAGAGGACTCAGGAGAAGCAGGGGCAGCTGTGCAGCCAGACAGAAGCGTCGGTTTCTCCTTTAAAGCGCTGCTTCTCTCCGGCCAGCTGTGCAGCCGCCCAGTGCTCCTCCTGAGTCCTCCGGCCCATGCTCACAGTGCTCCTGGTGCCTACACCTCCCGTCTGCTCCCCTGAGGCTGCAGGTGAGCCTCCCTCCCTACTCTCCCCTGCCCCCTCCTGCGGGGGGTGCACGGGTGCTGAGCTGCCCGGCAGCGCAGTGAGCTGAGGCTGCAGGGGAGGGGAAACAGCAGGGGAGGGGCCAGGGGTGAGTGTCCCTGGCCGGGAGCTTGGGGGCTGGGCAGGACGGTCCTGCAGGCCAGTTGTGGCCCATAGGCTGTACTTTGCCCACCTCTGGGATAGATAATAAGACAGAAAATATCATATTGACTCTATATAAATCCAGGGTACACCCACATCTTGAATACTGCGTGCAAATGTGGTCACCCCATCTCAAAAAAGATATATTGGAATTGGAAAAGATTCAGAAAAGGGCAACAAAAATGATGAGGGGAATGGCTTCTGTATGAGGAGAGATTAATAAGACTGGGACTTTTCAGCTTGGAAAAGAGATGACCAAGGGGAAGGTCTATAAAATCATGACTGGTGAGGAGAAAGTAAATAAGGAAGTGTTATTTACTCCTTCTCATAACACAAGAACTAGAGCTCACCAAATGAAATTAATAGGCAGCAGGTTTTAAGCAAACAGAAGGAAGTATTTTTTTACACAACACACAGTCAACCTGTGGAACACCTTGCCAGAGGATGTTGTGAAGGCCAAGACTATAACAGCATTCAAAAAGAACGAGATAAGTTCATGGAGGATAGGTCCATCAATGGCCATTAGCCAGGATGGGCAGGGAGCTGGGAATGGGTGACAGGAGATGGATCACTTGATGATTACCTGTTCTGTTCATTCCCTCTGGGGCCCCTGGCATTGGCCACTGACGGAAGACAGGACACTGGGCTAGATGGACCTTTGGTCTGACCCAGTATGGCCATTCTTATATTTTGACTTGATAGGCAATAAGAAGCCAGGGAACTGAGAACTGTTATCTTAGTTGCTACCCTGTAAGTCACTGGGGGAGCTCTCTCAATGTGAATGGCTTTGTTTTTTGGTATAATGGATTTCAACAACCAAGCCTGGAAGAAACAAACGCATGAGTCTCCTTGTGTCTTTTCTTCATGCTTTTCTGTAAGGGACACAAATCTGGCTCCTGTCTACCGAATAAAATTGCTTTCAGCACTTTAAAACCCAAGAATCTGATCTCTGCATACCTCAAGAAATTCATTAATCTCCATACCAGTTCCAGGAATTCCCTTTAAATCCCTGACAATGAATCCAGTAAATCTTTATTATGCAGCCAACTTCTCCTCAAAGTAGATTGTGAATGCCCTCTTCACTGGGGATTATATTACCTGCCAACTTTTCAACAGTCAGTCAGTTTTGGGTTGTGTTTGGGGGAAAGTGTAACATCTATAAATTAGGAGTGGGGGAGTGTGGAATGGAATTAGAGTAGCAGGATACTCCAGAGTATTGAAATGTAGCAACAAAGGAGGACTAGCAATTCTAAGATAGCAACCATATACAGAAATTTTCCTAATATTACTTACAAAAACTTCCCTTTTCCTCCCTTTTGTGAGGTTTTCAATCTGATTCTGTTCTCGTATGCTGGTGAAGGTCAGTGGTGTAACATGGGCAAGTGGAATCATAATTAACCCATTTGCATCCATATAAGGCAAAATTATTTCCCATTTTTGGTGGTAAAACAAGTCAAATTGATGCATTTACATAATTTAGCAAAACATATCCTATTTTGCAAAGACGCAATTCTCATTTTAAAAGATTGTAGTCTGGGCCACTTCATATCTGAGACCAGCAGCAAACTATAAATCAAGTATTAGAGGTCCAGTCTCTACTCCACTTATTTGCTTTCAAACTGGCAGATGCAGCACACTGAGGCTATGTCTACATTACTGCAGTAAATTGACCTAAATTACGCTACTCCAGCTACGTGAGTAACTTACTGTGGTGTCTACACCATGCTGGGTCGACAGGAGATGCTCTCCCATCGACTTACCTTACTCCTCTTGTTCCTGGTGGAATACCAGAGTCAACTGGAGAGCACTCTGCTGTCGATTTAAGGAGTCTTCACTAGACCCGCTAAATCAACCCTGGGTGCATTGATCTCAGCAGCATGGAGGTAGTGTACACATAGCCTGAGCCCTGGAAGAAGAACTGGGAAGAAATTTCCTCATATTGCTCCTTAGGGTGTCCTCTGCCTGACACAGGAGTAGCACTTGTAGTCTCTGAAAATGTTATTCTGGTTGAATACCCTAGCACTAATTTAAAATGATGTTAAATCAGACCTGAAATGCACTTCCAGTTTTAGGGGTTTTTTCCCCCTTCAGAGCTTTAACATTCAATTATATGTTACCTAGAAGAACTTGTAAAATGTACAATCCTGCATCTGGTCTGTATACAAATAAGGGTTAGGTTGACCATAGGAAGGACTGAGCCAAGTGAATTGCAAAGACTTTTGAACAGATTTGCTTGTTTAGAGCCCTAATCCTGGGTTTATTACAGTTTAGTCATCTGCAAAGCAACTGATAGGGTTGGCAAAAGTCTTATGACTTCAGATGTGGAGTAAGCACAAAGAGTAGAATATACTTTGGTGATGTGTATTTGGATTTTTAATGCAAATCTATATAACTACTTCCAAAAACACACAATGAATTTGTCAGTCACGCTCCTATCTGTTGTTTGCTTTTCATTAATATTTGTGTGATTTAGTCTTATTAACATGGATAGTCACTGAAAGCACACAACCATTTGTATCAAAAGTACAGGCAGAGGCATTCAATTAGTGAATGGAAACCCTGGTCATAGGTAATATGATCATTGTAACTAGCCGACAAGCTTGAATAGCGAATATTGAATATTAACAGAACTCAGTCCAGAGAGCTAAAAAATAAAATAATGATTTAATTATAAACTAGAGAGAACCTCAGATCTACACACAGAAATATCATGAATATAAAGAGGTAATAGTCAGCAAATGACCTGCTCATGTCTCTCTAGGTATTTTATAATGACCAATAACTGTATCTAATAATAAAAAGCATGAAAGGAGATACACAAAGGAATTATTTGACAATAAAATGCTTTGGGGTTTCTTTAAATCTTACATGAGGTGTTAAAAGGGTACTTATACCATAGGGATAAACTATAAACATTTTTTTTAAATTGGGTGGGGAGCTTCCTTCCAGGAGCAATCGCTAAGGAATGATTATCTTACGGCAGAGGGGAGGGTAGGAACACTAGAGTTTTTCTGTCAAAATAGTTGGCCAGTTCGACATCTTAGATTGTATTTCAGCTTTTTTGTAGTTTCTGTTTATGTTCTCTGACTTTTTTCTTCTAGGCTTTCCTTTAGAAAACGTCTCAGCTAGTGCTTGCTGCTTTTGTGTGAAGAAGTCATTTTGGTAATTTAACATCCTTCATTTTTGAATGAATACCATTCTGTTGCTAAAGATAGGGATATGACATTTCACTTTTAGATAAGTGGTATTTTTTTTTCAAAATTGCCTCTGACTTAAGTGTCCAAGTATCACTGAAAGCCAGTGAACCAGGCCATTCCAATCAGGTTAGTGTCTTTAAAAAAAGTTCAAGGGCTCTGTGCCCTTTCTGCAGCCCTCAGTGTAAGGGGCATGGCCAGGGGAAAAGAAGGGAAAGGGCAAAGTGCATCTGGGCTCCAGAAATTTCTACTGCCAGAATGGTCTGGCTGTGATCAGCTAAACATAAGTTCTCTACTTTATTCTGTCCCCCAAATCAGGCCCAGAACCATATTTATGAAGACGGTGTAACGTCACACTTGTCCCACCATCTCCCCCAAATTCTGAGCCCAATACAGACTGACCAGACCAGAGAATTAGGTGCAATTGTTCATACATGACTGAACTCTATTTGCTCTCTTCCCTTTTTTAAAATACTATGATTTTCCACTTTTTTTAAGTGCATCTCAAAGGGGAGAGATCTGCAGAACTTTCAGAAAGTCCTAATTCATAACTCAGTGTTCTTAAGGTGCAATGTTTAGTAATAACTTTCCCAGGTAGTTAATTAGAAGCTGTAGGGTAAATACGTTTAATCTTGAAATACTGCTTTGCATTGATTACAGCTGGACAGTAAATGTCCTTGCTGTATTGTTTAGCATTTATGCAATACTGGACACATACTCTGACAGCTAGTATGGTTTCCCACAAAACACGACATAGGATTCTTCACTTTACTACCTGTGTGTCAGAAAAAGAATTGGCAGTTACAGAAGTGGTCACATAAATGTCTACACCAGCAATTAGAGCTGGTAGCTGAAACTGATTTTGCTTCAAGTATCAGAGGGGTAGCTGTGTTAGTCTGGATCTGTAAAAAGCAACAGAGTCCTGTGGCACCTTTAAGACTAACCGATGTATTGGAGCATAAGCTTTTGTGGGTGAATATCCACTTCGTCAGACGCATGTAATGGATATTTCCAGACTGATTCTTGCTTGCATATTTATACCTGCCTCTGGAAATTTCCATTACATACGTCTGACGAAGTGGGTATTTACCCACGAAAGCTTATGCTCCAATACATCTGTTAGTCTTAAAGGTGCCACAGGACTCTCTGTTGATTTTGCTTCATGACTGTCCCATTTAAATGAAACTTTGAGTGTGTTTCTATAGATTCAGAAATAATTATTGCTACTAGATCACACTATATAGCTAACACACACGGATTCTGAGCATGTCTAAATTTACAGCGATATGTGCAAGTCGTGTCTACTTTTAAGTATGTACTAGAATTGCAGTAAAGCATTTTGATCTACGAAAGAGTAGGCACTACTTCTTCCTGTTCCCTGCATTTTCTTCAGCCACTTTGGCTGCACATGGCTCCATTTCTTCCAAAACTATGTAGGTTCTTATACCACCTTTATCATTATAGTATCTGAGGGTCTTCTAGTAATGCATCAGGTGAAATGTGGTTCATTCTGTCTCATCCTCTCCCCAGGGGCAGAATTGCGAGCATAGTGTAGCACGCTGTTTTGGTAGATTCCCCAAAACAAAACAATTTCTCTTTAATGTTCATGCTACTATGTGTGTGTTAGAGGAGGCAGCTTGAAGAAGTGAGGTTTGTGATGGTCCATAGTTCCCGTGGGAGTTCATGTTGGCTGCTGAGAAAGCTCTGAGTAGTGCACAGTTGAGGTTTACCCTTATTGTAAAAAGTCTCATTATGCCTGAGGTGTGGAGTTGTTGATCACGGTCCATCGCCCTCAAACTTTAGGTGATCTTTTAGATATGTTGGGTGTAGGCCGTTGAACACCTTGAACTTAACTCTCAGCTGGATTCCCATAGAATAGAGAGGGGAGGACAGGTTAGGTATGCTCATGGTAGCCCATTTTGCTGAGGAGTTGTGCTGCAGCGTTTTGTAGTAGTTGGAGTTTCCTAAGGCCGATGGCTTCATGTCCAGGCATACTGCACTGCTGTAGTCAAGATGGGAAGTAAGAAAGGCATGGCTAACCGAGCCCAGTTTGCCATCTGCCAGGATGAGATGGAGTGTCCTAGCCAACTGAAGATGTCAGAAAGTGTTACTCCTGGATGATGAACTTAATATCCCTGAGGAACCCAGGAGCACTCTTAAACTACAGACAGGACTGACAAACTGTGGCTGTGTACCTTTCTCCAAAGGAGACTGTGCCATGGCACCAAACTCCTCAAAGTGGCCAGCCACAAAGTGTCTCCTCCTGTGGTGCTCCTAAAGAAGGGAACCCTTCATCTTTAGGAGCTCTGCATCTTTGGAACTCCTCAGGGAAAAAGTGCCCATCATAGTCTGAGTCCTGCCGCCTATCTCTCTTCAGCTTCCTCCTCTGGCACTGCCTGGTGCCACTCAGCTTTTCCCTCAGGCCTGACAGCCAGTCACGTGTGGCAGAAAGGCAGAGTCATGTGGTAACATCACAAAGAGAACTATTTGGTTGTGTAACTGAATCGTTTGTAAGGCCTTGGCTTGGCCTCTCTGACTCAGCCATGCATACGCTCCAGTCTCAACTTTCCATGTTACAATGTTACTGCAAAGCTGCCAGACTGATCTCAGTGTTTTGTAAGTATACAAGGGTTTTTATTATTGTACATATTCTCAGAAAAATTAATTCAATTCTGTAAGCACCATTGCCAATTCCAAGAAGTGGACAAAGAACATGAGGCACATCTTCAAATTACGAGACTTCTACATGAGTAAATAAATGTTGACTCTTTATTTGCCTTCTGTTGTTGCTTCTTAACCTTTAGGATGCTCTCAAGTTTTTCACATTTTCTCACTTTTCTCTGCACCATAAGGCCTAGAAACATATTTTAAAAAATAAATAAAAGCTGAGATTCTCACACAATTATTTTAGAAATCTGGGTCTTGTTTAATAAATAAATAAAGTACCGTGAGGCTTGCAATAAAATTCTGAGTTGTCAACAGTGCATCAGTAACTATGTAGGTTGAAATTAACAAAATTCTGCTTAAGTAGGTAATTGTTATTCCTGAGGTTCAGAATAAGTTTCATAACAAGTAGCATTCACACACTAGATTTATTTACACATCCTGTGTTTCACAGTTGTGCTCCACATCTGCATAGCTCTTCCACATGAGCAAAAGAGAGCTCACTTCTCTGCTTATGTGATTATCATCAGCAATGATGAGACTTAATTACTGGAGGAGGCTGTTTATAATTAAAATAACACCTGTTTATTGACCTGTACATAAAAGCCCAGGGACAAATACTGCTCCCTCTTTAGTGAAGAGAGCTTCATACTCAGTGGAACAGGTGCAGTTTCTTTGTGCAAGAGGCTAGGATTTAGGAGAGATGGGTAAAGGTGCATGACAAGGGATGGAATGGTTGATCTGTGGAGATGTGGCTCCACCAACACTAAGATTGCAGTAATGCCCAGACTGCCTGCATTTCCAACATACAGGCACAATGGCTGAAGTAGCAGCTCCTCATCTTGGGCAGGGGTACAAAAGGTTTCTTCCCTCTGGGATTCACAGAAACCACAAGCACACAGCCTGGTGCTTGACAGAAAATAGATGGAAATGCATACCTCTTGTAGACTTGCACCCATCATACTTCCATTTATAATCTGACACCTCTGCCACCACTGGTATTGCATTCATTACATTTAAGATATTTCTATCATACATGCTGAATCTAACCTATTCTTTCGCCAGACCTTGTTCAAAGTCTTAGCATAAGGTCACTTTAAAGTTTAGATGCCTGATGGAAAACTCTGTCCCTTAAGAAACAGCCTTTAAAATAGTAATAGGAATTATTAGCATATTATCTGATAGTGTCTAATTGGATTTAACTGTCAATCAGTTATAAAGCTTTAATTTAAGCAAATAACACTCTTTAAAATAACACTGAAGTAATAAACATATTTGGTGTTAATAGATTTCAAATAAGTTTATACTGTGCTTGTATGCATGTTTATACTTTGGGAGGACTTAAATGTAAAGCAGATTGGAGATGAACTTACTAATGAGGATCTTTGAAGACACCATTTCCTTGGGGGAGAATGCTTACATGCTAATATATTCTGATTAATTTTCATGTAGTTATCATTCACTTTCAGGATTACAGTTAATGCTTGGATTAGGAGTAGGAAATGGTAAATCATGAAGTCAACACTAAGTTCTTATACCTGTAGAGATTTCAGTTGTGGATCTGTATTCAGTCATTCAATGCTTCATGTCAATATACAGTCTTTTCCAGAAAAGATTGAATGACCTTAAATTATAGAATTCAAAACTGATTTAGGTTCATGGTCAAATTAACAAGAACAGTACAAAGCTGACATGTTTAATTTATAATTCCTGACATAGCTGACTGAATTTGTGTGTGTGTGTGTAACCTGTTTTGTGCATCTGTTTCCACTTCCTGGGTTCAAATGATCAAATGTGTTGGAGCTATCACTTTATTTCGGATTAGTTTCCTGTGATAGTAAATTTATCAAATCCTAATGTAAAAGTATGATGAAGGACATGGGCCATGCAAACGTATTGGCATAAAGAGGAGAGATGTGTTGCACTGCTGACTTTTTTCAAAAGGATTAAACTACATTAATTCAAAGACAAAGAATGCAAGAGCCTACAGAACTAGGATTTAAGAAGTCTAAAGATAAAGAGTACTGTTCAAGAACATCACAGGATTCTAAATGTCAACAAAGTAGTAGATTCCAGTGAGTCCTCGAACAAGAAATTAATTGTACAGAGATGTATAGATAAGAAAATGAGACACTTTTATATAAATCTTGCTGTTCATGCTTACCAGCTGATTATCAAGGCAAATGAAGTGATCTATGTGTATAGTCAATATACTGTATCAGTATGTAAGGTGCACTGGGATCTTTTGGAAAGGAAGATACCATATTAATACAAGATAACCTTCTGAATGTTCAAAAAATATTAACTAGCAATGCTAGGAACGTGGCAACCATCCTGTCAAGTAAGCAGTGGGGTGATGCATACCCCACGTGTCCAATGGTGCATGACTATTGGAACTGTACTTGCAATATCTAGTTTGTCAAGTATTTAAAACAAAACACTGTACCACCGGTGTATAATAGGGTAGTTGGACCCTTAAATTAAACTGGGACCAGCTCTCCTCTTC
This sequence comes from Mauremys reevesii, assembly GCF_016161935.1. Lineage (NCBI taxonomy): Eukaryota > Metazoa > Chordata > Testudines > Geoemydidae > Mauremys > Mauremys reevesii. Next base: position 203,304,584 of record NC_052624.1, read on the forward strand.
TGGACCCAGTTTGATGTAATGAGAGGGTGGGGCCGTCCCTGGGAGCTATAAATGGGAGACAGTCCAAAGGCAAGAGGGTTCAGAACCTAGAGTCCTGATAAGGAGAGAGTCCAGAGTCCTGAGAGGAGAGAGATCAAAAAGAGGAGCTGGGCTGAGAGAGTCAGGGAGGGGAGTGCCCCTGAAGGAGGGAGCAGTGGGAGTTCCCAAGGGAGCAGTGGTGCCAAATCAGGTGATGAAAGCAGAAGGCAGTTGGGGTGGGGAGAGCGGGGTGTCACCTATGAACTGCCATGGCCAGAGGGCTGGAGAGAGCTGAAGGCTAAGAGCAGCAGAGGGAGATGCTTGCTGTCTCGAGCTAGACCGCTGAGGCCAGAGGGCCAAAGAGGGCTCAGCGCAGAGGAATGATGGAGTGAGTTCACTGATGTCTCCAGGCATGAGCTGGAGCCAGACCTGGAAAGGAAATAGGGTGGAAAAGTACCCCAGCTAAAGGGACTTGGGTGAGGTGTGGTCAGATGCTGGAGCCCTGCTTGAGAGCTAGGGCATGGTGAGATGCTGGTGCTGTATTTGCTGTGTTGAACTGGTGGGACTTGAAGGATTGAATGTACTGTTCAGACTGTACTAGGGAATGCTGGATTATGGTTGTGAGACCATTTGTAATAAACTAACATCCATAAAAGGCTATTAATACTCTAAAAGCATGCAGAGTATTATTGAGGTCTCCAGAAGAAAGGGGAAACTCAAGCAAGTGCACCAGTCATGCAATGGCCTGAACTAGGAGGGTGCCCGAGGTGGAGCTGCCTTTTTATAAGATGGTTAAGGACTAAAGACCTAATAAGACTGACTTTATTAAATGAACCTAAAAAAAATCCTGCCTTTCTCTTATTTTCCAATTTGTCACAAATGCATACTTGTGCCATTACTGGCATCCAGTCTCTTGGAGGTGGCAACATTCAACTAGCAAAATGAGAGGCTATTACTGAAGTCTCTTTAATCTTCTGAGTGTAAATTTGTGCCCATAAAATCAAAAATTTGGGTTAAAGCCTTGCTTTAAAGCCAGGCCCTCAAATGATTATTAAATGGCATTTATTGTACTTGCTTGTGAATGATTTGAAAAAAAAATAAAGGCACATTAGTCACACACAATAGCCCTGGTATCCTTAAATGTAGCATATGGTGGCCAGTAATCTACTTTAAAATAGCAGAGCTATTTATCTGGGTTTCACCCTGATGGATATCAAATCTACAGAGAGAAATTTTTTTAGTATATTCCAAGGATATGAATACTGTTTTATAACAACAAAACTAGATAAAATTCAACATACATCAATATGATTTCAGAAATAATAACTACATGCCACTAATTTAGCTAAAAGTAGTTGGGTTGCATTATTCAAACAAAACAAAGTTGTCTTGAAGTAGGAACATTACGGTATGACTTTAAAGAATCGATTTCTCAGTTTCCCTTTTCACTGTGTTAATTACAATGACTCATCATGACATCTGTTGAAATGAACTAATTAAGTGTTTAAACACCTTTACTTCCATCTGTCAATATGAAGGTCTTCTTGCCCTTGCATTTGCTATTAATCTAATGCGTTTTTCCTAGTATGCCTTTTTCTACTTCTCAAATTACAAATGATGGTTCTTTTTTTTCCCCCACAGCCTTGGCGATGTTACTATCAATTATCTGCACCAGCTTAGCAAAATATGTTAGCAACAATTAAATCTTGTTTATTTTGCAATTAAAATTCTCAGTCAGGCATGCATCATTCGCCAGCGGATTGGCATTCTGTGTTGGTCATAACTTGGCCTGCTACCTATTTCTTATTCTTATTTTACTCACCATTCTACTGTTTCTCCATGTGTTCAGCTGCACTTAAAAATACCAAAACTAGTTAAGGTATTGGCTAGGGTTTTTCCAGGTTATCCAGTGAGACAGATGTTAGCCTCTTCCATTCCATGTATTTGGGGACGGGAGGAGTGTTTTCATTATGTATCCATGAGCTCGCAGGGTCAGTTTAGGACAGATCTCAAATATTTTCATAGCGTGGGCTACAACACAATACTTTCATGGACCCTTCCCCCCGCCTTCACAATTCCATATAATCTCTGTAGCAACTACAGCAATTGCTTACATGGGGAAGGTAACCTTAGAGAAGAATTTGTGTACTGAAGTCTTTAATCACTCCACCTGTCCTCTCAACCCAATCTCCTGTTGGCTACTAACCTTCTGCACTCCCAAACCTCCTTTTTTCTCTCTTCTGTTCTGTTCCATTCCTAATACAAAGCATGCTCCAGTATCACCTTCCCCCACACACCATTTTTATTGTTAACATACTGTCCTCTCCCCATGTCTAGAATTGCTTTTGACTGCTCCCTCTTGTTCAACACATACACATTGTGTTCAAGTCTTGCCATATCTTCCTCAATAACACTTCTAAGATTGTCCTTTTCTTTCTGGCTAAAACTCTCATACAGGCTCTCAAAACCATATTGAGTACTGTAATTGCCTCACTTCCAGTGCAAGGGGAAATATACTCACCAAATGGGGAGAGGAAAGGAAGCACAGTACCCTAATAAGGGATGTCTATTCATTCTGCTACTTTGATATGCTTGATTTTGCTGATTTCTCTCCCATTCTCCTTAATTTGATTTACCAGTACTGGGTCATTCAACTATGTGGGCATTATTAATCAATCAATTGAGAGATCAGGAAGTCAGAACTGTACCAGGGGCTCTGGGGGTCTTCCTCTGGTTTACCACTAGTACAACTGGGAACTAAATTCTAAAGTCAATACATAAATTACTGAAGTCTTCTATTACAACTGGATTTTTTTACATCTCAAAACCGCTGATTATCTTCAAAAGATAAGACTCATTTAGCTGCACTGATATCAAGTTTATTTTCCTATTTCTGTACTGCATTGGTACTTTTCTTGTTCTGTTCTGATGGCTCCCTCCCATCTTCCTTGGGACAGGTACGGTATTCTGTTGATTTAGTTAACTGTTTTGAATTAGGACCCTGGTACAGAGAATCTCATCCCACCATTTTTCTTTATCTTCCTGCACCATCAGATGCATACCATCAGTTTCTGCCATTTATTTCAGGCTTGTGCTGGACTGTTCAGGCCTCTGAGTGCCATGTTGATGGAATCTGGCTTCTTTCTCTGTTGTTCTGTGTAATGTTTCTCTAAGTCACCCTCTTTCTCTCCCCAGGTGGTGTCCATATCATCATTTGACATGGAAGTCATGCTGATGGCATCCTTAAAGCATGTCCTAAATATGTCAATTGTCATCTTCCCATGTGGGATACTTAAGGTTGGTTTGTTGTACTTAAAATGTCTGGTGCTGCAAGAAACCCTCTAATGGATGCTGAAGATTTTCAGTAGGCATTTATTCTTTCCATCTACTCAGGAAATATTGATTCTGACTCCATAAGAAGCAGATATCTACTAACACGGGGCTGAGTCCTGAAGTCAAAGGTCAATGTCCTCCTACACTTATGCAGGTCAAAGACTGTGCTCTAGCTATGGGCAGCAGATTTCTGTAGACTTGCCCCCCATTCTCTCTATGGGCAGTGGCAGCAGATGAAGTGGAGGGGCTGCCTGGGGAGGGGAGCAGCCCCGAGGCGGGACTCCGAGAAGCAGGAAGCAGCCCCTGACTGGGCTTCCAGAGAGGTGCTCCCACCATTCTCCCCAGCTGCTCCCTGCCCCCAGCCTAGGTAAGATTGCAACCCTAGCTGTAGCTTAGGGCTGCTCTTGGTGACACAGTGAGCACTGCTGGGGCTTTGGCCACAACCACAAGCTCAGTGACTTGCCTTGCTCCTTGTCAACATCCAGCCTGCACCTGCTATTCCTCATCCAGCCCCTGTGGGCACCTCTGCTACCAGGCAGCCCTGGCTTCCACTGCTCTGGACTCACACAGCAGTTGCTGCTTCAACTCCACTGAGCCTGGGCTCTGGAGGCACTGCCAGGTAGTGAGCCTGACAGCAAGGAGCTCATCCATAAAGGTGTCAGACAGGCTGGGACGGGTTGGGGGGAACAGAGTGCAGGGGCTGAGGTGTGGGGTTGGCCTGGGGGACCAGGTGTGGGGCCAGGCCAGGAGTGTGGAGGCTGAGGTACAGTGGGAAGGCACTCTCTGTTGCCTTGCAAGGGGGAATAGGTGCCCCCTGCTTGGATGGCTTAGTGTGGGGTGGTGGGAGGGTCTATGTTGTCGACTGGGTCCTACAAGCTGGGAGTTGCACCCTGCTGGTGTCCAGGTCCTGTTGTGGTAGAGTTGAGTGGCTCCCCTTTCAAGTCCTGGGCAAGTGGTGCCAACCCACACAGAAAGGGCCACTAGAAGGAGCTGCCCAAGTGGATGGTCGGAGAGGAGGTATTTTCTACTCAGAGAGTGGGTCTTGGCCCCTTGTAGGGCTTCAGGCAGAGGCCAGAGGGACTTTCTTCCTGGCCTGGCCCAGCCTACCTCAGCTTGCTTCGGTGTCACACTGTTCCCATCCCACAGGGTCTGTTACCAGGTCCCGGTGGTCTCTGCAGCTGCATGAGGTTTTGGGGTGGCAGCAGAAGGGAGGGTCTGCCATGAAATTCTAAGGAGGTAGGATGGGGGGAGGGAAAATGAAGTTTTGTCTAGGGCAGCAGGTTGTCTTAAGCAGCCTCTGATGCAGGTAGAACTCTCTGGGTTGAGGGGCACAGAGATGGCGGGAAGCTGGTTCTGAGTATGCTTTACCTGCCTGGGAGGTAACAGAATTTCCCTCTTCAGGCTTACCAAGCATTTAAGATTTCTAGTTATTGGGGGGGAGCAGATGTTTTATATGGCATGTTTTGCTAGAGAGGTGATGAACTTCCAGTTAGAAATTTGCATAAGAATTAATGGAAGTAAGAGTGCTCCAAGCAGCTGTAACTCCCTCTCCATCCCGGCTTCCTGCAGTTGGCTCTCTTCTGTTTAAAAAGTACCTAGTACACAGTGGGGACTACCAGAAATAAATTATAAGAACTGCAGGATTTGACCCACAGTGAAGATACTCCTATTTTTTCACACTGTGAAATTCTTGCTGTGATATTCTGTACACCGGATGCTTTCTCTTTCTTTGTTGTAGTTTATAGTTATTTTACAGCTGGCATAGTATCATTTCTTTTAAAGGTGTCTGGTTACTTTATCTCATTCCTTTATTATGCAATCCAGTAACACTTTAAGTATTCTAACAAGATTTTTTTCTACATTAATGAAAATGTTTTAGATGTACCATAATTGTATTTCCATTGAGAGCTCTTTACTCTCACTAGACAGCATATTTCAATATGAATGTGTTCTTTTTTTCCCCTTGAATGTTCCATTCATCACTTTAGGTTGCAGTAGTTTAAGTGCCTGCACTTCTCAAAACACTGGTTCTAAAGTTTGATTTCACAATCAAATATGACTGAACTTTGCATAGTGAAGGCCTCAACTAAGATGACTAATTGTCCAGTCATGACACCAAGTCTTATCCATAGCTCTACATAAACAGAATAAAAGATGACATGGGCATACATGACAAGTACTCTAACAAATAAATACCAGGGCAAGATTGCTGTTGAGATTAGAGTAAATCCACTTTGAACATCAAAGCTACTTTGTAAATTGACTACAATTCTCTTCCTGCCCTGACATACGATACTAGTATGTTACATAGTATGGGAGAATCTCAGATGAATTCAATCAATTCAAAAAATGGACAAATCCCAAACTTCTAGTCTATTGTTATACATATAACATGCTAAAATATGAATTTATGCTGCTTCATATCTCTAGTTTTCAATAGACTTTTTCTTCAGAAAACTCATGGTCTCTATTTTCACTCTTGTGCAAAGGCTTGTATTGCACCTAATGGTGCTGTTAGAGGGATGTTCAAACCAGGAAGGAAGAATGTCATAAAAAATGAGGCATTCTGGTTAAAAATATGCATTATGCACACACTAAGAGAATTGCTATAGTGACTAGGAGAGGGGCCATTTAAATGGGATTTGAGCTGGATGCATGCTGTAATATTAAATACTGGACAATGTCCGGTATGCAAGGGAAAACATTCCATGTACTCAAATAATTTGAAAGTAATTTGAATTAGACTGTAATTTGTATTCAAAGCTAAGATTCCACTCACACAATGGTAATGTCTACCCCACAATAAAAGACCCACAGCTGGCCTGGTTCAGTTTTGAGACCCTGTGGGAGGAGGCAGGGAGGTGTCTGAGCCCAGGCTCCAGCCCCAGTCCAAGCCCAAATGTCTACATTTCATCTTTATAGTCCTGCGACCTGAGCCCCACATGCCTGAGTCAACTGACTCAGCCTCTGAGACTCTTTGCTGCAGGTTTATCACAGTGTGGATATGCCCAAAGGAGCTAAAACAGCTCCCAATTGAAGTATGTGGAATTTACACCATTGATTTCGCTAAGAGCAGGTTGAGCCCCAAAAGTGATCCCAAATGGCACTACAGAAAATTTACAGATAATCTCCAAAAATCTAGAGGAGGCATCCACAAATTCTGCGGTTTGGAATTTAATGACATTAAGTACCATACTAAAGTATGGCAAACATGCTTCAGATTTACAGTGGACAATCCTGGTCTAATATGGGTGAAATCTGAGCAGCTTATACTCAAACTGGGCAAATTAGAAACTAGAATCAGTGGGGCAAATCCAGAATTTACAGGTGTCTGAAATCTGAGATACGGGATTTCTATACAATATATAGATTGAGATTTTATAATAGACAAACACTCATGAACCCTGGGTATTAGAAATCTAGATTTTTACAACTTGAGCCCATTTCTTCTAGTAATAGCTGTCTCAGTTTCAGGTTCAACTGCACCTTTGACCCCTTCCTGCTCTTTCTGGAGGGCACCACCTTAAGGCTTTGAGTGTCCAGTAGTCAGTTCTCTCTGGCATCTAACCAGGAATCCAAAACTGAACCAATTAACTGGTTTCAAATGAAAACAGTGACTGGAGGAAAATTGGGTTTGAAGATTCTACCTCTGGAATTTGAGCAAGAAATCTGGGTGGCTGAAATAGTGGGTGAATTAATATTTGGCTTGGATTTCATTATGGCTAATAATTGTGTAATCAGTGTCAGGAAAGGTGTCTTACAAATTCAGCTTGTGGAAATTTTTATTTAAAGATAGGGCCCAGGTCAGACAAATGACTTGCAGGCAGTTGGTTTTCCGTGAACAAATTGTCCTGCCCCCAAGCAAGGGAAATATGGGAGTGGTTGAAACCTATTTTGAAACTGAGGGTACTGCAGGAGAGAGAGGGATATCTTACCTGCTAAAGCTCTTATGGATCTAAAACAACCTGTTCACTTGTTGAATGCTGCTGATGAGCAGCAAATAGTAAAAAAGGGAACTGCACTTGCAAAATGGATTTGGTGAATACTAATGTAGAGGAAAACTACAGGTGAACTCCCTGAGTTTCTATTAGACTCGTTCTAATGCAGTGTTGTACACTTACAGGAGGAACGGCAGAACAGTCCAGGACTTTCTGGTTAGGAATCAGGAGTTGTTCTCCTGATGCAGCAAAGATACAGGTTGTACTGCACTGGTCTGAGATAAGTTTGATAGTGGGGGAAACCAACTTATTAAATATGCACCTCAATAATTGCTAGAAGGAAGAAGCATTTATAGGCTATTAAGGACATATATCAGGAAGACATAACTGCACCTCCAACTTTGGGACTTACCCATAGTTCTGGTTAAGAAAAAGATGGCAGCACCAGATTCTGTGAACTACAGAAAATTAAGTGAAGTTGCAAAGGATTCTTATCCATTACCATGAATAGAAGATACCCCATGTTCTGTAACAGGTTCAACCTGGTTTTCCACACTGGATCTTAAAAGTGGGTATTGTCTTTTGGATCCTCTGATGGTTGGACTAGGCCCAGAACCCTTCTGCTGGAGGCCTCAGGGTCCTGCCACACCCATCCCAGGAAAGGAGCAGTGGAGCTAAATCCTCCACATTACCTAGAGAGATTGTGCAGGAAAGAAGCCAGTCAGGAGGAGGTTGGAAGGGGCTAGCCAATCAGAGGGTTGCAGGCTAGTATAAAAGAAGCTGCTGCAGTGCCACAGATTAGAGTTGGTCCTTGATGGAGCCAGAGGAGTGCAGAAGGTGCTCCTGGCTGGCTGAAGGGAAATGCAGCACCCTGGACAGCTCACTACTGTCAGAGACTGGGGGAGCAAGGACTACCTCCTGGCAAGCTGCTGGGCCTGAATATAAAAGTCCCCAGGTAAGGGTGAAACATCAGTGAAGGCTGGGGCCATGAGGAATGGCCCAGAGAACTGAAAGCAGTTTTGTTAAAGGGACACAGCTGCACATGGCTGCTCTTCCTAGGGTCCCTGGGCTGGAAAGGGTAATTCCACTCATAGAAACTTAAGGCTATACAGAGCTACCCCCCAGACACTTTCAGATTTGCAGTTTTATAGGGCTTTGCTCCTATTACACATGGTTCATTTGTGGGTTGGCCAATATTGCAAAACCACTGTATAGGCTAGATGAGAAAGGGAAACCATTTCAGTGGTCAGCAGAGTGTGGTATAGCATTTTCAGAGTGGAAACGGGATCTTGTGACAGCTCCTGTCTTGGCCTATGCATATTTCAAAACCACTTTCACAGTGGAAACAGGTGCTAGTGCTTATGGTTTGTTGGTAGCATTGACTCAAGAATACAGATTTGAGAGGGTGGTAGCTTATTACAGAAAAGTCTATGTTTTCCTGAGAGAAATCATGGTACCACCTGAAAGTAGCTCCTGGCAGTGGTTAAATCTAGATAACATTTTCATCTATATTTGTATAGGAAGAAATTTATGGTCAGGCCAGGCCAAGCTTCTCTGAAATGTCTCTCTAGATTCAGGAATCCTGCGGGGCAATTGGCCACGTAGCTGAAGAAACTACAATGCTTTGATGTCACAATTAAACACACAAGTTTCTCAAGGGATGGACATGCCTCTCTTCCTCAAATTTGCTGACGTTCCCATGTTCCTAATTCATCCCTGAAACAATGATGGTAGGATTGCAGGAACAGGCTCCAACGCAACTAAAACATTCTTGAAAGAGAGGATCCTGATGTCAGGATAGTGTGTGTGATTGGAAAATAAACAGGCAAACATAGTCACCTGGTGCTGGATGCAGAAGGAGAAAGGCTGGGGAGAGGTACTATCTTATGATTTGTGTCCTTCATGTCATAGAGCCAGCGGAGGGGGGCATGGTCGATAACTAAGGTGAAGTGCATGCCCAGAAGATAATAACGGAGCGAGTCTATAGTCCATTTTACCATCAGGGCTTCTTTCTCAATTACAAAATAGGCTCTCTTGTGCGGGAACAGCTTCCTGCTAATATACAGGATGGGGTGTTCGTCGCCTCCTACTACCTACAATAGGACCGCTCCTAGGCCCATGTCTGAGGCATCTGTTTGTAACAAAAACTCCTTGGCGAAGTCAGGGCTGCACAAGACTGGTTCCTGAGAGAGCCGGGTCTTCAGAGTTTGAAACTCCTTCTCACAGGCTGTTGTCCATTGTATCCTTTTAGGAATCTCATTCTTGAGGAGATCAGAAAGGGGGCCACAATGGAGGAGAACCCCAGGATAAAGCTGCAGTAATAGCTGGCTAGTCCCAGGAATCGACGGACCTGCTTCATTGAGGGTGCCATGGGGCACAGCTGGAGAGCCTGGACTTTGCTAACCAAGGGTCGGATTATATCTCTTCCCAATGTGTACCCAAGGGAGGTGGTCTCATGCTTCCCAAGGTGACATTCAGTGGGGTTCGCTGTCAGGCTGGCCTCCTTGAGGGACTGTAGGACAGCGGTCACATGATTCAAATGGTCCTGCGAGTTGCAACTATAGATAACCACGTCTTCTAAGTACGCAGCTGCATATCCATTACGGGAGCAGAGAATTCTGTCTATTAGCTGCTGAAATATCGATGAGGCCCCATGCAAGCCGAAGGGCATAGTCTGGAACTGGAAAAGTCTGAAGGGGATGGAGAAGTGTTTTTTTTTTTCCCCTGGACTCGGGTGTGAAGGGAATCTTCCAATAGCACTTCATTAAGTCGAAATTGGTAATTTCCCAGCCAGCCGAGCCATTCATCAACATGGCACATCAGGTAGGCATCGCACTTCGATACTGCATTGACCTTGCAGAAGTCGATGCAAAAGCAGGTCCTTCCATCAGGCTCAGGGACTAGTACCACGGGGCTTTCCAGTCGCTAAATGACTCCTGAATCACCCCTAATGCAAGCATCGAGTGAAGTTCCTCTTTCATGGTCTGTCTAAGCTTCTGGGGAAGGGCCCAGGGGGGGTTCTCTGACCTTAACGCCCGGTTCCATCTGAATATGATGAGTTATCAGATGAGTCTGCCCTGGTTGGGTTGAGAACACGGAAGAGAAAACGGTGATCAGTTCTTGGGCCTGACCTCCCTGTTTGGGAGTAAGAGTGTCCTCAATCTTGACCACTCCGGGGTTTGAGGCCTCTGCAGCCTGTGGGCCTACTTTGGGCTCTGGTGGGTAGGGTGCTATTAGTAAGCTTTCCTGAGCTTTCCACGGTTTTAACAGGTTCACGTGGTAGATCTGTCATACGCTAAATTTGTCTGGGTACTTGATTTCATAGTTCACCTGCCCTACATGCTGGATCACCTCGTATAGTCCTTGCCATGGGCCAGGAGCTTCAACTCTGAACTGGGCAACAATAACAGCATCCAGTCACCAGGCTGAAACTCCCAGAGGAGGGCCCATTTATTCTAGGCTGCTTCTTGGGTATCCTGGGCATGTAGGAGGTTCTCCCTGGCAAATGGCCTCCAGTTTCTCCCACAGGTTTAGCACATACTGTACCACTTTGTCGACTCAGGATGGTTGCTTCTCCCACATTTCTCAAACGAGGTCTAAAATCCCCCTGGGTTGCCTCCCATATAAAAGTTCAAACGGTGAGAAACAGTGGAAGACTGCGGTACTTCTCGGACCATGAACAGGAGAGGCAGGAGCAGCTGGTCCCAATGTTGAACATCCGTCAAGACAAACCTTCAGAGCATTGTTTTTAGGGTTCAGTTAAAGCGTTCTCCCAGGCCGTCCATTTGGGGATGGTATACAGACATTCATAAGGTCTTGATCTTAAGTAGACGGCAGAGCTGTTTGAATATTTGGGACATAAAGTTTGTCCCTTGATCTGTCAAGATTTCCCAGGCACCCTGACTCAGGCGAAGATGTTCAGAAGTTTCATCACCACCCACTTGGCGTTCATGGAGCGTAACGGCATTGCTTCAGGGTACCAGGTCGCACAGTTCACCACAACAAGGATGAACCGGTATCTGGTGGCGCTCTTCTCAAGAGGCCTGACTGTGTTGACTCAAATCCACTCAAAGGGTACACCTACAAGTGGGAGGGGGATCAACGGGGCTCTCTCAGCTGGCCACGATGCGGTGAGCTGACACTCTGGGCATGAGTCACAGAAATCGCCACATCTCGGTAGATCCCCCGCCAAAAGAACTGGCCTAAAATCCTGGCCAGCATCTTTTCCCTTCCAAGGTGCCCAGCCATGAGTATGGCTTGGGCGAACTGCATAACTTCCTTTCCGAAAGGCCTAGGCACCAAGAGCTGATGTTGAACCTCTTCGGTTGGTTGATCTTTCTCTATGTGGTACAGACAGTCACCTTGAATCTCAAAGCGTGGGAGCCGTCCCACTTGGTGGGGTTCAACAGTCTCCCCATTCACCATTGCCACTTGGGTACATGCCTGGCTCAGGGTGTCGTCAGCCTGTTGCTCCTCCACAAAGTCAGAGAGGTGAGTCAAGACCTCCGACTAGGGTAATGGGAAGAGTTCCCCTCCTGGCTGGGAGGGGGCCTGGTGGGCCCGAGCTTGCACTGAGGTCTGTGATGCCCCTTCACCAGGGTCAGCAACCTCCCCCACTCCTTCAAGGATTGCCACTTCAGGCTGGCCAGTGGCCAGAAGTAGGGGTCCTTGACCATTGGACAGGAACCCCACCAGGTCCGCTAACAATTCCCCAAAATAGTTCCAGTCCCAGCCTAAAATAACTGGGTAGTCCAGTGTTGGGGCCAGGCCAACCATCAGGGGCTCTTTATGTTTCCCTATTGTTAAAGTCACTTCCATGCAAGGACTGGCTGTCATGTCCCCATGCACGCACTGCAACATAATGGTGCCCTGAGTTGGGTCAGGATTAGGCACTACTGTACTTCATGCCAGGGTCTGGGCACACCCTGAATCTACTTGTCCCATCACTTCTTTTCCATTTACCCGCTCCGGAATGGTCAGCTTTGCTGGATCCCTGGGGTGCACTCATGCCTGCAGAGTCCAGATCTTCCCAAAGCTACATTCCATGTATGGGCAATCTCTGGACCAGTGTCCAGAACAGCCACATGTGAAACACCAGTCCTGCTCTTGGGTGGTGCGTGAAGTTTCCTCCCTGGGTACCTGGGCGGTTGGGTTGTGATGGGCCTCCCCGAGTTCTGAGCCAAGCAAGGGCCCTGGCTGGGCCACTGACTAGGCTGTGGTATCCTGAACTGCAGGGGTCTGGGCCTCTGGATTTGGGGCCCCTGGCGCCTCTGAATCCTCTAGCCCTCCAGAGTTCTGGTGTGGGGGCAGAGGCCTACGTTCCTCACAATACAGGGGTCCCTGGGTGGTTTCATCCTTCAGGGGCATGGACTCTTGGTTCCAGCCATCCCTGAAGGGGTTGTCATCCCGGGGGACTTGGTGGCTAGGTAGTTCTCCATGAGCTGCCTGGCCTCCCTCATGGTGTCAGGGTGATGCTGCAACACCCACTCTCTTTCCCCAGGGGGCAGGATCTGGACAAACTGCTTTAGTAGGACCCATTCAGTGACCTGCACCCCCGTCTTTGCTTGTGGTTTGAGCCATCTCCAGCATGAGTCATGCAGCTTCTGGGTGACTAGGCGGGGTTGGGGCCCTGGTGCGTACCTCTCCCCTGGGAAGCATTGCCGGAACCTTTCCTCTGAGATATCTAGGGCGTCGAGGATCACTGCCTTGACCTGGGCATTGTCCTTGGTAGCGGTGGGGTCTAAAGCATGGTATGTGGTCTGTGCTAGTCCAGTTAAGTACAGGGCCAGCACTGCAGCCCATTGGTTTTGGGACCACCGGGCAACCATGGCCACCCACTCAAAAGTCTCTAAGAAAGCCTCAGGATCATCATCAGGCACCATTTTGGGGCGGGGTTAGGCAGCTCTGCTGGGGCAGCAGGTTGTACGATGGAGGCCACCTGTTGGACTAGCTGTTGCTGCTGCTGCTGGGCTGCCAATTTGCAAGTTAGCTGCTGCTGCTGCGTGGCCATCTGCTACAGGCATTGCAGTTGTTGCTGTTGATGGTGGGTGTTTTGCTCAGCCATCCATGTCAGCAGCTGTTCCATCTCCATTCAAGGGCTTGGCCCAGGGCTCCTTCTCACTTTATCTCGCTCTCTTTTGTTTTGTTTTGTTTTAACTCCCTTCAGCAGGGAGTGGGGTCAATGCCCACATTTTCCACCATTTCTGATAGGGCCTTCAGAGGCCGGGCAGCCTAGTGGCTAGATCGTTGGTTAGGGGCTGGAGCGGGGGGACCTGCCCTCCTTTCCCTCAGGTCCTGGTTCAGAGTCCTGGGCCACTCACACCCCTAGACAGGGGAGATGGATCTTGCTCCCAGCCATGAGGGGGTGGATGTCTTCAGAACCTGTTGTCTGAGCTGCTGTGTATGTAAGTCCTTAGTTTGGGGTGTGGCCCTGCTAGTCCAGTTTCCCCACAGTTGGGGCTTGGCGGTAGATTCCCCTTGGCAGGGGAAGACTTACTTGCTTCCAGTGGCTGCATTGGCAGGCAGGTGGCATCTGTGCCTTCAGGCAGGCACACAGAGAGCTCCTGCCTCTTTGCCAGTCTGACTGAGCCAGGCTCCCTTCTTTTCTCCCCCTTCCAGGCCTGGCATTGGCTGCAGTTATAACGGGGCAGGGCTGGCTGAACCCACAGGTTTTCTTTAACCCTTGCTGTGCCTGGCAGCTGTTTCTCTGCTCCTTCACATGAAGTAACACTACTTTATTTCTTAAAATTCAGAATGATAACCCAAGAACGCAAAAACAGACAAAGCAGGGTGCTCCCTAAAACAGAGACACAACTTACCTCATCTTACTCTAGGCTGGCTTCCTGCAGAACTGACTCTGATCACATGCTCCCCTATAGGGCTCTCTAGGTTGCACTTTACGTGATAGCTTTTAATTTTTAACAGTTTCAATACATCAGAACCTTTATCGACAATCCACATTGATAGTTACAATTAGCTTCAATGCTGCAGCTGAGAGTCTTGATGGTGGAAACTCTTGAAATCCATGGGCATGGTAGTAGGGAATCCCCACCTGTGGAACTATCTTCCAGTGGAGCTGGACTCCTTTCAGTAACTCCTGTTTTTATATATTGAATTTATTTTGCACTTCCTGTTTTTAGTATGCTGTATATGTTTGTCTTTGGGTTGTTAACTCTGAAACCAAGTTAGATGACTGGAGTAGTTTATACCTCTCAGTTATTGTTACAAGCTGTATGCAAATGCCTGAAGATATCTTGGCCTCAGTTTTCACCTGGTTTGCACTTTCCAAGTTTTGTTCACAACTGAGAGCTAGAAACATACATGTGTGTTATTTAAATGGACACTGAAATATACTGGAAAACAATTCTGTGCCAGCGGTGAATTTTGCAGCACCAAATCCATGGCATACAAGGAAACTTGTCTGTCATTGCTAAGATTCAGTTTCATTCACTTTGTAAAACGCTTTTTTATCCTACACACTCAAACTTTTATTTTCTGTCATTGTCAGGACTTTTTTTTTCCTATTAGGCACTGTTATATATTCTGGTGACAAATTGAAATAACCTCTTGTTTGGCTACAGTGGAAAATACACACTGGGTAGAGCAAATTGTACATTTCCACTCATTCTACAAAGAAGTATTGGCCAAGTTTATTTCAGTTTCGTTCCAGTTTAGCACAAATGCTAATGGTATTTTTAATGGTATCTTGTGTATTATAAATACTAAGTTTGGGGAGTCTTGCTGGCAAGATATCAGGAGTTGAGGTACATCTGCAAAGCCATAAAGCTCATTCACTTCTGATGTCTTACTTGTAAATAACAGAGGAAATTAGTTTTAGGCAACTTCATACCTATTTTGCAGTTCTTCAGAGAAGCAGAGTATACCATTATCCTATGAATATTTAAATTTTATGTGTTTCCTCTTTATTTATTGCAAACATACATCTCCTATGTTTCTTGGATAGTAAGATCCTAATAAACTACCTAAATCATACTTTAATTCTTTTAAATCATATGATAGTTCTTTCTCATCTCCTCATGCCCCTACTCTATTTGCTATAGCACATGAACAGCACATGAACAGATGTGTATTGTTGCTTGAATAGAAAAACTGGAAAATTCTGCTTTCTGGTAAACAGAAAGTCAAATTTTCTAACTACAAGGTGGCAGTAGGGCTATTTTTTTAATACATAAACACAAATAATACTTAATATACTGTCACAGTCTCTCTGTCAGCAGTATAAAGAGTGGGGAGGGATAGCTCAGTGGTTTGAGCATTGGCCTCCTAAACCTAGGATTGTGAGTTCAATCCTTGAGGGGGCCACTTAGGAATCTAGGGCAAAATCAGTACTTGGTCCTGCTAGTGAAGGCAGGGGGCTGGACTCAATGACCTTTCAAGGTCCCTTCCAGTTCTAGAAGATTGGTATATCTCCAATTATTACCTTACCACTTAAGTACATCATTGAACAAACTCCTGGCCATGTCAGTACCGGGCAAATTAGTTGAAACAATAGTAAAGAATAAAATTGTCAGACACATAGAAGAACATAAATTGCTGGGCAAAAGTCAACAAGGTTTCTGTAACGGGAAATCATGTCTTACTAATCTAGTAGAATTCTTTGAAGGGCTCAACAAACAGGTGGACAAGGGGGATCCAGTGGACATAGTGTACTTAGATTTCCCAAAAGCCTTTGACAAGGTCCCTCACCAAAGGCTCTTATGTAAATTAAGTTGTCATGGGATAAGAGGGAAGATCCTTTCATGGATTGAGAACTGGTTAAAAGACAGGAAACAAAGGGTAGGAATACATAGTAAATTTTCAGAATGAAGAGGGGTAACTAGTGATGTTCCCCAAGGGTCTGTCCTAGACCCAATCCTGTTCAACTTATTCATAAATTATCTGGAGAAAGGGGTAAACAGTGAGGTGGCAAAGTTTCCAGATGATACTAAACTTCTCAAGATAGCTAAGACCAAAACAGACTGTGAAGAACTTCAAAAAGATCTCACAAAACTAAGTGATTGGGCAACAAAATGGCAAATGAAATTTAATGTGGATAAATGTAAAGTAATGCACGTTGGAAAAAATAACCCCAACTATATATACAATATGATGGGGGCTAATTTAGCTACAACTAATCAGGAAAGAGATCTTGGAGTCATCGCGGATAGTTCTCTGAAGACGTCCACGCAGTGTACAGTGGCAGTCAAAAAAGCAAACGGGATGCTAGGAACATTAAAAAAGGGATAGAGAATATCTTATTGCCCTTACATACGCCCACATCTTGAATACTGCATACAGACGTGGTCTCCTCATCTCAAAAAAGATATACTGGCATTAGAAAAGGTTCAGAGAAAGGCAGCTAAAATAATTAGGGGTTTGGAATGGGTCCCATGTGAGGAGAGATTAAAGAGGCTAGGACTTTCCAACTTGGAAAAGAGGAGACTAAAGGGAGATATGATAGAAGTATATAAAATAATGAGTGGTGTGGTGAAAAGGAAGAGGAAAAGTTATTTACTTATTCCCATAATATAAGAACTAGGGGCCACCAAATGAAATTAATGGGCAGCAGGTTTAAAACAAATAAAAGGAAGTTCTTCTTCACACAGTGCACAGTCAACCTGTGGAACTCCTTGCCTGAGGAGGTTGTGAAGGCTAGGACTATAACGGGGTTTAAAAGAGAACTAGATAAATTCATAGAGATTAAGTCCATTAATGGCTCTTAACCAGGATGGGTAAGGAATGGTGTCCCTAGCCTCTGTTTGTCAGAGGGTGGAGATGGATGGCAGGAGAGAGACCACTTGATCATTACCTGTTAGGTTCACTCCCTCTGGGACACCTGTCATTGGTCACTGTCGGTAGACAGGATACCGGGCTGGATGGACCTTTGGTCTGACCCAGTATAGCCATTCTTATGTTCACTTTACTCTCACAGGTCACTAGGACCACCACTGAGACTTGGTGACTAGTGGAACAAAGAGCAACATAAGGACCACGTGATATTATAAAGTTAACAAATCATAAGACATCCACGCACATACCCATATTAGTGTTTACTGAATTTCTATGAAGGGTCATCGATGTCATCAACCATCTCAATCACAGGGACTGAAAAATAACACGTTTTATTCTGTCTGCATGGAACTCTACTCAATGTTTGTGTGTTTTCTTAATTTCAGTTGTCTTACATAATTTCTATCTAGAGTTTTCCATAATTATTTTAATATGCATACAGGATTTGCATTTAATTAGATTATTAATATCCTTATGCTAATGAAACACAACTCTACATCTCCATTTCTGATTCCACGTGTTTAGTGGAATGAATGATTCAGTGTTTGAGAGTGGGGGTGGATGGGAGTTATCTGGACTTAGCTTCAGCCAGCCAAGACTTAAATAACACCAGTAGCTGGAGCAAACAACTGAAAGAATTTCTACAGATTATTATAACTCCCCTGACTGAGGGAGGTAACCCACCATTTGCAAAATAACTGCACAATTAGGTGTATGTTAAGATCTCAGAATGCTGCTTCATAAGCAGTAGCCAGGGATTTGGTAGTTCAAGTTTTGATCTTGTTGCTTTAGCTCTCTTCCAATGAAATGTGGTGACTCATACAATTGCCCCCTTTTCACCATTTGTAGAACCTAACCCTGCAAACGTATGCACCTGTAACACCTGTTGAAGTCAGTGGCAGTTATGTGAACACAGAACTGAAGGGTTTAATATACTTCAGTGGCTTGAAACTTCTGGACTGAAGAGTAGGTTTTCTGTTTTTCTCTCTCTCAGGGCATGGCAATGTCACTCAAAAACTTTGATGACCTAAGTGATTTATTGCAGTTTGTTGAAGCAGATTTTTGGTTGGGATTTTTGTTTTTGGTTCTGGTTTTCTTAATGAGTTTTTGGAGATATTTTTTTAAAATTCCTTAACAAATTTTTGTAAATTGTTATCAACAATTTTGCCACCAAAAACAGGGATGAAAATAAGTGATTCTCACAGTGGAGATTATCTTGAGGCAGAATAGGAAACACGGCGATGAAAAGCATGGATATATGGAATTCTACCACCAAAAGTCTTCTTAAGAGCTGGAGCAAGAGCCATACACTGAACCAACTTCTTTACGAGCAAGTGGAATTGACATCACTGGAAGTCTCAGGTTTCTACTTCCAATTCAAGTATTGGAGACTTGGAACACCATCTGAAGTCCAAGGTTATATAGTCCGTAAGACTTGTTAGAGATGCTTTCAAGTTGAAGGACCAATCATTAGGAATCCTTCATATTTATTATTGTACAGTACCTGAAAGAGAGAGCCCACAGCACTGTGATGGATCTGCTAAGCAAGGACTGTTTCCCATCATCTCCCTTCCCTCTGCACTTGCCTTTCCCTGGGTCACATAAGGGGAAAAATGCTGAAGCAGGTAGTGGCTGGACTCTGGGAAGCAGCAGCTGCACAGTGAGTCAGGAGATGCAGAGAAACTGGAGGCAGAATTCCCCAGGAATTGCATGCAGGGCCATGTGTGGAAAAGAGTGAGAGCCAGACATTACAGCTGGGTGAAGGTAAGTGCAGGACTTAATGGGGGAGCAGCAGCAGCAGCGGCTGGGCAGGGAGTCAGTGCAGAGGGGCCCCTATGAGAGACATTAATTGAGCCTGGGAACCTGTAAGCACCTATTTGCTTGAATAGAGACTGAACTGGAGAGGGCAGCCCAGACTTTCGGCCAGACAAGCCTGAACTCTCAATTATACTGCCCCAGGGACCCAAACACATACTTCTTTTGTTCACTTTGAACTGCAACTGTTTATGCCTCTGTACTTAGGGTATCTACAACCTTTCCCTTTCCTTCCAGCCATAGTAAAACAATCTTTCCCTGAGCCATGGTCCAAACTCAGACACTCCCAAGGCTACTGCCTACAAGGCCTATCTGCTGAAGCACCTACAGTGCTTGCCTCCAAGTTGCAGTACTCCTGGCACACTACTGGCACCTGAAAGGTTTGGTATACTCTGTTACTGAGCAGCCCCAATAGTTACAGTGCATACAGGTTTAAAAAATATTCAGGCACAGATAGTTTCACATAGTGCAACAAAAAGTGCAGTGGAAACTGGGGTGGGAATGACAGCTGTCGCAGGAATAACTTGATGCAGAGACTCCAAGGAGTGTACAAAGCCTGGCTGAGTTTTCAAAACTGAGCACTTGTATTGTTAGATCGTTGGAACCCTCATCATGGACCAGGCCCTCATTGTGCTAGGCACTGTACAAACACAGAACAAAAATGATGTATCTTCTAAATGCAAAATGTGTAAGTGTGTTTATATAATTAAATGAAATGTCTTGGTCACTGTTTTCATCTGGCTACTTATTCTCCATCTGGAACTGTAACAGCCCTGAGACAAACAGTGACTGTTTGTGTGGTGTCAAAGATTAAAGCTGTCACTTCAGGGTAGGAACACATAGGACCAAAGGGACTTCTGTGCAAAACTACTTTTCTTTCACAAATATTCTTATCAAAGAGAAAATAAAGGCAACAAATACTAAGTAGAAAAGTTGATGTAGATGAATGAATATATCTTTCATAATTCTCAATGATGTGCCTGGTGAATTGTGCTTTCAACAAAGGGGGACTTATATTTGAAGATGGTAACATTAAAATAACATGAAGAGGGTGTTGGATATCTGAGACTAAGACCCCTAATCATGTAAATATTTAAGCACATGGCTATCTTTACTCTCATGACCCCCACTAAACTGAGAACTGAACTTGCGAGATTACAAAGTTACTTGTGCTTGGAGCCCAAAATGCCTATTGAAGTCAATGGGAGTTGAAAGCTCCATTTTGGATGTTATGATTTCAGGTGGAAGATTTGACTCTTCTAGTTACTCCTATATTTACAGCTGTATGAAAGTGGAATTTGGCTGAAAGGCTCCAAATAGAGCTACAATTATCTCAAAGCTAGACAAATGCCAGAATTAAGGTTACTTGTGCCACCTTAATGTGCCCCCCTTGCGCATATGCATTACTGTACAGTCTTTAATTACATGGTCATCAGGGATCCTAGATAGCCATTTGCCATGGGAAAATGTGGAATTTGGGGGGGGGGGATTTTTTTTTTTGCAGAGAATCTTTACTTTTTACATTTTGTGAAAAATAAAAACATTAGGGCTGTTTAATTTTTTGAGTTAAGTTAACTGCAATTAATAATCACAATTAAAAAAATTAATTGCATTGTTAAACAATAGAATACCAAGTGTAATTTATTAAATATTTTGGATGTTTTTCTACATTTTCAAATATATCTATTTCAATTACAACACAGAATACAAAGTGTACAGTGCTCACTTTATATTATTTTTATTACAAATATTTGCACTGTAAAAATGATAAACAAAAGAAATAGTATTTTTTAATTCACCTTATACAAGTAGTGTAGTGCAATTTCTTTGTCATGAAAGTGAAACTTACAAATGTAGGGTTGTTGTTTTTTTGTTACGTAACTGTACTCAAATACAAAACAGTGTAAAACTTTAGAGCCAACAAGTCCATTCAGTTGTACTTCTTGTTCAGCCAATCGCTAAGAGAAATACATTTATTTACATTTATGGGAGATAATGCTGCTCACCTCTTAATTACAATGTCACCTGAAAATGAGAACAGGCATTTGCATGGCACTGTTCTGGCTGGCGTCACAACATATTTATGTGCCAGATGCGCTAAAGAGTCATATGCCTCTTCATGGTTCAGACATCGTTCCAGAGGACATGCTTCCATGCTGATAATGCTTGTTAAAAAAAAATGTGTTAATTAAATTTGTGACTGAACTCTTTGGGGGACAATTGTATGTCTTCTGCTCTGTTTTACCCACATTCTGCCATATATTTCATGTTATAGCAGTCTCGGATGATGACTCAGCACATGTTCTTCATTTTAAGAACACTTTCACTGCAAATTTGACAAAATGCAAAGAAGATACCCATGTGAAATTTCTAAAGATAGCTACAGCACTCGACCCAAGATTTAAGAATCTGAAGTGCCTTCCAAAATCTGAGAAGGATGAAGTGTGGAGCATGCTTTCAAAAGTCTTAAAAGAGCAACATCTGACGCGGAAACTACAGAACCCAAACCACCAAAAATCAACCTTTTGCTGGTGGCATCTGACTCATGATGATGAAAATGAATGTGCGTCAGTCTACACTGCTTTGGATGGTTATCAAGCAGACCCCGTCATCAGCATGGATGCATGTCCCCTGGAATGGTGGTTGAAGCATGAAGGGATATATGAATCTTTAGTGCATCTGGCATGTAAATATCTTGCGACACTAGCTATAACAGTGTCATGCAAACGCCTGTTCTCACTTTCAGGTGACATTGTAAACAAGAAGCAGGCAGCAGTATCTTCTGCAAATGTAAAGAAACTTGTTTGTCTGAGTGATTGGCTGAACAAGAAGTAAAACTGATTAAACTTGTAGGCTCTAAAGTTTTACAGTGTTTTATTTTTGAATACTGAGGTTTTTTGTACATAATTCTACATTTGTAAGTTCGACTTTCATGATAAAGAGATTGCACTACAGTACTTGTATTAGGCGAATTGAAAAATACTATTTCTTTTTTTTTACAGTGCAAATATTTGTAATAAAAAATAAAGTGAGCACTGTACCCTTTGTATTCTGTGTTGTACTTGAAATCAATATATTTGAAAATGTAAAAAACATCCAAAAATATTTAAATAAATGGTATTCTATTATTTTTAATTGCTTGATATCCCTAAAAAAAACATAACTAAATTTTACTGCAAGTGACATCACTTTCAATGTGTGCAACTTCCCACTCTTGTGGTTAACTTTTTTGAATGCCTTTTAAATTTACATAGCTAAACATACTCAGGTAAACTGCTTCCAAGATGTAAAGGTTCCTCAACATAGTATAGGGTTAAATGCACATCAAATTTCACTTCAGCCTCCAGAAGTGAGTGAGTAAAGTTATGAAAAGATGCCAAAAACTTTAAAAATCACCCCAAAAGACTGTCACGAGTTTGGCAAGGACAAATTTCACATTGATGGTAATGTGCTGTACTGGACACAGCAAGGCTGTAGATCACACTTGAAGGCAGACAATTGTAGAACATAGGGAAAGTGCTAAACAAACTGAATGAAAAGAAGTGAAAACAAGAAGCTGAAACAGTAGGGACATCGACAACAGGAAAGGAATAATGCACCGTGACTGGATCATTCCAGCGTTTTGCAACTGCCAAACAACAGCATGAACCTGTCATTTCAAATTTTGTTTGAATGTGTGTAAAAGCAGACATTTCTCTGCATAAAATGGATTTATCTGTTGTCAGATAATTTTTTTGAGCAAGCACTTTAAGGGAGTTGGTGCCATTCCCAAGGCAGATCAATTGTATTCCCATTGCTTACCAATTCTTTTTGAAGAGGAAAAACAGCACCTTCTTCTGAAAGGAAACTCCATTGCCGTGATCGCCGATGAAACAACTGACTTCCAAAATAGACCAGTTTTCAACATTTTATTTCAGGTGTTCAAGGTAGAGCCTCCTAAGCATGCTGACGCTACTGCACCACGGCTTGTAAAGACAGTGTATCTCAGAAAAGTTAATCATGCCACCATTTCACAGGCCTTGATTTCCTGCATGGTGGAATTCAGCTTGATCAAATAAGCATTTGTAACAGACAGTGCGAGCTACATGGCAAAGGCTTGGAATTATATGCTTTGCAACCTGAGGTCAAACTGTGCCCATATTCATTGCTATGCACATATAGTCACTCTGGCAGGAAACACTTGGCGAGATACCTTTAAGCAAACAGATCACTTTCTTGCTTTGATGAAGTCACTTTTAGTAAAAGCTCCAGCTCATCATGCCTGGTTCTTGAGATACCTGAATAAACAGAGTGTTGATTTGCCAACGCTTCTACCCGAATTAATTGTTACTAGGTGGAATACATGGTTCAATTGCGTAATGATTGCTGGCACTGGTAAGTGTCAAACTTGCTAAAAAATTGTAAACATATCAATAACCTATTGTGTTCAACTGATACCTATCTATATATTGTGGCTAGGGAAACTAAAGTTCAGCATTTCATTTTAATTGCAGAAAAATACTGGAGTTTTTTTTAATTTAGAGAATTTGGGGATTTTTTTATCATGGAACCTAGGATCCCTCATGATCACATACCATTTTTTTCCACAGGACCGCCATCTTATTGTGGTGAGGTTCTGGCATAATTACATGACTGCAGGAGCTGAGGTTTTAAGAAGAACACCAAATATCATCAGATATTGAAAAGAAGGTGTGAGCAACAGTTGGGAGAAATTAGTATTGGGGAAATTAAGTTTAGGTTTTGTAATGACCCAACCACTCCAGGTCTTTATTCAGGCCTAATCTGATGGTATCCAGTTTGCAAATTAATTCCAGTTCTGCAGCTTCACGTTGGAGTCTGTTTTTGAAGTATTTTTGGTGAAGAATTGCCACTTTTAGATCTGTTATTGAGTGACCAGAGAGATTGAAGTGTTCTCCTACTGGTTTTTGAATGTTATGATTCCTGATGTCAGATTTGTGTCCATTTATTCTTTTACGTAGAGATTGTCTGGTTTGGCCAATGTACATGGCAGAGGGGCATTGCTGGCACATGATGGCATATATCACATTGGTAGATGTGCAGGTGAATGAGCCCATCATGGTGTGGCTGAGCCCATCATGGTGTGGCTGATGTGGTTAGGTCCTATGATGGTCTTCTTGTCAACTGTCTGTAATGGGCCACTCTCTTACCACTTCAAAAGTTATTTTTCCTTCCTTGGTATCCTGCTGTTAATTGATTTATCTCCTTAGACTGACCTCATGATTGGTAAAACAACCCCCATCCTTTCATGTATTTATACCTTATCCTGTATTTTTCACTTCATGCATCCAATGAAGTGGGTTCTACCCCACGAAAGCTTATGCCCAAATAAATTTATTAGTCTCTAAGGTGCCACAAGGACTCCTCATTGTTTTTGCTGATACAGACTAACACGGCTACCACTCTGACACCTGTCACCAAATATCATGAGACTTAATTTAAATAGAACGACTACAACACTCACTCAAACACATCTACCCCTCTACTGATAGTGTTTCTTAGTAGCAGAGGGAACAAGAGAATTACATGGCCAGGGCTGGGAGGAGTTAGAACAATTGATCCATGCAGCATTTTCCTCTTGAAATCTATTAGAATTTAAGATGCATTAAGTGTAAATGACTGCTTCTTTCTGACCTGTGAACAACAACCTCTGAGGGACTGAACATGAGTATCCAGGGGGAAGGAGCTGTATGGGCTAATCCTGTACCATTGAGAGCAGAACACTCACACTGATAAGGGCTGGCTTTGAGGTAAAACAGAGATCTGCAATCTCTGCTAATCCCAGTTTCTATAAATATTTCACAGAAAATTCCCCATCCCAAATTTTCGTCCCTACAGGCCTCCCATTGCAGCAGGGATGATAATACAGAGATGCAACCTTCTGAGACATGGATCTCTTCTCACCACCTCTGCTTTTTTTGTTTTGTTTGTTTGTTTGTTTTAACCTAAAAAGGGAGCGATTTGGCTGTATAGACCTCTCCCTGTTTACGTTACACTTTGATTAATGTGATGTCTATAAGAACATGTGTGGATGTTAATTCTGATTAACTTTAATTGCACTGCTTGCACACCCTTAACTTTGTAAACTAATTGACCTTGTTCTTTATCATTCCTTTTGTAAAAGGTAACTCTCCAAGACTGTGGTGTGTAGTAGCTCTTAACCTTTTCAAAGACATAGCTGTTTTACTGTTTTCAATAAAATGACTGGTTGAGCCTTTGTTTCCCCACCCAACACTGCCTCTAGTTAATCAGAGGAAGTTCTCAGAGCCAAAAGCATGGCAGATTTACACAACTGAACTTTGAATGTTTTGATTTAAATTAGAAATTGAAAAGGCCATTCTCAGCCCAGCTAAGCATAACAATCTTGTGGGCAACTCATAGCCTGTGTTCTAGTCATGAAGACAATAGAAAGTGAACACAAAGAGCAAAGGAAGAAATATTAGCACACTTTTCTGGATCCTTGCTATGTCTCTTAGTGGAGACAGGAATCTTATGGTCAAGTGTGTTAGTAAGAATTCTATATTATGATGTCCAGGATGATAAGAATGTCTGACCATCATCCAATGACAGCAGGAGATCATCCATCAGTGTCACTAAAGCTGTTTCCATCCTGTGTTCTGGCTTGAATCCAGATTGTCCAAGGCCTAGGATATTGGCTTTAGCTAGATCAGCTTGTTGTTGGCCTTTGGTTAGCTTCTCTATGATCCTTCTGAGGAATTTAAGGTTTGATACTGGGTAGTAATTGGCTAGATCCAATGTATCCAGAGTGGGTTTTGTCAGTGCTTGGTTGGGTTATTGTGTTTTCAAGGAGAGAAGATTAATCCCTGAATGACCCACTGGCTACCTCAATCATGAGATGCATCAATTGCTCCAGATTTTCACCAGTCAGTACAGGTACTGGTAGAGGTCAGAACTGCAGGTGTTGGGTTGAGACTCCTTCAGGGATTTATATTACCTCTTCCAAACTGAATGGACTAATCTCAGGGAATGACGGTGGGCTGTTTGGCTGGTATAGTCTGTTCCCTTTTCAGAACAAAGTAAGATGATAACTACAGGAAGAAAAGCAAACTACTACATTTTCTGGGATGGAGTAACATCAAACCTCCTTTTCACACAATCACATATTATAAATTATTACCACCTTTTAAGCCTTCCTCCTTTATTTTTAGGGTTATGGATTTATCATATAAATATGCATGCAAATCAATACAAAGTCTGTCTTTTTTAATAGACCTATTAAGCTAGTTAACCCACCACTTTGGCAGTGCAGGAATGTAGTTTCAACTGCTTTGTCCAAACAAATTTTTAATAATGAAGATATGAGGCTTTTACTACTTCCCTCAGGAGTCTTCCACAGACTAATATCAAACATGTATAGGCTAAATATCAAGAAAAATGTTGCAACAGTCTATGTTTCATCCCTCTCCACCCCACCCCGCCCCTCTCTCCAAGAACCACATTGCACTACAGTTATGGTCAGAAAATTTGCTATTTTATTTTAAAAGCATCACTTTCTTATTCAATGTTTTTTTTCCTCTTTGTGTGTATTTTAAATCACATCTGCTAAGTTTTCTGAAAAATATTAAGTTTTTACTATTTATACTCCTGTTAGTCCTGCAGAACCAATGCAGCAAAAGTGAATTTGATTTGTTTCTGGCCCAAACAATAACAGAATTATTAACCAAATTCCAATAGCAGAATCTTAATTATTAGTAATGTTCTCTGAGCCAGAAAGAATACAACATAACCTTCAGACCCCAGTTTGAATTGCAAGGATGGGAGTTTTCAACGCCATTTTTCAACTTGCTATCTGAAAAATACGTGGTGAGACAAACATGGGACCTTACTGTGCCATTCCTAGTGACTTTTGAGAGTTTAACTACACTTTAAATTATTTGTCTCCTTCACTGTTTACATGCTTGTAAGTGGTTATCGTATTCCCCCTTGATTGTTTGTTGAATATATATAAATATATATATATATATATATATATAGTTTTCTCACAAATCCAACCCTCCCTAGCCCACGAAACTATTCCTCTGTGTGTGCAACCTAAAACTGCATTTGCTGTTTTGCTTCTACTTTCCCTCCACGGTAGTCAGTTAAGTCAGCTTTATGGCCCCTTTGTCACTGAAGCATTGTGAAAGAGTGGTAATGCTGTAGAGAATCTGGCCGCTGGGTATAAGGAATCATAGAATTACTGACTACCCTACACTACAGTATTTTTCATAAGTGGGCAGTTTCACCTGGTAACACTGGCCAAACTCTTTTTTCTTCCCCTCAGTGTTGTCTAATAAGCTATGTACTAATTTTCTATCTGATGCCCTCTACCCCAAAGATGGCTGTGCTGTAGTGGGGAAGTGATGCCCTCTACCCCAAAGATGGCTGTGCTGTAGTGGGGAAGTGATTTATTTATGTTAATTTGCTCCCTTTACTGAATGCCTTTTTTATATTAAAAATGTGTTTTTAAAAGACTAACGACTATACACACCTGCTTGTATCACTGAAATGTTGTAACATGTATTGGGTCAAAAACAAATCTTTTGTGATTCTCTGTTATACAAGGAATGGCATTTGGAATAGTGATTGAAATGAAAATGCTGTCAATGTATTTTGTGTCTGCCTTCTGAAAACTGAGTAAAGCATACTGTGGACTTTTTTCATGTATCTGCAGTTTTCCAAGGCTGTACAAACTATGAAAGGTCATGGAAACTGGCTCTACAGCTTGATGCCTGATACTGGGGGAAATCAGCTTGCAAAACACACGCACTCTGAATATCCGATTGTTGTCAAGAAGTTTGGAGAGAAGAAGCTCATATAAACAAGCTCCTCATTTTCCTTCTTACAGGAGGTATAAAAGTGTGTTCCCTAACATCTTACAAATCTTTTGTTTTGGAGTTGTATAATCCGCCTCAGCTGCTGGGAAGCAAGCAATCAACAGTGATAGCATAATGTCTGAAGTACAGTATATGGCTGCTACCAAGGGGGAGAAGGCTATCAGAATCAGAGTAATGTCTGTGGCTCTGCAGACAGGGGAACTGCCCTGGGCAAGTAGCAGCTGCTGACTCGCTGCTGGTAAGACAAGTATATTGAATCAATTGTCCCCTCTGCCTCCATGCATTGAGAAAATGAATACCTGGCAGATACCTCCCCTGGGGGCTACAGCAGAGAATCAGCTGCCTTTGTGGCATCACACACCTCACTCCCATGGAAGACATGGATGTGATCCATGTGTGGGAAGGGAGAGGGTATAAAGGGGTGGATATGTCATTTCCTCTCCTCAGGCGATCAGCAAGATAGTCACTGAAAAAAGAATAGACTGTATTAACTTTACATGGCATGTTTCTCTGTGTTAGGGGGCTGCTAAGGGCAAAGGAAGCCCTGTCAACTTGATTCCATGATGGTAGGGAGAGAGCCACTGGAGGGTTAAGGAGCAGAGTGGAGGTCAGAAGTTCCTGAGTGGATGTTCTTGGCCTCCGGTGGATCACAAAGACCTGGAAATATTTGGAAGTTGGAACACTTTGTCCTTACACTGAGTGGAGCAGACACCACTCCCTAAAATGAACTAGAGGTGGTGGAAAATTTTCAGATCTCAAAGTTTTTCAACAAAACAGTGGGACATATTTTTCAAACATTAGGAAATAAAGAGATGATTGTTCCTAGAGCTAGTTGTATGAAAAAATCTTTTGGCACTCCATGAGGAGGTCCTTCATGGAGTTTTTTGTCCCTATCCCCTATACCATTCTTTTCTGTTTGTAGGAAAAATCTAGGACTTTATTGTTGCCACCAAATTAATACTGCACTATTTATATTGTTTATTAGTAACATACTTTACACACTCTCTCTCTGCAGCACTAAGGAATTATGGAATAAGCAATAGTTCATATTTTTAATAAGCAAGACGGGGGAGGGAGGGCAGTCAACTTGCATAGCCCATTAAGCGATAGATTTTTTTTTTAAGTGATGTGCAAGAATTCTCCATGTCACTCCAGCTAACATCAACAGGAGTATCATAGTCCCCAGATGTCACTTAAAGTTTTTTACCCATAGACTTTTTTAAAAGGGGGATGGTTGTTTTTTTTTAATAAAAAGAAAAGAAAGGACTTCTGTGGGATTGCAGTAAGGGCAGAATTTGGCTGATGAAATTTGGAAGCCTAGTATGTTTAGGAGGGATCCAAGAAATGCTCACTTCTTAAGTTCCTAACATGACTATTTATTATTTAACATTTACATTCTAGTATTAGAGACTCCATTCAATACCAGGGCCTTGTTGTCTGAGGAGGCGCTGTACAAACGTATATAAAGACATGCTTATACTCTAAAATATCTAGTACATTTTCTTTTTCCCAGTTTCAGGTTTGTTTTATGGTAAAAGTACTAAATTGCTGTATGTTCTCATAAATTTTTCTTTAGTAGCTCACATAAATTGTTCCTGTGCCTCTTTTGGTTTAACTTCAGGTTCTGTAAGGAAGACTATCCTTAATTTTAGTTACGTTTTATTGAAGCATGTTATTTTTGTGTGAATGTTCACATATATTGGGGCTGAAAAAGTAATTTATTTATTTCCAAATTGCCTGATCCTGCTGACATTAAAATTGATTTCAAAACTCCCATTGACTTCTATAGAAACAGGAAGAGGCCTGAAATGTCAGCTTATGTCAGTTTTCAGTCTTTATTGCACCGTGAGATAATCCCTTTCCAATGCTTGACTGACACCTTTATTGATGTAAGTCTTAATTACCGATCGCTTTTGTAGTGTAATTCTATTACAAGTTCCTGTTAAAAGCTTTCCTCAAAATTATCCTAAATGTGAGCGATCACCTTATATTCCCGCTGAGAAGTGGAGAGCAATTGAGCATGTTTTAAAAATGTGTTTTAATTTTGGATATGGGGCATCTTGATCGATTGGTAGTAATGTTCTTAGGCAAGTACTTGCCATTTGACTTATCAGGAATCATCTGCCCATGCAGCAATGACAAACTCACAGAAAGGTTCTTTCTTTTAACACTGGAGAAGGAACTTCAACAGAATAAAGACAACAGTTGTATCTCTGCAGTATGTCTCGCTCTGCTTCATTGCAAAGCAGATGACTACTCCCCTCTTGCCTGACTCTCTGCTATTAGTTTAAAGAAAAGGCAAACTTCACATTTTTGCCCACTCTCCTTCTCTTTTCTATATAAACAATCTTTAACAGGAATTAATATGTCATCTGGATAAGGCATTGGTTCTACCACTTATTCAAATCTAGTTACCTTCTGGACCTTAAGGAGAGTTTTGTCTGGTTTATTCATCTGGATAATCATCACAAAGTTGTCAACTCCTGTTGAATAAGTTTAGGACTCCTCTCAACACAATTATCTCCCTTCTGTAAGGTAGTAGCATGAGCACCTTTGCTATGAGGTACACTCAACAATTCAACTGATTTAGAACAGCTAAAAAGGACAATGTTGTGGTTATGGCACTGGCATGGGCCACAGAAAATCTGACTTCAATTCCTAGCTCTTCCACAAATGTCTTTTGTGAGAACTATCTCCCATCCTTCTGTTTGACTTGTCTGTTTAGATTGTAACTATTTAGGGCAAGGACTGCCTCTTACTATATTTGTAACAGCAATTAGCACAATGATGGCCTAGTCTCAATCGAGGGTCTCTAAATGCTGCTGTAATACAAATAATAATGAAAAGGCTATCTTTTTCTTCTATACCTCAACTGTATAGTATCTTTGGTGCAGCTATGTCCACTGGCAACAGTGCCACTTAGGACAAATATTTATTTCTAAGGTTTGCAAAATTGTTCTGATCTGTCAGGGGAGATTTTGACAGCCCAGCTAAATGCCGACGCCACTGCCAATACTGGAATATTGATTATTATGGTTATTTCCAAAAAGCAGCTGTAAAGCCTTTGTAGCAACCTTAGCATAACTAGGCAGGCCAGGAGGGGAGGAGAGTGACCACAAGAATTGAGCATGATCCTGCACCATCCTGTCTTGCTTCTTTCAAACTGCTGAAGTATGCAGTTTTGAAAAGACAGGAAGTCTGTCTATGTTTGAATTCTGGTGTGCATGTGTTGGAGCCCAGGAGACTGAAGACTCTGCAAAAACACATGTATAACTAACCACTTGAAACTTCTTGCTTAACAAACTGCTTGCTCAGCAGTTATTGGTGATTGACAAGCTATGTGACATTTTGAGCATAAAAAGGGAAAGAGGTCTGAGTGATTTGGATTTGACCTTCTGGACATCTCTTGGAATCCCCAGCAACAGGCAGAGGGCTGGACACCTGAACCTTGTTGTTTGACCACTCAAGACCTCTCCAGATTGTGGGTAACTATAGATTTGGGGAGCTCTAATCTTTTGCATATCTCTATATGCTGGAGCTCAAATACAATAGTAATTTTGGATAAAAGCACTTTGGGTTTGTGCCAATCTTTAATCAGACAGATAGGCTGTGTCCCTAACGATTTATTTTCTGAAACTGTCTCGCAAAGAGTAAAGTTACCAAGAGCTTTGGGTGAGAAAACCCTGGATAACGTCAACCCTATAAGCAGCTGAACTGGGTCTCTGTAACTTGCTGGCTATGTCATGTTCCCCACTAGTTGCTGGTCTACATACAAGAGAAGGGCCTACTACTGTTACCTGTTAAAAGTACTACTTAGCAATAATGGCAGAGGGCAGTGTTTTTTGGATGCTGAAGACCCCCACTGATGCCCAACGACAGTGGTGGCTCTAACCTAGCTCTAACTACTGTCATTTGCATGATCTGTTCTAGAGTTAGGTCAGACACTAACTGTAATTTTTCTGAAAATCTTTTGTGTTCTTTCTTACTGATTCCAATGTGATGCTGCTCTGATTGCTTGTATGAGTCCTTGCAAGACTTCCATGCTTTCTCTTGGCCTCTGCACCCTTGGGTAAAAGCCTATCTGTTCTTGGGGTGCATTCTGGCTTTGGAATTAAATTATGCAGTTAATTTCTCCTTTCTCAATAAAGACAAATTATTTATACAACTTAAACTTCATTCCCCACTGCATACATCTATGAGATGATTTATACTTCGTCACTCTCTCGGTTAAGTTTTGTTGTGGTTCAGACTCAGGAAAGGACTCTTTTTCCACTCAGGCCATTCCCTAGGGTTATCAGTGTGAAAATCTCATAGAAGGCTGAATTTCAGCATTTTCTTTTCCTCCTTATTTGTGCTTATTCAAAATTACTCTACTTCTGATACCATTGTCATGTGATAATATTAAAGATTCATGAAGAGTTGCTAACTTTGTATAATGAACATGGAACTTTTATTAGAATAAGGAAAATAGTGTCATCCATAAAGCTGCTTTGGCTGTGTCTTGCTCTTTCTGTGCTTCGCTGTGGAGATTCTGCCTAGAACCCTCCCTAGTCCACTTCTGCCAGGCTTCCTGTTACAGATCTCTGGCACTCAATAATATACGTCTCTAGTAGCAAACTAAAATTGGGAAAGAGAGTTATAAATAGAGAATGTTTTTGAGATGTCTGCTACTACTCCTTGTCCAGGTAAGTTTGTGAGCAACATACATAAAACTGCAAGTCTGGTTTTGAATAACTCTATACTAAACAAAAGGAAAAACAGATTGACCAAAGCAATTAATAAAGTCAGAGGCCAGTATAACAATGGAAAATGGCAGAGATTGGTTATCCTTCCATATCCTGCCATTTAATTTATTTAGTGTATTGTTTTAGATATTTGTTTCAGTTCACAGGCAGATTTCGATATAGGAAATACTGAAAAATTCATAGATATGGCATTTTCCCCTCAGTGATTTACGTCTGACTAATAATCCAATTTCATCTCCTAGTCAGAGCTTCCTGGCCCTTCAAATCTATTATAATAATTTTGCATGCTCTGTTCTGAAGTATGTCCTGGAGATTTGAGGATGGAAACAAGCCCTCACCACAGTGATAGATTCATTGGAATTGAATGTTCATTTGATGGCCTACAGCAGGGATCGGCAACCTTTGGCATGCGGCTCGCCAAGGTAAGCACCCTGGCAGGCAGGCCGGTTTGTTTACCTGCCGCATCTGCAGGTTCAGCTGATCGTGGCTCCCACTGGCCGCGGTTCGCCATCCCAGGCCAATGAG
This sequence comes from Mauremys reevesii, assembly GCF_016161935.1. Taxonomy (NCBI): domain Eukaryota; kingdom Metazoa; phylum Chordata; order Testudines; family Geoemydidae; genus Mauremys; species Mauremys reevesii. The sequence goes on from NC_052624.1 coordinate 203,337,602, forward strand.
GGTGGCGGGAAGCGGACATGATAGCAGTTTTCAGGTATCTAAAAAGGGTGTCATAAGGAGGAGGGAGAAAACTTGTTCACCTTAGCCTCTAAGGATAGAACAAGAAGCAATGGCCTTAAACTGCAGCAAGGGAGGTTTAGGTTGGACATTAGGAAAAAGTTCCTAACTGTCAGGATGGTTAAACACTGGAATAAATTGCCTAGGGAGGTTGTGGAATCTCCATCTCTGGAGATATTTAAGAGTAGGTTAGATAAATTTCTATCTGGGAGGGTCTAGACAGTATTTGGTCCTGCCATGAGGGCAGGGGACTGGACTCGATGACCTCTCGAAGTCCCTTCCAGTCCTAGAATCTATGAATCTACCTCTTGGAGGAACAGAAAGATCAAGTTTTCCTCCAGCCTAGCCCAGGAAACTGTATTAGGAAACTCCTGTTCCCACACCAAAGTCCAGGAAGCAAGGAGGAACTGAAAAATTGACCATTTTGCTTACAGATATGGACTACATTGTTTCCAAGAAACAGTGTAGTTCGGAGGTGCTGATAAGAAAAGACTATCACACAAGAATGGATGCTTTCTCCTTTCAGCTCTTTCTAATCTTGAAAGTAAAGTGGAGCTACCTCTTTTCCTGGGACCCTTCATAAACTCAGCCTCTGCTGCCACATCATTCATACCTTAAGGTGTTACGTGTTCCCTTTTACTAGCATCCAATTCCATAGACTAGGCAGAATGCAGTTAACCCTTCTGCTATATTTTTTTCAGGCTGACACAGGTAACTCTGCTAAATTCTGAGTTACAACTTCATAGACCTACTGCTGGCAGGAGAAATCTTTACATAACTACATATGGAGGATTACATAAATTCTAGTATAAGGTCTTCTCACTTTTTTCCTCAAAGTTTCAACAACAGAATATGCCAGGATTGAAGCCAGCATTAAAATACAGTTCATTATGACAGGTCAAATAGTTCTTACTAAGTCACAGACGAATCAATTGAATACTGAAAGTACTAAACTGCTCTACATATAAACAGAAAATAAAACAACAAATCCTGTATTTTTAACCTATTTATCCAAATTAGCTCAGATCAGATTCAGCATCTTGTTTTCAGTTAAAGGAGACTTGCAAGCGTTTTTGTAACTTTTTTTTGTGTGTGTGTGTGTGTGTGTGTGTGTGTGTGTGTGTGTGTGTGTGTGTGTGTAGCTTTATGCTGTATAAAGGCCTGAAACGGTGTGGATTTTTGTTTTACTTTAATTCTGTTTGTTGTATTACCTAAGCAATGTAAGGAAAGTCATGTCTGTTTTTCCTTGGCTTTGGTAGAGGTCTCAAAGACATTCTCATAGAATCATAGAATCTCAGGGTTGGAAGGGACCTCAGAAAGTCATCTAGTCCAACCCCCTGCTCAAAGCAGGACCAAACCCAACTAAATCATCCCAGCCAGGGCTTTGTCAAGCCTGACCTTAAAAACCTCTAAGGAAGGAGATTCCACCACCTCCCTAGGTAACCCATTCCAGTTCTTCACCACCGTACTAGTGAAAAAGTTTTTCCTAATATCCAACCTAAACCTCCCCCTCTGCAACTTGAGACCATTACTCCTTGTTCTGTCATCTTCTACCACTGAGAACAGTCTAGATCCATCCTCTTTGGAACCCCCTTTCAGGTAGTTGAAAGCAGCTATCAAATCCCCCCTCATTCTTCTCTTCTGCAGACTAAACAATCCCAGTTCCCTCAGTCTCTCCACATAAGTCATGTGCTCCAGCCCCCTACTCATTTTTGTTGTCCTCTGCTGGACTCTGTCCAATTTATCCACATCCTTCTTGTAGTGTGGGGCCCAAAACTGGACACAGTACTCCAAATGAGGCCTCACCAGTGCTGAGTAGAGGGGAATGATCACATCCCTTGATCTGCTGGAAATGCCCCTACTTATACAACCCAAAATGCCATTAGCCTTCTTGGCAACAAGGGCACACTGTTGACTCATATTCAGCTTTTCGTCCACCGTAACCCCTAGGTCCTTTTCTGCAGAACTGCTGCCCAGCCATTCAGTCCCTAGTCTGTAGCAGTGCATGGGATTCTTCCGTCCTAAGTGCAGGAGTCTGCACTTGTCCTTGTTGAACCTCATCATATTTCTTTTGGCCCAATTCTCTAATTTGTCTAGGTTCCTCTGTATCCTATCCCTACCCTCCAGCGTATCAACCACTCGTCCCAGTTTAGTGTCACCTGCAAACTTGCTAAGGGTGCAGTCCACACCATCCTCCAGATCGTTAATGAAGATATTGAATAAAACCAGCCCCAGCACCGACCCTTGGGGCACTCCACTTGATACCGGCTGCCAACTAGACATGGAACCATTGATCACTACCCTTTGAGCCCGACCATCTAGCCAGTTTTCTATCCACCTTACCGTCCATTCATCCAGCCCATACTTCTTTAACTTGCTGGCAAGAATACTGTGGGAGACTGTATCAAAAGCTTTGCTAAAGTCCAGAAATAGCACATCCACTGCTTTCCCCTCATCCACAGAGCCGGTTATCTCATCATAGAAGGCAATTAGATTAGTCAGGCATGACTTGCCCTTGGTGAATCCATGCTGACTGTTCCTGATCACTTTCCCCTCCTTTAAGTGGTTCAGAATTGATTCCTTGAGGACCTGTTCCATGATTTTTCCAGGGACTGAGGTGAGACTGACTGGCCTGTAGTTCCCTGGATCTTCCTTCTTCCCTTTTTTCAAGATGGGCACTACATTAGCCTTTTTCCAGTCATCCGGGACCTCCCCCGATCGCCATGATTTTTCAAAGATAATGGCCAATGGCTCTGCAATCTCATCGGCCAACTCCTTTAGCACCCTCGGATGCAGTGCATCCGGCCCCATGGACTTGTGCTCGTCCAGCTTTTCTAAATAGTCCCGAACTACTTCTTTCCCCTCAGAGAGCTGGTCACCTCCTCCCCATACCATGCTGCAGAATGCAGCTGTCTGGGAGCTGACCTTGTCTGTGAAGACAGAGGCAAAAAAAGCATTGAGTACACTAGCTTTCTCCACATCCTCTGTCACTAGGTTCCCTCCCTCATTCAGCAAGGGGCCCACACTTTCCTTGACTTTCTTCTTGTTGCTAACATACCTGAAGAAACCCTTCTTGTTACTCGTAACATCTCCGGCTAGCTGCAACTCCAAGTGTGACTTGGCCTTCCTAATTTCACTCCTGCATGCCTGAGCAATACTTTTATACTCCTCCCTGATTTTGTTCTGATCGCTAAACCTTAATTGGAGGGCTGAATCTCATCAAAACTTCCTTATTTAAATGATGACACAAGTGTTAAAAACAAACAAGTTTTAAATAGTCTGATTAAAAACTCCATTCATTTTCTTGTCTTTTGTGACATCACCATTCCACTAATTCACCAGTCATCATGTTCTCTAGCCTAAATGTGACCCGATTTTCTAATACTAAAAACCAGAAGGAAACAAAAAAAGAAACTTAAAAAAAAAAATCAGGCCACCTATGCACATCATAAAGAAGCAAAAAGACAACACCCACAAACACAATTTTTCTCCTTTGCAAGTTATTTTGTCTCTTTTTAACATAAACCCAGTTTTACAGCTGAATCACTACAAATGTTACTGGTACAACTTGCTCATAGTGTGGTACTCTGCCTGGATTGAAAGGCCTGTCCCATATCCCTTTCTACTACATAAACCCGGTTATGAGGCTGCTCAAAGCCAAACAAAGCAGATTTCATATGAGCATCTAGGTAGGCAATGGAACTGGGTTCAGTGTGGGAAAAGTTACAGGATTGATTTTTATCTAAATCCAGTGGTCCTAACATTCTGCTCAAGTTATATAGAAAGGCTGAAGCTGCAGCTCGCACCCATATACAGAGATAGCAGCTGTAGGAAGAGGGCTGAGTTTGCACCAGACTACAGGGATAGATTTTTCCTTTTCTAGCTCTCTTGCACTTCCTCCCTACTTCTCATTGAGAACTGGTTTTATTAAAAGGCATACTAGCTTAGTGTCCATCATTGTTTTAAGATTAGATTTATATTTGGAGAGGTGAGATGAGAAACATGGGAATAAATAATGAAAAAAAAATAAGGAACCACTGAATATAGAAGTTAGTACACTTTATTAATCTATGTATAAATCTCCTTTGCTAGAGCTCAGTGTCCTGAAATAGGGATTGAGGTTGTGGAGGCATGAGAAGGGGGAAAGTATAACAGTGTTTCCTGGGAAGGTTAAGGGATCAAGGCAAGGATAGTATATTTCCCACAGACTTTTTCTCTGTATTCACATACCTAATGGAGTCACTCACAGAGACATAGTGGAGTGCATGTTGCCCAACACTAGAGTTAGCTGGAAACAGTTTATTCATCAGATCTAGCCTTTCTTCCCCCTCTCCCAAATTGTCTGTGAATAGATCTCAATTTACATTATTTTATTAATTGATTGAATGCACTGTCTTTGATCTTATACATTTCCCAATAACTCTTTGTTGCAAGTATTGCTTTAGGTACAACATTTGAAATTTGAGTGTATTTGATTGGACATATAATTGCCACAATGTTTCTGTTCTCTAATTTGGATGAGCATAACCCTAAATCAGGTTTCCACTTTGAATACTTGCAAAAATAAATTCAGGATGTTCTTTTCTGTGAATATTTTGCATTGCTCACTCTAAATTTTGCTGAGAACACAAAAAGAGAGATGGGATGCAGTTATGGCAAATTTGTTCAAAAATTCAAACAAATGTTCATCCATAACTTTTTGCAGTATTTACACATCATTACCCAGCACTCTCCTGCCTGTGCTTTCTTTAAAGCCATTCTAGCCAGAATCAGCCCTACAGGGATGGTACAGGGATGAGGGATGATACCTCCCTATCCCTGTTTTTTTGGGGCCCTGTTGTTACTCATCCATGAGTGAAAAAACCCTTTCCATATCTCTTTGCACAAAGCCCTCCAGAATTTACAGCCAGCCATTATTACCACTGTTTATTATTCTGATATAATAATCATAGGACTGGAAGGGCCCTCCAGAAGTCATCTAGTAGCTCAGTCCCTTGCACTCATGGCAGGACTAAATATTGTCCTGACAGGTGTTTGTCTAACCTGCTCTTAAAATTTTCCACTGATGGAGATTCCACAACCTCCCTAGACAGTTTATTCCAGTGCTTAACTACCCTGACAGGAAGTTTTTCCTAATGTCCAACCTAAACTGCCCTTGCTGCAATTTGAGCCCATTGCTTCTTGTCTTATCCTCAGAGGTTAATGAGATCAATTGCCTCTAATGCTGGGTGAAATTTTTCAGACAAAACTTTTTTTTGCTGAAAAATGCAGATTTGGTGACATGAAAACATTTTGCAAATTCATGTAAAATTTGCCTAATTGTTTTCACTGAGAAAATCTAAACATTTTGTTTTGGTGCTTTCAAAACAAAACATTTCACTGTTGATTTTTTGATTCAAAATGACTTTTCGTGTAGAGTATTTGTTTTTTAAAACGTAACCCCCCTAGAAACAAGAAACTGTTTCAGGCTGAACAAAATGTTTCATTGAATCCACACTAATGTGTAAATATATATTTCTTTTTTGAAAAAAATCAAAAAAATTCATTGCAATTTGACCTGAAACTATTTTTTTCCTGATCTGCCCGGGGCAGCTAAAAACTAGTTATTCACACAGCTCTAGCCTTGACGCCCCAATCAGAATTCAGCTCCTCACTAGTCTAGGTGCAGTATAAACATGTCATAATAAGAGTTCCACCCCGACTATGCCCTGTCTACATTGGCCAGGGCAAGGATGTTAGCACCTTCCTCCCCAGCACCAGATTTAACCATGTTTTTCTGCTGTAGTCTGCCCATTGTAGAGAAGGCCTAATGGCAGCAGTACAGACTGTTACTAAACTGCTGTGGGCTAATCCCTGCTGCCCAAGGAACGTGGTATTACATTTCTGGCAAGCCCCACGTGTAAACCACTTTCCCTGTTCCTCCAATCTTCCCCCCAGTCTCTCTGCCCCTGCCCCCTCCAGCCCAGCAGCTGGGAGTGATTTCTAGTCCCTGGGTGTACAAGTGGAGGGTCTTTCCCTTGCATAATCTCTCGGGGAGTGGGGCGCCCCGGGCAGGTGTCTCTTTCCTCCTCCTCCCTTCAAGGGTCAGGCAGGCTCGCCCGGCCACCCTACGGCCAACTCCTGGGGGGGCCGCGGCGGGGCACCGCGCTGGCTGCATGCGGGTGCAGGGGCCAGCAGCAGCGAGGGCTGCAGCGACCGCTGTGGTGGGTGGGCGAGGGAGCGCGGGGCTCCTCCCCCTCTCCCCAGCAGCACTAACGTGCGCACACGGGTGGGGGGGTGCGAGCGGCGAGTCTCCCTCCCCGCTCCTCTCCACGGGCGCAGCCGGCGCCGCGCGTTGCAGGACTCCAGTGCAGCCGCCCGCGCCTGGCCAGGAGGGCTGCGCGCTGCCACGCGGGGCAAACGCGCCCCGCACACGGCTGCTGCGGGAAGCCTGGCCACAAACCGGGGATTAGCTGCAGCTGCCTCCCTCTCCTCCCCGTCCCCGGCTCTCCCGCCAGCGCTGGACGGCCGGAGCGCGGGCACCTCAAGGTAAACACGCGCTTCGCTGGTGTTTGCTGGCCGTGTAAACGGGCGGCATGCGGAGCGCGGCTGCCCCTGGCAAGCGGGCGGGGCCCCTTCCGCCTGGCCCTGGGGGCTGTGGGACTCCCTTCGCTGGGAGAGGTGTCGCCCCCGGCTCTGCGTGGAAGGGCGGGTGTGTGTGTGTGGGGGGTGCTTAGCAAACGCGGGCCCCGCTGCAGGCTGCTGCTGGCGGGGGGTGTGGGGCAGAGGAGGCGAGGTTTTGCCATTGCTGCCAGCCAGGGAGGCGGGCATCACTGGTAGGGGGCTGGAGGGTGGCGAGGGAAGGCGCCTGAGCCGCCCCCCACCCCCTCATATTTGCTGCATCGTAGGGCTGGGGAGTTTGTGGCTGGCCCCGCGTTGTGGTTTGTCGCGGGTGTCTGGGCGAGAGCGGCTGGTCTGCGCGGAAAGCGGGGAGACCTTCCTCGCCGGCCCCCCGACTCCCCCGGGCCCCGCTCGCCCGCCGGGTGTCTCGCTCTGGGTTGTTCGCGCAGATTTCCAGCCCCGATCCGCATGGACTCATTCCTAGTTCACAACACCGCGGGGGTGTAGTAACCATGATAACTATCGCTACCCCCCCCCCCCCCCCCCGCCAGCGGCGCACCTAGCACAGAGAGACGCGTGCACACAGGGGATGGTAGTACAGCAGAGGCTACTAAAATAGGTCCCTTGCTCGCTGTGGGGGCTTGACAGCTAGTTCGGCTTGCACCCCCCACCCCCACAAGCCCAGAAACAGAAGTAGGGTGAAAATTGTGTGCTCTCCCAGCAAAGCCCCGGGTTGGGTATTCCCTGACACTGAGGGAAGACCTTGCCTGTATTCGGTAGCTCAGTGCGAGCAAACTGAGTAAGCCGGGCTACGTTTAAAATCAAACAATGCCCGCTCCGCAGGGCTGGGGGCAGGGGGGGCTAGCACATTACACTTTCATTTTCTGGGAGTGCGGCTGCTGGAGAACCTTTCGAGGCAGAAAGGGGGAAGAAATGAAGACTGCATTCAGGAGTCTGCGCTGCTGTGTTTAGGAAGTGTAAATCTCTCTCTGTGCGAGAGGATGGCCGAAAACCCAGGGAAGGATGAATTGGTCATAGTTCCTTGTCAGTTTAAGGCTTCAGCTACTGCGTTTGGCTCAGCTGATGCTAAAAGAGGTTCAGCACTGACATGTCTGGAGGACCCTCGCTAATAAACCCGATAACTAGTCCAGGAACAGCAAACCTACTCTGTGTGTTTGTATGAAGGGAATGAGTGGGGAGATCAAGGCTTTTAGATGAACTGGAAGCTCCTCATCCCAACCCCTTTCACAGTTGAGAGGTGTTTCGGTGTGGCATTTTCCCTCAAAACATCTAACATAAAAAAGCAGCCAAATGTAAACAACATATTGTAAAGATCCATAAATGTTAACTGGACAGTTTCTGAAAAGCCAGGATTATTTGTCTCCACCCCCCCCCCCTCCGGTAAAATAGCCAGTATCCAATCTGGGCTGGAACCTGAGGACCACAAGGCATTAGAAGTTGCTGTTAGGGATAGTTGCTGTTAGGGATAGGGATAGAAAATCTATGACACAGAAAAGTCTCATTTATGCTATTTAATTAGGAATGTTGGTCCTTTAACTTGGATTGGGTTTAGGGAAGGCATTTTTACTGCTCTTGCTACTCAGTATTCATAATAGGGATTTTCATTTGATTTGCATTTTTGAGCAGGAATGGTGTACAGAAAGTAGAGGGTGTAAACATGCCCTCTCAGACAATCACCAGGAGACTTTTCTTTTTGATTGGTAGTATAGGTGGGGATTTAAGGCATTTTAAAAGCAAATTTGGAGAACGTATAAATCGTGCGTGTTTGTTTTTAAAAAAATCATTTTCTAGATTTCTGAAGAGGCAGAGTGGGAGAAATGGAACATATCTTGTTTTGGAGGATTATTGTCACCTACTGTGAACAGATTCAAATTTATATAAATCCCCCAGTGTCTTGAGAAAAATATCACATTTAGCAAAGGCTGTTATGTAATTGTGGTTTTATTTTTGTAATCTAGATAAAGATAATAGTCAGAAAACTATTGTACGGTGTCTATTTTTAAACAAGATTGATGTGCTTATTTAGTCTGGGGGGAATGCTGAGAAATATTTATCAGGAACTGCTTTGATTCTATATGTGATTGATTTTTGGATAATGTTTTATTAATATTTTTATTTACTAGAAGTATACTATATAAATAAATTTCTATTATTTAAAAAGATATTACTATCAGCAATATTTATTTTAAAATGTAGCTGACCTATGATAAAAACCGGAAGACACTGAGAATAGTTGTCTAACATTCTGATGATCTACTTCTAAATTAATATCAAGGGCATAGATGTGATAATCATAGATGACAGATGCTCTCCCTGTTGCATTGTACAATACATTTCTATATTAATAAACATATACTATTTTATATAGTGGTCAATTTTAAAAGGCAACATTAGCCTGCAAAGGTTTTTGAGATATAGTAGTGCACTTCAAAAGTTTCTGCTGATTTGATAGATGTTACCTGTTCCACCAGTATTCCCCCTGTTAAGTACAGAGCTTATCCTGAAACAACTGGAGTATCCAATACCACTGTTAACTGTTGATGAATACTGAGTGTTTAGTGACAATCACTGTATTTCTTTTTCCTTCTTCACTCTTTATACTTGTTTTCCTGTTATACTTCTGAATTATTGAAATCAGATGTCAGCTAATGAAAACAAACATCAGCACAAATGCTGTATTTTACTAGAAAGGTAATTAGGTAACTTAAAAAATAAAGTAACAGTAGTGCTTTGCTTTATGTATTTTTCTGAATTAAAGGGATTTTTTCTCAACTAAACAGGCATTTTGATACTACATTTTGTAAATAGTTGCTTGATCAGAGACCATTCTAATCTATTTAGTGTTGGATGGGCACTTTAATCATATAAATGTGCAAGAGAGATTTTGTGATGTTGCCCTTCCTATAATGATATTACAGCTGAGGGCAAATGAATTAGTCACGTTAGCATCTGGAAGTACAAGATGTAGTGTGGATATAGTTGTTAAAAGAATATATTAGATAAAACTCAGTTCCTTAACAAATAGCTTTTGAAACTACTGTCCACACAATTTCACATTGTGATTTTCATGCTATGGTCTCAGAGTGTGAAACTTGATTCAAGATATTCTAACTGTAACAGACGGGCACAATGCTGTCAAATCTGTGGTGTCATTTTAAGATGATAGAGCTCAAGGCACTTAATCATGAGATATTGTATCCTATCCTTAATCTCTGTAACCAAAATTAATTTTACAGCTTCTACAGTGTTATCTTTCAAGATTTAAGAAGGCTGTTTTTGTCAGGAATATGTAATACATGTTGTGTCCCTCTGTTAATTCTAAATTCTGGACCTCTGCACAAAGTCCAACCAAAGGAACCTGAATAGGGGATCTCCATGGGAACCAGAGGAATGGAATCCTTTCCCTTACCCCAGGACAAGAATACAAGCATATCCATTCTATAGCTTCTAGCAGCAGTCACTGGCACCTTCCTCTTTACATGGGATTGTTGTTGAGTGACTACGCATAGCTGTGCCTTTGCTGCTCCCTAATGCTTCCTCTGTGCTATCTCAAACAGAGCTGTGGTCATGCGGAGGGTGCACAGTATCCTTGCATGGTCTCTCCAAAGCTTGCACTGCTGCAGTTGTTGCCCCCACATTTTGTTCCTTCAACCCATAGGGTTGACCTTCATGAATATGCTTTTTGCTCTTTGAAGAAAGCACTTTTTTTCTGTCAGGCAGTTGGTTTGAAGACCTGCCACATGCTGGCCCTAACTATGTCTAAGAACTTAGAGAACCTTATTTATTTCATTTCTTTTTATTCCACTTCTGGAGGAATGATGGACCTTTCTTCTTTGTTATGTAGGACTTTCTTGGACAAAGTTTCTTATAGTGTTATGATGTGTCTTTGGATAATTTGAAAATATCTGCAAGGGGCAGTGATTTTTTTTTCATGTCCAGATTTCTGTTTGGGTAAAGATATGTGTACTGATAAAATTGGATAATTTGAAAACATCTGCTAGAGCAACCAGTCTTAATACAAATACTAGTGTCACTTGTGAATCTGTAATTAGAAGGCAGATACTAATTCCAAGTCTAGCTCCTCAAACTACTCTTACTTGGTGCGAGTTGTTCAGGTCTATATGCTCTTTAGAAAGCTTCAGGATGCTTTGGAATCATGGAACATATTTCTTCCCCTGGAACCCTCCACTTCCACCATGTTTCCATGGGAGCTACCTTGTTATCCCTTCTTTTTTAGAAAACTATTCTCTCGATCACATCAATACCAGCTCAAGAAGCCATCATTGTATGCAAAACCAGATACCTTTGGAACATGATCTACTAAAGAGAACTGACTTTGCACCCCTTTTCACTGTTTTCTAGTATGTGGACAGCTGCATTTTATTTCTTTGAAGCTGAGGGAATAGTATTTGATCAGTGAGAAGCCATTTTCAAAGGGTTCTCTATAGGATGTTTGTTACCCTTCCCATATCTGAAACGATTATTCCAGTTCCACACCATAATGTTTATTCCTATATTGTAAGAATTTGAGACCAGCATGTTGTCTCGCAGTTCCTTCCTTTCCATCCTCAAACCCACATAAAAATATCCTTTCTGATTTCCCATGCACAAGAAAACTGGTGATCTGAGAACTGTGGGACCTCTGCATAAGTGTGTAAAGAAGAGTAAACTTCTAGATGCTGGTAGGTTGTCTTCCTTCAGGCTTTGACTCAGTTGCTACATTTTTATCTCTGGACCTCAAAGATGTGTATTGCCAGTTCGTATTTGACTGTCCCACAAATTATGCCCAATGTTCTTCAGTCCAATAAAACTCCATTCTGTGCAGGACCTGGGTGAGGAGAAGAACGTATTTTATCTTGTGATTCCCAGGACTATTGGGGGCTAGTTTGATGCACAGCACCAGTTAGACCAACACCAAGATTGTTTTGATTTGTGTTGGCTTGTAATAGCTCCCAGCTAACACTTCTGATGTCACTGTGGGGTGGCATAGAAGGATGTAGAGCCTACGCTGGCTCTTACTCCAGCTAAGATTCCTCAGGCTATTATTCAGCAGCCTGGTCTGAGAACCTGCTTGAACACTCCTCTTTTTTTTTCTCTTCCAGGCTCAGTCTTAACCCCTATCTAGAGCATACACGTGGAAAGTAACAGCTGCAGATAACTGGTTTTAATGAGAATGCTCCAGGTACTAAGGTGGGCTGGTAAGATGGCAGGCCAGTGTTTAATAAATAAATTAAAATCCCATAATAGAGAGTGGGGGTTTCTGTGGTAGCTGCCCCAAAAGTAACTTCTGTAGCCAATTCTTTGCTGGTCTTCTGCAGCTGTCCTGGGAGATGATAGTTTCATAGGCTGAGCACGTAAGTATCTCTCTAATTAGGATACTGTTTCTTACTATAATTTCAGTTTATTCAATGTTCATTACACTTTGAGATTTAACATGTTGAAAACTGCTTTGTCTGATGTTCTCACCTTGTCTTAAACACAGTAAAAGTGTTGCGAAATGACAAAGAAACCTTGGTTACTATTAGTCGGTAAGACTCAACTGTACCTTTTACCCACCACCTTAGTAAGGGGTTAATGTGGAGATGCACTACTCCAGCAGGAGCACTGCATGGCATCATGTCTCAGAGAAACACAATGCCTCGTGGAACTCCTCGGTACTCAGGGAGGTCATGCCTCGTGCTATGACTTCTTCAAGGGGTTGAACATTCTCCTATGCCAATGGTACATCTCTGTGGTGTATGGTGGGACAAGGGCCATGGCCCAGCTGCTTCCTCTCCTTTTGCTGTGGGCCTAAGGGATGCTAGAAGCTTGAGGGGTCACTAAGGTTCCAGCTCTGTCTAACCACAAGGAGGCTGAAAGAGGCTGCTTCTTCTTTCCAGTTCACACCCACTCTCTGCCTATGCACCTGTAGGGCAGCCAGGCATAATTTAACTCAGTATTTGCTATTGTGGTTGATATTCCTTCTGTCAGCTGTATTGCTGCTATACCTCTTTGTTTTCATATTTTCTGCCACAGGACAATTCTGTAGAACTCAAGAGGAGTGAATTCCTGTAGGTTCTTACAAAATGGGATCCTGTCATAGCAAGTCATCTACCCAACTGTTTGACTCATCTCAGAGAGAGCAGGTCCCTTCCTCCTGGGGGACTTAAACAAATGTTCTAAAACATATTTTGCGAATACCATAATCTCTCTCTCATTTGTTTTCTCCCAGTGACGAGGTATATTACATGGCTGAGAAGCAAATTACAATAAACAGGGAAAAACTCACACAAAGGATAAATAGTGCAGGTAGGACTCACTTTTATGAGTTCGTAAGTGGTACCACACCAGCTTATCAATAAAATAATTACAACCATTGTGATGTCAAAACAAGTTAATTTCATCCAGATCCAAACAGGCTAATTGTATAGTTCTGTTAGCTGAAGAACATTAGTATGATGTAACATAATATATCTCTCATCTAGTTTCATGCATAGCATATAATATTATTGAACCATTTTCTATGGGAAAAATCACCTTGAATAGTTAGACATTTGTTTTTAGCATTAATAGTTTTAATAAATATATGCACTCAGTTTATTTATGTAACCCCTCTGCCAGGCTGAATTGATAGCAGCAAGGGCCGGGTTCAATACATAGGGGTCCCTTCCCCACAACGTAATGCAAACCAGCTCGAGCCCCCACCCAGTGACCTGGAAAAATCTTACACACACACCCCTGGGCGCCTCAAGGAGGCAATACTTCCCCTCTCGCAAGCACAGACTCTTGGTGTAACAGAAAAGGTTTAATTACATGAGATAAACAACAAGCATTAAATTGGGAAAATACCTCAACTAGAGTTCACAGGTCAAACTGTGAGCAAAGACCCACCCCAGCAAATTGGGCTGTGTCCTCCTCTCTGGGCCATTGAGTCCAGCAACCCCTAAATCACCCACAGTCCCAAAAGTCCCACAATCCAAAAGTCTCTGTCCCGGGTCAGTGCAGCCCCAGAGTTCAAGAGTCTCTCTGCAGGGGTACCCCTCCCCAGCCTGGGTAGAAAGGGGCACCTTACATGGTTTGGGGCCAACTGCCCTGCCTCTTCGTGGGGTTCTGCTTCCACCAGCCGTCCCCGCAAACAGCTCAGCTCCGCTGGCTCTGTGGGCTGCTCCGCTCTGCCAGCTGCTCTGGTCCACCAGCTGTCCTGTGATCTGCTCCGGCCGTCCTCGCGAGCTGCTCAGCTCCACTCACCCAGGGCTGCACAAACTGCTCCACTCCACTCTGCCAGCTGCTCTGCTCCACGGTATTGCTTCAGGCTCCCCCACTCATTAGCACAGTACTCAGTGCTCTCAGCTCAGCAAATCCAGCTCTTCAGTGATTTCTGCTCTTAGTGATTCCAGCTCATAGTAGGGGAGCCCCAGTGCCAGTGAATTCAGCTCAGTAACCTGTATCTAGATTCTTAAGGGAATCAAAAATTAACTCTGACATTCCACAGTGGAGAGAGACATAGGTGGAACTGGTGCTTCTGGCTCACACAAGGCGCTTATAGCACCAAGTACAGATATCTGTCCCCAGCCTCTCTCCTTTCAATGGGTTTTGGAACCCATGTCCCTTGTCTAGCAAGTGCTATTTAGTTGATAATGAAACCCTCTATCATAAGACAGTTTTGTAGTTCCTCATTTACTTAATCAGGGTGACAACATTTCGTTCCTCCTGCCCCAATAACAACGAAATTGGGGGTCCCACAGCTGTGAAAATAACCATCCCATGCTGCTTTGCGGTATGCTAAGTGGGGTGGGAGTGCCAATGCAAATAACTGAAATGCCAATGCAAACACTTGAAACTTCTTTCCGCACTCCCCATAATTTACCACCAGATGCCAGGGTGGGGCTCATCCTGACTCTGCTTACATTTATATATACTGACTCAACTAGCATTGACTGTTATTAGACCAGTAATTGTGTATCCAAAAAATATACCGTATAGAGTACTGTTGGTGTGTTTGTGTGTGTTTAACACAGATTACCGGGAAATGCTTACATTTATTTGGGAAACAGTCATTCTTAGTGAGAAAAGGCATTATTTTTATTGATGCACTTATTTATGATATTTGGTCAAGAGATTAGATATCTGCTGCACTAAATAAACTCAAAATTGCACTATGGAGCCTTTGTTTCATGCCCTCTGATTGTTTTTTCTTGCCGATAGAGAGAAGATGAATCTAAATGTATTTATAGTAGAGGTACTGATGTTGAAGTCAATAGAGGCTAATGTGTGGTGAACAAAGAAGATAGCTGCTTGCTTATCCAAGAGAGCAGTATTTATAAATCTACCTGCTAAGATGCTATGAAGTCATTTGTTTTATTGGATCTTAGATTTCCATTTTTAAAACTATATAGTCTAACCCACATAGATATGGCACAGACAAAATCACTTGAAAGATGAGGGTTTTTGTCCCCCCACCCCCTTGAAATTCTGCAGAGTTGTCATAAAGCCCATATCAGTTCAACTACAGTACTTAATGTTTAATTGCAGATGAAGAATAGTTCATTTCTAATAGGTTAGTAACATAAAGCAACATAGTACCTGGTAATTAACATTTTTCTCTTAAAATCTGCAAATGTGTGATACCAATAAAGATCTCTTGCCATAGATCAGCAACAATGCTCTAATAGATTTCTGGGCTGCAGAATGCTCATGATACGCCATCCTCAGTTATAGAGAAATAAAACAGTATGTTTGCTATTTGGGAATTTGTACACTGTTTTATAATGGGAGATGTATGGCAAAATTGTGTGAACAAGAGTATTTATACATGAAAAGGAGTATTTTCTATTCTTTCATCTATTGCTAGTTAAGTGTTTCAGTCATCCAGTCAATAGACAGAAACAACATTGCGTGGCTTATGTGACCAATTATACACCACAAATAAATAATGAATGGGCTAAGTGAACAGTACATTTACAACCCACAGATAGTTTATTAATGTAAAGTATTTGGCAGCTACTTGCAAGTTACAGGGTCAGTTTGCAAACAGGAAAAAAAAGGGATAAATGTAATCAGGTAACTTGTTTGCAACCAGTAATTTGTCCAGTTCTATAAATAATATGCTATTATTAACAATTTATATCAGTAAATGGGGGATCTAGACAAGTATGAATATCCTTATGAAGACAAGCCTGGCCCCCCAAATTCATGTAAACAAAGACCCAATCATGTGAATGTTCAAAAATCGCAGATAATAAAGGGTAGAAACATGGACATGTTCTGCAATATGGTATTTGACTACCTTTTACTTACAAAGCACCAATAGTGTGCTAAGTACATATAAAACCAACACAGCCTGTTTTGAATTAATTTACCTTTTGCATAAATAAGAAATGGGGGTTCCTACAAAAACACTTCAGTTTGTACCCTGGGATTGATCCTGCACTCAGTTTAATGGAGATCTCTTTGAGCAGGGAATTCAAGACAAGCTGTTTGACCTATCAAAAGCATATGAGTTTATGTGAACAGCAGGTAGGTGTTGTGTTACATTGGGGATGTTCCATTACTCAAATGCTGTACAAACACCATAATTGATTATGCTTAGCCTACTGCTTACCTGCTATTTTTTGCACTACTTTTGGAGATGAATATACATATATAGTAAGGGATTCGATCACTACCATCTTTGTAGAAGGCCAGACTTTTCTCTACAGAGCATTGAAAAAGTGAACGAGGTACATGCATTGCATCAATAATACTCCCCTTATTCTAGGCCTAGATTGCCCCTGGGAAAACCTGTCTGTAGCAGAGGACCTTAGGAGAAGGAGGAGGACTTAGCTTCATGTTTCAGTTTCTTCTGAACTCTTCAGTCACCGAGACAAGGTTTACTACCCTTGGAAGATTATGCAGGGACTTGGCTCTCTGCCTCTATGCCCACTCTCTTGGCCCACTTTCTATTTCTGTGGACACTTCAGGTTGGCTTAAGCCATCCACCTTGCTGAGTATTTTGGCTCCTGAACTTTAGTATGGCCAGAAGAGAGTTGGACCTTTTGTATTAGGCTGGAGAAAGGTTGAATTTATGAAGAAAGTCTTAGTAAAGATCAGATGTGTATCACCTGGGAACCATGTACATATGTAAATCGGATCTGCAAAAAATCTCAAACTATTGTAGTTAGTTATTTGTGTATAATGATCTCATCTTAAACTGTTTAAGAGCAGTGTATAATACAGTACGTTGTTATTTAGGACTAAATCATGCACACCTTTCATGCACAACTACATATGGAGAACACTGGGAGAAGGTTTGCAGGGTCAGGCGCTGATTCTGTAAAACACAACATAGTTCAGAAAGACTTGTAGTTAGAGATAACAAATGGAGGATTCAGGATTGTGAACAGGAACTTTGTGTGTTTTACAGAACAGTTGTGACCCATTGGGAACTCTGCTTCCCCATTTTAATCTTCTTTGCTTCCCTTACCCTAGTAGAGAAGAATATAGGGCTTTTATAAGTGGGTCAGAGATCAATTTAGACATGTTGGCCCACTCAGGATATTTCATGTCAACTTTCTTCACAACTAGAATGCATTCAAAACTGACTATTATGTTGGTCCCAGTACTGTTTGAATAAGACTAGCACTGTGTTATCTCAGTTGTGTTGTATGAATTGGTCTTTTACAATTAAAGACAGATAAGTGTATTGACATTGTATTAGCATTGGGCTGAAGCTTTACATGCAAACAGTTGGCCTTGTTCACTGCTCCTCTCTCCCATCCCACAATGGTTGCTGGCAAACCTGGAGTGCATGCTGAGACTGAAGTTTTCTTCCTTTTAGTTTTTGCATTTTTGTCTAGGCAGGATTGATCTTTTAGGATTTTGTCTTACTTGGCCAAACAGGGAGTGGGTAAGATCCCTTAACCTCCATGCCTTCTTAGCCTACCTGCAGTTTAGTTCTGCCCCATGTCTCTAGAAACTCCCCACAGTGTGGAGAGAGACTGGGAGTAGCTGGCCAAATGCAAGGGGGAAGTAAGTGGAATCCTTCCAGGAGGAATTGTGGCTGTGAATTTCTTCCTGGGGCTGCTTCTGTGTCAGGACCCTTACTCTGGGCTAACCTGAAAGCCCACTCCAGCCCTTAGTGATAATACCCTTCATACTACCCTTGAAAACATACTCAATGTTGAGAATTAACACTCTGTATTATTACATGGCCAGTGGTATTCGACTATCACCATGGATACAATCACAGTGGAATGGGAAGGTTTACCACTATAATAACCACAGCAGAGCAAATAGTGGCAGAGCAAATAGTGTATTAAAGAATTTTATATAAGCAGATGTGTGCCCCTCCACAAACTGTGAATAATCACTTCATTATTTAGTGTGCCGTGATATATGAATAATTTTTTTTTAAATTGACTACAGTACAGTTGTACTGTGAGGCCTAATATGATAAAGGTTTTCCTACCACCAGTAGAGTCGGATAATTTATTACTACGATTTAGATTAATAGATGTGATTCATTCTGTCTAACCAGATACTACACAAATAAAAACCAATTTGTTTGTAAGTTGTTCAAAACCATAGCTGAATGCATTCTTTCATATGATACAAGAATATTTAAAGGACCCCTGAATTAACTATATTTCATATATATATTTGAAACACATAAAAAAACTTTTTGACCAAACAATGTTGAAGTGATTAGTAGCCTGTGTTTTAGTTAGAGTAATCAAGAGGCCAGTTTCTATGCCTAGTGAAATTAATTGCAAATCTCCCATTGACATCACTTAGAGCAGGACTGGGCCCTATGTTAGATACTGAAACATACAATGTTTGTAACCAGATAGATGGTCATTTTCTGGTTTGTTCATCCTTGCTAAGTATTGTTTTAAGCTTTACTGCCTGCTGCGTGTTTTGCAGATGACAAATTATAGCAAAGCCACAGTATAGTGAACAAAAATGTAAAATGAATTAATCAGTGTGTGGAATGCATACATTGAAATCTGTCAGAAATGGATACATTAAATAAAGAGAAAAAATCGTGTTTTGGTGTCTGAATTTTCAGATGAGTCATAGATTGTTGCCCACAAACAATTTTACAGAACCTTAACGAATAGTACTTCCTGTCTGCTAGGTTCCATTATTGTCTTTACAGTATTCTGCTAGTCACATTGAGTAAATTCATTGGATTTTCACAGGGATAAATTTGAATAATTGCTGTAATCTATCAGTGTGCTTGCTTAAGTTTAGTACACATAGTTTCAAGGGTTTTTTCCCCACCCACTGTAAAAATCATAAGGAAAAATGCTAAAAATGTAGGATTAATTTGGCTCTATTTAGAATTGGGTAAATACAATGTCTCTTTTGGAAAAAAAAATTAATCATGACTTAATCATTAACTATTTTTACTAGTTCTGTTGTATTTAATAAAAAAAATGAAATCAAAATAAAAAATACTAAGGAAATAGTTCTGCCAAATAACATTTTTTAGCCTCTTCATAATGTCAAAATAGGCCTGATCCTGTTTTCCTTGTGTACCCACTATCCATTGATTTCAGGTAAATTCCTACCTAGTGCTACAAGGAAGCACAAATTACATTGTCATTATCCTATCTCTCAGGAGACATTAAGCACCAAAGGCCAGGTTCTTCTCTAACGCATCATCAATGAAGTAAATGGAGTTATAGCAGGGATTAAAGTGACCCAATGCCAAATTCAAGTAAGTGTGAAACTAAGTACTTGGAGCCAAGTACTGTGGTGGTCATTCTGGAATTCTAATTTTTGGCATATGGTATGTACACATACTTAAGTCTCTTATCTTATCCAATACTTTTCTAAAGAAAAGGGGGGAGAGAAGAAAAGTGACTGTTTGACAGAGGTATTGCATCACTGGCTAAAGAGATGGGAACAAATTCACCTGTGATGTAAATCCATTAGATAATGTCAGGAAAGTATTTGGTCCTTCATGACTTAATATTCTATAAGTGCCACATTATGCATCACAGTAGACTGAGGTTAAGATAAACAAGCATGAAAAGTGCAAAGGAAAAGGCTTATCGTCTATGCAGTAATATTATAATTTGACAAATCATATGTATGAAGTTGAATACAGTAGCAAATAAGTGAAACCATATTTTTTCTCCTTATAGCTTTAAAGAAATGTTTGCTGTTCAGCTTAACTATATTGTCAGGCTAATGAATTTGAAGCAAAATTGTGCTTTGTAAAAGGAAAAGAATTTATATATAAATTATGACTTAAACCACGGAAGAAAACGACATCAAACTGAAACAGTCTAAATAATTTGTTTTTTGTCTAGCTTAACTGTAAATAGGTCACTTGAACAAAGTGCTTTTCTCAAATGAAGTAATAAAAATGTACAGCAAAGCATGAAAGTAACAAATCAGTCTCTCCGAGCTTTAAAATATTTAGGCCTGTATTTATGATGACAATTCAGAAGTGACTTTCCCGTTTCACAGATGGTAAATTAAATAGTTCATTTCTGCAGTTTCAGACCACTTAAGTTAGTTAAATAAAAAAGGTTTTGTACATATACTTAATATAATGCCACATTAATGTGAAAATGGTAAATTTATAAACAAATTACAGTGCTAAACAAACCGTAACAAATACCATTATTTTCCACATAATTGTGTGATTCATGAAATTAGTAAGAGGTTAGAGGGAAAGTATGCTCGTATTTCTAAAATCTATCATTAATTACAAAATTTAGTTTATCAAGAACCTGAATTGCAATCCATTTATATTGACTTCAGTAAGGTATTCTCTAAAGTCACACTGTATTAGAATTGTTGATACCATTATAATTCATATATAGAGTAAAATCCTCCTGGCCATGTTGAAGACAGTGGCATAACCCCTATTGATGTAACTGGGGCCAGTATTTTAATCCATTGACTCTCATTGAGTTGCCCCCAAAAAAGCTTGTCACAAATCCTGACTGTAAAATGTACATCTAAAATATTTATCAATATAGAAATAATTTATGGTTTAGTGCCGGGGTTCTCTAACAGGGGGTGGGGACCCTTCTGGGTCGCGAGGTTATTACATGGGGGTCGTGAGCTGTCAGTCTGCACCCCAAACCCCATTTTTCCTCCAGCATTTATAATGGTGTTACATTAAAAACACTTTTTAATATATAAGGGGGGTCACACTCAGAGGCTTGCTGTGTGAAAGGGGTCACCAGTACAAAAGTCTGAGAACCCCTGGTTTAGTATAAATGGAACAATCCATAGGACCCTAATCCGTTATTTGTTGAAGTTAATAGACTACCGTTGACTCCACTAGGCACTGCATCAGGCCCTAAGGTACATAATTTTTAAAATTTCATCAGTGATTCATGTCACTACATAATACACATTTGTGAGAATTTTAGTGTTAGAACTAAAACAGTGTATTACTGAACAGCATAAGCATCTATGATTGTGATCATGTGGCTAGAAGTAACATAAAAAGCAAGAACATGCTGAATAAAACAGCAAGTGCACCTCCAAACAGAATTTGTTAATGATAAAAAATGGTGCTTATTGACACAATAAACACAGGAAAAAAGTGATAAAACTGATATGCTAATAAATTAATCAAATGCAAATTCTGAACATGCCCAGAGACACAACCATAGCATCATTAAAAACAATATATAAAATACAAAGCAGATGTTTATCGATAAAGCCTTCTAAGCTCTATTAGGAAGCAGCAGGATTACTAGATTCCAACAGATCAGCCTGTCAGTAATTGGGGAAGTGCTACTATATATACTGTATTAGGCCCCAGACTCCTCCTTTTTTTCTCAGGTGGAAGGGTTAGCCTATTAAAGTAGCTGATTTTCCTTGTGGTATTTCAATTCTCAGGGTGCCTTGCATGCTCAGAACAGTGTCAAGTAAAGGCAGACTTGTAAAAGTGAAAAACCAACCACCTTCCCCCCCCAAAACAAACGAACAAAAAACAGGTTCAATGATGTCTCATTTTTATGCAAGGGAATAAAAGTCATGCAAGGTAGCATTTCATAGTAGCCTTTCTGACTACAGTGGAATTTATGCATGTGCTTAAGTGCTTTGCTGAATAGGGATGGACTTAAGCATATGTTGATAGCTGTGCTTTTATTCTACTGTGCCCAGAACAGCAAGTGGTCCCTTATTATGTGTTTATATGACTAGCCGAACGGGAGCCCAAACTGTCATGGGACCACAAGGTGCTACTGTAATAGAAATAACAATCATGAATATCCACAATGGGCAGAACGTGCAGACTCCTTTCCTTTTTCTTGACTGTTGAGTGCTTAACTGATCAACCTATACTCTCTTAATGTAGGTTTTTTGTATGGAATGCTATTTTGGATAATGAGGCTCACATATTCCTCTTTGTGCGCTGAGAAACAGCTATTCAAAAGTGCTCAGGGCACACAACTAGGGCCAGATTTTCAAAAGAGCTCAGCACCCAGCAGCTTACTCTGTTCTCAATGGAAACTGCTCAGTGCAGAGCACTTCTGAAAATCTGGCCTCTAAACATCATTCATTTTTTCTTCCTCATTTATGATTTCTATTACAGTAGCACCTTGCTGTCACCTCTTTTCCTTTTGTATTCATCTAGTACTTGTGAGCCCCTCAATACTTCTCTTACTGTCACTTGCACATATTGTGAGTCTATCAGGAAAGTCCATTGTGTCCCTTCAGTGTTTGCACCACTGTGTAACCAGGACATTCACCTATCCACCTATCTGACTTACTGGCATGTGCACTAGCATTTAAAAAGGCACAAATATTAAGGGCAAACAAACAAACAGACCCATAACACTGCTCTATAGCCAAAATGCTTCTGAAATAAATGTAGTCTAACTTTACTAATTCTGGGTCACTGAGAACGAAAATGATGCTTAAAATTGTTGATTGGCTCTAGTTTTCAAGATATGCTATTGGGTCAGTATATACGACCCTTGACTTGGGAATAGCGGAGGATAAGTGAGTTATAAAGGGAAGGGATCTCAATTTAAACCAGAAATGACTAAAATACATCTTTGACTGGATCTATGAATAAATCTATGACTGGGTTTGGACAGTACTTGCTTTTTAGGCAAAACAATGAATGATGCAATCTGAAGCTAGTATTGCGTCATCCACAATATGAATTGCATCATGTTATTCCTAGAAGTCATGGATGATGCAATCATAACGAAGCTTACATCACTCTGCTGAACAAATTGCCCTATATCAGCTCTAGAAATCATACAGTGTCGTGCTCTCTTATTTGTCAGTGTTTGATTTTGCAAAGGGACACATTTCTGTTTAGCCAAAGTGAGCAGAGATGCCTCGTACTTGTGTGAACAGTGCAGATAATTTCTGCTATGTTTGTGGTGAAGTGACTTTTGCATCACAAAAGCGCAGTATAACCACTATGGTTAAGAAAGCCTATCACCTTTATTTTGGCTGCAAAATTGGAGATCAGGACAAGAGGTGGGCCCCACACATATGCTGCAACACTTGTGCAACAAATCTTTGCCAGTGGTTGAACAGGAAAAGGAAATCTATGCCTTTTGCAGTGCCAATGATTTGGAGAGAGCCAACAGATCATACCAGCAATTGTTACTTCTGCATGGTGCCTCCAGTTGGGAAAGGTGTGTCAAAGAAGAAAAAGTGGACTGTGCATTATCCAAACATTCCATCAGCTATCCGCCCAGTACCCCCCACAGAGAAGGACTGCCGGTTCCTGATGCACCAGAATCATTCTGACTTGAGTCAGATGAGGAAGAGGAAAAGGATGAAACTTCTGGTCCTGAACCATCAATGTCACAGGACCTACATTTTCTCCCATCCTCCTCCTCTGAACCACACCTCATAACACAAGGTGAACTGAATGACCTTGTCAGGGATTTGGAACTACCCAAGAGTAAGGCAGAGCTGTTGGGCTCCAGACTACAGCAGTGGAATCTCCTGGCAGGTGATGTTAGGGTTTCCATGTTCCATGACCGTCCAAAGGATCTTGTCCCATTCTTCTTCATGGAAGGTGATCTTGTAGCCTGCAACAACATCGATGGTGTGATGGCAGCCCTCAACATCATTCACGATCCAGTTGAGTGGCGACTGTTCATTGATTCATCGAAGACGAGTCTTAAAGCTGTTTTACTGCATAATGGCAATGTTTTGCCATCAATTCCAGTTGGTCATGCAGTCCATATGAAGGAAACCTATGACAACACGAAACAACTTTTGAGGTGCATAAACTATGACCAACATCAGTGGCAGCTTTGTGGCGATTTGAAGGTTGTTGCTCTCTTGCTTGGTCTGCAGACTGGATACACAAAGTACTGCTGTTTTCTCTGCGAATGGGATAGTCGTGCAAGAGATTCCCACTACATCAAGAAAGATTGGCCACTCCGACAGTCATTGGAGCCTGGGAGGAAAAGTGTTCAGCATCCACCACTTATTGAATCAAGGAAGATTTTGTTACCACCCTTACACATCAAGCTGGGTCTGATGAAGAACTTTGTCAAGGCCATTGACAAAACACAAGCAGCTTTCAAGTACCTCCGTGGAAAATTTCCAAGGTTAAGTGAAGCTAAGATAAAGGAAGGTGTCTTTGTTGGTCCTCAGATTCGTGAACTTCTTCGAGATGATGCATTTGACCATGCACTGCATGGCAAGGAAAAGACGGCATGGAAAGCCTTCCAGTTAGTGGCAATAAATTTTCTCGGCAACAACAAGGCAGACAACTACAGGTTGTTGGTGGAAAACCTCCTCAAGGCATACAAAAGCCTTGGTTGCAACATGTCACTAAAGATACATTTTTTGCACTCTCATCTAGATTTTTTTTCCACCGAACTGCGGAGCAGTGAGCGACGAGCACGGCGATCGATTTCACCAGGACATAGCGTTTCTCCATTGTTGCAATCAGGGCAAATGGAGCCCATCAATGCTTGCAGACTATTGCTGGACAGTGACAAGAGATGCTCCATTTAATGAATACAAGAGACAAGCCAAGAAGCACCGAGTAGACACTGAATAGGACTAAACTATGTACATAATTTTTTGCCTTTTGTTTCATAATAAATTTTATTTATATAACCCTTTTGCTGATGTTTAAAGTGTTACATGGACAGGTGAAATATTATCATGTAAAGCAACCATAAACACATGAGAAGACCTGGGTTTACAATTTATGATTAAAACTCTATCTACACAATGTACATAGACATAAAATGTAAAAACTTAAATATCTTAGAAACAGTAGCCAATTAGTTGTTTTAATTGTCATATTTGAATTCAGCACATCAAAATACATAATAAATACCACATTTTATCTCTGAAGCAGACGACTTCTCAAAAATTGTAGACCAGTGTAATCCATGACCCTCCTGACAGTCATGACATCACCTACTCATCAAAACATTGTTCTTAACCTGAACTTCAAAGGCTAAATCTTTAAAGCTCTATATCTGAGTTGAGCTTGCAATACACATATGGACAATCTGGTACTTGTGCAAAATGTATATTGTGCATGTCTGCACCAATTTTTGGAATCCAGTTTAGGCTCAGCTTTGGAAAATATAGGCAAAGCAACAGAAAATGTGAGAGAGAATGCAATTACATAGTGTCCCAGTCCTAAGACTACAAGGTGAAATTCATCTCTGTGCAGTGGGCCTGCATAGGGCCTTACGTACCACTTATGTACCATGTAAGACATACATTGAAAGTTTAATTGAGGTTTAATCAGTGCATAGGGCCTTTTACACTGAGATGAATTTTTCCCATAGAGAATAAAAGCTAGTGTATATTTCTCTCATTGAGGACTTGGAATACTTCAGACTGTCAAACTCGTTTCAAAGTCAGTTGCTTTTCTAGGAGTGAAAAGTCAGCCAGGCTTTCAAGAGAAGTTTGCTAATTGGAGAAATGAACATTTCATTAATATTCCATTAACAGTATAAGATAATTGCACTATGATGGGCTGTCATTTTCAATCACATACAAAATAAGATCACAGATTTCTTTTTCTGTTGATATGCTCTTGTCAGATTTTGGTGCCTGTCAACAGTCAACAATATGCATGTGTCTGTTGTAACATTTCTGAAAGACTTTTTCTGTAAACCCATTATTTATTGCCATGTTTTATTCTGTGATTTGATGTTTTATCTTTTGCTTCATTTAACTTCTTTTATACCTCAGACATCTGCCCCTTGACATTTTATTCACTGGCTTAAGTCTGCAGGGAACAAAACGTCTCTGTACAAGAGATGTGGTGTAAAGATAAAATCTAATATATGGACACCGAACTAAAAAATTTACAGTAAAATCTTAAGACTGAAGTGAAAATGACTTGTGCTTGATTTTTAGGAATTAAGTAACTACTTAGAGTAGTGGGACCACTTGGGTGTGTACTACCAGTACTCTGTGCTCCCTTCTTGTGTATGCAGCTTAGTCCTGTGATCATGAAGCATCTGGTGCTGTTTTATGTAGCTGAGGTATCAGCCTTCTAACGTGACTCTGGGATCTACTATTGATGGTGTGATGGATCTGCTGTGCAGAGGACTACAATGCCTATTAGCACTCTTACGAGTGCACTTCCCTTTCCCCTGATGAGGTAAGGGAAAAATCCTGAGCCAGGAAGTGCCAGGCTCCCTTGGGGCGAGGTGGATGCATGGCAATGTGGAAGTTGCAGGAGAAGATGAAGCATGAGCCACGTGGCAAACGGAGCTGAGGAGAAGCCCTAAGAACTGTACAGCTGCAAGTGGAACAGGCTGTGACTGCAGGTCTGTGTGGGACACATGGGAGAGCAGTAGTGACTGTGCAGGGAACCAGTGCAAAGGGGCCCCGATGAGAGACACTAACTGGGCCTGGCGTGGAAACCTGCAAGCACCTATTCGCTCAAGTGGAGACTGGACTGGAGAGAGCAGCCCAGGCCCTAGGCCTGACTCTCCATTATACTGCCCCAAGGACCCAGGCAAGAACTGCTATTGCCCACTTTGAACTGCAGCTGTTTAAGCCTTTATACCTAGGCATCTGCAACCATTCCCATTCCTGCCAGCCCTATTAAAGTCCCCTTTTCCTGTAGCCATGTGTCTGAGTGGTTACTGGGACCCACCAGGGATAGCCCCCAGAAGACCTAGCTACTGAAGCACCCACAGTGCTTGTCTCTGAGTTGCAGTGTACCTTGCATGCTACTAGCACCCTGGGGCGTTGGTGTCCTGGGCAGTTCCAGTAATTGCAGTACTGAAAATCTTGACACAAGGCCCAGTAGGCAGCAGAATAGGGGATTGCGTGCTTGGAGGTGCAGCACAAAAGAATATAGGAGGGAAGGCAGGGACTGCTCTTCAGAGCTACTGACTATGATCTTGGGGAAAGGATTAGATTCCCCATGGAACATCAGAGGCAAAAGCCCATTTTCCTGGGTTTATCTTGTTTCTCAATGACTGAAGATCAGAAATATACTGTAATGGTTGTGGCCATGTATGCTTAGATGGACCATACATACAGTGGGTTAGGATGCCCACTTTGCCAGCTGGTTTCACAGATGATTGCTGATTGCAGAGCAATGTGGAGGTTCAGGAATCCTGAGTTCTGTTCCAGGTTCTTGACAGCTGCTCATCCCTCTGCAATTCATCCAGGCTTTCAGTCCTCCTCCTCTTCCATGCTGGCAGCCTAGGTAGCACCCCAAGCCCCCTCTTGCACCCTAACCCCTACCCAGATTCAGGCCAGAGCCCCCTCCCGAACCCCAACCCCCTACCGCAGCCCAGTGAAAGTGAGTGAGGGTGGGGGAAAGCAAGTGATGAAGGGGGTGGGGGATTGAGTGAGTGGGGTATGGCTTTGAGGAAGAGGCGGGGCCAATCCTGGGTTGTCCTTGAATTCAGAAAATGATCTTGGGTGTAAAAAGGTTGGAGACCACTGGGATATACAGAGTTATTTTTAGAGTATTAGTGTGAGCCCCACTAGTGCAAGTGTGTGTACTCGGTTTGAGAGGCTTGCTCCATGAGGGGTTGTAGATGGGCCATAAGGGAGCTACTGCTTGGAACCCTGACACACAGATAATTAGGAAGCCCTTGGGATGTGGTCAGGTGGACTTGCGATGCCCTGAGAAGGGCTAATATGATTTGGGAATCCACACTGTAAGGGTGAAGTACTGAACGCTTTCATGGTATGTTTCAATAAATAGCGCCATCAAAGGAAAAATAAATGAACTGCAACATGTGGTATGTGCACTCTATGGTACCAACAGAGGCGGAAAACAGCAGATGTTCAGATGCAGAGTTAGGATAAACTGATTCTCCCAGGACAGCATGATAAACATTCAGTAGGGGCATGTCTTTGTTTAGGAAGTAGTGTAAACGTTACTAAATATGCACTCCATGTTATGAGCTTGGGGTGTGATTCCTAGCAAGTCTAGGTGGACTCATGCTAGCTCTCATCTGAGCTAATATGCTAAAAATAGTGTAGCTTGGGTAGCCTGGGTGGCGGTGGCATGTATTAGCAGTCCTGAGTATATAGTCATGGGATTCAGCTGAGTTTGTAATCAGGGTGGCTAGTACAGTATTGCCCCTGCTTCTGTGGCCACACTATTTTTAGTGTGCTAGCTCAAATGAGAACTAGTGTGAGTATGTGTATGCAAGCTGGGAATCACATCCCCTAGCTCTTATTATAGACCTAGCCATATAGGCATCCAGATGCGATGGCCTGCAGTACTGCCTATATTGTTGAGGGGCAATCTAGCATGTCTACTTTTATGTAAAACCCTCTTCAAAGCCTCCAAACTCTGGGGATATACCAGATATGAATAGAGCTAAAGCTACTAAGAACTTTTCAGATGCTGTAGCTTCCAAACTTCTTGACTGTGAAATTCAAAGGAAACAATCCAATTAAAAACTGAACTGTGGTCCTTGAGAATAACCAGAAATACTGTAATTCAGAGTTTGAAATATTTCTTTTTTTGGTAAGCCCATTTACAGTTCAAGTTGCCTGTATCACCTTTTTAAACTTAGATGTACTGTAACTTGCTAAGACTTGCGTTACAAGTGCTACAACATCACAGCTGTCGCACTGTAGCTATGCTGCGGTAGTGTCGGCACTTAGAGCGACAGAAGGGTTTTTTCCATCACTAGTAAATCCGCTACCTTCCTTTAAGGGGATGGATTTACTAGTTGATGGAAGAATTCCACAGCAGTTGGGCTTACGTTGGCTTTACTTTGTCTCTCGGGTGTGGAGTTTTTTCACACCTGCTTAGTGACATAGCTAGGTCCACCTAAATTTTAGATGTAGACCAGGCCTTAGTCAGAATTTTACTGGCCTTTTTTTAAAAGATTAAAAAGAGCTGCTTATAAAATCTTTTTAATGAAGTACTTGCTCTGTGTGTGTGTGTGTGTGTGTGTGTGTTTAAACGCTCCCCTCCCCCCCTTTATTGGTGTTCAACCAAAAGCCTTATTGCTGTAATTACAGCTGCTGTTTCTACTTGCTCTGAGTTGATATGGAAACATTTCCATATCAGGTGGCAGTAGAGGCTTAACTGACTGCAAACAAGTATTTGCTATTTCAGCACACTAAAGTTAGTGCAGGAAATTGTTATCCATGCTCAGTAGCTGTTTTGAAGGTGGTGTGACATTTTTCATTAAGGGCAGATGTTCCTGCATGTGCATACTTCTCCCTTGGTCAGGAGCTTCCAACTTCTAACCAATCACTAGTGAGGTCTCTCAGGGTAAAAAACTGGCAGCCATTTTGAGCACCAGTCAGATCCAGCCCAGCAGGGAGATGATAGAGCTGCCAGGGGTAACCCAGACTGAATCTGTGGGTTGGATCTCAATACAGTTTCCTACAATTTTATGGAAGTCAGTGGCATGGAGACTCTGAAAACACCATGAAGGAGACATTGTAGGCTGGCAGCCAAATATCTTTGTCCTTGGGTCAATGAGATACAACTCAATGTATGAGCCCAATAGCTACAGCAATTTTTAGAGGTGTTTAATTTGCAGTTGTGCATGTGTTCAATATGTGGATGCCATAGCAATTGGTTATGTGGTACAACTAAATGATTTTATCTAGTTATCAGCATAATACCAAGGGTGAGCCTACATGAAAACAAAAGATCTCTGGCTGTCAGAAGTCCCAATCTCTACTCATTTTATGCAGTTTATATATATTTTAGGGTTTAGATGCTGTTATATTCATCTTGAAGGAAAAGTTTAGTGATGTTAGTCTAGCTAGGGAATGCTGTAATTGTTGTGCTGAAACGGTTTCTTTTGGTGTGTTTGATAAAAGAAGAAAAACATGAAACTTAAACGTGTGTGTGTAACTGTCTGGTAAAGACTGTCTACTGCTATACTATATGGAGATATTTCTATCTCATAGACCTGGAAGGGACCTTGAAAGGTCATCAAGTCCAGTCCCCTGCTTTCACTAGCAGGACCAAGTACTGTCCCTGACATTCCCCCCACCTCCCCTGCATGGCCCTCTCAAGGATTGAACTCACAACCCTGGGTTTAGCAGGCTGTCCCTCTCCCCTACTGAGCTATCCTTCCCCCCAACCGGTAGTGGATTCCTTTAAAAAAAAAATAAAAAAAAATTAATCCTATTATCATGTTCACCTTCTAGCATTTAGAGGTTTCCTATAGAAAAACATTTTGTATGACTGTAAAATAGAAATGTGGCATTTCATATACTGTGGTGTAGTCATCATCAAACACATACAGTTTACTGAGGACTGCTGCACCAACCAGAGTAACCACAGTTGATAAAATCGTAAAACGAAGTTCCCAGGACTGGCACAGTGCTGCTAATCCATAAATCTCTGGGACGGCCTCACAGGCGAAACCAGGGAGGTTAAGGCATGCACCCTTCACATGTCGATGGAGATCACAGTGTGCTGATGTGTTTTTGTCCATCCTGACAACATGGCTGAAGAGTATGCAAAGCCGCTTCTAATGTAATGAGCGATTTGGAGAAAGCCCAGATCTCTGTAAGATTATGGCATATCACTCACAGTTGAACCACTTTATGAACATAAAAATGGCCGTGCTGAGTCAGAACAAAGGTTCATCTAGCCCAGTAGTCTGTCTTCCGACAGTGGCCAATGCTGGGTGTCCCAGTGGGAATGAACAGAACAAGTAATCATCAAGTGATCCATCCCCTATTGCCCATTCCCAGCTTCTGGCAAACAGAGGCTAGGGGCACCATCCCTGCCAATCCTGGCTAATAGCCATTGATGGACCTATCCTCCATGAATTTATCTTATCAAGGATTTGACATGCTCAGGATTTGGTGCTGACAGTGCATGTGGAATGCCTCTAGCCATTCCAAGTCTGCCTGTAAGAGGGTCCAGCTTTCTGACTCATATGGCAGTATGCAGGTTTGACAGATCCTGAACTTTGTCTCAGTGCAGACATTTTTGTGCCATAAGTGAGACGTTGACTTCATGCAGGAGGCGGTTGGACCTACTTGTTGGGAGTCCATCCTGTTTACAGCGACTGTTTGAACTGTGATTGCAGCATAAGTAGATGAACCTATCAACACTCTTTACAGTGCTTGATCCCAGCCTGCACCAGGGGTTCTGTACCTTGCTCTTCTGCCATGAGTTGTTCAACCTCATAATGGAGGCAAAATCTTGGCAACACCTGTACTGTGGGAGCTACTGCAGACTGTATACTCTTTTTTTTTTTTTTTTTTTTTTTAATGGCTACCTCTTTCAGTATTACTCCTGTATACAAGACGACATGGCACTACAAAGTATGCCTCTTAGTCTTTTGACACTCCAGAAAATATTAATGTTACTCAAAAAGGGTGTGAAGTAGCCCTTTTTATTTAGGCTAAACTGTGCTTTCATCTTCCCTAATCTGATGAATGATATTGGCATTTCAGCCCATTAGCAGAGAACCTGTTTGAACTATATGCTCCAAAGAGAACTAGTTGCTGTCTTATTAATTGCAACTTTGTAATGTTTCATTTATTTAACTACCTCATTGCATGAGAGAATGATTAATAGTTGTTGTACCTGTTGCATTCCACTCCTCCCCGCTCACTGTCCAGCCCTGCAGACTCCCAGAACCCACTGCACTGAACACCCGTCCCTCTGCAGTTTAGCCCTGCTGAAGAACAGTACCCACTGCACTGTACTCCAAAGGACAAGGTTGCATAGGATACCTCGACATACACAAATCTTTAACCGTCCCAGGGCCCCACCTCCTCCTGGGACCCTCCCTTCCCCCACAGTGCTGATGTGTTTTTGTTTGTCTCTCTCTTCTAGTTGTTTTTCTAATAAAAGAATTGTGTTGGTTTGAAAGCAGTCTTTAGTCCATTAATTGAAAGCAAACAGAGCCCTGCAAAGCAACAGGCAATTTTCTTCAACCTTCACAGTGCATCGTTTGCTCCAATCATAATCACCTCCTAGCATTACAAGCACTGTAGTCCCGAGCATAACAACAAATATTAGTGACTTTCAGCTTCAAATTGCTTCCTCAAGGCATCCCTGATCCTTATGGCCTCACTCTCCACCCCTCTAATAGCCCTGGTCTCTGGCTGTTCAAATTCAGCCTCCAGGCACTGAGCCTCAGTGGTCCAGCCCTGAGTGAAACTTTCACCCTTCCTTTCACAAATATTATGGAGTGTACAGCACGCAGCTATAAGCATAGGAATACTGTCATTGGCCAGGTCCAGCTTCCCATATAGGCAGCACGGGCCTTTAAACGGCCAAAAGCACACTCAGTCACTCTGCATTTTCTCAGCCTGTTGTTGAACCGCTCCTTACTGCTGTCAAGGTTCCTCAGGTATGGCTTCATAAGCCACAGCATTAAGGGGTAGGCGGGGTTTCCCAGGATCACAGTGGGCATTTCAACTTCCCCTACAGTGATCTTCTGGTCCGGGAAGAAATTCCCTGCTTGCAGCTTCCTGAACAGGCCAGTGTTCCAAAAGACGTGTGCATCATGAGTCCGGACCAGCTTGCGTTAATGTCCGTGAAACGCCCATGCTGATCCACAAGCACCTGGAGAAACAGAGCAATATCCCTTCTGATTAACATACTCGGTGACTAGATGGTCTGGAGCCAGAATTGGCATGTGCGCGCCATCTGTCACCCCTCCACAGTTAGAGAAGCCCATTTGTGCAAAGCCATCCACAATGTCACACATGTTGCCCAGAGTCATGGTCTTTCAGAGCAGGATGCAATTAATGGCCCTGCACACTTCTGTCAACACAGTCCAATGGTTGACTTTCCCACTCTGTAATGGTTAGTGACTGATCGGTAGCAATCTGGAGCAGCCAGCTTCCGCAGTGCAATTGCCACACACATCTCCAACGACAGGGTAGCTCTTATTCTCGTGTCCTTGTGCCGCAGGTCTGGGGCGAACTCATCACACAGTCCCATGAATGTGGCTTTCCTCATCTGAAGGGTCTGCAGCCATTGCTCATCATCCCAGACGTGCATGGACTATGTGATCTCACCACTCGGTGCTTGTTTCCCCGAGCCCAAAAGCGGCATTCCACAGTGGTCAGCACCTCTGTAAATGCCACAAGCAGTCTTGTGTCATAGCTACTACGCATGGCAAGATCAATGTTGATCTCCTCTTGCCTTTGTAGTTTAAGGAATAACTCCACTACCGCTAGTGATGTGTTAGTGAGAGCAAGCAGCATAGTGGTCAACAGTGCAGGATCCATTCCTGTAGCCCGAAGAAGTAGAGCGTGCAGTACACAAACCGTTGAAAGATGGCACCAAACACAGACGAAGCACAGGGATTGCTGGGATGTGAAGCAATGCATCACGGAGCATTGGGACAGGATCCAGGATGCCCCGCAACCCCCTCTGCCTTCCCACAACTCTTAGCAGCAGAAGAGAAAGAGATACTCCGTGGGATAGCTACCCAGAGTGCACTGTTCCGAATCCTGATGCAAGCGCCGCAAGTGTGAACACACTATTGTGTAGACAGCTGACAGTGTGAACACACAACAGCGGTTTCCCTTCAGCGCTCTCTGAGCGGCGATGTAACTCTGCCAGTGTAGACATACCCTTACTCTTACTAACATCTCTTAAGCACAAGCCACAACAAAATCTTCCTAAAAGAACAGATAAGTTTTCTGTTATTGTGAATGTTTCTGGATTCTATATTGCCTGTCTCAGACTTTCAGTGTTATGTTGGAGGGATGGCTACAAGGTTTAATTGAAATTGGATTTAATACGTGAATTAATGTTATTTTTCAATAGGAGTGCTTCCTTTTGAAAAGGGGTTAATTGATATACACAGTTATTCTACAGTGGCAAAGGAAAGTTGAAAATATTTATTTAAACTTGCAACATTTATAGATTCAATGGCATTTAGGGGCAAATCCCATAGTATTTAATCCAATCAAAACTCCCATTCAAATGAATGTGCATTTTCCCTAAGAACTGAAATATTTGTCCCTTAGTAATCATAAACTTTGACTAATAGAGGTTAGATTAAATAAATTCAATTGGAAATTAATCTATACAAAACACCAGAACAGAGAAATCCTCGATTAGCTAATTAAAGCTAAATTGCTGAATGCCTACTGGAATTATACATTTACTGTACAAATATTCTATATAGTTTAGGGCTTGGGAACCAGTCCTAGTTCATAATAGCTGTTGGCACATGATGGTTAAATTATGTATTGCTATTTTCACAACAGATCCTCTTTTTCATGAATGTATAGCTTGGTTATAACAAAATTCACTCAGGAATAAAAGCAAATTTAAAAAGTAATATTTTCTATAATTAGGACATTATAAATAAAAACAATTTAAATAGCACTGTGCTTATTTTCAGATATGAAATACTGTGGGCTACTATTTCCCAATATGGCCAATTCACGTGGTAGTCAATTATTAATTCAATACATTACAGTCAATTTGTAATGACTTTTAAAAATATTTTAAAAGAATGTTTTGTAGAGATTGCTAAAATAGTATGGCGAAATCCTGGCTTAACTGAAAATCAACAGGAGAAAATTCACGGAATCTGAGAAAACTATTTTCCACTCTTTACAAAGTAATGTTTAACTATTACTTAGCGGAAATAATTCTGTTCATGAAAATACAAAAAGTTGATATAGGCCTAGAAGAATATATGGAGAAATGACCCCCACACCTCAGTAAACATTAAAATTCTTTATCCATGGTATGCAACTGCCCTTACATTTAAACAAGTGTATGGTATAAAAATGAGTAAATGCTGGATGCAATGTAATGAAATAGGAGCATTTTTCCATATTTGTTGGACATGTATCTAAAAATTAAGAAATTTTGGAAAGCTGCTGGAGACTCCATAAGAGAGATAGAGTATCAGCTGTCAGGTAATCTTTGTATTTATAGTAAATTATCCTGAAAACTGTGTCATACAATCTATAAACAACTAATCAATCATCTCCTAGTTGCTGTTAGAATTACCACAGCAAAAGTGGTAGAAGAATGAATCCCTAGAACAACTGTCTGGTATCAAAAAGTGAGGGAAATTCTAGAAAAATTAACTTATGTCAGATTTCTACAGGAAGAAGGCAAAAAAGAAACAACTTAAAATAACTAATAGAACTCCCTAGAGTTTGCTAGGAGAGGGCCATCACCTGCCATCAAGCCTGCCAGTTTGAGAATTTTTTTTAAATGCCAAGGAAAGGAGAAACCCCTTCAAAAGTTAAATTCCAATTTAAGATATTCAAATAAGGAATATTCAAAAGACAATAAAAGAAAAGCATAATAGCAAAACTCTGCGATATAACAGATTATACATCAAAAATGTAAAAAAAACACAACAGAATTTTGGACTTAAACATAAGATAATGAAAGACTAACTGATACTACCAGCTGACAAGATAAGAGAGGAAGAAGCAGAGTAGAAAAGAATGAATCACAATATGTGATCAATACCACAAAAGTCGAAGAAAGTGGCTGGTAGCAGGTCTCAAATACAGCTTCAGGGACTGCCATACGCCAATGTTTGTGTATTTACTAAGCTAATCTCTAAGTTGTAAAACAAGTTTTATAAGACTGATCAAAGAATGGACCAGTTAATAAAGAAAGATCAATTGGAAAACACTTATTGATTTCAAGGGGGCTAGGATTTTACCCTGCCTATTTAATTGCTACAGTGAAGGTGGTACAACGATGTGCCACACATGGTTCTTTCCCAAAACTACTATACATAGCACAGAGGGCAAACCCCAAGATACTCAGGAGGTTCCATTCATGCAAGCACTGAAAATCTCAATGGCCTCTTCCTCCATCCACCCAAACCAACCAGGTCCTTATACTTTCTTTCAGAACGCCATTCTTGCTCTAACTGCCTCCATTCACGATCTCCATCTTTGCCATTATTCCACAGTGGGACTAAGGAGTGACATTTCTAGTCATAAATCATGATAATACAGTCATGTTCACTGGAAGGCCACAGTGGACCATTCCATGCAGTAAACAAAAAGTCAGAAAGCCATCCAACATTTGCAAAAACACCTCAGAAATAGGACAAAATAGTAGTTTTAAGGGTGGCCTTGACATAAAGATCAAACTCTAGAGTCATAAGTATTTGCTGTCCAAATTCATTAACAAGGTAAACTATTAATAGTTTACCTGATCGTGCCCCTCTAGGTGCCTATGGTAGCTTTGGCATTTTCTTTAGTGCAGCTGGCTCAAAAATTAGGCGCATCACTTATATGCTTATTTTTAACTCTTGAGGAAACAGTAAAAAGGCACGTGTTCTCAGTAAGGACTAGCTCTTCTCATTTCACATGGTAAAATTGATCTATGTTGTGGTCTGTGAGCAAAATAATTGTTTTAAATGATGAAAGCATATGCAGTACTTTCAACTTAAAAACAGTTGAAGGGAATTGTATTCTGTCTTTCAAAAAAATTATCTGAGTTGAGACCAAGCAGAGAGAATATCTGCCACAAAGGAGCATTTTTCAAAGTCTGAGCTTGTGAACCAGGATATTAAAAAAACAGTACTGTACTGACACAGCCTTAACTGTAACATGTTTTCAAGAGTAATGGGACTATTTTGACTCGTAGCAATAAAACCTTATATCACACCATAAGTATTCTCTTTCATGTATCTCTGCTGAGTGACTCGGTGAGGTGTTGAGTGCCCTTCACTCTTGCTGGATCAGCCTCTAATTACAGAAGTGTGATGGGGTGTTTTGTAATGCATAGGTACTCTCTGTGTGTTTCTAAAATATGTAATATAATATAATAAATGAGCTTCAATAAGGTTTGCAGTCTTTTTGCATGCCCAAATAGCAATTAAGGATCTGGTCTGTTGAATGCAATTTTAAGTAAGCCAGAGTTGAAGGCTGTGTCTACACTATAGCTTATGTCAGTATAATTTATGTTGCTCAGAGGTGTGAATAAAGCATCCCCCTGAGTGATGTAAGTTACACACACATGAGTGCTGGTGTGGACAGTGCAGGTGTGGACAGAGCT
Organism: Mauremys reevesii; assembly: GCF_016161935.1. Classification (NCBI taxonomy): domain Eukaryota; kingdom Metazoa; phylum Chordata; order Testudines; family Geoemydidae; genus Mauremys; species Mauremys reevesii. Next base: position 203,374,647 of record NC_052624.1, read on the forward strand.
TCTCCCACTGACATAGCTACTGCCACTTGTGTAGGTGATTTTAGTATGCCGACAGGGGAGCTCTCGCCCATCAGCATAGAGCATCTTCACCAGATATGCTGCAGTGGCACAACTGTAGTGCTGTATATGTAGACTTGCCCTAAGTCTTTGGACTGAGATTTCCAAGGTTGGCTGTTTAAAATTAATGGCAGTTGTCTATCCAGATTCCTTTAGATAGCTTTGAAAATCACATCCTTTAATGTCTTGAAGATATTAACAACAACTTTGGTAGTAAATAAGATACAAACCATTAGGTGCAATATTACTTTGATATTATATGCAGTACTGACTGTCAAATGGAACCTAATATAAACAATAGGGGATAGCAATGTAGAAGGCTTAATTTTAATATGAAATCAAATAATGATTTTGCACACACACAAAATTAGAGGTTGAGCAGCTGCTGAGCAACTACAACTCCCATTGCTTTTCTATTTCTCTATTTTATTAAATCTGAAAATTCTAAATTGCAATTTAGACTACAAAAAGCACTAATGTACTGTATATTTTGTTTTAAATCTTCCTGCTTTGTAAATTTGCCATATTTGCGTTTTAGTTTAAATAATTTTAATCTTACAGAAGATAATTACTTCTAAATCAGATCTATATCTTAATATTATTCTCTAGGTAATATTTTCATTTTGAGTGAGACGTTAAATAGCTGCAAGTTTCATCTAAATTATGCGGATCGTGTGTGCGTGGTGTGGCTGTGTTGTGGTTTTTTGTTTTGTTTGTTTTTTTAAGGCAGTGTTAACAAAATACAATAGGAGAGACAAAAACTGCTTTTTATTTCCTCACTGCCAAAGAGGAATGTTCTGCAAGCACTGAGAGCTGGGAAATAGCATATGACCAAAGCAAGGGGCCTGTTCTGCAACGACATGAGTGCCCTCATTTCCCATGGAGATTAGTGAGAATCACAGGACCAGGCCTCAAATGAACATGTGGACCACAGCAACCATTAGGGCTGGAACTTTCATGAGGAAAGGTTATACATTTATGCTCACATGTACCCTGGGGTCAAAGTCATTCCTAGTGTAATTCCAAGAGTTTCATCAGGGATGAATTTGACCATTGTTTCTGCGCAAGGTTTTAATTTTTATCCAAGCTAGATTGCCTATAAAGGAGAGCGTAATCATCGCATCAGAGAACTTCTGAGTAGCTTGCTTTGCTTCTCTGTTGAAATACTATTACTGTTCTAGAGGAATTTCCAACAAATGTGCTCAGCAACGTCCAGGGCAATTGTTCCTCCTCCCCAGTCCTGACCAAAGGAGCAGGCAGTTGGCATGCTGATAACAGAGATGTTGCTTGCTTAGAATGGCAAGATTCCTTGGGTCATACCGACTCCTTCATACTGAGCTCTGGTTTTCAACCTGTAAAAGTAGCATGCTCCCTAAAAATTCTGTTAAAGGTGAATTGCAAAGAGGGGACCCCCCACGCATACCCGAACAACAAAAAGCTTCATCGTTGATTGTCTCTGTTTTGTCTAAAACGTGCCTCAAAGGTGTGTGTGCTCACACACGCGCACTCTCTCTCTAATCGCTTAAAAAGCAAAGATTATTTAGCAAAAATCTGTGTCTTCCTTCTCTACACACAAATCTACCTTTATGATGCCCTCTCGTGCTTGGACATGGTATTGCAGGGGACTTTGCCTCTTGTGTCCCCCCTGCTGGACACCTCTTTGGCCCCATGATGGCCAGTCCCAGCCACCCTTTCTGGGTCTTCTGTGGCTCTGCCCTCCAGCCAACTCATGTAATGGTTCTCTCCCCTTCCAGTGTAGCTAAAGGTCCAACTTGACATTGTTTGTCAGTGTCCAGACTTATAGTTCTTGTACCCTTCTCAGGCTCAACTGAAATCTTCTGTTTCCTGGCTCCTGCAGATTCTCTTGAACTGCTTCTTCCTCAGCAGGATTCCCCCACTGCTTCCCTTCAGCAGGGACTCCAGCAGTTTACCTCTGAAGCTCTCCCTGCAGGCCTTATCTCAGGACTTTCCTGAACATGAGCCTTTCCTGACTTCCTCAGGCTTTTCCCAGAGGGGATGCCTACTTGTGCCTCTCTCCAGGGTCTTCCCCCTCTGCTGAGGTCCCAGCTCTATTTAAGAAGTGCTCTCTTTGCTTATTAACCACAGCTGGGGTCAGTCTTTCTAATTACGCCCCATTACACCTAGCTGTAGTAATTAATTGGCTATTAGGTTGCCAACATATCAATTAGCCTGAAGGCTAGCTGATAAGTTCTCAAAGGGCCAGTCCACCTGGGACATTCTGTCACGTGTAATTAATTATTTCTAGAATCTAAACATTGTCACTTTTGCTTACCCATAATTTAATGTTGGAGAGGGACCTAGATCCAAGATTCTGATGTAAGTGTGACTGCTGTCATCTTGGCTAACAAAACAGGTATTGAACCAGGGGTGTACAAAGCTAAAGCATAAGGCTACAGCTTGAGTAAGAGAGCCAGGTTTTGTAGCTGAACACTATGAATCAGTATAGATGAGGAATGTAATGCTCCAGTGCGTTATACAGTATTAGTGCCTCCAGTCTTTAGAAAAGAGAGGATCAAGATCTGAACTTTGGAGCTAGCTCCTGTTCCTATAATAGGCTGGACCAAACCCTTGGACCAAACCTCTGAACACACCCAAACTATGCATTCATTTGGATCTTGATCTAAACTTTGCGTTTAGAACCTATGTCTCTCTAATAAAATGATTATTTCAGAATATTTTTGTATGCCTTGGGTTCAGTTTCCCCTTCTGTCTGCCTGCAGACATTTTAACTTCTGTTCATGATCATGGAAATTACTGGTGTAAATCCCCATTTCTCTTATTTAGGAGAGATCCACTTCTCTCTTCTGTATGATGCTGCACAGATATTATAAAGGGCAAATCCTACCTCAGCATCCATAGAAGGCTCCACATATAGCAGAATCCACAGCTAAATGGATCTGCCAGTTCTCCTCCTCCTGGGAAGGGACTCAGTAGCATTGCAGTATCTACTCCTAAATGTCTTTATAGTTTATTGTAAAATACAAGCAGTGTATCTCTTTACCATGAAGTTATAGTATTGTGTTAATGTATTATGAAAATTTAAAGTAATTTCAATGAATAACTGAACATGAATTTAATTCAGAAACCCTTGGGGCTATATTCTCATTTCAATGAGAGGAGGTTTATCCTTAATGAAAGTCTTAGGCATAACTCTCAGTGCACTGAGATGAGAATATGCCCAGTACTACTTGAACATGAAAGCTATGAACAATCTATTTAAAGGTTTTACAGTCAAAAGAGCGGGAATTAACTAGTTGGTCCTTATTTACATAAGAAAATTAGCTGAAATTTGAGTCTCGGAGGAAATTTCAAAGGACTGTGTGTCACCTCTATTCTGTGTTATCTGATCAAATTGGACATGAAGGCAAATGGTCTAATCTTTTGTGTTATGTAAGCCTTGCAAAACATGCTTTATAAAATATAAATTGACTTTAAAAAAGCTTGTTTGTAAAGAAAATTGTTTCAAGTTGCATTTTTTCACTAAATGAAATTAGTCTTGATTATGAAATATGAACGTTCCAAATGCTTTCCAATATATTAAATACAAGTTATTAATGGTTTTGCTTTGTTTCAGTGAAACTTAGTGAGTCTGTCTTCTCAAATAAACTTTATGTATTAGACTCACAGTAAGATTTTTTTATATGCCCTAGTTTGCTCTATAAAGAAAATACATATTAATATTAATATTCTTTGTGAAAGAATTACATCATTTGGTACAAAGCTCTCATCCATGGGCAGGGGCGGTATTGGCATCCCACATCTGCCTCATCCCTGATCTGAATGGGCTTTTGGGAAGACTCTCATGTCCCCTCAAAGCCTTGGTATCCCTGTTGAGATTGATAAGATGGGTGTCAATTGGTGTGGTGATTTTTGTGATCTCAGCAATATCCATTGAAAACTACACTGAGACTAGCATCTTGTATTATACAGGCCAATAAACAGTCTTTGGATAATCATAAAATTTCAGTTATTGCAGAACAGGGTAGATTTTGAGCTAGGTATCTGGCAGTGAAACATCTTTATAATAGTGACCAATCCACCGAACTCCTGCTTCTCTTATTGCTTTTATATCACTTTTCCAATTGAATATCCATGTATACATTTAAACTTTTTTCTGAATGTTGTCTGGAATTAAAATGAATCATGTTCATCGGGTCCATTTCTTATCAGTGTGTAGGATATTGCTTTTCCAGGTTATTCTAATCACATTTTTTTCATGCAGTCAATGTACTAGCTGTTTCTGCCTTCCAAACTGCAAAAGTTGGCTTGAGACTTGGCTGTAAATTCCAGTTTCTCTTCTGCAGAGATTTTTCTATAATTTACAATTTATTTCTTAATCTTTCCTTTTAATCACAGTTGTTTTATAATGCTGTAATAAAGTAGTTGTCTTATCTTTACTTAGTGAACAACTGTGTTTTTCACACTAACGGTGTTATTTCCCCACTCTGTTAAGGAGGAGTTTTATTGTTGCTTCAGAGTCCAGACATTTTCCACTGCAGAGAAGAATACGGCTTCTGCAGTTTATACTCAGTACTGTTAAGATTCATATGAAATTCTTTCTTTTACAGTAATTAGTAAAGTTGTTTGTTACCAAAAAAAGTAACTTTTTTAATATGCTATTTTATTTAAATTATGCCTTTTATTTAAAACTATTATCTGACATATTACTTGTGCTTTATAATATTTTGGTAATGTGATGTCAGAGTTTACTGCCAAGCAGAATTAAAATCTGAAATGATTATGGCTAAATGATTATTCCTAAACTTGTCATCTTTTGAAACTAGGGCCCAAACCAAAGCCAGTGGGAGTCTTTCGTTAAGTTTGTGGGCTTTGGATCAGACTCTAGCTCCCCTTCCATTTAAATACAGAAATAAACAAAAATAGAAATTAACATACCCTCTTAAAAACATCATTAAGAGGGGAACAAATCTAAATCAACTTGGTCAAAGTGATTACTGGTCATATTGGAGCTAGATTCTGATCTCCCATATACGGTGCATGTCCAAAGGAACTCAGAAAGGATTCTGATACATGAAATTAATGGGGTTATTCTGGATTTGCACAGTAGCAACTGAGATCAGAATGTAGCCCTTTGATGATCAGTTTAATCAAAATTATAATCTGTAATGGAGGAAAGATTCAGCATGGAGGAAGAAAACATTTAAACTCAGCTCTGTTTGTTAGTGTACCAAGAAGCCATGTTCTACAGCAGAAGAATAGCCGGAATGAGATAGTAGGAGAGAATGGATTTATGAAACAGGAGTATGTGCCAAAAATAACTATTGGCAATGCTGGAAAAAAAATATTTTAGAATGTTATATAAGAGAGCTAGTTTAACAGCTGGTTATTGCCTGTGCCCACATGCAGTGTTTAAAATAACCATTATATTCAGTGGGTTTATTTAGACTTTCGGTTGATGAAAAGAGCTATTTCGTGCCTTCCTATGGCTGCATGCTGTTTAAAGTTTTTAGGTTTATACTGAGTTCACTTCAGAAGATCTGATGTACAACTAATACCACCTTTTTCAATTATCCTTTGTATATTGGGCATATTACATAAGTATTCTGTCATTAATTACAAACACATTTCAGTTGTATCAACAGGTTATATGAAATGTATGCTCTTAAAATAGACAGTTAAGTAAATAAGACTTATTTAAAATTTTAATACGCATTCTGGTATTATTAATAATGTGTCCTAAGAATTGGAAAGATGTAAAATGTGGACTCTCAAACTGCAATGAAATATTAGGATTTTAAAACACCAACTAGAGAGATCTTCATTGTAATTAAAGACCTGAATGTGAAAGTGTTAGCTCTCATAAATAAGTAATGGGAAACTATGGCCTTGGTTTACAAAATGAGAGAGGAAGGCTTTTAATTGAATTCTCCTGCTCTACTCACCTGGTCATTATAAACTCCATCTTCGCCCTAGACATTTATACGCACGGACACCACATGATGGTATGACAAAGAATCAAACTGAATATGTAATGCAGTGCTGGGGATTGAGCATCCAGTGGGTGAAGACTTTCCCAAGGGCAGGCTGCAGGTCAGACCATCAACTGTTAGCCTCAAACATAAAATTAAAACTTAAAAAAAATAAGATGTTTGGCAGGTCCACTGCATTTGGGTATGTCCAGAATCAGCAAAAACTATTATTTCTGTCCAGAATGGGTATAGGCATTGTCACAGGTGAAAGGACAATAATCCAAATGAATTTTGGAATAAACGAAAACTATTATACACATCAGACTGCATCATGGCTGCTTGAGAAGGTGTTTGAACTGGAGAAATTATGGGATTGAGTGAAAAAGAATGACATGAGGACTGAAGAATGAAGGAGACAGTACAAGGAACTGAGCAGTCAAATCTGAAGACAGTATAGATGAGACAGAAGTGAATACATAAGGGTAAAATGCATGGGATTTGAGAACCGCAAAGAGAAATACTATAGAAGATATGTTCACAGTGGTTAGACTTACCTAAAAGTTTTCCACGTGACCAAGCACAATAAAAGATCCTGATGGCAGAGTCCTCCCTGGAAGTGATGGTATCAAATGTTGGTGTGCTGTGCCAATCTGTATGCCTCAGAGCCATTTGCAATATAGGATGAAAGAATGAATCTGAAGCTGGAGGTATTAATCCTGAGAATGGAAGTGGTTTGTGCTATGAAAATGAAGCCTGGGAAGGCACCAGGGTTAGCTAACATACCTGTAGAACTGTTAAAAATGATTGACTGTGGTATTGATTTCATGTGGAAAATTTGCACTGATGTATGGATGACTAGAAACTGGCTAAATGTCTGTACAAAGGGAATCCTTCTGCCCTTAGAAAGAAGGGAAACATAACTCAGTGTAGTAACTATCGTATCATCTCCTTGATATTGCAGGTGAGCCAAATTCTGCTCTATATAATCCAGGATCTCATTAAGTGAATGGTAGAAGCAGAATTACCACCAGAACAAGTGGGTTTCAGAGAGGGATGAGGCACACATGATCAAATTGTGAATATGTGTCATATCATTGAAAAAGGCAGGGAGTACAATCACCTATTGATTGTTTCCATTGACTACTCAGAAGCATTCTGTATCATCTGACATGACTGTCTTTGGAGGATACTGGCAGATATGGAGATTCCAAAGCATCTCATTGACCTCATTGAAAGTCTGTACTGCCAACCACAGACCAAGGTGCACACACATGGAATGCAACAAAAGTTGGTCTGTTGGAATCCGCAAAAACATTAGGTGTATGGATAAATATGGACTATTCCTGAATATGTAAATATACATGCATTTTATATTCACCATGATTAACAACAAACAAGATGCAAATGGAATCATGATTAATGGCCAACTTTGTAGAGGCAGTAGATGAATTCAGTTATCTGGGATTATGTTGTTTGTCCTTCACATTCAAAGATGACCATGACATCACTGGTTGGTTTTAGTCTCTGTGAACACTTGAGTGGCTGATCAGGCCAATTTGAGCTTTGAACTCTATTTGGCACACTGAACAAGAGATACCACTGTGGGTTATTTGATTAACAGCGGACATGCTGCTATTGTGAGATTTATACTGCTGGTGCTTCTGCTCATAGACTGTAGCTCCAGTATCTATGAGAGTTTGCCAAGTAGAACGATCATGAGCGAGATCTTCCCAAAGCTCTGGGTCAGTGTTGAAACATACCAAGGATAACTTCGAGGGGGCCTTAAAATATTTGTTCTGGCCTCTCCGAGAGTGCTTTTCCTCCTTTAGCTCACCGTAAAATATGTTCTTTGTCAGTTGCTTATCTGACGTTCTGGCGACATGGCCTGCCCATCTTATCTGTGATTTCGTCAACAGAGTATGGATGCTTGGAATGCCTACCCGTATGAGAACCTCAGTATCTGGAACCTTGTCTTGCCATCTTATCCTCATCAGTTTCCTCAGATAGCCCACATGAAAGTGATTCAGCTTCAGAGCTTGATGTCTGTACACTGTACAGGTTTCGCATGCATACATCAGAATTAGCCACACAATGGCTTTGTAGACCTTCAGTTTAGTTTGACTAATGCCTCCGTACTCCCACACATTTGCACATAGCATCCAAAAAGTTGAATGTCTCCAAATTGAAACAGGTGAATGTGAAACAGGCTTTTGCTGAAGAACTGTGCAACCAACTTGTAACAATTTAAGCAAACTCTAAGTTGGTTGCACAGTTCTTCAGCAAAAGCCTGTTTCACATTCACCTGTTTCAATTTGGAGACATTAAACTTTTTGGATGCTCTTTAACTTTGTGGTCGCCTACTAAGATGTATACAGATATTCAGCTTGGAGATTATACTACTGTTATCAGTCCAGCATTCTGTACTTCTCATGGCCTTTTGTCACTCTAACATTCTGTCTGTCTCTTCTGATGATGACATAGTCAGTGAGATGCCAGTGCTTGGAGTGTGCATTCATCCAAGGTGTCTTGTTACGGTTTGACAGGCGGAAGACTGTGTTGGTGATGAGGTTGTTTGGCGCATTTCCCAAGGCCATTTTTGCCGATGATGCCTGGCCATGCCTGGTAATCTGCGCCAAGTCTGTCATTGAAGACACCAAGGATGATGAGTTTGTCTGCTTTCAGCACTTATGCGATAAGGGACCCTAAGTCTTTGTAAAATTTGTCCTTTATCACATCTGGATTGGTCATGGCGGGTGCATGGGATGATATAGTTGATAGTTTCACATCTTTTCTTGGACAGTGGGAGTCTCACTAGCATGAATCTATCATTCACACCCTTTGGGAAATGTGTAAGCTTGCCAAGCAGCAGTGTTTTGATGGCAAACCCAGCACCAGCTTCATGTTGCTTTTCTTTACTACGGCCACTCCAGAAGAAGGTATAGCCAGCTCCTCTTTTCAGTGAGTTGTCCTCCTTCAGCTAGGCAAGTTTCACTCAGGACCACTATCTGGATTTTTGCATCAGCTCTAGTTGGTATCCTCTCTGGTCCATCTACTGTTGTTCAGTCCATTAATGTGCGCACATTCCAAACACCGATGGTGAGTGGTGATATAATCTGGGATTATATGTATGCGAGAAAGGAGGTTGTTCCAAAGAAACTGGAAGATCAGAAATAGCTTGTCAGCTATGGCCTTCCTTACAAAGTTTGAAAAAAACATGGCATCTTGAAATGTACAAAAGTTTAATTTTCTCAATAACAAACTATAGCTATGAATCATGGGAAATTAATGCTGCTGAGAAGAAGAAAATAGAAGCCTTTAAGGTGTGGTTCTGTTGAGTCTTTTCTATATCCTGGACATATAAGAAGAGCAAGTGTATGTTAGAAGTGCTACTGGACAGAAGAAGACCTTGTTGTCAGAAATCAACAAACTTTTACGTACTTTGGTCACATCGGGCATGGAGATGGAAATAACTTTTTCAAGGTTATCATGGAAGGATTGGTAGTAGGTTGTCATAGTAGGGGACCAGCAAGGTGATGGATAGAGGGTTTGTGACCGATCATTGGAAGCCAGCTGCTGAGTGTTCGAAGTTACAGATGGATCAAGAAGGCTTCCAAAAATTCTGCTATGATGTCACCAATATTCAGACATGTATAAACGAGTTTTGTTTACTTACATTTAGTTAATAGCTGAATAGGCACCTTTAACTTGAAAATTCCATCTCAGGCAATGGGAAGCTAAATATATTGTATTTCACAAATGCAGGTGAATAACTTATAAAGTATTTTCCATCTTCTTGACTTAAATGGGAGAAGAGTTAGATCAGCACTTCTGAAAATTCCATCTAGGTTATATAAAGGAAAATATTTCTATATCAAATACTCTTGACCACAAGTATTCCAAGAACTGTTTGCTAAGAACAAGTTAATAGTAGCTTTTCCACTGGGATCATAAAAATTACAAAACTATGATAATCTGATGTTTTTCTTCCTTACTGACTCAGGCTCTGCTCATTCAAAGCATTTAAGAATTTTAACTAGTAGAGTATTGAGTAGTTCCTTTAATTTCAAACCACTGAGAGTACTCCATGCTTAAGTTAAGCATGTGCTTAAATGTGCTGAATGCCAAGGGCCTCATTAACAAGATAAGGCTTTCTGTGCTTTTTTAGGAGGTGGAGGCTGTTGATGTAAGAGCAGCATCAAAGAAAATTTGGGTTCTGCAAGTTTTTCCTTCCTGCTTCCCAGGTGAAGTGAAATGGCTATGGTTCTGCAGTGGGTGAGAGAAGCAGCAAGAATATCAGGTGCCTCCATAGGGGTTGTACATGGCATTGTGCATTACAGAATGTTGCCCTGAAAGGGCTCCATGTGAGCTGTTGTGTAGGGCATTGGGGACATTATTGGCATATCTGCTCATGTTTTCATTAGCTATTGCACTAGAAAGCATTAGGGCTGTGGAGAGATCTAATGGAAATTTCCTTCTTCCTTGCCCCATGCAGGTTCCTAGCATCCTAGCCAGCCCCTCAGTCTGGATGCTGGGAAGATGATTTGTGTGTGTATGTATTTGCATTGGCCTTGTATAAGGAATTATTTATTCTCAAGACCCAAGCCAGAACATGGGGGAGTTCCCATTAACTTCAGTAGGATTCTGTAGAGCACACGTAGGATCATGGAACTAATCAGTTACCATACCTGAAATTTTGTTCTTTGCTGTCAGCCAATACAGACTTTTCATTTTGGCTCAAGGAAGGATTTCTCTCTTTGAATCCTCTCTTCGTATCACTTTCAATGTTTTATCCCATGGATAAGTCAGACATGAAGGAAGTGAGAGGGGAAGAATGTTTTTTATATTTTTTTAATGCTTGCTTTTGTGCTCTCAAATTCAAAAGACACTGAAGGCTGATCCTAAATCACTGAAACAGATCTTAAAACATTCTTAAAATAGTTTGCATGGTTCAGTTATTGGACATGTAGAGGGCCAGTTTACACGTGGGCCAAAGATCAGAATTTGTAGGTGAGAGTAAGCGGGCGGATTTCCCATTCTACTCTGAAAAGAGTCGACATGTGCTGTATTTACGAATACTCTCTTGCTGGGGTTTCAGTTTTATTAACTTAAATACCTACAGCAAAACCGTAAACCTTCGGCTATACTTTCTCCCTAAACATAGCTGTTCCTAGGGTTTCCCTGCAGAGTACTTCCTGACCTTGACTCTAGTTTTCTCTCAAAGAGCCAGTCACCTCTTATTTCCAGGACAGGGTTAATGAGCCATATCTGTAAATTGTGGGGTCATACCCGTTTTATGAATACCTGCCAGTGGGGTGAATGAGCAGAAAAGGCCAGCCACTACATTGCGTTACACTAGGTATAACAGGGTGCACAGGATGGGATTCTGAAATTTAGTAGAGTTAGTACAAAGTTCAAACACATTATTTTAATCCATAGATTTAACCAGGTGCAATTGTTATAACATCAGTTTGTAATTTTGTTCTCGCTTCAGGCATTGATGGCGTAGAGCAGTGGTGGTGTTGTAGTCAAAAGTGCAGAACATAATGCAAGACCTCTGTGTCCAGGGTTCTGGCGGGACCATTCTGAGATTGCTTAGTTAGGACAATCTTCAAAGAGTGGGGCAGATGATCCCCCAAACTGGTGATTACTTCTAATAGTTAGATCAGCGGTTCTCAAACTGTGGGGCAGGACTCCAAAGTGGGTCTTGACCCCATTTTAATGGGGTCATCAGGGCTAGCTTAGACTTGCTGGGGTCCAGGGTCAAAGCCCACGCCCCAACACCCAGGGCCAAAGCCTGAGGGCTTCATCCCTTGGTGGTGGGGTTCAGGTTACAGGTTCTTGCCTGGGGCTGAAGCCTTTGGGTTTCGGCTTTGGCTGCCCCAACTGGGGCAGCTGGCCTCAGGCAGGCTCAGGCTTCAGTACCCCTCCTGGGGTTGTGTAGTATTTTTTGTTGTCAGAATGAGGTCGCAGTGCAATGAAATTTGAGAACCCCTGACTCTAAATTCACCAAGCCAGCAACAAAACAGCTTCTACAATACTTGGTTACCTAGAAGCCAAAACACAGTTCCCTTTAAGCAACCCAGTTTTGCCCCCCACCCCCACCCCAGACAGCCAAGTCAGATATGATGACTACTGAAACTCTTGTGGCACCTTATAGACTAACAGATGTTTTGCATCTGTTTTGCAAAACATCTGTTAGTCTATAAGGTGCCACAGGATTCTTTGTTGCTTCTACAGAACCAGACTAACACGGCTACCCCTCTGATACTGAAACTCTTGTTCATCATATAAAAAGTTCCACCTATTTCAAAGGATCGGACACATTGCCCACCAAGTCGACTGCAAGCATGTATTTTGGTAAGATCTGAAATATTCATCAATTTTTATTAACTAAACTAAGATTTATTAAAAAGGGGGGGGAAGGGAGCATTGGTTAAAAGTTCATTATACATACAGATATAAATAAAGTTCTTAGGTCAGTTTCATAGTAGAGATAGTGAGCTTTAGAGTTGCAAAGAATTCTTTCAGAATTAGTTCATAGATCATACTCCAGTGTTCCCTGAGCGCCACACTGTCCATGTAGAACTATGCCCAAAAGACATAATTAAGCCCTAAATAAGAACCCCTGGACTTCACCCAACATGAATAGTTCAGTCAACGTCAAAAGCAAACCATTGCTCACATCTGTCTACCTGAAGCACTTTGAGAGTGCCCATTACTGTAATAGCTAAGCCTTAATGAGTACCCTGTAGTCACATGACTAGACCCTCTGTAACCCATAGAGGGAAAATGCCACCTAATATCAGGGCTAGGCACTGTACAGACACAGAGTGTCCTTGCACCAAAGAGAACAGTCTAAATAGATAACACAGAAAAAGAGTATGAGAAAGGAAGCTTTATTATCCCGGTCTTAGAGAGAGCATTATAAAAATAAGTGGTTTCCCCTCATCTGGAATAATGTGTGCAATCCCGGTTACCCCATTTCAAAAAAGTATATTACAGATTTAGGGGATAAGATAAGGCCATTGAAGATGTTTAGGCCCATAGAAAAATGCTCATATGAAGAGTGACTGAAAAGATGGACATTTGTTTACCCTAGAAATAAGACATAAGATGGGACAGGATAAAAATCTACAAAATAATGTACAGTATAAAGAAAGGAAATTGGGAGTTTCTATTCTGTTCTGATCCAAGATGACCATCCTTGTGTTTCTATGGGGCACTGAGTGAGTGATTAAATGATTTGCCCAAGATGAGAGCATGTCAGTGGCAGATTTGAGAACTGAATCTAATTCTGTGGACTACCGGTCCATTACTGTGATGGGTTGGATCACAGAAACCCCTTTGGGGCTGCCAACTGATGTGCCAAGACTACTACTGCCCCTGCTTACCATGCCAGCTTGGGACTCCAGCACCCTGTCTTGTTGAGCCAGACACGCCAGTCTGCACCAACACAGACACCAGGTCTGAACCACATGTCCCAAAGCTGCAGACTTAACTGAAAGCAACTTACAGAAGTGTTCCTGTCTTTAACACTCAGATGCCCAACTCCATATGGGGTCTAAACCCCAAATAAATCCATTTAGCCCTGTATAAAGCTTATATAGGGTAAACTCATAAATTGTTCGCCCCCTATAACACTGATAGAGAGAGATGCACCCCCCCCCAGGTATTAATACATACTCTGTGTTAATTAATAAGTAAAAAGTGATATTACTAAATAAAGTAGGATTTAAGTGGTTCCAAGTAGTAACAGACAGAACAAAGTGAATTACCAAGTAAAATAAAATAAAACATGCAAATCTAAGCCCAATACAGTAATAAAATTGAATACAGATAAAATCTCACCCTCAGATGTTTCAATAAGTTTCTTTTACAGAGTGGATGCCTCCCGAGTCTGGGCACAATCCTTTCCCCCTTAAACAGCCTTTGTTCCAGCTCAGGTGGAAGCTAGGGGATTTCTCATGATGGCTGCCCCTTTGTTCTCTTCCACCCACTTATATATCTTTAGCATAAGGCGGGAATCCTTTGTTCCTCTGGGTTCCCACTCCTCCTTCTCAGTGGAAAAACACCAGGTTAAAGATGGATTCCAGTTCAGGTGACATGATCACATGTCACTGTAAGACTTTATTACCCACTTGCCAGCACACACACATACAGGAAGACTTACAAGTAAAACAGAGCCATCTACAATCAATTGTCATGGTTGATGGGAGCCCTCAAGATTCCAAACCACCATTAATGGCCCACACTTTGCATAATTACAATAGATCCTGAGAGTTATATTTCATATTTCTAGTTTCAGATACAAGAGTGATACATTTATACAAATAGGATGACCACACTCAGTAGATTATAAGCTTTGTCATGATACCTTACAAGAGACCTTTAGCATGAAGCATATTTTAGTTACATTATGTTCACACTCATCAGCATACTTTCATAAAATCATGTAGAGTGCAACGTCACAATTATATTAACCACAAGTCCATTCTTCCTTTCAAATGTAGAGCATATGATGCCATTGATCATTTGGAAAACACTGCTAACATACACTAATAACATGGCTTTCCATGAACAGACTGGAGCCTACCTTCGGTTAATGGCTCACAAAAAAAACAACCCCACATTTGAGTTGACACAACACCTAATGCTTATGTAACTATGCTGTGGCCGTTTTTCTAATGCTTTTCTTCTGGAGGTTTAGTTACAGACTGTATTATACGTGTTCAGTGTTAAAATTAGTTTTTCATTCAAAGGTTTTGAAGTTGGTCTCTTATAAGTTAAGTCAGTGAAGAGAATGCATGAATACTTAACTAATACAACTTTCAGGGCCCTCTGCAGTTTGTGTACCTCCATTATGAGGTCTTTTTCATGCTGCTTTCATTGGGTCAAAATAGAAGATTCTTGCAGGGAAATTGGTAGGCATTTGGAGCATACCACTTAAGGTATTTCCACACAGCAAATAAACACCTGTGACTGGGCTGCGTTGACTGACTTGGACTTGCAGGGCTTGGGCTATAGGACTATTTAATTGCAGTGTAGGTATACGGACTCGGGCAGGAGACCGGGCTCTGGGACCTGAATCCTTGTGCAGTCAAAGAGCCCAGGCACCAGCCCGAGCCTGAATGTCTACACCCCATAGTCAGAGTCAGCTGACATGGGCCAGCTGTGGGTGTTTAATTGTAGTGTAGACATAACCTTAGAGAGTGTTGAGCAACAGAGTGGGACCTATTTAGTTAAATTGATCTCTTTATTTGACTTACCAAAAAATCACATGGTATGATTTTTTTCATATGGAGATGCTTCATCAGAATGGTGTCCAACCTCTTTTCATTCTTGACAGTGAGTGGCTGTGTTTCAGTCCCTTACATCAGAATACTGATTACTAAAGTGTAATATCTTCCCCTTGTCTTTCTGCTTATCAGGGTCTCCAGTTTGCAAAAGGTGTTTTTGTTGAGACACCCATTTATTGTGAGACTACCAATAGGATTTGATAATGTTTGATGGAATATTTTGGAAAAAGGGGTAAGAGAACATAATAAACAAAATGTGCTTTGAACTTTATTTAAAATAAGAAATACTTGAAGTTATATGACTTTTATAATGTCTTATGTAGCCACAATGATGATCTAATATTGGAATTGTTCTGGATATTTACTAATCAGCCTTCTTTAGAAGGCAGCTCTGATACAGAGTGACACAGTGACAAAAGATTGGCTGCCAGTGATATCAAAATGATTACAAAACTCATAACTATTTAGTTCTATAAATGTTTCATCAATGCATTTTTAGTGACATTAATGGAAGTTGCACAAAGGCATTGAAGGAAAAATGTATCCCTTTGCTTTTAGATGCTAATGGTGCTTGTATTCAAAGAAAAGCTTCTCAATTGTAGGGACATCAATAATCGCTAAATGTGAAAGCTTGATGGTTGGAGTTGCTAGGGCAAAAAGTAGAGTACACAGTACAAAGCAGATAATGTTTAGGATGCAAATTTATGGCATCAGGTTGGTATGAAAACCTTGTGACATTCAGTGATTGCCGTAACTTCTGAATCACTTCAGCCTAGTGAATCACTTTTACATATTGTGACTGTGATGCAGAGCTATACTAATCCACAATGAAAAGATCTCTACTGTGTGTACATATGTGATTAGAATATGCCCACATAGTATATACTTCTCTATTTCTTGTACCATTTAAAAAATTCAGTTTCTTCTACATTCTTAAATACTTAATCTTTTCCATGAATGTTTTTTAATAGTAGTGACATGGCTCAGGAGTGAACATAAATGTTTATGGTTACAATTCTGCTAATAGGTCCCAGTCAAAAATAGGCCCCAATCAAAACCCACTCATACTTAATGTACCTCAGAGGGACTCTTCATGTGTTTAAAGTTAAACATGTGCTTAAGGGCTTTCCTGAATCAGTGCCTGATTGTAGATCTTTAAGAGCACATTTTAAAAAATGAACAAGATTCTTAAAGATAATACAGAAATGTATTCATTGAAATGCAGAGCTGGAGGAGACATTGAGGGGTCATTTAGTCTGAGGTGTGTCTCTAGACCATCACTGACAGGTGTTTGTCTAACCCGTTTTTAAAACGTTCAATGATGGCCGTTCCACAACCTCCCTTGGAAGTCTATTCCAGTGCTTAACTATCCTTAGAACATAAGAACGGCCGTACTGGGTCAGACCAAAGGTCCATCTAGCCCAGTATCCTGTCTACTGACAGTGGCCAATGCCAGGTGGCCCAGAGGGAGTGAACCTAACAGGTAATGATCAAGTGATCTCTCTCCTGCCATACATCTCCACCCTCTGACAAACAGAGGCTATGGACACCATTCCTTAGCTATTCTGGTTTATAGCCATTAATGGACTTAACCTCCATGAATTTATCCAGTTCTCTTTTAAACGCTGTTATAGTCCTAGCCTTCACAGCCTCCTCAGGCAAGGAGTTCCACAAGTTGACTGTGTGCTGTGTGAAGAAATTAAATATTTTCCCTAATATCTAACAAGTCTCTCTTGTTGCAGATTAAGTGTGTTGCTTGTTGTCCTACATTCAGTGGATGTGGAGAACAATTGTCACCATCTTCTTTAAAACAGCCCTTAATGCATTTGAAGACCACCAGTTCCCTCCTCAGTCATCTTTTCGTAACACTAAACTCAGTTCATTCAAATTTTCCTCATAGGACAGGTTTTCTGAACTTTTTATTATTTTTGTTGCTCTCTTTTGGACTCTCTGCCATTTGTGCACATCTTTCTTAAAATCTGGTATTCAGAATTGGACACAGAACTCCAGCTGAGGGCTCACCAGTGCCAAGGAGAGTAGGAAAATTACCTTCTATGTCTTGGCATACAACACTTGTTAATACACTCCAGAATATTAGCCTTTTTTGCAATTGCATCAAATTGGCGAATCATATTCAATTTGTGATCCACTGTAACCTCTTGATCCTATTCAGCAGTATGATCACCTAGCCAGTTATTCTCTACTTTGTAGTTGTGCATTTGATTTCTTTCCTTTCTAAGTGTAGTGGTTTGCACTTGTCTTTACTCTGTATTTTATTGATTTCAGACCAATCCTCCCATTTGTCAAGGTTGTTTTGAATTCTAATCCTGTCCTCCAAATGTCTTGGGACCTCCTCCCCACCACACACACCTTGGTGTCATCTGCAAATTTTATAAGGACTCTATTATCCAAATCATTAATGACAATATTGAATGGTACCAAATTGAGGCTAAACCCCTGCAGGACCTCACTAGATACTTCCTCACCATTTGATAGCAAACCATTGATAACTATTCTTTGAGTATAGTCTTTCAACCAGTTTTGCACCCACCTTATTGTAATTTCATGTAGAGCATTGGAGAGAGGAGGAATAGCTCAGTGGTTTGAGCATTGGTTTGCTAAACCCAGGGTTGTAAGTTCAATCCTGGAGGGAGTAATTTAGGAATCCTGGGGGGAAGAAAAATAAAACTGTCAGGGACAGTACTTGGTCCTGCTAGTAAAGGCAGGGGACTGGATTCAATGTCCTTTCAGTGTTCCTTCCAGTTTTATGAGATAGGTATATCTCCATATAAGAAGATCAGCATATTTCTGTAATTAGTTTGAGAGTGTCATGTGGGATTGTGTCAAAAGCCTTACTAAGATCAAGACATAGCACATCTACAGCTTATATCCACTAAGCCAGTAACCGTGTCAAAGAAGTAGCAAAGAATCCTGTGGCACCTTATAGACTAACAGACGTTTTGCAGCATGAGCTTTCGTGGGTGAATACCCACTTCTTCGGATGCAAGCCGAAGAAGTGGGTATTCACCCACAAAAGCTCATGCTGCAGAACGTCTATTAGTCTATAAGGTGCCACAGGATTCTTTGCTACTTCTACAGAACCAGACTAACACGGCTACCCCTCTGATACGTGTCAAAGAAGTAAATTAGGTTGGTTTGGGATGGTTTTGTTTTGGCATGTTTGATAAATCCATGTTAGCTATTACTTATTAATACTATTTATTCTCTAGGTGCTTACAAACTGATTGTTTAACAACTTGTTCCAGTATCTTTCCAATTATAAAGGCTAAGCTGACTGGTCTTTAATTCCCTGGTTTCTCTTTGTTCCCCCTTTTAAAGATAGGTATTGTTTGCCTTTGTCCAGCCCTCTCTCCTCTGGGACATCACCCAATCATGGGTTCTCAAAGATAATTGCTAACAGTTTTGAGATAACTTCAGCTATTTCCTCAGGTGAATTTCATCAGGTCTTCTTGACTTGACTACATCTAACTTATCTAAATATTCTTTAACCTGTTCTTTCCCTGTTTTGGTTTGCATTTCACTCCCCTTTGTTACTAATATTAATTGTGTAAAGCAGTGGTCCCCAACGCGGTGCCTGCAGGCGCCATGGCGCCCGCTGGGGCATTTATGTGCACCCGCCTAGTGCCCAGCAGGGGAGAGAAGCTGCGATCCCGCGCCTGCCAGGGACAGAGAACTCCGGGGCTGCAGGTTGCGGGCGCCGGTGTTCTGTCCCTGGCAGGTGTGGGGCTGCGGCTTCTCTCCGGCTTCTCCAGGGCTGCAGGCTGCGGGCGCAGTTCTCTGTCCCCGGCAGGGGCGGGGCCGTGGCTTCTCTCTGGCTTCAAAGCCAGAGAGAAGCCACAGCCCCGCCCCTGCCAGGGACAGAGAACTCTGAGGCTGCGGGCGCAGGTGTTCTCGGTCGCCGGCAAGTGCAGGCTTAAGCCGGAGAGAAACTGTGGCCCCGCGCCTGCCGGGGACAGAGAACTCTGGGGCTGCAGGCTTCATTCTATGTTAAAGTAAGAATAATAAATATATTTGGACCAGCAGTTCAACAATGTTTTACTTTTTAAAAATAAATAAGATGAAAACTGTTTATGATATTTATTTTGTAAAAACTCCGTAATTTTTCTTACCGGTAGATAAAAAAGAGCAAATTCACATGGTAAGGTGAAAGAGTAATTGCCGAATAATTTAATTAATATCTTTTACATGTAAAATTACCCTTTTTATCTTACGGATTCATATATTATGTAATATTAAATATGATGTTTTTCGTATTATTTAATGTACAAATACAAAATAAACCTTGAAAAATTGTTGGCGCCCGCCACACTCTTCTGAAAACATGAATGTGCTGCTGGCCACAAAAAGGTTGGGGACCACTGGTGTAAAGTATACAGTCACAATTTTACCTTTTCAGTTAAGACTGAAGCAAAATAGGCATTAAGCACTTATGCCTTCTTGATGTCATCCCTTATTAGCTCTCCTTCCCTGCTAAGTAGAGGGACCTACACTTACCTTTCTTTCTCATGCTCCTAGTTTATTTATAGAACCTCCCACTCCTCTCCCACTCTCAGCCCGCAGGAGAAAAAAAAATCAAGATTCCTAATAGTTTAATGGAAAGAGGTGAAAAGTATTGGTGGTGTTGGTCTTGGAATCCACATTTGCCAACAATATTTGTGTAAAAGTATGAGTGACCTTGAAGTCAATGTTAACGGAAACAGACAAATTTAAGAACAAAACTGGAAGACATTACAATGAGACCTTAGTTATCTTTGAAATTGGGATTACAGGTTTGGAGAACTGTTGCTGCACTAAACTCACCTGAAGGTTGTTCAAAATTAATGTTGATGGCTGAAAGAAATTTATAAAGGATGTGAGGGAAAAAACTACCCACATATATTATGTAAACATCTGTGTAACAGAGTTAAATTAACAATTTTCTTCATTTTCAAACTGTATCTATAAACAGTACAAAGGAGTTCTAAGGTTTTCCGAAGTCAGCAGAAGGGGTGTTTTGGAGAAAATCTGTGGTTGCCAAGAGACTTACACTAAGGCACTGAAAAAGCAAAAGTGCATTCTGCATCTAGTTAGAGATGTGCTCTCAGAGCCTAAAGGTGTGAGATGCTAAGACACCCCCCTCTCCCCTCCCTCCCCGCGTAAAAGGGTGACGACTTAATTCCAGTTAAAATTCTTTAGCATCTCTATAGGATCAACCCCATCAAAATAGCTTCATTTTAGGTAATTTTTTAAAAACAAAAATGCACTTGCTGTTGTCCTAGGCATATATACAATGAAATCATTAACAATTACTAAATACATCATGAATTCTTCTTTATGCCATTGTCTATATAGAAATAACAAAATTCATTTCCTTTTAACCCATGCTTTCCTGAGAAGCCTTGTACCCTGCTTCAAAGTCAGCAAGCTCAAGCTGTGTCACAGTAAAGGAGGAAGCAAGTACCATTGCTGACAGATCATTTTCAGTGAGGGGCAGTCAGCAGACGCCTCCTTTTTAAACCAATATATTGCCATCTTGAGTGCATCAGCTGATCTCAACTGTGGGTATATATACAGTTTTTATTGTTTTGGGTGTTTTAAGCTTGAATTGCACTTGGAAATTAAATGAAATTAAAGCTAGTGTGGATATTGGAATACAAATCAGAAAACTTCTATCAAAGTGTTGACAAAAATGAGTGGAGAAGGGGAAGCTACATTTCCCTCCCCCTTTTTCCAACCAGCTTCAGACACAGGTATTACTACTTTTTCTACAAGATGTGCGTTTAATTAAGTGGGCTGCCGCCTTCTGCACTAGGTGTAGCTTTTAAATGGTCAGAGACCCAGTTCTGGAACTGTCCCACCTTCCAGGGTGCTGCAGCCTGAGTCGGAACGTCTACACCACAATTAAATAGCCACCTTAGCCTGAGTCCCATGAGCCTGAGTCAGTTGGCATGGGCCAGCTGAGGGTGTCTAATTGCAGTGTAGACATACCCATATAGATTGTAGTAATCCAGGTTCAGAGTCTGAATAGATGGATAACTGCTGTAAGGTCCAGCTCTAAACTAAAGTTGACAAGCACAGATGGAGAAACAGTTGCTGTTCTTCATTGCTGTGACACCTGGCCATCCAGAAGCAACTGGTATCTCCAGAACGTCCAGGTTGTAGATGTATGTCCCAAACACTGGGCATATCTCCCAATCGCAGAAACTGAAATACACTCTGCCAAATCCTCTGTTTGCTTTGCCAGATTAAGGGCCTTTGGCGATCATTTTATCCAGACTGAGTTTCACCCGGTTAGTTGTTATCCAGCCCCAATCTCTGATGAATGCAAAAAGATTCTCTGAATAATTGTAATGATGTGCTTGTCATTTATGACCTAACTTGGAAACCCTTTCTGGATTTATGTTGCAAATAGGTGCATATGGTTCTCCTCCCACTTGTTTTAGTCATATGTGTCCATGTGTTGTGTGGTGAGATTGAATGATTAACTTTTGTTGTTCTTTTTGAAGGGCAGTTGTTTTTCATCCCCTTTTTTTATTATTATGATATGGAACTGCACCTTTCTTGAATTAACACCTTCTGTAACATTTTTAACTTAACAAAATTTACTGGAGTGAGCCTTTTATGAATCAGTAGCAGACTGGGATTCATTGGTGGAGACTATAGACTGCTCAAAGAGACTGGGACTGGTATGAGGAGCCCAGAGGGGTTGACACCGGAACTGGCTAGGTGAGAAGACTGAGATTGGAACTGGGATGAGAATCTGAGGAAGGGGGAAGAGACTGGGACAATGAGGTGGGGAAGCATGGAGGAGGGGGAGACAGGAGTAAGATGAGGACGGAGACAGAAGGGTCCGTGACTGCTGGGGATGAATTAGGGTTGTGTAGTGAAGGATAACGTTGTCTGTAGGATCGCTGCTTTATCTGTTGCAGAAGTTGGAAGGTTGTACAGAAAGAGATCGGAAAATGCAGGCAGAGAAAGGGAGGGTCTTACTGCTAAGACAGGCCCTGGAGATTTGGATTTTATCCCTACATCTGCCACAGAGTTCCTGTGTGATGCTGGGCAAGTCACATAAATCAGATTTTTCACAGGTTATCACGAATTGTGTGTTCCTCATTTTCTGGGTGTTCAACTTGATACAGTGAGGTCTGGTTATGCAGAAGTATTGAACACTCACAGCTGCAGTAGAAGTTACTGCATGAAGGCAACCTTAATTCTGGTGTTTCCTAACTTTTCAGTGCTTGACTTTGCAACCTGAACATTTTTAAGGTTGTTTTTTTATAGTGTGTAATATTGTGACAGCATGCTGCAAGCTAGTAGCTGACCTGGTACTCTGATCACTTAAGTATAAATTAGCTCCACCAGGAAAGGTCTGATGGAGAAGGAGTACTTAATTGCCTAAGCAGAGTGGGGAGTTGAGTTAATTATCCCACCAGCTGGGAAGGCTAGTTAAAAAGCACAGGAAATACAAAGTGGGAGGAGGTTAGGGGAAGCTAGGACTTTCTCTCCCCTCTCAGTTGAAGAACATAGTGTCATTACATAGGATTGTGATGGTGGTGGAGGTATTGTAAAATAAAACGTGCAGAGATATCAATAGACTGTGAGGCACCTAAAGACTGTGAGGGGACCCCAGGATGGGAGAGAAACCTGCCTTGTTACAAATATCTAAGTTAGTGACAAATGAAAGTGTTTACTGTGATTTATGTGTTCTCAGAGTCAGCACAACTTAAGGGAGCATGTGAACTGGAATCTGTTCTGTGTTTGTGTATTGTCATTGAAAGTTAAAGCCAGTTACAATTGTGCAAATCCACTGAAGGCATATGGTCCACATGTGTGTGATTGAGAGCATAATGCACCCTGCAGAACCTGCATTGCAGGTAATGATACACAACAGAGAGAATCTAGCTTGACTTTTAGACCCAAGATTGAGCTTACAGGACTGGCAGTTAGAGGAAACCTCTCTTTTTCTTAAAAATTGAGTTTGTTTGACATATCAAAGATGGTGATCCACAGACTGCCATCTTTACAGAGCTACATTTCAAACCAGAACTGCACTTTGAGATGGCCAAATGACATAAAAACTGATTCTGGGCTGTGACCTGCTTCTCAGGTGTAAGGGCAGAGTAACCAATTAAACTTTTTAATTAACTGCCATACTAGCATCACTTTCCCTTTACTCTAGAAAAGATTAAGTTGAAATGCTTTTCATTCTCTACATTATGTAATGTAAACTCTAACTCTTCCACAGTATTTCCTTTATGCTGCTATAATTGGATTTGACTGTTAATGTTGCAGAAGAGGTGCTGCCTGAATGTTATAAAAGACAAGAAAATATGTACACCCAGCAGAGTATAGGAAAATGGGCAGTGTTAACCGTTCTAGACATACAGTGCCCTAGGAGATTTGTGGTCTTTTTCTATAGAAGTATAGATGGTAAAAAGGTGTCTGTATTGGCATACAGTAAAGCACTTAGCAGCTCTAGGGCATGGTTATCCTCAGGTACAACTCTAGTTGGGAGTGGTTGTATTCGGTCATACTTTAGTCTTATCTTTAGTTAAAACATATATTAGCTACTTGAATAGCAGTATATGAGACATTGGCACTGAGACAGTGCTGTGGATTTATCCCTTAATATTTACCCTCCATGTTTTCATATTATATTATTATTTGTATTTTTGCTGGAAAATAGATCTTAATTGAAAAGCAAACCCCCCCCCTCCCCACACACACACACTCTGGCAAGTCCTATAGTTCATGTTCATGGAAAGCATGTACAGTTAATAGGAAGAAATCATTTTACCTACTGTATGTTATGAAGGTGATTAGTGTAACCAAATGTAATTCAGGGAGAGCACTTGGTTGAAAGATGGCTGCCCTGCTGTGATGCCCAAGAGTGTGGATCCATTTTTGTTTCTGTATGCAGCTGCATGGGAAATAACTTTTTTTTTTAAAAGCATTGGTCACATGGTTTTAAAAATTCATCCCAAACTGAAATACGTGCCACCCTTAAAGCTTGAATAATTGTTCTTGTTGCATATATTGTACCTTGCACATATAGCTGTCTTTTCACCCATACAAAGCCAGATTGTAAAGCAGTTATGTAGTTACTTGGTGGCCAGGAATACACCCCATAAACCTGCAGCACACCATTGTGGGTGTTTTGGACAGAGGAACCACATAGATTATAGAGCTGCTCATGAGTCAGCTCTTACAGGCAAGCCAGAAACACCTGCTGTGTTGCCCTGGTGAGACATGCTGTGGAACATTCTGCTCTGTGCCTGTGAGATCTCTTTGCACAGCGTCATCGTGCCCTTCCTTGCCCCACCCATGCAATATGGCCATGTACACTCAAACAAGGGGGGGTGAGGAAACATTTGTCCCTTAATGGGGTGTGTTTTGTGGGAAGGGTTTCAGTATTGCCATCAAGCGTTTTTAAAAATCAAAATCAGGCCCCCCAAATCATGAGATTTTTAAAATAGCGTTTAGTGTCCTTTTTTTGTCTTTCTTCAGGGAGTCACGTTTTCAGGCTTTTTCTCCAAATCATGAGGGCTAGACCCTATATTTTATTTTAACGAAGGATGAGATTCTCATGTAATCAGATTAATTCAGGTTTAAGGAGTTTTAAGGAAAGCACAAAATATTGTGAAATTCCCAATAAAATTGAAACAGTCGGTGACACAGGGGCTTAGTGGCAACTCTTTCCTGCATCTCTATCCTCTTGTGATTGCATGTGCTTTTATCTTATGCTCATGTGAAATAAAAATTGGTGAGGCATGTAGGGTGAAATAATGTATTCTTTGAAGTCTATGTTTAAGTACACTATGTTGTCACTAGGTTATTTGATTTGATCTTTTTAAATTGATGGACCTATTTGTTTTTGTTTTTCTTTAGTGTACTTTCAAAAGATTGTCATGGGGCCCCAGAGCATTGTACAGATGCTGTTCATTTTAGAGTAGTAAAAATCCAAAGAAATTCATGAAGTTGACATTTTAAAAGTGGCTCCCTAAATTGCACCTGCATAAATGTGTGGAAAATGGCTAATTGTGCGTGCAAATCAGCATTCAAATGTACAAAAACAGATTAGTAAATTCAGGGTAGGCAGCAAACTTTAAAAACTTAATCTTAACTTTTGTCTTTTTGCTATTTAGAGCTGAAAATCAGTCATGGCCCTTGGAGGTATCCCTGGCTGGGAAATAGCGTTTTCGTTGTATGTGTGCTTTTTGGGGAGGAGGAGTGGGGTGAATGAGGTGGTGGTGGGGAATTCAGCCTGAGAGATCAGTTCATTAAAGAACCTACTGATGCAGTCAAAGAAAATTGGATTCTGGAAGCTGACTCTGTCTGTAGATGCTACTGTTATCCCAAAACTGAAAGAGGATGAACTTAACAATGGTAGAAAGCATAAATTCTAGGTATTGACAATTGCTCCAGGTGGATGCTATTTATCCATAAGGATGAGTTGAGGGACAGATTGGATCTGTAGAATTGTCCATGGGTTTGAAGATCAGTTTGTCCTTTTTGTGTAACTTTTTAAAGAATTTGCATATTCATGAGCAAAGTGGCAGCACAGCTACTGTTGGATCATGGCGGGTTCTTACATAAGGCAAGCAGTTCCACTCTGCATATGTTTTCAGTTGTGTATAAATAGATGTAGTAGAAGTCCAGCTTTTGCTTGTGTATCACATGGGGCTTGTCTTCACTAGACTTTTATCTCTAACTGGTTGACTCCCAGTTAACTGGAGGTACTTATATGTATGTAAAGGCTGTGTGGACATTACCCACATGTTTAATCCAGGCTACAAACATTGGTTCTTTATCCTAACCTGATTCCTAAATTAAATATCTTGAGTTAATTGGCAATCAACTCAAGGTAAAAAAGTGTAATGAAAACGAAACCATTAGTATTAGCTGCCAGTCATGACAACTCTCTGGCAGTAACTCCCCTGAACATTATTGTTAGTTTGACTGGATCAATTTTTGTCCTACAGTACATATCTGACAAAAACCTAGCTAACCTTAACTCTAGTCTACACAGACGTATCACCAAACTTTTATCCAATAACAAAAAACCCACCAATTTCTTTTCAAATAACTGTAATTCAAAGTGCTTTAAAACAAAGCAAATGTTGGAAATTATAGAATGATACAGTTAAGGTCACCCAAGCAACCTTAACTTTACACTTACATACACTCAGAGTCATGTATGTGCTCTCATATTCACTCAGTTGTTTGGATGGACTAAAGACTTTAAGGCCAGAAGGGACCATCATGATCATCTAACCAGAACTCCTGTACATGGCAGGCCACAGACCTCTCCCACTCATTCCATAACCTCTGGCTTAGTTACTGAAGTCCTCAGATCTTGATTTAAAGACTTCAAGTTAAAGAGAATTCCCCACATACTCTAATTCAAACCAGCAAGTGACCTGTGCACCAGGCTGCAGAGGGGGCAAAAACATTGGCGGCTTGCGATCAACCAGTACACTCAGGTCTTTATCTGCCTTTGTCGCTTCAAGCTAGTACATTCCCAGCCACAGCAAAATGTCTTTTGTCAGTCTCTAAAGGCATGACTTTTCATTATTAAATTTCATCCCATTTCTATGACTCTAGTTTTCAAGGTCTTGCAGATCTTCTTGTATGATATTCCAGTCCTCCTCTGTATTGACATTGTTTCCCAACTTTGTGTCATTTGCAGATTTTATTAGTGCACACCCACTTTTATGCCAAGGTCATTAACGAAAATCTTTACACAGTAACTTGCTCACAAAGGTTTTCACAAAATCACACTTACACTCAATTTCATTGTTGTCTACACTGATTCTTCCACTTGCAGAATCACTCTTGTGCACGTTCATGCTCACAAGTATATGCCCATTTGTAGTCTTGTGTGCTAGCACATGTGCATACCCAGTTGGTCTCCTGCATAGTATCTGTCAGCCTGCTCTACACACCCACATTCACAATCATCCATGAGCCACACAGACCTTCATCCTCCCTTTTTCCATTATCCCCAGCACGTGCTGACAATGGGAAAGTCAACTTATTTCCTGACCTTGCCTTTTATATAGCCAGGGTCCTTGAAAGTCTCCCACAACAAGCAGGATTCCGTTGTACTAAGGGAAGTTGTCAACTCTCCAATGAGCGGGCATATTTCTTTTACTGAGGAGGAAATCTTGCCTACATTAGTGGGACCTTGCACCAATACTCTGTAGCAATTCTAAATATTTGGGGTAGGAAGGTGGCATTTTCCCATGTCTCTACTTGAGCTTTGTGGAAAGTACTCACTCAAGGGTCTTTCACAGCCCTTCATTCACAGGGCTGGTCCTGCCCTGTATTTTAGAGAGAAGAGCTGCTGCCTTTTTCTTAAGTACTTTGTGATGATGTGGACTTTAAGGCTAAAGTCAGATCACTGTGAGAAATAAGTAGAAGTGTCTAAGGCTAATTACTGTGTGTTCATGGAGGTTACTTACAGGTTTCTGTTCTGGATTCCACAATTATGATGGTGGTATAGCTCTCAAAAAAAGCTTTATTTCTAACTCTTCAACTTAAAATGATCGCCACTAGAGATAAAATATGCTCTTGGTGTACAAGTGATATATGTTTTCATAGTCACCTTTCCTTCTAAGATCAGGCATGTCTGATTACAGTCAGATACACTTGTCTGTCTTATGTTTCGAAGTATCTTAAAAACTGGAAAATTACCCATTTGTTAGCCACATCTTTGTTACCAAAAATAAGACTGTGTGAAACAAATAAAATACCAACAATGTAGGCATAGAAGATATAATAAAAGTAATAATGAACAATAACACTTCCTCAGCATGTTCATCTAGGATCTCAAAGCCATTTATCAAGCAAGTCTCTCAATGTGATGTCAAGGACATATTTTACAATACAAAAGAAATGATTATTCTTTGATTTAATTAACATAAGGATGCATGTTGTGGAAGTGAAGCTATTTTCTGGGGACCCCACTTTAAAGATAGAAATGATGAAGTCAGGTGTCTCTGTCCAAGGAAATGAAGACTTGCTAAATTAAAGATTTAGTTATTGCATTAAAAATATGCCGTCTATCTCAGTGAAAATGGTAGCTATAGATGTGATTTCAATGCCACATGAATTTGTATAAGTCTTCATACTAGTAAATCACAGGATCCCCTCCCCCAAATTGGTCAGTATGAAGTGCTAGCTACTAGAAGCCGCTGACAGTGATTTATCTGCAGCAAACAAGCTAACCATTGGTCAGTAGAATGGATTATGTAATTCCTTCTTAATATTCCTTCCTGTGGAACTTTCATCACTGTCAAGCAGAACCTATAAAGGCAAAAGCACTGAGTATCTGCTGAGCCTGACTGAGCTAAATATAGCTTTTTAAAAAAAAGATGGATATGACTTCTTGATGCTCTTCATAGATCTTTTCTTTAGCATTAAACAGGTGTAAGGGTTAATCAGAAATAGGGTGACTGTATTTTCCTATGCTGAATATGGGATACTGTGTAAAATTACTTGTATTCAAGCAAGTTCAACAGCAATCAATCACAACTATGCAGTACAAACCTTCAAATTAACATAAAATTGACTGAACCCTTGTTAAAAAGAAATACTGCATTATTGGATTATTTTTATTTACCTTCTTATCTTTTTATCTTTCAGGCTTAAGGGTTCACACGGGGAGAGATGGCACACCCACTCCTGTACCCCTCTTTCACACAGGGGTTGTGACTGACTGGCCCTCCCTTCCCTGCCTGCCACTCTCTGCCCTCCATGCTTGGTTGGACCCCAGGGATGGACCCTCCTCTCTTGGTACCTGGTGCCATGTCTTCCTGAGGCAAAACATGGATGGGGGCAGGCAGGTTCACATTGCGGCCCCCCCGTCCCTGATTTCTGTCAGGGTTCACACCGGAATGTGGCCAGCAGCAGCCTTTCGGCACTGTGTGGGAGGGAAGGGACGGCAGCTGTTCCCAGCTGCAGGGGAGGAGGAGGGCAGGAAGGGATGACCGTGTCAGGAGGGCTTCAAAGTAGATACTACCTGTGCTGGCAGGAGAGGTTCTCCTGTCGGTATAGGTAATCCTCCTTCCCGATAGGCAGTAGCGAGGTTGACAGAAGGATTCTTCTGTCAACCTAGTGCTGTCTATGTGGGAACTTAGGTCATCTTAACAATGGCATTCAGTGGGTGTGGATTTTTTGCACCCCTGAGCTACATTAAACTGACCTAAGTTTTTAGTGTAGACCCAGAATAGAGCGCTCGCAACTTAGCAGCTAGATCTGAAACTCACTTTGGGAAGACAGTTCTGCAATCTTTCATTAACTAGTACACCTCACCTCACATTCCTTGGAGGTTGTACTGCTCACTAGATTTCCACAAGGAAGAAAGTAGTCTGACTGTTGCATTTGTGTAGTCACAATACCTGATTACCTTCCCCTCTGTCCTAGAGTTCTACTCTCTTAGGCCTCTGAATGGTGATGGGTGAGGACCTCTTACAGCCTTGATTCCAAACATTCAGTGTAGAGAATGGTGTGTCTTCTGCCCCAATGGGCACTGAACTGGTGTGTTTCCTGGCCAGTAGCAAGTTGCCTTGCAGAACAGTCAAAACTTTTCCAACTGTCATTTATTTATTCATTTTTCTGTTTAATTTCTATTTCCATGGGAGAAAAGTAGGATTTAAAATTTGCATCTTCATATACTTTTAACTGCTCCTTGTACTCGATTAAAACTTTTAAACCTTTGCTTCAACGAAACTGAAAACGAATCTAGACCGCTTGAATGTAAAAATACGGACCGAGATCATCAGCTGATGTAAACTGGCAGAGCTTCATGTATGTACCCCATAGTACAGTGTTTTCCTTAATTAAGTTAGCACAAAAATCTGAGATACATAATTGTGAATGACAGTAGAGCAAGGCACAACAGTAAATGTGGTACCACAAATGATATATGCGATCTTTTGAATACTTATCAGGGAACTTTAGTACATATATGAAAACAATTTGTGTATATTTCTTCCTTTTTTTTTCTTACTGGCTATGTGTCATATCTCACAACGTATTGCAAATGTTAATCATAACAGAGGAGTCAGGTAATATTTCGTTTGGCTTTACTGCAATCAAAAAGCATTAATTTCTTTTCTTTGCACCACTTGCTCTGGAAGAACTGAGCTGTGTATAGCTGATTTCAATTCTTACTGACAGAAGTACAAAAGAAACACATGAATAAAACATTACTATAAATATGCTAACATCAGAGCTACCTTCTTAGAATATTTTACATTTGACTGTGTAAAATAAGGGCTATTTTGTTTGTTTTTTTTAAAAGCTGAGCATTATTTAAAGTACTACAATACATTTCAAAACTTGCTATGTTCTCATATCAGGTACCAAATTCTGGATTACAGTTGAGAGAGCTTGCTTCCTTTTAACATTAAAAAAAATATGCGGTAATATAGACTGAAATCCACAATGATTTGTTCATGAATTCAGATGTACACTAGGTTGCATGCCCCTTTTTGTGAAAATAAGGGATTGTGTGACTCTCCAAACCTGCAGAATAGCTCCCTGGGTAAGTGTTTGAATCAGGGTGGACTGAGAGGCAGCATGGTTTGGTGCAGGGGTTCTCAAGCTTTTTCTTTCTGAATACCCTTCCCCCCTCCCCCCCCTCACAGATACTATAAAAACTCCAGGGCCCAGCAGAGTGAGGAGGGTGAACTCTGGGTTCCGGCCACTGACCGGTTTTGGGGAGGAGCCTTTGGCATAGGCATAGTTTGACTTCTGTTTGGGTGGGCAGGGCCAGGTAGGGCTCAGGCTAGGTTCCATATGGCAGGGCCTAGGAAGGGAGCGCCACTTCCATCACCTGACTCATCTCAGCAGGCCTCCCAGCCTGTTGGGGTTGTGGGGGAGGGGGTTAGAAAACTACTCAGGGTGGAAGGAGGGAGTAGCTAGGGGCTGTGTACAGGCAGGGGGTAACTCGGCGCAGACATGGAGTAGGTAAGGGCTGTGCGTGGGAGGGTAGCTAGGGGCTATGTGCAGGTAGGGAGTAGGTAGGGGCTGTGCATGGGCAGGGGGTTAGCTCAGGGTGCAGGGAGATGATAGCTAGGGGAGGTGTTCCCTGTCCCTGATGTCTCTTCCGGCCCCAGAGCTGAGTCCCCCGACCTGGGCATCTCTTACCAGTTGCACAAGTAGTCAAAGGGGGCTGGGGCTGAGGAGCAGCCGTAACCTTGGGCACCAGTAGCAAGAGATGGGGAATGCCAGGGCTGCCTATTCCATATCACCCGCCGGAGCAACAGCTGCCCAGCACTTCTGGCTTCCGACCTGCCCAGGAGATGAGGCCTCGAGTCGGGGGGGGGGGGGCACTGGGTGAGGAGGGGTGTGTGTGTGTGGGGGGGGTAGAGCTGTCCCTGGCACTGCCCCACTCTGGGTAAGGCACTGCAGTTTGGTGGGGCAATAACCTCTGTGCTCCCGCAACTTTGCCCACAGGTTCGGGGCTTCTGCCCTGCCCTGCCCTGCACTGTGGGGAGAACTGAGTCTCAGGGCTTTAATCTGGTGGGGGATGCTGGGGCTTGAGCTTTCAGCCATGCAGCTCCCTGCTTTAGCCCCCTGGGGGGGCACCATGACTCAGGGCTTCAACCCCAGGGTTCCCGACTTCTGCCCCTGTGTGGGGCGCTGGGGCTCGGGGCTCTGGAGTTCAGCCCTGCAGTTCTGGGCGTTAGCCCCACAGGGGTGCCGGAGGTTGGGGCTGTAGGCTTCAGCCTCGGGGGATCCACAGCCCCCCGAAACAGCCTCTGGTCTAGTGTCTGTGGGGCACTGGATGTGAGAGTGGAGTCCTGGGTTCCTAGCTGTGCCACTGATTTGCTGTGTGGTGTTGGGCAAGTTCCTTCACCTCTCTGGGCTTACGTTTTTTGCTCCCACTCTATCTCTCATTTACATAGTAAACTCTTTGAAGTAGGTGATGGTCCCTGTGGTGTGTTTGTGTCCAGTGCCTAGCATGATGGGGCCTATAAGCAAAAAAATAATTAATCTTGCTGAACTAAATAGTTTACTCGGTGGTTTTACAGACACCATTTTTTTTGGACTAGATGGACCTCTGGTTTATTCTGGAATAGCAATTCCTACCCATACCAAATATATGTTTATGCTGGTCTTCAAAATAAACCACAAATGTCTGAAAACAAACCATGCCCATTTTTACATTGCAATACATTCTCACTAAGAAAACCAGTAAACGTGTGTTCTTCTCCGACTGTATGTATTCCACTCATGTCCGCATGTGTGAGAGGTGGTGCTTGCTCCCCCAACTCCCCTCATAGCCTTTGCTATGGTTATTTAAGAGCAGCACTGCCCTGACTCACCCCCCTCAGTTCCTTCTTGCTGTTCGTGGCTAGAGTCGGTGTGCTTTGTGTGATCTTTCCTCATGCTTGTCTTCACAGCTTTTTGTCTTTTGTAGATAGTTATAGTTAGTACACTTAATTAGTAACTGTTAGGTAGTTTCTCCTGGTGGGATGCTCTTTTGTGTGGGGCAGCTGTCCCCAATTATAACCCCCATACTGGATGGAGGTTGTGCCTTGGGAATGGGTGTGTTAAAGAAAGGTGCTCTATTTGTAAGTCCTTTTAAAAAGTGGACATGGGTAGCTAGAGACTTAAGATTAAAACAGCACCTTCTCAAGCAGGCAATGAGGCATGCCTCAGTTCTGGGGACTGCAGCGGAGAGCCACGCCTCTCAGAGTGCTGGAGCCAGTACAGACTACACTGTCGTCCTCATCACTGGATAACGAGTCCTTGTCTTCTGTACCAGAGGATTTCAGATCGTATCAGGATCTGCTCAAATGCATGGCAACATCCTTAGATATTCAGGACAAGTTTGTGTAGAAAAACGTCCATAAATTGGTGAATATCCTTCAGCCATTGGCTCCTGGAAGAGTTGCTCTTGCTACAAATGAAGCAATACTAGAGCCTGCTAAATCCTTTTGGAATAGTCTGACTCTAACATGCACAGCAAAGCGCACTGGTAAGAGATACTATGTGCCAATGCAGAGCTTCTAATCCTTTTTCACTCATCCAGCTCCAAATTCCCTGGCTGACATGGCAGCAAGTGAGACAGGGAGGACATGCCTAAAGAAAGAGTCCAAAAAGCTAGATTTGGTGGAGAGAAAGTTCTACTTGACTCCTCCTTGCAGATTCATTTTGTAAACCAGCAGCCTGTATTATCAAAATATGATTTTGTGAACTGGGATGCCATCCAAATTTGTGGATGAGTTACCAGTATCCTTCAGGGAGGAGTTCAAGACCTTTTTGTTATGGAAGGTCATTTAGTGGCCAAGACATCCTTCATAATCAGCCCTGGATATAGTAGATGCTTCATCCAGGCTCATGGCATCAGCTGTAACAATGAGAAGAATCAAAGTTACAAGACTCTGGCATAGCACCTGAGACCCAGCAAAGCATAGAGGACTTGCCATTTGATGGTAGTCTCCAAAACTGATGAAACATTACCCTGTTTCAAAGACTCTCAGGCCACCCTACGCTCACTGGGGATTTACACCTAGGCTGTAGAGACAGAATTTTGGGAACCATCAGCAGCAGCAACAATCTTGTCCTCGGTGGTATTTCTGTCAGTCCACCTACCCTCTGAGGCAGCAAGGGGCATAAATCACAGAGGAGGAAACATCTCGGTCTGCTTTTAGTGAGACGGCCTGTCCTCTTCCTTCTGTGGCTAGACAGTCTGACTGGTGTTTCGAAAGCAGCCCTCAGTTGTTGATATCCTATCTACACTCCAGCTATTTGTGGACAGGCTGTCTTGCTTCTACAGTGTTTGGAAGACAACAGCTATGGACAGATGGGCCCCTAAGCTCTGTGGGATCAGGTTACATCATTCAGTTCCTATCCATTCCTCCCTTCCTGTTCTGTCCCCCCTACCCTGTCCCTCTTCAGGGACCTCTCTCAGTACGCACAAACCTTATGTACTCCTGGGGCTATAGAGGAAATTCCTCATCTTTGCAGAAAGGGGGTTTACGCCTGGTGTTTCCCTAAATCCAAGGGAGGAGTGAGACCCATCCTCAATCTCTGTGCTCTCAACAAGCATATCAAGTACGTGAGATTCTGCATGGTCACCTTGGTTACTGTTCTTCCTGCTTGGAATCACAACTGGTTTGCTGCTTAAGATCTCAAGGATGCGTATTTCATGTGGCAGTCTTCGCAGGGTTTCACCTACCAGTACATGGTTCTCTCCTTCAGCCTGTCACCAGTCCCACACATCTTTACCAAATGCATTATGATGGTGGCAGCCTTTCTCAGAAGGAGGGGAATTCATATCTTTCCATTTCTCAACAAGTGGGCGTGACAGGTTTCCCCCCCCACACACACACACACTCTAGGGTGCCACCTGATATACTGGGGTCCCACTGAGCCCATCTTTTCCACCAGCTTGGGCCCCTCTTTGTCCTGCTGAGCCAGGCCCTCAAGCCTCCTTCAGCGTGCGCGCACACACTCACATGCAGAGACACACCCAGCTGCAGAAAGACAGAGACACTGAGATCAGCTCTGTGTGGGAAGACTCAGCTCGGGGATTGTCCAGCATTCAAATGCACACCCCCTCTGGAGTGTAAACCCAAAATTGTCTTGTCTTGTGCTGCACAGAAAACTATATAGTGTAAATCAGGGGTCGGCAACCTATGGCACGTATGCCAATTTTTAATGGTATGCTGCTGCCTGCTGGAGTCCCGAGGACACACAGCCAGTGAGGGGAACAGCCTGTGCCCCCCCGAGAGAGGAGCCGCCTCAGCGGCCTGCCTGTGGGCTCCCACGTCCCCTTACCCAGCAAGGAGACCTACCTGGGGGTGCGGAGGGGCCCGCTCATCTGGGCCGCCTTGGTATAGCTGGTCATGGCAGATTGGCAGCGCGCCGGGGGGAGCGGGTTCACTGTGGGACCCGGTCCCGACTCCTGGCGGCAGGATGCGAGGGCGGTGGAGGTGGGAGAGGCTGGCAATGGCAGCAGCGCCGGCTGCTGAGCATCTCCAGGAGGAGGCACTCGGCCACAGCCAGGGACCGGTACCTGCTGTTCATGAGTTGGGAGGAGCGGAGAGCCCGGCGGCACTGAGCGCATAGCAGGTGCGGGTGAGCGGGAATCAGTGGTGGCCAGAGAGCCCTGGGGCGAGGAGCTCGCATACCACGGGGTCATGCGCCTCCCAGAGCGGCTCCTCCAGACACAGCCAGAGGGGACTCTCTCGCCAGGGGGCACTAGCTGTGCTCGTGCAGTGCGCCACGGGGCCCCGAGTGGGTGAGCCGGCTGGGGGCCGCAGGAGTGGGGGGGGCCTCTGCCCTGACCCCCTGCCCCACACACACCCAGCCCTCTGCCCTGAGCCCTGCAGCCCAACACACACTCAGCCCTCTGCTTGACTCCTTCACCACCCCCCCCACAACCCCAGCCCTGACTCTGGCACCCCCCCACATACCCAGCCCCCGCCTGACACCTGCACCCCACTCACATGCCCCCAGCCCTCTGTCCTGAGTCTTGCACCCCCTCACATCCCCAGCCCCCACCCCCATGCACCCCCCACATCCCCACCCTGAGCACCAAATGGGAACTCTTGCACCCCCCCACCCCACATTCCCACCTGCACCTCTCGCACCAGATGGGAGCTGCCCAGGTAAGTGCCCCACACCCAAATCTCCTGCCCCAACCCTGAGCCCTCTCCCTCATTCTAGCTCCTGGCCAGACGCTTCACCCCCAGCCCTGTGCTCGGTCCACTCCCACCCTCAGCTCAGTGCAGACAGAGGAAGAGAATGGGCCAGAACCAGGGAGAAGGTAGGTACCCACTGTAT
The DNA here is from genome assembly GCF_016161935.1 of Mauremys reevesii. NCBI lineage: Eukaryota > Metazoa > Chordata > Testudines > Geoemydidae > Mauremys > Mauremys reevesii. Next base: position 203,410,756 of record NC_052624.1, read on the forward strand.
GTGGGCAGGGCCGGAACCCCAGACTGGCAGCGGGCTGAGCGGGTCTGGCAGCCAGGATCCCGGCTGGCAGGTGCCGGCGGATGGAACTCCTGAGCATCAGTGGGCTGAGCAGTGGTCTGGGGTCCCAGCCACTGGCCCCACACGGCCCGCTGCCGGACCCTTGCCAGCCGGGATCCCGGCCGCAGGCCCTGCTCAGCCCGCTGCTCGCCTAAGTGAACAGAACCCCAGACCAGCAGCGGCCTGAGCGGGCCGGCAGCGTAAGATATACATTTTAATTTAATTTTAAAAGAAGCTTCTTAAACATTTTGAAAACCTTGTTTATTTTACAATACAACACTAGTTTAGTTATATAATATATAGACTTATAGAGACCTTCTAAAAACATTAAAATGTATTACCAGCACGCAAAACCTTAAATTAAAGTGAATAAATGAAGACTCGGCACAGCACTTCTGAAAGGTTGCCGACCCCTGCTCTACAACATTCCTTGTATTTCAGACATTTTTTCCTTCCAGATATCCTCCCAGATATCAGATTTCATTCAAATACATTTTTTGGTGGGGAGGGAGGCAAATAATAATAAAGGTTATATGACCACTAACCAGTGCGAAGAGGAACAACAACAAAAAAAATCATCACAGGAAAACTGGGGGGAAATGGGTCAGAGTGCCACGAAAGAACAGCTACCCACACAGCCATCTGTTCATTTGCAGCCTATTTCCAGCTCTGCCAGTGACATTGGGAAAGTGACTTTACAGCACTGTGCCTCAGTTTCCCCATTTGTAAAATGAAGATAATGATACTTGCTCTCCTTTGTAATGGATACTTGAATAAAAAGGACTATACAAAGCTATGTATTATTATTTAACGGAGCACAGAGTCACACAAATCCATTTTAACATTAGTGGCAGGGTGTTTTGGCTGTATTTTCTATGCTATTTCCCTTAATTGTTTAGTGGTTTTTGACTAGTATTTTTAAGTTGCATTACATTAAAATAACATTAGTTTTTTCTATATTTATAAATTACCATTCAGTCCTAAACTCATCCCACTGATCCTAAATATTGCAGAGAATGGAGAACAGCAGGCAATCTTGATGTGCTACAATATAGACACACATGAGAAACCTTAAATCTGGGTTTTCCTGTTCTTCTTTGTAATTCAGTTCATTATATGCAAAAGAATCTCTGCTAACTAGGTCTAGGATGTCAATATAATGTCAGAAGGATGCAAATTCCTGACATTTTGCTGTGATTAGAAGAACTTGTTACCTATATTGTAACTATTCTTCAAGATGTGACTGCAGACATGTATTCCCCTCATGTCTGTGCATGCCCAGTGCATCAAAGTTGGAGAATTTTGCCTAGCAGTACCCACAAAGGGGCACTCTCTTCCCTCCCCTCATAGCCCCTCCCTTGGCTATATAAGGGCAGCGTCACCCCAATACCCCTCAGTTCCTTCACACCAAAATCCCCAGCTGGAGACTGATGCAAAAGAGAGATGGGTGGGATTTGGAATACACATCTGCACCCACATCTTGAAGAACAACAGTTACAATACAGGTAATGAACTGTCTATTCTTTGAGTGGTTGCAGACATGTATTCCTCTCAGGTGACTCACTAGCTGTTCCAGCAGGATGTGGGCTCAAGAGTCTATTTAAATAGCGAGTGCAGAATTGCCTTCCCAGAATTAGCATCTGAACCCAATGCCAGGGTGATAGCATTATGTCTATCAAAAGTACACACAGAAGACCACCTTGCAGCCATGCATATATCCACTACTGAGACATTGCTAATATATGCCAATGTCATCAGATCATTTGCTGAATGAGCCTGAAATGACTGTGGAGGCATCATCTGAGCTACTTCATAAGCCATGATAATGCAGGCAGCTATCCACTTGGAAATGGTCTGAACGGAGACTGGTTGTTTCTTCATCCAGTCAGCATGTGAGATAAAGAGTTGAGGTGCTGAACAAAACAGCTTAGTCCAGGGGTCGGCAACCTTTCAGAAGTGGTGTGCTGAGTCTTCATTTATTCACTCTAATTTAAGGTTTTGTGCGCCAGTAAAACATTTTAACGTTTTTAGGTTTCTTTCTATAAGTCTAGAATATATAACTAAACTATTGTTGTATGTAAAGTAAATAAGGTTTTTAAAATGTTTAAGAATCTTCATTTAAAATTAATTTAAAATGCAGAGCCCCCCGGACCAGTGGCCAGGACCCGGGCACTGTGAGTGCCACTGAAAATGAGCTTGCGTGCAGCCTTCGGCACGCATGCCATAGGTTGCCTACCCCTGTTGTAGAGTTTACATATCTTTGTATGAAAAGAACCAACTTAAGAGTTCATCCCATCTCCAGGCCCCTATGGGTTGCACACCCTTACCTCAGGTTTTACAATGTCTCTATCCCCCATTATCTTGGGGGTAGGGGAAGAGGAGGGCTTTCTTCCTGCTTCATGAGAGTGGTGGTTGGTAGGAGAGCCTGGACCTTCCCTGAGGTTGTCTCCCTGGGTCACCACTTATTTTCTCATTCTAGAGCATGGTCATAATCTCAAACAATCCAAGTGAATCCTTAAGGACAAGCTAGTCTCTCCTCTGGGACCAGGGATAGCCGCTGCTTGCAGACCTATCCTTCCCTGTAGTAAAAGGCTCCTGCTATATTCTTATTCAGGAACTCTCGGGATAGCTCCATCTTTCCATCCTATGTGCTATTTCCCCCTCTTACTGAGCTGTCTGTGTCTTTTTGAACTCCTCCAGCTAGAGCAGGCAGAGCCCATTGGGCCCAGAACTGCCTCGTAATCCCTTCTATACTAGTGGGGGGAGGGGGCAGGAATTGTATAACCCCATCACAAGGACCAAAAGGGATGATAAGAGAAGATGAAGTGAAAGATGCAGACAGCAGTGTACTTGTCCTCCTTGAGTCACAAGAGATTCATATAAGGTATGCCTTATTTGGAACACAATACCAACAAGGTAGATTACTCATACTTGTATTTCACAGATATTTAAATATCTTCCCCACCCCCCTAAAATTATAACATTCATCAATAGCAGAGCAGCAGCACTGCATAACCCAAAAGGAAAAATGACGACGCCTATAGTGCTATAAAGTACAAAAAGAAAGACACAAATAGACTTTTGCCACTAGAGCTGGTTGAAGTTTTTTCCATTTGGAAAATGCTTTCTCAGGAAGGACAGGCAGGGAAAAAAGGGAGGTGGTGTTGCCTTATATATTAAAAATGTACACACTTGGACTGAGGTTGAGATGGAAATAGGAGACAGACTTGTTGAAAGTCTCTGGGTAAGGATAAAAGGGGTAAAAAACAAGGGTGATGTCATGGTAGGGGTCTACTACCTAATTAGGAAGAAGAGGTGGATGAGGCCTTTATTAAACAACTAACAAAATCATCCAAAGCACAGGACTTGGTGGTGATGGGGGACTTCAACTACTCAGACATCTGTTGGGAAAATAACACAGGGGCACAGATTATCCAACAAGTTCTTGTAATGTATTGGACTCAATTTTTTTTTCAGAAGGTGGAGAAAGCTACGAGGGGAGAGGCTGTTATAGATTTGATTTTGACAAATAGGGAGGAACTGGTTGAGAATTTGGAAGTGGAAGGTAGCTTGGGTGAAAGTGATCATGAAATGGTAGAGTTCATGATTCTAAAGAATGGTATGAGAGAGAACAGCAAAATAAAGACCATGGATTTCAAGAAGGCAGACTTTAGCAAACTCAGGGAGTTGGTAGGTAAGATCCCATGGGAAACAAGTCTAAGTGGAAAAACAATTGAAAACCGTTGGCAGTTTTTCAGAGACATTAAGGGCACAAGAGCAAACTATCCCACTGCGTAGGAAAGATAAGTAGTATGGCAAGGGGCCACCCTGGCTTAACCAGGAGATCTTCAATGATCTAAAAATCAAAAAAGAGTTCTATAAAAAGTGGAAACTAGGTCAAATTACAAAGGATGAATATAAAAAAATAACACAAGTATGTAGAGAGAAAATTCGAATGGGCGAGGCACAAAACGAGATCGAACTAGCTGGACACATAAAGAGTAACAAGAAAACATTCTCAAAATACATTAGAACCAAGAGGAAGACAAGGACAGAGTAAGCTCATTACTCAATGGGTGTGGGGAGGGGGAGGAATAACAGAAAATGTGGAAATGGCAGAGGTACTTAATGACTACTTTGTTTTGGTTTTCACCAAGACAGTTGGTGGTGATTGGACGTCTAACATAGTGAATGCCAGAGAAAATGAGGTAGGATCAGAGGCTAAAGTAGGAAAAGAACAAGTTAAAAATTACTTAGACAAGTTAGATGTCTTCAAGTCACCATGGCCTGATGAAATGCATCCTAGACTACTCAAGAAGCTGACTGAGAGATCTGAGCAATTAGCGATTATCTTTTAAAAGTCATGGAAGACAGGAGAGATTCTAGAAGACTGGAAAAGGGCAAATATGGTGCCCATCTACAAAAAGGGAAATTAGGACAACCTGGGGAATTACAGATCAGTCAGCTTAATTTCTGTACCCAGAAAGATAATAGAGCAAATAATTAAGCAATCAATTTGCAAACACCTAGAAGATAATAAGGTGATAAGTAACAGTCAGCATGGATTTGTCAAGAACAAATTGTGTCAAACCAACCTGGTAGCTTTATTTGACAGGGTAATAAGCCTTGTGGATGGGGGGAAACGGTAGACATGGTATACCTTGACTTTAGTAAAGCTTTTGGTACTGCCTCCATGACCTTCACATAAATAAACTAGGAAAATACAACCTAAATGGAGCTACTATAAGGTGGGTGCAAAACTGGTTGGAAAACCATTCCCAGAGAGTAATCATCAGTGATTCACAGTCATGCTGGAACGACATAATGATCGAAGTCCCACAGGGATACGTTATGAGTCTGGTTCTGTTCAATATCTTCATAAATGATTTAGATAATGGTAGAGAGAGTACACTTATAAAGTTTGTGGACGATACCAAGCTGGGAGGGGTTGCAAGTGCTTTGGAGGGTAGGATTAAAATTCAAAATGATCTGGAGAAATAGTCTTAAGTAAACAGGATGAAATTCAGTAAGGACAAATGCAAAGCGCTCCACTTAGGAAGGAACAATCAGTTGCACACGTACAAAATGGGAAATGACTGCATAGGAAGGAGTACTGTGGAAAGGGATCTGAGGGTCCTAGTGGACCACAAGCTAAATACGAGTCAATAGTGTACACTGTTGCAAAAAAAAGTGAACGTCATTCTGGAATGTATTAGTGGGAGTGTTGTAAGCAAGACACAAGAAGTAATTTTTCCACTCTACTCTGCGCTGATGAGGCGTCAGCTGGAGTATTGTGTCCAGTTCTGGGCACCCCATTTAAGGAAAGATGTGGACAAATTGGAGAAAGTCCAGAGAAGAGCAACACAAATGATTAAAGGTCTAGAAAACATGACCTGTGAGGGATGATTGGAAAAAAATTGGGTTTGTTTAGTCTGGAAAAGAGAAGACTGAGAGGGGACATAAGTTTTCAAGTACATAAAAGGTTGTTATAAAGAGGAGGGAGAAAAATTTTTGTTCTTAACCTCTGAGGATAGGACAAGAAGCAATGGGATTAAATTGCAGCAAGGGAGGTTTAGGTTGGACATTAGGAAAAACTTCCTATCAGGGTGGTTAAGAACAACTGGAGGGTGTGGAATCTCCATCATTGGAGATTTTTAAGAACCGGTTAGACAAACACCTGTCAGGAATGGTCTAGATCAGTGCTTCTCAAAGTCAGGCCGCTGCTTGTTCAGGGAAAGCCCCTGGCGGTCCAGGCCGGTTTGTTTACGTGCCGCGTCCGCAGGTTCAGCTGATCACAGCTTCCACTGGTTGTCCTTCCCGCAGTTCCCATTGGCCTGGAGCGGAAAACCCCGGCCAGTGGGAACTGTAATCAGCTGGGGAGGATTAGCTCAGTGGTTTGAGCATTGGCCTGCTAAACCCAAGGTTGTGAGTTCAGTCCTTGAGGGGGGCTACTTAGGAATCTGGGGCAAAAATCAGTACTGCTAGTGAAGGCAGGGGGCTGGACTTGATGACCTTTCAAGGTCCCTTCCAGTTCTGGGAGATTGGTATATCTCCAATTATTTACTTTATTTTTATTTATTTACGCAGCACGTAAACGGACCGCCAGGGGCTTTCCCTGAACAAGCAGCGGACCGGCTTAGAGAAGCACTGGTCTAGATAATACTTAGACCTGCAGTGAGTGCAGGGGACTGGACTAGATGACCTCTCAAGGTCCCTTCAAGTTATTTGATTCTATGATTTGACAAAACGAAACATTCCATGGGAATATATTCATTTTGCACTGCAAATTTAGACAAAGTCTAAAACAAAGAATTTTAATGTCAGTGTTTAATTTCAGAAAGGTCAAAACACTATTATATAATAAATTTCAATATCAAAAAAAGTCAAGTCAATAAAGTCAAAATGAAATGTATCAACCTAATTGAAACCATCTACCCACACTGGCTTAATTGGGAGGTGAGTACACAGCACTGTTAAAAGTCAGGACAATGCTAGGCTTATTTAAAAGCAAAACAAATAAACCCACAGAACAAATCTGTACTAGTCCTCAAGATTAAAATATATATCAGCAATTGACCACATTCTTGTATCTTAACTATCCATAACAAATAGATGCCAACTTGAAGCAGTTTTATTCACATTTTGTTCACTTAAACAAATATAGTTAGCCAGGGATACTACTAAAGCAGGTTTTACAGTGATATAATCTTGTTTATTCAGATAATTTAATTTTAACATTGTCACTGTTGTGTATTTGGTTGTCATGGGTTTGTTACTATGGCAACTGAGTTAGACTATTAAGGGATAGCTCAGCCGGTTTCAACCGGCTGAGTGAGCTCTCTGTCTCTGTAAATAAAATGGAGGTTTTGGTTAGCTGTCTGCTCTCTGGCCTCAAGTGATTGCTTCCTACACCGGCTGCCCCAAGGATACAACAGTCACAGTTATGGTATCTCAAACAAAATCCAGCTATTACAATGTCACAACAAAACTACTACTTCCTTCTTCCTACTATTGAAGTATAGCCTTCTAAAAATTTAAAAGCTTTTTTTAAATAGACATGGATATGAAAACGATGAGCATGGTCCAAAACTTTCCTGGAATAGAATACAATAACGATAGCTTTTGGTAACAAGTCACTAATAATGAATTAACTCAAGACACATACACAAAGTATTCTAACTAAATAATTCCTTTCTAATGCCCACAGTGCTTACTAACAAAAGTAGACCCACCGACTTCAACTACAGTCTACAGTATTTGCAGAACTGGCCTTTAACTCAGGAAACTGGCCTGGTTTTCGTTTCAGCTCTGAAGGCTTATAATTCAGATAATTGTCATGATTCATTATATGAAAAAATCAGTGGGAAAAGGTCAAAAAGCACAAATAAAGCTAATCAAAAGTTTTCAAATTGAGTTTTGACCAAAAAAAATGTTCAAATTCAGTTTTCAACCAAAAAAATCCTGGACATTTTCTATGAATTTTTTCTGGATTTTCAACTGGCTACAGAGCTGGGTAAAACTTTTGAGTAATTGAAAAACTGTATATATGTTGAAATTTTCAAAATTAAAAAAAAAAAGTTAAACTTCCAAAAAGCCTATGATTTTGTATGTATATAAGTAAAACTGGCACTAGTCACAAATATATAGTGAAAATGCCAGTAGTCATTCATGTCTGAAAATATATTTTCTTTTGCAATAAAAACTGTTTTAAGGCTTTCGATAATATTTAAAGAGTTAAAAGCCATTTCAAACTGAGATGGGCTTGAACTACAAAGTTCTAGTCTGGTGTAGAGTCAGCTCATAGAGATAAGAGCCAGCTACAGATTTTGGATATAGGTTTGAACCAGAGGTTTAAGCGAGCCAGGGAGAGGGATAGCTCAGTGGTTTGAGCATTGGCTTGCTAAACCCGAGATTGTGAGCTCAATCCTTGAGGAGGCCATTTAGGGATAGGGGGAATCTGTCAGGAACAGTACTTGGTCCTGCTAGTGAAGGCAGGGGACTGGACTTTCAAGGTCTCTTCCAGTTCTATGAGATAGGAATATTTCCATATAGGTTCTCCAGCTGGGTCTGTTACAATGATATGACTAGAATGCTATTTATTTCCATGTTTATAAAATAGATGCTGAATACAATGGGGGAGGACCATGCATTGTATGAAAGATAAATATACCGTATTTTCCGGCGTATAAGACAACTTTCTATACTAAAAAACAACCCCCAAAAATCAGGGGTCGTCTTATACGCCGGGTATAAACAGCGGGCAGCCCAGAGCCCTCTGATTCTTGGCCGCAGCTGGGATTTAAAAGGCTCTGGGCTCCCCGCCGCACTCCCGGCCGCGGCTGGGATTTAAAAGGCTCTGGGCTCCCCGCCTTGGAAGGGGGGGGGTCGTCTTATACGGCGAGTATAGGCCAAAACCTATGTTTTAACTGTAAAATTAGGGGGTCGTCTTATACGCCCAGTCGCCTTATACGCCGGAAAATATGGTATATGCAGTGAAATACATTTAAAAGATTTAGAGTAATGGGAACATAGCACTACAATAACTGTAAATCAGTGTCAATAACAAATGAAGTGGAAATATTTAAATTACAAGTCTAATACAACTGAAAAAGTCAAGAAATTCAGAGTTATGACTGACACTCATCTATTTTCACTTTCCAGTGAATGAAAAAAAGTCATGAAATGCCTCAAAACTTGATGAATTATTACTTGGACTATCCCAATTTTTATCTATTTATCTTGAAAACTTATCACCATATACATTTGAGATTAGCTGAAGCACTGTGGTTTGGATCTAAATCTGATGTACTCTGAAGTCCAAAGGTATTCAGATCTGGTGTTCTGACCAGTTTGGTCCAATTACTGATAGGCCTGAATTTAGATCTGGATCCAAACTGCACCAAAGTTGAGAATTAATGTTTTGGTCCATGCTCATGTGCAATTTAAAAGTGAGTTCTAAAAGAGCAATTAGAAATTGCATGGAAGTGAGCATGGACTTCTAATCACATGGAGTTTAAAGTGTGGGGAAAAACTGGCTTAAGTCCATAGAACTTGGGTCATCCTCATAGAACACCCTGTTTTCACAAAAAAAATTTTAACAGCTACACTGGCAGCATATTGGGTTCAGTAGCCATGCTCTGACTGGACCTTATCCTACCTGAAGTCTCCTGTTACTCCATTGTGAGCAGTTCTTGGACTTCATTACCCCAGAAGGGGGCAGACTCAACTGGTGAACTGGCTAGAGGGCTGAGTCACTACCTATCAGAAGAGGGACTGCCACAGTGCAGGAGGGCAAGGGATGCTGAAGACAGGGGAGAGCTAGGACCCAGTGATCTAACCCATGGGCTGTACCGCCAGTAAGCTCAGCCTGGCACAGTGCTCTCAGGCATATTTCCTGAGTGCTTTCTTCAGGACTGATTCTGAGAAGCAGCCTCTTATTTTGCACCTGCAAATAGGTAGATGTAATTTTGTACTTGTTTATTATGGGCACAATTCGTCACTAGTTTTCTACCTACTTGAGTGCACCTGAAGAGCAGGTACTAGATAGCTAAAAGTCAAAACTTGCACCTGAAGATAGTTACTGAAGCAAAATATGTGCCGCCTTTTGCTGTGGGTCCTACACTTGGAACACACTTCTGACACTAATTAGGCTCCCACCCCTCTTCTGTCAAATTCCTAAAAAGCTGTCTGTTCTGTGAAATCTTCTATCTACAATGGTGGCATATCTATCTGTTTGCCTGTATACTAGTCTCCACTTGCCTGTCCTCCCTGCCCCCCATTGCACCCACTCATGCCTTTAGACTGTGAGCTTTTTATATCAGAGAGTCTGTTCTTTTTCTGGCAGATCTGACCTATGTTCAAGAGCCATGCATACTTAATAGAACAACATGAATAATAGAAATATTATACCCAAACCGTACAGTTTACCGAAGATAAAGAAATGCAACGAGTATCCTTTTTTATAAGTAGTTACGAAAGGAAAGAATTAGTTGACAAAAATAGTTTTTGATAGATTATTAGTAGTAAGAAGGTCAGCTTGTATTGGTGGTAGTCCATTAAATATGCTATAGATCAGTGTTTCCCAAACTTGGGACACCGCTTGTGTAGGGAAAGCCCCTGGCGGGCCGGGCCGGTTTGTTTACCTGCCGCGTCCGCAGGTCCAGCTGATCGCAGCTCCCACTGGCTGTGGTTCGCCGCTCCAGACCAATGGGAGCTGCTGGAAGCGGGCCGAGGGACGTACTGGTGTCCAGATATAATTAATGAACAATTTAGGCAGGCTTTTCAAGGAAAAATGGCATAATGCTTGTCAGACTGTCTTGAGTAACCAACCTCCGGGCAGACTGTCAAGGAACAGGGCACAAACCCCAAACTGATTGTATTTTCTATAATTAGATTTCACCAACCAAGAAACAAGAGTGAACTCCAAAATGGAGTCACGGACAGTTCCCTTGGGCACTCCGGTCTATTTTGCCATTGAGGCAAGCCTGCCTTTGTGATAGTTGGTTCCTTACACCAAAAATCACAACAATATTCAGATTACTTCTAGTCCCAAAGGGCCAGTCCCTTACCCTAAATCAGTTGTACGCTAGATCTCTACTCAAAAAAAGTCAACACTTATAGCCAATCCTGTAATAAACTAACTAAAGACTTATTAACTAGGAAAAAGAAAAAAGTTATTTATAAGGTTAAAGCAGGTAAATATACATGCACAAATGAGATACAGTCTTATGTTCCAAAAGATACTAGCTGCTATAATGTGCATGCTGTATATGTCCTTTAGGGCTACTCCAAAACAAGCAACTTATCTCTTGCTTATGCTTAGGAATATTGTCCTTTCCAAATTCCAAGCAGCACAGTGATAACAATTTTTCCTTAAGAGAGATTTTTATTCCCTTCCCTCAGTGTTCAGGCTGTGATGGGACGAAGGCAGGCAATAAACCAAGTCTTTTGGCCACTGATGTTCTACAGTGACTTGTCTGATGTCAATAGGCCTTCTTTCGTTGCAGAGGAGATGACACTTCTTGTGGTAAACTAGTATTTGACACTTGGCTGTGGGGATTTACAGTTTTGGCAAACACTTTTATAGATACAGAGTAAACGCTTAAATATTACCATTAACATGAGATACAGATATAAGTGATATTAATACATGCAGCATCCTACAAAGATTTCATAAAGTCTAAACACAGTCTTGTTATTCTAGTATCTCTTTTTAATAATACTAACACACAGGCGAGCTAGACTGGCTTCCAGCTATGCATTTGTCAGTGTTCAGTGAGGCCCAGGGCCTTTGGCGTGAGTTGAGACCTCATCTGCCAGTATCACACCACTTTCCTGAGAAAATTTACATTAAATTGTTTTGTTTATTTTATTATGTTTGACACTGGTTACTCATTGGTTTTCTGTATCTCGGGTCATTCTGGGTCATATTCTGATCTCAGTTACACAGGAATAAATCTCTAGGATCTGTTTCTCCTTTATACTAGGCCCCTTTGCACCACTACTGGCAGTATAAAGTGAGTGTCACTATACACATGAATGACAATCAGGCCCATGGATTTAATTCGGTACCAAGGAAAGCATCCTAAAAGATGTTGCAGTGTGTGCACTCCCACAGTGTTCTTGGAATGCTTTTTTTGGGAAGGTGGGTCGCACATGCCTTCTTCCCAACACAGGGCTGTGTATAATCTTTCAATCCGGTGTGCTGTCTGTGTGCATATATAAATATTTATATGACTTGTACTCACCCATTCAAAAAGCCCCAATGTCATGCGGTATCAGAATTTAGCATAAGCCAAATATGTATTTAACCCCCCCCCCCCCCCCGATTTCATCAGTACCTCTGTGCCTTGTGCAGTGCTGATGAATGTACTGATTCATGGATAGCCTAGATGCATCTGCTAACAGAATTCTCAAGGCTACATCAAGGATAGCTTATACCAAGACCTATGGGAGAAAGAGGACCCAATTCACTAACTTATTTTTCTGGGAAACGTATTATAGGACTTAGGGAATGTATACACTGCAGGGGGTGGTTTGAGTGGTATTTAGACTAGCAGGTGCAGCTGTGTGATTTTGAAGGGAAATGGGAGAGCACTTAGTTTGCCTGGGTTGACCCTAACAGTTCAAGTGGGAGCTACAGTGTCCCTCATAATGGGAGTCACACTCATTGGCCTCCAGATTTGGCAGCTGAATTCTAACACTGGATCTTTACCAGCACTGTGCAAATAATGTGTCTTGAACCACAAAATTACACATACTTAGTCTCAGTTCTCTGTTTGAACTGCATCCACAAACCAATAATGGTTTGCTCAGATTTTGTTTGTATCTGTGATGTGTCCATAAAATTGTGAAAACATCTTTTGAATCATCTGGCTACCTGCACATTTTTTCAGGCTGTGCTTCGGGATCTGTTTCCAGCTAAAGCCTGATTTGTTAGGCTAGATCACGTGGTACAAGATACAAGGCAATTTGCCTCTGTCTGACTGAGCCTATCTTGTGTTCAGGAAGTTTGAGCCCTGCTCAGCAGAAGCCACTTTGGACTGGATTCTCAGAGGGAGACTTTGCATTTTTTTTATTGAGCTTCCTGAGTTATCTGTAATAATGTGTGTGTCTGGGAGTGGGGTGGGGGCATAAAAGCAAAACAATTCTCTGGGAGCCCCTTTCTTTCTAGTAAGTGGCCTAATACATTACCTTAATCAGTTCTCCTTCAGTGGGAACTGGACAATTTCTATTTGTAAAAATAATTTATGCATTGTATTATCCTTCTTTTCCAAGAGCATCTTGTTTCACCTCTTCTGTTGTGTCAAAAGGAGACCCGCAGCATGTTTGTTTTGGATCTGAGAGGGCCAGCACAGTCTACGGTCTCTTCAGCCTCAGCCCGATGCTTTGTGTATCCTCTGTGTTGTATGCATGAGTGGGGGTGGTCGTACAACACAAATGGAGTGCTTATCTTTAGTTTTTTAAATGTAAATCATTGCTATTGTTAGAAGAATAATTTGATCTATGTCAGCAATTAATGGTGACACCAATGTATAAAACTGCCAGAACATTTCATTTTAATATCAATAAGTAACCTCCATGTCAGCTATAATGGATGGTTATGGCCTATTTGACAGTGGCATCCTTCTTCTCTTGAATCTAGTGAAAGTGAGGAAAAGCCAAAAAATATTATGATAAATACTGTTGTTTCTTTCTTGTACACTGACAATTTGTTTTAAATAACTTAGGTAAAACTTTATAAACATTCATGCCTAAAATTGAATACCCTTGCAAATTCTATTAATCTTGAGGAATATGATAGCCTTGGGGCCAGTAGGCGTGCTATTGTGCACAACCCTGCATTGTGGGCATCGTGAACCTTCCTTGTAGGTATTGGGGGAGCCCAGGGAAGAAATATGTCTCAGGAGGCACAATTCTTCTTGGAGCTCCACCTTACACAGAAACACTGCACCCCCTCTTCTATCCCTCTACAAATGCAGCAGTGTTTCCCAGCCTTCACACCTGGCTAGTGGCAGGGAGGGATGTGTGGTCCAGACCTCTTTGTTATGGTTGGAGTGGGTTTCCCTCCGACTGCCAGGATCACTTGGAAGGAAAGTTGCCTGAAATCTAGCAAGCACAGGGATTATAATTGAGTATTGCCTTTATAAGGGGAGCTCAAAGGAGACAACTTCTTGCACCTCCTTCTGACCCCACAGCACATCTGGGCAACTGCTAGATGCAGACTAGCTCTCAGTGAGGGGATGATGTATGAATTGTAATATTTGCCATCCTGTTGCACAATAACATTGCTTCCTTTTCCTTTCATTCCTCACCTAATGAAGGGATGGGGGAAAAAAGTTGTCTGTATTATTTACTCTGCACAAATGACCCCCATGTTAGCTTTGCACAGTTCCTTCCTGACAAAGTATGCTATAATTACAAGGTTTGCTTCTTACTGGTGTACATTATTTGCACAGTGAGCTCCCTTACATCCAAGAGAACATATTTTCAGGGAGTTTGTTCATATACAGAGAAAGGTGGGATGGTGATGCATGAGAGGGTCTCTCTGCAGCCCTCATTTCTTTTCTGCAGTAGAATAAGCAGAATGTTAGGGATGCTAAAAATACATCACCCTTTTGAGTTTCCATGGATGTCATGGGTTTCCATGGATGTTGAGGTATTAAGAGTTAAGAGCATCTTTAATTGTTTGAGTGAGTGGGCAAAAATGGAACTACATAATCGGCTTTGATTGTATTTACAGGAAGGGAGCGGGGAACACTCAAAAAGCAATATGAATCTCACATTCACCATCATCCATTCTCTGCCTGCATTTACCTCCTACTCATTTTTCACTGCTTTTCTGAATTGCATAAGAGGAGCGGGGTGTAGTGTGGAGGTGTCTGAGAGAAGAGAAAGGAAAAGAAAGTGAGATAGAATGACAACTAAGACTCCTGAAAAGAATTGGGGAATATCCTATAGAACGCCATTAAAACCCACTGCCTATTTCAGAATGTAAGTAGTTTTATTGAAGCCATTCTATATTAGGTTGCTGTTCTGAATGCGATCTGAGATGAGTGAAATAGGTAATGTTCTTATCAAATTGACACTTTCCTTTTTGGCCGAATAGTGATGTCACTGTCTTCCAGTACCACTTGCTAAAGAAAAGGAAGTAGGCAGCAATAAATAGGGAGGTGAAAGGGAAGATAATCACATTCATTATTGTCTCCAAACAACTTTGATTGTGTCTGTCTTATTCAGGACCATATTCTCCCCTCTGCTGCAAGGCATAGTTGGAATTAAGCTACAGTAAATATCAGCCATGTCTGGCTAGTAAAGGTGGGAAAGAGGGAGCAGAAGCTTTGAGGCATTCTGACTCTCTCTCTCCTCTGAGATGGCAGATGCCCCCGCATACAAACACAGTATGTTCAGGGTTTTCTTGGGGGAAAGTGGCCATTTGGAGAGGGGATGAGCCCAATATGAGCTGCCAATATTTTTAACAAGGGACTTTCAATTTTTTTTTCTCCTTAGTCTATAATAAAGCTTGGCAAAGTGAAAGATTGGAAATCTATTCATTTACTTTTCCATTTAAAAAAAAGGAAAACACATTCTTATCATAACCAAAGGAGTTAACAATTATGGGGCACCATCACTTACTACTCAAAGTAATATTAAGCAGCGTACTGTAGGAAACGTTCATACTTTGTTCCTGAAAAATGACTATATGAATATTATAGCACTGTTGAGCCCATATAACTTGACATGAGGGTTAAGACTTTATTTTCTGGTGAGTCTGTCTTTATCCTCTTCCAGAATATTTTTTTTAAACAAATGCCTGTCATTTGGTGCAATCTGGCCCAATCTGCTTACAAAATACTTCCAACGGGAATTAATAAACACTCTAAGCAGCCTCTTTTAAGGCTTCTGTCTCGGTAAGTATAATGTGCAGCTGCAGTTGGACCACCAAAGGCAGCGTAGCTCCTAAAGTAGCCCATACTGCCAGTGGTAAGGGACCAAGGGACAGTGTGGTGGTGCTGGCTCTATACCCAGAAGCCTCAAAATCTACAAACTGCCCTTTGGATCTTGGAGCATCTGTAGGGTCAGAGGGTCCAGCCTACCCTGTCTGCATTGCTACAAACCATTTCCCTGGAGTGAATATCTGTTGAGAGCTTTCAGTGCAACTTTCTTCTTGTCTACTTTTCCTCAGGAAGCGATGAAAAGACCTTTAGATTCAACCCCGGGAAAGGAACTGGGAGGAGGATAGGAGCAAGGGGAATAAGGGCAGGAGTCGGGCAGAGAAGATGTGGAGGGAGTGGACGGGCAGGAGCTGGAAAAGGGGCATGGGAACAGAACAGGACAGGGAAAAGAGGCTGGAAGGGACAAGGACAGAAGGATCTATAAACCACAGCGAACATTCCCCTACAGAACCTAGAATTTGAACCTGTTATTCCTGAGTGTCAACATTTCTTTGCTTTCTAGCAAATAATTATCAAACCTACTAGCGAAGTATCTTACCATCCCTCTACAGTGGCATAGTCCATTAAGAGAACAGCTGTCAGTCTGCTGATATCAGTGACAGTTAGCTGAAGAGGTAGCACTGAAGATCTCAGAACTCCTGTTGGCCCATGTTCAGTGGGGTGGTCAATGTGGTTCATAAGACACTTTTTGTTTTTTCAATTTAAGTATGTAGGAAACTACATCCCAAAAAGCTATGTTAAAAAAACACAAAAATTAAGAAACATCAGAAATGAGTTTTTTTGTTTAACTTTCTTGGATAGCTCTTATGTTTAAACAGCTGAGGGCAAAATAGACCAGCGAGCATGTGGACAATCATAATTTTCAGGTAGAACTGGTGAATATAAGTGCTCATTTCTTCTTTCAGTACTTCAGTATCAGAGTATTGCACCAAATGCATAGCACGTATTTTCACCATGCAGAGTGTTAGGAAGGGCTGGTTGATTTGCCTTTTAATGATTAGCACTCTGGAGTGTCCTGCTTCGTATTGTATTTTTTACCAGTGGGTCATGTCTCCTAGAAATAGGCCAATGTGTTTGTAATCATACATTTGATTTTTAACTACATCCTGTTTGTTTGAAATGTACTTAATAAATATTTCAAATACCTCTGTTGACTTGCTAACTTGTTTTTAATTAAATGCTTGTTAAATTGATTGACTTAATTGAATTGAGTGTTAACACTCTGATGAGAACTGGGTTATTTTGAATCTAGTTAGCCTTCAAATGAAGGTTTTTGTTTTGTTTTTCTGCACATAATTGCAATTGAGATTACATTATTATGTGCATAATATGTGACCTCTCATTTCATGCAGGGTAAAGAAATGATCTGAGCTATTTACAGTACGAACATAAAGTACAGGGGTTTTAAGATAAGGTATAAATGTTACTGTTTATCACCTACAAAGCACTGTTGCTCAGATGGAAACATTATTTATAAAGTGTAGAAAGGGCCCCAGGCAGGACAGGGCCCCATTCTGCTAGGTGCTGTACAAAGCCTGGAAGAGAATAGTCTGATTCAACCTCTGACTGTTTTGATTTTTCAAAACGAAGCTTACGGTTTTTAGGTGGCCTACAAGCTGAATTTGTCATGTCATGAATAAAAATGCATCCCCTTGAGAATTACTTTATTATTTTCCTGCCGTCAGGCTTGTAAATAATACTCAGTGCAAAAACGATTGAAAGCCTCAGAGACTAGTGTATATAGGGCTCAAATGTAGAATGCTTCCCATCAAGGCTTCTGTTGTTTTTCAAGGATCCCATTCATTGGGAAAACTTCTGTTAGGTGGCTTTTTGTTTGTTTTCTGTTCAGTCAGGAATTTGTCTGCTGTTATTTCATTTAAATAGTGACAATGAGATACAATATTGATGGTTTGTAATGAGTGCAATGATGACTTGAGGCACATCAAGTATGTAGAGGGAATAACAATGAAGAATATAATTATGCCTTAACTGACAGCATCTCCATAATAAGAAGCATCCTAAGAGCTGCCACAGTGAGTCAGACCATGGTCCATCTTGCTCATCATCCTGTCTGACAGTGGCCCATACCAGAGCTTCAGGGAGAGCATATGAAATGGCAATTATGAAGTGATTCTCCCCTATCTTCCACTGCCTGACTTCTGGTAGTCCAGAGATTTAGGATTTCCCTGAGCATGGGGCTACATCTTGACCATCTTGGCTAATAGCCATTGATGAAACATGGATTTATCTAGTTCTTTTTTGATCATCACAACATCCCATAGCAATGAGTTCCATAGGTTAGTTGCATGTTGTGTGAAAAAGCACTTCCTCTTGTTTGCATTAAACATGCTGCCTGTTAATTTCATCAGGTAACTCTAGTCACTTCTTCCACACGATTAATGATTTTGTGGATCTCTATCATGTGCCCCCTTATTTGTCTCTTCTAAGCTGAACAGCCCTTTTTCTTTCATATGTTTAACAGCAAGGTGACAATCCCCCCTACACACACTCTAATTTACTGCTATTTTCACCCCTCTTTCCTAATGAAGTTTTCATTGTGGGCTGACATTGTGTTAAGAAATCATTCAAAGTCAGATGATTCAAAGACACATGAGACGCTACTTTCAGATGCTGATTAGCTCATAAAATGACTAAGTCCATAAATGATAGTCTGTCTGTCTAAAAGATTTAACATCACAACTAATAATTTCATAAGATTTAAAAAAACCCACATTTTTTGGTTGATGTTACGTTTCTAAAAATCTGGCCCAGACTGTCAGCAACGAATCATTGGTCTCCTCCCATATCTTATTTGTTCCATTTTTATTACTGGGATTGATGAAATATACTGAAAACAAAGATTTTTTTTAAAGGGGAATGGCAAGAATTCTGGGTCTTATCCTGTGCATCTTATCAAAATAAAGCTGATCCAAGTGACAGGTAATTCATAATGAAAGAGGCAGAATTCAGAATTATAAATGAGCCTGCGGTAATTGTAGATTGTACAGGAACATATACGATGGAAAAAAGCACCTAGTGAGAATAGTTTTCTTGTGAAGTTTCTAAGGGGAATTGTCTTAAAGATATTGTGGGCCCACTTACACCAGTGCAACTCCATTGAGTTCAGTGGACTTACATGGATCTATACTTGTGTAAATGAAAGCAGGATGAGGGCTCAGGTAATTAGGCAGAGATGAGGGAGGATTGAAACCTGAAGTATCTGAATATATTGAGAGTTAGATCCATTTTCTTGGTTATGAACTCATCCTTTCAATTTTGGGTCTAAGACCCCAAAAGTGTATGTTTTCTGGATCCTGTTTAGATGTAGCCCAAGATGGCAGAAATCTCACAACCAGTTGTGAGAGTTTGGTGCCCTTGAATTCACACCCAAAATTTAGCTCTAGTTCAGCCTTAGAGCCAAAGTCTTAAACTTGCCCTACATCTAATCTTGATCTGAACAATGCTACTTATGCTTATCTTTAATTTCTAGCTACTCCTTGCCAACAAACTTGTTTTTGCCTAATTTCAATGTCATAAGTTTTGAATGGCTGGTTTGAAGCCAGCCATTGTCACAATCTATAAAACTATCTCTGTATCCTCCTTAAAATTCCCTTTTAAAACTCACCTCTGCTGTGATGCCTACAGAATACTGCCATCCGGTAAAGGTTATGCAGGTGGCGAGATGTGGTTACTGCTCCTGATTAGTTTATTATAACTATGAATTGTACACAGAGTTAGTCACTGCTAAAACATTTTACTATTAACTCATCCTTTCTCCATAGCTTCCTCCAACTGCTTTTTTTCCCCTTCCAACCTGTTTTCTTGGTTTTTTGGATTATAATCTCTTGTGAAAAGGGCAAGTCACTTGCAGAATGTTTGTACAGTGCCTACCACAGTGGAACCCTGACCTGGTTGAGGCTTGTAGGCCAGGGGTGGGTAAACTATTTTATCTGGCCCTCAAGCTCCTGCCGCAGTGCAGGGTCGGGGGCTCCCGGAAGCAGTGGCATGTCCCTCCTCGGGCTTCTACACATAGGGGCAGCCGGGGGGTTCTGCACACTGCCCCTGCAGCTCCCATTGGCCAGGAACTGCAGCCAATGGGAGCTGCAGGGGCGGTGCCTGCAGTCGTCGAAGTTCATAGAGCCACCTGGCTGCGGCTCCGCATAGGAGCCGAAGGGGAGACGTGCTGCTGCTTCTGGGAGTTGCTTGAGGTAAGTGCCGCTCAGAGCCTGCACCCTGAGCCCCTCCCGGGCCCCAACCTCCTGCCCCAGCCCTGATCCCCCTCCTGCCCTCCAAACCCCTCAGTCCCAGCCCGGAGCACCCTTCTGTACCCCAAATCCCTCATCACCAGGCCTATCCCAGAGCCTGCACCCCCAGCCAGAGCCAGAGCCTTCCCAAGCCCCAGCTCTCACCTACCAACCCGCCCTGTGCCCCAATCCCTTGCCCCAGCCCAGAGCCCACTCCCACACGCTGAACCTCTTGGTCCCAGCTTAGAGCATCCTCCTACACCCCAAACTCTTCATCTTCAGTCTCACCCCAGAGCCTGCACCCCCAGCCAAAGCCCACACTCCCCCGAACCTCCAGCTCAGAGCCTCCTCCTGTGCCCTGAACTCCTCATTTCTGACCCCACCCCTGAGCCTGCACCCCCAACCAGAGCTCTCATCACCTCCTGCACCCCAACCCCAATTTTGTGAGCATTCATGGCCCGCCATACAATTTCCATACCCAGATGTGGCCCTTGGGCCAAAAGGTTTGCCCACCCTTGTTCTAGGTGTTACTACAATATAAAATATAGTGACTAAAAATTACCACCATTTGACTGCTGTTCAGTGGCCTTTGTGAATTGCATTTGCAGAACATCACAATGTTACTAACACAAGCATAATTGGCATGCTTGGTAGCATTTTTAGCAGAGGTGAGAGCAGAAAGAGTAGGGCCTTACCCAATTCATGGTTTTGAAAAACATGTCACGGCTTGTGAAATCTGAACTTTTGTGTACTTCTACCCTGTCCTTCAGAGCTGGGCGGCTGGGAAGTGGTGGTTGCAGTCCAGATGCCTAACTCTGAAGGCTACACCTCCCCACCAGCAGCAATGCAGAAGTAAGAGTGGCAATACTGCTGCCAGCTGGTGGGGAGTCGTAACCTTCAGAGTTAGGTGCCTGGACAGCAGCCGCTACTACTCTCCAGCTGCCCAGCTCTGAAGACAGCACAGAAGTAAGGGTGGCAATACCTTGACTCCCCACTAAATAGCTTTGCCCAGCCCCTTTTGGGTTGGGGACCCCCCCAGTTTGAGAAACGCTGAGTCTTGAGGGCTTTATATGTTTATATTTTGCTATTTTAAAAATACATATTCCTGGTTGTTACAACACTGAAATTTAAGATTTTTAAAATGCTATGACCGTGAAATTTAAAAAAATGGACAATGAATGTGGTAGGGCCCTATGAATTTGCATGGAGATTGAACTGCCTTGTCCAGAGGATATCCTCCTGGGTCACGGATGAGGCACTGGATGTGAGTGATTTAGGAAAGCTTATACTGCCATTTTATATGCTGTAATCATCGGCGATCCCTCGAGATCGAGGATGATCTCTTTCACGGGTTTTATTTTTCATGGGTCCTTTGACTGAAGAGTCCCATTCTTGAGCCAGCAAAGAATCCTGTGGCACCTTATAGATGTCTGCCTGTGGCCAGAGGCTCGTTGGCAGACATTGCAGGTGGTGTTGGAAGACAGGTTTGGGCCGCAATTGCTGCATGACTGTTGTCTTTCCTTTCTTTTCTGGTGTTTTTCTGGGACCAGGGCGAGGCAATTTTTCTCAAAAGTGGATGTTCCCTCTCTGACAAGTCTTCACCAGTTATCCCTATCCTGGGATGCTGTCTCCCAGTGTGCTGTAATCATTGTGCAGATAAATAGAGGACTCTTTTCTTGCTGCTTAATATTTTGGTTCTGCTTGGCTGAAGCTCTGAAGAGGTGAAGTTTATTTTCTCTGGAAAAATATATGAACATTTCCCTAGCTTGAGGACTTGATATATTTCTTAACTAGGCAGTATACTGTGTATATATACTGTAGGGATCAGTTCAGTATTGGTAGGGAGATGGATTGATAATTGTTGGGTTGTGGATAGATAATGAACTACAAGCAAAATAGTCAGTAAAGGCATTAATTAAAATATATAGGTGGCCCTCAAGATAGTAGGTAGCATTCTAGAAAGTCACTAACAACAATTTATATTGAAACAGAAAAATGAAGTCTCAAGAATTGTCAAGTCACTTAAACTGATTCTGATTTTTAAAAGTGCATCAAGTCTAATGTTCATAGATCTTGAATAAAATCCTGCCCCCATAGAAGCCTGTTGGACTTTGCCATTGACTTCAGTGGGGTCAAACTTCATCCTTGACTCCTTCTCTGAGATGTGCACTCCACTGTTCTGAAGTGAATCTTTCTTTAAATCACTCAGTTGCATCCATACATTGCCCCCTATTCGCAATAAAGGGAGGAATACAAATGACTCTTCCTCACTTTGCTCCAGTCCTCCATATCTGCATAGTGCAGGAGGAGATAATGCATGCTACTGAAGTGGGGAAACTGCCACCAATATAAATAGATACAACAAGGTCTTTCTGCTCAAGAGTTTAGCACAAGTTTATTGTACTCTGACGTAATAGCAAAGCCATATGATAGTAGCCTTTAAAATGAGTGTAATCTATATATTTCATTTTCTAGCATGTTCATTATTTTAGTATCTGAGCACAAGGTTTGAGCCTCTTTCTGGACTCTTAACATCAAGAGTAAATGAACCCTCATGGGACATTTTTTAACTGTCAGTGTTGTCTGACTAAGGGGAGGATTCATAGATTGTGAGACCAGGAGGGACCATTATGATAATTTAGTCTGACCTCCTGTATAACATACATCAAAGAATTTCACCCAGTAATTTCTGCCTCAAGCCTGATTGAAGCTAGAATATATTTTTAGACATCTAATTTTGATTTAAAGACTTCAAGTGATAGCAAATCCACCACTTTCCTTAGTAAATTCTAGTGGTTAATTTACCCTCACTCTTAAAAATTCATACCTTATCTCTAGCTTCAGCTTCCAGCCATTGGCTCTTACTATGCCCTTGTCTGCTAGATTAAAGAGCTCTCTACTGTCAGGAATCTTCTCCCCATGTAGGCATATTGTAGGTGATCAAGTTGCTTATTAACCTTCTCTTTGTTAATCTAAATAGACATAGGTTCTTAATTGTTTCACTGTGAGGCAAGTTTTCCAGACCGCAAATCATTCTTAGATTTTTCCGGAACCCTTCCAATTTCTCAATATTTTTGTGTTGTTTTGAAGTGTGAACCCCAGAACTATTCCAGTAATTGTCTTCCCAGTGTTATATAGAGAGATAGTATCACCTCTCTGCTCCCTCTTAATATTGCTCTGCTTATGCATCCAAGAATTGTATTTAACATTTTTAGCAACAGCATCACCCTGGAGACTCCATGTTCAGTTGGTTATCCACCACAACCTCTACGTCATTTTCAAAGTCATTTCTTTCCAGGATACATTCCCCCATCCTGTAAGTATGACCCATGTTCTTTGATGTCAAATGTATGACCTTGAATGTTGATCAAATGAGCCCCACTTACTAAGCAATCCAGATCTAGATGTTCATCATCCCTCTTTCTCTCAATCCTTTGTCAACTTTAATGCACAAAAATATATAACAAAATAAGATGCAAGAAGCACTTAAAAAACAAAACCAAATCCCACAGATTACTTTCTTCCCTTTAAGTCAGAGGTTTAGGGGGAAAACTGACACAGGATTACTTTGGATCCTAAGTGGCCCAGCTGGGTCTTAGGTGGAAGCTAGTATACTTGCAAAGATAATGAAACAAGAAGTTTGGAGAGCTGTTAGCCAGTGGAAATAAAATGGTATAATAAAACTTCATTACTTCACAGAATTCACACTAGGGCTCATAATTCATCCTCATATTTAATTTTTTTAGATCCTCCAGAGAGAGAGAAGACAAGGGTAGCTGTCTCTTTATTGCAACACCCCATAATATCATAAAATGGGGAACATGAAGTTTCTCCCTTTTTGTCTTAAGTTCCCCTTCTCAGAAGAAAGAAACACTTAAAGATCCACAATGAGTGTATTCCTGCGAAGACTTCTGTGGCAATTGATATTGCTATACAAATTTTTTTCCCCAGAAGTCACTGACTTACAGGCAGCCCAAGTCCCACAATGACCATTCAGGGCTGAGGAAAGGGGGGACAATTGTACCAAGGCCGTGAGCTCAGGGCCGCGTCCTAGAAATATTTGTAACTGGGGTGAAATGGGGGTAAAAGCAGGGTGAGGGGCAGCTAACATGTTGTACCAGGGTCCTAGATTTCTCTTGACTTGTATCTTTTCTAGTTTGAATTTATGTGTAAACAATAACATGGTGTGTGTGTGTGTCTGTGTCTGTGTGTATTTAATTTCTGTAGTTTATTTTTTTTAAAGTGAGTAGTTGCATATTGTTGTAAATGAGCTATCTTTATTTAATTCAATGTGCAATGTAATAGTGGGATGACATTGCACTGAAATAAGCACACACTTCCAAGGCATTCACCATTTTCTGTGTGCATGTAGTTCCACGGTAGACCATCACTACAGGACAGACCAAGCCTTAGAAGTAAAGTTAGGGTTTTAGGATGCCTGCTACCATATTCTTGATTTTGAATTTTTTTTTTAAGTGACACCCTAGTTGATTTACCAGATGTTAAATGATGATCAAGGTGTCAGTCTTCACTGTCATGTTTCTGTAAACAAATGTTAGGGGACCTTTATCTATCTGATTCAGTATAATGTCTTATGCTGTATTAAAAAGACAGCTTATTTTAAGAGAAGGGAGGCAATGTATGTGCAGAAAGACTTGTTGAATCTCAAAAGGAAAAAGGCCAAGTTAATATTTTTGTTAAACCAGGAGAGTATATATTTGGCTTCTGTGAAAGTGAACTGTTAAGCATGGATTGAGAATTCCGTATTATTTTTTGCATTTTCAGTTCTGCTCTTCAGGGAGTGGGCTAGCTGTTTAAATCTTAAGATAATTTGTTTGTTGATATTGTCAAGACCGATTAAGAAAAAGTAAATTCATATCCTATTAGTGTGTGACAGCTAAATAGTGGATTTCTGAACATGTTGGGGAGTGGGGAGAGTAGGTGATGATGAAAGGATCATGGACTTTTTCTAAGTAGCTTTGCAAAATTGTTATGAAAATTTAACAGCTTGGCATAAAATCTATTCTCCAGCTTTTTACTATGAAGATTATTGTTTTTTTTCCAGATTTTACTCACTTGTCACAAAAAATGACTCCCCTTCAGTGAATAGAATTTTCAATTTTTTTCCCAGTAATCTTGTTTCCCGCACAAATTGTTTTATTTTTTCCATTAAATCTTTTGGTAGAATTGTCTCTCTCTTAATAACAGAGAACTTTCAAAAGAGAGGCCTTGATTTAGCTCTAAAATTGAAAGACAGGCATTGATGCATGTCTGTTAAAGCCACCTATTGCATGTGAGTACATAAATTCAATAGCCAGTTTTGCAAGATTCAGGAAGATGTGTGTATTTAATCTCAAGTCTACATTTGCAATACAATGCAATATTCCAAAAGTTCTCCAATTTTTTAGGAAGAACTGCATAGAGGAGAGGAATAGTCTGTTTATGCGTGCACATGTAAAATATACTATATATGGCAGGGGTGGGCAAAGTATGGCCCACGGGATGCGTCCAGCCCACCAGCCATTTTAATCCAGTCCTCGAGCTCTCTCTGGGGAGTGGGGTCTGGGGCTTGCCCCGCTCTGGCACTCTAGCCGGGGAGTGAGATCAGGAGCCGCTCCGTGCGACTCCCAGAAGCAGTGGCATGTCACCCCTCCAGCTCCTACGTGTAGGGGCAGCCAGGAGGCAGTCTGCATGCTGGATGGGGCAGTGTGCAGAGCGGCCTGGACGCACCTCCACATAGGAACCGGAGGGGGGACATGCCGCTGCTTCTGGGGGCTGCTTGAGGTAAGCGCGGCCTGGAGCCTGCACCTCTCTCACCCCCTCACACACCCCTGCCCCAGTCCTGATCCCCCTCCTGCCCTCCAAACCCCTTGGTCCCAGCCAGGTATCCCCTCCTGCTCCCCAAATCCCTTATTCCCAGCCCCACCCTAGAGCCTGCACTCCCAGCCAGAGCCCTCACTCCCTCCTGCACCCCAACCCCAATTTTGTGAACATTCATGGCCTGCCATACAATTTCCATATCCAGATGTGGCCCTCTGCCAAAAAGTTTGCCTGCCCCCGATATATGATATAGTATACAGTAGTATCTTACTGGTAACACTGTGAGTATGTGATATAGGTACATTTTCCCATCTTATTCCCACACTGTCCTCATCTCAGAACATTTTGAGTTTTTGCAGTACAGACGCTCCCTGGGTTATGCAAGACCGACTTGCGCAAATCTGCATTTATGGAAAAAGTTCCATACGCTAGAAATAGGAGGTGTGTTTTTTGGGGTTTTTTTTTTGTTTGGCGTAATGGTCGGAGATATGTTTCCGACTTACGCAAAATTCGAGTTACGCAAGGCGTTCCAGAAGAGAACACTTGCGTAAGTCGGGGAGCGTCTGTACTATGGTTGTTTTTTGTGAATCACTGCTGTACATTAAATTATTAAAGAATAAACATTTACAGATTCCATATACATTTATCCATAATAGTGTCATTTCTCTCCCTATCTATGTATATTAAAAAGAAACGGAAAGCTTCCTGTTGGCCAAAGTCCGATGAGGAGACAAGTATCACACAAGTAGGGAGGGGTAAAAGAGTTTACAACTCGTAGTACCTTACAAAGTGGTGTATATGTAATGCACAGTTTCGTACTATATTTTTTTCCATTCTGCTATTTATTTCTTGTGGTGAGAAAGAAGAAATAATATTTGGCACTTCTGTCCAGGTTTTTTTTTTTAAATGCACATGCGCATGTGTGCACACACACACATACACAAAACTATCAGTCTTAAAATAGGTTGGGGTCTGAGATTTGGCTTTCTCTGGATGCCAGTTACACAGCTGGAACAGTGTCAGAAGCTGCAGCCACTGAGCAATAGGAAGCTGAACCCATTGAGACACTTTCAGCTGGGTAATTCATGAACATTCCTGCTTTACCTCTGGTGTGTGGTAGTAGGCAGCCACTATAATAGAAATAATACTCTTCAGAATTACTGCTTCCATTAGGTTATTTTTATTCAAGTGATCTATTACATCATCTAAACTGGATTTAGAAGAGTTTAAAAGTTCCAAAAAGAAAACAAAACCAAGAGAGAGAGGCTTTATTTTATTTATTTCAGCTTACAATAATACATATTAGCTATGCCAGGCTTTAGGCAAGGTGTCTAGGTGCCACAAATTAATAATACTGCCACATAAAAGATTGAAGGAGCCGCTGCTCCTCACCCCAAAACCAAATGAATAAATGAGGAAAATAAAAGTCTAAATAAATACCCCTTCATACCATGAGCACTCACCTTTATCATGTCCTTTCCTGGGTACAAAGTAGATAGGTCTTGTGGAGCTCCCAGAAGGCCAGATCTGGGATGCTTTTCTTGTGCACTTGTCACTAAGGCTAAGGTGCACTTGTCATGGGTATTTTTTAGTAAAAATCATGGACAGGACTTGGGCAATAAACAATAAATTACAGAGTTCCAGCCCTGCTGCCTGGGGCTGACAGCTGGAGCCCCCTGCCATGCTCAGGGCTGAAGCTGAAGCTGTCACAGAGACCTGTTAAAGTCATGGAATCCATGACCTCTGTGACCAAATTGTATCCTTAGTGATAAGTCTGCATTTATGTCACTGTCTTCTGAAACTGAAGAGATGGGTAAAAAGTTTGCGACCCATAGAAAGATTTCATGTTCACTAAATGGCAATGATACAACAGTAACAAGAGTCAAAGCCAATTAATGCTAATCTCTGCAGTCTCACTGCTGTAGAATAACAGGTTGCCAGATTTAATTTATTTTAAATTTTTCAAACGCATGCTGCTGCCTTATCCAAATAGTCTAATAGAGCTTTCTATTGGCTTATTTCACAAGAGCATCTCATACTTCCATGAAGGGTATGAGAACAAGCCACCCCAAAATCACTGTTGAAATAAGTTTTTTTTTAAATATTAACATAATAGATTTATTACTTCCTAATGTAGCAGTGGTAGCTACTCCATAGTTGATTCAAGCAGCTTCACTACCCACCTTGGTCCCTAGATCAAATAGCTTAATGTTATATCTTATCCCACGGTACAGTTTTTATGGAAAGCTTGGAAAAAAAACAGGAGTTAAAAAAAAATCTTTTTTTTAAATGGTCCCATCACTCCCTTTCTGAACATTTCCCTAACTTTTTTTGGATGATCATACCTTCAGAATGGCTTGGCCTATAAACTCAAAATTTCATGTTCTGATTTGGACTTGAACAGGGACGGCTCTAGCTTTTTTGCCGCCCCAAGCATGGCAGGCAGGCTGCCTTCGGTGGCTTGCCTGTGGGAGGTCCCCGGTCTCGCGGATTGGGTGGCATGCCTACGGGAAGTCTGCCAGTCCTGCGGCTTCGGCGTACCCGCCGCCAAATCTGCGGGACCAGCGGACCTCTGACAGGCAAGCCGCCGAAGGCTGTCTGACTGCCTCCCTCGCAGGGACCAGCAGGGCACCCCCCACAGCTTGCTGCCCCAGGCACGTGCTTGGAGCGCTGGTGCCTGGAGCCGCTGCTGGACATGAAGAGTAAAAGTGCTCTTTAATGTGTTTTTTTGTTTGTTTGTTTTGGGTTTTTTTGGTTTATTTTTTTTCAGTGTTGATAGGTGCAATGGGGGACAATACCAATATATACTTCAATTTTATAAAGCGTGTATATGCTATGGCAGGCGGGAAAGAGATTAAGTATGGGCTCATTACAGCAGAGACCCTGTGCCTCCTCTTCAGATTTCTCCATGCTTCCTTATCCAGATGGGAAACATTGTCAGGAAGGTCTGGAGCCCAAACGAAAGCAGCAAGGAGGAACTGGGAAACAGACTATTTTGCCAGTTTACAAGAGACGTAAATTTAGGATTGTCTGCTCTACCAGCTGAAGTAAGCCGTCTTTTGCTATTTTGTTGGCTTCAGGAAGCTAATACCAAACTAGATGGTTACCCATACTTTAGGGGAGAGCCTCCAGCTCCTCCTCTGTGCTGTTTTTTTTATACGGAGAATGGGCCCATTTACAAAAACGTTGTCTGTTTGGGGAGCCTGGTGATAGGAGAGCAGCAGATCTTGGGCGTGCAGTGGTTTGCTATGTCGATTTACAGAGAAAGCGGAGCATAGTGACAGGATTATTTTCTTTTCATAATCTTTATTTACCATTAGAGAGGCAGTATGGTCCAATTAATAGGGTACTGGCCAGGAACCCAAGAGAATCTGAATTCTATTTTTGGCTTTGCCATTGGCCTAGTATTTAACCTTGGGCAAGTCACTTCAGGTCCATCTGTTTCTCAGTCCATCTTTTGTCTGTCTTATCTATTTAGATTGCTCAGGCTTTTGGGGGCAAAGCCTGCTCCTCACCGTGTGTTTGTACAGAACATATCACAATGGGGCCTACTCTACTAGGGGCCCCATAATACTGCTATGATAAAAATAATTAAAGAAAATATATAAAAGCAACAGTATACATTTGATAACACATTGTCTCTACAGAACAAAGGGAAAAGTTCTGGATAAATCCATTTTACTGCAATAGAGCTTTGATTTACCCCCAGCTTCAGATGTGGCCCACTGGGTCTAT
Source organism: Mauremys reevesii (assembly GCF_016161935.1). Classification (NCBI taxonomy): domain Eukaryota; kingdom Metazoa; phylum Chordata; order Testudines; family Geoemydidae; genus Mauremys; species Mauremys reevesii. The sequence goes on from NC_052624.1 coordinate 203,440,067, forward strand.
AACTAATCTTTTTTGTATCCCTGCGCTTAAACCCATCTGGTTAAATGGCAGTCTGCTCCTTCACACTGTTCATGTTACCTCTCTAAGGACAGATGCCAAGTGATCCGGCCGGAAGTTTCTCCACTGTGACAGCATTGCCACATGGATGACATATTTTGCTTTACTGCTGCTGGGACTTGTGTGTCAAAAAAATCCAACAGTCTGCATAGGTGCAGGAACTAGGGTATGCTGGGGGTGCTGCTGTATCCTTTGGCTTGAAGTGGTTTCCATCATATACAGGGTTTACAGTTTCGTTCAATCGCTTTGAGCACCCCCACTATAAAAATTGTTCCAGCATCCCTGACAATGGTGAAATAAAAAACAGTGTTAATGGATGCTTATAGCTGCCAAAAAGAGAGGCTATACTGCAGCTAAAGGTTGGGAAACCATTTGAACTACATGGGGGTCAAAAGTTAAGTAAAGTGAGTGTATAACCTACAGGCACTCAGAGAGAGGTCAAGTCTCATGCAGGCAACAGGGACACATTACAAAGGAGTGAATTTGATGAAAGATAACTGCAAAGTAAATATTTATAAAATGACAATATGGGAATCTTTCTGCCTGTGCACTAAACACTCCATTCACAGTCCCTTTAGGTATGGCATAGTCAGCTAAGTTATTAACAGCATATATTACTGAGCGTTTATATGGGGCTTTTAATTTTTAAGGAATTGTACAAATATTAACTAAGTATTATTAATACTGGTCTATATTGCTGCTCTGCAGCCACTGACGTGATTATGTAGCGAGCTTTATGGCTGCAGTCTTCCTCAAAGTGTAGATAACCATAGAGTTCATACCCTTTGAAGGGCCTGAGCTCTTCAGCAACACAAAGGACAAGTCCCTGCATTCTCTCGTGGACTCCTGGGTGGCTCTGGGTATTTATGTTCCTGCAACCAAGAGGAAATTTAGTACAGTTCAGGTGGACCTACGATCTCACCTGGACCAACGATCTCACCTGGCTCATTTTTATATTTTATCCCCTTTGAGCCTATGGGAAGTTGCTCTCTCTTCTCCACTGATCCTTTTAAGATGGTGTTCCTCCTACCCACTACCTCAGCCAGATAAATAAGTGAACTGGGAACTCTTATAGCTGACCCCTCTTTACACAGTGTTCTACCATGACAAGGTGACTCTCAGCCCTCAATTTTGCTTCCTGCGGAAAGTCACTTTGGACTTTCACATCAATCAGGCTATCCAACTACTGGTCTTAACACAAATCTCACTCCTTCCTCCAGGGAACAGGCTACCCTACATGCTCTAGATGTGAGATGGGCCCTCACTTTCTGTCTCGACAGGACCTGACCTTTCAGATTTTCATCTGGACTCTTCATCTCTATTGCTCATGCAAAACAGACATCTGAACAAAGACTGTCATGCTATGAAATGACCAAGTTACACCTTCCATCTAGGGTGGCGGTCATTCTACAGGAGCTCAACCTCAGTAGCCCTCCTCAAGAATGTACCCATTGCTGATATCTGCAAAGCTGATACTTGGTCATCAGTGCATACATTCACTCAGCACTATGCCTTCATCTGTGCTTCCAGATCCAACGCAACCTTGGGTGAGGCTGTCCTCCAAACTGTTATGGATTCATCTCCTTAGCGCCTTCCTCCATATTTAAATACTGCTCTGGAGTCTCACAAAGTGGAGACCCACAGGGACATATAGGATAGGCTTTTCACCTGTATGGTAATTGGCATTGTTTGAGATGATGTGTCCCTATGGGTGCTCTACCACCTGCCTTCCTTTCCCCTCTGCTTTGGAGTACTTGTCTTTGGACTTTGGACTGGGGTACGAGCAGGTCTGTCCCTCCCTGTTTACCATCAGTCTGGAGCATGAAGATTATTTAGGACACAAGTGCAGACCTGTGGACACTGCTGAAGAAAAATCTCGGATTGAAGATGCGCATATGCAAACAATATGGGACATAATATCTGAAAACTCCAGTTCCTGCATAGGTAAATAACCTCTCCTTATTTCCGTTGTATAGAAAGGGAAACCGAGGCACAGAGTGGTGAAGAGACTTGCTCGAGGTCATACAGCAGGTCAGTGGCAAAGCTAGAGGTCTTCTGACTCCCAGGCCAGTGCTCTATCCTCTGAACTACTCCTCCCTCCCAGTTCTTTGGGGTAATATTTTATCATTTTTATTTTTAGTGTAATATATGGTAGTAATAATTTATTCAACAGATCATAACATAAGTATTAGAAATAGATTTTAAATATATTTATGTACTATAACTGTGAACTAGCAAATAATAATATTCTCTGTTAAGAAAGATTTCTCCATCCTTATTCCTCCAGTTCAGTGGCATTATTTAAGAGAAAAAGAGAGAGAAGTGAGCCTAAAAATATTTTAATTATAACTTGATGGTTCTGACACAAACCAGTGAAAGCTAGGAGATTCAAAGATAAGGCTTATGCACTAGGGTATATCTACACTGCTGTCGGAGAAAAACATAGTTCTCACTCTCAGGTTGGGTGTAGCAAGTCAGATACTTTATTCTCTAGCAGTTGCATGAAGGGAGAGAGTGCACTAAGACTCGGGGTTTCCCCCACCTAGGCAGGTCTCTCTCCAGGTAAACTATTACAGCAAGCATTTATACCTTTTGTTACATACAGTAATGAGCAACAGCTGCATTTTGTTTATACATAGGTCATCCTGATAGCTTCTTTTTCTCAATTCTATTTATACTATAGTCTACATTCCATACTTATCTAACACAAGGTTGCAACAACTTCTCACACAGTTCTGTCCCACTCACCTCACGCAGTCCTCGCTTCTACAAATCTCGTATTAGGGTTACAGCTAGCCTGACTCTTGCTCACAGAGGGGACTGTTTGCATTGAAATCCCCTTCAAATCCCTGCCAGTTCTTGCTCTACTTCCACAATGCAATTAGACACCTGTGGCTGGCTTTGCCAGCTGACTCAGGCTTTTGGGGCTTGGGCTGCATGCAGGGCTGTTTAATTGCAGTTTTGACTTTCCGGGGGGCTGCAGGCTGAGCCCCACAAAGCCCTAGTCAGCTGGCACGACCAGCCCCAGGATCTAATTGCAGTGTAGACAATACCCTAGCTTTCATTTACATTTGTGGCTTTTTCACTCTCTTTCTTCCCACTGGTCAAAGTTAAAGATGCATTGTTAATCTTCAATGTTGTTGGTTTTTCCAGTTTGGTTCCATATGTTATGATTTAATGTTTTGTAGGATTTTAAACAATAATAAAACACTTATTTCATAAGTGTGGGAATGTTGATGAATGGTTAGAGGCAGGGACTAGATGCTATGACTCCCGGGTTCTCTTCCTGGTTTTGTTACTGACTTGCTGTTTGATCTTGGTCAAGTCAGTTTAAATTCTCTGGGTGAAATCCTGGCCTCACTCCAGTTGACAGGTAAATTCCTATTGACTTCAGTGGGGCCAGCATTTCACCCTCTGTGGCTCAATTTATTTACGCATTAAATGAGGTTAATGACACAGACCTCATATGGGTTTTGTGAGGCTTATTTAGGGTTTGTAAAGTGTTTTGAAATCCCTGGATGAAAGGTGATAAATAAATGCAAAATATTTGCTTTTCCTTTTAAATGATTGACTATTGTCTCTTTGCTATATGATAGTTATTCGTAGCTGATATACCAAGCAACCAAAGCCATGATTATGACATGATTAAACATTATATACACGTGCATATAGTTTTGCTTAATAGGTGTGAGACCCAATAAATATTTTAGCTAGAACAAAGCTTTCCTTCTGTTCTGATTCAGGGATTATAACCTGTATTGTTGCCTTTAGTGTTCACACAGGCATTAAGCTTTGTTGAGTTAGCAAAGGTAGAGGCATTAAAAAGTAATCTGATATCTGTGAAAATGCACTGGTCTTTTGGCAGGCATATTGGACAACCTGTAAGCTGTTTGCGTCAGAACAGCGCATCCACTGTTGTAATTCACAGCTGACTGAGGAGGATAAGAAATCATGCCTTAGAGAATGACTACACATGCCTGCAGTGTGAGTGGCAGTAGCAAGCAGTGGTGATTCATTCTCTTGACGCTGAAATTGCCAGCATCCAGAGAAAAACTATTTGTTTTGAACAAGAAATATTTTATCCAATAGAGAATGTAGGCATTATAAACTGTTAATCAGGACATTCGTCCTGAAAGTGTTTTTAATTTGCAGATTTAGTGGACAGGGAATCTCAGATTACTCTATGAAGGCGGTAGATTGAACTGCAGATTTTTAGGAACTCCTCAAATTGCACCTTAGAAAGTTTCAGTCTGTAAATGCTAATGAAATGTTTCCTATTTGTATGGCTTAATGTTTTCTTGGAATGACATCTCTCCAATACAGATATAAAACAGCCAGTTTAATTTGCTGTGTCTTTTCTACAGAAATAGCACCTGAGGCTGTTACTTTGCTAAATCTCATGCATTAAGCAGGGTCCAGCCTAGTTGCTAGTTAGATGGGAGACCTCAAAGGAAAACCCAGATGCTGTAGGTAATTGTGTTGGTGATTCAGCCGGTAGTATTCTTTCCTCTGAATCACTATTGAACCATTCCCAAACTAGGTGTTAGGGACATTATATTGCTGGAGCAGCTACAGCTATTATCTGGATGAGCCATAAAGCTCATAAATGCTGCCTCAACCCTGATATTGTCATGAGCTCTGGAACTGTGAACCCCCACTGAAGTTAATGGGGTTCCATGCAGGCTTGGGGGTCTGTTCAGATGGAATTTATTAGAATCATAGAATATCAGGGTTGGAAGGGACCTGAGGAGGTCATCTAGTCCAACCCCCTGCTCAAAGCAGGACCAATCCCCAACTAAATCATCTGAGCCAGGGCTTTGTCAAGCCTGACCATAAAAACCTCTATGGAAGGAGATTCCACCACCTCCCTAGGTAACCCATTCCGGTGCTTCACCACCCTCCTAGTGTAAAAGTTTCTTCTAATATCCAACCTAAACCTCCCCCACTGCAACTTGAGATCATTAATCCTTGTTCTGTCATCTGCTACCACCGAGAACAGTCTAGATCCATCCTTTTTGGAACCCTCTTTCAGGTAGTTGAAAGCAGCTGTCAAGTCCCCCCTCATTCTTCTCTTCTGCAGACTAAATAATCCCAGTTCCCTCACCTTTTCCTCATAAGTCATGTGTTCCGGCCCCCTAATCATTTTTGTTGCCCTCCGCTGGACTCTTTCCAGTTTTTCCACATCTTTCTTGTACTGTGGGGCCCAAAACTGGACACTTCTTGTAAGCTTCTTTTTTGTATTTAAGATCAGCAAGGATTTCACTGTCAAGCCAAGCTGGTCACCTGCCATATTTACTATTCTTTCTACACATCGGGATGGTTTGAGCCTGCAACCTCAATAAGGATTCTTTAAAATACAGCTAGCTCTCCTGGACTCCTTTCCCCCTCATGTTATTCTCCCAGGGGATGCTGTCTATCAGTTCCCTGAGGGAGTCAAAGTCTGCTTTTCTAAAGTCCAGGGTCTGTATTCTGCTGCTCTCCTTCCAGCTGCAGGTTTGGGACCTTGATTGCTAGGAGGAGAGAGAGAGAGACCCAAAAGTTCTTAGCAAAGTAGCCATAAACAGTGGAATCTGCTGCACAGCATGGAATGCACTGGAAACAGCTCTTTAAATTGGTATAATGTGCTCTGAGAATATAGGCAAAAAAGAACTGTAGAAATACAGAAACACATTTTTAAAGTGTGGATATTATGAATGAGCTTTTAAACACTACAGAAACTTAACCCTAAAACTCACAACTATAATTGGGGAAGGGATGGCTCAGTGGTTTGAATATTAGTCTAGGGGAGGGGTAGCTCAGTGGTTTGAGCGTTGGCTTCCTAAACTCAGGGTTGTGAATTCAATCCTCGGGGGGAGGGGCACTTAGGGATCTGGGGCAAAATCAGTACTTGGTCCTGCTAGTGAAGGCAGGGGGCTGGACTAGATGACCCTTCAGGGTCCCTTCCAGTTCTAGGAGATAGGTATATCTCCATTATTAAATTGCTGCTATGCTATTGTGGGTTATGATATATTGTACTGTGTCCATTGCAGTTTAATATAGATGTACAGTAGGGAGCTGATTCTCTACTGCCGTGTCTTGTGTAGTTACCAATCTGATTTGGTAGTGTTTTGCACCAACTCTACACAAGTATGCATGTCCAAGGAATGAGTATATGCATGTCCAAGGAAAGAATCTGTATCAAATCTATGCATAAACTGATACCGTGGCACAAGTATTTTCATCACATTCATTAATGTTGAAAATATAAATTTGTGTGTGGTAGCTGCTCACCTCTCTTCTGTTTACTCTTGTTAAAACATTTGCAGAACCACCTCGAAGTTTTCAAGTTTACCACTCTGAGAGTCATAAACTAACAAATTATTTACAGCCAAGCTGTTACAAATATGCTCAGAGTAGGCTTTGTGTGTGATCTTTATGAAATGTTATGTGATTAGATAATGTTTTATCACAAAATTAACCCAGCCTCCCATTGACTTTTGACTTTCTGGTTCTAGTATTATTATGGAGATTCAGATCTTCATAGTGAAGGATTTAACGAGAGAAATAGAATCTAGAAGTGATAACTACAATTGTATGGTATGCAGTTCAAATTGTTTTTCTATTATGTATGTAAAATAGAACTTGAATCTGTAGCTGTGTTTTTACTGGAAATTTCATAACACATTTTCTGCAAGAATAGAATTAAAAGACAAATGTGGTATAACCCAGAGTTTAATTTTCACTTGTCTCAGACTGGGGTGCTTGCTTTGTGTGTTCAGAATTTTTCTGCCAAAGTCCTTAAATTCTCCCAAACATCTGAATATAAGTGATTCAGAATAGCTGTGTGATTTAAGAAAATGAGTGTGTGCTGCATACTATGTACATACTATGTGCAGATGTGTAATGCTGTATATTTAGGTTTGATTACTTCTGCATCCTTTTTTAATGCAGATTCTATCTATGATCATGGTGTAGTGCTTGCTGCATCTGCCACTGATTGCAGGAAAGCCACATATGTCATTTAAATAATTAGATCAGACTCTGTTGTTCCATTTAGGCAGAATCTGGAGCTATGAACTGTGCAGAGTCCTCTCCTCCCAGGAGGAATTAAGTGTCAGGGAATTCCTCCTGGTGCTAACTGGTATGCAGAGGACACACATTCACTGCCACAGTTCACAGGTGTAGCATACTACCTCAGCACAACTGGCCAGATCAGCTGGGTGAATCGTGGAAAAGGCAGTGACATGGCCAAACCCTTCCCTTTGGGGTTTCTAGTCCCCAGAAAATGCATGGAGGGAACAATCTCTGTGCTTCAGGGAGATCAGGAGGCCTTACATGCTATACTGAGAGACAAGAAAAAGGAGCCCCTGACCCTTCCAGCCCCAATTGTACATTCACAGAGCAGGTATATGCAGTCTGGCCCATCAGTATTCTCTACATGTGGCCCAATCTGTTGGAGGAAACTGGAATGCTGCCTCAAGATGTTTTTATGTTGAGTGAAATCTCACCGGGGACTGCTTTTAAAGATAAAGGGTGAAATCCTTCCCCATTGGAGTGGATGGGAATTTTTCTATGGATTTCTTTGGATTTCACTAAGCTCCTTATGTCCATAGAAAAGTGCAGTATCTCATGAATTGCTGTTATGGGTCTGTTGTTCATGATTTATGGTACTGTAGCTCATGTTAAGAACAAAAGTGCAAAGTGAAATTCAGCATATAAAGTTGAAGTTTTACACTCAGCAGCAGCATATTTGCTGATCAAGTTCACTTTGCTGATGTGCTTCCAGGCAGTTTCACAATTGGAAATGTGCAGCGAGCTGAAATACTTGTGACTGACTGAAAATTCCTGTTAACTTCATTTTTGGGTTGGTTGTTCAGAAAACTTTTAAAAATAGCACAATGCTGCCGTGTTTGCTATTAAAACAACAAATAGAAAAACCTCCACCTTTTCCTCTGGTGTAAATGGAAATGGGCCACTTACTCATTTGAGCAGAAGAAATTCACCATATGTGAAAACTGTGTAACTCCTTTTTATTTTTATGGGATGAGCAAAAATGTCTGCAGATGGAGAGGACAGGTGGATCTATCAAGCAATGGAAAGTTTAGGAATAATGCCTTTCATTAAAAGTGAATGTGGTGAATTTTTTTTTTGAAGGAGAGAAGAGTGTAGCTGTAAGAGACACCTTTACCAGAAATGTCAGGGTTTGTTTATTTATTTTAAACATAGATACATTGTGCATTTGGATTATCAATCAGAGAAGGTGGTTATGAGGGTAAATCTAAGCAGCCCAGAATGTAGTAGGGAGAGGGTCTCAAACTATGGTTTGTGGATTACTTGGTGGTGGTTTACAGAGAGGTAGCTGGTCATATGGTTCTTGCTGATTCTTCTTTCAAGCCACTAAGTCATATAAAAGACAGATAAAGACACATTTACTACTTTCCTGACATTATTTTTCTAGGTAAGCAACTGTTGTAGTTGCCTTAAGGACATTATACTGGTATGTGGGAAAGGAGGTGATTTGTGGCCCTACCTTTAGTGCATGCTATGAAATACTTGAGAGTCTTGTAGTTACGGATGAAAATGTCATGAGCTCTGCCTGGACTAGTTCAAAGTTTAGAGATCCTGAAGCAAGGGCGCTCTGTGGCTATAATCTTTCTAGTGCATGGAGATGGGTGAGGAAATTGTATTGCTAGTTTCTTTGTGCGTCTTGGTATTGGGTCTGTTTTCATTAACTTTCCTGTCATATTTACATTGTTTCTATTTATGTCCCCTTATCTAAGTTGGACCAAGAACAGGAAACTGCCATGGATTATCCATGCCATTAGTAAGAATTTTAAATGCTATAATTATTCTTCTTTTATCAGAGCCCATTACTTTGAGTTGCTGGATGCTGCAGCTAAAAATTTATCCAAATCTCTTTGTTTCTTCCGTTCCTGCAGTGATTATTAGCAATTTTAAAAAATCTGACAAGAAACCTAAATATCTATATTTATATGGTTGTTTAAAATGTGTTGAGTATGCCATCAGCAAAGAAAGAAATATCCCAACTAATGAATGAACTATAAAAGACAGAAATTTATCCACTGCAATCAGCTGCTGTTGGTGTGTAATGTGTAACACAGATTGAGCAATGAATAGATTGGAGAAAGAGGGAATGATTTTTGGAGGGGAAGAGAGGGCTGTTGTTTAGAAGACAGAATTATTACAGACAAACTATCCCTTTTTATGTGCAGCTTCAGTTAATCAAATGCTTTGCAGCATCTGCTGATTTTAACAACTTGGGTGGTCAATGATGGATAGCTGGCTCATTTCACTGGCTTTCCCACCCTACCTGCTGTCTGCTTTGCTGTGTATTGAACTCAGGTTATGGATTTTCTTGGCTATACCATATGATTTTGGCAGCATTTAGTGGTGTCTAACAGTATGTGCTACCTAGCTCTTCCTAGTTTTTCAGAAGCCTTTGTACAAAGTTATTAGTTGCAGTTCTAGACATGTACACCTGCTAATCTCTCTTCCTTTTCAATGAAAGGCATTATTCCTAATCTTTATATTGCTTCATAGATACACCTGTCCTCTCCATCTCCATCTCATTCGTTCAGAATCCTACCTTCTTTTTTATTATTTGTAAGGGTAACAAATAAGGGCTTTGTTCATGAAATGACTAGATAACATATGATGTGTACAATATAAACACCTAGATACGGTCAAATAGATTCTTAATGTCAGCCAAGAATGAAAGTGTACGATTAAGTGCATCATTCAGCTGTCACAAGTGTCTCCTGCTTTGCTAGTTAATTAGAAAATCTTAATTACTTCTAAAGAAATACTCTTCTGTAATGAGGAATTATATATATCTCAAGGGCTTCTTTTCACAGTTCCAAATAAGATTTTATTAATCTAAAATCTGTAGCTCTTCAATTGACTTATTTGTTTGTCTTTTTTCTTTTATTCCTTTGACAGACAAAGTTCCTCGGAAATCGCAAGAGTCATATTGTTCAGGATTTCAAAGAGCTGTCATTTATCTTTGTGGATACAAGTAACGGACAATGGTGCCCCAACCATCAGTTCAAGCTGCTTGAAAAAAGGCGTCTGTACAAATGGCATGAAAGGTAACCTAACCACATCAGGGGCCCCGGTGTACTTTAGCTCTGCTTGACATCTTTTCTCCCCCACCCTTCTTCCTCATTCAGACCTCCTAATTCCCACTCTGAGGAGTAGTTAATTAGACTGGCTAATTCCAGGATTCTAACTAAAAAAGGATTGTTTCTGCTCTCTGATACTTTTCTAGATAGAAAACAGCTCTTGAAGACAAATGGTACATGCCTCATATATTTGTGCTCCTTGCAGTGGAAGGCTGTTGGTTTTAGTCAGTGTTTTTCAAGAGGTATAGAGTAGTAAGCAAACAGGGAGTGGTGAGCAGCGGTTGGAGATGTACTCTTCTGAATCTCTGTCTGCTATGGAACCATCATACTTTGACTTGGCGAGTCCTGAGGCATCTGAACAGTTTCACAGAGATCCAAGTCTTTGTCAAAGAAGCTGTTACAGAAGCTGTGGCTTTGACAAAAATCTTCTGAGATGAAACGTGAATGCCCTGGATTAGAAGAACCCATTGCCTTGCATTGAGTTAATCCCCACCTTTCAGATGCCGGGAATGTTATTGGAGTCATATAACAAAAAAGAACCTTGCACCTCCCCGCCCCCAAACTGTTCTGTGCATTGCCAGATCAATGAACACAAATAGTCAACGTAAACCATGTTTCTGGTGGCTACCCACAACACACAAGGATTCAGTTATACTGAATTATGGTAACAATATTTTGATAATTAGCAAAAAAAAGTGTTACCCTCCAACAGACCTCTTAATTCTCACTATGTATAATATTTAAAATTCCAACAGTTTGTATTTTTACGCTAGTAGAACCCAAGTAGTTATGAGACTATGAATGTGATCTTCTTTTAAGGGTAATTCTGATTTATTAGCATTTGGAAACTAATTAAGAGATTTGCTTGAAAATAGTTCAGTTTTTTTTTAAAAAAAAATCAGATTTACACTTTTCCTCATAGGAAACAAAGATGTTGAACATCTGCTTTAAATGCAAAATGGAGCCTAACATTCAGCGGTGTTGCTCCTGATGCAATTTTACCCTTAAAGAACTCTGAGCAGATCTACCTCTGAGAGATATTTTTAAAAAATCCAGAAGAGGTGGAATATGACAGATTTCAAAATGTTTTATATAGCTTTCAACAAGAAGCAATTTATAGCAACCTTAGATTTATGTAACTTCTAACTCTGATTTTTAGTGGCATAATTTAGAGGAGCTGTAGTGCTTTCACTATAATTTTAAGGAATATGTAATCAGTCTGTCTAATCTATTTTAAGCATTTCTAAGGAATACATCACTATAGTTTCTAGGTGCTAAATCTGAATACAGCTGACAGCTCGCCATGAACTTGTATTATACAGAATATCAAAAAGGAAAATGTGTGAGTTTGTTTTTAAAGACAGTCTGCTTACTGTAATCCCAGGTTCCAGAATTGTGCCATTAGTAAAGTCTATATTAAGGAATCTGTATTCATTGTGAATCTCACTCTTTGGTCTGGGAGAAACTCAGTTTGTCCCGGAAAAGTGATGCTTTTGGTTTGTCGAGGCCAGGTACTTGTTGTTGTAGTCATACAATACTCAGGAGTGTCAGAAACATCAAGCAAGGGTGATTTCATATCATCTTAGCCCAAAAGTGATGCATGCATCCAATTGCAGTGGCCCAGATTTGGAACATAGTGAACAATATGAAATTTTCAAATGAAGAATAAAATATACCTTGGAGCCTGCAATATGGCATAATACCTTTTGTATGCATATAACTGGAGGTATTTGAACAATCTTGAATAATTTATTCAATGAATTTTATGATATTATTCAAATAAATTATTCAGATATTTTGCTCATTATTTGCTCGGCTTATAGAGATGGATGAATAATTCATGAACATTTTCATTGAATGGTTTAATCAGGGAATCTTCTTAATAAATATTTTCATTATTTGTTCTGTTTTACCAATAGCAGCATCTGCCCAAACCCTGCTCTTAGACATGCAATAAGTATACACTATTGTGCAATTGTAGGATTTTGTTATATGCTGTATAGTAGGGTATATTGTCTAGGTCTTGGGAGAAGCAGGAGAAAGGTGGCAGTTAGAAAGCTGTGGAGCTCCAGGCCAGGGAGGTAAGGGCTAACAGTGGGAACATGAAACACCTGAACCCTGTGGGCCTTTCTGGAAGCCAGTTGGAGCACATAAGAGGAAGTACAAGCTCAGAGCATTGGACTGGGAGTGGCTAAAAGAACAGTAGCTGGTCTGCATCTCCAGGAGTCAACCCTCCTAGTGTCACTGTAAGCCTGTTTTGTTCAGAGTGCATATATTTTCAGCTTGTTTTCTCTTGATTCTGAAGAGGAAGAGCATCCAAAGACTATTTTCAGTCCACTAGAAATCTTCCCCAGAGAGGAGAGAAGCACTCCAAAGAGCAGTAGTTAGATAGCCCAGCACAGTGGGAGGGAGTTCTCCTCTACCAAAGCCCGGAGAGACACCTCACCCCCACCCCACCCCATGACATGACCAAACGTTTGAATAGTTGTGACCTATGGTAATGAATAGAGCTGAGTGGACACATCATAGCAAATAGAATACTTGAGAGTTCAGCATCTCTTTCTGCTTGACACTTATTTGAATGTTATTTGTTCAGATTTTACTGAACGGGTTATTTTGGGCCAGATGGTGCACTGGTCCTACGCTGCCTCACAGGAGGAAGTAGGTACTTTGCCCTCAGGGGCTCCCTTCTTGCACAGTTTGCATTAGGCTTCCTAGAGTGCTGCTCTTTGGAGCGTTGAGGCTGTGCCAGACATGTGCCTCTCCTCCTGCCAGGAGCAAGTGGCCAGGGGGCCAGGGAGTAGATGCCATATAAACATACCAATAGTAGCATTCAGTTTACTGGTGTGTAATTGTCTGCAGGGGCGGCTCCAGGCACCAGCACGCCAAGCGCGTGCCTGGGGCGGCAAGCCTTGGGGGGTGCTCTGCCGGTCGCCACGAGGGCAGCAGGCAGGTTGCCTTCGGCAGCATGCCTGCGGAGGGTCCGCTGGTCCCGCAGCTTCAGCAGACCTCCCGCAGGCGTGCCGCTGAATCCGCGGGACCGGGGACCTCCCGCAGGCAAGCTGCCAAAGGTAGCCTGCCTGCCGTGCTTGGGGCGGCAAAATACCTAGAGCCACCCCTGATTGTCTGCCATCACTGCAGTCTTGGATACAATGCAGTTGTGAGTGTACATCCTCATTGCAAAAGCTGCAGTCAGACCCTTTCTGCTTCATGTAACTGCTTCTTGGCTAGGGCCATGGTGAGAGGTTTTGAGAAAACATTCCCCCTTTTGTGTTAATAAGTAGTGCCCCACATAATATTCATTAGCTGCCTTCACTCATGTAGTATTGCTAGACTCAATCAGTAAAAATCATGAGTCAGCCCCTCCCCCTATAATAAATTTGGATTAAAATGATGCAATTTAAAAAAATAAATGCTGGATCCTGTTTATTTGCCTCTTGGGTTTTGACCCTTCAGGATTCACATGCTCCAGCTTTTCTCCACAACCGTGAGGACTAGAAACATATTTTCATTTTTTTAAAATGAAAGCTGAGATACTCCCCTAATCCCATGATTCCAGATGATGGAGGTTTCAGAAAATGTCATAAAACTCATGGCGAAACTGCAAGAGTTGGGAATACTGCTGCTGATCAGCACAGAGTAAGGTGTAACAGTAGCAAAGGAAGGAAATATGTCCGTTTCAACAGGCATGTTTAGGCCTAAACACAAGGGCCTAGTAATCAAATTAGTACCAGAATAAAATTGTCTTCACCACCAAGTCCGTCATCTAGTCAGAGGCCAGAATATTCTGCTGCAGAGCAATGTTAGATTTTTTTGTTCTCTTAGAAAAGGGTTGGGGAGGCCTACCTTTTGAGTTCAGAAGATGTATATGTTGTGCGGTCAGAGAGAGCTGTCAGTTTGCTATTATCTGGAGCAGAAGGGACTTCTGACAATGAAAGGGGATAAATGAGGATGCTGCCACATTGCTCAAAATAATTTACATCATGGGGAGTGTTTAAAGGAAAGTATTACTAGTACCGGGCAGGAAAGAGCAGCACAGTATTTTGAGCTAACACCGATGTCCAAGGACAAAGTGTGCGTGCCATTCAGGAACAGAGTAGGAAGGATAGTTTAATGTTCAGTGCAGTGGACTGGGAACTTGAGAGTTCAGGATTTAATTTCCAGCTCTGATTAATAATTGAGAGTGGTTCTGATGGTTATGGGAGCACATGCTGAGTCCTTAAAGTGATCACAACTGGTAATGGAAGTGGGAATATCCCAGATGTGATGCTTATAACACCTTCATACTAGATCAGGGGTAGGCAACCTATGGCATGCGTGCCGAAGGTGGCACGCAAGCTCATTTTCAGTGGCACTCTCAGTGCCCGGGTCCTGGCCACTGGTCTGGGGGGGCTCTGCGTTTTAAATTAATTTTAAATTAAGCTTCTTAAACATTTTAAAAACCTTATTTACTTTACATACAACAATAGTTTAGTTATATATTATAGATTTATAGAAAGAGACCTTCTAAAAATGTTAAAATGTGTGACTGGCACGCAAAACTTTAAATTAGAGTGAATAAATGAAGACTCGGCACACCACTTCTGAAAGGTTGTCAACCCCTGTACTAGATGATCTAATGAAAATAATACAAAGGTGTGCAATTTATTGGGGAGTAAAAAATTAAAATGGATTTCATTATAGATCCTGTATCATGTTTAAAAATAAAATAAAGTAATCCCAGGTGGATCCGACAGTGTGGTTAGACTTCTTAGTGGCGATTAAGAAACTACCCACAGAGTTGACACTGTAAATAGATTCATGAGATCTCAGAAAGGCAATCAAGCAAGAACATTACCTGGTGATGCCTAAACTTGCAGATATAACAAGTAAATTGGCTTATGCCCATTTTCTCAGTCCTGGAGGCTCGATCTAGGTACTAGCAAGTAAAACCGGGCAGAGGAAGTTCAGTTCTAACCATGTTTAATATCGCAATAGGGAGATAAAGATTCACTTACTCTTTGGTATTCATTCAGCCTGTGATGTGAGGTTCAAAAAAAAAAAAGGAAGCTTTGTGGAGCTTTGTGGACTCAGCTATTGTGGGTGATAGATTGATGTTTGGTGCTGTCATGGAAGAATATGATGCCAATCTATGTACTGTAATCCAAAATCTAGAGGAAAAGGAGTTAAATCTACACAAAATGATCACCGACCAACTAAGCTAAAATATTTTGGTCATTTTTTCTCAGTGGAGAGTGTGAAACCTGATCCTAAAAAACGGCAGCCATCACTGAGATGAGGCCATCTAGAGAATTATGCTGAGCAAGAAAATGTATCCAAGATTTATCATCTTGGGTTTATGTGTTACCTTGTAGAAATTTTGACACCAGGTTTTCTAAAAAGAGACTGAGTTTCAGTGGGATGCTCATTAGTATTTGATTTTCAACAAACTGAGGCAATTAGCTGTCAGTGCAGGCATGTTGACATACCATGATAAAAATAAAGTAACAACAGTTCAGGAGGATGTGTTGCAAGATCTGATTCAATGCCCAATAAAGTCCATGGGAAGTTTCCAGTTGGCTTTAGTGGGCTTTGGATTAGGTTCAATGTCAGGGCTTGAAACTACACTACTTCAAGAAGAGAAGCCAGTAGTGTATGCATCTAACCCTCTCACATGTATAGAAATAAATTGTGCACAGAAGGAGATGTTTGCATGTATGCTTAACTGGGAGTGCTTCCATCAAAATACATACGGGAGAAAAGATGCAGTGGCGTCTGAGCAGAGCACTTTGGAGGCAGGCATGAAAAATTATGTTACAGCCTCACCACAACTATAAAGAATGATGTCTGAAGAAACATGATGATGTAGGTAAGAAATATGCCAGATGTTCTTAACTTGAGCAGGTGGAGTTGACAAGGGTTTTGACCACACCTAAAACTACTTGCATGAGTATATAGGCAATTGACAGTTGTCATTTTACCTGAGCAGGCCAGGTCTTAAGCTCCTCAGAGAGACTGAATGTGTATATTTTTTCTAATGCTTTTGAAAGTTAAATATCTGGCTTCTAAAATATTTGCTTTTAGCAAGCCTCAAGTTTATGTTAACAGTAAATTTTATATGGCTTTTTCCCCCCTGTGTGAAGGGAATAGTCAAATCAGTGGTAGTCAGCAAAAAACTATCAAGATGGTTTTGCTAGTTTTGGTTATCTGAATGTGTAGGAGTTAGATCTTGAAGAAATGCCTCCTGTTAGCTATTATGCAGTTCTTTTTAAGATGCAGTCATATATAAAGTTCTGATTTTCTCTCTCTTTCTCTCTCACACACACATTAAGAATAGTTTACTGTTATGGATTAGTCTCACATAAAGAAACTATTATTTCAGTGCCAAAACATTACTTATTGCCCTTTTGTGTTTTATATTAAAAAGAAACTATTAAACACACAACCTCAGTGAATCCAGACAAGTAGGAAATTCCTAGGGTGGATGAGTAGGGGAGGGGATGTACGTACAGCCATGTGTAATTAAGTTATGGTAGTTGAGAGATTTTTAAATAGTATAAATTAAAATACAGAAGAGCGACAATGATATATGAAGAGTGAGCAGATAAGTGCCTATTTACCACATTCCAACAAATAAATACTTCCTTGACTCCTTTAGTGTGTCTTCTGTTGTTTCATTTCTCTTATTTAATATATGTTGACATCTGGTGTGAAACATTGCCTCTGTTAGAAATTTTTCTGATTTTTCTCAGCTTTGGAAAAAGCTGTGTGGGAAGAAGTTGTCTTTTAATTCTGCATTTTGACTACGTAATATCTTTATTGTAAGTCTCCCTGTATGAAGTTGTATATATTTAAAAATGGGGAAAATACACATAAAATGAGCAACAAGTGTAGGCCAGTGCTTGCCAAGTCTGACAGTGGATAGTATAAAAAGGTAGCATGCTAATAGCTTAGTACCAAAGTGGTGTTACGTGTCCGAATAACAAAAATTAAAATGAGAAGCTCATTTTGTGAATAAAAGATAATTTAGGAAAGATTTACATCAAGATTTACAGCCATTAGAATATCAATATTATTGGGTTGGCCAGCCAGTCTTAGAATGGGGATTTAATTTCTGTTCCTCTTTGCTGTAGGGTTTTTATAGAGTTTGGTTTTTACCTTTTTAGTTGCAGAGCAGAACTTTTTCATAGGCAAACAAATCAGCGTGAGTGCCAACCGTTGGTTGTAAATGGAATGACAGAGTTTGCAAACTTTACCAGCAATTTTAAAGAAATTATTAAAGTAAGATATTTCTTGGAACGATTTTGTTTCCTATCTGGCTGATATGTAGCCCATGGTTTTTCTTGAAAATGTGATAGATGTAATTAGTACCTTTCCTGTGAAATAAATGAGGAGGATTTATTCTAAAATTTCACTGAGAAAAAACTGTGCAGTCAGGTGCTCTTTGCTTGTTTCGAGCAGATATTCAGTGTTTACTTTCAAGCTGCAACGGTTTAACTGGGAAATGTGAAGCCAGTCTCCTATTCAACTTAGTGCTTAGAGGAGGAAGTACTTCACCCCAAAGAGTATTAATTTGTTGGGTGTTGATTCTTTTTAAAGAATCAGCTTTTTATAATGTCCTTGTGACGGGCCTCAGTTGGACCACACTAATCAAGCTATTCAAGATTTCTGATAGTTATTCTTCGAGAGCTTGCATATGTCCACGACACTGGAGAGGTGTGTGAACAAAATCATAACATATCCACGCAATTTACCTAGTGATACTTTTTTTAGTCGCTTGATGCTTACATTTTTTGTTTTTTCTTTATTTTTTTATTTTTTTTCGAACTTTATTTCTTAGTAGTATTTTCCAGCCAGGAGGGTCATTGTGCCCCACCCAGTACTGGGGGACCCTTACCATGGTCCCCAGATTTCAGATTTACTCAGGCTGCAGAGAGGCCGTTCCAGTCAGTGACCCTCAGTTGCACTGTCTCAAGTGCTTGAGTGAGGGCTGTGTAAGATGAGTTTGTCCATTAGCCTAGTTGTCATGGAATCAAGACCAGGAGAAGGAAGTTGAGGGAGGAGCGTCTCCATTACCTCTTGGTTGAGGCTGCCCTTAGACTGGAGTTGGAACCCCACTGGTCATCCAAGGGAGGTACTTTGATTCCTTCCCAAAGTGCTTTCCCCAGCTTTTCTGCAGACAGGAGCAGTGGGAGATCCCTGTCAGTGGGATTGTCTTCTTTGAGGCCCAAGACTTCAGAACAGTCCTGGCTCCAGAAATACAAGAAGGAGGAGGCATTGGGCTCTTTAGAGTCCAGAATGCAAGACTCGTATACAGAAGATTGTTCAGGTACTGATGGTAGAGCGAGCCCTTTGGCTTGCTGCTCCCTGGTACTAGCTCATACAGAGAGACCTGAGACATCAATACATCAGTCCTCCCAAGGACTGGCAAGACTGGCTAACTCTTCAGCCGCAGTGGAGTAGTCATCCCAAATCACTGTGGGACAGCCACCCATATCCATACTGACTATGCCAGAGACTTTTGCTATGCCCAGGACTTGTTATGCCTGTTGTACCATCTTCACTATTGCTTCAGGTCGGTGGCACAGATGCTGAGATCATCTGCAAAGGAATGCTCTATTCTGGGGTCACCAACCAACTCCTTCGACTTCTTTTGGTCCAGTACCAGTTCCTCCACGCTGCATGTGACTGGCGGCTAGGAAGCTGCCCATACTTTCCCTAGTGCCACATCCCTGTTGCAGATCTAGATCTCAGTCACCGAAGTCCCCTTCCAGTACTGCACCGTCTCAGAATACTCTGTGTCTTCATCAGACTCTGAGGTAGGCTGTCAAGTATCTCAATACCAGAGTCTAGAGCTTCCTCCCAAACCACTTCCCATACTTAATAGCATGGGTTTGAGAAGAGCTTAACCAGGGATTGAGATGCTTGGGCCAGACATGCCTGGGGCCCCAGTACTGTTCCAGCCCCATCAGTGGCCCTGTTAGTTGCCCTATAGGATGCCTCCAGCATCCAGCTTTATATTGCCAATAGCTCATACGAGTAAATCCCCAGAAGGGAGCCATCTCCTGCCAGTACCAAGAGACTGTGATGGTTGATACCGATCAGCCTTTGGAATCTCAAGCTCAGGCTTTACCTGTTCTGCTTTGGAGCTGCAACCTGTCTTGGTACCACCAGAACAGCCTTGAGAGCTAACTCCTTTGCCCCCGTCCCCTTATGCATCCTCTTCACCATGTGTCTGACTTTAAGGCATTTCAGAAGATCTTCAGGAGAATGGCAGCTTCTTTGGGCATTCAAGTGGGGCTAGTGATGGAGAATACCCACAAGCTGACTGACACGCTCCATCCCGCTGTGGTAGAAATGGTAGCCCTGCCTATCAATGAGGCCCTTATGCAGCCCGCCAAAACACTGTGGCAAAGTCCTTCCTCCATTGCACCTATGGCCAGATGAATGGAACATAAATACCAGCTTCTGTCCCAAGGGTTTGAGCAGTTTTTTTTTACATCCCACACCTGGCTTAGTAGTAGTGGCCATGATGAATGAGAGGAGTTGGCAGGGCTGGGCTAGGGCTACCCCCAAAAATAAAGATCCCCAAAAGCTCAAACTTTTTGGTAGAAAAAAATATTCTGCAGCAAGATTATAACTCTGGATCACCAACTATAGTACTCTGTCAATGTATGACTTCTCTAACTGGGAGGCAATGTCTCTTTGCAAGCAAGCTGCCTGAGGGTTCCGGAGAACAATTGCAATCACTCATCACCCAGGGCTGCCTCCTGTCTCAATCAGCTCGGCAGGCTTTTTTGGATGCAACAGATTCCACAGCCAGGCTTGTGGACTGCCCATGTGGACATGTTGGCAGTTCCTGCTTTACATTCAGAGCAAAACTGTCCAATTACTTGCTGACAACTTCACAGCATTGTCTTATGTGAACAAACAAGAGGGTACCAGGTCAGACAGTCTCCGTCAGGAGGAAGTCAAGTTGCAGAATTTGTGCATTCAGAGTTCGGTCACCCTCAGGTTCTCACTTTCTGGGGTTCAAAATGGCCTGGTGGACTGTCTGAGCAGATCCTTCAATTTAAACACATACATAAGGGGTTTTCCATTGGTGGATCTGTTTGCAGCTGGGCAAAACAGGAAATATTCCTGGATCTATTCCAGGGCTACTCACAACCTAGGATCAATATCGGATGCTTTTCTGTTGCCATGGGACGGGTCTGCTGTATATATACTCACCAGCACCCCTGATTCCCAGGGTCATCCTCAAGCTCAAACAAGATCATGACAGAATGATCCTTATAGCTCCAGCCTAGCCAAGACAGACTTGGTATTCAGTTCTCTAAAAACTGTCCCCTCAAGATCACTTATTACCAGTAACCAGAGACTTCATGACACAGAACCAATGCTCTGTGCTGCATCTGAGTCCTCAAGTGCTGCGTCTCACAGCATGATTTATCAGTGGTTGAATGCAGAGGCACATTGTGTTCAGTAGCAGTTGAGAATGCTCTCCTTAATAGCAGAAAACCTTCCACAAGAGCTACTTACCTGAGTAAGTGGAAGCATTTCTCTATCTGGGCAGCCTCCCATAATGTGTCCTTGACTCAGATTAAGAGTCAAACAATCTTGGGCTATCTGTTGCACCTTGAGGAATCAGATCTAGCCATCAGCTCTATTTGGGTGCATCTCAGCGTTTCACCCTATAGCTGGGTAGACTGTGTTCATTAACCCTATTATGACCAGATTCCTGAAAGTTCTAGATAGAGATCCAACTACTGCTTGGGATTTGAATTTAATGTTGTATGTTCTTATGGATCTTCCTCTTGACGCCCCAGCACCGTGCTTGCTCCTACATCTGTCAGTGAAGGTAGCTTTCTGACTGGCCATCGCCTACCTCTTCTAGGAGAGTAGAGAACTGAATGCATTGGTCACTGATAACCGTATACAGTTTTCTTCAAGGACAAGTTTCAGCTTGGACCACACCCTAAATTTCTCTTAAGAGATGCCACCTGAATCAGTCTGTATATCTGAGTTTCTTACGAGCTCTTTATTTCTTATGCCGAACATCTGAGAGACAAATCAGTCATGACTTAGAGACATTTGAAATGGATCACCACCTGCATCACAATATGTTAGGCTGTTAAAGGTGTAACAACACCTGGCAAACTCGGAGCACATTCAGCCTGGGCAGTGTTTGTGGCACACAATGTCCAGATTATGGGCAACAGTGGTTTTCTCTTCCAACATTCACTAGAAGTTATGCACTTTCTGCTGCATCGAGGGAAGAGGCAAATGTAGGTAAAATGGTTCCATAGCCCCTCCTCCAATGAGGCACTGAATCTGACCACCGGGGATAACAGCTTGAGAGTCACAACTAAATGAATGTCTTGTCTAACTGCATTGGTATCTGGGGAGATAAGAGACTTGAGCTATAGTTCTATAGTGTCAGTTAAAACGGAGAGTAGGTTTGTAATGTGATATCACATTTGGGAATCAGAAAATGTAAGCCTTGAGACAGTGGTCAGCTTGTATCATGCAACCTGTGACAGAATGCAGGTAAGCAAACAGGTACGCTTGAACTCTCACATCTGAGCGACCAGCTCCCCTTGAGAAAGCTGACGGAGGTAATTAGACAATCAGACTGGCCGGCTGGATTGTCTAAGAAGTCAATTACCCCATCAGCCCAAGGCTAATAGAGGCAGGATGAAAGTGCCAGGAGGGAGAGGGAGAGGAGACCAGGGCTAGTGGAGGTCAGAAACACAGAGGCCTCAAGGAGAGGGAGACCTCTGTTCCCCTCACGAGTGCTTCTGGCGCTATACATAGACTGTTGTAGGGGGATTGTTGTAGAAATGGTGGAGGAACTTAAAATAAAAGAATAAAGTGAAAGCACAACCACTGCAGTTTCTGTGGGGAGAAGGCAGGAGAGGAACTACGCCCTTTGGCACAACTATTTTTTGTGTGTATTTAACATTTAATATTAATCATTGTTTAAATAGCATTCAGAGCAACAATAGCATTCAGTGCATGTATTAACAGTCCCATGAAAGGTGTAAAAATAATGGAATTGAGTTAGAAATTGCCTACGGTACGTCTACACTGCAAGGGAAGGTGTGATTGTAGCATGGGTAGTCATACATGTGCTAGCTTTAATTGTTGTTTAAAAGTAGTAGTGTAGATGTGGCAGCTTGAACTAACAAAATGAGTAACAGGCTCCCTAGCTGCTTATACTCTGGTGGCGACACCAGGGTGAGGTACATGGTGTCATCTACACTATTGTTATCCATACTAGCTAAATTAAAGCTTGCATGTGTCTACAATCATACTTTCACTTGAGACATACCCTCAGGGGCTTTCAAAGGGTTATGGAGTCTCCATTTCTGGGACACTGGATTAAAGCGAGACAATGTTGGTAATAACCAAATGGTATCATGTGCAGGTAGCCTGAATGAAATGAGTTGATGGTTTCACTCCATTAGTTGTTGGACAGCTATTCACATCAGAAAATATATCTATCACAATTGGCTCCCTTCCCAGCATAGTGGGCAGGCATTGAACACTCATAAAAATTAGCCTACCTTCTTTTTCGTAGCTAGTCAACTTTTAGGTACTTTGGTGGGATGTTTTATGAAAGTTGCACTGTTGCTGCCCATGGTATACCTGTTTGAGGGAAATAGAGAGCATCTGACTTATTGGTGGGGTGTCCAAAGGGGTCCAGAGCACTCCATTTGAAAGATGTTCCTGCTACGCTTGTAAGAGATAAAGCTGTCTCTTCGAGGCAGGAGAAAGAAAAACTTTGCCTGATTGCACAAGTGTGTGGGGTCCAGCCCAGAGAAGTTCCAGAGGGAGGGGCAGAGGGCCAGCATGGTTGCAATACACCCCTTCCTGGCCAAAGACCAAAACACATTCCTGAATTAAAAGCCTTCCCCAAAGGGGCAGGAGAATCTGCATCAGAGGGCCTACCAGGGGGCACAAAGAAATGGGAAAATACAGTAGACACTAAACAAGCTAAGTTATGTGTACAAAGCCTGTCCACCGTAGATTTGCTGTTAATCTTGTGTCTTTTGCTAATTAATATCTGGGATATTGTGGGGAAACAAGAACTTCAAGTGGTCCTTTTCCTGAATCTTTGTCTAACTCACTTGGTGGTGGCAGCAATACCGTCCAGAGACAAGGAGGAATTTGTGCCTTGGGGAAGTTTTTAACCTAAGCTGGTAGAAATAAGCTTAGAGGGTCTTTCATGCGGGTCCCCTCATCTGTACCCTAGAGTTCAGAGTGGGGAGGGAACCCTGACATGGAGTCTCTAGGATTGCCCATTTGCCAGTCTCTAGGATTGCTTTTTAAAACAAAGAGTAGGGGTAAGTAAATATCACTTTACTAATTTTCCCCCCTAAAGTGCTAAGCACTCCACAGGACCTGCTTTCAGAAGGCAACCTGAAATAAGAACAATTCCAGTTTAAGATCTTTGGGGTTGCCGTTGTTTAGGATGATCTTGTTCAGGCCTTCTCTCCGCCCGCCCCAATACCCTTGAAAGGGAAGTCTGCAATCTCTGATACACCAGTCTAGATCTATTGGGTCCTATACTTGTATCATATAAATCACAGGAAGAGATACCAATAGAACTACATTGAAGATTATTCCACTGTGTGGACTCTTGTTTCTTCTTTGATGTAATGACCAGTTCTCATCCAGCCTCTCTGAGCTGATCGCAAAGCATGACCCAGCCACATTGTTATTTAAACAAGCTTTTTTCAAAAATAAGTTAAAAAGAAACTAAGAAAAAGAGTGAACAAGGATTTTGCAGAGTCCCAGTTTCAGGACATTAGTTAGTATTTACTACTCTTTGCTGCATACAAATGTTAAGGTGGGAATATATCAATTTTCCAAAACTTTTTTTTTTGGGTCGGGGAGGTGGCAAATAATTAAAGTGTCTGGATAAAGAAAACTGACTTAGTTTCAGCAGAACGAATAAAGAGGTAACATAAACAATGATCATGAAATAGGTCCTTCTGGTCTTACTCATATTATCAAAATAATTATATTAAAAATTTGTAATAGTAGTATTTTTATTTGCTGTCCTCAGCATAAGCCATTTTAAGGGAATTAAATTGTATTAGGTACATTGGCTGTATTTGGCCATTTGTCTCATCCGTAATTACCTTATTATTTAATTTGTCCTTATTGAGATTGCTTTGTAATCTGTTGTAGCCACTAAACATAGCAAAACAAAACAAACATCTGGTGAAGCATTAAGCACTGTGTACACTGAGATCATATAGCCCATTATTTATTAGTAAATTATAAGTAATGAAAAAAAACTCCAACCATTGGTCCTACTACAGGATTACCTCAGTGAAAGCATTTAATAAACTAATGAAGCTCTAATTTGTGCAGTTCTTTGTACAGCACCGTTCATGTAATTAATAATTAAATCACCTCCATTTACTCCCTCTGTTTTAATGAAACACAATGTAGCAAAGTAGTTGGAAATTGAAGTTGGAGGGGATATAATGAGAACACTAATTGAAAAGCACATTAACAACTCTATTTGTACTGTAGTTCAGCACAGTGATATAATAGCCTCTTGAGCATTTTTTTTTCTTTTTACTCATTTATTCCAAACAAATACCCTCTCAGCCTGACCTTTGAAAGCAGCCCAGGCTCTCTACAAATGAATTCTATCAGAGCTAGTCAGATAGTGTAAAACCCTATTCACAAACAATTAAATGAATTTGAAACTTGGTTGTGGTTTAGCCCATTTATAACACTTGATGGCCGGAAAGCCAATTTCATTTCCTTGCAGAATTTTGAGGGGACCCCAAACTGGGAAGAAAAGCCAAAACCTTGAAAAAACTCTCAAATGAAATTCTGCAATATTTTGCTTTAGAAATGTTCCCTCAGCAGGAATGTTTTGGTGTTTATGAAACAACATCCCTGGGAGCTCCAGCTCCACTGTAGCCCACCAGGCAAACTGCTGAGGAACCAGGGAGCTTGGGCAGTTCCGCATTCGAACTACCTGACTGGAAGGTTGCTGAGCAGCCAGCAAAGCAAGTGGATAGGTAACCTGTCAGGAAACCAGGCAGGTTTCTGCCAGAAACGTATGTGCTTTCCTTCAAACAATTCATCAACATTCCCACAGAAATGTTTCTCTTTCAACAAATCAACGTTTTCGGCACAACTCTATTCCTAAATCTTCATAGTACCTAGGTTTAGTTGGCAAACGTTTGTTCCAGTAGTAAATTTGGGGGCCATATCCAAAATATTGCTCATCCAGGTACAAAAATTGTTTCATGATGCAACTGAGTTTGTTTCAGTGTAAATATGGTTTAAAACTTTGTCATCTAATCAAGGAATGGGAAAAGCACTACATGATTTATGTGACCAATCAGAAAGCTTCAGTAATATATTCCTTGCAAATATTGAATCACTGACTGAATACTCACTACAAATATTTTGTAAATTTGTAAAAATCATGATTTGTGGACAACCTGTACTCAGGAAAAAATAGGAGAAAACTTGGAATGCCATACTGAACCCGTGGACAGCAATGGCAGAAATCCCATTGAATTCAAAGAGGTCAGGATTTCACCCTTGGTGAATCAATTGTACTTTGTAAATAGTAAGACCAGCTCAAGCCAGTATCTCATTTAACAAAATATTTTTTCTACTGTAATACTGGTCAAAAACCGTTAGAAAATTAGAAATTTCTACCAACATTTTTATTTTGGAAAATTTGTGAAACATCTATGGAAAATTTCTGTTATCTGGCGAGGAACATAAAGGAGTGTATGACCTGGTGAGAAGTGGGGGAACTTGAAAGGTGTAGGTGGGATAACCTTTGGTGTGGTAAGGGGAGGCTAGGTCAAAGGGGATTGAAATTCAGTGAGGGGTGGGAAAGGAAGAGGGAAGTTACATGCTTGTTTTCAGGGGGAGAAGGGAAGCAGTGTTGGAAGTTACATCAGAGGAGCTATAGTAGGAGGGGAAAGAGCCCCAAACTACTTAATTGGTTGATTTTATTTGGGAAATCCAAAAAGACTTTGGAGGAGGGTGGGAAGCCAGAAATATTTTATATCCAATCGGCAGCCCCACTGCTTATTTTTGGCACCAGCTGCTACTTGTTTGTACCTGTACACCAAAGCCATGTGTACACTGCAGGTGTTACACTGGCACGGTTCTGGCATTATAACTATGCCACTGTATCTTCATAGTGTAGATGCTTCCTACAATGACAGAAAGGATTTTTCAATTGTTGTAGCAACTCCACCTTCCTGAGTGGCAGTGGCTAGGTTGACTGAAACATTCTTTTGTAGACCTCGCTGCACCTTCACCGGGGGTTAGATCTGCCTAGCAACAGCACTCCATGGTGTGATAAACTTACATCCCATAGCAGTGTAGCTATGTCAACTTAACTTTTAAGTGTAGACCAGTCCAACAACCAGATGAGATTCATCGATTCTTTTTTTTATTTATTTTAAAGCCAGAAGGGGCCATTATGGTCATCTAGTTTGATCTCCTGCAGAATACAAGCCACAGGACTTCCCTGAATTAATTCCTGCCTCAAGTCCAATAGAACTAAGGTGGCCACTCTCTCATTCCCAGAATACCCAACATTCTGGTATTTATGGAAATGGTATGGCCGGCCCTCGCTGGTGTGTCCACCCGCCCCGTCCCCCCTCCCCCATCCGGAGCATGACTGTGCATGCAAATTGACACTGCATGGAGAGGCACAGTTTTGAAGAGCATGCCTCTCCTCCTCAGCTGGCATGACTTAATGCACACAGTGTGTGCAAGGTCACTCTAGCAGACAGAGTGGGGCATTCTTCATTATGGCACCCTCCCATCTGATAAGAAGACACAACCACTTCTGGTTGTTTCTCAGTTCTGGGTGGGGGAGGGTGCATTAGAAAAGCAGGACTATCCAGTATAAAACTGGACTAAGGCGATCTTTAGAAAAATAGCCAATCCTTGATTTAAAATTTTCTAGTGATGTAGAATCCAGCACAGTCCTTAGTGAATTGTTCCAATAGTTAATTAGCCTCACTGTTAAGAAATTGCACTTTATTTCTAGTTTGAATGTGTCTAGCCTCAACTTCCAGCCGTCGGACCTTGTTATCTTTGTCTGTTCCCTTGAACAGCCCATTTTCTAGTGTTTACTCCCTGGGCAGGTAGTTAGAGTGTGATCAAGACACCTCTTCACCTTGCCTTTGTTAAGATAAATAGATTTAACTCCTGCAGTTTTGGATTATAAGGCACGCTTTCCAATCGTCAGTCATTCCTGTGGTTCTTCTCTCAACCCTTCCCAATTTTTTAACATACTTCTTGAAGGCTGGCAAATGGGAACCAAGGCAGTCTACCATGCTGCTCCCCCATTGTTGGCAAGTGTACCCCAGACCATGATCCTGATCCAGCCAAGTACTTAAACATGTGCAAAACTTGAAGCATCTGAGCAGGGGTTCTGGAACAATTTGTATGGGGGGGCGGGGATGCTGAGAGCCATGGAACCAAACTGTAAACCCTGTATATGATGGGAATAACTTGAAGCTAGGGGGTGCAGCAGCATCTCTAGTTCCAGCACCTATGCATGTGAGTAGCCCCATTGACTTTAATGTTGTTGTTTTGAATTACAGCTGCTTCTGTATGCCCCATTCAGAGATGGAAGCCCCTGTTGTGCTAGATGATGAACAAGCACAGAGTCGGAGATGTTCCCTGCCCTTAAGAACTTATGTTATAAAAAGACAAGTCTGACAATATTTTTACCTCTGTGTTTGGCACTGATGCAATCGCTGCTGGCATATTGTATCTAGTTATGGTTTCCACAATTCAAGGAGGATGTTGATGTATTGGAGCGGGTTCAGAGAAGCCATGAGAAGGATTTAACAATTAGGCCTGGTCTACACTGCGGGTGGGGGGGAATCGATCTAAGATACGCAACTTCAGCTATGAGAATAGCGTAGCTGAAGTCGAGGTATCTTAGATTGACTTACCTCCCATCCTCACGGCGCGGGATCGACGTCCGTGGCTCCCCCGTCGACTTCGCTTCCGCTTCTTGCCCTGGTGGAGTTCTGGAGTAGACGGGGTGCGCGTTCAGGGATCAATTTATCGCGTCTAGACAAGACATGATAAATCGATCCCCGATAGATCGATCGCTACCCGCCGATCCAGCGGGTAGTGTGGACGTATCCTTAGAAAACATGCTTTATAGTGATAGATAGAAGGAGCTTAGCCTATTTAGCTTAAGGAGAAGGTGAAGGGGTGACTGGAGTAAAGTCTAAAAGTACCTATACAGAGAAGGAATATTTGATAATGGGCACTTCACTGTAGTAGACAAAGATATAACAACATTTGATTGCTGGAAGTTGAAGCATGATATATTCAGATGGGAAATAAAGTGTAAATTTTTAACAGTGAGGGGTAATGAATCATTAGAACTATTTACTAAGGGTTCTAGTGGATTCTCAATCAATGGCAAATTTTTAAATCAAGATGGATAATTTTTGAAATGATATGCTCTAGTTCAAAATGAATTATTTTGTGGAAATTATATGGCCTGTTACACAGGAGGTAGGTTGACCACACACAGCAAATATGAAAAATCGGGACAGGGGTGAGGGGTAATAGGAGCCTATATAAGAAAAACAGCAAAAAATCTGGACTGTCCCTATAAAATTGGGACATCTGGTCACCCTACCAGGTGGTCAGACTAGATGATCACAGGGGTCCCTTAAGACCTTGCAGTTTAGGAAACAGGTAGCATACAAACAAAATGTTAAGTACAAAACTTGGAGGTGTGTGGGTTTTTTGTTTAATTCCCCTAAACTCCTTTATCCCCGTTTATCCTATGTACGAATGTTCCAGGCAATCTGCGCTACCACTGTTGATCCATAGAGTCCTTTCTTCAGTCAGACCACATCTATCTTAAGCACTTTGCAGGACTGGGTCCT
Organism: Mauremys reevesii; assembly: GCF_016161935.1. Lineage (NCBI taxonomy): Eukaryota > Metazoa > Chordata > Testudines > Geoemydidae > Mauremys > Mauremys reevesii. Next base: position 203,469,153 of record NC_052624.1, read on the forward strand.
TTGTGCCTACTTCAGCCACATGCCAGCCTTTAAGCAATAGTGTTCCCTATTGTCAGCATTCACTGAGAAGTCTTTGACATTTGAAAATTACTCTATGGATAAGCACAATGAGAATGTACCTTTACCTGTGCTGGTTCTCTGTTAGAAAGAAAGTTAAAATTATATGGTGTCTATTGTATATCCATGTCCTTATTGGATTTGCTATTACCCTTCATAATTGGACTCTTCCAGTAGCTTGCTGATTTGAGGTATTTGAAAAGACCACAATGAAGTAAGCTTTAATTTTAGAGTTCAAATTATTTCTATGAATGTGATGAAAATGTTCAATATACAGTAAAGGACTTCTTTCTAGACAGAATTTTTGCAGCTGTCCAACTTTCTCAACTTGGTCTTTGTAAATTCTGTTTCAGAAATTATTGCTGAGCTACCAGCTATATTTTTGCAGAAGCTTCTATGGCTGACTCCATTCCAATAACAGTAAAATATTGTGGAAGAAAGGGAGGGTGGTTATCACATAATCCAGACATTTTCAGATTCTGTAATGCTGTTATTGCAAAAATGGTTATACAGAGGGCTGGGAACAAAACTGATTTATACTGAAAATAAAATAACCATTTTACAATAATGTGAAGATTCTTGAGTAGAGATAGGCAAAACCCTGGATTCAAATACCTACAAACTTTAGGATCTTTGAAATCTAGATCTTAAACTTTGCAGCTTAAGTCTATGATTAGTCTGTTCTATGATTCTAGGTCCATCTTTATTTCTGAGTGACTAAAACCAACAAAAGCTAGGAAATTCAGCTTGCAGACTCTCCTCCTTTAATACTGCAGTGGGTTTGGGAAAGTGTGTTTTTTTCCCTTATATCGCATAGAATCATAGAATCTCAGGGTTGGAAGGGACCCAGGAGGTCATCTAGTCCAGCCCCTTGCTCAAAATAGGACCAATCCACAACTAAATCATCCCAGCCAGGGCATTGTCAAGCCTGACTGTAAAAACCTCTAAGAAAGGAGATTCCACCACCTCCCTAGGTAACCCATTCCAGTGCTTCACTACCCTCCTAATGAAAAAGTTTTTCCTAATATCCAAACTAAACCTCCCCCACTGCAACTTGAGACCATTACTCCTTGTTCTGTCATCTGGTACCACTGAGAACAGTCTAGATTCATCCTCTTTGGAACCACCTTTCAGGTAGTTGAAAGCAACTATCAAATCCCCCCTTGTTGTTCTCTTCTGCAGACTAAACAATCCCAGGTCCCTCAGCCTCTCCTCATAGTCATGTGCTCCTGCCCCTTAATCATTTTTGTTGCCCTCCGCTGGACTCTTTCCAATTTTTCCACATTCTTCTTGTAGCGTGGAGCCCAAAACTGGACACAGTATTCCAGATGAGGCCTCACCAATGTCGAATAGAGGGGAATGATCACATCCCTTGATCTGCTGGCAATACCCCTACTTATACAGCTCAAAATGCCATTAGCCTTCCTGGCAACAAGGGCACGCTGTGGACTCTTATCCAGTTTCTCATCCACTGTAACCCCTAGGTCCTTTTCTGCAGAACTGCTGCCCAGCCATTCTGTCCCTAGTCTGTAGCAGTGCATGGGATTCTGCCGTCCTAAGTGAAGGACTTTGCATTTGTCCTTGCTGAACCTCATCAGATTTCTTTTGGCCCAATCCTCTAATTTGTCTAGGTCCCTCTGTATCCTATCCCTACCCTCCAGCGTATCTACCATTCCTCCCAGTTTAGTGTCATCTGCAAACTTGCTGAGGGTGCAGTCCATGCCATCCTCCAGATCATTAATGAAGATACTCAACAAAACTGGCCCCAGGACTGACCCTTGGGGCTCTCCGCTTGATACCGGCTGCCAACTAGACATGGAGCCATTTATCACTAACAAGAGCCATTCTATAGAACAATGGAATTACTTAACATATGCTTTCTTCTTTATGGCATATGAGAATATATGCTATTTTCTTGTTGTCATAAGCTTTTTTGATCCTGTATGTCCTTGGCATGGTTCTTGCTAGATGTCCGACTTTTGTGAATATTGTAGGATTTTGCATAAACTGTGTCTGCGTTTATTTTCTCAGCAGTAGCATCATGGTGGCGTGGTATTTGAAACTCTAAGGACATGCCTCTCATTGATTGTTAATTGTAAAGGAAATCATTTTAGCTGTGCACTTGTGTATTGCGTTGAAATACACCAATTCTGATATGCCCCAAAGGAACGCGTGTAACAAGGATACCCGAGATTCCTGAGAACATTTTTGATACACAATAAACACAATGTGTAATGTGCATGTTAATGTCAAATCCATACTATGGAGATGTGGGACTTATTTCCAGCTTTGTAGTAGTGGAAAGGAAGTTATTTCAGATCCATTGACTAGTATTTTAGCACATGTTTAAGTCAATGGACTTAAAATTAGGCGTATGCTTTGATGAATTGGGGCCTTAATGCATATGGTGGCAGGGGTTGTTTTTCACGAACTTATGTGAATTCCAATAAAAAACATTAAGTGGAATTGATCACCTTAAGTGGATAAGAACTGTGTTGTAAATAATTTTAAAATGATTAGTTATAAATCAGATAATTGAATTTTTTTAAATATACAAAGTCAAGTAAGGGATAACTGTCTGAAATGGCTTATGTTAAATGTCAGCTTTTTTTTCCTTTTGTTAAAATATGACACAAACTATTTATGAAAGAGGAAAAACATATCTTAATGGCGCTAATAATGAATAAAAATCAGATCCTGTGATGACAGGCATGTGCACCAAGTTTCAGTAAAAATGAATTCAAATAGCCTCCTTTGGGTTTTAGATTAGATGACTGAGGATGTTCCATGCAACCATGTCAGCTGTGATTTTGTGATATACACTAGAAATGCTGATAGAGCCTTAGCTGTACCAGTCCACTCCTGAGTGTGACTAGAATTAAGTAATAAGGAATGACAGAGAGAGCATTTCTAGGCAATTTTAGCTTGTTTGAGGAGGTTTTACAAGACAGAATGCGAAAAATCAAGAGCCTAATTCTGCCAGCCTTAGTAGTTCGTTCAATCAGTGTGGGACTATTTGCATAATAAAACACTGTTGTTCACTGTGAAGAACCTGACAGAATTGGGTCCCAGGTGATTTGAAACTTTGAGAATTACTACTTGACCACCTGAGAATTGTAAGAGTGACTAGGAATGCTCTGCTTTTTGTTCTATTAGTATTATAAAATGGAACTAACGCATAATAATAATGAAAACAGGTCTCTGCATTTATTAAGTTTTAGTGGTATGATACCATTGAGAGCCAGCCAGAAATCTCTGCTGATGTCCACATTGATTTTATAGTAAACATTTACTGTTCTGTTCAAGCTTCCTGCCTTGGCTTCTACATTCTGCTAAAAAGGGAGGTGATGCCTTTTCTTTCATCCTCATATTTTGCTTTATTTTCAATGTAGCAACAGCACCTAAGATATATAATATAATAGTCGTTCTTTTTGGCACCAAATCTTTTTGCATTTTGAAGTAATTAGTCACTGGTAAGGTTGCTAGATTCAGTGTACCAGAATGTGGGGCTATGTGCTGATACTCTCCAAAGGGAGAGATCCCCCTAAGAAATTTTTCAGTCCTTCCAGACAGCTTGTCAGCATTGAAAATGGAAGTTGCAACCATGATTCCTCAAGAAAATGATGATTGTAGAATGAATGTTTGCACTGCTGCCCACTGCATTGCCTACAGCATCTTTTGCGTTGCTTGTTCTAAGTATGAAAGCAGAGAGCATGAAGAATGAGAAATACCACATCGAAAATCTGGAGTTCCTCTGCAAATTCTGGATTTTTTTGACCACCTTCTTCAGACATATGCCTGTGTACTAGTAGAATTCAGCTAAAAAAAATCTACAGTTGATTTGTTTGATTTTTCTCTTTTCTTGTGCACAGACATACGTTCTGTATAATATTTATGGCAGGATATCTCTGTCCTTTGGAACTATACTGCATGTAGAGGAGTCGTACTCACCCCTGCGGCGCCTCCTGCTGGTGACTCTTGGGAATTAGCTCATTCCAGCTTCGGATCACCCTCTGTAGGCCGGTGATCCTCCTGTCCTCTGGCCCCCGTGTCCCTCCCTGGACCCCGGTGCCCTTTTTACATGGGGTGCTGCCCCTAGCTAGCACCCCATGTATTCTCTTTGGGTCTCCCCTCCCTGGGGAACCTCCACCCACTATCCTCACCTTGCCTCAGTATATGGCTACTGCCAGTCATTGTCTAGTCCCACACCCTGGGGCAGACTGCAGTATCAGCCTACTCATCACTGGCAAGGAGGGTTTGGACCTGCTGCCTTGGCCTACCCCTGGGCTGCCCTCTGCAATCCCCAGTACCTATTAGCCCAATGCTAGGCTGCAGCCTGGGGCTTTCCAGGCTAGAGCTCCCCAGCCTTTCCCCATCCCTGCTTCACTCAGGTACCTTATGTCCAGCTCCCTGCAGCCAGGCCCATCTCCCTCTATAGCTAGAGAGAGACTGATTTGGCTTCTGGCTCACAGCCTCTTATAGGGGCCAGCTGGGCCTGATTGGGGCATGGCCACAGCTGAGCCTACTTTCCCCAATCAGCCCAGGCTTCTTGCCCCAGCCTAAAGGCTGCTTTCTCCAGCTACAGCCCCTTCACAGGGCTGTTTTTAACCCCTTCAGTGCAGGAGCAGGGGACCACCCTGCTACACTGCATATAAAATCTATTCTGGTATTTTCACATTTTGAATGATGCCTGATCTTCTACAGCAGATAACTTTATTGGCTGATTTTTATTCACTTTACTAGAAGCCTTTAAAATATTCTTAGCAAAAACCACAGAAATAATTTGTAATCAAATTATCTCAGAGATAGATAATCTTTCAAAGAGAGGACTAGAAAGTGAGTTAAACTTGAAATCCTCAAATCCACTATGATAGTGTGAAAATGTTATGGAAAGATCTTATTTATCATGTCTAACAAATTACAGTCTATTACAAGTTTTTAGTGATACTGTCTGATGCCTCAGCTGAGCCTGCTTTTATAACAGTAGTGTTTCTATGCTCTTTATTTGTGCATCTGGAGAACTAGTGAGTGATGATAAAATTCTTACATTTACTGAAGTGCTTCTGCCAAAAAGACTAGCAAAGCATATTATTACTATATGTATGCAGCACATATCTAGGCTGAGGGTGGGCAACCAATCAACACACAGCATAGTGAATAATAATGGAAGGAGGGAAAATTTTGTACCAGGAGAAAATCCAGTTCTTACAATGGGATCGTGGTATTTTTAAGTTGCTACGGTCGTGTATGAATCTGAGTCTGTTGGGGTAGAGCTATCCCTTTAAAAACCATTGAATGATGAACATTTATTAGTTAGTTGTTAGTTGTTAGTTTTGCCAGACACCTATTGGCTGCCTGTGCAGTTGTCAGGCTTGTAAAGAAGCTACTTTCTCAACCTAGAGATATGGCAAAATCCTCCCATCTGGTCCATGGAGGAAATCTGGGATAAGTAGGGAAAAACGGTTTCAGAGAAGAAAAGCCTTCCTATTAAAAGGTGTACAAAACACAGTCCAACATCTGTGCAAAAGCAGGGGTTTTTGTTAAAGTAATTTTTACCATGGCTAGAGGAACTTTTTGCTGTTGTGAGTCTACATGGCATAGAGTGCATGTCCTGGTTCTAGATAAATATATCTATATGGGGCCAAATTGTCAAGACCAGCCATTTATTCACCCACTGTAGTTTGAGGGGAGTGCATAAAGGGTTATGCCAGCAGAGGTGCATAAAGGGGAGTGTCAGCTTCCTGAGCTGGGGCTGCTAAGCACTAGTCTAATTCCAAATTAAGTTTTAGAGGAGCCTGGGCCTGCTCTAAATTGATAGTCCCAAAGGGCCCTTCTGCCAAGTGGGAACAGACATCTATAGTGATTCCCCAGTGACGGAGACATAAGAGGTGACATAGGGCTACTTCAGCAGCCCTATGCCATATAGTGATTCCCCCACGATGTGGGAGTTCCTGAATCTCAGCTTAGGATGAATTTCAAGCTGTCTCTGCTACTAGATCAGCACTGAGCAGCTGCAACAGTCCTGGGAATCTGGCCCATGTAATTTCTCATGTGAAAGAGAATGAATGGAGTTGTACAATATCTTTACCATCAGTATTTCTCACACAGATACAAACTGTCCTAAACTCCTGAGAAAATATTGCATGAGCAGTAACAGCTCCTGGAATTTGCTAGTAGAGTAATCAAGCTATTCAGAAACACTAATGATCCATGGTGGCTTCCTATTGAGTATATCTCTTGATCTGGGCCATTCATCATTTACATACTCTACATTATTGCTTAGATTGTTTTTATGAGAAAAAACAAGAATAAAAATATACTGTAGCTTTTATTAGTACAAACAGTATATGCAGATCTAGACTTGTGCAAACCTGAAGGTTCACAAGAGAAAAGAAGAAATTGTTTTGACAGCCAATTCTGAGCATAACGCAGTGAAAAGTAGCTCACTTCATGGTGCATGATTTTGAAGTATTGAGTGTGAGGACTCCATCAGAGTTTCATCAGTGGTTGAATGTGGGGCTAGGTGCTCATTCATAGATGACCACAGTGCAGCAAGCAAAGGTCTGAAGTCATATCACTGTAAATCTAACAAATTGATTCTTGCAGCATTTAATAGATAACACCTTTGAAGCAAAATTCAAAGTTAGGAAATAATTTTTGTTACAGCAAATATAGCATATGCTCTGTACATTGAGATTGTCTGGGGGAGAGAGAGAGATCACAGACACCTCAGGGGAAAGCTTTTACATTTCTCTAGGGGGTGGCTGTATTATCTTGGCTAGCAATATAAAGCATAGCTGATTGTTTCCATAAAGAAAAGCTATCTAGTGCTGTTTTTCAGATGAGAATTTCATTTCCCACAAAGTTTCTTAAGCATTTTTGGCCCGAAATGGTAATGGAAGCAGGATTGTACCTCAGCTTCCAATTTGCAACTTCTATGTGTATACAAGGCACTTGTATCTGCTTCAGCTGCATGCATCTTTGGACACTAATGCTTCTAACATCAAGAAAGCCATCTTTTATGATTGACTATATTGCATTATATAATCTATATTACTAGGTTTTGGTTCTCCCACTGCTATTGTACTTATCCTGAGTTATTTTCACTTTAAAAGAGACATTCCATCTTCATCTTTCTTTCCAGTCTTTCTGACTTAATGATTGCAACTTGATTACAATATATACCTCATTGAACATGGCTCTGTTGAATGTTTACCAGCAGAAGATGATGGTGGCTTTTTCCCCCCTCAGCAATATTTTCTTTTATAATCAGCATGTCATGCATTGCTAGACAGTTGTCTTTCAGATCTTTACATTCAGTCTTTGAAACTCAACAATAAGGGCTCATTTAGAGAAAATCTCACCCTCAGTTGTGTTATATTCTCCACCAGTGGGTTTTCCATACAAAATTCTTAGCATTTTTATGCTTTGTTTCTCTTCTTGCTATGAAATTTTATTCACTAGTCATAAAAAAGAGGGGCAGAGGCTGAAGGGAGAAAGAAGCATGCCCTAAGGTGCGGCTGAGTATACTTTGACAGAGTACAGATATTTATAGAATGACACAATTACTTTCAGTGCTAAGATTTATCAGTAATCTGAAAGTAAGAATAGCTTCATGTAGGCCTCAACTGGGGAGGATCAATGCATGTACTTTATATTTAAAGCAGGTGATGATCTTCATGTAATGTCTAGTATCTGAGCCAAGGGAGGATTTTTACAGCTCAAGTCAAAGGAAATAAATCTTATGTCTGCATTGTTTGAGGAGAACTAGCTTGTAATCATATTTATTGTAATTTTTTGTAACCATTTGGTAGTAAATCTATCAATTTACTGCCACAGATAATTTTCACTTGTTTCTATGGTTCCGCTAAATGGAGTCCTAAATGAAAGACAGCACTGTGACACCGCACAGTGGGATACAAGGAAGGTGTCTTTTTAAATTCTTTTCGTACTGACAATGCCTAGTTTCTGACTCCGTGCAAATAATGAGGAAAATTAGTATCAAACATAATTTTTCGTAATGGAATTCAGCTTGTAAATGTCATTAGAATGCCATGAGGCACTCTCTTCCTGAAAACTCAGTCAGCTAGTTGTTTTCTTCTTTTGAGGATAGTATGTTTTGTTTTTTTGAGATCTTGCAAATACAGGGGCATCTACATTCCTGATACAAATTATTTGCATGTAACACAGATAAGAAGTTTGTAATTAGTGAAGAGGTTGTTTGGATAAAAAGCATGTACTTTAAATAACTCAGTTTCATTATCAGCAATACTAATAACACTGTAAATGGTTAGAATGAAAAGTATAAAAATTTATTTTCCAGTGTTTTTGCAATTCTTGCAGGGATCTGGGGCAGTAACAATATGCTGGTTGGTTGCACTTTCTGGTGGATCTGGGTTTCTAACACTTCTGGGAATATTTTCTTTTTAAAAAAATTAAAAATATAATTGAAAATATTTATATTACGTTTTTAACTCTTACCTCTGTTTTTAAGATAACTGAAATATTGTGCCTGAACAAATGTGATAGTGTCCCTTTAAACGGCAAAAGACTTTGACTGAATAAAGTAAAGGAGTAAATAGAAAGATGCACAGTCAAGTAAACATGAAGTTATGCACCTATTTGGTGTGAATTAACTTACTGTTTTCCTTCAGGTGATGCATAAGATGGGGTAATTCCCAAACACAAAGACAAAACAGACTTTGTGTGAGGACCACTGTGGCAGTTTTTAGGAGGGAAACCTCCCACAGCTTGGGGTATGGCCAAGTATCAGCGCAACCAGGATGCAGCTGCTCGGTTTGTATGAAGAGAATCCACTCCTTTTGCAGACCTATTGGCCCCATCCTACCATTCCCTGTGCTTGACTCTCTCCTCACATGGTAACACTTAGAGACCTACAACAGAGCTCAGCTCTGTAGAGCACAGGAAGATGTGGAGTCCCCTCTCCAGCCTCTCTACTCTCTATCTTCCCTCACGGGTCTGAATTGTAGTGTCTCTGGTGTATTTTGGGGCTTCCACAGCTTTGAGGTCCCTGGCGGATTTTGCAGAGCTAGTTGGATTATTTTGTAGCAAAGAAATTAGCTGGATGAGGCCCTTTATGATCAGGAATAATTTGCGAACTGATGCAGTTGTATTTGTTGATCACAAGTGTTCACCAAATAGTTTGAACGAGCAGTTTTCGACTGTGGAGTTTTTATTAGCTGTTCAGTTCAGTTTTTCATTATTTATTGTTCATTGCATATGACTGGCCGCTTAAATCATATGGTATTATTTCTCCTGCCTTATATGGATCCTTGAAAGATTTTTAAACTGATGAATAATGGTGATTAGCAAATGTAGAAGAGTGAATACTTATGTTCATGCATAAATGTCCTTGTGATTAGTGATCATAGTATTGAAACAGGATGAAATTCATTCCCATAACTAGGACCTGCACGAGACCTACCTACTGCTTAGCCCCTTAAGTGGGATTAACTGTTACAGTGGCTTTCTTCTGGTCGTCTGTGCAGAGGTGAATTAATCCATTTAAAAAAAAATTATTCCCCAAGCAGACATGATAACAAAAACCCACACTTGTGGCTATTAACAAATAAAAAGGGCACAAATATGGAGAATCAGGTCAGCCATGTGGAATAGGCACACATTTTTGCAAACTCTTTTTCAGTATTTGACAGTGTTTCTAAATGAGTATAAAATAGGTAGATAAGCTACAAGATAATTATAATTACATTTATAATTTCCGTAAACTATTACCCTGATTTTGAGTCAAGGCATGGAAGCGTAAGGGTGCTGTGCACACACCTGCTTACCTTTGCAAAGGGCTGGGGAAGGAAGAGGAATGGACATAGACTTGGCCTGCCCCCACTAATGAGTGTGTCAGTGGAGCTGAGCCAGCAAGACTCAGTAGTTTTCTGCTGTTATTAGGCCAGCAGCAAATTACTGTCTCCCAGAAATAAGAGGAACAGGAAATGAATTGTGGCCTGCTTCTGGACTATGTCCTTGGGATACAATCTTAAGCAGTCAACAGGGGGAAACTGTAACGGAGAGATATGTACTCATAGCCAACAAGTACAGATGTAAGGGGACTATGGTGATGAGAAATGTATGTGCTGTATTAATAAAATTCTGATCCATGTCTGATTCAATAACAGATGCTTATTCAGATGGTACAGTTTAGAGCCTCACATCTTATGTCAATACATGATTAGATTTCAAGTACCTATGGAAAGGCTGCCAAATCTGCCTGTATAAATCTAGCCAAATCTGTCTTGATAACTCCAAACAATCTTGCATGTTTTCAGCAGGCACTGGAAAAAGTGACAGCAGTAAGAAGGTGTTTTCACTCTGCTAACAGAGTGTGACAGTGTGCAGGAGTGATCCTGCATTGTGCATTGACTGATCCTTCCTTTACCAAGGGGCTGTCCTCACCTTAAGCTTCCTCCCCTCCCCTTTACACAGGTGCTTAGGAGAAGGAATATAATAGGGCTATGGTGATTTGCACCAGCTGAAGATCTGTTTAGAGAGTGGAAAATGTCTGTGGAAGGCAGGACTCAACACCTCAGGATCACAGAACTGAGATGAACTTCATCTGGGGAATTTCTGGTCACTCTTTTTCTTTTGGGTAACTTGTTTTTATTTCTTGTTATAAATATGATCCCTCAAGGAGAAAGCCTTGCTGACTGCACCTCCGTTGTGTTTGTGCTGAGTCATTCCACCAGGTTATAGGGAGAATGCAGGCAAAAGGTTAGTTTTTTCTAACTTTTTCAGAGGAGTGAGTATTGCAGAAGGTGTGTAGGTGTGATAAACTGAAATGAATAACTCTAGGGAATGAAGAGAAAAGAAGTTGTCATGTTTCAAGTAATACTCTTACGAATTTGTCACTGCTAAAACTCTTCTTGGTTACAAAAGATATGTACATACATTGTTTATTTGAATAACCATTAAGAAGGAAATGGTTGTTTAGACTGTGCAAATGAGAGCACCTGTCTCCAGGTTAGATAAGGATGTTAATCACGATGTGATTTTGAGCACAAAAATATGCCCGAGTTGTTTGTAAATTGGAGAAATATGTGCACATGCTTGGATGCATGCAATTGCATGATCAAAGCTTTTAATTCTGCACTGCTTAAAATGTCTCTCATTTACCAGGTTAGGTATGTACATACTAAAGGCCAAATTCTGTCTTTGGATGCAGTTGCTATTGAATTCAATAGGAGTCCGTTGTGTGCTTGATTGGGCAACAGTTGGACCTGAAAGGCTATTAGAATGCTATTAGAATGTACTGGGAAAATGCAGATACCCGTGCCAAAAAAAAAAATTGTATTGCAAGACATTTTCAATTATTTAAACTTACTGCACCTGGACACTACTCTATCAGAAAACAGAACATGATGGTTCTAATTCTTCCTGTTTTCCTTTTGAAATTACCATTGTGCGCACACAGTATATAAGCATATATACCCAAAACATCCTGTTGGAAAGTAAGAAAGATTGGTTTCCTACTTTCTGCTCCAAGCAACCAAAGTAAATAAGACATTTGTTGTAAGACTAGGACTCTCTATGTTTAGATTCATCTTAGAGCAAAAACTTGTGGTCCTGAAAATAAGGGATTTTCATGGGAACACTAACAAAATCTTAAGTATAGTGGTATGAAGGTAAATAATATTCCCTCTGGCCATAAAAATGAAATCTGTTGGGGGCGGGGAGGGAGGAGTTATGTAATTTGCTCCTAGTTCAGAAATGACATGTTTCACAGTTCCACCTGTGGTGATGCTTTAGGGCAACCTCTAAGCCTTAATGCTGAACTCTAATTAGTGTGGACAGGATCACAGTGCTGGCTTTTTGAGGGAACACAAGATAACATGCAGACAACATAAATTACCAGTGAAGTAACATGACTGGCTTTGACATTGTGATCAGTTCATTTATAAAATTATTTTTGTCCACTATTCCATTTCGTAATAATTTGGCAATAGCTATCAAAACATTTTGCACTCTGGTGCTGTAGGGAACCAGACTTCCAGATAAGTATAGAAGTAGCTATGTAGCTGGAGGGTTTATGGTAATTCTGTAAGCAGTAAAGTGTCTCTGCAAGGGAGAGATAAACAGCTAGTAATCCTCATAAGTCCCCACTGATAGCCTATCCATCTCTGCTATAAATTAGAAAGCCTAGAGATTAGGAAAGCTAGGCTGGGTGTAGCTCACAGCATTAATCACAGATTTAGGACAACAGTGTGCTGAAATACTGTCCATGGTATTTTACTCTAGGTTAAATTAGTACTTAATGTAGTTTGGCATAAATATATAGGAAGACTGATTTTTGTTTAACGTTTGCAGAGAGAGTTTTGCAAAAGACACTATCTCATAAATTCTTTAAAACGAAAAGATCAACTACAGTGTATAGATAACAGTACATTGTTTGTTGTGAAAACATTGTGCTGTTCTGAAATTCCTCCATTCCTCTAAATTATGAAGAATTCTTATTCTGTTTTTGTTTACATTCGTTTTATATGCACTTAGGGCGAAATTGACTTCAGAGCTTGTGTGTATTTTTGTTTGCATGGGAGGACAAGGTGGGTGAGGTAGTATCTTTTATTGGACCAACTTCTGTTGGTGAGAAAGACATGTTACTTTGTGCTTTCAGAATCTATATTTGTTTATGCAAATTGGGCTATGAGACATGCCATCACTTGATTTTTCACATGCAAATTTCCGTTTCAGCATGCAAAATTTGCATGGGCTCTTCTAAAAATATGGAATTCAATGGGTAGAAGCAAATGATTGAAACAAATGTTCTTCTATTAGTGCAGAAGTTATTTTAAAATGGTAGCAATAATTTCATAAATAACATCAGACTCATTTTATTCAGATCCATAATGAGGAAATAATGAATCATTTCAGTCAGCAGAATAAAGAAATAATTTACTCAGCAGAAAAGTCTGATACCCATATGTTTTTATGATGATAATTCAAAGGCAACCATGTTAGATTACCAAACTGTGTCATAAACAGAATGAATATGCTTTAAAAGACCATTTCATTTTCTAAAGTTAGTTAACTTTTTTATTTTGCTTTGTTACATACCACATTCATACCATGATGTTTTATATTCCAAACCCAATATAAAATGTTTTAATACATATAGTTCTAAAATTGGATATTTTATAGTATGTCAGTCTTGAATTTTATATCCGATTCTTCTGTCAAACATTCATCTCTCTTAACTCCTGAACATAAATTCCAGATTTTATTTTAAAGCTTTCACAGTAGTTGTAACCTGGAAACTATATTTTTCTATGCACTTTATTTAAATCTTTGAAAGTGTGTGCGTGACTGCAGCTTGAACATTTTAGATAGTATCAAATTCAATGAACTATTGCTTAAATGATGAACATGGATATATAGCACCAAAAACCTCCATTTCATGGTTTTTTATGTATTGTAACTGTGTGACGTCTAAGATACAGTGAACGTGTTTCCACCATGTTATCTATGACTGCATTGCTTGTTTTTGTTTTCAAGCTGCCTCTATACATTTTTCAAGTTTAGGAGGAGTCAGAAGGTGCTAACTTCCCGAAAGGACAGGCAGACAGTTAACTGTCAGACAAACTTTAAATAATTACAGTATTTTATGAAAGTCTTAACTGTGTGTGTGTGTGTGTGTGTGTGTGTGTTTGGGGGGCGGTATTGTGGTGAATCGGTGGGAGATTATATATATAAAAAATAAAAATGTGTGTGTGGTGGTTTCTGCTTGAAAGTCTTCTGTTCCTTTCGCATCTCCACTCCTGTCATGTCCTCAACAGCAAGCGTGCCCCATCCTCACACCTAATGATGTCTCCCTCCAATATTGCTCCTTTGCTCCAGAGAATGTTGTCAATCTGCCTGCTTATTACAAGTGCCAATCTGAGGAACTAGTTGCCAGTGATCCACAGGTGGCTCTCTAGGGAAATATCTCAGCACCTGAGACATCAGCTGATCTCCCCTCTCACTGCCCTCTCCCAAAAAAAAGGGGCATGGAAGGAATAAAAGGAAGGTAGGAGCAGAAGATTTCTCAAGGAAGAAAAGCTATAAGCTCTGCATCCTAGTGAACTTTGTTCATTCTGTGCAGTATGACATATGTGGTGAAATTTGCCTGCTTTTTCTGGTGTCCTTAGTTTCATTTTAGGGGAAGTTGTCTCTTTTTAATGACCAGATGCTTCTTGATTAGTATGAGAAAAGTGCTTACAGGTAAGAAAATGCCTAGTGAGCTCACTGTGTGCTTTGAGATCAGGATGAGGAATCTTGGATTAGCATAAATCTATCCCTAAATATGGGAGTAACTATTAACTATGTTTCTAAAACTTAGATATGAAATCCCTCCCACACCAATTTCCTCAACATTATGCTCTTTATCAAACTTTGATCTAATCAAGTAGAAGTCTAGAGCCCCCATGATGTATACCTGTTACAAGAATATGAAACTGATCATAAATCACTTGAAAGCACATCTGGGAAAAAACACTCTTGTCTTTTACCACCTAGAATCCCATGTATGACACTGCTGTGCTCTACTAATCACCCTGGTGTCTGGCTGCGCGTAATCAGCGGCCAGGCGATTTGCCTCAACCTCTCACCCTGCCATAACCGTCTCCCCCTTACTGTGGAGCACACAGCAAGCGGCATAACAATAGGCATATTGGTTTTGCTGAGATCTAAGTGACTCAGTAAACTGCGCCAGCACGCTTTTAAATGTCCAAATGCACATTCTACCATCATTCTGCACTTGCTCAGCCTATAATTGAACAGCTCCTAACTACTGTCCAGGCTGCCTGTGTATGGCTTCATGAGCCATGGCATTAAGGGGTAGGCTGGGTCCCCAAGGATATCTAAAGGCATTTCAACGTCCCCAACAGTTATTTTCTGGTCTGGGAAGCAAGTTCCTTCCTGCAGCTGTTCATACAGACCAGAGTTCCTGAAGATGGGAGCGTCATGTACCTTTCCCGGCCATCCCACGTTGATGTTGGTGAAAGGTCCCTTGTGATCCACCAGTGCTTGCAGCACCCTTGAAAAGTACCCCTTGCAGTTTATGTACTGGCTGTGTGGTGGTCTGGTCCCAAGATAGGGATATGGGTTCTGTCTCTCGCCCCACCACAGTTAGGGAATCCCATTGCAGCAAAGCCATCCACTATGACCTGCACATTTCCCAGAGTCACTACCCTTGATATCAGCAGCTCAGTGATTTGCTTTGGCTACTTGCATCACAGCAGCCCCCACAGTATATTTGCCTACTCCAAATTGATTCCTGACTTACCGGGAGCTGTCTGGTGTTGCAAGCTTCCAGAGGGCTATTGCCACTCACTTGTGAACTGTGAGGGCTGCTCACATCTTGGTATTCTTGCATTTCAGGGCAGGGGAAAGTTAGTCACAAAGTTCCTTGAAAGTGCCCTTACGCATGCGAAAGTTTCGCAGCCACTGGGAATCATCCCAGACCTGCAAAGCTATGTGGTCCCACCAGTCTGTGCTTGTTTCCCAGGCCCAGAATCAGTGTTCAATGACATGAACATGCCCTGTTACCACCATGATGTCCAAATTGCCAGGGCCCGTACGGGCCTTGAGAGAAGTCTGTGTCCATGTCCTTATCACTATCGTGCTCGTGCTGTTGTCTCCATCCTCGCCTGCTTTTGCAGGTTCTGCTTCTGCACATACTGCAGGATAATGCGCGAGGTGTTTACAGTGCTTACAACAGCAGCGGTGAGCTGAGCGGGCTCCATGCTTGCCGTGGTTTGGCGTCTGCAGGAGAGCAGAGTTGCAGCGGAAATGGTGGATGACGACGGGATGCCACGAGAATAGATATTTATAAAGAACAACAAGAGGGCCTGTGAGGTTGATTCACGGCACCAGGAGAGCAGAGTTACAGCAGAAGCGGTGGTTGGATGACGATGGTTAGCACTCCTACTGCACCGTCTGCTGAAAGCAGTATGGCATCTGCACGGAAAAAAGGCACGAAACGATTGTCTGCCTTTGCTTTCACAGAGGGAGGGGCGACTGACGACATGTACTCAAAACCACCCGCGACAATGTTTTTGCCCCATCATGCATTGGGAGTTCAACCCAGAATTCCAGTGGGCAGCGGAGACTGCGGGAACTGTGGGATAGCTACCCACACTGCAACGCTCCGAAAGTCGACGCTAGCCATGGTACTGTGGATTCACTCTGCTGACTTAATGCGCTTAGTGGGGGGGCACACAATCAACTGTATAAAATTGCTTCCTAAAAATCAACTTCTATAAATTCAACCTAATTTCATAGTGTAGACATACCCTGAGGTTGCAGAGCTAGATGGGGGCTAGTCTTCAGTGCGGTGATGCTGCCCAGTGAAATAAAAGATAAGTAGCCTTGAGAGGTGTTAGGAACCAGGTCACAGGACAAGTGGCTAGATAAATGTATATCTGAAATAAAGTATAATTGATTAAATGACTGAAAAGTATTTCAAAGATGTTGGCCATATGTATGTAAAGTTATTTCCAATTGTCATAGAGTAGCTACAGTTGGTAAAAAGAGGGATACATAGATGGATAGATTTGCTCCTAAAAGGATGACTGTGCTAATCAGATTTTGCAGTTTTAGCATGCCAGTGCTATGTTAATGGTTGTGACCTGCTGCTGAGCATGCTCAGTATTAACATAAGACTGAAAGTATATGGAGTCAAAAGGTCATGCACTCAATAAAAGTACTGTGAATTCTCTTCTGACTAACCTGCGTGTTGAGTGCTTGCCAACAGTTATGTATATCTGATGATGTTTCACTTATGGGGAAACTACTAGATTAAAAATCATGGGCCAAATTCTGCTATTAGTTTTTTCAATGACATCTTAAGTTACTAAACTAAAAAGAATTTAAAAAATCTAAAACTTTTCACAGCAATACATTTTTTACATCTTGCACTTTTGTTCACCTTGGATGATGATGATGATGATTTCTATGAAAATAGAGTCATGCTCACATTCATGTTATAATACCCTACCAGGCAATTGCAATGTTTGGATTACAAACAAAGCCCCTGTTCTTGTTGCACAAGCACAGGTTTTTTTCCAAAAGTAATTTGGCCTGAATATTAATGGCTTACTATTAGAACCCTAAAATTAATATTGTCCTAATGAAGGGCGGGCAGGGCTAACTTTCATCATTAGCTTTTTTTTTCTTTCTTCTTCTTTGTTTTCTCTTAACAGTTTGCCATATTGGAATTATAGTATAATAATGAATTCCTGAATTAAAGTTATTAGCAGATGCTAGAGAAATGAACTTGCCTGATTGAGCGAGATAATGCAGCAGATAAAAGCTATAACAGATAGAATTTTTTTTGTTTGTGTAGTTTACATTTTGTCATCTTATACACTGCCGTATATGATATAACATGACATATACACATATGAACGCCATTTGTTAGAGAAGAGTCAACATGGCTTTTGTAAAGTGACATCATGCCTCACCAATTTATTAGAATTCTTCGAGGGGTTAACAAAAATGTGGACAAGTGTGATCCAGTGGATATAGTGCACTTGGACTTTCAGAAAGCCTTTGACAAGGTCCATCACCATAGGCTTGTGACAGGTTGGACCCCTTGGGAAGCCATCTGATGTGCTGAGATACCACTGAGTCTACCTGTTCTGCCAGCATGGGCCCCCTTTAACCTGTCTTGCTGAGCCAAGCTCTTAAAACCTCCTCTAATGCGCACACATAGGCAGGGCCACACCCAGCTGCAGATCAGCTCTTGGAAGACTCAGCTTAAGGGACTTGCTCCAGCACTTGGATGTCCACCTCCCTTTGAGTGCAGACCCAAAGATATATTATGAAATTCGCCCCCTCCCTCAATGTGACGAGAGGTGTGCACACTCCTTCACATAACACAAGAACCAGGGTTCACCTAATGAAATTAATAGGCAACAGGTTTAAAACAAATAAAAGGAAATACTTTTCACACAACACACAGTCAACCTCTGGAACTCATTGCCAGGGATGTTGTGGGTTCAAAAAAGAATTGGACAAGTTCATGGAGGTTAGGTCCATCACGATGGTCAGGGATGCAACCCCATGCTCTGGATATTGGGCTAGTTGGACCATTGATCTGACCCAGTATGGCTGTTCTTATGTTCTTAAGACATGTTTCAATGATTGAAGCATGTGTTGCTTACTGCCACTTTAAGAGGGAGCTCTGTGCTTCTGCAGTTCCACCATCTGGGGAAAAGGAGAAAATGCTGTAAGACCAAAGAGCCTAGAGATGGCTGCCAGACAGGCAAATCTCTGCATATGCTCCTTTTTCCAAGCCTGATTCCATTTTCTGACCTTCAAAGACTTTGGGCATGGCTATACTTGTGAGTTTGAGCACATTAAAGCAGCCCAGTGCATTCTAACTCACGACCCATCCACACTGGCAAGGCTCGTAGAGAGCTCTGACTCTGTAGCTAGAGTGCTTCTGGTACTCCACCTCGTTGAGTGGAATAATGTTTGATAAGCCCCCACTGGAGTGCCGCGGTGCCAGTGTGGACGCCCTGCTCTGTTAATGTGCTCTGATCGGCCTCCAGAAGTGTCCCACAATGCCTGTTCTAGCCACTCTGGTCATCAGTTTGAACTCTACTGCCCTGCCTTCAGATGACCAACCATCAGACCCACCCTTTAAATTCTCTGGGAACTTTGAAAATCCCCTTCCTGTTTGCTCAGCCAGGCGTGGAGTGCTCTCAGCACATCTTTCCAGGTGACCATGCCTCCACGTGCCAGGCGATCCCCAGTATGGAGCAATGGCGAGGTGCTGGACTTCATCAGTGTTTGCGGGGAGGAAGCTGTCCAGCCCCAGCTGTGCTCCAGCTGTAGGAATTACAATACCTACGGGCAGATGTCAAGGGACACGATGGAAAGGGACCGGGCTGCTCTGCAGTGCAGGGTTAAAGTGAAGGTGCTGTGGAATGCCTACCGCAAAGCCCGTGAGGCAAACAGCCGCTCTGGTGCTGCCCCCGCGACCTGCCGTTTTTACAAGGAGCTGGACGCGATACTTGGGAGCGACCCCACCTCCACTCTGAGTACCACCATGGACACTTCAGAGTCCAGTCCAACAAGGCATGAGGAGGAGGAGCAAAGCGGGAGTGAGGGTGCTGAGGAGGAGGAAGACACCCTGGCATCCCTAGATGCATGCAGGCAGAAGCTGCTCTCAAACCAGGAGGAAGGTAGCCAGTTGCGGCGGCCGGTACTTGGGAAAGGACAAACACCAGAGGAGGTTCCTGGTAAGCGGCTTTTATTTTGGGAAGGAAGTTATTTGGTGCAGGCTGTTGGGGCGAGGAGGGTGGGGCTGCATGCATGCCTAGTTGCGGAATAGGGCATTCATGTGCTCTCTCACATCATGGTAATCTGCTTCAGTGATCACTTCAAAGGTCTCAGCCAGAACTTGGGCAATGCGCTTGTGCAGGTTTCGTGGGAGAGCCACTGTGGTCCTTATCCCAGTCAGGCTAACATGTCCGTGCCACTATGCCATGAGGGGCGGGGGGACCATTGCTGCACACAGCCAAGCTGCATATGGGCCAGGGTGGAAGCCGCATTACAGCGGAAGACCCTCCCTTGCTTCCCAGGTCACCCTCAGCAGCGAGATATTTTCCAGGACGAACTCCTGTGGAAAATGTGGGGACAGTGTTCAGTATTGGGTTCCCCCTGCAGCTGTTGGCTCTCCCCAAGGCACAGAAACCCAGACAGTACAGCCATGAAAGAATCAGTCCCCCATGACCCTGTGCTTACTTAACATTTTGGGGCACCTGTTAGTTGTGTGTGCTCGCTTTGAGATGGGCAAATTATGCTATTGTGTAGACTGTGTTTGTCTTTAAGTATGGGCGAATCATTGCTCTGTCTGGTATGAACAATGCTGCCTGTGTTAAGTGTTGCATTTTGCATTTACAGATGCAACCGTATGATCTCAGCCATCCGTGTTATCACGGGCCGAGAGGCTGCAAAGAATCAGGAAGAGGCCATGTAGACGCAAAGAGGACATTGCTGCATGAAGTCATTCAGCACTCCTTTAATGAAAATCAAAAAGTGCAGGAGTGGCAGGAGAGTGAAAGGAGGGTCTGCCAGCAGAATGCGGATCACCGGTACCAAAGCACAGAGTGGCTGATAAGCATCATGGAGCGCCAAGCGGACTCAATCCAGGCGCTCGTAGCCATGCAGGTGGAGCACTACTGCCCCCTTCCACCACCACTCCACCCCCGGCCCTCGTCCCAAAACTCTTTCCCTTGTGCCCCCATGTCACTTCCAACCCACTTTCCCCAACATCTGGGTTCTTATTGCCACCAGTTGCCTCCAACATCTGTAGCTTCACCACCCAGTCCTGAAAACAACCCTTACCCACTGCACTCAACCCCCATCACCATGCAGTATAGCCATCCTGAAGTGCAGCACTCATTGAGCCGCACTCCACACAGGAAGGCTGAGTATGATAACAGGACATACGCACATCTGTGATTGTACCATTCCCCACCCCACCCCTTTCTGTTTCCCTAGCAATTGTGTTACTTTTCAATAAATGGATTTTTTTGCTTTGAAAACATTCTTTATTATTGCATAGAGCAAAAGATACCTTAGCCCAGGAAAGCAACAGCCAGTGCAAGTCAGTGTATCATACGTAGCAAACACAGATTCCTACTAACATTGGAACCATTGCACTTTACTCCTGTGCAGGGCATCAGACATTACTGATGGCTTTCAGCCTCAAATTGCTCTCTCAAGGCATCCCTAATCCTTGCAGCCTGCACTGGTCCCCTCTAATTGCCTTGCTCTCTGGCTGTTCAAATTCAGCCTCCAGGTGTTGAACCTCCGAGTTCCATGCCTGAGTGAATCTTTCACCCTTCCCTTCACAAATGTTATGGAGGGTACAGCACGCGGCTAGAACCGTGGGGATGCTGTTATCGGCTAGGTCCAGCTTCCCATACAGAGAGAGCCAGGGGCCCTTTAAATGGATAAAAGCACACTCCACAGTCATTCTGCACCAGCTCAGCCTGTTATTGAACCATTCCTTGCTGCTGTCAAGGCTCCCTGTGTAGAGTTTCATGAGCCACAGCATTAAAGGGTAAGCAGGGTCTCCAAGCATCACAGTGGGCATTTTAACTTCCCCTACTGTGAGCTTCTAGTCTGGGAAAAAAGTCCCGGCCTTCAGCTTCCTGAACAGGCCAGTGTTCCAAAAGATGTGTGTGTCATGCACCTTTCCGGGCCAGCCTGCATAAATGTCAACGAAATGCCCACAGTGATTCACAAGCGCCTGGAGAACCATTGAGAAGTAGCCCTTCCAATTAACATACTCAGAGGCTAGGTGGGCTGGTGCCAGAATTGGAATATGCATCACATCTATCGCCCCTCCGCAGTTAGGGAAACCCATTTGTGCAAAGCCAGCCACAATGTCATGCATGTGACCCAGGGTCATGGTTCTTCTGAGCAGGATGCAATTAATGGCCCTGCAAACTTGCATCAACATGATTCCAACAGTCGACTTTCCCATTCCAAACTGGTTAGCAACCGATCAGTAGCTGTCTGGAGTTTGGCAACTTCCAGATTGCAATAGTCACCCGCTTCTCTACCAGCAGGGCAGCTCTCAATCTCGTGTCCTTGCCCCACAGGGTGGGGTTGAGCTCCTCACACAGTCCCATGAAAGTGGCTTTTCTCATCTGAAAGTTCTGCAGCCACTGCTCGTCCTCCCAGACTTGCATGATGATGTGATCCCACCACTCAGTGCTTGTTTCCCGAGCACGGCAGTGAGCATGTCTGAATGCCACAAGAAATCTCGTGTTGTATGTGTTTCTCGAGTCGATATCATCGTCGGAGTCCTTTGCTGTCACTTTGGATCTTAAGGAATAACTCGACTGCCAAATGTGATGTGCTGGCAAGACTTGTCAGCGTATTCCTCAGTAGTTTGGGCTCCATTCCTGCACACCGAAAGGGAAGACAGCATGTGCAGTACAAAAAATGTTGAAAGATGACGCCAATTGTGGATGGAAGCAGAGGGATTGCTGGAATGCGAACCAATGCATCATGGGGCGTTGGGACAGGGACCCAGAATGCCCCACACCTCCTGTCATAGAATCCTAGAATATCAGGGTTGGAAGGGACCTCAGGAGGTCATCTAGTCCAACCCCCTGCTCAAAACAGGACCAATTCCCAACTAAATCATCCCAGCCAGGGCTTTGTCAAGCCTGACCTTAAAAACCTCTAAGGAAGGAGATTCCACCACCTCCCTAGGTAACCCATTCCAGTGCTTCACCACTCTCTGAGTGAAAAAGTTTTTCCTAATATCCAAACTAAACCTCCCCCACTGCAACTTGAGACCATTACTCCTTGTTCTGTCATCTGGTACCACTGAGAACAGTCTAGATCCATCCTCTTTGGAACCACCTTTCAGGTAGTTGAAAGCAATTATCAAATCCCCTCTTGTTCTTCTCTTCTGCAGACTAAACAATCCCAGGTCCCTCAGCCTCTCCTCATAGTCATGTGCTCCAGTCCCCTAATCATTTTTGTTGCCCTCCGCTGGACTCTTTCCAATTTTTCCACATTCTTCTTGTAGTGTGGAGCCCAAAACTGGACACAGTACTCCAGATGAGGCCTCACCAATGTCGAATAGAGGGGAATGATCACATCCCTCGATCTGCTGGCAATGCCCCTGCTTATACAGCCCAAAATGCCGTTAGCCTTCTTGGCAACAAGGGCACGCTGTTGACTCTTATCCAGCTTCTCGTCCACTGTAACCCCTAGGTCCTTTTCTGCAGAACTGCTTCCTAGCCATTCGGTCCCTAGTCTGTAACAGTGCATGGGATTCTTCTGTCCTAAGTGCAAGACTCTGCACTTGTCCTTGTTGAACCTCATCAGGTTTCTTTTGGCCCAGTCCTCTAATTTGTCTAGGTCCCTCTGTATCCTATCCCTACCCTCCAGCGTATCTACCATTCCTCCCAGTTTAGTGTCATCTGCAAACTTGCTGAGAGTGCAGTCCATGCCATCCTCCAGATCATTAATGAAGATATTGAACAAAACCGGCCCCAGGACAGACCCTTGGGGCACTCCACTTGAAACTGGCTCCCAACTAGACATGGAGCCGTTGATCACTACCCGTTGAGCCCGACAATCTAGCCAGCTTTCTCTCCACTTTATAGTCCAATCATCCAGCCCATACTTCTTTAACTTGCTGGCAAGAATACTGTGGGAGACCGTGTCAAAAGCTTTGCTAAAGTCAAGGAATAACACATCCACTGCTTTCCCCTCATCCACAGAGCCAGTTATCTCCTCATAGAAAGCAATTAGGTTAGTCAGGCATGACTTGCCCTTGGTGAATCCATGCTGACTGTTCCTGATCACTTTCCTCTCCTCTAAGTGCTTCAGAATTGATTCCTTGAGGACCTGCTCCATGATTTTTCCAGGGACTTAGGTGAGGCTGACTGGCCTGTAGTTCCCTGGATCCTCCTTCTTCCCTTTTTTAAAGATGGGCACTACATTAGCCTTTTTCCAGTCATCCGGGACCTCCTCCGTTCGCCATGAGTTTTCAAAGATAATGGCCAATGGCTCTGCAATCACTTCCGCCAACTCCTTTAGCACCCTCGGATGCAGCGCATCCGGCCCCATGGACTTGTGCTTGTTCAGTTTTTCTAAATAGTCCTGAACCACTTCTTTCTCCACAGAGGGCTGGTCACCTTCTCCCCATACTGTGCTGCCCAGTGCAGCAGTCTGGGAGCTGACCTTGTTTGTGAAGACAGAGGCAAAAAAAGCATTGAGTACATTAGCTTTTTCCATATCTTCTGTCACTAGGTTGCCTCCCTCATTCAGTAAGGGGCCCACACTTTCCTTGACTTTCTTCTTGTTGCTAACATACCTGAAGAAACCCTT
Organism: Mauremys reevesii; assembly: GCF_016161935.1. NCBI lineage: Eukaryota > Metazoa > Chordata > Testudines > Geoemydidae > Mauremys > Mauremys reevesii. Next base: position 203,493,087 of record NC_052624.1, read on the forward strand.
CTTGTTACTCTTAACATCTCTTGCTAGCTGCAACTCCAAGTGTGATTTGACCTTCCTGATTTCAGTCCTGCATGCCTGAGCAATATTTTTATACTCCTCCCTGGTCATTTGTCCAAGCTTCCACTTCTTGTAAGCTTCTGTTTTGTGTTTAAGATCAGCAAGGATTTCACTTAACAGCCAAGCTGGTTGCCTGCCATATTTACTATTCTTCCTACACGGGATGGTTTTTTCCTGCAACCTCAATAAGGATTCTTTAAAATACAGCTAGCTCTCCTGGACTCCTTTCCCCCTCATGTTATTTTCCCAGGGGATCCTGCCCATCAGCTCCCTGAGAGAATCAAAGTCTGCTTTTCTGAAGTCCAGGGTCTGTATTCTGCTGCCCTCCTTTCTTCCTTGTGTCAGGATCCTGAACTCGACCATCTCATGGTCACTGCCTCCCAGATTCCCATCTACTTTTGCTTCCCCTACTAACTCTTCTCTGTTTGTGAGCAGCAGGTCAAGAAGAGCTCTGCCCCTAGTTGGTTCCTCCAGCACTTGGATCAGGAAATTGTCCCTTACGCTTTCCAAAAACTTCCTGGATTGTCTGTGCACCACTGTATTGCTCTCCCAGCATATATCAGGGTGATTAAAGTCTCCCATGAGAACCAGGGCCTGCGATCTAGTAACTTCTGCTAGTTGCCAGAAGAGAGCCTTGTCCACCTCATCCCCCTGGTCTGGTGGTCTATAGCAGACTCCCACCACGACATCACCCTTGTTGCTCACACTTCTAAACTTAATCCAGAGACTCTCAGGTTTTTCTGCAGTTTGATACTGGAGTTCTGAGCAGTCATACTGCTCTCTTACATATAATGCAACTCCCCCACCTTTTCTGCCCTGCCTGTCCTTCCTGAACAGTTTATATCCATCCATGACAGTACTCCAGTCATGTGAGTTATCCCACCAAGTCTCTGTTATTCCACATAATAGTTCCTTGACTGTGCAAGGACTTCCAGTTCTCCCTGCTTGTTTCCCATGCTTCTTGCATTTGTGTATAGGCACTTAAGATAACTCGCTGATAGTCCCGCTTTCTCGGTCTGAGACAGGAGTCCTCCCCTCTTGCACTCTCCTGCATGTGCTTCCTCCCGGTATCTCATTTCTCCATTTACCTCAGGGCTTTGGTCTCCTTCCCCCGGTGAACCTAGTTTAAAGCCCTCCTCACTAGGTTAGCCAGCCTGCTTGCAAAGATGCTCTTCCCTCTCTTCGTTAGGTGGAGCCTGTCTCTGCCTAGCACTCCTCCTTCTTGGAACACCATCCCACTGTCCCCTTCCCACAAACCACAGTGCTAGCATGGGAAGAGGTGCTCTGTGGGATAGCTGCCCATAATGCACCGCTCCCAATGCCACTGCAAGTGCCTCAAATGTGGCCACACCAGTGTGCTTGCAGCTGTCAGTGTGGACAGACTGCAGCACTTTCCCTACTGAGCTCTACGAAGGCTGGTTTAACTCAAAGCACTCTACATTTGCAAGTGTAGCCATGCCCTTTGTGTGAGCTTCTGCATAAATGAGGTTGGATCTGGTGTTCATGGAGGTGGGTGTGAATTGCATTTGTCTTCTGGGGCTATTGCCAGTATGAGATCATCCGTTATCTCACTATCCTGGTCATCTCAGAATTTTCATTATTATTGATGCAATGTAGCTTAGACATATTAAGAAAACATGTTGCTAATGACAATCAAGCCTTGGTGCCCTTGAAGTGTTCTATTATGTCATTGCAAAAAACAGAGAAGAAACTCTCCCTTTCTTCCCATAATTCCAATGTTTCGGCTATATACTTTTTCCTTTAGGGCTGAGAAATTAACACAGTTATGTTGCATCTTATTTTTCAGACATTCAATTTCTCACAAATGCAGCAGCTGTAAGTGATAGGTGATAAACTTTAATGGGTATGAGAAAAAGGGAAATACGAGAATGTGGCTTCAAATGAACAAATAGACGTCTCTGTCAGGAGAAAAGAGCGTCTGGAATATATATGTGTAGTTCAGTGGTGTTCTGGCTACATGGTCATTGTAGTCTACATTTTAAAGAGGATTTTATTTTTTAGACTCCTTAAGTAGGTAAATAACTGCAATTGATATCTTGGGGAACTTTCTCAGAGCAGAATCCTACCCAGGTTTGTATGTATGTGCTTCTGGGAGTGCAGACCAGTGACACCACTGCTGTACTCGCTACACCCTTTCAGAATGTGTCCTCCCACATTGGCCAGCAGAATTGGAATGGCATATGTGAAAGGTGGGAAGAGAGGACCGAATCCTGCTCTTTCTTCTTTGGGGAATCTGAGGTCACATTTGGCACTTGACTCTTAAATCCTTTACTCTCCCAGGGCACAAGGACCATGATTGTGCTTGGCTTGTTACATGGAAGTTCAAGAAGTTGGAGAAGAGCTTCTGGTACTTCCTCCTGTGCATCCATATATGAGTAGTTAATTAGTAGTGAATTAAGTTTTTTGTTTTGTTTTTTTTATTTAGTTGTAAAAAATGAAGTGATCCTTTCTTAATGATTTTCACCTCCAGATCTGGGAAAAGGTGCAGTAGCTGATTACTATTCGGTCCCAGTCTCTTGATCAGCAGGCTGGCAAGTGCTGGCAGTGCTATAAAATAAACCCATTAAAACTTTGCATAAATAAGTGCCTTACATAACTGAACAATGATATCTCCTGCCAATAATGGAGAAATCTTGAGGGACTCAAAAAGAGGAAGTCCCTCCCAATTTCTCTGAATCAGAAGGGTGTGGCTGTGACATTATTGTAGGGTCCTGAAGTTGGGAATGTAAAATGAGAAAAATGGAACATAAAAATGAAGCCTTGAGAAAATAATTCTGAATACAAACACTTCAACTGAGTAGTCTGATTTCCCCATATAAAAGGCAGGAAACATTTTGTGAAAAATGTTAGGAAATGTTTTTGTGGGAAAATGTCTTGTCAGAAAATAGTACTATAAAATATTATGTTTTACTGGTGCTGACTACCTTTTGAGAGATTTGGATGATAAATCTAGCACTGAGGGTGTTTTAACAATAATACTTAATATTGCTCTAGTTTTATTGGGTTTACATCATTTTACATTTTACTGGGGGGGAGACAGACCTTTCTTCTTAGTAGGTAAGTTCTGAGCACTTTTCTTTAAAAATCCATTTATTTTCCTAGTGATTGCACTCAAAATTCCCCGTCTTCTCACTTTTCTCTCTCTCCTCCCTTCCCCTGATTACTCTGTTTTGGTGACCTTTCCTCCAGGGAGGGTGGATGGCTCTGCGTCCCTTCAGACCCTATCAGTGAAATTCCTTCAGTCATCCATAAGTGACTGCTCAGAGAGTGAATGTGTTTCCTCTCTAGTATTCTGAGTCAATACAGTCTGAGGATGAGAAACTGATGTAGGAAGCCATATTAGATCTCCCACTCTTCAATGTGATATGGGAGATCTCTCCTAAGTACAAAACACATATATTTATTTGTTGAAATATCTCCAGTACTATTTTTTCCTGCCTTACGTTAGCAATATAAGGGTCTTTTATTACCTTTTTAGTATTGAGATAAAACTTAATTATTTTTACAAAATGTATTGACCATATATTTATTAGCACATTATGAAGCATCATCATAAATAATTAATGCTAAGCTCCACAGTGGGCAGACTGGAAAAAAATAAGTGATGGTATTCACCAGAGTAACTATAAGTTCTGCCCATGTGTGGTGTCTCAGTAAGATGCTATTCATAAGATAGTGAAGATCTTCACAAAATAATATCTCACTTTTTGGTAAGCTTGGATCAGTATAAGAAATTTCCTCACTACCTTCTGCACCCTTGTGTTAGGGGCCAGACACAATCATGGTCCTTGTGCTCAGGAAGTGTAAGGGAATTTTTGAGATAAGTGCTCAAGGTGACATTAGTGAGCAGACATTTCTCCCTGTTATAGCCTTCAGAGTCCAGAGCCCCTTGAAAGGAACAGGAGCAGCTTGCACCATCCTGAGAGTTATTGATTCAGGCTCTCTGCAAACTTAAGCAGATATGGAACTGATATAAACTGATACAGTAATATTTTGAAGGTTCTGTTTACAATCATATGAACTAGAGACTTATTTTAGAGAGACAGAACTTATTTTATATTTGATAAAAGTTAAGATTCTGGAGCACAAGATAGAAAATTACCACTTTGCTGAACTGCTGAGAGTAAGTGCAATCCAGCTGCTTTAAACTATCACTGAAAAACCCAAATAAACAGAGTACATTTTGTGAGGCTTTATGCTTGCTTTTAATTGTCTATTCTCTAAGCACCCATTCCTGCAAAATATATGCCTCTGAGTGCTGAACGTACACAACTCTCATTAACTTCCTTGGGAACTGAGGATGCTCACACTTCTCATGACTTAATCCCATATTCACTACATTTGCAATGAGTCTCCCCGCTGAGAGAGGTTCTCCAAAACTATAGATTTTCCCTAATTGTTTTGTAAGAGCAAATAGATTATTTATTGCCAAAGGTCACAGAGTCACTTGCTTAAATTGAGTTTGCACTGAGGACCCTCCTTTCTGCATAAGCTATTGCACTAGATGGGTTTCCTACTATTAAATAATCGTATATATTCAGCCATGAAAACATATGAGTTAATTGTAGCAGCTCGTTTCTTTGGGAAATGTTTTGGGGCCTAATCTTGCTCTCATTGAAGACTGTCATTGTTATTAGAGGGAACAGTAGCACGTGCTTCATATTAACATTGTTTAAATCATCCTGAAAGAAAAACCATGAGTGCATGGCGGGTAGGGGAAACGTAGGAATACAAAATCGACTTAACATAAATTATTTTTTTAAAAGATATAAGCATCTATAACTGTTACTATTGCAATATTAACTGTGTACAAACTGAAACGGAAAGGTTTTATTTATATTTATTTTAGTCTGAAAAAATGGCAAATAGTATTGCTATTAAAGAAATGCAAACAAATTCAAAATCTTCTGAGTATGTATGCCTCATACGAATTATTCAGCCTTCCGTAAGTGAAAGAATTGTGTCATCAGTTTGGCCAGATGACAAGGCATATGGCAGACTCTTTTATGATGCCTTTGATCTGTAATGATAGCTGTATGTGTAGCTGTACCATTTACTGAGTGAGGATAGAACAGTAGTGCAGCACACACTGCTAAATGGAGCAAACTGCTTTTATCGAGGACAAAAAAAACCCCAAAGAGCAACATTTCAGAAAGAGGAAGGAAAAAGAAAAGCAATGCAATCACCCAAGGGAGTTGCTATAGAAGCAGTAATCTCAAGCATCCAGGCATGTTGCCAAGAGCTCCAGTACATTGGGTTAATCAAAACTTCCAAGTTTCCTGCCAATCTGTGGTGCTGCTTTTTGGACAGCTCTGTGCATCAGAGAGAAAAAGAACCTCAAATGGTAGTATATGCGCATGGGGTAAATGTATATTTTAATATTGTTAATTTGCATTCTTACCCTGCAGATTTTTCTTTTTTGCTCCCCTAAAGAGATTTCCCCAGTATTAGATTTTTAACAGAAGTCATGTATTTTTTTACAGATACAGGATCAATTCAAACACTCTCAGATAATATGTGCTCTTTCTTTATTAATTAATGTCCTAATGGTAACATACTATAAAATTGATGCTTCCTAGAAATAGAAAAAGAAATAGAGCTGGGAAATGTTTTTAAGTAAACTATTTTTAAATAAATAAGAATAAATGTTATAAATTCCCTGTTTATTTAGATAGTTGTAGGATTAAAGTGTTTTTGTTAAATATTATCAGACCTCCGGGATGTTACATTTTTAAATTGACTTTGATGAGCCTTGTGTCTAGAAAATGTACTGTAGGAACAATGTTACATTTGTAGAGGGACAAATTATGATTTTAAGTCCTCTCCATCTTTAACTTCTGTGAGATGGATTTTTTCCTCTACCCTTATGAGCAGAAAGGAGCAGGAATCAGATGGATGCAAAAGGAAAAAGTGTTCTGTAGTTTGATTTTTCTCCCCACCTGTCCTATGGTAACCACCAGAACTACTCCAGGGGGAACAGGCTGCACAAGCTGGGGAGGCAGTGCAGGAGTTAGAAGGAATGGAGTGTGGTCTCCACCACTCCTCTCAAACCCCACTGCAGTCTCCACACACAAAACAATCATGGGGTCAATGTTAGCTTACATGGTATGGTACACTTTAAAGTTAAATCCCTCTGCTTCCCCAGGGAGACTGGACAGGTGCATGTAGGAAAGCCTGGGAACCATACTGCCATAGAAACTGAGAGGCTACACAGGGGTATTGGTTCGTCATGGGCATAGCCCGGGGCTCCACGTGAATCTTGGGAGAGGTATGCATTTATGGGGCTGAAACTCTGGTCATTTCCATGGGATAGGTAATTCGTCCTCTCCCAGTACTCCCGTAACAGGCTGTATAAACCCTGCAACAGTGGCAAAGGGATTAAAGGCTGGCCCACTCCTGCGGCCCGGTTAATTATGTGGGGGTCGAATAAGGTTTTAAAAGCAGGAAGTTCCAGACAGTTGCTGGGTGGCTCTGGGAGAGAATAGACTCTACTGAAAGGACTTGAGTGTGGTTCCCAGAATCCCCATCTCCATCAAATGCAGACAGTTTGGCTTAATTTAGTATAGAGAAGACTCACATTTATGCGAGCAGGGACACCCTCTAGATTTAGCAATGCCCAGGCATCAGAAGGCTCCTGTCACTGACCCAAGTAGAGTGACACTTCCCCTTCCACATCTGCCCCTCCCCCCAACAGGAGAATTTTGAAGGAAATCCTTGAGTCTAAACTAGTAGAGTTCCCACTGCTCATTGGTTTGACCAATATATGTTTAATGGTAGCAAAATATACCCAGAGAATTAGATGTGGAACTAGGACTTCATATTTTCCACAATATACCTCTAATTTAACTTAATTTTAAATGTACCCCCTGAAGTTTCCCACTCACTATGATTTCAAATGTAGCAGTGAGCAATCGGCCTGGTGATATGACAATTTTGGGGCACTGTTGTAGCTCGGTCTCATCTCTCTTACACTCATTCTTTTTTCTTGTAAAGAAGGGCAGAAAATAGTTGCGCTGTGGATCAAATTTAGCCAAAACTGGATTCTGATTTGTTTTTTTAAAATTCAGGATAGACCATGTATTATAACCTTAATCTCAAAACTTACAATCAGCCACATGGCAAACTATAGTATAATCATATTGATGGTACTGGCAGTCCATTTGCACAGAAGTAGATAATTTCTTTGATTTTCTCAAATATTTTGGCCTTTTGAAATTGACATCTAGAATAAGATTCTTTGCACACCAATTATGATTCAAATGTCTGTATTACATAAGATGGTTTGTTTAAAATGTCTCAGACTGCCATTTACTACTATCCAGAGAGAGAGAGAGAGTTTCCAAAAGAATATGGAAAAGACAGAGACGCTTTAAGTCAGGTTAGATATTTTAGGTATTAGAGGTCTGGATTGGTACATTATATGCTAGTACTACATGAAAAAAAAACTATGTACACAGTTTATGTAGAGAGAACAGTCATCTGCAAAGCTGTACCATTTTAGTGATGACTTGCTAGACATTCAAATATTTAACTATTAGTAAAATAACAGAAAACTGTTCTAACATGTCATTGCCATAAGAGGGGTTTTGGCTTTACAGTGGAGTTGTTGATGTTTTGATAAATACTGTGAAATTTAAATGTAATTTCAATTGCTTATTGCTTCTTTTCATAGGACAGAGATTAGTAATTTGCTTATTAATTTTACACAATCAGTTCTTCTATATACAGCTACTTAACATAAATCTCACCATGGCAGGGCCGGTGCAAGGATGTTTCGCGCCCTAAGCGAAACTTCCACCTTGTGCCCCGCGCCCCCGCCCTGAGGCGCCCCCCCCCCGTGGCAGCTACTCCCCTCCGCCCTGAGGCGCCCCCTTGCTGCAGCTTCCCACCCCCACCCTCTGCCCCGAGGCACCCCCAGCTCACCCCTGCTCCTCACGCGGGCACTTCACTTCTCCCGCCTCCCAGGCTTGCGGCGCCAATCAGCTTAGGTGCCGCAAGCCTGGGAGGCGGGAGAAGTGAAGCAGCCACGGCGTGCTCGGGGAGGAGGCAGGGAAGGGGTGAGCTGGGGTGGGGAGTTCCCTGCATGCAGCCCCCTGCCCCCCTTACTTGCTGTAGGCGGCCATCCCCGTGCTCCCCTGCCCCAGCTCCCTCCGCCTAAATGCCGGCGGCAGCCGAAGATCCAGCCGCCGCGGTTGCTGCCGAAGAAAATGATGCCCCCCAAATCTTAGTGCCCTAGGCGACCGCCTAGGTTGCCTAAATGGTTGCACCGGCCCTGCACCATGGCAATCAAATTATGTCAGTTTTCTTATTGCAGGTGGCCAGGCTGCATTCCATTACACCGCAGCTTATTTGATGTTAACAAGAAGGGCCTAAAATTGGGGCACTCGGAATAAGCTGAGATTCATAGGACTGAAGCTGTGCAGGAGGCACTTTCCTTTAAAATCACAAGTGATTAGTTTTTATAAGCGTCCCTGCTGTAGCACCATGATTCATCAAATCCCAAAGGCAGCTTTACAATTACTATACCGCATTTAGAGGAGGAGTGCCTAGTGAGTGCAAGGATCATCACTCTGGATCACTCATTCCCCTCCAATAATGTTCTTGGTTCTGCTACGGGAATGCCAGTCTGATCCTCACATCATAGAAGGGCCAAATTCGGCTCTGAGACACAAGCACAATTGCCACTGTCTCATGAAATACAGTTGGGATTTATAATACTGTACATGTCTTACCAGCCTTTCTACTGACAAGAAAAAGGGTCTCTTCCCTGAACTGCATTTAATATACCTCTGCTAATTTGCACATTCAGCCCACATGCTGCTACATCTGCATAAGACCAGGCTTGTTTTCTTTTTTAAATCAGGAACGCCATTTAAACCCGACATGCATAAAAAATCTGCATCAAAATTAACACCCGCATAAGCATTTTTCCCCATGAATCAGGCTCCAAGTCCTGTTTAAAGGGAGCTATTTATAGTGCAACTCTTTCACATGTTATGTAAACTGACAAGCTTCCGTCCCACTGTACAGCTGGCAATAATAGATGAGATCGGTCCAAAGAAGCCACATTTCCTCCCCACCCCCATTCAAATAAAATGTCAGTCCCTGCTCCATAAGTGTTGTGAGCCGTTACTGGGGTAGTAAGGAACCATCAGAGAGTTTTAATGTAATATAAAGGGATTACCTTTTTATTGGGTCTCAACCAGAGGAAGCTGAGAAAAATGTCAGCTGTTTAATTATTAACACTGAGTCTAAATCAATAGCAAAATAAGCTTTGATGGTGATCTTCAAAAGGGTTTTCATCATTACTTTCCCAGTTACAGAGAGAAAATGACACTGAATTCCGAGGGTCTAGTCTGGGTTTCTGTTAACTGTATTAGAAGGTTACAGCTATGGGAGATTGCACAAACATTTATATCTATAATTAGTTTAGCACTGTGCTTTTTAAAAGTATTAGTGTGTTGGGCTTCATTATCCTCTCAATGTACTTATGGGTAACTGCTGGAGAACAGACCAGACCGCAGGCTAATGATTAACACTCCATTAAGTCCCATTGACGTTAATGAAATAATCTGATGTGGAAGTCAGTGTAGAATTTGGCCACATGTGGTTCTGGGGCAGCACACAAATGTGGACTGCAAACAATTAAACGTTTGAACGCCATTTTAAAATGATAGATGCATGCCACTTATGACTGGACTGCTGCTGTTTCTGCATAGGTTGCTGTATGAAAGTATACATCTGTGATTGTTTTTGGACAATGAGCCTACATAGATCTTTTCATATTCCTGTAGTTTAGGTTATGTACATATTTTTTACCAAAATAAAATGTATTTAGTACTACTGAAAGATGCTGGATTGACACTTTTGGAGACTGCAGTCCTTAACGTATACATAGAAAAAATATAACATGAGAGCTAGAGATGGAAAAAGAGTTTTGAGGAATGAAACAAAGATAGGAGAGAGCCAAAAATGTGGGTGCACTGCTCTGAAAAGGAGAGCTGCTGAACCAAGAGGTTGATGATGATGATGATGAAAGAAGAGAATAAAGTTATAGTGGAGGAGGTTTGTCTGGTCCTGGATTTCATCCAAACGTACCCAGTGGCATAGGGGTGGGATCATTTTGATTAGCAAGCAGGCTGACTGCTCCAATTTGCCATATTGGTCATTCAACAAAGTTTCCAGCCAGTGGGTGATGCTACACAAAGTAGAAATAAACAATATTTTTTTAGATGTTAGCTTATACTGCATGCAACTAACCAATAGAATTCTGTAGTCCACCATTTAGAAGTATGCCTGAAATTGTTTTTGTTTTTTTTAAACCCACTTATTTCAAGGGGTTTGGTCTAAAAAGATTTACCTTCGGTAATGCCATAAACTAGTCTTTGGCATTCAAGATCCGAAGACTGGTATCTTTCTGCCATTTGCACAGCAGGATTGCTTTGTTTGTGGCTGTTTTCTGGTGTGATGATACTGGTAGTACAAAAGCATTTTCCCTTTTTTCTCAATGTAGGGAGCTTTAACTGTTGCACTATGAAATGATAGAGTACATTCCTTTTTATTTTTCCCCAAGCCCTTTGCCATTGTGGTGCTGACTTCAATGTACTTTAATTTAGTTGGGCAAGTAAATGGGCCACTACTGCTGTTCACGTTGTGTTGGTTGGTCTGGGGTGAGTGGTACAAACTACAGCATATTTATTTATTGATTTCGTTGTCAGGTCAATAGCTTAAGTACACCACAAGAGACTCAGTCTTTTCAGTTTCCGAGTTTAGGATCTGTAGCCTGCTTTTAAATGTGAGTCTCCCACTTGAAAACAAAAAGCCGTCCTGCTAGGATGAAGAGTTTTCATAGACTGAGCTGTCTAGATTATCCCACTCTAAATATTCATAATAAATCTTAAAAAGCAACAAACTTTCTCTCCTCTAGAAATCCCTTTAACATGTTTAAAAAGGGAATTTTTAAAGCTTTTTGTTCCTTAAGTTGTATTTGTTTAAAGTGATTAATTTCCCACCCCCAATGTTATTTCTGTTCCTCCTTTCTGTCACTTTTATTACAATCTAGATCCTGTTTAAGGAGTGACACTCTACATAGAGTTCACTCTTCACATGGCTGCACCCCATTCATGCAAGATCTTCTTGAATAGCAGTGTCCAGTGGGTCTGCATCTGCACCCTGCAGCACTTGGAATCGCCTTTAACTGAGGGTATAAGGGGCCGGGGGGGGGGGGGCTCAACCACCTCTTAGTTTGTTCTTACAGTCCATGGCTGAGATAGAATCTTGCCGTGTCCATATCTTTTCAACCTGCATGAGATTTATTAGTTATTGCTCTAATTCATTATCTGTAGCTGTTAGTTAGTTTAGCATACTCCATTGGTGTAGAAGCATGTGCTCTTTCTTACTAAAAAGCAAGTCTTTAAGGTGCCACAGGACTGTTTGTTGCTTTTTACAGATCCAGACTAACATGGCTACCCCTCTGATACTTTCTTAGTAATTAAGTATCCAGTTTCAGGAAATAGTCCATTGACTAATTTGGGTCATCGTGCAAGAGAAAGTCTCTGTGTTATCACCAGATTTTTGTTCAACCATCAGCTTTCAGCTCAGTAGCTATTCACAGCAAGTGTTGACACTGCAAATGCAGGTGGAGCAGAGGACTGACATGACTTTATAGTCTTTTCCTGGTGTGCTAGCAGGCAATCCAAGTTGCAAAAAAAGAGATAGTTAACGGTGCCTATCTGAGATAGATACTTGATATTACCCAGAGGATTCTCAGGTGGCTGGCCCAGGACTTCAGTCTTCTCCCTTCCAGGTGTCTTCGGCTTTCAGGAAGCAATGTGCTGAAGGGGACAGGCCGTTTTATCCTATTTCTGCTGGGTAGTCAACTTGGTTCCTCTTCTTTGAGGTGGTGGTATGGACCAATCAGATGGCGACTTGTAGTTCTGATGAAGATTTGAAATGTCCAGTCAAAATGAGAGTTGTCTCCTCTCACCATCCAATCAGAGAATGAGGCATCACTCTTGAATTCTTGGGGCTGGAATAGTCTAGTTTCTTTGTGCAGAACATCTTGTCATTCCAGTTTTTGTAAGACAAGGCCATAGCTATTGGTACAGCCACTTTGGGACAGCCATTTAAACAACTGCTGGTTAGTTCCAGCCAGTACCTTATCTCTGAAAGCCACTTTCCAAGAACCCCACTTGCAAAGCATCCCTTGGCCAACTTTGCATGCTCTGCCTGCTCCAGTTGCAGTTTCTCTATTAACACCCGGCTTTCACTGACATGTCTAATGTAAAGTTCACATAGTTTATACGATGTCCCTCCATGTTCTTTGATGCTCTTTAAACTTGCTTTAACAGTCCATTATGAAATCACAAAATCACTTCAAGAGCTGTTGTTCTCCAGCAAGCTGGAACAGCTGAATAAATCTTCCATTTTTGTTCTCCTTATTTTAACAACAACAGGGGGACTTCTGTATATGTGGCTGAGCTGTGCCTGTGCATTATTGATCGAACAGTTAAATTTATGATTATTCAAAGTTGTGATCAATACACCTTATGACACATTATTTGGTTTCAGTCCCTTTTATTTACTGCCTTTTCCAGCACAGGTGTATTTCACTAAATTGATAACATAAGCATGCTTGATTGCAAATATTAACCTTCTTCACTTTTATCACTAAGCTAAAAGAAACCAATATGAATTTGACCTGCTTCTTTCCATAACAGTACTGTCCATAAGACAAACCCTGTCATTAAAGTTTGATATTTTGCCCAAAGTGGTATAATTTATAGTCAACTCCTGTTTTACATGTAACTTCATTGAATCAAAATAGTTTTTTCATTCTAGTTTCCTATTTTTCCTTTCTGCTGCATCTGACAACCTCTCATATTGTATCTTTATATTTAGTATCTATATTTTAATTAATTAATTTAATTCATTCATTCATTCACAGTAGATTAGAGAATGGGTACCAGGGAAGTCTATTCAGTTGCAACAATGATGTGGTTTACAGGCTTCCTGTCTTGCCTGTTCTGGGTTATATTACACTCTCAAGAGAGGCTGTAGAAACTCTGAGTTTCCTCAGACTTACTGAGTAGTCTGAGGAAACTCAGAAGAAATCCTGATGTTAGACTTAGAGTTTTTACTCTCTGACCCCTGTTCTTTCCTTTCTAAAAGACCTTGATACTGGGCATTCTTACATAACAATGGCACTGCCCTACATCAACAGGCAAGGAGGGGCCTGTCACCATTCTGCCAAGAAGCCATGAATTTGTGGTTGTGGAGTATTTTGCATCAGTCACCCTGGAGCTCTGTCTCCTAGGTCTTCAGAAAACCCTGATGGACTAGCTCAGCAGAGACTTCTCCAAGAGCCATGGGTGGTCGCTCAAGCCTTTGTTCTTTCAAGACAGTCTTTCAGAGATGGGGATACCTGACGATAAACCTGTGTGTGACATTTACACAAGTACAATTACAAATGCCCAAGGTGGTGCTCCAGAGGAGATGAGAATCCAGGATCCCTCACCCATGCTTTCCTCCTGGCCTCCAGACCTCCTGTATGGGGTCCCATAGATACCCAGGATCTCCAGTGTCCTGTGGAAACTCAGTTAGAACTCAGAAACTATAATCCTGATGGCCTCAGCTTAGTGTGACCCAGGAATCTCTTGGTACCAACTGGCAGAGGGTATAGGGGTGCATAGGTTTACAGGGATCCCCTGAGTCTGGTCTCTACATAATAGTTTGTCAAGGTGTGTGGGGGCGATCTCTACTGAAAGCTTGTCTCACACAGATCACATAATCATTGCAAAATGGATGTGCATAAGGAGTTGAGTGTGTATATTGAAAATTATGCTCTTAAAGTCTGAGAGTTGGGGCTGATCACCGGAGGGTGATAAACAAGTTTCTTTCAGACAGGAGATGCTTATCTGCCTGTCTGCCTATATGTAAATTGACTATTGTATATTTCACAATGAACACCTATTTTGCAGTCTGAGCAAAATGCTAATCAAGTGATTGCAAAGTCTCCAGAAGAGGTTCTACACAGGAAAAAACAAGCAGCTGGGGTTATCCTGTTTACAAGTGAAGACAATAGATGGTTGAAACTATATATCTGGGAGTGCAGAGGTACACTCCAGTATCCTTCACCTAAGGGACAAGCTGCCAGCTGGCTTGTCTTATGAATGAAGGATCACAGCCAGTCTGGCTGTTTAAACCTGGAAGAAAAACTTTGGGTGAACTAACCTCTGAGATGGGAGAACGAGTTGTTTAGTTAAGTTTAGGCTCTAGAAAGTATTATAATTTTATTTTATATGTAACCATTGGTTGCCCTAATTTTACTTGCTGCTTCTTGAATGTCTGTACTTTGTTAAATAAACCTGTACTTGATTTCACTATACAAATCTAAGTGCTGTGTATTAAGTGGAGTGGGAATCCTGACATGTAACTGATAAGGTGGAGTGTACCGTTCCTTTAGAAGTAGCGGATCTGTGAATTCTGTGAGCGTCCAGTGGAGCAGAGGCTAGACAGTCCAGAGGGATGCTTGGAGGGCTTGGGGGTTGGAATGTGACTATTGCTTACCTGCAGAGGGACAGCAGGGCCTTCATGGGCTGAGAGGGCAGTGGTTGTACTGTCTGTGGCTGGGAGAGTCAAGGAGCTGACCCAGGGGAGGCACAGACAAGGCTTCCTCACTTTAAGACAGATGACAACAAGGTGCCTTGCAACCCTGGGTACCCCAGGCAAGCATCATATTGGGCAAGACTGTTCTGGTACTCAGATATGATGAGACTGTCAATCTGGAGCTGTTACTGAGTCTGCCTGACTTGCTGTCTAAGAAGAGTGGCTAGGGTGTACATCTCCAGGAGCTGCTGCACCTGAGAGTCTAGATGCTGGTTGGCTGACACCCACTGAGAGGAGTATCGGAGAGGTAGCCATGTTAGTCTGGTTCTGTAAAAGCAGCAAAGAATCCTGTGGCACTTTATAGACTAACAGACGTATTGGAGCATGAGCTTTCGTGGGTGAATACCCATTTCGTCGGATGCATATTCACCCACGCTCCAATATGTCTGTTAGTCTATAAGGTGCCACAGGACTCTCCACTGAGAGGAGTTACTCAGCATTTGTCCTGGACATCGCCTTCCAGAGCAGGAAACTGTCCATGAAACAATCTAGCTAACCTAAATGGAGGCAATTTTCCATTTGGTCTGAACAGTAGCATGTGACATCCCTACAAGGGTCGCTTCTGGTTGTTCAGGACTATTGGTCTCAATGAAACAATTGTGGCTATCACTCAGCTTTATTAAGGGCCATCTGGACACCATTTTGGCTCACCATCCCACTCCCATTGAGGGCCACTCAATATTTTCTTTCCCTACCGTGACAAGATTCCTTAAGGAACCACCCATACCTTTCCACCAACCAGAGAACCCCCTCCTCATCTTTTTACATGGATAGGACCTGTGTGAGACTGTTTATAGCATTCACAGAATGGACAAGGGGTCAGCCAGTATCCTCACAAAGACTGTCCAAGTGGTTTCAGAATGATATTTATCTGCCATGTTCTTGTGAAGAAAGATCCACCTAGATGTATTGGAGCTTGTTAGACTAGAAGTCAAATCACTTCTGTCACCTCTTTCAATTGATCTCCCTGAACTCCCTGAGGGAGATGTAGGGCAGCAACACGGAGTTAGATCTATACATTCACCACTCACTGTGTGTTGCTGCAGGTCTTTAAATCAGATGCAAGCTTTGATAGAGCAGTCCAGTCAGTATTACAGTAGGACTCCTTATCCATCTCCAAGAAAGTATACTGCCTACAAGTCACCAAGAGTGGAACCTGTGTGGACAGTCACTCAAAGAAGAAAATACGGTTACTTACCCTACTATAACTGTAGTCATTTGAGATGTGTAATCCACACAGATTCCACAACCCACCCTCAATCCCTGCTAATAGGAGTCATGATACATGGGAGTCTTATGGAAGGAGGAACTGAGCGGCAGTTGATGGTTCTCCACCACTTCTACCCTCAGCTGTGGAAGTCACGAAGGCTCCCAGAGTGCAGTCAGAGCCCCAGTTGGATCTTGCATGCATGGAGTGCACGCGCACCAAGAGTAGAATCTGTGTGGACTACACTTCATTGAAGAACTAGAACAGTGGTTCACAAACTGGAGGTCGGGACCCCTCAGGGGGCTGCGAGGTTATTACATGGGGGCTCATGAGCTGTCAGCCTCCACTCCAAACCCCACTTTGCCTCCAGCATTTATAATGGTGTTAAATATATTAAACAGTGTTTTTAATTTATAAAGGGGGGTTGCATCAGAGGCTTGCTATGTGAAAGGGGTCACCAGTACAAAAATTTGAGAACCACTGAACAAGAGTTACTGTAGGATAAGTATTTTAAAGGGTCTTTTTAAAAACCTATTTTTCCATCCTAAAATGGTATACTCTTCCTAGATATTTATGATGTATTCATGAAAGAACCCAAATTGATGAAACAGGTTCAAGAACCAGATCTGTCAACCTTGGAAAAAAGCAGGTAAAAATGACTTTATAAGAGCTATGTAATGATATCCAGTAATCCAGAAAGAAAGTTCCTTATTATGTTTTAGAGTATGAAGTCGGTGTACTGAGATGCATGGTAAAGTAAATGACAGTACACAACCACAACCTATATGCTCTGAATTACCAATATATGGGGAAAACCCAACCATTTTTGGCATGTTCAGTAAATGATGTTTCCACCTTCTCTGTCTCCAAATAGCTCCTAAAGGATATATGATTAAAAAATGAACCAGACCAATTCATGCAATAATAGTGAATTCTGCATAATTGCTAGTGGAATTATATTTTATAACCCAAAACATTACATTTCAATTACCACAAATATTTAAGGAAATAAATCATTTTCATATCATGAAATATTTACGAGTTTGAGACTCAATCAGTTAGCATTTGGATCTGCTCTGCATCCTAAAATTGATCAAATTAATGCAAATTATTCCATCTCACAGTTGCAAGTACAGTAACTCTTCACTTAAAGTTGTCCCGGTTAACGTTGTTTTGTTGTTACATTGCTGATCCATTAGGGAACATGCTCGTTTAAAGTTGTGCAATGCTCCCTTCTAATATCATTTGGCAGCTGCCTGCTTTGTCCACTGCTTGCAGGAAGAGCAGCCGGTTGTAGCTAGCTGGTGGGGGCTTGGAACCAGGGTGGACCAGTAGCCCCCCATTAGCTCCCGTAAGTTCCCTGTGCAGCATCTGCCTGCAGTTCATCTGTGTCCCTCCCTCCACTGCCATGTGCTGCTTCTGCCCTCTGCCTTGGAGCTGCTCCCCGAGACTGCTGCTTGCTTTGCCCGGGGGGTGGAGGGTAGGGAAGGAAGAGGGGGGCTAATGTCAGGGTGTCCCCCTCCCCCTGCTCCTGCACCCTGCTTACCCCATCTTCCATAGAGCAGGGCTCAGGATGGAGGGAGCTTGCAGAAGCTGCGGTCTCAGCAAGCTGATCTAATTAACAAGGCAGTGTAATTAAGGGAAATGTGCATATCTCCCTCCATTCCTGCTGCCTTGCAGAGTGAGACAGTTAACCCTTGAGGGCTCAGCCAATTGCTAGTTCATCATGTAGCAGTAAGGGAACTATCCCACCCTCTGACTCCTCCACCTCAACCAAGCTTCACAATTATCATCACTGTGTTCCAATATTAAATTGTTTGTTTAAAACTTATACTCTGTGTGTATATAATATAGTCTTTTATCTGGTGAAAAAAATTCCCTGGAACTTAATTCTTATGGGGAAATTGGATTCGCTTAACATCGTTTCGCTTAAAGTCGCATTTTTCAGGAACATAACTACAACGTTAAGTGAGGAGTTACTGTACAGATCATATGGGAACTTGTTCTCTGTAGAAAGTATCTCTAAATTTTTTGCTATTAAATAGACTTCTTGCCTGAAAGTTATGGTATGATTTTTGCAGCATGTGTGAAGAATGATTTTATACATTGATTTCTAAGATGCTTGAGAATATTAACAGTAGTGTGTGTCATACCTTTAGGTACACTTGCTCCCTTCCTCTGTGGGCTCTGGGAATGTCTAGAAATTTGTATATGTCTAGGTCAGTTTGTTCCTAGGTGATCTAGTCTTTTGAATCTCGTAAGGACATAGCATCTGCTAATCCAAACCCAGGTATCTTTGAAATTGGTGAATCCAGACATCTTATTTGTATTTTGTTAAATATTAGTCACTCTAATTTTTCATAGTCATGGAGTTCAGTCGTTTAAAGCACGCATAATAGAACTTGATTTGCCAATGCAAATTTTCTTAGTGGATTTTATTTGCCTGCCTGGATTCTGAGTTCCTGCACTGCATCCATTTGTTTTGCAAGGTGTGGAACTAATTAGGCATGGACTTGCCCCATGTATGAAGATTCTTGTGTGTCTAAGTACTTGTGCTGAGACTTGAAAATAGAACTACATGATTCTTCCTGGTGTGCAATATTGTGAATAGTTAGCCCATAATGTAATCTGACCAAACTGTAGTACGTGTCATCCCTTCTGTAGAGCCTACAATAAGTAATTCAATGTTTTTTATATGTTCAAAATTATTGATTAGGGTATATATTAAAATAACCAACCGCCTGACCCACCAAGATGTGCGCATGTCTATACCTGTTGCCACATGATCATGCTCTGTAGACCATGTCAATCTGTACCCTTTCCCCATATACTGTTTGTCACCATTGTTCATTGTGTCAGGAGTGTAATTTAGACTGTAAGCAATTTGAATACTCGGGTTTTTTTTTTCTGTTATTTTCTCTGAAGTGCCTAGTAGCTTTTTGGGTGCTGTAAAATAATGAATAATAGCAACTGTTTGCTGTGGGAGAATCAGAGTTGTTGGCATAAGCAGACTGTGGGGAGGATATATTTTGCATTCAGTGCTATGGAAACAACCTCTTCTTTTCCACTTCTTTCTAACAGATGGTGCTTTGTTAATTAATAAAATGTAAAGTGATCCATTTGTGGCCCCAATCCTGGAAACAATTCACATTCATTATGTATATATTTAAACATGCAAGTATTGCCATTGAAATCAATAGAACTATTAATGTGCTTAAAGTTAAATCATGCACTGAAATGTTTTCAGGATTGGCACCTAACTTGAGATTGTTCTGTTAAAAATATACACAAATGTGATTAGGCAAGTCCTCATGCAGAAAGTGATACACAGATACTTATTTTGATGTTCTGTGTGGTGATATGCAAGCTGCATATCCTTTTGCCATACAGAGAAGTTGCTTGCACATCATGATCTGTCGCCATAACTCATCTGGGAAAGACTTTGAATTTAATGTCCTTTAAAATATGTGCTCCTTAAACTTTAATATTCATGTTGTATCTTCCCTGCCAGGCAATTAGTTAGAAAAGTATAACAGCCAAAGATGATGATGTTATAGTGGAGGTCAAGGTTCCTGAGCATGTTGATGATTCTCTCTAACTCATTGCCTGTTACCATTGCTGAAATTGTATAAATCCTGATCATTGCATGCAACTAGTCCTCAATCAATTAAATTACTAGGAATTGGTCATCATCAGGGTCAGTTCTTCTCTTTGAAATATATGGTAAGCTCTTTACAAAATTATCTTTAACTCACTCATTTCAAAGCTCATATCCTTTCAGCCAATTTGGTGGCTAACCCTACCATCTCACTGTGTGAAGGCTGGTTTTAAGTATCATAGTTTGAGTTCCCAGTCTGCCCTGGTGGTATGAGGCATACCTTTCCATTTCTTTTTCCCTCTGTGCTGGATATATGTAATATACTATTTAACATCAGTTATTTTAGTAAATATTTTTCCCATTTCTTGTAACCTATGTTACCTTTTCATTCTGCTGGTTTTTTTTATTTTTATTCCCTATATTAAGAGAGACTGCAAATCATAGTAAAATATTTCCGTAAAATTCTTTGCCAAAATTTTCAAACATCTATATTTAGGTCTGATTTTTTTAAGAGGTGCTACTTACACACAACTCCTTTTGATATCATTAGGAGCTGCAAAGGCAAGCATCTCAGAAACTCAGACAACTTTTATTTATGTACATAAATAAGGATATATATGCCTACCTTTATGTACCCTTGTTTGAAAATTTTGACCCTTAGGTGTTTTTTTTTAACATGCTATAGCAGTGGTCCACAAACTCTGGGATGCAAACATATAGAGGGGTGTAGAGGAACATTTGCGGGGGGGGGGAGGCGCGGTATGTGGTGGGGCCTAGGCCAGCCCCTTTGGGAGTGGGGAGGGGGAACCACCTAGCCCCACTCTGCCACCAGACCAGCTCTACCCCCATCTGCAGCTCCGTTCCGCTCCTAGCCACAGCTCCACTCTGGCCCCAGCCCCAGCCCCAGCCGCAGCTCTGCTCTGCCCCCGGGGAAGCTCCACCCCCAGCCCAGCTCTGACTCTGGCCCCAGCTCCTCCCCCATTCCCAGTTCTGCCCCCAGCTCAGCCTTCAGACCAAGCTCCTCTGTTGAGGAAGCCTTAGTTGTGTAGAAATGGAGGGGGTGTGTGGACAGATTCCATTATTGGTGAGGGGTGTCTGTGACCGGAAAAGTTTGGGTACCACTGTGCTGTACTCATTACTCTGTCCAACAGAAAGCCATATATGTTTAAGTTAAGGTTACAAAGTCAAGCACTCAAAAGTTAGGAAATGCCCTAATTAAGTTTGCCAATGTAACCCTAATACTGCCCCCTTGCATATATGCATTATGATATTGCTTCATTCAGTGCATCTCCTCACCCCTGCCCTACTTTCCCCTGCATTCAAGTCAATCTGGTTGCTCCTTCTCCTCCTCCATGGGCACCTGTTGTGGGACCATTGAGAGCACAGGATAGTTCTCTGTTTGCTCTCTGTTTTGTGTGTCAACTCCACAGCAGCCCCTGGCAACTAGAAGGAGCAATTGAAGGGATTTTCTCTGCAGTCCTGCACTGGATCATGCCCAGTGCCAATAGACTCTTTGGAGGATTTAGCTGCCAAATACTAACAGACAGAGCACAGGAAAACTGATTATTTTTTGGAGGGCTAACTTTTGGTGGATTTTGTTTAGGGATGGCAAAAGACACATCTCTGATGCCAGGACAATTTCCCCACCAAATTTCAAGACCCTGCTTTAAAGGATGGAGGCACTAGAGTTTCTTAATGAAACGTTTATAAGAATTGTTTAACATGGGTAAAACAATGAATTTTTCTCTTACCTCATTCTTGGAAATAGCTGGATCATTTTAGCGCCTGCCCTGAATAGGATCAGATGCATTATTTGAGTTTGTCACAAACATTAGTTTTCACAGCACCCCTTGTCAAGTGAGTGGGGATATTATCTGCATTTTACATGCAGCAAACTGAGGCACAGATAGGTCAATAGTGTCCTGTAATTTTATGTGCCCAACTTTAGATATCTAGGGCCTTAGTTTTGTATAGTGTGCTTAGTTTTGTATAATACTTTTTATATTTGAAGCACAGCTACCATTGACTTCAGTTGCAGCTCTGAGTGCTTAGTGAATGCTACTGGCCATGTCTCGTTCTCCTTGATTTTGCTTAGAATTCTTTACCGATTTTCAAGTGGCGTGCTTGATTCTTTGTTCTCAGTGAGATGAACAAAGTAAATCCCATCAGGGAATGGAATTTATTTTTTCCAAGTCTTGAAAGTGCACTTGATGTAGACATAGACTAGATCCTAATAAAACCACTAGAATGTATCAGATGCTTATCTCTCAGCAACTGAATGGAAAAGTTAAATGTTGTTTTTATGTGAAGTATCTCCATTTCCCCTCCATAAGTTCCCACCCATTTTCATAGAGGTAAAGAGGTTTTTACTACATTCCATGTTGCATAGCAGAGGGGAGCATATAGGTCACCCTTCAGACAGAGCTATCTGGTAAGTTAATAGACTACACAGGCTTGAACTGGCACAGCCACAGGCATCATTTCTGTTTTCCACAAGTCTGTCTGATGGACTGAGAAGTAGAACCAGTTACTGGGTATCTCTTGGAACATATACCTTCTTGAGAAGTATCTCTTTATGGGACCTCTGCCCCTGAGCTAACCAATCTCTTCTCCCTGTGCATCTGGAATGGTGGGGGTGATGTGGGCTTTTCCTGTCTGATGTCTCTGCCAACCATATTTCTTGATATCTCCCTACCAGCTCTAGAACCAGAATAAAGGAATTCCTGGCTCCTGGCCCTTTGTGGCAAGTCTGCTTCTACTTATTATTCTGGGCTTTCTTTTAACTTCCTTTTCGTTCATTTTCTCACGTATTAAGAGAATACAGTGACACATTTTGTCTCTGGGGTCCAAAGGGCAAGATAAAGTATATTGTATGGTTGTACAGCATGTGTATTATGTCATTTTATTTGTCACTTCTTTCACATAATTTTATATGGTTTTTATAATATGTTTGTCTCTTGGCTGTTTGGTTCTTTCACTCTCTCTATGTTTGTAAATACAGGGCTAAACTCACCCAGAGCCTATTGTGGGAATGATTGGTATAGGGCCTCTTGTTGTAAAACATCCACTGGAAGTTAAATAAAATGTTTTCCTCTCCTTATTAAAAAAACATGTAAAGTATCCTAAGGTGAATGTTTCTGTTCTTTGGGAAGTCACCATAAGAATCTAGGGAGCAGGGAGGATAAAAATACACACAGGTATTTCCTCTCAGGTGGCTTCCGTTCAGCCTTGCAAGTGGGATAGAATTTGGTAGTGTCCGCCTAATGTGTGGTTATTCACAATACTATAGACATTAGTGTCAGTTTCTATACAGAGAGGGATTGGATTGGAAGACTTTGGATTTGGCTGTTCAAAATAGATGCATATATACATAAATGAATAATTGTATGTTACCCCTTTGGATTTATACTACCATGCAGTGGAAGATTCTCAGAACATTTCTAAAACTGTGGTTTTATCAGAACCATAACATGGAATGCCTTTGTATTATGTTTCATACTTGTATTTCTTAGAGTTCTGTTAAAATGTTGGTATTTCATATGTGCCGATGTTCTGTATTCAGAAAAGCATGTGTCACATCTGTACTTTTAAAAAAAATTCCTTTTAATGTTGACAGTTGGCCTTTAGGAATCTTTAGCGATCATACGTAGTATTTTGTATAGGTTTGCTTGTGACAGAACAGCTGCACTGAGTAATATGGAACAATTCAGATGTCCCTAAATCCACACAACAGCAAGACTTTTTGTTTGTTTGTTTTTGTTTTTGTTTTTTTGCAAACTTGTAACAATTAATTGTTTCTTCCTGATTTTGTGATCTCTTACGGTTCTTTTGTATCTTTAGTTTTGCCCATAATAGCTATTGTTTAGGATGTGGAATTCAAAAAATAGACTTATTTGAATTTCTAGGTCATTTATTATCTCTGTGTATTTGGTATATAGCTGAGCACACACTGTACTGTATCTAGTAAAGAGATTGTTTTGAGTATTATTTTTACCACCAGTGTGTACAAGCTGAGAGGCTGATTAATATTCTCTCTTTTCAAACTTGAACTGTATAATCATAGCTGCTATGTCATAGCCATAGGGACAAATTTTAAAGTATCTCAGTTTTGCTACAGGATTGCAGCCCTATCTTGTCTAAAAGTTAAAAATGAATACAATCTCCTCTCAAATAACTAGCAATAGTAAAGATATTTGTAATTCAAGCCAGTGTTCCATGCCAGCTTTCCATTTTCCCTAAACTCAAAGAAAATCAAATTTTAACCAACTGGATTAAAAATTAGAGCTATGAAAACAGTGGTTGCCTTGTGTTAGCTCTTATGTTATCTTTGGAGAAAGTTAAGTAAAGTATGTTTGTGGGAATGAAAAATTCTATAAACACTAAAACAATTTTCATTGGAACATAAGGGCCTAATCCTGCTCCCACTGGATTCAATGATAAAACAGCTGGATCCTCAGCTGATGTAAATCAATATAGCTTCAGTAGAGCTCTATGCCTGTTTACCTTAGCAGATGATTGATCAGTCTTATTACCTATTTATTAATTTGCATTATTATAGTGACTAAATTATGTTTAGTATCAGAGGGGTAGCAGTGTTAATCTGGATCTGTAAAAGCAGCAAAGAGTCCTGTGGCTCGTTACAGACTAACAGACGTATTGGAGCATGAGCTTTCGTGGGTGAATACCCACTTGCATCCGAGGAAGTGAGTATTCACCCACAAAAGCTCATGCTCCAATATGTCTGTTAGTCTGTAATGTGCCACAGGACTCTTTGCTGCTTTTAAATTATGTTTAATATTCTAGCAGAAACACAGCATACTGTAATATGTGCCCCAAATTTCTGAGTTTTAGTATATTTCCAGCTTCCTATGTTTCAAAAAAACACACCCAACTCTTTCTAATATTTCACTACAAAGCTTCAGTATCATTGTGACTGCTCAAAACTGCTTCTCAAAATTGTGCTACTGACATCCAAACTGTCAAACATTACACATCAAAATGCTTTAAAAAAATCAAGGACTTACAGTGAACATAAAATTAAGGCAGAGTAAGGAAGTGAGATATCTTTGGGTTTCTATTTGATTTCTAATGCAAAATTACTCCTATTTGGGGGAAATAAATCTCTGGCAAAAATGTATTTTTCTCTCTCTATCACTCTCGGTACTATTGGGCATTTGTTTGGAAATGTTTATGAACATTCAGACACAAAAGAGTAACAATAGCTCCCCACAATGAGGAACACACATGAAAAAAGGATTCTCTCTCGGTTAATTGAGTGGTTAGGAGCTCATTAGGGACACATTTTATGCTGGAACCTGTGGACACTTAGGTACAGTACCTAAGTTTACTAATGTAAGTTGTCCTATTGAAAAAAAACCTCAACTCGTATGAGAAGTCATTCATATGCGTAAGTATTTGCAGGATTGGGCTTTTGACTGCATTACTTTTTAGCTGTTGTATATTAAAACATTAAACCAGGGATTCTCAAACTGGGATTTGGGATCCCTCAGGGGGTCACGAGGTTATTACATGGGGGGGTCAGCCTCCACCCCAAACCCCTCTTTGCCTCCAGGATTTATAATGGTGTTAAATATATTTAAAAGTGTTTTTCATTTATAAGGGGGAGTCGCACTCAGAGACTTGCTATGTGAAAGGGGTCACCTGCACAATAGTTTGAGAACCACTGCATTAAACTTTCCATTTACATCTCAGGGGCACTTTATTCCAATTAGTTTAATATGGTCTGTCTTGTGAGTTTTACTAAAATAGTTTCAGAAACCAAATTTAAAAGCTTGTCTGACTTTTTTGAAATATGGAATGTATTGGCTATTAAATGGTGAATGACAAGCTGCTATCTTGGCTGTTGTCAAATGGAAATTGAAATTAAATTTAGCACGGCCTCTTAGGTATTACCACACTAAAGAACTCTCCATCAGCAGTAAGTATACAGCAAGTGTCATGCCCAATTGAAACAAAAGATGAGATCTGACCGAACAAATTGCTGTCTTTAGCATGCTCTCGATGAACCATTCCAATTCCTTGTCAGGTTCTCTGGCTGCTACTCACCTAGTAGCACAGCCATATTAAGGCTCATTTGGAGTTACTCTCATGGTTCCATGTTTTAGTATCATTTCTATTCCTTACAGAACCTGGCTCCATGTTCATGGTACTACAAAACATTATTTGAAGTGGGTGACCTTTTTGTAACAAACCCCAAAATCATATGAAACTTTGCTGGTTTCTACTTTCATTAGACTTTAAAACTTGGCCCAGTTTCACTAGAGTTTGTGACCTGGATCAAATTTTGAGCAATCCATCTCTCTATCCATGAGTTAAAGGAGTGATTTATGAAAATATATTAAAGTCTGCAACTCAGCTGTGGCCATAGATGCCCTGCTTTAGTTGTGAAACCTGTCTTCCTGCTTCCTTAATGAAGTAGTCTCCTCCTTTAGGAACATCATGGAAACAGAAACATTTTTTTTTACCGGATATTTTAAAAATCTGGTAAAATTGATGCTTTAAATTGTTTCTGGAAGTGTATCTTACTGCTGGCCCTATAATAGCAAATCACAAGTGTATCTAATAAAGATTTAAAAAATCCATCTTACTTTCTCTAGCAAACTAGGAGCATTATCCCATTTGATTATTGGCCATATTATGTCCTCCTTGTCCAATGTTCCCAAATGAGGTAAACCTGCCTTCTTTAATAATGCCCAAAGGGTCTTCCTTTGGGTATCTATCACTGTGGATCTGTGCAGTGGAGAACCTATATATGTTATTTTAATACAGTGGTAAGCAATACATCAGCAACATTTGTCCTAATGACTGTATAATACACCATATAGGTACATTTCCCAAACCTGAAGAAGAGTTCTGTGTAAGCTCAAAATCTTGTCTCTAATAAAATATATTAACTCGCCCACCTTGCCTCTCTAATATAGTAGTATCTGAAATACCTTTATAATGTCCAAAGTACAAAGGAAATTACTATGTTTCCTGAATGACAGCTATGAGGTAATTGTACATAGATGTTAGCTAAGATTTTCAAAAGTGATAAGGGACTTTGAGTGACTCACATTGGTCATCCTGAAACCAAGGCCTGGTCTACACTGGGGGTGGGATCGATCTAAGTTACGCAACTTCACGTACCTGAAGTCGACTTACTTAGCTCAACTTACCGTGGTGTCTTCACCGTGGTGAGTCAACTGCTGCTGCTCCCCCGTCGACTCCGCCTGCGCTTCTCATGGTGGTGGAGTACAGGAGTCGACGGCAGTGTGCTCGGGGGTCAATTTATCGTGTCTAGACTGGATGCGATAAATCGACCCCCTGCTGGATCGATTGCTGCCCGCCGATCCGGCGGGTAGTGTAGACATACCCCAAGTTACCTTTTAAAGGTGGTGGTATTCAGAGGATTGCTGAAAGTCAGGCCTCCTTAAAGTACATCAGGCTGGGCATCCTAGACACTTTTGAAAATTTTGGCTCTTCACTGTCTATAATGGCTTCTAGGAAGTGAAATTTTTACAATTTGGATGAAGGAGATCTTATTTTTTTTCTAGAAGCTGTGTAGCAATTCTAGATAGTTTTTGTTCACATTAAGCAACAGAATGTGCTAGTTGCTTAGTGGGTGTTAAAACTGATAAAGGTGGCTTGGCAAAGTACAGTTTCCCTAAAGCGGTCACTTTTGGTTTAAGAGCAAATCATCCTCTTTACTGTGACAACTTAGAGGGTGCTGAAAATGTGAGTGAAGGGAGTCCTCTTGGCACCAGTATTAAGAGTATTTAACATTTCTTTTCTTTTACTTAAGAGAATTAAGAGACCGTTTTGGTCTCCCTTTCTCAGGTGAGCTCAGTTCTAGCACTAGAATAGTGCCAGTAAAGAAAATCAAACTAACAGATTCACTAAAGCAGAAAAGTCTCATTAGTGGAGTGAGCTATGATGCCCGCTCTGGAATGGCATTTGATCATTCAGCTGTAGTGATTCAATCATTCCACACAGCTAATTTAGTGTGTTTCTCAACTCACATCACGGGAGATTATGTGAAGGTTCTGGGCGTTGTTTGCCTGGGTAGGCAGACTGAGATAATCTGTGTTCCTGTGTGCAAGGAGGAAGATGCTGGATCATAATCAAAGTTATTAGGCACTAATATATTTTATTTTTACAGTCCTAGATGTAATAATAGTAATAGTGAAGCAGTTATCAGCTACAGTTGTAAAGATGAGAGATTTGTTAAGAGTACAAAGAAATTGAGGTTGTACTCCTAGTTACATCAAGGCAATTCAGGTATGAGTGAAAATACTAGATGGCTCAGATTGGGTTCAGATTCTACTTTTTACTAGACCATCAGTGTCACCAATATTTATATATTCCCACACTTCAGAGAGAAACAAGAACAATTTCCTCTAATCCATGCTCAAGAGTTTATGAATTCTTTAGTCCAATTGTTGTCTGCTGTGCGATACCCTTGATTGCAAATAGATTTCAGAGAGAAATCATCCAAGACAATTTAGGATTCCTTAATCTGCTTTTGGAGAGCCAGTTCAACTGAATTACTCACTAGTTTACTAATATGCTACTGTGATGAATATATATACTTAATGGTAAATAGTTGAAGGATAAAATATCGTTCTCTTGGGGCAGAATTCAAGGCCATTTATACAATGCATATCAGAAACAAACACTAGTATAAGAGATGAAGTGGTAGCAAACAATATGGCTTTCTTTGCATACTGAAAGGTAGGAAAAGGAATGACCACTGGGCAGTGCTGCCTACTTCTTGACTCTGAGAGGATCTCCTCATGTTGTTTTTCCTCCACTCCCCTAGTCTCAATGTCTCTTTTACATCTGTCTCAAGCATTTCATGCCTTTTTCTATATTGCTATTCACACTTCACTGTTCCCAAACCTGTTTGCCAAACAATCTCCATCCTCACCACATTCAAATTCCTCCTAAAAATACCCTTTTCTCTTCCACTTTCTCTCTTATCTGTGAGACGCTAGAGGGGGCATAGTTAAGTAACCAAAAATAAGTGCCTGATGCATCAAGATGCATACATGCTTTCCTGACTAATTTTATGACCTGACTACTGCTACCTTTGCAAACCCTCTTCTCTTTCTCTCACTTTTTTTTTTCTGGTTACAACTCACTAGATGCCTCTTAACTGGTTTTGAGGCATGTAGCCAGGGGCGGCTCTAGAAATCCGGCTGCCCCAAGCAGCGCGGAGCGCTGCGCCGCCCTTCCCCGGTCCCGCGGCGGGTCCCCTCTTCCCGCGGCTCCGGTTGAGCTCCCGCCGGCATGCCTGCGGCAGGTCCACCGGAGCCCGGGACGAGCGGACCTGCCGCAGTCATGCCTGCGGGAGCTCAACCGGAGCCAAATGCCGCCCCCCGGGAAACGGCCGCCCCAAGCGCCTGCTTGGCGCGCTGGTGTCTAGAGCCGCCCCTGCATGTAGCACATCTTGCAGTGCTTGAGCTATAATTCCTATTATGTTTTATTTTTTCATTTGGGTTGAGAAAGGCTAGTCCACAGCTGAAGTAATTGTTAATCCTTTAAAAAAAAACCACACACACATCACCCTCCCCCCAAACTTTATTTAATAATTTTCAATAGATGCTGTATTAAGACAATAACATCACTGGGGCTTGAGGAAGGGCTATTGCTCTTAGTAAAAGAGCTTGTTATCCAGCTGGTAAATCTTGTTTGCCTATTGAATAAATGCAGATTATGGTAAGGTGTACCTTCTGCATATCCATGTGTCCTCTCAAAGGGGTAAATACTATATTGAGAAGTAAGAAAACGCTTTTCTTGGTCCTGTAGTATGCTGTGACTTCAATGGGAGTTGCTGGACGCTCAGCACTTTCGAAAATCAGGCTGTTGCTTAGTTGCCCAATATGGACATGGGAACCTACCTTTAGGCACCTGATTTTGAAAATGTTGGCTACTTGTGGGCGTGGATAGTAGTGAGCATGAGTAACCGTACCAGAATGTTGCACAAAGCCACTGAACCTGAAATACCTAATCCTAAAGAGAAAATCATCTCATTCAGAAACAAAACTGAATTTAAAAACTCTGCTGTCTTCCTCTGACATTCCAGCTACATCTCCTGCAACTAAATCCCCAAAAGAACCATTTAAATGCATTATTGAATAAATTAACAGAAAATTTCAAAGCATACATGTTACAGTTGCGGCCATAGATGGAGAATTGGATTCTGTGAGGCAAAATGTAATAAAACTGGATATATGTGGTCAACCAGAAAACCTTTAAAGCTGAAAATGACTATTTTTAAAAAAGGGATTAGAAAATGGATTTTTTTAATCTCAAACTGTTAGTACACTTACAAAGGAGAATAAAATCCTTAGTAACAAAATAGAGCCCAACACAGACTAAAAATATTAGATTACTTGGGCTTTTAGATAGTGAAGATGACTTGAAATTGTTTATGGAGCTGTTGGGTCAAAAATTATTAGATTTAAATCTAACAAGACCCTATTCAACTTGAAAAGCTTATCCTGTCACAATAATAGTACCAATTTTGAATTAATGGATAGAAAAACAATTATTTTTAAAGTTGCTGAGCTATAAGGTAAAGGTAGAATCTTACTGAGACCTAGTCAAATGAAAGAAATGCTCTATAACAATACACAGTGAATTTTGCTTCTTCCAGACTTGAGTCCAAGCCCTCAGACAAAAAGAAGATTGCTCACCCTTACTTAAAAGGTTTTTAATGAGGAGCAAGTTGAAGCTGCACTTTTTTTTCTTTTTTTCTTTTTTTCTTTTCTCCATGCAAAACACTGGAAGACTCAAATTAACCTTTAATGAGGAGGGCTAGGTCAGATCGTATCATGTATGAAGGGTGCCTATGAACCACTATGCACTTCTGAAAGGGTCTCTGTCAGCTCTACCTTGGCCAGCATGGAAAGCTGCTATGAATCTGGGGTGTGGTGGAGCCAAAATCCACACTGATGTGGATCCAGTGTTCTCATTTCTTGACAAACACTAGTATAGTGTTCCATGCTGATCTGGAAGCTATATGTTATCTCTGGTCTTCCAGTATGAAGTGTCATAACGGTTCCACTGTTTGTCCTAAAATGAGATTTGTCAACATGACCCACCATAAAGCACTTTTGTACCCTGAAACATAAATATGTAACAATGCAGTATCATAACCGACCTGCTCTTTTGAGAATTTGGGTTCATGCTTACTCTAAGGACAAAAATTAATTCTTGCTGCTTTTTACTCCTATTAGTACTTAAAAGCCTACACCATGTGGAAAGAGTAAGCTAGATTCTATTCCTTCATGTGCAAATACAGACTTGTTTACTGAGGTCTGCTCAGCTACATTTAAGCAAACCCACTGAATGCAATTGAGTTATAGAGGTGTTGCTGAGTGAATAGTTTGGCCTGCAGGGCTGGTGACAGACCAGATGAAGAGTCCAACTTGATCTGAATTTCCATGTCCGGTTTGCAGGGCTGGTGGCGAGGGGGGAAACCCACACTTTTTACTTCTAACCTTAGGAAATTTGAAATGGAAATCCTTATGTGACAATAAATGTCGAACTTCACTATGCTGCTTCTAGTGTCATGTTTCAGATTAGAGCTGTGCTTAATAGCAATACATAGTTGGCTCCCCAAGTGGTATCTGCAAAAGGTGAAACCATTTTCTAGTCATAGCAACAAATTTAAGGATAACAAAAGGGGACATGCAAGTTTAATGAAATAAAGCATAAGAGGTGAATTTGGTCAGAATGGACCGTTGACATTACTGTTACATGAAATAATTTAAATACTCTTATGTCAAATAACTCCTACTGTAAGTAAAATACATGAGAACCATATAATAGACCAACGAGAAACACATTCATTGTACCATTAATGAAACGTTCCAGTTTTATAATAGGATAAAATTATATAAAATTCTTTGTTTCAGCCATGCAGACACTAACATAGTACAGTTCATCCCTGTACTTTTATTGAGGTACAGATCTTCTGTTTGGTGGAATTTTTTTTTCCTTTTTTTCCTAACCAGTAATTATCTGCAAATAAAAGGCAAACATCTAGCAAGCTAATTGGCTCACATGGAATTCATTGCATCAGTTTAAAGTAAATAAGCTTTGGAGAGAGTTAGAATTGACACACATTTCTGAGGGGGGGGGGAAATGCTGATTTTTAGTTAGAAAGTGGTCTCCCACGGAAGACCTGCCCAAGATGGTAAACACAAAAGAATGCACTCCTCATAACACCACTGTCTGCCCTTTTCTCTCTTGTTGAATCTCAGCATATCCTGGAAGATGTGAATTTGCTCAAAACTGTGGTGGGTTTGCAGAATTTTTTTTACTCTACCAGTGCTAGCATATAGTCATTGCTGAAAAATGACAATGCTGTAGATCAGTGTGCGTCTATGAAGTTGTTTCAAAATTAGGGAGGATTGAGGAAACGGCTTGATGTGCTTGCAGTGTGCTGCTGCTATGTAGCTTTTCTCTGTATTATCCTGTGCAGAAGATACAGGTATCTGTCTTAGTGTCTGAGCAAAACTGATAGCAAGTTTGATCTGAGGCTCAGTCCAGCCAGGATTGAGGAGCTAATAGGAAATTGGGGAAAGCATGCTCTATCACCTAGAGCTGGAGGAATCTTTGTTCTTTCTGGAACCTTACCACTGCTCCAGTGTTTCAAAGTCTAAATTCTCTGGCAAAGGTAAGCAACTGTCTAAGTCAAAATTAATTAAAATTGTTAGCAGTGATATTAAACAACATAATCCTGTTTAGTTTTATATCTTCTTCATCCATTTTTGCAATGGAATACAAGTAGGCTCAGCTTTGTACCCTAACAACCATTAGAAACTTGGCAGTGTACCTTTTACTCCAAACTGAGAAGTTATCAGGATAAGACCTTATTTCATCTATTTGTAAGACTGTCTAGTACCAAATTTAATAAAAAATTGCTATCCAGAAAAGTTTTATGAGGTTAACTAATAGTCTGATAAAGGACTATGTAAACATTATCTTAAAAGTTGTTTAATGAATAGGTCTAATTCTTATATTTTCTTCTCCTGTCTGTCTGTCTGTTGCATAGCCAGGCACCTGAATGATGATGTAGAGAGAAGTGAATTGTTGGTATATGCGTGGAATTTTTTTTTTTAGTAATTTTTTCTTTTGATACTTCCGTCGTCCCTTGTTTTTCACATATCCTTAACTGCAGAATCAGCTGTGAACCATAAACATAAGATAATTATATTAATAACAATAAGAGCTTTTTTGAAAAAGTCTTTCATTCTACCAATCCCGATGTGTTTTACCAGTGATATACACACAAGAAACACTTTATTACTGAAATTTATCCAAGTCTGCAATGGAGGACAGCTGTCAAGGAGACCATCAGCATTTCACAATTGTAGGAAGAGGGGTAAATCTCCAATTTTATGCAGTCTTTGTAATCTGTTTGCCATGAAGTGAGACCAGAGGTCCATGTACATTTGTGCAGTTATGATGTATTTGTATATGTTTGCCATGACTGAATGTAGTTTTGCCACTTAGAAATGTAAATGGCTCATGCAAGTACCAGATCTGCAAGCACAATCACAGCAGTTGTATTCAAAAATGCATTTGGAGCTTGAACTACATATCATGAAAATCAACATACAGGAGTTTGTTTTTAGGAGCTGCCCAAAAGACCAACCTGTAAACTAGATATTATTCATCCTAGCTTGGAAGGAAGGATGATGAGCTGAGTTAAACCTGTTGGGATTAGAATTTGTAGTTCAAGAGAATCTAGATGGTTCAGGTCTGTGTTAAGACTTCTAAACCATCTTTTGACATAAGTTAGGAATAATTGCTTTGGCAGACTACGTCTTTTTTTTATTTTCTTTAGTCTTTAGAAAATGTGATACCTATAGAATGGAATGGAAACACATTAGCTTGGGATTTTCAAAGGCATTTAAGGGCTCTAGACCCAATTTTGTCATTGCTGTGATAAAGACCATAGAAGAAAGATTATGTCTAATTGCTTCTTGTTTTTAGCTGACAATTTAAATGGTTAAACTTATTTTGATATGGCTGGGGGTGTTATATTTATTACACACAAAAGAGCTACGCTAAGTGTTAAGGCTACAAAGTCAAGCACTCAAGTTAGGAAATGCCCTATTTAAGGTTTCCCAGCAACCTTCATTTGACCCCTTGAGTATTTGCATTGTGATAGGATGTGTTCACGTAATTAACGTCCTGTCCTTTTTCCAGAGGATCTCTGCTTCATTCGTGCACAGGATGAACAGTTCTCGGAATGAATGTGAAGTTATTTTGTGACTAAGACTACTGTCTTTAGGACCCCGGCTTCATTTGTTGCACAAATTGAAAGATGTGTAGTGACTAAGCCAGGGGAATGCACGAAGAGAAAAATGGTTGTGTGGTTAAGGCAGTTGAATGTTGTCCTGGAAAAGTGGAATCCATCCCTGTCTCTGCCATGGAGTTTCCTGTGTAATACTGGGCAAGTCACTTCAACCAAAATTTTCAAGTTCTGTGTGTTCCTCATTTTCTGGATGCCCAATTTAAGACATCTGGAGCCTGATTTGCAGAAAAGCTGTACATTCACAACTGCAGCTGCAGTCAGTGGGAGCTGTGCTTTGAACATATAAAGTGCTACAAACATACTAAGTAAAAGGCCCTAAGCATCTCAAGATGGTAACCCAAAAATAGTGGATAGTTTTGACAATTATGGAACCTTTCTGTGCCTCAGTGTCCCATCTGTAAAATGGAGGTAATAATCTCATTTTACTTCACAAGGATGGTGTGAAGATTTGTTATGCATTCTCATACTACAGTGACAGTCTTGTCCTAAAAGACTAAGGAAATTAATAATTCTGTATTAAGTCCAAGGTTTGGACAGTGTGCAGTAAATAAGGCCTCGAGCCACACATTGAATTATGAGGATAAAAAAAGAAATATTGAATAACTACCTATTCAGAGAACACCATCCATCTTGTGCAATCAATGAGGCAGGCGTCATGTGGAAAAATAGTATTTGATCATGCAATTAAAGTCTGGATTGAAATGTATCCAGAAGAGTTCGGTGCAACCTTAATTCTGGCACTTCTTAATTTCTGAGTGCCTGATTTTGCAGCCTTAGTGTTCTCTTAACATATTTTTGGTATGTAATAAAATATATTTGATGTAGTCTGCATTGATCTGCACCTTCTATGGAGGAAATGGCAAGTGGATCCACATAATCATGAAACAACTATCTCCAGCTTACTTCTCACCCCCAGATCCATTCCCCAAGGCATGAAGCCCTCATGGAAGTGTGCTCTGTGATGCACCATGGTTGTGGGCTTATCCAGTCCTTTCCCCTCTGCATTTCAACCAAACCACATCTATTGGTAGTCAGGACCCATTATCCCTATAGAAGGAAGTATGATTCTTAGGGCTTGTCTACACTACCTGCCGGATCGGTGGGCAGCGATCAATCCAGCAGGGGGTCAATTTATCGTGATAAATCAATGGCTGAGCGCTCTCCCGTTGACTCCGGTACTCCACCAGAATGAGAAGCGCAAGCGAAGTTGACAGGAGAGTGTCAGCTGTCAATTTACCGCAGTGAAGACACCGTATCTTAGATTGATCCTGCGCAGTAGTGTAGATAAGCCCTTAGCCTCTGAACATGTAGCCAGTGAGTATTTAAAGTGCAAAATGTGTATATACTACAAGGAATTTCTTTTGTGCTACGTTAATTCCCCTTTTCTTATATGTACTCCATCACCTACGTGAGATAAACTGACATGCAGTGTGTACATCAGTAGAAGCCTGATTAAAAAGAAACTTTCATAGCAAAAATACATACTCCATAAAAAGAAATGACAGTGGATTAAAGCCTTGGGGCAGTACTAACTTATGCACCCATAAGTTATGTATGTCTCATGTACCTTCTGATCTGCCAGTCACTAAAGCAAATGTATCTCAAGTCATGTAACCCCTGCCTTTCCCTGCTGAATGCCACTGTTTTTAATGTGATTACTTTATATGTCCTGGGGACTTCTGGAACGGATGCATATTACCATCAATGCATGTTTTTTCCTATTTTGTAAATCTGCCTGTTTAATTCTTTCATAATGTGACCTTATTCTTCGTTTCTGGATTAATTTTGGCTCTTAAAATGAGGGAGATGAATTGTACTGGCTAGATTGAGACACAATATGAGTAGCTGCTATGCCATATTGACCAAAGCATCTTAGTCCTGACCTGCAGCGTCTCTTCTGTTTCATTGCCAGGCTCTTTTGAGCAACTATTGCTCCCTATGGGTAGAATTTTCAAAAGTGTTTAGATTACTTGAACGCTGCTCCCATTGAAGTTAGTGGTAAACCTCTCATTAATGTCTGTAGAAGTTAGGTCAGCCTTGAATACTTTTGAAAATCCTACTCTCTGCTAAAATATGTGATTTTTCCAGTACTAGAGAACCGCTGATCTTCAGAGCTAAAAATGCACTTGTTTTCATTCAAATTCCTAGTATCGCTTTCCATACTTACTCCTTTTATGCCATTCCCATTTCCCTTATCAGAGTGATAAGCGCCACTTTGAGGCACTTATCACTCTGCTACTATTTTGTAAACCATTACTGCTGCTCTTCAGGCACTCAGAGAAGGTCAGTCAAACGAGACACTTCTTTTAGGGACTCAGTAACATGCATCTTTTTCTGTGTTAATGTCGCTATTTTGAAAACAACAACAATATGCCTGTCAAAAACTAGGGGGAACAGTCAATAAAAACTTCTTCCAATTTCTTTCTGGCAGGGAAGCACAATTGTATATTTATATACGTGTGTGTGTGTGTGTGTGTGTGTGTGTGTGTGTGTGTGTGTGTGTGTGTGTGTAATGTCATGTATAAAAGGCATTGTGTATGTATGAGAAAGAAAGGCTTGCTTGAAAATTTGCAGTGCTGAAGATGAATAGATTTTTTCCTTGACTCCTATCCATGTAAGGGTGTCTGTTTTAAATGTACAGCTGGCTGCAGCACTTTGGGGAGTTATTACTCTGTCTACTTGTATGTGTACTTGATGAGTGCTCTTAGCTATGCTTTCCTCTACAAATTGTTAACCACGTATTAATCTGATCTCTAAAGGGTAGTGGAGTGGGAGAGTGGCTCTGTCAGTAATAGTTGTTTGTAACAGGACAGAATAATGGTTACTTTTAAAACTTAAAAAGCGGTGAAGTGTGGAGCAGTTGAAACAGTGGAATTGTATTTTTTTTAAAGTGATAGTATTCAAGAAAGGTGACTGGCAGATAGCACTGGATACTAAAATATCTGGAAAGGACACTATTAGGCATGAGAAGGTAGTTCAGTCTTCATGCCTATTCAGAGCTTGGCCTTCTTGCTGAGAGTGTTGAGAGTTTGTAGTGGTGTCATCACAAAAACACCCACCATCTCAACAGCTATCGAATGGTCAGAACCAACCTAAGCTGAATTTGAGCCACTAAGCAAGAATTAAAAAGGAAGTGCTTCTCATCATTTGACTGCACAGGAAAAGCTACAAACTTGCTTCAAGGTAATTTCCAGTATTCATTGGTTTTTTTTTTTTCTAAATAACTTTGGTTTAATAAAAGCAATGTATTTGCTGCATACATTTCGTACATATTTAATAGGGTGGCAGATTGTAAGACCCTGCATAGCAATGTGTTGCTCTTCTGTTGGGTAACCCTAGGCTCAGATGGAAAAACCCTGCATTAAGTTTCAGGGCAGTTACTGCAGAATTAGGCTGGCAGGAAAAACATACCATAAAAATGGGGTGGGGATCTGTTTGGGTCAAGGAGGAAATTCTAGAAACAGTCCAACTTGCTGCAGAAGCTTATGTTGAGGTTTATGCTGTTTTGAGGGGAGGGGTTTTTGAAGGGGGGGGGGTGTTATAAAAAAGCCAAATCCCAGAAAGGGGGTGAGGTATTTAGGCAATTAAAGGTGCAGATAGGTGTCTGTTGAAATTTTCAAAAGCACCTAAGCAGGTTAGGCATCTAACTCCCATTGATTTCAAATGGAGTTAAATGGAATTTAGGTCCCTACCTGCTTAGGCTCTTTTGAAAATCCCCCTAGGCGTCTAAATACTAGGGCTGTCAAGTGATTAAAAAAATTAATTGTGATTAATCGTGTGCTTAAAAAAATTAATTGTGATTAATCACACAATTAAACAACAATAAAATACCATTTATTTTAAATATTTGTGGATGTTTACTACATTTTCAAATGTATTAATTTCAATTACAGCACAGAATACAAAGTGTACAGTACTCACTTTATATTTATTTTTGATTACAGATATTTGCCTTGTAAAAAAACAAAAAAATATTTTTAAGTCACCTCATACAAGTACTGTAGTGCAGTCTCTTCATTATGAAAGTTGAACTTACAAATGTAAACTTATGTACAAAAAACCCTGCATTCAAAAATAAAACAATGTAAAACTTTAGAGTCTTCAAGTCCACTCAGTCCTCCTTCTTGGTCAGCCAATCACTCAGACAAAAAAGGTTGGTTACAATTTGCAGGAGATAATGCTGCCTGCTTCTTGTTTACAATGTCACCTGAAAGTGAGAACAGGCGTTCACATGGCACTGTTGTAGCCGATGTTGCAAGATATTTATGTGCCAAATGCGCTAAAGATTCATATGTCCCTTCATGCTTCAACCACCATTGCAGAGGACATGCTGATGATAGGTTCTGCTTGATAATGATCCAAAGCAGTGCAGACTGTTGCATGTTCATTTTCATCATCTGAGTCAGATGCCACCAACAGAAGGTTGATTTTCCTTTTTGGTGGTTTGGGTTCTGTAGTTTCCGCATTGGAGTGTCCCTCTCAGATTTTGGAAGGCACTATAGCCTATTTTTAGAAATCTCACATTAGTACCTTCTTTGCGTTTTGTCAAATCTGCTGTGAAAGTGTTTTTAAAATGAACATGTGCTGGGTCATCATCTGAGACTGCTATAACATGAAATATATGCAGAATGCAGGTAAAACAGAGTAGGAGACATACAAATCTCCCCACCCCACCCCCAAAGGAGTACAGTCACAAATTTAATTGATGCATTATTTTTGTTAATGAGTATCAGCATGGAAGCATGTCCTCTGGAATGGTGGCTGAAGCATGAAGGGGCATACGGATGTTTAGCATATCTGGCATGTAAATACCTTGCAACGCCAACTACAAAGGCACCATGTGAATGCCTGTTCTCACTTTCAGGTGACGTAAATAAGAAGCAGGCAGCAGTATCTCCCGTCAGTGTAAACAAACTTGTTTATTTTAGCAATTGGCAGAATAAGAAGTAGGACTGAGTAGACTTGTAGGCTCTAAAGATTTACACTGTTTTGTTTTTGAATGCAGTTATGTAACCAAAAAAAATCGACATTTGTATGTTACACTTTCATGATAAAGAGATTGCACTTCAGTACTTGTATGAGGTGAATTGAAAAATGCTATTTCTTTTGTTTATCATTTTTACAGTGCATATATTTGTAATAAAAATAATATAAAGTGAACACTGTGCATTTTGTATTCTGTGTTGTAATTGAAATCAATATTGAAAATGTACAAAAACATCCACAAATATTTAATACATTTCAACTGGTATTCTATTGTCATAAGTGCAATTAATGGCAATTAATTTTTTTGACTTAATCGCATGAGTTAACTACGATTGACCACCCTACTAAATACCTTTGAAAATCTGTCCATACTGGCCTGTGTGCTATGTTGGTAACTGAGTAGGGCAGGGGTAGGCAACTTATGGCACGCGTGCCAAAGGCGGCACATGAGCTGATTTTCGGTGGCACTCAGACTGCTCGGGTCTTGGCCACCGGTCCCGGGGCTTTGCATTTTAATTTAATTTTAAGTGAAGCGTCTTAAACATTTTAAAAACCTTATT
This sequence comes from Mauremys reevesii, assembly GCF_016161935.1. Taxonomy (NCBI): domain Eukaryota; kingdom Metazoa; phylum Chordata; order Testudines; family Geoemydidae; genus Mauremys; species Mauremys reevesii. The sequence continues at coordinate 203,532,518 of NC_052624.1, forward strand.
TACTTTACATACAACAACAGTTTAGTTATATATTATAGACTTATAGAAAGAGACCTTCTAAAAACATTAAAATGTATTACTGGCACGTGGAACCTTAAATTAGAGTGAATAAATGAAGACTCGGCACATCACTTCTGAAAGTTTGCCGACCCCTGGAGTAGGGGTTCAGCCTGTCCACTTGCCTTAAATTGTGGTTCTGTTGTGGAGTTCCATGCCAACTTTCTTTCAGTGGGAATGATGAAACTGAGGTGCATCAAAACAGTGGCTCTCAGTTACAAAGATATTAAAATGTTGAGGAAATACAATATCTGCCTAAGTATTAAAAACTAATCAATGCTTACTTTAGACCATAGCATAGAGTGCCTAAGAAGTACAGTGTCCAATGATCTTGAAAAATAGATTTCACAGTATTGATCGGGATCTAATAGAATGCTGCAACTTTTAGTGACCTTGTTACATGAAATGTATTTTAATGAGAAACACTCCCTATCTCCTAATCAGCAGCAAACCTATCCAATTCAGTCCTCCTCATTAGCTCTTTGGCCATAAAACACCAAACTGGGACTCTCAACTAGCCCCCACAGCAGTCGAGACTGACCTCTTACAACCCATCTCTATTTCAAGCAAAAATATTTCACTCCAATGAGGAGGCACCTCAGGCCTGGTCTATACTACACGTTTAAACCGAATTTAGCAGCGTTAAACCAATTTAACCCTGCACCTGTCCACACAACGAGGCCCTTTATATCGATATAAAGGGCTCTTTAAACCAATTTCTGTACTCCTCCCCGACGAGAGGAGTAGCGCTGAAATCGGTATTGCTGTATCGGATTAGGGTTAGTGTGGCCGCAAATCGACGGTATTGGCCTCCGGGCGGTATCCCACAGTGCACCATTGTGACCGCTCTGGAAAGCAATCTGAACTCGGATGCACTGGCCAGGTAGACAGGAAAAGCCCCGTGAACTTTTGAATTTCATTACCTGTTTGCCCAGCGTGGAGTTCTGATCAGCACGGGTGGCGATGCAGTCCCAAATCCAAAAAGAGTTCCAGCATGGACCGTACGGGAGATACTGGATCTGATTGCTGTATGGGGAGACAAATCTGTTCTATCAGAGCTCCGTTACAGAAAATGAAATAACAAAGCATTTGAAAAAATCTCCAGGCTATGATAGATAGAAGCCACAGCACAGTGCTGTGTGACAAGCATAACGGAAAGCCAAAGAATCAAATGGACGCTCATGGAGGGAGGGAGGGGGTACTGAGGACTCCAGCTATCCCACAGTCCCCGCAGTCTCTGAAAAGCATTTGCATTCTTGGCTGAGCTCCCAATGCCTGAAGGGTCAAAAACATTTTCCCGGGAGTTTCAGGGTATATGTTGTCAATTTACACCCTCCCCCCCAAAAAAGAAAAGGGAAAAAAAACATTTCTCACCTTTTTTCAATGTCACCCTATGCCTACTGCATGCTGCTGGTAGACGGAGTGCTGCAGCACTGAACACCAGCATCCCCTTCCCGGTGGCAGACGGTACAATATGACTGCTATCCATCATCATCATCAGCTCGTGAGTGCTCCTGGCTGGCCTCGGTGAGGTCGGCCGAGGGTGCCTGGGTAAAAATGGGAATGACTTCCGGTCATTCCCGGCAGATGGGTACAGAACGGCTGGTAACCGTCTTCATCATAGCAACTGGAGGCCGAGCTCCATCGGGCCCCCCCCCCCTTTCATGTCTAAAGAAAAGATTCTGTACTGCCTGGACTATCATAGCAGCGGGAGTCTGGGCTCCTTGCCCCCCCCCCCCACCCTTTAATGTTCTGCCTGGACTATCATAGCAGCTGGAGGCTTCCTCCCCCTCATTTTATCTCACTAAAAAGTCAGTGTTTCTTATTCCTGCATTCCTTATTACTTCATCACACAAATGGGGGGACACTGCCACGGTAGCCCAGGAGGGTTGGGGGAGGAGGGAAGCAACGGGTGGGGTTGTTGCAGGGGCACCCCTTAGAATGACATGCAGCTCATCATTTCTGCGGGATCTCTGGGGCTCTGACACGGAGCGGCTGTGCTCTCTGGTTCTCTAGTACACTTGCCCCATATTCTAGGCAGGACTGACTCTATTTTTAGACAAAACATAAAGAAGGGAATGACCCAGGGAGTCATTCCCATTTTTGTCCATGCTCCCCCGGCCGACCTCAGCAAGGCCAGCCAGGAGCACCCATGATAGCAGCAGATGGTACAGAACGACTGATAACCATCATCTCATCGCCAATTTACAATGGCATGACAGACGGTGCAATAGGGATGGTAACCGTCTCTGCTACCCAGGGGCGGCTCTAGGAATTCCGCCGCCCCAAGCAGAGCGGCGCGGGACGCGCTCTGGCGGTCGCCGATCCCGCGGCTCCAGGGGACCTCTTGCAGACGTGCCTGCGGAGGGTCCGCTAGTCCCGCGGCTCTGGTGGACCTCCCGCAGGCATGCCTGCGGATGGTCCACCGGAGCCGCGGGACCAGCGGACCCTCCGCAGGCATTTCTGCGGGAGGTCCACCGGGGCTGCGGGACCAGCGGACCCTCCGCAGTCATGCCTGCGGGAGGTCCGCTGGAGCCACCTGCCGCCCTGCCGGCAAAATGCCGCCCCAAGCATGCGCTTGGCGCGCTGGGGTCTGGAGCCGGCCCTGCTGCTACCTTGCAAAGGCAAATGAATGCTGCTGTGTAGCACTGCAGTACCGCGTCTGTCAGCAGCATCCAGTACACATATGGTGACAGTAACAAAAGGCAAAACAGATTCCGTGGTTGCCATGCTATGGCCTCTGCCAGGGCAATCCAGGGAAAAGGGGCACGAAATGATTGTCTGCTGTTGCTTTCACGGAGGAAGGATTGAGTGACGACATTTACCCAGAATCACCTGCGACACTGTTTTTGCATTGGGATCTCAACCCAGAATTTCAATGGGCGGGGGAGACTGTGGGAACTATGGGATAGCTACGGGATAGCTACCCACAGTGCAATGCTCTGGAAATCGACGCTAGCCTCGGTACATGGACGCACACCACCGAATTAATGTGCTTAGTGTGGCCGTGTGCACTCGATTTTATACAATCTGTTTTACACAGCTGGTTTATGTAAAATCAGAATAATCCCGTAGTGTAGACATACCCTCACTCTAGAATTAAAGCCCATCCTTCCCCACTATTTCCAAAAACATACTTTGTATCCTGGCCTTGTTCCCTGTTACATCTGTATCCTGAATTATGGACAAGCTTTAGCCGTGTTCATGTGCCACTATCACAATAGACTCCTGCCACTCTAAAGCTGTTGTTATTGTTTACTTTTTATATTCTGGCAGTGCCTAGGAACCCTAAATCAAGGCACTGTACAGACAAATAATAATAATAAAAGACAGCTCTTCCCATAGATTGCTCACAGTTAGCATGTCAGACAGGTGTAAGAAAAAACAAAAAGGCATATCTGCCATATCTGACAAAAATAAGCGCCTATGAGCATGTCAGTATTATATCCACAAACCAGCAAGTCCAGCAGCAGTCACAGAATACTTGGAGAAAGGGACTAAATAAATAAAATACCTAGCAGCATTTGCCTGTCGGCAACAAGAAGAAAAACTACCCATCCTGACCCTTAAATGTGTGGTTATCTGAAGCTCAGAGTAAGTAAGTCACTGTACCATTAAACCATATGATAGGTTTGCAAATGCCATTTGGGAAAACAAAAACTAATCAGGAAAGAGAGCAGGAGAGCTCTCAATCACTCTCTGGAGCAGGAATGAATTTCCTACTGCTGTGACAGGATACAAACCCCACTCAACTTCAAAGGGTCTGTCAAATCGTGGGGGAGCCAGCTCTGTTTCTTATCCCAGTGAACCCTTCCAAAGCACTACCCTCCATCATAGGGCACAGTTGGAACCTTGTTTTTCTGATCTTGGAGGCATTATGAATGCAAGCACATGACTGACTTAAAAATGAGAATATCTTTCTTTGGCATATAAACAAGGGCACGCTGTGTGGAGTACAAATGGTGGCAATTGAGAAAAATGTAGAGTGTGCAGACTCTTTGCAAAACATAAGAAATACGTTGTTCCTGGATGTGATTCAGAGGAAGTGTGAATTCTTAAATAGGGAGAGCCAGTGTACCATCTGGTGGTGAAAAAAGTACAAGTTGGTACTCTTCTGCCTTAGCAGATCAGGTGAAGGCTACTTTATGAACATCATAGTATATGCCTTTATATATATATATATATATATATATATAGTTGATTCTTTACGTGATTGGTATTCATAGTCTTTGCTGTATTTGATAATCTATGTTCTAGCTTAGCTGTATATTGTTTTACTTTGTCAAAATGGTTGCATATTATAAATAAACATAAAGTCCTGATGTTAGCATGGACAAGGGTGCAACAGAGGCTCCTTTTATACTTTTCTTTGCACATCAAAAATGAATCTTTAAATGCAATTTAACTTCTATCAGTGTACCACAATGTACTTGCTAGATGTGATGTTGCATGCCTTATGACATAAGCTATTTGACCATGAATTGTCCTATCAATATCATCCTCATTATATTGTTAATCATACCTCCAGCTTTTGAGTGCTATGTTCTCAGTAGCTTCCACTTCAATACTAAAGCTAAAATTGCCAGCTAATGCATTTCAGCTGCTTCTCAGTATGAGTATTGTGTTAATGAGCAGGTTTGAGAATAAGTGTAATGCCAGTTTAATATATTACATGGAAAGCCCTCTCTTATGGGGTAGACTTGATCTTTTGTATTTTAACAAGTATGATCTCAAGATCCTGTTGTTTCAATAGTTCTTTGACCATTTCAAATAAGAATGTGGAGTTCCAAACATATTTCCTTTTTGCACTTTTAAAATGAAATTGTGCTAAGTACCCATATATTGAGATAAATGGAGATATTGAAAAGGAGATATTTAGTTTAGAGGGGAGGCAAATAAGAGGGGACATAAGAGGTATACAAAATAATGACTGCCATAGAGATGGTAAATTAGGTGATCCTCTATCAGAATAAGGTGCCATTCAAGGAAAAACTTTTTTACAAAACTCATAATTAACCTGAGAATTCACTGAAGCCAAGTAGAATTTTTAAAAAAACAAAACAAATAAAGCCTAGACATTTTTATAGATAATGAGAACAGCCACCGTTACATTAGATAGGACTTTTTGAAAGGGGATATAAATACCCTCGTGGTCCAGGGCATAAGCCAACAATTCTCTAACTGATTTGTTTAGGAGGAAAATCCACTATGGGCTTTCCTGTGCTGCCTTCTGAACTTTGACACTGATCACTGTAAGAGATGTGATGCTGAGGTGGATGGACCACTGATCCAGTCTGTTACGGCAATTCCTATTGAACATCTCGCCTTAGAATGATTCTTCTAGTCCTTGATCCAGGTCCCAGTGCACAAGGAAATGGCCAGTATTGTATATAAGATGCAAAGTTTATTATGGAGAGTTGAATTATTTGGAAAGACTGTAGACTATTGCAATCAGGGTTGGTACGAAGTGGGTATTCACCCACGAAAGCTCATGCTCCAAAATGTCTGTTAGTCTATAAGGTGCCACAGGACTCTTTGCTGCTTTTACTGTAATTTGAGTTACTGTCATTAGCAACCAGCACCTTTTGAGGGTGTGATACATGGAAGATACTATAGTACTAAAGTAGTTCTAGAGAATATTGTGGTAAGGTTTTGTAAGATGTCATTAAATAAGTGGTTATAAACATATGAGGACATATTTTTCTATTAAAGGTTTTCATAGCATATTTGCAGCCCGGCAGAAATGTTTTTCGGGTGGAACACTTGTTTATGATAGTGAACTCCAATTATTGAGGCTGATTAGATACTCCATTCCTATTTGGATACTTAATGTTTCATAGTTACTAAAATAGGGATGTAATCTAAGGACTAGTTTAGAAAGTTAGTTAATGCTACTGCTAGTGTGATACAAAAAAAATAAAGTTCAAGAGAGACCTTACAATAAAAAAACTTGTATTTAATTGTGCTTTGAGTAATATATATACTTAGCACTATTTCTAAAATAACATCTTCACTGTAATAATGTTGGATATTGTGAGGACCCTTTCTGAATGAGGGTCACCTGTGTCACAAGAGGACAAAAACCTGTTGTGGAAGTTTCTGAGAGCTCAAGAAAAGACTGAAGTCTGCACTATTTATTTTTAAATACAAAATAAGCTAGTTTTGTCACACAAATATACCCGGAATTAGAGAAGTTTTTCGCCTGGTGCAAGAGGCACTTATTATAGCATCTTTTGTATTAAGTATAGGACTCTTAAATTCAAATTTTGTTCACTGTGACAAGATTTACCAAATTATAGTTTGAAATTATAGGTGCATACGTAAGCTTACATAGTAGTCCCCCTTTCTAAATAAAATAACTTGATAGTTGTTAGGGATTTTTTTTTTTTTGGTACAATACCCATAGGAGCTAATTTCTATGCACAGATGGTCTGTAGAACTTCAGCTGAAAAAATCCAAGCTGCTTTTTTAATTATAGAAAGGCACAACATGGCGTTTGATTCAAGTAACAGCTTTTTTTGTGACACAGATCCTCAAATGAATCATGTTATAACTCATTTCTGGTGAGATTTCATTATACCAAATTTTAGTCTAAAGCAAATGGCTGCAGTATAGGTGGTTCTATGTAATAGGTGTCGATAATTAATGTCAATTATAATGTCATAACACTACTGTGTCTTTATATAAGGATTGTAATAAGCAGGACATGTCACTACAAATTTCGTTCCAAATGTGGCAGGCAGGTTGATTGACTGTTTCAATACCTTAAGCCAATCAGAGAAATTTATTTGATAGGAAAACATTTTAAAAAAATTATTTGAATTCATACATATTCCTTGGCCAAAACACTGTATATCTTTTGTGGTTATCCTGCAAAATCAAATTTTATGTACATTCAAACAAACTCCTGCCTAGTCATAGCTCTCTTCTCACACTAGCATTATTTTAGAACACATTTCTTGAGATTTTCTTTTTTTTTAGAATACTTTAATTATTCACGAGACTGCTGTAGAATGTTTGTTTTTAATTACTGAACTAATTAATTCAAATCAACAGCATTGAGCCAGAAATGAGATACCAAATTACTGTGGTGCAATATTCAAACCAGAAATTGTCTCTTACTCTTCACTAACCATTCTGGTGGGTCTTTTTGAAATATTCAGGCAGGAGAAACTCGCCCATGATGTATTGGCTTAAAGTAACCTGCATCCATTGAAATGATTCATCCTACAATATGCTTTCTTTGCAAATATAAAATTGCAGGCTACCTTTTATGGCTGCACTGTTTCATCACTACCGCATGACATGAGAGACAACTGTATTTAATACCTGAGCAATCATGCTGTGTAAGCAGAATCCTATATGGTCATAAATAAAATTTATTTAATTCAGGCAGTGTATTGCATATGTAATGTTAACGTATGTAGTTTGCTAATATAACAGGAAGTTACTTAGGATGCTGCAGCACTGTCAGTATTGTGTAATGCTAGCATTTTATATTCACTAATCTGAATAATTTCTTATATGAAGACTTCTACTACAGCAGAACTAGCAAATAGATGCCAATGATCAAATTCACCAGCATAGTGAGAGCCTGTATAGAATGAGCATATTAAGACATCTGAGTCTACACTATGTAGAGCTAGTGCAGAGGCATTAATTGTGTATTTTCCTGTGGTACATTATTAATCTTTTCCTCAGCATTTGATGAGAACCCCCCCCCCCCCTGGAATTATCCATCTCTAAAAACATGGTTGAGCAAGCACACTTTTAAATAGCATGCTTTCAGAGAATCACTGTGACTAAGATGAGAGCCTGATAGGATGGTAGTGAATCTCTAGAACAACATTCCAGTTAGGCAAGGATTTTTTTGTAGGGAAATGAAACTTCTTGCGTGTGTTACAACTGAGGGAATAAGAGAACCCCTTCACTAATTAAGAAAGTTTGTTGAAGAAGAGTTGTTTGTAGTGAGGTTGGATGCCACTTTCAGTGTCTTTTTTTTTTTTTAAAATGCCTAAAGAACAGCAAGAGGCAGGAGCTGTCTTAAGAAAGAGGTGGTGATGTTACTGAAAGCCTGGAAGAAAAAAAATTGTCCTCAAAACCTGTTGTTTGCCATGGAAAAGATATTTCCAGGTAGATTTGTCAAGTCTCTGGCTGACACATCTAGGTAATTGAGGATTATGCTAGAAAACCTTCACCTTGATTGTGAATTACCGTGCCACTCGTCAATAAACAGTAGGGTGACCGGATAGCAAATGTGAAAAATCGGGGGTGGGGGGGCCTATATAGGAGCCTATATAAGAAAAAGCCCCAAATATTGGGAGTGTCTCTATAAAATTGGGACATCTGGTCACCCTAATAAACAGTCATTACATGGATATGGAGTAAAATGGTTGTCTTCCATAGCATATCATGGAGTTTTTACTGTGGTGGATATTTTCTGAATTCTGTGGGGCTCCTACTAAACATCCTAGACCTGATATTCCACTTTCCTGCACCTTCTGTAATGATCTACCCTTGGGTAAAGTAGATGGAAAATGCTACCATTATGATTGGTAGTACCTGACAGACATTTGGCTCTTACTTTGCACAGGTGTAAATCACCACACAAGGTGTGGAGCAGTGGAGAATCAAGCCTATTGTATTTACTTTCATCCCCCTTCTTCATAAACCGTTAATACATGCTCTGCCTAGTCATATTTTTCTTTGGGTGGTTGTGTTTAGGTGAAGAAAACATGGTTTTGGGACTTTCTCCTGATGGCAGCAGAAATTCTGTTCTTTACAAACGCATTGATTTTCTTTTTCCACTAAAACAGCCCTCTTTATACTCAATGGGAAGCTATTTACAAAGTTGGCAGGGATTACAAGGATTTGCCTATATACGTATAACAGATTTTTAAGTGGAGTAGAAGATATAGGGATATTTTTGCCATTAAGTTTTATCTAACTTTAGTAGAGATTAGTTTGACTAATTAAATAAATGAGAAACTAAAAGGATTCCCATTATTCATCTCCAAATGCATAAGAGAGAAATAGCAGAGAGATCATCACCTCCTGTAAATTGGTGTAACTGCATTGACTTAATTGAAGTTTACATGAGTTTATACCACTTGAGGATCTGGCCCAAAATTTCAGCTACCGTAGCTAAATGCTTTTAGTTTCTTAATCTCCTGATATTTAGTGTCATTTTCCCTACAAACATTTTTGTTTTTAAATTTCTTTTATCAGGAGTAATCAGACACATAGGCGCTGACTCTGTGGATGCTGAGCACCCACCGGCAGCCCCACCAATCAGCTCCTCCCCCACCCCACATGCTGCTATTTGTGTTGTTTGAACACTGGACCTTCAGATCCTAGCACAACCACAGAAGTAACTGATATTCTCTATGTTGGATCAGCCGCTAGAGGGGAGAGTTGTGTAACCCAAAATGTGTTTCAGCTACTTTGCTAGACAGCAGTAGAATATTAGAGATCAGGTACCCTGGGTTCCATCTCTGGCTCTGGCATGTTCAGTCTGAAAGGGAGTGTGGCTGAGCGGATAAGACTTGGGTCTGCTACATTAGAAAGCTTGGTTCTATTGGCAATTCTGCCTGAAGCAGGGCTAAAAAGTGGTGGTGGGGCGGGGGAGGGACAATAGTAGTGGTATTCTCTCAGTCTCTGTCCACAAGCCAAGCTCTTGAAATGTAAAAATGAGCTGCCATTCACAGCAGATGTTGTTTATGTTCAAAATATGATCATCCAGGGTCTTCTGGGCTGGGTTTCTCTTCAGTGCCATTCAGATACATTGTAGGCCCCAGATCCCAGTGTCACGTAATGATGTCAGAATCTCAGCTTTCATTTTAAAAAAATAGTCTAGTGCTCATGACTGTGAAGAAAACTTAAAAATACTTATAAAAAATGTATACTGCCCTGAATATAATGTAGGGAGTGAAATATGACTGAGTCTGCAGACAGCCTCCAACAGATGGAGGAACATCAGCCACTAGAACCAACCTGGTCTTTCACCCTCTAGCCTGCCACTAGAGCATACCTGGTCTACACTGCTCTAATGGTGCCAAGAGGAGACTATATAGTTGTGGGGTTGGATGCCAGACTGGCTAATTCTTGACTGTTGTCTAGGGTTGAGGGGGTGAGGTCTTGGTCGGTAGCAAGAGCTGTGACTAGCAAATATAAACTGCTGTCAATAGAGATTTGAGCTCATGGTCCCCTGGCTCCCAGCACAGTGCATTTTCCTTTAGGCTATGGGATATTGGATGAAGGAGTTCTCTGTGTCCTCCCCCCATCCCCGGCCAATGCAGAATGGAATGGGCATAGAAGAGTGGTCTTTCTCCCTGAGACGTACGTGTGTGCGTATGTCCCATTAATGTTAATCGGGGTAGGGTTTGTGTATATTGAAGGGAAAATATCAAGATTTTCCTAAAATCCACAAATACTGCCTCATAGAGCAAGGCTGTGACACTCATTGAAGTTCTGTTGAGGAGGGTAAAAGGATAGCTCCTTTTTCCATAACGTTAAAACGGACTGACCACCCTGATGCCCTCGGGAAAATAACCTATTACACAAGGGGCTCCTAAAGAGACTCATCCATGTTTGCTTTGATGGCTCCAGATTTAGAAGTGCATGCCATTACCATTAAGTATAGTAATTCCCATCAAATAACCATAAAAAAAGCTCAGTAACAAATGTTCACAGAAAGTAAAGCAAAAGGAGCACACATATGGCCAAAGCAAACTCATTTAAAAATTCAAATGAATATTAAAAGACTCTTTTTGCTCTATTCACTAAGCTCTGATGATGATGATACTTTAACTCTGCTGGAGGCCCATCCTGGAAGGCAGATTTGTGCAGAGTATCTAGCCTGCTCTGCGTATACAGCAGCATAAAGTAATTTCTAATAGAGTGTGCTGTATACTTGGCTGCCTTTACTTGGTTTTTCTTAAGCCTCTCTGCAGATGATTTTCATATTTCAGGTTTCAGAGTAGCAGCCGTGTTAGTCTGTATCCGCAAAAAAAACAAGAGTACTTGTGGCACCTTAAAGACTAACAAATTTATTAGTCTAATAAATTTGTTAGTCTTTAAGGTGCCACAAGTACTCTTGTTTTTTTTCATATTTCAGAGGGTTAGAGAAAAAGAAACATTAAAAAAACCTTAAAAAATATGTTTACAATTTACCTGATACATATTTCAAAACTTGTTTTATGATGTACGTTCAGTATTAACTATCATGAAAATAATTTTGACGTAGGAATATAAATGTTCTGTTTTAAGATTATGGAGAAATTGATTTGACTTGTCATGTCTTCTTCCAAAAACTTTTGCACTTTTATGTTCTTAGGTGGTTTTTACTTTTTACCTATGAAATTAAACTACAGTATTTCAGAAGGGTTTAGTTCTACTTGCAAAACATTTCTATCTTTTTGTATCTTACCATAATGAATTTGTGACATTTGGTGTAAATTATTTAGGATATTTTCTTTCTCATCCATACTCTTCAAGTGTTTCCATAGTCCTCAAAGAAACTTTTACTTTTAAAGCAATGCATCTTTATCTGTTTTCTGCATTCTCCATGCTTCATATACCTTGTCCATTTCTCCCACTTTTTTTTACCATCAATGAACAATCTGTTCAGTTGGCTTCATCCATTTATGCATGATCTTAGACTTGGTAAAAGTGATAAATACCCTGTTGTCCCTTTACTACTCAGCTCCTAAGTCATTGTGACAGCAGTAACCAGTGTTCCACTTAGAATGGGTTCCTCAGGTCCTCAGAAAGTGCCTACAAAAGCACCTTCACACCTCCAAGCTCACTGCCTTAAATATTGTTATATCATATCACCTAATTCATGAGTCCAAGACTGTGTCCAGCAAAGCTCATAATAAAATATAGAACTATCCTGTCTCCCTGGATGGTGGAATTATTACTCCTAGTTTGCAATCCAATGGCACTGTCACTTTTCTCTGCTATTTTGCTTCATTTCCTCCATATGTTCTCCTAAAAGTGAACACTCAGGCAACTGTTTTACATATCATTCATTCACATCTTCTTCTGTCTCTTACAGTGAAATCTACTTCATGCAGTGTCTTCCTCTCATTTGCTAACTATGACTGTTTCCTAGTCCTTTTTTCCCCCCATGAAGCTAGTTCCTCAACTAATATAAGCCAAAAAAAGAACAGGAGTACTTGTGGCACCTTAGAGACTAACAAATTTATCTGAGCATAAGCTTTTGTGGGCTACAGCCCACTTCATTGGATGCATGTGGGCTGTTGCCCACGATGAAGTGGGCTGAGGCCCATGAAAGCTTATGCTCAAATAAATTTGTTAGTCTCTAAGGTGCCACAAGTACTCCTGTTCTTTTTGCGGATACAGATTAACACGGCTGCTACTCTGAAACCTAATATAAGCCAGTTTCTTCACCAATATTTAGATTTATAGTTTTTTATTATTCACACACCAGTTACATCTGCACTTGAATGTTACATAAATAATACACTTCTATCCTGATATAACGCGACCCGATATAACACGCATTCGGATATAACGCGGTAAAGCAGTGCTCTGGGGGAGGGCGGGGCTCCACACTCCGATGGATCAAATCCAATTTGATATAACGCGGTTTCACCTATAACGCGGTAAGATTTTTTGGCTCCCGAGGACAGTGTTATATCGGGGTACATATGTTATATAGGTGTACTATTAATTTGCACTTATACTGCTTTACATTTTCTAAGTGCTGCGCAAACTAATCAAACAGTTAATAAACTAATTAATCAAGCAACAATAGCAAGCAATTATACTGCATCTTGATACATTGGTACAATCAGGAACCTCTTGCACACTGGTGTACTGTAAAGTCTAATCAAGAATAGCATATATAGATGAGATACCTAATTAGGTATTTCTTCAGTTTTCTTAAATGAGACGTCTTAATATGATTGCATATATGATTAAAATAACCTGATTACATAATGAGAGGGGATTTTCAGAAGCTGTCACGATTGGCCTGACTCTGCTTCCATTCAAATCGGTGGCAGAGTTCACATGGTTTTCAATGGGATCAGAGATAGGCAAACCCTAAAATCCTATGCTTAAGATTAAAAAAGCAGTACCATCTTGATCTCAGAATGCCTCTTGCTTATTAACAGGAGTACTTGTGGCACCTTAGAGACTAACAAATTTATTTCAGCATGAGCTTTCGTGAGCTAAAGCTCACTTCTTCGGATGCATAGAATGGAACACACAGACAGGAGATATTTATACATACAGAGAACATGAAAAGGTATGTATAAATATCTCCTGTCTGTGTGTTCCATTCTATGCATCCGAAGAAGTGAGCTTTAGCTCACGAAAGCTCATGCTGAAATAAATTTGTTAGTCTCTAAGGTGCCACAAGTACTCCTGTTTTTTTTGCGGATACAGACTAACACGGCTGCTACTCTGAATCTTGCTTATTAGTTAGGGCTAAAAAGAGAGAACAGTGTGGACAGACCTCCCAGCATGACGAGGGAAGAGCCTGGTTTTTTGTGGAATAAAGGGCTGCCAAAATGCCTGCTTATGCCATGTTTCACAGATAGCAAAATTTAGTTATTAAAAAATAAATTCATTTGCTGTTTCACTTTTCAAAAAGTTTGGATCAAGTTTCAGTTTATAACTAATAAAGCACGAACTAATTGTTTTGAGTAATTGTTTTGAGTAATAGTGATATAATTTAATCTTTTGACATTTGGAGATGTACAGTGAGATTCTGTTTCCTCCGATATATACAAATAGGATGATGATATAACTGTCAGTATATTATTTGCAAACAGCTATCTTGAGAAGACTGTCATAAACCTGAGAAATCTAGGTAACATTTGTCTGGGTCTTTCATCCTCAGCCTCATTAAGATGACTCAATCTTGTGATAGCTTCTCAAGAGGATGAAAAAGTAATTAATTTTACTAATAAATGTTTATTGTAATCCTGCAGGATATAACAATGTCTAATTCTTACTGCCCATTGTCTCACTGGGATAATTGAGGTTGGTCGGGTTAAGGTGATGCCCCATTCCAGGATGTGAACTGAGTAACTGAGGAGCCATGTCCTCTTCCATCAAAAGCCTGCTTTTTGGAATTTCTCATCTTTGATCTTTTGCTACTGTAGATCCCAGTCATCTTTCAGACAAGGCTTTAAGACTAATTTATTTATTTTATTTATTTATTTAAATAAATAAAATAAATAAATATTATATTTCTGTTCTTCATTTTAATGTGCTTGTTTGCATATCACCCAGTCCCATTCTGAATAGCAATTAAGTTTTGTTGCTGGAGAGATGTAACTTTGTTTTTAACTTAAGATAGCTAGAAAACTTTGGGTATTTTGCATCCAGAAATCTTCAGCTTCATCTTAATGTCTGGGGATTTTTGTGGGAACTTTTTTGTCCTTCACAAAAAGGCACTTATTTTCTAACTATGAAACTGTTAGTACTTAAAGTAGTAGTATGCTTTTTTTTCTTGCTCTAGAGGTTCCGTGCCACAAGCAATGGATTTTAATGGGTAACAGTACAGGAGCATCAAAAAGAAGAGATTATGACAAGCTTCAAATACCTCATTGAAATACTGTATTTGAACAAAGCAAGCTAACAAAAAGCCCCAAGGCTTGAAATCTTTCTAGCTATTTTGCTTTCCCACTAATCTAATTCTCTTTTTGATTTAAATTATCTTGACAGTCATTGCTGTGTTTTTCTTTAAATTCATTTGCTGTGAGGTCAAATCATCACAAAAAAAATCTTTTTTGTGCCTATAATCTTCAAATACATTTATCAATTGCTATAAGTTCTAATGTTAAAGAATCCAAAATTCTATAAACATTTTCATCTGCGCAGTCCATTTTCTCCAATATTTTCTACCAGCGAGTGTTCCATTCATGAAGGGTTCTTCAAAGACTTAACGAAGCTACTGTTAGCTTTAACATGTTAACGTGTTTTTCTCTTGACATAATGCTGTGTCCAGAATGTTTCAGAGTGGTAGCTGTGTTAGTCCGTATCAGAAAAAACAATGAGGGGTCCTTGTGGCACCTTAGAGATTAACAAATTTATTTGGGCATAAGCTTTCATGGCCTAGAACCCACTTCATCAGATGCATGGAGTGGAAAATACAGGAGCAGGTATATATACATGAAAAGATGGGAGTTGCCTTACCAAGTGTGAGGTCAGTCTAACAAGACAATTTAAGTAGGATACCAAGGGAGAAAAAATAACTTTTGTAGTGGTAATGAGAGTGGCCCATTTCAAACAGTTGACAAGAAGGTGTGAGTAACAGTGGGGGGAAATTAGGTTTAGGTTTTTTAATGACCCAACCACTCCCAGTCTTTATTCAGGCCTAATTTGATGGTGTCCAGTTTGCAAATTAATTCCAATTCTGCAATTTCACATTGGAGTCTTTTTTTTCCTTTTTTTCTTTTTTTAAGAATGGCCACTTTTAGGTCTGTTATTGAGTGACCAGGAAGATTGAAGTGTTCTCCTACTGGGAGGACTCCTCATTGGTTTTTATCCAGAATGTTGTGCAGCATGTCTCAGTTTGATTTGGGGTACCTTAACTGAATGAAGAGTGAGTGTATTTTATATATCTGGTCTATGGAGAATATCCATCAGTTTTCCACAGAGAAGGATGCCAGCTCTGTCCATATGCAGTTCCGATTGCAAGCATACTCGTAGAGCAACATTTGAGTTTGAACCACAGAAGAGGTTATAATATGGAAATACAAGCACCTGACAAGGGAAGTGCGAGAAGACTTTCAACAGGGAATAGTAAAGTAAACTAAACAAGAAATGACTTTGCCTAGTTATAGTCAAATATATAAATATGCTCCTATGTGCTGTGGAATATAGTCTGACATAATATTGCACGAATTACTTATTACAGTATCAGAGGGGTAGCTGTGTTAGTCTGGATCTGTAAAAAGCAGCAAAGAGTCCTGTGGCATCTTATAGACTAACAGACCTATTGGAGCATGAGCTTTCGTGGGTGAATACCCACTTCGTCGGATGCCCCCATGCATCCGACGAAGTGGGTATTCACCCACGAAAGCTCATGCTCCAATAGGTCTGTTAGTCTATAAGATGCCACAGGACTCTTTGCTGCTTTTTACTTATAACAGATTGTCTTGACAGGATAAGTAGAATATCCCCTAGCTGACTGATATATACTTCTGTTGCACGGGTAGAATGTTACTGCATTTGCTCTTCTTTACCTTTCTAGTGTGTTTTCAACCAACTGTGAAATTAAAAATTCTTCCTTGCCAACAGCTGGATGCAGTTTGTTAGTTTGTATGTTATCAAAAACTGTTTAAATGCATCTCTGTTTCAGCTATAATTGAAAGCAGGCTTTCAAAGTTTTAGAGTGAAGTACATTTCAGTGATTATACAACTCCACCACCATAACTAACAGCAAGGATTCTAGTCCATCATGGGAAATAATATGGACTCTATTTTCTATTGTCTGTTGGCCTAATCTCCCTATTACTTAAACACAGTCATGATACTGATGTGATAAGTGGTCATTGTTGGCCTACACGAGTAAGAAAATCTCTGTCCTATAAATAAATTTAGCAAGTAAAGTTAAAGTATCCGAAAAGAAATGCATCCCACTTCCATATAACGCAATCTTAGATCTAAGTTTCTATTTTACTTTAATAAGATAGAAAGTTAATTATACCTTATTTCCTAAGGGAACACTAGCAATGCTCTTAACTAGTTTTTTTTTTAAATGACCAGATTTTGAATCTTTTTCAAAGTGTACAACTGAGATTCACAAATCCAAAGAGAGTAATTAAAAGTTAAAATATGCACAAAGTAATTCAAAACAAATGTTAAAATAAATCCAGCCACAGTGTTCTTTGTCTTCATATACATTCTGCTACAATGTTTAAAGGATCATGTAAATGTATTTACAAATGATAAGAGAACAGTAAAGTAATTTCATAGATTTTTAACACCAGATAGGACACTATGATCATCTAGTCTCACAGCCTGCTTAACCCAACCTATAGAATTTCAACCAGGAATTCCTGCAGTGGAGGGAATTGTTCTTTCCTGCCACATAGATAAATACTATCAAGCCCAGTTACTTGTGATAGAACTGGAGCATATCTAATGTCAATTTAAAGACTCCAAGTGATGATGAATTTACCACTTCCCTTGGTAAGCTATTTGAATGGTTACTTACCCTCACTGTTAAAAAGTTAAAACTTGTTTTAGGGTTTAATTTTTCTAACTTAACTTCCAGCAGTTGGTTCTTGTTATGCTTTTGGGTGTTAAATTAAAGAGCCCAGATATCTTCTTCCTGTATAGTATCAGGGGGTAACCTTGTTAGTCTGTATCTGGTGGCACCTTAAAGACTAACAGATTTATTTGGGCATAAGCTTTCATGGGTAAAAAAACCTCACTTCTTCAGATGCAATAGATTTCTCCCTGTATAAGCACTTGCAAACCATGATCAAGTTACCTCTCAACTTTCTCTCTGATAAACTGGTGATGAAATAGACCTTACAGTTGTAGCTGCATTGTAACTTTATGTGATATTCATGCAACTTATTTGGGGTACATTTTCAAGGTATTTGATACTTACTTAATGACCTGTAAGAGCATGGGTGGGCAAACTACGGCCTGGGGGCCGCATCCAGCTCTTCAGACTTTTTATCTGGTCCTCGAGCTCCTGCCAGGGAGTGGGGTCCGGGCTTGCTTCACTCTGTTGCTACAGCCAGGGAGTGGGGTTGGGGGCTTATCTCGCTCCATGTGTGTCGTGGCTCTATGCAGCTCACGGAAGCAGCAGCATGTTTCCCCCACCTCCGGCTCCCATGCATAGGGGCAGCTGGGGGCTCTGCACGCTGCTCCCGCCCCAAGTGCTGCCCCCACAGCTCCCATTGACCGAGAATTGCAGCCAATGGGGGCTGCAGGGGCGACGCCTGTGGATGGGACAGCACGCAGAGGTGCCTGGCCATGTCGCCACGTAGGAGTTGGAGGGGTACATGCCACTGCTTCCGGGAGCTGCTTGAGGTAAGCGCTACCGGGAGCCTGCACCCCTGATCTCCTCCCATGCTCCAACCGCCTGCCCCAGCCCGGATCCCGCTCCTGCCCTTGGTTCCAGCATGGAGTACCCTCCTGCACCCCCAACCCCTCATCCTCAGCCCCACCTCAGAGCCCACACCCCCAGGCGGAGCCCTCACCCCCCTGCCCCAGCCCAGAGCCCCCTCCTACACTCTGAACTCCTCATTTCTGGCCCCACTCCATAGCCCGCACCCCCAGCCAGAGCCCGCAACCCAACTCCCAATTTCATGAGCATTCGTGACCCACCATACAATTTCCATACCCAGATGTGGCCCTCGAGCCAAAAAGTTTGCCTGCCCCATGTAAGAGGATGCCTTGCCCCAGGGGCTGGAGAGCCTGGAGCTAACCCAGCTCTGATTTCAGGATGAGCCACATCTGGGTTAAATGAATTGATCCCAGGATAAAAAGAGCAGGAAGTTCCAGTAAAGGGGGGAAGTTGGGGAAACTGCAGATCTCTATAGACACTCCAGGGAGCAAGAAGGCTTCTGTAGAGAATGTCACTTTATCTGGAGTGGTTCATGAGCATGAGTGATGACCTTAAAGCAGAATGTCAAAAAGCAGGGCAGCCACCCCAAACTGGTGATATGTTCTATAACTAGATTTCGCCAACCCAGTAATGAAGGTGAACTCCTGAAGCACTAAAACAGTCTTACCCTGGAGTCACAGACTGTCCCTGTGGGCATTTCAGTCTATCTTGCCACCCAGGCAAGCTGGAGTCAGTGATAGTAGTTGTTATACACAAAAGATCCAGGTTGTTTCCAGTACCAAGAGACCAGTTGCTTACCCCAGGTCAGTTTGTACCTGAGCTCTCACACCAAAGACAACCCCTGTATCCAATTCTATAGTCTGTGGTTCCAAAAGGTGACATAGTGGTAATAATCTGTCAGCACTGAATGTCTTTTAGGGCTAATGCAGGTTGACCCTGGGGATCTCTGCTGCTTTTCCTAGCTCCAGCCCTGTGAGAGTTCAGACAGCAGAGATAAAAAATATTCATGTCAACTTTCTTTATTTCCTTCTTCCAGAATTCAAGATGATGGGGCAAGATTTCTTGCATGTAGCACCTTCAGGGGTCTGAGAGGCCATTAACCAAGTCTTTATATTGTCATGTTCCACAATAGCACATTTAGTTTTGATAGCCCTTCTTGATGGGCAGGGGAACCACTCCTCCTGCCTGGGCTCACAAGTTCAGAGTAGGCATTTTTACAGTTATAAAGCAAAACTTACATATTACCTTATAGCATGGGATACAGACATTAAAAGTAAGATTAATGCATGCAGCAATTCTGGTTTCCAGCTATGAATTTTTCAGTGCTCTGCTGATGCCTACAGCATTGGCAGGACCTGGCACCTGGTCTACCAGTGTCGCAGGCAAAAAACCTGAAAGAGCAGGAGAGAGATCTCCAGGAAGGGAGGCCTGGGAGACACTGTAAAGGGTAGCTGGGATGAAGGCTATGTGAGTTTGTGTTTTGATTTTATTTTAATTTGGAGTAAGCAGGAAAGACATTGAACTGCTTGGGGCCTATAGGACCAGTATGTATCAGAGGCCCAAATAAATGGGATCTCTTGTGGGGATTTTTTTGAACCACCTTCAGACTGTGAGTTCTTAAAGGGCCCTGAAGAGGCAGAAACAGAGGCTGAGTGGTGAAGACTGACTGGCAGCCACGAGGGGGTCCTTGGGAGCTGGCTGCATGGTATTACAGATCCTTAATGAAAACTGAAGGCAATGTGTTACTCAGGATAAGGTTTTATTTTGTTGTGATGATAGATGTGTTAGCAGTTTTTATTTTACTTTCAGCTTTTTGAGGTATGGGGTCTGTATTTCATTCATTAAACTATATGTCTGTCACTATATTGTTTTTTAAAAATGAGGACAGAGCCATGAGTTGACATTAGCGCTTATGAGAACTAACTGCAACTAAATACAGTTTCTAGACACTGACAACAAAAATCAAAAATAAATAACAGAAATAATTTAGGGCCAGTACACAATTGATGTAAATTAGATTATTGTTGCTCTGTTGGAATTAAATTGGCCTATAGCGTCTAGAGATAACTATTTGATCGCAGACTTCTTCTCCTTGAAATAAAGGTTAAAGCAAAAGTTCACATTTTATTGTAGCTTAATATGAAATAATCAGCTATTAGTGACTAGGGCCAGGTCTGTCTGTGGTAGACAGACTGGCTTAGCCTTCAAAAATAGTAAAAAATTGAGACTTCAGTTAAAACCCCTTTGAGATAAATGGTGTGTTATTTGACTAAGGGGAAAACAGGACTGCACTGATTACAGATGAGATAGAAACATTAAAAAGGAAGGCTTGGATTCTGGAGAATATACTAACATTTGTGAAAAGCAGAAAACTCTTGAATCCATTTTTTTCTGCTTCCTCTGCTTTTTATTACCCCCTTACATTAATGTGTAGGAAAAGAGAGAGGGGGATGAAAACTGAGTGTATATATAAATGTACAATGACTGATGAGATGATATAGTCCAGGGCTGACGGGTACAGAAGAGAGGGTAAAATGATGGTTTAAAGTCTGCATGGGCATAAGATTAGATGGCCACAACATTAAATACTGAGGCAGAACTACTACATTATATGGTATTCCAGATGAATGCCAGTAATACTCTTAGACCATACCATTGTGTATCCTGTGCATCTTACATAAATCACAGGAAATTACCAAAACTTTCTAAAACATTTCTAAACATATTTTCGAGTGGGAATACTTTTGTATCTTTACACCAAGATGTCATTGTGCATGTCTCCCTTTATAGACTTCTGAGGGTGAGGGGGAAACAATTAACTACTAAGCACTAAAAAGAACTTACTCTTCATAAAAATGTGACAACTTTAAAGTCTGATAGTTTGGAACATTTCCTTTTCATAGAATCATAGAATATTATGGTTGGAAGAGACCTCAGGAGGTCATCTAGTCCAATCCCCTGCTCAAAGCAGGACCAACACCACCTAAATCATCACAGCCAAAGCTTTGTCCAGTCGGGCCTTAAAAACCTCTAAGGATGGAGATTCCACCACCTCCTTAGATAACCCATTTCAGTGCTTCACCACCCTCTTAGTGAAATAGTTTTTCCCTAATATCCAACCTAGACCTCCCTGGGAGCTGCCCTTGTCTGTGAAGACCGAGGCGAAAAAAGCATTGAGTTCTTCAGCTTTTTCCACATCATCTGTCACTGAGTTGCCTCTCCTGTTCAGTAAGAGTCCTACACTTTCCCTGACCACCTTCTTGTTGCTTACACACCTGTAGAAACCCTTCTTGTTACCCTTCACATCCCGTGCTAGCTGCAACTCCAATTGTGCCTTGGCCTTCCTGCTCGAGCAATATTTTTATACTCCTCCCTAGTCATCTGTCCAAATTTCCACTTCCTGTAAGCTTCCCTTTTGAGTTTAAGCTCACCGAAGATTTCACTGTTAAGCCAAGCTGATCGCCTGCCATAATTGCTATTCTTTCTTCACTTCAGGATGGTTTTTCCTGCACCCTCAATAAGGCTTCTTTAAAATACAGCCAGCGCTCCTGGACTCCTTGCCCCCTCATATTAGCCTCCCAGGGGATCCTGCCCATCAGTTCCCTAAGGGAGTCTGTCTGTTTTTCTGAAGTCCAGCATCCATATTTTGCTACTCTCCTTTCTCCTTTTTTTAGGATCCTGAACTCAACCATCTCATGGTCACTGCTGCCTAGGTTGCTACCCACTTCTACTTCCCCTACCAATTCTTCCCTGTTTGTAAGCAGCAGATCAAGAGGAGCACAGCCCCTCCCAGCTAGGGTGACCAGACAGCAAGTGTGAAAAATCGGGACGGGGGTGTGGGGTAATAGGAGCCTATACAAGAAAAAGAACCAAAAATCAGGACTGTCCCTATAAAATCGGGACATCTGGTCACCCTACTCCCAGAAGATGTCAGGGTGATTGAAGTCCCCCATTAGAACCAGGACCTGTGATCTGGAGGCTTCAGTTAGTTGTCTGAAGAAATTTCCTAATGATATAAGGATAGGTCATGAAATATTAGACCATAAACCTGTCACTAGTCCAGGGCTGAAAATTGCTGACCTGGGCCTCAGGCCAGAGTAATTTGGAGGACAAATTCTACATTGTGAGAGGTATTCCACCCCACCCCCACCCCCTGGCAGGTTAATTTTTTTTTTTTTTTTTTTGGTAATGGCAGAGGTTTGAAATATTAGAAGTAGTTTCAGCATGGATGAGTTTGTAGGCAGAGAATAGGCCAGATGAATAAAGGTATATGATAGATAAAATTTATAACATGAGGTCTGCAATATGTCACTTGACTCTGCAATTATCAGATTGATATCACCACCGCATCTTCAGTGTTAATATTTTATAGCTTGCCTAATAAATATTTTTAAAGTAATAATTGTATTTAAAATATTTGATTATTTTCGCCTATTCCTTTGCTTTATATGCAAGAAAACTCTCATATATGATTTACATGGAATATACATTTCTTGAGACTAATTGTATAATGATTCTTTTGTGCAGTAATGACTATTGCAATGAGCACTGTTGCCATTGGAGATAATTTTGAATATATACCAGATCACTATATCCTAAGTCAACAAAGCGCTTAAATTTTTGATTGACTTTGGTAGTCAGAAAATGTAGTTTCATTTGGTTGGTGGGCTCACTGTTGTTCATCTATATTCAGAGGGTTTCACATCACTAGGAATATTTGTGTTCACCAGGTGATGATAAGCATAATGAGAGAATGACATCGCAACTGTTAAGACTGTTATATTAAGATGTAAATGTTGCATAGGACCTCTCCTTTTTTAGTTTCTCACAAGTTCCTCTGGGGATAACAAGCTCTCTCTTCTCCTCCATAATCTCCATTAGGCTTCTTGTGGCCTCCCTCCAGATTAATGGTGATTCCCCCCCCCCCCCCCAAATCTTTTATGTGAGCCCATCTGAGGTTTCTGACTTACGGCTTCCTATCTCGCATCCTTCTGTCTTTAATGAGCCATAGTGAGGAAAAATGGCTGTGTCCTTATGTATACTGTGGTAGTATCTACTGTGAGCTGCATTCAGCTGAAGTACTTCTCTGTTATGGTCCTAGTGTGGAGATAATCAAGCAAGTGGAGCTTTGCGGAGTCTGTAATTATTTGTTACTGCATACTTACAGATATGACTATTGTAAGCTAACTTGCTCGTGTGGTGCATCAGGGCTAACATTCGTAATCTTTAGAGTCTCCAATAATATTTTTAGCATGATTACATAAATGGTAATGTGTTTCAGAGGACAGTTACTTCACAATGGACAAAAAAGTCACAAACATTTGGGTAGCTCTTGTGCCATGACAGTAGAATGATATCCTCCAGTAGAATTTACTCCCCATAGTTAAGGCAATGCTAACCCCACTGCAGAGTATCTGGAGTTCCATAAAAGTCAGTTCCAATGGATAGCCACAGAAAAAGACATCAGCTACATTTCAGTTATGTAGAATGAGGAATATAATTTAGGACATTCTGCAATTAAAAATTGATATTTATTGCACTATATTCTACACTTCGAGCGCAAATACTGCAGTGTTTTCAAGTATTGCAGATGATAAATGTCCACCTTTAATGGCTTTTCCTCCTGGATGTACTTTCCCATACATGAGCTATGGGAACTGCATTACCAATACTGAGCTGTAAGTATCTTCTGTCACACTGCAACATTTAGCCTCATTGTATTTGCCACCAATTATACACACATGCAAGACTATATTTTAGTCTAAATTGAAAAGGAGACACCCTAAAGCTATTTAACAATAAAGGATCAAAAATGCAGCTATGGGAAAAAAATCACCCTTTTATTCCAGCTGTTACATGAAGTTGCAGAAATAATTCCCAAATAAATAGGAAGAGGAGATCTTGGTGAGTAACCAAGTAAACTTTTTCAAGGAGACATCTTTAAAATGTTGCTGTTAGGGTTTTAAAAGTTTTGTGTTTTGAATTTTTTTGACAGAGGACACATTTTTTCTGAAATCGTTTCACCAAGCATGCCCCCCGCCCCTTTTTTTTTTTAGACCAGTTCTTGTTGTTAGTCTGATTTGGTTATTTTCCAAACTAGAGCTGGGACACTCCTTCAGACAGGCCTAAATAACGAACAATAAGAATTTTATGGTGCAACAGTCTGAGGATGGAGCAATCTCATTTGAAAATATTTTAGAAATATTTAGACTTCAACTTGATTCTTTCAGTTGCATAAGAGTGAACTAGAAGGGGCCGTGTTCTGCAGCTAACCAGCAGAGATCATCAGTTGTTATGCATAACTTCCCATTGGTTTTAATTGAATATTTCATAGGGAATTTCCACTTGCAGGCTGATAGCTGGATAAAGGCCTATATTTGGTTTTTTCCTTATGTTATGTGTAGACTAACCACTCAGTTTCATATGCAATTAATACTTAAGGTCACATTGAGAATAATACAGTTGCAGAGGAACAGGGAGAATAAAATGTCTGCCATTCACATGCTTCTATAATGTAGTAAATACATAATTTAGTCATGAATGAATGAAATCAGATTTAGTCTATATGTGTAAACAGATACCAGTCTCTATCATCACTAGAATATATTGTTGACAAGTCACATGAGCTGTCAGCATGATTTTAGACTCTTTTCACTTCTTGCAGAGTGCACAGCTGAAGTCTTCAGTGATTTAAAATGCCTCTTCATATTTGTGCTAGACACCGATATCAGTACGTTTTCTTAAGATATGAATAATTTCTGCTTCAGGTACAGGAAGAAGTGATTGTTGATAATGATTGTCTGTTGACTTCCTAAAATAGTGCAATTAAAAACCATTCTTTGTAGAGCACTTTAATCTGCATTCATTTTTGATCCTTTATTGTTAAATAGCTTTAGGGTGTCTCCTTTTCAATTTAGACTAAAATATAGTCTTGCATGTGTGTATAATTGGTGGCAAATACAATGAGGCTAAATGTTGCAGTGTGACAGAAGATACTTACAGCTCAGTATTGGTAATGCAGTTCTCCAGTTGTCATGGGAAAAATAATCAGTATGTTTTGACTTAGAGCAAAATCTGTGTGCATTATTATTACCATACATCAGTGATTGAGCTGTAGAAAATAAAGGATTGCATTAATATTTGCTGTGCGTGGATTAGTTGAATTGGTTGACTTGGTAGAAGGCTTAAGTAGAGATGTGGGCTTTCATATTATTTAATTATATTTGTAATTTATTGTGGCTCAGCGTGCAGCATGATTTCTAATTGTCAGAGGGAGACAGTTAATTTTACAGATGAAGTTGGAGTGGGAGGAAACGGTAACAGTGAATGTATTGCGGCTGTAGGAGGAAGGTTGTTTCTTTTTGTGGTTTTATGTGTAGGGTATTTCTGTTACTGCCAAAGTAGGGTGGTTAATAATAATAATTTAAAAAAAAAATCTTCATTTGCCAATAGTTGCCACATAGTAATTCTGGTATCTAAGATTACTGCAGTTTTCTTTATATTTTAGATAGCAAATAGCTGACTTACCTATCTCATATCTAAGGGTTAGCAAATGTTGACTCTAATGGCTAGCCTTTTCTGAATATATGTGGATATCTGCTGTGAGCAATGCAATGTATCAATGACTCTAATGGCTTATTAAAATTGCGTGAGGTCCCTCTGATTACATATTTGGTTTTGCTGTGGTTGATATCATGCTTTTCCATACACAAAGAACCCATGCAGGGGCGGCAGGTTTGTATAATATTTGGTGGTGCCCAGAACGGGTCCAAATCTCCCCCGTGAGGCCCCTCTGATTACATATTTGGTTTTGCTGTGGTTGATATCATGCTTTTCCATACACAAAGAACCCATGCAGGGGCGGCAGGTTTGTATAATATTTGGTGGTGCCCAGAATGGGTCCAAATCTCCCCCGCCCCCCACCTGCCTTGTAAGCCAGTATATATTTTACCAGTATATGTAAAAACGGACTGGAAACAGTAAGTGTTTAACAGTTTCCCTATATTGCACAATGTGGGGGTATTTGGGGGATGAGAGCCCTGGCTGGGGGTGAGGGGTCTGGGGTGGGGCTGGGGGAGAGGGGTTCTGGGGTGTGGGAGGGGGCTCAGGGCTAGGGCAGAGGGCTGAGATGCGGAGGGGGGCGTGAGGGCTAGGGGTGCAGGCTATGAGGTGGGGTGGGGTTGGGGATGAGGAGTTTGGGGTGCAGGCAGGTTGCCCTGGGGCTTGGGCCAGAGAGGAGGACTCCACATTTCCCTCCCCCCCAGCCCTCTCCCCATCAGCAGCAGTGAGCTCTGGGGGAGGGGCCCCCTCTTCCCTCTGGTAGCACACTCACCGGGCACCGTCACTGCATATGCTCTTAGGGGCCGGAGCCCCTCTCAGGTCCAGGAAGCCCCCCCCGGGGGGAGGGCTGCTATCACGTGTGCGCCTCCTCCATCCACAGGCAGCAGCTGTGCCACCACCTCAGCCTGACACCACCACTCCCTTTTGTAGCCTGGAGCGGCTGCCGAGGGAGCAGAGCGTCAGGGCATCCGCCCGCTGCCCAGGGTGCCAGCAGAGACGCTCTGGGGGAGGCGCATAAGGTGGCAGGCAGGGCTGAGGGAGAGACCCAGCCCCAAACATTGGTGAACCCAGGGCCCTGAATTTAACTTGCTGCCCCTGAAACCATGTACATTCACACTGAATTATTTTTATTTTACATTAAGAAAAACAACAAAATAACCATGGACAAAGGCGCTTATCTCTAACAGAAACGTTAGTGTCTCCTCTATACAACACCCTGTCAACTCAAAATGGCAGAAGACAGCAGACTGAGAAAACAAGCTACACAGTCAATTGACTAACAACATAGTTCAGGGCCCTGAACTCTGAACTGGATTTTTCCACTGAAACTTATATTAATGCTTATGGGAGCACTGTGAACTGAAGACTGTTATTAATCCACAGAATAGGTACAGCAGAGGTGAGGGTATCTATCTTCCTTGTGCTTCCCTTCAGGCTAAAACTACAGGAGCTACAGATAGAGGCGATAGGTAGTGGCCATTTGTCGCTTAAGAACTGGTTTTTAATCATCTACTTTCTGTAAATAGGCTACCAAACAATTGTCAACTGGTGTGAAAGATTTTGGTCCCCAGCATGTGCTAAAATTGAACCAATGACTCATTGTTGTAAGATGCCTGCCTTTTATATAGGGGTTAGATAAAGTTTTGACTTTTACATTAGCTGAATTTTGAGCGAGTCTGTTATGAAAAATGGTATATACAGTCTGTGAAGCTTCAGGTTTAGGTTTTTGCAGTGAAGGGCAATTCATAAATACACAGTGAAGTATTAATCCTGTTATTTCTCTAAAACACTGTGATCTGACATTAATCAAACCATAAATCTCTAGTGTTCCAGTTAAGGATGCAAGTCAATCACTATTCAAAGGAGTATAAATAACTTGTAAAGGCTTTAGTTTTAGGAACATTTGTGATATAACCATTATATGACAAATATACCTTACCTTCTGCTCAATCAGAATATTCATCTGGCTAACAGAATGAAGAGTTGGTGTGGCAGCAGTTTAACTACCGCAATGAGAGCTAGTCTGACCATACAATAATGGTAGACCTCTGACAAAGTTAGTTTTCAGGTAAAAGTTGTGCAAGTGTCTGTGAGAGAGAAGAGCAGAGAGTGAATGTATGTTGTGAGCAGAAAAATAACTGAATGAAGAATTGAAAATAATACTTTAAAGGCCCAAGCCAATGTAGGCAGTTGACTTCAATAGTATCCGCAAGTCCAGTGCATGTTGTTGGAGAAAATCCAGCCTGCAGCTGAGCACGCAAAAAAATTAGGCACAGAAAATTAGAGAGCACCTCTAAAAAGTGGGTTGCATGTATTTACAATATATTTATTTTTTTCAGAAAATTCTTCTGATAGCTAATGAAAAACTCTAAGCAAAATTTAATTTGTGTATTGGGCTTTTGCAGTGGTTTAGCACTCAGTGCTTTACACAGCCATGTAAGGTGACCAGACAGCAAGTATGAAAAACCGGGACAGGGCATGGGGGGTAATAGGAGCCTATATAAGAAAAAGATCCAAAAATCAGGACTGTCCCTATATAATTGGGACATCTGGTCACCCTACAGCCATGTGGGCAACATCTCTTCAGTTCCTGGCTCCAACTTTTTGTACCCTAGCAAGGTGGTGGGAGTTGCAGAGGTAACTCATTCAGCCTGTAGGGTTCTGTTGGCCAACAATTCCTTTTTAAGCCTCAATTCAGGAAGGCACTTGAGTTTTAATGGGACAATTTACATACTAAAAATTAGGCACTTGCTTAAATGCATTGCTGATTTGGGGTCTTAAAGAGCAACTTTGACCGCTTCCAAAGGGAATCCCGTGTATCTGGGGAAATGCAGAGCCATAAAGTTGTGGTTATGGAAAAACACAGGAAAAACATGGAACCAAAACAAAAAGTCTCACTGAGGCTTATTTTCAGAAGCATTGTTGAAGTCAACAGAAAGTGCAGATACTCAGCACATCTGAAAATTAAAGCCTCTGATGTATATCTTTGGATGAATTTCATCTTGGGTTTAATTTTAAAATGAATATAGTACAGGTAAATATTTTAAAAAAATTGATTTAAAAAAAAACTTGCAGCAATATTACATTCCAGTAAGGAAACATAAAATGTATGGTAAAGTTAGTATTGTCATTAAATTAATGTCTTTTCCTTAGAGACTTTCTCAACTTGAAATCTACTAAATTTCAAAATATGAGTTAAAAGTGCTATCTAGCACTACACCTCCACATAAGTCTTCCTGCCAATTGTTGTGGTTTTACAATCACTATTTATTTATTTAAAATTCTTCTCCCATGAAAGACCCACACAAACACAGTAAAACTGGCTGACAAATTGACCACACAAGGTTGTACACAAAGTGCTGTCAAGTGCGCTGTTAATGAGATGACTGTCTGTCCTTGCTTCTGTAGGGTACACAGACCCTGAATCAATGTTGAAACTCACCCCTTGCTGGAAGTTGGATTTATTACTAACACAAAAGACAATAACATAACTAACTAATATAAACAACAGCCTCCTTGATTATGGGCATTCCTACACTTCCCCTCCAAGGCCTTCTTTGTCTTACATTCCAGTTTTCTCCTCAGATATTCTTCTTTCATATCTTGTGTGAAATGTTAAGAAGCTGTACTTGCTATAATGTGCTATTCAAGGGACTTTAATAGTGAATGTTTTCCTAGATGATATACTCTAGTACAAACAGGAATTAATTCAGAGAAGTTCTGTGGCCTGTGTAATGCAGGGGGTCAGACTAGATGACCACAATGGTCCCTTCTGGCCTTGGAATCTCTGAATCTGTGACACCAACAAGTTTTAAAAAATGCTTTGTCACAGTTAATGTAAAGATGCTTACTCTGTAATATGGTAACAAACTGTTAAACAGAGAGGTCTGATGATTGTATTACTGAGTAATGTTTCTGTAAACAAAGTATCAGAGGGGTAGCCATGTTAGCTATCCCTCGAGGGGGGAGGGATAGCTCAGTGGTTTGAGCATTGGCCTGCTAAACCCAGGGTTGTGAGTTCAATCCTGGAGGGGGCCACTTAGGGATCTGGGGCAAAAACTGGTCCTGCTAGTGAAGGCAGGGGGCTGGACTAGATGACCTTTCAAGGTCCCTTCCAGTTCTAGGAGATTGGTATATCTCCAATTATTACCTAGTCTGGATCTGTAAAAGCAGCAAAGAGTCCTGTGGCACCTTATAGACTAACAGACGTATTGGAGCATGAGCTAGAAGAGGGCCTCATCCTCCCTGATTGAACTAACCTCGTTATCTCTAGCCTGCTTCTTGCTTGCATATATATACCTGCCCCTGGAAATTTCCACTACATGCATCCGATGAAGTGGGTATTCACCCACGAAAGCTCATGCTCCAATACGTCTGTAAACAAAAGCTCACTGTTGTAACGATTACTGTTTTGTTTCTGATCTTTACTGGCAAGAATTTGTAAACCTATTGAAACTTCCAAAACAAATAAATAGTTTAAAAACACCCCACAGGCTTTGCTTTGAATTTTTTTATCTGCTATTGTTACAAGTAACACCTGGGGTTAGTAAAACTAAAAGAAATTTAAAATATACCGTTTTGTTCTCACTCTTTCAGTTTGCTTACTCTGTGCATAAATAGGTTATCAGGGCTCTTTTCTTGATCAGCCCTGTTAGCAGAGGTTGGAACCTGGGAAAAAAGCTTTTGAAGTTGGTCTAAATCACCATTGTGTATTGTCCACATGAAAAACTACAATAGAATGTGAGTGAACAAACCTGTGCTTGATGAGATGTATAATAAATTTGGAGTGAGGAGATGATTCATCTCACTTGCTTAATAATGAGAAGACGTTTATTTACTTTAGTCTCAACACATAGTTTTGATGCCACTAGAGGGGAAAGATAACCTATATCACTTTAAAATGTTGAAAAAATGGAACTTTTCATACACAGAGAGAGGCTGGCTTGAAAAGAAATATTTTTTCAGTTACCTTAAACAATTTTTAAATGCACATTTTATATATAATTAATATGGCTGATCTGCAGAGTTGTTTTGACATTATTTCTCCACCTTCTCAGTCATCCTTTGGCAGTTGCCTTGTGAGAAGGGGGTTGGCAGCCAGGTGGAAGAAGAGGTGAGAGGAAAGAAAATTCAATATGTCAAGTGTGGCAGAACTATCAAAGTCAAACATACCAAACCAATCTATGTATGTATAAAGGAACAGACAGTGTGCTTTATGTTGTTTGGGAAGAAGTCAATTATACAGTACCAGGAATATGGCTTTATAAATACTTCAGTTTTTTATTTTTTTCCCCCTTGTACACAGAAAAATGTAGAATATGGCACCAAGTAGCTTTGGTATCAAAATCTCTCATCACTGCAATTACTTTTAATGGCTGAATGAGTAGTTGCTTTTGAGACTGTTATTAATTTTTATCTTGTTTCAGGCTAGTCGTTTACCTATTGCATTTTTATTACATTTCAGAACAGTCAAGCATCACATATCGCAACTGACATCTGCATTAAAGACTGTGCAAAATTCTCTCTCCTTTAAGCCTTGAAACAAACCAAAATGGAAAACTGATTAAAAAAGGTGAGCCCTTTTTTCCCCAGTCTGCCTCTGCATTTGTTCTTTTGGATGTTTCTCTATAGTGCTGAACATTTTGGGTAAGCAACCATAAAAATAAATTGTCCCCAAATTGGTTGCCCCCTTAATGAAAATGAATATAAATTTGGTGACTTGGTATCTTTCAGTTGGCAAAGTATCTGTACTTGGTGCCTATATCTATAGACATCTACGCTTGCAGGTTTTAAAGAACATTAACATTGTTAGTCTTCTGTGAACATTATTCCATCTCAGTAAACTATTTTCATTGGACTTGCATGAACAGAAAAATGAAATATATAAACATAACTGTTGGGTAAAGCCCCAAAGGACTGCATGTACTGTAACTGTAGAGCCAGATTAGAGAGAGGATTGGTTTGGCCTGGAGGAGTGGGGCAGGGAGATCAGCACAGAAAAGGAGCACAGAAAAAGCATGGGGGAAGGACTGCAGCATCTTGGAAGGAACATTGGAATAGCCTAGAGGAGCTTTGAGAGTGAAAGAACTGCTCTCTCCACAGCTTCCTTACGGTGAAAGCTGCAGAAAAACAGGACCTTATGGATCTCATACACACGTTGAAGATAAATCAGCCTCTAGCATTTCTACCCTATTGAGGGCAATTGGTATGATGGTGAAATGTGGCCCAGTTTGATTTACATCAGCATATTTTTTCTCTTACTTGTAAAACGTATCCCAACCTTAAAAACACTGGCAATTGCACTCCTGCAAAGAATTAGTATAGAATTTAGCGGAAATGAAAGAATGACTTTAGAATGCATATTACTCATTATGCAGACCCACATACGTCCTATCTAGACATAAAAAAGAGAGAGAAATTGTATTTCCCAATGTTAATTTAATGGAGGCAATAGAAGATTAAATGGCATAGAATCTGGCCTTTAGCATTAGCACACAACTGGCCTGACAAGCCATAATAGGAGAAGGAAACTTTGTGGGGGTTTTTAGAGAGGTTTCCTTTCCTTTTTAGAGAGGTTTCCATGCTGCTATAAAACTATAGTTATTTTGTAAAATAACTCTCAGCACTTGCTTTTAGTGCACCTCTGAAAAATCAAGGACATTTAATTTTGTAGCATATTGTAGCTGTAACCATCAAAATTAGATATATACTATGCTTATATTGCACCTTCTAGATTTCCCTGAGTCAGCTGAGCTTGATTTATCAAACCCAGTGTTTTGCAGTCTCTGGAACATTTTTATACCAGTGATTTTCTTCCCCCATTTGGATATCAGGTTTAATATACTCTCTGTTGATTGCAAAAGTAACTGCTTATCAATAGGTATGTTAATGTGTATTTTTAAGAGTTAATTTGTTCCTTTTAAATAAAGATAGTGCCTGCAATGGCAAGTACATTGCATTTTAGTGCATTTGGTAGAAATAAAGTATCAGTGTTGTTGGCAATATTTCTGTCCTTGATTATATGCACACAGGACAATTATTAAAGGAAGGACTTGGAACCATGATGCCACTGTCCTTTTCCTGGCTGTGCCAATGACTTTTGTCAGTTCAACTCTCTATGCCTCTGTTTTACCCTTCTGTAAAACAGCTATAATACTTACTTGAAGGGATGATGAGAGTTAATGCTTTGACTCTCCCAAGTAAAAGCTGGTATATGAAAGAGCAATACATTGTTCAATAATACATTTATTAATTGCTTATATTTTTGGCATCAGCCATAGTGCAAATTGAAATCTAAAAGTCTCTTCCCGTGTGTGTGCACGTTATATTCAATGAAGCCTATATTATAGATAGCATTGTCTCAGACCGTTATAAGACCTATTTTCAGTTGCTTATAACTTTACCAAACTTCAACTATTTGTGCTGAAGTTTTCCATTCTGGATGTCTGCCTGAGGTGTGGGGTTTTTTTATTTGTTTGTTTTGCAAAACTGCAGCCATTTCTCACAATGAAGCTAAAAAAAAAAATATTTTGCCCGAGTCTTAAAAAAAGATATTCTTACAGCTGTTCTACTGAGAAGTTGTAGCAGTCCATTCTTTGGAGCAATGACTTGAAATGTGATATTTGGGGAGCGTGAGTTGGTGTTACAAATGTGCCTTTTGCTCTTCTTGTGAAAATCCACCATATTTGGCCAACTTTAGTCTCTGAAAATCTCATTTCACACATGCTCTGTAGACACTTCTTAGAATTTGGTGGCTGGATTCTATCTGCACTGGGCATGCTTCAGTTCCCTCAAAACTGGACAGAACATGTGCATGGAGCAACAGAGCATGCTTCAGCCCCAGGTATAGGTGCTGGAACTACGGATGCTGAGGGTGCTGCCGCACTCCCTGGCTTGAAGTGGTTTCCTCCATGATACAGGGTTTACAGTTTGGCTCAGTGGCTTTCAAAACTCCCACTAAGAGCTGTCATGGCACCAGGTACAGTAACGTATAGCAGCAGGAAGACTGTCTCCTGTGCTCTCAGTTTTCCCACTTCTGGCACTGAATAGGAAAAGGAGGAAGCCTGGCTGGAACACAGAGGGATGAGGAGCCAGTCCTGGGGGACTGGTGAGGGAGAGACTGACAAGAGGTCAGGAATGGGGTAGGGAGAGGGGAGGGTGGAATCTGACTAGGTTGAGTAGCCAAAGGGGAGGGAGTGGCGTGAAGGGATGGGGGGGGGATGGGACTAGGATGCGGAGCAGGCAGAACTGTGATGAGAAAACAGGGGAGAAGGGAGTATGAGATAGAGTTGAGGGTAGGGACTGAGATGAGGAGCTGGGGATGGTCACAGTGGAGACTGGAATAAAGACAGTCTGGAAGACCCAGGGGCAAACTTTTCCACTGGGCATCTCAGTACTATTGTTGGTGTTAAATTGAGTGGAATAAGTTTCCTCTTTAACAATTGATTAAGAGGTTAGCATTTTGAATTAAATATTGTTTGATTTAGAAGCACAATCAAGGGCTAGGTGTAAAGGGATCTATATGTATAGATGAGCATTGCCCTCTTTAATATCATAGCCCTCTGCCTATGCACTAGAAGCACAAGCAAGGCCTCTTGGAGTGTGGACAAAAGACTACTTCATTAGAAACTGACAGTATAGAATGCCACAGGGGAGGCCTTTCAATATGGCAGAATATTTGGGGAATTGGGTGCAGAGCTGAGAGGACAAGCAGCCATAGGCGCTGACTCCATGGGTGGAGCATGCTCAGGGAAGAAATGGTGGGTGCTGAGCACCCACTGGCAGCCCCCTTACCAGAATCCCCCCTCAGCGCCTCCTGCCTGCCAGCAGGCCCACCAATCAGCCCCCCCACATTTCCTGGCGGGGGGCTGTTTTGTGGCGTATGGGAGGCTCTGCGGAAGAGGAGCGAGGATGTGGCGCACTTGGAGGGAGGGGGCGGAACGTGGCTGAAAGAGGCAGGACGGGAAGAGGTGGGGTGGGATGGGACCTTCGGGGAAGGGGTGGAGTGGGGGCAGGGCCTGGGGCAAAGCTGGGAAAGTTGGTGCCTGTGCAAGCAACAGATACATTCACAATAAAAATAGTGTATCAAATCGTGAGAGAAGGAATTGAAAGATAATGTAAGGAAGTAACAAATGGAACTCTAACAGAGGATGATAATTCTCATGAAAATAGCATTAATGTAACCAAAATGTTATGGGGATGCCATTGATTAATTGCACAACACGCAATGGGGTCTTGGTCCATGTGACGGGGCAGGACAGCCCCGCACTGGTACAGCAGGGGTTAACCCTTCTCTACTAGCAGAGGAAGCCACGCCCAGGAAGTTCTGCTGGGCATGCTCCAACTGGCAGACCAGTACAAAAGCCTGCAGGTCTGCTCAGTCTGGGCTGGCCACCGGGGGAGAAGGACACAGACCGTCAGCTCCTGCAGAGGGAGAGCCCAGGAGCTCAGACCGGGGCGCCAGCCGAGCAGGGGCCGACCCGGAGCCCCCGGGGAGGGACGCCGGCAGTGACAGACCTACGGGGGAGCCGCTCCCACAACGCAAGCGTCCGGCTAGACAGGGTAGGAAGTGACCCAGGGGCATTGTAGTGACTGACAGCCTTAAAGCTGCAGTACCGCTCGGCGTGTTGCGGACGGATCCCCGCCGAGCGGGCGGCAGGGAGAACTTGCCACAAACAGGGCCCTGGGTCGGGGCTCGGTGGAGAGGGAGGGCCCGAGTCCCCCTACCCCACCTCGCGCTACCCCACCCCGAAGGGGTGTTTATGGACTCCGGCCGCTAGGCCGCGCTACCCCACCCCATAGGGGGTATTTATGGACTCCGGCCGCTAGGCCGCGCTACCCCGCCCCGAGGGGGCGTGTGTGGACTCCGGCCGCTAGGCCGCGCTACCCCGCCCCGAAGGGGGCGCTTGTGGACTCCGGCCGTTAGGCCGCGCTACCCCACCCCGAAGGGGTGTTTATGGACTCCGGCCGCTAGGCCGCGCTACCCCACCCCATAGGGGGTATTTATGGACTCCGGCCGCTAGGCCGCTCCCCGCCCGAGGGGCGTATGACTCCGGCCGCTAGGCCGCGCTACCCCGCCCCGAGGGGGCGTGTATGGACTCCGGCCGCTAGGCCGCGCTAACCCGCCCCGAAGAGGGCGCTTGTGGACTCCGGCCGCTAGGCCGCGCTAACCCGCCCCGAAGAGGGCGCTTGTGGACTCCGGCCGCTAGGCCGCGCTACCCCGCCCGAAGAGGGCGCTTGTGGACTCCGGCCGCTAGGCCGCGCTACCCCACCCCGCTGGGGGTGTTTATGGACTCCGGCCGCTAGACCGCGCTACCCCGCCCCGCAGGGGGTGCTTGTGGACTCCGGCCGCTAGGCCGTAATACGCCGGCTACCAGGGGCAGACCAAAGGACAAGCGAGTGGTGCAGCGCTAGGCCCCCAGCCCGCCCCTGCCACAAGGGGACGCTGGGGCACCAGGCCCATCACAGTCCATCACTGGGGCTCCTAGGTGCTATGGTAATGCAAACAATAAGTAATAATCTAATGCATAGGGCTTAAATCGACTTGTGAAATGCGAGAGGGTCATGACTGAACTGATATGATCCCATCATGAATTAGTCATTTGTAAAAAGGCTCACATTTTTCAAAGGCTTATAAAAGCCTACTAGCATATGGCAGCTTTGGATAGGAGTTTGTTTTCTGGGCCAAAACAAAATGGAGGGAGGTGTGATGGATTGAATCACAGAAACCCCTTTGGGAACTGCCAACTGATGTGCCAAGACTACTTATGCTCCTGCTTTCCTTCCTTGCCAGCTTGGGACTCCAGCACCCTGTCTTGTTGAGCCAGAAACACCAGTCTGCTCCAACACAGACCCAGGGTCTGAACCACATGCCTCAAAGCTGTAGACTTAACTGAAAGCAGCTAACAGAAGTGTTCCTGTCTTTAACACTCAGATGCCCAACTCCCAATGGGGTCCAAACCCCAAATAAATCCGCTTTACCATGTATAAAGCTTATACAGGGTAAACTCCTAAATTGTTCGCCCTCTATAACACCAATAGAGGTATGCACAGCTGTTCCCCACCCCCACCCCCCAGGTATTAATACATACTCTGGGTTAAATAATAAGTAAAAAGTGATTTTTTAAATACAGAAAGTAGGATTTAAGTAGTAACAGACAGAACAAAGTGAATTATTAAGTAAAATAAAAGTCTAAGCCTAATTCAGTAATAAAACTGAATACAGATAAAATCTCACCCTCAGAGATGTTTCAATAAGTTTTTCACAGACTGGACGCCTTCCTAGTCTGCGCACAATCCTTTCCCCTGGAACAGCCTTTGTTCCAGCTCAGGTGGTAGCTAGGCCTCCTTTGTTTTGTTCCACCCCCTTATATGGCTTTGGCACAAGACAGGAGTCTTGTCTCTCTGGGTGCCCCCCCCCTTCTAAATGGAAAAGCACCAGGTTAAAGATGGATTCCAGTTCAGATGACATGATCACGCGTCACTGTAAGACTTCATTGCCCACTTGCCAGCACACAGGTATACAGGAAGACTTACAAGTAAAACAGATAAAGGATAAATGGACACAAATCAGATATTAGGAATGGCAATATACAAAAACCTGTAGGAGAACACTTCAACCTCCCTGGACACACAGTAGCAGATCTTAAGGTGGCCATCCTGCAGCAAAAAAACTTCAGGACCAGACTCCAAAGAGAAACTGCTGAGCTTCAGTTCATCTGCAAATTTGACACCATCGGCTCAGGATTAAACAAAGACTGTGAATGGCTTGCCAACTACAAAACCAGTTTCTCCTCCCTTGGTTTTCACACCTCAGCTGCTAGAAGAGGGCCTCATCCTCCCTGATTGAACTAACCTCATTATCTCTAGCCTGCTTCTTGCTTGCATATATATACTTGCCCCTGGAAACTTCGACTACATGCATCCGATGAAGTGGGTATTCACCCACGAAAGCTCATGCTCCAAAATGTCTGTTAGTCTATAAGGTGCCAAAGGACTCTTTGCTGCTTTTACAGATGCAGACTAACACGGCTACCCCTCTGATAAGTAAAACAGAGCCATCTATAGACAATTGTCCTGGTTAATGGGAGCCATCAAGATTCCAAACCACCATTAATGGCCCACACTTTGCATAATTACAATAGGCCCTCAGAGTTATATTTCATATTTCTAATTTCAGATACAAGAGTGATACATTTATACAAATAGGATGACCACACTCTGTAGATTATAAGCTTTGTAATGATACCTTACAAGAGACCTTTTTCATGAAGCATATTCCAGTTACATTATATTCATACTCATTAGCATATTTTCAGAAAATCATATAGAGTGCAACATCACAGGAGATAATACATGTCTTGATGTGACAAATGTGGGGATTTTGGTAACATTTTTATGATTCATATCTGCACCTCCATTTCCTTCTGTGCTTTGTACTGCTATGCACTGAGAGTAAAGGGAAAGGACCAAGCGTTTGACTCAGATAGTCACCTGGGTGGACACCAGAATAATAAAGTGAATAGAGCCTACATACGTGAATGGAGGATCTGGAAGAGCAACAAAGAATCCTGTGGCACCTTATAGACTAACAGACGTTTTGCAGCATGAGCTTTCGTGGGTGAATACCCACTTCTTTGGATGCAAGTCTCCTGCAGGAGTCTGGCTTGGCTGGACTTGCTGCAAGAAGTCACGGAGAGAAACAATAATTGCTGGCACCCGAAGACCCAGTTTCAGAGCTGTGGAAGCTGCGGGCCACCTGCCCTGTGGAAATGTGTGGATCCTCGGGCTCTAGTTCACCAAAGGGATACTCTTAGGAGACTGGTGACAGGACATGGCATAGACCAGACCCTGTGAATCTGTGACACTTGCGAAAAGCACTACAACTTGAAATCTTGTGTAGTGAAAGAGCAAGGAGAGAGATATTTTAACTGCTCACTAATGAGGGGAATATGAATAAATTTGAAACTGGAAAGGCCTCATAGCAGAAGAGAAGAAAAATGTTTAGGAAGATTAGTGGGGGAGAGTCTACAGGAAACTGATGATTAGATATGTGGAGGGAGCTGAGTCATTCTTACCCCCAATTTCTCTGTGAGGATGGATTTTACTGTAATTTCTTCCTCTCTTAATTTCTTCCTCTCACTGTTAGAGCCAATATGGGATGTCTGATATGGTTTGATCATGCTGCAGTCTTGCTCTTTCTAACCGATTGGGCCTGTGGAAAAAGGGCAAAAGACCTAGAGGACAAATAATCACCAATTAAAAGATGGCATATGTGGGGAGCCACGAACCCCAGCCAGCAAGAGGGAGGGGACCCCTCCCCCGCCGCCGCCGGCGGTAGCCAAGGCCGCCCGGCTTACAGCATAGAAGAAGAACCCTAGGTTATTTTACTAATGACGCTAATATGGAGGTTGTGGCTTATACTATAATGAGGGAGAAACTCATAAGTAGAGCCTGAGGTTTAATTCACAGAAAAAGAAAAATGTAGATGTCTAGATGAAATAAAGATAGTGGAACAACAATGGAAAGAAATGTTTTAAAGAAATCTTGAAAAAGCTCAGAGCTCTCAGGGGCTAACTGAACATGATACTTTTTGGAAAAAAATAGTGAACAGATTTTATTATGGCTTGAGCAACATTTCTATGAACAGAGAAACAAATCCCACGTGTTCTTAGCATACAAGCTTGGATTGGGGGGGCAAAGGAAAGACAATATTTTGACCATCAGAAGAAAAGCACTTGAATTGTTTCAAAAATTCTATTCTCAGCTCTACACATGTGAAAATACAGCCTCAAAGCAAAACGTCAGGGAATAAATCTTTAAAGCAAAAATACCCAGACACGCAAACAATATAAAGGAAGAGACCTAATAAGAATGAGGATATTCAAAAGGTGATTAAGTGTCTTTCTGAAGGCGTGAATCCTGTCTCCAAATCTGCTGCAGTCTTCTAGCTAGTTATACTTGGAAGAGGAGACCGCTTTTTACAGCTGTCACTCTGTATCCAGAAGCAGTGAGGAGTTCTAGAAGACTCCTATGCAATGCACCCATTTGACACTTTTAAAGGAAGATTCCTTTGATGGTGGGTGAGATGATAGTTTGAGAGCCTATGTCATAAACAGATAGTTAAGGGTTAAGGTTTCTTTTACCTGTAAAGGGTTAACATGTAGTACCTGGTGACCACCTGACCAGAGGACCAATCAGAGATAAGATTTTTTCAAATCTCTGTGGAGGGAAGCCTTTGTCTTAATGAGAACTGTTCTTGAATCTAACAGAGGACAGTCATGTCTCCAAGTTCTCCTGGAGTAGTTTCTACTAATTAATAGTGAGTATTAATTAGAAAGGCAAATTAGTCTTATGATTTGATTTCTATATTTGCAATTGTGTGTTTGCTAAAGGAAATGCTTTATTCCTGTTTGCTGATATTGCTTTTACTGAGAAAAGCGGGAGAGGGGATTCTCTCCAGAGATTGATAAGGTTATACCCTATGAGTGTCCAGCTTGGGCTCATAGAGATTCTGTATTTTCTTTTTATTCTTTAATAAATTCTTTTCTTTTCTTTGGACTTGGTTAATTCCTTCCCTTGGGGAAATTCAGGGGAAGGGGAGGGGGAAGTGGGCTGCTTCCCTGTGTGTAGAGATTCAAGGCGTTTGAATCCAGGCACCTCTGTCTTCAGAGCAGGCTGGAGAGAGGGGGGAGGGGGAAGGTTCCTCCTCTGTGAATTGATCTGTGTTCCCAAGGGGGGAAACAGGGGTGTCCCGGCCCACGGAATTGACCGGGTGGTGGCAGCCGAAGGGGAGACCTACCCTAGGATTTTAGGGTGGGGGAATACATGCTGGTCCTCACTTTGAAACCCCCCAGTTTCAAGTGAGGGTGCAGACCAGGACATGGTAGTTTAAAGGGAAACCAAGTCAGGTCCCCACATTGGAGCCCAACAGTTCCAAGTGGAGGTGAGACCTTTGACATGGTGGCAGAATACATGCGGGTCCTCACTTTGAAACCGCCCAGTTTCAAGTGAGGGTAGACTCTGACAGCCTAAATTAAAGTAATCCAACTACCAAATTTATACCTCTTGTTCAAAATCCTACTTGAGATTCCTCAGGAAAATGACAGGACTACATAAGTGAGTATGGATGTTTGTTCTTAAATGGATGGCTTGATTGTTAAATGTATGTGTTTATCTGTTTTCCCCTTACTTTATTTCAAAAGTTTGTAAATAAATTTTAGGTAGATGTGTGTGTATGTGAATGTTTAGTGGCAGTAGTGCCAAGAGACACCCAACTTAGTTTTGAGAATCTACTGTGCTAGGCATTTACAAACACAGTCCCTGACCTGAAGAGCTTACAATCTAAATAGACAAGACTGAGTGTGAAGAATGTGGGAGTATTCTATATTATTTTTATTATATGTGGACCTCTATCTTTTTTGATTAACATCAGATGTGTTCTACATCGGTACAAAGAGTAAACAGTCCTGGGCAGTCGGTTCTCTGCAGGTAGGCAAATAAGCATCAGCGATTGAGTTAGTAGTATTCATGGGCAATATAATGAATCCACAGCCAGAAATCTACCTCTTACCCCTCCAGTGAGATGCATAAACCAAATCATCTAGGTTCAAGGGTCCTAGGAAAATGGAACTTTGAAATGAATTAAAAAGTCAGCTGGTGAATCAGAGAGATAGACGCTGACTGATGGTCAGACAGACCGAGGCAGATGCTGCGGGGGTACAGGCTGCCTTGCTCAGCTCCAGTGCTGTACCAGGGAGAGACAAATGGGACTTACCTAAATGTTACTTTACCTGGCAAGGGGTGTCCACAGAGAGACTGAGTGAGGAGTCTAAGGTACTGCTCACTCTGGCACCGTAACATTGGGAAAGGAAACGTATACAGAGGTAAAGTGAGACTACTTCTCGTCTTTTTTCAATGTCACTCTATGTCTACTGCAGGCTGCTGGTAGATAGGATGCTGCAGCGCTGAACACCAGCATCCCCTTCCCGGTGGCAGACGGTACAATATGATGGCTATCCATCGTTATCATCAGCCCGTGAGTGCTCCTGGCTGGCCTTGGTGAAGTCGGCCGGGGGCGCCTGGGTAAAAATAGGAATGACTCCCGGTCATTCCCGGCAGATGGTACAAAAGGATTGGTAACCGTCCTCATCATAGCAACTGGGGGCTGAGCTCCATCAGCTGCCCCCCCCCTTTCATGTCTAAAGAAAAGATTCTGTACTGCCTGGACTGTCATAGCAGTGGGAGGCTGCGCTCCTCTCCCCCCGCCCCCCTTTAATGTCCTGCCTGGACTATCATAGCAGCTGGAGGCCTCCCCCTCATTTTATCTCACTAAAAGTCAGTGTTTCTTATTCCTGCATTCTTTATTACTTCATCACACAAATGGGGGGACACTGCCACGGTAGCCCAGGAGGGTTGGGGGAGGAGGGAAGCAACGGGTGGGGTTGTTGCAGGGGCACCCCTTAGAATGACATGCAGCTCATCATTTCTGCGGGATCTCTGGGGCTCTGACACGGAGCAGCTGTGTTCTCTGGTTCTCTAGTACACTTGCCCCATATTCTAGGCAGGACTGACTCTGTTTGTAGACAAAATATAAAGAAGGGAATGACCCAGGGAGTCATTCCCATTTTTGTCCATGCGCCCCCGGCCGACCTCAGCGAGGCCAGCCAGGAGCACCCATGACAGCAGCAGACGGTACAAAAGGATTGATAACCGTCATCGCCAATTTCCAAATGCAAATGGTGCAAAATGACTGATAACCATCATCTCATCGCCAATTTACAATGGCAGACGGTGCAATAGGGATGGTAATCATCTCTGCTACCTTGCAAAGGCAAATGAATGCTGCTGTGTAGCACTGCAGTACCGCCTCTGTCAGCAGCATCCAGTACGCATACGGTGACAGTGACAAAAGGCAAAACAGGCTCCATGGTTGCCATGCTATGGCGTCTGCCAGGGCAATCCAGGTGAAAAAGGGCGCGAAATGATTGTCTGCCGTTGCTTTCACGGAGGAAGGATTGAGTGATGACATTTACCCAGAATCACCCGCGACACTGTTTTTGCCCCATCATGCATTGGGATCTCAACCCAGAATTCCAATGGGCGGGGGAGACTGCGGGAACTATGGGATAGCTACGGGATAGCTACCCACAGTGCAATGCTCCGGAAATCGATGCTAGCCTTGGTACATGGACACACACCACTGAATTAATGTGCTTAGTGTGGCCACGTGCACTCGACTTTATACAATCTGTTTTACACAGCCGGTTACTGTAAAATCAGAATAATCCCGTAGTGTAGACGTACCCTGAGTAAAGGTGGCCAGAGAAAATGAAGTAGAGGTCATACGCTGAATTTCATGCATGGGAGGACCTCTAGAATCAGGTTTAGATTTGGCAATGGTGAAGCTTCTGACTTTTGTGAGAGCTGTGGAACTCTGAATTTTCACTAATAGCCTGTCTATAAATGTAGAGCAATAATCTGAAATGAATAATAAAAAAGTCTTTTGGCCTTATCCTGAGAGAATTCTTCAGCACAAACTCAGGAACAGGCTATATATACGTTAACAATATGGAAACAGAACAGAAAATAGGATAATGTGCTAGTACACATGATATACTTTCAAATTCTGTGTCTTGCCATTCCTACACAATTCTAAAATGGTGTTTTTATTAAAATATATATACGAACGTGCTTTTGTGAGCCCAGTCTTTTAAATTCATAATATAAACAAATTGTATATTTTATACTTCTGATTCCCTGTCTGACCTATTGCGGATATTTTGGAACCCAAACAAGACATCTGTTTGACAACTAAGATCTAATTGTAGATTGTTGAGGTAATATCCGTGCTATAGAGAGGTTATTTGTCATCTTCAAGAACCATACATCATCAGAATAAAAATTTATACTGACGAGATTACTGCAGTTCACATTGTGATTGTGTAGCTGCTTTGCATGGACCATCAAGTCCAACAAGGAGACAAATTGCTACTGACAACTACTCTATATTCTTTGGAAGGTTTATAAAAGTTGGAGCTATGAGCAACCACTGAAAGGATGTTTAGGCCATATGATGCAGCTATGACTGCAAAACAAATAATTTAGTTAATGTGATTAAAAAAACGTTATGACTAGGGCTGTCAATTAATCACAGTTAACTCGTGATTAACTCAAAAAAATTAATTGTGATTAAAAAAATTGATGCAATTAATCACAGTTTTAATAGCACTGTTAAACAATAGAATACCAATTGAAATTTTTTAAATATTTTGGATGTTTTTCAACATTTTCATATATATTGTATTCTGTATTGTAACTGAAATCAAAGTGTATATTATTTTTTATTACAAATATTTGCACTGTAAAAATGATAAAAGAAATAGTATTTTTCAATTCACCTCATACAAATACTGTGGTGCAATCTTTATCATGAAAGTGCAACTTACAAATGTAGATTTTTTTTGTTACATAACTGCACTCAAAAACAAAAGACTGTAAAACTTCAGAGCCTACAAGTCCACTCAGTCCTACTTCCTCTTGTTTGTCTTAGTGGTGGGCTGTTTACATTTACAGGAGATAAATGCTGCCCTCTTCTTATTTACAATGTCACCAGAAGGTGAGAACAAGCATTTGCATGGCACTTTTGTAGCCAGCATTGCAAGGTATATACGTTCCAGATATGCTAAACATTTGTATGCCCCTTCATGCTTCATTCACCATTCCAGAGGACATATTTCTATGCTGATGATGCTTGTTAAAAAAATTGCATTAATTACATTTGTGAATGAACTCTTTGGGGGAGAATTGTATGTCTCCTGTTCGGTTTTACCTGCATTCTGCCGTATATTTCATGTTATAGCAGTCTCTGATGATGATCCAGCACATGTTCATTTTAAGAATACTTTCACTGCTGATTTGACAAAACACAAAGAAGGTACCAATGTGAGATTTCTAAAGATAGCTACAGCACTCAACCCAAGATTTAAGAATCTGAAATGCCTTCCAAAATCTGAGAGGATGAGGTATTGAGCATGCTTTCAGAAATCTTAAAAGAACAACACTCTGATGCAGAAACTACAGAACCCGAACTACCAAAAAAGAAAATCCACCTTCTGCTGGTGGCATCTGACTCAGATAATGAAAATGAATGTGCATCGGTCTGCATTGCTTTGGAGGGTTATCGAGTGCAACCCATCATCAGCATGGACACATGTCCCCTGGAATGGTAGTTGAAGCATGAAGGGACA
Source organism: Mauremys reevesii (assembly GCF_016161935.1). NCBI lineage: Eukaryota > Metazoa > Chordata > Testudines > Geoemydidae > Mauremys > Mauremys reevesii. Next base: position 203,577,449 of record NC_052624.1, read on the forward strand.
TATGAATCTTTAGCACATTTGGCACATAAATATCTTGCAACATCGGCTACAACAGTGCCATGTGAACTCCTGTTCTCACTTTCAGGTGACATTGTAAACAAGAAGCAGGCAGCATTATCTCCTGCAAGTGTAATCAAACTTGTTTGTCTGAGTGATTGGCTGAACAAGAAGTAGAACTGAGTGGACTTGCAGGCGCTAACATTTTACATTATTTTATTTTTGTATGCAGATTTTTTTTACATAATTCTACATTTGTAGGGTCAACTTTCATGATAACGAGATTGCACTACAGTACTTGTATTAGATGAATTAAAAAATACTATTTCTTTTGTTTTTTACAGTGCAAATACTTGTAATAAAAATAAATATAAAGTGAGCACTGTACACTTTGTATTGTGTTGTAATTGAAATCAATATATTTGAAAATGTAGAAAACATCCAAAAATATTTAAATAAATGGTATTCTATTATTGTCTAACAGTACGATTTTAATCGCTTGCAAGCCCTAGTTATGATATTTCAAGATCAAGAACTTTAGTAAAAGAATTCCAGTGTCCAAACAACTGGCATTTCTGCATTTGTGTGTGCAAAAATAGCTCTTTTAATGAATGCACTTTTCAAAGGTTAGGTTTTAATAGTTAAACTTGTTAACTACAATAACTTTTTATGGTAACTGAAGCAATTAAGTTTTTGATATAGCCAAATGCCTCTGGAAAATTTTTTTTACCAACAGTAAACAGTAGAACCTCAGTGTAAGGAAAACCTCAGGAATGGAGGTTATTCATAACTCTGAAATGTTCATAACTCTTGTTATTTCAAAAGTTTACAACTGGACATTGACTTAATACAGCTTTGAAACTTTACTATGCAGAAGAAAAATGCTGCTTTTAACCATCTTAATTTAAATGAAACAAGCACAGAAACAGTTTCCTTACCTTGTCAAATCTTTTTTTAAACTTTCCTTTTATTTTTTTTAGTAGTTAATGTATAACATAGTAGTGTACTGTATATGCTTTTTTTTTTTGTCTTTGCTGCTGCCTGATTGCATACTTTCAGTTCCAAATGAGGTGTGTGGTTGACCGGTCAGTTCATAACTCTGGTGTTCACAACTATCAGGTTCTACTGTATATAATATATATTTTCTAAATCCTTTCATAAACAGCTCTCCTAAGATGAAATATGAAATACAGTACAAGCTGTGTTATCCGGCATTTTAGCAACCAGAATGCTCTAAAAACCGGCATTTTGGGAGGGGATGGGTGGCACCTGCTCGGGGAGGGTGTTTGGGTGCAAGAGGAGGCTCGGAGCACTGGGTTGGGGGCATGGGAGGGGTTTTGGGGTGCCGGATCCGGGTGGCGCTCAACTCGAGCAGCTCCCTGCAAGCGGCAACATGTCCCTGCTGCTCCTAGGCGGAGGAGTGGCCACAGGGGCTCCATGCACTGCCCATCCCACCCCAAGCCGCCCCACCCCACCCCGGGCTGCAGCTCCCATTGGCTGGGGCCCACGGCCTAGGAGCTGCGGGGGCGGCGCCTGCGGGCGGAGGCAGTGTGCAGAACTGCCTAGCTGCGCCTCCAGGGAGCAGCAGGGACATGTTGCCTCTTACAGGGAGCTGCCCGAGGTGAGTGCTGTCTGGATCTGGCACCCCAAAACCCCTGCTATGCCCCAACCCCCTGCCCTGAGCCCCCTCCAGCACCCAAACTCCCTCTCAGAGCCTGTGCTCCTATGCCCCAGCCCTGAACCCCATTCTTCACCCAAACTCCCTCCCTCTTAGTTAACCAGAACTTTTCACTTACCGGCACCCCCTGTTCCCCCAACATGTCGGATAAAACAGCTTTTACTGTATATGCAACTGGTAAATTGTGCGGTATGAAATGAGGCAACCCATCCTTCCTAGAAGGTACACATTTGCACTGATTAGGTCAAAACATATTTTCTTTAATATGGTATGGCGTTTGCCCTCAAGCAGAATAATCCCAGGGCAGGACTGAAGACAATCTGCAAACATCACATCAGGAGGGGAAATAACCCCACTGGGTTGGGGTGTTCCTTTAAATAACATCTGTAGAGCTTCTTTGGATTTAAGATCAAGAGCAATCAAGAGAGTGCACAGATACCACACCGCCTGCAAGCTGCTTAAGGTGTATCTTATTATATGATATATAAACTGGGTATAATACCAGAACAGGCACCTTTTACCCAGGGGCTTTTGCCCTAGGGTCATTCATTTTTGGAGGAAAGTTACAAGAAGAATCAGCTTAGTCCTGCAGCAAAATTTCCAATATAACTTTGAGTCAGTAATGTTTGATGACACCAGTCAGTCAGATTTCATAAGGAATCATGAACAGAGCTAGTTTCTTAGCGCCACAATGACTCCAAGAAGTTCATGCTGTGGGAAAAGTATGAAAGACCCAGATATAACAGATATATCTGCAGTGCAGTTTTAGAAATTGCCAAGTTTGGGAGAACGCCATTTTTAAGGCTGGACAGACTAATACATTGGGACTACTTGCATGATGAATTTGGGCATACTGAGATCTGTGACCTGAATACATGAGATAATAGAAAAATCATTAATGATCAAGTATCCCGATACCCTGGGAACAGCCAGAATTTATTTATCCAGTGTTGACTATCTGCTGTTTTTTTGAATAAACTTGATGGTTTAGATAGGTTTTAATTTTGAATTACTAAACTCTCTCTCTCCTGTAGTGAAGTACATAAAAAAACCCAAGGTTTTGTGTGTTGTGGTATGTCCTGTCAAGTAAATGGTTAGGAGCCAATTTGTAAGGAGAATCAAAGATAGTTGTATTAATATACAAAACTTGTATATGAATTCAGTGTAGTACACGTTATGTGGGCTTTAGATGTACATTTTTCTCTACCTATACTTTATTTGCTTTTTTTAAAAAATTTTGTTTGCATTTAAACAAAAAAACCTATGAAATTTTAAAAAAGGTTTTCCTCTTTACAATGTGTTTCTACCATGTGAATAAATATTGGAAAAATATCTGGCATGAGGTCAGACTCTCTGGTTTCAGTTAAAATTGACTAATCCTGCTGCTTTGTGTTTGACATCAAACAGTGGAGCAAATTCTGGGTGGCAAAATGTAGTTATTTAGTCTACGTTAATTACTACTTTCCTGAATCATAGCTGTCTTGTCATTTCCAAGTACCATACAGTGATCAGGTACAAAATTTTGTGATATTGTGATACTTTGTAATAGACCAGACACCTTCTCAGAGATACTTCTTGGCTAGAGGTAGATAGGTGGAATCCTGTTCATTACAATTACCAAAAATTTATGCTCTTTAGGTAATCTTACGATATATCTAACACAAGCTTTATTCCGCCCAACATTCTTGAATTGATTTACATTTCAATGTTCGCATTCTATGGAAATGTGCAATAGTTTTAACTTTGTGAAGTGGAAGCATCTCATTTTGTGAAATATCTGCAGTGTTGATCAAATTTTGACCACTGCAAAACACTTTTTGACATTCTGAAGTATTTTATATTCATTATTTTCAAGGAAGGTTAATAGCTAGCAGACTTATTTATAGCAATAAAGTCTCAAAAACAAAAGAAGCTGTACCAGGTATGAGTACCATATTGTACTCATCCAAGGAGATATAACTGATGGCATATTTGATTAACTTAGGTTATTTATATATCAAATATTGCCTTTAAAAAAAATCTAGATTGAACTAATGTGAATTGCCTTCTTGTACTCAGTTGTTTCCTCTTGCTGTCTTAATGATTGTATGGAGTCTGACAATTATAAAAATGGGATTTTCAAATCCTGGCCTAAATAAATACCTTCATAGCCAAAGATGTCTCTGTTTTCACCCAGTGCAGACATTTTTCTTAAACATAGACTCTTTTTGCACTGAAATTATTTATCTCATTTGTAGGGGTGGTTTGAGCACTCTACATCTTGATGAAATGGAGGAGGAATAACTGAATCGAAAGTATTTACTCTGTTAATTAGCTTTTTTATATGGCTCATTGTCACAGTTCACAGGAACTGCAGCTGTATTCACCATCCATGGTCCAACAAGGGTTCCCGGCTTCTCAGCCGTCACCTCTCTTGGGCAGAGACCCGCATCTCTCTCCCTCCTGACCAGGTTTTTCCAGACTGCACAGTTCCCTGCCTACATTGTGAGTTCCCCAGCAAGTAAGCCTGCCTAAGCAGTCCTGCTTTGCTTTCTTTTCAGAGGCTATAAGCAGCGTAATTGTCAACAGTTATAAATAACCACTCAGCCCTTTCTTAGCATGCATGTTTATTCTTAAGGTACAAAATATTATAGAGAAAACATTAAAAACAATAAAAGAACTTGCATGCTAATAAGTTCACTAGACATCACCCCAACTGCACAAAGGGCTCTGGCAGGTGATCTGTCCTTCAACCCCACCAAGGGGTTTTTCTGTGGGTACAAGTTCATTAACAGCTATTAGCTCAGAACAAGCACACCCATAATTTTGAGTTCTCCTGTTATGCAATTTGAGCCTCTGATCTTGGGTAATCAGCATGCAGTCACCCTCTCCTAAGGGCATAGCTTCAGAGGCCTGGGTTTTTGCATAACTGGAGGCAAAGGGTATGGATATAGGGGATGGGAGTGGGAGGGACAATCTGCATTTGCCTCCCGCTACATATTTCTCAGGAAATCCACTTCACACACATTGTCCCAAAAGTTTATTCTTGTCTGCCACATTGTTCAGTATAGTATCAGAGGGGTAGCCGTGTTAGTCTGCATCTGTAAAAGCAGCAAAGAGTCCTGTGGCACCTTATAGACTAACAGACGTTTTGCAGCATGAGCTTTCGTGGGTGAATACCCACTTCGTTGGATGCAAGTAGTGGAAATTTCCAGGGGCAGGTATATATATGCAAGCAAGAAGCAAGCTAGAGATAACGAGGTTAGTTCAATCAGGGAGGATGAGGCCCTCTTCTAGCAGTTGAGGTGTGAACACCAAGGGAGGAGAAACTGGTTTTGTAGTTGGCTAGCCATTCACAGTCTTTGTTTAATCCTGAGCTGATGGTGTCAAATTTGCAGATGAACTGAAGCTCAGCAGTTTCTCTTTGGAGTCTGGTCCTGAAGTTTTTTTTGCTGCAGGATGGCTACCTTTAAATCTGCTATTGTCTGTCCAGGGAGATTGAAGTGTTCTCCTACAGGTTTTTGTATATTGCCATTCCTAATATCTGATTTGTGTCCATTTATCCTTTTACGTAGAGACTATCCAGTTTGGCCGATGTACATAGCAGAAGGGCATTGCTGGCATATGATGGCGTATATTACATTGGTGGACGTGCAGGTGAATGAACTGGTGATGGTGTGGCTGATCTGACTAGGTCCTGGTGTCGCTGGTGTAGATATGTGGGCAGAGTTGACATCAAGGTTTGTTGCATGGATTGGTTCCTGAGTGAGAGTTACTATGGTGCAGTGTGCAGTTACTGGTGAGAATATACTTCAGGTTGGCAGGTTGTCTGTAGGTGAGGACTGGCCTGCCACCCAAGAGGCACTGACCATTATAATTTTATCCTAAATATTAATTGATGCGCTCCTGCTGAAAGTACCAGAATTTAAGGGCTGCCAGCAGGGTATTTTTAGTGAGGAGGTTAGATGTCTCTGGAGCTAGTGTCCAGAGACTCTCAGGACAAAATGCATGTCAGTTAGCTATCAGCATGTTCAGTGTGTGAAGTGGCTTAGGAAGGCAGTGTGGCCTTGTGATTAGAGTATTGAACTGAGACAGTAGACAGGGTTCTACTCCTGGCTGGGCAACTGGTCTGCTGGGTGAGCTGCAAATCACTTCTCCTGTCTGTGTCTGCTTCTCCATCTCTAAAATGGCGATGGTAATAATGACCTCCTTTGTAAAGCATTTTGAGATCTACTCCATGAGAAGCAGCACCATATAAGGACTAGGTATTATTTATTAGAGAAGGCAGCAAAGTGGTTGGCGAAAGTTAATGCCTATAGCATAGTATAATTTGTTTTGTTTAAATTATGTAAATAAAATACACCCAGAGGCATAATAAATCTCTCTACAAATACATACTTTTCTTTCTTTGCAGCAAATAGTTCTTTGCTGTTCCTGAAAAAATGGTCATTTTGCATAAAAGATGATAATGAATAATTTTCTGTGAAGCTAATTAGCTGATTGCTATAAATTGCCTTAGTGCTTTAGTGTAAATTTATCCCCTTACTATCCACTTACAATTTCATTTGACAAGGTCATATATGTTGATGAATAAACACTTTATATTTTGCCTCCTATTCTCAAAAGTTGTTGAAAGCACAAAGTGGCAGACGTCAGGCAGCTAAATGTTTTAAAGTGTGCTGGTTTAGTGAAGAGGCTGTTTGAGTAACGGAGGAAGAAAGGGAGACTCAGATTAGTTGATAGACTGTAAATAACTTTAGTTGCATGTGGTTGTCCATAATAAGGTGACAACCATTTTATCTGCCTATATACACTAATGAACAAATTTAGTGACATACCAGGTTGTAGAAAAGTGTTACTCCCAGCAAGGGAAATTTACCTTGTATTCCCTTCAGTTGCAGCCCTACACTCTGCAGGCCTTTAACACACATTAGATGGCCTTGTGTATCATTTAGTCACTTTAGAAAGGAAACTGAATCTGGATTGCGTCTCACTTGTTTTTCACAATCTTGCACTATGCGTGTAAAGTTACAGTAACAGAGCATGTTTTTAGCGAGGAAACAGAGTGGCCTGCAATGTACAGTACCAAAATCCAGAAGATTGAATCCAAAGAGGATGCCAGGCTTCTCCTCAGCTGCTTGGAATTCTTTAAAAGTTTCTATATCTCGGGGAGTTTTAAACCATAGTGTTTCCCTCTGGTGGGAACTCCTCTCTTTTTTTTTCCCCTTCTCCTTTCTCCCCCCTGTTTCTGAGGGAAAAAGCCCAATGTGAGTCACAAAGCTTTATTTGATAATGTGATAGACCCAGGCCAGTTGGGAACAGCATAGTTGTCGAAGGGAGATATACTGGCCACTGGATAAGCAGTTTTCTGTTCCCTGAGTGACCAGAGCAGGGGCTGATCCAGGCTAATGAGAGCACCTGACTCCAATTAACCTGCTAAGAGTCAGGTGAGGCTGTTAATCACCTGACTCTAATTAAGGCTCCTCTGATGCTATAAAAGGGCTCACTCCAGATGGGGGGGGGGAAAGTGTGAGTGAGGAACTGGGAGCAAGAGGTGTGCAAGAAGCTGAGAGTGAGTAGGCATACTGCTTGCAATTATGAGCTGCCAAATTTTTAACAACGGGTTCCCTCCTCCCTCCAAAATTTTAACAACGGGTTCCCTCCTTCCCCGCCCCTCTGTGGGGGGGGGTCGTGCCCCATCCAACCCCTCATGTTCCTTAACACACACACTCCGAGACCCCTGACCCATCCCCCCCTTCCCTGTCCCCTGGCTGCCCCTTGCCGCCCCACCCACCCCCTCCTCTCATTCTCAATGGCCCCCCAGAACCCCTGCCCCATACAACTACCCCTTCTCTCTGTCCCTGAGTGCCCCCACCACCTCATCCAACCCTGCTCTTTCCTGACTGCTCCCCGGGACCCTTGCCCCCATTCAATCCCCCTGTTCCCTGCCCTCTGACTGCCCTGACCCCTATCCACCCCCCCACAACCCACCCCCTCCCTGCCCCCTTACCACACTGCCTGGGGACCGGGTCCACTCTGCCAGGACCACGACCGGCGCCGCGGGGCCCGACTCCCCGGGCCGGGCCGGCACCGGGGCCCGACTCCCGGCCGGCCCGACTCGCTGGCCGGGCCAGCACCGGGCCCGACTTCGCCGAGCCGCTCGGCCCGACTCCCGGCCGGGCCGGCACGGGCCCGACCGCCCGGCCGCTCGCCCGACTCGGCCGGGCCGGCACTGGGCCCGACTTCGCCGGCCGCTCGGCCCGACTCCCGGCCGGGCCGGCACGGGCCCGGCCGCCGGCGGCAGCCGGGGCCCGACTCCCCGGGCCGGTGCTGGGCTGGAGGGAGCCGCGGTCTGGGACCGGGAGCTGCTGAGCCAGCCGCACCTCCCCTCCCCCTCCGCGCCCCAGCTTACCTGCTGGCTGCCTCCATGCTGCTTGTTCAGGCTTCCCGCGAACATCTGATTCGCGGGAAGCAGGGGAGGGGGAGGAGAAGGGGGCGGAGCAGGAGAGGAGTGGGCGGGAACTTTTGTTAAATTTAGCAGCCCTTAACAAGCGGTTCTAAAATGGCTGCTAAAATTTAACAACGGGTTCCCGTGAACCCGTGCGAACCCGCTGCAGCTCACCCCTAAGTACAAGCATTATCAGACATCAGGAGGAAGGTCCGGTGGTGAAGACAAAGAAGGTGTTGGGAGGAGGCCATGGGGAAGTAGCCCAGGGAGTTGTAGCTGTCGTGCAACTGTACCAGGAGGCACTCTAGACAGCTACAGTCCACAGGGCGCTGGGCTGGAACCCGGAGTAGAGGGCGGGCCCAGGTTCCCCCAAAACCTTGTCAATTTAGCTGTATCTACACTGGGATTAGTTTGACACCACTCAGAACATAAAATGTTTCATAGCACTGAGTGACATCGCTAGGTCAAGCTAATTTCTAAGTATAGACCAGGCCTTAAATATTAACAGTTGCCTTTCTGTGCAGGAGAGGGCTATCTTGAACTGCTTGTGGCTAGCTATAAATGCTCTTTTACAGGCCACTGCAGAGATGCAATGCCTCACTCTCTCACCCCAGCAGTGTGGTGCTTCTGCCCTCAGGAAAAGAACTAATGGGATGGTCATGTTTTTCTTTAGGATAACCAGTCATAAAATGTCAGTGAGGCAGATCATGTGGATTGACTAAGGAGACATGAGAGTTGGGTTTCTAGGAGTTCAGAACAGTTGCCATTGGCCTGCCTGTAATCATTACAGATTTCAAGGCTGCTCATTACACTGAGAAACTGTTTGACTGACAGAAAATGCATTTTTCCATTTTAAAACATGGGAAAGTTGTTGTAAATTGTTGTAAAGACACTTCTGTGCTTTTTAAAAAAAACTAGAAAGTGCATTGATTTTCCATTTTCTTAGAAGAATTTACCTCCTAAATCTGCCAATCTGTGCTTTTCCTGTGCTTTACAGTGATGAACTGTTCCTCTTTCCTAACCTAGATCATGATTTAAAACTTCCTTTACTCTTCTTAGTTACATATTGTGATTCTTCAGTTAATGGCAGAGTGAACTGTTTCATAACTTTTCTTCATAATCCATTGATTCAATATTCCCTCATTTGTTGTAATTAATTCTTGGACAGCAGATTTTCATTTTTTAATTGCAAATATTACAATCAAATATGCATTTTGTATTTTGTTCTGTAAATTATGTAACAGTGTAAATATCAAACAGCATATTTGACTAATAGTCAATATAAGTCTGAAGTGTTTTATAGGCTTATGCTGGCTCTGTGCATGAGAATGAATTTCACGCAGTTTGCACTGAGTTTTTTCACGTTTTGCTAGTATTCAGTTAAGCAAAACTTGAGCAATTTGAATTATCCATTGAAAGTGAACATGAGAGGTGTTAGCGTGATCCGAGCAGTTCACTTTTAGATTTGGAAAAAAAATCATTAACATATCCAGCTGTATTTATATTATACTGGAGTTTTTTAGTACTGACTTCTCTGTTTTTGTAGTCTACTTCCTTCTCAGACCAAAGAGCTTGTTTGTGCAGCAGTATAAAAAAAAACTCCTAACAAACATCTTATCAGCTACAGATATTGTAGTGACTTGATTAAAAACAGCAAGAGCAGCTGATAATTTGTTTCTAAAAATTACCTTAGTGGGCCTTCACGGCAGTTGTGTATTCTCTAACTGCAGATGTATTGTAATTCTTTTGACAAGTCAGCCAGTAATAATAATTTGTACATGGTTTGTCACTGGGACATATACCTTTTTCTTAGCTGTCTGCATTTCTCTCCCACATCCCCCTAAACACAGCTTGGCCATAAAAACAGCCCAACTCTGGCAGGAAGGGCAAGAGAGAGAACTTGATTTATGGGCAGATAAGGTGCTGCTTAAATCACCGCATCTGTTAACCTCCAGGCCTTTCTCTCCTTTCCATCCTCGATAATGTCCTGGGGTAGATGCCAAGTGCCACACTTAGACAACATACCTCACTCCACCTTATACCTTTCATGTAACAGGTTTTTTAAATAATTTAATTTTAAAAGATTCAAATGTAAATAAAGTTGCGGATAACTACTGTGAAAGTGGTGTGCCTGGTCCAAACACAGCCTTCTCATATTGACTTTCTGTCAGGTGAAGGATTAAACTCATGACCTTTATTGTTTGGCCGTTCCATCTACAATGAGGATAAGAATCCATTTCTAACTGTTTTACCCAATCAATTACACTATTCGATGGCCTGTAACAATTTAATTGGGCAGCTTGATAATATTTACTGGCAGAGTAAAGCTTTTTGACAGTTGTGAAGAAAATGCCAGCTAAATCACTAGTCTTGTTTTGTCAGCATTCTTCAGAAGTAATAAATACTTTAAAGCTCTCTTGATGATAAAGTGCATTTTAATTGTCAGTGGTAACTTTACAGACTTGCTAACCATGCATTCTCTCTCTATTGTATGTTTTTGAGGGACTTTCAATCAAATCGTGGGCTGTAATTCATTGCACCCCTTTCCTCCTCCCTTCCCCCAATTCAGGAAGCTGTAAAACAGTTCATTGTCAAGGACTTTTACTTTGCTTTTAATGATTTTTTTTTTACAGGGTTTCAAGGGACTATTAAAATTGAGAGTCTCTGAATTATGCAGATCAAGAATGTTTTAGCATGTGTCATGCAAGTTAATAAAGAAAGAAAATACAAGAAAATTTATACAACCAAGGGACATCTTGTTTCATAAGGAAGTAATCTGAGAGCATTTTCAAAGCACTGCTACATTGTCCTACTTCATAGTAGATCTTTCGTTGTTATGGATTGTGAAATATGTTATTAAGTAGTAACTTCTTAGGTAAGAATTAAATGAAGGGTGATGTTACATCACAACTAGATCATTTCAAGTTAGTACCTGTAGGGAAGCATAATGCAGAATATGCACGCTCAATGGGAATAGAACTGGATGAACAATGTAAGCCACCGCCATCTGGGCCAGCAGAGGAAAGCGATTCCTTGGCCCCATTCATAAATTACAACCAGCTTTTTTCTTCCTACCTCGTTAGGCACTCAGCCGAGTTGTGGATGGGGGGATCCTTTGCTGATTGGTGGGATGGATTGGTGTCCTTTAAGCCTTTTGGCTCACATACACGCAAGGGTGGGGGGAGTTGTGTTCATAAACCCTTCATCCTACCTACGATGCCATTCTGTACCTGTATGCAACAGCACCTATTCTCCCTGCCTTGAAGTTAGAGTAGCTCTGGGTTTTTGAGCTTTGCTATGGTCATATTGCGAGTTGCCTTTTTGTGGCTGGGAAAGAATTTTTCCGTCACTGCCAGATTAGCCTAGGGGAGGAGGGGACACCTTCCTTTCAGCAGCCAAGGTATGTTGAAAACTATGCTTAAAATTATAAGCTACCACTTTAAGTTCTCAGGGATTTCCTGGTCCTGTTTACAGGCCAGGTGGCTCAGTAGGGAAGCATGCATTCTGAGTCTCTCTGCAGTCAGCATGCAAAGAGCCTGCCCTAGTGCAAGATGGGAATGAGTTATGCCTCTCGGCCTTAGGGAGCAGCCTGCTTTCTTTGTCTTTCTTTCTCTCTGTTTTTGATTCTTGTGTAGTAAGGTTCTGGATTTTAAGAAATAAAGTTGTGTTACGGTGCAACCTTATAGAAAGATAAAAACCTAAATACTCTAACTTCTCTGTTTGTATGCCATGAACACAAAAGTGCCCAGGCTTGGAGAATAACACAGGTTCCATTATGTGGCAAATCAGGAAGTTGGGGTGTTTTGTGTCTGTTAGCCCACTGTGCGCCAGCCTTAGCAACACTAGCACAAAATGTGATAGCTTTAATTATGTTTTAGTCACGGGTATTTTTAGTAAAAGTCCTGCACAGGTCACGGCAGTAAACAAAAATTTAAGCCTGTGACCTGTTCATGACTTTTACTATATACTCCTGACTTAAACTTGGGGTGGAGGCACCATGGATGCTGGGGGGCACTGTGGGGGTATGGCCTGGGGAAGCTCCACAGGTGCTGGGGAGGGGGGCTCAGCCTGAGTGCTGGGGAGGGACACAGGTGCTGGGGGAGGGCGGTCATGGCCTGGGGTTGCTAGGGGGAGGGGGGGGAGAGTTGGTGTGGCTGGGCCGGGTTCCCTACCTAGCTCCTGGGAAGCAGTGACCCAGCTCCATGTGCTGCCTCTGCCTGGCCCCAAACCCCAGTTCTGCAGCTGCCATTGGCTGTGAACCGGTGGAGCTAGGAGCTGAGGGATGGGAATTGCGGTCGCCCTTCCTGGGAGCCCCCTCCTCCCCCCCCCCCCGGTAAGCACTGCCCCACATTCCAACCCCCAGCCCTGAGCCCCCCCAACACCCAACTTCTGCTGCTGGGGAACGGGCCTGAGACTGCCCCAGCAGTAGCCAGCGCAACTGGCCCAGGGGCTGCCCAAGGTGCTCAGGCGGCTCCCGGGCCAACCACACCAGGCTGCTGCAAAAGTCACAGAGGTCACGGAATCCATGATTTCTGTGACCTCCATGACAAACACGGAGCCTTAGTGATAAACTGTTTACTGTCATGCAAAAATGGTTGACTTCTCTCTCCTCCGGTTTGTGGCCTCTGCTTTTTTGCCAAAATTTTTATTATTGTCAGACTGTTTTGTTTGGAAAAAAATGCTTTGATTAAACGTTTTTGACAACTCAGACCCATACTCCTCCACTGTATTTACACATCCCATTCCTTTCTGTCAGAAAAATAGTCCACTAAAGAAAACATTAGTAATGCTGCCCCCTAGAGGTTGAACAGGAGACTTATGTGTGAACTACATGCCAGGGGTTATTCCCCTGCTCTCATACACATACTTGCAGTAGCTCAGTGAGCGCTAGCATAAGAGTGGGTATGCGAACAGGGGAGTCACACTCCTTGCTTGTAGTGTAGACATAGCATTGGGGTTTGCCTATGCTGCAGCTGCAAACGAGCCTCCCAGTCTAGGTAGCTAGAATCCCGCTAGCAGGGCTCAAACTAGCGCACTACAAATAGCAATGTGGATGTTGTGACTTGGGCTGGAGCTTGGGCTTTCAAGCCTAGATAGTTGAATGGGCTTGAGAGATGGAGCTCCAGCCTGAGATGCAACATGCACATTTGCTATTTTTAGAGCTCTAGCTCCTGCCCCACTAGCACAAGCCTGTTTGTCCAGGCTGAGAGGCTCGCTCCCAGCTGCAGTACAGACATACCCTTAGAGGTCTGAATTATATGAAAATTGGCCTTGTGTTGAGAGACTGTGTGGCCTAGTGGACAGAACATGGGACTAGGTCTCTGAGACCTGGGTTCTAGTTTTGGCTCTGACACTGGTCTCCTGGGTGGCCTTGGGCAAGTCACATAATCTCTCCTTGCTTGAGCTTCCCCATCTTGGGATAGTGATACTTGCCTCCATTGTAGTATAGTGCTTTGAGATCTAATGATGAAAAGCACCATAGAAGAACAAGGTGGGATTTATTTATTTATTATTGATTGTAAAGCCCGAATGCAACTTACAGTGAAGGAATGCACAGTTACCTAAGCAGCTCTTCAATAGTAGGACGTTGGATGAGGGAAGAGGGAGAACTGAGGCAGCTTTCCCAAAACTGCTTCTATATTTATTGTGAAGAGCAGAGTGCCTATCTACTGTGCCAACAATAAATGTAACCATTTGGTGCTGTGGAGAAGCACCACTGGCTGTGCCAGAAGTTTACGAATATCAAAATAGGTAGAAGAAAAGACAGGAGTGCTTGATCCTTGACACTGACTTTATGCTGCATTCTTGCTACCTCAAGCCAGTTCCTGCTGCTCCCCTCTGCTCCCCACTGGCTCCTATCTCTACAACGTTGGGTTGTGAGAAGTGGTTTTGACATAATTTAACACCAGAATTTTCCTCTATATGGCCCTGTGCAAGACATTTTGTACTAATAGAAACATTTTTGAGGCAATTTTTCTTTGTTCCAGGGCACACGTTTGTACAGTATCCAGCTGGATATGGACTGTATGGTTGTTGTCTGTGGGCAATGATATGGTCTCTGGCTGTTACTTTTAATAAACAAGTCATCTTGCTTTTATTTTTGTTTACTAAGCTTGTTCTAATTTTTATTATAAAACTCCATTGGACACAGTATAACTTGCAGAGTTAGGCAGTGCCAATTAGGTAAAGCAGGCTCTTTAACTGTATTTTCAGGGGGCTCCGTGAACAAGTTCAAGACAGAATTGTATTTAGTTTAGGAAGGTAGTAGTAGCAAGAGTGTGACTACAAAAAAAAAGTCTTGTCAAAGTACTGTTCACTTGATTCCCCCATTCTTGGGTTCCTTAATATCCATTCCCCTTTCCTCTTATGATTTGAAAGTCACCATTTTGCTTGTGTGGGTCAGTCAATCTGGAATGACCTCTCACTCCTACTGAAGCATTGACCCATTTAATCTTTTTAGTTCTCCTCTTGCATTCCTTTTCTCTTTAGCATGTCACTGGTACTGTCTGTATATCTTTTTGATACTATGTGTAAGGACAGCAAAGAATCCTGTGGCACCTTATAGACTAACGGACATTTTGCAGCATGAGCTTTCGTGGGTGAATACCCACTTCTTCGGATGCAAGTATTCACCCACGAAAGCTCATGCTGCAAAACATCCGTTAGTCTATAAGGTGCCACAGGATTCTTTGCTGCTTTTACAGATCCAGACTAACACGGCTACCCCTCTGATACTTGTGTGTAAGGAGGCAATATGAAAAAATTGATTATACAGTATTGACATTTTTATAAATATCGTTAAGACAGTATGTATTGAAAAACTTGCATGGTAAAATATAAACAAACTAGTGAGTATAATAAAGAGAAACTATTCTGCTCCTATCAAAAAACCCACATTAAGATAAAGATTGTGTGTATTTTAAGGGTAGGTGCCGTAAACTTCAATCTAGAATCATGGTGTCTGTACCTGCACTTGTAATGTCAGTTGTAATACTAGAATTAAACTCTTACTGAAACATAAACCAATTGAACACATGTCTACATTCTATATCCTGACAACCCATTCACCAAAAAATCAGCAACAACATAGAAATGTTATTGTTCATTTTACTGTCATGGGATTGCTTTGTAAGGGCAAGATTATGACATTCTTACTGTTGGTGAAAGTCTCTTGCTCTACAAGTAAACCCATTCGAGTCAATGGGACCATTTGTGGAGTAGGGTGCTACTCCCAATGAGTAAAAGTATCAGAATCTGGTCCAAAATGAAGAGAGGATTCCAGTAGAATACTTTGCATCTCTCTTCATTTGCCTCATATAGTTTACCCAAACATGCCTCTCCTGGCTGTTTGATCTGGAGTTTGGGTTCTAACGCATTCTACAGTTCTGTTGCTGATACCTTACTTCTTGAATCTGTAACACTAGGCTGGAAATCTTGTGAGTTTTCTCATGAGAATTTTTTTACTTCTGTTTCTGGCTGGAAATACACAAATACAGGCTTTCTAGAGAGGGGATTTTGGTATATACTGTCCTACCCATAACGAAGATGTACAAAATAAGAAATATCTGATCATTTCAGAATTCAACAGGCTTGTTACAAGTCCTTTTCTAAAAAAATAGATATAAAGGTTCTGACCTTCTCTGAGTTAGTTAGCTGAGATGTTTTGAACTCAATCCCCAGGATGAAATCTTACATTGCGCAAAGTGGGTGAAAAGTTAGAGAAAGGGCATTGTAACCTCTAAATGTGTAGGTAAAAATTCTGTTGAAAGAGCCGAACAGAGTCAAAAAAGATGCAAACTAATGTGGTTTGACCTAAAAGAATTGTTCCCTAGGGGTAAAAGGAAGTATCTATATATGAACGATCAGGATATAGAATGTTTTGACTGGATAATTTTGATGGAACAAGGTTACCACTCTTTTTTTATATTTCTTTTTTAAAGAGCATTTGTCAGCTTACACTGCTCCAGTGTGGCTGGAAAGTGTAAAAAGAATCATCACCACCACCACATTAACCATGGGCACATACTGGGACACAGATTTGCCACTGGGCCTTATTCTTGATTTGCAAATTGTTCTAACCAGACCCAGTGAGGAGAGGAAACCATATAATATCAACATATTCACAGCTCTGTTCTGAGCAACTTCTGAAGTGTGAACCTAAGGATTCTGTTTCCTCTTGTGCTCATTTGCAGCCACATTTTATTCTTCTTCTCTCTTTTGTTGTCTATACAATAAGAATCTGGATTAGCCAATCATAGCAAACCTAAACTTGTATTGGAACACTGCTGTGACCAGTTTGGCAAGCAAAAAACAATTCCTGATCATTGTGAAAATGTTGATCTCCCACAGACTAGCAAGATGACAAAAAAAAGTATATTAGCCAAATGTTTTTCATGGTGGGAAAACAAAGCTAATTGGGTCTTGTGTTGTGCCTCAATTTTCCAGCAGCTCAGCTACAATCCAAAGGTAACGGCTGCATTTTCCTGTCTTTTTGCAATATTTATTTCACTTCCCCGTTGTTTCTTTTCTTAAGACTTGAGCAAAACAACCCGAGGACCTCAAATCTACCACCTAATATTGATTCCTAGTTTTGAAGAGGGGAAAAAAAAAAGTCATTTGCTACTGTCTGAGATCGTCAAGCACTGGTTTTCCCTTTTGAAAGACTCTCTAGAGTAGAGAGAAGAACTGAAGGAGATATTA
Organism: Mauremys reevesii; assembly: GCF_016161935.1. Taxonomy (NCBI): domain Eukaryota; kingdom Metazoa; phylum Chordata; order Testudines; family Geoemydidae; genus Mauremys; species Mauremys reevesii. The sequence continues at coordinate 203,594,251 of NC_052624.1, forward strand.
AAAATGAAAAATACTTGATACTTTCAATGTTGGTGCTTTTTAACTCTTTTGTTGTGTGATAATGAAGTGTTTGGAGTGGTACAATGAGAAATTCCAAGCCCTCTAATAGAAGTCCAAATTCAAATTATTATTCATGTTCTGGCAATCAAATACTGTTGCCCCTTGGTCTGAACGATTTAGCCAATATTAGGGCTTTTCAGGGTAGTTTCCTATAATCAGTTTCTCCTGTTAAGGGAATCTGGTATTTCTGGTACACTATTCTTTACGTACAAAGAATGTACCTAATGTCCTGTTTCCCTGAACACATTAGGAACAAACAAAAGGAGGTAGTTTACTTGCTTACAGTTTCCAAGCCTGCCTTTCCAGTTAGTCCTGTGCCCCAAGGAGCTCTGTCTCTGCTCACTGCCATGGCCATGCTACTCTGGCTTTCTGCCTCTGACACACACAGCTCCAACCAATCAATGCCACAGCTCCAATGTTTGCAACCAGTCCCCAGGGAAGCCCCTTGCATGCATGGCTTAGCATCTGCTAATCAGTCTGGTATGCAGCCTAGTGCCTTGACTTCCATTATCTTCAGCTAGCTGACTCCATAAAGGAGCTTAATTGCCTCTTCCATCCCTACTTATAATTATGCCCACTTGTTTAAAAGGCTGTATGCTATTATAAAAGTTAGTGTGTGTTTATTAGATTAGAAATGCCAAGGAAACGTGGTTTCATACTAGTGATTCTACCTCGATATACGCTGTCCTCGGGAGCCAAAAAATCTTACCGCGTTATAGGTGAAACCGCGTTATATCGAACTTGCTTTGAGCCCCCGGCGTGCCCCCACCCCCCCCCCCCCCCCGGAGCACTGCTTTACCACATTATATCTGAATTCGTGTTCTATCGGGTCGCGTTATATCAAGGTAGAGGTGTAGTTTGATGTTAACTACTTCAAGTTTATTGAAGTGTCAGCTATGTAAAGAACTGTTTCATAAATTCATTTTGTTCCTCTCTGCAGTTAGCTTTGGTTGGTGTTTTCTCTTGTTTCAGCTCATGCAGTGTTATACCTTTATATTTTCTATACCTTGCTGTATTGATACCTAAATGAGGCCCTTTCTTAATCTCTTCTTTGCTAAAGAAATGCAGCCCTACATTTTCCATCAAAGCTTTCAAAAAAGCGGTAATTCTTGTGTTTCTATGTGAGCCTGGTTGACCTACACTGTAACACTCCTCTCTATAGTCATCTTTTTATAATGTGACTAGAACACTGAAATCCAAATTGCTTGCCTACTGCCTTTAGCTGAATGGCCCATTTAATCCAAAAAAATCTATTCTGATTATGAAATTACTGTTTCCTTCTTGTAATTGAGTTTTGAGTATTTCAGTTTTTAGAGAAAGATGTGATGTATGAGCAAGGTGAAAAGAGAACAGAATAAACGTGTTAAATTGCATGAAAAGAAATGTTACCAAAGTGTGTGGGAGGGGGGAGAATTATATCATAAGGACCCCAGAAAACTGTCAGATTTTTTTAAAGCAACTCTTAGGAAATGTTGAAGTTATCCAAAGGAAGTGATTCAGAGCAAGGATCAGAGATGACTCTCTGTTCATCGTTACAAATGGAGATTAAGTATGCAGTCTGAGGTGCTAGCAAGAAATTTCATATAAACTTAAGCTATTATATATCACGCCTTAATCTTTGTAGAATTTGTAAACCGCTTCTAGACAGACATTACAGTGCAGTTTGATGTAATTAAAAAGTTATTCTATTTTTCACTGTGATTTAAAGGCTTTTTAATATTTAGTGCTAGACTAAATATAAATTGGCAGTCTAATTCCAGTAGGTGAGGCAAAGATAATGGTTTGTACTGTGATGGAGCAGGGAAGAAAAGCCTTAGAATACAGCATGAGATGATGTAACTGTGCTGTGCTGATGTAAATAAGGGAAGTGCATAATCTTCAATGGAGATAAAGCTATTAATTAACATATAACTGAATCACATTTTGATAAAGATAATCACTGCTATGGGTTAGATAATCAAACCCAAAATTCCAAATCCCCTTGCCACCTGTGCCTTTTTTAGGAAACCTATATCTGTGCAATAAATAATTAGTTTCTTGATTTTTAAAAAAGTTGACATGTAAAAAGACTCTCTATAACTAGTATATGTAGTTTATTTTTTCTTAAGAGGAAGCTCCAAGTTTTCCATTTACTCATTTAGTCTGCCATTCCATTATACTCGGAGGGCAAAGTGTCTTCAGTAATTTTGTACAAAATACAGAGAAGGAACAAATAAATGACTGAAGTCACAGAGACTTTCATATACAAGTAGGTGTTTCCTACTTTCCTTGTACACCTTTGAATAAGGAGACTGCAAATTTCTTGAATGGATGGTAATAAACAGATTCCATACTGAGTTTTATAAATGTGTCCATAGAAGTTGATATTTGCTTCATGGTTTGAAATAAGGGTCTTAAAAGAATTCACTACTAACATACATACATATATATATAATGGCTTCAGAGATACTAGATTCAATGCACATTTCAAAAAGCTAGAAAATCAGGACTGATCTTGTTAGATTATTTTCTAGTAATTTTATAGCCTTATCTTAAAGCACTGCCTTCTAATATTCAGTACAATGAAATAGGGCAGTGGTTCTCAACCAGGGGTACATGTACCCTTGGGGGTACACAAACCCCTGGGGATACACCAGGGGGTACATCAACTCATCTAGATATTTGTCTAGTTTTACAACAGGCTACATAAAAAGCACTAGCGAAGTCAGTACAAATTAAAATTTCATATAAACAATGTCTTGTTTATACTGCTCTATATACTATACACTGAAATGTAAGATCAATATTTATGTTCCAATTGATTGACCTTATAATTATATAATAAAAATGAGACCGTAAGCAATTTTTCAGTAATAGTGTCTGTGACACTTCTGTATTTTTAGATCTGATTTCATAAGTAAGTAGTTTTTAATTGAGGTGAAACTTGCGGGGAGGGGGGAGTACACAAGACAAATTGGACTCCTGAATGGGGTACAGTAGTCTGGAAAGGTTGAGAGCCACTGAAATAGGCTTTAAAATGAAGAAATTGTTTCAGAACTTTGACTTATGAAAGACTTAAAAAAAATAGCTAAGCAAGGAAGTACAAGATGGTGGTATTTTTAGAGGTTAAAAACAGAGTTTGAATTTGCTTGTTGGCTTACTTCACATTCCTGGTAAACAAGAACATAAGCTCTTTCACTAGATGCTATAAAGCATTTTTAATGGAAGAATAAAATCTTGCATGACAAACATTTTTAGTAGGATGCTATCAAAAATAGGTATCAGGCTGTCTGTGATACTAAAATTATTTTTCACTCTGTTTTCTGCCCAGTCTGATTGATTGAACAGGAATTTGATGAACAAATACTATTAATAACATGAATGAAATAAACTAAAAAAGAAAATGGTGCTAATTCAAAAAGTATGGATGAGGAGAAGAATAAAAGGGGGAATTATAAGGAATTGTCATGGGAAAATCTTATATCATATGCAGTAACCAGTTTAGATTCATAACACTGGACTTGCTTTTCAGGGTCTACTTTTACCAATGTCACAGCAATGTATTGATCCCTTGATCTGTCCCTAACAGCTGTTTTCTTATGTTACTTGCATGTATTTCTGAAATAAATCAAGAATTGTATGTTCATTTTCATCATAATTATAGGATATATGTAACATCTGTCTAATGAAAATATATATTTTTGAGAAAAAATATTTAGTAGAGATGAGCCAAACTGAGAATTTGGATCTGGATTTTTAATAGTTGTCAAAATTTAGGTGAATCCAGTGTTTTGGTTTGGCCTATTATGAAGAATTGGGTCATTTGTAAAACATGGGTCAGGATTTGGTTTTTTGAGGTTTTTGTTTTGGTCCATCTCTTGTACTGATGTTACAATCTGATATTCTGGTTGCTAGGATAAATTATGTTTACAATTCCACATTTATGACTGAATTTCTTGGCTACATTACCTGGTTATCCAGTCTAAAAAAGTCAGTAAAGCTCAGGAACAGAAATACCTTGAGCAAAATGACATTAATAGTAAATTATTATTATTATGATCAGATTTTCAAGATCTCAGCACCTAGCGGCTGCCCTATGACCCTTCTTGACAGGCAGACGGTCAGGGACAGGACTTCTTACCTGAAGTGTTCTTAAGTCCACCTTTCTGACTCTCACTGCTGTTATGCTTTTTAGGTCTCTTTAAGCCTGTCACACCACACAAGAGTGTATGCTGATGTCTCTGAGGCAGATATTACCATCCGTCTTTCATGCCGTGTCGTATGTTTTCCAGTCATTCACTATTGTACTCGCTGCTTTGGATAAACATTTAAATTCTCATATTTTTTTTTTAGATCTTCACCTTTCACATTCTTATTCCCAGATAAACTTACCCACTCCCAGGCCTCTTTGCCCTTTGTTCAAGCCTAAGGAACCATACTTCTGCATGTTGATTTTCCTGGCTGGAGGTCTCAGCCAGAAGCCAGCTCACAGAGTTCCTTGCATTAGTGGTTAAAGGCACAGGGCTCATATAATTTTTATAATTATATCTGGGTGAAAGTCAGGGTTTAATTGGCATCAAAGTGGCTTTGTGCTGACCCTCTGCAAAAGGGTGAATTTTACCCTCTTGGCATTAATTCAGCTCTATATCAGACATGAATTATTGACAGATTAATGCTGATTTACCACAGTAGGCAAGGGGGGGAAATAGTATCTCCAGGTGAGTTTTGAAAGTGGAGAGTCAGTGAAGCAGAGAGATGAGAGGAGGTTATTTTGAAATGACAAGGTGAGAGGGAAGAAGGCTCTGGCACAGGGTGGTGGCGGTTGTGTGAAGGGACAGAGAGTAGGCTAACAGTGTGCAGCTAGAAGGAGCGAGGAGGGAAGTGGAGATGGGATTGCATCAGAATTCCTGATCCAAGCACGCCTAATGTTTGGGTGTGTCCAGATCCACAATACGGGGACCAGAGCCATATGTTCAGTTTTGTATCCAACCAGCTGTAAGTGTTTGAAAGGAGATATTAGACCCAGGCCCTGTTCTCCCCAAGTGAAGTTTGTCTCATCTTGGAGTGTCAGGACCACAGAACTCCACTATTCTTCTATGGTCTGTTAGGTTGGGCTGTTGTCCCAACCTTCTAGGGAGTTCCTAGAGTCATGTTATTGCATAAGATTCTCAGCTTTCATTTTTAAACTAGGATATCACACATTTTGTTGCTTCTTTAGGTCGAACTCATTGTACACACCAAGAACTCCCTGCTTCTCTCTATTCTCCCCCACAAGCCCTTTTCATTCCCCCTCTATTTCAGGGGAACCTCCCTGCAACCTCCCCAATATCTCCTTCATGCCAGCAGCTCAGTGTCCCTCTCCCTCTCCTCCCTGTCTCAGAGACTCTCATTCCATATCAGGGACACCCATACTCCTGCCATGAGAGGGGCTTTGGGTGCCCCCCATTCCGGAGGTCCATTCCTCTCCGTTTTCCTCTCCCCATGCCTCCCCATTCCTATCTTCCCTCCACTAATGTTATTCTCCTTCTTTCTTTCTCTTTCAGGATGTTAACATTATAGAACTGTATTGGGAGAATGGGTAGAGCTAAAATGGAGTATTGTTATTCTGGGATGTGTTAGTGGCTGCCATCAGTCAGTTCTTTGACCTATAGACTATTGCAGAGTTAGTTCAAAAGTTATGTTATATACAAACAGAGAAATGACTGCAAGTTGAGTGTAAGGCCTCGCAAGCTTGGCAAAAAAACCTTCATGGTTGTGGATAAATGCTTGAAAACAAGACCCCTACAGGTTCAAAATCCAGGTGGCAAATAAAAAGACCCCTCAGTTTATAATTTTTGAAAGTCTCGTGATGTTTTAAGTCAATATCATGATTTTGGGGACCTGCCGGGACTTCCGAATGATGTGTGTAGGCATTAGAGTTTGTCACACATGAAAGCATGCATGTACAAACTGTGAAAATCTGTAGCCTGTGACAGGTTCCCTGCAGTGCAACTGAAAATGGGGTAGCGCTGAGCCCTCTATCCCTCCAACCTGAGCTCCCTCTCACACTGTTATGCTGTTGCTAAGCCACAAACCTCTGTCAGGTGGTGTACTTACATAGACATCCACAGACTGGGACACACCCAGCTGAGTTGCATGAATGCTTCTCCTAGACACTCATGAACTAACAATAGAGGCTCTGGCCAGTCCCCCCAGCTGTACAGTCCTGTCCTGGTCAGAAGCCTAACCAGTCTAAGTTTATAACCCAGTCTGCCCCTCCCTCAATGTGGAGAGGACATGCACCAGTTTTTGTTCCTGAGCAGATTTCCCAAAATACACTGTTTTAGGTAAAACATAAAACAGGTTCATTAACTATAGAAAGATAGATTTTAAGTGATTATAAGGGGTACACATGAAGGATACAGATGGTTAGCAAAGAAAATAAAAATAAGCGCACAATCTAAGGTCCATAAACTGGATTTGAATCAAGCAGTGTCTCACCCTGATAGATAGTGCAAACAGGTCACAGATCTTCAGTACACAGGCTGGAACTCTCCTTCAGCTTGGGACCACCTCCCTAGTTCAGTCTTTGTCCTCCAGACATGTTTCCAGGTGTTGAGTTGTAGGGGCAGTGTGGCTAAATAGTGATGTCACTTCTCTTTTATAGCTTCTTCCAGCTTGCTGGAAAGAGCCTCTCTTATAATGTGGGTCAAGCAGTCGCCATTGTCAATGTGCTATCTCTAAGAAGTCTCCATTGTATTCAGTTCCTGGGATAGTCCTTGGGAGTGTGGATTTCCTTTTAATGGGCCATTGGTGTGTCTGGCTCCTCCATTGTTGTACCTGAAAGGCTGGTGGTTGGTGTTCCCAACCCTGCAACATATTTCAGTAACTCACACATAGCAAAAATTTGTAATTTCACATACGATGACAGCATATACAATTCAACAGGATATAAAGGTTCAGCAGGCCAAGACATTTAAAATGATACTTCACAGGACATACTTTGTACAAAACATATTAAAATTGTATGATCGTAGTGCATATGAGGGTTCCAAGGTGCTGCTTTGAGGCACAGCATGCCACACATCCCTTTTACAAAACTATAATGGATTTTGTACAAAGTATGCCTTGTGAGGTGTCATTTGAAAACTCATAACTGATCATTATTGTTCTGGGGTAAAATGTGTGGCAACATTGTATGTCAAGTTATAAGGTTCTACTGTATGACATTGCTGAGACATGCTCCAAGTTTAGAAAAGCAGGCACAGACAAAATTCCTCAGAGACAAAAGGCAAACTCATGTCGCAGCCAGGTGTCGTCAAAATCAAATGGACTATTGCTTGGTTAAACGGCTATTCTTTGGTAGGACGAAGGGTGTGAGTGAGAAATTATCTTGGGAAACAGTTGCCCTTGCTTGAACCCCAGCTGGAAATGATTCTCAAAGAAGAGAAATTCTATAAGAAAGGAGAACAGAGAACAGAAATTGTCTCTCTCCCCTCATCTCTGCTCATGGCATCAACAACATTTGAAAGACAAAGAAAGCATCACTGAACCGGGAGAGGGGTCCTACCTGAAATATCCTGCCAAACTACTGAGAGCATGTGGTGAGAAACAACGTTTTTGCTTTGAATTCACTTAGTTTGCTAAATTAGGTATTACCAATAGTTTGCATTTTACCTTTTATTTTTTGTAACCAATTCTGACTTTTATGTCTCATTACTTGTAATCGCTTTAAATGTGTCTGCAGTTAATAAACTTGTTTTATTATTTTATCTAAACCAGAATGTGTTTGGATTGAACTGTTTGGAACCTCCATTTGAGATAACAGGATTTGTGCATATCATTTTCTCTTAATGAAATGACGGACTTTCTATGAGCTTGTATTGTCTAGGAGGGGACTGGGCAGTACAAGATGCACATTTCTAGGGACAAGTCTGAAACTGGGAATTTGCTGGTGTCACTCAGGATTGGCTGGCTGGGAGCACTCCTGTAACTCAGCTGGGAGTAATTTACATACTAGAAGCAGTGTGTGAGCAGGCCAAGAGTGGTTGTTCTCACAGCAGAGCAGTGTAAAAGGCACCCCAGGTTGGAGAATTGAGAGGACACAGCTGTCAATCAGTCCAGATTGTACCTTGGGGAATGTCACACAAACATACCCCAGTTGGTTCAGAACTTTGAGATTCTTGTGGCTAGCACTGCCTTCTGAAACTGCAAGTCCTAGAAACCTTTGGAGAGTTACTAGGAGACATTTGCCTTCCTTTGTGGTATAACAGCTTTCAATTTGTCAGTGTTTTGGGGGGTGTTGGTGTTAGGTGTGTGATTCTGAATGCATAGAACCCTAGGGTAAACTATTAGATTTGTGAGCAGTTACATAATTTGTGTGTGTGTGTTAATTTGCTTCTGATTATTAGTACTGTTAGAAAAAATAAATTCCAGACTACAGTAAAAGTGAATAAGTGTCAGTGTCTTTAGCATGATCTGAGGAGGATTTCAGATGCACGTATTCAGGGCTAATGATAGACCAACCTCATAATCTTATGTTTTAGACCTTGAAATAAGGTTTTTTTGACATATTTTGTGTTGTTGGGATGCAAACATAAATGATGTGCGAACTGGAGATAATTCAGGGTTACTTTTCAAAACATTTAATAGAAATATATAACTATATCATGTTTGACATGTGCCTCTGCAGAAATCATTGAAGTCTTATTTAATATGATTATTAATTCTTATTTTCCAGATTATTAGAGTTGGGTCTTGATGCTGTTTTTCTAGCCTAATGATGCTAGAAATAACAAGTTTACGTTGTTGCTTTGTTAAATGAGGTTCTTATAACTCATTATTTAATAGCTGGACCTTGGCAACAGTGTATCTGTGAATGAAAGGACAGAACCAAAGCTGATGTCAGGTGCAAAAAGTGGGGAACATGGTTAGTATGAGCTGACACTTAAAATGGGGGATATGTTTAATATGATTTGTTAGAAATACCCGAGAAGTATTAGCCCATTTCTCCTCCACTTATACCAATTTATTTAGGATTTGAGTGGGGAGAGAGGAAGTTGCCAGTGGAGACTTGAAAGCTTAAAACAAACATTCATAATTAAAATGTTTGAAGAAGATTTTCAGTTACTGAGTGATTCCATATGGTACTGAAAATAAGTAATCTTACCAAAACCCTTGAGAAGTGATTGCATGTTTTGTGTGGGTGTGTTTGTTTAAAATATCTAGGAAAAAGGCATTTAATATCAAGTGGTTGGTGCTGCTGTGCACATATCAAATGGCATTTGGTTTGGCCATGTTACAGAACAACAAAAATAGCAGGACAAAGAGAAGCTAATGTTGACTTGAAGGCTCTGGAAGGACCGCTACAGAAAAAAGAGACAGCAGGCCGGAGGAGACCTATACAGCTTACATTAATGTTGTTACTTAAAAGACCCAATGGCATATCTTAAAATTAAACTGGTGAGCCAGGTATAATGATTGGGAGCACAAAATGGAGGGAAAAAAGAAAAAAAGCTGAATGATTTTATTTTGCAATGATGAAGCACAACTGTCAGTGACAAAACAAAACCAAGCCACTCCTGAAAGTGTCTCCAGCAGCTTGACAGAAACATGTCTATACAAAATTATATGCTAATTGTGATTAATAATTTGAAGAATGATTGTTGCTGTGTTAGACTGTTAATGCATTGTTACAAACCACATTTATGAAACAGTATCTTTTCTGTATATATTTCTCTGTGAAGAGCTGCAGATGTTCATATTCTCAAGAGTCAGTTCATATTCTGTTTTAGGAGTCAGTATTTGATGTATACATGTGGAGCACATACAGCAGCGGGGTAGGGTTCATAGATTGGGTTCTCCCCCATCCATTCACCCCTGCCCCCCAATTAGCATCCCATGCCTCTGGATCAGCTATGGGGGAAGGGTCCCCACCATCTCCCATGGGAAAGGCAAGGTCAAATCAGTGTGGCTACAGCAGTGAGGGAAGAGTATATTTTAAAGGACTTGGGAGCCTTCTCCTCTGCCATCAACAGTTTTATTCATACTGTAGAAGGAAGGGGGCTTTCTTTGAGGTCAGTAGAAAGCACAGAGGACACACTTGGTCAACAGTGATAGCGCTGTTTGGATGACATATGTCAAGTGGAGTGTGGGTGGGGGGGTGTTTGAGGAACTAAGGAATTTTTTTTTTAAATCTTGGCACTAATTTCTAGATCAAGCCCTGTATATCCCTATGTATTGAAAAGATGGACCCTATTGTTTTTGCCCTCTACTGCTCATATACGCACAAACAAAACCCTCACCTTGTAGTGTGCTTGTGCAAAAGGAATGTCATTTAAAATGAAGTCTAAGCATTCAAAGAAACCATGGCAATAAGGGTTTGGGGTTTTTTTGTATTTACAGTAACTACCTTAAAGGATCTTGTTTTCCCAGCAGCTGAACTGAAAGTTGCCCTAGTAAACAGCAAAAGCTATTTTTATGATCAAGTTAATGTTAAAATTTTTATGATGAATAAACTGTCTCTTTCTGTCTTAGCGATGAGGGAGGGTGTTTGCACAGGCAGGGGAATGGCTACGTGCTGGCATCTTGCTGGGAGGGGTTAGGGCATGCCCTCTACCAGTAGGGGCCCTCTCCCTACCCTCTCTTCCCCACCCAGAATGTGTGTGAGTGTGGGGCTGAGGCTAGAGAGAGTTGATTAATGGTTCACTTGCCATAGCCCGCCATCGGTCCTGTCTGATGGGGTGAATAATGCAACTGGTTCCCTTGTGTTTAAATATTCCAGGGTGCACAACAGCCCTTCTTGCTGCTGAAAACTGCCCTCCCCACTCTGCCCTGTGGATGGTGTAGTTGTCAGAGCTGTATTTCCAGGCTTGCTTTGAGTCTAACCGGATCATCTTTTTGGGGTCAAGAAGGAATCTTTCCCTAGGTACAACTTGGCAAGGCATCCAGAGCATTTTTGCATTCCTCACAACAGCCTTGAGGCCTGGTAAGTTGGGGACAATAAGAATTGGTGAAAGTACTTTTTTAAAAAAGGAGGGAAAAAGAGGTATAAAAATGTCAAATTGTCACAGCTTGTAGCCCATATCACATGTGGGTAAGAGCCTCCCCAGGGCCATCTCCTGAAATAACTCGAGCATATGACATGGAAGAGACTGATGGAGCTTCTTGGGATCCCAGAATGGGCTGAATCAGAACTTGAGTAGTGGGAGGTTGAATAAGAAACCAATCCTTATTCCCTGGTTGTATGGCATGAAGCCATTCAACCCACACTGGCCACAAATAATGCCCAGTAGTTTGAAGTGGGGGTCAGCTTCTCCTTTAATATTAAAATTAATAAAGTTGCAGCCTCCCTCTTTAAAACCATTCACATGTCTGTCATCATTCTCCTGCATGTCCTGGTCAAATGATATATGGAACATAGAGCAAAAATTCCATTTAAATATTCTGATATGATTGAATGTGATGAAGGAAATTTCCAAAAGTACATAAGGGATTTTAGGCAGCTCGTGTGTTGAGACCACAGCCTATTATGCTGATCTCATTGTTCTAGTCTCATTGTTTCTTTGTACTCCCCTCCCGATCTGTCGGTATCCCACTATTATGTCTTAGATTGTAAGCTCTTTGGGGCAGGATTTGTTGTTTTGTTCTGTATTTGTACAGCGCCTAGCACAATGAAGTCCTGGTCCATGACTGGGGCTCCAAGGTGTTATGACAGTACAAATAAATACTAGTGATAATATTGAACTTCAGTAGTAGTTGTTCAAAAGTCTCCCTAAGGAGCTGTTAAAAATCCCTCCCTCTCTCAAAGTATAAGATTAAATTGGCTTATTTATATACTCAAAATTAGAACTATAATTGTAGTGGTCAATAAAAGAAAAAAAAGGAAGATTTCCTTTTGCTCATCACTGCATTTTCTTCACTTCGTGCAGTGCTGGGAAACTATTAATCCTTTTATTAGGTATTCTAGCACCTTAGATCATGAAGTTTTAGTTGGAGCAGCAAAGGCTATATTGTGGCATCATTTCATCATGTTGTCATCTGATTTTGATAATACCGTAGCTGTTGCAGTGAGTTTAGTTTGTTGCAACAAATGGTTTCCAGTTAATATTTTGAGATCTTAAATTGGAAATGCTACAGGAATTCATCCAAACTCTGATATTATTTCTGATTTATAGTAGTGTACTCGCTGGTGGGTGGCAGTCGTTTGCTGACAGATCTTGCTTTTACATGTACACTGATGTTATGCAATTGTATCTCTCAATTAGCACGATTGAACACTTGGCAGTTACATTGTCAAGGGGAAGTGATTTGTAGGAACTGGTCATCATGTTCCTTTTCGTAAAGAACCTTTTGTTCTTTATTTTTCTGTCTCATTCCGTAATAGATTCTCTTGCATTATATCATGTTCTGTGCCATATGTAAGTACACGTCTGTCTCGAGTCTAGCTGCACACTGTTCTGGTATTATAGTAGTCACCATTGAACAGTGAACATTTACCAGCAGTAATCATGTTACCTCAGCACTTACACTTAGAATGTGGACTCTTCAGTACCCCAGTGTGGTAATTTTGGGGGCATTTCACTAACGATGACCCTCCACACCTGAAGGTGAAATTCATATTATGAAGATATAAAGTTCTTTGTTGAAAGTTGCTATCAAATCTCTCTTGAATTTGTACTACTACTGTACAAGACAGAATATAGCTATATGCAGTGTTCCATTTCCTGAGGTCTTTTGTGCATCTTTCATGGTAGAAAAACAGATTTCTGTGCTTGAAGTAATTGAATAAACTAATTTCTCTGCCTTTTTGGGATTGACCCAGGTGGAAAATATTTTGCAAAGGAAGTCTGAAGTGGTGTCAGGTAGATGGAGGACTTTATGCATCCCCTGAAAATAATTAATTTGCTAAAAACGTCTAACCTTAATGAATTTTGCATTTTTTATACTTTTGCTAGATTCACTTTTAAAGCTGTGGAGACCAAAGTCTCTTATTTAGCCACAGAACAGGTGTAACAGTGTAAGTTTCCTCAAACTGCCTTACAGTTGTATATCCACCATGGTCTGGAAGGAATACCTTTTGAGGTGATGGAAGGTAGTCCTTGCCTATTCAATCCTTGGCTTTCCTGCTGTTGATACCAACAAATTTGTCAGGATTTTTTGTGTGTGATGTGTTTGTGTCTCCTGTGATCTGGAATGAGACCATTGACTTATTGCACATAGGCCAACAATCACCTATGGCAAAGACTTGTGGTCACCATATACACCTCTACCCCAATATAACGCTGTCTTCGGGAGCCAAAAAATCTTACTGTGTTATAGGTGAAACCATGTTATATCGAACTTGCTTTGATCTGCCGGAGTGCACAGCCCCACCCCCCTCCGGAGCGCTGCTTTACCTCATTATATCCAAATTCATGTTATATCGGGTCGCGTTATATCGGGGTAGAGGTTATTATCAGTTCCTGGAAAAATACAGTTTCCTTATGCAATGTCTCACCTGTGAGGGAATGGATAAATCTCAGAATGTAGTTTCCTCTGTTTGCTGAATTGATTCTAGAGCAACAAGAAAGTAGCAATATTAATCTCGCATGCAGGTTCATGAACTTTAGCTGTGAATATTCGAGGTTTAGGGAATCTGGGCCAACTTTGACTGGGCTTGGATAACTTTATTTGGTCAAATAAAGTTTAGTATTATTAAGGAATGCTAAAGAGTCTGATTTTAGGTGAAAAAATGGAGTAGGCCAGGCACTCACCCTGGACTTGGCCCCCCTTAGATACCCTTTTCCCTTGTCATGGTTACTATCACAAGGAATTAATGGAATGTGTGAAAGGGTAATTGAGGATGAATCTTTAACTATATTTCTCAAAGTAAGAATGGGCCTTATTCCATTAGATGGAAGTCTGTTGCCCACTCCTTCTCACACAGGCCTCTGACATGTCCTGCTTACAAAGAGGACATCTGCTTGTTGTCACTAATTGATTGTGCAAGAAAATGTCCATCTTAGACTGTAAAAGCAGCAAAGAGTCCTGTGGCACCTTATAGGCTAACAGATGTATTGGAGCATGAGCTTTCATGGGTGCATACCCACTTCATTGGATGCATGTACATGCTCATGCTACAATATGTCTGTTAGTCTGTAAGGTGCCACAAGGCTCTTTGCTGCTTTTACAGATCCAGACTAACACTGCTACCCCTCTGATACTTGACATCTTAGACTGGATTCTTCAACTATTACCTTAGATTGAGATATCAAATTATTAGTCCATGTTGAGCTATAGCCAACATGCTGGAATCTCTAATTCCAGTCCTCAAGATGGAACAAGAGGACACTGAACCCTACAAAAGACTCCAACCATGCAGAAAGAAGAGGGGACTCTTTTCCACCAGCGATGACACCCAAAGTTGTATCCTGCTCTCTTCCCTGAAACAGTCAGCTAGAGAAGGAGAATTGAACGATGTGTGTGTTTTGCTGAGAGTCACTAACCATTTTCCCAGGCAGACACTGAAAATCCAAGTCTGTAATCCAAGTCAGAAAATATTTTTGGAATAAAATGCTTTTAATCCAAAAGTATAAAATACCTGATTTTTTAAGAATCACTTCTGCATCTCTGTATAAGAGTGCCAGAAAGACACACACGTATTAATTTGAGAAGGAGAATAAGCTAAGTAAAACCTATGCTGGACTATATTTAGGGCTGGTCTACACTGGGGGGGGGTATCGATCTAAGATATGCAACTTCAGCTATGTGAATAGCGTATCTGAAGTCAAAGTATCTTAGATCGATTTACCTGGGGTCCTCACGGCGCGGGATCGACGTCCGCGGCTCCCCATGTCGACTCCGCTACCGCCGCTCGCTCCAATGGAGTTCCGGAGTCGACGGGAGCACTTTCGAGGATCTATATATCGCGTCTAGATGAGACGCAATATATCAATCCCTGAAAAATCGATCGCTACCCACCGATACGGCGGGTAGTCTGGATGTACCCTTATATTCAGAGAAACTTAAAGTGGAACACCTAAGTGGGAAACTATAAAGCAGGGTTTCTCAACCCATTGATCAGGATTGAAAATTGGATCACCAGAATGTTTGAGAGTCACGTGGCAGCTCCTGTTCCACAGGACTGGCTGGGCTCACCTCCCTGCTCCAGGCACTGCAACCTCTGGGATCCCAGTGTCACTCAGGTTTGGCCCAGCCGTCATGATGACAAGAGCCCAGGTGGGCCAAATTTGAGTGAGTGCCACTGCAATCCCATGAGCCAGGTCACAATTTCACTCTCACAAATTTGGTCCAGGGCAGGGCCAAACCTGAGTGGTGCTGCAACTCCAGAGATTGCAATGCCTGAAGCGGAGAGCCAAGCCCAGCCAGCCCTATAGCACAGGAGCTGCCATTCTGGGATGATTGCCAAGCAAGACCTTCACTTCCCCAGGCAGGGCATTCACCCCCAGACTATTTACTGGGTTGTAACTGGCCATAAACATTTACAAATGGGTCCTCAGCCCAAAATGATTGAGAACCACTGCTATAAAGAGAGAATTCCAGGAGTTTTCTTCCTTGAAACAAAGTTGAGTCAGCATCTGCTTTTTAGCAGACTCTGAGCCCAACTGATTAGTTTAAAAGAAAAGCCTTCTTTAACTTTTCTATTGAAGTATTTCTTGTGTTAACCTCATAAATTGATGTGATTACTCATTGTAGTAATTTAGTGTGCCAGATAAATTGAACCATTAATCTGTTGATTGAATTTCAATTGTAACCTTAATTTGATCATGACATTGTGTTATATTTGATTAGTTTAGGGAAATTAGAAGTAAATTAGTTAGTGACATTTCCTTAGCGTCATATTTGTTTGCTTTTTCTTTTAATGAATCCATAAAAGCATACTAGACTGGTTCTTCTCTGAAAACTTTAACATGGGAAAACAATCTACTTAGAGGTAAAGGTAAATACATTGAGTAGCTTCTGGACCCTATTTTGATTATTTGATTAAAATTCTATTACCACAGTAGGGGAGAAACTCGAAAACAGGAGCTGGTATTAATGTTTCTGACTCAGGCAACACTTAGCCCCGTATTTTGAAATATGACTGTCTCAGTTCTGTCTGCAGTATATGTCTGCTCAGCTGCTGTGTTTGCAGCAACCACATTTGCAGATGCAGACCGACATTTGTGTGTGCAGATTGGGTAATTGTATGTGTAATGAGTACTTAGGCACGTATTTGCACAATTTCTATCTGTAATATACATGCAGTTTAGAAGTATAACTTAGGTACTGACATTTGAAAACATTCCCTTTATGCCTGTTACACTAAAAATAAAATAAATTTTGTAAAAGGTATAATAATTTGATAATAACGGATTGCCCTTACACTTATGATCCAATAATCCCAACAATAATATCAATATTATTAAAAGTGGTAAATCAGTTTTGTATATGATAGATGGTAGGCAGTTTTCTTCCAGAAATGATTCTACTTTAACTATCCTAAAATCTCAGTATAGTGTCTTCTTTCAGTATAACAATTTAAATATTTCAGTATTTGCAGATACAATATGATGTATGTGCAATTGTGCTTGCCGTATCAAAAGTTTATTAAAGTACGCTGAGAAGTCAGTGACTAGAAAAGAAATTAATAATTACACTAGTGAATAATTATTATTCTTGCTTGTTCAAGTAATATTCTAATTAGCTTTTAGGAAATGGCCACTTCCTCTGTGGCTATCACCTCAAACAGTTCCTGAGGTAGAAGGCACTTTGGTTTAACACTGAAGGTCTCACGTCACCTAGAGATAGTGCTGACTGTGTATGTCACTGTCACTTCCAACATGGACCACTCTTGTAACCGTATATGCCTCTGTGGGTCTTGTTCCTGCTTGCACTGCAATATGACAATTTCTAGAATTTTCCTAAAAGATTCTGTGCCAGGGAGGCACAAATTCAAGTTGGGATTCCAACCTGCAGTGGGTGACTTACCCTTGATTTCCCCACTCCTGCCAGCTCTTGTCCTCTACTTTAGCTCAGGAAGCAACAATATGCAGCCGAGTCCATAGATTGGAAACTTTAGGTTCCATGCCAAAAAGTTGCCCCCCTTGCAGAAGGGAGGAGTGAAGCTGTCTGCTCTGTATGGGGTAGTGACTCTGTTAAAGGCCACAGCGACGGGAGTTACTAGAGGTCTTTAGGTGGTGTGTTTGGGCATGGATCTTATTTTGAAGAGTGGAAGGAGGAGTAAGTTGTATAGGAAAAGTGGAGTGGCTGCTGTGTTGGAAGCTATCCAACCAGCTGTTCTCACCCCTCATTACAATATATAGTGAATGAGTAACTCATCTTCAGAATCCCAAAGGTAGGTGCAGTACAACCGCCTAAACTGTGTTTAGCAATGACTGATAAATAGGAAATGACGTTTATTCCCCTGACTTCCAAGAGCAGGCTAAAATCGACCATATGGTTTTCTCATAGCCTTTTTAATATTTCATTCAGTCCATCCCAATCTTCTGTAATGTTTGTGGCTTGACTTTCTGAATTGCTCTCCCTCTCATCTGCTTTTTAGGTAGTCCCATAAACACTGGAACAAAAAGACAGGACTTTTTCATCTTGATAGGAGAACTTGAAGCTTTTGCATGTTATGGAACTTCCTTGTAGTGTTTGTCATAGTGAATACATAGGAACTAGAAACCATCCCTTTTGGGAACTTGCCACCTCCTGCTCTTTGACTTCTCTACCGAGGAGACATGGAAGTGCGGTTGGGATTTTGTACATGCAGTGGAGTGAGTCATGTTGATAATGGTATAAAAGTACAAACAGGGCAAATCTAAGATTAGTAAACAGAACTCGAAGAAAGGATTTTGGTAATTTTTTGGGTGCTTTATGAAAAAGAGAAATTGGAATATATTGTTCAAGAGACTGCTGGTTATTTGAGTATAGATGAGTATGAGTTTGGTGAACAGGGGGATGTAGCTTTCAGTTCAACTTTTTTGTCTGAATATTGCTTTTTATTGCCCATGTCAAGGCAGAATCCCCACTCTGTCACTCCGAGTGCAGAAAGTGGAGCCTGCAAGGATTTTAAAAATTAATACTGGCCACTCCAGGTTTGTATTAAACTTCCAAGGTTACACCTTTTCTCTGACCTTGTCTTGGTAAACGCTGCCATCACCCAAATGCAAAAAAAAACCCCTTTGATCTCAGGAAGGAGCACTTGGGAATTCCTCTCTATGGAGTATCCTCAAGCCCTTTCACCCCCCTCCGGGGAAGAGCTGAGAAAGAAAACAAAGGAAATTAGCTGTGCCCACCAGCTAATCAAACAGCATATATACAAACCTCTTAGGATGCCAAAAATCCAATCCTGTTCTTAAAAAAGGTAAATTTTATTAAAAACAAAAAGAAAGAAAATCTATCTGGAACTTAGGCTTTTCCTATATTTTAAAAGAGCAATTCCAAAAATCAAGCACCCAAAAATAGCTCTCTTAGGGGTTCAGCTTAAAGGTTACAATCAAACAAAAGCATCTGGGGTTAGCACAGAGGAGATCCACAAGCCAAAATAAAAAATAAACCTGACTGTGTCTGTCTAAACATTGCCTATCCAAATAATTTCTTCTAGTTATGGAAGGTGAATTTTCATACCTGGTATAAGCCTTACACAGCATTGCTGCTCCGTGTCTCCTTCTCTGGAGAACAAAAGACAAAGGGAAAGTTTCTTTCCCAAATGTAAAGTTCTAGCCTTCCCACTGGCTCTTTTCGTCAGGTGCCCACTCCTTTTCTTTTACCTGTGGGCTTGTTAACCCTTTACAGGTAAAGCAAGCAGAGAACAGACCAAGAGGGACTTTACAGGTAACTGCTGGCTGGGTTTCCATCAAAGGGAGCTACTCCCCACCCCTTTCATGTATCACAGTCCAAGCCTAGTGGTATTTGCTTGCCAAATGTTGATGAATCACAAACTTTTAAAATCCTTTTGTTAGCATATTATGAACCCATTTTCAGGATTAATTCTGAATTGGGAGGTCCTTTGACTACTGAAGTTCAAATCGGACACAGGTGAAGGATCATTTAGGAGATATGTTGTTTCAGCTGCTATCAGCAAAGTAAAACACTATGCACAATGTGCCCTGATGTAGTAGACTATCATGTATGAGCGAAGTGAAAAGGGAAACAAGAGCTAAAGAAGAAATGTAGGAGCAGAACATGGACAACTAGAAAGGGAGGATAAAACAAGTTTTAAAAGGAAACTACACTTAAAAGGGGGAGGAAGAGGAACCAGGAGAGGGGAGAGAAATAGGATAACAGCTTCTAAAAACTGTGTGTAGGGGGCAGAAGGAATGAGTTTCTCAGAGGAACAGAATTCTGTGACCAACATTGTTTTTAATGTTTCATATTTTTAAGGCCTAAATGGCCCTTTACATTTAATTTTAAGAATTAATGCTGCACATTTAACCAGAAGTTCAAATGAGAAGCAAGTGAACAGTCTGATGTATCGAACTGTATGGGAGTCTTTATTATTTTTGGCAGTATTACTTTAATCAGTTTTGCAGTTCGCAGTGTGCCAAGCACTTGGTCTATAGCTAATGCTTAGAGAGATTCACATTTGACATATGCAGCTAAGCTGCCAATTTTCAGCAAAGGAGCCTGACAGACCATATTTCCAGTGCTAATTTATATTTGACATCTCATTTAAACCCAGGAAAGGTTGATAGAAAATCTTAGAATACAAATAATGCCAGTGCAGCAAGATTCTGAAAAGGAGATGCTGTTGACCTTCTTTCCATGGAATTATTAAATAAATGTATCTAGTATAAGAAAACTACAGAGTTAATAAAAAATAACTCTAAAAAGCAGGAAAAGCCTGATCTGAGAAATCTGTACAGTACCCATAGAAAAACATAATACAATGTATTTTCGTGGAGGTGATGTCTGAATAGACCATTCATTCAAAGAAACTATTGTACCTCAGCCATTAAATGTGTTTCAATGATACTTTACAATCTTATTTTACTGAATTTGTGCAAGGCATTTAAAATGACTAAATCTGTGCAGACACAGACCAGGAAGGTATTTTTAAATAGTTTTTCAGTGGGAAATGAGACTTAATGATCTTAAAGTGTATTTGTTGTATTGGAACAAGTGCACTTATAAAACACAGTGGGCCAGGATCTCAGCTGGTGTAAATTGGTGTGACTCCTTCGGATCTTACTCAGTATGTGAAGCTTGGGGCTTTATTCTGGTGAACAAAATCTAGTATAGCGATGTGCACACTAAGGCAAACTTACAGCCTCACTATTTTGGCCTCCACAGAGGAAAATAGGGACAGGAAATAGTGCACACTAACGTAAACAGTAGTGTAACCACTTTCAGTCAGAATACTCAGGTATGCTAATTTAAATATAATTTCTGTGAATACTCCTAAATCAGCTTTGAAATTTTGCTGTCTGCAAGTATTCATGACAGTAAAACTGGATAGCTCTTATTGTTTGAAGAAAATTCATGCAGCAAAGGTACAAGTATCTTTAAATAAAATGCTTTAAATTCCAGAGAATATTCTTAGAAAATATTTTACAGTATTAAATTCAAACTAAACATTTTAAAATTAACCCCCCCCCCCCCCAACCTCCTGTCAATATTTAACAATATAAAAGTGTCTTTTTGGAACTAAAGGTGGATGACTGTTGCTCTGTTCAATCCTCCCAGATGCTTTGGGGTACTTCTTTGTACAGCTGTCATGACATACCCGTATTTTTCCATGTATAAGATGCCCCCATGTATAAGACGCCCCCACTTTTCTAACCCCAAATTCAGGTTTTTGGTTTTTTTTCTCCCCTGCTTTGCCGCTCCGGCCATGCCCCAGGTTTTTTTGTTTTCTTTTCTTTTCCCTCCAGCCGCACTGCAGCTGTCCCCCCCGACTTTGCTGCTCAGGCCCAGGAAGAGGACGCGGAGGTAGGGGTAGAGGGAAGGAGGAGGGCCGTGCGCCCGGCTGGTCTCCGGCGGCAGCCCTGCCCGGCTCCTGCCGCGTCCCTCCCCGGCTGCGCGACTCCTGCCGCCCGGCTCCCGCCGCCCAGCCGCCCGGCTCTCCCGGTCCCCAGCCGCCCGGCTCTCCCGGTCCCCAGCCGCCCGGCTCTCCCGGTCCCCAGCCGCCCGGCTCCCCGTGTCCCCGGCTCCCCGCGTCCCCAGCCGCCCGGCTCCCCGTGTCCCCGGCTCCCTCGGTCCCCAGCCGCCCGGCGTCCTCGGTCCCCAGCCGCCCGGCTTCCTCGGTCCCCAGCCGCCCGGCTTCCTCGGTCCCCAGCCGCCCGGCTCCCCATGTCCCCGGCTCTCCCGGTCCCCAGCCGCCCGGCTCTCCCGGTCCCCAGCCGCCCGGCTCTCCCGGTCCCCAGCCGCCCGGCTCCCGTGTCCCCAGCCGCCCGGCTCCCCATGTCCCAGCTCCTCGGTCCCCAGCCGCCCGGCTCCCCATGTCCCCGGCTCCCTCGGTCCCCAGCCGCCCGGCTCCCCGCGTCCCCAGCCGCCCGGCTCCCCGCGTCCCCAGCCGCCGCTGTGCCCGGACCGCACTACCGGAGCCGGGCAGCCGGGGACGCGGGGAGGTGGGGAGCCAGGCGGCTGGGGAGGCGGGGAGCCGCCCGGATCCCCGGTCCCCAGCCGCCCGGCTCCCCCGGTCCCCCGCTGCCGCGGTGCGCGGCCCGCACTACCGAGCCGGGAGCGGGCGGCTGGGAGCCGCCTGGCTCCCCTCCCGCGTCCCCAGCCGCCCGGCTCCCGGCTCCCCAGCCGCCCGGCTCCCCCGCCGCCCGGCTCCCAGTCCCCAGCCGCGCAGTGCCCGGACCGCACTACCGGGCCGGGCAGCTGGGGATGCGGGAGGGAGGCGGCTCCCAGCCGCCCGGCTCCTCCCGCGTCCCCAGCCACCCGGCTCCCAGTCCCCAGCCGCGCAGTGCCCGGACCGCACTACGGGCCGGGACGCGGGAGCGGGCGGCTGGGGAGCCGCCCGGCTCCCTGGCTCCCCAGCCGCCCGGCTCCCCGCGTCCCCGGCCGCCCGGCTCCGGTAGTGCGGTCCGGGCACTGCGGCGGCCGCGACCCCACCTACCCGGATGCCCGGCTCCGGACATTGCCCGGCCCCGCGCTCCCAGCTCCAACCGGATGGATTGTAGCGCCACCAGCCACGTGCAGGCAGCGCGGTAAGGGGGCAGGGAGGGGGTGTTGGAGAGAGGGCAGGGAAGTTCCGGGGTGGGAGGAGTGGATAGGAGTTGGGGGGGTCAGAGGGCAGGGAACAGGAGGCTTACTTCCATGTATAAGACTACCCTCAATTTTTAGGCTAAGGATTTTAGGAAAAAGTATAGTCTTATACATGGAAAAATATGGTATTTTACAAAACCAGTAACTCTGATGGTTTGGCAGTCACATGGGGACACAAAATGCAAGGTCTTCAGGAGCCTCAGCAGGTGTAAATTGATGTACCTCCAATGAAGTTGATGGAACAATGTTGATTTACACCAGATTCTGGACCACAGTGGGTATATGAGAAGGTATCAGGGTAGGATATTGGCAGGACTCTCCATAATAGTACAACCATTGAGAAGGCTACAGAATCTGGGAATGAGTGCAGAATTCCCCTCCTGCTCACCATTGTGAATCCCACCAGTGGTATCTTCAGCCTGCATGGAATAATAATAATAATTGGAGATATACCAATCTCCTAGAACTGGAAGGGACCTTGAAAGGTCATTGAGTTCCAGCCCCTGCCTTCACTAGCAGGACCAGTTTTTGCCCCAGATCCCTAAGCAGCCCTCTCAAGGATTGAATTCATAACCCTGGGTTTAGCAGGCCAATGCTTAAACCACTGAGCTATCCCTCCCTCCCCAAGCTTGGGAGGGAGTAGATAGACTAGAGTTACATTGGTTTTTATTCTAATGGGGGGGAAAAAGAGCTCAGAACACTAGTATCCTCAGTATGTGAGCACCAAGAAAAATTAGTCTTCACTATATTCAGCTGTTTAATAGCTACAGCAATATTTGATAGTTCCCCATTCTAAATATAGAGAATCTTGCAAATACTGTGATTACCATAAACAACGGTAAAACCATCTGTTGTAGTTTCCAAGCAGCGAGAATGAACATTTTCATTTGTTCTAAAAACTGATGAAGATATCATCTGTAAAAGTACTACTTTGCCCCTTTGACTTGAGTCCTCCTTGTGCTTACTGGAATGACCAAACTTGGTGATGAAACCTGGTCACGTGTAACCTGAGGCACATTGCGCATATGCTAAGTAGACCGCAAATGGAAACTCCCAGGCATCATAATACATGTACATTTTCCAAGCAGCTAAGTCTTAGCTCCTACTCTAATTTTAAATAAATGACAAAGTCAGTACTGCCAGCTCCAAGTATTCAAAAACATATGTCAGGCTCCCAAGAGATCATGATTTTGACTAAAAAGGCATAAGGTTTTATGTAAAAATATATAGGGTTCTTTCTATTTGCCTTCTTGGCTTTTAGTCTTAAAGGGTGCACTTGGTTCATATTTTCAAGTGTTTCTATGCAATGATTATGGCTAGAAACGTACTTTGTTTTTAATATAAGGAGATTTTTACCTATTCACATGCTTCTCGGAGATGGGGTTCAAAGACAATACCAAATATTCTGAGATTTGAGATGAAACCATGTGCCTTGACAACACTGCAGAGTTCTCAGTGGTTTCAATGAGAGTAGTCAGGGCCATTGTTTTTCTCCCAAGAGAAAAGAAAAGAAATAAGGTCTTACATAAAGTCTTAATATTTCTGGTAAACTAGAAGTACTGAAAAATATAACTACACCACTAATGCAACCTGGGTTCCTCTGAAGAACCTCCATTACTCTTGTCAAAGATGACAGGTCTTTTTAATCTTTAGACAAACTGAACACGTTGTTGTTTTACAGCTAACTTAATTTGTCTAAAGATGTCCTGAAGCTGCTGGCTTGACTCATGGAAGTGATGATATGATACCCAATATGGTAAGCTTGAGAATGGTTTTCTTTTGGAAGGCAAAGTTGATTAGGGCTTGTTTACATGGTGCTTTAGTATGCATCAGAGGGGTGTAACTTTTAGTCTGCACACGTGTGTCATGCACTAACTGGTTTGTCTGACACTGCTGGTGTGTACTCAAAGTACCCAAGTGTATGTTAATGTCCCATTTCAAACTTTTGTTTCAAACAGGACTACGTTTATGTGCACTAGGGAACTTTTAGCATGCACCAGCAGCGTCAATGCAAGCCGATGCAGACTAAAATCTACACCCCAGTTGTATGGACTAAAGCACTGTGTAGACAAGCTCGTACTCACCCTATATAAGGAAACTTTTAGTTTGCTCTTGAGAGAAAAATGCCATTTTAAAAAGTTCACAGATGGCAAATCAACCAAGAAAATCTCAGCAGACTCATATTAATATATTCACAGTCCCATCCTCTCTTATTAAAACTAGGCACACTAGAAGACCAGTAAATCTCTTTTGCTGTATAAATGAAGCTGCTGAAACCTACAGAAAAATGACTGTTTTATTCAGCTCTGTCTAATCACAGGAATTACTTAATGTACAAAGTTACTCCTCGCTAACATGTATATATACAACAGGTATGGATATCTCTAGAGCTAGGTGTGCTTCTATCAAACAGAGATAGAGATTTGTGATAGGGTGTGATTTGATATGTTGCCAGATTAAAAAAAATGAACCTTTCAGATATCAGAAGAAAATATTTTTTGATTACAAGGAATATTGCAAAGATTAGACTTTTGGTTCCAAAGTCAGACATGATGGTCTGAAAAATAGAGCTGCTGACTCTTAAAATTACAGGGAATAGTCTGGTTTTTGTTCTTTTAGAAAAGTTTTCTCCACATCACTTTAAAGACATTAGTCTAGTGCAGAGGTTCTCAAACTGAGGGTTGGGACCTCTCAAAGGGTCACGAGGTTATTACGTGGGGGGTTGTGAGCTGTCAGCCTCCACCCCAAACCCCGCTTTGCTTCCCGCATTTATAATGTGTTCAGTATATTAAAAAGTGTTTTTAATTTATAAGAGGTCGCACTCAGAGGCTTGCTATGTGTAAGGCGTCACCAGTACAAAAGTTTGAGACCACTGGTCTAATGATATGATCTGTTTCCTTCCCTGTCAGGCACCATAATGATACTCTCTGGGAACTTTATCTGCATTGGACTAGATTGTCATATAGCTTACACCAGGATGGCTCCCTTTAATTCAGTGGAGTTACTCCTGATTCACACTGGTGTAAATGAGAGGAGAATTAGGGCCACTTTCCTGATGAAACCCTTAAGAGTACACACAATCTAGGGGGACCAGGAAATTTCTCCTTAGCTGATGACAAGATTTTATCACTTTGATGTATTTAAAAATACCATAAGAAACTGACAGTTCAAAGTCCAGTTCAGATTTTTCTGTGCTTCTACTTTCTGGTATTAAACATCACTGCTGACTGTTAAAGGACAGAATCCACATCTATTAATGCTTCTTAACTAATATCTAATAATTCATTTATATTTAATATTATAGATTTATATAAGAACTTAAACTATAATTGAAATATTGTGATACTAAAAATAACTTTGTCCATATACACTATTAGTTAAGACATTCTAGTGGAAAACAAAATCGATTAAGACATTATTTCTACAGTTATTCCAATACCATGAAGGATTTATGCAAATACCTTAGAGTCCAATTCTTCTCTGAAAGTGACTTTAAAAATAGTATTGTGAGGCTCCATCTTTATTATCTCTCATAAGAGTTAATATTTAGGTAAATTAGATGTATTCAAGTCAGCAAGGGCCTGACAGAATTCAGAAACTAGCTGAAGTAGGCTTGGGACCATTAGTGATTATTAAGGCTGCATGTCTGTCACGAAGGTCACAGAAGTTATGGATTCCATGACTTTCTGTGACTTTTGCAGTGGAAGGTGCGGCTGGCACTTGGGTTGCCCGAGCACTCGGGCAGCCCCTGGGCCAGTAGCAGCAGCAGTTTGGGTGTGAGAGGGGGTCAGGGCTGGGGCAGGGGTGCGGGGAGGCGCTTACCTCGGGGTCGGGGGCTCCCCGGAAGCAGCTGGCATGCCCCTACAGCTCCTAGGCGGAGGGATCACAGGGCTCTGCATGCTGCCCCTGCCTGCAGGCACTGCCCCCAGAGCTCCCATTGGCTGCATAGAGACCCCCTGGCCTTCCCTGCCCCAAGAGCTTCAGGGACATGCTGGCTGCTTCTGGGGAGCTGCATGGAGCTGGGTAGGGAGTCTGCCAGCCCTACCAATCCCACCCCCCCAGCACCAGCAGGGGTCACGGGCCATGCAATGCTCCCCCTTGCCTTCCCCGTAGTGCTAGCGGGGGGTCCTGGGCCACGTGCTGCCACCTGGTCTTCCCCCCCACGAGCACCAGTGTGAGGGTCCCGGGCCTCCCCTGGCAACAGCGGGGGTCTGGGACCACCACCCCCCAGGCACCCGTGATGCCCCAGACTGCCCCCCCCCCAGAGAACCCCTGGCCTCCCAGCCCAAGTTTTTGTTAGGGGTATGTAATACAAATCATGGACAGGTCACGGGCCATGAATTTTTGTTTACTGCCCGTGTCCTGTCCATGACTTTTACTAAAAATACCTGTGAATCATTAAGACTACATTTTAGTATCTTCAAGAACTCATGGAGGATGTGTGAGGTCCCAGAGGACTGGTGAAGGGCTAACGTAGAGCCTATCTTTATAAGGGGTGGCGGGGCAAAGAATACTCGGGGAATTATCGACCAGTTAACCTAACTTCGATACTTAGAAAGATATTGGAACAAATTACTAAGCAATCAGTTTGTAAACATCCAGAGGATAATATGATGATATATAATAGCCAACATGGATTTGTCAAGAACAGTCATGCCAAACCAACCTAATTTCCTTCTTTGACAGGATTCTTGGCCTATTGGATACGGGGAAAGCAGCAGATGTGATATATATCTTGATTTTAGTAATGATTTTCAGACAGTACCACATGACATTCTCATAACCAAACTAAGGAGATGTGGTCTAGATGAAATTATTAGAAGGTGGCTGCAAAATGGTTTGAAAAAACCATACTCAAAGAGAAGTTATCAATTGTTTGCTGTTAAATTGGGAGGGTATATCTAGCATGGTCCCTCAGTGGTCTGTCCTGGTTCCAGTACTATTCAATGGTTTCATTAATTACTTGGATAATGGAGTGGAACGTATGCCTATAAGATTTGCAAATGACACCAAGTTGGAAGAGGTTGCAAGCACTTTGGAGGACAGGATTAG
Source organism: Mauremys reevesii (assembly GCF_016161935.1). Classification (NCBI taxonomy): domain Eukaryota; kingdom Metazoa; phylum Chordata; order Testudines; family Geoemydidae; genus Mauremys; species Mauremys reevesii. Next base: position 203,621,521 of record NC_052624.1, read on the forward strand.
AATCCAAAAGGACCTTTAGAAATTGGAGAATTGGTTTGAAATCAACAAGATGAAATTCAGTGAAGACAAGTGCAAAGTAGGAAGAAAAAAATCAAATGCACAACTATAAATGGGACTAATTGGCTAGGCAGTAGTACTTTTATGTAAAAGGATCTGGGGGTTTATAGTAGATCACAAATTGAATGTGAGCCACCAATGTTGTGCATTTGCCAAAAAAAAGATCAATGTCAATCTGGGGTGTATTAACAGCAGTGTTGTATGTAAGACACAGGAAGTAATTGTCCCTCTCTACTCAGCACTGGTGAGGCCTCAGCTGGAGTCCTCTGTCCAGTTCTGGGTGCCATAATTTAAGAAAGATGTGGACAAATTGGAGGGAGTCCAGAGGAGAGCAACAAAAAGTATTAAACATTAGAAAAGCTAACCCATGAGGAAAGATTGAAAGAATTGGGCATGTTTAGTCTTGAGAAAAGAAGACAGAGTGGGGACCTTATGACAGCTTCCAGTATGTTAATGGCTGTTATAAAGAGGACAGTGATCAGTTGTTCTCCACATACGATAAAGGTAGGACAAGAAGTAATCCGCTTAATCTGCAGTAAGAGAGATTTAGGTTAGATATGAGGAAAAAAATTCTAACTGTAAGAGTAGTTAAGCGCTAGAATAGGCTTCCAAAGGAAGTTGTGGAGTCCCTGTCACTGGAAGATTTTAAAAACAGACTAAAAAACACCTGTCAGGGATGGTCTAGCACAGTGGTGGGCAACCCGCAGCCCATGGGCCGCACGTGGCCCATCAGAGCAAGCTGCTAGCTGGATGCCAGACCATTTGTTTTCATTTGCACAGCCTCCTGCAGGTCCCAGTGGCCGCGGTTTGCCATTCCCAGCCAATGGGAGCTGCAGGTGGCCATGCAAATGTAAACAAACAGTCTGGCGGCCTGTCAGTGGCTTGCCCTGGTGGGCCATATGCGGCCCACCACTGGTCTAGCAGATATACTTGGTCCTGCCTCAGCATGGGGGGTGAACTAAATGACCTCTTGGGGTGCCTTTGAGCCCTACATTTCTGTGATGCTATAATTTTTGTATCAAATAAATTCAGTTTAAAGTAAAAATTGCCAGTGCTTCAAACTTGACCTGTGTTGTGAGAGTCAAACAGAGTTCTTTTCTTCCGATTCATTAGCACGAGCAACAAAGGTGCTGATAGACAAGTTATGCCCTGACTTTCACTAGTGCAACTCCGTTATCAGATTATACCTTCAGTAATACCCATGCAATACTGTTGCCTTTAGTTGGTTTTCACTTGTGTAAGTGACTGGAATTTAGTAACCTCTAGCCTGGAACTTTCCGTGTGCTCAGACATAGTACGGGAGTCAGAAAAGGCTCCCTGTGCCATCTTGTACCTCCATCTTTACCGCACCTGTGAGGCTCTGCTCACAAAGGATTTGCTATGGATTTTGGAGTTAAATATTCAAACAGTTCCTTAAAGATGACTTTAAAAAGGCAAAGATTAGATACACATATAATAATCCCCCCACCCTTTGGTGAGATCCGAGGTACTTTTGAAGTTTTAAACTGCCGAGTGAAATTATGCATTTTCCTTAAGTTCTTGATTGTTTAAAAAGATAAGAAAAATGTCCATAATCAATATTGGATCTACTTATTTTTACACAATATAAAACCAAACAAATGTTTTCATATTTTTCTCTAGCACATGTCCTTTAAAACCACTGAAGAAAAGGTAAAATAAAACAATTTGAACAGAAATCTGAATTTCTTTGCAGTAGCACAAAGGAAATGTACATGGTGTTACTGGATATAACCTGGGCCTTCAGACTTCTCCATTTAGCTCTCTTCAGTGTTGCCAACTCTTGTGATTTTATCACAAATAACACAGTAGTGGCCCCTGATGCTGGCAGTCTTCTGATGTCATGAAAAGTTCCAGCTATCAGACAGTGCTAGGGAAGTGGGGGGAGAGAGCTCTCTGCAATGTGAATCAGGCTGATCAGGGACTTGAAGCTGGATCTTCCTTATTCTCGGTGAGTGCCTTAACCACTGGTTCATAGAGTCAGTCACTTGCTCTCTCTGTCTCTCTTATTGGAGCTGTTCCACTGTATAAATAAATAAATATTCATTGGGCCCAAGAAAGACTGACTTCTCTATGATGCAGCAGTTAGGGCACTCAGCTCGGGTGTATGAGACCAGGTTCAAGTCTAGTGCTACCTGATTCAGAGCAGGGACTTGAACCTCTGTCTCTAACATCCCAGGTGAGTGCCCAAAGAACTAGGCTATTAACTATTCTGGAGAGGATCTCTCCCTATGTTTTTCACAAAAAAATTCAAAAGATCTAGCTTTCATTCCCAGGCAGCATGAAAACAAATGCTAAAATGTCAAAATTAACATATGTTTAGGCACTTTTCAAACCTGTGTATTATTGAAAAGGCAATAAAACCCAGGGTTAATCTGCATTTGGCTACTTCAGTGCTGTTATCACCTGCATTATGAAAACATTGAAGAGTTTCTTTACACAGTATTATTTCATTATGTTAGCCTGTAATATGGAGATGTTCTGATGTTACTACAGATAAGCACATTAAAAACAATTAGGAAAAAAATGAGTGTCTGCACAATAACAGATGTTCAGACATTGGGGAACTGCTCTTAAATGATTAATTGAAATCACAGTCAGTAGCACCTTCTGTGCTGCATTATACACCCGTTGACTTAATTGGTATTGAATGGAGTATAAGTTGGTGCAGAACTTGACCCTAGGTCTAAAGAGGGGGGGGATCAAAAACACAGGCAAAATTGGATATATTCTGTATGAGGGGTCGGCAACCTTTCAGAAGTGGTGTGCCGAGTCTTCATTTATTCACTTTAATTTAAGGTTTCGCGTGCCAGTAATACATTTTAGCGTTTTTAGAAGGTCTCTTTCTATAAGTCTATATTATATAACTAAACTATTTTTGTATGTAAAGTAAACAAGATTTTCAAAATGTTTAAGAAGCTTCATTTAAAATTAAATTAAAATGCTGATCTTACACCGCCAGCCTGGGGTTCTGTTCACCTAGGCTGGGATGCCGGCAGGCAAGGGGCTGGCAGCCGGGACCCCAGACCTCGGGGGTGAGGGGGTTCATGTGTCAGGGCTGGGGGTGTGGGGATGGGGTTCAGGGCAGAAGTCTGAGGGTGTGGGGGATTTCAGGGGTCAGGGCAGAGGGCTGGGGGGATTCAGGGGTCAGGGCAGAAGGTAGTGGGGTGTAGGGAAGAATGCTGGGTGTGGGTGGTCATGGCAGAGGGCTGGGGGTGTGGGGGGGTGTAGGGCAGAAGGCTGGATGTGTGTGGGGGGGTTGGGGTTCAGGGGTCAGGGCAGAGGGCTGGGGGTGTGGGGGTTGTAGGGCAGAAAGCAGGGTGTGTGGTGGGGTTCAAGGCTCAGGGCAGCTCATGGCAGGGGGCTTGAAGGGATATGCCTCATCCCCACCTCGTCTCTGCCTCCTCTACGGAGCAGTGAGCACGCTGCCACTCTTCCCCCTCGCAAGGGCCATCAGCTGATCGGCACAGGGAAGGAGAGGAGAAGGGGCAGGAAAGCACCACGCTGGGGGAAGAAGCGGAGGAGGGGGGAAGCTTGGCTGCTGCAGGACCAAGCTTCTGCCTCCTGCCCCCGCAGGGGAGAGCGGTGGGTGGGGGTGCTGAGTGGGGCTGGGGACCGCGGCAGGCAGCAGCATGCCACTCAAAATTTGCTTGCATGCCATGGGTTGCCAACCCCTGTTCTATATAGACAGATATATGAAGATCCTAACATTTTTTCCTTAGATTGGTTTAACCTAATACACTGCACATTTTGCAACAGAAACTGCATTTCTTCACCATACGTTCCTATTGCTATTGCTACGAAGTGCTGCCTTCCATGTGTACCTGGGTATATGATGGGAAAAAGGAATGGTGCATTGGATATCTGACCTGATGTTGCATTATTTACTTCAAAAGTCTCTGTTTAGTTACTTTACTTCCAGAGAGGAACTAAAAAGTAGATGGGCACTTCTAAGACTGGATCCACTTTGCCATTACTATTCAGGCACAGCACAGAACTAGCAGTATGTTTTCAAAGACGCTTTGTTGCATTTAGCTAGCGTAACCAGCGTAACCAACATTAAGGTAAACAACTCTTCATTCTCCCTAAGCACACCTGTCAACAGAGGATGTTTAAAGGACTATGCCTTGGAATGCAGGGCTTATGTATTTGGCGAGTTGTCACAAAGGTAAGTCTCCTTTCCAAAATAGTAGATTCTTCCTTGAATTTCAGCTGTAAACATTTTGCTGCTGTGAATATAATTGGCTGCAACCCTAGGTTGTTTGGATTTGAGTTCCATTACAGATATTAGGTCTAATCCAAACAAGATTGGTCCTGAAACTACAGAGTCATGTATTGCACTGTTGGCATTTCTTAGCATTGTTCATGACAGTGACGTGACAGAAGGTTTTCTGTTCAACAGTCGGAATGTAAAAAAAATTGTAGGAATGCTTTTTAAATCTTGCATAGCATTTATATCAGGGTTTTGTGAAATGGACTCAGCAAAAATAAAAGGCTAAGCAATGAAACTAAATAAACCTGAGTCTTTGCCACTAACATTGAAATGAAGCTAACTTTCCAACGTGTTCTGAAAGCCTCTACTAAAAGGTGTGGGAGAGACCCAGGTGAGAATTAGCTGTTTCATGTGTTGTACAGCACAGTATATTTGACATCTTAGAAAAGGTGCACGTGGAAAAGCAGTTGGTACCCAGGGATATCATGAGATTATGCCTCATTTACTTGGCATTTTTCTTTCATGTTTATTTAATTGCTTCATTAAAAATAAGGAAACCTGAAGAACATATTATAAGGAAATGTCATTTTTAATATGCACTTTTCTTAAACTTGGTTCTCCACATTGATCTATTTTTTATTTATTTTATTCTTTTGAAAATATATTGTATTTTGTTTGTAAAATACTGGTGACTTTAGGGGCATGATTGTCCAGGTTTCCATTGTACAGGGAAAATCAGAGAAATCATCCCAGTTTTGGCCTCAACAGAGAGTCCATTTATGGTAATAGTTGTTAGGAGCTTAGAATGAGCTTCAATTTTGCAAGTTTTAGCCATGGTGGCTAGGGCACTAATGTTTCTTTACTTCGTTAACAATCAGTCATCCCATTTAAAGCCTTTTGCATTAGGCTACTGGTGACATGTTGGCTTCGCTGCTTCTACTATCCCAGGACACAAGCAGATTCAGAAAGTTGGAGGAGATTTGGCTCATTTTCTAATACCTAGCCTTAAACCTTGTCATGTTTCAGGGTTGCTTGCTCTAATGCCTGGCCTGCTTGTAGGTTTCAGTTGTTGATAGTAGGACCATTCTGCTGCTAAGGACTAAAGCTCTGCTGAGTTTCTAATATTTTTCTTGGTAAAGGAAAACTCGGGCTATTACATGGGCCAGGTGTTAAGGCCTTTGTGGAAATAGGATTTCCTCTTTGTTTCAGGCCGTGCCCCTTAAAATAGCAAGCCAGTGACTTCCTAGCTCTAGCCTTGAGGTTGGAAGCCATTGGGAACTTTTTGGGAATAACTTCTCTGCTTTATTTTTGGCTTTATAAATCCTGGCTGAAGCCCTTAAGATGGGTGTGAGATGAAGAAAGTGATGGTGCTCAGTACATCTGGAACCTGCTAGCATAGGTGACTGACATCTGATGATGCTAAATGTGCTAGCTTTTCATTTTCATTGTCTCTTAAAAAATCTAAACTGAGTTTATAATACTGTGTGTGTTCATCATAACAAATCCTCATTTCATACAAAGTACCATAAGTGATAAAAAATAGTGGACCTGCGTCTTGCATACCGGTTTTACACTGGTATAACGTCATGGACTCACATGGAATTACTTCTTGTTTGCCAGTGTGATCCAAATCAAGCAAACAAACCTGTAGAATCCTCTTGTTTTAAATCATGTCGCTTATTTCCTGTCATTACATGCATTAATAAACAGATGGTATTACAAGCTTGAGAGGAAAGCACTGTACCTGGACTCTGCTGCAGATTTCCTGTGTGACTTGGGCAAGTCTTTTCACATCTCTGGTCCTTCGTTCCCTTCCTGTAAATGGTAATAGTACTTCCTTTCTCCTCCCCTTTGTTTGTCTTGTCAAGCTGTCTGTCATGCCTTCTTAAATTATACACTCTTCGTGGCAGATACTGTCTGTCTCCACTATGTGCAGTCACAGCACCTTGCACAGTGTGGCCCTCATCTTGGTTGGGATCCCTAGGTGCTAATGTAATACAGATGATTAATAATAATGCAAAGGAAAGCTGATTAACAGTGGAAGAAAGGAGTTTTAGGCTCTCACTATGATAGATGGAACCTGTAGGATTCAAACTCCCCTAAGCCTATAATCAATGGCAGTGTGTGTAGTAATTATGGGCAATAATTGGTACAAGGTGCCGTTTGGAACAGTAAATCAATGATGTTTAGGTGGGAAATGGTTTTATGACCATTGCTGTTAAAGAAACATGCTTTTACTTAATGCAATATGGTTTAGTTCAGGAGAAAATATTCTACTAAGGGTAATTTTTCATTAAGCAAAGAGAACGTAAAGTGTACCGAGCTATATTGTACATTTTGGCCAGTCATTGAAAATACTGGATTTTTGATACTTTTGAGTGGGTACCCAATTTAGGCAGAGGAAAATGTTTAGAAGGTTAATAGGTCTGGTTTATTGGAGTAGTAATTAATTGGCTATGGCTTTATGTGCAATCTCTTGTCAGACTGGAGAAACTACAAAAGGAACACTCTGTGCCAGCTTGACAAAGATCCTTTTTTAAAGCATGATGTTAAGAAAGGATATTTTTATCAGTCTTTCAATGTTGTCATGACACCTTTCTAGCCACATACAAAAACTTTTTGCCTACATTTATCATAATGCTTGATGAAAATTACTTCCTTTTATGCTTCAGCCTATTCCATTGTAAAATGGGCCTAAAAATGGTTACCTATTTCACAGGGGTTTTGAGGCTCAATCAGTTAATATTGATGAAACACTTTAACTTCTTTGGATGGAAGATGCTAAAGTTATCCCCTTAATTATTGTCAATAGTATTACCAATAAGATCTTGGATTTGAGCTATGACTTCAACGTTACAAAATGCTAATCATCTCTGTCAGCCATTAGTTTAGATTTCATTTGCTATTAATTTACAATGGTAAACTCAGTAGAACTTGTTAATTTCTTACCTTGAATAATAACACTTGTAGATAATGCTTTATTTATTCAAACAGTTTTATCTATGTAAAATAGGCATTTTTAATATGCTTTGGTAACTAATGAATACCCTGGTTCATTACAGCCCCAGTTCAGCAAAGCCTTTGAACATCTACTTTATTTTAAGCATGTGCTCCAGCCTCTTTAGGCCAAGTAAAAGGGACAAGGCATAAAAGGGCCCTAAAAGCACCATCTCTGCCATTGGAGGATTTCAGGAACTGAGGAAGACAGACAGAAAAGACTGCCCTCGGATGACCCCTTTGCAAGTCCTGGCAGAGGAGGTGTACCAAAGCAAGGCTGGAGGTTGGAAAGATATTATGGAGGCAGGGCCACAGCATTGTCGCTCACAGGGCAGCCCAGGGAGGCTACTGTAACTTAGACAGGCCCTCGTGGCTATCTGAGTCATACTGGGGGCCACTCTAGGCCTTCACCAACCCAGAGTCAGGAGGATGAAAAGATGACTTAAAGCCACCTTAGTACCTTGCCCCAGTCCTTCTCTGGGCTACAAGTTCTGTTCTGCTACTCTTATCAGCACAGACTGTCACCCTTGCTATTTTTAAATGTACATAAGGAGAGAGGAGACACTGCAGACAATTTCTGTCCTCGCATGTAATAATGTGCTATGCCCTGGCTTAATAAATGAGACTGTGTTTCTTTAAGACTGTATAGTGCAAGTTCTCGGTGTTCTGTTTGCAGCTATCTTTTGTTTGATTATGTCTCTTTCTATAAAGGCACTTACATTGATGACATACTATGTTCCTTGCAGCATACTTTGTGTGTGGCCTTCTTCATGCAGCAATATCTCACTGAGCTAATGAGAGATTTTCTTTTTCTGGAAGACCGTGGCAACATTGCTGTTTAATTACAGAAAGAACAGGTTCATTTCATTGTGTTAGGGAAATTTCTGAAAAAATGGAAATGCTGTCAAAAATGTCTGATTGTGGGGACCTCAACAACCTGTAGGCCATAAATAGGTATGTGATCTATTTCCCTACCATAAAAGAATTTCAAATGAATTGAAAATTACTGGAGGAAGTCATTCATTATTTGCACTGTAACAAATTTCTAAGTAGGTTTTTCTCCTAGGGGAAAATCCAGCCATTCCTTCTATGGCCATTCTGGTTGCACTGAGTCGCGGGAGTGTCCGGATTTGGGTCCCCATGCAGAGCTGTGTTTTCCAGCTCCATGGTGGGTTCATTCTACCCCAGATAATGAGTTAAAGTTGGGGCAAAGTGGGGGCAGGGTTGGTGGATCTGCAACTATTCAGATCCTACTGCCATTCTGTGACCTACTGAGGGGAAGATTCTATTTTTCCCACTCTCCATAACCCAGATACCAAACCCAGCTCATATAAAGAATAAGGCTTTGCCCTTTGAAGTGGGACAAAATCAAATCTTTAGCCATAGCCAATAGCATCTTTTTTTTTTAGTGTCAAGTGATGATGGCAGTATGACAGCTGTAAGCTTGTGGAAATATCCTGTAGCTGCGAGTCCAGTAGAATTGTATGTAGGACCTACTCTAAGGGTTAAAGCCTAGATGGCAATAATGTAATGTGGGATGACTCATTTCTGCATATTTGATCAGATGTAAGCATCCCTGGCAGATAATCGGGTCTCGCATTGTACAGATTACAAAACCAATCCATTTTTGTTAATATCCCTGTATTACAGTGCACACGGCGACATGTGTTTCAGCCTTGTAGAACAGATTTATTTGCATTTTTAATTCAGAGGAATCCTATTGTCTTTATCCCTAAGACTCAGATGCTAAAACACAGGAGAGGATCTTGTTAGACCTGTAATTTTAACAGGCTTTATTTTTACTGTTCTTTAAAAGGGGGTTGAATTGAATGGAAGAAATTTTATTAGGGAAGCCCATCCATGCAGCTAAAATAAAATGGGAATGACCCTATATTTTGTCACCAAATATTTTTCAGGCTAGACCTTGGCAGAATAACGTTGTTATATGAGAGTAGCTTATTAAATGTAAATATCTTCAGCCTTCTCTGTCTAGGCAAGAACAGCATATCGGAAAGCAGTTAATGAACAGAGATAAAACTTAATTAGACCAAAGGAGACAAGAATGACATTAGGAATGGCATTGGAATGTCAATATGTTCTGGCACTTGTTAGTGCTTAGTAGGAAGCCAGTATATTTCAGAGCCTAGTAAACCCTGACATGAGGGGAGCTGCAAGCTGTTGGTTCAGACTAGTTTGAATATTAAGGCCTGCAGAGAATTGAGTGGTCATATTAAAGCTTCTGTTGGTTATTGGAGGAAGGTGTGTTAGATTCATACTCTTCAGAAGCCATTCTCTGTAATCATAGAATCATAGAAATGTACAGCTGGAAGAGATCTCAAAAGGTCATCTTATTCACCTCCTGTGCTGAGGCAGGGCTAAGTATATCTACAAGATAGAGCGATCAGACATCTCGATTTTATAGGGACAGTGCTAATATTTGGGGCTTTGTCTTTATATAGGCACCTATTGCCCCCCCCATCGCTGTCCTGATTTTTCACACTGACTCTCTGGTTACCCTACTAGACCATCCCTGACTGGTATTTGTCTAACCTGTTCTTAAAAACCACCAATAACAGAGATTCCACAATCTCCATTGGAAGCATATTCCAGATCTTAACTACCCTTACAGTTAGAAAGGTTTTCCTGATATTTAATCCAAAATCTCCTTCCTGCAGATTAAGCCAACTACTTCTTTTCCTACTTTCAGTTGACATGGAGAACAGTTGATCACTGTTTTCTTTATAACAGCCCTTAACATATTTGAAAACTTATCATGTGCCCCCTCAGTCGTCTCTTCTCAAGACTAAACATGCCCAATTTTTTAACCTTTCCTCAAAGGTCAGGTTGTCTAAAACTTTCAGCATTTTTGTTGCTCTCCTCTGGACTCCCAGCAATTTCTCCCCATTTTTCTTAAAGTGTGTAGCCCAGAACTGGACACAGGACTCCAGCTGAGGCCTTACTAGAGCCAAATAGAGTGGGACACTTACCTCCCACCACTCTGCCCTGTCCCACATACAACAATCTTGTTAAGTATCTCAGAATATTTGTGTTGTTTGCAGCAGCATCATACTTCTTATTCAATTTGTGAATCACTATAACCCTGAGATCCTTTTCTGCAGTACTATCACCTAGCCAGTTATTCCCTAATCTTTATTTATGCATTTAATCTTTTTCTTCCTAAATGTAGTACTTTGTCTTTATTGAATTTTGTGTTGTTTATTTCAGACCAATTCTCCAATTTGTCAAGATCCTTTAGAATTCTAATCCTGTCCTCTAGCAACCTCACCCAGCTTAGTGTCATCTACAAATTTTATAAGCATCCAAGTCATTAATGAAAATATTGAATACGTGTAGTACTAAACAAAAGACAGATACCTACGGGACCCCACTAGATATATCCCCCCATTCTGATGGTGTACAATTGATTACTACTGTTTGAGTATGGTCTTTAAACCAGTTTTGTACCTACCTTATAGGAATTTCATCTTAACCACATTTCCCTTGCTTATGAGAATGTCATATGGGGCTTTGTCAAAGTCAATATACATCACATTTACTGCTTTCCCCTTATCAACTAGGCTGGTAACCCTGTTACAATGGTTGAATTTGATGGCATTGGAGTTCTCATCAGATTTAGATGTTGTCCACCCACCACCAAATGAATATTTTTTTCAAAATAACAAGACTAATCTTGTCCATTCTTGGCATGCATGAATAATTGTAATTTACAAATCATAGCTAGATATCTAATAGTACAATTACAGGGAACTTCTCAGGTTCTAAAAAAAAAGCTGTCCTTTCTGATAGCAACTGGTTATTGAAAAATACTGAGGCCTTTTTCTGCAGGCAATCAGTCTTTTATTTTTCTTTGTTTTATCAATGTTTTGCTTGAGGACACTTTTATATTAAGTGCTGTGGATCAGAAGAATAGATAACTATATAGCATGTCTCAGTAAAAGAGAATAAAGTTGAAAACACAACCATGAGCTGCATAATAGAATAGTGTTTTTTAAACAGTGGTACATGTGATTTGTATTTTCTGGACTCAGATCCATCCTTATGATGCAAAGTTTGGAAAATTCTTATGTGACTTTTCCAAATATATTTATGTAAAGCGTGATTCTTCTCTGAAAAATGGTCCTCTCAAAAAGGCAATGTGAGGTTCCATTATTTATTGTTCCTTGCTGACCTCTGGTTTACAAGAGGACTTTTTTGAAATGTTAGACCTGCAAACTGTACCTGGGTTCTGAAAGGAAAGTTGGGTTCTTTTTCTTCTTGTGCTTCATCATTTTCTTCAGGTTTATGCCTTTAATCACACCAGGGCAAATCCATTGAGTCAGATTCTCCATTCCTTCTTTCTTACATTGAGGCCAGAGACGAAGAAGGGCAAAGGTAGCTTTATGTCATTTTCCCACCCTAGCCCTGGCCCCCTGTGCGAACTTGTAATAGCTCATTATCAGCTGTTAGCCTGGAATAGAACAGCCAGAGTACCAAATACTCCAGCCACATACCCTCCTTTCCCCCAGCCTACCCCAAAATAGCCCTTTCACCAGGGACCAGACAGAGAGCTATTTAGGTGGGTATACGCTGAGTATTCTGTAGGTGCTATGTACATTCCCATTGAGCTAATGGAGTGATTTTGACCAGCTATAAAGTGTTCCTTGCCAAGGTGCTTGGACACTGCACAGTTAAGTCATAACTATGACGGGACCTCATGATCTGTTTGGTCCCCTTTGTGATCACATTGGTATTCACATGCATTTTCATGGCACTATTGTAGAGGAAGAGCACAGCCACTTTTGTGCCTTTGAGGTTGTACCAGGTAGTCCTGAAGTAACTTCGTAGCAGAAATCCCATTGACTTTCAATGGAATGTGTGTACTAAAAGGCTTGTCTACACTTACATTGCTGCAGTGGCTATAGCGCTTAGTGAAGACACTGCCTACACTGACGGGAGAAGCCCTCCCTTTGACATAGCGTTGTCTACACTGGGAGTTTGGTCACTTTAACTGTGTTGCTCAGGGGTATGGAAAATCCACAGTTATACTGACCTAAGTTTGGTATAGGCAAAGTCTTTTAAACAGGCCCTCTGGAAAATCCCAGTCCCTTCTTTGTCTTTCATTAGAGCCTAATTCATTTTAGATTGGACCAAAGTAATACTTACAGGCAGTTCTCGCAATAGAAAGATAGAAAATTAAAGCTTAGTTTAAAATGTATATGTCTTCATATGGGGTTTAAGACAAAATCCTGAGAGTGGGCTATAGAACATAAATTAGACAAGATGGTAGAGAAAATCAGATTGTTATCAAAGACTTGTTCTTGGCATTGCCTTTCAGTGTTGTTTCTTCCTACAAGAAGAATATACAGTCAGTGTTAACTCCTAGACCAATTGTAGATGCTTGAGTCTTTGATGTGGAGGAGTGAGAAATAATAATTTATTTTGGAATAAGGTTGCTTTTGAAATCTTACAATCTACAGCCATATGTCAGGCCATTAACTTTTGGTCAAAATACATTTTAAGTGTCTGATAAAACATCCTCCTCTTTTGTAGCTCAAAAGAAACCTAATTATGAACATTTGTTATATAAATGTATTGACATTTGATGAATGATACAGTATTTTGTTTCCCCTGCATTAATGTCATTGTGTTTTACCAAGGAAGCTTGTCAAAAGGCTTTTCTTTGCATAGACCACAGGGAACTTCCACCCTTGAAATAAAGCAAACAAGATCTTTACATATTTTCTAATTAACCCTCCTTTTATCTTCTTAATAAGTGCATCAGCACCTGTCTAGTAGCAGAACTTAATTAGCACCTCACTCAGTTTTACCCAGGTGGTTTAGTCTTGTATGTAATAGCACACTCCTGAATGACAGATTAATAGTGAATACCACATTAGAAATTATCCAGAACAGTGTTTTTCAATCTTTTTTCAGTTGCAGAGCCTTAAAAAATTACGAATGGAAGTGCGGATCCCTTTGGAAATCTTAGACATAGTCTGTGGACTCCCAGACGTCTGCAGACCACAGGTTGAAAACCACTCATCTATAAAACTGCATCAGATAAAATTAACATTGCACAAATTGGTCACATTTATTACACTAACCAAAAGCTATGAAAATAGCAAGAAAGATAATACAAATTCAGAAAAGAAGTTTGAATAGCTATCCCAGCATCACTTTAAAAAGGCAGGAGGATCATAAACAGGGACCACTAGTGATAACATCAAGAAAATTCTGACAATTTAAGGGGGAAAACTCTCAATTTATTTTCTTGATGATGAACTTCGTCAGTACCCGGAAAGATAACGGAGCAAATTAAGCAATTTAATTTACAAACACCTAGAACATTATAAGATAAGTAACAGCATGGATCTGTTAAGAACAAATCATGTCAAACCAATCTAATAGCTTTCTTTGACAGGTTTAATAAGCCTTGTGGATGGGGTTGGAATGGGGGCAGGAAAGGGGTGGGAAGAGGTGGGACAGGGGTGGGGCCTCATGGAAGGGGTGGAATGGGGGCGGGACTGAGAGTGGCGGGGTGTGTGTCAGTAATGCAGCTCTTGGGCCAATGTACTAGTCCTCCATGTGGCCCTCGTGGTCATTTGAGTTTGAGACCCCTGCTGTAGAAAGTGTGACATAAGAAAATAATGTTGCTTTTGCCTATAAAGGAAAGAAAAAACAAACAAGTACTGTCAAGCAATATCGTGAGAATAAAGATGGTGAGCATACAGAATGTGCCCTTATCCCAGACACACCAGTCATTCTTCAAATTCTTCAATCCTGGAGGACAATTCATTTCATTTTGTAAGATTACATTCCAAAGTACTGCAGTTGCCAGACCCTGCTAGCTTGTAATTGCCAGGATTTTATACTTTACTCTTTTGTCCAAACAGTTTTCAGAATCTGGTGATTTTAATAGATCAACACATACCTAAATAGTGAGATTAAACTATGAATAACCCTCTGATAGAAAGCACTAAATTAATTGTTGCTTTCAACATGATTTGTAGATGAGTTTGCGGAAGTTAATTTCATGTGCTTGATACTTTCCCTTGAACTATTAACTAGTCATACCCACATATACAGCTATATGAGACGTTTCTGTTTGTCTGCCTATGCCAATTCAAGTGATATGTGGTGTTTATGAAACTATCTAATGTGATGAGGTCGTAACATACCACTTACAGAAAGTAAAGGTAGGTACTGGAGATTTTATAATGTACACTTCTAATTTCTTTTTCCCAGTTTCTTCCTATTTTATTGCGTTTTCCAGAATTGCTCCCCAGAGTATCTCAATTTGTTTCTCTGAGAGTGAAATGACTTTTTTTTATTGAGATAAATAAGAATGTAGCCAGTTGACTCTCAAAGAATGTTCTTTGAGTTATTTTCTTGCTGTGCTGTTTGCAGCTCAAACAAAGTCAGCATGAGACTAAAAGCAAGAAAAAAAATGTCCTTAAAGAATATGATTCCAGTCTATGTACATTTGAACTGAATTGTTTTTCTTTCAGTAGCCTACTTACCCTGCACAAAGGTCCAGAGCCTTAACCTCTTGCTTTGTATCGCTCTAGCAGCATAAAACAGGCTTAACTGTCTGGTTGGGGGTTTCTTTAGCACTGGGGAATCCCCAAGTGGACTAGAGCCAGCAAAGCCAAGTGTATGTCACTCCCTCTTCTCATCCCAGCTCCCATACAGGATACATGTTGGGGGAAGGCAGCAAAGCAACTGCCCTGTTGCATCCTTGGTTTGTGTAATATCCTTATTGGGATCATTACTATCTGGTGCAATTTAGAGCTCCTGGCCTGCCTCCTGGAGTGGGATCAGAGGCAGAGAGTAAAGGTCTGAAATCACCTTTGCTTTCCCTCACCTCAGTTGGACCAAGGCCATTGATTTATACAGAACGTGATAATCTGTACTGAGCAACAGAAGATTCAGAACATTGCAACTGCAATCTTCCATTTGGCATATTTGTATGTTAGGATATGGGGAAAATTCCTCTTGTTGTACTGGCAGGATGTTACTACCCAGATGCATAGTATCCCTAATAATGGATGTACGTCTCTAAAGATATTCTATACTGGGACAAATGCTGTGCTGGATTACACGCAGATCTGACAGCACTCACATCCAAGCCACTTGGAATAAAATTTGAACAATTTAAAATATAAAGTAGTTTAAATACAAACAATCAGGACTATTTCTGCACTGACTTTAACTGACTGACTTAACTATTGGAGTTGCACCAGTCAGGTAACAGAGTCTAATAATTAATAAGATTTAAATCAATACAGAATTTAGTTTGGTGAGTTGTCTTTACCACAGAACATCTTATATCTCATAAAATTAAACCAAAATATCTTTGGTAGAAACATTGCTTTTAGACTGAAAATTTCTTAAAAAATCACAACAATAAATAGCATTCTATTGAATTTGGGAAGATGTCTAGAAGGGGACTAAGCAGCCTGCTAATAAAATTAGCAGATTATTCTACTAAGGAAATGACTGGAAAAACATGGATTAAAGCAAATGGAGCTAGAGAGGTTCTTAACATGGGCAAAATATTCAAAATTCATTTTGGACAAATGCAAGCAAATACATCTAAATAAAAAAATCTTCCAGGGCACACATGCTCAATAAGAGCAAGAAACCTGGAAATTGCTTTGCACTGAAAGATCTTGGCTATTAATGCACAACAACTGTGTTTATGAGATTGTAATTCAGTATGGCCAAAAAAAAAAAAAGTTTAACTCGGGTGTGGCATATAAAGATGCATCAAGTCATTGAACAGGGAGGTAATAGATGCTTTCTGAATAACTCCAGTGAAACCACATTTGGAGTGGTGGGTTTGACTCTGAGTACTTTGGTGATGATAAATTAGGAGTTCAGAAACAACCAGCAAAATAATCAAAGGGCAAGAATGACTGAGGTGAGGAGAGATTAATCTTTTATGTTTTGTCTAAATTATAACTAAGGGGGGAACATGTAAACCAACAACAAGGAAGTAAATGCAGTAAACACCAAAGAGGAAGAGAAATTAACTGGCTGAAAATGTTCTGTTAGAACTGTTTTTTCAAAGTGTCTGCTTTCTGTGGAAAATTTTGACTTTTAATTGAATCCCCGTGTCAAGATGTCTGGAGTAGCTCACAATTTTGAGTGCCTACCTAGGGCAGACTGTCAGAAAACAAGGTAGACATCCCAGACTGGTGGTGTGTTCTATAATTAGATTTCACCAAGCCAGTAACAAATGTGAACTCCTGGATCACTGTATCAGTCTTACCATGGAGTCACAGACAGTCCCCTCGAACTCTCCAGTCTGTCTTGCCACCGAGACAAACTGAACTTTGTGATAAAAGATTACTTAAACCTAAAATCACAACACCACATCAGGTTTCTCTGAGTCCCAAGAGACTGGGCACTTACCCCAGATCAATTGGTACTCCAGATCTTACACTAAAGACAACACTGGCAGGCAATTCTTTAGTAAACTAATTAAAGATTTATTAGCTAAGAAAAAAGAATGAGAGTTACTGAGAGGTTAAAGCAGGTATAGGTGAATTAGCTTGTAACAACAAATGGTGTCAGAGATATAATGAACTGCCAGTTTCCCAAAAATCTTTCAGGATATCCAGATTATCTCTGGGGATCTCTGCTTGCATACTTCCCTGTAAGCGTCCAAACAGTCAGAGATAAAAGTGCTTTCTTTGAATCCATATTTATAGTATCTTTCACACAGAAAGCAAGCGGACAGTGTCTCAACCAGTGTGAGCTTTCCCTTTGATGATGTTGAGTGAGGAAAATGCAAGTTGAGTCTCTGATCTCAGGTCATCACTGCAATGGCCATTTGCTTTGAAATTAGCACCTTTTCTGATAAAGTCCTTCGTTAGCATTCCCTAAGGCTTCTGTCAAGGCTAAATCCCTGCTCTGGCACTTTGAGTGCAGAAGGTAGGGGCCTGCAAGGATTCTAAAAATTAATACAAGCTTGGAGTGGCAACTATTAAACTCCCACGGTTACAGCTTTTCTCTGACCTTGGCTTGGTAAACACTGCCGCCACCCAAATGTGCACCAAAAAAAAAAAACACCCTTGGATCCAAGAAGGAACATTTGGGAATTCCTCCCTGTGGTGTAACGTCAAGCACTTCCTTCCCCGGGGGAAGAGCTAAGAAAGAAAATAAAGGAAATTATCTGTGCTACTGGCTAATCAAACAACATGCACAAACCTCTTAGGACACCGAAAATCCAGTCCTGTTCTTAAAAAAGGTAACTTTTATTAAAAACAAAAAGGGAAAAAAATACATCTGGAACTTAAGCTTTTGCTAGACTTTAAAAGAGCAATTCCAAAATTCAAGCACCCAAACTAGCTTTCTTGGGGGTTCAGCTTAAAGGTTACAAGCAAACAAAGGCATCAGGGGTTAGCACAGAGGAGAGCCACAAGCCAAAATAAGAAATAAACCTGATTGTGTCTAACTAAACAGTCCCTATCTAATAATTTCTTCGAGGTATGGAAGATACTTTTTCATATCTGGTTCAAACCTTACACAGCATTCCTGCTTATAGCATTGCTGCTCCATAGGGTAACCAGACAGCAAGTGTGAAAAATCAGGATGGGGGTAATAGGAGCCTATATAAGAAAAAGACCCCAAAATCAGGACTGTCCCTATAAAATTGGGACATCTGGTCACCCTACTGCTCCGTGTCCCTTCAGCCCAGAGAACAACAGACAAAGGGAAAGTTTCTTTCCCCATTTTAAAAGTTCTAGCCTTCCCGTTGGCTCTTTTGGTCAGGTGCTCACTCCTTTTCTTTTACCTGTTGGCTTGTTAACCCTTTACAGCAAGCAGAGAAGAGACATCAAGAGGGATTTTACAGCTAACTGGCTGTCTGGGTGTTCATTAAAGGGAGCTACCTCCCCCACACACTTCATTTATCACAGCTTCTTTGGTGTCTGCGTTATTTAGTTAAAGGGATATTTACAATGTAAATATTTGCTATTACTTTATAACGAACAGATATGTGAAAACAGTACATGTAGTTTTCATGAAGTTTAAACATCTGAATACACACTTACACTTTGCTCTATACTAATATACATGTGAATTGGTCTGGCACTCTGACCTGAGTTGTCACCTGGTTTGCCAGCATCACATGCTGAACACCTGAAAACTGAACAATTTTGCTTAGGAAATGATGCCATGGTGCCTCATAGGAGAGTTGTGTTCAGCTGATTCATGCCTCCATCCTCTATGGGCTGCGTTACCCAGCCAAACTACATCTTCCAAGATGCACCATGGCTAGGGACTCCCAGGATGCACTATGGGAGATGTACTTCAACAAGGAAAATATTTTTTTTATCATTCATTGGTTATTTTCACTGCTTGATAGATTATCTTTTTTTAAAGACTCTTGGTACTATAGTGTGATGGATTGTCTAAATATATCCATGTATTGCTTTTAAACTGTGTGATACCACTGAGTTTTAAATCTAATAGCACAGAAATTGTTGTGGTATCTCTCATGTTGACTAACAGCGACCTTATTCACCCCTAATATAACCTATCAACAACATTTTACACTATTGTATTCAATACATTATCAATACTCTATAGTTGAGAATCACTAAATTGTGTTTGTGGTGAGGTACAAACCGTGCAACACATCACCAACAGTTGCCCTATTCATGCTAACAGGATCCACCTACTTAGTCTAGAAGCATTAGAATGACTTTTGAAACACAAGATTCAATTATAAGCCCAGCCCATTGCTTTTCAAATGACATACAAAAGAAGTTTAGTTGCTAGACTAATCTATACTCTGCTACTATAACCTCAGTTTCCCACTGTTCTATATAGGGTCCAGTCCTGTGGAGGGCTGGGGGAGAGAACATTCCAGATGCGGGCAGGGAGAAGTCTGATTAAAAACTGGAGTCCCACATTTATCCCTGGTTGAAGTCAGGGGACCAACCTCACAGACCAACCTTGACACAACTCTGATAAGGGAAGCAGAAGTCCGACAGGATGGAGGTTGTGGGGGCTCTTTAATAAACCCCCAGTCAAGGGCAAGAGCAACTCTGTAGGATCAGGGGCCAATAAAAGCCTTATTTTCAGGGAAGCAGCAGCCACTAGGAGGGATTGGGGGACAGAAAATGACTTCAGTCAGGTATAGCAACTGGGAGGTGAAAGCCAGGGAGGAAAGTACAGTGGTGCCTCATGTCGCCCTACAGATGTCTTTTCCAATTGTGTAGATTTGGGGATGAAATGAGGCCTAGCCACAGGGGAGCTGCAAACTCTTGGCCAGGCTGGGAGTCCGGGTTTCGCAAGGAGAGAGGTTCAGCATAGCTTTCTCACACTTACTCTTGATACGAGCTATGGAGAAAGATTGAGCAGTAAGCAAGAACTCCCTCTGCTTCCCTGTGGGGTCCTCCCTACACTAGGAAACCCCTGTAACTAAAGCCTTGCATCCTTTTAAGCTTGACGGTGGGCTGCCATTAATAGGAAATGATACATGAACTGAAAAATCTTCCTGTGCACAGCTACTGCTTTGCAATCAGAGAGTTTATTTGTGCCTATGTTAATCTTAGGCACAGAACTCACCAAGCACTGGAGAGGAAAAAACAAGGTTTATAGGATAATTTTCCTTTCCTCTGGTCATGAACCCTTCCTCTACTCCCATTTAGTCAGTTGTCTCCAGAGAAGGCCCGATACAAAACCCACTGAAGTCAGTGGAAAGACTATTGATAATTAAAATAATAGATGCTATACAAATTGACTAGAAAGAGAATTGTAAAAAATCTCAAACGGCCTCTAAATTATTATTTCCAAGCTCTGAGTAGTTTTTCATATGGCTCTTTTTGTGTTTGAAATTGTCAGTAAAGGTATGTGAATATTGTCAGTATGGAATATTGTCATTTTGTAAGAGTTGGGCTTGGGCAGATGCATTTTGGTTTTGGAAAAACCCTCAGTTGTTTTACTTTGCCTTTCCAGTGACAACTAAAACCACTCCTGGTTTTGCTTCAGAATTTGTGATCTCTGATCATATCTGTTTTACACTTTCCAAATTTCCACTGATTTTTTTTTGGCGACATTATCACTCTAAAATGATAATCTCTTCCCCCTTTTGATAATTCCTGTCCTGCTCCTAGGACAATGAGATTAATGAAGCATATCAACCCTTTCTCTTGTGCCACTTCTACCTCTTTTCCCATTCCTTATACACCCGTGTGTCTATTTCTCTTGTCCTGCTACTATTACTCCTTTCCCCATCACCTCCTCTTCCCCAGTGTTGCTCCTTACTCCCTTGTGTTTTAGTTTCCTTCTACTCTGGTATTTCTGTGTATCCCACTTTGGTTTCATCCTTTCTCTGCCCATGATGTTTTGATCTTCCACCTTTGTCTTCATTCCTTTCATCTTTTGTCTCCTGGGTCCTGGGAAATAGGTCGGTCGTTGAAGAACATCACCTGTAGTTCCCACCTCTTACCTGAGGCACTGGAAGGGGCACCTGTAGGAGGAGCAGACTTTCTCTTTATCCCCTTTGAGTAAGTCACTGAGAAGAAAGAGTTATGCAGAATAAAGGTAACTTTTTCTTCCTCTGAAGTACTGGCAGGTGCGGCCTGAGGACTAAGCAGTTGGCGTCTAATTTCGCTAGGCCTGAGCAAGACCCAACTTTCAGTGTGTCATTCACTCTTGGTTCATAGAAGAAAAATGATAGTATCAAGTGTATTTAATCTGTCATGCAGATTTACTTCAATATTTGAATCTTTTCTGGAAAACCTTTTCTGAGTTTGGATATAATGAAAGAGAACCAAAAACAATGTTATGAGTCCAGATTTGGGGTTTCCATTTTGAAAAAACCCAACTCTAATTTTTTAGCCAGTGGTGAGTTAGCATCCAGGGATATGTGGGACCCCGCTTAGATGATGGCCTTCCATTTCTGGATAAAAAGCCCCAGATCCAAGCCTTTTTTAAAGGTCTTTCTTTCTGATGACTCATGGCCATTCAGAGAATGGGAAACTCCCTCCTTTTTCAGTTTTTCAAGACTGGGGTGTTCTTTTCAGTTTCAATGTCTTTTCTTTAACTTTAATGGTCCGCCATTATCTCTGCCTTGCTAGACAATGGATGAGTATTTGAATTTAAGTTTTGGAAAACAACTGGCTTGGGAGACCTTCTCTGCTGTGACGTGTACTTAAAATTGTAGCTGGCTAAATGTTTTTAGTTTACAATGTTGTTTTTTGAGGAAAGTTATTAAAAGTGCTGAAATGAATTGGAAAACCATCAGTTACATATTATTAAGATCTTGATTCAGCTATACGAACAGCTATGAAAGCTAATTCCAGCTTGGATCAGTTTTCAGAGAATTCCACCTACACACTCTTACCAGGACACTGAATGACAACTTATTCAACTAATAAAACAGAAAATAAAAACATTATAGCAGAGCATACTGTCATTTGCTAATTAGACTTCTGCAGGCAGGAGGCTATTAACTATGGAGGGCTAATAAACCATTTAATGTGTAAAATACACCTCTACGCCAATATAACACGACCCGACATAACGTGAATTCGGATATAACACGATAAAGTAGCGCTCCGAGGGGGCAAGTTTGATATAACGCGGTTTCACCTATAACGCGGTAAGATTTTTTGGCTCCTGAGGATAGCGTTATATCGGGGTAGAGGTGTACATCACAAAAATAACTTAACTCATGAGTTTTAGCTCACTTTAAAATACTTTTTTTTAGCAATTTAAAAATGTTATTCTACACAGTGCTTCTGATGGGTCCATTTGGTCATTTGACAGCACATACACACCATGAAATTTTATTCCCAATTAAATATTCCCATTAAAACCTATGAAATAAAAAAAAATTATATATTGAAATGTTTGGAGTAGAACCAATAAGGTCAATAATAATCAATAATAATAAACAACAACATGAAATAATAGCACCTTATATTGTTGGGTAAGCATTATTATCTCAATCGTAAAGAAGAGGAAACTGAGGCAAGATAAGGGACTTGCCCAAAGTCACACAGTGAGTCAGTAGCAGAGCTAGGAATTAATCGCTTTCCCGAATTCCAATCCAGTGTTCTATCCATGGACTATGCTGCCAGATAATGTAGGAGAGGGAATGTTACCATTATCTGTCAGGCTATCACCAAAATTGGTGAAGTCAATGAAGGAACAAGGTAAAAGCAAGATAAGCAGGATAGAGTTAACCTTGCATAAATTTAACTTTTATTATTTAGAATGGAAAGGATGTTTGATCATTCAAAAACCCAATACAGGCTCTGAGATATCCTTCTAATCTATTCTTGTCTGTATCATTCCACATCAGTGGGGTACACCATCACCTCTCTCCATTCCCCCTCCACTAACAAGATGGTTTCCTTAATCTGATGTATTTAAATCCTGTGTATTATTATGTTTTGTATTTTTTTCTTTACTCTTTGTTAGGGGTGTGGAAGTTACAAAATGAAGAAAAAGAAATCAGCCTTGGTAATATGGTAGATAAAATTCTGTCACTGCCCCCTTCCCTACATTTGAGTGCCACTCTAATGGTGAAAATGATTTAGGCCTTGTCTACACATGAGTTATGTTGGTTTAACTAACATGCAATCAGTAAAATCTCTGACCTACAAGGTTTTGCATAAGAATAAAAGATTTATAGTGAGGCTTTAGGTACTGTAGTGTTAGGAGCATTAAAAATGCATAGGTAGTAGATACCCATTAGGAAACTCACTCAAAGTAGAGTGATAAGGGTAAGCAAAGTGTCTTTGCACGTAAGAGACAGAGGAAGGTACACAAATGCAATGAACCATTAATAAAACTGAAAGAAAGACACCTAATGGTCAAAAGGAAATTAACCGAATAGAACACAGCACAAATCTAAAAACAGCTGGGAGTACAATTTAATATCATAGCCTTATATACTGAGGGGCTGAATAATCCAATCAAAATGTTAAACCTCTTGGAAAAACAGCATTGGTCCATAGGCATGCTCTGAGAAACAGTTGCAGTAAAAGAGCAGGAGAAACTCCAAACCCTCCCACACCGAATCCAAAGTAAGACAAAGAAGTAACCATTCTCATGCCCAAACATATCTTCCTCCCTCTCTCCCCCCACGCCCTATTAGATGACTCAGTCAGTAGAATGTTAGCATTAGGAGAAATTAAGAAGACAGCTCTCCCTCCTAAATAATGTATTCCTTTCTGATTTATAAAAATAAAAATGGCTAGGTACAAATAACAGTGCTTTAAAATATATACATAATATACAACCTGAAATAGTGTTGCCGTAAGAATATGCTAACCCATCAGCTCTAGCTTCCCAGCCATACTGTTTTTTACCAGCTCCTTGGAAGGAGTAGGTAAATAAATAGATCTTGCAATGTGTCTTGAACTGGAGATCCCTTGCAGTTTTAACGATAACAAGCAAACAAAAATAACTATACATTTGTGTACTAGTATAAAAACTTAATGATGCCACTTGTGTCTACCTGTACCAGTTTTACACCAAATACTAGTATATATCATTGCAGAATCACTTAAAAGCTTTCCTACCTCTGCATTACAAAGTTGTGTCAAATATCAACTGATCTTTTGCTAGCCTATCTAACCATGTATAATAAGGCCTCGACAAATATATAATCATGTACTGCATTGATGCCCCAAACTACATGTTTAACGTAAATCACTGCAACAAAAAGTTTTGTTTCAGGAAAAATATGGACAAATTACAGAGATTGCATTTCAATATGTAAAGAGTACTTGAAATGGAAAGAGGCGGCTTTATGTGATATCCAACCCAACTATGTTATGCTCCAATTTTTGTTTTGTTTTTATGTATAGAATTTAATTATTACAGAGTTCCATCTAGAGCACCACAAAAGTACTGGGTTTTATTCACCACTCCAGTTTTACATCAGCATCACTCATTTGAAATCAATGAAGTGCCCCGGCATAAAACTGGAATAATAGTGTATTGATTCCGGCCTATTATATCCATTTCTATATCTGTACATCAAGAAACAAGAATTTTGCTCCTGTTACTTTCTCACTCTCTTTAAGGTCCACTTGGTGTCCCCTCTGAAAAGATTTGGGTAAGGTTTTCTTTAATTCCATAGTTTTTTCAGAAAAATAGTGTGAGTTGGTTCATAGCGAGGGGCAGGGGCGGCTCTAGCCATTTCGCCGCCCCAAGCATGGCAGCACACCACGGGGGACACTCTGCTGGTCGCCGGTCCCGTGGCTCTGGTGGACCTCCCGCAGGCGTACCTGCGGATGCTCCACCGAAGCCGCGGGACCAGCGGACCCTCCGCAGGCACGCCTGCGGGAGGTCCACCGGAGACGCCTGCCGCCCTCCCGGCGACCGGCAGAGTGCCCCCCGCGGCATGCCGCCCCAAGCATGCGCTTGGCGTGCTGGGGCCTGGAGCCGCCCCTGGCGAGGGGGATCGGCAGCTGTTTGCCTTTTCTGTCAAGAGGTATCCAAATCTCCTGTTAAGTAGTTTGGCACATGCTGTGTCTATTGGATTGGTTACTGAGCAAGTATTGTTACTAAACTGACTTTTGGATTATAAGGTTAACCATCTTCTGACTGAACACTGGACATAATTTGGTTTTAGTATGTTGTGTGAGGAACTGTTTGTAGACCGTAACTCCTGTATGTTATTAATAGGAGGTGTGAAGAGGGGATTGAAAACTATGTTGAAAATGTTCTTTTTTGGCACACATTTTGTAAGTCGTTTCCCCTTTTGTACTACTTTTGAACCATTGCAGTGATGTTCTAGATTAGAACGGTAACACATAGAATGGCAAAATAGAACATTCACATACTGCCAAGCGATTATTCATGTCTTGGTATGGATGACTGTCCATTAGAATTATTTATCTCAAAATTAATAATTTCCAAATTCAGCTGATGACAGCACTCTTTTTTTTTTAATACTGATCCAGACAATTATTGGTGATATCTATGCTTGTGAAAATGATACATCAGCACCACTTTTCCACACAGGAATTATTCATCCATCCGTTTGTGTGGGTGATGATGCACACAATAAAAGTAAGCTGGAATACCTCACCTTCAGCAAAGCTCTTTCAGTAGATTCTGACAAGCTTCTAGTTTCTATGTATTCATCATGAGCACTATATATTGTTTTTCAAAGATGTGGTGAACATTTTGCGGGAGGCGAGGGGAATCTTTTTAAGGAAACTTGCCTTGGGTAAACAGACCTGCTATAGAAATTAGAAGCCATGCTGTTTCCCTGCGTTCTCCTGCCTCTCTTAACTGTCTGCTCTGCTCAGCACTGCTTTGAGGCAGCATTATCAAAACCCACACAATCACAGCCAAAAGAACAAAAGGTACACAGAGTCCATGCTTTGTGCCGCTCTAATGGTGTATGTGTTTTTCCATATGTTGTATTCATAAAACATTTATATTTATTCCTGGGCAGCTTAGTGTCAGAAAGATGTCGAGAAGTTGGATGGAATTCAGAGAAGAGCAACAGAAGTGATTAAATGGATCTAGCCATTGAGAGAACTAAATATAACTATGGGAGGGCTAATGAGAGAAAGGATGATCTTGTTGTCAAGGAGACCTTAGTTCCATTCCTTGCTCTACAATTGATTTCCTGTGTGACCTTGGGCAAGTCACTTAATCTTTTTTCTTCAGTCCTCCGGGTATGAAATGAGGATGATAATACTTCTCGGCCTCACCATGTGGTTGTAAAGATAGATGAATTCAGGTTTGTGGGGCACTCTGCTACTACCATGATGAGGTCTATATAATCATCAGATAGATAGGACTAGAGTGCTTTATGATAACTGACTGGCAGTATTTGAAGGATATAAATCCTACTTGTTTGGGATGCACACAGATATTAAGAGGAGGTGAAAATAAGCAAAGAAAATGTATATTGTTGAATATTGTGTAAATGTTCTTGATTTTTGGAAATTATTTCGGGTCTAGAATAATCTCCAAATTCCTACTATCCACATCAATTATAAGAACTGAATTTGGCAAAATACTCAAGAATATTCTTTTTAGGGGACAGTACTAACTTGTCAGGAGGGATGAATAAGTGATATAGTACATTTTTTCTCACTCATGTCACTTGGACCAAATTTAAAAGCCTGTTACTCAGATTTTGACAAAAAATCCTTCTGTTCTCTTTATATCTTTTTTTATCAGAGAGATTAGCAGTCTTGCATAGAGTTCTCTCATTAAGAGGCACTATTTAAAACGGCTATTCTGTTGACTGAGGAATGCCCCTAGACATCTTTTGGAAAGAGTGGAATGAGCATACAGGATTTAAATAGTACGTGCTACCTGAATTTCCTTTTTGGCTGGAAGGGAAATTGCCAAAGTGGTGATTATGGCTAAATGCAATTCATTTCAGTTAATTTCAAAATTCCATTCCAGAATGAAACCGGAAATGCAGCTGTGGTGACCATATGATATCTTTTAATATAAAGAGCTGATGCAGCTACGGTAAGCATTGTAGGTTAATATATATTTTTTGAAGGAACTGCAATATATATATTGCAGTTCCTTCAAAAAATTATTTAACCAGAGCCATGAGCATTGAGATGGAATGACATTTCATCAAAATGAATATTTGAAGGAGAATAGTGTCCCTGATGGTTTGTTTAATTATTAGAAATAAAGTTTATAAGCACCCTAGAATATGTGCAAGAATGAGACCAAACAATACAGCCTAATTAAAAACATGAGCAGACACCAATTGCAGAAAAAACACAAATTCCTGAATGCATGAATGATTCATTTGAAAGTGCTGATATGAAGCCACATGGATTATAATGTTTATAAATAGTAGGACTAAGTACAAGTATTTGCTAATTCAAATAAATATAATTGAAGGACATTTTAGAGAGAGTTATGCTGTTTTAGGCCCTGATTCAGCAAAGCACCGAGGAATTTAAACACATGCTTAACTTTTAAGTATGTGAGTAGCCTCATTGAAATCAGTAGGTTTAATTAACAAATCATAAAACATGAAACACAATATCCGATAAATAAGGAAAGAGAGAATTTATAAAGGAATTCTACTCGAAGGATGACATTAAATGATAGTCATGCCTGATATCCCATGACAATGATTCTTATTAGGTTTTTCCTTTTTGTCAACTAAATTTGCCTTACAGACTATCCATACCAATGTTTTAGCTTTTTGTATAGTATTTTCCCTCTTCAAGGTGCTTCACAACTGTTAACTAGTTGATCCTCATAAAACCACTTGAAGGCCCATAAGTGTTAGTATCTCAGTTTTAAAGAAGGCAAAAATAAGAGAGTCAATAGAGGTTAAGGCCAAATTCTCAAAAGTATCACTCTGTTCCCACAGGAGGCTCTCTGGGTGTCATAAATTGCTAACCAAAAATTGAGGCACATAACATCAGTGGACACTTTTGAAAATGTTGGCTTAAGTGAGTTGCCCAAAGACACAAGGAAACTCAGTGACAGACCTGAAGGACACAAGTGGTCAATGGGGGTCACAAGTAGAACTAAAGGGCTCCAGACTCTTCTTAGTCTTGTGCTCATCTGTCTCCCTCTGCCCCCTTCTCTCTCTCTCTCCAAGAGATTTTTCTTGTCTGCTGAAAGTGTTAATCCTCAGACCGTGTCCAGAGAGGATTTGTGACAAAGGACTTTCCCTCTTCTTCTCCCATTGCACCACTGATTTTATTTATTTATCTATATCATACTTGCCCCCATCTCATTTACAACATGATTTCTTCAAAAGCTCCTCCTGATTGAACTATTTAAGTGTCTGCTGATGAAAGCTGACAATCTGATCTTTTTAATCATTTAATGTCACATCACATATCTGTAATTAAGGGACATATGAAACCCTTATGAATGACTCATGTTTTTTCCTGATGTGACTTGCAAGCTTGCTTGTTACTGTATGTGCTGTGTTCTCTGGCAAACTGCTCCCTTGCTCTCTTCTTGACTGACAAGTATGATGGTGACCTAAATTTATCCTAGAACTCCCTCTCCTCCCTTCACTTTACTGTTGTTCTTCCAGATTCTTGGGAACATGTTCATAAATCACATTGTGTGTTTCTGTGTACTTACTATGGATTTTTCACTTTCATTCTTCAAATCCTGTGGAAAATCCATGCACTGTAAACTACAGCAATGAATTTTAATAAAGTAGCTGCCAATACTTTGAATGTACTAGATGATACACTATTATTTGCTTTCACATGAGATTAAGTTTGCAAAATGTGTTCTGAATAATCTAAAACATACTTTTTTTGCATTCAGTCATACATTCCTCCTCACTCCAAATAAAACCAAAAACCCCAAAACAAGAAAGGACAATTTAAGCATGTGCTTCCTGCCATATTCCAGAGCCTAGAGAAGGCTATATATCTAGTCACTGTGGTAGCTGTCATTGTTGAAATTATTTATAATTTAGATTGCAGTAGTGCCTAAAGTTCTCAACAAGGCCAGGCACCCATTGTAGTACGTACTGTATGAACATACAGTAAATGACAGTCAGTGCCCCAAAGAGCTTACAATCTAAAATACAAGACATAACAGGTGGATGAAATAAACAATCAGGGAGGAAAGAGTAATAAATATTACAGGATGGGTTCACGTGAATTAGCTGTTTGAGCAATTCATAGCCAGTCAGTAGTAGTGATCACAAAATTACAGCTCAACTCTGTCATGATTTTATATTGTAGCCATTGTTTTCAGATAGCCCTAGAAATTGCTGTTCATGAACACTTGCTCACAGATTTGGAGTGACATTAAATATTTTCTTCAGTGTCTCAAGTAGTTTTATAGAGTGTAAAATTTAAGGCTACTTCACCTTTTGCAGTAGAGTCAAATATACTACAGAGTTGCTGACTTTCACGCGGTAAATAAGCACCCCGACTTTCACAATAGCGAAAAATCAAGCTAAAACAAGGCCAAAACAAGCCAGTCCCTAAGAACCCCAACACTCTATGTGACTAGATCCCCTGGCATGTCGTCTGGGACTATGGTGGGCCCACTGTGCACCCCGACTCCACTCCACCTCCCGCTTGCTCCTGCTTTCTGGGAGCCGATCCAAAAAAAAGGAGCAACAAGCTACAAGCCAAAAACTAGCCAACAAGCAACTCACAAGCCAATTAAGCCAAAAACAAGCCCAATTTCTTGTTTTTTCCGTGGGTTTGGCATCTCCGAAATAGTATTGTGACATTAAATATCAAATCTTACTCAGTCTTCTGTATTTGGCTTCATTTCAGTAATCTTTTTTGCTGCAACAAAGCTCCTGTGAATCATTCCTGAATCTGTGCCTCGTGTCTTTTGTGAAACATGTTGGGTCAATGCAGTTTTAGCACTAAAAGAAAAGAACACTGGGAGATTAGCCATTGAACACCTTTCATTTCAGGTGGTTATCCCCAATATAATTATTTTAAAAGGTTATCATGGGTTTCAGATATCACAATGATGGTAGATATTAGATATGAGCCTATGATAGGACCACCTATATGAATAGGTTGGGGTGGAGAGAAGAGAATCTGCTCCCAAGCATGGGTGTTTGTGTGAGATCTTTGTTCTCATGGGCTGAACAAGATTTTTCTTCTATTTATGCCTCTTTTTTTAAAGCTTCTGCCTGATATTTGGCAGGTCTATGCATTTAGAACAAAATCTATGCAGAAATATTAAAGCTAGGAATTGAATAGAAATTTACTTTGAAGAAATCTACTAAATGATTTAGAATCCAAAATCCCCTTTTGCAGTGCTCTGACCACAGGATTATCGTGTCAGTATTTGTCTTTCTTTTTGGCCCAATGACTATTTAAATGACTTCGGTACTTAGGAGCTGAGTCTCATTGAAAATAAAATAGTAAATTCCATTTTTAAAAGTGATTTAGGTATTAGGAAACGGAAACTCAAATGTAATGATGAAATTTAAAGCAAAAGTCTACAACTTTATGAACTTTTAACTTTATTTTTGTAATTTATTGCACATTCAGGTTTGATTTTCAGATTGAAAGTCCATGTGCATTTCTGTGGCTTTGTGCACACGGAACACTATATATTCATATGTAAATCAGGTCAGATAGGCAAACAACTATGTGCAGACTTTTGACTGAAATTCAGGCCCTCAGTAAAATGCACTGCATGACTATCTTAATCCTACCTTTAGAATTGCAACATTATATTATAGTGAGTTTTCTGTTTTATATCCCAAATCTGGAACTAAAAATAAACCTTCATTTCACAACTGCAAGGATTTTATTTTCAAATCTCTTGGGGTTCAAATTGACTTTTGGGGTTGAAAAATAAACATGATCACTTTCAGTCACTTTTGATACTTTACTACACCCTACTCTGGGGAAATTCTGTGCTACTGCACACGTGCGGAATTCATGTCCCCTGCAGATTCTTTTTTTCTCTGCAGAAAATACATTCTGCTGGAGAGGTGCTGCAGTTACACCTTTCTCCCACCAGGGAATGCTGTGGCACCAGAACAGAGAGCAGATGGCTCACTGGCAGTAGCAGCCAGAACAGCGTCCTGCCCACCAGTCCAAGTTAGGAGATACGGGATATGGGTTGGGGACAGACAGAGTGGGCACATGGGCTGCTGGGGGTGGGGGTCGTCACATGGACTGGGGTTCAGAAGGGCTAGTTGGGGGGACAGACTGGGGTAGAGGCTGAATGGGATGGGGGTACAGGGCCACATGGAGATGGCGAGCAGGGTGAGACTCAGTGGAGGTGCAGGGACATGGAGGAAAGGGGGTGCAGGGACATTTGGGTGCAGGGGCAGATGTGCCTGACTGAATGGGAGAGACTAGGGCCAGCCAGGGTCTGCATGGGGGAGGCTCCCCAACTCCCTAAAAATCCCTCCCCTCCAATAATAACTCGTTCCATACTTCTCCCACCCACACCCAACCACCTGCCAGGTTTACTCCCAGGCTCCTTCCCTCTTCATCAGCTCCTCCGTTACCCCAACTCCTCCCAAGCCTTTGCACTGCTCCTGAGGGGTGCAGGAAATACATTTCTGTATTGTAGTTTAAATGAATTATTACTCTGAGTTCTGTATTAATATGCTTGGTAAGGAATCTATTTGCCAAAAAACATTTCCTGAATCATTTTTGTTGTCTGTATTCCTACAGACATATTTGCTGGCAGGTATTAATAAATTACCAAAATAATTGAAACTGGTGTGATTAGACTGTATTGTTTTGACAAATAAAATTTGGAGAATTTTGTAAAATTTTTACTTTTTTTGGTGCAGAATCCCTGGCCATCACGTCTTGAGGGAATCCTCTCTCCGTCCCCCTCTCATTATCTTCATTCTCTTTTCTAGTTCCTTCTCTCTCTCTCCTGCAGCCCAAATCAGTCCCTTCTTCATAATCAAATAAAATCTCTAAGTACTTAATCCTTACCTGATACTACTGAGGACTCTTCCCAGGTATTCCTGTGCCAGGTCTGCTCTTGAAGTGCTTGTCTAATTAGCACTCTGCATATAGGTAGAGCGGGAAGTGGAAAGCTGATTAGACAAGAACTTGATTTCAGGAGAAGACCTGACTTAGGAAGAGTCAGCTTTTCATGCAGGAGGTCTTGCTACAGGCCTGTGGTAAGGAAAGGGAATTTGGGTGTTTAAAAGGTAGAGTACAAATATCTCATAAAATCAGGAGGCTTGCAGTTGAATTAGGGATATTGGCAAGGATGAGAGACATATCAGGTGAATGATGCAGTTTATTTTTCAAATGAACAGATGGCACCTGCAGGTTTTGATAACAAATTGTGTCCTGTGAATTCTTTGTTCATACTGCACCTGAATTATTGTACTAAATACTGTTTCAGCTTATGGTGTCTCGTTTCGTGATGAGACAAAATTCATTGTAGTATATTATCAACTTCTGTAAACGGGAGAATGAAAAGACTATATTACAAACCGGGTTCCTTACAATGATTAATTCTGAGTGGCAGTACAGACTGGATCAAGAAGTCTCTTGCCCATCCATTCCTGTTATTTCCTTGCATGAAACAGAAGCTTTGAGCAGTCATGCACATCTCATTAAGGGGTAGAAAAGCCACTATGACCTTGATTTTTTTTTTCTTTTCAGAGGTGCTCAGAACCCACAATTCAAATTGAAGTCAGTCAGTCAGAGCTGTGAAACTCAGCTCCTCTGAAAATCAGGCTCCAAAAGTGAAACACATTGATTTATTTCATCTTATGCTGCCTTTTGGCTAGATTTCAATATATTGTG
The DNA here is from genome assembly GCF_016161935.1 of Mauremys reevesii. Classification (NCBI taxonomy): domain Eukaryota; kingdom Metazoa; phylum Chordata; order Testudines; family Geoemydidae; genus Mauremys; species Mauremys reevesii. Next base: position 203,654,026 of record NC_052624.1, read on the forward strand.
GAAGTGGGTATGTATATAGATCATTGAATTTATGAACCATCAATAAAGCAGAAGTGCTTAATTGTTTGTAACACCAAGCCTCAAAGATTGAAGCACTGATAAAGAAATGAAAAAAAAAATACTACTAGAGGTTCAGCTCTTAGGAAAAAAGATGGCTCAGGGCTGATGGTGATTTATGGAAGAAAGTGGAGGAATATCAGTGATTGTTCTAAAATAATGTAGAATATTTCCTAACAACTGTTCTAATCATCACATATAAAACATCATTACAAATATAAATGATTACCAGAATATTGTATCTTTGTGAAACCAGGTACAAAAAAAAGCAGCTGACCTCATAATCTCTTTCTTTATTGAATACTGGTTTTAAAAAAAAGTAAAAATATTGCAAATGCCGTAGACAAGTTCAGTTTTAAAGCCCTTCACTTTGGTCTAACCCATTTGACAGTGATTTATTGTGTGAATAACTTTCAGTGGAGACTGCTATCTTAGTAATATTGTAGACCCAATAAATTATAAATGGCTTAAATACACCTCCCCGTTTACGGAAGAAAAATGTGCATATTAAGCTTTCTAGAGGATTAGAAACCTAATTAAATCAGATCAGAATGCTTCCAAGTGTGATATCTCTCTCACCTCTGTCAATACTGTAATTTGTTTATCAACAGAAACGTAGAAGTAGTGATAGCAATAGAAGTTCTTAGAAGAAGACAACAGGTTAATATATTTTTCTGTGTTAATTCAGTCTGCTTGATTTTTACTGAAGAACCCAGAAGTCCAGTAATTTAAGCAGAGGATTTAAAGTCAGGTCTCCAGGGTTCTATCCCAGCACTACCGCTGATTCACATTGGTCCATATTTACAGGGATATTTAGATGCTTAAAAATGCAGATAGGAAGTTAGGTACCTAAGTACCATTTAAGTCAGTCTTTCTGTATCTTTAGATGCTTAAATATCATTGTAAATCTGGCCTGTTCTGACTTCGTGAGAGGAGTGTAAGGGAGTGAGGTGCCCAAATCCTACTGACTTCCAAAGCTGCCTTCCTTTGACAATCACAGCCTAAAACTCTCTCTTTTCAATTTGCTAATCTGAAAACTAGCTATAATACAATCCTGGAGCCTTAAACTTCCACCTGTCATGCAGGAATTCAGTGTTGTTAAATGGAAATCACTCCATGAGATAGGAGAGTAAAAACCTCCAATTCTATATTCTCTGTTTGAAAGAGATGTTGTGGAGTTCAACATTTTTAAACTGTTGTGAGATCCTTCGATGAAAAGTACCCTGTAAGTGTAAATTATTATTAACCTTGCCTGTTATATATGGTGATAGAAATTAAACTACCATGTGGTATTTTTCACAGAAGTGAAGGCCATTTTTTTCCAGCAGAAGAAGTAGCTAGTAATGTAATTCACACTTCCAGAGAAGGATAATGGCAGCAATATAATCCTCATTTGGAAAAGCTCTGAGGCTCTGGATAGGATAGTGATTATAATGAGTAAGACTGTCCATCTGTAACAATGGAAAGTTTATAAGTTGAAATAGCTCTGTCAAATTTAGAGGTAACTTAAACTCTCTATTTAATGGCTCTGATAGTATGTGAAATAGAAAATGCATATTGCAGTTTTACTGTGTATAATTCAAAGGAAGAAGAGCAGACTAGAAAAACACCAAGATATCTAACAGGAATTCTGAGAGGTGCGGTCGAAATCCATTTGCTTAGGTATACAAAGAAGGATTTATCTGCCACCGATGTGGAGCAGCACAATAATAATTTAGAATACTGTATATTGACTAGGTATTCAGGATGTTTACTGTTGGTTTAGTTTAATAGTGTGCTATAAGGAAAAAGCAGGTAGGAAGGAAACAGTGGCTCCAGATAAGTCACTTCTTGGTGCATGCTTAAGAGTTGCTGTAAGAGACAGTGCCTGACTATTAGATGTGAAGACGTTACCTCCTAGCTCCAGCTGTCTTACCACACTGCCTTGATCTAGAAGCCAAAAGTTCAGGAACTTACAAGAATAAATGCATTCTGGCTGGGGTAAAAGAACTCCCACTCCCTCTCTCTCTCTTCGGAGATTGGGAAGCTGTTTAGACAGACACAGGCACCCACTGGAGTGTTGGAAGAAGCTCAGCCTGCCAAGGCTACCGTTAAAGGATGGTATAACCCTTTGGGTAAGATAGACATGCTTGTTGTTTTAAAATATTTTTTCTCTTTGTTCCTACTGTTGAAATTAATATTTTTATGACACTCCCCAGGATATACAGGGTTGTGTGGCACCTCACTATTACCTGCCCTTAGCGTGAAGCAGCCTTGGCTGTTCCAACTATGGATCAGCTCCCTGAATCCAGCAACCTCTCCAACACAAGCAGTACCTTCCAGAGCTCAGCGTCTCTATAAGGGTAGCAATAGGCACACACCAACCACCAAGGTCTCAGGGTGTTCCCTGCCGTATTCAGCCCCCTTATCTGCTGAACGCTCAAAGAATTACAAGGTCTATTGTTACCAAACAGACAGTATACACACCAGCTTATAAGATTCAATTCAGGACCAGCACTTTGCTTAACAGCACAGCACTGAGATAAACTTCTTATTGTTTCCACTATAAATATATCATCCAAGACTAGAGATTCAGGAGATAGTGAGTAAGGATGTTGGAAACAAATGCTTACATATAAAACAAAATAATAATATGCTTTCTAGAGACTAAACTTAACTAATAGGTTAACCACCTGTCAAAAGAAACTTCTCACCCAAAGTCCTTTTCGGCATTTTCAACCAAGATTGTCTGAGACCCTGTTTTCATGAATGTAAATGCATTGTCCATTTACTTCCTAGGTGCAGGATGACAGGGTGTCTTTTTTGCCTTCCAGAAATACACCTGAAGTTTACTGTCTTTACTCATAGACAGGAGAATCTCTTGTGGCATGTTTTTTCCTGTGTGCCCCTTTCCCCTTGATTCCATATCTTTGTTAATATTTGCCTTTGTATGCAAATGGGTATCCATTGTGTTAGCTTACAATGCTTAGTTTACATCCCCAGAAAGAGAGAGGTGAATAAACATCTGTTGTGTGACAAAACCTGTTTTTCACCTCTGGTGGTGAGTAGTAGTACCTTGATTCGGACTCTAAGAACATACCGTATTTTCAGTATATATACATAACTCCCTATGTAGTATCTGTACATACATTTCACAATGATAATTATAACCAGTGTGACATTGGCTTTCATGTGGGACCTTGCATGACCATAGGTGCTAGAACTAGGGGCGCACTGGGGGTGCTGCAGCACCCTCTGGCTTGAAGTGGTTTCCATCATATATGGGGTTTACAGTTTGATTCAATGGCTCTGAGCTCCCTCACTATACAAATTGTTCCAGCACCTCTGCACATAACATTCTTTGGTGACCCAAAATATTCATACCAGAATCTGGATATTCCTGTAACCCTCTTGCCAGTTCATGTTAAGAGGTTCTTGGATCACCACTCTGGTTTAAAGAAGACTGCTTGGTCACTGTGTTAACCACTGGTCACAGACTCATGGAAGGAAGGACCACAAATGCCCAAACTCAGCTAAACACACTGGGTAAGCCTGTTTGATACACAGGGTTCTGTAGCGCAAGGCTCAGTCTAAAGATATCTTTACACTTGGAGCTGGGGGTGTGATTCCCAGCTCACAGAAATGCTTGCTCTAGCTAGCACGCTAAAAATAGTATAGCCACAGTAGCATAGGCAGTGGTGTGCAGTGGGAGGGGCTAGCAGCTGCAAGTACAAACCCATCTGGACCATAAGGGTAAGTACTCGGGCGGCTAGCCCCTCTCGCCGTTGCCCAGGCTACTTTGACTGCACTACTATTTTTAGCATGCTAGCTTGATGAGATCTAGTGTGAGTATTTCTCCTCAAACGGGGAATCATAACCTTAGCTTATAGTGTAGGCATCCTCTTAAACTAAGGGAATTGCAGAATTCTACCCCAAGGGAAGTAAAGTCATGAGACCTGACACTCGAGGGATCAGAAAGGGAGCAGAGGTGCAGCTAACCCTGTAACTGTGCAAGTGTCATCCTCGTAAAGTATTATCCACTTTTATGCCAGAGATATGACAGTGCCTAGCAAAAGGTTCAATATAGTGTAAGTGGGAGAGAAAGAGGAAAAAGCCAGCAGGCACATCTGATGTGGGGAATAGATCAGAGATTTTGTTATTTTAAATGTATCCTCTAGGGATGGCTACCACTTAAGTTTTAGCTTGAAACGTAAGTCTATATCATATATTTTTTATTATATTAAACAAAATTCCCATTCAGATACACTGAAGGCATTCTTCTTTTTTCCTCAAGAAAAGCACATGTAGTTGGTCCTGACACCAGATTTCATGAACAATATAAATCATTATCCTTACATAAAAAGGCCCTCTGTTTAGGCCAACCTAACTGGATCTATCTTTCCTAACAACTTTTAATCTGGCTGTTCATGTGACAATAGTGAAATAATTGTTATCAGAACAAAGGATAACAGTGGCTGTCTACACAGCAAAGAAAAGCCCACTGCTGGCCCGAGCCCACCCACTTGGGGTCACGGGACTTGGACTGCAGGGATATTTCATTGCTGTGTAGACTTCTGGGCTCGGGCTGCCACCTGGGCCCTTGCATCCTGCACAGTGGGAGATTCCCAGAGGTCGGGCTCCAGCCGAAGCCCAGAAGTCTACACAGCAATGAAACAACACCTCAGCCCCAGCCCTCCAAGTCTGAGTCGGCTGGCATGGGGGAGCCATGAGCTTTTCTTAGCTGTATCAGTGCACATATTTAACCAAAAACAGTATCGCCTACATGAGCCAGTTTTATTTGTCATGTTCAGATTTACCACCTACTGTAATATGAATTACTGTGCATCTTTCAGCCTGTAACCTCAGGATTGTTTGTAATAGCCGCTGGGAACTGGGTCAGTTTGCTGACTTCTACTGTTTACTACTAATGACAAGTCTGCTCCATTTCAAGTGTGCAGAAAAGCTCCTATACTTCATTCTACTGCCTGTTGCAGGATGTTCATTTAACTGTATGATTTAAAATGAAGAACATTTGGCTAATTAGCAGGCAGCTGTTCACTTACGTGAATGACTCATACAGAGATCTTTATGGTGCATAACTATTTTTCAAGCCTGTAGAAACTTAAAAAGAAAAATGAAGACAGAAAAGGAGATGTTTTTGCTACTGTGTCCATGAAAAATGTTGAAGACTGAACCCTGTTCTTATTTAACAGTTTATCTTTCAAAACTGAATGATAAGTAGGTAAATCTGAATCTTAACAAGTATTTCTTAGAGAATAATAATGTAATGTAGCACTGCAAAAGAAATTGCTCCATTTTGCATATACTTTATTTCATATAGAATGACTGATTTGCAACCAATTAAAACATGAGGTGGCATAAAATGTACTGTAGTTGGGACCTTAGCTGAGGATCAAAGGAGTCATCTTTTCTTCTTATGAGATGCTATATAAATATATTTCAAATGCAAAAAGAAAAAATAGAGAAACATTTTAATCTGCCTTCTACAGTGCATAGATTCCATTTAGAAATACCATTATTGCAAGATTTCAGAAGTATCATATTCATATAATTATAAGAGCCAATCCTCAGCTGGTGTAAATCAACTATACTAATTTATATCAACTAGGATTTGGACCTTGAGTCTGTTATGGATGATATAGACAGTAGTGTTTGGAATTGTAAATTTATGGGATTCTTTCACTGAATCTATGTTGCCCCATATTTTGGTGCATTTATTTTGGTTATTTGTTAGCTAGCTGAGCACTGCAAGGCATCTTCTAGGTTTCCTTTAACCCACTCTGCTGTCCCTAGTTGTGAAACAGACAAAATGTGTCTCTCCTGCTCTCAGGTACTGCTCATCAGTTCTTACTCACTCTCTCCTGCCTAGATTAGAACAAACTCTTCTGGGTGTTAGATTAGTGGCCTGTACCTGTGATACATAGACTATAAACATAACAGGGAAATATATTCAGCTCAAAGGAGAAAATTGAAGAGGAATATTTTTGTTGCTTTTGTTCTCTCTGTTTCTTTCTCTTCAATTCTGTCTCTTCACATATTTGAAATTGTGTAGTGCAAACAGTGCCTGCTGCTTTAAGATTTGCAGAACCTTTAGTGCCACTTTGTGCAAAGTAGCACTCTAGAGGATTAGGCAGCTGAGCAGTTCTCTTTAATTCTGCACTCATATTCAAGAATCCTGCTTTTCAACTCGCTTTTAGAATATTTCTAAAAGCTGTTGTTTAAAATATGTAACCTTTAAATGCTTCAAGCGCTACAACAGCTGTTTCCAGTAAGTGTCTGAAAGGACCCAGGCTTCTCTTACATGTAAATAAGGTAAATTTATGTTCAGAAGAAATTACATGGATACATTCTACCACTGCCTGCTATTTTTCTACTTCATCGGTGTAGAGAGCAGATAAGGGCTTTTCTGTTAAATAATCAGAACACAATTTAACGTCTTAAAAATACCCTTGAATGGAAGGAGAGCAGAGTCAGTTGTTGTTAGATAATGTTCAGATGCTTAAACAGAAATACTGAGGTGAATTGGTGTCTTGTCACTAAGAGAAAAACTATGCACTGATGGACATGAGAAGACCTAGTACAGTTTATAAGGTTATTCATAAAGAATAACTTTGGGCTAGATTTTCAGTTCAGCAGAGGATGGGACCCATCAATGGACTGTAACCGGTTCCCAATTCTCTGCCTGATCTTGGAACGAGTGTAGGTTAAAGACTGTGGGGCTGCTGTAAATTGTGCCAGCTGTAAATGCTTTCCAACGGACCATCTGGGGATGGCAAAGGGACATCACACTCCAGCCACACCTCTGTAGGCCTCTATTCCAGTGGCCATTGCATGGTCATGTACAAACCAGCTGTAAACTCACAGGGAGTTCCCTTAGACCAGGAGATTGCCTCCTAGAGAGATGTGTACGGTTTCCATTCTTTTACATTGCCTGAACTACGTGAGAGAGTGAAGTGGGGCTGTGAATTTGGCCCTGTATTATTGTTTTGTTTTTTTAAGTGCTTTCAACTTATAGGCTGAGCAAAGAGAATAGAAAATCAAGTTCAGTGAAATAAACACACACACTTTTAAAAATATTATTTGAATTTAACTGGAATTGTCAGGTGAAATGTCAGTTCTTTTCAGCGTAAATTGCACTCCTTGTTCATATAGTACAATAGGTTATAGCTTCAGAGGTGAACTGAACATGTATGCATTAGAAATCCATGTGCTTTAAAGGAAAAATAAATAAATAGACCAGGAGTGGGGAAAGTGAGAGAAAAGAACTGTTGTCCTAGGTTAAGTGTTATGCTTTGTTCTATTTTGAACATATTCCTGCTCCTATTGGAGTCAATGGGAATTTTGACTGAAATGGGAACAAGAGCAAGCTCTTTATCTATTTTTTTAAAATCTGTTCACACTTTACTGTAGATCTGTATGCTGTGCAGTTCTCTGAATCATGAGTAAACTACACTTGAGATGGTCACATCATGTGGTGCTTGTCCTGCTACTTAAAACCCAAAAGATCATCCTTATAACACCCTTCTGCATGTATTTTATATTTAATTTCATATTTTCTGCAATGCTCTTGGAGAAAAATGTTACAATATGCATTTAAAAATAGAGATAACAGGCTGGTTTGGGAAAATGGGTACATCCGCAAACATGGAGCGATATAGAGGTTTGTTACTACTTGATTGCCTAGGAGTACACATTGTCTACCTACACACTGGCCTAATTCTCTCATATTTGGTTTGATTCCCCATTTTACAGATCCAGTCACTGTATCAGGCCGTGTCATGCTTAGTTACCCTAGGCCTATAGACAAATTACCCTGATAATCAAAATAAAAGGGAAAAAGGCCACGAGAGGTTGAAAAAATATTGGTGGAAAGTCTGTCCTGTATTTAGAATATAAACATATATTCTATATCAGCAAGATTTCACCAGCATAAAAAAATGGATAACCAAGCTAAAGGACAATTGCAGCTACATGTAAAATACAAAACTGAATTTTTCCCAGCATATAGTAGCTGTCCATCTCCAGCTAATAGTAGTTGATTTAGAGAATTGCTCCAGGTGAAACAGTATTCAAATTGGTAGGTACAGGAATAAAATATTTTAATTAGAATATGTTTACGTGAGTTGCTGGATCTAATTAATCTTTTTTTCCTTAACACTTCATGTAGGCTCCATCACTCTCTGGAGCATGCCAGCAGTAGAGGATTTCCTCTGGCACATTATAGCGCATCTTGTCAATTTGTAAAGAGAACAAAACTCTCTGTACTAAGAAAAAAGAGGAAGTTGTCAGACAGACAATTTGGCTAAAATCACTCTATAACTATATTTCACCCAGATAGCAAACAGTAACAAGATACTTAAAGTATCCAAATTACAAAGCAACTGGAAGTTCTACATACCCCCTATGGAATACTATACCAGCAAACTACTAAGCAGAATAAATAGGGGAAGTAAAATAATTCTTCTGATCTGCAATGAAAATAATACATTTTATAAAGGTGTCTCCTGCTCTTGTTGTAGCGTCAAAGGAATTAAGAGCAGCCAAAGAACGCAAATACAGCACAGGAATTCTAAGGGAGTTAAAAAGAATTTTGAACACTGTATTTGCATTGCACATCAGTCTCCTAAAGTGTCATCTCAATAAGGATGTAGAGTGAATAAACATCTATATAGACGGAGTTAGCTTTTTATTATTATTTATTTTTGTAAATATCATCTCTTTGTAGTGTCTATGTGAGTGTGTAATACATATACTGTGTTAATATAGTCTTTCAGAAATGTGAATTTACTAATTCTAAGGAGTGTCCTTGAGCCTTGAAATTGTCTATCAACCAGGCCAGCATGGGCAATGGCAGTACAAATTCCCCACGATGCCTTGCTGACGTGCCTTAAACGTGCCAAGAAATTTGTCAGCTGAGGTGGTGGCTTTCCGATGTGAACCTCTCTGCTGTAACCAGACTAAAGACCACTGTGCTCATTTTACATAGGCCAGAGATGATCAGCTTTGTCTCTACAAAATTTGGCAGAATTTGAAATGATAAAGAGGTGAGAGGTTCTACAACATACTGCTTTTTCCTTAAACATCTCCTCTGTTTTCCTGGGACGTGAATAAAATGTAAGTATTTTTGTTTTCTGCTATCAGTTTAATTGGGGTCATAAAAGCTAAAACTCAATTATTAGGAATAGTGTAATTGAATCTTGCTCAGCTAAACATTGCTCATTTAAAAAGAGAATATATTACTAACTGACCAATGCCTTGCATGGGTAAAACACTGAGTGAAAACACCAGTCTCCCAACAATTCTTTAAAATGTGTGTAGCTAAACTGATCTTTCAGGTGGATGACAGGGACTGACTTGTGATACTGATGGAAAAGTGTATTTGTGGTCTGCAAACCTATCCCAATCGTGAATTGTAGTACTCAGTCTTAAAATCTTTTCAATGTTGACTTAAATGACTAGGTAACATTCCCTCACAATTGACAGTATTTTTGAATTAGTTATCTGAGTCATTGAAATGTTTTTTAACAATGACCACTCTATATCCTTCAGAGGTACCAGCTGATACTTATCAGACACATTAATAAATGTTGCCAACTTCCTGACATGGACTATTATTACTGGAAATGTTTAAATCTCTAAGATTTAATATTGAATAAGGTCTTAATAATCCAAACCATAATCTTCTATTAATAATTTCTGACAATGGGTATTAGTAATCGTTTTCTTAGAGGTTCAGAGCATAAAACATCCAGAAGAGAGAGAATATTATTTTTCCATCTTAGCTAATTATGTTCAATTAACCTGCCTGTTTTTCTGTGTAACATGGGAATTCATTCACTGAGCTGGCCACGTAGAGTGTTTGGGTAGAGCCCTCTCAGTTCACTTTGCATTATTAATGAAAATAGATTGGATTTTGGAAAGAGAGCATCTTGAACTATGGAGACTGAGTACCTCTTCAGTTGATACCTGATAAAATGTATGTAATGTTTTTTCATCATGTAAACTTGTATTTGAAGGAAAATTCCTCTTCTGGTTCATTATTTTAGCCTTCTGTAGGAGGCATGATGATGATTACTGTTCAACTTCGCAACTGACATTGCTGCTATTTTTGTTGAAAATCATATTCACGCTTACTCACGCAAAATCAAAGAGGAAGATGATAAATTTAACAGGAAAAACAAGGATATGTTTGAGATAAGGAAAAATCAGTGGCTTCTGGTCTCATAGATGGTATAAAATATAATTACTTCACTTCTGGATTTGAATCCAGACAAATGATGTATAATCAGATGTAACCCAGGGATCTAGATATGTGGAACATAAGATTAGAAAATGGCTAACCTGGTTGATTGGGAAAGAAAAGAATGAAAATTATTTGACCAATTATTGGGGAAATGAGCTGTAAAAAACTGCTTTAAAAGTAAACCTGACATTCTAAAAATATAAATTACCTAAATGCATGTAAATTAAAATCAGGAAATGATGCTTGCAAGTTGCATGGTTTGATCACAAAAGTCATAGCTCCTATGACTTTAATCATACAGTTGTGATGAGAATAAGAGAGGTGTCTAACAAACTGGGTTCTCATAGTTAAAACTTAAAAACAAATTAAAGACTCAGATCTGAAATAGTCCTAAGTAAAATGGGAGATGAGCTCTGGGTCTCTTATCCAAGGGACATGTGGTGGAGTTTGAGGGCAGGGGGTTGATAAAATACGTATTTTAAGAAAGATCAGATCTGGGCCCATGATTTTCCATTATCCTCCCCCACAATTTCATTATTTTCATTACTATTGCATGCTGGTAGACCTTTGGTTCCAAAACCCACAAGCCTCTGTCACTTGAGTTAGAGGGAAATCTCTGTTAATTATAGTATTATTAAGGCTTATTATTAATAAAGTTAGTTACTCGGTAATAAGGCTTATTAAGTTTATTCTTAATATTATAAAACAGTGTAAGACAAGCAGTAAAGAGCAACATAGTCACTAACATTGGTGCAGGTCAGACATTTTAAGCAATAAAGGTAGGCTTGGAAGGATTAGATTTTTATAAATAAATATTGATTTCACAAACAGTCCCATCAATAATAGTTGAAATTTACAGACAGGCAAAGTAAGAAAAATGCTACTTGAAAACACATTAGAGTTTGATTTAAGAATATTTACTTTGCATATTTTGATGGGATGTTGACAATTTGTGTTTTAATAGTTATAAAGCTTTAATGCCAGGACACATTGAGATTCTAAAAGTTAAATAATTGTCTGACACCACCTCCCCATTGCCTGACCATCCCCCCCATAGTTTCCCACAACTGCAAAAATTTAAATAAATAAAAATAGAAAAAAATGCCCCCATAATTTTACACAATTGAAAATTAGCATCAATATCCGTTCAAATTATAAAAAATAAAAACTGAATTCTGCCAAACCTAAATAAAGGCAGCAGTACATATACACAGTGCATTATGTCAGCTTTAAATGTGTTACCCATTCTAATGAACTGAATCTTTTGAATACATGTAATCTACATGACAGTCTCAACACAGTAAAAAACACTTTTAGGAAGAGGTGTTAAATCTCTGCCAAAACTCTGCATAGATGGAAAACAGGTTTAGTTGACCCATTCAAGAAATTTTGCAAAACATTTACAGCTTTGCTAATGCACCCTACATTTAGACTGCATAATTTCTCGTTAATAAAAAGAATTTCTAAGAATCCATTTCAACAATGCTAATTACCTATAGAGAATCCTACTAAATGTAGACCACAGAGTTAAATTTAGCTGGGTTTACACCGATGACAAGGCTTTGGGAGCAGAAAAGGATCCAAAGGAAGGTTGCTGCAGTAGAAAGCAGCTGCAGTTTCCCATCTCTGAGAGAGGGGTTATAGATGTCCAGCTGTTGAGCACTGCCCAGAAATTGCTAGATTGGCCAGGAAGAGTGAGATGGCCAAAGTGAATCAACTCATCCTTTCAGTATCATTATTTAGTGGGGCTACTTTAGAAGTTTGACAGTAACCTAAAACTGCTCTCCCCTGCTGAGAAAACTCAAACAGTAGATAGTGGCAACACTGCCACCTGCTCCCTGCTAGGATCAATCCCACTGAGTGAGCAGGTGTACGGAGGTGCAACGGCTCTTCTCTGCATCAGCTTGAGTGAAGCTGACCTACAGATTTTTTTATTATTATTTGTATTTGACATGATCTTCAAGATACTGACTAAAGTTCTGCAAAATGATTTTAAAAAAACCTATAAAGCATATAATTCACCTTAACCACATGATTCTAAAGCCGAATCTGTGTCAATTTCCATTGATAAATGTCCTTAAACACAATGGTCTGAGTTGTTAAAGTGGTGCAGAAGGATTTAGCTGTCTGATCCCCCCGTCGTTGAATAATAATTGAATGGCTATATTTCTCTCCCTCTTTCCTATACCTCTGCACTGTATCTCCCATTCCGAAGATGGAAAAATTACACCTATAGATTTACATTATACCATTCCATTGCAACATCACTTGATTCAGGAAAATCTGTTGATTTGGTGGACTAGGTATATTGAATGTATTCTTCATGCTAAGTAAACTTTTACCAGTGACATTAACATCAGAAACTGGAACATAGTATTTGCCTTGATGCATCAGACAGTTGTCCATAAAGTATGAGAAGCTGGTTCTAGCTGTATCCATTATCTGATATCTCAGATGGATTATAAAAAGTGCACCAGGTTGTCAGCTTACATCTCAAAGCCCAAGTTTTAATTTGGTTGTAATATTCTGCCCTTTTTAAAAAAAAAGTAGCCACACTATTTGACTTAGCCTCCTGAAATGTTTATTTCTACAGATTGTCTCATTTTATTTATTCTAAGTTTTGCTGCCATTGAATTTGTTAGGGGGCTTATTCCTTCACCCTCTCACTTCCCTGGTCCTTCTCGCATGAACAGAGAGCAACAATACCCGAAGTCCAAAGGCGCAAACAATTCAATGTTTATTGGGGTGAACTTCCAGCAAGCATGATTCCAGTTTCCTTCCTTAGTGTCCCCCTTCCCAGCTCTGACACCACAGAGCCTTGCCTGTGTCCCTGTTCCTGTTCCCATCTTTCCCTTTAGCAAGGCATGATTTAATTCCCCCATCCCCAGACCCTGTTCCCATTCCCCCACCACACTTCCTGATTGACTTCAGACTATATAGCAAAACCTGAGTTTTGCTTAGCTATTCCTTAACCAATCATTTTACTGAAATTTAATTAACCAATCCTAACATACTGTAACATGGTTATTTAACCAATTATACCCCACCACCTTAATTGGTTTATACTCAACAAAATTAATTATACAGCAGACAGAAACAATCACAGAACCAGACAGAGACCATGGAAATAAACATACAAAACAATACAAAAGTGAGGATTTCACAACTACATCTATACAGACATAAGGGTTTTCCAGCTGTGTCTATTGATAAGTTAGTTCTTGCCAGACAGGATGCTATTAAACTAAGTTTCCTTTTACATCTTCTAGGCTCTACCCTTCCTCTGGAGGTGATAGAAATATCAGGGCAGGATTGTATTCCTAATAGCCCAATAGCACCTTATTTCAATTTGACTAGTTTGGAATGTGAGGATGTGACCATACACTTCCCAGCTTATGGCTGCCTAACTACATCTTAGCTGAAGGCCATAGCCTGTCACAGTAAGAGAAGGCCATGACACAGACAGTGATCTTTGATTCTTTCTTTTTATACCTCTATAACTAGCTAAGGGATAAGAATACACCTACATTCTTAAAGTATAGGCCTTTGCAGACAGGCCTGAATATCTATATCCTAACAGAATTACTGATCAGTTTTCACTAGAGATGGGCCCACATCATCAAAATTTGATCTGGACTTCAAATACCCAAATCTCAGGGGTTTAAATCTGTAGTATTGCTTCTGCCCAATAAAAATGGGGCCAGCAGCAAGAATTGGATCCAAATCAAGATTTAGATTCCAACACACTCTTATGCCTTCATGGCATGTATGTAATATTCGCTGTACTTTTCTGAGTGTGTCACACTCAAGTTATTTTCCTCTTTCCAAGCTGAATATTCCCAGTTTTTGCAATCTCTTGTTGAATAAGCTTCAGCCTTACCATGTCTTTAGACTTCTTCCTTGGACACCCGGAGGACTGAAACTGCTGGTCTTGGAAGAAGTTAAAAAGAGGTTATACTAATTGTCAGCAATGTGTAATACCTCCCTCTGAGCTGCAAAATTCCTTCTCCCCGTGGTGAGTTGCATAGGAGAATGATTTCAACGAAGGTTAGATTTTAGAACTACAGTAATTCTTGATTCAAGGGCACATGGTGAGAAGTGAGGTTTGAAACAGTCCTGAACAGGAACTGTTAAGAATACAAAATGAGCTCTTCAGAGATTCCATAACTTGAAATTGTGGATGAGTTACTTATTTTATAAGGCAGGGGAGGATTTTGATGACAAGCTGACCTTTCTGCTGAATAGGCCAAATTCCCACGCAGCCAGGATGTGCAGCAGAGAAGGTCATGAGTATTTTCAGCTAGATTGCGCCCTTAGGACATGTATACACATCTCATTCTTTGTTAGTCAGATTCTATGAACATGTGTTGTTATCCACAAACACCATTTCAAGAAGAAAAATACATATTTTAACTGAGAGAGAATACAAACCTTATAAGTATTTTTATGTAAAATAACACTCAGTGACAGACAAGTAAGTAGCCCTTGATGACTAAATTCACAACTCTCTCTAAAAATAACCGATAAACAGATGCATTTGGAGAACTTTACTAAGGCCTAACTGTTATATAGACTATATTATTTTATCATGTGTAAATTCAGGTGCTTCAGAGTTTTGTACGAGGCATGTATCTTAATGTTTCTGTGTTTATAATTGTTTGCTGAAGCTTTACAAGCAATGCTTCTAAAAGCAGCAGGCGAAACATGCAGGGATTGAACCAGGGGAATACAGAGTTGAAAGTACAGTATCAGTCTTTACAGCTTGAGATGGAGAACCAGGCTTTCTAGCTGTGGGCTGTAATTGCCATGCATCCTCTATGGATCAGGCACTGGATGGAGGGACAGGCAGAACACACTGACCATAGTTTACACATACACCCACTAGTGCACTTGAAATAGTTTTGTGGATGCATATTTTCCAGACCTGGCTGTTTTTGAAGACATTTGAAAACACCTTTGAAAGTACCAAGAAGAGAAGTCCTGTTAAGGTGTGATGGCCACTGACTTAAAGCAGTTCCTGCTTGGGGCCATAGCATGTGACTGACTTTCCTTTGTGTTGCATATGTTATCTGAGAATAGGGTGACCAGATGTCCTGATTTTATAGGGACAGTTCTGATTTTTGGGTCTCTTTCTTATATAGGCTCCTATTACCCCCCCCAGCCCCTGTCCCGATTTTTCACATTTGCTGTCTGGTCACCCTATCTGAGAAGGATGACATTCCTATTCATTTCAGAATTTAGATGGTGACAGTATTATCCCACCAGTGATTTTTTCTTAACTGAATTTTGATATGTCATATCTGCTGTCTGAGAAAGAAATACTTAAGGACCTGACTCAGTGCCCACTGAAGTCAGTTGGAAAGCTCGACATTGGATTAAATTGACTTCACAAAAGCAGAGATATAATCTCAGTCATGTGTTTTTCTTATAATGCTGTTAGAACAAACGTAAATTCACTTGAAACCTACAGAGCAGTGTAGCAGATAAAGCCCTTCTTGTATAGAATTTGGATATTTGTAGGCAAATAAGTTCTGTATCTTTCATTAGGTTTAGTAGCAGATATAAATGACTTTTGCTTTAACTTTTGAATAATAAATGCCACTCTCACTCTATCTGGTATTTCAACACTGCCATGGAGAAGTTGAGAAACTCTTACTGTATGAATTACAAATCCACATAAGTACCCATTACCCATTTGTCGTTGTTTGTTTGTTTTTTTCCAGAAAATCAGAACACAGTGATACGCTCACTACCACTCGAGTGGTGGTATTTTTAAAGAGACAGAACATGTTCACCATGGTGCCACGTCAGCCTGAATAATCTGTGTGGATTATGAGAATTATTTAAATGTTGAACATGGCAGTTATTAACTCTCTTCAAAAAAAATCACTTTGTTTTTCTTAATAAAAGTCAGTTTAACTAGATGGAGTATTTCAGTCTTATCAGTCTGAGGCAAGTCCAATTGATTCCCAGCCAAGCATAAGACTTAAGAGGAGGTTACCGTTCTTGCTAAATCAAGATGAGATCCCAGCCACTCAGATAAAATCAGAGAAAGCAAGTAAATGCTCCCTAAATCAAACCACCTTAGTGTAATAAGAAAAGCCAAAGAGGAGTTTGAAGAACGGCTAGCCAAAAACTCCAAAGGTAATAACAAAATGTTTTTTAAGTACATCAGAAGCAGGAAGCCTGCTAAACAACCAGTGGGGCCCCTTGACGATGAAAATACAAAAGGAGCGCTTAAAGATGATAAAGTCATTGCGGAGAAACTAAATGGATTCTTTGCTTCAGTCTTCACGGCTGAGGATGTTAGGGAGATTCCCAAACCTGAGCTGGCTTTTGTAGGTGACAAATCTGAGGAACTGTCACAGATTGAAGTGTCACTAGAGGAGGTTTTGGAATTAATTGATAAACTCAACATTAACAAGTCACCGGGACCAGATGGCATTCACCCAAGAGTTCTGAAAGAACTCAAATGTGAAGTTGTGGAACTATTAACCAAGGTTTGTAACCTGTCCTTTAAATCGGCTTCGGTACCCAATGACTGGAAGTTAGCTAATGTAACGCCAATATTTAAAAAGGGCTCTAGGGGTGATCCTGGCAATTACAGACCGGTAAGTCTAACGTCGGTACCGGGCAAATTAGTTGAAACAATAGTAAAGAATAAAATTGTCAGACACATAGAAAAACATAAACTCTTGAGCAATAGTCAACATGGTTTCTGTAAAGGGAAATCGTGTCTTACTAATCTATTAGAGTTCTTTGAAGAGGTCAACAAACATGTGGACAAGGGGGATCCGGTAGACATAGTGTACTTAGATTTCCAGAAAGCCTTTGACAAGGTCCCTCACCAAAGGCTCTTACGTAAATTAAACTGTCATGGGATAAAAGGAAAGGTCCTTTCATGGATTGAGAACTGGTTAAAGGACAGGGAACAAAGGGTAGGAATTAATGGTAAATTCTCAGAATGGAGAGGGGTAACTAGTGGTGTTCCCCAAGGGTCAGTCCTAGGACCAATCCTATTCAATTTATTCATAAATGATCTGGAGAAATGGGTAAACAGTGAGGTGGCAAAGTTTGCAGATGACACTAAACTACTCAAGATAGTTAAGACCAAAGCAGATTGTGAAGAACTTCAAAAGATCTCACAAAACTAAGTGATTGGGCAACAAAATGGCAAATGAAATTTAATGTGGATAAATGTAAAGTAATGCACATTGGAAAAAATAACCCCAACTATACATACAACATGATGGGAGCTAATTTAGCTACAACGAGTCAGGAAAAAGATCTTGGAGTTATCGTGGATAGTTCTCTGAAGATGTCCACGCAGTGTGCAGAGGCGGTCAAAAAAGCAAACAGGATGTTAGGAATAATTACAAGGGGATAGAGAATAAGACTGAGAATATATTAGTGCCCTTATATAAATCCATGGTACGCCCACATCTCGAATACTGTGTACAGATGTGGTCTCCTCACCTCAAAAGAGATATTCTAGCACTAGAAAAGGTTCAGAAAAGAGCAACTAAAATGATTAGGGGTTTAGAGAGGGTCCCATATGAGGAAAGATTAAAGAGGCTAGGACTCTTCAGTTTGGAAAAGAGGAGACTAAGGGGGGACATGATAGAGGTATATAAAATCATGAGTGATGTTGAGAAAGTGGATAAGGAAAAGTTATTTACTTATTCCCATAATACAAGAACTAGGGGTCACCAAATGAAATTAATAGGCAGCAGGTTTAAAACAAATAAAAGGAAGTTCTTCTTCACGCAGCGCACAGTCAACTTGTGGAACTCCTTACCTGAGGAGGTTGTGAAGGCTAGGACTATAACAATGTTTAAAAGGGGACTGGATAAATTCATGGTGGCTAAGTCCATAAATGGCTATTAGCCAGGATGGGTAAGAATGGTGTCCCTAGCCTCTGTTCGTCAGAGGGTGGAGATGGATGGCAGGAGAGAGATCACTTGATCATTGCCTGTTAGGTTCACTCCCTCAGGGGCACCTGGCATTGGCCACTGTCGGTAGACAGATACTGGGCTAGATGGACCTTTGGTCTGACCCGGTACAGCCTTTCTTATGTTCTTATGTTATGTTCACCTGTGTGCTAATATGCAAAAACTCACACCGTACCATGGTATAATGAGGGGAAAATCCTTCCTAGCACCTGAGAGACTACTGGTAGAAGCCAGAGCACACATGTCCAGCAGTAATAAAGAAATTGCAGCAATTAACAAAATCCCAGGGAAGTGAAAGCAGGAGCCTTTAAAGGCCACTCACCTCAGTTTCTTTATTGCTACTCGACACTACTAGACTGTGCTCTGGGTGCTACCAGCAGCCTGTCGGGGTAGGGAGGATTTTTCCCTCGTTGTAAATGTGCAACAGGGTTGTCACATTAAGGTAACCACTGGCTAACTGGGACATGGGGGAAGCAAGTCAGATGTGACACCAACCCTGCCTCGGCTGCATGAGGCCATCATAGGGAGGAGGGCTGTGATCAGTCAGGCCGACCAGGACACAAGAGTCTCCCGTGCTGGTTCAGTCAGCCCCCTTCTCCCCAACAAGCAAAGAGACTGCGTTCTAACATTTGGTGAATGTTGAGTTAGATACAAGAAGAAACGTTTGAGCTTTTAATACCCTGTTTAAGAACTAAAATGGCAAGATTTCTTTTTATTGTTACGCTGATTAAATTAATAATTTCAAAGATGCACCATTGTTTCATATGTACATTCCTTCAGGTTTTGCATAAGGTCAAGACTAGTACCTGCAGTGGACTTCTAATATGATGGGGGGGAAAGCTGTTAGAAAAATGTGTTTCAGCCTTGTAAATGTCCTCCGGTTCCATTTCGTGCCTTAAGATTCCACACAAGTTCAGGGCATATCCTGGTGGGTAACAAGTACTTGAAAGTGAAGGTTGCTTTTTGACAACTTGTCCAATTTGCAATCAGTTTCTCATTAGAAAGTGAAGAAAATAAAGCAACCTGTCCATCAGGCAGTTTTAACAGCAAGCTTGTCTCCAAATGCCATTAGGTGGCAACTGGATCGTTATTTCTGACTCCTATCTTTACACTCTGGATTTTCTGAAATGTGCATTTGGGATTTCCTTTTTTTTTTCTTCTCGTATTTGTTTATTTGTATAGGTTGCTTACACTGTCTGTTTTGTGTTCATCATAGTAACTAAATTGTTTGATAGAAAATCTTCTTTTGAAGTATTGATGTTCTCTCTTCAAGAAGCATTCTCTAAACATTTTTGCAAATTTCACATAGCTTAATTGTGCAAATGGGGGCTAATTTAAAAAATGTCTTTAAATGTCTTTTGGATGCACTTGTTATTAAAAATGCCTTAGTGATTTTACTAAGGGTATTAGCCCTGGTAGCATAGCCAAATTCAAATTGTGAGATTTTCTGCCTACCTAAATTCTCTTGGTAGAAATACTCATTCTGATGAGATATTCTTTATTTTCTAGAACTGTTGCATATTATCACTTTCAAAAAACAAAAATTAGACTAGGAAGCCAAATATTACAAACCCTCAAAAGTGTTCTTTTTACATTTTCAGTGAATCTTAAGGTCTTTTCTTATTTTTCTGAACCAGTTCACCCATCTCCATAATATATATTCAGCTTCCCAATACTGGTGCAATAGTTGCTATTGAGATGGGTCGATGCTTTCATTCCAATGCCCTATTCTAGTGTCTCTTAACTTTAACTTAGGGTATGTCTACGCTACGGGATTATTCTGATTTTTACATAAACCGGTTGTGTAAAACAGATTGTATAAAGTCGAGTGCACGCGGCCACACTAAGCACATTAATTCGGCGGTGTACGTCCATGTACCGAGGCTAGCGTCGATTTCCGGAGCATTGCCCTGTGGGTAGCTATCCCATAGTACCCGCAGTCTCCCCCGCCCATTGGAATTCTGGGTTGAGATCCCAATGCATGATGGGGCAAAAACAGTGTCGCGGGTGATTCTGGGTAAATGTCGTCACTCAATCCTTCCTCTGTGAAAGCAACGGCAGACAATCATTTCGCGCCCTGGATTGCCCTGACAGATGCCATAGCATGGCAACCATGGAGCCTGTTTTGCCTTTTGTCACTGTCACCGTATGCGTACTGGATGCTGCTGACAGAGGCGGTACTGCAGTGCTACACAGCAGCATTCATTTGCCTTTGCAAGGTAGCAGAGACGGTTACCATCCCTATTGCACCGCCTGCCATTGTAAATTGGCGATGAGATGATGGTTGTCAGTCATTTTGCACCGTTTGCATTTGGAAATTGGCGATGACGGTTATCAATCCTTTTGTACCGTCTGCTGCTGTCATGGGTGCTCCTGGCTGGCCTCGCTGAGGTCGGCCGGGGGCGCATGGACAAAAATGGGAATGACTCCCTGGGTCATTCCCTTCTTTATGTTTTGTCTAAAAATAGTCAGTCCTGCCTAGAATATGGGGCAAGTGTACTAGAGAACCAGAGAGCACAGCCGCTCCGTGTCAGAGCCCCAGGGATCCCGCAGAAATGATGAGCTGCATGCCATTCTAGGGGGTGCCCCTGCAACAACCCCACTCGTTGCTTCCCTCCTCCCCCAACCCTCCTGGGCTACCATGGCAGTGTCCCCCCATTTGTGTGATGAAGTAATAAAGAATGCAGGAATAAGAAACACTGACTTTTTAGTGAGATAAAATGAGGGGGAGGCCTCCAGCTGCTATGATAGTCCAGGCAGTACAGAATCTTTTATTTAGACATGAAAAGGGGGGGCTGATGGAGCTCAGTCTCCAGTTGCTATGATGAGGATGGTTACCAATCCTTTTGTACCATCTGCCGGGAATGACCGGGAGTCATTCCTATTTTTACCCAGGCGCCCCCGGCCGACCTCTCCGAGGCCAGCCAGGAGCACTCACGGGCTGATGATGACGATGGATAGCAGTCATATTGTACCGTCTGCCACCGGGAAGGGGATGCTGGAGTTCAGTGCTGCAGCACCCCGTCTACCAGCAGCATGCAGTAGACATAGGGTGACATTGAAAAAAGGCGAGAAATGATTTTTTTCCCTTTTTCGGGGAGGGGGGAAGGGTGTAAATTGACGATATACACCCTGAAAAACCCGGGAAAATGTTTTTGACCCTTCAGGCATTTGGAGCTCAGCCAAGAATGCAAATGCTTTTCCGAGACTGCGGGGACTGTGGGATAGCTGGAGTCCTCAGTACCCCCTCCCTCCCTCCATGAGCGTCCATTTGATTCTTTGGCTTTCCGTTACGCTTCTCACGCAGCACTGTGCTGAGTCCCTGCTGTGGCCTCTGTCTGTCATAGCTTGGAGATTTTTTCAAATGCTTTGTCATTTCATCTTCTGTAATGGAGCTCTGATAGAACAGATTTGTCTCCCCATACAGCGATCACATCCAGTATCTCCTGTACGGTCCATGCTGGAGCTCTTTTCGGATTTGGGACTGCATCACCAGCCGTGCTGATCAGAGCTTCACGCTGGGCAAACAGGAAATGAAATTCAAAAGTTCGCGGGGCTTTTCCTGTCTACCTGGCCAGTGCATCCGAGTTCAGATTGCTTTCCAGAGCGGTCACAATGGTGCACTGTGGGATACCACCCAGAGGCCAATACTGTCGATTTGCCACACTAACCCTAATCCGACATGGCAATACCGATTTCAGCGCTACTCCTCTTGTCGGGGAGGAGTGCAGAAATCGGTTTAAAGAGCCCTTTATATCGATATAAAGGGCCTCATTGTGTGGACGGGTGCAGGGTTAAATCAGTTTAACGCTGCTAAATTCGGTTTAAACGCTTAGTGTAGACCAGGCCTAAGTTTAAACAATGACTGGAGACTTAATTTTCTTATGCTTCATCTGATCGCAGAAATTACATTTCAAGATATTTTATAACTAACTGGTCATTTTTAGATATCCAACCATTTAATCCTAAAGAGTTTAGAAGTAGGTTGGGCAGAACTCAATTTTTATAATTTTGGTGGATAATATTGATTATTTTTAGCATTTTTTCTGATTTTTATTACTGTTAATGTTTATAGTTGTGCAAAATTATGTAGTTAAATCCTCTGTTTTCTATTTTTATTGATTTTAAATGTTCACAGTTATGGAAATTACAGGCGGGAGTCAGACAATTATTAAAGGATAGCTGTTGATATTCAAAAAGTTTAAGGTTAGTATCCATTAAAACACAAATTGTCCACATCACATGTCACACTATGCAAACTAAATATCTTTAGTTTGATTTAAATTTTCAAGCAGTGTTTTTCTTTCTTTGCCCATCTGTCAGTTTTGATTATTTCGCTGGAATATGTTGTCAGTTTGTGTGTGCGCGGAGAAATCGACATTCACGATAAAAATCTAATTCTCCTAAACCTATTTGTATGTCATTTTAAGCCACAGCCAATAATAAGGCAAGTTGTAGAAAAACGCAAGAGCTTCTACAGTCATTTTGCCTGACTGCCAATGTTACAGAAGTGCAGCTGCTTCTACTCCTCTCTTGCTTCTCCTCTGTATTGGTGCAAAAGGGTAGGAAAGCTCCCACCTCCACCATCTTTTAGTGGGCTGGACACAAACTGGCTTAGAGGAAGACATGATCCATGTCCCAAGGAGCGTGCATCTAAATTAAATGTTAGTTTGATAGCAAGTATTTGAGGAGCCCTGTTTACAATTGAATAACTAAAAAAACACAAACACTAACAAATGTTAGTTTTAAAATTTCTAATTTCACACACTTGCATGCTTCAGAGAGGACAACTGGGGGTTGTTTGAACAAAGGTACATACACCTCTACCTCAATATAACGCTGTCCTTGGGAACCAAAAAAATCTTACTGTGTTATAGGTGAAACCGTGTTATATTGAACTTGCTTTGATCCACCGGAGTACGCAGCCCCGCTCCCCGGAGCACTGCTTTACCGTGTTATATCCGAATTCGTGTTATATCAGGTGGCATTATATTGAGGTAGCGGTGTATAATTCTCTGGCTTTGCACAAAAATGATACACCTTGAAGTTCATGCACAGAATGAAAGTAGATTGACTCTTAGTTTCCAAATGAAATATATAGTTGATAGGAAATATATCATTTTCACTAGCTTCATAGAGTCCTGCAGCAATTCAGTGCTGTGCTTTAGCTCTGATTTCCCTGGCTTCAATATAACACTTTGTTACAAGGTTTTAACTATTCAGTACTACAGAGAATACATTTTTGTATGATTGGTAAAATGCTTCAAGTGGCATTAAAGGGCATCACTTGAACTCACTTTTCTCACCACCAGTGGACAATATTTTTTTAAGAAAAGGGTAATTTATTATGCAGATACATATGAATTTTATTTAACACATTTTAGTTGGCAAGATATTTATCTTCTTGAACGTATTTCCATGTAAATTATTAAATCTCTTCCACCTGGAAAAGAAAATTGCATATTTGGAATCAGCAGTGTTGGTTTTTTCTGTACGGTATTTTTTATGTCTTGCACATTAATGGGTGTCTGTGTATAACCACTTCCAAGATTGTTCTGAGCCAGGTTCAATAATGTGTATAGTACCAAGCTTAAACGCTTGGCTGAATTCTGCCCCCACTGTAGTCAATGGCAAAATTCCCCACTACCTTTCAATAGGGCCAGAATTTGTCCTTTGTGTGGGCCAAAGGTAGGACTGGTTAGGAATGGAAAACAAAAGACTCCTCTGATCTTTTACATACTAGAGTACCTATGGAGTTAAGACCTGATCCAAAAATCTTTCAAAGTCAGTTGGTCTTTTTTCATAATGAATGGAAACTGTTACATTTAATATAAGAAAACTATGGTATCAGTATTCTATAACATTGAAGTGTGTGTGTGTGTAACTTTTAAGTCCCGGGTTTTTGTAAGTATGAAGAATGTCTTAAGCCTCCAGGAATATGCGGTGCATGTTTTTATTGACTTTATAAGAGAGAGAGACTTTTGAGGCTTATATAGAGTATTTTTATTATTCAGAGTACTCCTCTATTAGTGTTTTCCACTGTCTCTTCAGAACTGTAACAATAAAAAGGCAGTATTATTAAATACTGATGATTGGAACTGGAAATGGAACAACACTTTTAATTATTCATTTGAGTATATCTCATTTCAAATTAAAATGAGGCACCCAGTCTCCATTATGTTGTAATAATGTCATCTCTTGAAGTCAGTCTGTGAGTTTGGCTGGAGGGGGAATTGGAAAGGAGGGGTGAGAAATCTCTGCAGTGGAGGTGACCTCTGTGATAGCAGAGTGGATCAGACAGTTTGGGAATTGGTGAGATTGTCCAGCTCTGAGTTGTCTGCAGGGTAAAGGCTCCTTTCAGCACAGCTTTTTTATATCCTGCAGGTCAGTTTAGCTGGAAGCTTATCATGATTAGGAAGCATTAGCTGGCTAGGGTGTGAAACTGTTATGCAAGTCTGTCTGCCGTCTGACCTTACTATTCTTGAACTGGCCCAGACACTCCTGCTTGATGACAATTTCTTTGTCATAGTTGCTTCCACAAACCCAGTGTCTACATCCAGTGTTTTTAAACACAGTATCTGCAATAGGCTGCAATATTGGTAAATAATCATATTTTGTGTGTGCTCCTTATTAGAATACTAGGACTATAAATAGCCAGAGCCATCACAAGAATATCTGTTACGCACTTTGAGAATTAACAGAAGTGCAAGTGTTGATATATAAAGATTCAGCTCGTGTGTACTTATACTTACCTGCCACTTGCTTTCATGCAAACTACTTGGCCCCATTGTGTTCCCAATTTAGAGAGGAGAAACAAAACAATGGAGTGGTTGCTAAGACACCTAGGAAATGGGAGCAGGATTCTCCTCCACTCATCCTTTCGGGTATTTAACTTCAAGACCCACTGGAGCAGAATCAGAATTGGATAAGTTAAGATGTGCATTGGATACAGCTATTATAAAGGTCTAGGTGGGGAGAGGAATTTTTTTGCCCCTTAAGGGAGCCTTGACCCATTGACTTTCCATGCTCCCACCCCTGGCTTCTGTTACACAAGTAACACTACATACTCTAACACAAATATATAGAATTCTGATAGTTAAAATGTCTTTACACTGCAGGGTCAGTGGGAGGCTGCACTTATGTGACCACCCCCCGAGGCATAGTATCTGAGGAAGGCACAGTGCCTTCAGTCATCCAGTTTTGCTGGCTGATGCGAAGAAGGGGCAGGGCCATCACCCTTACCCATTTATTTCCTACCCACTCTGAGAAGTCTAGAGCCAGATTCCTCCAGTTCTTGAGCACCTAGGGCCTTGGTCCAAAGTCCACTGACGTCAGTGGAAAGACTCCCATTTACTTCAGTGGGCTTTGAATCAGACCCTAGGAGCACAAAGACTAGGATTGTGCTTAGCCTGTGTGGCAGGTTGGAAGACTTCTTGCTCTAAAACTCCCACAATCCATTACCCCCCACCCTCCACTGTGCAATTCTAGAAAAAATCTATTCTGTTCTATTTAGCTTCATCTTCCATACCCATCACCATTGTATGTGAGCACCTAACCTGTTACTTTGTGTGCAGTTTTAGACCTTGTGCTTGTGTTGCAGGATTAAATGTGTTCATAAACTGTCCCTGAAAATCCATTCTGAGATTAAAAGTGTATTGTGCAGTGAAATGAGATCACAGAAGGACTAAGGTGTGGAGAAGAGCTGGATGTTGATTTTGCAGTGCAGTAGCAGGTTCAACTTTTCCCAGCTGTGATTTGTCAACTGATTGCACATCCAAACAAAGCTGATGGATTTTCATGTAAATTTAATTATGATTTAGTTAAAAGCACTCTGTTTGTGGTACTCTGTGTTCCATTTCATACATTGCTAATTGCTGAGGATGAGATTCAGTTGTTGAAATGCTTGTTATGAAAATTTTTGAAAAATGTTTCATTAGCTGTACCTTTTAAAAAGTGGTGAAAACGTTTTCAACAAAAAATTTCATGAAAAAAGTCTCCTTTCCTTGAAAATTTTTGATCTTTTGACAAAAAAATTAACATTCAAAAACTGAAAAGGTTTTGGTTTTCAGCTGAAATATTTTAGCTAAAACCCAAAATATTTCAGTTCACATATGCTGCCATGGAGGCCTCATGGGAATTGTAGTTTGGGTGCCTCATGTCCCAATTCTTCACTGTGGGACAGGTTCCCCAGACAAAATACATCTCCCATAATGTACCAAAGCCAGGACTTCTCGTGATGCATCACCAAGAGGCGATACCATAGTGCATCATGGGAGATGTCACCCAAGCATAGAGCCCAACTTATAGAGGAGAATGGAAGCACGAAGAACCAAAAGTACAACTCCCATGAGGCCCTGTGGTGGCACTTCCAATTCAAGGCATTTTGTTTTATGGCCAAAATGTTTAGGGTTTTTTACCTCCCCTCCCCCAATCAATAGAAAATTGACATTTTTTTTCCTTTTTGATATTTTCTGTAGGAGAAAATACATTTTTCAACCAGCTGTAGTTTTCACCTTGCTAATAGATTATTCAGGCAATGGGAAAATGTTTTGATCAAACAGAAATCAATTTTCAGCAAATTTGAAAAGTTAAAAAAAAGTGTCAAACAAAACATTTAGTGTTTACAAAATCAAAATATTTTGTTTTCATTTTGATCATTTTTAAATGTTTTTGACTGTTTATCAATAAACTAAAGGAAGCTTTTCAAAAAAAAGTCAGTTCAAACCAAAAAACAAAAGGTTTAATTTCCAAAATATCAAAGTGAAATGTTTGTTTTCAGAATTATTTTTTAGGTGTTTTTTTCCTAGAGCCACAATGATTTGGCAAAATCAGCATGAGTTTGCTGAATGTTTCAGTATAGCTGAATCTGCAGTTTTTGCCAAAAAAATGTTTCAGCCAAAACATTCCACTCAGCTCTAATAAGGAGTCAGGCTGTGTGAAAGCCCTGCCTAGAGCTCTGAATCCTTAGTTTTACAAATTGATAAATTAAGTGATTTACCAGTGAGTCAGTATCAAGGAAGGAAATTCAAGTTTCCTGACTTCCAATTCTGGATCCTATCCATTGGACCATTATAGGAAAAAGTTGGTGTTTTCAATCCATTAATCTGTGTAGGTTTGATATTTTGTTCATTCTTAAATATAAATCTCATGTAGTCAATAAACCTTTGTACTAAACCGGGGGCAGCGGCAGTGGGAGAGGCGGAAGGTTCAGAGTAGTGGCTAATGTTACAGTAAATGTTTTGAATAAAACCTTTAGGCATTTAGGGGATTCTTCAAATACTATAAAATATTCGGTGAAACCCTGGTCCCATTGAAGTAAATGGGAGTTTTGCCATTGACTTAATTGGGCCAGGATTTCATCTGTTGTTTCTGGAGTGAGTAATCTTACCTGTTGGTCTAAACAGAATACTGTCAATTGGGAGTTGAGAAACTTTGAGGGTGCAGATACCCACTAAACATGGAATTCAACAAATGTAAACATATTGGGCCAGATCCTCAGCACATGTAAATCAGTACAGCTCCACTGCAGTCTATGAAGCTGCTGTCAGAATCCCGGGCAAAGCTAGCAGGACTAGTGGCAGGAGTTTGGGATTCCAGAACTGAAACTAGAGATCAGAGCCAGTATCAAGGTCAAGAGTCAAGCTGCGAGTCAAGTCAGAGTCAGGAGTTAAGCCAAGGGTCAGAGGCAGAGTCAGGAATCAGGCCGAGAGTTAGTACCGGGTATCAGGGTCCATGTTAGAGTTCCAGGGGTGAATCAAAAGTCATAATCCAAGTCAGAGTGGAGGTCAGTACCAGGAGTTCAGGAACAAAGAAACAGTACAGTCACGGTAGCTAGCTAGAAGCCACATCATTGCCTGGACACTTCCTGGTATGCCCCAGGGGTTTATATAGGGCCAAGTAGCTAATCAGGGATCACTAAGACCACTGTCAGTCTAAGACCCCTGTCCAGAATATACTTTCTATTCTATTCCCCTGGCAAGGGAATGAACAACATGAAAAGGTGTGTGAAGTTTAGCACCTTTGCTTCATGGGGGAACATGGGCATATATTCTTTGGTTTCAGTCTGGATGGGCTCACCATTGTTGCAGGTTTCACTTGCAGTTTCACATCTGTGCAAACACAGAAAAAATCAAAGCGAAATTTGGACGAAACGAGCCAAGGTCACTTAATAGGAATAGTATTTGAAAGGGTGCAGTTCAGAAGTTAGGAGATTGTTGTCATTTATACAGCTGGTCTTCTAACAGGTTTCCCCCTTCATTGAGCTTTCCTCAGCTGTCTCAAGCACAGATAACCATGGCACAGGTATCTTATCAGGTGCACTGTAAACTTAAACCCTAAAGGCTTGAAAAACAGAAGGCAAATAAAAAGCACACAAAATGTGTTGATTTTAAAGATCTCATCATTTTTGGGGGGAAGGGACCTGAGTCATGCTATTTGAACACTTGAGGCTGGTAATACTGCAGTTCTTCTCTCACTGCTTAACATTGGCATTGCTGGCAATGAGCCAGCATACTCTAACCCTATAAAAATTAGTGTGAAGAAGAGGCAAGGATCATTCCACACAAAATATTCCCAATCCCTCTAGGGGGTTCCCCTTCAGTAGCTTTCTAACTGGAAGGTATTCTGACAAGTTTTCATATGAAAACAAGAGACTTCCTAGCTTTTAGTCATGAAAGAGCTAGGAAATCTGAATCATTTTATGGTTTTGCCCTCTCATATGTCGACTTTTTGCATTCAAGAATATTTAAGCTGTTTAAAAAAAAAGTGAAGCTAGAGTAAACTGAAAGCAAAAATGGTATTTAGTATGTACTGCATATGAAGTCCGTCTGCCCTGTAGCAAAGTCCTGAACCTAAGCCAGGTACAGTAAGCTTAGTGGAGGAATCTTTGCCTGACCCTAAAAGGATGGCTAACTCCTGCGATTTCATTTAGAACAGAAGTACCAAGAAATGAAAGACAGTGTCTGGATTGCAATAAAGTCTTGCCCATTACTGTGTTAAGCCATCATGTCACTTGAAATTTCAAGCATGCAGAGGCTTCCTGTCTGTTGCAACTTTAAGAGAAAGTGACTAGGTCCTATGCTAAACACTAGAGGTTTATTTTTTCCTGTCTGCCCTTTGATATAGTGTGAGTAGCACTTCAAAATGTGTCAAAAGTTGTTTTACCTCAGGAGTGGGCACTGACCGAGAAATCCGGTGATCATAGCAACTTTACAAATTTAAACAGAATAGCACTTTCTTTTCATATGAAATTCTAGCTCCATTCCACTTCTTAGCATGGGTTTTCTTCATTTTGGTGTGCTTTAAAGCACTTAATGTTTCTCCTTTGGGAAAAACATCATCTATTATTTATTTGTAGCCTCAAGCGGCTTCTTTACATGTTTCTTTCTAACACAGCTTGCACTGTTTCAGCAGGAGAGCAAGTTTTATAAAACATAAGGGTGTTCATTAAGATGTTGTGAAAATGCCATTTGTCTTTTTGTACAGATTTACTACAGATTATTTTTCTTGATCTTGATTCTCATTTTACTTTGCATATAGTAAAACCAGTATACAGTGATTTAAGAGTGCAAATTTGGAAATGCTTTCTCATGCTTTCATTAGTGTGCTTGTTTCCCTTCCTCATACTTGTAAAATGAAGCAACCACATCTCACATGACTTCTGATGAATCGGGCAGGCCCTGGCAATGTAGATGAGTACAGAGAAAAGAGTTTTAGCTGCACTATAAGCTTGTCACATCATAGCCTGGAAATACCATTTTGTAGGAAGGATTTTCTTTGTTTTCACAGAGACCTCAAACGAAAAACATGCCAGTACTGCAGTATATCTGTCATAGATTGGCAATGTTTGTAAGAAACATCCCACCCTGTGTGCAGGTGTTGGTCCTGCTGGGGAAAAAGTTAAGTGGGTTCTATTGACTGAGGCTTGATCTACACTACAGAATTAGGTCCATGTAAGGCAGCTTAAATCAACCTACTTATATCAGTGTACACATAATAGCCTTTCCCCCGCCGATGTAAGAGCCTTACTACACCAACATCCTAACTCCATCTCCACGAGAGGCATAAGGCTTATGTCGGTGTATTTAGGGCAACACAGTGTCCATGTAGATGCTGCATTACTTACATTGGCTGTATCTGGGTGGCGTAATGAGCAAAATGTTGGCTGTAATTCTTGTCAGTTTCATGGTTCCATGCTAGGCTCCACCAACAGAAGGAGGACAGTGTGGACATGAACCACCGCAGTAATTACTGCAGTGAGTGTAAGTTGACCTAATATAGGTTGACTTATCTGTCTACTGTAGACATGCCCTTAGTGAGGCACGAGGCTCATTATGCCACTCAGATACCACTCAAAGGAAAGTGAGGATAGCTGTCTAGATAGAGAGGATCTAGACTGTAGGCTGAGCAGTTATGAGGTAGGAACACTAAGAATAGCTAATCCTGAAGAAAAGGCAAGTAGACTTGGCAGGCAACTAGCTATTTTTTTATTTCTAAATATGGGTAGTATAATTATAATAACAAAAAAATATACATCATATATAATAATATGCACACATCTGGTGTGGTGATAGGCATATGACCATCATGGACCTTTGACTGCATGACTTGTACTCTACTCGCTAATCCATCTTTACTAGATCTGCTTCCAATTTTCCAAAATTGAATAGCTTCAGATAGCCACCATTTCTTTCATTAACTTGCTAGAGAAATATTGCTGGAGAAATATTTTCTCCTTCCCCCTCATATATGAATTTTCTCCCCAAATTAACACAGAGTCAAAGTCCAGAATGGGTCATAGTCAGTCTAGCATGATTGACAGGTTTAACTTCTGCTATCTTGTGCTGCTGCTTCAGCGTCGGTAATGAGATCTCTGTCACTGTAAAGATGAGATTTACAGTTTAAAAAGCTCTTGCTTCCAGACCTGCTTGGATGATGGCGTGGTGTAGTATAAAAGATTTTAGAAGGAACTGCGTATGTGTAGTTTGGAAAAGAGGAGATTAAGGGGGGACATGATAGTGGTCTTCAAATATTTGAAATGTTGCTATAAAAAAAGATGGAGAAAAGTTGTTCTCCCTTGCCACGTAAAGCAGAACAAGAGGCAGTGGGTTCAAACTACTGCATAGCAGATTTAGATTAAATCTCAGCAAAAAATTCCTAACTGTAAGAAGAGTAGGACAATGGAACAGGCTGCCTCGGGAGGTTGTGGAAGTGCCTTCACTGGAGGTTTTCAAAAGGAGTGGGGGTAACCACCTGCCTTGGATGGTTTAGACACAAATAATCCTGCATCTTGGCAGGGGGCTAGACTCTATGGCCCTGGCAGTCCTTTCTGACCCTATAGTTCCATGATTCGGTCCACGCTTGTTTGGGGTGAGCTTACATAATTCACTCATGGTTTTGCTGCTCATGAGCAAGTATAATGCAAACTTTTCAGTTTATTAATAAAGCCACACCAGAGTCTTTCATTCCTTGTCTCTCTCACACATATAGACAGAAAGATACACTGCATTTTATATTTGAGAAGTTATTGTGGCTACACACACACATCTACACAAAATATCTAAAAATGAAGGTCCATTTTGCCATTACTAATTTAGTGCCTGTTGTACTGATAACATGCTTTAAAATGTTACATTGTCAAAAATGTATGTCAGTTCAGTAAGGAGAATACAATTTTGAATGCACTAAATGAGAAATTGTGACCTTTTAAAAAATATATCCATAAAACTATGAAAATGTTTATATCATTTTGCCCTGAGCTATTTAGAGTATAATGCTTTTTTTGTTTTACAAATATGATTGTGTGATTTTCTTTAAAATGTGCAACCGTGTTAAGTTCAGCCAGCTAAATCAACTATCTGTAATGCATCTTTTTGTTTCAATGATATTTTAATTGAGGGTATATTTTCAATGCCAGTGAAATGTTTATCTTTCTGGCAGCTTCTAGCTCAATACATGGATTCATCATGTGGACAAAGTATCATTTAGTTAAAGTGCACTTCAGTGCCAGAACCAAGAATTATTTCCCGTCAGCTTCCATTCTAATTGGGTTTTAGTGTTATAAAACAATGTTCAATCCAATTAAATTATTCTGTAACAAGTGTTAGAAGGGTGCTGCTTAAAGACCTACAGTAAATGTAGGCAGATGTTCAGTGATTAAGGATCTCAGCTTTCATCCAGTCAAATATTTTGATATTTTTGTGTGTGCGCGCACCCATTGGAAATGCAGAATTACAGTCTCAGAAATATCCATCAGTAAGAATATATTATGACAATGACATTGTGCAAGATGAAGTAATTTTGTAAATGTAGATGACTAAATAACTTGCTGCTAATTATGGGGATTTTTGTCTGTTCTTTCTCCCCCCCGCTCATTCTTCAAAGAACCCTCAGAAAATTTGGCAGATTCAGAACCTTGGACAGAGAGAGAGAGAGAGAGAATGGCTGTAATAAACAGTGTTGCAAAAGAAAGATGCTGAGAATTAAACACAGCTTCTGCTAAAATAGTAGGCTGGGTATTCAGCCTTAATAAGACAAGGGATTCTATGAGTGCTAAAGGATTTGTGAGCAGTAGATGTTGTGCAGTAATTGCCGCAAATTGATAAGTAATGTTCAGCTCCATTGGTTGGTTGGCTGAGAGATTTAGAGTGCATAGCGTTAATTCCAAAATACTGACGCTCTTTAGATATTGAAATTGAATGTTCAAAAGATGCTTTCAAAATTATTAATTTTCTAATTAAGGGGAAAATATCCCAGCAAGTCTCTATTAATTGGTGAAGGACCACTGCTGCTTTTCAGTAAATTCTTTGGCAAGGAACGAAAATTAAAAGTTAAATACTGCATTAGGTTTTCAAGCAGGTCTTGATAAGGGTTATTTTCATAACTGATGCTTAATTTGGTGACTTTTGGCATTCACGAAAGTGAGACATAATGATTGTCATGTATTTTAAATCTATGGGGTTTATTTGTAAATAGGTAAAATTTTCAGAAGCACTTAAGTGACTTAGGTGCATAAGTCCCATTGATTTTTCATTGGATTTTAGGCTCCTGTGTCACTTAAGTGCTTCTGAAAATTTTACCCCCCAAAACTACCTATATTATAAATATAGCACTGATTCCCATTTGCCTTCTAACTTGCTAATACTTCTGCTATGTGTATTGTTATGGCAGGCATCACCAGGAGGTGGTGGTACGCATAGTCTTCCAAGGTCTTTTTCTTAGCATGTGAGCAATTGTACAGTCTTGGGGAGATGTGTTGTGGCTAGTTCTGTTCTGTAAGGTGCTGGGTGGAGGAAGCTGTGGCTTGGCAGAGAGGAGATAGCATTTGATTATGTTTTCATTAATCATTTTTAAAGTTTTGGCATGATTGTGCCTTGTTCTGCATGCCCATGCAGGTAAAAAGGGATTGTAAGGTGCCTCCTTACTCTCCTGCAGCACTGCAGATATTGTATTGCAGGTAACAGTGTAAGGGAAGAAGCGGCCTCTGCAGAGCTGCAGCTTCCCCTCCCATGCTGGTGAATGGGAAGAGAGTAGGTGGGAGTGGGGACAAGTGGAGCCTTGGGCTTTGTCTGGGGCCATCTCCCACCACCAAGAGAAGGGGGAACTGGGAGACAGATTAACTGTGAGTCACAATCTCCTTCACAGGCTGTTCCTGATGCAGCACAACAATGCCACAATTCAGCCCTTATTTAAAATTGAATTTATCCTGCTGTAAAGCTAGAGATGGGCCTGAGCTGCAAAGTGGGGCAATGAAGATGAGCATTCCATTTCTCCAGATATATCAAGGTCAACACCTTGGAGTCTCTTGCTTACAACATTTATTTCAAACAGTATGTCATGCTGCAACACTAAGCCACACAGAAATGTGAAGTTATGTATGTTTCTGGTGAGTCCATTTCTCTCAGTTATCCCACGAACAGTTCCTGTTATAGCATTATCCTCCATAATGGCAACTATGGCATCATCTATCTTCCCAATTTGATGTTTGGTAGGCTTTATCACCTCAGTCAACTTTCCCATCGTGTGGCACTCAGTGGTTTCAGTGTCAGAGAGGATGTTCCCAGATGTTGCTTCAAAATTTGCCATTGATGAGTTGATGCAGAGAAAAATACATAAATACTTTGAATTACATTAAAAAATTCAGCAGCCTCACTAGAAGCTGATGCTGCATCACTGACCACCAAGTTCAATGAATGAGAACTGCATGGGACAAAAAAAGCTTGAGGGTTTAACTCTCGGATCCGTGTCTGCATTCCTCTGTTCTTTCCTCTCATGTTCGCACCATTATCGTAGCCCTGACCTCTTATGTCAGCTATCACAATTCCCGTATCTTCCAGCTTTTTAAGAAGCACATTTGTCATACCAGCTCCTGTAGGATCATCAATGTCAATAAATTCTATAAAATGCTCTGACAAATGCAGGGATATTTTCACTAGGTTCTGTTGTTACAGAACGCACCATTAAAGACATTTGTTCCGTATGGCTGATGTCAGGTGTTCAGTCCAGAATAACAGAGTAATATCTTACTGACTTCAGATCTGCCACAATCTTCTGTTTGACTTTTGTTGCCAGTAACTGTATGATCACATTTTGAATTGTTTAAAAAAAAAAGGAAGTTCTTCTCGCAGCGCACTTGTGGAACTCTCTAACTTGAGGAGAGGAGGAGGTTGCTACTATAACAATGTAAAGTTTAACTGACTGGAGATATTCATGGTGGCTAATAAATGGCTATAAATGGCTATTAGCCAGGTATAAGAATGGTGTCCTAGCCTCTGTTGTCAGAGGATGGAGATGGATGCAGGAGAGAGAGATTTTGATCATTGCCTGTTAGGTTAGGTTCTCAGGGGCACCTGGCATTGGCCACTGTCGGTAGACAGATACTGGGCTAGATGGACCTTTGGTCTGACCCGGTACGGCCTTTCTTATGTTCTTATGTTCTTATGTTTTTCCAAGGTAGTGGTGTGTGTACATTTCTTGGGTGGTGACTCTTCTTAGATGCTCCTGGCATACAGCATCAAACTCAGCCATCAGCTCCACAATTTTAAGGAATTTTCCATTGTTTGGCACATACAGCTGATGTGAAGTGCCACGCAGTGCTAGGTTTTGGGTAGCAAGCAGTCTCACAATGGCAATGAGCCTTTTCAGAACATTTTGCCCGTAAAAAGACTTTCATGCAATCTTCTCTTGATGATGATCATCTATGGTGGCCTTTAACCGTAGTCTCATCTCAAGCTCTTTCCACCTCTGGAATGCTCTCTGATGATTTGCTGCCTTCTCATGCAAGCCAGATTTTTCCAGTCCTTTGTTCCTGTAGAACCCAATGTGGCTGGAACATTAGACTGGAAGAGTTTGCAACAAAAACAGTATGCAGAATTCTGGGTTTTTGAATACATAAGCTATGGCCTCTCCACTTTGTCGCCAGTGGGGATTTCACACCAATAATATGTTGGATGGAAACTTCTATTTTCATTGTCTTTGGGGAACATGAAGTTTTTCATTTGCTGTGGCCCATGCAGTACAATGAGGTCCCTCAGGCTACTGCCCAAGTGGGTCCATAGTCCTGGATCATCTAGACTTAAGGAATCAAACTCAGCAGCAGCTGTTTCTTGCACCTCCACCACACTCTTCTCTGATCTACACTTTTCTTCAGGAATATGCATGGTTATATCCATTTGAGATGGAGATATGGATGCTGCAGTAGCTGCCAGGCCACCTGCACTCTTGACTAACTGGAAGATCAAGCATCTCCTCACCACTCACATCCTCACTGGGGCCAGAAGGCTCACCGTGAACATTTGTGTCTATGTATCTCAGGAGAGTGCCTTCCTGCTTAGATAGAAAAGCTTCCTTTGCTTGCTTTCTTTTTCTGAATGCTGCCCCAGAGGGGCGTTTTTTTTTCTTTCGCTCATGATTGCTGTTCTGTGTAAGCTATAGTGGCTCTCACTCAATTGAAGGGGACAAAATAAGCAGGCTGGTAGCAGGGCCTGAGTGAGGGAAGATATCAGTGTCTTAAGGGCCTAACTGGCTCCTACTACTTCAGTTGACAGCCTGTTCTCTTCAAGTGGGTTCAGGGAAGCAGCAGGAAACAAGAAGTTCCCTGAGAAGCTGATGTGAATCAGTCCAGGCTCCTGGGGGTGCTAGAGAGGTACATAAGAGGCTCCTCCTCCTCTCTCTCCCTGCAGTTCCTGCTGCTTTCTGTTATTCCCTCACCTTTTCTCTTGCCTGCCTGTTATGTCTCTTGTGCCCTCCTTCCTCCAGCCCAGCACTCCACCATCTCTGTGCATCTCGAGTAGAGAGAACACATATGCACCAGCAGCAGACACAATTTTCTACACTCTTGGTCCTAGTGGCACCCCCTCACAGTCTGGCACCTGAGGCAGCCACCTCAGTTCGCCTTGTGGTAAGGCCAGCCCTGCCCATAGACTTTGAAATTGATACAAATGTACTAATAATTTTTCATTCTTAACATAAATAACATTCTCACACCAATCAGTATTTATACAATGAAAAGCTTTATTTCCCTGCCTTGCAGATCCAATCCTGGGAGGTGCTGAGGCCCACTACCTGGCAAACTGAAGTTGTTGGGGGTAAAGGTGCTCACTGCTCCCAATCACATCAGTGTGAGAGTTGCAGGGGCTCAGTGATGCCAGGATCAGGGCTTTAGCTGAAAGCTGAAGGTTAATATGGACACACACTGAAGACAGTGAAAGGTAGGTTTCAGAGTGTGACTTGCATAAATATAATTCTCTGCTGAAACTCAAATTCAAACCCTACAGGCAGATTAAGAGCACAGGAGTTAAAGGTTTTGGGACCTACAGCCGTACAGTGCACAATTCTTGGTGTAGTTGAATTTTAATATTGTTCAGGGGAAATGTTGGTGGCTACTAATAAACATGTCTTTGATCTATAGGCACATACATGTCTTTGATCCCTCACATACATCCCTGAAACTGAAAAGCATGCTAGCCACCTTTCATTGAGGCCAAATCAAAGAAGCATTTGAGCTTATTTATGGAGCAAGGTAACTGAAACAATAGAGAAGCCACTGCCCAAGGCACAGAGTCACATGAGAAGGCATGAGCAAGAACTCTCTCAGGGACAATAAGAGGGGTTTCCTTGGGACTGACGGGAAGAGCTGGGGCTGCAGCACTGACTGATAGAGCTGTGTGTGTCAAAAGTGAAAGTGAGCAGATAGTGTGAGTTTAGCCCTGGGAAGAAGCCAAGAGAGAGCTTCTTTTGGGAAGAGTGATGGCTGGAGAGGCAGGCATGGAAACTGCGAGCAAGCAAACTGCCTGCTGTTGTTTTTCCCTAGAGTGAAACAAAATTCCGGGTACGTTGTTTGTAAATAAACAGGATTGCACCAAAGAAATATCTGACTCTATCATCAGTGTCTCTTCCTAACAGAAACAAACCAGCAAGGCCCTGAATATTGCCTAACCGCTCCAGCAACAATATGTGCAGTTCTAAAGTCTATAAGGCTTGATTCTCATTTATACTAAGGCACTATACTGGTCTGACAATGTGTAGGGGGTCTTAAAATGGATATACTGCCAGAGAGGTATAAAGGGACCTTAGAGTAGAATCCTACTCTATAATGCTACAATATTAAGTTACAGTGAATTTAAATAACAGAAAACAGTACTCGTTTTCTGCCCTTTTACTGATTTATTGCTATTAGACAGCTAATTGCAATCTGGCTGAGTCCTAACCTGTGTGGATATAGTTTGATACCTTCAGGACTCTGAGGCTTCATTAGTTATCATATTCTAAATTATTTTACATTCCCAATTATACCATTATGGCCATTCAGTCTCCTGAGTGATCTAACTGCCTAAAAATCCATTAAGCAAAAGGACCTTTTGGAGGGCCTGTATGTTATGAGTCACAAGCCTGTAAGGGGCCCAAACACTCCTCCTGAGTGAAAAACTTTGCTGGAAGGGATCCTGTGAGAGGAAAACTCCATGAGTGCCTCCCAATTGTTTGTGTGTGTGGTGGAAAGGTGGTATGTCTCTTTAGAACAACCAAGGAGTTCTGCTCTAAGAAACTATGAATCCCTTTCTGAGGACCATTTACACCAGCTCTGTGGCCAACTGTCCTTTCTCTGGCACTCAGCCAGGGCTTTCTCTACCAGCTACTGTGCCTGTCCAGGAAGTCAGGTGGGGAGTATGCAGTGCAAAAACGTGAAAGCTAACAGCCGTAGGCTGCTGGATTGTGTGTTTGTGTATCCTGCACAGCACTGGATGGAAAATTCCCTTCTGGACTTGCCCATACTTCCTCTGGTGCCCCAGCCTGCCCCCCTCTCTAACCACAGATCCCTGACTGAAGAGTGTTTAGTGGCATGTAAATAGCTAACCCTCCTCCATGAGCAAAGAATGAGATTCACATATGGGTGGTCCCATCTATGCATCTCAGGAGAATGATCAGGTCCAAAAATGTGCCTATATTCATGTATAATTTGATTTCTCAAAATATAGTTCTGCTTTTAGGAAAAAGAATTTAATCTGATAACTAGCCTAGAAAACTCGCTGGCCATTCAGATTCCTTGTTTTAGCCTTCCAATTTAAAAAGGAAATTTAGATTAATGTATTTTAGGGACTTATACCAGATTGGTGCAGTTAGCCAATAAACCTTCTGTACTGCCATCAAGTCACCACCAAGAGCTCCCCTAATCAAAACTCCAGCTTCAGACCCTCACGAGTACAGCGGGGTGGCTAATCCATACCAAAGAATCTATCAGACAAATCTCACCTTTCTTCGTGAATTTTCCAAGGACAGTTTGTGAATTTCTGAAACATATTCTTTGTTCAATAAATAATTTCTTTAGCCAACTCTTTCTTTAGATTATTTGTGACTAGTTTTTTGTGTGTATCTGATCAAAAGAGCACGCCAGTTCACATTTCCTTTAGATTTGAGTTTCAGCTGATTTAATGGCTCATCCTGAGATAGAGTGGCTAAGAAGGAGAATCTGATATCTTTTCTTGAACCAATGCAAACATTAATTTATGGACTGAATCTGTGCGTGGGGGAGGGGAAGCAGTTTCTTCAGGTCAAGAGCACAATCAACAGCCATTTTAACCAACTTGTATAAATACAGTGGATTCAAGCATTTTTTCAAAATGTTTACAATAATCTAATGAAAAATGCATAAAACAAATTTGCATGAGTAAAGGCTGAAAGCATCATAAAGAAAGTTTTGTGTCCAAACATTCAAAGTTAGAATTATCACTCCAATAGAGAACTCCCAGATTGCAATACAGAGACAACCACTAGGAGAGAGCAGTGGACACAGAAAGGAGTTTATATCTCCTTCCATTCCAAGTTCAGATGACTTAAAACCAACAAATCATGTTGTGTTTTTTTCCTATCGGTTCCCATCTGTGTTTTGGATTTTATGTTAATTTGTTTCCCTGAACAAAAGAAAACAAAACATTTGGTGCCCAAAAATGAGTAGACAGGTGGTCTTCAAAAAATATATTTTTCCCATTGTGATTTGCACCACCATTTAGTCTAATTATCCCTATCATCTCACTCTTCATATTGTGATGTTTTTCAGAGGAAAGCAAATATCAGCATTTCTCTTCAAGAAAAAAGAATTAAGTTGGAAATTATACAAAAAGCAGCACTGGCCACCGGTACACTTTCAAAAGCTTGTTGACAACAAAATAGAAGACATAGACACTTAAAATCTAGTCAATTTGAAAAAAACTAACTCAATTTTTAGGTTCTACTCCTGTCTTTGATCCCACTGCGAATTCACATTAGCTTTTTGTGAGCATTTGTGCTAGCAATCTGATAAGAATTACATTCACCTCATCAGAGAAAAGAATGATGATGAGGATGGTTTAGTTTTTTCCTACTCAAAAATAAGAAATGCAGCTCAGATTTCAAACAGCAAAGCTAAAAAACTACCTTCCTGAAAAATTGTCTCATACTTCCATGTTGTGAATAGATTCAAGACAATCACAATCTGTCTGTGGACATTCGAAGAACAAAAAAAGATGAAATTATTCATATAAATGGTTCGTTATGAATTACACATCTGTTTCTAATGACTAAGCATGTACTTTATTTCTATTTGACTTGTACAATGTTTGATACTAGAGTGTCTGGCTCAAGAAGTGTACATGTGAAAGACAGACAATCTATGCTGGGAGACCCTGAGAACTGTTAAAAGGTTTTGTTTTTGTTTTTAATTCAGATGGTCTTGTTTGGTTGGTTTTTTTAATTATGATGACCCATATGGGGGGTAATTGTTGTAGAAGGAGTGGATTTTCAGGATGGGTAACAAGGAAGAAAGTAGGACGCCTCTGGGACACTGAGCTAAGAAAGTTTGGTGGGGGAGTGGCACTATATGTGAAAGAAAGCATAGAGTCAAATATAGCAAAAATCTTAAATGAATCAGACTTTACCATAGAATCTCTATGGATTGATATTCCATGCTTAAATAATAAGAATATAGCCATGGGAATATACTACTGACCACCTGCCCAGGACGGTGGCAGTGATTGTGAAATACTCAGGGAGATAAGAGGCTACAAAAACAGAAAACCCAATAATAATGGGGGATTTCAACTATCCTCATATTGACTGCCTAATTGTCACCTCAGGATGGGATGCAGAGAGGAAATTTCTAGACACCATTAATGATTACTTCTTGGAGCAGCTAGTCCTGGAACCCAGAAGGGGAGAAGCAGTTCTTGATTTAGTCCTAAGTAGAACACATGTTCTAGTCCAAGAGGTGAATGCAGCTAAACTGCTAGGTAAGAGTGATCATAATACAATTAAATTTAATATCCCTTGACGTGGGGGGAAATACTAATGAAGACCACCAAAGTAGCATTTAACTTCAAAAGAGGAACTACACAAAAATGAGGACAGTAGTTAAACGGAAGTTAAAAGAAACAGTGACAATGGAGAAATACCTGCAAGCTGCATGGAAACTATTTTAAAACACCATAATAGAGGCTCAAACTAAATGTATACTCCCAAATAAAAACAAAAACAAAACTGTAAGAGGACAAGAAAAAATGCCACAATGGCTAAACAACAGAGTAAAAGACGATTAGAGACAAAAATTGGAAGTCAAATCTTACTGAAGAAAATAGAAAGGAACATAAACTCTGGCAAGTCAAGTGTATAATTAGGAAGGCCAAAAAAGAATTTGGAGTGTAACTAGCAAAAGACCCAAAAAACTAAGAGCAAAATTTATTTTAAGTACATCAGAAGCAGGAAGCCTGCCAAACAGTCAGTGTGGCCACTTGACAATCGAGGTGCTAAAGGAGCATTTAAGAAAGACAAGGCCGTAGCAGAGAAGATAAAATAATTATTTGCATCAGTCTTCACTGCAAAGAATGTGAGGAAGATTCCCACTCCTGAGCCATTCTTTTTAGGTGACAGAGCTAGGGAACCCTCTCAGATTGAGGTGTTGTAGCAGAGCGTGTACTCACCGGCACGGCGCCCTCTTCTGGCCAGTATCTCACCTGCCTCAGGCCCTGTGTCCCTCCTGGAGCCCAGTGCCCTTTACCTCAGGGGTCTGCAGTACCCCCACACTCAGGGTCTCTCCTCCCAAGGGAACCCCCAACCTTATATTCCCACCTTGCCTCAGATGCCAGTCATCACCTAGACCCTGCCCAGCCTTCCTCAACCAGAGCAGGGTAACTGCCCTGCTACACACACCCCTCCAAAACCCCACCCCTGGGGGTAGGAGGGACTCTTCCCTTGGGCTCCTCGAAGCTGTGCCTCCGGGGCTGCCCACTTCTTTTCTGCTACCTCCCACCCTTTGGCCATTTCCCACATGTTCATCTCCGCCTTTCAGTGGGCCTGCTCCACTGCCTCCAGCTGCGCCCGCAGGTCTGTATCCCCCTGACCCTCCAATTTTAGGGTCTGGGGCCATTTGTTCGCCTGCTCCTTGACCACTTGGGTCCCGGCCTCATGCTGGGCCTACTCAGTCTCAGTTTCTTTATGTGTGACCAGCTCGGTGATGGTCTGGGTCCCGACCTCCTGCTGCCGCCGCCACCTCTCGTGGGTGGCCCAATGGTTGGTCAGCCATTATTCCTGTGGTTTCCACCTTGTCCAGTTTTGCCCCTTCCGGACCTCCAGGCACCTCATTCAGTCACCCCTCAGTTCCCTTGAGGGTGCAGTGCCCCCTAAGGTGGCCCAGTGTATGGCAGTCCCAGCAGGCTCCCTGCCCCTTTGCTGCCCTGGGCCATGGCTTCTTCTGTTGGTCCTTCTCAGGGACAGCCCTCCCTGGGCTGCCCTGGGTCGGGCTCCTTGAGGCCAGGCACTCCCTCCATAGGTGCCCCCACTGCCCGCAGGCCCAACACCTTCGTTGCCTCCTGACTTCCCTCACAAGGTGGCCTCTCTTCTGGGCTTGTCCCTT
This sequence comes from Mauremys reevesii, assembly GCF_016161935.1. Lineage (NCBI taxonomy): Eukaryota > Metazoa > Chordata > Testudines > Geoemydidae > Mauremys > Mauremys reevesii. Next base: position 203,696,654 of record NC_052624.1, read on the forward strand.
CCTCCATTCTGGGTGAGGCTCCCTGTCCCCATCCCAGTAGAAACAATCCACCCTTACATGTCCATGCCGCCCACAGGCGTAACAAGCCCCACGCTCCCCCACCGACCTCCTGGCGCAGGCTCTGGGCTTTTCCCACCAGTCTCGACAGTCTCTCTGGAAATTCCTCTGCAGGAGTTTCACCAGGGCCCGCTGCTCCTCTGCCAGCTGCCCCAACTGTGCCTGCAAGACCCACTATCTCTCCTGGTTCTCCTAGACCACACGGAGCAAGGTCTCATGCCACTCCTGTGTTCCATCAGTCCCCTTCTGTCGGGGCCCTGGCACCGGATCCTAGCCAGGGATGGCACAAGAGCCTTCAGCAAAGAACATCTCTGTATATGCTGGGTCCATTGTCCCCTCCTCCTCTACTTGGCAATAGTCCCAGTCCTATCCCTGCCACTTATATCAGGGGTGACCGTCTGTGCCCACAGTCTCCACCACGTATAGCAAAGTCGAAGACTCACCGGTGCGGCACCTCCTGCTGGTCGTCTTGGGAATTAGCTTTTCAGCCTCAGAGCACCCTCTGCTGGCCGGTGCCTCACCTGCCTCAGGCCTCGTGTCCCTCCTGGACCCCGGTGCCCTTTACCTTGGGGTTCCGCCCCACAGTACCCCCACATTTTAGGTCTCCCCTCCTAGGGGAACCTCCAATCCTCTATTCCCACCTTGCTTCAGCAGCTACTGCCAGTCATCTAGCCCCCGCTCACTGGGGCAGACTGCAGTCTGTAATCCACTCATCATTGGCCAGGGGTCGGACCAGCTGCCTCTGCCTAACCCCGGGCTGCACCTCTGCAACCCCAGTACCTGCTTTGGCCTTTAACAAGGCCCGCAGCCTGGGGATTTGCCAGGCTGGAGCTCCCTAGCTCCTCTTGCCTTTCCCCAGCACTGCTTTACTCCCAGTACCCTGAGCTCCCAGGCAGCCAGGTCCTTCTCACTCCACAGCTAGAGAGACTCACCCAGCTCTTCCCTGAACCCTTATAACAGGGCCAGGTATGGCCTGATTGGGGCATGGCCCCAGCTGTGGCTGCCTCCCCAATCAGCCCAGCCTTCCTCCATCAGAGCGGGGTAACTGCCCCGCTACAGGTGTCAATAAAGGTGTTTTGGAACAGATTGATAAATTAAACAGTAATACGTCACCAAAACCTGATGGTATTCACCCAAGAGTTCTGAAAGAGAACAAATATGAAATTGCAGAACTACTAACTATGGTATGTAACCTAGCACTTAAATCAGTCTCTGTACCAGGTGACTGGAGGATGGATAATGTGATGCCAGTTTTTAAAAAAGGCTCCAGAGGTGATCCAAGGAATTACAGGCCAGTAGGCCTAACTTCAGTACCAGGCAAATTGGTTGAAACTATAGTAAAGATCAGAATGATCTGACACATAGATGAACATGATTTGTTGGAGAAGAATCAACATGGCTTTTGTAAAGTGAAATCGTGCCTCACCAATCTATTAAAATTCTTTGAGGGTGTCAACAAGCATATGGAAAGGGTAATCCTATGGATATAGTGTAGTTGGACTTTCAGAAAGCCTTTGAGAATATCCCACACCAAAGGCTCTTAAGCAAAGTAAGCAGTCATGGGATAACAGAGAAGGTCCTCGCATGGGTCAATAACTGATTAAAAGATAGAAAACAAAGGGTAGGAATAAATGGTCAGTTTTCACAGTGGAGAGAAGTAAATAGCAGGATCCCCACAGAGATCTGTATTGGGACAAGTGCTGTTCAACATATTGAAGAAGGGTGAACAGTGAGGTGGCAAAGTTCGCAGACAACACAGAATTACTCAAGATAGTTAAGTCTAAAGCAGACTGCAAAGAGTCACAAGGGGATCTCACAAAACTGGGTGACCATGCAACAAAATAGCAGATGAAATTCATGGTTGATGATTGCAAAGTAATGCATGTAGGAAAACATAATCCCAACTATACATTCAAAATGATGGGGGTCTAAATTAGCTGTTACCACTCAAGGAAGAGATCTTGGAATATTATGATTAGTTGTATGAAAACATCTGCTCAATGTGCAGTGGCAGTCAGAAAAGCTAACAATGTTAGGATCCATTAGGAAAGGGATAGATAATAAGAGGAAATATAATGCCATTATATAAATCCGTGGTATACCCACACTTTGAATACTGCATGCAGGTCTTGTCACCCTATCTCAAAAAAGACATATTAGAAATGTACGGAGAAAGTCAAACAAAAATGATTTGGGTACGGAACAGCTTCCATATGAGGAGAGATTAAAAAGACTGGGACTCTTCATCTTGGAAAAGAGGCTAAAGGGGGATATGGTAGAGATCTATAAATCATGACTGGTGTGGAGAAAGTGAATAAGGGGTCACCCAATGAAATTAATATGCATCAATGTAAAACAAACAAAAAGAAGTATTTCTTCACACAACACACAGCCTGTAGAACTCATTGCCAGGGGAGGTTGTGAAGGCCAAAACTATAATTGGGTTCAAAAAAGAATTAGGTAAACTTATGGAGGACAGGTTCATCAGTGGCTGTTAGCCAAGATGGCCAGGGATGCAAACCCATGCTCTGGGTGTCCCTAAGCCTTGGACAGCCAGATGCTGGTTCTGGATGACAGAGGATGGATCTCTTGATAATTGTCCTGTTCTGTTCATTCCCTTTGATGCATCTGGCATTGGCCACTGTTGGAAGACAGGATGCTAATCTAGATGGACCTTTGGTCTGACCTAGTATGGCCGTTCTTATGTACTTATAAATTAAGGAAGAAAACATTGCACAGCAATTCTGGTCACAGGACAATCAGTCTTGGTATTGCAGTAGTGGACATCTGCTTTAGTTCATATTCTTTGCAAAATATCAATGATCTATTGCAAAGAACATAGGAAGGGGTAGTATATGAGAGATACTTCCATTATGGGCTTGATGTTGAGTCCTTATAGTATGTAACTAAAAATAATAATTATTAATTACAAAGAATCTAAACTTCCTTTGATTATGGATTATGAACAAGATTTGAATTTAAGAAATTAGAGGCCAGATTACCAGCCCAGTTCAAACCAGACCTTCACATTTGCAGGTACGGATAATGATGGATGCAAAATTGCACCCCAAAACACTTATTTGTGACTGCAGTATGCAGCTGCAAAAATGGCCATGAATAGCAGAGAATCTCAGCCTAAGCACAGCTGTCCTGTGAACAGACCCATTAGTAGTTTTCTATTTCTCAGAAACATTTTATTTAGCTGATGTTACAAAAAAAATGTTGACTAATGATTTCATTAGTTTCTCATCTCCATCAAATTTGGCAAGCTTCAAAATATCTGGAACAGATTATATTTCTGGAGATGAAAGGCGCTGGAGCAAGTATCTGAAGAAAGAAGATAGTGAACTAAATAAACAGGAGGAGGTAGTGAAAGTGATGGGAGAGAAGTCAGAAAAAGAGTCAGTGCATGCACTTCCATTCTGTGATTCAGTTTCATATTGTTTTGTTTTTTTCTTAAATGTGTTGGGAAACTATGCTAGATTGCCTGCAGGTTTGATCCATGCATCTTGTGCCTGGTAAAAGAACAACTGGGAAGTTTGGGACTAATTATTAATGTGATTGAGTAAATACTTCTCTTGGTAAATGCAGAGTGCCAGCTGCCTGTAAGCAAATAGTGGAAAGGCCCATAATCCAAGAAACCATTTTGGGGTATTAATAACCTGGAGGAAGTGTGTCCTAGTGGATAGAACACTGGACTGGGACTCAGGAGACTGGGATTCTAATCCCATCTCACCCACTGGCTACTGAGTGAAGTTGGGCAAGTCACATCACCACTCTATGCCTCAGTTTTCCCATTTTTATTATCTGTGGGTGATGATTTACTCCTAATAATGGACACAAGTAAAATGCCTCTACTGCAGTGTTTCCCAGACTTGGGACGCTGCTTGTTTAGGGAAAGCCCCTGGCGGGCCGGGCCGGGCTGGACCATTTATCTGCCGTGTCCGCAGGTCCGGCCGATCATGGCTCCCACTGGCCGCAGTTCGCTGCTCCAGTCCAATGGGAGCTACTGGAAGTGGTGGCCAGCACGTCCCTCAGCCCGCGCTGCTTCCAGCAGCTCCCATCGGCCTGGAGCAGCGAACTGCGGCCAGTGGGAGCCACGATCGGCCGGACCTGCAGACTGAGAGTCATACCCCAGCTACAACCATCAGTTGCCAGCCACTATTGTAGCTGCAGCAGTGAAATACCCAGCATAGAGAGGCAAAGCTACTATTGCACTAATGGACTTTACCCCAGTTTCAAGTACAGATAAACTCAATTGGTGCAAATAGCAGCTTTGCCTGTTGGTGCTACAGATTTGTATCAAGGGCTGTATTTGGGGCAAATCCCCAGTGTAGACAATGCCAAGCTGTCAATCATCTACTAGAAGTAACTTTAAATTTGAGCATAGGGACTAATCCAAAACCCACTGAAGTTGATAGAAAAATTAGACTGAATTTACATTTTTTCCTGATTTAGTGTAGCATAGTGTAGCACCATTCCGTCCTTAGGCTTATAAACAGTCCTTAACTTGTATGCTGTCAGGCAGCTCGGCATTTCCCAAATTCCTGAACAAAGATATATAATTTATCACTGAGAAAATAATGTATTTGATGAAGTTGTTTTTTCTTCTCATGGAATAACCCTGAGCAGGTTGCTTTTGTTATTAGAGTGTATTTAGAAAAAAAAATCAGTATTTATTCTATGGAATGACTGTGAATATTGGACTTTTGAACTGTGTGCTTAGTGGTGATTGGCTAGATTTGTCACCTGACATTGTTTTGTTTCCTGATTGGATGAGAAGGGAAAAGTACTTCCTACACAAATAACTGTGTATGCCAATTTAAAATTCAGTTTCTATGAATACTTACACATGCAATTTTAAAATTTGCTTTCAGTAAGCTTATCAGTAAAATTTGATTGCTCATATGGTCAAAGAATGCCAACACAAAAGGTATAGAAACCGTAACCCAGAGAATTTATTTAAAAATTATAGCCAAATATTCACAGAAAATGTTTTGCATTATTCAACCAATATCAATTTAATGTTTAGATATATTAGGTACAATATTTAACAGAATTAAAATCAATTGAAATAATATTGGATGATGTACAAAATGCAACTATTTTAATAAGATTTGTTAAAAATATTAAGAAAGGAAATGGGTATAGGAGATGCTTCCATTTGGGGAAACAGTCTTCGCAGTATGGGGTTGTCTACCCTGGGAAATTAGAGTATGTTACAACACAACTCTGAGACGACATGATGACTAAACCAATATTAAACATTCAGGACCTAATTCTCATTTATATCACAGTTAAGGGGAACTGTACCTGTATTTCCCGTTAGTGGTCCAGCATGGGCAAACCACTCTTAGGCTTCCAGCTCCCTCGCTGTTGCCTCTCTTGAGTGGAGGCCTGCATCTCTCTCCCTTCTGACAGGGGTATTTCCAGGCTGTACCACTCCCTGCCTAAGCAGACCTGCTTGCTTTCTCTTCAGAGACTGAGAAGAGTGATTGCTACAGATATGCTACCACAATTTTATTCTTAAGGTAAAAGCATCACAGAGAAAACATACTAAAAACAATAAAAGAACCTTCACTTATGCTAATAAGCTTGCTAGAATTCACCTCAACCCTAACATGGATTCTGGCAGGAACAACCCTGCCTGGTGAGTCCTTGTAGTTACCAGTTCATCACAACTTCAGCTCAGAACAAGCACACTCATGAAAAAGTTTAGTCCACCCTTTATACAGATGAGAAGTCTTTGATCTGGAGTTTCCAGAAGCAGGTAGTTAGTACACGATGGGTCTTTCTCCCCAGGGCATATCTTCAAAAGGTTGGCTTCAGAGGGGAGAATTTGCATTCCCTTCAGCTCAAATTATTTCCTAAGGAAATTCACTTCGCACATATTGTTTCAAAAAGATCTTGGGACTTCCTTATCCCTTCCAAAGATTGTATTACTATTTTTTCCTGCTAAAGAAGTTCCATACAATCTCCCAATAATACGTAAACATTTGTATTTGTAATACAATGAACTCCAAAGATGCTAGATTCAGTTAAGTAAAGTTTAATTTAATTCAATAAGGTTTGGCTAGGATGGAACAATTTACATTAAAGGCCTCTTTGCACCACTTTGACAATGTGAAGAAACCTTAAAGAGGTGGGAAGGTGTAATTTGTGTACTCTCTAAGGGCCATTTATACTGCCAGAGCAATATAAAAGTGCCTTAGGGTTTGGCTACACATGCAGCTGTACAGCGTTGGGAGTTAAAGCCGTCTTTGTATAGCTGTGTAGGGAAAGCGCTGCAGTGTGGCCACACTGACAGCTACCAGCGCTGCAGTGTGGCCACATTTGCAGCGGTGTTGGGAGTGGTACATTATGGGCAGCTATCCCAGCATTCAAGTGGCTGCAATGTGCTTTCCAAAAGAGATGGGTGGGGTGGAGTGTGACAGGGAGTGTGGGGGAGACAGAGAGAGTGGATTTTTGGAGCTGACACTGTGTCAGCTCCCTGCCTTGCAAGTTCCAACCCCTTCCCCCATCCCTCTCTCATTCACTAAATGCAAATAGCCTTCTTTGTTTTTTTCCTCACAGACCAGATAAGCAGCTGCTCCGAAATGGACCCTCCCCCCGTCCCGCCCAACGTGCTGCTTCTCTCCTCAAGCAAACACTAGCTGTGGACATTCCAAAGGGATCCCCCTGCCTCTGCTCATTCGCTGCAAACAGGAGCTGTGTTTGTTTTTTAGATAAGCAGCTCCGGGAGCCCCGAGTTCACAACAAAACAAAGAGAAGCATCACAACAAAACAAAGAGTGTTATCTTTACTTAAAAGCATTATGGGAAGGTTCCGGAGGTCAGTTACAGCGTAGTAAGATTAATCACTGTTTACACTGGCACCCCAGTGCTGCAACAGCAGCGCTGTTCTCTCTATTCCTCTCGTCAATGTGGAGTACATGCAGCGCTGTAGCCAGGGAGATACAGCGCTGTATGTGCCTTGCCAGTGTGGACGGGGAGTAAGTTACAGCACTGGAAAGCCACCACCAGCGCTGTAACTCTCAAGTGTAGCCAAGCCCTTAGTGTAAATGAGAATAAGGTCCTCAAAGTAGATGTGAACTGTCAATAAGAAGAATTTTTCAGAATGTTATGAACATGTAAAAGGTTATAATAAACGCGTTACAATATTTACCAAATAAACATGACCATCCTGACCGCTCTTTTGTTTATATAATTTAACCATATTGGCATAACAGACTTGGAATACGTGAACCAGATTTTCAAAACTGTCTGATTTGTACCCATAAAAATTGCATTTATATATTGCTAAATTTATGCTTAAAGATTTCTATGCACACAGAATGGGTAATAGGCATATATGCACCTGTCTGTGCAACCCATTACTAATGGGGTTTTACAAGCAATGGTGCATGTGCAAATTTTGCAAGCACAGTTTGGGTTCCCATATTTGAAATGTTGGCCTCACATATCTATTTACTTGGTCTATAGATAATAAAAGGAATGTTTCCTGATATATGTTTTATTTTACTTAACAGCGTTGAGTGAATTGTATGAAATTATTCATGTTCAGTTTTTAGTTAAATTTAAACCCTAGTAAATGCGTTAATCTACTGTGCGGTAGATCCATTTAATAATTGTAGGTGAATCTCTGTAAATATTCTTTTAATGAAAACGTGGCAAGTCTTTAAGTGTTGGCCTATTGAAAAGCAATGAATGGTTTTCCACTTTAACCTAACACAATACATTTCTGGTTTCAAAGGAATATATGAAACGTATATAAAATCACTTAGATAAGTCAGATATCAGAATAGGAGGAACTGACTATTTTTAGTGGAACCGATGAAGAGAAGACAGAGGGTGAGCAGTGCTCCTTTATTAACGATAGACGTACCATAGATGATCGGAGATGAAGAGTAATACTCTCTGAAGAGCATTTCTTTATATTTATTGAAAAGGTACCTAATTTAAGATAAGAGAGAACATATTTGGCTCATAATGTTTTCACTGTTACAGTTACAGTGCTGCTCACTTAAGCATCACTCAGGAAAATAAGTAATGCATCTATGTTGTAACTGGCAAGATTCTCTTCTTCAAGACACCTCCAGCTGATTATTAATGTTTAAAGAGTTCTTGATCAAATCCTCCTTGCACACTGTATGTCAGTCAGTGCAAAGGAAACTGAATTAAAATGCTGAAAATTGGAATACAGAAGCTAAAAGTGTATTCTCAAACATTTTCATATTCAGTTGCAAGGGTATTATGAACGTTTTGGCCCCAAAACTACAAACACTTAAGCATATGCATTACTATTCTATTGTGAGTAGTTCCATTAGCTGTTATGAGACTACTTGTGTGTGTAAAAGTTTTTCATGAGTAAGTGTTTGCAGGATTGGGGCATCTTGAGGACTATATGGCTATAAGCTAACGATGAGTAATTAATTGAACTTGTACCATTTTATATTTTTCTACTTCTTATTTGTAACAGACCAAGATATTTCATTAATATCATAACTGCATTATTACCACCGAAATATCAAACGGGTTGTCAGCTAGCAACCCGTCCTAGAAATCCCAAAAATATTATGGGTCAGACAAAGGTGCATAGGAAGGGAATTTTGCTATATTAATTTTTTCCTTTAAAAACAATCTTCCCCTAAACAAATATAGGTAGGAAACTGTACCAAATGGTCATTTTGTGATGTGGATAATGTCATTGAAGAACAAGTCGGGATTTATTTCTTGAGAGGTGAAAGACTAGTCATTTATCCACTGTGCCATCCCCCTTCATGGTTCTTATACAGACCTGGGATTAATATTTTGCCAAGGAAATTGAACTTTGAAGCGTGCTGGTAACAATTCCACAATGTTTATTTTTCTCTTCCAAGATGTGCATATGCAGCTTCCTGTTAAGGTTTCTGGTAATGTCTATTCTATACTAAGGAGTATTCCAACTGCCTATACAGATAATTGAAAGCGCTGTGTACACATATTACTACATCACAGCCTGCATTAATTGTGATAAAAATAAAACCCTCTGCAGTGTTGGCTCTACGCAGGGTCTGTGCAGCATTGTCAGTATTATTCATTCTACAGAAGGCAAGGATTTCCTGTTTCACACATCGTTTCATAATCTCAGATGTGCAATCATATGTCACATGTATAGCACTTCTCACAGGGAAGCACTGAAGAAACACTCTGATGCACTAGATAGCAATCTGTAGTGGAGGACAGCAGTTTTTACTAGAGCTTACCACAGTGCAAGCAGCAGGCAGGGCCCAGGCAGCGGGGCGGCGGGCCGCCCCCCCAGGGGGGGGCCAGGGGGGGGGGGGCGGGGGACCTGCCGCGCCTGCGCTGTCGGAGGTCCACCGAGCGGCCGGGACCGGGACTGCCGGCCGCAGCACACGGCGACGCGTCGCTGGGGTCTCGGCGGCGGCTGCTGCTCCTCCGGCATGACTGCGGCAGCAGCTCTCAAGCCCGCCGCGGCCGAGCCGCCCCCGCCGCGCCTGCGGGAGGTCCAGCAGAGCGACCAGCCGGACCCTCCTCAGTCATGCGCCGCCGCGTCCGCGCTGCTCGCTGCGCTCGGGGCGCCCGGGGCATGATTGCTTGGGGCGGCCAAATTTGTAGAGCCGCCCCTGAGTGCAAGGCCCTCCTTACTTGAGTCTAATAAGCCATTCATAATGGAGATATTTTTCCACTGACACAGATCCGGACTGTATTTGCATGAACTATGCTTCCCCACTGTAGGTTGATGGCATAAAGCCTAAGATATCCGTATGCTCATGTGTGCTCTGGGATTGCAGAGGCCTGGTGACAAATTGGCAATTGCTACTGTTCCTGTAGGCGTCACTAAGATATTGCTGTTTTCCTTCATCTCTTATATCACGTGATGTTCTGGGAAGTTGTGCACATTCTGTTTTTTCGTGCTGCACAGGGAGCTGAACTCCAAGAAGTTAAGAAATATAGCCCATGTTCCTTGAGATATAATTGACCTGTACATGAAACAGTGGGTCAATAGTGCTATTTTGATAGTAGGAAAAGTTTTTCTAGCATGGTTTAACACACTTCCAGGTTCACTATTATATTGCAGAGACAGCCAATACTACTGGTCACGTTGCTATTAGTATTTGACTCCCCATCCCTTTACAGGATTCCTTAGTATACTTTGTTTCCTCTCTTCCTCCTTGGGTATTACTAAAATTCATAATGCTGTCGTAGATACCCTGGGATATATTTTTAAGGGCAAATCATGTTCACAGCACCAAGGAGCAGAGCTACATGCTGAAGATCTCTGGAGGGAAGAAATCCTTCCTCAGGTCACAAAGAAAGAAGTAAGCCTTTCTCTGGCTACAGCTTCAGCTTTAATTCTAGAGTCTCTTTTCAGCAATTGTGTGCCTCTTTACAGTCATTCAGTGGCAAGTAATTCCACATAGCTACCAATCCCCTAGCCTTGCTTTTGCATGGGCATCAATGCAACTCAGGATGGAATGCCTTTTCCTAATTAGTGCATGAGTGTTGGTAGCATTTGGGGTATCCAGGGCTCAACTAGAAAACTTGAAACACAGATGTAATGTTCCCAATTTAAAAAATAATAGCCCAAAACATCTATTTGTTGTTGTTTTATGATCCTCTGGCTTTATAATTTATACCAATTATGACCAACAAAAAACATACAGTTGAGATTTTCAAATCAGTGCAGTGGGATTTAGCTACTCATCTTTCCATTACAGATAATGGGACATGTGTGACTGCACTGCTTTGAAAAATCTTACCCTATGTGGAAAACATTAATCACCATTTAATGTGCTTTTGAAAATACATTGGGAACTTTTGAAAATCTCCCCCTTAATTGTTGGTAAATTTTAATATTTAGCACACTGCCATGTCTGAGGTACCACAGCTATTTCCTGTTCTTAGCAAAGGGATATAGTAGCAGTACCTCAGATACTGTGTACTGCGGTGTCTTTACAATTGGTAAACACTGTCTTCTCAATGGGCATCTTTTGGGGTGGAGTGGGGGGGAGTTCTTCATGGCTGTCTGTAAAGTGCCTACTACTCTTTCAGCAGTATGTAAATATTTAATAATAATACAGAATAATTCATAATTTAATAGCATTTAAATCCAGAAGGGACCATTAGATCATCTAGTCCAACCTCCTGTATCTCCCAGTTCATTATTTTTCATCCAGATACCCCTGTATTAACCCCAAACATTTTAATTAGACTAAAGCATTTTAATCCTCAGGAAACTAAACTGTGCCACAGGGAGAGAACAGGAGAGACCCAGGTACCCCGCAGCGCTCAGAGCCCCTACAATGGCAGGGAATTGATTAGGTGAGATACGCCCAGATGATTTTAGCAGTCTAACCATGACAGAGGAAGGGGGAAAACCACCAATATACCAGCCAATCTGACCTGGAGGAAAATTCCTTTCTAAACCCAAATCTATTGATCAGTGTGTCCCTGAGCATGGGAGTAAGACGCTCCAGCCAAGCATCTAGAAAGAGGATTAATAATAAATGGTATTAAAAAGCTATAATTTTCCTGTTGATATAGGTAGTAATAATAATACTTGGCATTCTGTATCATATTTCATCCCATTTTTGGTGCCTAATCAATCTTCATATCTGTTTATGTTCAAGTGCTGTTGAATTTTGTATTATTCAAAAATGAATAGGCAAATTCACAGTGAGATTTTTTTAAAGGCTGAGATGATCATCTGAGACTAAAGATTGTGCCAGATATATTCATGGTATGATCATATGATCATTTCTACCCTTTAAAAAAAAAAGTCTAGCACATTCTAGTTTAATAATACAGAGCTAGGTTTTAGTTATTCATCCCTTTGGCAGCTCAAAATACAGTAGGATTCAGTAAGAGACTGTGAAACGGTTGTTTATTTCAAGTCCTGTTGAATATTTCATATTAGAGCTATCAATAAGCTTACTGGACAGCAGAGTAGTCTTGCTAGCCTGGATGATTTGTCGAGACAGACACTGAGAAAATCATACATTGTGGAGTTTAGTTAGTTCTGAAAACTAGCCTGTCACTAGATATTTAAGAGAGAAATCTTCAATGAATAACTTGTAAGGAAAGTCAGATAATTGTCCTAATTCTGCCAATTGTTCTAACTAGTCATTAGAAGGGGCTTAAAATAGAGATCTTATACCAAAATTATCTCTGATGTTTCCATTGAAGTCACTGGAGTTATGTCATGGATGGCCCATAGTCTCTTTGTTGTAATAATACTAGTCAGTGCATGGTTATTTTGACTGCATGGGAAATTAATCTCCATTTTGGCTGTTAGTACAATTTTAAAAACTGTTTTTAGATAGTGGTCCAAATCCTGCTCTCTGATATGCATATACATATCACCCAGGAGGGGAATAGTCCTTTTTTGTCCAAATGCACCAGACTACAGAAAGGGGAAATATATTACTGCGTTTTGCTTACATTTAAAAACCTTTGGGCAGAGGCCAAACTTGATACATTTGAGCTCCAGAATGAAGATTTCAGCATTATGAGAGTGTGAAAATATCATTTATAAACAAACTTGAGAATGACCTTTTTAGGGAAACTGTTTTGTAATCTTTATACAATGGGACACTACCTATACTTGCTATAATAGCTAAGCGTTCATTTAAGTTAGTGGGAGTGTTTCCATTGACTTCACTGGGTTTTAGATCAGGCTCTTAAACATCTTATCAAAGGAAGTCAAATTTCAAAGCTTCTTAATACTGTACATTCTACTCTGTGATGTTTTCGTATTTACAAAATAAATACACAGAAAGAAAATGTAAGGACTCAGGGACAGCTGATATTCCCACTATGCCATTGGGAGACCATGCAGAGGCACCGCCAGGAAACCTAAAAGGAGTAGGCGCTGCAGGAAGTACCACCCAAGAGGCCCAGGTGACAGTACCCTGTGACACTCTGCCAAGCACCCTTTTTATCCTAAGGGGTTGCTCTAGGAAGTTGTCTGGGCAGCCACACAGACTTCAGCCTCGCTCCCAAGCCAGACTTTGCTTGATCTCCTGCTTTCTAGTCTCCAACCCAGTCTGACTCTGACCCTGATTCTTGCTTACGGAACCAGACTCTTGAGCTTCCTAGGGTTGCCAACCCTCTCGGTTTTGCTGGCAATCTCCCAGAATCAGGCTCTATCTTGCGGAGGCTGCTGAAAGTCCGGCGGCACAGCAGGGCTAAGGCAGGCTCCCTGCTGTTTCCGGAACCATCCAGCACATCCCTGTGGCCCCTGGGGGAAACGGGGTCTCCGTACACTGCCCCCACCCCAAGTGCCAACTCTGCAGCTCCCATTGGCTGGGAACTGCAGCCAATGGGAGCTGCAGGGACAGAGTGCAGAGACCCCCTTGACCTCCCGCCTTTGAGCCACTAACAGAGGGATGTGCCGGTCTCTTTCAGGAGCCGCCTAAGGTAAGTGATGCCTGGCCTGAGCCCGCACCCTTCAACTCCTGCCGCACTCAACACCCCTGCCCCAGCCCAGAGCCTGCATCCCACACCCAAACTCCCTCCCAGAGCCTGCACTCCGCACCCCAACCCCAGCCCAGAGCCCACACCGCATGCTCAAACTCCCTCCCAAAGCCCTCACCCCCTCCCACACCCAAACTCCCTCCCAGAGCCTGCATCTATACCCTCCCCGCTCCCAAACTCCCTCCCAGAGCCTGCACCTTCTCCTGCACCCCAACCACCTGTCCCAGCCTGGTGAAAGTGAGAGAGAAGAGCAAGCAAGGGAAGAGGGGATGGAGTGAGCGTGGCCTCTGAGCAAGGGGCGGGGCAAGGGTGTTTGGGTTTGTGCGATTAGACAGTTGCCAACCCTACCTCCAACTCCTGCCCAGTGACTATTGTCTCTGGTGGGCAGACCTCAGCCCAGCTGTGATTTCAAAGCCAGGCTGCCTACACCCTGATCCCTTACAGAAAGAGACATAGCTATAATTTGTTTATAATGGTCATAATGTTACCCAGGGTTCTTTCAACCCAAAGCTCTTGGTAACTTTATTCTGTGCAAGGAGGTGTCAGGAAATAAATCAGGGGAGACACGGCCATCTGACCGATAGATGGCTGGCACAAACAGGACAACACAAGAGTGCTTTCACTTAAAGCTAAACTTTACTTAGTCTCAAGCACTTACACACATCCGCAACAAGTTAGTAAAAGACCCCAAACCCTTGATAATTACCAAAGTTGAGTGTGGCTTTCGAGTGATAAAACGGCAGCCCATCTGCACTGGGGACACAAGATGCATCCAGAGGGAGAGGCCAGTCCCAAAATGAGTCCCACCTATCTCAAGCTTTTTCCCCTTATTTATACATTAGTAATTAAAGAAACCTTGTTAAGTAAGCAGTTTCAAGCAAGAGGTTCTTTCTGATTATTGATTAACCAGGTGTGTTTAATCCAGAACTTGCAGCCTTGAGACCTCAATAGACATTCCTGGGGCATATCCTACTCTTTGAAAACGCATGTATCAGCAAATTTAACCCAATTCTTATCAGGAAGGATGCGGGGTCAAGCCGCCCTTTCGGTGGCACCCTAAATCCTCCTCCCCTCCTGCCTTGGTCAAGCTAAGACTTGCTTTTTACAGCTTGCTGACTAGGCTGTCTTTAACAATAAGCCATAGTGGTTTCAGGCACTTTACTGGTTTGCCAAAGTCTCCCCGTACAATAATACATCAGAAATTCTCCTTCCAATTTATTGCTTCATCTAATGACACACTCAGCAATGCCACATGTTACTGAGCCAGGTCAAGAGCAGCAGTCATTAAATAAATGTCTGGTTTAAGTTAACTTATTGTTTGTTCCTTTAGACCAGTGTTTCCCAAACTTGGGACGCTGCTTGTGCAGGGAAAGCCCCTGGTGCCAGGCCGGTTTATTTACCTGCCCCGTCCGCAGGTCCGGCTGATCGCGGCTCCCACTGGCCGTGGTTCGCTGCTCCAGGCCAATGGGAGCTGCTGGAAGTGGCACGGGCCGAGAGACATACTGGCCACTGCTTCTCGCAGCTCCCATTGGCCTGGAGCAGCGAACTGTGGCCACTGGGAGCCACGATCGGCTGAACCTGCGGACACGGCAGGTAAACAAACCGGCCCGGCCCGCCAGGAGCTTTCCCTACACAAGCAGCATCCCAAGTTTGGGAAACGCTGCTTTAGACTAGTTGATATCAGCGTCCAGTCCTCCTGTCATTGATGTAGTGATTTAAAGACTTGTCATAAGTCGGAATACAAAAACATTACAGGTAATAACACAAGTATATTTATTGTCATAACATAAAATAATACTTAACATGTATTTTTTTATTATCGGGAATCTCATTGGTAGTCTTCAAAGGCTTTTTGCTAATGGTCTGAGATCACCCTCATCACTATTCTGTTAAGACCATAGAAGTCTCTTTTAGACCACAGTGTAATGGAATTAAACCAACATTAAGGGTCTTAACAGAGTTTTCTTCTGTCTATTTATTCTGGCAGAAATCAACAATCCTTTCCTTTTGATAACAGCTCTTTCCCAGATTCTGTCCCAAACCTCCTGCCCAGATGTCCTTGACCTATCATTCACTTCTCAGCTGGGAGAGGAGATGAATGACTTTTTTGAAAGCTATTATGAACACGACTGTGTAATCATCTGGCAGTGAATGCAGCCTAAAAAAATCCTGTAATCTCCTTTCTCCCTTAGGGAGACCGGAGTCACCGCTTCTTAGCATTGTACATCTCCACTAATATAAAAAATACCAGGGTAGACAGATGTTACTTATGTGTTCTGATTTAAGGCAGCATTTTCAATAGCTTATATGATGCATGTGAGTTTGTGTATTTTAAACTTCCCTATGCACGGTGCTTTACAGAATTCTCTAATGGATATTGTGAGGTAAAATAATAGGCCTTTGCCCCACCCTACCTCTCAGCCATATTTCTCTCTGAATTTGTATTCTGAACCCAAAGCATAAAGGAAGGATGAGATCTGATAAAAGATATATCTGTATCCCAGTATACTTATGAATGGCATAGTACAGTCAAACTGAGCAAGAAGTATAGAAACTCTGTGTGCAGTGGCCGAATTTTCTGCTGCTGTTATTGCTACAGCTCCATTGAAGTCCATGGAATTGTGTCAGTTTACACCACTAGAGATTTTGTCCCATTATGTCTTTCCTTCATTTCTTTCTGTAGCTATTTTTATATTCACCTAATTCAGACTAACAAGGGGTGGGAGGGGTTGTTTAATCACTAGTAGAAATAAATTCTGGCTTACTTTCATTTTTTCTGAGAATGGCAGGCACTGAAACCCAGCTCCCTAAGTAGATATCATATGATATATGAATAATGTAAGAATAATGTAAGATATATGAATAATGGGAGACTCTGATGGTTCTGGGGGCACCCAAGACTGTGAGTCACCTTGTTACTCCCTGCCTCTAGCATGAGGGAGTCTTGCCTTCGCTTGGCTAGGTGTCAGTTCGCTAATTGCAAGCCACTCAACCACTCTTCTCTGAGCTACGCCAGCCCTCACTTCATCTTGCAGGTTAATAATAGGTGCAACCCAGTCCCTGAGTTCCTTTGAATCATTCCCCTGTGGTATCCAGCCACTGACACTGGCTACTCACAGAAATCCCAGCTCCTCTGCCCTCAAAGGGCTGTGTGCCCCATTTGATTAGTCTTACCTTGTATCGCCACTCCTGTGAAATCACAGAGCACTTATGACCGCTTGTAATAAAAGAATAAAATTTTAACCTAGAAACGAGAGAGTGGTGGACAAAAATGGTTACAGGACAAAACAAAATCATAAGTTGTGAACGGGGGTCTGCACTTCTTAAGTTACCTTTTCTATCTAGTAAAGTAGGTTCCCCTCCCCACCAAAGTTCAGTCTGTTGCAATGCTGTCTGGCTTCACAGGAAGCAGGGTTCAATTTTTAATGAGAACATCTTGCTCCTCAAGATGTCTTAAAGAGGTTTTGATTGTTTGCAGTTGTCTCTGATAGTTTTCCATTGAAAGTCTTGGGATTGAGCAAAGCTAAACAATTGAGCTTTGCATTATATCACCAGCTAAATAGCTTCGGGTGACAACTTCCTTCTATCTGAATGGGTCATCACTGAAACGTATTATCCCCGGTGACTACTTTTTAGTCCAAATCCATAAAGCATACTTTCAGTATAAATACATTATCCCTTAAATATCACCAGTACATGTATCTCACAATGATTATGAATCTTGACAAGTTATGAGCTTTCTGTAGATATTTTACATGTTACTCTTTATGGATAAATATCCTGTATAACATGTTTGGTGTAGTGAGTTTGTCAGGTTTGGGGCGAGCGTTGTTTGCCTAGGAACTTCTGTGTCACATAGACAGTTGAGGTGAAAGAAACAGAAACTGATCCATTTACTTATATTTTGTGGTAGTTTTTACCTTAACTTAAAGAACATTCTCTTTTTAAAATGTCTGAAATGTTAAGTGAATTTAATGCTCTTAAAGTGTCAGATTGACACTTACAGAAACAGGTGCCCTCCATTTATCCACTGAACAGATAACTACTAAATCCAGACTCTAAAACAACAAATTTACATTTGCCCATGTCCCTTCTGTAGGCCTTTGGTTGTTTGGGTTTTTGATGGGGACAGGGGGTTCAGCTACAGTGTCTTAAAATAATGTGATTTGCTGTTGTAGTTCAGATTTCATAACTCTAGTGCATACAATACTTTGCTATGCATCACTGTTTTAATTGTGGTTGGCCAAATCTCTAGAATGTGAGGTTTGATTATGATGATTTCTAGGTCTGGCTTTATTGCGAACCTCCCAAGCAAAAGAAATGTAGTCTGAAATAGCGTTTACCACAGCCCCGAATCTCTCATTTCACGCTGCTCTCTGTATCATGCAAACTACATGTCAATAAGCACTGATGCTGTAGTCATGAATGTAAGGGTACGTCTACACTACGGGACTATTCCGAATTTGCATAAACCGGTTTTGTAAAACAGATTGTATAAAATCGAGTGCACGCGGCCACACTAAACACATTAAATCGGTGGTGTGCGTCCACGGTCCGAGGCTAGCATCGACTTCTGGAGCGTTGCACTGTGGGTAGCTATTCCGTAGCTATCCCATAGTTCCCGCAGCCTCCCCCGCCCCTTGGAATTTCCGGGTTGAGATCCCAGTGCCTGATGGGGCAAAAATCATTGTCATTGTCGCAGGTGGTTCTGGGTAAATGTCGTCAGTCACTCCTTCCTCTGGGAAAGCAACGGCAGACAAGCATTTCGCGCCTTTTTTCCCTGGATTGCCCTGGCAGATGCCATAGCATGGCAATCATGGAGCCTGTTTTGCCTTTTGTGACTGTCACCGTATGTGTACTAGATGCCGCTGACAGAGGCGATTCAGCAGCGCTACACAGCAGCATGCTTTTGCTTTTGCATGACAGCAGAGATGGTTACTAGCCATACTGCACCATCTACCAATCCATAAATTGGTAAAAAGATGATCATGGCTACCAGTTGTTTTGCACCATTTGCTGCTGTCATAAGTGCCCCTGGCTGCTCTTAGCCAGGGGTGCAAAAGCCAAAATTGGGAATGACTCCCTGAGTCAATCCCTTCTTTTTGGTATCTAAAAATAGAATCAGTCCTGCCTAGAATATGGGCAAGTGTACTAGAGAACCACTGTATCAGAGAGCACAGCTGCTCTGTGTCAGATCCTGCAGAAATTATGAGCTGTATGCTATTCACAGGGGGTGCTCCTGCAACAACCCCACCTGTTGATTCCATTCTTCCCCCAGCCTTCCTGGGCTACCGTAGCATTGTCCCCCCACTTGTGTGATGAAGTAATAAAGAATGCAGGAATAAGACACACTGACTTGTTAGTGAGAAATGAGTGGAAGGCAGCCTCCAGCTGCTATGATAGTCCAGACAGGACAGTAAGGAGTGTGGAGGAAAGGAGCCCAGCATCCCTCTGCTAGTCCAGGGGCAATTGAATCTTTTTTTTACACATGAAGGGTGGGGGCTGACAGAGCTCAGCCCCCTATTGCTATGATGACGATGGTTATCAGCCATACTGCACCATCTACCAGGAAACATTAGGGCCAGGCGCCCTTGATCGACCTGACGGATGCTAGTCAGCATGGTTACCAGCCCTTTTGCACTGCCCCATGTGCCAATAGACTGATGATGAGGACGGGTACCAGTCGTGTTGCACCATCAGCCACCCATGGCAGGGGGGGGAGCAAGGATGTTGGTGTTCAGTGCTGCAGCATCGCGTCTATCTGCAGCATTCAGTAAAGATAGACACGTAAAAGAGTCAAGAGAGGATTGTTTTCCCTTTCACTTCTGGGGGTGGGTGGGGGGGTGCGTAAATTGCCGAGCTATGCCCTGACCCACCGCGGACACTGTGTTTGACCCTAGAAGCTCAGCCAAGAATGCAAATGCTTTTCAGAGAGACTGCAGGAACTGTGGGATAGCTTGAGTCTTCCAGTCCATGAGCGTCCATTTGATTCCTTGGCTTTCCGTTACGCTTGTCACGCAGCAGTGCGCTGGGTCCCTGCTATGGCGTCTGTCTGGAGATTTTTTAAAAATGTTTTTTAATTCGTCTTCTGTAACGGAGCGCTGATAGAACAGATTTGCCTGCCCTTACAGCGATCACGTCCGCATGGTCCATGCGGGAGCTCTTTCTTTATTTTGATTTTTAACTGCATCGCCACACGTGCTGATCGGAGCTCCACGCTGGGCAAACAGGAAATATTCAAAAGTTCGCGGGGCTTTTCCTGTCTACCTGGCCACTGCATCCGAGTTCAGATTGCTGTCCAGAGCGGTCAGTGGTGCACTGTGGGATACCGCCCGGAGGCCAATACCGTCGATCTGCAGCCACACTAACCCTAATCCAATACGCTAATACCGATATTAGCGCTACTCCTCTCGTTAGGGAGGAGTACAGAAACCGGTTTAAAGAGCCCTTTATACCGATATAAAGGGCCTCTTAGTGTGGCGTTAAATCGGTTTAATGCTCCTAAAACCGGTTTAAACGCGTAGTGTAGACCAGGCCTAAGTCAAAAGTACAGTCAGGACACTGGTTGTAATTGTGAGTTACAATGGGAAAAATCTAGAACAATGTGACTGGTTTCAGTAGGATTACTCTAGATTTACATGTTCTATTTGAGATCAGACTATTGGCCATTGTGTGATGCTGTTCTAAGAATATGAAGAATATTGCTTTCAGTTAACACTTTTTCTCAAACATACGAACATTTCTTAACCTATTTTCAGAACTGATGACAAGCCTAATCTACATATAGGTTCATTTCAAAACCTGACCATGCTGCAAAACATAGCCATAACCTTAATTTGTCCATTGTGGATTTTTAGTGATGATTCATATTGTTATCAAGAGAGGATAATGTGCTAATGTAGCTATTTGCTTGAACCTGCATTCTTGAACAGAATTTGGCCAATGAAGTTGACACTTTTGTCACACTTTTTGGATTTCAGGTGTTCCAATTCCATGTTTCTTTAGGAAGAAAAAACCTGCTTTTGTGAACTTTTAAAGAACAAATGGTAAATGTTTCCAAGTTATCTTGGGTGATTGAGGGGCATGGGTGATTTAGGGATACATAATGGGAGAGGACAGAGCCACTACTGTTTGGCATCAGTTCAAAATCTGATCCAGATGGTAGTGACCAAAACCTAAGTAATATTTGTGAAATGACTTTGCTTTAATTATTTTTTGTTTTTATTTATTGTATTGTGGTAGCACTCAGACCACATTCAGGTGTGGGAACCCCTGTAGAGACACATGAGAAGACATGATCCCTGCTTTGCACAGTTCACAGTCTGAGTTCACTCTAGTTCTTAATGGACAGTTCACCACATCAGAAGTACTATCCATCTGTGCTTATTTTGATACAATCACTGGTGGAAGTTATGCTTGTAAATACCCACTTCAATAATGGGAGAAAAGCCAACAGTTGTAAATTACAGATTTTTGTAAATGGTGTTTATATATAAAAATAGATGAGTTAATAGTTTAATTGTTTGGGGGAAGTGATATATCTTTGTATGAATGTCATACTGCTTCCTTGTGCTCGCTTTTAAAACTGATAAGATTTCTGGTGACACGTTTGTATATTTTATTGGAATTTTTTTCTTTGCGATACCCCGGATTGATACATACACAATTGATTTAAGGTCTAGGTGAAATAAGACCTACAGGAGTGGTTTGAAGTCTGGATAACCCGTTTTACTATGAGAGACTAAGAATCTCAGTCCATTTAGCTAATGAAAGGGAAATTTAAGAGGTGACTTTATCATAGTCTAGAAGTGCCTACATGGGGAGAAGATTTTTTATGACAGAGGGCTCTTACGTCTGGGAGACAAAAGCATAATGAGAGCAAATGGCTGGAAGCTGAAACTAGATGAAATTAGACTGAAAATAAGATACAGATATTTAAACGTCGGGATAATTAACTATTAGAGCATCTGTCCAAGGGATGTGGTATGGTCTCCATTGCTTGAAGTCTTTAAATCAAGAGTGGATGTCTTTCTAAAAGATGTGATGTGGATCAGCCAGGATATATGGACCATAAGTTGTGGACCTGATGCAGGAATTAAAGAATGAATTTCTATGGCCTGTCTTATGCAGGAGGGTCAACTAGATAGTGATTATGTCCCTTCTGTGCTTAAAAATTGATGATTCTGGTATTCAATTGAGTATATGCCCAGTGTTTTGAATGGAAAGGCAGGATTTCTGCTGAATAGCAAAGACATAATAATCAAAGTGAAAATATTGTTTGACAGCTTCTGTTGTATATTTAAATCAGGTTTTTCCCTGCTCAGTAGTTTCTGTGAAACGCATAATTTGGAGGATTAATACAAAACACTGATGTGAACTTCATTTCCCTTACCCCTGAAATAAAACGTGATGGAGACAGGGAAAGGTGGATGGAAAAAAATTACCATGGTGTTTTGGGTGCAAACTAATTTGAATTCTATGGTTTTCTCATTTTGAAGGTTTTAGCACTTCTTAACAAGCATAGTTCCTCTGAAGCATTTTGAGTAATTTGCAACTGCTTAATACAAATATTGTTAGAAATGCAAACAAATTTTACAGATCACAGTGTACATTTAGCTTGTATCATTTAAAACATTCAGGTCAAGCCATTCTACAGTAAGACCTACAAATAAAAACATAAGAATGACCATCCTGGGTCAGATCAATGGTCCCCCTAGCCCAGTAACCTGTCTTCCAGCAGTGGCCTATGCCAGATGCTTCAGAGGGAATGAACAGAATAGGGCAATTGGTTATTGGTTGATCAATCACCTGTTGATCAAGTTTCTGAAAGTTGGAGGTTTGGATACACCTGGAGCATAGGGTTGCATCTCTGACCATTTTGGCTAATTAATCATTGATGAACCTATCCTCCATGAATGTATCTAAATCTTTTTTGAACCCAGTTATACTTTTGGCTTGCACAACATCTCTTGGCAATGAGTTCCACAGGTTGACTGCACGTTGTGTGAAGTGCTTCCTTCTTTGTGTTTTAAACCTGCTGCCTATTAATTTCATTGGGTGACCCCTGCTTCTTGTGTTAAGTGAAGAGATAAATAATACTTCCCTATTCACTTTCGCCACACTATTCAAATACAGCACTTGATAAGGAGAGTCTACATTATCCTACATGTATGTCTACTTTATCATATGGCATTAGGACACATCATACAGAACAAATTTAGTAAACTCCTTACAATATCTTTTACAACATATATCTTATTTATGATTTTTAATGATGAAGTGATAACACACTAATATTATACCCCTTAAGGATGTGTTACTAATTGTTCTGAAATTGTATTTACCAAATATCATAGAAAATATAAAAGCAGCAAAGAATCCTGTGGCACCTTATAGACTAACAGACGTTTTGCAGCATGAGCTTTCGTGGGTGAATACCCACTTCGTCGGATGCCACGAAAGCTCATGCTGCAAAACGTCTGTTAGTCTATAAGGTGCCACAGGATTCTTTGCTGCTTTTACAAATCCAGACTAACACGGCTACCCCTCTGATAGAAAATATATATTCTTTCATTATTACCTTCAAACTAGTGAGCCTTCTCAGTCTTGTTGAGAGAGGTTCTAAGATTAAACATATTCTGTTCCTTTTCACTCTGACTGATATTCATGTTACCTAAATTGTCAATCAGGAGTAACTCCACTGAGGTCCATGGAGTTATACCAGTGAATGACTGATGAAAGCCAAGACAGAAGCCATTTCCATCCTAGTGCCCAGGCAACTCTGCTGGGACCCTACCATCTCCCCCCCAAAATTAGGGTTAAGGTGGGCTATAAAGTGGGGGTTGGCTCCCTGCCGTGCCAATCATAGGAGCCCTGCACACCCCCCACCACCATGTTTCCACTCCTGTAACAAACATCTCATTGAAATCCTTTACCAAACCATTCATCTGAGCACTGTATCCCTTCCTGATGAAGTACCTGCACTGGACATCCGCCCCTCACTTATATAATGAGTTGCGATATCATAGCCTAACTCTCGTTCCCTGCTCACCCTAATTAAGCCCTCCCCCAAACATGCTGGGCAGCAGGCAAAATAGCCCCTACTCTGAAAAAATTCCTTCCCATTGCCCTGAGAAAGGAGTGGCTAGCACAGTGCCCACAGCAGATCCTGACCAAACCTGGTATTTCACTACTTGGGAGGTTGCGGGGTGTTCTGCCTGATTTGGGAAACAAGGGTTATTTCCTATATATCATGTATACTGGAACAAGAAGTATATCTAACAAGCCTCCACCGGGGGCTCCGTCTTTTTCTTTTGAGAACCAATGCTTCAGAATTAACCATCTATGACCTCACTAATTTGATGAAAAATCAGTCCCAGATCATGCAAATAAAGATCAGTCAATCAACTACACACAGAACTGTAGAGCTGGCCAGTTCAATCCAGAATATCAGAGAGTTTATTCATTGTTTCTTTTGAGCTGAACAATGTTAGTCAAGTTCTTACATCCCTATTTTTACAAAACTGAGCAAATAACTGCTAGCAAATAATTGATGCAATGGATTTTGCCTCCTCGTTTGCTAATTGTCCACAAGCAATTTCTGAATTTCTCATACTTGTTCAATATTTTAAATTATTAATTGAATAGTTTCTGTGAGTGATTTTTAGTTTTGTTATTTGCAAGTCATTCATTGCAAGTATTCAAAATCCAATGTTTGAGCTATGTTAGTTTTGATTTGACCCATGGAGTACACAGCATTCTTTTCTGCTACTTAACTGGATGAGCATAACTCTTAAAATCAGGTTCTTTTGTGACTACGGAAGTTCAAAACTTGCTTTTCATGAGTATTCTATACTGCTGTCTTAAAATTAACAGTTTGCATACACATTCAGGTTACTGAAATATTCATGAAAAATGAACACAAAAAGGCCATGATCATAGCTGAAGCAAATTACATTTTTGTTTGGACAAATATTAGTGGAAATATTTTGAGGTATTCAACCAAATCTTCAATTTTCCCAGTCAAGCTGATGGCCAAAAGAGAACCCAAAATTGTGATTGTAGGCTTTTAAAAGCCTTTAAACTATATTTATTTAAAATATATATATTAAGTGCTTCCATATTTAAGGTGGAGTTGAATTGATCTTTACATATGAATACAGATTAACTTCCTTAAAACTACAGCACTTACTGTTTGAGCACTGAATGCATTTTCTAAGAATTTATAAGTAAATCAATTAATTAGTTTAAATTAAAATTATTTTTAAAATGGTCCCTAACTATGCATTTTCATACCTTAACATGTTTGGATTTCTTTTAAATTTATAATGCTTCTTTTGGTGATAATTATAACATCCCTGTTCTATTTTACCCTTATATTTGATATTTACTCAGTTTTAGTGCCAATTTGCTGCAGGGTTTTTGTTTGTTTTTGTTTTAATCTGGGAATATAGTTAGATATATTAAACTTGTAAATTATGGAACAAACCAATCAAGCAGTACAGTGTCAACAAAAACTAATATGGTAGGTTTTGGCAGTTCAGTAAAGTGAATTAGAAATCCTTTCATGAATTGTACGAGAGCTTTACATTTCTTTTTGTTAATTGTCTGTTTAAACAACATGATACATTTCCCAGTACCAATACCTTCAGATAATCCTTTTATGTGGGTCAAATAATCTCAAGAGTCCACCATATCAACATTTTTTTTAATAAAAGGGTGTGTGGAAATTAGTTCAGGAAAAATCCAAGCGCCTTCTGATCTTGTGATTTAGATAAAAGTGAGATGAACTGAGCATTAATTATTTGGCTCCTGTTGCTTCTGGAATGAGGAGTTTGTAGAAGATGATTTTGAATAGGGCATTTTAAAAAGTAATTCCAGTTTTGAGCTAAGCAAAGGTATATTGTTTCTATCTTATCAACTGTCTTTGCCAAGGTGGTACATATGAGGTAGTTCAAAAAGTTCCTTAGAGTAGTTCCTCAAGCATATTTCCTGCAGCAGTTGGTAGGCCCTTAATATAAGTGAAACTTCCTCACATCTGTACCACTGGCCTGGTTTCTTGGTGTCCCATTGAAGAGATGTGGTCTGGCCAGATAACTGGTAGGAATCAGAGCTCTATGAGGAATCTTCAGGATCCCCCTAATACAAAGCATTCATACATTATTCACAACACTGTCACTGAGCCCTACCTTACAAATATTTTTTTCCCAAGAACTAAAAACCCATCAGCAGCATATCATAGTCTGTGACGAGCAATTTCATGGATACTTTTCTGATCCAAGGATAGAACTTCTTCCACAGCACCCTTATGCCTTGCTAGCCTTTAGGGAGCAGGAGAGCCCAGACCATGACAGTGCAAGGTAACCACACTGGCAAAATTCTGAATATATTCAAGGCTGCATAATACCTAGCGTGACTGTGAAACGGGTTCCCCTGATGATATTTTCAAGGGTATTTTTATGATTCCTTACAATTGGTTGTCCAGTGACACTCTGATGGACTTGTGGTGGCAGCATATGGAATTCCTAGCTACTAAGGCCAATGGTCTCCTCTTTCTTGTCATGTCACTAAGCCCTTCCAAGTTCTTATGTTGCCCTGGTGAGGCTGTTCCATTAGACACTCAATTATATTTTATTTGGAATGGAGGGGTAGGCAACAAACCTTCAGGAAAAGCATCATCAGAATTGAGGTCGTTGGTATTATTCCACCACTAGTTCAAGCAGTTGACAACCTGGTCCAGGACAAGAGGCAAATGGAAAGCTTACAGAATGTGATATTGACATGCTTTATGGAATATAATGTTGCTTGGACTTAGAAGTGTACCATGTAAGAAGTAAAGAGTCACTGGCAGGGGGTAGTGAAAGGAAACAAAGAAACCTATATTTCTGTTCAAGTAGGTCAAGGCCTACAAGCACTCCATGCTGAAAGCAAGAGCAATGGAAAGTGCCTCATAAAACTATATTTTATTATGTTTAAGACAACCTGGCGCTCTCAGCTAAGGGGGAGAAAAAATGAAGAAGTGCTTTTTTTAAAACAATGTTCAGTTTGATTTTTAAATAATAAGAAATGTGAATCTAAAAATAAGAGCCATTTTAGTAAAATGAATTTCTGAATTTAATATATCACTATTTGAAAGCATGTAAAGACACATACACACAAACTCCCATCACCATAAAAACTTAGGCCTAATAGTATGTGTTGTGCATGGTGTGGACCCCTGCACATAGGACTAAGAAAAGCCAGGCACCTGACATGAATGTGAATACTGTGATTTCAGGAAAGCGTACAGTAACCCTCTTAGAACCACACAAATAATTGTCTGGCTATACTGAAAGGAGGACAGGAGACATTTGATACAGTTTTAATCAGGCTGAACTTTATTATTAGATGTCTGGAACTACCCAGCAGATAAAAATGTACAGTGCTAGTAACTACATGTTCATTCAATAATACCCAGGGGTGCTTCCGCCAGCCTCTCCCCCCCACCTCTTTTTTTCCATCCAGGTGCCCAGCCAGCCCATTGCTGGGACCTTACCACCACCACCCTCGTATGAGGGTCAAGGTGGGCAATCAGAAACGGGGGGCACGGCTCCCTGCCGTACCATTCATGGGAGCCCCAAACCCCTCCCCCCGTTCCATTCCTTTAACCAATACCTCCTTTTAAAGTCCTTTACCAACACATGCTGACTCACCTGCTCCATGGAAAAAGGGCTTCTCATGCCTGGGCTTGCTTCTTTTCAACCCCCCGCCCTTCCAGTCCCAGTCAATGAGTCTGCAGTGCTGCGCTGTATCCACACCTCCTTTTGCAGCAGCTTCTGACCTCTTTCCCTCCAGTCCCCGCCCACCACCATCACTGTTCTCTTTCTCTCAGCAAGGCGGACAATGCCTCTTCCCCCCATCCCCCAACTTAACAGAGTGTGGTCAGTATCTGAGGTCAGAATTTAGCCCTAATTCTTGCTGCAAAAATGGAGTGCTACAGAGTTTCACGAGGCTCAGACTATTAAACTAGTGAGCAAAAAGTGGATTAGTAATCTTGCAGATGCAACTGTGGATAATGTTAGTGGAAGTCCCATGTAGGTTTTGATCAGCAGTGTTCATTATTCTGTTGTAAAATAATTACTGATTACGACAATGGCTGTCCTTTTATCAGTGGTGTGTAGTGTAGGGACTACTCAGATCAAATCCTGCTTTTATAATATAAATTAAAAGTTACCTTTTTTTAAAAAAAAAAATGACCGGGATTTGACAACATTAAAATACCTGACTTTTACAAGAATAGTATTGTACGTTACATGCATTGTATGTAGGTTTTGTCTGCTGAGCATCGCATTCTGACTGAAAACATGAGCCTTCAGCAGTTTGTAAGTGAATAATTTATACAAAATGAGTCCTTTCATATCTCTGCATGTAAGTTCTTAACGTAGCACTTCTTGTGACAGTACTTCCCTGTTCACAAGACCTTCAGTGTTGTTGGGATGTCCAGGGTATATTCTGGGACTTGCCTCTACTGAGAATGCAAGACAGGTTCCTTCTCTGTGTGATCCTGAACAGTTCCAGTAATTTGAATGCTATGAGACCAGCAGTGATCCAGATTCTCCTTTCCCTTTATGATGTCTAGCTGTGAAATAATAGAGAATCTCTGTGCCACTACAATAAGTGAAAGATCTTTAGAATTCGCAACCAAAACAGATACTTTGCAGATCCTTAGGTTTGAAGTGAGGTAAATGACACAAGACAGCCAAGTGGTATATAACCATATAGTTCCAAATTATGGCATTTTGCTTTTCTTCTCAAATATCCCTCTTGAACTTTCATGAAACACTGTTAACAGAATGCTAAGGTAGCATTCAAAAGTCAGAAAATAGAATTAGAGCTTCATATGCAACCTTAAACTGATCTCCTTATACATATCCTTTACAATATAGTCTTTAAATGTATATTCACATAGTGTTTTCCAAATCGTACAATTTAATATATTTTCCTACACACACACTATACACATCGTTCTCCCTCTCCCTCTCTCTCTGTGTATATATATATACACATTTCTAGTCATTTAAGAATTTGATTATGTAACAATAGTAAATAGTAAAGAATTCATAACAAGACAAACTCTCCAATTATATATAATAATGTGTGTAACATAATATATTGCTCATCTAGACATTTTAATGCATCAAAAGCAGCTGGGTCATTTTCCTCCTCAGAGGCAAGAATAGAAAATGGCAATTATGAATCTGTGATAGGACCTACAGTACCACAAATTCTACATACAGTATGCTGCACCCTACCCTGAGAGACAGATTCTGTACTGAAGTACCACAGAAAATGCATGACTACAAGCAGTCTGATTATATAGTATATCATTATTTATCATAATGGACCTGACTTTGAAACACATTAAGGATCAATTGTGTGTGTGTGAATGAGGTAAGTGGGAGTGAAAATTATCACTGTTTGCCATTTTTATATGCAGTTCCCAGATTTGTGCATGCAATCCAAATAATTGCACAGCTAACATGATTAAAATTCAGTCTCAATATGTCAAAAAGTCGCAGAGATGTATCACTGTTGCAGCTTTTGCAGACTTTGTAATGGTATTTGAATGTGACTCACAGATTAATTATGTGTTAGAAAGTTCTTGCAGTGACTACAATCTTAGTGACACACTCAGAGAAGAATTAATTTATTATTAGCCATAGAGACAAAAAACTACCAGAGGCAGATAACATGATAAGCTTGGACTTCAATACTGTCTCACCACAAACACCCATTTTGGTGAAAATCTGGTTCCTATGTGGATATAACATTTAGAACCCCTCAAGTGTACGTTTAACTGTTTCCATTAGGTGTATCTAATGCAGTGGGTCATTTGTGATCACATTCTAGGGCAGT
This sequence comes from Mauremys reevesii, assembly GCF_016161935.1. NCBI lineage: Eukaryota > Metazoa > Chordata > Testudines > Geoemydidae > Mauremys > Mauremys reevesii. The sequence continues at coordinate 203,726,083 of NC_052624.1, forward strand.
GGTTTTCAAACTGGGGGGTTGGGACCCCTGTGGGGGTTGTGAGGTTATTACATGGGGGGTTGCGAGCTGTCAGCGTCCACCCCAAGCCCCACTTTCCCTCCAGCATTTATATTAGTGTTAAATATATTAAAAAGTGTTTTTAATTTATTGGGGGGGGAGTCACGCTCATTGGCTTGCTATGTGAAAGGAGTCACTAGTACAGAAGTTTGGGCATCATTGTTCTAAGGTATATAAGTTTCTGGCACCCTTCACCACAGTCATTTGTGAACTTAAAAATGTTGGGGTGCGATAACGCAGATAGGAAAAGTAGACAAGGACAAAAAAAGTGTTTTTGTTATAATCCATCCATTCTAATCACATAATCCTGTTGTTTCTCTCTGTTGTGAGGTTTTCTTCAATGCTATGCCAATTTCAATACACTCCTCAAAGATCAACCAGAGTGTGATTCTTTTCTTTGAGTATCTCTCCCATTTATTGATCTGTCTATAAAGTTGGAACAAGCAGAACCTTTCTCTTGAGGATTCTCTTCTGCTGTTCAAAGCTGTAACTATAATTTAAACGTCATTTGGCTGGTCTGACTGCTTGGCATGGCACCAAAATCTGCGCATTCTTTTGAGACGTTTACCCTAAACACATTTCACTTCAGGACATATGTCAAAAAGGACTAGGAAAATTAATGTGGCATCTTATTTTCTTTTTGTTGAACTCGGGATACCTTTAACAAAGTACATGGGCACATCTTTTTACATACGTATCCTTGTATTTATTTTTATACCTGCATTATTGTGATGTAACACTGACATTATTAAAGCCAATAGAAAGACCAGCCCAGAATAACTGGTTGTAAAATATCGAGACCTGGGAGATCAGTGCTCTGCGTTATGACTGAGGAGTGTATGGCAGTTTGATTCTCAGTCCAAATGTATTTTTCCTGTGTTTGTAAGGGGTTAGAACTCTTGAGGCAGCATTTTCAATCCCTGGTATTCTCTGTTAACAGCTATTCTTTTTGGTGACACACATTAAGTATATGGATGAAATCCTCAGGATTTAATATGAAGATAAGGAGAATTTCCTCCATTTGTCCAGGATGGATACAATAGGATCAAATGTGAGAACTGTTATAGATGACAACATTAAAAAGCATATTTATGGGGGGAAATGTGTTCATATGTTCCAAATAGCCACACACAATACCTTTGGCAAGACTATTCTGTTTTTAGACATAGAGGTCCCAGTTCAGGACAGCATCCCAATACAGGAAGGGTGCTTAAGTGCTTTCCTGAATCAGAGCCATAGTTTTAGTCTGACCCAGTCTGAAACTGAGATTTCAAAATCAGACTGTGACTCACTGTATGATATTTCAAAAGAATTATGTTCACTGCACAAAGAAAATGCAACCTCCAGAGCAGGCCCTCATTTTCTCAACAGATGTGTACTGCAGGGATTACGTAATGTGGTTAGGTGACTTTTACCCTTAAATAGGAGATCATATGTTGCATACAAAGTAATTATTTGGTCTCAGTATTGTATATTGCTAATACAGTTTTCATGTTCACTTGTTGCTCATAAAATTCTCAATTCCTTGAAGTTTTTCTATATTTAAAATATGCAATATATATACAAATATAATTAGGTGGTGGTTCCTTCAAATGAGCTCTGCAAGTATCAGTTGTACTTCTGTATGTTATGGAGTTTGTCTCATTATGAATCTTATGTTATTGTTGCATAATCAAATTCTGAGATTACTAGAAAAATAATCAGCATTTACTACATATAATATATTGTCCACGTGAAAGAAACATCTAACCTATAATGCAATACTTTGTAAGATACTAACTATAACCTATTTCTGAATACATAAGAATACACAAATGTTAATTCTACATTCTATATTTTCCGCTCTACTCTGCTGTATTACCTACCCTCTACAAATAAGGCCACGATTTAGTCATGGGTATTTTTAGTAAAAGTCATGGACAGGTCATGGGCAATAAACAAAAATTCACAGCCCCTGACCTGCCCATGACTTTTACTACAAATATCCCTGACTAAATCTTAGGTGCTCTGGGGGGTCCGGGCACTGTTTCTGCTGCGGGGGGGGGGGACTCCGGGGGCCCTGGGGCTGGCTCTGGGACCCCCTGAGCAGCAGTCCCCCCGAGTGGCTCCAACAGCAGCCAGTGCGGCTCACCCTGGGGCCGCCCCAGCTGCTCGGGCAGCCCTGGGTTTATCTGCATTGACTGCTGCAGATGTCATGGAGATCCCGGAAAGTCACAGAACCCATGATCTCCATGACAGACTCACAGCCTTACTATAAATATTATTTGCACATGATTGTAACTAAAGAATTTTGCTACCTCATAGTTTCTTCATGTTTTTTTATGAAACACAGGTAATGTAGTTTTGTAATCTTCTCAGATAAAACTGGAGAGGCTGTGCTACATATCACTAAATCTTTTTAAAAGGGAGAGGTTTCCACAGACATATAAAACAGGAAACAGGTTTCTGGAAAGCATTGCACATTAATAAACACAGAATATAGATGATTTATGTATCAGTTAATACAAATACAGGTTCTGATGGTTTGTATGCCGGTTTGATTCCAAACCATGCTAGTGGCATATGAATAATCTAGGGCACAATGTTCCAGCACATTACATCATACCAACATATAACTGATATATGTACTGTGTACTGTAATATGTGTGGTCATACTGTGTCAGAAATAAGTATGAATAGGTTTTTATCTCCTTCTCTCCTAAGGCATACTTAAAATAACAATGGCAAACATAATACTGATTCTAAATAAGATTAGACTTCTGCAGCCTTATAAGATAATGTTTTATTTCTCTATTATGTCATCCATCACTATGCTATCGAGTGGTCTTTTGTTCTTCTAGTCACAGAGCTGCTATTTCCATTGTTTATAAATCTGTAAAACCTTCAGAAAGTATCCTTTTTTTTTTTTGATTGATTAAACAGTTGTGGTTTGGCCAAGATATAACAATACAGCACAAACTCAATTTTCCTCATCTCAGCTACTCGTGATATGTTCAGATTCCCCATTGGTTATTAATGACACTGAAAAATTCCTTGATAGGTTTAACCAATTCTGTTATGTAAAATAATATATAATCATATTAAATCATTTCCAAATGAGATGAGGGGATGCAGTTGTTTAATATCGTTTGTCAATGTTTCAAGTGTTTTCTGAATGGAATTTACATAGTAATGAAAACAAATGTGCTTTTTACTGTTCATAAGGATAGTCCTTTAAATATGTAGTAGAAGCACTATAAACCTCTGTAAATAGGGAAAATATATCACCAGTAAGCTTTAATCAATGTAATGTACATTAGCGCACCAACTTAGCCTGATACTTTTCTGTTTTTGTTAGATCCTCCTATAGTAGCAGAATAATTAAAGTACAGTGGGACATATCTTTGTTAATTAGATATTTGATATATAATAAAAGAATGGTGTTCATTTCTGGGTAGATATTTTCAGCATTATCATTTTCACAACACTCAATGCAATGTAAGGACCTCTATAATAGAATAGAATCCTGTGGCACCTTATAGACTAACAGACGTTTTGCAGCATGAGCTTTCGTGGGTGAATACCCACTTCGTCGGATGCAAGTAGTGGAAATTTCCAGGGGCAGGTATATATAAGCAAGCAAGAAGCAAGCTAGAGATAACTCGTTCCCTCTAGCTTGCTTCTTGCTTGCTTATATATACCTGCCCCTGGAAATTTCCACTACTTGCATCCGACGAAGTGGGTATTCACCCACGAAAACTCATGCTGCAAAACGTCTGTTAGTCTATAAGGTGCCACAGGATTCTTTGCTGCTTCTACAGAACCAGACTAACACGGCTACCCCTCTGATACTATAATAGAATAGCAGCCTAAGGGTTAAGAATAAAAAAAATTCGACTCTACATTATACAGAACACATTTCTGGCCTTTATTCCATCTGTATCCATCTTTAGATACTGCTGATCACTCCCTTCTCCATGGCAGCCTGTTTTTCCTCTTCTGGTTCTCCTGCCATTGTGAGATCTTCAGCGCTGCTTTAGGTGTTTCTTTTTCTCCCTGATACCTTTTTGTAGTGGTCCTGCCAGGCCTTATTCTTAGCCACCTCCTCTTCACTGTAACCCTGCATACACTTGTTAGTGGAGAGGGTTATCTTCTTCATGGCGGTGACTTTCAAATCTTCTCTCTCACTCTCGGTCCAGTCCATTTTCTCCTGTTTATCCTGCATTTTCTCCTGGATGATTCATTGACAACACTGACTTAATATGGATAGAAAACTGAACTCTAACTTTCCCCTAAGCCTCTCCACGATCCAGTCGTCCAAGACCACAGATTGTCCATTAGTAAAATTATTCTTCTCTTCCATCAGTCAAACCACATCTTCCATCTCTTTGAAGCCCTACACCTTGCACACAGCATCTAGTTTAAATTTTTCATCTTTGCCTTCTGGTTCCCACACAGCTCTGCTGCAGCTTACAAATCAGACCCTTCCTCTTATGGTGCTCTTGCTCCTTCCCACAACCACTCCACCTCACCAGTGACACCAGCCTAAATATGCCATTCATTTCCTTCCCTCTCTCTCATCTCCATGACTTCTTCCATGCTGCCCCCTTATGCATGGAATGGCCTCCCTATCAAGTCTTCAAACTCTTCCCCGCCCCCCATTCAGATTTCTCCTTTTTTTTTTTAAAGGAATCCACTACCAGTTGCGGGGAGGGATAGTTCAGTGGTTTGAGCATTGGCCTGCTAAATCCAGGGTTGTGAGTTCAATCCTTGAGGGGGCCATTTAAGGATTTGGGGCAAAAATCTGTCTGGAGATTGGTCCTGCTTTGAGCAGGGGGTTGGACTAGACAACCTCCTGAGGTCCCTTCCAACCTTGATATTCTATGATTCTATGAAATTGCTACTTTGACAATACCCACAAGTTGGGAATTCATAACAACATGAATAACTAAAAAATAAAAGTTGCTCACTCACCATGCTGGATTTTTCTACTCCACCCTGTCTCCTTTAGGTCTATATTTTAGATTGTAAGATCTTTGGGAGTGGAATTGTTGCGATCATTTTCTTGTGTGGTGAACTTGTATTTTGTTAGCACTAAAATAATTATTATGTAATCTTAATGTTCACAATATGACAATGAAGGGATTTTGTCAACATTATTACATGGTTGAAGCCCCCATTTGCCAAGATTTATAGTGTGAACCTATATTCATAGATATTAAAGAACAGGGGAGACTTATTTGGTCATCAGGTCCATTTTGCAGAACTGTTCTTGACAGTATATTCTTTGTCAAGTTGCATTTTAAATTACTCAAGTAATAGAGCAACTACCATTTCCCTTGGGAATCATGGCTGTTCCACAGCCTAATAGATCATGTTGGTAAAGCTGTAAAGTGTTCTTTACAACTGTCAGATACTTTAAGTACAGTACTGTGTAGTTGACAAGACCTGAGCTCTGAATATAGTCTCTTTTAGTGCTTTTTAAAGTACTTTAGGTCATGTCTCTATTTGAGTAAACCAGTGAGCTCATCTTGTTTGAATATTTCAAATGCCATCTGTGATATTTTGAAAACTTTTTAGCATTCAAGATCGCCGGACAGTGAACATTTTCTGCATTGCACAAAGGTGGTATGGAAGAGTGAAATGCAGCACATCCACATCAGATCTGAAGCATATTGAGAAACATTTTTAGCTTGCTAGAGATTCAGAGGAAAATATAAAATATGTTCTGGTTAATGCAAAACAGACGTTGCTAGATCAAGACCAATTTAATGCTGTCTTTGTGGTTGATTTTCCAGTAGATGTCATTAAAACATAAACATTTACCTGATGAAAATATCTTACAGTTGCCACTCCAGTTGCTACACAAGTCTTTCCACATTCCCAAGAAAGACTCAGATTGAAATAGCGTTCCAAGAGATACAATGCAATATCAGCCCCAATGGAAACAATAGTATAGGTGAGAAAGTTCCAGTTCACTTATCTTAAAAGAAGCTGCAAAGAGACTGCACAACAAGAACTCTCCAAAAAAGCCCAGTACTGCTGCATCACCCTTCCATGCACCAGCTCCTTAGACATTGCTATGAATTATTTTACAACATTAGCAATTCATACATTAGCAGTGTAGATGTTGCAGCAACATTACTCCAACTGGTCCTTTGGACTGCTAAATTTGCCACTGGTGGGATATGAACTGGGGACATGTAGATTGAAAGGTTGTAGTTATTGAATCACTTGAGCTAAAGGAATATATCTGGCTGCCAGTTGTAGTACTGTAACCTTTGAAAGTCACTCTGAGGCCAAATATTTCCAATCCACCCAAGTAACATAGTCTTTTGCATTTGAAAAAGCAGTGTAAGAGATTTGGTTGTACAAATCCCATTGACTTTAGAGGGAGCTGTGATACTGAAACCCTTTAGTTCTTTGAAAAATTATGAGAATAAGTCTGAACACCAAATACCAGTCCACTCTAAGTCTAAAATATTTCTGGTAAAGAGTAGGAGTAAGTCAATAGGTATGTAATGGTTCCAAAGGTGTGTACTGTAAAACAGTTACAGTTGGGATATGTTTTCATGGAGTCCGCAACCTTTATTATTATTTTATTATTGATTTGATATTGCGCTTATATACTGGGGCGGGGAAGAGAATGAAGTGCTCAGACAATATACTGCATAAATCTATGACCATCCCCTTCTTCCTGCACCTCAGCTTTACTCCTTGCTCAAGCACAGGCCAGGGTTCTGTCTTTTTAGGACTTTTCAAAAAGCATTACACAGAATTAAACCTCAGGGCTATTGTATGTAAACCCCTGATAAATGAATGTTAATAGTTCCCAGTTGATTTCAAAGAGCGCATACCCTACTTTTACTAAAAACAAACATTTAATGCTCACAAAAACACCTTGTAAATAGTATTTGGAGTACTATGAATAACTTTTAAACAAAAGCTATTAAGCAGTAAATTTACGGTGTTTTACGTACATTTACGGTGTTCTCATACAGACTTTCCTCCTAGTCCTGTGTCAATCAACTACTGAGTCTGCTGGGCTGTTTTTAACTTCTTTGTTTGTAACCTTCCCCCTCCCACACACCCACCTTGCTCTCTGATTGAGTCAGGTTTCAGAGGATGACTAGGTTATCACCTGCCAGGCGAGTTGCCCACAATGAAAACATCATATAGAGCCTTAGAACAGCTACTAACCATATATGGTAATTACTACACCATGTTCTGGAAGTTTCTGGGTCTTTCTGTGTTACCCTGACCTTCTCTCTGCACTTCTGCAAAGACACAGACTATCTAACTAAGATGCATGTCTTCCACACTCCCTGAAGAAATAGTCTCATGCTGCAATATAAAGCATGTGAGTTATTCTTAGTGTAGTATAAGAAAGAAAAGATGCTTATAATCTAAGTAGATAAAAGACATAAACTGAAATCCAGTGAAGTCAGTGGAGCGACTCTCATTGACTTCACTACGCTTTGCATTGGGCCATAAGTAACCCAGAAAATGTTCTGAAAGAGCATGATTTTGTTTAATGAATTCAGGCCTGGTCCTGAAAATATGCATGTGAGTAATTTGGGATCCACTGAATATACATATAAGGATTTGCACACATGCATAAGTGTTTGTAGGATTGGGGCCTTAGAGAGTACAATACAGCATTTTTACTGCTGTTAGTCAGTTAGCAATGGCGGGTTTTACAGAAGAAAATCTTCCCTTGTCTAGTTTTCACTTTTTAGAACAAGTTCACTTTTTGTAATTTGTTGAGCTATCCTTTATGTGATGATATAAGGCCATGCATAAGGGGTGACCAACTGTCTAACAAAGGGGTGTGAGAAAGGATTTTATGTTGAAGATTTTTTATATTAAAGGCAATTATATGAAAAATATGCATGTCAGTTACTGCAGTGGCTTAAATATCTCACATCTTCTGATGTTTTCCATTCTTCTAGGCCTTTCTCTGAGATCTATCTCTAACGTAACTATACATATTAGATGACTTTGGGATACTCTTTACATCAACAATGAAAGGATTATCCAGCAACCGCAGTCATCATCATGGGATTACCTGTGACGCGCCATGTGACAGTCTGCCACATCACCCAGACAGGCAGCCATATTTGTTAAATCCAGTGGACCCTCACCCTGCAGATCATCCTTATTATACTCAGAGGAACTCTTTTCAGGCAGAATGCATGGTACCTTATAATGATCAAATTGCCAGCAGCACATTTCCTCGGCGACATTACAGTTCCCACCATGAACTTAAAGACGAGAGTGCTCTTGTTCCCCATGGAACAGCTAACAAAACTAATCGCATTCCTGCCAATCTTTTGGACCAGTTTGAAAGGCAGTTGCCTCTTAATCGTGATGGCTACCATACCTTACAATACAAACGGACTGCCATGGAACATCGCAGTGACAGTCCAGGGAGGATCCGCCACTTAGTTCACTCTGTTCAAAAGCTCTTCACAAAGTCTCATTCTCTTGAAGGACCATCAAAGGGAAGTGTCAATGGTGGCAAAGCAAGCCCAGAGGAAACACAGACTATGAGGTATGGGAAGCGTAGCAAGAGTAAAGAAAGGAGGTCAGAAGGCAAGTCCAGATCCAATGCACCAGGATGGTGGAGTTCAGATGACAACTTGGACAATGATGTTTGCATTTATCATGGTCCCAGTGGAGTTATGACTATGGGAAGGTGCCCCGATCGTTCCACTTCTCAGTACTTTATGGAAGCCTATAATACTGTAAGTCAACATACTGTGAAGTCATCCAAAAGCAATAATGATGTCAAATGCTCTACTTGTGCAAACCTGCCCGTGAATTTGGATGCCCAGTTAATGAAGAAAAGCTCTTGGTCTTCTACATTGACAGTGAGCAGAGCCCGTGAGGTTTACCAGAAAGCTTCAGTTAATATGGATCAGACACTAGTGAAGTCAGAGACATGTCAACAGGAGCGGTCTTGTCAATACCTTCAGGTATAGTATGTAGTACTGATTGCTGTTTACTGAATTGTTCTTTTTGCAGATGTTTTTTTCACTCTGGAATTTCAGAGGTCATCGTCTATCATGTTTTGAGAGGTCATTGGACGTAGAAAAGGGAAAGGGGTAATCCAGATAAAATTTAAAATAAATTTGCATTTTATTGCTAAAAGTCAAGTTTCAAATGAACTTTTTCAGTGGGCAACAGGCTGATTTTTATTTTTTTTATTTTTTTGCGTGTGTGGGAAGAATGAGAGCTTTGGGGGGGTTGGATTCAAAAGGCAGTCACAGCAGGGACATAGGGAATTGGAGGTTGCTTTGCTTGTATTTAGCATTACAATGTCACTCAACAGGATGTTACCAGCAGAGGTGCTGGAACAGTTTTTCTAGTGGGGATGCTGAGAGCCATTGTACCAAACTGAAAACCCTGTATATAATGGGAACCATTTCAAGCCTGGGGGTGCTGCAGCACCCCCAGCAACCCTAGTTCCAGTACCGATGGTTACCAGTATACAAATTCTTTGGTTTCTGTAATTTCAGGATTTGCCTTCATTAATTCTTTTTTTAGTATGAAAATTGGAGACCCTTTGGAAACTTTGAGATGTCTTAATCCTTTATACACCAGTAAAAAAAATTGCTAGCTGTTTTTCCACAAAAGATGAAATAGTTATTGTAAAGTGTCCAGATTTGTATCTCTGGCTATTTCTCTTTCTTATGGCATTGATTCAAAAACATAAAATTGAAAGGCTGTAATGATTGCTTGTTCTGATTATACACTTTAAGAGTACATCACCTACTCCCTCACAAGCTGTTTGCAGTTAATAAAGCGTCACTATTTTTCACCAGTATTGTATCTTTAAATGTCAAGAATCAGATGTCTGCTCTTGGAGCTATCATACTGCCGGTGAATGTGTGTGGCAGAAACATGGATCAGAAAATATTAAAACTGTTTCATTCTTAGTTGAGCTGTGGATAGCTTTTATGCGTTTTAAACGAAGCAGTTATGGCACATCTAAGTGTATGTGTAAAATGGAATAATGTTACACAGAGAAGAGAGAAGACCATGAGGAAAAAAGAGGTTTGAGAAGAGAACTTTGTTTTGCTTTAAAATAATGGGACTCTTGCATGTTTATATGTATACAGCAGCCCATTTTTCTAATGTGGTTGCCTTTCTGGGACATTCCGTTGCCACATTTTGTTGCTCAGGTCATTACTCAGATAAAGGGCAGGATTCAGATGTCCTATTAAGGCACCCACATTTTTAAATTAAGCTCTATAGGTTAAATGGCATATAAAATCATTTAGAATACTAAGCTTTGAAACTCTGCTTACAATATTTAAAAAAAGGATGTGTATATTTTCCATTAATTTGTAGCAACATGGGGGAAGGGGAAATGTAGAAAGTATGTATTTTCAGGGTTTGTTTATAGATGCGCGTATGGAGTGGGGAGGGACTTTAGGACAAAGTTACAATTTTAAAGGTTTGATACAGTAGTTTTCTTCAATCTGAGTTTTGGGAGCTAGAAGAAATTTCAATTTTGGAGTTGAATGTCTTGGTTATTTTGGATTTGAAGTTTTTTGTTGTTGATGTTTTTGTTTACTCATTCAGTTTCCAGGCAGGTATTGATAAATTAGCTGATAATTCAGTGTGTAACCAGATGGATAGAAAAGAGTGAAAAACTATGCCAACATCAGCTTCAAATAAGCACTTCCATAGAGACTGTTAGATAATATTTAATTGACAGGAATAGGCTTATAAGTGGAATTAGAGGAGAGTATCTGTATCTTCATGGAAATGTGTCCAACAATGCATGGAATTAGAATGACTGAACGTTCTCTTATACATATGCTATTCTATTTATGTCCAGATTGTTGTTGTTTTTTTTTTAATTATTATATACTTGCTTTGAAAAAAAACAGTGAAATGTCAGTGTTTGGAATTTGCTAAAAAGCAGAGGAAAATCTTAATCAAGCTCTAATTTACATTGCTAGCATTATAAGACATCAGTCAGGTAATAATTGCTAGTGTATGAGGCAGTCTGAGACAACTGAAACTGTTATTGACAATTTTAAAAAATAGCAAATGTACATGTTAGTAAAAAATTGTGCATATTTAACTGCTTCCCATTCCCTTCCCCTTCACATATCACTTGTCATCTGAGACTATAAGCCCTTTATGGCATGTAGAATATTTCCTTTGTGTTTGTACTGCTCCTAGAACAATGGGGCCCCAAACCTAATTGGGGCCTGTAAACTCTATTTTTATTTATAATATTTATATTGCAGTAATCAGTATCCTTCTGTCAATGAAATGTAGATATGTTTCAACTGTTTTTTATGTTTCCTGTTGAAACATAGGTAGGCTGGTTTCCTGTGGTAGGACAATTTGAAATGTACTAATTGAGATAAAACTAGTTAATTACAAAGCCATGATAGTGTTGGACAACTCTGATAATGAGTTTGAGTAATGTGGTATTTCTTTGCTGCTTTTTTTAACTCATTAACCAGATTACTAGATGCTCTTCTCAACTCACATATAATTTAAGTTGCTATTGATGACCCAGCAAGTGGACTACATGATCCTTGGATGATGCTAGTGTTTTATTTATGCAAACTGTCCTTGTGATATAAATGTTTGAACACAATGGATATGTGACTTTTTTGTTCTACTGAATATTCAATGTGATTTTTTTTTCTGTGAAGCTGCAGGTTTGAGTCTGGCATAGGTCACAAGTGAAATAGTTCTCTCAGCCTTTCCCCCCACCCCATGCCTGCCTGTTTTTATGGCCTCTAGTACTGTAGTATCAGAACACCTCATTATTTAGAAGTAGAAATAACAAGCAATAACAATCTCACTCTGTAAAAGAAAGTTTCATCATTTCAGTATAGTCCTCAATTCGCATTTGTCCATATTAGAGATAGCTTAATCTCTGAAGATTTGGAGTGTGAATTCAGCGCAGACTCCAAACCTCAGGATGTTTGCTATCCAAAACCTATGGATGTTCCTCAAGGACCCATTCTTTCCTTTAATACAATCTTTCCTCTCTCCAATAGCTGTAGGAAAGCTAAGTGGAAGTGGCTAGTAGGACCCCCTCCCAATTCTATTTTCTATACAAGTAGCTGTGAGTTCCCCTGTGCTATTTTAGGGGGATGGCTGATAGACCACCTCTCACCTGCTGTTCTGAGAGGGTGGTGTCTTGCCTACTGTCTCCGTTGCTTCCTATGGAGATGGTGTTTCTGGTAGACCTGCTCCGATAAAGTCCCAAGTGAAATATTATAGGGGCTGGGAAACTTGCCATCCCACCATTTCTACAGTAGTGAAAGGCAGATCCTCACTCTTAGGTCCTGCTACACCTGCTCCTTTAAATCTCACAATATTCTTAGGCTGATACATCTGTGCTTCTGCAGCATAACTGGGGATGGAGACCGTGCACAGGCGCTTTCATTAATGTGGACATTGGGAAAGAATAGATGATTCTTTTATGTGGGCATAGGGTAAATTAGAACTACCTCATCTCTTCTCTGGGAAGTAGGTGTGTGTTGGTGGGAGGGAAGGGAATAGGGTACAATCTGGTATTGAACTTTTCCTTACCTCAAGAAAATACTCTGATTTGGTTCAGCTCTAGGAATGGTCCAAGCAGCGGAGGGCAGGAGATGGGAAGGAGCATTCTTATTTTATCCATTATAGTTCCCCATGCCTTGACAGTGAGATTTGTTAGGTAGTGGAACAGTTTCCCAAGGCTTATGGTAGACAGTCCATTGGAATGTTCTAAGCTAGACATATCACTAGAATTTGTAATGTAGGAAAATACTTCCCTGGCCAAAAAATGGTCTAAATGCATAGATATTTTACCATTCTTAATTGTATGGATCTATGGTAATTCATGCACCAGTACTACCACACTACACAGTTAGTCTCTAGTGATGTATTTACTGCTGGATATTCCACACAATTGTTTTCATAGCCTTCGCCTGTCTGTAAGGAGAGAAAAAAAATGCACAGATTATTTTTCATATTTTCCCCCATTTTTTTATTTGGGTCAGTCATGTTTTTTCATGACACACTGTAATCATTTGCATCAAGATACACAGGATAGGGAAAGCAAGCTATTTATTTATTTCCTGGCTTTAATTAGAGTTCACTAAACTCTTTGGAGCAAAGACTTTTTCTTATGTGTTTGTACCGTGCCTTGCACATTGAGGGCCTTGGCTGGGGGCCCCCAGGCACTACCACAGTATAAATAATTATTTTATATTCTTGGCACAGGGAAGCAGAAAAAGTAGAACTTTGCTGCTGGCAGCTGCAGTTCAAGGAAGACTCAGCAATAGAAAAGTGGCAGGTGGGGTGGGAAAGTGAGATATCAAGTAGGTGAGGAAGCCTGTGCAGCTATCAACATACCATGCTTTTTCCAGCAGCCCATGAACAAGCGACATGGAAAAAAATCTGTAAAACTTGTAAGACAAAAGGCTAGAGTATGAGATGCATATTTTCTAGTTTATTGTAGTTTGGATTAGGTAAAGAAGGGCCTGATTTGTTCCAGAGCCTATGTCTTATTTTTTCTTATGGCTTTAGACCCTGGTGGAGGCCATCAACAATGTCCATAATCTACTCGGTGTAAAGAAACTCTTCTGCTTCAGTAAATCCTGCTTTCTTTTCTTAGGACCAGGCACCTCCTTTGTAAGATGATTCAGTAGGTATCCTGTAGCTTCTCTGGTCTCATTTCTTTGTAAGGCTAAATTGAGTTTATTGCTTAACTTCCTGGTGCTAATCTGTATTGTGAGCTATCATATTATTTGATCGTTTAGTCTATTAAATCACCTGGTAAGTTGTTTATTCTTCTGGGATAGTAATTTGTTTAAAATTTGTTTTGCTGGGTTTATCTGTGCACATTCATCTGAATTTGCAATCATTCTCTACTTGTTTTTCTTGTGAACTTTGTTTGCATTTCTGTCATGGTGAAGTGATTACTAAATTAATCTACTCAATGTGTCCTTGTCTTGCATACATGTCTAGGGAAGATGCTATTTGTTCTCTGCTGCAGCGTACGTATCTAGGACTTGATTCTCCACTCCTTTCTTCCACTGAATGGTAAATCTGTCCTTCACAGCTGCGGTTTTCTTATCAGTTCTGCAAAACAGCTAAAGTTGAAGCATCCTATTATAATTTTATCCTGATTTCTATTTCATACTTCTTAATAAAGCTGGTGAAATAATTGAAAATAAAAATATATTTGCAAATAAAACACCAAATATAATAATGGGATTATATTATTCTCAAGTATTTGGACGATCTCCAGGTATTCATGAAAAAGTTTGTGAATCCCAAAAGGTTCATGAACTGTAGCATAACTGCAAAAAGAACAGGAGTACTTATGCTTATGAATAATGAGTAGATCTGTAGAAATTGGGATGGGTTTGTAAATGATTCACAAATGGGTGCTAAATTTGCAACAGATATATTCATAATGAATAATTCAACCAGATCTTCTATTTAGGCATACATAGTCTTCAGCCTAATTCTGTACTTATCCAAGACACCTTTGCTGTGCTGTGAAAAATCTTTCCTATGAAAATAACCCATAAATGTAGCAGAACATTTCTAGGTAATCCTGTCTTCCTCTTGCAATCTCTTTTTAAATTTACCCTACAATAACTTTCCATCACCTTAGTTATTGCAGTTGATAAGAATGACATCACTGTATATTTCACTTTAACAGCCACCATTTTCTTATACAATTAGTTGAAGACTGGTCTTTGGCATAGCTGTCCCATCTTAGTTGCTCAGTACCCCACTGATGCAGGCCCGGTAAATACCTAGCTAGATCTTCTATGACAATGTCTGCTCTTTAATGATTATGACTGCAATTTTATCTGCCTTTGTTCTAGTTTGACTTTTAGTACCACTGTCCATCTTCCTTGAACATCCGTTCATTCCAACAGCATGTTTACCACTCTGTATAAAATTCTATCACTTGGATTTATGCCTCCTCTCAGCTGTGTGATGTTAGTATATAGTATAAAGGGGCCATTAAATACAGCCGTTTGAGTTATCCCAACATAAAGTACCTTAGAAGCTGTGAGATGTGTTTGTGGAGACTGTATCTAAGACATTAATGTTGATGCCTGGTAACAACTCCAACTCCAGTTTATACTAAGAGAGAAGACAGACTAGATGTGGTCCCATCTCAGAACCCTGAATCTGATACTGTTCTGTCACCATGAACACTGGGGATGTTCTAATCTAAATATTGTGGATTGGGTCTTTCTATAATGGGCCCAAACCAAACCCTATTCTGGACAACCCCATCCTCAGGGACAGTTTGGATCCAGATCTAAATCTGGTCTGAACTCTACAATGTGGACCCATTTCAAATGGAGACATGTACAGTAATTTGGAAATAAATGTTGAAAGTGATGCTTCTCTTTTTCAGGGTGGGGAGTAAGGAATATTTCTGCTATTTTAAATTAAGCTTCTTGTTCCAAGATTGAAGTAGAGATCAAAAAAGCACCACAGCTGCATTACCCAATGCGGGCAGACTGGTCTAAGCTAAGAACAGTGTCTTGGCTGTTAGGAACCTAATACCAGTTTTTCCCCATGTAAAGCTGCATGCAAGTATTTCAGTCAAATGAACTGATTTTAAAATAGAACCTCATTGCTAAAATCCCACAAGTTGAAACAAATGTTGGCAAGAATATTGCAGATATTTGATTTTCTCTAAATGGAAATAACCTATATATCTGCTTTTCTGAAAACTGCTGAAGGTTATTTTTAAATACAGTAAAACATATACTGTTAATTATATCTTAAGTCCTCCTTTTTGCATATTTCAGTGACTCCTAAAACATGCACATTGAAAGGATGCTGTGATATTCATTTTTGTTGTTCTAAGAATTCAGTATTCATGATTGCCAAGAATAGACCTAGAAAGTGGAAGAGGGCAATTGAATTTTCTCTAACATACAAAATAGCCATGATAACTGCTAAGAGAACCAAATTGCATGGGTTTCAAAATCTGCACTGAGCAGTCATTAAGTATTGTTCTTAGTTGTGTGGTTTCATTTCATTAAGTATTTGCATACTAATAGAAAGCTAAAGTTATGAGTCTACTGTTGAGTGATGGCCAGCCACTCCCCTCCAGCCCTTGTGTTTACTTCCAGTCACCCACATTGCATTGGCACAGGGAGAAGCTTAATGCTCTCAGCTGCAGTAAACCAAATCAAAATTGAGATGAATAATGAACTTAATTTGCAAAAAAGACAGTCTGTTTGATATTTCATCTAATAAGGTAAGTTAATAAACATTCTAGGCAACAGAAAGGAAAATATTCTTTTTTTTATTGTTTAAAGCCTGAATAAAATCCATATTTTTATCCTCACATGCTGGAGTTTATTTCAAATTTCATCCAATGTGTAAATTAGAGATGAATAAGCTAGCACTTGAATGCCACTATATACCTGTCTTTTGTTTATTTGGGGACCCAGAAATATACATAAGAAAAATCTAGCTTTTTACACAAAAAGAATACGAAAATAAATTTAGCAGTCACCGCAAGCTTGCTAATGATAAATTTAGTCTCTTTCAGAGCAAAGTAAATTTAGATAAAGATCAGAGCATGTAAATGGCACAGCAAATGCAACTGAAACCAGTGAAGGGATTGGCTATTGACTGTATGTGTTTTGCATGGTCTGTTTATGTACAGTAAATCTAACAACTGATGTTTGAGCAGAAAGAAAGAAACCATAGTCAATATTATTTTTCATAATTGTAAGGAACATTATATTTCTACATGATTACTTATAATGGAAGTGGTGTGTTTCATTAGCTGACCCAGTTCTGAGGCCTTTGTTAGGTGCTCTTTTTCTTCCTTACATTTGTTTTCTATTTCATCAGACTTTTTTGTTTAATTAAAGCACATTCTTCTTTAATAGTTCTGTAAAGAATGAAAAATCACTATGAAAGATCTCACTTTAAATTTATTAAAGCCCACTTGCAAAATAAAATGCCTCTAGTCTCCATATTATTTTGTTTAAGAGCTTGATAATAAAAATGAGATTTTAATTAAAGAGGGGACGTTCTTTGGATTTGGCTTTTATTTTCCACTGTTCTCGCTATCTTTCTCTCTGTGTCCCTCCTTCTCCCCCTCTCTTTTGGAAGTAAAAATATTCTGTGTGATGCAGGATGGTTTAATTTAGTTAGGCTGTAGTATAATATTCCTAATGCTGGAAAAAATTATACTGTTGAGGCAATTGGATATTACAATATGCTTAAACATTAAAGAAAAATGAAGGTACTTTCTCAGGTATAGAGCTCTTATTCCCCTGCATCTTCAAAGGCAGCAGCCACTATCTACATATACTTACATGCAGCATAGTATTTGACCTTGCACGATACATGCTGGCCATCAAAAGTTGCCAGGGCTGAGCAAACCTCCCAATCAGAAAAAATGATCTGAAAACTCACATAGCCACCTTTCCTCAACATTTCCCCAGTACTTTTGGATGCACAGCACTGCAATATGTGACACCGTATCTGAGAATGTAATAATAAGGCCCTTGGAAATATTATTGTTTGTTTTATTTTTGCTTATATATAGTCAATTTTATTTTTAGTTCTCTAAGGACTGAATACTCAGTATATTTTTTTTTCCCCCAGAATCTGAAACATTTTTCTGTGACAGCAGATGATATCAGTCTACTAAGCCACAGAAGCTTTTTGCTTTAAGAGCCTAAGTAGAGGCAATAAGTGAAAAACAAAACCCAACACTGATTTGAAATACTTTTAGTAAATTACTGTTTATATTAAAAAGATGTGTAGAAGTGGCAATACAAGAAATACATCTAACGTTGTTGAGTTTTAAAAATAAGGATCCGATACGTAGTAGGAGTTTTGTCTAGTAGGTAGGACAGGATTGGGATTCAGCTGGACTCCTGGGTTCTATTTCCGCTCTGCCACAAACTCATTTTTTAAGACTGTGCTTATATAGCTTCTACCAAAATTATCAGATTTGGATGCCTAAACTTAACGTGTAAATCTATACTAGATCACCTATAATGGGAACTCTCTAAATGAGCTCTGAAAATTAGGTTACTTATTTTAGAGCTTAAGTACTGTGTTGATTTAGATACCTAACTTTATACGAAGTATGAAAATATTGACCTACATGCTCTGTGCCTCAATTTACCCATCAGCAAAGGGGGAATAATAATAATGCCTAGCATGTAAGGGGGTTGTGTGGTTTAATTTATTAATGTTTGTGAAGCACTTTGAGATCCTTTCATATAAGGTGTTATAGAGACATAGCTAATAATAAATTAAATATCAACTACTTTATCAGCATTTTTCCCTGTGCAAATGCTCTGATTCATCACTGTGGTACAGTTTTACCCTGACAGGTTTCAGAGTGGTAGCCGTGTTAGTCTGTATCAGCAAAAACGATGAGGAGTCCTTATGGCACCTTAGAGACTAACAAATTTATTTGGGCATAAGGTTTCGTGAGGTAAAACCCACTTCATCAGATGCATGAAGTGGAAAATACAGTAGGCAGGTATAAATACACAGCACATGAAAAGATGGGAGTTGCTTTACCAAGTGGGGGGTCAGTACTAACGAGCCAATTCAGTTAACGTGGAAGTGGCCTATTCTCAACAGTTGACAAGAAGGGGTGAATACCAAGGGAGGGAAAATCACTTTTGTAGTGCTAAGGAGGCCAATGCAATCAAGGAGGCCCATTTCAAACAGTTGACAAGAAGGTGTGAGTATCAGCAGAGGGAAATTACTTTTTGTAGTGACCCAGCCATTCCCAGGCTTTATTCAGGCCTAATTTGATAGTGTCCAGTTTGCAAATTAATTCCAGTTCTGCAGTTTCTCATTGGACTCTGTTTTTGAAGTTTTGTTGTTGAAGAATTGCCACTTTTAAGTCTGTTATTGAGTGTCCAGGGAGATAGAAGTGCTCTCCTACTGGTTTTTGATGTCTGATTTGTGTCCATTTATTCTTTTGCGTAGAGACTGTCCAGTTTGGCCAGTGTACATGGCAGAGGGGCATTGCTGGCACATGATGGCATATATCACATTGGTAGATGTGCAGGTGAATGAGCCCCTGATGGTGTGGCTGATCTGGTTAGGTCCTATGATGATGTCCCTTGACTAGATATATGGACAGAGTTGGCAATGAGGTTTGTTGCAGAGATTGGTTCCTGGGTTAGTGTTTTTGTTGTGTGGTGTGTAGTTTCTGGTGAGTATTTGCTCCAGGTTGGGGGGCTGTCTGTAAGCGAGGACTGGCTTGTAGATTGTATGTTGTAGATCCTTGATGGTGCTCTGGAGAGGTTTTAGTTGGGGGCTGTAGGTGACGGCTAGTGGCGTTCTGTTACTTTCTTTGTCAGGCCTGTCCTGTAGTAGGTGACTTCTGGGTACCCTTCTTGCTCTGTCAGTCTGTTTCTTCACTTCAGCAGGTGGGTATTGTAGTTTTAAGAACACTTCATAGAGATCCTGTAGGTGTTTGTCTCAGGGATTGGAGCAAATGTGGTTGTTTCTTTGTGTCACTACAAAAAGTAATTTCCCTCTGCTGATACTCACACCTTCTTGTCAATTGTTTGAAATGGGCCACTCCATCTGATGAAGTGGGTTTTAGCCCACCAAAGCTTATGCCCAAATACATTTGTTAGTCTCTAAGGTGCAACAAGGACTCCTCGTTAGTTTCACTGTGGTGTAACATGATTAAAATTGATAGTTACTGCATCATAAAACTGGAGTAAGGCGGTAGTGAATCAGGACCTGCATAATATTATAATATTTTCTTAGAAAATTGATACCTGCAAAGCAAAAATGAAAATTGGCTTAAACAGATTTCTGCAAGCAAGCTGAGCAAACAATATAAGCCCAAAAAAAAAAGTTGTAACTAGTACCACCCCTTTTTAATGAATGGTTATTTTTGTGAAATTGTCTTTGTACTTCCGTGTTTACTGAAGCTTGAACAGTATGTATCATATCCTGACTTCCCAAATGCCATGAATTGAAATTAGACTTCTCTTTGTGGTACTGCATAATGGGTTATGACATAACTCTGTGTTTAGCTCAGTTTTTCCCCTTGCCATATTGTCAGGGGTGCTGGAATAATTTGTATAGTGGAGGTGATGAGAGCCATGGAACCAAACTGCAAACCCTGTATCTGAGGGAAACCACTTCAAGCCAGGGGGTGCAGCAGTACCCTCAGCACCCCTAGTTCCAGCACCTATGTATATTATCATTTTCTTTGGCAAATATGGACTTCCCCTACCAGCCTCAGTGTAGTAATGGTACTTGAAATTTTTTACCTCCTTATTTTTGCACCAGCAAGTTCCCCCATTCTGGAATTCTTCAGACAGCAGGAACCAGTTGTTTTTTTGGTGCCCTTGGACCTCTGAATTCTCAGTCTGTCCCTTCACATCTCAGTAGCTCTGCAACAGCAAAGTGGATGTTAACAAGATTGTTTGTTGTTTTTCACTAAATAAGCCTGTGTCACTGAGCTAGGAGAACCTAGACTTCTGAATGATGATCTGATGCATTGTGTTCACTTGCGCACACACAGCGCTAAATTTTCAAAGCTGGACAGGACCCCTATTCATGTATGGAATTACACATATGCAGGTGTAAGTACGAGCTTATGTGGCAAACCCATTGCAACCAGCTTTGGAAACTTGTTCAGTAGTATCTAAACCACTGGGATAATCTTTGTGACAAAAGGCACTGTGTGCACTAAGACATCGAATTTCTTAAGTTGTTGTGTTAGAGTTCTGGTTCCCACAACAACTACATCTCATCTATATTACAGCTAAATACTAAAACATTACATCCAGCTATACATAGAGTATTGCAAAAACTACAGGCGCATAACTTGGCTGAGATATGGGTGATGTGTATTAACTTTGAATTCTCAGACTTTTGACCAATTAAAAGTCTCAGCCTTAATGTTGCATTAACGTAGGTTTTTAATTTAATGCAGTATAATTTGTTTTTAATTAATTTAGTACAACAAGGTAAGCATAGATACTAAAATCAAACATAGTGAATGGAAATTAAACAGAAGAGATCTATGAGGTAAATGTTCCCTCAGAGCATTCAGATGTACTGTACATAATATGACTTTAAATAATCTTTATCCTAAGGGTGACTAGAAATCTATTTTCTTGAGCTTTTCTTATATGTTGTAAAGTTCCTGTGAGGTGTCCCAGCTTTTCATTCACAAGCCTTGATTTTATTAATCTTGTGTCAACTTTTTTATGAACAATTTGGAAACGCAACTCTTTACTCCCAACACAGGAGGTAGGGGGAAGGGGTGATTTTGCATGCTCCTAGGTGTATTTGAGAAATGCTGAGGGTACGGACTGCATGCATTTTTTTATTTACCCTAGAAACGGTGCAAGAATCTAAGCTGAAAAGGAGATCTGTGTGTGTGTCATAAGTGTACTGGTGAAAAAGAAAAAGTGTAAAATACTTCCTATTTCCATAGGCTGTGGATCCAAAGTCAAAGCCAATATCAAAAGATATGTACAAATATAAATATACACACACAAGAAGTGGGCATGAACTGGAACTCCAGATTTAGGGTTAGGTGTATCATGTTCAGGGCATCAGCTCTCAATCAGTCCCTGGGGGGTGTTCATATGAAACTGAAGCTGGATTTGGGCCTAATTTACGGTTCTTGTTTGGTTTCTTAACTCCTGATCTCCAGGTGCCCACCTTCCCTTTATCTGGTACTTCCTGCTGAAAATACCTTCCTCTCAAGTCCCCCACCAGTTACTCAGAAGGAGAGGGGTGGAAGAGAGATTTATTTAAATGCGTGGGTTTTTTTTCATATGGCAATGTAAATATACATGGGATTGTTTAATAGGTGAACTAGGCCCAACCCAAAATATGTCTCTTCTCTAGAGAGCTTGAAGTCCTGAGACATTAATAGGTACAATAGAGTGCAACACAATACAAAACAAACTCAGTGTGCTGTGAGGACATTTGAACTGTAAAGCTTCATAGAACTAGAGTTTTCAGGACAGTAAGTGGGAATTATTTCAAGGATATAGATGAGTGTAAAAGAAGGCATGAAGAAAGACGTGTGCAAAGGAGTAAGGAGCAGTCAGGAGAGATGCTTGAGTGGTAAAAAGAAATTATAGCAGAGAGATAGGCAAGAGTAGACTTATGGGGTGAAATCCTGACTTCACTGAAATCAGTAGCAAAACTCCCATTGACTTCAGTAGGGCCCGGATTTGTACCCATGGGATACTTCGGAAGAGAAACAGAAGCTTAATACAGAAGAGGAGGAGGAGCCAGTGCAGAAATTCCAGTAAGGCAATGACACAATAATAGTACCAAAGGAGGAGGATGAACTGGAGGAAGAAGAGATGAGAAAGGAGGAAGTCAAAAGGAAAAAAGCTGCAATAGTCAGCATAAAGTTACCAAAGAATGAAATATTGTCATGGCAGTAGGGAGGGAAGAAGGAATGAATTTTGGAAATATTGTGAAAAAAAGATTCAGGATTTGATGAGGTCTTGGATGTGACAGGAAAAGAAATAAAGGAACCAAAAACTGCACCAGGGTGGTTTACAACTAGCGTGGGTGGCTAATCATTTGGGGTCTGTGGAATACTTTTTTCTTCATCTGGTGCAGTGTTTTGTTGAGTTATGTTTTATAGCAACATTGCCAGAGTTTGTATGCCATAAAGCTTGACCTGCATTGGCTGCAGTTACATTTGAAAGGGCTTATCTGCCTTCAGGACTTGTCATGTTCCTGGTTGTGGGGAGTCAGAAACTGAACGTTAATTTAAATTTAACAAACAACTAAGTAAATGTTTGACTTTTCATTATGACAGGTTAAACAAACTGCTGCATGAGTGCTCTAAGAGGAGACAGTATATAAGAAGCAATGCACATCACTCAGCTGCATTGAAAGTTGTGTGTTGTGGCATAACATTTAACAATTTATATAGCACCAATTTTCGCATGAAAAGGGACTACAGAGTAAAATCCCTATTTGGGGGACACTACTATTCAAATGTTGTAGGTCAAATTTTGACCCCTAAAATTTGACAGTGTCCATTTAGTATAACATACAATGGTCACTTTGTGAGCCATATAAATTGCCTTTATATGTTGATCGCAGTAAAGGGAAGGAGAAAAGAATAGGTGGGAAAACTAAAGAATACAGGTACTTTATTTCTTTAAAATGTTGCCTACTTGCTTTTATGATTTTGGAGCATCTTCTAAAATTTTCCCAATCTGGAAAAATTGGGGTGCTGTTATCAAAGAACTGACTGCAAGGACCACTCCTTCGGTAACCCTATTCCACTTCACATCTGCTCTCATTTCTACTGTTATTCAGGCACGCATGTGTTTTCTCAACTTCACATCCCAAGATGATGGCCTGTAACCCCAGGCCAATAGGAATGGGAGGCAAGGCATGGACAAGGCAGCTGTCCTCATGGAATTTCCAAAATTGTCTGAAAACACATTCTCATTGTTATGATTTTCTATAAACAAGGAGCAAATGTAATGTTTGGATAAATTTTATTTTAGATTAAAGGAAATAACAAGGAGAAAGAACAAATATAAAGTCACCATAAGAGAGAGAGGGGTGGATAGGTGTGATTTTGAACACACAGCCATTTTGAACTTCTGAAACTCAGAGGGAGCATCTCAGCAGGCAGACTATTGGGTTCACTTTACTATAAAAGGTGCAGTACATAGAAAACAGCCTTAGAGTCACACAACTATATATGCTGCTTCATTACATTAAACGTGCATCTAAAATGGAAATGGAAAGTAAGGCCTTCTGGTGTGGAATATATCCTGAGCCAAAACCCTAGGGTTGGGTTCAGATCAGAACACACACACACACACCCCATTTGAAGAGATTCTGATTCAAGAATCTAGATATGTCCCCTCTGTACCATGCAAGGGCTGATCCTTTTCTTCCCTTCAAATATGTTAACTATACTGGAGCCACTGGGCTTTACTTAGAAACCCAAGATCAGAGACATATACCCTTTCAGTGAAAGCTCAGCTGCAATTTACTGTTTTCTAATCTTACTGTTGCTACAGAAGAAGGTATATTGAATATGTGAATTGTGTTTATTACTCTAGGTTCCCCAAGATGAATGGACCGGGTACACTCCGCGAGGCAAAGATGACGAGATTCCATGCCGGCGGATGCGCAGTGGCAGTTACATTAAAGCAATGGGGGACGATGATAGCGGGGACTCAGACACCAGCCCGAAGCCATCGCCAAAGATTGCAGCACGAAGGGAGAGCTATCTCAAGGCCACCCAGCCCTCACTTACGGAACTCACCACCCTCAAGTAAGACATTGTCAGAATGAACCACTGAACCTCAGAGAAACACATTTCTGTTTCTCTCGCCTTTCTCCACTTTCTGGACCCCAACTAAGGAAAGCACTTAAGCATGTGTTAAAGTCCCAATTAAGTCCTCATAAATGATTTCCTGAATGGGGTGAACTTTAACACATGCTTAAGTGCTTTCCTGAACTAGGGTGCTAATGTTTAGGAGTCAAACCAACAAAGCACCTAAAATCGTTGATTTCCATGAGACTGCTCACATGCTCAAAATTACATACATTCTTTAAACACCTTGTTGAATTAGAACCTTACGTGCCATATTCCACAAACCTTACTGTGTATGTACTTATGCAAGTGTGAGTAAAATTTAACATGAGCAAGCAGAGGCGGCTCCAGGCACCAGCACAGCAAGCGTGTGCCTGGGGCAGCAAGCCACAGGGGGCAGCCTGCCAGTCGCTGTGAGGGCGGCAAGCAGGTGGCTTTCAGCGGCACGCCTGTGGGAGGTCCGCCAGTCTCGCGGCTTTGGCGGCAATTCAGCGGCAGGGACGCCGATGGCGCGGCACCGGCGGACCTCTCGCAGGCATGCCACAGATTCCGCATGACCAGCGGACCACCCGCAGGCGCACCGCCTGCCTGCCGTGCTTGGGGCGGCAAAAAACATAGAGCCACCCCTGTGAGCAAGGCATGTGAAATTAGCCCTAAATAAGTCTTTGTAAATCCTTTGACGTTAAGCCCTGAAGAGTGAACATTGTAAAATAGAGAAGTCCATATCTTCAACCCACCCATCCAAAAGTACATTATTATTTAATTGAGAACCATGACCAAAAAATTAAGTCTGAGAATTGCTTTACAGAGACTTTGATAAAAAAATTACAAAGTGACACAGAGAATCTAAAATCATCATTGTTTAATATTTGTAGCTCTTTTCACAAAAGCTAAAGTCCCTAAGGAGTTTCAGATAATGGAGAAGCAAAGTGTCAATATGCTGGAGGAGGTAATAGCCTGTGGATAGAGCTTTGCTAGATGAAACAACTTTGGAGATATGTTAACTTGCTTGGAATGTGCTTTTTGAGTTAGAAGTAGCACTCAAAATAGATTGTGTTTTTAAAGACCAAAGAAAACATTCAGTGTATAATTTAAAAAACCCAAACAGCATAACATATATTTAATCTACATTTGTGCTGGGTCAGAACACAAAACAACAATGAAAGAACAAGTGCCCATTGCTTCTGAACTGAAATCAGTGGCAAAACTTCAACTGATTTACATCAAAGCAGGATTTGACCCATACTAACTGAAAATCAAATAGTTTTATCTAACTAGAGCTAGCTAATGTTTCGAACAGTCATTCTGAAGATTCTTTGTGAGACTGTCATAACATTTTGTAAAATATTTTACCAGCTGGGACCCAAAGTAAAAATCCTTAATAACGCAAATTAATTATTTGAAAAATGTTGTTGTGGAAATTGAGGGAACATGTTACTGATTACTATGCAATGCCCTGTGAAAGAGGGGGAAAGGAACAGTACCCAAGCAACAACTCGGACAGGAGAGTGAGCCAAAGCATCTAATAAGGAGACTGAAAACATGTGTACACTTCATAATTTTGGGAGGCATTGAGATACCAACGTGGCAATCACTTCTCAGAAGATGATTGACCAGATTATATTAAATTAGGTTAGATTAAGTTAAATGTGTTCAGTTGCAGGGAGTGACTGCAAACAGGTGGCAGTAGCCAGAAAACTCTAGTGTAACTTTTCCCTAGATTTATATTAGGTGAAAGGTTTCTAAATGAATTATTATTTCCAGGGAAGCAGGAATATCTGCCAGATGCTCATTCAGAATTTACAGCTCCCAACTTTGCTAATAGCAGTGGAGCAGAACTGTTAGCAATACCGGGAAATCATTAAATGTTTTCCAAGTGTTGGCAGGGCAGTTCAGCAGCATCCAAGATCAGTGTCTGTTATTCCCTGCCCTTTGGCTTCTTCTCTCCTGGAACTCTAGATACTGTTCACATTCTCTCTGTGGCCTTGTATTCAGGTTTCAGAAGCCTTAGTTTGCAGAATTTGTTACTGAACATCTTTTCCCCTTGTGGCAGCAAAGCCTGAGGCTCCATGGCCTAATCTAAATGGATTCCAGTTACTCTCTTGCTTCTTAATTTTATTGGGCTCAGTATTACAAAATGCTGAGCACTCTGGCCCTGATCCAGTAAAGCACTTAAGCACCATGCTTAATAAGCATACAAATAGTCCCACTGAAGTCAGTCATGCCACCAAAATGATATAAATGAAAGAAAAGTTGGGAGCAAAGAGAGAACAAACTACATATTAGAAAAAACAGAAATCTATGACTCCTCCCCCGCCCCCATCCCCCAGTAAATGGATGGCAAAGCTACAAATAGAACCCAGTTTGTTAACTGTCACTTTTGTTCTGTGGGTTCACCTGAGAGGCCATGAATCAATTAAGCATAGATTTGACTGGTGGTTTTGGCGTGCTAGCAACACCTAGATTGATCAACTTCTGTCTGTCTGTCAGTATCTCATCAGAGTATTAGAGTGCCATTGTGATATTGTCCAGGTAACTAGGTTTTTAATTGAATTCACTGAGCACTAGATTGTACCTAACTGTCATATACCAATGCAGAGGAGTAGGGGTGAAGAAGTAAGGATCTTGAGAATGGTTCGGAGAACGGTTGCTGCTCCCACCCATAAAGTGACTAGGACCAGGGAAAAAAGGAGCAGGGAGCAGGCAAGCTCTGCTCCTATATGCCAGCCCACACAGCCGGACAGACTGGGGAAAGTAACCTGCACCCTCTTCACAGCCACAGTAAATTACCCTCCTTTGGGGATAAGAAGGGTGCCCTGTGAGGAATTTTGACTCTCACAGTCACAAATCCACGCTGGTTATACCCGGTGCCACTCCTGGGGTTAGCTATGAATAAGGCTAGGTTTATGTCACGGAGGTCATGGAAGTCATGGAATCCATGATGTCCAGAGACCTCCATGACATTCTCTGCTTCAGCCCCAGGGGCTGCAGGACTCTGGCACTGACAGCCAGCGGGGCCCTGGCAGGATTCCAGCGACAGGCGACAGCAGCAAGAAGTGAGAGGGGGCCCCTGCTAAGTTCCAGCAACAGGCAACAGCCTCACGCGGTGGGAGGGGGACGCCTGAGGTGAGTGGCTGGGATGTCGCAATTTCTCTTTGGGAAATTTGGTCACTCTGCAGCTCCCAGCCGCCATGGGTGGAGAGGGAACCCCGCAGCTCCCAGCCACCACGGTGGTGGGCGAAACCATGGAGCTGCAGCAGCAAAAGTCACAGACAGGTCACGGCTTCCGTGAATTTTTGTTTATTGCCCATGACCTGTCCATGACTTGTACTAAGAAAACCATGACAAAATCTTAGCCTTAGTTATGAATATTTACAGCCAAAGTCTCTGTAATCTCTACATGCAGTTTATGCCCTCTCTCTTACGCGGGGCTTCATTGGACTTCAATACCACCAACCCCAAGTATGCAAGAAAAACTCTCATGATGGCCTTTAATACATGTTGGGATTTTTTACAATTTGGCTTTGGAGATGTTAAACATAATAAAATTTAGGTTCATTTTACTTGCCTTCTGGTGTTGTAACTTTTAGGGTTCACATTTTCAAACCCTTTCCTCTGCAGCCAAGAGAGCTAGACATCTACTTTTTAAAAATGAAAGCTGAGATCAGTTGGGATCTAGGGCTCTGAGAAATACTCCAAATGTCATGAGAGTCACAGGAAAATTGCTAGCACTGGTCCATGTATAGTAAAGTGATTCTAGATTGGTGAATTGACGTAAATCTGTAAAAGAAATGCTGTTCCATAAAAGAGAATGGTGTACTTGCCTGAGATTTAAGCTAACAATTGTTTCTCCCTGTTCTCTGCAGAACCTCACAGCTGTAATAGTGAATCATAACTCACTGAACCAAAAAAATAACCTAAAATTAGTATAAGATGCCTAGGGCTACAGCTTTTAATTTTTTTTAACTTATGTTTCCTCTGTCTGTGATTAGTGACAAAAGTATCCTTCTGCATTTCCCTCATTAATTTCCCCTCTCCTCCACTTGTCTCGGACACCTTGTCTGAGATAGTGGTCATTGGTCATTGTGAACAATGTCATATTCTTGACATTAGTAATGAATCAGACAGGAGGACAAATTCAGACCCTCTCTCACAAGGAGATGCTAACTGTGCCTTTCCATACCAGCCTGATCCACTCTGACCCAGGGGAAGCCAGGTGTTGTTTCCATTACTGTCTTTTCCTGGGGTCCATTGGGGAGGACAGCTTTAGTTTCTGCAGGGAGCTTCACAGGCTCAGTGGAGACTGCTCAAAGTCTACAGTGAATCAGCACATTCCACCGAAGCTCTTGCCACATCCTCTCTTAGGCCAAAATTTTCCACTTCTAGGGGCAGTACCGGCATAGTACCAGTCAGAGAGTGGACCTAAACACTTTGCACCGCCACAAACCCCACACTCAGGTGGACTTTATGCTGAGAAACTATCAGGATTGGTACTGACTTCTTCTGATGAAGCCCTTGGAATATATCGGACCCAAAGTCCACAGTCAGTTCCACGAACACTAAAACTCACAATACAGATGCTGTTTGGTGGGAGGTTAAAATACTCCACATCAAATATGCTCCCTCCTGGACATAGGAGAGGCAAGGTTAGTAAAAAGACATGGAATTAATTAAAAAATAAAAACACAAGTTCTCTGCACCACTTAAAAAGGGTTTTAGTGAAATCTAAGGTGCGAAGCAGCAGAAATGTATGTAGTAGCCAGAGATTAAAAAAAGTGGGAGGGCAGGAGCTTTGTTTTCATTATGGCCTCAGTTTAGAAAAGTACTTAAACCTGTGTTTAACTTAAAGTAAGTTCTTATTAAGTCCTTTTCTATTCAGGAAAGCATTTAAGCACATGCTTAATTTTAAGCACCTTTAAGTCCCATTGATGTCATAAACTTATGGGCTTTAATGAAGCAGTACCTAAGTCACTAACATGGAAAAAATGTAAAAAATGTTTTTCCTTATTATCTACTTTTCAATATGAAATAATGTTAAATAGAATCGTTTTCTGACAGTCCAGATTGGCATTTTGTTTGAAATCATGCCACACCGTTGCCAGGGTCTTAATGTGTGAAACATACTTCTGCAATATTTTTTTAATGAGAATTTTTGTGAAAAGGATCCAATTAATCTCTGGGAACTGAAGTCTGTTCCATATAACAAGCCCCATCCAGCCCAGTCAGTGGCAGTGCAAGTTCCTTCTCTCTGCTCTCTTAATGACTCAATCTTGACCTAAAGGAGATCATCTCAGGGGGGTTGTGGATAGTTTATTTTCTGTGTGTGTCCATTCCTTGGCTTCCCTGATCAGTGGGTCGGTGAGGTTCTGTGGCCTGCAGTGTGCAGGAGGTCAGATTAGATGATCATGATGGTCCCTTTTGACCTTTAAAGTCTTCTAAACTTACAGCTTTGATGGAAATAAGGCATAATTTTTAATGCTGAGAGTAATTAACCATTAGAACAACTTACTAAGGGGTCATGGTGGATTCTCCATCACTGACTATTTTTAAATCAAGATTGGATGTTTTTCTAAAAGTTATGCTCTAGGAATTATTTTGGGGGAAGTTCTGTGGCCTGTGCTTTACAGGAGATAAAGACTAGGTGATCACTATGATCCCTCTGGCCTTGGAATATATGGATCTATAGTTTCAGTTTTGTGAACATGTCTGCTGGGGACTTCACTAAGCCCCTAAATCATAGGCTACCTAGCAGTGGTGTGATACACAACAAGTTGCTTCCTTTGGTCACTGTTGACTCAAGCTAAAAGACTTTATGGGAATGATCGAAAATCCATTCAAGTCAATAGAGACTCTCTTATTGACTTCAGTGGGCTTTGGATCAGACCCTAAATTCTATTACCAATACCCTACAGCTGAGCTCCTCTCCCCTCCCCAATCTTGTCTTTTCTAACAGTGAAGAAGAGAAAGTGATGGATGTGAAAGGAGTTGTTATAAAGAGACAGCAGTGGTAATGCATTCCCTTTTTGCATTCCCTTCTGCTTGTCTCGTCTCTCCCGCCACCGCCCCGTGTATGAATTCCTATGTGACATCTAGTTGGTCTTAACTTTATCTTTGGGAGAAAAATGGGCCTGGTAACTTAAAGCCATCTCCCCTTTTACTTTCATTGTTTTTTCATTATGTTGGATTTTTTTCTCTCCAAATGCACTTTACCTCACATTGGTCCCACAGCCCACACACTCCCTCCCACCTACCTACCATTGCTCATGCTCCTTCTCTTCCAAGAAAATAAATGGTTTTCATTATCTGTGTTTCTTTTTCTATAAGTAGCAAGCTTTTAAAAGCACAACTGTGTCATATCTCTTTTATGTAATATGAAATTTATTTTCTGTTTTCTGCTGATTTTTGTTGTTATACCATACAATCTCCCTCCTACAATCTTCCTCTCATGCCACGGTTTCCATGTGGTTACAGAACATGTTTCAAATGCTATGGGTAAAATTCTGAATAAAGCACAGCTTGCTGTGATCTTGAAATCCACACCTCCGCTGCTGCACTCCCATTATCCTACCAGGAAGTGAGAAGCTTTTTCTTTTTCTTTGCTGGCAATAAATATCCCCTTGGATTTTTATAATTAACAAACTAGTAAAATCTGGCCCTACAGAAAAGGTGACATTTTTCTGCCTAGTACTGAAAAGTGGTAAATAGTTTGACTATTTTTTGTTGTTGAACAGATAGAAACAGGATTTATTAATCTGACTTTTAAAGAATGTGCACAAAACAGGTGAGTGATGTTCCTGGTGCATCTGTCCTGAACCAGCACCTTTCCCTTTATTATGTGCAGTCATCTTTAAATTATTTTAGTTGTGGTAAGAAAAATAGTATAAAAGTATAAGGTATAAGGCAATCTTTATCCCCATCCATGTCTATTTGATCCAATGTGTAAGTAAAATATTCAGCGAGAGGTGCTTATGTTCTCTTGATACCTGGACCCAAAGGAAGTTTTCTCTCTGCCTCCCTCCTATGCACACTATTCCCCTTCTGCCCTTCTGACAGACTGGCAATATCCTGTAATATACTGAACATACCTTATGGAATTAAGATAAGATTTACTGGATTAGGGTTAATGCCTTTGGAGTACAATTACAAATGCAACTGTTTATGTTCTTGTGACACTGTACGTACCCTCTCTAGTGGGGCGGGGGGCGGTGCGTATGTACTTCCTCCATTAAACACCTCCACACCTCCTTAGGAAGTTATGCATATACTAGTTCAAAGTGGATTTTCCTGGGACCAAAAGACAAAGAAGATTTTTTAATAAAAGCCTGGGGTTTAACCTGCCTCAGGGCCTTCTTCCTTTTCCAGCAAACAAATAGGACCCCTCATCCATGATCCCAGTCCTTAGGGCAAGAATGGAGGGACTTGTCTTATTGAAGGTTCATAAGACTCTGTGCTTGTTGTGCGCTGAAGCTTTGATGAACTTGTGTAATCACAAGGATGCTCCCAGGGTGGGGTATTAAAAGACTGCATTTGCCAGAGCTCGTGTGACCGTTGGGATGAATTCTGGTAAATGTATTAGCTAAGGCTGTCGATTAATCGCAGTTAACTCACGTGATTAACTCAAAAACTTAATTGCAATATAAAAAATTTATTGTGATTAATCGCACTGATAAACAGTAGAATACCAATTGAAATTTATTAAATATGTTGATGTATTTCTACATTTTAAAATATATTGATTTCAATGACAACACAGAATATAAAGTGTACACTGCTCACTTTATATTATGTTTTATACAAATACAGTACTTGCACTGTAAAAATGATAAACAAAAGAAACAGTATTTTTCAATTCACCTCATACAGGTACTGTAGTGCAATCTCTTTATCATGAAAGTGCAACTTACAAATGTAGTTTTTTTGTTACATAACTGTACTCAAACATAAAACAATGTAAAACTTGACAGCCTACACATTCACTCAGTCCTACTTCTTGTTTAGCCAATTGCTAAGAGAAACAAGTTTGTTTACATTTATGGGAGATAATGCTGCCCACTTCTTTATTACAATGTCACCTGAAAATGAGAACAGGCATTCACATGGCACTGTTGTAGCTTCATCGGAAGATATTTACGTGCCAAATGCACTAGAGATTCATATGCCTCTTCATGCTTCGGCCATTGTTCCAGAGAACATGTTTCCATGCTGATGAAGCTCGTTAAAAAAATAATGCATTAATTAAATTTGTGACTGAACTCCTTGGGGGAGAATTGTATGTCTCCTGCTCTGTTTTACTTGAATTCTGCCATATATTTCACGTTATAGCCGTCTCAGATGATGACCCAGCACATGTTGTTCGCTTTAAGAACATTTTCACTGCAAATTTGACAAAATGCAAAGATACCAATGTGAAATTTCTAAAGATAGATACAGCACTCCACCCAAGATTTAAGAATCTGAAGTGCCTTCCAAAATCTGAGAGGAATGAGGTTGGAGCATGCTTTCAAAAGTCTTACAAAAGCAACACTCCCATGCGGAAACTACAGAGCCCTAACCACCAAAAAAGAAAGTCAACCTTCTGCTGGTGGCATCCGACTCAGATTATGAAAATGAACATGCGTCAGTCTGCACTGCTTTGGATCGTTATCGAGCAGAACCCATCAACAGCATGGACACATATCCTATGGAATGGTCGTTGAAGCATCAAGGGACATATGACTCTTTAGCTCATCTGACATGTTAATATCTTGCGACGCCGGCTACAACATTGCCATGCAAATTCCTGTTCTCACTTTCAGGTGACTTAAACAAGAAGCAGGCAGCATTATCTTCTGCAAATGATAAAGAAATTGCACTACAGTACTTGTATTAGGTGAATTGAAAAATACTATTTCTTTTGTTTTTTTATAGTGCAAATATTTGTAATAAAAATAAATATAAAGTGAGCACTGTACATTTCGTATTCTGTGTTGTAATTGAAATCAATATATTTGAAAATGTAGAAAACATCCAAAAATATTTAAATAAATAGCATTCTGTTATTATTTAACAGTACAATTAATTGCGATACATTTTAATCATGATGAATTTTTTTAATCACTTGACAGCACATTAGCAAGTGTGTAGGTTTTTATAGGTTTTAATATGTTTTTTTTTCTGTAATGCTTTGTACCTTAATAAAGTAGGCTTGCTTAGAAGGAGCTGTCTGGTAATTTACAGCTATGGCAATTACAGTTATCCATCTCTGAAGAGAAAGCAAGCAGATGTCCTAGGGCAAAATCTCTGTGCTGGGAATGACTCAGTGAAGGAAAGAGAGACAAACTTTCGAGCTTACACAGAACTCTTCTTCTACAGCAACACTGTATGCAACAGTAAAGGAAAGGCAGCTGTCCAGCCTGGGAATAGCCTGGTCAGAAGGGACAGGGTACGTCTACACTACGGGATTATTCTGATTTTACATAAACCGGTTTAGTAAAACAGATTGTATAAAATCGAGTGCACGCGGCCACACTAAGCACATTAATTCGGTGGTGTGCGTCCACGGTCCGAGGCTAGCATCGATTTCTGGAGCGTTGCACTGTGGGTAGCTATTCCGTAGCTATCCCATAGTTCCCGCAGCCTCCCCCGCCCCTTGGAATTCTGGGTTGAGATCCCAGTGCCTGATGGGGCAAAAATCATTGTTGGGTGGTTCTGGGTAAATGTCGTCAGTCACTCCTTCCTCTGGGAAAGCAATGGCAGACAATCATTTCGCGCCCTTTTTCCCTGGATTGCCCTGGCAGACGCCATAGCATGGCAACCATGGAGCCTGTTTTGCCTTTTGTCACTGTCACCGTATGTGTACTAGATGCCGCTGACAGAGGCAATTCAGCAGCGCTACACAACAGCATTCATTTGCTTTTGCATGATAGCAGAGATGGTTATCAGCCGTTCTGTACCATCTGCTTCCATTGTAAATTGACAATGAGCTGATGGTTACCAGTCCTTCTGTGCTGTACCATCGCTGCTGTCATAGGTGCCCCTGGCTGAGGTCGGCCGGGGACGCAAAAGACAAAAATGGGAATGACTCCCTGAGTCAATCCCTCCTTTTTGGTATTTAAAAATAGAATCAGTCCTGCCTAGAATATGGGGCAAGTGTACTAGAGAACCAGTGTATCAGAGAACCAGAGAGCACAGCCACTCCGTGTCAGATCCCGCAGAAATGATGAGCTGCATGCCATTCACAGGGGGGTGCCCCTGCAACAACCCCACCTGTTGCTTCCCTCCTCCCCCACCCTTCCTGGGCTACCGTTGCAGTGTCCCCCCATTTGTGTGATGAAGTAATAAAGAATGCAGGAATAAGAAACAGTGACTTGTTAGTGAGATAAAATGAGGGGAAGGCAGCCTCCAGCTGCTATGATAGTCCAGACAGGACATTAAGCAATGTGGGGGAGAGGAGCCCAGCATCCCGCTGCTATGATCGTCCAGGCAGTACAGAATCTTTTCTTTACACATGAAGGGCGGGGGCTGATGGAGCTCAGCCCCCTGTTGCTATGATGAAGACGGTTACCAGCCGTTCTGTACCATCTACTGGGAATGACCGAGAGGCTAGCCAGGAGCACTCATGGGCTGATGATGAGGACGGATACCAGTCCTTCTGTACTGTACCATCTGCCACAAGGCTGATGATGACGATGGATATCAGTCATATTGTACCATCAGCCACCAAGGAGGCGGGGCGAGGATGCTGCAGTTCACTGTCGCAGCATCGCGTCTACCAGCAGCATTCAGTAGAGATAGGGTGTCATTTAAAAGAGTCAAGAGACGATTTTTTCCCTTTTCCTTCTGGGGGTGGGGGGGGGGGTAAATTGACGAGCTATGCCCTGAACCACTGCGGACAATGTGTTTGACCCTACAGGCATTGGGAGCTCAGCCAAGAATGCAAATGCTTTTTGGAGACTGCAGGAACTGTGGGATAGCTGGAGTCCTCAGTCCCCCCTTCCTCCCTCCATGAGCGTCCATCTGATTCTTTGGCTTTCCGTTACGCTTGTCACACAGCAGTGTGATGAGTCCCTGATGTGGCGTCTGTCTGGAGATTTTTTTAAAATGCTTTGGAATTTCATCTTCTGTAACGGAGCTCTGATAGAACAGATTTGTCTGCCCATACAGCGATCACATCCGTACGGTCCATGCTGGAGCTCTTTTTGGATTTGGGACTGCATTACCACCCATGCTGATCGGAGCTTCACGCTGGGCAAGCAGGAAATGATATTCAAAAGTTCA
Source organism: Mauremys reevesii (assembly GCF_016161935.1). Taxonomy (NCBI): domain Eukaryota; kingdom Metazoa; phylum Chordata; order Testudines; family Geoemydidae; genus Mauremys; species Mauremys reevesii. The sequence continues at coordinate 203,761,721 of NC_052624.1, forward strand.
CAGGGCTTTTCCTGTCTACCTGGCCACTGCATCCGAGTTCTGATTGCTGTCCAGAGCGGTCACAGTGGTGCACTGTGGGATACCGCCCGGAGGCCAATACCGTCAATTTGCGGCCACACTAACCCTAATCCGATATGGTAATACCGATATTAGCGATACTCCTCTCATTGGGGAGGAATACAGAAACCGGTTTAAAGAGCCCTTTATATCGATATAAAGGGCCTCTTAGTGCGGCGTTAAATCGGTTTAACGCTCCTAAAATCGGTTTAAACGCGTAGTGTAGACCAGGCCTCAGACACATCTCCACCCAAGACAGGCAACAGCTTGGGAGCTGGAAGCTGAGTGGCTGCCTGTGCTGGACCACTGAGGGGATATACAGGTGCAATGGCCCTGAATTGTGACAGCCCCAACATACAAACTCCTTGTTTAAAACAGGGCTTCTGGCTCTGCTTGCCAAATTCAACATCCTTGCTGGTTTGGGGGCATACGGTTATTGAAGCTTCTAGGATTTTACTTACTTATCAGAATATGTTTTTAAAATATCATAATGTGGATACATTTCCAGTCATTTGCTCTACATTTTGGCTTATATCTGATCACAGCACTGTTGCTTTGATCTCATCTGATCATATATACGTTGTGGAAGAAAGTCCAACTCGATCACTGATGCATTTACTTCACCAGTCTTGCAAAAGGAGAATTTACAGAGAGACAAGTAAGAAGAAATTCAGTCTCACAAATCCACACTTTTTTCAAGATACCATTTTATGGATAAGTTAGTTTTATTCCTCCCAGTTGCATATACAGCATTACTGAGCTGTACCCTACACGATTAGTCACATCAGTGATGATGAGAAAGTCACACACAGGAGAAGTAGCATATGTCTGGGGAAAGTGTTAGGAAGGATTTATAATTTACAGAATTCTGTTATGTAACTTACTTCATCAATGTGTCTCTTCCAGTGGCCTCCCACTTATCAATGTAAATAGTACTTCATAAATAGGATGAGCCAACACTCCCTTCTGCCAATCATAGGCTGGAAGCAATGCATTAAAACTTATATACTGAGAACTACTTATTATATACACCTGTACCCTGATATAATGCTGTCCTCAGGAGCCAAAAAATCTTACTGCATTATAGGTGAAATGACATTATATCGAACTTGCTTTGATCCACCGGAGTGCGCAGCCCTGCCCCCCAAGAGCACTGCTTTACCGCATTATATCAGAATTTGTGTTATATCGGGGTAGAGGTATACTTATATAATGTGTGTGCATTTGCACGCACTTATATAGTGTGTGTATGTGTGTTTTAGGATATAATCTCAAAACAAGATGAGATGGGACTGAGAATCTCTGTGTCCTGTCTTCTAAGAACCTATTCAACCATCTCAAACAATAATGATAAATTGATACAGAAAGAGAATGAGATCACATCCCCAGTAATGGCAGTGGCAACAGCAGACTTGTAGCAGAGATTGGCCTGGTCTTCTACCCCCGGATATCCCAAAGCCACTGTTTCAGTGTACAGCAAGCTACAGTGGGTATTCATTGACAGAATATAATATTTCAATAATAATATGAACCCAAAGGAAATAATGGGGGCACTCCCACACACCTCTGCAAAACTTAACGTTTATATGTTTTTTTTAAAAAATGAGCAGCTGATTAAAAATCATGAAATTAAGTCTCCCAACAACTATTCAAGGGTTGGTCCTGGACCTGTCCCTAGAGAACCAAACTGCAAGAGTCAGCTCAAGCCCTTTTCCTTTAGAGTGGTAGCCGTGTTAGTCTGTATCAGCAAAAACAATGAGGAGTCCTTGTTGCACCTTAGAGACTAACAAATTTATTTGGGTATAAGCTTTTGTGGGCTAGAACCCACTTCATCAGATGCATGGAGTGGAAAATACAGTAGCAGGTAAGTAGAGAGAGAGAGAGAGAGTACATGAAAAGATGGGAGTTGCCTTACCCAATGGGGGGGTCAGTCTAACGAGACAATTCAATTAACAGTAGGATACCAAGGGAGGAAAAATCACTTTTGTAGTGGTAATGATTGTGACCAATTTCAAACAGTTAACAAGAATGTGTGAGTAACAGTAGGGGGAAATTAGTTTTTGTAATGACCCATCCACTCCCAGTCATTATTCAAGCCTAATCTGGTGGTGTCCAGTTTGCAAATTAATTCCAGTTCTGCAGTTTCACGTTGGAGTCTGTTTTTGAAGGTTTTTTGTTGAAGAGTTGCCACTTTTAAGTCTGTTATTGAGTGACCAGGGAGATTGAAGTGCTCTCCTACTGGTTTTTTAATATTATAATTCCTGATGTCAGATTTGTGTCCATTTATTCTTTTGCGTAGAGACTGTCCAGTTTGGCCAATGTACATGGCAGAGGGGCATTGCTGGCACAGGATGGCATATATCACATTTGTAGATGTGTGTGAATGAGCCCCTGATGGTGTGGCTGATATAGTTAGGTCGTATGATGGTGTCCCTTGAATAGATATGCGGACAAAGTTGGCACCGGGGTTTGTTGCAGGGCTTGGTTCCTGGGTTACTGTTTTTGTTATGTGGTGTGTAGTTCCTTTAGAAGCTTGTCCCTGGCTGCTTCTTCCCAGGGTTATTACTCTCCTGCCACCTGGACTCTCAGAGGGCAAGCTTTGTATTGCAACATGTTGACATTTGCATCAGGACCCAGGTTGGGTTTAGATTTGGGGTGCATTAAACTTTACAGCTAAAAGCAACCCTTTGGGATAATCCACCCCTACTTTATTATAAAATATAACCAAATAAACATACTAGCGGTATTTATTATTAGGCTGAAAAAAGCCACTGGCGATAGAAGGGCAGAGAGATACCAGGATCACTGGTACGTGGAGCTATAATATCAGAACATCCTACATAATTTACACAGGTCTCGGAGAGTTTGCTCCAGTGTTAATTTGTGGAGGGAAGAGTTGGGATGGCAGGTGCACACATGCTCAGCCCACACACCTGGGAGGAAGTGTGCTGCATTTGCACGATAAGGACCACCATTGTAATGCAACAGCAACAAGATTATTTCTATATTAGCACGTGAAACACATTTTGAAACTTGGGATGCTGCCCAATGAAAGAAGGGAAGAAGAGTGCCAAAAAGATTATTGCATTGAAAATGTAGTAAGAGTCATTGTTGTGTAAGCTTTCATATCTGGGATTCTGTTTTGACATTATGATCAATATTTCAGGAGAAAGGGGTACAATAAGATAATGGTTTTTACATTGTTCTCTTTTCCTAAACTGATGTGACTCCTTTCTAGGGATGTGTTTCTCAACACCAACAGGGCAGCCTGTTCAGTTTGCTTTCTTGTTGGGTGATTTTCAGTTAGGGCTCGGTACAAGAGGAATCTTCCATTGAGTAGTTAGTAAGATTTAATACTAGGCTTCAGTTTTATCAAGTCTTTAGTAAATGAGAGAGAGAGAAATATTTCGTGCTCGTTTTCCTTGGGTTTGTTTGGGCCCCACAAGAAAGAGAATGCAGCCTCCCCAAGAAGGCCAGACTCCCAATTTAAGAAATAAAGTTGTTTTTCAATAACCTTCCCAGCCCCAGTTACTGGCACTGTAATCCATTGCTAAGCTTTTTACTGTCCTTATTACTTTGTCACTCATAGCAACCACCTCTTCTCTCTGTAAGGTAGAGCTCAGCCTGTTTTCAAGCTTTTTCTCTATTCAGACCGATGAGCTTAGAGATAGCTCAGTTAGGGTTAATAGATAAGAACATAAGAATGGCCATACTGGGTCAGATTACGGTGACCAGATAGAAAGTGTGAAAAATCAGGACAGAAGGTGGGGGGTAATAGGCACCTACATAAGAAAAAGCCCCGAATATCAGGACTGTCCCTATAAAATCGCGACATCTGGTCACCCTAGATCAGATCAATGGTCTATCTAGCCCAGTATCCTGTCTTCTGACAACGCTGGTGCCAGATGCTTCAGAGGGAATGAACAGAACAGCGCAGTTATTGAGGGATCCATACCCTGTCATCCAGTCCCAGCTTCTGGAAAATGTATAAGTGAAAAGAAAATTGAAGACAAGACATTTTGGGTGAAAAAAATACTAGGTGCTGAAAGCTGTTGTGGAGCCAGTGGTTCCTTGATGGCAGCTCTCATTAGTTTTATATATGTGATATGATATATTTAAGGATTAGAGAATATTGATTTCTTGTGGGAACTTAGAATGAGACAGCCTTGGCAATAGGAGACCAACTATCGTAACTTCCCACTGGCAGCAGAACACAATTATTCTAGATGTAAAACATGTTTGGTCATTAAATCCTTGCTTTTACTAACAGGAATGTCAGGAACACTGCTCCTCTCTTGCAGGCTTTGTCTTCACTGGCACTGGTGGGTTTGTTTTTCTTACAATGAGATAGCTGGAAAGTCCTACTGGAGACAAGGCACTTGTAGTGTTTACTGTAAGGTAGCTAGGTGAGGTCAGCACTATATCCTTCCCTACCCATGGCCTAGTTTACCTCTCAGAACTACAATGTCTTGCCATCTCTGTGTTTTTACAGCGGGATAACTAACACATTAGTTATCCCATAGTAAAAACACATCCTTTTTTGAGAGTGAAGATGTAGCCCTAACCTCTCCTTTGTTCAGCCATTATTGTTGCTTCTATGCAAATACACTCAGGATTATGTTTCTCCCTCATTAATTTAAGACTCATGGTTGGGTTTTTTTTTATTTTTTGTTTTCAAGTTTGGCAATATTATGACTGATACCTCACCCATATTTTATTCACTCATGTTTCACTCAGGAGAGTAACTGCAGTTAAGGGGCACAAGGGTGTTATGAGTTTCATGTTAAGAAATGAATTTTTTAATGTTTGTGAAAGTTATAGAGTGACATCCTTGGAAACTGAAGTCCTTTGTTTATCCTTAGAACAGGTACAGTGTAGGCAAGCTTCCCCGACAGAGCTCTACCACAGTGGCTCACTCCTGACCTGGGAGAACCACTTTATGGATATGTCTGCAGTAGAGCTGGAAGGTGATAATGCCTGCTGGAGACATAACTATGCTAGCTCTGATTGAGCTACTGCATTCAAACTAGAAGTGTAGCTATGGTTGCAGGATAGCAGGAGGAGCGAGGTCCTACATACATACTTGGAGCAGCTAGCCCTTCCCCACCTTGCACTTTTGCACTACCTTGGCTACACTTCTATCTGTTAGCATGCTAGCTCAATGAGAGCTAGTGTGGGTTTGTGTCCTCAAGCTGGAATTAACACCTTCCAGCTCCAATGTAGATGTACCCTCAGGCTGTGTCTGCATTATGACCTATGTGTGGGATTCCCAGCTTGTAAACACATACTCGTGTGGCACAAGCTCGCTGAGACCTAATGCGAGTCTAAATAGCATAGCCACAGTAGCACAGTAGCTTAGCTGTGCAGAACACATACCCACGGGCTTCAGCCGGGTTTGTTCTCAGCCCGGCCAAGCTGTGCTGCTGCTGCCCATGCTACACGGCTGAGCATGTGTATGTGAGCTGGGAATTGTGCCCCTAGCTCATAGTGTAGACGGAGGAGCAGAGGTGGGGTTAGTTCAGTCTCCATGTCCATTCACTTTCTGTATCTCAGCCTCTTGCTGAATCTGCCAAAAGGCAGCTGATGCTACTAGCCATGGTGTTTTGTGAACTGGAAATGTGATCATTAAGGACTGGAGTGATGTACCAAATATCCACCCAATTTCTTTTGGTCATTTTATGCATTGTCGGGATTTGAACTAATAGGGGATTCCTTGTCAGTTGGTTAAAGTGACTTCTTGATTTCGTAACTAATATCACTGTCTATCTCAGCATTAGTGTTAGATGAATACTGTAAAATAATTCCCATTGATATCAAGTAGAATTTTCAATGAATTCATTTCTCCATTTCCATTTGCTTTCTGTGAACACTCCAACCATCCTGAGTTACTGACACGAATTTGGACAGCACATTTGCACACAAGTGCTAATATTTGTGGAAACTGAATTTTAAATGTGTCTATATATAAGTATTTACACTATAAGTGCAAGCAAGTTGTGCAATTTGGGAACAGAAACAATACCACACAACTTATGTGACCAATCATAACAAAGCAAGGCAGTTCACATTTTAAATACTTAACATAAAATGCTTGCCATAGAATGTTTGTGATTAATCCAGAGAATGAAAAGAAAAATTGTCAAATAAATTTGACTAATACATACCTTCAAAAAAATCATAAACCTCTTGCAGATAACCCATGAGCAGAAAAAGAGGCTAAAACATTTGAATAAATGATTTGTGATACTATTCACTCAACTGTAGAGCAGCAGCAAGAGCTACCTCTTTTGGAGGAAATGTTTTCTCTTAACAATGTCACTTAATTCACATTTATTCATTGCTTAATAAGAAGATACCCAGCTGCATTTGGAATAAGCCTGGATCCAAACACCCTCAAACGTTGGGAATGTTCAGATCCCAGTCCAAACTTTGCAGTCCGCATCTCTAGGATAAATGCTGAGGAGAGACTAGCTTGACTATCTAATAGCAGTTGTACTCAGTACCAGCAGCTGTAATCAGTCAGAAGCCAGAACACCAGGTAATCTTCCCACAACAACATCATGGCTTTGTCATGTTTATGAGTGAGCTTTACTCATAAATATAAGCTGTCAGCACTGAAGTGGACCTTCCTTACCTATCTCTTCTCTCTTTCCCTTCCCAGGCGCTAGCCCTTCCCAATTTGCTTTCTCTCATTTTCATTGGAGCATGAAGGACTGTTTAATTTGCACTACCCCACTGTACTCCTACAAAGTAGTGATTCTTTGCAAACGTGCTGAGAGCAAATTTAAATGAACAAACTTTGCAGCAGAGATGATTGAACATTAAAAAATAACTGCTGGGGGGCGGAAATCAAAATTTGAAAGTTGCTTTTCTTTCAAAGAGTTCAGAACAGGTCCATTTTTTTTTAAGTTTTATCTAAATATTACTGAAATGGTTATTGACTCTTTTTTTTTTTAAAACTGGGGGGAGGAGCTATTTTGCAGGGGTTTTGACCAAGTCTGGCTTGCTTTGTAGAAATACATCATTCACTGCTATTATTTTCTGTTGTATTCGCTGTTTAAGTAGAAGAGTACAAAGAACCCGTGATTCTTTGGTTCTTTATGTAAAAATTACCTCTTCCTCCATACAAAACCCAGTATTTTGTGATGCCTTTGCTTTTCTTTTGGGATTTGAGACTATATAAATCCTGTTCTTCAGTTCCTTCTTAGTCATAGTTCAGAGGAGTTGCTAAAAGTAATTTCGGAGGAGTAAATTAGCAGTATATTAGGAAATAGAATGGCTGTTTGCTGTCTCTTTACCATCAGACTGTTCTTGGTGGCTTATATGACCAGCAACTACTGTTGTCAGCGTATCTTTATTTTTTTTCCCAGTCATAACAGTTAAGACCCTGATCTTGCAAGCATTTACACACATGATTCACTTTACTCAATCGGAGTTCTTAAAGTTGAGTATGTGGGAAATTGTTTGCAATATCTGGTGTTTAGTGGTAAGTAGAAAGTATCAGAGTTGGGAATTCTTACATACTCTCAATTTATTACTGGTATTTATTTACTAACTTTATAGTAAATTATACCATCCCCTCTTTAAAGCATTTACCATCAGGAAGGACATGACTACCTCTGTATCTTAGGGGTAGAACTGTGGGACATCTATATCAGGCATTCAGGTTTTTCAGATTTGTGTCTCTTTCTGCACCAGATCTATTTTTTGTTGAAAACTGTCTCCATTTGTTCTAAACTCCTCCACCCATGTCCATATTCTAGTATCACAGGCTATTGATTGTGTCCAGCACTATGCTCCATACTTGTAGTTTTTGTAAATCCTCATCCAGTCAGTACTATCACCGAAGAGCTGATAGTGCTTAGTAATCTGCTCTCTTAGTTATATCGTTCAAAACTAAAATGCCCATTCTCTGAATGCCGCAGTGGAAGAGGAGAGAGTAATTTTTCAAGGATCACAACTGGCCTAAGGACTGTTGGCACTGATGCATTTTGATGAAGCAGTTCTCCAATCCTGTCCTGTGAAATTAATCAGTCCCTAGGTTCTACATGGTCATGGACACTGCTTCTCTGTTGTTGAATAATAAGTACAGGTATTCAGCCTGCATTTAGCCCTGCATAATTCCTTCATATACCTTAAGTGGAATCCCCACGCCCGCATTTGGAAACTGTAATCTAGTATACTGCTAGCCACACCACACTTACATATCTGTGTGTGGTCATGTTTTCTCTGGTTTAGTTTGCTAAAGGGATTCACCCAATCAAATTAATAGGCAGCAGGTTTAAAACAAACAAAAGATGTTGTGAAGCCCAAAAATATAACTGGGTTCAAAAAGAATTAGCTAAGTTCATGGAGGATAGCTCCATCCATGGCTGTTAGCTAAGATGGTCAGGGATGGAATCCCATGCTCTGGGTGTTCCTAACTCTGTGAATGCCAGATGCTGGGACTAGATGATGGGCGATGGATCACTCAATAAGTGCACAGTTTTGTTCATTCCCTCTGAAGCAACTGACTTTGACCACTGTTGAAAGACAGGATACTGAGCTAGATGGACTGTTGGTCTGAACAAGTATGGCCTTTCTTATGTTCTTATTAGTACAGCTGATGTATTAAACCTGCCATGCAGAAAATTCATAGGACTTGTCACAGGGTCCCATGCAGGCTCTCCCACTTTTGGGCCTGCACCTGTGTTTAGGCTGGTATTATAAAGAATCCTCCACGCCTCTTTTTGTTGGACCACCCCAGTGTCTGTATTTACAGTGCTTGTGCAGTTCCCAGATCCCCCAACAGTTAGTACCCCATAGACTCTCCCCAGGGTCTCCTGGCCCTTGAGGCTTCCTTGTTGGCAAGGAGACAGAGATGCTGCCCTCCTGTCTCCTCCCAGGCTAGCCTCCTCACTGAGGTTTGCCCAGGGCTTTTATAGCCCTCTCTTGCTCCAGCCCAGCTGTCACTACTTAGCTCAGTATGTCCCTCTGAGCCAGCCCTCGTTAGGGCTTGCAGGTGGGCTCCCTGCTGAGTGCCTGCATCTCTACACCTGGCCGCCTGGTCAGAGAGCAAGCTGCAGCCAGCATTTGGGCAGGGCTTTAAAGGAGGTTTTGCCCCTACCCTGCCACAGGACTAAAAAGAGAAGTGCACTTACACAAAATTCTGTGTAGAGCCCTTATCATCCAGTATAATGAGGTGAGCAAACAGCCAACAATAACATGGTTAATTATTCATGGTAATTTTCTGTTCTGAGCAGCTAGAAGTAATAGAATGTAGATATTAGTTCACCATGAAACTCTGGAACATTTATATTACAGCTGCAAAAGTAGATATAAAATAATATATAGTTGTTTTTTTTTAATATTGTGTTCCTACAAGGTGAACATATCTCATACTCTGTGAACTCTTTGGTATCTTTTGCTTGAAGGATATGTCTGCACTGGAACTGGAGGTAAACATACCTGAACTAGCTCTGATCATGCAATACTGTGACCATGGATGGGCCAGCTGCCCCAAGTATTTACCTGGGGTCTCACACAGGATTTTTCTTGAGATGGCTGACCCATCCTGCCACCCATGCTGCAGCAACTACACTGCTATTTTTTGTATGTCAATTCAATCAGAGTTAGCACAGGTATGTCACCTACCTGGAAATGATACCCCAAACTCATGTGTAAACATAGCCTAAGACTGTTGACTCACACAGTCTTAGGTGAGAGAGACATGAATGTGAGAAGTTCTGCTGTCCTTTGACTGAGAATGCAAGAAGATACATTGATGCACATCCATTTATATCATATACTTTTGCATGGTTGTTTTATATACGAAGCTGAAATGTTATTCAAAGTATTTTTAAATAATCTCTATGAATGAGGGGGCAGAATATGAGAGCCTGGCACACTGCAGGAACAAATATTGAATAATATGAAAAAGAATAGCTTCAAATATTGCTCTTTATCCCAGGTAGATAAGAGAGTGCAATGTTCATTTGATCAGATTGGCTTTTAATGATCGGCCTCTCCTCCCTAACCAATATGTAAATAATTCTCTTTTGTGGGAGGACCTGTTTGACTTTTCTCAAAATGTGCTTGCTTTCTAATTAAATGGATGCTGCAAAGTCATGGAACCATTGTGTCTGATCGGTAACATGGTCATTGTTCGTTGTGTTTATTCATGTAAGAAAAGGTGCTTATTGAAGATACCACAACAGTCATTGGCTTATTTAAGAAATTTCTGCTGTCACATCTTCTAAGTTTCACAGTAATTTCCAGCTACCATGCAGAAAGACTATGATACCTGATGAGACTCTACTCCTGCTGCCCAAAGCCTGGCCAACCCTGATTGACTTTGTCATCTCTGAGTGCCAGCAGGTGCATCTAGAACACTCCGAATCCCTTCCCCACCCCTTTTAATAAAGCAGGAGTGGCAGCCATGTTTTTTTTATTTTGTTTTATTTTATTTTTTGACTGTGCATGTCTGCAATGTGACAGTGATGTATCATGCTGAAAGCAGGTTCAGAAGCTTTCAGGGTCAGCACATAAATCTCTCCCATTTCATATCTGACAATTGGTGTTGCAGATCTGCACACTTCAAAGAAAATATTGAAAAACTCCCATGGAAATGCACTCATTTTTCTGCAGGGCTCATCCACAAAAATGTTGTACTCTGGTCCCAGGAATTTATGATTTTGTCATACAAGCGTAGGGATAATGCAGTCAGTAAATTAGACAGAAGCCTGTCAAAATTCTCTCCTTATAATAATACCCAGTATTATTCATCATTCCATTCACTGTCTGCGTGACAATATTTGAGACATGTAATCAGCTGCGAAACAACATTAAGGATCTGACTGCATCTGGTTTGTGCTTGTATGTTTTTTAACTTAAGAACTGCTGTATTGCTTTTTTATCACATTTACTGAAATAATTTATTTCTGGACTGAGATTTGCTTTGCCATGTTTTAGTCAGGAATATACTTGTATTAAGACCTTAAAATGGGTGTAAGTAATGCACAAAGACTACAAACACCTGTGGTGAAATTCTGGCACCATTGATTTCAGTGGAGTCAAGATTTCATCCCATAAATGGTGCTGCTATAATACCAAGGATTTTGGACCAAAAATAAATCTGTATTTACGGTGATGTTTATTCAAAATTTAAATCCATACCTGTTTGAATTTCAAGGGAGGGGATGGTAGCTCAGCTTCTAAAACTGAAGGAGTATATTTTATGGTGGGAATGCAGCCAGAATATCACAAGAATGGCCATTCTTATGAGATTTTGGTCCAAAATATTGGAAATCGCGTAGTATTTTGGCACTGTCTACTCAGAACCCTAGATCTGATGTTTACCTCCAACCTGAACCTCCACTAAGACTGATCCAGATCCAGAGCCACTTTGACTCATGTATAGTCAACTCTAGACTCCAGAGTCAAATAGAACTCAGGGACATAGGCTCTGTACTTTGGAAAGAGTCAGGTACTTCTTGCTCAGATTTTGTTGAAATTCTGCGGAGGCAGATTATTCCATCACAGCTGTTCAGTCCTTTGCTATTGGTTAGAACATAATTTCTCACATAGCAATAACTCTGTCTTTTTCTCTATTACATACATTCTGTCCTGTGTGAAGTAGGGCATGGGTTAATTGCCATTTACTTTCTCCAAACAGTGGCATTTGAATTGAAGGGGTGCACATAATACCATATTATAGCATTAAAGCCTTAATTTGACACTTTGAGCTCACTCCTTATGTGTGTGCACTGTGGTCACTCTGTGCCATTGTGATGGCATAAAATCAGAAAAGTGTTTCAAGCATGCAGCATGAGATTTCTCAGCATCTGTGTTCTACTCTTGTTCTTTCTTTTGTTAAAAATGAACATTTTTTATTATCTTATGAAGGAAAACAGGATATAACAGAAAAACATTCTGAAATATTGCAAAACAGCGCAGGAATATATATAACATATTATGTGTGTGTGTAAAATTAACATCTAACACAAACGAAATACAAGAAGCAGGTTACAATCCCATCAATTTCCTTACTCAGCCATGCACGTATTCCCAAGAAACGTGTCCATAGCTCCCACAATTTCTGAAGTTAATTGTTTATTTGGAAAGAGCTTGACCAAGTTTCAGTCCTGACATATTGATTATTTTTTTTTAGCCAGTTTTAAACTCAAGCCAAAATCCATGCCTCCAGCCAAGGAACACAGTACAGCGCTCAGGAGTGGCTGAAAAGGTGGCCTTTTTGTTAGCCTGATTTAGTGCATGCTGTATCATAGGGGGCATCTAACTGCCGTCAGTGCCATGCAGCTGATATAGGAGCTAGGGATCAGCAAAGCATAGGAAAGTCCTGGCCATTTACCGCCTTTCCCTGTGTTAGCACCAAGGAGGTGGGTGGGAGGTTTAGTAAGCACTAGGCCTGCTGTATCAGTTTTGTTTTCTAGTTTATTTACTTTTGTTTAAATAAACGTTTTGTTGTGCAAATGATGAATAGCATTTGGGTAGAGTTGAGCATAATTCCCAAAGATGGTGTTTAAGATTTTCTTAATTCCTTTCTTTACTGAAGCAAGATATTGTGCTGATTATCTGTTTTTAGATGTTTTATGGTAGGTCCTATCTTCAGGGTTGTTAAGGTATAATGTGAACAACACCAAATCTATTACTGATCTCCATAGACCTCTGCTTTCCACCTCCCTCCATGATCTGTACCCATTTCTGAATACCCTGTTCTTGAGCAGTTGTTTGTCCTGTTATCCACTATCAGTAACATTCTTATTAACCGTATATACTATTCTGAATGCTGTATTGTATCAAATACCTGCTTGAAGTCCAAAGTATGTGGCTTTATTCCTGTTAACTCTCATTGTCTCTTCCTCAATCAGATTTGTGTAGCAGATTTATCCTTTATGTATCCATGGTGACTTCCTTTTTCCAGTATGTGCTTGTCCATGTGTTCTGCTTTGTCCATAATACAAACAACTCTTGATTTTCTTGTCCGTATTGAAGTTAGGCGTATGTCTGTTGTCTTCCAAGCTGCTCTTTCTCCTGTACTCAAATTACTAGGTCCATATGATGATACAGATAATTCTTTAATTTATACTATTTCATATTAAGGCAACAGCCTAAGTCACTGTTTAAAAAAAATCAACTCAACATTTATATACATGAACAAAAATAAATCTTTTCCATAACAGACTAGTTAACTAATTTGTTACTAGTCTCTTGAGAATTTATCTATTTATACATTTCGAGGTTAGATGTTAAATGAGTTGTACTTTATACATATGGTTTACAAAGGAGTGTCAATCATTTCTACAAGTATTTAAAGAAATAGGAACAAACACAATTTCCATGTAAAATACTACTTAAAGCATCTATTTCAGAACTTTTTGGAACTTACTGACAGTGCATTTGAAAAAAAATGTTGATAATTTAAACATGATTGATATAGCTTAATTTTTTTTCTGTAGAAGGTCCTTTAAGCAAATTATGTATATTATCCTGAGGTGGGCTAAGAAGGTAGTTTCCCTAGCCTAGGATCTGGACCCTCTGTCCTTAATCTACAACAGGGGCCGGCAACCTTTCAGAAGCGGTGTGCCAAGTCTTCATTTATTCACTCTAATTTAAGGTTTTGCGTGCCAGTAATACATTTTAACATTTTTAGAAGGTCTCTTTCTCTAAGTCTATAATATATAACTAAACTATTGTTGTATGTAAAGTAAATAAGGTTTTTAAAATGTTTAAGAAGCTTCATTTAAAATTTAAATTAAAATGCAGAGCCCCCCGGACCAGTGGCCAGGACCCGGGCAGTGTGAGTGCCACTGAAAATCAGCTCACGTGCCGCCTTCGACACGCGTGCCATAGGTTGCCTACCCCTGATCTACAATGTTATTAGTTGCATCATCTATAGTATTTAAAATTGCAAGTTGTTTGTTTTTTTTGGGGGGGGGGGAGGGGATCAACAAAGTAGATTTGAATTTTAAAATGTCAACCTCCCCCCCTCCCCCCGCCATACAAATACAGTTGCTTTAAGCAGAGGACAACATGTACTATGAATAAACCAAACTGCTTGTAAAAACAGTATCTTGCTGCTATTCTTCTAGGCTCTTTTCAGCATAGACAAATTTAACAGCTTCCTCTTCAATAAAATGATACACTAAGGTTAATTATAGTGCAGGAGCACCACAAGGTATGATTTGTCTTCTCAGCATCTGTCACATTCAAAAAGAACATGATGGGTGCACCTGGAATGAGAATACTTGGCTCACAACATTAAAGTAGGGAAGGGGAAGGACAGTCTAGTGATTAAAGCAAAGAACTGGGAGTCAGGAGATGGTTCTATTCTCAGTGCTACCATAAGCTTCATGGGTGCCCTGGGGTATGTTATTAAACCTGTCAGAGCCTCTGTCTCCCAGCAGTAAAATGGGGATAGTACTTACCTGCTTCACATCAGGGATGTTAGGAGAATCGATTAATTAATGTTAGTACTGCAATCTGAGAACCGTGTATTGAGGAGACTATAGAAGTGCAACCAGTTGTTGTTGTTAGTTATGTACTATACTTTTAGCCCTTGATTTTTATTCCTAAAGCAATACTTGCAATTATATTCCGTTCTGTTGACCAAGATGTAAGAAAACTCCCCTGTATATTTCACAGGCAGATGATGCATGACTTGGGAAGAGGTGCACATGCACTCTCTTGGATGGGGAATGGTTAGGGTTGAAGAATCAGCAGGGGCAGGGCCCTTCAAATGAAGGTAGACAAGATCCATGAGCCAAAAGGGGCCAGTTCCTGTATTTGTTAGTCATCTTCCCACATGCATCATGCTGCCTTCCCATCCACTGTACATACTCCCTCCCTCCATGATGTCTAACAGCCACAGAAGGGAGAATTACCACTGCTTGGAGCGGCAGTATCTTATGCTGCATTTTGCAAGCATGTCTCCCCCCATCCTTGACCCCTTCTGCCCACACTCAAAGCTAACATATGTCACAGAGAGCCTACAGATGGATCTGTGGTGGATGAGAGAAGGTATGATCAGGAGACACTGTTCCCTTCAGTGCAACTCCCCTACCCCATTAGCTACAGATTTTCTTTGAAGTTGTTCTCCTCCGCACTGCAGCAGATGGGAATATATGGATTTATTGTATAGTAGGAAAAGTACAGTCTCTATAGGTATCACAAGATGTTTTAAAATATTTTGCCGAGGCCCTGCCTGGGATGTGTATGGCAGAGAGGAGCGAATGCACACACTGTAACACTGGAAGAGTCACAGTTTGGATGGTAGGAGAGTTGCCAAGTCATGCTGTATGAATTGTGTTCTCAAGGGAAATTAATGTTGCTCTGAGCAGAAGTAATTTTCAAAGGAAACTCTGTGAGAAAATCCACAGGTTTCCAAACTGTGGCTCTTACCATTTTTGGAAGGTAGAATGCAGCCGCCATGACAAGGTGCCAGTAGTAAACTATCCGTGAGTTGACCATGCTGATGGGGAAAGGACAGCCCAAAATAGCATGTGGAAGGAAAGGTGTTTTGTGCAGCTGTCCCAGGATCCTCAGGGAATTTCTAGCAGGCCATCAGGCTCAGCCAAGTTCCCTTACCCTCCTTGACACGGTCACTCTTTATTACTGTTATTAGCCCATTTCCTCAGCCAGACGCCCACTGACCCTAAACCTGCTCTCATTGAAGTCAGTGGGGGCAGGATTGGTCCCATTCGTTTCAGCGACATTTGTCTGAGTCAGAATTGAATAATAACTGGGAACTGTATTTTGCCATCCATTTTAAATCTGATTTCTCCATTGATAGACTGTGTCAAGACCTCAGGATTTGATCCATTATCAATAATTGAAACTGTGTATCTGATTCCTCATGTCAGTCAGTGTCGCCCCTGTACTAAGTATTTGGATTTTATAGCTGCAGATATTGCATAAAACTAAAGTTATTTTTATCATCCAGTTATGGTATATTTTCAAGTGCTGAGTAGCTGCTACACAAGGATGATTAGTGAAGAAGTATCAGAGGGGTAGCCGTGTTAGTCTGGATCTGTAAAAGCAGCAAAGAATCTGTCCGAAATAGATTGTGGTTCAATCAGCTTTATATTGGGAGAGGAAAATCAGGCAGGACCAGAATAAGGTGCAAAGCCAAGTGGCTGCGTTTATTTGGGGGAAAGTTACAACTTGGGCCAAGGGAGAGAGGCAATTTTTAGCTGGGATGTTGTTAGGCAATATAAACAACCCAAAAATCATTAACAGTACAATTCTATACTGCTCACTGAATAGGCAGACACACCAATCACACAAGATGGGAATCGGGTTCGTCAGAGCGGTGCCCGGTGCAACACAGGAAAGAGACCCACAGGCCACTGCCTCAACCACCCTTGCTTTCACACTAAGGGTAAACCCAGAGTGTGGTGCGGCTGCAGTTGGGCAGATTCCACTCACACAGACCGCGGGGACAGGAACCCCTTGGTCAGCTAATCCCCAGGTGGAGACAGCTCCCAGACACAAACACTCCGGACAAAGACAGAGCAGTGACTTACACACTTAAAACAGTTTACAATAAACAATCGACTAAAATCCAGAACAACTATACAAACTAAACAACTGTGCAATTATGAGCTCAATACTTTAATCCTTAACACTGTGTACACACTTAGTACTGGGTTAGGGAGGGGAAAATAGGAGGCTAGATAAGCAAACTGCCAGAAATTAGAAAACAAATACCGCACTCCAGGCACAGCTGACCAGCAGAGCAGACACCAGAAGCATGATGAGGTCCCAGGAACAGGTCCAAGGCGACAATGAAGACGACACGACACGAGCTAGCTATACCGGGAGGAGACCCTGGCCGAAAGGGTGATCAGGTCCTTCAGCTGACACGCGGATACTCCACACTACGAGCTAGCTATACCGGGAGGAGACCCTGGCCAAAAGGTTGATCAGGCCCTTCAGCTGACACGCGAACACTCCACACTATGAGCTAGCTATACTGGGAGGAGACCCTGGCCAAAAGGTTGATCAGGCCCTTCAGCTGACACGCGGACACTCCACACAGATTTTGGGGGGAAACCTCGTTTTATAGAAAGGATCTCACTCACTCGTGTCAACATCTGATTGGTCCCTGGTTCCCCCTCCCTCCAGGCTTCGAGCTGTTGCCCCCCACGCCGGCAGGATTTGCACACGGCACACTGGGGTATCTGGGCAGAATTAGGTCTCTGCATACAGTACTCTGGAGTTGCTGGGCAGAACTAGCCTGACCTCCAGACGACCAGGCCCAAAAAGAGCGGGAAAATGCATACTACGGAGTTACTGGGCAGAATCAGGTCTTTGCACACTGCACTAGCCTGACCTTTAGACGGCCCAACAGAAAAAAAAGCAGGAAAGTACACACAGCACTTTAGTGTTGCTGGGCAGGATTAGGTCTCTGCCCCTTTCCTATGCAACAAGAACCTGGTCCAAGATGGAGGCTGCCTTGTCCTTTTAACAGGACAAGATGGCCGTGGACCGACAATTGGCCATACAGAGCCATAACTGCGTATTGGGTTGCGACAGAATCCTGTGGCACCTTATAGACTAACAGACGTTTTGCAGCATGAGCTTTCGTGGGTGAATACCCACTTCGTCGGATGCAAGTAGTGGAAATTTCCAGGGGCAGGTATATATATGCAAGCAAGAAGCAAGCTAGAGATAACGAGGTTAGTTCAATCAGGGAGGATGAGGCCCTGTTCTAGCAGTTGAGGTGTGAAAACCAAGGGAGGAGAAACTGGTTCTGTAGTTGGCAAGCCATTCACAGTCTTTGTTTAATCCTGAGCTGATGGTGTCAAATTTTGCAGATGAACTGAAGCTCAGCAGTTTCTCTTTGAAGAAGTGTGCATGAAAAAGCCTGCCTATGTGTATCCAGATTGCCATACCTACAAATGGACATTTAGCATTCCTATCTCTAGGCAAACAAATGTTAGGAAATATAGATATTGTCATCATAAGTGTATTATTACATTGGGCTCTATCCATTTTCCGCTTCCATAGAGCTTCACTGCTCAGCCATGTGCAGATTACCATGTTAACAGGTCTGCTAGCTTCTGGAGAAGAAAGTCTATTCCTTTTTTCATCAGCAACATTTTCTTCTTGACCAGAAAAAATAGAATAAATATAAAATAACTGAAGTGTAATTTCCGTGAAGAGTGCATAAAAATCTTTTAACGCTGCAGCTATTTAAAACTGCTGCACATTGGCTTCTTGTGTGATCATCAGCACTGCCAGCCCTACATGTTCAGGAGTCAGGCTTCAAAATACCAAAATGTGCATAAAAGTCAGAATATATTTTTAAATACATTTGGAGGTTTTGTTGTTTGCCTTCTGCTTTTAAAGTCTTAGCGTTCATGTGTTCAAGGTTTTTTTCTGCAACCATAAGGGCTAGAAACTTTTTCTTCAAGTGAAAGTTGAGAATCTAATGCCTCCAGGAGCTGGGTCTTTAAGAAAAGCATACGCTAATACAAGACTCACTAAAAAATTGCAAGAGTTGGTAACAATAGATTATTTCTCCCTCTAATGGCTGACTAGTCCTGATGAGCATAATACCAGCTACTTATTGACATCTAACCGAATTACTACTTTAGCTCAGTTTTTGCAGGCTTATGCTTTTGATGCTAAAGTTCTCTGGTTCAGGGCCTGCTTGGGAACCCATATTGTTTATATATATGGCCATGTCTTCATCTTTATAAGGCTACCTGTGCTACAGTGCTGCTGGATTTCGGTATTAATTTCATTTAACTATATTACAAACTCTATAGGTTTCTAATATTAGAGGTGCCAAGGAGAGCACCTTTATTAGTCTGCTTCTATTATATTTCTATTATATATTTAATAGTTAATATCCAGAGCACTGATCTGCATGTGGGAGACCCAAGTTCCAATCCATGTTCTGAATCATGCAGAGTGGGGACTTGAACCTGGTTCTTCCACAAACCAGGTGAGTGCTCTATCCACAGGGCTTTAGGATAAAAGATGGGAGGAGGGGAATCGTGGCCACCTCCTGTTCCTTGAGTGTGCCTAAGTGAATCTTGCTGGAAGAGAAATTTGTCCAAAAATATTCAGCACATTTTCAGTCAACCCAAACCTGCATACCTGGCCAAAAATTTTCCCCCAGCCCTACCTACCATAACTTTTCTAAAACTCCATGTCTTTATTCAGCTGACATTTTCAAGGAAGATAATCTGAACATCAACAAAAATACTGAACAAATCAGCACATCTGTCGTTAGTGTTTTTAATCTAAGGGATAGATTTATTTTTCCTAAAGCAGATTTTGACCATCATCCCACATATTCTTTTGTCTTTACTAAACAACTACTCACCTGCTGTATGAGTTTTATTATTTCAGTCATTTAGTCAGTTTTGCCTTTGGAGTATAAATAAAAATAATCTTAGTTTGCTATCCCCTTCCATCCAAGAATCTCAAGCACTTTTGCTAACTTTAATTTAAACCTCAAAAGCATACCAGAGAGGCACTGTAGGGAAGCATTATCAGACGTCTTTGCACCTTCCCCCAAGTCACATAAGAAATCTCTTACAGAGGTGGAAACTGAATTCAGGAGTCCTGGTGTGGAGGCCTGTGCTTTGATCACTAGACAACAGTACTTTGCCCTGAAAAGGCAGAGTTTCTTTTTCAAAAATGTTAATGGTATTTTAAACAAGATCCCAAAGATGTTTGGGCCTCTTTGGTTAACTGAGACATGTCTTGAAAGTCTTCCATGTCGGCAAATATCCTATCATTACACTGTGATAAGGAGCATTCTTTTTTACCTCATTCATTGCTGTTGGTTTGATATCTGGCTTTACCTTATAATTGTGCTGTTAATCAACACTGCCCAAACATATATTTAGTTTTGTTCTTGTGCTGCCTAAATGGAAGTGTCTCTCACTTTTGGCACTACTTTATGAGTTTCATACAATTTGTGTTTATTCATTTTCTCTTCCTCTATTTTTCTCCTATCTGTTTTTCCCCTTTCTTCCTGTCTTGAGATTGCTTGGAATGGGTGGATTTGATTTAAATCATGATTTAAATCACTAGTCAGGAAGACTCGATTTAATCACGGATTTCTACATAAAAGTGCATTCTTGTTGGTTGTTATAACCAGGGCCGGCTTTAGACCGATTCCCATGAATTGGGCCCCACAGTGTCCGGAAGAGGGGCCCCACTGTCGAGGAAGGACCCTCCACCAAAGTGCCGCCAGAAACAGCGGCAACCAATTGAGCTGCCGCCGAATTGCCGCCACTATCTTCGACGGCAGCTCAATCACTGCCACTGTCTTCGGCGGCATTTCGGCTGCAGCTCTTCGAATCGGGCCCCACACATCCTAAAGCCGGCCCTGGTTATAACCTTAATACATATTTTTCACAACTCAGAGATAGATGTAGGTTTCATTTTTAGAAGGTACACACTATACATTTTTAAGTGATTTATTTTGAAAACTTTTCAGATTAGTTTTACAGCTATATCAGAAAATGAATGACTGTTCAGTTATTTCATTTACCAAAGGTAATGGAAGCAGATATTTATGAAGTCATTGGAAGGTGAACTATCTCCAATTCAACAGGTTAATCATTAATATTTGGAAGATTTTCTTGCCATGATGTATTAGGAGGAGAACATTACCAGACAGACATTTAAATTGTTTTATTTAACTAAAACAACAATGTTATGTATTCTGGGTTTTTTTTCTTCAACAGCAAATTTATAATATTTTAACACTTCAGAAATTCACATGCTTGTTTTTAGTTAAACATTCAAGTTTTTTTAAAATCAGGGTTGTTTTTGTTAAAATTGTTTTTAACTAAAATAGTTAAATATTTAAAAAAAAATCTACTGTGTCAGCCAGGTCAATGTGAGAAATTTAAAATATTGGCTTCTGCAGCTAAGTCAGTCATATTCACCTTCATTTTCCTGTTTGTTCATAATCTGGAAAAGAAAAACAAGCATTCCTGCTTTTTCAGGTCCCAAACGATTTCTCAATTTGGAATGAATTAGTCCAAAGGAAGAAATATTCTTTCTACACCGGCAGAAGAAGCTACTGCTGTTAAAAGTGAGATTATCACGTCAACAGTCTCTGAATCCAAGTGCTTAAGTGACTTCTACCAGTTCACTGGTGTGACTTTCTTTAAAACATCATCAACAAACATATATTTCTTGAATGGTTCACCCTTAGCTCTGAAGTTTATTATAGTTGGCATTATGGAGGGATGATTGCTGGATTCCATGTCATAGCCAACTCCTCCTCTTCAGCAGTTAAGGTTTGACTGTGGTACCAAGTACTGAGAATATTTGCAAGAAAATGAGCTTGAAATAGTGCTTGTCCCATTATTTTTTTTAATGTTTGTAATTTAACTCTGCCATTGCATGTTTCTCATTTTAAGATCTCACTCAGATCCTTCCAGATTTCAACAGCATCAGCAATAAAATAGCTATTTTCCTGTATTTTGTTCAAGGCTACAGAAAAAGGCTTCAGGGTACTCAGCATGTGTTCAACATTTCTCTTAAGTCTGATGTTGAGAACTTTGGCTGTGACAGTGCCATCACGATTTTTTTCACAAAGTGTCATCAGATTAGGCCAGTTCTTGATGTAGTGCACAAAACAGTCCACTACTGAGTTCCATCACACGTCTTGTGGGAGAGTTAGCTTGGTTCCTCCCACTTTTTTCAGAGCAGCTGCTGCAAAGTAGTTGTTATGGAAGTATTTGCAATTTCAACAACATTAGCCTTTATTTCTGGAACACTGAAGTCTTTGGCTAGGAGGTGCATCAAATGAGCACTGCAACTGTATGTTATTAGCTTGGGACTCTCTTCTAAATAATTTCTTGTCATCTTGGATACATTGTGACCAAGCTGCATACTAGACATTTGTATCTTTTTCACAGTTTGTTATAGCTTTTACTGCTACTTCTTGTAAGTATTCTGCAGGGTGTGCATTTACTGATGTATCAATTGTTTCTGTAAGGAAGACATTCCCTTCTTTGGTTGTCACATAAGCACATACAACAGGATAATTGTGGACATTGCTCCACCCATCAAGACTCAGATTAACAATTTCACCCTCTAGACCTTTTGCATGCTGCCCAATTTCTCTTTCATACATTTTATCCAGCAATTTGCCTGCCACATCTGCTCTGCTGGGTGGCCTTAATGGCTGAACCATGTTAATGAAGTGTGGGTTCTCAATCATATGGAAAGGAGAGTTTGTTGCATAAACAAACTGGGCAATTTTTTCACCAATTATCTCTTTTAGTAAATCTGCTGGTTCTTATCACAAACTTATCTATGGTTGTTTCTGGATGATGGAGATTTTTTTTTCTTTTTGCTACAGGTGATATACTGTGGCTATGTGACATACATGATGTGACTGAAACACTGTCATTGGCAGATAACTCTGAAACTATAGAAAATGATGGTGATCTTGAAGGTGGATAGTCTTCAGAATCCTGTATGTTGAGGATGGATTCTCCTAAACAAAATAAGTCAAAGCAGTTATTTAATTATTATTACCATACTGCTCATTTAGTATTACTTATTGCATTCACTGATACTCGGTACTACTTTAAAGGTGAATTTGTAACAGGAAGATATGCCTATTTAAGCTATTTATTTTTTATCACAACTGCATCTAAAATGATAGTACCATAGAGGAACAGCTATATTTTTTGCTCAAACATGAGAATTCAAGAATATTCCAGAAGGAAAACAGGCAGTCCTTATGAAAGAAGTATTAAATAAAAAAGGTTTACCAAAGTGAAGATCCTTCATGTTCAGACATGTTCCTTCCATTATCTTCAACACAGCTTCCTCCTGAGAAGGAACACTTCTCATGATGTTGTTTCATTCGGGCAACCAGACCTTGCATTTCTTTGTTGCACTGTTTGTATTTTGTACGCATGCCTGTCTTACCCACAGGTAGAGGAACTTCATTCAAATATTCACAAACAGGGTCTCTTTTACAGCCTCCTGCCATTATAGGTTTTCCCTTCTAGTGAGAGAATGGTATGGTAGATCTCAGATCAATGAAGGCTACACTCAGAAAGACCTCAAGACTTCTAGAATATGCTGCTCAAACAGCTTCACTTTTGTTTCTACTGCCTGTCCCTCCCTTCTCACATTTATCTCCAGACTTCTTTTCCTTGTCCAGATCTATTCTGCCCCCAACAATCTTCTATTCATTAAACTTTTTGAAATTTTGCACTTTTAGAGAGAGGTAAGGGATTGACTCTGTGTACGCAAATTTGCAGAGGGACAATAGGGTTGAGGTCTGTTATTTCTCACATCTATCGATCTATTTATTTATTTTAAACCATTTTTGCTGTTAACAAGCATGTTGTTTCAGGAGACACAGATCTGCAAAACTAAGCATCTCTGATGGTATCTTCTAGACTAAGCACTGAGTCCCATTGGGTAGATAGAAAGATTAACCCAAATAATCTATACAGAAGCCCCTGGAACTCCTTAAGATTGGGTCCCTAATCCATGAACTATTGGAACTCATTTACAAAACTTTTCTTAAACATTACATGAATATATTGTCTCATACTATAGAATTAGAATTTATAATCCCTATTCCATGATGAGATATCTTTGAGCTATAATGCATCTTAATTAAAACTAGCTATAGATAGGTTTTTCCCCTCAAATCCTTTTTTTTTTAAATATATTTTTATCCACCCTGCTTGGAATTTCCTCTGACTTTTCATTTTAAATAGGCAATGTGTAGACTATGGCAAAGCACTTAGTCACAAGCAACACTTAATCGCATAATTAATTTTAAACATGATGCCTAAATCCCACTGAAGGTTAGGCAAGTATAACTGAATGCCTTTCCTGAATTCCTTTATTGGGCGTTGAGGATGCTCATCCCCTCATACCAGATGCTCACCACCTTGCAGGATCCCAGTCTTGAAGGAGATTTAGTCTTTGAACAGTTTTCACATCCATTTTTAGCCCTTCACTACTTGAGTCTCTAGCAGCCCAGTGACATTTTCCCTGGTTTTTAAAAATTCACCCCTTTATTCACAAGCTCAAGTGAATGTTTCAGTTTCTTTCACTTTCATAAGATTACAAACTATATACTCAGTGATTGCAAGGGAGAGTGCTTAAGTCTATAGCTGGCATTGGCATTTTTAAGCACGCTTGCAAAGTTATTTTTTTTTGCTGTACTCCCTCTCACTCAAAAATGTAACCAATTCCTGTCTGCCATGAATGACTATGCACAGGGCTGGCCTGAGGACGCAAAAAGTATCTGGATTTTTTCAAAATATTTTTTTTTCGTTGAATGCAATTCTGAGTCTTTTTGAGCATGTTCAGATTTTTAAGAAGAGTTTGCAAAGTGAAAATAAGATTTACACTCTACCTTAGGCTGTTTAACAGTCTAATGTTGCCATCGCAGGTACCGATTGAATTATCCAGGCAACACTAGATTTCACACAGATCTGAAATAAAAGGTTACCACTCTCTTGAATATAGCTGATAAGTCCCTGATAGCTTCCTCAAAGTAAAACTGTTAAGAGAAGAGGGCGGGAAATTGTGAAACACACACAGACAACTGGGCTATCTAGAATTATCTGGATTTTTTTCAATAGAGAAAAAAGGCTGAAAGAAAAGCAATGGATCTGCTAATTGAACAATAGCTCTGGTTAGGGAGAATCTTTGAGTGGCATAGAGGGGAAATCTCTGTGCTCCAGAGACGTTGCCTTTATGATCACCTAGATCACTTGAAAAGCAGAAGGTCCTTTAAAGTAATAAAGAATTGGGCCCTGAGTGTCATAGATAACTTGGCAGGAACCAAAGGGTCCCTCTAATTTTCATAGCTACTTAGATGCTGGATTTATTTTTATCACAAATAAATGCACACAACACTGTATTTTTGTACTTCTATCTTCCTTGATATATAGGTACAAGTTGCTGCTGCTTTCTCTTAGCCAACAGTAAACTCAATTGAACAGCTTTACATTGGCCTTGCAGCTGCAAGGAGAAGGCGGATCCGGGTTATATTTGAGCTTCAAACTACCCTTTTTAAGACACAGCTAGAGAAACTAGATGTAATGTCATCCAGTAGGCACTGATCCTTGCTCCCAACATGTTCTCAATTCACACACAGTTGGCAGCAGCAGCTCTATCCTTATTAAACTCAACAGCTCACAGGTGTTCAAAGGGAAGGAAAATTTACCAAATCCAAACAACTTGCTTAAAAAAAATACCCTGCAAAGAAGAAAAGCAGACTCCTCTGCAGGCCCTTTGAATACTTTAGTGTTCTTAAAATACAAACAATTTAAAATGGAGGACATAGTAAAAGTGCACACATGCAATCTCCAAATTATGCCGTGAGGGGGAAAACGAAGAAAAATAGTTCAGCACAACTCCACGGTTTGCAGGTGTTAACCAGAAAATGCATACTCAGAGTTGAGAACTAGTCAAAGTATTTATTGCAAATAATACTCGTTACGAATCTAGGCTCTCCTCCTTCAAGCGTTTACCTGACATCAATGGAACCACTCACAGTGGTAAGTACTGCTGCACCCAGGAGTAGCTGCGGGCAAGATCAGGCCCTTATCTGCTGTTTTTCATTAGGGAATCCCAAGCCAATCCCCGTTTACTTCCATTTGTAAGAATTTTCCCAAGTAATTTGACTGGCTATGTGTGTTGTATGGTTAGTTACATAAGTCACATGGTATTGATTCTGCTCCATCACTGAATGACTGACATGTTTTAAACTGGAGAAAAATAAATAGGAAATAACAAGCAGTGTGCTTGTGCTGTAAATTTTCACATAAACATTCATTCTACCATTTGTGAAACCTTGGGTAGTGCTCTTAGTTGGTGAAACCAAGAAGTGCTCTTAATCTTATCTACTTTGGACTAGACAGACCTAAATATCTTAGTTTGACATTTTCTCCTCTACAAAAAAGGTAAATGAGAAACAAAAATACTGGCAGGTCCTGTAGTCTAATGATCTCCCTGAATTTGAGGCATCCAGATTTGATCCAAGTTTTCCAGGCCACTTCGGGCTGAGAGTGCTACACAGGAAGTATGCCAAGATTCTCAGAAGAGGAAGCTTTTTGTTTTACTCTTAAGTAGTCATGGCACTCAATACTAGACGGTGGTTTTTGTTTATTTTTTTTAATATTATAGTCTGCACCTAGCAAACATTGTTTCCATGCCTTTACCAGTATAAGTAAAGACAAAATATGCTATATATTGACCAACATATATAGTGCCATCACACTGGAGTCCATCCCCCCCGCCGCCCCCAGTGGTGGAAAGTCAGCCCAAAAGATGTTTTTTGTTGCAAAGAAGCATTCTGTTCCCACTCCTCAGTGGATTCCAGAGCCGACCAATGCTGTCTCACAAACGGGAGCCATTGGCCAAAGAGGGGTGTTGTAAGGCTAACTGTGAGAACTCCCAGGGAGTGCAGCAATGCAGATACAATCTACTGCTCTCTAAGGTGGCATTCCTGACAAGTAGCAGCCTTTACTGATGTAGTTGACAGGGAGTTGCAGTTTTCTCCTCCCTCTACTAGCAGAGGTAAATCAGTTCCCTAGATTGTAAAGTGGCTTGAGAGGAACAGTGAAGATGCTGGACTATCTAATTTAGGAATTGTCTAAATTTGTAAACTAGGTTGAAATTAGGACCACCTCGACCAGCTAAATAGACCAGGGGAACGGTGGTGCTTTAGTAAACTTCAGCCTCTTTACCTATCTAGTCAAACCCTTAGAAAAGAAACTAAGGTCTAATTTTCTTTGCTGCAGAGTAATGCTGAGAAGCTGCTGCTAATATTTAAGAGGCCATGCTTGGAATGCTGTTACCAGGTACCTGAGAGATGAAGAAATGTAAAGGTGTAGCTGACACCTGTGCTGTGACAGTAATCAATTACTGGGATCATGGCAAAATAATCCCAAATGACCAGAGCAAACATGAAATCTTCTTAGAGGGTCACAAGCTATGCTAGTGGATCCTCTGTGATATGTACTGAGAGGAAAGTTTTAATACACCTCAAGCTGGGCCCTTTTGGATGATTTTGTTAGTTGTTTAAAAAAAGGCCTCATCCACCTCTTCCACGTGGTTAGGTGGCTTGTAATAGACTCCTAGCATGACATCACCCTTGGTTTTTTTACCTCTTTTAGCCTAATCCAGAGACTCTCAACGCTTCCGTCTCCTATGTCCATCTCCACCTTCATTCCAAGTGTGTACATTATTAATATATAAGGCAACACCTCCTCCCTTTATTCCCTGTCTCTCCTTCCTGAGCAAGCTGTAGCCATCCATACCAACATTTCAATCGTCTGTATTATCCCACCAAGTTTCAGTGATGCCAACAATGTCATACTTGTATTTATTTATTAGCACTTCCAGTTCTTCCTGCTTATTACCCATACCTCTCGCATTTGTATATAGGCATCTAAGATACTGATTTGATCTTGCCTCCCAGTTTTGCCCTGACCCTCCTTTCTCTCTGCCATTATAGCCCACGCTCCCTCCTATTTCCGACCCATCTCCCAGGTCTCCATGTTCTCCACTTACCTGTGGGCTTTGCTCACCTGTCCCTGTCGAACCTAGTTTAAAGCCCTCCTCACTAGATTAGCCGGTCTGTGTCCAAATAGGGTCTTTCCCATCCTCGAAAGGTGAACATCATCTCTGCCTAGCAGTCCTTCCTGGAATAGCATCCTATGGTCAAGGAAGCCAAAGCCCTCCTGGCAACACCATCTTTGCAGCCAGGCATTCACCTCCACAATGCACCTGTCTCTGCCCGGGCTCCTACCTTTGACAGGAAGGATTGAAGAGAATACCACCTGCATGATATCATGCCTATCTAGATTTTCCCCTGTAGATTCAATTCAATATCATATTCTCTGCTTCATTTGTCCATAACTGTTGTGTAGCTTTGCTGTGCACAGTTAAACACTGCTGCATTTCACCCTAAGGACAACTGCGTTCCAGTAGTGGGTGAAAGCATCCCTAATTATTTGGCCTATTCTTTTGTTTGTATATGATGTTTTGGGATCCTTTGGGATGAAAGGCACTATGTACATATATGGCTTCATTGTATAATAAGAGCTAAGACATTAATAGATGAAGCACAGAGTGATATCAAAATGAAAGACTGAAGATGCCTTTGATTTTGGCCCATGGTCCTTACAGCACAACCTCAGAAACAAAGACTATCATGACATTATCTGGGACCACAGCTAGTTGTAGAAGAATGGTTTCTAGATTGATTCTGGCAGTGACTTCATGGCCAGCCAGTCACAGGTAGCTTTAAAGAAATTGTGCTTTTGAAAAATGTTTATAAATATAAATTGATCAAGGTCCTCTTGTCCTTTAACTATCAAACAAATAAGGGCTCTCTGGCAGGACACCATGTGCTTATACAGAAAAACAGCACATTTTGCCAGCTGGAGACAGACACATCAGAAAGCTGTGTGGCATTTAACTGAGTGAGTTTTGGATTAATTTTTTAAGTGCTCTCTTGTTCAGCCATATTAAAGTCTGTAATATCAGACAGAGACAAATATGAGTGAAAAAACACTGAAGTCACTGCCCCTTCTCACCTTGTCTCTGTCTGACATCTGATCCACCTCAAAAGGATGTGTAAGGTATTATTAATAAAATAATGCATACCCCACATGATTAATGAGAATCAATGCCAATTGGTCTGTGTAGTTAGAATGATTTATAACCTGATTAATGGATTCTGTGTAGTTAGAATGATTTATAACCTGATTAATGGATTCTCAAGAATCAAAAGAGAAACAGCTGCCACTGTTGTACTATTGCTGTTGAATTTCTGCTCAGCAAGTAAGATATTCTGGTTATGTGCAAGTTTTTGTTTTTCTTTCTCATGGCCGGCTCCATAGCAACTGTACCATGACATGTACTAAGATTTTATCTTCCAAGTATGGGAAAGGAGGTTTTTCAAAATGTGGCAAACTTCTAGTGAGAACAAATGCACAATGTAGTTGATATTTTGCCCTTGCCAATTTCTGTAATGTGACAGCCTTGTACACTGTGCAGTGAAAAGTTAACACAACATAATGCAAGAGCAACAGCAATAAAATTACCCCTTTGATGACCCACGTCATGATTGGAATAAGATTAATACGCTTGAATGGCTTTGTTCTGTGCATGTTCTTCATTGGTGTCCTTCTGCTTTTACTTAGCATCAGACTGCAGATGATTTTTCCCTTAAAGCAAAAGCTACAATGAAAATATAGTTAAACACAGAACTGTGTGCTGGATGCTCCCACCAGCCAGGTTTGGGGAAGGAGTGCATTCAGCATAGAATTAATTAGGTCCATGGGAATTATGCTATCAGGGATAGCCTAGAAAAATGAATTCTGGGATGTTTAACCAGCAAGAGGCAAAGATTTTATTTTTTTTTAAGATGAGTTAAAATATATTTCTACAGTGGCTGCTCCTCACAGCCTGACTAGTGGAGGTATTCATTACATATTTCTGGACACAGCACCATTTCCTTTTGTCTTGTACAGCTATGACACTTAATATTGACACAACAAGGAACCCATGTGGCACAACACTGTTTTGTGCTATGAATTTGCACACTGAAACGCAGAAGACCATCTAATTATATTTTCTCAGGGATAGTTTATTTTATTGTCAAGCTTTCAAAAAAAAAAGGCAGTCACTGCCAACACATTCTCCTGACTCTACACTCCTTTTCATGCACAAGTGAAATATTGTAATGCTTGCTTACAGAAATCCAAAGGATTTATTGGAACACTGCAAGTACCAACCCCAGCACACACGGGCAGGACTGAATATCCTAGTGCCACTGTCTCACCCTGCCCCAAACCAAGACAACAACGTAATATCAAAGTACACAACAACTTAACACTATGATAAAGACACTGCACCACCTATTGGTGGAAGTGCTGTCTGCACTGATCATATGATCATCTAATACATTTGCCATAGACAGCACAAGTACAATTTTTTCAATCTCCTCTCAAAAATAAAAGGAAATATTCCTATCAGATTTTCCCTGTTCTTGTAAATAGAAAAATCTTCCTTGTCCATCTCAGAGTCAATTTGAAGATACAGTGGCTCTTTCTGTAAAACATTCAGAAGCACTCCATTCAGACACAATCCTGCTAACATAGTTTTTCCCCATACGTGTATTTGAATAAAAGTCAGGAGCCACCTTGGGTATGGCCAATATTCACAGAGCACTAGTCACAAAGTGGTGTGCAAAGAGAGCTAAACATTTTCCTTTGCACTCTTCTGATCCTCAATTATATTATGGCTTAGACCAGGGGTGGCCAACCTGAGCCTGGAAAGGAGCCAGAATTTACCAATGTACATTGCCAAAGAGCCACAGTAATATGTCAGCTGCCCCCCATCAGCTCCTCCCAGCGCCTCCCGCCGATCAGCGCCTCCCCGCACCTCTTGATCAGCTGTTTCGTGGCATGCAGGAGGCTCGGGGGGGGGGAGGAGCGAGGGCATGGCGGGCTCAGGGGAGGAGGTGGGAAGGGGTAGAGTGGGGGCAGGGCCTGTGGCAGAGCCAGGGGTTGAGCAGTGAACACCCCCCAGCACATTGGAAAGTTGGCACCTGTAGTTCTAGCCTTGGAGTCGGTGCCTATACAAGGAGCCGCATGTTAACTTCTGAAGAGCCGCATGTGGCTCTGGAGCCACAGGTTGGCCACCCCTGGTTTAGACACTGGACTAGAATTCACTTGTTGCCTTTGTCACAGGCTTCCTGTGTGACATTGGGGAAATCATTTAGGGCTAGATTCTCCCACACTTACTTATATTGAGCAGTACCTTACTCTGTGAGTAGTCCCATTGAAATGAACCATGCAAATTAAAGGAGCACACTGCGCTGTGTGAGTAAGGCTAGCAGCACCAGGCCCTACATCTTCTTTTTCCCTCTGTTCTACATCTTGGGGCTAATAATACTCCCCGTCTCACAGCGGTTTGGTAAGGATCAATTCGCTACTGTTTGTAGGGTGCTTAGATATTATAGATAAAAGTTGTCCTCTTTGTGCTGTGTTCAAGCTGCCTGAAGGCTTCTCTAAATTACACCATCATGCAATGGCCACAAGAGATCAAATCAAGATAAGCTTCAGGGCACCCCAACCACACCTTTATCTTTCCATCCTACTAGTCGCAGGGGGTCTGGTATACAAGCCCTGCGTAAGTAAGCTCTTTGCCTCTCCCTTCAGGGCCACACTTGTACTTGAGTGATCATCCTTGAGTCATGTAGACAGGCAGTGCAATGCAAAGAGGATGCAGCACACCTGAGTAGCTGGTTCCAGGATCTTTGAGTTCAGATGCTCGTGCTGCTAATCATTGTATACACTGAAGTCAGTGGAGCTAGCTAAGCCATTTCACTTTAGGTATAGATCTTGCCCATAGTCGTCATCCTCTGTGAATCATAGTTGGTTGAAGTTGCTGATAATAAACTAAGGAAGTGAAAACTTGAAACTATGATATATTGGCAGATTTATTCCTAAACAGAATGTTCTTCAAAGTTTCCTGTGGCTTTTCAGCTACTCTTTAAAGACTGCTGTATAGTTATTGTGGAATATGATGATGATAATAATGATTTATTACACATTTGTAAAGTGCCAGTCCTGAACATGTATGGAGCTAATAAATAACTCTTTCTATATAAGGGATGCCTTTAACAACAATTTAGCTACCTGAATGTCCTCCTTGCCTGTATTTTAAACCTTAGTTATTTTTTCCCACCGTTTTTAAACATATTGAAACCTGTGAATATGGTCATCAGTGAGCAACAGTCACCTCCTCTAGTGGCTGCCAAAATCTGAGTCCCTGCGTGGCTCCCCATCTGTCATGTAAACCAGCAGTATGATAAGTAGTCACCTGTGAAACACATTCCCAGACACGTGCTGAACTGGTCAGTCGTATAGTTAAGGACCAACTATCTGACAAAATAAGTCAGAAAAAGAATCTATTTGCTTCGACCACCCACATCCAGAAACAATAAGCATATACCACGGCAGAGAAATTAGGTGATTTTGTATAGAACTGGGAAAATACTGCAAAAAAATGTGCAAATACGTGCTCAAATTTTCACATGGATTCATGCCTCTTTTGTATTTGCTTTCCATGAACATTCAAGCAATCAAAGTTTAGTGGTGCCTAGTGCACATGATCATGTCTCCATCTGATGGCAGGTCCCTCTGACTAGAACAACTTGCTTCTTATAGCCACGAGGAGATCCCCTTTAGCTCAAGCCAGTGAGGTCTTTGTTTTTGGTACTGAATAGCCCAAATTTGTTCCCTGTTGGTGACTAAGATATCTATATGACTTGTTACAGTGGACCAGACATTTGCAGAAAGCAAATTTCAAAGATGCATGCCTGGATATTTAGAAAAAACAATTTTTAATTTGACAATACTTGTGCACTGAGTTTTGTGATTTGTTATATTCAGTGCTTGCATGCTCGTCCAATCAATGAACAAAAACAACACCAGGTGACATATTTGATTAATTTGCAAATCAACACAGTTTGAATTTTTTATATCAAATATTGAATATGTTTAGCAAACGGCTTACAATCAATCCATAAAATAAAACAAAAAACTAATTAATTTGATTAACAAATATATTTGAGGACCTTCTGATCTGCTTGCAGCTCAAAAGAGAGCAGTGAAATAGTTAGTATTATCTGATAATTTTTTTGTGATGAATTATTCATTTAACTTGGATTTTATGCATATTTTCAGTGCTCCAAGTAAATTACATACAATGAATTATTTCCAAGAGATCTACTGATCAGGTTTTGGTAAATTGTTATTAAAAGGCTCTGACAGCTACAAATAGAGGTGATAGATAGGTCAGTCATTTTATTTTTAGTGTTCAATGTGTGTGTGTGTAATCTGAACATTTTTTATATCTAATCTATCCAATTATTGACTCACTGCTTGAAGAAGGCAAATAAATGACCAGTCTTCAAATGGTGACAGAATTCTCTAATAATTAATAAATAGTTCAAATTCATTTTTATTAGATCATCCAGAGAACATGGCATTCCAGTTGTGACCCTTATTAATAGGTTTTACAGTACTGTCATAATTACACATGGGGTATAACCATTAAACTAGTTATGTGTACAATTACACAATCAAAGTACACACCTAATATATGTAGACAGTTACCAGACTTATACAAATAAGCTATTTGAGTGCACGATATCTGTAATTGCTTGCAGAAAGTAAACACAGAATGGCACACAGATTCTCTTTAAAGTCAGACTTGTGTGTGTATTTCTTACCATTAATTTTGTGTCTGACAAAGTGGGTATTCACCCACGAAAGCTTATGCTCCAGTGCTTCTGTTAGTCTATAAGGTGCCACAGGACTCTTTGTCGCTTTTTGTGTTTTCTGTCTCTCATTCTCATTCATTCCTACACAGACATATACACACACACAGTAGTGAGGTTTCCATTTCAAAATGGAAAACTGACTTGTTCAATATTGTGACAAAGCCAACTGTGTAAGAAACTGAGGGTATTCCTCCCCCACCCCACCCCCCGAGGGAGAGGTCATGTGTGATGTAGAAGAGCTGTTCCTTTCAACATTTACTGCACTCAGTGCTCTTTAGAAAAATAATAATAATAATAATAATCTCTGAAGCTGTTTGTTTAAGTGGAAGGCCATGATGGAGACCACTTTGGTGTGTGGCTACCATCCTCTTTATATGGTGATACAGTCCATGGAGACCATACTGTGCCATCTTTATCTATGTAGAAATTTGTTCAGATTGAGCATTTCGTATAGGTACTTGTAGCTTTGAATGGCTGAGGCTGCAATTTGTTCCATTTGGGGCAAAAGAATATGTGGCCCTGCTGTGCCTACTAAGGTTCCAGTGTTGTCAGCCACTGTTGATATAAAATTTGGACACCCACCTCAGTAAATGAGTCTCCAATGGATAACAGAAATATAGTTGGCTACAAACTCAAAGAGACAGAAATGAAAGGATGAACTGAATTTATAATGTTTTTTTCAAATACTCCAAAACCCCTCATTATTAGTGATAAACTTGTGGAAACTAAAACTAGTTTTCTTTCCTTTCAAGAAATTCTTCAGTGTCAAGCCTAAGCAAAACATCAAATGAGTTACAAGTCTAAAAATGATTCCCTCAGCCCCAGCATAAGGGACCCCCTCTGACCTGTCTCAAAACAGCATCTCTGAAATGTTTTACTAACAGAAATATTTGAAATGTGCATGATCAGATAACTATGATGAACAAGGCAGTGCAATAATTGTAAATAGCATTTGTCCTGTAAAAGAGAGATGATTTCCTTTGCTACAATTTCAGTATACAAAATCACAACCAGAGGGTCACTATTGACACTGGGATCCATACAAAATATTATTCCCACTTACGATGACAATATTGTTGCTTTGGGTCAAAAAACACATCAGTTAAGAAAATGTATTTATCGTTGGTCTGTCTGACCCAGTGTGATGAAAGAGGACCTTCAGCTATATTACTTCTAGCCAGTTCCCCATTTTTTTTAATGATGTGTTCATTATAGGTGGAAAAACAGAAATGGACTTTTCAAACTTTTGAATTTAAATGAATTTGCATTTACAAGCTACTTAATGTGTTTCCTGAAAATGGAAAATAGCTGTTCGACATGAAAAATGCCTACAGCCTGGCAGCTATTGTCACTATCCAAAATAACTATTGAATGTAACCAAATTACACCCATGTAGCAGTATATTCTTGGAATGATTTATTATAGGGTTAGGTTGTCCAATGACCCCAGCTGCATTTTGTGTACATTATATGTCATTGATTTACAGTTAGCAGCCCTCCTACAGTTCCATAAGAAGCAAGCTGTCAAGTCAAACTGAATATGCTATAAAATACATACATATATAGGGTCTCAAATGTATATTGTGAAAGATTAGCACCAGATTACCTCCCTATGAGACAAACCCTAAGAGGAACTGAGCACCTACAACTCCCACTGATTTCAGTACAAACAGTAGATGCTTAGCAGCTCTGTGCTTGATGACCCAGTCAACTATATGTCTTTCCATTAGGTCTTTTCTTCTGGCCTCCTCGGCCCCCTTATTGATGGTTGTTGTAATGAGATTCCTTTAGTATATTATGTTTGAAATAGCCATTTCTTTGACGGCACTCACCATGCTCTTTTAATAATGGAATGTGTATCCCTCAGCACTTTACTCTTTAATGCAAACAGTAGTCTATTGTCTAATTGCTTTAAAAGTAACACCCATTGCACTACTTGCTATGGTTCCCATAAAGCTCACCTCTGCTGTTGTCATTACAGCATGAAGTTTTGCTTTGGACTAGTCTGTCAATAAATATAGTGCAGATTATGATGTTGTAACTGATTTGTCCTTGATTTACCAAAAAAACCCAACACCTACCAAACAAAATGGAAAGTCAGTTTGGGTAAATAAGAACATCATAATGGTCATACTGGGTCAAACCAATGGTCCATCTAACCCAGCTGATGGTCTTCCAACAGCAGCCAATGCAAGGTGCTTCAGAGGGAATGAACAGAACAGGCAATCAAGTGATCCAACCCCTGTCATCCACTCCCAGCTTCTGGCAAACAGTGGCCTAGGGACACTCAGAGCATGGAGTTGCATCCCAGACCATCCTGGCTAATAGCCATTGATCAGGCTATCCCCATGAACCTATCTAGTTGTTTGTTTGTTTTTTGAACCCTTTTATAGTTTTGGTCTTCACAACATCCCCTGGCAACAAGTTCCCTGGTTGACTGTGCATTGTGTGAAGAAGTATTTCCTTTTGTTTGTTTTAAACCTGCTCCCTATTTATTTCATTGGGTGACCCATAATTCTTGTGTTCTGTGGAGGGGGGAATAACATTTCCCTATTCATTTTCTCCATACAGGTCAAGATTGTATAGACCTCTATCATGTTCTCTCTTAGTTGTCTCTTTTCCAAGCTGAAAAGTCCCAGTCTTTTTTCTCTCTCCTCAGACAGAAGCTGTTCCATACCCTTAATCATTGTCAATTCCAATATATCTTTTTAGATATGGGGCGACCACATCTGCACACAGTATTCAGGATGAGGGAGTACCATGGATTTATATAGAGGCAATATGATATTTTCTGTCCTATTATCTAACTGTTTCC
This sequence comes from Mauremys reevesii, assembly GCF_016161935.1. Classification (NCBI taxonomy): domain Eukaryota; kingdom Metazoa; phylum Chordata; order Testudines; family Geoemydidae; genus Mauremys; species Mauremys reevesii. The sequence goes on from NC_052624.1 coordinate 203,797,920, forward strand.
TAATGGTTCCTAACATTCCATTAGCTTTTTTGACTTCTGCTGCATGTTGAGCTGATGTTTTCAGAGAACTATCCACAATAACTCCCAGATCTCTTTCTTGATTGGTAACAGCTAATTTAGACACCATCATTTTATATGTATAGTTGGGATCCTGTTTTCCAATGTACATTACTTTGCATTTATCAACATTGAATTTCATCTGTCATTTTGTTGCCCAGTCACCTAGTTTTCTGAGATCCCTTTGTAATTCTTCACAGTCTGCTTTGGACTTAACTATCTTGAGTGATTTTGTATCGTCTGCAAATTTTGCCATTTCACTGTTTACCCCTTTTTCCAGATTATTTATGAATACGTTGAACAGCGCTGGTTGAACAGACCCATGGGGGACACCACTATTTCCCTCTCTCCATTCTGAAAACTGACCGTTTATTCCTGTCCTTTTGTTTTCTGTCCTTTTAAATAGTTACTGATCCTTGAGAGGACTTTCCCTCTTATCCCATAACTTCCTACTTTGCTTATGAGCCTTTGGTGAGGGACCTTGTCAAATGCTTCCTGAAAGCCCAAGTACACTATATCCACTAGATCAGCGTTTCTCAAACTGGGGTCCACAAGGGAACTCCAGGAGGTCCGTGGGCCCCGCTGATTAACTCGTCCACCTCCCTCGCAGCACCCCCTGCACACCGGGGAACCTGCACACCGGGGAACCTGTTCCCTGGAATGCAGGAGGTGCAGAGATGGAGGAGGGGGGACTGGGGCACTTGGAGGAGGTGGGGAACAGGAGGGGCAGGAATGGAGCAGGGATAAGAAGATGTGGGGTGGGGTCTTGGGGGAAGGGGTGGAGTGGGGGCAGGGCCTGGGGCTGAGCAAGGGGTTTGGGGGTCCACGGCAAATTTTTAAATCAAAATGGGGGTCCTCGGGTTACTAAAGTTTGAGAACTGCTGCACTAGATCACCCTTGTCCACATGCTTGATCACAGCCTCAAAGAATTCTAATAGATTGGTGAGGCATGAATTCCCTTTACAAAAGCCGTGTTCACTCTGCCCCAACAAATCATGTTCATGTATGTGTCTGATAATTCTCTTTTTTACTGTAGTTTCAACCAATTTGCCTGATATAGTAGTTAGGCTTACTCACCTGTAATCGCCGGGATAAGGAGGCTTTTTAAAAAATTGGCATCACATTAGCTATTCTCCACTCATCTGGTGCAGAAGCTGATTTAAATGATAGGTTACATACCAGAGTTAGTAGTCTGGCATTTGAGTTCCTTCAGAACTGTTGGGTGAATATCAATTTGTTCCAAACCCTCCTCTAATGACACCTCAATCTGGGACAGTTCCTCAGATTTCTCACCTAAAAATAATGGCTCAGGTGCGGGAACCTCCCTCACATCCTCTGCAGTGAAGACTGATGTAAATAATTCATTTACCTTCTCCGCAATGGCTTTATCTTCTTCGAATGCTTCTTTAGCACCTCGATTGTCATTACTGTGTCCCATTGATTATCATCATTCCACCAAGTTTCTGATGCCTGTTATATCGATATTCTCATTTAATACCAGGCACTCAAGTTCACTCATCTTAGTAGTTAGACTTCTAGCATGTGTATACAAGCACTTATAAAAAATTTTACTTATAAATGAACTGGAACTGGCTGATTTGCTGTACTGTACTGAATTTATATATGCCCCAGGGTTACATAATTTCTGGTTTGAGTTTTACTTTCTTGCAGGACAATTTACTGTCATTCCCAGTCACAGTTAAGCTATTTGCATTTGATGAAATGTCTCTTTCCCACTCTTTCCTTCAAGGATATCCAGCGAACACTCTCCAAAACTTCAAATCCGGAGCCACAGTTACTTGAGGGCAGTGAGTGAAGTCTCAATCAATAGAAGTTTGGACAGTCTGGACCCTGCAAGTCTGTTAACTTCTCCTAAATTCCGTTCCCGGAATGAGAGCTACATGAGAGCCATGAGCACGATTAGTCAGGTGGGTGGCAAGCATGCACAGCTAAAAACAAGATCAAAATCAGGCCCCAGCCAATTCAGCTGTATGTGCAATATGTAGAACCAGAAACCCTTTTTATTTGTGCAATGAAGTCAGACATGCAACAAATTACATATTTTCAAAAGCATTTGAATTTTAAAAGGACTTATGGGGATGTTTTTCATGTACATTTTTATGAAGGAATAAGATTTGAAAATGTCATAGTCTAAATTTTGAAAATTGTTTGGTGATTTTGGTTGCACAACATGAAATGTCTTAAAGGGGCCTGATTTTTAGTGGACAGGTGCTCAGCACTTCCTCTAAGAAGTTTCAGGTTTAGCATACAAAATAACGAGTCACTTCTAAAAATGTAGGACTTGGAGTCCTAGTGAGAATGAGTTTTCCTTTAAGAAGTGGGGACCATAAAATGTTTGAGGGGGAAGAAGAATAAGGGTTACTGGTATTTTCTATTCCACAATTGTTTTGACATAAACCTTTTCAAAATATTGGATTAATTAGCTCCTTTTACACATTTTTTTTAATTCTGATAGAGCTTTGACTTTATGATGTACATGGTACATATGTGTTTGGTTCACACATTAATTATGAAGATGTTATGATTTTTCAGGAAAATAATGCACATCCTCTTTTGTGCCAGCTACCGTCTGTCAGTTGAATATCGTGCACTCTGGGTCATTTTAAATTGTAAGTGTTGGCACAGTGGAATAGCCTGCCCTTATATAAAACATGCATATGGAGTCATCATGCTGTCACATCTGTCTAGCTGCCATGCATGCAAAATAGGACACCGGTCAGGGATGTGTTGAGTGCCCTCAACTTTGCTTAAAAACAGTGGGAGTGAAGGGTGCTCAGTACTTCAGAGTTGGACCCTAAAATGGTGCTAAGATAGAAGGTAATTTTCTTTGGGAAAACTTGAATGAATATACACATTAAAATATCATAGTCAGATATGTTGTTCTGCAATGGTATTCTGGCATGTTATGTATTATTTGCCAACTAGTGTAAGGCACCGCATTTCATTTGGTGGTGTTTGCTGTGACAAAGTTCCTCCTCTGCCTTGGTGGGTTCTGCACTTTCTGGCGGATTTGCTCACCTCAGAGGTTCACAGCAGCCCTCAGTTTGGCTCCTTTTGTTAGTGGCACAAACCTGCCGTTCATTTGGCTAACCTCATCACTGGCCAGCATTAGGAAAAGGAGGAGAACAATCCCCGCAGTCTCTGCTGGCCCACCTAATGGGTCAGGGACAGGCCAGAGACCTTCCCCTCTGGTGGGACCCTCTGTCCAGATCAACTCCTCTTATATCAAATAGGGAGTTGGGAGGATGGGAGGAACTTTCAGCCCAGAGCCCTGTGGATTGCAGCTGTCTTTAGTGTCTCCTGTAACAGCTGTGTGACAGCTACAACTCCCTGGGCTACTTCTCCATGGCCTCCTCCAAACACCTTCTTTATCCTCACCACAGGACCTTCCTCCTGGTGTCTGATAACGCTTGTACTCCTCAGTCCTCCAGCAGTACACCTACTCACACTCAGCTTCTTGCACGCCTCTTGCTCCCAGCTCCTCACACGCTCTCCTCACTGACTGAAGTGAGGTCCTTTTTAAACCAGGTGCCCTGATTAGCCTGCCTGTCTTAATTGATTCTAGCAGCTTCTTAATTGGCTCCAGGTGTCCTAATTAGCTGTCTGCCTTAATTTGTTCCAATAAGTTCCTGATTGTTCTGGAACTACCTCTGTTACCTTACCCAGGGAAAAGGGACCTGCTTGACCTGGGGCTAATATATCTGCCTTCGATCACTCTCCTGTAGCCATCTGGCCCGACCCTGTCACAGTGTTCTAAATCGCTGGTAATAACTCATGTTGTAGATGACCGTCACTGCTGTTACAATTTTGAACCTCCAATTTATGCCAGCAAAGGTAAAGGCCAATTTAACTGGATAGTACATTTTCAGTGGAGATTTCCTTTTTGGACTTAGATCAATTTTCATTTTAAAGTAGTCATGGAATAAAAATAATGCTGTCTCTGTGTTCATATAATATAAATATCAAGGCAATCTAAAAGTATCGCTGGTTGTACTTAAGAAATCCTGGCCCCATTGATGTCACTGAGTTTTTGCCACTGACTTCAGTGGGGCCGGGATTTCACCCATGGACTTTTATGCAGGATGAATGGGCTAGAGGAGTGACTTCGGTCCACGATGAAGTCTGCACTGTTCAGGCAGGAATTGCTGAATTTGGAAATTCAGAGGCATCATCTGCTTACTATACACTGTAGGAGTCTACAGCACTAGCACAAAGTATAAGCAGGTGCTGTAGAAACAGAGTTATGAAGGAAGCCGGCAGAAAACAGCAAACTGAAATTGTAAGCGTGGGATAAAACTATTTGACTCCAATTTAGATGGATTGATTTGTGAGATGATTGAAGCTATCCATGCTCCAAAGAGTGTAGGCTTCCTCGCCAGTAAAAATAGGAAGCTTAAAAGAAATCCTAGAAGTGAGCTCTGGGAGGCACCTGTCTGACAATCTAGTTTATCCTCTGCCAATGTAGGATTGTTCTTTACAACATAATATCCAGTGCTCTGTCCATTGTTTTTTAAAGCAATCAATCTCTTTCTACTATTTCCTGTAGGAAGTTATTCCATAGTCTAATAGATTTCACTGTTCAGAAATATGGCCTGATACTCAACCTATTTTTTCTTAAAATTCATCCCAGTATAGCATCTTTCATATCTTCCTAGACCATCCTAAACCATTCACATCTTCCCTTGGTCTCTGTGCCTTTAGAATGCCTGAGAAATAATGAAATCATGGTATACATTATTGTTTCAGATGTGCATTTTTCCTATGGTGATTATTATAATTTTAATACCAATCTCAGGATTGAGCCTTGAGTTTAAAAATGTGGGTGCCCATTGCCATATAAACACGGGCAAATGGCTGCAATGTTTGTAAATTTGCAAGGCCATGTGGTTTTGTGTGTAACTCAGGCTAGGAGAGCCTGGCTCTTTGTTATTCTCTGGGAGCTGGTTCACAAAATAAGGGTTAAATAGTCTATTATAGCTGTCAGCCAAGGGAGTTAGTCCTTTCATTCAAGTTGGAGAGGCGCAGACTCTTAATACTAGAAATCCCAGATTTAATCCCTGCTGTTGGCCCAAGTTGGGTTAGTTACATGAGATCGGGACTGAGCCCTCAGTGTCCATAGTTCTGTATTTTCTTTACTCTGAATATGCACGTTGTATATTTTTCTTGGAGAATTGTTACTGCATTTAAAAAAAAGATTTAAAGTGTAAATCACTTGCTGTTCAAAGGGACCTTTTAATGGAAATTTTATGTATTGTTCCATCTTTGTAAATGTTATTACAGGATAGATTGCTCTAATGGGATATAATTACAGGAAACTACCTGTTCTTGGCCTGCAGGTGAGTGAGATGGAAGTAAATGGTCAGTTTGAATCAGTCTGCGAGTCAGTGTTCAGCGAACTAGAGTCTCAGGCCGTAGAGGCCCTGGATCTGCCAATGCCAGGCTGCTTCCGCATGAGGAGCCACAGCTATGTGAGAGCAATTGAGAAAGGCTGTTCCCAAGATGATGAATGCGTGTCGCTGAGGTCCTCGTCTCCCCCACGCACGGCCACCACAGTGAGGACCATCCAGAGCAGTACTGGTGAGTAACAAAGAGGGAATTCGGAAGGGGGCAAAATAAAAGCACCACTTGGCACAATATATATTACACTAGTGGTAAAATCATTGCTCCAAATCCTTGCTAGGCATGAAATGCACTGGAAATGCTACGTTTCTTCTGCATATGTGGACCAGACTGTGGGAAACCTGCATATCCCCACATACCATAGAACTATGCTCTTCCTGGGAGCAGGAGACCCAATAGTGTAAGGAGAGACATGCAGATCCACTGACCCAAAAACACAGGGGTGGAGAGAACAAAGAGGTCACATCTGCTACTCTTCCTGTTCCCAGGAATGCAGCTACAGCTAGGCTGTGCAGGAGCAACACACTCTGGCCCTTGTTGAAATGGACCTTTATTGGCCCACAGCTGGGCAGACTGTTACTGGTACCAGTGAAAATTTGGATTCAGTTTGTTCAATGCACAGCAGTGTATTGGAGAAAGAATTACACAGGCAATAAAAGATTATATAATGCGTCTCCCTAATAAGCCTCAACTCCCCAAGCATAAACCTTCTGTAACTATATTGGCCTTAAACAGTATCCTGACTGGCAAACAAAGCAGGTATAGCTACCAGTCCTAGATGGAGATTTCTGTTTGTTCTCTTCTCTTTTTTCTCTCAAGTACTTGGTCTGTCAAATGTCCCCGAAAGCTAGGTCTTGGTTACCCCGAGGCCCTCTGGTTCAAAAGTTCTCCATAAATCCCTCATAGCAGGGTGTTGGCTACCCTGGGACCCTCTGTCTTACAGCATTACAGAACTCTTCAGATGTTAATTGGGGAACTAAGAACTGTACATATGATATTCTTAATATTTATACCCTCTGCTCTCAAAGGAGTCTCATGTCCTCGAAATATGCCCTGTGGACATTTCATTACTGGTTTTCCCTAATTAATATTTTAAAAGAGACTGCAAAACAGAGACCAAAGATCAGTTGATGTTTACCCTCTCATAAATCATTCACTCAAGCTCTGAGTGTGGTGCCATCCAAAAGGGTCATTTTGACCCTGGTCAGCCTGTGCCAAGCTCACCGATCACATGTTTTTGCGTTTTCTTTACTTGGTGAGCTGGCCTCAAGCTGATATGTTCCCAAGTTCCATGCTGAAACACACACACAGATAGAGCCTCTGATCACTCTTGGTAAATTTCCATACCAAGTGTCTGATGCTAAGAGAACCCTGCTCCCAGAATCCTCTAGCAAATTCAGACATATCAAGCCATACCAAACTCATGTTCATCACATTTCCTCATATCAATCACAATAATTCAACACCATCCCAACAGCCCTCAGCTGGTGTAAATCAATGCACTCAGTGGAACTATGCTGATTTATACAAGCTGAGGATTTGGCGCTTTGCTTGCAGATAAGTTGGGAGGATCCTCTTGCACAATAAAACCTGCACAAAGTCCTCCTCTTTGCGGTGGTGTGAGCACATTTTTTAAATTGGAGGGGACAAGGGGTGATAATGAAGTACTCCTTCAGCCACTTTACTTAAACAGGATAGCAAAAAGTGGGGGAGGGGTATGTCCGTCTCACTCTCCTGCTCTTCATCCTAATGGGGTTCTGGCTTTGTAACCGAAACCAGAAGATATGAGGTTGACGATTTTTTCAAATCTTTTAAATTATAAAAAATCTCTTCCTGTTTGACGTGCAAAGATAACCTTGATGTCCACTAACCGGTATCATCAGAATTCATACTCAAGGGAAAAAAACAGATCAGGGAACAAAAGCAAAATCTGTATTTTCAAAGCCCTATTCGGGAAAGCCAGAAACAAGGACTCTCAAGCTGTTTTCTCCAGACGAGTATTGAAAAGAGCCCACTGCTTTTGACTTATTCCTCTGTATCCATTCTACTGCCTCACGCAAGCATCACTTCATTCTACATTCAAGTTGCTAGAAGCCATTTCATATTCCAACTACCGTTTTTCCCATGTTCTGTTAATTCTACAGTCTTCCCTAATTTTTTCCCTTTTATGTGTGTTATCTCACTCCTGCAGTTGCTTGAGTTCCTTGTCTCTGACCCCTTTCCCTCTACAAGGCCACTTTTTAACTGGTTTTCATCGTCAAAAGACTTTTTTGGTCCTTTTATCAAAAAATGTGCCGCCTAATTTATACCATTTAAAATATGAAGTGCAAGCATTATTGGATGTATGTTGGCAATACATCATAAACTTCAAAAAATCTTTAACAACTGTGATAGTACAGTTCTCTTCTAAACCAATGGCTAGTAAGAAACAACTTCCAAACTATAGTGTTATGAATGTGAAAGGTCATTTTTCTGTGTGCATGATTTAGCCATGTAATTTGCGCCCAATCGCAGCTGAGGGATTTACATAAAATGTGTGTTGTTTCATTATACACCAATAGTTCATTTCCAATGTGTTGGGAAGCATGCAGCTGAAGGCAGAGAGCTTGCAGTACGTAGGTGCCATTATTAGCCTGTAATGGATGCCTGGGAGTGTGAGAGATCTTTTCAATAAATTGATTTTTTTCTTAAGAATGAGAAAAGCCATGTTAAAATGTTTCCTGTTTTAAAATAACACTAATAATCAACCCACATAAGAAGAATGTCCATTCTTTTTGTACTCAAATGGAAGTTTTGGTGGTTTAGAAAAAATGTGGGTGGGGTAAGGTAAGAATAAGAGAATGAAAGATGATTGTAGATGATCCCAGAGGACTGAGGAGAGAATGTGGGTTGGATAATATGGCCCTAAACCTATAAAGAAACAGATCTTTAGTCATTTGCTACTCCTTTTCCAGGTGCCTCTGTAAAGTCCAGAGAGGGAAGCACCTGCAGCCCTATATTGGACATTGCAGAAGGATTTAAGACTGCTGCAGGTTTCCGTTCTTTCTCCTGTATTATAGGAATTACTGGGTTATTTTGCCTTTTATTTTGTCTTTCCAGGCTCTTCAGGGTCACATTTGTCCTTTATTACCACTTTAACTATACCTCTTATGGGGTTCACAACCTCAACTGGTAGTTTAATTTCATTGTAGGGCATCCATGTAATCTCTTTTGCCCTTGCCTCAGGCTAATTCACAGATACGCAGTAATGCAATAGTCAGCCTAGGTAGTTCCTATTCGTATAGTGTAGAAAAAATAAGATCCTTTTTGACCCATGTAGTTAGCCAGAAATTCAGGGGGGTTGCAAGTTCTTCCAGTTAGGAGGAGAAATTGATGATGGAGTGAGGTAATTTTGGTGCAATCTTGTGTACATTCTTTGTAAATAAACAAGTCCTGTTTCTGTGAACACAGGAGGAATCGAACAACAGGAGAGAGGTTTTCTTGCTCACAACTCCACTCTTTCAGCCAGCACTCAGCTCAAAAGGTGCTCTTTCTCTAGGCTTTTCTCAGGGCCACATTCCTAGTTTTTATTCAAGCTGTGTTGGGTGTTTCCTTGCTGCTTTCTCTCTAAACTTCTCTGTACCTTTTTCCTCTCTTTCACAGACACACAGTCCTTCACAAAATAATAGACACCAAAACCTCTCTGCCCACATGTGCCTTGCATGTATCTTTGTTTTGGGCGGTGATGTGGCTGGGGTTGGGGTGGAGACCCCTATTGTTTCAGCTATCTGGTTCTATAAAGGAATTTAACCATTTCTTGCCACCATCTTGCACCCCATAACAACAGATATTAGGTCTGTTAGACAGTTACAGAAGGAGGGGAAAGGAGTCGCGGGTATATCTCCCTGTAGGAGGTGTAACAGATATATTTGCTGCAGACATCAGACACAGTTATAATAAAATCTACATGCACTTAATAGTCCAGGACTAGAAACCTGTTCCACCTACTCCAAAAATACTGGCCTCTATCAATTCACACTTTCACTGTCAGTAGTAGGTAGCTAACGAGGAAAATAGGAACGAGCAAAACCTATGGCAAATAAATCATAAAGCAAGCTAAGAAAGTATTTGAGAAGTAACTTGCTAAAGAGGTAAAAACTAATGGTATTTTTTAAGTACATCAGAAGCAGGAAACCTGCCTACTAGGCAGAGGGGCCACTGGATGACATAGCACTCAAGAAAGACAAGGCCATTGCAAAGAAGCTGACCAAATTCTTTGCATCGCTCTTCACTGCAGAGGATGTTAGGGAGATACCCACATCAGCGCTATTTTTTGGATGACAAATCTGAAGTACTGTCTCAAACTGAAGTGTCAATAGAGGAGGTTTTGGAACATATTGATAATTTAAACAGTAATTAGTTACCAGGACCAGATGATATTCACTCAAGAGTGCTGAAGGAACTCAAAAATGAAATTTCAGAACTACTAACTTTAGTATGTAACCTATCAATGAAATCAGCCTCCTTACCAGATGACTAGAAGGTAGCTAATGGAATACGGATTTTTAAAAGTTCTCCAGAGGGAATCCTGGCAATTACAGGATGGTGAGTCTTACCTTAGTGCTGGGGAAATTGATTGAAACTATAGTAAGGAACATCATTATCAGACATATAGGTAAACATAATTTGTTGGGGGAAGAGTCAACACAGCTTTTGTAAAGAGAAATCATGCCTCACCAATCTATTAGAATTCGTTGAGGGAGTCCACAAGCATGTGGATAAGGGTGACCAAGTTGATGTAGTGTACACTGATTTTCAGAAAGCCTTTGACAAGGTCCCTGACCAAAGGCTCTTAAGAAAGCTATGTAGCCATGGGATAAGAAGGAAGGTCCTCTCCTGGATCAGTAACTGGTAGAAAGATAGGCTACAAAGAGTAGTAATAAATTGTAAGTTTTGTTGTTTTTTTTAACAGAAATTTTTGAAATCTCAAAAACCCTCACAGGACAGGAAAACCATTTCCTAACTAGCTCAATTATTGTGTGGCTTTCCTGTTTGCTCTTCCCGCAGTCTCTTACTAACTTAGATCAATACATTCATTCAGAAAATTCTAATAACCCACCATAGTTATACAGTACCTTTACTTCACTAACTAGGACATTTACAATATTCATACTATTACACACTATTACATGTCAGCAATCATAGATTAATGCATAGCAGCTTCTCGTCTGTCACAATGTTTATGTGATATTCAATATTTTATTAAATATAAATTTAAAAGCATATTTGGGATCCTTACTTTAAAGTAATTTCTAGCTTTGTTAGCCTGGCAAAGTGCTCCTTCTGTGCTCTCTTCATAGCTACGTGATATAAAACAGGGATTAATAAAGCAAAATCTAAGACGAATGTTTTGTTTGGTTGGTTGATTGATTGCTAGCTTTCCAGTCAAGCTACAATAATAGTGTGGCTTTTGCTTCCTAAATGTCGTCTTCATGTGCTGTGCATGTCTCCATCTCTATATAATGTAGTAAGATCATGTTCTTGATTTTTCATTTAAAAAGGCTACTTTTAAAAGCAAGGATAACATACAGTTTTATGTGGCAAGCCTGTTTCAACTGCAGTTTAACTGTCGTCTAAGAATTCACAAAAAATTTGCCAGACTTCAGTGAGCTAAGTTTTCTATTTCATCATGTAGTATTCCATCCATCTGATCGCTAATTTAAGGTATCAGTTTATTTAACTGTCTTTTTAATTTTTAATCCCATTTTCCTTGTTCCCAACTCAGTTTGTTTCTACATTAGCCAGTATATCCATATACCAGATAAATACAGTACTGTTTGTGATTCTTTTCTCAATCTCTTATGACTATCATGTAAGATTTCTTTTTCTTTTTACATATGTCACTTATCCTTAGCTTCTTGAGGTCAGCCTGCTCTTAGCGAATTCTTTATTTCCTTGATTAGCCATCCATGCTTAGAAGAGCTTGTTTTCTATAATACAAATTAATGCCAAATTATCTTGGGGGAAAAGTGTATCATTCAGCTACATGCTCTGTGTGTAAGAATTGTTGAAAGTGTCTTTCATTTTGATGAAGCTAGCTATAGAATATCTGATTGTTAGAGTTGTTATGGATTTGACAGGATTAAATGAAATAAGAAAGCATGGATTTATTTAGAGAAAGTGGTTTTATCAGAGATGCATAGATAATCAGTTAGTTTTACTAACTGAACATATTGGGGGTTCATTCATATATAGTTTATATGGTGCAATTGTGATTCCTTCATTGTGAATGTCTTTCTATATTTGAATTAATTGAATGTTTCCTCGGGCTGCCTTTTGTCATGTCGGGAATGGGAGGATTTAAGCAAAAGTTGGATTCCCTTCTGCCTTAAACTCCTGTACTCTGCTTGCATCACACATGTGTGACACTTTGGGGATTTACCCAAACAAATAAGGGGTTGTGTCACCCCCTGCCCCAGAACCCTGGGTGCTTAAGTGCTGTACAGCTTTCACTCAGAGCCCTGACACCAGGAGCCTGCTTTTACCGCCCAGTGACCTCATCCTGGCTTCCACCATCGTGCTTACTTCTAGCAGGGTGACACCGACAGTCCTTCCAGTCCCAAGTCTACTCAAAACCAGCTCCTCTGCAATGCTCAGCCCCTCTTACTGTAGCACGCAGAAAACCTTAGCAAGTTTGCTGCTATGTAGACAGTACACAATACAAGCCTGCCAGTTGGCTGAGAATGTTGCTCTTCAGTTTGAAACACTGAGATGGTTGTGGAATAAAACAAGATTAAGTTTATGACCAAAAAACACACATTTAAGTGTCACCAAGTAGAAGGAATTTAGAAATTGTTACAAACAAAGTAAAAATATGCTACCTAATAAACTCAAGCCTTTTGTTCAAAGTAGTTTTCTCACCGCAGTTGTTCTTCCAGCATGGCTGGGCAGTTCTTAGCCCAGATACAACACAGAGCTCAAAGTGCTTGCTTTCTTTGTCCCATCCAGTGAAAGATGCTCAAATGGCTTTCTCATTCTGCTTATATCCTCAAAGTTTATCTTTGTTTTCAAAGTCAGGAAGCCCTCCTGGGGGCTCCACTTGCCGTGTCCACCAGGGAGCTGATACCATGTTAATTTTTGCAGTCTCCTCCTGTCACAATGGTAGTTTAAGCGGCCATCTCCCCCCCACTCGCTGGTTGGATGGCCTTGTTTACCTTTTATGTATATGTACTTCTTTTGTTTCTCTTTGCTCAATTCAAGCAGGCAGGACCACATTCCTTCATTTAAGGTGGGGTGAGTTAAGCCCTACCTCCAAACATATTTTAAGAGCATATTTCCAGCACATATCTAGAATTTTTCATATATCACCCATACACACACCACACAATAATAATAATGACCAGCATGCTACCAGTTCTCATATGACACCTTACATGACACCTTTTAGATACAGATTATAACAATAGTGAGCTGGGGTGCGCTGAGCTGGTCAGGCCAGCTGAGACTCACTGCTAGATACCAGGGAGACCCTTGCCTTCTGGCACTGAGGTGCTCTTACAGTCACAACATGCTTATGTGAAATTTATATGCATCATTATGTGATCAGAGGTGCCAAACCCATTTTGCGCAGACTCAGGAATCAAATTTGGGGTGATGTAGGCTTTTTCATCAGAACAGGAGTGTGTGAGTTCACATGGACCAAAATTTGCCCAATATGGTTATTTATTACAGCGACACCCAGTTCCCTAGTGAGACTGAGATCCCATTGTGCTGAGTGCTGAGCAAAGACACTGTGAGAGACAGTCTGTGACCTAACAGTTTGACAGTCTGAGACCTCAGTTCTGCAAACACTTATGCATGTTATTAACTTTACTCATGTGAATATTCTCACTGGCCTCAACAGCACTAATCACATGATTAAAGTTAAATATATGCATAGTGTTTTGCATGCTCAGGCCTAAATTGAGACAAAATGCAACAAGCTGATATAAGAAACAAGTAGAGGGAGCGGAGGAGGTGTGATGAGTGTAACAGTGACTGAAAGGTCGTTCCGTCAGCTGGCCGTGGGCACGTGTTGCAGGCTTGAGAGTTGGTTATTGGTTATTTTTTTAAGGATATCAATAAATTAGAAATGTTAATGATGTCAGTGGTCCCCTGGTTAAATATATTGTTTCAAATCAATAACTGGAGGCTGGCTTCAACATATTTTCAACTAACTTCTTTGGTTGCCTGAACTACGAGTGGGACTAGGCATCAGTTCTGATACAAGAAGAGAATTCTGATCTCATGGAAACAAATTTTCTCTGCTAATCTGGGCTAAAATCATGGGTGGCGGGTATTGTAGGTAGGAGGAGGCTGTGCCTCCCCAAACAGCCTAGTGTGACCCTGCCCATGCTCTGCCCCCAGGCCAGGCTGCCTCCTGCAGTTCCCAGCGCTCTGTCCTGGCTGGATGGGGCTGGCCAGCTTGCCTCCTGCAGGGACTCAGGGTGACTGGTGCTGGGGCCATGCTGCCCGCCCAGCGTTCAGACCATGCCACCCAGCGCACCGAGGCTAGGGACACTGCAGCCGTGCCACCCACTAAGGGGTAGAAGAGGAGGGAGAGTAGAAGGGGAGGGGCGAGGCCTTGGGTAGAAGGGGAGGGGCCGGGTGCTAGCCTTCCCCAATGGTCGGGTCACCGGCTGCCCATGGCTAAAATTGTTGTGTGACCCAAACTATAAAATAAAAATGAGTGTGTCCACTTACCAAATGAATTATGAAAGGACTATATAGCCCTTGTCAAGAAGACTGTATGCAAATTAGTTCTCAGTTCCAATGAAACAACAGAATTCTGATACATATTTCCCCTGTACAGCTGAGCAGAAAATCATTCAAATTTTACCTTATATGGAAGTCTTACTAAGCTTCTAATTATTTTTGTTGACCTTCTCTATTTCTGCTGCTTCCTTTTGGAGATGAGAGTGACCAAACTGTCTTCAAGATGAAGATGTACCACAGATTTTTATAGTGGCATTAAATTTTCAGTATTATTCTCTGTCCCCTTTTTAATACAGCCTAACATCTTGTTCACTCTTTTAAATACAGCTGTGCATTTAGCAGATGATTTCACTGAGCCATCTATAAGGGCTTCTAGGTCTTGTTCCTGAGTGGTTACAGTTAATTTAGAATCCATCAATGTGTAAGAATAATTCATGTTGTTCCTTCCAATGTGCATTACCAGGTGCTTTTCTGCACTCATTTTCAACTGCCAATGTGTTGCCCAATCACTTAGTTTTAAATCCTTCTGAAGTTTCACATAATCCTCGTTAGACTTCACTAACCTGAATAATGTTGTGTCATCCACAGATGATAATTTTAGCACATTGAGATACTATTGGACTTTGCAAGCACTCACAAACAGGTTTCTTTGGTTTTTTGAAACAACTGAGTCATTTTGTTTTTAATCAAAATCTTTGTAAGAATTTTTAATAAGTGGATTTAATGAGCACAGCTCCTGCAGGGTCTCTTTACTACGGAACAACTCCTTTGGAGCCATTACACTTCATCATGTCAATACTTCCCATTTCAAAGTTCCCATTTTGGATATTTATTTACATGATCCAATACATATTATATATTTTCAAACCTCCTAAATATGTATTTATGCAACAGTTCATAACAGTAATTGGCTTTTTGAAGCGGCTGTGCACTATTGGCACATACATTATTAAGCAGTTCTCAAAGCAAATACTCTATTGTTTTTTATAAAACCATAAAGGAGAAACCCAAAGGAAATGCAGCAGCAACAATAAACATACATTTAATAAGTGGTAAGGACATGACATATACATCTAAATGTAATTTACCTTCTTATGCCTGGGTATGCTCCTTACTGATTTCAGACGCTTGCAATAACAAGGCACAATAGGACTTAAAAATACAGAGATGTGAAAAAAGTCTAATGTTGTTGTTTGTAAAGAGAGAAAATTTAGCTGTCTTATTAGAGCCTGGTATCTGCTTGATCAAAGACATTACAGGTAGGTGCTGGTATTTGATCCTAATGCTCCTCCAACCATTGTTCTCCCTAGAGCTCCTCTAGATGGAGTAAATGGATATTCTGGTCTTCAGAAATTACTTTCCCTATTGAATTTGGCTTTGGTCAACTGGGACTGCCCTAAAATTGAATTCCTCTTAAAATTTAGTAAACTGTCTAATAAGAATAATTCCTAGTCACTCTGATCATGGTTGGATTTGAACTACACTATCAAAGGAGCAAGACAAATAAATAAATTGTGCAGATCCCTATAGTAGGACAAATCTTCTGTTTGTTCTTTTGCAAAAGACTTTCAATTTTTGTCCTGAAGCTTTTTATCAGTACAGCCAAGGGAACAGTGAAACCTGACTTAATAATCACATTATTTTTGTCATAATGATTCTCCAATAAGCTGTCTGTTCAGTTAAAATAAAACTTAGGTTGGAAAGTTTGAGAAAAAAGTCAAAGTTCTTGCAATATTATAACAAAATAGATGATGATTGTGATGCACTTTCCTTAAAGTAAGTTAGGACTTTTTGGCTTTAAAAGTTGTAGCTTTCTTCTTGGCTTCCTTCAATTAAGTTAGCATAGTGTGTTATCTGTAAGTGGTTTACTCTGTAAACTGCCAGATAAAATGAACTATGTCAGAAACAGTATCATTAATACTAAGTTATTTTAGAAATGCTTTCAGCTGGTCAGAAATTAACAAGCTGTGCATAAAACTGAGGCAGCCCAGGCATTATAAAAATATTCTGTCTGTCTCAAAAAGCCTTTAGAAAATCTCACTCCCTGGACCCAGTGTAGTGTATGACAAATAATTTACACCTGTCATACTGATATTGCACTTTTAAAGAGGTGTTACCTCACTCAGCTCTATGAATTCTTACTTGGCAGTTTACCTGCAAGTCAAAAATATCTAAAGTTTAACACTGTAAAAAATGGTTCTAAGAATAAAATGTGTAAATACTGCATTGCACTTCACTTTCTGTATGGGTGTTCTGTTTTAACACACTCTCTTCAATAAGGCTACTACACCTTGGTACTCAACTTTGTTAAACTCTCATTCACGTTATTTTCACTGTGGATCTGACCTAACGCCAATTAAAGTCAATGGATGTCTTACTATTTACTTCAATGAGAAGTGGATTAAACCCAATAGTACAATCTTTTTGCAATGCTCAACATGTTTGTTTCCTTGGGATGTTGTTATAAGAAGGGTGCAGCGTTATCACCATTCCCCATACACAAAGAGTTGTGTTGCCTTTAAAATGTTAATGCACAACTCATTTTAGTTTCCATGGAAAAGGCAAGTTAATCACAGTGTTAAGGGCAAGAAGTTAGCTATTAAGCTTCCACTGTCAGCCTTACCACTATGCTTCTTAGCTTTGCTCCATGTTTCACTGAGGCCTTATTTACACGGGAGAACTGTATCATGTTAGAACATGTGTTAATGACGGTGAATTCATTATAAACAAACACTTGTGTTTATCGTGTCATTTGGTCATGGAGACAATGTTAAAAAGGACTGTCTTTGTCTACACTGAGTGTTTAACATCATATTAATTAACACCTGTTCTAATACAATGTAATTTCTCAATCTAGACAAGACCTGAAACCCCTCCTGTAACTCTACTTGTCCTCACAACTCTCATGCCTTCCAGCCTTCAGGTACAGGCTACCAGACTCCCTGTAGTCTCCCCTCCATTTTTCCAGTACTGGGATGGGACTGAATACTTTCCTTGTGGAGGATCTGTGAAAGTTAAGAGGAGTCTTCAGTACAAATACTAGCAGTATGTCCTGTAAGCACGGGTGGGACTGCTGGATGACAATTTTAGGAGATGCTGAGCTCACATAGTGAAAGCTCTGACTATAAAGGAGTAGGAGTTTATACAGTTCTAGCTTTTAATATTCTAACCAAGAATTGTTCATAGTATTCTAGGGAACATATTCTCCTTGAGGTGCAACTGATTTGATGGTGTAAAAATAAGCTATTTTTGAGTTATCAGATGACCAAGAAAAGTTGGACTCATTTTATAATACAGAAATGTGCTGCATCACACAAAAATAGCTTGCTCCAAAAATGTAGTTCTCAGTTACGCCTGATCCTACAGGGAGGAATGGGTGCTCAATGTTTTTCTTTCTTACTCCCCCTTAACTCCAGCACACCCTTTCACAGCTGTGCAGAGCTGGATGAAATGTTTTGGACAAATAGTTTATTCAGTGAAAAATGCCAGGTTGACCAATACTATTTGCAAATTTTACATGAATTTGTAGAAGAGTTTGGGACAAAAAAAATGCTCTAAATTCATGAGCAGACTTAGGAGCCATTCACAAAATCAGAGGAGGAGATGGCAGCAGCAGCAGTAGCCTAATAGCCAATGATTAGGGCGCTCACCTGGGATGGGAGAGACTTGGGTCTCTCATCTTCTACAGAGTGGGGATTTGGACCTAGGTCTTCTACATCCCAAGTGAAGTGCCGTTAGCACTGGCTTAGAGGGTATGAGGGGGCACCTCCACCACCTACTCTGTCATTCTAGCCCTTCATTTCCTTTGCCTTTATTATTTTTTTAAATATAAACGCCGAGAAACAAAATATTTTGTCTGACCCAAAACAAAAATTTAGTCAACTTTTTTGATTTGCTGGAAATTCTGAGAAGTTTTAATTTCGGTTCAGGTCAAACCGACTTTTTCTTTTCCATTTTTCAGCACTGTCAGTGAACCAAAACATCACTTATTCACCCTGCTGTAGTGCAGTGACATAGGAGGGCATCTCTTTCTCCCTCCAAGATCCCCATGGGCCGTGTCTAGAGTAGGAACAGAAGGTGCACTTAAAAATGTGTTAGCTAACATGTTGTAATGAACACATGTTTAAAAATGTGTTTGCTGGCTTCCCTTCTAGTGAGTAGATACACAGCAGGTGTTTGGTAGGCATAAAAAGTAATGCCTTCTTCAAAAGTCTCCTCATCGCTTTGAAAAGACAGACTCAAATAGTGAATGGAAAATATAAAATATGACAGATAACAATGGGTGAGGAGCGGTAAACTTAAATTTGGAAATATAAGGTGCAGGTGTCTTCCCGACCCCCACTCCCACCCCCACCCCCCAGCCTGGTCACACTTGCTCTTTTCCCAGTATGTTTACTACATTTTTAAGTATAAAATGACAATGCAGTGCACTCTGTCATGCTGTAAAGGTGAGCTAGATTTTTCTTTTAGAATTTATATGGCAAGTTTTGCTATTTTATGGCCTAATAGCGTGAGGTGCTGTGTATCCTCAACTGCCAGCACCACAGGCCTGGTCCATAATTTCCTTATGCCTGATGTCACAGAAGCATCTCATTCATCTCCGTTGCTGCAGAGGGTTTTGCGATGAGAAGAGACTGGGTCAGGGGAATAAATGTGTGGGAAGCCAGCTTACAATGTCTTTTGAAAAATATAAACCTAGCTTTTGTAGTTCTTGTTCTGATGAAAGCTTAAATCTCAGAGGCAAGCTTTAAGCTTTTACCTGTCTCCCTGCGAGAAAAGCTCCCTAAGCAGTGATTTAAAAAAAGATTCCTATCACTCCTGATCTATGAGAGTCGTTAAAAGCCGTCTTTTTTTCATTGTTCCCTTCCCTCTGGAAAATAGGAGTGATGTAAAGCATGATTTGTAACTCATGATTTCTGGACAATCTCTTCAAATGGAATTGTTTGTTATCCATTACATTACTAGATAACAAATCTTGGGGAATGTAAACCTTCTATTGCTTACCTGTCTCGGAAAGCAATCATGCCACAACATACGCAAAGCAAGGGCCACTGACTTTTAACCAATGGCTAGATCATCCCCTTTGCTTACATGAATGAAGGAGACCCAAAATCTATCAGATCCCAACTGGGGCACAAAAAGAGTGGGAAGGGCAGCTTGACTGGGTTTAATATGAAAAGACTCCAAGTTTGTAGAACTAAACTGGCTCTTTATTAAGAGAACTATTTCCAGACATGCTGTCACTGCAACTAGCATTCCTAGCCATTTGCACACACAGACTGACTTTCTGGTGTCTCCTGCAAACTCTTCCCTCCTTCAACCTGTGCTCCTCCCTCCAAATCCCCTGCAGATTGCTACATCTTTCCTTATAATAACTTTTGTTGTTGTTGTGTATTTTGTACAAGTTTGTTGATTTGTTGGGGCCAGAGATACTAGTATATAATCCACTGTAGCGACATAGCCTTTAGTACCCTCCCATTGCAGCGTATTGGGCCTCATAATTTGTAATTGTACTCCAATCCATTCAAAATGATCTGGACAAACTGGAGAAATGATCTGAAGTAAATAGAATGAAATTCAATAAGGACAAATGCAAAGTACTCCACACAGGAAGGAACAATCAGTTGCATGCATACAAAATGTGAAATGACTGCCTAGGAAGGAGTACTGCAGAAAGGGATCTGGGGTCATAGTGGATCACAAGCTAAATATGAGTGTGTAACACTGTTTCCAAAAAAAAAGAAACATTACTCTGGAATGTATTAGCAGGAGTGTTGTAAACAAGACACGAGAAGTAATTCTTCTGCTCTACTCAATGCTGATTAGGCCTAACTGGAATATTGTGTCCAGTTCTGGGTGCCACATTTCAGGAAAGATGTGGACAAATTGGAGAAAGTCCAGAGAAGAGCAACAAAAAGTATTAAAGGCCTAGAAAACGTCACCTGTGAGGGAAGATTGAAAAGATTGGGTTTGTTTAGTCTGGAGAAGAGAAGACTGAGAGGAGACATGATAATAACTTTTTCTGTACTTGAAAACTGTTCTCCTTAACCTCTGAGGATAGGACAAGCAGCAATGGGCTTAAATTGCAGCAAGGGCAGTTTAGGTTGGACTTTAGGAAAAACTTCCTGTCAGGCTAGCTAAGCACTGGAATAAATTGCCCAGGGAGGTTGTGTAATCTCTGTCATTGGAAATTTTTTAACAGCAGGTTAGACAAACACCTGTCAGGGATGGTCTAGATCAGTGGTTATCAAAGCCAGTCCGCCACTTGTTCAGGGAAAGCCCCTGGCAGGCCGGGCCGTTTTGTTTACCTGCCGCATCCGCAGGTTCAGCCGATCGCGGCTCCCACTGGCTGTGGTTCACTGCTCCAGGCCAATGGGGGGCTGTGGGAAGAGTGGCCAGCACATCCCTCGGCCCACACCGCTTTCCACAGCCCCCATTGGCCTGGAGAGGTGAACCGCAGCCAGTGGGGGCCGTGATCAGCGGATGCGGCAGGTAAACAAACCGGCCCAGCCCGCCAGGGGCTTTCCCTGAACAGGCGGTGGACCAGCTTTGAGAATCACTGGTATAGATAATACTTAGTCCTGCCATGAGTGCCTCTCGAGGTCCCTTCGAGTTCTATGGTTCTATGATAATCTGTCAAGTATGATGGTTTTCAAACCAGTCTCCCATTTCTTGTTTGTTATTACTGTTGGTGGGGAACGTGCTTCCACCCTGTTGCCATCTTCATTCTGTTGAGTGGTGCCCTGTTGGTCCTCTGTCTTGCTTATAAACCTTGTTTATGGCTCTCCTATGTCAAGCTAGCTGATGGCTGAGGCTCTTTCTATGTCCTCCTGGTCCTGGTTTTCTGTCACTCCTCAGCAGTTGTCTTAGGAGAGCAGTGGAGACAAACCCAGAGTGTGTAACTACTACCTATGATTTGTGTCCCAGTGTAGCTTGGACAGTTGTTGCCTTTTACCATTGCAGTTTGTGGCTATTTGATGATTGGATCCAGACCTTCTGCCCTGTGCATAGTGGCCTCAGGTCCAGAGCTCCTTTGTTGTAGCAGGCTGCCCTCCCCTGCTTAGCTTAACTGCTTCTGTGTACTGTCTGTGGGTTCTCTGCTAGGCTTCAGTATACTATCCATGATGAGAAGCAGAGTCTTGGTGTTCCGGCCATCGGTCTTTGTGCTGAGCTACTATTTAGTTCCTGGGAGGGTGTATTGCAATGGTTCAACAATGCCAGGCAGAGATCCTTCCCTATCTGTTTTGCCTTTGCCAGCAGTCTCTTGGCTGTCTTTTGTGCTGACTCTGCCTTACCTTGCGGATACCTAAAGAAACACCTCATGTGCTTAAATTCCCATTTGGCACTGAATTGTCTGTACCTTGCAAAATGCCCCTTCATTTTTCTGATCACAGTTCTTGTCCGAGCATTCTCCAGGCAGTCTGTCCTCCCACAAAAAGTTGGAGTAGTAATTTAGTATGATGATGTAATTCCTGCTATTAAAAATGAACAAACCTACACTTTTACCAAGGCTGGGATTTCATGTGGCCATATACTCTTGTGTTGTGAATCCTTATACGCTTTGCACACCCCACCTCTCAGTTTGCCATTCACTCCTGGGCTCATCTCAGGCATGCCTTTATTCCCAGGTATGAAGCATGTATCTGTCACATGAAGTTAGCTTTTAAATTGGCTGGGATTACTATTAGACCCCTTTTAATGAAATCCAGTTTTGTGCACGCAGCTTGTCCCTTACCTAGGAGTAAAGAGTAACCTCCGGTGGCACTTGCTTTTTGCAGTCTGGCTAACCTTGGAGTATGAACTGTTTTACTGCCTGCATCACCCCATCCTGTTCAATGTTGTGTTGGATTGCCTGGAGCATCCCATCAAAGATGCGGCGATATTGTAGCATGTTGATAGACTCAATTTCCTGTTCCACCGAACTATTTGTGTTTTACTTTGTAAGGTATGTCCTGCTCATTATGTCTGACACCAAGAGTGACTTTCCTGGGCAGTACCTTGTCTTCACCTCATAGTGCTGGAGTCTCAATAACATGCATTGTGGTTGCTTGAGTACACTCAGCAGTGACTTCTTCATGATGTTTTCTAATGGCTTGTGATCAAAATGCACATCCACCTTGTGACCACAGGTTAGGGTGACCAGATGTCCCGATCTTATAGGGACAGTCCCAATATTTGGGGCTTTTTCTTATATTAGGTGCCTATTACTCCCCACTCCCTGTCCTGATTTTTGACACTTGCTATCTGGTCACCCTACCACAGGTGAACTGATGGAATCATTCCATTCCAAGAGCACAGCCGGTAGCTCCTTTTCTATCTGAGCATATCCCCTTCCTGTGTCTCTCAGGGCTCTATTAGCAAATGCTATGGGCTGCTGGTTTTGCATCAGTGCTGTTCCGAATGGTTGTAGTACTTCGGGACTGATGCCTCTTGTGATTTTCTTTACTCTGTCAAATGCCTGTTCCTCGCCATTCTGCATTTTCATGTGTTAATTGCCTCAAGAGTTTGTAGGCTTTTGACTGGTGGATACAGAATCTGTAAAGACAGTTGGCAACCCCTATAAATCACTGGACTCCTTTGGCATCCTTTTGGTCTGATCATTTCCTTAATGGCTCTCAATTTCTCAGAAGTCCACAGGTATCTGAGATGGAGACCTCAGTTCTTTGCTTCAGCTTGTCTGCATTCAGCCTAATATTCCACTTCCAGCACCTGTTTAGGAGTTTTCACAGCCTGGTAGGCTGAGTTTTCACAGCCTACAATAGGAATATGGTAGCTACAGTCTTGATTCCTGGGAGAGCCTGGTTCAATTTACACTGGAACACCATTGGAGCCAGGCTAATGCCCATAACCATTTGTACTCAACAGCACCTGCCAAAAGGTATGGCAAAGGTTGTCTGGTGGCTGGATGGCTTATCTAGCCCAATATTCCAGAACCCATTCTTAACATCACAAACCGTGAACACTTTTGCTCTGGATAAATCAGGTACCAATCTGTAGCAATGAGCAGTGACTTCTTTTCATTGCTCTAGCCAGTGATTTTGAGTCAAAGCGCTGCCTCAGTTTATCTGATGGTTTGTGCACCACTACTAGGCTGCTGATGTAGTCTGTGCTAGTTTCAACCAGTGAAATGATGCCTCTTCTTTGAAGGCTTGCTAGGTCCTCCTTCATTGACTCCACCGGGACTAATGGAACTCTCCATTTCAGAAATCTCACAGGCTGCACGTGGAAGTATATTTCTAACTTCAGCTTGCCTTTTAAGTGTCTATTCTTCCGGCCTCCCACAAACGATTCTGTCTTTTATTAGGAAATCTTTAATCTCTCCAAAGTTACATGTAGATGCCAGATTTCTCAGCTGTGTACCATAAGTATCTATTCCCTCTTCTGCTTCTTGGTTTAAAGTTTGTAACAGTGTGCTCAGAGGGCTGGGCAGCCCTGTGGTAGGTATGCCTGACTTCTGGCCCCTCTCTTCCCTGGCAGAGGTGCCAGAGTGCTTAAGGAAGTGTGGTGGGGGACTCGGGCCCTTCCTCTCCACTAGATCCCAGCCCAGGGCCCAGTGTGAAGCAACACCGACAGGGTTCTCCCAGCAGAAAGTCTAAATCCACTGGCTTGGGCTACTTTCTATATTTGTCTTCTCAGCTTGGGGTGTGGCATCTGTAGTGGCTCAACTCAAGGGAACCTTTTGTGGTGCTCTGCTGCAGTCTCAGGTCCCTCTGGGCAGGGTGGCTGTAAGATTGGTGGAGCACAATGTCTCTATAGTTAACTCGCATTGTTCACTTACTGCTGGGTGCTCCTCAGTCAGACCACGGTGCTTCTTCCCTGGTGGCTGTCCTGGCTTTCAGATTCCTAGTGATGCCCCCCTCATGTAGGGAAGCAACTTGCTGCTGCCTCTTTGCCAGTCAGCCCTGAACTGGGCCACATTCTCTCCTTTTCTTCTCCCCTCATGCCTGGCATTGACTGCAAGCATAGTGGGACTGGGCCCAGAGGCTCTCTTTAATCCTTTCTATGCTGGTGTGAGGCTTCTCAGCTTCATCACAAAGTTAAAAAATAAACAGTATCTCTCTATACCCTGATTCTGTCTGTGGTCACAATCAGGACTTTGGAGTGGGGCCCAGAGCTGGAGCACAGAGCAGCTCCGGAGCAGTGGAGCTGCAGGTTTTTGCCTGGAGCTGGAGCAGAGCCAGAGCACAGCTCCAAAGCCCTGGTCACAATACTCATCAGCCCCTTTATCAGTTGTTCCAGTGTTTCAGGTATTATTCCTGGCAACTGTCTCTCACTCACTTCTCGTCCTTTTTTCTGTATGAGATAGTAAAAAAGCTCTACCTTCATTTTCTCCTCTTTTTTTTTGTCTGG
Source organism: Mauremys reevesii (assembly GCF_016161935.1). Lineage (NCBI taxonomy): Eukaryota > Metazoa > Chordata > Testudines > Geoemydidae > Mauremys > Mauremys reevesii. Next base: position 203,822,481 of record NC_052624.1, read on the forward strand.
AAACCCAGTACTCCCAGTGGACTGAGTCCCTCCATGCTGTTTGTTTGTTCTAGTCTAAATACTGCCTTGTTTTCCTGTTGTTCACACTGTGTTCCTTGCTATAGGTTTCACTAGACTGATCACTACCACCATGTTTCATGTACTACATTCTGGATAATAACATGAAAGGACTCCATGCTTGTAAAACTTAACTGGCTCTTTATTAAGAGACTATTTTCAGAGATTCTCCTGCTGTATCCTCGCCATATGCACACAGAGATTGTCTTCCTGTTGCCTCCTCCAAACTCTTCCCTCCTACAGTCTGTGATCCTCCCAAGTTCAATGCAAACATGCCCCATCACTTTTACCACCATTGAAGAAGTTGCAAGAAGTTATTTTGCTGACCACTGCAGAAGGTTGGAGAAGCCCTGTCTCCAGCCTCACCTGCCACCTCTCCAGAACCTGGCATCCATGGAGAGGGAGCAAGGATGACACATCCAGTATGTATTCTGGCCAATATCTTCTGCAGAACCACAAGGAAGGATTTAAAGCTTCTTGTTCCAGGGCAGAATTTGGCCCTGTATAAGTAATAATAACAATCTCTGCGGATGTATCAGAACATACAGTGCATCTCTAGGACTACACAAATGGCACCATTCTGGCTATATGGCATGAATCACTGAAGGGCTTAATCATGAGAACAGTATTAGACATCCACTACTTTTCATGGGCTTCCAGAATGTCTGTCACTATTTCAAAAATATGCACCAAAAGCTTTCCTATTTCTTTCTTTAATTACTTGGCAATGTGATAATTATTTCAATTGGCCCTGAGGCCTTGACTACTTTGTCAGTTTCTGATGTTGTACCACGCTGGCATCATCTGGCATAGTTTTTACAACTAATTTTTCCTTCTGAAAAATGTATTATTGTCATTGGAGCATGACCTTGTGTTTCTTTAGGAGAAAAAGAAGCCAAGGAAAATTATTAATTCAGGCTGTCAGCGATATCTAGCTCATTTGTATTGTTGTGGAAAACATTTTACATGAAAACTAAAATTGGGGCATATTGTTGGCAATTGAGCAAAAATACATGTGTGGGGGAAGCGGACCTTTTCACTGGGGCAATTTGCAGATGGAAAAATTAACATTTGCAAAACTTAAATTTGTGCAAAGCCCCCCCAAAACTATTAATAAGTCACAAAATGACAGGTTTTCATAGGAAAAGTTTAGAGTTTGTTAAATTAGATTAAATTAGGAAAAACTTTAGCCTAACAAAAACTGTTTAATGTCAGTGCATTCATTTTATGAAACGAAAACTTCTCCACTGAGTCTTGTCTGATTATTTACTTCATATATGTCTATCTAATGAGCCAGGTCCTCTTTTTTTTTTAATGGGAACTGAATACATTATGATGAAGTTGATCTGGTTCAGAGTCCGCAAATCAGTCCATTGCCTTGACGGTTTGTGCTTGAACAAGGTATTCGTTAGTACTAAGGGCATGGCTACACTTGCAGATGTAGAGCGCTGTGAGTTAAACCAGCCCTCAGAGAGCACAGTAGGGAAAGCACTGCAGTGTGTTCACACTGTCAGCTGCAAGCACACTGGCATAGCCACATGTGCAGCACTTGCAGCGGCATTGGGAGCAGTGCATTATGGGCAGCTATCCCACAGAGCACCTCTTCTCATTCTGGTGCTGTGACTTGTGGGAAGGGGGTGGGAGGTTGAGGGGCATTCTGGGTTCTGTCCCAGTGCCCTGTGATGCATTGCTTCGCATTCCAGCAATCCTTGTGCTTCGTCTGTGTTTGGTGCCATCTTTCGACGTTTTTTGTACTGTGCGCTCTGTCTTCCCTTTTGGTCTGCGAGAATGGATACCAAAGTGCTGAGGAATATGCTAACAGGTCTCAGCAGCGCGTCACAAATGGCAGTCAAGTTACTCCTTAAGCTACAAACTGACAGTGAAGAGTCCAACGATGATGTTGACTCAAGTAACGCATATGACACGAGATTGCTTGTGTCATTCACGGACATGCTCAACACCATGGAACTCCGCTTTTGGGCTCGGGAAACAAGCACTGAGTGGCGGGATCACATCGTCATGCAAGTCTGCAATGACGAGCAGTGGCTGCAGAACTTTCGGATGAGAAAAGCTACTTTCATGGGACTGTGTGATGAGCTCGCCCCAGCCCTGCAGTGCAAGGACACGAGATTGAGAGCTGTCCTGCTGGTGGAGGAGCGGGTGGCTATTGCAGTCTGGAAGCTGGCAACTCCAGACAGCTACCGATCGGTCACTAACCAGTTTGGAGTGGGAAAGTCGACCGTTGGAATCATGTTAATGCAAGTTTGCAGGGCCATTAATCACATCCTGCTCAGAGAACCATGACTCTGGATAACGTGCATGACATTGTGGCTGGCTTTGCACAAATTGGTTTCCCTAACCGTGGAGGGGCGATAGATGGGACGCATATTCCAATTCTGGTAGCAGCCCACCTACCCTCCGAGTATGTTAATTTCTCTATGATTCTCCAGGCGCTTGTGGATCACCATGAGCGTTTCATTGACATTAACGCAGGCTGGCCCAGAAAGGTGCATGACGCACGCATCTTTCATAACACTGGCCTGTTCAGGAAGCTGTAAGCTGGGACTTTCTTCCCAGACCAGAAGATCACCATAGGGGAAGTTGAAATGCTCATTGTGATCCTTGGAGACCCCGCTTACCCTCTCATGAAACCCTACACAGGGAGCCTTGACAGCAGCAAGGAGCGGTTCAATAACATGCTGAGCCAGTGCAGAATGACTGTGGAGTGTGCTTTTGGCCATTTAAAGGGCCTCTGGCTCTGTCTGTATGGGAAGCTGGACCTGGCCAATGACAACATTCCCATGGTTATATCCACATGCTGTACCCTCCATAACATTTGTGAAGGGAAGGGTGAAAGATTCACTCAGGCATGGAACTCGGAGGTTCAACACCTGGAGGCTGAATTTGAACAGCCAGAGAGCATGGCAATTTAGAGGGTCTCAGTGTAGGGCTGCAAGGATTAGGGATGCCTTGAGAGAGCAATTTGAGGCTGAAAGCCACCAGTAATCTTTGGTGCCCTGCACGGGAGTGAGACGCTGTGGTTCCAATGTTGTTAGGAATCTGTGTCTGCTACGTATGATGCACTAACTTGCAGTGCCTATTGCTTTCCTGGGCTAAGGTATCTTTTACTTTATGCAATAATAAAGAATGTTTTCAAAGCTAAAAAAATCATGTATTGAAAAGAAAATCCATTTATTGAAAAGAAACACAGCTGCTAGGGAAACAGAAAGGGCAAGGGGATGAGGTGGGGAATGGTACAATCACAGATGTGCGTATGTCCTGTTATCATACTCAGCCTTCCTGTCTGGAGTGCTGTGCAATGAGTGCTGCACTTTAGGCTGGCTAAAATGCATGGTGATGGGGGTTGAGTGCAGTGGGTAAGGGTCATAGTTTGCAGGGCTGGTGGTGAAGCTACAGGTGTTGGAGGCAGCTGGTGGTGATAAGAACCCAGATGTGGGGGAAAGTGGGTTGGAGGTGACATGGGGGCACAAGGGAAAGAATTTTGGGACAAGGTGGGCGGGCGCGGTAGTGCTCCGCCTGCATGGCTACGAGCGCCAGTATTGAGTCTGCTTGGCGCTCCATGATGCTTAGCAGCCACTCCGTGCTTTGCTGTCGGCGATCTGCATTCTGCTGGCGGACCCTCCTTTCACTCTCCCGCCACTCGAGCAACAGCAGGGTTTGTTTTTCATTAACACACCAGGGTGGAGAAGCAAACCACGTTTATTTGAGCCCACCCAGTTTTCCCCCCCCCCTGTTGTTTGTACTTTTTTTGTTTGGTTTTCCCCCTCCCCCCCCCCTCCCCAGCAGTTTTTTTAAACATTACATCTCAGTGCAAAGAAAAAAGTTTTTTTCTTCCCCTCTTATCTTTTGCCTCGCGGCCCAGGCACATGTACTTTTCTCCCCTCTCCCCCTCCTCCCGCCACTTTTGCTGTTTCAAACTAAGAGACACAGCTGACACACACATTTTGCTTGCTTTCTGTTAGCATCTTAGGCTCATGACCTGGACCTTCTCTCAGGCTGCAGTCAACAACTTTTTTTTTTTTAGCTAGTGTGACCACACACTCCTTTCACTCTCCCGCCACTCCTGTGCTTTTTGATTTTTCATTAAGGGACTGCTGCATTACTTCATGCAGCATGTCCTCTTTGCTTTTACGTGGCCTCTTCCTAATTTTTTGGAGTCTTTCAGCCTGTGATAACAAGGACGGCTGAGATCTCAAGGTTGCATCTGTAAAGGCAAAATGCAACACTTAACAGAGGCAGCATTGTTCACACCAGACAAAGCAATGATTCACCTGTACTTAAAGACAAGCACAGTCTACAAAGTAGCAGAATTTGCCCGTCCCAAAGCCAGCACACAACCTACAGGAGCCCAAAAATGGTGAGTAAGCACAGGGGCAAGGAGGACTGCTTGTTTCACGGCCATACTGTCCTCTGGGTTTCTGTGCCTTGGGGAGAGCTATCAGCTGCAAGGGGGCCCTATACTGAACACTGTCCCCACATTTTCCACAGGAGTTCATCCTGGAAGATATCTCGCTGCTGAGGGTGACCGGGGATGCAAGGGAGGGTGGTCTTCTACTGAAATGCGGCTTCCGCCCTGGCCCATATGCAGCTTGCCTGTGTGCAGCAATGGTCCCCCCGCCCCTCACGGCACAGTGTTAGACTGACTGGGACAAGGAGCACAGTAGCTCTGCCAAGGAACCTGCACAAGCGCATTGCCCAGCTTCTGCATGAGACCTTTGAAGAGATCACTGAGGCCGATTACCGTGATGTGAGAGAGCACATCAACACGCTATTCCGCATCTAGACATGCATACAGCCCCAACCCTCCTCACCCCAAGAGCCCGCACCAAACAACTTCCTTCCCAAAATAAAAGCCGTTTACTGACCGCTGCGGCTGGCTACCTTCCTCCTGGCTTGAGAACAGCTCCTGCCTGCATGCATCTAGGAATGTTGGGATGTGTCCCTCCTCCTCAGCACCCTCACTCCTGCTTTCCTCCTCCTCCTCCTCCTGCCTTGTTCAACTGGGCTCTGAAGTGTCCATGGTGCACCTCAGAATGGAGGTGGGGTCGCCCCCAAGTATTGCGTCCAGCTCTTTATAGAAACAGTAGGTCGCGGGGGCAGCACCAGAGCGGCAGTTTGCCTTGCGGGCTTTGTGGTAGGCATTCTGCAGCTCCTTCAGTTACGAATATTGGCTGTGTACTGGCTTGATTTTAACTAGCCTAGTAGAGCATTTGGTCAGCTTCTTGAGAAAAGTGCAAATTAAGTGCCCAATCAAAAACCACTTAAGCCAACAATGAACTTGAAGATGCCAATCCACATCTGAGCCTTCCCAGGAATGTGGCTTGGCTGGTAAAAACTGAGTCATGCATGGACATGTGGCTTGCCCATGTGACTCCAAAACTCCATCCTGGAGCTGGACCCCTCCATTTTGTCTTCAGCTGGCTAAAGAGAGAGCCTCTCCACCCCCAAAGATACCTGAAAGGAACTGAAACAAAGTCCAGTAACTACAGGGGGTGTGAGTGATTGCTGGACCCAGACTAGAAGGAGACTAGTCTGTAAAAGGAAGCATACTGGGTGAGGTTTTAATCTGTATTCAGTTTCTTAGACAGACTTGCGTGTTCTATTTTATTTTGCTTGGTAATTCACTTTGTTCTGTCTGTTACTACTTGGAAGCACTTGAATCCTACTTTCTGTATTTAATAAAATCACTTTTTATTTATTAATTAACCCAGAGTATGTATTAATACCTGGGGGGGGCGGTAAACAGATGTGCATACCTCTCTATCAGTGTTATAGAGGGCGAACAATTTGAGTTTACAGGGTAAAACGGATTTATTTGGGGTTTGGACCCCATTGGGAGTTGGGCATCTGAGTGTTAAAGACAGGAACACTTCTGTAATTTGCTTTCAGTTTAAGCCTAGAGCTGTTAGGGGACGTGGTGCAGACCCTGGGTCTGGGTTTGCAGCAGGCTAGCGGGTCTGGCTCAAAATAGCCGGGGCACTAAAGTCCTAAGCTGCCAGGGCAGGAAAGCAGGGGCAGAAGTAGTCTTGGAACATCAGTTGGCAGCCCCAAGGGGGGGTTCTGTGATTCAATCCATCATGGGATTTTCAAAATTCCCAGAGAATTTAAAGGGCAGGTCTGACGGTCGGTCATCTGAGGGCAGGGCAGTAGAGTTCAAAGTGATGAACAGAGTGGCTAGAACAGGCATTGTGGGACACTTCTGGAGGCCGATCAGAGCACATTAACAGACTAGGACGTCCACACTGGCGCCACAGCGCCACAGCCAGGGCGCATTAAGTGTTATTCTTCTCGTCGAGGTGGATTACCAGGAGCGCTCCAGGCGCGGAGTCTAAGCGCTCTATGTGCCTTGCCAGTGTGGATGCATCATGATTCTTTAATGTGCTCTAACTCGCAAGTGTAGCCATGCCTTACGTTGTTTTCAGTTACCAGTTGCATGAGTTTCAATCCTCTGCTGTTTGCCTTGTCATTCCCAAACCTCCCAACACAGCTGCACCATTCTGGGTAACTCGGGGCCAATATATGCATTCCAGGAACCTTGTACAATTAAGATGTACCTACACTGAACAGCTGCTAACTTCGTATTGATGTTACCATAGAATTTTTCAGCCTCAGTCACTAGTCACTGGAAAAAACAATTACATTATAAGAATGAGCTGCCAATCTGATGGTCATCAGCCCCAGTTTGTTGGCCATCAGGTAGGAGCTGATCTGCTTCCTGATCAGCAGCACAACTGCATGCTGTCTTTTTTTCTGCCACCCCCACTTCAGATTAGCATGTTTCTTTCCGCAGTAATCATCATCCCATTCCCAGTGCATCTGGAATCTCACAAACCAATCAAATTCCACTTACAGGACAAGAGCTCATTTTGTAGTAGTTGGGGGTAACCTGCTTTCAAGGTACAAACAATCCATGTGCCAGTGGAGAACATTTGCTTAGCCAATTTAATTTGTTTGAAATCCAGTTGCCCCTTCTCAAATGCTTCAGTGGAATTATCCAGTGCAAACATGTCACTTCCTCCCAAATACTGTATTGTCTCTGCTGAAGTGTCACCATGGCATTGTAAGTGATTATGGACAGTAATTATGGTGGTGTCCATCTCCTCTCCAGTATCCACTGCTGTTGTCTTCCAAGCATGATCATCCACTTCAAGGAGCATGGCACCCCTGGTTTGAACTTGGAGTTTTTCTTCTCCTAGGTGGGTGCCAAGGATGAAGATCCCCACCTAACCTGAACAGTCTGGCTTCTTTTAAAAGGGACCAGACACTTGCCTTTTAAAAGAAAGTTTGGCTGTTTGGGGGTGGTTGGTTTTGCTGGCCATTTGGGGCATTTAATAGAAATTGGAAGCTCATCCCCAGCCTCACCATGGCCATAACAGCCCTTGTTAGAGGCCTCTAAGTCTTGCTTACATTTGAATTTTGCTGCTTTGTTGTACAGCAAGCTCCTCAGAATTGCACCATTAATCATATTTTATTTCTATGAAAAAGGAGCTAGACTTTCAGCAGAGCCCGAGGTAGGGAAATGTATCTTTAAGAAGAATACAGAACACACACATTTAAAATGTCATACAGCAGGCAAAATTCCTGTTGGATAATCCAGAAACCTCTCCGCCGGGGTCACAATCCCACCACTCAAAATTGTGTGATCATAGGGTGGTAGCAGAGAGAGAGTAGGGGAGGTGACAGGTTATTCAGCCAAACAATGGAGGAGAGGATGCTACTTCTAATGTCACATTTCCACCAACTGGTCCTTATTTTGCATAGAATAGGTTAAACATACAGATTGTGTGTGTTTTTCTTTCATTTCATGAGGCACTCAGAATTCAATCATAAAATAATAGGTTATTGCAACGGGGCGATGCTCACCTCCACGGCGCCTCCTGCTGGCCTCCTGGGGAATTAGCTCACCAGCCTCCGGAGTGCCCTCTGCCAGCTGGTGTCTCACCTTTCACTGGCCCCCGTGTCCCTCCCGGACCCCGGTGCCCCTTTCTCTTGGGGGCTACCCCCTGGCAGTATCTGGGTCTCCCCACCGAGGGGAACCCCCCACCCACTATCCCCACCTCGCCTCAGTATCAGGCTACTGCCAGTCATCATCTAGCCCCCATTCACTGGGGCAGACTGCAGTATACAAGCCACCCACCACATGCAAGGGGGGTTTGGACCTGCTGCCTTGGCCTACCCCTGGGCTGCCCTCTGCAACCCCAGTACCCTTCTGGGCCTTTAACAAGGCCTGCAGTCTGGGGGGTTTCCAGGCCAGAGCTCCCCCGGCCTTCCCCCAGCCCTGCTCCGCTCTAGGTACCCTGGGAGCTCCTAAGCAGTCAGGCCCTTACCTCTCTAGAGACAGAGAGAGACTGACTCTGCTCCTGGCCACTGCCCTCTTATAAGGGCTAGCTGAGCCCTGATTGGGGCGTGGCCACATCTGAGCCTGCTTCCGCAGTCAGCCTGGGAACTGCTTGCTCCCAGCCACAGCCCTCTCCTGGGCTGTTTTAAGCCCTTTACGGCTGGAGCGAGTGACCACCCCGCTACAGTTATACAGCACCCTTAGTATAATTATACCAAGTTTAACTGAGAGAGTCAATGTTCCTTTATAACCATTTTCTCTTTATCTAATCATATGTAGCGGGAAGCTTCATAAGTAATTTGTATGGCTCCATTCCACCTTATGATTTGCCTTTCATGGAAATCCATTTTTGAACAAGGTGTTATAAATATAATATAATTAAATATGTTGCATTCTTTCAACTGGTAAATTAGAAAATGTGAGCATAAAGTAGATGGAATTGGGAACATAGAAGCTGTGTTACATTTCAAACCCATTTCCTGTGTGGCCAAGGATGGGAGTGCTTTTGTACGTGCATACAGAAGTGCCAAGGTGGATTTGCCTCATCTCTTTTGATTGCCTGAAGGGAGTTTCATTATATGTCAAAACTCATCACAAGGATTGAGTTCAACACAAAAATGCACATCTATTAACTCTATTTAAACTAAATACAACTGCCTAATCTTTAGTGTATGGACTGATTCATATTCAGGGCCACCTATGAATTATGTACAGTACTGATGGTCTGGAAAGTCCTGGATTAATTCCCCTTTTTCTATTGTACACACATTCTGAGTGAAATACAATAATATCCCTGCTAAGTACTAAAGGCAGCAGTGTCTCTAATAGGTGGAATGAATTTGTCGTTGAAATAAAGGGGACCCAGATAATCCTTCTGAAATAGCTGAAGGGAATGCTATTGTGTCATGTCTTTTGAAACTCTGTGAAATCTGTGAGGATATCTGGGAAATCAAAACATAACTGAGCAAGCACTGCTAGTGTTAGCACCTTCTTCTTAGCATATGTGCAACCTGCCTCAAGTGGCATGTGACCAGGATACATCACTTAATTTGGTCCACTGGTTGGATCATTAACTTCCCCGGGCCAGGTACTGACAGGGAGTGTGACATGAACATTGATCCATGCCTCCCAGTGTAATATGGGTGTTTCACAGACTGTGATGCATAGTTGTACAAGAAGCTTGGGCTTGCCACAGCCAAAATATAATTCAGAATGTCACAGATATTAAATGTTGAGGTTAGATCATTCCAGTGTGTAGAGTTGGTCTAGAACTAAAATGATAAAATATTTTAACAGATGCACTCCTACTTCCAGTTCTGAGAGAGAATATGCATTGTACAGGTATAAGAATTTACTATTATGCAACTATTATTTAGTTGTGTTTTGTTAATGTGTTTCTGTCATATTAACTTTTAGCCAGTCTATCATTTTTGTTTCTTCTTGACAAGAATTGTAAAGATTTGCATTTGAAGTTGTCCTCTTGTTTTTTACATCCTTTGAGCCAAAGTATTTCATTTGCATCTGCCTTTAAATTAGTGTAGAGATAGGTCCAAGCCAAAAAGTTCAGATCTGAATTCTAATTTCTCAAAGTATAAGTCATTTGTGGTTTTGGGAAAGGCTTATTACTAATTTAAAGGGGAAAAATGAACTATTTTAGAGGCCACTGCAAAATCCATAACGATAGGGGTCCTACCACAATAAACAAAATCCCATAGTGTTGCCCACTCTTCTGAAACTAGTGTCCCATAGCCAATATTGGGGTCCACTTTCTGCCAAGTGGTTGGATTCTCTGGTTTTCCAGGTTGGCTTCCCAGTGAAAGAGAAATTAGTGACACAGAGTCTATGTATAGTCTGAAGATATGTCTACACTACAAGTAAGGGGTGTGATTCCTCTGCTATTGTGTAAGTGGTTTTTCAAAACTTAATGTTAAAAAGTATCTTCATGAGAGCATGCAGAAAGCCAGCTGAAATTGGTGATTGACAGTTTGTAAATAAGTAGTGAGTGTGCTTATACAGTATAAATAGGATATTGATAAAGGTCATGTTAAATACAATGTCTGTTTTACATTTTGCAGCTGCTGATTAATATAAGGAGAAACAAGTTTCATCTAATTGTAATGCTTTAATGGAGGAGATTTTCAGGACTATACTGTAAAGTGGTTGCTTCACTGTTTGTCGCTTTTTTCTCTTCTACATTTCTCATTATGTGTTCTTCAAGCTGCCGTTGATCTGTTTATAATGTTTGAAAAGTGAACTTGTCCAGGATTTTGAGCCACAGCTCTAATTTCTGCCGCTCTGAGACTATCAATTGCACACAGTAGTAGTATTAAATCAGCTTCTCTTCCTTTTTAGAGCGACACACAGACTAAGACTGCTAAGGGAAAAGTACAGTATTTTCCTGGTGACCTGCATGAAAGAATATAGCGGGCAGATTTTGATTATGTAGATTTTAATAGAGTTGATCAGTTATGACAGGATTTACAGAATTATTGAAGAATTTCTCTTTCCTAAGCAACAAGAGTATTTTATTAGCTTGGTGTTTCCCCCACGATCTCATATGCCCCCTCATATTTTCTTCTGGAGAGTCATTAGAGGGCAAAATAAACTAATCTGGTACAACTATATTTTAATCTCATTTAGGAAACAAATTTATTCAAGAATTAAAATTGAAGCATCGATATGAAATGTGCTGTACTATCTATTTACAGAATAGTATGAAATATTACAATATACTTTATAAATTAGAATTGGCACTAAATCCAGGAGATTGCAGAGGCCATGCTGTTGTTTTCATATTTTAGGATCAGATGCTGTTAATATTTATTTTATATTCAAATTGGGGGGGGGGGGAAGGAAGATAAATAGAATCTTTGGAAAACATTGATTTTCAAAGGCTATGGCAACCCAAAGAAATAACTGAGGAGAGGAATATCTTTCACCGAAAGCAAAGAGGTCACCTAAAAGCAGTCAAGGAAACAAAAACAATAGATGTTTCTTTAGGTGAGTTACAGAAGACAAAAAACGTGTTGGAATTCTTCACCGAATAACTTGTGCATCAAGAAATAAAGTTGGTTTTCTCTTATTAACCTCTTTGCTGCAGGAGAATACATCTATACATAAGACAGTTTATTTAACAGTTTTTTAATCAGTGACATTTCTTTGTGTATTTTAGGTGGAGCTGGTAGCACTACCAGTTACTAAGGTTGCCTGGCGCGTCCCATTTTACAACCCTGTTTTCAGTTGCTTGTAACTTTGCCAAAATTTAACCATCCGGTTCAAATTTTCCATGTCAGGTATCTGCCTCAGGCCGATTTTTTTTTTAAATTTCAGCCCAAATGGTTCAGCTATTTCCAAGAATGAGGTTTGAGGAAAAAATACATTGTTTTGCCCATGTTAAAAAATTCTAATGAACTTTTATTTTAAAAGCTCTAGAAGCCCCATGCTTTGGAGCAGGGACTTGAAATTTGATGAAATGGAGGCCTTTGTGTAAAGGATACGTCTTTTAATGTTCCCATGAAAATCCCCCCAAATTTGAACTTTTAAGCCTGTGAATACAATTCACACATGCTCAGTAGAAACTTACTAAGTTCCCCAAAGATTCTGTCTGCACTAGGCATGCGCCCATCTGGCTTTGAGCAGGAATTTCTCTTCAATTGTTGGTGTAGGCTGGGGCCAGATCTGGGCACCAGAACTGAAAGCAGGGACCTGTCTTTTCCGTGCTCTTGATATCCTTTCTGCTAACACTCAGGCACTGAGAGGGAGTAGGCTGCCTGATTCTAATGCGATGGGACAAGAACAGCACCTGAGGTGCTTCTAGGAGTAGATTGGGACGGGGATGGGGAAATGGGGACTGAAGGGTTTCAGGGAAGAAAGAGAAACTGGGCCTGGGAGTTGGGGTGGAGGGAGACTGGGACTGGCTTGAGCCAGGGGACAAAGGAAACCGGCGTTGGTTAGGAAGAAGACCGGGACTGGAAACCAATGCAGGGGGAGACAGAGACTGAGACTGGATGAGGAGCTTTGTGGAGACTGGGATGAATTGGGAAAGGAGACTGGGACTGGCAATCAGTGAGATGGAAGTCCAGAAGAAGAGGAGACACATCTGACAAGGAACCAGGGTGCAGGAGAGACTGTTATTGAATGAGGAGCAAAGTGACTGGGACAAGAAACCAGCGAGGAGGACACTGGGATTGGAGAAGGGTGCTGGGAGGAAGACTGGAAGCCCATGGGGACAGAAAGCAGGGAAGGGGACAAGAGAGACAGATAAATGGACAAATAGAGATGGGACTGGTAAAGCAAAACTGGGACTGGGACAAGAAGCCTGAGGAGTGGAGACTGGAACTGGCTAGATGAGGAGAATGGGACTGGAGTGAGGGGTGGGGAAGAGACAGGACTAGGAAAAGGAGAGGTTGGAGAGGACAGGGCAGTAAGGGTCAAGCATGGAGGGAATGGTCAGAGGAGTCTGGGCCCACTAGAGCACACTCGCCTCCAGTGCCTGCAATGGAACCCAGAATTTCTCAGTCTTGCCATTCCTCTGTTGTAAGGAAATGTCTGAGACACACACTGGCAGAAGGTGTGTCTCAGCCCCCCTTTAATGCTGGTCTTTTAGAGGATGAAAACTACTATTGCTGTCAGTTACTCTGTTAGCTCAAGTGGCAGGTCTGCGCAATGGATCTGAAGGTTCCAATTCTGCTGATGACCCATATAAGTGTCAATATGGTGCCATGTGATGGAATTTCTGTTGGGGTTTTTTTCAGTTTGCTTTTTAAACAACCAGGAAATGACACACAAAAAACCACAGTAAGAGAATGTTAAGTTTGCATAGTCAAACATTCCAAAGTTAGGAAACATCAGCATTAAGGTTGCCAGGGCAACCTTATTCTGGCCCCCTTGTGTATATATGCATTATGATTCAGTCTTTAGTTACATAATCACATACTATTTTTCCCACAGTGTACCAGGATGGAACTGCTGTGGGAATTAATCACGATGTGTAGTGAAGAAGGCTGTTGTCTGTAGGACCCTTGCTTCATATGTTGTTGAAGTTGGAAGATGTGTAGTGAATGAGGCAGAGGATTGCAGGAAGAGAAAGCAGAGTATCATGGTGAAAGCAGCTGAATGCTGCCCTTGGAGACTTGGATTCTATCTACAGTGGCAAAAAAAAATTCAGCTGAAATGTTTTTTGACAAATAATGCAAATACAGTAACACTGAACTCTTTCATGGATTTGTGTTGTTTTGCTGAATTGTTTGTCTCAAAAAAATTGGAAAAAGTTGAAAACATTTTCTAAATGAAATATTTTGATTTGGGGGTTGAAACAATGTTTCATTTTGGAATTTCCCTCAAATTTATGTTGAAAAATGTAAAAATGTTTTTAAAACCACTAAAAAGCAACATTTCAGGTCAAATAAAGCATTTTGTTCAACCCAAAAGTAATTTATTTTATTTTTTTTAATTTGCCACAAAGTCAGAAAAAAAAATCTTTCAGTTGACCTGCACCAACTTTTTTTTTTTCAACAGCTCGTGAACCAAAAAATTCATTATTTTCACAGAACTAATTTTGTCCCTACCTCTGCAACAGAGTTCCTGAGTGAATCAGACATTTCTTAGGTGGTCACTAATTGTGTGTTCCTCATTTTACAAGTGCCTGACTTGAGACTCTTCAGTCTGATTTGTTGAAGAGCTCAGCACTCAGAGCTGCAACTGACATCAGTGGGTGCTGTACTTGGAACATATAAACTACTATATAATGCTAAATATTCTTGTCCTAGGTATTTCAAATTGGGCACCCAAAATTAGTATTTTTTACCTTTTGTGTCTCTGTTCTTCCTCTGTAAAATGAGGGGAAATATCACCCATTACTTCACAGGGGTGATGTGAAAATAAATTAATGTTTGTGAAGCACTCAGATATTATAATGACGAGCAACAATAGAAACACCACTAATTAAGTTAATAATTGTCTATTTGAATACTGTGCAGTAAATAAAGCTGGAGCGACACATTGAACAGTGAAAATAGAATATTGAATAGCTGCTGATTAAGTGAGAATCATAGGGTTAGAAGGGACCTCAAGGATCATCTAGTCTTACTCCCCAGAATTGTCCATCCTGTGCCTTGAATGAAGCAGGGGTCCTGTAGAAAAAAGTTTAAAAATTGTATCATAATGCATATGCACTAGGGGGGAGATTAAGTTATAAGTTGGGATTTTCCTAAATTTTTAGTACTTGATTTTGCAACATTAATAATGTTATTTTAATAGTTTTTAATGTATATTATATTGATATAGATAAATAAATATAGTCGGGGGGGGGTAATGTCCAAATATATATTATATGTATGTGTCAAGGCTGATTCCCCACTCTGGCACTTTGAGTGCAGAAGGTGGGGCCCGCGAGGATTTTAAAAAGTAATACTGGCCACTCCAGGCTTGTATTAAACTCCCAAGGTTACAGCTTTTCTCTGACCTTGGATGGGTAGATGCTGCCACCACCCAAGTGCAAAAACTCCTTTGAGAACCCAGGAAGGCGCACTTGGGAATTCCTTCCTGTGGGGTACCCTCAAGCCCTTCCCCCACCCCCACTCCCAGGAAGAGCTGAGAAAGAAGAAAAAGGAAATTAGCTGTTGTCACCAGCTAATTAAACAACATATGCACAAATCTCTTAGGACACAAAATCCAGACCTGTTCTTAAAAAAGGTAAATTTTATTAAAAACAAAAAAAAAGAAAATACATTTGAAAACTCACGCTATTGCTAGATTTAAAAACCTCACTTACAATAATTAAGCATCAAGAATAACCTTCTTGAGGTCCAGCTTAAAGATTACAAGCAAAACATAAGCATTTGAGGTTAGCACAGAGGAGTCCACAAGCCATAAAGAAATAAACAGAAATAAACCTAATCATATCTTCCTAGACATTTCCTGATCTACTTACATATCTGGGGTTTCAAATGAGTAGTTTTTAGGTACTGATCTGATGATTTTTCATACCTGGCCCAAGCTCTTACAGCATAGCTGCAGCCCTCTCTCTGCTTCTCCCCGAGAACAACAACAGAACAGACAAAAGGGAGTTTTTTCCCAATTTTAAAAAGTTCTAGCCTTCCCATTGGCCTTTTTGGTCAGTGCCCACTCCGTTCCTTTTACCTAAGAAGGGAGACTTTTTAACCCTTTACAGTTAAAGCAAGTAGAGAACAACTACTAAGAGGGATTTTATAGCTAACTGTTTGTCTGGGTGTCCATAAAATGGAGCTACCCGCCTTCTTCCCCCCCTCCCCGCCCCGCCCCACCCCCTACTTTCATTTATGATAGTATGTGTGTGTGATACTTAACTTTCAGACCTTTGACCATTACTTTGCATTACATTGCAGACTAATGCTAAGTGTACGCTAGCACTTTGGTTGGCAAAACTTCTGTTGGTCAGGGGTGTAAAAAAACATTCCCCTGACCAACACAGGTTTCACCGACAAAAGTGCCGGCGTGAACAGCGCTACATTGGCAGGAGATGCTCTCTGGCCAACATAGCTCGACTGCCACTCAGTGGTCATAGTTTAATTATGCTAACAGGAGAGCTCTCTCCAGTCAGCATAGAGCAGCTACACGGGAGACCTTACAAAGGGTGACCAGACAGCAAGTGTGAAAAATTGGGACGGGGTGGGGGGGTAATAGGAGCCTATATAAGAAAAAGACCAAAAAATCGGGACTGTCTCTATAAAATCAGGTCATTTGGTCACCCTACCTTACAGCAGCACAACTGCAGCGGTACAGCTGTGTCATTGTAAGGTCTGTAGTGTAGACATACCCTAAGTGTGTGTGTTTTTTCCATCTAGAAGCTCCTGTAAATCTTATTATAAAAGGTCAGTCTGCTAATGAGCAATACTCTTCTTTCCTAGTCTTTTTACAGTCCCATAGTATTCCTATGTAGACAGAAGATGCAAAGAGAGATCAGGACCACTAGGGGTCCTCTGTTACCAATTCTGCTCTTACGAAGTATTTCACCCACTTTCAGAGCACACAGCTTAGGCAGTAACGTCAGACGTAAAATACTTTTGTAAAATCAGCTGTGCAATATGTAAGGGCCTACAGTGTGTCTCAGAAGCAATTGATGATAACATAAGATTGCAAATAAACAGAAAACAAAGTTAGCTATTAAACATATATTGGCAAGTGAAAGGTGCTGGAGCAACAAAGCACTGATGGATGCACTGGTGCTTTGCCTTTAGTGTATAACCATGTGTCTCATACAGATGCATTAAAGTGTACTGTAAACAAGTATAAAAAACAGAAGTTGAAGAAAGGATGATTACATTGGGGTAAATGGTTAAGCGGAATATGCTTATTTTAATATTCCAGACATCTAAAGGCAACTTCAATCAGTTGCCATTTTTTAAATTGTCTCTGAAAAGTGTTTCCTCCTTCTCCCCCAAATGTGGAAAAATTCTTCCTTCTCCCTTCAAAATACTATCCCTGCCTGAGACCCATGGCAGCTACTGACAGCTTAACAATGTGGTGTTCTGAGTGTAGTGTCCTTGAATGTTGACTGTCTTTTTTGGGAAGTAGGCAGTACTGCATTTACAATGGCACCAGTGGTGCCATGGAGCCGAGTCCATGCTCAGAAGGGGCCCCAGCCTGCTCTGCTTGCACTGCGCCCTGAGACCCCGCCAGCCCACTGGCTCCCTCCCACCCCCCGCCCACCACTTGCTCCTCTCGGGTGCCCACCGATCTGCTGAGGGCTCCTCTCCTCCCCTGGCCCCACCTGCCTGCTCCTCTCTGCCCCCTGGTTGCACCTCCAGCTGCGGACAGTCTCTGCTTCCCACCACCTGCGGGGCTTCACCTGTCTCCCCGGAGCTGAGCCATCTGGGACTGGTGCAGAAGCCTGTCCTGTCTCTGTCAGGTCGGGGGCGGAGGAGGGGAGAATGTGGGGGGGCTTGGCTGGGCCCCTCCAGGCAAATGGGTCCTGACGGAGCCCAGACGGGGTAGGCCCTGGCCTGGCTGACCACTCCATTCCTGAGGGACCAGAGTGATTCCCCACCCCGAGATCAGCCCTGACTGTGCTGCCAGCTCAGCCTAGCAGGCACAGTACATCCCAGCAGGGCCAGTGAGTGCAGCCAGGAGGCAGGGCATGGGGCATGGGGGAGTGGGTCTCTGGGTGGGGGGAGATTTGTGTGTGTTGGGGTGCTGGGTAGTTGTGGTGTAGGCAGAGGAGTGCTGGGCAACTGCTGTGTTGTGCAGGGAGCTGTGCATTTGGGGGGGGCGCTGGGTATAGCGGGTCCGGAGGGGCTCTGGCCATAGGGAGTCGGGGGAGAGGGTTGCAGAGGCTCTGACTTTCTGATTTCCCTTGGGGGTGCTTGACCCCCACTCTGCACTAGGCCCTGCCCCCACTCCACCCCTTTCCCCAGACCCCACTCCTGCTCCACCTCTTCCTGCCCCTGCTCCTTCCCTTCCCCCGCAGCACCTCCTGCCAGCCGCTGAACAGCTGCGGAAGAGAGGGAGGAACTGATCGGCGGGGCCACCGGTGGGTGCTGAGCACATACTATTTTTTTCTATGGGCGCTCCAGCTCTGGAGTACCCACAGAGTGGGCACCTATGGGGTGTTGGGTGGGGGGGGGGGCTGTGTGGCATGGCATGGGCCCACCCCCAAGGAGAAGGGGCATGCTGGCAGCACATGGCCAGGCAGGCCACTGTGCATCTGACAACTGCCAATTTGTAAATAGTGCCCTCGCACGGGGCTGAGCAGAGCAGGGCTGCCCCTGTCATGCCATGCTCCATTTCCCCTGGCTGGCCTCTCGCTCTGGGGACTGACTCCCTGTGCCATGCTCCATTGCCTCCATGGGGGCCCACAAATATGTTTGGCGCCAGGTCCACAAAAGGTTAATCCAGCCCTGGAAGTAGGGGAGAATTCTGTTAATTTTCACAAAGCAGCATCATGTTCATTGTATCAGCAGCTATCTGGTTAACATCACCTTTCAACAGGAAGTTTTGTTGAGATTCGGAACAATAAAGTTAAAGACCCAGATCCTCCTGTTGGGTACAGCATTGCAATCCCAATTTGTCAAGTGGGCAGAATCCTGAAAAATACAGTGTAAAGAAGAAATAATAACCAAAAAAATAGTGTCAGTGATGTGAAAAGGGGACCAGACTTAACAAAGGGGTGTAAATTGGCAAAACAGCTATGCTGATTTACACCAGTTGGGGATCTGGCCTAGAATTTATAAGGCTTTTAATTGCATTGTTGTTTGTTGTTCTACTGACCTGTAGAACAGTAACAAGCAAATTGTGCATATTGTATGCCCTACCCAGGTCTAAAGCATTGATTTGTGCTTGGATTAGTTTTAATATATACAGATATAAATATATTCAATATATTCTGTTCTGATCGCTTTCCATTCCATCTCCTTACTATATTTCAGAAGTCAGATGAGTTATGAAACAATAATAATAATAATAATAGCTGTTATATAATGCTTTCCTGCAATAGATCACAAAGCATGTTACAAAGATAAGTTTCATTATCCCCATTTTACATATGGGGAGAGACTCTGTGGCAAAGCGTGTTACAATACAAAATGTGTTCTTTTTTTTTTTTAAGATATACTACATAAAATGTTTGGTAACATATTTATTTTGTTAATTATTAATAGTTAGCAAGCAGCCAGGGTTGGTACTCTTTGCCCCGATAAGGCCAGAACTGGAAAGGAAGGATGTTATGATTTGGTTTCGAGGTGTGCTGGCTTAACAGAATGAGAAACTTTGTACACCATTTCATCTATGACTTGCTCAAAACACCAGTGTTTTAGCTTTCTGGCTTTCAATCATTTTGATCACAAAATTGAAACTGATTCATTTTAAGTTTTTTAGTAGCTACAAAGGTATATTTGCTGCTGAATTTTAGAATCTAGAAGTTTTAACTGCATACAAACAGTCAAGATATTTAATGTTCAACATTTAAAGTCGTCCTGTTTGGGGTATTTGGGGAGGGGGGAGTTAGAGGGGCTGTATTTGCGTGACATTCACACAAGTAATATAAGCATTAACATTCTCTCTACTTCTTGCTCATTTTGTACATACAACTATATGTGTGTGTGCCTGTGTGTATGTCTCTATGCACACATGGACTCTTGTTTTGCAGCCACAGCTTAGATGCCTATATTTGATAAGTTACCCTTATTTCATACTTGACTTGTCTGTTTTGCCAAATGAACGTTTGCACTCATGAGAAAATTCAGATGACTTAATTAGTGCAAATGTAGGGAATAAATGTTGGAACAGCTGTAAGGAAACTAATATTTGCCAAGTTTACTTGCAGTGCAGTGGATTTCTTAATGAGCAAGAGTGTCTTTCTCCTAGGGCCATTAATTTTGCTGACTATTGTGAACATTTGAAATGGCATAAGAGGGCCAATTTTTATATTGCAAGAGATAATATGGTCTAATTCCCATGTGCTAGGCAGGTGTATATGGTTGTGAGTGTTTATCAGTGCGGTACATCACTGCTGTTATGCTCAGGTTGCAGTCTTTAGCATAGGAGTCTGTGTATGACCATCATACCATTCACTGTTATGATTAGAGACAGACTTGCAGCAGTGCAGTAAATCCAAATTCCCTTGAATCTTAGGCCAAGTTCAGATCTGGATCTTTGCAGTTGGGTCTCTCTCTAGAATAACCTGAACCAAAACACATCCCCCAAACATCTTCAGATTTGGAGAAGTTCACATTCAACTTTGTGACTTGGGTCCAGCTGTCATTATGATATAAATCTTAAATTAACTAAATATCCTTTTGTACTTATTTCCTGAACCTTCATAAACAAATAATCATGTAGGAACATTGAATATGAGGAGTATGTATGAAGGAAAGCTTGGCATAGTGACCAAAGAATTGGAAAGATGTAAGATGCACACTCTGTGAGTGATTTCCCCAGAAACCTGCTTCAGTTCAAAGGAAACTGTATGTGCTCTGCACTTCTGAAAATCAGGCCACTTACAGTGGTTTGAGCATTGGCCTGCTAAACCAGGGTTGTGAGTTCAATCCTTGAGGGGGCCATTTAGGGATTTGGGGATTGGTCCTGCTTTGAGCAGGGGGTTGGACTAGATGATCTCCTGAGGTCCCTTCCAACCCTAATAATCTATGATTCTATGATTACCAGGGCCGGCTCCAGCGCAGCAAGCAGGTGCTTGGGGCGGCCAACGGAAAGGGGCGGCACGTCTTGCTCTTCGGCGGCAATTCGGCGGTGGGTCCCTCAGTTCCTCTCGGGGGGAAGGACCTGCCGCCAAATTGCCGCCGAAGAATCAAGCGGCGGAGGTAGAAGTGCCGATCGCGGCTTTTTTCTTTTTTTTCCCCACCGCTTGGGGCAGCAAAAACGCTGGAGCAGGCCCTGCTCATTACGGCAGCATGTAGAGTGCATACACTGCACTCCTCCTTAGCATGAAGATAAATAAAGATAAGATCTTTGGAAGGTCTACTGCATCTGGACTTGTACAAAGTCAACAAAAACCATATGACTTCTTTACAGAGCAGTTAGGGTCATTGTCACAGGTGAAAGAGGAGAACAACCCAAACAAACTTTGGAATAAAATGAAAACTGTTATGATCAAAGACACACATTGAGAAAACTTATTATCGGACCACACCATGGTTGTTAATGAAGATGGAAAAAACGATGCAGAGTAAAAGAGAGCATCTTAGAGACTGAAGATCATAGGAGGGAATACAAGGAATTGAGGAAACAGACTCAAAGGCAGTCTAGATGAGACAAGAGTGAACACACCAAGCAAAATGCGAGGAACTTGAGAATTATAAAGAAAGTAATAATACATAAGGTATATTCACAGTGGTCAGAGTTCTTACCATAGAGCTTTTCCCACGACTGAGCATTATAAAAGATCATGATGTCAAACGCAGGTGGAGAGATTACTGTGCCAATCTGTATGCCTCATTAGAGCCGCTTACACTGCAGCATGACAGAAAAGAGAGTACAGAGCCATCAATCCTGTGAGAGGAAGTGGTGCATACTGTTATGAAAATGAAGCCTGAGAAAGCACCAGGGATAGATAATATATCAGCAGAATTGCTAAAAGTGATTATTGACCACAATATTGATCTCATGTGGAAAATTTGCAACAGTGTCTGGATGACTAGAAATTGGCTTGACGACTGGATGAAGGGAATCTTTCTGCCCTTATCAAAGAAAGGATATATAACAAAGTACAGTAACTGTTGTACCATTTCCATGATACTGCAATCAAGTAAAGTGCCACTCTATATAATTCAGGATCTCATGAAGTGAATGATAGAGGCAAAACTACAACCACTACAAACTAGTTTCAGAGAGGGATGAGGCACACGTGATCAAAGTGTGAATATCTGTCATATCATTGAAAAATGCAGGGAGTACAATCAGCCTTTGATCATGGGCTCCACTGACTGTTCCAAAGCATTCAATACCATGCAATATGACCATCTCTGCAGAAGATTGGCGGACATGAGGATTCCAAAACATCTTATTGGACTCACTTCAAGTCTGTGCTGTTAACAGATCATGGTGAGAACAGCAGTAGGCAGCAGCATCATATGGTTTTCCATTGTGCAGAGTATTAGACAAGGGTGCATTCTGCCTCCAAGTCTGCCTTTGAGATGTGGTGCCGCATATATCCTGGATGGAAAAGAAGACTAATGCTTAAGTTAGAAATATTATTGGGGAGAAGTGGACTCTGCCCTCAGAAATTAACAAGCAAAAACTTGTATACTTTGTTTCCATCAGGAGTAGAGGTGGAAATAACCTGGTGAAACTATCATGGAAGGAATGGTGGCAGGTCATTGTAGCAGGGGACGACCAGCGAGAGATGTATAGATGGTGTGCAGCAGATCATTGGGAGGTCGACTGTTGAGTGTGTGAAGTTAGCCATGGATTGAGAAGTCTTCTGAAAATTCTGCTATGATGTCACCAGTTCTCAATTATAAATAAATGGACTTGACGATGACCACTATTGCTTATTTCATTTATAGTTTCATGTGTCTTCAGAAGACAGCTTTGTCTCCTTGTCACAAAATCAAACAACTCACATAATGATGCGTAACTAGGGATGAGCAAATCAAACAAATTTAGCCGTTTAGCACAACAATATTTGTTCATCCACTGTGGTAGCTGCTGGCATGAGCCAGCAGCAGACCCAAAGTTTCTAGATGATTTTCACCCTGCCTGGTTTACTGAGCCAGAGGGAGAAGAGAGAGCATTGATGCAGACCCAGTGGGACAAAAATGAGACAACAGGGTGATGATACAGCCTCTACTTTCCTAAGCAGACCACTGTGGTTCAACAGACAACTTTTGGTGAAGTGCACTCAGAGTTTTTACATGTGAAGTATTGCAACATCTGCAAATCTGCAATATCATAATAATGAAACCTAGAGCAGTTAACAACTTTTTAATTTCTGCTAGCAAGTGGCCAGCAGTTAACATGGGGCACTCTCTATCCCTCCCCTATTCCAGTGGTCCAAGAAAGGAGAGAGGAATGTTGGGTTTTTTTGTCATTCTGAAGAACCTTTTTCCTCTGAGTCTTTCCTCCCTAATTCTCCTTTCCATACCGTGCACCTTCTAAAGTGTCATGTTTCAGTGCTTCCCTTGTCCCAGTCTCGACTCTCCAGCCGGCTCCAGCCACCAGGTCTAGAGCCTGACACCCATTCTCCCAGGAATGTAATGTCCCAGTTTTGACACAACAAAAAGTGGTGCTATCAACAGAAAACTGCTACATTGATCTAGTTCCAGCCAAGTATCAATTCCAGCACAGTTTCATTCATTTTAAAAATTCTAATTATAATGGTCAAGTAAAGGGAAAAGTGTGTTCCCTAGCAGCCAATAGCTAACACCCAGAAAACTGCATATGAAAAATGTCTGATGAAAGAGCTTGAAAGAGCATATGTGATTTTAGGAGGATTACCATATACAGAGAGGATTATTATTTGAGAGACAAAGAGAGTCACAGACTACAGGTTATTTACGCAGCGTAATTTTACATACAGAGGTATACTGTACACACGCTGTACTAGGCTCTTGGCAGTGGAAGCCTCTTCAGTTGGGTTATTTGTAAAACAGAGCACTGTGCCAGACTGCTAGAATTTAGCAGAAGCTTTTAGAACAGAAAGCATTTTAACTTTTGCTTCTGTGCTTTTAGCTTTATACATCAGCATTTGAAGCAAGCAAACTGCAAGCTATATGCATTTGGAGGTGCATCAACAACAAAAAATAATCTTCTTACAGATTCCTGGCCTCTGGTGTGTTTAAAAAAAAAACAAAATCCAGAAATTTAGGTCAAATATTAAAGCCTTTCCATTGGTGGATGAAGAATATCCAATGGAAAAAATAATTGCATTGCTCTTTGTAGAAACAGTCATTGTTCGTCTCCCCTCCTGGTTTTTGACATGGTTACATCACAAACATCTGAATTTCTCTTAATTTTCCATGTAAATTGTTTCCCAATTGATCCTTGCAACTACCTGAAAAGTTAAATTACAACAAAATTGCTATTACCATTTAATAGCACAAAATAAATGGGTGTCAGTGCAAACTGGGGCAATGAGTGTTTCAGAGAGCAGAATTCTCATGTTTCATTTTGCTACCTGGGCCTGCAGATACAACTTAAAAATATAAGTTGTAGATCAAATTCTAGGGCAGGAAGCAATGATAATGTCCCTAGGAGTGTTGTGAAGTTGCATGATAGTTCACTGACTCCCTGAACTGTTGTCCAGTTATTTGACATATCCTTATGCGTATGCTGGGTCACCCTGGAAATGAGAGTATGAAGTTAAGTTCTAGAGGTGCATCAAACAAAGTGATGCCGCATTTTAAACAACAGTAATCTATTACCCTGTTTTCTTACTAATGACTTGCTTCACCAGTTTTGAAATCATCAGGAAATTTAGAGCTCTTATTTTCAAAAACCTAGTACAATACTCATTTGTCTTTTTGAATGATTTAACGAAGATGGTGGTCTTCCAGCAGAACTGCTGGGAGGCCTCTTGAAAAGTTTCCATCACTTAGGGTACACACACACAGAGCATCTGGGAGGTATAATTCCCAGCTCAGGTAGACATTCATGTGCTGGCTCTGATTGAGTTGGCACATAAAAACAGCAGTGTGACCATGGCAGCATGGGCAACAGCTCAGGCTAGGAGCCTGAGTATAATCCCCCCTTAGCCCTATGTGTACATACTCAGGCAGCTAGCTCAATCAAGCTGCTACCCATGTAGCCAGAGACACACCGCTATTTTTAGGCGCTAGCACAAACAGACTAATTCCCAAACTGGGAATTAAACCTCCCAGCTGCTGTGCAGATGTATCTGTAGAGCCACAAACATGGTTAATAATCTAGATCTGAATTCTCAAATTGTTCAAGGAAGTTAATTTCTAGTATTTGGAATGGCCCTCAGCTAGTTTAAAAGGGGGTCACAGTTCCAGGGGTCTGGATCCAATCCATCCAGGTTCCAAAATTCTTCTTCAACATTTGAGGAGGATCAGAAGGGTACCAAGAAGTCAACTATTACAAGACAGGCCCAACAAAGAAAGTAACAGAATGCCACTAGCCATCACCTACAGCCCCCAACTAAAACCTCTCCAGCGTGTCATCAAGGATCTACAACCTATCCTGAAGAACGATCCCTCACTCTCATACACCTTGGGAGACAGGCCAGTCCTCGCCTACAGACAGCCCCCAAACTGAAGCAAATACAGTAACTCCTCACTTAACACTGTAGTTATGTTCCTGAAAAATGCAACTTTAAGTGAAACAATGTTAAACGAATCCAATTGTTCCATAAGATTTAATGTAAATGCGGGGGGTTAGGTTCCAAGGAAATTTGGGGTGGCAGACAAAAGGCATTATATACCATACAGTACTGTACTGTACTGTGGTTGGGAAGTGCCCCTGGCTTACCCCACACAAGCACAGCCCACTGCGGGCAAGGATGCTAGGAAGCACCTTTGCAGCAGCAGCGGCAGCTTCCCTGGAGAAGAACAGGCTCAGACTTTGCCAGGAATGCTCCAGGCCTGCATCTTCCTGTCCCCGCTCCACTCCAGGCCCACCTCTTCCCACCCCCACTCCACTGCCTCTCCGGAGCACGCCAAATCCCTCCCCCTCCCCTACCCAAAGTCCTAAGCGCCGCCAAACCGCTGTTTGGCAGTGCTTAGGACTTTCTGAGAGGGAGGGGGAGAAGTGGAGACATGGCGCTTTCCTGCTCCTCCCCCTCCCTCCCAGCGCATGTGGTACTAAAGATCATAATATGGAGGTGAAATCAGGGATATTCAAGTGGAAAAAAAAGTCCTTAGTTTTTTAACTTGCATGTTTAAAGTGGCTCTCTACAGAACACCAGATTGATTTCAAGAGTGTGATCTTCATGCTTAAGAGCCTGATCCTGCACCACTGAAATCTTTGAGAGCTTTGCCATGAATTTAATGGTATTGGATCAAGATCTTCCTTGACAGTTACACACCTTGAGAACATGAAGCCATAGATGCTGGAACCCGGGGCGGCTCCAGGCACCAGCGCACCAAGTGTGTGCCTGGGGCGGCAGGCTGCGGGGGGCGACCTGCCAATTGCCATGAGGGCGGCAGTCAGGCTGCTTTTGGCGGCATGCCTGCGGGAGGTCCGCCGATCCTGCGGTTTTGGCAGTAATTCGGCGGTGAGTATGCCGAAGGTGCAGGACCGGTGGACCTCCTACAGGCGTGCTGCCGAACCTGCGTTACTAGCGGAACGCCCGCGGGCATGCCACCGAAAGCTGCCTGACTGCCGGGCTTGGGGCGGCAAAATACATAGAGTCACCCCTGGCTGGAACTGGGGGTGTTGCCAAACCCCTCCTCCCACCCACCGCCCGGTTTGAAGTGGTTTCCATCATATACAGGGTTTACAGTTTGGTTCAATAGCTCCTAGCACCCCCACTATAAAAACTGTTCCGGCCCCCCCTGCATGAAGCTATCAACATCAAGGGACAGATTCATGAATCTGAGGACAGAGCTTTCTCAGTCGTTGGCTCAAAATTCTGTAACTCCCTTCTGGACCACAGACCACACCAGCTTTCTATAAAGGCAAGGCTCACTTCTGTAGCCTAGCTTTCTCTCAACAATAGTTAAGAAAAAATAGATGGGGAGGAAAACAAGAGTGCATGCGCACACCCTGAAAGAAGGCAGTGTGCAGAAGAATTTCCAGCAACCTCTTAGGAAGGAGGTAAAAATATAGTCCCCAGTTTGGGCCGTGTCTAGTGTTGTTTTGTTATGGATGGAGGTTGGATACTACAGAGACGGGTGCACAGTACCAATGCAGATATGTAGATCGTGAAAGTCTACAAGGTGCTGGCCTTCTGACAATGTAGTGTGTTCTGTTATACTGGGTACTTGGATCATGGATACAATGAGATCATCATGGGAAAAGTAAATAGTTGTATTTTGTTAGTATTGTTTCTGGATGCAATTAGCTGAATATTTGTATAATTAAATAACTCCAGGCAGCAGATTAATGATTCATTGACAAGAACTGTTCAGAATGGTAGGAGCACAGTTTTCCCATGAAAATTTGGCAACAGACTTTTCAGTCTAGAATGGTGTTCACCTGAATATGTGTGTGTTTGGGATGGGTGTCTGCCTGATGTGCACAAGTTGTCTTTCCCGTGTTCAGTGAAGGGTACAGTATACAGTCAGAAGGTATAGTGTTTACTTTTGTAATACATCATCTGTCAGGCTTTCCCGCTGCTGTGAAGAAGTAACAATATCAGGCAAACACCAGAGGGAGTTGTAGTTCTGCTGAAGAATTATAAAAGGAAAGACTTAGGTCAGATTTGCACTCTGTCTTTGACTGAAGAAAAAATCTGTGAGGAAGGAGCTCTGCTTTCACTGTTTGTCATTCACATTTTTTTGATTGCTCTGTGGAGATTAATAGAGGTTACATTCTGCATAATTTAGGCCTGAAATGTACTGTTTGTTTTATATGATGGTACTATGGCTCTAAGATACTTTTGCAATAATAAAATAATGACACTTTAGCAATCAGAGCCAGATAAATAGGAAATAAGAAACAACCTTTCTTGCTTGTTTATTTAAATAAGACTGTTGTTGAATCGTTCTAATGCATCCTCTCTCTATGCATGATGATGCTGTCCAGTCCCCCAGGCATTTAGGCACAAGTCTTACACTTGGCCGTAATCAGTGAACCCAGTAGACTGAGCCCTTAATATTTTCCCAATTGTTTCATTCTAGACACATATTATTGTCCCTTGCACTCTCCTCTCACCCCACCACCCTACTCACCCACACAAATCTTCTCCCTTTACATTGCCACAGATATAGACCCAGGTCATCATCTTATTAGCCACATGTGGAGCATTTTCCTTGCTGGTGAAGGAGTTCTGCCTCTGTGGCACTGTTCCACAAACGAGCCAGATCCTCTCCTGCACCAAGATGCAGTTGGCCCAAGAGGTGTGGAGCTGTAAGTTAAGGCTCCCTGATTCTCTGGGTCTGGTGATTACTAAAGTGCAATGTGCTTCAGCCTTGCTACAGACATGCCTCTTTCCACTCCCAATGTGAAGCTGAGACCAACATAGGGGCTGGCTATGTTGTCTCTGTGCCAGCTAAAATCCAGCCTCCCTCATGCTAAGGGGGATGTCCAGATCCAGGAAAAGCAAGCCACTGGGGTCTTTGTATATATACTGGTGCTATCTGTATGACTTTCCACTAGTGGTTAAACAGATGTCAAAGCACCGAGAAAATCCAAAGATGAATCTGTGCATTTTTAGAAGGACGTTTCAATGTACAAACAGATTCAACTCCACCGCCATTTGCACAACACCAGTTCTGAAGGAGGGCTTCTGATAGTTCCATTGGAACTTCCAAGACAATAATATAAATGTAGACTCTCTCTGACCTCACCCACTTGAAATTGCTGCTTTTTTACTCTGGCTGTTAGGGTCTATTATTTACAAGGTACTCAGCATTCCGTAGCCATAGAATTGAGTTTCACCTGTACAAAGTAAAAACATAAAGCAGCTCATTACAGAAACAATCTGCCTTTTCAAAAGGGAGGCCCTCAAAGTGCAGCTCTAGTCTGAAAAGGGGATTTTGTAAAAGTGGCATTATGGGGTTCCATGTCTCTTGATGGCTTTCATAACAAATTTACTCCTTTACAAGTAACAAGATAATTTTCCTAAGAGCCAACCTGGGGTCTGAAAGTCGAGCTGTTTTCTTTCTGCCTGACATATCACCACTTCCAAAAAATATTCTGCACTAAGTTAACAATTTCGTTGCCATTGTGTGGTATACAACAGAACCTAGTGCTCCTACTCTTTCAAGTGTGTTAGCTCTATGGGGCTAATAGCAATAAAACATAGTCAAATCATAGTTTTCTGACTAACGGAGGAGATAAGAGCTGTTAATACACTCAGGTGGCAACTCTAGTGAGGAAGAAGGTAACATTTTTCTAGTTGATCTTCAGAAAAAAATCTTTTTAATAATCTATGGGAACATTATTAGATGTCAATTTAATTGTTGACCTCAGAAAGTCAGATCCATGCACAAAATATCCATACCATAAATCTTTCTTTCAATACATAAAAAATCTGAGAGATCTAGGACCAGATTCTCATCTCAGTTACACCAATTGAAATACAAAAATTATCTAAGCTGGTTAGGTGCTTAACTCCCTGCTTAAGTGTTTTTGAAAACCCCGCTAGGCACCTGTCTGCATCTTTAGGTGCTCAAGTACCTTTGTAAATCCGGCCCTAAGTCCATTACATAAAAGCCATTGAGTTCAGAATCAGAAGATTGGCCCTAGTCTTCCATCACTATGCAGGGGACCTACTTGTAATTTTCATACGCTTTAATAGGGATCTTTTCATCACTACCTTGTAGGTTAAGAGTTACCTATGTGAATTGCTCACATAGCCAGTGGGAGAATAGACCCTAAAAGTATTTTAAAAGTGTACAAAAAAGGTTAGGTATCCTGCGGATGTGAGTGCTACCACGTTGTTTGACAATATTGATGGTGGAAGGAAACTGTGTAAATCAAGTTTTATACCGAATGCTGCTGGTGTCCTGGAAGAATATGATGTGTCAGGATGTATAATGCATGCATCTGAGACAGAGTAGGCCTGCTGGAGATCACGTTTCGAAATGTTGAATTAATCTGTCAAACAGGATGCCAGTGGATATGAGCCATGCTGGCATTGGCCATTTTTCAGTGCAGGCACTTTTAACTATTGGAATAATATTTGTACAAACCTATATCATTACCAACAGTTAAAAATAGGATATTGCCACTTGGCAGTGCCAAGAATGGGTTATGTTTGAAGTAGCTGTTGCATTCTCTCATCGTGCAAAGCACCGTACAGTCACATCACAATAAACAGGAAACACAACACCTGAGGTCATTGGCGAGCAATCTTCCTCCATGTTTCATGGTCTTCACACAGCCTTGAGAAGCCATACACATCTCATTCAGTCAGCCACATCATTGATCCACGCTCACAGCACGCGCCCCTGGCACTTGGCACCAGCCCCTGCAAAACTTGCTTCGGCAATCTTCTTATGCTCATCCAACCCATCTTTCCCGCAAACTCAAGTTTTCTTTGTCTGATCATGTTGATGATATCCAGTTTCACTCCAGTTATGGTGTAAATTTGGGCAAGTACCTCCTTGTTAGTCACATGTGAGGTACAGCTAACGCACAGCAATCACCTGTAGCATTTCAATTTGAAGGCAGAAAGCCTTTAATGTCCTGTTTCCTTACGCTTGCATGCATATACCAAGATGCTGACGACACGAGACTACAGCAATTTTATTTCACACTTCACGGTAATTCCTTCTTCAGAAGTGGCTGAATGTCACCAAAGCAGCAGTCACAAGTCAAATTCTATGTCAGATTGCTAAGTGATGTCTCATATCCCTTGCAGTCATACCACCCAGGTATTTGAAGTGCCTTATGCATTCCAGTGCCTCCTCAGATTTGGATTGAAATATCGTCTCTTTTTCAACAGACTTAGATGTCACCATTGTCTAAGCTGCTGTAGTATTACCTTTAAGCCTCAGGATCTTTTGCCAAGCAGCATGTATGGCGGTCTGTAAAATGAGGACCTTCTGAATTTAAAGAGCCCTCCCTCTCTACAATTCCCTCAGAGGCTTCCACTGTGAAAAGAAACCTCATGTTTGAGGAGAAAAAGAAAAGGAAAAAAAAGATTAACTCACCTTTTGGAGAGTGTAGTTTGCAAAATAATACAGTATCTAATACATTTTAAAAATCTGTGTATATGTGCCTATGTTGAAAATCACCTGACAGAATTAAGAGGGCTGCTTTCATTAAGGCCAGTCTCATATCATGAGATGTCACCCAGTCGCTTCCACAAACCCTCAGCATAGTTCAGACTGTAGAAAGACCAGGAGTTAGTCAAGAAGCCCAGGTTTGGGGACAATAATCCTAGCAACAAAATAAACCCAGATTTTCAAAAGTGAAGTCCTAACCTGGGCAGACGAGTCGGAGTTTGCATGAGTGTGCTATGTGACTCCTTTCTTGTTAATGTCTAAAGTCTTTGCACCAAGGAGTTAGGGCACTTAATTTGTGTGTGTTCACTTTTCAAAATTTAGCTCTTATAAATGTCCTATTTATGCCTCTCCTGCCTGCAATACCAGCCTGTTGAACTGTTGGTTAAAACCCCAGGTTTACAAAATCTGAGTCAGTCTATATCTATACTTGGAGGTGGGGGTATGGTTCTCACATAGCCACACTCACGCTAATTCTCATCAAGCTAGCCTGCTAAAAATAGTAATGTAGCTGCAGTAGCATATGCAGGGGCAAGCAGCAGCACAGGCTAGCTACCCCCAAGTACAAATCCGCCTGGGCCCCATGGATACGTGACTTACCTGTGCCACTGCTACCACTGCCCATGCTTACATGGACACACTACTGTTTTTAGTGCACTAGCTCAATGAGAGTTAGGGTGAGTATGTCTGTGCAAGCTGAGAATCAACCCCCTAGCTCCAAGTGTAGACACAGACTCACTTACTGGAGTAGTACCTTACTCTACAAATAGTCCTGTTGAAGTAAGATGGAAGAATCTTACTGCCTGATTTTCCAAAACTCAAAAAGCCTTCATATCTCCCAGACTGATGGTAAATTAGGGCATGTACCCCAAAGTTTTTGAAAGCACTTTGGATTTACCAACATTTAGTTTACCTGTATTACTACAGTGCCTGGCCAGTTAGGTTTAGTCAACAAGTATCTTTTATCAATGATTGGCAGATAAATTATCATTATCCCCATCATCAGATCTTATTCGTTTCATTTATACAGCACCTTTCCCTTTACAAAGCTACACTGGAATCAACTCTGGATTTGCTATCTCTTTTCTGCTTGAGGCAGGCAGATTCTTTCAGAGGCTGCTAACTGAAAGTATTTTCAGGGTAGCTGAGAACAGCCCCAGAGAGTGTTAGCTTTCTCTGCCATGTACAACCTAATCTGTCACACTTTGAGACCTGAATCAGCATTGAGTCCTTGCAGGGCCCCAAAATGTGTCCCATATACTTTGCAACATTTAAAGAAACTGAGGTCTAACCAACAAATCTGTATGAATCTAATTTACCTTCTCACACCAGGGACCTGATCAGAGGGGTTTATTTCTTTTTCTGTCTCTGATATGGACTAGTTTAAAGAACAAAGTGCAAACAGTACATAAGTTAATAAGTCTGAGTAACTCTTTTGCATGAAAGCAACAGGACAGTGCAGTAAGAATGTGCATGTCACCTCATCTTTGTTTCTTGTACCCTTAAAAACAACAGCACAAAACACTCACTCTTAAATTAGTCCATGATTCATGTTAAATCCTACCCTGGGCCCTGTACTAAGCCATTTTGATATGTTGTAAGCAGAGGATTATTTTAGAGGTGAAAATACGCCAAGCCTGAAGCTTTTTGTATACACAGCTGTATATTTTGGGGCTAGCAGTTCTCTGCCTGACCTCAGAGAGACATGATGAAACACAGCAGCAGCAGATGAGCTGATCAGGCAATTTGAGCTAATAACCATGGCATGTCCTGTGATGTGGTTTGCCTACAAACCTATTTGTTTCTTTTGAAGATCCAAACTACCAGAATGACATCAACTGTACCTTCCTTTTAAAAGCCTAGGCAAGATAGTGAGACTGTTTCATTTCTTAAAATGGTTGCAGATGTTTGTGTGAAGGCTACAAAAATGTGGAGCTTTTGAAATGTGCAGGTGTGGGAGATGATCTCTCAGGCGTTACAGCTGATCACATTTCTGAGTGGCCAGCATAAAATATAAGTTCAGCAATAAGTGAAAAATATGCTAATAGCAATGTTTTTGTGAGTGTTTTTTATTTCTGATTATATACATTTGCCTCCTTTTGTCTGATGCCAGCCACAGCCTGGCCCTACAGAACTATCACTAGTCAGAAGTAGGGACTCAGAAGACAGGCTGGTGGTTTTCATTACAGCCACATTGCTAAAACAGACATCCATCGCTGGTTCAGGATTCCCATTTGAGCGAGCCTCACGTCTACATTCTGGGAGTGTATTGTGCTTACTAAGGCCAGGTTATGCCATTTACGATCTTCCCTAAGTAGTGGACCTTCTGTTAGTGTCAAGAAAACATCCCTGTTCAGGACAGCACTTAACCACATACTTAAGTACTATGCTGAATTGGGATGGACTTAACACATGCTTAAGTGCTTTGTCGAATCACTGCCTGAGTCTCTCATACACAATGCACTCTGTAAAGCCACTAAGAAGGTTGTGTGTTGGTTTTTATTACAAATGATTTTTAAAATCTGTCATTTCTTCTTTGATATTTCTTCCAGCTGATATGCCAACAAGGTTCTGGTATTTCTGAGTTACTATATGTAGGCCAACCTACATACACTACCATTGTACCCAGAAAAGAAGAAGAATTAATAAACTAAGTCTTCGAGTGAAAAGGGTTTGACCATTGTATTTTCCCTGTTACTCTGCAGAGATAGCTCTATGTTCGTGTTAAGTTCATATAAACCCTGCTGACAGTTTTACAGCTCTCATGTTTATTACTGATGGCAAATTAAAATTGAAGTTTCAAGCATTTGTGCAACAGAAAATCTTATCTCTTTTACATCTTATAAAATGAAAGTGTCAACTACTTTTTTCAAAGCTTTTTCTTTTTAACAATCTTTCTATGTCTTGTAATATGCACAGTTAGAAGCCGGAAACTATCTTTTACTATCCATTTTGTCCTTTTCCGTTTGGCAAACACTTTATTTGGCAATGTTTCTGGTCCTACAAATGTCTCCCTTTCGTTTATGTTTCTGTCTTTGCATCAACCAGTGATGTCAGCAGTAATGTGAATAATCCAGGAACAAAAGAGAAATGAGGGGAGAACATACGTGGCATTTTGGTCTGATCATACTATTATCTCTTTTGACCCGAGTGGCTAGTCATAGACCAAAGCTGACTGTGACGAGATATCATAGAATATCTGGGTTGGAAAGTTCAGGGTCTGGCAGGTGTTCCAGCTGGGAGCAGAACCTGATGATGGAGTCTGCATTTTGTTTTGTTTTGAATGCAGTTGTGTTTATTTACAAGGAACGTACAAAGTCCTGTTTCCTCAAACACAGACGAAACTTAACAGAGGACAGTGTCCCTGCTCATAGCCCTCAAAGCACTCTTTTCAGCCAGCACCCCAAAAGCTTGCCTTCTAGGCTTTTTCCAGTGGTGAGTTGCCAGATGCTTGTTCATTGTGTCTCTCTTTCTCATCTCTCCTTCATCTTGTCTCTCTCTCACACACACACATCCCATACCATGGGTAGTCAACAGGTGGACCGCGGGCCAAATCCAGTCTGCCAGACACTTTTAAATGGACTGAAAAATCTTTTTATTTACTTATTATTATCATTATTGTTATTGAGGTGTGAAACATGTTTCTCTGGAGTCTGGACCTTGACTCTACCTTGGCCCAAGAAATTTGGATCTTGACAAAAAAGAGACTACCCCGTCCCATACCGCATACATACACACACACACATCACTCTAGTTAGACAATACCCAGTGGAACCCTCCATCTGCATTATGCTAATTTCTGGTCTAGCTCACATATCCTGTCTTAGGTGAGGACTTGTGATTAACGTATTTTAAATGAAGGGTGTTGGTTAAGCTTGTAACAGTACCAAAATAATAGTAAATTAATTGTTCCTTGACAGTGAGGAAGAAGATTCACTACATTTATATACATGCATATATGTATACAGCCTGTAAAATACATGTTTAATTACTTAGGTGCTCAAATATGGTAATGAGCAAAGTAAGTCGTTGGATTTGACCAAAATGGTCATTGTCAGCATGGATAGACTCCAAATATGAACTTCTCTAAATATATAGGTTTTCCTTGCAAGTAGGTCCACACCAGGAAGTGTCACGAGTGTTAAAAAATTCAGAGCATTTCATGTTTAAAATTGTGCAGACTAAACACTTTGGGCCAGATACTGCCTTGAGGTGCATGTACATAGATTCAATTGAATCAATGAGAGTTGGCTGCATGTATCAGAAGGTAGAATTTGGGCTCATGATTTCAGAACGATTGGTGTTCCTATTTTGTGGCTTGGGCTCCTTGGACTACTTATGCTGTCAGCGAGAACTGGTCTTCGTCTTATTTAAAACAGAAGCTTTCAAATCACAGGGCTGGTAACAGAAATTATGCTGTAGTGTGGGGGGAAATTTCCACTGTTTTTGTCTGATTTTTCTACAGATTTGTACTGACCATTGAGTGTGTTTACAAGTATTTATTAGATGTTCAGTTTCATCAATTAATGACTGTATTTTTGAAGGCTCTGCTCATGTCATACATTTTAATGCCAGATATTATTGTAAAAGTAAATCAAAAATAGGAAACAAAAAAGCAAACCCCCTACAGAATCTGCCCAAATGAAAGGCAGCAACACAGTGCATTGCAGGGCATTACCTGTAGGAATGTCCCCAAAGTCCATTGAAGTCAATGTGGCACATCTTCAGATGATATACATTGGCATAGCTCCATTGACTTCCTTTGATGATTTATGCCAGCTGAGAAACTGTCTCAATGAAAGACTCCTATTGACTTCAGTGGGCTTTGGATTGGGCCTTAAAGCTGTGAAAGTAACATGCCCAGTGGAATAGTAATTGAGTCCCCCTGTGCGGAGCTAACCCCTCTGAATAAGGAAAAGATGTTGGACGTGAGGAACATTTTCCCAGGCGCCTCTTGAGAGAACCTGCCGCTACTCTTAGAGTAACTTTCATAGGGAGAGGCCAAGATCTCTTCGGGTAAGGGAGTGGGAGGATACTGTGCCTGAGCAGGAGCCTCCAGAAGATCTGGATTGATTTAAGAGAAACTTCCTAACTTCCGGAGGCAATATATAAATTATATCGTATTCTTCAGCATTCTCAGCATACATGATAACCATCAAGGTCCATGTAACCATGTGAAATAACAATCCAAACGCTGCTTAGGAAGAATGAATCTAACACCTTTCCAACATTTAAACCTCTCAGTCTCACAAAATAGACCCTGTTTCTGGGCTGTGCTATGGGGCCAGCTCCCATCAATTGCTCCAGTAAACCAAGGCAGATCCTCCCTACCGGGAATTCCCACAGTGCAGGTGTGGCATAAGCTACATTGCTCCCACATAGCCAACGTAGAAACATATTGATGGGTGACGGGGGTTCTCTTCTCCAGCTATTCTGGACTGAGAGACAGCCTCATAGGGAGCCATGGGGAGCAACATAAATTAGAGCAGCCCGTGGGGTTGATTTATGCTGCAGCCACACTGGCCCACCAGACGTGTCCAAAATTTGGGAGGCACAAAGAGGGGTGCACTTGCCCTCCCCCTCCTTGGGCTAAGCACCAGTGCAATGCTGCTAAAGAAATGCAGCACAGAATCAGGCCCGAAGTCTCACTTTCTGTCTCTAAAATTGCTGAGAGTTCTCTGGAAACAGCCCATAATGTATCACGTTAAAGTAATCTCTTGATTACTTGGTTTTATGTGTAGGCCTGGAAGTAACAGCCTATTCAAAACACCCATAACAACACTTAAGATAACCTGAAAAAGCAGCTTCCCATTACCATGCCAAGGTACTTATCCAACAACAGTGCTGCAGTTGTACATTCCGTGGATTTGGTTTTAATTCACTGGTATGTCTGAGGGTTGTGGGTTTTTGTTAACAAGGCTCCCCAAAATGAAATCCAGAACACTTTATGATACTTTTTCCTCTGAATTAGAAAATGATTTCAGGTTCTTTGAGGGGCTTATAGCACATGTTTTCTGCTGCGATGGCAGAAACAGAAGAAAAATTTCAGTGAAATCCCAGTCCCAGGTACGTCACTTGTTGTTTTTTGACCAGGCGGTAGGAGAGGAACTGGTGAGGAAGTGTGCTGCCGCTGGTGGAGAAAGGATGTAGCTCCTGGCTGCAAGCCCAGACCTGGTCAGTAGATCAAAGACTCTTCCCTTGGCTCTCGTTGCAGCTGGAAAAGCAGCTGGTCCATAGCCTGTCAGCATCCCTAGACCCTTTCCTTCCCTGCCAGGCTCCCAGCAGCTAAAGGGTTCACTTCCCTGCCCCTCCCCCGCCCCAGTATTGTGTTTGTACCTTTCTTCCCTCGGTGCCCTCCCCAACTAGGTCCTTAGCAGTGGAGGATATTTTTACTTCCTACAGTGTCCCAGGATCATCTGTGCTGCAATACTGAATGCTCCACTCCTCACTCATCACAGTACTACCCCAGCCCCTGATTTTTAGGAGGAACAGGAAGCAGGAGCACCAGAACAAGGGGGGCCACAACTTTTTACCGGTCGTATGGGCAAGTGACAGGGGGAGGAGGTGGAGAGGAGGGAGCGGGGAATTGGGGGAAGGGGGAGCACAGGGGATGCGGCCATGGTTCAGGATCCTGTGGCCCTCCCACTTTCAGGAAGCTTCTCACCTCTGCTGACTGGAGGTAGGGGCTAAAAGAACAAAACATGGTTCTAGAA
This sequence comes from Mauremys reevesii, assembly GCF_016161935.1. Classification (NCBI taxonomy): domain Eukaryota; kingdom Metazoa; phylum Chordata; order Testudines; family Geoemydidae; genus Mauremys; species Mauremys reevesii. Next base: position 203,859,893 of record NC_052624.1, read on the forward strand.
TTACATTTTCATTTGAGTTTTGTTTTATAGCCAACTAGGGTCTTGCTCCAAAGGAGGATTCCATGCTGGAAAAGTGCTCTCATGACAAGCCAGCATAAAATCCATACTTGAATAGCTCTTTCACACACATCCCTACCCCAAAAAATGTTGATTTTTTTCATGTGTTTTTTCTTTTTGAAATATATAAATGGCTTTCTCCAAAGATGCTGCTTGTCAGTTCTATGACCTAAATTGGTTGACAGTGTCCTTTTAATGGTTTCTGTCTTTATATTTGTCCTGCATGAGAGTCAAGTCAACATGTCTGAAAATGGAGTAGAGTCTGTGAAATAAGCTTTGTTCATAATTCTCATTTACAGCAATGTTATGAGGGATGGTTATTTTTTAAAACTCGCTGTACAGTAAAGAGGAGATTTCCAAAGGCACAAATGGCAGTTGTACCCAACACCGACTGAAAGTCAGTAACTGCTGTTTAGGTTAGGGGCCTAACTGCCATTTGTGCCTTTTGAAAATGTCCCACTAATAGCTTTTCTTGGTGATAATCAGACATGGACACTCTTAGCTTAAAATTGCAGATGGAGCAGCAGGCACTGGGTTTTTACGTTATACTGAAACCTGCAAGTTTTTCCTGCATGGAAATAACAGAGGGCCTAAAGTATTGGTTTTATGGCAAATGATATGCCACTATTCAAATTGCTATAAGAACATTGTCTCAAGTTCACTGTTACCAGCGTGAGCTGCTATGGGCTATTTAGACCAGAACCTCTTTGGGGCAGTGAGGTGGGAAACACTCATCCTTGGAGCACCCTTCCATCCACATGTAACGTCACTGGTATCCTCAGCTCCAGTACCTCCTGCAGCCCATCTGCCTCCCACCTGGTCTTCTGTGACTCAGCGCTCTGGCAGGGATGTCTAGCTGTATCTCCTCTGGCCAGGGATAAAGGGATATATAGCATATAAGGCAGGGGTGGGCAACCTATGGCACGTGTGCCGAAGGCGGCACGCGAACTGATTTTCAGTGGCACTCACACTGCCTGGGTCCTGGCCATCAGTCCGGGGGGCTCTGCATTTTAATTTAATTTTAAATGAAGCTTCTTAAACATTTTAAAAACCTTATTTACTTTACATACCACAATAGTTTAGTTATATATTATAGACTCATAGAAAGAGACCTTCTAAAAACATTAAAATGTATGACTGGCACGTGAAACCTTAAATCAGAGTGAATAAATGAAGACTCGGCACACCACTTCTGAAAGGTTGCCAACCCCTGATATAAGGAATAATGGAAAAATTAGTTATCTTTCATTGTGTTGTTCATTGTAACTTACACTGTTAAACACAGTAGAACTTAATTATCTAACTCCTCTTTCATACAAATATCTCACATCAGAAAGCAATGTTACCATAAAAGAAATGAGAGTAAATGAAGACAATGGAGATTATTGACACCAGTTATAGGTATTGCTGTTCTTTATCGCAGTATGTCTCTGATGAGGTGCAGTTGGACATGGTGTTTTTGCATGTCCATGTTAATTGTTCTTCTCCATCTGTGGTACTGTGTGGGCTCTCTTCTCTCTTTTTATTATTTATTATTTGTATTGCAGTAGCACCTAGGAGCTCCAGTTATGGACCAGGACCCCATTGTGGTACACACTGTGCAAACAGAACAAAAACGTACAATTGCTTTTGGTTTTGTTCCCATCTGTCTTTTCTCTGTGCCTCTCTCTCCCCTTCCCAGCCCAAGTCTCTGCAGTTAATATATTTTTGCATTTACAATGCATGAAATAATTTATCATCATCAATTAATATAAAAGGAGCAACACATCAGTCTTAGGTGTTTTGTTTTCAAGAAAAATGTAATTTGTTTTAAAATATTGTACCAACAATGATAGTTTCAGCAACTTTAAAGTTAAAAAAATCTCATATGCTATGTACATCTGTATTTGTGTAGGTCCAAATCAAGAGCATCTAAGAATGTGATTATAGTGAGTGCTGTCTAGAGTTCCCAGCCATGCTTTTAAATAGACTTTAGAATTCAGGCATATTAATCATTACAAGAAGCTTTGAATGGGCTTCAAGGGGGTGTGGGTGTGAAGGGCTGAGTTGGTCTGAGAAGCCAACTCCAATCTTCTTGCTCTTATTACTGTCCTGATAAATCATTTATTGGGACACCTTGTTCCAAAATTCCCTTAAAGACCTATAAAATGTATTTTGCACAAAATGTGGTTCTCCTAGCAATAATATTCCAGCCTATGCTTATGCGTCTCAACACCTAAGTAATAGATTGTGAACATCAGGATGTTACAGGGTGCTAGGGAATGGAGTGGGGGTATGTAGTGGGTTCTTCCCTGAAAACTTCTGTAATAGTGAATTGTTTGTAACTTTGAGGCCCCTCATTTCTCATTTGACCTGACACAAGAGTGCTTTTGCTTGTATGCTTGCTTATTGTGACATTCAATGCAAAAGTCCATATAGGAGCTGCAAGACATAGGAAAATGCTACATTTTAACTTTTTTAGAACTAATGAATTTGAGAGAATATAATGTTTTTATTTTGTCCTATCAAACTTTTTTTTTATTTGATTTTGCTGAGTTTGGAGTAGATGTAGGGGTTGAAAGGTCTTGGTTTTAAAATACTGACTACAGGAGTTTAGTTCCAATCCAAAGATAACCAGGAGCAACTCCCAGCAAAGTCAAAAGGAGCTACACATACTTTTTGAAAGTCTGAATTTGGCCCTGTATTTATAGAATGTGAGCTTTTTCCCTTGCTAAAAATCCTACATTGTACAGAACCAGTTGTCCATGCCACACTGTAGTATTGCTAGCCCAGCTATTCAAATATCATTTGTGAGGCATCCAAAAATTTAAGAGTGAATTAAAAATCAAGAAATTAAAAAACATTATATTCAGGGTTCTGCATATTTTCCATCTGGTTTTTGAGCCTTTAGGATCGCATTTAGGGTCACATTTTTCTCTTCAACTATGAGGGCTAAAAACCTTACCTTCATTTTTCTTTTCTTTTTTTTTAAAAAGAAAGCTGGAGTTCTCACATATTAACATGACTCCAGAAGGTCAGGTTTTAATAAAGACCCCAAATATCATAAGACTCATTAAAAAATTTCAGAAGTTGGCAGCAATGTGCCATGGGAACATAGAATCATAGAAGATTGGGGTTGGAAGAGGTAATCTAGTCCAATCCCCTGCTTAAAGCAGGACCAACACCAACTAAATCATCCCAGCCAGGAGTTTGTCAAGTCAGGCCTTAAAAACCTCTAAGGATGGAGATTCCACCACCTCCCTACGTAACCTATTCCAGTGCTTCACCACCCTACTAGTGAAATCGCTTTTCCTAATATCCAACCTAGACCTTCCCCAGTGCAACTTGAGACCATTGCTCATTGTTCTGTCATCTGCCATCACTGAGAACAGCCTAGCTCCATCCCCTTTGGAACCTCCTTCAGGTAATTGAAGGCTGCTATCAAGTCCCCCCTCACTCTTCTCTTCTGCAGACTAAATAAGCCCAGTTCCATCAGCCTCTCCTCGTAAGTCATGTGCTAATCATTTTTGTTGCCCTCCGCTGGACTCTCTCCAATTTGTTCACATACTTTCTGTAATGGGGGCCCCAAAACTAGATGCAATATTTCAGATGTGGCCTCACCACTGCCAAATAGAGGGGAATAATCACTTCCCTTGATCTGCTGGCAGTGTTCCTACTAATGCAGCCCAATATACCATTAGCCTTCTTGGCAACAAAAGCACACTTTTGACTCATATCCAGCTTCTCGTCCACGGTAATGCCCAGGTCCTTTTCTGCAGAACTACTACTTAGCCCATCGGTCCCCAGCCTGTCGCAGTGCAAGGGATTCTTCCCTCCTAAGTGCAGGACTCTGCACTTGTCCTTGTTGAACCTCATCAGATTTCGTTTGGCCCAATCCTCCAATTTGTCTAGATCACTCTGGACCTTATCCCTACCCTCCAGTATATCTACCTCTCCCTCCAAGCTTAGTGTCATCCTTGAACTTGCTGAGGGTGCAATTCATCCCATGATTTAAATAATTAATGAAGATGTTGAACAAAACTGGCCTCAAAATCAATCCCGTGGAGCACTCCGCTTGATACCAGCTGCCAACTAGATATCGAGCCATTGATCACTACCTGTTGAGCCCGACAATCTAGCCAGCTTTCTATCCACCTTATAGTCCATTCATCCAATCCATACTTTTTTAACTTGCTGGAAGGAATACTGTGGGAAACTGTATCAAAAGCTTTGCTAATGTCAAGGTATATCACGTCCACCGCTTTCCCCATATCCACAGAGCCAGTTATTCATCATAGAAGGCAATCAGGTTGGTCAGGCATGACTTGCCCTTGGTGACTCCATGTTGACTGTTCCTGATCACCTTCCTCTCCTCCAAGTGCTTCAAAATGGATTTATTGAGGACTGAGGTGAGGCTGACGGGTCTGTAGTTCCCCAGATTCTCCTTCTTCCCTTTCTTAAAGATGGGCACTATATTTGCCTTTTTCCAATCATCCAGGACCTCCCCCGATTGCCACGAATTTTCAAAGATAATGGCCAATGGCTCTGCAATCACATCAGCCAACTCCCTCAGCACCCTCGGATGCATTAGATCCAGACCCATGGACTTGTGCATGTCCAGCTTTTCCAAATAGTCCTTAACTTGTTCTTTCACTGAGGGCTGCTCACCTCCTCCCCATACTGTGCTGCCCAATGCAGCAGTATGCGAGCTGACCTTGTCTGTGAAGATAGAGGCAAAAAAAGCATTGAGTACTTCAGCTTTTTCCACATCATCTGTCACTAGGTTGCCTCCCCCATTCAGTAAGGAATTAGGAACATTAGGAAGCATGGATAAATTCTACTATGTTTCCTATAATGTCATATCTATTTATAGTAATTTGTTCTAGTATGTAGTCAAATGGAACAGTACACACTGAGGAGAAGGGTCACAACAAACTTTGTGTAGATGGTGTGTAACTTTGTCATGAAGCAAGTTTCATATTGAAACAGACAGGTTCTGGCAAGTGTTTAGATAAATGCAAAAGTATACACAGAGAAATCAAAATATAAATTTAGAGGGAATATGTCTTTTATTTGCACAGATCAACAGCTGGATTATGTGAAGCACTTGTATCTAGTGTATATAATTTAGTGGGTTTTTTCCTGTACTTTCAGACAGCTGCAACAAATGGGATTATAGTAGAAAATTGACATCACATCACATTGACACATAGCTGGGCAAATATTGCAAAAAGTATTTGCAAACACTTATTTAAATATAAACCTTATAAAGGTGACAGTGCAACTGCACAGTAAAAGTTGAATTTTTTTTCACTTCAAGCAGGGATTCAACATCTTTGTTCTATGTATGAAAAGTACAGCATAGCCTCCCAACATTACAGCACTTTTACCCTTTGAGATTAGAACAAATGTTCAGAGAATTTACAAGTAAATCTGTTTATTAGTTTAGGAGTTAAAATTAATCTTAAAATGCGTCCTTTAAGAAATGTCGCACTTGGTCACAGCCCTTTTTTGTTTTTCTGAATTATCTTAACAACAGAATAATACAAATGCTTCAGACTTCCCATATAGTTTAAACCCACTGAAATATTATTCATGGGCTACCTTTGAAGGGGTTTTTAGGTTTAATGTTAATTTTCTCATGTTCTTAGTATCGCGAACCCCCCCAAAAGTTCAAAATTCGTAAGTCAGCCTCCCCTCCCCCCCCCCCCACAAAATCAGGAAAACAGTATTTTTGATCTGTCTTTTAATATTTGAATTCCCCTGCCCATCCCTTCTGTGTGTGCGTGTAACACTTAGTGTCACCAACTCTCCAAAATGTATAGAGCAAAGTGATTTGGGCCCCCACTGCAATCAAATTACAAAGATTTGTATATAATGTTGCCCACCAAACCCCAAAACACTAATTAACTAATTCTGCTCACATCTGTCCTCCCCCAGCCCAGCAATTAACTATGCCTCCAGCAACTTTGCCCCCCCCCAATTCTCACATCAGCCCCAGGTCTGCCCCTTGCCCCCAACACACCTATGCTCCTCCTGCAGCTCCAGGGGCTCTTCTCCCCGCCGCCCCTTTGCAGGCCTGGAATTGCAGTAATGGAGAGGGGAGGAGCAGAGTGACTCATTTCTCACAGTAGGGGTGAGGAGGGGGAAAGAACCATTCTGAGATGTGGAGCTCTTTCTTCTCCCTTCTTTGCCTTGCCCTCTCATGAAAATGGTATTGGCTAAATACCCAATTTCAATATCCCAATAGTGGGGATCAAAATTTATTGGATTTTTAATGGAACATTTCAAATTAAACGATACTTTAAAAGATAAAATCAATGGAATTTGACGGTAAGAGATAAGGGACGACAAGGAAGTGGGAGAGGTGGCTGGAGCAGGGGGTGGGGAGGAGGGTGAACTCTAGAGGACCGCTTGGAGGGGAGGTGAAATAGTGACCATAATACATAGCAGTGGGAAGCTGGAGAACAATACATCAATACACAACTGTGAACTTTAATTTCAAGAGGAAAAAGGGACAAAAGGACAAAAATAGTTAGTTAAACAAAAAAAAGTAAAAAAACAAAAAAAGTTAAAGTATCAAGAAAAAAAAAAGTAACAAAATAGAAGACAAGTAAAGACAAAATGAAATGGCCCTTTAAAAGAACCCCAAAAAAAAAAAAAAAGAAAAAAAAAGAAAAGACAAAAAAAGTAAAAACAAAAAAAAGAAAAAAAAAGAAAAAAAGCAAAAAGTAAAAAAGTAAAAAAAAAATCCAAAGAGGCAAATAGAAAAAATAGAAGACAAAAACAAACACAAAAACAAAAATAGAAAAAAACAAAAAAGGATAAAAAAAAAAAAAAATTAGAAAACCAAAAAAAAAAAAAAAATAAAAAAAAATAAATCAAACATTAGAAGCAACAAAAACAAAAAGTAAGGCAAAAACAAAAAAAAAAAATAAAAAACAGAAAATATAAAAAAAAGATGACAAAAACTAAATGGATTCTCTAAAGAGTCTTCATTCAACTTTATCAGTCTTCCGCTGAGGAGAATAGGGAGGAGATTCTGAGTGGCTGATTTTTTTTGAACTGTCACAGACCTGAGTCAAATCTGAGGTCATTTAAGAGGAGGTTTTGAAATTTACATTAACAAGTCAACGAAACAATCACAAAAAAACCACCAGAACCAGATCTCAAGAGAAAAGAAGTTCTGAATAAACTCAAATGTTAAACTGTAATAACCTGGTAACGCTACCCTAATGACTGGAAGTTAGCAAGCCAAACCCAATGACTTAAAATAATAATTAAAAAATATAAAAGGGCAAAAGGGGGCCTAGGGGTAAAAGTCTAACGCAAATAAGTTAAAACAATAGGCAAACAAAAAAAAAGAAAAAAATTAAAAAAACATAGAAAAAAACAAAAGAAAACATAAAATCTTGAGCAATAGTTCTGTAACTCTCGTTCGGAAAATCGGTCTCTTCTTAATCTATTAGAGTTTTGAAGAGAACAACAAACAACAAGGGAAGGGGGTAGGTATAGTGTACTTGTGATTCCATTCCTCCTCTTGACAAGGTCCCAAAGAAAAGCTGCTAAAATTGCTAAGCTAATATGTAAAAGAAGGTCCTTTCCTGGGGGAAAGGACAGAAGGAAAAAGGGGAGAGGAACAAAGGAATGGAATTAATGGAGAAGAATGGATGGGGAGTAACTAGTCAGGGGTTCAAGTCAGGGGTCCCCCTAGGATATTCAATATTCATTTTATTCAAATCTGATCTGGAGAAGGGTAGTGAGGGTGGCAAAGTTGACTACAGAACTACACTAAGATAAAGAGATTAAGAAGAAAAAAGAAAGAGAAAAGAAAAAAAAAAACACAAAAAAAAAAAGCAAATGGGCAAAAAAAAAAAAAAAAATAAATGTGGATAAAAAAAAAGTAAAAAAATATAAAAAATACATAAATAAATATATACATACATATACATACTACAAAAGATCAGATTGAGAAAAAGAGGATAAAATGATAGTCTGGTGAGATCTCTAGTTAGACAGTGTGCAAAACACAAAAAAAAAAAAAATGCAAAAAGGATGTTAAAAATAGAATAAATATATAAGAAGAGAGATAAGAATATATAATATAATATATAACATATCCATTATCCACATACTGTGTACAACTGTGTACTCCTCACCTCAAAAGATCTCAAAAAAAAAAAAAAGGTTCAGAAAAAAAAAAGAAAAAAAGAGCAAATTGAAAGAGGGGGTTAGGAGAGAGAAGAAAAAAGAAAAAGGGAAAAAAGAGGAGACTGGAAGAAGAGGAGAAGGGGGGAAATGAGGGGGGTATATATGATATGAATGATGAAATGAATGATGATGGAAAAAAAGTATTTTAAAAAATACTATTTAACACCCATAACACAGAACTAGGGAATAAAAAAAATTAATAGGCAGGCAAGTTAAAAAAAAAAAAAAGAAAGTTTTCTTTCAGCAGCGCACAGTCAACTTGGAACTCTCTGTGAGAGGAGTGTGTGAAGGCTAGATAATAAAAAATTAAAAAAGGGGACTGATAATCATGGTGGCTAAGTCCAGTCCATAAATTATGCAGGATGGGGTAAGAATGGTGTCCTAGCCCCTGTCAGAGGGGGAGATGATGATGGATGAGAGGAGAGAGATCATCATTTCATTGCCTGTGGTTCACTCTCAGGGCACCTGGCATTGGCCACTGCGGTGTAGACAGATACTGGCTAGAGATGGACTTTGTCTCTGACGGCACGGCCTTTCTTATGTTCTTATGTTCTTATGCTCCCTGCTCTACCCCAAAACTCCTCTGGCTCCTGATGGGAGGGGGCAGAGCTCTGTCTGCCTCTGAAGCAGCTCTGATAGGCTGCTCTACCCCCGGAGGTGGGGAAGGGAGGAAAGTGGCCAGTTAGAGGGTTATTTCCATGATTGGGAGAGTGGCTTCAGCAGGGCTTGAAATCACATTGTGGAGAGTTGGCGATGCAGAATCCTTCTGCAAGGGCTGACGCATAATCTTCAACTACAGAGGATGCCATGAAGAGCTGCCACCTTCAAAAAGTGTTTCCATCCCATTGCTCTCAATAGACAAGGAGTCTCAGGTGGCCCTTTTAAGAAAGGTACCTATCTCCTATTATTCTCAATGGGACTGACTGGTGATCTCCACCTCCTGACAGCATGCAGGCCCAACAAGTGATGGCATCTTGGCTTCACTTTCATTGGGAGGCGGTGGCCGAGTCCCTTTGAGAACCTTGGGAGACAGCAGTTACTTTGAATGGCAGCAATTCTTCATAAGTTGTTCAGAAGGCAGTGACTTTATGCACCAGCCGCTGCTGATGGTTAAACTATCACTTCTTAAAAACAATGGTGAAAAATGACCATTCATCCTAAAAATCTTTTTATTAACTACTCACCACACAAGATCTACTCAACAGGAAAGATATGTGAGTGCGTGCAGGGGGAACATGATGGAGGGAGAAACTGGTGTGTGCACAAAGGAATGTAAGGAGGTGCAAGGGGCACAAAGTGTGGGTGCAAGGAAGGAGAGAACAAAATCGAACGTGTCTTTAAGATCTGTTTAATCTAATCTGGATCCACAAACTTTAAAATGCCATCATGACAAGAATATGGCTATTGCATGGTGTCACTGCAGGGCAGAGGTTAGGTTATTTGGTGCCCTAACAGTGCATTCCATTCCTTAATATATTTGGATTTATTTTAGGTTTTAGCATTAACTTTGAATTTCCTAAGTTTTATAATGCTTGGTTTGGGGATAATTACAATGTGTTTTACCCTAAGTCACTGATGTGCACTCTCAGCCTTAACTCTTCCTTAACGTAGGTTTTATGTGGCTGCTACTCTGAAACCTGTCAATAAAAAGTATGAATTTGTTTGACAGTATTTCTGCCCGTGTCTCATATTTTCCACAAATGTTTGTATGAGTAAAAGCTGTTTCTCAGAAAGCAAAAATGCCTCACGGCAACGTGAGCAGAATGTGTGTTCATGCTAGGGTTGTTCTTGCGGCCATTTTGAAGCCTCTGATCTTTCTAACCTTTGTAGAAGAAAGTTTGTCATCCAAACAAGAAGCCAAAACAGTCCCATGTGATAAAGAGGACCAGTCACATACCACAAATACTGAATACTTCAAGATATAGCTAAAGTGAATAATTTGAGAACAACCTCTAACCTGAAATAGCTCCATACAAAGTGTACATGGAATGATTCTGAATAACAAACAAATACACAAATATCTAAGTATTTTTACTCATAATTTGTGTAAAAAAGAAAAAAAAGAATTTAACAAATTATTTGTTATGAAATTTTTCCCCAGCTATACACTTAATGTGGTTTTACTGGCATGCACAGCCTTCCGAGTTCCAACAAATATTGTTGCTCATCGTTTTTCCTTGCCACAAAAATGTGCTTTTAAAATGAACAAAAAGAAACTGTAGAACCTCAAAAGTGCTGTAGTGCACACATTCATAAAATTCTTAAAACATGTGGCCTTATCGTGTATATTTAAAGTGTTAAAGTTCTTATGATTATCTTTACAGAGGGCATATGGCTAAAAGACACTGAATCTTATATAGATATAATGCTGTATTTGTACTCACTTAGATTCCATAGTTTGTATTAATTATTCCCACAAGTGGTCCTACACAGTCTAAATTTTTAACAGCTTGTGGGCCTTGTTAACGCTCTGAAATATCAAACAGTTTATATCCTCCATCTGAAATACTCACTCTTTTGTTTTTCAACTAGCGGTAGTTAGCTGGTATTGCTCACTTCTGAAACATATTAAAGGTAGGGAATATAGTGAACCAGAGAAAAATGCCTTAGGTGGTGGTGTGGGGTAGAATGCTTTGCATTTTGTGCTATGTATCCTTTGCAACCTGGGACTGTTCATTATTATTTTTCAATGTATTGAGAGAGGAGTGTATTTAGGCAGCTATTTGAACAAATGTCTCAGAGGAGAACTGGTAATAAAATAATGATCTCACCATGCTAGCAGTGAAGAGGTGTCTTATGTGCTAACATATTGAATTTTTTATGAGAAAGCTTCAGTTATTGCCATTTTCATGACATTCATGACTTCTAGGGAATGTGGTTTATTAGTGGATACCGTTGAAAACCAGACACAAACTGCAGCACCCAATAGTACAACTTCTCAAAGGCCTGCAGAAACAATGATGTCTTGCTCTACAGGCTGTGTGTTATTTGCCAAGTGTAATTCAAAGTCTTATTCTGAGCATTCTGACCACATCTACAATCCAGGGGCTACAGTGCTGCAGCTATGTTGCTGTAGCACCATAGTGCAGATGCTTCCGACCTTGACAGAAGGGGATTTTTCATCAGTGTAGGTAATCCACCTTTGTAGCAAGGTTGTCAGAAGAATTCTTCCATTGACCTAGCTGCATCTACACTGAGTTAGCTTAAGTCCAATGCTCAATGGTGTGAATTTTTCACACCCCTGAGCAATATGACTAGTTTTAAATTTTAAGCATAGCTCTAAATTTTAAGTGTAGACCAGGCCTTGGAAACATAAGATGGGACAGAAAGGTGGCAGACCGGAGGGGCAAGCAGCCCCTTCATTGACCCAAATGACTCCAAGAACTCTGGCACATTTTCCCCTCCAAGCAGCCTGGTGACACTCTGGAAACCAGATAGAGTAGTAACACATTCACCTGTTTAGATTGTAAGCCCTTCCAGCAGGGAACTCTTTTTTATGTTTGTACAGTACTCAGCACAATGGAGCCCGGTTCCTGATTGGGGCTTCAGGCACTATCATAGTACAAATATTTACTTCTATTAATAATAATAAAACACGTAGATACACACCACTTCCAGTGACCCCTCACCAAAATACCCCCATTCCATTTCCCAGTTATGTTTCCCCAAAATAGCCTTTTCCACTCCATGGTAAGTCTTACTAAAATCAGCTCCTCTGGACATCAATAACATTCATCCCATTTTCCAAACCTTCCTATGCTCTACTATAACCCACCTCCACACACACCTTTCACTGATGTAACTTTAAGAAAGAAGTCAGTTTATAGGGGGCAAATATTTGGTCATTTTAGGTACAGGACCTACAATTTTGGTTTTGTTGTTTGTAGGTTAAATGTTGATTATTTACTAAATGTGGAGCTGGTATTTTGGGTTATTTCTTCACTCAAGTTTTGTGGTTCTGTAGACAAGTTGCCTTGTTTGATTGAAAGTTATATTTTTAGTTATCCTCTGTAAAGATGCCCAGATGCTTTGGGGCATGTGTTCCTACAATAAATAGTATTATTATCATAATGACCTATTATTCCCACTGTAGGACATAAATATTGTAGACTAAGTTTAAGTGTGTACTATTTTTTCATTAGAGTCTCTATATTGCCATGCTGCACAGATTTAAGTCCGTGAACTTACTACTTTTTTTATGTTAAAAAAAAAAAAGTGAGTCCATTATGTTATACACACTGGGCCTGATTCTGATCTTCTTATGCTTAATTTACACTGGTGTAATTCCACTGATTTCAATTGATTTATTCCTAGTTTAAATTGAGAACAAAGCCAGGCCTACTGCTCTTGATTCATTTTACTGAAAGAGCGGTAGGAGGCCTGATTTTGATCACATGTACACTAGGAATAAATCAACTGAAATCAATGGAATTAAACCAATGAAAATTAATGATAAGGAGATCAGAATCAAAATGAATCAAGATGAGTTTAATAGTACTAATGTACTAGCACACCAGTACTAGTATTAGTGTACTAAACGAAATGCACAACTACTAGGAGAAATTACTTGGCAGAAGTTGAAGCACCAGACATACAGAAATGTTTGCTCTGAAATTCCAGAGACTTAACCGTCCCTTTGGTTTTCTGGAATGCTTTGATTTAGTCATGTGGAGTGGAAATAGTCTGTAACATCAAAAGGGCACTTGGAATAATACCTCTTGTGCAGTTACAGGATATGTGAAGTGAATTAAGTGTCAGTGAACTTCAGTGTGACAGCAAATTTATATATAATAATAAAGACAGTTAGGAAAAGTTTAGTTATCTCCAAATGTGGAAGTATTTATAATCAACATATCTTTATACAGCACCTTTCCTCCAAAGCATTTTATAAAATATATAATCTCTAGGTGCATAATATATAATATAGGCTCTATCGGAGGATGGTGGTGGTGAATCTATTACAGGCACACATCGGAGTAGTTTCACTTCGTCTACCTGGGTGCAGAGGTAAACCAGGCAGTTATAGTTTTGTGAGTGCAAATTTTACATTACAAAAAGACTTGTTCTTAGTGCAGCTAAATTAAAGTATTATTAATTTTTAAAATAAATAATACAAGACTTCTTTGCAGGTACAATTTGGACTCCCAAAACTTGCATCTGCAAAATGAATTGTACACAAATTTGAGGGTACTGTTTTTGAATATTTAACTGTCTAACCCGCCATGACTCATAAATTAGTCCTGTTATCTGACTCTGATTTACTGACACTGGTGACCAGTATTTCAGTTTGTTTTCCACTATGAGGCTGACACTGTTGTTTCTAGGGTTGAGTTTCTGTTGTAGCCCACTATGGTCTTTTTGTTTGCTTAAAACCTTGTTAGTGCGGGAAACCAGAGTCCTGGCAATAACAGTCAGGAGAAAAGGGATGTGGGTGTGTCATATTTTTGTAGCTGGAGCCCACTGACAGATTTTGACAGTTTGCAGACACATACTATCTAACAAAAACTACAAGGAAATATTTCTTTAACCACAATTTTTTCTAAACTTCTCTGGACATAACTTGTAGAAAGTGTTATTAATTAAATAATAGCCTTTTAGAAATTATTTTCAATGTAGTAGCATGTAGTCTGTCAAATAATAAACACTCCTGTGTCATGAAACATGTCAAAAAGAAATCTACAGCTTCCTTTGTACCTCTGTCTTTTTAACGTTTCTTTATTGACTAGAGTATACAAGGAGTGGCTTAGAGATTCCAGTTGCATGTAGCAGGAAATAAATTTTACAAACATAAGCCACAAACTGCAAAGGCTGCTTGTTAATGTAAGGCTCTCCCAGTTCAGAGTCCCATTGACTTTAGTGGAACTCTTCACAGGCAGATCCTTATTTCTGCCCAGAGCCCTTGGCAGGACCAAAGCAATGTGAGGAATATTCTATTTGATATCATTATATCTAGACAAGAATTAAAATGCTTTTGAAAGTCAAACCCGTTTTTCCTTGATGACACACTTCTGAATTCTATTTATAAACCATCGAGGCCTTTTCTGATTGTGTTGCTGTACAAGAAAAAACAGAAAATTTTCAATATAATTTAATCCAAAATCATATTAATCTCATAACTCATCATATGGCCAGATTCACTTACATCAGGGGTTCTCAAACTGGGGGTCAGGACTCAGGGGGTCAGGAGGTTATTACAAGCTGTCAGCCTCCACCCTGAACCCCGCTTTGCCTCCAGTATTTATAATGGTGTTAAATATATTTAAAAGTGTTTTTAATTTATAAGGAGGGTCGCACTCAGAGGCTTGCTGTGTGAAAGGGGTCACCAGTACAAAAGTTTGAGAACCACTGATCTACATGCTCTGCCTGCTTTGTGTTGCTCAGGCAACATAAGCAGCTATAAACCCAGTTTAACCTGCCAATTAAGGTGGGGTTGTGGCTACTTTATGTTACGTTACAGCAGAAGGTGCATACCAGTGATCTGGCCCTTAACTTTTTAAAAGAATATTAATAGAACCCTTCTTCTCATCATGTATTTATAACGCAAAAACTAGAGGTGGGCATCAACCAAAACCTCAGATCCAAACTCCCTTAAATGTTGGCAGTGTTTCAGATTAAAAGCTGTTACTTTTTTTCTGTATGTAAAGAGCAGATATTTTACTCACAGTGAAAATGACCTTTTTTAGATTTAGAAAAAGACAAAACTATAACCTCCAAGACTTGTGTGTGTCTCCTCTTTAACTTTCTGCACCAAAGTGAACACAAAATGGCTGCTTGTCTCTCTGCAGACACCAGAGTTCTTAGCGAATTAAAGGTCATCAAGCACTCAGTAAACCATAGAACCAAGGTCTGAATCTGAATGCAAATTCTCCAAATGACAACCCTCTTTAAAATGAGCCAAACAAAATGCCCAGTCTAAACACTCTAACTTTGGAATTTTAAAATTCGGGTTTTAGTATCAATCTCTCAGAAAAACCAACCAAGTTGCAAAGGACTTCCTTCAGGGATATTTTTCCTTGTGTTTGTCAGATGAATAGTCTGAAAGGCAAAGAAAATTCTCTTAAAGTAACTGAATCTACCTCATACTTATATCAGACATTCCACCACTTTGGCATCCTGTGGAAATGGTAATCATGCCACTGTATTAGTATTCAGTAGTGGAAAGCTTGTAATCCACCACTCAAGGGGGAGTCAGGGAACGTGGACAATGGTCTAGAATACTGTAATTATGGAGTTCAGATAGGATAAGCAGTGAGGTAATGTGTATCTTGAGCTGAACTTTTTTTGTCACAGTAGGCCGGTTCCATGTGTAAGTGAGATGCAGCTTTTGTTTGTGTTCTCGCCCCCAGGCCAGTAAAACACAGGGAAGGGCTCACCCATCTGGTGGTGGTAACTGAAATTCCAAATGCATCAAAGATCTTATCACTTCTCAGACTACAGTCACTTCTTCTCCTCCCTCCCCCCCAAAATAATGCAACACATTTTCATTTATCTTAAAACTGAAAGAGACTGTATGTTCATTGGCATGTTACTAGCTTACGTTAACTGCAACCAAATGGATTTTCTGTATGAAGAAGAACAAACATTGCTGCAGCTGTTGCTTTCCTATAATTTTTAATTAAGACATTTCATGTATCTTTTCGTAATGTGGTTGTGGTGTGCGGGGCCGGCTCCAGGCACCAGTGCAGCAAGCTAGAGCTTGGGGCGGCCCTATGGAAGGGGGCAGCATGTCCGGGTCTTCTGCAGCAATTCGGTGGCGGGTCCCTCAGTCCCTCTCGGAGGGAAGGACCGGCCACTGAATTGCCACCGAAGAATGAAGTGGCAGTGGTAGAGGAGCTGCTGAAGTGCCACCGAGCATGGCTTTTTTTTTTTTTTCCCCTCGCCGCCTGGGGCGGCAAAAAAGCTGGAGCTGGCCCTGTTGGTGCGTTTCTTTCCAGATTAATAACATATTCATATTAGTGCCTTTCTTCCTAAAGAACTTTGAAAACTATATAAAGTACCAGACATACAAAAAGCAGCCACTCTGGGTTAGAAGGTTACAGCCAGAGAATTGTGTACATTTTGGACATGGACAACAACAGAGAAAACCTCTACTCTTACAAAGCTGCCAAGGGCTATTTAATACCTACCCAGAGCAGACAGGATGTTGGGGGTTTTTTAAGGTTTCATTCAAAGGGACCCATAACAGTAAGACAACCCTGCTGGGATTTGATCCTCTGACCACAGAATTGCTGTGTTCTAGGTCTCATAGCAGCATTATAGCAGAACTTCTTAGTGAGTAAGATGCATTAGTAAAACTTGTGCTCCCTCTTGCCCTCTGTGACAGACAAGCTGTATGGATCTGCAGAAAATAAAACATCAAGGGCCAGATTTTAAAGGAATAAGGGGCAAATCAAATTGGCCAAGCAGCAAGAGTAACACACATGCATTTCTATGTGACAGGAGAAAATTGTCTTATTTTTCAAAGATTTAATGATTTTTTAAGACCTTTCCATATGCCCATTCTGGAAGGATGTGAAATGTCAGGAACTTGATGGGAGAGGCAGTTGTATTCTTCTGAGTCATACTGGTTTTTGCCTGGATGGCAGGTCTCACTAGCTTTAATCTATGGTACAGAAGGGTTCACATGTTTAAGAGGGGAAGGGTGGAACTAGGGGCAGAAATACAGATGGGCCTTGGTGGGAGAAACCCAAAGGACAAAGTCAAGCTCAGGAGAAAACATACACTGCAGTTTCAGTTAAGGAAAAAGACAAAACTCAGGAAGAGGTTCATTTTGAATAGTGGGGGGATGTGCATGCATATGCACACAAGCATGAGTGTGGAAAGAGTGGTCTGTAGACTGCCTGTTCACTGTACGTATACTAAGAGTGCCCCACCAGGCCTGCGGTCATATATACTGTATACTGTACAGTGAGTTTTTCCTACTGTATTTCAGAGTGATAATGCACTAAGAACTGCCCAGACTGTTGCAATTAGAAAATTATATTTACACAGTAACAATCATTACTCAGTTTTGTCTCCACATAATCTGCAGAAATGCAGAAAAAGTTGCACAGACAGGCATGTGTGTTCATTATGCACTGATTTGAACATGTCATACAGGCCTAATATCCCACATGGCAAGCTGTGCATTCACATGGGTTTTCAATTCTCAGTTGATGTGGGTAAATTGCAACATTGTGAAAAGCTAGGTTCTATGTAAAGAGTAGCTTTTTTAAAGTGAGCAGCAGATTTAAAAAAAAAACAAGATGATACTGGGCCTGATTCTCCTAAGTGATACCACTGTAATTCCATTGACCTCAGTGGATTTTATTCCTGATTTATACTGGCATACATGAGGAAAATTAAGCCCTTGGAATCTGCAAAGCATTCCACAGCAGATTATAGCGTACAAAAATATTTGACTATAACAACAACATATATATACAGAAATGTAGTGCCTTCCATCTTGAAAGACTTCCATTTTACAGACTTGGGCCTCTTCTGAAGTCTCCAGGATCATCCATTCACCACCAGCATTTGTTAAAGGATACCCTCTTTCAGGATATTTCATATAATTTTTAAAATAGCATTTTTCATTGTGGTTTATATAAAAAAATATTTTAAACCCTTGGAAGCTCATCTCTGCCATCTTTGTGCATGCACACTGATTTATCGCTGCGAAGTAGCTCATGAATAGTGGCCTGCTAACATTTATTTATTCTTTTAAGAGTCAAACACTCACTGAATACATTTTTTAAAGCACATATAAAGATAAAGTTGTGGTTTGCACAGAAGTAAAATAAAGGTTGTAGCTCAGCCCTTCCATCTTCAGTGTCTATTTTTAAACAAAGTAAAGAAACTTTTCTTTTTCGAGTGATTGCATATGCCCATTACACTAGGTGCGTGCGGGTCTCATGCTCCAATACTGGAGAGTTTTCTTTAGCTGTATTCATAGGGGCAGTCACACCTGTGCGCGGTTGCCTCTGATGCTCTGAGCAGAGGGTATAAAAGGTAGAGTTCTCAAGTTCTCAACCTGCGGGCCATGGGCTGCTTGCGGCCCAATCAGTGCACATGTATGGCCCATGTGATATCCTCGGGGCCATACAGGAAGTATATATATTTTGTGGATGTGGCCCACATAACACACAGAGACCTGCATATGTGGCCCACAATGGTAAATAGGTTGAGAACCGCCCCATCCTCCCTTCCTCTTTACCATCCCTGGTCAGTGGCAGCCAAGTGCTGTCAGTTGTTCCTCTGTGAACATGCAATTATTGATTTTGGCTAGCTAGTGGTACTCATTTTTGGGTCCTCAAACTCCATTTTCTTTCATTCTTTCTTCCTTCCACGGTTGGTCAGTCAGTGGACTCTGGGCAGCATAGGTCCCCTGGCTTCAAACCTTGCTCTGCATGTCACAAGCCAGTGTCAGTGTCAGTGAGTGACCCTCATTCTTGCTGTCTGAAATACTTGGATGAGGATCACATCAGGGCCAAGTGTCCAGTTTGCCAAAGCTTTGAGTCAACAAGAAGCTAAGAAAAGAATGCCTCGGGTATATTCTGATGGAAGCCTCGCTTTGCCTGGCATTAGTGAGTTAAAAAGGAGTTTCTCCCCATCCAGGAGTGCTCTCCCAGCCTTACAAAGAGGCAGAGAAAGGAGATCCCCTTCATCAAGGCACTCCTCAGAAAGACATAAGCACTCAGAGCCCTCTCAGCCTCCAAAGCCAAAGAAAGGGACGGCATCCACTTCAGGACTGAAGTAGAGTGCTCCTCAACTCACTGCCCCACAGTACCACTTTGGCTTAATCATAGCAGAGCCATTGAATCCAGTTACCAAGCCAGAACTGTTGAGGCCAGTTGCTGCTTTAGAGCAGGCATTAGACCATCGCTCTTGATGACAGTGGGGCAAAGGCCTGTCTTGGTATTGACCATCCTGGAGGCCTATGCAGCTGCAAAAGATCTCTTCAGCCCTTTGGTATGGCCCTCACCAGTTACTCAGACTGATAACGTCTTGCCAAGGTTGTTGCATGGGGTGCATTATGTTGCTTTTTCTGTTCATGTCCA
This sequence comes from Mauremys reevesii, assembly GCF_016161935.1. Classification (NCBI taxonomy): domain Eukaryota; kingdom Metazoa; phylum Chordata; order Testudines; family Geoemydidae; genus Mauremys; species Mauremys reevesii. The sequence goes on from NC_052624.1 coordinate 203,879,179, forward strand.
TTATGGCACCAGTGGCTTCTGGTCTGGTCTACTACATGCATCCATCATTAAGCTGGCTCTGAGACCAATGGCAACCACTCTGTCTCAGGGCATGGTACCATAACCAGGAAGCCCCCGATGTAGCCGCCAGTACCACAGAATAGTCATAGATCTTGGTCCCGATCTCCGATTACGCTGTCCGGTATCATGCCTCCCTGACTGGTGGAGTACTCAGACTCTTCAGAGTATGAAGTGGACTACTAAGTCTACCACTACCTGGAATCCAGAGCATCCTCCAGGGATTGTTACTGCTTTGATAGGTGTCATCTTTGCAAGACTAGATCAAGAGTTTGGTGGGCCTGGTGCAGGCACAATTGTCCCTACCCTGCCAGCCCCATAATTGGCCCTACTGGGTTCTATTCCCAATAGCCAAAGCAAAAGGAAGTCTCAAGCCAATTCTGAACCTTTGGAACTGAAATAACTACATCATTTCTGCATGATCTCCCTCACAACTATTATCCCTTTATTAGATCCAGGAGATTGGTATACTGCCCTTGACTTGAAGGTTGCACATTTCCACATAGCTATTTCCGCATCACACAAAATTTCATAATAGAAGGGAACCACTTCCCGTTTACAGTTCTACCCTTTGGCCTATTGTCTCCACCAAGGGTTTTCACAAAATGCATGGCAGTGGTAGCTGCCTTCCTCCACTGCTGGAATGGCCAGGTATACCTTTACCTAGATGATTGGCTGCTGCGAGGCCATTGCCGTCAGCAGATGGAAGAAATTATTCATTGAACTCTCTCCCTGTTTTCATGCCTAGGCCTGACAGTAAACAGAGAGAAACAGACCCTAGTACTCCTCCAGAGCATGGAATTTATCAGTTGTCCCAGATTCAATCCTAGTTAGGGCCTTTCTGCTGCTACCAAGTTTCCTAACTATATGAGACCTCTGCATGTCCCTCAAGAACCGTCATTAAAGAATTACTTCAGGCTCCTGGGGCATATGGTAGCATGTACTTACATGACCCCACATCCAGGCTGCATCTCAGAGCGTTACAGGCATGGCTCAAGTCAGTGTACCACCCTCACATATATCATCTGGAAAGACCAGTATGTATCCCTGAGAAAGTTTTATCCTCCCGGGATTGGTGGATGAGCCAAGACAACATCTGCAGGGATGTTCCTTCCTCCTCACCTCTTCCTTCCATGAATTTAGTGATGGACACCTCAGCTGTGGGGTGGGGAGTGCATCTGGGAGACTTGCAGCTCAAGGCTTGTGATCCAGTCAAGAGACAGGACTACACACAAACATTCTAGAGCTAGGGACAATCTCCAGAGTGTGTCACCATTTCCTGCCCCACATACACGACAGACTTGTCCAAATACTTACTGACGCAGGAGAGCACTGTTCTACATCAATTGGGGTGGGGGGAGAGGTGGGTCAAACAACCTGTGCCAGGAGGCAGTCAGGCTGTGGAGCTTCTGTATACTAAATTCATTGATACTCAGCATCATACCTGCTGAGGGTTCAGAATGGCTTAGCAGCTAGGCTAAGCAGATCCTTCGCCTTGGATCTTGAGTGGTCCTTCAACATGACTATTCTGAGATCAGTGTCCACTCTTGGAGTTATTCACATCCCGTCAGAATAGGAAATGCTCCCAGTTCTGTTCAAGGGCAGGTCACAGCCCAGGTTTCATCTCAGATGTGTTCCTTTTTTTCTTGGGACAAGGACCTGCTCTATAACTACCCCTAGGACTGCTGATTTCCCAAGTCATCCTCAAGCTGAACCAAGCAGGACTGAGACAATGTGATACTCACTGTGCCAATATGGGCAAGATAATTGCAGTATTTGGACCTCTGCGAACTATCAGTCAAGGAACCTTTCCCCTAGCTCCAGTCAAGCACCTGATATCACAAGGTCACAGGTGGGTGTTGCACCAGAATCCTCAGGCATTATACCTCATGGCCCAGTTCCTGATTACACCCTGAGGAAGCACATTATTCAAAAGTGGTCCAGAATGCCATGCTTAATAGTGGGAAACTGTCTACAGGGGCTTTCTACCTTTAGAGGAAGTGGTTCTCTAACTCAGCAACTAACTGCAGTGTGTCCCCTACACAGACTGTGATTCAAAAGATCTTGCATTCATTGTTAATTAATGAGTCAGGTTTGATGTGAGCTCCATCAAAGTGCACCTGGCTGCAGACTCAGAATTGTTTTCTCTAATGCAGTGACTACCAGGTTCTTAAAAGCTGTAGATAGATTTTTCACACCTTCTCTAGGGACCCTGGTCCCCAATCGTATTTGAACTTAGCCGTTAGCTTCCTGCTCATGGTTACAATTTTCAGTGAAGGGGGCCTTTTTAGTAGCCACCATGTCCATGAGGAGAGTAGGAGAGCTGCTTGCCTAGTAACAGATCCTTCAAAGGCTCTTTTCTCCAAGGAACAGCTTAGGCCACATCCTAAATTTCTTTCAAAAGTAATACCTGACTTTAATCTCAGCCACTCTATTTATTTACAGGTTTGCTTTCCAAAGCAAAAGTCCCAGACTCTGTACATTCGCTGAGCCTAGGCATTTTATCTAGACAGAGCAAGGCCCCTTCCTGTATCTTCCCATCTGTTCATCTCCTACCCATAACAAATGAGGGGGCATCCTGTGACGGCACAATGGCTGTACAAATGGATCACCAGCTGTATCGCCATGTGTTACAATGCCAAGGATGTTACTCCTCCAGAAAAATTGTCAACCAGAGCTCACTCAGCATCCATGAGTCAGGTCCTGATTGTAGACATTTGCAGAGCAGCAATGTAGTCCACAGTCCATACTGTTGCTAGGCTTTATGCAGTTACCCACACATCAAGGGAAGATGCTAATGTAGGGAAAGCAGTTCTCCAGTTCCTCTTCCAGTGAGGCTCCCAGCCCTACTTTCACTGGAAACTGCTTGTGAATCACCTAATTTAATGTACATATGCAGTCACTCAAAGAAAAAAAAACACTCACCTTTCTTAACTGTTGTTCTTTGAGATATGTTGCATACATCCATTACACGATCCACCCTACTTCCCCCAAAGCACCAGAGTCTTTCATCTAAGGATCCAGTATGAAGGTACTGTGAAGGGGTGGGGCGCTTCCTACCCTTTATACCCTCATCTTGGATCACAAGTAGCAGTAGGGCGCAGATATGTCACCCATATGATACCATTAGGCAAAACTCCCTGGCATCAGCACATGAAACATACATACACATCTAGTGTAATGGACACGTGCATCACATCTGGAAGAACAATGATTACAAACAGGGTCAGCTAAATTCAAACTCTATAAACCAAGAGGGGCAAAGGTTTTGTCCTAGAATGTTTTTATATTTTAGCCTGGCTCTGTAGTTCAAGGTATTTTTTAAAAAAATTATTCAGAAATGGGAAAAACAGGAAGGAAATGTTTAAAACAATCTTGGCCTTTTGAGATGACGCGTTTGATGAACAGGTCAAATCAACAGGTTCCCAGTCTCAGAGAAAGCAGCTGCAATGACCTAGTTGGTTGCTAATATACCGCACATTTGTATCATGTATAGAAAAGTCAACTAAATGGGATAAAGTGGGATATAAAATGCTCTTCTAAAAATATTCACTTCTGTTGTATTAGTAAAAAGAACAGGAGTACTTGTGGCACCTTAGAGACTAACAAATTTATCTGAGCATAAGCTTTCGTGGGCTACAGCCCACTTCAGCATCCGATGAAGTGGGCTGTAGCCCACGAAAGCTTATGTTCAGATAAATTTGTTAGTCTCTAAGGTGCCACAAGTACTCCTGTTCTTTTTGCGGATACAGACTAACACAACTGCAACTCTGAAACCTGTTGTATTAGTAAATTTCACTTCTCAAATGAAATTAATTTCACTCCTGAAATTTACTACATTAATTAAACACAAGTGTTATATACAGAATAATACACATATTACTGTGGCAAATTACCTTTGAATTGTATGACTATCTAATTGCTTTATATTGGGGGTGTCAAGGTTTCCTCCCCCACTCTGAACTTTAGGGTACAGATGTGGGGACCTGCATGGACCCTTCTAAGCTTGATTTTTAGCTTAGATCTGGTAACGCTGCTACCAGCCAGAAATCAGTGTCTGGCACACTTTCTGTCCCCCAAAAACCTTCCCTGGGGAACACAGATCCAAACCCCTTAGATCTTAACACAAGGAGAAATTAACCATTCCCCCCTCCTTTCCCCCACCAACTCCTGGTGAGTCCAGACCCAATTCCCTGGATCTTAAAACAAAGAAAAATCAATCAGATTCTTAAAAAAGAAAGCTTTTAATTAAAGAAAAAGAAAGGTAAAAATCATCTCTGTAAAATCAAGATGGAAAATACTTTACAGGGTACTTAGATTTATATAGCCCAGAGAAAAAACCCTCTAGCCTCAGGTTCAAAGTTACAGCGAACAGAGGTAAAAATCCTTCCAGCAAAAAGAAGCATTTACTGGCTGAGAAAACAAACATAAGACTAACACGCCTTGCCTGTGCTACTTACAAGTTTGAAACATAAGAGTGATTCAGAAAGATTTGGAGAGCCTGGATTGATGTCTGGTCCCTCTCAGTCCCGAGAACAAACAACCCTCAAAACAAAGAGCACAAAACAAGATTTGAAAGTATCTTGTCCCCCTATTGGTCCTCTGGTCAGGTGTCAGCCAGGTTTACTGAGCTTCTTAACCCTTTACAGGTAAAAGAGACATTAACCCTTAACTATCTGTTTATGACAGGGGGGGTTTAATAATTCTGTCCCCTGATAATTCTAGGATGGGGCTGATTTCATCTACACCATTCCTGTGTTCCAAAAGCCTGCCTGACCCAGATTTTGGCTAAACCATCTTGAATTATTGCTCTTACCAGATTTCAAAAGCTAAACAAAGTTAAGCTGGTTAGCACTTTGATGGGAGATCTCTACAAAACAAAGGTAGCAGCAGGAAGTAGGGTTGGTGATTCACTAAGTTGCAGCCTTCCCTCTGCATCAATAAAGCTTACCTGCATTTGGAAATTTACTGAAATAGCTATAGAATAAGTGGCTGTGGGAACACTTATTCCAGAATAAGAGTACCTTTTCCAATGTAGCTTAATCCACATTGAAAGTGATAATTATTCTGGAATAATTATTTAAGTAAATTTCCAACTGTAGACAAGCCCTAATGAACCAGTGCCTCAGTGTGGTGCCCAAACATGACTGCATTTGAGCAGTGGGTGACACTAATGTGATTTATAGATATATGTGGTGTGTATATCTTTTCAGATCCTTTATGATAAAAGGTGCTAGACAAATGTAAATTATATGATCATTATTACTAACCTGAGCTGGTTGAATTGTGACTAACATTCATTGCAAATGTATCCCTTTTCCCTGATTGCAAATGCTTCATTGATTTTTGCAAATCTATTTGTTGTTCATAATTAGTCCACAAGCAGTTTATACAAACAAATTTTAGTCTATGGATTATTCATGAACTGTTCACTATTTGTCCTTTGTGTTCTGTGATTGGTCATCTAACAATGGTAATATTTCCTCTCCATGATTGGATGAGCATAACAAATAGTGAATAAACTCATGCCAGGGTTGCCATGCATATAGGTGTCAATATGAAGAACAGCCATTCCCAAAACTTTAATGCAAACAAAAATTCAAATCACACAAATATTTGCAAGTGGCAAACAACAAAAGGTGTGAGCATGGTCAAATAGGACAGCTGTTTCAGTTCTGAATCAGTGTTGGCTAGCACTGTTTTGCAGTATTCTACCAGCTCTGTCAATATTCTGACTGTAATCTCTGTTTTATAATTTCTGTAGGAAAGTAAAAAGAAATGTTGAATTATGTGATTAGTTATGGCTAACAGATTTGGGCACAGGATCCAGACTTGTAGAGATGCTTTCTCTTTTAAATCCCATGTGTTCTGACTTCCCCAGCGAGTGTCAAAGGTTGTCTTCTGGGGCAGCACTGGCCAGTGAAGTCTCAGAATATGAAATATTGACTGCAGAAGAGACACCAGACCTAGAGAAAGAATACATTTGTGTAGGCAGAGGGATCTGTTAGGAGTGGGACTCAGGAAGCGGAAGCAAAGAGTCAGCGCTGAAAGTTGTGAGGAGAGAAAGGAAAAATGGGAGAAAGAAAAGGTGTTTTATTTGAAAATCTGAGTCAGTCTTCCTCTCACCTCAGTTTGAGGTTTAGGAGAATGTGTTACAAGCGTTTATGGGATTCTATGAATTTGTGGGACTAATTTTGCAGGAGTTTGCAAAGATTCTATGTGAGTTTGTGATCTCCAAAATTGTTTCCATAGGTTAAAAATGGTCTAACTAGTTCAAATTGTCAACATTTAATGTATTTTTATTGGGGAGGGGGGGTTGTATCTTTTAACTGATGGCCCAGCCTTAACTTTCAATTATGCAAGCACAAAAATGTATCTTTAGGTTCCTATATTCGTGTAAATTTCAGAAATCCTAAAACTGTTGTGTTGGGTAGGGGTGAATGAGGGGCAGCATTCATCCAGGCTGAGACCTTAAATAAAAATTCCTAAATCTTTGCTTTAGACAAGTTGCAGTTGAATCTTGGGGGCAAGTTGGGACAGGGTGGAGAGGGAGCATGGAGAGAGAGAAATATATAATCAAATCAGCAACAGTCTCTCTACTATAATGGTTCTACTGTCTAATGCTGGGAACTATGGTAAGTATACCTTGGTTTTTGCCACTGGAATGACATGCGATACATTCAGACTTCATGGCACCATGATCATCACCTTGACAAAATTTAAAATTCCTTCGTTGTGAAACTGAAATTATTTTTTAAAAATTATGAAGGTAAATAAAGTGTAGCTGGCAGCCCATTATCACAGGCAGCTGATGCTGAGTATGTAGCCTGCATAGAAGTTACAAGATTTTGTGTCTGAAGTCTCTTACATGCAGTGGATTAGAATTTCCTCAGGGACCCCAGTCCCTCCGTCGCGCCCCCCCCCCCGGGCATAACCCATTTTACATGCATTACTTCAGGGATATTGTGGGGGTTAGAAAAAAAACGAAAATGTCTTTCACTCAGCTCTTGTTGAGGCTGGTTTTACCCTTTCTCTTTTCGTGTATCCCAGGACCCCAGTCCTTCCTTGTCTCTTACTTTTTGAAACAACAGGGAGTGGCTACCTCCCTTGTGTTAGCCCAGGATTCCGGACAATAGGTGATCTCTGAGCTGTGAGTTATTGAAATGGTCTTATCTGTTTCCTGGGGTGATAGTAAATGAGATGTCAATATAACGTCTTTTGTGCTGATGACATTCAATCTGATGACTAGGAATTTTTCACACTGGGCTAGTATTTCAAACTGATGTGTTGGCATATTAACTAGGGGTCTCACCAAATTTGTTGTATGTAAAAATAAAATGAGATCACTCATAGTGACTTCAACTATCCTACTTAATGAGGTGATAACTAATTAATGTGAAGAATGTGAAGATCATCACGGCCTTTTTTAGATATTCAGATGCATAAATTTTCAGTTGCCTGTTCTCATCTCTGTGGAATAAACATATCACACAGAGTGCTCCAAGACAATTCTGTTTTCCCAGTTCTGGACAAAGTTAATTTTCCTCAGTCTTAATAAAAGTTTGCTATTTTTCTCAAAATCAAACCAGTGAAAACAGATATATTTTCTTGCCTTATGCTTCTTTTCTAGTTTTCCTCCTTTTTGCAAATGACTACATTTAACTGTGATCTGACCAACTACTCCCTTGGCTGATAAAGGAACTTCCCCAGACAAGTGACTGAGGATGTCAAACTGTGCTTTTAACAGATTCATTGATAAGGTTATCGGTAACTGCAAAGGGACTGAACCTTTGAGCTGTGTCAGATTTCTCCCAGTCTCTGGTGCCAATGTCTGGTTCCTCCCACCAAAAACCACTTAGTTCACTTCCAATTTGTCGTCTTCTCTTTCTTTTCCCTTCTGCAGGCAGCCTTCACATTTCATTTTCTCCTGGGAAAAATGAACACACAAAATGCTTGTTTTAGACATTCTTGATCACTGTATGGAACACCCCAAAAAAGACAGATGTACTGAACAACATGAAACAAGTCAATACTTCTCCGTTTGAATGAACACTGTTACACAATACACATGTGATAGTTGTTTTCCAAAATGCTGCTTGTTATATTTTGTTTTTATTATCATTCCTATTAATTCTAAGAAAAATAAAGAGAGCATATTTACTTGACCCAACTCATATTAAACTTACAATAAAATACATAGAAATGGATCCTCAGTTGGTCTAAATCAGCTTCAATGGAACTATGTTGATTTGCACCGGCTGAGGACCTATCCGAACTACTGTTTCTTCTTAATTTATGTTAGCTTTATTTTCTTGTCTTTGGCATTTGGAGAATTTTCTTCCAGAATACTTCTGATTAGAAAATGGCAGTCCTTCCTCATCCTGGCATCTAAGTAACTCTTTTAAATGATGACCAACCTATTAATTAATATGAAGCATTATAAAATAAAATTCCCAAACCAAACAGAAATGGAGATCCTCACACATGCTACTCAACTCACTGAGGGCTTGATCCTCCAAGGTGCTGAGCACTGTAGCTCTGATCCAGCAAAGCACTTAAGCATGTGCTTAACTTGAAGCATGTAACTACACCCATTCACTTCAAGAGGATTACTCATATGCTTAAAGTAAAGCAGGTGCTTACGTGCTTTGCTGGATCATGGCCAAAGTGCCCAGCACTGTGAAGAACCCCTAGGAAAACTCTCTTTCAACATAATCAAGTAGTTTGCTTAAGAATAATATAGGCAGCTACTTAAAATATTAAATTGCATCTTACATACTTTATGCTAAATAACTTGTTTATTAAGTTTATCTCAAAAAAAAAAACAAAAAAAACCCGAGGAGTCCTTGTGGCACCTTAGAGACTAACAAATTTATTTGGGCATAAGCTTTCGTGGGCTAAAAACCACTTCATCAGATGCATGGAGTGGAAAATACAGGAGACAGGTGTAAATACACAGAACATGAAAAGATGGGAGATGCCTTAAAGAGTGTTAATGAGGCCAGTTCAGTTTGGGTGGATGTGGCCCTTTTCCAACAGTTAACAAGGGGTGAATATCAACAGAGGGAAAATTATTTTTTGTAGTGACCCAGCCACTCCCAGGCTTTATTCAAGCCTAATTTGATGGTGTCAAGTTTGCAAATTAATTCCAGTTCTGCAGTTTCTCATTGAAGTCCGTTTTTGAAGTTTTTTTGGTGAAGAATGGCCACTTCTGAGTCTGTTACTGAGTGTCCAGGGAGATTGAAGTGTTCTCCTACTGGTTTTTTTAATGTTATAATTCTTGATGTCTGATTTGTGTCCATTTATTCGTTTGCGTAGAGACTGTCCAGTTTGTCCAATGTACATGGCAGAGGGGCAAGGCTGGCACATGATGGCATATATCTGAACAACCTCAATGCTGACAAACATACAATGCTTATGGAACAATACACACTCCTAAGTTTGCTGCATGTATCTAATATAAATATATCTATCACGTGTAGTATAACTTCTCTAAGATGAGGTTCTACTCTGAAAAGCAAATTTGTAAAAATGGCCTCATTTTTATTGTGTTTCAGAGATTTCAGGATCAAATGTGTTCAATTTACAGGTAAAACATATGCCAGTTCTGCAAACTGAGCCTGGGATCTAAAAGTCAAGCTGGATTCTTTCCTTTTTATGCAATGCCATTAGTAATAAAATCTGTTAGTCCTTAAGGTGCCACCAGACTCCTTGTTGTTTTTATCAGTAATAAAAGTTAATTTACACCTGTACAGACTTCAGTGGAGTAGCACAGGTGTAATTTATTAGAATTTAGGGCTTGTCAACACACAAAAGTTGTACCAATGTAGCTAAGTCCATTTGGAAACCAATACACTGAGTCCAGTTGGGGTAAATTTCTTGTGTGGACACTTTTATTTCAGCCCTATTTTGATTTAGTTTAATTTTTAATAGCCTAATCCATAATAAAATTATCCATGCAAGAGATTGGTTTGGACCAATTTAACCTAATTGGTTTCTAAACCAGTTTAGTTAAATTGGTGCTCAAACAATGGATAGACCATCCCCTTGAAAACAATTCTGTTCATGATGCACATAATAAAATAGAATCATGCTCATTCTATCATAATTGAATTGGCTCTGCAGGGCTAATGGGAGTAAAAAACAGCAAAAATGTATGTTTTGTTGCTAACGTCAGCAGTAATTACTCTGAATTCACAAATGGAGCTGTTCTGTTGAGGAGGAGGAAGGAGCAGTTGTTACATTTGCATTCAGCAAAGAATCATGTTTTAAAACAGTGGTTACCAACCAGTAGATCACGATTGACTGGTCGATCCTGGAGCCTCTGACAGTCGATCATGAACTCCAGCCGCTAAAAGTCCAACAGCGCAGCAGGGCTAAGTTAGGCGCCCTGGCCCGGTGCCGCTCCTGGTAGCGGCTGGCATGTTCCTGCGGTAGCACGGCCCCTGGGGTGGACAAGGGGGTCTCTGCATGTTCCTGTCTGCAGACACCGCCCCCACAGCTCCCATTGGCCGGGAATGGGGAGCTGTGGCTAATGGGAGCTGTGGGGGCGGTGCCTTGAGCCACACTGCCCACCCCCCAGGGGCCGCAGCGATGTGCTGGCCGCTTCCAGGAGCGATGCAGGTTGAGAGCAGGCAGGGAGCCTACCTTAGCTCTGCTGCGCTGCTGTCTGTGAGCTGCCTGAGGTAAGCGCTGCCCGGCAGGACCCTGCATCCCAACCACCTGCCTCAGCCCTGAGCCCCCTTCCAGAGCCAGCACCCCAAACACCCTCCTGCCCCCTAACCCCCAGCCCAGAGCCTCTTCCTGCACCCAAACTCCCTTCCAGAGCTTGCACCCCTCACCCCTTCCTGCACCCCAACCCCCTGCTCAAGGCTCAGCCCAGAGCCCCCTCCCACACTCCAAACTCCTCAGCCCCAGCCCAGAGCCAGCACCCCAAACCACTGCCCCAGCCCGGTGAAAGCGAGTGAGGGTGGAGGAGAGCAAGTGATGGAGGGGAGGGACTGGAGTGAGCAGGGCAGGGCCTCGGGGAAGGGGCGGGATTCTGGATTGCACTTAAATTCCAAAAGTGATCTTGTGCGTAAAAAGGTTGGAGGCCACTGCTTTAAAGTGTCAATAGTCCAGTTAAAGATGGTTGCTGTGCAGTGGTTGAAGCAGTCCATACTTGCAGTGATGTAGTTAAAACACAGATGGACAGATATGTTAATATCCAACCTGATTATCTGTGAGTAATTTGATCATCTGGTATCTAACTGGGTAAATCAAGTAATCTAGTATCTGAAAGACACATGAATGCTTGTGACTGTATGCAAAGACATTACCTATAGATTTTTCAGCAAACATTAGTACTGTTGACTGACCCCTTTCACGCTGCAAGCCTCTGAGTATGTCTCCCCTGCCACACAAATTAAAACACATTTATTAAAACACTATTAATAAAAGCGAAGTAGGGTTTGGGGGTGGAGACTAACAGCTCGCCAGCCCCACGTAATAACCTCACGACTCCCTGAGGGGTCACGACCCCCAGTTTGAGAACCCCATTCTAGTCTGACCTCCTGTATAAATAACATAGGCCATAGAATAGTATTTCCTGCATCGAGGCCAATTACTGCTGGTAGAGCTAGCTATTTCTAAAATGACTGGCTGAAATTGCAGCTTTGATTGTTTCATCAGCATTCATCAGGTAGAGAGGAGATAACAGAAGAACATCAAGAACAAAAAAATTGCTCCTTAATTGAACTGTGAAGGAGGTCGTGACCTTCAGTGCTTTCTTTTATGACAAGTTTAGTAAACTATGAGCCTGATTCTGTGCTCACTTACAGGTCTATTACCCAGTTTCACTGAACTTAGTTCTGATTTACATTGGCTATCAGTATGTTGACCGTGGCCCCTTATACGTTTTAAGTATTCTTTCCAGTTGTGTATAAATGGGGGCATGGGTGAAAATGGCTAATGCCATAATCTTTTCTTGCACATATTGAGTAAAAAATTTTAAACTGGCACCTAAGTTGCACCTGCAAAAAATATAGATGTATACAATAAAGTAAGTGCACTTAGAATCTGCATTGGCATGCTCAGAATGGGTATTATGGCATAGAAACAGGTGCTTGTGTGTGCTAGATTTCAAAAGTGCTCAGCAACCACAGTTGGGGTCAGATTTTCAACAGGGTTCTGCTCCCATTTAGGCTTCTAAATAAAGGCTAATTTCAAGTGCTCGGCACCCAAATATCTCCCATTGTGACACACACAGCCAGATTTTCAAAAAAGTGTAACACTCAACGTGCTAGCTCACCATCAGAGCTCAGCTCTTATCCAGGCGTCAACATAAGTGACCAGATTTTCAAAACCAGTTTGGGTGCTGAGCTGTTTTGAAAATCTGGCTTCAATTGTGGGTGCTGAGCACTTGAAAAAAAGGTCCAGCCCCAGGGTTGCCACTTCCAGCATGCAGAAAAACCAGCTGCTGGCCACCCCCACCAACAAAGAGTCCTAGTGTCAGCTATGGCTAATTTCCCCCAAGAGTCCCTGTCTCCCCTCCCATTTGTTATCCCTGCCCGTTGGTGAGCCTCGGGTCCATCCTACTTCCAGCCGCCAGTGCTAAGGAACCATAACAGTTTCAGCTGGTTGAGGACCTGGCCCAGAGAGGGAGACCCAGGTGCTGTCCATGTTCCTACCATGTGACGTGCATAGCAGCTACAAGCCTGCTGTCAGGGGCGGCTCCAGGCCCCAGCACGCCAAGCGCATGCTTGGGGTGGCATGCCACGGGGGGCGCTCTGCCGGTCACCGGGAGGGCGGCAGGCAGGCAGCCTTCGGCGGCATGCCTGTGGAGGGTCCGCCGGTCCCGCGGCTCCACCCAGCGGACCCTCGGCAGGCACGCCTGCGGGAGGTCCACCGGAGCCGCGGGACCGGCAACCGGCAGAGCGCCCCCCGCGGCATGCTGCCGTGCTTGGGGTGGCGAAATGTCTAGAGCCGCCCCTGCCTGCTGTGTGGACGCACAGTTTACAGGGAACGTAGGTCCAAAGTGGGGGGAAAAGAGGTCATTCAAGCTTTTCACCAGAAAGTGGCAAAGCAGAACAAAAACTGGTAATCGTATCCAAAGCTGTGTTATTTTGAACATGGGCCCTGGGTATATGCATATGCAGGTTTTTCTCACACAAATACTGTTTGTGCATGCTTTGAAAATTTTGCCCGTTTCAATTTATTGACAATATTACCTGATAGAAAATGCTGGGAACTCTTTGGTGTTTATGTGCATTGTAGTAAAACATAACATAAATAGAATACCAGTGTCCAATAAAGTGTTTTGCTGGAGATATGCAGCTCCTAGAAGATGTACAGGAAAAGGACCTGATCTCTTTAAAAAGCAGGTTATTACATTCATCAACTTCAGTGTTAACTGCCATTTTTAATACAGTTTCTTCTCTTCACCCTAAAACCTTTTTTTTAATAGAACAAATTTATGGTATTCAAAAAAGTTTTTCAATTTCTTACTGTAATGTTTGTGACCACGTTTAAGTTCTGTAGGATAATATACTTTTCAAGGACCCTTTTTCATCTAATATTTCATATATTGCTCTTGTCTTCTTCAAATAAATCAAAGGGGTTTGAGAACGTGTTTAAGTTCAGAAAGAATTAAGAAAGCTCACTGGATTAAGCTATACCTCAAACAGTGTTTCCCTGATTAGCTCAATTTAACACTGTACAGATGAAAAGAGAGAGTAAATAATTTACAGACTGACTAAATAGGACAGTAATGCTGGATTCCACACACACCAGCCCCTGTTGCAGCCTTGCGTAATGATTTCATACCTGTGTCAACTAATAGAAATAATAGTCTTCTGTTTTTTTCTTCCCTTCCCAACACACCCTGATTTCACTGAGCATAGAGGTTTGTTTTGTATTGTGAATAACCTGCCACAGTGGTTTTAAACCAGTTTCCCTTTGAGAGAATCTGTCTGGAAGAGTGCCACATTATTGTTTTATAGTGGTTCTGTGTTTTTGCTGTTCTGGGCTTCTTTTTTTCCAGGTGGTTTGCCAGTAGCCAAAGGTTACTGATAAGTCATCAGCCTGAGTGAATTCCCATTCAGTTGCCCATTGATGTATGTAGCTTACTGGCTGATTTGATGTTATCCATAGAGTCCTTGTGAAAAGTAGAAACACTCTCTCTCTAAATAGTATAATATTACTTAGACAATTACTGGCTGGCACAGGTCAAAGCAGAGACAGGTGCCATTCATCTCCTTTGTTACTTCACTAGACAGTATGAAGCAAATGCGCTCATTTTTTATTCACAGAGATGAATTCTAGATTTGACCATGCACAGTATACAGATCTGTTTTATCTATGTCCTTCAGATAGGAGAAAATCAGTCGTAACTACTTGAAACCATTAAAGATTACATTGCATTTTTTCTGGAGTAAGGTGTTATACTCTGTTCTAGCCGAGTTTAGATACTGTAATTACATTCAGTCTACATAAAACTCCCCCTGCAGTTTCAGTTGTGTATGGGTTTCTTTACTTCTCCTACAGCTGCTGTGTAATGTCTGCTGTGTACTGTTAACCTTCTGCTCTGTTCCAGCACAAGGGGGCTAAATTTCAGTAACAAGTGAATGATTCCTGTGAGCCAACTGTGTGCATATAATTCCTTATATGTAATTATTAGATAGTAGCAATATCCATGTAATAAAATTGCACATAGACTCCTTTCATGGCCTCACCTACACTCTGCACACTAATTTATCTCCACAGGGACAGTGATTAAATTTCTGAACATCACAGCAGCTTCAAACAGCTAAGAAAAGCAAAAACGTGCCAGAGAAATATTTTCATCTTTTCCGCTCAGTATAGTTTGAGTTTCAGGTTAGCCATATTCAGCCCTATACTTGTGACAAGTTTCTGGTCTCATTTCTTGCTTCCCTGCAGGGCTAGAAATTGCTGCTGTATGGTACCAGCTTTTCATTAGGAGAAGCAGCACTTGCTTTTAAGCATTGAAGAACCTGAGATACTGGACCTTAATACTGTGACTTATTATGTATACTACAGCTATTTTAGATAATCTGTTTAGCTTTCTACCATTTGCTAATTTCAAATTTTGTCTGTTTCCAAATCCTGTAGAGGGTTAGGTCATGATAATGAAGGCACTAGGCTTTACAATGCATGGATATGGAAAAAATGTGACATACCCAGAATACATGATGGCTTTAGTGGCTCTCATTTGGGATGATTCCTTTAACTGACACTGATATTATGCTGACAGGCCGTTTAGAATTTCTTATGGAAGGCTTTATTTCAATTTTGTTTTTAATTACAAAGCTTTGCTGCCTCAGCAGACATCTGCCATCCAGAAATCAGTCATTTTTTTTTATTAAGAAAGCATAAACATTGAATGTGTACTAACAAAAGTATATAAAATATCGGCCCAAACCAAAATTCCAGTTCCAAGCACTCCCCCACACTTGGATAGAACAGGGTAGAGTGTGGGTAGGAGGGAAGGAGGTGGACATCTTAGTCGTAATCCAAATTTCATGTCTGGTTCTTATCTCTGTTAACAGGCCAAATCAAACCCCTAAACCTGAACACCCCAGAATTTGGGGAGTTTTCGAATCTGAATTACAAGGCTCAGGCTTGTTTTTTAGTTTGTAAGATCTTTACCAATGGGTCCCTGTCTACCCACGTGCAGTACAGCATCTGAGTGGGATATATGGGCATGGCTGTAATACAGTACAGATACTTAACAATAGCTAAATGAGAAATGTGGCCACCGTCTATAGGGTATGTGGCCAAGTAACTAAGAAGTGAGCTGTAGCTCACGAAAGCTCATGCTAAAATAAATTTGTTAGTCTTTAAGGTGCCACAAGTACTCCTGTTCTTTTTATGTTTGCTTTATAATTTAATAATTTGTGTTATATAACTACTGATTAACCCTTTTACTGCACCCTGTAAATTGTGGACTTAATTGCTTTTTTTCCCGACAGTGACTATTAGTTACTTAACTTTAAATCTGCATTCTCTTATTCTTCCTTTTGCTAACCATGCTTATGTGAAATTGTCAGATTAGACAGGGAATTGCATGGCTTACATATCTTCTCATTCGCTGTCCAAAATACTGTCTGAAACTGATTCCATTTCACAGCTTGATCTGTCTGCCTGTGGGTTTTGTAGCGCACCCGTCACTGGTTTATACAGCAAGCCTGTGACTGCGTGTTCGTGTTTGTTCCCTAGCATTCATCTCCCTAGTGAGCTTGTTTAAACAACAGAAGTGCTCTTACAATGACAAGTTTGAATTCAAGTCTTGATATTAAGCAAGCCTGGGTTTTTTTTTTTTAAACCATTGGACTTCCTTCTGGTTGACACTCCTTGTTGCAAATTCCTGTCCTGTGATTTAGCACTTCAGAAATATTAGCTACTAGAAGAAACACTCTCACTTTTTTTCCACCTTGGAAAAAACTGTCCCATCAGGTATTTGGGATCAAAATATCACAAGTAGTTGTGCCACAAAAATAGGAAAAGAGCAAAACTAATGATTAGGACTTTTTGCGTTTGTCCATTAATACAAGTGAGAATGATGGGCCTGATCCAAACCTCACTGAAGTCAGTAGGAATCTTTGCACTGACTTCACTGGTTGGATCAGGTCCTACGTATGCCCTGGAAGGAAAGAATAGACTCTTTTGCAGACTGTGGGCCCTATACGATAATATGAAAAACAGCTTTGTATCTAGAAAACCATAGTAATGTTCTGGGTTTGAGTGAAGGATTTCCTGTCTTTGTCATTCATCCACTAGTGTGCAACCTTCTCCCTCAAAGCCCACCTTCCTAGTGGTCTTTTTTGGCAGAGAAGAGCAAGGTGGGATTCTCTTTGGCCCCCACTGACGCAGCTCCTGGAATGGCCAGGAGAGCGACATGATGCTCTCCTGCACTGACTGAACACTCAGCCCCAGTTAGGCTGGGCAGAGAGTGCCAGGTTTTTCAGTATTTTTAAACACCTTTTTAATATTCAAATGTGGTAGCAAACATAAAAGCCAAATGCCTTTTTAGACCCTACCGGTTGCCATATCACAAGTTGCCAGGTTCTTGAAAGTGATTGGGAAGAACAATGAGGAACAAAGTCCATTTGCTTGTTATGTTGCAGACTTTTGAAGGGCTCAGTCAGCTCTGACATTTAGAGAGCAGCTGCTACAGATTGCAGGTTTAGCATTGTTTTGTTGTAGTTTCAGCAAAGGAGTGGCAGCAGCTTACCTCATTTCCAGTAATGAAGTGCCTGGGGCTTTTTTATGACTTGCACTCTGCCTGGATTTGCTCAGTATGTGCCATGTGACTCCAGGAAACTAAGGCTATGTATTGACTTGTTAAAACAACTTTGTCTTTTTCTTTTTCTGTTTCTTTTTACAATTTCAGCATATGACTTCTCAATTCTTTGCTCCTCTCGAGAACAATGCTGTGTTTAACTAGATGCAGGCATTTTCCTCACAAGGTGAACTGTTTTCCCCATTGGATGCATTGAGCAGTGGAATAAAATACTTCTAAACCAGATGCTTACCTGCTATCAGGAAGTGTCCAGATTGCTGGTAGATTCCACCATATAGTAGATATTGGTTTCTTTTTTTAGGGTGAGGTGACCAGTGATGAGGCAACTAGTGTTATTGTTGCTTCTGTTCTATTTTGGAGGATCTTACCCCATTTGAGACCTCTCCTCAAGGTTTTTCATGGTTTCCCCATCTGTTAAATAGGGGAAATTACATGTACCTTGCTGGGGTGTTATGAGGATTAATTATTTAATGGACCAAATTCACTCCATACAGGGAAGTGCAAATTGCTGTGCCTCCAGCGGGGGATCATCCAAAGTACTGCCACTAACACTCCAAGGACATTCTCCTGGCCATTAATCAGCTTAGTCACTGCTGGTGCAGATGTGCTTCATCAGTATACAAACCACATTCTTCATTGTTTTTTTTATGTTTTTTGCATGTGCTTCATTAACAGCAGTTAACTCTCCTGAATATCAGTAGGTTTTGCATCATAAATGCCATGCTGCTTTTGGCTGCTCCAGAACTGGTCAAGAGTTGTACAATATTCAGTCCTGTTCAGAAATTGTTACCTTTTCTTTAGCACCACCAACTTGTCCTTTCATGGGCTGCTTAAACCAGGCCTTAGTTCACATAGGAGATTACTAAATGCACTGTTTTTAAAATATTAGGAGCTTGTTTTTATTCATTCCCCCCCACACTAGTTCCATCCCACAAAGAATTTGTTGTTTCTGGCGGATACTTCACAAATCAGGGCTTGTCTTCACTGCGGGGGTAAATCGACCTAAGTTACACTACTCCAGCTCTGTGAATAAGCTCCACTCCAGCCGGAGTCAACGTAGCTTAGGTCGACTTACCCCAGTATCTTCACTGCGCTGCTTCGATGGGAGATGCTCTCTGGGTCGACTTCCCTTGCTCTTCTCGGACAGCTGGATGGCGTTGACCAGAGAACGTTCTGCCATCGATTTAGCATGTCTTCACTAATTCCACTGTATCGATCCCTGGTGCATCGATTGCAGCAGCGTTGAACTCCCCGCAGTGAAGACCAGCCCCAATCACAGTTTGCTTTATTACACTTTCAAAACCCTAACTACTTCAGTGAGCTTTTCTTTTTCCATCCTCGTTTCATGTGCTTGATGAATCTAGTGATGGAGAATTTTATATTTGCAGACATATCAGAAATACTGGAATCCGTTAAAAAAAAATCCATGTGTGATTTCATGACCTGGTGATGCCTTTTACTCCACAGCAAAGAAAATGCCTTCATACAGCCATCAAAAAGATATGAGTTGTGTGGATCTGGGTTAGCCAAGTTAATGTCATAATGGCTTCTGGCTCAACAAGCACACAGTGCAGACAGGCAGCAGAACAGTTGTAGTACAGTTACCTTTTATGTGGGTGGCACAGATGTCTGCCAGTTAAGAGGCTCTGATAAGTTATTTCTTGTCTTGTGATTGTTGTTAATAAGAATGTATATGAACATGTTTGAATCTGAACTATGCACAGATTAGTGCCTGTATTTATTTTCTTTAAAATAAAATATTGCTTCATTGGGTTTTGGTTCCTAATAAGTTTTTTTTTCTCATTTTAGAGCATTCCAGGATTTCACTAATACAGAGCAGCCAAATGGCCTTTGAGGATAGATTTTTATTTATTTCTTTAATTTTGTATGCACAGGGCAAAATTCTCAAACCTGGGGGAACCTAAAGTTATGCTTTCAAATTCATATTCAGACACCTGAATAAAAGTGGTCTGACCTTCTGAAAAGCAGGGCCCCACAATCCCAATGAACCATGGTCTTTCTTTATAGGCCCCAATACAGCAAAGACTGATAGAACTACTCACAGTGTGTAAAATTAAAGAAGTGCATAAATCTTTGCAAAATTGGGGCTGTCATTAGCACAGGAGAAATCTCTGATAACGGTTGGCAATATGTTTTTTTTAAAGTGGCTTCTAGTTATTTTTCATGTTTAATAAATATTTCAAAGAGACCTGAGGACTTCTGGCAAAGAATGAGACAGCTTTTGTTTTCAGATGCATAGACATAGGTTTTCATATGATTAGTGGTAACAGACTTTAACTTAGGATGCTCTTTGATTTTCTTAGGCCATGCCTATACTACAGGGACTGTAGTGGCATTGCTGTGGCTCCATAGCTATGCTGACATAATCCCATAGCATGGATGCAGCCTATAGCTATGGAAAGAGTTTTTCCATCTCCCTGAGAAACAGTAGCTAGGTCGACAGAAGCATTCTTCTGTTGACCTTGCTTCCTCTATGCCTGGAGTTAGGTTGGCATAGCTATTGCGCTCAGGGATGTGAAAAATTCACACCCCTGAGTAGTGTAGCTGTGTTGACCTAAAGTTTAAATGCAGACCAGGCCTCAAATGCAGTAGCTGCAGCTCCCATCTTCACTGTCCAAAGAGCTGTTTAAAACTTCGGCCTAAACATGGGTCTAACGTAGTATACTGATACCGCTGTGATAAGTACAGTAAGAATACCTAGAGAGAGAGAGAACCTGGCTTCAGTAAAACTTTGCATATAATACAGTTTAGCCAGAGTGAGTGTCTGGGGGCCAATCTCTGTTAATCTTGTTTAAAAACCATGCCATTTTGAAGGAAGCCCCATTGCTTGACTCATTTAAAAACTGGACTGACACAAATTAATAGAAAAATCCAGTGAAGGAAATAATAAACTGACAGAGGAGGGACTAGATGTCAGTGTCTTTCCAACCCCTGTATTGATAATCATGTGATTCACATCTGAATGAGTAGAAGTATTAAGTAGGGTAATGCAGCTCTCTAACTGGAGCCTACTGTGGCTTGTTGATGTACAGGGCCCTCCTCACCTTCTCTCCTCCCCACCCACATACAGATTGACCTTTGCATGGTTGGAATCCATTCTTTTCCCCATTGGTTTGCTGCTAAAATGTGAAAACCGAAATGTAAGTCAGAATCTTTCTTACTCTTTCCAGTGTCATCCTGCATTACCACGTATAAGAAGACACCACCTCCTGTTCCACCAAGAACCACCACAAAACCTTTTATTTCCATCACAGCCCAAAGCAGCACAGAGTCTGCCCAAGATGCATACATGGATGGGCAGGGACAAAGAGGCGATATCATCAGTCAGTCTGGACTTAGTAACTCTACAGAAAGCTTGGACAGTATGAAGGCCCTAACTGCTGCTATTGAGGCTGCTAACGCACAGATCCATGGCCCTGCAAGTCAGCATGTAGGAAACAATAATGCAACTGTCACCACAACCACCACCATTGCCACCGTTGGTGTAGAAGACAGAAAGAAGGATCACTTCAAGAAAAACAGATGTTTATCCATTGGAATACAGGTAAAGTATAGTAGCAGATAAGTGTCTGTTTTTGTTGGTGTGGGTTTCTATATTACTTATGGAGTGGTCCATTTTTTTCTCTTTTGAATCCCTTTTTTGGTTAGCTACCCATTTCTGTCAGGTGACTGTAGAGATTTCAGTAGTATTTAATTATTCTCTGTGGCTGGGGATGTTTTCCTAATTAATTTTAAATATGTCAAATGTAAGGATTTCTTGAGTCTTTTTGCTGCTTATTATTCAGCTCTGTTAAATTGCACACATGAGCACAGACTAATCATATCACAGCAGGGGTCAATGATATCATTGAAAGAGAATCTGTAAAACAATGATTTACACTACACTATCACCAGAAAAATATTTTCAGCCAGCGTGGCTGAATTGTCACTGCTTATTCATGCATTTGGAAACAACTGTTAGTCATTTGAATGAGGCAGCATTGTTCTACTTAGCTGTTATCTCAGCCTCAAGAGCACAGGATAAGATCCCTCTGATTTGCCCTTGTTTAAAATAAATTCAACTTTGTTACCTCTAGTGAAATGTAACAAGAAAACCACACTCAGTTGAAGCTTAGGGGAAAGAGAAATGTAAATAAGCTATATATTTCCATTTTAGATTTGATCTAACTTTTTTATTAATCTCTCTCATGCATCCCTTAAAATAATGACTGTAGAAGTATGACATTCATAATCACTATCTACTTTTTCATTCATGCTGTTAGAACAAGACAGTCTGGGTTGGAGTCAACTAAGACTCAACTCTGGTTTTTGCAGGGAAAATAAATCACAAGCAAATAGGGCAGTATCCTCAAACTGACCAAGCCTCCTCCCCCTGGAAAAAGTGGTTAGTCTTTTCCTAAAGATGAAGTTTGCACATGAATGGTCTCCCACAGATTTCCAGTATGTTGGTCTTATTAGGTATATCTAATTACTATGGGCAAGACTGAGACTTTAGGCTGCATGTGGTGTGGAATTGGGAGCAGCCCATGGATCGAATTGTTTCAGAAGCCGTGTCTATACTACTGGTGCTACAGTGGCACACTTTCAGCATTGCAGCTATGCCAGCATAGTGTAGACGCTTCCTAAAGTGACAGAAGAGGTTTTTCTGTTGATCATAGAAATCATAGAATCATAGCACTGGAAGGGACCTCAAGAGGTCATCTAGTCCAGTCCCCTGCACTCAAGGCAGGACTAAGTATTATCTATACCATCCCTGACAGGTATTTGTTAAACGTGCTCTTAAAAATCCCCAATGATGGAGATTCCACAATCTCCCTAGGCAATTTATTCCAGTGCTTAACCACTCTGACAGGAATTTTTTCTTATGTCCAACCTAAACCACCCTTGTTGCAATTTAAGTCCATTGCTTCTTGCCCTATCTTCAGAGGTTAAGAAGAACAATTGGGTCTGCCATGGGCAGTACTTCCAGTGGTGCCTCGTCTCTCAGGGTTCACATTGCTTGTGGATCTGCCATGGCTGCTGGGTGGCAGCATGGAAGCATCAGTCACCCAGACTGCACACTCAGGCTTTAGTTCACCAGATCTTTACATCATTCCCGCTTCAGGTCCTCTGGGTCATCGACGCTAGGCCAGGCTTATCTGGGTGTTCCCTGTGAAAACTCTCAACCTGTTCTGGGGTGCAGACCTTACTAGCAAGCTCCCAGGACTGTCCCAGTCTATGAGGTACCACAACCTGCCTAATTTCAATCTGGAATCCAATATGGCATGGACTTCACATTCTTCATGGTCTTGAAACAGAACTGGCAGGACAGTGGCTGCATCTGGTTGGGGAATGGGTTTTCCATGTATGGCTTTAGGAGGGAAATATGAAAGACAGGGTGCAGGTTGAGAGACCTAGGTAAGTGGAGCCTGAAAGTAACAGGATTGATTTTCTGACAAATTTGATTAGGAATTGATGGTCTAGTTTGTGAGATAGCCTGTTTGTGTAGAGATTTTTGACAGCTAGCCAAAGCTTTTGGCCTACTGGAAAGGTTGGTGCTTCCTGTCTTTGGTGCTTTATGTGCCATTTTAGGCTGCCTTAGCATCCTCAAGGTGGCCCTTTACCTCTTTCTGACAGTGGCGAATCTGCCGAACCAAGTCTGCCCCAGCCGAGTTCAGGGAGGCTGTCAGTAGCACGGGGTAGAATTGGAGGGGGAACCCATGGGCACAGTTTAGGGCAACTGTGCCTGTATGTCCCCTCAGGGGTTCAGCAAGAGTACCCACTCTTGGCTTTCAGATCCCCAGCTGTTGCCTCTCTTGGATGGAGACACGTGACCGAGGTATATCCAGGCTGGATAGTTACCTTGTCTTCACTGTATAATTCCCTGCAAAGACAGTTTGCCCAAGGATACCTGTGTGCTTTCTCCTGAGAAACAAATACAGTGTGGTTACTACAGCTGTAAGTTACCTCACAGCTCTTTCTAGGCAAGCCTACTTTTTTCTTAAGGTACAAAGCATTACAGAGAAAACGTATTAAAAAAATAAAAGGGCCTAAACCCATTCTAATAAGTTTACCAGAGACCATTCCAGCTCTCACATGGTCTCTGGCAAGTGTTCTTTTTTAATACCCTACCCTAGGGAATTCCTTGTGGTTAAAAATTCATCATAGCTTCAGCTCAGAATAGGCACACTCATAACATGTTCAGTTTCCTTTTTTGTACAGTGCAGGAGTCTTTGAACTGGAGTTTCCAGAGCAGTTAGTTTACAAAAGGTCTCTCTCCCCAAGCCATATCTTAGAAAAGTTTCGCTTCACAGGGAGAGAATTTGCATTCCCTTCATCTCAAGGTATTTCCTAAGAAAACCCACTTCACCCATATTGTTCCAAAATGACCTTTGAACTTCCAGAAATTGCATTAATCTTGTCTTTGTACTAAAGAAGTTCCATACAATCTTACAATAGTAAATAAACATTTGCATTTGTAATACAATGAACTCCAAAGATATTAAGCCTAGTTCAATAAGGTTTAACTTCATTCAGTAAAGTTTAATTTAATTCTATAAAGTTCAGGATTTTACAGGATAATGTCAATCCATCACACCTGTAATTGCAAAAAAAAGAGGCACTGCCCAGTGGAGGCATGGTCGGTGTTGTATGCAAATTCAGCATAGAAGCAGGAGGTGGACCCAGTCCTCTTGGTGACAGTTAACTAAACATCAGAGATTTTGCTATAATACTTAATTCACCTTCTCTGTCTGGCCAGCTGTCTGGGGATGATACGCAGAGGAGTGGACATTTAGTAACCGGAGGGCTTTGCACCTTAAGCACAAGATGAACTGTGGTCCTTGATCTGATTTGATGCAATCAGGAAACCCATGGAGGTGAATGACATGCACTAGTAGGAACTGAGTGGTCATCTTGGCTGAGGGCGAGTGGTCACAGGGGACGAAATGTGCCATCTTGGTCAATTGATCCCCGATCGTTCATACTGCCATGTAGCTGTTGGATTCAGGGGGTTCTACAATGAAGTCCATGGTGACAGCGGCCCAGGGCCTGGATGGGGTTTCTGGTGTCACAGGGGTGCTGTGCATCTTAGTGTGTGGTACCTTAGTATGGGTACACAGGTCACAAAAGTGACTATAAACTCCAATGCAGCCCACATTCAGGGCCACCAAAAGAAGCAGGAGGCTGGACAGTGGGTTTTGAGGCACCCAAAATGGCCTGGGTGATACAGGACCTCCAACAGCAGAACTTATGTGCAACCATCAACATAAATTATTCTGTCCTGATGAAATGTTGCCTCTTAGTCCCGATTCTTGATCAGTCTGGGGGGTCCATTCTCAAGCCTTCTGGGGAGAGGATGTACCCCAAAAACTCTGGAAGTTTGGTCAAAGGTATATTCTCTAATTTTGCATACAGGCTATGATGTTGTAGTCTCTCCAGGACAGACTAAGGTGGCATTTGTGTTGCTCATGGTTTTCTGAAAAGTCAAGCATATCATTGAGGTAGACTACTACATACTGGTCCAGAATTTCTCTGAACACATTAACAAAGTGTTCAAAGATTGCAGGTGCATTAGTTAGTCTGAATAGCACTACCAAGTATTCAAAGTGCCATAACGGGTCCAGAAGGTGGTCTCCCACTTGTACCCCATCTAGATATGCACTAGGTCCACTGTGGTGAATAATCTATACAGATTACTCATGATCCAATAGTTCTGAGATTAGATGCAGGGAATATCGGTTTTGGTTCAACACAAAGTAATCAACACCTTGTGTAAATTCAATCATAACGGACTTTCACCCTGGGCTTTTGGTCAATGGGGCAGTTATAATTCCAGTACAGAGGTAGTGTGTCTAGATTTCTTTTTTGAAAAATGTCAGCATAATATTGGTATTTATCAGGAATGTGGGAGGTCGAAGCTGGGGTGGTCCCCACTTGCCAGATGCCGCAATCTGGGATTCGTGAGGAGGGATTGAGGCTGCCTGGGTTGGGCTCCCAGATCCAACAATTCATCGCTGCCGATGCATAGGCAGATCTGTTGGCAACGCTCAGAGAAGTGGATCTAACTATGTTGACTTCAGTTACGTTATTCACATAACTGAAGTTGCATAAGTTAGATCAATTTACTGTGGTAGTGTAGACCAGCCCTAAATTTCTGCAGCCCTTGAAAGGATGCAGCTTATTGCTTCCCTTGTACCCTTAGTTCCTCCCTAACCACTTGCTTGCAGGAGGAAGTCTCCAGATACCTGGACCTGTGCTCAGCACTAGACCTGAAACCAAGATCCAGATAGGCTGAGCAAGCTGGGGAGCCCTTAATTCTTCTTACTCCCCTAATCAGTCATATAAGGCAATGGCACAGTCTAACCCTGTGTCCCTCATTTCAGTGAACGACTTTACTGCTGACAAAGACCATCCTACAGGGGAAAAAATTACAAAGCTAGAAGTAAAATTATTGGAATACTAACAAAAATCTATGTGGATTACACTGGCGGATACCTGAATTAACAACAGTATTGTAACCCTTAATCTTAAAAGGACGTCTAGGGGTCTCCCAATCCATTCTTAAAATAACTGTTGCTGTAAGTAAAATACATTTGAACTTAATACTGTATTGCAGTAGCCATTAAGGGGGAGATTTTCAAAGGCACAACTGGCAGTTGTTTGTGACTTTGAAATTTTCCCCTAAAATATTGACCTATACTGATTGTAATTAATTGTATTCCTTATACAAAGTGTGACAGACATATTGAAAATACGGTGGGAATGTTAGTTACTTATAAACCATCACAATGTCCAGTGAATTTGTCTGTCTCAAGCAACAGTGTTGAGATGCTCCCTTAAATGTTTTGAGAGATATTGCACCTTAAACATTTCACTGATCCAGGTCTACTACTCATGCAAATCTCAAATAATAGTAACTTTAGAGGGAAATTCAACTGTTGTCAGAAAGAAGGAAACATTTTTGTGGCAGGTCGCTTTAATTTTGATGTTGTTGCTATTGTTAACCAGACCTTTAAAGCAGAGCTATGAAATGTCAGCAGTCCTGGTGTAGACAGTAGAATTTATATCTGGTTATTTCTTCAGGTTGATGACGCTGAAGAATCCACCAAACCAGGTGAAAATAAAGCAACCAGTAAGTTCCAATCCATAGGTGTTCAAGTAGAGGAGGAGAAGTCGTGAGTAAACATTCATTTGATTTTCTGAATGCTCATGTACAATATTCTCTTTCATGCCTTAATAGAAATATCTCAAATAAAATCACACCAATGAGACCAAATATCCAAGAGCCAGGCATGCAGACAGCATCCTTTTGAGGTGTTTATCATATTTAATATTTTAAAGAGTAGATCTGAACAAAGGTAAAGCATGTATATGTTTCCACAATTCATTATGTTCCTGTTTTACAATTACATTAAAAGTGATGCACGTTCATTTGGAATGTCATAATTTAAAAGGTATAAAAACATTTTGAAAATCTTTTCTAAAAGAATAAACAAACAAAACAATCTCACTTAAAAATAATATGAATCTTGCCATAGGAGATAATTTCTGTTGATATTATCTCTCTCAGTAAAACACTGTAGTCTGAAATCATAGGTGAATGGCAGCTGAGCAAAGATGTGTGGTCTAATGGTCTGAACACACGACTGGGAATCAGGCTGGCCTGAGTTTTAGTGTTGGATTTGAGATTGATCTCGGGGGTGATTTTGACAAGTCAATTAATTTGTCTGCTTTGGTTTCCCTATCAGTAAAAGATGGATAGTAATAGTTTCTTGCCTATACTGTGAGGATTAATTATAAAGTAATATCTGTAAACCACTTTAAAAATAATACTGCAAAAATAATACTGTATTATTGCCCTGTTGATCGATAAAGTGACAATATGTATTGCTAGTATTGAAGCTGGTAGTCTAGAATTAAATGCACCATCTTTAAGTTAGTGGGTACATGAGTACATGCTAAAAGCTGGCTTCTTTTACATTTCATCCCCCTACTTGTTCACAAGAGGACAACAGATAGGTAATATGCAGCGTTGTTGTAGCCATGTCAGTCCCAGGATATTAGAGAGATAAGGTGGTGAAAGAGACAGAAGTTGGTCCAATAAAAGATATTATCTCACCCGCCTTGTCTCTCTAACAAATAGGTTAAGCAGGGGATGGAGCTGAAGTGCATGAGTGCCTGCAATCATGATAAAATTCACCTCCTGGATTGGCTGTTGTTGGGTTGCTCTGCTGGAAAGTTGAGTATGATTCAGCATTGTGTCGCATATTTTTTCAGGTGCTGATTTTTCAGGAATGATAGGAGAGTTAAATGAAAAACATTATATACTTTAGAGATCCATAACATTTTGACAGGTTTCAGAGTGGTAGCCGTGTTAGTCTGTATCAGCAAAAAGAACGAGGAGTACTCGTGGCACCTTAGAGACTAACAAATAAATAAATTCCCAAATAAATGTGTTAGTCTCTAAGATGCCACAAGCATTCCTCATACAATTTTGAATAATTATCCGTCAGTGAGATTTTTTTTAACCCACTGTTTTGCGGCACCTAAAGTAAAACGTCAGTTTATAAAACGTGAATCTCTTCTAGAGTTGTTTATTAAATTAGTGCTTGAAATAAAAATAAAGAAGGCCACCTCTGGCATTTATGCTTCCCTCCCTCCTACCTGGAGCCCATTTCAGGGGACCATCTCTGTCTAGAATTTGCCAAAGGGACTTTTACCTTGTACATTTCATCTATGACCAGCCAAACACATAGGGCAAATCCTGATCCCTGCACAAACCTGACTCAATGGGTTTTATATGAGGGTTGGGTGAGGGGCAGAATTTTCTCCTTCCTCTCAGGACATGGAGCACCAGCGGAGGTACTCTACTTCCACGGCTGCAGAGGTGGACACAGTCCCTCTGATCCCCCTTCACTGGGGAGTTTTGGCTAGAATAATTGTGGTTCAATGGGCCACACTGCTCAAAAGCCACTGTGCAGTAACATAGAGCCACTGTGAAGCACTGCTTTATTCCAGGCAGTGGGAGAAGAGTCCCCCTGTGCAGGCTCTCCATGATGGAGAACCCCCTCATCCCCCAGCAACTATGAACCACTTCCAACTGGGGCCTGGCACCTTCCTACAGTCTGCAGGATTTGGCCCATTGACAGTAGTAGAGAGTGGGTCAGAAAAGTATTTACCACTAATTTTCTATATTTGACTGTTGCGCATTTGCTAAGATGATAACCAAATCACCTATTGTTTACACTATTGTTAAATAGACCAGACTGTCATTATCTTCTACCTGAGCATTTCTGTTGTGGTTCTAAAAGGTTAAGGGAACATCAGAGGGGAAATGTGAACTATAGTGACCTTGTTATGCTGTTGCTAAGCAAGGTCCTTGTTAACTGTTAAAACATCTCTTTCTGGAAGACATTCCTTTACATACGCATCCTGAGCCTTAACCCCCCACTGCTTTTCTAGTGTTAAGTAAATTAGCGCATTTAAATAGGTGATGACAGCCACTTAACTCCTCCCCAAGGACAAAAGAAATAAGTGTCCAAAATAAGCCAACCACTGATAGTAAATACTGTACTTAAGCAGTATTCTTTCTGTTACTGTTTTTATTGTTCTAGAGAGCAAAATCAAGAGATAGGATTTGCCTGTCAAGGTCTATACTGAGATAGCATTATTTCTGCATTACCTAAGGACAGCTGTGTTTTGGGATTCCTTGCTGATAAAGTTGAGGCTGCTGCTGTTTTGAGCAGAATGGCAAATAGTAATCCATCATGTACTTCCAGAAATGAACTGACTGATAAAAGACAGCAACCTAATAGTCAGAAAATGAGTGCACTCAAGATACAAAGGGCTTATCACAATTTGGATTCCTGTGCATTTTGTTAACACAGCGGGGGCGAGGGGAGGGTGCGGGGCGGGACTTTTAATGAATATCTCTTAAAGGAATAGACTTGTAAATGGAGTGCATTCTTCCTGGCCCCAAACCACAACATCTGCAGAAAAACAGAGAACCCATTTCAGATGGATACATGATAAAGAAATAAACCTGTTAAAGAAATCATCTTCCAGGACACTGAAAGATAAAATACACTAGAAGGCTGACCCTAAAAGGATAAATATAGTAATTGAATAATTTTCTTTGTGCACCAACCAAATCAACGTATGTCATGAAGCAACAAAATTGGCCTCCCTCTACATCAAGAGCCCTCCCCTGTTGCATTCTACAAGGTCCATAATTTCTCAGCCCTCTCTTTCATTCTATCTACTTTGTCCCCCTTGGTCATCTTACTGCTACTCTCAATTTTCACCACCATTCTGATGCTGATGAACCTCACATCTCCATGTCTTTTTATTTCCTTAATGACGACTCCTCCTTCGCCTTCTGTGTCTGGACCAAGTAAACAGGAGGGTTTGTCTCAGTTTCTCCATCTAAAAGTCTCAAAAAACAGAAGTTCTTCTTTTATGCAAGGGGAGCATCCTCAACACACAGCTCTATCTCTATACTTTTTCCTCCTCTTGTAGTGTCTGCACTACAGTGTCACAGCTACAGCAACATAGTGTAGATGCTTCCTACGTCAACTGAAGGGGTTTTTCTATAATAAATCCATTTCTCCAAGAGACGATCTTCCGTTGACCTAGCTGCATCTACACCAAGAGTTAGGTTGACGTAACTATTCGATTGACCTAATTACTCACGGCATGAAATTTTTCACAGCCATGAGTGACGTAGGTTGTTCTAATTTTTAAGTGTAGAACAGGCCTCAGACTTCCATTCGTCTCCACTATACATGACCTTGAATGCATCTTTTACTCGTAGCTCTCTTCCTACACTACTTGTGTTTATAAATTTGCCCATCATTATCTCTTCAACGTTGTCGATATACAAAAATGCCTTGTGTCCAACTCTGTTATGTTTTTTATCCAACCCTGTGTCCTCTTTCCCCTTTATTATCATAATTCTTTCATACTTGCTCCCAAGCCCCAGCTCTGCAATGTCACTCAATTATAGATGCCTTGTCCACCTTTTCATGTGTCCAAAGTTCATGTGTAACCTTATGAACTGGTTGCAGTAACTCACCCACCCCTCATCCTTCCCTACCCCGCCATCATTGCTAACTACAACACCCCAGTCCTCTGATGACTCTACTGGCTTCCCACTCATTTAAGGGGAAATTTCATAACTTCTGTCTTCATTTTTATAGGCTGGATCAGGGTCATGGACACTTATTTTGTAGTCCTACATTTTCTCTACTCCTCTCCTGATCTTTCCGTTCACCTGTGACTCGATCTTCACCTGAAGGGACCACCTCTAGGGCCTTGTCTACACCAGAGACTTTAATTGTTTGTGCTTCAGCTACTTGTATCAAACCAATTGAAGCACAAGCTATTCAGTGCACCCACACAGGCCATTCTGAATAGGTTTAAGCGTTGTCCCACATCCTCACTAGTACTGTTCTAGACTGATTCAACTGTGGTGCCTTGCTGGATGCCTGTCCCACTGCTCGATGGTAATTCACTGTCTCTGCTACCATCACATTGTCCCCTCCATCCCGATCTAGGCCTCCATGGTATCCCCCCCAATGTCTCCCATCTTTGTCTCTATGATCTGCCCTTGTCATACCTCTCATTCACATTCTAAGTTGATACTATTATTGATTCACTGGATGTAAGCCTGTCATAAATGGTTTATTAGAAAGAGACATGCAGCCATAGTTCATAGACCAAGAATACTGTCCTGGGGCAAAACAGGGATGTTAAACACCCACATAAGTGCCTCCCCACCTTTCCAGGCCAGGGAAAGCTGCCCTCTTCTCCTGGATACACTTCTGCTCTGTCTAGTACATTAGATTTTGTCTACTATATACACTGAGATTCTTTCACATTAAGGAATAGTATCTCAGTTTTGGTTTTGGGGGGTTTAACCGACTAAAATAGAACAATAACATATTCTAACGAGGCTAAATTACAGAGCAAAATGTTTCCAGCAAAATGTGAAAAATCGACCAAGACCTCTACAATCACTGTAAATGTTATGAGAACAAAAGAAAGAGAGCCCTCTTTTTACTCTGGCTTTTGTGAGTTTGTGGAGCACAATCCTTCCTATGCTGCCTTTTTCACTTAGGCTCTAGTTTAGATGCTCTTGCATTAACATTAAAACAAACTTACATGGGTTCCTGCTTGTGTCGCTTTAACACAAAAATTAATCTGCCAGCAAATTATTGGGATTTTATTGTTGTATGTTTGTAGTCTGTTGTTTCTCTGTTGCAAGTCAAATTTCTCAAATCTTAGATCTTTAGGTGAGGCATCTCCAAGCTATACTTGAGCTAAGATGCTAGGATTCATATTGACTTGGTTCTGATCTGAAGTATTGTCTGTCCCCACTTATTCTGTCAGTGGAAGAAGTTTCATTGAACAATTCTAAAAGATCGTAATAACGTAGAACAACAATAGAGGACTAGACGAAAGATAGTTACAAACAAAAGATTCCATAACTTGATAGACCCGTTAGTCTATTACCTGTGTTTGACATGAATCTTGAAGATATATGGTTCAGGATCCTGCCATTACAATACCTATCAATGATATTGAATCTGCTGGCCTTTTCCACCACTTGCTTTTTTTAGTTAGCATCACCATAACCTTGGCAGGCAAGCACAATACAAGAAACAACAGAACCAATAGGTACATAATGAAGCCAGTTGAAATTATTAGAACTGCTTTTGTGAGTTGCCATCTGTAAGATGCTTTGGAGCCTCTTGCAGTAGAAGTGTAAACATGTTTCTCAAAAGGAACACAAAGAAGCAGCAGAGAGATGAATGCTAATGAATGACCCTGCTGTTGCTGTTCAGAACAGACACTGTATTGTGCCCCATACTGGTTTATCCAGTCTGCGGTTTCATGGTTTTCTGCACCTTAGGCCAGATATCTGCTGCTGTTCTCCAAAGTTGTAATTATTACACCTTATACCTGCAGGGCACAAACGAGCATGAAAGCACAGAATCTAAAAGCAGGGGAAGAGGCAAGTCCATGAGTTCATGTTTTTAGATCCTTACTCTAACAGTCAGCAATTTATGAAAGCTTTTTTTTCCCAGACAGACTTAACTAGTTGTGAATGCTCTGTACACGTAAAGACATTGTAAACTTTGCACATTAGCTGTAGAAACTCTCCTGCATTATTGTTGTTATATTATTATTTATTTGTATTGCTGTAGTGCAGTCATGTATGCAGCATGAAATTTTAATTAAATAAGCAGAGAGGTTTTGGTTACAGATAGTAGTTTGTAAGAATAGAACATCTTAGAAATGGCTGAAGGACAGAAGTTACTTTCAGGAATAAACAAACAATAGCCGAGGCAGTTGTAGATGTATGCTCTGGGCACAAAGGCAGTGCCTTCCATCTACGGGCTTTTTCATTTCAATTCGTTTGTATTTCTTTGGCCAGGTCTACGCAAAAAAGTTAGGTCAGCCCAGCTACATTGCTCAGAGGTATGAAAAATCCACACCCTTGGGGTACGTCTATACTTACCGGCCGGGTCAACGGGTAGCGTTCGACTTCTCGGAGTTCGAACTATCGCGTCTAATCTAGACGCGATAGTTCGAACTCCGAACGCGCTCCCGTCGACTCCGGAACTCCACCACCGCGAACGGCGGTGGCGGAGTCGACGGGGGAGCTGCGGACTTCGATCCCGCGGCGTCTGGACAGGTAAGAAGTTCGAACTAAGGTAGTTTGACTTCAGCTACGCTATTCGCGTAGCTGAAGTCGCGTACCTTAGTTCGACCCCCACCCCGGTGTAGACCAGGCCTTGAGCGACATAGTTAAGTTCATCTAACCCCTGGTATAGACAGCGCTAGGTCGGATGACAGAAGCGCTAGTGATGGACCGATTCTTCCGTCAACCTAGTTCATAGAATCATAGACTTTAAGGTCAGAAGGGACCATTATGATCATCTAGTCTGACCTCCTGCACAATGCAGGCCACAGAATCTCACCCATCCACTCCTGTATCAAATCTGTGTCTGAGCCATTGAAGTCCTCAAATCATGGTTTAAAGACTTCAAGGTGCAGAGAATCTTCCAGCAAGTGACCCATGCCCCACGCTGCAGAGAAAGGCAAAACCCCCCCAGGGCTTCTGCCAGTCTGCCCTGAAGGAAAATTCCTTCCTGACCCCAAAGATGGCCATCAGCTAAACCCTGAGCATGTGGGCAAGACTCACCAGCCAGACACAGAGGAAAGAATTCTCTGTAGTAACTCAGATCCCACCCCATCTAACATCCCATCACAAGCCATTGGGCATATTTACTGCTAGTAGTCAAAGACGAATTAATTGCCAAAATTAGGCTATCCCATTATACTATCCCCTCCATAAATTTATCAAGCTTAGTCTTGAAGCCAGATATGTCTTTTGACCCCACTACTCCCCTTGGAAGGCTGTTCCAGAACTTCACTCCTCTGCTGGTTAGAAACCTTCGTCTAATTTCAAGTCTAAACTTCCTGATAGTTTATATTGTTTTGCCAACACATAATGAAACAAGCATATTTCCTAAATTCACCATTCAAACAACATTAAAATTTTGTCTGTATCCAGCACACAGAGCTGGATCTATTTTACACACACTTTCCTCCTACATTACTTGCCATGTCTTGAATGGCTGCTTGTAGTGTCATATGGCTCTTCCACCCCATATACATTTGTATCATGGTTTTCCACCACACTGCTGGAATTCTGCCATTCAAAGCGTGGATTTTTATCAGAAGAATGAATAAAAGGCAAGTTTTCATACTCTGGAATTTCTTCATAGTGGCGCACATTCTCATATTCTGGTGGATAATCACTTGTAAGAGAATTCAAGTGTGTTTGTGACAACTGCTTCCCTGAGAATATTTGTTCATCTAAAGACTCTAATCTTTGACTGTTTGGTATATCATGCTGACTCCTATGTCTGTCTTTTCTTTTGTGATGCTGGGCTACCTATTTGTGCAGAACATGCCTTGGCAGATTTAGTTTTCCTTTCGCTTGCTAGGGATGTTACATTCTAGTTGTTACCAATACCATTCCCTTCCCCAGTGGGAAGACTAAGGCCTTGGCTACAGTGGCGCTTTACAGCGCTGCAACTTTCTCGCTCAGGGGTGTGAAAAAACACCCCCCTGAGCGCAGCAAGTTACAGCGCTGCAAAGCGCCAGTGTAAACACTGCTCCAGCGCTGGGAGCACAGCTCCCAGCGCTGTAAACTAATCTCCACGGGGAGGTGGAGTACCTGCAGCGCTGGGAGAGCTCTCTCCCAGCGCTGGCGCTGCGACCACACTTGCACTTCAAAGCGCTGCCACGGGAGTGCTGTACGGCTGCAAGTGTAGCCATACCCCTAACTATGGCACCATCCATGGATTGGCTGCCCTTGGAATTACTGCCTCTCAGGAAGGTGGATTAACTATGGCAAAGGGGGAGAACCCCTCCGATTGCTAGTGAGTGTCTACACTGAAGTGGCATAGCTTTGAGTTATTTAATTCTAAGCTGATGCTGTATTCTGTTGACAAGTCATTTTTCTTTTGAAGGCAGATACCTTTACTCAGTCCAGTGCAAAGAAAAGTCTGTTAGGCAAGCATGTAGCATTGTTTTATTAGATAAAAACAAAGGCAAGCAAAACTAGGCCATTCTCTTTTATACGTTGAGCAGAGTCTGTGTTTGGTGGCAC
Source organism: Mauremys reevesii (assembly GCF_016161935.1). Lineage (NCBI taxonomy): Eukaryota > Metazoa > Chordata > Testudines > Geoemydidae > Mauremys > Mauremys reevesii. The sequence continues at coordinate 203,914,221 of NC_052624.1, forward strand.
CAGCTCATATTGAAAACAGGAAGAACGTACTCCTGAAAGTTTTAAAATGTGATGCCTCTGGCAATACATCATCCTGGTAAGCAGAGCTTGATGTTTTCACATGTGGGATTTGTTGTGTGTTGAAAGTCAGACTGTTAACTGCAGTTCAAATAGTCATTCCGTTCGCACAGATGCTAAGGTAGAAGCATATTGGCATTTAACTCAAGCTTGGTCTACACTACAACTTATGTCAGTATAACTACATTGCTTAAGGGTGTGGAAAATCCACGCCCCCGATCAACAACCTTTCCCCTGGTGTAGACAGGGCTATGTCAATGGGAGGTCTTTTCCTGGTGACATAGCTATAGCCTCTTGAGGAGGGGGAGTACTTACGCTGATGGGAGAAGCTCTCCCATTGGCATAGTAGCTAGCATCTTCACTAAGCTCTATAGGGGCACAGCTGCACTGGTGCAGCGCTGTAAGTGTAGACAAGCCCTAAGGCTTTGGCTACACTTAAACTTCAAAGCGCTCCCGCGGCAGCGCTTTGAAGCGCTAAGTGTAGTCAAAGCGCCAGCGCTGGGAGAGAGCTCTCCCAGCGCTGTCCGTACTCCACCTCCCTGTGGGGAATAACGGACAGCGCTGGAGCGCGGCTCCCAGCGCTGGGGCTTTGACTACACTGGCGCTTTGTAGCGCCGCAATTTGCAGCGCTGCAGAGGGTGTGTTTTCACACCCTGCTGCAGCGCTGCAAATTTGTAAGTGTAGCCAAGCCCTAAGACACACAAACTGTGCTGAAATCACAAGAGACCTCCTGAGGGGCCTGGAGAAGATGTGCTGTCCATATTAAAGGAATTGCTTTCCCCCATGATTGCTGTCCCATGATATTAATTATCATTAGAAGAGGAATGCTTTTTTATTTTTATTTTCCTGCTATCTGTGGATCCTGACTAAACAACTAAAAGGGGACTGTGGGGGAGGGGGCACTCCAGGAAGAGGGGAATAATAAGAAATATAAAGTGAGAAAATAGGAAGAAAGAGTTTTGCTTATTAAAGAATAAATAAATACCTAAAACTGAAGAGATGTCTACATCATATTTTGTAGTTTGTCAGTGCAAATGGAGCCTATCATGTAAAACTTTAATTGGATAACTGACTTTTCCATCATCTAACAACCTTTTTTCAAAGCAAGTGCACAAAAGCAGCTGTTTTATTAAAAACATTGTTGTATGATGTAAAAAAGTCTAATTATAATAAGCTTGACAGATGCAGATATGACATATGTTTTACTGAGAAGACAACTGATACCATTAATAATTTCCTGCATAATCCCTATGTCAGTTAGTATTGAGGAGCCCCTCCCAACTCCCATTTTGTCTTGTGCCTCTCTCAAAGCTTCATATCAATAGCCATTCTTCTACTCCAATAGGAGTAAAGAGGATTCTCTTTGAAGTCTGTCAGTGAGGCTCCTTGCCTGGATGGTCACTATTAAATGATGCAAGATTCTCCCTCACCATCCTCCCATCTATCACTCCACCAGGGATTAAATACATTTGACCAGATTTTGCTCTGTTACATATGGTAAATCTGGACTCACTCTTCAGTGGAGTAATCAGAAGAGAATGTAAATGAGAACAAATGAAAATGAGGTTTGAATCCAGCCTAGTGCCTCTCCAGCATTCCCACCCCGTAGAAGGCTAGGCCTGAAAATAGAGCCGTGGTCTTCGAAGGGTAGCATTCAAACTGGGCTAGCTGACAGTAGCTTGGAAAGCAGATAATTTCTTTGAAAGGGAGTGAGGAACAGGAGGCAATTGCCATCTTGTACTCCAAAATCTATGTTTACATTAAACAAAATTAAGGACTGGATTCACCAGTACACTATTGCTGCTTTGCACTTCTCCCACAATAGAGCAGCTGTACACCTGGCTTAACTCAGGCTAATTAAGGGGGCGAGGCTCTATGGCTTCTTTGCATCACTGGAGCTGTGCAAAAGGATTTATGGCTGCAGAGATTACTGTCAGATTGTGAACCAAGTGTAAACTAATGCAGATTCAGACAGACACGATTGGAGACAGCCTGAATTAGCTGTGTGGAGAGCTATGAACTGTACTCATTGCAGGTGGATGTTCACTCTGAAGCCTAATTATGTTAATTTAAATTTTATCCTTTTTACTTATTTATTTATTCTACCTCTCTCTGTTCTCCTCCCTAAAGGGGTAGGCTAGGCAGCTGCCCACTTACTTTCTTCCTCTGTGTTCCCACACAGGTCTCCAGACCTCACCTACTCACAACATTCACTTGACCCCTATATTTCCCTCTGTTTCTCACCACAATCTACAACCCCTCATATTCACCATCTCTGCCATGCCACGTTCTCCTGTAACACACTCAGTTTCCTCCTGCAACCCTTCAGTCTGCCTCCTGCCCCTTATACTCCTCTTTGTTCCCTTCAGTTTGCCTCTTCCCCTCACACTCTTCTGTGCCCTCTCTGTCTGCCTCCTGCCCCTCAGGCTCTCCTGCTGCAAGGTATGTCTACATTGCGTGCTTCTTTTGGGAGTGCAGAGTGTACATATGCCCAGGCCCCCCTAGCATGGGTATAAGTAGCAGTGTACCTGGTGAGGCATGGCTTAGGCAAGTAAAGACGTGCCTGAGAAGGCTGTGGGTATGTACTCAAGTACATACCCTACACAGCTCTCTGCTCACCCAAGCTGTGCCTCCCTCTCTACACTGTTATTTTCAGCTATGTAGTGTCCCACTGCCTCCCTCCTGCTGAAGTCTTTCCCCGCCACAGGAAAACACTCTGGCAGAGAGGCAGCAGGGGAAGGCTCACCAGCTTTTTCTGGTGCCCTTCCCTGCAGCAGCAAAAGGCTGTAGCCGGGGGGTTTCCCCACTTCCTTCCCCTACCAGACCCTTTCCCTCCCCACAGTGAGAGGCTCCTGTGGCAGAGAGCTGCTGAAGCCTTTCCCCACTACCTCCAGGCTGCTGTAGTCTTTCACTGGCATGTGTAGCTACACACCGCACTGTGAACACAGCCTGCTTTTCCCTGCCGTGTGTAGGTACATGTACCGTACGTCATCAACACTAGTATGCAGTACAGACTTAGCCTCAGTCTGCCTACTGCCCCGGCCTTTCTCTGACTCCCCATACTTTCCTGTACTATTTCCTCAACACACTCCCTGTTCCTCCTCCCCCAACAGTCCCATTCCTTGTATCTCCATATTCTCCCATCTCCTGTCTGGCCCTTATGTGCTGACTAAACGGCTGCTTTCTTCCCTCAGAGGAGCCTGACTTTAGCCCTATTAGAAATGATAGGAGATGAAGGCCATATTTGCTGAGGGAAATTTCACTATCGTCTACAAATCTTAGGACATGGTGACCATCTTGCTGCGGGTAGCCTGTGTCTTTAGTCCTGCTGACAATAACGGGAGATGGCGGCCATTATGGATATCGGCAGAAGATTGTGATGTTGAGGGAGGAAATTAGAAAATCCCAGAATCCCTTAAAAAAACAATATTGTGAGACTTGCAATACAATTATGAGAGTTGGCAATAATGACTTTTCGTGAAGAAGTAAATTAACCTATTCATAATTGAGGTAAATTAGAAATTAACATATAGAATATTTATGCTGAAAATACTTTTCCTTACCCACTCTGTCATAAAAATGCTTTATGTAATTAATTTGATGGTCATAGCTTATTGGCAATCTCAGCAGAGAGGCAAAGGCTGAATGTACATGGACACTGAACGACCCTGGCATCTACAGGTGACGATATTGGCCGGGGAAGCATGGTTTCTCACTTCTCTGGCTGTGCCTGCTTAGTGCATAGAGAACTTCAGGCCAAGATTTTAAAAAGTGACTGATAATTTTGGCTGCCTCGGTTTTTGGGTGCCCAATTTGAGACATCTTAAAGGAAGTCTTATTCAGAGAATGGAAGTTCAACACTTTCTGAAAATCAGGCTCCTTTAAAGTGTCTAGTCTAATTGGACACCCAAAGTCAATAGTTATCTCTGAAAATCTTGGCATAGTCTCCAGGCCTGTCAATCCAAAAACCATCACAAACACTAACTTCAAATCATAATTTGGGAGGGAAAATGTTTGTTTTAAGAAAAAGATCTATGCCGATAAATATTATGAACAAGAAAAATTGGTCTTTCTATTTCAGATCTATAGCACGGACAGCCATTCCCTCAGTCTTTGCAAATCTTAGAATATCCTCTGTTACTGTATTTCCCATTTATCATTGGAATGTTTGTCTAGGAAAATCTCTTTAACACTAAGCATTTTGTTTTTATGTTCTTTGAAGCTTCCGCAGGTTTACTCGATCTAATAGTGTAACAGCAGCTGTGCAAGCAGACCTGGACTTCCATGAGAATTTTGAAATATCAGTGGACCCTCAGGAAGACAATACATGCACTGGGCAAATATCAAGACAATATTCCCGAGATGCAAGCACCTCCACTGTTAGCATACAGGGGTCAGGAAACCATTATCATGCATGTGCAGTAGATGATGACTTTGATACAGATTTTGATCCTTCAATTTTACCCCCTCCGGATCCCTGGATTGATTCTATAACTGAAGATCCTCTGGAGGCTGTTCAAAGGTCAGTTTGTCACAGAGATGGGCACTGGTTTCTGAAGCTTCTTCAGGCAGAAAGAGATCGTATGGAGGGCTGGTGCCAACAGATGGAGAGAGAAGAACAGGAAAACAACTTACCTGAGGACAGTAAGTAACTGAATACAATAATATCACTGCTAGAAATAGTCATTTCAGACCTGATCCAAAGCCTGTTGAAGTCAGCAGGAGTCTTTCCATTGACTCCTATAAGGTTTGATAAGGCCATTTGCCATTTATCTGTACAATAATCAGATGATAGGCCTGGTTATCAGAAGTGCCCAGTACCTGTAACTCCATTTGAAGTTGGGAGCTGCAGATGCTCATCAGCTCTGAAAGTCAGGCCATAATAGTTTCCGTGGATACCATGTTCCTAAGAGGTTGTGGATGGAAATTAAGCTGTCTTGTGTACATTTGTATAGATGACATAAATGGGCCTTATTTAGATATACATCCATAGTGTATGGATTGGCGAATGAAATAATTTTTCAGGGTTATACTATATGTGATGCTGTCAAGAGTCACGGCTTTCGGGGTAAATGCTCCTCATTATATGATAAAGTTTATCTTAAATGGGAGTTGCACAGCTAATTTACGGCCACTGAACTGGTCCTCTAGATATTGCAGGCTCCCATATTCTGTGACCGTCACACACTAGGTGTATATATACAGAATGTGGCCTCTAATTTTGCACACGAAAATATTACACAACATTGTGAGTATAAGGCACATAACACACAGATTTGGCACACTCATACTGCAACCTATTTATTTTTCACTAGCCTCATCAGAAATGGCTGAACTATTGTTACTGAAACTATTCAACCCAATGTAGAAACCAGCCATGGAGAATTTTAGACCAAATGGTTATAATTTGGCAAGATAGTAAACAACTGAAAATGGGTTTATAACAAAGTGTTACCAGAACCTTAACTATAGGATATAACTACCCATTCCACCTATCCAAAAAACTGTAGCCCAAACCACAACTTTCAACGGCAGATCCAAACTTCCCACATTTGAGGTGTGTTTGGATTCAGGGTTTTGGTTGGGTTTCATCTTTAATGTATATTATTAGTGTTTATTTGCACAGGACACAAGCCAGAATGGAACAGTTACCCCCTGTAGGTATGCAGATGATACAACCCATGAACTGGGCTGTGGGGGTTATAGTGAAAAGTGTGTGCACACATACATATATGGGAAAAATAAATATCAGTCCAATCACAAAATATACTTGCCTGCTTGTTATCATAATGACTGATGATAATGGAAAAACATAATGATATTTTACTTGCCCATCAAAACAATTACTCATCTAGGGCAAGTGGGGAAATTGAATTTAGTAAGGCTAATTTATACACAGCTTTTAGTGAGAAGTTTGTTGATGTATTTCATTGTCGTCTTAGTTATAACGTTTTTAAATTTTTAGCAATCAGTGGAAAAATTCTAATTTGGGGCGAGTAAGGTAGGAGTTATGTAGGCTCGACTATTGCCTCCATGTACAGTACAAGTTACATTTTACATATCCTGTAGATTATTTATCTGCCTCTTTATTAACTGGCACGTCCTGGTTTTGGTGGAGGTTACAGGGGGTAAAAGGGTCAACCTTGTTTAACAACCATTAGTGAGTTACTGGCTTCTTTGTGATGTCATCTGCGATTCTTGAATGTGACAGCTGCTTCCTGTGGACATTGTGTTTGACATTCCACTGCAGGACAGAGTTTCCTATTCTACCTGAAGCCAAATAAAAGCATATGGTGAGGGCCACAGTAGCCAGCTCACTCATGCTGAGAACAAAAGTTTGTTGTTGGAAACTCAGAAGCAAATCATGTCTTTTTCATACACACACACACAAACTCTGCAGAGAAGGAGGGAATTTGTAATTGATAAAATGTAAGTAGAGCAAGGAATGCATCTCTTGTTTTCAACCTTCAACTCTGACAGTCTGCAGTGTGTTTTTGGCCTGATAACAAAATAATGAAAATCTGCAGTGAGCGAGGTTTCTTCAATGCCATGGCAGCTGACAGAATGCTTGTTCCCTCAGCACTTGAAGTAAAATGATACAAGCTTCTCTCAGACAATGCAGCCCTTGTGTGAAACAGCTGTCTCTGGGAGACGGCTCGCTGCTATTTGACAGTAGCTTGTATGTTACATAGATACGTTTGGTATTATCTAACTGGGAATGACTTTACCAGATGGGACTGAATGTTTCTAGCTAGGAATGAAGTCTACTGCTGTGTATAAAAATACAGGTTAGGGTTTCAGTCATTCCAGGGAGAAATACCAGTATACATAAATATGGCTTCGCCCCCACTGTCTTGTCATAAACTACTTATTGTATGAAATTTGTTAGTTTGATCTAAAACATTTCCTCATAAAACTGTAGCATGTGTAGCAGGCAGATTAATACCACTTTATCGTTGTATACTCACTCTTACAGTCAGGACACCTGATACTCCTTCAGCATATTTTACTATTTTGTGAATTCAGCAATGATTCTAGAGCTTTCTCTTTATGAAAAGAAAGAGTTGGAAATAAAGATGCAAACCTAACCATGTATTAAGGACCTCATCCAAAGCCTACTGAAGTCAATGGGATTCTTTCCATTTATTTTAATTGACTTTGTATCAGTCCTTTAACCGATCCTACCACAGAACAAACTCTGACAAACCTACATCAGTGGGCCAGATTCTTTGCAGCTGGTTGTGGGTACAAACAAAAGCATTCCTACAATCCTTGGGCCATTTACTGAATTCACGTAGAGTTTCAAAGGAATTTGAAAATTAATTTGATTTCATTAAATCTTAAGAAACATTTCATCTGTGTGAAGTAGTGTAGCTTATTGACTCATAAACTTTCAGATGACCATCCAAAGCAAACAGTGGCTCTGATTCACCACAAGTCCTGTGTTTTAGGCAGGTGTATACACCAGTGTAATACTGGTATAACGGAGAGATGAGTCAGACCCAACAAACTAAAGACTAAGAAAGAAAACAAAGGAACTTAACAAAATGTGTGCCCATCATCAATCTTATCACTTAGCATGTATACTGTTCCCCTTTGGGCTTGTCTAGACATAAGAGTTGACCTCAAATCTGCAGTAACCCTGTATTCAAATCTAGGGTCTCTGCTAAGCAAAGGCAACAAACTGTGACAAATTAATGTGGGACTGGCAAAGTTTTAGTAATTTGTTTTAAACAAAGCATGAAATGTGAAGCTCAGGAAGGAAAGGTTGGGGAGAGATAGGAGTGACTCTTCTTTCTGCAAGTGATTATGCATGAGAAAATAAAACTAAACATTGATTTCTCCTTGTCCCTCAGACGTATTCCTGTAGTCCTAATTATGAGCAAATAAAACAATCAGTTATTCCTACAGCTCCCTGGCTCCTCCCTGTACTCTGCTTTTCTATAACTCTTCTCCCCAACTAGTTCCCTCTACAACAGCTTATTTTCCAAAGTCTCAGAAGAGCCAGGTTCCAGATGTTATCCTTGCCAGGGTACAAAGATTTAAAGAAAAGTGAAATATCCACAGGCCACAAAATACAATATATATCTACCCCGATATAACGCTGTCCTCGGGAGCCAAAAAATCTTACTGCGTTATAGGTGAAACCGCGTTATATCGAACTTGCTTTGATCCACCAGAGTGTGCAGCCCCGCCTCCCGGAGCGCTGCTTTACCACATTAAGCAGGTATGTTATATTGGGTCGCGTTATATTGGGGTAGAGGTGTAACTAGAAAACTTGTCAGTCACACTAATAAAAACCAGGTAAATCAAAGGACCAAAGGCCTGATTCTGCAATGCTTATTCATATTAAGTGGCACTTACTCATCCAAATAGTGCCATTAATCTTCGATGAGATCACTCACAATAATAAATGCTACTCAGTGTAAGGTTGTAGAATCAGTCCTTAACTTGTTTCATTCAGCTTCTTTTCTCCTTAATAGCGGACTAAGGACAGGAGTGTTAGCATTAACTTTGAATTTCCTGGCTTTTGTCATGCTTTGAGTTATTTAAATGCAAGTCTGTTGACACACATAGGCTAAATACTGGTCCATCCTGGCTGGGAAATGGATTGTACCATCTCTATGGCAGGGTTCTCTTTCACATGCACAGTGCACAACTAACTTCTGCAACACAAACCTCAGTCTTGGTCCATTTTATTTTCTGCCACTGTTCCCTCCCCTTATTCCTGATGCTCATCCTTGCAGTCAGCCAGTCTTCTATCTTCTGTTATCCAGCTGTCAGGTGTTAGAGAGACACGGTGGGTAAGATAATATCTTTTACTGGGCCAACTTCTGTTGGTGCAAGAGGCAAGCTTTCCTCTCTCACCAACAGAAGTTGGCCCACCCACTTTGTTTCTCTAATATCCTGGGACCAACAGAACTACAACAACACTGTAAACATCAGGTGTTCATATTTTATGTGGCATTTTATGACCACAGTCCCAAAGTGGTTCCTTTGTTCTTTGTTAGACACTTTGTTAGGTCCATCATAATCAAAGTGCAAAGAGTTTGGCTGGTGTTTAGAGGTCAAATAATATTTTTTTAAAAGCTCATCATATTATGACTTTCCACATCACCTCAATTTTACTACTTCGTCACTTTTTTCTATTTCTTGTTACCCTTTGATACATATGCAGGCAAACTCCTTTCAAGATGTACCAGACTCCACTTTTTGTGATCACTTTTTGTCTTATGGGGGGGTGGATTTTCCCTCCTCTACCCCTGCATTTATTTGTGTATCATCCAAAATGTGTACTAGGCACCATTAGAAATGATGGTCCTTGCTCCAAAGAGTTTATAGTCTGTGTGGCTTTAAATAACACCTACCTGTTTTCATCAGTAGATCTCAAAGAGCTTTACAAAGGAGGTCAGCATCATTATTCACATTTTACAGAGAGAGAAAATGAAGTGACTTGCCCAAGGTCACCCAGCAGCCAGTGGCCAAGATGGAAATAAAACTCAGGTCTCCTGAGTCCCTGCCCAGTGCTCGATGTACTAGACCACTCTGCAAATATACCAGATTAAGAGCATGTCTGCCGTGGGAAATTGACCAGTTCAGCTATTCCAAATTAAATATGTCACTATAGCTATTGCACAGTACCTCCCCCATATGGACACTTTATTCCAGAATAATTATTTTGCTTGCAAAATCACCTTTTTCCCAGAAGAGAGTGCCCACATGGGGGAGTTATTCCAGAATAACTATAGTGGGATAGCTTTTTCTCAATAGCTATGATGGGCAGTTCTCCCCACATAGGCAAGGTCAAGAAGTGGATTTATGAGGGGAGGGATGGTCCAGGCTTTGTATATGGTTGTTGTGGTCTGTTATGACTGCATCTTGATGGATTTAATGAACAGGAGGGATTGTTTGCTTACTTTGTAAATTTTGTTTGCAGCATTATGAATTAAAGTAGTCAGTTTTAATGTTTTAATATATACTACTTTCCTCCTGCACTCACCTCCCTGTGCTGCTTAAAACTCCATCTGTCATTTTCTGATATATTGTCACTTTCTCTTATTCACTTAGTATTTGTCCCCAAACTTGTGTTCAAGAATGGAGCCTTTCAGAATTTTAGCCAGATAAGTGCATCAGTGTGTTTTTATTTCTTTTACCACAGTACACCTTAACCCTTCCATTTCTGGCACTAGAGATTTTGACTGAGTCAGAGAAATGGGCACGCTGCCTTGAAAACAAAAAACAAAACAAGTATTATAAGGCAGTATTTAGCTATTGAGAAGACTTTTTGCCTTCTGGGAGATTCCTTTCAGTCTTTCACGTGCTTTGTTTGAAGTCTTTTTTTTTTTAACTTCTGTGACAGGGTTGGTCTTGTTGACTGGTAACATGTTAATGGACTGCTTGTTTTCGAGGGGTAGGAAAATCAGTGACACTTGACTAGATACAGCAGGAGCTACAGCAGAAGTGATAACAATGGAGAACAACATCAGCATGCATCTCACAATCAGCTGGGGTAAAGTTTTTAAACAACTAGCCAGTCATAGGCAGCCAGGGGTAAGAACTTCCTTCCCCCCCAGTTCTATCTAATGATATTTTAGAATATTAAACTTATTAAGTATTCTTTAAAAACAAAAAGGAAAGGGTGCATCCCCCACCAAAAGTGTATTTTAAATTCACTTCTAAACAGACCTCAACATTACCTCCATGCAATCAATGTACATTTCATATAAAGTTCTATCTTAACTTTTTACTGAAAAGTTGAGGGACCATTTCCCCCCTCTCAACTACTAAGCTGTGTTGTGAAGCATCAGATGGCCAAGCTCCAGAGGAGGCAGCTGTTCTGAAATATACACAGTGGGAAGAGTTTTCATAACAATGGGAACCACATGAAAGCTCTCAAAGTAGCTCGTCCCCACCATTGAAAGTTCCTTTCAGTTGAGTGGTTTGCACACTGGGTTGCATAAATGACTAGACACTCCAAGGGGTGCATTTTCAGCACAGTGCGCAGGGAATTAGACACGCAACCTTTACTAACAATAATGACAGTTGTAAGTAGAATTCTCGGTACAACATGCTGAAAATATTTCACTTAGTGAATCTTCCAGTTCAGAGCTATTTCCTGGCCAGCGCTGAGCTCTGGGAGCAAAGTGGAAGGCTAGGGACTGTGCTTGTGTGTGCATGGCTTTCTTTTATGTAGGGCTCTGAAGGGAGAATCCATAAAAGGCTCTCCCCCCCCTAACCCTCCCCCCGACTATTTTACCCTTCTTCCTTTTACATTTACAGTGTGGTCTATGTCCAACTTTACTTCCACCTGGCTAAGTTGTTGTGCTACATTAATCAGTCTTAAAAGGGTAAAACATGGAGCTGTGATTGTATAGCTGGCTTCACTTAAGACTACTTCAGTTCATAACTTAGTTTTGTCCCTACTTAGTTGGTGTCTCTGTGTTTGTGAATACCCAGAATAGTCTTTCAGTGTTAAATGGTTTTGTGGCAGTGCTCTGGTAGCCACCTCTAAAGTCTGGCCTGTGCTGAGTGGGCTGAGTTCTTTAATGTGGATTTTACAACCCCAAAGTGTGGAAGGAATTTTCCCCCTTTGAGCTCTCCTCAACACTGTGTTTGAATTTATAGGGGTTTAGCATGGTCCATAGACAGGGCATTGGCTTGGGAGTCAGGAGAACTAGGATCTGTTCTGGGTTCTGCCACTGACCTGTGACCTTGGGCAAGTCACTTCGCCTCTCTGTGCCTCAGTTCTCCCTACTTCACGTTGTCTGTCTTGTCTATTTAGACTGTAAGCTCCTCAGGGACTGCATCTCTCTATGTTCTTGTACACTGCCTACCAGAATTGGGCCCTATCTTAGTTGCGGCCTCTGGGCGCTACAATAATTATTTTAATAATAATGGTTTGAATCAAAGCAGAATGAATGTTGTTCATGTCTTTCATTAGTTAAGTGGTAAATACCAATTTAAGTTCATCCAGATTGTTGTAAAACCATATACTATGGGCCGGATTCTCTGGTCTACTATAACTCATTGTACCACTCTGATGGTGCAAAGAGACCATAAAACTGGCTTAACTGACCAGTGTGCAGGAATCGCCAAGAGGTGCAAAGCTGCCATAGTGACCCTGTGCTGCCTTCCTCCAGCTCACCAATGTAGTAGACGCAGCTGGGGGAAGCATGGCATGGAGCACCGTTATGCTCTGGTGAGTGTTGGCTACTGAAATGGCCAGTTAGGGTCATAGGTGGCTGAGGATGACTGAGAGCAGCCCTGAAGCTGCTCAGAGTTGCAGTGGTGACTGGATGGCCCTAGGACCAGGGTGGAGGTTGTAAATGTGACATAGAGCCACTGTTCCCTCCTCCTGGGACCAGCACCAGCCAGCAGTCAGCCAGACCCAAGAACTGGGCCCTCTGTTTCTGAGAGAAACAGCAGAGGTATTGGTAGAAGCCGTGTTTCCCCAATATGGCACATGATTAATTACACATTTGTAACACTTTCTGAAAGCTCTTTACCGTTCTGCATGTGAGGCCAGGTCTACACTAGAAACTTTGGCAGGTATAACAGTGTCAGGGTACGTCTATACTACCCGCCGGATCGGCGGGTAGTGTTCGATGTATTGGGGATCAATTTATCGCTTCTTGTCTGGACACGATAAATTGATTCGCTAATCGAAGCCCGTACTCCACCTCGGCAGGAGGAGTAAGTGGAGTCGACGGGGGAGCCGCGGTAGTCGACTCGCCACAGTGAGGAGAGCCAGGTAAGTCGAACAAAGATACTTCAACTTCAGCTACGTGAGCGTAGCTGAAGTTGCGTATCTTAGTTTGAACCGCCACCCCCCCCCCCCCCCCCGCTAGTGTAGCCCAGGCCTCAGAAAGTGGGGTGATTTTTCACAACATTTCTATATCAGCAAAAGCTATTGTGTAGATGTGGTTATACAAGCATAGAAGTGTGCTTGCACGGTTTATTAATTCAAACAGAAAATTCACCAAATAACTCAAACCAAAGCTATTCCCCTGACCAACACAGGCTTCAGGAGCCCAGAGATCTTTCACTCTACATCTCTCTGCTCCAGGGACAGTCACAAGAGCCAGCCTCTGTCCTGCAGCTCCCCACAACTGAGTGCTCTCAGCCCTTTGTAAGTATGACCCGGCTTCTTCCCAACTGGGTCTGATAATCAAACAGGGTTGGCTGATCACCAGCCCCCCTGGCCTTTAAAAGGGCAGATCACCCTGTTACACCAATGTTTTCATTTGAGGATCCCGTATAAGCTATACCAGGAAAAACACTTTTTGTATTACTATCCTGGCAAACCTTTTCTAGTGTACACTTGGACTTAACTGCTATCAGCTGCTCTAGAATGCATGAGTCAGAGGTAACATTCTTTTAAAAAATGAATGATGTTTACTCCATAACTTCCTCATTGGTGTATATGGTTCAGTCACTACAGAAGGGCACTGGTCTAACTGGTGCTGGTCTAACCAGTGTCTAACTGGTGCTGACTTATCTTTGCTTTCCTGTCAGTTCTAGGGAAAATTCGAACTGCAGTGGGCAGTGCACAGCTTCTTATGGCCCAGAAATTTTACCAGTTCAGAGAACTGTGTGAAGAAAACCTGGTATGTAATGTTTATTATAGATATGATTGTGCATCTGTTATTGCTAAGGAATTTACTCTGTGAGTCACTAAGCCTTACATTGTATAAAGCTTTTTCTAGATTAGAATATCTGCAATTTATTCCAATAAAGGGCTTGATTCCCCCAACCAATGTAAATCCATTGAATTTAATCGAGTTACACCAGTGTCAAAACAGTGGGAGATCGGTGTGAGGCCCATAATAATTAAAAAAAGAGAGAAACTCAAAAGGCTTAGGATGCCATTCAATGGGAGCTTTGCCAATGACTTCTACAGCGGCAGGATTTCACACTTGGAATTTGGATTCTTTTCAGATAAGCACCCAAAGGTTTGGATGCTTTTCAAAACTGAGTTGACCTCTTGAGTCTTCAAAATTGGACTGGAAATCTTTTGGGATGACACTTTCTCATGGGATTTCCAGTGCTGCTTGCTTTCAGTTGGACAGATGTGCCATAAAGCAATATCTGTTATGGAATTTTGGCCCATCTGCCTCAAACCAAGGAAGTGGAGCATTTTGCAAAAATGAAAAATAATGAATAATTGGAGCTAACCAAACTCTTCCAAATCTCCAAAAAGGCAAAGAGGCAAAAGAAAGTTCTTAATTTCTCAGAATCAGTTTGCCTATCCCTAATAATGCACAATACATTGTATACCACATAAATGCAAAGTATCAACATTTTAGGTATCAAAGATTTCAAACCATGTTTTAAACTACTGTATATACTCATTTATAAGCTGACCCCCCCATAATGGTTAGGTAAAAATAGCAAAAACTGTATGACCCTTTCATAAGCCGACCCTATATTTCAGGGGTTGGCAGACTTTGGCTCCTGGCCTGTTAGGGTAAGCCGCTAGTGGCCCAGGATATTTTGTTTACCTGGAGCGTTCACAGGCACGGAGCCCCTCAGCTCCCAGTGGCTGCAGTTTGCCATTCCCAGCCAGTGGGAGCTGAGGAGCTCCATGCCTGCAGACGCTCCAGGTAAACAAAATGACAATGTATTAGATATTCAATTCAATGATTCCATAGAGTTTATCATCAAACTTTGGTGTAGACCCGTTTATAAGCCGACCCCCACTCTTTGATGCGTCACTTTTTTACCAAAAATATTCGGCTTATGAACGAGTATATACAGTAATTCTTAGATTTTAAGGCCAGAAGGGACCACTGTCATCATGTAGTGTGACCTTCCAGTATAAACACAGGCCATAGAACTTCCCTAAATTAATTCCTATTTCAGCTATAGTATATGTTTTAGAAAAATGGCCAATCTTGACTTAAAAATGTCTAGTGATGGAGAATCTACCATGACTCTTGATAAGTTGTTCCAATAGCTAATTACTCTCACTCTTAAACATTTTCATTTTATTTTTAGTCTGAATTTATTTAGTTTCAACTTCAACTTGTTATACTTTTGTCTGCTAAACAGAAGAACCCTTGGTTATCAAATGTTCAATGATTCACCATTGCAGAGTAGATAAGAACAATTATCCCAAATTTACTCTTGAGGAATCTGAAGCACAGAAAGATTCAGGACAGAGCAGAGAATGGAACGCAGAACTTATGGCTCTTTTTCCTCTGTGCTAGCCATCCTGTTATTAAGCTCTCTTCCTAAAACATCCGATCAGACTAAGATCAGACGGCCGTGGCTCCAAATTACAGATAAACTGATTTTGTTTTTCATTATTACAAAACCACTTTTTAAACCATGCCAAGCTGACATTATGGGATAGTGTGTATTTGAATGTGACATTTGCTGACCCAGTTCTCATCCAAGTCACTAGGAGTCTCTCAAAGGGAGCTGGGTCAGGGCCTTAAAGAGAAGAATATAACTATAAAAACTCCATATTGAACTCTATTTTGTAATCAGCGGTTCAATCCTGTGGCAAAGTACTGAGGGCCTTAAGCGCTCACTGAAGACAAAGGGAGATGAAGCAGCACCTCAGAGGATCAGGACCTAAATTAGAAATCTGCCTAAATTGCAAGATGCCACGGAAATCAGCTCTGCATGAATGAAAAAGTATTTTGTTCCCATATCTGTGTATGTAAAAGTTACTATTTCAGTTTGCCTACCTAATAATGTCAATGGTCAAGAAATATAACCTTTATCCTTTCTATGCAGGTTTAGGTTTTGTAATGACCCAACCACTCCCAGTCTTTATTCAGGCCTAATGTGATGGTGTCCAGTTTGCAAATTAATTCCAGTTCTGCAGTTTCATGTTGGAGTCTGTTTTTGACGTTTTTTTGTTGAAGAATTGCCACTTTTAGGTCTGTTATTGGGTGACTATGAAGATTGAAGTGTTTTCTTACTGGTTTTTGAATGTTATAATTGCTGATGTCAGATTTGTGTCCATTTATTCTTTTGCGTAGAAACTGTCCGATTTGGCCAATGTACATGGCAGAGGAAACCTAATTCCCCTCTACTAATTTCCCCCTACTCTTACTCACACCTTCTTGTCAACTGTTTGAAATGGGCCACTCTCATTAGCACTTCAAAAGTTATTTTTCCTCGCTTGGTATCCTACTGTTAATTGAATTGTCTCGTTAGACTGACCTCACACTTGGTAAGGCAAATCACATCTTTTCCTGTATTTATACCTGTTCCTGTATTTTCCACTCCATGCATCTGATGAAGTGGGTTCTAGCCTACAAAAGCTTATACCCACATAAATCTGATAGTCTCTAAGGTGCCACAAGGACTTCTCTTTGTTTCCCTAAAAAAAAAAAAAAAGTTTCATAACCAACACTTGGTTTATTTTTTGCTGGAGAAAGATATGTTAACACAATGCGACATAAAACCATAATCTCAACCGAGCCAGCTATCATACAGAATTGTTGGGTGTCAGGACAGGTCTGATTTGAAGAGGCGCTGAGCAGCCAGAGATCCTATTACCTCAAGTGAAGTTGTGGGTGTTCAGCACTTCTGAAAAATCAAGCTGTAAACCAGTGTATCCAACAGTCTATTTTATTTAAATCATTTAAAGAGATCCTTCAGACAGACTTCACCAGAGCAGTGTGCATCATTTGACTGGAAGGTCAAAATCTTACGAGCCAGTGGCACACATAAAGTTTTAACGGCCAGATTCTGGTTCAACATATAACTCTCCCCAAAAGAGTGCCCTGCAAAAGTAGGGTTAATGTGCATCCATATTCTCTTTCCCCATTTATTTCCCTCTGCAAAGATTATTTTTGCCAGGAATATAAATAATCTGTCCAGGGTACATTTATTTAAAATGTAGTATTTTCATAGTCCTTAATATCATTGAAGCACTGTACAAATGCAAATGAATGCCCTCTTGAATCAGTAGATGCACATGCAGAAACGTGGGATGAAATCCTGACACCAGTGAAGTCAACAGGAGTCTTGCCATTGACTTCAGAGCAGCCAGGATTTCATCCATGTTAGACCCCTGGGCTGTGCCGAAGAGTGCCACTCTGCTGCTCCTGGACTGGAAAGCAACCTTTCCCCATGTTTTGATGGGTAGCCAGAATTGAGGCCACTGACTTCAGGGGAAAGCACAGGTTTTCTGGAGCACACCTGTCAGAATTTAGCCCTAAATCTTTATAAATAAAAATACTAGTAAGAAGTGTTCTTTCTCGGTTCTACTAACTTCTTCTATGTATCTCATTGATCATCTGAATCTAAGTAAACTGCTTTGCTGGTGAGGTGCATAGCCATTTGCACAAATGCTTTACATTAGAAGATACTAAAGCCAAAATATTTTTTTCTTCTGTTGTACAGAATCCTAATGCACATCCAAGGCCGACCTCCCAGGATTTAGCAGGGTTTTGGGATATGCTCCAGTTGTCCATAGAAAATATTAGTATGAAATTTGATGAACTTCATCAGTTAAAGGCCAATAATTGGAAACAGATGGATCCTCATGACAAGAAGGTAGAACAATGTAGATTTTGTATGCTTCATTTAAAACCCTGCACAAATACTGGACAAATTAAATAGTCCTCTGCGTACAGATGTTAAAAATGTGCAATGAAGCTCATATCAGATTCATTTCACTGTAATAACAATGTTTACATAATAATCATCTGGGATATTATCTGTAATATGTTTCAGGCTATGTTTCAGGCATATTTTAAAACCAAAACTGTCTTTGTGAATTGGATAATGGGAATGTAGTACGTTGTTAAACTTTACATTTAATCATACTAGATGATCAGTCGTTGGAAGGAATTGCCATATATATTGATTCTTAAATTTAAATAAATCACATTTATGGTGCATATTATTGCATATAGCAAGAATTCAGTTTACTTGCACACTCTAGGCTTTGTTACTGAGAAAACTAGGGAAGTAGTGTAATCATCACTGACTTTGATAACCAGATTGTAAGTACAGTGATAACCAACTGCCGTCATACAGACCTAAGAAACAAACTTCCTACAAGTTGCATGGTAACCTTTCCATGCCATTTCTTTTTTGTTTGCTTTCTTTTGTTTTTAAATGGAAATTCTTGTAATTGGGTTCATTTTGCTGGTAATGTTATTTTTCCAAGATAGCCCAAAAATCATTTGTAGCACTGGTAATTATTTTTAACAGAGTTTTCCATTGTTGCCATAAAGAGACTGCCAGGTTTCCAAGTGTGAGCCATGTTTCTTTTTTCATTCTGGTTTGGCACATATCCTTATTTTTAATCCTTACCATCAGGACATCTGA
The DNA here is from genome assembly GCF_016161935.1 of Mauremys reevesii. Taxonomy (NCBI): domain Eukaryota; kingdom Metazoa; phylum Chordata; order Testudines; family Geoemydidae; genus Mauremys; species Mauremys reevesii. The sequence goes on from NC_052624.1 coordinate 203,932,575, forward strand.
TCAGCTGATCAAACAGCACCTTGGGTGAGCCACAATACAGTTCTCCAAAACTATTGTTATCATAATTGATTATTTTATAGAACCCATAAGTGAGCTAGAAACTTCACGGAAAATACTTAAAGCCAGATCTGTGACCAGAGGAGCTTACAATCTAATGCTATTCTCCTGCTGCTGTCTAACTCTACAGTGGTGTTTCCATTAGCCTCATTAGGCTCAGAAATGGGCACTGGCTGATGAATATGACACATAGGTAGGGATATAACATACACCAAAAAGGCAAGGGAGCAAGGAGTGCACCATTTACAGACAAAGTATTATAGCCTTGTTCAAGTAATATATACATTTGGGTGACCGATGCTGATGTCTGGATTACCTGCCCCTAAAAATAGCTCTGACAAGCAAACTGGCATTTTCTTTTGGACAGATAATAATACAAATTTCCACAAATCTTCCAGCAGGAAGGTTTGAAATACAGTTCTGTTAGCATCCTATTCCCACCAAACAAGACTAAAAAATCATGCCCTTTGTTCCTGAATTAGGAGTGCTAAATTTCAGGTTAATCCCAAACCATCAGAGGAATACCATTAGTGTTTTATTTGTGGGTGGCCCTTGGTTGTATTCTGAGACCATGATACAGAAGTCAGGTAATTATTTTTTAATATGTCTTCCTTGAGAAGGAGCTGTAAAACTGCAAACACACATGCGCACACGTGCTAATGTACTATTTTTCATTAGCTTCTAATGCAAAAGAATGTGTTCAGTCTCCAGCATGAAGAAAAGAGAGTTTTACTAGAAATGTCCCTTTCATTTTCCTTGAAAACATTTCAAGGAATTCCCACCAAAAGGAAGACTATAAAGGCTTAAAAGAAGTTAAGCAGTAATGAAGAAAGGATCTTATATATTTACAATCTACAATAGGAAGGTAGAGGATATGCACTTTAAAGAATTACGCTGACTCTGTTCCTGTTTCATTTGACTGTGATTTTAAATTAAACTGTTCATCTCCTTATTTAAAAAGAAAGAAAGAATGAAAACTTTCTATGGAATTGATCTTTGCATTCGCCTCTGTCTTCCCCCCCTTGGGCCCTTGTTAAACGGCATAGATTAATCTTTAGATGTAGTGGAAAAAGCAAAGTGTGAATAAGTGCAACCAGGCAGCTTTACATTTCAAGTAATGAAGGCTGTTGTCATCAACATGAGCGCAAACTAAAGGCTAGAATGGAATCTTTGTAGTAATAAAATCCCTACTCTCAGAAACCATGTTCACAGTTGGAAGGGGATGTAATTTAAAAGACAATCTAAATTGACTTGACAAAAACTTTATAGCTGCCTGAAATTCAGAACTGAATCCACATTTTTTCTAAAGCCATCCTTATATATATATATATATAAATATATACATTTCCTCTTTGTTAACCATGTATCTTTGGCTGCCAAAGTGAGGATTAGTGTATGTTCTCTCAATGATTTTTTTAAAATTCCTACCCATTTTCAGTTTGTAGGTTATTGTAATTCCTAACGCGCATTCAGCATGGTGCTAAATTTTAAGAATTTTTGTAGTGAGACATGAAAAGTATGGATTATTTGAGCTATTACCAAGATCGGCCACCACTAAGCACATGGTTTTTATTCTAACTGTGGTACGCCAACTCCAAGCTGCTAGTTTACATTACATTTACTGTGTGATATATATCCATTGAATCTCAGTGTTGTAAGCCCATCTAGTGCTATGTATGTACTGTGTGTAAGGGACAAGGTCATTTGTGTATTTCACTTCTGTAACACAGATTGCTGCTATAGTAAATTAATTTTATTAACAAACCCGAAGAGTTTGATAGGAGTTGGGTTTTTTTTTAATTCCGTAGTAGAATTTATACATTAGGTTTATGAAACTGTATTAGCTTAAAGAGTGCTACAAAGTTCTGTTTAAGATGCTCTCCTTTCTAATCCCTGGCACCAGGACGAGGAGTCTGGATTCCCCAATGGGAACCGCATTAAATGGTTAGCTGTGGGAGCTTCGGCCCTTTCAGCGTTTAATACACATCGTACCTGTGGAGAACTAGCTCTGCTATCAATACTATCCTTTGCTTTAAGCTTACATTATTTTTATGAACCCTTGAATACAAAAGCCAGTTCAATGAAGAAAAAAATGCAGATAAGAACTAACAAACCTTAGGTAAAATGTGTGTTCTAACTACTGACCTATCCTAGTTTTTTCCAAGCTTTCCCTGAGAAGCTGTATAATGTCATTAACCTTCTGCTTTGATCAGGAGAGAAGGGTCCCTCCTCCAGTGCCAAAGAAGCCAGCGAAAGGTCAGGTGCCACTCATACGGGAACGTTCTCTGGAAAGCTCACAGCGTCAAGAGGCCCGGAAACGGCTGATGGCTGCCAAACGAGCCACATCTATCCGCCAGAATTCAGCCACTGAGAGCGCTGAAAGCATTGAGATTTACATCCCCGAAGCCCAGACGAGGCTATGAAGGGATCCCACCAGGAGGACTCTCACTGGCAAGACAAGTCTCTTGTATAATCTGCTCCTCTAGGTCCCTATTCAGAGCCACCATTAAGTATTTGTATTCCCCTCTTTCTTTCTCTCTCTCTCTCTACATAATCCCAATGATCCCAATTAATTCCACTTTTGTGGTGTAGTTGTCGATCCTCCAAGAGATATCCTCTAATAACTGTTGCTTTCTAAAGGTTTGCCCATGTCATTATAATGCTTTGTCACCTGTATTGATGCTGCCACCTTGCCTCATGTAAGAGAGTACAATCCTTCTTTCTGTTTAAGAAATAAATACAGAACTCACAGACACACACACACACCTGTATAGTAAATACACCATTTAACTCATTCATGATCTTTAGTTTATCTAAAGTTAGTCTGTTACCTGGTGTACAGCAATATACAACTATAGAGTATTTTGGAAATTCAGTAATGCAGGGTGATCCTTTGGGACTCTGCTGTCTTCCTCATTAAAGATTAAAGGAGCTATGGCTCGGATTCCCTTCTTTTTATTACTATTATTTTTTAAGCAGATGGCGCACTTTATTCTAAACCTCAGAATCATATCTCACCTGAATTTAAGACGTCACAAAGGGCGAGGGATAGCTGTGGTGTGGTGAAAAGGAGGGAGAAGTAAATCCTGCAGGTGAGATTGTGAGGGACAGAAAAGATCCTGTCAAAAGATACCTGCACACTCTCACAGCTGCACAAACTGCCTCATTTGTATTTCGTCAATCACTACTTAAACATTTTGATCAGCAGAAGATTGTAAATTCAATCTTCCAGGGAAATCATCTTTTTTGAATGGCAATAAAAAGGCAAAAGGAAACGAGATAAGAAGAAGTGATGGTTGAAGATAATATAAAAAGGGACTTTTTTGTCAAAGTATTAAGAATTTTTAAAACTCTACTGTATTGTCAGTTCCTATCGTATTGTATTGTACTCTATTGGTTTTAAAAAAAGAGAAGAAAAAAAAGAAAAAAAAAGTTTGGTTTTGTTGATGTCTTAATCTTGGTGAAACTCTCAGATTTCACACCCATCCACCCCATTACTGAAATACTGTAAATGGAATCCATGCTGTTTTTCAAAGCAAGACTTTGTTTTGTTTTCTACACAACTGGTTGTAAGCTTCAGGTCAGACTGCTTCCATCAGATGGTTCATAGCTGGGAGTAAGTTTCTCCTTTAGTCCCTTTTTTAATAATATAAAATACCCCATTTTTCAAAAATTAGGATTTTTCAGATGCGGTGGGACTATAATGAGCCTATATTTGTTCACTACACTAGCTTTTGAAATCATGAACAATATGCATTCCCTAGTCTTCAGCAATTTATTTGATACTTAGGGTAAAATCTTACCCTTGCTGCTTGGAGTTGCACTGATGGAGGAAGGTGTTGGCTGTGCATTAGTGACACTAGCCAGAGTGCCAGCACAGGATAGGATCTCTTGGGTATGTCGCTAAAAATGAGCAACTGGCATATGCTGCAGAAGGCAACGTTAGTGCTAGTTGGCCAGGCCCACCTGGCTATGCCCCATAGTCAGCAGACCATGCCCTCTTGGGACTGTTATGTGTCTTCTGGCATAGTAGCCATTCCCCATTGTTAGTGCTCTCTTGAGCTCTGGGTTAGATTGCTGCCCCGCTCAGGGTGGTTCTTATGATCTCTTCTCCCACTTGGACATCCATATAGCACAGGGCAGGGTGTGACCCTTACAAGAAAGAAAGATCTTTTCTCTCTAAGCTGGAAATGGTATAGCGACAGAGTCCACTGAGTGGTGGCTAATGTGCACTTTGCATCCAACCAAAGTTGGCTGTAAATGCCCTTATTCTTTAAACAGTGTGAACATTCCACCTGTGACAATTCCAGTGCATGGTAGCCTTAACTGTGTAGCTCCCATCTTAAAACATTTGAAATTCCCACCAGAAAGTTAAGCACTTTCTAAAAATATACATCTAAGATCATGCCAAACAGCTTCTTTTAATGTAATGTAGCCAGGTGCTAATTTAATTTCATTCAAGAAATTAGGAGAGGTAATAGGTTCTGGCACCAAATAGTTTCATGAAAACATTGTAAAGCCACTAGAGAATTTGCTACCTCTCAAAGCCATTGATATCTGAGCTATGTCTTTATGAACAGGGCACAAATATTTACTGCTGTGGTTTACAAGATAAGGGCTAATAATTTAATATTTAAAAGACTTTTAACTACAGTGATCAGAAATCCAGTGTAACCCCACTGAGTGCTTCATGTTAAGGGAGCTTTGAAAGGTTGGCCCTATAAGCATTTGAATACCAGTGTATTTGCTAGTTTTGGAAAGAACCCACTTCATTTAACTTTTAGCAGCAATGAAAGATCACAGTGTTTGCAGTATATATAGTGCCAACTGCCACTTTTGGACATATAGTCATGTTAAGTATTAAAAAAAATTTGGAACTCATTTGTACTAAGATGTACAAAGCAGCATTCAAGTGAGGATGCACGTTCATAACTACATTTCAGTTGATTTGAAGTTTTCTGAAAGAAGAGTTAAGGCTTAAATTGAGAAGTGGCTACAGAAATTTATATAAAGGTTATGCCATAGTGAGTTCCAAAAAATAGAAGAAAACAGAAGACTTTTTAGTCTTGTACATTATGAATTGTATTTGTATATCATATGATATTTTTGGTATGTATTTTAAATTGATTCTTAGTTGAATGCCTGCTGGTTCCTAATGACTGTGGACAGGCCATTATAACATTTGCCTAGCTTTACAGCAAAATTTAAAGCATACACCCAATTTAGAAATTGGTAAATATGGGACAGAAACTACTTCTGCCACCTAGAATGCCACTAATTAGCCACTTATTACATATCACCACAGACAGTTGTTACATCATTTATTTTAGTGTAAGTTGTAATTATTTATTTTTTATTCTTATCTGTTCAAATATAAACTAAAAATGACTATATTCCGTTTAACTTGGTATAAAATTGTTGCTTTTTTTTTCCCTTGGGGGAAAATTTAAAAGAAAAAAGGTTGTTTTTGTCTCCTGCATTAAAAGGTTAAAAAAAAGTATTTATTATATTTTTTGCAGATGTTTCCATAAAATTCTCATAATCTTTTTGTAAAGAATGATGAAGAAATGGATTAAAGATTTTTAATATTTGAAAGGTAAATAGAAATAACTTATTTGTAATATATTTCAGTTTATTTATTGGTGTTCCCTTAATGTTCTGATGTGCACTATCACTTTAATTTAAATTTTATCTTTGTGAATTTATTGTTTCTTTTTTTAAAAAAAAAGTTTAAATGCATATTTTAAATAATAACTGGAATGTAAATCACTGGCCTACCTGCATTCCCAAATGTGGTTTTAATAGTGTTTTTGGTTTGGAAAAAAAGGAACAAAATTGAAAGCCTTTAGACGGAGGGGTGGAGTGCATTTTTATGGCTTTATGAATTGGGTTTTCATAGGATTATCTATCTAGTTTGTGTGTGGACAGAAAAATGTAAATAGACGAACGTTTCCCATAATGTAAAAAAAAGAGCAAATTAATAAAATAATTAATGCACTGCTTGTAAGAGCTGTGGGTTTTCAATGCAAATTCACAATCCCATAACTGTAAAATGATTCATTTAATGTGGTCAAGTATAAAAGCATAACTACCAGAATGCTGCCGTTATGTATTCAGAGGTTTAGATTCTGATCTTCCAAAGACTTTGCATGAGTAACTCAACTCACGTGAAGAGTCCCATTGAACTCACTGGAAATATTCGCATGAATAAAGTTACTCACATATGTAAGTGTTACCAGGCTCAGAGCCTGGCTCCTTTAGAAATATTTTCAAAGGCAAAGCTACATGGGGCTAAGCCCCACAAAGACACCAGAAGTTCTGCTATTGACTTCAGTGAAGTGAGGACAAGCCCTATGTTTGTTTATTTTTCACCACACCGGGTCCCTTCATGCTGTAATTACCTTCACTTGTGGCTAAAAACATGTTGACACAAATTGGCATAAGCAAGTACAGCTGAATTCCTTTCTGTGGAATTCTGTCCACCTACACCAGAATGAACTTTGTCCAGTATATGTGACAAAGATTCTGTAATTCTTAAAGCAATGCCCATCTGAATTCTAAGCCTATCATCTGTATTTCATAACACTACAAATGAATGCCAACATTATAAAATAAATCAGGCTGTGGAGCCAGTACACCCCTATCTCGATATAATGCCACCCAATATAACACGAATTTGGATATAATGCAGTAAAGCAGTGATTGGGCGGTGGGGGGTGGGGGGAGGGCTGCACACTCCGATGGATCAAAGCAAGTTCAATATAACACGATTTCACCTATAACGTGGTAAGATTTTTTGGCTCCCAAGGACAGTGTTATATCGAGGTAGAGGTGTGTATTGAGGATAATTATTTTAATTTCATGCCTGTACTCCACAATGTACCATACCTTATACTAGTTAAGCCAATTATATTTTAATTTGTCACCCTCAGACGGTATAACCACACTAAGCTCTGTGTTCTATAAGAAGTCTATAAGAAGACTACAGTGGAGGTTTGTGTCAATGATGTGATAGATGGGGACCCATTGTTAAAGCTTTACCACCCACCAGATGGAGAGAATTTCCCTTTCTTTGACAGAATTCAGTCCCCTCTGGATACAGCTAAACTGTCTCTACTAGAAGTAATATCCCTGAGGTTCATTAAAAATCCTTCTGAAGTGGACTTTTTTGCATTCAAAATGGCCCAGAATGCACCAAATAGCAGATATTTTCAAACTGTTTTCCCGAGGGAGAATGTACAGATCCCTTCTGTAAGGTCTTTATCTCCACCCCACCCTCATGACTAATCAATCTGTGCTAGCAATACACTTGGTCTATTTTTCAAGACCAAATTATGATTACTTCCTGCAAGCGTGACTTAATATCAGGTTATTTGCCAAGCATTGTTGGTTTGTGCTTAACTGTTTGGAACAGTCACACTTTTCACTCAGAAGAAAAGTGACACATGCAATCAAGGCAAACTCCTGTAGTTTTTGTGTTTTATGAGTAATTGGTCACTGTGGCACGCTATAAATAGGAACAATGTTGGGTGAAAACTGGCACCTGTAGCTTCCTTGTATATTGTAACTAAGCTTGGTGGTGGTCAATCAACACAATACAGCCTCCTGTTCTTCCTCTTCAACATATTTGAAAGAATAGTGACAAGGTAACAACCCCTGGCAAAGAGCAAATTATCTTAACTGGCACACTAAGTCATGGGTTAATGCAGCTGTTCATCTAGTCAATAAAAATTCATCTTTGCTAGGAAAATCTTTGCTTCACGTGCTACACTAATAGAGCTAGGCTCACCAGCATGTCATGAGAAGGTTGTGTTACAAAAAATTAACATTTCCCCAAGTACCAGTACCCACATTAAAAAGACTTTGTGTGTGTGTGTGTTTTGCATCAATAAAAAAATCTGTCCTTCCATGCACCTGCAGGTGACACAAACACATTCTCTCTCTCTCTTTTTAAGATGCTTTTGTACTGACAGAGGTGGCTTCACAGTTCCCTGTGTTCTTGCTCGGATATTGTGTATAGCAAAAAGGTAGATACTATTATTTTATTCCACAGGATTTGTTTGCATTTCAGCTGCTAATCATGATGTGATTGGCATGTTCAGCGGACAGTCAGACTTTCCCACGCGTAAGACTGATCTTCATTCAATAGCCTCTCACTAGTACAAATTAATATAGTAGGTCTTGTATTTCTCTGTGAGACACATGTACAGTCTGCGCAAAGACAAAGAAACAAGGAAAGAAATGGGGCTTCCTGGTAATTGTGTTGTTCATGGTTCTCTTCATTGATCCAGTAACAATATAATCATAGAAATTAGAGACAGAAAAGCTTTATTAGGTCATTGTGTTAATCCCTCTGCCAATGCAAGATTATCTATTGTGCTGCTGTGTCAGGTAAATCCTGACTTTAGTGAGTTAGCTCCACCCAGCAAAACCAGGTGGGAAAATTGAGCTGCGGCACTGACATAAGCTGCTCTGTGTGACTCTAGTGAGGCCTCCATCTTCTCACCCAGAAGGGAACAATCCCCATGGCTGGGTGCCTTTTTAATCCAAACAGAAAGGAAGCAATTATTGGCTTTGCCGGCTCCACTGAGAGAGAAATATCGGAGAGTTTTAGAGCCTCTTGAGGATTCAAACAATACGGCCTCTCAGAGCTTCTAATGGGGGCTGCCATTCTGTGGAAGGTACATTTGAGAGCTCAAATATTCAGGGAAAGGAATGGGCCTTGAGCGGAAGGAAAAGGATCAGGCCAGAATGTGAAAAATAGGCTGAGTGTATCATATGTAAAACCACACAGAGTAAGAAAGGTCACTTGGGTAAAATCTTTGCTGAGGTAAAAACCCATTATGGGGCTCATAACAACGGGGACTGAATGGTAAATACTTAATAAGGAGGAACTCCTTTTACAGTCTGTCTTCACATATTATAGCTTGCTATACAATAACTTATTTTAACTAGGGAAGTATTCACTTGACCAGTTCCTTCTCTCATTGAACTCTGGAGCGAGACCTGGAGGGGGTCCTGTATCAATATTTTGGCTTTGAAATAATGTACCCTGCGTTTTACAATGTTATTGTTACTGGGGTTCAGAAAGGCTGCCTGAGGTAACTGCATGAGAATGTGATCAGTCTTGAATTACTGCAGCTCTTGAAATACAGCTGAAACCATTCCTTTTTTATTTTATAAAACCTAGGCAAACAAATGAAATAATGCTTTTAAAAGCCCAGTGCATGGTGGAGGGTTTAGACCATTCATAAAGTTCTTCTCTAATACACTGTAACCGAGTACACAACAGTGCCTGGGATATCTTAAGCAGAAAAGTTTTCCACCTTTTAGAAAGCAGTATTGAGTCATTTGTTAATCTATAGACAATAATGGCAAGTGATTGCCCAGCTTCATGTATCCTAGATTTACAGTAGTTGATATGCCCGAGGATGGGATGCCTGATCCAGCTATTGAATAATTGACATTGGATGGGGAAACTGGTACCAGTGATGAACCATAAATTATATACCGAAGAAGTATGATGCAACAAGGCCCGGTTGCATGGCTGGCACCAGGAGAGAAATGGCCACCTGACATGGCAGGAAGTGATGCCATTGGTATGAGCAGAGATCTTCCAAGGACAGATATGGGAAGGGAGCAGCATAGTGATAAGGGAAAGAGAGAGAGACACTGGAAGGCAGAGAATGGATAATAACAGTACTATTAAGTTTGGTACTGGAGCATTGCATCAATTTCATTTGTGACCCAACTGTTTGTCACCACTGGTCTATAACCACAACTGAAGGCAGGTAACCCTGAAGCTCCTTGAGCCTTGTACGCAGGGATGGACGTTCTGTTTCACCCATTTCCCAAGAACTTGTTTCTTTGCCCTCAAAAATAGTTTTTAAACATGCTGCTTTACTGAAGAAATTTCAACTTCCCAAAACATCAATGCCAGTGTAATGCTTATAGTATTGTTGGTTGATTGAGGCTCGCAAAAGGCACATTATCAAAGTGCATCAGAAATGCTGAGCACCCAAAAATCCCCTTCAAGTCAATGGGAGCTGCAAATGTTCAGCATGTTTGCAAATCTGTGTAGGCTTCTACTACATAGAGAGTTCATCACACCCTACTGAAGTGCAGCTGCTGTTGGGATGGAATGTGGCAGCTGTTAAACACAACTAACAGTACACACCAGTTTTAGGCCAAGAAGAGAAGAATAGTGCTATAGCCAACCAAAACTGCAGCAGAGATTCAGGTAGACCAGTGGTTCTCAACCTATTTACCATTGTGGGCCGCACATGCAGCTCTCTGTGTGTTACGTGGGTCTCATCCACACAATATATACTACATGTATGGCCCTGAGGATGTCACATGGGCCGCAACTATGTGCTGATTGGGCTGCTGGTGGCCCGCGGGCCATGGGTTGAGAACCACTGAGGTAGACAGAATGGGTCTCATTCACATCTCATACCAGTTTTAATCCAGTTTCATGCCAATATTTGATTTTAATGAAGTTACTCCTACTATACACTACTGTAAGCGAAAGGAGAACTCCTGTGTAATTACCATTTTGATTTTGCTATAACGATGATGCATATTAGCTCCTCCAATGGAAAAGGTGCATTCATCAATTTCCAAGTGAACCAGAAACGCTTTTTTACAGTACCTGCATTTCAGGCCACAATTATATGCAAGGGAACAAGGTCACTGTCCTTATTCTCCACTTCGTAAATAGCTTGGAGATAAAAAATGTAAAATCCAGTGGTTTGTGTCATTCATGGCTTGTATCACTCCAAAAGACTCTAATATTGCTCTAATCTAATGTGTCAGCTGACAAAGCAACTTCCTTGAGTTTACATCTCTCTTTGTAAAAGCCTCATGACAACAGCAGTGATGTCTGCAGAAATGTATGTACAGCTAGGAACTCTGCCATATGTTAGCAAACCACTTTGCACTTCATACAGATGAAAAATGCAATGTGCGTGAATAGTGATGTTACTGATTTTTTTTATTATTTGTCATTAGTTTCTCCCAGCAGGAGCTCGGGTAGGCACTAGACGCTGTATATTTGGCTGTACCTGTGCCAAAATAAAAATAACAACAAAAAATTTTCAGCGACAAAGGGATGAACTTTTAAAATAAAATGGCTGTCAAAATGTAGCTGACATTTGTCATTAGATTTTAATAATTGCAAAGTATATTTTGATTATAAACCTGTGCATGTATCAATTTGAAGATGAGCAGTAAAGGTTTCAAAGTGAAAATTTTAGTGTTATGTGCTGAATACCCCAAGCAATAGGGCACGTAAGTTAAAGTTAATGGTCAGTGGCCTCATGCCATGAATGGTAAACATAATCTGAAGATCCAGCATCACCTGAGGGCACAAAACAGGTGCCACACAGCTAATGTGCTAAGTATTGGACTTTCCTAATGCAATCATTGCTACAAAACTGGCTAATCCCAATACCCTCCAGCTAATCAACAACTGAGATTCTGCTATGTCAGAACCTCCCTTTATGTCCCCTTGCCTGTTCACATACCAGTAAGCCATGGCAACAGAAAACCTACATGTCTTAGCCTGTGTCCTCTAGTCATGCTAATTCAGAAATTGCTGCAAGTGCAGCACTGACTATACACCTCCAGGTAGCAATAATTCAACACAGGTGGGACCAGAAATTACTGATCCCAAATGAGGCTGTTATACCATAGGTCCTGCTCCAAATGCCCTCTTTTGGTTGCAGAATACTTGGAACCTTCTGTAGCATCTTATGCAGCTAATTGATGCATGCCTTCCTCTCTTGGTACCATCTAGTTCTGAGGAGTTTATTCCTATCAATATTTAGCTACAGCATCTGAAATCCAGTCACGCCTTTATGAGCGTGTGAAGACGACTATGACCAGACCATGGTCTTAACATAATCAAAACTTTATTTCATCACACTGGTGCATTAGTGCCCCAGAACATTATTTTCAACAGTACAGAATTAAAATTCCACAGTATTCCATGCAAGCAACCGCGGAATTACAAACAAACTTGTAACTAGTGTATGTGGGCCGTATTTTACAGTAGTGCTCAAAAGGCCCAACTAGGCTAGGAGCCATGTTGTGCTACACACTGCAAAGTATTGCTGGGTCATTGTTCTGAAGCATTTACAAATACCCAATTTAACACAGCTGTGCTTTGAGGAGGTAGTCATCTATATACGCGTTTGAGGGGCAGGATGGGCTAGTGCAGTGATCCCAAAACTTTTCAGTGTCTGGGCACTTCCGGGGAGGTTGGGGAGGTGGACAGGAATAAGGGGCACTGAGGCTGAGGCCACAGCTGGGAGTGGGGCAGAGGTGGAGCCCCAGCCACAGGCCAAGGCCAGGAGTCAAGCTCGGGGCAAGCAGCCAGGGCAGAGACCGGAGCCTTGGATGTGGGGCCAGGAGCAGTGCTGGTTTGTGCTCCTCCCCCATGTGGGCTGGCCTGGGCCCCAGCCATGCCCGCCTCCCCCCAGGAGGGTGCACCCCCCACAGTTTGGGGACTGCTGATCTAGTGGTTAGGGCACTAACTTAGGACACAGGTGGCCATGAGGCAATTCCCTGCTCTGCCACAAACTTCCTGTACAATTTTGGGTAAGTCACTTAGCCCCCCGACCTGAGTTCTCCTAGTGGGATAGTAATAGCTCCTACCGCACAGGTAAAGATATATCTATTAAAGATTGTGACTTGCTTTAAGATCTACTGATGCACAAAGTCCTATAAGAGCTGCATGTTATTTGCAGTCCCAATAATTATTCCTCTTTAACATATTACTAGTCTAGCACTAACAGTGTGCTAGACACTAAGGGTATGTCTACGCTACGAAATTAGGGCGATTTAATGTGTCAATTTTTTTAGAAATCGATTTGATAGAGTCAATTGTGTGTGTTCCCACTAAGCGCATTAAGTCAGCGGTGTGCGTCCACAGTACTGAGGCTAGCGTCGACTTTTGGAGCGTTGCACTGTGGTAGCTATCCCACAGTTCTTGCTGCCCATTGGCATTCTGGGTTGAGCTCCCAGTGACTGATGGGGCAAAAACATTGTCACAGGTGGTTCTGGGTACATGTCGTCAGCCCCCCTCTCCTCCCCCCCCGTGAAAGCAATGACAAAAAATAGTTTCTCGCCTTTTTTCCTGGGTTACCCGGGCAGATGACATACCACAGCAAGTATGAAGCCCGCTCAGCTCACTGTCACCGTATGTCTCCTGGGTGCTGCTGGCAGACACGGTTAGGGTGATCGGACATCCCGATATTTCACACTCCATTTTGTTTTGGGGGTTTTTTGCTCTGGCGGGGGCCCCCCTCCCCAATGTGGCCCAATATTTTCTTCCTTTCATCTGGTCACCCTAGACGCGGTACTCCAGTGCTACACAGCAGCATCCCTTTGCCTTGCCTTATGGATGGCAGACAGTGCAATACAACTGCCAACCATTGTCATTGTCCTGTGAGTGCTCCTGGCCAACCTCAGGTTGGTCGGGGGCGCCTGGGCAGACATGGGTGTTCCTGGCCAGCCTCGATGAGGTCAGGTGGAGGAGCCTGGACAAAAATGGGAATGACTCCAGGTCATTCAAGTTTCAGCTAATGGAGATTCAGTACTGCCTGGAATATCATGCGAGCTGGAGGCTTCTGCCTCAGGCTGCTCACTCAGTCGCACCTACCTCATGCTCCCATGGCCCATTAAGCCTGGACAGTAGTAAGGAGCAGTTCAACTGTAGGCTGAGCAAATGTGTAATGGTGGTAGAATGTGCCTTTGGATGTTTAAACGCTCACTGGTGCAGTTTACTGACTCGGTTAGACTTTAGCTAAACCAATATTCCCATCGTTATTACTACTTGCTGTGTGCTCCACGATATCTGTGAGAGTAAGGAAGAGACATTTATGGCGGGGGTGGGAGGTTGAGGCACATCGCCTGGCCGCTGATTACGCGCAGCCAGACACCAGGGTGGTTAGAAGAGCACAGCAGGGTTCACTGCCCATCAGAGAAGCTTTGAAACCCAGTTTCATGACTGGCCAGGCTAGGGTGTGAAAGTTCCGTTTGTTTCTCCTTGATAAAAACCCACCCCCTTTGGTTCACTCTACTTCCCTGTAAGCCAAGTGCCCTCCCCTCCCCCCTTTGATCTCCGCTTGCAGAGGCAATAAAGTCATTGTTGTTTCAAATTCATGCATTCTTTATTAATTCATCACACAAATGGAGGGATAACTGCCCAGGTAGCCCGGGAGGGGTGGGGGAGGAGGGAGGCACAGGGGTGGGGTAGTTGTAGGGGCACCTCCTAGAATGGCATGCAGCTCATCATAGAAGCGGCATGTCTGGGGCTCTGACCTAGAGCAGCCGTTTCCCTCTCTGGTTCTTTGGTAGGCTTCACGTGGCACTGCTGGGGAGTCCCTGTTATAACCTCTGTCCTTCATGCCCCTGGAGATTTTTTTCAAATATTCTGGCATTTCGTCTTTTGGAATGGAGCTCAGATAGCTCGGATTCGTCTCCCCATACAGCGATCAGATGCATTACCTGTTCGGTCCATGCTGGAGGTTTTTTTGTGATGCTGGGACTCTATGGTCAACTGTGCTGATGAGCTCTGCATGGTCACCTGTGCTGATCAGCTCACTATGCTGGCCAAACAGGAAATGAAATTCAAAATTTCATGGGGCTTTTCCTGTCTACCTGGCCAGCGCATCTGAGTTGAGAGTGCTGTCCAGAGTGGTCACAATGAAGCACTCTGGGATAGCTCCCAGAGGCCAATACCGTCAAATTGCGTCCACACTACCCCAAATTCGACCCAGCAGGGTCGATTTCAGCACTAATCGCCTTGTCGGGGAGGAGTACAGAAATCAATTTTAAGAGCTCTTTAAGTCAACAAAAATGGCTTCGTTGTGTGGATGGGTGCAGGGTTAAATCGATCTAACGCTGCTAAATTCTACATAAACTCGTAGTGTAGACCAGGGCTTACAGAGCGGTATAAAGATAAAGTTCTATGCATGAACAAATTTACAACCTAAATAAAAATGTCTAAATGGTAACAATCTTGAGCTAGTCCTTTGGCAGAGGCTGTGGGCAAACAACAATATCTTACAACGTCAAGTGAAGCACTACTGACCAAAAATTATTTTGCTATTCCGGAACAAGGACATTGTACAATTTAAGGAAGCTAAACCTGGCTGTTCCTCCATTAATGGAAGGGACTAATTCCTAAACAGCCCTACTAGTGAGGCAGGCATAGTTAGTAGCTGCTGAGAAAGCTAAAAGTGGGACTCAGGTGAGTTAATGCTTTTAGATACAACTTAGATAATATTTTTACCTCTTAGCAGGCACTATAGGAACCCGAGGAGACATTTATGGCCCATGGCCAAGTTGCTGAGTGTAAGCAGAATCTGAGAGCCCCACTGAAGGTGTGTGTGTTTGTAAAAGGAATGACAATTTCTACAGCTGTGAGTGGCTGTGGTTACGTACATGTTGGATCCCCTCCAGCTGGGGAGAAAACATTTGCAGTGATATCTGGGCACCGCATTGCCCATCTGAACAGTGCCATAGATCAGCTAAACACAACAGTTTCAAAGTTCAAATGCAAAAGACTTGTTTTTCCCAAGTGTGCGCCTAAGATTTATATACTGTCACCTCCGCTGGCAACAAAAGCTGTTTACTGGTTTTGAAAAGCTATGTAATTCGAGCTCAAGGAGTAGTAAGATGATTACAACATCCCCGCATTCAGCAGTGTTTGGTGGTTTGCTGTATCTTTGTTCTTGATCTCTGGGAGCTCAGGTTTGTTTAAAAAAGGAGGGGGTGAGCGGGTTAAAAGGGTGAGTTTTCCACATGGAGGTGAGCTAAGTTTATTAAAGCAGGGGCACATGTAAAAGTATAGTATGTGCCTATGATTTCTATGAACCAAAAGCCAGACTCTCTGACTCAGGAGACTTTCCACATCTGACAGATCTCCTGCTGCTCTTTACAGGAAAGAACAAACCTTTTAATTACTGCTGTTTGTACAGCACACCAGACACTTTTCTGTACCACCACAAGTAGTTCCGGCTGCATTGTGCAAACGCTGCTGTGCCCTCTCCACACACAGTAATATGACGATTCGTATTCCCTATTTGCAAAAGTGCTGTTGAGGACATGAAGCGGCAACTACTGACAATTTCCCAAGGTCTGGTTAATGTTTCAGCCTCTAACCATCACGGTGTGTACTTTGATCTTACACACAGCACATTATTGGTTATAGGTTTGTTTCCACCACTTCCCTTTAGGGAAACCAGAGAGGAGGGAATCTCATCCAGATCTCTGCCAGCTTTGTCCTTCATGGATAACCAAAAACATTGCAATGTTGTCAAACACAGACACAACTCTGATATCTATATACACACTTTGGTATCTTTACACAGGAGAGATGAGTGAGGCACAGCTGAAAATTTGGAATATAGTTTCATTGTCAGCATATGACAATGCAAAGGTCTTGTTTCTTTTGTAGTGAAAAGCTCTGTGCCAGACTTGTTTTAGTTATTACGTTTTTAATTACTGTGGTATAGCACAGACGGTAGTAATGTATATCAGACATAGATTAATGATTAACAGGGAAATTGAAAAAAAACCAGACGAACAAAGAAAAGCCTGTACTCTGTTTAGTGGCTGCTTCTATGTATAATGAATGGTGTCTACATTTCTGCATAGTCCGGGCAGGTAACAAATAATTAGCTAATGAAGGATCCATAGGACCAACCAACAATGGATCCCTCAGGCACAAAAGGGTTGGGAAGAGGCATTAAGACTGTATTCTGGTTAGCATTAGTCTTCTAACAAGATTCATAGGGTGGTTAAAATGCAAATTAAAAAAAAATGAAGTCCAGTGTCATGCACATGGGTTTGTACACCAAATAACTTATTTTTTCCCCAGGTTTAGTGCTAACTGGAGCTGTGCTTGAGATGTAGAGTAAGTGGCCACATTGACCATTATAAACCCAACCCCGCCCACCACATTTTTAACAGTCTTACTTTTAAAACACTGGGAGAGGCGAAAGCTCACACCTCTCAGGGGACCTAGAGCTCTCTGACCTGGGTCTGTGCTGCTAGGGTGTTGTTGCTGAGCTGCTGCTCTCTTTCAGTCTTCCATGCAGCCTTGGCAGCTCTCAAGGTTCTCAGTGAAATTGTTTCGTCTGTTACCATCACATCCACCCACCCAGCTGCAAAAAATCCCCAAATGTCAAAAGTCATGGGGATTTAAACACAAACATGAAACCGGCAATGCATGTGACTCCCAGGACAAAAAATGCAGTCAAAGGGCCAAAATGTGCATGCTTTACTCTGGGAGCAATCCCATTGCAGTCAATTGAATTACTCCTGTCGGTGCTCACCAACTTGAGTAATGGTTGCACAATTGGACTGTGAATCATTATGGTCATCAGCATTAAGAAAAATAACAGAAACTGGAACTCAGTAACAATATTATCATCTTTCCTATAATGTGAAAATCCAAACCATTTAGCTGCAAGCTATTAGTATTGTGGCAGAGCTCTGACCTTGCTCCTGTGGGTCCTGCGCTTCTAGGCGGTTTATGCTTAGCCTCAGTGGCTCACTGTGACCCTCCACATAGCCCTTCTCTCTCTAGGGCCAGGGTTACAGTCTACTGAGCCCTTTTCATCATAGGCTGCAAGGAGGTTGGTGAGAGAACTCCCACAGTCTCTGTTCAGCCTCCTGTCCTGACAGGGACCTGACTTCCCCTTCCAGGAGCTGTTCCTGTAGTGGTGGGTTGGGGGGAACCCGGGCCCGCCCTCTACTCCAGGTTCCAGCCCAGGGACCCTAATGGTAGCAGTTGTTGGCAGCCAACCTTTCACTGCCAGAGTTGCTACATTTCCCTGGGCCACTTCCCCACAGCTCTCCTGCTTCTCCCTTCTTCACCCTTACCTTAGGGCTCCTTTAACGATGTTTTAGGGTGTCTTCAGTAACCAGCCCTTCAGCCGCACTTCCGCTCCCCTGCCTGACTGGAGTGAGCCCTTTTAATAGTAACAGCAGGGCCTTAATTAGAGTCAGGTGGTCACATTAACTGAATGGCCTCACCTGACTCTTTACAGGTTAATTGTAGTCAGGTGTTCTCATTAGCCTGGAGCAGCCCCTGCTCTGGTCAGTCAGGGAACAGAAAACTGTTAATCCAGTGGCCAGTATATCTGCCTTCAGCTATTCTGCTGTACCCAACTGGCCTGAGTCTATCACAGTATGTGGTTTCAAGAATTGATATTACTTATTTACTTTTGGACTAGAGGATTTTTGTCACGTTTGATATATATCCATTTGCTTAAATGTATAGTAATTCAGATCAGTAGTGTGGTAATGAGACTTTAAATGATCAAGGTCAGGTTACAATGGTAGCATAATAGCTCATTTTTTACATATACCATATATACTCGTTCATTAGCCCGTTCATTTATAAGCTGACCCCCCCAAGATGGTTAGGTAAAAATAGCAAAAACTGTATGACCCTTTCATAAGCCAACCCTATATTTCAGGGGTTGGCAAACTTTGGCTCCTGACCCATTAGGGAAAGCCTCTAGCGGGCCTGGACCTTTTGTTTACCTGGAGCGTTCACAGGCACAGAGCCCCTCAGCTCCCAGTGGCCGCAGTTCGTGGCTCCCATTGGCTGGGAACGGCAAACCGCGGCCACAGGGAGCTGAGGAACTCCATGCCTGCAGATGCTCCAGGTAAACAAAACAAGACAATGTATTAGATATTCAATTCAATGATTCCATAAAATTTAAAATAATCAAATTTTGGTGTAGACCCGTTTATAAGCTGACCCTCCCCCCCCCCGCCCTTTGATGCGTCACTTTTTTACCAAAACTATTCGACTTATGAATGAGTATATACAGTAAGTTTTTTTCATGCAACTTCTAAGTGTTGCCTGACTTTGACATTTCTTAGGGATGTAAATTTAAATGCGCAGTACAGTTAACTAAGCAATTTTTCTTGGATAGAGTATTTAATTTGTTTACATTTTAATTTTTTAATAAAGCTACTTAAAAATGCGCCTCCCCACCACACACACACACACACACACATTGTATTGGTATCCCTTTTGGCCTAGGCAGTTAGCCAATATTGGGGTCTTGCTAGTTGCTACCACTAGAAGGCGAAATTGATGATGGAGTCAGGTATCTTTGATGCAGTCCTGTTTACAAAGACTGTGCAAAGTCCTGTTTCCCTGAACTCAGGAGGAATCCAACAAACAGGAGCTAGTGTCTTTACTCAGCTCTCCAACGCCCTTACAGCCAGCACTCAGCTCAAAAGAGCTATCTCTAGGCTTTTCTCAGGAACACACACTCAGTGCTTGTTCAGTCTGTGTTTGGCTTTTTGGTCCTTGTCGGTGTCTACTGCTAGGATATTTTGCCTGCTTTTCTCTCTCTCTCTCTCTCTCTCTCTCTCCCTCCCTCCTCTATTGAAAGAACTATCCAACCAATCCTCTCTCCCACAGAGTTCAAATTCTTGAGCAGTCTCACATATGCCCTTTTTTTGTGTGGTGACATGCCTATGGTCAGAGTGGAGGTTGCTATTGCTTCATAAAGGAGTTTACCTCTTTCTTACAGCTATCTTAAATGAAGGGCGGCAGTTACACTCCTCAGCTTCAATGACATTTCTCCCAACCCACAACAGCTTTTATTGATGCAGTAATTAGTGGCTGTAGTTTAAAGGACTGAAACCCACAAGTTAAGTCCCCCAGGTTAATTTTTATCATTACGTGTGCCTGTTAAAATGTTTATTTTCCACTTAGATGAGATATAACAGGGCCTTCCCTAGCAATTGCGAAAACTAAGCAATACACCAAGGGCTAAATTTCTGCTGGTGCTCTAGTATGAAAATGACCCATGTTTGATTCTCAGGCTGCACCTACGCTAGGAGGCTATGCCAGCAAAGTTCAAAGCTAGACTTAGCTGGTCTACTCTTAAAAGTTAGGTTAAAAAATTCACAGCCCTGAGCACCATAGTTAAGCTGACCTAACCTCCAATGTAGACATGGCTAAAGAGATGGCAGACTTCTTCCATTGACATGGTTACCAACCTCTGAGGGAGGTGGATTACCCCTACATTAACAGAAAAAAACCCTTCCATTGCTTTAGGAAAAGTCTGCACTACAGCAGCACACCTGTAGCTATACTACTGTAGCGACCAATACCACAGTTTAGGCAGGCAACTCATATGGTATTAAGCTGGACAGTCCTGCTTTTCAAGAGACAGAATCAGATGTCCAGTATTGGACAGGGAAGCCATTTTCAAGCATATGCTTCCAGTCGCTCAGCAGGCATCCCCAGTGTCATCCAATCACAGCAGGCAATAGCCTTGACTGGCAGGTAATAGCACAGAAGCTGGCCAAGGAGAATGCTCAAGGTTGCCAAAGAAAAAGGCATCCAGCCTAAAGGGATCTTTTTCAAAAAGCTTGGTGGAGAAGGAAAACTGACCAATGAAACTAGGAAGGGGGCAGTGCTTTGGGGGAGCTTGGCCAATGAGTGTGAGGCAGGGCAGAACTCAGGAGTAGACCTAATACGTGTTTTCTGGGCAGTACCTGACAGCAGCACTGGCCAATGGGTGACAGGTGTGCAGTGTAGGGGAGCCATTGGCTGGAGGTGGAAGATGACATAGCTCAAAAATACAGAGGAGGGTAAGGGGTTGGGCTCTTAAAAAATGGCATCACCCATGTGGCATGACCTCAAACATACTGTGTGTGTGTGAGGTCATCCTGGCAGTCCCACGCTGTTCCAGAAGTACTAGAATGTCTGGTATTCCGGGAATGCATGCGTGACCACCCTATGGTAGCATGGACATTACTTCAGACCAGGTCTACACTACCAACTTAGATCGACGGAGCTATGTCACTCAGGGATGTGAAAAATCCTCTCCCCTGTGGTTTACACAGTGCTAATTTGACAGACGAATTCTTCTGTCCATCTAGATTGAGCTTCTTAGCATATGCACAAGGTGCCTCAGGTGGCACATGACCAGGATTCTTCACCAAATTTGGTCCCCTGGTTGGATCATTAGCTTCCCCGGCCTGGGTCGGGTGCTGATGGGGAGTGCGACATGGATGCTAATAACGGTGCCAGGAAAACCCCTCCTGTTGCTGTAGTGTGTATCTACTTTGAAGCACTACAGTGCTGCTTCTGTGCCACTGTGGCAATCATAGGCGCTGACTCTGTGGGTGCTTTGGAGCTCAAGCACCCACCGAAACAAAACAGTGGGTGCTCAGCAGCCCCCGCGGGGCTGGATTAAATTTTTGTAGAGCCCGCCACCCAGACTGTGGCCCCACCCCAATCGGCTGCTTCCTCTGAAGGCCTGCCCACTGCTCTACCCTGAGGCCCTCCCCCACTCAGCCTCTTCCCCGAGGTCCCAACTGCCACTTGCCCAGGAGCAGAGAGGAGCATTCACCGGTTAAAAACAAAAGTCAGTACCTGTGGTAGCAGTTTATGTGTAGTCTCATTTCCCAGGCCAGCTGGAAGGGCTACAGAAGTAATTAGTCCCTAGGTGAACAGGGTGCCTCCAATTGCTCAACAGCAACCCCACTGCCCATTTAAGAAGCAGTGCTAATGAGCTTTGAAGGGAAGCTCTTACAGGCTTTGTCAGCTCAGTGAGCGTGGTGGGGGTGTAGTGCTGGGAATAAAAGGAGATTCTCAAGGGAAGTGAGAGAGCTGCTGAGCTCTGTTCCTCAGGAATTTAAACAAGAATAGTCTGAATTACCCTAGTGTTGTTTTGTGCCCCAAGAAACTCTCTCATGGAATCACTAAGGGAGCCTGACAAATTCTAACGTACCAGTTGAAAATCCCTTGTTACCAGAGCCATCTTTTTGTCCTTGTAGAGAATCTTAGCTTTCATTTAAATAAATGAAGAAGTTTCTAGCCCGTTTCATGCTAAAGCTAGCTTTGAAAATTGATGCAAAGTGATTGCAAAGACTAAAAGAAATAGCCAGCAAGAGGGGCCAAAATGCCCCTCCTCCCCACTTCCATAAATGTTATGTATTTAAATTAGTGAGTGACTGGTTGTGGAGCAGCCAAAAGAATCATCTCTCTAACCAGGGCCGGTGCAACCATTTAGATGACCTAGGCGGTCGCCTAGGGCACTGGGATTTGGGGGGGCGCCATTTTCTTCGGAAGCGACCGTGGCGGCCGGATCTTCGGCCGCCATGGTCACCGCCGGCATTTAGGCGGAGGGAGCTGGGGCAGGGGAGTGCGGGGAGGGCCGCCTGCAGCAAGTAAGGGCGGGTGGGCGGCATGCAGGGGAACTCCCTGCCCCAGCTCACCCCTGCCCCACCTCCTCCCCGAGCACGTCGTGGCTGCTTCACTTCTCCCGCCTCTCAGGCTTGCGACGGCGTGCTCGGGGTGCTTGTGCGCAGAGCAGGGGTGAGCTGGGGCTGGGGGGGGGTGCCTCAGGGCGGAGGGTGGGGGTGGGGAGATGCCGCAAGGGGGGCACCTCAGGGCGGAAGGGAGTAGCTGCTGCGGGGGCGGGGGGCGCCTCAGGGCAGGATACGGGGAGGGCGCAAGGTGGAAGTTTCATCTAGGGAGCGAAACATCCTTGCACCGGCCCTGTCTCTAACCCATCCCTTCAGCTGGCTCCGTGCAGCCATGGTATGAGAATGGGAGAGAGGGGACTATTACAAAAGGGGCGTAGCAGCACAGCTCTGTTTTGCAGCCCACTCTAAAGTGGGCCGACTTTGCTTGTTAACATTTGCAGCATGCTCTGAGTGCAGTGACTCTTGCGGCTGCTGCAAGAGGACCTCGCTTCTTGTCTTCCCTCACCAGAGAACTCTAGGCACATGTATTGATGTAAACACGGCCAGGAACAAGAACAAACCAAGGAACAGATTTGAAATGGCAGGCCACAACTTTACCAAACTTAACACAGGGAGGGGGGCTACCTGCCCTGTCACCCATACCTTCTAGGTATTTTTAGTGGTTCCAGTGGGGGTTCCAAGGCTTCTACCATATAATCCATAATTTGAGGTAGACTCACCTCAGCCTACCGCTAGGATTCAGCTCGCTCTTTGAGTCCTGCCACCCCATGAAGGTACTAGAAGCAGGGCCTGCAAAGGCCACAAGATCTTGCCCTGCCCCATGAGCATAAGGCCCACCAGTAATATCCCAGGGCTTTTACTTTCCTTTGAACTGCACTGCAAACCAGCCACAAGTTGCAATGAACTAACATCTTTACCAAGTACGATCACTAATTATTAATCCTGTTCTCATAGACTCATAGACTTTAAGGTCAGAAGGGACCATTATGATCATCTAGTCTGACCTCCTGCATAATGCAGGCCACAGAATCTCACTCACCTGCTCCTGTATCAAACCTGTGTCTGAGCCATTGACGTCCTCAAATCATGGTTTAAAGACTTCAAGGTGCAGAGAATCTTCCAGCAGAGAATGTTCCTATTTAACGTCACTGCATCTCCAGGACACTGAAAGGAAAGCAGAAAAACTCGCCTGGCTGCTGCCAATTTGGTCTATACGAAGAAAAATTCCTTCCTCACCCCAAAACAGGCGATCGGTCAAACCTGCAGCCTCTGCAAAACACAGCTCCAACTAAGGCTACCAGCACAGGCTGGGACAACTGGGACTGTGCAAAAAGAGGCTCCCTGTGGCCCCAAGCCAGGCTAGGGTTTAAATTAAAGAAAGGAGCTGGCAAGGAGTCAATCAGCTCCATTCCTCCCCAAGCTAGCCAGTGAGTGGCTAGAGAGCCTGAAGGTGAGGGGCACTCCTGCGTCCCCTTTGTGTACTGTTCTCCTCCCCTCGTTTAACTGGGGCTGTCCCAATCACCACCAGCCTGGCTCTTCAAGTTTCCCATTTGTTGAGGTGGGTGGGTAGCATTTTCCACACCAACCACTGCCACTCCAGTAGCACATGCAGTACATGGAGCAAGATGCTGTTGTATTGAGTAGGAAGTCTTGTATCTATTGCAGCTACTGCAACTGGAGTCTGCATGCTCACCCAACCTCAGTCCAGAGTCCAAAGAGCCCTGGTCCCCCTCTCCAGGGGAGGGTCCTTCCCCTTCCACCCCCCTCAGCTCAGGGAGATCTTCACAAGTCAAAGGAGGCCTACCCACTTAAAAAAACCAAAGGGGACTTATTCCCTGACTGACCACCAACGAGGATGCACTCCCTGGCTAACCAACCACCCCAAGGCCAGCCATTGCATCATGGTCCATCTACTGCCACTGTAGTTGCTGCTCTTCTGAGGAACTGCTAAGAGTAGTGGCTCTCTAGGGAGGAGCTACTCATGAAGGCGAAGTACAGTGGGTCAAGAGGGACTGGGCTGAAGGAGGTAGTGAAAGGATTGCTAGATCTGTCAGTAGGAAGAGTGTGGGGATTGGGATGGAATAAATGGATTTTTCTGATAGTGGTGAAGTATTTTACCCATCATATGTTGCATGTATAACTATGGAACTTTTTGAGGGAGCCCTTTGTTAAAATTAGGCAGCACATCGCTCAAAACACCTCAGCTGAATGAAAACTAGCTGTAGTTAAAATGAACCATGAATAACAGCAGCACCTGCCTGCTGACATCAGTAGCGTTAACCTGAACTAATCTTTTAGTCAAGCTTGGCACTGGAATTGCTACTGCATACCTTATTTGGGGAAGTTAATATCTGTCTGGTGCAAATCACAACAGAATAAAAATCTGGCATGCAGTTCAGCAGTCCAGATGAATAATTTCTTTAGTGAAACTAACGATGCCACAAACCAGCTTTTAAACAGTTGACTGATCAAAATAAAAGTTGGCAGTTTTTGAGTGCATTTTTACCAGTCCTAGAGCTTCTTAATGTGTTCGCTTTTAAACTGTTCCTTGTTGTAGCACTAAAGCAGAAGTTAGAAAAAGGCCTGACTTGTTACGTGTTTAAGAACAGCACATTGGTGTCCCTGTGTAATCGCCTTTCATACAATATGGGCACTAGGTTGTTTATGTTTGCTTCCTAGCAAAGTAGGGATTGGCTGTTTTTGGTTAGCACGAACACAAGGATTAGATGACTTTCAAAACAACACAAATATAGTCAAAATAACAGCTAAACTAGTTAAATAGACTACATGTAATATTATGTAAGCACTCTGAAATAAAACAGAAGAGAGACACAATAGGGGGAAGTATTCAACCACATGATTATATTAGACATACAAAAGGAAAAAATAAGAGCTGCTTAACACAAGGTCAATCAGAACACTGTAGGCTAGAAAGGGAAGTGAAATAACAAGGACTGGCAAAATAGCTGAATGCTTACTCAATGAAATAACACAACAGTTGCCATCTTGACAGTGAATGTGTGTCTAGTATCCACAATCTCGAGAGCAGCCAGACAAATTTACAAAGCAAGTTGGAATGTGTCAAATATAACTAATTTCTCCTATCCTAGAAATAGATGGAATTCAACCATGTGCTTTAATTATAATACTAATTAATATATCTTGGTTGAAAAAAATCCAGAAGTTCTTGGAATTTACCATAAAGATTTCCCTTCCCTCCCACAACTTTCAGAATGCTGAAGTCCTATACCCAACGCATTAAAGGTTCAGTCACCAAACAAACCAGGAACTAGTTTTGCATCTGTAATTTACAACAGAATGATGCTACAAATGAGCAAAGTGATGCCCAAATGTTATGGTCCATAAGTCACATGAATCAAAGACTAATCAGCTGGTGAGGGTTCATCCTCTAGTACCGCTCTCCTCACTTTGTGGGTGATCATGCTTCCAAGCACTATATATGCATCATGACCTACATGGGCACAGTTCCCCATGTGGCTGCAGCCCCACCCAGGATGCTGCAGCTGACCCTTTGCAGATCTGAAGATCCACTTGTGGGAGAGAAGTGGGGGCAAGCTTGAAGGATATACATCATACCTTCCCCCCCAGACCCCATCTGTAAATTCCAGGATTATAAGTGCTTTAGGGAAGGGAGCACAGCATCATAATTTTTATTAGTATATGTATTGTGGCAGCGAAGTTGAGACCAGAGTGCTCATAGTGAAGCATTGTGGGGCACCGCCTGGAGGCCAGTTAAATTGATGTAAGCAATGCAGTGTCTACACTGCTACTACATCAACCTAACTATGTTGAATTAAGTGCTATGCCTCTCTTGGAGGTGGAGTAATTAAGTCGACGGAGCAGGTGAGTTATGTCAGCAGAAGGGATCTGGTAGCGTAGACACAGACATTATTAGGTCAACATAAGACAGCTTATGTCACCCTAACTGTGTAGTTTAGATCAAGCCTGAGTTGCTTAAATGTGCTATATGGCCAGATTCAGCCTATGTTCGTACTGGACTCCACTGACATAAACCCAGGGACAAAGTCCCACTGATGGAAAGCCTTTGGGCAATGATGGGGAGGTTGCAGTGGCCAAAAGCAGCATCAGCCTCCTTTGGAACGGACCAGCCAAGGGGCAGAGGCAGCCCCAAAGGGATATGGGGGCATGGCCAGAACAGCCAGTGGATGCCCTAATTCAACTCATCCATTCAGAAACCAATCACTATGGGTCTCCCATGGAATCACTGAAAGAAACTTTACACATGTGAGTAGTCCCCTGATCCCCAAGATAAGCATGTGTGCCTGTATTTGCAGGATCTGGGTCTAGAGTTGTTTCTTTCTGGATGGAAACACTAAAGAAGGGTGGCACCAACTCTGCCCATCCTCCGAGCATGAGATTAGCTGGTGAGACAAGTCTGATTTACACACTAAATCTGAGCCATACTGTGTGAGCCTTCTAATCAAGGCTCACTATGGCAGGCTGCTGTATATGTATAACCTAACTGTAGAGCTGTGCAACCCTGCACTTTTATGTCACAGGAGTTTCTACAGACTCCCGCCTCAGTTTATATCCTCATTGGTTTGCAACCCAGTGCTGAAAACTCTCATGATTGGTTGGTAAATCTTGCAATATTTTCTGTGGGGGAGAAGGGTTCCCTTAAGCCCTAGTTCCTGGAGTCATGTGATTGCAAGAATCTCAGCTTCCTTCTAAAGAACAAAGCAAGCCTTTAGTCCTTATGGGTGTGGAGAAAAGCTTGAACATGTGATCCAGCTACACCCTAAAGGCTCAAAAAACAGAAGGCAAATGAAAAAGGCAGAATCCTTTTTTTTTTTTTTTTTAAAAAGATGTAATAATTTTTTAAGCCAATTTCATGACTTGGCGGGGGGAATCGGCTCCTGACTTTTGGAGCTGGCAAAACTGCAACCCTGACAAATGAATCCCAAATCTCAAAGTGTAAGTCAAGCAACATAGCTGATTGACATCTAATTTCAAATTGAAACACCATGAAATCATTAATTTCATGTGAGTCTGGCACAAACCTTTGTGAGCCTTTGGATACAACTGGTCTGAGTTTTGAGTTTGCAACATAACCAGCAGCATTTTGTGTAATACTGGAAGTCAATATGTTGCACAACTGTGAGGAAATCGCAGTCATGACATGGAACAGATTATTCAAGTGGACAGTGGAGACTATATAGCATGCATGAATGTAATTATTATGTCAAGAATGGGGCAAGGATTAAGTGACATTGCACTAGACAGTGGGTAATATAACCTCTTTCATTTTAATCTAAATACTGGAGCTACAGGCAAAGATCCAGCTAAACCAGTGAAACAGGATGAAGACATAAGAATGTGGGAACTCAGTAAACAGATTTAAGACAAGTAACATTCTGCACCAGGAACATTTGCTGTGTTTGTGGGCTTGACATCTAGCAAAAACAAGGAGAAAAGGTTAACAAATGTAACACACACTGGATTTAAATGGTCATTAGCATGGAGAAAAAAATGTTAATGGATCTTAAAAGAATTGCATGCTAATATCGAAATATGTTTGTAGCATTTGCAGAAAGCCAGCACAGAATGCTGAAACATGCAGACCAATAATCTGAACAATACAAACTTTTGAGTTATACAATTTGCTGTTAACTGTAAATGACATAAACACAATAGGTATAAATAATACTCAGTATGTTCATTGTACACATAGAACCTAGGCATACATCCCTATGTCATTTGGTTACAGACTTTGGGTATTCTTTTCCTCTCTCAAGGCCATACATATTCCAGTTATGCTCCCCACTCCTACCCAAATTGTGCTTCCTCCGGATCCCAAGTTCTGCTTCCTTTCTCTTTCAAACCTCTTCCCATCAAGTATGGTACCAACTCCATCCTTACTTCTCGCGCTCCCACTTCAATTCATGCTCTGCTGGTGCACAGGCAGCACTCCAGAAGCTGAGTCAGTGCCACTCAGCAGCCTGTAAACAAGCTGCTCTGACTTCAAGTAAGTTAGGTCTCTAGCTCCACCCCTGCTTGCAGCTTGGTAGAAGAAGGGAAGGATGGTGAAAGTGGGATGAGAATGGCCCTTAGCACCAACAAGAGTGTGCAGTGCTGGCAGTTAGCCTATCTCCCTTCAGCACATGAAGCTGGCTGCTATGCTTTCAAGCTCCCAGGCCTGTGCACTCAACTAAACTTAAGAGTACAGCAGCAGCTGTGGTACCACCAGCCCCAATTGAAGATTCCTGAGTCTAGTTTCATCATTTCTGCATAGTAGACGGACGGTGTCTATAGTCACTCAAGCTGTAGATATTCAGCAACATTGTTTTCTTCGCTTTTGATCAATTTGTGAGTTAGCTGTTTTTATTGGCATAGGTCTGTTGTGCCTCTCAGGTCACTTACTCTGTTCCAGCAGATGATGTATTATTCAATGTGGTAAACGACTGTGTCATGTCCCTCTACCTGGGTTCTGTGAGTGGTGCTAAATGTCAATCTGGTTGTGCCGCTTGAATTTTAGGTAGAGGTCAGTACTTGACAGTTTTGTTTTAATTAGCCTTAGCACCAGTTATCCCAGCAGCAAAAACTGTCAAAGCTGCTTCTGTCCTTTCATTGTTTCTTTTTTTTAATGTTTTTTAAACATTGTTTCCAGAAATAAACTTTCCTTTTGTTCTCTCAAGGTTGAGTGGCTGGCACACTTCTCCCAGGCTTACTCGTTAGCTACTGGGACGCATGTTCAGTTTTGAATTCTGGCTCCATCTGATACCCCAAATTTATCTCCAGTTTTGTTCTGAAGTCATCTTAGTCCCTTTGCTAGCTAATACCACAGTGACTGCATCGCCACTGTTCCAGTCTTCCCAGAGCTTACCAGGACTAATTTACAACAAACTGTAAATAAAACTCCCTTTTGAGATTATTTTGGTGGACACTTCAAAATGAGTCACATTTTTTACCTCCAAATTAAATAAACTCTTCAGGGCAGGGAGAGTCCTGACTCTATGGTTAAGTAGCACCCAGCATAAAGGTCTTCTACTCCTGACTATGGCGTCTAGCTGCTGCTTTAATACAAATAATATATAAAGTTTGGCCCCACATAAAATCGGTTGTAAATTCAAGAAGTCCCCGGAATGGTGCCTGTACCATTCATTAGAGATTATTAATCTGATCCCATGACATATGGGTAAATGCAAATCAGGCCTACAGCCACCATTCTTACTTCACAGCTAAGACTATTTTAGCCATGACCAAAGGAGCTTTCTCCCTCATCCTGCTGCACCTTTATGCTTGTTGCTATTTTAGTGGAACTGCAGAAGTCAGCAAGTGAATCTCTTAATATTTTTCAATCTGCTGAGTAAACTTCCCATTTAAAAGGACAAGGAATGAAAAAAAGATCTCAGAAAAGACTGTCTTTTTATGGCCTTGTTTCCTCCCATTTTTCACCCCTCCTCCAACTCATAACACCTTAGCAGCAGCCAGAAGTAATCTGTAACACAGGGAAAGCTATGTAAATGGATGCTTGTTTACACACTTCAGAAAAAATGTAGCTTATTTTTTGCTTGAGGTCAGTTTCTCCTTAACCCAATGCCTGGGGCGTGGGAGTCAGGATAGTTAGCAGCAAACTCCATCTCCCTCTTGTATGTTACATAAAACTTCAGAGCAAAGATCATCAAAGTAATTAGCCTCTAGCACCATTTCAGACAATGCCCAGACCATAGGAGATTGGAAAACAATTCCTCTCTTATGGATTTGGGGGTCCTGGTGGCTGAACATGAGGTAATGCAATTCTAGGATGCATAAACAGGGGAATCTCAAGTAGGAGTGTAGAGGATATTTTACCTCTATATTTGGCACTAGTGCAACCACTACTGTAATACTGTGTCCAGTTTTGGTGCCCACACTTCAAGAAGGATGTTGATAAATAGGAGAGAGTTCAGAGAAAACCACGAGAATGGTTAAAGGATTAGACAACATGCCTCATAGAGATATATAGATGCAAAGAGCTCAATCTATCTTAACAAAGAGAAGGTTAAGGAGTGACTTGATTACAATCTGTAAGTACCTACACAGGGAACAAATATATAAATGGACTTGTCGATCTAGCAGAGAAATGGTGGGGTGTTGTAGCTAGACAAATTCAGACTGGACATAAAGGTGGTTCTTTTAAAGAGAGAGGATAATTAACCATTGGAACAATTTACCAAGTGTCGTGGTGGAATCTCCATCGCTGACTATTTTTAAATAAAGATTGGATGTTTTTCCAAAAGATATGTCCTAGAAATTATTTCAGGGAAGTTCTATGACCTATGTTATAAAGGAGGTCAGACTACATGATCATTCCTCTGACCTTACAATCTATGATCAG
This sequence comes from Mauremys reevesii, assembly GCF_016161935.1. Classification (NCBI taxonomy): domain Eukaryota; kingdom Metazoa; phylum Chordata; order Testudines; family Geoemydidae; genus Mauremys; species Mauremys reevesii. Next base: position 203,963,251 of record NC_052624.1, read on the forward strand.
AATTTTCCTTCTGAGAGTCAATCTCACACTTATGAAGAAGTATCCTTATGATATATATTTACAGGTAGTTATAAATCTGGACTTAATCATTTTGCAAAGGTATTCCAATAAAAACAGCACAAAGGAGATAGAACTGTGTCTAGACAGGCTCAGAAACAACAACAGTGTAGAAAGTTTCTGAACCTGAAAATGCTGTTATGTGAAAACAAGGTACATTCTCCCTAGTGCATACAGCTATGTCTGCCTATGCTCAAAGAAAGTTACAAGTTTTACCTATATACAAAATACTTCTATTTTCCTTCAAACATAGTGTTTTCTAAACATACAACATATGAGATGACCTTGGGGTGTCATATTTGCAACCAAAAGTTGCCTCACCATTGAATTTGATTTTAAAAAGTGCAGCACCTGTAGCCCCTAACATGAGAGCAAGAGATGGACAGAATAAATACAATTAAAGCAGCAATGAAGTTTAAAGCTTTTAAGACTTCCAGCCAAAGAACACTCAGGAGGATAGAGACATGACTACTATCTCCAAAGGATTAAAGTCCACTGCAAAGCACCAAAAGAAAAACAAATTGTTTTTAGTTATATAAAGATGTCCTCAATGACCCTCCCCTTGACATCCCCCAAAACACAGTAGAATTATTAGGGAACTGATTTTTCAGGGTAAGGACGGTTAGTTTTGTCGCTGGAGGACTGGAGTTGGGTAGCGACATTCAAATAGACTGAAATCCAAGCTGTAAATCTTAGGGTACATTTTTTTTAGAAACAGGTAAGTGATTTGGAAGCTTAAGTCCCATTTTCAGAAGTGACTTCGAACACATTTTCAAAGATATTTAGGCACTTTGTATGATTTTACAAAGGATCCTAAATTCCTCACTCACTTAGGAGCTTTTGTAAATTCCACTAGGCACCTAAGCAGAAAGATGCCTCAACACTTTTGAAAATCTGGCCTTTAGGAGACCAAGTCCCTTTTTGAAAATTGTATCCCTCGTCTCTCTTCCAGGCTGGGAAAACTGCACGTCTGATTTCAACTTATTGTGTTGTCTGTCCCACTCCAGTACACCTGACAAAACAGGTAAATCAACCCCCTGATATTACTAGTGTAAGAAAAGAAGCAGGAAAATAATTCTGAGGCCATCTCCGTACATCACAAAAGACCAATGAAGAGGACAAAGGCAACTGGTCTACTCTTTTCAGTTCACCTTCAAGAGACTGTTCTCCACTGAGCTGTCATGTACATCAACTCAGCAATATTTAAGGAATGAGGCTGGGATTTTTTAAGGGATTTCTAAGGCAGAGAAGTGCCCAAATCTCACTGAAAGTCAATGGGAGTTGGGCACATAACTCCCTTTGGCTCCTTTGAAAAGCTCAGCCCAAGAGGACACTGTCAGGTAGCTCTGGTCCACCTCATCCCTGTAAATGTCCTTTTTACAACAACTTTGTAATTTTCTTGTGCAGGTCTCTGATCGACACAGAGAGAAGACATTCTTTTCAAGCTCATGCTGGCTTCTTTCTATTTCAGTTATATTTGGAGCATAACTTGGTGTCTCCTGTGACGCTCCTGTTCAACAAAACACGCTGTATGCGTCCATTTTTAAAGAAAATATTTTATTACATCGTGGAAAAAAAGCATAATCATCCAGGTTCATATTGTTTAAAAAAACTGAACATTTGTTTTAGACAGCATGTTGGTATATTCTGTTCTACACGGGAATGATAAGAAGTCTACATCATTACTAGATATTGCACAGTCTGAAAGAAACAAAAACAAAAATCACATGATCTTGGGAACCATCTCACATTATGAAAAACCTACTAAGAAACATAAAAACAAAAACAAACAAACAAAACACCCTTTGTTTCTACAGTAGTTTTAAGTTTATAATTCTTGGAATGACCATATTTCACTGAAGACCACCTCAGTGACAGGAAGCTTCATTTCAGCAATCCCTTGTGCAAATAAGATTAATAATAATAATAAAAAATGCAGTTAGTCTTTTGATATCACATGGGCAGCAATAATCACATATTTGTTAAATTCCTGCCTGAAAAAAAAGGGGGGATTAGGCCATAAGTTTTGCCTGCAACTCCATCTCTGCTGCCCTTTTGAGTGCAACGTCCACCAGAAGTTGAAATCCACTAAAATCTTGGTTGAGGTCTGGTGGGGTAGGAGGAGGAGTGTTGAAAAGGCCACTTTGTGCATTTGTACCAGGTCCTAGTTTAGAAGCATCCTCGTGGTATTCAAGAGGGTTGTCTGTGAATCTGCTAGCTGATGTCTGCTGCAGGTCGGTGGTCGGGCCTACACCAGCTGGCTGGCACAAAAGGAAAGGGGCATCTTTCAATGCAGTTACAGTGGTATGGCAAATCACTGAAGGTCGAGCCAAAACAGATCCTGGGGAAGAAGGTTTAGAAGAGACAGCCTTGTTTAGTCCTGTGGTACCAGAAATAAATGAGTTCTCTTCCAACAGTGGAATGTAGTTTTTTGTGCCTGTGGAAGACTCCACTGGGCTGCCTTCAGAAATCTTGGTCCCTCTTCGTGAGATAGTGAATTGATTTGGATCCTTGCCATCCTTCCTCAGCATGTCAGGTAAAAGCCTGCGGCGTGCATTGATAAACCAGTTGCAGACCTGGGAACATAATGATATCTTAATTTCTACCTTCATTCACTTCCGCACTACATGCCATTACAGTCTTTCAGTTAGATTAATGAATCCCTTCAAGCAGTTTCCTTAACTCTACAACAAAAGAGACTGATCGACAAGTTCTGACACACCTAGTAAAAACCTCTCTCTTCTTTTTTCTTCTACCCCCAAAACTCTCTCTCCATTGCAAAAAAAAAAAAAGACTGCTAGCCTGAAGTGAAAGGTTTAGCTTTTAACTCTGAACATATATTAACCTATTACCTATTGTTCTCTGCATTTAGGTTAATTAACAACAGGAAAACCTTTTCTCTCTGAAAAGAGCCACTCCTCCCACAAACAGTTACTGATTTTTCCTGCTCAACTGACTGTGTCAATAGACATAACATGAATTACCTCATTGAAATGCATCCTTGTTTAAATATCAAGCCAGTTTCCTGGGCAATAACAGATGACTTAACGTCTTTTTTTTTTAAGTATTTCTACATAAAGTAGTTTTTCCTTATGATGTTATTAAATAAATTTTACTTAACTAATTGCAACATTTATATCAAAACCCTGATCTATAAAGATAAAAAAAATAAAATTTACCACAATAGTAATACTTTGCAATCCTATATGACCTTCCATCCAAAGATTTTAAAATACACAAACATCCATGCACTAAGGGCTTGTCTACACTATCACTTTTGTTGGTATAACTTATGTCGCTCTGGGTTGTGAAAAAACAGCCCCCTGAGTGATGTAAATTACACCGACAGAAGCACTGGTGTGGACAGCGCTCTGTTGGCGGGAGAGCAACTACAGAAGTGATTTTACAGCAGTGCAATTGCCTTAGTACAGCTGTGCCACTGTAAACTCGCTAGTGTAGACAAGCCCTAAAGTCTCTCAGCTTTCCTGTGAGGTTACCCATACTACAATGGAGGAAAGAGAGGCACAGAAAGGCTAAGTGCCATGCCCAGAATCACACATGTTTCAGTGGCAGAGTCTAGAACAAAACCCAAATCTCCTGACTCGCCATTCCCAAATAAGGGCTTCATCCTGCAAACACTCATGCATATGAATAGCTCTACCCATGTGACTTGTCCCACTGACTTTATGAATCATGAAGACTCATATAAATAAAAGTTATATATACTCAAGTGTTTGTAGGATTAGGACCAAAGTCGCCATTTTAATAGTGTAAAGAAAATTATACTGCTAATACATGTGCTTATCACCCTGATCACTTTGCTTATATGCAAAGACTAATGCACATGCTTAATTGTATGCACTTGAAGTCACTTTAGCCACAATGTGCAAAATTAAGCATGTGCATAAGACAATACAGTATCAGGGACATCATCTGTAAGCTTGTGTTTGTACACTACCTACAACAACAGGGTCCTAATCCTAGTCAATGCCTTTGGGTGCTACCACAACACAAACAATAACAACATATACAGAAAATTACATCTGCAATATGAACATTTTTAGAGAGACTAGAAAGTGGGTAACTTCATAAGTGAAAACAAAGGATCATTTTTATTTTAATCGGAGCTTTTAAAAATACCTGTAGTGTAGAGAGGTGTGTTTGTCTGGACAGTAGTGCTTTTTCTTGCTCTGATGGATAGGCATTGTATCGGTGCTCATACAGCCAGTCCCGAAGAATCTGCACTGACTCCTTGGGCAGGTTACCACGTCTCCTCCGTTTGCCTGAGGCAGTGGAAGAGGAAAGATCCAGTGGGACATCCATGGTGTCATCATCCTCTGTCTCACTGCCAGATATTGCAGCTACACCTACAGTAATAAAAAGGTGAGAATAGTCACTTCAATTCAATACTTATTTACAGCATTTCACTTCAACACCTCTCTCTCTCTCTCTCTCTATATATATATATATATGCTTCCTAACATAAACATACTATATATAATTATATACAGAAATATATACATTATTTTTTAATTTATGAAGCATTAACAAGTGGACAATTCCTTGCCAGCTCAGATTTTATGAGCCTTTATTGTGAGTCAAACCAGGCCTCATGTTTAGAAGATGTGTACTGTAACAAAAGTAGCACCAACTACCTATTCCTAGGGGATACTTCACACAATCTCATTTACTGGTTCCCTTAGCAACCTTTTATTTGGTCATATGCAGTAAGTAACTTCCATCTGATGTCAATATCATGCCAAATGTTGGTCAGCAAAGGGTGCTACTGTGGTATGCCTCCAACAATCTTTTTTCTTCAAGGCTGTTTCATGGCTAGGCAAAAAGCCAATAGACAAGAATTTCAAAACATACACCCAACCTAAACCTTGGCTGTATTGAATTACAATTTAACATGCTGGTGCGTCTCCTTCTGATTAAGGATAGCTTTATAGGTTTAAAATGTTAACAGCGCTTTCCAGAACTACTAATAAAAATGAATGGCAGAGGAAAAGAACAGAAAGCAAGTTGTGGCTGGTTCTTCTGAAGTGACACAAAATTCACTCACTGAGGAAAAAGTGTACAGCAAGGTAACAGTAAGTGCCTAAATAGTGCCACACGGTAGTATAGATTTGCTATCATTTATTTTTCTGGAGAACATGCCACACTTCAACTTTGCCCTGATTAACTTATGCTTTGAACCTTATAGTTTTCCTCACACTTCAAGTAGTGTACTTATTCAGATTTTGAGATATTTTTACTGCAAGAACTCTAGATTTACAGTTTTACTGCACATTTTTCTCCCATAGAGAAGGAATTTATTTCAATCTCATTTAGACTCTGTCTTCTGTAATTAATTCAGTAAACCATATTACTAATAACTTGGAACTACAATATGTAAACAATCAAATAAATACTTCATACTCTGTGGCTGAACAACAGTCTGCAATTCCGCTCTTCAGCAAAGTGTACAGTGTGACTGAGGAAACAAAACAAATAGCACTGAAATCCATAAAGGAAACTTTGCTTTGGCTTTAAGTACTTTAATCCCACCAGAAATTTTAGGAATCTTACAAACCATATATAAATCTAAATCACAGATACCACTAGATTCAATTAGCACAGTTCAGAAGCTTTTCTGATTCACAATAGGTTTGCTTTCCAAAGCATTTTCTAGAAATGACAAAAGGAAAATGAGGCCCTAAATTACTTTTAAGTTAGTTTGAATATCCATTTTATTTAAAAAAGAAAAGAAACTTGCATATTTATAAAAGCAAGCGAAGTTAAAAACCAGGCAGAAAGGCTTCATATGGGCAGCTGTCCAAATTTCAAAACTAATACTTAAACTAAACTAGAAAAAAAAATCAGTTATATTAAAATGGAAGCTATGCCTGTGAAAAGATACAGCTATGAAACTCTACATTTATGTTCATACTTAAAAGATTTAATGGGAATCAGACCCAAAAGAGAGAGAACTAATTGTGAGTTATTGCATAGTAGTTTCACAGATACCTATGAAATGCACAAATGTGGTGTGACAGAGTTGAGCATTTGATAAGTTTTGCCTTATCTCTATTCATGAACAAATCACGGTATTCTTGAATTTGTCATTTGCAATTATTCAGATTTATCCAGGGAACTTTTTGTTAATACTCTGTGAATATTCACACTTCAGTCTGTGGTGGTTACTTAAGTAACTTGTGTGGTATTGTTTCTGTTCCCTGGATGGATGATTTATGTAACTAACCAACACTCTGAATGTTACAGTTGAATATACAGTTCATACTATGATGATTAGTTACATAAGTCATCCAGTCAGGGTACAAAAACAATGACATGCAATTTAAATAACCAACTCAAGGTAAATTCTGAATTGTATATTTGATTTAGTTCTTAGTGCATGTATGTGGTATTTTCAAGTGGGGAAAAAAATCTTAATAGCATCACATTAAAATATTATTTTGCTTGAAAAGTAAGTTATGATGGCTCTACACAGCAGCTCACTAACTGTAAAGTAGACTTATGACTAGCTGAAACTAGTTTACAGAATTCAGAGAAAGCTATAGCATAATCCCATGGTTTAAAGTTGAAGCTAGACAAATTCAGACTGTAAATAAGGCGTTTTTAAATGTCTAACAGTGAGAGTATTAACCACTGGAGCAATTTACCAAGGGTTGTGGTGGATTCGCCATCCCTGACAATTTTTAAATCAAGATTGGATGCTTTTCTAAAAGATCTGATCTAGGAATTATTTTGGGGGAAGTTTTATAGCCTGTGCTACACAGAAGGTCTGACTTGGAATCTATGAATTTATCTAATGTTCCAGACATTTCTGTTTTTGCTTGTGGTAGATTAAAAATGTTGCTGCACTGATTTTTTTAAAGAGGATAATAAAATGTTAGGCTACAGAGATAGTTATCAAAACAAAGACCTTGGGAGCCAGGAAAAGTAGGAGCTGAAGGCACACCAATGGTGCAAAGCAGGAACCAAAGAGGTGCAATCACTGTGCCTACTCAGAGGAGTAACTTTACATTCATAAGTGCAGTTATATAGAAATCATTTGAGATTAAACTCTCAAGGTCTAGTAAACATTCCATGCAAAGCTTCTTTCTAAACAGTAAGACCAGAGTTCTGCTTTGATAACAAAGATTTAGGTTTGGAACTTCTTGTTCTTTACCCGCTGCTGTAAAAATGTATTCAAAAAACCCCACCAAAATATTTGTTGAAAATGCAATCTTTCTGAGATCACATTTCTTTTTTCAAAAATTAATCAAATAAAATTGTCCTTCAAACAACTGTAAGTTTCCTAACTGTAACGCAGTAATAAAAAAAATAAATGAAACAACACTGGAGTCTGCCCTTTGATCTGCTTACTTAGTGTGACATGTTCCCTCAATTTTATGACACAAAACAGGTTTGGGTTAAACAGGAACAAACGGCATTGCAGTTTCTCATTTAAATAAAAGAGCACCAGACCTCTGAACCCTTAACAAACATCTCCAACGGCATGTGCAGAAGCTGTAGCAACAGGAAGTTAAGGCTGTAGATCTCATACAACCTCAGCTGATAACTCTGAGAGCAGAAGCCACGTTGTTGCTGTCAAAACCTGTGTTTTCATTAGAACATTCGTGCTGATTGCAACTCAGCTTTGTTTTTTCTTTTTGTTAGTAATCAGACTATATGCTGTTGGTTTCCTTTTTAGTAGGGCACAGTTGAAAGGCTTCCCACCTAGGCTCCATGTCTGGACCATTTACTGTTATTTACACCCCAGAATAAGGGCTTGTCTACATGCAGAAATACCTCCATCTTATTTTAAGTTGTGATTTTAAAACTAATTCTGTTATACTTGTATCAAGGCCTTTGTGGACACTTATTTCTGTTTAAATCAGGCTTTTACAAGTTAGCTTCAGTTGATTATATGTCTAAACTGAAATAAGCCACTCTTAAACTGATGCAAGAATGTCTACAGAGTGTTTTGCACTACTTAAGCTGAACTGGTGCACCTTTGTATGTAAACAGGGCCTAAGACACAAGAAGTGACCCTGTCTCTAATTCTATAAGATTCACTCAGATAAGCAGTCCTTATTCATACAAAAATAGTTTCACTGATTTCAGTGAGGACTACTCCTAAAGGTTGTAGGATCAGCAGGCCCCCTTCTTTTATATAATGTGAATTGATTTACCTGCACCCAACGTCTAGTCTGGCAGCATGTAGAGAATTTAACATACTGTGTTACATCACATCACAGGACAAAGGCTGCAGCTGCAACAGGCTTAGCAGCGCTGTTGCAGCTTGCTTGCCACACACACTGTGCACACCACAGCGCTGCACAAGCACAGCTGCAAACTCTGGCGCTGGCAGCTGGCTGCAGCAGGTCTTGCCTGGGGTGGGTGCTGCTGCTTTGCAGGCTGTGCTGGTCATCATCAAGTGTGGCCACTATTGGCAGTGTTACCACTCATAGTAGTATCCAGGTATGCTAACTTTAAATTAACTAATTTATTCCCTTTGTTTTTGTTTGTTTTATTGTTGTGTTTTGTGTTTGTGTCATGCAGGGCTGGGCTCCGTGCTGCTTGCAGGAGCTGCTTCAAACATAGCTTCTGTGCTTGCTGTCAACTGTAAAAAACTGTAAACAAATGAATGAGATAATGCTGCAGTTTTGAGAGAGTTGGAGGGGGGAGGGAGGGGGGGAGGGGGGAGAGGGGGGGAGAGCATGTTTGTTGCAGGTAGTTAAGGGGGGGGTAAGGAAAATTTTTTTTTTTTTCATGTTGCCCCCCAAATCCTCTCTCCTCTCCCTCTCTCTCTCCCTCCCACACACCCACACCCCAAAAGCTTGTTGCTGCCACTGTTGCCACTTGAATGCTGGGATAGCTGCCATTCATCACTCCCCTCAGCGCTGCAATGCTAATGCAACAACACACAGCACTGCGCTGGTAGGCTGTGTGGTGACACCACACCCCGGCCCTGCACAGCTGGACGACCAGCGCTGCAACTACCAGCGCTGCAGATTTGTAAGTGTAGCCATACCCAAAGAGATCCTAAGTCCCTTTCTTGTTCACTGCTAGGGAGATCATGCCTTGAACACTGCATAAAATTCTGAGCACCTCAATACCTGGATTTTACTAAATAACGGGAAAGAATTCAATTAAAGCTTCCTGGCTTAAAGGGCTGGAGGGATAAATCTGATGAGGAAAAAAATAATTATGTGCATAGTTTTTCAAAATGATAACTAAAGTTAATATGGAAAAAACTATCAGTACTTATTAGGTATGAACACCAAGAAGGAGAAAGAATTATTTGGGATAGATTGGGGCCTTAACTAGGAGAAATGGAATGAAGTTAAGCAAATTAAAATTTGGGCTGAATATCAGGAAAAAATATCCTATTGTACTGTAGCAGAGCTTCTCAAGAGAACTGGTAGAAACCAATTGTTTGAATCACTTGAAACTGAACGAGTATACTGCAAGGCACAGTCTCCTTTGGCAGAAGGAATAGATTAGATCACCTCATGGATATTCTAGCTCCATTTTTATGTTTCTGTGAATTTCTTTGGTTGGGTTTTACATGTATATATCTAGATAATATTTTCAATCTAAAAAGCCCCCAATCTTCCTGTAATTGACTTCACTAGGACTACACATAGTCATATGCACAATCTTCAACAGGGCTATATCTTTGCAGGACTGGAGACTGGAGACTACAAGTGTAGTCTATAGGGCTAGCCTATCTTCTTATATATCTTCTCTTATGGATTTATTTGTTTTATCATTATAGGATTATAAATTTGTATTAAGAGTATTTTTGGCTGTAATGCAAGGCCACATCCTGTATGCTGAGCTAATGCAAGTTAGCATACATATGTTTGAGACTGTTAGCCTAGAGAAAGTATATATGTATGTAGGTGAACTTTAACGTAGATAAGTGAGGATGGTTAAAAGCAAGATAGTATAGGTAGGGGCAACCTAAGTTCATATAGTCTTCAAACTTAGCAGGTACACCACAAAGAACACAGAAATAACTGTCTAGGCCAGAAATAACAGATAGTATGAATATGTCATTAATATGTACAAACATACCAGCCTATAAATGAAAGTGTACCCTGATATTTTTTGTGAGTGAGGAAATTAAGTTTGGATATGGAAGGAGGGCACATGAGAGAGCTGCAGTGTGACTGCTATAAGAGCTACATTTCATTATTATTATTTAGGAAATAAACTTTTGCCATCCATGGAAGAGGTTTCAGAGATTTAATTTAAGATATACCAATTTGGAAAGGAACTTTAGTTAAAGGTTTGTGAATTTTTTTTTTAAATAATCAGGTTAAATAGTATCGATAATTAACCAGATCAGACACAGGAGCTATGGGGATGTGTAAGGGAATTTTCCATAGCAGATAATTAGAAAAGTTTTCCTTTTTCTTTAAATGTGATTTTACAAGTGGAAGAACCAGTTTTCTTTCCTCTGCATTGCTTGAGATTTACTGGTTCCACAAAGTAGGCTAACTTGGCTGAAATCAGGTCATGCTCTGAAACTTGAGTATCAAAATACAGGCCACAAATGCAAACTGCAAGCCCAACCTTTAATTAAAAAGGAAACAACAAAAATCATTGTCATAACTTCTTTGAAAAGTTTCCATACATCTGTGAGCTTCTTCTCACTTCCTAATTTCTGCCACATAAACTCTCAAGCAACGGTCTTCTGTCTCAAAGGTTTGCCTTCCAATGTGCTGCCTTTCATTGTTTCAGTGCAGAACTCCCAAATCACAAGGCAGATTACACACAGAGAGAAATACATAGGCAGACAAGGTAACCTCGTCAGCATTTTTCACACATATTTAGTTTGGGGGCGATGACAATAAGAGTTGGAAGTGCGTGAAGTTGGTATTTAGACAACCAGTAGCTTGCCCTCCGGGAGAGGAATCTGAACAATGGAAGCAGCAGCAGACAGGAAACCAACTCATCACCACTACTGTGCAAATAGGGAGCACAGGAATGTTCTAAAAATAACTAGTCTAAATAATTCAATAAAACCATATACCTCCAGTAACCTTAACAATCTGAACAAATCTACAAAAATGGGAAAATCTAGAGTCAAGGCTGTAACTGTCTCTAGGTACAGAGGGTTGGGCTTGGTATGCAACACGTGTTATCTAATATCACTCCAGTTAGGAGAACACTGAAATATTTGGCGGGGGGGAGGGGGGTATATAAATACAAAGTTTCGGTTTGAACTCTGAATTCCTTGCTTTTTTGAGAGTGTAAACGGGACCCGCACTGACTGTTGTCTAAAGTTTGCCTTTGCGGCTTAATTTCCTTTGTGTGTTTTATTTTAAATCAGTATAGTCCAAGATTACTTATGAGAACTACAAACTATATTAGAGCACATCTTTAAATTATACACCAAGAATTCAGAAGATGCTTAATAGGTGTATAAAAACACATACTCTAATGGCTCCAGGAACATTAACAACGAAGTAGATTTCTGGACCCTTGAACCACAAGAGCGTGTAGTAGGAAAAACAACACTGCTCTAGAGTAGTAAACATGCGCAGTACTCCTTTTTTAACCCTCAGTATCTTGGATAATTTAAAGGTCTTTAAATACCAAAAATCCTTAATATACATTACTGATTAGCCACTTAAAAATGGGGAGATAGGGAACTGACGAGGAAACAAACATCCGAAAAAGTTTTTTTTAACAGCAGTAACGTTTTAAAAATGTTTTCCAATTCTTTGCAGACACGTTTTAGTTTTCAAGATACTTAGAGGACTACAGATGGAAATATCGACAATCCCATGATTATAAAGTGTTCAAGTGGTAATTACGTAAGTGACACCAATGAAAAGTTTTTCAAACGTCTTTTTTGCTGCTTCCCCGCCACGTGGTGGGTAAGTTTTTAAATCACTTTACTTTTAGTCTTTTCCAAAAAAAAAGTCTTTGATAAAAAGGCAGGAGATAAATCTGCAGATCGATTTTAAAAAAATCTCATTTTAAATTCTCCGACAGCCCCCCACTTTTGTCCCCTTTCCCCATGCTAACTCGCAAACAAAGAGCTCCGCCACCCCGTTGTTCAGACTGCATTGCTCAGAGAGTTGTATTTGGGTTGGGATTTGCTTTTTAAAGTTGTGAAAACAATTCCAGTCCCGTCCTTGGGGACCGGACTGGAGAAATTAGAGTGAAGAGAGAGAGGGAGGAGGAAAGAGGGAAGAAAAAGGCTGTTTAAAAAAGCGAAAATAAAACTTTGTTGGGGACAAAGCAGGCAGTTCACCAGTTTTTGACAGGGAGCCAAGCAGCATGGAGAGAAAGCAGCGTCCAAACAGCCCCTCGTGTTTTGTCTGGAAGTGAAACATTATCAACTGCCATTTCAGACTTGAGCTCAACAAAGAGGAAAAGGACCAGATTAGAAAGAAAAAAAGGAGGGTGAGAGAAGAAAACCGGTTCCACTTTATTTAATAAGCCAAATCAAACTGCAATGAAGTTTAAACCACACGCCAGTTATTTCCATATGGCGAAAGCAACATGCTTTCCACTTTCCCAGCCAGCTTTAGCAACAGCACGCTGAGGAATCACTCTGTCTCTCTCACACTCACACGCACCCCCTCCCTACCTTTTTTACTTTTCATCGTGGTCTCGAGCCCCGGACTGCACCAGCTGGCAAGACTTGCTACCCAACGGGCACCCCACGCACAAATCAAGTCGCCTTTTCTTGCTTGCGGAGCAATCTCCGCTTTGCAACTTGGAAGGCGGGCAGAGGGCTCCCTTCCCAGCCGTGGCTGCTACCCCGGGCGCTTCAATGGGCTGTGTGTTGTGTCACCGCGAGCTGACAGCTTCCTTCTGCCTGGGATGTTTGGTCCGGATTTGGTGCTTTCCCTCCTCTTCTTTCTTTGTTCTTTTTCCCCCCCTCTCCGATGCTGGGCCCCAGCTTGTCAACGTGAGAAAAGGCACCAGGGGGAAAGGTACCCTCCGCCCACCTTTCAGCAATGAGTAAGTGAGAGAGTAACTGAGAGCAATAGACGCTTTGCCTCCTCCTCCTCCTCTCTGGCTGCGGAGACGGTTGTCAGTGGAGGGGAGGGAGCGGGATACTCTCTCATACACACACAACAGAGCGTGTGATGTGACAGTGCAGGGCAGCCAGAGCCTCTGCGCCTTCTGGTTCCTGCCTTTCTTCCTAGCCAGGCGTTTGATCATTAAACTGGGGAGGGGGAGGGGGAGGAGGATTTTGACAGCTGCCCCGGACTTAGCCTCCTCCTGTTGCTGCCGGATGAGCCACCCACTCCTTAGTGTGAAGAGAATGGAGAAGAAAGAAAAGCAGCGTAGCGCAAGAAAAGAGCGCTTAAAAGATTAGCATAGCATTGAACAAGCCCTGCTCTTCCTCCCCACCCCCACGGACCCAAAAAAAAAAATAACTAAGACGCCAAAAGGCTCCTTGCTCCTTCTCCTGCTCGGGGGTTGTTATGGTTGGAGCCGCCTTGTTATGATGCTGATGGGCTTGCAGGGCAGTTTCGAAATTCCTGGCACGCCGGAGCCCGAGACACACTGTCATTCTCACATGCTTCCAAACTTCTCAATCCCGGGGCGCGCCGCAGCGTGGCGTGCTCGGAGTCAGCGCGCCGCAGTCCCAGCTGGCCCCCAGCTGCGGCTGCCCTGACTGGAAACGGCGCGACGCGCCTGTAGGGGCTCATCCGGTGAATAATCCAGACCCTTCTCCAACGCGGATTTGGTGGCTTTGGGAGTGTTTCTTTCCCACCCACCCCCCTAGTATTTTAGAGGAACGAGCACAAAAGCCCCCCCCCCCCTTCATTCGGGTTTGCCAGGTCCACCCGTGCGAGAGAAGCTTCTCTCGGGCTGGCGTTATTTTAAGCCGATCTTTAAAGGTTTTTTTTTGTTTTGTTTTCACTTTTTTTGATAGGCTTTGCTGGGCGTTTCAATGAGACACGCTCGCTCGTGGCTTTTTAAAAAACAGCTCGACTCATCCCTCTTCGGTTATCACGTGGGTTCAGCAACAGTTTATTTTGCTGTGAGTCTGACTCTGAGAGAGGAGACATGCTGGAGTTCGAGCTGTTCCTGTAGGGTTCAACCCCCCCCCCCCCCCGCGAGGTCTTTCCATTGACTGAAACGGGAGCTGGCTCCAGCTCGTAAAATAACCAAGGCTGCTTTCCCGGAATCCCTTTGTGCTCGTCCTTCAGCGATTCCAAAACTGGATTTTGTTTGATCAGGACAAATAAAACTATTGGCATAAAACGTGTGAGGCGATGAATTCAAGGGGCTCATCCTCTGCTTGAACTTTAGCAGGGAAAGCCCCTGTGCACTCACTCTCAACACCACGCAACAGTGTTTGAATTAAGAAAGGAGCGTTCCCCATAGTTTAGGTTGTAAAAGCAAACCTGGTTTTAAATTACACAATGAAACAGACCAGGAACCATGGCTTTACTTTAGGGCCAGCAGCCTACAGCTAGGTACAAAAGCCCATGCGCGCCTGACACAGAAGGGGAAGCAATAGTATTTTTTAAAATGTCCTCAAACACCGTGTAGCTGTTTTTTATAGAGTAATTACCCTGCCATTGCTGAAGATAAAACAGCTGTGACGTTCTGAATGAGGGACATATGTGGAATGGGGAGGGTGGCTTTGGAGCAATTTAAGTTAACAAGGCACTAGTGTTTGCTGCTGCCTTCTTAGTGGTTCTCTTTTATGTAACTTAGGGCAATTTGGCACAGAGATTGGTAGCTCATATCCGGTGTGTCTGTATGAAAGAGACTGAGCAACGAGTGAGTGAGTGAGCGAGCGGGGAAGGGCCTCGCGACAGTCAGACATACTGACTCACGGAGGCTTGGGCCAGTGTAGTGAGAGTAGGGGAGGAGACAAGCAGTGCAGGCTACTGCGTGGGTTGGGGAGGGAATGCTGTGTAACTATGAAAGCAACAACAGAGTGGGTCACCTGTTTGCAAAACCAAAATTGCTATTCAAACTTTCCTGGTGTTACTAGATGGGTTAGACAGCTTCAGCTTGGCAGGAGAGGGAAAGTAGCTCCCTTTCCCGCTAGCTGTATAGATTTTTAAGTTGTGGGTTTTTTTGTTTTTGTTTTTTGCCACAGGGGATGGGTGGCTTTTAAAAAAAAATACTAATTGACTAATTCTGTGGTTCAGGTGAGGGAGGTGTAAGTGTGTAGCTAAAGTTCAAGATGCTTTATAAGCATTCATGCCTCAGTTAGTTATCCCCCTCTAAGAGTGTGAAAGCAAGAGACCCAGTCAAGAGTGGGTATTTTTAACTTGAAATGAAATCATAACACTGCTTCTGAGGCACTGGTGATGACTCATGGGATTTTTTTTGTTTAAGTATCAGAGGGGTAGTTGTGTTAGTCTGGTTCTGTAAAAGCAGCAAAGAATCCTGTGGCACCTTATAGACTAACAGACGTTTTGCAGCATGAGCTTTCGTGGGTGAATACCCACTTCATCGGATTGTTCCCAGCTGAGAGCTTTGAGTTCATAACTGGGGTTTTGCACATCTTTCCTAGGTAATCCTAAAATATAATTAAGGGGTTTTTCAGAAATCTTCTGGGGGTACATCAACTCATCTAGATAGTTGCCTACTTTAGCAACAGGCTACATAAAAACCACTAGCAAAGTCAGTATCAACTAAAATTTCATATGATGACTTCTTTATATTACTGTAGTCTCAATGCTATATATTGAAATGTAAATACAGTATTTATATTCCAGTAGATTATTTTTATAATTATGGTAAAAATGAGTCAACACTTTTTCAGTAATAGGGTGCTGTGACACTTGTATTTTTATGTCTAATTTTGTAAGCAAGTAGTATTTGAGGGAGGTGAAATTTGGGATATGCAAGACCAATTAGACTCCGGAAAGGGGTATGGTAATCTGGAAAGGTTAAGAACCCCTGCTTTAGGAGATGCTACATAACAGCCAGGCCTGTTCTCACTCACTAGTTTCTTATTGGCTTTGGAGTTGCTAACATGTTAGTAGTTTAAATATTAATTTATACATTGAGTATATGGAAAACAAGTAATGCCATTTGGTGAAGATAAATCAGGATTGTGTGCCTATCATGATTACTGAGATGCCCCTGCCTCCTCTTGTTCTAGAAGTTAGGGGGCTGTATATTAGTACTACCAGGACAGGTGCTCTTGGCCACCCAAAACTAAGGGGGAGGAACTAATAAGCACAAATTACCAGTGATTTCTGAGAAGGAGAAAACCGGGATAGGAGTGGTGGTCAGGGTAAAAATCAGATAATCAGAAGGGACACCAGAGAACTACTGACAGTGCCTAGTGCTCCTCAGAGGTTTCTAAGGGGTCAGTGGACACTGCCCAGAAGAACTCAGCTGGGAGTTGCCAACTTTCTGATTACAGAAAACCAAACACCCTTTCCCCTACCCTGCCCCTTCTCTGAGGCCCCATCCCCCACTCACTCCATCCCTCTCCCTCTGTTGCTGGCTATCCCCCACCTTTACTCATTTTCACCCAGCTGGGGCAGTGGGTTAGAGGTTTTGGAGTGTGGGAGGGGGGCTCAAGATTGGGGCAGGCAGTTGGGGTGTGTGGGGGGTGAGGGCTCTGAGGTGGGGCAAGTAAGGGCTTTGGGGTGCAGGGTGGGGGCTCTGGTATGGTGTTTGGGTGCAGGAGGAGGTTCTGAGCTGGGGCAGGGGGCTGAGGTGTGAGAGTGGATTCCAAGCTGGTGCAGAGGGCTGGGGTATGTTTAGGAGGGTGAGGGCTCTGGCTGGGGATGCAGGCTCTGGTGTGGGGCGAGGGATTAGGGGGTTTGGGGTACAGCAGGGGGCTCTAAGATGGGGCTGAGGGGTTTGGAGTGTGGGCTCTGGGAGGGCATTTGGATGTGGGAGGGAGCTTAGGGTTGGGGCATGGGAGGGGGTGCAGGCTCTGTGCAGTGCTTACCTTAGGTGGCTCCCAGAAGCAGCCAGTATGTCTTTGTGGGCTCCTAGGCAGAGGCACAGCCAGGTGTTTCTGTGCACGGCCTCTGGGCGCAAGCATTGTCCGCACAGCTCGGGGTGGGGCACTGTGTGGAGCCTCCCTGGCTGCCCCTGAGCCTAGGGGCTGCAGCGATCTGCCATCTGCTTCCAGGAGCCATGCGGAGCCGGGGCAGGCAGGGAGCCCTGCTGTGCTACTGACTGGACTTTTAGTGATGCTGACCATAGCAGCCAGGGTCCCTTTTAGACCAGGTGTTCTGGTCGAAAACCGGATGCTGGCAACTCTAGCTGGGAGGCCTCACTGGAAAAGGGAACAGAAATAAGCTCCACAATCACAGAGTATCACTCCCCCTCATCTAGCTTCCTCCTCCTGGTATAATGGATGGCTGTGCTGCCCATTGCCGTAAAGTAACAGTTAATTTAAATCCCATCATTTTGTATGTATAGTTGGGATTATGTTTACCAATGTGCATAAATGCAAAGTAATCAACACTGAATTTCTTCTGCCATCATGTTGGCCAGTCACCCAGTTTAGTGAGATTTCTTTAGAATGCTTCACAGTCTGCTTTGGGCTTAACTATTTTGAGTAATACTGTATTGTCTGCAAATTTTGCCACCTCACTGTTTACCCCTTTTTCCAGATCATATTCATAATATGTTGAACAGCACGGCTTCTAGTACAGATAACTGGGGGACACTACTATTTACATCTCTCCATTCTGAAAACTGTTTATTCCTACTGTTTGCTTCCTGTCTCTTAACCAGTTACTGATCCAGGAGAGGACCTTCCCTCTTATCCTATGACTGCTTACTTTGCTTAAGAACCTTTTGTGAGGGACCTTGTCAAAGACATTCTGAAAGTCCAAGCACACTATATCCACTTGATTACTCTTGTCCACATGTTTGACCGCCTCAAAGAATTAATAGGTTGGTGAGTTATGATTTCATGTTGATTCTTCCCCAACAAATAGTGTTCATCTGTCTGACAATTCTGTTCTTTACTATAGTTTCAACCAACTTACCTGGTACTGAAATTAACCTTACTGGCCTGTAATTGTCAAGGTCCCCTCTGGAGCCTTTTTAAAAAATTAGTGTCACGTTCACTATCCTCCAGTCAGCTGGTACAGAAGCTGATTTAAATAAGTTACATACCACAGTTATAGTTTTGAAATTTCATATTTGTGTGCTGTGATACAGCATGGCTAGAGGGCAGCAGGAGAGGGTTAGAAGAGAGCCTTATTCCCTGTAAGGGGGAGAAAGTTTGCTATAGATTAACTAGAGCACTTGAAGCCAATTAGAGCACCTGCAGTCAGTCACATGATAAACCCTGCTTCAATTAGACAGGGTGGAAGTTGGAGCAGAAAGAATTGGTGTTGGAGCAGAGGACAGTTTGGAGAAGAGCTGTGGTGGGCTAAGAAGTCCAAGACCCTAGGTAAAGGGGCGCCTAGCTTATACAGAGGGAGGGCAGGAAGCCCCCCCACAAGCTGAAGGGCAGGAGAGGGAAGTAGCCCAGGGGAAGGAACCGTCAGTTCAAATTGTTCACCACTATCCTCAGGGCCCCTGGGCTGGGACCTGGAGTAGAGGGTGGGCCCAGGTCCCTCCCTCCCTCTCCACTCCCCTCCCCTTCTCTAAGACTTTAGTGGGGCAGTTAATATTCCAATTCGGGGCAATAAATGATGCCCTGAACCCCCCCCCCCCCCCCCCCAAAGAAGAGACAGCATGAGACCCATCGTAATAGTGCTGGCAATTTGCCACAGTGCCTTCAAAACTCTTGTGTCTGGTCCTGGTGACACATTACTGTTTGTTTGTTCCAAAATCTCTATTGACACCTCAATATGGGACAGTTCCTCAGATTTGTCACCTAAAAAGAATGGCTCAGGTGTGGGAATCTCCTTGCATCCCCTGCTTTGAAAATGGATACAAATAATTCATTTAGCTTCTCTGCCATGGCTTTATCTTCTTTGAGTGCCTCTTCAGCATTTCAATTATCCAGTGGTCCCACTGATTGGCAGGCTCCCTGTTTCTGATGTACTTAAACAATTTTACTGGAAGGTGTATGAGTAGTTTAACATTTTTCCTCTGGGTTCTACTTTGCATTTTTCAACCCTGAATTTAATTTGCCAGGGTGTTCACCTAGCTTATTTAGGTCTCTCTGAAGTTCCTCACAGTCTTCTTGTTCTACATAATCCTAAGTAACTTTGCATCATCTGTGAATTACTACTTGCCACTCTTCCAGATCTTTTATGTATTAAATAACAGAAGACCTAGTAAGGAATCTTGATGAAAATTGACCTTTTAATTAAATCCTTCTTTTTGCTTTCTGGGTTTTAGCCAGTTCTTGATCTGTGAAAATATTTTGCCTCCCTGCCCACCATGACTATTTAGCGTCTTTAGTAGCCTCTTGTGTGGAATCTTGTCAAAGGCTTTTTGGAAGTATACATTATTTATCAGCCAGTTGTGAATATGGTATTTATTTACATAAAGATTAAAAGCCACATAGATGCCATGGGGGAAGTTTATGAAATGTAATTTCTCCACTAAAATTCAGATGTGTGAAATTTTTTTAAAGTGAATTATAGGTTTAATTTCATTTAGGATAATGAATTGTACTAGATGGTGGTCATTTTCAGGAATTAAAAAATAAATAAAATGTGGTCAGGGAATTGGATACCTCAGGAAATATGGAACTTATGGTCTCTGAGTCTATATTAGTGACAACTTTTGTCTACTACTGACAAGTCTCTCAGCTATTTTGTGTTCTGTGTGTAACCTGTTGGTTTTAAATCCACTTTGTATTATAGTGGAACACAGGTGTCTATATCAACACCACCGTTATAACTGGAATCCTTGTTAAGTTTTTCAGCATAGCTCAAGAATTGGTTGGCAAGCAACAAACACTACAATTTGGTTGATTTAGTGTACCCCCTCTACACATTATACCTCATTTGAAAGCTTATGTCTACTTTAAGAGGAGGCATGATATGGTGCTGTCAAGTGGTGATGTTACCACCGAAATGAGGATAAACAATGACATAGAATCATAGAACTGGAAGGGACCTCGAGAGGTCATCTAGTCCAGTCCCCTGCACTCAAGGCAGGACTAAATATTATCTATACCATCCCTGACAGATGTTTGTTAAACCTGCTCTTAAAAATCCCCAGTGATGGAGATTCCATAACATCCCTAGACAATTTATTCCAG
Organism: Mauremys reevesii; assembly: GCF_016161935.1. Classification (NCBI taxonomy): domain Eukaryota; kingdom Metazoa; phylum Chordata; order Testudines; family Geoemydidae; genus Mauremys; species Mauremys reevesii. The sequence goes on from NC_052624.1 coordinate 203,983,445, forward strand.
TGCTTAACCACTCTGACAGTTACAAAGTTTTTCCTAATGTCTAATTTAAACTGCCTTTGCTGCAATTTAAGCCCATTGCTTCTTGTCCTATCCTCAGAGGTTAAGAGGTCTCCTTCCTCCTTGTAACAACCTTTTATGTACTTGAAAACTGTTATGTCCCCTCTCAGTCTTCTCTTCTCCAGACTAAACAAACCCAATTTTTGTCATTCTTCCCTATAGCTCATGCTTTCTAGACCTTTAATCATTTTTCAGAGAGGTAGCTATGTTAGTAAAAACAACGAGGAGTCCTTGTGGCACCTTAGAGACTAACAAATTTATTTGGGCATAAGATTTCATGGGCTATGACCCATTTTATCATATTCATGGAGTGGAAAATACAATAAATATACCGCACATGAAAAGATGGGAGTTGCCTTACCAAGTGGTGGGTGTGCGTGTGTGTGTGTGTCAGTGCTAATGAGGCCAATTCAATCATGGATGTGGCCCATTCCCAACAGTTGACAAGAAGGTGTGAGTAGCAACAGAGTGAAAGTTATTCTTTGTAGTGACCCAGCTACTCCAGTCTTTATTCAGGCCTAATTTGATGGTGTCCAGTTTGCAAATTAATTCCAGTTCTGCAGTTTCTCATTGCAGTGTGTTTTTGAAGTTTTTTTTGTTGAGGAATAGCCGCCTTTAAGTCTGTTATTGAGTGTCCAGGGAGATTGAAGTGCTCTCCTACTGGTTTTTGAATGCTACAACTCTTGATGTCCGATTTGTGTCCATTTATTCTTTTGCGCAGAGACTGTCCTGTTTGGCCAATGTACATAGCAGAGGGGCACTGCTGGCACAGGATGGCATATATCACATTGGTAGATGTGCAGGTGAACGAGCCCCTGATGGTGTGGCTAAGTCCTATGATGGTGTCCCTTGAATAGATATGTGGACAGAGTTGGTAACAGGGTTTGTTGCAGGGATTGGTTCCTGGGTTAGTGTTTCTGTTGTGTGGTGTGTAGTTGCTGGTGAGTATTTGCTTCAGGTTGGGGGGCTGTCTGTAAGTGAGGACTGGCCTGACTCCCAAGGTCTGTGAGAACGAGGGATCGTCCTTCAGGATAGGTTGTAGATCCTTGATGTTGCGCTGGAGAGGTTTTAGTTGGGGGCTGTAGGTGATGGCTAGTGGCGTTGTTACTTTCTTTGTTGGGCCTGTCCTATAGTAGGTGACTTCCGCCATCTTGCTGCACTGGCATCATGGGGCGCATGAATGTTCTGGCCGATGCCCTTAAGAGCATCAACAGTGCAGAGAAACGTGGAAAACGTCAAGTTCTCATTAGACCGTGCTCTAAAGTAATCGTGCGGTTTTTAACTGTGATGATGAAGCATGGTTACATTGGTGAATTTGAGATCATTGATGATCACAGAGCTGGGAAAATTGTTGTTAATCTGACAGGCAGACTGAACAAGTGTGGTGTGATCAGTCCCAGATTTGATGTTCAGTTGAAGGACCTGGAAAAGTGGCAGAACAACCTTTTGCCTTCACGTCAGTTTGGGTACATAGTGCTGACAACTTCCGCTGGCATCATGGACCATGAGGAAGCAAGGCGAAAACACACAGGAGGCAAAATCCTGGGATTCTTTTTCTAAAACTTGTAAAAGAGGCATACTAATAAATTGTTCAAATGGAAGAAAAAAAACAACAACAACCCTTCTGGCTCTGTCAATCTGTTTCTTCACTCCCCCAGGCGGGTACTGTAGTTTTAAGAACGCTTGATAGAAATCCTGTAGGTGTTTGCCTCTGTCTGAGGGATTGCAGCAAATGTGGTTGTATCTCAGGGCTTGGTTGTAGACAATGGATCGTGTCGGGATGAAAGCTGGAGGCATGTAGGTAAGTATAGTGGTCAGTAAGTTTCTGGTGTAGGATGGTGTTTGTGACCATTGCTTATTTGCACTGTAGTGTCCAGGAAGTGGATCTCTTGTGTGGACTGGTCCAGGTTGATGGTGGGGTGGAAATTGTTGAAATCCTGGTGGAATTCCTCAAGGGCCTCCTTCCCATGGGTCCAGATGATGAAGATGTCATCAATGTAGTGCAAGTAGAGCAGGGGCATTAGGGGATAAGAGCTGAGGAAGCGTTGTTCTAAGTCAGCCATAAAAATGTTGGCATATTGTGGGCTGTGCGAGTACCCATAGCAGTGCTGCTGACCTGAAGGTATAAATTGTCCCCAAATCTGAAAAATTGTGGGTGAGGACAAAGTCACAAAGCTCAGCTACCATGTTACCCTTTTAAAGTACATAAAAGGTTATGTCCTCTGTCTTGACTAAACAAGCCCAATTTTTTCAATCTTCCCTTATAGGTCATGATACATGACCAGAAAGGGTTAAGCATCCTGAAGGATAAATGACTTAAATTCAGCCTTTACAGACATATGGGGAGATAATGTTTGTTTTTACACATATATATTGGTAAAGGTCAACAATGTAATCAAACATTCCCTGTCTATGCTGTATTCTGTTAATTCAGAGATCAAAAGGACATCTTAACATTTAAATGAACTGTAAACATAGGCTATGGCCTTATTCATCTCTTTGACATGCATAGCAAATCATCTGTGAATGGTGGAAAAACAGGCAATTGCCTTATGTTAATCTGTGTGAATAATTACCAGCAATGCTTAGGAAATGGGGCCACTTCAAAGTCCTCATAGAATATCAGGGTTGGAAGGGACCTCAGGAGGTCATCTAGTCCAACCTCCTGCTCAAAGCAGGACCAATCTGCAGACAGTTTTTTACCCCAGTTCCCTAAATGGCCCCCTCAAGGATTGAACTCACAACTGTGGGTTTAGCAGGCTAATGCTCAAACCACTGAGCTATCCCTCCCCACCCTTCTGCATGCCTATTGTTCGCAGAAAGACTCCGAGCTGTCAAAGAAGGCCTGAAACTATATTAAAAAAAAAATCACTTGGATCCTGATCCTGTCATCTCAGATCTGCTTGAGGTTTCACGCAGGGGAAGCCTAAATCATAAGGACTGAGATCCCAGTTCTGACTGGACCAGCCTGAATATAAACACTGGACTATAACTTATAGACTATTTCTGAAAGAACTCTGCATCTATGAAGCTCGCCATCTCTGCTTTGAATCTGAATCTCAAGATTATATTCATGTTTGTATGTATACTAATCTTTTAACCAGTGCTATCTTTTCTTTAATACATTTTAGTTTAGTTAATAGGAATTGGCTGTAAGCGTGTATTTGGGTAAGATCTGGAATGTTCATTAACCTCGGAGGTAATGTGTCCGATCCTTTGGGATTGGTAGAACCTTTTTTATATGATTAAGATTTTCAGTGATCCTCGTCATATTTGACTTGGGTGTCTAGATGGAGGCCTGAGGCTGCGTTACTTTAAGGGAACTGTATTGTTGGCTTCTGAGTAACCAGTGAGGTATTATAGAAGCTGTTTTGTGCTTGTTTGGTATATCTAAGTATTAGCATATCTACCAGCTTTGGGGATTGTCTACCCCATTCTTTGCAGTTCACCCTAACTGAGTGACTGCAGTTGGCTCCCCTGGGACTCCGGTCACATCATGTTTTCTAGACCTTTAATAATTTTTGTTGCCCTTCTCTGGACATTCTCCAATTTGTCCACACCTTTCCTGAAATGTGGTGCCCAGAACTGGACACAATGCTCCAGTTGAGGCCTAATCAGTGCGGAGTGGATTTGGAAGAAGGACACATGAAATAAATCTGTTAGTCTTTAAGGTGCCACCAGTCTCCTTGTTGTTTTTTGTGGATACAGACTAACACAGCTACTCCCCTGATACTTGACAAGAAGTAATTCTGACAACATTCCTGCTAATACATCCCAGAATTATGTTTGGATTTTTTGGTTTTTTTTAAACTTTCCCACACTTCAGTGATATTTCTTGTGATCCTGGACTCTGTGCAGATTGTTCTTGTAATAACCACTCTAGCCATTGAATGGAAGGTATTCTTTCCATCCATATGTTGTCTACATTATCCTCTCCTTCATGGACGAGATTTCCACCAGCATGAAGTTGTAGAATTCCATCTGGAATGAACACACTCTAGCTTTTGCAGCATTAGTGTTGAACCACCTCAGCTCATCATAATTGACGCAGAATCCATGAAGATGTAGTATGTCAATTAATTGTGGGACCAAAACTTATGGTGTAGCTATGCAGCAAGACTTATGTACCATGGTGTGGTAACATTGGAACTGTTAAATACTATGCACTCTGAGATTGAGGCACCTTCTTTGAATGTCTTCTGAAGGATGATACTCATTGCTGGCTGAATTATATGCCTCTTTATCTGTCAACCAAAGGACAAACTCCTGCACGCAAGTAGCTGACCTCTGTAAACTAAAATTGCCTGGCTTTTGATAATGATCTGATGCTTTCATTTTGGCTATTTCAGAGTGAAGGACTGAAGCAGCATTATACGAAACAACTTGTTCATTTGAAAGCTGTTCATCAAGCTCACTCACCAGAAGGACATCCATGAAACATTTGGATGACTTGCGTTCCTGCCTCAGATTACTAGCTGTTTGGATAGCATCAGCTGATGTTATTGCACAGCATAGAACAATGGTAGATTTGCCTTATCCATGCTGTGCATGGAATGAAATTGCAGCACCACAGTATTTTTCTAATCTTGTCTGTAATTTGCTATTGGCATAGCTTGCTGTTTCTACTTCTGAAGGTAGTAGGGATTTATAATTTGTAGCAGCTTGGACAGGAGAAGAACCTATTTTATACATAAGCTCTCTCCCTCTCTCTCTCTCTTCTCCTCCCCCCCCCCCATCAGCTGATAAAATGCAATATCATGAGGTTATTATATTTCTGCAGTATAACGAGATGGCTTTGCTTTAAGATTTGTTTTACTCAAGTAGGAAGAACGGCATGTTGAGTGATTAAACTGCATCCTTAGCAATCAAGTCTTCCACAGAATATCTGTGGAACGTGTGATCATCTCCTCTTTTGAAGTGCCCCCTCCCTTAGATTGGTTGTTCTCCAATGTTACTATTTTATGACGTTTCTTGTCGTGTGTGTGTGTGTGTAGTTGGGGTTTTTTTTTTTGTTTGTTTGTTCTTTCCCCCTCAAGCAAACAATGCACCAGGACCAATTGCTGGAGGGCATGCTTGCTCTGGTGGATATAGAAGCAGGTGAACATGATAGACTCTGAATCGGATCAGAGAGTATTTTCTTTCCTTGGTTCAATACAACTCTGACAAGTGCCAAATTTGACTTGCTTGAGTAGTTCTGAAAGCACCCTCTGTGATAGAGTATTGGTGGCACATCATGTGAACTAGAAAATTCATCTCATGCCAAAACAACTAGTCTCTCCTGGCTTCTGTTGCCGGTATCTCAGAATTCTGTCCAGAACTGGTGTCTTTTGACAGTTTGAATTCTTTTGATTTCTTAACAAATAACATTTTTCAAAGCTTCTGGAGAGTCTTCCTCTTTTGCTGTAAGATCAAAGGGGCTTGTTTCCTCTGTCTTCATATGCTGTAATTCCCTAGAGAGGTAAAATACCCAAAGTATATTGTTAGCATTACTGTGATGCTCTGTACCTCAAAGTAGCACCCTGGAACCCCCCATATTCACCACTGTCATATAATTATGTTTTATGCAAAGTATGCCTCCAAGTATCATTTTAAAAGTCTTGATCTGCTGAACGTTAATATCCTGTTGGATGTGCTATCATTGTGTCATTATGAAGCATTGCTATGTGTGTGACTGGAAATATGTTGAGATGTCCACAGTCAACCTTTCAATTGCAGCAAAGAACCAGCCAGAAATGCTGATGTGAGAGTAGAGTCCCTTTAATGGGCCAAGAGCCATCCCAAAGACTACTTGGAGCATGTATGCAATGGGGACTGCCTGATTCCCATGTCACAGCAAAGATCTTTCCAGCAAGAAGAAAATATAAAAGAGGGGAAGTGACATCACTTGGCCCCTTCTCTTCTCCCCGCCCGCCCCTGTCAACATCTGGAAGAACATCTGGAGGACACAGACTTTGAACTGGAGAAGGGTGGTCCCAGGCTGGATCTGAATCTGCTTGCACCAGCTGTCAGAGTGAGGCATTGCTTGACTCAAATCCTGTTTTGTTTGTAGAACTTGCACTGTAAATTTATTTTTATTTCTTCTATAACTAACTTTGACCTCTGCACTTGCTTCATAAAACCAGATCTACGCTGTGGTATGACTGGTTTTTAAATAGCTTTAGCTGAACCAGTATTCAAATTGATTAGAAAATTTCCCCAGTAGAGAGAGACCATTTGTGCTTCAAACATAAATACTGAACAATAATACAGAGATGTATAAAGCTGCCATATTTATCACAATGACTTATCTCTAATTGTGATGGGGTGTACTTCCCACATTGGCCCTGAGTGGGTAAATTAGGCCAAATTAACTACCCAGGCTCCAGCTGGAGGAGCAGCTGGGGAGCAGGGGTTGATTAAATAAGGCTTGGCTAGGCAAGAACATGAGGGGCCTGTGTAAAGCCCAGGAGCAGAAAGCAAAAGGGAGCTGCAGAAAGGTAGGTTGTAGTCACTCCCAGGGAGGTGTGTTGGGACTATAGAGGGTACTCCACAGTTGCTCCCTGGGAGGAGGGAATTGGGAGGCTGGCAAGCCCAAAGAGAAGCCAGGAAGATAGGAGAAGGCTCAGGGGAACAGCAGCAAGAAATAGTGCAGATTTTGGCTGCTAACCGGAGTGCCCCTGAGCTGGAACCTGGAGTAGAGTGAGGGCCCAGATTCCCCTATCAGTCCCTGGCGATGGGGCAAGTACCACGCAGTGGAGAGTGGTCTGCCTGGGACAACTTGGTCTGGGAAGGCAGAACCACATGACCTTTCTGGAGGGATGAGTCATGAAAAGGAGGCTGCAGTTCCTGGAGCGAGAGGGATCACAGGATGAAAGGAAAGAGGAAGGTGCAATTCCTGGCCAGAGCTAATTCCCAGGATGGCCAACAGGAGGCACCAACATGGTGAGTGCACCTTGTGATACTGATTAGTAGCATTTAAATGCAGGCATCCTTAAATGCTCACTGGCCCTTCTCATAGTGGGGGAAAAATAAAGTTAATGCATGTATTTGGTGTACTTTGTGTCCTGATGTTTCATTTATTTGAAAAGAACTTTCATTGGCTTTGTCTTCACTGCCAAGAAAGGTGTGTTTTTACCATAGGAGAACTAACATTGATTAGTTGTCCTGCTGTCAATCTTAGTGGGGACAAAGCCCTGTACTCTTGATTGTAGTGTAGTTAGGCAAAGTCAATACTATCCCTTCCACCCTAGGGGCATCTGTTCTAACCGCCCCAGAGTGAACACCCCCACCCACCGGAGAAGTACGATGGATATAAGAAAGGGAAATATTTATTTACAGAGGGAGAGGAGAAAAACAACACAGAGAAATATAAAGGGAGGGGTAAAACAGGGTTGCATCCAAAGCAAGGCCCCACAGGCCCAGCGGTAGCACAGTCTGGAAGGGCAGACACTGAGCAATGTATCTGCATACAGAGTTCAGGAGTCCTGAGCAAAGTTCCGGTCCAGTGGTGAGTCTTGGGTGCTCCTGGTTGTCTTGGGTGGCTGTAAACTTTGCCCAACAAACCCCTCCGGTGCCCTCTTCTGCCGCTCTTTGCAAAGCCACACAGAGTGACCACCTCCCCACTTAACTAGCTAGCAGCCTCCGTCCTTGTGCTTGTGACTCTGCACTGGGAACCAGTACTCACAGCCCCATGCAGCTCTGGGCAGCAGTGATACTGGGTCCAGCTCTGGCCTGTCCTTCTCAAGAAATTCCTCCCTGGCACAGTGCTCCTCCTGGCTCCTGTCCTGGGCTGTCCCTGATCGGCTGCCCTGACCTTCCCAGGCCTCAGGCAGGTTCTCTGCTGCTTCCTTTGCAAGGGCCTGCTTGCTGCAGCCTTTCTCTCGCTTGCTGCAAAGCCACACCCTGGAGTTTCCCTCCTTTTTCTCACTGCTCCCCCTATCCGCTTAGGAAAAAGATTTAAATGGGCCATGCTCTCTAAACCCCAAAGGGGTTACAGATATATAAATAGTCATATCTAGCATTCATAATTTGAATAGTCCAAAGGATCTGTGAGCAGTGCGTGTACATGTCCTTAAAGTGGTGGTGGTTCTAGCAATCAAAAAATGATGGCCCTCCAGGTGTGGTTTTAGAGATTGTGGGTTTTGTCTAGCACTGGGGGTAGCAGCACTAGTAGTTCATTTTAAAATGTAGGGCCTAAATCTGATCCCAGGTAAGGATTACATACAAAACAGTGCCTACATTGCTTGGTAATGAATCAGTGTGGTGTTAAATATCATCTTACTAAACAGGCATTTCAAAGTAAATTTGCTGTTTAAAAGGGTACACTCAGTGATGAGCTGCTAAAATCTTAACAACCGGTTCCCTATAAAAAGTTCTGATTTAAGGGATGTGCCACAGTGTGTATTTTTTGTACCAATAGGGTTACCATATGTCCGTATTTTCCCGCCCAGAGAGTGATTTAAGAACCGAAAAGCCTGACATCTCCAGGAAAATACAGATGTTAACCCTACCTAAAGTTCTTCTTTAAAAAGATGGGCCTGAACTAGAAAGGAGCTCCGTTTCACATGTGTGGGTCCCCGCCACTCCCTGGGGGTGTGCTAGGGTGACCAGATGTCCCAATTTTATAGAAACAGTCTTGATTTTTGGGTCTTTTTCTTATATAGGCTCCTATTACCCCTCACCCTCTGTCCCAATTTTTCACACTTGCTATCTGGTCACCCTAGGGTGTGCACATGTGTGGGTCCCAGCTGCTCCTTGCCCCCCATCATTGAAGCACGTGTGCAGGGTTACTGCCCTGAGAACTGCAGGGCACCAGTGGACGTGGGGCTGGCTGTAGACAGGGGCGTGGGGCAGGGCTAGCTGGAGGCAGGGAGTGTGATACGGGCTGGCTGCGGGCAGGGCTCTGGGCAGGGGGTGGCTGTGGGCAGGGGGTGCAGGTACTCACACGGGGAGAGTGGCTGGGAACAGCCCGAGCAGCAGGACGCAGCCGGGAACCCACCAGGCAGCAGGAGGAGCCCCAGGGTCAGAGATCCAAAGACCAGCAACAGCAACAGGGCCAGGAGGCAGCCCACATGGCTCCTGCAATGCACTGCAGCGCCCCCAGCAGCCGGGAGGAGGAATTACACGCTTCCTGGCCGGAGCCCATCAAAGCTTCCCTTGCAGGGAAGCTGGTTAACAAGTGGTTCTAAAACCGCTTAAAAATTTAACAACTGGTTCGTGCGAACCAGCTCCAGCTCACCTCTGGGTACACTTCTCATTCATGAGACAAAGCAGAGTAGACCATTTTTAGAATAGTTCTAAACTGCAAAGGTTAAAATTCTGACGTAATTTGTACTGAACAAGGATGTTAAAGCATTTACAAGATGATAGGTGATGTAAGAGTCCTAATAAAGATAGTTAACATACTACTAAGTTGAGAAGCTTGTTTTCTTGGGTGTTTTATTAATGCTATCTTAACATGCTACGAAACAGCATAGGATGAATCTTACCTTACAGAAAACTATGTGGATGTACATGAAAGAATAGGCTTAATAGCAAAACATACACTGACCAAAAAACAGGGTGGTGTTTTTGTTTTGTTTTTTGTGGTAAATCCTACCACTCTAGGGAAAGAGTAACTAATACATAGAGTGTATGTGTACTGTCCGTTTCATTGCAACAATGTGTTGGTACAGCTACTACCATAGACTGTTGATCAGTGTACTTTATATTTACAAGTGAATACCTGAATTTAAAACGACACTCATTCATAGGAAGAACTACTTTTGTTGATCTTTGCAGGGTATTTTGAGATGTTTGCATAGGAATAGGTTCTGTAATGATGGGAAATGTATGCTTTCTGGCTAGTTTGTTGAGAAGTATAAACCATAATTGTAAATTACCATAAGCGTATCAGTGATGCTAGCGATTAGTTAGGACCTAATCCCGCAAAGACTTAAGCACATGCTTAATTTTATACACTGTGAGTAATTCTGCTAAACACATTGGCACTACTCAGTGTATAAAGTTAAGCATGCATATAAGACTTTCTCCACTTTGGCAAGCTTTACCCAAAATCTTTATTCATGGGAGTAGAACTTAGAAGGACTATTTACATGACTGAGGGTGATTACTCAATGAATAAGGATTGCAGGAGGTGCTTAGGTGGTGAGCATGGTAGAAGTTCTTGAATAAACAGTGAAGATCATATCCTTAAGTTGCATGTAGAGAAGCTTTATATATAACAAAGTTATAACATTTTCATATATATATATATATATATATATATATATATATATATATATATATATATATATATATATATATATATGAAAATGTTATAACTTTGTTATATAAAACAGATTCTTGAGGATAGTGTTTCATCACTGTTCATTGCTGTCTTATTATAATATGTAGCCAAGAAGATTTTCAGAGGATATTATTTTGAATGAATGTATAGATAACACCATTGGCTTTTTTACAAAATTTAAATAAAAATGAAATGGTCAAAAATAATGAACCTCATGGAGTACATGTGTTGCACTGTCCTCTGCTGGAGAACTATGGACCTCTGTATATCAGTTGTCTATGGGAGGGTTTATACTAGGAAAATGAACCAGGCTGATTTCAGAATTGAGGTGCTAGTGAAAATGGGTTAGGTGCTTGTCTAGCGTAGATGAAACTTTTATTACTCTTTCATATGGTATGATTATCCTATTAGGAGTGTACGTTACAGTTTACAAGGGGAAAAACCGACGCAGACAGGTTTAATTACTTGCCCAGTGTTAGAAGTGGTATTAGAATCCTGGGTGAAATCCTGGCCAAGTTAAAGTTAATGGCAAAACTGCCATTGACTTCAGTCAGTGGGGCAAGATTCCAAGACTTCTAGTCCTATGCTCCTACAAATAGTTTGCCCTTCTTGTTAAATTAGTCTCCCTAGTCTGGATGGATCTGATCAGCATGTTGATAAAATGTAACTGTTTGGCAGGATAGAAAAAAGATATAAAGATTACTAATATATTGGAGAGGAAAATTCTGAGCTGTGCTGGGGAAGAGAAAGAGAGGATGTCCAAGAGTACATGGTGATGGAATACTATGCTTCACTGTCAGCCTGTAGGCTCATCTACAATTTACAAACTGCAGACATAGGACCCAATTACAAGAGTTATCCCTTGATGCCATGGTAAAAACGTAGTTTCGTCTTGCGGTGAAGATTAGACCTAACCTTGTCTTGTGCAGTTCTGCAATGTTGCTAGAATACTGTCATGTCACTGCAAAATAGAACTTTTTTTTTTTTAAACCGTGTCAGGAGACAACCGTGTTGTAACTTGATTACCCAAAAGCAGGTCTTTTTATAGAGTTGATGGGCCATCTGTACACAAGCCTCAGTTGTGCTGCTTTGCTGTTAAAATATATTTGAGTAAAGATTAACTGTAGGAATTCTACAGCTGTAATGCAGATGATGATAATTTATTAACACTATGTCTGATGTTGACTCATTTTTCCTCCCAAAAGAAATAAGCTTTTTTTTTTTTGGCAGTGAAATAACAGGCTTTTGATTTCTGTACAACACTGTTAATTGTTACCTCAACTTGTTTTGATCCTGCCCTTGTCAAAATGTGGGAGAACTTGTTTGAAGAAATTGATAATGCCTGCATTCACTTTTAAATTATAACAGACCAGGAAGGGAAGTTTACAAAACAAAGATGATAGATAACTGATGACAAGCCATTCATTTCAGTCTCCCATTTCTAATGATGTCATCTTTGGTAATAGAGAGAGAGCCTCTATTCATACAAAGATCAAAGAGTATATAGTTTGTTTTAATATATTTCATAACTATTTATTTCTAGCATCTAAGGGAGAGGTTATTTATAACCCCTTGCTGCCAGCAGTTTGGGAGCTCCCAAAACTATATGTGGTTGCATTTTTTTTTAGTGCTCAGCATGCAGGAAATTCTCCCCATTCCCCTTAAGTGCCAAGGGGTAGAAGAATACTGGCATCTTTTAAAGTAAATAAAAGTTAATGTTTGAAAGCTAATTAGGACATCCAGCTTCTCCTGTTGTTTCACAAAAAACCAAAGAGCTATTTTAGGCATCTTTATCTGATTCTACCAAGTAGTGGTTTCCAGATATTTAATGTTTGGGACTTAACAGAGCAGCTACCCATCTCTGAGCTCCAAACTATCAAATACGCATTACTCTCCATCAAGTACCAGTTGAGGAGTGTATTTTAAGAGGTTTTTTAACATGACTATGATCATAGTGCCATAGCTTGAAAAGAGTACAGTAGAGCCTCAGAGCTACAAACACTTTGGGAATGGAGTTTGTTCATAACTCTGAAATGTTCGAAAGTCTGACCAAAACATTATGGGGTTTCTTTCAGAAGTTTACAGCTGAACATTGACTTTGAAACTTTTCTATGCAGAAGAAAAATGCTGTTTTTAACCATCTTAATTTAATTGAAACAAGCACAGAAAGTTTCCTTATCTTGTCAAATCTTTTTTAAAAATTTCCCTTTATTTTTTTTAGTAGTTTAACACAGTATTGTACTATACAATATTTGCTCCCCCCCCCCCCGCTGCCTGATTGCATACTTCCAGTCCCAAATGAGGTGTGTGGTTGACTGCTCAGTTCGTAACTCTGAGGTTCTACTGTGTGTCCAACCACAAGAGTATGATATAATCCTCTGACAGATTACACACTGGCATCTGGGATTCAGTTCAGATCAACTTAATTTTAGGCTTTTATCTGGTATTTACAATATTACTTGCAATAGTCATGTTGGCAGCAATTTTCAGAATCAAGTCTCAAACACTTGAATTTGTGTAAACGTGTGAAGTGTATGGTCTAGTGATTAGGAGACCATAATCACGAATTCACATTGGAAAGTCCCTAAATCTGTCCATGCCTGTGTCCCTGTCTGAAAAGCCATGTCCACACCAGTCACTGAGGCTGGGCAAATAATGGGGAAACATTTTCCTGTGAATGTTTTCCCACCATATGTGCTGCAAACATGACCAGGACCACTTCTAGGTATGAAAATAGTTCACTCTGCAAGTCCTTTCAGTCACTGGTCTCTCTGCACCTAGGCATTGGATGCATAACCACTATTGGAACAGCATCGCCTGGGAAAGTAATAGAGGAAGTTGTAGGGTGGGCAATACTCAGGTTTTTCACCATTGTGTCATCTCGCCCATCTCTGAGCAGGACATTGGGGGTAGAAATGCCTAGATGCCATGGCAAAAAGGGGTTTAACCTGTGCTGTAGCTTCCATCACTGTTACCATTAATAGAACTACACTAGTAGTGAATTACCTCTGAATTTTGCCAGGGTAGGCCTGGTTTCTCAGACTGGTGGTGGTGGGAGGGGAAGCATGCCAATGATGGTGAGTTTTGTGATGCCACATATACAACAACCACTACACTAAGATCAATTTAAAAAAAACCACACACACCCCCAATATATATAGTAAGAGAACCAAAAAAGTGCCCCTGTGGCTAAACAACCAAGTAAAAGAAGCAGTAAGAGGCAAAAAGGCATCCTTTAAAATGTGGAAGCTAATTCCTAGTGAGAAAAATAGAAAGGAGCATAAACTCTGGCAAATGCAGTGTAAAAATATAATTAGGAACGCCAAAAATGAATTTGAAGAACAGCTAGCCAAAGACTCAATAGCAAATTTTTTTTTAAGTACATCAGAAGCAAGAAGCCAGCTAAACAACCAATGTGGCTACTGACCGATTGGGATGCTAAAGGAGCACTGAAGGACTATAAGGCCATTGCGGAGAAACTAAATTAATTCTTTGCATAAATCTTCATGGCTGAGGATGTGAGGGAGATTACCAAACCTGAGCCATTCTTTTTAGGTGACACATCTGAGGAACTGTTCCAGATTGAGGTGTCTTTAGAGGTGGTTTTGGAACAAATTGATAAACAGTAATAAGTCACCAGGACCAGATGGTATTCACCCAAGAGTTCTGAAGGAACTCAAATATGAAATTGCAGAACTACTAACTGTAGTCTGTAACCTATCATTTAAATCAGCTTCTGTACCAGATGACTGGAGGATAGCTAATGTGATGCCAATTTTTAAAAAGGTCTCCAGAGGTGATCCTGGCAATTACAGGCCGGTAAGCCTGACTTCAGTAGCGGGCAAACTGGTTGAAACTATAGTAAAGAACAAAATTGCCACACTCATAGATGAACATAATTTGTTGGGGAAGAGTCAACATGGTTTTTGTAAAGGGAAATCATGCCTCACTAATCTACTAGAATTCTTTGAGGGGGTCAACAAGCATGTGTATAAGGGGGGGATCTAGTGGATATAGTATACTTAGATTTTCAGAAAGCCTTTGACAAGACCCCTCACCAAAGGCTCTTAAGCAAAGTAAGCTGTCATGGGATAGGAGGGAAGTAACATGGATTGGTAACTGGTTAAAAGATAGGAAACAAAGGGTAGGAATAAATGGTCAGTTTTCAGACTGGGGAGAGGTAAATAGTGATGTCCCCAGGGGTCTCTACTGGGACCAGTTCTATTCAACATACAGTAATTCCTCACTTAACGTTGTAGTTATGTTCCTGAAAAATGCAACTTTAAGTGAGACAATGTTAAACAAATCCAATTGTCCTATAAAATTTAATGTAAATGCAGGGGGTTAGGTTCCAAGAAAATTTTGGGGGGTCAGACAAAAGGCATTGTATTGTATACTGTACAGTACTGTACTGTGGTTGGGAAGTGCTTCGGCTTACCCCACACAGGTACAGCCTGCTGCAGGCAAGGACACTAGGAAGCACCTTTGCAGCATCAGCTTCCCTGGAGAACAGGCTTGGATTTGGCAGGAATGCTCTAAGCCCGCGTCTTCCTGTCCCCGCTTCACTCCAGGCCCACCTTTTCCCACCCCTGCTCCACCTCCTCTCCAGAACACACCACATCCCTCCCCCCCAAAGTCCTAAAGGCCGCCAAACAGCTTTTTTGCGGTGCTTAGGACTTTCTGGGAGGAAGGGGGGAGGAGCGGAGACACAGGGGTCCCCGCTCCTGCCCCTCCCTCCCAGAAAGTCCTAAGTGTGGGGTAAGCGCTGGGAGGGAGGGGGAGGAGGCGGAGAAGCAGACCTTGTGCAATGCTCCCTTGTAAAGTTGCTGCTCTTCCACAGAATCTTACAAGCAGGCAGCCAATAAGCAGATTACTGAGCAAATGAAATCAAACATGCAAACTAAGCTAGTTTCACTAAAGAAATTGGTTACAAATAGTATTTCGCAGCCTAGATATTGTTGCAGGCATATTGCAAAGTTTCTGTGGTTCAGAGTTCCAGTTATATTCCTTTTGAGACTGGACCCGTCTCAGTCTGAACTCCCCCCTTGCCTTCAGTCTTTTTGGGCAGGCAGGCCATGGAGAGGAGGAGTCCTGTTTTCCTTCCTCCCCACACTTAAATGGGATTTTCATAAGGCAGAAATCCTTTGTTTCCCAAACCTGACCCCCACCCCTTCCCTTACAGTGGAAAGTTCTAAGAAGTTCCAGGTAATGTTTTAGTATCAGGTGCCAAGACCACCTGACTCACAGTGTCCATGAGTCAGTTGCAGTATGGAGTGTCCACAGGAAGGCCAAGCTTTTCACAATCTATTGTCCTTGCTGATGGGCCATCCACCCTGTCTGGCTTTTCCATTGTTGTACCTGAAGTGTTAGCAGTGGGCATCACCCAAAGTCACATAGTTGGACTACAGATACATAGTCAATATTCCTAACTTCAGATACAGAAATGATACAGGCATACAAATTGGATAATCGCATTCAGTAAATCATAACCTTTCTAATGATATCTCACATGTGCCATCTGTCATAAAGTATATCTATTATGTCATATTCCTATCATAAGCATATTTTCATAAAGAATATGGAATGACACATCACAGATACAAAACTACTCAAGAGAGTTAAGTCCCAGGTAGACTGCAAAGAACTACAAAGGGATCTCTCAAAACTAGGTGATTGGGAAACAAAATGGCAGATGAAATTCAATGTTGTTACATTCAAAGTAATGCACATTGGAAATCATAATCCAAACTAAACATATAAAATGATGGGGTCTAAATTAGCTGTTACCACGCAAGAAAGAGATCTAGGAGTCATTGTGGATAGTTCTCTGAGAACATCCACTTGCAATAGTCATGTTGGCAGTCAATTTTAGAATCAAGTCTCAAACACTTGAATTTGGGAATCATTAAGAAAGGGATAGATAATAAGACCAAAAATATCATATTGCCTCTCTATAAATCCATGGTATGTCCACATCTTGAATACTGTGTGGAGATATGGTCACCCCCATCTCAAAAAAGATGTATTGGAATAGGAAAGGTTCAGAAAAGGGCAACAAAAATGATTAACGGTATGGTGTGGCTTCTATAAGAGAAGAGATTATGAGAAGAGAGTAATGACTGGGACTTCTCAGCTTGGAAAAGAGATGACTAAGAAGGGATATGATGAAGTCTATAAAATCATGACTGGTGTGAAGAAAGTAAATAAGGAAGTGTTATTTACTCCTCATAACACAAGAACTAGGGGTCACCAAATGAAATTAATAGGCAGCAGGTTTAAAACAAACAAAAGGAAGTATTTCTTCACACAATGCACAGTCAACCTGTGGAACTCTTTGCCAGAGGAGGCTGTGAAGGCCAAGACTATAACAGGGTTAAAAAAAAGAACTAGATAAATTCATGGAAGATAGGTCCATCCATGGCTATTTACCAGGATGGGAAGGGATGGTGTCCCTAGCCTCTGTTTGCCAGAAGCTGGGAATGGGCGACTGGGGATAGATGACTTGATGATTACCTGTTCTGTTCATTCCCTCTGGGGCACCTGGCATTGGCCACTGTCGGAAGACAGGACACTGGGCTAGATGGACCTTTGGTCTGACCCAGGATAGCCATTCTTATGTTCTATGTAATACCTCGTTCCATATAAAATATTCATCACATGTAAATACCTTTTGGCATCATTGACCTGTTACCAATTTTTACATTTTAACGTTGTTTATTGAACATGGCTAGGAAGCCAGGGCCGTTCGAGTTTGATATAACCTCAGTTTGGTATTTGGGTCAGAAACACTGTGCAAGATGCTTTGGACCACACTGCTGACGTAATGTGATCCTAGAGTAAGTTAGTCTGACCCAGCGTAAAGGTGACCTTCTTGTGGTATAGAGCTGACATAAGGACGTTAGCCACTACTCACCTGCACTTCTCAGCATGCTGCCAGACTAGCAGGGGGAAATGTGTGTGTTTGGGCAGGGGAAGGAATGGAAAGGGAAAAGGCTGTGGCAAGGATTCTCATGTTGCTACGTTGATCCTTGGCTGCATTTTCAAACTCTTATAGCGGTTGCAGCCCAGTGTTAATTAGAATAGCCTTTGGACTGCTCTAACACGGCACGGAGAAGCAGTGAATAAAGAGACACAGCAGGATCAGGGAGA
The DNA here is from genome assembly GCF_016161935.1 of Mauremys reevesii. Taxonomy (NCBI): domain Eukaryota; kingdom Metazoa; phylum Chordata; order Testudines; family Geoemydidae; genus Mauremys; species Mauremys reevesii. Next base: position 204,000,918 of record NC_052624.1, read on the forward strand.
TTTTTAAATCATCTTTGTAGGTGTGCGCATACACATGCTTTGAGATTATTTAAAATGTAAAAATTCTCCTTTCTGAAAAGATTAAATATTTTTTAAAGGATTAAGAACCTGGACAGACAGACACACACAGGTATAGCAGGAAAACTGCAATGGCTTCAATAAATTGCAGTCTGCAGTAAAACTGGTTTAATTGGGGCAGGGCTCATCTTTTTGTTTAATATTTGTACAGTGCCTTTGGTCCATTACTGGGTCTATCATAGGTTCAAACACAATACTGATAACTGAATCTGTGTTAACATGTAAATGTAACGGCTACTAAAACCTGATAATAAAAACTTTATTGAAATTTCATATAGAGCAAATTACATACATGGTACATGTTGCGTATGAAATTACTCATATACATAGGTATTGGTAGGATTAGGGCCTAAGCAAAGAACAAACATAGAATACAGGCTATGATATGGTAGAAAGTATTTAACCTTCATTCAACCCTCCTCCCTCCCCCCCAAAATTTTTTTATAAATTATCTTTGTGGTCAGGAACAAAAGTGTTTGATGAAGTATCATGGTATGAAAAGAATGTGCTAAAATGGTTAAAATAATATTGATTTCATAGCTTCTTTTAAAATATCAACTTGCTTATCATTCAGCAAGTTGATATTTTAAAGGAAGCTTGGAAGTCTGGTCCATCCTAAGCATGTGCCATTTCCCCACTACTGAAATTCCAGGGCTAAGTGATCACAGAAATCTTTTTCATTTTCCTTTTTATCTTCACTTGGCTTTCATTGGCTTTGAAGTGCAGTTCAGGTCAGAACGCACATACACCCTTTAAAGCATCTGAAGTGGTTACCTCAGCTTCTGCTTTAGATCCTGAAAGCTTACACTTTTGTTCTACAGCAAGTGTAATTCAGATCTTGAAAGCCTGTCGCTAGGATTATTAGAGGCAATGGGGGATTTATTTTTAATGAAAATGTGGACCTCCCTATATACAGTTTCTTCCGAGACATTGTTAGGATCTATGTTGGGCAGAAAAAAACTTGATTTTTCTCTGCAGCTGTCACTGGTAAATCATTCCCGGAGAACAATTAGCACTTTTTCATTTGTGGTTGTGCCATGTAAAATCTGTACCATTGACATTTCCTCCCGAGCTAAAAAGGATTCTAGTCTACGTTATTGTTTCCCTTGTGTCAGTGTTACATCAGTGCAACAAGTGGGAGTAAAATGCAACTAAATCTCAGAATGGTAAAAATTTGCACTCACTTTGCAGTGGTGTAAACTGCACAAGGGGCAGGGAAACAAAATCTGTCTATCAGTTGACTAGGTTTTCATCACAATCTCTCTCATATTTTGAATTCCTTTTAGCTTTGTAACCTCCATTTTGTATTAGGAACTGAATTTAATCTTATGTGCTAAACACATCTAACCTTGCCTAAGGCAGGCTTACTGTAATGCATGCCAGACAGGTGCCCTGCCCAGGAAAGAGGCTAGGACTGTCACTGAGAAACCATCACAGAACAGTCTAGGGCCATCAGCTTTGATTGTGTCACACCTGCTGGCCCAACCCAATGGAACAATATCTGCACCTGCTCAATCTGAGCACATGGCAACAAAAGAGAACCTATATTTAAAGGTTTTTTTTCTCTGAGCAGGGGATTGTTCACTGCTATTTATAACCAGGACTAGCTAGTGAGAGAGAGAGCAGGAGGGATTCTACAGAGACTGAAACACTGATAAACCTTGGACTCTCAGAAGGGGTAAGATCAGGGGTGCCTCAGGACTTTTGTTATTCAAAGATCTGCAGCTCTCTTACTTTTTAAGAGTAAAGAGATTGTGGTTAAGTAATTCCTTTGCTTAGCCTGTGTTCCTTGCTTTCCTGCCATGTTGTTTCTGAAGGGGTTAAACTAGCATGACCACAGGCTAAGTGGGATTCTGAGGGAGCACGTGTAAGTGACTAGGGGGATTGAGAGGCCTGAGGCACTGGTTCCAGAGTACGGCATGCTGCACTGCTGAGTTCCACATTGCAAGAAAGGGCTCGGACAATATGTCTGAACCTGGGAGCATGTGTCACAGACGCAGAGCTAGGAACAGTGACCAGGCTCTGCCCAGACCCAATTTGCTTGGAAGCATGTTGGACCCTGCAGTTCAGTTCAATTGCAACTGATTGGTGAGCACAGAGGAGTAGTGAGGCAGGTTGTAACAGAGATGGGTAGTATTTCATATAGATGGTCATGCTCTGGACTTGCCTGATCTCTGGAAGATTGATCCATAGCTAGAGCTCCTTGACTGAGAATCTGGCCTTGGTTTAACAAAAAAATGAATATAGTTTTATTTTCAGTAATAATCTTGCAACCTTTTGATCCTTGACTCACATGAGTAATCCTGACTGGACCATAGGTTTGTCAGCTTCTTAATATTCTTGTATCCTTTGAGTAGCTCTGGTCTGGTGGATTTATCAATGGGCTGGGAATCAAGAGGTTCTGTTTCTGGCCATGCTTACTGCATGACATTGGGCAAGTCACTATACCCATTTCGCAGACTGGAAAACAGGCAGAGAAGCAAACATTGGTTAAAGTTAAATATCTAAATTCATGTTTACTTTCTCACAAACACTCCGTGGAGCAGAGCTTAGTGACACGACACATTTGTATCTTGTATTTTGCTGTTGTGGACATAGTGGGCCTGATTTTGATTGTGCATCATTTTTAATCTCGATTGACTTCAATTATTATTCCCAATTAACACTCACAAATGAGGGGAGAATCAGGTTCTTTTAGGTACACGCTATCCCATAACTCTGGTGATGCTGCCACCCTGATGTCTCCTCACATCTCCTTTCCTCTGATGTTTGCAGCTACACCCATCAGTGACAGGGCTGAGACACTTCAGGAGCTTAATTACAGTGAAGCTCTGCCAATATCTCCCAGTAGGATCTTGGATAAGCTGCAACAGTCCTCCTGGCTTGTTCAGAATCCCTCCTCTTCCTCTGCTACAAAGAGCAATCACTGTAATTAATATATTGTTTTCAATGGCACATACCAATCTATAAGAATCAGTGCTACCATCCTTAGGACATGGAGACAGATTCTCAATGGTATAAATCTGCATAGCTCCATTGACTTGAATGGTGCTACATCAATTTGCAACAACTGAGAATTTTGCCCATGAACAATTGTTTTACTTTTTGAAAATGGTTGGGAGAACCTTTATTGCAGGGATCGGCAACCTTTGGCACGCGGCCCACCAGGGTAAGCCCCCTGGTGGGCCAGGACAGTTTGTTTACCTGCCGCGTCCGCAGGTTCGGCCGATCGCATCTCCCACTGGCACGGTTCGCCGTCCCAAGCCAATGGGGGCTGCGTTAAGTGGCACGGGCCGAGGGATGTGCTGGCTGCCGCTTCCCACTGCCCCCATTGGCCTGGAGCGGCAAACCGCAGCCAGTGGGACCCGCAATCGGCCGAAGCTGTGGACTTGGCAGGTAAACAAACCAGCCCGGCCCGCCAGGGTGCTTACCCTGACGGGCCGCGGGCCAAAGGTTGCTGATCCCTGCTTTATTGACAGGAATGAAATGTGGGCTTTTTGGAAGGGCTGAAAATCAAACAGAACATTAATTAGCAAAAGTGCTGTGTCTGCTGCATGTCATGCTGAAAAACTACACGGAAACAGTTCCTTAAGGAATTAAAAATAAGGTATTGATTCTAATTTACACCGGTTTTACACAGTTATTTCTGATGTACCCTGGTATAAATGAGAGAAGACTCAGGCCCAGGAAATGTAGGGGCCTGCTGGTGAACTGAAATGGTGCTGCACTTCAAAGAGCAGTAAAAATGCCTCTGCAGAATTTGTTTGGTGCAGTATCACTGGATATTTTAGTGCTTACCAGTAATTGAATTAAATGAAAAAGTTTTAAATTGCTTTTAAGTACCCCCATTGGATAGACTGAATTACACAATTCTAAAAGTGTCCTTTCAGGACCTGTAATTGGAGATCTTTGGGGAGGTAGTGCTGGGAGGTTCTTCCCTCCTCCACTGAAGCATGAGTTTTGTCCGTGCAAGTGTCCTTTGTAAGACAGGATCCTGAAATGCCCTGCACAATCCTCAACACCTTGGCGCTGCACAGGAGGCTGGGGAAACCACCAGTGCCATGACTGATTCAGGCCTTATCTGCACCAGGGAACTGTAGTGCCAAAAAAAAACCCCGCACACCCAAACCCATGAATGGGGATTTTTTTTTTATTATTGCCAGACAGGGGTGATGGATTCTTCCTAAAAGTGTGGGGGGGACAGGGGGGGAATGAGGCTCTGCCCCTCTTCTTCCTTCCCCCCGAGGCCGCAGCCTCCAGCCAAGCTGGACCTGGGCCAGGGAACCCGGGACCCTCCAGCTGCCTGGGGGCGTCTGAGAACAGTCTGGGGTGTTCGAGAACAGCCCCTGGCCTGTGTCCCCGTCCCCCAGGCGCCCCACCCAGGGCAGGTGGAGGGTTCATGGCTCCCCACAGCTGCCTGCATGGCTCTTACCCCGACCCAGCTCTGGGGCAGGGATATGGGATGGGGACTGCTCTTGGCGGGCGGGGGCAGACAGCACAGGCAGGTGGAGGATCTGTGGCTCTCTGCAGCTGCCTGGGGTCCCCGGGCCACTCTTACCCCGACTGGGCTCCAGCTTCTGGCCTGGCCAGGGGGGTGGGACTTGGGAGGAAGAGGAAGGGTAGGGGGCCGGTCCCCTGGCAAAAAACGGACAGGACAGGCCCATACACTTTTAAAAGTGGGAGGGCCATGGCCCCTTGGCTGCCTCCATTCTGGCACCCCTGCTGCCAGACCTGTGCAGCCCCCTGGTACAGAGCCTTGGTTGGACTGGTAGGGAAATGAGACCTTCTGTAAGGATCAACCCTTACTGGCACCACTGTGCTAAGCATGGCTTTCTGGGTGGCTTCCTGTCTTTCTTCCAATGACCTGCCCCCCAAAGATTGCTGCTTCAGGGGTGGCTCCCACACAGAATCCTCTGTTTGGGTGGTGGCAGTGACAGCTCCTCTCCCCCAGACATCTGCTGGGGTGGCAGGAGTGCTACCTTAATTTCCTGTGCAAACTTAATTCAGCCCCCTTTAATTCCATGACCACGTGCTATTTTTCCCACAGGACCACTGTTTCATTCAGTGCACAGGCTGGACCTGCCCTGGTGATGTGTAGTAGACAAGGCTGTTGTCTGTAAGACCCTTACCTCATTTGTTATAGAAGTTGGATGGTGTGTAGAGAATGAGGCAGGGGATTGCAGGAAGAGAAAGGAGAGTCTCATGGTTAATACACTTGAATGCCACCCTGGAGAATTAGATTCTATTCCTGTCTATGCCACAGAGTTCCTGTGTGATGTCAGGCAAGTAACTTAAAGCAAAATATTCACAGGTAGTCATTACTTGTGTGTTCCCCATTTTGTGGGTGCCCAGTGAGACACACCTGGCGTGTGATTAGCAGAAGAACTTAGCACTCAGAGCTACAACTGAAGTTGATAGGAGCTGTGATTTGGCTGTATTAAGTGCTGTAAAAATGCTAAATATTTTGAAAAATGAGGCCCTAGGCATCTCAAGTTGGGCACCATAATTAAGGCTGCGACTCTCTCACGGAAGTCATTCCGGGACCTCCGGGACTTCTGCAGCTGGCAGGTACAACTGACCCCCGGAGCAGCTTGGGAGGCCCTGGGGCCAGCCGCATTGGCCCCCCACAACACCAGTGGTCCCGGGCCAAACCCACCCCCCAGGGCCACCCAGAGGATTCAGGGGGTCTGGGGTCTTAGCACGGGGCCCCCCCTGCTTCGGCGGCAGGGGGTCCTTCCGCTCTGGGACCCGCCGCCGAAGTAGCCCCGAAGACCCGTGGCGGGGGGCCCCCTGCTGCCGAAGACCTGGCACTTCGGCGGCGGGTCCCAGAGCAGAAGGACCCCCTGCCGCTGAATTGCCGCCGAAGACCCGGAGCGGAAAAAGAGAGTTTTCTGGGGCCCCTGGAGTGAGGACCCTGCTCCTGGAGCCCTGAAAAACTCTCGTGGGGGCCCCTGCAGGGCATGGGGCCTGGGGCAAATTGCCCCACTTCCCCCCCCCCCCCCGGGCGGCCCTGCTGCCCGCACCCCTCTCAGCACCAGCAGGCGCCCCATAGCCCCCTCTCCAGAGCAGCAGCTGCATCCCCGGAGTCTCCCAGAACAAAAAAGTTAGTCAGGGGTAATTTTAGTAAAAGTCATGGACAGGTTACAGGCAATAAACAAAAATTCACAGCCCCGTCCATGACTTTTACTAAAATTACCCATGACTAAATTTTAGCCTTACCCATAATTAGTGGATACTTTTGACAATACTGGTCTTAATCTCTCTCTGCCTCAATTCCCCCACTATAATTAAAAAGGTAATACCACCACCTATTCTCCTGGGAGGTTGTGAAAATGAATTAATGTTTGTGAAGCACCTAGATACTATGGTGTGAGTACATGAAAATTTTCATGGGAAGATGAACACATTTGCAGTCAGTGCAGGGTTTGGCTGGTGTGTGTTAAATAAGACTTGGGGCCACCCACTGAATGTGAAGGATAAAAAAGAAATACGGAATAACTACCGGTACTAATTGACTGAAAGAGGCAGGACTCCTGTATTAAAAATAGGATATGAACATGTAATTAAAGACTGTATCATAAAGCATATGCACAAAAGGGCTGAATTAATGCTGCATTAATAACCCTAATTTTGGCATTTCCTAACTTTTGAGTGCTTGACTTTGCAGCCTCAATAGTCTTTTAACTTCAATATAATGTTGCAGTTGTATACTTCTAAAAAATTACCAGAAACCTGCCTCTTCCGCTATTTCACCTTCTCACCGTGGTCAAGAGACCACAATATGTTCACATTCTACTTGCTAGGTACAGTCCCTATACGTTCACCATTCTGAGGCATTCCACTCCAAGACGTTCCATAGCCAAGGCAACAGAGCTGGTAAAGTCATATCTACCCTGTTTACTCTCTGTACGGAATGCACATACCACTATCATTATCTTAATTCTCCTTGGGCTGAGATCTAGCATCCATAAATCAGAGCTCAACCCTGACCCCATCTACTGACCAAATAATAGCCACAAGCCACAGAATAGCTCAGTCTCCTAATGCATTCAGCAGGCTCTGACTTTATCTAGGTTGACAAAATATTGAAAGTTAATTGTGACATTTCTGAATGAGAGAAATCCATGTTGTGGACTGTGCACCATATGAGACAATAAGGGGAAAAGGCAGAGTTAGGAGATTCCCAAATCTTCATATTTTTAAAAAAATCTTTAAACTTAGACTTTCCTGGCTTTCATGCATTTTATTTTATAATAATGTATTTTCTTCAAGTAATCCATCTTTAGAACTTTATCTTAACTTTTTTGGGGGTGTGGCAGGTGTGAGGGAGGGAGGGGGCTGGGATCCAGTTTTGGGTTTGTCCTTATATACAGATCAGGGACTTTTAGGGAGATGCATCTCTTGCCTCCATGGTATTGTATTTCTTTAGGTTTCTGTCAAGATCCTCAGCTGTGTTGCCAAGACATCAGCAAGTGAGTGTTTTTTACTCTCTAGTTCTTCCACGCTGAATCTCTCTTGAAAATAGGGCTGTTCTTTAGATTTACTGTATTATTTAGAATGATTGTACAAACAGGATAGATAAAGAGTGACTGTAGTTTCTAGTATCACTGGGGTTTTTAGAATCCTACATAAAGTCCCAGTTATTACACTACTTCTATAGTTAGGACACATTATTTTTTTAAACTAAAAACTTTAATCTTGCCAGTCATTCAGATTCAATAAAAATAAGTCACTAAGTAGGACAAGCTCCTGCTATTCAGCAATCAAAGGAATAGGCTAGCCAATGGAGAATACACTTTGGCTCAGCAGAGGGAGTAGTCAGCTGGTTAGGGAAGGAGGGAGGGATGAAGCAGACATGTCTCTTGCTTGCGAAGGGAAGCCAGCCCATTGGGAAGGGAAGCCGTGGGAGTGAACTGGCTTTTCAGAGAGAGAGGCAGACTGTCAGCAGATAAAATGGCTGACTCAGCAGTAAAGTGCCCACATTGCCTGACTCTTGGCTGAAATCCTAAACAGGGTAAATTAGCCACTTATACTGTGGGTTCCATTTCAAAATTCATCTGAGAAGTGATTGTTGTGCCATAACTTTGATTGTTACAGTAAACTGTCTGATTGTTTGTGGTTAGGGTTGCCAACTTTCTAATTGCACAAACCTGAACACCTTTGCCCTGCTCACTGCATACCCTCCTCCCTTTGTAGTTCGCTCTCCCCGACCCTCCTTCATTTTCACCGGGCTGGGCCAGGGGGTTGGGGTGCAGGAGGGGACGAGGGTTTTGGCTGAGGTTACGGGCTCTGGGGTGGGGCTGGGGGTTTGGGGTGCAGGAGGAGGGGTGTGTGCTTCGGGAGGGAGTTTGGGTGCAGGAGGGGTCTTGGGACTGGGGCAGGGGGTTGGGGTGCATAGTCTGGGAGGGAATTTAGGTGTGGAAGGGGGCTCACGGCTGAGGTTTGGGAGGGGGTGAGGGTGGCTCCCTGTAGGGGGCGACATGTCCCTCGGCTCCTAGGCAGAGGCATGGCCAGGCGTCTCTGCGCACTGCCTCCACCCGCAGATGCCACCTCCACAGCTCCCACTGACTGCTGTTCCTGGCCAATGGGAGCTGCGGAGCTGGTGCTCAGGGCCAGGGCAGCACACAGAGCTCCCATGGCCGCACCTTCTCCTAGGAGCTGAGGGATATGTCACTGCTTGTGGAGAGCTTCACAGAGCCAGGTAGGGAGAAGCCTGCCAGCCCTGCGCCAACCGGACTTTTAACAGCCCAGTGAGTGAACTGCCAAGGTCCCTCTTCTATTGGCTGTTCCGGTTGAAAACCGGTCACTGGCAACACTACTTGTGATCTGTGTTACTGATTGTGATTAAAGGAGGCCACAAAAGAAAGGGGTAGGAGTTGGCTCAATGTGTCATGGTGCCTTGATGTGACTATTATTATTTTTTTAAAAGGCACTAGTCACATTAGTTTCTTTAAAATTGCTAAACAGGGACAAAAGGGTTAGAAACACATATCCCAGAGACACCATTTTAAAATTAAAAAGCATGTGTGAGTGAAACAAGAAATACAAAGTGATCCCTGAAGTATCTACAAGGATCCTATCTCCTTCATGGGGAAAATAGAGCTGGATAACGTGTTTGATTTTTGGTGTTGACACTCATTCATAAAAAGCAGCACCTATTCTTTTTCTCTAGGTGCTCCTTGACCTATTTTAAAAATATATTTATATAGTTCAATCTAGTGACTGCCTTTCAGCCAATAATTCTCATACACAATAACCCAGGACAGGAGCAGAAAACCTATTTAAGATCTTTTAACTCTCCCACAAGCCTTCTCCCAATCCCTCACAGCCATGGAAAACACTTGTAGCATGGCCAGAAGGTCAATTAAACTAGGATTATTTCAGACTAGGGACAAGGTGAGTGAGTTCCAAAGTAGAGGGGTGCCTCTCAGAAAAGGCCCGGCCAGCTGTCCCCTCTTACATGAATGATGCTCCAGAGCAGTTGCCTGCACCAATTTCAACTGTGGCTGTATGGCATAAGGAAAGAGACGAGTAGGTTCCACATTACTTAGCACTCTAAGTCAGAATTTAAGGTGTTGATTTTATCTTTGACTTAATAGGGAACCAATCTAGATCTAAAAGCACAAGAATCATGTGTTCCAGGAAAGATGTGCCCTGTAGCAAATGACCTGCCAAATTCTGCACCAGTTTCAGTTTCTGAATAGATTTAAGATGTAAAGTGACATACGAAAAAGGAGACAATAGTTTGTTAGATTCCGTACATTCTTTTTCATATTCACTGACATGGCAGCTTAGTTTACTCTTTACCAGTTATCCTATTTTCATTCCATACCTGACCTTTAAATATAATGGACTGTATTCAGATCAGTTATACTGGTGTAAATACAAAGTGGCTTCAATGGGGTTGCCTCAGAGTTACACTGGTGTAAATGAGAGCAGAATGTGGCACAATGCAAACAACGTAGCTCAGATTTTTTGTATGTTCTCTTTTAGGAGCTTATTCTTCTGTGCCTGGGAACATCTCCAGGACTTTCTGGAGACCACTAAAATTCACGCCATTTGGGAAAGAGAAAAAACACAAACAGTCATTTTTAAACACCTTACTGTCTATTCATACACCATCTAACATCACATTAAAGCCAAATCACCTGAGTCTGCGAGAGGGACATAGCACTTTAACATAATTTGTCTTATAGAAAGGACTCTTACACTAGTTTCACTGTTGTATTGCTCTCATATCTTATTTTGATTTAGATATTTATCTGGAACACACACAGTACCACACATGGGTATCTAAAGCTGTATTCAAAATTGTGTATCTTTAGAAAGTGAGTAGCTGTTCTTTACACCTTCAGTACATTTTTCACTACACACAACAGCTTAGCCAGCCATGAGAGTATGTGCAGTGGACCCTCCCTTGGCTGCATGCTTTACAAGCTTAGGCCCTGTTCTTGTAAACACTTATGCACACATTACATTTTGCACACTGTGCATAGTCCCACTGAAATCAGTCAGACAGTTCATGGTGCATAAAGTTTAAATATGTGCTGTGCATAAGTCTTTGCAGGATCAGGGCCTGTGTGAAAACTGCACTGTGCATGTGTGACATGCAGCATTTATAAGGTCATAACTTGGTTAACTCAAACCTAAATCTCATGAGAACTCTTAAGAAGCATTTTTTTCTTCATGGTGGGCTCCTTGGATACCAAATTTGAAATATCAATGCTGATCCAAAAAAAGATTATAAAAATGTTTTTAAATGGGAAAGTATTCATCTCCTCCCCGCCCCATCCCCTCTACTTGCCCTCAAAAGTGGAGGAATTGTTTAGTCCAATCTTAAGCAAAAATAAAATGTCCTTCAGGCACAGAACAAACCTGGAAAAATTTCAATTGCAAAAATTGAGTATCTAAGAAAATTAGGCATGATTGAAAACAGGGAGTTAGAATAGAAACAGTTATTCAATCTTAACCACATGCTGTAATGTTCAGCAGGAATGTCTGTGGATGTGAAATGGTCTTGACATCTCAGCTATGCTAGATGGGTGTGTCTTTGGCTTTTTGGCCACGAGTGTTGCTTTCTGTTGTTGGAGACAACAGAAGATATGGGAAGAATGAAAGCAGGAAGGAAATCACAGTGCTAAATATGCTCAGCACAACAATGACAGGCTATTACACTCTGGTCTTGCCCTCTCACTGAGCAGACACTGGTCTGTTGTGAATCAACCCTACCTTCGGACTCCACGTGCTACTGAGCTCCCCCACCAGTACCTGGATCTGGGCAGTGACTTAGTTCACTGTTATTAGTTCTGGGTGTCTCAGGCACACACCCCAGCTGCAGACTCTGTGTCTGATGGCCTTCTGGGCAGTGGGACCTTACAGCCTGGCTGCCTTAGACCCTGGAAACAGTGCCTCATCCCTCCTGAGCCCCCAGTTGCTTAGCCGTGTTCCCCCCCAGAGTCCACCTGGCTGCAGGAGCTCTTGTTTCTAGTTAAACCCTTTAGGGGCAATGTGGCAGGCAAGCAAGGAAAACAGGCTTAGCAAAGAAATTTCTTAAGCACTGGCACTTTACGTTTCAAAGCACACTAGAGATACAGATCTTTGAAAAATAACAAGATCCTGAATGCAATCCCCTGGAGTCTGAGCTCATTCCTTCTGTGAGGCTTGGGCTTGGTCAGCATCCTTAGGTCAGGCACAGGTTCTGCCTTTTTGGCCTGGTCTGCTTGCATGTGGTGATTAGTCCTCACTTAATTTTGCATTTAATTTTCTATTATCCTTTTTAAAGAAACAGGTAAGAGTTTCTTTTTTTCTGCGAAGGCCTCAATCCTGAATCAGGATCTGGTAGTGATAACTTTGTTTGGACTCTGCCTGAACAACATGTTCCATGTTAGCAGATCCTGACTCAGGACCTTAAATATTCATTGTGCTATTGATTCCACTTCCACGCTTTATCAGGGTAGAAAGCACTATGTATTTGTATGAAATGCCGCATAGCACAGAAGAACCTACATAACTCTCAAACCACACAATTATATGTGTAGAGTCCTGAACCGAAACCCCAGATTTGAAACCTCTGATCTGAACTCCAGATCCAAACTTAATGGTCTGGATCCTTGCCTGTGGTCACAGAGTGGTTGATGTAATTCCAATGGGGAGGGGGTGCACAAAGGTGGCTTTCAGTCAACTGTGCACTCCCCCAATCCTGAGGCATGGGGAGAATCTGTCCACATCTCTCTCTAATGAGCAAAATCTTGTATCTGAACACTTTTGAATTTGGAGTAATTTTCAAACTCCACATCTGAGTTTTTTTCTAGGGTGACCAGACCAGATGTCCTGATTTTATAGGGACAGTCCCAATATTCAAGGCTTTTTCTTATATAGGTGCCTATTTACCATTCCTCCCATCCTGATTTTTCACACTTGCTATCTGGGTCACCCTAGTTATTCCCCATTTTGGGGTGTTCAGGTTGAGGCTCCCTTTAAGAGGAAGAGGTTCAAGCTATGAAACTGGATCTGAACCCAGATCCAGAGTTTGGATCCACTTTTTTTTGTTCAGCCCTCTCTCTAGTTTACCATAATCAGGTAAATATCATCATTCTACACTTAGCACAAATTTTGTCCTATGTAGCCACAAAAGTTAGTAGCTAAAAAAATAAAATACCTAAGATCTGTCAGAAAAGAGTTTTAGGTAAAAGGGAAAAAAGATTTCTCTTTTGGGTGAAGGCCAAACACAGAATGCTTCTGCCAAAAAGCAGACTTTCTGAGAAAGTTGTATGAAAGCAGGAGTTATCAGGGATGTCTCTAACTAATCTTAACTATACAACATTCACTACTCATGAATTTTGTTACAGAACATACTGGAGTAATAGGACTGTAGCATAATTACATACAAAAATAACTTTTCCCATCTCAGTTCCTGTGCCTCGCTTCCCTTTCATCAATTTAATCTTTAAGGTTCTTTTTATGACTGTATATAGCAATCTGTTGCTAAAGGGATGGCTGTAATGACAAAAGAAGAAGATATTGGCTTAATAGTGTGAATAAACAGGAGTAAATGATTGATGAAGTTTCTTTTCACATGAGTGTCTTAATATTCGAGTGAGAAGTTTTAGAAAAAGAGAACGTTTAGGAGAGGAATGGACTAATACTGAACTGTCATTTTAATCTTTGTGTAAGCAGACAAGGTTAATTTAAATTTTAGGGAGTTTAAACACAGAAACTATTCCACTGCTACTGCTCCATTCAGGCAAACGTTCAAACTGTAATATCTGATCAAAACCACATTAATCATCGAGCCTGTCCTTTCACCAGGGCCGGCTCTAACTTTTTTGCCATCTCAAGCAAAAAAGAAGAGTGCCGCCCCTTACCGTCCCCCCCGCAAGTGCCATGCCGCCGAACCCCCGCCCCAGTGCCGCCCGAAGCCCCCGCCCCCCTGAGCACCGCCCCCGAAACAAAAAAAAAACCCTCCAGTGCTGACCCAACGAAGCAAAACAAAACAAAAAACCCTGAGGGCTGCCCCCGCCCCAAGCACGTGCTTGGTCAGCTGGTGCCTGGAGCCGGCCCTGCCTTCCACTGTTCTTTCCAAAGAGATTTCTGTGTAAATCAACCATTCTCCTTTCTAATCAGAAACAGTGTGCCATTGACTAGCTGTCTCTACCTAGGCCATGGAGCCAAGAACTGGTGAATTCTAATAGCAGCTCCTCATGGAATCATTGTGCAGCTTTCCATCTTGTTTCCCCATGTGTAAAATGGGGATAATACTTACCTACCTATTTACCTCTGACAGACGGTCAGAATTAATTTGTTAGAGCCTGTCCTGAAACCCTTATATCGGGTAGCACTAAGGCTATGTCTACACTATGAAATTAAGTTGAGTTAAGTTACATCGACAGACAGCCACTGATGTCCATACTGTGCTCGTGTTAGCAGAGTGCATCCACAGTAGCAGCTCTTGCATTGACACAGAGAGCAGTGCAGTGTGGGTAGCTATCCCACTGTGCAGCCGGCCGCAGGGTGTTTTGGGGAGGGTTTGCAATGCTTCATGGGGGCAGGTTCAGCATCACGATTCCAGTTTCTCAATTCCATCATTCCATGGGCATCCTACTTGGTTTCTAGCTGCTTTTCAACTGCCCTAGTAACCTGCAAGCCAGTCAGCCGTGCCAGAAAGCATGGATCCTGTATGGCTCTTCAGTCTTGTGCTGTGCATTATGAACACAAGGCCATAAAAGGAGCCTAATGAGGGGATGGGAGGGAATGACTAGTCACCACCATCCTAACCCCAGCTCCCTCCTTGTAGAAATGGCATGTCTGTGGCTCCGCTCCAGAGGTGACTATTTGCTTCCCTTGCCTTTTGCTATGCCTGCTGCAGCTCTTATTTTTACACAGCACAGCTGCATGTCCCTATGTGGTCTTTCTCCTCCATGCCCTGACCAAATTCCTGAAGCAGGAGCAGAGCTGTGCCTGCACAGCCTCCTCTTCCCAGAGACCCAGTAGATCCACCACTTCCTGTGGACTCCATGCAGGAGCCAGCATGCTCAGCTGGGCAGCTGCTAAGTGAACTCTTCACACAGAGCAAACAGGAAGAGCAAGTTCAACACTTCCTGGGGCTTTAGCAGCAAACGGGTGGTCACCTGTGTTCCTGGCTGCAGGGCAGCGGCGTTCAAACCAGTGACCAGAGTGGTCATGGTGGGCAGTGTGGGATACTTTCTAGAGGTAACTTAGGCAACACAGTGTTTACAGTGATTGAGTCACTCTAACTACGTCGGCCTAAGCTCTACGACTCTCATTGAGGTGGTTTTATGATGTTGGCATAGCAGGCAAGTTAAAGCAGCAGGAAGAGCATTGCAGGGGGTACACCTCCATAGTTAGGTCCATGTAAGCAGCCTTATGTCAACAAAACTGTGTAGGGTAGATATGGCCTAAGTGTGTCTCAGATAAGAGAGCCACTGAGGTGCATGGGATCCTTCAGCACCTGTTAGGAGTGGAGGAAGGACTGTTCCTGTATAGGACATGGTGCATCAGGTGCACCGAAGGGGTGTGTGCTGAGCAGCAGCATCACTATTAAGACAGGAGTACTTGTGGCACCTTAGAGACTAACAAATTTATTTTAGCATGAGCTTTCGTGAGCTACAGCTCACTTCTTTGGATGCACAGAATGGAACACACAGACAGGAGATATTTATACATACAGAGAACATGAAAATGTGGAAGTATGCATACCAACAGGAAGAGTCTAATCAACTGAGATGAGCTATCATCAGCAGGAGAAAAAAAAACTTTTGAAGTGATAATTAAGATGACCCATAGAAGGTGTGAGGAGAACTTAACATAGGGAAATAGATTCAGTTAGTGTAATGACCCAACCATTCCCAGTCTCTGTTTAGTCCTGAGTTAATTGTGTCTAATTTGCATATTAATTCAAGTTCAGCAGTCTTTCTTTGGAGTCTGTTTTTGAAGTTTTTTTGTTGCTAAACTGCCACCTTCAAGTCTGTCACTGAGTGGTTAGAGAGGTTGAAGTGTTCTCCCACTGGTTTTTGAATGTTATGATTCCTGATGTCAGATTTGTGTCCATTTATTCTTTTGCATAGAGACTGTCCGGTTTGGCCAATGTACATGGCAGAGGGGCATTGCTGGCACATATCATGTTGGTAGATGTGCAGGTGAACAAGCCCCTGATGGCGTGGCTGATGTGATTAGGTCCTATGATGGTGTCACTTGAATAGATATGTGGACAGAGCTGGCATCGGGCTTTGTTGCAAGGATAGGTTCCTGGGTTAGTGTTTATGTTGTATGGTGTGCGGTTGCTGGTGAGTATTTGCTTCAGGTTGGGAGGCTGTCTATAAGCCCCCCAGTGTGGACCTGTAGGAACTGGTTCTCTAGGTTCATATCCTCAATCCCTCTTTAGGATTTTCAGCACCAGTGGTGGTATTAGCCCTCCTCCCATCTTATGCTCTGGGAGTGTGTGAAGATGTTTTATAGTTGCCTCCTGAACAGCTGTGCTGAGAGAGTAGGAGTCCCTGCCTCCAGCAAGCCCCTGCAGGTCACCATAATTTATAATTTAGTCTTAAATATCCTACTTCTCCTTCCTTATTCATGTAAGGAACCTACCACCAAGAAGCTACTTGTTGTCACGAGAAACAAATTAATCACTTAGATCCAGATTCTGCCATCCTTCCTCACATGGACTAGTCCCTTGCCCTGTGAGTTATACCATCTGAGTTCAAATCAGTGGGACTACGTGCAGAGTAAGGGGTTACTCCATGAGTAAGGGACAGGGATGTGCCTCTAAATGACATGAGGGAGGGGAAGAAAGGGGTGATTAGAAAGAAAGGAAGGAGCTGTTATTACACAGACACTGTTAATTTGCAAAGCCAAGGGAGACAGAGAAACAGTACCTGACAATTTAATATGGCTTTGGTTCAATATTAATTTTATTTTTAATTTGTTCCTTGTGTGTCAGTCTTATTAATGCTCTAGTGTTGAAATGGATGACACCAATAATTCATGTAGGGCTCCTGTTCTTTAGCTATTTAAGCATCTGATTTCCAACCTGTTGCCTACGGCTGCCCTAACAAAGGTTGTCAGATTTTTAATGCTGAACAGCTTTAAAACTGGCTGCAAAATACCAAAGTAAAAACTCTCAATTCTCTCAATGAACCAACTCAACTAATTGAAAAACTCAGTATGATATGATGTTGTGTCTCCATTCTTGGCTTCTTTAGTCTCACTCAATGTGTACTCTCTCTCACCCCTATTCAAATTGTTTGAGGCCATGCCCTTAATTTAATCATTGATCATTCCCTGCTGGGCTCCCTATGCTGCTAATGCTCTCACCTCCCCCGCTCCTCCGTTTTATTTGAGCATTCTCTCCATTGCCTCAGCATTCAGAAAATTACCATCTATCTCACGGTCCTCTCAAACTTTGATCCCATTAGACACTCTAGCCTGATTTGCTCTCTTGATCAGCTGCAGCCTAATTCCTGTTGTTCATTGATTTCAGAAGTTGCTGACAATCTTTGTTCCCTTTTCAATACCATTACTACAGTAATACAAATAATAAACTCTTCTCTCCACCAAACTCACCTTTTTCCTCCCAGCCTTTACCTTTAGCCACATACAAAGAATTTGCTTCCTTATTCAATCTAAGATTTGCCCCCTCTTCAAACACCTCATCCTATTGTGCCCCACCAGTTTCTATTACTACTTCCCCTCCCTCTGACTCATAACAGAACTTCCTTATGCTATCCGGGACCTACTGACTAGGGCCATTGGGCTGCACTGTTGTGAGACCCAGGACAATCTGGAAGACTAACCGCTGTCAGTGTACCCACATCCATGCCAAAGGGGGACACCATGTGCATACACTGCCACACAGGTCCTTACTTGCCTCATACAAAACTTAACATTCTTTGTACCCAGCATAACTCCATATCAGCATGCCTTTTCATACACATCATGCATCACTACAGTCTTCTGTGCAGCAGTTATCTGGGGAATACTTGCAGCTGGTTGCCAAAGATCATGCTGCCACCTCGCTAGGCTCACAGCTGCTACTATGCAACTCAGAAGGCTTGCATCCAGGCTGGGAGACTACCAGGAAGTGGGAACATAAATCTGTACTACAGGATTATGCTAGCATAGGTACACCAACATAGCTATGCCAGTGTTGTCTCCATAGTCTAGGCCTAGACTACACCTAAAGTTAGACTGACATAGCTATGGCACTTAGGAATTCGCACCCCTGAGCATCACAGTTTAGCTGACCTAACCCCAGATGCAGATGCAGCTAGCTGAGGGAAGAATTCTTCCTTCCCCATGTGGCAGGTTATCTACTTTTGAAGGAAAAACCCCTTCTGTCCATGTAGGAAGTGTCTATACTATAGACCAGTGGTTCTCAACCTATTTATCATTGTGGTCCACATATGCGGCTCACAATGTGTTACATGGGCTGCAGGTTGAGAACCATAGTTTCTCCCTCCTCCCCCCCAGCTAAAACCTTCCACAATCCCCTATGCCCAGCACCCATTGCCCAAAGACCCCTGGGCAGCTGGCACCCTGGATCCCACTGCACCCCCTGGCATAGGCCAGCAGCCAGGACGTGAGGCATGGGGCCAGGAGTGGAGCCCCACATAAAACCTGGGGGTGCTGCAGAGCCCCCCCCAAACCTGCCCTGAGACCCACACTCCTACTCCCCTGCAGCACTCACCAGCCCCCTGCTGGCAGGAGTGCTCCTGCAGGCTGCCAGATGCCATCTCCCCTTCAGCCAGCCCTGCCTGCTGCCAGACCAGAGCACCAGCGCCAAATTTTGATTTTTTTAGCATACAGCTGGGCCACAGCTGTGTGCTAATTGGGCCACATGCAGGCCGC
Source organism: Mauremys reevesii (assembly GCF_016161935.1). Lineage (NCBI taxonomy): Eukaryota > Metazoa > Chordata > Testudines > Geoemydidae > Mauremys > Mauremys reevesii. The sequence goes on from NC_052624.1 coordinate 204,019,359, forward strand.
AGGTTCAGAACTGCTCTCTAGATGCTACAGCAGTACAGCTTTACTGCCATAGCTGTAGCACTTGTAGCATAGACACAGCCATAGGCACAGGCTTAATAGGGATAAGAGTGTCCAAACACAGACTAAGCGAGCAATAGCTATTCAGAACATATGCACTTTCAGTCACACCCCAGCCTATTTGGAATAGCTTTCCTGTGTAGAAAAACCCTAACTCATTCTAACACCAGGATTGCAAACAGTATTATGACATTTTAGAGAGAGAGAGCGAGCGAGAGCGAGACTGGCTAAAGCTTTGCAAATACAGATACCTTTATTACTTCTTATTTCTGTTACAGCAGTGTCTGAAAGCCCCATTGTGCTAGATGCTACAAACACAGAGGAAGACCATCACTGCCCTGAGGAGCTTACAGTCTGGAGTTCTGAAAGTCGAGCTGCACATGTGAACTGTGAGCGCTGCCACTGCCTTTGCTGTCAACCCATTTTGATTCAAGGTAATAACAGGAGCTATGCGCAGACTATTCAGAATATTAAAAAACTACTAAAACAAATTATCCCGAATCTGTCTGCTCTCTTTTTTCCCCCAATGAAGAAATAACCCACTTCAGGAGTTCAAACCACTCTTGACTAAAGAATCCAAGATAATATGTCTCTTTCTTTGCTTTTAATGTCTATCTCATGCTGCTATTATTATATAGCTAGAGTAACTCTGCACACTGTATGATACTATATAAGACTGCCCTGTGTAAAGTACTGTACAGGGCCTCCATCTATTTAAAAAATGTCTCATGGTTTCTGAGTGACTACATACAAAATGCCAGGGCAGAAAAGCAATGAAAACAGCAAGACAGTAGAAATATTGTTCAGAGAGCTTTGTAATCTTAAGCAATTTAATTTTCTAAACTGAAAGTTAATTATTTAAATAAGTGACAGACCAATTTGATGCCATCAATGAAATAAGTGACTGTGCATCATTAAGAAGCACCGATATTGCAAATACCTTCATACCCTGTTGGTTTATTTTCCAGGGAGGAAAATATGCAGTATATTGAAATATTTTTATAGGACCTCTCTTTGGTTCTATTTAAGTTCTGGTATCACCCTCATCCGCTTAGTATCTGGGAAAGAAAACTTGAAATATATCCGAGAATTATTTAAGTATGCAGATAGCTAGAATAGCCTTCTTGCGTCAGCTATATGTCTAACAAATGCAAGAGAATCACTGAGTACAAATCTCAAGTGCCACACAGACAAATGGGCAAACTGTGTAGGAATGTCAATAAATACACTATTGACTAAAGGCTGGAACTCAGCCAGCTGACCATTTATTTTTTGGATAATAGATACTGTCTAGAATGGTGAAGGCAGGAATGAGAAGGAATTATACTGGCACTGTAAAGATAAATATGGGAAATGAACACCAAAGACTGAAGTACCCCTTTGAGAGTAGTCCTTAAGCAGACCCCACTGCCTGAATAAGCATTGCAGGTTGGGGCTGTTAAGTTGGTTTCAGAGGAAGAAAAAATAATTAAAACAAACCCCAACCATTATCCTTAATTTTGATAATGATGCAATCTCACGTGCCTTGAACTTTTCTAGTAGGTAATCTTAGTGCTTTTAAAGCCATCCTTAGATGAAAAAAAATATTCTTGTGAAGAGTGAGCATGAGTAAAATGAGGTAGGGTGGGAGAAGAGGGGCTTTGCAAATTCAGCATGGAATCTCTTTCCAGACATCATCGTACTAATAAAGACCATCTAGGCCAAAATAGCCCCTCAGTTACACTGTGCAACCCGTTACTCCTGTGTAATCCGATTGCCTTCAACCTGGTGATCTGTATGAGATTCTAACTTTGGTTAAAATTGTAATGGTTGGCTCTAAATGCAGTTTGCCTGTGCACGCCACACAGTTAAAAATCAGTTTATAAACTAGCAGTTTTGTCCTTTAGGAGAGGTATGGTTTGCCTACAGCTGCCTTCTTATAACAGGAGCAGCACTGTGGGTTTCTGCCATGCAGACAGGACCGTGTAATCAGTTTTCTAAGTCCTCCTTCAGTTCTAGTTGTAGTAGAACATCCCAGAATGCATGTGCTGCTGTGTGCATGTCTTCTGGGCATTCTGGGCTTAGGAGAGGTACCATGAGCTAGCTGGCCAAGTTTTCCCAGAGAATATTGATACAAACATAATTATGCATGGACAACTGAGATGGCAGAAAACTAAACTGTTATCTGTAGCTGGTTGTGGTTACTATGTCTAACCAATAAAAAAAAGAAAAAACCCAACAAGTTGTAACATGGAAAAGACCTAAGAGGGATGGACAATGGTTTCTGGTAGCTAAAGAGGACATCAATACTAACTTTATTTTTAATGGTTGTGTTAGCCATTATGGAAAAATACATCTTAGGATTCTTGCTACTGCTCTTGTGTAAACAATAGAATACTGGCACACTCCTCCTTAAATGTTTTTTTTTTTAAACTTTAGTGCCAGAGAGATACATTGTGCTGTAACTAACAAGTAACAATAGGATTCCTCTACCTTACAACCTAAATTAGGATAAGAACAGCAGAAGGAAACAATACAGAAGAGTATTAATTGAAGGTTATACAATTCAATCTATTTTCCGTGTCATTTAGAAAAATGTCAAGTATCAGAGGGGTAGCCGTGTTAGTCTGGATCTGTAAAAGCAACAAAGAATCCTGTGGCACCTTATAGACTAACAGACGTTCTGCAGCATGAGCTTTCGTGGGTGAATACCCACTTCTTCAGATGCAAGTGGTGGAAATTTCCAGGGGCAGGTTTATATATGCAAGCAAGAAGCAAGCTAGAGATAACGAGGTCTCTAGCTTGCTTCTTGCTTGCATATATAAACCTGCCCCTGGAAATTTCCACCACTTGCATCTGAAGAAGTGGGTATTCACCCACGAAAGCTCATGCTGCAGAACGTCTGTTAGTCTATAAGGTGCCACAGGATTCTTTGTTGCTTTTAGAAAAATGTTTTCACTACAAGTCAGTTTTAGCTTTTTTACACAAAACTGATTTTCTGAAGCTCATCGTTTAGGTACACCTTTCTGGGGTTGCGAAGGTGAAGGACCACCATGGTAGGAGTCTGTGCAGATATCACTTCAGGGAAGCACAGTGAGGGTTGTTAACGAGCAGTGTGTGCGCTAATGTCTCACTGTAGCTTTTTGGCAAGAGTTTCAAATGTCATGTTGACCTACAGCTACTGGGAAAGAAGACTCATGGCTGCAGGTGTCTTTATGGCCATGAGTACCTATAAAGTTTGCAGCTGTCCACCACCCTCTCAGACTGGCCAGCCCCGTTGAAGCTTTGTGGATCCCTCTCCTTTATGGCTACTTTGCATGATATGCCTACCTTCTGGCTACTGGTTACAACTACTGTCCTTCTGCCTGGGAATCCTGGCCAGGTTTTATTTCTGGGCAACTCAAAACTGCTGAATATAACTTCAGGGTGACAGTGATGGGAGAAGTCAGCAGAGTTAAAGTCACACCACCCCTGCCAGCCTGAAGTGCAAGGGACAAAACCAGCAGCACGAGGCTATGTCTAAACCATGTAGCATTGGCAGCAGCAAACTTCTAGGGTAGATGCAGTACATGGGGAAAGTTTTTCTGTTGCTGTAGGAACCCCACCGTCCTGAACATTAGCTATAGTAACAGACACCCTCTTCTGTTCACATTGCTGTTTCTACAGGGGGGAGGGGGTGGCAGCATAGCTATGTACCTAGGGCCTGTGATGTTTTCACACCCCTGACCTACATAGCCATGACAGCGCAAGTTTGAAGTGTAGACCAGGCTTTAGACAAGGTCTCCTACATAGCAATAGAATACTATTGAATACCATGAATACTAGCTTGCTGGACTGGCCCGTACAAGTTCATTTTATAAATCTCTCCAGCACCTATTATCAGAGCAGATAAGTGCTAGACACACCTGGAACATTTCAGGTTATGTATTGTGGAGCAGTCAGGGTAAATTGTAATAGAAGTCATGGGTTTAGGGGAAATTGTGTAAAGGCGCAGGCGTGCCATTTAGTGGGGTAGACCAGATTGGGGTGAGGGGTTGGGTTCAGTCCCCAGGGAGAGGCCCAGGGCAGTGTAGCAGAGTAAGCCTACAGTGCACTCACCCTACAGCAATGGGTACCATTTCATGGGGTGACCCTCACTCCCCCCTCCAGCCTGCTGGCTCTCACCACAGCATGCAGCCAGGGCCACCCTTCTCCCTCACCCTGTCCTGGGAGCTGCCAGATAGCCTGCTCCAACCTGGGGTGGGATGCAGAAGGGCCCAGGCCAGGGCTCACCCTAATGAAATCACAGCCATAAGTGTCATGGACAAAAATCACACTATCCGGGACACGAATGCTATGACAAACCTGTAGCCCTAAAGATAAATAGCTTTAATTACATCTAATATTCAAGAATTATAGAACATAGGAACTGCCATCCTGTATTATACCCGTTGTTCCTCTAGTCCAGTAGGCGGTCTTAGACAGGGAAGAGCATCAGATGCTCCAGAGAAAGATGCAAGAAATCCCACAGTAGGCAGCTGTGAGATAGTATATGCCCACCTGGTGTAGGTCTTGTCCTTACTAATCAAAAATTAACCATATCTATAGAATCCTTCAAGATTTAAGATATCAGAATAGATGAATAAGGAAAGATTCTCAAAGGTTTTTAGGCCCATAAACCTGCACATGAGCACCTAGTGAGAGTTTCAAAAGTGTTAAGCTTAAGTGTTTTTTAAAAAATCCCACTATGCACCCTAAACATCTTTCAGAAATCTGGCCCTTAGCAAACATATGGATACACACACTGCATACTCTTCAAACTCCTCTTTGGTTTGTCTTATTACATTTTTACACTTAATTTGGCAGTGTTTATGCTCCTTTCTATTTACCTCACTAGGATTTGACTTCCAATTTTTAAAAGATGCCTTTTTATCTCTCACTGCTTCTTTTACATGGTTGTTAAGCTACGGTGGCTCTTTTTTAGTTCTTTTACTGTGTTTCTTAATTTGGGGTATACATTTAAGTTGTGCCTCTATTATGGTGTCTTTAAAAAGCGTCCATGCAGCTTGCAGGGATTTCACTTTAGTCACTGTACCTTTTAATTTCTGTTTAACCAACCCCCTCATTTTTGCATAGTTCTCCTTTTTGAAATTAAATGCCACAGTGTCATTACTTTAATTAACACAGCATTGGCCTGCTAAACTCAGGGTTGTGAGTTCAATCCTTAAGGGGGCCATTTAGGGATCTGGGGCAAAAAATCAGTCTGGGGATTAGTCCTACTTTGAGCATGGACTAGATGACCTCCTGAGGTCCCTTCCAATCCTGACATTCTATGATTCTATGAACACTTTCTTCTTCCCTAAAGACTAAACTTAGAGTGAACTTTCAGTACATGGGAAGAAATCCTGATATTAGTTTTGCTGTAATTGGAAATTCCTTGGGGGCAGAGACCATATCTTTCTCTATGCATTGTCCAGCACCAAGTAAGGTAAGGGTACTTAGGTAATGACTATATTGTACAGCTAAGTTAGTACTAGGAATGGTAGTGCCACCTAGTGATAGTTTTAAATGTTGTTCAAAGTAAAAAATACTGGTTTTAAATGAAAATGAGGGTGCTACAACATTTAAACTGTAGAGGGTATGCAGTATATTAACTTTCTGTAATGAATCAGCTGGTAAGATTCAGATGATTCCACACCACCATTAAAACAGCCAAATTCCATCGATTTTTATGAAAATTAACCTAGACGTTTTATCCTTTCCATTTTCTCCTTATTTTCTAGTCTTCCTTCTGCGCATTAGTACATGTCTCATTCACTGCTTCTTTCAGCCTTTTTCTATTACTTCACTTTCTTCTCCACTTTTTGAGCCATTTTATGTTGCAGGTTTTTTTCTACCTTTATTTCTCCTGTTCCATCTCCCCTCCTGCCTGCTGGAGCAGAAGCAGCTGTCCTGCATTATTTCCATATACAGGTGGTAATATTTTTTTTCAAAGGATAACCAAAAAACCACCACGCAGTGGTCACACTCCAAAAGAAGGGCAGAGCTCTAGGACATTTCACTGGCTATTGAAATTACATTAAAAAGCCAGTGAAGAGTTTTTCATCCTGCTAGAATGTACTCAAAACAGCATTTCCTAATACAATAAAACATTCAACATTATTTCTCCACAGGCTTATCTATCGTTCATATAATGGGATTAATAAATGAAACTGACAAGAAAAATGTTGGCTGGGTCAGTGATGCTACAGACGACTTCTCATGTGAAATCACTAATTGTGTGGTATGAATTTCATGCATGTGAGATTTATTAATATTTTGGTTTAATTTTTTCTTTACACTAGGAATGAAAAATCCCCACATCTAGGTCATGATCATGCTGCCTAAACATCTTTAAAATCACAAGTCCCCACTGTGGTTTTTGAGACATTATCCTTCTGTTGCAGCTCTGCTGGTGCTATCAATTACCGAGTGAGAGGGAGCGTTAGTGTAGTGTCTAACCCAAGTCTAGTTGAACTAGACAACATGCTAGTTTAAAAAAAAAAAAACAAAAAAAACCCAACCCACCATGACCACAGCAGCCAGTCTACATCACTGGCCATACTTGAAGCCTACACACAGGCTAGAATCAGCTGGGGGAATATGTCAAAACCCCCTCAAAAATAAAACCTTCAAATACAGCATTTTCCACCAGAGTAAGTTCACAACGTTCTAGCATCAGAGGGGTAGCCGTGTTAGTCTGTATTCACAAAAACAACGAGGAATTCAGTAGCACCTTAAAGACAAACAGATTTATTTGGGCATAAGCTTTCGTGGGTAAAAAAACAAACAAAACACTTCAGATGCATCTGCATTTTACCCACAAAAGCTTATGCCCAAATAAATCTGTTAGTCTTTAAGGTGCCACTGGACTCCCTGTTAACATTCTAGCACTATGCTTTTTTTTGGGAAACACTGGACAGCAGTTGCACTATAAACTGGTCAACTTTCAAAACCAGTAGAAAGTTTAAGAGATGCTTCCTATATGAAACATCAACACAACCAATAACTGTAAAACAAGTAGAAATTTCTTAAGACTACTCACTGTAGGCAGTTTCTCTACTACTCCATCTCAATATACTAATGTATCAAATGCAAAAGAAACCAAGACCACACATCCTAGGATGAATTATGTATAGGATTCAGCCCCTTTACATTAACTTTTTTTTTTTTTACACTAACACCAAGCTCAAAATGAATTCATTTGCATCATACATTTATTTTCACTGAGCTTTGAAACCTAAGACAGTTCAGTTAGAATGCCACAAACTTACCTCTAAACAAAACTAGTTATGGATCTTTTCCCAAAATTCAGTTCACAGTAGCAACCTTTCTAGAACCAGCAAAACAGTCTCAGCCAATGTCAACTGGTCAGTTCTGTAACCTCACTTCCAGAAGTATAACCAGTAACTGTAAAAACAAGTGGAAATGTGGTAAATAAAGCAGGGCCTCCATTCTCATAGCTATCCTAGACTGTAAAACTGAACCTCAAGAAATCTGGAAGAGATGGGTGGCGATATTTTATTGAAATGTTATGCATATTACAACAAAAAGGGATACAATCTAAAAATAACTTGTGTACATGTTGGAAAATTCATACCTAGACCTTCCCTCAAAAAGTTGAGAAGTGTTCAGTTCAGTAGTTTGGTCCAGTCAGAAAGGGCAGCACTATGCATCGTCGATTCAGATACTGAATTTCCCCCCACATTTGGAGGGATCCAGTTGCAAGGCTTCACATAAGGGCATCCCTCCTAATTAAGGTACAAAACTCATGAGCAGAAAAGTTATATTATAGTAGCTTCCTAGCAAACATATTAAAGAGCACTTGGTTTGTCCTAACATAGTAACGTTGGAATGCTACAATCCAACCTTCTACACAAAGGCTAGGCTGTAGCGACAAACTACAGCCAACAAGCAGCTAAATCCCAAGGCAACACAGTCTAATACACAAGTTGTGACCTCTAAGTGTGCAGAATAATGGATAAAATGATGATATATACCCTACGCTGTGGCACAAGAACAAACACACACTAGCGCCAAGGTATACCAATTATTTCATTAAGTTGTTTTGGATAAAAAATGGTTATAAATACCCCCCCCACACACACACACACACTTTATTTAAAAAAAAAAAAAAAAGAAAAAGATGAAAGAATCAAGTTTACCGGAACTGTCTACTGAAATTATAGGAACTTTTAATAGAATCTTTGTGGGTAGAAAATTTACCCCTCAAACTTAAAATTTACAGAAGGCCTAGGATCAAACACAAAGCTATGAATAAATCCAATCCCATGTCATATTTTTCCATAATTTTACCTTTTATTTTTTTTTAAAGTCCCCCAACTGGCAAGCGAGCAGAAGCTCTTTCCAATATAAACTTTCATTCTGAAAGCAAAATGTATACGTTCCCAGTTGCCCCAAAGAGGCAGAAATAACATTGTAAAAGCAGAGAGAGAGAAACATTAGTTAAGTTCACACTTTCTGTCCATCCCCAAAGCCAAAAGACAATTTTGAGAGAGGATGGCAAGCAGAGAGGAAAAGGAGAAAACATTTTTCATCAACGAAAAAGAAACCTAGTACCACCACAGGTCTGAGATTTGCCAGAAGGCTCACTCCTGCAGACGTTGTAAGGAGCATGAAACAGGTGTTCTGGTCATGTCTAGCCAAAAAATCTTTCTTTTACATATTTTCCCTTTGGAAAAGCCTAGCATATTCCACAAAAAACTAAAGTCACCAGAATATTAAATGCTGTACAGTTAACACTGGGCACAACTCCAGGATTTTTTCATAACACCAAGCAAATTGACTTCCAAGATTGGAACTATTCCTTTGCTCTGTACCAGAGTTTTAAATTAAGGAGGTTCCTCACCACATTTCACAAAATGTAATATCACTGCCCAACTTAAGTGCAAGGACGGTAACGCCTAAATGAAGACTTGTATGTTACAAGTTGTAAACCCACTGCTTAGCATTTTAATTCTGAACTAAAATGTCAAAAGTGGATATAACTGTCAACTTGGGAAAATGCTTCCTCCTATTGTTAGAAAAGCCTCTTTACAAGAAAAGGTTTAATGAGGTATTTTATTTATATAACAATCTTTATTTCAAAATGATATTTATTATAAAAATGTAAAAATCCAGAAATAGGTCTTTTTCCCTTGGCCTTCACATTCACTGACCTTTATCACCAAATCCTTTTCACTACAATAAAATCCCCCATTTCCAGTCTGATTACAGAGGTGCAAGTGTGCCATAATGGTCTGAAACCCATAAATTCATGGAAAGGCAAAAGCTGTGAAGCTAAACTGCATGCAACAGGTTCTACCAGCAAACAAAACAAAAACAACCCTGAGAAATTAACATGAGTGAAAACAAGAAGTTATCTGCAGGTGTCTGCAGTTTTGTTCAATCATCTTTGTCTTTTGCTCCGTGTTTAAGGATGCGTGTGAATTCAATGTAATTGAAATTTCCCTTTTTGTCAATTGGTGCCTCTCTGTACAGCTCATCTACTTCTTCATCTGTAAACCTGTCTCCCATTGTTGTCAGCAACTCTCTCAGGTAATCTTCTTGAATGACCCCTAGAATGCAATATATACAAGGAATCAGGATAGAGAATATTTTGTACTTCTTCAAATGCAAAGGTGTGTCAACAATAGGATAAACAGTCATGCCAACAGCAATAGATACGTATCTGCCTTTTATAGCATACAATAAATGAGTGTACTTGCCCCAAGAGACCAGAATGGCTCTTCATGACATGATTAAAACTTCCATAAACTAATCTTCTCAAATTCCAGAGAGGCAGTTGCTTTGATGCAATTTACAAGGATTCATGAAAAGACGGACTGTTTTACAAAGATATAGTACATGGAAGTACAGGCACTTGAAACCGATTTTTAAAATGGAAGATCAAGACGTTGCTAACTGAGGCAGGAATAAATAAGGTCACCGTTGCTTTATTGTGCAATTTGCATTTTTTTTAAAGGGATTGTATTCTTCTTAACTTTACCTTACAGCAGATGCACAAATACACCTAGTAGTTTCCTCTAATGACTAAATAGCAACAGTTTGGCTTTTTCATTGCTGTCAAGTTCTGCTGCTAGAGGGGGTTTCATTTGGATACTGAAATTATGTGGCACATGTCCAGGAGGAGGTTTTATAACTGAGGAGACCTGCAGACAGCCTGAGCAAGTTAAATCAGGAGGCAGGAAATATTGCTATGAGGAGTTGGAGAAAGGGAAATGGGCCAGAAAAGGTGAGATAACTGAAGCTACTTATTTTATGATAAATTGAGATTAGCAGAACACAAGGAAATTATTAACACAGGGATAAAATGAATAAGATAACCTAACTTGATTTTCAGTATCCAAGTTAAGTTAACTTATCAATGGATATTACTAGAGCCATTGGTTGCAAATAATCCCAGAGACATTTAGAAAGTACAAAAAAGTGGAGAGTGGGGGAAAAAATGGCAGAAGCAGCTGAGTGCAGAGGATGGGCCACATCCTGATGTCGAGATAAGAGACCTACTTTGCCTCAAATGCAAGGATAAGTTATTGAGCTCTAGCTGGAGACAAACCAGTCAAACAAACTAGCTGACAGACTGCTACAAGAAGGACTATTAGACTGTGCAAGACAGCTGTACACCACAATGATTAAGGAGTAAACAACCAGCATGTGAAGAAACAGGTTCTGCAGAGACTGATGCTTTAGAAAGGGACTAGATAACCTCAGTGAGCAGAGATCAGAGAAGACCGGAGGACAGAAAGCCAGACAAGCAGAGTGGACCAAAAGCAACCTTTGAGTGGTGGACAAGCCTTTGTATGGTGTCGCAACGTTAAAGAGTTTAAACCAATATTCTACATTAAAAAACAGCAGGAGAGAAGCTTTCAATTATCCACATCCATATTAACAGGGCCAGATGCTCATAGGATGGGATCATAGCACGTCACAGACCTGGATCAACAACCGAAGGAGATGACTTCACAGATTAGCATCCCAGAACTGGTAGAATATTTAGAGGTAAATGAGTGACAAGAGATGGCGTAGGGATTATTGGTCATAAGAGTGCAGGACTTTTTGGTGGTGGGGATCATCTACATGGAACTGAATTCTTCCATCTGAATAGTTCTTTAATAGATTAAAGCTCTGAACAGTGCTACCAAACTAGGAAAAGTTTGCAAAGGTAACAAGACTCAACAGGATACTGACAGAATACGACAAAAGTAGCCTCACTAAGGCAGATGGAATAAAAGAATAAAACCAACTAATTTAGAATTGATCTTGGGGCACACAGTCAGAGACAAAGCAGATATTGAGGGAACTAAGAGTAGAGGAACAAATTTTACCAGTACAATTAGATTGGTTCCCGGTGCTATTTGGACAGAAATGGAGGAATAGTATATACAACTACAGTATAGAAGGATGACATGTTTTGCAGAGAGAGAGAGAAAAACAAATGGGGAAGAAGATGTGCTATATCAAGTTAGCCTGGGTCACAACTGCATTACTCTAGTTTCACACCATTAAAAACTCCATTCCTTTGTGTACTTTCTTGGCATTATTCATCACACGGAGTTACACGGATGTAGAACTGAGGTAACAGTAGTTAGTTGACCCAGAATATATACATATGCATGCAGATGGAGACAACTGATAAATGTTGAAAATTGTTCAAGGTAACTATAAGTTTCTTAACAACACATTGTTCAAAGTACGGATCTCAGGAAATAAAACAAGTCAAAGGCAACAACATAGTGGTCAAAAACGTATGAACGGATATTATGAAGAACATTTATATTTATTAGTCAATGAAGACAAAAAAGGGGCACAACTATCAGCAGGAAAGATGTGTTAAATGTCAAGAAAAATAAAGTATACAATTAGGCAATGGAGCAAGATGCTAAAGGAGATTGTGGAATCAATTCAAGACGAGACTAAATCTGATCTATCAGGGATGCTTTACAGATAGTGAAGTCAACCTTGTCAGTAGGTGGGATGGGGGCTGAACCAGAGGCACCTTTCAAGCCAATTGATAATAAATAAATAAGCAAGCTAGAAAGCATGACATTAATAATACTTCTGAGTAAAAATTTTCTATATGTTCTTATTGATATGCAGACTAAACTGACTAAACTGTAGGCATAGTGAATCAGAGACTACCTGTGGAGAGAAAATAATTCCTCTACTAACAGACTTCCTCTTTTAGAAGAAGATTGAGACATTTCCGTAGGGAGGGAGGAAGTCAATTAACATCTGAAAAGACCTTACCAAAGAAGGGCTGTTTACCTAAGCTCCAGCAGGAAGGGGATATCCCTTGAAAAGGCAAAAGGTGCTAAAAATATAGGTTCAAAATAGCTGTTTGAAATTGGACAATACACTTTGATAGGCTCAGATGGCATATCCACAGATGAGATTAAAAATGCTACAGGAGACAATTGTGAGATAAGGTAATGTGTAATGACACCTGTGGTATGAAACTGATGTAATTTCAAAACACACTAAAAGGCTTGACCCCAGTTTCCACAGGGCTTATAGGACTATATTTGCCAAGTATAGTGAGTACTCCGGAATTCACCCCTTTCTACTGGATTGTGCTCCAGAATCTCAACTTTCATTAAAAAAAATTAAGTTTCTAGACTTGCAGTTTCAAAGATAACTTTGAACCATGAAAAGACTGCAAACCAATGCAATGGCATCTGACTGAATCAGCAGAAATCTTGAAACAGTAGCTGAGAGGTGTGACCACCTCATTTCTTTCAACCTGGGCCCCATGGATTTGTGATTCTGCAACAACGGAAATGACCTTTTTCCAAGACACCAGGGAATTCACAGTCAGGGTGATGTAGTCAGAGTGAAACCAGGAAAAGTGGCATTTTGTGTAGACTTAAGGAGGGGATAATGTGATTGGCATCAAGACTAGAGAAGAGGAGATTACAGTAGTTAAGATGCAACAAGAGGTCCTGAACAAGAGCCTTGGATACTGCGTGGATGTATGGTCTGGAGAGCGGGCCAAGTCAATTACCTTCAAACTAAAGGCCTCCCATCTCAGTTGCATTTTAAAAGCCACAGAAATTGATGTTTGCCCACCCAGCCTTCTACTTTGGTGAATTCCTCCTCCTCAGGCAGTTACATCTCACACTCCATTTTGGGGAGTTTGCATATTGGCTAGTTACATGTTCTTCCTTGAAGTCCCATCATAGGGGACAAATACTGGTATGCAAATGCTCACACAGAAACAGACAAGAGGACAATCTTCATCTTCATTCCAAGTTTGATACATCAGTTTCTTATCATTTGATAGGACATGAAAGTTAGGACAACTGTCCCTGTGTCATACCACATTTTATCAAAATGAGCCTGTTAGCAAAACAGATCCTCACCTATGTATCAAATTTAGATTATACTGTTAGGCTTGAACAATACTAGAAAAACCAGAAATCCCAAGAGAGGTGTTTCATCCACTTACCTGTTGCCTCTTCATCAAAACAAGCAAAAGCATTTCTGATTACATCTTCTGGATCTGTGCCATTTAACTTTTCACCAAACATTGTAAGGAACATAGTGAAGTTAATGGGGCCTGGAGCCTCATTCATCATGGCATCTAGGTACGCATCAGTGGGATCCTTTCCTACAAGTAAATAAGTCACTTCTTAAAATTGAAGAGCACTGTACACATTTAGAAGTTAGTCATCTTTCACAACACACTTCTCACATATTGAAGTGTTAACAAATTCATACTACTGGACTTATCTGAGACAACTGTTAACCAGAAAGTAACAATTTTGTAACTGGAGAACATTACCAAGGGAAGCGAGCATATCATGCAGGTCTTCTTTGTCAATGAAGCCATCTCTGTTCTGATCAATCATGTTGAAGGCCTCTTTGAATTCTTGAATCTGTGACTGATCAAACATTGCAAACACATTGGAGGTTGCGCGCTGAGGGCGCTTCTTGGCGGTCTTTGTCTTTGCCCTTTTGCTAGACATGTTGATTATTGGATTCTGGAGGGGGAAGTAAATACATTGACAAATACAAACTTAGAACTTACATAACAGCTGTAATGACGATTTACAGTTAAAGTTTACTGCTAGCAGATGAAATAAAGGTTTACCATTCCCCTACTCCCCAATTCATCACCAGAACCCCTTTTCTTCCTCAGGAATGAGGGGAGAGAGAGAGAAAAATATAAGAAAACAAATGAAACAAAAAAAAGTCATTAAAAGACTTCAGTTTGAAAATGAAAAAATATCATGCTTGCTTTATGAGAGGAGTCAACATTTTGGGGTTTTTTCTGTTTAAGTTGTACAGTCTGGAAATGATGTGCTAAGACATTTAAGCCATTTCCCAATGCCATATAATCATTCACAAGTCACTATAAGTCACTATCACATCAATATGTTTACAACACAAACCCAACCTTAACTCTGTTCTCTTGTTTTGTTCTGAAATAAAAATATGCTGTAGAATGTATCCCATCAAAGTTTATTAAATGTACGACAGTATTGAAGGAATATATTTCCAAGGTGCATCAGTTATAATGGAGTTCCATGGTTTCTAATATGATAGAAGGTTGGTGGAATAGAAGAATATATTTACAAATTGAAATAATTGGTTTGATGTTAAAAAAAACAAACCTGTTTTAGAGTAAGCAGAGCTTGTAAACTCTGAAAACTTTAAGGGCAAAGTTAAAGTGGGATGAGCATGGTAAATAAAGGTGGGGTGAGATTAAGGATAAAAAAGGAATTGGCTGGATCCATTAACTGATAGGTTCCAGATCTAACATTTGGAAAAAATTTTAAAGCTGATTATTGAAAAGCACATTTTTGGGAGGGAGAGGTAAGTGTAAACTGAATTCCACTGAAACACTTTCAAGCTTAAGTGTAACCGTTTTTGTTTAGAATTTTCCATTCCACGCATGGCCTTAAGATGTGTTCCAAAGTTTAACTGGGGTGCTACATAGATCTGCAGAAAGGAAGCTCTGCTCCTATAGACCTGGAGGCCCATCAAAGTGAGGGCTTGTCAACATTGGCACTTTACAGCACTGCAACTTTCTCGCTCAGGGGTGTGAAAAAACACCCTCCTGAGCACAGCAAGTTTCAGCTCTATAAAGCACCAGCACTGGGAGCTGTGCTCCCAGCACTGGTAGCTACGCCTCTCGTGGAGATGGGTTTTTTTTTTTTGTTTGTTTGTTTTTAAGAGAACTGGGAGAGCTCTGCTGTGACTTCATAAGCCACGTTAAAGCGCTGCCGTGACTTGCCAGTGTAAACTAGCTCCCAGGCTCTGCTCCTAAAGACTTTATCAAGTCCACAGGAGGACGGCTTGCATGGGAAGGAAGATTATATCTGCATTGGAAATGTAGCTCGTTAGTGGAGAGAAAACTCATCCACATGAAAACTTTAAAGGACTTAAGTTTTATACATAGGAGCATCTGTTGAGTGTTTGACTTGGATAGGAGTTGCCTTCTTGTCCTCTCCCCTATTATTTTACCAGACCTCCAGCTGGCAAGGTCCCACAAGTTATATTCTTGCTAATGTATCTTTGAATAACATGACTGATATCAGCTATTGTTTAAAATTTATTCTTTTAAAACTTGTGATTATAATACACAAGAACTGATGTGCCCTTCATTAAAAGTAAACATTTAAATAATATATAAACTGCTCACTCATCTATGAACTAGGGCAAAAGTCCTCTTTAGAGCACTTTTACTAATCTCCCAAAACCAAATGTTCAAAACGGTACTCTATGTCTTCACAACAGGGTTGACTCAAGTGATCAGCATCCCTGAGAAGCCAGGTTAGCTTCATTAGCCCAAATGTGAGTAGCCACCCTGCAAAGCCTTACCCAAATTACTGTGTCCTCAGCAGTGCTGCACTCCCACATGTTCAGACAACTTCTGGAGGCCATTCCATGTTTTTGGAGCTGCACTAAGCTGAAGTGATCTATGATTGTTTCCTAGTGAATTGTGGAAGAATTTGTCTATCCTTCTGGGCATGCCCAGGAGAGAATTGTGGCAAGGCATTTTGGGAAGGCATTGGAGGACTATCACCACTCAAGTGGTTTAGTCAGTGTCCTCACAGTAAGGTATGCAAGTTACCAGCTGGAGTAAATGCAGCTAGCTCAGGCTGAAAGCACCAAAAAAAAACCTGAAGACTATAGCTTTTTTTGCTTGTGGATAGGAGGGGAATTATGGTAAACTATTAATTAGGAGCCAGGTTAATTATGCAGTGAAGATATAGCCTAAATGAACTTCACTGAAAGCTGCCGGATGCTCACTGCTTAAAAAGAAAACAGACTACTTATTTATAAGCCCAAATACAGTAACTCCTCACTTAACGTTGTAGTTATGTTCCTGAAAAATGCAACTTTAAGCGAAACAATGTTAAGCGAATCCAATTTCCCCATAAGAATTAATGTAAATGTGGAGGTTAGGTTCCAGGGAAATTTTTTTCAACAGACAAAAGACATGTATATATATATATACATACATACATACACACACACACACACACACACACACACACAAGTTTTAAACAAACAATTTAATACTGGTACACAGTGATGATGATTGTGAAGCTTGGTTGAGGTGGAGGAGTCAGAGAGTGGGATATTTCCTTTACTGCTAAATGATGAACTAGCAATTGGCTGAGCCCTCAAGGTTAACTCTCTACACTAGGCAGCAGGAATGGAGGGAGATATGTCCATTTCCCTTAAGTACACTGCCTTGTTAATTAGATCAGCTTGCTGATAGGCAGCTGCTGCAAGCTCCCTCTGTCTTGAGTCCTGGTCTGTCTCCCCTGCTCTATGGAAGATTGGGTAAGTGGGGTGCAGGAGCAGGGGGGAGGGGACACCATGACATTAGCTCCCCTCTTCCTTCTCTCCCCCCGCCCCCGCACAGCAAGCAGGCATCTCAGGGAGCAGCTCCAAGGCAGAGGGCAGGAGCAGCATATGGCAGTGGGGGTGGGACACAGCTGAACTGCAGGCAGCTGCTGTACAGGGAACTTCAGGGAGCTGGGAGCTGATGGGGGCTGGCAGTCCACCCTGGTTCCAAGCCCCCACCAGCTAGCTGCAACACACTGCTCTTCCTGCAAGCAGTAGACAAAGCAGGCGGCTGCCAAACGACCTTAGAAGGGAGCATCACACAACTTTAAACAAGCATGTTCCCTAACTGATCAATAATGTGACAATGTTAACCAGGACAACTTTAAGTGAGGAGTTATTGTGTTTTGCCCTAATTTCTCAAGACTGCAGTTATAGCTGCAACCTGGTTCTTTGATATAACTGCAACACCTCACTACATTCTAAGACAAACTGTAAATGGAAAAAATTAAAGCCAAGGTTAGCAAGGAAGTTGCTATATCACGGATTTAAAGTTTACAAGTTTTCCCACCTGTGTGGCAAACTGAGGAGCTTTCATCAGAGTTTGACAATTTCCCACTGTCTAATTAGGGGCTATTTCTAACATGAAAGATAGCACAAAAAGGCACAAGGAGAAGCAGTTAAAAATAGTAAATATCTGAGAGTGCGCCTGTTTCTTCTTCCCCATCATGTAAGGCTTGGATTTTCACATGGCTCTATAAAACCCAGAGGCTCTCATGATAGCTAGGTCCATGTGCTTGCACAGTCTGAATGAGAAGCGGGTCTGTGGTCTGCATTTTACTCACTATCTGAGATTAGGTGGAGCAAACAAAGCACTGATCAGTAGTCTGCCTCTTAAAATGCTCAGCCACTGAACTGCACGGTTCCACAGCAAATAGTAGTGTGTGGTGCTATATGAATACATTACTCAAGTTTAAAAACAGTCAGAGCCTAAAAAAATAACACTCAGTTTGGTCACTGTATTTACATCAATAAAGTGTCACCCTCAACCCTATAATAAAAAGGACAGTTCCATTTCAGAAGCAGGTCAAAGTATGCCAATGTCCCACTAATTGGAAAGAACATAAGAGCCATGGAAGTAGGGTGACCAGACGTCCTGATTTTATAGGGACAGTCCCGATTTTTGGGTCTTTTCCTTATATAGGCTATTACAGCCCACCCCCTGTCCCAATTTTTCCACATTTGCTGTCTGGTCACCCTATATGGAAGTTCCCCATAGTCTGTCCCTTATCTCCGAGTAATCTCACCTTGGGGTACAACTTCCTAATGCTTGAATTAGCTTCTTCTGGAATCAGTGCTTCAGTTCAGTGGCTAGACCCACCACTTTGAATGGGATACTTGTTTTTCCTTTCCTTATCTTACCTCTCCTATTTTCTGCTCTCTTTTATTCCATTAGCTCCCTTCCATCACTGCTCTCTCACTCGTGTCAGACCACGTTCCCCTACAGCTGCGCTGCACTGACGAGTGTAACCAATTCCTGGGTATGTAGATACAGTTTATACAACGTTTTCGGACCCTTCCGGACTAAAAAATGCGACATAACGGAGGCGCAGTGCGAGCGGTTGCCGAGCTCAGCATCACCCCAGCTGGGTGGGGTGTTTCCCAGTCCCCGCCATGGCTTTCCGCAGCCGTTTCCGGCCAGTCCCTTTCCCCGCACGCACAGGCGCTGCCCGGCTCAGACCCGTCTCTCCGCGCACAGACGCGAACGGGGCTGCAGGCGGTTTCCCTCCGCCCCCTCCCGGCGCTGTCACGGCTGACGGGGCAACTGGCCGGGACGGAATCGGCCCCAGCTCCGGGTTGTCCGGGCGCCCAGGGCGTGGTCGGTCAGGCCGGGTCCGCCTGGGATGTTCGCGCAGGGGCCCGCGAGTCCCCGCAGCAGCGCCCCAGGGCCTGGTCCGCGGGAGCAGGGACCCTGGTGTCTCCCCTGGACGGGGCGGGGCGGGGTCCGGTCCCGCCCTGCCCGGGGGTGCGGCGCGGAGACCGGCCCCGCGCTGCCCTCCGCCCCCGGGCGGGCCCCGCCAGAGCCTTGGGGAAGGGCCCCTCGCCTCGCCCCGCCCAGCCCAGCCCGGGCCCAGCGCTGTCACCGGGCTCGACTCAGCTCCCCGGCCCGCGCGGCGCGGCCTCACCTGGCAGCAGCTGCAGCAGAGACTCGGGTCCAATCGGAACTGGCAGGAACCAGCCGTGCGGCGAGCTGCCCCAACACTTCCGGAGAGCGCGGTGCCGGAGCGAACCACCGCCCGGCCAGAGGGCGGGGGGACGGGGGACACAGGGGCTAAACCATCAACGCGGAGAGGGGGTCAGTCGGGCCCTGGGCGCCGCCGCGCCGCACACTGTGGGGAGGGGAGCGCGGCTGCTCCGCAGTAACTCTGCTGCTCACGATCCCCGCCCGGCAGAGATGGTTCGGGCCGTAACCCCCCCTCCCTCTCTGCTGTGATGGTGCAGTCTGGTGAGCTCACTGCGTTCCACGGGGCGGGGCCAGCGAGGACTCGTACACAGGTAACCCCGCCCTATAGCGCGCTCGTGCACAACCCGTATAGTTAGCGCAGGAAAGGGGCGGGGCTGTGCTGTCCTTTCCTGACCGGCGCGGTAGCGGCCTCACGGGGGCGATGGAGGGTTCCCCGCTTGCTCTGGCGCCCCCTGCAGTTGGGGAGCGGGTGTTATTCCAATCTCGCCTGTTTAAAACTCAGAATCATAGAAGTGTAAACCCAGAAGGGGACTCGATAAATCATCTAGTCGGGCCCCTGACGGGGGCAGGATTAGGTATTAAGATTACTCCTGCGAGGTGTTTGTCTAACCTGCTCTTAAAAACCTCCAGTGACAGAGATTCCACAACTTGCCCCTAGGTAATTTGTTCCAGTTAGGAAGTTTTTTCCTAATGTCTAACGTAAATCTCCCTTGCTGCAATTTAAGCCCATGATATTCTTGTCCTGTTCTCAGTGGTTAAGGAGAACAATGTGTCACACTCCTCTTTATAGCAACCTTTTACATGCATGAAGGCTGTTATGTCATGAGTCAGCCTTCCCTGCCAAATCAGGAGACTGGCTTAAAATCATGAGGTGGTGGTTGTTTTTTTGTTTTGTTTTTTTTTAATAAAGGGAATGGTGGGGGGTCTCTTGTTTGCCCATTTGGAGCCCATGAGCTGCACTCAGGTCACATTTTCAAACTCAGCTCTGTAACTGTGAGGGCAGCAACTGATTCTGTAAGTAAAGTAGTGGAGCCGTTTGGCTACCCAGGAACACACCCACCGGAGTTGGCCGCATGAGGGCTGGGTTGCCTCCCACATGGGGTAGTTTCCGACCCTATAGCTTCCCCATTCACCGCAGGGGCCTTGGTGATGCCAGGGCACACCCTGAACACAGCCAGGCCTTACAGGCTATACTGGGGGCTGACCACAGAACCCTGCCACTCTTCAGCCACCCTGGGGTGCTGCATGCCACAGCTGCCTTGCTATGCTAGGGGCCTGCACCAGTGCCCTTCCTAGGGTTGCCAACTTTCTATTTGCAGAAAACTGAACACCCTTGCCTTTCGCCCTGCCCCACCCCTTCCCTGAGGCCCCACCCCACACTCACTCCATAACTCCATCGCTTGCTCTCCCCCGCCCTCGCTCACTCATTCATTTTCACTGGGTTGGGGCAAGGGGTTGGGGTGCAAGAGTGGGTGAGGGTTCTGGAGTGAGGCTGGAGATGGGGGGAGTTGGGGTCCAGGAGGGGGCTCCAGGCTGGAGGCTGGGGCCAAGGGGTTTGGAGTGTGGGAGGGAGCTCCAGACTGAGGCAGAGGGTTAGGGTGTGGGAGGGGGTATGGGCTCTGGGCTGGGGGTGCAGGCTCCAGAGTGGGGCCAGAAATGATGGGTTCAGGGTGCTGGAGGGGGCTCCGGGCTGGGGTATGGGAGGGGGTGAGGGCTCCAGCTGGGGCTGCAGGCTCTGTGGTGAGGCCGGGGATGAGGGTTTGGGGTGCAGGACGGGGCTCAGGGCTGGGGTAGGGGGTTGGGATGTGGGAGGGATGCAGGCTCCAGGAGGGAGTTTGGGTGTGGGAGGGGGATCAGGGCTGGGGTAAGAGGTTGGGGCATGAGAGGCAGTGCAGCGAACAGACTCCGGGTGGCTCTGACCTCAAGCAGTTCCCAGGAAGCTGCCACTATCTCTCTCCAGCTCCTGGGTGGAGGCGTGGCCAGGTGGCTCTACGCACTGTCCCCAGCCACAGGTGCCACCTCTGCAGCTCCCATTGGTTGCAGTTCCCAGCCAATGGGAGCTGTGGAGCCAGCAGGCTGGGCAGGGGAAGCATGCAGAGCCCTCGTGGCCACCCCTATGCCTAGGAGCTGGAGGGAGACGCTGGCAGCTTCCCAGGAGCAGCATGGAAGTAGGGCAGACAGGGAGCTTGCCATAGCCCCACTGCGGGCAGCCAACCAGACTTTTAACAGCCCAGACTTTTAACGGAGTCACCAGGGTCCCTTTTTGACTGTGTGTTCCAGTCTAGATACTGGATGCCTGGGAACCCTACCTAGACTCGCTCTTAGCCTCGCACCCTCAGCACAGCAGCTTGAGCCACGTGATTCACAGGGGCACAAGCTGTGACGTGCATGGCCAAATGACCACCCACCAGTGATGCCAAATGAAAACCTTATAGAAAACGAAGGGAGCCAGATTTTAGTGGTTGGAAGCCAAAACTGAAGTTCAGCATGGTTTAAAATTGACCTGCAGAAGGAAAAAAGTGGGGCTATAACTTTTTTTTGGTTTTATGTTGTTTGAATGAAGGTTTCCTCCAAAAAATTATGTTTTTCTGCTTTTTTGTTTTATGTTAAAAATTCAGGGTTGACTGGCAGCTGTTTTTCCTGGAAGTCTTTATGGATGATTAGAGAACTAGCAGGTTTATGACATTACAGACACTAGAATAATGAAACCTCATTATCTGAGAGGACAAGTCATTCATCATTCATTCATGCCCGTCACCCCAACCGGGGTATGGGCCGCCAACAACAGATCTCCATAGTCTTCTATCCTGGGCCATTCGCTCTAGCTGGTTCCAGGTATAGCCCATTTTGCTATCAACCTGAAGAGGTATTTCTCCTCTTTTCCGCTTGCCTTGGGGGTTCCACCGCAGTGCCTGTCTGGTGATGTTGGTTGGCTGCTTGCGTAGCGTATGTCCTATCCAGCCCCACCTTCTCCTTCTCTCGCTAATGCCTAGTAGGGTCAGGTTGTTGCTCCTCATCTCTGCTGCAACCTCATGGTCCTCACGGTCCATGTGCCGATGGTAATCCTCCTGGCTGCAAGAAGGGTGATCGGCTTAGTGGCTTCCTCGCGGCTTTCACCACCCAGCGTCATGCATCTTCGAGTTGAAGACCCTTCTTTTTCCAGGCTAAAAGTCTCTGTTAACTCTATTGTTGGCGTTTCTGTAGCAAGCTGATTTTTACAGGGTGGAGTTGCTAGCCCCACGCCCAACCCTCCTCCTTTACCCTGACTTGGGACAGGCAGATGGCCCCAAAGGACCTCTCTGGTGGAGTTGAGAGGACAAGTGGTTTTTATTATTATTTGGGTTTTTTTGTTTGTTTGTTTGTTTGTTTGCTTTGTTGGTATGGAAGATAAGACCTCTTTGTTAAAGTCTTTGATAAAGAATCAACCTTTCCTCCTTCCCTTCAATTTAAGTGCTGATGAAGATCCCAGTTCACATCTCTGGGTCTCCCAACAGTGATCCCCAGCATAAACAAGATGATGTTCCTAATATTTCTAAAGTAAAAAATAAGCAGAAACCCCCTTACATCATAAAAGTAACTAACAAAAAAGGCACAAACTCATTTCCCCCCTCTGAAATCTCCTTTAAGGAGTCCATGATCCCATTAATGCAGCCCCTTGAAGAAGTGGTAGGATTGGTTCAAATGTAAGTACTCTCCTGAAGCTGAGGACTGAAATGTGTTCAGGGGACGTTGTTAGTCTGGGACCCAAATACTTCTGCATTTTTGGAATTTTTCTAATGTGCTCAAGGGCTGGATTAATTTACATTTTACATATTCAAATGACAGAGTGTTAGGAGTCTGGGAGTGAGGAAGTTGTAAATGGTTTACAATGTTGAAAACAGGAATAATAAAAAAATGAATTCTGAATTATTGTTATTTTAGAAAAATACATTGCCAGTAACATACCTTATCATATCTCATTTCCTGCATCTTCTTTCATTTTCATCCGTTGCATCATTAAACTTTTCTCATGACTATATATGACAGCCTATTAAAGTGATAGCTGTAATGGCAGAAAAGGAAGCCAGACTTAATTGTATGAATAAACAGGAGAAGATGATCCATGAGTGATTGATAAAGATTCTTTTAATAAATCAGTGTCTTGATATACAATACAGTAACTCCTCACTTAAAGTCCTCCAGGTTAATGTTGTTTCTTGTCACCTTGCTGATCAATTAGGGAACATGCTTAAAGTTGTGTAATGCTCCCTTCTAAGGTCGTTTGGCAGCTGCCTGCTTTGTCCACTGCTTGCAGGAAGAGCCGCCTGTTGCACCTCAGCATCATAAACCTTTCCATTGTTTCCCATGTTGGTATTCATGAATACCTACTCTGTGGTCCTTTAATCTTTGCAGAACAAAGTCAACAGTAATCTTTTTGGTTCACATAGTGACTCATCCCTTTTTGTCGGCAAAGTATAGGGATGTGGGTGCCATTGATGCAGTTCGGAAAACCCATCTTCTGAAATCTAGCTAGCATTTCTGGAACTTTGCTTATGGAAACCACCTGTGGGGAAATCACAATGTTAATTGCTTGCAAACCTGCACAACCGTGGCCCTGATAGAGGAATTTCCAACCTTGAAGGGTAGTTCATGGGCCCCCACAACTTGTAACATGCATTATCATCCCCTAGTGCAATGGTCAGCAACTTCTGGCACATGGCTCGCCAAGGTAAGTACCCTGGCAGGCCGGGCCAGTTTGTTTACCTGCCGCATCCGCAGGTTCGGCCGATCATGGTGCCCACTGGCTGTGGTTCGCTGCTCCAGGCCAATGGGGGCGGCGGGAAGCTGCGGCCAGCACATCCCTCAGCCCACACCGCTTCCCGCCACCCCCATTGGCCTGGAGCAGTAAACCACAAAGAGTTTATGAAAATATTCCACCTACAATGACCACTTATGCATTGTGACTTTAGATTTGAAGCAGGGCGAGACGACTGATTTGTATACTTGCTGTAAAACTGCATAATGGAAATAATAATGGCGATGATACACATAAGAAACAGAAGCAAAATTATCAAAAGAAATGCAGGGTTAGTTGATAGAGAATATTTAAAAACTTTTCACATGAAATCAGTGATTAAAAAAGCAGTGACAGGTTGAGTTGCACTGAAGAATATATCAGATATATAGGATTTTACTTAACTTTGCTGAGTGATTTGTCAATGCTTACCAAATAATAATAAATGATAAGCAGATATTTACAGTAATTATAATACAATGAAAATTTAGCGGATCCCATATTTTTTATTAGAATACCATCTGGATGGACATTGAACAAAAAATGTTCTAGCTATATTTTAACCCTCCACCATACCCTATTTATGAAATTTATCAGGCATCTTTTGGTTCAATAAAGATATCCCAGAGTACATTATTGTACAACATCACAGATGTCTCATTGTACCCATGATATTAAATAGGGGTGTAGGGGTTATGTGTCAGGGAGCCTTGTTTATGTCCAGTAGTGCTGCAGTGTTAAATATTTCAGTCCGAAAGAAAAAAATTGAGTTATGAGTGAGAAGAGTGATTCTAATGGATGCCTCCTCTGGGACTCCACAAAGGGAAGGGGGGAAGGGATAGCTCAGTGGTTTGAGCATTGGCCTGCTAAACCCAGGGTTGTGAGTTCAATCCTCAAGGAGGCCACTTAGGGATCTGGGGCAAAAATTGGTCTTGCTAGTGAAGGCAGGGGGCTAGATTCCATGGTCCCTTCCAGTTCTAGGAGATTGGTATATCTCTAATTATTATTTATTATAGAGGGGCCCTGTGTAAGGATGCTTATGCTGCTGCTGCTGCCAGATGCTTCCTATTTCCATGCAAGGATCTGGGGAATGAAGAAAGCTCCCCTGGACTCCTCTATGCTCCAGGTCCTCCCCAGTGGTTTCCCCAGGAATTGAAATTAGGGGGGGTGTTCGAATTTACAGGGGGGGTGTCAGGACCAATGAGATATATAAAAGAGAGATGAATAAAGTAAATGTTTTGTTAGGATTATGCAAATTTAACGTAAGAATAATGCAAGTTACACCAAAACACATAACAGGTCTAGATTTCTAAAAATATATACATTTTAAAAAAAGTATTTAATTTAAATTGACTTTTGAAAAGTAAGCCATCATGGGGTAAGAGGGAAGGTCCTCTCATGGATCAGTAACTGGTTAAAAGATGGGAAACAAAGGGTAGGAATAAATTATCAGTTTTCAGAATGGAGAGAGATAAAAGTGGTATCCTTGAGGGGTCAGTACTGGGACCAGTCCTATTCAACATATTCATCTGGAAAAATGGGTAAACAGTGAGGTGGCAAAATTTGCAGATGATACAAAACTATTCAAGATAGTTAAGTCCCAGGCAGACTGCGAAGAGCTACAAAGGGATCTCACAAAACTGGGTGACTGGGCAACAAAATGGCAAATTAAATTCAATGTTGATAAATGCAAAGTAATGCACATTGGAAAGCAATCTCAACTATACATACAAAATGATGGCATCTGAATTAGCTGTTAACACTCAAGGAAGAGATCTTGGAGTCATTGTGGATAGTTCTCTGAAAACATCCACTCCATGTACAGCATCAGTCACAAAAGCAAACAATGTTGGGAATCATTAAGAAAGGGATAGATAATAAGACAGAAAATATCATATTGCCTCTATATAAATCCATGCACACCTTGAATAGTGTGTGTAGATCTGCTCACCCATCCTAAAAATATATATTGGAATTGGAAAAGGTACAGAAAATGATGAGGGGTATGAAACAGGAGGAGAGATTAAAGTAACTGGGAATTTTCAGCTTAGAAAAGAGATGACTAATGGGGATATGATAGAGGTCTACAAAATCTTGACTGGTGCGAAGAAAGTGAATAAGGAAATTTTATTTAATCCTTCACACAACACAAGAACTAGCGGTCACCCAATGAAATTAATAGGCAGCAGATTTAAAAAAACAAAAGGAAGTATTTCTTCACACAATATAAAGTCAACCCAGGGAACTCTTTGCCAGGGGATGTTGTGAAGACCAAAACTATAACAGGATTTTTAAAAGAACTAGATAAATTCCTGGAGAACAGGTCCATCTGTGGCTATTAGCCAGGATGAGAGGGATACAACACCATGCTCTGAGTGTCCCTAGACTGTTTGCCAGAAGCTGGGAATGGGCAACAGGGGATGGATCACTTGATGACTACCTGTGCTGTTCATTCCCTCTGAAGCACCTGGCCTTGACCACTGTTGTAAGACAGGGTACTGGGCTATATGGACCATTGGTCTGACCCAGTATGACCATTCTTATGTAAAAATTAATTATAATAAAAATGTTTAGTACAGAAACGCCCCAACATAATGACCTCCCAAGATAGCAACAATGTGAGATAACAACCTTGGCAAATACTGCTTTTTAAAAATCTTCATAGAATCATAGAATCTCAGGGTTGGAAGGGACCTCAGGAGGTATCTAGTCCAACCCCCAGCTCAAAGCAGGACCAAACCCAACTAAATCATCCCAGACAGGGCTTTGTCAAGCATGACCTTAAAAACCTTTAAGGAAGGAGATTCCACCACCTCCCTAGGTAACCCATTTCAGTTCTTCACCACCTACTAGTGAAAAAGTTTTTCCTAATGTCTAACCTAAACCTCCCTCTCTGCAACTTGAGACCATTACTCCTTGTTCTGTCATCTTCTACCACTGAGAACAGTCTAGATCCATCCTCTTTGGAACCCCCTTTCAGATAGTTGAAAGCAGCTATCAAATCCCACTTCATTCGTCTCTTCTGCAGGCTAAACAATCTCAGTTCCCTCAGCCTCTCCTCATAAGTTATGTGCTCCAGCCCCCTAATAATTTTTGTTGCCCTCCGCTGGACTCTCTCCAATTTATCCACATCCTTCTTGTAGTGTGGGGCCCAAAACTGGACACAGTGCTTCAAATGAGGCCTCACCAGTGCTGAATAGAGGGGAATGATCACATCCCTCGATCTGCTGGAAATGCCCCTACTTATACAACCCAAAATGCCATTAGCCTTCTTGGCAACAAGGGCACACTGTTGACTCATATTCAGCTACCATAACCCCTAGGTCCTTTTCTGCAGAACTGCTGCCCAGCCATTCGGTCCCTAGTCTGTAGCAGTGCATGGGATTCTTCCGTCCTACATGCAGGACTCTGCACTTGTCCTTGTTGAACCTCATCATATTTCTTTTGGCCCAATCCTCTAATTTGTCTAGGTCCCTCTGTATCCTAGCCCTACCCTCCAGCGTACCAACCACTCCTCCCAGTTTAGTGTCATCTGCAAACTTGCTAAGGGTGCAGTCCACACCATCCTCCAGATCGTTAATGAAGATATTGAACAAAACTGGCCCCAGCACGGGCACTCCACTTGATACCGGCTGCCAACTAGACATGGAACCATTGATCACTACCCATTGAGCCCGACCATCTAGCCAGTTTTCTATCCGCCTTATCGTCCATTCATCCAGCCCATACTTCTTTAACTTGCTGGCAAGAATACTGTGGGGAAACTGTATCAAAAGCTTTGCTAAAGTCCAGAAATAGCACATCCACTGCTTTCCCCTCATCCACAGAGCCGGTTATCTCATCATAGAAGGCAATTAGGTTAGTCAGGCATGACTTGCCCTTGGTGAATCCATGCTGACTGTTCCTGATCACTTTCCCCTCCTTTAAGTGGTTCAGAATTGATTCCTTGAGGACCTGTTCCATGATTTTTCCAGGGACTGAGGTGACACTGACTGGCCTGTAGTTCCCTGGATCTTCCTTCTTCCCTTTTTTAAAGATGGGCACTACATTAGCTTTTTTCCAGTCATCCGGGACCTCCCCCGATCACCATGATTTTTCAAAGATAATGGCCAATGGGAAACATATTTATATAAGTTTCCATTCCCAGTCACAAATCTAGCATTCTGGAGCAAAGTGACTAAAATATAGTCCAACAAACAAATGGTTATTTAACGTGCCCCTCACTTTTCCTTCCACCGCACTCCACTCACCGGTGTTGTCCTTGGTCAGTGGAGACTCAGACTTCACTTTCACGTGAGTACACCTCCCAGGTGGGGGACAAAAAGGCACAGTTCGCTCTGGCCATGGCTGTTCGTTGTGCCACCGTTCACTCCACCGCTCTGTTGCCAATGGCCCTGCACAGTCACCTTCTGCTGTCACCTACCACTGTGACTTCTGCGAGTTGGTCTCTTGAGGTTCCACCAGCTCTCAGTGATTTCAGCTGAGCTCTCAGTGCGGGAACCTCACTGCTAGTGCAGTCTGGGCTGTCTCTTACACAAAAACACTGTCCCCACAACAGGACTAAGCACTTAGACCTGATTGTCAGTGATTTCAGCTGCAGTGGTCACTTAACAGAACAAAAGACTATCTATGGAGCCTAATCAGCTCTGTCTTTAAACAGTGGAGAGGGACAGGTCCCCACCCTCTCTCTTGATGCCTTCAAATCATCACAGACTAAGTACAGTTCTACTGCCCTTTACTCATACAATAAGAACAACATTTCATTCCCTCTTCCCCCTACATTCAAGTGGTTTGTAACCCAGCCCCAGCCAAAATCTATCACTTGGACAACACAGCTCTCTTTGCTGGATACCTAGGTAGATTAGGTTTGAATGTAAATATAATCTGGCCCTGAAGCCTTAGCCCCCAGCTCATCACTAGCTGTCAGGGAGAGCTCATTTAGACTTTGCTTACAAATCATCATTTGAAATTATTAGGTTGGCCAACATCACCGAAATGAATGCACTGACACCATAAAAAACAGCTGTATAAGGAAGCAAGGAAGCTAGTCTATGTTCATACTTTTCAAATCTATTATACTTTTTCAGATACACATATTTTATCATACACTGTATAAGCTTTTAAAGTGTGTATTAATGTTTCAGTTTAAATTCAGATTTCCAAACAGTCACTAAATGGGTATGTAACTAGCTCACAAAAAATCACTGGTCCTCCCTATCTCTACATAAGGGATCCAAGCTGAAATGGGCTCCCAAAGACTCTCAGGCAATGCGCTGAGGCCTGGGGAGTGAAAAGGGCTGTGCAACAAGGGTTCAGACAGGGCTGGCCCACAACATTTTGGCAACTGAGGTGGGGAGCTCAAATGATGTCCCCATGCCCTCTTGCTGGGGCCAAAACTTTGAAAGGTCTCAATTCTGCCATCTTCCTGTTCTACCTGAAGGTCCACAGTCTGGGCCAGCTCATGCTCTATTGAGATGGTTGCAAGGCCGACCAGCCTCTCCTGTGTCATTGTGGAGCATAGATGTGTTTTTATTAATTTCAGCTTGGAGAAGCTGCGTTCTCCACTGGCAACTGTTACAGGAAGTGTTAGAAGTATGCACAGAGCAATAAAAGCATTTGGAAAGAGGGTGGTCATCTTATTTCTGCACATATACTCCAGAACAGCCTTTGGAGTTGATCCTGTTGAAATGTATCTTGAAAGGGCTTTCAGTTCATCACCTAAATCACTCACATCAATGTTGCGCATGTCATCATGTATCAACACTGTCTCTAGTGCCCTGCATTGCTGGTGCAGGTCTTCTTCAGGTATAGTGGGGAGTTTTGGAATATCATACAACATCCCAAAAATACTCCTGTGTTCCTTGAGCTGCATGAAATGTTCTTCAACTGACTGTATTGCACAATCTAGCACTTGGTTAAATAATTCAACTTTGAATTGTTGTTTGGGGTCTCTTATGGGATTATCCCATGCCTCATAATCAAAATGTCTTCTTCTTCGGTGACTCTTGTATTCTTGAATGGGTGGGAAAATAGCTTCAGTGTGAAGTTCCTCTGCCAACTTCTGTGCACTCTTCAGAACGTTTTGAAATCCCCCATCTGACCAGTAAGACTGTAGGTATGACTTTGCTTTGTCCAGTTGTTCCATTGCTCCAGATATATCATGGTCAACACCTTGGAGTCTCTTGCTTACAACATTTATTTCAAACAGTATGTCATGCTGCAACACTAAGCCACACAGAAATTTGAAGTTATGTATGTTTCTGGTGATTCCATTTCCCTCTGCCACTGTTCTCCCATGAACAGTTCCTGTCATAGCATTATCTTCCATAATGGCAACTATGGCATCATCTATCTTCCCAATTTGGTGTTTGATAGGCTTTATCGCCTCCACTCGACTTTCCCATCGTGTGGCACTCAGTGGTTTCAGTGTCAGAGAGGATGGTCCCAGATGTTGCTTCAAAATTTGCCATCGATAAGTTGATGCAGAGAAAAATACATAGATGCTTTGAATTACATTAAAAAAATCAGCAGCCTCATTAGAAGCTGACGCTGCATCACTGACCACCAGGTTCAGTGAATGAGAACTGAATGGGACAAAAAAAGCTCAAGGGTTTAACTCTCGGATCGTGTCTGCACTCTGTTCTTTCCTCTCATGTTGGCACAATTATCGTAGCCCTGACCTCTTGTATCAGCTATTGCAATTCCCATCTCTTCTACCTTTTAAGAAGCACATTTGTCATACCAGCTCCTGTAGTATCATCAATGTCAATAAATTCTAGAAAATGCTCTCTGACAGTCACCATTGCAGGGACATTTTCACTGGTCTGTTATTGTTACAAAATGCACCATTAAAATCATTTGTTCCGTATGGCTGATGTCAGGTGTGCAGTCCAGAATAACAGAGTAATATCTTGCTGACTTCAGCTCTGCCACAATCTTCTGTTTGACTTTTGTTGCCAGTAACTGTATGATCACATTTTGAATTGTTTTTCCAAGGTAGTGGTGTGTGGACATTTCTTGGGTGATGACTCTTCTTAGATGCTCCTGGAGTACAGCATCAAACTCAGCCATCGGCTCCACAATTTTAAAGAAGTTTCCATTGTTTGGCACATACAACTGATCTGAAGTGCCACGCCGTGCTAGGTTTTGGGTAGCAAGCATTCTCACAATGGCAATGAGCTTTTTCAGAACATTTTGCCAGTAAAGAGACTCATGCAGTCTTCTTTTGATGCTATGGTGGCCTTTAACCTTAGTCTCATCTCAAACTCTTTCCACCTATGGAATGCTCTCTGGTGATTTGCTGCCTTCTCATGGCATGTCAGTTTTCTAGCCAGATTTTTCCAGTCCTTTGTTCCCGTAGAACCTAATGTGGTTGGAACATTAGATTGGAAGAGTTTGCAACAAAAACATATGCAGCATTCTGCGTTTTTGAGTACATAAGCCATGGGCTCTCCACTTTGTCATCATTGGGGATTTCACGCCAGTAATGTGTTGGATGGAAACTTCTATTTTCATTGTCTTTGGGGAACATGACATTTTTCACTTGCTGTGGCCCATGCAGTATAAGGAAGTCCCTCAGGCTACTGCTCAAGTGGGTCCACGGTCCTGGATCATCTAGACTTAAGGAACTAAACTCAGCAGCAGCTGTTTCTTGCGCCTCCACCACACTCTTCTCTGATCTACACTTTTCTTCAGGAATGTGTGTGGTTACGTCCATTTTAGATGGAGATATGGATGCTGCAGTAGCTGCCAGGTCACCTGCACTCTGACTAACTGGAAGATCAGGCATTTCCTCACAACTCACATCCTCACTGGGGCCGGAAGGCTCACCGTGAACATTTGTGTCTATGTATCTCAGGAGAGCGCCTTCCTGCTTAGATAGAAAAGCTTCCTTTGCTTGCTTTCTTTTTCTGAATGCTGCCCCAGAGGGGTGTTTTCTTCTTGCACTCATGACTGCTGTTCTGTGCCAGCGATAGTGGCTCTCAACACTCAGTTGAAGGGGACAAATAAACAGGCTGGTAGCAGGGCCTGAGTGAGGGAAAATATCAGTGTCTTAAGGGCCTAACTGGCTCCTACTAGTTCAGTTGACAGCCTGTTCTCCTCAAGTGGGTTCAGGAAAGCAGCAGGAAACAGGAAGCTCCCTGAGAAGCTGGTGTTAATCAGTCCAGGCTCCTGGGGTTGCTAGAGAGGTACATAAGAAGCTCCTCCTCCTCTCTCTCCCTGCAGCTCCTGCTGCTTTATGTTATTCCCTCTCACCTTTTCTCCTGCCTGCCTGTTAGTCTCTTGTGCCCTCCTTCCTCCAGCACAGCACTCCACCATCTCTGTGCATCTCGAGCAGAGACAATACATATGCATCAGCAGCAGACACAATTTTCTACACTCTGGGTCCTAGTGGCGCACTTCCCCCTCCCCCGAGTCTGGCACCTGAGGTGGCCACCTCAGTTCGCCTCATGGTAAGGCCAGCCCTGGGTCCAGAGAGAAAGATAGACACTATTCTGGTCCCAAACGAAGTAGATCTGCCTGCTGTGTTGCTAGCAAACACCACCTTGCAAGGCCTGGGGAAAATGGGAACATGAGCTCAACCAGAACAGCAAATGGCAATGACCGGAATGTGCTAGTGCTTGGAACAAGAAAGTGCAACTGACCATCAACAAAACAATGAAAATGACTCTAAATACTGTCAAATACATTAAATAAAAAACCTGAAAAAATATAGAACAATTAATTATTTTTTCTACTGCGTTTCAGTTATATTAATCTTCAGTGTTATGTATAGGAATAGTAAGTTAAAAAGCATCAGATTGAAATGTGACTTTTAAGTTGGTTTCCCCATAATTTCTATCCTTTGATGTTTCTATTTTGTATCATTTATTATACTGTCAGTTGTGCAGTGACTCCATTTATTGTTTTTCTGCCTCAGTTTTTTGCAATCAAATCTTTTGCCTGTTACACCTTTTTCATCCCAGTATTTAAAGGGAAATATGGATAAAATCTGTGGTCTTAAAAATCTTATAATCTTACAGAAGTAAACAAGTGTATATTGATAAGGACAGGCGTAGCTTAAAAGAAGAGATTTAGGCCCTAATCCTGCAGACACTTCTGCACATGCTTAACTTTTCTACTATGAAGTAAAAGTTAAGCACATGCCCAAATGTTTGCAGATCATGGCCTATCCTTGTGTCTTGAATAAGTGTTCATACATATTTGATAATGTATCTCCAAGCAATAGGTAAGAAAACAAAAATTTGGTTGGAGCCAATAGGACTGAAATGGTGGTTTGTTTGTTTTTGTTTTTTTGTTTAAACAATAAAAAGTAAAAAATACTGTAGTGTATTCAATTATATTTTCAGGATAAAGATTAGACTATTTTGTTCAAAATTTACTGTGAAATGGTGCCCATGAAGCTTTGTTGGTTGGTGGGGCCATTTCAAAATCATTACACCACTTGTGGGGTGATACAGTGTTGACATTACAAAACATATACTTCATAAATTATCAGCTCACAAACTGGAAGACATTTCTTATACTTGCTGTTTACCTAACCATTAATTTGCTTTTGTATTTTTACGTAGTATATTTGTCTTTCTTTCCCACTTAACTGCTCCATTTTTACCATTAGAGAAAGCAAAAGTTGTAAGATAAAAATGGATAATGGTGTCGTGTCTGATTAAGTGTTCCTTTCTGGATTTACCTCATCATAGGTTTCTGGCAACACTAAAAGAGAATGCTGCTGGCCATTTTCAGCCTCCCAAAATGGCACACTGAGTCAGGTGTAAACAAGAATAGCACCATTGATTTCCATGTTGAGAATCTGGCCTGTTAGTCACATTTTCTCCTTTTAATTTATGGTGCTGAACCCAGCCATCTGAAAGCAACCTAGAACTAGTCCTCAGATCTGCAGTAAAACAGATTTCCTCCTCCTTCACCAGGGGCGGCTCCAGGCCCCAGCACGCCAAGCGTGTGCTTGGGGCGGCATGCCGCAGGGGGCGCTCTGCCGGTTGCCGGGAGGGCGGCAGGCGGCTCCGGTGGACCTCCCGCAGGCGTGCCTGCAGAGGGTCCACTGGTCCCGCGGCTTCGGTGGAGCATCCGCAGGCACGCCTGCGGGAGGTCCACCGGAACCACGAGACCGGCGACCGGCAGAGCGCCCCCCGCAGCGTGCCGCCGTGCTTGGGGTAGCGAAATGGCTAGAGCCGTCCCTGTCCTTCACCATATACAAAACACAACTACCTCAAAACAATGCTATCATTTCTATGACATGGTAACTTGTTGTTATAGTGTATTACATGGATTTAATGTTTGCCAAATATTTTAATGTTGTAAGCACGATATGTATGAATATATTATTAACTCAAGTTCAGAATTAGCAGGAGGAGCAGATGTAGCCTTAAGGAACAAAGATCTTTTGTTCATGCACATAGTCCCAGTAATAATCAGGGAGAAAGAAATACAGGAAATATTTATCACCAGCATTCTCTCTAAACAGAATGCTTTTCAGATTTTTCCATGAAACTTCACTGGCTCTTTGAATACATTGACCTTCATAGATGTAAAGACTCAGGGTAAATTTGTCATATAAAATAAATCATTGCACTTTTCAATGGGACTTCATGGAGCACTAATATGTCAGTGCAGATTTAAGCCTCTGCTAAATAAAATGTGTGTGTCAGCTTGCAAAAGACCCAACCTTTCCACCAGAAACATAGTTTGGTGCGGAATATGTAGACCATTATATAGGAGCACTATGGGAGAATTCAGAGTAGGTTAAGCTGGTGTTACATCTTCCAAGTTTTTTAACTCCTTACACAATGATAAACCAAAATTGTCAGTGTTTCAAACTCTGCTTCAGTGACGGAACAAGTTATTTTTTATTTTTGGAAGTGGATTAGTAATGACATCCTCATGACCCCAGGCATCCAACTTCAGCTGTTTAGACATTCCTGGCTAGCTTGTTACAAAAGCATCTGATGGTCTTATATGGTCTCTTCACTGCCTATGGTGATAACCTTGACTTGGGATGGTATTGTGCCCTCTTGCAAGCTGGTCAGTCTCTTTCATTACAGCATGGGTACCAGGCAAACTTTAACTCAGAAGGGCAGCATGAGTAGTACAGCGACATCTTTGGAAGTTCCTCCTTAGTGACAAATGTCTTCCTGATGAGATGCTTACAGTTTGTACATACTGTAAGAAAGGGAGGCATAAAAGGCATGAGCAACAAAACCATTGTTTTGCAATGGGCTCCAGAAAATTCAGAGCAGCAGTTTGTCAAAATGCAGGTTGTATGAGAATATTGGCTACCAGGCCTTTATATTAAGAAGACCCGTGATAGGGAATGGCATCACAGGAATATTCATCACAGCACAAGAGAACTTACAGCACAAGTTGTGCACTTTATGAAGTGGGCAAACATACTAGGTGGTAGTTGATGTGCTTTTCAGTTTGATATAAAGAACCTTGACAAATATTAATTCTAAGGCAGTGGTTTTCAAAATCTTGGTTGATTGAACGAGAGAAATCCACAGGCTCCTTACCTACTTGTTGCCAAATGGAACATATCAGGAGCTAAGGTGTAGAATAAATACAAAATTAAAGAATTAGAGTTAGCTGAAGTTTGGTTAAGGAAATATATGTGTTGTAAAGAAAGGCTACGGGTAGCAAGTAGATGGAAGGCCTTGAAAATAATGTTATAAGGCCAGAAGGAATGGAGTAGGGAGGATGTCTGGTTCAAAGGATAATGAAGAAGGAAAATTTAAAAAAGGCCTCTGACTGCTAGCAGTGACTGCAGCTGGTTTTAAATAAGAAAAAAAAATCTGTCTTAAAAAGAGCAACCATGGATCTTCCCACCCATGTTATCTTAAAAGTAAAGCCTATGTGAACATGAATGCAATGAAAAAGCTGTTGGTCAGCAAGAAGGAAAAGAGATGAGAAAGGAAAGTAGCAAGGATAAGTTGTTTGGGACTGGGTTTCTGCTAAAGCTTGCAAGTTAGCAAAGGGTATAGAGCCATGACTGTGAATTTTCTTTGTGAGAGCCAACCTGAGCATGTTGGAGCACACCAAAATGAGATGGTTTTCCTCACAGGGGCGGCTCTAGATATTTTGCCACCCTAAGCAGGGCAGGCAGGCTGCCTTTGGTAGCTTGCCTGCGGGAGGTCCCCAGTCCCGCGGATTCGGCGGTACGCCTGCGGGAAGTCCGCCGAAGCTGCAGGACCAGCGGACCCTCCGCAGGCATGCTGCCAAAGGCAACCTGCCTGCCGCCCTCACGGCAACGGGCAGAGCGCCCCGGGTGGCTTGCCGCCCCAGGCACACACTTGGCGTGCTGGTGCCTGGAGCCGCCCCTGTTTCCCCAGCTCTGGCCTAGTTTTGAGACCCACTGTTAAGAAAGACACCCATTATTATATGTGGCAGAGAAAAGTCACATAGAAGATCTCAACTCACTTAGGGTAAGCCTCCACATCCACAAACAACAGAAAGCATAATGAGGTCTATATTTTGTGAAGTTATATGCTCTATATATTTATTTACACATCGAGGGTT
This sequence comes from Mauremys reevesii, assembly GCF_016161935.1. NCBI lineage: Eukaryota > Metazoa > Chordata > Testudines > Geoemydidae > Mauremys > Mauremys reevesii. The sequence continues at coordinate 204,055,784 of NC_052624.1, forward strand.
GTTTAAATGTGAAAGGATGATGCCCTAGCCAAGGTTGTTGTTTTTTTATTATTATTTAGTTTTAATGTTACAAAATGATTTTTAAATGTGTTTTCTGCTTTGTTTCTTAAAGGTCTGAGTGATTGCTTTTCCTAACTGCAACATCCCTGTCAGGGTGTTGTAGGAAAGAATTTATTGCATATTTAGCAAATGGCTTTTCAAAAATGTGCTGCTACTGAGGTCTTACTGATATTCCAACAGGGTGTACCATAGCAACCACGCTGAAGAGCGCTGTGACAATTGGAAAACAGCTACTGGGGAGGAAGAACTAGCTGGGTGTTCTGTAATGGCAACATTGTTGTTAAAGAACAAAGACTATCCAGGTAGGTAGGAACAACCAAACCAAACCCAAAATGATCAAGAAAAGCAATGAATACAGGCAAACGGCCAGTTACAACTTGGATAAAAATACACTAGGAAATGTAGAAATAACTGGTTTTAATTAAAGCATAGAGGGGGAAAAGACCACTCAAGAAAAATTTGAGGCAAATCTATTGAATGTTATTTTAAACTATATATTTTACAAAGAAGAAACAGATCATCTCTGGGAATTACCATGGTAGAAACACCAACAATATTAGAGAAAGGAATCTCTATGTTGTATGTCCACAGCTGCTGTTTCATATATTATTTCACAGTGCCATGCTCATCTTAAAACATTCCCCCTTCCCCACTTAAGAACCCTTAGCAAGAATAAGGCTTTAGAGGAGTGGAATACCAAAAGGAGTAAGTACTTCTGTCCAGAGCTCCTATAAGTAGCAAGAGGGCAGTACTATACTTCGACACTTCACAAGTGCCCCACCCTGCCTCAGACATGGGGGGGCCAGAAGTGGGAAGAAAACCTATTGACACTTTAAGGATTTCACCCATCACAGGCTTGAGGAGGGAGGCAGAAATGTGCAGAAGCCGTACTGGCTCCCATGCATACAAGGAGTGGAGTGGTAAAGAGAAGAGACACTAGTCTGCACTGGAAAGAAAAATCCTCTCCTTTCTAGGAATTAAAAGTAGAAGCAGATTTTTTGGGCCTTGCTGTGAGCATCATGTGTATCCCTCTTCGGGGAATAGAAAGGAATTTTTCCCTCTGCGCCAGGTTGGGCTGGGTAGGAGGCCTTTTTCAGCTTCACTAGAGCAGATAGAGCGGATAGATTAGGTTGTAAAAATATTTTATTGCAACTTGGCAGGTGACCAGTGCATGTAATCATTCAATAGGGAGTCTGGTTCCCAGATAAATCAGAATTAGAAGTGGATTAGGAGAACGAAGACATCTCCTACAGGAACTGAAGGGTGTTGGGGTTCCTAATGTCTGACATCAAGGAGACAACCCCCTCCTCCCCTCTGAGTGCAATGGGGTTCCACAAACAGTCCTGGGACCAGGTTAATGTAGGGGACTGACAGCGGATTGTAATCCATTCAAGCTGGTAGTTAAGGAAAGATGACCTGCAAGAACTGGTCCACTTTGAAAACCTAAGGAATGCTCCAGTCTTTGTGCTTAATGTCAATCATGATTTTGAGGATGACCCAGCAGAACAAGAAGAGCTCATGAGGAAGGTAAGCAGTGTTGATACCAGCTCATTTTTGCTATTCATGTAAAATGCAGAATTAGATGTGTTGTGTGAGAATGAGGAATATTTTCTTCCTTCTAATAACCATCTGTTATGTACTGTCCTATCAGCTTGGACTGTTCCTGCAGCAATATCACCTTATACGCTGATCCAATTTCATCCCACAAGCTAATCAGTCAGGCGGGGTCAGCAATTGGATACAAGATCTCCAGGTGCTGTGTACGTATGCTAGCTACTGTCTCCAGCATCCTGGCTTGGTATTAAGAGATGCTGTGCTGCTAGAGCTGATGACTTATAGATAAGACAAAACTAAAGGCCTGATTGCTGTGAGATCTTCAGTGTCACACTTCTTGAAAGGCATAGTTTTCACCTCTTAGTCAAGTGCCATATCAGGTAATAACATGCTATCTGTGTAAATTCCCACTGAAGTTGCTGTTGGATACGATTTTCCAGTTTCCTACCCTAAACCATAGCATTTTTGTAAGCTGTTAAACAGCTGACGGGTTTCACCCCAGAGGTACTGTATTTCAGTACTGGAGAAAAATGATCCCTCTCAATAGATTTTAAAACTATAGCTTCTCTCATCCTTGAGGAGCCTGAATAAATAGAGGATGACAATATTACTTCTCTGATCAGTGAAAATACACTGTGAATTCTGCCAAGAAGTCCATAGTGGAGGTTTGTTTAAGAGCAGGATGATGTTTGTCCATTTTTATTATTACTACTTATATTGTGATAAGTACCTAGGAGCCACAGTCATGAGTCTCTCAAACAAGTTACCTAACTGCAAGGAGGTGGGGGCTGTGTACATACAAGAAATGAAATAGTTAATCATCTATTTGCATCCTACTTTTTAGATCATGACAGCAGCACATGTACTTAATTGATAACATCACCACACAAGGAAGACCCTTATTAACATCAGCACGATTGTTTAAGAATGGGTAGCTGAAAAAAAAGTGAGTTCTGATCATACTGCAGTTGCACATGAAATCAAGGGGCTTGTATAGCAACAATACATCATTTTTTAAATGCAGTCATTCAGTAGTGGTAGTGCAGACACCTCAGTCTAGAACAAGTTATTGGTGGGGAGGGGGCAGAATGGAAATATAAACATGTCCCCTCCTACTTGAAACATTAGCATCATGCTTGTCTTATCTTCTATATTCCTGTTCTCCAAGTTACAATTTTCCAAAATACTCCCACTCTTCAAGTAAAGGAAAATAAATAAGGGCTAATCAGTATGCACACACAAAAATCATGAAAGCAGTTTACATCAGCAGCACAATTCAGGGAAGAAAGAAGTGGTTGCTGTTCAACTGCAAGTCTTCTCCAATCATTCTGTTTATGCCTACATTATACACTAGCCAGACTTCCCTCCAGAGACTAAAGCCATTAGTTGTGAGTGTTTAAATTTAGGCACCAGTACTTTTCACAATATTATAAAATGGAGAATCACTGCCTCACTTAAGTATAAAGAAATAGTACTTGATGCAAACATTTTATAAACTGTAAACTTACTGTAACATCTTGAGTCTTACCCAGATTTCATTTTTAAAAGCATATGTACCTACTCTTGATGACATTTAGTAACAAGAAAATGTCACTTTACAAAACAGTTTGAGGTATTTTATTTATATAGCAATCTTTATTTCAAAAGGACATTATTACAAAAATGTAAAAATCCAGCTAAACCAGAAACATTGAGACTTTTTTCCTGGGCCTTCAAATTCATTGATCTTTGTCCCCAGATTCTTTTCACTACAATATCCCCCACATCCAGCTTGATTACACAGGTGCAAGTGTGCCAGAATGGCCTGGAATAGATAAATATACTGAAAAAAGGCAAAAGCTGTAAAAGCTAGATGCATGCAACAGGTTCTACCAGGAAAAAACCCTCAAAAATAAACGCAAGTGAAAACTAGAGCTAGCTGCCGGTGTCTGAAATTTTGTTCAATCATCCTTGTCTTTTGCTCCATGTTTAAGGATGCGTGTGAATTCAATGTAATTGAAATTTCCCTTTTTGTCAATTGGTGCCTCTCTGTATAGCTCATCTACTTCTTCATCTGTAAATCTGTCTCCCATTGTCGTCAGCAGCTCTCTCAGATAATCTTCTTGAATGAACCCTGGAATATAATGTGTACAGTGAATCAGGATAAACCAAAAAAGTTCTCTTACTGGATCTTCAAATAGAAAGTAATCACATTATATAAATACGCACCACACATGTATTGCTTAAGAGAGAGACAGAATAAATATTTACAAGCCCATTTAGGCATTAACTCCAGGGAGAAGGAAGGAAGACAAAGTTGTCGATTTAAGACTACAGGAAGCCAAAGTTAAATACTGTCGCTGCATTTAACAGCAGGGCTGGATTATTTTAATTGCAAAAAACATGTTTAATTATGCAAACTAAGATTATATCCACGTCTTATGCTTCAGAGTCAAGCTGGAGCGCTACAACAGGATTATGAGAGCCTCTACACCTTCCAACTCCCTCTGACACTTAAGGTAATGGCCACCATGAGTCTTGGATGAATGGCCTGATTTAGTACATTCTGCATGACAACCTCATCTTTTTCCACACATAATACTCCCAGAACTTCAATGGTAAGAAGTGAACTCAAGTTGCATCAAAACAGTCTGTCTGGAAAGATGCAAGTTTATATTTTCGTTGAAACAAACAGATTTAAGACAGTCTTAAGAAAAAACTTTTCTAGATGGAAGTTTGTTTTAACTGATTGTATTCACTGGTCTTAAACATTTTCTACTTAAAACTGTTGAGCATACAATCCAGCTCATATTGAATGGGAGCTGAATCTAGCCTAACTTAAATGTCAAGGCCAATGATGTGAAGAAATCTAAATATTTCAGATATATTCGTATGTTAGTATCAATTCAATGCCAAATTCTAAGCCAGAGGTTCCCAAATTGACACAGTATGGAATACAGCATCATAAGCTTGTGTTTGGGCAGCCACCCATAACACATATGTGAGCCATCTCTCCCACTCCTATTGGTGATCAAACATTGCTATGGCGACAACTTTTTCTTACATAAAAAAATTAGATATTTTATACATTTTAGTTTTCTTTTAAATACAGTTTAACAGGAGGAAATGAGGAGCCAGCAAGTGTTGGAAGTCAACTCTACAGACCACCAGCAAGTCTTTTGTGGGCAACTGGTGTTCCATTAACCAATTAAAAACTACTGTTCTAAGCTTTTAAAATTATAGGAAATTTAAGACAGCTCCCACATTTGTTTTTAAATGGCTCTTTCAATATTTTGGGTTCTGATAGATGAATTTTAAGCTACTGTATAGGTTTAACAGTCTTTAAGCCCAATATTTCACGATTTCTGATGCAGAGATTAAAAAATTACATTAAATGTTTTTTAAGCTTGCAAAATAAAAAAATAGTAATGATCATCAGTAAGTTGTATACTGGGTATATTCATGGCTTGTCTACACCAGCAAGGGTGTAAATTCTAGAGTGCACAACACACTGATGCATGAACTAGTTCATATGGATCTGCTGATGTGCACTAAGGCACCATGTAGACAAGTTTTTAGAAGCCCATAACCTCAAATGATCTACTTAAATTCATTATATATTTACAGTCATGGCTGAATAAAAGAAATCCTTTTAATGAAGATTCAAAAGCAGATAACCCAGCATTGATATTTCACCTACTTACCTGTTGCTTCTTCGTCAAAGCAAGCAAAAGCATTTCTGATTACATCTTCTGGATCTGTGCCATTTAGTTTTTCTCCAAACATTGTAAGGAACATAGTGAAGTTTATGGGACCTGGAGCTTCATTCATCATAGCATCCAGGTATTCATCAGTTGGATTCTTTCCTACAATTAAAGTAGTCATATTTCCAATAGTCATTATAATGTGTTTATTCATCCACCCAATTTTATTTGTCAATTTTAAACAGAATAACACCTTTCATAAAGCAGCTCAAAAATGTATAAAAAGTTAACAGCTATGCTATTATGATGATTGCAACAGGCACACAGCCATTTTATAATGCTCAGTTAATATAATGGATGAGGCCACAAGTATCAGATAAATAGACAGCTGGAGAAATAAACATTACCAAGGGAAGCGAGCATATCATGCAGGTCTTCTTTGTCAATGAAGCCATCTCTGTTCTGATCAATCATGTTGAAGGCCTCTTTGAATTCTTGAATCTGTGACTGATCGAACATTGCAAACACATTGGAGGTTGCGCGCTGAGGGCGCTTCTTAGTGGTCTTGGTCTTTGCCCTTTTGCTAGACATGATGGCTGTTGGATTCTAGAGGAGAAAAACAGTGACTAAAGTGCAGGAAATTAAATGTAAACAACAGATGTAGTTTAATACACAACTCTAGTTCTTAGATATCACAGTTCCTTGAAAAAAAAAAAGAGTCTGAATTCTGAATAATGTGCAAAGGTACATAGATCCACAAATTTACCATTCACTTTTTGTTGTATTTTCTTTTATTAGAAGCTTAACTGTGATGATATGTACTGGCCCTTTGGGGTTCAGAGGAAAACCCTCCTGGGCTGAGAGCAGACTGCATCAATCTGGTCCTTGAAATAAAGGCGCCCCCCCCCCCATACCTATGTCCTGGTACTTCAGCATATTATTCAAACCTTGAGGGGTTAAATAGATTGGTATATTTGGCAGGCGGGGGGGCCTTGCTAACCTGGCAGTTAGAATTATAGTCTGATTACCCTGCCTGAGCAGGGCCAAGGAGCTCACAAGTAAGCCCAGATATCTGGAAAAGGTGATTCTCGTTTTTTTGAAGTTTATTTACTTTGTTATATTAGTTGAACATAAAAGACTCCTATGCAATCTGAGACCAAAGATAGAGTGGCTCTTAGCTCTTATGTTTTTGTTTGGTTTAGGCTGTTGAGAAAAAAAATACAGCATCCTAGGAAAGTTGTGTGTGTGTTAAAGTCCTTTCAGCATCATTAGGCAGAGGGTCTGGTGTATGTTGAGTGTGGGGGGAGAGTCTGGGCTTAGTTACAAAACAAACAATGCACTGCAGTTTTGTTAGGTAACCAAGAAGCCTGAACTAATATAGCATATCAATAGGTGCATTCTAAACTATGAAATTGCTTTTCAATAATGCACTAGATTGTGTCCCTTTAATGAAGTAAGGTAGTTTCAGGTACTACACAAGTCTATGTGGTTTTACAATACGCTTTGTTTTTTTGTTTTTTAAAAAGGGAAGTCAACAATATTGCAAGTATGAAATGGGAAATTGATAAAATGGGGGGGGGGGGGAGACAGTGAAATTGACTACACAAAGTATTTTCAAATGTGCAAGTAAACTAACAACTTAGTAAGTAAAATAATTCAGATAGAAGTGAAGCTTTCAAGTTTATGGTATCCATTCAGTTGTGATTATTTAAATATTTACCTTTTAAGCCAGTTTAACGATAACATTGGAACTGATCCACTAGCTTGAAATTTAAATACTAAGGCCTCAGTTCTACAACTGGATCAGCATGGATGGACCTTTGTGCCCATAGGGTATATCTTGTTGATTTCAGGCCTGCCCATGCAGCTCTGTCTGAAGAATGAGGGCCTTACTGTTTAGTTAAAATATAAGAATTGTTGGCAGAGAAGATTAAATATTTAAAGAGACATTTGTCAAATAAAAAAATTACACTTAGTTATTACACCTAACTCTATTATAAACAGAGTAACAACGCTTTTCCAGATTATTTACTTTGGGCATCGGACTGACTATACAGAGTGCTAGCTATTTCCCTATTTGCCCCGATGTAGTTAGTTTCATCCTTCACACAGCAATAGGGTAGAGAAACATTTTGGCAACTAACAAAATGACTGTAAAGCCACAAAAATTGGCAGCTCTACTCTTGAGTAGATGTACCCTAAAACTATTTTTAACTCCGCTCGTGTAAAAAAATAATTTCAAGCTGATAGTGTCCCATTAATCTATATTACTGTCCATATCAACCCAGATTTGGATTTAAATAATTCTCTCACAAAAACTGAAGCTCTTAAAAAGTGAACTACAAGGTGCTAACTTAGTGTGCCTCAGAATTCTGTATCATACCCAGACTGGGTTTTGTTATATGCCATACATTTCTTTGCTCCTTGATTATGAGCTTCAGCCTAAACACCTGCAATTAAGTGTCCAAGAAGCCATTACCACCAGCTTAAGTTTACTTGCAGCATCCCGGTTTGGCTAATTTACAATATCATCAAATGTTGATCTTTAAAACAAGCTACTTCTAAAAGTTAATTGCACCTCTGAAAAGAGCTAATCAATGAGTCAAAAAAATAGTCTCAGTGACTCCTTAAACAGATTGCTTGTAAAGTGACCTTGGAGAAGTCAGTCTATCCAAAATAAAATAAAAGGCAATTAAAGGAAGGGTACAATTTTAGTTCATTTTAAAAGTGAACTGAAGTTAACTAAATACAGCTAAGTAACTGCCATCGGCAAGCAATCAGAATTAAAGTACGTAATTAACAACCAAGTTAAATCTAAAAGATCACAACTCTGTCAAGAAAGAAGTATTTTACCTTGCTTTATATCCAAGAGAGCGAGTGAGTGCTTTATCAAGCCTCCAGATGGTAAAGAGAGGCCACTGCATAGGTTATAGTCTTCCCAGTATATCTACAAATAGCATTAGTGATTTCATCCACTGATTAATTCTCCACTTTTAAAACTTATGTTCCATATACAACATTCTTCAGACATACGAAAAACAAACTGCTATGCCCTGAACTAAAAATAACCAACAAAACTCAACTGCAAGTCACCCAGCAACTGCTCTTCATTATACTTTCACAAAACAATCTCTCTAAAACAAGTGTTCAGAGTACAATAAAAACAAAATTTCAGATTTAATGTCAGGAAATCCATTTTATTTCTGAAGTAACACAGTTCACCATAAACCATTAAGCTAATAAGCTAACAATCTGCTTTTGAGACACAAGAGAAAGACTTAAAATTTTAAATTGGACACACTTCAGGTAGCAAGCCAACAACTCCTCATCCTTATAATCTGAATCTCTACTCTGATTCACTGCTACCCAGAACAGGTTCATGTTGCCCTCAAAACTGAGTAGAATGACAATCCCCTTAATTATCTGAAGTTCTTTAATGTGCTCTGATAATTGAGACTATACTGTAAGGAAAAGGGCCATGCAGATCAAACATACAGGAGTGACTCCTTGCCAATCTCTCTCCTACAATTCTATTATTTTGTGCATGTAGAAAAAACAGACTACTGCAGAGATTAGAGGTAAATCCATGGAGAAAAAAACAACACACAAATATAGTTCAATTTGGAAACGTTTTACTTTGCAATTTTCTATATCTTAAGCAGTAGAGGGAGAGGAGTAGATTCAGTGAGGGTGAGGCACCAGGAAATTTGCTACAGGAGATTTAGAGGTGATAGTGGACAGTGCATTCAACGTGAATTTGCAGTCACATATGGCAGTGGCTCTCAAACGTTTTTCTTCCGCAGACCACTTGAAAATTGCCGAGGGTCTCAGCAGACCACTTAAAGATCTTTCTAAATGTTGTTTATACTGTTAGCTAACTACTGAAAAGTGCTTTGGATAAAAATGCTATATAAAAAACAACTTTTGTTCTACAAATAAAAGCACACAATTCATATTTTAGTATCAGTATCACCTTTCTAATGCAATGGATGTCCCCTTTCTCCCCTGCTGCAGCAGCCCCCGAGCTGGGGCTGGGAAGGAGGGGGGTCTCTCCCCAGCAGCTGCAGCCGTGGAGCTGGGGAAAGTCACCTCTTTCTCTGTCAGCTGCAGCCCTGCACATCCCAAATTCCACCCCCAACCCGTCTTCTCAGCCCACTTCCCCCTCCCACCTACCCCCTGTTCTCCCCAAGGCCACCACCTCAGCTTACGTACATCTTCTCCAGCGTCCAGGCACTTAACTAGTGGAGCCACGCAAGCGTGGTCCCGCTAATTAGGTGGGTGGCCCTTCATTCTCTTGTGTGCAGCTGCCCAGGCGGCACCTTACAGGGAACTATCTGCAGACCACCCGAATGGAGCTCACGGACCACAATTTGAGAACTGCTGACATATGGTATTAAAAAGGCAGGAGCAATTTTGGACTGCATAGAGAGAAACATTAAGTTTCACAAGGTAATAGCCCATCTATACAATTCTGGTGTAGCCATGTCTAGAATATTGTGTTCAGTTCTAGGCACCGCTTTACTAGAAAGATATCTACACACTGAAGGATATTCAGGGAAAAGTAACAAAAATGTTTTAGGAGGCTGGAGGGATTAATTTATGATGAGTCTGAAGTGTTAGACAAGTATAGCTCAGATTTCAGAGTGGCTCAGTGTCAGCAAAGAGGACACAGGATGGATGAAATCCCAATTCCACTGAATTCAATGGCAAGACACCCACCGACTTCAATGGGGTCAGGTCGTCAGATTCAGTTTAATAGAGGGAAGTACACTTAGTAACTAAAACAGGTTAAGTTTAGGCTGAAAATGAGGGAGGGCTTCTACAGACAAGTTGGAATATCAGACGCTGAACAGAACAAAATACAACAAAAGAATCTTCGGCAGAACATAGATTAGAAACATTTAGTAAATTTTTCACCTAGGTAAATTTCTAAACTGATTAGAGCAAGAGCATCAACAGCTGCCTTCCCCAATGTACACTTACTTTGTCCATTGCTTCTCAAGCCCTCACTTGTCCTGAAGAGATATGCAACGTTATTGTAGGGCAAGAATCATTTCCACCCAATATTCTTGATCGCTGGTAGATTGTAAATACCAGCCTAAATGCTGATCTACTAAATTCCCAGACTGGTCATTTGTGATTATCTATTGTTTAAAACAGAGAAGTCCCAAAAGATTTTATTACTTGGAGTGAGATTATGTAAGAGGTGTGACCGAGAAATGATGCTTTAAGGTATCAAAAGAATTCCAGTTGCTGTACAATATCATTAATGTCTGTACCGCAGTAGCTCCTAAAAGCCCGAGCCCCATTGTGCTGGGGACTATAGAAATAGAACAAGATGACTGTCCTAGCCCCGAAGATCTCACAATCCAGTATTTTCATCGGATCTTACAAAAGCCACCCTCCTTAGATTCATAACTATATCCTGATTTTACTATTTCCAAAGGGAAGGAACATATGTCAGTGCAAAAATAAATTCAGTATTAGCATAAAACTAAACTGGATTTAGTCTGTTCCTAAACATGAAGCTCTGAATGCTCTAGACCTTGTTTATTCTGGGAACCATTCAGGAACTTTTTAGTAGAAGGACTTAACGCAGGTCTGCACAACATACAGCTCGCATGGGCTCACTGTGCGGCCCACAGAGGGGTGAGTAGGCAAGCCAATGGCCATCTGGCTGGCCGGCGGGATGGTGAGGGGGCCGGTGGCAGGTTGGAGAGTGAGGGTGAGCCAGCGGCAGGAGGCGGGGGCAGTGGCAGAAGGTAAGAAGCCAGGCAAGTGAGCTGGCGGCAGGGGAGGGGGGCTGAGGAGGCGAGCGGGGGCGTGGGGGGCTGAGCAGGTGAGCAGACGGGCAGTGGCGGCAGGGGAGGGGGGCTGAGGAGGCGAGCAGGCAGGCAGTGGCACGGGGGACTGAGGTGAGCTGGTGGCAGTGGCAGGGGGGCAGGTGAGCCAGCAGCAGGGGAGGAGGGCCTGAGGAGGCGAGCAGGTGGGCAGTGGTGGGGGGCAACTGGGAGAGGGAAATGGCAGAATGCCCCCAACAGTCCCGAATGTTCAAGTAACTGCCCCAGGGTGGTAAAGAAAACTGGGTCATTATGGCTTGACAGTCCCTCGGGGAATCACTGCTAATCCCAGGACCAGACAAGCTGCTGTGTTTGCATCAGGGGTTCTTCAACTTTTTCATAGTGTGGAAAACTGGTTAAGACAGGGACTGCCTCATGGGTTCATGTGCCTGTTGTCACTGCAGCAACTGCTTCCATGGAAAAGCCACCTTGAGGACGTTTAAATGTATATTTAGCTTCTTTCTATCTCGCAGTCAGAAGAAGCTGGCCCCATGTGCCTACACCCAGCTCTATGGACTCAATCCCACCACACTTTGGGAACCTGAGCAGCCAAGTCTGTCCCCAGCAGTGCAAAGGCAAAGTGAGGACAGGATCAAACCAAATGTCCATCCCCACGTTAGAGAAGAGAGAACTATGACATACTGCACATAAATCCAAACCACTTTGTTAGCTGAAGAGTTAAGCTGTAAATTTTAGAGGAGCCCAGGTAAAAGCCCATCAACAAATCTCACTTACAAATACTCAACAGCTTCCCTAAAAACCCAGAGGCAGGACAGTCTAGAAATGAACAGTTCAGGGATCCAACCCCACAGCCATATCATTCTTCCCTGTTCTTCACCATCCCGCCTGCCCTGCCCCCAAGAATCCTAGCCACATCCCACCCTATCCAGGCCCCCACCTCTTCCTCTGCAGAGCAGCCCTTGCCGCAGAGCCAGGACTCAGCAGAAGGGCAGTTTAAATAATTTACCGAGTCAATGTTATAAACATGACACAGGTCTTTGTGATCCCTGGTGACACCTGGTGTTTGGGGCCAAGCCATTTTGGGGGTAGGAGGCTAAGAAAATGTTCAGAAAGGGAATGATGGATATTTGTGAAATACCTGAATTACCAAACCTCCCAGACAAATCCTACCTGGCCTAGGAGGGCTCAGGGGAGCTTGTAATTTTTTGGAGAAGTTAGATGGAAGTTAAAAATGGATCTTAGTTGTAAGTTAGGATCAGTCTGAACTAGAGTGGCTACCACTGGCCCATTACATCTGGGTGAGCATCTCTGTAGCAGCACTGGGCCTGATCTGGTTTGGCTCCCATCCCCTCTCCAAGGGTTGCAGCTGTCTGGAGGTGCCTGCCTTCCACACCTTCCTCATTCACTCAACAGGGCAATTGTTTACAAAGGGGGGGGGAGGGGGAAGAGATCTTATTCTACTTCTAGCAAAAAGACATTTTTCTTTTACCTTAAAAATACTACCTTAGGGGCCTGCTATAACATATTACCAAGGTTCAATACCGCTGTTTCAGTGGGGCAGCACTGGGGAAGGAGGGTTTGTTTCCGCAGGGCGGGCAGCACTGGGTTTCGGCCCTCAGCGGTTTTCTTTGGAGTAATATAGCCCTCGCTGCTTTATGAGTTGTGCAGGCCTGACTTAACCTGTGGTAGTCATTTCTCCGAGAGTTTATTGGCCCTTCACACAAGATGACATTTATTTAGGTAGACTTTTGCAAAAAATTCTGAAAGCTGGTGAAGATAAATCTAAAAGATAGCAAGTGCAGCCACTGTACTAAAGCTATGGTGATCATTTAACCATATTATGTGGTTAATAGAAAAAAGCTATAAAAATCATCTATATAGTGATATTCCAGGGTTATCACTTGTCTGTCTGTATGTCACTCTGAAGTCTACAATGTCTGCTGAGTCTGTGTGAAGGGATGGAAACAGCTACAAGCATGGTTGAGAGCTCACCAGGTTAAATCATCACTAGGATTCATGGCCTGTTACCAATTTTTAAGTTTTCTGCCATTTTGACTGTGTGGTGTACAGATGCAGTAGGAGAGGTGTCCGTCAGTCCAGATTGTGATATCGGAGGTAACTCAGCCAATCACCACCATTACTTTTCAGCTAATTTACATGCAATAACTTAATTAGATGTATGAGGGAGACTGCACAGATGGGATTTACTTGGCCCAGCTGCCAGACCTGTGAAACAACATAGTTGAAAGCCTACTAGAATATAAATAATTAATTAGAGGAGGACAGTAAAACTTCTTACTCCTCCACATCAGAGGGGAAAAAAGGTAAAACCTAGTGACTAAATAGTTTAGGAGATTGGTAATAAGCTTTTCATTTCTATAGTACTGCTATGAATCAAGGAGTAACCAATGATTGGGTAGTGACCAAAAGTTACTGCCTTCTGTTAGCTATCTGACAACACAGGAGGTGCTGAAAAAACATTTTGGTGATATGCATTCCCATCACGAGGAAACTTACCAGTCACAACTGGAAACATGGATAGCATGAAGGTCAAGGATGCTATGTTTTAATATGCTCATCACCCTAGTATTTGGGAATGCTACTAAATTAAGATATCTTCTTCTATTACTTTCTCAGTGATCAACTTCCAAAACAGCCCTGTTGTTGTGACCTTGTTCGCTGAACTCTTACTCATGTGGGTATTCACAATGATCTCAGTTTATTTTATTTCAAAAATTTAAAGAGGATGTTTGTCACATTTTATTTATTTTGTACAGCCTCCAGTATGTTTAAGAATGGCCCATTAAAAATGTGGAATCAATGGGAACAGGATCTGACTCAATTTCCTTGGTCAACATAGAGGGTCACAGATTGATTATCTGAGCATATATTGGTCTAAAAATTAAGAAACCAGTTAAAATATTTTAGAGCAGATGCAAGTGATTTAGCCTCTCTGTGACTCAGTGCCCGGTTTGGATGGTAATAGTAAATAGATAACAGTAACTTTCTGCCTCACAGCAGTGCTGTGAGGATAAATACATTAAAGATCGTGAAGCACACAGACAATACAGTGATGGCGGCCATATAAATGCCTCAGCTCAAGGTAATATCTGGACCCTTTGTGTGTTAACTATTCAGAAACATAACATCACACCCCTTCTAAACTTATTTAGCTCTTCTGATTGACAATGTGGCTGTCCACATGCTAGAAAATGGAAGTCACAATTATATCATTATACTGGAGCTTTTCTTTAACATGAATCACAACCACGGATGCACTGCTAAAATATGACCTACAGAAGAATAAATTAATGTATGTGCTCTTAAATTAATGTATGTGCATCCCTCATTTTCACCATTAGCTATTTTGTCAACTACTCTGGCTATCTTTATACATTTTCCATTTATGAAAAACACAGAATTTCAGCCTTTCAATATCACAGGAGAATCATCATCCAGGCACAAAGTCTACTCACTCACTGAGTCCCATGAGAACTGAAATGAGAAAAACTTTACTAAGCTGTTGGAAAGAAAACAAAAAAAGAGAATAAGACTCACCCCAAGCAAGTTTTGCAAGGTTGATGTATTAAGGCAGCTTATGTAGTAAGGTTTAGGTGTCTGCACCTCTTTCCACCCGAGCTATTTCGTGAGTTTCCAAACTTTTGTAAGTTTCTTATACTGAGAAGTCCAAAGGAGGCCGGGGTCACGTGATACCAGGGACAGGGTAAAATCTGTCCTGTTCGCAGAGGCTGCGGAGCACAAGTTTATAATTTCTCAGCCACCAAACACAGTGCGAGCGACTGGAGAGCTCAGCATTACGCCAGCCGGGGGTGGCTCCCTGCCATGGCTTTCTGCAGCCGTTTCCTGCCAGGCCCTTTCCCTGGGCGCTGCCCAGCTCGGACCCGTCTCTCGCCAGACTCCTGCCGGGGTTCCGCTTCCCCCCAGCGCGCCAGCCACCTCGGCCAAAGGCAGCGACCCTGAGCCGCGCCGAGAGCCCCAGGCGCAGTCCCGGCGCCAGTGAAACCGGCCCCGGCCTCAGAACCGCCCGGGACAGACCGCACCGGCCCGTCAGCGGGGCGGCCCTTCCCATCCACGCCCACCGGGCGGGGCGGCCCCGGCAGCCTCCTCCCCACCCAAGAGGGGCCGCTGAGCCCGGCGGCGACCCACCCACCAGCCCCCACCCGGCCCAGGGGCAGCGACTCTGCCCCTTCCCGCCACCCCACCGCGGGGCAGCCGGACCCAGCCCTGCCCCTGGCTCCCAGCCCGCTGCCGGCCAGCGCCCCCGGGGGCAGCCAGACCCAGCCCTGCCCCTGGCTCACAGCCCGCTGCCGGCCAGCGCCCCCGGGGCCGCCGGACCCCCCCCAGCCCCGGGCGCACCGCCCGCTGCCCGCCCGCGCCCCCGGGGGCCGCCAGCCCCCGCCCTGCCCCTGGCTCACAGCCCGCTGCCGGCCAGCGCCCCCGGGGCAGCCGGACCCAGCCCTGCCCCTGGCTCCCAGCCCGCTGCCGGCCAGCGCCCCCGGGGGCAGCCTCCCGCCCGCCCAGCGCGAGCACTGGGACGCTGGACCCAGGAGACCCCGGCCCGCGAGACGCGGCCTCACCTAGCGGCTGCAACGGAGGCTCCGGCCGAGGCGGGACTGGTAGAAAGCGGCGGCTGCTCCAGCTGCCTCGGCACTTCCGGAGAGCGCGATCAAGACCGAACCACCGCCCGGCCAGCGGGAGGGGGGGGAGAGGGGACCCGGGCTACACCACTGGCGGGGAGAACGCGTCAGTCAGGCCCAGGGCGCTGCCGCAGCGCAGATACCAGGG